>NC_086386.1:37144717-42517777 GCF_036588685.1 Mytilus trossulus
CTCTCGGTTTTTAGTGGAGATCGTGTTTTTTCTTAATTATTATTAAATGTCCTTTGGTTTTGTGAGTCTTTGTTTACTCCTTGGTTTTGATTGCTATTGTCTTGTTCCTTGTTTAATGCTCTTCTGCTTTATATTATCAATTCTAAATTCTAGACTTTTTAAATTTCACCCAAGTACATTCTTTAGCTCAGAACTTCTATACAAATTCATATAACATACATGCCACTTTATGACTATCATCTTTAATCTCCAGTCTTCTTATTGAAACACAACATTCTTTCAATGTCTGTAAGATATACATTTAATTTTACAAAGTTTACAAAGTTTACACATAAATAAAGTAAATATCAACAAAGTATCATTTGTTGGGATATAACACAATTCATACAAGTGAATACCTGCATACTTTGAAAAAGCCCAGCTTGCATGAGAATGACACATATTATAGGGAAATAATAAAATGTAAACACACATTTTCAGAATCCTGTTAACAGTGCAGAACTGAGAGTATAAGTAAAGAATTGAACTATGTCTTACTTAAGTAACTTTGTAATACACATGAAATCACTCTGCCACACAGCAAATGCAGATAAATAAATGGATGATTGCTTAACACACATTCATATTGGAGAAATGTTAGAGCCTGTTATCACTTGCTCTGAATTGAATTGATCTTTAAAAAAAACAGCTTGCGTTTAAATTTGAACAATCAAGATAGATCGGGAACTAGTGCCTTAACATTGCAATTTTATCTTAAAATGATAGGTTTAACAATTTCAATAACAAACAAGAATGTGTCCCCAGTACAAGGATGTCCCATCCACACTATCATTTTCTATATTCAGCAGACTGTGAAAATAGAGGAAAATTTCTTATTTGGCATTAACATTAGCAAGATCATATCATAGGGAGCATGTGTACTAAGTTTCAAGTTGATTGGACTTAAACTACATAAAAAACTACCTCAACCAAAAACTTTAACCTGAAGCGGACAAACAGACAGACAGAGGAACGGACGTACAGACCAGAAAACATAATACCCACATGTCACAAGTCATTAACCAAAGAAATGTGAAAATAATATTTTGATTGAAGACAAGGGAAACAGGATTTATCTTTTCAGAAAAATGACATGAAAACATGGAATATATTTCTTTGTTTTTTATCTTCAAGTTCTGCCAAATTATTTGAATATGGATGAAACCCCAAAAGGCCGTCATTTCGAAGAATATATATACCAACGCAACCGTATGTAGATTTATTTTTATATCTAAGTATAACACTTTCACTCTCAGAAAAATCACAATCGATCTAAGAGTTAACACTTAAAGAAAGATAAATTCATAAAAAAAATCACAAGGGTTCCACAAGGGTTCCGTGAACCCTGTGTCTCACCTACTGCAAGATTTGTAGAAATCTGGGATAGTTGAAAAAAGTTATTTTAATTTAAAAAACTTTCACCACAGAGTGAATATTTGTGGACAACAATGGAATGTAGGATGGCTATGTCTTGCTTTTGCAACTACAGTTGCAGGGTAGACAAAAACTGTGTGTCTGTTATAACTGAAACCTAAGTACCAATTTGTATATAATATCTACACCACTTATGATGTAAAAAAGAATGACAAATGATTATAAAAGGACTGTAAGTCTTCATCTTTGTTTGGCGGTAACAGAAACATATTTATATGGGACCGTTTTTTTTTCAATTTAAATTGAAATTACCGTATTTTTTTTTTCATCTGTTAGTGGTCTCTTTCTCCATGGGAGGTTTCGACTAACATCACCATAGTCATATCTGATTTCATCTCCTATATATATATCCCTTCTGGCAAATAAAACTAAATGTGGGCTCCCATCCACAACAATTCTTTTCATTAAAGCATTCTCATCTGCTCCAACTCCATCATTAACAAACCTTCCCATTTGTTTAGAAAAAGTAGCATCTATGCTAAAATAATGATTGAGATACAAAAATGACAATGTTTGTTTCAAGGTAAAATTCAAAATTTGCAGATGACTACTTGTATGTCAGTATGGGTGACATTGACCTTTGACCTATATATAACTACTGACACCAAAATTCAAAAATCAACAGTCCTCTTCCCTACCTAAAAGTCTTCACCTATCATGCCTATGTAATTTTCTTATTAGCCATGAACATGATGAAGACTGTTAGAACTGAAAATTAAACTATTCTACTTTTGTATCTAAAATCATTTCTAATAAGATAAGCAAAAAATTATGACTGCTTAACATTTTAATGAAGAGAATGAACTTAAATGACTAGTAAAACAATTGCAAGAATTCAGAACAAAGCATACTACATGTAGTTTACTTAAACTTTCCCAAAGTAATTCATAGTTTATTCAGTGATATCATAAAAGAACTATATAGAAAAAGAATGATAGTAAGTGGGATGTTTTCTTTATGTCATAATATTCAAGAACAATTTTGCTGTGTAACAAAGGCTTAAAGAACTTATGCATCTGAAACAAATTTTCAAAAGAAACATTGTATTTCATCCAGTAAGTGTGACCATGACCATTTGACCTGCTGACTAATCAAAAACAAATTCAAATAAAGGTGTCTTCACTGCTCCTAAATATATGCATGATTAACAATGGTTGCGGTAAAATTGTGAATATTTCAATCTCATTTTTACCCCTAGTTTCATGCATAAAGTGTCTGAGTATCATTATTCAAATACTGTTTTTTTATGTTTTCTGATTGCCATGATCACTGCATATTGAAACAAATTGTTAGCTAAATAATAAACCTAACAGATAAACACTATTTCTTTAATATGTAATGAAATATTATTTATACAAATTAAATTATGTTGGCCTACAGGAAAAGTATCTACAACTATTTTTTCAAAATATACTTCAGTCTAAATCCCATAGTTTCTGTTAAAATCTTCAAAGCAAAACAAAGCCTACATATTTGGCAAAATTCATCAGAGCAGAACAAAACATAAACTTTATCTGTAACTCATCATGGTAGACTCACATGTAGCAGAGGAGATGTTTGACACTCGACAGACGACAGGTAAATTCCATGGACGCCAAGTGATGGCAAAAGCTCACATTTCCTTTCAGGAAAGCTAAAAGTAAAAAAGGCTAAACACCTACCTTAAACTTTTGCCTCCATACTTGAAAAAAAACACATAGCAGCCAAAGGTATTGCTGTGTTCCTCCAATCTCCTAGTTCCCTCTTTGTTCGAAACAAGATCCCCATCATATTCCAAAAGAAATTCACCTTTGCTAAAAGATCTTTCAGCAAACACCCCTTTTCCTGTTTAAAAACAATAGAATTGAAAAGGTGTTAAGAAAGGGAAATCCAAAAGGTTCCTTAATGATTAAGCATTAGAGGTATAAATGAACAAAAAGAAAATGTACAGACTCTAATAATTGTCCAAGCTTGATATATCTCTGAATATAGTTACACAGCATAGTTTCTGAAACAGGATAAATAAGGTAAAGGTGGTAATATGACTAAGTGGTAACAAGTGTTTAACAAAAAATATATAAAATCTCAGCCGTTACCAACCTTACAGTAAAAAGAAATCAAGAGGCTCTCAAGAGCCTGAATTGCTCACATTTAATTTTCCTTCTTATACTCCATCATTTTTTTTCAAATTAAGAAAAATTGTCTTAAGGAGGTTTGCGGGTGCAAAAATTGCAGCAAAAAGCTAAACATTTCTTTTTCATTACAAATTTTATCTATTACACTATTAGTAATAACTTTATGATATGGAACAAATATTAACCAAAAGAATCAATTGGACCTAGATGACTTTTAAAATGTTATAACATGATAAAAGCTCTAAATTATCTCCCTTTGGTGCAAAAAAATCCATCAGCAGTGTATCTTAAACTGATCTAATCACAAACTAATACATGTAAACTAAGATAAGTTCCAAAATTCTTGGACTGAGGGGCAAGGCCATATATTCTCCATGGAAATGAGATGTGCCAAAGCGTATACAACTGCATACCAAATATCATTGACCTACCATTTGTGGTTCCCCATAAACTGACCTTATCACTAACTAATACATTTGTACATGTAAAATAAGCAAAAGTTTTGAAGTCAATAAACCATAACTGAGGGGGCAGGGTCAAATAATCTCCATGGAAATGAGATGTGCAAATGCTTATACAACTGCATACCAAATTTGGTTGACCTAACCCTTGCCGTTCTTCATAAACTAAACTAAAATCACAAACTTATACATTGTTGACACCATTACGTCGCCGCTGACGCTGGAAACAGCATACCTATGTCTCACTTTTAGACTCCATCAAGGCAACATAAAAATAATCTACTTTAAAAGTACAATAACTCCTTAAGATGTTAATCAACAATTTTGTTTCATACTGACTTATTTGTAGATCTTAACTTTGCTGAACATGTTTGGTGTTTACCGTTCATCTTTATCTATAATAATATTCAAGATTATAACTAAAAACTGCAAAACTTTCTAAAATTATCAATTCAAAGGCAATACCCCAAAAAAATCAGTTTTACCCCTATCTTCTATTTTTAGCCATAACTGCCATGCTTTTTGACAAAACAGTTAAACTAGATACCCTAAGAATCATTTAACTAAAGTTTTGTTAAAATTGGTTCAGAAGTTTTTAAAGGAGAAAGTCTTTAAAATTGTTAACACTGGACGGATGATGGACAAGGGCAACGGACACCAAGTGATTGAAAAAGCTCACAAGTCCTTTCACGAAAGGTGAGCTAATAACTACAACCAATGAAAATATATATCCTTACCAATTGTATCATCTATATATCTTACAACAAAACCGTCTTTGTCTTTCTTCAACCTGATATATTGTTCAGCCTGATTTTCAGGAAATGTTTCCTATAAAAAGATAGAGAATTAAAAGCTTTTTATTCATCAGATAGTTTAGAAATAGAAATTTCTACAAAGCTGTTCCTCAACCTTCAAATAAAAACAAAAATTCTATAAAATTAAAGTATTAATGATTATGAAAATTACGATTTTTGCTTTATCCTACATATCAGTCTTTTAATGTTTTTTTAATTTCTGTAAAACTTTAAAGTCTTGAATAACAATGAATCTATTTTATTTGCTTTGAGACCATAATATTGTCGAAAAAATTACTAAAAATGATTTGCATTTCTATTTAAGAAGGAGTCAGGGAAACGCTTAGAATACACGATTTTGAGTTATTTTTCTCAGAGCTTCCCCTTACCAAAAAAATTTCGCCTCACCATGCTTGGCAAATATATTTTGCCTCAGTAATAAAAGGGGCTAGTTACAGCCCTGAAATTTAGTTGAATTCAAACAAAGTTTAATTTTTAACTCTTCAAAGCTTCATATGGACTAATTTCAATTCAGGGTCCAAAATGTAAATGCACAATAAGGCCAGGGTTTTTAAATTTTTTGGTTTACGGATTTTTCCTATGAAAAACTCAGGTTGGTCAGTTCAAAAAAGAAAAGAAAAAAAAATCTTCCAAAAAATATATATTTCACCTTTCTAACAAAATGTTTGATATGCTATTCTAAATTCATGACATTTCTTAAATTTTTATTTAGATGAAATATTATTGCTCAGCTATCATAAACATTGCATTACATCGTGTCCACGGACAAAGAAGAAATTAAACCATTATTTCCTAAACAGATCAGGCTGAGGTTGCTCATTGTCAATTTCAGGAAACTAAAGTGAGTAATAATATTCAAGAACAAAAACTGATAAAAAATGCAAACATGTTGTACAGAAATAATTTTTAACATGCATTTATGTAAAAAACATAATAGACTGGTCCACTAGAATAAAGAGGTTTCAGCTCTAAATTTGGATTGTGATTAAATAGTTGACACAGCATAGGTTTCTGACACAAAATGAATGTGGTCTAATGAACTTAAAATTTTCGTTTTACCTTTGAGCAATTCACTATGCTGTTGAATATTAATCTTTTCAAAAAAATGTTTGAAGAAATTTTCTTTTTATTTATGAAATTTCAAATGAGTAAAATTGACCCCCCCATTTTTTTTACATCCCCCTTTCCTTTATTCCAAAACCAATCTCAATTCAAATTTCTAATGGAGTTTGCAACAATAATTACTCATTTAAATACATCATAAAATATTAAAATGTAAAAGAAAGTGCTTGTTATCACTGAATGGTAAAGATTGTTTGAATTTATCATTTGGTAGTAAAAGTGAATATACATTGTATATTGTATAAAACAATGATTTAAGTTGATTCAACTACTATTCTGGACAAAGAAAGATAACTCAATTTGAAGTTTCTTGTTATTGCACAATATTGTGCAATTAGATATTTCTTGCTATTGCGCAATACTGTGCAATTGAAAATACTTGCTATTGCACAATACTGTGCAATTGAAGATTTCTTGCTATTGGGCAATACTGTGCAATTGAAAATTTCTTGCTATTGCACAATACTTAATATAATAATTTTGGATCATGATTTGGACCAACTTGAAAACTGGGCCCATAATCAAAAATCTAAGTACATGTTTGATTTCAGCATATCAAAGAACCCCAAGAATTCAATTTTTGTTAAAATCAAACTAAGTTTAATTTTGGACCCTTTGGACTTTAATGTAGACCAATTTGATAACAGGACCAAAAATTCAGAATCTACATACTCAGTTAGATTTGGCATATCAAAAGAACCCCATTTATTCAATTTTTGAAGAAATCAAACAAAGTTTAATTTTGGACCCCTATTTGGACCAACTTGAAAACTGGGCCAATAATCAAAAATTTAAGTACATTTTTAGATTCAGCATATTAAAGAACCCCAAGGCTTCATTTTTTGTCAAAATCAAACTAAGTTTAATTTTGGACCCTTTGGACCTTAATGTAGACCAATTTGAAAACAGGACCAAACATTTAGATTTTACATACACAGTTAGAATTGGCATATCAAACAACCCCAATTATTCAAATGTTGATGAAATCAAACAAAGTCTAATTTTGGACCCTTTGGGCCCCTTATTCCTAAACTGTTAGGACAAAAATTCCCCAAATTACTACCAACCTTCCTTTTGTGGTCATAAACCTTGTGTCAAAATTTCATAGATTTCTATTTACTTAAACTAAAGTCATTGTGCAAAAACCAAGAAAATGCTATACATGTACTATCAAGTATAATAATACTTGCAGCTCTTTTGTGCATTTTAAGATTTTTTTTATATCCATCCTCATAGCAATTTCGAATGATTTTTGTATGACATTTTGTCGGTCTGACAGAGTTTAGGATACACTGTGAAAAGGGTGAGAAATTTTTCCATTGCTCGATTTTATCATAACATGCATAAGTATCTGAAACTTATCAGATGTCAGTATACATTTTAAATACAGTTAAACCACCTTTAGAAAGGCATATATATTTGTCAAACCAATTAATCTTTCTTCATTTTCTGATGTGGTATTTCCACTGATTCTAGACATAGATGCTATAAATACAATTATTTTTGACATTTGCACCAAATTTTACATTAAAAAGATTACATGATCACAATTTTATCAACAGAAATTCCATAATGTCAGTGATCTTTCAAGTATTCATTAAAAGATTTTGAAAGTTCAACTTTTTGTCAATGTGCATATCTTTCAAATAGAAAGTCTGACAAGAATGGCAGAAAAAAATGAACTAAACATTTGATAATCATTACTTTTATCCAGAAACGAATACAAAAAACTCATTCACAGATAATCTTAAATGTCAGCTGGAAGTGTGCTGAAAACCAATTTTAATTATAAGAAAATTAAAGAATTGCCAAAAAGTGGGCACAATTTTAGTTAGAAAAGAAATTGTGAAATGATCAAACTTACAGTATTCTGATTTGCTGTGTTATTTAATCTTGTACTTCTTCTTTCCCTGGAATAATCAATAAGTTATCATAATCTACAAATTTAATTGATAGGCTTAATACTACAATGTATATTCATGTATAGGCACATATTTTGTATATATATTAATTGTTAGTAAGCAGACATAAAGAGCTAGTTTTTACACTTTCCATTTTGGGGCCCTGGTATAGCTTAATTACTGTTGATGTGAGCCAGGGCTCTGTGTTGAAGATCTTCCTGTGGTAACCTTACTTCAAATACAATTGTGACTTGTATGGAGAGTGCTATTTTCATTTACTGGTCATAAAACATTGCAAAATCTTTCGATTGGTAAGCTGGAAGCTCAAAAGATAAGGAAACTTTGTATAAGATTTTTTTTATATATTTGGTATAAATTAACTGATGTTTAAAATAAGTAATTGCTAGTTTAAAAGTTTTCAACAAAGAGGAGGTGGGTTCTGTTCACAGTGTAAATATTTTGACTCTTCCATCTTTGCCTTTTGACCATTAATAGGGTTGTAGAGGGTTTAAGTTTGTGCCAAATTAGCTCAAAACCTGCTGAACGATGTCTTAGATGGCAACAAAACAAAAGATTTCATGTATTTTATCTATTAAACCAAAGGTTAAAGAAAATATTCTAGCTGATACAGATTAGTAAATTTAGGTTAACAGTGAAGTAATTATTCATGTAGGCGACAATAGGGTACATTGGTAGCTTATAGCCTTTTGGGTTCTGTGTTTATGATATAAGAATAACACCCATAAATTACCAAATACTTTACAATGCCTTTAGGTGTACATAAAAAACATCACATATGATAGTGCAGCCTTCCTTGATCAAAACAAGTATTCTTAAGGGTACTATTAAATGCTATATGACTACAGGAAAGAAATATAAACATGACAAATGAAGCATAACCAGCTTAATCTTACGATGAAACTTTGTAAATTACAAAAGAAAAATTCTGGAAAATTTCTTGATATATTTGCATTAGCCATGTTAGCAGCTGTTGTTTCAATTTACACGATTACCTTTTTACATAGTGTCACTGTCAGTTACCTTTAAGTTCAGAAGACTTTTATAGCAACTAATACACCCAGGGCAGGTGTTGTACAAGTTTACAATTCTTGTAAAAATAGGTAATTCAAAGTCTCAAATGACCATCATGAAATGATACAAGAGTGCACATGTACACATTGAAATGTCTCTCTTTTCTTAACTAATCACTGATATTATGTTGATGGTCATAAAGGTTTTATTACAACTGTCACATAAACTTAACATCAACCAAGAAAATCAAACATTGACAAATGAACCATGAAAATGAGGTCAAGGTCAAATGAACCATGCCAGACAGGCATTTACAGCTAACAATTCCTTCATACAAGTTACAACAAATATAGTTGACCTACTACTTATAGTTTAACAGACCAAAAGACAACCAGGTGCTCCGCAGGGCACAGCTTTATAAGACCCCAGTGGTTGAACCTTGTACAGTTGGGGCAAATTTGGTCACAATATTCAAGCTTGATTCTGTCTGAATTTGGATTGTGATAAAATTTTTGACATAATATAGGTTTTTGTCACAAAATTTATGTGGTCAAAGATCTAAAAAAAACTATGTGCACAATTAAAGATTTCTTCTTAAAACGAAGTTCAAAATTTTAAAAAATTAAAAAAAAGGAAGCCCTTCAAAAATGGTAAAAATCCATTGCAGGATTGAACCTTGTAGTACAATTTCAGAGAGATCCATACACTTAAAACACAAGTTATTGTCTTGATTGTTTTGGAACCAGAAACATGCTTCTTTTTGGCCCCTAATTCCAACATATTTTTGTGGTATTGAATCTTCTGAAAAAATTTCATGAAGATCTATTCACTCAAACTAAAGTTATTAAACCAATGTGTCTCCGGACAGCGACCACACAGTCAGACGCACAACATCATACCATTATACAATCCAAAAATTTTTTTGGAGTCTTATAAAAACTTAACAATGAGCAATGAACCGTGAAAATGGGGTCGAGGTCAAATAAAACCTACACGACTGACATCATGGACATAGAGATCTTTAAATATTTCCATACACCAAATACAGTTGACCTATTGGATATATATATAGTATGAAGTGCCGTTAGTTTTCTTGTTTGAATTGTTTTACATTGTCTTATCTGGGCCTTTTATAGCTGACTATGTGGTATGGGCTTTGCTCATTGTTGAAGGCCATACAGTTACCTATAGTTGTTAATGTTTGTGTCATTTTGGTCTTTTGAGGATAGTTGTCTCATTGGCAATAATACCACATCTTCTTTTTTATATATGATAGTAATTTTCAGTATCATAAAAAAGACAATTTTTTTAAAACTTAGCTTTCATCATGAAAATGAGGTCAAGATAAGATGACAACTGCTAGTTAGACATGTACACCTTACCATCATTCCATTCACCAAATATAGTAGACCTATTGCATAAAGGAAAAACAGACCAAAACACAAAAACTATTATTCCACTGAACCATGAAAATGAGGTCAAGGTCAGATGGCACCTGTCATTTGGACATGTACATCTTACAGTGCTTCCATACACCAAATACACTATAAATATTGCTTGAAGTATCTGAGATATGAGACTTGACCACCAAAACTTAACCTTGTTCACTGCTCCATGAAATGAGGTTGAGGTCAAGTGAAAACTGTCTGATGGACATGGACCTTGCAAGGTACACACATGCCTAATATAGTTATCCTGAAAATGAGGTCAAGGACATTGGACATGTGACTGACAGAAACTTCTTAACATGAGACATCATATGAACAAAGTATGAAGCAGTGACTTTAACCTGAACTTGGCTGAAGCTGGATAGACAAACAAATAGACGGATAAACAGACGCACAGACGAGAAAACATAACGTCCCTCTTCTATCATACAGTGTAGGTGGGTAAAAAAAAATGTGTGCAAAACATATGAATACCTGGGAAATATAAACTTTGGTTCATAATTTGAAAGATATATTTTATAGTCTAAGGCAATATTAAGATCTTATCTTTTTGAAGCATGTCACAGACAAAATAACTTTGTCAAATCATCTTTGATTGTGTAACCGGAGAGCACGAATTTCATTACAAAATTGCTTGTCTCCATCGGGACTCGAACCCGGGACATCTGTGGTACAAGGCAGCGCGCTAACCGACTGAGCTAAAGAAGTACTTCCTTAGCTCAACCGCTTACGGCTGACTAAGTATCTTCTACGTTTTCTAAGGGAAGCAATCCTGCCACAAATGTCATGAATTAAATCTTGCCTTTCATCAATATTATATATACATGTACTATTCTTACAAATTACAAAGTAATTACTCATTTGTAGTATTTAGTTTATCACTGTCAAACCTACATGTATTTTAATGTATCAAGAAATAGTACTTACCAAAAACTACAATTTTCAGTATGGATTAAATACAGATAGAGTTAGAGCAAATACATGAAATAATAATGATGTCTGGCAATGCTCTGGGATGTTTTTTTTAAAGTTACGATACTTGCACCAATATTATATATACATTATACAAGGTATACCAGTATTGCGATCTGTCCAAGGAACTGTCCTTGGGCCTATACTCTTTTTAATATACATTAATGATTTTCTAGAATACCTGGAACACAGCAAACTATGACTCTTCGCTGATGACAGTATTATATACCGAGAAATTACATGTCAACAAGACTGCACAAATTTACAAAAAGATCTTAATGCAGCAGCGAAATGGGAGGCTGATTGGCTCATGGCCTTCCATCCTGGAAAATGCACTATCTTAACCATCACACAACAAAAACAACCATTTAAACACGATTACATCCTTCATAACCATACTTTAGAATTAGTAACATCTGCAAAATATCTTGGCGTAACCCTACAGTCTAACTTAAAATGGAACATTCACTACAACAACATCGTATCAAATGCAAATAAATCTCTTGGCTTTCTTAGGCGAAACTTAAAAATTTCTAACTCCAGTATCAAATCCTGTGCTTACCAATCAATAGTGAGACCAAAACTTGAATATGCCTGTAGTCTATAGGATCCACACACAGCAGATTATAAAAATAAGCTAGAAATGGTACAGAGGCGTGCGGCCCGATATGTATGTAACAATTACCACAACACCAGTAGTGTAACATCCATGTTAAATGAACTACAATGGCCCTCACTCAATGACCGCCGTCTCAAAACCAGACTTATCATGTTCTACATTGTACAAGGTCATCCATGGACTCATTGCAATCCCAGGGATCTCCATGGCCTGTTTAACGATGGCGCCCCGCCATCGTTCAAATGTCTTCCGCCATGGTCAAATGACTTGCTCCATCGTTCAATTGTCTTCCGCCATCGTTCGAAACTGTGGTCGTTTTTATAGCCTGACGCCATTTTTGTAGCAATTTTAATCAAATGCATGTAATTGCATAACACTCAGGCTTTTTTTTATAGTATAATCCAATACAGTTCTCACGCCTAGGGGATATCCGGATTAAAATCGCTAATCATTTGTACCTGAGCTTGTACAGGTAGATCAACAAACCAGAAAGGAGAATATTATCTGAAGATGGACGATTCATTTGTCGAATTATTTAACTAAGTTTCTGCAAATGCTTATGATAATTTAGATTAAATAAATAAATTAATAATCCAGTTACAAATTTTAACAAGTCGAACACATGCTTTTGTTTTGACTTACGCAATCAGCATCCCCCTTTTTAAAATTTACAAAATAAAACGTAAAACAGTAATTATTATTTCATTTCAAATAGCTCGAGTACTGCTGTATTGTAACGATAATATAGAATTACTTTAAAAGTTAAAAATTATAAACTTTTAATATTTCCTGTAAAGAAATATTGTATCGTAATTCCGAATTCATTTCGTAGTTTACAATGAAAATGATACATCCGCATTTCCGGTTTCTATTCAGACTTGAAAGATGCATGTTGCATAGCCATGATAGCATGGATTTGCTAAATAAAGTCATTAAAAACCTTTTCATTTGACAACGTTTGTTAAAAAATACATTTTTTTTTAACCCGTACGACTCGTTTTGTCGTTGCTGCAAATCAACCATACCGGTAATGGTTTCATGACTTCTGAATTTGACAGTGTCCGTGAAAAATAATCTCCACATGATTTTTAACCCCCATACCAATTACCAAAAATAGCAAGAAAACTACATGGTGACCTTTGTGATAGTTATTTGTCATTCTAAGGGAAAGGGAGGGGGTATGAGGGCTTGTCCTTTGAAGAGTTACAAACGGCAATTATGGAAAATACATATACTTCTATATATAGTATTTATAATGAAAATATAATTTAAATAAGCAATGAATTAGCATGTTCACCTATCCTTATGTGGAGGAATGAAATACTTTCGATACCGCTACACTGTACAGCGTAGATACAATGATGGTGAAAGTTCCTCCATGGTTCAATTTTCATCCATGGAGATCCCTGAATCCCATCACTAGTCCTCATACCATCAGATACTAGAACAAGAAAATTCCATACTCAAACATTTCGGCAAATGTCCACCTCTAAAGACATTTACAAATGGTCATTCTTTCCGCAAACAATCATTCAATGGAACATGTTGCCACAAGTTGTGGTAGCAAGTCAAACCATTGAAATTTACAGAGATCAGTTGACACCAACTGTTCTCCACAACATAATTTAATTCTATAAATAACAATGTACATATTTTTAAATCACTTGTTGTTTTCTTTCATGTAAATATCACCAGAGACATATATATGTCTCTGATATCACCAAGTATTCTACTAAGTAAAAGATAATTTTTTGTTCATATCATATACTCCGCGCATGCAACAGTTCGTAATCTTCAATAATAATGAAGCTGTAACTGTATATCAGAAAATGAAAAAGAAGAAGATCACCAATTACAGGAGATCCGTATGTTTTAATGAGCATCATATTGAATTACCTAATCTAGTACTTGCGTGATGGGTCTTAGACCCTTTGGCTTTGCATATCTTCTTCTTCTCTGTATTAGCTTCCTTTAAATAGGAACACCTCTAATATATATATTATTAGAGTATTTGGGGTAAATTTTGTAAGATTTTTTTTTTGGTTGTATGTAGATATTAAACTATGTACAGCAAACGGGGTAGGAGATGTCGGAAATGATGAATTGGTACGTAATTTCAGAGCCAAACGTCGTGAAGGATGGTCGATCCGAACTGGCATTTTTTCCGATTTTAATGATCATGAAATGAACGAGCTTGAACACATGTTAAACAGAAGCAAGTTAACTCGTACCAAAAAAGTTAACTCGTACCACTGGGATGTCGTCAGGGAGTTCATAAATCCACGAACAGAACATCGACTTTAACAGTGCTTATTTGTTTTCAAGGGGGGGCAGGCCCGTAGCCAGGAATTTCCAAAGGGGGGTTCGTTGGGCTCACAAACTCGACTTTAACAGTCACAATTCGAACAGAACATTGACTTTAACAGTGCTTATTTGTTTTCAAGGGGGGGTTCGTCCGAACCCCCCCTGGCTACGGGTATGGGGGGTTCGTCCGAACGAACCGAACCCCCCTGGCTACGGGTATGAATAGGATATCATATGACGTGACTATTCGTGTCTACCTTTGGCGGTCACTAGTCGCGTCCTTGTCATGTCCATTTTAGATGGTAGAATGGTGAATGAATCACTAAGGTTTGACGTCTCTTTATCACCCTTGGAGGGTGGTTTATAGAATTCAAAGGAGTGGTGTTAGCGTCCTGTGTCTAGCTTTTAAGATTTCTACGCATTATATTTTCACTACTAAGAACAACTACATGTATCAATAGAACGAACCTGTCTTGCTTTACAAAGGTATCTGCCTCTTTTGTTAAAATGTTGAATAAATGTTTTTCTACCCGTTCTTATAATTCTCTCAAAAGTTAACTTTTAAAAAGCAGGAATCGTGTTTAACTATCCGAAAACATATATTTGTAGGTCATGTGCTGCTATTTATTGGCACATACAAACAGCATCTCTAATTTGTCTAAGTGAAAAATAAATTCAAAAGAGAATAAAATGCATAAATGTGATACAGTTTGATCTATGAGCTCAGGATACATTGGTTCACCAATTTCGTGAAATAGTTTTATAGTGTACTATGCAACCAATGAAGAGTAATGAACAATGGATTGATAAATTAATAAATACTCACATTTTGGATATTCACAAAAACCTTTTCTTCTAACTTTCACACAAATTTCAGAAATATTCGGATAAAAGTCTCACAAAAAAGCAAATATCAATAATTAACTGTCGTGTGTTCAAAACAACGTAGCTTTGAATGTTACAAATATCACGTGTTATGCGAACACCACTGCAGTAATATGAGAGTTTTATGTCAAACCTGATTGGATGATGTCTGTAAAGATGCATACATTCGGAGTATTGTACCGCAATAATATGGATAAAATTATGCTCACTCTATTGAAGATGTCTATATTTTCTATTAGAGAGGGTCGTAAACAATTTGTACATGTTGTAATAAGACAACTTTCATGAAATTTTCGGTTTTCCGAAGGTACCTAATGTATATAAACATACAAATGTAGGTGGTTATAGTTGAAAATTTAATATCATATCTATAACACTTTATTGTTTATCGATAAAAAAAAAACCATACAAACAAAAAAATAGTTGTATAAACGAAGGAAGATATTAATGTAGAGAAAATTCATATTTGATGTAATATTAAAAACTATATCTCTAAAAATACCCCTTCCCTTTTTTGGTACACAATAAGAAGAATTTTCACTTGTAGAAAATTGTTTTGCGTATTCCGCGCATTTTGAGAAAGTATAACGCAACACTATATTAATCCCACAATTCATGTAAAGTTTCATGTCAATCATACTAACAGATGCGCCAAAAAGCGCAATTGTTTCCTAAACGGAGTGGCTATTTATCCAGCTAGCCGGACGAATAATGCCAGGGCTATTTGTCCGGCCATTGGAATGCGCATGGCATATTATGTGCGTTTGGGAGTGCGTTTGACATTTGTGATATTATCTTCAGTAGCACAAGGAGGGGCGCGCTTAATTCGATCACTGATTTTCAATTTTAAGATCACGACTGAATTCGGCGATATCAACGTTTGTGATAAATTTTGCAGTTTTCAGAATTTGACAACGGCATACGAAAGTATGAACTTCAAAGAATGATATAATCTATAAAAAAAAAGAGAGAGACTCAAGAATAATTGAAATCACAAGGAAAATGGGAAATAAAATGTAATTGCTCGTAGAACTATAGTTTTACTAAATAATTCGACTCGAATCAGCCGAATGAATGGTGGAAATGATTTTCAAATCAAGAGTACTAGTTGTTGAGAAAGGCCTTAACAATGGCATGTCTAACTTAATAAAATATAATTATATTCCAAAAATGAATATTGCAAGTAGCCCTTGGAATGGGATATATATTAAGGGGAGGGGTTTGAGGATACATGTGCAAAAAGTGGGGATGTTGGATATACAATTATAAAAAGTGGGTTATGACATATAGGGGACATTAAAGGTGGGGTTTGGAGAAAAAAGAAAAGAGGTATTTGGGAAAAAGAGCACACCGTGTCACCTCGACCACATCACGGAAATAAAATAGACGAAGTAATAAATATGGAATATATATGATTTGTTTTTATTATTCGTAATCCAGATTGGACTATGTACTAGTATATAAATTAAGAAAGAAAAAACTATTACAATTACCAGTAACAAGATATGGCCCTTACAATAAAGATTACAAACATATATGCTACCGCCTGGTGCTACTGAAGATAATATTACACGCACACACAAATAGTGACATGCGCATTGTACTGGCCGGACAAATAGTCCTGGTTCTTTCCTAAAAATGTTTTATACCCGTAAATTTGATACTCTGTTTCGGATACTAAAAGTATGAACAGATTATTGTTTGTTAGTGGCTTTGAACTAGCTGTCAGTTAACTGCGAGTACTCTCAGATCTGTTCCTGTCAGTGAACTGCGAGTACTTTCAGATCTGTTCCTAGTGTCTTTTTGTTGTTGGGATGTACAAATACCCTTCCACGTTCTCGTGTATTTTTGTCCATCTGATGAGTTAAGCCTTTTTCAACTGAATTTTATAGTTCGTTCTTATGATGTATTGTTATACCACTGTCCCAGGTAAGAGGTCGGGATAGCTGGGATCCCGCTAACATGTTTAACCCCGCCACATTATGTATAAATGTGCGGCCTGTCCCAAGTCAGGAGCCTGTCGTTTGTTTATGTTTTACATATTTGTTTTTCGTTCATTTTTTTGTATAAATAAGGCCGTTAGTTTCCTTGTTTGAATTGTTTTACATTGTCATTCCGGGGCCGCCGTTTAGAGCGTACGGTTACATATAATTGTTAATTTCTGTGTCATTTTGGTCTCTTGTGGAGAGTTGTCTCATTGGCAATCATACCACATCTTCTTTTTTATATAAAATTGTTGACGCCGTTCACGCCAATCGAAGTTACACGACAACAGTTTTCACTAAAGCATAAATGACTTTAGCTTTAGGTAAGTCCTATTTTTTGGAAACTCTTGGCTCTATTTCCAACAAGATGAGGCCTGAATCATTCACGAAACGTTCGGGGAGTGGCAAACCTGATACCACAAGTTTTTAAAATATTAATTATAATAAGACGCTGCATGGACACCAAATTTGGAAGAGAAATCTTCTCCGGACTGAAAGAAGCGCATTGCGACAAACAAACTAGCATACTAGGCATGACACATTATTTGACAGTTTAAATTTAATTCTCTATTTTTCCAAAATATTATCTTATTGCCATAAAATTGAGAATGGAAATGGAGAATGTGTTGAAGAGACAACAACTCCATAGAACAGACAACAGCAGAAGGTCACAAACAGGTCTTCAATGCAGCGAGAAATTCCTGCACCCGCAACCAGTTTATATACATGTATATACGCCCCAAATGTGTTTTCTCAGTATGCCTTTTGTTGATTATTAAACTTCTTTCATATTTTTATCGAATTTATATTTCATTATGGTCTTATAATGAGACTACTATAACACTATATGTGTTATAGTAGATCAGTCTTAGGGATGACATCAAAAGTTCAATGAAGAATAAAAAACTTAATTCACATAGTTTTTTTCACTGACCCCCACACCCCCCTCTCTTAACTTAATTTTGGAAAAATTGATTGACCAATAGGGATATATGTAAAATCGATTTTAGATTAACAAAACTTGCAGCAATGTTGACCCCCACCCCAAACTATTTGAATGAAGTTTTTTTGTCCTATATCGATCTTTTGATGTCGTCCCTTATTTAACAAATTATAATCTAACACTGAACGACATTTTTTTACATTAATGGGATTTTATTTGACACTGTGAGTTTTACAAGTTTTTTCCGGTATATATATATATCAACTAGTTTTTTTCTCTTTTGCATGACAATAAGTGATTCCATTCTTACATTAGACACCACATGAAACCCAAACAATAAGGGAAACAGTTTCATTTTTAACTGCAGTACGCAATATATGAAAATGTTTACATTTATAAAGTTTTAGATTATATAAAAAGGTTGGGGTAACAGAGCTCTAGCGAAACCCTCTATCAATTAAGTATTGAAGCAGCCCCCTTCCCTTCCAAACAAAGCTGCACATCGTTTATCGGTTTATGGTACAACATCGTTAGTGATCGGTATAGGAAAGAACAGTTTATAAGGTTCTCAGGAGCAAGTCTGAGAAGTTTGACTGATTTTTGGGGGTTTTCAACCGATCTATAAAAATCATAGATATGCGGACACTATGGTTCATGTTGACCTTTTGGCTAAAATGGCTGCATTTTCACCTCAAAATTTACTATGAACTAGTACAGACAAACCTGTGCATCTGGAAAAGTTTGAAGACAAAGCATGCCTAGATAACTAGAATTCAAAAGCATTGTATAATTCAGAAAATTTATAACTCAACTGGATTTTGCAGTGTACTTTTTTTTGCTTGATATGGTCCACTCCGGTACACAGTTAAGTCACCAATTATTGTCATGTAATGTATATATATATTGTCCATCTATTGCCCATTTCAAACAAAACAGTTCAATCCAATAATTACCTGTGGGGAAGATCTTAAATCTCGTTCTCAACTTAGTTTATTTTGGTACCTTCTGGAGAAATGAAAAAAGAGCACTGCAAAATCCTGTTAAGTTTTTATTTTTGAAATTTATTTATCTAGGGCATGCTATGTCTTAAAACTTTTCTAGAAGTACAGGTTTGTCTGCACACAGAGTGAATTGTGATGTGAAAATACGGCCATTTTAGCCAAAGGGTCCACATGGACCCTATCTAGTGAAAAATAACATTCCTTATCGCTTGTTTTAAATTTATTTTTTCAATTGATATACTCCCATAAAAAAAAAATTTTAACACAAATTAATGATATGAAAATGTTTTGTCGTAAGAAATGTATATAAAAGTAAGAAATTTAGATAATATAACTGGCTCCCGGAAATGAACGGTAACTCTGTTTCGGGGGGAAATGAATGGTTTATCATATCCAATCGTTTTGAAAAATCGATTTTTTTTTTAGGATAGTTGCCACCGTGCACTTGCACTTGCACGCAAACTAATTGTTATAATAGTATAATAGAATGATATATATACAAATGGATGAAAATTATATATACTATATATACATGTAACTATGTAACTGTTATGTTACTATAGTATATAACAACAAACCAGTGTATTATTCTCTTGGACTATTATTATATAAGTATAATTATAGTACCAAATATACTAATGTGTATCACTACAATACCATGCATGTAGTTATTACGGTGCGGTTAAATTTCCTGTCATTTATGCATCTTCCACGCACGAACTTGTATCAGAAAAAAAGTATCTCTGTACATTAAACTCAATTTCAGGTATAGAGATGTGATCTTTTTCTGTGACATTTACTTTTGACAATCCACAAGAACTTGTGGTCATCCGATGTTCAGTACTTCAGTACTTTGATTATAAGTTGGGTTTTTCTTAGAGAGAAACGTAGAATATACTTTGGTTTGTATTAAATAGTTTGCTGTTAGCCCTTATACATAACAAAACCAGCAGATTTCTCTAGTCTCAATTAATTGATAATTTGACTTGTAGCAGAAAAAGAAGAAGGTATGGCCAAGTCACCACCTTTCGAAGCAACATTACATCACAATGTACTGAGAGCATTTAAGCAAACATGGAATACTTATATAAAGTGCAGACTCTGTTAGGTCACCGTCATTGCTCAAATGATGGGGAGACAAGGAATGTCTTGTTCCAGTTTTTATTCAGGGACAAATATCATCTCTTCATGCAAGATCTCTTCAAGTTGTTCAGCTGCGAAAATCAATTTGTTTTAAAAGCTGGGTTTGTTTTGAATGGAACATCTCGTGAACAGGTCGTTGTCCATGTTTAAAAAAAAATAAGATGAATTAAAACAATGGTTTTGAGATTCTCAGATCTACAATGTTGCCATGGAAACTGTTCAAAAATATCGAAATTATAAATATTCTTCAAAAATGTATAAAACTTTACAGAAATGTATACTGGCAAATACAGATGTGGCATTTTTTTTAAAACTCCCTGAAGACGAACTGTAGAGAGTGAAAGAACATCACTCAGATGGAATAGCTGGACTAAAGAAAGAATAGCAGCTAAATAGATATAGGAAGCTGTGGTATGAGTGGCAATGCGACAACTCTCCATCCAAATAACTATTTATAAAAGTAAACCATTAATTATAGGTCAAGGCACGGCCTTCAACACGAAGCCTTGGCTCAAACCGAAAAACAAGCTATAAAGGGCCACACAAGTACGAGTGTTTAAAACTATTCAAACGGGAAAACCAACGATCTTATCTATATAAGAAAACGAAACACGAAATAATTACCTTTGCAATATATTGCACAGCGAAACATTTTCTTGGTACACTTAACTTATAATGCAAGCTAAATGATGTATTGAGTGTACTGGCATGAGATACATGTGCAATTGTAGGCATGACTGTTAAGTTCTACAGGATAAATCGATAGAAATGGACCAAAATTTGTATCTATGTTTTATGTGATATTCCTCATTCCCGTTTACTGGCATGACCCTGTATTTAGGCATACTAGTAAACTTGTCATGGAAAAAAATCAAAAGAGTGTGTCTTGTTTTTCTTCATGTCTTTTGGAATAATTGATCAATCATTTTGTCCTTTTAAATTAGTTCATATGTTCATCTTGAACTATATTTTTTTTTCTGAAAGATTTTTCTTATTTTTGTCTTTTCTGTCTCAAAAGTGGGACTGTCATTTTGATATTTTTAACGTATATGATGAAACATTTGCTAAGGTCCACAGTCCCAATTGGACGATTTACATTTAAGGAATAACAGTACTGTAGTTGAAGAGTTTCCATCGTCAATTGTAGATTTACTAATGTATGTGCCTGTCCCAAGTCAGGATCCTGTAATTCAGTGGTTGTCGTTTTTTTATGTGTTACATATTTTTTGTTCGTTCATTTTTTTACATAAATAAGGCCGTTAGTTTTCTCGTTTGAATTGTTTTATTGTTTTATTGAATTCTCTCATCGGGGCCTTTTATAGCTGACTATGCAGTATGCTCATTGTTGAAGGCCGTACGGTGACCTATAGTTGTTAATGTTTGTTTCATTTTGGTCTTTTGTGGATAGTTGTCTCATTGGCAATCATACCACATCATTTTTTATATTGATGATCGCAAATGCAGTTTTACTGGCGACGCGTAGCGGAGACAGTAAAACGGAGATTTGGGACCGTCAAATCAAAACCTGTTTAATGCGGGGTTCACACATTGCCGATTATTGCTCCCGTTTGAGATCAGACAGCGATACGACACGAAAAGTGAAAAAGTCGGATTAGTATCCTCAATTATCTGGAATGTCCTATTATTGTCTGAACGCAGTCGTTTTAGTTCGTAACAGATTCCTACTGGTCGGGAAGGGTCCGAATAGTTCGGCAAAGCACCCCGACAGTTAGGTGCGTCCCGTAACATTCGGGGAAACTCAGCCGATTTTGTCTAGTCGGATTACAATCGTGCCTTTGTCGTGACAGATTCTGCTGTATCGTATCAAATTCCTAACAATGTTCTGTGTATTCGGGACGGTGTCCTGTGGAACGGGAATGATCTGGAGAAGTCCCGACAATAACAGAATACAATACGACTGAGACCAGACAAAGCCGTTTGCAATGCGATAGAGCGGACCGTGATAGGATTACGTTCCGACAGTACCTGATCATCCCGATTATGCCGACAGTTTTCGAACGGACAACTTCCGTCAGCGTCGGTTCACTGTCTTGTCACTATCTGATCTCTGTCGGATTACATTCGGTAGAATCGGGACGCAGTCGTGACAGACTCGGTCGAATTTTACCTGGCGAAATATACTAATCGAATTTCCATCCACGATTCACAGGATCTTGATCAGACTTTTGACAAATTTTAATCGGGAATGGTCCTGTCAAGGACGGCAGTAAAAATCGTGAATGTGTGACCCCAGCTTAACCAGTGGATCATATTTCACAGACTAGGAACTTATTTTACCAGGTGAGTTCACAAACCCAGAACTAATTTCACCAGGTAATTAACACATCTCAAAAACCTGGAACATATTTCACTAAGCAAGGAACAAATTTCACCAACCCTGTACTTATTTCACCAGGTAAAGTGTGGAACTTATTTTATAGAGATGGAACAAATTATTTTAAAATTATTTATGAAAAACGTTCTCCCAGGACAAACTCCCTGTGATATGAAAGTTCCACTGAAACTTTTTTCACAGGAACAAATTTTGGCTCACACCAACATTTGCAGCGGAATTAAACGTTTTAATGATTATGGAACCAAACCTTCTCCTTTATTTTCTAAAACAATAGTATTATAACATCACAACATAAAAAAAAAACACGAAAAAATATCAATTGGAAGCCTTAGCTCAATAAAAAACGTAAATGAACTCACTAAAGACCGTGTAAAATGGAAAAGTGTATAATGGCCATAAATGCCGACCGGCATGAAGAGAAAAGGTGAGGTTAGGTGACATATGTGGCATTCGACTTTCTAAAATGACTGCCGCTACCATAGACACAAGGCAAAAATGTCAAAATGCTCAAAACTTCATAAAACTTTACAAAAGTGTTAGACGCCTTACATAGACGTAGCATTTTTTTTTATTTTGAAAATGGCTGCCGAACAGAATAAAAGAAGAAAATGTAAAATCAACCATACGCTATGTTGAACTAACAGAAAGATCGGTTGTCATGCTAAAATCATAGAATTGAGGGTCCTACAAAAATGCGCCCGGGAACGCCCGGGGAATAAAAAATAGCGCCCCGGAAAAGAATATGCGCCGGGGAAAAGTATATAGATATTTTACTGGCATGAGACAACTTTGTGTTGATGAAATAAGTTAAGCACATTAAGTTTTATTAATTTTAGACAAGGAATTTTCAAATTCAGATAATAGACATTTGTAATAAAACAAGTATGAATGTTTCAATTTTAACAAAAAAAAATGTATGCATACCATTGAAACATTTAGTTTCATAAAAAAAAATTATAATAAATGTATATCAGCATCTGCATAAAAAAGTGTTCTCCATGCAATTTTAGGCATCATAGGTCACATTTATATTAGGGACAAAACAACCAATGATTATTTTTTTTAAGGAAAAACATTATTGTTATAAAATATTATTATTTTAACCCCCCCCCCCCCGGGTGCCAAATTACCTTCCACTAGAAAGGGCGCTTTTTCCTTTCCCCGGGAGGTTTTTCTTCTCCTGTGCGCTCTCGGGCGCTTCCGGACGCTTTTTAGTTGGAAAGAGAATTGAGAATGGAAATGGGGGTTGTGTCAAAGAGACAACAACCAAACAATAGATCAGACAACAGCAGAAGGTCACCAATAGGTCTTCAGTGTAGCGAGAAATTCTCTCACCCGGAGGCGTCCTTCAGTTGAACCCTAAAAAAATATATATAAATACTAGTTTTACTGATGAAAAATCCCGAAATGGCTGCATTTTAGTGGCAATCGGCGGAGCATATAAGTTAATTTTTATGGCACGAAAGGATGAATTGAATTGATATGCAACCTTTTTTTTTCTAATTTCAGACACGGTTATAAACCTGATAAGCAAATAAGTTTAGCACACAAATTCATGTGTTGTAGGGACCATACATTGTGTTTTAGATTGCCACAATAAGCTTAATTAACCCTTGTCAACTTGTTCATCACTAAGAAATTTCAATTTCGAAAAGACAATGTAAAATACTAAATAGATATATGTAGCCAGTGAACTAAACTTATGACAAATTACACCAATTGCCATTCCTTTCTAAAAAAAGCTGACGTAAACACATTCTTAAAATAAAAAAGGATCAAAGGTCAACATATACTCTGATTAATAGCGACAATTACAGGAAGTTGTAACCGCAACGAAAATAAAGACTGACATCTGCTCTTGATAAAATCCAGCATGTGAAAATCTCAGTCTATAATGACGAAAGGCAGTTTCCGTTTTCATATAAAATTAGTGACGGATTTTAAGGCAGCAACCATTTGATTTTCTAGGGGGGGGGGGGGGGGGGGGAGCTATGGTTTTTATTTTTTAAGTTTTTCTCCAGTTTTGGGAGAAAAAAATAATTTGTTTCACCCTCAGCTGCCCTAAAAATACTAAAAAGGGTTGATTAGAACTAATGTCATTGATTATTTTCTGAGGGTCGATACATGGTGCAACGAATTTGTACTAACTAAAAAATATTATCTTGCCAACTTTTCTTGGACGTAGCAATTTCTAAAATTTATTGGGTAACTTACAGTTTTACTGGTGAACTTACATGCTCTAATGGTACATAAGTTGGGAAGTGACTAAGATTAATTGGGCTGGAAATCGTATTCGTTGGAAATATGCTCTTGTCCATATATTCTACACGTACCTCTGGTCGCAGGAATTTTTAATGACCGCTTTACGTAAACATAACATTCGAATTTTTATTTTTTTCATAAAAAAAAATTCAGAACCTTCGTTCGATAAAATATTTTTTTCTTTTGAGAAGGAAAGCAAACATGTTTTTCCTATCATGTGGAACAGAAACTTATTTTTTTTCTCTCAAAACCATAAAATTTACATAGAATTCATTTTAATTTTTTAATTGATATAAATTGTAAAGTGCATGGCTCTATCTATATCCTGACATTGGCTGTTGTCTCTGTAGTTTTTTTAACCCACTTTCTACATATTGATATTCTCTGAGTCCGTCTTACAGGAACCTCAGTCCTTGAATTTTAATACTGCAATTGAAGTGGCCACCATTGCCATATGTAATGGCAAAGAGTGAGTAGCTCCAAATTATAAACATCCACTGTTTCCAACTATGATAATTGACATTCCATTCAAAAAAGAGGTATAACGAATAACCGGTATACAAGTATGTGTCCTACACAATCGAAGGCCTTTAAAAGACTGCTTATTTTACTTTATCTATCCCTGTTACAAAAGCACCATTATTTTATAGCTGACTATGCGGTATGGGCTTTGCTCATTGTTAAAAGCCGTACAGTGACCTATAGTTGTTAATGTCTGTGTCATTTTAGTCTTTTGTGGATAGTTGTCTCATTGGCAATCATACCACATCTTCTTTTTTCATATTTCATGTTTATAACTGTTGTTATTCTCAAATTCAGCAGTGCACATTTTTTTTTCAAGCAGGTGAAAGCACGCATTTTTTTCAGCTACAGTGCAAAACATTTTTTTTTTCTTTCAGCTAGGCCATCAAAATATTTGTTTCCAAAAAATCCCAGCCCATACCCCCCCCCCCCCCCCCCGATAAGAAAATGGTTGTTGCCTTAGTCGAGTATCATTTTGGTCCTTGTAATCAATACTCTGGTACTCGAGTACTCGTTGACATCCAGTAGAAAGTAATGAAAAAGTTAAGCAGGGTATGGATGAAAATGACCAAGGGGAAAGTGTCAAAGAGACAACAAACCGACCATAGAGAAGACAACAGTCGAAGGCCACCAATGGATCTTATAAGCAGCAATAAACTCCCGCACCCGGAGGCGTACTTCAGTTGGCCCTTAAACAAATATGTATACTACTACAGTAATGATTGACGTCATACTAAACTCCGAATTATACACAAATAAGAATGTGTCCCCAGTACACGGATGCCCCATCCGCACTATCATTATCTATGTTGAATGGACCGAGAAAATGGGGGATCTATAATTTGGCATTTAAATTAGAAAGATTTGTTCAGGGAACATGTGTACTGTGTTTCAAGTTGATTGGACATCAACTTATTTCATCAAAAGCTACATCGACCAAAAGCTCTAACCTGGAAGGAACGGACGAAGAGACGCACGGACGAACGAACGAACAGACGGGCGCACAGTCCAGAACTCATAATGCCCATTTACCGTAAGTGGACCATTAAAACAAAAAAAATAAATCTAACAAGACTACCAAAGGCATGCAAGAGGCTGACTGAGACTATGTTTTTGAAACACAAGATCCCAGGATAGATAACTACGTTGTTTTTGCGATCAGTATTCTAGAAACTATTCAAACAAAAATGATCAGCAAGACAAGATCTACAAACAAGTTAATATTTCCGATATAATACATGTAAGTAGACTTTTCAGAGTAATGATGGACCTTTACTGACGGACGACTTTTCATCTTCTCTTGTGTTTTTGGTTGAAACTAGAGAAGGTAGAGAGATTTTTATCATGAACTTTTTAAGTCTACAATGTTGAAGAGTTCTCATTGTTGAACACATCTACCTAGAGCAGAAGAATGCCACGTGGTCTTTATAGCATTTTTGGGTTTTAGCTGTCAATGTTGTGTATTTCCAAAACTGTTTGCTATTGTCTTTGATATATAGCTCCTATTCTATTGTCAAGATAGTTGTTGTGTGATTTTATTTGTACCTCAGTCGTTATTCATTTTCATAGTTCTTTCCATTTTACCCCTTATGTTCTGTTCATATAAATATTTCTTCCGTTTCCGTCTCCGTTCAGTTTTCCGTTTCCGCCGTACAAATTATTCATATTCAAGATAGAACAGTCTTTTTTAATTGGATATATACGTTGAAGTTACACGCCATTATTTCGACAGCCCATTAGTCCGACACCCATTTGTCCGACACCTCATTAGTCCGACAACCCAATAGTCCAACAACTCATTGCTCCGAAAGCCAAATACCCCGACGACCCATAAGTCCGACACTTATCAAGTCAAGTATCAGGGTATACGTATCGGGGTATATAAATAAAAAGTGTCTGTCTGTATTATTACGTTGATGTAATAACATACTTCAAGAAATAACTCCGTTCATATTACATACGACTAAGGTAATTCGATTACTTTCTGCATGCTCAATTCAAAATCTATATATAGATTAGAACAGAAAAGAGAGTCTCCCACATGGTACCCCCCTCAGGTCGCAAGGTCGCTTATAAATTCGTCGCAAGGTCGCGAGGTCGTTTTTAAGGGAAATGTACAGGTCGCAGGTCGTTTTTTCCAACATAGAGGCCGGAGGCCTTTTTTATATTTAAAGGGTCTATTTAAGTCATTGATGTGCCCTTGGGCTGGGTTGTTCTTGTTTTGTTTGAGGCCATCAAGAGATGGTCGTCTGTAAGCGAGAAGCTCCTGCTCTATTGAAGTTCGTGTTGTCAGCTCTAGATTTATATTTTGTGTGGCATTTAATGATTAATATGTGATGTCTTCGTGCCATTAACCCATATCCGTTCTTTTCCATATTGAGACCAAAAACAGGACTTGAACTTTTCGATTTTTCAGAACAGTAGTTTCAACCAAACATTCAGTATATCACTAATCCAAACCAATATTCATATTGAGCAAGTTCCCAAAATCACCGGGGATGTAGAGCTGGATTTACCTACTGATACTTTGAACACGATCTATAGACTGATGGCAACAAGGAAATGTCTTGAAGACAGATGTGTCCCGCTCGGCACTCATGTCCATTTTCGATTGGACTCCCCAATTTTTACACAGTTGTTAGTCAGGCCATGCTATGATAAATACAAAGTACGGTTCAAATTTTCATGAAGATTCGACTTAGGGGACGACCATTAGATATCCTGGGGGGGGGAGTATTTTTTTTTTGTAAACTAACAGGAAAGTTTATTCATTTTCTGCACTATTGAAGCAAGATTTTTCATTTTCATTAAAGCAAGGAACTGATGGTTCATTTTCACAACTTTATTTGTAATATTCGAAAACATCAAATTTTTAAATGGTTTATTTATTAAATAATACATGTATAGTCAATTCACTATGTACCATTTAATCATCATCGTCTGCAGAAATGAATCTTTTATATTCCCAACTGCATATGCATGTATTTCATACGTACATAGAATTTTGTTGTTGTTGTAACTTGCTTCTTTTAAAAGTATTGGCCAAGACATTTCGCCGAGCGGAGCGAGGCAACATTTTTTAAGGCGTTTTGGAGCCACTGAAGGCCCAAGAAGCTATAGAACAAATGATGCAAATTCATGCTTTCTGGGTGTCCTGAAGACCCTTTCATAATTTGAAAATGCAAGTTTTGTTTTAATATTTTTTTACTATATTTTGGTCTCAAAGCAAAATGTATAAATTCAGTGACTTTCTAGAGAATACACAAAAAGACCAAGGTGCATGATTAAGCAAAATTGGAATTCACATTGTTAAGTCTGTGGCTGCTATTTTTTTAAACTCATGATCAAGTTCATAACAAAATTACTAGATTAAAAAAGGAATGCAACAGAATGCAGAAGGGCAATCAACGAACAAAAGACAAATAAATAAGAAACATTGATCCTGAAACTGAAAAAATAAGAAACATTGATTCTGAAAAATCAGGGCTATGTCTGAGTGAAAACAGAACTTGCTTCTTGCAAGGCATTCGCCGTGAACACAATTTGATATGGAGACAAGCGTTTCGTTTTGAAATTTCCTACATGAGGCATTTGTCTCAATGTAGTTACGGCCCTGTTAGAATAAAAGTGAGGTAAGGTTTCCTGAGACAATATATCTCAAGTTAAAAGAAACCAATTTTCAGACATTTCAAGTATATTTAAGAAATATTTATACTTTTATTGTTAAAAAAAATTGTGAAGTGTTTCCCGATTTTTTTTGGGGTAAAAAGATGAATTTATGAAGAATCTTGTGCCATCTCATACTTTCGATAAACCCTGCCGAGTTATTTATTTACAATACATTGCAAGTCAGGTAATTTATTTTCAAACAACCACAGAACAAACCATTTATTTTTGTGATTATCAAGGCTGAGTTATTTATTTTCAAAATCCTCTCTTTTTTAAGAAACAAGGCATAGTACGATTCTAGCACGCCCTTGTCGTCCTCATCACACTCTCCATACGACCTGACTACTTTCATACTACGACCATCATTCTCATTGTCATTTGCACATAAAAATATTACATATCCAGGTTTTGTTTGTCTGTATGTAGTTCTTAATTGTCCCTTTTATCTAATGGCTCAACCATATAATAGATTATACCGTTGGTTTTCCCGTTTGAATGTGTTCTTTCAGTTTGACATTTTGGTGGCATGAATGTATAATTGTTTCCCGGAGGTCGTTTTTTACCCTGCGGGAGCCTCAAAAGAATATTTCATTTTCCAAATTACAGGGTCTTTTAAGAGCAAACAAATTAAGACCAACTAGTGATGGTGCGAGCTACTGATGATACCCTGTCAAATATCTTGGTAGACAGGAAGTTGTTGTGTTGTGATTCTAAAATAGCACCACACAGTATAACTGACTTATATAAACCGTGATACAAAAGTTCAGAAATCATTGTATTGTAGTTTTTAAAATTTGACGAAAATTTACAACTTGGCTCTCATGTAAAAAGTGTTCGGTAAACATAAAGTTGTTGAGAATGCATCACACGATATTCAAAAGACTTTATCCACATTCGGAACCTAAATATTTGCGGCCGCTTTGTCTCGCTTTAGGGACATAAATCATAGGCTCATAGTAGGACTAGGGCTTACAACAAAAACACAAACAGCATATCGGCTCCGAGCAGATGGTGAATTGCTTTAAGTATAAGAAAAGTACGTAGAATTCATAGAAGATTCAGACTTTTACAAAAATTCGAACAAATATATATCAAATGATCTATTTGAATAAATTTATTCCCTTTTTATTTAAAATCACAATTCATTGAATAGAGAAGCACAAGGTTGATGTGCTTCTGGCCAGTTTTTCTTATTCTATGTCGATTATTTGTTTTATTTTCAAAATTCAAGTGTACGCCCGGGCGTTTTGACGTAAACGTACATGTAGCTACGCGCATGAGGATTGAACTCCAAAAGAGAGGACTGTACTCTCTTGTATATGAATTATTTGCATGAAGACACACGGTTACTTATAGAAAACTAAAGGAGGACTGATGTCCTAACGAGAGGACCGTACTCTCTTGTGTATGAATAATTTGCATGAAGACAGACGATTTGGATTACATATAAAAAAAATTGAAGGAGGACTGCACTCAAAAAGAGAGGACTGCATTCTCTAGTATATATGAATAATTTGCATGAAGACCGGCATGGTTACATATATATGTATATAGAGAATAATACATGGCAAAATCCGTATCATATGTCGTATCATCCCGAGACATCAATATCAGCCCGAGGGCCTTTATAGGCCCGAGAATTTAGAAAGAATTTAGAAAGAATTTAGAAAATATATGAAGCCACACTGGAATGAGTAGCGATAATATAGGATTCTTCTTAAAGCATTTTTTAACATTTGTAATGTAAAACTTTGAAGTTTTTTAATGTTTGCAATTCTTAGAATTAATATATTTATTGTTAATTATTTCTGAAACTTTTCATAAAACGTTGTTTATCTACTGTACTGTGATACGAACTTTTTTTTAACTCACAGTGATACATTTTTTTTTTCGTTAAACATCTTTTTGATTTTTGAAGAAATATCAAACATAATTTGATGTAAGCTATTTATTTTCTTTTACTTAAAAATATATGATAAATAGATTATTACATGTCATTTTTCATAGGGTCCATGGTATCAGCCCACGACCCATATCAAGCCCTCGGGCTAAAGCCCTCTGGCTTGATATGGGAGTCTAGGGCTAATACCAGGGCCATATGGAAAATGTCATGTAATAATCTATAAATATATCAAGAGGAGGACTGCACTTCTAAAGAGAAGGTGCACTCTCTAGTATATAAATAATTTGCATGAGGACGGATGATTACTTATAAATATATTGAAAGGAGGACTGCACTCCAAAGACTGTGCTCTCTTGTATATGCCACTTAAATCCTCTATGGGTATATTTATTTGAATCATTTTTTTATGTAGGGTTTGTAGAACATTAAGGATAGATTTTAGTAATTATCTAAACTAGGCTTTTTTTTATGAAGTTAAGAATGTATTTTTTTCAGTGATCTGAATTTATGAATTTATTTAATGCGGGGAATTCACACATTGCCGATTTTTGCTCCCGTTTGAGATCAGACAGCAATACGACACGAAAAGTGAAAAAGTCGGATTAGTATCCTCAATTATCTGGAATGTCCGATCATTGTCTGAACGCAGTCGTTTTAGTTCGTAACAGATTCCTACGGGTCGGGAAGGGTCCGAATAGTTCGGCCAAGCATCCCGACAGTAAGGTGCGTCCCGTAACATTCGGGGCAACTCAGCCGATTTTGTCTAGTCGGATTACAATCGTGGCTATGTCGTGACAGATTCTGCTGTATCGGATCGAATTCCGAACAATGTCTTGTGTATTCTGGACGGTGTCCTGTGGAACGGAAATGATCTGGAGTAATTTTTCATAGCTTTTTTCTGCCGATTGAGTCCAGATTGCATCCAGGTCTTGTTGATTGCGAACCGTTTTTGTCGAAACTGTTCCGAAACCGTCCCGTTATTAATACGAAATTCGTCAATGATACCCACGTCGGAGTCCCGACAATTACAGAATACAATACGACTGAGACCAGACAAAGCCGTTTGCAATGCGATGGAGCGGACCGTGATAGGATTACGTTCCGACAGTACCTGATCATCCAGAATATGCCGACAGTTTTCGAACGGATAACTTCCGTCAGTGTCGGTTCACTGTCTGGTCACTGTCTGATCTCAGTCGGATTACATTCGGTAAAGTCGGAACGGAATCGTGAAAGACTCGGTCGAATTTTACCCGGCGAAAAACACAAATCGGATTAGAAGCGGATTCAGAACGGGATTATCGGGACTAATTCGCTTTGAAACGGTTGAATATCGACGTTTCCTGAACACTATCTGATTGTTGTGATCAAATTATTTTTTTTACAAATTTAAATTTAAGTTTGAATTTCCATCCACGATTCACAGGATCTTGATCAGACTTTTAATAAATTTCAATCGGGAATGGTCCTGTCAAGGACGGTAGTAAACATCGTGAATGTGTGACCCCAGCTTAATGAATAATGTGAACAAGTCCAAATCTTTGTGTTCTTGAAATTTTATAACAAATTGACAACATATTGTTGGGTTACCGACCCTGTAATGATGATTATTTTTACAGTTTCAATTATTGTCTTGAATTTATTTACAGGTAAAGTGAAATTGAAAACAGTAAAAAAAAATCAACAATTAAAATTTACTTAAAAGTAAGAATGACCGAAATTGTCAACCATCTTTTATAAGAGTTATTGCCCTTTTAAGAAGATATTTAGATAATTTTTGGGTGTAATCCTAGTTTTTACAATTATTTGTGTAGCTTATTTGCAAAATTTCAGTGATTTATAATATTATTTTTTTTATGTCAGTTGGTTTAGATGCAGGAGATGCCAGTCAAAATGAAAGTTACAGTAAAGATGGAGGTAAACAAATTTATGCTTTTTTGTCAATTTTGCAGTGATTTCAATTGTATTGATTAATATTACCAGAGTTCCTTGAAAACTTTTTAGCTCACCTTTCCCTAAATATAATTAGACCGTTGGTTTTCCCTTTTGAATGGTTTTACATTTTAAATTGGAAATAAAGGAGGAGGGATAAAAAAAAAAGTATTTTCCTGTCCTCAATAACCTATGACTTATGATACTTTTTTTGCTCCAGTCATTCAATATTTTAAAAAATTCATCCAACAACACTTTACATACTTTAAACTACGCTCTGAATGCCCGCGATTTCGCGGGTGTGTTCTAGTATTTATTTTATATGTAGTTAATAGTGGGGAAAACATCAATCCCCTGATACGCGAAAAGGGGGAGCCGAAGATCTAGTTTAAAAGTCTTAGATGCATGATTTTTTTATTAGTTGTTAGTGGCTATGAACTACAGTGCTTTCTGATAACTCCGAATACTCTCAGATATGTTCCTAGTGTCTTTTTGTTGTCGGGATGTACATGTTCCCATGCAGCCACATTCACTTGTTTTATTGTCCATCTGATGAGTTTAGCCTTTTTCAACTGATTTTTATAGTTCGTTCTTATGTTGAACTGTAATACCACTGTCCCAGGTTAGGGGAGGGTTGGGATCCCGCTATCATGTTTAACCCCGCCACATTATTTATGTATCTGCCTGTCCCAAGTCAGGAGCCTGTTATTCAGTGGTTGTCGTTTGTTTATGTGTTACATATTTGTTTTTCGTTCATTTTTTATACAAATAAGGCCTTTAGTTTTCTCGTTTGAATTGTTTTACATTGTCATATCGGGGCCTTTTTTAGTGGACTATGCGGTATGGGCTTTGCTCGTTGTTGAAGGCGTACGGTGACCTATAGTTGTTAATGTCTGTGTCATGTTGGTCTCTTGTGAATGGTTGTGTTATTTGCAATCATACCACATGCGAACAAATAGTGAACTAGAACAGCACATACTGATAGTGGACACACAAACAACGAAATATTAAGATAGATAAAGTACCTTTACACTTAAAACGAATATGGGACGTGGGTAAAGACTGAGCAGTTGCCATTAGCATTTGTATTAACTCCAATATACTGAGACAAATATCCCGCATGGAAAAAGTAATTGTAATCAAGACGGACAACCACACATATCATAAAGAACGGAGTTGGTCTTTTTGAAGAAAATTTACCAATACACATAAGAAAAACGCATTGTCGGAATAATGGGCTGTCGGAGTAATGGGTTGTCGGAATAATGGGCTGTCGGAGTAATGGGCTGTCGAAATAGTGGGCTGTCGGAGTAATGGGCTGTCGGAATAATGGTTGTCGGACTAATGGGATGTCACCGTAATACATAAGGCATAAACCCTGTACATGTCGTATACAGGGCGTTTACTTCGTGCACAATATTTGGTGTGTACATTGGACCATATATAACCGGTGATACATTGAATGTACTTGGTTTACATTTCCTATACACTTTATACATTGGGTATATTTGGTGTACCTGGCTGCGACTGCAGAGGTCGCAATTTAAACAAAATTTAATGTGATTAGTTTGGACACAATATCTAAAATTGATGCAGCTCTGATACAGAATTTCACGAAACCTTTTCAGATAATAACTTAAGGACATACTTATAGTTATGCATATCGACGGGAAATTGCGATTCAATTTTTTTTCTAGGAGTTACGCCCCTTTGAACTTATATACTTTAATGTACTACTGCAACAGTTTGTCATCGCAACTCCTCTCAAATCACACAACAGAATTTCAAGAAACCTTTTCAGATAATAAGGACATACTATGTAGTTGTGCATATTGACTGGAAATTGCGATTCAATTTTTTTTCTAGGAGTTACGCCCCTTTGAACTTATTTGCTTCAATGTACTACTGCAACAGTTTGTCATTGCAACTCCTCTCAAACCACACAACAGAATTTCAAAAAACCTTTTCAGATAATAAGGACATACTTTGTAGTTGTGCATATTGACGGGAAATTTCGATTCAATTTTTTTCTAGGAATAACGCCCCTTTGAACTTATTTGCTTCAATGTACTACTGCAACAGTTTGTCATCGCAACTCCTCTCAAACCACAAAACAGAATTTCACGAAACCTTTTCAGATAATAAGAACATACTTTGTAGTTGTGCATATCGACGGGAAAGTACGATTCAAATTTTTTTCTAGGAGTTACGCCCCTTTGAACTTATTTGCTTCAATGTACTTCTGCAACAGTTTGTCATCAAGAAGTTTTCAGTTTTGATTTTGATTTAGGTGCAATACCACCAAATCATGGAACGTCACATCTGGTTGCATACAAAAGTAGGTCTAAAAAAATATTCCCTTGAATTTGACCGTTGTAGGTAATTAATCTTACATTTTATTGCAGTAAAACTATTTCTGTGTCATAAACATATGTCTTTGGTATTTCAAAGCACCATTATTTTTTATTTGTGATTTCTATAGAAAATGTTGTCATCTTGAGGTTACATGGTGACTAAACCTTGTACACAGATAGAATTAAAGAACCTTAGTGAGCACGCTCACATACCCCACGTCCCCACATGTCATTGGAGAAATTAAATAAGTGTAAGAAAAAAAAATTGTATAAGAAAAATTAATTTCCTGCCAATATGCACATCTTAATAGTATGTCCTTATTATCTACAAAATTTCATGAAATTCTGTTGTGTGGTTTCACAGGAGTTAAGATGACAAACTGTTGCAGAAGTACATCGAGGCAAATAAGTTCAAAAGGGAATCGCAATTTCCCGTTGATCTGCACAACTACATAGTATGTCCTTATTATCTGAACAGGTTTCGTGAAATTCTGTTGTGTGGTTTGAGAGGAGTTGTGATGACAAGAAACAGGACTGACGGGCGGACTGACAGACGGACTGACGAGTCAAAAACATTATACCCTCCGCAACTCTTTGCGTGGGGTATAATAAGGGGAGAAATTTGATTGGTTAACTTCCAATGATGGTTATTTTCTTATATGCAATGGAATGTGATGTGAAACTTTTTCTATAGAACTGGACAGGATAAAACTTTACTCATGCCAAGTATTTCTTTATTTGAAACAAAGATAAATTCTGCACAATTTTTTGAAAAGTGCAAATTTAACAAAGACTAATAGGGGAAAATCAATGGTGGTATTACACCTAGAGCCTTTTTTCATAGTTTTTTCCATGAATTGTTGCTTGTGCTAAAAAATCTCAATTCCGTCCAGCAAGATTTGCAAGGATTGATGGTTTTTCTCCTCCATGTTGCTGTGCAAATTTCTCTAGATGCTGTTAACCTTGATTTGCTGGCTAAAAATCATTTCAAAATAACACTTCTTGTCAAAAAGCCTCATCTGTTGAATTTTCTTTTCTTTGTTTACATCAACCTTAAATGTGAACAAATAGTATAGCATTTATATTTAATATACTTGTCCGTGTAGGCCTTTGTAGGGAATAATGTTAAAATACCAATTTCGCTGCACCAGATGTGCAGATCAACAAATAGTTTTCATCAGTGATGTTTGAGGCCAAATTATTACCATGCAAAAAACATATATATTTTTTCTACCATGCATGACAAACATGTACATTTACAAATGTAATTTTAATACAATGGCATGCATTATCAATAAAATACTTTTTGGGGTTCTTTTTGTAAGGTATCCCTCTTTTCATTCACATTGACAAATGTAATTTTAATACAATGGCATGCATTATCAATAAAATACTTTTTGGGGTTCTTTTTGTAAGGTATCCCTCTTTTCATTCACATTTATAACTTCATGTACAAAAAAATAATAAAGACAAAGTATAAAAGAGACTTTAATCAGTGCGGGGCCACTAGGATATTTGCCCACTTTGCACCAGCACTATGATGATTTCCTAGGCAGGGAATCGAACCCTGGTACACTGAAAAAGTCTCATAAATATAGAATGATTATAATGGTAGCACAAATTTTTTGGGCAATATATACAATGGTTTACTTGAATGATCTGTTTGATATTCTAAAAACTTGGATCATAATTTCAAAAATCTAAAATTTGAAAACTTTTTAATAACTTTAATTAATAATCTAATTGATTTAAATTTTATACAAACCCGACTATACACAAGTTACTGTAAATTCATTTGCATTTTTTCCCCATTTAACCATATGCTCCGCAGTGCCCAGCTTTATATGACCGCAGATGAACAGTTGGGGCAAGTATTAACACAACAATTAAGCTTGATATAGCTCTGAATTTGGATTGTGATTAAATAGTTGACACAACATAGGTTTCTATCACAGAATGAATTTTGTCTAAGATCTTAAACTTCGAAACTTCGAAACTTCAAAATTTTAAATTATGGTCCAATACCCACAATCTAATTACATGGTTAGATTCAGCATATCATAGAACCCCAAAATTCAATTTCTGATGAAATCAAATAACGTACAATTTTACACCCTTTAGATGTTTCGATCTCAATGTGGAGCAATTTAATTCTAACCGGGCCAAAACCGCAGGGCGTAGCTTTATACGACCGCAGAGGTTGAACCCTGAACGGTTGGGGCAAGTATGGACACAACATTCAAGCTGGATTCTGCCCTTAATTTGGATTGTGATTAAATAGTTGACACAGCATAGGTTTCTGACACAGAATGAATGTATTCAAATGAACTTAAAATTTTTGTTTTCTCTTAGAGCAATTCACTATGCTGTTGAATATTAATCCTCTCAAAAAAATGTTTGAAGAAATTTTCTTTTTATTTATGAAATTTCAAATGAGAAAAATTGAACCCAATTTTTTAATCACATCCCCCTTTCCCTTATTCCAAAACTAATTTCAATCAAAATATTCTAATGGAGTTTGCAACAATTACTACTCATTTAAATACATCATAAAATATTAAGATGTAAAAAAACTGCTTGTTATCACTGAATGGTAAAGATTATTTAAATTTATCAGTTGGTAGTAAAAAATGAATATACATTGTATATTGTATATAACAAAGATTTAAGTTGATTCTGGACAAAGAAAGATAACTCCAATTAAAAAAAATTCTTGCAGATATTTCTTGCTTACTATACTGGACAAAGAAAGATAACTCTTAATTAAAAAAAAATTTGCTATTTCACAATATTGTGAAATTAGATATTTCTTGCCATTGCACAATACTGTGCAATTGAAAAGACTTGCTATTGCACAATACTTAATATAATAATTTTAGATCCTGATTTGGACCAACTTGAAAACTGGGCCCATAATCAAAAATCTAAGTACATGTTTAGATTCAGCATACCAAAGAGGCCCAAGAATTTAATTTTTGTTAAAATCAAACTTAGTTTAATTTTGGACCCTTTGCACTTTAATTTAGACCAATTTTAAAACTGGACCAAAAATTAAGAATCTACATACACAGTTAGATTCGGCATATTAAAGAACCCCAATTATTCAATTTTGATGAAATCAAACAAAATTTAATTTTGGACCCTTTGGGCCCCTTTTTCCTTAACTGTTGGGACAAAAACTCCCAAAATCAATACCAACCTTCCTTTAATAGTCATAAACCTTGTGTTTAAATTTCATAGATTTCTATTTACCTATACTAACGCTATGGTGCGAAAACCAAGGAAAATGCTTATTTGGGTCCCTTTTTGGCCCCTAATTCCTAAACTGTTGGGACCGAAACTCCCAAAATCAATACCAATCTTTCTTTTGTGGTCATAAACATTGTGTTTAAATTTCATTGATTTCTATTTACTTTAACTAAAGTTATGGTGCGAAAACCAAGAATAATGCTTATTTGGGCCCTTTTTTGGCCCCTAATTCCTAAACTGTTGAAACCAAAACTCCCAAAATCAATCCCAACCTTTCTTTTGTGGTCATAAACCTTGTGTCAAAATTTCATAGATTTCTATTAACTTAAACTAAAGTTATAGTGCGAAAACCAAGAAAATGCTTATTTGGGCCCTTTTTGGCCCCTAATTCCTAAAATGTTGGAACCAAAACTCCCAAAATCAATACCAGCCTTCCTTTTATGGTCATAAACCTTGTGTTAAAATTTCATAGATTTCTATTCACTTTTACTAAAGTTAGAGTGCGAAAACTAAAAGTATTCGGACGACGACGACGACGCCAACGTGATAGCAATATACGACGAAATTTTTTTCAAAATTTGCGGTCGTATAAAAATCTAAATACATGGTTAGATTCAGCATATTGAAAAACCCCATACATGTATATTCTATTTTTGTTGAAGTTAAAGTGACAGCCAGCGCATAATGAACATGATGAAGTCCAAAATCAACACTTGTATTAACTATAAAGTTCTAAAAACATCTTAAACCCTTGAAAAACACCCTATAAAATTACAAGATTTATTTTGTTCTATTGTCATTCTCTTATCCAGTTCAAACCCTACCTTTGATAAACATCATTCTCCCATCAACTTTTTTTATGCAGACACCACTGTATTGATCTGAATCATGCATCTGATGAGTAAAAACCCCTACAAAAGAGTTTTAAATGTTTTTTTTTATTTTTGTGCTTTAACACCACTATCTCAGGTTAGAGAGAGGGTTTAAAATTTGGATCCATCAAATACGTTTAACCTAACTGCAGTTATACTATATGCACAATATGCCTGTCCCGACTCAGTATCTTTAGTGGTTGTACATGTAGCTTGTTAATCTTTTTATATTAGACTGGCAATAAGTTCGTCCTACCTGAATTGTTTCACATTAGTACTCATTGGGGCTTGAATGGAGAGTTGTCTTATTGGTAACGATAACACATCTTTTTGTGATTATATTCATGTACAATGTTATCAGATTATAACATGGTATTTTTCATATCGCATGTATTATCAGCCCTAGGTGCAATATCAGCCCAAAAGCCGCATGGCTCAAGGGCTGATATTGACCGAGGGCTGATAATACATGCGATAAGAAAAATGACATGTTATGATCTTTTTATCATATGCTTCAACAATGGAGAATAATAACGGCTAAAATCATAATTAATCATTTTACGTGGTTACCAGATAGAGTTCAAAGAGTGAAAAGATTACGGACGTCGGACTCATAATTAAGTTCATTCGATATGAATACTTTCGATCATCTGCTCAACAGAGAAGAAAAATATTTTGTTATAGACGAATCGACAAAATATATAATTAAACAATATACATAATTAACATTGTTTGGAGGTCAACTTTTTTAAGCAACTTTCTAAATTATGTTTGAAACTGTTTTAAAAATGCAATTATTTTTAATAATTTGTTTGTTTCTTTTTTTTCTAATTATTTTACACAATATATTCTCAAGTATCCAAATATTGTTTTGTACACTTCTTTGTAAATTGATGTGTTTTCACTGAAAACGTTGCATTGAGGTGTATTTTCCGGAATTTTCCGAGTATCACCGGAATGCCATGCGATAATGTTACGGAAAGGCATGCGATAACAATCGAAGCAAATGATAAACTTTTCATATCAGCCCGCCAAGCACCAATCGAAAAATATGGAATTTACGTTAATTAAATGCTATTATCACACAGTAAAAATGATATGTTATTTAGTCTGAGTATATGATAAATATATATATTTCATGTATTTTTGATCTTATTACAATACCTTTGTGTTAAATCAAATCAGAAGAGGGGGACTTGAAAGTACATGTAATCCATGGCTAACAAAGATGCAGCAATATGGATGATTTTGAAAATTAAGCATGGGATCATGTAAAATGGCAATATTTACAATTGTATCTACACTCTTGTCAGAGTCTGTATAAGAATTGTGAAAGTATAAAAAATGAAGTAAGGCTACTCTATTCTGACATGATATTGGGGGATTATCTAAAAATAATATATATTAATTAAGAAATACTTTATCATGTTTATTGTAGTTTTAACATTGGTAGGCATTATAACATATTCATGATTATTTTTGCACTTGTAAGCAAAAGTGAAGGACCAGTTTAAAGTTCACAAAATGGTGTCTTGCATTTTGTCAAAATTGAAAAACAAAGAATTTAGTATTTCCATCAATTTTGTTCATTAAACATAGTAAAATGATGTCCATCTATAATAAAGCAGGTGTAATGGATAATCAGCAGTACCAAGAAATACTTACAAAGGTTTTGTTGAAAAAAAGTACGATCATTTTTACTAGTTCACATTTTAGAAAGATTTAAATAACCATAAATTGAAAGACTGCAAACTTCTATGAAATATGTTGAAGTTCTTCTATCAAAATAAAATCTATTCGATATTAAAGATTTTTTTCATTCTCAGAGTACTAGTGCATCTTACAATTCAGAGTAGTAGATAGATTTGATAAGAACACATATTCTTCTATTTGTCTTTTAGTTTCTAAGCAAAAGGGATCTGCAAAATGATATTATTATCTCGCAATTTCAACAAATACATTACTATTTACTTTACCTAATTAGATGGGATGAATTAGATGCACTCAACATTTGTTTTTGGATTTGATATATTGTAATAAAAGTGTTTAGGCCTGTCTTTCGTTTTTGTTAAAATGCTTTTTCCATATGGGTTTTTGTGTTTCTGTATTACATATGACGTAGCTCTGTACTTATACATTCTGTCAGAGAGTTACTTTTCTATGAATATGTTCTATGACTTGTTTTTTTACTGTTACGAATCACAGTTAATGACTAAACTCAACAAAGACCCATCGAAATTTATTTGATAAATTCAACAACACTTACCGTTATCTTGTTGATATTTTTTCATTAAATAATCAAGAATTTTCTCAATATACTGCTGAAATTTACCCTAAGGATCTTACTTTAAATAAATCAAATTTATTCGGTAATAACTGTCCTTTCCTGGATTTAGATATTTCGGTTTTAAACAGGAAACTACACTCTAAAATTTACAACACAAGAGACGACTTTTCTTTCCCTATTGTTATTTTTTTCATTTTTAAATGGTGATGTTCCTTTGGCACCATCTTACCGTGTTTAAATTTCACAACTTGTTTGTTATGCCCATGTCTGTTATGACGTTTTTAATTTTAAGGAACGCAACCTATGTATTACTGGTAAATTATTAAAACCAGGGATATCATGGATATCTTTACCATAAATTACTTAAAACCTTTACTGAATTTTTCCATAGACATGATAGATATAAAGATTTGTTTTGAAGCTTGATTGTACCTGTAGCAAACTTATTTCATACCGGATAGCACATCCTCATTTTTACGGAAATGTTGTTAACAGTGCCCAGAAATTTAGAAATGATCCATGTAAACTTGTCGCTCCCTTAAATAACTTATTCTAAAAGGTTACCAATTCAACACTGTAATAAGATCATTGAACATTGTTTTATTGGTATAAATATTGATTTTGATATCAGTAGATTAAAAGATTAACTAAATATTACTGGTATGTTATATACATACATGTATACATATTCATGGATCTACAATCTGTCGATACCTGTAACTTGGCATTGCACAAGGTCATGTTTTTCTCTGGCTGTTTAAGACGTCTTTACACTAAATCCATTGGATGTTGGATGTGTACAGATTGATTGTTTAGTCTTAGTTGCATGATTTTTTATAAGTTGTTAATGGCTTTGAACTAGCTGTGTCAGATAACTGTGAGTACTCTCGAGCTCACATCTGTTCATTGTGTCTTTTTGTGACGGGATGTTTAAGTACCCAGCCACGTCCACTTGTATTTTTTGTCTATCTGACAAGTTAATAAAATTGAGAATGGAAATGGAGAATGTGTCAAAGAGACAACAACCTGACCTTGGATAAAAACAACAGCAGAAGCTCACCAACAGGTCTTCACTGTATCGAAAAATTCCCGCACCCAGAGGTGTCCTTCAGCTGGCCATGGCCCCTAAAAAAATATATATATATACTAGTTCAGTGATAATGAATGCCATACTAATTTCCAAATTGTACACAAGATCTAAAATTAAAATGATACAAGACTTGGGATAGGCGCAAAAATGTGGCGGGGTTTAACATGTTTGTGAGATCTAAACCCTCCCCCTATACCTCTAGCCCATGTAGAAAAGTAAACGCATAACAATACGTAAGCCTTTATCAACTGATTTTTATAGGTCCTTCTTATGTTGTACTGTTATACCACTGTCCCAGCTGGTTAGGGGAGGGTTGGGATCCGGCTTACACGTTTAACCCCGCCACATTATTTATGTACAAAAAATGTATGTACCTGTACCAAGTCAGGAGCCTGTAATTCAGTAGTTCGTTTGTCTATGTGTTATATGTACATGTACATGTACATATTTGTTTTTCATTAATTTTTTTACATAAACATGATAAATAAGGCCGTTATTTTTCTCCTTTGGATTGATTTACATTGTCTTTTCTTGGCCTTTTATAGCTGACTATGCAGTATGGGCTTTGCTCATTGTTGAAGGCCGTACGATTACCTACAATGTATAGTTGTTAATGTTTGTGTCATTTTGGTCTTTTGTGGATAGTTGTCTCATTGGCAATAATATCACATCTTCTTTTTTATATGGCATCATTTAACTAGAAGCTTTAAAGAGCCTGTGTCGCTCACCTTGTTCTATGTGCATATTAATTAAAGGACACAGATGGATTCATGAGCAAATAGTGTTTTGGTGATGGCGATGTGTTTGAAGATCTTACTTTATTGAACATTCTTGCTACTTACAATTTTCTCTATCTTTAATAAACTTGGCCCTTTCCAAAAATTACTGTTAATTTAAAAGTTATCATGTACATATTTTTAAATTACTGTACAATATCTAAGATACAAGGTATACAGAAAAAGGAAAACAATTTTGGACATTGAACGAGTTACCAAGGCAACAAATCATGACTTAATTTGCATCATGTGCATAATTTGTAAAATTTCTTGATTTTCTTTGTTGTTCGTCAAATTTTTAAGTATATTTTAGATTGAAAAGGAAGTGCCAACCTAAGAAACAACTTTGGTGATATTTTGTTAATAGCATAAAAGTTGTAATAAAGCATCTGTTAAATTATTATGATTATTTTGTTGTTTCTTGGCTGATCATGCTGATATGTTTTCACAACAGATACATTGTATAAAGATAGCAAACTGTATAAACTCTGTATTTTTCATCGTTTTTGTGAAAACAGTATATATAATACCTAATTGTGACGTCATCACATAAAAATCTTCATGTTTTTCATGTTTTTGTTGATATTTCTTGATCCTAATATGCATTTTAAACAGTATGTGCCAATTTGAAAAAAGTTATTTAAAATTTGTTTTGGCCTTAACCAGGCCGAGGTATTTCTTAGTACTGCTGATTATAAATTTCACCTGCTTTATTATAGATGGACATCATTTTACTATGTTTAATAAACCCTACTAATTTACCCAACTTACTGAATTAAAGCAAGACAATCATAAGTCATGTAAGTATCTGAGATGTTCCTTAATGTTTAGAAAAAAAAGATTGACGTGAGGGTAATGCTCTGAGCCATCGGTATAAGTCTACAGATTGCTCTAAAGCAATCGTATACCAAAAATTGTTGAAAATTGACTATAAAGGTCAATAACTTCTTTAGGGGTCACTTGACCATTTTAGTCATGCTGACTGATTTGTAGATCTTACTTTGCTGAACATTATTGCTTTTACAGGCTATCTCTATCTATGATACTTTTCAAGATAATAACCAAAAACGGCAAAATTTCCTTAAAATTACTAATTCAGCCCAGGGGCAACCCAACAACCAGGTGTCAGATTCCCCTGAATATTTCAGGACAGATAAATCTTAGCTTGATAAACAATTTTAACCGTGTCAGATTTACTCATAAAAGCTTTGGTTTCAGAGTTAAAAGCCAAAATCTACATTTTACCCTTATGTTCTATTTTTAGCTATGGTGCCCATCTTGGTTGGTTGCCCGGGTCAATGGACACATTTCTTAAACAAGATACCCCAATGATGATTGTGGCCAAGTTTGGTTAGATTTTTGTAAATTAAAAATTTTTGTAAATTAAAAATTAAAAGTTATTCTAATATGACGTGCTTCTTTCGCTTTGTAAACAACACTGTGATAAAATTCTCGATATATCTATACTTAGCGCAGACTCCGTTGTGTACATAATAATGGCTGTTACAATATACTTCCCACGTAAATCCACATGTATTGAAACCTATTTGCAAACCCTTTGTCGATTTAATTGTTTAAAAAATTGCAATTCAGAAAAGACAAAATCACTTTTATTCTTATTCGGATGCATAATAAAAAGAAGTTATGCATAAGAGCTCGGAGAAACCAACAAAATAAAAATAAAATAAAATTCCGCGAAAGTCTATTAATGTTTTTGGCGCATTTAAGTCATTTCAAAACATGACGTCATACAAATGAAAACTCTAGAGTTGAACGTTTTCTGTTACGTTAACTATTGACATGTCGTTTACTATTGTATTAAAATTGATTATTGTTGTTGTTATGTTTGATTTTCTATTCTATTGCATTATTCGTATATGTACTGATTTCAGCAAGTTAACATGGCGGCTCATTGGCTATGAAATGTCAACTTTGGATTTGACGGTAGCTCACGGGAAAAAACATATAAATCAACATGACAATTGTTGGTTTTGAGAATGAAACATATTTTTTTCAGCGGTCGTTCACGAAATAATCCGTGCAAGCTATGGATCTATTAAAATGATGAGCTTTATCTAACAGGGAGTAAAAAAGAACAGCCATACACACAGCTTTACCCACCCTCACTTCAGATTTTTTAATGATCGTATTTGTCCTATTAGAATCGAAATAATTCATGGAAGCCATAGATTATTGGAAATTTACACATGGCCTGGGCCGTGATATTCGTTGATTTTATCCCTCGCTAACGCTCAGGATAAAATTCGAATATCACGGCCCAGGCCATGTGTAAATTTCCAATAATCTATGGCTTCCATGAATTATTTCTTAAATAATATATGTAAACATGGTTAAAGACAATGGACGATGAAGACTGACGTGAAAAGATGAGAAAAGCTCACTTGGCCCTATGGACCAGGTAAGCAAATCAGACATGGAGTCTATCCATGCTAAAATTTTACAAACATGCCTATCGGAAACACTTGCAATATTGGAAAAATCATGGTGTATGCAATTTTATCCCCACCAACATGACCAATGCAATGTCTAAAGGGAAACAAACAGGAAGAAACCTATCAAAAAATCAACAGACCATTTATACAGCCACCAGTTGAAAGAAGTTCAGGCTGACAAAATATTATTCGTACGAAAAGAAAATTCGCAAAAGAATCCATCTACCATTTTGTCTTACATGTCTTAGTACTAACACGAATAAATAGAACAATTTTTTTATACAAAGAAGGGCTGCAAGGTATGTGACAACTGCTAGACATGATGGACTCCCTACAATAACTAAGAAAGGAAACCAGACTTGTTATGTTTTACAAAAATGACAGAAACATGTTTGAAAATATATATCATGAATATCTGAAGAAGCCATTTGCGCCAAGGAATAAATGAATAAACAGAAAAAAACATAATGTACATCTAAAACTTAAAAGACAACCAAGTAACACACTCGCATATGCATATTGATGTCCTTCATGCCACAGATCCTTGAGTTTAAGTTGTACATTGTATATCATAAGAAGACCATAAGAATGATCCAGCAATTTAAAAAAAGGGGGGGGGGGGGGTATTCCAACAATAATTATGTCCCCATTTAAAGCTTCAAACTCCCCTGGATCCGCCAATGTGATCTACCACCAGATATGCAACAGGCAGACAGACACCAGACGGCTGATGCATCCAAAAGGTCAAAGTGGCAATTTTTAAAGCTCAAATTTCACAAGTATATCAATTTCACTGGATCTCATCACCTGACTAAACAATCGTCTTGTTAAACAGAAAACAAATATAAAATATCTTAAATCTTTGACTTGTTGAAGAAGGAGTATATTTCTTTATTTACATGCATGATTTATAATTTAAATATCCGACAAAACAGTCAGAAGCAAGCAAGCTTCCGTACAACCAACATGCATGAGTAACGAATAAACAATAAAAAGATAAAAAAAAAAACCTTTTTTCTTCAATCCATCAAAAATACATCTATCTGCAACAATACGTTAAAATTCAGTTGAAAGATTGACATATAAAATAATGATTATATAACGGAACGATTTTACCTGCAAGCTGCCATTTTGTCCTATTTAATCGAAGCGAATGAAACCAAAGGTGTTCCGAATAAGATCTTCGAAAGAATATATGTGAAATTTCAGACGTGCTACTCATATATATGTCGAATATTTTTTCTATTTCTTACAATTTCTTGGAGAAAATTAATCGAAAACTGCAGAAAGTTCCCACCACTTTACTCAAATAATAATATAAGTGATATATATCAGTTTTTTTGGTGGAAAACCAAAAAAGGCGAATTAGCCCAAACGCCCGTTTATAACTCCAGCTAGATATGCACTTTACAGACGGTCATATTTCATAAACCGATAATTGTTCAAATAGTTGTCCGATTTAAATGTTTGGAAGCGTTTTGGGGAGATATTATCTAGCTGTATATCACATTAAAACCACAAAATGATAACATTAACATAACAGGTTGAAATTAGTACAAACCTTTGGGCGAATTTTTTTCAATTACCCCAAAGAATTTATTACCCCAAAGGTACCAATTTTACATATAAACGGACACCAACAATCTATATTTCGATTATATATATATATATATATATATATATATATATATATATATCAGTCTAAAGATTTGCACAACGGTACTGATATAAGGTGTTATTAAACGAAAATGTTGTTATAAAATCGTGTTGACAAATATTTCGGCTCAACAAATGGCCTTCTTCTTGTGTCACAAGTGACAAGTACTTGTGACACAAGAAGAAGGCCATTTGTTGAGCCGAAATATTTGTCAACACGATTTTATAACAACATTTTCGTTTAATAACACCTTATATCAGTACCGTTGTGCAAATCTTTAGACTGATATAATTTTTTCCTTATCTGCATAGTATCGCCTATTCTAGACGATCCGGTACATAGTAAATTTGCTGGTTGGTCCTTTTTATAGACTTTTATATATATATATATATATATATGTAAATATTTAAACGAAATCAAAAGCATTTCAAGCACATTGGTTATAAAATACTGGCACAGAAATATCAATAGCACACCCTGACTAAATGAATGTTCAGTAGATTTCATTTTTTTAAATGTTAATATTAAAATATTACTGATTTGTGGGTTTCTTCTGTATAATTGATGAAACATTTATCTATTATTTAATATACACTAAATTTAATTTTAAAATAAAATATAACAAGTTTACTATCGCCTTTTTTTTATATAATATTTTTTAGATAATAGAAAAACATACAGGAAGAAATTTACTGTCAAATTGTAGAAATACACCTTAGTATTACTAAACAAACAACCAAATAATAAGCAAAAATAAAAAGTTGGATAAATGAGAAGACACCGTTAAATAATGGTTTGCTCTAGTATGGATCGATGAACAGCGACACAAAGCTACTATCACTTCAAATGGAAAGTGTCGACATACTGTCTATCAAAAAACAAAAAACAATTACTTCAATCAGGTTATCCCTGTTGGAAATTCGGTTGGTAGTGGTCTTGATATATTGATTTGGCCTTCTAACAGTAGATTTAGTGTAACTGATGAGTCTTACGTACTGTCCAAATGAAGAAAAAAACACATGCCTGAGGTACAAATTTTAAGCCTGGTATCTTTGATGATTTAATGATTGATAATTAATTGGTATTTTAAAGTTTCTCAAACAATGTGGATTACTCAACTTTGAACACACAGTCAACAGAAAAAAATTAACACAATGACAATGACAAACATAAATTACCAAGGAAGTACTGGCAGTTACTAGTCTGCCAGCTATATCTCAATTAAACTGATAAAAAGATTATTTCTTTGTCATATAAACATTAAAATAACCCCTCCCGAAAGGGTTTAGTATCATGTCATCTTATATTCAATCATGGCACAAAAAGGGTGCAAGTCGCATTTTGATATGTGGAAAATAAATCTAGGAACAAAATTTGTTGCTAGTATGAAATAAGTATACATCGAAATGGTATATCTATTTATATATTTAAACATGTACAGCAGGCTTTCAGAAAAAATATGGAATTAACCTATTGTGTTAAAGGAAAATTATAATGTAAAATTCACAAAAGATCGAGATCACGGATATTTCCATTCATAAACTGAAGTAACAAAATTACCGAACTTCGAGGAAATTCTAAAAGTCCGTAAGCAAATGGCAAAATCAAAAGCTTAAAAATGCTGGAAGTCACAATCAGCAGCAAGGGAAAAAGAGAAGAGCTTCAAATGTAGCTTACTATGATAGATGATTGTAAGTAGTTGTGTGACCTAATAGGGAGGTCACCAGCGAAGGACATACAATTAAGATTAAATACTCAAATAGCATCAGTTCATTGATACGTTCTCAATGACATGTATTGAATGCGTATAGGAAATAGTTTTCATACTGGAACTAACATTGAACCATCAAGATGAATTTCATTTTGTTCCACGCTTTCCATTTGTGATAGTTTAGTAGGTTCAATCCACCAATTCCTACATACGGAAAAGCCTGTATCATGTCTGGAATATGACAGTTGTTTTCCATTCGTTTCATGTATTTGAGCTTTTAATGTTACCATTTGATAAAAGACTTTCCGTTTTAATTTGCCTTTCAGTTCGGTATTCTTGTTATCACACTTTAAAGTTGCAATTTCTGTCATTGCTATCATAATTTTTAAAAACAAATCCAATTGGGAGTTATATTAATAATAGGGCCAGAATCCTTCTTATATAGTTTCTTGTTTCTGTTGCTAAGTTTTTGACGTTACATTTTCCGAGGGCGTTTGTAAAAATCGAAACAGAGCAACAAGTTTATTAATTTGTTCCTCATGATCAATGTAATGTAATTTTTGCGACCTGGCATCTCGTTTAAAAGGATATACGACCCTTAAAAATATTCGAAACCATTTTATGTGACCTGCGCCCAGATGTTACCCTACTGGGGTCCCTATGTTGGTACGAAGGATGAGCAAGTTCTACTCCATTCGTGTCCCTGGTCTAACTGTTGGCTTTGATGCACTCGTTTTCGCTCCTTTTGAAGTTGATGCGAATCTCTAAGTTAATTTCTATTACCTTAATTTTAAATAGATTTGTTGGATTTGAACACCGGTAAACTACCATTACCAAACACTAATCATTTTACAATCCGATGAATTAGCATAATGATAAATCGTCATTACTATAAGTCAAATAAAACTGAAAATAACACCACAACAAAAAAGCGAGACAAAAGGTCCAAAACAAAACACATAGAAAACTAAAGACTGAGCTAAAGGAAACCCGTCTAAACAAGGTTGGTGTCAGGTGCTCCGAAAGGGTTAGCCCCTATTGTACTAGTTCACTCGAAGTCAGTACAAAGAGCCGTGGTGTTGTTGGTAGCGCATCGGACTATTAACACGAAGGTTCATGGTGAGATCCCTTTTCCGGAAAGAAAATTTCATGGACTGAATTTTCGGTTTTCCCTTCACACCATTAGCGAGTACGGTCTTGCGAAACGATGATAGTCCATCGGAAGGGGACGATAAAAGACTGACCCGTGTTGAGAGGGAGCCATATCTCTTGCACGTAAAATACACCATTAGAGATTTCGAAAACGAGCAGGCTAATGCCGCTACAAGGCAGCATTCGCACCCGCAAAGTAGAAAGGGATCAATAAAAGTTGAATTTTTGAAAAACTAAGGCTTTTCCACCTCAGATTACCTAAGATGTATTTGGCAAAACTTTTAGGAATTTTTGGTCCTCAATGCTCTTCAAATTCGTACTCTATTTGGCCTTTTGAGCAAATTCGGTTAAAAGTTTCATTTGGTTATTTCACAATCGAGTATAAAATTCGTTAAGGGTTCTGTGGAACCATGTGTCTTGCCTGCAAATGGTGCTGTCAATGTCGAAGTAAAATTTTGACTGTAAAAAGGAAGCCTATATATCAGTAAAATACAAATTTGTTTATTAAAAATTGTCCTTTAAGTGTTACTTTTTTGTCTTAAAGCTTATATTCTGTCCAAGGTTATAAAAACAAAATTCAACAAAATAATAGTTTATTATGTAAAAAAAGTAGTCCCATTGTAATGTCTGTAAATCTTAACCATAAACAGTTTAAGATGGTATGGGAGTCTAAAATAAAAATGATAGAATTTGTCCATACTTTGTCAGAATGTAGTATCTATTGATACATGTTCAAAAATATTATAAAAATGATAGGTCACCGTGCATTTTCTCAAGCTACAGGTTGTGACAAAATGACAAATTTTGTATGGATTATACAGGAAAAAACACAATTTTGTGAATAGAAACTAAACAAAATGATAGAATTGTATAATAAGTTAGGAAAAGATAGCTATCAGACAATGCTTTTAGAATATCAAAAGAAAAGATAGGGTCACCGCACGTTTGTTCCGGCTAAAAGACAAAATAGGAAAATTTCATGAAGAGTCCTTCAGAAAAATGCACTGTTTTAGAGTTACCTCCCCTTAAAATGCCAATTTGAAAATATTCAAAAACAACCAAAATTAATCTACACTTGTAAAAATATTAATATTTCTAATTTATATTCTTGTAAATTGGTACTTTTAAATGAAAATTCACATTAAATATCTGCATTCCTGCATCAAATTTTGCTAACTTGATAGAAAATATGGACCTTAGATTCTCTGCTTTTTACAATCCAAGATGGCGAAAGACACCCATACCACCTTAAATATGACTATCTATCAGTGGTACTGGAAAAATAAAGTAAATAAAAAATTGCTTCAGATGCGTCTGCCCAAATTTTATAAAATTCAGATTTAGCATAGTAAATGTCTCATTTTAATCCCAGACGGTAGCCTGCAAAACTTTAAGTCCTTTTGTCATTAAAATGCGAAGAGGGAACATTTTCAAATTTTGTTCTGGAAACATTATAAATTTGTATATATATGAGAAAATAAAAAGTAAAATAACAAAAAATACAGAACTTCGAGGAAAATACCCCAAAAATGAATATTTATCCACAAAAACTACTAAGAATATTACAGTTTAAATATAGTAAAAAAAAAAATTCAAAAAGTCACTCAGACAGATTTATATGTATATTGCTATCATTTGCTATATTTAGTAAGTTATACATTGATTTAAAAAAAAAAAAGAGGAAAATAAAAGCAAATGTACTTGTGACCATTTCACCTAAGACATCGGAAACGGTCTTATTGTTTACGAAATTAGTGATTTTTTTTTCTTTCCTGCATCTTTATATGTAAATCCATATTGTATACGTCAAGTACAAGTTTTAAATATAATGGGTACAGAGATTTTGAACTTGCAAACCTCTTAACATAATTAAATAGAAGAAACAGCTTGGTGCAAAGTACATTGGTGCAAATGGAAGAGTATATAGAACAAACAAGTCTCTTTTCAATACTATACATTATTATTTTTTATAATTAAAGCCGTTTTCATGCCAATTCTAAATCTCCAATATACAACATTATTTTCATTCAAATCTCGTTAGTTCTAGAGCCTTTTTTCGGTAAGCTGCATCGGCCAATGCTTTCCTCTTCTTCTCTGCCATTACTAACTTCTTCGATTGCTTAAAAAGTTTAAATGCTTCCATTAAGCAAAGATATGCCTTCTCCTCTAGTCCGGCTTTTTTGTATGCCATTGCACACATCTGTAAAACCTTTGGTCTTATTTCATAGTCTAGTTCGTTCGTAAGCTCTTCCATCTTATTCACATTTCTTCTAGCTTCTTGAATTTCGCCCATGTCCGCCAGGCATGTTACCAGCATAAAGTACGCAGCAAGCCTTCCAGGTATGCGACTCCTGGTGGGTTTAAATTCTTCACATCCGGGTATGTCTAACTGTATCAAGGAATTGTCTTCTTCCCTTGGTTTCTCTATTGATATTGATTTGCGGAAATGGTCAATAGCTTTGAGGAATGACGTTTTCGTGCTCAGTAAGAAGTTTCCGTAACCAACATGGAGTGTTGGCGAATCGTCCATGATTTTTGTTCCGATTTGAAAAAACTCCATCGCTTTCTTTTCATATATTTTTTTGTCGGCTTTTTCCTTTGATAGGTCATACAAGCAAGTGTATATACAAGCTATGTTGGTGGTTATTTCAGGATAGTCCTTCAAAACTAAGTCACGTTCAAAGTTATACATCAAGAGATAGAAAGACAGGGCTTTGTCCAAATCTCCGGCCTGACAAAAGCCTTGACAAATCGGTCTCAGAAGATCAACCATATTCTTAGCATTATAACCATTCGATGTCGTATGCAATAGTTTGCTCCCATTTTTGTTCATTTGTGTAATATGTTGGAAACAAGTTCCTGACAGACTTGGGGTTTTCTTCGAGTGTTCAAATCCGATTCTATAAAGGTTTTGTACAAATGTCGCGTATAAAATGAGCATGTAATGAATTTCTGCTTCTCCGTCAAAGCCTGTATCCGGATACCGTACATCAAAAAAGTCCAACTTGTGGCAAAGCTTAGAGACAATTTCGAATGGTCTTGCAACAATAAAGGACAGCTCTGCGCATGCCTTTTTCGTATCAGATTCAGCACTGTTGCTGATCAGATTATTTTCGGGAATAAAAAAATGTGGTATGTATGCATTTTCTAGTGCCTTTAAAATGGAGTAAAGCAGTTGTAAAACTCGATCGCCAAGAGATGCCCCATCAAACTCGTCAGGACCAAACTGCTTCTCACAAAACCAAAACATCATATTTTTCACATGGTATGATGTCAAAATTGATCTGGTCGACAGGTGTGTTTTAAGCATCATTAAAACCATACAATAACAAGTTTTCTGGATGTTGTTCCAAGACTTTGCCAGACGGCGTTCGTGGATATTAAAGGACACGCGCCATTCTCTCTCCTTGTCTACACTAAGTGGGTATCCTGTTGGTACAAGCACACATCCACCTAAAAAGTAAGTTTTATGTATTTTATGTAAGAATTATTAACAAACTACATCTATCATGTCTATAATGTCAGATAAATAATCTATTTAAAATTCTCCAACCTTAAAAGAATCAAAGCCATCTGTTCTAAAGGCAACGAGTACTACGGCGAAGTTTCTTTGGACATTTTTTGTTTGTATACTGTACAAGTTTCAGTGCAGTTCATTAAGCTTTGATCTAACAAGATTAAAATTTAATTCAGATAGACGAAAACGATATTCCTTATTAGCATGATTAAGTTTGATATTTGGTGATAATGATTACACTGACCAAGACAACTCAAGATTATTACATAAGTCAGGATATATTTTTTTTAAATGGGACTAGTGTACAGATATGTTTGCACTACGAAAGTTACTAGTATTGAAGACACATCGTGTATGTGTATATTTAACTGTAGAATTAATCATCATTAGCAGTACTTATGTAATATATCTTAACAGAACTGTGATGAATTGGTTTGGATAATACATCATTTGCACTCAAGTTGAAAGAAGTAATTAATAGACAGGTACTTTTAAATTGCTTTTGAAGAGGTTCATAGTAAAAGATAAATGTATCTCATATAATGTATTTCGTGTGCTCTTTGAAATCCATTATCATGATTATCGTTCATGTGTATTGATATTTTGTAAATACACAATCAAATACTTTGAATACTTAAAAATCAAATATTCCCGAAAATGACAGTACGCATCCTGTTCATAATTAGTAAAGAACAGGTATAAATGCACAGGGTATCATCTCTTAACATACTTAATAATGCATTTCGTCGTTGGTGGAGAGTTGTCTCATTCCGTTGTTGTTCATTTTCATTTTCATATATAATACACAAAAAAGTGCAAGCTAGGACACTTATATAAATATGTTTTCATTCAAATATCAAGATGCACATTTAAGTTAATTGTAGTACTTAATCACAATATGTGTTGCAATCACCTCTGAAGAAGACTTACCTTTAGTTATTTCTTGAATAGTGTCCTCAGATGGCCAATTGGTTGGTCTTGATCTGGATATCCAATTCTTTGCAGCTACTGGCCATTCCTGACATGGAAAGGTATGAGCAAAATCATGGGATATGCCAATGCTATCTTTGTCATTTTCATAATTATCTGAAGGTTCAGAGTATTTCATCTTCAACATATTGTACAGTTCTTCTGTTGATTTTGCAAATTCTGGAAACCAGTTAGCCCTAAAGATGTAGTTTGGCAGGTACCCATCAGGGTCTATATTTTTGTCAACATCACAGTTCGGTCTATCAATCATCTTTCTCCCATAATCTGAAATTTTTAAATTGACATAGCCTGGGTGGTCTGTTGGAAGCATTAAAGCAAAACACTCACACGACTTAATCATCTCGTCTAGTTTCTCTTTGGTACAATCGCATATTGTGTACCTATTATAAACAAGTACAAGATCAAATTCGACACATGGGAAGAACTTAACGTCTGCATGTTCACTTGCTAAAAGTCGGATCATATGAAAATGGCTGTATTGCAATCCTGTATGTACGACATCAACTTCCCCTTGACTTATTTCACCGAGTTTATTCGTCATCTCTACCATTTTGTCTCGAATAATTTCTTTGACTTGCTTTGATAGTTCATGCCCATTAATCATCAAGGCCAAGCTCTGGGCGTAGTTCCCTATTAACTTGTTGAATGCGTCTACCATTTTCACTACTGACCAGCTACGATGAAAATAATAGCGTTTTCTATATTTGGAATTTTAAAAAATCCAAAGTTAAAACGAAACCGAAAGTACAATTTACATGATAAGCGGAGCATTGATATTGTCACTTATTCCTGTTAATTCCTTTATATCAGATGATCAAAAACGCAAACAATAACTTCCTTAATAATGAAATTTACTTTTATGAAACAATGCTGCATTCAAACTGAGTGACGGGTAAAAAAAAATACAAGTCTTTTCCCGTTCGACAAAGGGAAATAACCTAAAAATATAAAAATTAAAATATAAAAGTCGGTTTCGGTGATACAAAAATAATAATTTCCGTACTATTTTCAAAAACAATAATAGTGGTTGCTAACTAACTTTTAGAATTTCACACTGCAGGAAGGCCTTTTTTCTCAGGTTTTTTTTTTCATTTTCAGAGTTTACTAAATAACCAGTAAATTCCAAATCAATATTGACAATAATTGTTCCAATACCGTCCCTATATCGTTTGTGAGTTGGGATTGAGTTAATAATATGACACGAAAGAAATCTCAAACAATATACTGTAGGGACGTATGTCATTTCAAAAAAAAGAAAAAAAATATAGAAAAAACATTTTTTAATCATACGTACAATTTTGCCAACCTAGTGACCATGGTGACACAAAATCCGACACAAAAAAGATTAGCAATCCTCAATTAAGAAACCCCATTCGTACATGTCACTCTCTGTATCATCGTCACTTGTCGAAAAAAAAAAGGTCTAGTTTTCACATCAGCCTATAGATAAAGACTGTGATATGAACTATAGTTACCCTTTAATTATCAGTTTTACAATTTATCTTATCAGGGTGCAAAAGTTTAAGAAATAACTGTGAAAAATTACTAAAAAAAGGTATATTTAACACATGGCAAGAGTAAAATCTCTTTGTTCTTACTGTGGTATAATCTGGATAATGCACAGCTAAGGTGTGCATTAACTACCTCAGATAACTGCACAGTTCAAATCTATTTTTACCTTTAGGGGCGGTTCTTGGATTTTAAAAGGGGCGTTATTCTATCAAATTAAAAAAAAAATCCCCGAGTGTAGCGAGACTAAAGACAATATTGACGTTTTGAAGCTAAAACACGATACTTTGTCAAATCCAAGGGTTAACGACCTGTTCGCCCCCACCCCCGAGTCTGCCATCTGCCTTGAAATTACGACAAAGATAAACTTCGTGCAAACATCGTAGTTTCAAAATAGGAAAAAGAAATGTTTCTCATTCCTTCAATTTTTTTTTATCTTAAAGCTGGGACATAAACTATTTTATTATATTTTGTGTACAACGTAAATCTATATCAGTGTTTTAAAGTAAAAAAGAAAGTTAAAACATTTTTTGTTAATTTCTGCCCAAAAAGAATTGTATCTAAGAATATCCGAATATAAATAAATCAATCTGATTTAGATTAGTTTCAGACTCAATGGAATTTATAACGACTTTTTGAATATCCGAATATAAAGGAACTATTTTTGGATCGAATTTAATGAGAACCATATTTCAGTTTGTTTTAAAACAGGGGGATTTAATTTAGCTGGAGATCAATCAGACTTCATTTAGACTGACGTGTCTTAAAAAGCAATACAGAAGATAAAAAGAGATTGGGGGGGGGGGGGGGGGGGCGGGGTTGCGGGGAGTAAAAGGTTTTGAAAGAGAAACGTATTTTCTGTTTATTATACATTTTAAATTTAGGTAATATAATATCTTCCTCGTTTCTTTTTCTCTCTGAGAAATTCAAAAGCAATTATTCTGATTTAAACTCAATAACCCTTGCAGTTATGTTTTTTTTTTATTCATACACCGAAAGTACACAGTTTGTGAAAGTCTTAATCGTCACCAATTCAATAAAAATGGGGAATAAATTTAACGGAAATATTTTAATCAACAAAACATTTTTTTTTTATCATATACCCAAGCGCCTGTGGAAACGATAAAAAAAAATATACCATTAAATCCCAATTTTAGAATGAGTCTAAATATGAAAAAAATTATAAATTTTAAACTTACCAAAGTCGTATTTTCGCCTTGCTTTACCCTACAAGAAATTTTCCTAGGATCCGTGGATTGCGGAATGACGTCAACATTTCTAAAACGTTCACGTAAATTGATTGCGTCATGTGTTAAAACAGTTATTGGCCAATCAAATCGGTATATGGAATTTAATCTGCACAGCACGAGATGACCCAATAACCCGAACTCCTACGTCGTTCGGGTTATTGTGTCATCTCGTGCTGTGCAGATTAAATCCCATATACCGACTTGCTTGGTCAATAACTATAACATATAATATTTTGTGGGGCCGGTTTTTTTGTGGGGGTATTTTCTTTTTATAAAAATTAGACCTTTGATTTTCTCGTATTTTTGGGACCTTTATATGTATCTCCCTCGTGCAAAGCTCTGATTCTTTTTACGGATTTGGCTATACTTTTTGGACCTTTTGGATAGCTCTTCATCTTTTATATAAGCTTTGAATTTTACATATTTTGGCCACGAACAGACATGTATTGTCGAAATGCGCATCTGGTGCAGAAAAATAGGTACCGTTAATGTAATTATAGCGGACTATACGGTATGAGTTTTTATCTTTTTTTAAGGCTGTACGTTTGCCTACAGTACACTTCCTAACATATACATCATTTCAACGTTGGTGGATAATTGTCTCAGTGGCAATCATACCACATCTCCTGTCGTTTTCTGAAAAAGTTCTTAATAGTTGCGTTTATGGTTTACAGTCAGGTAAGTCATTTATGTTAACGAGTAACTACTGGTCATAGTACTCTTTCCTGAGAAACTTGCTGTTTCTTGAGTTTGTTTTCTTATGTAGTATTTTCACAACTGGAGAAGTGTTGGAGCTCTGTTAAAGAGGAAAGATTTATCAACTAAAAATTGTATACGTTTCGTATTTGGATTGTGCTATCTGGTGTATAAAAGATTAAAAACCTGATAATAAATTGTTCAAATAAGGCCTTCGAAAATAGTGGAATTAATTACTTTTGGAGTGTAAAGAACTCGTTGGAAGTACTTGATAAATTGCATGCTTATATTGGTGATTTTGAATCTGTTCAAAGTTTTGATCTTTCTACCCTGTATACCACATTGCCTCGCATTCTCATTAAGAAAAAAATCACACACCTAATTAAATGGGCATTTAAAAAGTCAGAATGTGAATATATATGTTCAAACTCTTTTAGGTCATTTTTTAGAAGCAATAAACAAAAAAACTATGTAAATTGGACATGCTTTGATACTATATATGCCCTTGAATTTTTACTAGATAACATTTTTGTTCGCTTTGAAGATTCCGTATATCGTCAGTTTATCGGAATTCCAATGGGGACTAACTGTGCACCACTTATTGCGGACCTGTTTTTGTATTGCTATGAGTTACAATTTATGACAAAAATAAGCAAAGACCCATCGAAACACCATCTGATAAACAAATAAGGTAAGATAAGTTCAGTAAGGGCCATAATTGGCCCCAATTATAAAGTTCGTAGTTCCAAAAAAATTGTTTTAAGTTGCCCTAAAGACATGTTAGAAAGTTAAACAGAACTGTTTTTGTCAAAGTTTAATTCTAACACGTTGATTTTTATATCCAAAAAAGGTCAAGATAAGGGATTTTGGTGAAATTTGTCAAAATCAGCTAGATTTCAACCAAATAAAGGATCAGAAAACATAGAGCGCAGGCGTCGACAAGCTTAAGATTCAAATAAGACATGTGAAATGTCTTCACAAACATTATTTTAAAAGATCTTTGTTGTCGACGTGTGCGCTCAATGTTTCCTGTCCAGTAAATATGGAAATTTACCCATTTTCATTGATTTTTTCGTGAAAAATCAGTATGAGTACAACTTGTGACGTCATAATTAAGCGCAGAAACGTAAAATTTTCAACAAAATGGTTTATATCCAAGCTAGTCAATGTATTAGCTATAATTTATCGTGATATTGGTCGATAAATCCGAAGTCAGTTTAATTGAAGTCTGGAGCTGGCATGTCAGTAAACTGCTAGTAGTCTGTTGTTATTTATGTATTATTGTCATTTTGTTCATTTTCTTTGGTTACATCTTCTGACATCAGACTCGGACTTCTCTTGAACTGAATTTTAATGTGCGTATTGTTATGCGTTTACTTTTCTATATTGGCTAGAGGTATAGGGGGAGGGTTGAGATCTCACAAACATGTTTAACCCCGCCGCATTTTTGCGCCTGTCCCAAGTCAGGAGCCTCTGGCCTTTGTTAGTCTTGTATTATCTTAATTTTAGTTTCTTGTGTACAATTTGGAAATTAGTATGGCGTTCATTATCACTGAACTAGTATATATTTGTTTAGGGGCCAGCTGACGGACGCCTCCGGGTGCGGGAATTTCTCGCTACATTGAAGACCTGTTGATGACCTTCTGCTGATGTTTTTTTTCTATGGTCGGGTTGTTGTCTCTTTGACACATTCCCAATTGATTTATTTACCTGTGATTCACATGATCTTAAAATATCATAAAAAAGAAGATGTGGCATGATTGCCAATGAGACAACTATCCACAAAAGACCAAAATGACCGTACAGACATTAACAACTATAGGTCATCGTACGGCCTTCAACAATGAGCAAAGCCAATACCACATAGTCAGCTATAAAAAGCCCCGATAAGACAATGTAAATTAAACAATTCAAACGAGAAAAATAACGGCCTTATTTATGTAAAAAAATGAACGAAAAACAAATATGTAACACATAAACAAACGACAACCACTGAATTTACAGGCTCCTGACTTGGGACAGGCACATACATGAATAATGTGGCGGGGTTAAACATGTTAGAGGGTTCCCAACCCTCCCCTAACCTGCGACAATGGTATAACAGTTCAACATAAAAAAGAACTATAAAAATCAGTTGAAAAGGACAAAATTACAAGTGGACGTGGCAATGCATAATTATGCTTAATCATGAGGGAGTTTCAGGATTACCCACGACGTATGAAAACAACTATCAATATGATCAGTGTTTTATAATATAGAAAGGAATATATATTTCTTAAACCTGCAAAAATATCAAGACATCAAACCATTATTCCTTACTATTGCAATTTTTCGTGTTCAACGAACAAACAGAAGGTTTTCAAGAATCTGCCATGGCCATCTTCTGATTGTCACTAGAAAAATGCAGACCTGCTCAGTTATTGTAAAAAACATGATGACCTCCATAATCTTAAGGACTCTTAAGTCTTTCAAAATTGGATACCTTTCAAGCACAAATCCCCACGACTTGAAAGATGAATACTCCAATTAAACATACAAATTACTAGCTCCTATAGGAACGGGGACATTATTAATAATTCATTTAAAAGGGAAGTAGGCTATGATTGTCAATGAGATAATTCTCCGCACGAAAATTTCGGCTGACAGTATACAGTTAAGATCAGATCAGATAAGAAACAAATATTTTTATCCCGCATAAGTTAAATATACAACACAAGCTCTAAGGAGCTTTTGAGCGGATAAAGGTATATACATAACATAAAAACAGTATAATTAAAAAGCATATTCAGAAAATTCTTGATTATTTAACGAAAAATATCATCAATAACGGTAAGTGTTGTGAAACTTATCAATTAAATTCAATTAAGTCGAGTCTTCACTGAATTTGGTCCTAAACTATGATTTATAACATTATAAGAACAAGTCTGCGTGACTGAAAGGGGCGCAATGTGTGCCGCCTATATATATGAATACCAACAACCTGTCAATAAACTTTATTGCCGAAACGTATGGATAACTATTTCCAGAAAACAATAAATTATAAGAAATAGACAATAAGCATTATGAAAGAAGAATATAGAAAGGAAGAAAAGCTCCGCAATAAAAAAAACTTGAGTATCCGGATTTATTTCATGTAAGACCAGAATTTGTTTCAGACTTTATAAAATTAAACTAGAGTTATGTCCCTTCTTTATTGCCAAAAATAAACAAAAACTTGTGACTTTTTTAAAAGCTATTTAGAATATCACACAAGCTTTGTTTGAAATATAAAATAAAGGGAGAATAAAAGAATCCTTTGGTTAACTTTTGTTCAAGAAAATAGAAACTGCGCTCAATTCATAGTGAACCACAGGCAAAGTTCAAGATCCAGGATGTTCTGTTTTTTAGTCTACAAAAATGTACCTGTTTCATTACAGCTTCAGTCAGAAAAGAATACTCTGTTATTAATTTACAGTTGTGATGTTTAGGTTTGTTTCATGCTATCTATTCAATGTCTTTACACTTCATATCATAGTGGGACCCACATCATGTACATGCAAACTGCCTAACCCCAATCATCATTGATCATATCCTGATTAGTGCTTAAAATTGAGAATGGAAATGGGGAATGTGTCAAAGAGACAACAAGACGGCCAAATAAAAAACAAACAACAGCAGAAGGTCACCAACAGGTCTTCAATGTAGCAAGAAATTCCCGTACCCGGAGGCGTCCTTCAGCTGGCCCCTAAAAGTAAACAAATATATACTAGTTCAGTGATAATGAACGTTAACTACTTGTTCAAAATTATCGGAGGTTAGGATGTCTAGAAAGATTATTTTATTTTTTGCTTTAATGCCTTCCTAAAGTGTCAAAGCAGGAAATGAATAAGCCTTTAATGAAGGCTTTAAAGCAAAAAATAAGATTATAATCCTTCTATATTACATCTACACTCAGGAACATGTATATTAAATATATAGATATACAGTTCCTAGCTACACTACAGAGAGTATCAGATATAAACTGATTGAACTTGCTTTGACACCAGACTTGACATGTCTAAATTCTCTGATCATGCTGATGCTGTGAGGAGAACAATGGAAAATTAATTCAGGTTTCCGTTTACAATCCTGACGTACCATAAATACCTCAGATAACTTCATGTATATGTACTTTAAGTCTCACTTATTAAGCATCAGCTGTGGAACCAGGGACTTTCTATACTAACATTAGTATAAAAAGTCCCTGGTGGAACTGATTTTTTTTCAATTTTTGCATTAATCACAGGTTTGTCTGTGTTATGTCGTGCCTGAGGTTCACTTTACTCACAGAAGCTTTCAGATGCTCATCCAAATATGAAATTAAAAAAAAAAACTTTTGAAAACAAACAAAAACTTGAAGATGTCGGAGAGAAAATGATAATCATGATAATACAAATGTACTTTTAAGTAATCTGCTTTCATTAATTTAATATTTTAAACTCAATTAACTGTCACATGTGTCATGAATGATAAAAAAAAATCTTTTGATTATTTTTCAGCATTTTTTCCATACACTCTACAGTATAAAATGTCAGATACTTTATTTGAAAAACCACAGAATTTTTCTGAGAAAGATGTGCCGGAGTCTGCATTTATAAGTATTGACTCAAATGGAGAAGACATCACCAATGGTTTAAGGAGGCATAAAAGTGAAAGCTCCATTATCAGAAGGCGACAAAATCTAAGTTCCATCACATCAAGTTTGTCAGAAAAAGATGTGGAGGAAACCAAAATCTGTAATAACTATAGAGTAAGTATATGACTTAAAGGACAAATATGCCTTAGTCCTATGAAAAATGGAACTTAAAATTAAAAAAAAAAACGTTGAATATGTTTTATATATTTGTATATTGATCTATATTCTTTTGTACTAAAATGGTTAAACAGATGTATATATATATATATATAAATGTACATGATGTAGTTATGTTAGTCATCAGAAAATTAAAATTAAATAAAATAGTTGAATATATGTTATCATGGTTATATAGACATTTTTGTACAGAGAATGCAATATAACACCCAACAATCTTATAGATATCTTACATCCAACATTATACACTTCAATTTTCAACAGTAGACATGTTAAAAATAGCCCTATTTCAAAAAACTGTTATATATACTGTGAAAGTACTTTTATTCGTGGGGTACCAATTTTCGTGGTTTTCATGGATGACTTTATCTACGAATTTAAGTGTCCAACAAAATAAAACAACCATTGTCCAAACCAAGACATGGCAACATCCCCATTAGTAGGTGTGACTACTGATATGATCAAGAGGCTATATTGAATAACGCATAATCTGAGAATACTTTAATAGCAGTCACAGAAGTACAACCGCATGCAGGTTTATACCCATCTAATTTTTAATAACCTAAACTACAACTTTTGGTCTTTTTGATTCTCATAAAAAATATATTTCATCGATGAAAGTAAGATTTTCGGTATTGATATGCTAGTATGATAAAGTGTTCATTTTATATCCTCATAGTTCTCGTACATATGGGAAATAATAATTTCATGCTGGACTTGATTTAAACAAGAATTATTTGACAATAACAATACTTTTATAGCATTTGTTCATGTTACTGCTTTCTTTAGGTGACATGTTTATAGCCCAATTAAAACCGTTGATGGTCTTTAATCTGTTGAGCACTTTATCTTGGGTTGATTAGTGTTATCACTACGATTCACACAGGTCAATGTTTACTTTGCAATTTCCTTCAATCCAGACTTTGTAACCTTAGTTTCTAAAGACTTTAATTTTTCAATACTTTTTTTTAGAAAACTAAAATCCACGACTTTAAAAACCCATGAACATGTAAATATTACTCAAACCACGAAAACTGATATCCACGAATTGAAGTACTTTCACAGTATATAGTGTATGCATGTTATTTCATCTTACATCAATATCAATTCAGCAAAGGGCAAAATGAGACAACTCCTGTATTATTTCTGCAATAACAACTGCCTTATACTTTTTATAACTTTTTAGGTAAGTGTTTGTTTATTGTAAATTGGCCTTTACTTTTTGTAGTCATAGAACACTGGTCATATTCATAATATAGCTACATGTATGTTCTTCTCTTAAATTAACTGTTGGATGCTTAGCCCACCATCATTCAACCATTCAACTTACTGCAGTGTATTGATAATGAATTACCAGTGTTAGCAATGGGACATATTAACACTATCAAAGAAACATTGCTTGTAAACATTATACTACCTGCAGTTACTAGAAATTAAGTCTTAAAATTTTTTGATAAAAGTTTAGAAAATTAACAATGATTAAAGCATTAACCATGTTAACTAAAATTTAATATTAATTTTTGAGTGTCATAAAACACTTCTATAAAGGGTAATCATATAGCATCAACAATATGATGGTACCATTTAAAATAATTTATATAAATGTTATGGTACAATGAAAGAATAAGATCTAGATATCTTATAATTTTCTGGTAATTTGTATTGTTGTACATTTTAGTTTGGATTTAAGAAATGGAAGGGACATGTTACTCAGAGACCTTTACATAATAGATCTGAAACTGTACAGAATCTCTATGCTGATGTCAACAAGATCAAACTAGAACAAGGTCTGTATTTCAGTGATAATTTTTAATGGTCTTTCCTAACATTCATTTGATATAAATGCCAAATGGGTACTTATACGTCATTTTTAAATCTAGTTGTACCATTTGCTTTGTCCCTATTTACAAATGATTTACTTCGTAACTGTAACCGTGAATAGAAATATGAATTCTGATAAAGTATAGATTATATCAATGCATTGAGTGTGATCTCAAAATAAAATTTTCAAATTAAAATGCAAGGCTTGCAGAGTGTTTTAATTATACAAAATTTAACTGTTGGGAGTTGATAAATACCTTATTTCATGAGATTTTGTGGTGGGATCAGTTTCTCTACTAATTTTATTAGCTCACCTGGCCTAAAAGGCCATGTGAGCTTTTCTCATCACTTGGCGTCCGTTGTCGTCGTCGTCGTCGCCTGTAGTCGTTAACAATTTTTCAAACATCTTCTCCTCTGAAACTACTAAATGGATTTGAATGAAACTTAACATGATTGTTCCTTAGTATATCCTGCACAAAACGTGCGCTTCGATTTTTGATCCGTCAAAAAACATGGCCGCCATTACTTAAAATAGAACATAGGGGTCAAATGCAGTTTTTGTCTTATATCTCAAAAATGAAAGCACTTAGAGCAAATCTGACAGGGGGTAAAAATGTTCATTAGGTCAAGATCTATCAGCCCTGAAATTTTCAGATGAATCAAACAAACCATTGTTGGGTTGCTGCCACTTAATTGGTAATTTTAAGGAAATTTTGCAGTTTTTGGTCATTATCTTGAATATTATTATAGATAAAGTTAAACTGTAAACAGCAAAAGAGATCAGCAAAGTAAGATCTATAAATAAGTTAATATGACCAAAATTGTCAATTGACCCCTTAAGGGATTATTGTCCTTTAATGACAATTTTTCACAATTTGTTCATCATATTTGCTAGCTTTAAAAAATCTTCTTCTCTGAAACTACTGAATGGATTTGGTTAAAACTTAGCATGATTGTTCCTTAGATTATCCTGCACAAAGTGTGTGCTTTGATTTTTGATCCGTCAAAACACATGGCCGCCGTTACTTAAAATAGAACATAGGGGTCAAATGCAGTTTTTGTCTTATATCTCAAAAACAAAAGCATTTAGAGCAAATCTGACATGGAGTAAAAATGTTCATTAGGTCAAGATCTATCAGCCCTGAAATTTTCAGATGAATCAAACAAACCATTGTTGGGTTGCTGCCACTTAATTGTTAATTTTAAGGAAATTTTGCAGTTTTTGGTCATTTTCTTGAATATTATTATAGATAAAGATAAACTGTAAACAGCAAAAAAGATCAGCAAAGTAAGATCTACAAATAAGTTAATATGACCAAAACTGTCAATTGACCCCTTAAGGGGTTATTGTCCTTTAATGACAATTTTTCACAATTTGTTCATCATATTTGCTAACTTTAAAAAATCTTCTCCTCTGAAACTACTGAATGGATTTGGTTAAAACTTAGCATGATTGTTCCTTAGATTATCCTGCACAAAGTGTGTGCTTTGATTTTTGATCCGTCAAAAAACATGGCCGCCGTTACTTAAAATAGAACATAGGGGTCAAATGCAGTTTTTGGCTTATATCTCAAAAACGAAAGCATTAAGAGCAAATCTGACATGGAGTAAAAATGTTCATTAGGTCAATATTTATCAGCCCTGAAATTTTCAGATGAATCAAACATCCAATTGTTGGGTTGCTGCCACTTAATTGGTAATTTTAAGGAAATTTTGCAGTTTTTGGTCATTATCTTGAATATTATTATATATAAACTGTAAACAGCAAAAATGATCAGCAAAGTAAGATCTACAAATAAGTTAATTTGACCAAAATTGTCAATTGACCTCTTTAGGAGTTATTGCCCTTTAAAGACTTTTTTCACAATTTGTTCATCTATTGACTTACTTTAAAAAATCTTCTCTTTTGAAACTGCTGTATCAATTTCAGCCAAACTTAGGCTAAATGAGTTTCAGAGTTTCAGAGTATCTAGTATAAATTTTATATTTCATTTCCTTGCATGTCAAGAAACATAGCTCCTATGGCTAAAATAGAACATAGGAGAAAATGATTTTTTTTGGTTTTTGAAGAAAATAGGACGATTCAAAGAACATTTAAATAAATTGAAAAGCAAAAATAATCATTGATGAGAGATTAAACCAAAAAAATTCAGGTGAGCGATTCAGGCTCTTGAGAGCCTCTTCTTTTTATAATGATATGCAAAAAAGATGTGTTCTATTTTATGTGACGTCTTCAGGCATATTTGCCCTTTTTCATGGCGTCACAATAGCAATTTCAGATGAAACATGTGTCTAGTGCAAAAACAAAATTGCAATCCTGGTATCTATAATGAGTTTATTGGGAAAGAATTAAAGAAAATGATATATAATTTATGTATAATATGATTGCAGCACCTAGATCTGTGGTATTTAATGTACTGTATGTGATATTGTTTGGATGGTGGCAGGCTGTTATATATCTAGTTCTGGGGCTGGTCATGTATCTTACCATTGTTGGCAGACATTACGGTAAGAACCATTAGAACCTCTAAGAAATACAGTTTTGAGGAAATAATTTGTACTTGTCAACCATATTTCAGTTGTGAACAGATCATTCAGTGTAGAGTTGTTCAACCCCTAATGCACTGTTGTTGATTGAGAAACCATGCATCTTTTTCATAATTAACCAATGTGTACATGTATATACTAATTAACATATGTCTTGTCAAAATTTATAACTTAATAATTTATAAAAAAATGTGTCACCCTTGAACATGATTTGTCTTACAAAATATTCTATGTCTCCACTGGGACTCCAACCCAGGAACTCGATGTTACAAGGCAGTGTGTAATATAAACTGAGCTGAAGAAGTACCTCCTAAGCTCAACTGCTTACGGCTGACTAAGTATCTACCACATTTACTAAGGGAAGCAATTCTGTCACAAATGCAAACAGAATTACAGGAAGTTTTATATTTCTATTCTACAAAGAGATTTTTTGTGACCTTTTGAAAATTCTCTAAATACTTGCAAATATGGACCAAAGATAGATGTAGAAATTAAACAAAATATAATATATTTTACAGGGTTGTTTTGCTTAAAGATGTCAAGATACTATCTTTGGCCATTTAGGAAATTTGTCTACATTGTAAGTATATAAAGCCTAGGAATCTTTCTTGATAAATACACCTATATATCAAATATTAAACTTCTATAAAACTTATGTAATAAACATGATAAAGCAATGTGTCTTGCTTTTTCTCCCTTATTATACTTTAAATACTCTAATTCATTTGCAATTAAACAAAAAGAATGAAATATCAAATCTGGCTGACCTCTTTACCCATTTACAACTATTAAGAGGAATGAATGTATATTGTTGAAATATATTCATATTGATATGGTGTTTAGTTTGAACAGTTCCTCATGTAGGTGAATTCAAAATATAGTGGTTACAATAATGAAATTCCTCTTGATCAGAATGCCTATATTTTACAGACCTCACCTAATGGATTGACATATTCATATCACACAAGTTCTTCCTCCAATGACAGTGGTAGTGAAGAGCATAAACCTTTAATACAGAAAAATACAGTCACAGAAACATGTGTCTCATTTTGGGTAAGTTGTGATATTTGAATTTTCAGGGTAACTTCAGATAGACATGTATACTATATTTTGCTCAAATTTTTAATTGATTTTCAAGAAAAGAAAAAAATATGCAACTGTTTCAAAATGCATTTAACCAAAATATATGCAAAATCATGCTTCTTTTATACAAATAAATCATTTGTCCTAATAGATGCCAAGCCTTTAGAACAATTTCATATATCATATAATAGTAAAACGAACTCAAGTTACATTGTATACAAACTTTAATTTTCTATATTTATCTTATCTATTTATAACTCTGTATTGCTACTTTCACTTTTCATTGTTTCTCTCACCATGACGACGTCAAATTCAATGCACCACTTTGGAGTACTTCAGGGGCTCAATTTCTGTATAAAAATTGTCCTGATGAAGCCTGCCTTGCAGGCGAAACATGTAGACATAGATAATAAAATTGCAGATCTTTTGAAGTGTTGTTGTCAATTTTAATTATTATTTGAGGATTGCATTCATTTGCATGATTTGACAACCCGGCATACCAAGGTATCCACTTCAGGGACTCTACCAAAACGATTTCACAGGCGTTGGTTCACCTCGCGGAATTTAATTTATTATTTAATCGTGAACCCCTGCATCCGAAAGGAACCGCCAAGCTAACAGCGCCGATCTACAGGCCACCAGCATATACATGGACCAAGGAATATTCCATACTTACAACGAAATAACAACTGAATCAAGATGACCAAGATGTCCGATACCACCTATACATCTATAAATGATAGCAGATATAAATGATTGCAGAAGAAACGTACCACGGGGGCCGATCTTAAATGAACTAGGAATTCACAACTATGCCATTATACAGACCAACTACTGCAGACGATCCAAAAATTATATAGTCACCAAATAATTAACAAAGGAACAGTTTTTGACAATTTTATTATCCACAGCGGCGATCATAATCTTCCTATTGTTGCCGACGCGCCGGGAAGTAGTAACCTCCAACTTTGGCCAGGTTGGAAGAGAAGCCTTGCGAAGTGGTAGGAACTATGGGAAGTTCGTCCTATTAGATGCCAAGCCTTTAGAACAATTTCATATATCATATAATAGTAAAACGAACTCAAGTTACATTGTATACAAACTTTAATTTTCTATATTTATCTTATCTATTTATAACTCTGTATTGCTACTTTCACTTTTCATTGTTTCTCTCACCATGACGACGTCAAATTCAATGCACCACTTTGGAGTACTTCAGGGGCTCAATTTCTGTATAAAAATTGTCCTGATGAAGCCTGCCTTGCAGGCGAAACATGTAGACATAGATAATAAAATTGCAGATCTTTTGAAGTGTTGTTGTCAATTTTAATTATTATTTGAGGATTGCATTCATTTGCATGATTTGACAACCCGGCATACCAAGGTATCCACTTCAGGGACTCTACCAAAACGATTTCACAGGCGTTGGTTCACCTCGCGGAATTTAATTTATTATTTAATCGTGAACCCCTGCATCCGAAAGGAACCGCCAAGCTAACAGCGCCGATCTACAGGCCACCAGCATATACATGGACCAATGAATATTCCATACTTACAACGAAATAACAACTGAATCAAGATGACCAAGATGTCCGATACCACCTATACATCTATAAATGATAGCAGATATAAATGATTGCAGAAGAAACGTACCACGGGGGCCGATCTTAAATGAACTAGGAATTCACAACTATGCCATTATACAGACCAACTACTGCAGACGATCCAAAAATTATATAGTCACCAAATAATTAACAAAGAAACAGTTTTTGACAATTTTATTATCCACAGCGGCGATCATAATCTTCCTATTGTTGCCTACGCGCCGGGAAGTAGTAACCTCCAACTTTGGCCAGGTTGGAAGAGAAGCCTTGCGAAGTGGTAGGAACCATGGGAAGTTCGTCCTATTAGATGCCAAGCCTTTAGAACAATTTCATATATCATATAATAGTAAAACGAACTCAAGTTACATTGTATACAAACTTTAATTTTCTATATTTATCTTATCTATTTATAACTCTGTATTGCTACTTTCACTTTTCATTGTTTCTCTCACCATGACGACGTCAAATTCAATGCACCACTTTGGAGTACTTCAGGGGCTCAATTTCTGTATAAAAATTGTCCTGATGAAGCCTGCCTTGCAGGCGAAACATGTAGACATAGATAATAAAATTGCAGATCTTTTGAAGTGTTGTTGTCAATTTTAATTATTATTTGAGGATTGCATTCATTTGCATGATTTGACAACCCGGCATACCAAGGTATCCACTTCAGGGACTCTACCAAAACGATTTCACAGGCGTTGGTTCACCTCGCGGAATTTAAATAAATCATTTGTTGTAATCACAGTAATACTGTGTCTCAGTAGTATAAAACCCTTTTAGATTTTCACATTGTATACCAAAAACACATACTCTGTTGCTGAAGCTTGTATTACATCTATTTCTTAGCTTTGTGCAAATACAGCTGATATCTAATGACACTAAACAGTTATTGCTTATGTATTGTAGACTTGTAAATTTTAATAGAAGCCTCTATGTATTAAAATTTTATTTAGATTTTCTGGAAGTTCATAAAAATGGCTCAATTTAAAAAAATGTTATTTTAATTGATATCATAAATATTACATTTCAGTGCAAAGTTCAGAGCTATGTATGGTTGATGTTATGTGTACCTATATTGGTCCTAATGCATGCAGTTGGAATGATTGTATCATGGCTATTTGTGATATCTATGCCAATTGCTAAGGTAAATAAAGTTTCATAAGATCCTTCGAAATACATTGGTTATTATTGTATTATCAAATAAATATTTATAGACTCCATGCTTTCTGGAACATGTAAATTCCCTTAAAATTTTTTTTCTAAAACTCCAAACTTTCAGTACCTATAGAGACAACTGCTATATTAATTTTATTGAATTGGTAAGAAAATGTTAGTTATAGTTTCTAATGAGACATCATGCAAAGAAGGTGAATATATAGAGGCCATTAAATCATCTTTCAAAGATAATCAGAAATCCACACATCATTTGATAATCATATACCTTTACTCAGTGCTTTGAGTACAAAATGGGTACTTAAAACACTTAATCCGATATTTTGATTGGTTGAGTTCTGAGTCTGAGTACAGGTATTGGGCAGGAATATTTTATGACTGCAAGGCTAAAGGCTGCCCTTATTTATTTTATTCTGATTCATTCTTTGAAAAGGTTATAAAGAACTGAATTTAAAATTCTGAAAATATTAAAAAAACATTCAACTCTTTTATATGTATGTGCTGCCAGCCCATTGAAAATTTCAAAATGAACCTGTACAGTTTTGTGTCTATAGTCAGTATATGTCATGAAATAAACCAAATTTGTCAAATCATAACCTTAAAAGGAGTTAATACAGAAATGATGTATGCTGTAATTAAAATGATAAATTTTTATTCTTTGTACATTTTTTTCTTTTTCAGATGAATTTGAAAAGTCTAACAAGCCTCATATTTCTTCCTCCAGAACAAATACATATTGATGAGGTTAATGAATATAGCCAGGTAATGCTATACTTTTGGTACAGCTATGATTTGTTTGGGTGTATCCAATAATACTCTCATGTTGTATGCTTTTATAAATGAGTAACCTGACACAATTATGAATAAAGACAAAACATAAGCTAACTTTAAGGTAGGAATAACAATAATTAATGCATCCATTCATCTGAAGAAATACATTGTTCATATATCATGTGTGTTTAACACGTCCTGTCTGAACATTCCCAGTAAGAAAATTAAAAAAAATGATAATTGATTGATTGAATTTTTGGTGTTTAACACTACTTGATTACTCAGAACACTTGATTATATTGTGGTGGCCAGTCTTTATTTATGGAAAATCTTATACTTCATAGAGAGAAAAAAAAATCTGGCAATCCTAGTCAATAAAGATAAGATTTAAAAGTACTCACCAAAAGAATGAATGATAATAAACAGACTTAAAAGCATAAAATTTGTACATGAAAATACTTCATATGATGGTTTTTCTTGTCTTTTTTTAGGAGAGTAAAGTAAAACAGAGTGAGATTATATTGTTTATTCCTAAGAGTGTCAATATATACTACTACAAATACAGTATAGATGGAATGAACATCATCTTAGTCAGTATCCTTGCGTACAATTTAAACTTTTTATTCCAGATTTTAATTTTTTACTCATGTATTGGTTCTGTTACTGGATCATTAAACAGCAGAGGCAGTGTATATTTTAAAAACAAAAGAAATGTGAAACCTCTATTTAGTGTTTTTATACGACCGCAAATTTTGAAAAAAATTTCGTCGTATATTGCTATCACGTTGGCGTCGTCATCTGCGTCGTCGTCGTCGTCGTTGTCATCGTCGTTGTCCGAATACTTTTAGTTTTCGCACTCTAACTTTAGTAAAAGTGAATATAAATCTATAAAATTTTATCACAAGGTTTATGACCACAAAAGGAAGGTTGGTATTGATTTTGGGAGTTTTGGTCCCAACATTTTAGGAATTAGGGGCCCAAAAGGGACCCAAATAAGCATTTTTCTTGGTTTTCGCACCATAACTTTAGTATAAGTAAATAGAAATCTATGAAATTTAAACACAAGGTTTATGACCATAAAAGGAAGGTTGGTGTTGATTTGGGGAGTTTTGGTCCCAACATTTTAGGAATTAGGGGCCAAAAAGGGCCCAAATAAGCATTTTCTTGGTTTTCACACTATAACTTTAGTTTAAGTTAATAGAAATCTATGAAATTTTGACATAAGGTTTATGACCACAAAAGAAAGGTTGGGATTGATTAAGGGAGTTTTGGTTTCAACAGTTTAGGAATTAGGGGCTAAAAAAGGGCCCAAATAAGCATTATTCTTGGTTTTCGCACAATAACTTTAGTTTAAGTAAATAGAAATCTATGAAATTTAAATACAAGGTTTATGACCATAAAAGAAAGGTTGGTATTGATTTTGGGAGTTTTGGTTTCAACAGTTTAGGAATTAAGGGCCAAAAAAGGGCCCAAATAAGCATTATTCTTGATTTTCGCACAATAACTTTAGTTTAAGTATATAGAAATCAATGAAATTTTGACACAATGTTTATGACCACAAAAGGAAGGTTGGTATTGATTTTGGGAGTTAAGGTCCCAACAATTTAGGAAGTAGGGTCCAAAAAAGGACCCAAATAAGCATTTTTCTTGGTTTTCGCACCATAACTTTAGTATAAGTAAATAGAAATCTATGAAATTTAAACACAAGGTTTATGACCATAAAAGGAAGGTTGGTATTGATTTTGGGAGTTTTGGTCCTGACAGTTTGGGAATAAGGGGCCCAAAGGGTCCAAAATTAAACTTCGTTTGATTTTGACAAAAAATGAATCGGTTGGGTTCTTTGATATGCTGAATCTAAAAATGTACTTAGATTCTTGATTATCGGCCCAGTTTTCAAGTTGGTCCAAATCAGGGTCCAAAATTAAACTTTGTTTGATTTCATCAAAAATTGAATAAATGGGGTTCTTTGATATGCCAAATCTAACTGTGTATGTAGATTCCTCATTTTTAGCTCACCTGGCCCAAAGGGCCAAGTGAGCTTTTCTCATCACTTTGCGTCCGGCGTCGTCCGTCGTCGTCGTCCGTCATCGTCCTGCGTTAACTTTTACAAAAATCTTCTCCTCTGAAACTACTAGGCCAAATTAAACCAAACTTGGCCACAATCATCATTGGGGTATCTAGTTCAAAAATTGTGTCCGGTGACCCGGTCAACCAACCAAGATGGCCGCCATGGCTAAAAATAGAACATAGGGGTAAAATGCAGTTTTTGGCTTATAACTCAAAAACCAAAGCATTTAGAGCAATTCTGACATGGGGGTAAAATTGTTTATCAGGTCAAGATCTATCTGCCCCGAAAATTTCAGATGAATCGAACAACCTGTTGTTGGATTGCTACCCCTAAATTAGCAAAATTTAAGAAAATTTTGCTGTTTTTGGTTATTATCTTAAAAAATATTATAGATAGAGATAAACTGTAAACAGCAATAATGTTCAGCAAAATAAGATTTACAAATAAGTCAACATGACCGAAATGGTCAAATGACCCCTTTAGGAGTTATTGCCCTTTATAGTCAATTTTTAACCATTTTTTCGTAAATCTTAGTTATCTTTTACAAAAATCTTCTCCTCTGAAACTACTGCGCCATATTAAACCAAACTTGGCCACAATCATCATTGGGGTATCTAGTTTAAAAATTGTGTCCGTTGACCTGGTCAACCTACCAAGATGGCTGCCATGGCTAAAAATAGAACATGGGATAAAATGCAGTTTTTGGCTTATAACTCAAAAACAAAAGCATTAAGAGCAAAACTGGCATGGGTTAAATTGTTTATCAGGTCAAGATCTATCTGCACTGAAAATTTCAGACGAATCGATAGTCAATTTTTAACAATTTTCATAAAATTTGTAAATTTTTACTAACACTTTCAACTGAAACTACTGGGCCAATCATTATAGATGGGGATATATGTACGCAGCAAGAATGTTCAGTAAAGTTAGATCTACAAACATATCACCATCACCAAAACACAATTTTGTCACGAATCCATCTGTGTCCTTTGTTGAATATTCACATATACAAATGTACCAAGGTGAGCGACACCGGCTCTTTAGAGCCTCTAGTTGGTCTTGTTTTCAAATTGGTCTACATTAAAGTCCAAAGGGTCCAAAATTAAACTTAGTTTGATTTTAACAAAAATTGAAATCTTGGGGTTCTTTGATATGCTGAATCCAAACATGTACTTAGATTTTTGATTATGGGCCCAGTTTTCAAGTTGGTCCAAATTAGGATCTAAAATTATTATATTAAGTTTTGTGCAATAGCAAGTCTTTTCAATTGCACAGTATTGCGCAATGGCAAGAAATATCTTATTGCAAAATATTGTGAAATAGCAATTTTGTTTTTAATTAGAGTTATCTTTCTTTGTCCAGAATAGTAAGCAAGAAATATCTAATTGTAAGAATTTTTTTTATTTGGAGTTATCTTTCTTTGTCCAGAATCAACTTAAATCTTTGTTATATATACAATATACAATGTATATATTCACTTTTTACTACCAACTGATAAATTAAAATAATCTTTACCATTCAGTGATAACAAGCAGTTTTTTTACATCTTAATATTTTATGATGTATTTAAATGAGTAGTAATTGTTGCAAACTCCATTAGAAATTTTAATTGAGATTAGTTTTGGAATAAGGGAAAGGGGGATGTGATTAAAAAAATTGGGTTCAATTTTCTCATTTGAAATTTCATAAATAAAAAGAAAATTTCTTCAAACATTTTTTTGAGAGGAATAATATTCAACAGCATAGTGAATTGCTCTAAGAGAAAACAAAAATTTTAATTTCATTAGAACACATTCATTCTGTGTCAGAAACCTATGCTGTGTCAACTATTTAATCACAATCCAAATTTAGAGCTGAATCCAGCTTGAATGTTGTGTCCATACTTGCCCCAACCGTTCAGGGTTCAACCTCTGCGGTCGTATAAAGCTACGCCCTGCGGAGCATCTGGTTTATGCCTTTTTTTATTGTTTGTGTTGATAGGTTTCCACCTCAATGACATATTCTATAAAGGAAAGATGTCAGCTTTTCACCTCTGTGGCAAAAATATTCAAATAGATGCATGATGACCAGGCTTTTTTAATAAACGTTTGAAATTTACTTCCAGCTAATTTCCTGCATATGTATTTTTGAACCATGTTAATAATTGCATTTTCCTCAACACATGCCAGATCTTCTTGTGTTTGTGATACTGTCTATAGTATTTGGATATACAGATATAGTAACTCCACCAATTGTAAGTTATCAGATTTAACAATAAGTTATAGATATCATGTAGAAAATTAGAAGGTTTTTTATTTTCTTAATTCAAAAATATACAACTTATATAAAAATGTATTTCTATAATAGCTACAACATTTAATGAGAGAAAAAAAACACTTTTTAATTTTGTGCATCCAAAGGGATTTTTCTGAATTAATATTCAACAGGAAAGCATAAATGAAAAAAATTGAAAGTCAAGGATGAATAAATACTTAAAAAGGCGCTCAGGAACTATATGACCGAAAGGGAACATAAAAAGAACATCCATATTAATATACTGTCAGCTTAGTCAGAGGGAGATAGAACCTTAGTTTTTTAATAATTTCTAAACTTATTAACAGAGAATATAATATAACAGTTTACATCTATTCAAAAGTTACCATTTTTTGCACAAACAGTAACAGAGGTTTTGAAGTCAGCATGAATTTTTACAAAATGCTCATTTCTATTTAGTTTGTAAACGTGGACAATTGTTTTATTTTGTAGAAGTGTGTTCTTGGTGCTTTGGCTATTATACCACTCACTTATTACATTGGAATGTCTATAATAAGGTACAATTTAATGTATATAATAATGTTACTGTCATTGATAACGTTTGCAAAAGCAGTTGATCGTCACTTCTTCACTCATTTCAAAATATGACCATGTAGATGTAAAGTAGTTTATTTTTTCAAATGAACTGATACATTGTTTTTAAAATTTTATGCAAATATATTTTAATACATATTTTCAGTATATCAGCCCAGACGTCAGTCGCAGTTGGTGCTGTTGTAAATGCTACCTTTGGTTCTATTGTTGAGCTCATCATATTTGTGGTAGCTCTTAATAAAGGAAAACAAGCAGGGACCCAGTTATGTTTCAATGAAATTGTCAAAGCCTCTCTAACAGGTAAGGATCCATTCTAACTTAAATATTAGTATGTTTCTAAGTTTATGAGAAAAGAGGAGCTAGTATTTGCCCCTTAAAACTGCAAAAGTATTCAACTTTTTATAGCAATGTTACTGTCATTGATAAATGATCCAGTTGTTTTAATCTGGAAACTAAAGTGCAGAAAATTTGCATGGTGATGTCAACAAAAAATTGAGAATGGAACTTGGGAATGAGTCAAAGAGAAAACATCTCAACCCAAAAGCAGAAAACAGCCAAAGGTCACAAATTGGTCTTCAACTCAACAAGAAAATCCCCCTACTGGAGACAGGCTTCAGCCGGCCCCTAAACATTAATTTGCACTATTTCAGTGAAAATGAACGTGACAATAGACTGCAAAACAAATAAATGAACTAAATCATCAACATAACAAAATATAAAGGATAAAAATCATTATGACAAAATCCCCATTAAAATCCAATAATGTTATTTCTTGTGTTTTTTTGCCCATTCAATTTTCCCATTTCAGTTTTTGGTTCTATTTTAGGTACAATAATTGGATGTACTCTTCTAGTTCCTGTAAGTATACAGTAGATCATCCTTAAAATCAAAAAATATAAATAGCCAATTCATCAAAGAATTATAACATTCATGACATTGGTTGCAATGAAATACTGTGATTTTGCGGTGAAATAAAAACCCACAAAAAATATAAAATTTCAAATGTAGAATAAATCCAATAATTTCACTTCCTGATGTCATACAACAATTGCTGACTTGACAAGAATTTAACAATGATGTCTCAAAAAAACAAAAATGCTTGAAATAGATATTTTTCCTTGCATTACTTACTTATTTCAACTTGCCAATGTTATAAAAGAATAACTTTATTCAAGAAATCATATACTGAAAAATATCGTAACCAAACAACACTGAAAACAGTATTACCAGTATGTTACGAAACTTAATAGAAGAATTTTTACTGTTCTTTTTTTTGTCATAAAATCACTATTAAATGATTATTTTATATTTATCAGGGCATTTGTATGGTAGTTGGTGGTTTGAAATATACAGCACAGAGTTTCAATCCAAAGTCAGCTAGTGTTTCATGTCTGTTAATGTTTGTATGTGTTGGAGGTAGGTATTAAATATGTTAAATATCTAAAAAGGGTACATTTTTTTATCATATAAATTCTTTCTTTATTTTCCATGCTTTTTAAGTCACACTTTCGATGTTTAAAACTATAACAATAAAACCATAAACTGTGTATTCATTATTAATAGTGGCCATGGGATACCAATTTTCATGGATTTCTTGTGTAAAGATGATTCAGAGGTGGATTTAGGGAGGGTGTGGTTGCTTATTTAAGCAAACTATATTGGTTGCTTATATAGGGAATCACTGAAGTGTGACTGGAGCGGGCCCCCTCTTAGGCAGTCAGTTGGCCCCCACTTATGAAAATTTCTAGATACGCCAGTGTGAATTACAAATTTTAACATTCAATAAATTACAAATTTGCTATAGGTTTGTATACTGATTTTGGCAGAACCGTGAAACTACAATTTAGTTTTATCCATGAAAATGAAAGAATCCACAGTACATGTACATTAATTTTACTCTCTTTTCAGGAATATTTGCGCCAACAATATTTTCTCAAGTGTTGGGCAACATGAATTGTGAGAAATGTGAGAATATGTATAGTTCTAATGATACATTGATGAATACTACATATGGTTTAAATTGTGAACAGTGTACCAACTCCATTGTAAGTTAACTAATTGCATTAAAAGTATTGACTTTATTGTTTCAAACTATAGCTATCTTCCTGTTATGCTCCATGTTGATTAAAAGTGTTTCAGTCATAATTAAATATATTGTTTTAGTTTTTAGAATTAAGAATTTCTTAAAAGTGTCTTTCATTTCTCTTTTGTATCCAACTGCCACAGTGGTATTGGGAGCTCATCAGATGTTAAAACAATTATTGTCTTGTTCATTTCTTTATGATCAATCTCATTTTAATAAAAAAAAAAAAGGAAATGGATCAAATTCCAAAATAAGATTTGTTGCCATAGATGCAATGTTATTCAACATCAAACTTTTTATGCCCCCAGTGTAGGCAATGGGACCATTAACCGTCAGACCCTATTTTCATAATTACACACTCTAACTTCATGATGCATCATGCAAATATAATGAAACTCATACACAATGATAAGAACCAAAAGTGGCAGACACTTACCATTCCAGAGTCATGCCCCTTTACAACATGGAAAATTACAAATTATTTACTTTCCACCAGGAAGCATTCCTAACCTCAGACACATTCTTCTTATAAAAATTTTGTTGTCACTATTACCGTGTTCACACTATAAAAGTAGCTCCAGGTCGAACCTGAATTAATAACCCCAGTTCACACTTGATAAAAAAATTAACCCAATTTGTGATTTTCCCTCTGAACAAAAATAGAAATTTAGCGACAAAATTGTAACCCACATCCGTCAACGGTACATATTTACATTTGTTTCCATCACAGATGCATTATTTTAAAGTCTTATTTTTTTACTGCACTCCAGCCTACTTTGGAGGAGTTTGATCACCATCAACTTGGCCAATTTTAGAGTGATTATAAATAATGGCACTTTATTCAAATTGCACACTTTTTTTGCCCCAAAAAAGGATGGCAACCATATATAATCATTGTTTTTAAACAAAGGTAAATGCACTTATATATATATGATGGTCTTAACGAAAAAGACGAGAAAAGATACAGGAAAGATAAAGAATAATTTAAAAACAAAGCATCGTCCTTTTTATCCCGTAATATCGGCCAATGGACGTTGCTAATTTCCACTTCCAATTATGTATTTTTAAGGCAGCTAAATCCAATAGCAACATATACATGGAGCTGCAAATTTTTTTTTAATTTTTAAGGCAGCTCAATCCAAATTCAACATAGACATTGAGCTGCAAAATTTTCTTATTTTCAAGGCAGCTAAGTTCAACATATACATTGAGCTGCAAAAGTTTCTTATTATCTACATCCGATTTCACCTGGATTGATGCACGCTTGATAAAGCTAGTTGGTCTAGCGAAATATTGCGTTTATTTTCATCATTTTGTAAATATTTTAAACATTCTTATATTTACATACTAAATAGTGTGTTAAAATTACATTGTTAGGCAATCTATAATTTTATTTGTGTAATTGAATTAATCTCTGTACTGATTAATCCACACTCCTATAGATTTGTATGTCATGTGCTGCTATTTATAGGCACTTATATATATATATATTTGCGAAAGCAAATTTACAGATCTAACATTGTTGGGTTGATGTTTAGACGAGTTGTATATATATATATATATATATCAGGGCTTGCTGCCGCTGATTTAATATGGGTAATATAATTCTTGACCCATTTAAAAAATATTGTAACGTGATGTCCGTCAAAACATGATGTCATTCGATATATGATGTCACATAAAAGATACGTCACATTGAAGACTCATTTAAGCAACGTCATATATGTCACTATAGCAACAACCTCACATTAACTTCACTTTCTGTTCACATTTAGAAGTGAGGTAGTTAACCCCGGGTTTGCCCCACATTAACTCCACCTCAAATAAGGGGAATTTAAAACCATGTTCGCCCCAGTTTAAGGAGTTCACACTATCTAAATTTAACACGGATTATCTAATTCGGGTCAAACCTGGTTTAGAAAGGCATAGTGTGGACGAGGTATATCATCTTGCTTATGTTTGTTTTAATACATTACAGTTTGGAGTAGATAGAGAAACAACATTATATAACAGACACATTAAACCTTTGGTGTATGCCATTTGTCTGATGTTACCAGTAGCTTATATCATAGGACTAATATTTACACTGAAGACCCATACTTCACATCTGACTGTAGATTTCACAGCAGAACAACTCAAGAGAGATAATGTTAATCATCAGGGTATGTTTTTTGAATAATATATACTGTAAGTTCAGAAATTATTTTGATGTTTATTATCGCGAAAAATGCAACTAGTTATAATCGCAATATTTTAAACTACGATTTTGAATTTTTTTATATAAATTAAACAGAATTTTTCTCAATATTGCAAAAATTAAAATAGCATTTTGGTCCAAAATGAAAAAATCACAATAATAAAATGCATGCAATAATATCTGAATTTACAGTATTCAGATTTTTGTTTTGATGAAATACAAATACAATATATAAATCATCCCAAGTCAGAAGCCTCTGGCCTTTGTTAGTCTTGTATTATTTTAATTTTAGTTTCTTGTGTACAATTTGGAAATTAGTATGGCGTTCATTATCACTGAACTAGTATATATTTGTTTAGGGGCCAGCTGAAGGACGTCCTCCAAGTGCGGGAATTATCGCTACATTGAAGACCTGTTGGTGACCCTCTGTTGTTGTTTTTTTTTATATGGTCGGGTTGTTGTCTCTTTGACACATTCCCCATTTCCATTCTATCATAATTTGATATATGCCTTGAAATTTCTGTTGATGCAGCCTTTATATAAATATTAAGTAAAGGAGCATAGAGTATATGTTAAATACACAACAAATCAACAACAAAACAGAAAAAGATGTAATCTATGTTTAAAATATGAATAAAAAAATTAGGTATGGAAGTAAGAAACTGAATTATAGAGAGTAGGGACGAATAAAAAATCAAAGCTTACAAAGTAGGTATTTATCAACTTCTTAAATTTTTTTGATAAACTGAAAATAATTAGGAAGGGAATTAAAATTAATTAGTTAGGATTATTTTGTTTCTGAGATGTAGTTTTATATTTCAGGTCACAGCCATGGTTCTCCACAATGGGGTATAGTTAAAAGTATGGTTATATTATTGTCAGCGGCAACGTTAATTGGAGTGTGTGCTGATATTGTCACAGAAAACATACAGAATTTTCTTAACTCTACACAACTGTCTACGGTAATAAATACAACATATATAAAATCTTTCTCAACAAACTTACTGAAAAAAAATATTTATGTATAGTAAAGATTGGATAATAATAAGACAGGAATTATTCCCCACAATTTTTATCTGGATTATTTCCCTTGATTGAATATTAAGTATTTTCAACTGCTTATTTCCCTCAATATTAGTATTTGGCAGGGTTTTTTCACTTCTATTGTGGTAATTTCATCTGTTATTGCAAGGTTTTTATTACTTCATATACTGTGATTGGGTTAGTAATGGCAATAGTTATTCTGCAGTGATATATGCACACAATAATTTCTGAATTTACAGTACTACTTAAATATTGTTCAAAAATACCTTTTGTTTACAAATAGACAAGTCAGTCTTTAAATGTATACCAGAAAGAAGAATCAGGACTCTGGCCTAATTGCCATTTCAGTCTGTTTTAGGCTGATGTTTGATATTTCTTTTCTAGAACAATGGAAAATATTAAAACAACAAAACCCTACATTGGTATTGTTATCCTTCTTTTAGTTTTGACACTGTTTCTTACTTCACTATATTATTATTCTTTATATTTCAGTATTTTGTGAGTGTGACATTTTTGTCACTAATTCCTGCCCTGCCTGAGATAGTCAATGGTATACAGTTTGCATTACAGAATAATATTAATTTAGGGTAGGTTGCCACCAGTGCTATTCCAGAATGAAATTGTAGGGAGAGGGTCCACCTATAATATAGAATTTTACGTTATTCATATAGAAATATCAGGAAAATGCAACCATCTATAATAAATCTATTTAAATGCCTCCCGTCCTCCCCACCTCTAATTGTAACACCACAATGAATTTTGTTTTTCAACGATTTGACCATAATTAATCTTTATCACTATAGATTCAAAGGTCTCAACATACTGTGGCTGTAGTGATACATTGGTACTTATGAATCTAAATAATCAACTCAAAACTAATACAACATATAAAACAAGATAATGAAGGTATGATTGCAAATGAAACATTTAACCACCACAGTCCAAATGATGCAGACATTATCAACTATTGGTAACTTTATGGTCTTCAACAATGAGCAAAAAACTTATTGCATAGCAAGCTGAAAAGGGCCTCAAAATGACAAATGTAAACAATTCAAACAAGAAAACTTTACACTATGTTCGATTCTGAATAATAAAAGAAAAAAAACAAATATAAATATAATATACATTTTCATTTTACTGACAATTTGTGTCAGATTGCAGATTAGAAGTTAGAAGTTACATTAGAAGTTACAAATGAATATAAGGACAATCAGCTTTTTGCACAAAGTCCTGTCTTCCAATTGTTTTATTTTATTTAAGTGGAAATGTAAAACATCTATCTTCTAAAGAAAATACATCTTAAATACCAAAGTCACATGTAATATAAAAAGACATTCCTTAGAATACTAAATTGAAAACTTCGTAAAATCTGTGTCTGTATGTGACCTAGAGTGAAGCTGATATTGACATTCTATGATGTGTATTTCATAATTCTCGCCATAAATATTTTTACAGGATAGAAATAGGAACAAGTGTAGCTATACAAGTTTGTACTATAGAGGTTCCTTTGCTGGTCCTTGTAGATATTATATATGTAAGTATGTAAATTTTGTATTGTGGATATTATTACAGACAAAAACAAGTGTGAAGTTAGAAATTACTTAACTCGTAATCAAAGATCTTGCTGTTTTGAATGGGTTCATGACGTTAAGTCTTTAGTTTTCTATGATGTTTTTGACATTGCATTGTTTGTCATCAACCTATGAATTTTATCATGCCTTTCATTTTTACTCTCTCTCTTTTATACTAGTCAACTAATTCTCAAAGAGTTTATATTTTTGTTAGTATGAAATGTGGGGTAATTAGTGATTACTAATCACATAAATTATATGCAATTTTATTTTGATATATATGTCATGCATTGATATAAAAAATTGGTTTACTAACTATTAAATTATAGTAAAATTGTCAGAAATAAGATTGAAAGGTGTACTGAAATTTGGAGGTCTCTAAACTGTATTCTAATATGACGTACAAGGAAAATGTTGTACAACAGAATTGAAAAAAGTCAAAATAGTGTTGAACACTTTCAAAAAACCTGCTACAGGGTTATAATGAGAACAAATATGTTGGACATGTCACAAGGTCATTATTTTGCATTCTTTTTCAGCCATTTGAATTGTACATGGTATTTAACCAAGTCCACTTATGGGCAGTATTCTTTGCTGTGATTGTGATCAACTATACATTTCAAGATGGTAAAAGTGATTACTTTCAAGGTTTGTTTTATATAGGATATCAAAAGTCTGGATGATGTTAATAGTATAGAGAAAAATGGACACAAAAATTAAGCATTACAGAATAAAAGGGCAAGAGAAATGATAGAAATATAGATTCCTACCCTTCAACCAGCTGTGTATTACGATATTTCTCCACTCGAGACAATTAAATTTTAATATTTAAAGCATGAGGCTTGCCAAGCTTTTTAAATAAATAAAATTGAACTTTAGGGAGTGGAGAAATATGGTAATACACGAGTTATTGTATTGGAATCTGTTTCTCTGATGATTTATATCCTCTTTTTTTTTTTTTTTTTTAGAAACTTGTGTTCTTTATATGTGACGTCATCAAACATGGTTGCCTTTTTTCATGACGTCACAGTAGGACAATTAAGAAGAAAACAATACATTTTGACATCATAATAAAATTTTGACTAATCATTTGCTAAGGACAGATATTTCACTAGTGAGGAGAAATATTTTTCTCACACCAATCTAGAAATGTGAAAATAGCACAAAAATGATAGAAAAAAGAATAGAAATAACTGGACATAAAAATGTGTAAAGAATATGAAATATTGGGCAAAATGTAAATAAAATAGAGAAAACTTTAAAATGATTTGGACTCATTCTGGTCAGCAGGAGTACTATAAAACCATAACATTAAAGTTTATGGAAATAAGAAAAAGTCTCGTTTTATTTCTAGCTTTATTTTTTTTCTAGAATCAATGGATTCAGGAAAATTTTATTCTGTGGATACTTGATTGCAGTTTATTACAAATTCTGCATCTGCATACTAGTCAATGAGAAACTTTTCTATTTGAATTCAACGCCCACCTATACTACAAAATCTACAGATTACATCAGTCATCAACACCCTATTCATCAGAAAACTATGCACAAAGACATAAACAATGACAAACATCAAATCAATCAAATTTCCTGACTTTACTCAAACTCAATTTGATGGGTTGAGGGAATTTTAAGCTTACCATATTTCCATGGAAAATATTTGCTCTGCTATTCATTTCTAAGAATGTTATGACTAAAAGATGACCTGCACATTTAACTTCTATAATGCAAAATAACTCTTCATAAATTTCATGCGTCCAACGCACTTTTTCACGATTTACCTTCATCAAAAATACTAAAAAGAAACATGTTAAAGCCAGAGACAAAATACAAACTAACAGTTCACCAAAAGTGGTATTGCCCCTGTGTTAGTTCTAGGAAATAATAAATAACTTAATACAGTGAAACCTGGCTAAACCGAATCCTGCATAAACAGTAAACCTTTGTAAACCAAACATGTTCTTCAGCACCGTTCTATCAAATTGTATGCGTTGTGAACGTGATTGAACGGAACATCGGCCAAAACCGAACAAAATTAAAAGTCCTGAAGAGGTTTGGATTCACTGTAATTAATACTTTTTGTGTTTTTTTCAGGCACTATGCTGCTTTTTGTTTACCTGATATTATTGTGTATGTACTTTTTTATGCCAAGTCCTGGTACCTGTATTCAGAGATAGTGCTAAAGACCTCATTGTTCAGAGATAGTGCTAAAGACCTCATTGTTCAGAGATAGTGCTAAAGACCTCATTATTCAGAGATAGTGCTAAAGACCTCATTATTCAAAGTATAACGAAGATAATTGACCTTGTGATGACTTCATAGACAGTCAAGGTCATTAATCACACCCATTAGATCAACAAAGAGAATTCCTAATCAATCATATTGAGGCTAGCATTGTTCATTAACATGTATGTGCTAAGATTGCTTAAAAGAACAGTTCAAGATGTTCAAAAAAAGAATGAGTGATGATTACCATGAATAATGGTACGAGTACTGTTAATTCAGAAATTATTGCGAGGTTTATGTTATTGCGAAAAATGTGACAGAGTTGTAAATGCAATAATTTAAACTCGCATTTTGAAATATTTTATATAAATTAAACAGGATTTTTCTCAATATCGCAAAAATAAATATCGCATTGTAGTCTAGAATTACAAAATCGCAATAATAAATGCACACAATAATTTCTGAATTTACAGTATTCTAGGATTACCATGGCTAAATTTTAATTGTTTTGGAATCAAATTATATTGGCCACCATAGTTTTCAAATATTATGTTGATATTAAACAAAGATGTTTCAAAATAGGAAATTAAATTAATGTGCAACTTCCATTCAAATGTTTCTTCCCCAGATCTATATCTGTGTGACTACTACTAGAAGGTGAATCTCATACTTTTTGTAACTTTTGCTGCACTTTCTTGGCTGTGTTGGCTGATCCCCTGTTTTTTTTTCTTTAACATGTACAGTTGATTGTAGATCTGCTAGTTATTATAGTTGTTTATCTCTCGAAATTTTGACAAGATGTATTATTGCAGTTTCAGGAAATGCTGCAAGAAAAATGCAATTTTTATTTTTTATGAACCAATTTTAACAGTAATAAAAAAAACAGGGCAATATTTATGTATTTACTTTATTATAATTTGTAAAGTTTTCATCAAGTTTTTTTATTTTTTGTTTGACTTCAATTTTTACGAAGATGTTTTAAAAGATTTATCTTGTTGTTATTCAAAATGTTTTTCATAGATAAAAAAAAGTTGTGATTTTAATTTTTAAATTTCCAAAAGGTTTAAGAATGAATAATGACTTTATTAATAAATATAATATATATAAATATGTATTATATAAAGGGTATGAGTTATGTCCATTTTAAAACTTCCTCATGGCATTTAAAGAGTAGGTTCAGTAAGACACCTTTTTGGCCCCAAAATATAGCAGTTTTACAAAATTGTGAAAATGTAATCGTTTAGCTATTTACTGGAAAGTAGAATGCTTCTGCTGCATGAATATGGGCTGTTTTTGACAATAAAATGCACATATATCAGGTACTAGCATCATTAAGTCATGCTAAGTTACTGAAATCTTCATAATTTTAGCATTTTAATTAAATTTTAGACGTTTTCCCTTGTAAATTAAAGTGGCCACATTCGTTTTCATTCATAATATTGAAATGTAAGTTGTTTTTGATGATAATACATAACATAAATAAAGGTCGAGGATGAACACGGATGCGGCCACTTTCATTTTTGACAAAAACCATCTGAAAAGAGACATTTTTTTCATATTTGATAGATTTTTCTTGTTTGAGTTTAAATCGAAGCGTTATTAATGACTAAAACGTTAAAATCTTTCTAATAAACCAATTGAATCAATTGAAATAGATACTTAGGTGTTTAAAAAGTGTCAAAAATCTTTTGTTAGATGAATCTGAAATTGAGGCCAAAATCGGCCCTTATCGTCCGGACCTACTCCTTTGAAAACATTATTGCAACCTATTTTTAACTTTTTGATTGATTTTATTCAACACTTACTTTAAATGTTACATTATACTTTTAAATACTTCAATATGCTGTGAACCTTATTTGACCAACACGGTCTGGACTTCAACCCTTTATATTTGTTTTTGTTCGTCTTTGTTTTTGGCTAAATTAAGATTGATGAACTTTGAAAGTTTAGTACATTTGTTGTTCACTATATTTATAATCTTTAAGTAAGGCAATCATATAAGAAAATTGTGTGAAAGATATTGTTCCAAACTGCAATATTATCAATAATAGTTCTTATACTTGTTATGTTTAATATTAATCAGTGATATAGTTTATCTTGTTATCATTTCTGTACTTAATATATTGTTTATTAAAATGTTATATGTTAATATGTTTGGTTGTTTATTTGGGATACATTCTGTACATATATTTGGTTGTTTATTTGGGATACATTCTGTACATATATTTGGTTGTTTATTTGGGATACATTCTGTACATATATTTGGTTGTTTATTTGGGATACATTCTGTACATATATTTGGTTGTTTATTTGGGATACATTCTGTACATATATTTTAATTAATGATTTGATATATGTATGACCTTTATAGCTTGTTGTTCGGTGTGAGCCAAGGCTCCGTGTTGAAGGCCGTACTTTAACCTATAATGGTTTAATTTTTAAATTGTTATTTGGATGGAGAGTTGTCTCATTGGCACTCACACCACATCTTCCTATATCTATATATGAGACAACAGTCCAACAATACACAAACAAGACATCTTCAGGTCTACATACAATCTTAAAAATCACTCAGGGATCTATACAGCATGGTAACAAGCTCTTAAATACCACCAAGAATTAAAAATTTGTGAATATTTTTATCATCCTTAACAATTCTGAAATGCTTGCCACTGGGTGTTAAGCAACCACCTATCAATAAATTTAAAATGGAAAAATCGGGATAGGTCAAAGAGACAACAACCTGAGCAAAGAGCAGAAAGTTAATTTAACAAAACACTTCCAAAGAATTACCATCAACACTATAATATCCTAAAATGATAAAAATAATGAGTTCAACATAAGCCAACCAGTGAACCACTGATAGGATGTGGTCTGATTGGGGACTAACAGAACCACAGTGTCTAAAGTGAGCCAACCAAGTGCACTGATAAGATATGGTCAGATTGGGGACTAACAGAACCACAATGTCTATAGTGGGCCAAACACTGGTGAGATATGGTCAGATTGGTGACAAACAGAACCACAATGTATATAGTGAGCCAAACACTGGTGAGATATGGTCAGATTGGGGACTAACAGAACCACAATGTCTATAGTGAGCCAAACACTGATGATATATGGTAAGATTGGGGATGAACAAAACCAGGGAGTACTAGGCCACCTACCTTCAGAGAGTTGCATATAAAATGTTCTCTTATCTAAATTTTTATTCACCAACTACTAGTAATTATACTAAAAACACAATAAAGTCCCTAGATTTCTATTAAGATGAAGCAATTTTGTTATTTTATTTTTAAAAAAACGGACTATCAATTTGCATGGTGTCAATTTGATTGAAGAAAGAAAGACAGAAGATTCAAGAAAAGGATTTAATGAAATATTAGATCTCAGCAAGAATAAATGGATAGATGGCTTGATACTGTTACCTTTCAGTGTTAAAATAGCATAGAAATATCTTAAGCCTTTCCATATTTCTTATTTTTTACTTCGGATACACCATGATTGAAACCAGAAGTGGTGTTGTCTAAATTTCAGTGGCAGATCCTTGGGTTGGAGTCCCCTTATCTGAACGATCAATGCATTTGAATGGGGAAATTTGGTTGAACCCCCCCCCCCTCTTTATCTTAGGTTGGAACCCCCTTTCTAATATGTCGACAAAAACCCTCTATAGAGCTTATATTTGTAGTTTGTATACGTCCGTCAAAGACGATACGTATTATGGTATACAAATGTCCGGTGTCCGTCCGTCTGTCTGTCTGTCCAGCGTAAACATGTCGCACCGTAACTTGAGAACGACTTATCTAAATTTCATGAAACTTGATATAGTTGTTTCTTATGATGGTCAAATGATCTGTATACTTTTTGGTGAAAATAAGATTAAAACTTTTTGAGTTACGGCACATTGTAACTTAAACAGGGGTGTGTTTTTTTCACATGTTGCACCGTATCTCAAAAACAATTCTTGATTATGGCTTAAAACTTTAAACACTTCTTAGTTATATTAATCTTAATATCTGTTTACTTTTTGGTGATGATTCAAAATTTCATATTTGAGTAATTGAGTATTTTGTAAAAAAGGGGGAGGGTTTTTTAACATGTCGCACCATATCTCAAAAACGATTTATGATTATTGCTAAAAACTTTACACATGTCTTTGTTATATTAATCTAAAGATCTGTATACTTTTTGGTGAAGATTCAAAATTTCATTTTTGAGTTATTGAGTATTTTGTAAAAAAGGGGGAGGTTTGGTTTTTTTTACATGTTGTGCCGTATCTCAAAAACAATTTATGATTATTGCTTAAAACTTTACGCACTTCTTTGATATATTAATCTTAAGATCTGTATACTTTTTGGTGATGATTTAAAACTTTATTTTGGAGTTATTGAGTATTTTGTTCAACAGGGGAGGGTTTTTTTACATGTCGCGCCATATCTCAAAAATAATTTTTGATTATTGCTTAAAACTTTACTCACTTCTTTGTTATATTAATCCTGAGACTAATGAGACTACTATAACACATGTGTTATAGTAGTCTCAGATAATAGTCTGAGATTAATCTAAAGATCTGTATACTTTTTGGTTTTGATTCAAAATCTTATTTTAGTGTTATTTAGTTTTTTGTAAAAAAAAAAACAGGGTTGGGGGTTTCACATGTCCCGCCGTGTCTCATAAACAATATTGGGTTATTGCTTAAAAATTTCTCAGAAACTATGATTATTGCATAAAACTTCCACACAAGACGTCGGGCGTATCATGCGCTTATGGCGCAGCTGTTTATTCAAGACTTGAAATAAAATTTTCTATTCTATTCTAAAATGCTTATGGCTAGATCGATATCCGCCCTGTATCTGTACCTGAAAACAACAACAAGAACATATAATCATAACGGTTTTACACATATGTAATATATGCCTTATTAATTTGTTAGGCTAAAGAAGTGCACAAACATCTATCTTGTGTATTTCACGAGGTATTGTTTTCGACATGATATGAACACTTTTCGACACTACTTATACTAGATTTATTTTTTGGAGTTTTCCGGCTTAACTTAACGAAGATGCCGCCAAAATATCATATTTTCTATTGTGCTAGTGTAGGTGTACACAACACATATCAATCAAAAGTAAAGTATATCTGGAACATAATATATTGGTAAGTATGAAAGATCCAGAGTATGTAAAATCCATTTTTGATAATAAATGTCCACCCTTTTGTGTTTGCACCAGTTGAAAGTATGTGAAATAATAACTGTTTGCAACACATGTCACCGGGCAAACAGTTTTGTTTCCCCTTTATTCTCTATTGTTATTTTAACGGTTTAATTTTGTATTATCTTTAGATATCTTTACTCCAATTTAAAAGTAACAAGAACTTTTTGTAATAAAGTGTTATTTCATAGCACATAATTTCATTTATCTAATTACATAATTTTAACAATACCATTTCCAAACAATCAATCCTTAATTGAACAGTGGTCACGTCTATGTCCAGACAAGCTGAAAGGCTTTACTCTTTTCAGTGACATAATATAAAGATACCGATCATAATTCAATTTTATCTAAAATACGTCAATTTGTTGACCCAACGAGCCAGTGAATAATGAAAATATTAGTTTTGTTATTGTTGATAGTCTGGATCCAGTTTTGTGTAGGTAGGTCATAAATTTATAAACTTATTGTGATTGTTTTATATAAATGTTCATTTATTCATTATTTTTCTCTATTTATTCGGATTTTTTTCTATTATCATCTATTTTATTAATGCACTTCGTACTGTTGTGTAACGATTTGTTTTAGGTAAATACTTACTCTTCCAATTGGTCACCGGTATAGAAGCTATCATGTTCCGACGAAATACTAGCTATGGAATATGATGCCGCTCTTCACATAATCTGGTCGATCATAGCTTGTTGTCAAATCAGCTTAATTGTGCATGTAGAATATGTTTTTCATTGACTGTTGTCAACAAAAGGGAATTTAAAAATACCAATAATATTTACGATTCCTTTTTTTTTTTAATATTCTCTGTTAATTTGAATACTGCTGTAAGTGCTTTCTTTGGTAGAAGTATGTACATGGTACATATATATCTAAACAAACATGCTTTTAAGGTTTACTTTTATTTGGAAGAAGATAAAATGCAAAGAAACACATTCAAATATGCTATATCACGTTTGTTTGCAGTATTTGTATCAGATCTAAACAAAAATAATCAAAAATGCAAAACAGTATGACAGGACTATTATACGGTGACTACTTGTATCAGAAAAAAATCTAATAACTTAATATTATTAAGGAATATTAATTGTTCTGAGATAAGTGCCTGTGTTAATATATCTGTTTCCACTCGATTTTAGAATATGTATTCTGGAACCATTTGGTATAGAAAATCTTTCTGTCTGTTATCACGTGCTTTAAAGTTTTTCATTCTTTTTTTTTTAAACGGTCGAAGAAATAGTGACGGAGGTAGAGTTAAGACAATTTTTGAGAAATATAACGTGACAGCATTCAAGAAAAAAGAAATAATACAGACCCCTAATTATCCTAACTTCTATAAAGAGTAAGTTATATTGCATGTTTTATATACTTTAATTTTTGTTTTTGGTTACTGGTCGTAAAACTGGAGTTGGCGGGATAGTTCGAACAACGCAGATTCAATATACACTAACAGCGAACGACAAGAAAGACGTCCTCAAGACTCCTAACTATCCAAACTACTATTTGGAGTAAGTGTGTGTTTTTAGATGTGAAGTGTTTTCTATTTCATCTGCATGATGATTTTGTTTAATTTCATATGATTTTATGTATTACGGCGTATAGCAGATACCATTTTCAATTATTCCCATTATTTATCAAACAACTTTCTTATACCTGGAACTGTTGATCAGCAGCGGTAAAAAAAAAAAAGAAAAAAGAAAGCAAGCTTAAAAATTAACGCACTCATATTTTTTTTATATTTCATTAAGTCACAAGAACTTATGTGAACACTTAATATTTAGGAGCTATTCCATACTACACCACATACCAAGATAACATTATGTGTCTTACATTTTCTTGCAGGCCTTTCAAGATCGAATGGAACATTAAAGCAAACAAGTCATTCTCTAAGGCCATAGTAAAGCTTAATTTCGTGGACGCTGATTTTCCTCAGTCATTTACCTGTTATGAAGACCATGTGGATGTTATGGATGGTAAGTCATCATTCAATCATTTTACTTTCTTTTTTTTTTCTCACTGACTCTGGTACTATATCTATATATACAATGCAGTTACCGGTTTGTGTATTTGAAGTATAGTTCAGCATGATTCAACCTTTAACGGTAAAGTTCTGGATTACCTCTCGCAGGAATGCCGAGAAAGCATAGACATTTATTAACCTTTACCAGGTATGCTCAGAAATCATTGATCTGGTTTACACTTTATCAGGAACGATCCTATAGGGTTATTTTTGTGTGTCCACTGATCGATATTCAAAGATTTGTAACAGTACTTCATATAAAGAGTTGATTTGAGGGGCCTCGGTGGCCGAGTGGTCTAAGTAGTTACTACTGTAATCACTAGCCAGTCAATTCTGAATTTATGAGTTCGAAACCCGCTCTTGCGGGTGAACTTTGATCCAATTTTCATTGACTATGCCGTATGGGCTTTGCTCATTGTTGAAGGTCGTACGATGACCTACAGTTGGTAATTTTTCGGTCGTATTGATCGCTTGTGGATAGTTGTCTCATTGGCAATCATAACACATCTTCTTTTTTTTAGGTTTTATTATCGAAGGTCGTTGGTTTTCTCCGGGTACTCCGGCTTCCTTTACCAAAAAAATGGCCGCCACGAAATAACCCAAACGCAATGCATAACAGTGGCGTTAAAACACCAAAAACAAATCAAATCAATCTATTAAAGGGAAAGTCCTTTTAAAATCTTTTAAAATCGCAATGATTATGCACAGTTTATGCTCACGTTTTTCATTGAATTAATTTAAATTCTGTTTCGCTATTTTATATATATATATGGTCTAGCGGGACGGCTGCAGTGCAGGCGATTTGGTGTCACGATATCACAGTAGCATGGGTTCGAATCCCGGCGAGGGAAGAACCAAAAATTTGCGAAAGCAAATTTACAGATCTAACATTGTTGGGTTGATGTTTAGACGAGTTGTATATATATAATGTTTAGACCAGTTGTATATATATATATATATATACAACTCGTCTAAACATCAACCCAACAATGTTAGATCTGTAAATTTGCTTTCGCAAATTTTTGGTTCTTCCCTCGCCGGGATTCGAACCCATGCTTCTGTGATATCGTGACACCAAATCGCCTGCACTGCAGCCGTCCCGCTAGACCACACGACCACCTGGGCTCTAAAAAAAAAGAGCTTACGGTGGGCATGTGTTACCTTTCCACGTCAGTTATATATTTATTATACTAGATGCCGTGAAGTTCCAATATTTCAACACATTATTTTGACTTAGATATTTCTTGAAGTTATCTTTCCATATTAATGAATCTCCATCAAGAATGATTTTACTTATTTATTCTAGGCCCGTCTATGTTATATACTACAATAAAGACATATTGTGGTGGAACAATTCCAGGTGTGGTTACTTTATCTGGCGATTCTGCAACTATATATTTCTATACTACCAGTGACGACAATAATTATAGAGGATTTAAGATGGAATATTGGGCCGAAGAAGGTATGGGTTTGCATCTAAACAACACCTTATCAATTCAGAAAATCAACACTGTTGTTAAGCGACATGAATATCTTTTTGTTTTAAGTCAACTTCTTAGGCGAGAGGCATTCCGTATTATTGACCAACTTTATACAAAATATATGACAAACCAAGAAAACTTCCTGGTGTTATCGATTTTCGTTTAAATAAACTGAGAAGAGGTGGTACATACGCCAATGACCCAATAACACAAATAATTAAAGATAGCCTCGGATAATGTCACTTTTTTCAAAAAGTCGAGAAATATTTTTTCTGGCTTAATTTTGTACTTCTTTAGGCCATAATAAATAATAGGTTTGTTTACCCAAACGCTACCTACCCAGAATAAAGCTGCCTTCTCAAATTCTTTTATTGTCCTGACTTTTGAAGAAGTTTTTTTTTAATCAAATAGGTATGAAGACTAACAAACATCTGATACTTCAATTTATTTTTTGGAAAGAAAAAAAGAAAATGCCTACCTACCTACCTACCCACTGTCTCAACCTTTGGTAGGGTTTGGGCAAACCAAAATATTTTTAAGTATGGCCTTATAAGCAGTTTTTGTAAACATTGACAATCAGAAAGCCCTCCATAATTAAGATATAAAATGGCATAGAAATCATAGGTCAACGTTCTGCCTTTAACAATAAGCAAAAAACAGTCGGCTATAAAAGGCCCGGAAAAGTGTAAAAATTTCATACGAGAAATTTAAACTTACGACAAATTTATTACAAAACAAATTTAGAAAAAAACATATATTCATTTTATCGTTTGTGAATGATTATCAGTGTCGTATAATATATAAAAAAGAAGGCGTGGTATGATTGCCAATTAGACAACTATCCACAAAAGACCAAAATGACACACATATTAACAACTATAATAGGTCACCGTATTCAACAATGAACAAAGCCCATATAGCATAGTCAGCTATTAAAGGCCCCGATAAGACAATGTAAAACAACGTATAAGAATAAATTAATTATATGATTAAAATGACCTATTTCGGTAGATTCGGATTTATATGAGTTAAAAACAAGGCCAATAAGAGGGCCAATTTTAAAAGAATATATTACAACTAGTATCTTTTATTTCAGATGTAGATGAATTTGGACCTATCCACTACAGTACTGTTAACTACGTTTTAATTGCGATAAGTGCAGTTGTCCTTTTGGTAGTATTGATAGGTTTCGCATATCTTATCATTCGAGAATGCAGGAAAAAGCCAACAACGTACACACCAAACTTTCAACAATATAGTAAACCGCCCAGGAGAAAGCGGTATTCGTTTGTTTATGAGAAATATTTCGTAAATCCAGATCAACAGAATTTCAAACCGTTTGAGAAGTTAAAGCTGCCACCCATCACGGAATCTGTTTTCAATACACACAATGAGATCGAAAACATGAAAAATCGTATGCGAGGAGAACTTTGATTTTGATATTTTGCTTGTCTGTTAATAAATTGTTATCATTTTGTTATAAATATTGATCTTGAGTCAATTAAGCTGAAAAGCGGGCGATTTATTACCTAAAATATACACCCTACTCCAAGTGTACATTAGCAGTACACAATCGATCTAGTTCTTTGCCTAAATCTGCAAATTTTGAGATAGATTTGCTATTTATGTCTTAGACTTTATGTGTAACCAGTAGAATCAGTGATTAAGTGCATGATCCAAAAAGTTTAAACAAATACCAATATTTGTGATCTAAAAAAAAACAAAAACTTAACCATTAAAGTGAAGATAACGAAAAATGTGCACATAGTGCTTTTCTGTGATATAAAAAAAGAAGACGTGGTATGATTGCCAATGAGACAACTGTCCACAAGAGATCCAAATGACACAGACCTTAACAACTATAGTTCACCGTATGGCCTTCAACTATTAGCATAGCCCATACCGCAAAGTCAGCTATAAAAGGCCCCGATATGACAATGTAAAACAATTCAAACGAAAAAAATTACGGCCTTATCTATTTTAAAAAATTAACGAAAAACAAATATGTAACACATAAACAAACGACAACCACTGAATTACATGCTCCTGACTCGGGACAGCGGGCACATATAATGTGGCAGGGTAAAACATGTTAGCGCGATCCCAACAGTACAACATAAGAACGAACTATAAAAATCAGTTGAAAAAGGCTGAACTCATCAGATGGACGAAAATACAAGTGGACGTGGCCGGGTACTTGTACATCCCGACAGCAAAAGAACACAACGAACTGAGAGTACTCGCAATTATTTGACAGCTAGTTCAAAGCCACTAACAACTAATCAAACAACAAGCATTTAAGACTAAACATACATTGAGCACGTGTCATCGTGAATTTTAAACTTCATTGGGCTATGAAGGTGAATTATTGTATGACGAACAAGCGTTATTATCCAATCAAACTAAAGGATTCTTCTGAACCATACATGTTTTGTCATTATAATAACACGAAAATCACGACAGATGCCACATGTTGAACAGAATCTGCTTACCCTTCCGGAGCACCTAAGATCACCCCCAGTTTTTGGTGGGGTTCGTGTTGCTTGCTCTTTAGTTTTCTATGCTGTGTCTTGTGTATTATTAAGCGGTGATACTACGGCCATTGTACCGAAAATAACATAAAATGTAAAACATAAGCGCTGCATGAATTTAGTCTAAGGTTTTCATGTTTGATCTGAGCGTCACTGATGAGTCTTAAGAAGACGAAACGCGCCTCTGGCGTATTAAATTATAATAATGGTACCTTTGATAACTATTTACATAAGTAAAACGAGGAAACATGCATGTAGTCAATATATAGATATGACTTTCGTTGAAATACAATATATGCTTAGATTTATTCGCAGTAAAGAGAAATAAATGAAGTTATAAAAATAATATTACTTGTAATCGAAGCTGTTACAGGTGCACAGAAACTATGAAAATAACGAAACTTGGATGTGACCTTAGCATTTAAACTAGATTTATTTGGAAAAAATGCACTCCGTGTGGGACTAAAATTGACTTGCTATACGAAAAGATTAATTTAAATGTTATGTGATCAAATTGTTCGCTCTCTTCTTTACAAACTTTATGAATGATAATCTCTTTTTAATCTTTTTAAAACTACATGTACAACGAGCGTTTTGATTTATATGTTATGATGTTCTAGTGTTGATATTAATTTTTAATTGCAAGAGGGAAATGTTTCATTCGTATGGAAGTGGATGTATTATTTATTACTTTGTAATTATTGGTAAGTTTTGATAAAACAAAATAAAAAGTTGAAATAAGTCTGCAGTAGCAGCATTTAATCAACCACGATCAATTAAAATATATCTTAGATATCATTATGAACTGATTAATCTTACAAGTGTCACTTAATTTTGATAATTTTTGTCTTTTATTGTGGACAAAGATATGTTGTATCTCATGTTTCATCATAAAAAAACTAAATCAAAAGACACAAACAAAAACAAAAACTTGGTGTGTTTTATATTGAACAATGAAACAAGAGAGAGAGACTGAAACCTGTACTGCAAAATTTCTCAGATTTTGTATAGAAAATGCATGGAAAATCATATTGTGTGTGATAAAAAGAAAATGTACTATTAGAACCATACCCGTAGCCAGGGGGGTTCGGACGACCCCCCCTTTGAAAACAAATAAGCACTGTTAAAGTCAATGTTCTGTTCGAATTGTGACTGTTAAAGTCGAGTTTGTGAGTCAAACGAACCCCCCTTTGGAAATTCCTGGCTACGGGCCTGAGAACTCAAAGATAAAATGTGAGAAGATTGCTCATATATATAAAAAAGAAGATGTGGTATGATTGCCAATGAGACAAATATCCATAAAAGACCAAATTGAACATGCTTATAGATCTACAAATGTACTTATAACATGCTTCTTTCATATCTACTTTTTCAAAATCCAAGATAGTGGAAGACATCCAAGCCATCTTAAGTAAAATCAATATCTTTATAAACTTTAACAAAATAGCATACAATTAAAATGCGCTTTGAGCTATAGAGCATAACAAAATGATAAACCCAATTGTTAATTTTTACTTGCATTTTTGTTACAGCTTTGGTTAATGCCGCTACAACTTATGTTGGATTGACAGCACACAGAAAAAGAAATGTTATAACCTCTCCAAATTATCCACAACCATATGGAGAGTACGTATTTTTGTTTTGTCTATCCGTACTACATGTATTTTCATTTCTAAGGTTACACTTTGTAGTTACTACATGAAGTGTTAGAGAACATTCGGATAGCAGACATTTATAGGCTTGATCTGTTCAATGCAGTTGCACCGCATCGCATACCAAAGTTTATTGATTCAGAAAGGAAAAACAGACAGGAACAGAGAGAGACAGAATGATTTTAAGATAATCATTTCGGTTAAGGCGTGTTACGTTACAAATCCTATGCCCTCAAAACTTTGGTAAGAAAAAAAGTCAAGAGAAAAAAGAAGAAATGATATTGTTTTAAAATTCAAAATTATAGGATTGTTACATAATTTGACAATAAACATTGGCTATACATTACACACACACATCTGTCAATAAGAGAAAACCTCTTTTTAAAAAGTTGCTTCTTTTTAAACCTTCAGTTGGTATTTCTCAAATTATAATTTTATACTGCACATTTTGGTCGGTACAATAACATTTGAAATGTTGATTAATCTTATTAGTACAATATGAAAGAACTATAATGTTAACGTTAATCTAAATATGCTATAAGACTATAAGTCGTGCTTTAAATAATGACTCCTTAGACTTATCTTTTTACAGTATAGCTGTTATATAATTGTGTCATAATTCTTTAATTTAACAACAAATCGTATACCTATATATAGGTAGAAAGAAGACTAAACGTTTCTTAAATTTGTCTGCACTCAATTGCTGTATCAATTATAATAACCAAAAAACACCAACACATGTGCTTTTAGTTTGCTTCAAGAACGTTACGATAAAAAAAAATTTAGAGCTCTGGAAATGTTTTAAAAGGTTAGATATCGGCCAAGAAATGGAGATCAGTTTCGCTTGTTGGACAGAATATCTTTCAATCATTGATACAAACTTGTTAACCTTACCATATGAAGTTACAAATATTTTAAAAAGAGACGAAAGCTATCATAGGGTGGTCAAAGTGTAAGTGGAACACAAACTGACAACGTCATGGGGAAAAACGAAAAACGACGAAAAATAACAGTGCATGAAACACATCATAGAAACTAAAGCCTAAACATACCGAAACCACTGATTATGGAAGTAGTTAAATTAGTGTTTATTTCTTTACAGTTCGTATTCGTTAGAATGGAACATCCTAGCCGACAGCAGTATACAGAACGCCATTGTCCATATCAAAGTTTTAGATAGTGAATTATCAAACATTTTTAACTGCTACGAAGATATCATAGAAATTGTGGATGGTAGGTCAAATTACTAGTATCATTAAAATGTTCAGGGTCAGAATTGGTAAATTTGATTTACCGATATTAAAGAGCTACTCAAGTGTTTTGCTGTCCTGAATTTTATTGTGATTGTAAGTTCCTTGGTGTAAGTTTTGCAGATACAAACGTCTAAAGGATTGGTATTTCATATAGACTGCATTTATAAGTGTTGTAACAAATAAGCAGCAGAAAGAGAGAAAGAGTTATTCAAATTAGATTTCGTGTTGATTTATCTTAGATTATATTTAATGATGATTCGTTCGCTTTATTTTAGGTCCATCAAGTCTGTATTCTGTCATCAGGTCTTTTTGCGGAAATTCTGGACCGTCGGGTGTAGTAAAGACATCAGGAGATAGTGCCACTGTTACATTTCATTCCAGCAAAAAGGACAATGATTATAAAGGATTTAAAATGGAATACTGGGCCCAATCAAAAGGTATGTACACATTAAAACAGAATACCGACGAATGATCGGGGTGGTCTACCTTGATCGTCATCGATCTGACTTTCTACCTAGAGTTTTTGGCTTATCAAAAATATTCTTGTAAGGATCGAGAAGCCAGTCACTCGAGAAGAGATCGAGAATTCGTCGAGTAGCTATATTTATATAACGTTCGAATTGATCGAGGAAGGATCGTGTAGAGATCGAGTTTGGTCGGTATATCAGTACTCGACCTTTGCCCGACAAATATCCGATCATTTACGATCAACGCCAACATGTTTGATATGTGGTCTAGATTAATTCGAACAATGCCCGATCGCTTCATGATCACTGCGACTTCTATATTCTTTTCATTTCAGATCAACTCAACTAATATCAGATCTCTACACGACAAAACTCGTCCACTCTGCAATCTCCACTCGATCATACACGAGTACACATGATTGCTACACGATTGGCTAAAAGTGTGTGGAGATCTGATTAACTCTCATAACATTGCTTTCGCAAAAATATTGTCATTATTTATTTTTAACTGTAGATTGTACAAAAATTCCTCGATGAATAGTACGTTTCAGTACTTTTGCAAGGAGGCATAATATATCTAAGGAACAATCAAATTCAAAGGTAGAAAACAAACCGATACAGCCATAGTGAAACACAAAAACCGGCGAGAAAACAAAACAGAGGTCCACATAACACATCATAAAAAACTAAAAATTTAGCAACTGAAAACCCAACAAAACCTGGCATGATCTCAGGTGTTCCAGAACGGAAGTAGATCCTACATTTTGGCCCAAGAGGATTTTTAAAATATGAAAGTAATTGTACATTTAAATTCATTACTAGACAGCTGATGACTATTTAAGCCTTCAAAGTTTTAAGAACATCAAGGTCATGCATTAGCATTTTTATGGACTATTTTTGGTTTGACCCAAAATTTTTGTAGTATAAAAATAAGAGGTGGTATAATTGCCAATGAGACAACTCTCCACAGGACACCAAATGACACAGAAATTAACAACTGCATGTCACCGTACGGTCAAATGTTTACAAATGCTTTTTTTCACACGAACTTGGTCGTCTTCTACACTCTCTTCAAGCTCCGTCACAGCTATCAACCTGTCTCTCTGAGCTCTCACAACCCTGCCCACTAATCCAAATGGTTCATTCCCATGTTAATATTTTAAATGTATGATTTTACTCAGACCTTTTGTTAACTACTGATTCTAACTAAATAAACGGAGAATGTGTTCATGGGACACAGATAATGCCTCAGCTTGCATATAACGTTATAAAAATGCAGTCATTAACCAAGAACGGTAAAAATGACGCCACCCAAATTTCTCTTTGGTATCTTTTACGTAACTTTACCTCTCTATTACTAGTAATACATATGAACACAACTAGTTATAATTTTATACGTCAGATAGATACATTTTATAATTTGCAGACATGACGCCATTTAGAGCAGTGAATATGACATCCCTTCATTGGATACTACTGATCATAAGTATGATCATTTTTACTTCTTTTATTGGAGGATGTATATTCCTGGTAGTCGTAGAAATAGATTACCGAGAAAGAGACGAAGAAGAGAAAAGCAAGTGGGTCACTATTTATGACAATCCACCTGATTACGTACCGTCTATAGAAGGAGAAGAAATACCGATCAAAATAGAAAATGAATCCCTGACGAAAAGGAAAGCTAAAAAAGGAAAGCTTGAAAAAACAAAACCTAAGGCACAACCAGACTTAAAAACTGATGATAAAAAACTACCACCTCTTAGAATTATACGACCAACAATGAACATAAAACAATGGAAGACGTTACTTACGAGAGAGGATAACAGCACGTAAAACTCAAAGATACCACGAACAAGTCTTCAATAATTTTGATACAAACACTGGCATTATTTATGCAAAGTTGTCATTTCAGGTTGTATCTCAACACTTAAAATTCAAAGACGTCACGAAAATGTGTTCATTGAATCAATCATTGTTCGACGCTGCCAATATATAGTTTAAAAAATATACAACTCATAGTTGTAATGTTACTGCAATATTAGAATGAATTAACATACATAAATTCGATTTTTTTTTATACGGTTTTGCACTGAACTTTTTTGCACTAGACATTCAGTTACTGTATATAATGCACACTGAACCACCCGATCCTGCAATTTTAGCGATTACAGCGTCATTCTTTATTTTCAGGAAGTTTTTTTTATTACTTTTGAGATCCTCTTTATTGAGCTCCTGAAAATCTCTCATACTTTTGATTTTGCCATTTGATTAGCGACTTTCCAGTTTCCTCGGAGTTTAGTATTTTTGGCGATAACAATTTATACTGTCCTCACAGTGGTCGCCGTGTTAGTCACTGCATCATTTATATTATCGGCACCCTTTGCTGTCTTCTCCTTTTTGTTCGTCTTCTATGCTCTCTTCATGCTCCGTCACAACTATTAACCTGTCTATCTGAGCTCTAACAACCTTGCAAAATAAATCAACTGCTTTAATTCCATGTAGATACCTTAAATGTATAATTTTTCTCAGACATTCTGTTTACTACTGAATCTAATCAAATAAACGGAGAATGTTTCCATATGGGACACAGATAATGCCCCAGCTTGCATATAACGCTATAAAGAGTCGTTACCCAAGAACGATAAAAGTGACGCCACCCGGTCCAATTCGCACTTAATCGGTATTAAGCGTTGTCCAAACGTTGCATAAAATTTAATTGAGGCAAAATGAAATTATGTATTCAATTAGTGGTCGGGTTGGAGTCGTGATTGACTCCTCAAGGAGCCGTGAATTATCGAGTTTAGTTCGTGTTCAGTCGAATATCAGTCGGGTAGAGGTCGTAAAGAGGCTCGATCACGAAAGGAGTAGGTCCAGTAAGACCCCTTTTTGGCCCCAAAATATAGCAGTTTTACAAAATTGTTAAAATGTATACTTTTAGTTATTTATTGTACAGTAGAATGATTCTGCTACCTAAATATTGGCTGTTTTTGACAATACAATGCACATATATCAGGTTCTAGTACCATTAAGTCATGCTAAATTACTGAAATCTTCACAATTCTAGCATTTTAGTTAAGTTTTAGACGGTTTTCAATTGGAACATTATCAAGTCTTGCACACCATGTCCTATAAAAGTTTAGTTATAGGTTAAGATATGTCAAAACTTTGACTGAATCAGTTTGGACTGTTAATACCTATAAAATGCACCCAAAATGAAGAGGTTACTGCTTCAAATGTTTTTTATTTGCAAAATTGATACAAAAAAAGAATGCCACATGAGGTGCAGGATCTACCTACCATTACGGAGTAGTTCAGAACACCACAGATTTTGGTGAGTTTTTGTTTATTGCTCAGTCTTTAGTTTTCTATGTTGTATTTTGTATATTGTTTGTCTTTAGGTAACCATGACGTTATCAGTTTGTTTTTTACTAATGAGTTTGAGTGTTCCTGTAGAAACTATCGCCGCTCTCATACAAAAGTCTAAACATACCTTCAGTTTGTTTCGATAACCTCCTTGGATCAGAACATAATGTTGTCCATGCCTAAAATTAAAAAGAAAAACAGATTTTTGACACTAAACAATTTTATGTGCCATTATGTTATCAACATTTCCCTGACCATAGTAAGGTCTACTCGACCATCATTCCTGCCAAAGAAAATTATTCTTTAGTTTCAAACCAATGTATTTTTTCTAGAAGATTTTTTTATACATCATAGATTAATTCTTACCTATTATTGGTATACATTTAAATGACAGTTCTCGTTTGAGAAAAGAAATTTAGAGTGTCTTTCCGTAATAATTTAGAATCAATTGCTGAATAACGGACCAAAACTATACAACAAGTGAAATGTCACCTTTATGATGAACGAAAACGGCTTTGGGGATTCGATAGCTATGTTATGATCAACGTTATTTCATAAAAAAAGACCTTTGCAGCATAATTTTTTTTAAATTAGATTCTTGTTTGAAAGTTCCACTTTAAAAAACAAATGAAATTGACAAGAGACAAATAAATGGATAGATCGAATATCTGAGAAAATTAAGGATATATCCCATCATGATTATCTCAGCTGTGACATTTCTGAATTCTATTTATTATCAAATTTGTTAAGCAACACGACGTGTAACACTGGTGGAGGAGAAACTGCTGAACCTCCCAGATCACTAAACATAATTTCGCCCCCGTTATTTGGGGAAAATCGTGTTCAGCATTTTCAGGTTTCTGCAGTGGTCTGTGTACTACTGTTTGTCTGTTCCACTGTCTATTTAGCTAGTTTCCTTTTGATCACGTTTGTTTGCTTTTTTGTCGACTTGTCGGTTTTGTTTGCAGTCTTGGTAATTCCCCAATTCTCTTCCAAATTACAACTAATTATTAAGGAGACCCAGCAGGGTAAAATTGAATGTCATGATTTCCTGATTCTCTTGTTAGCCAATCTAATTTGATTGAACCAAACGTCTTCATATAAATCACATGCTAAAATGGCTAAGATCACAGAATCGTAAGCTCGCACCATGAATGATGTGTCTGGGTAGGGTTGTAACCTTTATCTAGCATATTGAATATACTGAGCGGCCAAGTACAAATCCGGGTTCACTGCAATTCATATGGCAATCACAGATTCTCGTCATAAATTTACGACTTATTTCCCACTGAATGTTTCATATAACTAATAGACACGACGGTTGCAACTTGATACAACAAAGTAGACCGTAGATGTATTAAGTCGTCCTGTTTGAGCATGGTGAACGTCTTTGTTGTCAAACGTTTTTGTTATCTTGATTCTTTCTGTAGCCATCTATAAAAGTAAGATTCATCAAATACATTTGTTTTATTGTAGCTATATAAACTGAATATGGAGGTTGTTTATTGTTTTGATGAAAGGTAATAATATGACAAAACAAACATAGTAGAAAAAGTAAATACAACCAAACAGCGCCGTAGGAAGACGTCCCAGAAAAAAATAAAATAGCCTTGCCAGACGTCATAATTATTTGGACTAGAGCAGGATCTGTTCCCTTTCCGCAGCACCTGGGATTATTCCAAGTTTTTCGTGGGGTTCGTGTTGCTCAGTGTATATAATTCTATGTTATTTCTTGTGTACTATTATTTGTCTGTTTGTCTTTTTCATTTTTAGCCATGGCGTTGCCAGTTTATTTTTGATTCATGAGTTTGACTGTCCCTCTGATATCTTTCGCCCCTCTTTTATGAAAAAGAAGAAAAAAAAGGCTATCAGACTTTTTTTAACCCTCCTTGCCCAAAGGGCCAAGTGAGCTTTTCTCACCACTTAGCGTCCATCGTCCGTTTTCCGTCGTCGTTAACTTTTACAAAAATCTTTTTTTCTGTAACTATTGGGCCACATTTAACCAACCTTAGCCACAATCATCATTAGGGTATCTAGTTTAAAAAACGTGTCCGCTGACCCGGCCAACCAAACAAGATGGCCGCCATGGGTAAAAAAAATATAGGGGTAAAATGAAGATTTTGGCTTATATCTCTGAAACCAAAGCATTAGAGCAAATCTGACATGTGGTTCAATTATTTATCTTGTCAAGATCTATCTGAATTTTTAGATGAATCCCGCCTGCGAACCAAGATGGACAACATGGCGAAAAATAGTACATAGGGTAACATGCAGTTTTTTGCTCATATCTTTGAAACCAAAGCATTTAGAGCATATCTGGTGGGGGGGGTGAAATTGTTTATAAGGTTAAAATCTATCTGCCCTGAAATTTTTAGAACAATCGGGCAACTTGTTGCTGCGTTGCTGACCCTAGATTGGTAATTTTAAGAAAATTTTGCAGCTTTTGGTTATTATCTTGAATATTATTATAAAATAGAGATAAACTGTAAATAGCAATAATGTATAGCAAAGTAAAAGCTACAAATAAGTCAACAAGTGGTCAATTGAGGAGTTATTGCCCTTTATAATCATTTTTTTTACAATTTTCATAAATTTTGTAATTTTAGTAAATTTTAACAAAATGTTTACCACCGTCACATTCTGGGCAAATTTCATTATAGATAGAGATACTTGTAAGCAGCAAGATTGTTCAGTAAAGTAAGATCTACAAATATATCACCAACACTAAAACAAAGTTTTGTCATGCATCCATCTGTGTCCTTTGTTTAATATGCACCAAGGTGAGCGACACAGGCTCTTTGAAACCTCTAGTTTTTTATCTGTTTTAAGCTTTGTAAATTTGCTAAACAAATATAACTTTTTTTCTGTAAAGATAATATAAAAAAGACCAAAATGACACAAACATTAAAACTGCTTTTGAATTTGAAATGAGAAAATTGTTTGTTAAAGGAATCGTAAAAGAATAGAGAATTGATTTCCATTTTTTCTCAAAACAAGTGAATTCAATCTGTTTCTTTTGATACAATACCATTGGAATCAAATCACGATAAGCTAACATGCAAGAAATGAAGAATATTCGATTGAATGCTATTTGTGTAATGTCAAGTGGAAAATATTTGATGTATTTCTAGATTGAAGAGACATACACTGCTATACAAAGATTTAAATCTGCATAAGAAAATACCTGCATGTACCAAGTCAGAAATATTACAGTTGTTATCTATTCGTTTGATGTGTTTGAGCTTTTGATTTTGAATTGCCATCTGATGAGGGACATTCCGTTTTAAATGTTCCTCGGATTTCAATATTTTTGTGATTTTACTTTTGACACAAACTTACTTTTGTTTGAAAATTATCAACACTAAAATTAAAGTGTTGAAGGCCTCACTGTTACTGTGAGATGAAGAACTGCGACAAATGCGCTGTTTCTTAGCGTTTAATGTGTTTTTTGCTGTGCATAATTGTACTGATTGTGTGTTATCCTTTATGTTTCTGTTGCTATTTTCTATGGGTAGTTTCTGAGAGACTCGTCGTTGATATGTGGCGGTTAGCTCTATTTTCAGTTGTATAGGGGCCATCTGGTGTATAAACAGAAGTCTCTACTGGTTTACATTATAGCATTGGTAATTGTAGCAAACAAATATGCCAACCAAAAACTGTTATTAAATGTAAACACAAATAAGAAACAAAGGACGAAAAATGAAATTTGTATCTGCAATGATCTTTTACTTATCTTTTTATATAGCATTAATACGTCTTGTCTTCAACAGCAAGTTTCACACACATTTCATTAGTGAAAGAAGGGATTTATATTTGGAAACCATGTAAAAAACACTAAATATGTCATGGCCAGCTGAAATTAATGCTTGAACATTATATAGATCGCCAAATGACAAATGGCGTTGCACCAGTCCACATGTACACATGAGCTTACAAATAATTTTATTAAAACAAAATTCAACAAAAATGTTACTATAATCGTTCAGCACCTGTTTGGCAGCCGCCCTCTGACTCCCACCAGACAATTTTTCCAGTGCATAGTGAAATCAGACTTTCAAACAAGCTTAATTTAAATTTGTTCGTCATATGATTGGGGTTGACCTAAGGATTTTGACTGTGGAGGGGATGTGACTAAAAATCTCGTGAAATTGCTCAGAATATAAAAACAAATAATTTAAGACGCCCACATTTATTTGTTTACCTGTCTTTCCTAGATTCTTTCCCTTAGTAAAATAGATGAATAAACCATCCATCTTATCTCCAATTTGAGGGGGGATATTTTGGCCTATCAGATTACCTAAAAAAATTCGTAATGCAAACCTCCTGCTCTATTGCTATCTTTCTAAATGATACACTATCTAATTTCCTGGTTCTATCCTTTACCAGCAATTATTTTTATTTAATTTAACCATCTGTTTCGCAATTTTAAGTTTCAGGATTAACTAGAGTACATCATTTACCAACTATTGCCAATTAAACACTCTTTCTTACATTTCTTGTAATATAATATCATGATTTTGAATGTTCAACCACCACCTCCACCACCAAATAATCATGTTGTCCATTGTTGTTTACTATTAACTGAATCATTTAAAGAATACCAAAATTAAGTAAACAGGCTTCTGATTTTCACAAAAAATATGATAGATCATATAAGAAACTTCTGCCCTCCAAAAAGATCAGAATTTAGAGAAGAACTATTTTTTGGTTCTTTCCTGTTACAGCTTTTTTGTGTACCTTCTGAGAATATTCGATTGTTAGCACTATAACAGAAACGCGTTTTCATAGCATCTTATTTAATTAGTATGTAGATGGAAGTAAACGTCCACATTATTTGAATAAAAGGAACTATTTTCCTTAACTCCATCAATAGAGTAGTATGCGGACCCGTATGCAGATCGGATCTGGAACTGCCGGTAAGTTGCGTCAAACCGTGACTTATCGGGAAAAGATGCAGTCTTTGACTGCTTTTTATCATTCAAACTGATATAACTGGAAAATTAGTTCATTAAAACCTCTTTTTTTCAAATGACATTTGGTTGGATTAGGTATGAAGATTATGTGTACCAATTTTCATGAAAAAGTCAAAATTGCATTATTTTTTAGATTTGATAACTTTACACCAAAACATAACTGGTTTTTTTTCTGCATTCAGGAGTATTTGATAACTATGAGTTTTTTGTAACAAAAAAATGTAAAGAACATTTATATAAAACAAAAATTATGAATTATTTAACAGCTTGTGTTTATTTCTTCAAACAAAAAAGTTATGTATGTCTGTCGAAAGGAAAAAAACGTCCAAAAATCCGAATTTTGAGGACATATCTGAAATTTCAACCTTAATTTACTCAAAAAGTAATACGGTAGTATATGTTTTATTACATATTATTTGATTAAATCATAGCCTATAAAAAAAAATAGCATATATATGCAAATTTTCATGATGGAATCAAAACTGTATCGACATTTTCACTAATGAAACACAAAGTTAGTGTACTATTTATGGCAACCTTTCCATTTCATATAAGTTACTATCATTCTATTAAATAAATTTCAACATAATATACAGTATTCTAAAATTTTTTAACTGTTTTTTACTTTTGATAACAGCAGAGAACATTTTGCAGTTCTAGTATAGTGCATGGCAACAGAAAGGAATATAATTTTGAATTTTTCATTACCTAGTAGGCAGATTCTTCATCTTGCAAATAAAAGATAGATGCCATTGGTTGCTGTTATCTTCCAACTATGAAATAAATAAATCGTTTTGAGAGAAAAAAAACATTCCTTCCTCTTACCAACCCTGTCCTATTACTCAAGGTTATTTTATGTTTACGACATATCGGACTACATAGATATAGTGCCAATGTGACAACTCTCCATCCGAATAACAATTAAAAAAAAAGTAAACCATTATAGGTCAACGTACGGCCTTCAACACGGAACCTTGGGTCACAACGAACAACAAGCTATAAAGGGCCAAAAAATTACTAGTGTAAAACCATTCAAACGGGAAAACCAACGGTATAATCTGTATTAAAAAAAAAACGAAAAAAAAACGAGAAACGAGAAACACGTATAATTATCATAAACAAACGACAACTAATGTACATCAGATTCCTATTTTAGTGTATCGCTTAACCTTTTGTATTGTTAATTAAAAAATAAAAATTGGTATTTAATAAATTATTGCAAGAGGCACCACAAATATTATCTTTAACTTGTTGCTTATTTCTATATTAGTATTAGATTTTTTTTAATTGATTCGTAACAGGAAATAACAGGAGTTTTTGGTACCTTTTTTATATTACCATTGTTAACACAATAAACAATTGTTGGAAGTACAGAAAATCGTTCCTAGATCGTCAATGTGTGTTCTCGTCAATGTTTGTTCTTCAATTTGTGCTATCAAAAAACTGGTTCTAAAGACATTTATTTTTGGGTTTTACGTATTGCCAAAAATTATCTATCTTTTTTAGAAATTTAGGACTATGAAAACAAACATACCCCACCTCTCACGGTATGCAGGATGAGGGCAGTATAATTATTTTTTGAGCATCATAAAAATTAATGTGCACCCATTTGAGTAAAACAAAACATGTTATACAGAAGAGGAGTTTAAGAAACGAATACTGCTGAGAAATGATACAGTGTTTCAAACTTTCTACAGTTCAATATTCCAATAATTTCATAGCCATTGAATTAGATAACTGCAAGGTATTAAATTTTTCCATGCCACATATTTATATTTTCGACAGCTGCATAAGATAACGGTAGTTGCTGCTGAAAAAAAATTATGTTAGTGTACCTTAAAAATTATGACAAATTAGAGACAACAGTTGTTTGCCGATGTTCAAATCTCATGAATGCATTATAGGAAGACGCAATTCAATGAAAAACAACAATTGAGAATAAGCATGCTTAACATATAAAAAAGAAGACGTGGTATGATTGCCAATGGGACAACTGTCCACAAGAGACCCAAGTGACACATAAATTAACAACTATTGGTCAACGTACGGCCTTCAACAATAAGCAAAGCCAATACTGCATAGTCAGCTATAAAAGGCCCCGATAAGACAATGTAAAACAATTCGAACAAGAAAACTAACAAAAAAAACTTATATAAAAAAAAATGAACGAAAAACAAATATGTAACACATAAACAAACGACAGCCACTGAATTACAGGCTCTTGACTTGGGACAGGCACATATATAAATAATGCGGCGAGGTTAAACATGTTACGGAATATCAACCCTCCCCTAACCTGGGACAGTGGTGTAACAGTCCAACATAAGAACGAACTATAAAAATCAGTAGAAAAAGGCTTAACTCATCAGATGGACAAAAATACAAGTGAACATGACCGGGAACTTATACATCCCGACACAAAAAAGACACAATGAACAGATCTGAGAGAACTCGCAGCTATCTGACAGCTAGTTTAAAGCCACTAACAACTTATAAAAAAAATCATGCATCTAAGAATAAACTATCAAACCGTACACATGCAACATCCAATGAATTTAGTGTAAAAAAACGTCATTAACAGCCAGAGAAAAACACGACCTTGTGCAATGCCAAGTTACAGGTATCAACATATGGTAGATCCATAAATATGCATATATAACATACTCATGATACTAGTAATATTGAGTAAGCTATTAATTTACTGATAACAAAATCAATGTCAAGTTATAATGTAGAGTGTGAAATTGAATATCACAAAAATCATTAATGGATCGACGCAATTTAACGATTTGTTTCAGAGAAAGTTAGACAATAGCTCATACTCTGAATCAATTAAGTTTTACAAGATAAAGAATATTGGACCACTGCTACAGAAAAATGAGCCCCAAAGTAAAGAACAGATGATAATAAGCTTTAAATTTCTAGTGCTAATCTAAGTTAGAAATATTCAAGAAGTTGGAAAATTTGCATTGCTAATAAAGTCTAGCATCGTCGCTGGGCTTCCAAAATGTTGTTGATTACAAATCTTTCACCAAAAAAATAACTCACAAGTAGGCTTTGAAAATTATGTCGAAATACATGCTTCCAAAATGTCGTATTTAAACTTTGACATTTTTATAAATAAATGACAGTGAGATAAAAAAAAAATAACATTTCTGAATAACCCAAAAACTTAATATATTTTCGAAGAGATACAACAACAATGTACATGTATATGAATCTAACAGCATTTATACAACAATTATCAAGATAATATTTTTGTCATTTCATATATTTCCATAACCTGTATATCCAAAGAATTTGTTTCAACTTGGTCTACGACATGAAGTTCTCATGAAAATTATAAATTCGTTGTCAAAGAAATGGGTTTTTTTTGTAAAAAAAAAGCTTAATGAAATGATATGTACGATGCGCTGTCTCTATTCACACTTCTTTCCTGTATATATTGCTTAGAATCCACTGTTTTCCATTATTGTTCGGTTTATCAATATTTTTTTCTTTTCGAAGACAACAAAATTGTGAACACAATAAACAGTAAAATCAATGCTAAATAACAATATAAACGGAAAATAAGATAAATGGATCGTCTCCTTGCAAATAAAAATGTCCAATTATCCTAAATCATAATTTTTTTCTTCCACTTTATGTCATATTAAATGATTCCGAAGTACTATGCTTTTGTATAAAGACAATCTAAAATTTGACAGACAGACATAAGTTTATACAGTGTAAAATGTAGATACGATTGCCCCAATTATCAGAACAAGGATAATAAGCATTGCAATCGCACATTTTATATCACATCTCCTGGCGTTTTGTTTCAATTCTTTTTGTTCCTGCTTTTCTGTAGTTGATAGTGTTTTGTCAGGAGAATGCACTAAAATAAAGGAATAGAAATAAATTAAATTAAAAAAGAGATTGTAATTCATTCCAACAAAAAATGAACCGGTATGCGCAAACACTTGGCAACATTTTTTTTCGACTTATGGCAATACGGATATTGTTAACCTATATTCTGTGAATACTGCTTTAAATTGGAATGTTTGGTAACATGGTATATTCTAATTTTAACCAAACAGATGATATCAAAGTTACCTAGCCCGACATTTTAACTTCATATGTGTTTCCCTATATACGGACACATCATGAACAGTTTCTTCCTGTATTTGTGTTTGTATTTGTAATTTGTATTTGGCTTCAATAGATTTATCACATGTCGACATTTACTTATGTATGTTTGAATTTATTTCCTCCAAGCTTAAGACTGTTCTTGAGAATGATAAAAAAAAATAGCCCTTTCATCCTTAGTTTAACCAGATGAGCACCAAGATAATAAGGTTTATACAAAAGCATATATTTCGATAATTGAAAGGATTGTTTCCTTTTAGCAATTTGACCTAATGTTATGAAAAAAAGGTGATGAATGCAAGATGATTAATTACATTAAATGTCATCTTGGTATGAATTTACTATCAAACACATCACACTTACCTAATCTATAGTGGTAGTAAAAAGTTACGGCAACACTCTCTATAAGGGCAAGTCCACTCCATGCCAATAATAATGACAGGAATTGTCCAATGGAAGAAATGTTGTCAGAAGTGCTAGGTAATGACTCGTTAAATAACTGAATTAGTACTGAATAACTCAAAACAATAAATGTTGATAAAAATATTTTTGTATTTGTCTCTACTGGGAGCAAAAGAGTTAAAAAAACAACTGGTAAAAGCGAAAGTGTTGGAGCAATATATTTCCACTCGTAATATGTTGTTAGTCGGTTTATCTCTAGTTCCAGTACCACACCCGAGAAGTTTTTGCCATGCAAGTTTTGTATTATTGTATAGTTTCTGACATTTTCTTGTTGAGTAATATTCCATTCCCCGTTTGATTGGAATTTGCTTAGAAAGCCATCTTGCATCCGAATGTTTATTTCTTGTTCTTTGTTATCAAGATTTTGAGCTGAAAAATGTAATTTGCAGATCTGAGTATCAAATGGATATTTTGTTGTATTGACAAAACAGTAAGTCTTTATTTCAACAAACCCCCTCCATTCGGCCTGGCCATTATTAAAGATACTAATACGCTTATTCATACTTTCGATAAAATTTGGATTACCTGCATAGTTCATTAAACTGATGTCCGGTGTCCATACGTCTGATGACGAAACTGTTATGCCATCAATATTGTCATTTGAACTCTTAGTCCACTTCAAAAACTCATTTGTCCACGATAGTTTTATACTTGTCGAGGTTATAAGGATTTGTTCCTTCATGCTCAATGAAGGAATTGTGTTTATCTCGATTTCCATCACAACATCTACTGGTTCGTTAGAATTCAAATTAGGACGTCTACTAAATTTGCTATTTTTCATTTTTACCGTGATTTCTTCCCACAAATGTTCCCCATATTGTTGACTGGAAACCATTCGGAAAGTGGCATAAACTAAAACAAAATGAAATAATTGCATTTCGATTCCTCTATATCACCCCTGAACCTTTTCTCTTAAAATACTAATCGAATTATTTAACTCATAAACCAAATGGCAGTATTCCAAATTGTTAATAATGGTTTCATGATATCTTTGAATACAAAAACAAACTGTTGTCTTTCTTTCATCCAGATCAATGATTTTTAAACTTAAAATGTATTTGTGTACGCGCGGTGAAGCTTACAGTCTTACTTATTCAATTAAAAACTGACGCATACTAATAAATGTAGTATTTAAAAGATTGACGAACGATACCAGAGGGACAGTCAAACTCATAAATCGAAAATAAACTGACAACGCCATGGCTGAAAATGAAAAAAAAAAAACAGACAAACAATTGTACACTTTGACACAACATAGAAAACTAAAGAATAAGCAACACTAACCCACCAAAATCTAGAGGTTTAAAGCACATATTGATAAGTTGAAATAATATAAATAACAGTATAATAGATGACCTTCGTCTGTTTAAATAGTACGGCAGATATCGAATTTTCCTGCATATATATTTTATCGTACATTTAAGAGATTCCGATATTACATTTAAATTTGTAAGATTGTTTATTGCATTCCAACTCTACTATTTGACAGTTAAATGTGCGATAGAAATTGGTTCTCTTCCATCTGAAAGGAGATGAACCATCGTTAACTAAGTCCTATCAACTAATCTACTGATCTATCTAGGTTATATTAAATATTGCTTTTATTAGTCAATCGATGGTTTTAATCCTAAGCTGTACATATGTTTACCACACAATACATGATGCACGACAGAATATAGATGAATTTATTTGCAATGAAGCTAGTAACTGTATATTGCAGTCGTTAAAATGTCAATTGACCACTTATCAAGCACTCGTATTAGTATTTAAAACATTAAGTATGATACATTCGCCTATCATTATATTTTAGTTTAAACATATTTATTTAGAGTGGATTGGGAAACAAGTTTTGCAACTTATATTAATCCCTTTCCACTTTGCGGGTGCGAGTGCTGCCTTGTAGCGGCATTAGCCTACTCTTTTTCGAAATCTACAAGGGTGTCTTTAACGTGCAAGAGATATGGCTCTCTCTTAACACGGGTCAGCCATTTATCGTCCCCTTCCGACGGACTATCATCGTTTCCTCAAGACCATACTCGCAAATGGTGTTAAGGGAGAGCCGAAAATTGAGTTCCTGAAATTTTCATCCCAAACGGGAATCGAACCAGGAACCTTTGTGTTAGTAGTCCGATGCACTAACCACTACACCACGGCTCTCTTAATTATAAATTATTATATGTGACAGCTACACGACAAGAGATGTAATAACAGTATGCAGTTTTGTCGGGCGTATGACATTTGCGCCGATTTTGAAAATATTCATTCTTTCATTTGCGCCGATTTAATTTTTTCATTTGCGCTGATTTTATATTTGCTCCTAATTAGATTTACAGGTACGTTAATACTTGTACATGTACTATACTATATAATACCATTGGTAAAATCTGGTTATAAATGTTGTTCATTTATGTTAATTTTGATTCATATTGTTCTGGAACTTCGTTGTAACACGATGGACATATTGCACACTGGAACGAGCCAAAGAGGGCCATACATATTGAAAGGTTAGTGTCCTGAAACATAACAACATATCCTACAAATGTACCATAAAATCGTGTAAAGCCAGAGTCACCACGGATGCTATCGTCAAAACACAGAACGAGCATAATCATGTGGCAGATGTCCGAAAGACAGAGGCTAAAGAACTATGGGTACGGTCAAGGAAAAAGTCTGGAGATGTATCTTGTAGGCCTTCTTCCACCTCCCATGCTGAGCAGGGGACAACAGTTATATACATGTTATGATTGACAATTTAATAAATTTGTACAAGTGGTTAACGGAAGTAGACTATAATGATAAATGAAAAATATCATGACTTGGATGGAGAGTTCTCTCATTGGCACTCATACCACATCTTCTTGTATCTATTCACCTGTAAAAACATCGGCGCAAATGAAAAAAAAATCGGCGCAAACGAAAGAAAAATCGCGCAAATGAAATGCAGATCGGCGCAAATGCAAAACGCCGGTTTTGTCATTGTTGCGATGTTGCGAGAGTATGACACATTTAATGCATACTATAAAATGTCCCATTGTTTTTGTTGGTCGGACGAATTTTATATACAGTTATAAATTTATTGAAAATAGAAACATTTTTGTCTGCAAGTTCAGATAATCATTGAGGATTAAGTAATATCTACTGTGTAGTTATGTTATCTGGTGATTAGCCATCTGGGGTCTACGAGAGTATCGTACATCATGAGTGTAGAAACTTTTAGTACTGCAACTGACATCGAAAAAGACGCTTAGTTAACGAGTTTAATGGTCCGGAATAACACACGGCTGCAAATTGTTTTAAATGATAGAATAATATCTATATTTTAATTTTTGTCGGGTCGTAAAAAGTTTCTATGGTCACATTTTTGTATTTTAACCCTTTAATGGGGATACCCCTCAATTTACGGTTTTTGGTAGAAACCTTAAAATCCAAAAATATTATTGATATAAATCAACACATTGTATTATTCCGGATTCGTTGTTCGAATTGCTTTATTTAGGTGTTGAGAACCTTTGGTGACCCCATATATTCAGTGTCTTTAACAAGTACATAGTGAGCAGTGGTTGTTACCGACAAACGTTCACCTAATATGTCCCAGTCAATGGGATAATTTAGGTCGTCAATCAATGCCAGGACCACACTGTTTTGAATATGATTCTATAGCTCCCAATTGATACGATATTCCCGTGCTTGCATTTACTATGATCATGATTTTCTTGGTAGAGGGTTGCTGCTCACTAGGAAGCTATTAAACCAAGAGTTTCAAATGGTGAAGTTAAAATCACCCCTTCGTAAATATTTCGGACGCCATCACGAGTTGGTTGACCGTTATGGAATAACCGTTTCACAAATGATATCGGATATGTTCCTTACGTCGTAACTACAATCCCCTTCCCTTTCAAAAATTTGACCTACCGAATTAGACTATTTACCGGATTTGTTCGACTGTCCCTTTGGTATCTTTCGTCCCTCTTTTATTTGTGTTCATTTGATTAGGGACTTTCCGTTTTAAGTTTTTCTCCATTAACCTATCTATTTGAGCTCTAACCACCTGCCCAATTATCCAAGTGATTTATTTTCATATAGATAATTTAAATGTATAATTATACTCAGACCTTCTGTGGACTACTAAATCTTAAGAAAATAAACGTTAAAATCTTAACAAATAAATGGGGAATGTGTCCATGGAACACAGATAATGCCCTAGTTTGCATATAACGTTATAAAGAGTCATTACCCAAGAACAGTAAAATGACGCCACCCAAATTCGCACTTGATCTCTGTTTAATGGTATTAAGCATTGTGTATACGTTTCATAAAATTTGGTTGAGGCAAAATAAAATTAGAGAACGGAAACTAATTGTTGGGACGTACGTTAACGTACGTACGGACGAACTAAGGTAACACTTAATGAATCCTCCGCTGCAGCGGGTGATATAACAAAATTCAGACGTTTGTATTCTGATATTGTACCTACCCGACTTATGCCAGACTATCCTTACGACCCCAATACGATCAAGTCGATCTGGGCTGGCAGAAATAAAGCAGAGATTTAGTATAGTTGATTTGGTCTAGATAGTCGAGTAAACATCGTGTTGAGATCGTGTATAGGTCGGAATTATCGAATTTGTATTCCATTAGTGGTCGGGTAGGAGTCGTGATGGAGTCATCAAGGAGTCGTGAATGGTCGAGTTTAGTTCGCGTATAGTCGGATAGCAGCCGGATAGAAGCCGTAAACAGGTCCGATAAGGAATTTGGTAAAGCTTGGTCTTGGAATTTAGGATAATCGAGATAATTGAGTTTATCTGATCGGTAGTGTGAAGATAGCTTATGAATAGGTTTTCCAGATTACATAAAACTGCATACAAGAAAAGTATGCTTTAAAATAGCGTACCTTGATACAACAGATAACCCTTTCAGAGCACCTGTCATCACTTCCGGTTTTTGATTGGGTTTGTGTTGGTCAGTCCTTAGTGTGTGTTGTTAGCTCTTTTTTTCTTTTTTGCTATAGTGTAATCATTTCATTTCGACTTACGAGTTTCAATTTCCCTTTGGTATCTTTTATGTTACTTAACCTCCCTATTAAAATTTATCCCCAACAGAAAGGAAAACTAAAAAGGCACATCTCGAAAAAACAAAACCCAAGGTACAACCAGCGTTAAAATCTGATGATAACAAACTACCACCTCTTATGATTATACGACCAACAATGAACATAACACAATGGAAAACGTTACTAACTAAGGAGGACACGTAAAGCTCAAGATAACACGAAAAAAATATCAGCCTTATAAAAGCTGTCATTTCAAGATATATCTCAACAAGTGAAACTTAAAGACATCAAGGAAATGTGTTCAATCATAGTCAGACGCTGCCAATGTTAAACAAAAACTCTTATTATACTATTGTCGTCATTTAACTGCAATATTAGAATCACGTTGATTTAACAAATATATTTTTTTTTCATATCAAATATAAAATATTTCCAATGCCGTTGCAATACAAGTTAATTAGACATTTTAAAACAGTAACTGTAGATTATGCACATTGAGTGGTAAACTTAGCATTATGTTTGCATGTAGTATTAATAATGTCAAACATATCACATCGTTTACGACTCTATGCTCAATGTGCAAAAGAAATGACGCTGTCATTACGACATCTATATATTAATGCATTTTCGGGAAAATCTCCTGATCGAGTATGATTCATTGAAAAAACAAAAATATCAGAGTGGATCATTGCGGCATTCAACAGAGATAGCCATTTGAAAATTTCTTTATGTAGAAAGACTTTCAAAGATAAAATAACTAGCATATCGATGGAAAAAAACCATACTAAAAATGCTTAATATTTTTGCCTTTTTTATTTCTCATAAATGCTTAAACGTATTTTAATAGAACACATTGAATTCTTCTTTTTAATTTGTTCTTAACCGTCCTCATCAAGCGTAATTTCCTAGTGGATATCTCCGTTCGTCTATAGGTAATCTCTCCATTCGTCTGAGCTATACTCCAGGCTCCAATTATTGGGTAATATTCCCCTTATATCAATTGGTCCAAATAGGCTTAAGTCATGACTAAAATGATAAGATGCATTGTTATTATACACAATCAAAGAGCAATACATATGTATTGAAGGTTGTATGATAATGCCGTCAAATCTTTCTACTACCTTTTTTTTCCCCGAGTCATATTTGGCAAGGCAGGAAAATATGTGCAAATCCTCAGTTAAGTAAACAGTTTTGGAATACTATCCATCACCGTCAATCGTTGGATGACCTCTTTCGTCTATTCCACATTAGATGAGAAGTATCATTGGTAAGAACCAATGTTGCACAATAGCAGTCCACGTTTCTGGTAACGTGTGAACAGTTTATCATCCGTCAATTTGGGATTTGATGTTGGCATATTTTTACCTATAGTACTAAAATACAACTGTCAAACTACCTGGATGTTCGAAGTCAGAAAAAAGGAGACGAATTGTTGTACTAGTATAAGTTCCGAAATTTTGCTCACACATCATATGAAGGCGTCGATCAAGAAAGTAAACGTTCTTTTATTTTTTCAGTGAATTGATTTTTATCATCATTGATCACTGACGAGACTGTCAGCATGTATAAGGGGTGCACAAAACATGAAACTACTAAGTCTCTAGTTTTCTATGTTGTGTCATGTGTACTATTATTTTTGTCTTTTTCAATTTTAGCCATGGAGTTGTCAATTTATGTTTGATTTTGACTGTCCCTCTGGTATCTTTCGCCCCTCTTTTAAAATGTTTTACAAAACGCAACTTACAAATCTGGTTTTTCATGTTTGCCATTAATATCACCATGTAAAGATTCAAACTGCCTAGATTCTCCAGTACCATGCATAGCATATACATTCCATTTCGTAACTTTTGGTGGCAGGTAACTTCCAGGAATGATAGCCTTCCCTGACCATCGGCTTTCTTCTTTTGTCGTTGTATATTCTATTGGCATTTCAACCTATTTACATTGATTTTTGTATTTAAAATGATTTTCAAAAATAAGATTATAATTCTACTTTTCACTGAACATGGAACATGTAAACATTCGGGTTGTTGTTTCTTTGACACATTTCCTATTTCCATTCTCAATTTTATTCCAAGTATGCATACTAAATTGAAACAGGTATCAATTGGAAAATGAATAAGTCTTGCACACCATGTCCTATAAAAGTTTATTTATTGGTTAAGATAAACTGAACATAGTTTTTTATGTCAAAACTGTTACTGAATAAGTTTGGACTGTGAATACCTATAAAATGCACCCAAAATGAAGAGGTTACTGCTTCAAATGTTTTTATTTGCAAAATTGATACAAAAAAAAAGAGTGCCACATGAGGTGCAGGATCTACTTACCATTACGGAGTAGTTCAGATCATCACAGATTTTGGTGAGTTTTTGTTTATTGCTCAGTCTTTAGTTTTCTATGTTGTGTTTTGTATACTGTTTGTCTTTAGGTTACCATGGCGTTATCAGTTTGTTTTTATACTAATGAGTTTGAGTGTTCCTGTAGAAACTTTTGCCGCTCACCTACAAAAGTCTAAACATACCTTTAGTTTGTTTCGATAACCTCCCTGGATCAGAACATAATGTTGTCCATGCCTAAAAATTAAAAATTAAAACAGATTTTTGACAATAAATAATTTTATTGTCTCTATCAACATTTCCCTGACCATAGTAAGGTCTTCTCGACGATCTTTTCTGTCAAAATTAATCTTTAGTTTCAAATCCAGGTATCTTTTCTTGATGCATTTTTATATATCATAGATTTATTTTTACCTATGAATAGTCATTATATACAGTTCTCGTATGTGAAACGGCATTTAGAATGTCTGTCCGTCATAATTTAGCATCAATTGCTGAAGAACGGACAATAAAAACTATACAACAAATGAGATGTCACCTTTATCATGACGAATGAGAACGGCTTTTGGGATTCGATAGCTATGTTATGGTCAACGTTATTTCATATAAAAAAAAATTGGCAGCAAGTTTTACTAAAATTAGATTCTTCATTGAAAGTACCACTTGGGAAAAAAATGAAATTGCCAAGAAACAAATAAATACAAAGATGGAATATCTGAGGAAAACAAGGATATATCCTGTCATGATTATCCCAGCTGTGAAATTTCTGAATTATGTTATTTTTTTAACATATTTGTTAAGCAACACGACGGGTTACACTGGTGGAGCAGAAACTGCTGATCCTCCCAGATTACTAAACATGATTTCGTCCCCGGTATTTGGAGAAAATAGTTTTCAACATTTTTAGGTTTCTGTATTGTTCTGTGAACTACTGCTTGTCTGTTCAGCTGTTTGTCTTTTTAGCTTGTTTCTTTTTGATCACGTCTATTTGCCTTTTTTCGACTTGTAGGATTTTTTGTGGTCTTGGTAATTCCCCAATTCTCTTCCAAATTACAAAAAAAATGGTTCAATAAGGTTTGTATATGTTTTACTTACGGACTTAATATCACCTCCAAGTAGTTGTCTTGATCATTCAACAGGAACACTTCTACAACTAAAAAAGAAGAAGATACAGCAGAGTATAACTGAATTTCATGATTAATTTCTTAATTTTCTTTTTTATAATTTAGCCAATCTAATTTGATCGAGGCAGTATACGTCTTCATATATGACATGTTAAAATTAGTAAGATCAAAGACTGGTAGGCTCGCAGAATGAATATTGTATCCGGGTAGTGGGATTGTAATCTATATAGCACTAAACATATTAAAAATATGGCTCGGCTAAGTACAAATCCGGTTTCAAATTGATATCGCATTCACATGTTCTCGTCATTTATATGCGCTTAATATCCCACTTTCAGTTATATTTAACAATTAATAACAAAGGTGTCAACTCCATACAACAAAGTAAAACTTAGATGTAGTTGGTTGTCCTTTTCTACTTCAGGCATTGATTACCTTAGCTGTATTTGGCAAAACTTTTAGAAATTTTGGTCCTCAATGCTCTTCAACTTCGTACTTTATTTGGCCTTTTTAACTTTTTTGATTCGAGCGTCACTGATGAGTCTTTTGTAGACGAAACGCGCGTCTGGCGTATACTAAATTTAGTCCTGGTATCTATGATGAGTTTATTCTTTATATGCATTTTAGGTAGGTTAACTTTCAAATATTCAACGGTCACAATAATGCTTAACTCTTCCACAATGCTTATATGCCGGAGGTTCGGAGGTCGGACTTTGGCGTACCACCTGGTATAGAAGATTCCATAAGAAGGAAAAAATTGTGTCGTAATCACGACAGCTCACACCAAAACTTTAATGTGATTGGTCAGTAGCTGTCGTTTGATGATGTGGTTCATAATCATTAGTGTTTCTCTCGTTTCTTGTTTTTTATATAGATTAGACCGTTGGTTTTCCTTTTTGACTTTTTGAATGGTTTTACACGTATAATTTTTGCTGCTCTTTATAACTTGATGTTCGGTGTAAGTCAGACTGCGTGTTGAAAACCATACATTGATCTATAATTATTTTTTTTTACAAATTTTGACATAGATGGCGATTTGTACCATTGGCACTCATACACCATCTTCTTATCTATTTGTTTTTCAAAATGATTTCACAATTTCAGCTAAAATAAACTCACCTTCATACTCCCATATAGTGTCAAACGGTTGACCTGGTATTCCACCGGGATCTTTCGGGTCGTTGAATAAAGGTGCTTCAACAAGAATTGTCAAATTGTCTTCGCTTTCTGTTGGTCCTTTTAGAACTACCGTTACTGGAGCATGGTGAACGTCTTTGTTGTCAAACGTTTTTGTTATCTTAATTCTTTCTGTAGCCATCTATAAAATAAGTTCCATCAAAAACGTTTGTATAAACACCTTTTTTCTGTAAAGCTTTCCTTTTGAATTTTAAATGAAATTCATATAATTAAGAGTGTATGTTGAAAGATGCATTTTATAATTGTGAATTGATTTAAATGTTTTCTCCTGTAACATTCGGGGAAACTCTACTTTTTGTCTAGTCCTAGTAAAATTGTGTTTTTCTCGTGACAGATTCTGCTATATCGATTCAAAATCGTAAAAAGGTCTGGATTTTGTCATTGCGGGTTTTTTAACGATCGAGTCCAGGTTGCCACCAGAACTTGCGGAATGCGAACCGTTTTGGTCGAAACTGATTCGTAACAGTCTCATTATTTTTGCGAAATTCGGCAATGATACCCACGTCAAGGCCCCTTTCAATTACAAAACACGACGGAGTCCAGATAAAGCCATTTACAACGCGTTACAACATACTGTGATAGGATTGCGTTTCGACTGTACCTGATCATCCCGAATATGACGACGGTTTTCTAACTGTCAGATCACATTCGGTAGAATCGGGACGCTGTCGGGAATATTCGGTTTTTTAACCACGCGAAAGATACAAATGGAATTTAAATCGGAATGAGAACGGGATAACTTGCACAAATTCGGTTGGAAACGGCAAAATTGGGACGCTTCCTGGACAATATCGGATTGATGTAGTAATTAGATAATTGTTTTTCAGAAATTTTTATCTAAGTTTGAATTTCCAGGAAAAATTCACAGGATCTTGTTCAGACTTTTTACAAATTTTAATCGGGAATCGTGCTGTAATCATAGTAAAGGACGGCTGGAAAATCATGAATGTTAAGACATGAGAGTTCAGACAACCAACCTGTTCTGGCAAAAAATATGAAAATATAAAGAGGAAATAAAAACCCTCAAATAGAAAAGGAAAATCATCATGACCAAGAGAAAGAAAGGAAGTATAATGAAAATGAATATTTGCAATGACTTTTTATTGTTTTACTGAATATGCATTGTCTTCAGCGACAAATTCCCCTTATTATAGAGATTGGCTTTAAAACATGCAATGGGGAGGAGATGGTAATAATAAAATGAATACTAAAATTCTCGTTAAATTGGTCAGGATAGAAAAACAAAACATAAAAGACGCCCACATTTATTTACTTACCTGTGTTTCTTAAGTTATCTCCCTTTGGTAAATATATATATATATATATATATATATATATAAATAAACTATCCATCTCAGGTGAAATAATGATTATCATTAAAAAATGAAAACAGCGAATTATAAACTTGATGCATTCGTGTCATTTCTTCATTTTCATATATATATATAAAAAAAGGAAATTTATAAAAAAATCCTTTGCAAAATCCACAATTCTACTTGAGGAACTGAAAATCGAAAAAATAATGCATTTAATTTATTTTATTATCTGAAATATTGCAGATTGATTTCTTTTTATATCGATAAATATTTGTATAGACGAGTTTAATAATATAAAACAAATTGATTATAAGACCAAAAAAACAACAACAAAAAACGAAGTCTTATAACCATTTTTTTTTATATTATTCGAGCGTCACTGGTGAGTCTTTTTTAGACGAAACGCGCGTCTGGCGTAAATAGAAAATGTTAATCCTGGTATCTATGATGAGATAATAACTTTGCTAGCTTCTATTCATCAATTACGAGAAGTTGGTATATGAAGTCTGCGTCATATGAATAAAGGAACAATTCGACAAGAAGAAAAAAGTCCAATTTCATGGGAATGCCAATTAATTTTATTTCAAACACGGTCTCTAAACGTAACAACAATGGTATTGATGAATAATTGAAGCTACTTGATGATGTTAGTTCCAGTATTTTTTATCAGTTTTTTTTTTTTTTTGGGGGGGGGGGGGATACACATTTTAATTTATTAAGTCATCACATCAATCACGAAATTTGTATACAGAGATAGAATATGAAATAAGAAAAGCCCATCAACACTTTAAAAGGGTAAGTTTAAATTTTAGGGAAAGTACTAATAAAAATAGGAGAAAAAAATCATAGGAACCCAAAGTATCGTAACTGATAATATTTTGAGGCAGATTTATCTGTATATTGGTTTAGATATCACAAGCGTTTTGTCATGTTGAATTTCGGGTTAAAATTGCTTTTCAACTTTGTATTTGAATTGCCCTGCCACCTATTTTGATTTGATAGCAACTGGTGTGTCTTATATCTTCGACAAATCCCGCTTCTGGAGTAACAAGTTAAAACCTAGTATCTTAACTACCACTAGGTCGATGCATGTGTTTGTAGTCAGGACTTCTGTGTTGACAATGAATATCAATGAAACGGTCACTCACTGTCAATTTTCTGTTAAAATATTAAGATTTGTTTTAAAACACACACTAAGGTTTTGCAACCAGAAGCCATGATGCATAATCGTTTCGTATTGTTTTGTTTACAACGCTTTTCAACTTCGTTCTTGTTTTATCCTAGCAACTGTACATGTTTTGATTGATCGCCTCTGATAAGTCATGTGTCATTTATACGCTCGTCTGGCGTTATACAATTGGTATCTATGGAAAGATACACGTACGTTAAATATTACCATACAACTTTGAACAACCTGTTCTCAGGTAAAAGCAGACATCATCTTTAATGTCGAACGTCAACCTAATTGATAATGTAAGCTTACCAAATTACAAGACTGATATATTTAATTTGTTTTTACATAAAGAAAGAAACAAGCCGACAACTTAGAGTGCGCAGTGGATTCCAATAATAATCGCGATTGCATATTATAAAACACGTCTTCAACAAATAAGAAATGTATTACAAATACAAAAATTAAGCACCTAGATAAAATCAGTTTCATAATGGTTTTTAAAGCAGAGTGGATTTTTGCAAATAAGAATTCAGTACGTCTGAAACAAACTGAACTATTTCGTTCAATCTTTCTCTGATAACACACATTAACAGGAGCAGTTTTACGTTACCAGATACGCATTTTGACAGTCTCTTGAAATATGCATGCTCAAGGTAGGAATACTGGTATTTGCCAATCTTACACCCATAATAACGATGAAAAGTTACTTAGCAATTAAATTGAGAATGAGAAATTCTAATATAAGAGTAGGGCAGCAAATTGTGTTTATACTATAACAAGAAGAAAGAAAATAAGCTTGTGCATATTTCAACATATATTTGTATCGTTGCAGTATCCAAATTTTATTCTGACTGTCTCTTTGAATGAATTTATCAAATTACTCTGAAGCTCGGTTTACTTGCTCTTTTATAAAAACAGATTTCTTAATAAATTGAACCAGGTTTTTTTCACGGAGTAGTTGTTATATAACGTTGAAATCTAGAACAGTGACAAAACAGTGATAAAAGTGATAAAAGATTCAGAGCTTCATCTTTGGGTAGAATTTTGAAAAAATAACACAGAACAGACATTTTGTATTGGCGCCAGACGCGTGTTTTGTCTATAAAAGCCACATTAGTGGCGTTTTACTCAAAAACTGTTAACAAAGTCAAATAAAGTACGAAGTTGAAGAGCATTGAGGACCGAACATTCCGAAAGAGTATAAATCTACGTTTTTTGTGTGTGCATAAGATATTTATCCTGACGACATATCCGGTCTCGCTCCTTTTAAGGTAATGCGATTCCTCTAATTTATGTTTGTTACCTTATTAAGGTAGATAGGGTGTCTTCCTCCATTTTGAATTTTGAAATACCAGAAAACCAGGTCTATATTTTTGATAAAAATGTGCAAATTTTGAAACTAGTATGTAATTCATGTGTAAGATTTTTCATCATGATATAGAAAATGCCATGTGTAATCATATTTATGGTTGTATTTTTACCAAAAAACAAATACTTTGGTTTGATTCGTTTTTTTCCAACTTTGCCAAATAAGGGGAGACAACTCAAATGCAATGGCAGATAATTCAGATAGTGTTACTTTTACAATAGAATGTGTTAGGAATTTACCCATATTATTATGTAGCAAAAAAACGAGTCCGGTGACCCGATTTTTTCTTCTATCTATCTGAAAGAATAATGTTTGAGCTATCTTCTCATATTTTATCTCAAAATTCTAAGGTGGAGTTTTTGTTTTATGACCGATAATTGGGTTTTCCATGCATAATCTATACAAAATTTAACAACTTTGCACAACCTGGCCTTGAAGGCATAAAACTTTGCTCAGTACTTCGAGCACAAAAATCTTGCCCGAAACATGAAATCCAGCAATTTGATTGGTTGATTTTCGAGTCTAAGTACAAAAATCATGCTCGAAAGTTTTATGACCGTGAGGCCAGTAGCGAGAAAGTAAGTCAGGTGACCCATTTTTTTATTAATGTTCTTAAACAAGCAGAAAATAAACTACATTTTGGCAAATTATTAAAAAATTCTATGGATCATAATTTAGACACCCCATCTATTTTAAGTATCCTCTAAATGAATTTAACAGATTTGAACTGAAGCAAATTACTGTTGCCTCTTTATTTAGCCAATGGTCTGCATTAATCCTGAATTAAGTCCGTTAATATTTCAAAATAATGGAAGATACCAATTTCAGGATATTTAAGTTATGGATCAAGGGTCACAGTATTCAAGCCTTATAGTTACAACATTTTGCAGACAATATTGAACATGTTCAGGTCTCCAGTGATAATATTGTCAGCCGGATTATATGTTATGTCAAGCAATTATAAATGCAATCCGAAGGTTTAGACATTTAATACAGCCTTTTGAAGAAAGAGCAGTACAGAAATCTTAGCTTTACAATGACAAATAACAAACAGGTTTCTCATGTTTCTATTCTATTTCCCTGTGTATTTACGAATTGGGTAGTATGTCTTCCATTCTTCTGAGGCATATCGATGACTCCAGTTAATAGGTAGCACTCTTTTAAAATTGATCGATTGAAAATAATTCAATTTGTGACTGAAAAAGACCAAGTAATGCAAGTATTAAAATTTACTAATTTTTATCAGTACCGTTGTCACAAGATAAACTTCAAACGAAGAACTCTTCGATGTAATTTTGTAATCATTTTATTTGAATTTCCTTCCACTCTGTATAACAAACGCACACAGCTACTATTTTCAATTCAGAATTAATTATCATTCTCACGGCCACATAAATCAACAGTACTATGATGAAGAAGAAAAACGTCATTGAGTATCACAAAGACAACCAGACGAAATGTCCAATGCTATCAATGTTGGTTTTATGTTGTAGGGAAAGGCATCGTTGAAATACAATATTGTATTGCGGTAGCAACAAAATGGAACTCCCTTTAATATCATACACTTTTGTTTGTAATATAGCGTCTAGATCAAGTAAAATTGTTTGTTTATAATTAGAAATACGAGTTGGCTATTCTCCGTTTTTTCTTTCCAGGTACATGTGTGAGAATCGTTTGTTATCACTCAAAATTAAATCAATCTTTTGATTGTCAAAATACCAAAACCTAATGATCTAACCAGCGAAAGCAGATCAAAGCACAATGTATAAGTTATTTAGCTATATACGTATGCAAATTTGTAAGTTTAGTTCCTGCTTTTAAAAGTAGGGATACAAGTTGAATTCCGAAAACAATTCAATCGCATTTCTAAAGATTAGAAAACTTTAAAACTGGAAAACATTTATTAAGAATAATTTAGCTAGTGGTACATCATAAAAATACCTTACATTGACGCACATGCATAAACAAAGCCACCTTAATATATATTAAATAGTATACTAAAAACTACTTTTTTTCAACAGGTTAACAAATCTGTATATCATATTTGTAATTAACACTTCTAATACACGAGGGGATTTTTACAAACAAATACTTACAAGTCAGGATCTGTATATTTTCCTGTTGGAACAGGATAGAGTGATTCATACTTTCTACAATTCCCTGACCCATGGATTGCATAAGCATTGAATTTAGTTACTTTTGGAGGGAAATAAATTTCAGGTATCGTCGCTCTCCCAGACCACCTTTTATTGTTTATGGTAGCTGTATAAGATAATGGTAGTTGTTGCTGAAAAAATAGTTAAAATACCTTTAAAATATAATTATATCATGTATAAGAATACTGGCTTCTTAAATTAAACATCACAAAAAAATCATTAATGGACGCCACGTTTTTATCATTTAGTTCAGAAATTGAAATTTAGAAAGTCAGTAGAGGATATATCATACTGTACATTTCCGTTGGCATACCATATATATATATATCAATATTGCTTATTCAAATAAAAGAATAAACAACAAATTAGTAACACATATAGTTTGATAATCCATTTTGCCCAACTGATAAAAATAACATCACAATAGTCCTTAAACATTTTGAATGTTGTATCGACTATCATATCATTTGATTGTGCGTTTCTTTTTTATGCACTTTCTTGCGTGCGTTCGTGGCGTATATCTGTTACGTAGAGTTTTAGCGATATTATTTAAAGCTTTGTCATAAACCTGGAGGTTTGGCATGCCATTGAACCAGTTTCAATCATTTATGATTCTTAAAAATGTCCTGTGCTAAGTCAAGAATATTGCAGTTGTTATTTAGTTCTTTACTATGTATGCTGGCATTTGTTTTGTTGCATTTCGGTGTACCTGTTGTTCCTATGTTTTCCCCTTACAGTTGATGTGTTTCCCTCGGTTTTGGTTTGTATCCCAGGTTTGTTTTTTTATTAATTAATTTCTAACTTTTGAACACCATTCAGTAAACTACTTTTGCCTTTATTTACAGTCATATACGCTAAATAAAGTATTCAACGATATTTTTTTTAAAGATTACGATGTAGGTCCGAGACGAACTGATATGAATGATAATTATGAAAAAATATAAAGAAAAGAAAGAAGATACAGATAAAATCGCATATTATTATTCTAATGTTCAATCTGACCCTAATGACTATATATGTATATATACAACTCGTCTAAACATCAACCCAACAATGTTAGATCTGTAAATTTGCTTTCGCAAAATCTATAATACTAAAATTACGAGGTCCAATTTGTCAGCCGTCATCACGTAAAAACGATGAATCAAAGAATTCAATTTTACATATAACTAATATAGTACAATAGTGTTGATTAAAAATTACACCACTCTAGGCCCCTTTGTTTTCCACGTAATTAATATTGCCAATAATTAAGAAGTTCCGGATCGAATCCGAAACCGATACCAATAGTATATTCACCTGTTACCTATTACCTTATCTGTACGTTCCGCACCTGACAGGCGCACCACCTAACGGTGTATTTATAATTTTGCTGTATACTGTTGAGTAAAAGATACTCCATTCAAGGCCCTTTTGTTTTCCAAATTATTAATATTATAAATAATTGATAGGTTTCAGGTCGACGGGTTTAAACAGAAAAAAATTGAAAGTAGAGAAAACTGTGCATCTTATAATCGGCATGACTTTATCAGATGACAATACCAATACTAAAATAAGGCATACGCATAGTTATATATTTTAATTCAGTCACGGACCCGCGATATAACTGGTGTGTTCTAGTGATATATATCTTTATCGATCAAGTTTTGTTATACACTCAAATAAACTAAAAAATTAGTTACAGAAAACTTACCAGTTACTAGTAAATAACATGAATGGCTAATTATTTACATGCACATTTATTTTGTTTCGTCAACTAAGCTATGCATTATAAGTTAAGCACCTTATTTATATATATATACTTACTTTAAAACTATTCCTTACTCCATGCAACAAAAGAACTAAGTGTTGGCCATGTCTTGCAAAGATAATAAAAATTAATAAAGATAAAAACATGTGTTTGTTAAAGTACTGGAATGAAAACGAATGATTCATTACAAGTTCTTTAGTATTATGTGCCTTACACCCAGTGGAAAAATTTAAAGAGTCAAAATGGTATCTCATGGGTTGAACAATCTTATAACAAATCTTAGACTGACATACCGATTTCAATTGTTTTGAAAAGTAAGCTATCAAGGTTATTGCAGGAAGGAAAACTTCACTTCAAAATTTTATTGTGAGGTGATCAGCCGGTGTTCTTATTTTTGTTTACCAGTGTATAAGTAGGATGCAGCAAGTGCCATTGAAACTTGGTCCAACCAATAATACATTGTACCTCAAGTTGAGGCTATCACGACTCCAAAGACAACCTAACATATTGTTTTTTTATAGTATTGTTGTTGCTTCTTATTTTGTATATTGAAGATGTTTAAATAATTTGAATTGTGAAAACAACTAAAACAATTTTACAATGTATTCGATCGATTATTCCAAACTAACAACATATATATTTGTTTAATAAATCTCGATGGTGAAACTAAAAAATAAACTTAAATTGGTCCCATTTCTGATGATTTATCTCTAGCTCATTCTAAAAGGAAACAGGTGCTAAGTTTAGTATGATTATCAACTTACGGACTCAGTTCAACTTCTAAATAATTATCGGCATCATTAAGAAAAAACGCCTCTGCAACTAAACGAAAAGGGGAAATGTTATATAAGACCAATCATTAAACACAATAGTAAATGTAATAATAAGTTAAAATAACAATAAATGATAAATAACATTGAGAATGGACATGTGAATAAGTCTACTTCATAACATGATTTTTTTCTATAGAAATAACACCAACGCAACAATATTACTAAATTAAATGAGGAGTTTCCTATCATTTATATGTAGTGTTGCTGCTTACAGGACAGCAGAATACATTAAATCTTACATAGCCAATTGAGAACATCACACTTTTTAGTGTTGTTCCTTCGACTTATGAGTTTTGAATGTCACCTAGGTATATTCCATTTATTATTTGGACCAAAATACTTGAATATTATCCATCTAATATATTAGGTTGGCGCTGCAGGACAGTTGACTCCAGTAGGGACAAAAATTATAAGACAAACACGGATATGGGATCTGTGTTGTGCATGAGTGAGGACCCTTTCGTACTAATACACTGTTGTGTTTTGAATTAATTCATTTCTCATTTTTTATTGATTTTCTCATTTGTAGTTTTTTTCCTTTTATACTTTTGTTATAGTGAACATTTCTTCTGGTCGTCACAAAACATTGTCAATAACACTTCTCTGCGAAATGTATTGTCAAAAGGTACGAAATACCTGACGCTAATAGCCGTCAATTGTAAAGGCAACTAAAAATACTGATGAACTCAATCGAAGATTATGTCAGGCAGTGGTTTAACGCCTGGAAAGAAGACTAAGAGATCTTTCTGAATGGATTAAGTCTGTGAAGTGGTCGATATAAATCAGAATACAAAATCTTGAATGGACTAAGGAAACACATGCTACGTCAACGTTTAAAGACCAAAATGTTGCAAAATATCTGTCATACCTCCATTACATATAATATGTATAAAACATTATTGTTCCGGCATATATAACCCCAAACAATGATTTTATTTTATTTTTATATTGTAACCAGCGAAGAAAAAATATATCTTCCCTCACCGTTTTAGATACCTAAATTAAGTGGTTACATTAATTTGTTTCTCTAATTCTATGGAAATTTATCCCTTTTCGAACCCATTGTATAAAAAAATTTAATCAACGTGTGGTTGCTGGTGATCTCAGAAGATCATTGGATGATTTTAGGGGTCATGACCTTTTTGGCTGACTGGATGAACCAAAATATGATATCAGGTGTTTTACTTAATGAAATTGACAACTTCGTGCAATGTGAAAGGCACTCGAAGGGGATTTTCAGTAAACAAAAAAAGAAATGATTTATCCAATCTCGATAGTTAAATTATAAATTTTAAAGTACTCGCCGAGGCGGCTCGAACTTTAAAATTGATAATTTAACTATCTCGATTGGATAAATCCGATAATCAACTGGTATCAATGTAAGAATCTATATTTATACTATATGTCTAACCTTCATAATCCCATAGTCCAGGAAATGGTTGACCAGGAACCCATTGTATAAAAAAATTTAATCAACGTGTGGTTGCTGGTGATCTCAGAAGATCATTGGATGAATTTAGGGGTCATGACCTTTTTGGCTGACTGGATGAACCAAAATATGATATCAGGTGTTAATGAAATTGACAACTTCGTGCAATGTGAAAGGCACTCGAAGGGGATTTTCAGTAAACAAAAAAAGAAAATGTCTTTTTAATCATTAGAGAAACAGATTCTTACATAGTTACTCGTGGATTATCGGATTTATCCAATCTCGATAGTTAAATTATAAATTTTAAAGTACTCGCCGAGGCGGCTCGAACTTTAAAATTGATAATTTAACTATCTCGATTGGATAAATCCGATAATCAACTGGTATCAATGTTAGAATCTATATTTATACTATATGTCTAACCTTCATAATCCCATAGTCCAGGAAATGGTTGACCAGGGGTACCACCAGGATTAGCTGGATCATTAAAGAAAGGTGCATCAACAGTCATTACCACATTTTTGCATCTGTCTCGATCTAATGTGATTATAACTGGGTCGTGGTCTATTGGCCAACTATTCCAGGTTCTATTGATTTTGAATTTCATCTAAAATGTTAAACTTATATACAGATGCAATGCAATTCAAATATCCGAACTAAATGCCTACTGTGTTTCTCATCAAAACAAGTGTGTTATTCAAAAATCTAAAAATAGGAGGGACAAACGTCTCTTGACAGTTTGGCAAGACCAATTGCCCTTCCTGTGCCCTTGATTTTCTCAAATATTTTGTTTGGGTTAGTATTTCTCAATCCGTCGTTAGAAGTGCAATATGTGTGCATTTTTTAAAACTTTATTCGTTGTTTTGGTGGAGGTTTTTTTTGCCATGTCATATTTTTTCCGTATACTCAATGATTTAGTTATCCTAATGCATGATCATTTTTCTCGAAATCTGGATTAAATCTGTTGAACACTATGAATGTGTTTTTCTTTAAAGTAATTAAATATTTAACAACAAAATTCCCGTATACAATCATTACTTTTCAATTCTATTGCCTAGTAAACAAAAATAAATGATTACACACAACTATAAGTGTGCTGAGCCCAAAATATTAGCATGAAGTAAAGAAGACGGCATTTCCTTGAATTTTCATTCTATGTTCAGCTCTTAAAATTAAGATTTAATTCATTGATATTTCACAAGTTTGTTTGGGTTGGGTTTTTATTTTTTGGTGACTAGTTAACTTTATAAACATCATTGAATCGTCGTACATTCAAAAAGAAAAGTCTTATACATAATCGAGGATCATTCTATCAGAAAAACCAAATTACGAGTTTTTAACCTTTATGGAATATCTGTTCAACAGACGACATGTTCTATTTGTAGTGACCCCAATCCCGACATTTGAACATCGCGTTTTTGGTGGATTTCATGTTCCTTTCAGTCTTCAGTTTTTCATGTTGTGTTTTGTTGACTATCATTTGTCTTTCGATCGGTTTTTTTTGCCCGTTTGCTTTCGAACTATGATTTTTACTATACCTTTTGTATCTTACGTTTCTCTTTTAGCAAATGAAATGCAAATAATGATTCCATAAATCTGTTTAAAAATATAGATTACAAATTTCATTGATAAGTTGTTTTCATTAATTTTTTTTTTGTAGTAATACTTACGACATCTTTTGTCGGGTGTCGCCTTCTGCATGATATTTTACTAACTGCATTTTCTGTCAATAGTGACAATAGTAAAAACAAAGTTGTGATATACTTAAATTCCATTAAGCTAAAGTTGTTCGATTCTTATATGTAGCGCTGTGATAAAAGATAATGATGTAATTACATTGAATGCAGTACTTTTATACAGTGAATAAAATCATCAATCAGTGAAATCCACGCGTCAATTAAAAAAAATATGGCAAATGATATATCATTTATTGTGATTTCATGCAAAAAATCGTATGTAACAGTTGCCCTATTATGCATATTAGAATTTTATTACAACTATATAGATGCATATAAACTCATCATAGATTCTAGGACTAAATTTAGTATACAAGCCAGACGCACGATTCGTCTACAAAAGACTCATCAGATACGCTCGAATCCAAAAAGTTAAAAAGCCAAATAAAGTACGAAGTTGAAGAGCATTGAGGACCAAAATTCCTAAACGTTTTGCCAAATACAGCTTATGTAATCTATACCTGAGGTAGAAAAGCCTTAGTATTTCAAAAAATTAAAAAAATTGTAAACAGTAAATTTATAAATATAACCATATCAATGACAATTCATGTCAGCACAAAAAGTGCTGACTACTGCATCTGCTCATTCCCTACAAAAAAATGCAGAGTTGCTTGGTACTGTTTTGCTCGCTCATATCTGTTTTTTTTTGTTTTTTTTTATAGATTTAATCATCTTTTGTATGTTTTGTTCATTTTATTTTTTTTTTTAATTTTATCTTCTTTCGTTTATTGATTTTATCGTCTTTTGTTGATTTGGGTTTATTTATTCAGTGTTAGTCACATGGTTTTGCTTGACATTTTCGCTTTGTTTCAGTTTCACACTCCGTTAATGTATAACGTAAGGGGTGGAATACCTTTATAATCATACCATTGGTGTCATTCGGCTGTTGTCTGCTCTTTGGTCGGGTTGTTGTCTTTTCCCCACATTCCCCATATGATTGCCATACCCATTCTCAATTTTATTTGTATAAAAAAGAAACACAATAAATTTCAGGAAAATGTTCGAATTATTCATGAACGACATTATTGTTTCGTGTCGATGACGTGTTCGTTGGTTGCTTTACTCTTTTTTTCTTATGACTTTTTATTTCCCACTTTGAATTTTTGTTTCGAGCTGATTTTTTTTGTGATCAAAACTTATAATTTAAGAGTTAGTTTGTATTAAGCTGGAGGAATATTCTCTGTTTGGTGAAAAACAAAATGAAATATTCCTAAAATATATATTTTTAGGTTGATGTTTTTTCAAGTTCCATTTATTCAGTTATCTACGTGGATGCTATGTATGAATGCTGTAACACAATGTGTTGATCGAAAACGTCATTAATGGTCATGAAAATCTGTAACTTACAAGATAGATATAATCTACACTGATCAAATAACAAAATATTCAGTTATTCAAACAAGATATTTATATATGTAAATTTCTTGCGTAATAGATCATGTATGTGAACTATTACTCAGAGATATCTACTGTATCTACTTTGTCTTTCAAACCAAACATATTAGGTTGATCAATAATCTATGAAAACGAAGACAATGTCAAATGATCCCTTTTAAAAAGACTGTGACACAACAAACAGGCATGCTAAACCCCACTTACAGTTTAAATATGAGCTTTCGAGAAACTGGCATAATCATGAAAACTCTAATCAAACCAATGTTATCGTGTGAAGGTTCGATGTACCACCACTTTTATTCCCCTTTAAAGTGTCCTGTACCAAGTCAGGAAGATGGCCATTGTTATAATATTGTTCGTTTCTGTGTGTGTTGCATTTTAACGTTGAGTCGTTTCTGTTTTCTCTTATTTTTGAGATAAGACGTGGCACGGTACTTGTCTATCCCATATTCATGTATTTGGTTTTGATGTTATATTTGTTATTCTCGTGGTGTATTGTCTGTTGCTTGGTCCGTTTCTGTGTGCTGTTGCGTTTCGGTGTTGTGTCGTTGTTCTCCTCTTATATTTAATGCGTTTCCCTCGGTTTTGGTTTGTTGCCCCGATTTTGTTTTTTGTCCATGGATTTATGAGTTTTGAACAGCGTTATACTACTGTTGCCTTTATGTATCCTGTCTTCACAACAAGAGTCATATGCAATAATTCTACACAACAAATAGAATTGATCTATATGAGCTCAGAAGATCATTTTGATACAATATTATGCCGCCAATAAGACAACAGTTGTTTGCCGATGTTGAAATCTCTTAAATAAATAAATGTAACACAAAGAACATACAGTTAAGAACAACTGATGTATGCCTGACAGAAATTTAGACGCTTTGCATTTTCTATAGATATAGGAAGATGTGATGTGAGTGCCAATGAGACAACTCCCCATCCAAATAACAATTTATATGCATGAATATGACAGATAAAAAAAAGTGCAGAATGCAAGAAGAAACTCAGAATTTTGTGAAAATTACATTACAACCTAGCTAAATATTTCAGTTCTGATTTGTTTCTTCAACGAAATATCACCAGAAAAAAAAATGTTTTATGTTTGTCATTTAATGTGAAAACGGGGGGGGGGGTCACAGCCATCAAAAGAGGTCAAGGTCAGACGAATACATCAAATATAGTTGACTAATTGGTTGTAATATTTGAGATAAGAACTTATCCATGAACTGAGGTTTTTTACGCATAAGAACAAGTAAACCTTGCAAGGACCCATTAATCAAATATAGTTATCTTGTGTAATTCCATGATTTTTTAAAAAGCATTCACTTAACCTGAAAATGAGCTCATGAGGATATTGGATGTTATGACAGAGTGAAAATTCAGCGTTTTATCTGAGCCTTTCAGGGTTGATAATCATAACTTGGGTTGAGATATTTCGACTTTTTAGCCCATTGTAAAACAATTAAAATTCTAAGTCATTTTTATTCCACAATTGTTATTGGCGTTAATGCACTGTTACAATATTTGCTTATTATAGCATTACACACTGAAACTGATCAAATATTTATCAAAGGTACCAAGCTAATAATTTGACACGCCAGACGTGCGTTTCATCTACATAAGAATCACCAGTGATGGCCAAAGTAGTAAGAAAGCGCTAAACAAGTTTGAAGTTGAAGAGCATTGAGGACCCAAAATTCCGAATCATTGCGCCAAATACGGCTAACACCTGGGATAACACCTTCCAAAGTAACTATGATTGTGTGTTATGATGTCCAGATGACCAAACACCATCACTATTTCCATTAGACACACAGTTTTGTAGAAATTATATGACTTTGACAATTTATACAACATGTGATCAATAATCCGCGTACACTTTTAGTAAAAACTTCAATACTTAATGAGATTGTTTATCATTATGTATAGTTGTACATACCATTTGGCTATTGGTTTGATATCTATTTTTGGTGTCATTTGAATTCTATCTTTTTATCTGTTATAGAATAATGCCACATGGTAAATACTTTTTAATGTTACCATTTACATAAAAGCTTTCAAATTTATTAAGTATAGGTGCTTTTTTAATTTGTATTGTCTGATTTTGACTATTGAAGGCCTCTTATAACATACCACATTGAGTTTTTGTATGCTACAACAGATTTCTTATTCAATACAATTATGTTGAAGTCAACCCTGCATAACTTAAATTTTTATTCACTTGTATATATTTTATATAGTGGTTGAAATTTGGGGTTAGATTTTACCCTTATAACATGTCAGCATTTCAAGCTTCAAATTAAATGGATGATAAACTATGATGAAAAAAGTACATAAACTAAAGGCTCTAAAGAGCCTGTGTCGCTCACCTTGGTCTATGTGAATATTAAACAGAGGAAGCAGATGGATTCATGGCAAAATTGTGTTTTGGTGATGGTGATGTGTTTATACATCTTACTTTACTGAACATTCTTGCTGCTTACAATTATCTCTATCTTGGCCCAGTTGTTTCAGTGGAAAATGTTAGTAAAAATTTACAAATTTTATGAAAATTGTAAAATTGACTATAAGGGGCAATAACTCCTTAGGGGGTCAATTGACCATTTCGGTCAGGTTGACTTATTTGTAAATCTTACTTTGCTGTACATAATTGCTGTTTACAGTTTATCTTTATCGATAATAATATTCAAAATAATAACCAAAGACAGTAAAATTTCCTTAAAATTACCAATTTAGGGGCAGCAACCCAACAACAGGTTGTCCGATTCATCTGAAAATTTCATGGCAGATAGATCTTGAACTGATAAACAATTTTATCCGATGTCAGATTTGCTTTAAATGCTTTGGTTTTTGAGTTATAAGCCAAAAACTGCATTTTACACCTATGTTCTATTTTTAGACATGGCGGCCATCTTGGTTGGATGGTCGGGTCACCGGACACATTTTTTAAACTAGGTACCCCAAAGATGATTGTGGCCAAGTTTGGATTAATTTGGCCCGGTAGTTTCAGAGGAGAAGATTTTTGTAAAAGATTACTGAGATTTACGAAAAATGGTTAAAAATTGACTATAAAGGGCAATAAGTCCTAAAAGGGTCAACTGACCATTTCGGTCATGTTAACTTATTTGTAAATCTTACTTTTTTCAAACATTATTACTGTTTACAGTTTATCTCTATCTATAATAATATTCAAGATAATAACCAAAAACAGTAAAATTTCCTTAGAATTACAAATTTAGGGGCAGCAACCTAACAACGGGTTGTCCGATTCATCTGAAAATTTCAGGGTAGATAGATGTTAGACCTGATAAACAATTTTACCCCACGTCAGATTTGCTCTAAGTGCTTTGGTTTTTGAGTTATAAGCCAAAAACTGCATTTTACCCCTATGTTCTATTTTTAGCCATGGCAGCCATCTTGGTTGGTTGGCCGGGTCAACAGACACATTTTTTAAACTAGATACATCAATGATGATTGTGGCCAAGTTTGGTTTAATTTAGCCCAGTAGTTTCAGAGGAGAAGATTTTTGTAAAAGTTAACGACGACAGACGACAGACGACGGACGCCAAGTGATGAGAAAAGCTCACTTGGCCTTTTAGGCCAGGTGAGCTAAAAATGGTTACATCTTCTGACATCAGACTCTGACTTCTCTTGAATTGAATTTTAAATGTGTGCATTTTTATGTGTTTACATTTCTACATTGGCTAGAGGTATAGGGGGAGGATAGAGATCTCATAAACATGTTTAACCCCACCGCAATTTTGCGTCTGTCCCAAGTCAGGAGCCTCTGGCCTTTGTTAGTCTTGTATTATTTTAATTTTAGTTTCTTGTGTACAATTTGGAAATTAGTATGGCGTTCATTATCACTGAACTAGTATATATTTGTTTAGTGGCCAGCTGAAGAACGCCTCCAGGTGCGGGAATGTCTCGCTACATTGAAGACCTGTTCCATTTTACAGTCCTATTGTTATACTTGTATAATGCACCATTTCAACAATACATCAGTAAATTCATTGTGACATGGCAATCTTGTTTGGGATCATAAGTATAGCAAACTGCGTGTGTTTTTAAATAATGGTTTATTCTATTTCATAATAATAATATGAATAACATATAAAAATAATCAACAGCAAAACATATGCTGAAAATCAACATAAAATTTGATAACAATAAGCAATTATTAAGAGTATCCCAGGCCCTGGAAATATGTGAGGCATTTAAATCATTTTTAATTGAATGCATTTTCAGTGCTTCTAAAAATACTTTGTCAAAAATTATATCAAAGTGATTGAAAATCAAGTTGGAAAAAAATAGAAGTTAAAACAATGTCCTAATGTATAGGAAATATGCATAAAAAACATGTAAATGATAATATTGCACGATTTATCCAACAATTGGGTAGTATGGCTTCCATTCCTCCGAGGTATACTGTGGGCTCCAGTTACCTGGTAGCAGTACTTTAAAGTTGATTGTTTGAAAATAATCCAATTTGTGGCTGAAAGACATAAATAAATAAACATTATCTTACAATTAAGCATTGGTAAGTTTCTATGGGTACTTTTAGAAGCAAGATTTTGATAATATTATATGAGTGCCTTATTTTTAAATTCAAACCTGAAAATCTATAATAAATACTGTAAGATGCTTTTTTTTTATCCAAATGAAACTAGAGGGCTCTAAAGAGCCTGTGTCGCTCACCTTGGTCTATTTGCATATTAAACAAAGGACACATGAATTCATGACAAAATTGTGTTTTGGTGATAGTGATGTGTTTGTAGATATGACCTTAATGAACACTCTTGCTGTTAACAATATATTTACCTGTAAGGCACTTTGTGCAGTAGTTAGAGAGAAAAACATTTTGTAAAAATTTACCAAAATTTACAAAATTTATGAAAATTGTTAAAATTAACTATAAAGGCCAAGAACTCCTTAAGGGGTCAATTGACCATTTTCCTCATGTTGACTTATTTGTAGAATCTACTTTGCTGTATAATATTGCTGTTTTAAGTTTATCTCTATCTATTATTATATATAGTCAAGATAATAACCAAAAACGGCAAAATTTCCTTAAAATTACCAATTCAGGGGCAGCAACCCAACAACAAGTTCATCTGAAAATTTCAGGGCAGATAGATGTTGACTTAAACAATTATACTCCAGTCAGATTTGCTCTAAATGCTTTGGTTTCAGAGTTATAAGCCAAAATCTACATTTTACCCCTATGTTCTTTTTTTAGACATGGCAGCCATCTTGGTTGGCCGATTGGGTCATAGGACACATTTTTTGAACTAGATACACCAATGATGATTGTGGCCAAGTTTGGTTAAATTTGGCCCAATAGTTTCGGAGGAGAAGATTTTTGTAAAAGTTAACAAGACGACGACGATGACGACAGTCAACAACAAGGGACTACGGACGCCAAGTGATGAGAAACACAATATGATAAGCCAAGGATCTGTAAGAACTTGATGCATTTTTCTGTTATTTGGCAACACATTGGTAAGGTACAGGAATGATGATCACTTTTTTAAAGTTTTTCAAACTGCATACCTATTCATCAAAGAAATATGACAGCACTTCTATTATATTGACCAAGCTAAATTCCATGTTTGACATGTTTGTATGATAAGTAAATGTGCATATGTGCAAATTTGTTTCATATTGATTATACATGGATAAATGTTTACACTCAAATAAAATTTCCATGATATTACTCTGTTCATAGAAAAATATCCCACATGTTTTATTCATACTGAAATATGTTAGTTAAAGATCCAGAAGAAAAAATATAACTCAACATATTCTACCCCAGAAAATCAGAATGCCTGAAATAGATGAAGAAAACGTTCTAAAAACTTCTAACCTCACCAAAACAAAAAATTATTTAGAATATCCCAGTCCCTGGAAATATTTTAGGCAGTAATTTATTTATACATTGGCAAGGCTTCTATGAATAATTATACCAAAATGCATTCAAAGTTTTACCTACCAAATACAACTGCCAATAAAAAAAAGCATAAAATTCAGGAAAAATATCTTTTTAAGACTTACAAGTCAGGATTTGTATATTTCCCTGTTGGTACAGGATACAGTGATTCATATGTTCTATTGGTCCCTGATCCATGGATAGCATAAGCATTAAATTTAGTGACTTTTGGTGGAAAATAATTGCCTGGTATGGTGGCTTTCCCTGTCCATCTATTGTTTTTAATAGCAGCTGTGTAAGTTAGTGGAAGTTGTTGCTGGAAAATATGGTAGTTATCTTTGAACATGTATATGTAAGTAGTAATTTAGTGCAAGTTGTTAGCAAAATATGCAAATAATTTCTTAGAATATGATAGCTGTTCAAGCTTTTTCAATTCTTGTGATTCTATGGTCATTTTGGATTTGTAAATGTAAAGTTATCAATTATAGATGAGAATATGTGTCAGTTTAAGCAATGCAAGCCTCATTCGGCCATATCTGGTAAAGATGGTACCACCCCAAATAATCACCAATTCTTACATTAAATCAAATAATAACAAGGACTATCAAAAGACAAAAGTACACTGTGCTTAAAAGCAACATTTAAATCAATATGTAACTGGTCATTTAACTGCAGCAAACAATAATTTATTCAACATCTAGTGAATTTTTATAAATCTTTACAATGAAATGTTATAAATCTGTTGATTGATTAATTGTTGGTGATTTTTTATTAGTGGAGAAATACATCATATAAACATATAAGAAAACAGATAAAAGTAAACATGTTTCTTTATATCATTTCAACTGAGGACTGAATAATTTTTAAACAGAAGTTTCCTTTTGGTATAATGCATTTCACACTTACTTTAAAACTATTCCTGGCTCCATGCAGCAACAGAAGCAGATGTTGTCCGTGCCTGTAAAAGATACAGATATAAAAAAAAGATTGTAAACAAATATACACATCTCATTAGTTACTTCCAGAATCTGTCTAATGGCTAAGAAGTACAATAGACAATACTTTATAAATAAACCTCAGACACATAGGTGTACAAGAGGACATCATATATACACGTATACACATGTTTATACTCAATACATTCACACTAAACATAATAATGCTACATACATGGGATAATATAGCAAATGTCAATTTACAAACTACCATAACATTCAATTAAAAACCAACAGAAATCACAAGTATTGTGTAAGAATTTTTTTAAATATTGCTAAGTGTTTGTAAAGTTCTACATGACAAAATGTTAAAAGCTGTTTCAATTTGTACTTCGTTGGATTTGCAGTATAATATTGTGGAATATATTTATTTCTAAGCAGTTTTATTTCCTGTTTTTGACATTTAAAAAGATAATGAAATTCATCTCCTATTCCATTTCCACAAAGATGACAAATTAAAAATGTATGTTGTTCTTTTTGTGTGATTTTGTTATTTTTGTCACATGAACATCATTAAATAAATATAATTCCTGTGAAATGTTGATTTTGACATAATCAAGAATTATTTTCAACTACTGGTCCTCCAATGCATCTATACATAATATAATTACCTATGACATTTTATTTTTAACATTTTCATTTAAATAGACCCATGATGTAACACAGCATCCTTATATTGTTTGATTATAAACAGTTGACTTTAAATGTGACATTACAATAGTTAGACTTTCTGATTATTATATCGACCTCACATTGTAATTGTCTATATACCATAAAAGGTTGCATTATTCATTCAAATGTTGCATTTTTTTATTAAAAATTGGGACAATGTATCAATTGCTGCATAACAAAATTACATTACCAATACTTAACCAAGCACAGTATATAAAGTCAAAATCAACTTGCAAACTTACGGACTCAGCTCAACTTCTAAGTAATCATTCTGATCATTGAGAAAAAATGCCTCTGCAACTAAACAAAAAAGAAAATATCCCAGCAATGACAATTTGATATAAATAGAACTAATATTGGAATAAAAAAAAAGATATTTTGATTCATTTTACTAAATCAAAGTTATCCTTCATATGTTCCACAATAATTCACTAGCCAAAGTGTTTTTTTCCTATGTTTCCTTTGTAAAATATTTGTTGTAACAGATTTTATATTTTTTTTTAGATCTCATTTTTAATATAATGAAAAATACTAAGCATATAAAGTTACAAAATATTTCAACAACATAATTCATATTTTTTAACTAATGCTTGCAGAAATTGCATACATGTGACAAATCAACACAATCAAACTGCAGACCAACTTGCAAAATATTTAATAATTTCCCTTTGTACAATTCAAGAAAAATTTGACCAATTCCTACCCAAGGTTGGACAAGAAAAGATGAAACGACTGAATTTAGCAGGTACTTGATATGCTTTTGCATTCAGGAAAGCAAGTAAAGATATAGATTTAGTGACTTCCAATATTCAAACATAGTGGAAAGACAAGAAACCAGAAATAGCAGATCGTATAAATTAATAGAATGCAAAACAGACATTCGAAAGAACTCTTTTTTTCCAAAAACAATAGTTGAGTGGAACCATCTGGACGAGGTAACTGCATGTCAAAAGACAGTTGAAGGTTTCACGGCTGCCCTCCAACGGTTGGACTAACCAACCCGCTCTCCTTCCAGTGCGCATATATCCGAGATCGGATCCTGCACTGTGTAACATACAGATACAGATACAGATAAGCACAAGTTGGTAAACTTTATAAAGGATAATACATCATTTTAAATTACAAAATTACAACTCATTGCACATTGGTTTATTTCCCAGTGGTGGGGTACATGGCTTACCTTCATAATCCCAAAGTCCAGAAAATGGTTGACCAGGGGTACCACCAGGGTTGGCTGGGTCATTAAAAAAAGGAGCATCCACGGACATAATCACATTATTGTGTTGGTCCTGATCTAATGATATCATGACTGGGTCATGGTCTATTGACTTACCATCCCAGAGAGTACTGATAGTATATGTCATCTGGAATAATTATTTCAAAGATAATTTATTCAGCAATACAATTCAAAATTTAAAAAGATGGCCATATGAGATACAGTTGTTTTGGTGTTATTTAATATTTGTATAACATATTACTACTTAGAAATCATCATTTTACTTTTGTGGCTTTGATACATTCTTGTGACACACAGTTTATAATTTTTTTATGGTGTCTTTGTGTTAACCCGTAAATTCATGATAAATTTCCATTGTTATTCTGGGGTTTTCATGTTGTAGTGTACTACTATATTATTTGTTTATGTTTTCCCCTGTACTGAGTGTTCTTGCTTTGCTTATTTGTACTGTTTAACTGTAATGTAATATTGTCATTTTAGCTGTAATTTTTACATTGCCATTTAAGCAGGAGGTTTGACAAGCTATAATGTCAGATACAACCCACCAATGTTTTAGTAAAATGTCATGCACCAAGTCAGGAATATGGCAGATGTAACAAATAGTCAGTTTCTATGTATGTTAATATCTGTTTTTGTAGAGCAGTTCAGTGTTTCTTTTGTACAGTTGTTTTCCACTTAGAGTTGACGTGTTAACTGTAGTTTTGGTAAGTGGCAGTAACATTGACCTGAATTTGTTTTCACTTAATAGATTTATGACTATTGAACATCAGTATACTACTGTTGCCTTCATTTGTATATAATTAAGGTATTGAAAGATAGTTTGGGCCAGGTGAGATGAAAGTGCAGGATATCAGTCAATTACAAATAAATATGAAATCTTATGTAAATAGTGTAAATATTTTCATTTTAATTTTTCTTTCAATATGCAATGTACAATTTTTAAGGGGAAAATTGCTGTGTTGAGAATAGCTATATTGACACACTGGTGATTCATTATTATTTGTTGAATATCAATTAAGTGGTTTTTGTTGGTAAAGTAAAGCACAAAATATGACTATTAAACAAAGTACAAAATTTCTATATGCATGCAGACTGACTATTTGACTTACATTTGGGTAGTACTGTTTCCATTCATCTGAGGAATACTGTGGGCTCCAGTTTCTAGCTAGCAGTCCTTTAAAGTCGATTGGTTGAAAATAATCTAATTTGTGACTGAAAGACAAATATCAAGAAACAGTATCTTATAATTTTGATAGCTAATAGTTTGTATGAATGCCCTGAAAAAACATTAAAACCCAAAAACCTTATTTTAAATACCTTGAATAAATTTATTAATTACTTAAACCAAACTTGGCCACAATCATCATTGGGGTATCTAGTTTAAAAAATGTGACCGGTGACCCGGCCAACCAACAAAGTTGGCCAACATGGCTAAAAAATAGAACATAGGGGTAAAATGTAGATTTTGGCTTATATCTCTGAAATCAAAGCATTTAGAGGATATCTGACTGGTGAAAAAAAAATTATCAGTTCAAGATTTATCTGATCTGAAATTTTCAGATGAATCAGAGAACCCGTTGTTTGGTTGCTGACCCTAAATTGATAATTTTATGAAATTCCGCATTTTTGGTTATTATCTTGAATATTAAAATAGATAGAGGTAAACTGTGAACAGCAATAATGTTTAGTAAAGTAAGATCTACAATAAGTCAACATGATCAAAATGGTCAACTGACCCCTTAAGGAGTAGTTGCCCTTTAAAGAAAATTTACAACAATTTTTCATAAATTTTTGTAATCTTTACAAAAATCTTCTCCTCTGCAACTACTGGGCTAAATTAAACCAAAGTTGGCCACAATCATCATTGGGGTATCTAGTTTAAAAAAAAGTGTGCAGTGACCCATCCAACCAACCAAGATGGCCACAATGGCTAAAAATAGAACATAGGGGTAAATTGTAGATTTTGGCTTAGAACTCTCAATCCAAAGCAATTAAAGCAAATTTGACAAGGGTAAAATTGTTTATCAAGTCAATATCTTTCTGCCCTGACATTTTCAGATGAATTGAAAAACCGGGTTGTTGGGTTGCTGCCCCCCCCCCCCCTGACTGATCAATTCTTTTCTCAGCATAGTCGAGTGATATGAATAATTATCACTAAAAACTAAGGGCAAATGTCCCTTTGTCAACGCTGTCATAGGTAAAATAGTGATAAACAGATTATCATTGGTCATCTCAACTTTCTAACTTTCGCCATATCAGCTTTTATTTTTATAATTATAACTGCTTTAACTTGAGCATCACTGATAAGTGATCTTTTGTAGCAAAACCTGCAGCAGGGGTACAAATTTAATCCTGGTTTCTACAATGAGTTATTTTTTTCCGTACTGATATATGTTTTAGATCCTCAACACATAAAGCGTTATGCCATTTTTTTTTTAAACTGTCTTAAAAGTTTTACACATGAGTAATATAGCTGTTTAAACAAAATGCATGATAGTTATCAGGAAAAAACAATCTTCTTTAAACTTACAAGTCAGGATTTGTATATTTCCCTGTTGGAACAGGATACAGTGATTCGTATGTTCTATTGGTCCCTGATCCATGGATTGCATAAGCATTAAATTTAGTGACTTTTGGAGGGAAATAGCTGCTGGGTATGGTGGCTACCCCAGTCCATCTATTGTTTTTAATAGCAGCTTTGTAATTCAGTGGAAGTTGTTGCTGAAAAATATGTTAAATTGGTTTACATTGTCATTTTGGGTCCTTTTATAGCTGACTATGCGGTATGGGCTTTGTTCATTGTTGAAGGCTGAATGGTGACCTATAGTTATTAATTTATGTGTCATTTTGGTCTCTTGTGGAGAGTTGTTTCATTGGCAATCATACCAGATCTTCTTTTTTTTTTAAGTATCTTTGGACAAACATAATTAAGGTGGTATACATCCAACAAATTAAGTACAAGTTGTTAAAAAATATACAACAAATGTCTTTTGGTATGGTAGCTGATCTCCCCACTTTTTTCATTTTCTTTATAGTTTTAAGCTTACTTTAGGATTTTAAACTGAATCTATTCGATGGACATTTTGTGACATAAAAAAATGCCACTTTGATAAGTAATGTTATTAATCTTAAGATAAGATATCTGCTACAACATAACATTTCTATCAAACTGTATAAGACTCATAATTCATAGAGAAGAACATAACCTTTTTATGCAAATGACTACCACATCCATTTAGTCCTATAAAAAAAAAAATAATAATGATACACAAGAAGGTCTGTAAATTATGCTTTATTAATATTTTCAAGTAAATTATTCTCTATTCTTTATATTTAAGCATCCCATTATTTCTATTCTTTAATTTTTTCTATTTTTTTCAATTCTTTAAATTTTTGGCTAATTTTTCTGTTGTTTTTGCCCATTTTTCTCTTTTCTTTAAACCACATCCAGGCTCTCATATAACCCTGGTAATATAAGGAATCTTCATACTTCATGACATTTAAACTTTAAACTAATTAAGAAATCTGATAAAAGTAACACGTTACATAATACCTTTGGTATTTTCCTGACCAGAGGACTGAATAAGTCTTGAAGTTCTTGTGATATCATGCCCTTTACAGTGGTGGATACAGAAATTTTCATAAGTGGGGGCCCACTGACTGCCTAAGAGGGGGCCTGCTCCTGTCATGCTTCAGTGATTCCCTATATAAGCAACTAAATTTTTCCCAGAAAAAGGGGAGCCTGGCCCCCTAGCACCCCCCCCCCCCCCAAGTTCGATTTTAATTTACACTTACTTTAAAACTATTCCTAGCTCCATGCAGCAACAAAAGCAGGTGTTGTCCATGCCTGTAAAAGATACATATATACAAATGATTGCAAACAAATACACATGTCTGAAAAATTACTTCAGATGCCTATTCAAATCCATGAACCTTGTCAGTGATAGTCTTTTCTAATATCTTAATATTTCTTGTCACATAATAGAATTAAGAAGATGTGGTATAACTGCAAATCAGCCAATGAGACAACTCTCCATCAAAGTTGCAATGTTTAAAATTTCATTGGATTCGCAATGTTTAAAATTTCATTGGATTCTAATATAATGTACACAACATTGAAAATTTGTTTATCGATTAACAAATGACTTTCAATGTACTGTCAAGATAATAAGTCTTCTTAAGTATCATGACCTTATAACCTTAACAGGTTGTTAAACTTTTAATTATTCATTCCAATATTGCAAAAATATAAGGGATTTTTTTAGTCGAAAGATATTTTTGTCAAGTATGTGAGACCATGTATTATTCAAAAATATTGTATTGCTACATCATGATATTACATGAGCTATACTTACCACTGTATATAAAGAAAAAAACAACTTATAAACTTACGGACTCAGTTCAACTTCCAAATAATCATTCTGATCATTGAGAAAAAATGCCTCTGCAACTAAACAAAAATAGAAAATAAGCAAGCAATGATTATTTAATATTCATAGAACTAATATTGTTATAGAAAAATGGATATTTTGATTCAATTTCCAAATTAAAGTAACAAAATATGTCAACATCAAAATAGTATAAGTTGACAATGCATATATTTAAATAAAGAAAAATCATTCTCAATATGAAAATTTGATAAAAATTTTCCTTGTGCAAAGAGTGTTGTTAATTTTCATATCATTGACAAAGAATTGTCTCCACAGTGCATGTAAAACTGGCTACAACTCAAAACTATCAAGCTGCAGACCAAATATCTAACTATTCCCCTTCATAGGTTCCCATGTTTTTGGATAGACATACAAATGGATGGATTGAGTCAAGCATTTACTATACCTTCCTTGGCCTTTGGCAACACAGGCAAAATTATTAAGAAAATGTTGGTTAACTTTATAAATTTAGATAAAAACATCATTTTAAATTACTAAATCATTACTAATTGCACAGAGAGTGATGTTTGAAGCAGGTAAAGTACAAGAATCATAGTCATTTTGCACCATAATCTTTTCGTTCCAATTAAAAATATCCAATTAACATGTATGCCCCACTCACACTATCATTTTCTATGTTCAGTGGACTGTGAAATCGGGGTCAAAACTCTTATTTGGAATTAAAATATTAGAAAGACCATGAGGAACATGTGTATTATAGCGAACCTTATTGAACCTTTTCATAGATTCACCTGATAGTTACCTGTCCATTTAAACTTTTGGCAGTTCAATTGTCCCATCTGACAAATACAACAGGTTTTGTTCTCTGTATAGTTTATTCACTCAGACCTTAAAATTTCTTCTAAGAGAAATCTATCACTCATTGATTAATCTACCAGAGTAAAAAATTATCTGCTAAACTGATAGAAATACCATGTTTCACTTAAAAAAAATGTCTGTGATTTCATGTTTATTAAACATTTATAATATTTTTTTTCAATCTGTTCAAAATAATTTAATCATAAAAAGTTTGTTTAAAAAAAAGTATTGTTCGTATGAAAATTTGCATCTTTTAGTTTTTGATTAGTTAAAAAATACTTTTAAGAAGGCCTTAATATATAAAAATCACCATTTTTAGATTTTTTTTATCATTTTGTTTTGGAAAAAGTAATAATTTTGATTTTTTTCAGAAATCAACTTTTATTAATGTTTGAATCAGTGTTTATACATTCAACAGTTTGAAAATATAATACATTCAAAGTCATATACAGTTTTAATATTAATAGTCAACATGTTATTTCCATCAGTTAAGCAGATAAATTTTTTGCTCAGGTAGATTAATCAATGAGTGATAGATTTCTCTTAGAAGAAATTTAAAGGTCTGAGTGAATAAACTATACAGAGAACAAAACCTGTTGTATTTGTTAGATAGGACAATAGAACTGCCAAAAGTTTAAATGGACAGGTAACTTGCAGGTGAATCTATAGAAAGGCTCAATAGGGTTCGCAATAAGTTTCAAGTTGATTGGACTTCAACTTCATCAACAACTATTATACCTTGACCAAAAACTTTAATAAAAACTTTAACTTGAAGCGGGACAATCTGATGAATGGAATAATGAATGGTCAAAAGAACGGAAACACAGACTGAAAAACATAATGCCCCTGAATGGTACAAAATGGAAAAGTATTTTTTCCATATGGTACCAAATGGTAAGCACATTTGCAATATGGTACAAATTGAAATCTATTTTACAAAATTGTTTATGTTCATGATACAAAATGGTAAATCCATGGTACAAATGTGTCATTCTGGATGGAAATGGCAATGATATGAAATGGTTATGGTAACAATTTACTGGATACCAAATACACAACTAACCTTCATAATCCCATAGCCCAGGAAATGGCTGACCAGGGGTACCACCAGGGTTGGCTGGATCATTGAAGAAAGGAGCATCAACGGTCATTATCACATTGTTACATCTGTCATGGTCTAACGATATTATAACTGGGTCATGGTCTATTGGCCGACCATCCCATGTAGTGCTGATGTTAAATGTCATCTAGAATGAATAATATTATTTATGTAAATGACAAGCAGTTTTACTATCTAATTAAACTTCAGGATATCTCATATACTTAAAATATATTTCATATACTTAAAAGATATCTCAAATAATTAAAAGAAAACTCATATACTTTATAAGGTATATTATATACTTTATAAGATATTTTCTAATGTTATACGGTATCCACTCGTGTTTACCCTACCGTGAAATCAACACTTCAGGTTTTGGTTCACTTATATTTTTACCATGTTAACAGATATCTTCTAATAAAGTAACAGATATCTTCTAATAAAGTAACAGATATCTTCTAATAAGTTAAATAAGATATCTTCTAATAAAGTAACAGATATCTTCTAATAAGGTAAATAAGATATCTTCTAGAGTATATAAGATATCTTATGAATATGTTTTTCATATAAGATATCTTAATTTCCTTATATAATATATCATTTAGTTCATAAGATATCTTATATAAATTATATGATATCTTATATAGAAAATTATGTGGTTTCTTAAATTAAACTATATAAGATATCTCATTCACTATATAAGATATCTCAGACACTAATATAAGATATCTCAATCACTATATAAGATATCTCATTCACTATATAAGATATCTCATTCACTATATATTATATCTCATACACTATATAAGATATCTCAGACACTAAATATGATATTTCATACACTATATAAGATATCTCAGACACTTATATAAGATATCTCATTCACTATATATGATATTTCATACACTATATAAGATATCTCAGTCACTATATAAGATATCTCAGACACTTTTATATAAGATATCTCAGACACTTTTATATAAGATATCTCATTCACTATATAAGATATCTCATACACTTATATAAGATATCTCAAACACTATATAAGATATCTCATTCACTATATAAGATATTTCATTCACTATATAAGATATCTCATTCACTATATAAGATATATCATACACTATATAAGATATCTCAGACACTATATAAGATATCTCAGACACTATATAAGATATCTCATTCACTATATAAGATATCTCATTCACTATATAAGATATCTCATTCACTATATAAGATATCTCATTCACTATATAAGATATCTCAATCACTATATAAGATATCTCATGCACTATATAAGATATCTCAGACACTATATAAGATATCTCAGACACTATATATGATATATCATACACTATATAAGATATCTCAGTCACTATATAATATATCTCAGACACTTATATAAGATATCTCAGACACTTATATAAGATATCTCATTCACTATATAAGATATCTCATTCACTATATAAGATATCTCATTCACTATATATGTTATCTCATACACTATATAAGATATCTCATTCACTATATAAGATATCTCATACACTTATATAAGATATCTCATTCACTATATAAGATATCTCAGACACTTATAAAAGATATCTCATTCACTATATAAGATATCTCATTCACTATACAAGATATCTCAGACACTATATAAGATATCTCAATCACTATATAAGATATCTCATGCACTATATAAGATAGCTCAGTCACTATTTAAGATATCTCATTCACTATATATGATATCTCATTCACTATATAAGATATCTCATACACTATATAAGATATCTCATACACGATACAAGATACCTTATAAACTATTTAAAATATCTTATAAACTATAAAGATATCATATAAAATTTTAGATTTCTTTTAACTATTTATGTGAGATATTTTGTAAAATATACTAGATATCTTATAAAGTAAAATAGATATCTTGAAGTTATAATAGATTGTAAATGACTTGCTGCATATGTATGGTAGATGCATAATTTATAGCTTTCGATAATTCAGGAGGAGTCTTATTAATACAAACGAAAAAGATGCATTATGGCTCTTTGGTTAAAAATTGTGTCAATAACAGAGAGAACAAACAATAATTTCAATAAAATAATAAAACATCTATCATAATGCATCAATCTCATAAATACAACTTTGATCAACTTTAACAAGAGGGTACAAGTATTCCAACATCTTTAGACATTTCTGTTCAGTTTAAAACATACCTTATTATTCTTGACTTAAGGAAGAGGGGTTGTTATGGGGGTACCTTCGTGACAAATAACGGTAAAAATTCATGTCAAATGACGTTACAGGTAATTTTTGGTGCATGACAATAAAATATGCACTTTCTTTTAGACAATAAAAAATTGAATGATTTTGAAGAATCACGTTAATTGTTTTCACAAAATAAGGGTAAAGATAATTATTTGAGACCTCTGACAATCACGATAAGGATATTTTGACGAATTACCGGGAAATTTTAATCAATTTGAGGCTAAAGGTAGCTGAAAATGGCTGTTTGACACCTGCCAGTAAAGGCATTGCTACCCTCTTACAAATGTCTATCTGTTTATCATTGTCTATAGGAGCATGTTTTTTTAATTAATTTCTTAAATTCTTTTTTTCTAACTTTGTACTATGGTACTTACAGCCCTTCCTAAGGTTTCTCGTTTCCTGTTGACACAATTTCCATCTATATTCTCTGTAAGTACAAAAACTATAAAATAAAAAGTTGATATGAATTTAATTTCCATTTAGCTAGATTTTCTGTATGATTTTGTATGTCTTAGTTTGTAAGTACAGTGACAGTTTACACTGTGAAACCAGGATGAGAACAAAACCATATGTTAATCATGTTAACAATAATCTAATACGTCAGTCAAGAAAACCAAGACTATTATTCAGTGAAACAAAAACAAGATAATTAAAAAGCAAGATAAATAATTATAATTTTATGTTAATTACATATATATCTTGTATAGTAAATCAAGTTTAATACAATACACATTATCTTGAATTGCCTTGTTTGTTTTTTTTGTTTTTTGATTTTGTTATTCTTTTTTACTCAAACAATTAAACAAATGAAAAAGAATATAAAAATTATTATTAAGGGAAGTGGTCCGAGTACACAGTTATCGTCCTTTGATATTTGTTGTCCACGAATATAGTCCTTAGTGTGGACAGTGTGTTACTTGCCAATTTTTGTTATACCCCTTCCAAATTTATTTCTCCATGTTTTATTCCTCATATAGCAAGTAGGGTGGGGGGGGGGGTGAAATGACACTGTAAACAAATTTGAATCTTAAATATTAATGTAAAGAAGTGATTTATAGGTCCAGCTGAAAAAGGTAAAAAATTAGCACTTCTGAAGCTGTCAAAAGATTTCAAGACCCCCTTAACATAAAATTGTCCATATTTTGAGTTAGAGCTGATGAAGTTTTCTATAATTTTGATATAATTTGTCCCAAAAGTAGTACAACACACAGTAAAAATATTATTGAGAAAGCACAGGTGGGATTTTTTTTATTTTCATTTATTGTCTAAAAGAAATGCACTACAAAAGAAATGTGTATTAGGACCAAGTCATTCTGGGTAATTATTTTACAACCATAATTGAAACATTTAACCCTTTCCTCCATAATGACGCCTTTTGACGCCACCCCCTTTACTCCATAATGACGCCTTTTGACGCCTGTGTAGTACCTCAGTTGAAACACTTCGACTACAAAGTGTATGCAGTTGACTTAATAAAGTTTGTATCCAATATGAAAAGGAATATCATAGGAATATCTGACTTAAATTTATTTGATGAAATAGTTGTTTTTCACAATGCGTTAATACTTCAAATCATAAGTTCAGCATTTTATCAAAAAAATCCTATGCGAATCAAGTATGCAAAAAAAAAATTTCAATCAATATACTACCACAAGATTAGACACACTTAAATGTCTCTCGGACTCCTGTTCTAACATTCGCTATTATTACTAAATATCTAAGAACTGTCACCAGGTCAATAGTCAAATGGATATCTTCTAAATGTGTGTGTTCATGTATAAAATGTGATGAATTCAAATATCAAATAATCAGAAAGTTTGTTTTTTTTTATCTGAGGCTTATAAATCTTATTTGAAGTCAAATTTCCATCAGAGAGACTATATATAAGGTTTAATGTCATTTAATAAAATTCTATAACCAATAGTACACATGACTGATGTACACCATATGTATAAAATATAAGGTATCTTCAGATAGAGGCTAATAAATTATAATCTAAAACATCAAATATCCAATAGAGTATGAACTTGAAGGTCAAGGTCATATTTAATATATAACATGTAACTGAAACAGAGGCAGATGCAAGACTATAGAAAATCATACTCTTAAAACGAATAAATAAAAAACAAATTTCCTTTCACTATAAAACAATTGAGATGCAGACCTTATCCTGAAATTTAAATCCGCCCTCTATAGCACCTGGGCACTCAGGTCAAGGACGTATATATGTGCTCTGATTGGAGTCTCGATGAACCGTTTTTCAAGTTTAAGAATATTGATAGACCTGATATTGGTGTGTGATGGTTCAGATATTCATGACGACAATGTATATCTTTGGTTTCTTCTTACTCAACAACAATTACCTGTGTTAGTATCTCAATGAACCTTGAACTTTGATGAACAAGTGACCGCAGATGGCAGTTAGGTCCGCTGCTGTATGCCCTGAGGTAATCGGTGCCCTCAGGTAATCGTGGCAATAGTTCCCATTATGCGTAGTAATAACATGATCTAAAAATAGAATAAACTAAAAATACATCATTGTACTTTCTATTTCGACTGACAGTATATGTGCGAAAAATAGGAGAAAACAGAAACACATACAACTTTTTACAATAAGTTACGACAAATAATTCACGAAAAATACCAAAATATTTGGTTAATTTGTGATCATTGCAACGTGGACAGATATTTATTTAGTGAAACGTAAATGACTTAAAATAATTAAAAAGAAAACACGTTTTGAATGGCGATTTAAACTTTAAAAAAAAAAAATTATAATAATACTAGTAGTTGTTAAAAAATTGTTTCATAAAGATTTATGTAAATAAATGAATGCAATTATTTAAACTAACTATTAAAGAAAAAAAGTCTTCCACACATGCCTAATGCAGCAAACATTAGATTTTCCGGGGGGGGGGGGGGGGGGGGGGCTATGGATTTTTTTTTCCTTCGGCGAAAAACAATATTTTTTGGAGACCAGTCGAAAAAACATTTTTTTCTTTCATTTCAAATTTAGCATTACATATAGTGGCAACTGAGGGTGAAACAAACAAGTTTTTTTTTCTCAGGGTCAAAAACAAATTATTAGTTTCTCAAACACTTAGAAACAAACTTTAAAAAAAAATTTTGGTTACTTCTTTTAAAGTTACAAAAGTAGAAAATGATAACATTTAATAGATAGGTTATTGAAAATCAGTTCATCTTATCCGACTGCATTAAGGGCAGTGGCGGATCCATCCATTTAAAAAAAAGGGGGGTTCCCAATCCAGGATACAAGGAGGGGGTTCCAACTATACGTTCCCATTCAAATGCATTGATCTCCAAAAAAAAGGGTTCCTATCCCCAGAACACCCCTGGACCCGCCACCGAGCAGTTACATAAAATATCTCTATAAACTGTCACGGCATTATTTGAATGTAAGTGTACTGCATGCATCTTACACTATAAGATTAGCATTAACACTAATGCAAAATTGTTAAATAATTACCACTTTCGTTGTTTTTTTTCTTATCTTTGTTTGAAATGTATTTATGATTTAAGCAAAGTATACATTTATAGATCCGTATTTTACTCGTTTGGCTTTAAAATAGTTAATAGTATATGACACTTACATATGGACAGATTAAATTTATTCAAATTTATTCGTTCTTTGTGTAATCATACGTTTTTTGATTGAGTTAAGTCTGCTAATTGATATTTTATCGTATGTTTTTATATGTTGTGATGTTATGCTATTGTTTCAGAAAAAGGGAGAAGGTTTGGGCCCATTAAAACGTTTAATCCCGCTGCAAATGTTTGCACCTGTCCTAAGTCAGGAATCTGATGTACAGTAGTTGTCGTTTGTTTATGTAATATATACGTGTTTCTCGTTTCTCGTTTTGTTTATATAGATTAGACCGTTGGTTTTCCCGTTTGAATGGTTTTACACTAGTAATTTTGGGCCCTTTATAGCTTGTTGTTCGGTGTGAGCCAAGGCTCCGTGTTGAAGGCCGTACTTTAACCTATAATGGTTTAATTTTTAAATTGTTATTTGGATGGAGAGTTGTCTCATTGGCACTCACACCACATCTTCCTATATCTAGATTATGCATATATTGATTTTGGTTACTTCTTTACTTCTTTTACTTCTTTTTAACATAAGTAGAAAATGATAACATTTAATAGACAGGTTATTGAAAATCAGTCCATCTTGTCCGACTGCATGAGGGACAGTGGCGGATCCATCCATTTAAAAGAAAGGGGGGGGGGGGGGGTTCTAATCCAGGACACAAGGAGGGGGTTCCAAAAAAAGGGTTCCTATCCCCAGAACACCCCTGGACCCGCCACTGTCCATTGTTCAACTACTAAATTGTCTGTTTTACTTACTAGTACACTTGGTACAATAAAAAACCTGATAATAAATTGTCCAAGTAAGCCCTTTGAAAAAAGTGGAATTAATTACTTTTGGAGTGTCAAAAACTCGTTGGAAGTACTTGATAAATTGCATGCATATATTGGTGATTTTGAATCTGTTCAAAGTTTTGATTTTTCTACCCTATATACTACTTTGCCTCATATTCTTATTAAGAAAAATTCACATCCCTAATTAACTGGGCATTTAAAAAGTCGGAATGCGAGTACATATGTTTAAACTCTTTTAGATCATTTTTTAGTAGCAATAAACAAAAGAACTATGTCAATTGGACATGCTTTCATACTATTTATGCGCCATGCGCTTGAATTTTTACTTGATAACTTTTTTGTTCGCTTTGGAGATTCAGTATATCTTCAAGTTATTGGAATTCCAATGGGGACTTACTGTGCACCACTTATTGCGGACCTGTTTTTGTATTGTTATGAGTTACAATTTATGACTAAAATTAGCAAAGACCCATCAAAACAACATTTGATACAAATATTTAACAATCCTTTTAGATATTTGGATGAAATATTGGCTCTCAATAATGACGACTTCCGTATGTATACTAAAGATATTTATCCTGTAGAACTTACTTTAAATAAAGCTACACATGTAATGATAACAATGACCACTGCCCTTTTCCTCGATCTTGATATCTATATCATAAACGGGAAGCTTAATACTAAAATTCATGATAAAAGAGATGATTTTTCATTTCCTATTGTTAATTATCCATTTTTAGATGGTGACGTTCCCTTGTCACCATCTTATGGTGTTTATATATCTCAACTTGTACGATTCGCTCGTGTATGTAACAACGTATTAGATCAAAAACTGGTCAAAACATTTACTAAATTTTATCACCGGTATAAGGAAATAATTCGTAAATATAACTCAACATGCAGACATCTTATACGTTCAGGTATTTCACATCCAATTTTTTATGGAAATATTCTTTATAAAGCACAAAAATGTCAGTATTCCCCTCAGAAACTAACAAAACCTTTACATAGACTTATTAAAAAGGGATATAGTTACGATACTGTTGTCAGGTCATTAAAGATTGCTTTTTTTGGCTTTAATATTGATTCACTGATAGGGTCTTAGCACCGGAACTAAACACATTTATTTCTAAAAAACAGTTGTTGGCATGATACGGGTTATGTTCTTCTCATATATTTTATGATAGTATGATACTAAACCCCTAACGGGAGGGATTGTGCCTGATATTCATATGATGAACACATAATCTTTCAATCAGTTTAATTGAGGTCTGGAGCTTGCATGTCAGTTAACTGCTAGTGGTCTGTTGTTATTTATGTATTATTGTCATTTTATTTATTTTATTTTGTTACATCTTTTGACATCGGACTCGGACTTCTCTTGAACTGAATTTTAATGAGCGTATTGTTATGCTTTTACTTTTCCACATTGGCTAGAGGTATAGGGGGAGGGTTGAGATCTCATAAACATGTGTAACCCCGCCGCAAGTTTGCGCCTGCTCCAAGTCAGGAGCCTCTGGTCTTTGTTAGTCTTGTATGATTTTAAATTTTAGTTTAGGTGCTTGTGTATAATTCAGTACTGTATGACGTCCAGTATCACTGTACTATTATGCATATTTTAGGGGCCAGCTGAACGACACCTACGGGTGCGGGAATTCTCGCTACATTGGAGACCCATTTGTTGCCTTCGGCTGTTGTCTGCTCTATGGTCGGGTGGTTGTCGCTTTGACATATTCACTATTTCCTTTCTCAATTTTAATAACTATGTTTCTGATCTAATTTTGTATTCTATAAACGGCATCTATATATTTACACTACAAATCAACAAATCTCAGTCTATGGCTTTACGTGCTGATCTTATCTATATTCATGCATACTATTCATTAGCTGTGTATGCGTATCAAAATCGCATCATACGCGATGATGACCAGCCAGTACACACTGTAAGGATTTTATTCACCAGTATTAAAAAAGAGAAACATTACAGTACGAACAGTAATCTATTTTTTTTTCATTTGACATTACTTTGAAAGTAACGTAGTAACAAACACAGGTTATATAGTATATAACTGCTTTTTTTTTAATGTTAATTGTCTTAATTAATCTTATTTGTAGAGATGTTGGATATATTCAAGGAAAAACCTCCAGTGTACTTTTGTACATGTTCAGATAACCTTAGTTCATCTCTAAATAACTGTGTCTTGCCTGTATCTTAGATCATATCTATGATTGCTCACATGGTGAGGTTACCTCAGGTCATCTCTGTATGATTGAACATTGTGAGGTTACCTAATATCACCTCTGTACTGCTCTACTTGGTGAGGTAACTCTGTATTACGGCTCGTATTACCACAGTTTGTATAAACTTTACAAAACACTATTTTTTTAGTTTTCCTCAGGGCACTTCTGCATTTCTATACATGGCCAAATGCACATGTTAACTAATGTCATCTCTTAACTACTGTATATAAATATGTAACCTCAGAATACCTCTGTATGTTAGAATATGATGAGGTTACCTAAGGTCACAAATTAATGGTCATTGTACCAGCTACATGTTACCACAGATAAACTTTGCAGCTTAGTCCAGATTATATCTATGTTCTTTTTTTCACGGACAGGCTATCTCAGGTCATCTGTAAATAACTGTACATGACCAGGTTACCTCAGGGAACCATTGTACTACTGTGCATGGTAAGGTTACCTCAGGGAACCATGGTACTACTGTGCATGGTTGGGTTACTTCAGGGAACAATTGTACTACTGTGCATGGTCAGGTTACCTCAGGGAACCATTACACTACTGTGCATGGTCAGGTTTCTTTAGGGAACCATTGTAATACTGTGCATGGTCAGGTTACCTCAGGGAACCATTGAACTACTGTGCATGGTCAGATTACTTCAGGGAACAATTGGACAACTGTGCATGGTAGGTTTCCTCAGGGAACCATTATACTACTGTGCATGGTCAGGCTACTTCAGGGAACCATTGTACTACTCTGCATGGTCAGTTTACCCCAGGGAACAACTGTACAACTAGACATGGTCAGGTAACCTCAGGAAATCATTGTACTACTGTGCAGGGAACCTTTGTACTATTGTGCATGGTCAAGTCTCCTCAGGGAATCATTGTTCTACTGTACATGTCATGGTACCTCAGGGAACCATTGTACTGTTGAGTATTGTGAGATTACCTCAGGGAATCATTGCACTACTGTGCATGGTCAGGTTACCTCAGGGAACCATTGTACTACTGTACATGGTCAGGTTACCTCGGAAACCATTGTACTACTGTGCATGGTAAGTTACCCCAGGGAATCATTGTACTACTCTGCATTGTCAGGTTTCCTCAGGAAACCATTGTACTACTGTGCATGGTTATTTTACCTCAGGGAACCATTGCACTACTGTGCATTGTCTTGGTACCTCAGGGAATCATTGTACTACTGTGCATTGTCAGGTTTCCTCAGGGAACCATAGAACTACTGCTCATGATAAGTTACATCAGGGAATTATTGTACTAATATGCATGTTCAGGTTACCTCAGGAAACCATTGGGAATCATTGTAATATTGTACATGATCAGGTTATCTCAAGAAACCATTGTAATATTGAGCATTGTCAGGTTACTCAGGGAACCACTGCACAACTGTACATGATCAGGTTACCTCAGGAAACCTTTGTACAACTGTACATGGTCAGGTTCCCTCAGGGAACCATTGTACTTTGTGCATGGTCAGGTTTCCTCAGAAAACCATTGAACTACTGTGCATGGTCAGGTTACCTCAGGGAATTATTCCACTACTGTGCATGGTTGTGCATGGTCAGGTTACCTCAGGGAACCATTGTACTTTGTGCATAGTCAGGTTTCCTCAGGAAACCATTGTACTAATGTGCATTGTCAGGTTACCTCAGGGAACCAATGTGCTACTGTGCATAGTCAGGTTACCTCAGGGAACCATTGTACTTTCTGCATGGCCATGTTACCTTAGGGAACCATGGTACCACTGTGCATGGTAGGTTTACTCAGGATATCATTGTTCTACAGTGCATTGTCAGGTTACCTCAGAGAACCATTGTACTACTGTGCATGGTCATATTATCTCAGGGAACCACTGTAAAAATATTCTTGGTCAGGTAACCTCAGGAAACCATTGTAATAATGTGCATTGTCAGGTTACCTCAGGGAATCAATATGCTACTGTGCATAGTCAGGTTACCTCAGGTAACCATTGTACTCTCTGCATGGCCATGTTACCTTAGGGAACCATGGTACCACTGTGCATGGTCAGGTTACCTCAGAAAACCATTGTACTACTGTGCATGGTCAGGTTACCTCAGGGAATTATTCCACTACTGTGCATGGTCAGGCTACCTCACAGAACCATTGTACTTTGTGCATGGTCAGGTTTCCTCAGGAAACCATTGTACTAATGTGCATTGTCAGGTTACCTCAGGGAACCATTGTACTACTGTGAATAGTCAGGCTACTTCAGGGAACCATTGTACTACTCTGCATGGTCAGGTTACCCCAGGGAACAACTGTACAACTAGACATGGTCAGGTAATCTCAGGAAATCATTGTACTACTGTGCAGGGAACCTTTGTACTATTGTGCATGGTCAAGTCTCCTCAGGGAATCATTGTTCTACTGTACATGTCATGGTACCTCAGGGAACCATTGTACTGTTGAGTATTGTGAGATTACCTCAGGGAATCATTGCACTACTGTGCATGGTCAGGTTACCTCAGGGAACCATTGTACTACTGTACATGGTCAGGTTACCTCGGAAACCATTGTACTACTGTGCATGGTAAGTTACCCCAGGGAATCATTGTACTACTCTGCATTGTCAGGTTTCCTCAGGAAACCATTGTACTACTGTGCATGATTATTTTACCTCAGGGAACCATTGCACTACTGTGCATTGTCTTGGTACCTCAGGGAATCATTGTACTACTGTGCATTGTCAGGTTTCCTCAGGGAACCATAGAACTACTGCTCATGATAAGTTACATCAGGGAATTATTGTACTAATATGCATGTTCAGGTTACCTCAGGAAACCATTGGGAATCATTGTAATATTGTACATGATCAGGTTATCTCAAGAAACCATTGTAATATTGAGCATTGTCAGGTTACTCAGGGAACCACTGCACAACTGTACATGATCAGGTTACCTCAGGAAACCTTTGTACAACTGTACATGGTCAGGTTCCCTCAGGGAACCATTGTACTTTGTGCATGGTCAGGTTTCCTCAGAAAACCATTGAACTACTGTGCATGGTCAGGTTACCTCAGGGAATTATTCCACTACTGTGCATGGTCAGGTTACCTCAGGGAACCATTGTACTTTGTGCATAGTCAGGTTTCCTCAGGAAACCATTGTACTAATGTGCATTGTCAGGTTACCTCAGGGAACCAATGTGCTACTGTGCATAGTCAGGTTACCTCAGGGAACCATTGTACTTTCTGCATGGCCATGTTACCTTAGGGAACCATGGTACCACTGTGCATGGTAGGTTTACTCAGGATATCATTGTTCTACAGTGCATTGTCAGGTTACCTCAGAGAACCATTGTACTACTGTGCATGGTCATATTATCTCAGGGAACCACTGTAAAAATATTCTTGGTCAGGTAACCTCAGGAAACCATTGTAATAATGTGCATTGTCAGGTTACCTCAGGGAATCAATATGCTACTGTGCATAGTCAGGTTACCTCAGGTAACCATTGTACTCTCTGCATGGCCATGTTACCTTAGGGAACCATGGTACCACTGTGCATGGTCAGGTTACCTCAGAAAACCATTGTACTACTGTGCATGGTCAGGTTACCTCAGGGAATTATTCCACTACTGTGCATGGTCAGGTTACCTCACAGAACCATTGTACTTTGTGCATGGTCAGGTTTCCTCAGGAAACCATTGTACTAATGTGCATTGTCAGGTTACCTCAGGGAACCATTGTACTACTGTGAATAGTCAGGTTACCTCAAGGAACCATTGTACTTTCTGCATGGCCGTGTTACCTTAGGGAACCATGGTACCACTGTGCATGGTCAGGTTACCTCAGGTAACCATTGTACTACTGTGCATGGTAGGTTTACTCAGGATATCATTGTTCTACAGTGCATTGTCAGGTTACCTCAGAGAACCATTATACTACTGTGCATGGTCATATTATCGCAGGGAACCACTGTAAAAATATTCTTGGTCAGGTAACCTCAGGGAACCATTGTACTACTCTGCAGGTAACCATTGTACTATTGTGCATGGTTAGGTTACCTCAGGAAACCATTGTAATATTGAGCATTGTCAGGTTACTCAGGGAACCACTGTACAACTGTACATGGTCAGGTTACCTCAGGAAACCATTATACTAATGTGCATTGTCAAGTTACCTCAGGGAACCATTGTACTACTGTACATGGTCAGGTTAACTCAGGGAACCATTGTACCTTGAGCATGGTCAGGTTTTCTCAGGAAACAATTGTACTAATGTGCATTGTCGAGTTACCTCAGGGAACCATTGTACTACTGTGCATAGTCAGGTTACCGTAGGGAATAATTGTTCTTTGTGCATGGTCAGGTTACTTCAGGGAACCGTTGTACTATTGTGCATAGTCAGGTTACCTCAGGTAACCAATGTACTTTGTGCATGGCCATTATACCTTAGGGAACCATGGTGCCACTGTGCATGGTCAGGTTACCTCAGGTAACCATTGTACTACTGTGCATGGTCATGTTATCTCAGTTAACCACTGTACAAATGGGCATGGTCAGGTAACCTCAGGGAACCATTGTACTTCTCTGCAGGGAACCATTGTTCTACTGTGCATGGTCATGGTACCTCAGGGAACCATTGGACTGTTGTGTATTGTGAGTTTACCTCAAGGAACCATTGTACTACAGTGCATGGTCAGGTTACCTCAGGGAACCATTGCACTACTGTGCATGGTCAGGTTTCTTCAGGGAACCATTGCACTACTGTGCATGGTCAGATTACTTTAGGGAACCATTGTACTACTGTGCATGTTAGGTTTCCTCAGGGAACCATTATGCTTCTGTGCATGGTCAGGTTACTTCAAGGAACCATTGTACTACTGTGCATGGTCAGGTTATTCATAAAGATAGACTAGAATGAGATTAACAGATAATTTAGTAGACTGAATTTTTTTCTGAACTAATTTTTACCGTTTGTTTATAGGTTTATGGTGAATGGAAACATAAATATAGACTTTTTAAAAAATCTTGCATCTTTTGGGGATATCATTCCAGGAAAGTGGAAGGATATCATGTTTACTTGAAGTGGTGAGGTCTAGTAAAAAAAGCAAACAGAAAGTAGAAAAAAATGAGTTGACTTCAGGATTGCGTAACGTTTTATTCTTCGTGGCAAGACCCCCTTTTTTCAATTAAATCACAATTTCACTTTGGTACATACATGATATGAACATGATTTTTTTTCTAAGATCAGTTGTTTTGCATGTAAGCCCTATGGAGCAGTCAATAACAAAACTGCAACCTTATGTTAATTTGATTTGAATCGATTATATTTGTTGTTATTTTTTGGGTTACCTGAGGTAATCCTGTTATGAAAGAAAACTTCGTAGATACTTTGCTGGTATATGCATTTATGCTGTAATTACACAATTTCTTAATTTAAAATGTAAGACTTCATGGATTTGTATTGTTTATGCGATTATATGTAAATGTTACATGAGTTCACTTGAGTTAAATGGGTTGTATTTGGTGTTATAATTGGGGTTACCTGAGGTAACCCTGTCATGAATGAATACTTCGTAGATACTTTGCTAGTCTTTACATTAATTGTAATAAACCAACTTATTCATTTTGAATGTAGGACTTCATTGAAGTTATATTGTTTATAAGATATATATGTAAAGGTGATCTCAAATAACTTCAGTTAAGTGGGTTATATTTGCAATTATATTTGGGTTACCTCAGGTACAAATGTTATGAAAGAATGCTTATTAGATAGTTTGCTACTGTTAACATTTATGTTGTAATCAAATAATTTCTTTATTTTACATGTAGGACTTCACAGATGTAAATTGCTTACGCGATATCTAGAAAATGCGATCTGTCTTAACTCGATTTAAATGTATTATACTTGTAGCTATTTTACGTTGTCATGACAAAATACTTAGTAGATACTTTGTTGGTATATGTATTTATGGTGTAATAAACCAACTTCTTCATTTTCAATGTAGGAATTCATTGAAGTTATATTGTTTATGGGATGTAAATGTAAAGGTGATCTGAATTAACTTGAGTTAAATTGGTTGTATTGTTGTTATTGCTTGGGTTATCTCAGGTAACCCTGTTATGATAAAAATATTAGTAGATACAATGTTAGTGTATACATTTGTATTTTAATCACACAATTTCTTGTAAAAAAACGAAGGACTTCATAGATTAGTAATTTTTATTTGATGTTATTTTTATGGTTACCCGAGGTTATCATGTTATGTAAGAATACTTTGTAGATAGTTTTCCAGAATATACATTTAAGTTGTAATGAACGATTTACTTTTTTATAAATTTGAACTTCATAGATGTGTATTGTTTATAAGATATTTAGGAAAGGCAACTTAAATTACCTTTATTTAAATTGATTATATTAACTGTTATGTTTTGGGTTACCTGAGGTAACCCTGTTATGAAAGAATACTTCGTAGATACTTTGCTGGTATATGCATTGATGTTGTAATTACACAATTTCTTAATTTAAAATGTAAGACGTCATAGATTTGTATTGTTTATGCGATGCATAGATATATGTTACCTGAGTAAACTTGAGTTAAAAGGGTTGTATTTGTTGTAATTATTAGGGTTACCTGAGGTAACTCTGTCTCTCAGGTAACCCTGTAATGAATGAATTCTTCGTAGATACTTTGCTAGTGTTTACATTAATTGTAATAAACAAACTACTTTATTTAAATGTAGGACTTCATGAAAGTTGTATTGTTTATGTGATGCACATGTAAAGGTGACCTCAGTTAACTTCAGTTAAGTGGGTTATATTTGTAATTATGTCTGGGGTTACTTCAGGTACCCATGTTATGAAGACGCTTTTGAGATAGTTTGTTAGTGTAAACATTTATGTTGTAATCGGACAATTTCTTTATTTTAAATGTAGGACTTCATAGATGTGTATTGTTTATGTGATATTTCTGAAAGGCGACTTAAGTTAACTTGATATGAATGAATAATACTTGTTTCTATTTCAAGGGTTACCTGAGGTAACCCTGTCATGACAGAATATTTAGTAGATACTTTGCTAGTATATCCATTTATGGTGTAATAAATCAACTTCTTCATTTTTAATGTAGGAATTCATTAAAGTTATATTGTTTATGTGATGTATATGTAAAGGTGCTCTGAATTAGCTTGAGTTAAATATGTTGTTTTTGTTGTTTTTGTATTGGTTACCTCAGGTAACCCTGCTATGAAAGAATTCTTAGTATATACTTTGTAAGTGTATACATTTATATTTTAATTACACAATTTCTTAATTTAAAAATGTAGGACTTCATAGATTTCTATGGTTTATGAGATGCATATATATTTTAAGGTGATACCTGAGTTTACTTGAGTTATATGGGTTGTATATGTTGTTATTATTGGGTTACCTGAGGTAACCCTGTAATGAATGAATTCTTTGTAGATACTTTGCTATTGTTTACATAAATTGTAATAAACAAACTTCTTTTTTTCAAATGTAGGACTTCATGAAAGTTGTATTGTTTATGTGATGCACATGTAAAGGTGACCTCAGTTAACTTCAGTTATGTGGGTTATATTTGTAATTATGTCTGGGGTTACCTCAGGTACCCATGTTATGAAGAATGCTTTTTAGATAGTTTGCTAGTGTAAACATTTATGTTGAAATCAAACAATTTCTTTATTTTAAATGTAGGACTTCATAGATGGGTATTGTTTATGTGATATATTGGAAAGGCGACTTAAGTTAACTTGATATGAATGGATAATACTTGTTTCTATTTTATGAGTTACCTGAGGTAACCGTGCATGACAGAATATTTAGTAGATACTTTGCTAGTATATGCATTTATGGTGTAATAAACAAACCTCTTAATTTTTAATGTATGAATTCTTTGAAGTGATATTTTTTATGTGATGTATATGTAAAGGTGATCTGAATTAACTTGAGTTAAATAGGTTGTATTTGCTGTTATTATTGTTTTGGTTACCTCAGGTAACCCTGCTATGAAAGATTTCTTAGTTGATACTTTGCTAGTGTATACATTCATATTGTAATTCCACAATTTTTTAATTTGAAATGTAGTTCTTCCTAGATTTGTATTGTTTATGTGATGTATAAATATTTAAAGGTAACCTGAGTGAACTTGAGCTAGATGGGTTATAGTTGTTGTGAGTGTTTTGGGTATCTGAGGTCACCCTGTCACGTAAGAATACGTCGTAGATAGTTTACCAGAGTATACATTTAACTGTTAATAAACCATTTACTTTTTCATTTTGGACTTCATAGATAAGTATTGTATATATGATATTCAGGAAAGGCGACTTTATTTAACTTAATTTGAATGGATTATATTTGTTGTTATTTTTTAAATAACATGAGGTATCTCTGTTATGAAAGAATACTTCGTAGCTAATTTGTTGGTATATGCATTTATGCTGTAATGACACAATTTCTTAATCTAAAATGTAGGACTTCATAGATTTGTATTGTGTATGCGATGTTTATATAAATGTAACCTGAGTTAACTTGAGTTGAATGGGTTGTATTTCTTGTCATTATTGGGGTTACCTCATGTAGCCCTGTCATGAATGAATACTTCGTAGATACTTTGGTAGTGTTTACATTTATTGTAATAAACAAACTTCTTTATTTTAAATGTAGGACTTCATGAAAGTTGTATTGTTTATTTGAAGTACATGTAAAGGTGATCTCAGTTTACTTCAGTTAAGTTAAGTGGGTTATATTTGTAATTATGTCTGGGGTTACCTCAGGTACCAATGTTATAAAGAATGCTTATTAGATGGTTTGCTAGTGAAAACATTTATGTTTTAATCAAACAATTTCTTTATTTTACATATAAGCCTCAAAGATGTGTATTGTTTGTGTGATATATCTGAAACTGACTTTAGTTAACTTGATATCAATGGATAATACTTGTTGCTAATTTATGGGTTACCTGAGGTAACCCAGTCATAACAAAATACTTAGTAGATACTTTTCTAGTATATGCAGTTATTCTGTAATAAACCACTTTCTTCTTTTGTTATGTAGAAATTCATTGAAATTGTATTGTTTATGTGATGTATATGTAATAAAATCAACGGTACCAATTTTGTTGCACCAGATGCGCATTTCGACAAAACATGTCTCTTCAGTGATGCTCGTGGCCAAAATATTTGAAATCCAAAGCTTATATAAAAGATGAAGAGCTAGAATCCAAAAGGTCCAAAAGGTCCTAGGTGATCTGAATAAACTTGAGTTAAATAGTTTGTATTTGCTGTTATTGTTTGGGTTACCGCAGGTTATCCTGTTATGAAAGAATTTTAATACATACTTTGCTAGTGTTTACATTTATATTTTAATTACACAATTTTTAAATTTAGAATGTAGGACTTCATAGATTTGTATTGTTTATGTGATGTATATATAAAGTTACCTCAGTTGACCAGAGTTTAATGGTTGTATTTCTTGTTATAATTTGGGTTACCTCAGGTAACCCTGTTATGAATGAATACTTCAGATCATTAATTGACCTTTTATAAAAAAAAAAGTTTATAATTTTACCAGCCATCCCCACCCTACACGTACATACGAAATGAATTTATGATCGGTGAATACAAAAAATAAAATCATTTGGGAAGTTTGTTGACATCTTTGGTATTTGGTCACATTAAAATTTGGTATTTAGATCTATTTAAATAAGAACTATATTTTCGTGCGTATTTAATCAATGACGCATTACCACGATTACCTCAGGGCACCGATTACCTCAGGGCACCGATTACCTCAGGGCACCGATTACCTCAGGGCATACAGCAGCGGACCTAACTGCCACCTGCCAAGTGACCCGGAAGATAATTTTTCTTTGTGTAGTTATTTCCCTTTACCCGCTTAATATTTTCGCATTTCAGCGTCTTTCTGTCATTGTTTATGTGAGCCTATATGTAAGGTAAAAAGGCATATTTACATTATCTTTCTACTTATTTCTTTTAAAATAATTGTCAACCGTTTTTTTGTCAAATGTTACCGGTTTTGTACATGTCACGTGACTTCAATCCTAAAATCGCCATTTTCTGTTGTTATTTTTGGGGCGAGACAAACAACAGGTAAACTAGAAGTACAGGTGTTACAAAATATTAATTAAATTTGAAGAAGATTATCTTTACTGTTTGATAAAATAAACACGTCATGCCTTTACTTTAAAATGACTGAAAGAGACTAATTGTCACAGAAATTGTGACTCACTTTATCGGTTGATTTACTCAGGTAACCATAAATCCAAAGGTATCCCATACTAAACCCTCATTGAAGTCAGTTCTTGGTGTATACACATACCCAGCAACGAATATCAGTTCATTTTTCCCATGTTGAAACCTGTTGGAATGTCTTAAAATAGAGTTGAAGATCAGAAGAATATACACACCTGTATCAGAAGTATAAATATGAGCCTGTAAGTTATATTGGCTGGTTGATTATGCCGATAGTGATAACTAATACTCTGTGGATCAGCAATTTGACCACACACTTTATCTTCCTTCTGTTCGCTCATACCAGAGGGTGGTAATGTCCTTAACTGACGGGCATCAAACGGTAATTTTCGGCTACTGTCATCAACAAGTTGGTAAAAATTTTAACGTGATTTGTCAAAATATTCTTATCGTGATTCATCAGATGTCTGAAATAATTATCTTTATCGTTTTGGGGGAAAAATAGTGTGATTCCTCAAATCATTCAAATTCATCTGATTTTTATCGTCTCAAAGAAAGTGAACATTTTAGGCCTAAAATAAAATATTGTTTGTTTCCCCAATCCTGACCGACCCTGCAAAAACAGTGCTACTCATAAAATTTTATTGTCAAAAGTAAGTCAAATATTATTATATTCATTTCCAATTTCCTGGCTTGCCGGAATTTACGATATTGTTCAAGCTTTTTGGAAAAATAGTTATAGTATAACTAATCGCCGTATTTGAATATCAAAAATAAGACAACGCGTGACCGAACGACGCATGGATTAAACGAGTGCGCAGCACAAGTTTAATCCATAGCGGCGTTCAGTCACAAGTTGTTTTATTTTTGATATTCAAATACGGCGATTAGTTATACTTTTTATTACATTGTCAAATGTCTTTTTTTATGAAATTAATGTAGAAAATGTAAGGAACTATATGTTTTTCCTACGCATTCCCAATTTGTTTTGATCCAACGTTATCAATGTCTTGACAACGCCTATTGTTGTATGACGTCAGAGAGTGAAATAACCACGTTTATTTCACATGTGAAATTATCGGTTTTATCTAACTGGGAAATCAATGTAATTCATTGCAACCAATGTAATAAAATTATTTACCTACCTACATGTGTACCTACCAACTCCTGGCTTGGAAGGGTCGGGATTGGGGAAACAAACAATATATTAATTTAGGCCTTATCGTCATGCACTAAAAATAACCATTAGCATCATTTGGCAAGTATTTTTACCATTATACGTCATGAAGGTACTCTCATTACTACCCTCATACCACCTTGCTCCGTTGCTCTGTAATTCTGGTATATTGACATTAAGATGAGAGAGACATCACAATGTCTGAGGAGAAATTATCAGTGAAGTCACAATGTGTGAGGAGACTTTATTTTGTTTGCTTTTGTCAAGCGTAAAACTGTCTTAGGGATTGCTCCGAGTCCAATAGTTGTTTTGCCTGACAGCCCATCGCTACATCCTATATCAAAAAGTGGATTTTTCCCCTTCCAAATATTTTGGATGCGCCACTTCAATACTTCTGGAGCCCACACAGAAGGCCTTGGATCCACACAAATCAGGCCTTAATTTGTTCATTTTTCATTTATCTCTTCATTTATGTAAGTTTCATCTACAAAAAAATGTACGTCTTTGTCACCCTTTATTATTTATCCATATTTGGACAGTTTACAGCTGCAAAGACCCATCCATTCTGGCATTTTAATTTTCACTTTGAAAGATTGTCATGTATTAAATGATGTAGTATATTTGGTTAGTATGATTTTATTTAAATTATTAAGACTACTACATGTATGTCATGTTTGTAGGCATGATTTCAAAAAAGGCATCATACAGTACAGTATCTTACTGGTACATGTTTGATTAAGTGTAATTGACCACTGACCAAGAGATTTATTTGTTTTAAATTTAAGGAACTGTATTGTTTGATAAATACAGACATGTTTCATTTGATTAATTATACAATGTTGACCTTGTTGTATAATGTATATAAACTTTAATGCTTCCTGTAGATTTTAAAAAAGGACATGATATACTTATAGGGCATACATTTGTACTACATGTGTACTTTTGTTTATGCAATGGACAACACTTTGAAGATATACACACCCATAAGAAATATATTGGATGTTTTTCATTTAAGAAATGTCTACCCATATTCAATGTAGAATCTTTTTACTACATGTAGTTATTTTGTAGTATGAGACTCAAAGGTTCTTCCAAGTCAGCATTTGTTGCAATGAGGTTTAAAATAATATGTATTTTATGTAAAGATACCATCAGTGTGCCATGTTAAAGGTGGTACATTACACTAAAGGGAGATAACTCTGTAAACAAATCAGATGATCGTTCCATTTTAGGCTTTTCAATGATCAAAATTATTGTTTGTCAAACTTCTCTATTTATATATCCAATGAAATTTTACCAATATAGTGTGTGGTTCAAGTTTTGAAAAATCTTTTATTTTTGTCAAAGGATCAAAGCTACATGTACATGAACATGTAATTATTTTGTCAAAACATCATTATTATTAAATTATCAAAATAAGTATTAGTCGAGGTAAAACATATGTACCTCCAATAGTGAATACATGCTAAAATTTGAATTCTGATGTACATTGTATGTTAGTATCACATCCTTATATGTTACATTTTGAAATGTATTTAAATTTGTGCTATTTCAATGTATTTCATCAACTTCTATATACATGTACACATGTATATTCATGTCACATTCATTCTGGTCATAAGGATCTGAAGAAAATCGTAAATGAATAAAATGCTAGATTGTGAAGACACATATAGTTTAAACATATTTTATTGTTCAAAATGACAAAAGGATCAGACACAAGTTTTACAACTTAGAAACGTCTTCTCCAAAACAAATACAAAATATACACATTAATTAATGAACATATGAAATATTTCTAACTAACAAATAATTTAAGAATAAAGACATGAAAACAAAAGGAAACTTTTTGAAGCGAATCAATGGATTTTAATCGAGTGCATCCTTTTACAGTGTAAATACCACACAAACACACTGAATAGTAAGTGGAATTACCTATGCGCAAATTTTGTTCTTGTGGACATAACTTAAATAAGTGTGTGTGTTTTCTCATAATAAAGTGTGGGATCTTAATATATTATCCAAGTTTCGAAAAGGATGTCAGCTGCACAATGGTAAGTATAGATTTGAAACTTATTCTTATATTCTTTCGTTAAAATCCATTGAATCGTTATTGATAACAAAACTTAACAGTAAATAGTCATCAAGATCATTCGATTATTGTCATTACATGTATATAGAAATATCTTTAATCACATGTGTTAACAGAATTAAGGTTGTTAATGCAGAGAAAAATGTTTGGTATTCTTTATATATCTTTGCACAGATAAACAAATAATATCATTTTCTTCAGTACGTAAAGCATCATTGCCAAATAATAATAAATCGATAGTAATATTAACACTAAAGACATTAATTTCATTAAACATCAGATTTCTCTGAGCTGAAAAATGAATACAATATAATAGATAGTGTTCAACATTTTCATTAATAAAACCACATGAACAATTTGCATTTTGTATCAAATTTGCTTTGAACAAGTCAGCACGCAGTGCGCTACATCTGTTACGCAGCCTTGTGTGTAAAACAGAATACAGACAATCTCATAAAGAACCAAATCTCGGACATTTATTATTTCTATAGTATAGTTTGTGCAAGGTTAATTTAAAAAAGGAAAATGTAGGAATATGTCTTATACTTAAGTCTAAAGAGTTCCACAGTGCAATAGATGACGGAAAATAAGACTGTTGATAAGCTGATAAACGATTTACAGGAATAGTAATATTTTGACTGTTACGCAAATTATAATTACAAATATCTGATACAAAATCCGGAACCAAATCGTGTAAATAATCTGGCGCTTGGTTATTTATAATCTTATAAAACATAGATAATTTTTTAACCTCCCGTCTGACGCTTAATTTTTCCCAACCCGTCTCTAAATAGATACTGTTCCGGCTAGCGTAACTTGTTAATCCCGTAACTATTCGAGCAGCCTCGAGTTGGATATTTTCCAACCGATCAGAATTTTTTTGTCCACAGTTATCCCATACTTCTGACGAATACTCCAAAATTGGCCGAATAAAAGTCATATAAATTTTTTCCAAATATTCCCTCTTAAGTCTAAATTTTAATTTTCGTAAAACATTAAGCTGCTTGGAAGTTTTTTCTATCAGCTTATCAACATGCTTACTCCATTTACTATCACTACTAAATATGACACCAAGATGTTTATGCGTATGAACTGGCTCTAATGTAGTGCCATCAAAATCAAAAGAAAAATTACTTTGTATAGATTTCATACTGAATATCACAATATCAGTTTTATTTGGGTTAAACTTCACTAGCCATCTGTTTGACCACGCATTTAAGTAAACAAGATCTGTACTGATTAAATTTTTTAAAATGGATTCATTAGGAGCAGTATGACCTATTGAAGTGTCATCTGCAAAAAGCCTCCCAAATCCAGAAAAACCATCAGCTATATCATTAATATATATCAAAAACAATAACGGTCCTAATACCGAACCCTGAGGCACACCGGCGTTTAATTTTCCAAATTTTGAAAGTGAATCTTTTAAGACAACTTTCTGAGATCGGCTACATAGGTAGCTTTTTAACCAACACAGCAAGTCTCCTTTTATACCATATTTTTCAAGTTTGTATAGTAAAGCCTTAATCCAAACCGTATCAAAAGCTTTACTTATATCAGCAAATGTAATGCTAGTAACTAGCTTATCATTTAGCGCCAATAAAATTTTGTTGTAAAGTTCAATTAATTGGTGCGTAGTGGAATATCCTGGAATAAATCCAGATTGATACTTATACAACAGTTTATTTTTATGTAAATGGTTAAAAATATTTTTGAAAACAATTTTTTCTAATAATTTACTCACACATGACAATAAGGAGACAGGCCTGTAGTTAGAAGGTAGTGATTTGTCACCACTTTTGAATAATGGAATAACATATGCAATTTTCCATTGATCGGGAAATACTCTCTCATGAAGTGATTTATTAAAAAGTAAACATAATGGTTTTGAAATTTCATTTCTAACAGCAAGTAACATTCTGTTGCTAACAATATCTGGTCCTACCGCTTTATTTGGATCAAGCGTAGAAATAATATCAAGTACATCTTGTTCACTAACAATTATCTGCGAAAGAAACTCATGACAGCGATCATCAAATTCCGGTAAATCTTTATGAGCATCATCTATATTAGAAATAGAACAAAAATATTTATTTAAAATCTCAGACTTTTCTGTTCCTTCATACGCAAGGTTAAAGTTATGATCCGGGTCTCTTAGCGGAGGAATATCATGAGTTGGTCTGTCGCTTTTAATTAACATATTGATGGTCTTCCAATACTGTTTACAGTTTGCAACTTTAAGTTCATCCAAATTCTCGTTTATAGTCACGTAAAAATGCTTTTTAGCTTGCTTTTTTAAATTATTAACTTTGTTCCTTTGTTGCTTATATTTATGTTCAGCAGATGTACTATGTGAACGCATAAAAAGTTTTCGAAATCTGTCCCGTTTTCTCGTTTCCCGTCTCAAATTTGAATCAAACCAAACTTTATCATCACATCTTATAGTTACGTCCCTTGTAGGGATACACGCAGATGCTATATTAATAAAAGTGTTAGTGAAATTCGTAGCAGCAACATGAACATCACTTGCATCAGAAATCAAATTTTCCCAATAAGTGTTAATTAAGTACTTTTTGTTTCATCAAGTCATAATCCCCTCTTTTATAATCCCATATAGATCTAATATATGTTCGACTTTTACTAAAACCACAATCAATTGTGACATATGTTCCATCATGGTCACTTATACCTCTATCAATAGGTATAGTGTCTTTATCTAAAACTGGTATAGAGTCTGTAACTAAAATAGGGTCAAGTAGTGACGAGCTACTTGTTTGTGTGTCAAAGTGTGTGGCTTTGTCAATTATGTTAATCAGGCCATTAATAAAAATAATATCTCTAATATTTGACGGTAGATCCGACATAAAATTTTTATTCAGATCACCTAAGCAAATTATACAATTATTTTCATCAAGGGCGTTTTTCAACATTTGATCAAAGTATTGCCAGAAATAAACTGTAGATTGCCTTTCCGACCTATAATTTATATTAATCAAAATAGATCGTAGTTTGGTCTTTAACTCAAACCACATACTCTCAATTTCATCATGCTCTAAATCTTGTCGACGGATTATGTGAACGTAATTTTTAAAATACATGATAATACCACCACCATGTGAATTTCTGTCTTTTCTAACTGGTGTCTCAAACCCCATAATAGATATATCGTAATCAGTAATATTAGAGTCTAAATGTGTTTCTGTGAAAAATACTACATCATAATCCTCAATAATATCGGCAATATAGTTCAGTTTATTTCTAAGGCTTCTAATGTTGCAATGGAAAATTGACAATGTTTTCTCGGAATACTCGTGTGTGCGTTCAGGACCCGGGTTCGGTTCAATGTCACCACATATTAATAATAAACATAAAAGCACTATATAAAAAGCAATCAAATTACTACAAGTTCTATATAAATTGCGTATACTAAGTTTAAATCTTGAAATCATCTTTATTAATTCTGCCAGCATATCATTTAAGGAAAAACAATACCGGTAAACTGTTTTTCTCAAACAACCCAAACTAGTCTTGTGATAAAACAGTCCTATTGTTATCCTGTACGATACAATATCATTACCCATTATCAAATACAATACAATAGAAAAGGATAACAATATAGTACTGCATTGTAAAACATGATACATAGCATGGACAATTATAATTCGAATGACCCTTCATGAATTTCAGAAAAATAAAAAGTAAAGAAAAAAAGAAAAATATGTACATGTACAAAAAGCAATATTTCAACATCGTCAATATACGATGTTGGTATTGCAAATATCAGAGAGCTGAATTTTTAACAAAGATTTTGTGTTAATGATACTGTAATAACGAACTTTGATGAAATAATCCAAATTAAGTGACCAATTTTAATGCGCCTCTCTGAATTATATTGAAAGTTGAAATGAACTGATTTGCATATTGTTGTCAAATAAGATAAGGTATACTATAAATTTAGCTTGGACATAATAACCGTAACGATTGTCACGTGATACAATTTTTTTTTTTTTAAAACACACTTCGTTGATTATCACTCATGTGATATAGAGTAGAATTTAAACTTATTGACATTGCCAAAGATGTATTATTTTAGTGTATGTAAACACTACCACGTGTTTCTAAACACGTGTATTATACAACAGTTATTGTTAAAAATTAAGTAAATACGGATAGTGCTTACTAATTTAGACACTTTCTTGAAATAGTATATTGACATATTACATATTGTACATAGTATTAAACTAGATCATACAGTTCCGAGTAAATTTGTGAATTTGTAAACTTTATTCAGACAAAACAAATAAGAATATGATGGTAACGGAATATCAATCCTCATTCAGGTCATCACCTTCAAGGACTTCCCCACCAAGTCTGTAAATGTCTTGCCTTGAACTAATCTTTTTAGGACGAGCATGTTCTGTTGTTTTTACAAGTATGGACCCGTCATGTGTCCAAAAGGAGTGTATGGTATCTTTTTCACGCAAAGTGTTTAATCTATGTAGCAGATCATACCTGTATTTAGTGAGATTTTCTGCAATGAAAATTTTGCTTTTGTTTCCTTTTAAATAACGCTTGCTGTTGAAGACTAATTGTCTCTGACGGTATGACAGGAAGCGTACAATGATTGCAATTTTGCCATCTTTAATTTCACCAATTGGATGGGACCGGCCAATGTCTCTTGTGTTCAAATTCAATTTGAGATTTTTATTACAAATATCAAGTACAAGTGCATCAGTGTTAATAGGTTTAATTATGTCACCATTATCGTCAGTTGGAGCTGGAACATTATGAAATCGCAAGCTTGTTCTTCGCGAATATTGTTCCTGTTCCTCAATTCTGGCATCGACCTTGTCTAATTTGTTTTTTAACATTTTCATTTCCTCTTTATATTTATTAAGTTCTACGTCTTTAAGAATAAGAGCATCTTTGTTGTGTTTAATACTTAGCAAGTGAGGCTGCATGCATTCATCAACTATCTGGACAATTTTGGGTTTGACCATTTCAATGACCTTTTCTGTGATAAGAGGGATGATGGAATCCATAAACTCTTGATTTTTTAGAGTAGCACATACAACATCTGATAATTTAAAAACCGTTTCTTTTTCAACAGATGATATGATATTCTCAGTACTATCAGAATTGGGCAAGCTAGAGTCACTGAGTGAAGTATCAAGGTTGACAAGTCTGGCAAGTTTGTCTACTTGTTGCATTGACGGGGATGAATTATCAGGACTACTAGATGGTTGGTCTCTTTTGCCACTGTGCTTTGGTGTATTTTTAAAGTAACTGACAATGTTAGATTGTTGTTGTTTTTCTTTAATTACCTGGTCAGCCATCTCGTGTGTTGTGAACTCCAATATATAACAGATATAAATGAAAAATCTAGCAAAAGTCACTCTTTGGTCATAAATGAATCTGTTCGAACGAATATAATATACTTTTCACATAATGTCTAATAAATTTTCAAAATATATCATAACATATTACACTGGAGGATATAAATTTCTCTCTTTTTAGTCTCCTCAAATTTTCACACCTTCATACTCAAGGGCAGATAAATAACAAAAATCAAGACACATATACATGTATGTATCTCAATTAGACTCAAATACTTCTTAGAATTGTTTTAAGCTCACCTGGTCCAAAAAGCAAGTGTGAGTTATTTGTCATGGAATGTCATCAAATAAGAAAAAGTATTATTTAAACCTTTTTTGATGCAGAATATCTTGCAGAGTTAAATACATGTATTAACAATGTCAAGATCTACATTCTGTTCATTTTCAACCAAAATATCAGACAAAACCTTTAAAATGTGAAATCAGAGAAACTTTATATTGCAAAAATGTGAAATCAGCACTACAAGATCTACAGAGTACTTGTATATATACATACATATGTACCTTGGAAAATCTAGTAATTGTTAATTTGACTGATTTCTGTCTTTCTTGGCAGTTATCATGAATATCATGCACATGACCTAAGAAAATGCAAGGTAAAGACTTTAAAGTGAAAAGTTTTTATCAGCAACAGAATAAACTTTATATCTACCCTGAAGATTCTGAAAAATCTGGTGTTTAGTACATTGTAGTTGATGCTCCTGCAATATCGATATACATGTACAATGTATACATGTATATAAAGATTTTCTTAGTGTTACATGTACATTTTTTTAACCTTGAAAATCGAAGGAGCTACTTGTGTATGTTTGAAATGATGATGGCAAAAATTGAAAGTGGTCTTTTACACCAATCAATAATATCAATAATATATCAATCAAATCATATTGTTTGAACCTTATGATCACCTTAAACTGTAGAAGTCAGTGTTTAGAGAATGATAAAATGGATGAAATGATTTGTGATAAGGATTTTATACCTTGGGTGTATAATTATAGCAACTTCCTCATTCAGGCTTTTGATGATGATAAAGATGTTACCTATCATCAGTTGTATTTGCAATCACAGTCTCTTATACCTAAATGTGAATTTCCACGATTTTTTTGTGAATTAGAACGAGGATGTTTATACTATTATTACATAATATATAATACAACATACCATCCAAGCCTGGTAATTTGTATCTTACACCTAACCTTTCTCTTCCAGAACTATGTTACCATCATGTATATATAACGTAGGTTGACAGTCTGCTATCTTATGTAGCTGTCTGTTACAGGCGTTAATTGTTTGAACTAATTCTATCTGATGATAGTGAGTTTTCCATACATAATTTTGAAGGTTAAGTGAAATAAGGAAACTTTATTGTTAGTGTGATCATGTTGGATGTATCTATAGTAAGATGTGTAAGAAGTAATACTTGTATGTGATTTGTATTAGAATAAGGATATGGGGTTTGAATGCCTATCTATCCACTTCAGACCAAGGCTCTTTGTTGAAGGCTGTACATTTTACCTATAATGGTTTACAAATTGTGACTTATGGATGGAGAGTTGTTCCATTTGCACTTATACCACATCTTCTGATATCCATATGACATGGATGTATGCATCTCATTTTATCTTAATCATTCTCTGTTTGGTTGTGCAACAATCCTTTCAATTTAGTATGGGTTCATTATTTCAGGACTAAATAGGCAAGCTTTGAAGATTTTTCATATTGATGCAATACATGTATATGTAGTATTGGGCTGTTTTTGTGTGGCATACATTTGTAACTGAGGTGTAAAGTATAGCTTAATGTTCTTGGTTAAGGACAAATAATGATAGATTTCAACCATATTATTTGAAGACTCTATGCATAGTAAAATGAAGTTTACAAAGAAATGTATCAGTAACATTGAGTGACAGTCCCTAGATTTTATCTGTGTTCGCTATGGACTAGTGAGATGTAAAGAGCTGTGAAATAATTACAAACTTCATGGATGAATTGTGTTTTAGTTATAAATTAAAAATGTCATATATATGGGTGGAGTTCCCACAAAATGTTTAAATATGGATTTTAAAATTCATGGAACAGGTATTTTAACGTGTTGTTACTATTGTTATCTTGTTGTATAATCTATTTTGTAATAACACCAAGCGTGCATGCACTGACTTAATTAGTAGGATCGTTCTTTGTCTTGTACAGACACATGTATGATTTGTTTTTGTATCAATAGATCTACAATGTAAGTTATTAAAATCAATTATAGTTATGTTTTTGGAACTGTTGCAAGTTTAGGAGACAATGCATTTATAATGTGTATTTAGATCACATTTCGCAGGACTGTTTTAATTTGAAGATGACTCTTTCTTTAATTTTTGCAGGCATTTAATTTATTTTTATGCTGACATACCCCACAAACCTTTTTACTTTTGGTCTTGAGAGTACCAGTGATTGAGATAATTCCAGAAACCATTTATGACATTTATGAACAATTATTATAATGTATCAATGTTTCTTAAACACTGAAAAAAAATGTTTTATTTATAGCATTTATCTCTTTTTAAAACCTTGAATTCTTTTTAAGATGCTAGAAATGTTTCATTTTCCCTACAATAGTATAGACACAAAATAACATACTTAAGAAAATTTATGGTCAGAGGTGCATGAAATATTTCCTCTGATTATTGTTGATATTTTATGTTCAATATCTGAAAAGAGGGCGGTTACACATACATTCATATCGATACTAAAGTTCCTTACAAAGTAATGTCTTGGTTATTTATATTTATACACACAATCTGACCTGGTTTGTAAAAAAATGTACATGTAACACTAAAGAATTCAGGCCATGGTCAATTTACCAGCAATCAGGTGTCAATAGTATAACTAGGGTTAATACATATACTTGTTGACACGAATCATAATCTGTAAGAAAATTCTTTTATTTGGTATCTCTCTTGTTAATTGGCATTTTAAAAGGCCACCATAGATCATGATAAGGATAATGTCTTTTTTCTTTAAAAGTTAATTTCTTGATCAAATATTTATAAAAGGTATTGAGTATTTACTATAAAGTAACTTCCTCGAGTAAGTAAATAGATTGATTTAAGGTCAAACTATGGACCTAATAGACCTTAAAACAGAAGACATTTAAATATATACAATTCTAAATGTTAAAGATGTTTGTGTATAAGTTTTGATATAAGATCCTTGTGTTATTCATTTTGTGATGAAAAATCAATTGAATTTTGTAAAATAGTTATTTCACTACAAATATAGTATCAAGAACATGAAGAAACAAGAGGTTAGTTCATACAAGTTTTGTTATATATTTATACCTTTCTAATCGGAAAATGGTGGTAATTTTATAATTCAGAAAATGCATACATGTACATGTTTTAAAAGGACATTGCATATTTAAACATGTTAAACAGATAAAAATGCTTGAACAAAATTATTGAACATTTTTTAATTAGTTATCTTTATTCAGCTGTCACTTACAACACATTTGTGATTGCATCGTAGCCTCAACACACAATCATACATGGAGCTTATTTACAAAAGACAACTATAAAAGCTTTATGCATGGGACATCTTACGTTGTACATTTACCCTATGTCTGTTATTATTTTCTCTTTATTGTTGGTAATCATTCATAATCTTTTCATAGTAAATGCTTTCGCTGCAGTATTTTTGTCAGATTACATTATCTTATTGCACTAAAAAGCAGTGAGAGTTGCATTTATATGCATTCACCTGCAGTTGAGGTGTGTACAGGTATATTACCTGCTATGAATACATAATTTTACATACAAATTGAACATGATTTTTAACAGAAAAGATGTATTTTATTTTATTTGATTATATATCGGTTTTTATCGCTTGAAGTCATTGACAATTTGAACATCTTTCTCTTTTCAGATCATGTTGGAGATTACTTGATTGAACAAATTCTTTGTTGTTGATATGTTTAAAGTGAGAGATGAAAAAGTTTTGTAAACAAAGATAATAAGAACTAACCATTTATGATGGCAGCTGCCCCAGGGGAAGTAACTCACCTCCCAGGGTCAAGTGATGATGTTGCACGAGTTGGTGAAGGTATTTATTATTAACCCGTAATTTCTTTGTTTAAACAATATAAAAATGCATATAGATAGAAACATGTAGCTGATGAAAAAATCTTGTAGACAAGTGGACTATATTGTCAACACTGAAGTTGTGAGTTCATAACCTGCATAAGGCAGGTGCTTTTGCTTCCAAAATGAATTGGCTAGGATTTCCAGTTTCCAAGGTCATACTGGTTCTCTTTGGACATTCTTGCATCCTCCATTTATAAAAACTTTGTCCTCTAAATAGCTAAAAGTGCTGAAAGTGGCTTTGAAAAATCCTTATTCTTTTGCAAAATATTCTCTAAAAAGTCCTAATGGAGGAAAATTTTAGTATGCAGTATATGTACATTTATCATTTTTATGAGGCAAATTAAAAAATATATTTAAAAATGAGATATGTGATTAAGTTCATTCAGACAGCAACCTAGCAATGATAAAAGTACAAAAAAATCTTATAGTTGGCAATATGAGTTGCCTGAATTCTAAATTCACTGCTCTTTGGTCAGGTCGTTGTCTCTTTGACACATTCCCCATTTCCACTCTCAATTTTACATGTATGCATGTAAAGTATCTGCCCCTTATGTTGGATTGATGTCCATTCCACTCCAGTAACACAGGTCAGATGCACAGTGTGTCGAGTGTGATAGAGGAATATTCGTATGGCACATTATATACTATATAGATGTTCTGAAGGTTAAGTTTAATATTATAAAGATTCTTCATGTTTCTCAATTACCAAGCCTTTTATTGTATGAAATGACTTCATCACAGTATATATATATTGATGTTTTCATCATTATGATAGAGTTAAGTAACATCTGTTTTGATTTAATGTAGGTTTCATCATACATCAGAGGAAATAGTACATTTAATAATAAAAAATCTGAACATTGATCTTTTAATATTTATCAGATTACTTATGTTACACAAAGAAACTTTTTGTCAAGTCCTGTCATCAGATTACTAATTCAAAACTATTACTAGTATACTCAATGTCTTATTATACACAATGTCTTATTATACACAATGTCTTATACTCAATGTCTTATTATACACAATGTCTTATAATACACTATATAAATTAAATTAAACACTAAGACAACTTTATTCATGACAGCAATTACAATGTGTGCCAATCAGTATTTAGTATATTTACTGTTTCTTATATGGCTAGAAATATTTACACTTTAAGTAAATTTGTCTTGAATTTACATGAAATAGCCCCTGCGAGAAGTTCAAGTACTGTTCTAGAACTGTTCTTAAAAATGTTCAAGAACAGAGTTCTAGAAGTTCTTGAACATTAAATGGCCATTCTTGATGTTCTAGAAGTTCTTGAACAATGTTAAAGTTCTAGAACAAAGGAAGTTCTAGAACTTTTAGTTCAAGAACTGTTCTTTAGAATGTTCAAGAACATCGTTCTATAATAAATGACCATGAATGACCATGGCCATTTGTGGTGAATACACACCAATTATCAACTGGATATCTGCGAAGAGAATATAAATATACAAGTTTTGGTAAGACCTAAATTATAAATTGTTTACATTTTTAATATTGTGTTGCATTGTGATACACGTTTTATGTCCAAATATTATGAGTACGTTTTGCAATGAAACATAATATTTCAATCGGCATCAGCATGAAGCTAAGAACAATAATGAAAACATTTGAATTTTCACGCAAAATATGATGATCCCTATTAATTATTGTTTTCATAAATGTTTAGAAAATTATACCTGTTCTCTACGTATCTATTTTGTAAATTTACTGAACGAAGCTATGAGTATGAGCCTGGATTCTTTTTTTGTGCACAGCAACAAGTACATGATGATTTTTTTTATACTAAGGGAAAGGCCCGATGATTAATCAATCATACTGGTCTATATTTCTGACCACAGGAAAAGTGTGTATAGATTTTCTTCCGACATCATGCATCAATATCAGTTCAAATTTTAAGTACGGCGCAATTTGTGTAGCTTTCCATCAAACCAATCAGATTTGTTCTTTCTAAACTGAAAATTCTAAATCGTCCAATCATTTGCGTAGTTAGTTGGATGCTACTTTTAACGACCAATGAAACGGCACCTTTTATTACACTCTCGGAAGTTGCAGCAACATGGCGTCAACAGTCAATATTCAGAACAACGTCAATGTACATTTATAAAATACTATGAAATATGTTTACTATTTTGGTTTGCCATACCTGTTAAATAATCATGGCATCTAATGTCTTGATTCACAACAGTTGGCTGTGCAAAGGAAATGTGGAGGGGAAGACTGGTTACGAAAAAAGGTTGTACTAAATCGATAGATTCTTTTTAATAGTAATAAATCTTTTTTTATAAATCGGAAAATGTGACCAGTTTATTTTTAAACAAAACCACATTCATAACTGTGTGTCATTTTCAAATGAATTATTATGATAGGTGTGGACAAGGTATTAAAAACCTGCTAGCTGTTAATTATGTTAGGGACAGTCTCAGAATTACGTTCTAGAACTTAAAGATCAAGAACTGAACAAGTTTTAGATCTAAGTTCAAGAACAAATGATGTTCAAGAACGGAGTTCAAGAACAAATAATGTTCAAGAACTGAGTTCAAGAACAAATTAAGTTCTAGAACAAAAGTTCAAGAACAAATACAGTTCTAGAACTCAGTTAATGAACATTTTTGGTGGTTCAAGAACAGTTCTTGATTTTCTAGAAGAGTTCTAGAAAGTTCAAGAAAGTTCAAGAACTTGAAATCTGTTCTAGAACATTTTTCGCAGGGGATGTGCTTTTTGACTTCCAGCAAGAAAAATCACTTGTTTCCATCTTTTATCATATTTATCACACTAGTATAGCATTAGATACTTTTTAGTTATTATCAAACCACAAGATTGTGTTTTGGCCACAATGATGCAGACTTTATTGGGTTTAATTGAAAAACTGAAACAAATAATAGCAAAGTAACTGTTTCACATGTTTTACCTGTTTATCAGCATGAGGGGCAGATGCTTTACATCATACATGAACAATTGATAGCACAATAGATATATATATATATAAACCAAAAATAGGGAAATGAGATGATTTGGTAAGAATTGGCCAACTTTAAAATGACAAAACATAAATAGCCTAGAATTTTCATTCATTTGTGTTTCAGTCCACATATTGCAAAATATATTTCAGTTATAGTACTTTTAAAAATATAACAAAATTTCTACATTGGACACATGCAAGAAGATTTAGTCTTCGTTTTATTTAAGGGGGCTCGCGGGTCTAAATTAACTTTTTTTTCTAATATAGGAATTTCCTATGTTTTCCCATGATTAAACCTTATCTTATACCTAATGGCAATATAAAATAAAAATATGGGGTCACCGTTCATTTAAGCTCACAATTTGCCTCCGAAAAAAGCATACATTTTTGTTGATGTCCTTTTTTTCTGTTGAACTAATAGGAGAAATATTGGTAATATCGAAATAAAAAAAGAACTAAATTACAGAAATCGTAAAAATTTTACAATTATTTAGTTTATGTACAGTTTGTTTGAAAACAGTAATAAAAAATATAGGTCACCGATGAGTTAAAAAAGATATTTCAATTTTAACGTTCAAAAATGACATTTTTGCACCAAAGGGAGATAATTTGGAGCTTTTTCAATGATATGAACATTTAAAAAGTCATCTGTGGACAAACCAAATCGATTTTTCTTGGTGATTTTTGTGCCATATTATGAAGTAATAGATAATTGTGTAATAAATAAAATTTGTAATGAAAAAACAAATATTTAATTTTTTTCCGATTTTTTATACCCGCGAGCCTCCTTAAACTAAAAGATTTTTTTCAAAATCCAACTCTAGATTCATAGTTTCTCACTGATGAGCTTCTATCACCATTTGCTAAGTTGAAAAACTGTTTGCACACGGATGAACTTCAAGGTTGAACCATTTGAAATAATATAGCAACAAAATATATCTAGTGATTACCATCTCAGTCCTAATATTACTAAGACATTGCACAATACTTTGTGAAGATGAACAATACTTTGTGAAGATGAACAATACTTTGTGAATACAAACAATCATTGTTTAGATGAATCCAAATTCATTGATATCAATGATAAAATATATAGATTACTTTCATATAAGAAATTATGCTAGAAATATAGAAAAAATCTGGAGGTGCCAGAAATTCAAAACATCAAAAACATGAATACAAGAGATATATTGGTATTACACAGAAATGCATACAAATATTTATAATGTGGTCAAATTAGTCACTTTCTACTAATCTTTCCTGTTGAAAGTAAAATAAGTATACTTTTACACTAGTAATTTTGGGGCCCTTTATAGCTTGTTGTTCGGTGTGAGCCAAGGCTTCGTGTTGAAGGCCGTACTTTAACCTATAATAGTTTACTTTTTAAATTGTTATTTGGATGGAGAGTTGTCTCATTGGCACTCACACCACATCTTCTTATATCTAAATATATAGTACATATATAGTACATTTAGTCACAATAGCTCCAAGTATAAATTTTGTTTGAAATGTCCAATGAGCCAAAATGTAATTGAATTTTTTATGCTTTGAATACATTTGATAGCAATTAGAGTACACAGAATATCTATAATATATTTTAACATTGTTTTATGCCTATTATAATGACTATAATATAATAAAAGGAGATCATGAGATGTGGTATGATTGACAATGAGACAACCCTCCACAACAGACCAATATGACATAGAAATTGATTGATTGTAAGTTAAATATCAGAATTTTTTTAATTGGATTATCTCACTTCTATCAAGAAATATAACCTGTATTGACTATTGATATTACCATGTCAGTGATCTTTTACTAGCATGTGCGAGGTCATCTGTACCATTCCCAGCCACTTTAAGATGAGTTTTTGCTGCTTCAATGCATACTAGAACACACCCGCGAAATCGCGGGCATATAGAGCTTGTGGACTGTTGTAGGATGATTTTTTGTAAAAGATAGTATGTATGGGAAATTTCATAAAAGGTATCAAAAGCTTTCTCCCTTGTTCAAAAGTCCGATATTTGTTTTCTTTCTGTTAAATTCAAATATTTTCGTGTGCCTGGCCTCAGACCACAATTATTCTTCTCCTTTGCTACAATTCTGCTTTTGGTAAAATTTAAATAAAATTAACAATTTGCACCATTTCAAACATGAAATAAATCTAACTGCTTATATATAGACCATTATTAGTCTAATAAAATATGCTTCTAGGACAATCCGTCAGTGTTTTTTTTTCTTTTGAGAGCCTTATTAAGATGTCAATGGTAGGATATGAATCATGGATAAATAATTTGAGGGGTGGTCGGAGGGGTCCTGATCCCGAAATCCCGCGCTTAAAACCATGAAATCCAGAGATGCAGAATTAAAAGAATTAAAAGAAGTGCATATCCCGAAATCATGAAATCGAAAAATATATTCCCGGATCCAGTAAGGATCAATCCCCAAATCCCGAGCTTAAAACACACGATCCCTACGCCCCGAAAAATGCTCGCCTACTATTAATCTCTACCTTACTTTCATTTTTGCCAAATTACTATTTTCCCTTTCAACAATAAATGTTATGCCCCATTTATGGGCATTATGTTTTCAGGCTAGTGCGTCCTTCCGTCCAGGTCTGTCCCGCTTCAGGTTAAAGTTTTTGGTCGAGGTAGTTTTAGATGAAATTAAGCCTGTTTTAATTATTTTAATATATATGCAAGTGGTACGATCCCTTAAGTAGTAAACATTTCAAAGAAAACAGTAGACAGAATCAGGGCCGACTTTCTATACTAACATAGAAAGTCCCTGACAAAATACAGATAGTCTCTATATATTAAAGTAGTATAATCGTAGTTTACATGTAGATAAACGCGAAAAATAATTGTCTTTTCTAAGGAGGTATAATAGTTGTGGTTCTTGCGATCTTAACACCATGATATGCAGAACGCTCTGGATGGCTTATTTTTTTTTCTTCATTTTTGTTATCCATCATACGATTGGTTCTACTTGTGTCAAATATTTTACTTATTTTAATATATATATATTCAACTGGTATATGACCCCTTAAATAGTAAACATTTCAAAGAAAACAGAAGACAGAATACAGAGAGTCTCTATTTATTTAAAGTATCATTATCGTAGTATATTAATATAATTATTGTATCTCTATAAGGAGGTATAATAGTTGTGGTGCCCCATGCTATGGAGAACGCTCTGATTGGCTTATTCATTTTTCATATTTAGTTATATCAATCTGTATTTGTGCATCTTTCAAACCGGAAATCTAATATATGACTAAAAGTTAGTCCGATGACGGAATCATATCCGGACTCCTTTTTTGTCGTTTTTCTCCCAAAATAACTCAATCTGAATAATCATAAGAATGGATGACAAATGCGACTATGCATGTTACCTGTAGGACACAGAGGCATGATGATTGATTTATTGTGGAAGGAAGAGAAGCGACACCAAAAATGAGGTCTTCTCGTTTAATAGTATAGATATGCTACAAATACTGGTCATGAAACATTTATCCATCCATTTAATATTGATAAATTGTTTATTTCAGATCCAAGGGATGGAAAAAAGAAGAAATTCCGTCCTTTTGTAGCTATGAAGAAATTCTTTAAAGGAGGTTCCAGTAAGAAGGGTATTAAATCTGAGAGTGCTGTATCTATAAAGTCTCGATCATTACAGGCAATAACTCAACAGGATGACAGTGATGATGATGGAGGGTAGGGAATACTTTATATATCAATAAAAGACAAAAAAGCATATTGAAGTAAAATAATATAATGACATATCACAGAAGGCTCACTGTTACTGAAAGTACATAAAAAAAATCGTGAGAATAGTAGATGTTTGAATTTAAGCTATCCTATAAAATGAGATATATTACATATAAAGATTCACTTTTGTTTAAATGTAATTAAAATGAGTGAATTTTAGTCCTTGAGTTTTAGGGAAAATTCATAACTTAGCCTTTCATAATACCTAAAAAACTAATTTATCCCTAAATTTATCCTTAATTTGGATGATTAAATTTGCCTTGAACCTTATAGGTTTCGTAAGAGATCAAGAATGGGAGGCAGTAGAAGTATGTCAGAGGACAGTGTCTTTATACCAGAGGTCAAAGAACCAAAGATGGACGCCATTAGAAAGACAGCTATCTCCATGGAGTCACTTAATAAAGATTTCCAGGTTTGTGTGACAGACATGGTCTATGTGGGGCAAGATATATAATCATGAATTGTTTATGAACAAATATCTTATTAGATGAATTGTTCACATGGAAAAAAATATTTGGATATTGTCAATTCAGAAATTATTGCGAGGTTTTAATTATTGCAAAAAATGCGACAGAGTTGTAAACACAATAATTTAAGCTTTTGAAATATTTTATATAAATGAAACAGGATTTTTCTCAAATCTGAAAATTGATAATAAATACATGCAATTATTTCTGAATTTACAGTAACTAATTCCATTTTTTTACACTAAAAATTGATCAAACTGAATTTTGTAATTTGATCCAGTTGTCATAGGCAGAATGTAAGAAAATCATTAATTCATGTGTATAGTATTCATATAAATGAAAAATGAAAAGAAATAGATAACATATTGAATCTCTGTAAATCTTTGATATAAACAAGTTCCAATCTAATAAGATATTTTATGTACCTGTATATAGTTAATCCCAAACTCTTCTGGCTGATGTTTACCGTTGAATATAATAGCATATATCTATTGCTCCAATAATATGGTGGTTTGTAACATAACTAAAAGGAATTTTAACAGAAAATGCTTTAAGGTGTGGATTAATTAATGTAATATGATGTCTCTAACTGCAAGATCTGTTTAATGATGTCTGGTATATTTATAAGCTGAGTATTTTTTTTCACTAAAAAAAATACATTGGAATGGCATTACTAACAATGCTTATCTTAACCAAGCAAACCTTTGTAGTTGAAAAGACCCCCTATGTTAACTCATCAAAAATATATAGTTCAAAATCACATTATTCAGAAAAACAAATCTGGAATTGCTGCCAGTTTTACAAATTTTCAAAACGCTCCACTACTTTATTGACTCTTTATTTTACATAGATTAAGGGAGGGTTTCCGCTGGCGGTCGCCATTTTCGCAATTTGCGAAAAAATAATAATTGTGGCGATTAAAATTCGTCATTGGCGAAAGAATTTGGCGAAAGAAATATATATAACGATTTATTTTCAGCCATCTTGTTTATTTACTTTTTTCGGGTTTCTCTAACTTTACCTATCAGACAATACTCGGAATTCACCTTGAACTCGTTAAGATTTTGACAGAAAATCAATAATCAGCTGATTGCTTTCATAGCTATCGACATCAAAGGACTAATTAATAAAGGTGTTGATTTTATGAAATAACAAATAATATGGTTAAATGGCTTCTGTTACATGTCACAAAATGGATTTATTAACAACTTTGCAACGCACGTGTTTGCAAAATTTTTACGCTTCCTCTCCTTCTTTTAATGATAGTATAGAAAAGAAAATTGTTGTTATGACGAAAAATGTTCAAAAGCAAGAAAAGTCTCTGATTTAAAACTTTATCATTTAACTTTCATGTAGATCATTGATTTGAGTGGGTACTCCAAAATCGTGTTCAGTGATACACGTGTTTCAAGCATATAGTTTTACTTATTTACGATGGTCTAGGAAAGAAAACTGTCTTTACGAAGAAATCTATTCAAAAGGTTGGCATGAGAGTAACCCTTCAATGTATTGACTTCACCTTACACGAGAGATCAATTCCAAGTGATAAGATGCTTCGTTTTGTTGTAAAAACCACTTCTTATTTAATAGGGGGAGGGCGGCTTGAAAATAGGAAAATTTAAAAAAAAAAATATATTTGTGTGACTTGGCGAAAAAAATAATAAAGTGGCGAAAAATATATTGTTTTGGCGAAAGAGGTGGCGAAAAAAATAATTGACCCAGGGGAAACCCTGGATTAAGGAATGTTAACATGATTCGATATAATTTTACAATTTTAATGTGACAAATGTATCATTGATACTGGTTATTATAAAGAAAAGAAGATGTGGTATGATTGCCAATAAAACAACTTTCCACAAGAGAACAAATGACATAGAAGTTAAAGCTACAGGTCACTGTATGGTCTTCAACAATGAGCAAAGCCCATACCAAATAATCAGATATGATAGGTCACAAAATCACAAACGTAAAACAATTCAAATTAGAAAACTTACGGCATAATTAATGTACAAAAATTGAATGATGAAAAATAAATAAGTTACACAGCAACGGTAACAAAAGACAACCATTGAATTACTGGCAAAAAACAGTATGTAGTGGGGTTAAACATGTTAGTGGGATCCCAATCCTTCCCCTAATCTGTGACAGTGGTGTAATATTACAACATAAGAACAAATTATAAAAATTAGTTGAAAAAAGCTTAACTCATTAGATGAATACAAATAGAACTACATCTAACAAAAACATGTGGACGTGACAGGGTACTTTAACATCCCAACCACAAAAAAACACTAGATACAGATCTAAGAGTATTTGCAGTTACTGACAGCTAGTTTGAAACCAATAACAACTAATATAAAATATCATGCATCTAAGACTAAATTATCAATCAGTACACATCCAACATCCAATATATATCTATCTTATTCATTATAATTGTTCATTTAAGCATATAATGATCATATAATCACTTATAATTATATTGGAAAACAGTTCATTTGTCTTTTGAAGTTCACATTCTATAGTTAAATGGTTTGTGATTTCTGCCTGAATAAAAGATGGTTTCCTATATTTCATGTAAATTTGCACCTTATAGTGTCAATTTATTTGTTGAAAAAATCCAACCAACAAATAAAAGTTTTAAAATGGTTTATTTTTAAATTAGTAGTGAATGTTTACATGCACTATCTGAGGTTGAAAAGATATTTTTCATTGATGTCGCATTATTAGAGGTTTTAATTAGCTGCAGGGTCATTGAAATAGAATCAAAATTAGTTTCCTATTTTACCATCATTACTCCATTCTTCAAAGACAAAATGCTTGATGAAACCTTAGTTTTAATGTTTCTTTGAAAAATTTTAATTTTAAGAATTTTTTTTAAATAAGTGTGAAAGTTTTTAGAAAACTCTTCAGAAAAAATTTTCAGATATCTTTTACAAATGATTTGATGATGTGAACTACAAAAGGCAAATGAATTGTTTAACAGCTGGGCATGTGCATGTTGATGAATGTATATATAACCCTTCAATTTTCAGAGTGAGCTCGCCAGTAAATTAAAAAAGCGTTATTCTCTCCACTCCAGTGATGATGAGGCTCTACCCCAAAGCCCCACCCCTCCCATTACTACTGCTGATATTGTTATGGGTGGTGGCTTAAAGGTAAGTTAATATTCATATGAGATTGTCTGTGTTATATATTTATAGCAAACTGATTGGTTGAGGTCATAGTGCAGTGTCTAACAGTGGGAGGAGTTGATTAAATACATTGACAAGTCTTTCAGCCATACAAAATCAAATGACTGTTTCCTTTTTGTGAAAACTATACAGCATTGAATTTACTCATTTGCCATTGAAGCAATACATGTGTTCAAAAATTTCTTGCAAGTGTTCAAATCTAACAAAGTTTGATCAAAAAACATTTCAAACTTTTCTTTCTTATGTGTGTTTTTGTTAATCTTAAGAAAAGTTACAAGAAACTAACAGTTAACCTGAGTTACACTGAATTCAATACCAAACTGTTATTTAAAAAGCCTTTAAAATTGCAATTTATCTGACTTGTTTGAAAAAAAAAGGTTAACTAATGTTTGATTTTGGTTGTAAAGACATAAACTGTAAATTAATAGTTATGTAGAAAAAGGATCAGTCTTAAGGATTAAAAAATATACTCCAAATAAATCACTAGTTATATGAGATATCGTTATATGTGTGTATAACATTGGTGGATTATATAATGACAAAATAACATCCAAGTTGATTCACTGTATACAGTTTGAGTTATCTCCCTTTAACTTGTGCTTTATAACAACATAAAATTAAATTAGAATGTCTAGTCTGGAAATTATTTTGTATTCAACCTCCCAATTCTATTTCTGTCTAATCAAGGTTCGGATTTTACAAGAAGTTTGTTACATCTATTAAGAATTTTATATTGAATATTAAAATTCCAGGGGCTTGACATGTTCAGACTTCTATTTATTTTTAACTCATTCCTAATGATGAAGCAAGCCTTTATGTCAATAAGTTTTCTTCGTCTAATGAAACTTATATACACAATGCTGAAAACAAAAACATGCAAACAGAGTTCAAATTGCAGCGTTATATGGACAGTTTTAGTGTGAAGCCTCTTTATTACTCGAAAAATTTGGTGAGCTGTTGTAGTTTCATCTGATTATCTCCCTTGTATTTTACAAATTCATGCAAAAGTATCTCTGAAAGAAAAACTACCGATGCTTTGACATAAATAATATCTTACCTCAAGATTAACATACATTCTTTTAGTCTGTGTAAGATATTTCTTGAAAATAAAAAAAATTGAATTGTTAGATTTGTCCTAGTGTGTAAATTTTTTTAATTTATATTAACCTCTTAAACGAGCGTTAAATCTAAAATAGTCCATGTAGATGCTTAGTTTGTCTCTACCTTGGCAAACAGTTATGTCAAAGTAGTGAATAGAACAAGGAATATTCCCATGTTTGAAGTACAAGCAATAGGGAAAGGGTGATGAAAAAAAGTTATGGTTGAGTTTGTTATTATTTATTCATTTGATATTTTCACAAGTGGAAACTTAAATCTATTTTTATTTGAAAATCAAAAATACAGTATTATTTAATTGGAACTGGACTTACGGGTAATAGATTAACACTTAATAAGTGGATAAAAATATTGCATATTGATTTTTACTCATCGTTTTCCATTTCAATCTCAATTATACCCAGTACCATCATATGCAAGGGTCTGATATAAATTCAGTAGGGATTTTACACCTAACATGTAAAATGATATTAATCTCTTAATTATATTTTTTTATATCAATCCTTAGAGGTATGTTCACATAATGTCCTTGTGAAACAGTGATTTAAAAAAAATGCTTATTACATATTTTTCATTAAATTTTCAAACAGCAAGTATGAGATATACTATGTTGATGTGCCTTTAGTTCTCTAGCTACAAACATTGTTAGTAGTCACCAAAACAGAAGTTATTGGTACTGTATATCTGTATATGTCAAATACATGTATATCCACAAGTAAAAGAGATTCATTATCACTGAACTAGTATATATTTGTTTAGGGACCAGCTGAAGGATGCCTCCGGGTGAGAGAATTTCTCGCTACATTGAAGACCTGTTGGTGACCTTCTCCTGTTGTTTTTCTATGGTCGGGTTGTTGTCTCTTTGACACATTCCCCATTTCCATTCTCAATTTTATTAGTTATTGTTTTTTTATACCAATATGTATCTTGAGACCGGTTGACAGAAGATTATGGACAGATAAATCTGAAATATCTTTAGCATCAAAGTAGTAATGATTTACCTCCAATCAATAAAACATGGCTTCAAAAACAAATATTATTTTCATTAATTGTGTTGAGGAGATTACTGCAATGTCACAAGGAAAAATAAGTTTTGTTACCATGGTAACTCCAATGCTTAATAATACCATCTAATATTGATCAGTTGTTGCTGCCATATATCTACGTAAATATCTACATATAAGAAGGAAACAAAAGTTTATAAGAGGTTCTTTGTTTTTAAAAAATTGGGATTGAACACAGTTTTATATTTTAAGATGTAAGTATGATACTTCAGTATTTTTTGTTTCTTTGAAAATCAGATCCTGTTAAAAATATGTTATTAAAAATTCTGGATCAATATGTAATTTGAATATGAAGATTAAGATGAAGTTAATAGTAAATAGTGTTTGTGAAAAATTAGATAAGGAATCTACGAGTTAATATTCATAACCCTTTATTATAGAAAATAATTGAATATTTTTAATGATGGAAAAGAAGTTCAACCTAGGAAAAAATAGTTTAATCTCCCTATCTAAATTTTTTTATTAAGCCAAACCCCTTTTACTTTTGTACTTTTTGACTGATAAACAGTTTACTGGGAACTAGATTTTTTTTATTTTAAAAGTACATGATATGATTAATTTACATTATACAGATGAAGGATAACTGTTATTGGAAATATTTTTGATACTTATTACTGTTTTATTAATGATATTGTTTATGAATGAAAAGATAGCATCGCATAATAAAAACTATAGCAAACTTACTGTAGGCAAAAAGTACTGAAAAGGATGTATTTTCATTCTTATGTTTTATGACAAAAAGGAGTGTGAAAAAATGTATCTGCTGTATAAAGGTGTAAAATTGAATGGGATATATAAGTCAATCAGTTTATCTGTTTGTTCATCTTTTTATTTATATTTTGCAAGTTACTGTGGCCTCTAGGCATACAATTTGTTCAAACTTTCAAAATCTGATCTGATGTAATGATAAAACACAGGTGATCATCATCCATCGTATTTGTAAAAAAAATAAAAATATTTTACAAGTTAGATATGGAATAATGTTTTAGAAAAATAAAACAGAATTTAGAACAATTGTATGAAATTATGTGATTTATATCCTTTGTCTTAGATTGTTTGAAAAAAGGTTTTAGCTTAAAATATCTTAAAAAAGTGATAAGGTTGATCTAATTATGTTTCATTCTCTTTTCTGTTAAAATTTGTGCCATGATTGTATTTAACAAATACAGATTGAGAAAAAAATTATTATCATGTTATAGACCTCAGATCATGTATGTCATCGTAGGAACCACATCTTAAAAATGTTACCCCTATTTTAAGTCCAACAGCCATGCTGAATTATTTATGCTGTGTGGTTCTATGTGTGGTATATCAATGATGAAAGTATGCTGCTTTGAGTAAATTAATAAATGGATTGTTTGAAATATCAGTTGGCGACAATATGAGGCTTTATTTCATGTCAAAGTCAGCTTATACTTATATCATAATTCAAAGAGAACCTGATAATTAATTCATAATCACTTTACAGTCTATTCTTAGCATTTGTATGACGTCAAAAAACCAATCTATCAGTCTGAAATGAAAGTAGAGACAGGTTTCACTGTGTTATCAAATTATATAAACAGTTTCCTATATCAAACACAACATCTTTTTGTCAATATGTTATAAAGGACAGATACTAATCCTACCATTGTAAGAAGGTATTTTAGTTCACTAATGACATTCAATTCAACAGTTAAATAATAAAAAAAACAAGTGGCTTTAAAGTTGAATTTTGTGGAGGAAACTGTTTTAAATTCAATGTTTGTCCCAAGTACAAAAAAAAACAGAATGGGCAAATAAGGCAAGAAAATATTTTGCTACTTGCAGCTAGAACATAAATCAAAGTTACATTTTCTGACAATTCTATTTGTTTCTTCTGCAAATATGGTACTAAATATTTTCTCTTTATATTCCATTTTGTAATCCATGTTTTTGAGAGATTTTGACTGACAATAAAGAGAGGCTTACAGGGCAGGTGCACTCGGTGCAAGGCCTAACCTGGGACTTGGTGGCCCAGTGCTCTAAATTGTATTCAAGGCCTAACCTGGGACTTGGTGGCCCAGTGCTCTAAATTGTATTCAAAGCCTAACCTGGGACTTGGTGGCCCAGTGCTCTAAATTGTATTCAAGGCCTAACCTGGGACTTGGTGGCCCAGTGCTCTAAATTGTATTCCAGGCCTAACCTGGAACTTGGTGGCGTAGTGCTCTAAATTGTATTTAAGGCCTAACCTGGGACTTGGTGGCCCAGTGCTCTAAATTGTATTCAAGGCCTAACCTGGGACTTGGTGGCCCAGAGCTCTAAATTGTATTCAAGGCCTAACCTGGGACTTGGTGGCCTAGTGCTCTAAATTGTATTAAAGGCCTAACCTGGGACTTGGTGGCCTAGTGCTCTAAATTGTATGCAAGGCCTAACCTGGGACTTGGTGGCCCAGTGCTCTAAATTGTATTCAAGGCCTAACCTGGGACTTGGTGGCCCAGAGCTCTAAATTGTATTCAAGGCCTAACCTGGGACTTTGTGGCCTAGTGCTCTCAATTGTATTCAAGGCCTAACCTGAAACTTTGTGGCCCAGTGCTCTAAATTGTATTCAAGGCCTAACCTGGGACTTGGTGGCCCAGTGCTCTAAATTGTATTCAAGGCCTAACCTGGGACTTGGTGGCCCAGTGCTCTAAATTGTATTCAAGGCCTAACCTGGGACTTGGTGGCCAAGCGCTCTAAATTGTATTCAAGGCCTAACCTGGGACTTGGTGGCCCAGTGCTCTAAATTGTATTCAAGGCCTAACCTGGGACTTGGTGGCCCAGTGCTCTAAATTGTATTCAAGGCCTAACCTGGGACTTGGTGGCCCAGTGCTCTAAATTGTATTCAAGGCCTAACCTGGGACTTGGTGGCCCAGTGCTCTAAATTGTATTCAAAGCCTAACCTGGGACTTGGTGGCCCAGTGCTCTAAATTGTATTCAAGGCCTAACCTGGGACTTGGTGGCCCAGTGCTCTAAATTGTACAACTTCTGTTTCACTAGCCTGTCAATACTGATATTGTGAGTTCAAATCCCCTTACAGGGCAGGTGCACTCGGCGCTAATCTTAGTTGACCATGGTTGTCAGTTTTCCTACCAAAGACAAGTGGTTCTCTCTGGGAAATCGGCTTTCACTAGAAAATCGGCTTCAGCAATAAAAAAAAACAACTGCCAACAAGAAATAGCACAATAGTGTAGAAAGTGGCATTAAACACGAAATTGCAATCACAATGTCCATCTAATTATTTTGGTCACATATTTGTTTTACTTAAAATACAGTTTGAACAGAATTATTTCTCATTTAGTCGGCTGACTCTTGCTTGACAGTTACAAGTTCTAATTCGTGACTGCTTTTAGGACTTGCCAGACAACCAGGGTTTCCGCTGGCGGTCGCCATTTTCGCAATTTGCGAAAAAATAATAATTGTGGCGATTAAAATTCGTCATTGGCGAAAGAATTCTCCTTCTTTTAATGTTAGTCCATGAAGAAAATTGTTGTTATGACGGAAAATGTTCAAAAGCAAGTTAGGCTCTGATTTAAAACTTTATCATTTAACTTTCATATAGATCATTGATTTGAGTGGGTACTCCAAAGTCGTTTCAGTGACACACGTGTTTCAAGCATATAGTTTTACTTATTTACGATGGTCTAGAAAAGAAAACTGTCGTAATGAAGAAATCTATTCAAAAAGTTTGGCATGAGAGTAACCCTTCAATGTAATGACTACACCTTACACAAGGGATCAATTCCAAGTGATAAGATGCTTCGTTTTGTTGTAAAAACGACTTCTTATTTAGGGGGGGGGGGGGGGGGGGGGCAGGGCTGGAAAAAAGGAAAATTTTAAAAGAAAAATATATTGTGTTACTTGGCGAAAAAAATAATAAAGTGGCGAAAAATATATTGTTTTGGCGAAAGAGGTGGCGAAAAAAATAATTGACCCAGGGGAAACCCTGCAGACAACTTATTTCTGTTTGTTTAGTTCGTTTTGTTTCCATTAGCCAGCGAAAAAAAATATATTCGTCCTTTGAAATTGAAACCTGAAAACTCTTGGTGTAAATGTTCTTTGATCAGTAATTGAGAACCTGTTCTTCTATATCTATCACGATGGACTTCTTCAGCCAAATCCTTGGTTCTAATTATGTATTCTCTTATATCTGTTACCGTTTGACTGCAGCCTTGGTTGTAATTGTGTCTAAATGAAGATGTATGAGACTTGACTATTGAAGTTGATTATAAGTTTGTATATTTTATGTGGTATCTTGTATCATCAATAAGCTCATGCACACACTGATTATATACTTTATAACTGAAGATTATAACTAAGATTTATACTGTAAGATTTATATTGATTAGGAAATGAGATGTGACAGTTCAGTTTAAGTTCATTTAGTGAAAATTAGATTGTATTTCTTCAGGTTTTATGATCTTTCAGACCTAATTTCCTGTCCATTTTCTTACAGCTTCTAATTTGTATCCCTTTAATACAGTTCAGTTAAGTTGTAAAAAGAATAGAGCAATTTGGGTATTAATTATTGTCTGGATAAATTGGTTTAGAATAAAGCTTTCTACAGCATAGATTTTTCCTTCATATTAGATAAATATGGGATTTTATATCGAATTCCAGTATTAATGATATAGTTACTGTGGAATCATTAATATTTGTTGGATACCAATTTTCGTTGAATTTGTGGGTACAGGGAAACAACAAATTCAAATTTTCAATGAGTAAAACATTTTCTAATAGAATGTGTGCAGACTTTACAGAAACCATGAATATGCAAGTTTTCCTCAAACCAGGAAAATTGGTACCCACGAAATAAATCAATCTACAGTAAAAAAAAAAAAAAATCCTTTCTCCATTGAGGTTTTTAAGTTTTAACATTTTTACCATCATTTTACCCTATAAATGCTTAATTTTTATGTCACCACTCCAGGGGCCAATGCATGTCAAACATGCTACAACTCATGTGGCAGAGTGGCATTATTTCTTAAGACTTAAGCAATGACAGGCATAACTATAAAGCAAGCAGCAAAATTAACTCCTTACTGAATTATACGGAAAGTGGAGACTGACGACTAACTGTTTGACTGCAATATTTACGGGGAATATTGGCCATGGAAACTACTCAGAAAACCACTGACTTTGAGAACATGATATGAGCATAATAAAATATCATCAGGGGACTTATGAGAAGTGTCAATTTGAATTTACTAATTAAATAAAATAACTTATACTAATGAAACTAATTTAAAAAAACAGAATATTTCTGAGATAAAAAAGTGACAAATTTACAAAATTTACTAGAGATTAATAATTAAAGGGGCACTAGCTACTAGATATATGAAAAATCAAAAGTGTGATTTTTTTTTTGTTCAATCATTGATGATAGTGAAATAGTGAAATAACAATTTAGCCTAATCAGCTAAAATGGTTCAATTTTGTCAAATAAAGCATTGATAATGAATTATTCACTTGCAAGTGAATAATTTGACCTCATAAAATCTGTTTTCATGTGAACTCCAATTTAACCCCATAAAAAGAGAAAGAATAACGCATGCATTGTACGTGTAGGGTAACTTTAAGGTAAAGGATGTCAACATTGAAAGTGAAACAAAGGTAAATAATTTGATTAACTGATCCTATCCACAATACGTCATTCTTATAAAGGTAAAAACGACGATAAACATAGATTTTGAATCTGTAATACAAAATTTAACAGACTTATAAAAATCCAATTGCACGAGTTACTGTATCTATTTATATCTCTGTTCATGTTTACATCACTTATATGGTCATAGAAGGTCAACTCGATAGTTATTTAGATGTCGTCTTGGCTAAAATTCACACGAAATGAAGCTACATCTTATTGAGACCATGTCCTGTAAATTGTTTATTTTATACTTTTGATAGTTTGGAAAAGTGTTCTACATATTTGTTATAAATAAAATATGAGAATTTAAGTCAAATCAGTGAACATGAATTTGGCAGCTAGTGCCCCATTAAATTTTCTGAAATCAAAATATTTATATCATTTTCTAAATAGATTAACTTAAACACTTTAACATAAAACTTTAAAGTACACCTATTATATCTATTATGATCATATCAGAAATAAAAAAAAATCAAGTTTATTGAAAAATTGGTTTACACTTATGTTAAACATTCAGCCTCAGGATTTCCTTAATATTCTATGCTGTTATACATTTTGTATTTTTTTAAAATTAACAAATGATGATTACTTTATCAGAAATTCTGATTTTTAATTTTTTAAAAGAACAAAAGATATCAGAATGCATTTGTGTAGTAGTAACAAGCTATACATGTATCTGACCTCAGACCAGGGGCACTAGTAATACAATTAAGTACTAATTTACATGTCATTTTCATGGGCACCTGTCCATAATGGTAATATATAGGTGACCATAAATTTGTATGACAACTAAATGGACACAATATTGAATGTAATTATCACTTAGACCTTCTACTATATTTTATTTCATATATCCATTTGTACATGTTCTCAGTTGCTCAGGATATGTTAAAGAGTTATATACCTATTGAAATTGATTTTACCTGTATAGAAACAGCTGATTGACACCATAGGTAAGATAGGTTTATATATTTTATCAAAATTAAACACAAAATTGTTTTCTACTAGAGATAAAATGTGTATTGGTAATCGTATGGTTAATTCCTAATAGAATTATTGAATTTAGACGGTTCAGACATGAAGGTGATTGGAGGAGAGTATTTTAATTTGGATTTTTATTGAGGATGTTCAATATTAGCCAGATAGGACTATGTGACAAGTATAATGTTTTTGTAGGGGAGGATTACTATATATAGTTTAACAGTGTCTTTAGTTCTATTGATTTGATTCTCAGGGGTAAGTCTATAATCTGCCTATCTATTGTACTGTGCTATTGTTATACTCAGATGACATTTTATTGTATAAGGTTACAGACATTATAATGCAGTAAAATATGCATTGCTTGTCTATGTTGTCCAAAGTTCCAATATATATTGGACAGCATTCATTAATGACTCTCTGAGGCTTAGATTCTATAGTGCAGTAATTCCTAAAACTGCCCACATCAATTATGCTATTCATATTGCTTATTTTGTACTAATTGTCTAGATGATTAGAACTGTGACTTTGTCTGGAAATGCATTTGCTGAAAAAAGCTGTTGACTATATATAGCTCTTGATTCAAGGACATTTAGTTACAGGCACTTGTCTTAGAAATTTATTTCCCTATAAACCTTAATGTAAATTTATATTAAGGTATATATAGGGTGCCTGTGCATTTAGTTCAGTAAAGTGATAATGGATATATGATGTACCTGTAAAGAGTACCTGTAAAATTAAGGTCATAACCTACTGAGTACATGTACATGTATACATCTTAAAAGGCCATTAAAATATAATGTTGTCCTATAATATCTGCCTACACAGAGATTGACAGATAGGTTTTACTCTGATCTGATCTACAATCATTTGGGTCCTATCTTTTCTACTGGAACAAAGATTTACACCAGGTTTTTGGATATATTTAAAGTAGTTTTGTTGCAGCACCATGCCAGCAGATGTACAGGTATCTAGAGGTTTAATATTTCTTTGTGATCTGTAACATTTATTCATGTATGTATTTTATTAATTGATACATAACAGGTCATGTACTAGGTCATGTTTGAAAATTTGTAAATGATTGCTATTTATATTTATGAACATATACATTGATGCATTAGCTGATACAGATTAATAGATTTGAAAACAGAGTGCATATAACACAATGCGAATAATTGTAACCAATTATAATGTTGGTGAGCACTGAAACTTCCATGGGGATTTTCAAAAGTTGGCTGATTTGGATTTTCCTGGCAGTTTTGTACAATATACATTCTTTTCCTTAGATAGATTCTCTCAGTTGCACTGTAATTTGAGAAACAACCATATGGCTTCTTCTATTTGTTGCTCACTCTGAATTTGCATGAAATGTTTACCACTGGACATTACACAAGCAACAATCAGTTAATTTCTTGCCAATTAGTTCTTTTCTATTGTGATGATACAGCTCTAGACAGTGTTTTTCAAACAATATATTTTCTGTTTTGTATCCTTCAAATGTTTGCCACTGGATGTTAAGCCAATATTAATCAATAAGTTTATTTCTTTCAACTTTAGAGCCAATTATTCCTTTTCTATTGTTATGATGATGATAATACATGTATTGACCAAGTTTTCATATGCTGCTCTTCAAGAAATCTATTTCTTTATTTTGTATCAATTTACATCCAGACTTGTTGCTTAGATGTTGCATTAAATCCATGTTAACATTTGTTGTACATGTAATACAACAAGTAAACAAAGCATTTCATTTCATTTTATTATGATGTGGTTTTGTTTTGTTCAGTTCAAAAACATTTTCTTGTCAGAAATGACAATTTATCTGATTTATTTTGTACTTATAGGACCATAAATTCTAAATTTAAATTTCCCCCAAAACTTCATAATGAATAGATAAGATTTTGTCAGATTGATTTTTGATGTTGGTTTATCTGTAAAGCTGTGTGTTATCAAATGTTCCTGCTCTGTTTTCTCAACTTAAATCTTCAGGATTACTAGTTTTTATTAAATAAACAAACTTAGTATTACTATGTTTCACGTTGTTATACTATTTCATATATAAGTATCTGAGGAAATTGAATATTTTCCTACTGATTTTTGACCTCTCAGTCCAGTGTTTGTAGGGCAATTGTAAACTTTATTGCAATGATTCACTGTGTTAACAAGTATTCATTCGATTCCTTAGTACATTGGCAAAGTACAGTGGTATATAGTACTTTATATAGACCAATCATCCATTATGTTTGACTTATAAAAAAGTAGATATTTTCTTGCCTATATATTTGGGACAGAAAAGATCTTGTTTCTGATTGGTGGATCAGTTCATAAAGCTTTGCAATTGATACTCATGGTCTACATCAAGCCAAAAAAATATATATTTTGTTGAAGACATTTTCTTCTACTAGCAGACTGAGCAGTTGTTTTCTGCTATTTATTTTGGTTGCTTTCTGGTTGCTGAATGCATATTATACTAAAACTATGTGTCTTTGTCCAGCAGATTTTAATAAATTCTTCTTTTTAAAACTGATATCAAATTTAGCTGACAATTTTCATCTTCAGAATTCTTTTTGTCAAAGTATTGTAGAAATTTGTAAAGGAGGGGGTGTGTCATTGTGCGTGTATCACTTTTCATTTGAGAATCAAGTTAGATGTGAAATCTGATAACAAAGATTGAGGTAGATAGTTGTATAGCAAGATACATCTTTATTAACATAGTTCAATGGACTGAGACATTCTAACACCTACTGGGTAAATGTACACATTTTAAATCTGTACTGTTTAGCAAAGAGTTGTAAACAAAAATATTATAAAGAACAGTTTGATACAGAAAGGGAAAAGAGGAAAAGATACTAATTATCCTGGAGGGCTTTGCAAACTAGAGATTTCTTTTGATGAACAACAATTTTTTTGGGGGGTTTGGGACAGGGATACATAATTTTACAAAATAACATAACCAAGATTTAAACAAGCCTCTTAGAAATTGAAATGACTTGTGTATTGTTGATAGTATCTCAGCTAATAATGATCTGCAAAATGGTATTGAGATATTCTACTGTAGTTTATATACACTGTTGAATTGAAAATAGAAAATGAATATTAAAGATTGATTGTTGGTGTTTTAACACCACTTTTGGGCTATTTTGTGGCAGCTAGTTTTTATTGATGGAGTAAACTGGAACTGCCTGGAGAAAATCCACTGACCTTGGTTAGGAAAACTGACAATCCTAGTCAAGTAAGATTGGAATCAAGTACACCTACACGAGTGAAGTTTGAACTCACAACACCAGTGTTGACTTGCTAGTGACTACAGAAGTAGAACTTATGGACCACTTGGCCACTGAGGCCCCCTCAATGTATAAGGACCCCCCCCCCTAAAAAAATGGTTATGTTGAAGTGGATCTAAAATCCATTATCTGTTAACAGTAAAAAATGAATTGAAAGGAATTAACCTTGACCTGTTCATCAAAGCATTTCTTATATCCTTTTCCTATGTTTGTTCTAGTCTTTTGGATATGTAACGGTTGGTAGGATTCAATTTAAAAGTGTCGTTGTTATCCCATATATGGTATTAAATACGTGTAGTTTACTACAGTGTAGAGATAGTAATTTATCTTCAGTGGACAGCTGACCATTCATCCTTTTAAATCGATACATGTAGTTTAACGATCGGCCTCTGTGCCAGGTACTCCTGCTGGACCATGTGACAATGACCTAAGTAATCAGGGTAGCACACCTGTGTTTACAGGTAAATAATTTGTTTATCTTATTATACCTATTTTATATACTCAGACATGTGACTAGCTAATTTCATTGAAACATTTTGGACTAAGCAGGACAAAAACTTTGAAAATGTAAGTGTTTATAATTTGATATGTAGTGAATGATTGATAACTACTAATTTTATTTTTTAAATGTAAGTATAAAGTTCTTAACGATCAATTTTAAGTTTAAAAAAGTGAATTTTTTGATGTTGTTGTCTCTGTATTTGAAAATTGTAAAATCATTGAATGATGTTTACATAATTACTTAGAAGGTTAATATTGGTTTTCTCAAATGAGAAATATACATTAAGTACAAGTCAGAAAGATCTCTTTATAACAAGACAATCAGATTTAGGTCCAAAAATAATATTTGCTTTTCTGATTTAAACAAAAATATTTTAAATTCTTCATAAAAATTGTATTCAATTCTGGCTCATAAAATTTGGGTTGAATTTGATACATAAGTAATTTAAACTTTGGCCTCCATTTTAGCATAATAATTTGCATTCAGTGTATAAAAGTAAGTTCAGTAACAAGTAAAATGAGTATTATTTCCATCTCAACATGCTATTAAGCTACAGAAAGCTTTGTTTTATAAATGGATGTCTTTCTTAATATTTGTCTTTGTGAAAATATAATGTTCCAACTGGGAACTGTCTTTAAAAGTATAAGTAAAATCATTTTTATTAAGCCATTTTGGGATGATGTGCAACAAGCTATTTTCTTTTAAAAAAAGTGACAGTCTTGTTGTTATTTTGTTATTCCACATATGAAGTGGAGGAGGCATTAAGTGTTACCCTTGTCCATCTGTATGTACCAACTTACTTCCCTAAAAATAATTTCCGTTCTCTTATGTTAGTTTGCATAAACCAAATGTTATGAAACGTATACACAAGGCTTGTTACCACATAACACAGATCAAGTTTGAATCTAGTTTCAACTGTATTTATTAATGAAAAATTACAAGAATAAAGTATAAGAATGTAAAATTAAATTCAAATATGGGATTTGGAAACAGGTTTGAATTTTGGTGTTCTTACTTGTACTGTTCTTGAGTTATGTCCTTTTATAAAGTTTAGTTATGTGCAAGTCAGGGCATCATTTGGCATCATCTGTCTTATGGGCATAAATATATTTTCTTAGTGAAAATAACTGTTCCAATTTAAGTTGACATTCGACCTGGAATTAACATCTTTAAAAAAAAAGGGACATTTAACAGTTATTGATCAACTAATCTATCTTTAAATGACAGATATAAAAAAAATTATACTATAAACACTTAAATATTAGATAAAACAACCATGCTCAGGCCCTGTCTCTACAGGTTTCAGCTGTATTGAAAAACTCTATTTTAACTTGACTTGCATAATCTGTCTTTGTAATGTTATATCAAGTTTATTATATGTTATAGATTTCACAACAATACAACCTTGATTAAGACAAATATCTACTGAGATTATATAAATATTATAGTTTAATATTAAGGAAAAGACATATAGAATCTGTTTAGCTCATAATTTTTAAAAATTATTAAAATTTCAGAAGACTTTATTGTGGAATATATATGGTGGGAAGTCACTCTTGATGAATTAATATATAGATCCCTCTTTTATTTGCACGATCAATGCATTTGAATGGAAATATGTAGTAAGAACCCCCCTTTGTCCTGGATTTACTAAGGATCTCTACTTTTTAAAATGGCTGGATCCACCCCTGTTCACCTTAAATGTAAAGGGTCCCTATCATAGTTATTTGAACACAGATGCGGATAGTGCTATGTTGTGAATGAAGCATAAAGGAGTTTATGTTTTGTTGAAGAAGTCATTTTAGTCCACTATATGGGTTAATAAATTCAAGCTGTTTACTTTATTGCTTTTGGATTAGTACAAAACTACAAATTAATCATTTTGTGGTTATAGATACATATATGTCAGTGGTGTGGCACTCCATACGGCTGGTACAATTTGAGCTGTAAAAATTGTTGGACTTTAATAAAACCCTATAATTTAAAAGTCCAACATTCCTTATTGATCATGATCAACATGGAATAGTTGGAACCAATTTTTCACAAAAGGTATGACTTTGAAATGTCTGTAAGAATCAATTGCATTGTAGTCCAAATAATCATAACCTCATGAAAAGCTATTATATTTTTTGGCTTTTTTGCCTTAAATAAACGTTAATTATTTGAACTAATTGCATTTTTCTCATAGTGTTTTTTTTTTTAAGGTTTTTTTTTCATGGGGTAGAAAGGGGGGAGGTAGAGGGTTGTAAGCAGAAAATAAGAAATTAGAGTGAAGTTTACAAGATATTTGATGTCTTTAAGGACACATCAACAAAATACCAAACTCCTGAGATTGTTGACTCTGTACTTGATTCTTTGTGTGTCATTTAGATAAACATAATGAACACTTTTACCTCTATCTTTACTACTGAATTATTTTAGCAAGGACATCTGAAGTAAAGTTTTACTTTTTACCATAACATACCCCCACAGAGACCACTGACGGTATCATTACGTTTTAATTGTATTCCGGAACATAAAACGTTAGATTGACAAACTTTAAGTGATCTTAAATGACAAATTAGAGATTAAATCAGTTTAAATAAATAGATAAAATTAATAGGTCTCAATTCACAATGTTGTGATGACCTGTAATCTTGTTGATTTGTCTTTTTTGAAATATTAAATACAGGTAAATTGTTTATCAGTTTACCAAAGGGCAAGTGTGATCAAGTGTGGCCAATGTTATTTATCTGTCATATATTTAAAAGTACCCATTCTTTCTGCCTCAGCAGTTGGTAAGACTCCATAATTATGTAGTAGTTAAATTACTAAATATACCTTTTGAAAGACCTATATGAATTTCAATCTGAAACAGCCTAGTTAATTTCTTTTTAAAAGAAAACATTACATGTAACAATAGTTGTTGCCTCATTTGACTGACTATCTTGGTACGAACAAGAATTAAAATGGTGACACTAGTTATTGCCCCTTAAAAATGGGCCATTCCAGTTAATTTCTGACAGGTGGGGATGGATGGGGAGTTTTTTTTTTTTTATACCTATCAGAAAAAAACATCATGAAAAACTACCTATCAGATCTATAAATTAAGACCTATCAGATGTAAAGTTTCTGTTCATATTGGGTGGATGGGCTTTCATGGGAAAATTTGACCTATCAGAATTTTTTACTGCAAGGATTGTACCCATCAGAATTTTGAATACAATACCAGATAATGCATGATACGAAACTGTCTGCATTCCAAAGCACCCCTAAGATCTAAAATAGGTATGTTTTGTAACCCCTAAGATGTCATTATTTTTTAATTATTTACTTCCGCAAGACCCTCAGAAATTTTTGCGTATAAGTGTACGTGTCAGATGAAAAAAACCAAAATTTCACCCCTAAGATGTATAAATTTTACATCCCTCAGAAAGGACCATCCGTGCCCCTTTAGCAGATATTAACTGGAATGGCCCAATGTAATTAACTCCTCCTTTTTCTATTCCACTAAGAGACTCAAACTTATTAGTTGTAGTTTCAAAAAGTGCAAAAATCTTTGTATATACATTTTCATGTAAAATTTTGAATTGCATGTTAGTTGAAGTTCCTCTTCGATTTCATATTTTCTATAGAAGATAAGATATATATATTTTATATTGAGATCAGTACATAGTTAGTAAACAGTATATTAATCAATTTTAACACTGTACAAATTGAAATACTGTTATTAGAGTATTTATATTTATGATATTTAAAAAAGAATAACATTGTAATATCAGGTTTTGTTTTTATTGCAGCCCTTGAAATCACCAAACAGAGGAAGTGATATAAGTATAGACACATCTGAAGCTGAAGAGGTATATTAGCTTTTTATAGATTACTAAGTATGTAAGTTTCAAATTTTAAAAAAAAAATGCTGTCAAGGTCACAAAGTTTCAAATTTTAAAAAATAGTGCTGTCAAGGTCACGAAATTTCAAATTTAGAAAAGGTTCAGTCAAGGTCACAATCTTATAGATACTTCATACTAGTTTATCAATTCTTGCACTTGTTTTAAAAGCAAGACAATCACATTTAATTGTACAGTGGATTCAGAACTATTTTTGTGGTTATAATTTTCACGGATTTTCTTGGTATGAGATTTGAATGCAAAATTTTGCCAGAACCCTTGAATCAAATATCGACAACAGCACAACTTTTCCTCAATTCATATAAAATCACACCTGTAAGATTAATGAGAACCACCAAAATATGGTTTCCATTTGATAAACAGCTGAATGAAGTTAAGTCAAATTACAGAAAACACTGAAACATTTGGCTGCCATGAGTTTTATCTGACATTGGAGTGTGGGAGAATGGATAAAGATACAGACTCCATTATAGATATATTTACCAATCAATTATTTTAAGAAATTATGTAATCTTAAAGATAATCTAATTGTTTTTGCATTTCTAAAACATTTCAAAAACAGTTATTTTTAACCTAAAAACTATAAATTGTATACCTCACAGATTCTAAAAATTACATAACTTCTGTACATTATAACATTTTATAGTTCAATTTCACGGATTTATGTATTTAATGGACATAATATGCACATGCAGGCAGATGTGTTTTAATTTAATGCCATATTAACACACATACACTCTTTTATTTTGATAAAATAAAAATTCTGTATCTAACTTATTAAAGGGCCAACGCAGTGCATATTACTTTTTTTCAATGATGATCACAAAGGAAAATTCATGAAATGTCAAAACATACATCAAATTTCATAATTCTTGGTATGATTAAGATGGTATTAAATGATAATTAAATCCCGCTGATTATGTACCGATAGAATAAACTTTAAATATTACACAGGACATGCACGGTAAATAACAACCCTGGGAAACAGTTAAGTTTTACTACTATTCTTCATGTAATAAGTTTCCACTTGGAAACTGTTAAGGTAATGTGATCAATTGAAATGTCAAAGGCTATGATTTCCTGTTGATTTTTTTAAATTAAAAGCTTCAGAATTGGTGTTTCATGCATGTTTCCCTGTTAAGAATTCCAAAGTCATGAGGATATCAGTCAGTGGCGGATCCAGGGGAGGGTTGGGGTCCAGGGGTTGGAACCCATTCTTTTTTTTGGACGATTAATGCATTTGAATGGGAGCATATAGTTGAAACCCCCCAGTACTCTGGGTTGGGAATCCCCCCTTTTTAAAATGGCTGGATCCGCCCCTGTCAGTTTTTCGGTCAATTACCTTTTTTCAAATTCTACGCATAACACTTATATGCATAGAATGTAACAGTTAACATATAGAATTTGTATGAATCAAGATTTTACCATTTAGCTTTTTGTTTTGGTTTTTCAGGATGATCCATTTACAACAGATTGGAGGAAATCAGTAGCCTCAGTGTCAGAAAGGAAATCCTCTACACAAAGTCTTCCAGGTATATAAGTCTCTAGGTGCCAGGTGTCATTGTTTGTATACCGAAATGAAAATTATGTTGGGGCTTGGTTTAATATCTAAAAATATACAGATCTCAGGGCAATAGTTGCATTTCATGGACATTAAACTTACTATTCCACTCATACCCAGTCAATAAGTATAAACTATGTACTGCCAACATTTCAATGGATAAAATGAAATGGAAACTCAGATGGTTTTGTACTCAAATTTTGTGTTGTTGTGCCCAATTTCTGTATAAAACCTTGCAATTTGAGAACATATTGATCTGTGAATCATTTTATCATCAATTTAAAATTCAGGATTTCTGAAAGTTCTAGTTTTGCTTTTTAATTTCACTGCAATTAAAAAGTGTTATTTGTGTTTTATGGTAAATTGATACTGATTTGGAAAAAAAACATAAACGTGTAATATCATACAAAATCTATAACTGTGACATTATTATTACCTGAGATAATTGTGTACTAATTCTCTTGATTAGTTACCTGATAGGTACACCTGCTTTATTAATAGTTACAAAATATCAGGTGAATTACATATTACAGCAGCTGAAAAACATGTTATTGTTCAAATAAATAAAGAGACTAGCGACCATTAAAACTTTCATTATTTTGTATGAAAACAATGTCACTGTCACCTGCAAAAAATGGATATATAATTTTTAGTATGAGACAAATTGACATTCCCGACAATAACATAGGATTTGTACACACATGTTACCAGTCCTGTAGTCAGAAATATTTGTTACATATATAAAAATATATTGTGAAACACCAGCTGATCATCTGTGTTAAAAAGTAAATGTTAGTAGATGACATTGATTTTATTCTAGAAGATGTAAGTTACTATATTTATTGTATATTCTTTTGTTCATTTCCAATTTGAATATCTGAAAGGGCAATTCTTTCTGGTGTTTCTTTTATTTAGGTTTCTGTTTTTAAAATCCTAAAAAATTATTTACCAGAAATCCTGAACCTTCATGTTTCATACAGAATAGTCATAATTTGTTTTTTTGTATTAATGTAAATTTGTGGAGATATGGTATGATTGCCAATGTAACAACAATCAACAAGAGTTCAAATAACATACATGTAAACAACTACTGGTATAGGTCACCTATAGCCTTCAACCATGAGGAAAATATATTGTACAGTTGCTATAAAAGATAGACATGAATAATGTAGAACAGTTCAAATAAGAAAACCTATGGCCTGATTTATGACAAAATATTAAACAGAAAAGAAGTATGACAAACAGAATATGAATAAAAGAAAATGTATACACCAATAAGACAGCTACCTTAATACACAAACAAGAAAACAAAACAAACTCTTGTATCAATGTTAGAATAGTTTTGAATCAATACAACAGTTTCAGTAGACACAGAACAAGCCTAACCTGTCATAGAGCTAGCTGCAGATTACCTCTTAAAATACAGGACAAACTAAAAGTGTCATGAATGACTTATACCTAATAGTTAAAATGTAGTGAAATTTATCTCTTTGTGATATTCTATAGTGCAAACATTTCTGTTGTAGATACTGTAGAAATGGATTTAGATTTGTCAGCCATAGGGAAGGAGACGTCAACACTGAGTAATGATGCTGCTCGACACAGGATATCAGTGAAACGTAACTTACCTAAACGTAGACCTTCAGGAACTAGGAAAACTAAGGATGCCAAGGTATTACAATTAAACATATCTATATCAATAATCTTCTCACTTATTAAGATTATGTCTTCATACCGGTAGTCAGGGGGGTTCGGACGACCCCCCCCCCCTTGAAAACAAATAACAAATAAGCACTGTTAAAGTCAATGTTCTGTTCGAATTGTGACTGCTAAAGTCGAGTTTGTGAGTCCATCGAACCCCCTACCCTTGGAAATTCCTGGCTAAAGGCCTGGTCTTAAATGACTGCATGTATAGATATATAGGGAAGAGATATGATTCCCAACGAGACAACTCTCCAACACAGACCTAATGTTGTGAATATAGGATATTATAAGTCACTGTACAGCCTTCAATAATGAGCCAAACCTATACCTTATTGTCAGCTATAGAAGACTTGACAAAATATTAAAAAAAAATATATGAAAAAAAATAATGGCTTTGTATAGACCAAAGCAATCAATAAAAAAACAAATATGAGCGACAGCAACTAACAACAACCACTTAATACAGGCTATTTCAGACATACCTAAGTGTCAATTTTAATTGCTTCTTTTTCTTTTACAGAGGCACTCTGCTGCATCACCTTTACCTCAAGTTAAAGAGGAGTCACCAACTAAATCAGATGACCAGATATCTCCCGTGACCCCTGAACCCTTGTCTCCGAAGTCTCCAGTCGCACTTATATCTCCCAAACCATTGTCACCTAAACCAACATCTCCTAAATCTGATCTCTTTAGTAAATTTGAGGACAAGATACCTGAGAGAACTCTTGTTCCAATAGTACATGTTGAAGGTACTCATTTGTTTAATACAGGTTTGAGCTAGGTTTTGAAAACTGATTGAATAATGTTCAGGAAATTTCTTTAGTACAAACAAACTGAGTATTGAAATTTCGCCAGAATGAAATTTGATAAATTCAAAGAAAAAATATGCTACCACTGACATATAAATAGCCAATGGTTTAAACATGGTTTATGTAGCACAAAAAACAAGAAAATTTTCTTGTACAGAAATTATTTCAGGCAATGGATCAATGTTATTCTGGAAACAGAAGGACGGCATAAAACAACAACAAGTTTTAAAATATAATAAAAAATGCTAAAATATTGCACTAAGCTATAGATCAGAGCTATAGGTTTCTACATGTGGGTTCATTAAATCTACCATTGACGAAAGGTAATTGTTCAAAAATAATTAAAAAATATATAAGAAATCAGAGAATAAATTCTTTATTGAAATATTAAACTGCTCAACTAATGAAAAATGTTAGCAAAAAAAGCAATATGATATAGCTAAAAATTGATTAATTTGTTTTCAGTATAACATTTCATGTCTTTGTGTTAAAAAATATTAAACAATTCCTGGAACTGACAAATGGATGTAACCTTATATTTCATGGAGGTGTTGTGTAGAGTATTGATTGGTGAATGTTATTATATCTGTAAATAAACATTTAATGGCAAGCTTTGACTTACAGAGAAATTTATAACCAAAATTGATCTATAAGAATAAATCTTGTATAGTGCTGTGCAAGCATTGTTATTTTAATAAAATTGAGAATAGAAATGGGGAATATGTCAAAGAGACAACAACCTGACCAAAGAGCAGACAACAGCAGAAGGCCACCAATATGTCTTCAATACAGCGAGAAAATCCTACACTCTGAGGTGGGCTTCAGCTGGCCCCTAAATAAAAATGTGTACTAGCTCTGAGAACATGGAAGTCATACTAAAGTACAAAACATATGAATTAAAATGTCTGTTTGCCGTCAATGTGGCTACACATAGATTGTTAGATTCATGGCTGGTTTATGTCTAGTTACAAATGTTTTGTTCATTTTCAGGATAATAACATGTTCATGTGATAGGACAATACTTTGTAATAGACCTCATAATGAGTTAAATTTTTAATATATCGTAAAAGGTAACAGTCAACAGGAAGATTCATCCCTAAATGTTTGTCACTACTTTCTGACTCAATATTAATCAGACTTTGCTATTTTTGTGAAATATTGGATACTTCAAGAGCATAACAAATACCAATTTTTATGTTATCTGATATCTTATATGAATATAAAGAGATTAGGGGTATACATATTAAAACAAGACAACAATTCTTCTTCAAAAATTACATAAAGTCATTACAATAAGACATGATATTATTTTAGCAATAAGGCTTTAGAAGGATTACTTTAACATTTTACTTGCTAAAGATACCTACTAAAAGGTCATTTGATACTAAATGAAATTATTCTTATATATATTTCAGATGCAACTCCTAAAACACTTGAACAAAAGAAAGCAGACGATCATAAAACAGTGATATCAATTGCCCATGAAAGTGAAACAGGTCGTCATATAAGTTTTGGATCGGGAACTAAACTGAATGATAAACCTGATGATAAACCTTCTATAAAGTCCATGAGTCTGGACAGAAAGACGAATTATAACATGTCGGACTATTCAAAGCCAACAGATGATATTCGTCATATAGCCAAATTATCAAGGCAAAGACCAAAGAGTTTACATGACTCAATGTTACCCTCAAATACTTCAGAGGCTGATTCAGAATTGTCTAAAACTTTCAATAAATTGAAGAAAAATTATGTAAAAGACGCAGAAAGTGCAATACCAGCTGATTCAAAACAAGATACAGGATTTGTGATAGTTGGTAGTTTTAAAAATAAGGATAGAGATAAAGATATTCCATTTGGCGCTAGACGTCCCCAACCTAAAACTCAGTCTACGCCTTTTAATGAGGGACTTTCTACCAAGCCTGAAGTATCTACTACAACTACACAAGGTAAATCATCCTCGGCAAAATCTGATCTAGTCAACAAGCCAGCCGTTTCCCCCACAAAACAGAACATTACATATGTTTTGACCAAGGAACCTCTAAAATCTCAGTCCTCATTGACAGGGGATAAAAAAGACGGCTCTCCTACGAAGCCAAGTGTTGCCATGGAAACTAAATCAGAAAAGACTGATTCTTACAAAACTCCTTTGAAACAAACATTAAGTGATGGTAAAAAGGAGTTGGAAAAAGAAATCATTATTGATACTAAAGGTGCTGATAATTCCAAAGATCCTAAATCAAACTATGAAAACGTTATCATAAATTTTAAATCAGGATCTGAAAACAAAACTAGTGACACCAAAGAATCAGAAAAACCGAAGGACAAAGTTGTGATTATAAGTGCTAATGATAACAACAAAGATGACTTGTCCTTGAAGGGTCGTAGTTCAAATTACGATAACATTATAATTTCACCAAGTGATGCTGCAGCTAACAAACTTGCATCACCACGGGAAGAATACAGATTGAAAAGAGCGTCCAGGAGCCGTACACTACCAGAGCAGCCAGTTACAGCTGAGATATTGTCTGGTAAAACTACTTCCAGAAAAGATTCACTTACGCAAAGTTTCAGAATTAAAGAGGAGAGCTTAAAGACAAACATTATTTTAGAAACATCTGAAACTAAACCTGAAGATTCTAAGAAGACAATGTCAACAAGTTTGAATGCATCTCAAACTACAGATTCTACTCTACCGTTATGGAAGCAAAATTTAAAGAAACGACAAGAAGATTCAAAGGAAAAAGAAAATGAATTGGCTAAGGAGAAGGAAAAAACACCAAAGGCAACTTTTGGAGGTAGACTGAGTTCATTTTCAGAATCTGTGAAGGAAAAATCAACACCAAAATCAGTGTTTTCAAGTGGATCAGCAGCAGAACCTTCCAAAGATAAAGCAGTGCCAAAAGTGTCTGAATCTTTAGGTTTTAAGTCTAGTTTTAAAGGAAGTAGCTCAGGATCATCTGAGCCCCTGAAGGACACAAAAGTGAACAAACCTGCTTTCTCAGGCATCAGTTCTATGAACAAAGACAATAAGGACATGAAAAATAACGATAAAAAGACTGAAACAAAAAGTGAAGAAAAATCTCAGACTTCTGCATCATCATTTTCTAAATCCTTTGGAGGTTCAACAAAAACAGCATCTACAGGTCGTAACGTAAGTCTTGATACACCGAAAGGATGGAAACCTAGTTCTTCAAAGGTTAAAATAGAAATTATAGAAAAGACAGAACCAAGTGAAGAGAGCAGTAAACCTCCCACTGGTCGTATAACTACAGCAAAGAAAACAGAGGAGGTTAGTCGGCAGTTATCTAGACGATAAGCATTTATAAACTTAAAGTTTGCTTAAAAAATAATTAAAACCATGTCATTGCAACTTAAAATATTTTGGTTTTAAAAGTAATTTTATCTGAAATGTATGTTGAGCTATTTGAAGTACTTGGAACAGTTATCTTTAGAAAAATTCACATCAGATTTAAACAACATTTTTGTCACCTGACAAACAAAAGAATTGCAAATTCCACTTTGATCTATTAGATATATTAGTACTATTTCTATAACTGCCCTACTGATACAAAAAAAAACAGGTTCAGAAAATATCTAAATGTCTTTAAATTGTAGTAATTATGATTGAGAGGTGTAGATGAACAAAGAGAGAAACAGTAAACTGTGAAATATACTGACAAACAAATTATTGTTAATACTTATATTTTAAACATCTCATTAACCATCACAGTTTCAAATTTTTAAATGTGTTTTCAGTTTTTATGTTCATTAATTCTGTGTAGTGTTCAAGTTACAAAATGTTTTTTTTTTTAATTTGCAGAAACCTGTGAAGACAGTAACTGAAAAATGTGTTGACAGAAAATCCAAGGTGTTAGATATGGTGAAGAATTTCCAGAACCTTCAAGTCAGCTAGTCATACTTACAGCAAGATTTCTGTGCCTTGGTTGTTAACATTCTTGTTCTATCATTTCATTAGTAACACAGAGTTGTCTCCCTTATAAATACAATATTATTTTACTAATAGTTCCAGACATAATATCACATAACAGATATTTTCTGATTTGTTCTAAGTTTATTTAATAAAAATAATCATAGAGGGTTATGTCTGGATACCTTATATATGACTCTTCAAGATAATTACAAGACATTTATTATGGATACAGACTTCACAAAACAGGAACTATGAAAAATTGTTGTCCATACAACATTTACAATACACCTAATACCTGCTATCAATATATCAGAAACAATAGGATATGTTTTCTCTATTGACATTAAAACAATTCTTTTTGCTATCGTGTAGAGCAGATTTTGTTTAGCTGGTATGATTGCTATTGTAATGCTATGGATATTGTCATTCTGTGTTGCAGATTTTGATTTGTAATCGCCTTAAAATAGGTTGTGAGGTTGTTTATCCCATTGCAGATGTTATTCTTATTTAACATGTAAATAATTTCACTTCTGCTATAGAAATAGTATTGTTTATTGCTTACTGTTTATTTTAAAGTTTTATTTCTATCGCGTGGCTCATAATACAACCAGATTTCACTATAATAATAGAATATTATCAAGTTTTATCAGACTGTAAACTCAAAGCCTTTAACCTTGAGACAAACAATAGTGTATATTTTATTTTTTCTCTTTTTACTGTAAAATTCTGAAATTATTGCAATTTTGTCAATTTTGTCAATTTAGACTAAAATGGGATTTTGTTTTCAATTTTTTGCAATATTTAGGAAAGTTCTGTTGAATTCATATACAATTATTCAAAATGTGAGTTTAAGTTATTGCATTTATAAGCAATCATTTTGCATTTTCACAATAATAGAAACATTGCAATAATTTTTGAATTTACAGAAGATCTACAGGGGTTCAAAATAGAAAAAAGTAAAAAAAATAAATTAGGCTTTTTAACATTATTTGTATACCGGTTTTATCTCTGGTGATTTCTTGCATTTAGAAAATATTGTTTACCTCTGCTGGGATTTGATTAGTTCTTCTCATATTAGTTGTGGTGTACTGAATTTGGAATGTGTAAGAAATGTAGTATACCAAACTTTGTCTGTAACTGTACAGATCTAGTCAGAGTTATCTCCCATTTCTCAGTCAATTATTTGAAGATATTTAATGTTAGTAAAATAAAATAACATGAATAATTGTAATTGGGCATTTTGCAACTAAATGGCATTGACTTGGATCGATGTGTACAGTCACATAACTATACCAATTTAAGCAGCATATGGTATACTACATATATATTTTTGTTTCATTTATTTTTTGAATTTGTTATAATTTTATGAAGTGCAATTATGATAAATATTATATTTAAGTTTATATTTATTATGTTACCTGTCTGTATGGAAAATCATAGAAAGTAGTAATATTTATTTGAGTAACTTTGTAAATAATCTATAGATGGAGACTAGAATTGTGTACAATATAAATCATTATGAAGTTTAAAATTGTAATTATACAAGAAAATTCACTTTTTACCATAAATAAACAGGTATCAAATTTCATGAACAAAATGTGCTGAGCAGTATGTTTGTTTTTTTAAGCTTAAACTAAGAAGAGGCCTATTACTTTTTTTCATGTGAACTATGATATTTCATCTCTTTTGTTAAAATTCAAACTAATTGGTCTCTCTTGTCTAATTTAGATTTTTTTTATATATATATAAATATTGCCTAGTAATCTAAAATAGTGTCAGTTATCCTGCCTAAGAGTAGGGGTTCTCTCCAGCCACTCCAGATTTAAAAACTCTATACAGTGAAACCTGGCTTAACCAAACATCTTTCAGTTTATACAGGATTCAATTTAGCCAGGTTTCACTGTACTATAAAATATTCAAATGGTGCTGAAGGTCAATTAATCAATAAATCAACATCGAAGGAATTTTTATGATTTAATCTAAAGCCATGGAGATCAGTTTGAAAAATATGCAACAACAAAGTGTTCAAACCTACATATCTCCGAACCTGTTTGTCATTTACCTGGTTGACTTAGTTGAAAAGTTGCATTAAATATGGTCAGATGCTGGTCACCTTGAAAACTGTCATCGAAACAAAGAACAAATTTCATGCACTTTTTGTAACATCTTAAAACATGACAAAGTCAATTCATTTGTTACTGTTTAAAACATCTTTAAATTATACTAAATATTGTGCCAAGGCAGAGACAAATATTTTTCATAGCAAAACATTCCATTAAAGAACAAATATAGTGCATTATTTAAAAATACAATTGTGTATTCATGTATTGTACCTGTTTGGTTTTTTTTAACTTTAAGCTTAGCTTTATTTTCATAAATTGTTGAAATTTTCCAATTTCAAATTTGTCTTAAGTAATTGCAATTTGAATGTTTTCCTTTTTAATTTTGTTTTTCTTGAGAGTTTCTGTGATATGTACATTTTTTGTGATTTAATCTTTGCGGCAATCATTTTTTTTTGTAAATACCGCTTTTTGTGAACTCTGTGATTTAAATATTTCCTCTTTAACTGTCATTTCAAATTGATTATATGTATTAATACAGAAGGTATGTGGTATATTTTACGCAAAATATTTGAGCTTTGTGAATATTTTTTTATTGGAGAAAGATTCTGTGTATCACAGCGCTGGAAGAGCTTAAAGTTATAAAGTTTAACAGTGTGATATTTTAGTAGGCCACAAGCCAGTTCATAATATCTTTATAAGATCTCACTTGCCCTGAAGATTTTGAAAAGAATTGGAAAATATATTACTGCTATCATGTGATATCACCATCAACATGTACATCCATTGTATGAATTCCAGATTTAAAATATTTATACTTGGAATTCCCCTAAATAGAAGTATCACTATCCTAACTATCCTATATGTATATATAAATATGTTACATAGACCTGTAAATTATACCATTATTTCATATCAAATTGTATATATTAAAAGCCGACAGATATTCTGTTCTGTTTTCTCTTGCTTCTATCCATTTAATCTTTTTTGTTTGTCTGTATGTTAACTGGTTTGATTTGTTGACCAGATATAGAATGGTTGTTTTTCTTTGTGATACACTGCCATGTGATCTTGCTGATATTACATACCTATATGTATAATACAACCTGTGGAGATTAAGTATTTAAATAATTACCAAATATTCTTAGATGTGTAATGGTTTACAGAAATTTTATGTTTCTATCTCATGACACAGTTGTATTTTCAAAAAATGACAGCTTCTCAAGCCGCTTACCCCAAATTTCTTGCAGTATGATAATTTGAATCTTATTTGTGTACACAGTCTGATTTTACTGGTTGTATTTTTATTTTACCCAGCTGTGTACATGATAAATTCTCACTGGTTGTATATATATCATTTTCATGAGGTTGTTTACATGGTCTATTTTCCCAGGTTATAGATCATGTGTATCAGGTTGTGTACATGTTTAATCTTTACTGGTTGAGTATCATTTTTATCTGTAAATTATTTAAATATGGATGTAACATTTCCTCTGATTGGCTGGCAGTGTTTTGTGTATCAGCTCATATATACATAATTTGACATGTCATCCTGATATTATCAACGTTTTTTCATGATTCTCTACAGCTTCAAATGGAATTTAGAATTAAATCATAAGGAATGACTGTGATTTTTATTTTGTCTTTTAGAAATAACATAAAAAATGTGGTGCACACTTAAAAAATACAACCTTATGAGGGTTATTCAGCGTGCACCACATTATCATTTTATTTCTTCATAGACAGAAAAAATATTACAGTCGTTCCTTAAACGTGCATGGTCAATCTTTACTGGTTGTATATCTCTGCAGGTTGAGAAAAAGAAAAAAAATAGTCATTCCTTAAATGTGCATAGTCAATCTTTACTGGTTGTATATCTCCGCAGGTTGAGAAAAAAAAATTCCTTAAATGTGCATGGTCAATCTATACTGGTTGTATATCTCCACAGGTTGTATATATAGTTTGTATAAAGGATGTGTATATGGTCTATCATCACAGGTTTTTAGATCATATGTATAAATGTTGTGTTCACTATATAACATTGTACAATGATACATGTATATTTATATATATATAAACTGAAGATTAAAAAGACATTATTCATACTTCCTAGTCTGTGTTTGATTTGTAAAATATATGGTTTGAATGTGTCAAGTAATGTTGTCTTACACTTGCTTTTTATAGAAGGTTGAAAATTTACAACCACAGTTACTTGGTATGATATATAAAACAAATAGAATGATACAAAAACCAACACCTGTAAATTCATAATTCATTTACACTGAGAGCATTTATTACTGTGATTTTTAAGAAAGGGACAAACATTTGTAAAGTTATTTCAGGCAAATCTGCTGATGTTAACTTGTGTCAAATATCAGAATACAAGTTCTTATAATTGGAATATAACTCCAGTTGCATTTATAAAAATCTTGCAATAATTTCTGCATTTACAGCATATAAAAAATAGAATGAAGAAAATAAAAAACAGATGTCAACACTTGAATTAGACAAACAAAAAATCAGCAATACACTAGCATGTGGACAGACATGTAGACAATGTAGATTGTTTTGTCTTGTCTTTACAAATGTCAAAACGAGACATAGGTATTCTGTTTCTGGTAGTGCTGGCTCTAAACAATGTTAATTGGTATACAGTTGTATAAGCTTTGGTACATCTCATTGCCATGAAGAATATTTGCCCTTGCCCCTCAGTCACAGTCTAATTACTTTGAAACTTATCTTTGTTTACATGTATTAGTTTGTGATTAGATCAGTTTAAGATGAATTACCTATTTAAGTCAATGATATTTGGTATGCAAATTTATTGGCATTTGCAAGTATTGTTTCCATGGAGATTATATAGCCTTGCTCCCTCTTCATGGTTCATTGATTTTGAAACTTTTGCATAGTTTACAAGTTCATTTTTGTATTAAGATTTGGGAACGACTTATCATAAGTCAATGGTATTTGATATGCAGTTGTATTAACATGAGCACATTTCATTTACATGGAGGTTGTTTATCAATATATCTCGGTCATGGTTCATTGACTTTAAATATTTGCATAACTTATGTAAGATGTTAGAGTATTGATATTTGGAAATCAACGTTTGCATAATCAAAATTTCAAAAAGGCATGACATATCACTGTGATAACAGTTTATTTTACCTATCATAAATGTTAAAGTATTGCTATTTTAATTCTGACACTTGCATTTTACTTTTAAAATTACAAAAAAGGGATACACATATCTCTATGTAATAACAGTCAGTTTATTTCTAAATGAAATTCATTCTTTATTGAAAACCAATCCATTTCCTCTCTTCACAGAAATTGATTGAGAGTTATGCTGAAAGTTTCTTACAAGCAAGTATTTTCCTGCTATTTTTGCTGTGAAAATAAACTCATCATAGATACCAGGATTGACATTTCATATTAACGCCAGACGCGCGTTTCTTCTTTATATAAGACTCATAAGTGAAGCTCATATCAAAATAGTTGTAAAGCCAAACAAGTATAAAGTTGAAGAGCATTGGAAGACCAAAAAATCCTAAAATTAAAAATGTTGTTAACATTTTATTTATAACTATGAACATATCAACGATAACTCAAGTCAAGACATAAGTGCTGACTACTGGGCTGGTGATACCCTCGGGGGAAATAAATCCCCACCAGTGGTAAATAAACTCATCATAGATACCAGAAATGTCGTTGTTATGCAACTTGGACACCCTAAAATGTAATTTTCCAATGATCTAAGTTCTAATCTTGTAACTTGTATATCGTAACTTCCTCCAATAAAGGAGCACCTCAATCATGAGTATTCAACCACCTTGATTAATGGTATTTCAAACCTCCCGCTTTATGGCAATGCTAACCAATATCGCTAATCAACATACTTTTAACCAGGAAGTAAAGGTCAAAGAACAAATTGCATATGATTCTTATATTATACACCTACAATAAATAGCCTTCCACTTTAGTCGAAAAAGCAGGACTAAGCGATCCGTCATTCCGTCCTCGTCGGTGTCGTCGGCGGCGTCCACAAATATTCACTCTGTGGTTAAAGTTTTTGAAATTTTAATAACTTTCTTAAACTATCCTGGATTTCTACCAACTTGGACAGAAGCTTGTTTGTGATCATAAGATAGTATCCAGAAGTAAATTTTGTAAAAATAAAATTCTATTTTTTCTGTATTTTACTTATAAATGGACTTAGTTTTTTCTGCGGGGAAACATTACATTTACTCTGTGGTTAAAGTTTTTAGAATTTTAAATACTTTCTTAAACTATCCTTGGTTTGTACCAAACTTGGACAGAAGCTTGTTTATGATCATAAGATAGTATCCATAAGTAAATTTAAAAAGAAAATAAATCCATTTTTTCCGTATTTTACTTTTAAATGGACTTAGTTTTTCTGCAGGGAAACTTTACATTTACTCTGTGGTTAAAGTTTTTATAATTTTAATAACTTTCTTAAACTATCCTGGGTTTGTACCAAACTTGATCAGGAGCTTATTTATGATCATAAGATAGAATCCAGAAGTAAATTTTGTAAAAAGATAACTCCATTTTTTCTGTATTGTACTTTTAAATGGACTTAGATTTTCTTCCAGTTAACATTACATACAGTCTGCAGTTATAGTTTTTAAAACATTTATTAGATTTATTAACTATCCTAGATTTTTACCAAACTTGGAGAGAAGCTAGTTACAATCATAAGATAGTATCAAGAGGAATATTGATTTTGTTCCTCATTTTGGTTGAGCATGCGATTTACAGCATAAGTAGGCGAGACACTGGGTTCCGCGGAACACTTACACATTTTTTTCCCTTCCTATAGATATATTTGTGTAATGTTTTTTATTAGATATTTTACTCATACTGTACCCAATTGTGTTTTTGGACATTTTTATCAATTGGGCAGGGAAAAAAACCTTGTATTTTCAAAAGATTAACTTAATCAAACGTTTTATAGAAACCTTACCTATATCTTCACTAAATAGATATGCTCTAAATTTGTGTAAGAATTCCATAGCATTAATTCATATTTATTAATATTCATGATCTTAAAAAACTACCGATTATTCCTGTAGTTATCTCATTTCTAAAAAAAATAACATTTGTGATATTTTCCTACAAAATTGTTATAAAATATAAATGATCATCATGCATAATTAAGCCGAAAGGTGTTTTTGTTTTAAATTAGTAGTTCATGCACTTGCTTTCAAGTTAATGTTATGAATCTTTTCCAAATATGCCTCATTGTGATGTCAAGAAGAATGACATTTATGCTGGTATAAACCTAATACTTTATTGCATGCCCATGCTTATCTGTGTAATGTTGTATAATCATAAGGTCCTCTACGATTCGTCTGTGGAGGTCCTTTAAGAATACGCATGTCCGTCTCAAATCATTTCTGATTTCTCACTTTCAAACCCATCGGAAGTGGGTAGCGACTTGAAATGATTATTCATTATTCAATCTAGAATTTGTGTACTGTACATGTGCAAAGAAAAAACTGTAATGTAAAAGTCCTTATTTAAATCTGAGTTTAACTTAGTAAAAATAACTTGCAAACCCCTTGGAGTTAAAGAATACCATTTACAAGTGATAGTTACATTGATCATCAGTTTCAATATAAAAATAAGACGTGGTATGATTGCCTATAAGAAAACCCTCTAACATATCCAAATGAAGTGGCATTTTAAAGCTATAGGTCACTGCACGATCTTCAAAATCAGCACCACATAGTTAGCTATAAAAAGACAAGAAATGACAAGTGTTGAAAAACAATTCTTATATAAAAAAAAAAAAAAAACACCTTACTGCCTGTATATATCTTTAAAAAAAAAAAGAACTGAAAAATCGTTTTTTTGCAGAAACAAACGACAACCACTGAATACAGGCTCCTTAACTGGAAAAAGCACAATCGTATATCGAATAATTGTGATTTATGTTGCGTGTTTGCTCTTTTTTTCCTGTCTTATTAAAGATTTGTTGCATGCTATATTAAATTAAAAAAAAAAGCATTAACAAATCTGTTTATGCACAGATGATATGCATGGTTAGATGTTTAAGTACGAGCGTTAGTGAGTTCATGTGAAGAGGAAATGAAATATCATTCTCTAAAAAAAATCAGACATCTTATTCAACATGAAAAGAACATATTTCGATAATATAACTTGTTCTCAACGCAAAGTTTAAATGCTAACTACTCGGTCTCAAGGTTAAACACATTGATCAAGCACAATCATGTACTTTACAATTTTACTGCCAGAGGCAATGGAAGAATCGGTGCTTTGCACCTGTTGCCGAATGCTTTTTATCTTAGATTGCATCATATAATTTCAAAATAATGTATAATTTTCATAAATAAATCTTAAGAATACATTACATGATTACATGTACTTTTAAAAACAAGTGATAGTTGGTAACAGAGATTGAGGAGGAACTTTTTCAATTTTTTAATTAGAATTTAGTTTTGTAAATTAAATACCTTCATTTTAGGTATAAGTCCACTCGCTGCATCATAAAACCGGAAACCAGCCAACAAAAAAACACAATCCTTTGACAACATCTCCAACCTGTCGCATGCGCGCCATAAAGCGTCATCATTTGTGCTTTGCCAGGCACCAAGGCGAAGAAGAGGTTGTCATAATGATGGGGCGTAGAGCGTAAGTTGTTGTTATCAAAGGCACTTTCTGACCTCCAAAACCCAGTTGATATGAATTCCGATTAAAAAATCTATTACCTCATGAGCTTTAACATGGCAGAATTGCATTCACGGTAGAAATGGTTAAAGCATAAATGTCTAAACCCAAGTTCCAATAAGGAAAAAGACGCGTTTGACGAGGTCTAGTGAGACAAACGTTTTAAATCAGCAAGGACAGAAAATCATCATCTTCAAAGCATAAGCCTCCTGAAAGATATGCATATTTGACTATAATAGATCCATATCCCTTTTCAGTAAACTCAGTGTAACCTTTTTCTTGAAAATGTCGTAGGAAACAATCTGCTACTTACTTGATGCACGGTAACTGAGAAATGATCAATTTGTTTCGACTGACACCGAGAACGGAAAATTGACCATTTGGAGGCATAAACACCTCCTGTTAATTACCTGACTGAATCTGAGATGTGCTTGGTTGTTTGCATAGAAAGTCCTTCCTTTCTGAGGGAATTCCTGACAACAACCAATCGTGCAAATAAAGATTTCTAGACCCTGATGACTCTTTCCTCCCTTGAACTGGGAAAGTAGATCGATCGTCCCTAAGAGGAAGTCAAAATGGCTTTGTACACCACAGAAAAAATAAGTCTAGGAACCAAGGATGTCTTGGCCAAGCAGGAGTAATAAGAATGACCTTGCAACAATTCCTCTGAATCTTGAAAAGAAGAGGAAACGTAGATTAACTGAACATTCCCTTCAAAGATAGATAGCGTCATGTCATCTACTGCCCAAGCTTTTTCGTCTGGAAGTGACTGACTCTGAATCACACAAAAAACAAAGAAAGTAACACAACCAATCTTTTACAATAGATTTCTTATTTCATATAAATGCAGATTTAGTATAACGCATTCAAAGCTCTATATCTTAATTGTATTGGTCACACAGCTACTGTCTTAATGAGATTGATCAGTTCATATAACCGAGCACCCGACTAAAGACATAAAGCTATTCTGTCCTCTAGATAGTTAGCCTCCCAAACCCGTCAAGTTCGCATCAGTGTGATTGAATAATGACTCAAAGATCCAACAATATTCCTTTCAGAAGATGTTTCTATTGAGGCCACCAATGCATGTTGTACAAACTGAGGAAGTATTGGTACATGCGGCTATCACAGCTGAGAATTGGGTGCCAAACCTTCGACATATACCACTGTATTGAACTGATGTGTAGACGTCCTCGTGGAATGTCGTCCTTGATTGGAATCAAGAAACCCACCAGCTTATGAAATTGACGAGCTGGGATAACTGAAAACTGCATCCGAGAATTGACAAACTGACGTACTGAAAAATTTCAAAGATCTTTAAGAGTACATACAATCTAAGACTTTTATCCTGAAAAATTATTAAATGTATTAAACATTTGACTTTTCTACACTTTACACAAGTATTCACCATTCAAAACTAAAAGACAAATTGAAAAAGTTGTTCTTGTTTTGTTTCATAAATAAGGAATGGCTAACAAAGATACGTTTTGTAAAAAAAAACCACTCTGATTCAAACTTTTTTTCCTTCTGAAACTGTGGGACATTATCGAGATGCTGGATTTTTTGGTATCGACATAAAAACATAATGTTTTCTGTTGGGCGGACTTGTTTTTCAACAAACAATCAGCGTACCCATGGAAACCAACTGAACACCTAGTCCTCTCGATTATTCATACAGAAATTTCTTAAGTAGAAAGAAATGAGTCAGCAGTATCTTTTAACTTCACTTTCAGCTTAAAATCAGGATGACCTCTCACTAAATAGTTAAAAATTCATTTATCTCAACCATCACGAGATTAAGGATTCCAGATACAGTTAAGTTTGTCTCAAATCTCGACTTACGTCTAGAAATTGACAATTAGGGTCATATGAAAACAAATACTTACGACATATAAAGGCAACAGTAACATACTGGTGTTCGAGAGTCGTAAATTGATTGAGAGAAAACAAATCCGGTTACAAACCAAAACCTAGGGCAACATATAAACCACAAGAGGAATAACAAATTAACAACAGAAACACCGAAGTGCATAAAAAAAAATGAGTTCTGCTTATTAATGTCAATTTTCCATTGCTATGTAGCACCATTCCAACAGCGCCTGCATACGGAGTATATATCTTACAGTTCCAGTTAATACGATATACCAGGGCTTGTATTTTTTATCATGATTGCCTTGATAGAGGTTTGCTACTCACAAGGGAGCTATTAAATCAAGAGTTTCAAGTGGTAAAGATAAAATCCTCCCTTCGTAAATTTTTGAGTTGGTTGACAGTTATAAAATATTCATTTCACATATAGTAGCGGATATGTTCTAAATGTCGAGACTATAATTCCGTCTCATTTCCCCGAATGTGACCCTCCGAATTAATCGTGTTTGAACTATCATGAGGAACACGATTATCATGTGTGCAGCAGAATCTGCTACAGTTAAATCCGTTTGGAGTACCTGATATCGTTTTGCTCAGTCTTTAGTTTTTATGTTGTATTTTGAGTTTTGTTGTTTATCAGTCTGGAGGGATTACTAGACCAATATTTGTCTGAAAATGTTCTTCAAGGAAAATGAAATTCTGATTGGGAACTGTCTCAGATTTTTACGATGAAAAATTCAAAATAAGTATCCGGGTAATTGGATAGCCAAATCGGTGTTCTTTTAATATAATAATGCTTCGGGTATGTAGAAAAGGTACAAATAACTGAAGGTCACTAGGCGGGCTGTTCTGTTGGCAAACTTCTAACCCTTTTTTCAAAACACTCTAATTTTTCAATCGACTGTACCGCACCCTTAATGTATGTCACACCAAGTAAATTATTATTTCTGTCAATCTTTTCTACAATTTAGAGCACCACAGCTTCATGTATGAACTCAGAGATAACTGCGATGTCGTAGTTCTTATTATGATGTCATGATAAAAAGATTAAATAACGTAACAGCTTTATAAAGCTAATTCGAAAGATTTTTTTAGTTTTTTAGTTTTCATCCAAAACTAGAATAACCAAAACCACAAATATATAAGAGGTAACCTCGACGGGAGAGAGAGAGCACCTTTTTTACGGTGTTAAAGATCTGTTTGGAACCTCTCAGTGACTTATCGCTCACTAGATCTTGCAGCTGATCCCAATGAATAACATTCTTAACGAAGCATAAGTTGTTGAATTGTTCGGTTTTGCTGTTTTTGATTGTGTTTCAACGTAAAATTTTACAAAACATAACCCTCTTTAACGTGGTCTTCAGCATTTAATATAGAGCTTAAGGACTGTCCCTCTGGTGTCTCTCGTCCCTCTTTTGGAATTTATGGATTTTAAATATTGATGGTTGTGTACATATGCAATTGATTTGAGGCACAATCATTTCTCAATTTTTGAAACCTTACTTACTGTATATGTATACACCTATAGCATAGTGCCATTGAACAGAAAACTTCATTTATATTGGTATTGTGTGTTAATTTGATATTATTGATTTATAATGTTTTATTTAAATCTTAATTATACGTTTAAACTTTCCTTTAGGTAGGTTGCATTCGATTCAGCTGATAATTTAAAAAAGGTCAACTAAAGTCCAAGAGAGTGGAGGTTGGTTTTTATAGTATCTATATTATTATGGTTGCCTTTTAGACGGTTGTTGTTATCAATAGTAACCTGTATCGAATCAGTATCAATACAGTTTTCCTCTATTATTTATTTATATCCATGTTTGTACAATGATTTCAGATAAACGTTATCAGTAACAATACTTAACAATCAGTTGGGTCCTATTAATGTAATATAAAGGACTTTATGGGCTGTTATTTTAAGTCAATTTCCGCAGTTTTATGGTGTAATTGAGAAAAATTTCACACAAAAGGTGTTGAATATTTGTACTGGTAGTTTCCATGACAAAACATCACTACGCGGACCTCTACGATGAATTTACTTAGAAATGTACTAGTTCAGTTTAGCTCCAAGAATGCATTCTTTCGATGTTTTTTTTTTCGAAACAAACCGCTGTTTTCAAATGTATTTAAATTCAAACTTTTTTTCGAAACATATACAGGAGAAAGCAAACTTAATTGTCCGACAGTATTTTTTGCCTTCTAATTTTCATTTATGAAAATTCTATATTGTCTTCCCTTCTAAAACAAATGTTTCCATAAGTTCAGAATCAAACTTTTTTTTTTAAATAACGACAAAAAAGAACATTTATTGGTACATGTACATTGTACCTTATGATGATACATAGTGATACTAGTAATCGAAATTATAAAACTAAAAGTCTTTCCATTCAAACCTTGAATACAAAATTCTAGTAAAAGACAAGATATCATACAGTTTTAAAGCCCCTTTTTTCTCTTTTGTCATATATATCTTAGCATAACAGAATCATTGGTGTGAACAGTAAGAACTAGTATACACAACATCATCACGTCTTAGAGTTAAACCTTTTTATTCAAAATTACATACATTTTACAAAAAAACATTAACAATTATAAATACGAAGGTAATTTGCTTCAATCAGCACTTTGGTTTGACAAACATAATGAAAATGAAAGACTAGCTTCATGTCAACAATACTTAACTGAAACCAGTCATAGCCACTTACTCCTTGAACAGGCAACCAGACTAGTTTCATGTCCACGATATAGAACTTGAACGACACGCATCATTGTAAAAGTAAAATACTGCAAGGTATGGCGGTATGCTTTATTTGATAGTTCTATATGTACATAAAAAAAAAGATAATCTCATTTTTTCTGATCACTTTATTAAGTGTTCGGCTTGCATATAAATATTGAAACTAGTGGCCAATTTAATCAAGACGCAGCCTCCAGGGCTGGCAACAGTGCGATGTGAAAGAAACAAAATCATAATGAGGATCATCTTGAAAATAGTTATCGGTCTAGACGTTCAAAGCCTTAAAACACTATACATTGAGGAATTTTGAAGAATAGTTGAAGGTCAAATAACTTTTTTTTTATTTATTTTTTACCACCCATCGTATGACCTTGATTCGAGATTGCGGAAGCTGGTAAACAGACGGTATATGTGTAAATGATAACTGAAACCAAGGATTCCATAACAACCAAAAACAGAGATCTTAAGTTTGATAAGAGTTACAAAAGAATCAACAAATTCGGTGGACGTTATATGAGGCACAAAGAAAGGTTGAACACCGAACTAACTTCATTCTGGTAAGGTGTGTTCTGTACTCAAAATAACTTTGAATTAGAATTATACATTGGCAAAGACGATATATGTGCAAATAATTACTGAAACCAAGGATTCCATAACAACCACAAAAGGAGTTCTTAAGTTTGATAAGAGGTACAAAAGAATCAACAAATTCGATGGATGTTATATGACACACATTGAGAGGTGTGAAATAACTTCGAATTAGAATTATATATAGGCATAGTTCGTTAGTATCATAATCAGGCATTAACATCTGTCTATAAAAAAGTCCAGCTTTTCTATTTTCAGGCAAGGATTGCACAACATATTCAAAAAAATCTTTAGTTTATTCAATATATACGTCGTTATTCTTGTTGGTCTAGACACATATCACATCTTTGTAAGCCATTTTCATCACACTGCATACATCGAAGTGAATAGAATTCCTCCGTAAAAAAGTTCCTTTTTAATGACTTTTTACTTCCATGACAATGTATGCATGGAATATATCTGTATCCGCCACATTTTTCACAATGAGATCGCACATTTATTTTCTGCAAAATTAAGTTATATACTATAATACATAAATTGGTTAACGTGATTTTCTCTAATTGAATAAAAAATTTGTTAAGAAATATGAGTTGGAGCCATAATGTCTTGTTTCAGTTGTTTGTATGCGTAAAGTGCCTACCAGTAATCCAGGACGGAAACACCGAGAAATAAAAAAAAAAACACATTCTAACCATTCCTTGCAGTTTCAATTAATTGATTATAGCAACATAATTATTGTCAAAATTTATTCAGCAAACTACACATTAGTATTCAAGTATTCAGTTTTGAACATAATAATGATATGAGATATATTATAAATATGACTTAGAGTCAAATGCACTTCTATGATCGTCAAAAGATTTTAAGAAATATTTTTTGTTGCTTTCGCTGGTTTTTTTCTTAATGTAACCATCTTAGTATAACCAGTAAACGAACACACACTTTTAAAACACAATTTTGACTTTGAAATACCTGAATAACAGCTTTATTTTGACAATTCGAAAAAAAACACAGTTGTATTAAAGGTACAAAATATGAATATATCAAAATGGCTTGTTCTATTTCATCCTCAACTGCTTTCTCTTTAAAATTATATACCCCTTATGATTCTTCCATCGGCAGTTAACTTCCTATTTATCAATTATGTATACACCTGAATATATTACACGTGTGATATTTATATACCTTGAGGCAAAGGTGGACCATTACTACATGTGCATTATTCATAAATCTATTCTAAGTGGATTGTTAATCTGTCATATGAAGAATTTCCCTGTTTGTAGAATACTTACTTAGTGTTTATTGAGGGCTCTTTGATATTTAATTTATTACCAAGTTAAATATTTAAAGGTAATCAAATGCAGAAATATTGGTACCCTTAACTTTTAATTGTCTTACCTCAAAATGTTCTAAGATTTTCTTCAGTTCACCAATTTCGTTTAGTTTTTCAAGTTCATCTTCACTCTGAAAAAGACAGAATTTATGTTCATTTGATAAAAACACTTCTTGAAATAAAATTAGAAAATCGACGGGTGCCACATGTCAGGGAGCAGAATCTGTTTACCCTTCCGGAGCATCTGAGATCACCCCTAGTTTCTGATGGGGTTCGTGTTGCCATAGATGTAGATGGGTATTACATCTATGGTGTTGCTTATTCTTTAGTTTTATGTGTTGTGTCATATGTACTATTGTTTGTCGGTTTGTCTTTTTATTTTTAGCCATCACATTGTCAGTTTATTTTCGATTTATGAGTTTGACCGTCCCTCTGGTATCTTTCGTCCCAGTCTTCTACAGTTAACTCATTAAATTATCAAAAGTCGGCAGTAATACATTAGAATTTTCTTCATGGGTAAAACATCATAAGGACCATCCTGACTATGTTCGTCAAGTCAAATGTACAATAGCTTGATTTGACTTTTCTATTTATACCTTTTTGGTGTATATGCTATTAAACATGTTAAACCTCTGGTGTGATGAAATTCATTTTCGAAAACGTGTCGTGCGCATGTATTTCAGTTGGTGTAGTTTATTATTATCTCTTATATAGATCCACAGTAAGTTCCAATTCAGGCTAAAACTAAACCAGATTAATGAGCACCAAATGCCTTCAAGACTCTGTCTTATTGTGTAAGAGTTGGGCTGCATCAGTGCTGATTGCAATCGTGTTTGGCTTTTAATCTATACAATATGGACATTTTGACTGTATTGGCAATTGGATTTCAGTCAAGTATCCATATTTCAACAGCATTCTGAATTCTTGTTGTGAGTCTAATTCAATTGACATTTCACAACTTTATAATACATGTACTAGTAGTTCTTATCTTTATAGATCTCAAACTTTGATAAGTGAAATCAACGCTTAGACAAACGAACATTTATATGTATTATCTACTTATTATGCACACAGGTTTACTGTGCGGGTTTTTTTGCAACCACTTAATGTAGAAATACATAATAAATGTACAACTATTAATCATAGTCATACTTTTGTATATAAAATTGAGAATGGAAATTGGGAAATGAGTCAAAGAGACAACAACCCGACCATAGAACAGACAACAACAGGAGGTCACCAATATGTCTTCAATGCAGCGAGAAATTCCCGCACCCGGAGGCGTCCTTATGTATATCATTACACGTCGTAGATATTGCATTGCTCTGTCTAAGGTTAAACGTACTAACGGAATTGCTTTTCGTATGAGAAATTCAATAATACCTAATTCTTCAAACAAAATTTCAAGTTGCTGGACGAATAGTAAAATCACTGACAATGCTAGCTTATAATGCACGTGACTTACCCCTAATAAATTTCCATCGGCGAACACTTGTGGTAAAGAAATCTCATTACTACCCAAACGTTCCATTAATTCTTTTTGATTTTCACTATTCATAAACAAATCCTTTTCTTCATATCTAACCATGTGATTTTGTAGAATCTTTTTCACAATTTTACATCGTTCATGAGTCTGTCTCACTACTGTCATACTGGTTGTATATATCACAATTTTTCCTATTTCTTGTTCTCTTATCTTCCTCTGAAATTATATAGTACAATGTTAGTTTAATGCATAATTCGTCCTTATCCGCTTGGAAAAACTATTAACTGAACACCCAGTGCTTCTTACACATTGTGTTGTTCAACTATAGAAGCGAATCGTATTTGTGCTTATTTTAACGTACACTTAAAACAAGTCATTTTCAATTAATATTTTGTGGTCCGATTGATTTCTTCAGTGGAAGCATGTAAAGTAAAACAACTAAGATCAGGACCAAGAGCAACAGAGTAAGTATGCAAATATGGCAAAAGGCAAGTTGTTAGCCTTGAGTATATCACTGGCTAAAACCTAGTTGATATAGTTGTACGCAGTAGACACACCATATCATTAAGCATTAATAAATTGTTGCTTAAAGTTAATTGTAGGTTCTGTCTCCTCTAAGCATGGCACAATCAATTTATCTACTGTTTATCTGTATAGGTAACAGTACTGGTATTAATTCTTTAACGAAGCCATACATTCAACATACCCGTGCAAAGCTGGTTTTAAAACGAATAACTCGTTTTTTTAGATCGTCAGGGTTATATGCCTACTTTTTATTTAATAATACATTTGGCCTACTGAATTTTGCTTTGATCTAGAAATAGGATCGACAAAGAATGTTAACAAAGATAACCAATGTATTTATGGAAGAAAACTAGTTCCTGTCTGAACTAATATCCTTTGATGTTTCTTGGTTCCGAGAGTTTTCGTAACATCTAGATGCCTGTATTTATTGTTTTTCCTCGTTTAACAAAATCCGCTTCAGGTAATTATTCCAGTTGTTATTTATAAGTATGTTGTCCTTAAACGTCGGTGTTATAAAACATTGTAATAGTTCAGAATTAAGTACTACTGTTTGCGTCAGAATCATATATATTGTTAAGTGCTAGCCAATTATCATTAAGTATTCATTAGTTTACTGTGCCCGGTGTGAAATCAAGGTTCTTTTCTCGTTTATGTTTGTAATCGCGGCATAATCCATCGTGTTGCCAAGACTGGAATGCAATGACAGTTACTGCAAGAGATTGTTTGCGCGCAAGGAATATGGCGCTCTTCCCGACACTTTATATTGGGTGTAAATTACTGGTTTCGACAAAACAAACCCGCGTAGTTCTGTTGTGCATTCTGTACATGTATAATTGAACAGCTCTTTCCCGTCAGCACGTGATTTAGTATCAGACAGGGAAGTTCATTAACCAGATTGTCAGTAGAGCTTTTATGGTGTAAAGGCATAGACGAAGTGGGAAGTGTAATGGGTATAACCAGTGCTTTGAAAATAATTATTTTTGTAAAAAATTTAAATGACCACTTAGTTGAAGGTTGAGGCTAAAGGTTAATTTAGATTACAACCAACAAGTTTTATAACTCAATATTTCATAAATCGCTTAAGTATAATTAAAATAAATAATGGCATTTGATTTGAGCCAATGCTCAGTGGTGAAGGCCGTACTTTGACCTATCATTGTTAACTTTTCATACATTGTGACTTGGATGGAGAGTTGTCTCATTGACACTCATACCACATCTTCTTATTTATATGAAGTAACACTGACGTTGGAACTATCTTTCAACGTCTTTGTAGATAGTATGGTGTGTCAAAATTTGATAAATACAAAACAGTAACAAAAATGATGCACAACTTTAGGCACAGAAAACACGCAAATCAACATCTGATTTCACAGAATACATTATTTTTTTTTTAATTCCTTTGTAGGTTTAAAAGAATTTAGCGTATGGGTTTCCCGTCTTAGACAGATAGAATAATTTCGGCTGCATACACATGAATTAATACAAAGATAGCTATAAATATATATATATTATTCATTAAGTTTATTAGTTATTTGACGAGATCGATATCCATTTGGATCAAAATCGTGGTCTTTCATGCAAAAATCTTCAGCAATGCAATACAGGATCATTTAAACGTTCAATTTTATTGCTGTGAAATGATAATTATCTTTAATATTGAACGTTTTTTTTTCTTTTCATGGCTTGGTGTTAAATCAATATCAATTCCAAAGAATCTGCTATAGTCTGTGATGTGTATGTATTGATAAGTTATAATGTTCCCATTGTTTTCTTTCATGGTCACGTGATGAGATCGGATGAAAATACAGAACAACAAAGATACAGACATTACAACATTAAACTGTGAAACAAAGAACAAAAATGAAGAATTTTTATGAAGTTGTGCCCACGGAGGAAAACTATAAAAGGCAAACCGCTAAATTTATGTGACAGTAACTTTACAAAACAGATAAATCAAAAGACACGCCTCGTAGAGGTCATCATGCGGTCTCAAGCGATGAATAAGCTTTAACATCATATTGCACATGTAAATGTGTTCATACGATCTGATCAAAATATAGATCCCGTGAACATGCAAAGTAACTTGGATCTATATTTTAATCAGACATAGCTGAAAATAGAAATTTTTATTCTTGTTACTACTTAATTTCATCAGGTGAATATTTGAAGAGTTTCTTATCTAATTCTTTTCGAAATCCCACATATAAAGTGAATTACACGCAAATAATGTTTACGGAAATAATTGTTTAACATTCCTGTGTCTGGCATGCAACATGGACAAAATCAAACACGTCAAATATACTCACCCATTCTTCTTCATCAATCTAACAATAATTATCAAATAAAAGGAATACATTATCTTTAATTTTTACAAGTAGTATTGGATAATTAATAGATTGGTGGATCGAGGAGGTTACGGGTGTTGGACCCCCCCCCCCTTTTTTTTGTGGCCGCTCAATGCATTTGAATGGGGACATATAGTTGGACCCCCCTTTATCCTGGGTTGGGACCCCACCCCCTTTTAAAAATGGCTGAACCCACCCTTGTAATATAATCATTTACCATGGCGTTTTAGCAGTTGGTATACAATGGATCTTTTTCGGATTTTTTGCTTAAACGTCCACCAGCAGTGGCATCGACATAGCGGTTGAAATACTGAAGACAACAGGCATATAGTTTAGTATGCATGATTCATTCGGCTACATAAGACTCAAAAATGAAAAAAAAAATCTGACCATGAAAGGCGGAAGACCTTCTGAAAACTTTCCTATCGAATCTGATTCGTGAACGTTGGTAGTCTTTTCAGAATAATTTGGTAAATTACTTAATATTGGTCCAGTTATTCATATTGAAAAAAGCTTGTTTCAGATAAATGATCAAGGAACCCTGTTCTTTTACTTCTCCGTATACAATAACTCATTTACCCTATCACATGTACAGTTCGTGTATTAAAATATCCAAAACTTAAAGGCCACTTTTAACATCAATGAAATACAATATATAATAAATTTAAAGAAGAAAAAAAACTTGTGACAAAGGTATCAATCTTCCGTGTTCCAAATTCTTTTGTTCGAAATGAAATATAAGTGAAATGTAACTTATACAAATGATGACGATTTGTATTATCAAAGTTATAAGATTCACATTGTGTTTAAAGGAAACCACGGTATAGATTTTCAAACCAGGAAGGGAAAGCAAGAGAAAGGTTATTCACAGATATTTTTTTTGTTCAATATTTGGTATTGTTAAAATTCAATTGATAACATGTTGAATCGTTCCTTCTTACATCTCTAAGTTTATTAAAGTATAATACATTTTGACTCATGTCGACCTACTGATCAAGGCTATTTGAAATGTTATGTAACCACCAGGTCACGTTTACAGCCGCATTGCATGTATCAATCAGGTCATTATCAGGATAGTCATTATGGGAAATACAGTTCTTCAAAAATGACTGCCTTTATTTAAGCTTCCCTATTCATTAACCATTGATTATTTATAGTTGCCTTGTATTTTAAAATATACACTTTGTGTGTGTATATTTGTTCTGAGTTTCCTAAAACGGCAAAAATACACATGAACCGCCGCAGTGGAGAACTTTTCATAAATCCCCCCCGGGGGGGGGGGGGGGGGGGGTTCCAGTTATGCTTCCGTGATTGTCTATATAACCAACCAACCCAAGAAAGTAGGGGCAGCCGTCCCAGTCCCCCCTTTTGGTGGAACAGGTCCATACTACAGTGTATATGTTCTATTTGTCAAGACTTGACTTATCATAAGAATGGATAGATTTAGAAAACTTAGCAGTTTTACTACAGCCAAATTTGTAACTGCCTCGAGTAGAACGTGAAAGTTTCAGTGCTTCCACATTTTAGACAAATGTTGTTATAAAACTTCAAATGAATATGATTCTTGGCTTTTGAGATAATTATTTGTGAAATAAAATCAGGAAATGCTCCCAACGCAACCATTTTTTTTACTTTCGCTTTGATCCCGTATAGAATTTACAATTTTTAAAGACCATTTTCGAGTTCAAATCGTGACTGTATATTATTTTTGATATATAGCGAGTGACGTGATTTAGAATTGTTATAAAAAGCAAACAAATACATGTTAATGTCATCGATAAAATTTACTATTTTACAAAGGGATTTATGACAGGTGCTTTAACACAATTTGCATGTTTAGGTGGGGTAAAACTTACATTATCATGTTTTATAAAATATATGACCAAATAATACGAGGTATGATCCTACATTATTACTTATGACCCTTGGCTAAATCTTTGTATTGCAACCAGTTATCTTATCTATATATAAAATATGTCAAAGGTTGAAAGTAACAACAGTTTATTGCAAATATAAATTGATTAAACTTGTTTTATTTCTGTATGATCAATACATCAGATGTAAACTGAGATATTTTACTGTACTTGTCTTTATCTACATATTTTTTTATATTAAAACCTTGATTATTAAAAGGGAACTATATACAGTGAATTTGATCACATTCTTCCGTGTTCGTGACTAGTTGGATCTTTTAAAAATTAAGCTCTATTTATGAAGGATGATTTTTAATTTAATTTTGTGAAAACTTATTATCATCATCCAGATCCTTACGCATTTACTTCCCTACCAAACAAAGAAATGAAATCTGCAGTTCACGGCACGATAAGAAATGTGTTTACTTTATTTATATATTTTTTTTACAATAGACCATCTTTTGTTGCTATACATTTTCCCACATAATTTTAATGAAAAATCCTTTGATTGTATAATTATATCGGCTATATTGCCTTCTCCGTCCGTTTGCCTATCAAATAAAAAATGTATTTTCATCACACTTTTCTCCAAAACTACTGAAGAGAATGGTCAGCAGCCAAAAAGCTCAGTAATAGTTGTAATGTGTGTGCTTTTTGCATCTGTCAGACACCTACTTCTTGTATCCGATACTTTGAGTAACGAGTGAGATATGCTTATGTATGTTGTTCGGTGTGAGCCAAGGCTCCGTGTTGAAGGCCGTACATTGACCTATAATGGTTTAATTTTTTAAATTGTTATTGGGATGGAGAGTTGTTTGTCTCTTTGGCACTCACACCACATCTTCCTATATCTATAAGCTCGACAACTGGTGCATTGTTGATATTAATACAACTTGATTCTTTCCCTTTTTCATTGGGACACCTTTATAGATTGCATGTATACTGAAAAAAAACACCATACCAGTGGCGGATCTAAAGGGGTTCCTGTGTTTTACCCCCCCCCCCCCTTTTTTTTTTTTATATAAATTACAACAAGTGGTTTTGTATGGGGAAATGTGGTTGAACGACCCTTATAAAAATGCCTACATCCGCGCCTGAATGGAACACAACATAAATGAGACAATTGTAATCCCAGTTTTTTCAGGATTAATTGAAGAAGTCATTATCTTTATAACGGTCCCAAATTCAAATTAAATTTTAACAGGCATTTCACTTTGACTCTTTCGGTGCAGGGGGGTTAATACTCAAGTTTTTTTCATCCACAAATCATGTGTTTGCGTGATGCTTTTTGTAAATTGTTTCTTTTTTTTCCATTCAAGCATTGATTTTAAATAACAATAGACTATTGTAAACAGCCTTCAAGTCAATATATAAATATTTTAAAAAGTCAAAGTCATAATGTTTTATGGCCACATAAATGTTTATTTAAAGGCTGATTTTGTCCATAAGCTAAGTAGTCAATATTTTTATGTGCAGTACACACAAACTTGAGACGTTAACAAGTGTTTGTTACATATAAGGTACGTGTATGTCATACAAATAGTTGTTACTTTCATGCGGTAGAACAAAGGTTACGAAAAAAGATGTGAATAATATATCATGTCGTTTTCATGTTCATTGTCATAAGTAAGACTTCCATCACTGTCATTAGCCCTTTTTTACATTATTTCAAAAGAAACGAGTCCATTAAAATAACACACTAAATAATATATAAGAAGAGTTTGTCAGCTTTAAACATACGTTCAGGTCGTCATTGTTATGTACTGGTTATATGTTGGACTAGATTTACATGTATTTAGTTGATAAGACTTGATGTAATTTTGCAGATGTTCCATATGCACATGCGATTCCGTCTGGTCTTATCATTGATTATACAATATACCACATCATTGAACATCCCCATATAAAGTTCAAGTTAGCAGACGCAAAACGGGAGGGGATCACAACTGGACTGGGTGGTACCTTTCACACTTTTTTTTTGCTCTTCTAGCATACTTTAATCTATTTCTCATGAAAGTGCATCATATTGGTACTATTTTCTCGTTCTTTTGATTTTTCTCTATTCTCTTATCTCACAGTCTTTCATCTAATCTCAAATTGCAATGATTATGCTCGACCCACAACACAAACACACACACACACAACACAATATACAGTATTCAGTGATGGCCAAGGGTCTTAACAATACATCTAGCTCTTATTCTGTTTAGATAATTTAACATGGACTATATATTTATAGAAAAAGACAAATGCAACTATGATTGGGTTCCTAATTTGAACACTTAAAAGACTGGCAGGGATAACTAGTTTTCAGATTCCAACCCTCTTCAGTCTTTTAATCCGGAAGAATGAAACAAGTCAGGATTCATAAAAGACCGTGCAATAAAAAGCAGTTCAGGAAAATCACTTAGCTTTATACAATTGTAAATACAATGTACTGCAGCGATCCATTGACCGGTCTGGTCAATACAATATCAAGGATGAGTAAGTTTGGCTTTAACGTTCGCATTATGTCTAATTAAAGATGAGAACGTTTTAAACCAAGATTAAAAAGGATTTTAAAAGTTATTTACATGTACGTGTAATTTAAAATTTCAATTGTAGATAATTTAAATGTAGTCATTATAAATAACAGACTTTTGAAAGATAAAGAGATCGATGAAATACACATCGAGAGGACCTCCTTTATCAAGAGATCGATGAAATACACATCGAGAGGACCTCCTTTATCAAGAGATCGATGAAATATACACATCGAGAGGACCTCCTTTATCAAGAGATCGATGAAATACACATCGAGAGGACCTCCTTTATCAAGAGATCGATGAAATACACATCGAGAGGACCTCCTTTATCAAGAGATCGATGAAATACACATCGAGAGGACCTCCTTTATCAAGAGATCGATGAAATACACATCGAGAGGACCTCCTTTATCAAGAGATCGATGAAATACACATCGAGAGGACCTCCTTTATCAAGAAATCAAAGGTTTAGAGATAACACTCGTATATGTACAGATATATGACAAAACGAATTCCAGAGATTAACTTTGTCAATGTTTGAACAAGGAAGTGATCCATATTACGAAATCATTATATTTGTTTTATTATTGGTTTTCCTTATTCATCAGAAATAGTATTCGGAACTAATTTAGCAAAAACTTTATTTTTAACAATAAAAACCCAAGACCACATGTCAGGTATTTTATTGCTTACCAGTGTTAGGTAAACTTTTTGTGTTTAATTTAAAATTCTTTAATTATTCTGTCTTCCTGCTAAATTATTTTAATAACAATAACAATTCAATACCTTTCAATCAAAAGTCATCAATGTTTTTCACAATCAATTTATCGATACCACTTATTTTTCACAGTGACATAAGGTTTCGAACTTTTGTTGTTATTAGATCAACGAATACACCAATCAATCAACAAATCGACATATAAAACATAAATTAACTAATTAATATTGTATAATATAGAAAGGGAATTCTAAAAGTCATGTCAAAACCCGGACATCGCTACCAAAATGACTTTCTCATCTCAAGGCCGCTGGTTAATTTAATTAACTTTTGACATAATTTGACGAACAAAGTGCTTACTAATGAACGGTTTTTAAATTTTCCGAATTGTTATTTTAATTAGACATGCCTGTGTAATTTGACTGAATTTCCATTTGTAGTGTATAATATATAAATATAGATAAGTTCAGCCTATTGTATCCTTATGATTTATAATGGTTTTAAATAAGGTTATCGAAATCATCACATATTATACTCTTAAGAATGCAAATATCATGGTAGCTGTTTAGTGGGTGGGTTTGGCAGGAATTGGGAACTTCATTAAAGCTACTATCTTATCATTTAGATATAATATTTAAATACAGTCTATATAATATGCTCTATCCTCACTGGATACAAGAGACCTCAAACTAGACCTTTTTTGCGTGACACCTATCTCCAAATATTCCTATTTTCGTATAAAACATTAAAATCTCACCGTATTATCTGGTGCCTCCCTCATAAACGTATTTATTCCAGCTCGAACCCTGTTTTTTAATCCTCGTACAGAACCTTTCCTACTAAGGATCTGTTTCTCCTGAAGTGAAGACGGATCGAGTACGTTACGTCTGCCAGCAAACGTTTTCTCTGAAGAACCATCTCCGCTTTCTAAGTCCAGGTATAATGGTAAGGTACCATTACCATTAATTCCATTTAGAGATAAATGTTTAACATGGTTTTCTAGTTCGGCATCAGTATATCCATTCCTTCCAAGTTTACAGTACTTCCTTTCGTCCACTCTATTGTAATCCAAATTAAAACTAGCTTCAGACTGGCTTCTCTGTAATCCGGTGATTTTTTTATGCTTGCTTAGAGGTGTAACACAGACTCCAGAAGAATCCAAATTGCCGTTAGTTTTCATTTTCTTAAATAATTAACAATGGTATAAAATTAACGCCTATATTTTCAACAACGTCACTGAATCTAAACATAAGAATTCTTCATATTGTGTATCTTTCTTTAGGTGTGGTCGATACAATCAATTAAAAAAATATAATATTTCCCTGATGTGCTCAACAGACAACTGCAAAAGCAACTGTCATTTTCCACAGGTAAATATCTTACCTGAGTGTGACCACGTGACTATCATCTGATATCTGGATCGTTAAACATTAGCTAAATACCAGAATGGACAACTTAACAAATAGGTACATGGAGTTTAATGTTTCAAACAACATTATTAGGAGAAAAACAGGATAGTTTAATGTAAAAACAACGGTTTTAATTTATTTACATAGATACAGTCACTAGAACTGCCCTTCATAATGTTTTTGTTTGTTTTCCGAAAAAGAATGTTAAAAATGGAAAAGTTGACTTTTATTTACAATGATTATCTTTCAACAAGATTTTAAACAAAGAAAATCAAAACATCAACTTCAGTTGCATTTACAGATAAATGCAGATAAAATGGACAAGGGACGTATAGTCCTGACTTCTGGTTGTCATTGCTTAAGGGGGGTCTTTTTCATCATATTCATCAGCCTTTCCATCATTTACACTAGATATTCAAGATTTTTATGTACTAACAATGTTTAACACTTCCTAGACCAAATACCCGAATATGTTATTGTATTATTGTATATAATATGCAAGGAAATAAATACACTATACTTTTCCAACATTCAAGGAAAAATTTATTCAGATAATATGTATTCTTAACTTGCACATTGTGTAAACTAAGATTTGATTTTTTTTTGTCTAATTGCTAAGTTGTGCAAATTGTGATATATGTGACATTTTAGCGAAAAAATACAAAGCACGATATAATTTGAGCGCCAATCTCAGATCATTTTCAAATAGGACTTTCGAGTGCAATTTTCTGTAACACTTTTATCTGTATTTACATTTTTTTTTAAAGTAAGAATAAAAAAGTTTTATAAATAAATGTATCTTATTTGATTTACATCTGAGTTATATCTATAGAAAGTTGGATTCAGTAAAAAATCAAAGAGGTAGATTTAGATATCAGTAAATGACTGAAAGGAGGGTTTAGGATATAGCTTTTTTGTCTCCAAGTGGATGGGTTTTTTTTTAAACTAAATGGTGCTTTAAACTTTCTGCATTATTAACTTCACATATCGTTAACTTGATCCTGCTCTAATTATTTCTTTCTTCCATCTCACATGGTGAGAAGGGGTAACCGATATGATAACTGGCAATTTTTTACCTCTCCCTTAAATGTCGGCACGGGACATTTGCGCTTTTTCATAGGACATTTGCGCTTTTTTTTGTGGACACTTGCGCTTCAAAACATAGGACATTTGCGCTTTTTAAAAATGGACATTTGCGCTTTTCGCATAGGACATTTGCGCTTTTTTTATATATATATATCTATGACTTCCCTTTTCTTTTATCCGGGCTTGGGACCGGCAGGTTTGACCGGGCAGAGTTAAAGTCATTCTTTATGGTTAAAAGTTTAAAAATCATTTCATAGCACAAACATGTCATATTGTTGATATTTGTTTAAAAGTTTATGTACAGCTAAAAGTACACATTCTTATGAAATAAAACCATGCATGTACTGTCATCACAATTACAGGTCAGTTATAGCTTGATATTCGAAGCCCAATGAGTGAACAAATCTTGCTCTTGTTATCTGTCCTGATTGGTACTTAAATAAATGATCGAGTTTCTACTTTGGGAAGCCTGTTCATTAATGTACCTAATCATAAACATTTTTTTCATTTACTAGTCTCTATAACTTTAAACTCCATGTTCAAGACTGTGTAAATGTGAACTAACTATAATGACAAATATAAGTTATTTTTTTTAACTAAATGATTACTTCTCATTAAGATTACAGGTAGACCACTTTAGGTAAAAAGCGCAAATATCCGGTCAATTTAATACAGGTGAATCAAAATTAAAAGCGCAAATGTCCATAGTATTTGAAGCGCAAATGTCCTATCGTTTTACAGGTAAAAAAGCGCAAACGTCCTGTGCCCTTAAATGTCCCGTCATTTCGCTAAAATGTCCATTGCCGGTAAATGTTGTACTAGTCGCTTGCGTTCAGATGTCATATTATTAGATAATTTTAATATTAAAATTAACAGATACATGCATTCACTGGGTTTGATGAATATCTTATTAGAGCAAGTATAAACTTTTTAAATGTTTATGATTTTTACCAGTACATGACAACCTATATATCAGAAATCATTAGTTGTATACTAATGAATGACCAAATTAATTGATCGTATTTCTTATGTTAATTATTTTGACAATAACAATTTTTACATGCATTTTGTATGCGTTACATGCATATTTGATGATATAATGTCAATAAATGAATGTGTATTACTTGTATAACACTCGTTAGTAGTACATTAACTGTCAATATAGTTGTACCTTTTATATAGTTTGTCCTCAGTTGAGTTCTCTGTTGACACATATATATCGGTGACAGCACGCGACTATATGAACCTTTTAAGAAGAAATTAGTGGGGTCTTGCAGCACATTACCATAAATCTGTACAAGGCGTCAATATATAAATATCAAGGAAAAGCTGTGTTCGTCTATTTTGCAATGCACAAGCAAGTGATGTTAATTAAACGTGATGCAAGTGTAACTAAGGGCAAACGTTACAGTGACAGGGGAGGTAATAACGTTCATAACGTCAAACTGTGACATATCGGGAAAAGATCAAATTTTCTACTGTGTTTTAAGGATTCATACTTATATAACTTGAAAATTAGTTTTAAAACCTCTTATTTTTAAAATGACATAAGGTTAAAAATTATGAAGATTATTTGTACCATTTTTTTTATGAAAAACGTCACCAATGATTTTTTTTTCAATTAAACAAATAACCAGCAAAAAATGCTGGGTTTTTTTCTAATATCTTGAACTTTAAAATTTTTTTTTAAAAGAATTGTTATACAAATTAAAATCATACTTATTTAAAGAAAATTTTCAAGATGCTTTTACGAAAATCCGCTTGTGTTTATCTTCTGATACAAAAAAGTTAAGCATGTGTATGACTACATATCCGTAAATGTCTAAAATTTCTACAACTTTATCTCTTAAAGTAGCGTATGTCTTTGAAACAACTCTATGGGGGTCACACATAGTCCGTTGTGCGCAGGAATTGTACCCCATATAACATGTCATCATTTTATAAAGGCAGTCCAAATTTCCCGCTCTTCGTATGTCATACCAGGCGGTCCACTCATAGAATAGTATACATATGAGATTTATTATTACCTTGTAATCCTGCATGATTATGAGGCATGAAATATTTGCAACTATAGACATTTATTTTTGAATCGGATCTCTACATTATATTTATAATGGCACCAGTTTTCTTCTAACTCATATTGTAAAGGAACCTGGATCGAAACTATGATTCCTTATAAATCTATAAGGTAAGGTATAAACTTCAACATCAAATAAAAAAATAAACACCAAAGTGAATATAAGATTCTATATTTTGGCACAAGTTTAAATCGCAATACTGACCCCACGAAAGAAAGGCAAGTTAATTTAATAAAATGCGATTAATTACAATCTTTGGTAAGGGTAAGGCAGACATTCCTGAAAATGGCAAAGAATTGTTTCTGAAATGACTTCTAATAGTTGCAACAGTGAGTATATATAAGGACACTGGTTTGTCACGTTGGTCTGAAAGTAATTGTTTCAGAACTATATCCAAGTCGTCATTGTCCTCGGAATCAGTGCTACAGGAAGAATCGCTATCATTATCATCGTCGCTATCAATATAAGACTTGCTATTTTCGCTTTTTTCTTCGTCTTTTAATATGTCAGACGCCATAGTTGAAACACGTGAGCCATTTTGTAATAAAATAATTGCTATTTCTTTGTGATCATTGTCCTCCATATCTTCAAGAGCAATATCTAATGGGATCATTTGTCTTGAATTTTCTTTGTTTACTTCGGCTCCATGCGCTAGTAGCAATTTTGTAATTTCAACTGATCCTATTTCTGCAGATTTGTGGAGGGGGCTATCTAGGTATTTGTTGCAAATCGTAATATCCGCATGAAGATCAAGAATGTTGCGTACAAATGTTAAATTTTGTTTCTCTATTCCTAACAATAATGCAGTTTTTTGGTGATCGTCAATACCGTCAACGTTACACGTTGTCGATATCAAGTGGTTTAAAACAAGTGCCAAACCTTTCTCCGGTAAGGAGACAGCCGCATGGAAATAATGTCTGGCCCAAACTCCTGCAACATTTTCATATCTTATATTACATTCTTTGAGAAAATACCACATTACCCGTTCTGAATTGTTTATAATTGCTACATACAAAGGCGTGTTATCATTCATGTCCTTCTGAAAATTAACGTCAGCTCCATAACTTACCAATAGTTTTGATAAATCTAGTAGATCATATTTGGCAGTAAACTGTAAAGGTGTCATATCTAGTCTTTCTGTTCGGGTTGTTACTAAAGCAGACTGGTCAACTCGACAACCTGCATCTAAAATCCACCTAAACACATCTAACTTTACTTCTCCTTTTTGATAGCTTGAACACAAACGTGCAATCGGTGTTGAAATGTAAACCTTCGGACCATCCTCACATACAAAGTCCGATTTTAAGTGGTCACCCACATTTGGACTTGCTCCACACATGAGAAGTAATTTTATCAAGTCTGAATGCCCGCGTGTTGCAGCGAGAATTAATGGTGTTTCATGGCCATATTTTGTCACGCTGTTAACGGTTTGCAAAACCATCGGTTGGACTTTTTCTGAAATATCAAGCTTGAAAAACTTTTGTGGAATTCTGTTTTCAATATGAAGCCATTTAGACATCATCATCACCAGACTTTTACAATCACCCTTTTTTGCAAGTGTATGTATGGGCGCAAATCCTTCGTCGTTTAATTCTGTCAAACTACTACCAATTTGAATAAGACGCTGAACGATATTATAGTTGCTGTTTTCTATAGCAAGATGAAGTGCCGAGTTGCCGTCTGCATCTTTTCCTGTCAGATGACATCCAGCATTGACCAACCAATCAACAACTTCACTCTGCCCTGATTTCGCGGCAAAACAAAGAGGATTAAGTTTAGTCAAATCATCTGGTTTATTCAAAAGGCACCTAGGATGACCGATCAATTTTTTTACAATTTCAAAACGTTCTTTTCGCATTGCAAGCAGTAAAGGAGGTTCTCTGTCATAATCCTCTCCATTTACGTCACATCCGGTATCGATTAAATAAAATGCTATGGTTGTTTGGTTGTCAGATATTGCAGCACATAATGCCGTTCCTCGTAATCCCATAAGTTTGTCCATAGCAGCACCTTTTTGAATGAGGTGTCGAACTCTTTGCTCGTCTCCATTTTCGATGGCTTTATGCAACAGCTCTTCCATTTATCTGGGGAAAAAAGGTAAAGATCTAAAATATACTATAAATATCTTAGGGAGTTAAAATATTTCCATGACAGAGTGCTGCACTTCTGTTTTTTTTAACAGACAAAGCTTTATTGTAAGGGGAAAACAATCGTTTATCAATTTTGTCCTTGGTTATCAATAAAATATTAAACATGTCATGACAAATAGCCAAAATACTTGTTTTCTAAATCAGCATGTAAAAAGTTTCCCCATAAAACTTTTGAGACAATTTGAAAACTTGAAGACTGGTAATATGTTCGAACTCTTGTATGCATGATGAAGCCGTTTGTGTAGGACAGTAGGACATGTGATAATTGAATATAAGACAGTAAAGAAAACTAAAGGATTTGGTTAATTAGAAGCTATACAACAGTTCTCTAAGATATGAAGGCGACTTTAAACATTTTTGTATCTTTTCCTTGGACCTCTTTGAGGATTTGCTCATACATGTATGTGTATAGTAAATATATAAATCTAGATTCGGCTTTAAAAAGAAAATCCAGAAAATAAAACCTCGAAAAAAAAACAACGTACATGTCAAGTGATGGAAATTGTTAAACGAATCAGGTCTGATGGGCTGACAATATTTTCATGTACCTAACTTTTACCGAATATCAAATATAAATTATTTTACTACAGTATGTTTGTACTTTATAATCCGAAAAAATTTCTCAGTAATATACTTCACAGGGATATGGGAACCGTATGTAAGGGAACGACCAATTCAAAGGGTTGAGTTTGGGAAGGGCTATATTTTTTTCCTAGAAAAAATATTCTGATCCCCAATTTGATGAAAAAATAATAATGTGGTAAAAATTAAACAAAAGACCATACTCCCCCCCCCCCCCCCCCCCACCCCCACCCCCCCCCATTTAAAAAAAAAGTTAATTGGTTGCTCCCTAACTAAGTACACTACAGTACATGACACAAACTTGTCAGGTTGTAGTGTATGATTGGAGTTTCTGACAAATATTTTGTCTTGTATACATTAGGCTAGCTGGTTAAGGCACACTTAGTGTCGGAAATATGTACCGGTCGACTGGTATGCGTTTTGGATAGGGTGTATGGTGATATATGCTGTCCAAAATTGTCTATTTGACTGTCTAGAACTCATATGAGTCGACTGGTGCATATTTACAAATAAAAACATCTATATATGCTACGAGGGACTCCGAGCCTCAGTGGGTTATAAAGAAATCACCTGCTAGTCAGCCTAGTGTAAGTCTTACCTTTGTAGAAAGCGTCCTTGTTTACACATCACAGTCGTTTTAAAACTTTAATGTTATGTATCGGTTCACCTGCTAGTCAGCCTAGTGTAAGTCTTACCTTTGTAGAAAGCGTCCTTGTTTACACATCACAGTCGTTTTAAAACTTTAATGTTATGTATCGGTATTCCAATATTTAAAACGCTTTAATCGTGTATGTAAAGTAACAAGTTTTTAATATTTAAACTTGTAAACTAATTCCGGATTTTCTCCTTTCGCAACTTACAAAAAATAATTTTAATCGTTTTGATCACAAAGCGGATTAGGATGACATAAGAAAATCAGAACTTTAGTTTACAATAACATTTATTTCGTCAGTAATTCATTTTAAGAAAAAATATGATGTACTGCTTAAAAGTCACAAATTATTTTTGAGATACGGCGCGACATGTAAAAAAAAACTCCCCTGTTTAACAAAATACTCAATAACTCAAAAATAAAATTTTGAATCATCACCAAAAAGTATACAGATCTTTAGATCAATATAACAAAGAAGTGTGTAAAGTTTTAAGCAATAATCATAAATTGTTATAGAGATACGACACAACATGTAAAAAAAAAAAAAAACCTTTTTTACAAAATACTCAATCACTCAAAAATTCAATTTTGAATCCTCATCAAAAAGTATACAGATCTTAAGATTAATATAACAAAGATATGTGTAAAGTTTGTAGCAATAATCATAAATCGATTTTGAGATATGGCGCGACATGTAAAAAAAAACCTCCCCCTTTTTTACAAAATACTCAATAACTCAAAAATGAAATTTTGAATCATCACCAAAAAGTATACAGATATTAAGATTAATATAACTATGTAGTGTTTAAAGTTTTAAGCCATAGTCAAGAATCATTTTTGAGATACAGTGCGACATGTGAAAAAAAAACCACCCCCCTGTTTTAGTTACAAAGTGCCATAAATCAAAAAGTTTAAATCTAATTTTTACCAAAAAGTATACAGATCATTTGACCATCATAAGAAACAACTATATTAAGTTTCATGACGGACAGACAGACGGACGGACACCGGACATGTGTATACCATAATACGTGCCGTCAAAATTTTGACGGACGTATAAAAACAGCTCTTTATTTAGAAAAAGCATTTTTCTTTCCAAAATATAGCGGATTAAATTTTCACAATTTTCTAAAACTGCTATATTTTTGGGCCAAAAAGGGGTCTTACTGAACCTACTCCTTTTTTACTTAACCAGGTCATTTAGGGTAAACTATACAGTTCTAAACTCAGTGGCGGATCCAGAACTTTTTGTAAAGGGGGGGGGGGGGCACTGACTGACATAAAGGGGGCTGCTCCAGTCACACTTCAGTGATTCCCTATATTAACAACCAAATTTTTCCCACGAAAAGGGGGGGGGGGGCGGGCCCCCCAGGATCCACCTATGAAACTGATCTGGTTTTCGGTTTTAATAATTTTTAAAGTATCATACAAAGAAAAGTCACACAAAACGGGCATAGCTCGGGAACAGTTAAATTGACATCAAATAAATTCAAACTTGACCTCTGTTTTGTGGTAATAAGCATTGTGTATATTATGTTTCATAACATTTGGTTGAGGCAAACTAAAATTAGAAAATGGAAACAAACTTCCTGAAGTCTAAAGTACTGACGGACATGGGTGAAACTTATGATATGAGACAAATCTTCAGAAGAAACGAATTGAAACAGAAATAAATAACCATATGTCACCCTACGACCTTCAACAGTAAGTAAAGCACATACCACATAGAACCATATGAAGGATTTGTAAACAGATATCAAACTTGTTGAAACAAAATGTACTTAAAATAAAAAGTTCGTGATTGTTTAATCAGTAACTGTTGTTATGTTATTTGGCATCTGTCAATCGGTTCATTGATTTTTTCCGCATATCAAAGAAAAACAGGCACATGTCTAAATGGTGGCTTCCTCCTATTCACATGTCTAAATAGTGTCTTCCTCCTATTCACATGTCTAAATGGTGTCTTCCTCCTATTCACATGTCTAAATGGTGGCTTCCTCCTATTCACATGTCTAAATGGTGGCTTCCTCCTATTCACATGTCTAAATGGTGTCTTCCTCCTATTCACATGTCTAAATGGTGTCTTCCTCCTATTCACATGTCTAAATGGTGTCTTCCTCCTATTCACATGTCTAAATGGTGTCTTCCTCCTATTCACATGTCTAAATGGTGGCTTCCTCCTATTCACATGTCTAAATGGTGTCTTCCTCCTATTCACATGTCTAAATAGTGTCTTCCTCCTATTCACATGTCTAAATGGTGTCTTCCTCCTATTCACATGTCTAAATGGTGTCTTCCTCCTATTCTCATGTCTAAATGGTGTCTTCCTCCTATTCACATGTCTAAATGGTGGCTTCCTCCTATTCACACTTTTAAAAATCACGGTTTCTTCGATAGATGTTTTGATTAATCATAAATTGTTTTTATAACAATCAAGGTTTATTTAAAATTCACCTAATTTTTTTTGCAAACTGGGTTTACTGAGACTACACATCATCTTAAGGGATGGCAAAGCAAGTCGACGAAACATTCTAGCACCCGCGACAAAACATTTTAAACAAATAAAACTACTGAAACATGAGGAATCTAGGCCTCAACCATGATTCACTATGCAGCATTAATACCCCACCAAGAAGTAACAACAGTAGAGTTTGGCGATGCAGCTACCCACCTTATTCACGTTGAATAGAACCACTCAAGCTAGCGAACAATAAGCCAGCGATAGATTAAAAATCTTTAATAGGCTAATATATGGTGGACTGATGTGTGTGCTACAATATTAGTATTGTTTGTTTCATATTATAATGCTTGTGTGACTTTACTTTTGAATTTGTGTTATAAAAGAAATATAAGATAATTTGCTACATTTCTTTATTTCGATTGTTTTATGCTATATGGTCGCGTTTCTATCTCTTTCACTTATTCAGAATTTCCATTCTCAATTTTATTCCATTTCTTTTATTTTTATTTGAATTAAAAACACAAAATTCAAATAGGAGGAATGAACCGTCTAAATAATGTTGAATATCTTATTTATTTATGATTATTTTTTTCTATAAAATTCGATTTTTTTTGCATTAAATATCTATCTTTACCATAATATGTAAAAATAAAATATATAGCAGCACTCCTTCTAGTCTTTAGTGGCATTATATAGGTCTTTAGTGCACTAAGGAGTCCTTAGCAGTGTTTAGACGTACCGTTTACTTTTACGATTCTAGACCAAAATAAAATTTGAATTTTGAGATATTGAGAAAAACCAGGAATACAAATTTTTAAGGAAACCATGCACCAAATTCAGCAGTCCTACATTATTAACTGTCTCTCCGTCTAAAATGTATATGCCATACTTAGTTATTACAATAACCAAATGACCCTTTCATGAAATCAAGAGATATGAGTTGAAAATATAGAGAAATATGATTGCTTGTTGAAAGAAGTCCATTTACAGGGCTGCAAAACAGATATTATAAGGTACAAAATAGTTTGTATTAAATCTGAACTTTTTTGTTCCCATGGTAACCAAAAGCAGATCAAGTGTTAATTAACTATCTATCTGTTGAGTATAAAATTCAAACTCCATTATTTATATGTATCTAATACCTAGAAAAGCATGTATTTGATGCTGATTCTGAATTAATTCATCAATTTCATACCGGTTGCTAGTGCTTTTTTTGGTTGCTATGGTCTTTCAGCCACTTAAATTAAAGCTTATATATTTTTTTTATCATTTTCAAACAAATCATAAGTTTTATTGTCTGTTAAATTACATTAATATAAAAAAATAGCAAACATTTTGATAATGAACAAAAATTGTGTTTTGTCATTTTTATGAATTTTACCAATTTTTGTTGCCATGGTAACAAAAAAAAACAAAAAAAAAACAGATGTTTTTTTCCTGTTTTTTAAAATTCAATGTATCGACTTTAAGATGCAATCATAGTTTATAATGAACTTGTCTGCTCAATGTCATTTTTTCTTGATTTAAAATATGATATTTAAGCTATTTTCAGAAAATGTCAAAATACAGATTTTTGCACCTTTTTAAATACCATTTTAGCCATATATCAAAAAAAATTCACAACCTCAACGTCAAAATATAAACTCCAAATAATGCCTAATAATATGTTGAAATTATTTTTTTTCTTGAAATTGTCATTATCATAAAATTGCTGCAACCAAAAAGTAGACATTTTCCAAATTTCATGTCTGATTTCATCAGAAATTCCTAAAAAAAAAAATGACTGCATGTTTCCATAGCAACCGTTCAACAAAATTAAAAAAACAACCTTGCAAACTTTATTTCAATCTTAGCTGCCTATTATATATAAGAATAAAGCAGTTTTGAGACATACATGAATCACCCCCTGCCTGGATCTTACAAATAGCTGTACTTAATTAAATACAGCTCTCCGTCAGAGACCAACAGACGTAGAAGTAAATAATAATAAGTCACCGTTCGGCCTTCAGCAATGAGTAAAACCATACCGTCAGAGACCAACAGACGTAGAAGTAAATAATAATAAGTCACCGTACGGCCTTCAGCAATGAGTAAAACCATACCGTCAGAGACCAACAGACGTAGAAGTAAATAATAATAAGTCACCGTTCGGCCTTCAGCAATGAGCAAAACCATACCGTCAGAGACCAACTGACGTAGAAGTAAATAATAATAAGTCACCGTTCGGCCTTCAGCAATGAGTAAAACCATACCGTCAGAGACCAACAGACGTAGAAGTAAATAATAATAAGTCATCGTACGGCCTTCAGCAATGAGTAAAACCATACCGTCAGAGACCAACAGACGTAGAAGTAAATAATAATAAGTCATCGTACGGCCTTCAGCAATGAGTAAAACCATACCGTCAGAGACCAACAGACGTAGAAGTAAATAATAATAAGTCACCGTTCGGCCTTCAGCAATGAGCAAAACCATACCGTCAGAGACCAACTGACGTAGAAGTAAATAATAATAAGTCACCGTTCGGCCTTCAGCAATGAGTAAAACCATACCGTCAGAGACCAACTGACGTAGAAGTAAATAATGATAAGTCACCGTTCGGCCTTCAGCAATGAGTAAAACCATACCGTCAGAGACCAACTGACGTAGAAGTAAATAATAATAAGTCACCGTTCGGCCTTCAGCAATGAGTAAAACCATACCGTCAGAGACCAAAAAGACGTAGAAGTAAATAATAATAAGTCACCGTTCGGCCTTCAGCAATGAGTAAAACCATACCATCAGAGACCAACAGACGTAGAAGTAAATAATAATAAGTCACCGTTCGGCCTTCAGCAATGAGTAAAACCATACCGTCAGAGACCAACAGACGTAGAAGTAAATAATAATAAGTCACCGTTCGGCCTTCAGCAATGAGCAAAACCATACCGTCAGAGACCAACTGACGTAGAAGTAAATAATAATAAGTCACCGTTCGGCCTTCAGCAATGAGTAAAACCATACCGTCAGAGACCAACTGACGTAGAAGTAAATAATAATAAGTCACCGTACGGCCTTCAGCAATGAGTAAAACCATACCGTCAGAGACCAACAGACGTAGAAGTAAATAATAATAAGTCACCGTACGGCTTTCAGCAATGAGTAAAACCATACCGTCAGAGACCAACTGACGTAGAAGTAAATAATAATAAGTCACCGTTCGGCCTTCAGCAATGAGTAAAACCATACCGTCAGAGACCAACTGACGTAGAAGTAAATAATAATAAGTCACCGTACGGCCTTCAGCAATGAGTAAAGCCATACCGTCAGAGACCAACAGACGTAGAAGTAAATAATGATAAGTCACCGTACGGCCTTCAGCAATGAGTAAAACCATACCGTCAGAGACCAACTGACGTAGAAGTAAATAATAATAAGTCACCGTTCGGCCTTCAGCAATGAGTAAAACCATACCGTCAGAGACCAACAGACGTAGAAGTAAATAATAATAAGTCACCGTACGGCCTTCAGCAATGAGTAAAACCATACCGTCAGAGACCAACAGACGTAGAAGTAAATAATAATAAGTCACCGTTCGGCCTTCAGCAATGAGTAAAACCATACCGTCAGAGACCAACAGACGTAGAAGTAAATAATGATAAGTCACCGTACGGCCTTCAGCAATGAGTAAAACCATACCGTCAGAGACCAACAGACGTAGAAGTAAATAATAATAAGTCACCGTTCGGCCTTCAGCAATGAGTAAAACCATACCGTCAGAGACCAACAGACGTAGAAGTAAATAATAATAAGTCACCGTATGGCCTTCAGCAATGAGTAAAACCATACCGTCAGAGACCAACAGACGTAGAAGTAAATAATAATAAGTCACCGTATGGCCTTCAGCAATGAGTAAAACCATACCGTCAGAGACCAACAGACGTAGAAGTAAATAATAATAAGTCACCGTACGGCCTTCAGCAATGAGTAAAACCATACCGTCAGAGACCAACAGACGTAGAAGTAAATAATAATAAGTCACCGTTCGGCCTTCAGCAATGAGTAAAACCATACCGTCAGAGACCAACAGACGTAGAAGTAAATAATAATAAGTCACCGTACGGCCTTCAGCAATGAGTAAAACCATACCGTCAGAGACTAACAGACGTAGAAGTAAATAATAATAAGTCATCGTACGGCCTTCAGCAATGAGTAAAACCATACCGCACAGTAAGCTTTAAAAGACCCCGACATAACAAATGTAAACTAGAAAGAGAAAAATAACAACCTGATTTTAGCACAAAACAAAAGACGTAAAAATGTGATAACAACTTAAGTGCAGGCTCATTTCTTGGGACAGGTACATTTATACTAGTAATATATGTTGTAGGTACATAAAAATGAAAATAGTTATGTCCAGGAACTGTCGGGGTTGGCCGTGTTCGATCGGTATGCTGCCAAATAAATATTCAAGCAACATTTGTTCTTTAATTAAACAATTCTCAAGACGATGTGTACACGAAATTATGACTTACCAGTTCTAGTGTGAAATAAAGAATTGTGGATTGAATATCAAACAACAACTACAGCATTTCATATAAAAAAAAACTTACATGGATATCAAATTAAAAAAAAGAGTCAACAGGCTCAGTGTTTCTAAATACCGTTACATTGTAAACTCAGCCAGAAAATCGGTATAACCTGTTGTACGATGAATATTATACACTAAGTAATCTTGGGTAAAAGAGAGGCGAAGGATAACTAATGGACATTCAAACTTATAAGTCGAAAACAAACTGACAATGCCGTGGCCCAAAAAGAAAAAAAGACAAATAACAGTACACAAAGCAACATAGAAAAGCTACAGAGCCCCGCTAGGGACATGCAAAGAAGAAAAAAATATGTTGTGCGCACAACATAAATAAATTGTGCGCACAATTCAAATGTATAGTGCGTTAAATTCTTTGACCGTACACATGTATAGGGCTTCAATGTCTCCTTTTTAAAATGACAGAATGGAGAAATGCATAAGCTTTTCTTTTGAAATTGGAATAGATTCATGGAAACACTCTAGCAAAAAAACTTCACTGTATGTTTATCGACTCCTGACACAAATACTGAAAAAGGTTCGTTTATTTGGTCTGAAATGTGTTTACCAACAGTTGGTTGGAAGCTTGCGCCTTTATATCAACGTTTATTGGAACGGGTTGAAACAGACTTGGCAATAGAGCGAGGGCAATGTCGATTTTTTGGTGGTTTTTTTTTGTCTACTGGTTTTACTCAGTACCGTCAAGAGGCTAACGGCCTTATTTACAAAACAATGAACGAAGAACAAATATAATATACACTGTAACAGCATCAAACGACAACCACTGACTTACAGGCTCCTGACATAGGACAGGCACCACATCTTTATTCAACTGGCCCTAATTCCTATCCAGGTTGATTTTTTTCCTTCAAAACATTGTATAAAGGCGGGATCAATCTACCGTTATTTAAACATCAGACCGTACTGGTTAATGCAGCTTCGGATACACCAAACCAGGTACTTCATATTTGAGAAACAGGCAAAATATGCACTCTTGATTAATTTTAGAATTCATTCACACATTTTTGTATTATTTAGAATTGTCAAGTCAATATGTGTTCTACAAGGATCTGCAGTCCTCAACCTTCATTTGCTAACTTTATAAGTAAACAGTATTCTACATAGTTCTATATTCACACCTATCCGTAGGACTGTTTTGGTTTAAATATGTACTACTTTCCTGTACGTTGTTTTGTCACCGGGTCTTAATTCTGAGTGGTTTTATACCTTCTGCTAGTCCAGTTAGGCGCAAAAATAAACAATTAACATACACCATGTTGGAGAAATTTGAACAGACATCCTAGCATGTAAGTCTTTCTATATTTTTGGAGGCAAATAAAAAGAAAAAAGAAAAAACAACCACTCCTTCTTTAGTGATTAAATGTTGTTTTTCTTTTTAAATCAACAACAGTCAGACTCTTTTTGAAAAATAACGTGGCTCTTAAAAGAGCAGTTTTTAATGTTCTTATCATTTGGTTATCATTTAAAAAATCTATTTTACGACACCCCCTTTTTTCTAAAAGCAATAAAAGCAAAACAAAAATGAATGATTCCATACATTAAACGAAACAAAAAAAAGCTTCCTCTTTCAGAGGTTAGCATATGATGTAAAGGAATTGAAATCCTTATATAGTACAATGTACACAATTTGCCAAATTTCTTCACAGAAGGTATGGAAAACCACTGGATCGTTAACAAAAAATGTATATACGTATTGTATACGTTTCTAATGTTTATTGGCTTTTTCCGTATTTTTTGAAATTGTGATCTACTCAGATTAAAATTAGGTAATATCAAAAATATTTAAACGACAACTCAATCATAAAATGAGTCTTAATCATGTTTTTTTCAGATACCAAACACAAATTTTGCAAAACTTTAAATATTTCCGTATTATCATACCTTTTTCAGCAAATAATGTTTACATATAAGTTTCCAAAGCAAGCTTTGTAATCTAGCCAGGACCTCAACTTCTGCAGACTACACGTTGATGCCATGATGATAATTGTTTTGTAAATTTTTGAAATATGTTATATATTATATTTATAGCATATATAAAATGTTACATAATAGAATTAAGATAATAATAAAAAAACTAAAAAAATATACGTCTACTAAATTTCCATAGTCGCTTTGATATATTATTGAATATGTTAAATATCTATTATAAATATATAAAATGTTAAATAATTGAATAAAGATATTAAAAAATACTTCTTCTGTTGGGAATGTGCCACTCGACGGTACTGAGTGAAACCAGTAGATACATTGAGTCGATAGGATTTTATTTTCCGATGCCAATATTCCTTTCTCTCTTTTTAACCGGCTGTAAGATAAAAGAGAGATGGGAGAGATAAAGAACAAAAATTAAGTTTAATATTTGATTTTGTCTAACGTGTGTGTGTCCAACATCAGGGAGGAACGTTGTCCTTAGTACTCGTTTACAATATCATAATGCACCTGTATCCCTCTCTTTATATAAAGAATATTGTGTGTTAATTTTACGAACTTACAGTTTAAGATTATTATCATAATACTACAGAAACAGTCATGTTTTTTCCGATTTCTCAATGAATTTTCAAACAAGGATGTTTTTATCGTTGAAAACGGCATAAAAAATCATCCCCTTATCCTTGCATGGTTGCCATATATTACCTGTACATTTGTTGCTAGGGTCTGTCTTCGAAGGCCGACTTCCTAGTATAAATAGCAGGTTGCTTCTCAGTAAATCCCAGTCAAGGTCGTAAACAACTTCCATTTATTGTTGTTATTTTATCATTTACGAATACAGTGAACGATCAGATCAGAAAGCAGCAGAATAAAAAGTTTAAAGAGGAGTAGTTAAATAGGGAAGTGTTGGTAACCTGCTGACATAATATAGAAAAGAGGTAACTGTTAGTTCGGTGTCTAAACAGGGCTGGTGCTAAGGTTTTGCGTTACACATTTCTCACTATTGCAGTAAGTGTTTTCTAATAAACCATGCCTTAGTGCTACCCTCTTGTTCCGATAGTCAATCCTAGTTTTTGGTGGGGTTCGTGTTGTTTATTCTTTAGTTTTCTATGTTGTGTCATGTGTACTATTGTTTTTCTGTTTGTCTTTTTCATTTTTAGCCATGGCGTTGTCAGTTTGTTTTAGATTTATGAGTTTGACTGTCCCTTTGGTATCTTTCGTCCCTCTTTTATAGACATATTTGCTTAGTAAAGTTCCATACGTAAGTTTACATAGTTTTAATTTGTTTCGTATATTAATTTTCCTATAGGTTCCATACATTTAAGTTCCATTCCAGTTCCATACATTTAGGTCTCAGCCTATAGTTCCAAACTTTGGTTTCCCACAGAAAGGGATTTAATCAGTTTTATTTTACAAGGTTTGGATTTGGTTGACAGGTGTTAGAATTCATTTTGATGTAGTTTTTGTTTTATATTTGGTAGTATCACGTTCTGTGAATGATTCATCTAAAGGCATTTTAAGTGTAGCTGCTAACACATTACCTTCATCATGTATATACTTTACATGTATATAGATCTACACATATTAGTTATATCTGAAAGTCGGAAGAATGCGCGGTTGAATGAGGATCCATAATGGCAAGCGATATGTGTAAGATGCGGATTAGGAGGGGGAGGCGACCCGTCCTCCCTTTTGTAGAAAATATTAGTTGATTATCCAGTGTATCAATGTGTTTAGTCATTTGTTATCGAGGTTTTCATCAGATTGTTTTTAAAAGTTAATACGAGGCAACAATCTACATAGATATAGGAAGATGTGGTGTGAGTGCCAATGAGACAACTCTCCATCCAAATAACAATTTAAAAAGTAAACCATTATAGGTTAAAGTACGGCCATTAACACGGAGCCTTGGCTCACACCGAACAACAAGCTATAAAGGGCCCCAAAATTACTAGTGTAAAACCATTCAAACGGGAAAACCAACGGTCTAATCTATATAAACAAAACGAGAAACGAGAAACACGTATATATTACATAAACAAACGACAACTACTGTACATCAGATTCCTGACTTAGGACAGGTGCAAACATTTGCAGCGGGATTAAACGTTTTAATGGATCCAAACCTTCTCCCTTTTTCTGAAACAATAGCATAACATCACAACATAGAAAAAAATACGATAAAATATCAATTGGCAGACTTAACTCAATACAAAAACGTACACAATGAAAGAATAAATTTGATCTGCGATATCTGAATACAAATGCAAAGTTAATAAAATATTAGAGACAAACATTCATGACCTAAAAGCTAACAAACAAATTCAAACACAGGTCATCACTGAGAAATATTTAACCAATCAATGTTCACTTTAGAAAAAAAAGGTTTTTTATAATCTTGAATTTTATACAAATGTTGTAAGAATAAGTGAAAAATTGAAGATATTACAAATAATCAAAGCTGGTGTACAGACAAGATCCATATAAATAAAAAAATAACAAAAAAGCATTATAAACAGTATCAACAGGTCGAATTAACAAGAAAATACGATTTGAGAGTACTCGCAGTTACTGACAGCTAGTCAAAAGCCAAAACCAATTAATAATAAAAAATCATGCATCAGACACTAAAATCGACTAAAACATATCACAGGGATTTAGTATTTTAACGTCATTAATAGTAAAAAAAGACATGACTTGTGCAATGCCAAAAATAAATGTATCACCAGGTAGTAGTATAGTGAAGAGCGACTTCTATAGAAATAAAAGTTAACGTGTCTGTGTCTCCAAACATCTCGCCTCAAAAGATAATGAAATTTAGTTATGTTTTAATTTGGTAATGCCAAAATCAATATTAGTGCCAATGTGAACTATATTCAGAGATCTAATTACAATATTGGTACGATAACCCTTACTTATAAGTTTGTTTAAAGGTTAGATATGTTTACATAGGAATGTTGCCTTGTATTATTGAATGATGGACCAAGTTCATTATAGATAGAGATAATTGTAAGTAGCAAGAATGTTCAGTAAAGTAAGATGAATAAACACATCACCATTACTAAAACACAATTGTGTCATGAATTCATCTGCTTCCTATGTTTATTATTCACAAAGACCAAGGTGAGCGACTCAGGCTCTTTAGTTTATTAGATATCCATGTATTAAATAATGTTTGGGTTTTTTTTAAATGCTGTAATTGTTGTTCGATATTCAACCCACAATTTTTTATTTTACACTAGAACTTGTAAGTCATAATTTCGTGTAAACATCGCATTGAGAATTGTTTTACCAGTTAAATAACAATGTTGCTTGAATGTTTATCTGGCAGCAAACCAATGGAATACGGTCAACTTCAATAGTTCCTGGACATGTCAGAATATTTGTATGTAGCTACAACATATAATTATAGTACTTGTACCAAGTCAGGAGCCTGTAATTATTGTCACATGTGTGTTTCATCTTTTGTTTAGTGCTAAAATCAGGTCTTTAGTTTTCTCTTTCGAGTTTATATTTGATATGTCGGGATCTTTTAAAGCTAATTGTGCGGTCTGTATTTCAATCATTGATGAAGGCAGTACAGTAACCTATTTCTGTTTGCTCCTACTTCAGTTGGTCTCTGATGGATAGCTGTATCCTTGGCACTTATACTACATCTTATTTTATATGCATATTAAAACATAGAAATTAATACTGCCTACTCTTGATCACTCTTGTGAGTAAGTTTCAGTGCAAAATGTTAGTAAAAATTTACAAATTTTATGAAAATTGTTAAAAATTGACTATAAAGACAATAACTCCTTAGATGGTCAATTGACCATTTTGGTCGTGTTGACATATTTTTAGGTTTTACTTTACTGTACATTATTGCTGTTTACAGTTTATTTCTATCTATGATAATATTCAAGATAATAATAAAAAACGGCAAAATTTCCTTAAAATTACCAATTCAGGGGCAGAAACCCAACAACAGGTTGTCAGATTCATCTGAATATTTCAGCGCAGATAGGTCGTGACCTAGTAGAAAGTTTTACCCCCAAGTCAGATTTGCTCTAAATGCTTTGGTTTTTGAGTTATAAGCCAAAAACTGCATTTTACCCCTATGTTCTATTTTTAACCATGGCGGCTATCTTGATTAAGTGGCCGGATCACCGGACACATCTTTTAAAACTAGATACCCCAATGATGATTGTGGCCAAGTTTGGTTTAAATTGGTCCAGTAGTTTCTTCAGAGAAGATTTTATAGCTCACCTGGCCTTCCTCTTTATACGACTTCCTGTATTTAAATAGAGCGTTGCATTTTAAAATAAAATATACAACATCCTCATATTCATACTGACCAAGTGGACAAACAGTGCTTGTGTTGGACTGGAGTACATATGTTCCTGTGATTAGACGAGCCGTTATACCTCCTTTAATATTACTTTCAATTGAGGACCAGAGTTTATGAACAGCTCCAATCTTCAAACTTGATAGAACACAGTAAGACCTGGTAGATTTGTTTTTGGGTCCAAAACTTATTAATTGCTAGTTTAACACTTTTTTCCAGGTTAATTTACACGGCGGATTGTTTACCATTTTCGCAGCACTAGGAAGATCATATTGCACTAGAAGATTAACTATATAAGTTAACAAACTGTCTGAAGTTTCTGATTTTGTTGAAATCCGTCTTTTAAATGTTTGATTTGCCTGTTTGGTCGTTTACCATTTTCGCAGCACTAGGAAGATCATATTGAACTAGAATATTATCTATGAAAGTAAACAAACTGTCTGAAGTTTCTGATTTTGTTGAAATCCGTCTTTTAAATGTTTGATTTGCCTGTTTGGTCGTATCTAACAAGTATCATCCCCTGGTAAACTTTTGATCTGTTTGGCAGTAAGTTACTAGTTTCATCACCTGGTTAACTTGTGATCTGTCTGGCAATATCTTACTAGCGTCATTGCAAGTCCAACTTTTGATCTGTTCAGCAGTATCTTGCTAATTCAATTGACTGGTAAACTTGTTTTCTGTTTTAAAGTATCTAACTAGTGTAATTGACTGGTCAAATTTGGTGCTGTTTTGGCAGTATCTAAATAGTGTAATTGACTGGTAAAATTTGGTGCTGTTTTGGCAGTATCTAACTAGTGAAATTGACTGGTCAATTTTGATGCTGTTTTGGCAGTAATTAACTAGTGTAATTGACTGGTCAATTTTGGTGCTGTTTTGGCAGTATCTTACTAGTATAATTGACTGGTCAATATTGGTTCTGTTTTGGCAGTATCTAACTAGTGTAATTGACTATTCAATTTTGGTGCTGTTTTGGCAGTATCTAACTAGTGTAATTGACTAGTCAATGTTGGTGCTGTTTTGGCAGTATCTAACTAGTGTAATTGACTGGTCAATTTTGGTGCTGTTTTGACAGTATCCAACTAGTTAAATTGACTTGTAAATTTTTGTGCTCTTTTGGCAGTATCAAACTAATGTAATTGACTGGTCAATTTTGGTGCTGTTTTTGGCATTATCTAGCTAGTATAATTGACTTGTCAATTTTGGTGCTGTTTTGACAGTATCTTACTAGTGTAATTGACTGGTCAATTTAGGTTCTGTTTTGGCAGTATCTAACTAGTGTAATTGACTGGTAAATTTTGGTGCTGTTTTTGGCATTATCTAACTAGTGTAATTGACTGGTCATTTTTGGTGCTGTTTTGGCAGTATCTTACTAGTGTAATTGACTGGTCAGTATTGTTGCTGTTTTGGCAGTATCTAACTAGTGTAATTGACTTTTCAATATTGGTTCTGTTTTGGCAGTATCTTACTAGTATAATTGACTGGTCAATTTTGGTGCTGTTTTGGCATTATCTTACTATTATAATTGACTGGTCAATGTTGGTGCTGTTTTTGGCAGTATCTAACTAGTGTAATTGACTGGTCAATTTAGGTTCTGTTTTGGCAGTATCTAACTAGTGTAATTGACTGGTAAATTTTGGTGCTGTTTTGGCATTATTTAAATAGTGTAATTGACTGGTCAATATTGGTGCTGTTTTGGCAGTATCTTACTAGTGTAATTGACTGGTCAGTATGGGTGCTGTTTTGGCAGTATCTAACTAGTGTAATTGACTGGTCAATATTGGTTCTGTTTTGGCAGTATCTTACTAGTATAATTGACTGGTCAATTTTGGTGCTGTTTCGGCATTATCTAACTAGTATAATTGACTGGTCAATTTTGGTGCTGTTTTGGCAGTATCTAACTAGTGTAATTGACTGGTCAATTTAGGTTCTGTTTTGGTCGTATCTAACAAGTGTAATTGACTGGTAAATTTTGGTGCTGTTTTGGCAGTATCCAACTAGTTTAATTGACTTGTAAATTTTGGTGCTGTTTTGGCAGTCTCTAACTAGTGTAATTCACTTGTGAATTTTGGTGCTGTTTTGGCAGTATCCAACTAGTATAATTGACTGGTCAATTTTGGTGCTGTTTTGGCAGTATCTAACTAGTGTAATTGACTGGTCAATTTAGGTTCTGTTTTGGCAGTATCTAACTAGTGTAATTGACTGATACATTTTGGTGCTGTTTTGGCATTATCTAAATAGTGTAATTGACTGGTCAATTTTGGTGCTGTTTTGGCAGTATCTAACTAGTGTAAGTGACTGGTCAATTTTGGTGCTGTTTTAGCAGTATCGAACTAGTGTAATTGACTGGTCAGTATTGGTGCTGTTTTGGCAGTATCTAACTAGTGTAATTTACTGGTCAATATTGGTACTGTTTTGGCAGTAACTTACTAGTATAATTGACAAGTCCATTTTGGTGCTGTTCTGGCAGTATCTAACTAGTGTAATTGACTGGTCAATTTAGGTTCTGTTTTGGCAGTATCTAACTAGTGTAATTGACTGGTTCATTTTGGTGCTGTTTTGGCATTATCTAAATAGTGTAACTGACTGGTCAATTTTGGTGCTGTTTTGGCAGTATCTAACTAGTGTAAGTGACTGGTCAATTTTGGTGCTGTTTTAGCAGTATCGAACTAGTGTAATTGACTGGTCAGTATTGGTGCTGTTTTGGCATTTTGGTGCTGTTTTGGCAGTATCTAACTAGTGTAATTGACTGGTAAATTTTGGTGCTGTTTTGGCAGTATCCAACTAGTTTAATTGACTGGTGAATTTTTGTGCTGTTTTGGCAGTATCTTACTGGTGCAATTTACTGGTCAATATTGGTTCTGTTTTGGCAGTAACTTACTAGTATAATTGACTAGTCAATTATAGTGCTGTTTTGGTATTATCCAACTAGTGTAATTGACTATTCAATTTTGGTGCTGCTTTGGCAGTACCCGACTATTGTAAGTGACTGGTCAATTTTGTTGCTGTTTTGGCAGTATCGAACTAGTGTAATTGAATAGTCAGTATTGGTGCTGTTTTGGCATTATCTAACTAGTGTAATTGACTGGTCAATTTAGGTTCTGTGTTGGCAGTATCTAAATAGTGTAATTGACTGGTCAATTTTGGTGCTGCTTTGGCAGTACCCGACTATTGTAAGTGACTGGTTAATTTTGGTGCTGTTTGGCAGTATCGAACTAGTGTTATTGACTGGTCAGTATTGGTGCTGTTTTGGCAGTATCTAACTAGTGTAGTTGACTGGTCAATATTGGTTCTGTTTTGGCAGCATCTTACTAGTATAATTGACTAGTCAATGTTAATGCTGTTTTGGCAGTATCCAACTAGTGTAATTGACTGGTCAATTTTGGTGCTGATTAGCATTCTCTAACTAGTGTAATTGACTATTCAATTTTGGTGCTGTTTTGGCAGTATGTAACTTGTGTAATTGACTGGTAAATTTTGGTGCTGTTTTTGCAGTATCTTACTAGTGTAATTGACTGGTCAGTATCGGTGCTGTTTTGGCAGTATCTAACTAGTGTAATTGACGGGTCAGTATTGGTGCTGTTTTGGCAGTATCTAACTAGTGTAAACGACTAGTCGATTTTGGCATTATTTTACTAGTATAATTGACTATTCAATTTTGGTGCTGTTTCGGCAGTATCTAACTAGTGTTATTGACTAGTCAATTTTGGTGCTGTTTTGACAGTATCTAACTAGTGTAATTGACTGGTCAATTTTGGTGCTGTTTTGGCAGTATCTAACTAGTGTAATTGACTTTTCAATTTTGGTGCTGTTTTGGCATTATCTAACTAGTGTAATTGACTGGTCAATATTGGTGCTGTTTTGGCAGTATCTAACTAGTGTAATTGACTGGTCAATTTTGGTGCTGTTTTGGCAGTATCAAACTTATGTAATTGACTGGTCAATTTTGGTGCTGTTTTGGCAGTATCAAACTAATGTAATTGACTGGTCAATATTGGTGCTGTTTTGGCAGTTTCTAACTAGTGTAATTGACTAGTCAATGTTGGTGCTGTTTTGGCATTATCTAGCTAGTATAATTGACTGGTCAGTGTTGGTGCTGTTTTGACATTATCTAACTAGTGTAATTGACTGGTCAATTTTTGGTTCTGTTTTGGCAGTATCTAACTAGTGTAATTGACTATCAATGTTGGTGCTGTTTTGGCAGTATCTAACTAATGTAATTGACTGGTCAATATTGGTGCTGTTTTGGCAGTTTCTAACTAGTGTAATTGACTAGTCAATGTTGGTGCTGTTTTGGCATTATCTAGCTAGTATAATTGACTGGTCAGTATTGGTGCTGTTTTGGCATTATTTAAATAGTGTAATTGACTGGTCAATATTGGTGCTGTTTTGGCAGTATCTTACTAGTGTAATTGACTGGTCAGTATGGGTGCTGTTTTGGCAGTATCTAACTAGTGTAATTGACTGGTCAATATTGGTTCTGTTTTGGCAGTATCTTACTAGTATAATTGACTGGTCAATTTTGGTGCTGTTTCGGCATTATCTAACTAGTATAATTCACTGGTCAATTTTGGTGCTGTTTTGGCAGTATCTAACTAGTGTAATTGACTGGTCAATTTAGGTTCTGTTTTGGTCGTATCTAACAAGTGTAATTGACTGGTAAATTTTGGTGCTGTTTTGGCAGTATCCAACTAGTTTAATTGACTTGTAAATTTTGGTGCTGTTTTGGCAGTCTCTAACTAGTGTAATTCACTTGTCAATTTTGGTGCTGTTTTGGCAGTATCCAACTAGTATAATTGACTGGTCAATTTTGGTGCTGTTTTGGCAGTATCTAACTAGTGTAATTGACTGGTCAATTTAGGTTCTGTTTTGGCAGTATCTAACTAGTGTAATTGACTGATACATTTTGGTGCTGTTTTGGCATTATCTAAATAGTGTAATTGACTGGTCAATTTTGGTGCTGTTTTGGCAGTATCTAACCAGTGTAAGTGACTGGTCAATTTTGGTGCTGTTTTAGCAGTATCGAACTAGTGTAATTGACTGGTAAGTATTGGTGCTGTTTTGGCAGTATCTAACTAGTGTAATTTACTGGTCAATATTGGTGCTGTTTTGGCAGTAACTTACTAGTATAATTGACAAGTCCATTTTGGTGCTGTTTTGGCAGTATCTAACTAGTGTAATTGACTGGTCAATTTAGGTTCTGTTTTGGCAGTATCTAACTAGTGTAATTGACTGGTACATTTTGGTGCTGTTTTGGCATTATCTAAATAGTGTAACTGACTGGTCAATTTTGGTGGTGTTTTGGCAGTATCTAACTAGTGTAAGTGACTGGTCAATTTTGGTGCTGTTTTAGCAGTATCGAACTAGTGTAATTGACTGGTCAGTATTGGTGCTGTTTTGGCATTTTGGTGCTGTTTTGGCAGTATCTAACTAGTGTAATTGACTGGTAAATTTTGGTGCTGTTTTGGCAGTATCCAACTAGTTTAATTGACTGGTGAATTTTTGTGCTGTTTTGGCAGTATCTTACTGGTGCAATTTACTGGTCAATATTGGTTCTGTTTTGGCAGTAACTTACTAGTATAATTGACTAGTCAATTATAGTGCTGTTTTGGTATTATCCAACTAGTGTAATTGACTATTCAATTTTGGTGCTGCTTTGGCAGTACCCGACTATTGTAAGTGACTGGTCAATTTTGTTGCTGTTTTGGCAGTATCGAACTAGTGTAATTGAATAGTCAGTATTGGTGCTGTTTTGGCATTATCTAACTAGTGTAATTGACTGGTCAATTTAGGTTCTGTGTTGGCAGTATCTAACTAGTGTAATTGACTGGTCAATTTTGGTGCTGCTTTGGCAGTACCCGACTATTGTAAGTGACTGGTTAATTTTGGTGCTGTTTGGCAGTATCGAACTAGTGTTATTGACTGGTCAGTATTGGTGCTGTTTTGGCAGTATCTAACTAGTGTAGTTGACTGGTCAATATTGGTTCTGTTTTGGCAGCATCTTACTAGTATAATTGACTAGTCAATGTTAATGCTGTTTTGGCAGTATCCAACTAGTGTAATTGACTGGTCAATTTTGGTGCTGATTAGCATTCTCTAACTAGTGTAATTGACTATTCAATTTTGGTGCTGTTTTGGCAGTATGTAACTTGTGTAATTGACTGGTAAATTTTGGTGCTGTTTTTGCAGTATCTTACTAGTGTAATTGACTGGTCAGTATCGGTGCTGTTTTGGCAGTATCTAACTAGTGTAATTGACGGGTCAGTATTGGTGCTGTTTTGGCAGTATCTAACTAGTGTAAACGACTAGTTGATTTTGGCATTATTTTACTAGTATAATTGACTATTCAATTTTGGTGCTGTTTCGGCAGTATCTAACTAGTGTTATTGACTAGTCAATTTTGGTGCTGTTTTGACAGTATCTAACTAGTGTAATTGACTGGTCAATTTTGGTGCTGTTTTGGCAGTATCTAACTAGTGTAATTGACTTTTCAATTTTGGTGCTGTTTTGGCATTATCTAACTAGTGTAATTGACTGGTCAATATTGGTGCTGTTTTGGCAGTATCTAACTAGTGTAATTGACTGGTCAATTTTGGTGCTGTTTTGGCAGTATCAAACTTATGTAATTGACTGGTCAATTTTGGTGCTGTTTTGGCAGTATCAAACTAATGTAATTGACTGGTCAATATTGGTGCTGTTTTGGCAGTTTCTAACTAGTGTAATTGACTAGTCAATGTTGGTGCTGTTTTGGCATTATCTAGCTAGTATAATTGACTGGTCAGTATTGGTGCTGTTTTGACATTATCTAACTAGTGTAATTGACTGGTCAATTTTTGGTTCTGTTTTGGCACTATCTAACTAGTGTAATTGACTATCAATGTTGGTGCTGTTTTGGCAGTATCTAACTAATGTAATTGACTGGTCAATGTTGGTGCTGTTTTGGCAGTATCAAACTAATGTAATTGACTGGTCAATGTTGGTGCTGTTTTGGCAGTATCTAACTAGTGTAATTGACTAGTCAATATTGGTGCTGTTTTGGCAGTATCTAACTAGTGTAATTGACTATCAATGTTGGTGCTGTTTTGGCAGTATCTAACTAGTGTAATTGACTGGTCAATATTGGTGCTGTTTTGGCAGTATCTAACTAGTGTAATTGACTAGTCAATTTTTGGTGCTGTTTTGGCAGTATCTTACTAGTATAATTGACTGGTCAGCATTGTTGCTGTTTTGGCAGTATCTTACTAGTGTAATGGACTGGTCAGTATTGGTGCTGTTTTGGCAGTATTTTACTAGTGTAATTGACTGGTCAGTATTGTTGCTGTTTTGGCAGTATCTTACTAGTGTAATTGACTGGTCAATTTTGGTGCTGTTTTGGCAGTATCTAACTAATGTAATTGACTGGTCAATATTGGTGCTGTTTTGACAGTATGTAACTAGTGTAATTGACTATCATTGTTGGTGCTGTTTTGGCAGTATCTAACTAGTGTAATTGACTAGTCAATGTTGGTGCTGTTTTGGCAGTATCTAACTAATGTAATTGACTGGTCAATATTGGTGCTGTTTTGACAGTATGTAACTAGTGTAATTGACTATCATTGTTGGTGCTGTTTTGGCATTATCTAACTAGTGTAATTGACTAGTCAATGTTGGTGCTGTTTTGGCAGTAGCTAACTAGTGTAATTGACTGGTCAATATTGGTGCTGTTTTGACAGTATCTAACTAGTGTAATTGACTGGTCAATATTGGTGCTGTTTTGGCACTATCTAACTAATGTAATTGACTGGTCAATATTGGTGCTGTTTTGACAGTATCTAACTAGTGTAATTGACTGGTCAATTTTTGGTGCTGTTTTGGCAGTATCTAACTAGTGTAATTGACTATCAATGTTGGTGCTGTTTTGGCAGTATCTAACTAGTGTAATTGACTGGTAAATTTTGGTGCTGTTTTGGCAGTATCAAACTAATGTAATTGACTGGTCAATTTTGGTGCTGTTTTGGCAGTATCAAACTAATGTAATTGACTGGTCAATATTGGTGCTGTTTTGGCAGTTTCTAACTAGTGTAATTGACTAGTCAATGTTGGTGCTGTTTTGGCATTATCTAACTAGTGTAATTGACAGGTCAATTTTTGGTGCTGTTTTGGCAGTATCTAACTAGTGTAATTGACTATCAATGTTGGTGCTGTTTTGGCAGTATCTAACTAGTGTAATTGACTGGTCAATGTTGGTGCTGTTTTGGCAGTATCTAACTAGTGTAATTGACTAGTCAATTTTTGGTGCTGTTTTGGCAGTATCTTACTAGTATAATTGACTGGTCAGCATTGTTGCTGTTTTGGCAGTATCTTACTAGTGTAATTGACTGGTCAGTATTGTTGCTGTTTTGGCAGTATCTTACTAGTGTAATTGACTGGTCAATATTGGTGCTGTTTTGGCATTATCTAACTAGTGTAATTGACTGGTCAGTATTGTTGCTGTTTTGGCATTATCAAACTAGTGTAATTGACAAACAATTTTGGTGCTGTTTTGGCATTATCTTACTAGTGTAATTGACTGGTCAATATTGGTGCTGTTTTGGCAGTATCTAACTAGTGTAATTGACTGGTCAATTTTGGTGCTGTTTTGGCAGTATCAAACTAATGTAATTGACTGGTCAATATTGGTGCTGTTTTGGCATTATCTAACTAGTGTAATTGACAGGTCAGTATTGTTGCTGTTTTGGCATTATCAAACTAGTGTAATTGACTATCAATGTTGGTGCTGTTTTGGCAGTATCAAACTAGTGTTATTGACTAGTCAATTTTGGTGCTGTTTTGACAGTATCTGACTAGTGTAATTGACTGGTCAATTTTGGTGCTGTTTTGGCAGTATCTAACTAGTGTAATTGACTGGTCAGTATTGGTGCTGTTTTGGCAGTATCTTACTAGCGTAATTGACTGGTCAGTATTGGTGCTGTTTTGGCAGTATCTTACTAGTGTAATTGACTGGTAAATTTTGGTGCTGTTTTGGCAGTATCTAACTAGTGTAATTGACTTTTCAATTTTGGTGCTGTTTTGGCATTATCTAACTAGTGTTATTGACTGGTCAATATTGGTGCTGTTTTGGCAGTATCTAACTAGTGTAATTGACTGGTCAATTTTGGTGCTGTTTTGACAGTATCAAACTAATGTAATTGACTGGTCAATTTTGGTGCTGTTTTGGCAGTATCAAACTAATGTAATTGATTGGTCAATATTGGTGCTGTTTTGGCAGTTTCTAACTAGTGTAATTGACTAGTCAATGTTGGTGCTGTTTTGGCAGTAGCTAACTAGTGTAATTGACTGGTCAATATTGGTGCTGTTTTGGCATTTTCTAACTAATGTAATTGACTGGTCAATATTGGTACTGTTTTGACAGTATCTAACTAGTGTAATTGACTGGTCAATATTGGTGCTGTTTTGACAGTATCTAACTAGTGTAATTGACTGGTCAATTTTTCGTGCTGTTTTGGCAGTATCTAACTAGTGTAATTGACTATCAATGTTGGTGCTGTTTTGGCAGTATCTAACTAGTGTAATTGACTGGTCAATTTTGGTGCTGTTTTGGCAGTATCAAACTAATGTAATTGACTGGTCAATTTTGGTGCTGTTTTGGCAGTATCAAACTAATGTAATTGACTGGTCAATATTGGTGCTGTTTTGGCAGTTTCTAACTAGTGTAATTGACTAGTCAATCTTGGTGTTGTTTTGGCATTATCTAGCTAGTATAATTCACTGGTCAGTATTGGTGCTGTTTTGACAGTATCTAACTAGTGTAATTGACTGATCAATTTTTGGTGCTGTTTTGGCAGTATCTAACTAGTGTAATTGACTATCAATGTTGGTGCTGTTTTGGCAGTATCTTACTAGTATAATTGACTGGTCAGCATTGTTGCTGTTTTGGCAGTATCTTACTAGTGTAATTGACTGGTCAGTATTGGTGCTGTTTTGGCAGTATTTTACTAGTGTAATTGACTGGTCAGTATTGTTGCTGTTTTGGCAGTATCTTACTAGTGTAATTGACTGGTCAATTTTGGTGCTGTTTTGGCAGTATCTAACTAATGTAATTGACTGGTCAATTTTTGGTGCTGTTTTGGCAGTATCTAACTAGTGTAATTGACTGGTCAATTTTTGGTGCTGTTTTGGCAGTATCTAACTAGTGTAATTGACTATCAATGTTGGTGCTGTTTTGGCAGTATCTAACTAGTGTAATTGACTGGTAAATTTTGGTGCTGTTTTGGCAGTATCAAACTAATGTAATTGACTGGTCAATTTTGGTGCTGTTTTGGCAGTATCAAACTAATGTAATTGACTGGTCAATATTGGTGCTGTTTTGGCAGTTTCTAACTAGTGTAATTGACTGGTCAATTTTTGGTGCTGTTTTGGCAGTATCTAACTAGTGTAATTGACTGGTCAATTTTTGGTGCTGTTTTGGCAGTATCTAACTAGTGTAATTGACTATCAATGTTGGTGCTGTTTTGGCAGTATCTAACTAGTGTAATTGACTGGTAAATTTTGGTGCTGTTTTGGCAGTATCAAACTAATGTAATTGACTGGTCAATTTTGGTGCTGTTTTGGCAGTATCAAACTAATGTAATTGACTGGTCAATGTTGGTGCTGTTTTGGCATTATCTAACTAGTGTAATTGACTGGTCAATTTTTGGTGCTGTTTTGGCAGTATCTAACTAGTGTAATTGACTATCAATGTTGGTGCTGTTTTGGCAGTATCTAACTAGTGTAATTGACTGGTCAATGTTGGTGCTGTTTTGGCAGTATCTAACTAGTGTAATTGACTAGTCAATTTTTGGTGCTGTTTTGGCAGTATCTTACTAGTATAATTGACTGGTCAGCATTGTTGCTGTTTTGGCAGTATCTTACTAGTGTAATTGACTGGTCAGTATTGTTGATGTTTTGGCAGTATCTTACTAGTGTAATTGACTGGTCAATATTGGTGCTGTTTTGGCATTATCTAACTAGTGTAATTGACTGGCCAGTATTGTTGCTGTTTTGGCATTATCAAACTAGTGTAATTGACAAACAATTTTGGTGCTGTTTTGGCATTATCTAACTAGTGTAATTGACTAGTCAATATTGGTGCTGTTTTGGCAGTATCTAACTAGTGTAATTGACTGGTCAATTTTGGTGCTGTTTTGGCAGTATCAAACTAATGTAATTGACTGGTCAATATTGGTGCTGTTTTGGCATTATCTAACTAGTGTAATTGACAGGTCAGTATTGTTGCTGTTTTGGCATTATCAAACTAGTGTAATTGACTATCAATGTTGGTGCTGTTTTGGCAGTATCAAACTAGTGTAATTGACTATTCAATGTTGGTGCTGTTTTGGTAGTATCTAACTAGTGTTATTGACTAGTCAATTTTGGTGCTGTTTTGACAGTATCTGACTAGTGTAATTGACTGGTCTATTTTGGTGCTGTTTTGGCAGTATCTAACTAGTGTAATTGACTGGTCAGTATTGGTGCTGTTTTGGCAGTATCTTACTAGTGTAATTGACTGGTCAGTATTGGTGCTGTTTTGGCAGTATCTTACTAGTGTAATTGACTGGTCAATTTTGGTGCTGTTTTGGCAGTATCTAACTAGTGTAATTGACTTTTCAATTTTGGTGCTGTTTTGGCATTATCTAACTAGTGTTATTGACTGGTCAATATTGGTGCTGTTTTGGCAGTATCTAACTAGTGTAATTGACTGGTCAATTTTGGTGCTGTTTTGACAGTATCAAACTAATGTAATTGACTGGTCAATTTTGGTGCTGTTTTGGCAGTATCAAACTAATGTAATTGATTGGTCAATATTGGTGCTGTTTTGGCAGTTTCTAACTAGTGTAATTGACTAGTCAATGTTGGTGCTGTTTTGGCAGTAGCTAACTAGTGTAATTGACTGGTCAATATTGGTGCTGTTTTGGCATTTTCTAACTAATGTAATTGACTGGTCAATATTGGTACTGTTTTGACAGTATCTAACTAGTGTAATTGACTGGTCAATATTGGTGCTGTTTTGACAGTATCTAACTAATGTAATTGACTGGTCAATATTGGTGCTGTTTTGACAGTATCTAACTAGTGTAATTGACTGGTCAATTTTTGGTGCTGTTTTGGCAGTATCTAACTAGTGTAATTGACTATCAATGTTGGTGCTGTTTTGGCAGTATCTAACTAGTGTAATTGACTGGTCAATTTTGGTGCTGTTTTGGCAGTATCAAACTAATGTAATTGACTGGTCAATTTTGGTGCTGTTTTGGCAGTATCAAACTAATGTAATTGACTGGTCAATATTGGTGCTGTTTTGGCAGTTTCTAACTAGTGTAATTGACTAGTCAATCTTGGTGTTGTTTTGGCATTATCTAGCTAGTATAATTGACTGGTCAGTATTGGTGCTGTTTTGACAGTATCTAACTAGTGTAATTGACTGGTCAATTTTTGGTGCTGTTTTGGCAGTATCTAACTAGTGTAATTGACTATCAATGTTGGTGCTGTTTTGGCAGTATCTAACTAGTGTAATTGACTGGTCAATGTTGGTGCTGTTTTGGCAGTATCTAACTAGTGTAATTGACTAGTCAATTTTTGGTGCTGTTTTGGCAGGATCTTACTAGTATAATTGACTGGTCAGTATTGTTGCTGTTTTGGCAGTATCTTACTAGTGTAATTGACTGGTCAGTATTGTTGCTGTTTTGGCAGTATCTTACTAGTGTAATTGACTGGTCAATATTGGTGCTGTTTTGGCATTATCTAACTAGTGTAATTGACTGGTCAGTATTGTTGCTGTTTTGGCATTATCAAACTAGTGTAATTGACTATCAATGTTGGTGCTGTTTTGGCAGTATCAAATTAGTGTAATTGACTATTCAATGTTGGTGCTGTTTTGGTAGTATCTAACTAGTGTTATTGACTAGTCAATTTTGGTGCTGTTTTGACAGTATCTAACTAGTGTAATTGACTGGTCAATTTTGGTGCTGTTTTGGCAGTATCTAACTAGTGTAATTGACTGGTCAGTATTGGTGCTGTTTTGGCAGTATCTAACTAGTGTTATTGACTAGTCAATTTTGGTGCTGTTTTGACAGTATCTAACTAGTGTAATTGACTGGTCAATTTTGGTGCTGTTTTGGCAGTATCTAACTAGTGTAATTGACTGGTCAGTATTGGTGCTGTTTTGGCAGTATTTTACTAGTGTAATTGACTGGTCAGTATTGGTGCTGTTTTGGCAGTATCTTACTAGTGTAATTGACTGGTCAATTTTGGTGCTGTGTTGGCAGTATCTAACTAGTGTAATTGACTTTTCAATTTTGGTGCTGTTTTGGCATTATCTAACTAGTGTAATTGACTGGTCAATATTGGTGCTGTTTTGGCAGTATCTAACTAGTGTAATTGACTGGTCAATTTTGGTGCTGTTTTGGCAGTATCAAACTAATGTAATTGTTTGGTCAATTTTGGTGCTGTTTTGGCAGTATCAAACTAATGTAATTGACGGGTCAATGTTGGTGCAGTTTTGGCAGTATCAAACTAATGTAATTGACTGGTCAATATTGGTGCTGTTTTGGCAGTATCTAACTAGTGTAATTGACTGATCAATATTGGTGCTGTTTTGGCAGTTTCTAACTAATGTAATTGACTGGTCAGTATTGGTGCTGTTTTGACAGTATCTAACTAGTGTAATTGACTGGTCAATATTGGTGCTGTTTTGACAGTATCTAACTAATGTAATTGACTAGTCAATGTTGGTGCTGTTTTGGCAGTATCTAACTAGTGTAATTGACTGGTCAATATTGGTGCTGTTTTGGCAGTTTCTAACTAATGTAATTGACTGGTCAATATTGGTGCTGTTTTGGCAGTATCTGACTAGTGTAATTGACTGGTCAATATTGGTGCTGTTTTGACAGTATCTAACTAATGTAATTGACTGGTCAATATTGGTGCTGTTTTGACAGTATCTAACTAGTGTAATTGACTGGTCAATTTTTGGTGCTGTTTTGGCAGTATCTAACTAGTGTAATTGACTATCATTGTTGGTGCTGTTTTGGCAGTATCTAACTAGTGTAATTGACTAGTCAATTTTTGGTGCTGTTTTGGCATTATCTAGCTAGTATAATTGACTGGTCAGTATTGTTGCTGTTTTGGCAGTATCTTACTAGTGTAATTGACTGGTCAGTATTGTTGCTGTTTTGGCAGTATCTTACTAGTGTAATTGACTGGTCAATATTGGTGCTGTTTTGGCATTATCTAACTAGTGTAATTGACTGGTCAGTATTGTTGCTGTTTTGGCATCATCAAACTAGTGTAATTGACTATCAATGTTGGTGCTGTTTTGGCAGTATCAAACTAGTGTAATTGACTATTCAATGTTGGTGCTGTTTTGGCAGTATCTAACTAGTGTTATTGACTAGTCAATTTTGGTGCTGTTTTGGCAGTATCTAACTAGTGTAATTGACTATCAATGTTGGTGCTGTTTTGGCAGTATCTAACTAGTGTTATTGATTGGTCAATATTGGTGCTGTTTTGGCAGTTTCTAACTAGTGTAATTGACTGGTCAATTTTTGGTGCTGTTTTGGCAGTATCGAACTAGTGTTATTGACTATCAATGTTGGTGCTGTTTTGGCAGTATCTAACTAGTGTTATTGACTAGTCAATTTTTGGTGCTGTTTTGGCAGTATCTAACTAGTGTATTTGACTGGTCAATTTTGGTGCTGTTTTGGCAGTATCTAACAAGTGTATTTGACTGGTCAATTTTGGTGCTGTTTTGGCAGTACCTAACTAGTGTAATTGACTTGTAAACTTGGGTTTTGATTGGTTGTTTCTAATGAACGTCATTGATTCTTAAAATTATGTTTCTTTTGGCAGTACATAGTGTCATTGACAGGTGAGGTTAGGCCATGATTTGCAATGTTGAATATATATATTGGACAGGTCAACTAAGGTTATGATTGGCTGTATCTAAATAGTGCCATTGACTGGTAAACTAAGGTTCTATTTGGCTGTATCTAAATAGTGCCATTGACTGGTCAACTAAGGTTCTATTTGGCTGTATCTAAATAGTGCCATTGACTGGTAAGTGCCGTTGACTGGTCAACTAAGGTTCTATTTGGCTGTATCTAAATAGTGCCATTGACTGGTCAACTAAGGTTCTATTTGGCTGTATCTTAATAGTGCCATTGACTGGTCAACTAAGGTTCTATTTGGCTGTATCTAAATAGTGCCATTGACTGGTCAACTAAGGTTCTATTTGGCTGTATCTAAATAGTGCCATTGACTGGTCAATTAAGGTTCTATTTGGCTGTATCTAAATAGTGCCATTGACTGGTCAACTAAGGTTCTATTTGGCTGTATCTAAATAGTGCCATTGACTGGTCAACTAAGGTTCTATTTGGCTGTATCTAAATAGTGCCATTGACTGGTCAACTAAGGTTCTATTTGGCTGTATCTAAATAGTGCCATTGACTGGTCAACTAAGGTTCTATTTGGCTGTATCTAAATAGTGCCATTGACTGGTAAGTGCCGTTGACTGGTCAACTAAGGTTCTATTTGGCTGTATCTAAATAGTGCCATTGACTGGTCAACTAAGGTTCTATTTGGCTGTATCTTAATAGTGCCATTGACTGGTCAACTAAGGTTCTATTTGGCTGTATCTAAATAGTGCCATTGACTGGTCAACTAAGGTTCTATTTGGCTGTATCTAAATAGTGCCATTGACTGGTCAATTAAGGTTCTATTTGGCTGTATCTAAATAGTGCCATTGACTGGTCAACTAAGGTTCTATTTGGCTGTATCTAAATAGTGCCATTGACTGGTCAACTAAGGTTCTATTTGGCTGTATCTAAATAGTGCCATTGACTGGTCAACTAAGGTTCTATTTGGCTGTATCTAAATAGTGCCATTGACTGGTCAACTAAGGTTCTATTTGGCTGTATCTAAATAGTGCCATTGACTTGTCAACTAAGGTTCTATTTGGCTGTATCTAAATAGTGCCATTGACTGGTCAACTAAGGTTCTATTTGGCTGTATCTAAATAGTGCCATTGACTGGTCAACTAAGGTTCTATTTGGCTGTATCTAAATAGTGCCATTGACTGGTCAACTAAGGTTCTATTTGGCTGTATCTAAATAGTGCCATTGACTGGTTAACTAAGGTTCTATTTGGCTGTATCTAAATAGTGCCATTGACTGGTCAACTAAGGTTCTATTTGGCTGTATCTAAATAGTGCCATTGACTGGTCAACTAAGGTTCTATTTGGCTGTATCTAAATAGTGCCATTGACTGGTCAACTAAGGTTCTATTTGGCTGTATCTAAATAGTGCCATTGACTGGTCAACTAAGGTTCTATTTGACTGTATCTAAATAGTGCCATTGACTGGTCAACTCAGGTTCTATTTGGCTGTATCTAAATAGTGCCATTGACTGGTCAACTAAGGTTCTATTTGACTGTATCTAAATAGTGCCATTGACTGGTAAACTAAGGTTCTATTTGGCTGTATCTTAATAGTGCCAGACTTCCAACAAATGAAGAAAATAAGAGTTTTTGAACATGACACATTTATTAAATATATCTACATGAACACTAAATTTTAAAATCATGCAAGCATATGAACTCTAAAAATATATACAACTCAACATTTAAAGATATGAATAAGAATAGGAACAAATATTTTACAAAAATATTCAACACATTCTATGATATTGTACAATGGAGTTTTATGTACTTAGTTGCTGCAAACATCTTACATTTACAAACTTACAAAATAAATATCTTGTGTCAATCTAATTAAAATACATATTATGTGTCTCAGCTTTGCTTACAATGACCTGAAAATGCTCTAATCTACTTCCTGTTTTACAGATCTTTTGGGATCTTTTGGTTTTATCGGATTGATACATACCTTCAGAAATTTGAAGGCTGAAACTTCATTGGCTGATGTTATAATTACCAGAATAGAAAGTAAAATTGAGTGTCATCATAACCTTGTAACCCATGCTCAGACACAGGATCTGAATACCTCATATGAGTGTGATACAAATAAAACAAAAAGTCAATAATTACCTCATTTGAAATTAAGACTTTCGATTCTAATAATATTGTTTGCATTAATTTCAATTTAATGTTTGGATGTAAAACTTTCAAAGAGTAAAAATGCACACACAAAATGTACCTTTGGTTAAAATATTGTAATTTTACAAATGAATGAAACATTGCGTTACTCCAATTGCTGACAAATATATAAATAAAATCTACTACATAAAACTATATTTCCTGCTTAACTATTTTAATTTCAAATTCAAATCAATTTCAAAAATTCATTGTAAAACCTAACAACAACAAATGGTTTATAAACCAAACAATAATATGAGTCCAAAGAACATCAGCCCCTACTCATACATGTACTTTCAAATTTGTTCTCTGAACCATGAAATCAGGTCAACATTGTAATTTGTTTATTAATTTTCATTCAAAATAAACAAAACCCAAAAACTTTAACCTTAATTTCCAACTATCACATTTTTATGACCAGTGATCTGTGTAATTGGTGTTATGTAATTCACTGTTTCAGAATCTTATGAATTCTGGGTAATATTTTCAGTAGAGTACAACAAAATGTTTTGATTGGCTAAAAACATCCTAAACAATGGAAATTTGACAAATGACATGACACAATTTTAATACCAACAATAAATATACCCATAATTCATTAGATCCAGATACAAATTCATAAATTTTACATTGTGAACTAAGAATGAAGTTGTTATGACTGCAATATCATGGAAAACTACCATGCTTAAAATCTAACTGGGTATACGAAGGATAAACAGAATTTTTGGAAGGACACACAGATCAGAAAATTTATAACCCATTTCCAAAATAGGTGGGGAGTAAAACTTAGGTATTGTTTTCTACTGTTTAAATCCTGGCATGCACTAAATATTGAACTTAACAACACAAATATAATAACAAATAAATGTATGTCAGGTAAGAGCAACATAGATTGAGAACCTTTGAAACTAAAAGTAAGGAAAGTTTAAAGGTAAAAATGTCTCAATCCTGCAATAGCAGCTTCACATTTTTCTCACTCAAAATTAGTAATGTAACACTATCTTCTCTTCATCATTGCAAAAAAGATTTGACCAAGACAGCCTTATGATATTTCTTGACAACTTTTGGTTTATATTGGTTAAGTTGTTTCAGAAAAGATTTTTTTTCATTGTACTATTTTATGATTACTGATATATGATTAGATGTGACAAATGCATGAAAAAAATATATTACAATGAATTATTTGGATAATTACTCAACAAAAATCAAATATTTTTTACTTCAAACAAGAAATAAAATGTTTGCAAAACTTTTTTTCAAGGCCACATAAAATCAGTTTCAATGAAAATGAGCCCAATATATTTTAATGACAAAGTGATATGATAGATTGTCTGTTGGGCTATGTCATAATGACATGAATAGATAAATGTGTTAAATGAAACAATTTATGAGCAAATGTATTTCTTCCTTATCGTTTTACAACTTTCACATAGTTCTTCTTTTCAGATTGTCAATGAAATGGGTTCAAAACAGCCTCACTTGTTACAGTAAAATCCTTTCATAACTTCCATAATAAGCAGATAAATATTGTTGAGTCTTTGTTTTTTATCATATATATTTTGTAAAATGTATGCCCTATTTAATGAACTATAATTCTGTTTCTTGACAACAAACAATTCTTTCATGCAGTCTTGTAAGATGATGATGTAAATAACTCTGTTCTTCTTTCTGTTAAATAACTACAAAAAATACATAATAATTAATTTCTAATTTTTAATTCTGGAATATTAATTGATATCTGCATTAATATTAATTGCAATATATGAAATTAAACTTATTGCAATTTTATGAATAAATGTAAATTCAGAAAATCATAAACCTTAACTGATAGTGAAACATTATGAACTTTTGTAAAAACAACTGGATGAGCAAATATAAAATACTGCAAAAGTTATTGTTATGAAAGAAGTTTGACTAGATAGAAATAGCTATTAGAAAATTGAATTCAATGAATGAATGCATATGACAACATCGATAGCAACATGAGCAAAAGATACTAACAGCTTTAAATAATCAAAATTGCATACTTATTGAATTTTATATCTTGATATGTACCCATTATCAGGTTATCTGCATGTTGATATCGTAAAATATCAGCTGCAAGACATAATATGAAGCTTTTTGTTGAGTGAGCGTAGCGAACGAGATAAAAAAGCCTTTATATAATGTCAAGCAGCTGATATTTTACAATATCAATATGCAGATAATCTGATAATCGATTTATCGGGCTATATTTGCGTGTTTCAGAAGTGTTTTCTTTGTTTCACCAGCACACAAAAGATGACTTGATAAGATGGGTCAAAGTTATAAACGTTGGTTCAAACATTATGACGTCGCTGATATGTCTGTGTCAAAGTTATTAAGGCGGGTTAACGTATTTGATGTCACAAAGACATGATATGGAATAATATTAAGAGCTGAACAGAGTGATATAGACAGTGGGACGACCGATAACTGTAACTTCATGGCAAGGAGGCTTCAAATGCTAAATTCTGTCAGTAAATTAATTCCTTTTTTTCTGTTTTAAATCAAATCACCATTACTTTATACTTACTCAAGAAAGTGTTCTAGCAAGCTGACTAAAGCCTGTACTTTAGATTCACTCATATCCATGGACATGATCAAGTCAGGCATTTTTACTGAAATAGCATACAATAAAAATCTTAAGTTCATAGTTATGAGATAAAAGCAAAGTGCTCATGTTTTCATTCGATATTGATTTTAGAACTTTGTAGTCAAATTTCAGTACTCTGCAAAACTAATAATTAATAAGTTCTTAAAAATTAGTGAGATGTATTATCAGTAATGAAAAAACATGTAATTCTAAGGTCCTCAACCAATAATCTTGCAGACACAGGTGTTGTATGCTCCTTTTATTCTTAAACTAGTTATGTTTTTTTGTTTGAGACTGACATATATTTTGGTAAATTGAATTGTTTTGCCATAAATTAGGGGGTTAGTTTTCCTGTTTCACTCGTTTCACATTTTCATGTTGGGGTCTTTTTATAGCTTGTTGGTATTAATGAAGGCTGTATAGTTGTTCATAATTGCTTACAGCCACTTCATTTGAACTCTGGTCGACAGCTGTCTCAATAGAAATCATACTACATCTCCTTATTATAATTAACATACTGTTTTTTTGAAAAGTGCAAAAAGAGATTTGAATTCCTTTTCTGCCAGGGCTAGCTCTTATATATGTTCTGGACCATATGAGTATTTGGACCATACACTTTTGGTCAGGACCATATGGGTATATACTCATATGGTCCAACCGTACATGTATGGTCTGACCGTACGCGTATGGTCGGGGTAATTAACTCTCTGATACACTTTCCTTTTGATAATTCTAAACTCCTGATATGGAATGACCGTTCTTTAAAAAGACGCTATCATATAGGTCATTTTATCATTTTATCATAATAAAAAGATAAGCTAAATAAAAATAAGAACTTCACATAGTTAATTTTACCTACTTGTAAAAACTATAAAAAACATATTTTATAACACTGGTCATTACCGATTTGTTATTACCCGTGAATGGCAATATCTTGACTTAAATTGTTTTTAATAAACTGGAAAGTAACCGTTATTGTTTTTTAAGTTGTCTTGTGAATATGGTATATTGCAGTTATGTTACGATATTTGAGATCTGTCAAATACTCATATGGTCCGGCCCGTTAATAACCATATGAGTATACGCATGATCCGGAACATATACACAAGAGTGCAGTCTGCCCAGGTAGCCACTAGTCCCAGGCCCCAGACTAGTAAAATTTCTTTCAGACTAGTAAGTTTTGACAAAACTTTGTTTGGACTTATAAGAAAAATGTCAGAATATTGGTCTTTGGACTTGTAGAAAAAGTTTTTAGTGCAGACTGAGAGAGAGTCTGCTAAAATGTCTGAAAATAAAGTGAATGTGAAAATCTTGCAGACTATAGTCTTTACTATAGCTATCTTGAAAACATTGATCAACACACCTTATAATAACTTTTGGAATATGTTCAATGTCATGTGAACCCAAGATAAGAAATGTATGCCTTGTGCACATAGATTTTTGGACCATACATGCACATAGAGTTTTGGACCATACATGCACCATGAATGTTTGGACCCTACATGCACATAGGTTTATGGTAGTGACAGAAAATCATAACAATAACATTGTTGATCTGTGAAATATGGAAATGTTTTACATGAGACATTATTATAAAACATAGTCTTACCAAAAATTCTAAGTAGATGCTGTGCGCCATACACTAAAGATGGAGCATATGTTTGATAAGCTTCTGGTGGGAGTAGTTGCCATGACAACACACTGTTTATAACATCTTCTCTATTTGCTGCTGTATTACTGTCACTACTTTCGTTACTTCCTGTTGACTCCTGGGTTTTATCCTGACCCGAAACAGCACTGGGTAATAACAATGGAGGAGGCCTGTCTCCACGACGTTTAGATGGTCCAGGCTTCTCAGGAGGTATTTCCTCCTCTTTAAGTTCTGACAGATCTTTGTTTCCACTTGATTTACGTCTTTTTCTACCTCTTTTATGACTGGATGCGACACTGTCTGATTTTTTGTCTATGTCCCTTTCATTGTCGTCTGCAGATGATGATTCAGTACCAGAAACTTTATCTGTGTCTTTTTTCACAACTTCATGTATTGATTGTCTGGTCAATCTTCTAGGAGTTATCTCCTCTTCTTGTGTAAAATCTATTTTTTCTTTTTTAAATATTTTTGGTGAAAGCTTTGGTAACTTTGGTGATGGTTCTCCATTACAGGAGGAGGCTGGTGTATGATGTTTTGCAGGTCTCCCTCTTCCTGGTGGTCTGCCTGGGGACTGCATGCTGTAAATATAGATGTGAGTTATGAAAGAAAAGATGTAAGTTAAGATTTAGGTAATATAATATTTCCTGTTATACAAATTATTAAATAATAATAATAACTGCCTTTACCTATGATTATACAAAAGATACCTTAAGAATAAAAGTATTGTATCACAATTGAGACAAACGACATTTATCTATACAGTCTTCAGTGCTAGGCATCAAGGGTATTTGTGTTGCATTCTTTATGGCTGTAATTTTTCTCTGGCACTTATCCATTCTAATTTATGAAAATAGTCTGAGATTTTCTGTCATACTAGGTATTAAAGGCATTCTGGCATATTTCTGTATCTGAAATCTTCTGGCAAACTTCAATACTGAAGATATTATGGTATACCAAATTACAGTAGCTGAGATTTAATATAATATGGTCCGAGACCACAATTGTCGTCCCTTGATTTTCGTTGTTCACGAATATAGTCCCTAGTGTTAACAGTGGGTTACTTGCCAATAATTTTTATACCCCTTCCAAATTTATTTCTCCATGTTTGATGCCTCAAATTGTAAGTAGGGGGATGAAATTACACTGTAAAAAAATTTGGGTCCAGAATTTTACAGGAAAGTAGTGGTTCGGTCCAGCTGAAAAAGGTTAAAAATTAGCACTTCGGAAGCTGTCAAAAGATTTCAAGACACCCTAAACACAAAATTGTCCATATTTTGAGTTTGAGGCGATGAAGTTTTCTATAATTTTGATATAATTTGTCCCAAAAGTAGTACAACACACTGTAAAAATTTCATTGAGAAAGCGCAGGTGGGATTTTTTAAATTTTCATTTATGTTCTAAAAGAAATGCACTACGAATTAATTGTGTTCTCGGACCTAAGAGGTGAAGTCTGTAAAAATAGAATCTGTAATTTGGCAACTTCCCTAAATGATTTGGTGGTGTCAATTTGTCAAATAGCATGAAACTAAAGGATTTAAACTTTTATTTTATAGAATATCTGCAAAAATGACCAATTTTGGCATTTTATGGTCAAAATAGGCATTTTAAGGCTTTTTCAATATTGATGCATACATGGCATCCTGACTTTCTGTCTGACAGGTTTTCATGTGTCAATACTTGTGTTTCTATGCCTTTATCAAGTTCTTTTACTTGTTTATGAACTCAGAATCTACAGAAAAGAAGATTTAACTCAGACAATATGTACAAAATGTGTTGTATAAATGACCCTTGTCTAACGCCCTGTTTGGATGAAGTCAAAAGTGGGGTTCTTGGTACATAAAATTTGAAGTCCACAATTAAGACCTCACTAAATTTGTATCCAAAGCACTTTACAATGTCTATTGTACCTGTTCCATCTCACATAATATCTTTTTTTTCTTCTGTAGGATAGCAAGTGGTTTAAATATAAGCCTGTTGAGACTAAAATTGCATTCAAGTATTTCATTTAAAAGGCAAAAATCTTTGTATCAGACCATACTCTCTGTAAGAAAAGTTAATTGCAAGAGCCTTTTTGTGCTCAGATTTGTTGTATCATGTCACATGAGTATAGAAATGATAAAAAAGACACAATTTTATATTTCTTATAGCCTCAATATGCATTTTCAAATGTAAATATGTGGCACGGCCTAAATTGACCCTTATTTTTTTCCAGTCTTACTTGGCTTAAGACCCTTTTAAACTAATATGATATGTTATTTGTGACTTTTCTTTCCATTTAAAGTACATTCAATACATATGTAAGGATTATTTATAACCAAAAAGCTTCACAAATTTAAAATTGCTGGAAAATATTACATCTTCATGTAAGGCCCCTTTCATTGAAAAACCTCAATTTTTAGGCCCAGGCTGATATAAATTTCACTTTTGAATAATTATGCTAAGTCTGATAAATCAAATGAGTACTCTATTGCTTTAAGTACATAATAAATGATATATTAGGGCATTTAAAATGTATTTTTTTGCAATATTTTAATTTTCAAAGCCCATAATGTTGATAGTTGAAATTATTCAATTTTAACGTCAAAATTTAACACGCAAAGATGAGTATTGAATTTAATATATTGTCTATAATATATATCCTATTGTTATGAAACTTTGCAAGCAGTGTTATAATTAATTAAGCTTTGGTCATACCAAGTTTTTTTAAGATTTGTCAACTCTTTCTATCCTATTAGGTCCGAGACCACAATTGTCGTCCCTTGATTTTCGTTGTTCACGAATATAGTCCCTAGTGTTAACAGTGGGTTACTTGCCAATAATTTTTATACCCCTTCCAAATTTATTTCTCCATGTTTAATGCCTCAAATTGTAAGTAGGGGGATGAAATTACACTGTAAAAAAATTTGGGTCCAGAATTTTACAGGAAAGTAGTGGTTCGGTCCAGCTGAAAAAGGTTAAAAATTAGCACTTTGGAAGCTGTCAAAAGATTTCAAGACACCCTAAACACAAAATTGTCCATATTTTGAGTTTGAGGCGATGAAGTTTTCTATAATTTTGATATAATTTGTCCCAAAAGTAGTACAACACACTGTAAAAATTTCATTGAGAAAGCGCAGGTGGGATTTTTTAAATTTTCATTTATGTTCTAAAAGAAATGCACTACGAATTAATTGTGTTCTCGGACCTAATATACTACAGATTAGGAGGTATCCTATAGCAGGTTTATTTCATGATTTTCATTGAATAAGGTATACAAAATATTTTGGCTATAATTACTTTGGCGTATTCATAACTTTTCCCAATACCTTTGCATGTGCACTTTTAAGTTGGTGAAATATATTTGGGTAATTTTGTTCTTTCCGCAAAAATAAGCAAAAAATAAACAGCTATACAGTATTTTGAAATACTGCAGTAATATTCTGGTTACCTTCAGTTGGAGATATTCTAGCAAATTACAGTACCTGAAATATTCTGACATTCTGCGATACTGGAGATTTTTAGGCAAATTACAATATGCCATTTTTTGGCAAACCACAGAACTGTGTGTTTTCTGGCATACTACAGTTCTGACAATTTCCTGGCATTGTGCACTACTGAATATATTATGGCATACAACTATGCCAGAGATATTCTGACATACTACAGTACCAGAGACATTCTGGCAAACTGCAATACCCCAGATATTCTGGCATATCACGATTCCAGTAATGTTATGGCATACAACTGTTCCATGAATATTCTTGCATAGTACAGTACCAGAAATATTCTTGCATAATACAGTGCCATACACATTCTTGCATACTACAGTACCACATATTTTCTGGCAGACGACAGTTCCAGAAATGTTCTGTCATAACAATTTTCCATAGATATCCTGGCATAGTACAGTACCTGATATATTATTGCATAATACAGTATCTGAGATTCTTTTGCATACTACTGTTCCAGAGATATTCTGGCAGACAACATTCCGGAGATGTTCTGGCATACTACTGTTCCATTTACATCCTGGCATAGAACAGTACTTAAGATGTTCTTGCATATTATATTATCTGAGCTTCTCTTGCATAATGCAGTACTGTAGATATTCTGGCATAATTCAGTTCTGCTGTTATTCTGGCATTCTACAGTTCCATCGTTGTGTCCATAGATAATCCGGCATACAACATTACTGCTGGTATTCTGGCATGCTATAGTTCCATAGATATTCCGCCATACAACATTACTGCTGGTATTCTGGCATGCTATAGTTCCATAGATAATCTGGCATACAACATTACTGCTGGTATTCTGGCATGCTATAGTTCCATAGATATTCCGCCATACAACATTACTGCTGGTATTCTGGCATGCTATAGTTCCATAGATAGTCTGGCATACAACATTACTGCTGGTATTCTGGCATGCTATAGTTCCATAGATATTCCGCCATACAACATTACTGCTGGTATTCTGGCATGCTATAGTTCCATAGATATTCCGGCATACAACATTACTGCTGGTATTCTGGCATGCTATAGTTCCATAGATAATCTGGCATACAACATTACTGCTGGTATTCTGGCATGCTACAATACCTGATATAAATTGACATGCTACATCCCTGAGAAAAATGGGCATACTACAGTACCAGATATTTTCTGGGATACTGATGTTACCAGGAAATATTTGTATACCACAGTACCCAGATGGTCTGGCATACCAGACATAGTACATAATATTCTGTAATACTACAGTACCAGAGATTTTCTGACATACTGCAGTACCCAATATTTTCGGGTATGTAGCAGTCCAAAGATATTTTGGCATTTTGTAGCGCCAATAATTTTCTGGCATACTACAGAACGATAAATATTGTTCCATTCTGCAGTACCCATGATTTTCAGGCAAACAACAGTACCTGAGATAAAAACTTCAAATAAAAGCTTTAAAGTCTACATGTATGTATTGTTTATATGGATTACTAAAGGCATTTGTCTATAACCTGTCCAATAATCTTCGTTATGGTAATCAATAATCTGAGAGAAATTTGTAGAAGTGTATTGCATTGTTGTACATATTTATACATTTGTTTCTATAATAAAATATTGTTTGCACTAAGAAAATTAGGATCATAAATGTATCACTTAAGCAAAAGATAGGTAGCATTTTGTTCTTAAAAAAAAAATCTCAATACCTTTACTGCCATTTTTTATTTTATTTTATAAGTGTCATTCGTGTATAAAAGATGAATTTTTCAATCATCTTTGATTAAAATGTCTCACAATTGGTTCTTATCCTGTTTTTTCTATAAAAAAATTATATGGATATCGATGCAATTGAAGACCACAAGTCCCATAAAGAAACCTTACCTAGTTTTAGTTTCCCCTTTGTTCTTGTAAGTAGTTTGTAACTTGCCATACTGTTGTCTCTCATTGTCGTACAACAAAACTAATGGTAAGGTATAGTCAAAACAAATCCTAAGTCCATCTACTAATTCTTTACATAAATGTATGCTGAAACAGAGAAAAACAGTATAGTCAAAACAAATCCTCAGTCCATCTACTAGTTCTGTACATAAATGTATGCTGAAATAGAGAAAAACAGTATAGTTAGTCAAAACAAATCCTAAGTCCATCTACTAATTCTTTACATAAATGTATGCTGAAATGAATAAAAATATGATTCTCCAGTCAACCTACTAACTCTTCTACTAAAACAGCATTAAAACACATCAGACAAAAAAAAATCTTGTTCTATATGTATCTACTTATTATCTACAAAAGGTATACTCAAACAAAGTAAAAACATATTTCAGTCAAATACTCAGTGAATATAGTAACTCTTTTATATACAGTGGTATTGTAAATTCTTGGGAGTGACAGCTTTGTTATCTCTTTCCTTTACTTTTTTGATTTATGTTCATTTCTAAATTTCTCTCAATGAATGATAAGAATTAATATTGGTTTTTTTTTTATGAGACACTTAAAGAAAATTGCATTTTTCCAGTAGGAAAGTCATGAGCCAGTCTTTTTACCACTTCATAGCTGCTTCAATGTCTTTAAGAAGCTTAATACAATTATTTTGGCAGGTAATAGGCCAGACGAGAAAGATTATTGGTTCTAGAAGTGTGCTCAGAGGAACACCTGATGTTACTGAAATTTCTTCAGATGTGTTATAGGTGACTGTTTGGATTCTACTGGAGAGAAATGATCTGACCATTTAGTTGTCTGATCATAAATGTCATAGTGTTTTAAATTGTAAAGAGCACAATTGTGTTGCACTTTTTTTAATCAAATATTTTGTCAAACTCTTTGATGACAAGACCAGTTTGTGTCAGTGTTTGAGCTGGTTGGTGTATAAAAGATATAACATGTGATTCCATTGATCATTTTGTTTAAGTCTGTGATGTCTGTCATTTGATCCTTTAAAACACTTTAAAGCTGCTTACAAAATACAGTCATTCTGTTCTGTAGTTCCTCATAAAACTGTGAAGAAAACTTTCATTGGACTAACAAACAGATGAAAGTGATGTGATGAAGCACCCACTTTTGAGGTTGTTATTTACTTTCTGTTGTTTTAATCTTTAGTTTCATTTGTTTGTCATGAATATCTAACAATACATAATATATACCTAGATCCTCTGGAGTATGTGTGTAATATCCAACTGAACATTTATCAGATTACAACATATAAATCATCTACATCTATACCTGTAATTACAATGACTTACTTCTTTTCAAATGGTATATTGTTCCCCTCTTTATCTAAATATCTAGGTTTTCCTGGTGTACCACACATCAGGTTTACACAAAAAGTCTTCACAAAACTCTCTAAAATGTTGATCACATTGTGTTCTGCAGGCAGAGAAACAAGCTGAAAATATTCAGGGAGACATTGTAAATTCTATACATTTGCTAAATATGACAAAGAAACAAGCTGAAAATAATAAGATGGACATTGTAAAAGTAGTCTACCCTTCTATGTTATTGATTTCCATGTCATTTACTTTATTTGTAAAGTTATAATAGAGTCATAGTCACATGATAGATGAGGTTTTAAAGATTGATGTCCTAATGAATAGGATCAAAATAAAGTTCATATTTCTATTTGATTTATACCAAATTTTATAGAATGAATATAAGTATATAGTAAACAAGAATGTGTCCCAAGTACACAGATGCCCCATCCCCACTATCATTTTCTAGGTTCAGTGAACCGTGAAAATGGGGTAGAAACTCTAATTTGGCATTAAAATTAGAAAGATCATATCATAGGGAAAATGTGTACTAAGTTTTAAGTTGATTGGACTTCAACTTCATCAAAAACTACCTCAACCAAAAACTGTAACCTGAAACGAAACAGACGGACTGATAAAAACAAATGAACACGCAGACCAGAAAACATAATGCCCATAAATGGGGCATAAAAATACCAGAAAGTTTGTTATTGGCAAATTTTAAATAAATTGCAAGTTAAAATTTTAAGAGATTAAGATCATAGTCAGTTCATATTTACTTTTCTTGTTTAGGACTTCAAGAAAGTAACACATTATGGGTGTTCTTTGGAAATATACCATGAAATATTTATCGATTAAAATGTTACCATATCATCTCTATTTATGGACAAGTAATCTTTCTCTAACTCTTCCTTCAATACTTCAGGGATTTCAAATTCTAACAGCAACTTTTTCTGAAAATAAAAATATTAGCTTGTATTAAAATAATAAAATTTCAACAGGCTGAAATGTAAAAATTTTAAAAGTTTCCTAAACATCACAATTTAATGAAAAAGACAATACAATATTATTGAGACAAATTGTGTAAATGTAGAAAAAAAAATCCCCAGAAAAAAATTAATGCCCATTTAGCATTATTTAAGCACTCCAGTACCAATCAATATATCTAAGTATGTAATATCATACTTCTTCATTGTTTGTGAAATATAAAACTGTTGAGACACAAACAACTGTTATTAGAATAGCAAAATATTGCACCAACACATTATTTTCTAATAAACCAATCAATTGATTGTTGCCTGCTCAATAAACTTAACATCTGAATGGCATCTAATATAAATAACTAACGAAAATTATGATAACTGCTACTGTTACCTAAGAATACAATTTTTACCTTTCTATCTTCACTTTTATTACTTTTCCCACTAATTTCACTTCCCTCCAGACTCTGTAAAGATACAACTATTTTTTTAAAAGCTTCTATTTTCAGTTATCTAACAATTATTCAAAATTGAAAACCAATAAGATAATTTAAATAGGAGAGATCCCATACATTCATAAATGAAGCTCATTCTTGCTGGTTTTAATCGTAAATGAGGATTATTTTTTCATTTAGGCCTGTTGAACATCCACTTGCAAATTTTAAATACATATTCAGGATGATTTCATGTCTATGAGATATCTATGATTCATTTTTTTTTCGTTGATACTTTTTTTTATTGAATTGATGAAAAACAAGAATGTGTCCCCAGTACCGGATGCCCTACTCGCCAATCATTTTCTTTGTTCAGTGGACAGTGAAATTGGGGTAAAAACTCTAATTTGGCATTAAAATTAGAAAGATCATATCATAGATATATATACAGGGAACATGTCTACTAAGTTTGAAGTCGATTGGACTTAAACTTCATCAAAAGACTGAAGCTGGACAGACAGATGGACACACAGACCAGAAAACATACTGCCCCTCTACTATCATAGGTAGGGCATAAGAATATTTCCTGAACATTTGTCAAAAGTCTTCTAACAAACCTATACAAGATTTATACAGATTTATATTCGGTCATCCATATTCTTACACTCAATCTCAGTCATATTTTGTTTTGTGTAACAGACTCCTGAATCTGATATTTTTAAACATGCCATAAACAAGAAGACCTATCACCCTACTTCTTGTTACACCTATATGTTTAAATTGTAAGTTGCAAACCTGACTGTCTTCATCCTCGTCATGATCACCATTCTGTACGCCATTTTCTATCTCATCATCATCGTCTATTCTACCATTTGCTTCCGATTCATCTCCACTTTCCTCTTCCAAGTCATCATCTTCTTCATCTGACACATTCTGCTGATCATCGTCACTTTCTGCCAAGGGTGATCTCCCCTTAAATGTTCTTCTCAAAATGGCATCTATATGTTTATTTCTGCTCTTATTTGAACTACTGGAAAATTTAAGAAAAAAAACAGTCATCTTTTTTTCTTTGATATCCTAAATAAAGTTTTTTATTCTACTTTTGAAGAAGGTAAAGATCTTGCTGGCATTTCTTAATGTTGCCAATTGCATTATGTTGATGTTAAAAAAAATCACAGAACAGCATTTAAACCATTTGTAACATGAATCATAAGCTTACTCATGTGCAAAGGAGACATCAAAGCAACCTAAAAATAAACTGTTCACACAAATTATGTGTCTGGCCTGCAGGATACAATTCAGAAAATGGTCAACAAATTGAGATGTACTGATCTAGTAACGCAAATTTATACAAAATATCATTGATCTATCACAAGCTGTTCTGATCAAACATTTGTCAAACAGACTTATGAAGAAAACTTCAACAATAAATATTCCTGGACCATGACCAAGGGAGCAGGGCCCTACAATAATCGTACAACTGATATTAATGAAACTTCAAACTAACTTTAGCAGATACCTTAACATTGTAAAAATGCTAACTAAAACAAAGTTGTTGACCATGTCCTACGGGACAGGGCCTTAAAATAGCTGTCAAACAGAAATGAATTGATAGTAATGGGACTTCATTAAACATATATATTAATCCCCTGTTTTAGAGGCCATGATATAAGTACTTTGTAATACTTACAACCTTCTAGTAGCATCTGACAACTGCTTCATAAGTATTCTGTTTTCTTCTGTGTTTTCCAAAATAGAATTTTCTGCAACTACTCTGTCCCAGCTGTAATACACCAGTCAAAACATAATTTAGGTTGTGAATATTCATAAATAACTAAGGATTAAATAAAGGAAAGAATTATTTTTTGTTTGAAATGTGAGCAAGCTAACACAATCCCTGGTATATTAAATAGTAATTTGTACCAAGGTACATGTATATATATCCTACTTTATAACATAATTTATATTTCCAAAAGGCTCTCAGTAATGCTTGATTTATGTATTATACTCATTATTTCTTTACAAATTAACTCAAACTCCACACACTTCAAAACTGACACTTGTATTAGAAATTTTAAACACTTCAGAGTGAAAGTGCAGGACATAACAAGCTCTTTTTAAATTTTGGATCCTGTGAAGCAACATTGATCTAAAAGATGTATTATAATTTCAGTATATAAGTTCTATGGTTCTTCCTGCTTTGGTATATGTATCAGTTAATATAAATTTTAGTACTTTACATTCAATAATACTTTTAACCAATATAAACTTGTATTAAGTATTATGGGATGTTATTCTAACCTGGTATTCCAACCCTGGAAATGGATGTGATATGCAGGAATTCTCTGGCCATGTTTATTGTGTGTAACATCTGTATCTAATATCTGAAAATTAAAATAATATACAATTAATGCTAGCCTTATCTTACCAAGTCTGCTAGAAATAATTTGATAGTTAATATCACAGTACAAAACTAGAGGCTCTAAAGAGCCTGTGTTGCTCACCTTGGTCTATGTGAATATCAAACAAAGGAAGCAGATGGATTCATGACAAAATTGTGTTTTGGTGATGGTGATATGTTTGTACATCTTACTTTACTGAACAGTGAACATTCTTGCTGCTTACAATTATCACTATCTATAATGAACTTGGCCCAGTAGTTTCTGTGGAAAATGTAACCGGGAGTAAAAATTTACAAATTTTATGAACATTGACCATATTAAAGGACAATAACTCCTTAGGGGGGTCAGTTAACCATTTTGGTCATGTTGACTTATTTGTAAATCTTACTTTGCTGAACATTTTTGCTGTTGACAGTTTAACTCTATCTATAATAATATTCAAGATATTAACCCAAAACAGCAAAATTTCCTTAAAATTACCAATTCAGGGACAGCAACCCAACAACGGGTTCTCTGATTCATCTGAAAATTTCAGGGCAGATAGAACTTTACCTGATGAACAATTTAACCCGTGTCAGATTTGCTCTAAATGCTTTGGTTTTTGAGTTATAAGCCCAAAACTGCCTTTTACCCCTATATTCTATTTTTAACCATGGTGGCCATCTTGGTTGGTTTGGCAGGTCACGCCACACATTTTTTAAACTAGATACCCCAAGATGATTGTGGCCAAGTTTGGATTAATTTGGCCCAGCAGTTTCAGAGGAGAAGATTTTTGTAAAAGATATATAGAATTTACGAAAAATGGTTAAAAATTGACTTAAAAGGGCAATAACTTCTAAAGGGGTCAACTGACCATTTTGGTCCTGTTGACTTATTTGTAAATCTTACTTTGCTGAACATTATTGCTGTTTACAGTTTATCTCTATCTATAATAATATTCAAGATAATAACCAAACACAGCAAAATTTCCCTAAAATTACCAATTCAGGGGCAGCAACCCATCAACCAGTTGTCAGATTTGCTCTAAATGCTTTGGTTTTTGAGTTATAAGCCAAAAACTGCATTTTACCCCCATGTTCTATTTTTAGCCATGGTGGCCATTTTGGTTGGTTGGGCGGGTCACGCCACACATTTTATAAACTAGATACCCTAATGATGTTTGTTGCCAAGTTTGGTTTCATTTGGTCCAGCAGTTTCAGAGGAGAAGATTTTTCTAAAAGTTAACAACGACGGACAACGCCGGACGACGGACGCCAAGTGATGAGAAAAGCTCACTTTGCCCTTTGGGCCAGGTGAGCTAAAAATGGTTAAAACATGATTATAAAGGGCAATAACTCCTAAAGGGGTCAACTGACAATTTTGGTCATGTTGACCAATTCGTATATCTTACTTTGCCAACATGTATTGTTTTTTACAGTTTATCTCTATCTATAATAATATTCAAGATACATTGTAATGACCAAAAACAGCAAAATTTCCTTAAAATTAACAGTTCAGGGGCAGCTACAAACAACAGGTTGTTCAATTCATCTGAAAATATGAGGGCAGATAGATTTTGACCTGTAAAATAATTATACTTCATGTCATATTTGCTTTAAATGCTTTGGTTTTTGAGTTATAAGCCAAAAACTGAATTTTACCCCTATGTTCTAATTTTAACCGTGGCAGCCATCTTGGTTGGTTGACCAGGTCACGCCACATATTTTTTAAACTAGATACCCAAATGATGATTGTGGCCAAGTTTGGTTTGATTTGGCCCCGTAGTATCAGAGAAGAAGATTTTTGTAAAAGATTACTAAGATTTACGAAAAACTGTTAAAAATTTACTATAAAGGGCAATAACTCCTAAAGGGGTCAACTGACCATTTCGGTTATGTTGACTTATTTGTAAATCTTACTTTGCTGAACATTATTGCTGTTTACAGTTTATCTCTATCTATAATAATATTCAAGATAATAACTAAAAACAGCAAAATTTCCTTAAGATTACCAATTCTGGAGCAGCAACCCAACAACGGATTGTCCGATTCATCTGTAAATTTCAGGGCAGATAGATTTTGACCTGATGAAAAATTTTACCCATGTCAGATTTGCTCTAAATGCTTTGGTCTTTGAGTTATAAGCCAAAAACTGCATTTTACCCATATGTTCTATTTTTAGCTGTGGCGGCCATCTTGGTTGGTTGGATGGGTCACCGGACACATTTTTAAAATCAGATACCCGAATGATGATTGTGGCCAAGTTTGGATTAATTTGGCCCAGTAGTTTCAGAGGAGAAGATTTTTGTAAAACATTACTAAGATTTATGAACTAGAGGCTCTAAAGAGCCTGTGTCGCTCACCTTGGTTTTTGTGAATATTAAACAAAGGACATAGATGGATTCATGACAAAATTGTGTTTTGGTGATGGTGATGTGTTTGTTCATCTTACTTTACTGAACATTCTAGCTGCTTACAATTATCTCTATCTATAATTAACTTGGCCCAGTAGTTTCAGAGAAGATTTTTGTAAAAGATTACTAAGATTTACGAAAAAATGGTTAAAACTTTACTATAAAGGGCAATAACTCTTAAAGGGGTCAACTGACAATTTTTGTCATGTTGACTTATTTATAGATCTTACTTTGACAACATTTATTGTATTCAAAAGTTTATCTCTATCTATAATAATATTCAAAGATAATAACCAAAAACAGCAAAATTTCCTTAAAATTACCAGTTCAGGGGCAGCAACCCAAGAAAGGGTTGTCCGATTCACCTGAAAAATTCAAGGCAGATAGATCTTGCCCTGATGAATAATTTTATCCCTTCAGATTTGCTCTAAATGCTTTGGTTTTTGAGTTATAAGCCAAAAACTGCATTTTACCCCTATGTTCTATTTTTAGTTGGGCGGCCATCTTGGGTGGTTGGCCAGGTCACGCCACACATTTTTAAAACTAAATACCTCAATGATAGTTGTGGCCAAGTTTGGTTTAATTTGGCCAAGTTGTTTCAGAGAAGAAGATGTTTGTAAAAGATTACCAAGATCTACAAAAAATGGTTAAAAAATGACTATTAAGGGCAATAACTCCTAAAGGGGTCAACTGACCATTTCGGTCATGCTGACTTATTTGTAAATCTTACTTTGCTGAACATTATTGCTGTTTACAGTTTATATCTATCTATAATAATATTCAAGATAATAACCAAAAACAGCAAAATTTCCTTCAAATTACCAATTTAGGGGCAGCAACCCAACAACGGGTTGTCCTATTCATCTGAAAATTTCAGGGCAGATAGATCTTGACCTGATAAATAATTTTACCCATTGTCAGATTTGCTCTAAATACTTAAATTTTTGAGTTATAAGCCTAAAACTGCATTTTACCCCTATGTTCTATTTTTAGCCAATGTCCATGGTGGCCATCTTGGTTGGTTGGCCGGGTCACGCCACACATTTTTTAAACAAGATACCCCAACCATGATTGTGGCCAAGTTTAGTTTAATTTGGCACAGTAATTTCAGAGGAGAAGATTTATGTAAAAGTTAACGTCGGACGACACCAGACGCCAAATGATGAGAGAAGCTCACTTGGCCCTTTGGGCCAGGTGAGGGAAAAATTACCTTCTGCTCTTAGATGAAGTAGGTATCCCACTATGTTGGTAAGTTGTTCACCTATGGACATTTTTTTCTTATTTTTTCTGTAGCAGATGCAGTATGGGTTTTGCTCATTGTTGAAGGCCGTACAGTAAACTTTAGTTGTTAATTTCTGTGTCCTTTTGGTCGCTTGGGGAGAGTTGTCTCATTGGCAATCATACCACATCTTCTTTTTTAAATTAGCTTTGATTTTTCATTGCCATGTAATGTCAAGCTTGGTAACTCATAATTGTTTCTCAGTCACTCAATGTACAATGTTGTTCCATACTACAGCTGCTGACCATGTTTGTTTAAATTCAAATACTACCCAATAAAATTGCTCTTTTGTGAATAAGGTGATATTTCAGTCTAAGGCACTTATATTATTTGTTTGTGTGATATTGCTTTAAAATAATTTCGCAAAAATTTGGGGGTTCATTCAACAGGAAACCTCATTTTTAGCCATGACATTCAATTCACCATCAAAGGAATTTTGCATAAATATTTACATAAAGTCATGATGGTCAGAAAATTGATCTTTTATGCATAATAATTTTTTTTTAACCTACCCCATCTTGCTGAACAAAATTATGACATGAACATTGTTTTTTCAAGTAGTTTTCCTTTCATTTAGGAAGGGGGTTTTCAATTGAAATTCATAAAAATATTATTTGCTTGAACTGTTTTGTCTGCCACAAGATTGATGACGCTGAATGGAATGTGCACAAAACAATGGAGGCTGGAAGTAGGATTTTTTGAAGTTCTGAAATGTTTTTAGGCATTCGAAAGTCAGGTTTGAAACAGTCATTAGTAAATTGGCTTTTTTAATACACCTTATCGCTATTTAGTCCAATCCAGGAAAAACAGTCATTAATACAACTTCCTGTTTGGGTCAGGTGGCGAAAATAGAGGTCATCAATAGTGAGCCAAGGGAAAAAAAACGTAAGAAAGCGATCACCAAGAAATTTTGGATATTAAAATTGAAGTAAAAAAATATCTTGTTTGAAGTATTTACAGTAGTTTAAACAGGTCTCATCAAAAAGTATCATGCATGGTGAATTGTTGAACAGGGTCCCAGATAGCTTCAACTGAATGAGAATTTGTGTAATTTTAGAACTTATCCAGAATGGAATAAATAGCAATGTATTCAATAGACGAGGAAAAATATATGCTGAAATAATTTATTTTTGTACGCTGGTAGTAGCATAGTGACGTCAATGTGTAGTTTCCAAGTGTGATAAGTTCTAACACAAATACTGAACGAACCAAAATTATAAGATGACCGATAATTTTTAGTCTACATTAGGATATACTACATGTGCCTATCTGTATCTGTATCTGTGTAAGGAATTCCCTCCTTCAAAGGAGCACTTCTTTTCAGAATCGGTTTAAAAGTTCACAATATATATTTACTGGACTATATTTACAGGGGTCTTAGATTCTTAAAAGCAAAAATCTACGCCCGTGGGGTGATATCTTGTCTTTAATCATAAAGCTATTTCTGATAAATTCAGCACCTCACTACAAGGCCAGTTGATAATTCTCCATACTAATATACTAAAACCAGATATGAGACTCTTAACTTCATGAACTTGTAGCTCTATAACATACAAACCCAAAACAAAGATGCCCTAAATTATTATTGAATCGATGATAATGAGCAACATACTGAACAAAAACTACCATGTACATGTTCATTTATACAAACCATGTTTACGTTTATTTCAACGTTTTTGTTTGCAAGAAGATCTGGACTTAAGGGAAATGAAAGTAAAAGGTGTAAAGGTTTAAAAATAGGTTTTGATAAGGTAAGCACCTTTGCATCATAAAGTACTCGGGCCTTTGTCGGATCTGGTTCAAAACAGAGGACGGGTTCTCCTACAGAATAGATGAACTTTATGCCTCTTATGGACATAGTACGATATCCATTTGAAGATAAGAAATACACTCAATTGCTAAATAACTATTCAGGGATTCATTCCCGCGTCACTTCTCATAATAACAGGAAGTGGAATTGCGCAGTTAAAATTGTTCTATTTTCAGGAATAGTCACGAAAAATATCCGTATTGGAATCGGTCGTTTTGTTCAAGCTCAAAGCTTTATTTATAGTCGGCATATTTTATATAAAATAAATAAACATAAGCTTTATCACATTTAATTACCGACTAATACATACATTTACAAAATAATCATACACAATACGATTATTAAAACTTAAAAGACATAGAACATACATTTCATGCACCGTGATTTAGGCTGAACTAGTTATTATATGTGTACCCTACAATTTCAAAGCATCAATATTAACTCAATTACAACATCTTACTTTATTATACAAAACATTCATTTTTTATTTTTTTCGTATTTTTTAAAATTTGCACATTTTTCAATCTATGTCTTGTTGTAAGTTTCCTCCTGTGACATAATCTTCAATTTGTTGAAGGCGGTTACTAGTATATGGTAGACTAGAATGAAATAGAATGGAATACATATTGTATACTATACACATGCATGAGCACTAAGCTAAAAGCAATATAGCAATTAAAGCACAGAAATCACAAATTATAAAAATGCTAAGCAAACAATCCCCAAAAAAGCAGCACTCCGGCCTATGTTTTAAAGCTGAAAATAAAATTAAAAAAACTAAGCAAATGCAATGGCATGAGTTGCCACTCCATTAGTTTACTAGACTCTTGTATTGGGTAAAAGATGTTTCAGTCCTCAAGTGGTTTGGAGACGCATTACGTAGTTTGGCAGTAGAATATCTGGAAAATTTTTAAGCCATACCTTGTTGTTCTTACGGCAGGTATATCAGCAATTTGTTTGTTACTGAAAGAATATTTTGTTTCTTTAATATTTATAAGATCATGGAGGTAAACTGGATCAGTTTCATGATTGACAGTTCTAAAGACCTCTATTGCCATGGTACTTAGGCGTCTTACTTTAAGTTATGTCATTTTTTATTTTAAAATATTTTTTAAAAGTAAGTCTTCATAATTATGTGCTATTGTACGATGATCCTGGTAAACGCAGAGTGAAGCGGAGTGCCTTTTCTTTTTTTCTTACAATTTTCGAAGTGCCTCGCTACAGAAATGCAAGGACAATGAGCAGAAATTAAAGTTTGACATAATGAAGGAGTGATATACTGTTTTATTTTTTTTACCTGCTAGATCAAATGTATTTATTTTGCCCATTGTTTTTTTTTGGCCAATTGCCAAAGCTTGAATTTTTTCAGGGTTTGCCTTTATTTGATTGGAAGAAAACCAGTCCATCCGAGCCAAACTGTTTTTTTCAAGTGTGGAAATAATTGTGTCTATATCTCTATTTGCATAAGATAGTGTTTCAGAGGCGGATTTAGGGGGGGCGCCAGGCGGCCCGCCCCCCCCCTTTTTGGGAAAAAAATTGGTTGCTTATATAGGGAATCACTGAAGCGTGACCGGAGCGGCCCCCTCTTAGGTCAGTCAGTGGGCCCCCACTTATGAAAATTTCTGGATCCGCCACTGTGTTTTCGTCATCGTATTTGTAAAGTGAGCTGTGTGTGGTGAAGTGAAATATATCATTTATAAAGATTTTGAAAAGTATAGGACCAAGAATATAACCTTGTGGTACTCATTTGTATATGTTATGCCAATTGCTTAGACTAGAGTCAACTCGAGCAAACTGTTTCCTGTTAGATAAGTAATTTTTAATCAGTTTTAATGAGGAAGTTGAAAGACCATATGCTTCATGCTTAAGCAGCAGGAGATCTCGAGGAAGACAGTCCAAAGCCTTAGATAGATCCATTAGTATTGATCCAATAAACGTATTTTGATCAAGTGCCATATTCAAGTCCTCGATGATTCGGAGTAGAGTTGTTTGACATCCATATTTAGGTCGAAAAGAAGATACGTATGGATGAAAGTGTGTGTTAAAGTATAGTTGTAAATTGCTCGTTCGAAAAATAATCTACAGTTATAAAATAGTTTAACATAAAGCACGTTAACCATATACCTTCATTTTTCTTAAAATCAATGTTTTTTATAAACTATTTCCAATGAGGAGAAATACTTATTCCAGTGTGGCATGTACATTTGGGACAAGGTATGCTTAACAGATATATAATTAATTAAATATATTGAGAATGGAAAACCTATCCCGGCTGAGTGGAGCAGCTAATATATTCCCGGTTGTAATAGTGTTTGTTTTGTACAGCATTTTATTAAATATATATAGATTTGTGGACTCGGTTTTCTATTCGTCATTTTTTTATTTGATTTGTCAAGTTATTTTCAGATTTTCTTTGACTAATATTCATTTGGTGCCTTCTGCCTGCTGTGAAGATATATTGATTATGTTTCAAGTCCAGTGGCGTATATTTCATAAATATTCAGTTCAGGACCAATTACAAACAAATATTTTTTTATAAAGATGGTTTGACCAGGACGAAGGTTGGTCGGAAAAAAATTGCAGGAAATTGAAAATATTGACAAGTTGGATGCAGAGACATTTTTCATACATCGCGGGACGACTACGAACCCCGAGCTGAAAAGAATGTTAAACTTGATTTTTTATTAAACAACATAAACCCCCTATTTCTCCCAAAAGACATCATATTTATACAGGCTATATAATTTACAGAGAGTGGCTGTGCCATTTCATTTATATAGCCCGCTCAACAAAAGAGAATCTGAACGACTCGTAAGGACATACCCTCACACAGACAATCTGTGGCCTTTTCCAATACACGGTTACTCTCGAAGTGGATGGAAATATTTAAAGCCTATTAACTGCAGGTCAATATTGTCTGTAACCTCTACCTTGTTCAACAATTTTTTGGCAAATGTTCATTCTTAATATGTTAACAATTTCGATGCATAAGAGTAAAAGTATTTTTACCACTGAAATTAAAACAATAATAAAAGTTATCACATATACAGTGCTACCTCACAAACCTTATAAACAGAAAGTATATTATATATATAATTTGGTAGAATCAAGTACACTACAACCTCACAATTCCGTAAAGACGTTGGATACGGTTGCACTGTTAACTAGTTATGCCGAATACAATGCACTTTTAAAATCTGTCTCATTTCCATGACCGTTAGATACCTTCTGCTGACTGAAATGAACTTGAAGTAATATTTATGCTCGAGATTTTTTTAATTTTTTTTTAAATTCAACAAAACAAGTTGTCTGATGCATTGTTTAATGTTCTTCTTTATAAGGTTTACATTGTTTACCATTGATTGGGTTCCAAATGGGAACATAAATGACTCCCTCCTTCTCAGATTCATGTTTTTCTATGATTATTGGATATCAACCATATTTTGTCTACATGAAATAGTGTCACTGCTCTTTGCTATTGTCACCCGCCGTATAATTTATAATGTGGTTTTAATGAAAAGGGAAATGTGGATCATTATATATGTCAATGTAAGACATGAACCCAACAAAAAAAAACACAACATAAAACACCCATGGAGCGAACAACATATGTCTTCAACAATAGTCCGACGTAAACAATATACCAACATCTCAGTTGCTTCGAGCACAAAAAAAGTTTGATAATGATTTGCAGAGATTTTATGTACGAAATGTAAAAAATGAAAAAAATCTAGCAAAGTATTTTCTTTAGCTAGGTAAAAGTCGTTGTGGGGAAAATAAAAAAAATGTCGATAAAAAAATTATTTAGTTTTTTTTTATTATTGAGCTACAATATTAAAATACGTATTATAATTCACCGCATTAAATCCATCAACCAGGAAATATCTTAATAATTCCTACTGAATATTTAAGGATGTAATTTTAATCTGTATGAATCGTATCCTATTTGTTTGTCTTGTTCTCTAATCCCTTGTTTTCATACACACTTTTCATTATTTACATGGTATAGTTTTATTTGAAATGGAAGCCGAAGAAGAAATTGATATTCTTCATTGTGGAATATGCAATAATTGGCTTGAAAATCCGCGATATTTAACTTGTCTTCATTCATTTTGCGAAAATTGTCTTGAAGACTGGATTGCAAAAACTGTAAAACCAAATGATAATGGAATTGAATGTAAAATATGTAAACTGTTTACATCTGTTAGTGTGGAGGACAAGTTTGATCCTAAGACATGGAAAGATCATATGCCTAGAAACAATTTTATATCCAGTTTAGTTGAGCGTGAAAAAGTAACAGTAACTAACGAAACAGAAAATTTCTGCAGGCCATGTTTTGATTCTGAGTCTGTTAAAGTCTCGGCCACACACTGGTGTCAGCAATGTAGCGGACTGCTTTGTGCCACTTGTGCTAACTTTCATAAAAAGGTAATTATCTACTTTATGATATTAGAAAGCCTCAACGGTTCTTTCATATTTTTTTCGGCCAGAGGTCCTCAAAGGGAAGGTCAAACGTGAAGCAGTAAGCGGCCTCACAGAGGAGATCAAAAGCGAAGCATTGTCCCAAAGGGAGGTTAAACGTCCGGCATTGTCTCACTGGGAATACAAAACATTATTTAGAGAGATGTGTTGAGAGCTCAATTTACACAAAACCTATGTTTGAAATCCATGAAAAGGCGGGCGTTCTAAATCAAATTGTTGTTTAATATCCCGGATTTAAATTCATTTTTCATGTTATACTGTTATATAGAAAGTGTTATAATCATTGATGAGAATATTGACTATTCTCCACGCAGGAACCAAATGAGGTAATCTATATATGTAAGCAACTATGGGTTCTGCCTATGACATGAGTAAAATACATATACCGTATGGCTATTAAAAACACCGAACTAACAAAATATGAATAGATATGAGAAGATGTGTTATGAGTGCCAATGAGACAACAATCCATCAAAGTCACAATTTGTAAAAGTAAACCATTATAGGCCAAAGCAAGTTCTTCAATACAGAGCCTAAACTCTCACTAAACAACAAGCTGTAAAGGGCCCAAAAAAATGACTAGTGTAAAACCATTAAAACGGGAAAATCAGCTGTCTAATCTATATATATATATATATATATAAAAAAAAAAGAGAAACGAAGAACCACATCAACAAACGACAACCGCTGAACATCAGTTCCTGATTCTGGACAGGTCAAACAAATCGGCAGCGAGTTTAAACATTTTGATAGGTACCAACCTTCACCCTTACCTACATCAATTTAATAGCGTAACATCACAACATAGAAAGACACAATATTGTCTTATCAATTGATATCAACATTCCTTCATCAATGGCAGTTCCTTTATATGAACATCAAGACACAAATGGCAGTCGTATTTAGAAAAAAAACATCGGAATACACATATACATATGGAACATCCGTTGGCTGTTGCTTGACCGGATGAGTCTCCCGTTGTTAAGTTTGAAATTGACATTTGTTAATACTCCACATATACACCTTTCAGTTAATAATAATGAATGGTCGGCATGGAGGCTGGAGATAAAATAAGGTGTCTAGGTATCAATGCACCTCTTTAACATATAATTGAATGTCTTTAATCTATAAAATTGTTGCTTCGTGTTATTTATCATTTCACTCAGTCTATTCGTCCGTCCAGCCATTCAAGATATATCAAATGTCAACAATACTCTTAAAAATTACAAGTTGTGTCTAACAAAAGTATCATGTTTTAGGGAGCAACCATTTAACTTCAAAAAAGGGGAGGTTACGGTTTTGTTGAGTTAGATTGTTATGTTTTTGTGTAAACATTTTTATTGAAGTTTTTCGACGCTACAAAACAAATATGTTTTTCTTCAAATTTACCTCTTAGACTATTAGATAAGGGAAACCCTAGATTCAGATAATTTTGTCATCTGCGCTACCACAATATTTTTTGTGGGGATCATCATTTTTTTTTAGGAACAAACTATAACTCCATTTTTGATATTAAATGGTCGTTCCGTTAATGGAAGTATGCAACACAAAGCAATGATACATGCCTTTATTTTGAAATGCAATTGTTCTACGCTGAATATATAATATTTTTATTTTATAGGTAAAGAATCTTGCAAGTCATAAGCTGCACAGTGTGGAGGAAATTAAAGAACATCCAGAGATAATATCAAGGGCGTTCGAACTGTGTGAAACTCATCCAGAAGAAAAGATCGAAACTTACTGTTATTCGCATGACGAGCCATGCTGTGTACGATGTGAGGTACATAAACACCGACACTGCGACGACGTTATTCCAATCGACAAATGGGTCAGAGAGACACAAAATGCACAAGAACCATCTGAACTTCTCCAAGAACTCGATAGAAGAACAGAGCAGGAAAATTCGAAACAACTCGATGTTGTAAAATGCTTAGCTTTGAACGACGAGATTACTAAAATACGAGCCAAAATTGATAAGCATCTGAATAAGATAGAAAAACAATTGCGAGACGAAATTACAATGTTTATGGAAACAACTGAGAACGACAAAAACAAAGAAAACTCCCCTATTCGATTTTGTAAGACGTATTTACAAAAACTGATTAAAAGCGGTACATCAGTACAATTATTGACCAGTATGAAGCGAATTCGTATATTGTTAGCCAAAACAGAAAAAGGAAATGATAAAGAACCAGAGATCATTTACATTAAATTTGATGAACATTTGAAAGGTATTACAAAAGAAATCCGGTCGTTTGGTCATCTCGTCTCTGATAAAAAGAAACTAAGAAATGGCAGTGAAATCTCTTTGAATATACCGGTTACAAATAATGATGAAAAAAGACCCCCAATGAAAACTGCTGCAAAAAGTGAAATGAATGTACCAGAACGTATTTCTCCTGCAGTGTCACCAAAGCCTGCAAGACGAAAGGAGCAGAACGATAAACCGAAAGCAAAGCACCGAAAGAGTAAAACTGGCGAGGATTCTCCAAGGTCTGATAGAAAAAGCGTCAAGCGCGAAAAAAAGAAAGGGCCTCCTCCTCCCAAAAGAGGACAATCTGTAAAAGCTATCGATAATATTGCAGAAATTGAGAGAAAACTGAAACTCTTTGTCGATAAACATATTTCTAGTGTGGACTTTGAAAAGAAAAAACGTGAACACATCTATAGCTATGCAGATGATGACGAGGTATTTGGGGTAGAAGATCAGTATGCCAAGGTGGACAAACACGGCGAACAAAACAGAGCTGAAGATACAAACAAAAACAACAAATCACATCAACAACAATCAAACGATTCAAATGATGTTGTAAAAACGAGGCATAAAAGAACGGAAACAGTAAAGAAAAAAACTGATCCTTTGGACCCAGAAAAGGAAAAACTAAATGCGCTGATATCGAGCTATCTGCGCAAGAAGGAGCCTGCTAGTAACTCCCTATCCAACACCAAAAGTTTCTACTTTTCAACACCAGATATTCCTACAATAATTAAAGAAGATGACAATTCAAGTACAAACCAACTGAACCGTTCTGACGGACGTGGGTCTCGAACACGAAGGAAAAGTCTTCAGGCTGCAATGAACGATGAAGTAATGGAGGACCCCGACTATGATCAGATAGACTATGACAGTCCCTTTCTTGATCCCACATATATACCAATGAATTCTCCTGGAAAAAAGAACAAAGAAAAAGCAAAAAAGGAATTGGCCTTTGTAGAAACAACCAAAGCTGCAGATAGCACTGTAAAAGACAGTGATGTATCGAGTTTAAATGTTCCAATCGCTGAATTTGAGGTTTATAGACCCGAATCACAACTGAAAGCAACGGAAACTAACGCCAGCAAAAAGAAAGAGGCGGAGAAAAATAAAAACGCAAATAAAAAGAACTTTTTTGATAAGGCAAAAGAAAAGTTAAGGTTTCATAAAAAGAACGGAAAGTTTGACGTCGAACAGTCAACGAAAGACAAAATATTTGAAAACGACCCTATGAATGACCCAATATATGCAGGAACGGTAAGAAAAGCGGCACATGAGATAACGCCCAAAAGGAGAAAATCTAGTCCATACGAGCAAAATTTCGAAATTATATATCAGGGATACAAAGATACATTAAAAGATAGAGACGAAAATCCATATGAAACAAGTTTTCAATTGATGAGTAAAGATAAACAAAAGGAACAAAATGAGATTAAAGAAAAGTCTGGGATCGAGAAGAAAAGGAACGATGAAAACAATGCTAATAGCGAGACTGAAGAGATCCAAGTGAAATATTTTGAAATACTGGACGAACAGACAATACCGTTGACGCCACCAGACGAAAACATAAATAGTGGAGAAAAACAAGCACACAAGGCTGCAAGTGAGGGAAAACGGCAAGTCCAAATGATAGGCATAAAACTACCACAAGTGCCAAGTAGAGAAGGAAAGCGACTACCGGCGACTCCTCCTGCAGAAAATCAAACTTTAGTGATTCCGTCTGGAGAAATGCAAAAACCAGAGCCTCCGCCTGTAGGAGAAAAACGCCCACCAATGCCTAAAGGTATGATACCTGGTATGTCGGTCGCATTTCTAGGTGAACTACAGAATCGTCTGAAAACAAACCAACCTGACAAGGACAACCTTGGTTTGAAACACACAGAGGATACCGATAACCATGGACATACACTAAACATAGATGGAATACAGACAAAGGGGAGTCCATCGGCTAGTCCAAAACCGCGAAAACGACCAGTCGGTGTACCGAAAGTTGAAAGTACAGGAAATACACAAAAGGAAATAGAACAGTCTCAGAGCGAACAGAAAATGGTTCCGTATGAGGCAAGATCGAGAAACGACTTTAATGTCCAAAGTGGAGATACTTTTATATCTGGCGGGGTGTTCAATAGCAAAGGTAAAATTCTCTTGATAGACAGAAATGAAAAGAAACTTTATATTTTTACGTGTGCTGCAGAATGTGAAGATGTGCTCGACTTCAAAGAAAAACCTTTCGATATTACTGTTATAAATGAGAACGTTGTTGCCGTCACTTTTCCAGATGCCAAATCCGTTAGTCTAGTGGACATGATAGAAATGAAGACAATTAAATCCCTCCCGGTCAACGAATGTTGCTTTGGAATCACATACCAAATCAAAGATTTAATCATCCGCTGCAGCGAAAGCATCATAATAATGAACTTGAATGGAATAGTCATGCGCACTATACGTGTTCAGACTGATTTCGCAGGGTACCTGACCTGTCATGAGGACAGAATTTACTACACACACAAGTCTTCCCTAATTTGCATTGATAAAACAGGGAACCAGATTTTCACTTTTGAAGACCCGGCACTAGAACGAGCAGAGGGATTAGCCACTGATTTTGAAGGAAATGTATATGTAGCTGGCATTGATTCAAACAATGTCTGGCAGATTTCTGGAACGGATGGGAAACAAAACCGGAAAATTATAAATGTGCTCATCTCACCGAAAGCTATAGCATTTAATGAAACTCTGAACCGATTCTTGGTGGCCTACGACAAGACAAACGTTATAATTTATGACTTACACTCATCATTTGGGTCTTTGATTTAATCTGAGACTACTATAACATGTTATACATGTACGCAATTTAATATTTATTGGTCACTTTTATATCTAGTAATTATAAAGTTGAAGACAATGATATTTGTATTTTTTCATAATTTTCATTATATACAAACCTGATTATGAAGTCGCACAAAGCATTACTGTCCAACTTCTTGTTTCACTTGCACTTAATTTTAAAACTCCGTATCACTAAAATTGAGAATGGAAATGGGGAATGTGTCAAAGAGACAACAACCCGACCAAAGAGCAGACAACAGCCGAAAGCCACCAATGGGTCTTCAACACAGAAATGAACTCCCTTCAGACTATTTATTTCAATCGAACAACGGCAAGCAAGCGAACATGCTCGTACATCGATTTACCGAATTCTGCTGTTTAATAATTCCAGTGGTAAACATGTTTTCATTCGCCAATATGCAATAGGCCTTTTATTCGGTTTACTTTTTTTGAGATCACGTTGTTAGAATTTTGCATCTTTTAAATAAGTCTTTTAAAAGTTTAAGATGTCAACAATGAGCGAAAAGCTACATCGTCTTTTCCGTTTTAAAGGGTCTCTATCAACCTGCTAAATTAAACCAAGATAAAAGAGAAAACTATTACAGCCTGGAATATGCAAAAATCAGATTGTTTGTGTTTCTGTTTTTTAAACGCAAACAGATTTCTCATTTTCAAAGCCAAGTGGAACAAAATTAACGATGCAATCAAACAAAAGCTGCTATCACAAAGAGCTTAAGTCCATATACGTGTATTCTATGAAGGTTTTACAATAAAATTCCAAAAAAATCACATTCTAAATTATCCGTGTAAATGTCAGATGGACCCTGCTAGACAGACAATTTCGGGACCTTTTATAGCTGACTATACGGTATGGGCTTTGCCCATTGTTGAAGGACGAGGCCCGTACGGTGACCTATAATTGTATATTTCTGTGTCGTTTTGGTCTCTTTTGAAGAGTTGTCTCATTTGCAATCATATACACCTTACAATCATACCATACAGCAAATATTGTCAACCTAGCTATTCCTTCTGGTATCAGAGACTGTGAAAAATTGAACATTGACTAATCGGAACCATGAAATTGAGGTCAAGCTCAGATGAACTATGACAGACAACAGGATCACCATGCAATCTTTCAAAAATAGTTGACACATTTCTTATAGAATCCTAAAAGCAAACATAAAACCTTACCATATAATTATATTAGATGTATGTTTCATTATAATACGTTATTCTGATTGGCTAACTGCACATCACGTGTTATTCCTAAAGCAATTGCATTACACAGTAAAACTTATCATTCATGATAACATGAGGGCCGACAATAAAGTGCACAGGTGAATTAAATAAAAAAATGATAAAATTCGTGTTTTCATGATCCTAGATTAAAAAATGTAATTTTAAGTATTGAATGCTTCTTTTTGTAACTTCATATGGTTGCAAAAGCGTTGACCGTGCGCACATTTTTAGGGTGAAGCGCGGAATACAAAATATACTTCGGTCAACGCTTTAACACCCTAACGAAGTTTCAAAAAGAAGAATTCAATTCTTAAATAACCTTATAACTGATTATTGAACCATGAAAATAATGTCATGGTCAAATGATCACTATCTGACAGACAGACATTATTCTATACATCAAATATAGTTCACCTATTGCTAAAAATAGCGGGAAAATAGACCAACAACATAGAATAATCATTGAACAATGAAAACGTTACGAGATCAATTTCAGATGAAACCTGCAGCCAGACATGTACATGTTACATTCATTCCATCAGGGACTTTATATTAACTTTATAGAAAGTCACTGATTCCATACACCAAAAGTAAAATATTGCTTCATACAGTATCTGATATACAGAATTGGCCACGCTAAAGTAGCCTTGATCATCAAATCTATGAAATGAGGTCGAAGTAGAGTGAAACCTGTCCGACGGACTTGTAGATCGTGGCCTGGCAAGGGAACTTCCAAATTTGGTGACGTTGTTGAAATTATCTACCACATCGAAACTTGAGACAAAGGATATAACAGATGCAGTTAGGTCTGCCTCATATCTTGATTTACATTAACAATGAGGGTCAGTTGAAAACAAAAGAGATGATTTCATCTTTCCAAATGTGAACTTTCTATTTCCTTGTAGCGATATTCCAGCAGCTACTACATACGGAGTGTATATCTCCCATTTGATACGATATTCCTTAGTATTTCCTGTCATTATTTCCTTGATAGGGTTGCTGCTTACAACGAAGCTATTAAACCAAGAGTTCAAAATGGTTAAGTTGCAATCCTTTTCCCCAATGAGACCTACCAAATTAAAGTTGTTACCGGCTTTGTTCTAACACGAGCAACGGGAAGGGAGCAACATGTGGAGCAAAATCTGCTTACTAAAACTAAAGACTAAGCAACATGAAACCCAATGAAAATCGAGGGTCATCTCAGGTCTGCTCCGGAAAGGTAAGCAGATGCTGCTCCACATGTGTCAACTTCGTGTTGCTCATGTTTATAGTACAAACCCAGTTTTGCTGCTTTTATTCATTTTAATCAATTCTAATTGGGTTATTTTTATTGTTTTTATCAAAATTAAAAAAAGTTTTTGTTTTTTGTTTTTATCATCATTTGTTTTTATCCAAATTTTAATTGGGGATGCTTTTAACCAAATTTTAATTGGGGATGCTTTTATCCAAATTTTGAAAGGGAATTTTTTATTGTTTTTACTCAATTTTAATTAGTTATGTTTTACTGTTTTATCAAATTATAAATGGGGACGTTTTAGTGTTTTTATCCTAATCAGGATTTACTGTTTTTATCAAAATTTGAATTAGGGAAGTTTTATTCAAATTTTTAAAGTGGGGGATGTTTTAATACTTTTTTTCAAATCTTAAAAGAGGATATTTTACTGTTTATCAAATTTAAAATTTAAATGATTTACTTTTTTTTTTAACTTTGCTGTACTATGTCATGTCAAAGTCAAACCAGATACTTTAAATCTGGTACTCTCAAAGGAAGAGGCAGATGTCTTACTGTGACCATTGGTATTGGTGAATTAGCACCTCTAAGTTTAGATAGCAGACAGGCTCAGTCAAGTATTTTTTTTTACTGAAATAGTTATCTCCTATTATTTGGTTTAGTTGAAAAATTGTTTCTAAAAGCTAAAATATTTGGTATTTGTTTTAACATTTTGGCTTATGCAATAAATCCCCACGTTTTCTTATATTAATAAAGAGTTTAATCAGTAACTTGCAAGTTTGCCTACAAGCTCCCAGCACAAAACATAGGTTGGCTCAGCCGTTATTTATTTAATCAATGCAGGTAAAATAGATTTATTCTTTAATGGAAGATGTTTTAGATTCCCTAAAACACACATGGCCCGAGAACACAGTTATTTTGTAGTGCATTTCTTTTAGACAATAAATTCAAATTAAAAAAATCGCACCTGCTCTTTCTCAAAAAGATTTTTACACTGTAGTGTTCTACCAGTGAGACAAATAATATCAAAATTATAGAAACTTCTACCAGCTCTAACTCAAAATATTGACAATTCTGTGTTAAGGGGTTGTAAAATTCAGTTTGACAGCTTCAGACGTGATAAAATTTGACCTTTTGGAACTGGACCAAATCACTACTTTACATAAAGATTCAGCACCCAATTTTTTAAACATGTAATTACATCCCCCTACTTAATATTTCGTGCATTTAATATCAAGAAATAACTTGGGGAAAGTGTATCAAATAAAACATGCAAGTTATACACTGTTTACACTAGGGACTATACTCGTAGACAACGAAAACCAAAGGACGATAACTGTGTCCTTGGACCTAATAGGACAGAAAGACTTGACCAATCTTTATAAAACTTTGCATAACCTAAGTTATGGCATTTGTGAGATAGCTTGCCAAGTTTCATGGCCATATGGCATATATTAGAGAAACTAGGGTCATTTTAATATAGACATTTGGATGTTTATTTTTGACGTGTAAATTAAATATCTTCAACTGTCAAGATTTTGGCCTAAAAATTTGAAATTTTGCAAAAATTTGCTTTTTAAATGCTCTTGAATATCAAATATTAAGTATTAAAAGCATCTGAACACTCATTTTATTTACCAGATGTGTTGTAATTATTCCAAAGTTAAATTTATATGAGCCTATGCCTGAAAATAGAGATTTTCCAATTTAGGGAGGCCTTAAATATGCATTTTTCTCAGCCAATTTGAAGTTTTTAAAGCCTAAATTATTCTTTCATATATATTAAATGTACTTTAAATGTATAGAAAAGTTACAAAAAGCATACCACATGAGTATAAAATGGTATTTGGCCATGTAGTACTGAGAATTATTTAGAGTCGATTTAGGCGGTTGCCCATATTGACATATAAAAATGCACACAGAAGCTATAAGAAATAAAAATGTGTTACTTTTTGCTCATTTCTATGCTAAGGTATTATGCTACAAGAAGTGTAATTGCAAAAGGACTCTTGCATTTAAATTTTTTGAAAGACAATATGGTCTGATGGTCAGTTTTTTCACTTTTCAATGGAAAACTTGCATTTAGTTTTAGTCTCAATAGGCATAAATTAGGACCACTTACTATCATACAGAGAAAAAAATGGTAGCCTATGAAAGGAGTAAGGTGTACTGAATATAGTAAAGTGCTTTTTTTACAGATTTAGTGAAATATTTGTGATGGACTACAGATTTGATGTACAAAGCTCTTCACATTTTACATTCATCTGTTAGGCTGTTCGACCATGGCCATGAATACAAAATATCTGCACTTTTTTTCTGTGATAATCTACTTTTCTCTATATCCAGAGTTCACAAATGGTTAATTTAATTTGAATTAATCATAGAAACACAAATATCAGGAACAGAAAAGCTGTCAAATAGAAAGTCAGCATGCCTCTTAGGCATAAAATGTAAACTGCTTTAAAATGCTTATTATAGCCGTATAATGCCAAAATGGCACATTTTAACAGAATTTCTGTAAATCCTTTACTTTGATTGAGTTTGACAAATTGAAACCAGCAAATCATTCAGGAAAGTTGCCAAAGTACAGAATCTAGATTTCAGGAATCCATCTCTTAGGCCCGAGAACACAGTTATTTCGTAGTGCATTTCTTTTAGACAATAAATTCAAATTAAAAAAATCGCACCTGCTCTTTCTCAAAAAGATTTTTACAGTGTAGTGTACTACCAGTGAGACAAATAATATCAAAATAATAGAAACTTCTACCAGTTCTAACTCAAAATATTGACAATTCTGTGTTAAGGGGGTGTAAAATTCAGTTTGACAGCTTCAGACGTGATAAAATTTGACCTTTTGGAACTGGACCAAATCACTACTTTACATAAAGATTCAGGACCCAAATTTTTTTTTTGTAATTAAATCCCCCTACTTAATATTTCATGCATTTAATATCAAGAAATAACTTGGGGAAAGTGTATCAAATAAAACATGCAAGTTATACACTGTTTACACTAGGGACTATACTCGTAGACAACGAAAACCAAAGGATGATAAGTGTGTCCTTGGACCACATATATAGAATGTGGAATGCTTACCAATGAGATAACTCACCACCAGACACAAAATGATGTACATGTTGTTTGCTCTTTGGTCGGGTTGTTGTCGCTTTGACACATTCCACATTTCCTTTCTCAATTTTATTTATAGGTACAACCTTCAACAATAAGCAAATTCCATACTGCCTTGCAAGCTATGAAAGGCCCAAAAGGCAATTGTAAAACATTCCAAACAAGAAAACAAAATGGCCTGACTTATGTACAAAACAATAAATGAAAAAAAGCACCAAATATATTATACAGTAACAAACAACTACCAGTGTGTGTTACAGACTCCAGACACAGAATAGGCACACAGGCAAATACATGATTACGCTTTTAAAAAAAAAATTAATTTCAAAGTTAGATAATAGCAACTACTAGAAAGAAAAGAAGATCATGCATGATTCAAAATTTTATTGCTATATAGAAAAATATATTTTTAACAATTTAATATAACAGCATAAATTATACATATATCTCAGTAAATATCTGATTAGAAATATACATTTAAATCACACACTACAAAGTCTCCTCAACCTATCACAACTGGACAAAAATCTCATTCTTAGAAATTTTTTCCATGCATATATGTATAGGAAAGTTTTCCATGCATATAGTCTAGTCAATCTAGAATAAATTTTACCCTAACCTTTTAAGTTATTGCAACAGAAGATTTTTAAGTTTTGACATTCACCATTATACCACAAATATACACAGAAAAAGTCCCATACATTTTACTTGAGGAAAACTAAAAAAATCAAGATTTAAAATTTCTATGGAGAGTTGCATTGTCAAAGGGAGATAGCTCTGCAAAAACGGCAGAAATATCATAAAAAATTGATACAAAATCATAACTTTACCGCTTCTATTTGACAGAATGTATTGATTTTTGATATTTCAGCTGTCTTTAGAGTATAAAACAAAAGCTTTTCAGGTGTTTTCATACCTTTTTTCAAGCTACAATCTAGATTTGGTAACTCATTAGTTGACCATTTATTGAATTTTTCAACATGTCAAGGTAAAGAATCTAAAATTTAATAAAAATAATTAAGCATATATTATTTTTTTTGTGGTTTAAAGTTTCTTTTAACAAAGAAGATGTTGAACAAATATATCATATACAGATATAAACAATACCAAATTATCTCATTATTTTTTGAAAATGATCACAAAGCCACAAATGCGCAATTTCAAATGCAAAAAAAATACCCTTAACACTATGGTTTTGTATATTTTATTGGCAAAAGATCATATAATATCGTCAAATACGAACTTATAACCCCATCAAGGTTACATACTTTACATAAATTTTAAGAAAATCAACAAAAAAACTTACCCAAAAAGACTCAATTTTGCAGAGTTATCTCCCCTTCCAATTTTAATTTCCATAGGAAAATGCAAGTTAGATTTTATGGGACTTTTATATTTAGCAAATTAATGCTATAGATTAGAACTAAAAAATTTTCTGTTGCAATTAGTTTGAGGTTAAAACTTAGTTTGACTGGACTAATATATGTATCAGACTATTACCAAAATAAAACAATGTAATGTATGGAACGCCACGACTGCCTTATGTTCACAGCATTATATGAAGTGATCACAGCATTATATGTAGTGCTCACAACATTATATGAAGTGATCACAGCATTATATGCAGTGCTCACAGCATTATATTAAGCTTTATGTCTAATGTTTTATGTCTATTAAGGTAGATACATGGTATACCCGCATATGCCGCCATCTTGGATTGTATAATCACAGTAAAAAATCGGTCTAGTTATTTGACTAAATCTGCAAATTTGGAGACAGATTTGCAATTTAAAGGTTAGACTGTTTGATAATATAAAGAAAAGTTGGTAATTTATTTTATAATTCAAAACATTAAAACAAATATATTTGTTTTTGCTTTTAGAATCATTTCTTTCAAATGAGTCATGTAAGGGAAGATAACTCTTTTAGTAAAATATTTATACTAGACTAATAGGGAAATTTTTTCATTTTACTTGTAGCAAGAAAACAATTTCGGTGACACCATTTTTTCTTTTTATTTTTGTAAACTATAGTACAAAACCTATCTTTTCACAATTTATTTAAAAATTCTATCTCATAGATTTTTTTTTATTCACACAAATGTGTTTTTCCATTAACAATCTAACCAAATTTAGGCAATTTTCAACGACACATAGCTTGAAAAATAGCACGGTGACCCATACTTTTTATTACATTTCTGAAAAAATCATACTCAAATCTTCATTTTGGCTAAGTATAAGAAAATTCTGTCTCAAAAAAGATTTACTTATGATCTACCTTATACGTTTGTTGTTGTATGATGAGATTGATGTATGATGAGATTTATGAATGATGAGATTATTCGGTAAACTTCGTTTTTTAGCGGAGATTACCGAATCCATAATTGGTAAATAACGGTAATGCCCAGCAAACAAATTTAAAAAGTTATTAAAATCATGTTATCATAAGGTAGCATACAATATTTAAAACTGATTGAAATAAGTAAGGAAAAGATGAAACTGAGAGGTGAATGATTGAAGAAGTTCTGTTCGTTGTAAGAAATACGAATGGCAAAATGTAAGTTAAATAATAAAAAGTTTATTTAATGAAATATCGAAGGAAAATTTGTATGATATATTCTCGAGTTCATTTCCTACTGAAGAAATTTAGCAAGGTGCCACTTTATAGTCCGTACACAGTTTTAAAAAGCTTAATTACCTTTTAAATAAAACAGTCAGCTTTCTATAACACATAGGTGCCATATAACGCTAGCTTATATATGTCATGATAGAGTCATTTTTGGCATCGATTTTCAGAATTTGGCATTTTTACATGAATAAGTATCTAACAGATATGGAAAATGCAGTTTAAAGCATTTCACTGTAGGTGTTAATCATGACTTTACATCAATTATTCCATTTTTTACAAGTTTTTTAGCACGGCAAGTACTAAGATTGTCTTCTAAATATGATCAGCAGTCTTATATAGAAATTTAAACTTTCATAGAAAAATTTACCCTTTCAAGACCCTGTTTAACATTTTCATTTAAAGTTATCATCTCTTATGAAAATTGAGTTTGTGGGGATGAATAAAACGTTTACTATGTTTGTTCGTCAATTTGCACGGTACATATATATATAAAAGTGGTATGCTTGCCTATGAAACAACTTTCCACAAGAGACAAAATGACATCACAGAAATTTTAAACAGCTAAACGGCCACAGTACGACCTTCAACAATGAGGAAAGCCCATACCAGATAGTCAGCTATAGAAGGCCCCGAAATGATAAACGAAAAATATTCCTAATTTATGTACAAACAAACGATCGAAAAACTAACATGTATATAACACATTAATTAACAAACGACAACCACTGAAATAAAGACTCCTCCTGACTTGGGACGGCCACATATATGCAAAATGTGGCGGGTTTTAACATGTTAGCGGGATGTTGGTATCCTCCCTCTAACCTGGGACAGTGGCGTAACAGAACAACATAAAAATGAACTATGAAAATCAGTTGTAAAAGGCTTGTTAGTTTTCTTGTTTGAATTGTTTTACATGGTCGTATCGGGGCCTTTTATAGCTGACTATGCGGTATGGGCTTTGCTCATTGTTGAAGGCCGTACGGTGACCTATAGTTGTTAATGTTTGTGTCATTTTGGTATTTTGTGGATAGTTGTCTCATTGGCAATCATACCACATCTTCTTTTTTATATTAACTCATTAGATGGGTACAAATATAAATACATATGATCTAACAAGAAAATAGAGTGAACGTGCATGTGGGCGGGTACTTGTATATCCCAACAATAAAAAGACACTATAAGTACTGATCTGAGAGTATATATAACTAATATAGTACATGTACCATGCTGTTGATTACAAATAACATCACTCCAGACCCTTTTGTTTTCCACATAATTAATATTGCCAATAATCAAGAAGTTCCGGGTCGAATCGATACCAATAATATATTCACCTGTTAACTTTTACATTATCTGTATGTTCCGCATCTGACAGGAGTACCACGAATTATGTATTTAAGATTTTGCTATATACACGGGTCGTAATCACAGGGTTGAAACTACTTAATTCAATCATTGTCACATTGTTCCCGATTGTAGTACTTTAATCAGTATGACTTTCTAAGATGACAATACGAATAATATTTATATAAAAATCTGGACTTAAAATAAGGCTCATCATTCATAAATCTCATCATACATCAATCTCATCATACATCAATCTCATCATACAACAAAAAACGTATAATGTTGTGAACACTTAATATAATGTTGTGAGCACTTAATATAATGTTGTGAGCACTTAATATAATGTTGTGAGTACTTCATATAATGTTGTGAACACTGCATATAATGCTGTGAGCACTGCATATAATGCTGTGATCACTTCATATAATGTTGTGAGCACTTCATATAATGCTGTGATCACTTCATATAATGCTGTGAACACTGCGTATAATGCTGATTATTAGCATAAGGCAGTCGTGGCGTTCCATAGTAATGCTCCAATTACAGCTGATGTAATATGGGATATATAGTTACAAATCTGAACTGCAGAGGTGATAACATAAAAATGATTTGGAATGATTAGAAAATAAATATTGAATAAACAGTATAACTGGTAAAAATAGTAGCTGGTTTTCTCTGAGCAAAAATTGTCAACTTCATATATATTAATAACATACAGATTAAATATCAACTATAAAAAGGGGAGATAATATGACATTAGCTTTCGTTCCTAATTGGACATTTTTAATCAAATGAGTAAGTTAGTATGGTTATATTCCAAAAATGATGGTTGACTGTGTGTAGTGTTTAATGATTACAAAGAATCAAATAAAGGTCAAGATGACAATAGCATAAATAGATGCTAAGGAGCTCTAACAAAAAAGACAAAAAAAATAAATAGATGTAGCACCAATGTTTCCTTTTACTTCACACATTCTCATTGAATAGTTACTGTAGTTACCTCTTCAGCAATACCTACAATAATTTTATCAGATTAATACATCTTTAACAAACAAAAAAAAAAGTTTTTAATCCTCCAAATATTGAGCTGTTTGTAAGAAAATAAAAAATAAAAACTGGCTAAAGATTAATGTATCCTGTTATATTAAATACACGTTGTAAATCCAGAAATAATTACTTGACATGAAGACTTCCCTTTTGTAAATTATTTATTGTGAAATATCCTTAACTTAATGCCAATACGTCTAAAACACTCCAGTACCAGTATATTTATAATGAAAATATAAAATTTTGAAATACATAAATATAAAAAAAAAACTTACCACACAAATTTTCACCAATCTTAATGTACAGATAGCCTTTATTACCATAGTCTGTTCCCCAGGAATTTCTAACAATATAATATGGTACATCACCTAAAATCAAAATATGCAAAAAAAAATATATTAACAATAATGACACTAATTGTACTGAATTTGACATGCTACAGGCACAAAATGTGGTTGTGTTAAACCAGTTTTATGTACCCTCCTCTCTTGCCTAGATGTTAGTCCTATAATATATGACTCTGAAGGTTCATATCATTTACATTCAACGTTTTTTTTCGGATATTTTTTTTTTTACTATCAATGTTGAATCTCAGTAAACATTGATAGTAAAAAAAAAAATATCCGATTAAAAGCATTGAATGTCAATGATATGAACATTCAGAGTCATATATTATAGGACTAGCCTAGATGTTAACCAGGTTTAATCAAAATAAAACACATACTTCAGCATCTACACAGACCAGCTACCAACAGCTATTGACTTGAACAAGAAACAGATGGAACTTTAAGCACTATTGGCTATGTCATGGTGCTTTGAAATACCCAATATATATGTTTAAGACCCAGTAACTTTCAACTGCAATGAAATGTAGGATAAAGTACCTAAAACTATAAAATTCAAAGGAATATTTTTGTCCTACCCTTTTTCGTATAAAACTGGATGTGATGTACATTTTTATACTATGATTTGGTGGTATACCTTAGTATCAGTATTACCATTAAATAAAATCAGACTTATTATGTTCAAGTGTATTTGCAGTCTCTTTTCTCGTTTTTAGCTCACCTGGCCCAAAGGGCCAAGTGAGCTTTTCTCATCACTTGGCGTCCGTCGTCCGTCGTCGTCCGTCGTCGTCCGTCATCGTCGTCGTCTGTCGTCGTTAACTTTTACAAAAATCTTCTCCTCTGAAACTACTGGGCCAAATCAAACCAAACTTGGCCACAATCATCATTGGGGTATCTAGTTTAAAAAAACCCGGTCAACCAACCAAGATGGCCGCCACTGCTAAAAATAGAACATAGGGGTAAAATGCAGTTTTTGGCTTATAACTCAAAAACCAAAGCATTTAGAGCAAATCTGACGTGGGGTAAAAATGTTTATCAGGTCAAGATCTATCTGCCCTGAAATTTTCAGATGAATCAGTCAATCGGTTGTTGGGTTGCTGCCTCTGAATTGGTAATTTTGAAGAAATTTTGCTGTTTTTGGTTATTATCTTGAATATTATTATAGTTAGAGATAAACTGTAAACAGCAATAATGTTCAGCAAAGTAAGATCTACAAATAAGTCAACATGACCAAAATGGTCAGTTGACCCGTTTAGGAGTTATTGCCCTTTATAGTCAATTTTTAACCATTTTTCATTAATTAAAGTAATCTTTTACAAAAATCTTCTCCTCTGAAACTACTTGGCCAAATTAATCCAAACTTGGCCACAATCATCTTTGGGGTATCTAGTTTAAAAAATGTGTGGCGTGACCTGGTCAACCAACCAAGATGGCCGCCACGGCTTAAAATAGAACAAAGGGGTAAAATGCAGTTTTTGGCTTATAACTCAAAAACCAAAGCATTTTGAGGAAATCTGACAGGGATAAAAATGTTTATCAGGTCAAGATCTATCTGCCCTAAAATTTTCAGATGAATCGGTCAATCGGTTGTTGGGTTGCTGCCCCTGAATTGGTAATTTTGAGGAAATTTTGCTGTTTTTGGTTATTATCTTGAATATTATTATAGATAGAGATAAACTGTAAACAGCAATAATGTTCAGCAAAGTAAGATCTACAAATAAGTCAACATGACCAAAATGGTCAGTTGACCTGTTTAGGAGTTATTGCCCTTTATAGTCAATTTTTAACCATTTTTCGTAAATTAAAGTAATCTTTTACAAAAATCTTCTCCTCTGAAACTACTTGGCCAAATTAATCCAAACTTGGCCACAATCATCTTTGGGGTATCTAGTTTAAAAAATGTGTGGCGTGACCTGGTCAACCAACCAAGATGGCCGCCACCGCTAAAAATAGAACATAGGGGTAAAATGCAGTTTTTGGCTTATAACTAAAAAACCAAAGCATTTTGAGGAAATCTGACATGGGATAAAAATGTTTATCAGGTCAAGAACTATCTGCCCTGAAATTTTCAGATGAATCGGTCATCGGTTGTTGGGTTGCTGCCCCTGAATTGGTAATTTTGAGGAAATTTTGCTGTTTTTGGTTATTATCTTGAATATTATTATAGATACTGATAGAGATAAATTGTTAACAGCAATAATGTTCAGCAAAGTAAGATCTACAAATAAGTCAACATGACCAAAATGGTCAGTTGACCCGTTTAGGAGTTATTGCCCTTTATAGTCAATCTTTAACCATTTTTCATAAATCTAAGTAATCTTTTACAAAATCTCCACTGAAACTACTAGGCCACAATCATCTTTGGGGTATCTAGTTTGAAAAATGTGTCCGATGACCTGGCCATTCAACCAAGATGGCCGCCACGGCTAAAAATAGAACATAGGGGTAAAATGCAGTTTTTTGCTTATAACTATGAAACCAAAGCATCTAGAGCAAATCTGACAAGAAGTTAAATTGTTAATCAAGTCAATATCTATCTGCCCTGAATTTTTCAGATGAATTGGACAACTGGTTGTTGGGTTGCTGCCCTCCAATTGGTAATTCTTAAAGAAATTTTGCCGTTTTTGGTTATCTTGAATACTATTATAGATAGCGATAAACTGTAAACAGCAATAATGTTCAGCAAAGTAAGATCTACAAATAAGTCTACAATTGACCCCTTAAGGAGTTATTGCCCTTTATAGTCAATTTTTAACAATTTTCATTAATTTGGTAAATTTATGTAAATTTTTACCAAATATAGTTCTCTGTTACTAATGGGCAAAGTTCATGATAGATATAATTGTAAGAAGCAAAATCGTTCAGTAAAGTAAGAACTTCAAACACATCACCATCACCAAAATACAATTTTGTCATGAATCAATTTGTGTCCTTTGTTTAATATGCACATAGACCAAGGTGAGCGACACAGGCTCTTTAGAGCCTCTAGTTTTATATAGATTAGACCGTTGGTTTTCTCGTTTGAATGGTTTTACACCCCAATTTTGGGGCCCTTTATTGCTTGTTGTTGGTGTGAGCAAAGGCTCCGTGTTGAAGGCCGTACATTGACCTATAACAGTTAAATGAGTTTACCTTTTTTAAATTGTTATTTGGATGGAGAGTTGTCTCATTGGCACTCACACCACATCTTCCTATCTATAAGTTGGTTTCGGCTTTTACCTCTTGGGCTGATATTGAACCCAGGGCTGATAATACATCTGCTATGTCAAATGCCATGTAATAAACTAATATTATCACTCACCTGAGATATCATATCCTACTATTTGTACTGCATGGTTGATATGTGCTTCACAATGATACTGTATTATGCCACCTAAGTAGTTGTTCCATGTAGTGGCATCTACAGCCACACTAACTGGGGAAGTATTCAATAACTGTAAAATTTTATCTTCCCTCCCAACTAGTCTGAAAGAAACCATGGTCTCAATGAATAATACACCTTATCCTTTCACCAGAATAAGTAGTGAATGTAACTTAATCAAATGATTATATTTTAATGGCATAAACAGTTAAAATTCTAAATGTTATAACAGTTTTGTATAATTTACTTAATTCAAATAAAGCAGTTATGTTTTATAAAATTATTGCAAAATTGAGCAACTTTGAAAAAATGTATTCCAATATTTTATGTATTAACCATTTTCCAAGAAATGTATAGGAGGAAAGATATAAAGGTAAAACATATGTATCGCTGGTATGGGTAACTTTTTAAGAATGTCTAATAAATCATTAGGGAGTAATTTCACAGATCTAATATATATAAATGGGTAAACATTTACATGGTAATGGGTCCTAAAAGATTATTTTCCTTTGTCTGATAAAACTTGGCTCTGATCTTTTTACATAATAATAAGAATGATGGTTAAAATCTAAATAAGATATGACATATATTGCATGTTTGATAGGAAATAAATGAATGGTTACAATTTTCCTATGAAATAAACATGGGTAGGGATTCTAACAAAAATAGAACTTTAGATGTATATTTTTACTGTAATTGACACACACCCTTATTTGAGATTTTTAAGTGTTTTCTTTGGGTTCCATGTATGTTTTTATGGAAAATCTTTAACTTATCTGCCTACCTTTGAAAGTTACCTGACTTGACTATAACTCCATCACTGTTATTGACTATAATACGACAGGAATCAGATGTGTCTGTCAGTGGGTATTTTTTCTCTGTTGTAAGTGGAGACTGTGTCTGAAATCAAAGTTCAATATTGTAGAAATAAAATATCATTATTTACATGTATATGCATTTTTAGAATACATTAAACTGAATCTTGAATATCAAACAAGATGAGAGCTATCATACTGATAATATAAAGGAAGAAATTTTTGCTCAGATGTCTTTTTTGCAAACACTATTTTTATGGATCCATAGGAAAATCAAAAAGTTGCACAAAGGCACAAACTATCATTTGAGGAGTGTTAAAAAAGTAAACTATCAATGTTTATATAAAAGCAACTCAATGGCCTACTAAACGTGAAGCCTATTAATTCTTCCTGTTTTGTTAGCTTAATGATTTTGATTTAAAGTAAGGAGTTGAAGGCATTTATATGTAGAATAGAATAAAGAAGATAATTGGTATGATTGCCAATGAGACAACTAGACTTAACAAGAGACCAAATGACACAGAAATTAACAACCATAAGTCACTGTAGACGTTCATTATTCAAATGGAGAACGGAAATGGGGAATGTGTAAAAGAGACAACAACCTGAACAAAGAGCAGAAACAGTGTCCAAACTAGTATCTCAATTGTTTGTAAAACAATTGAAAGGTCTTTCCTGTAAAAGTGATGTTTTCGTATTGTAATTTGTACGACCTTTCGTTTGATATAAGACAGCATACCTTCTGAAACTTTTCGCTTTTTACACTTAATGACCTCATCCGCCTACATTTTTGAGATCGGAATTATGATACATGGAACAGAGTAGATGAGCTTTCTTTTGATATGCGACAACACCATGTTCTAAAAAGTTTGATTTTTGCACTTAATAACCCTATCCAACTAATTTTTGGAGGTCGGGAATTTGATATATCAAATGTACACATCATGACCTTTCATTTGATATACAACAACCCTACCTTAAAAGAAAATTTATTTTTTGCACTCAATGACCCCATCCAACCAATTTTTTGGAGACGTCAATTTGAAATTTGAAATGTACGCTTTATGTTCTTTCATTTGATATGCAACAACCTTACCATCTGAGAAATTTGAATGTTTGCACTAAATGACCCCACCCGTCCCCCTGGGATGAAAAGGAGGTTTAAAATTTTCATTTTTAAGTAGAGTTTATTGAGACCTTCAATTTGATATATCAGATGACCCCATTTGACAAAGTGCAAATAATGATGCAATATCAACTATATAAATAGAAGTTATGAAACTTACAAAGTCAATGCAAAACTTGAAAATTTCAAATTGATTTTTTTGTGTTTTTTTCCATGGAATGTTTTTGGTATTTGGTCAAACATATAACTATGTCAACCTCTTCAATTTCTAAGACATTTTAAGTGGTAAACTCTTGATGATTCAGAAATACATGCCTCCGCTCGTAAAACTTCAAACTGCATTATCTCTAAAAGGACTATAGATATTTCAAATATGTTAAATGATAAACGATATACAGTTGAACAACAACATTATAGAAAAAGAATTGGGACAATTTCAAAGTTCATAAAGGTCACAATTTATCATCAAATATATGATGCAATACTAAACTTAAGAACCGGAAGTCGTAGAAACATGGGACTAGCACCATTCAACTCAGGACCACTTAACCTTTCAACTATCACAAGGTCAAGGTCATAGTATACTGTGAAGGTCAAGGTGAAATTTCATCATGACCTGACATTGACCTCAAATTGAAGGTCTCGAACTACTGATCATCTTTGCAGTTTATAGTAGGTTGATATCTGTTACCTTTAAAAAGATATTCACACAATACTATACTTTTAAGAATCATCCCGTTGTAACTTTTGAACAGACGGTCGGACATTTTTGGGCTTATTGTATAAAATGTAGAGCTTGTCGAGAAGAACATTTCATACGCTGTATGTATGCAGCAAAGTCTTATCGTTTTCCTAATATGTAAGCTTGAAATTGCAGCGTAATTTTTGTTTGCACTCGGTGACCTTTGACCTTGGGTGCATATTAAAGGTCATATGAATTTAAGATTATTGGTGAAGGTTACAAGTCTCTATGACTTCCGGTTCTCGAATATAAATTTTTGAAAATATATTTTTAATTTCTAAAGGGAAATAACTCCTTATAAGGGTTAATAACAAATAAATTGTTTATGTTTATAAACATTGCCATCTGTTCTAATACATGCTGTCATTTTCAATTAAATTCTATCTCTAATACTTTTTGAAAAAAATGCAAATAAAAGAAATTGATTCAAGGGGATATAACTCTCAAAGTAGATGATGAAATCCTATGCAGCCTCATATGGTAATACATTATGATGAGATCTACCTTTTGTCCAAATAAAGTCGTGATATCTTTTAACACATTTTGGGGGGACCATGTTGAAAAAAATCAACAAAAGGGAGATAACTTCTTAAGGGGAAGGTGAAATCCTACAAAAGTTCATCTGGTAAAAGTTCATGTTGAGGTCTATTGATGGTTTAATTTTGGTATTGATAACTCCAATAGAAGCGGTAGGAGGGCGAGCCAAACAAATGCTGGAAGAAAAAAAAGAAAAAACTAGTATCTCAATTGTTTGTAAAACAATTGAAAGGTCTTTCCTGTAAAAGTGATGTTTTCGTAATGTTCTTTGTACGACCTTTCGTTTGATATACGACAAGCATACCTTCTGAAACTTTTCCCTTTTTACACTTAATGACCTCATCCACCTACATTTTTGAGATCGGAAGTATGACATATGTAACACAGGGTAGATGAGCTTTCATTTGACATGCGACAATGCCATGTTCTAAAAAGGTTGACCTTTGCACTTTATAACCCCATCCAACCAATTTTTGGAGGATGGGAATTTGATATTTCAATAGTACACATCATGACCTTTCATGTGATATACAACAACCCTATCGTAAAAGAAAATGTATTTTTTGCACTCAATGACCCTATCCAACCAATTTTTGGGGGTCGTCAATTTGAAATTTGAAATGTACGCTTTATGTTCTTTCATTTGATATGCGACAACCTGACCATCTGAGAAATTTGAATTTTTGCACTAAATGACCCCACCCTTCCACCTGGGATGAAAAAGAGGTTTAAAATGTTCATTTTCAAGTAGAGTGTATTGAGACTTTCAATTTGGTATATCAGATGACCCCATTTGATAAAGTGCAAAAAATGATGCAATATCAACTAATATATAAATAGAAGTTATGAAACTTACAAATTCAATGCAAAACTTGAAAATTTCAAATTGATTTTTTTGTGTTTTTTTCCATGGAATGTTTTTGGTATTTTGTCAAACATATAACTATGTTAACCTCTTCAATTTCTAAAACATTTTAAGTAGTAGGCTCTTGTTGAATCAGAAATACATGCCTCCGCTCGCAAAACTTCAAACTGAATTATCTCTAAAACGACAATAGATATCTCCAATCTGTTAAATGATAAATGATCTACAGTTGAAGGACAACATTATAGAAAAAGAATTGGGACAATTTCAAAGTTCACCAAGGTCACAATTAATCATCAAACATATGATGCAATACCAAACTTGAGAACCGGAAGTCGTAGAGACATGGGACTAGCGCCATTCAACTCAGGACCACTTAACCTTTTAAATATGTCAAGGTCATTGTATACTGTGAAGGTCAAGGTGAAATTTCGTCATGACCTGACATTGACCTCAAATTGAAGGTCTTGAATTACTGATTATCTTTGCAGTTTATAGTAGGTTGATATCTGTTACCTTTAAAAAGATATACACAAAATACTATACTTTTAAGAATCATCCCGATGTAACTTTTGAACAGACGGTCAGACATTTTTGGTCTTACTCTATAAAATGTAGAGCTCGTCGAGAGGAACATTTTATACGCTGTATGTATGCAGCAAAGTCTTATCGTTTTCCTAATATGTGAGCTTGAAATTGCAGCGTAATTTTTTTTTGCACTCTGTGACCTTTGACCTTGGGTGCATATTAAAGGTCACATGAATTAAAGATTATTGGTGAAGGTTCCAGGTCTCTATGACTTCCGATTCTCGAAATAGAATTTTTCAAAAAATATTTTCATTTTTTCAAGGGAAATAACTCCTTATAAGGGTTAATAACAAAATGATTGTACATGTCCATTAACATTGTTATCTGTTCCTGTACATGTTGCCGTTTTCAAATCGATTCTATCTCTTTTACTTTTTGAAAAAAATACAAAGGAAAGAAATTGTTTCAAGGGGATATAACTCTCATAGGGGACGATGAAATCCTATGCAGCCTCATATGGTAACACATAATGATGAGATGTACATTTTGTCCAAATAAGGTCATGATATCTTTAAAAACCACGAGGGGGGGCCATGTTGAAAAAAATCAATAAAAGGGAGATAACTTCTTAAGGGGATGATGAAATCCTACAAAAGTTCATCAGGTAACAGTTCATAATGAGGTCTATCGATGGTTCAATTTTGATATTGATAACTCCAATAGAAGCAGTAGGAGGGTGTGCCAAACAAATGCTGGAAGTAAAAAAAAAAGAAAAAAAAACATTAGAAAAACAATAAGGTCTTTCCTCACGTAGGGGAAAGACCTTAAAAACATTAGAAAAACAATAAGGTCTTTCCTCACGGAGAGGAAAGACCTTAAAAATGAGTCTCTAATGCAGAGAGAAACTTCTGCACCCGGAGGTGTGCTTCAGCTGGCCCCTAAACAAATATATATACTAGTTCAGTGATAATGGACTTCATAGTAAACTAAAAAATATACAGAAGAAGCTTTTGAATTGTTTGCCACTCTTTTGTAGAAAGATATCTTATCTACATTTTCAGTAGATGCATTGATCTGATGAAACATGCCATCTGTATAGAATAAAATATATCACTTCATGACTTTGAATGACTTACATCTTTAAGCCACTTTACTGCTCGATAAGGATCACCACCGCTACATCCATCATTATATGTGGCACAATCAATAACTTCCTGTACGCTCAGTCTAGGGGGAGGTAATCCTGTCTGTATAGCTTTCATACTTTCTATAGTTTCTGTTGCACTGAATGCCCTGGCAATATAAATATAAATGAAACTTTTTCATACCCTGGATAATTAAAAAATGTACAAGCTACCCACAAAATTACTATGAACATCATTAATTACTAAAAATTCAGAATAACACAGTAAAAAGGACATAACAATGATCAGCTTTTAAACAGTCTGATTCCAGTGCATATTGCAATTCCATCAAGTAATCAGGTTGAGACATTATATTGAAGCTGTAATAGTTTGTTGTAATCTACACAGGTAGATTAACATTGGCTACATTTAATTGTTTGGATAGGAGCCCCTACCAATTGCTTATTTCATAAAAGTACATGCATATATTTGAATAAATTAAATCCTTTTTTAAGTGATTATTGTGCATAAAATAAATCATTTAAAATGTAGAAATAATTTCTAATCAATATCATTGATACAAGTAAGTTCAGATGTTGTTAGTGTTGAGTTTCATTTTATTTGAATTTTCAGATAATAAAATGTTCTTATTTGAGAAAATGTAAAATATAACTAGAATTGCCATTGCAAGCAATAGCGGATGTCACCCTTCCCCCAATTGCCACTATGCAGCAGCCATTTCAAAATTGTTAAACAGTGAATGCACATATATATTCATGGCAAAATTACCTTTTTCTAAAAAATTTCAGTACATTCAGAGCGTTTTGAAAAATTTCACATTTCTGATGTTTCCATGGCAACGGCAGCCATTTTGGAAAGTCAAAAGTCTCACTCAGACTTACCAGTCTACAATCATATTAAGTTTCATCAATTTTGGAGCATTTTGAAATTTTTGAAATATTTGATCCTGTATCCATGGTAACAGAGTAGTTCCAATGATTGTCAAATCATTCAAAACCTGTATATAGTGGACAACTATATTGCATGGAAATTTGATGATTTTTAGTTCAAGCATACCAAAGTAATTCACCAAACCTGGATGTTTTGGGAGCATTTTGACGTTTTTGCATTGTTTCCATGGAAACGGCAGACATTTAGGAAATTCCAACGCCAAATTCCACATCTACCAAAGTTGCTCATCGTTATGTTAAAGTTTTCAAAAAATTGGAGCATTTTCATATTTTTGAAAATTTTTGTGTAGTTTCCATGGCAACATAGTAGTTCCAATGATTGCCAAAATTATCCAAAACCAGTATATGGCCGGCACCTTCATTGTATTAAAATATAATGATTCTGAGTTTAAGCATCTCCAAATTATTCACCAAAAACAAAAACTTGATTTTTTCACAATTTTTCTGTTTCCATGGTAACGGCAGCCATTTTTTATTGTCTTGGACCCTACAGCAACCCGAAATTTTGTGTTCCACCTTACAGTGAACTATCATTAAGATTGGTTCTATTTAATTCCAAAAAACCTGCCGGACAAAATAGGTGGAAGTATAATAATAATACAGAAAAAGAAACAGAGGAAAAGCAATATGTCACCCGACATTGTCGATCGGGTGACATAACTAACTACAAGTAAGAAAAGGTGTTGAACCTGTTTAATAAGTACTGGTACTGACATTTGGATTGTTATCTATTTTATTATTGTACTAACCAACATCCTCCACATTTCTTCTGATTCTTTACCGGAGTCACAAAGTTTATATTGCTAAAATTCCTCCTGTTATATAAAAAATATAATTTGGTGATGATTTAAATGAGAAAATATGGTATGAGTGCCAATTAGACAACTATCAATAAATTGTAGTTCAGTCAATCTAGCATAAATTTGACCCTAAAATTGAAGTAATTGCACAGAAGATTTTCAAGTTTTAATCTTTAGCATTATACCCCAAATATACACAGAAAAGTTTCCCATAAAATCTTATGTGAGGAAGACTAAAAAATCACCATTTAAAATTCCTATGGAGTTTTGCATTGAGATGGGAAATAACTTTGCAAAAAAGGCAGAATTATCATAAAAAATTAATACAAAATTATAACTTTACCGCTTCTGTTCATTAGAATGTACTGACTCTTGAATTTTAAGCCGTCTTTAGATTATAATATACAACTCTAAAGGTGTTTTCATACCTTTTATCAAGCTATAATCTAGATTTGGTAATTAATTAGTTGACCAGTTATAGAATTTTTCAACATGTCAAGGTAAAGAATCTCAAATTTGATAAAAATAATGAAGTATGTATTTTTCTTTTTGTGGTTAAAAGTTTCTTTAAACATTTAAGATGCTGAAAAAATATAATATACAATTATTAACAATACCAAATTTTCATTTGATTTTTTCAAAATGGTCAGAACAGCAAGCTATAAAGGACCCAGAATGACTAGTGAAAACCATTCAAACAGGAAACAAACAGTCTAGTCTAATTTCTATACAAATAAAAAGGAACAGATGACCACCTTTACACCAGACCTGCAGCATAACTCCTGAAAATTAAATGTGCACTTGTCATAAAAGAACTTATAGACTATGGTCACTGATAATGTTTTTGAAGTAAGATATTTTGTCAAAAGGAACATTAACTATCATAAAGAAACAAAATAAACATGTCTGTTTGAAAGAAAATTGATGGGTACATTCTGATCAAGATGTCAAATCTGTAAAAATCAGAATTCATTTCTAATCAAGGTTCCTAGGTTCTTGGGTTCTAAAAAAACTGTCAAGTGGAAGTTAAGTTCTAACGAGGAAATAAAATATTCCAAAATTTGAAAACAATTATGGGGCATAACTCTTGAATTCTAAATGCCAAAATCTTTAAAACTGATATGGTCCGAGACTTCAATTGTCGTCCCTTGATTTTCGTTGTTCACGAATATAGTCCTTAGTGTTAACAGTGGATTACTTGTCAATAATATTTATATCCCTTCCAAATTTATTTCTCCATGTTTAATGCCTCAAATTGTAAGTAGGGGTTGAAATTACACTGTAAAAAAATTTGAGTCCAGAAATTTACAGGAGAGTAGTGATCTGGTCCAGCTGAAAAAGGTTAAAAATTAGCACTTCGGAAGCTGTCAAAAGATTTCAAGACACCCTAAACACAAAATTGTCTATATTTTGAGTTATAGATGATGAAGTTTTCTATAATTTTGATATAATTTGTCCCAAAAATAGTACAACACACTGTAAAAATTTCATTGAGAAAGCGCAGGTGTGATTTTTTTAATTTTCATTTATGTTCTTAAAAGCAATGCACTACAAATTAATTGTGGTCTCGGACCATATGTATATTATGAATCATGACATTGTGTTAAAATTGAAAAAAGTTTCTATCTGACATCTGAAATTTATTTTTTAATTGGAAACCAAAACTAATATCAATTTTTAGATAAACCAAGTAGCATAATTCATGAATATAGTGGAAATCTTATCTTCAAAATTTAACTTGAAATCTATTTTATAAATAAAGACATTGTGTTATAATTTTTAAAGGATTTTGAAATATTCAATTTTTGAAGTAATGGCATTTCAATGCATGTATTGAGGAAACACATAGCTTTTTTTTTTAAAGTTATTCAAATGGGTTGCTGTAAAATCTGTTGTATAATTTTGATGGTAGTTTGCTATACCTCAGTAGCAAGAAGAATTTTGAATGTTAAACTATTATCACATAGCCTGGAAATTACCAATCAACTCTTTTTGGAATATCCAATTCTCTGAAGAATTTACTTGGAGTATGATGCTGGTTTTCATCATTGGCCTTTCTTGACACTTTCAAATCTGATAAATACTGATCTACAAACAAATAAATATAGTGTCACTTTATTGATATTTTATCTTGCATTGAAAATTCTGTATTTTACTAAGGTGTATAAAACTATATAATATATAAAAGTCTATAAAAAGGACCAACCAGCAAATTTACTATGTACCGGATTGTCTAGAATAGGCGATACTATGCAGATAAGGAAAAAATTATATCAGTCTAAAGATTTGCACAACGGTACTGATATAAGGTGTTATTAAACGAAAATGTTGTTATAAAATCGTGTTGACAAATATTTCGGCTCAACAAATGGCCTTCTTCTTCTTCTTCTTCTTTTAAATTATGATATTCAGGATTAAAATCAATCGACCAAAACTTACCTGTATTATTACTGATCTATTTTCACACCTTGTACATTATGTATCAGTATTGTTAAAACTTGTGACACAAGAAGAAGGCCATTTGTTGAGCCGAAATATTTGTCAACACGATTTTATAACAACATTTTCGTTTAATAACACCTTATATCAGTACCGTTGTGCAAATCTTTAGACTGATATATATATATATATATTACGGATTACAAATGTGTCGAGGTTTGTGATTGGATAACAACACAGAGATGTCAGTATATATTCGGGAAACTGCCAGGGTATATACGACGTTTTTATCCCCAATTGGAACCTCAAAAACGTCATCATAACACTGGTTACTATGTGACGTAGTCAAAAGCTATGGTACTGTCAGAGGCTCACAGAGGGAAAATAATGACGTGCGTCAGTCAATAATACATTTTTGATACAAAATCACGCAACTTACACTTTTCTAATACTTAAATTTAATGCTAAAAGTGTTATTATAAATTATTACATACACGATAAAATTATGTTCACAGCAAATTAGAACATCCTTCACGTATGCCGAACATATCAGGTTGGATTGTTCAACATATATGTGTTGTCAACAAATACTTGCACTGGAAAATAACATTAAGTCAGGGGTAATCCGTAATATATGTGTAATTCAGGTCTCAGTCGGGTATATACTGTGACATTCACGGCTTAGGTCTTATATCCCCTTCGCCTCGGCTCAGGGAATATAAACTCTAAGCCGGGAATGTCACGGTATATACCCTGTCTGAGACCTGAATAACATATAATATGTTTGAACGTATTTTTCAATTTAGACACGTATATATATATATATATGTTAATCCACTATTACAAAAATGTTCTGCAATGTTGAATGACAAAATAAGCCAGAATACATACATGCAGACAAAAGTGTAAGTAAAATAAAAAAAAACAAATTAGAGACAATTGTGCAAGGTCTAAAAATAAAATAAAAATGCATTAGTAATCTAATTGTTCTGCTTAAAAATAATGGTTGACTTAGATATTATAGATTTGTCTCCCCTTCCCATTCATTAAATATGTGTCTCCAGTCACTATTAAATAAAAACAGAAATTCATAAAATTTGTTTCAATTTTTAATTTCACCAATATTAAAACACTTAAAAGAGAGCTAAAATTTAAAGGTATAAAATACAATACATGTACAATTAACATGACAATGGTATAGTATTGGTAATTGATGCGGCAGTTATAATAGAGTAAGACAGTTAAGAATATGAAGCCTACCTTTAAATTCTTCAGGTGAAAGATCAGAAAATTGTGTAGGTCCATAGTAAGCACTTAAAAGTTTGTGAGTTCCATTTAGGAATCTTTGGAATTCTAAGTTGGTCTGAAAATATAAAGAAACTTAGATTCTCAATTTTAGTAGAGTAGTGAATCAATATAAACGATAAACAACAAAAAGACAAAACAGCATAATATCTTTCTTTCTAAACTTCAATCACAAAAGCAAATGAAAGAGTAGCATATATGTTTTTTTATCATTTCCTTTGGATTAAGAAACTTTTCAATTATTTTTATTTTCAAACAAGAAGTTGACTTATTTAGTACACATAAAAATAGCTTAAATCAGGGTTTGACACTAATATTAGAGGTGATGTAGTCCACAGGACTACCAAGAAAATTTTTTTGGGTAGTCCTGGTAGTCCTCGTCTATCACTGGTGAGGGCCGCAACGCGGCCCGAACTAGCTAGGGGGGTTTGGGGGCATGCCCCCCCAAGAATTTTTTTGGAAATAAGATGCAATTTCCTGCCATCTGAGCACCCCAGAAGCACACAAATGTTCATTTGAGTTTTGAAAATATTTGGTTTTTTTTTTCAGATAAATTTAAGTTGACATTCAGTGAATAAATTTTATTACTCCTGAACTTTTCCTGTCAGAAAACAGTCTGCACCAAAAACTTTTTCAACTACTAGTCCGAAGACAAATATTCTGACATTTTTCTTATTGGTCCAAACAAAATTTTGCAAAAACTCACTAGTCCGAATGAAATTTTACTAGTCTGGGGCATCGGACTAGTGGCTAACCGTGCAGACTGAGAAAATATTGAAAAATTAAATGCAAAATCTGCAATCTGAGACAATTTCAAAGGCCTTGTTAGGTAGTGTTATTTCACCTTTTATTCCGGGATTATTTAGAAAAAATAGGATAAAAATAAGGCCATAATAAATAATAGGTTTGTTTGCCCAAACGCTACCTACCCAGATAAAAGCTGCCTTCTCTGTCTCAAATTCTTTTATTGTCCTGATTTGAAGAAGTTTTTTTTAATCAAATAGGCATGAAGACTAATAAACATCTAATACTTCAATTTCTTTTTAAAAAAAATGCCCACCTACCTACCCACTGTCTCAACCTTAGGGTAGGGTTTGGGCAAACCAACTTAAATATTTTTATGTGTGGCCTAAGTCAATGTTTGAAGTTTTCATTAATGCTTCAAACAGTTTATAATTATTTTTTTTGTAGTGATACAATGTCTTTGTTTGTGTACTAGAGGTCAACTTCATTATCACTGTTGAAAGCAATTCAGTGGATATGTTGCTGAAACAAAATGTCTTTAATATTATTTTGAATGACATGTATGTAGGTTTTTTTAATAAGAAAGCCACCAAAAAAATATTGTTGCCTTTTTTTCCAAACTACCTCTTCCTGTTTATTTTTTTCAGGAGGATAATAATTTTTCATCCAAATTTGGGAAGTTATTTTTTTAACTCATCTACGTTTTTATTGCTGACCTTTGCTGTCTATTCAGCAATTTCTTCACATTTTGGATAAATCAGACATTTTTATTTACATTGAAATCCTTAGTGTTACAAACACTGTGATGATTCTGATCAGAAATCTGGATCTCAAAAGTGCTTTCATAATAACAATATTAAAATTACGTTCTTCCAAATGCCATCACTGTTTTTGAAGAATTTAAACATTATTGGGAGGACTTTTATGCCAATCTTTAGCATTGAAATAGCCAGACCATATACAAAATTCCAGGTGGTCCACAGGACTACTGATTAACCATGTTTTGGTAGTCCTCCTAGATTTTAGGGGGGCACCGGACTACCGGACTACCGTTAGTGTCGAACCCTGCCTTTATTGTTGTTCTTTGGATTAAAATTAATTATCGCCAATTTACAAATTTTTCCTTTGATCTTGCTGACTGATAATTTTTTTACTCACAGGAGACGTGTGATGTTAAAAAATATCACTAGAAACTAAGGGCACACATGCCATTATAAATTTAATTAACAATCTCGTCATAGGTAAAATGCAGATTATAATTGGTCATTTCAACTGAATTGCTTTTCTCACTTTTGCTGTACCAGCTAAAGTGGAAAAATTAATCTCGTTGAGATAAGGAATTAAAATCTATAAATCTTTTTTCAAATCACAGTTTTTGTTTTAGGTATTATTTATTCCTGTGTAGTTCATCTTTCCCTTAAAATAAGTATTAAAATTTAAGATGCCCCTTATTACCTTAAATCCCCAGAAAAATTGCATTCAACAAACGAATTGACATCTGCATGTAAACATGCAAATAATTCAAAATGTGTTTCATACCTGCCAACTTTTTAAAATGCACATTGGGGTTTTACATGCAAGATGGCTCTTAAAGTCCTACAAAACCTTCAAATACATTTTTATGTTGTTGTTTGGCTTCTTCATACTTTTACAAGCTTATAGCCATTATAAAGTTAATTGTTTTGTTTAAATTTGTGGAAAAAATTGCTCTTTCAAAATTTCTATGTAGGAGCTTCCCATTGGGGAGGGGGGGCTCCGGGATTGACCCTTTCGGGATCCGGGAATTCTTTTTTCAAATTTCGGGACCTCAGGATTTCGTGTTTTTTTGAGCCCGGGATTTCAGGATTTAGTGTTTTTAAGCTCTGGATTTCGGGATCAGGACCCCTCCTGCCTTCCCTCATGGGGCAAATTCCTCACAAATATAGACAGTTGGCAGGTATGGTGTTTTATGTAGAGCATCGGGCATCAGCGTTACCTCCTATGTACTAAGGTGGATGTAGCTAACAGCAACTTGAACAAGATAACGTCATATAAATATAATTTTTTTACATGTAATGATGTTTCAGGTTCTGAGCTTGAATGCCCTGCTTGTCATTCCTAGTAGTATTAATTAATATACACCATGGTAAAATAGAATATCGTCTGATAGCAATCAAAATGGATTAAAGAAAAGTAACATTACAGAACTTGTTAAAAGTAACAAAGTGTATTGAACAACACTACTAGAAAAATAATATGGAGACAAACTATAAGCTGAAAACAGTGGTCAGGATATGGTTAGTTTTTTACCTTATAGTTTTGATATTTTTTGTGGAACACTGGTGTTTCTGAAATGCTCTTTTTGTTAAATTTTTTAAGATAAACTTTGAATTCTTTAACCTGGCTGCTGTTCACTAATAAAAGAAGAGAATATAATACCAAAAACAAAGTGAAAGTGAAACTTGACATAATGAAAAACTAACTATAAACCGGAACTCCGTGTAGAACACTTTTCCGGAACTGACCATACCATTAGTTGTTATCAGATATAGGTACAGTTTTAAAATGAACCTTTTTAATCAAAGATAAATTATTTGTTCTAAATTATTTATCAAAGTGAAAATTAACTTTCCTTAAATAAGTGTATAACTATTGCAAATATCATGCGGAAATAAATCCGAGATCGGTCTCCCACAATACATTTCGTTTCACTGTGAACTTCCTCTTTAAAATTGCCGTCAACATGGCTAACCCAATAAGCAAAAAACGGAAGGTTAGATTCCATTTTCACTTAGTCTTATGAATTTTATAAAATATTAAATGAACCTAACATGAACATAAGCCATTATAGTCTCCATTTTGATAATGTTCTGTTACCGATGGTGAAGTTGTTACCAGATATTGAACGGATGGAGATGTATGTTTCCACATTTCCATTCTCAATTTTAATTTTATCTTTCGTTTTAAAGTTAAGCATAGTTAAATTGAGTGTTATTCTGATTCATAATCATAGGTCTGATTGAATCTTATAGCATGTCACGTTTGCAATTTTATAAATCTCACCAGACTATACTTTCATACTTTTTCAAACTTCAAGCTTTTCCTGGAAATCTCGGCCGATGATTTTTCGTCTTCAGATTTCATCTAACTGAGGCCTAGAAATAGACTTGTATTATTGTTGTTAAAACTAAGTGAAGCTATGATTTATCCACCCTCAATTCGTGGTGAAGGGAATATTTGACAATCCAAACTTTGGCACTAATGAAATTCGATGGTTTTGTGTGATTGCATGCATGTTTTTGCTGACTTGTCTTGAGAGTTGGAGGTTTTGGGTTCAAACCAAAATACAGTGTTTAACAGTTGGCATTTGCTGCCTCGCTGCTAAGCACTGAGTATCCAACTGTGTTTTAAGAGCAAAGCCTGGTCAACTGGAATTCTGAATAATGTGTTTGTGAGTAATGTAGCCATTGTACTGTAGAGTGACATTTCTTCCTGAGGGGGGGGGATAGGAGGGGTCCTGATCCCGAAATCCTGAACTTAACATCCCGAGATCCAGAAACTGAAATAAAGAATTCCCGAATTCCGAAAGAGTCAACCCCAAAATCCTGAGCTTAAAAACACCCAATCCTTGAGTCCCGATAAAGGTCATACACCTCTTTCCTGTATACTATTGAAATTAGCAATAATACAAAATATGGCTCAGAATTCAGCCTAATTAATGCAGAATTCATATTAAATATGTACTATCTAATATGCACTTAATTTTCAGCTGGACATTAACAGCCATCTGTATTATCATTAAAATTAAATTGATTTGAACATTCTATTAATCCTTAATTCATCTATGATGTCAATACATTATACATATGAAGGTAAATTAAGTTTTTCTGTTTTGTAGTTTGTTGCTGATGGAGTTTTCAAAGCAGAATTGAACAACTTCCTGACAAGGGAACTGGCTGAAGATGGTTACAGTGGTGTTGAAGTCAGAGTAACCCCAACACGAACAGAAATTATTATCCTGGCAACAAGAACACAAAACGTTCTTGGTGAGAAGGGTAGACGTATCAGAGAATTGACCTCTGTTGTACAGAAAAGATTCAATTTCCCTGAAGGCACAGTGGAGGTATTTCAATTGTTAATTATTATATTAATGTCAGATCATGTATTACATTATTAGTGGCCTTTTTAAAGATGTTTTTCTTATGTCGGAAATTTTTTGACTCTAAATTACACAATTCATGTAATGATGTTGACCATTTTTGGCAGTAAGGTAGCAGTTGAACAAGAAGAACATTGCCGTGGAGAAGAATACTGATAAAAATATTATTTGTCCAATTTTCAGTGATGAAACATGTTAAGGTCAGTCCGGTACTGTAAGCTTCTTAATTATTGAGCTTCCTACTTGAATTGCATGAACTCAATATTCCAATCGAAATGACCTTACTATACTGGAGAGAACACTACCACGTCAAACTGACAGACATTTTAGTTCTATATGTACAAAATAAATCTGATTTACTCAGTAATTGACTGAACCTAGACCTCAAGATTGAATAACAGACCACAATCAGGCAGATGATACTGTACAAGGATTAAACATTCACTCGTATTCACTATTGTAGATAATTAATGTTATACTAATGAACTATGCATGCTTTGTTTACATTATAAATATATCTGTTTCAGTTGTATGCTGAGAAGGTTGCACAGAGAGGATTGTGTGCTATCGCCCAGTGTGAATCACTTAGATACAAACTGATTGGTGGTCTTGCTGTAAGAAGGTAAATTTTGACACGAGTGAAAAATTCTGAAGGAAAAGAATGTGTGTGTCAATGAATTAGCAAATACATGTACACATTCTACACTTAACCTTTTGAGCTAAAGTTTATTAAAAAAGCTATTTATCAAAGTTTATTTTGATTATGTCTAGTAATCCATTTACATAAAGAAAACCCTAATTGATTTTCAGTTCAAGGTCACAAAAGCTTTTGATAGATTGAAATTTGGTTTGTGTATGGTATTTGCATCTGGATATTTGTTCATTAGATCAAAGGTCATCATCCCAACCATGAACAATTTTATCAAATTTAAGTTTGCTTATATCTTTTAAATCAAACCTTTAAGCAATGCCAAGTTTAATGATATCCCTTAGTTTGAAAACAAAAATTGTGTTGGCAATAAACCATCATTTGACAAATATTTGATGCAAACTTTTCAAGATTTTTTTACATCGAAATCCCCCAAAACAGAAATTGTCATTGAACTTTTGAAACAATATCTCCAATCATTAACAAAACTTATTTTGATCATGTCCTTTGGAAACAGCATCATGATTTTAAAGTCAAGGCAAACTTCACCTTTTAAGTAAATACTTAAATTCACAATCTATCTGACACTAATTATACAGGAAATTCATTATAATAGAAACAAAACTGCAATTTAAAGGATATTAAAATTATTGACTTCTGTGTTTACACACAGTAAATGAACAAGTTAATGATTAATAATATCATGCAAATAATACAACTTTCTTTTATTGATAGAGCGTGCTATGGTGTTTTACGATTCATCATGGAGAGTGGAGCTAAGGGCTGTGAAGTTGTCGTCTCCGGTAAACTGAGAGGACAGAGAGCCAAATCCATGAAGTTTGTTGATGGCCTCATGATTCACAGTGGTGACCCAATCAATGAATATGTTGACACAGCTGTTAGACACGTCCTTCTCAGACAAGGTATAGTTGTTACTGGTGGCAGGGATGTAGAATTGTTTGTTGTGAACCCTTCTCTCTGGGCATGTCAATTTAAATTTTATTTGTCCTGTGAAACATTGACCATACATGTAACTAGGTGAAAAGGCTAAAATAAAAAAAAAAGATCCCCTGTAGCGAAAGTTGCATTAAGTTTTTCCTTTGTCTGACTGTATGTCTATATGTTCTTAAATATGAAAAAGAAGTTGTGGTATGATTGCTAATAATAATAATAATAATAATAAATTCTTTATTTAAAGAGGGTAAACACAGTTAGTTACAATCACTAATCTTCCCTGAGGCCCTCATATACATGTATGTAATACAAGTAAAAACAAAATGATAATAATAAGAGAAAAAAGCAAACATACAACATATAAAGACATAATAGTTCAATGTACATGTACCATGATTAAAAGATATGAAACAGTTACATATCGCATGTGGTAAATAGACCTAGTATATATATACAAATCATTAAAATCATACATTCTAAGAGTAATAGTTGCAATCATTTCAGACTGAATATTGGGACTGTCTCAAGTATTGTTTTATAATTTGTTTAAAAGAATAAGTGTTTTGCACTTAATGTCAGAGACAACTCTCAAAAAGAAACCAAATGACTCAGAAATTAACAACTATAGTTGGTTTCTGTTCTCTAACTTAAGTTTGCCTCAACCAAATTTTATGAAACTTGAACACAATGCTTATAACCAAAAAACACAGATCAAGTTTAAATCATCATATCTAGGTTGCACTTTGTAAATACAGCTGTTTTTAAAGCCGATCCTCTATGGGGAGATATATATATATATAATTTTCATAGATATGTTAATTTGGTATGGTGCTGGTTTCCAGATGATTTCTGTGTTTCATCTCATAGAGATGTTTATTTGGGAATGTAATTTTATACCAGTAAAGAAAATCAGGGTAGTCCCTAAAATTTAATTCTTAAGAGGTCCTAAAGTTGGATTAGGGGTACAATGTAGTATAGAATTTTAGTATAAATTTAAATTCTTAGAAGTTCCAGGCATATTAATGTTGAAAATATGTTGCAAAGCCCTATATTGCAGTCCTTCTAATCAGATTTTCACACTTTTTTCATGTATGAAGATATTGATTTAATAATTGATACAAATAGTTAAATCATTTTATCCAGAGGTATGCTCCTAATAAATCTAAATTTTCTTATTTTATTTACATTAAACTAGGTGTACTTGGAATTAAAGTAAAGATTATGTTGCCATGGGATCCAAGTGGTAAGATCGGCCCCAAGAAACCATTGCCAGATCATGTTAGCATTGTAGAACCTAAGGATGAGGTTGTTCCTTCAAGACCATTCTCTGAGCAAAAGGGATCTAAACCTACAGATCCAGCCCAGCCACCTGTTGCATTATAAAAGTAGGTATACACTTGTACTCAGAATAGAAACTTTAAAATAAAACTTTGACAAGAAATATACTGTGGATTTATTATTATTCCTTGGATACCAATTTTTGTGGATTTTGTGGGTACAGAAGAACCACAAATTTAAATGTTCAGCAAATAACAAATTTAAAATAAGGTATGCAGACTTTCACAAAACCACGAAATCAGATATTTACAAAAAGGCATATTTTTGTCAATCCATGAAAATTGGTACCCACAAAATTAAATGAATTCGCAGTATCATTATTTACAATCTTGGGTTTATACTAGCTTTCACTGTCTTTTTTTTTTTTGGTTGATCCACAAATTTAGTGTTCAAGTACACATTTTCTATACATACTCAGAGTCCGAGGGGAAAACCATGAAATCAATTATCCATATCTAGACATTTCCTTAATCAATAAAGATTGATACCCACACAAATGAATATATCCACACAATCGCTTACTTTTAAAGTATCTCCCAAGTAGAAGATCACTTTACCTTCCAACCTGTACATCTATTATAGAATTATTAAATGCATTCCTAATTGTTTTCCATGCATTTTGTAATAATGTAGTGGATTAAAGGGAAATTGCAATACCAAAAAATCAAGTTTTACTAATCCAGTTGTTATGATTTACAATAACTACTGGTTCGCTGACTTGTGACATTAAAAATGTAGATTTCCCATAATATTAATAATGTGAGTTCAAGAAATTTGAAAAATAGAAATTCTATTAAATAGACAAATGTCTTTTTAATTATAAGAAGAAGGTTAATTGGTACATTAAAAATATTTTTGATTTTCAAATTTAAGGAACTTTAAACTGGCTTTATCCTACATGTCATACCTTCTATCAACATTTGCTTTAAACAACAAATAGAACATACAGATATGAAGAAAAAAGTAGTGTGAAAAAAGAAACAATGTTTTCCAGTGCCAAAAATAGAACATTTGAAATTTAGATGCTCCAACATTGTGCTTTATGCAATAAGATACTTGTAGAGACAGCAACCTTTCAACACAATCGTGTCATATACGGAAAAAAAAAACAATTTAAACAAAGTAATGTAAAAGAAGAAAATTATATTTATAGACTTAAATTATGTAATACAGAAAAAGAATGGTAAAATATTTTTTATTTCTTTTTCAGATTGTGCAGATCAAGTCATAAAGACAATAAATAAAAAAAAAAGACTGAACCTCATCTTTTTTGTATTTTAAACCCTATTAAATCAGGGTCAAACACCAACAGTAGTCCTTCTGGACCTGATGCTACCTAATTTATGATAGGTCAATATGTTTTGCTGGGTAATTTGAAGGAGTTCTACTAATAGTTTGCTTAAAATTAAAAAGGGGGGGGGGGGGGTGAATCACAAAACAATTTGAGGTATTCTTTCATTAGAGATCTGAAAATAGGAAGAAATACTGAAAACTTGGTATATGCTTATATCATAGCAAACAAAGTAATGGTGGCTTGTTTTAATAAGGACTTTCTGAAGGTTTTTTTTTTTAGTGTTTGCATGAAGCAAATATTGAGCATGAATCAGTTCGTGAGAGTAATGGGGCTGTGTTTGTGATTATTGTTAGATTTTGTATGCATTTAGAAATTGTTTTACATAATCTGAACATTGAAAAAAAATAATATCTATGATATGAACTTACAGATAAATGAATTAAAAAAAATATGAAAAAAAGGTAGAAATGTATTGAATACATGAAAAAAGCATCATAAAAAAATATTTATTCATTTTAGTTTCCTTCCAATATTTTTTTCTTACTGTCTTTTTCATTTGTGTTTGTGAAATATTGTAACCTGACATTGTGTCTGTTACAACTTTGCACTTACCATCTCTGGAAGTACAAATCAAAATGCATATAAAATTTCATCAAAATCTTACAGGATTAATTTCTAAAAAACTCTAAAGAGCAACAACTATGTATGGTAAATTCTGTGCAAGGGAAAAGTCCAAAAACACCAGAGGTGAAACAGAAGTAGACATCTATTATAAGATGCATTCCTAATTATTTTCCATGCATTTGTAATAATGTAGTGGATTAAATGGAAATTGCAATACCAAAAAATCAAGTTTTACTAATCCAGTTGTTATGATTTACAATAACTACTGGTTCGCTGACTTGTGACATGTAAATTTCAATAGTATTATTAATTCAACATTTAAGGCTTATCAGTTAAATCGTCAGTATTACTTCCAAAGGGATAAACAGAAAACTGACCCAGTCATGAAAACGAATGCAAATGACCGTGTATAACAGCATGCCTTAAATTAGTAAATTAGGCATCTCCTGCAGTGATGGTCACAATATGTTTAAACTTGGTATGTACATCCATATGTTCCAAAGTTTGTTTATGTTCTCTAACTTAAAGCCTTCACCAAATGTTATAAAACTTGTACATAATGCTTATTACTACAAAACACAGATCAAGTAATTTCAGAGGCATTGCTTTAACTGTTCTGAAGTTGTGATCCAGGTATACAAGTTTATAACCACATAATACAGATGAAGTTGTAAATTGGGTGGCACCACTTGTATCATTCTTAAGTTGTACCCCTTTATAAACAAGCAGGAGCATCATCTGTGTCACTGGTGTCCCATGGACACATTCCCCATTTATTTTTTCATCCACAAGTTTTATTGCTATTGTCATCAAAATATGTATGAAACTACTATCAATTTTAACAAAATTTGTCCAGAAGGATAATTACCTTTATATGTAGGATAGATATAAAAATTAAAGACATTGTTGATGAGACTACCAATCACCAGAGACCAAATGACTTGGATGTAAACAATTACTAGTAGTCAACCTAAGATGAGGAAAACACATACCATAAAGTAAGCTTACAAAAGGCCCTGACACGACTACATGTACAAAACAAACTATAAGTATGAATTAAATCTATGAACAGTAGAACTGCCAACTGAAGTTAACATTATTAAAAAAAGATATAGGAAAGGATTATTAATGTTGCCTGTCAACTTATGATATATACCGGTATGCTTACTAATTTTATGTTTGTCTCGAAAACTAAGGAGAAAGGAATATATTGTTAAATAATCTATGCACTTCTTGATCTTTTCCATGCAGTTGTAATGTAGTGGATTAAAAAGATGATGCAAAAGTAAAAACAAGTTTTACTAATCCAGTTGTTATGGTTGACAAATCTGGTTCGCTGACTTGTGACATGAACAATAGAAATAAAATTGAAATTGATAATTGAAAAGGAGAAGATAAAAACCCGACAAGAGTAGACAACAATTAGTACAATTATAATAAAGTAGATACTGAACCCGCAGTGGTGGATTCCCGCTTTTTGGAAAGTTTGCTATAGCTTGCTATTGCCTACTTTCCATAGCCATCGGCCTCAAACTTATGGTGACAGATTATCGCCATTTATTCTGTTCCGAGATAATTTAGTACTAGTGTTTGAATTCTGATTCTTGGAAGGTTCTTTTAAAATTTTGAGTAACTTCTCATTTGACTGAAAAGATTACAGCTTTAATAAAAAAAAAATGAATGTTCACCGATGATTCAGATGAAATTAACTCCATTTTGAAAATGAGTATCTCAAACACTACTTCGCGTATCTGTCATACGCTGAAGAGAAAATCACAAGAAATCTACGCCAGATTGCGTCAGATTCATTCATGAAAATTTCATGAATGAACATTTTCCGCACTACTTTTACCTGTTTACTATGTACGTACGTAAACGTGGTAAAAGCACGAGAGTATCGAAAAAATCGGAAATGAGGTGCAAGCCGTCGGATAATTGACAAGTGATAATGATTTTTTATAACAAAACACAGGTGATAGAATATAAAATACTCGATAATTATATGTCTAATGTCTCAGTAATGGACGGGTACAGGTAAATACGGTACCGGCTTTCGATAAAAAAGAATAAAATTTTTAAAATGCATTGTTTTTGTCTAAACATCCACCGAAACTTCAAAGGTTTTGATGCCAAAAATCAGTTGAACACTTTTTTTTTAAATACATTCCAATGTGGATAAAAGGGCCTTCACTCGTGCAGCATGCCCAAGTGGATCAAACTGACAGCAGAAAAAAACATTGACCAACGTCAATTCTTCTTCAGTCTTCTTCCAATAATTTACATCATACCACCTCTGGTGTCACCAGAGACATATAATACAATTGTATTATATGTCTCTGGTGTCACATTATCGCAAATTCGCATTAATATAGCATCCATATTAAAAGCAACCAGGTCAGCATCTACTTCTTGAATACCATATCTCAGGGTATTAATACAAGTGCTGTAGAAACGATTAAGGTTCTTGAAATTGTGATGATGTGTACCCTTTGGCTTAAATGGCTGCATTTCACCTCAAAATTTATCTAGATTACAGACAAACATGTGCATAGCTTGCCCTTTTTTAATAGAAATTCAATTGCTTTGTCATCCAAACACAGAGGCAATGATTACCATAATATATCAAACGAATGGCTTACAACAACAAAATTATGAATCTAGCGTATATATAAACCTTTTATTCATGCGGTCATACTGCTGTTGTTATGCTCCCACCGTATTGAGTTTTATCCTTGTTCTTCTGTAAGTATGTACATTCTTCCCTTACTTATAAGTACCTCCGTATATATCCCAAAACTTGTTTCTGTTTTCTTACTTTAGTTTGCCTGAGCCAAATTGTATGAAACTGATACGCAATGCTTATAACCACAATTCACAAGTCAAGTTTGAATTTTTGTTGCGTAACATTAAACTTGTAGCATTCTCGCGTTTAATGCGACTTTACAAAAAGAAAAGTTGCTGGAAACTTAAGCTTCTGTTCTCTTATTAGTATAGTTTGTCTTAACCAAATGTTATGAAACTTATACACAATTCTCATTTCCACAAACACTGATCAAGTTTGAATTTGTGGATTTAGTTTTACTGCTCTAGGGTTGTGCTTTGTTACAAATGAAACCAGATGCTCTGCATGGCACAGCTTTATACGACCGCAGAAGTCGAACCCTGAACAGTTAGGACAAGTATGGACACAAAATTCAAGCTTGATACAGCTCTGAATTTGGATTGCGATCAAATTGTTGACATAACATTTTGGTTTCTGACACAAAACAAATGTCAAGATCTTACAATTCTATTGCACAATACTGTATAATTAGAATGAATACACAGTGTTTATTAACCCATAATTCAGATCAAGTAAAAATTTTGGTAGTGTCACAATTACAGTTCATGAGTTTATAACGTTAATGCTAGCGAGGGCATCATTTGAGTCCAATGGACATGTTCCCTATTTTTGATAAAAGCCTTTAATATAAATTCACTTTCCTTACAGTTGTATTGATTTAAGTTACTGTAACTGTCTTATTTATATTTATCAGTATTTTTTGCAAAGAACCAATGCTATCCAAAAGAGTTCAAAGAATGAAAATGTATTAATAACTATAGGCCATTCTAAAGGTCGTCAATAATGAGAAATGTTAACGTTTGTACCATATACATGTAGAAAGCTTTAACAGGCCCTGATATGAAACATATGGAACAATTCAAACAAACAAAAACTTACGTGTTCATTTAATAAAAACAAATATGAAGGACTAAAACCAATAGAAAAATACTAATTCACAGGCCCTTGAAGTTGACATGGTATGAGTACTTAAAGAAATTAACAGAGCTTTCTGCATGTATATTTCATTATTTTAGATATACAGTCATGACAGTTTAAGGTTGCAATCATGAGAAAAGATCAAAACTTTTTATGATAAATATGAAAAAGAGATTTTTGATAATTACTGACGATACAATGGTTTGGTTTAATACATCAAAGCTGTGTTGAAATACATATTTGAAATAATACACGTCTATAACCTTTTTGGAATAATACACAGCTAAAGTTGCAAACTTTCCAGAGGTGCTATCCAGCACTTTGATTTTTTATGTTTTCTACTGGTAGACCTGCTTCTTTAGTGGTAGTATACTTCATCTGACTTGGTCCTACCATTCGAGTTTTTCTCATCACTTGCTAGTAGCATCAGTTATCCTTTTTTGTCGCAGAAAGCTCGACATAGGGATAGTGATCCGGCGGCGGTGTTAGCTCACTTCTTAAAAGCTTTATATTTTAGAAGGTGGGAGACCTGGATGCTTCATGTTACGAAGTTTCCGTCAGTCGCATGTCCAATGTCCTTGACCTCATTTTCACGGTTCAGTGACTACTTGAAAATAAAGATTTTTTTGTAATGTTAAATTCTCTCTTATAAGTAATAGGATAACTATATTTGGTATGTGCGTACCTTGCAAGGTCCTCTTGCCTGTCACACAGTTTTCACTTTACCTGGACCTCATTTCATGGATCGGTGAACAAGGTTGTTTTGGTGGTCGAGTCCATATCTGAAATACTATAAGCAATAGGTCTAGTATATTCGGTGTATGTAAGGTGTACATGTCCAACTGGCAGGCGTCATCTGACCTTGACCTCATTTTCATGGTTCAGTGGTTATAGTTAAGTTTTTGTGTTTTGTTCTGTTTTTCTCATACTGTATGCAATAGGTCTTCTATATTTTGTGTATGGATTGGTTGTAAGGTGTGCAGGTCTACCTGGCAGGTGCTATATGACCTTGACCTCATTTTCATGGTTCAGTGGTAAAAGTTCAAGTTTTTGAGTTTTGGCCTTTTTTTCATACTATATGCAATAGGTCAACTATATTTCATGATCTACATGTCAGTCACGCAGGTTTTATTTGACCTTGACCTAATTTTCATGGTTCAAAGGTCAATGTTTAGTTTTCTTGGTTAATGTTAAGTTTATGTGACAGTTGTAATAAAGCTTTATTATTAGGACTCAACAATATCAATAATCAGTAAAGAAGGCGAGACATTTCAGTGTGTGCACTCTTGTGTTAACCTTTTCAAAACTTTCTTTAGTGTGAATGAATAAAAATTCGTTTATGTTAACGTGTGTCAAATGTGAAGCTGGATCTGTTTACACTTCAGGAGCAACTGAGATCAGCCAGAGGAGGATTTAGGGGAGAAAAACATTGGTTGCTTACATAGGGAATCACTGGAGCGGGCACCCTCTTATGCTAGTAAGTTGGCCCCCAAAATTTCTAGATCCGCCACTGTCAGCTTTATATGTTGTGTTTTGCGTACTACTGTATGTCTGATGTCCGTCTTTTGATCTTGTTATCTTTATAAGTAAAGGCATTGTCTGGTTATTTTTGACGTGTGAGTTTTAGTGTCCTTCGGTATCTTTCGCCTATCGTTTAATGTTTTCGCCTATAGCAAAACAGAACACGAAATGAATGATACTATTTTCAATTGTAATATGAAATTAAATCCAATCCTAGTAGCCGAGGGATTGAATTTTCAGAGAAGCTTGAGGCACATGTGGAGAAGGATCTTCTTGCCCTTCCGGAGCACCTGAGATCTCCCCTAGTTTTTGGTGGGGTTCGTGTTGTTTATTACTTAAGTTTTCTATGTTGTGTCGTGTGTACTGTACTATTGTTTGTCTGTTCATTTTTATACGACCGCAAAATTTGAAAAAAAAATCGTTGTATATTGCTATCACGTCGTCGGCGTCCGAATACTTTTAGTAAGAGTGAATAGAAATCTATGAAATTTTAACACGAGGTTTATGACCACAAAAGGAAGGTTCGGGTTGATTTTGGGAGTTTTGATCCCAACATTTTTGGAAATGGGCCCAAATAAGCATTTTCTTGTTTTTCGCACAGTAACCTCAGTTTAAAAGTAAATAGAAATCTATGAAATTTTGACACAAGGTTCATGACCACAAAAGGAAGGTTGGTGTTGATTATGGGATTTTTGGTCCTAACCGTTTAGGAATTGGGGGCCAAATAAGCATTTTTCTTGGTTTTCGCAATAAACTTTAGTATAAGTAAATAGAAATCTATGAAATTTAAACACAAGGTTTATGACCATAAAAGAAAGGTTGGTATTGATTTTGGGAGTTTTGGTCCTAACAGTTTAGGAATAAGGGGCCCAAAGGGCCCAAAATTAAACTTTTGATTTCATAAAAAATTGAATGATTGGGGTTCTTTGATTTGCCGAATCTAACTGTGTATGTAGATTCTTAATGTTTGGTCCCGTTTTCAAATTGGGCTACATTAAGGTCCAAAGTTTCAAAATAAAACTTAGTATGATTTTGACAAAAAATGAATCCTTGGGGTTCTTTGATATGCTGAATCTATAAATGTACTTAGATTTTTGATTATTGGCCCAGTTTTCAAGTTGGTCCAAAATCAAACAAACAAAACTTTGTTTGATTTCATCAAAAATTGAATAAATGGGGTTCTTTGATATGCCAAATCTTACTGTGTATTTAGATTCTTAATTTTTGGTCCTGTTTTCAAAATGGTCTACATTAAAGTCCAAAGGGTCCAAAATTATACTTAGTTTGATTTTAACAAAAAATGAATTATTTGGGTTCTTTGATATACTGAATCCGTCATGTACTTAGATTTTTGATTATTGGCCCAGTTTTCAAGTTGGTCCAAATCAGGATCTAAAATTATTACATTAAGTATTGTGCAATAGCAAAAAATTATCAATTACACACGTACAGTACTCAGCAATAAGAAGAAATCTTCAATTGCACAGTATTGCGCAATAGCAAGAAATATCTAATTGCACAATATTGTGCAATAGCAAGAAATTTCAATTGGAGTTATCTTTCTTTGTCCAGAATAGGTAGTCAAATCAACTTAAATCAGTTTTATACAATAAACAATGTATATTCACTTACTACCGACTGATAAATTAAAACAATCTTTACCATTCAGTTATAACAAGCACTTTTTTACATTTTAATATTTTATGATGTATTTAAATGAGTAAATATTGTTGCAAACTCCATTAGAAATTGGAATTGAGATCAGTTTTGGAATAAAGAATAGGGGGGGGGGGGGGGGTGAGAAAAAAAAATTGGGTTCAATTTTTCTCATTTGAAATTTCATAAATGAAAAGAAAATTTCTTCAAACATTTTTTTGAGAGGATTAATATTCAACAGCATAGTGAATTGCTCAAAGGCAAAACAAAAATTTTTAAGCTCATTAGACCACACTCATTCTGTGTCAGAAACCTATGCTGTGTCAACTATTTAATCACAATCCAAATTTAGAGCTGAATCCAGCTTGAATGTTGTGTCCATACTTGCCCCAACCGCTCATGGTTCAACCTCTGCTGTCGTATAAAGCTGCGCCCTGCGGAGCATTGGTTAGCCATGGCGTTGTCAGTTTATTTTAGATTTATGAGTTTGACTGCCCCTTTGGTATCTTTCGTCCCGCAGTGTGGACAAATTGATTTCGAAAACCCTTCACTAGGCTGTCATGACTACGACTAACTCGGTTAAGGCACTGTGCGAATCGTTTATCCCTGTACAGTGTACTTCAGAATAGTTATCGAGTTAGATTGGTTTGGTATAGTGAGTGATTTGTCAATTTTTCACAGAAATAAAGTGGATTCACGTTTCTATTCTAGTCTTTTTTCCGTATATAAGAACATAGCCATCCATTAAAAATCTTATAAAATTAGAAGACATTTTAGGTAAAAAAGTGAATTTGTCGACAAAGTTTACGTTTTCTTATGTAGAATAAAAAAAATGGTGGCCCCTATTTGTTCAATTCCGTTGTAACCCGATTGAAAGTACCAGCGTGTTATTTCTTTTTTGAGAAATTGAGATATTCCATTCAGTATCGTGTCAGTACCTTAATACCAAACAGCGTACCCCTGTATTGTATCGTGATTTTGTCAATTTTTATTTAAAAATAAAGTATATTTAAGTTACTATTCTAATTTCCGCGGATTTCCTTGTCGGTTTGTTGTCCATGTACATATTGTCCCATTAGTTTCTTTTTACGTTTTCTTTCCATTATACAAGAAAATATACAACGAGAATGACCAATATACAGAACACGCAACAAGATGAACCACATCACTAATCTTGATTCAAGGCACGTAAAAAAGAATCTGAAGAAAAGCATTTCCTCAAAAGTTTATTACCTCACAGCCTGTGTATCTATAGAAATGAGACCAATGCCCAGCCTATACTGAACTACGTATGCATGAGCATGACCTTATCAAATATATCAAATCATAGTCTCATAATGTACTGCTAATTGTTTCAATTCTTTAGGGGGAAGGATGGGATCCCGCTGACATGTTTGTCCCCGCCACATTCTGTATGTGTTTGCCTATTCCAAATAAGAGCCTTTTAATTCCGTGGTTGTCGTTTATTGATGCGTTACACATTTGTTTTTGAATTCGTAAATTTTTTGGTACATAAATTAGGCCGTTGGATTTCTCGTTTGAATTGTGTTAACAATTACAATTGTTATTTCGGGTTCTTTTATAGCTGACTATGCAATATTGGCTTTGCTCATTGTTAAAGGCCGTACGATGACCTTTGGTTGTAAATTTCTGTGTCATTTGGTATCCGTTGTGGAGAGTTGTCTCATTCGCAATCATACCACATCTTCTGTTTTTATATTTATGCTTTTACATCTTTTATTTTAAATTTATTCCTCTGTTTTTCTTCCATGTAACATGTGTTATACATTATAAAACATGTCTGCAGATAGAATAACCAAAAAGAAAAGATGTTAATTCTTTTTGTTTCCGTTCCGTGTTCCGTTCCGTTCCAACGTTATCCGTTTCCGCCGTTTAGCAACACCCCCCAAAAAAACATGCTGATTGCAGTGTGAATTTATTATTAATTTATGTCGATTATTTAGTGAATTAAATATTTGATATTCAGTTACATATCAATCTGCCCTTATTTCAATAGCGACTATATTCCTGGTCCGCGTAATTTACATGAGAAAAAAATAACTCATAAAATTTCAACATTTGCCGCGCTATCGAAAAATAATAGAGCAACGATGAGGAATTTTAGCTTTGTTGAGATTAGATATTTTGTTCAAATTGTATATTAAGAAAACGGAACCGATTTTCATATAATGATAAATTATAACGAGGATATGATACATGCAAAACACACGGATAAAAGTTAGTGTTCAATATTTACTCTTTCACAACTAACATCCGCATAAAGTGAAAGATGCACAAAATAATTTTATTTCTTGTTATTTACTTCATTTTTGTCAGTAGTTCATATTCTCAAACATTGAACGATACAAAGACTTTGAGGAGTAATCTTTTCACAGTGCGAAACTATGATGCAACAATTAGACCGAGACTTGACCAAAGCAAACCTGTCGATGTCAACATGTCCTTGTCTCTAATTGCTTTTGTACAGCTGAACGAAGCCGAGGGTAAACTTGTTACTACGGGAAACATCGATATTCACTGGACAGATGAACTACTGACATGGTCACCTGAAGATTATGGAGGAATTCGACAAATTTTTGTTCCGATGAATTTGATATGGAGACCTCGTTTGTTTCTCGAAAATGCGATTGAAGATTTAACACCGCTCGGTTCAGAAGACATTTTAGCCCAAATATTCTATAACGGAACTGTTCATTGGTTACAATACCAGTTGTTTGAAACTACCTGTATCCTAGATTTAGCCTCCTATCCGTATGATACTCAGAATTGCCAATTCAAATTTATAGTTTGGAGTATACATACAGATGATTTACGGCTCTATCGTGATTTCGGTCCAACTCTTCTTGGAGACGGATTTGACAGGCATGGTATTTGGGATATAACTGCGACTGCATATGAAAACATTAAAAAGAAATCCGAACCGCACGAAGTTGTAGTTGGTTTAATCTTTCAGAGAAAGTCTGCGTTTTATGTCTTAAATATGATTGTTCCTATAGTATTATTAGCACTCTTGAATAAATTTACATTCGTTGTACCTGTCGGCGGCGATAGAGTCGGCTTCACCGTGACCGCATGGCTTTCATATGTAGTATATCTCACCCTTATTGGAACTGAATTTTCAGTAAGAACGGATTCAATACCAGTTCTCAGTATATACCTTACAACACAAATTGTATCTGGCACTATAATTGTTTTACTGAGTGTATATCAGTATAAACTGGCAGAGAAATCGAAAGAGTTAATCATTATCAAGCGTTTTTGGAAGTTTTTCATCTTCGTAGCTGGGATAAATGTGAAAAATGATGATAAACCATACAAGATGAAATCCGAAGAAATTTTATCCGTCATGGATTTCTATTTCTTTTGGGGATTCTTAGGCGGATATTTATTTGAAACTATCATTACTTTTGTTCACTTATATTCTCAGCAGTAAAAATCAAGCGTGTCTAAATGATTTCAAAAAAGTGAACTGCTGCGAGATTGAATAAATAATCATATGATTTTTTTTCTTTTCTTTTTCAGTCCAAAAAAATCAAAAATGTTGAAGCTTGAAACCTTTTTGGACAGTGCAATAATACCGTAGTACAAATAAACAACACCACAATGCATAGTCCGAGATTACTCTGACTCCCACGGTCCCAGCTTGTCTGCCAAACCGGCGTGCCGTTGAACGTCAGAGCAATCTCGGACTACACAATGCATAAAGCAATGCACTAGTATTTAACTTTGAGTGCGAATAAAGATACCACTAGTTCAGTTTCACTGTCTTATGCGAGTATGTCTATTGTAGAATAAAGGATGAACGAGGGAGGGGCTGTGTTTGTTTACATTTTGAAAACACAAAATAAATGATTGAAAGTATTTTGAAAACACAATTTCATAAGAATGTAACTTTTTTATGTGTAACCGGATTAAAGTTAAAAAAAAGTGTTTTTTTAATTAAAGCAGAAGAATCCACAGTATTGATTTCTGAATCATGGCGATCTTTTTTTTAACTAGATGTGTGATGAATTATTACTGTAAGTGCGTTCATTTCTGATAAGGAATTTCAATACGCCAGTTTACGGGACGTTTTTATGGTATACTTTAGTCCATCGTCAACATGTAGGACATTAACCCCAAAAACGCTTTAACCAATTTGCATAAAACTTTGGTTAATTGTTTTTATTTATTGACCTGAGCTCCCTGTCCTTTTTTAAAAGTTTTAAATGATACGTTTTCGAGTTGCAGGGTTTTATTCATAGATAAAATGGGATTTTCCAGTTTTCAGGCAATAACTCAAAAATGCTTTCAGCAGTTCTCTCGACTGAAAAAAATGGTTTTAGTCGTTGAAAAGGGCCCAGGAGATTTTCCAGTGTAAAGGACATTAACACATGCTTACATAATATACTGTAACGTTTTTCGTTTATTACATGCATCACTTGGTTTTATGATCATGATATAATTGGATTAATTACTTAGCCGCATTAACTGTTATAAAGTAATCCCTTACAATCTATGTTTATCGCCTTCAATCAGATTGTACTTGTTATATGTCAAATCAATCATGTTAATCAGCTGGTGCCCTTTTTGCTAAGTTTATACAGGTGTCTAGGTTGACCTTAGGTTCAGTTGACCTTAGCTCCGGGCTCCGGGCTCCGGGCTCCGGGCTCCGGGCTCCTGTAATATAGCTCCTGTAGAATATTTCTTTGTTCAGAGTCATTTAACCATATTATAATTGAGATAATAGAGTAGTATAAAAGAGAGAAATAGTTGTAGATACGATATACGATATACGAGAGGAGACGATTTTGTGTACGAGAGGTGTATACTTACGATTTATGATTTACCACCGTATTGTTGAGCCTGCAGTTTAGATGTTGTAAATTTATATTACTGTTACATGTAGTTTGGATTTTGAATAATACAGTATTGAACTTTTAATCGACTTTGTGTTTATGTTAACTTGCAAGACTTCGTTCAGACTATACCAGGATCCATTTATTTATTTATGTGACCAGGATTCCCTTAATCACGCTACCAGTAGATTAAAAGGGTAACCCTGTTTAAAGAGTATACTTGGCATTTGTCGTTCCGTGTACGAGTGAAACTTAGACACCCAACAACACAACACAACACAAGAATACACACTTTAGTTTAAGTCCTCATACTTATACTACAGTTGCATCACGGCAAACTAACCAACGAAACTACTTATTCGTCACATTGGTGGCAGCGGTGGGATTTACTGTGTGTGACTTCAACGAACTTGCTAGAGATTACACAATGGAAACACCAAGAAGAACAACAAGGACATCAACTCAGGCTCCAACGCTCTCTCAGGTAAGGCAGAATTGCTTTAGAAATCAAGTTTCCCCAGCAGATTCTGGGTTAGGTAGTTCGCCTGCCACTGGACGCACTCTTAATGATATTCATTCGGAGACTATGCCAGAGGTCCGGTATCGCCGGAACATCGGGCACTGTTACCCAAGAAAAAATCATTATAGAGTTATCCAGGAGAGGAGCAATACGGAAAAAGACGGAGGAAATGGTTGGAAGAAATTTTGGCAAATATGGGTTATTTTGCTTTCACTTAGTAGCGGCCTCGTCGCATCAGCATGGATTTATTTTCCTAACAACCGGGTTGTACAGAAATCTCAGGAATACGTTATGATTGGGCTTTTGGTCATAATAGGACTATTAATTTGTACAATTGTTTTAAAACTAATATGGAATTCCGTTCTAAATGGTCAGAAAATAGACAACACTCCACCAACATGGTCCGAGAGGAGACGGAGGTCTGATGACAGTTGTAAAAAGTATATTTATAGGACTCCAGCTCGCACCATAATGGATGAAAGCGATACGCCCTATGACTCAGATGAAGTGCCCTCTTACTCCTGTCCTAGTCCTAATAGCCCTGTTTTTAACGGGCAAAGGAACACGGAAATGGAGTTATCCGGGCATGAATCGGAAAACATAGGCGCATCGACAAAACAAATTCAATCGCCAGATTTTCATAATCGGGCAAATGAATTAACTACGGATATGCCGAAAACCAGGTGTTTTCGTGTAAGAAATACTCGACCAGCAAACGAATACCCTGTCCGTAGAACGTTTTCCGGAGTTAGCGATGACGTTTGGAATGAATTTATCCAATACTTTGAGAATATATCCGAGCTAAATGTTTGGAATAACGAAAAGGCACGTAGGGTACTACTTAGTACTTTAAGAGGACAAGCTGAGACCTTTGCATACGGGATGCCATTAATTATTCAAAGAGATTATGAACGCCTGAAACAAAAGATGGAAGAAAGATTTGGACATACAGCGATGAAAGAGAGGTATGTCACGGAGGCAAAACTGAGAAAGAAACAACCAGAGGAATCCTTGAGAGATTTTGGTCAAGCTATTGAGGACTTGTACCGTAGAGCATATCCGGACACTCCAGAGATAGTAGAGGAAAACTCTATAAAAGCGTTCCTTGACAAGTGTGGTCAATCTGAAGATTTTCGCCTTGCCGTTAAGCGAACTAGACCTAAAACCCTGCAAGAGGCTGTAAATAATTCGATGCGAGAAGAATGTTTAAGAGCTGGGGAAAAGGACCTTGCAAAGGAATACAAACCAGTTCAGCGGCCAATATTTGAAGTTGGAGAGGGGAAAAGTAGTGCAACTGAAGAAAATGATGGAGTACAGATAGAACATGTTGACAGGAACATGGGACTCCATAATTACCCACGGAATAATGGAATTGGACCCCAAGTGAGGTCCTATAATCGTAATGGATGGCGTGGAAGAGGTAGACCCCAGAGTTTTATAAATCGTTCACAGAATTTCCGAACCCAAGGAGGTTATCGTAGAGACACTGGAGAAAAAGATTTAAACTAGATGTGATCGACACTGAAGGCCAGGTGTCGGTCAACCTTGGGCGGCCTATTAAAGAGGAAAATTTAATGATAAGTCAGAAATTGATTAGGAAACGTAAAAGAAAAAGACTTAAGGAAGGTAAAAATATATTAGATAGCTCTAGTAGCGATGGGTGTAATGCTTCCAGAAACCGAGGCCCTTGTTTTGGTGCCCCGGATAGACTGGAACGTGTTACTGCCCTAGCTCGAGTTAAGAGTACGGGTTGTATGATGGTACAAGGCAGAGTAGGAGGAGTTTTAGCCAATTGGAAGATAGATACAGGAGCTAAAAGTACATTTTTAACCAAAGAAACGTATGAATTGGTAGTAGATAAGCCAGTACTCCAACCCGTAGATATTAATTATGTTACGGCCAATGGACAGAGACTTGAATGTTTAGGAAAAGCTTCAATGACTTTGATATTTGGCAACAAAAGTTTTGAACATGAAATAATTGTAGGAGGTGTTAACAGTAACCTTATAGGTGAAGATTTCATTACAATGTACCGTTGTGTATGGGACCATGATGAGTCCTGCTTAGTAATCCAAGGTAGTCGAATACCGTTGGAAGCTTCAGACCGAAAAATGAGTTCTAGGCGGGTTATTGCCCTAGAGACTATCCTGGTGCCAGTTGGACATGAGGCCGTAATAAAGTCAGGTTTGACTAACCGGACAGGTATTACGGGTAAAGACAGCTTTGTAGGTATCCTAACTCCAGAAAAGTCTTTTCTAGAGAAACACTGCTTGGCAATAGCAAAAACATTAGTGGATGCGACTAACCAAATAGTATATACCCGATTGTACAATCCTGGACCAGTAGAAGTTAGAGTTTATAAGCATACCCATATGGCTTTATTTACTCCAGTTAGTAGAATCGGTCCTACTATTAATCTATGTCAGCCGAATCCAGCCCAGCATGTTAATCAAGTGACAATAGATACAGATACTAGTATAGTACCAGAACACTTACAATTAGTGTTTGAAAGAGGTTGTAAACACTTAAAAGGTGAACAAGTTGAAAAATTTAAGAAATTTATTTTAAAGAACCAAAATTGTTTTGCGAGACCAGGCGAAGTTGGGCGAACACACCTAGGGATTCACAAAATTAAGTTGAAAGACGAAAAACCAGTTAGAGAACCACCTAGACGGGTTCCGATGTTCAAAAGACAAGCAGTAGAAGATGAAGTAAAAAAATTAGAAGAACGGGGTCTTATAGAAAAGTCGATTAGCCCTTGGTCTTCACAAGTGGTAATGGTCCAGAAGAAAGATGGCAGTTGGCGCATGTGCGTTGATTACAGGAAGTTAAATGAAAAGACGGTCAAAGATGCGTACCCTCTGACGAGAATAGATGAAAATCTTGATGCCTTGGATGGAGCAGATTGGTATACTTCACTTGATCTTGACATGGCATATCACCAGGTCCCAATGGTAGAAGAAGACAAGGAGAAAACAGCGTTTGCTACCCCAAGAGGGGGTCTCTATCAGTTCACAACTATGCCGTTTGGTTTATGCAATGCGGCTAGTACATTCGAAAGAATAATTGAAAAGGCCCTTAGTGGATTGCAGTGGAAAATAGCGGTTTTGTACTTAAATGACATCGTTGTTTTTGGAAAAACATTAGAAAAACATTTTGAAAACATTGAACAGGTTCTAAGTAGACTCAGTGATGCTGGACTGAAGTTGAAACCAAAGAAATGCAATTTCCTACAGAAAGAGATACAATTTTTGGGGCATGTTGTTTCAAAATCAGGCGTAAAAACAGATCCAACAAAAGTCCAAGCTATAGAAAATATGAGAAAACCGACAACGGTGACTCAAGTAAGAAGCTTTCTTGGGCTATCATCCTATTACAGGAAGTTTATCAAAGACTACTCAAAAGTTGCTAAACCACTATTTGATTTAACTAAAAAGGACACACGTTTTATTTGGGACGAGGAGTGCGAAATTTCATTCCAAGAGCTGAAAACAAGATTAATTACAGCACCTATATTGGCTTATCCTCAGGCAAATGGGTCCGAGTTTATACTGGACACTGATGCCAGCGCTTATGCTATTGGGGCTGTACTTTCTCAAGTACAAGATGGAAAAGAGCGTGTAATTGCCTATGGAAGCCGATGTCTTGACAAACCAGAGAGGAACTATTGCGTTACCAGACGAGAAATGTTAGCAGTAGTCTACTTTACCAAATATTTTAAACATTATCTATTAGGCCGTGGTTTCAAATTAAGAACCGACCACGGTTCGTTAACATGGCTGCAAAATTTTAAAGATCCCGATGGACAAATACATAGATGGATCCAGCAATTAAGTCAATTTCATATGAAAATTGAACATCGACCTGGCAACCGACATGGTAATGCGGATGCGATGTCAAGATTAAAAACAGAAACAGGTATTTTCTGTAAACAGTGCGAAATGCCCTGGGATTACATCTATGATGGTCCGTGTCATATAGAAATCAAAGAGATGAAAGAAGGAGAGAAACGAAATTGTCCAGTGGACGCTATTACAAATTTAGGAGAATTTGAAAATAGCGATGATGAAGTAAATGATCATTGTCGCTCTAGCCCACAACAAATTTCCACTTCTTTTAGCGGGTTTTTGATCGGGCAAGACGACAGTGTTTCGGGAGAAACCTCAAAAATAAAGAGGGGGAGAAAACCAAACAGACCAAAACAAGCGAAACAAATACCGCAACCGGATACTGACTTAACCTTAGAGGTCATACGAGACAAACAAGAATCTGATTCAATTTTAAAACAAATCTTGAAATACAAAATTGAAGGAAGAAAGCCTGATTGGGGAGAGATAAGCTACGAGAGCGTACACTTAAAATATTGGCTTGCAAGATGGGAATCAATCGAAATAAAGAACGGAATTTTATGTATGTATTGGGAAGATGACACAAAGAAAGGGAGATGGAAAATATGCGCTCCAAATTCAATTGAAAAAACGATCCTCTGGTACCTACATGACACTAAAACAGCAGGACATTTAGGTATAAAGAAGACGTATGAAAAAGCCAAACTTTCACCATTTTATTGGCGAAATATGCAAGAGTCAATTAAAAGTTATGTAAACCAATGCGAAATATGTGGGGAACGAAAAAATCCTCCTAACAAGAAGAGACATTGTATGAAATCATATGTTGTAGGAGTTCCGTTTGAAAGGATTGCCACAGACATTGCAGGACCATTTCCTATAACTGATGATAAAAATCGTTATATATTGGTTGTCGGCGATTATTTTTCCAAACTTACAGAGGCTTATGCTATGCCAGATATTCAGGCTAAGACGGTTGCAAATATAATTTTTCGGGCCTGGATTAAAAGATACGGTTGTCCACTAGAAGTCCATTCAGATCAAGGAAAACAATATGAGAGCGCCCTGTTCAAAGAAATGTGTACCCTGCTAGAAATAAATAAGACAAGAACCACACCTTTTCACCCTCGATCGGATGGTATGATTGAACGTATGAACCGAAGTATAAATGATATGCTTTCAAAATATATAAAATCACAACAAAAAGATTGGGATCAATGCTTAGATTTTATAATGATGGCCTACAATTCAACGCCACACGAAAGTACAGGAATAAGCCCGTATAAATTAGTATTTGGTAGAGAAATGAGTTTCCCTATTAACATCATAACGGAACCAATAGAGGATATGTCCCAAGAACCAAAATATACATCAGAGTATGTTACTGAGTTAGAAGAAAGGCTACGGGAAGCTCATGATCTGGCAAGAAAACATTTGAAGAAATCAGCGGAAAGGCAGAAAATTTTATATAACACCAATGTAAAACGGCACAATTATGAGAAAGGGGATCTAGTATGGAGGAATCAAAAGAAAAATACACCAGGACTTAAATTAAAGATTGCCCGACAATGGACAGGACCATGGGTAATAATAGATAAGAAAAGTGACATTATTTTCAAAATTCAACATTCGAAAAACTCGACAGCTGTAATAATCCATGGAGATAATTTAAAACCTTACAAAGGAAATAAGAAAGCCACATGGTTCAAAGAAAATAATGAAGAAAGAACATCGGTAGAAATACCAAATCTCACCGAATTTTTAGTTATGACATCCCCCGGTCAACAAAATGATAAAAAGTCAGAAACACAACACCAATTAATAGCGGTTGACAGAGCTGATGATGTTAAATCAACTGAAGAAGAAGAAATAGGGAATAAAATGAAAGATGTCATAACTGATAGAGACGAATCTCATGATATGCCTGCCATGATTGCTGATGATGACCTGGATAACAGCCCGATTACTGAATCTCCCAAAATTACACGGAAACCACCCCGGTTGTTACGCAAACCAAAACTGGGGGAGAAAATTGTTCGTAAACAAGTGCAGACTCGTAGTACCAGATCGAGGAGAAACATTAAGTTACCATTGAGATATCAAGATTTTGTAGAGCCTATAATGGAAGAGGATAATTTTAAATACACGTGTAAAGATTGTGGGCAGGGATATGCCAATAAGAGAAATTTGAGAAGACATCGCAATCAAATTCATGAGAATAAAATAAAATATTTCCGTTGTTCTGTCGGGGAATGTGAGAAAACTTATTTCAGACGTGAGTACCTTATATTACATTTACAGTCTGCACATCATATAAAACGAAATGAGGCTAAGGAGCAAGCACAGAGAGCATTACATGAAACCGGAAATAGGAGTGAGGTGAATTCCCCTAGAAAGGAGGCTAAAGAGCAGAGTAATGTTCATGGGCCTGTTGCAAGTACAAGTAAGACCCCTACTACAAAACAGTCAGATAATTCGGCCTCCTCATCAGAACAAGACAACTATGTAGATTTTATCGACTTACATGCAGACAGCAGTGAATTCAATCCTGAAGTAGAAAGAACCCGTAGCGAAGAAAATATTCCGGAAACAAATACGAAGATAGCCGAGGATACATTTTATGAACATGATAAACTTTTAGACAGTTTAGAGGAAATTTCCAATGACCTAGATGAACAAGTAATGGATACCGAGTCGCTTCCAGGTTCTTCAGGACTCTGCTCTCCACAAGAAAAACAAGAAAATGAGGATGTAACTGAAACAGTGGAAACCATTAGTGTATCCCTTGTTACAACAAGGATGTATTTGGGAGAAGATCTGTTATCGGAACGGAGGGAACATGTCTTTTCCTCGTCATTACATAACGATCCCCGGGAGATGGACTGGGAATTATTCTTTGAGGGTGTACAAGAAGAAATACAGGCACATGCCCGCGATGAACACCGACGACAGGCTGATGCAGATATTCTTAGAAATTAACAATGAACAATAGTCATGATTTATAAATGTTTTCATTTTTTTTTATTAGTAGTAGTAAATACATGTATATATACAGTGAAAATTGGTATAGTAGGAATTTAAACTTTATTTGGTACACGAGACCCTAAACATGTTGTTATGGTGTCACGGAGTCCTTTAAAAGTACAAATTGGTGCACGAGACCCTAAACATATTGTTATGGTGTCATGGAGCCCTTTAAACAACGATTACTAAAAAGTTTTAAATCTAAATTATAGACTTAAAATATATCATTGTCAGCATTAGTTAGTAAATATATTTTGTTATTTTTTTTTGTTTTGATAGGTGCCTATAGATTTATTTTTTTTTGTATCGCAAATATTATTTGTTTTTTTAGTCGTTTTTAAAGTCGTTATGAAAATTTGGAACCTGTGACCCTACTTTTTGCTTGGTGTCAATCGGAACAATTTTCATTTTTAAGTTAATTTTGGATCCCAAGGTTTTTTTTTTTCATGTTCCAGTGATAGTGAGGATATCACTAAGATGAGTTATTTTTAATGTTTTATTATTTGTTTTAAGGTGCAAAAACTGAACAGTGGAAGTTCAGGGCTAAGAGGGGGGCTGTGTAACGTTTTTCGTTTATTACATGCATCACTTGGTTTTATGATCATGATATAATTGGATTAATTACTTAGCCGCATTAACTGTTATAAAGTAATCCCTTACAATCTATGTTTATCGCCTTCAATCAGATTGTACTTGTTATATGTCAAATCAATCATGTTAATCAGCTGGTGCCCTTTTTGCTAAGTTTATACAGGTGTCTAGGTTGACCTTAGGTTCAGTTGACCTTAGCTCCGGGCTCCGGGCTCCGGGCTCCGGGCTCCTGTAATATAGCTCCTGTAGAATATTTCTTTGTTCAGAGTCATTTAACCATATTATAATTGAGATAATAGAGTAGTATAAAAGAGAGAAATAGTTGTAGATACGATATACGATATACGAGAGGAGACGATTTTGTGTACGAGAGGTGTATACTTACGATTTATGATTTACCACCGTATTGTTGAGCCTGCAGTTTAGATGTTGTAAATTTATATTACTGTTACATGTAGTTTGGATTTTGAATAATACAGTATTGAACTTTTAATCGACTTTGTGTTTATGTTAACTTGCAAGACTTCGTTCAGACTATACCAGGATCCATTTATTTATTTATGTGACCAGGATTCCCTTAATCACGCTACCAGTAGATTAAAAGGGTAACCCTGTTTAAAGAGTATACTTGGCATTTGTCGTTCCGTGTACGAGTGAAACTTAGACACCCAACAACACAACACAACACAAGAATACACACTTTAGTTTAAGTCCTCATACTTATACTACAGTTGCATCACGGCAAACTAACCAACGAAACTACTTATTCGTCACAATACTATATCTATTTTCTTGTAAAATTATACACTTTTTGATACACAAGTCAGTCTTGATTTATGCATAATTAATATATTGAACTTCAAGTATTCTATTATTCCTGTGCATATTTATTAAAATGATTTGGCCTTGTATGTATGTTTCTTTTTAGCTCACCGGGCCCGAAGGGCCAAGTGAGCTTTTCTCATCACTTGGCGTCCGTCGTCCGGCGTTAAATTTTACAAAAATCTTCTCCTCTTAAACTACTGGGCCAAATTAAACCAAACTTGTCCACAATCATCATTGATGTATCTAGTTTAAAATTTGTGTTTTTTGACCCGGCCAACCAACCAAGATGGCCGCCATGGCTAAAAATAGAACATAGGGGTAAAATGCAGTTTTTAGCTTATAACTCAAAAACCAAAGCATTTAGAGCAAATCTGACGGGGTAAAATTGTTAATCAGGTCAAGATCTATCTGCCCTGAAATTTTCAGATGAATCAGACAATCCATTGTTGGGTTGCTGCCCCTAAATTGGTAATTTTAAGGAAATTTTACTGTTTTTTGTTATTATCTTGAATATTATTATAGATGGAGATAAACTGTAAACAGCAATAATGTTCAGCAAAGTAAGATTTACAAATAAGTCAACATGACCAAAATGGTCAGTTGACCCCTTTAGGAGTTATTGCCCTTTATAGTCAATTTTTAACCATTTTTAGTAAATCTTAGTTAACTTTTACAAAAATCTTCTCCTCTGAAACTACTGGGCCATATTTTACCAAACATAGCTAGAATTATTATAAGCCTATCTAGTTTAAAAATTGTGTTTTGTGACCTGGCAAACCAACCAAGATGGCCGCTACGGCTTTAAATAGAACATAGGGGTAAAATGCAGTTTTTGGCTTAAAACTCAAAAACCAAAGCATTTAGAGCAAATCTGACAAGGGGCTAAAATTTTTCATCTGGTCATTATCTATCTGCCCTGAAATTTTTAGATGAATCGGACAACCCTTTGTTGGGTTGCTGTCCCTAAATTGGTAATTTCAAGGAAATTTTGCTGTTTTTGGGTTATTATCTTGAATATTATTATAGATAGAGATAAACTGTAAACAGTAATAATGTACAGCAATTTAAGACTAAAAAATAAGTCAAATTGACCAAAATGGTCAATTGACCCCTAAGAAGTTAATGTCCTATATAATCAATATTTTACAATTTTCATAAAATTTGTAAATTTTTCCTAACATTTTCCACTGAAACTACACGGACAAGTTCATTATAGATAGAGATCATTGTAAGCAGCAAGAATGTTCAGTAAAGTAAGATGTACAAACACATCACAATCACCTAAACACAATTTTGTCATGAACTGTCTGCTTCCTTTGTTTAATTCACATATACCAAGGTGAGCGACATAGGCTCTTTAGAGCCTCTAGTTTAATCTACTAGTAGATCACAACCGAAATGAATGACAGACGGACACATATACAAAACTTGATGAATAATTGAAATCAAGATATTTGCGTTAAACGCAAACAAATGAAGAAATATTTCAAAAAAAAAGTTGTGAGGCGCCAGAGACGTATTATGTGTCTCTGGTGGCGCTAATACGCTTCCGTACAAAACACCCCACTTATTTCTGTAATATTTTTCAACCCTGAAACTTTTGTGTTGGTTAGTTGTCTCATTAGTGAATACAAATTTAACATTTTATTTGTGACAAACTGTTTTCAGTTCAATGATATTTGAAATATCCTTTGAAATCTAATTGGAAACCTTTTATATTGCCTCACACTCTCAACTGACCTATTGCCTGTTCTGTTCGTGATTTCTTGTTCTGAGACTCCTGCCTGGTATAATGTCGTGGCAAATGTCCTTTTATCAGAGTGGTTTGTAAAATACACTTCTATACCGGCTTCTGCCCACATTGTTTTATGCCGATATTAAATAATTTGTTCACCAAACTGTATACTTCTTTTTATTTAGGTGTTTGACTCTGGGAACATGAAATATCAGTAATCACAAGTGTGATTTTCATCTCCTTAACACTTCTTTGGTACCCATGCAGACAGTGTTATAGCAGTCTAAGAGTAGAACAACAAGAAATTAGTACATTGAGAGGCAGGATTGCCAGCAAGACAACAGTGATCAGGACACATATGCTGTACATAGTAATGGCAACCAGGAACAGATCATCCGACAATCTGTCGTAGTGATAGCCGTCCGGTGATACAGTTTGCTAGTTTGACCTGTCTTGAGCTTATATAATACTATAGACAGAAACGTATATATGTCTCTGATTAAGATGTGTAGGAAAATTTTGAGTCAAAAGTTCGAGAATGAACCTCAAATCTCAGCTGGTCTATTCTGTCGAATTTCAATAGACGCTTGAGACTTTTTAATCCATACTATTAAATCAACTTTTTGTAATGATAGTTTTCTGTTTGATTTATTCCAAATTTTATACATTGTATAAACACATGTGAATTGTTGACAACTGTTTCTCACTAGATGTCATTTGCTAACTTGTGTAGGTTGAGTTGCCGTCTCATTGATCTAAGGGAGCTACCATTTGATTTTTATGCGGGGGATAGGATGAAAAATTTTGTCTTGCATTTTGTTTAGCTGTAATCTCTGTCCTGCCTTTTTATTTTTCACTCTGTTCGGTCCTGCATTTTTTTTTGTTTATCCTGACTTTTTTTTACCTAAATTGTCGTCCTGACTTTTTTTTTTTGCAAGTGTCTCATCCTGCCTTTTTTTTTTACTCAAAACTCCTGTCCTGCCTATTTTTTTTCAAATTTCATCATTGTTTTTGTTAAGCCTAGACAACTTGAATAATACCTTGTTGTGATAACAGAAAGTATCATGTGTATGTCTGATCATTCTGCTAATATAATTTTAAATAAATAACAAGAATGAGTCCATAGGATAACGATGCCCCACTCGCAATATCATTTTCTATGTTCAGTGGACCGTGAGATTAGGTTAAAAAATCGTATTTGAAATTTAAATTAGAAAGATCATATCAAAGGGAACATATGTACTAAGTTTCAAGTTTCAAAACCTACCTAGACTTGAACCAGAAGCGTGACAGACCCGACAACATAATGCTCCTCTATTATCTAGGGGCAAAAAAATTTAATGATGTGGTATGATTGCCAATAAAACAACTCTCCATAAGAGACCAAATGACACAGAAATTAACAACTATAGGTCATTGTACAGCCTTCAACATTGGTATAAGCCCATATTACTTAGTTAGCAAATTCCTATTTACATTAAGAGTTATATCAATAATTGTCATTGATGGTTGATGATAGTATTTCTAAGATATCATATGTTCAGAAATGTACAGAATTTTAAATCTCTCCTCAAAACACACATTTACACATTAATTTTGGATTTATGTGGTTAATAACTTCATGCTTAATTTCTTTAAAAAGAGGGACGGAAGATACCAAAGGGACAGTCAAACTCATAAATCGAAAATAAACTGACAACGCCATGGCTTAAAGTGACATCTTGTTTTTTTTTTCTCAGGCAAGGGTCACCACACTTTAGAATTATAGGGAGAAGGACTTCTCTCTGGCAGCCAAACACTGCAAACAGGGAGAATTGGCACCCTAACAGGAAGATTTCATGGACATTTGAAGGATAAGGCTAAGAATCTATAACCTTGTTGTTATTTTTCAAAGCATTTTTGCATGACAACTGCTAAGGTGGTATTTTACTTGTTTTATCTATGTTTAGAGCAACTATGTTATGTTGAGAACCATAATTTAGCATATACCATTTATTAATTTTAGTTCACATCATAATATAAATAAACCTGTTTACTAAGTTTGAAGTAGATGTGACCACAACTTCCTGGATAATAATCTTGACCAAAAATTGTTACCTGATACTGAATGAATGGCCAGGATAACAAAGGAACACAACAGAATAGAAAACATAAGGCCTCTTACTATCAAAAGTGCTTTCTACCCCTTGAAAGTCTATATACATATGGTAGAAGATAACTATATGATTGGATCTGACAATGCTTAGTCTATTTTTGTTCTGGTAATTATAACATCAGCCAATGAAATATGTGCTTTCAAATTTTTGAAGGTGTGCATTATAATGACAAAACCAAAGAATCAAGAAAGGTCTCTAAACGGAAAGTAGAACATTAGTGTGGAAACATAGTCCCTTTTTTTTTGAATCAGAAAGAGAACAAAATACTAAAAAAATAAATTCCTATCAGAAATTGTAAAAATTAAGTTGCAGACCTCATGTTTTATAAATTTTAATTTCGTCATTTTTTTATTTACATCAACACAATACTAAGGTTCATAACCTGAAGCTCACAATCACAAAACTTAAAAATATCATTCACACATTATCTATAAAAATAATGTAAATCACATTTAAAACATACATTCAACAAAAAAAACCTTTCATCATAAAATACACTCTCCACTGTGTACAAATCTTATGAATGTAAAAATGTCATGAAATCATCATAATGAAAATATGATTTATAAATTTGTATGTACAAATTCCATATAAATTTGTTATAAATCAGAATAAATTTCTAAAATACACTTTACATTCACTGGCCTTTTACTGCAAGCAACCACATGTATCATTATTCAGAAGTAAAGTTTATATCAGGCAATGAACAGATGAATATGAAATATTAAAAAAACAAACTAAAGTACAATTTGATAAGCACTGATCAAGATTTATGGATGTTTTTTTTTTTACTAAGTCCTTCATAGTTACTTTCTATAAGGCCAACAAAATAATATGTGTTGGACCTGTTAAAACTTTGAAAAACAAAGGAAGATAGGTACAGATTTTTTTATTTTACTATTTTTTCTTTTACATTGAGTCTACGGGAGGGACATTCTGACTTTAACAGTGCTTAAAAAAAAATTCCGGTAGGCTATCTTTACGCTTAAAAAATATTGACGGTATGGGATTAGGAAATACACATCTTATTTTATTAGGCCTAAAAGTTCTTCTGGAGAAAATCTATCAGTGAATGAAACAATGTACATTTTAAAATCATTACGATTCCCAATGTTTGAATGAAGAATGAGACATTAAACTCCCATTGGCTTGAACACAGGTCGTATATAACCCTGCTGTCTTATATATGATATGGAGGCATATAATTAAATCAATTTGTGTCATGTTATAATTTATCCTGTCAATATAAATTTGTTTTTACGCTTAATTACTCTCAATATGGAAATTCCTGCTATAAAATTGTTCTAGAAAAAATATGTAGAAATTTGTTAAGTTTTTATCACAGTTATTAAGCACTTAAACAATACAACCTCTCAACCATTGCACTTAACGTGTTTCTACTATACATCTAGAATCTAGAATTAAACTTTCCTCCATTTTATTTCTGCCCTAAAATATATGCATGTTGTTAAGTTTCCATTTTATTTTTTGTATAAAAATGTGGTTTAAAAAAATGTTTTTTCTGCTGGTTCACTAAAAGCACAACCTTTTTGTATAATTTTTTTAAAGTGTTCAGAAATTCAAAATAAAATGTCCAATTTGTTACAAAAATTACAAAAATGATCTCAGTTCCTGAAACCAACAACATATGAAATGTCATGTAACAACTGCATTTGATTAAATATACAAATTTATGCAAATGAGGTAATAAATTTGCATGAGCAGAGGAAAACAACAGTATAATACATCTGATAAAATGTAAACAACCAAACTGATCACTAACAACAGTACATGACGATATGTCACATGACAACACGTCACCTGACAATAAGTCACATGACAATAGGTCACCTGACAATTAGTCAAACAACCATCTATATCTAGTTGAATAACACAACAAAGGTATAAACAAATTTTGGCAAAATATATATTTGTATTGTCACAGATAACATACAGTAAATCCTTATTTTAAGGACTAAATGTGGCGTTTTTATTTCTTTATTCATATTTTTTCTCTCTTTTGTTTATTTTTCACTCCATTATCCTATTCTTATTTTTTTTAATTTTAGCATTTCCAAAGCCTCATTTTTTATAAGCAAACATGTATTAATATTTTTTTTTTACCTTAATTTCATTATTTAAAACAAATGAGGTTTAACTGTACATGTATTCTAATCTTTTAAATCTTACAGGTTAATCTGAACATCCTGCATCAACAGAAATGATGACAAAGCAATTAGTTACAAATAAAAAAATCGAGGTCATACAAAATGGATAAAAAATGTGTGAAAGACTGATGCTACAACCATGATCACAAAGTCAATTACTTCTGTCACCATACAAAACCAATTAATAGAACAACCTGGCAGTTAGCTTCATTAACATCATCTTAAAGCAATGTCAAAAAGCTGTAAGATTTATTTTGATGAGGTAAATTGGTCATCATAATAATTACTTTTTATGAAACAATATGAAAAAATATGAACTGAATGATAAAAACAATGAAAACCATAAAAAAAGTCATTTTTATATTAAAACAAATGCAAGACTGACATTCGTGGTTAAAAACAGATCTTTTTGCCCCTAAAAGTAAGGCTATATTGTGTCTGATGAGAAAGGTGTATTTATAGCACCAAATTTATAACTATTTGTCTAAGCAGACATTTTACAACCAGTGGTTATAAATAAATGAAAAAAATGGAGGACTTCTGATTGGTCCATCACAACCTAATGTGGTCATGGTAACCATTATATTGAACACAATATCAAGGTCATATAACTTGTCCTTGGATTACACTTGTGTATGAAGACGATCAATGTTCAATGGTGTTCTTTCATTGTTTTCATCCCCACTTTCATCACTAAAGTTCACTTCGCTATCTTCAATTTCACAAAGTCCTGAAATGTCTGACATTGAAGCATTTGTTGACGTATAACCTCCCATAGAATCAATCATGGATGATCGCACATTGTATTCACTGTCTGTAATGTTTCCTTGGAGACCAAGTAATGGTTGTTGTGATGGAAACCCATAATGCACCACTTCATCATTGTCATCCAAGTCATCCTCACTTAACTGACAAACACGATTTTCTCCTCCTCGAAATTCTTCCGGAGGATCGGGGAAATTATCATTGTCACTGTACTCATCACGAGATTCATCATTTAAATTGTACATTGGTAAATAATTATTTGGATGCTGACCGAAATTGTGTTCTGGAAGCTCGTAACTCATGTCTTGATTTGGTGAATCATCATTGTTTACATATTGAGAAAATATTTCTTGATAATTTGGTGGATTTAAGTAATGGTCGGTGTCACCCTCATTGTCTGCATATTCTGAGTCACCAACATATTCAGATTCGATCATTTCTCCATCGGTGTAAACGTCATTATTGTAATGGTGTTGCAGACAATCAGCATGTTCATTAGACTCGTTACTATGGGGACTAGAACTTGGTGAGTCAGGACATTCTCTGTTTGGTACTTCACTGATATTTGGTAAAGATGGACGAGGGGCCCAGTCTGAAGCATCCCAGTGATAATCTGAAAAATAATCACAAGAAAAGATGTTGAAACAGTTATGGCATGGCATAAATAAAATTGTGAATATTTCTTTACTAACGAGCAGTTTCGATATTATATTATATAACATATCATTTCACAAAGCAGAAATATGTTAAGCGGATTAAAGTCTTGTAAAATTTACTGATACTTAAAATCAAATAGGTAAACTGTGTATAGTTGAACTGAAACCAAACTATCTACTTGAAAATAGAATTAGATTTTTTATTAATTGAAGGATCTGTCAATACAGAATACATTAACACTGATTCAAGAAATTTATAGTATGTATTGTGGCAAATAAATATTTTAGTTAGCATTTTCTTATGCAGGAATTTATAAAGCTACTGATTTGACTCTAAATTACAACACTTTTTCAAAATAGCCTCTAGGCAGGACTTAATACATAGCTACTGATAGGAATCTTGCCTTCTTTAAATTAAGGTTGGACTACAGGCGATGCAATTAGTTTTAGGCAACAGCTAATAAAAATTTAATAAACAATATAAATTGTAATGTACTATAATGTTAGACAACAAACTTATGCAGAGTATGGATTAAATTGGTCTAAATATTGCTGTCTAGCAAACAGTGGCTTATACAATGTAATTGATTTTTATGAGTTTCGCCCAAAACAATATCTAAATGAAAAGAAAGGAAACTCAACACTTTCAGTTTACAAGATTCATTTTTTGAGGAAACAAGCATATAACTTAAAACTTAACTTAACTTAATTATAATGGGGGTTTAAGATTTAAAGTACGAAATGCAGTTTGTAAGGTATATTATTATTTCTTCTAATGACTGCAGCTACCTTATACTATTGTATACAAGTTACAATTGGATTTTACAATAAAAGAAAATTGAATAAAGAAATTAATATCTTGTGCTTGAGGAGTTAATTTTACAAACATTCAAAAATAAAAGTCTAAACTACTTTCAATAAACATTAACATCATACAGGTAACTATAGTAACTATATAGTCCTTTCATTGCATCATATGTTTCTATATAACATGTTGTTTTTTTTAAATTAATCGTACAAGAAATATCAAGAGGTTGTAAAATATTACTACTTTTGCTCTAGAAATATGACAGTATTTTCTCCATACATTATAAAAATTCAAAATTTCTTATCATGCTATCAATATTTTTTTCATTTAAAAAACCTGATAAAGACATTTTTTTGGATAAAACTAGCAGTTTGTTCTAGCAGAAATGATAACACATACCTCGTCAATAAAAACATAAAAATACATTTACCAAAATGTTCAGGATTACCATAGGTAAATGGTTCTAGCAGAAATCACCAAGAGATATATAGAAAACCCCAATTTATATAGAAATGTAATATTTCCAAATATGTGTGAAAATATAATATCATGCAATATACACAGAAAACGTAATAATAAAGGCAGAACTTAAATAGATACTGCAAGATAGTTACTAGAATTGTAATAAATAATAAAACATGCGAAATGGAAATTCTGCTTAGAAATACAATATAGCTTTTGTTAGACATATGCCAAATCTGTTGCTTAAGTTATACCCCTAAACTGATATATCTAATGTCAAGATTTTTATCTATTCAAATGGCCAAATTTTTGGTATATTTTCTTATTTATTCTTTTTGAGGTTTTCCAAAAGCAACAGATATTGACTTATATCATGGATGAAGCCAAGCGTAAAGAGCATGCCTAGCTCTGATTGGCTACCTTTTCGCTTCTTTCGTCTACCTGATTTTGATGCAGCTGCATGGAAAAAGAAGTGTTGTGTTATCACATTGGCAATATATCATGCAGAATGACTTTTTACTATTTTAAAATATAAAAAAAAACATGGACTTTTAAAAATATTGGAAAATTAAAAAAAAAAAAAAAAAAAATTGTTAACACCCAATGCCTCAACTTGGTAAAAATACAGTAAAATTTTCTACTGTAATGTTTTTTAATATTACATTCTGTGTAAAACAATGTATTCCCTTTTTATTTATTAACAAAAAAATCATTCTACATATAACAAGATTCAGTATTTGTCTCTATAAGAACCATATCCCGGGGGAGTACTAGCAAACACGGTTTTAGGTTGTCATAGAGAATATATCAATTATTATAAAGTGAAAGAAATCAAAGTATGATGAGTGCTATGATGATCTGATCAAATTTAAAACATGTGATGAAATTTATTATCTGCTCCAGGAAAATTTAGGCTTTGTCCTTTTTTTTTTTAGTATGTATCATACAAATGTCTTTATGTACAGACAAAATATTTTCTAGCTTAACACAACTACGGTATTCGTCTACTTGAATAATATCTAAAATAGGGGGAGAATTTTGTGATTTAATATAACAATCTGTTTGTTTTTGCTGTCAGTTTGCCCTAGAGATAATATACATATGTGTATACATTTGAGGGAGAAATTATAATTAGGGAGAATTTTGAACACATTTTCCTGCAGTCCACCAAAAATTCTGAAACCAACAAAGCTGCGAATGAATTCATGCAAAAGCTGAAACCTCCCTCAAAACAGTTAATTAAATAAATAAAACAAAAGGAATTTTAAATTTTGGAAATTTAGTTGTACACAATTTTGTTTCTTACCAAGTGTTCAAACGAGAAGTGGTGTATCTATTGTATACATGAGAAATAAAAAAATATCTTTAAATGACAAGCTCGTAATATTTAAGGCGATAAATAACATCCAGCAATGCATTTCAATTATATTTCAATTTAAACAGCAACAAAAACTTACATTTTACACAGAGTAATACAATATATGAAACATGATATGTGTGCAGTGATTACAATGATACGATGAGCTAGCCCCGATGATTCAAAAGTTCCTTTAAAGCTAAATTCATTAAGCTAAAGCGTGTGTAGACCTATTGATAAACAGGGTGCTATATTATAGTTCAGATTTATCTACTAGTGATGAAAACATTTGTTCTAGTGAATTTTTATCAAAGAAAAGTATAAAAAAGTTTTGATTGCAAATTTGTATACCAGTTGTGTAGTGATTTTGATTCAATATTTTCTAAATTTTTTCAACATTCAATAACCAGTGAATTTTGAATTGCATCATAAAACTATTTCAAAATACCCCATATTGGTATACTATTTGTGTTGCAATTTGAAAGAAAAAAATTTATTATTAAAGACATTAAAAAAGATAGATCCGATTCCTAAAAGAAAAGCTTTAGATATTCTTTATTAAATTTCTATCAAATTTTAGAAAATATATATATAAAATATTATCAATAATTATTTCAATGATACCATTGTAAGCCTAGCATACAATGAATAAGCTGTGGCATCAAGTCAAACCATCCCATGTGATCGTAATCATGATTAATACACATGATAACATTGATAATTATGATTATAGGTAATCTCACCTGGTTCATCCTCGGATTCTGATACAGGTAAACTGCTAAATGAGACATTATCTGGTGGTCCTACTTGTGGACCAGGGATATTCTTAATGTACAGTTTCTCAGGATGATTTTTATCTGTAAATCATAAATAGGTCATTTTAAAATAACAATAGCTAATTAATATAGCAGTTATATCACTTATAATACAAAACATTAGATAATTGTTAACACAAAGATAATGTTTTGTGTAAATTTGCTTGTCTTAATGATGTTTTCCGTTATTCATTTATCTATGTCAGTTTGAATAAGTCTTTTTGAATTGTCTGCCTTTGTACATTCTTCTCAATGACAAAAAAAAAAAATCAAATATGAATACTCCTTATTCAACAAAATACCATGACTGAGAATGAATTGTTATGACAAGTAATGTTCTTATAAATACATCACCTGTAAAATGACAAGTTATATTCTTATAATTCTAAATAAACAAGGTATACCTGTATGTTCCAGCATATTATCCATCTCCCATGGTGTCTTCTGTATAGAGTCTGTATCAGACGCAGGATTGGATGAAGGAAGAGGTGCTAGAGATGGCGCCTGACTAGCAACCATTCGAGGTAGTGGGGCAAATGTTTGTAAATACTCAGCATAATATGGAATGTTTTGAATGTTTTCTAACTCGTCAGCCGCACTTCCGTAATTTCTAACATTGTCAAAGTTATTTAAAGTGTTAAGGGAATCATGGTTGCTGGGAGTGTATGACGCTGGTCTGTCTGGCACTGGTGGTGGTCGTGGACTCGGAGGTGGATGAGTGATATCAACATTACTTTTCTTTATGCCATTTTTACAATTATCTTCCTTTAACGAACGTAACATTACGTCTGTTTCGTCAGTTGGGATCCCCAATGTGATGTTACCATAGCGACTGTTTTGACGACGTCTGATACATTGGATGGCAACAAATAGGAAAGCAAGAACAATTATTCCACCAGCAACTCCTGAAAGATAATGAAAAAGATTTTAAATGATTTTATCAAAATGATTTTTTTATAAAAATATATATTTGTCATTAAGAAGTTATTTCTTAACATACCTATGTATAACTCATCATCCATGTTACTTGCAGTAGCTACAACTAATAGAGAAATGCAGAAAAATATACAATATTTTTTTTTTAAATTGCATTAATTAAATGTTCAACCAATCACAAGAAGATAATAAGTTTTTCACATGTTTAAAATAAACAGGCCATATGTTATACTTTACCTTGTTTTGACAACACTTAATTTAACACTGTAATTAGTACTTTTTTTTTTCAACATATCCATTTCAAATAAAAAAATATAATTATTTAGAATTTAAAAAAATATTTTATATTCAATTTTTTAGAAATATAATGGATTGTGCATATTTTTTTTAAATGCATTTACTGCAAATTATGATGTAAAAATAATCAGCTTAGTGGCGAAACTCTTCAATCTTACATTTTAAAAGGATCTATTTAAAATTTAAAACTTCCTAATTTTTATAAATTTATAAAATTCCATTAAAAGAATACATAAATCTACAATAATATTTCAATTATTAGAAAAAGATTAAAAACTAAGAACTAAATTAATATATTGTTTGTTTCCCCAATCCCAACCCTGCCAAGACAGGTGTTGGAAGGTAGGTAGGGAAATAATTTTATTTTTCCAAAAAGCTTGAACAATATCGTACAATCCATCAAGCCAGGAAATTGGAAATGAATAAAATAATAATGCACTTAGTTTTGACATTAAAATTTTATGAGTAGCACTGTTTTTGCAGGGTCTGTTGGGATTGGGGAAACAAACAATATTTTATTTTAGGCCTAAATGTGTTCATATGTAGGTCACAGATCAAGTATCTTTTTTATCATTATCTTATAATATCCTGTTTGGAAACACAAATGTTTGAAATAAAGATTATCCTATTTTTCAAAAACTGAACTAACCAATGATAATAAAGAGTTCCTCCTGTGTAATACCAGCTGAGTTAGAGATCATGTGCGGTGTAATAAGCTCCTCACAGTTCCGCCCAGCTGATTTCTCTGTACAGTTACAGATATAGGTATTGTCTGCATTGTGACAAGTGGCTCCATTCAGACATGGGTTAGATCTACATGCACTCACTATCTTCTGACAATTTTCACCTGTAAAAAATAGCAACAAATTATTAGATCTACATGCATTTACCTTTACAAGAAAAGTATTCCATTTGTAAATAATATTATTAAATGATATGAGCAAATCAGCCCTATTACAGCAATACTGATAACGTTTCACTTTCACTATAAATCAAGAGTTAATATTGCTTTTCAAACAAGGGACAATGCGTAAAAATCAGTGCAGTACGGAAAAAAAGCTGTATTGGCCCATGGGCTAATACAGGAGGTTCACTTCTGGTTTCAATTTTCTTCACCATTACTTATTTTTTTAATTGCAACTTCTTGCGCTTCTTGTTTGTTTGAATTTTTCTCTCTTTAAAATTGAGAATGGAAACAGGAAATGTGTTGTTAGTTTTAGTGTATATGCAAATATCTAATCTCATAATTATCTTCTTTTCTTTACCAATAGTAACAATACTAATTAGTCTATACACAAATAACACAAAATAATAGAAGAAGCATAAACCAAGTTTTCTCCCTTTCTATAATTCATAGAAACAATCTCATCACTTTATCAAACTATGGAATTTCGTTAATTTCAGTTTAATCTTACCTTCAAATCCCCCTAAACAGTTACAGACCATAGCCTTCGGTCCTTCCACACAGCTGCCATTGTTTTGGCAGGTATCTTCAGAACAGTATTTGCCATATTCACAGAATTTACCACGGAAAGGTGAAGGACATCTACATTCAAAATCATTAGGGATATCTTTCTTGTTTATACACTGGCCTGAAACACATACAAAATGAAAATATAGCATTTGTTTTTAACTTATTCTTTCTTACATTTAGAGTCCAGGAATGAAGTTTCAACGTGAATACACGGGTTGAACAAATTTTTACATCCATAAATATTTGATATGGCATTACTGGTACATGTATTACTTTCCTACTTGGGACCTGCACATTGTTAATTATTTCTTAGTTGCAACAAAATTATTGGTGGGGGTGTGTGGCATATATAAATATAAATACACACACATGTAAAAAAAAAATATGTTTGACTGCTCAAATAAATCATCATGTCCCGTTGGATAATTAATTATAACTAAAATGGCTGAGTTTATTGAAAATGGAAAGTTCATAATGTTGTTCAACTGAATCAAACCACCACTTTCACTGAATATTATGGTTGGCTTTATGTCCAGTGACAAATATCTTATGCCTTTTTTAGGACAAACTTCCTCCTCTACAATATCAGAACTGTTACAGTCAATCTCTAATTGTTCCAATAAGGTTTGGAAAGATTTTCTCAAGAAGCAAATATATATATTTCAAATATATTATGGACATTTCTGGGTTTTTTTTCAGGAATACAAATTGAAGTAATTTTTTCCATATTCTATGGTAGAGACTAGAATGACACATACCTTTATTTTTGCAAGGACTATTGGCACATGGATCTCTGTCTATCTCACATCGTGACCCATAGAATCTATCAGAACAGGTACAGATATAACTACTGCCTGACACTTCACAGTTTCCATTGTTATCACAGGGAAAGGTGCTACAGATATCTAGAATGAAAATTTTCAGAATAAGCCATGGGGGTGCATCAATTTTTAAACTGTTTCAAACTACTGGTTTGTTACAAGGTCAAAACATTATATTACAGAAAATAAGGTGAAGTTGTTTTGCTCTTGTTTTAATATTGAAGATAGAATGTCTATGTTTGTCAACACTACACCTTATAGAAAGCTATTATTTTTACCTATCTAACGAGAATTTGAATGTTATAAGATGCTTCAAGATGTCATTATATTAGTCATAATTATCGGCGTTTAACGTTTCCGCAAATTGGCATTACTTTTCCGCGATAAAAAGATGACGTTTCCGGAAAAAAAAGTTTACGTTTCCGCAAAAAAATATCTTTCTTTTCCGGAAAAAAAGTAACTATTCCGGAAAAAATAAATTATTACTTTTCCGCAAAATAATTAAGGAATACCTATTGATCGAAAGCAAAGCTATAATAAAAAATCAAATATGTATTAAGTTAAAGGTCATCATAACATGTAAGTAAAATGCATCATTAAAATGTATGAAAACGTATGTTCAAAAAGATCTTGATATGAGGTCATAAGTCAGTTCTGGCAGAATATTTGTAGCCAACACGTCGTAAAAAGTCCATATAAGCACATTCACCGTTTTCAAATTTTGTATTTTGTTCAGGAAGGAAGGCCATCTTCACCTTTTCATATTTCCGAACGGGTGCTTTTACAGTTAGAGTTCTCATCTTTATGTAAGATGTTGTCTTCAGTTTCAATAACACATCGACAAAGACAAATATGGTAGGATGGTTCGCGTAAAACTGCTCCTTCAGGTAGAGGTGATGCCCAAATGGTTGGTGGAAATCTCAATTGCCATTTATATAAAATTCCAATATATAATTGGCAGACCTCATGCATTTATCGTCAGATTGAGCATCGGCAATTAATTCAACAAAGCATTCTTCAATCATGTCAGTTGGCAAGTAAGCCAAACCAAAGATTTCTCAATGAAGTTTAACTCATCCTTACCCGAGTCAGTAGTTATATCTAGTTAATTGTAGCTATACTGAGATCAGAACATTTTCTTTATTAGAAAGAAAAAATAAATAATTTATCATACATGTACATTCAAATGTTTTTAATTTACCAGGTAAATTTGCGGAAAAGTAATAAATACAAATTGCGGAAACGTATATATCAAATTTGCGGAAACGTATGGGACTTTGAAAAAATAGCGGAAAAGCAATACGCCCACCCATAATTATGAAGCCCATAAGCATATTTCATCTGACAGCACCAACCAATAATTATATTTTAATTATAAAATACTACTTTATTCAGATGCATGAAGATTTAAACAGATAAAATTTCTATAAAAAAAATCAAGGTAAAAATACTTGAAATCTACATACTTGTTCCAGTAGGGCTCTGGTAAGTGTCTTTACAGTGAAACTGTAGATACTTGAACTCTTGATCTAAAGCAACAGCATTACTTCCATCAAATGGCAGTCGTACATTGTACAATCGTATGTTCTCCATACAACCTTCAAACCCTCGTCTGATATCAGAGTAACCATTGTAAATCTCAACCTCAGCACCAAAGAATACATTGTTAGATTTAAGGTCAAGGATATCATTAGTCCCTGGTGACATGGTCATACTTGAGTATGTGTGGTCTAAAATGAGCTCGGCCGTTTTACCAAATCGTTCCACCATGACAGTGTGCCATTCTCCGTCACTGATCAACAATGGGATGATAACAATCCCTTCACCACTGCCACAGTTAAATCTATATTGTAACATGCCATTGTATATCTAAAGTAGAAATTAGAAAAAAAAGATATTATACTCAGGGAAATTTTTGATGACTTGAGTTAATTAGGTGCATATACCCGAATTGTTCAAATATGCACACACAACTAATCATTACTGCTACCCCACATATTTTTTAACAATAAGATGGTTTTGTTCCACAAGTAAATACAATATTTATACTTTAATTGTTCTTAAAATCAAATGCAGATATGCAGTATGGATGCAGGATGCGACAAAAAAGGTACCTTTAATAAACTCAAACTAAATACAAACTTAATTCAAAATTAGTTTACAACAAATTAGGATTCATTCATTCATATCTATCTACTAATATAACTAGATATATGAATTCAACAATCTTGATTGTTTTATTTTTTTATTGAAAAGACTCCTGCTCAGAAATGGGAAAAAGCTTAGTCTTAAAATTAATTTTAAAATCAATGTTGTTTGTTTTAAACACCAATGCATGTATAACATGTATTTATTTTACCTCTAGAATACTATAGTCCACTTTGCCTTTAGCATACATGATAGTAGCCACCTGTTTCCTGGTCTTTATTCTCAGGGACAATGTCAGTTTCTGCTCTATTGTAAAGGCATCCTGTAAGGTCCATTTGGCATAACTCTTACCAGAGAATGTCATTGGCTTATCTCCTGAAATTACACAAACATTAACTTAGTTACAGCGGCATCATATGAATTATTTTGAACAAACATGTTTTACAAATGTAGTCCAAAATTAATCTTAGTTATGTCCTTACTTTTTATGTTTCTTTTTTTTACATTGACCATACTTTATTCCTTTATTTTGAAGTCTAGACTAGTCTGTTACTTTTATCAATTTAATCAGAGTGAAAGCTGAACTTGAACAACTTAGTTAACTTTTAATGCCCCTTTTCAGTTACAGCACTCTAAGCATGTTTAGTAGTTTTGGCTGTCTCTAGATTCTTAGCACAAAACATATTTTCTCTCTTCTTCAAAGTGGGAGCAGACAAACATGTGTTACAATTTTTGTGAGACTCCTACCTATTCTACAGCTGGAGTCTGCACAGAAGTTCTCCTGCTCATCACAGTGTTGTCCTGCCATCCCCGGGGGACACACACATAGGTAACCCCTCTGGTCAGAATTCATCTTACACATCTTAGTATCTGGACAGGCATCAGAAGGACACACTGCTGGTATCTTATCACAACTGTCATCTAAAACATTAAGTCATCATATTATACAAAGTATTATAGTATCACTGTACTAGTATACATATTTTTTTAGGGGACAGATGAAGGACACCTACGGGGGCGGGAATTCTCGCTACATTGAAGACCCATTGGTGACCTTCAGCTGTAGTCTGCTCTATGGTCAGGTTGTTGTCGCTTTGACACATTCCCCATTTCCTTTCTCAATTTTAAAGAGTTTGTTTTTATGCCAATTATTAACAGAAAATATCCACTTGCATACAATTGGTCTTTAATGAATAAGAATCATATTGAAGATAAATGGGAAAATTATAATCTCATTAAAAGAAGGTTTAAGCCTCAGACATCACCTAATTGTAACTGTGTGATAAACTATAACATACCACAGTATCTAGTTGTGTATCAAAAGTGAAAAGGAAGACATACTTTTTTTATACTTTTTTTATACAAGTGTGATGCTTGCTTATCATAAAATTTTTAAACCATGGAACTGTGAACACAATCGTAACACATTAAGATTTACAATTTGATTTATTAATTAATTTTCTGTAAATAAGAGTTTATATGTTATAACCTTACCTGTTGACCCATCAGGACACACACATTTGTATAAGTATCGATGACGAGCTGTGACGGTACTCTTACTCCCCATACGTACTGGTGTCAGATTGTCAGAGTCAAACTCAATGTATCCTTCACATGTGCCTTCCTTACAGGAACTGTGTGTACATATGTCACCAAACACCTTGATGACTTTTACTTGGAGTGCTTGTTCAATGGCTGGAACAGCTGCTCCCACTTTTTTGCTAAGAGGTTTTCCACGAATGAATGTATTCTGGTTTCTTTTGATGGCAAAGAGAACATCAAGGTCAGGGCTAACGTCTCGTTTCCTTCTTTTACCAAATGAAGATGATGCAAATTTAGATGTTTGTACGTTAATGATTTCAACATCCCTTGACCTAACATTCAGTTCTCTTTTCAAAACACGTTTAAAATCTTTAAGATGTTTATTAAAGAAGTCTTCCACACTAAGGCTATGAAACTGTATTGTTACAGAATTTTTGATCATATCATCTGAAATTCCAACCACTTCAACACTGACGATTCCATAACTTTGAAATCTTCCATCTGTCACACTAATGTTAACGTTATACCTTCCTGGGTCAATGTTTTTAAATGCCATTATCCTACCATCGTATTTATCTATATCAAAAAGATTCTTATTTGTTGAAATAATTTCAAAAGTGAGCTCGTCAAATATGTCCTCATCCACAGCATTTAATGTTCCAATTATACCACCAGGGAAAGAATCTTTGAATGACATCACTGAAATGTCAATATCGGAAACTTTTGGCGGGTTATTGCCTTGCTCAATAATTTCAATCACGACTGGAACTTCCGAATGAAGTAGAGGACTTCCGAAATCATAAGCTCTGACCACAAGATTATACATGTCCTGAACATGACGATTGAACTTCCTGGCAGTGGTCAATACACCATTAGAGTTGACCATGAATTCCCCTCCTTTGTTACCACTGACGATGTCGTAGGAGAAAGGTTCACCATTGGGTGGTAAATCATCGTCCGTCACCGAGAATGACAGAATTTCATATCCAACATGTCTGTCCTCCTGTTTAAATACACAATAACTTGTTAGTAAACAAAATCAGGACAGATAGTTGTTAATATTAACGCATAAATATATCATATAATATTTGTTTCTGTCCATTTTCTGTCTTTTTAGGGTAGCGTGTCATTATTTTTTATATTACATATATCAAAATCAAACAGATTTTTGTTTTTTAACTTTATTTTGGAAATATAAGATTAAAGTTTCTGTGTGTGTTTTGTTTTAGCACTTTTTTTATTTCCAAGTCTACTGTGTTTTGTAATTTCAAAGTTCTAAAAATTTAAGTCTATGTTTTTTTTACCAATATTGGGACTACATCTAACAATCATTTCTTTTCAATGCATGCACAGACCAATGCATATATAAATCTGAAACATGACTTTATACTGATTTTTTTTTTGGTAAAGGAATCTATATTCATGCAAGTACAAACTATGTGGTGATTGAAAACCAGGTTCATGGAACACTCAATCAGACTCATGCTCATATTGGGCAAACTATATTAAAATTAAGTCAAATATTTTGTGCTGTTTTTGTCCCGTGACAACACTTTATGGTACTATACAATATACATTTAAAATTTTTAACAGTAAACATAGAAAGCAATACAAAACAGATATAAAGTAAACCTTGTTATATAATTTCCTTTGAACTTAAGTTAACTTCAATATTTTTTACTTTAAAAAAAAAAGAAAAAGAAAAAGGGGGAAGACACATGTCTTTTATTGTCGATTTTTCATTCAAAATTTAAATAATATTTTTCTAGTAATTTTTAATAATTTTTAACTTTAAAAAAATAAAATTCTAATTCTGTCATTGTTTTTTTTATCTTGATTATATATGGTACATTTTAAAGAAAAAAAATCTAATTCAGGATATTGAACAATTCAAGGTTTACTACAACAAGTATGCACATTATTTAACAATACAAAAAAATATGGGCAACATAACAAGATCTTTTTTATTCAAAACAAACTGTGATGATTTGTCTTAAATTGTATAATAAAGCAAATAGGAAATTTTGTTTGGTCATGCCGTGGCATGCACATTCTGTGCGTGGCATTCTACTTACATTCCCCTCGCGTGGTCTCTGTGAATGCAGTGAATGGCATAATATTATGCAAATAAGCAATGATGAATGGTGAAACTACATGATAATGTGAAGTCTTAAGTACATGATAACACTTGACAAAGACTTTACCATAAACACATGCATATAAACATTTTAACTAGATATTTTAATATAGTTTGAAGAAAATACCACTGGTAAAAATAATAGGTAGGTTCTTTCATACATAAATGAATTGGCATAAAATTTATCCATAAATGAAATTTTAAATACCAATAAGAAAATTCATTGTTTTATAACCTTTATTCAGTCAAATAAAACTCACAAAAAGATTGAATGTATTTAAGAAAATTATATTTTACACTAGAAAGGCAACTGTTTAACTTATTTTCTGGTAACAGAACTGCAAATCTTAAATAATGCCTCTATAAAAAAAAACTTAAAGACCCTTATCACTAATTATTTGCCAAAACTGAATATTACAGGCATTCTGAAAAATTTCCGGCCATACAATGCAAAAGTAAATGCTGTATAAAAGGGTTAAGAAAATTGTGGACATGTGTTACAGATACCCAACTAGCTGTATAGGTCAGATGACCAAATCTAAATAGATTTTTTTTTTTATTAGAAGGTTTGCTAGAAAGTGACCATTGGTCAATTTACTTGCCAAGACTTACCTGTATCACAGCTGAGTAGTTGGCTTCAGAGAATTTGGGTGGACAGTCATTAACATCTAATACATCAACATTGACCACTGTTTCACTGCTCAATAATCCATCTGATGCCCTTATGGTCAACTCAAATTTGTTTACCTGAAAATCATTATCAATAACATGATACTCTGAATCTGAACACTTCAGTGAACTGATATCGTTATGTCATATTTCTAAACTTATAAAATACAAACAACACAGAATATTATTCATTAATACTATCAAAGGTAATTTAATTTTCAACTTTGCTTTTCAAATGACATATTTTGGAAAATGTAAAAAATTAAAAAATTTTAAGAATTTTACAATAAACTTTCATTATAAAAATTATTCTAAAGTAATTTCATTACTTCTAAAATTTAAATCAGTTAATTGTGGCCATACCATTTCTCTGTCTAGTGCATTCTTTATCAGAAGTTTTCCATCTTTAGGATTGACATCAAACTTATCCATTGTATTTCCCTTGATGATAGAATACAGGATGATGGAGTTGGTGTCTGCATCCAAGGCTGTCAACTACAAATTAAATTTCAAAAATCATTTGAAAGTTATACATTTTTTTGTCTATTGGATTTACCTGCCCTTGACTTTGTTAAAGATTTGATAATCTCTGTAATTTTAATTGCCCTGATATAGCCTTTTTGTGCTAATGCGGCGTAAAGCAACCAACAATCAATCAATCAATCTGTAATTTTAAAATATGTTTTATTAAAGTTATCACCTTATCGTCTTAAATATGAGATGTGCAAATTGGTTCCCTAAACAATTTTGCTGTTTATAACATTTTCATTTAAACAAAACCAAATTAATAAGTTAAATTTCATTTTCATTATCACTGGTAAACTTCAATGAAAAGCTGTTTTCTATTTGTACCACGGAACCAAGCGATTGCAATCAGAATAATTTTTATGGAAAAAACCTGTGATACAGTAACCAAACTAGAGCATTTCTAATGAAAACATTTTTCTTTCTTCCCCCTAGTTTTATGCAACCATTATATATCTGTGAACTACCAGGTGTACAAAGTAATTTTAATAGAAAAACCCTATCCTCAATTAAATTAAAACAATGCTTCAGAAAATTCTTAACTTACATGTAAAATGACTTCATTAATAGGGACATCCTCCTTGAGAGTAACTTTGTATGGATTCTGTACAAATTCTGGTTGGTTATCGTTGACATCCGTTACATTTATAGTAACAAACGTGGAACTACTCAGTGGGGCTGAAGATCTGTCATGGGCAATGATGGTCAAGATATATTCTGATGTTGTCTCATGGTCTAAGGTCTTGGCCACTTGTAGCATACCTGAAAATTAAATTATGAAATTAAGATATCTTGATTTACACCTGATTACATGATCATATGCAAGACAAACGTTTTGACTTTGGGAAATATCCTAAATCTATCATCTAGTAAATTTCTTCTGAAGATTTTTAAGTCTTTTTTCCCCATTTTTTTCCTTTTTTGACAGGAAGATTTGACTTTTTATGCAAGTCTTCTTTCTTTTATAACATTAGCAATATTTCCAGTTATGTGTCAAAAATTCCCAATCTTGATTAGTTAAAATTCCTCAAATGGTTCTTTTTATGAATCACTGGTGTGAGATGAACAATATTTATGATCATAAAAAGCTTGCACAACAACAAAAATATCTATGACTTACCAGTATCAGTGTCAATATTAAAATGTCCGTCCACATTTCCCGCTGAGATCATATATAACATCTTAGCATTGACTCCTATGTCTTTACTGGTCGCTGTGACTGCTATCACGTCAGAATTAACAGCAGCATCCTCACTGATTGATACAATGTAACTACTACGTACAAATTCTGGTGGATTGTCATTCTCATCCTGAACAGCTATTTGTAGAAGGACTTCTCCTGTCTTGCTTGGATTTCCCTAAAATATACATTTCAATTGTAAAATTTTATGGTAACTGGCATTTATCCCTATTTATTTGTTTTTAAACTAATCAGTGTTACTTTTATAACAGCAAAATAGATTAATTCTAAAGATTTATATTAATTTCTTTCCAACACCTGAGCAATGGTAATATGTAAAATTCTTAAATATGTGGATGATTTATTTAGATAAATAATTATATCTTTAATGGTACTGTCATAATGTACTGAGATTAAATTAAAAAGGCAGATTTAACACATCAATTATACTCACCATGTCATAGGCTTCCAACATTAGTTTGTACAGATCTTTCTTTTCTCTATCAAGGGAACTCACAAGAGTTATAACCCCTGTTTCTGGGTCCAGTGTGAAGCTACCATCAGCATCATCTTTCAGATTGTACTTTACTTGTCTATTTATACCTGAAAATGCAAATCAGAATTACCTAAATGTGCATAAAATATGCCACTAGATAATAAAAATTAATATTCTTTAAAAACTGTAAACAAAGTATTTTCATTGTCCTGGGCTTGAAGTCAATTCATTATATACCCAAATTTAAACAAATCAGAGTTTTGCAGCAATAGAAATTAAATATAAGTTTCATATTATTTGGTTGAGGCAAACTTAGTTAGTGAACAGAAATGAAAAATTCAGCTTCAGCTTTTACAGGGTTAAATTACTGTTATATTTTCTCTCATGTCTTTATCATATTTACCTAAATCATCATCAACTGCTCTAACTCTCATTAACAATGTATCTGCTGGTGTGGATTCTATCACCTGGAAAGTCTCAGGTATGTCAATAAACCGTGGACTGTTATCATTGATGTCACTCAGATCTATAAATACATCAATGTCACATGACCTGCCTCCTCCATCCACAGCATTGATTGACAGGTGGTAATTGTCAATTTCTTCTCTGTCAAGTTCAGATTTTACAGTCAATATACCTGAAAACAAGAGATATCGGTTTGTCAATTTAATTTAGTAATTTGAGTGCTTATGTAATTGTCTTCTATTTAAAAGATTATGTTTATCTTTCATAGTTTTTTTTAAACTAATACAGATATATTGTGTATGAATCGCTTAAAAATATTCAAATAACAAAACCAACTTTGTAATTTCGGGGCCTTTTATAGCTGACAATGGGGTCCTGGCTTTGCTCATTGTTGAATACCATACAATAACCTATAGTTGTTAATTTCTGGGTCACTTGGGGTCTTGTGAAGAGTTGTCTCATTGACAATCATAACACAAGTAATGCTCTTTTTATAATTCTAAATAAATCTGAATCTCTTTATTAGCTCACCTGTACTTTTATCGAGGTTAAATTTCTGTTTCTCATTGCCTGCCCTAATTACATAGCTAATTTCTGCATGGACAGTTGCTGCATCATCTGCATCGGTTGCCTTGACACGAACTATTATACTTCCCACTGATTTTTCTTCTGACAGGATTAATGGATGAATGGGCTGCAATAGAAAATATTTATAAGAATTTCTGTTAGATTTCCTGTCATTACATAGTTTTAAATGCACTTACAGTAGAGCATTTTTATCTGATGATTAAACAATTATAGGTAATACCATTTAATTTCCATTTAGACAAATTAATCTATATACATCTAGATATTTTTTTAAATACATGTACATATTTTTCTTTGAAAAACATCAAGTGTTAATTTGAGAAAAACAGATCTATACTAACAATATCAACAGTTCTACAATGTTGAACTACAACCTCCCGACAAAAAAGTGTGGAAGAATAAACACAATTCAAACATAATGATGCAAAAACAGTTAACAGCCAAATCTTCCGTATTCAAATAAAACCCAATATTTATCTTAATAATGTATGATCATGTATTATACAAACCTCATCACAGACAGGATCGTTGTCATTATCATCAAGTATCTCGATGGTAATCTTTGTCATAGTAGACATCCCTCCATCAGTAGCAGCTACAACCAGTGTGTATAGGGAATCTGTTTCACGGTCCAGTGGTTTATTCACAATTACTTCCCCTGTTCCTCGCACATGAAACTTTCCAAGTTTATCCCCATCAACGATTATATACTCTACATTGGTATTAGCTCCTATATCTTCATCTGTGGTAGACAGTTCTGTTACTACGGTGCCCAAGTCAGCTCCTTCATTTACAGCGGCAATGTAAGATGGACGAGAGAAGATAGGTGGATTATCATTCTGGTCTGTCACATCCACAAGGACTCTTGTGAAACTCTTCTGTTCTGTTTTAGCTTTAATATCAGTGGCAACAATGGTGAAATTATATTGGTCAGTGATTTCCCTATCTAATGGATTAATCAAAGAAATCCAGCCAGATATTGAGTCAAGGTCAAATATTTTAGACATTCCACTACTATCCTCCCCAAAACTGTATCTGATTTCAAAGTCTGAATCTTCATCGGTGGCACGTACCTGGATCACATGGTCCCCTGGTTTACTATTCTCTATGACCATTGTGTGATACTCGTCTGATTCAAACACAGGATCTTTATTATTAGAATCTGTGACTATAATTATAACGTCCACATAATCATACAACGATGGAGAACTGGTAGTCTTGGCTTGTACAGATAATTGATATTTCTGAACATTGTTATAGTCCAATTTCCTAAGCAGTTTCAGTTTACCACTGTGACTGATTTCAAATGATGGAGGATAGTTTGTATCGGGAGTATTACCATGGATTATGTAGTACTTTACTGGATTATGGCTCTCTGCAACAATAAGACGACTAAATACTGTTTCATCTTCAGATATTGTAAAAATCATTTTCTTAGAAGCTTGGAATCTTGGTGCAATATCATTCTTGCCCATGACATAAACTTGAACAGCAACTGATGAGTCTAGTATAGGATCACCTTCATCTATAGCATGAACAAAGAACTGGTACACTTGATTTGCTGTAAAAGATGAAGGTATATTTTTTATTTATTTTTTTTTAAATCAAATGCACTTGTATAATTAATTGATGATTATTCTCTTTGTTTTGGCTCTTTAATTTCAAATATGAATTTCTTATAAGATCATATTTCCATTTTTCTTTTTTTCTGCTATTATACAAAACTGAGTTGAATCTATTTCATTGGTTTGTGCCTAATGTCAAATTGCAAGTATTTCACATATATTGAGCATTGGAAAAATTTAGATGTAACTTTTATTAAATGTAGTGTTAAAGCATTTATAATTACCAAATTCCTTCAAATCCATTTTGACAATGAGATCACCAGTATAAGGATTAATGTTAAACAGTTTCTCAGGTTTAGCTAATTCATATCTCACTCGTCCTCCTGGTCCTTTGTCCATATCCACAGCTTCAATCTGTTTAATTAGAAAGAAAAAATCTATGTAATATGCATTTTAAAATATTGCTATAGTCTAACCAATAAATAGTTCAAAAAGGAAAAGGAAAAGAATAAATTCTGACCAAAATATAGTAAGTTCTTGTCAGATCATAAGTTTTTTAAAATTTATTCATTAAAAAAAGTTACATAAATTAGGCCGTTAGTTTTCCTGTTTGAGTTATTCTACACTTGTCGCTTCTGGGCCTTTTTTACCTGACAATGTGGTATAGGCTTTGGTCATTGTTGAAGGCCGTATAGTGACCTGTAGTTGTTAATTTCTGTGTCATTTGGTCTCTTGTGAAGAGTTATAATTAGAATGTTGGAATTTTCAAAAATATTTTATAACATAATTAAAATTCATTACAAAATTACCTTTGCAAAAGAAGAGTTAATAGCAGCATCAGGGGAGACAACCAGTTTATATTCGTTTCTAAGGAAGCGTGGAGGATTATCATTGAGATCCCTTATGGTAACTTCTACCATTGAGAATCCTATTCTCCCAGCATTGTCTGTTACTGCTATGGGTATCTGATAGAAATCACGCTTCTCTCGATCAAAATCAAACTCAGAAAATATTTCACCTGTAATAGATAGTATGTTCTTATTCAATGTTATTCACCATCATTGGAAAGAAACTAAATTAATGCAAAATGTTTCGAGTATGAAAATATCAAATTTAACATGTAGCTCAAATAAACACTATTGTTTATAGACTCCACATTAGAAAAAATTTCAGTGCAAAAGTTATAACAATTTATAATTCTTTTTATCTTTCATATTTCAGTAATTTCTGACAGTTACAAAATGTAGTTATTTCAATAAATTATATTTTGTTACAAAGGGTCCAAAACGATTTTTAATTTTTGTTTCAAAGAGTTCTAGGAATACAAAGATTTCTATTTTTTTGTTTTTTATAAATCGTACCTGTATCAGCATCAATACTGAAGTACTGTTTCATCTCATCACTAGGTATGGTATACGTCAACATCCCATTGGTTCCTGGGTCCTCATCAAATGCTGTTACCATGGTCACAATCATTCCCTTCCCTAGATTCTCCAGAATGGTTGATCTATATAACTGTCTTGTGAACATTGGTGTATGGTTATTGGAACTCTTGACAGACAGGCTAACTTGAGTGAAAGCCGTAAATACACCGTCACTGACAGATATATTTAGAATATATGCATGTTGGAGTTGGCCAGTACGTCTGCTGGATAGACTAATCAATCCGGTCTGCTGATTCACATGGAAAACTTGGTCAATATTTCCACCAACAATGCTATACTGTAAATTACCTTCACTACAAGGGTCAGGGTCAGATGCCATTACCTTGACAACATATGAACTGCTTGGTTGATCAAATATCGTACAATCATATGATTTCTGTACAAAGTATGGAGGGTTATCATTCAAGTCTTGTAAAATTATGTGTAATGGTGCTGTTGTAAAATGCTTGTTTGACCCTCCATCAGTTGCTATAGCAATGACATTGAACTCATGCTGCTCCTCGTAATCTAACATCTTGGTGGTTACTATGTGACCGGATTCAGAATCAATTTCAAAATGGCTGACATCCTCACTGTCGATATGTGCTGATACTAAGCTGTAGTACACAAGCCCATTGGATCCAACATCTGCATCAGTAGCAGTCACCATAGCAACAGAAGAACCAATGGGAACAGATTCTGACATCAAACTAGTGTATTTAAACTTTGAAAATACTGGTTTATTGTCGTTCACATCCTGAAATGGAACAATACAGGTAATCTATGAAACAATTTACTTAGCCTGGTGGCATATATGGAAATTAAAACCAAACGGGGTGGGGCCCTTTAAATTTTAAAAAACATGCTGTTTTTTCAATCTACTTGAAGATGACAATTGTTGGAGAATTAAAAAAAATGATAGAGCTATTTACATTTATTTTAACAGTATTACAGTGAAAAAGCAAAGTTGATCCTTTTACAGTACATGATGACTTTCAAACACTACAATGAGAGGCCTGATTGGGAGGTCTCATCACGATCCAAGAGTTGATTTATTCGAATTCATGATTCACATAAAATAAATTTCCATTATTCACTGACCACAAAAATATATATAAAAAAAAATATGTAGAAATAAACAAATCACGATAGCAAAAATGCACTGATTATGAAGAACGAAAATAACCCATTAGGCCCCTTTCCAATATATCCTAGTTAATAAAGGAACACTTACCACAACACTTATTCTCAGTTTGGTTTCTGCTATGGACCCAGTCTTGACATCTTTAGCTGTTAATGTAAGATCATATCCCTTTGTTGACTCATAATCTAGAGGGCTCACAACCGAAACAACACCTGAAATTCAAATGTCATAAATATAAAAATGGGGAAAAAAAATCAGTAATCAAATTGATTGTCACATATCATCATTCCTTTATCATCTAACATACATATAAATCCCTTGTATATGAAATGAAAATCAGACTACAAGGAACATGTCCTAGTATATACTAAATCAAAATACTTTTCTATTTACTCTACACAAAAACATTTAATGGTAAAATTATCAAAAAATTTGTTTAACATTTAACATTGAGACAATTTTTACAAGGATAATTTCAACAACAAAGAGCTAAACTTTTCTACTGTAAACAATCTTTACAAGGGCAATTCTAACAACAAGGAGCTTAACTTTTCTACTGTAAACAATCTTTACTAGGGCAATTCCAACAACAAAGAGCTAAACTTTTCTACTGTAAAAAATCTTTACTAGGGCAATTCCAACAACAAAGAGCTAAACTTTTCTACTGTAAACAATCTTTACTAGGGCAATTCCAACAACAAAGAGCTAAACTTTTCTACTGTAAAAAATCTTTACTAGGGCAATTCCAACAACAAAGAGCTTAACCTTTCTACTGTAAACAATCTTTACAAGGGCAATTCCAACAACAAAGATCTAATTTTTTCTACTGTAAACAATCTTTACAAGGGCAATTCCAACAACAAAGAGCTAAACTTTTCTACTGTAAACAATCTTTACTAGGGCAATTCCAACAACAAAGAGCTAAACTTTTCTACTGTAAACAATCTTTACTAGGGCAATTCCAACAACAAAGAGCTAAACTTTTCTACTGTTAAATTTCATCTAATAAGTAGCTTCGTCTTTGTCTGGTTTTTATTATTGGATACTATCATTCAATTCAATTTATCTATTAATACTTTTCCCATGCACTGACTAATATCATTTATGGTGAACTCTTGTTTATCTAGGTTTTGAACTTTTACATAAGTTTAATGTGGAGCTATATTAAACATGTAAACTGGTCAGTAAGGTAAAACTATGTATATTATGGTTACCAAACTGCCAATAATTAAAACCTTCAGAAAGAACCAAATATACATAGCAAAATATAACTGTGTTTCCAAATGTAATGTAAAAAAATATTAGTTGCTTCCTGATTAACAAGATAAACATGATTAATACAATATCTTGTTATTATTGAATATTGAGTTATATAAAATCTGCATAAGAAAAATTTAGAAAAAAAGAAAGAAAAAAGCAATGCTTAACTAGCCTGAAGCCATTGTGTGCTGTAATACAGAAAAGTGATTTTAGAAAACATTCTGAACTGAGTTGGGAGTCCAAATAAGTTATAAATCTTTATGTTTAAATATTAATTAATGATGAACTTTCTTCTAAATCAATGGCAAACATCCAGTATATAGCTTTTCTTGGTCAGGGTAGCACATGTATATCAGATATGTATTTCCCTTATGCCTTTCGTTGCCATGTACCATAATTTTGTTGACTTCAAAAACTTTACAGCAAAGAATGGTCCATGATCCAAACCTTATATTTGTTTATTCTTCAACATGAATTTAGGACAAACATTGTTTTTAAACGAATCTTGAACTAATTTCATTTTAAGTTTATATAGGAATAACATGCAGAAAGGTGTGTGTTTTTCTACAGAATTGTCTTTAGGATTAGGTAGAAATACTACAATAACAATATAAACAACACCAAAAAGGGTATGAAGATCAAGAATACAACTGACCAACATTTCATCCAAAGGGTTGCCTAAAAGCACCAGTAAATAATAGCATACGCTAGTCAATTGTATAACTTGTTTTACTGACACTTAGTGCAATCAATAGGGAGGAAATTGTTGGACAACAATTTCTTGAATATCATAATCCATATAGTGATGACCTATTAATTAAAGTGTATATCTACAACACTCAACAAGAAGCTAAAAAATATCCGCTCTTTTCAATTTGTTTTCAGGGACAAAATCAAAAAGAATGTCACTGAATTTAAACGTATTAATCAAGCGTTACTTAATTATTACAGCTAATTTCCTAATGCATGTAGAACAAAACTTTGGTTAGCTTGCTCGCTTTGTTTGTATATTGTACAATCATTAGGATAACACCCAATTAAATTCAAATATGATATATACAGGTTAAACTATGCCTATATATATTGTTTAAAGATGTGAATCTTATTTACAAAGCTTGTATAAACAATTATACAAACAAAGCAAGCAAGTCAACCAAAGTTTTGCTTTACGTGCATTAGGAAATTAGCTGTTAAGTTAATGATTCTGTACCCTTGTAACTATTTAGTAGAGTTTGTGATTATTATTATTTTCAAACTCCCTAGTCGTTTTCCTTGACCTTGACCTATCTCTAACATAAAGTAGATTAATGTTTTATTAACAATATCTGATGAGATTTCTAAGAATCAAAGACAATAGTTTAACATTGACAATTCAAACCTCTGCCAGGCTTTTAAATGTATCTTTAAATTATAATACATGAGAATAGATTTGTGAATTCAAAAGCTAGTATGTGGTAAAATCAAGGATTTTATCTTGTAAAACAAAATTGTGTGAAATTCCTTTCTATTTTTTTGTTGAATTGCAATAAAATAGATGATGAGATCAACTCAGTGAAGCTTTCAGGCATCAGAGCCCAAGATGCATTAAAGATTAAAAATGCAAATTGAATAAAGTTATATGACAATGGCATTTTTAAAGTAGCATTAATGATATTACGAACATATTCAACATTCACGATACTCATAAATGTAGCTAAAAGCTTATAACTAGTAGTAGCAAATGCTTTTCTTTGTCTAAAACAAGCATATAAAAAACAAAACTTTTAATTTTCATCGCCATAATTTGAATTTGGACATCTTTTCTAATATCATAATTTACTAACAATTGTTTGTAGCAATGGAAGAGACAGAAATTTAAGAGAAATGTAAACTAAAGCCTTTGATCATGAGACTGTAAAATTCAGTGATATGTTAAAACACAACAACTATTTCTGTCAAATTATAAGCAATGGCGCACACAACAACCACCAAAAACATGCAGCAAACAGGAAACTAAAAAGGGGAGATAACTCAAGCAAGTCTGATGTGGGATACTCACATGGACCCAGCACATCTTTGCCTTATTTAGGAGTAAATAAAATCATAAATAATAACAAAAAAGCATGATAAAAACAATGATAAAAAACATGTATTACAAGCATATTTTGTTCTTCAAAATCAATTATTCCACAAAAGGACACAAGGGTAGTTAGATTTGATGATACATGTATTATACAATGTCAAATGTTCATCATATTATTGTATGTTGAATGAGATTGTAATAATTTCTAAAATTGAAGAATATATAGTTTTTATCCCCAGTATTATTAGAACAGCATCTATAGATTGTTTATGGAATAAAAACATCATACTTTATCCAGGGGTAAAAATAAGAGGTCTTCATGTGGCAAGCAGAACTTACACAGTTGGCTTTACCAATGATCAATTTGCCTGATTGGCCAGTTATTTTCATTTTATTAATGCTATTTTTCAACTTCTGAAGCAAGGTTGTCGGCTGTCTCCAAGCTTTCCTGAGGTAAGAACGAGTATATTTTATTTTTTAGATTTATATCAATTTAAGGATCTTTTTTATGTTATTGGACGCCTAATTATCTTTTAGACATACTTTCTTATTTCTACCCTAGTGTTAAATTTTGATCTTAACTGTCCTAATTTCTAGACATAATTTTGTCCTCTATTCTGCCCAAGAGAAAAAATATTATGATCTACAATTTAATGAATTATGAACAATATAAAAAATCAATATCTTCAGTTTAGTATCATATATCAACATTCCCAAGTCAAGAAATATGAATTTTTATTGCAATATAAATTTCTTATCAAACAATGAGATTTTAACAATTTATTAAGTCTAAATATTTAATGCACATTTATGTCAATATGTATATCAATTGTCATGGTGCAATTGAAGTTTTATGAATTCAAATTTAGGCTATATCAATTTCTATATGTTTTTTATGCTTATCATGCTTATTCATCAGATGAAATACAAAATTATTCAAGTCATTCAAAAGGTTCAAAAGCATATATATAAATAGTAACAACAGTTGATTCGATATGGGATTTACAATACCTAGAAAAACTTAAATTGAAGACATATTGTTCCTTTTTTAAAGAGTGGGCATTACTGTTGTATTAAATTTAATATTATATTAACTTAGCCTTGACATTATTACAGAACTGACATTGTTTCTGTACCAAGTCTGCCATTTTATATGTTCTAGACTTAACAAAAAATCATATTATCATACTAGCCTATCTAACATCTTATTGTTTTAATTTATTATAAGTTTTTTTATTATTCTGACAAAGGTTTTGTAGATGTTCTGATAGATTTTTTTTATATCTGTCTACTTCTTCTAATTAAACTGACATAGTATGGCAGGCGTGGATCCAGAGGGAGGGGGGGGGGGGTCCGGGGGTTGGAACCCCCTTTTTTTTTTTTTGACGATCGATGCATTTGAATGGGGACATGTAATTGGAACCCCCCTTTTTTGGGGACTATCGATGCATTTGAATGGGGACATGTAATTGGAACCCCCCCTTTTTCCTGGGTTAGGAACCTCCCTTTTAAAAATGACTGGATCCACTCCTGTATGGGCATTTAGTTTGCTTCTCTATATTGGTTGAAATTATTTTGAATTGAATTTGACATTATTTTTCGTTTATATATGTAATACATGGTGACAGAAGAACTAATGTTTCCTCTTACAAAAGGACTAAAACATTTTGGTCATATTATGTATGGCCTCCCCCTTATAATTTTTCAGCAATTCTCTCATCAAATTTCAGAAAAAATGTATTCACATTGATCTTAATTTACATATACACTTATTTTTTGTTATTAAAAGGTCTATCAGACTTTAAATACAAAATAATGAAAGGCTCAAATACATAATGAAATGTTTTTCACAAATATAAGGGTCCAGGTCATCCCAAACTTTCTTATATCTCCAACCTCAGTGACATAAAACATTAAAGCAAGCAGACACATAAAACCCTTCAAGTTTGGTGTAGTGTACAACCTGTGCGAAATGTATATAGGTAAAACCAACAAACCCCACATCATGCCTTGAACTGTCTTCTATAGTCATGTATTTTTATCCTTAGAAGCTTATTTCTCTGTTATAACTTACTGGCGTCATTCAAAAACTTATTCCTGATGTAAAATATTATGATTGAAAATATTGCATAAAAACAAGAAGAATGGAATACCAAAAAGGATCATTGTAAATCTTGAGATTCTAAATCAGTTTAAAATAATTAGTCAGAAACTGACAGTATGAATGTTAATGAAAATAGTGAAGACTTATTTAGTAAAGTTTTAGTCAAAGTTTATTTTCAGATTTGGGAAAACCGTGCATTGTGATAGGACACGCCAGCACAAAAAAGAATGTGTTTCCATAGAAACATATAAAATAACCTACCGATATTGTAGTCAACAGCGAATTCTTTGTACGGATCACCTCCAGTAATGCTGTAGATGAGTTTGTGGCCATTTGGGCTTGAGGCTTTCACGCTGATGACTGGAGTAAATAATGCTACATCTTCTTTGATGGACGTGGTATAGAACCGTTTCTCAAATACTGGATGTTCACTGCCAACTATTGTCACAGTAACATTCACAAAAGAACTTTTCATAGGAGAACCTAAATAAATTTAATACAAGAACAGTTTATTTTTAGTATCATTCAATGTGTACATTGTTATCAGCTTTTATTGTTCAATGGTTTAAGAAGAAATACAATTTTTGTTAAATTGCATGCAACACTGATGATTTTGTCCAGCTCTAAATACCTTGACAGAATTGCTGTTGGGTTACTGACTGTACTAGAGCCTCATGACTAGTCAAGGTCTTTCAAATACCCCTTAGTAGTACTGCAGGTTTGTTTGTGAGTTGTTAATGTTTATAGAATTGAGATAGGAAATGGGGAATGTGTCAAAGGGACAACAACTCGACCATAGAGCAGACAACAGCAGAAGGTCACCAACAGGTCTTCAATGTAGGGAGAAATTCCCACACCCAGAGGCATCCTTCAGCTGGCCCCTTAACAAATATATACTAGTTCAGTGATAATAGGCATATATGTGAAAAGTAAAGAAACATATACTTGTACATTAGATTAATGATCTATTCTGATCATGCTGTACGTAGCCGATCATGCTGTACGTAGCCCGGATCCTATCTTCTTCCCTCAATTGTGACTCCAATGAATGCCACTTATTTATTCCTTTTAATTTGCCATTAATTAGCAACATGACAGGAGCCATTAGTAATACAGGAACAATTTACCCTCCCTAAACACCTACATTGAACCCTATTTTTTTTGGGAGTTTAGTTTGATCCATTTTTAGTTTTCTATGTGGTGTAATCTGGGTATTTGAAATGTTGTCTCTTTTTTGTTTTTATTGTCTGGGTTTTTTTTTTGGTTGACCCCTTTTTTTATTATACATTTATAAAAGATCCAACAAAAGATTCCACTGGTCAATATGACTTAACTGAACTCCAATACATGTCTAGTTGAAAACTTTTAGCATGTTTGATTCCTCGTGTTTTACCTAAATCACTGGCCATTACAAACAGTAATATCTGTCCTTCGTCAGACTTCTCTAGTGGATTCATCAATATAACCTGTCCGTCCACTTGATCCACGGAGAATTTATCTTTGTATCCCTTGACCATTGTAAACTCCACCTTCCCATTATCTCCAGTATCTCTATCCTGAACAGTTAGCTACAAAACAGGATATAAATATGTCTAAAGACCTGTGACAAAATAGTATTAAAATCAACTTTCAATAGTCTATATGCCAATTCAATAGTTGACCAATAATTTGGGACTTCTTGAGTTACTTCCCTTAGGACAGACATACATTTTCATTGACAATTGAGGGCAAACAGAAATACTAAATTTATACGTATGTGTGTTATTTTTTAAGTCTGTCAAATCTTTGCATTGCATTTCATAAATTTTCTGATACATGTAAATCAATTGTTATTTTTTTTTATTAAAAATTGTTTAAAACCTTAACTCTCTATATATAGAACCAGTCCACAATTAGTAAAGGGAAATAACTGATGTTAAAAGTGCCTAATAACCATAATAATAAAATCAAGTATGTAATTGGCAAATAGACTATTGTTATGTAATAAAACTATTTGTGTTGATCAATATATCCAGGAATATCTGACAGTTTTAAATAGGTATAGGAAGTATAAATTTAAACAGACTTTTTTCCTGCAGAATATTGCACATGTTGTCATATAGCTAAGCATACTGCCATCTATAAATCAAAGTATTCCTAAACAGGAAGTATATGTCTGATATATCCAAAAAGCTCTCAAACATTACAAATAGAACTCATCACTGCCAAGTGGCTGACTTAATCTGAAGTCATTCTATTACATAACATTTTTAAAATCTATTTAGGGTTATAGAATATTTGAATTATCATCAGTGATCATATTCAATATATAGTAAAACCAGTTGTTGTTGCTGGTTGCTGTCTGCCATATTTATTTTTTTAAATGTTGTGTTTAGCATAAAGCATGACGTCATTTTATTTTGAAATGTTTCACAAATTTTTATCATGCCAGTGCCTATAACAGCTTACAATATGCTATGGCTTTGCCCATTGTTGAAGGCCTTGTAGTAGCATATGGTTATTTACAACCCAATCCGTTTTGTCACAAATGTCACATTGGGAATCAAAACACATCTTTATTTGTTTATAATCATGATAATATTATTCAATACATAGTATATAGTTATCAAAGGTACCAGGATAATAATTTAGTACGCCAGACGCGCGTTTCGTCTACATAAAACTCATCAGTGACGCTCATATCAAAACATTTATAAAGCCAAACAAGTACGAAGTTGAAGAGCATTGAGCATGTTGAGGATCCAAAATTCCAAAAAGTTGTGCCAAATACGGCTAAGATATATTATGCTTGTGTCTCACTGATAAGTGATCTTTTTTGCACATTCATTTTTATAACATCATGCATATAGTACCAAATATTGCTTGCAGATTACTGTGCAAAGTTATAATAATAAATTTTCAGTGATAATTTTACATGTTATTCTTTGAATGAGTTCCAATAAGTCTTTTTAAAATAAGAAAATAAACTAACAGTGAACTTATTAACAAACTTCTGGTAAATGATATGTCAATACAGCATAACGGCAGCTGTTGATGAAAAGGAGTTTGAAAGAATTTAGTGTAAATGATTATGTTTTAAAATCACTTAAAAGTCAAACTATTAGGTACTTATCATAAATAAATGGGATATTGTACTTACATCAAGCAATAACCCTTAATATTCTAATTAGTTCTTTATTATAATGGGTTTGTGTACTAACAATAAGCATTAACCCTAGAATATTCTAAAAGAAAACATACACATGCTCACAGAAACTGTGCATCTAAGTAACTGCTTATGACAACCATTTTGAGTTTTTTTACTTGTTATACTTGAAATTTGTGGGTTTTGTTTTACTAGTTAGCGCTTAAAATTTGCAATGACATTAAAGATGTTTGATAGAAATGCACCAAACTTTCGATACAAATCTATATTTTTATGTTCACTGTTGACTTGAGAAGACAGTAGAGATAATAAATGTATGCCTTACCTGTCTAACAGGTGTTCCAACTTTGGCAGTAATGGCAACAACTGTATCATATGGCTGATTGAGAAACACAGGGCTGTTATCATTATCATCCTCAATATTAACCTTTACTACAACATGAGCTTTACGAGGGGGGTCACTTAAATCCTCAACACTAACAACTAAAACATAATTAGAAATATTTTCTCGGTCAAACATTTTCTGTTTGGTTTGGAGAACACCAGAGGTTTGTCCCATGGTGAACATATCATTTCCATTTAGAAGATTGAATACCAAAGGATCGTTTGCAAAGTTCACTACTTGGACAACCATCAGATTGTCACTTATTTCCTTGTTTTCTGGAATGGTCACATGATATTCTTGTGAACTAAACACTAATCCACTACTGTGTGATGTTTTCACTGTAATATTTACGAAAGAAGTTGTTTGAAACTTTCCGTCTGAAGCTTCCACTGTTAAACTATAGCTTGTTTTAAGTTCATTATTATTTGTCACAGTAATTAATCCAGTGGACTGATCTATGTTGAAATGACTGCCACCATTGTTGTCATGTAAAATTCTATACTTGACATTCTGCGATGATTTTGTATCTGGGTCAGTGGCTGTGACCTGTGTCACTTGTACATCCTTGGCAGTAGGTAACAGAAGGATTGCGGTCATTCCCTTTGGCATAAATACAGGAGCATGATCATTTACATCTTCTATATGTATTATAACTTTGGCCGGTTGGTGTGATTTTAAAGCTGGACTTCCCTGGTCAGATACATCAACACTAAATTCAATCTTATCCATTGTTTCATGATCAAGGAGAACAGCAGTTCTAATTGCTCCGGTATTTGTATCAATTATAAAATATTTTTTAGCCTCCTCATCAATAATTGTAAATTTTAATCGTCCGTTATCATTTTCGTCCAGATCAGTAGCGTGAATGACAAGCGGTTTATTGTCTGTTGTTACCACAACACTTCCAATCTGAGCTGCTTCAGAAATAGTTCCCTCGTAGACTTGCTGACTGAATTCTGGGGTATTATCATTGATATCAATAATGTGTATCTTAACAGTAGTTACAGCAGAATAACCAACAATGTTAGAAGCTGATACCATCAAATTGTACGATTTCACTTGTTCGTAATCTATTTTATTTTTCACGTAAATCACACCAGAATTTGGATTAATGGCAAACTTGTCCCCTTCATTTCCTTGAATTATTTCGTAATAAACTGATGACTGACTCTTTGCTTCTAGAACAGCAACATTAGATCCAATTTTGATATCCTCATTTATTTCTGCTATGTAGTTAGTGCCAGTAAATTTTGGAGGTGCATTATTGGAAATAGTGACGTAAATATTGACTGTGGCAGTACTGCTTTGTGGTGGTCTCCCTTGATCAGATGCCTTTATAATTAGACTATATTCTGCTTTCTGGTTTTTGTCAAGCTGTCTTTTGACACTGATCAATCCAAGAGTTTCATCGATTTCAAACATGTCTCCAATGTTACCTAAAAAGAATAAGATTTAGAGTTAAGAATACCAATAATTATAAAGTTAAATATGGATAGTTTAATCAGTTAAATCCAGAATCCAGAGACTCGCAACAAAAAATGGTTTCGAAAACCAATGAGGTTCAAAATGTAAAACTCATAATTCATATATAACCTTATGGCCTTTGTTCTTTTTAAACATCTCTGTTTTATACTAGCCAAATGAAGAAAATTGTTTAAGGAAATAGAGTTACCCCCCCTTTGACTGTACTTTATCATCAGTTCTGACTTGCTCTTCAAAATAAACTATAATATTCATTTGATTTTCATCATTTATATTTTTGACAGTTGTGTATTGAAGCTTATCTATCTTCATCAACAGCCAGGCATAAAAATTTAACCTTGAAGAGCTTTCATTTTTTACATGAATACAATTTTCATATTGCATCAAAACATTTACAAACTTATTAACTTTGAATTAAAAACATTTTATGGGACACATAAGCAAGAAAATGCAATTTAACATTTCTGTAAATGTATTTTAATGGTTAATTTATTTCTATTTCACATGAACAATTTACAATTCTTAAATAGTAACTTTTCATTTATGAATAGGTACCAATTTGTAATATATTTGAAGTTTATTTTAAAATTTCTTTAATGGATTTTTCAGTTCCTATTAAACTATAAGATCTATAAAATAGTACATTAATTCATATCTAAAATCTTTTGAAATATAAATATTTGCCCCTAGTTTACAACAAGACATAAATAAATGCTAAATGATTTGAAAAAAAATCACTATTCATAACATGCACTAGAATTTCTTTGCAGTGGCAACTAATTTGTTTTACTTCAATGGATTTTTTCTTTTATTTAAACAAGCTTTAAGTTGTATGAACTAGATGCAAACTGAACAAACAATTTTAAAATAAAATTTAAAACTATTTTAACTGAACAGGTTCATTCCAACATGAAAAAATATCCAAGATTTAACATAAAGATTGGATTGTTGCATTGTAAAATATTTATAAGTAAAAGGCACTGTAACCTGATGATAAAGTTCTGTTAGATGATTTTAGTGGCTAGCACAATAATTTTGAATTAAATTCCTTGCATATATGTTTACTTCGAACATCAAATTATGTACTTCATTTCAAGTTCCTATCAATACAGAGAATTGAGAAGTTAGCAGGTTTTTTTGGGCCTTTTATAGCTGACTATGTGGTATGCTCATTGTTGATTGCCGTACAGTGACCTATAGTTGTTAAATTCTGTGTCATTTTGGTCTCTTTGTGGAGAGTTGTCTCATTGGCAATCATACCACATCTTGTTTTTTATAAGCTAAAATCTATTCTTTAAAAAAACAAAACATATGTAAAACATGGGAAAAGTATGTGAAAAACTGTATCACTAAAATATGTCCCTTTATAAATAGTTTTACTTTTAAATTCATTTGTCTGTGATCATATAATTTGAGATTTGTCAAAACACAGAGATGAACAATGCCTTTTTTGGAGGTCAAATGTAACCTTTTGGAGGTCATATGTAACCTGTAGTAGATATATCAAAGGTATGTCTTACATCTTGTCAAAGTATGCAAAAATTATATAATTGCTTCATGTCAAAAGACATCTTTCAATATGATATAACCATCTCAGCAAAAAATTAATTAATAGGCAGCATTTTCATCGCCAATTATTTCTCACAATATGCACTACAAAAACACCCATGCACAGAATTATTTCTATTTATTTTTACGCTGGATTGATCAAGAATATCTGTGTCTAATGTTTATATCTTACAAAATATGCTTTAATCTTTAACTTTTTTTTTATCAGGTTAACAATTCATTTAGCAGAAACCTCCTTCAGAGGTTAAAATAGGATAATTTCAAACATCAAGTCCTGTGCTTTGTAATTTTTCACAAGCAGCTGTTTGAAAATTATCTAAATAAAAAGCTCTTTCAAAATAATGCAGCATGTCTTTAAAGGTACATAAATGTAACTATAATTATCAATTTCTTGTGTCATTTCCCCCTACTGAACAAACATAGTTCCTCTTGAACCCTAAGAGGGACATTAATATTCTGTTTACATCTACTGCACCACACACATTTGATATCCCATCTCCATATAAAATAGGAATTAATGTCCAAGGTTACAATGTTGAAAGGAGTTTAGGTAACGTTAACCTTGAAAAAGTACTTCAAAATACAAAAGAAAGACTATTAAATATCCTTTAATAACTACATAATATAATTTCATCTTCCTTTTAAGTATATATTTGGTTCTGATTTCCCAACATTGTCATTAAAATCCATGTTTCATCTGACCTTTATTTGACCTTTCAAAAGAGTGAACAAAAATCTGAGGTCAGATGTGCAGCAGCTGACATAATTAAACATGGCATTAATGCCTTATATAGAACTATAAAGTGTCCAAAGGTCGACTTACAGTAGCTTTAATGATTGGATTGTGTGATTCTGTGCAATTCAGATGTACAGTACAAGAACTTAATGTCAGAGGTAAAATTGAAACACAGAAAAAAAAATAGTTTGTGAAAGTTATACTTTCTTGATGCAGATTTTTGCGTTAATTTTTTCATTAATATATACACAATATCACTTTCTCTTGTGAAAAATTATTTTTGACATGCAGAATGTTGATATCAATATGCTAAAGTATATTTTAGTAAAAAGCAATCTTGTTTTGGTCAATTTAACTTTTTTGAGTATATGTGTAGTCCACATTGTGTAAACAGCCACTTTGCAAAAATTGGGTATGGATTAACGACCATGTTTAGTATGATATAAAACCCTTGAATTATTAAACAAGACTTTAAAGTACTTTTCACTGTCCATCTGTGTAAAATTTTCAATAAATATGGCTTTGAATAGGATAATTAGCATAAAATTAAATTTATAAATTAAGTGCTAGGTGAAAGCCACTTTTAAAGTCAAATCATCAAATTCTCATAACTTTAAAATCAACTGTGAAGAATAAACATAATTTCCATTTAACTTCTTAATAAAATATACAAACACAATTAGAATGTGTGAAATAAAAGAGCCTATGTTAGCGTCCATTCTACCATCACCATAAAAGGTAAAGCCGGGGCTTGTGTTTATGAATAAATAATGATTTAATGATAGTTGTTCAAATTTTCTGCTCCTATGACTTTGTCACTTTGTAGACCATTTTGTTCATACTACTTCTGAGGCTCAATTGGGTATTTCCATTTGCATTATAATTCAATGAACATAAAGTTTGTACTTAAAAAATACATATATTCATTATTTAATATCTTTCTAACATAGCTGCCAATTTTGTGATGAAATGACAAATTTAAAACCAATTCCTATGCAAAACACGTCCAATATAGCAAAACCTGTGGGAACCTCTTTCAGAGGGTTATAAAAATTCACTTAGTACCTATCATTCAATACAAGGTAATAAAACAGTACTCATTCACCTTGTAATCAAAGGAAATTTGATGGTTTTAACCACAAGTACTTTGTACAAGTACTTGATGGTCTTAGATTAGCATGTTGATAACCTCCCAATTAAATATCAATTAAATGTTTGTCATATATTTATAGGGGTACACTAACACATTAACACCCTTCAATGGAGTAAATGTTTGTCATATATTTATAGGGGTACACTAACACATTAACACCCTTCAATGGAGTAAATGTTTGTCATATATTTATAGGGGTACACTAACACATTAACACCCTTCAATGGAGTAAATGTTTGTCATATATTTATAGGGGTACACTAACACATTAACACCCTTCAATGGAGTAAATGTTTGTCATATATTTATAGGGGTACACTAACACATTAACACCCTTCAATGGAGTAAATGTTTGTCATATATTTATAGGGGTACACTAACACATTAACACCCTTCAATGGAGTAAATGTTTGTCATATATTTATAGGGGTACACTAACACATTAACACCCTTCAATGGAGTAAATGTTTGTCATATATTTATAGGGGTACACTAACACATTAACACCCTTCAATGGAGTAAATGTTTGTCATATATTTATAGGGGTACACTAACACATTAACACCCTTCAATGGAGTAAATGTTTGTCATATATTTATAGGGGTACACTAACACATTAACACCCTTCAATGGAGTAAATGTTTGTCATATATTTATAGGGGTACACCATCACATTAACACCCTTCAATGGAGTAAATGTTTGTCATATATTTATAGGGGTACACCATCACATTAACACCCTTCAATGGAGTAATTTGGAAAACATTGAAGTGATGTATTCATTCATTAAAATTTTGCAGAGAAATTGAAGAATTTTGTTTATCTTTAAATACCTTCTCTCACTACACTTTTTCAAACTTAAAAGAAAATAAAGGTTCATATATTTTATTGTAGAAGTGTGATATGTATGCAGTAGAGCATATTTATTTAAAAAAAGAGGAAGCCAGAATGTCCAGAGAAAACAACGACCTTCGAAAGGAAAACTGACAACCCTAGTCAATTAAGATTGGAGTCGAGTGCACCCGTACAAGCATGGTTCGAACTCCGAACGTACAACCTCAATGTTGACTTGCTAGTGATTACCGTAGTAACTACTTAGACAACTTGGCCTTTGATACCCCTTGCATCACTTTGTAGTTGCTTGCAGGATGAAGGCAGAAAAAAGTTTAAAACAACTGCAGAGCTAGGTATGTGTATAATGAGGGACACCATACAGTCACACTTTTACACCTACCAGATTGAATACTGTAGGCTATTTCAGCATTTTCTCCTTTATCATCATCAAGGGCAATAGCCTCCACTACAGATGTACCAACAGCGGCAGATTCAAATACTCTCCCTTCTATGGTACTGGATAAAAACTTTGGAGCATGGTCATTATGGTCTTCTACAATGACTCTGACCCGTGTAAAGTTACGATTGGATGGGATACCCTGGTCTCTAACCATGATAGTCAGTTCATGTGTCGAAATCACTTCTCTGTCGAGTTCCTCTTTTACAGTTATCACACCTTAAAAAGAAGACAGAAATCTTAATGACAACAAAAACTTATAATGTTTTTAATTTTATAGGAACACTAAAGGGTACGAGCACGTTCATTAATTTTTTGTTGGTACCAATTTTCATGGTTTAAGGGAAAATGTATTTTTATGCGTTCCTGATTTCGTTACAATCCTATAGGAAATTTTTATTTCATTGAATATTTAAATTTGTGGTCCATATGAATACATGAACAAGGACTGGAGAGGAGCAACAATATGGTCACAGAAAATGTGTCAGCAGTGTATTTCGTAATGCTTTTTTTTTTTTCGGGATAATGAAATTAACTTAAGATGACACAACAGACAGTTATATGCACAGGTATAAGTTTATGTGACTTTTATTTTGTATTACTCACCATTGATAATATTTGTGTTGGTAAGATAACACATCCGTAAATCACTCGGATCAACATGACCTTGAAATCTACTTTGACATTATGTAATAGATGTCATAATTTCTAGAGACTTTTTATACATGTGACTCTTTTATGATCTTTTTCATTCATAAATTATTAAGTATACAAGCTATATTAAATTTTGTCTTGTTAATGTCTTGAGGTTATCTATAAACTAACATGGAAATAAATCATAATACTGTTACCATTGTTATTCCAAATGACCTTGACCTACCTGTTCTAGAGTCAATGTCAAATTTATTGATGCTGATTTCATTCTCTGCTGCTGTTATAGTGTAGAAAAGGCGATTGTTTTCATCCTTGTCTATGGCCGAGACTTTCATTATACTCATGCCGACATCCATGTTTTCAGGGATAGTGGTCTCGTAAGATGGACTGAGAAACAATGGACTGTTATCATTGATGTCTATAACATTGATGTACACCTGAAAAAACAAAACATATAACAATCAAAACAATTACAAAAGCTAAAATCTTTAACAAATGGTTTCTTGAGATCAAGAAAATCTGTTTCACTATGTATTTGGGACATTGTATAAACCATCACATTTAGATGAAAAGCAGGTCATGGTTTTTTACAGTATACATCTATTATATATGCAGCATAGGACTGTATGTGCCATGCTTAAAAATGTCTTGCAAAACCATAGTTCTAGTAACTTTAACAACTTACATATACAATACCACTATATTTGATATTTCAATGAATGAAGTTTGATAAAAGGTAGGACCAATAAATTTGAAATTTAAGATAATATAAATAAAAGAATTTGTGTGGTATATGTCAAGGAGACAACAAAGGTATGTGAATTCACTTTTTTAGCAAGATGACAACTAATTTAACGGAAAACCTATTGGTAGTGCAGTATATGCCCACTTAACGTAGCTATGGGTAAAATGGTAAATCATTATAGGATTGGCTGATATGCTATCTATTCAAGTAGAAATAAACTTTCATACAGGATATTTTACTGCACTATTACATACATATCAACATCCTTTAATCTTTTTTAAATGACCGAAAACTATATGATTTTAATGAAAAACCTTTTACAAATGCATACATCATTTTGCAGACTTTTGGAGACTAGGGAAAGAAGCATGTAATGTTATAAAGACATTAAAATGGTGAAGTTACGTGATAAGAGGTTTTTAACTTTGAAATATTTTGGCTCTACAGGTACACTGCAGGTTACATAATTGTATACCCTTGCAACTATAAAGAATATAAATTTGTTTACACTAAACATCATAAGCAGAGCGTTAATTTGTAAGAGCATCGTTATCACCGAGATCTAAAGATCCAATGATGAACTTCGGCCTTACATCATAATAATTTAAATTTCCACATTAACATATTTATTTCCTATCAGACATTTTGTCTTTTGATCCAGAGGAAAAAAGAACCCCATACCCAGTTTATCAATGAGTTCGTGACAAAAAACCCGATTGACCTTTTTCACCTCATCCTGTGAAAACTTATGATGTTTCAGATCTGGCAACACAGAAAGGCATGTTACAAAATATATGTGTATTTAATCAAAACACAGGTCCTGACCCTCAGTCATCAAAGAGGAAAATAAATCCTTCTTTTTGTTTTATAACATTGAGACACAAACTTGATTCCTATATTGACAAACTGTTATCACACAGCCTGGCACAAAAGGTTTCAAAATAAAATCATTCTTTTAATCCGATTTAACCTTAAGAGTACACCCATTTAAAGTACAAATATATACATATTCAAGAAGTGCCTGTTTGCTCAATGAACTTAAATAATAGCAACAAATATGTTGAAACTAGAAGAAATTTGTATTGGTTCTGCAGGAATGCAAATTTTAATTTAGATTTTTTTTGTTCAGGCATTTTTCTAGTATATGACATGTCCAAACAAAACTAGAATTATTAGTGGTCATTATTTCTAGTGTCAAGAACCTACAAACAGCTGCTGGAGTAATTATAGGGCTACCTGAAGCAAAAAATACATAACAGTAAATACAGGTTAAACCATTTTTCAATGAAATCTACCGGAAAGGCCAGTGACAATGATTGATCAGTGATTATAACTTCAACCATTTATAAATAAAACATTGACCTCCTTAAATTCAAATGGAAGATGTGTGGCATTCTCTAGCTAATATGCAGCTCAGACGATGCTTGCTTTTGGAATCAATTAAGTCAATATTTAACTAGATTTCATTGAGATATAGGAGCCATCTCTTTGGGCCCCGCTGTCAATAATGTGGGGTAAATAAGTTGTATGGATAATCTGATATGAAGCATTATTTGGAAGTTATTACATAGTCTCACATGTGATTTTAATCTAAGATTTTAAGTTAAAACTGATAAATATTCTCAACTTACTTTCATAGTATAATAGTGATATGACTGCATGATGTGAACTCATTGTTGACTACTCTAAGGTGACTTCTGGATATATGGATTGATGTTTGAACAATGTTTAAAGATGCTGCCCAATTGATATTTGTCACATATTTTTAGAATTATGCCTTCAATATATTATGACCCACCAAGTATAAAGTATGAAATATTAACGGTTCTCGAGAGGTAAAGCGGACACAATTTGTTAAGAACAACGAACGGATGGACAGACCAACGGACTGACCTTTGACCTAGGATGCATACATTATGATACATTTACTATATATGTTAAGTTGAAAATGTTTGTCAGGTATAAAGTATGAAATAATAACAGCTGTCCTCTCAAAATATAGTGTGGATCAAATTTGTTAGCGATGGACAGACCAACAGACAGACAGACCTTTGACCTAGGAAGTGGTACATACATCATGACACACCCTCTGGTGTTGGTTAAAATGGATGTCAAGTATAATATTTGAAATCATAATGGTTCTCAAGATATAGAGCGGACACAATCTTCACAACAGAACACAGGGTTGTCAACTGAAACCAAAGTTTTTTTGACGTTGACCTTTGACCTAGGAAGTTGTACATACATCATGACACGCCCTCTGGTGGTGGTTAAAATGGATGACAAGTATAAACTTTGAAATCATAACGGTTATCTAGATATGGAGCGGACACGATCTTCACCACAGGACACGGGGTTGTCAACTGAAACCAAAGGTTTTGACCTTGACCTTTGACCTAGGAAGTTGTACATACATCATGACACACCCTTGGGTGTTGGTTAATAATCATGTTAAGTATTAAGTATAAAATCATAACGGTTATCTAGATATGGAGCGGACACGATCTTCACCACAGGACACGGGGTTGTCAACTGAAACCAAAGTTTTTGACCTTGACCTTTGACCTAGGAAGTTGTACATACATCATGACACACCCTTGGGTGTTGGTTAATAATCATGTTAAGTATTAAGTATAAAATCATAACGGTTATCTAGATATGGAGCGGACACGATCTTCACCAAAGAACACAGGGTTGTCAACTGAAACCAAAGTTTTTGACCTTGACCTTTGACCTAGGAAGTTGTACATACATCATGACACACCCTCTGGTGGTGGTTAATATACATGTAAAGTATAAAGTATGAAATCATTATGGTTCTCTAGATATGGAGCGGACACGAAAGTGTTACGGACGGACGGACAGACGGACAGACAGACGGACAGACGGACGGACGGACAGACTGATCACTATAGGGAAACCCGCCTTTTCGGCGGGGCCCTAATTAAACATGCCTTATCGATACATTAATTACTGCTGAAGTGCAGTCTGTTAAAGACTGTAATCAATATTTATAGAAATCTTGTCCTTTGTGTTTTATGCAAATATTTGCTAGTTTTTGCACATTATTTTCTAGAAGGGGGATATGTTAAGCTTGCCATATGCAGACACTTATATACATGTCTTTAGTTGAAGATCATATGTTCATGATGTCTTTTCTGGTTTATTGTGATGGTTGATTCAAATCTCATTATTATACATCTTTTAACTCATATTGTTATTAGAACAGTGACCTATAGTTGTTAATGTCAATGTCATCTGGTCTCTGGTGGAGAGTTGGTCTCATCATGGCAATTATACCACATCTTCTTATTTTTACATTTTCTGAGCTATTGTAACACTGTATCTTTCTAAATTTTCAGATTTGACAATGCCAGCCGTTAATTGACCAATTGATTTGTTCCTTTCTATCCGTTATCCAGTAACTAAGACATATACAAGTACCAAAGAACATCACACCCTCCATTTATATACACACATGTATAAACAATTTGTCTCGAGTTATAGCTAAACAATGCCCCTTTCAAGTACTATGTAGGTTTTTATTACATACAAACCCTTCAGAACACAGAGGATCATACAATGAAATTTACCCCATGGTGAAATGTGGAGATTTTTTTTCATGCCACCCTGAAGTACACGTTTAGTTTCAAACTTTTATGATTTCTTCTGGATAGAAACCATGCAAGTTGTTTATTTGAATGAGCTTGCCATGACATATTGACAGCAGAAATTTAACTCATACAACTGGAATCATACATGTGTTTATCAATTTTTTTGCAATAAAACAATTTCTTTTTTTGTTTAATTTGAAACTCAAGCAAATCAAAAGTAAAGTCCCCCTCGACATGCTGTTTCATTACAAAATACAGTTGAAACTAAAATAGGTAGATCATGTACATGTATACCAGTAGATCTAATAATGTATTGGAAATGATACTTATGATCAACCTCCATTTCAAAACAGGGAAAACTTTATTATGAATGTTGACTGGATTTCCTAAAGTAATGAATGCATCATGTTTTTAAAAGCCTTTATTCTCTAAAATTTCAGTAATTAAGTTTTCTGTAAATTAAATTAGTTTGATCTACATTATTTTATAGAAGCTTCGTCTAATTTCATTATAAATGCCACAATTTCCAAATACCACAACATTTTATATTTTTTACAGCGAATTATCATTCTGGTAGGTTTATAGTTGTTTTTCTACTCACTAATAAGTGTTATTTCAAGATTCTATCTTATTTTATTCTCAAGATGAAGCATTATAAGTTCAAATGAGTTAAACTTTATCTGTTTTAATGCTACATCAGTGGCATATTTCTCTCATTTAAAACACATCGCTGTAAACCTCAAGTGAAAATCTTACTACTAATAGATCTAATTTTACCTCCATAAATCTTTACAAAAAAAACAGGATACAGTTATGTTTAAAGGTGTTTTTTTGCAAAGTCGTAATTTTCAACTGATTATTTTTTAAATAAACAAATTTTAGATATCTTGAAAGACATGCTTCATCATTTGTACATGCTGAATTCTAGGCACTTCATTTTTCTATAATTTTAAAATTGTATCATAGCTTTAAAATTTGCATCTATACAATGTTAAAAAAAAATCCAATTTAGCTTACAATTCAAAGATAAGTCGGATATATATTTTAACTGGTATTGTATAAGTGTTTTTAGCCCTCATTTTAGTATAAATGTTTGTCAGATTGTCAGGATAAACTAAATTTTTACACATATAATTTTTACTAAAACATTTAGTAGCAACCATTTACTAGATATGATTAGAATACACAAAAGAGGTTAATTATTAAGATATTTTACTAAAAGGGTAATTTTTCTTCTGACCCCACCCCCAAGCTGTCTTGAAGTACATGTAACCTGGTAACATGTCTTGCCTGTCTAATTTTGACATATTGTATTGCAACCACTACAATGACAACTATTATGGACAATATCACTCAGATATTTATAATGTACCATAGTGCAGGATTGCACTGCGCCATGAAACTTCAGGTTTATATTTTTTCGGGTTATTAATATTCAAAATCCTGGCAAGATATTATCAAATTAATTACCACAATAACTTCCTGACAAGATAAAAGCCTTAGGATTGTTCTTTTGTCACCACCGATAAAACTTGTCTCCTGGATAACACGCCCACACTTTATTGTACCTTTGTTTTAATGCTTTATAAAATATAAATTTTATTAAAGTGTCATGCCAATCAAAAATCACTTCAACCTTAGGTGACCTTGGCTGTTTTTCAAATAAATTCTTAATTTAGGAATTCTTAAATTAGGTACACTGAAATTCTTGCATTTTACATTCTTCAAACATTGAGTGTCTTTTGCCATATTTTATCTGTAATAATTGCAATATTTAAATTAAAAGGACTAATGATAATACTTTACACATCACATTTTTAATAGGTCCTCTTGGAGTTAAAAATTGAAAGTTAAAGCTGAGTAACACGCTATAAATTTAACGAGTTCAAAGCAATTTTCTGAATTCACTTCATCCGAAAAAGATGTGTGCCCAAAAAAACCCCACAGAATTGTTTTACACTGTATTAAAAATTCCATCTTACAATCTTTAAACCATTGATGAAGACCATGAAGAAACCTGGATTAATTAACCAAACACATGGTTTCTTTGTAGTGGTACAAGTAGGAAAATAAAATAGAAGTGTGAATCACTAGAAGTTATCTATATGAAGTGGTTCCATACTTAGCTGATTAGTATTTCTGCTTTATTTTATTGTTATGTCCACCTATATGATAACATTTATATTAATCTGGCATTTCAAATCCATCTCTGGGTTATTGTATTGTATACAAGTGTAATCAGATGTTGGCAATATCTGAATTTAATTATTGTATTTATAAAAATCACAGTTTTGTTTACATTTCTATAACCTTTTGTAACATAGTAATTCAGGTGTATCAAAGGGTCATCTCTTGTTTGTAGATCCTTGAAAAAAAAATTTGCAAAATTCTGAGTCACCCCCTTTAGTAACAGAAAAGCTTTTTGACATCACTTTCAAAGTACTTAAAATAGGAATATATGACAAAATAAAAATTGAGAATGGAAATGGAAATGGGGAATGTGTCAAAGCGACAACAACCTGATCATAGAGCAGACAACAGCAGAAGGCCACCAATGGGTCTTCAATGTAGCGAGAAACTGACTCCCCCACCCAAAAGCCAATATAAGACAGTAGCCAAAAAACAAGACAAATGTACATTTAAACCTGAAAGAATGGGACACAACAAGAGCTGGTCCTGACCTCCATTCCCTGGAAATGTCATAGGAATATAAATATATAAGAGCATCTTTTAAGATATATTGATTTAGGCCTTCAAGTTGCATGTTATTCTTTATACTTCCAGTATAGGATGAGTTTTTAAAAGATTTTGTTGGTTGGATACTGAAGCGAGTAAATATTTGGGAGCTGAAAGTTATTGTTAACATTTGTTATAAAAAACTGAGTGTAGCCTTTCTGCATTTAAATAAGAAAACTAAACACAAAGCGGAAGAGATGGAAGTTGGCCCATTTCAAGTCAAAAGTAAAATCACAAAAATACTGAACTTAGAGGAAAATCAATTCGGAAAGTCCATAATCACATGGCAAAATCAAATAACGAAACGCATCAAAAACAAAATATACCGGTATGTAAAATATGGCTTTAAAATAGACTTTTTTACTTTTTTAAATTGTTATTTGGATGGAGATTTGTCTCATTGACACTCACACCACATCTTCCTATATCTATTTACTGGTAGAAAAGTAAATAACTAGAACTTGAAGGCATATATCAAAATACTTTAAAGTAGCTGAATATAGCAACAGCTCGGCTTTGGTTTACTCATCATGACTATAGAAGAATTTTCTTTGTGACAAGACTTACTGTAGTGAGAGTAACATGTATCCCGTCTGTAACACTGATTGTAAGGTTATAATGATTCTTCATCTCCCAGTCAAGTTTTTTAGCTACTAGGAGAGTACCAGACTCAGTCTTTACATCAAATTGATTGTCCTCATCTCCATCTACAATCAAGAGAAGATTATTATTTACCTTTATATTTCAATATCATTAACATAATCAGAAAAGGTTCATCATGGACCCTTATCTTAAACCTTTTTCAATGGTAAGATGTTAATTCTTCTGAGGTTGCCAGTAATTGATAGCTTACTATTGTATAGAACATTAAATTAAGAATCAAATGCCTTTTCCTAGACTTGCTACATGTCCCTTCCTAATGTTTTTTCTTCTTTTTTTCAATTTTGCCCCTTTAATAGTTTTACTGCTATAACTAGGAGATTACAATTATACTGACATCTGCAGGAAGACAAAGGGCAATCAGTAGGCTAGCACTTATCAGTAAACATATAAATTAGTAAGAGAAAAATAATAGAAAGGGAATTGTAGCAAGTCTAGCCTTTTCCCTAAACTTTTAATTTCAAAAGCTATTGTTATCTAAACAACTTTTGTTACAATCTGAAAAAAACTTTGACTATTGCTAAAACGTAAGTGATCTTCACTACAACATGTTCTTTATTGATACTTTTAATATGGCTTGATGAATTGCTTTGTGTCATTTCCAAATATAGATTATTTTAAGGGTATGCATTTATCATCATAATTCAGTTGATGTTAAGAAGATAGTGCTTTTGATAGAAAACAAACTCCCAGTTTGAAAACCATTCACATTTAGACCCTTAGATGATGAATGGCTGCTTAACCTGTAGAGAACCTACCAATAACATGATACCATAGTTTATCAAAATCACCATCTGTAGCTTCTATCATTCCAACAAAGCCCCCTATCTCAGCATTCTCCTCTATTTGAAACTTGTAAGTCAACTCTTCAAATACTGGCTGGCTAGCTGATGCTTTTGGTCCCTCAATCACCTCTACCATGACCTTACAAGAGTCTTTCTGTCTGACGTCTCCACGATCATATACTCTAACCTATAATATTCAAAGAACATTATGAATAACTAATACCGGTACATGGTTTAATTTGTCAAGACTGAAGTCATGCAGACATATATATATAAAAAAAACAACATCAAAATTAAAAAAAAACCAGTCACATGTAGTTTATATTAGTGTGTTTTTACTGTTCTGAATGAATTGCAAAATACATTTTAATCTGATGATTAATAAAACTAATAAAAATATATTCTAAATTAAAGATTGAGTTTTTGATTTTAACATTTGATTAGGGACTTTCTGATTTGAATTTTCATCTGAGTTCAATATTTTTGCTATTTTCCTTTTTTGTAACATATATTGATATTGCACATGTAAGAAGTCCCCCATCGTATTTACAAGATGTACACAACAAGTTAAAACAATAAGATAATAGATATAAGAAGATGTGGTGTGAGTGCCATTGAGACAACTCTCCATCCAAATAACAATTTAAAAAAAAAAGGTAAACCATCTTAGGTCAAAGTACGGCCTTCAACACGGAGCCTAGACTCACACCGAACAACAAGCTATAAAGGGCCCCAACATTACTAGTGTAAAACCATTCAAACGGGAAAACCAACGGTCTAATATAAGCCTTGTTTTTTATATACTTGGCCCCTGAAAGTATAATGTTATTGAAACTTATAAAACATAACAGATTAAAATGAAAATGTAAATGTATGCTGATTAATTATAAGTTTTACTAATTTACATATTGTATCCATTTATTTCATGGATTGAGGTAAGATTTTATTTACATGAATACTTGATATTGTGGACATACAAGCCTATAGGCCATTTCCATTTTGTTGATCACTAATAATGATATATAAATTTGTTGGCTCCAAAGCCCTTTTCTGGCTTAATTACCTTCTTCAGGAATTCTCAAAAACACAAATTCTAAGACAGAGATGTGTAAATAGTTGAGAAGCTTATAATAATATGGTTAAAAGAGACTAAGAATAGTTCTGAAGAATAGCCAAGGTCAACTTTGCCTCAGAGAGTTGCAATATTACTTCCTCAATAATTTTTGCTTTTAACCATAAAATCCACAAAAAATAGGTATCAAAAGATAGGTACTATATCTAAAATGCATAGTTTCCCTTCATTTCAATTTAAATTCAAACATCATTGTTACAACATGTCCTGTACACACCCTAAAACTATATGATCCAGGCTCAATGTCATCAACATAGATTTGACCACTGGTTTTCTCCACATAGAATTGACTGGCTCGCTTTCCTTGCATCCTGTATGACAACTCAGCATTAAGACCCTCGTCTTTGTCCACGGCATATACTCTGTAGACTGGATTCTGCTTACTTCCTGTCTTTGGTCGGAGGATTCTAACCTGATGGGAATGGATTTGAAACTCTGGTGCGTTGTCATTTTGGTCCAGGACTTCGACAAGAACTCTTGCTGTAGAGGACAGATTTGGAACTCCATTATCATTAACAGTAACCTGAAAAGATAAAAAGAAACGTCATTGAATTTAGTCTTTTCTACATTCATTCAATAGCACAGTTTTGTTTGAGTCATTTCTAAAATCAGTAACATTATACAGTGATATTGTTGGCTTTATTCAAAACTACCTCTACCCTTTTTTATTGGGAAAATATGCATCGTTTTTATCAAATTGGGAAATTTATAATGAACCATGAATTTGACTGGAACTTCAATTTGCTGACCCCCCTTTCGAGAGGTAAACCCTCATTTGAAATAAGATCCCTTATTGTCAGTGATGATACATAAATAGAACCTCAAATCTGCATATATAGTCAATTTTGGCATGACAAATATTTAAATGAGTGTTTTTCAGTTTGTATTCATGCACAATAACTACTTAGACTGGACTGTTTGGGAAATAAAGTTGTCTCTTGGGGAATAATTTTTAGCCATTTTTTTTTCAAATTGGGATTCTTCTCCAGGGGAAAAAGCCTTTATTCTCCCGTAATTTAAGGCAAACAATATCCGTAACATATACACTATAAAGAAGCGTTAGAAGTTTATTTCTATATCATTTCAGTAGATCAATCATGTTGTTCCTTTTTTACTAGATTTCAGTAGTAGCATAATAATTATTTATATTTAATTTGAGAAGAATCGTGATGGTTTTTTTCTATCATTTATCTCGGGATTGATGTGGTTACACACCTCATGTTGTGTATTGGTTACTGATGTTTAAGCATTAGGATAGCAACATAAAAAACAAAGTTAAACATGATATATTTTGTTTCTAGTTGTGACAATCCCGCGGTCTCTTCCTTAGATTTACCTTCATTCATCATCTAATTAAGCAAACATGACTTTTTAATAGATCTTAACATATTGCAACTTAAAAGTTCACCTAATTTACACTAGGAATTAATAAGTGCTGCTTAATCTTTAATAGCTCTTTAGGCCATAGTTATTATATTTTTAGTTTTACAAAATTTTTTGACAAAACCAATGGGTAGGAGGACGAAAAAAAAAAGAAAAAAAAACTGCTGCTGCTGATTTTTTTTTTTAATACCAACCGTCAAAACATTTTAAATTTTATTTTTTTTCCTATTTGGCAAAAATTAGGGTAGGAGGGTTCGTAAAACTAAAAATAAAAAAACTACGGCCTTATGTTCATGATGTTATATTTTGTAGATTTTGGGTCTTTTTTTTTTACATGTCAGCTGTGTTTTCACAGCCAGTTGTCACACATGAGGAAGCCCAGTCTTGTAAAACTTCTATCAGGCCAAAAAGAATTTTCTACAGCCAGCTTCCAATGGGCAAGGTACTAACGGCTTGTATTAGACTTATAAGAATCTCTACTAAGGGCAATAGAATATAAACAAAATTTTCCATAAAATTATCTTTGTCCAGTAGCTGCAAATGTCTATCATGAAGACTGCATTGGTTAAAAATTTTGCTTATCATTTTGTGTCTTTTTATTTTTCTCGTCATGTATTTGTGTGTACTTTTCAGACCATAATACAAAACAAAAACATTCCTAAGTGCAATGCTATAAATGTTTTTCCCTCATCTATAAAATCCTAATCATTCTTGTTAGTTATAAAATTTGACATGAAAATAAATCTGTACTTGGTTCTATATTAAGCTCTATACATATGATTATAATACATTACTGTTCCATGTTTCAATATAATATAGATTAGCATATGACCTGGGTGGCCTCATAATAATGAATAATGTCAGACTTAAAAACAAAATTAAATTAATGATTCTAAAGACAGGACTAATCATTGGAAGTTAAACTAAATAGTGTACTATAAGTAATAGTCTATTACCAAAGGTTAATTGTAACCTAGCTAAATCAGGCATACCATTGTTGGTTCATTCAAAATAAATTAAGTAGTGACCAACTAGAGTTTAAAGTTGGAAATTTTTTAAGCAAAAGCTTTAAAATAGATTATCAAAATTGGAACAAAACACTGTATTCAGCTAGCCTCTCAAAATAAAATTTATCACAATCAGTACAACAAAGGGTTGAAGTTTCTACATTCAAATAAAAAGGAGTTTTCAAGACATAATTAACCATCATTTAAACTCTACTAATTTCTGAACCTAAGGTCCATTTAATACAGCAAATGTTATTATATTGTTTTAATCAACCATCATCGAAAATTCAAAATATATACATGATTTAATAGTGGCTGTTATGTTATAAAAAATCCTTCAGCTGACTTATCATTTTCTGACGCAGGCATTTATTTATAAAATCTGCACATAGATGTACATTTTTGTAATCTTATAAAAGTTGTGGTTAAAGGACATGTTATTCTATCAAAATAATATAATATATAACAATTGATAATACTTAACAGTTCATAGATTTTAATGTCTTCACACTTAAAATGTGGTTTTGCCACACAAAAACAGGTAAACAGTTTCACGTTAAGTCAATTGATAAAGTTTCTTCCCATTTCCCCCAGCGTCATCAGAATTTTAAACAGCCCATAGCTGTTTTGAACTTTTATCACAAAAAACAAAATAAGAAAAGAAAAGTGAATCATCCAAATTTAATAAAGACTCTATCATGAGACATTTATTTTATAGCCATTTAAATACAGTTTCTATATTTCACCCCAAAAATCTTTTTGAAAAGCTTTTATTTATTAATAACTGGGTAATCGGCTGGAAATTCAATGCTTTTTATAGCTCTATTAGCACAAACAAGTCTGTTTACAATAACACAGCATACCTAATACTATTATGATTGTGAGATTTGGATGTAACTTGGTCAGTGGGATCAATAGGGGTGGTGTATCACGTTACACAACTGGGATCAAGGTATTTGTATGACATCTGTCACATAGGCGCCAGGGTCAAGCACCAAAGAATACAATGTAACCCCTCCACTTATAAGAAAACCTGATCCAAAGACAACAATTCGTAGTTCAACAAACTTTACTTTTACCGTGAAATGACAATCTCTCATTATGAGATTCCAATTATCAATGATTATTTCAACAATGGCCAGTTTTTTTATTTTCTGTGATGTCAAAGGTTTCATTTATAACAATGACAATTATACAATTGATTTTTCATTATAAAAGTCAGTATATTAAACCACCAGCTGAGATATATTTGAGATCTTTTTAAATCTATTTTGAATGTTGATTTTTTTTCTGTTATTATCAAAGTGTCACATAGAATCCAATTTCAGTTTGAAGCTTTCTTCTCAAACCAATCAATAGTTTTTTCTCGGTTAACATGCTTAAACACAAGTTTCTTAAATGTATACTAATCTTAACATCAAATATTTTATACAATATTTGAATAAAGCATTCTAAAAACAGTTTAGTAGATATTTAGCAATTCTTCAAATTACAGCACACAAAATGATCCATACATAGATGGACGAGCAAAAAGTAAAACTTGATGATTCCTTATATGAAACCCCCTACACTTAATGTTTTTGGATTTTAGAAACTACATGCTTTTCCATCTTTTTTGGGTTCTTTTAAGTTATCTTACATTCCAAACTTTGGATCTTAGTAACATAGGACCACTGGTCAGTAATCAGTGACAATTATTGACGGAAATAGGATTCCTTATAGTACAAGATAAAATCGTGTCTTTTTCAATGGATGAAAGATATCAGAATCTTATTACAAAGGATCTGACACTTAATACGTCCACTTAAAACACCCTGGTCTACATGAAATTTCACTGAAAAACAAGTCAACAAATTAATAAATGATATTAAAATCCCGCCAGGCGTCAACATTTAAATCAATCAATATTGTCCAGGACCAAGATATTAAAGCTAATTAGAAAAATTTGTCAATGTCCATTTTCGCCCATTACAATTTTGAGTTATTAGTTATCACAGAAGAGCTGATAGTATCTAACCAACGAGCGGTCAGACTACTCTAACACACACACGATAGATCTCTATATTACAGAGACATAGTTATTCTGGTTTTATAACACTAAGGGACGGAGGTATGTCTCACTGTCAACAGGCTATTGATAGACCAAAAGGAAATTTACCATGTAAAATCATCCAATTATTGAATTTCTTCGTCTCTTGTATGAATTAAATTAGCAAAATTACCAATACTTGAGTTAAATCTAGGTAAATAGAAAAAATATTCAAATATTTGCAGAGAAAAATACTCCATTATAAAATCCACTGTATTGTTTAAGTTAACAACTAAAAGTTAATAAACTCTTAAAGGGGTTATTTAGAAATATAGAAATTCAAGGAGGAACCTTAAGTTGGTATCAGTTTCACCTTCTTTAGACAAGTTAAAGTTTAAGAAACAAGAAAACAGGATTCAAGCAAAAAAACAACAACAAATAAACTCAGAAAAATGACCCTAAAATAAGTCAACATCTTTCTTTATTATGACCCTTGAACTTTTAAAACATTGATGGCTTTTCTGTTGGAATTCGTGCTTCATTCATCTACTTCCCTTAATTTGCATTCCACCTCTGGTGTATTATCACAAACAAGGCATTCATAAAGTAGTGTGGAATTTTGATTGAACTCTTATTATTATGATAATGGTTGATAAATTGAATAAAATCCAAATATTTGGACAACTTGGTCCAGCATAACAATATCTCAATGATATCGAGACTTGATTTACTTTAACTAAAACCTAAGCTTCCCTTATAAAGTATATAACTCTTTTATGTTATTTTTGGCAAAGTGTCTTGCTTTGGTTGTTTGTGTATACAGATTAACATACCAAAATTGATTAAATATGTTTGTAAATGAAATTTCTTACATACACCATACACACATAGAGTGCTTGAATTTCAGCTTTACTATTCAAAGAGAATATTTTACTTGACTTTAATACAATACATAAACATGGGAGGATATCACAGAATTTTTTAACAAGGTCATCTGCGTTTTCATCTTATAGATAATCCCTTGGACTCGTGTCTCCAGTCCATGCACTTGATTTAAAAATTTTAAATCTTTTATAACTTGTTACATTTAAGGAATACAAAAACTTTAGCTTCATATTAAATTGAGATCTGATTCAGTCTACAAGCTTGAACTGAGTTAAATAGATGCTTTACAGTCAAATCTGATTCACTGAATGTTTTTAAATTACCCTTCTTTGTGCTGGTACAACCTGACACCCAGTTTTTGTTGCTAAATTTCATCTTTTTTCTTAACTGCTTTACAGAAAATTCACCCAAATGTAAAATTAACTTTAAAGATTCAAGGAGATGAATGAACACTTTAATTTGGTATCAGTTTTCTTTCTCTGACAAATTACACGGAAACAAGAAAACAGGTCTTCAAGCAACAAATACATATATTAGACCAATAAACAAAGTCAACCCCAATCTTTTCCAGATGACCCCTACTGGGACAAAGTTTCAATGATATTTCAGCCCACCTGTCATACCCCTGTGGACACCTATTTAAGGGACAATAAGAAATTTACATTAAGATCTGTATCGCTCAGAATGTTACAAGAACCACACAGTATAACTGTTATGATTTAACACAACCTGAAGTACATGTTTAGCTAAAGGCAATTCATAACAGTCACTGAAAAAGATATAAATTAACCATTTATAGCTTAGATAAAAATCTGTCAATATTTACAGAATTAATTATAAAGGTATCACTCGGTGCAATTAAATGTTTATTTGTGTGTGTTTTAAACAGTTTACTAGAGGCATATAACTGCCAAAAAAATATTGTAGTCAAGTTTAATATTCATTTTACATTTATGCGATGCGGCTTATTATATATTTTTTTTATAAATCAATTTGCAAGAAACACAATGAATTAAATGATGAGCATGAAAAAAGTATGAATTAAAATTTGCAAATTGTTGCATGAAAAAACTCTTTACAAACAGCGTTCATTATCACTGAACTAGTATATATTTGTTTAGGGGCCAGCTGAAGGACGCCTCCGGGTGCGGGAATTTCTCGCTACATTGAAGACCTGTTGGTGACCTTCTGCTGTTGTGTTTTTTTTTATTTTGGTCGGGTTGTTGTCTCTTTGACACATTCCCCATTTCCATTCTCAATTTTAGCTTTATCAGTTATGCTTTCTTTATTAAAACTTATATCTGCTAATCGACCTAAGTCTTTTTGAAATTTTTTTTTTGCGTTTTTATCGTTAATCATCATGATTTTACATAAAATTTCGATCATGAATATCACATTCATTATCCACGTTAACTATGAGATGACCAGATGTGCGTAAATATAATGGACAATGGTATAATGTAAATAAATTATAGCTTTTCAGTGGCTGCTGTTACCATAAACTCCCCCCAACAAGTTTGTAACCTCATTTGTATTCAAAATCAACATTGCTTTGAAGCTTTCAGATCACTTCTGCAACTGAGAAATCAGTAAAGTGTGACTTCTCTTGGTAGGATAATTGTGGGATGAAATTAAGTTTATACAACCTAAATTGCAAAATAGTATGGATTCAGGCAGTTATTTTATATCAAATACATAGAAAATGTTCAATTTCCTATATAACATGGTTACATCTAATGGTCACTCCTGATTCACGTTGCTAGGTAATTTGATTTTCTAAAAGCCTATTACTTTAACACGGTGAAGCTTTTCCATATTAAGCCTGCTAATTTGACTATATGATGGTTTTCCATCTTCTATCTTCATGTTTCATTTAGCATTGCTCAGCTCTTGTTGATTGTCTAGATTAATGAGAAGCTTTGCATGACACCTAGAATGACCTTTGGAATAATCATCTTCATGACACGGAATGGGCTTTTCTGCAGATGACAAATGTTGATAATGAATTTTGACACCAGAGGATTTTATCTATGGTTTGATTTTCATTTAGAACAATTGATTTAACTCCTAAGGATTTATACAGTGGTCACTTTAATCAAACAATTGACTAATTTGTCCAGTAAACAACCATGTCTGACTGACCAATACATCAAAGCAGGTCCATATTTATTTGACCAGATATGACTTTGCTAATGGCTTTTATGGTCATTCGGTCATAAAGCCTGATAATGACCAGGAGTGACCACTACCATATAAACTGGTCAACATGGTCATTATAGCTGTGTAAAATTGTCATAGATGAATAGACATTGAATCAAATTCACAGGATTGAGTCTTGTATAGTATCAATTTGCTGAAAGGGTATCCATAGTTCAAGTCTAATATGACAAGATTTCTATCATTATCACTTTTCATGTTAGGAGATTTAAATGAGAATTATAAATGTATTGGGTGGTCAGCCAAGGTTAAGATAATTAAGATGAATAGCAAGATACAATATGATGCTGTGTTATTAACTTGAAAATTAATCCATATACCATAGATATCTGTAAACCACTTATCAATTTAAAAATTTATATAGCATATAGATATATGTAAACCACTATAAGTACATAAAGGGCAAAACAACCATTATTTGTAGGTGATATCTTATGAGTATTTTCTTTACTTACACTTAAAATTAAGCAATGTTATTGTACTGCAAATTCTAACATGGAAGATATTTCTATTCTCTAAATGACAACAGTTCAAAGGAGTAGGGGCATTAAGGCCCAATTTTGGCCCAAGAAAATAAAATGTTTGATAACTATTTCAAATTGGCACATAAGGTTTAGAAATGCATAGGGTCAAGAAATATAAATGAAAAACATTAAGATTTTTATCTGATGACGTCACAATTACGTCATCATGTATACTATTTTCACAAAAACGATGAAAATACAGAGTTTATGCAGTTTTCTATCTTTATTTCCGTTGAGGAAACATAGTGCGCAGCCGAGAAACAAAAAAATAATTTAACAGAAGCTTTATTATAACTATTGGCATAATCTCACCAAATATAAAGTTGTTTCTTGAGTGCGCACATACTTTTTCAATCTAAAATATACTTCAAATTTGATGAAAAAACAAGGAAAATCATGAAATTTAACAAAATATGCTAATTAAGTCATGATTTGTTGCCATGGTAACTTGTTCGATGTCAAATTTGTTTTGTTTTTCTTAGTACCTTATTACTTAGTCAAGTTTTCAGTAGTTTAAGAATATGTATGATAACTTTTAAATTTTGCAGTAATTTTTGGGCCAAATAAGGGCCTTATTGCCCCTACTCCTTTGTTTTGTTTTAGCTACCCAGGACTAAATTAAACATGACAAATAGCTTTCTTGATTGAGGGTTACCAAGGGTGTATCCATATTGTGAATGTAATCATTCAGTAAAAATCTAAGTAGAACCATGCATTTGATGTAAAATATTAATAAATGTTATTAGCAAAAAAACATCAGTGTAAAAACATTACTGATATATTTTTCCTAATATAACTGCACTAAGTTGATGAGCAAAAAGGTCAGGAGCTTAACTTTGAAAGTAGTTGACCTGCATGCTTGTTCTGTGAAATATTTACATCATTTAATGGTCATTGTAGGGTTTATGATCATAATCCGACAAGCGTGGGACAGTCTTGGTCATAAAACATACATTATATGTCATTTCTTTATACCATAACTAAGTATTAACGTCACATGATCTTAACTTTCCTGAATATTACAAGACAAAGTTGTATCTTTCTTTTTTATTTGAAGACACTTAAGTCCAATCTTAGTTACAATGGAGAGGGAAATGACTCGAGCTTATTCCTGATTTATTGATGCACAATGCTAATCTTCTGTTTTCTACTAAAACTGGTCACCAGTGATAATTTGCACAGCAATGGACAGCAATGGATAACAATAAACAGAGTTAGTTATGATCTTTTAAAAATAAAACAATTAGTATGGTACTGAAAGGGACTTTAAGCAACAATCAATTAATTTAAATTCTTTTAAGCGTAGATGCTGTCAATTCGATTTTTCAATCCTTTCTCATTATTTCAGACATTGAGGATTTACTGATCTTAATGCCTATTTCGTGTCTGAAGAAAGTTTAGCCAAGAACGATTAAGAAGTATAATGTTGTCACATAGGTCCAAATGACAATTAGATTAGTAAAGACAGAACTAATTTTCTCTCAATCTAATGATGTCTGGCAAGATATCTCAGAAAAATATTTGATTTGGATTCTGACACAGAAAAAAATCAATGTTGATGATGCATCCCTGACCATAGTCTAAGGTTTTAATAAACTGCACTGGGAATAAACTCATCTGTTAGAATCAGATCAACAGTTGGTTGAGGAAATACAAGATTTTTTTTCCAATAAAGGGAGTAATAAAAGAAAGATTAAATGTCTGGACAAAGATTTGTACTGGAAAATGGATGATGATGGATGGATAAGGTCAAACTAACACCACAATAAAAAGAAAGTTTGTTCTGGTTTGTTTTACAGTAAAAGTCTGATTAAGATCTTTCAATAAGACTAAGTAAAATTATATATTTGTTTTTTTCCCTGAAAGGCTTAGTTAACAAAAAAGTATCCAAGGTTAATCATGAAATCAGTTTCAGTTTAATTAGCCTTTTTGTTGAAAACACAATAACACAGTATTTAATAAAGGATGCCAAATAAAACCAAGAAAAAGTACATCGACTCCCAAGAACTAGTCGGATGTCTTACAGATCTATGTTTTACTGGAAAACAAGCAGACAGCCAAAGACTACACTGAAGTCTAACAGATCTATATTTTACTGGAATACAAGCAGACAGCCAAAGCCAGGAAGCACTAACAACCACAGACTATAAAACTTCATTAATTGTGGAGAAAATTAATTATCTATTTTACTTGCAGATTTCCCAGTCATCTATGAAATCAAAGACAAGGATATATGATTTACAGGAACTATGGTTTTCTACTTCCCATATTTTATCACTTCCTCTGCTGTGCATGGTAATTTTATGGGTAATTTTATACTGACAGATCTCTGTTTAACAAGCCTTTGTACAAAACTATTTCTGTTTATTAATGTTGAAAGATTTACTTTATCCCACTGACCACAGACAATTGACCAGTAATTAAATGTTTAGAATCATGTTCACATCTGCTACCTGCATGGTGCTTAAAATGACACACATACGCTGCTGTCATTTCACATAGGTCAAAGAGGAACATAGCATAATGCTGTTTAGTTAAGTCTTCAACCTTTATCGGTCTTGGGTCTGGGATTCATTGGACTAGTTAGACACAAACTTTTCTCCATGAGAACCCCAAGAAATACCTTACGATTATGGTCCAAAGTTCAAAATTCATATTTCATAACAGAAACAAATTCCCTTTATGCTCAATTATGTAAACCCTCAAAAAGTGCATGACAATCCAAAAGATTAAAGGGAAACCATAATTGCTGTATTAATTTACACTAAAAACCACAAAACTCTTTTAACTTCACCATCAAAGAAAACTTATAATTCAGGTGTTAATTAATATAACACTGCAAAAACATATAAAGCAGGTATTAAACTTCAATAAATCATTGAACAGTTATTGGTGTAGCTGTGGAGTCACAGAGACAGGTTTTCCTTTGATGTAACTTGATGCAGATAACAAACAACCCAATAAATATCCCCCAAAACATGAACCATCTTACTACAATTAGTAGAAACTTCATCAAAATTTATAATATGTTCCAACATCAAACAAGTTTTAATTGACTTTTGTTTTACACTGGCTGTCTGTAATTCTCATTAATTATACTAAACAGAAGTAAAACAGTTTTGCCAAATCTCTCAGCCAAGGCTCTGAAATGTCATCTTTCATATTCAAAGTAATGTTATTCACTTGAAGATGTATTGAATGGAAGGTAGCGAAACCTCTGTTGGCCTGATGCATGATCTCTTTGTGGGTGTCAAATAAAACTGTATACTGTAAACCAACTTATTTTCGTGGATACTTTATTTCGCGTTTTACCCTTTGTAAACTATTTCGCGGCTATTTAATTTCGCAATTTTCTAATTTCTGGATATAGTTTAATAAGGAAAGATCTAAGTTTTACATATTTGTGATTTATATTCGCGTTAATTTTCTTCTCGCCTAAAGGAATACTTAGAGTAATGGTACTGTTTGGCATATAAAATTGCTTTAAACCAACAGAGTTGGAGAGACGCTCACAGTATTTGGCAAAGTTGACACTTGTGCCAGCTGTCCTGAGTCAGTTCAGTCACTGCGATGGTATAGCAATAAATTCAAGAAAGAAAATTATGCTTTAACTACAATATCTACATATTCTCATTTTTACTCAAAAAGGTAAATAAATTTTATACAAGTCACTGACTGTTTAATGAATTTAAAACCCTGACAATAAATGTTTGTGGCACCTAAATTGCAGTATTTTTTGTTGTAACTTAAACACAGAAAAGTGCTTTAAACTGAATATAATTATTTTCATAGCACAATGATTAAATTATTTGCATCATACAGCTGTAACTATTACTGAATTCTCATTTATTGCAATAAAATGTATTTATTAATTGGAAACTTGATCCAGAATTAGTTTTCTTAAGAAGATTAGAAGTCCAAACCTATATGATTTAGCTTGTGAATCACAATTATTGATCAACGTACAAAATATACTTAACATCAAAGTTTATCTTATTTGTAGTAATTGGATAGGCCAGAAAAACATCTCTTTTCATCCATAATATACATTTATATAAACTTGGTGTATGGGGTTATTCATTCAGACTGTACTTTTAAAATGTTTATGATTATTGATGTGTATAAAGTTATTGACTCCACAACCTAGTTTAAATGGTACAGATTTAGCTAAGCTTAGGTAGTATCATAGCAGATTTTAAGAAGAAACTTTAATATTTCTATAAACATTGATAAACAAGAATGTGTCCCCAGTACATGGATGCCCCACTCACACTATCATTTTCTATGTTCAGTGGACGGTGAAATTGGAGTCAGAACTCTAATTTGACATTAAAATTAGAAAGATCATATCATAAGGAACATATTTTCTAAGTTTCAGGTTGATTGGACTTCAACTTCATTAAAAACTACCTCGACTAAAAACTTTAACCTGAAACTGGACAGACAAACAGACCAACAGACGCACAGACCAGAAAACATAAAGCCCCTCTTCTATCGTAGGTGGGGCATAAAAAATAAAAAAGTCATAATTATCACACACAACAAAGCAAACTTTTCAAAACAATTTTATAATTTAGCTCCAAAAACGAATAGTGAAATGCTTCACAGTAGATCTAGCATTCCCGAACAATTTGGAAAGTAATAAATGCCTACTAATTTGTGAATTTCAGTTGTAAAAAACCCTGACAAGAACATACTTTCACAAGTTCTAATCTACAGACCTACAGACAATTTACACAACTATAACTATAAAATCTAAATAAAATATGTGGAGATTTCATGGCTGTATGAATTAATTAGGCTACTATCTATCTGTATTTACATGTTTGTAGATCCAATACCTAAGATAATTCAGTCCCAAGGTGCCTAAACTCTGTCTGCTTATGACATTTATAACTGGATAACTGAAACTTTTTATACATTTCAAATTTTTATTTCATGTCAGATATTTGTTTTTTAAAGTCATAATATTTTGTTTCCCCTATATCTTATGAATACCAACTCATGCATTTAACTGATTAAAATCAAAATGAGAAATATTTATTATATCAGATTTTACTTGGCTTACAAAATCATACAACTATAACTCATTGAAAACAAGTGTGATTCCGAAGAATAATCTATTAATAAAAGTGGTTATTTTTCAGAGTTTGACTTTAAATAGCACATGTGTTTCGGTCATGAAAAACTTAATTTTTCCAGAAGCGACTTTAAGAAGCAGCTATTTAAGCTTACTGTAAGATACTTTGCATAGACAAAGTTTTAAATGCATTTTGTTTTTTTGTGTTTTTTTTGTAAATAATGGATGACATCAATAAAGGCCAAATGACATAAATATACTGATTTTTATTATTTCCGTTCTCTTAAGAAACATCTTTCATTTCTTATACATCTATATGCTTTATCCTTTGAAAGTCTAAAAAAATCTTTTTTTTTTTTTATTAATTATTTTTCAACCTCATATCATTTTCATTCTGTTGGGCGAAATTAATTATTTTTAAATCAATTTGTTCTGCTGGCAAAATAGTATTTAACAGACTAGATATACCACTAAATAAGCTTATTTATCATAGCCTAGAAACACTGGGAACAGACCTATCAAATTTCACAGAAATCAGTCAAACAGTGCTATTACATCTTTATCCAACCTCTCTTTGACAGTTCAAAAGTTCTTAATTCTCAACACTGTCAGACGTAAAAAGTTGTGTCTGTAATCTAAGATGATTATTGCTTATGTAAAATCTGATTATAATTAAGATCAAATTTATTTCTTGTACTAAAATATCAAATATTAAATCTGTTTTTTTATAATCTTTGCTGATAAAATAAACCTTATTTTACTTGTTCAATGATGAAACACATTTTTTGCCATATGTCAAAATGACATGGTAGTGCAATTTTGATAGATATGTGTAACACTGGTATTGCATCAAATATCCATGGGGGAATTTTAAGGGACAAATTAAAGTGATAAAATAAGGCATTTTCGCCCTCCATGATTGAAAAAAATGCCGATTTCCATAGAAGCCTAGGCATTTAGGAAAAGGTTCACTTATAATCAAATATAATATCTTGTAGGTCTTCACAGCACAGTGGCATTACCACACAAATGGTATAACCGTACAATGATATATATTTCACACTAATTTAGTCAAACAATTCATGTAATTTACAGAGAACCGTGAAATAAAAATAGTAATTCCAATAAGAATAAAAGACTAACAAGAGAGATGGGATCTTACTAACAACCTAAGATCTAACATCAAAACCACAAACCACAATCGCCTAATTATTTTTATTCAATTATTTGACAAATTGCCATTATAAATTAAGATATTTTGGTCCCCTCTAAATGTATTGAGAGAAAGTGTAAACAAATTATCTTTATATTCTATTCTCATTTTGGATGACATTTATTAGAAAAATCAATTAAGTTTTATCTTTATCAAAAACATTCCGAATTAAAATGTCTGACACAAGTCATTTATATCACAATATTTGTGTTTATTGATATTTCAAGATACTTTTCAATGTCAGGATATATACTTTAATGGAATTTCAAATTTAATGTATTTAGTTAGAGATAGTCACTTATACAATAAACGTCAAATGTCTTATTCATAAGTGAAAGTGTTCTTATTATAAATGATTTCTGAGGAGCAGAAAGGTTCTTAAAGATTGACTTATATTTCATGCCCTGAGTTTATGTAAAATTGATTGCTTTTGAATTGCAACAGGAAGATAAAAACTGATCTAAAACCATTTGTTAACCTCATTTTAAACTTAAGTTTTCCATAAAAAATAATCCTAGGAAAAAACCCTGAAAATTGTAGCAATACCTATGTTTCCTTATACCAACAGCAAAATAACCTGACTTATACAAAACATTAGGTACATTGAAGACTCAGTGGATGTTCTAAAGATAAAACCGGATATGATCAGGCAAAATTGCATATCACGTTTCTTTCTTTTTGAACTTTTAAGGTCTTTCAAATTTTCTTTACGTTCATCTACCCAACCCAAGCTGTGTATATTTCATTCACCATTGATCTGTTTTATCTATTTTACAGCTGAGGTTTTTTGTGTTGTTATTGCTGAATAATGATTTATTTGGGTGACAAATTGAAAATCTGATAAAACTCCTTCCTTTATTCAACTATGTATGTAAACAAAGACTGCCACACTAATGTCCTATTATTTGTCAAGAGAGTTTCTGGTTTTATACCTTTACTGAAAGACTTATAAGACTAACACTGATGTGGGGTTAAGAATGGGTATTATAATATTTCTGCTTAGTTTAATCAAGAAATTGTGGCAAACTTTTATTCTCAAATAGTAAAACTTTTTAATCAATTTCATATCAGCTGATTCAAAATTTACAATTTCATAATTCGTCCACAGCACTAATTAGCCGAAAAAATAATTGCACTTTAAGACCCTCTATCCATTTAACGCCTGTTTGGTTTTTAAAACCATCTTTTTTTTAAATGTCAATGCAAAGAGTCAATATTATATTAAGTTCCGTGTTTTAAAATGACACGTATTGTTCATATGTTAGGTCCCTCTGATAAATATCTCTGACCTATTACTAAAGTTAGGGTGCATGTATTTTGGGACTTAGCAGGCTTCTTTGTACAATAAGATTGAATCAGTTTAGTTAAAACTCCATTTAAGTCATACCAGAAAAGTCATTTTTCAAGTTGATTTTGCAATATCATTGTGTATCGTTAAAGGCAGTGCAGATATCCCATAATTCACTTTTGAAACATGTGCTGATAACTTCATTTACATAACCTCCCGCAGAAAAGTTAAAGCTTAGAAACTAAACAATAAATAGAGATCACTTAAGAGGGCGCTCAGGCTGCCAATTAATGAAATGGATTTCGTTTCCTATTATAATGGCCAAAAAATTAAAAAAAGATTTTTACTTTAATGAGATGACTCAACTATTAACATGTCAAAATATTTTGGAGAGAACCTGACATCTGTAATGCACTTTACAGTCTATATTTAACCCTCAGGGTTTGACACAAGAACAGTTATAAAGGCAACCATCATTAATTGAAACAATTCCATTCTGAAAATCAAATTGAACATAGAATAGATTCCCCATGGTCATGTAAATTTAGTTTTAGCTCTAGATGACAATTATCTGGGCTTAATATGGACCACTAATCAGTTTCCAGTTCCCAAATCAATAGGAGCTAGATGGCAAGACTATTTATTTTCATTAATTTTGTTTGATCTGCTGTCATCTACATTAAATAAGAAATATTCTACAAATCATTTCTAGCAGAATATGATTCTTGTTTCATCAATATATCATATCTGTCTACACTCATATTTATTTAAATTAATCAAGCTGCTATTTAATTTTCAACGCTGTGTGCAGCTGGTCTTTGGAACTGATGGCTCTGTAGCTAAAACCTTCGACATTTCACTGTTCATCATCATGAGCTTTAATTTTGCAAATTTTAATTGCTGTTTTGCTTGCAATAGGCGGCATAAAGCAAAGCATTATATTTATAAAAACCATTTTGTATCAAAACTTAAACATTAGAATACCTGATTTGAACATTGATTGTAAAAAACAGAGATGTATTTTTGTGAAAAGTGAGATAAAATGTTATCTCAAACATCAAATGACAACATAGATGTGAACTTTTCATACCTTTAAAGCAGGAGATCTGTTTAAAGACAGTTTTGATATCTGCTGTAGAATTTATTTTACAGATTTTTCATTAAATCACATTTGATTTAAAATGTTAAATGTTTAATATTGTTTTTTATTCTTTTTTGTCTGACTTGAAAAAAAGATCTACTATAAGTTCAATAAATAAGCTATAAATACATGGATTGTCACGTAGCTTGGGTCCTTAATAACATATAAAAGAACAATGTTTTGACATTAAATTGTCAAGTTTTACATGAGAGTTTTCAAAACATAACGAAAAAAATGGTGAAAGAGGGAGAAATTGGGACATTGAAAATATTATTTTTTTAATTATTGGAAGCCTTACACCCTATGTATCTGAACAATTGACGACCTTTGCTGAATGAATTATTATTGTATTAAGTAAAATATTTCATGAATTGTTATTGATTGTTGGAATGAACAACACAGGCTAATTCTGTCATCAAACCTAACAAGGAATAAAAACAAACATATTGAGTTTCTTCAAAAGTGTCACTAAATATCAATAGACCATTGTCTTTTTTCAAACCTACAAAATAAATATTTGTGAGAAATACTAAATGATGAATTGAATCTTGCATAATTAAGGTAAATTACATTTTATGAAACTGTTATCGAATACTGGTTAATTTGATTGAAACCATTCAAATTCTTTTATCAAAATCTAATTCAAATTTTTCACATTTTTCTACAACAGTTTTGCATTGTATGATCTTGTATGCAATCACGAAGACTACTTGGCAAAGAATGGAAAATTATACTTTTTTAAATTTGAAATTAAACCTTCAATCAATTTCATAATTAATCACAATAAAATGCACAAATTCAACTCTAAGTGGGGGTATATACATGTACAAAAATCAATTATTTTCAGTTTTGGGTCTAATTTAAATATCTGATTAACATCTAAAAGCTCACAAACATGCGCCTTGTTCCAGGTACAAAGAAAACTAATGACCTTAAAATGACTTAAGTTTATCTTGTTTCACATAATATTGTGAAATTTCTCATTCTCTAAATTATGACTTTTTAATGCAGTTAAATGGCTCTCTGATTACACAGTAATTGTTCCATCATTCAGCAAAGAATTCAGTATTGAAAATGAGTTTTGATATATAAAAAAAAGAAGATGTAGTATATAATTGCAAATGAGACAACCTTCCGCAAGTGACCAAAATGACAAAATTAACAACTATAGGTCAGGGTATGCCGGTACGGAGTCCGGATATATGTCCTATACCCCCCCCCCCCCCTTATATATAGAGTTATTGGGAAATATTCACCTCTGTCTATTTTTCCTCGTTTTTACAATCAATCATTTTACCTTGAGATTTACCAAGCAAAAACACATTATTGTTCATTTAAATGCATTGCACAAGACTCAGAACTAATAATATTATGGATACAGCAAGATTTGACTGTCCTATCTATTAGAACCAAACAATGAACAAAACCTGATGTGAATTTTCATAGCCTGGCATATTAAGGTATGCATACATTATTTTGTAAACTGTTCCAATGCTGAGGGGGGATTAAGGAACTTTATTTTGGTACTCAGGTATTAGGTATTTTTAAGCTCGGGATTTTGGGATTGACCCTTCCGGAATCCAGGAATTCTTTTTTTCGAATTTTGGGACCTAAGGATTTCCAGTTTTTAAGCTGGGGATTTCAGGGTTCAGGACCCCTCCTACTTTCCCTCAATGCTGGTACCCAATATAACCTAGATTTTCCATCATCTATCATGGAAAACTTCATGCTGGTCTTAATGTTTGAAATCTCTGAATATCATGAGATTAAAAAATTACCATGAACCCGACAGACAGAAACGAATTAAATGGTTTTTCCTGTTGTTAATTACATTTACATCATGTAATTCTCATTTCAAGATTTTTTAGATAGATTTCTACCAATAAATGAAAAAGTTTAGCTCATACATTGTAAAATCTATCCAGGCATACTGAAATATGAATAATGAAAAGTATTTAGGGTAAAAAGTTAATCTTTTGACAGATCTAGATTTGAGATACAATTAAAATATGTTTAAATTTAAAAATCGATTAAATTGATGACCTACTTCAAATTTAAATTAGACATTCGTGTTGAATTAACGTAACAACCTTGATTAGCCCTAAAACTAATTTTAGCAGAGAACTTAAACTGAGATTGACTAATGTTGACCATGAATGTCCAAAATTCTAATCATAAGGTCCTAAATTTTAAAATACAAATCTATAATACTAAAATTACGAGGTCCAATTTGTCAGCCGTCATCACGTAAATACGACGCATCAAAGAATTCAACTTTATATATAACTAATATAGTACAAAGGTGTAGATTAAAAATTACATCACTGTAGGCCCTTTTGTTTTCCACGTAATTAAAATTGCCAATAATTAAGAAGTTCCGGGTCGATTCCGATATCGATACCAATAGTATATTCACCTGTTACCTATTACCTTATCTGTACATTTCGCATCTGACAGGCGCACCACCAAACGGTGTATTCATTATTAATATGCTATATACACGGGTCATAATCATTTGGTTGACACTACTAAATTGTCAAATTGTTACCTATTGTAGTATTTTAATCAGTAAGACTTTCTAAGATAACAATACGAATACTACAAATCTGGACTAAAAATAAGGCGTATAGGTACAGTTTTCAATTTGTTAGCGGGCATGACGTAAAACAGCGAATCAAAGAATTCAACTTTATTTATAACTACATGTACTATAGGACAATGCTGTTGATTGAAAAATACTCCATTCCAGGACCTTTTGTTTTCCAAATAATTAATATTACCAATAATTGATAAGTTCCAGTTTGACGGGTTCAAACAGAAAGATTTGAAAGGAGAGAAAACTGTGTATCTTATAATCGGCATAACTTTATCAGATGACAATACTAATACTTAAATAAGGCTTGCACATAGTTATGTACTTTAGTTCAGTCACGGCCCCGCGATATCACGGGTGTGTTCTAGTTAATACTAAAATATTGGTTATTGCTTGTGAGTAGATTTTTCATTCAAAACAAATATACCTAAAACATTTCCCTGGATTTACATACTAATATTCAGGCATATATTGCTGTAACATGTAGAAAGTTTTCCCTTAAGTGGCAAAAACTCTGCTACGCTCTTACACGATTCAGTCCCTACTAAAAGAGAAAGCATACCCTCAGGCCTGTATAACACCCTTCCCCCTTTAATGTCAATTTAGGATTTTGCTGAGTTTGAGTGTGAATCTATTATAGTCTGTGTATTACATCTATTGATTTTTACTTAGACTCCTAGCATTTTAGATCTTCAAAGACTGCTCATATAAGACTGTGTAAGTTGTTTTTTAGATGTTCTTAAGTGTTTCTGGGTTACTGTCCCATTGAAATATGTACCCTACATGATATATCTCCATGAAATCATATTGGATATTTATAGGACATATTAATGCACTTGCATATAGTACAGCTTGCCTATACCTTTGTCACAAGACTTGACAGATTTCCTGATTATAACACAATTAACACTGCACTGGTTAATCCTATATACAGATAGTCCATTTATCTGTCAAAGATATATCTTATTTTGGGGTGTTTCATGCTAATTTTTTCTACAGTATATCATCTTATTAAAGTCCTGACATTTAGGGTTAAAACCGTGGGTAGATATATACAATACACACAAACTAAGGACCGAAAATCGGTCATGCAACAGGGTTAAAAAAACAAGATTATCGGTTATTTGTTTGTGCTGTAAATCAGTCGGCACAGTGACATCTTTGTTGGGTCTATCCTAAAATCTGACAGCAAAAAACAATTGACATCAACAGTATGTTACAGTATCCCTTATTTACAACACCTCACTTCATATTCTGTACAGGTGTTACCTTATGCAAGCAGGTAAAAAATTTAAAAAAAAGTTTTCTAAAGGATGGAGTGTATGTCTTTATTGTAGATTGGAAAGGAGTATTTATCTAACCTGATCTGAAGTATATTACTTAGGGTATAAACAAAAGGATGGTAATTAAGACTGGATTGTCAGTTTAAGAAAATTTAACAATCTTAGAGTAACAGAATGTGTACTGCAATACAAAATACCATACCATGTCAAAAACACAAAAATAAAACAAGTCAGGAAAAAACAGTACAAAAGAATCTGACAGGAATTTAAGGTAAACATGCATCAAACATTTGGGCCTAATTTTGCATCACAGAGAATGTTTTCTCAGAAGGAAAGCTACAAATAAAAAAGAAGGTCAAGGTAATGTAACCATCCAAGTGTTTTTGGGTCTAGCAACCATCATCTTTATATCTTATAAACAAGATTTTGATCGAGTAGCAAGGAAATATTCTATAAACAGTTGCTAAAACATTTAGCCCTTAGTTATAACTGAACCAGAGATTTACAGCATCTTAATAAATACAAAGTTACAGAATAATGGATAACTCTGACACAGACTGTTGCAGAGATGATACATTGGCTCCTGTCTGTCCATCACTATACTCTTGATCTATTGGGTGTTAGGTTAACCACAGGTGCAAAGGTAATAAACAGGTGGAGACAGGTAGAACAGGAAGAACAGGGGTCTGAATGGAGGGGAAAGAAAGGACATTGAACCATGGTTAATAATAAAAGACCAAATTCATTTAATTGTCAAATCTTCAATTTTCACAGCTACGAATCAAAGTAAATCTGCCCACATTCATTTTCAAATAAATGGAACATACTGCATGAATAACAGAAGTACAAGAACTGTGCAGGAATAGTTTGTCCAGGTGACTGATTTTCTATATAATTTTTTTTCTATTTGCAGGATCCAGGACTATCTATAACTTTCTGTTGTCTGTTTAATAACTATAAGGCATGAAACAGATTCAAACATTATTGGAATACCTATGATCAAGGAGATGTGGGCTATTTTTCAATGAGGCTAGATTTAATACAGGGAAAAGTTGTCTTTTCTCTTCCAAAAAATTGGGAGGAAATGCAATTATTTGACAATTAGAGCTCTCTAGATGCAAGATGGCCAAGCCAAATAAAGGAAATACAAACTTTAAAGTATTCTAGTACATGTAATACAATGAAATATAGGGCATTTAACTCACTGGAATAATTTGTTCCTTTTTTGTTTTAAATCATGTATATCTTATTAAAATGTGAATTGTTTTTTTTTTAGATAAACAAATTCATCATAATCTCATCAAAATTGGATGACCTTACAAAGATCACCATTAGATCATGTCTCCCACCAGAAGTCTGACAAATTTATGTAACAATGAGATTTCAATTTATGTATATTAAGCTCATAAATCAAGTTTTTTATAGTCACAGTAGTAGACCTACATGTACATTGAAAATAGGCTTAAAAAGTTGATGATTAAAAATAGGAATAAAACCACCAAGACAAAATATCATACTTAACAGCGATTAGCATACTTATGTTTTCTTTATTTCCTAAAACCCATTGAGAAAACTCTAAATACAGACGTTTATACTTAATCTGGTAATTTCTGAGCCATAGTATTTTAGTCTATATATATTTGGAAGTAATATATACAGGCGGCTCATGATCTAAGGGAGGGGATTAGTTGAAGAGTTTATTAATGATCTTTTAATGTTTGTGAACAGTAACTTTCTTTTTTGTCGCCACAACTATTTAATTCATAACTTTATGTTCTCTTTCATTATTTATGTGTACCTAACCTTAATATACACCTGCTTCAGCTTGGTCTTTAAATTTAATTCTGTCATCTGATTGGCTCATTATTTCTTTTCTTTATATAATAAATTCATTGTTTATATTTACACGTAATGCCAAAAATTTACTGGAAAAAATTCTTTCAAACAGCAAAGAGTATAAATTGTTTTGTTTTCCAAATCATGCCAAATAGATTACAATTAAAGATTTCATAAAACATCTTAATCATTTCCAAAGTAGAGAACGACTCTCATGTCTCTCGTGTTATCATTTATTGGTCTGGAATATATGGAAAACAACCAAACTATTGTCAAAACATTGGACAGCATACTAAAAATACAACAAGAAATTTCAATGTTATCAGCAATTTATTGGCCCCCCTTTTTTTTAATATCCCAAACCTAAAGAGATCAATAGAGTGCCTTTCATTTTCTATTTTCTACAACAAAAATATATGTTCAATCACCTCCTATTTCAATTACTTTTTTCTGGTCAATGTTTCTGAAAACCACAAGACAATTTATCATTGTGGGAGTCAAAATTATACAAGGACTTCATATATAAGTAATCATTTCATCAGAAGTCATCATACCGCATCAAGAGCTCTCAAATCAATCAGTGGTCTAACTAATTACCACAACAGATAGATGACAACTAGTATAGAAAGGCTCATTTATAATACATTCTTTGATGTGTTTTGGTTTAGTGTTATTTTTTGCACGGACAGAGAGAATCTGACGAATTGTTATCAGCTGCATTAATCGTGTGTTGATGTATTTTGTATTGCAGAAATATTGTGCAAATCAACATTCCGTATCTTACTGTTGTCATCTCTCTATTATTTTGTAACAGTTGCCACCCTATATGATGTAATAAAGAGAACATCTGCAACAAAACACTGACATTTCAGATTAAAAATACTAACAAGCTGACAGATGAGTTAGAAACTAACCACAACCAAAACAAGTTGGCACTGATCAAATCAGGAGTGATAATGGACTGAAATCTGATAGTCTTTCTGTAATGTTTCATGTATTGTATCTGCATAATGAAAGAAAGGCAAGTGGCAAGATGGTGCAGTAAATTCAACAGCATCTATCTTATGAAAGAAAGGCAAGTGGCAAGATGGTGCATTCAATTCAACAGTATCTAGCTGTCTTATGAAAGAAAGGCAACTCACCGTAGCAAGATGGTGCATTAAATTTTAACAGCATCTGCATTAGGATAAGGGCAAGAGGCAAGAATACATATTTTCCTTCTGCAATATCTGCCTTGTGAATGATAGGCAAATGGCTTAGATTTCTTTATCTGCATGGATACCACTTTACAGATATGTAAACATAGTATTGTCAGTAGTTTCCAATATACTGTCTTTTTAGAGTGATACAGATTTGGTTTTTTTTTGGGCCACAATTAAAATATTTTGGTTTGCCCAAACCCTACCCAAAGGTTGAGACAGTGTAAGTAGGCATTTTTTTTTTTCAAAAAAAGAAATTGAAGTATCAGATGTTTATTAGTCTTCATGCCTATTTGATTAAAAAAAAACTTCTTCAAATCAGGACAATAAAAGAATTTGAGTAGGCAGCTTTTTTCTGGGTAGGTAGCATTTGGACAAACAAACCTATTATTTATTATGGCCTTGCCTATCTTTAGAGATCATTCAAAATATGACAGTAAGAGACGCATTTTCATTTAATTGATGAAAGTATGACAGGAGATACTCAAAGAGGGAATCAAAACTATAAACTCAAACAGAGACTGGCTATAATCTCATGGCAAAAAGTTCAAAGATTTGCAATATTTACTATGAACAGACCACACTATCTTAAACTGCACTAAACTCAGTATTATGAAAGAAAACAATAAATATTAGGTTTTTTCATGAGGTTGACATCTGTATAAACTTTAGATCACTTTCATGTTTAACAGTTTTACAGTTTCTAAGCATGCAATGCATTTTGGTAATTACTTAACTGCATGGCTGTGTGTGGTTACATCTAAGCCAAATGATATTTGTCAAATTTATAACCTGGAAGTTTTAACAATATTATGATTAAAATTTACATGCTTAATTTGCATCAAGGAAATCTGAGTTAAATGATTCATATCATGTTATGTATCTGTTTACGAACTTTTAGGCTACTAAAATAGAACAAAAGCCATTTCCTCATTTTGTTTGCCAAATTTTATTTTATCGTCAAAACTTTGAACCATCTTCAATTTAGGATTTTTATGATTTTAATGAAGATAATTTGACTATCAGTCTTATTTCTAAAGACAACTGGACCTAAAGCAATCAACAAATTAATTATTTTAATTAGGACTGGTATATCTAATCAATTCATACAAAAACATTTTTCGGAAAAAATAACTGTATGGTAAATATTTTTATCTTCCACTACATTCTGTTCCCAATACCTTACAATGTTAAGCTGATTGCAGGTGTTGTGTTATTACGCAACATAGATATTACACTAAGAAATCACACGAAACATGCAACAGACACCCTTAACATAACACAATGTTTATTTTAGAAAAAACATTGACTTGTAAAATGAAAATTCCTGAAGATAATATACACATTTCCCTTTCTATAAGCTTGCTTTGATACTGATATTAGTGTCAAAAGATTTTCGTAAACAGACAAATGATACCTTTCAATTTTTTCATTTTAAGAATTTTGATAGTTTTACTGTAAAATCTATTGGCCAATTAGTTTACTGTTTATACTAAGGAATGATGTAATTTTATATAAAATTGTAAAATATACTGATTTTGTAAATATAACATGAAGGGTTACCAAAACACAGAAGCAATTGCTTGTCAATATAAATATATATAAAATCATGAAGCCACAAATACTCCCAATCTTCATCTTGTAATGTGATACATCAAGACTTTACAAGCTTCAGAAGCCTCTGTTCCGAGTTTTAAATAAAATTACAGAAAATCTTGATTTTTTATAGATTCTGTCGTCTTTTTAAATATAAACAGTCAACAGTCGTTGAAGTTAAATGTGAGCAAATATATGAACTTGAAAAGGGCAAAGCAAAGTTAAAAGGACAATATTTATCAAACTAAAGGGATTCACTGAAGCTTAGCTCTTGTATTTACAAGGAGAATATATTATATTCAAAAGCAAATATATCCACTCCTGGCCTTAAGCCTTTTTTGGACACATAGATCAAAACGATAATCTTGTCAACACTCATCAATAAAAAGACAACAAATTTCCAAACATTAATCTCTCCCATCTATACTTTGTGTCAATATTTTTAAGTCTAATCTAACAAAGCGAGAAAACATTCATTTCATCACGCCAAATCTAGTTAAAACTGTTTATTCAAAATTGTGGTTATGCTGTATGTATTCAGGTTCGTCGAGGTGGTGTTTAATTCATTTACAAAAGATAAATATGTATTCAGGGTGTTTTTATCAAATTTCAGGATAAAGTTATATAAGGGTAGATTACGAAAGTCAATTTACCGGATCTAATGAAAAGAAAACCGATATGAATAACCTCAAAATGGGTTCAGGTTACTAGGTCAAGGATAATTTGCATATTTCAGCAGTTACTTAATAACGATAATTGTTCATTAGAAAACTGCATGTTTTAAATCATAAATATCAGAAAATTATTCATTTATAATGTTTCTGATAATCCATACAGGGTTGAATATATGACCTTGTTTTCATTTTCCCCACCTTATTTATGAACATCCCCTAGCCGTACCTGGTAATTAAAGAGTAAACAAGTTCTATTTCATATGGGATTCAACTTCCATAATCTAAGTCAGTACTTATTTCTTCAAATTCATAAATTAAGGGATTAATTAGTTCATTTCTGAAATTAGAAATTCTCAAAATATTTGAAAATTCAAAGGCAGTGCAATTTGCATCGCCATCATATGGGTAAATGAAAAGTCACTTAGGTGTGAACCAAGCAACACCAACTGTTTTCACCACTTATACACATGCCCCTGTACTCTTCAATTAGATCTTGCACCAACTTAATTATCCTCTTTTGATTGGCCATCAGGGAATGTTGTCATTCCTTTCAATAATTCAACCATCTTGTAATGCAATTTGTCTTTCTTTCTCCAAGCCATGTTTTCACAATTGTAGTAATTTGTATTCCAACAGTCATGCTAATTTCTGCTACACAAGGATATTAAAGCATTATTCCTAGCTGACAATATTAGTAGGTCCCAATGATTAGTAAGTATTATTGACAATTATACATTTGCTTACCTCCAGAAGATGCTGTGAATCTCCCTCATCTCTGTCCAGGGTAGTCTTTGTTGTTCTTATAACACCTACAAATAAACAAACAAAAACATTATAAACAAACAAAAACATTATATACAAGGCAAAAACATTATAAACAAACAAAAACTTATATAAACAAGGCAAAAAGAAGAGACATACACATTCTTCACCATGAACTGTTAAATCTACAGGCCTGATGCTCAGTTTAAAAAAAAATTAAGTTAAATTTTGCTGGCCTGTAGATATGATTTTTACAGGCCTGAGAGCAATTTTACAAGCCTGGGGTGCCTGAGCTGCCATTCAGTGTGAAGACTGCATACACAGAGAGGATCAGCAACAAACCTTTTCAAGCAATATGTCTATATCAATTAGGAACTGTATGTACCAAACAGCATTTAAGTCACCAATGAAAGTATTATATTATATCCATCAAAGTAGATAATAATATTGGTTGATTGTCACTTGTTTATGTTCAGACGGAAGTATTTCATGCACATTTAGGTTCTAACAAATCGAAATATGTCAGAGGTATTACAATTGTGGTAACTTTTTATTATAAGATGTGTGCTAACAAAATATTGTAACATTGATTCAAGATAACAACTTCCAAGTTTGAATGAATAAGACGAGCTCATTAAGACAGCAACCAAACAAAAACACAACAAATTCAAAAACATGGTGAAAATGACAAAACAATGCATGAAAATTAAAATTTGAATAAAAATTTTCAACTTGCTAAAAAAGACAACCTATTTTGGATCATTACCAACAAAGTTTTAGTGTGTAAATGACAGGAGTAATCATTTGGAAAATCACATTTCTTAAATATACATGTATATAACAACAACATTCTAGGTTAAGCAATATACAACAACAACTTATATACTTAAGTTTCAATCTATTTCAAGAATTTCATTCAAAGCAAACATATTTAACATCTTATAGTAAACATTGCAAAAAACTTATTAAGTTGATCGATGATCTTGCTTGCAGATGAGTTATTGCTTTAGCGTTGGGAAGGAATATCAAGTATTCACCAGAAATTACTACATGAAGAAATTGTATGAATCAGGATTATTTTCACTGGAAATCTGATCAAATCAACTCAATTACACCCAGATCTAAAAATAAAGAGATAAAGAAAATTGTGCCCATGTTCAAGCAAAAAACTTCATATTAATGTATATCATAGACTTGAAGGTGTTCCTAATCTATGATTTTAAACTTCGTTAATATGTCAATACCAATAGAAGAATTATGAAATTGAACATGACATATGCAGAAATATAAAACAGAAATCTATTGAAAAGTAAAGTAGTATAATACCTTTCAATAAAAATCTATCTATTTGACAGGTGCTTGGTTTTTACCTATACCAGTGGGGGGTATACTAAGGTAAAACCTTCCGACCCCCACTACAGCTTCTAACTGTCACTTCAGTCTTTGTCTAGCATTGACAAATGAGTGCAATGACAAACCAAGGCTTTATTCAAATTAGACATAAAGACATAGTTTATGAGATTAGTCGTCACATAAATTTTAAACCAAAATTATTAATAAAATCTCTGAGTAAAATCTATGGAAAATCAAATTTTGTGTGCATTGTCTTGACCACTATCAACGAATGACCTTCAAGAAACAGCAACCTCATCTATATATATGTAAGAAGATTCTTTAATGGTAAAACATAGATGAGAACTTATAATTTGCACCTGAGTGAAAAACATTTTGTAACATTGTATACTTGACTCATATACAATGTATCACTAATATAAGTTTCTCCAATTTCTGTTTAACAAAGCACAGGATACAGTATTACCATATATAAAACATTATGTTACACCACCCACTGTGTAAAAGGAGGTGTGAAGGATCTTAGTGAAATCTTAATCCCATCACAAGCACTTTTCATACACAATTTCATATAAATCAACTGTTTACAAAATCACAAAATAGGTCAATGCTGAGCAAGCAATTTATAGAATTAAAATGACCAGTGCATTGAAGCCTTATACTATAAAGTTGGATATAATAACAGAGAAATCTAGAACATGATAAGCCTACAGTGGAAATTTTTGCAGGCCCACTCAAAATTTTACACTTTTAGTAACAAGCCTTGACTCCCATTTGGGCCCCTGGCAAAGTTATAATGAATGCTTAAAGAAGCTGGATATATCTTGAAGGTCAGCCTGAGTGTCCCAAAACCAATGTTTTAAAAGGTCTTAAAGCATTTTTATCTAAAACGTTTTTAATTTTTCGTAATTCAAATCCACATTAATAAACAAAAGATGAGTTTGAAGTCAATACAAGGTAACTAACTTGCTCTAACTTGGTGTCCACCAATGTCACTTTTAAAGTACAGGGGTTCTAATAGGATGAAAGTACTTTATCTTTAATCCTTTGCTTATATTTTTTTCTCTAAGCACCCCAAGTTGTTTATTATCATGTAATAATATATAATATGATATCTTAAAAGTAAGTTAAAGTATTCTCACTCCTACAGTGTTTACTGAATTAATATCTTTTATGCTTATTCATTCAAGGGAGATAATATGAAATTATTACATAACTGTCACTTCTTAGTTTTTCACGAAAACTGACTCCATGTGACAACTAGCATTTGTGTCTTTTTGTTCATTACCTTATAAAATCTGTAATTAATAGCCTATTGCTTTATGCAAGTCTATAGGGTAATTAGAAAGAGATAAATACACCAGACAACAACTCGTCACAATTAATAGACAATAAAAAAAATCTCTCAAAATTGTAAACAATGGCTACAAAGATATGTCAGGCAGTATAATTCATAATAAAAATTACTTAAAGAATGCTTGTAATGTAATTCTTCATACAAATTCTTAATTTACTTGTAAAATTTACATATTTTAGTCACAAATTATGCTGAGGGACACTTTATACTTCACAATACTAATTCATCATTCTGTAATGTTTATTTTCATTGTGCTGCATTTAAAATAGCATAAATATGAAAAGTGCATATATTCATGACCTAATTATTAGAAAAACATTGCAGAAAATAAACATTGAGTAGACTAATTTTTTGTTGATTGATTGGTTGTTGGTTTCCAAGGCCATTTCAGCACTCTCGGATGCTCATTAGCCGATATGTAGACATAATACATAAACCTCTTCTATTTGATATTTGATGGCGAAAATAACTTTGTTCTAATTTCTTTTTTATCAAATAAATTAAAATTGAGGATCAATATATGTTTATACATATATTATCAGACCAATGACCAGCAGATATAATTCACTGAACATGCAGGCTTCAGAGTTTATCCCACTTTTATCAGAAATATTAACAGTTATTCATAATGGTCGTCAATTAAAAATAGAATACTGTCATAATCTTTTCTAAAATCCTATTCCATTGTTTTCCCAAAGTAGCTTGACTTATGTAATGTAATACAAACACCATTGTTATAGCTAATGCCAAATACAGTTAGTGACAATAACCCTCACCTTTGTGTTAGAGTGACAATAGCCTAACCTTTATTTATTACATAATAAATTTAATAGCTAATAATCAATGAAACATTAAATTTGCATAATTCTAATCAGTTCTAATAGGATTGCTCATAATTCTGTGTAATAATAATATGATTAGATAAACTAAATCTGTTTCAATATATTGAGCAAATATAACCTGCCTAATTAATTGATCCAATACACCTACTATGAGTTATGAATTGAGGTTAATTTTTTTTTATCAAGTTACGAGCTTAACCTGATAATAAAAGATAAAAGGATAGAGCCACTTGAAACTAAAATCCGATGAAATTATAACTAGAAATAACTCAATATCTCACATGAAACAGTACTTTCAAGACTACTTGAAATTTTGACATTTTTCTGGACTCCTTCAAATATGAAACCTATTACAGAACATTCATGACAAGAACATACTGTACAACCCATAGCAATAAAAAAAAGCGGTATACTACCGGTATATCAAATTCACCAAAATCTGCTACATGTGTCTAAGGGAGAAACATATGAAGGACTGGTCAATAAATTGCATTTAATTATAAAAGATTCCAGAGTTCTATAATCCGTTGCCGTAACCAAGGTTGTGGGAAAGTTTGAGCACTCACCAACAAGATCAACCCCACCATTCTTTATTTGTCTGACTCTAGTCTGTTTTTGTTGCTCACAGTTTACCATAGTTGCCATAGTTGGTTTTCATCTATTTTTATAGTGTTTTCTTGTTTGAATCGGTTTATTAGTTTTGGGTTTCTTTGACTTGCTATAGAATGCTAAATATACACTTGATTTTGCTCATTGTTTTAAAGGCTACATGTAAGGTCACTTATAATTGTAGTGCATCCATGTACCCTATTAGTCTCTGTCTTTGGCAATATCCACTTTCTTTTGTGTTTTTCAAAATGTCAAGTGGTGGACTTTTATTTGTTTCTTCACAAATATTGCAAGCAATGTTGACGCCATTACAGTATACTTAAGCAGCAACATATGTCACAGGAATGAAAAAATACTGAAATCTTTCGTACATGATGACTTTAAAATGTGTTCTTGATGGAAGGCCTTGGAAAGATTTATTCAACGGTATCACATCATGAGAGCAATTACCAGTGTTTATATACACTTTCAGATTTATTTACTGAGTTTATTTGAGGTTTGTAATATATTGCTCTCTGGGTTTTTAAGTTCAACATATCTGATATTTTTCAATACTTTTTTAGAGAAAAATTGGTGCTGACAGTTCCATGGCTTTTACAGCTATAACTAATAAAGAAGAAATATAGAAATTGTGTTGATCTTAAGATAGTCTTAAGAGTTTTACAACAAGCTATCTATCTCTTTTTGTAATTTGTCTGATGTTTCTACAATAATTAGGAAAATCCATTTGGAAAATTCCTGCAGCTGTATTCTTGTTACAAAATATTGTCTGGTTTTTCCCAGAAAAACAAACCAAGGATATGAGTTCTAATGTACTAATCACACTCAGACTTCTAAATAGGGAATTAACTTATCCTCTAGATGGCTACATTTAGTACAAGAGTGAAATCACCATATAGGAAAAGGAAGTAACACACCATTTTTATAAGACATAAATGATAAATTATATTTCTGCTAATGGCATATTTCCCTATCAGTTATAGATGATTTCATTTACTTGATGGTCAAACCACAATTATGTAATTTTCGGTGTCTGAGGTATACCAAAAAAATGCTTAAACTGACAGGAGATTACGGAAATAGATTTTGAAAATGCACTTTTAAAGAAGGGGACATGACTCAGATTTCATTTCTACTTGACCGCAATTATGTAATTTCAGAGGTATGCTAAAAACTAGGAGAGTACAAAATTAGATTTTAAAAGATGTTATATATCTGCACTTTAAAAAGATGTCAGTATCTAAATCTAATTTATAATTTTCAACACACAAATTGATGTCATTAAAATGCACCTGTTAAATTGAAATGTTATCACCTTCAGTTTACATAACTATTTATTTAGCTAAATGAAATATTGATACTATGTACATTCAAGACAAGCAGGTGTATGGGGGCACCTGTTTTCATTCATGTAAATGAAAATAAAAACAGCACCAGGCTTTAAATGAGGAGGAGAACACATTATTTAATCATAAAAGTATCCATACTAACAAATTTCATTGCATCGAACTCGAGATTAAGTCACGAAAATAGTAAATATGCATAATATTATCATGACTAAGGGATAACTAATCTTGTCTTACTATTCTTAGTTAATCTATTTACATTTAGTCCACGTGTTATAAACATATGGGCTGAAGCCGAATCAATAGGCTCATTTTAACACAACTTACAATTGTTTTTTATGGAACTATTTTCTTACTCATGCAGTAGAAATGAAGGCTGTTAAAGTTGATGTATAATTAAGCAAAGTGCCTTAAATGCATCAAATGTTTTAACTGTTGCTTTTGAGCTAATGACTGTAATGTAAGTAGGATTAATAGTATGATGTAAACCATGCAATTAAAGAGTTATTAAATAATCGTGGAGGTCTGCTGCATGATTCTACAGAATGAATCTCAATAGAATGAAATCAATTGTACTGTTAATATTTGATAGTATCAAGTGGTATGGTAAAGGGGGTAATGTAACAGAATCTAAAAAGAACTGCAAAATAATGAGACCATTAAAACAGATCATAAAACTACAGGTACATACAGCACCTGTGAGGGTCTCTGATAATAACTGAGAAAATCATAGTTTTATTATCTAATTCCTGTCAGGGGTCGTTAAAACTCTACATTATGAAGTGAAAATCATAAACTCAAATTATTTATACACTTTGATCTATGAGAGCTGCTTCTGTTTAAAATTTTAATCAAAATTACATTATAATTATATTTTTCAAAGTGAGGCTACAAAAAAATGGCAGCTTTCAAATTTTTATGCTGATACAAATAAATATTTGTACTAATATGAACTCTTAATTCTTATTCAATAAATCAGAATGTTTTATTTTTTCTGCCTGCTATTTCGATAACTAAATTCCACTTTTTTTAGTGAACCATAATTTAAACGCTAATTAGGTTTAGATTAATTACACAACATTGGCCTCTTTTAATTTGATATTGGGAGCAATTTGTCAAGATTGACAGAACAAAAAAACATGATTACCCCAAAGCACAACACAGAGAAAACGGCTATCGTAACTATACAGATGTTCTTCTTAATCTTAAGGCTAACACAGCGTTTCTAAAGAGAAAACCATACACAGTCTGGCTCTTAAGTTTTTAGTGCTGAACTCATAAGTCTTTCTTCAAAAAATATTTCTTTGTTTACTTTGTTAATATTTTTTTGTTTGCAATCCAGAGAGTGACAGGAAACAATTTTCCAATATTTTCAAATAATTAAATGTAGAAAATTAGTATCTTTCAGAAAATTTTAATATAGCTTTTCTTACAGCATTACAAAAACATGCATTCAATCCCACTTCCCCTGTCAAACATAAAATGTTCAAAAACGAGTAAACCTGCAAAATTTGAATGTGTACATGTTTTTTTTTTACATGTATCAAATTGTGCATAATGTTTACAAGTGTATATTTAATTATCATTATTACAGGACCATTATTACCTATTGTAAATTAATTATGTTGAAGTAGAAATTATTATTAACAAATTGGACAACTATTTGTTATTCAAGTTATCATTTCAGAAATTTCAGAACCAACTACAGAGGAAATTAGAAGCACTAAAAGAATTGCTAAAGATACTTGTAACTTGAAGACTATACAATGATTGATTATTACAATCTCTAGTGCTTCCATCTTGTGTAGCAATCTTACAAACACATGTTCAGAACAGAGAGATCAATTATTCTAACACCTTTATTTAAAATGACAATGTTCTACTTAAGTCAAGGATAACTGTTAGATATTTGGTAGTACATGTACTAGCTTTGATGAATTATTCAACCATCAAGGACGGAAAGGCTACTGAGTGATGTTGAATTAATATAACCAATGCTTCTTGCATTCCTCTCCCCTTACTATAAGACAACCCACACATACCATGCTAACTATGATCGTAGAAAATATGTTGAATTATGTTTGATATTAAAGACGGGTGTAAAGGGGGGGGGGGGGGGGTTTAATAAGAACGCGAATTAAAATTTCCATTTCACGATGAACAAACAATTAAAAATTCCTTGAACGTTGATATTTTGCTGATTTCATGAAACACGCTGAATAACAAACCTTTTTCACGGCTGCATGTGACATAAAATAAGCAAAACTCTTACATTAAAATAACCCTTTACCACCCTCATTAAATAGCCAATAAAAAATCAAGAAGCAAGAAGTTGATATATAGTACAATTTTTATCACCACACAACATTCAGTGACAAACAAAGTAACTCATGGACCTCACAAACCAGGATGTTAAACCCTAAACATTACAACTTGCTGTAATCCTTATGATGGGACACCTATATGTTTTACTTTATATGTTGACAACATGTCTTGTGGTTTTTGTGTCTTTCAACTTCAGTTGTTGTTATGCTATCTTACAAACCCACACCTAACAATTCTCTATTTCATCCATCCTTTTTTAAATAAATTGCAATATATCAGGAGCCCCCATCCTAGTAGATTGATTGATTGCTGGTTTCCTAATGTCCAGTGGCAAATACTGTATGCATGTTCAGGACAATGTAGAACCACCCATATTGTAAATGAAACAAAAGTTGTAATCTGAATATTTGTATTGTAGTAGCAGCATTGAGGTATAAAGTAACAACATCATAAAGAGAACAGTGTTACATTTGAAGTTCCTTATAACCACGTCTACCCATAGTCACATCAAAGTTCGCATGTTTCTCAACAACCATGTACTGTAGAACCGTTGTCAATCTACACAAATGTACTATAATATTAGTACAATCACATTAGTTACATAAAACTCTGGTCATATACTGCAGTATACCGTAGCTTCAAACCATACATCATTCAGTACATGTAAATTAATCATAAAATCAACTCTAGGTGCAATGTTAGTTATTATTTAAACAAGAAAAGGTCAAACTTAGAGCTACTTTATTCCTTTTGATCAATTGATACAACAAACTGCATCTGCATGTGAGATACTCATACATCATACACTAGTACAGTACAGAACAATATGGACTTGAAAGATTAGTAAACTTGAACCATAGGCAATAAATCTTGAAAACTACGGTAAGTTGAATCTGACCTACTGATGTGTTTTTGCCTGTAACCATTTCACCAAAGTGTAACTGGAATACAGTACTACAAAAGAAATTAATTTCCAACAAAGAAACATCAATCTGACCTACACAGGCAAAATTGCAACGCATGTAAACGCATGTTTACCAGGAATTTACTGTACGTTTCTAAACATGGCAGAAACGCATGTTTGGAGCACCGTACGTTAAACGCATGCGTTTATGGAAAACATGCGTTTGAAAACACATGGTAAACGGATGTTTATGTGAAACATGCGTTTGAAAACACATGATAAAGGCATGTTCATGGTAACCATATGTTTGAGAACATATGGCTAACAGATGATCATTAACCGTATGGTAAACATATGTTTGGATGATGGTTGCTTTACTTCCAGTTGCAGGTCAGATGCATGTTCAGGCTATGAGATCATGATAATCAGAAATGAGCTCCAACCCTAATTTGTATAAGACTGACACCCTAACTCACAAAGTAACAGTTTGCAGGAAGATATGTCTCCCTACCTGGACACAAAATTCTGACTATGTGTTGATTCAGTCTGCTCTTACTTCTTAATGCTTTTTGCCTAGCAAAGCAGCTTATACCAGTTGTCAAGTGTTTGCATTGACTCGGTCCCTGTTTGAACCTTTAATAACCTCCTGCACTCAAGGCAAGCACTTTCAGACTAACTGAGGTGTTCTAATAACATGTAGGATATATGAACAAAACATGTCATGACGTGAATTATTCTTTTGAAATAAAACTTTCATGGTATCAATTCTATTGCATCATATGCGCATTTCGTCTGAATGCAGATGTTTTAATCAATAAAGAATCTACAGCTTTACAGTTTGCACTTTGACATGAGTTTTTTAAGGATTTGTAAGAGCGCGTTCAAATTATATCATTAAGATGAGAACCCCTTAACCATCCCATCAGCTTAAAATTAAACCCATTTCTATACATCAGTGTTGAAGGCCGTACTTTAACCTATAATGGTTTACTTTTTAAATTGTTATTTGGATGGAGAGTTGTCTTATTGGCACTCACACCACATCTTCCTATACCTATGTTTTCTTAAAATGGCATGATTGATAATAAATTCTCATCTTTGGTAACAGAATATATTTTAAAAATTTGTTAATAGTATAATCAAATGTACATATATGTAACAAAAGTTAAAGTCTATTTCTTCATCTTTTTTTTCTTCTTTTAACAGTTTCTTTCCATGGCTGATTCTGAAATAAATGCAAGATGCAAATTTTATAATAACAGCACCTAACTATCAATATATCTTGATTTTAAAACAAGCAAAATAATCAAATTAAGGTTAATATTATTATTACTTACAGTGATACATGAACATCTGTATATTTACAAGCATTCTGTCAGTATTGCATTACAATTTATCGGACCACAGCTGAATTATCACGTTGTGATTGGTTAAACACCGTCACGTGGTGATCCCTATGAAACAGTTTGGGGTTAGTAAGTTTCATAAGAGGTTCATGACATGTTAATGGTGACGTCATCTATTAATGTTGTTGTATTTCATTGTTAATTTTTTCACCAGAACGCAGAACAAAAGTCTGGTGTCCGATAAATTTGTTATACGTTTAACTACTGACCCCCTACAGATCCATAGAGGGTGAATAAAATTAATATGGGATTTGGCCTCTGGCCTCACCCCCTATGGATTTCACTAACCCTCTATGGATCTGTAGGGGTCAGTAGCTAACCATATAACTTATAATATAGTCCCCTACCAGTTAAATTTCATTGTATTGGAACAAATTTCTAACTTTATCTACTGTGGATTCATTATTATTCGTTGGATACCAATTTTCGTGGATTTCGTGTGAACAGTTGAACCACGAAATTAAAAGTTCAACGAATGACAATTTTTCCTATGGCTTGTATGCAGACTTCAGCAGAACCACGAAATTAAATATCCACAAACCTGTAAGTTTTCCTCAATCCACGAAAATTGGTACCCACAAAAATAAATGAATCCACAGTATAACTTGTCATGGTGTAACATGTGTAAACTATATAACAAATATCAAATCAAAGTGTTGAAAACTAATTATTTAAGTGAATTTTGTAAGACCAAGGACCATTATTATGCTCAAAATCATTACACCAGAAAAAAATAGAGGCTCTCAAGAGCCTGTATCGCTCACCTGATTCTACCTGGGTTTTTGAAATCATATAAAAAAAAGATAAAATTTTGCTACAAAGTAACAACACTTGGCCAGCACCTCATTAAGAAAGGAACATTTATGCTATGTTTGGTTTCATTCCATTCAGTGGTTCTCTAAAAGATGTCATTTGTATGCATTTCCCATAGGGTCCTATGTTAAACTAAGTCCCCCACTGGCGGCCATCTTGAATGATGGATCGGCTACAAAGTAACAACACTTGGTCAGCACCTCATAAGAAACATTCATGTCATGTTTGGTTTCATTCCATTCAGTGGTTCTCTAGAAGAAGTTCAAAATGTAAAATGTTAACGACGACGACGGACAACAACGGACGCCAAGTGATGAGAAAAGCTCACTTAGCCCTTCAGGCCAGGTAAGCTAAAAATTAAACTGGATCTGTTACTTGTCATGATAAAACAATATCATATCAATATCTTCAAGCATGAAGAAACAATTCCTGCAAGAATGTGCCCATAGACTAGTTCATGAATGCCCCACTTGCACTATCATTTTCTTTGTTCAGTGACCATGAAATTGGGAACAAAACTCTTATTTGGCATTAAATTTAGACAGATCATATCATTGGACTTCAACTTCATCAAAAACTACTTTGACCAAAAATTTTAACCTGAAGAAAGACAGACAGAGAAACCAATGCACAAAACGAGAAACAAAATGCCCATACATATAAAAGGGGCATAAAAAAGTGAGGAAAACTGGATGGACAGACCACAGAAAGGGAACTTAAAAGTTAAAACCATTGAAAATCACATATATCAGAATACCTATTTAAACAGTGATTTTTTGTTCTACTCAAATAACTACAATTTCTGTTTGCATCCTCAACTGTCACCTTTCTCTAGTTATAATTGTTTGATATACTTTACATGTCATTTTTAAAGCATAAATGTACATGTTTAATGTGTTTTGTCTAACTAATATAAACTTCCTAATAATCCAAATTGCAAAATAATTATGTTTTAAATTTTACTACTTTTTTGTTGTTGAGGGCAAAGAAATTCAAAAGTAACATTGTAATCCCACATGTAGCATTAATTCTGCACCACGAATATTGGCTGATGTGCAATGGATTAACACAGTAGCGCAAATTTTGATTAAGCCGAAGTGCGATGATGGCATTGTGACACTTTTTTATCGATAGCTTTGCTGAATTGCTAAGGTGGTAATTTGAATTTGTTTATCATATTTTCTATGTTATTTTTTAATGTTTACATGTGAATTTGGTCAAGGAAAATCCTGTTTACCACCCACTTCATTTAGTGGTGATATAATTTGATTGGTTGAGGTCACAAGTTGATAAAACATTCATATATATATATATATTCTATATAACATAATACCTTGTCTTAACTTGCTCATGCTGGTGTCCATGTACTGTGTCTGTAATATTTTCCCATTTTCTTTACTTTTCTTCACTTATATATGTTCCATTTTTTATGTTCCCAAAAGTCCAAAAAAACTCAACTTTATCAGGCCCATTGACATATATTAGCTTGTTTTTGTGGAAAAATGACCTCTGAAATTAAAACAATTAAAATATTGATTTTATTACAATTTACTGATTTAAGGATTATCTTATGTACCTATGTTTAGTAAACAAGATGCTCTGCAGGGCACAGCTTTATAAGATTGCAGATGTCAAACCCTGAACATGTGGAGCAAGTATGACACAACATTTAAGCTTGATACAGCTCTGAATTTGGATTGTGATTAAATAGATGACATAACATAGGTTTCTGACACAGAATAAATATGTGGTCTAAGAACTTAAACTTAAAAATTTTAAATTGGAAAAATGGTTAAAAATTGACTATAAAGGGCAATAACTACTTCAGGGGTCAACTGACCATTTTGGTCCTGTTGACTTATTTGTAAATCTTACTTTGCTGAACATTTTTGCTGTTTACAGTTTATCTCTATCCATAATAATATTAAAGATAATTTCCAAAAACAGCAAAATTTCTTTAAAATTACCAATCCAGGGGCAGCAACCCAACAACGGGTTGTCCCATTCATCTTAAAATTTCAGGGCAGATAGATCTTGACCAGATAAACAATTTTACCCCCGTGTCAGATTTGCTCTAAATGTGTTGGTTTTTGAGTTATAACCAAAAACTGCATTTAACCTCCATGTTCTATTTTTAGCCATGGCGGCCATGTTTTTTGATGAAATGGGAATCTTGGTTTGATGCTGGGTCACCGGACACATTTTTCAAACTAGATACCCTAAAGATGATTGTGTCTAAGTTTGGATTAATTTGGCCCGGTAGTTTCAGGAGAAGATTTTTGTAAAAGATCATGGAAATTAACGAAAAATGATTAAAAATTGACTATAAAGGGCAATAACTCCTAAAGGGGTCAACTGACCATTTTGGTCATGTTGACTTATTTGTAAATCTTACTTTGCTGAACATTATTGCTGTTTACAGTTTATCTCCATCTATAATTATAATATTCAAGATAATACCCAAAAACAGTAAAATTTCCTTAAAACTACCAATTTAGGGGCAGCAACCCATCAAGGGGTTGTCCGATTCATCTGAAAATTTCAGGGCAGATAGATCTTGACCTGATAAACAATTTTACCCCATGTCAGATTTGCTCTAAATGCTTTGGTTTTTGAGTTAAAAGCCAAAAACTGCATTTTACCCCTATGTTCTATTTTTAGCCATGGCGGCCATGTTTTTTTATGAAATGGGAATTAAAACACAAACTTTATTCTAGATACCCTAGGAATCAATCAGATGAAGTTTGGTTTGAATTGGTTCTGTAGTTTCAGAGGAGAAGACTTTTGTACGGGACGACATCAAAAGATTGATGTAGGATAAAAAAATTAAATCAAATAGTTTGGGGGTGGGGGGTTTAAAATTCTGCAAGTTTTGTATATCTAAAATCGATATTTACATATATGTCCCTATTGGTAAATCATTTTTTCCCAAATTAAGTTAAGAGGGGTGTGTGGGAGTCAGTGAAAAAACTATGTGAAGTAAGTTTTTTATCCTACATTGTACATTGAACTTTTGATGTCGTCCCTAAGTCTGAAAACAAAAAAATATTTTAACAACTTAAACAAAATAATCAACCAATTATAATTATATAATGTTCTTTCATGACATACCTCTAATCATACATTTGCAATGTTTCATTGGCCATGTAGGCTGCTGCTCCTTATTTGCACATGAATCAATACAGCACTTTTCAAATCCACTACTAGTCTAGATACATGTATAAATATAGAAATCAACGCCTCTAATGACTTCTGTTTTGTTGATTATTTTCCACTACTTCTTTAAGTGCTTGTACTTTCTTTAAAAATGCTAAAAGAAAAATGTTTAAATGCATAAACATGATAAAAGGAAGTTATGATACATGTAACTGGCAAAATTGCCTCACTTTGACATTTCAAAATAAGACTAACAGATTTGCCCTAAAAAATATGACTTTATAAAAAGCATTTCATCAATAATTTTAATGTTCTTCTGCATCATTTCAAATCAATATGATCAATACGACATTTTAATGAATGAACTGGTTATATTGCATCTCTGATTTTGTCAATTAATGTCAATCTTTGCGCAATAAACATAATACATTTACATATATTAACATGATTAAGGAATTTGAAATTTTAAGTTACATGTGTACATGTATATGAAGATGTGGTATGAGTGCCAATGAGACAACTCTCCATCAAAATAACAATTCATAAATGTAAATTATAGGTCAAGGTACGGCCTTTAACATAGAGCCTTGGCTCACACCGAACAGCAAGTATATACATGTATGTATCACAATTTTGTGCTGTATTCGTGTCAGTTCTGACTTTAATACACCTATGTAGATAATACAATTGAGAATGGAAATGGGAGATATCTACACATTAAATGTCTATCAAACCATCTAATGCCCAATTTTTTTAATTTCTATAGAATTACAACCACATGATTAATTATCTGCCTTTTCACAATGAAAATGACATGAAAAAAAATAGTATAATAACAGCATCCCCCTTTTATAAAGTGACTTGTATTTATTTTGTGTCTGGCTTCATGCATTTAGTGATATTTCTTTTGGTACTGGATATTGATTGGTATGTCTTATATAAAATCATGAGTGAGTTTTAATTCATGTTTCAAACAAGCAGATACATGTAGTATATGGGTATTAAAATTAGAAAACATTTCAGAAAAGAATACCCACTTTAGAGTGGTCCGTAACAGTGTAAGACACATCTTTTTTTTTAATTTAAATTACCTTTAAAGGAATTATTGAAGCATCATCACGCATGACTGGAGAGGCCCCAGTTTGACAGTCAGTGCAACCCCCCACTTTTATTAAAATTTCTGGATCTGCCACTGTTGACCAATTCAACCAGCTGTGAAAATGAGATAAAGGTTATGTGAAACTTGGCATTCACTGCACACAAAACTGTTGACCTATTACTTATTTACTTGGAATGATCAAGTTTTTACATACTAAAATCATATAAAATCAAAAAGTGACTGTGTATCCCAAACTCTGTGCATGTATGATTGACAAAAGGTGGTCAATGGTTTTCAGGGTGTTTGGTGGTGTTTTGGGTGACGAAAAGACCCACCCCTCTGGATTTCATGTTTTTATGCCCCAGATTTTGCAATCAGGACCCCTCCAACCCCCCTAAAACACAAATACTTTGTTTACAAAATACCCTGTTCTCACAAGAAGGTCATAAATAAGGGACCGGTAATCTTTTCTAACCAGTAGGGCATGAAACAGCAACCTAATTTTTGGCATATTTGTAATATAAAAGTAATATAGGAAGAACCCCCCCCCCCTTTTTTTTCCAAGATACAAACATACCATTCATATGTCGGATAGTGTTGTATTATTATGTTTTATGATATAAACTCATCATGCTCAATGGAACTGAAAGTTGAAGTACATGAAGTATGGAAGATGTCTTAAATTGGAAGCAAGTTAACTCGTACCAACAGAAACTCGTACCATGTTAGCTCGTACCAAAAAAGTTAACTCGTACCACTGGAATGTCGTACCACTGCAAACTCGTACCATCAAAAATACATTAAAAATTACGAATATTTTATGTTATTTTTTTTGTAAACTTAATAAAATTAATGTTGAATTACTTGAATTTTATACTGGATTTTATAGACAAAAATACGAATGTTTTTCTAAAAAGCTTTATTTTTTAAGCTGATATTTCAAAGTAGTTATAATCCAGAAGAAAGAAAAAACATTGCTTTAACTGTACCTTAAGATGCTGTAATCCATGATCACAAATTGAATGCTTGTTGAAAGCCATGTGCTTTTTGGCGGGAAAATTCGGGAACAGGAAACGGTTACATTTCATTGTAACTTGTTATTTATAAAAAGTAAAAATTTCAATTTCTTAATCATTTTGATTAAGTGCTAGAATTTACATGTATTCATGAAAAATTAATTTGGAATGATTAAAAGATCATTAAAAATTAAATTCAATAATAATCAGTAAAAGTTTTAAAAAGTCAAAGGAGACAACAAAGCAAATCTGCCACAGTATTTTCTATCCAATAGACAGGGAACATTAGCTGCAAATTGGTCATTGTACTTTCAAATTATATACATTTTACCAGTCTCTGATTTTACAGACTTGAGAGGTATTGAGTTAAAGTAAATTACATACATCATTAAACACCATTTAAATAAGTTGGTACGAGTTAGCAGTGGTACGAGTTTGCATTGGTACGAGTTTTTGTAAAGTGGTACGAGTTGACGTTGGTACGAGTTTACAATGGTACGGGATAACTATAATTCCTTAAATTATTTAGAGTATGGACTATGGACGATGTGCACGGTGTGGCGGTACATGGTCGACACAGAGAGAATTTAATGCTTACATCTTTCTGCTTTAAAAATCCATTTTAAAAAATGTGAATGATAAATTTATTTTTACCTTTCTTTGTGCTTTCCAAGTGGCAAGTCACCAATCAAAACAAAAACACTTTCCGTTGCTTTGACTTTCATTTCAATCGTTCCCTGTTTTTTTCCAGTGAATCTACAAGTTATCTATTTACATTTATTTGTTAATCGGTTTGGCCATCAGTTTGAACAACCAGAGTTGTTTATACCATATATCTTTGACTCTGTCCATTCTTGCAGTTAGTTTAAAAAAATTGAAACCTCCATCCGCAGCTCGTGAGCGTCCATAGTATTGCGTCATAGTATACAAAATGGTAACGGTGAGAATTCCGGGTTTGCGTACTCGCGTACATTTGCTAAAGTGAGGGTCTGGAAACCGTTTCGGGAGGAAAGAATAAAGAATGATGGACAAATTAAAGTGCAGAATAATGAGAAAAAATAAAGAAAGGAAAGAGGAGAGTAAAAATGCAAAAAATAGAACAAAGAACATTTGAGAATCATGGGGTTCTACTTCTAAATTATAATTACACTGAATATTGAAAATTATTGAAAGTAAAGGACACATTATAAATGAAGAAACAGAGATAATGTTAATGGTCTGAAAATTAAAGATATGAAGGACCCTCATCCATAACCTTGTATTTATTTTTATTCAATTAGTTTGTTACATTCAGGGGCGGATCCAGGATTTTCAGTAAGGGGGGGGGCAAAGTTTTATAAAAAAAAATTGGAGATTTTTTTAGGTAAAATTATTAAAATATTCTTCCAAAGGGGTGAAATGTAGATATTTCGAACTATTGTGCAGTAAGATGAGCAAGAAATTAAAGTTTCAAAATGAAACGGCCATAATCCACACCTGACAACAATCTACAGATAGACGGACGCAAAGTGAGACGAGACAGTTCACAATTGCTCACCTGACCAATATATTTTGCAAACGAAAATTTCTACTTTTACCAGCGATTTTTTATTTTTTAATTGTCCTTCCATAATATCTGTTTTTTTTTTACTCTTTTGATTTTCGCAGGTTGTGCCAGACTTTACTGTGTTCGCAAAAAACAACTAAAATCAGAATGAGATGCATTTACGCAGATATCTTTATTTTCTTGGGATGCCAAGCATGTAATACGGTACAGAATTCGACTAAATTTTTAGGTTTGCAAGTGAGAAACAAATATAGACACAGACATACAAATTAATATGGGGACGAAGTCCCCAATTACGGTAGAAAAATCAATGAAAAAAAAAAAAAAAAAAAATCTGGGAAAATTTCCCGAATTTTTCATTGTACTAATGAACTCAAAATCGTTAACGTTTTTTTTCAGATCTAGTTCCTGTTCCGGTTTTCCCGCATTTGCGCAGAAATCTGTCTTGTTTGCATGAGACTTTGATTTTTTTTTATATTTATCAGTCTAGTAAAACATCAGATTGGATCTCAATACAAATTCAATTTTAATAATTGTTTGATATGAAAAAAAAACCGTTACGTTACCTGATGAAAGCGTTTCTTTTGTTTACATCGAATATGACGTCATAACTTAAAGAACGTCACAGCTAATTCCCTAACAACAGAACCAAAATCGGGAACGTTACGTACGGTATTTCGGTTTCTTTTATCAACATGATTGAATTAAGAAAATAATACACACAGACTTCGTCCCCATTCACAGGTTATGCCTGCCTCATATTATGGGGACGAAGTCCCCAATTACGGTAGAAAAATCAATAAAAAAAAAAAAAAAAAAAATTGGGAAAATTTCCCGAATTTTTCATTGTACTAATGAACTCAAAATCGTTAACTTTTTTTTTCAGATCTAGTTCCTGTTCCGGTTTTCCCGCATTTGCGCAGAATTCTGTCTTGTTTGCATGAGACTGAAAAAAAATTTATCTTGATCAGTCTAGTAAAATATAAGATTGGAACTCAATAAAATTTTAATATGATAATTGTTTGATTTGAAAAAAAACCGTTACCTGATGGAAGGGTTTCTTTTGTTTACATTGAATATGACGTCATAACTTAAAGAACGTCACAGGTAAATCCCTAACAACAGAACCAAAATCGGGAACGTCCGTATCCTTTATTAACATGTTTGAAGTAAAAAAAAATATACATACAAACTTCGTCCCCATTCACAGGTTATGCCTGCCTCATATTAAACTAAGCTTCCGCTTGAAACACTATCTTTCATTACGGATATTATGAAAGAATCTCACCTGCCGACTGTTTTCTTGATCGCATCTATACTATTAAACGAGAAGACCTCATTTTGGGTGTCGCTTCTCTTCTTTCCACAATAAATTAATCAACACGGTTCTGTGTCCTATAGGTACAGTGCATATTGCCATTTGTCATCCATTCATATGATTATTCAGATAGAGTTATTTTTGGAGAAAAACAAGAACAAAGGCATCCGGATATTGTCCCGTCTTTGGGCGAAATTTTAAGTCAGATTAGACTTCCGGTTTGCGTTTTTCTGTATACTCTAAACATACATATACAAAGAATAAAGTGTATTTTCAGAATTCTATCTTATATCATTTTCAAGATTACTATCCACGGCAGTCACAGAGTTTATTAAATAGAGAGGGTCTGTATACTATATCAATGACCACTATGGATCGATTAGTAAACTTAGAATTGAAAGTAAATACACTATATTTATATAATAATGAATGTTCATATATACAGATAAGCGCTAAAAATATTCATGTGAACTACCTTTTCTGAAATTCTCCAGTCATTAAATCTTTACAAAATTCATTGATTACAAAAAAAAAGACAACTCTCCACAAGAGACCAATATGACACAGATATTAACAACTATAGGTTGCCGTACGACCTTCAACAACGAACAAAGCCCAAACTGCATACTCGGCTTTAAAAGGCCCCGAACTGACAATGTAAAACAATTCAAACCTAGCGGCCTTATTTATGTACAAAAAAATGAACGAAAAACAAATATGTAACACATAAACAATCAACAACCACTGAATTACAGGCTTCTTACTTGAATGTTCATAACAAACTAAATGTATGTTTATATTGAAATTGATAAAAAAACAAAAAATGGGAATATTGGAAATAAAGGAAGAAGGATATAAAAAAAGCATTTTCCTGTCCCCAATAAGAGGAGGGATATGACCTTTATCGGGACTCAGGGATCGTGTGTTTTTAAACTCGGGATTTCGGGATTGACCCTTTCGGGATCCAGGAATTCCTTTTTTTGATTTCGGGACCTCGGGATTTTGTTTTTTTAAGCCCAGGATTTTGGAAGTCATGTTTTAAAACCCGGGATTTCGTGATATCCCCCTCCAATAACCTATGACTTTTTTCCAGTCCTTTAATATTTTACAAAATTCTTCCAACAACACTTTACATACATACTTTAAACTACGCTCTAAATGCCCGCGATTTCGCGGGTGTGTTCTAGTCATGATCAAATTTTGAAAGTGAGTAAGGGATGTTTTGGAACTACGATTTATCAAAGAAATTGATTATAAAAACCGGAAATACAATATAACATTTGTATTTACTTTAACTTTAACTGCTAAAACCTATTATATTTGTCATCAAATGCAGCTACGCGTGTGACACCTTCCCGTTTGAAATAATAACTTTAATAAAGCGTAGGTCAGTTGATTAGTAATCATGTTGATTCTGTTAAACTGACTGTTTTATATACTTTGAATGTTAAAAAACATGGAATGGTCTCTTCTGATACTTAAATATGTTGAAGTCAACCCATGCGTTGCAAATTTTAGGGAGGGGGAGCACGCGCGCCACGCCCCCGCCTAAATCTGCGCCTGACATTTCTTTTTTCTTTTATGTGGTAGTAGTTTGATAAAATTAGTTGTCATATTTTTTTTTATAGTGACAGTGTTTGAGTTGGCCGAGTTGTATAGAAAAGAGAAATTGAGAAGGACGTTTATTCTCAAGAGTTACAACTGTTCTAGTAGCATGCTTTGGCAGATTAGAGGAACATAATTTAGTGACTATTGTTTGTCATGATTTTAACATGATAAAATGCTTCTTTCCACTAATTCTAAAGAGCCTCATTGAACAAGACAGAAATTACCTCAGACAATCTGACACTTACATTTACTAAGGGGAGACCATTTAACTTAAAAAAGGGGGGGGGGTGTTTAAAAAAAAAATCTGACCCCCAATTTGATGAAAAAAAATATATTCTGGTCAGTCAAGCAGATGACAAAAATATTATTCTGAATGTGGATTTCCCACATACCTAATAGTGTTTAATTTTGACAAACTAATTTGATTGATAGCGTCGAAAAACTAATTAAATTTGTACACACTGTGTGCAAAAAAAACCCTTCTGAGTCAGAAAAAAATAATCATACCCTCTCTTTTGAAGTTTAATGCTTTCCCCCTTAATTTAAGTAATCATATAAAATCTGAAAACATATGTTTTTAAACATCAATATGTTTATAGGGTATTACTCAAAACATACGTTAACAACCTGTTTTTAAACATATGTTTACCAGGTGTTACTCAAAACATGCGTTTACCAGGTGTTTTTACAAACATATGTAAACCACATGTTTTCAAACCCATGTTTACCAGGTGTTTCTTAAAACATATGGTAAACATATGGTCAAACGTATGTTTCTCATGTGTTTTGTAAACATGTGTTTTACATGCGTTCATAAACGCATGTTTACCACATGTTTTTCAAACATATGGGAAACGCATGGTTTCAAACACATGTTTACCACCTGTTACTCAAAACACATGGTAAACATATGGTGAAACGCATGTTTACAATACGTTTTCAAGAACACCTGGTAAACATGCGTTGCAATTTTGCCTGTGTATCATGGAAGTATTATATTGACCACTCTGAGGACTTTTTCACTTCCATGGACCAACTCAGACTGAACAGAAAACTCAACATACCAATTTCCTTGATCATACATTAGAGTACATTAGTGTGATATAAATTGTGGTCCAAAAAGAGCATGTAAAGGTGGTCAAATAGACCTATGATTTTATCTTAACCTTTAGCACAATACAATGAAAATTTCTAAGAGGAACTCACAGATACACACATGAATATGGACACAGAGTGTATTCCAATTATAAGATGTAGGACCTTTAGCTTAGTTTAATGCCTAATTGTTACAAATATATCTTATATGTATAACTCTTCTAAATATGTGGTGTTTCCTATGAATGAAATTAAATTTTCATATGTAAAAGTACAAAATAAACATTAAGCAGCATGTACGTCTATGACCATTCTAGTTTCCTACAGCATGAGTTCACCTTTTGTTTCACTCAACTGGTTCACTGTTACTTTTTTAGCATAGCTCAGACAATTTAACATAAAAGATTCCAATAGTTATAAAATATCAATAACCTGTAAAATCATTGTAGCCAGATAAAGGTGTTAGATCTATCATCTGATGTGTATTGGCAGCTAATCAATTCTACAGGTGAAAACAGGTAAACTGAACTGGTCAAGGAGACAAAAGTCATCAGGTCATTTTTCTCCAATTACTGACTAATGTCTGGTCAACCTTCTGGTCACCCTGTCACAATAGCAGTGTATTGATCTAGATTGTAGGTTGTGTGAAGACTTGTCACAAGAGGCTTGGGATCATCTCATGATGTCTAGACTGATCTGTTATACTCAGGGTTTTATTTATCCATAAAACAAGATGTGGGTCAATATACTCAAAGAGACAGCAAACATCCTATACTGTGGATTCATTTATTTTCGTGGGTATTAATGTTCGTGGATTGCTGATAACTTGCATATTCGTGGATATTTGATTTTGTGGTTTTCCCAATCTGTGTATACAAAGCCTATTGAAAATATAATATTCTTTGAACTTTTAAATTCGTGGTACACTTACACCCACGAAAATTGGTATCCAACGAATTATAATGAATCCACAGTATACCAGAAAAGAGTTATTCTTTATATACATACTAGTACCTTGTTGTTTTATATTTTGGTGTTTATACATCGTGAAGAAGAAATGGTTTAAATATACAGACGACATGATATATCATAGTATATATGATTGTTGAGGAAAACAAATTAAACAATACATAAGATTAGTCGAAAACATGAAAAGGGAGTTAACTTGGACTCCCATTGATAGACAAAGACAGTGAGTGATGCAACATGCATCTTACTTTTCGACCCCTGAGATAATTGTTGCAATTGTTCAAAAATATGCCAAGTCAGCATTACACAATATCCTGATTTAACAGCCCCTTTCCAATAAGACCAAAAGGTTCACAAATACAACAATTAATACTCATTTCAAATGCCTATAATGATCATAAGCACCTGCTGATTTCAGCAAGTACAAAGATTAACCAATAAGAATGCAGAAATTAAACTTAAGAGTGTTAATGCTGGCTCTCAATACACAGATAAGCTTGAATACCTTCCAATGCTATGCTGACCACAGATCAAAACAGTATGACCACAGAAGCGTGCCATGCTCACAGAAAGTGTGACTTAAACTTCTAACAGCTAATGGTATGATCACAGACACATACAAAGTACTGTACTAGCTAGCACTGGCAACCCTCTGATAACTTTTTTTCTGATCAGCAGAGGTATTTATGTTGGCAATGACACCTCTCAAATCTCTCTATGTTTAATGTTTATTGTTATCAATAACGTTCAGCTTACTAACAAGTTCTGATAGTAGACTCATTATGTCATTTGCCAACCATACAAATAATCATTATTTTTATATTGATAACGAATATTTTTGGTTAGATAAAACCATACAACTTTCTACTTAAATTTCATCTTTTATTTAAAGTTCAAGTTCTTACACAATCTTATAGCCAATTATTGACTTTGATGACTTTGTGGTCACAGTTGATTATCGATAATTACTGGACTTTAATGAATATAGATGTGGATTGTAAGAATGAAAATTTTGATAAAAAAAAATCTTTTTACATAAAAATATCAATCATTGAACGGCTCAATAAGTATTTTTCTTGTAGTGTTTCTTTGTGGAATGACGTGACTCGGTTGGTGTTCACTGAATTTAACAACATTTTGAAAGTACTTCAAAAATGCAGTAAATTTAAAAAAAAAAAATTCAAACATTAAAATTTCATATTGCTGCGAGTGAGAGTAAATTTACTTTTAAGAAAAGTTGTTAAAAACTTTCCCATCAAAACTTCAAACAAATTCTCACATAAAACAGTAATAATTGATCTTTAAAAAGTGGCAACTTACCAAAACTTTAACTTGATAAATTTTAACTTTGGAAAATTTACAAAAAAATAAGAACCTTGAATTTTGATTATATTTCAATAGCTGAAATCAGTAACCACGTTTTCAATGTATTTTGGGAATCAATAAAAAATGTCTTACTTTTTCTTTCTATCACATAATGTGTCAATAATAAATCTCCCAGAGAAAATGATAGCAATAAAGTGGTAAAAAATTTGAAATTTATTTAAAACAATCTTGTAATCATTAAATAACAAGTGATGTTTATTTTCAAAGTTTGAAATTTTTGCTTTTTTTCTTTGAACGATTCATAAAAACAAACCAATGTGCCAAGACTTGTCTTTAAACAAGGTGTAAATCAGCTGATCTGTGTGGCTTTTTTATAACCAGGTGTTTGGATTATGGATGATATAAAAAGCTTCTCTTAATTAACAACATAAGCCAGGCAACTATAACCAAAGGTACCGAAAAGGCTCTCAGAAAACCTATTCCAAGAGATCAGTGGCGTGTGATTCATACTGTTTCCGCAGTTATTATAAAGATTTTATTTGATCGGTGAACATTATTTGATACCAGATCTAATTCTTACATCATGTAGATATAATAAGTTGGTGATAACATCATCAATTGCTGCTAAAATGTATTCATCAAGCCTTTGAAGATGTGCAAAATAGACTAGAGTTCAGGGGTAAAAAAATATGTTACTATTTAGAAAATACATGCACAGATAGGTTGATTAGCTTTCAAAGATGTTTTTACATATCATCTGTATATTGTACTTAATAGTTTTTGTCACATTAAAAACCTATTTGGCAAAAACAGTCATACAATCTGACTTTTATTGTGCAAAGAAATCACTGGTTTATCAAAATTATTTGAATATATCTCATCATTACACACATGATTTGATATCTGAGTTTATTATCAAACCTATAACCTTCATAAAGATTTTTCATCAGAACTTATAAATTTCACAAAAGGATTGTCAGCTAGACATTCACTCAGATATTACAAATGAGAGAAGGAATGAGAGATTTACAATCAGAAAAAGAATATGTCAATATAAGGAAAGATAATGGAAAATACAATGGAAAATAACAATAAACAAACAAAAAAATAGACATCAGACTCGGACTTCTCTTGAACTGAATTTTAATGTGCGTATTGTTGTGCGTTTACTTTTCTACATTGGCTAGAGGTATAGGGGAGGGTTGAGATCTCACAAACATGTTTAACCCTGCTGCATTTTTGCGCCTGTCCCAATTTAGTCAGGAGCCTCTAGCCTTTGTTAGTCTTGTATTATTTTAATTTTAGTTTCTTGTGTACAATTTGGAAATTAGTATGGCGTTCATTATCACTGAACTTAGTATATATTTGTTTAGGGGGCAGCTGAAGGACGCCTCCAGGTGCAGGAATTTCTCGCTACATTGAAGACCTGTTGGTGACCTTCTGCTGTTGTTTTTTTATTTGGTAGGGTTGTTGTCTCTTTGACGCATACCCCATTTCCATTCTCAATTTTATTTTTAGTGTATATCATTTTTATCTATACAATTTGAAAGAGGATCTAGCATTACTATATTTTATTCTTTGTTTTTTTTATAAGTTTTTTCCCATTGTGTTCATTTCTTTGTTTTTAATTTATGACAAGAACCTTTTCAAAATGATTTGCTATTTTGGATAGGATGCCAGCCATCTTTTATTTTCACAACCCTCAATGTTATTATCAAACTTTGACAACATGATTATCAAATTGTGAGGTTGTGAGACACAATAAGGAAACCACTGTCTATCTTTAAAGACATTCTTTATTTGACAAAAAAAACTTCTTACTAAACATTACTTAAATGAACTCCTTTGATCTCTTTACAAATTAAGGTAATTAACAATGAAAGAGTACTTTATGGTACCATAATTTCCTTAATTACAAAATTACCATATAAATATTTATATATTTCACATATAAGTTTTAAAAAAATCGTAAATGTCTGGAAGTTAAATTGTAAATGAAATTATTGTTTTAATGCATACATTGAGTTGATAATTTAAAATGTGTAACTTATGCACATGGCTGACAATATTTGTGGTGACGTTACAATGAATATTTCAAATAATATAGGAAATCATGTTAACATTTCAATTCTTATTGATATATTAGTTTTGAGCAATAAATTTCATAGAACATAACCCATTTCTAAGCAGGAAACAAACCATGTGTCCTGCAAAATATGCCAAAATCTCTAAATACACATAATGCTTCAATCTTACAATTGCAATGGTAAATTTGTAAAACTAAGTTATTCAAGATATCTTTTAGTCGATCTGTGGATGTGAGCTAAAATAGCAACAACAAACCAACTCTTTCAAAGATACAATTAATTTTATTATCAAAAATAGAAATTAAAACCATTTTTCTTAAGAACATGAGATGATGTCCTTTAAGATATAACAAATCTTAAAAGGACATTTGGCTTTTGGCTTTCGGCTAAAAAAAGAGAAAATCATCATCTTAAATTACAATCGTTAACAAAATATGAAATTTTTTATTATAACTTGAGATAAAATTATATTAAAAGAAAATCTTTTTTAATAAAAAAATATCCAAACTTGAGAAGTAATTCATCATTTCAACTAATTTTATTTGAAACAATATATCTGTGATTTTATTTCAATACTTTTGCTCAAGGTACTACCTCAATATATTTTTTGTGAAATCATGAATTTGCGAAATAAAATTAATAATACTCAGAACAAATGACCAGTGATAGCTAAGGTTGGTACAGGACTAACATACAATGGTCAATATGATGTACTGTCTAATATTCTGGTGTTAAGTTGCTGTCATTTTCTAGAAGTTCTAATTTGTCATGATTTTTTTCTTTTTATTATTTACACAATTAATGATAGTGTATACATAATAACTTTCTTGTATTTGTATGTTAAACAATAACTATGATGTATTTGTGGTCTTTAGTTTTGCGTACATTGGTGTTATATCATTATTTTTATACATCATTTTACATCATCAGCTGGAGACAATGAGGAAGAACAAGACATAATTTAAAGAAGGCCCTTTGCTGTACCAATTAACATTCCTAAACATGATAAAACAGCACAGGTAAAGCATAGGACTGTCCCAATTAAAGGATGTCTTAAAACCAGCACTATGTAAAACCCCAATACACCAGAACATTATCCACACCAACATGTTTTTCATGGACATTATGCATGGAGTTTTTATTTGCATATGATGTAAAAATAAATGCATTGACAGTGTAGATTCTTGACAAGGTCATACGTTGAAAAGGGCATAATTCTGAATGATTCCCTTTGAACTTCCTGTTGATCATAATAAGCACAGTTAAACAACTAGTTCCAAAAAGTTAAAGTAAAACAACAAAAGATTTATAAACAATGAAGACTTTTGACCAATCAGCAGACATCTGAAATTTGCATTTTATCCCAAAATACTTTGGACCAAGAGTTGGAAAAAGAGAAACAGAAGAAAATGGCACACCAAGAAATGATACTTCACCATTAATCATAAAGCAATAATCTGTAACTACCTTATGACTGTGAGATAATGAATGATAGTTACTATTCCAGAAGTCAAAACAAATTATCACTACATAGATGTGAAGTTGGAATTAGCGTTAGATGTGTGTTAGATGTGTTTTATGGGAGTCTTTACCAATTATTATACTATCTACCTGTCCTAAGAACATAAATAACTCATGTACATTAGGACGAAAACTGGCTGTAATTTATTACTTTCCATGTTTGCAAATTAAATTTTGGCGCAAGGTGTTATGCAAACGGACGCCTGAAATAACGATTATTTTCTTAGCTCTAATAGCTAAAGAGCAAGCGTTATATCAAACAAAATGAAAGTTTGATTCTAATGGTACTATGCATTCAGGTGCCAGGCCTTATTCAATGTAAGAAAAGACGACTTTTGATTGAAAAGGACTGTTCTCTGAGAGGGCTTGAATAAAAATTGAAAACAAATATAACTCTGGCATCATGTTACTAAGTATTTATGATTATCCCCAGATTTTCTAAAGTGTAATATCATGTTTATGTCTCCAAATTAATTATTTCGTCAATCTGTGCTATTATTGTCCTCATTGTACCTGAAATGGTCAACTGATATAGAAATTGACCCAGGCATTGATCTCTCTAAGCAACCTTGGTGTTAAAATCCGACTTAATCCATTGAATAAACAAATAAGATTAGCTTTATTGTGCAGTCACTGTACATTGTCCCCAACTTGTGAAATTTTCTGTTTCCATCCTTTTGTCCTATTGATCCAGGCTCAGTCTGCTTAATTTGTTTTCAAAGCCTGCAGGTTATTCTAACACCAGGCTATGCAAACTTTACATTTCAATTTACTTAAAGAATATCTTTATACTTATCAAAAAACAAATATGTAATATGCTTTGAAAAAGCCGGTTAATCAAGGGTGGTGTACTCAATGGTTATTGAGTAGGATTTTTTCGGCAAGGACAGATCAAGGACTTAGGAAAACGGCTTTGACCATAGTTTTGTTATATGGACAGTCACAACATTGAATTTCATATAAGCCGACCGTGCAAGGGCTGTATAGCCAGTCAAGGTCGTTAAAAACTTCCATTTGTTGAATTTCATATGGCAGATTAAAAGAAAATAATTCAATTGAGGTAAAATTATTGTCAAAATGAGAGCTGTTAAAGACCTTTATGTACATTATTTCAATAAACATAAGTTATAACCAAGAATACACACAGCTAATGCACTCAATGTTGTGGTACTTCTTGGTATTTATAATTACACTTCAAAGCATTTAGGGATTTGATGAACTATCTAACAACTATTTTTTGGCGAAGTATTGCCACAAATCATAAGACAAGCTGAAGGGGCATTCATAATTAAATTTCGGCAATTTAACATGTAAATCAAACCTCAACAAGTATGTGTCCCCAGTACATGGATGCCCCATCCGCACTATCATTTTCTATGTTAAGTGGACCATGAAAATAGGGGGAAATCTCTAATTTGGCATTAAAATTAGAAAGATTATATCATAGGGAACATGTGTACTAAGTTTCAAGTTGATTGGACTTCCACTTCATTAAAAACTAACCTCAATCAAAAACTTTAACCTGAAGCGGAACACACAGATGAACGCACAGACCAGAAAACATAATGCCCATAAATGGGGCATATATAAATGAAGTATAAAAATAAAAAGAAAGGCCTAAAAATAAATGTTCTTGATTTTATTGAATGACTAGAATCCACTTGTCAAATACAATGATTGATATGATAAATTCTAACAGGGATCTTAAATAATGACTAACTATTCCCTTAAACTTTGCTTACCAAATGAAATCATCTTAATGAATCATGTCTTTTATAAAACACTTCTGATGTTAAATGTAAATTTGTTTTCCCTCAAATGAACTTGACAATCCATTGTGTGTAACAAGATTACAGCTCTGTCAGCAAGCTCTCGTAAATTTTACTGGATAACATTCAAAATCAACATATAATCTTCAGACTTTTTTTCCATATCGAGTGTCTTTAACACTTTTCCTAACATCTTGCAACATTTAATTAAATAAATTAGTCATCTCAATCTGTCTAAGTTCTCAATGACAAGTTTTACACATCAATGAATGAACAAGAACCACAGTCTAAGGGTGTGGGCAAGGGCCAATTAAAACTTGCAACAATGAACAATGAAATTACTATGAAATCAAGATGATGTCTAAGCTCCCTATGTTAGGTATGGATAAAGGAAAGAGTCATGGGGAAGAGTTTTATTGCATTATGTGGAAACTTGCGAAGAAGGAAGTAGCACTGGTTTAGTTACATTTTTGAAATAGGAATTATTCTGAGGGGTTAAGTTCAACCTATTTTTGGGTTAAGTTTATCATACAGTAACATTCTTGGGCCTTTTTGGGAGAGTAAATAAGAGGAACTTATATTGGGAAGTTAATTTGTAATACTGTTATGAGTGAGGTGACAGCTAATTTGGGCAGTGTGTTAAGAAACTATCTTAACTATTTTGGGAAAAGAGCTACATAGGAACTAATCTGGGAAATGTGAGTGAGAAACAGTATCCTTGAATAAATTGTGATCTATTACAACCTCTTTTGTTGCCTTTCCTATTTTTAGATGTTCCAACTCCAGAGATCAAATTTACAGCCTGAGTTGGGATAGTGTTAAGTGTTAAAGCCATAAGAACAAATCTATTTTGTATAGCATACCCCTCAGCCAGTCATTATTCATATATTTTGACATTTACTTAACAAAATTATTAACTCATAATAACAATGACTTTTTGATAAAATAACCTTCCCAGGCTAAACATATTCCTGCAGAGGTTGGACCCCCAAGAAGGCTTAACCTTTTTTAAAATAGAGATCACTTGTCCTTATAAAAAAGTAGTCTTATCTGAGCTATTCTATATCAGATATGTCAATTAAGTCATTTTAGAAATTTAAAGTAATTTATGTACTGTGCTGTACAAAAGAGGACAATTATTGCCTTTCTTAAAAATCTAAGTTTATGACAAGATTGTAGTTTGATATTTGAAATATAAAGCTAAAAATATCCCCAAACAGCTTGACAGTTTCATATAACAGTTAATTATATGGTACATAAACCAAATTAGTGATATCTTGATGAAATCATAGGCAATTTTCTTTTGAAATTAAATCTGGAGCTTCAAACTAGACAACCAGAGGTGCATGTAATTGACCGAACTTCACAGAACACACATTTCCATGGGTTAATGTCTCAATGCAAGAACTAACTATGCAACAGACTTATGTATGAAAGTAGAAAATATAGTTACTGTATGGTAAAAGTTTTAGCAATGATACATCAACACTGAGGAATTATGTCTATTAAAATTTCAATACATTTTTAATTGGTCTTCCTAATGTTTTAGCTTCACTTATTCCACAATATTCTGTTCTGTTTTGTCCCAATGTTCTTTTCTGTTTTGAGCCTATCACAACTTGAAATTTCTATTGTGTTTTTAATATTATCAAAATGCATCTATGAAAAGTGCAATATGCATTTTTGTTTGTTATTCTGTACAAGTCTGACAGATTTCAGAAGTGTCAGAATACCATTCATTAAGTTATTTGACTAGCAAAGGGCCACACACAGTAACAATCATTCAGGACACTTTTTAGGGGGTTTTGACTCATTATTTTCTTCATAAGTTTCAATGAGATGAGTTACTTTCAAAAGAAAACTGTGAAATGGTCATGTATCATTAATGAGGACTGTATATTTTGTGAGAACTTAAAGCATAATATTTAATAAGGACAAATTTTAAGCTGTAATAAATGCAAGCAAAACTAAACATGAAGAAGTTATCCAGATGGGGAAATTTTTGTAAAAAGGAAGATGATTCAAAGTCAATACCGCAATTCTAAATATTAAAATGTCTTGTTTACTTTTAGCAATGTATTTTTCCTTAGCATTCAGCTTATTCCTTTAATTGTAGTATTATTAGTTACAAAGTGGTTGGTTTAATGCAACAAAGGATTGAAGATCACATATATAAACTCTAGTTCCTATCCTGTTTTGTACATGTCATAGTAAAATAAGACCACCCTTAAGTTTCAACTATAAACATTTAAAGAAAAAAACTTTACTTATATACTTTAATAATGCAGTTTGCAGGTGTTTTGATAGGAGTTGTTTGCTTGAGCAATGATCATACTTAATTCTGTAAGATGCCATGCTAATGTTAATTGATAAAGGTCAGAAATGTATTTGTTTGTACAAATATGGATCAGTAGTAACTGCCTCTGAACAAATCCATTTAAACTTCTGCAGGTGTGCATGTTCTACAACAACCATTATGACAGTCCTATATCTTATTTATTGCCAAAATTTATAGAGATAAATCTTTAACAATGCTGGACTATCAAAGTTGATATGTAAATTTGATTTATTTCGTAATGTTAAGTAACTCTTGAATAATATAAGGACTCCTAAGTCACTACCGTTGAATGGTGTATTGACAAGTTAATGTCGTGTTAATTCAATGGAATCACACATGGACTGTCGGATTAACTGACAATTCCGCAGATAAATATAAAGCGTACTTTGGTGTTCTTCCATGTTTGGGTCAATTTACTGTCCTAAACAGAATAGTTGACACGGAAATTGGTTTGATATCCAGTATTGAATGTTATAATTGGTACTTAAGTCAGGAATACTCAATGAAATTATTGTATTGCTTAAATTATTTTGAACTTTGTATCTAATAATTATATCAATAATACCATGTTGTCATGAAACAAAATTTAAAAATCAATGGCTTACAAAGTTGTAGGGTGGACATTTATCTAATATGCTGACATCAGCATAGTTCACTAACCCTATATGTATCATTACCCAATGACATCTGATTAAAAAGATACTTGATGAAAAGCAGATACAAATTTTTATTCTGGCATGTGTATAAGAATACACCTTTTTTCATTATGGTAACTTCAGTAATTTTAAAAAGATAAAACAAATTGAGAAAGGTATACAGTTTGATACCTGAAATTTCAAAATCAAGAATTTAAAAGTGCAACAAGTGATAGCCAATCAATAGGCTTTAATGATTTAAATAACTAGACTAAAATTCAACACAGAATGTCAAGCGCAGCTCATGGAAAAACCATATCATTATCAGTGGCGGATCCAGGATTTTTCATAAGTGGGGGCCCACTGACTGACCTAAGAGGGGGCCCACTCCAGTCACGCTTCAGTGATTCTCTATATAAGCAACCAAATTTTTTTCCAAAAAGGGGGGGCCCGGGCCCCCCCCCTAAATCCGCCTCTGATTATAACTTCCAGAGCGAAGCAAGAGCTTTAAGCATTAATTCAAACCATCAATTTTAAGGTTTTTTTTGGTTGTTTTTTTAGTAATACACTTGACATTATTATGAATGGAAAGGTTCCTAAAGTTTGAAAATCTCATTGTAATCATCCAGGCAAAAAAATGTAAACAGTCACATAGTCTAAGCTGCCTATGTAAAAACATAATGTTCTGTCAAAACACACCTACGCATCAAAAATATATTTGGGACCATTATTTTATATAATGTTTTTCTTTCATCCTAATGTTCTGATTTTAAAATCAAGATATCTACCAATCTATTAAACTTTACAGATAGAATTCGTACTCAATCATAAAATTCTACTTTTCAGCGATTCTATTGAAGATCGCTGATGTGGATTCAATCCAACATCTACTCTCATGAATAATTCAGTTAACGAAAATCAGCAACGGAGAATCTACGTAGTTAGATGTAAATACTTTTTTCATTCACACTTGTATCAAATAATCTGTCTGCCGCATCAGACAGAAATTACAATATATAACAAAACAGGGAAAAGTCCTGTGAAGCATAAAGATAAATGATATAATACCTTATATACACAAGTTTAATTTTTACTAATTGTATGTGGTCTAAATAAAAAAGAAAAAAAAATCCTATCATTTAAATGACATGTGTCAGAAAGATGGAGACAATTTTTTTTTTACCACAGGTTTTTAGACTACATTTCATTTTGTCAGATTAATATGTTACATTAAAATTTTAAAAATAAGATAATCCTTCACAATTTTTTTTTTTATTTCCATTGGTTTAAAAGGATTGAAACGATGTTTTGTCTGCAGATTTAAAAATAAAATTGTGCTTTGAAATAAATTGTAAAATACAAAAATGTCATGTTTCTAATTTTCTTTCTAACCCTTTTAATTCACCCCAAGTCAATTTGATTTTATCATCAATACAAAAAATAAAACATTCTTGTCCATTCCAGACTTCTCCAAATCAGATGTGTGTTTGCTGAAATAACTTCAGGGTTTAAATATTTGAACTTTTAGTGCGGATTTAATGATAAAACATTATGTTTTTCTGTTATCTCTGCATTTTTCTTGATTAACAGGATAAAAAATAAATATAATTAAAAACGAAAGAAATATTTTTTTTGTAACACAAATACTGATAGTCTTACATTGTTTTAGAAACTAACCACTAAACAACACAAACTCTTGATTAGTTTTTTTTTGTTGTAATGTTCACCCTATATATTTAAACTTAACAAATAATTAAGAGATCAGCAATGTTAAGCTTCCTATGTTCACCTTTTATTTAGACAGACTTTCTGACTAATCCACAACTTAAAATATTTCATATCCTTCAAAATTGTACCAACAGCAAAGTCACCTTTAGCTCCTCAACATTCACTAAACATCCAACTTTCTATTTGAGTTATTCATAAACTAAGAGAAAATTCAATAAAATGTCGCCAAAACCTAATTGTGTCACAGACAGGAAGTAAGAAGGGGGGTAGTGTAAACATTAGCATAGAATTAGTCAAATATTCTAAAATTGTATGTATATTTGCTTTTTATTTTAAAATATTGATACCCAGTGTTACAAGATTTAATGGAATTGAAGTTGAGCATTTGTTTTAATAATATAAGTATAAGATTTTAAGAAAGGTGCATGTATCGATATCTCACCAAAAATTCAAAATCAGAATTTCACACCTATTTCTTAGCACAAGACTTCAAACTAAACACTTTTGCTAATGACAGTACTTTGTAACTGCCTATTGAATATTCATTATCATAAATATGCTAGAAGTAGTAAAGAGTTTCATTTCAAAAACTGACAAAACTCAAGTATACAATTCAAAATAATGTATTCTTATTGAGATTTGCTGCAACAAAAGAATGTGTGCATCAACACTTCAACGAAATGAAAAATCAGATCCAATATCAAAGTAACCAAAGGTATGCTTTAATAAAGATAATTGTGTCATATTAATCTTACAAATTGCTTTTTATTTGCCAAACAATTAGAATTCCTAACAAAGAAAACTTTCATCTGTATTATATATGATACATAATTGTACAGCTGAATGATTGTTGTTTTCTAAGCTTTCAGTGGGAAATATTTCATGCATGTTTAGGACAATGTACATCTGGACTGAGTAATGAACATGGCTCCAATTGTGAACAAACTACATATGATAACACCCACAGCATGCAACTCACAAGAGGCACAATAACCATCTTGGTGATATTACATTATTTTAAGGATATGAGATTAAAAGGATACATTTGAAACAAAAGAAAACGAGAGGTGGACACATTAGAGAGTGTAGAGGTTATAAATAAACTTCTGCAAATGTTCTGATAACCCATAAAAGAGTTTTGATCTGATAAATACAGAATCATGTGCAAATAAACAACATCCTGAAAGTCTTTAATTGCTGATGGTGTACACACAAACCTTTTTAAAGAGTGTTGTGATATTTTCATTTTTTCAATAGTTTTTTCAAAGGAAGCTATTTACACCTGTATTGTACATGTATCCTTTTTGTATCCACACTGAAGTTTCATCTAAAACATATTGTGCTTGCAATATATCATCTTTCCTATGTGTGTTTTACCAAAGTATGAACTTTGAATGCCTGTAGTTGTAATTGTAAGGAACCCTAGAAATGTGTTAGATAATAAATAACACATCTATATTTAATAAACATGCATCAACCTCAAAGAAGAAAACTACCTACAAGTGTCAGATGCCCCTGTAGTTATAAATATGTCAAAATAACAGCTGGAAAAATTATATTTATAAAACAGAACTTTCTTTTATTCACTGACTGAAAAATACATCATTACTAAGGCAGCTTGTCTTTAACTGTTTCTGAAGAAAGCTTTGAACGAGGAAAACAAATCTAACTGTATGAAGTTTAGAATGGAAACAGGGACCATGTCCAACAACAATCCTAGGAAAGAGCCAGAAAACACCTAAAGGACAACAAGGGGTCTTCATTCACCCAGAAAATTATCCCTTTAAAATGTTTTCCTTGTTCTGCAAAAAATGGACATCACACAACTCTGAAACTTGAACCAAAACTTAAAACAACATACAAGTCTAACAAAGGCCAGAGGTTTCTGACTTGGGACAGGTGCAAAAGTGCCACGGGTTAAACATGTTCTGTGAGATCACAATCTCAAATGAGATTTGTATGCTCATGAACCTGAAATGTTTCTAAACCTACCTGTATGTTCATCAATCTGGAAGTGTTTCTGTGCGTTTCCTTTGGTGATGGAGAATGTCAGCTGCTCTGATGGGTTCTCATCTTTATCTGTAGCTTGGACCAGACCAACAACAACATCCTGTTTAGAATTCTCCTTGACCTCCATATAGTACACTGGTTGTGACATCTGGGGGATGTTGTCATTGACGTCCAGAACTTTGATGTATACATCCAAGCGAGCATGTTGTGGTACCAGTCCACGGTCTTGTGCATAAACAGACAACCAGTAGTGAGTGGCTGATTCCCTGTCTAAAACCTGTGCTGTGGTTATAGTTCCTGGAAAACAGTTGCGAAAAAGTCAATATTTCATTCATAAATTCAACCTAAGCTTAAAGATTATATTTATAATGACTATTTAATAAAAATATATTGCTGTCTGCTTTAATTACTATAATAAGCATGCACAGTGAGGATCAGAAAACTGTACACCCCAGATCATGTAACAGTTTATATAGCATAGATCTACATGTTGTATAAATAAATCTAAAACTGTGAACATCCTGAAACCAAAATTAAGTGCCAGGTGCATTTCACTAAAATTGGTGCAAAAAAATAGAAAATTAGAAAATTAGTTGTAAATTGGTATACATCATATAACAGGAAACTGCTACTAAAGCTTGCATAATTAATTAATTTCAATCCACATGAAACAGACCTTGACATTTTTCAACAAGCCAGAAAATAGCTTAACCATGTGCTTTTTATGAACTAGCTTTTTTATGCTTCATATTTATTGCAGGAAAATCTGTTTTCTGTTTCCCTATTTACTGGCATCAAAATAACGAAAAGAACTGAGATTACAGGCACAGACATGACAGTCCATGTAAAAACTTACATAGGTTTACATTCACTGAATAAAACTTAACACAAAATTGCTCTTGTAGATTTGAAGAGGTCTGTCTGATTCATAGTTACGTTCAGATGACCATTTAACCTGTATAAGCCATACCGTGACCTACAGTTGTTAATTTCTGTGTCATTTTGGTCTCTTGTGAACAGTTTTCTTATTGGCAATCATACCACATCTTCTTTTTTATATAATATACTGGTAAATACTTATTGTTATTGTGAAAGAAATTAAACCTTTTTTGCTTATTTTGCAATAATAATATAACAATTGTAACCTTTGCATGAGGTTGATATGAGAATATATCGACCTCTGACTTTGCCCTCAGTCGATATACTTATCCTCTTATTAATCTCACACACAAAGGCTATAATTGTATTATATTTTATATTGATTTTTGATACAAACAATACAATGGTACCAGTTAGAAATAAATTATACATGTTAATAAATATATGTGCAATTACAATAAATAATTTAAAAAGTGAAATCCAATAAGTCATTGATGATTTTCCAATAAGTTTGCATTGGTCTGTCTTCATTGATCCAATTTAATGTAGGTCATAAGGTGACAAGGACTTCAGATCATTTAATGGTGAAATATCTTCAAACAGGAGCAACAGTAGATTTCATTTTAATCAGATTGGCAAAGATAACCTTAAATTGAAACGTTTTACCTGTCAATATCATAGCTCTATACTCTCTTTAGAGCCAACATATCCTATCAGATAGTATTTTGACATTACAATTATGTAAAGAAATAAATCAAATTTCTTATCATTGATAAAAACAAGACAAATTTGTTCAGCTTGTATTTATCACAGCTACAATAAGCACCAGATGTTAGTATAATCCGTGTCTTTTATCACACTTAATGCAAAACAGTGCGGGAATGACATGATCCTTTATGTGCATTCCATTTATAATCAAATACTACTTTTTTCAATTAAATTCTGTGAAGAATCTAAAATTAAAGACTGAAACGCCTGTTCATTCATAAGTGGAGCTGATAAAGTACATGTGTAATTTCGGTATCTACATATTTCTGGTTGTGACATCTAGATGTAGAATATAGATTGGAATTATACAATGTTTTATATTTCTAATTTTCAGTCTACAAATATAAACAAATCCAACACCATTTTTAAATAGAGGCCCCAGGCAGTGAATAAAATCCTGAATCGTGTCTTCAGTTTTCTTAAAACATATAGCATAGAAAATGGTTGGTAAAACAGGGATGGGATAAAATAATGAATAGGGTTTTAAGCTGGGTTTGCCTGAAATATACCCGTATCTAGATTATTATATATTGTCCACCATTCTGAAAGCAAATAATATTGCTAAAACAAAACAGACATGTATAAATAATTGACAAAATAATAGCACCACAAAAATTATAAAACCCTTCAGTCTGCTAAATATATACAGGATTCCAAAGCTAAACTCACATTACCTGCAAAATCATTGCTGTTTGTGCCTGGAAAATTTGTCATTTATATATACAACATTTGAATCCTAAATATTAAATATCATTGCTGTTAAAAAATTTCCTTATTCTTTTTTCTTGATCATTGTTTATATAGAATATTTAAATCCTAAACAACAAAATAATTCAGGCCTTCTGTATACATGGTATAAGATTTAACAACTAATTTACTTCAGCACTGGGCTCAAGCTATAGCATGCTACTGGGGTGACAATGTTGTGTTTTCGTCTGTCACTTCGCTTTGCCCCACCGTCAAAAGTTCATAATGAAATTTACTTGCATATTTTTAACTAAATTGGTCTGCATGAGTGATAATAGAATACCAAATATTTTATTACAATGTTATATAAGATATAGAATATGAAAGGAAATGTGACAAATTGAAATTAATGAGAAAATCCTGCTGAATCATTTAAAAGTTAAACCCCAAAAAACTAACTTTTAAGATTATTAAAACTTTTTCCATTTAGGAGCAATCTTTTATCTTTTTAAATGATTGAAAGTCATCTATGACTCAACAGATTAGATTCCCCCTGTTGGTCTGTAAAAAATAAGTTAATGATTACCAAAGAAAATTATCAATTTAACCATGATAAAACAGTTTTACTACCATGTAGAAAAAATCGTATAAATTACAACTGATTTGAATAAATACAGACGCTCGCTTCCTCCAAGACACCTATCTGAACTAATAACAGAATATAATACCTCTAAGGGGATCATTTTCTTTTTAAATAAATACAAGAATGTTTGATTCAGTGAATACAATTAGCTTCTGTTTTTTGGGTTTAAACTTTACAAGGCTGAAAGGTTAAGAGGACGGTACATACATGTGTATAAACATCAGTCATTTGATTTCAGATCTCTTGACTGTTAACAATGACTTGATTTATAACTTTTTGGTACCAATATGATTTTTTGAATGTAGAAAACATTACCTCATATACTTTAAAGTTTTATGTTCTGTAACTGCCATGTATTTAAATTAGGCATAGAAATTGTCTAAAATGCAAATTATGCACGTATCACAAACTTTGTAAAAACTATGAACGCCTAAGCGCTGCTCTTGTAATTGTGTTAAACACCAGATATTCTGACTTGAATCCACATAGGGATCTGAATCCATAGGAGTACTTAATGGAAAGTTTGTCAAGCTCAGGGTAGGTAGAATTTGGATCCAATTTCAACAGAGCAAAAACCACTCCTTTTCATTAATTTCTCCTTAAGATTTCAATCTATCCGAGGTTTTGGATCGTCAGATACCCAGTGTAAATGGGCTTTACGTCAATAGTGTTTTAAAACATCGACAGTGAGCAACTTTTTTTTAACACTTCCTAGTTATTTTCTTTTGAAGAATAAAAAATTAAATTTGCATTTTTTATCTAACCTTAAATCTCCTTTCAATTATTACTTTTATGAAATATAAGTTCACTAGAAAATTATAAACATGTTTACATAATATGGTTCACCATTAAGATTTAATCCTGCTAATCTGAATTACAAAATACTTTTTTATACTCATAATATATTTTTTCTTTAAATGAAATCATACATAAAATTTGTCCACTGAGGAAGATCAAAGCTGTTTATGTATTAGAACATGATGACAAAAACTTATCTGTCTATTTAATTGAGTAAATACAACTGATTTATGACAAGATAGTTTTCAAGTGGAAATGAGATTTTTATTTCATTCAAAAATCTATGAAGATGAAGAAACTGATTTGAAGTACATATTTAAGCTCAACTACTTTCTTTTTAATTTAGAACCATATTCATATAACACTTTAGTACTTGCACATCCTGGAATGGCAATAAAACATGGCAAACATTTGAGGCAAGGCTGAGTTTGAAATTTGAACATGTTTTTGTTTTGTTTTGAAAAATTTCTATAGCTTTAATTAATAGAACCTACTGGACAAGCCAGCAGGATTTTGAATAGACAAAATTTTGTCAACATCAGAAAAAAACTTTCTTTTTGGTATCAGGTTTTAGGAATTAAAGGAAACAGGCAGCTTAAATACAGTCTTGCACTTTACCAGTTCCATGCACTGATACCAAACAAATTGAAATGTTAAAGATTTACTAAATGGTGTACAATTTGTGTTGGTGTTCCAAGGCTGGGAAGTGAAATAAACTGATTAGTTAACAACTAATTATTCATGCCTCTGGTCGGACAATGTTTTCGTGGAATTGGGTCATTTTGTTATATCCTTATTAAAAATTTCCATCTTTCATGTCTTTTAGTCATGGGAAATTTACATTAAAAAAATATTTATCATTCAAACCACTGGTTTGAATATCACAATTTGTGTACCTTAAGGAAGTTATTCAAAAATTACACAAAAACATCTTCCATAACTTTTCCTTAGGGTACAAAATCCCCAATTTAAATTTAAATTGTTTCTCTGAAGTAGAACATTTTGTCATGATGGTCAGAATTGTTGTTAATTGTAAGTCAGTCACCCTTTGGTCCAATGTTCAGGTTTCACATAACATCCCTTCTACAAACAAACAGGTCTTCCCTTATATTTACATAGATTACTAGAGCTGAAAATTAACAAGTTTAACAAAGGATATAGATTATGATATTTGACACTAACTTTTATTACCTAAATACGGTCATCTTGATTTTATGATATTACAACCTAAATTCGGTCATCTTTACAATTAACAATCTTGTACTTATAAAATATGCCTTCATTTCTTTGCATGTTGGTTACTTTTAATTTTTAGGAGGTGCTTATCAAATAACTTTAAGAAATAAAGATTGTCTTATCAATGAATGTTAATATAAAAAAGAAGATGTGGTATGATTGCCAATGAGACAACTATCCACAAAAGACCAAAATGACACAAACATTAACAACTATAGGGCACCGTACGGCCTTCAACAATGAGCAAAGCCCATACCGCATAGTCAGCTATAAAAGGCCCCGATAAGACAATGTAAAACAATTCAAATGAGTAAGTATTAAGAGGTCTGAACAAATGTTTCAAATCTCAGCAGCATACAGTTCATAAAAGTACCTTTAAGGTTTGTTCACTTATCAATATTAAAACATGATCATGATGATAAAGATTTGAATGCTCAAAATGTTTATTCCCACATAAACATGTTCCTGTCCTTGTTGATTAAGTAAGGTACTTGGTCGGTGGTTGTCTTACGTTATATCTAAATGTTTTCTGTCCTTAGGGAGACTTTGGTGTTGATGGCAGATGTTTGATAGTCTACGTTCAATTTATTCACAACTTTTCTATACTTCGGGCCATTTAAGATCTTGACATATCATGTCTACAGACACTAATGCGTGCATTTTGGGGAATTTTTTTTAGTGTAATTTACATTATTATATATCTTAATCTTATTGGCAATATATACCTGACATCACCTTTTATTTATATTTACAAAAACCTTTCCTAGAAAACAGTAAGAGGAATTTATAATCATGATAAGAAGAGTCTTTGATACCTCAAGGCATACTATGGATTCATTATTTTTCGTTGGATACCAATTTTCGTGGATTTCAAGGGTACAGGTGAACCACGAAATTAAATGTTCAACGAAAAACATACTTTCTATAGGTTTGTATGCAGACTTTGCCAAAACCACGAAATTTAATATCAACGAACATATGATTTTTCCTCTATCCACGACAATTGGTACCCACGAAAATAAATGAATCCACAGCAAACACACTGTAAATTTTTAAGCTCTAGAAAAAGAGACACTGTTAAAGACCAGTGGTTCTAATGTAAATTCTTTGGTTAGTTTGCAAACATACTGAAAGTTTTTAAAAAATAACCCCAAAATCATGAAGCCAATGAAGGTATACTGAGATGTTTGTGACCTTACAAATTCATTAACTCTAGACACATCCGCAATGACAAGTCAATTTTATCTTTTTTATAATGATTTCCAAATTAGACGACAATCCTTTAGATTTTAAAAAGGAGGGGTACATGAAATATAAAGTTTTAATACTTGGTGTGTTCAAATAAAAGTAAACCTAATATAAACACCTATTTATACCTAATTAACATATGAATGGTATTATCTGCTTAAAAAATGAGTTGGTAAAAAATCGTGAATGAATTTGAATGTGTCTTTACCTTAGAAAACATTAATTTGGTGCAAAGGTGTTTACTTTCAAAAGGTTACCTTTAAAAGATTAAAATATTGGTGCCTTGTTTACTTTCATTTTCACTTCTACCTTGTATTACGTTTTTACCCAGCTCTAATGAACAGGGTATCGGCAGTACAGTCATAGGAACACCTACATAAAATAAATCGGTTAATCTTGGTTGTTATACACAGCTGTGGACTGTGGTTTTACGAAGTTTCATAACAATATGTTACATCAATCTTAATATTAACTTCACTGATATATAATAGTTGTGGTATATAAATTGGTATTGTGATTAGATTATACCTAACATAAGCTTTTCAATGGCCATATTTGTATTTAACACGATTGCACTGCAGATTGCAGTGAAATGAATTGTAAATATTAGTTATTAAAAATATATGATAAAGAAAAACTTTCACTATTTCTGCAGTGTTTTTAATCCGGACAATACATGTATATTATCAAATTATTGATATTCTGAGAGGATGTCAGAAAAAAATCTTGATACTTTATAGAGCTGCAATTTTACTGGATAAATGAAATTCCAATGAGGAGCAGCCCTCCCAACTAATAAGTTCAGAGGTGGATTTAGGGGGGGGGGCCTTTTTGGGAAAAATTTTGGTTGCTTATATAGGGAATCACTAAGCCCCCGTCTTAGGCTGCCTCTGTGGGCCCCCACTTATGAAAATTTCTAGAATTACCAGTGAAGTTGCATGTGGCTTCAAAAATGGTCTGTAGATTAACATGTATCTATACACTATGTAGTCAGGTAGTGGGTATTTTGTATTGAAATTCTGTGAGCAGGGACTTTTTTTATATTATGTAAGGGGAACTTCTGTAGTCGGATTGCCCTATCAACATGATCAAATACCTTTTTTTCACTCTGACAGACACAATTATCTAACTGAATTTTAACAAATGTTTAAGAGTGACAAAAGAGTAAAAGATGTTAAAATTACAAAATTGCTCTTCATTCACAAGAGAATGTCAGATACAACATTGTACAACAATGCAACAAAAAAATGCTGAGTTAGCTAATCTCATAAGGACAAAAAACAAAAAGGATTGTATATACATGTAACTGTCACTTTACTTAATTATCATTTATACACTGAAAGTTATAGTGACGTAAGTTTATACAGAGATAACCAATAAAACAGTAGTATACAATGATTTAACTACTAATGGCTCTGTCCTTTTACTATAGAAAATCAAAGGTTGCTTTCCCACAGAGGATCTGAACTCAGATTTAACCCTGTCATAATAACTCATTATACATGATTGAGTACTATTATACGTTGTATTTATATGGAAAATAGTTTCTATGGTTTTAAAGCCGGATTTCTTAACAATGAAGTCTGATAAAAAAAAGTAAATTCTAGGGTATGGACGAGTGATCTGACAATACATGTGATGGTCTCATCACTCACTTTCTGGAGATAGACAAGATCGGCAAAATTGAGTAATGATTCACAAAATATCGAAATTGGTCAAGTTCTTAAGTGTCTAAATACTTAGAAGGTTAAAAAAAGTTACGAGTCTTCTATTAGAGATTTTTTTTCACATTCGACAATGTTTAATTAACTAATCCCCAGGACTTATTGGAAAAACATACTGGCTAGTTCTAGATCGAGGTTTAGCAAGTCATTAAAACTTGTCACATCCACTAATTTTTTTTAACCAAGTTTAAAAAAAAATTCATTAATTTTTTTTAGCAAGTTTTAAAAAAAATCCATTAATTTCTTTTAGCAAGTTTTAAAAAAAATGCATGCACGGTATCAAATAAGTTGTCCATTAAACATGGGGAATCAAGAATAAGGTCATTTCTTTTTTATCATATCCCTTTCTCATATTTATGCAAAATCCCCACAGGGTAGACAATGACTATTTCCCATGTCTTATCAAACATGTATGAGCAAGAGTGTTGACATTTTACCTTATGTCACTTTTCAAATTTTATAAACATTTAAATAATTTACAAACATGATAAATGTACAAGATTAAAACCATTAAAATGGAGCTTTAAAGGAAAATTGAGAATTAAATAAATTTTGCTTAAAAATTCTGATTTATTCAAAAAAAATCTTGTGCAAAATCTAATGAATTATATGACAACAGTTCTAATTAAAAAAAAAAGATTGTAAGACAAAAATTATTGATTTTTTTATTTAGTCCTTACATTAAAAAAAAATATACATGTAATATATCGATCATTCTTATACCAGTATTGGCACAAAATTCATTTTTATTGATGTTTTAATTTATATTTGTTCAGGTCTTTTATTGAAAACAATAATTAGTTGAATTGAGACCTTCTATTCTTCAAAATACATGTACACACACCACAGAAAACTGAACCCCACTGGGAGCGACAAAAATGTCTTGTCAGTAGTTCTATCTTACCTCCAAATAACTATAATTAAGACAAACAGTTTAAATCTATGCTTATAAAATATAAAACCCATTCAAGGTATGAATATTTAAAGTACTTATGTAACTAATATGGTGCAATACTGCACACTTTTATGAATGGTTTGTAAATGAGACATGCTCTGTCCATGCTTGTCAGGCGTCATAGTAAAGGGTAAATTTATGAATGGGGAGTGTTCTGTTTCATTTTCTGAGACACAAGGTCTGAAAAAAAGTTTACGATGTATGTGTACCTGTAACATGATAGGATTTTAGGTAAAAATGTCTAATTATGAGTCCTTTAATTAGTAAACATGTCTTTGTACTCACTAGGTCCTACCTCATAACATGCACCGTGACCTGTGTCTCTGCATGTCATATCTACATGTCTACATAATGTTTACATGGAATTACTTTTTCTTTTCTTTCTTATCAACATAAAAACATTCTTCACTATTTTATACTTATATAGGTATACATACAATTAAATGTTTACCATTTTAGGACACAGCCACATTTGTCAATCTAAGCTTGTACTTTTGTATCCTCATGTAAAAACTTAATGTTTACAATGAAATACACAACCACCATTGTCAAGAAACTTGTACAAAATGTTCAACATAGGGGTACAGTGAAAATGTGATATGTAACTTTTACTATATATCCTTATTGTATATCAGAAGTAATTAATCTTTTGTTGTTTATCTTTTTCCTGTACCCTTACTATGTTAAGCAGTCTTCACAATTGTAATATTGTAACATTGCTTTCAGGCAGTGTAAAATACAGGCTAATATTTAACAGACATGACAGAATCCAACTAAAATTGACAAAAAATTTAGCTCCCGGCCTGAAGATTAAAAAAAAAGTTTCTTGTAAAAACTGATCTGCAAGAACAGTTTGCACAAAATTCTTGACTATATATTGCTCTCAATTGTCCAGAACATTGTGGCGACTTATCTCATCTCTCCAGTTATACACGTAAACATGATATACATGATATATATATTTTTACAAGATTTCGAAAGCCTTAATTTGAAATTACATGATTTCTTTGTTAACCATTTGATAAACATTTTTTTTAACATCTGTCAACTGTAAAAATTTACCTTCAATAGAAAAAACTTGAGAACAAGCATATAACTTAAATTTACGACAGTACTATATCAATCTTAAACTGACTCATCAAAAGGTCGTCTAAATAATAGAAAACTGTTAAACCAAATCTTATGGGCTATAACTTAAAACAAAACCATATAAAGTTACATTCTGTCTACCTAAAATAGGAAAATTTAAGAGGTCAGAGAAAAGCGCAGTTAACTTCGGCATGTATAAATAGAACTTTGATATTGTGGTTATACATGTTATACATTGGTTTTACATGCTGAGAGTGATTTATGGTTTTTAGCTTCACCTCAGTAAATCTTTGCATCTGTCTTTTTTAATCAACCAAAGCAAGACCTCACAAAACAATCAGTCTTCTTTTACAATGTTTACAGTGTTTTGTGAAGATTACTTACAAAATATTGAAAATGTTTCTGGTCTTTTTAAACCTGACCAATTTTATTTGCCAAGTTTTATTCAATCATATCTTAACAGTTTTAACTTATTCTTGTACATGTATCTTTATCTTAAATCCATTATTGCCGACCGTAACAGCTTGCAGACTATTTGTGAGGGCTGCATCTACCATATATATTATGTACAAAAATGTATGTAAAAATATCAATAATATGAAAGTGTGTCAAATGTACTTCAACACAAGACTAAAATATATATTTGTGGATTTCAAAACCTTAACAAATTTCAGGAGAATATTTGGCTATTTGAGGTAATATGTCTCAAATACAAGTTAAGTTTCAAAGAGATGTACTTGTATGATAAAAATATGATTTCTTTATAAGTACATTGTATGGTAACCAAAGTCAGTTTAGTTTTGATGACTTCATAAAGTTACCTTTATACCATAAACCAACAAATTACATAATCTTAACCTACATGTAAGATGAACTGCTTCAAATTTATGGTCCTGATAGTCATACAGTCTTATACATGTACATGTATCAGTAAAAATGACTCAGTTTAAGAAGTTGACAAATGTGCTCATGTGATGATTACAATTTAAACTACTGATTTGAATACTAAGGAATAATGTTTTATATCATGTTATATCTTACCATTAAAATCAATTTTAAATCTGCCAAGACCACTACCATCTCTTATGGAATACACAACTGGATTCCTTTCATCTGGTTGTGCATCAGGATCTATCGCTTTGACTTGCAACACAACAGAACTTATCGGCATATTTTCATTTATATATCCTATTTCAAAGAAATTTTTGAATTTTGGCGGTTGTAGATTTTCGTTTACATCCATCACTTCAATATTGATAAAACATGCTGATTTTAGAGGTGGATTTCCACCATCAGATACAAATGCACTGATGTTATACACTTGTTTGGTTGTAAAATCCAATTGTTTAGCAATCCGTACAGTACCAGTTGTTTCCTCTATTTCAAACATTTCGTCAGTTCCGTGAACCAGTTTATAGGCAAGCTTTCCATTCTCTCCAGCATCATCATCAATAGCCTTGATTGTTGTAATGACCGATCCGACAGGTAAATCCTCACGCACCTTCAAATCATAATTTTCGGGAACAAATTTGGGTATGTTATCATTTTCATCCAAGATATTTAAGGTCACAGTTGTAGTAGCCGAGTGGGATGGTGATCCATGATCACGGGCTAACACTGGGATATAATATACATCATGAAGCTCCCTATCAAGAGACTTTTTCACAGTGATTATTCCGTTTCCTGGATTGATGAAGAACTCGGGCATGTCTGCCATGATCCAATACTGAATTCTACTGTTTTCTCCTTCATCTTTATCTTCAGCGAAAACTTGTAAGATAGTTGCATTAAATCCAATACTTTCAGAAACCTCAGTTTCATATTTCTCCTTTTCAAAGACCGGTGGGTTATCATTTGCATCAATAATTTCAACAGTAATGTTTATACTGGCAGATTTTCTTAATTCCAAAGGGGCAGAATCAGTAATTCGTATCTCTAAATCGTATTTTGCAATACTTTCCCGATCCAGGGCAGAACTGATGAACAAACTTCCATTATGTAAATCTAATGTAAACTGATCATAAGGGTCCCCAGCAACGATTACATAAATAACTAAGCCGTTATATCCTTTATCGTCATCATGAGCCACAATCTGTGTCAAAAGTGTGTCGACTGCAGTAGATTCATCTACTTTCAAATGATGCTTATTTGACGAGTTAAAGACTGGAGCGTGAAAGTTTTGGAGATTAAGATTTGGGCTTTCTATAATTTGTTCACTAATTCCTTCGTTATTAAGGCGGGAGATTTGCATCAGTTTTGCAAGTTCCATAGTGGCATTGGTGGAAGCACAGACAATATTAGCATCCGAATTTGCTAACTGAGAGTTCCTTTTGTTATTTACCAAAGTGATATCAATTTTGACAGAATCGGATGTGAATTTTCCATCTGATGCTGTTATCTTAAGACTACGTTTATCTGTTGAGTCATCTGAAAGGGAGCAATTCAAAGACAGTAAACCAGTGCTTGGAATCAACTCAAAACATCCATCATCATTGCCTTCTTCTATGTTGTATGTTATTATACTGTTGTCAAAGTCTACAGCAGTTATAACTGTGACAGAGGTATCAAGTGGTGCATCTCTGGACAGGTAACCAGAACAGGAAGACTTTTCGAAAAGTGGTTTGTTATCATTTATGTTTCGTAGATGAAAATTTAAGGTGATGTAAGATTCTAGTTTGAATGGCTTGCCCCAGTCTGATGCTGCAATGTAAACTGGATAATTTCTTTTCATTGTTTCATAATCTAAAACTTTAGTTGTTTTTATTTCTCCGGTAAAATGATCAATTTCAAATGGAACATTTTGGAGATTTCGAATAGAGTAACTGACAACGCCATTGTCACCTTTGTCGGGATCAATAGCATGAACTTTGTAAACTATTGAACCGATAGTAAGGTTTTCCTCGAATGAAATATCAGTTTCTTTTATATCAAACTTAGGTGGGTTATCATTGCAGTCTAAAATTGTGACAGTAAGATTGGTCGTTGAAGTTTGTTGACTAATTTTATCTTTGGCTAAAATCATTAAAATGACCTCTGAACTGACCTCCGCATCTACATCTCCATTTGTTTCTATTAAGCCTGTTACTTTATTGACGGAAAACCAATTTTCATCATTTCCTGCAACAATTTTGTAAATAATTTCAGAATTTCTGTTAAATTTGTCTTTTGTTGCACTTAAATGGATTACTGAAGTGTCAATGGGTACTGATTCTTCAATTGATGCTCGGTAAGAATCAGAGATAAATTTAGGAGCTCCATTAAGACCTAAATCAATGTTTATTTTGATTGGTTTGGATGATTTTTTTGAAGGACTACCAGTATCAGTTGCTTCAACTGTCAAGGTCAAGTCCAAATCTGACACTGAATTATCACTAATAATCACAGACTGATTTAAGATAAGTAAATACTCATCCGATATGGCACTTTTAACGATTTTAAAATGATTGTCTTTGTCACCCGATACAATTTTGACACTTTGTATCAGCCCATTTGTTCCTATGTCTGAATCGGTCACTGTCAATATGGCGAAAGAAGTACCAACGATATTTTTCATATGATGAAATGGCAATTTTTTAACTTTTATATCGGGTGCAAAGAAATTTGCAGGAGTGATAGTTATACGAACTAAAGCTTTTCTTAAATCTCCATTTCTTAATGTTTTTGGTCCCCGATCTTGAGCTTCTACTTCAAGGTCATATTTAGCTTGAACTAAATAATTCAACTGTTTAGTAACAGTTATCACTCCACTTGTTGGATGAATGGCAAAATAATCTGTCCTCTTTATAAAACTATAATAAATTTCTGCATTAATCCCGATATCTCCATCCGAGGCTGATACCTGTACTATACTGGAATGTACTGGTGAGTTTTCACCGACAGATACATCATAGGTCTCTTTGTCAAACAATGGATGTAAATCGTTCTCATCCAAGACATTTATAATGAGATCACATGTTGCTGTTTTTGTTATTCCTGGCTCTACTTTACCCACAGCTTTAATTTTTAAATGATATCGACTTTCCAACTCTCTATTAAGTATCCCATGACTACTTGTTAGTGTCCTTACTCGGAGAAAATAGAAATCACCAACACGATATTCCTCTGCTTTGAACACATTTAAATTGTCACCATCAAATATTTTATAATTTACGGATAGCCATGGGTTTGAAACAGTAATTCCCATTTTATGAGAAGACGTAACATACGTCTTTCCTGGTGCTTTTTCGTAGATAGTTGCATTGTATGTGTCCCGTGTAAAATTAAAGTTGTCACTCAAAACCAAGGTGGAGCTCGAGGAAGCCAACTGGAGCAAGAATAGACTCCACACATACAGCCAGGTGCCATGGTAAGACTTCCACCATCCCCCCTTGTACCTCTCGCCCATTGTCACATATCTGGAATGAAATCAATTTATACCAATTAGAAAGTTAGTTAGAAAATCAAAATACTTATATACAAACTCATCAAAAAAGGGGGAGACATGGTTATAATAGTGGAAGAACTATGTGAGAGTTAATCAATTTTAAAACTTGATTTGTATTTTAGAATGCAGGATTCCAAACAAACAATTACAGATTTCTTCTTTTTTTCAGTAGGCACTTATATAGAACAACAAATACAGAAATCATACCATTAAATGATCCCTACAAGTTGGTCAAGCAATCTATTTTCTATGTTTATACATGATCTTGGAATGAAATCTAAGAATGCCTGTTTAAGCTTTAAGGACATATAAAGATTTCATTTGAAGTTGGAACTAAATTGAGGTTTTTGCATTAAACAGACATTACTTTAACATACTTTACCTGTCAATGTCTCCGTTAGACTAATCTATCTACTACTAATGGCTATTTCAATTAAGGTAATGTGTTACAAGTATTCTAAATGTAAAAATAGCTTAAGGGAGACCCACACATGTTATAAAGTTATGTAACGCTTATAACTGTCATAATCAACTCAAGAGTTGGCTCTTCAGAAATTTAAAACTAAACAGAACAATATTAGCTTATATAAGTGAGAAAGTCATTGAAATTATAAGAGAGCAATTTCCTATACTTCAAAATCAAACCCCAAACTGCCATCTTATATTGTTATGCGATAGACACTAATCAAATATTTGATCAGTAAATTATGGTCATGTTTGATTTTCAGACCAGAAAATGATGAACTAAATAACTCCAAATTATATGTTTAAAGTCTGAGGCATGTTTGCTGTATGTATTTATTAATATAATCTATTCTGAGTCCAATCCTATTATGTATTTATCCTTTTATGCAGGTGTGACGAAACAGACATAAGTTTAATCCGATTTACCTATTAATTCTAATTTTTGTCCTAAAATCTGAAGACAAAACCACTAATTCAATATTAAAAGCATGTGATTTCATTTTCTGCATGTCTACCCTAAATAAGTAACACATTTTTCAGGTTGAGCACACCTGTAGGTGCAGATTATTGATCATTCTTGAGACTTGTAAAGATTATGCAAAATAACCCAGCCTTAAATGTAAACACAATTCAAAAGATGTTCGCTTTTTAACAGTATATATATAGGAAAATTCCAAGCTAGTCAAACTAGTTGACATCTTGTCTGTCTGAAAAATTATTAGTTATTACAGGAACATATACTGTTCCCAGGTTATTACAATGAATTGTTAAAGTTCATGTATTGATAATGCATCAACCATTAATCAAAGGGGATGAGAGGTATATGTCAGTGAGGTAGCAACCCAACGATGCAAAAAAATGAGGATTTGGGTGTCAAAGTATCATCTTAAAAGCAGACAGTGCAAATCTGTTTTTTTTTTTTTTTTTATTAAACCACATTTAATTAAAAAATTCTCTGATCCAAGACTATTTTGACATTGTGACAATAAAATTTTCATGAATGCAATTGTTAAATTCAATATATTTTACTGAAAGTGCAGATATGAAGAAAACATGTTTTGATCTTTTATTTTGTCAATCCTGCACACCTGTTAGCCTTTCGGAATGTAAACGCTACACAATCAGACATTTTGATACATGTCAACCACTCGGCATGACAATAATACAACTAACATTTAATGACTCATGTATGCACTGCACCTATTACATAATTACAGAAAATCGATTAAAAACGGCATTGAAAAATTTAATCACAACTGTATTAGTGCATGACATGAAAATCTGCCTTTCCAATTAATTTTTAGTCCTATCAGCAGTATCAGTCAGATAGATTATGCATTTCCTAGTATTATTATCTGTATGCAACTTTTACACTCGGCTTTGTAAATCGGCTTTGTAAATCGATTAGCCAAAGGCATTTTCATTCAAATTTCAGATAACAAATATGTTTTATTCAAATCTGATGTTGCTGTTTTAATCATGATTTTGTATAGCCTTAAGAATCTTAGTCTTGTAGTATGTGTGCTTGTGTTAGTCAGGAATCTTGCCTTGTTGCTGTAACCTCATTACTTGCTCATTTCTGTCCTCTATGAAGTTAATTCGGGTCTTGTATATACTTATTTTTGTTTCGATAAGAGGATGTCTTCGTTGTATGTAACTTTCCTATTTTAAAAATTGTGTATAAATTTTTTTGTATTGAAATCATTTTTCTTTCCCTCATGTTTTAAGAATCAGTTTTTTTACACTTCTACAAGCTAAACTTAATAAATATTTCATAAATACAACATAACAACATATCTTATGTTTATCAGATCAATTATACTTGGTCAGTGTATGAAGTCCCCATTTTTCAAAAAAAAAAATCAAAACTGGCAAAATCAGTTTAATCGGTCAAAAAGAACTTTTCCTAAAATACTTTCCGCGTGCCTTGCTATATATTACATAGACATACAAGGTATGTTTGTTACATTATGTCACAAATAACATTATGAAACATGTCTTTAGTCAGCATAATTTATGGTAACGTTAAAATTTAACCCTAGACAGTCCCCGTGCTTCCTGTTATGTTTAACTTTCATGGCCTTAAAACATGTTCTGTAAATTTACATCATTTTTCCTAAAGTTTTGTCACAAGATATTTACACCTATATATCAGTGCAGAAGAGGTAGAATAAATGAATGAAGAAATAAAAAAGGGACATTTCATATTTCCATGTGTACTCCATTTAACCAAATTACAATTAATATCAAAATAAGAAGATATGATACGATCATGTATGATTTGCCAAATTAAATTTGAAAACTCTCCGCCAGAGACCAAAATGACGTAGTTAGCCTTTCCCATAAATTATAAAGCATTTTTTATCTGGTTGAAAAAGACGATTTATCTATTTCACAATGTATAATAACATATCTGTGTATCTATGAAATTAGTAAATTCAAACGATTAAAGTTAGCTTTGTTCAAGGTCTAGATATATCCATATTTATATACATTTATAACTATCAACGGAGGTTTCTTTTAATCCTTAGATTGTCACCGATAATGACCTTCGTTACACCTGTGTGTAATCTATGACATATGTATAAAGTTGGGTCTTTTTGCTTTAAAATCACAAATAGAAAAGGTTCAATTGCATGACAGTTTTAAGTTTTGACAAAGGATATATTTTGGCATTTGGACAAGGTCAGCTAAAACCATTATTAACAAGTGACCCCTTTGTCAGGATCATGACACGGAGATAATAATTTCCTGTACTATTTGTACTTTTGTTCAATGTTAGCTTACAGAAATAGTATACTTGAATGACCACATGTCCAATCTGCTTAAGCTTGATCTCAACACTGTACTTCTGATCTATCATGTAGGTATTCTTGATATCAAGAGCGGATATATGGTAAGTTAAAAAATTTAAGGACCCCATCCCTGATTTTTGATATTGTAAATGAACGTTTTGAGAGTCCCACTATAGCTAGAAACCAGTAATTAACTATAGGACTTATTCACACATAATCTTTTAAAATGAGATAATTTATTAATTCAATTGTGAGTACTAGCAAATTTTGAAGCAAATTTTATTTCAGTAACTATTATATTATTCCATTTGTACCTCCTTAGGTAAAATATCTATGTTATAATATATATTTAAATCACAATGACCCATTTTCTTAATAATGATTCCCCTTTTAAGTCACTGGGTGGATAATTGTTTTTGTCTACTTGCGAATTAATTAAAATGTCAGTAGGTTTTCTGTCAAAAAGGTAAAAGAAATCAATAGATCTTTGACACAACAAAACTCAATGTCAAAACTGTCTAGGTCAAATCTTACAAAGGCAATTTAAGTTTTTGTCCCCTTCAAAGTTTTATGAACATATCTTTCCTGAATATATGTATACATGTAGCTAGCTATATATATATATAAAGGTACATCTAAATGTGTTTAGTCCAGTAATCAAATTTGTATAATTGAATAAGAGCTTGAAGAAATGTCTTATCATTTTACTGTGTAATAAAATAAAATATGAATCCACTTTCTAAACATGCTAAATATAGTCATGAAGAGACAACCTTTCCTTTTCATTTTATCTACAATTTTCATTCATTTTATTGTTTTACTTGATTCCTTTCCTTTTCAATATCTTTATTTCAAGGCTCCTGTATTTCTTTTTTTGCCACTATTTGTTCACTGAGTTAAGGGCGGTAGCATTAAAACTATTTGTATGAAGTAAAACAATCTTTTAGTTTGCGTGCTGATTCTCAATATCGGAATAAGATCTAGGAACTAACATTATGTCATATATTTTGAAATTGACTCTGGTTCAAACTTTTCCGGCATTTGCAGCAGGGTTGAATAGTAGCAACAATTTTTTAGGCAAGATTTCTTTCAAAACTTAAAACTTCTTATTTTTTATAATTTGTAAGAAATTTTACTTTAGACATGTTATATATAGAGGTAGTGTTTTTAAAAGATTAAAAAAAATATCGAAATATGGGTTGACAATTTATTTTAACTTTGGTGTCTTTCACCAAATTAACCTCACTTTATTACACTTAGGTGTAACCGTGTTTAATTACTATCATGACTATATAGTGCATGAACTATTCTCATGACTTTAGTGTCAGGACTTTATTAAATATATTTCACAGAAAGATTGCAAACAATTGTGAAAAGTATCATCTTTTTTTTATATTTTTAAATACATGTACAAAATGTACATGTATAAACAAAAGCATCAAAATTTCTATGTGATCTTAAATTTACTTAACAAATATAAATTTGGTGGATTAATTACAAATACATATTTGTATAAATTACAAGTACAAGTGTATTGCAATAAAGGGTCACATACATAAATACCTATTTCTTAAAAAATAATTTTCAAATTTGTTGGTCTACAAATGGTCTAGATTCCATTACAGTATCTTTTAAAAGTAGCAATATTTCCAATCAGTTTTTTTTTGGACATACAATAGGATGTTTTCACTTTTGTCTGTTATTAACACGGTCTTGACTGTATTGACATAGAATTTTAACTTCAACTGGATTATTTTAAAACATACTTTTGGCACCTACAACTTTCTATTTGTAAGTTTCAAAAAACATTGCAAAAAAATGTCAAAAAACAAATTTTCCAGTTTCTTTGTAAAAAAGATTAATAGATTTTGTTTGGACTTACCAAAATATAAAACCCTTGTATAATCCAATTACATATATATATATATATATATATATATGTCAAACCAACTCAAAATGCTTGTATGTATACAATATCTGAGATACACAGCATAGCATTACAGGTACATGTATATAGGTGTTACACAAGACAGATAACAATCTACTTTAAGATAAGGTTTTGAAAGGTTTATTTTCATCACAGGTAAACATCAAAAGGCTAGTGTACAGGTAAAAATCAGCTGGACAGACTGATTATTATCTTAACTAAGTGATAATGGGTCTGGTTTTCACCAGGCCAGTTTCTCCTAAACAAAATCCCACTGAGTTAGACTCTTCATAAGCTAATCAACACAATAAAGGGTTTATATCTGGTTATTGAACGTGTATTGACAATCAATGAAAAGGTTTATGTATGTTTGTTTCTTAAAGATGTGTGACTTTTCAAAAATAAAACTATTAATAATAAATCGATAAAATGGAAATAATTATGTAAATGTTACCAAGTATTATTAGTATAATTTTTGTTTTAACCTGCGATATGTTTTTTTAGTATTAGTCCAGGTCTCAGTTGTAACATTATTTGTTTCCCATACAGTAATATTAAATATTTTTTTAAATCTAAAATACAAAACTTGTAGTAAATGACTGCATAGAAAACCAGACAAAACAATATTTCTTCTGAAATCGAGAACAGTATAAAACACCCTTCAACCTTCTTTGTCCTTCTTAAAGAAATGTTTTATTTATTTTAACCTATTTATATAAACTTAGGTGAAATCGATATTAACTATAAAATGCGTTTTGAAAAACGACTCTTTTGTAAAATAAAATAGAAAACATTATTCGAAATTTTAAAATAAAAAGGACTCTTGATATTTATTAGAAATTCTTATACATATAACAATGAATCATATTCAACGAGGACAAAATTTGCAAGGTAGCTTGTGTTTAGATTTTTTTTGTCACCGTCAAGCGTGTTTTGACAGTTTTAACGATTCCGGTAGCTGCTCTTTTGCTTTTAATATTCAAGATATAAAATAAATAAATAACATTACCCTTCAAAGTTATAATAAAATCCATTTTTTGATGTAAACAAACAATAGCTAAATTTGTAATGTGTATTCCGACTTTCAAACACCTGTGCATAACATTGAATGTTCCTGACAATGTTTCCGGAAGACGTAAATCGACAACATATACCCAGGTAAGTTACGTTTTGGTGCTTTTATTGATCGATACCAGTGTTCAATTCTTTAGAAAAACAAATAAAACTCGCATACTATCAGATATTGTGAAATTTTTAACTGCCACAACAAAATTCAATTCCATCAAAAAAAATATCAAGTCTTTGTGCTACTTTCGTTTTTAACTCGCATGAATATATCTGACTCCTCCCACAATGGTAAGCACTATTTTCATGAATGAAATTCCGGCATTTTTCTCTCTGTGACTTTTCGACGGTATAATGCAAAATTTAAAGACGTTATTAACTTACAAAATTGTTAAAAAAATCTAAGATAGTTGCTTTCATATAAAGGGGTGTATGATAAAAGGGATAAGACGTTTCAGATCTTGTGCAGACGAAATTTACTTTACTTGTAAAAAAAAAAGATCAAAGAAAGGTAACTCATTTCCGTAGAAAACAAAATGTCTATCTGAGTTGCGTGTGTATTTAGTATAATCACAGGGATTACAATTTTGTTTATCAATGTTTTTGTAAGTGATTTTTTTTAGTATTCCTGCCTATTTGTATTACTATATTTACGTATTTGACGACGACATCAATATTTTTCTTTGTTTTCTAGCAATGAACAGTTTACTATCCATATCTGTTTACTGAAAAAAATAGGTTCTATATTCAGTACGTATGTGCCTATCCCAAGTTCGGAGCCTGTAATTCAGTGGTTGCCGTTTGTTGATGTGTTACATGTTTGTTTTTCGTTGTTTTTTTTTGTACATATAAGGTCGTTAATTTTCTCGTTGAAATTGTTTTACATTTGTCATTTCGGGGCCTTTTATAGCTGACTATGTAGTATAGGCTTTGCTCATCGTTGAATGCCCGGTTACATATACTGAGTTGTTCATTTCTGTGTCATGTGGTCTCTTTTGGAGAGTTGTATCATTGGCAATCATACCACATCTTCTTTCTTATAACCAAATAGAGACAAAATGAATTATCATGGCGAGATCATTTGAGTTAATTAAAGGTGAAGCAAGGGTGTATTCTCCAAAAGGCAGATTTTTTTTTTAGGATGAACGACTTTTTAAAAAACGTCCAAAAACTGCTAATCATTATGAAAAGTGTTAATTTATATGAATGATACGTTTTTCCAAAGCCACAGCATCGGTCCAAAAGACATACACGATATTATAAAACAAACATGCAAAGTTTTCTATTAGAAGAGTCTATACTGTATATAAAGGACTAAATCATCGTCACAGAGTATATGCAATTTAGAAAATAAATTCTCGTTTGGATGCTGTCTCATTGACATTTACTAGTACCTCAATCTCCCTAACTCTTATTCATCGGTTGGCATACGTTTATCGAATGATATATTTGACGAAATAAAAATTCCACCATACATCTGTTCAAAATAACTTACATAATACAGTTCTATATGGACATCTCACCATATAAAATGTTATCCATTGCCTGCATTAGAAAGTGTCCTACACACTAGATCACACTAGATGAAATATAATACAATATACTAGTAGTTCATATCGGTATTTTGGCTTTTGTGACTATACATTTCTTCAGAACATATAATTTGTTTGAACTTGAGCAACACATATATGGATTTCTATCAGAGCTCAAGATTTCTATATCATGCATATTGAGAGTAAAAATTACATAGTAATATAAAAATTGTAAACAACATCTAAGATTCAATAAAATAATAATACATGATACAATAGAATTGAGAATGGAAATGGGGAATGTGTCAAAGAGACAACAACCCGACCGGAGGCGTCCTTCAGCTGGCCCCTAAACAAATATATACTAGTCCAGTGATAATGAACGCCATACTAATTTCCAAATTGTACACAAGAAACTAAAATTAAAATAATACAAGACTAACGAAGAGCAGAGGCTCCTGACTTGGGACAGACGCAAAAATGCGGCGGGGTTAAACATGTTTGTGAGATCTCAACCCTCCCCCTATACCTCTAACCAATGTAGAAAAGTAAACGCATAACAATACGCACATTGAAATTCAGTTCAAGAGAAGTCCGAGTCTAATGTCAGAAGATGTAACCAAAGAAAATAAACAAAATGACAATAATACATAAATAACAACAGACTACTAGCAGTTAACTGACATGCCAGCTCCAGACTTCAATTAAACTGACTGATAGATTATGATTTCATCATATGAACATCAGGCACAATCCTTCCCGTTAGGGGTTTAGTATCATACCATCATAACATATATGAGAAGAACATAACCCGTGTCATGCCAACAACTATTTTTAGAATAAATGTGTTTAGTTCCGATGCAAAGACATTATCAGTGACTCAATATTAACGCCAAAATATGCAATCTTTAATGACTTGACAACAGTATCGTAATTATATCCCTTCTAAATAAGTCTATTCAAAGGTTTTGTAAGTTTCTGAGGTGAATACTGACACCTTTGTGCTTTATAAAGAATATTTCCATAAAAAATTGGATGTGAAATACCTGAACGTATTAGAAGTCTGCATTTTGAGCTATATTTACGAATGATGTCTTTATACCGATGATAACATTTAGTAATTGTTTTGACTAGTTTGTGATATCGAAAACCCTGATGTAATAATTTTTCAGTAATACATAAATTTCTCTCGTTAAAATCTAAAACATTGTTACATACACGAGCGAATCGTACACGTTGAGATATATAAACACCGTAACATGGTGACAAGGGAACGTCACCATCTAAAAACGGATAATTAACGATAGGAAATGAAAAATCATCCCTTTTATCATCAATTTTAGTATTCAGCTTTCCGTTAGTGATATAGATATCAAGATCGAGAAATAGCTTTATTTAAAATAAGTTCAACAGGATAAATTTCATTAATATACATACTGAAGTCGTCATTATTGAGAGCCAAAATATCATCCAAATATCTAAAAGTATTATTAAATTTGTTTATCAGATGTTGTTTCGATGGGTCTTTGCTTATTTTTGTCATAAATTGTAACTCATAACAATACAAAAACAGGTCCACAATAAGTGGTGCACAGTTAGTCCCCATTGGAATTCCGATAATCTGACGATATACGGAATCCCCAAAGCGAACAAAAATGTTATCTAGTAAAAATTCAAGGGCATATATAGTATCAAAGCATGTCCAATTAACATATTTTTTTTTGTTTATTGCTACTTAAAAATGACCTAAAAGAGTTTGAACATATATATTCACATTCTGTTTTTTTGAATGCCCATTTAATTAGGTGTGTGAATTTTTCTTAATGAGAATGTGAGGCAAAGTGGTATACAGGGTAGAAAAACAAAACTTTGAACAGATTCAAAATCACCAATATAAGCATGCAATTTATCAAGTACTTCCAACGAGTTCTTGACATTCCAAAAGTAGTTTATTCCACTATTTTCGAAGGCCTTATTTGAACAATTAATTATCAGGTTTTTAATTGTACCAAGTGTGCTGGTAAGAAGAATAGACAATTTAGTAGTTGAACAATGGCTTGAAGACGAAATAAATCTATATTTGTAAGGGGTTTTGTGTAGCTTCGGAAGCCAATACATAGTTGGGACTTTCATTGTATTTGGCTCTGCTTGTAAAGCGGTGGCTAAAATGACTTTTTTGCTTTAGTTTTACTGCGCATTGACAAGTTTTGTGATGTAAAAGACGATCAATCGAATGTCAAAATTGTAACTAAAAGTATCATTTTTATATATGAGAAATCGAAGTTCTTGGAATCTTTATTATGTATAATCATTCATGTATAACAGATGCACTCAGTTAATTGTTAAATTTAAACAATTCCATGATATACACAATATAAAAAAGGAAGATATGGTATGATTGCAAATGAGACATCTCTCAACATGAGACCAAAATGACACAAAAAAGTTAACAACTATAGGTCACCGAACGGCCTTCAACAATGAACAAAGCCCATACGATGTATTTTTTATAATGACCTTTGATCATCCTTACATTGCATTATTGTCATCAAAGGAACACATTACTGTATGGCTTTATGTTCCAGGAAATTATTAAATGAAGAAGGAATGAATATAATTTAATTTTAGTTGTCAAGAACGTAGTTTGCTACCATTTATTTCCTTGCAATGCCAAAAGCACATGACGATAGACAAATCCTTAACGAATCAACAACACTGAAGATTTCATAGATAAGGACTGGCACATTAAGATGTTGATGGCCAAAAACGTTTTCACGAGTACTGACTCTTCCAGACAAATCTATTAGAAAAATCAGTTTGTGTCTAGAGTTATCTTTCGTTGAATATTTAGATAATGTTTGTAGTCCGCCACTTCTAGATACAGAGAATATATTCGATAGATGCACAGTAAATGTTTTATGAACATGCTATGAGATTAAATTGAGGATGTGTCAATAAGACAACAACCCTACTAAACAGAAGAAAACAGCCGTTGTCCACCAATGGGTCTCCAGCACAGCAAGACAATCTCTCACCTAGAGGCGTGCTAGCTGACACTGTTTGTAATGGTATAATTTTACCTAATAACAGCTTTCGATTTTTTGTTTAAAGTTTTGTCCATTTTCCTGTTATTCTAGAGATATATTTAGCATTTGTTTGTATAAGTTTACTTTCCTTTTTTATTTATAAATTACCACCGCTTTGACAGGTCACGAAAGAAAGTGTTTTGCTTTGTATGAAGCCTTTATAGAGAAAATAACAATTAGTCCGAGCTTAAATGAACAATTTTTATGAGAAGTTTCAGATATTTTCATATAGAAATAAGTAAGGCTGACCTTCTTTTGGATATAATCACGGGTTAAGGTGGCTCGTGGGTACAAAAATTTTAGCAAAAAATTAAACCTTTATTTTTTCATTACAAATTTTATTTATTACACTATTAGATGTTACTTTATGATATGGTACAAAAAACAACCCCAAAAAATGATTTGGTTTGGCCCCAGATGACTTTAAAAATTGAAAAAACACCAAATTATCTCCCTTTGGTGCAAAAAATGCCATTTTTGGCCTTAAATTTGAAATATCTTTTTTAACTCATCGGTGACCTATATTTTTTATTATTGTTTTCAAATAAGCTGTACATAAACTAAATAATTGTAAAATTTAAGCGATTTCTTATATTAGGTTATTTTTTTAATTTCGATATTTCCTCTTTTTCTCCTATTAGTTCAACAGAAAAAAAGGACATACACAAAAATGTATGCTTCTTCCAGAGGCAGATTTTAGCTTAAATGAACGGTGACCCCATTTTTTTATTTCATTTTTCTTTTACGTATATGATAAAGTTCATTTATGAAAAAATATAGCGAAATCCTATATTAGAAAAAAAAATCATTTATACCTAGGAGCCCCCTTAAGCTGAATTTTGGGAATGGAAATGTTCTAATGTGTGAAAGATGCAACAACCGGCCGATTAAAGAACAGAAGCAGCAAAAACGGGAAATGTGTGAAAGAGGCAACAACCCGACCAAAGAGCAGAAACAGCGAAAATGGGAAATGTGTGAAAGAGACAACAACGCGACCAAAGAGCAGAAACAGCAAAAACGGGAAATGTATGAAAGAGACAACAACCCGACCAAAGAGCAGAAACAGCAAAAACGGGAAATGCGTGAAAGAGGCAACAACCCGACCAAAGAGCAGAAACAACTAAAAACGGGAAATGTGCGAAAAAGGCAACAACCCGACCAAAGAGCAGAAACAGCAAAAACGTGAAATGTGCACAAGAGGCAACAACCCGACCAAAGAGCAGAAACAGCAAAGACGGGAAATATGTGAAAGAGACAACAACTCGACCAAAGAGCAGAAAGAGCAAAATACAAATTCATGCGAACTTTTTAATTTCTTAACATGTTGCATATATAGAATAAATACATCCGTGTACGAAATAGGCATTTGTATCGAAATGATACGATTTTTCTGTCCTTATATATATATAAAAAAAAAAATATGGTATGATTGACAAAGAGACAATTCTTCACAAGAAACCAAATGACACTAGCTTAGTTATACTCCAGTGTACCACGCTCTTCTATATATCTGACAGTACCACTAATACATTTTACCAAGATAGACCATTTGAGTGGTCGAGCTTCTTGTATCCTCTATTTTAGAGAAGTTAAGATAAATCTTAATCCATGAGTTCTAAGTCAATATGTATGTCAGCATAAAGGTCAAGTCACACCAATGTCGCTGTTATTTTTTCTGTTATATTTGTTTTATGTATTCATATTACCAGTTACATCATATACACGAACCCCTTTCTTTGAAGTATCTGGATACGGATAGTGTTAAATGGATCATCATCCTACTTTATGCAGCTAGCCTACTATGCATATAGTCACATTACATAATCGTGGATTTCATAGTGGCCACAAATTATAAAATTACGTTAAATAAATGACAATGCTTACAGATACGAGTACTAACACCCGAAGGACTAAATGCATGAAAAGATGTTCATATATAATAATTATGCATTGATAAAGAGGTAAACAAACACTTACACTTTACCCTGTAAACATAAATAAGGCGGTGGCGTACATAGATTGAGTCAGACAAACGATCTTGTCAAACATATCTAGAGGGAGTATCTTAAGTCATGTTCAGTAACATCATCTACGTTCTGGTTATAATGTGCTTTTAGTATTTCTTATATTATGGAGGCTAAATCTTTAGTTTTGGGATGTTTTCTTTCATTCGTTACCATTTTAGTTCTGTTTCGTAAGTATCTTTCTTCCTGCATATAGTAATCTTTTTTTCTTTCTTTTACAGGAATTATTCATTTGAATTTCAAAATAAAGGATTGTTTTGCAATGAGCACTTCTTCCTGACGATTTATAAAGGATTCCTGGTTAAAAAAATCAAAATTTGTCGTCTTTTTAATAGTTACGATTCAAATCTTTTTACAGTGTAAAAAAGGCTTTAAAGTAAACATGAGCGTTGTCTTACTCTTACACATGTCTACTCTTTACACAGCGTTGTCTTACTCTTACACATGTTTACTCTTTACTCAGGAAACACTTATCCTTTGTTCCCAGTAAGACGGCAATTATCTTTGGAATAACATATACCATTTCAAGAAAACTTTAGAACAGGATTTTAAGAATTATCAAACCTTTTAAGTGCATTTTAAGTCCTTCCTGAGATCACCCCTAGTTTTTGGTGGGGTTCGTGTTGTTTATTCTTTAGTTTTCTATGTTGTGTCATGTGTACTATTGTTTTCTGTTTATCTTTTTCATTTTTAGCCATGGCGTTGTCAGTTTGTTTTAGATTTATGAGTTTGACTGTCCCTTTGGTATCTTTCGTCCCCCCCTTTTTTTTTTATACAATTGCCCTTATGTGCTGGATACCATTAAGATGCATATAGGCCTATAAAGGAAACCATGAAATTTACATGGATTATTTTTAGGTATTCTTAAAAGAAGTTCCTCATCTGCATGTTTACTCACTTTCAAATTTGATATCTAAATTGTCAGTTTTGATTGCATGAGTTTGATTTTGTTACAAATGCACACATCCATACATAAGTCATATGCACACAATTTGTTTTCCACTGAAGACCTTGTGACAATTCCTGCATGTTTTATTTAGAAAAAATGATGAATCAGTTCGTTTGGTCGATTTCTAAATTCAAGAGATGTGATTATTTTAGTCACTATACTTTGGATTATCAAAGAACCTAGAACTAAATGTACAAGTCTGTTAAAATGGCTGTCATCGACTTATGTTACATAATATGTAACTCCGTTTATATATATAGTAGCTACTTATGTAGTTTTAGATTTGGCGTACAGCATTATTTGCTGTTTGCATTCGTGTATAACAGAATCTGCAGTTGCTGTACATGATCTTCCGCCATCATTATCTTTGGAGCTGTCTTGTCATCATTTCCTATTCCCTATACACCATTTAGTGTTCTTTTATTCCCACATAGTATTTAACTACTTTCCTTATTTGCTGTACACCACAATTTTGTGTATTTTTTTTGCTATACAACATTATGCACTGCTCATATCAATCACATCAGCATGAGCTGTTGTCCTGCATCAATACATTGTGGGTCTCTTTGGTGTACGGCATTATCGTCTGTTTTTGCCTTCTTGATGCACAACATCATCGTCTATCTATTTTCGAGGTATATTACTATGTGCTTTTCTTTTAGTATACAGCGTTTTTATGTTGTTGTGCAACAGTTATTGTTTCCTTTTTTTGATGTATATAATCACCAACTGGGTGTTTTTGCAGAATAGCAGCATTTGCTGTTCTTTTTATTTTTGGTGTACAGTATTTTTTTATTTTTTTTTAGTGGGGTACAACCACAGTAACCACTTTTTTAATGTAAGTATCATTGGTTTTGTTGTGGCACATCATGAACTCCTGTTCTGTTGTTGTATCCTTTATGGTTCTCAGGCTTTACAACATGTGCTTGTTTTTCCTTGAAAGAGGATTGCTGCTCACACGGAAGCTATTTAACTAAGACTTCCAAACGGTGAAGTTGAAATCATCCCTTCGTAAATTTAACGGACGCCATCACGAGTTGGTTGACCGTTTCACAGATGATATCGGATATGTTCCTTATGTCGTTACTACAATCCGCTTCCCTTTTCAACACGAATGTTTCCTACCGAATTAGACTATTTACCGGATTTTTAATAACATGAGCAACACGAAGGGTGCAACATGTGAAGAAGGAGGATCTGCTTACCCTTCAGTAACACCTGATATGATCACCCCAGTTTTTAGTGGAATTCGTGTTGTTTAGTCTTTAGTTATCTATGTTTTGTCTTTTGTACCATTATTTGTCTGTTTGTCTGTTTATCTTATAGCCATGGCATTGTCAGTTTATTTTCTATCTACGAGTTTGACTGTTCTACTGGTATCTTTCGCCCCTCTTTTAAGTTTTGAAAGCATTTCTAATGAACCCTCTGCATTACCTGCAAAACCATACCATCGGTCGATACAATTTATTTAAATCAGCATTATAAAAGTATTTATTAAACATTGTTATCCATTGTTGTAGTAAGAGCTTGTGGCTTTGTCTGTCTCTATACAATATTGGCCTCAGTTTTGAGGTATTGAAAGTTGAATCGTTGTAATAAGGTTTAACCTCATACAATCAAAATTGGTATACTTTGGTATTATGATAAATGATAAATGAAATACTTCAATTGAAGCTTATTTGTATTTAAATGAGCGTCCGTATTTGGCTTTGCAAAGTATAAAAGTTGTACACCTTTTCATTTTGATTTGTAGTTGCAGTTTAATATCTTCATCCCATTATTGTCTTCACATATTAATTGTAACATTTCTTTCCCTGTTTAGCAACACCAACTGAAGCTGGTGAATGTTGCCAATACCGAAGTTTTTTGTATGGCCGCCGGACACGTGACTCGCAATGGTGTCCAGTTTACTGTTGTTACTTCCGTTTATCTGGGACTTATGGCTGTTGTGGTGACATAACAATACGAGCACCTTACCATGATAGATCAGCTTTCTGTAAAGATTGGTTTACATTCAGATCCAACATGTAAGTATTTATAACTATTGATTATTTCACTAAAAATTTAAATTAAAATCTGTATAAAAAAGAGGCGATGGATACCAAATGGTCATTCAAACTCATACGTCAAAAATAGATGAAGCCATGTATAAAAAAGAAAAAGAAAAATCACACACTACACAACATAGAACTAAAGACTAAGCAACATGAACCCCAATCAAAAGATGGGGATGATCAGGTGATTAGGAAGGGTGAGTAGATCCTGCTCTACAAATGTCATCCTTCCGTGATGTTCATGATAGTAAAAACCTGGTGATAAAATATTTTTCAAGTAATTGTCGTCAACATGCAAGAGTAATTCTATAATTAAGTTGATTAAACAAATCTAAATATATATATTCATCAATGCTAACAATTCTATTAACACAATCAGTTATTTTCCTAAAACATTTGCACAATTTCCTTTAAATAAAGTTTATAGCTAGACTTGTTATGGTTTGAGGTTACAAATGATCAACCCCTAAAAAAATCCCCACAAAGCACTACAGAAAAATACAAAAACATGACGAAAGTCTTGTTGGCAGATTTGGAATTTACATATAAGAATAAGCTATGAAAGCCGATTAAACGGATCAGTCTAGTCTCTAGTCCCATTTAAACTTATAGCGAGTTGAGAGTTTTAGTGGTTTTTTTTTAAAGGTGAACGAAACGAAACGATCATGCAATGCCGTATATGTCGCATACTTTTCGGAAGTCCGTATACATTTTGTACCCACTAAAAACTTCTCATTTTTTTATCCCATGTTCATGGCCTCACTAAAAAAACCCCAGTCAAATCGCATAATTAATCTTTTTTTTAATGGGAATGACGTGATTTGTATTATGAATCCATACACGACATTTATAATTAATATATAATGTGAAAAGGAACGAAAAAGAATGTTCTGTGCTCAAATTCCTCACCCCTTCCTATTCTTACTATATGCAAAATTCACATTACACATTTTAAACACAAATTCACAGAGGTGATTCTATATGCTTTGAACATTATACATTAATCTGCTATATATTTCTAACTATAATGTCCGTCTGTTAGGTAAATTGTAGATCCAAGACAGCAGATTAATTTGATATAGCTTAACTTTATGTTTGTTGTGAATCATTTATTTACACTTTATATATGACACCTATGTACATGTACTGTTCAAAAGAATGTATAGCTTGGAGATTATTAATATAATTGTTTCTTTTGTAGGTGGGCGCCGATCTTAATAGCCATAATTGCACTACTTATTGTACTGTGTTGCGTATTTGCCTGTTGTCATTTATGTTGTTTTTGTTTCTAACGATGTATAATCTAATAAAATCCTATATTTTGTATAAAAAAAAAAATGAAAAAAATGAAATTTTGATATGATATTTCTTTCATATAGCTCATTTCATAAACACATAAAAATACTTTCATATACATTTTGTTATTGTTATTGTCTAAATTTATGTTTGACATTGTACTGTACTCTTTTAAAAAGATAATGTCTTATGCTGTGCTATGCTCTTTTAAAAAGAAAAATAACAAAAATACCGAACTGTAAAGGAAATAAAGGCAGCAGTAGTATACCGCTGTTCAAAAGTCACAAATCGATCGAATCACATAAGCAAAACCGAAAGAAAAAAATATTATAATGACCATAGAACATCAACACAATGACGTGATGTATAAATATTAAATGCTGTGTCACATCAAAAGGATATAAGCAAAAATGGAATAAATTACAAATTTACCAAAATTGCAAAGACAAAAATTAATACTTTAAATACATGATTAAGATGAGAGATAATGTCAGTACCTATAATCTATACTTCAAGACCATCATATGATATTTTTTAAATTGATATGGAAAATTTATCAACAAGGTCTTGGTATTGTTCAATTAACTTTTTAATGCATTGAAAATGAATATCCAATATGCAGGTAAAGCTGGCATATTGCAGGCTCAGGTGTTTGTTTTTTAATTTCAAAATTAAAAACGTCTCGTTTGTCATAGATTCTGACTTTGATATGACCTCATTTACGGCTAAAACTGAATTTTAAAATGAAGTTTTGTTAATAAAAGATATCCAAGGTTGGAAAGTTTTTATGCTCTATTTTATTCAAAGGTCAAAACAGAGCTGTGCAGCATATTATCAACAAATATATGCCCGGGCTGCTCAGAGTTTAAACGTATACCGAAATTCTATACCTTCCCTCCGTTCACTATGGGTTTGCCTTAAAATTCAAGTTCGCCTCTATTCCTGTGCATTTATACTGGTAACATAACCATGTAATGTCTCTGTTATATGAAATTTAGAGATCATATTTTGAAACCAGTACTCAAACAACTAAACAATACCTATAAATAACATACATCTCCCCAAAGAAGGCGTGACTCGTGAAACAGTTGTATTTTCAAAGTGCAACCCCAAAGGCTTAGGGCTTTCAAAAGATGAAACGATTTTAAGGAATTTTAATTCATTGCATTTGTTGAACATGCAATAGACTGGACTTAAATGAAAGCAAAGTCATAGTACACGTGCAGGCTTAACCGACATAGAAGAATGTTTATTCAATCTATTTAAAAGTATAAAAATAGAATACTATAGAAAACAAAATTAAGTTATGCATTTTACATGAATGCATGATAGAGAATTTTTTGTTTGTACCTACATCAAATCTGTTAACCTTTATTTATTCAGGCATGTTCATATCATAAGCAAAAGCCTTTCCTTTACAATAGGAAAGAGGGCAAATGACCAATCTGCTCTTTTAACATAAAAAAGATAACACATTTAGACAATTAGCTTTATATGTGACATCTGAAGATATTGCAAGAAATTTCATCTGTGTTGTGTCTTATAAGGGTTACAAATTATGGAACACTAAAAGCAAAGTCATTTTATCATTCATTTGGTTAAGGAGACAATTTACCTCTGCACCTTTCACTAGTGTATCTTCAGACTATTTTCGTGGAATGTCCTTCACTGGGTATGTTCGTCAATAAGCGAGCTTTTGTGACGTTATTTACAAGAAAGAAGGATCTGTCTGTATCCCTGCATTATATAAGATTACCAAAACGTCTAGCATCATAATTGTGTCAACCGTTCGCTAATCATGAAAAGGAAATGATTATTCCTCATGACGAACGAATGATGTTTACTAAGTTTTCGACGGAAAAACAAATGAATCGAAAGTGGTATAGTGTAATAAAGGAGTATCAATTATTAAGACACATATAACTGTACATATCTTTTTTTTCGATTTTCAAATGTAGTTCAACGTGTTTTAGATGCATACAACATTTCATCAAAATCTGATGGCCTCAAACATCACTGAAAGGACTTTAATTGTCGAAATGTACAACTGATGCAGTAAATTTACATCATTTATGTTGTGAAACAAATCCTGGTTTTATCTTGGTTATATGCATGATAAAGCATCTCAAGCTCCGTACTATAGCAGTCTATAAAGTACATTTACCTCTGGTATTATAATGTATTTTATATAATTTTTTTTTTACATAAATTGTTCTATTCAGATTTGTTAGTGCAGACGGGTTCCGTCTAGTATATAGTTCAGTTCCTTATATAAAACAGTGACTGTGGAATGATTCAACCTATATTTCTATTGGTTAATTACTTTGATAGTTTTACATAAAAAAAAAAGAAGGAAGTAACCAACCCATCTCGTACCGAATCTATAGTCGCAATCTTGCATGAAATTATTTCAATGCGTAGAACTGTGACCTTATTGACACTATACAACTGCTGCAGAATTGTAAGTAGTGTAGTGACAGTTTTTATTTTCTGAGCAAAACCACTCGAGTGCATGAAACGATACACATTCAAATATAGTTGATGATTAAAATGTAATAATGATAGAATCATATAAAACTTAAAACATAAACTAACAAGTTCATACTGATATATTTCTGAAATAAAGTTGATGATTGTTTAAAATGCTGTTTACAGATGGTCACCAAATGAGGAGACAACATAAAACTTTAGGCATTACCTACATGTGGGCAGCATAACAAAAAGAATCTGAAATCGAAAACTCTTAGTTTTTATATTTATGATATTATATATTCTGAAAATTGCATCATCATTGCCTGATGTAATTTAACGTTTCGTGACTCTTTTCTATGTAATATGTGGTCTTTCATTCACCAAATGTCCTCACACAAAGTTGACAATAAATTACGTTGATTGTGCTGGACATCGTATTTTGATTCACTGCCTTTAAAAGTTATAATAGTTATCAAAGGTATAACTTCTCCCCCCCCCCCTAGTGGACGGTGCTAGCTTGATAACAAGTATTTCCATATGGTTTTGAAACATTGTGATTGTTAATATGTTTAAACAATACAAATTATACTGAAATGAGGTCGAACGTTTATGTTAAACGACATTAACTGTGATTGACACTTTAACAAGTTATCTTTGGGGGATTTAGCTTTTTTTCTGTTTAACCGTTTTTGTTCATTAGCTGTCGAACATTATTAGGTCATCACTGGCGTTTTGCCTGTATACCGCTAGCGTCACTGACGGCGGCAGCGCAACATACCGTGATTGGTTCCCTTAACGCCGTTAACAACATAACTGGTGCTTGATAATTCCAAGTAAACTGCTGAACAGATGTATTGAAATCTCCGTTGAGGGTTGTTGTTAAACAGTCATAATGGAAAAGCTTGTATACACTAAGCAATGGTGCAGAAGTAAATTTTCGCCGTATCCATTTTAATTATAAATAGAATTTCCTCCTATTTTCCCTTATTCTAACCTTTGTCTTATTTTTCTTACATGCATCAGAGCTTTCATGTTCCAATATTAAAGAAGAAATAAGAATCATTTGCAACGTCGGATGTTTTGAAATGTGAAATGTAATTTGAAGTTGATTTCTTTTTTCGTTCATCTTACTGTTTGTTTTTATTACTATTATTATCTGCATAAGGAAAAATCAAGAGTATTATTATGATAATAAACAAGCGTAAGGTTGACTGTTTCCACCGGGACCCGAACTCGGTTCCTCTGTGTTAAAAGCTAGCACAGTAATCGACTGAGCTGAAAAAAGAATTTACTTAAAGCTAAGCTAGGTTCACACAGCCGATTAGATCAATTTGATCAAGCCCAATTAAGACAGGTTAAGTGATCGTGAGACTGGTCTGACTCAATCGACAAGAATGTTCGGGGTTGTCTACCATGAAGATCTGACTATTAACCCGAGAAAATGTCCATTTCATCCCTCACTGGCAATACATATGAAAAAAAAGCCTTTCGACTGTATTCCAAGTTTTGAGCTCTTACATCTTCATGTCTGGTCGTCCGATAAACAATAGCTGATCTCATGGCCTCATTTCGACAGTGTTCAGTTCTATACGATGACCACAAATGTTAACAAATGTCTCACCTTGTTTACTTATCACTGATATTATGTGAATGGTTTTAAATTTTAAGCTTTACTATAACTATAACAACAATTTAACATGATACAAGAAAAAGAAGACAAGGACACATAAACCAAACTGAAAATATAATATATACACCATTCGATACTAGTACACCACATACGCTTCAAATATTTAATGGACCTATTGCACATCGAAGAAACTAACTTAACCTCCTTGAAAATTTAACCTTGATCGATGAAACCTAAAAATGAGACCAAGGTCATGGAACCATTCAAGACTTACAAGTACGCCTCACAATCATAACGTGCTTTCAATAAAGTTTAAAAATTTTATTAAGTATCTAAGGCCGTGTTCACACCAAACGCTGCGTACAGATAAGGACATGAATTGACATGAATTGTCGAAATGCGCATCTGGTGCAAGAAAATTGGTAACGTTAATTTAATTACTACCACTGGGTCGACGCCTCTGCTGGTGGACTATTAGTCCCATAGGGTATCACCAGACCAGTAGCCAGTACTTCGGTTCTGGCATGAAAATACGGATTTTTGTTTTATTAAAATTTGCTGTTACAAAATGATAGAAATTATTATAAATTAAGGAATGTATCTCCCTCATGCAAAGCTCTTATTCCTTTCACGGATTTGGCTATACTTTTTGGACCTTTTGGATTATAGCTCTTCATCTTTTATATACGCTTTGGATTTCAAATATTTTGGCCACGAGCATCACTGAAGAGACATGAATTGTCGAAATGCGCATCTGGTGCAAGAAAATTGGTACCGTTAATTTTATTACTACCACTGGGTCGACGCCTCTGCTGGTGGACTATTAGTCCCATAGGGTATCACCAGTCCAGTAGCCAGTACTTCGGCTCTGGCATGAAAATACGGATTTTTGTGTTATTAAAATTTGCTGTTACAAAATGATAGAAATTATTATAAATTAAGGAATGTATCTCCCTCATGCAAAGCTCTGATTCCTTTCACGGATTTGGCTATACTTTTTGGACCTTTTGGATTATAGCTCTTCATCTTTTATATACGATTTGGATTTCAAATATTTTGGCCAAGAGCATCACTGAAGATACATGAATTGTCGAAATGCGCAGCTGGTGCAAGAAAATTGGTACCGTTAATTTTATTAACATGTTTACATTTGGTTTAATGTAATGTACACTAGTTTCACATTAAATTTGTTCACATCTATACACCTTGTTTAGCTACCTGTACATAAGTTTTGTTCACACTTGTAAACTATATGTCATTTAAATGTTCATTACGTTGAACAGAATTAAAATTTTCGAACTACTTTTCTAGCAGTTAGGGAACGACCATTTGACTTTAAAAAAGGAGGGGGGGTGGTGGTTTTACCACAATTTGATTAAAAAAAACGGGTCATACAGATGATTAAAATGAACAAAAATAAATATAAACTTTCGCTCGAGAAAAAATACCCCCCCCTTTCTTTTTTTTTTTTTTTTTTTTTTTAAAGTAAAGTGGTAAAGATGTCTCCATTACGCATTAAAAACGTAGGCTGCATGAGCGTGCTTACAGACCAGACGAAGAAAAAGAATTGCGATGTTAAGGGTCACTACATTTCTATCTTTTCTGTTGGTTTCAAAAGGTATTTTTTCTCCAAGGAGTATTTGGCAAATGGAGGGGGTAATGTTTTTTTTTTAAATTTCTAACTGTATTTTAACGGATCTGAGATACTACACAAACAAACGATTAACCTTACCCTTTTCGTTAAATGCATTTATGAGTGAATCGTTGTTTGAGTAAAGACCAGTGGCAAATATTTCTGTCAGTGAGTACGTCCAGTCGAATTCGGAAGACCTTTTCAAATGAAATATGTGTTCGGCAATGATGATGGATGAGTCTTGTCTATCTTGATAAGGGGTTAATAAGGCTACGTAAAGTGTTTTTATAACAAATAAATATATCAAGTTTAGACAAATATTTCTGTACAGAACTTTATTAATGAGTGTTATAAGTATGAATTTTATATACAAATCGCTTCTTTTTTAAATATACATGGGAAATTAAAGTTTTGAATGCCTAGTTTTGTGTACACTTAACCTATACAAGGCCTACATCGACTATCGACTGCATGTAGAAAAAACATGATTTACACTACAGTACATGTAAACATTGAGTTTTATCAATGAGAACGTTTATGTGTGAGTTACACTAACACAACACCGAGTTTAGGTCAATGTGAATACGGCCTTAGAAAAACACTAAACGCAAAAACTTAAAGATTGACCAATGAACCATGGAAATGAGGTCATGGCCAGAAGATAATTTCAAGTCAGACATATACACTTTACAGTCGTTCCATAATGATAATGTAAGAAAAACAAAATCCAAAATCAATATTGAGCAATGAACAGTCGGAATGAGGTCATGGTCAAATGGAACATGTCTGACTGACATGTATATATCAAATATAATAGTAGTTGATATATTGCTTGATCTATTACGTACACTATTAGAACAGACAACCACTTTTAACTTTAACCACTAAACCATGAAAATAAAGAGAAGGTTAGCCGACACCTGCAGATGGACATGTACAACTCGCAAGTCAATCAATCCATACACCAAATAAAGTAAATCTATTGCTTCTAGTATATGAGATATGAACTTAACCACGAAAACTCTCGACGGGTATGAGGACTTTGAAAGGATTGCACACACTAAATATAACTTTATCACCTAAACCATTAAAATGAAGTGATGGTCAAAGACAGACAGAAACTTCATAACATAAGACATCTATAAAAAAAGTATGCTGAATCCAGGTCTTCTATCTTCTGAAAAAATACCCCCTAAAGAGGTAAGCTAAACCTGCCGCTGACGTCGGATCGTTATCCCTATGTAAAGCGTTTTGCGACGGAAGTCGCAGGTTCGACAAAAATGAAGTTTTGCTAAAAATGTATACAAAACATATAGAGTATATTTTTATACTTTCCGTTTCTCTATCTGATGTATGACCAGACACTCAACTATTATTTATGTATCCGACATGCTGCTCAAATGAGATGCTACATCTATTTGAAAATCTTAACGTATGTGCAAGAGTTTGATATTTAACACTACAAAAAAGGGATTTCTTGAGTATGGAAATGAACAGAAAAACGATTTTTATGAGACCTATATTAGATGTATTTAGTTTGAAGAAGGCACGCAATATGCTCATAGGCCAAATATCTGCCTCCTCTTGGTGAACAATGAAGTCGTAGAGATATCTTTTTGATCAGCTTTCAAATTGTGAATTTGCAAATGCAATTTGAATATAATATGTGAAATATTAATGACAAATCGTTAATAAAAGTTGGATGGACTCTAATATCATATAAGTGACAAGTGACAACATACGTCGTCCAATCATTATTAGTAAATCTAAAAACAACCGTTCGAATGCTTTGCATATTTTTTATATACCCTTGGGCTTTTGACGGTGGTTTCTCGTTTTCACAATAAGAACACTTTCTTTAAAAACACAATTGTTATCCAAGTAGGAATTGGTAGCCAAATCTTTAGCCGATTTTGACAATAATCAATACCTAAAATGAAAAAAAAAACAGCTCTCCATTTCAATTTTTTCGTTAATCTTTCTCGAGATATGAGCTCTAATTGGTTCAAGTATACAAGGAATGCTATTCGGAACTTGACTAAACCAGGGAAATGCTCCAAAAACTATATTTTGCAACTCGGGTCTCTTATTTTGATTTAAAAAAGGGGAAATGGGAGGGGTGTATTAACGATCCCCCGTAAGGCTATACATGTACATACCATTATTTTTGCTGAATCAGTGGATCAATCTCTTCTTGAGAAAATGTCCTTTTACGGTTATCAACTACTCTGCTGTGAATCCCTGTAGATAACTATGGGAATTTTATAGGTACAGTGCATCATAAGCCTATGAAGGCTGGCTGACATAAAATATTGTTTCATAATTGTATTATAATGTTATATCAGGCTGCACTTTAATAAAACAATATATATATATGTAGTGACATCTTGGACCATCTTGGAATGTTGTGCATTGATAATTTATTCTCGACATTAGATCTCACGACATGGCATCGGTTCTGAATAGACTTCTGTGACTGGGTGAAACTCCGCATGATTTCTGATTTTTGAATGGAAACAATAAACTCAGTTCTGCTTGCATTCCAGCTACACTGGGTAGAAGAAGTATAGCTGTCGTGTACAAGTTGCGATTTTGTACAGGTTATAACATGTACAAAAATATTGTACATGTTATAACTTGTATGATGCAAAAATACAAGTTATAACATGTACAAAAGTACCCCATACATGTTATAACCTGTACAAAATATTGCTTAAAAATGGTTTTAACTTGTACAAAATTTAAAATAAATCTTAAAGAAGTAAAATATACATTTAAATTCACCAATGCATAAAGAACAACAATAAATAGGCTAATATATCTTTATATCAATATCTTTGGATCTATTCTTCAACATTGTTGGCCTTCAGCATGACTTATGTAAATTTATAACTCACTTTTTGTTTTTAAACTATAATATCATTGCATCAGGCGAATGTCATTTTGATGTTTTAAATATATATCATTTACTTTGAAAGCATGTATTTGTAGCTTTGGATGTTGTCTGCTCCATTTGCGGGTTGTTGTCGTTAGACACATATACCCAATTTCAATTTTCAATTTAATTTGTAGACACATCTATCCTGGATATCCTCTTATGTCTTTTAGTGTCAACTAGAATGAAAGTAGTTTACTATTGCCTTCAAAGTGGACACTCACAATTATAATTCATCAAATAAAGATGTCCATAAATAGGCATAAGAGGATCTTAAGACATGTCCTAAGATATATTGGTCGTTTTCAAAAAATGTCGAATTTTCAGTACACCCATGCTAACTTTTTTTTATTTCTAATGGAAATTTCAGTTGTAATGGTTTAAATGAAAGCTTGTCGATTTGTGATTCAGAACATTAATAATAAACACACCTTACATCTATTTTGATAAGATTAAACTGCATTTAAGACCCATTTTGGGGGTATTTGTCTGCGTACAGTGTCAGAAAACACAATTCAAATGATTTTTTTGCAATTTTCTGATCAGCTTGATATCTGCAAAAGGTACTTTTTAAGAACGTTAAATATTACTTTAACGAAAAATCGTAGCTTCTATATCATTGTATGTAACATATTATCTACAAACTAAATCGAATCTGCGTACAGGAGGTTCATGTCTTTCCTGTTACCGCTACTTAAATCAGCCGTTAAATTATTCTCCCTATGAATATTGAACCAGTCAGTGTTTATCTCAAAAGTACAAAGTAATCTTTAAAAATGAGACAGAATTACTGTCTGTTGATGAGGTAAATATGCGGTTTTATTGACCTTTAAAATGACTACAAATAAATGCTTTCAAAGTAAATGATATATATTTTAAACATCAAAATGACATTCGCCTCATGCAATGATAGTATAGTTTATAAACAAAAAGTGAGTTATAAATTTACATAAGTCATGCTGAAGGCCAACAATGTTGAAGAATAGATCCAAATATATTGATAATGAAGCCCGGTCCAATGACAACTATTTCAGCTCTCTCTTGCTTTTACAGAGTAAGCATATACACCATTGTTTTAGTCTTTGCATGTTATAAACATGAGAGGGGGGAGTATTTCCCAAAATTATAAAGAATCATTCTTAAATTTGTTGGAAGAATTTAGAAACTAGTATCTAATGTAATTGTCATTGAGGAATGCAAGCTTTTAATAAATAGTTTCACACTTATTTCAACCATGATGGACTGCATAAAACATACAATTACATGAAAACACATTTTGCCAACATTATTAATGAAACATATATTTCTGAAACTTTGTGATCATTGTCCTTAACAGAAAAAGACACGTTCTGGCCTATTTATTGTTGTTCTTTATGCATTGGTGAATTTAAATGTATTTTACTCCTTTAAGATTTATTTTAAATTTTGTAAAAGTTAAAACCATTTTTAAGCAATATTTTGTACAGGTTATAACATGTATGGGGTACTTTTGTACATGTTATAACCTGTACAAAATCGCAACTTGTACACGACATAGCCATCACATCAATGTTCTATATTCGCCCGAGGTGCCACGCGTCATTGTGTTCATTACTATTTAACATTTAGTCTTTCTCGCTTCGAAATTGCCTTTTTTCTAAGCAAAACCGTAACTTGATATTCATTTGTCTATTTCTCTTTTGAGGCTTCATCACTGTTGACAATGCAACTGAATAGTAATCATTCTTAATCAAACGTTAGAAAATTCTAAACGTGACGTACGTATGATAGTGACGTCACACAATAAAAAGGTCACAACCACGCACAATGTTAAGAATACGAAAAGAGAGGGGATGGAGAACAAATACGGTTTTAAACTTATATTTAACCTGTATTATCAGTAAACTGATTAACATTATACTTTCTTTTTGATATTAATATGTAGTTCAACGAGTTTTAGATGCATACTCAATTCCATCAAAACTTAAAATATCGTCCATTTACGTTTACTTGGTATGAACAGCTTTTGATCAGCTCTTTCAACTTTTCTCAGGTTTTGGATTTTAAATATTTAAGTCGCGAATGTCACTAAAAAAACATTAATTGTCGAAACTCCCAACTGAAGTTGTATCATTGGTAAGGTTTAAGTTGTGAAACAATTCCGGGTCTTATCTTTGGCAAATGCATGGCAAAGCATATCAAGCTTAGCTGTGCCCTTTAAAAGTTTATAATGTGCATTTACTATTGGTAAATATTAGGCATTTTATGTAAAATATGAAACGTTTTCATAATTTGTTCAAACTTTAAGTAGCCTACATAACCTTTATCATTATACCTTTTAGATTTGTCAGTGCAGACGTTTAGAAAATTCTGTCTAGTGTATAATTCATTTCCTCATATGGATCATCGACTGCGGGATATTGCAAACCATTGTTTTGTTTGCTAATTACTTTGAAATTTTCTACATGCAATCTGAAATAACCAATCCTACTCCTTGATAATCTGTGTAGGCAATCTTGCATGAAATTATTTTAATGTGAGAACTGTGACCTTATTGACATTATACAACTGCAGCAGAAATTTAAACATTTGCTGCAATTTTCCTCTCATCCAAACCAATCGAGTGGACGAAACGATACTAATTAATATAGACGATGCTTAAAGTGTAAAGTCAGACTAATAGTATTATATAAAATGAAATATCCAAACCAATCGAGTGGACGAAACGATACTAATTAATATAGACGATGCTTAAAGTGTAAAGTCAGACTAATAGCATTATATAAAATGAAATCATAGGCTAAAAAGTTCGCATCGAATGATTTCTGTTATAAAATTTATAAGTTTGAAACGTGGGGTTTTACAGCTGGTCCCCACATGAAAAAAATTCAACGAGAACAGTTTTGAGCTTTACCTACAAGTGTAGAAGTAGTGAGAAAAAACATAAATTGCAATCGTCCTTAAACTTTAAGGTTTTAACTGTTTATGATATTATATATTATGAAAGATTGTAAAATCATAAAATTTGAAGTATTTTTACGTTTTTTTACTTTTTTTCTATATGCCATGTTGTTTTGTATTTACAAAATCTCCTCGTAATTTTACGTTTTTTTCCTTTTTTTCTATGTGCCATGTTGTTTTGTATTTACAAAATGTCCTCATACAGAGTTGACATTGAACAACTTTTATTGTTCTGTACAGCGTCTTTTTGATTCCCTGCCTTAAACATTTAGACGCCACTGTCTTCCTTTTTTGTAATTTTTCTTATAGTGTAACTCAAGTATATACTTCCAAAAACAAGTATGGTTATCTTTAATTTTGCTGGTGTAGTTTGTACCTATGACTTTTTGTGTTTCTTTGGTACCTATGACGTGACTTTTAAAGCTCCCGCCATTTTGTTATTATTCTATTGTATGTCGTTATGTTACTGCTATAATAAATTTCAAATTACTTTGAACGTCAAAATTATTTTGCTCGCGTAGTGGTATAAGCCGTATGTGGATTCTAAAAAACTCAGAAGAACTTCTGAATAATTTTTTTAAAATCTTGGTCTTTTTCTGAAATTAGTTCTTACAAAACGTTTGATTTTAACCCTGTATACTACCATTCACCATGTGAAATTATAATTGTTTTGTAAATAATTTGAACGACAAAATATTATACATTTCTTTCTGTGTGATGTTTACATTTTATGACGTCAAACACGAAAAGCAATGCATGTGGTTTTTAAATTTGATAGATGCTTTTCGTGCTTTTTTGTTAAATATTTGTTTGTTTTGAGATTGTGACACAATGATGACTGCTGTACCCATATTTTAACTATTTTACCTATTATGTATGTTGCGTCGTTGTAAATATAAATAAATATAAAAATATTATGTGTCTGTCATACAAATGAAAGGTTAAGTGCTATAAAACTAGCTCCAATTCACTATTTTTTCATTTGAAAATGTCCGTACCTTGTCAGGAATATGACAGTTGGTGGCCATTCGTTTGATGTGTTTTATTATTTGATTTTGCCATTTGATAAGGAAATTTCCGTTTTGAATTTTCCTTGGAGTTCAGTTGTTTTAAGAGTTTACCTCTCACTGAAATCCATGTACATGTAATACGATTACTCTGGTCAATTGGGTTAATGTCGCTATATGACTGCGAGGTCAGAGGATGGGGTTTGCTTGATTACAAATATTTCGATCTAGGTTTGATTAAGATTGAAACAATTTAAATGTTCATATATTTGAATAATACAAATTATAATGAAATGAGGTTGCAAAGTTTATGTTATACGACTAAAACTGTGATTAAAAAGGTCATTAGCTGTCAAACATTAAGAAGTCATCGCAAGCATTTTGCCTCTACACCACCCGCTAGCGTCTATGAAGAAGGCTGTGCCACATATCGTTTCTGGTTTACTTAAATTTACATAACGAACAACTGGTGCTTAACAATTCCGACGGTAATGTTGATCGTATGTATTGAACTCTCCGTTAAAAGTTGGTGTTTAACGGTCATAACTGAGAAGCTTAATATACACTAGGAAGTGGTGCATTATTAAGTATAAAATGAATTTGCATATTTTTTCCTAATTATAACCATTTTCATACTTCTCGTTCATGCATCAGAGCTTTCATGTTGCAATATTAAGAAAGAAATACGAAAATCTGAATCATTTGCAACGTCGAATGTTTTGAAATGTGAAATGTAATTTGAAGGAACTATTTTTTTATCAATAGTATTTTTATATGACAAGGAAGAAGCAAGTGTATTATTATGATAATGCACAAGATTAAGGTCATAATTACTTTTGACGTTAAGCTTACAATTGGAAAATAGAAATAGATTCGTAATTACATAACATGGTGTATAAATCAATTATAACTCCATGAAGTATAACATACATTTCCTCTTAATTGGTCATTGTTATGAAGTCTTTTCGTTTGAAGATTTTAATCAGGTACGCGGTTTTACAATATTCCATCTTTGATGAGTTATTTTTAATATTGACTTTAGATTCTCTTGATCAAAATAAAAACAAGGTTAATTATTGAACCCTAAATCTGTACTGGTCTGACAAGGTGTTTATATACAGACTGTAACAGAGTAATAAGGGATATTCGCCTACTTGCGGACACTGTATCAAATCAGGAAGTTTGGATACCGTCGAGGCCAATTGCGGACAAACTGGTAGTTGCATTTGACAGAAGACGAATGATAGAAGGTGTAGCACCACTAATTCGGGCTCGGCCTGTAGGGACATACCAGAAAGTAGTTCACATTTAACACAAATAAAGGCAACAGTAGTATACCGCTGTTCAAAACTCGTAAATCCATGGGAAAAAAAATCGGGGTAACAAACTGAAACTGAGGGAAACGCAAAATGTTTATTGATCCCTACATTTTAACAAACACACAACACTAAAAGAACACCTAGGTATAGTCATAAACCAATCGAATGTAAAATCGTCAGGTGTTATTGCTATTTTTACTTATACATTAGAAAGTTGATTTGGGATCAAATATAAAAAGTGGAATATTAAAAAGAACTTCTCATATGTTTTACTATGGGCCTAGAACTTTGTACAATAAAGCTGAGTTTTAAAACGCACAACTCAGCATGCTTTTGTCGGCTCAATAATATTCTGACTTATGAAACACTTCTGTCACACAAAACAAAACGGTTTCAAGATAGTGAGAATAAGACTAAAAGCACGTTGTGATAATGAAAATAGTACAATACAATATGTCTCACCTTTTACACAAATGAGCTATCTTTATTCGTTTCAACTTATTTTGTTTGCTTTTCATGATAGGTCAGGCTGGTGCGGGCGCGATTTCGAGCGATAACTAAATGTTTATTAGTTGAATCTGTCAGCAATTGCTGTTACAGTTATCAAGGGCATACGATACAGTTACAGGGGAGGTAATGACGTTGCTAACGTAAAATGTTATTTTCGCGAAGTCAAACTTTGATATATCGGGATAAAATGTATTTTTCGACTGATTTTTATCATTCATCCTGATTTAATTTGAAAACGAGTTCACGGACCCCTATTTTCCAAAGTAGCAATTTGTTTCATTTTGCAGGGAGATTATGTGACCCAAATTTTATAAAACTGTAAATAGAGGATTTTTTAAAATTTTGATAAACATGCAGCAAAAAATGACGTATTTTCCTCAGTTCATGAACATTTGATAAATATGAGTTATTTTTGAATTAAAAATGCATAATTTTTTAGAATACTTATAGAATACAGAAATTACCGATTATTTAAAAAAAAAACAATTTGTGTTTATCTTTTGTAACGCAAAAGTTATGTCTTTCTTCCGAAAAAGAAATTACGGCCACAAATCTAAATTTTGAGCAAATATACAAAATTTCGACCTCATTTTACTCAAAGAGGAGCACATGAAGGTATATTTTTTATTACAAATTTAATTTAGTCAGGTAAAAAATAGCCTATAATCAAATTTTCACGAATATGTAAATACAGGATCAAAACTGTATCATATGCCCTTAAGTCCATGTTTCTTCAAGGAATGTTATAGAAAGAGGTGTAATATTCCTTTGAAAGAAATGGAATAAAACCTGAATTAGGCAAATAAATTTCAACGAATCAGATTGATCTTTGGACTTTTAAATCTTGATCAAGTTATCTTTTTAATCGTCAAAAAATAATGTTCACGTTCCATCTAGAATTTGTTCGCCTGTATGTTGATCTCTACATTTTGACTCATGCACAAAACAAAAGAGAACACCATATAGAATGTAAAATCGAAAAGTGTTAATCCACTATGTTAACTTATTAATTAGAAAGTCGCGATTAATAATAGTTTGCCACGAACATAATGCATTAACGGTTAACAGAAAAGCACCAAGTCAGCATTTCAATAATATTCAGATATATGAAAGACCTCTATTACTCAAATCAAAACAGAAACAAGATACAGAGAATAAGATTTAATGTATGTTGGGTCAATGTCAATTTGAAATAGTACATTACAATATGTTTCACCTTTTAGACACACATACCATATTTATAAAAGTCAACGTTAAATTTATTCTTTTTAGACTTGGTCCAGCTGCACCGGACACTTTTTTTAGCATGTCACATTGAATATTTTGTCTTTCATTGATGATCTTTCTTTGATATCAGAATGTCTTTTTGTTTACTGTGTGATTGCATTGCTGTCTCTATAGTTAAACATATTCCCTGCTTATCCAAAGAATGTTTTAGAAAGAGGCAAATCAAAGTCCAGAAATGGAATAAAACCTGAATTAGGCAAACAAAATCATCGAGTCAGATTGTTCAATGAACTTTTAAATCCGGGTCATATATCTGTTTAATCATTTTGAAAACTTTAGAGGAAATCTTTGTTATACTTATATTGTAGATAAAGTTTAGAAAGACAAAAGTATTTTATCTGGGTAGTGTTGACTGACTACATTGTATATATGGTCATGCAATATTTTTGGTACTTTTTACAATATAATGGAAATGTATGCAACTCTCATACAAGTGAGGGATTTAGCCTTCTATTAAACAAGGTTTAATCCACAAATTTCTACATAAGATTACGGACTTTCCGTTTTGATTTTTTTGTTATTTCACTTTTTACTACACTAACCCGCCAAAGCAAAATACAGAGATATTTACATAAAGATTTATAAGACCTTGAGAGACTTAATGTTAAGTACCAAACACCCTTTTTATGTCGACACATTGAGTTTTTAACAAGCATTCAATCATGAAAACGCCTGTCCTTTTTTTGAGACAATGCATATTGGGCTCTTTATAGCTTGTTGTTCGGAATGAGCCAAGGCTCCGTGTTGAAGGCCGTACTTTAACATATAATGGTTTACTTTTTAAATTGTTACTTGGATGGAGAGTTGTCTCATTGGCACTCACACCACATCTTCCTATATCTATATGTTGCCCTTTACATGCTTTTATTCATTGATTACATTTACAATGAAATGTACCTACGCCACTATTCATTTATAACTCTGTATAATTTAATCGGTGGGGATGTGTATGCAGTTCTTTTGCAGTTTTTATGCATGAAATATTAAAAGACTAAGGTTCTCATAAACTGTTTACCTGCACTTTCCGATATAACATAAATTCGTAACAAATTGAAATAAGATGCAAATTAATCAAATCAAGGATATAATGTATTTCCTCATTTAGGACAGCGACAGTCAGAACAATAGGAACCAACCCGTTGTTGACTGATTAATTTGATATTTTCCACATGAAAATAATTCTTAACCGACACCTGTTGTTTTTCATTAAGTTATTTCAATATGTACTACAGTGACACTTTACGAATTGCACGATTGCAATATAATAACAGAAGTTTTTAGGCGGATCCTCAGTTGCTGCAATTATAGTCTTACGTAAACTAATGTCGGGACAAGGAAATACTAATCAATTGAGATGATACTAAATTGTAAAGAATTAAGATTTTAATAGAGTTTGATTAGACTATTATTGTATGCATATAAGAAATTATTCAAAATTGAGATTCGAACTACCCACACCATACAAACAGAAAAAAATAAAACGTTATCAATCAACGGCACATGTGAAAAACAACTTCCTTTTTTGCTGATTAGGTACAGGTATTTTTCCTAGGACAATTGTGGGTACAACCGGTTTTTATAGCTATCCCAACCTCCCACTTGTATGCAAGTTATTAATAGTTCAGTTATATAGACATAAGGTTGAGAAACCAATACATATTTAATATATAATTATGGTAAAATTGGCATTTAGCAGTAAACACTATGTAAATATAAATCACATGCCCTGAAATGATTTTGGGTATATACTGTTAGTCACTTTTGGACATACAGCTCTTAACGATTTTATGTATTTACACATCCCTGATTTTAAAACGCTAAGGTTTGAGCGTTCACGGGAAAGACAAATCCAGCAGAGCGCTTCGTATAGATGGCATTTGTAGAGTGCTATTCTAATTTTAGGTGTTCATATTGCATAGTTTTTGGCTAATGTACGTAATGGATCAGTGACTTGGTTGTATAAATTTACTATTTACAAGTTGTCACTACAGGCAGCTGAAAAAAAATGATAAGGTGCATACCCAATCGGTCAATGTTGACAAAAAAAGACTTCATATGTTCCATGTTTAAAGCTACTTTTGTATTTTCTAGCTAGTCAATATTCATCTACACTTAAATTTTGTCTTTTATCAAGTCAGGAAAATGGCAGTTATTATCTTATATTCCGTTTTTGAATGCTCTTCAATTTTGTACTTGATAGGCTTTATACATATTTTGATCTGAGCGTCACTGATGAGTCTAATATAGACGAAACGTGCGTCTGGCGTACTAAATTATAATCCTGGTACCTTTGATAACTATTTGAGTGGCCGCCTTATCGTTTGTTTTTTGTTACACTTCAGTGTTTCTTTTTTTTATGTCTTCCTTTTATAGTTGTTGTGATTTCCTCGGATTTAATTTGTAACGCAGATTTTTTTCTCTCAATCGATTTATGACATTTGTACAGCGGTATACTACTATTGCTTTTATTAAGAAAGATAAATATAATGTTCCCTAGACGTTTGATATGCAAGGTCATCAAAGAGTTGCATATGGTTATATGTTGTACAGATATTTAGTGATGCTGTTAAAAGAGAATTTTACTTCTTTTTCTACACGTTGACATTATTAATGCTGGAAACAAAGGAGGAACCAACTGTCTCTACCACACATCAAAAGGCCAAGGCCCATTAAACTAAAGAAAAACATAACAACAAATTCCTACCAATTTCCTGATATTAAACAGCTACATTTATTCCTGTCTTATTTCTGTTAGCTATATATATTATACTGACCACAGAGCCCCTGCAGCCTTCGTATTATATTGTAAAATCTGTGGATATCGACAATGTAACTATTTTACACAGTCGTCGTGGTATTAAACAATGATCGGTATGATAAAGTTCATCCATCTATCAGTGACAAATACCTATATTCCTCGTAGTGTCCCGTCGATTTTTTTTAGCTATATACTAACTAGTTGTATTATTGAGACACAGAGGATATACCATTTTTACTATATCCTATATAGATGTCAAGGACTAATTGTATATTTTTTATTCGACCTCGCTTTTCCTTACTAGAGTGGTAGTATTTTGAAGTGATGTGTAGATGACGACCAAATACCTCTATTACTATGTCATTGATATACTACCGTTATGATGGATACCAAAACAGATCTTTATCAACCGACTATCATATTTATTCACCGTACTTTGAAAAAGCAGAACCGCCGGTTTCTTCTTAATAATATGTATATGCAATTCGATAGTTATCTTTTTTTATGCGGTATGGATTTTGTTTATTTGTAAAGGCCATATGCCAATGGGTCTCCGAATAATGGTTGTCCTATGTAAGCCATCATACCACGTGTTTTATATTCATATTTGTTTCATACAGCTATATTGAATCTGACACTAGCCAATGCTACTTAGCAAAGGATTGAGGTTGTTTCGTTTCGATATCTCTATTATAAACTGTCGTCGGTCGCGGGTTCACAATTCCCGTTCCACAGATAAAATTGACGTATTGATATTGTATGCAAGTTTGTTTGCCATTACACAAGTTCAAATTAATTTTGACATCTTATTTTTTTTTTTAACTCACAATTAAAAAGTGATTGTTGCTTGACATAAGAAGGTTATTCGCAGCAGATCTAAGGTCATTCGGAGACAAAATTCTGCTTAATTCCGAAAGTGTAATTACGTTTTAAGGTCGCTTGACTTTTCATCCATACTATCAAATGTTTTAATAATCCTGGTACCTTTGATAACTATTAATACCACTGAGCCGATGTCACTGATGGTGGATGTTTCGTCCCCGCGGGTATCACCGTCCCAGTAGTCAGCACTTCGGTGACATGAATATCAATTATATGGCCATTTTTATAAATTTCCTGTTACAAAATTTTGATTTTCGAAAAACTGAGGATTTTATTATCCAAGGAATAGATTACCTTAGCCGTATTTGGAAAAACATTTTGGAATTTTGGGTCCTCAATGCTCTTCAACTTTGTACTTGTTTGATTTTATAACTTTATATGTAGACAAAACACGCGTCTGACGTATTAAATTATAATCCTGGTACCTTTGATAACTATTAATACATCTCTGATTCTAAAACAGACATGGTTTTACAGTCTTGATTTGTAACTTATTCTTATCTCTTGTACATGCATAAGACCTTTGATGATGACGTATTAAAATCCTGTGCAGCGTTTGATGTTTTGAAATCTAAAAAGCAATTCGAAGCAACTATTTTTTTCGTTCTCGTCTTACTGTTATTTAAGTGTTAGAATCATTATCTTCATAAGGAAGAGAATTGTTTATGTTACGATAAAAGATAAGCTTAAGGTTTTAAATTACTTTTTGCATTCAGATGACAATAGCTAAATCGAAATTTATTCGAACAGATAACATGGTTTATCAATCAATTATAATTCCATGAAATAATAACATGAATTTCACTTAATGGTCAAAAAAGAGCATCGTTCGAAGATTTTAATCAGGTACACGATCTTACAATATGTGATCTTTTGAAACTTGGTAAATTGCTTTCGACCCATGAAATTTTGTTGTGATTTCTTGTTTCTTCATTGTAAAAAATGAAGATAACAAATGTTCTTGGTTATGAATGTTTAGATACAGTTTGTATAATAGATTGTTTATAAATGAGTTAAAATAAAGTACAATTGTACAGGGAAATCCAAGGGTGACTGCCCCAAAAACTACAAGCTGATCTTGATGCAGCAGCAACAGCAGCGAAATGGGAAGTTTACTGGCTTTCACATATTTGAGTTTGACCGTTCCTTTCTTAAACAGATACAATGACTTCTCTGATGACGGTTTTTGTGGTTACTTTCTTCAAAAACAGTAGCAGTAAAACAATCAGTAAAATAAATGCATATTTAAATGACTGACTGTAAAAAGTAAAATCACAAAAATACTGAACTCAGAGGAAAATCAATTAGGAAAGTCCATAATACATGGCAAAATCAAATAACAAAACGCATCAAAAACGAATGGACAAGAACTGTCATATTCCTGACTTGGTACAGGCATTTTCAAATGTAGAAAATGGTGGATTAAACCTGGTTCTATAGCGCTATAAAACAACACTATCTGTTGTAGTATTTAAGGTACATTAGACAATGGCCCAAAAGTAAATTGTCTCTTTATCCCTTTCAATTCTACAAACAATCTGCTTGTACAATTTTAATCATAAAATAATATGTTTTTACCTAATTCTTGTTTCTAGTACAGATTTAGACAGCTTTTATATTACAATATTAAAGAAAAAAATAATCAAGCGTTTGATGTTTTAAAAATGTGAAAATAATTCCATACAAGTATTGTTTTCCGTTTGTTTAACTGTGTTAATTAATATCAGCATGACATTCAAAAGAGATAGCATGATTTAACGGTTCGATAATGAATAAGCAAGAGGTCAAAATAACTCTGACAATCGGAACATCAGAATGTGGATTCATATTGTATTATTTGATGCATCAATCAATTTTGGTTCTATGTAAAAACAGCGTAGATTACTTCTTTATTTGCACTTTAGGATAATTCATATTGTTTGATGATTTAAATCAAGAAATTTATCAATTGTGCGATCTTTTTTTCTTGATTATCAAGCATTAAGCTACACCATTTTCTTTGTAGTGGATCATTTGAATAATGGAAATGGGGAATGTGCCAAAGAGAAGACAACCCGACAAGAGAGCAGAAAACAGCCGACGACCACCAATGAGTCTTAAATGCAGCGAAAAATCTCCGAACCCTTAGGCGTCCTGCAGCTGGCCCCTAAACTTGTTCAGTCATTATGGAATTCATTCTAAGGTCCGATTTATACACAAGAAACTAAAATCAAAAATGATACAAGACTAAGAAAGGCAAAAGGCTCATGTCTTGTGAAGGTTAATAAATCCGGCGGGGTTAACCATGTTTTTGAGATCAGACGATTTTAATTTTTGAATTATCAATTTTCCCTCACCTTCAGATTTAGATGTAGTCACATCCTACATGATAGCTCAACTGACGCTGAATGGATAGAAAGATTTCACCTGCATATGGGATATAACGTTCCGATCTCTTTAGGTATTCAATAGTTTGCAGATGCTACAAAGACGATGTAAAACTTCACAAGTGTCTGAGCAGAAAGATGGTGAACAAGGGGAAGGTCAAAGAACGTCTCGTTTTTTCTCTCCAAAAAAAACCCCCCACTTCATCGAAAGATACCAAGACCTTGTTGATAAGAATTGTTTAATAACTTTAGAAACAATACACTAGGGTCTTGAAGTATATATTCTAGGTACTGAGGTTGTTTATCATCTAAATAACGTGTAATATCATTCTTTTATTTGTCTTTGTAAATTATTACTTTCCCTGTTTAGTCTTCTTTTGGCAAGATACATTTAAGGCCAACTGATGTGTCTACTTTATATACAAGGGAGGTAAATGCCACTTCATCTTTGTCTGTATGCAATTACCCATATCCATTTGACGTGGCTCTGTACTTATACATCCCGTCATTGTGTTATTTAGCTATAGTATACGTTTGTGTTCTTGCCATTTGTTCTAATGCGTTTTGTTTTTTATGACTTTTGGTTTTACCTTTGTCGACATATTTTCTTGTTTTTATAGTGATGCAGATTATAACACAATGTTGACTTCTGATCCCTATTTTTGACATTTTAACCTATTATGCCAGTTTGTTTAAATCACACATAGTTGTCAATGTAATTGAATTGTATGTTGTAAATTTTAGGCATCCGAAACACTTTTCTGGATTTACTTTTATCACGAACGATCGAAACCGAGTATTTGAAAGACAACAATGTGTAAGAATCGGAACATTTGGAGAGATATATAAACAAAAAGATCATAAAAATAGCCAAGTCCATCCTTTTGTTTATCATTGTACAAAGTAAAACAACAATAAAGATCAAATCCCGAGTAAAACTGACAACTGAAAGTCCCTAGGCAAACGACAAAACCAAATGCTCAAAACCATCAAACGAATGGATACCAACTGTCATATGCATGACATGGAACCGATAATTTCTAATAACTTTTCACCTGTATGATAGTCGCATACAATTCCATTATCATGACAAAGATGTTTAAACAAAAACAAGAACACAAAAAAAAAAAACCCAGACAAAATAATTGTGTCAAAAAAGTGGTACACATCCCATAAACAGTCATATTGACAAAAGTGAAAGTTAAAAGTACAATGTCTCGTCAAATGGATATAACCAGAGGTATATAGACAAAGCTGAAGTCGTCCTTAATCTATAATTGTGTAGTTACCTTATATTTTGCTCTTGAACTAATATTTTGTGTGCAATTATGTTGAAACGTTTACTTATATTCACTTATTGTATGTTCATTAAAGCTCATTTGTGATGACATACAAATGTTATCCAGTGTGTAACAGAATACAGTCGATCTCTTAGACAGTATTATAATTTATAAATAGTTTATACAAGCAATATGTCAAGTATAAATTCAGTGACACATCATGTATTGACACATCTAATAACACTGTCTAAGAGATCGACTATATTCTGCTACACACTGGATAACATTTGCATGACATAGCTTGAGAAATTGAACCGATTCATCTATGCTTGAAAAAATTGGCAGTGGTTTTCGACCCTGGTATGGTACATGACATTTAAAAAAAAACAAGGGTGGGTGCCTTGTTAAATGGCGTGCCAAACCTCCCGCTTCATGACAATGTAAAAAAGTAACGCTAAAACACTACGTGACAGAAATACTGCACAAACATCCGAAAGAACATAAAACATAGAAACACACACACACAAATACTACAATAGTCGATACAATATGCAAACTGCAGAACAACAACGAACATATTCAACCAACGAAAAACACCACAGGATATAATAAAAAGTGACTAGTCCTAAGCCAGGAGTTTGTAATTAAGTTGTTGTCATTTACTGTTTACTGTCACATATTTGTTCTTCGTTCATTTTTTATTTGTACATTCATGAGAATGTTTGATTTGTTTAATATTTATGATCTCATGGCATTTTATAGCTGACTATGCGAAATGGGCTTTGCTCATTGTTGAAGTTCGTACGGTGACATATAGCTGTTTCTCTGTCATTTGATGTCTTGTGTAAATTATATACCAAAGAAGAATTAAGCAATTGTAGATAACAGTACTTTGTTTTTCCTAAAATGTTTTAAAAAATTTACGATTTTAACAGTAAGATATTTAAAAGTAATTGTGAAAACAAATTAGACTAATATAATTTAAACCACATAATTTCATTCCGAAATTGCTAGTAGTAGTACCTATTGCTCGTCATATAACTGGCTACAATACCACAGAATCGTATCCGTGTGATTATTTAAGCATAGTTATTTAGGACATGGAAAAAGAATGTACTAAGAAACTTAGAGTGTTAGTTTAAGCAATTTGATTGGACGAGGAGATGTAAATATGTGCTAAATAGAAGACATAGCTTAATTGCATAACATGTCGCATTATATGGTAATAATCGTATATACATGGCAATGAACCGTTAATCGTTACTTTCAAAATTACCTTTTAATGTTGTTATTTGAATATAATGAAGATCTATAAGAGAGGTCGTACTTAATTAGAAGGAACTTAACAAGCCAGCGACTTTTTAACAATGATAATGAATATTTTACATATCAAAATGTAAATGTCTTTTGTAATTTATGCTGAAAAGGAAAGAATAATTAAGAAAATTATGTTAATAATTTATATGCTGAACTTACAATTTCATCACAGATTTTCAAATGGTTAGTCCTAAGTGATCGCAATCACAATACTATAAATAATAATGCACTTATGTCAATGTAAGTATACGTAGGTGTATTCCCTTATCCTAGGCTATTGAACTTACGAAGGAGCTCATACGTGTTAGTACTTCTTAGGTTTTTTTCTTGAACTTCCCAAAAAATATTGATTGATTGATTGATGTTTCCTTCCCTAGTGTCAGTGCTTAATGTTGCATGCGTAGTCGGTTGGTCTGAAATATTTTGTTAAGATTATGAAAGGCAATGAAAAACAAAACATCAATGTAAAAAGTAGAACCACAAAATTAATAAACTCCGAGGAAAATTCAAAACAGAAAGTCCCTGATAAAATGGCAAAATCAAATGATAAAACATACCAAACGAATAGACAACAACTGTTATATTTCTGACTTGGTACCGGCATTTTCAAGTGTAGAAAATGGTGGATAAAACCTGTTTTTATAGATAGCTAAACCTTTCACTTGTATGAACGTCGCATAAAATACCATTATATTTATAACAATGTGTGATCAAAACAAAATGACATAAAAAGGTAAAAATGCTAAAAAATAAGTGTATATGAGTCAACATTTTGTTAAAATCTTAATCAATATTACAAGAAACAACTATATAACAAAAATGCATTAAAGGGCATATAGAAAAAGCACATTAGCATAAAAGAAAAACAATGATACAAGAATTTACCATAAAAATATTTCCTTTCAATACCTGTCACCACATTCACCATTATTCTTTCTTTAGTTCATGAACGCTACAATGCACTTTAAACTGTTTAGCTCGACTGGAAGTGAATGAACCAATAATATATCCCTAATTAGTATGAGCATAACAATCACATTAATCACAACCTTGGTCTCGAACGTTTGAACTCTTAAATGTAGGTTGTTTTTCAATTGAAAGTCAAGGTCTTAAAAACATTTGGGAGGGAAGACCAAATAATTATTAATCATCTTGATGTGGTCTTATAACTAATTTTGATAGCTTTTTAAACTTCACAATGACTTTGATAAATCAAAATACAAAAAGAAGAATTTAATGAATACAACAAGCTAAACATTTAGCTGACATTTTACCAAAATCAAGATTACGGAATGCATGGTTGTTATAAAAGAAATTTCTTATATTCTAATAAAATTGATCAGAACTAAAAATGTTTTTGTCGAATACTTGACATATAGATGAGGTATTTGAAATTTTTTTTGTCGAATACTTTAAATGAGCATTCGATTAAAATAAAACTTACTTGAAAATTCTTTTCCTTGAACTGTAAATAATCAAAGTTATAATTCTGCACTGCAAAATGACAACACTCATTAAATAAAAACATATATTATCCCAACACCAATAAAACTATACAGGAATTGATGCACGATTTATTAAAATTCCTCGCACTGATCATGAAATCCAATCTGGATTTAAACCAAACAGTGGTATTTCAGTCTTAAACATCTTTTGTTACGCAGGAGAGAGGTTTTGCTAGCAGTGAAACCATGTTTAATCCACATATGTTTTTGTATATAAGAAAAATCGGGTACCAATTCAGGAATATGACAGTTGTAATCCATTGGTATGATGTGTTTGAGCTCTTTATATTGCAATTTGATAATGCAATTCATAACGGATTTTCCGCTTAGAATTTCAATCAGAATTTGGTATGTTCATTATTATTTATAATATGATATAAATGAATAGTTTCAATATCAAAATGTAAATGTATTTTGTGATAAATACTGAAAATGAAAGACCAATAAAGTAAATCAAGTTAAGGATTTACATGATGAACTTGCAATTCAATCACAGATTTTGACATGAATATTCTTTGATGATCGCTATTACAATACTATTCATTAGAATAAACTTTCGTTAATCTTAGTACGAATATACTTTTCTTAATCCAGGGCAATTGAATGCAGGAATATGTTCATACATGTGGATACAGATTTAAACTAGGGATATTTGCTGTTTTGTTTCTAGATTTGAAAAAAAGATTCGTCGATTGATTTCTACAATGGTAAATATTGGATGAACAAACAAAGTTTAAGATTTAAAGGCAATAGAAAGGAGGACATCGATGAAAAAGCGTAAAACAGTACGGTTTAGATTAAATTCAAAGTACTCATAAACCACCATCAACAAATTATAAAAAGTAAAATCACAAAAATACTGAACTCAGAGGAAAATCAATTTGGAAAGTCCATAATCACATGGCAAAATCAAAAAACAAAACGCATCAAAAATGAATGGACAAGAACTGTCATATTCCTGACTTGGTACAGGCATTTTCAAATGTAGAAAATGGTGGATTAAACCTGGTTCTATACACAGGTTTATAAATCATAGTGGTAAATTTCTGTTATTTTGCAGAGTGAAGATTTCATTCTCACACACATTCGAAATGCAGGACCGCCTAAGAAAATTTAGGATTATCTTACATTTTATGACACATCAAACATGTAGGAGTGTTTTTTCATTTCATAAAAGGATCGTCTTTCACGTGTTTACAAATTGTTTCCGTTCCACGTAGATCACCTACTTCTTTATCCTACACATTCAAAAACAATGCACAGTACACAAAGGACACTTCATAAATCCATCAAATTATAAATCTTTCAGAGTAATATAACTATTGATTATAATCCTAAAATAATCACTTTATATATTAATCTGTAAAATATCAATAATAAAACAATAACCCTTCTTCCTAAATGCGTTACGTTAGGCCTTCAGGTTAGTACGATTAAGGTAAACCGTAAAAAGTTACTCTCAAGCATTCAGGCTAGTGCGATAAAGGTAAACTGTAAAAAGTTACTCTCAGGCCTTCAGACTAGTGCGATAAAGGTAAACTGTAAAAAGTTACTCTCAGGCATTCAGGCTAGTGCGATAAAGGTAAACTGTAAAAAGTTACTCTCAGGCCTTCAGGCTAGTGCGATAAAGGTAAACTGTAAAAAAAGTTACTCTCAGGCCTTCAGGCTAGTGCGATAAAGGTAAACTGTAAAAAGTTACTCTCAGGCATTCAGGCTAGTGCGATAAAGGTAAACTGTAAAAAGTGACTCTCAGGCCTTCAGGCTAGTGCGATAAAGGTAAACTGTAAAAAGTTACTCTCAGGCCTTCAGGCTAGTGCGATAAAGGTAAACTGTAAAAAGTTACTCTCAGGCCTTCAGGCTAGTGCGATAAAGGTAAACTGTAAAAAGTTACTCTCAGGCCTTCAGGCTAGTGCGATAAAGGTAAACTGTAAAAAGTTACTCGCAGGCCTTCAGGCTAGTGCGATAAAGGTAAACTGTAAAAAGTTACTTAGTATATTTTTATAATAGACGTTCTCATTATCGTTTAGTTATATCAAAATATATACAAAAATACGCCACTTTAATCAGGATTAAACATGCCGTTTATGTTTCTCCGGTGTATGTGATTAAATACTTGTGGTATATAGGCATCCCGCCATTGTGATTTCATGTTATGGTCAATTTTTGTATTCTTAACTTTCATTTTGTTTGTATACTTTGTCTTTATGTCATTGTATGTTTTTTTTTTAATTTTTGTAATGATTAAGATTACATATTACACTATTAGCTGCTGTATCCCAATTTTTGACGTTTATACATAGAAATGTCTGCTTGTTTTGCTCATACATTGTTGTTAATACAATGAAATTTATTGCGAATGTCATTCAAGTATGATGATTTGCTAGCTTAAATACCAGGTTAATCCACCATTTTCTACATAAGCAATCGTCTATAACAAGTAAAAAATGTGACAGTTGTTTTCGATTAGTTTGATTTGTTTGATTTTGTTATTTTGCTAATCCGTTTAGAATTGCCATTGGAGTTCGTATTTTTTTTTTATTTTACTTTTTCATTTTTTGATGCTTGGTTTTCTTGTGTTTGTTTTTACGGTATTCCTGTCTCGTAGTATTGTCATTATAGCGGTATTTGTATGAAGGCGTTTGCTTTTGTTGTAGTTCGGTGTTTCTGTTGTTACTCGTTTTTTTCTCTTATAGTTGGTGTGTTGCAATCGATTTTATTTAGTAACCTGAATTTGGTTTTGCTTAATCGAATTTTAACTATTGAACAGCGTAGTACTACCGTTGCTAGAAAAAAGTAAGAAAATACAAATGTATAGTATTTATTTCATTTTGCATTGATTGCAATACAATAATTTTTCTCTACAATATAGTTATATTTTACTTTTTGACTTTAACAAAGCACATGTGTTATAACATACAAAATATATCTAAAAAGCAATTTGCAAATAACTAGACATATTGGTTGTTATGAGACCACAGTAGTCGAATGAGCAGTAAGTGTTACCAGTGATCCTCCTCTCTGTCCAATTTTCGTTTCTGCACTTTTACTTTAGTTCACCTCATGTAGATTTTATGAAAATCATAAACAAAGCTTATAACCACAACACTCATACCGTCTTCAAATTTGGGTAGTGAGTCAGGTTATTGAGATGTGGCATTCGTGTCCTAAGACAATGTAAATTTCATATATGAAACAAATAATTTAGCAAAGACTTCTTACCATTAAAAAAATATATATCTTCACGTATTGAAAAATCTGCAATATCTTTTTATCTTGAAAGTGTCTCGATAGGCTTTGGCGCTCTAACAAATATCACTACTACCACTTACAAAACTTTTCAGACTCCTTATGTATAGATTCCCGTCTATAATTTACTCCTGATTTTTAAAAGGAATATTATTTTGTTTTGTCATTAGATTGCATCCTTTTAAGATTAAACCCAAAATCTTCGATCTTTTTATTCCTACAAAATTGTTCAAAGTGGAATAGAAAAGGGTACACAAATGAAAACACATAGATGGAACAATGCACAAAGCAGACAAACCAAAATCATGGACACATTTTGTTACTGAAGGAATAATATAATAATTTGACAAAAACTTAGAGTATCATAACATATTAAAAAAGAAACTGCGACAAAGTTTTCGTCTATGACCAGAATATAGACATAGTTATTTCGCTATGTAATTCCAAAAATATTTACAGACAATCTAATTTAAAAGCAGATCCTTTTTCCATGCATTTTTTAAAAGAACTATTATAAACACATGGACACAGAATACGTACTCTTTTAATATGAATTGAAAGGATATTTGATTTTGTGTAATATAAACATATTTCAAAAGTAAGCTCGAGGCCAACTTTTGTATGAAAACAATATTAATCAAGTAAATCTTAAGCAAATTTAGGCATACAACTTGAAGTTAATATAACTTACAACGGGTTTTTTTCCTTATATACAATTAATTATAAAATATTTTATAGCATGCAAACTTATTGCCACAATGTCAGTTTAAGCCATTTTAACTTCAAGCACTTCCAAAGGACATACTAATTGTTCGAAGCACTTACATTCAGATTAAAAGTATTGTTTCGCCTAATGTTATATACTTGTCACACAAAAAATGATAACTGATAGAAAAGTCCATTAGCTGATATAGCATTCCCAGTACCAACTTTAAATAGATAACATCTTGTGCATTCTGGTGTTAATTTGTCATACTGAATGTAGAGACACTCCCCATGTTTTAAACACATGGACCCACATGCTACCACACCGCACGTGTTTACACTAAATATTTCTTCAAGGGCATTGATCGACCCCGAATAAAGGAGAAATTGTCCCTTTGATCCACCATAGTTCCCTCGTATGCTACTACTACATGACGGTGTGACTGAAAATTAAAACAAACTACATAATAAGCAGTCACGCCATTATAAATTTCATATGAAATACAGACATCTGTAAACAACAATTTTTAGTTTAATAGCTAAGTTTTTAGAATAGAAATCATGCCGTAAAATTTGCATAAATATGATAAGATGTATCAAAGAGAAATTTACCTTATATAAATATTGTACATATGTAACCTTAAAAAAATCAATATACGTAAATATTGAAACAACGAGAAATCACTTTACATAAATATTTTTTGTCTGTTGGTATATTACGATACTTGGTGATAAGCAACGTTTTTTTGTATGACACTTTTATGTAAAATAAGAAAAAATAGACAACACAGAAAAAATAGTTTTTTAAGGGCTTTGGGCATCGAAATGAAAAAATGATGGAATAATGGATTATTTCAAGTGATGTACTTGCTTTTACATTGTGACTGTGGAGTTCGTCAATTTTCCTTATACCTTCATCCATCATGTTTTTCTTTTGTTTAACCATAATCTTGTATTCCGTAAAAAAAGTCATGCATGATGCTAAAGGGAGTCCTTCAGTACCGAATTTTACAAAATTATTTAAAATTGCAGCATTTTATCATAGCCTGCCTTCAACGGCAATGTACAGTATTGGCTTGCATTTTGAATTCACTATCATGAATGTTTTGTAAAATCATTAAATATGTATTAAAAGACTATTTTAAATTCAAATTACAGTATTGTTTTTATGAACAAAAGTTAAAGTTAAAGCAGAGAATTCGCCCTACCTACACCATCCATCTTAGCAACCGACCAATATTTTATTCTTGTTGAATGCATGTAGCCAAAAAAAAGCGCTAAGCTCTCTGTACGTAAAAGACACACGTGAAAACATGAAGGGTCCACATAGGTTACCCTACATCGAAGACAAACTCTTGACAGAATTAACATATCTGATAAATATTTTTTATTCATTCTCGTCCTGGATATGCTTTGAATATTTGTGACTGAATTGTAAGCTAACAACAACCAATCAATCTATGTTTTAAAGGAATAATACTAAAAATCTATGGAAACACATTTTTTCATCTTTTAGAACCTTATACCTTCTACTGAAGGTGTATTTAATTACCTGCTAAGTAAGGACGATTGAATTGGTTCAAGTGGGATATTTTTATAACCACCAATCAAGGGTATCGTACGAAAATAATAAAACAATAAAATAGGCATTGAACTTTTTTTTCAAAGTTGAAATTTTTACATTTCAAATCTAAGATTTTCGACTGAAACTCCAATTTCAACCTTAAGACTTTCATTAATCCTGAAATTTGAGCTTTTTAAACTCGGAACTTGAAATTTCGTCGGTATCAAATGTCACCATTTCTACTTTAAACTTGATATTTCGACTACTGACAAATGCGAAATTTCGTCAATTTTAAATGAAAATATTTCACTCATAAAATTTAGAACTACATTAGAAATCTGCAAAATTTCGTCTTTTTCTAAGTATTTATACTTTAAGGTAAGTATTCCAACATAGTCATTACAATTTTAGGAGAAGAGATGAGTGCAAATTTTAAAGCGTCATCCACACATTTTGTAAATTTATATAAAGAAGTTGGTGTTGTATTATAAATTATGATGTGGATTAGCATTTAATATTGAAAAGTGTCATTCGGAAAGAACATGCATATTAGCCCTAAAACAAAGCGGTTGTTTTTCAATATTCTATGTTTTAGTTTCCACGAGACAATCATAGAATCGTCAGATCTGAGGGCATAAAAAATCTCATATTTTATGGTAGGGTTTCAAGGACTGTTTGGTTTCCCAAAAGGAGGTCACTGACTTTGCCTTATGACATGCATTGGTCAGGGCGACTCAACAGCTTTTTTTGAAATTTTGAAATGTTGTTATTTGTATTTGTTTTTGGAACATTAATTTATCACTACTATTTGGCATTCTCATGCTTGCTGTCTTCATTAATTAATTCAAATACTTTCAAGATTCAAACTAGGAATCTGAATGATTAATCTATCAAATGTACTCCGTTGTAAAAAAAAATCGGACAAGACGTTTCATTTTCTGATTTCAAACAAATATTGTTTTTTTTAAATCTACCCCTATGAAGAGGTAATCGAATTTTCCTTTTTGTAATAAATTGGTCGAACACTTTTCTTAAGGTTCATGTTAACCCTTTGCCTAAAATGGCCGTATTTTCACCTCAAAATTTACTCTGAGTGCAGACAAACCTGCGTATCTGTAAAAATTTTAAAGCATAGCATAGCTCAGGTTCACATTAACGGTAACAAAAAGTCGCATACAAATTTTAAAAAAGCTTCACGTAAGTCAATACCCCGTCAGCGCCAAATTCAGGTAGAACGAGCTATGGGATGTTGGCAGTAGGGATGACTTAACACAGGTTGCAAATTATTTAAATGTGTGTATCATGACTATTGGGAGGCTAAGAAATACTGGTCGGACAAATCCTCGGCAGGCCATGTGAAACGACGTTACATAAAGACAGGCACATCATCATTGTTCTTTAATCTCCTTACTCGACTTGTAAACTCGTCATAAACAGCACGGCACACCCATCAAAGAAATAACAATAGAATATCTGCCCATACAGTGTGTAACTGATTACGTTAAGTTGGTCTAAGAGCTCGTCGATCGTTGAAGGGACACATCCTTACACAGCGTCACATGATGTCAGTGGACTCGAATACGGATTCGATGGAATTGGCTTACATGGAGACTGGTTCTTTTTAAAAAACAGACATTTCAACATTTTAGACAGCCAAAATAATTATGTTTTCATTGGAAGCTTCAAGATTTTAAAAGTCAAAATTTCAGATTAAAGTTCAAATCTCGAGATTTTAAAAGTTACAATTGTAAACTAAGTCAAAATTTCAAATGTTAAAAAATAATTTTGTATTACTCTGTTCATAACCTGCTTCCGTAGTAAAGCTGAATCCGACCAATGAAAAATTCTCCTTTCTTCGTTCCAAACTAAAAGCTTATTTTATACCGGCTTCGTCGAAGGAGAGGGAATGTCAATAAACCTGATTTTATCTGTTTTATAAATGTATACAAAAAGGCAGGTTGACACGTAAAATCACATCCGATAAGATTTCCCGCGAATTAAAAATGATTAAAGAATGCCGGATGGCATTTATAAACCGATATATCCGACGAATAAATGGCGGATGGAGATATTTCTTTGAAAGATACTAAGTAAGAAGTTTTTGATCACTAAAAAACACAACAAAAAAAACAAAAAACAAAAACAAACAAAAAACAAAAACAAACAAAAAACCAAACGAAAAAGCTTTAACGAATATAAAGTATTGTAACGATTTATATAATTACTTACATGTACTCCGTGACGATGAAGTACATGGCGTTTTTGTTAAGGAACTACTTGGTTCCGAATCACTGTGAAAGCCAATACATGTAATGGAACCTTCATAATTTCCTGCAGAGTTATCAAACATTCCACCAACCCGAAGAGTGCCCGGTACAGGGAAAATCACATTGTCTTTATAAGATTCATCCTTATCATACACTTTACTGGTACCCATGTACATCCACATTTTCCCAGTTACTTTATCTATTCCATAAGAAATGTAGTACCACGTGTCTTGCGACGCACTTGACCCACAAATTTCTGTTTCGGTTTTACTTTGTAACACCCTTGCAAAGTGGATTTGTTTAGTATCAAGCCACAATTTAATATCCTTCAAATCAGTGTTTGGATCATCAGGTTTATAATGAAATAAGGCTCCATGCTGTTTTGCTGTATTTAACCAGAAAGATAAAGAAAAGTCATTCACAGCTACCCCTTCAATTCTTATATCGTAATGAGAGCTTCCGTCAAATGCCGTGCTTTGGACGGGAAATCCAGAAGGCTTTATGTTAGTAAATGTCATATCACACCCTGCAGAATCATCTTGAGTTGGGCTATTTATGTTCACCTCACGGGCATATGCTTTACTGTCAAATGGCCAGAGAAGTTCCAAATTTGCTTTCGTCAGTGTAAAGAGACCTTAAAAAATGCGATTGATTATAATACAAGCCTTGGAAACAATAAAATGATTGCATATTTCAGTGCAATTAGCTATTAATGGTTAAAGCGTTTTACTTAAAATAAAAAGACAGATGTCGATGTTTTTGTTTACATATCAAATAAAAATGTCAAACATTATTTTGTACAAGATTTACAAAAGCATCAATTTAAATTCATTTAAAACATCTTCATTGAATTAGATTCCACTAAAATTGATAAAAATTCATAAATATAAAAACTTCTAATGAGAAATAAATAAAAGAAAAATGTACAAGAACAGAAATGTATTGTTTGATATGAAAAAGGCAAGACATATAGAATCTTAAAAAAGTCCTTTCGGATGTTTTCAAAAAATATTTAAAAAAACCGCAAATGTATATGCCTATTCATCACTACACAATTTTAATAATTTCAAGCTTACAGAATGGATTTTACAAAATTACATTATGATCTTACCTTGTAAGACTAGAACTTTTGTCAGCAGCGTCATGACTGATGAATATTTCGTGTTATCAATGCTCATATCAACATAATCCTGATAATTGTCAAATCGATTCTGCCAGACTTCAGCATGTTAGTATTTCTTATTATTGAATTCCAGCAGCCACTAGCCTAGTCGTTTAATATAGTATTCGGAAGTATTGGATTTGATAAGGCATGTTCTCTACTCTAACCATAACACTAATGTGATTCTAATGGTGGATATATCGAAAGCTTTTTGATCCTCTGTACCATAAAACAATACAATATGTGATAACAGACAAAATTATCTTCTGCCTTGTTGAATGATATCAAATAACACTCTCTTTCTGGTAGATTAATATGTTATTACCATTGTCGTTAAGCGATAATATCTGTCCATTTGGGCTTTATTGATTATTAAGTTCATCAGGATGATAAACAAGAAAATTCCTTTACATTTTAAAATAATTTTGAATAATTTTCTAAATAACCAAACAAAACGTGGTGCACTATTTTAAACAACCTGTTACGCATGGCATTCAGTGTGCACCCCCTTTTTAATGTTCTTTTTCATAGACAGATTTTATTTACAACAAGCTAGCTTTCATTATTTATTGAAAATTAAAATGTTCTGTATATAGTATTGAATTGATTGTTGGTTGAATAATTTAACGTCAGCTTGCAAATAGTTTATGAATGTTCATGACGTTATTATATTTTAAGTAAATTGATACATGTAAATATATGTTCAGGAGGGCAAATACATAATATGTATATGAAGTTTATTCAGTCAATAGTATGGGAAATTATAGCCCTGTTGTTCACTTATAACAAACAAAAGATCAATTCTAAAGTTATTTGTTTTAAGTATAAACTTATGCGAGAAGTATGATTCAATCGTAAATACTCGGCCATTCTCGCTATGAAATAAAAGTTAATTTTTTGTGTAACCAGAAAGTCCGAGAAGTTCCGATAGAAGTATGACTTACATTTGACAAGCAGCGCATACCTTGTCACAGTAAGCACGTATATATGTGTTTAAACAAATGTGTCCAAGGTGTTACCATACATCATATATAAATCAACACCATATCATACTATTTGATTAAAAATAAGAGAGTAATTTTATTGATATTAATTATATGATATCTATGCAATGTTTTACAATTCGGGACTAATAAAAGAACAACAGTTAATTATGTAACAAAAGTATCTTAAAAATATTAAAAGCTGCTCTCACACATTTTTTAAACGGACACTTTCAAAAAATTAACTCCTAGAATTTAAAGTAAAGGAGACTTTTGATAATTTCAAACATTACGCAATTTTTATTAACATATTTTCTGTAAATATAATGTTGCTCATAAAATAATGGCAGACAATATTTGTTTTTATCCTATTTTTATGTTATAAATATATCTAAATATCATATGTCGTCCAACAGCAGACGATGTACTTACTAACCCAGTTAAAATGATTTTTTTCTTCCAATACAATTTTAAATAATTATTTGCCTCTCACACATACTGTCAATTTCAATTAATTCCAAGAAGAGACTGCACGAAACCTATAAGGCGTGTTGCATCTGCTTTATTGTGTCCTGAGCAACAGCGATGGCTTCATTACCGTTGCTTCCTATTGTAGCGAGTACGTTTTGACACTAATTTTCAAAGTGTGTGCCATCTTGTATTTTCTTGATTGATAAGCAGTCCTGTTATTATCTGACTAACACGCGACATTTAATATTCTTAAACATCGATTTCAATAATATTATTATTAAATCCTCTCTTTTCAGACAAAATGCATAGAAAATGTAAGCTTATGACTCAGACATATTGTTTTAATTTTTTTTCTATAATATCTTACATAAATTTTATGTAAATATTTCATAAAATAGGTTCTTTTGCACTGATCTTATTATTGAAATATATAAAATAATTTGAGGCTTACATGTAATAGCTTAATTCGAATTAAAAAGAAATGAATTAATGTTAAGAGTTTCCTATGATTTTTACGGCTTTTTACGGTTGCAAATGTAGTTATTCTATCGACCCGCACATCGTACTATTTTGTCTCTTATATGAAAAATTATTTCCACTCCGCCGTTTTTTTATATCAGTTGCTGAAAAAATGTAAAAAAACTTAAAAATCGCCACTTACAAAATATGAATCCCTTTGAAGATTTGTGACCGAGTTTTCCAGTACGCGATCTCATTTATTTGGTCAATAAGCTTTGTATTGTAGACAATGTAATCATTACAGAGGATTTTATTTCATCACATTAAAGGATATTTAAGTGAATTTTGTTTACTTTAAACATTTCGTAATGCACGTCTCACTAGTTAGGCGAACTATGGACCGGAAGCTAAAAAAACCTTCCTCAACTGTAACAGTTATTTAACAAAAAAAATTGAACAATAATGAGACATTTATTATATGATAGGAAATTCCTTTGAATTGATTCTATTGAATTCCCTTTTCTCACATGAGGATACATTCAATAGAATATGAATTATTAGTATTGAAAGTTTGTTTTTATATATTATAAATACAAAAGCTTTTATTATATTTGTACAGTTTTAAGTGATTGTTCGATAAAACAGTTATGTCTCTAATTAGTTGAAACAGTGAGCATGAGGAAGAATGCCAGGATTAAAGTGCTGACACGAACTATCATTGATATGGTCATATTTATAAATAAACTGTCTATAAATTTTTTGAATTTTTGAAATACTAAGGTTTTTCTACTTCAGGAATAGATTACCTTAGCTGTATTTGGCAAAACGTTTAGGAATTTTGGTCCTTTATGGTTTTCAATTTGGTATTTAATAAGGCCTTTTTAACTTTTTTGGATCCGATCATTACATTCGTCTCAACTCGGCCGATTCCGTACCCTCATCTAACGGATAGAAGGAGAGTAGCGGATTCTACCGAGGATTGCCGAATGCCGATCATTACACTAATGAGTATTTTGTAGACGAAACGCACGTCTGGTGTACATACATTAATCCTGGTATATATGACGAGTTGTCTAGTTAGTTAAGATAACCAGCATTTGGTATGTATGCTAGATTAAATATATGTCTATGACAGAAAATATGCCTTATTATTAATAACATATTAACCTTCATAACATTGATGTCTTAATCGTCATTCGTATTAACAGATCCTTCAAAAGAAACTTTATCCTGTGACGAAGGCCATTGTGATTGGTTGTTTGGTTTACAGAAGACACATGTATTCAGATATAACCGCTGAGGTATCATTTCAATTGGCTTGAAATCTGAGGTCACTTTAAATTTAAACTAGAGGCTCTAAAGAGCCTGTGTCGCTCACCTTGGTCTATGTGCATATTAAACAAAGGACACAAATGGATTCATGACAAAATTGTATTTTGGTGATGGTGATGTGTTTGAAGTTCTTACTTTACTGAACATTCTTGCTTCTTACAATTATATCTATAATGAACCTTGCCCATTAGTAACAGAGAAAAATATTTGGTAAAAATTTACATAAAATTACCGAATTCATGAAAATTGTTAAAAATTGACTATAAAGGGCAATAACTCCTTAAGGAGTCAATTGACCATTTAGGTCATGTTGACTTATTTGTAGATCTTACTTTGCTGAACATTATTGCTGTTTACAGTTTATCTCTATCTATAATAGTATTCAAGATAATAACCAAAAACGGCAAAATTTCTTTAAAAATTACCAATTGGAGGGCAGCAAGCCAACAACCGATTGTCCAATTCATCTGAAAATTTCAGGGCAGATAGATATTACCTAAAAAACATTTTTATCCCATGTCAAAGTTCCTCAAAATGCTTTGGTTTTTGAGTTATAAGCCAAAAACTGCATTTTACCCCTATGTTCTATTTTTAGCCGTGGCGGCCATCTTGGTTGGTTGACCGGGTCACGCCACACATTTTTTAAACTAAATACCCCAAAGATGATTGTGGCCAAGTTTGGATTAATTTGGCTCAGTAGTTTCAGAGGAGAAGATTTTTGTAAAAGATTACTTAGATTTATGAAAAATGGAAAAAAATCGACTATAAAGGGCAATAACTCCTAAAGGGGTCAACTGACCATTTCGGTCATGTTGACTTATTTGTAAATCTAACTTTGCTGAACATTATTACTGTTTACAGTTTATCTCTATCTATAATAATATTCAAGATAATAACCAAAAACAGCAAAATTTCCTCAAAATTACCAATTCAGGGGCAGCAACCCAACAACAGGTTAAACGATTCATCTGAAAATTTCAGGGCAGATAGATCTTGACCTGATAAACATTTATACCCCATGTCAGATTTCCTCTAAATGCTTTGGTTTTTGAGTTATAAGCCAAAAACTGCATTTAACCCCTATGTTCTATTTTTAGCCGTGGCGGCCATCTTGGTTGGATGACCGGGTCACGCCACACATTTTTTAAACTAGATACCCCAATGATGATTGTGGCCAAGTTTGGTTCGATTTGGCCCAGTAGTTTCAGAGGAGAAGATTTTTGTAAAAGCTAACGCCGGACGACGACGGACGACGGACGACGGACGACGGACGACGGACGACGGACGACGGACGCCGGACGCCAAGTGATGAGAAAAGCTCACTTGGCCCTTTGGGCCAGGTGAGCTAAAAATGTCTTTGGGAAAGAAGTTAACTTAATATTCCACAATATGCGTTAAGAAAATAAACGTTTTCGAGAAATCTGAAATAAAAAAAACATTGAACACAATAGTATGTAAACAATATTTTCATTAAAAAACTTTTTTCGACTAGAAAATGTTATGTCATAGAAATTAACATAACAAAAAACGGGTTGAAGTACTATAAAATTGAAAGTTCTTAATAAATACAGGTAACTATAATAACAGCTCTTGGAAGAAAAAAATACAGATTGAATGAATTGATCAAATGATTATATATGATGTGATGTATACATATATAAAAAGATGATAATTACATGTACATTTGTACAAAGATAGATGATATTTATAAAGATAGATGTTCATTAATGAGGGGATTTTTTTTCTCATTTGCTCTCCCCCACAAATTAGACTGTAAAAATCAACACCCCTTTAGTTGCTTCCATGGACAACGTAGGGTTGATGTAACAGGTGATTTTTAATAAAAAATACGTTTAAAATTAAAAAAAAGAATCTTTCTAAATGATTCAGCAAATTTGATTGATCTTACATGTAATTACTGACCGAAAATAATCGCAAATTCAAACTTTGTGAATTATCTAAACATTTTTTTCAAATCTATTTTAAGGACGTATATATAACACTTTGACCTCATTGACCAATGCCTCATTAAAGTCCACAACAGCAGTTAATTCTGCTTCACCAAACTTAATTGTGTTGTTGATAAGGACATCGCAGAATTTTTCTAGGATTAAGATGCAATGCATTGTCACAGTTTCAGCTTACATGGACACTAATAAGTTTTAATAGCATTCTCATGTAAGTCGATACGATTTCACTTTTACTTAATTGAAACCAGGACATAAATATAGTTTTTTTTTAAATGGACTTAAGTACTATATATATATATGCAGGCAGTTTTTTAATGGATCGTAGCGACAGTTACGTTTAAGATTTAAAAGATGATGCACTCATATCACACCGCTCAGAAAATGCAAAAATAACACAAAAATTGGAGAAGCATTGTTCACTCTTGTGATTAAAAATATACCTGGGATCATTTCAGAACATTTTATCTTGTTGGAAGATGTTATTTATTAGGATGCTAGCTAGTCGACTACGATTTTAAAGAAAAAGGGGGAAAGTGGGACATTTACAAATAATATCTTTTTCTATTCGGAGTACAAAGACAAAAAATATCAATTTAGTATTTAAAACAGTACATGGATTTTCTCCTTACCTCCCTTCGAAAAATGAAATTGTGTTATGTATGGTGAAACATGAAGTAATAAGTTATAAAAAATTCGATTTGGTCCTTCAGTATTTAACGCCAAATTTCAATTTGAAAAAATTAAAGTTCATTTCTATGCAGCTGGTCATATCTGTTAAGTGTGTGGAGCAGGATCTGCTTACCCTTCCGGAGCACCTGAGATCACCCCTAGTTTTTGGTGGGGTGCGTGTTGTTTATTCTTTAGTTTTCTATGTTGTGTCATGTGTACTATTGTTTTTCTGTTTGTCTTTTTCATTTTTAGCCATGGCGTTGTCAGTTTGTTTTAGATTTATGAGTTTGACTGTCCCTTTGGTATCTTTCGTCCCTCTTTTAAGCTTAAATGTACTTATACTATATCCATTATTTGTATCAATGTCATCAATACTTTATAAATTATGTTTACAATTGCAATTTTTCAACAAGTCTGAAATAAAAATTAAGTAAAATTGTTCTATAGAATTCAATAATTATATATCGACAGTCAAAGTGACAGAACTAATCATTTGTTTGATCATCACAAGTCATAAATATATTCAATCTCGTAGAAAAGTCACTAATCCTAATTGTTATTGACACATCAAAACATTTAAGTTTCCTCATACATTAACACAGCATGTTATTTCGATTTTAAATTTAAAACCACATCAGTACTAATCTTGTAATGTGATAATGCTATGAAAAATTCCTTTATACGGCAATATTTTGTGGGTAACATCCTCCTTCTGTGCCCTTTGATTGTGACATGTCTCAATAGAAATAATACCACAAATCCTTATTTCTAAATTGAATTTCAATTTTCTTCAAAGAAAAAGAACAAAAAGCATTGTCGTCGCCTAATTTTATTACGGTAAGAGAAACAGACATAACACAACAATCTCATTATCAGATTTTTCAAAGCAAGGAATGGATTAAAATAATGCAAAGATTTTACATGTATCCACAAATATAGAACACGTTTGTTTCTGCGCCCTTTAGACAGTGGAAAATTTAGTGACAAAAAATCATCGCCCTTGTAGCACTGATAAATGGAATTCTTAAGATGGTACGGGTGTCTTTCGCCATCTTGGATTGTATAAAACAGAGATTCTAAGGTCCAGATTTTCTATCAAGTTAGCAAAATTTGATGCTGGAATGCAGATAACTAACGTGAATTTTCATTCAAAAGAACCCATTTATAAGAATGTAACTTATAAAAATCAATATATTTACATGTGAATATTATTTTGGTTGAAGTTTTATTTTTTTAAACGTAAAAAACGTACGGTGACCCTATCTTTTCTTTTGATATTCTCAAAGCCTTGTCTAAAAGCTATCTTTTCGTAATCTAGTTTACAAATCTATCATTTAGATTAGATTCCAATAACAAAATGGTGTTATTTCCTGAATAATTCATACAAAATGTGCCATTTGTCATAACCAAAAGCTTGAGAAAATGCACATTGACCTATCATTTTTGTTATATTTGTGAACAATATACTTCGTATTGGCTAAGTATGAACTCCCATACCACCTTAAACGATTATCACGTTCTCCGACGCTAAGTATGATTCCACAAGATAACGTTCATGAATGCAACAAATTTGTAATAAGGAATATGAGTTAAAATAAAACGAAGAAATCACACAAGTAAGCGTTTCTTATAAGAAATTTATACAGAATGCATAATTAAAAGGAAGATTACAATACAGCCAGTATAAATTCTGACTACAATATTATCTATCAAAATTAAAGTAATTTTAATTTTCATAAAACTATATTTGTTAGCTTTATCAATGAACTTAATGAAATGACACCTACTTTATCTTTCTTATTCTTTACCATGAGGAATGGACCCTGGCAGTTTTATTTTTGAAAGTTTGTAGTTGGAAGATATGTTATTTAAAATACCGTTAAAAACTTTTTATATGTCTTTGTGTTTTTCAATTTTTCTAACTGCGCAAATCTCTGATTAACTCAAACATTCCCAAACAAATTATTACTGACTTTTAATTCAATTATGGTTTGTTCCGTGACGACTATAAACTGTCGATTTTGATAATTTTCAGATAAGTCGTTCCAGAGTTTTGTTCCTTTAATCATCAAATGTTACGCAGTTCGTCATGCCTTTAATTCGAACATGCGTTTTCAAATTACAAAAGTGCATATACATTGCATGTTACATATACCTTTCAATTTTAACGATTTTAATTGAGATAAGTTGTTTCAGAGTTACGAGACCTAGATTCGAAAGTTAAAAATTCGATAATATGAATATGTCTCGCGAAAACTCAAGTAATCTTCAACGAAATCAACGAAAAAGCAATTTTACACGCATTCGTTCTGTGTCATGCAAATTAAATCAATATAGAACGTTGACTGTCAACGAGTTTTAGACGGACTTCTTGTGGGATGACACTCCCATAATAATAACAAAACTATACATTATCAGATCAAAGTCTTTACGTAGAAATAAATATATGTCATAACTATATTGCATGTTAGGCATACACCAAGACACTGTTGGTATTGTATCATTCTGATTTTATCTTTATTTTGTGTTTTTGTTTATATTGGTATTTTTTTATATGTTGATCGTATTGGGGCATTGACTTCAATGTCCTTATGGTACTTAAATTATTTATTGTGATCATAAGTTACTAGACTTTTATCTTATTACCTTACAACTGAAAAAATATAATTATAGCAGCTTAAAACAAGTGGAATAATAAGAATCGGTGAGAGATATATCTTTCATGGTTTATTTTCAAAGACAAGAATTTCTTTTTATAAAATTTCTTTGAACATGAAAGTAAGGAACTTCTCTTTACTACTTTAAGAAACAAAAATATGTTGAAAAATGAATTAAACCGCAAATATGAATTTCAAATTGGCATCCTGATAAACTATATAGAGAACAGTTTCAACTAATATCATGCCATCGGCGTGTTAACTAATTTCTTCGTGAAAGTGGTCAGTTCTATTTTGATTTTAAGAGAAACGTTTTTATTCATATAAAATGTTAATCCTACAGTCTTATCATGTTTCTGGAATTGCAAAACGTTCAAAAGATGTTATCTTTATGTAGAGTAAAACACCGCGCACATGTGATACAACGATACCAAAAAGGGATAATCATAGAAAACAATGAATAGAAAAGGAAAGTCAATAAGATACATTTTGGATTTGGTGCTGTTGTGTTGACGGAAACATATCATTTCCTTTTATTCCTGATAAAATTGTGACAAACAAGAATCCACAACATATTACACAAATACATTGAGTATTATAATATTTGACACAAGCATTTATTACTTAAAAGAACTATTCAAAAAGAAGTTGCTACAAGAAGATTTTTGTTTTATCAGGGGATATATTTTTATATAGTTATATAAGTTAACTTTATATTTATGCTAAATTTAGAGCATAACTAGAATCTTAAGTTATTTTATCTTACTATATGCATGCAACATTTTGATTTAATTATTGTAAAATTAATGATATCCAGATATAACAAAACATGATGCATGCATGCAGCAAAACAACTTGATAATTATTGATAATGCAAAGACAAAATAAAACACGAATAGAAAGATAAAAGATGGTATAACAATGCAAATGACAATACCAATATACATTTATTTAAATCCTGTCATTGAGAGGCTGTAAGATAAATGTCGACAGGATCTTACAACACGTAATCAGCCTTTACTTCCTCTTTTGTTAATGTGCTGGAGTCATGTAAATACACATGTTTGTGCTTATTATTCCATAAAACTGAAAGGAGCTGAAAAAATACAAAGGTCATATCATTCCTCTACTAAAACATCTGAGAAAGCAAAATTGTCTCGTAACCTGAATATTTATGCCAATTCACATTTAAATTTCAAACAAAATGGAAAATAATAAATTTTTGACATGCCCATTGTTTGGTAAATTGTGTACTTCTTCTATGATAAAATAAGACAGAAATAGTGTTGTCCGGTTAATAAAGTTCAGTCCACACGTGCTATTTTACTAATTTCCATAATTTCCATTGCATCAGTGGCCTCGATTCTAACGAGTGCATTTCTCAATCCAACAAAAGACTTGAAAGGTAGATTCAATTTAGTTGCTTCACAACTAAACACAAGGTCCTATAAGTATTTAAAAGATCAACAAATGGAAGACCTTAAGTTCGGAATCTATCCGGGTTTAGTGACATGGCTGACTGTGGACTTGTAACTTGTAAACTAACACGTTAATAATACGTCTCACTCCCGGTCTGTGTTTTTGTTACATTGTGTTCCTTCTGAATCGATCTCTTGAGTTCAGATATGGTCATATTAATAAATTAACGGTTTACAAAACTTTTGGAATTTTGAAATATCAAGGCTTTCCTTCCTCAGAAATAGATTAGAAAGCTGTATTTGGCAAAACATTTAGGTATTTTGGTCCTCAATGCTTTTCAACTTCGTACTCTATTTGGCCTTTTTATAATTTGTTGGATTCGAGCTTCACTAATAAGTCTTTTGTAGACGAAACGCGCGTCTGGCGCAAGTACAAAAGTTAATCCTGGTATCTATGATGAGTTTATTTTCAACTAGTTATTATTGTTTGTTCGTATGTTGTATTGTTACACAACTATCCAAGGTATGGAAAAGGGTTTGTCGCAAATAATTTAGAGCAATCCTGCCGCATTTCTTTAGGTGCCTGTCCCAAGTCAGAAACCAGAAATTCAGTGGTTGTCGTTTTTTTTTTCTGTATACCATTTTATTTTTTCGTTTATTGTTTTGTGAATGAATTAGACTGTTAGTTTTCATGTTTGAACTTGTTAAACATTTGTCATATCTGGGCCATTTATAGTTGACTTTGCCGGTGCATTTCATTTGCGCGCAATATTTTTTAAAAGGTAGATTTTACTACAACAAATAACTATTATTTTGTTTTTAAGCAGAAATAGGATTTAAAATGACAGTCATATAATTTAGAGTTTAGCTAAATATAAAACCAGGTTTAATTCACTATTTTCAACATACGATTATACCCGGATGAAGCCAATACTACGACATTTGTTATCAATTATTTTGATGAGTTTGAGCTTTTTATTTTGCTATTTACCTAGGGACTTGCCGTTAAAAAAAAATTCCTAGGAGTTGGGAATTTTGTGATTTTACTTATTTTGTTATACTATTGTTGCTACGTCCTAGCCTCTTATATTTTTTTCGGAAAAAAAAGTACTGATTTGATATAAAACTATATCAAAGTGTTATACTTTTTTCTGTTCAAAGTTTGGATATATTTCACTTAATATATTATGGGCATTGTTCCTTTACTGTTTTTGTATAACACTATTTATCATCCTGCTAAATAAAAGTTATATTTATTAGTAAGAATAGAAGGATATTATTACTGTTTTACAACTTGATGATAATACATTCTTTAAGAAACGAAATCTTTGTTTAAGGTCGTATAATCCCCTCTATGGTGACCTCTGACAAAACTTTTGCTCAAATTAAGATGTTGTGTTAAATGATAGTTATGTTTGCGCTATATTTCTTTTAATTGATATTCATATCGTAGGTATGATTTATATATAATGTCAACTTTAGAAAGATTTACGCATATATACTGCAATTATTTTACTTGAAGAATGTGATATTAATAAAATTGAAGAATTTTTTAACAGTCAATAGTTATCAAAAGTACAGGATTATAATTTTATACGCAAATTAGATCTCCTCTATCCTTACTATTTCAATTTAAGACTAACTATGCGTAATGAATGAGTAGCGTGCAATACAATATTGACAATGCTTTAAATCAATGACTTGAAATGCAAATATCGGAAAACAAACACTGTTTATTTCAAATTAAGATAGTATTGCTTTTTGATTAGAACTTTTTACCTTACATAATATACGATATTTTTTTATTAAAGAATTTGATGCTATTCTACCAAAGTCAAAGAAGATCTTTACAGCTTAAAATACATGTACCAATAACGAAAAAGACATCTAGAGGTAACACAAGGGTTTACACTAGTACTTATTTTGCCTTTTCTAGCTTGCTGTTCGGTGTCCCCAAGGCTGCGTGTTGACAATCGTACATTGACCTATAATGGTTTACTTTTATAAATTGTGACTTGAATGAAGAGTTGTCTCATTGGCACTCATTCTTCATCTTCCTACAGCAAGTAACACACTGCGTCTTAATTAATAGAAAAGTGTCTAAATAAAGTCTGATGTCTATTTCAATGTAATTGATTTTCTCGTTTTCAAACGTGAATTATGAAATTTGTTTCCCTTTTAAACATGCATTTACTAGAGGCTCTAAAGACCTTGTGTCGCTCACCTTGGTCTATGTGAATATTAAACAAAAGACGCAAATGGATTCACGACAAAATTGTGTTTTGATGATGGTGATGTGTTTGTACATCTTACTTTAATGAATATTCTTGCTGCTTACAATTAACATTTATAATGAACTTGGCCCAGCAGTTTCAGTGGGAAATGTTAGTAAAGATTTACAAATTTTATAAAAATAGTTAAAACATTACTATAAAGGACAATTACTTCTGGGGGATCAATTGACCATTGTGGCCATGTTGACTTATTTTTAGGTCTTACTTTGTTCTACATTATTGCTGTTTACAATTTATCTCTATCTATAATAATATTCAAGATAATAACAAAAAACGTCAAAATTTCCTAAAAATAACCAATTCAGGGGCAGCAACCTAACAACGGATTGTACGATCCATCTGAAAATTGCAGGGCAGATAGAAGAAGAAATAATTAAACCCAAACAGATTTGCCCTTAAAGCTTTGATTTTTTTATTTATAAGCTAAAAACTGCATTTAACCCTATGTTCTATTATTTGCCGTGGCAGCCATCTTGGTTGGATGGCCGGGTCATTGGACAATTTTTTCAAACTCGATACCTCAAAGATGAATGTGGCGAATTTTGGATTAATTTGGCCCAGTATTTTTAGAGGAGAAGATTTTTGCAAAAGATTACCAATATTTACGAAAAATGGTTAAAAATTCACTATAAAGCACAATAACTCTTCGGTCATGTTGACTTATTTGTGAATTTTACTTTGTTGAACATTATTGATGTTTACAGTTTGTTTCTATCTATAATAATAGTCAAGATAATAACCATAAACCGCAAAATGTCCTTAAAATTACCAATTCAGGGGCAGCAACCCAACAACGGGTCGTCCAATTTATCTGAAAATTTCAGGGCAGATAGATCTTGACCTGATAAACAATTACACTTCAGTCAGATTTGCTATAAATGCTTTTGTTTTTGAGTTATAAGCCAAAAACTGGATTTTACTGCTAGGTTCTATTTGTAGCCATGGCAGCCATTTTGGTTGATTGGCTATGTCACCGGACATTTTTTAGCTCACCTGGCCCGAAGGGCCAAGTGAGCTTTTCTCATCATTTGGCGTCCGGCGTCCGTCGTCGTCCGTCGTCGTCCGTCGTCCTGCGTCCGTCGTCCGTCGTCGTTAACTTTTACAAAAATCTTCTCCTCTGAAACTGCTGGGCCAAATTAATCCAAAGTTCGCCATAATCATCATTTGGGTATCTAGTTTAAAAATTGTGTGGCGTGACCCCGCCAACCAACCAAGATGGCCGCTAAGGCTAAAAATAGAACATAGGGGTAAAATGCAGTTTTTGACTTACAACTCAAAAACCAAAGCATTTAGAGCAAATCTGACATGTAGTAAAAATGTTCATCAGGTCAAGATCTATCTGCCCTGAAATTTTCAGATGAATCAGACGACCTGTTGTTGGGTTGCTGCCCCTAAATTGGTAATTTTAAGGAAATTTAGCTGTTATTGGTTATTATCTTGAATATTATTATAGATAGAGATAAACTGTAAACAGCAATAATGTTCAGCAAAGTAAGATCTACATATAAGTTATCATGACCGAAATGGTCAAATGACCCCTTTAGGAGTTATTGCCTTTTATAGTCAATTTTTAACCATTTTTTGTAGATCTAAGTTTTCTTTTACAAAAATCTTCTCCTTTGAAAGCACTTGGCCAAATTAAACCAAACTTGGCCACAACTATCATTGGGGTATCTAGTTTAAAAAATGTGTGGCGTGACCCGTCCAACCACCCAAGATGGCTGCCACAACTAAAAATAGAATATAGGGTAAAATGCAGATTTTGGCTTATAACTCAAAAACCAAAGCATTTAGAGCAAATCTGACAGGGTTAAATTATTCATCAGGTCAAGATCTATCTGCCCTGAATTTTTTAGGGGAATCGGACAACCCGTTGTTGGGTTGCTGCCCCTGAATTGTCAATTTCAAGCAAAATTTGCTGTTTTTGGTTATTATCTTGAATATTATTATAGATAGAGATAAACTGTAAACAGCAATAGTGTTCAGCAAAGTAAGATCTACAAATAAGTTAAATGACCGAAATGGTCAGTTGACCCCTTTAGGAGTTATTGCCCTTTATAGTCAATTTTTAACATTTTTTGGTAAATCTAAGTTGTCTTTTACAAACATCTTCTCCTCTGATACTACAAGGCCAAATTAAACCAAACTTGGCCACAATCATCATTTGGGTATCTAGTTTTAAAAATGTGTGGCGTGACCCAGTCAACTAACCATGATGGCCGCCACGGTTAAAAATAGAACATAGGGGTAAAATTCAGTTTTTGGCTTATAACTCAAAAACCAAAGCATTTAAAGCAAATCTGACATGAATTAAACTTGTTTATTAAGTAAAAATATATTTGCCCTGAAATTTTCAGATGAATCAGACAACCTGTTGTTGGGTTGCTGTCCCTGAACTGGTACTTTTAAGGAAATTTTGCTGTTTTCGGTTATTATCTTGAATATTATTATAGATAGAGATAAACTTTAAAATACAATAAATGTTGGCAAAGTAAGATCTATAAATAAGTCAACATGACCGAAATTGTCAGTTGACCCCTTTAAGAGTTATTGCCCTTTATAGTCAAGCTTTAACCATTTTTTCGTAAATCTTAGTAATCTTTTACAAAAATCTTCTCTGAAACTACTGGGCCAAGTTAATTATAGATAGAGATAATTGTAAGCAGCTAGAATGTATAGAAAACTAAGATGAACAAACACATCACCATCACCAAAACACAATTTTGTCATGAATCCATCTACGTCCTTTGTTCAATATTCACAAAAACCAAGGTGAGCGACACAGGCTCTTTAGAGCCTCTAGTTTTTAAACTAGATACCCAAATGATGATTATGGCCAAGTTTTGTTAAATTTTACCAAGTAGTTTTAGAGGAGAAGATTTTTGTAAAAGTTAACAGACGACGCCGTACGACGGTCGCAAAGTAATATGAAAAGCTCACTTGGCCCTTCGGGCCAGGTGAGCTAAAACTAAAAAGAGTACATCAACAGCAGAAAACAGTATCACATACTTCAGATGCTTTTTCCTTTATTTCCACTGAATATATCTCCGGGGTAAATTTGATGAATTTAATTTTCTCAAGACCGTTTTCCTTTACCAAATTCCTGTAAATGAACATAGACAATAAAATGTTTTACAGGTCAATGGACCATGATAGCGAATATTATACATATACGACACATGATTCTTCCAATTTGTTATCTTATTTTTATGACTCAACTTAAATTCGGGGAAACTAACCATAAATTTGTGACCGAGATTTATCCAGTTGTTGACAGTGAATATCTTAATCCATTGACCACTCATCAAGTACACTATATAGTGACAGATAGCTATGATTTTTGTTTTTTTGTATGGTATGATTTTATTTTTGTGTAATACGTTGGATCTTTAATAACACTAGTTGCATTCATCTTTAGACTAATATTATTTTTTGTAATATTGCCAATTGCTGGCAATTCAATACCTGTTAAGTAAGTTGGTTGTGTGTTTTCCCCCTGTTTTGTACAGACTAATAACTGGATTTTTTCTGTTTGAACATTATGAAATATTTTGTTTTAAGGATAATATAAATAAGTATTGCAATTTTTATTGTTATTAGATGTAATATCAGTATTTAGGACAAATATAATCTTAAATCAATCCTAATTCAATCTTATTTTTGATAGATAGTTTTATTCATTCAAATATGTGACGTCATTTTTCATTTTTTATGTGCTGTTTTACAAATTCAAATGTGAAATCATTTTTGTGTCTGTTTTTACAATTTCAAATGTGACGTTACGTTGCCTTGAGGCCATTACCAATTCGGGTGTGTCTATTTTTTGTGTTGGATTGTGTTGGATTTTGTCGGGTTTGTAATATATCCGGGTTTGTTTTTCTGTAATTATGTTTTATCATAATATATATATATCTTTTATTTAGTCATTTTATAAAATTTACTGTTTGCAAAAGTATAAATTATTCTAAATAATAGGGGTGTTCTGATACCTTACAGAAAACCCTGGCCGTTTTTGGCACAACTATTTTGAACTATTGGTCCTCGATGCTGTTTAACTTTGTACTTGTTTTGGCTTTCAAACTTTTGTATCTTGGCGTCACTAGTAAGTCTTGTGTGGACAAAACGCACTTCTGCTGGCGTATTAGATTTTAAACCTGGTGCCTTTTGTTAGCTATTATTCGTTGTGTCTTTGTCAATTATGGTCTTCTTTTTATTTGTATTGTAGTCCTGTAATGTTGTGTTGTCATTTTAATGTTAGATCTAACATGACCATAAAAGAGGGAGGTTTGGCATGCCACAAAACCAGGTCCAAGCACCAGTTTTTCTTTGAAAAATGTCCAGTACCAAGTCAGGAATATGGACATTGTTATATTATAGTTCGTTTCTATTTGTGTTGCATTTTAACGTTGTGTTTCTTTTGTGCCGTTTGTTTCCTCTTATATTTGAGTGTGAATTCCCATTATTATAATAGGTGTCACGGTACTTTTCTATCCCTAATTCATGTATTTAGTTTTGATGTTATATTTGTTATTCTCATCGGATTTTTACTAATGCTTAGTTAACTCTCGAGATAACAAAATGATACAAAATTAACAACTCTATAATTCTATGTTGATATATATAGATTCTTACATTGATACCAGTGGATTATCGGATTTATCCAATCGAGATAGTTAAATTATCAATTTTAAAGTCCGAGCCGCCTCGGCGAGGACTTTAAAATTTATAATTTAACTATCGAGATTGGATAAATCCGATAATTCTCGAGTAACTATGTAAGAATCTGTTTCTCTAATGATTAAAAAAACATTTTCTTTTTTGTTAACCGAAAATCCCCTTCGTGTGCCTTTCACATTGCACGAAGTTGTCAATTTCATTAACATCTGTTATCATATTTTGATTCATTCAGTTAGCTAAAAAGGTCATGACCCTTAAAATCATCCAATGATCTTTTGAGATCACCAGCAACCACACGTTGATTAAATTTTTTTATACAATGGGTTCAGAAAGGGATAAATTTCCATTGAATTAGAGAAATATATATATGTTATTCTTTAAAATATAATAAGGGATTATTCCTGTATTACCACATGTTATCCGATGGAGAAGTCTGTCACATGTTTAGACGTAATAACAGAATTTGGGATTAGGTTTGACAGCATGGTAATTTACGTTGTCATCCTTAACGATATACACAATATAGTTGCCACTACACATCATGCACAACAGAGCTGATGAAAAAAGGCCTTAAATCGACCATTAAAAGCTTTTTTTTATGTAACCTTATTGGTCTAGTGATCTAGGGCGCGGGAAGCAATCATGTAAAGGAAAGAAAAAGTTGTTTACCTTTTGAAGACCTAACATTGTTGTTCTAAACCTACGATGATTTATATACTAGTATATATTATGGTGTTAGATCTGTGTAACCATGTGGTATCCGATATCGAAAAACTCTCATGTTAATCTATATCATTTATGTAGCCCAGGTGGTCGAATGGTCTAGGGTGTTAGAAACGATACAGGCAGTGTTACCATAATGTAACAGAAGCAAGAGTTTAGTCCCGCTAAAGGAAGAACAAACATTGGCTTATGTTGAAGATATAACATTTGTGGGCTAAATTTGATTAAATCATTGCAAACATTTTACCCAATTCTATCAATAAAATACAATCTTTCATTTCTCGTAGGTTTTAGATAAGGGCGACATATAACAATACATTTAGACAAAGAGAATTCACTTATACTTACCATGCTAAATCCTCATGATCCCTTACGATCTCTGTTAAAATTGAAAGTACCGGTAAAACGATATCATCTGATAATGTATCACTGTACGTCCTCATTGTCAACAAACTAAGCAAATGTTTCATGGCGCATACTCCTAATAAATAAAATGTCACTTCAATTTAATTGAAAAGTATCAAAATTATGTTTATAATTTTTTTCTATAATTGATCTAGGATTTTTATAAAATGTTATGTTAATTTTATTTTTTGCACATCGAATGGAATGTAATACACAAAATCATATATGTTTCTTTAATACAAAACAAAAAAAATCACATATTGATATTATATAGTACACATTTGTATTTACAAATCTGCACTAATAACACCATCTGTTTTAGTGATACTTTGTCCTTATAATGATAAATCATCTATAATTGAGATAAAATACAGCAAAAGCAAATAAATATGTACATGTACTTATATGAAGTAGATTTAAAAAAATCCTTTTCAAAGAACAAAGGAAGAGAAAACATCTTGCAAAATTCTCAAAATTTACTTTCAGATATATATGTTATACACTGTCGCTCAATAACTATCATTTAAATGAGTGCTTTCATCTCATATATCTTTTTGATCTTGTGATTAAGTGTTCTACCGAAACTAGAGAGTATGATCCATATAATGATCTTCCCCTCTATATTGACACAGATAAACAACTTAAATCTAGAATCTGTATCAATCTTTCGATCGTCAACTTCCCATTTTTCAGCTGTAACATATCCTCTGACCTATCGTACTGTGTGTATATTTCATAAAAAAATATGGTATGCTTGTGCTGTGCTCAAATCTTTACCGGACGTCATTCATAAGGTGTTAGTTCCTGACACAAACACTGTTCTAACAAAATTATGACAAAAATGATTGAAATCGAAGCTATTCACTTTTTACGATCATGACCAAGTAAGTGTAGATTCGCAATCGGGTGATCCATGTATATTAAATGACGCTCAACATCCCATCTTCAGCCAATTTACCAGTTGTTGCAATTCCCAAGGTTATTGTAGTTAATTTAACCTTGAATTGTAACTTTTTCGTAGATTCATGAAATTTGAACAATGTTAAACTACTTTTGCAACAAATACTTTATCTGAAAGTTCCAATATCGATTAAAATAATATCGTCTTAAATTGAATACATAATTAAGGTGTACCACACCTGTAATTTTTTTTACATACCGAACAAATACTTGTTCTTTTCATCAAAAGTAAGACATAGTATAAGATGGCATGTTTTTGTGACCAACACTTGATCCCTTAGGTCAGACAGGCAATCGATTAGAACTGGTAGAACCATTTGATTTCTCAATGTTGCACTGATATTTACAGCTCCCTAGAATTATGTAAATATGAAAACTGTTCAATATATCTTCAGCAGTATGGAATTGAGTGTAATTCGTAAAATGTATTTATATGTTGTTAATTGATTTAAAACAGACTGCAATTATTAAACCTTGAATACCTTACATCTAGACCTCCAGAACAATATTATTCTGGGTTAAAATTTGCATTATCCAGAGTATATTTTCTCTGCATAGCTAACAAAGAGTGTATCATAGTTAGGTCTATCAATCGGAATACACAATGAAGATATCGCCGCAGACTACGAAAGTAAAAATGCGGTAAGTCAGGGGAGTCGGGCGCATACCACTGAACCTGGAAACTTTGTCGTTGTTTAAGATGTTTAAGACCATAACACATTTGTCTATGTAAAGGCTCACCAAAGATACCAGGTTTATCATTTAGTTTGGCATGTGCTCTCACTATTCCGTAAAAGGTATTTCACAATTCTTTAAAATTAAGGAAGAGGGTATAACCTTTCCTAATTCTATTGAATACGGGATAATTCAAAATATTATTATCAATGGGTCCCCCTAAGAGTCGACCTTTTTAAAATTATGAAAGTACACGCACTCTGTCAGCCAGCTAACAGAAGAAAGGGAAAGCATTTACCACATTTTTGCATTTTAATGTTAAATTATTTCTAAATCTGATTTACATTTATCAGTAACTACAAAACATTTATCTGATTGGTCAAGTTTGCCTCATAAAGTTATTTTTTTTAATTCTGAATAAATTACAAATCTATTCTCACAGAATTGAAAAGAAGATTGTTTAAACTCACGTCAGTGCCGAGGCATTGAGTTCATGAGGTCATCCTTAAGGACTAAGAGTCCACAGAAGTGTTATAACACAGTGACAGTAAACGAAAAGTATTGATAGTTATGTGCAGGAAAAAATTATGTTGTTACCATGTTACTTGTTTTAAAATCTGAACAAGATGTTGTTAAGGTATGAACTTACAATATTTACAGAAATTAAAATAAATTTTACCTTAGTAAAAATAAAACATACTTACATGCCAGTTAAACGGTAGGAGGTTAATCAATACTCCCATTGTTGTCCTCAACGTTATTGGATGTGTCTTTTCATTAGTAATTATTTTACAGAACAGTCCAATAGAGGCATCCTTCCACAGTACTTCATATTCATGGACTGCACTCTCTGAATCATCTGCTGGTAAACCATGGCTATCTTTTCTACAAAAGTCAAAGTTGAGAAGTAAGTTGTATTTCAAATATAGTTATTGAAAAATCATTTTTATCTATTTCACTTTAAATGGCAATAGACACTTACCTGCACTATTTCATTATCACTGAACTAGTATATATTTGTTTAGGGGCCAGCTGAAGGACGCCTCCGGGTGCGGGAATTTCTCGCGACATTGAAGACCTGTTGGTGACCTTCTGCTGTTGTTTTTTCTTTGGTCGGGTTGTTGTCTCTTTGGCTCATTCCCCATTTCCATTCTCAATTTTGATTTTACTATTATCTGGTATCCTCTAAATACTCTATTGTGATTAAAAAGTAGTGAAATTCGTTTTTGTAATCGTAAATACTTTTATATTTTCCCCTGATAACTGATGTTACATTCACTTACTTTTCTTTTGTCTTTTTCTGTTTACCTTTATGTATCTTCGAGAAAAGTGCAGTCAATCCTTCAAAAGATTAAGCGATAATGTAAACATTTGACTATTACAAACATTAACAAACAATAATATTTATTAGTATAACAGTAACAATTATTGTTTACATTTTTACCTATTATTTCCGTTTGTTTTGTTCACACATCATTGTCAATATAATGGAATTTTTATGCAACTGTCATACAAGTGACATGTTTAGCTAACTATAAAACCAGGTTAAATCCACTATTTTCTACATGTTGCAAGTCACGAACATGACATCTGCTTTCCATTTCATTGTTGTGTTTAAACGTTTGATTCTGCCATTTGTTAGGACCTTCCCTTAAACCTTTCTTCGGAATTCGGTATATTCTATATAGTCTTAAATATGAGGGTAAGATAATCCAACAAGGGGGTTATAAAACAATACATACAACGAAAAACAGCAAATTTACTATCAAGAGGTCACAAAATAAAATCAGTATAACAATGTATATTTGATTGAATATGAAAACACTTTAAAAAAAAATCACACCCTAATACTGACCATCAGTACATTAGATAAAATAGAATCTTTGTTTCATATTGCTGTTAACACAATTAGTATGGCTCTCGTGTTCATGAGATCGTTATGTGTGATCTGCCGTACCGATAACCGATAAGCTGTAAATATCAGTTACATTTTTTGATACCTGAAATTTTATGACCATGTTCTTCTTCATGTCTTACATCGATTACATTGTGTGATAAATTTTCTATGGTACACATGCAGTGTTCTACACATTGGCTCTCTACTTCGTCAAACTTTGTAACGTACAATCTGACTGTTTCAATTAAACAAGAGACTAAATGTTTGTGTTCTCTGAGTTGTATAATCATATGATCATTTCCATCTTGGAAATCTCTGAATGCTAAATCGCTGAAATTTCTGAAATAAAAAAAAAGTATGTTATGTTATGTTCTACTAAATCAATAGTCAGAGGTTAAATTTATACATATTTATTAAACATTATGATCTTTTTTGCAGATGGAACAATATAATTCATTTTGTTAAATGTGTTGGTTACACAACTCAATAAACGTGTATGTGATTTCAACTAGTTGATAATACCCCCTGTAATATCCCGAGACAAAAAATTATAGTTTTTGGAGCTTCTACCTCAGTCGAAAACATAGTTGCCACAAAGTTATGTCTTTAGACAGAACGTTCGTTTGACTGCTGAATATGTTAACACGCTGTCACATGGAGGAGGTTAAGGAACCCCCATGCACACACACTCTTTTATGGTCTCTAACCGATCCAACATACACAAATATTTCAATTGCAGTCTATATTTTTACCTATTTCCCGGTTAATCCACATTACGGATTCATACTTTTGAAGCTGGAATTATCCATCACCTTCTTTGGTACGATTGACAGTGTGGAAAATTATTTATTTGACAACTGAAGTTGTTAGATTTGAAATTTCTTTCAGTCTTTCAGAATGAGTTTTCACAAATGAATCGAATTATACAGTCTGTTGACCTTAGTCCCATGTCGTTTTTACATAACAAGCATGTCACAATTGTCATCTATAGTCAAAACATCCCTATTTAACAATAAATGTTCGTAAAAGTAAATATGAGCATATGTTTTTCATACACTGACAAAATATGCTTTGTTAACCATATCTTATTCCATAACGAGGAGGTTTAGTATTGAGTCAGTTATTGCAATTTCTCACAAATAGAAAAAATTAAGTGACCGTTTATTCAAGTTTTTGTTTACCAGTATGTTCTTATATGAGAAACATACACAAACCCAACTATTCAAGGGTGAATACGGAAGCTCTAAGAAAGTTGACATTTCTGCTTTGATAGTGACACCCGTCATGATGTCTCTAAGGTAAAAGGTATATGGTCTTTGAACACAATGTCAACAAATTTATAAGCCGGCAGTACATGGAAATAATGTACCCTAAAAAGCAATCTGCCTTTCTCTAATAATAAGTAGTACCTTATAATACCGATACCATTAAGGAAAAGTGGTAACCGAGCATCCTCTGGATTTATTATGCCAAAGTTTATAACAGTCCTTACCAACAAGCCTGTCACATCGAAAATAGTTTTCTCATCTAGTTTCTGGAAAACAATAATGCTTTAAATTGGTGGTATAAAAGACTACATAAGATATTCTGAAATGGGGTTCATCTTACAATGCATACATGATCATATTGTGAGGGGAAGTGCTGCTAATGCTTCATTACCTTTAAACTTTTATTTTTTACAAACTATAGAAGTGTTTGTACAGCAATCACAGCGAGCAATGGTGAACCTCATACATCAAAATAGTTTTAAAAGAAAAAGTAAATAAACGATGTCCTTTAATTATCGCATGAATATTACGAACATATACAATATGCCAGTGATACTAAATAATAATCAAATAAGAATCACCATGAAAAAAACCCGACCATAAGCTCCAACCTCCCCCACCCCTTACAAAAACCCAAAAACGAGGTTTACAAAAAGCGAACATTTTGCACCAAATAAAGATATTCCGGAAGGTCAATAGTTCCTGGTCTACAAGAAACACCTGTCTGATAATCGATCTCCATGCAACAACCGTATTCATTTTTCGTCAGCAATATTAAGTGTTAGGACCTTTATTTACGATGGATGGTGCGATATACTTACTCCAGGTGGTATAACAAGCATCACGGATGTTATATAGTCCAAGACAGCAGTGTCACGTGTTTCAAAAAACATTTCAAATATAAACTTGACACCGTCTGTCTCATAAAATGCATCCTACAATAGCATTCATAGATTAAATATGGGTTATATTCTAATAATTTTAAAATACTAATGTTATTTGTAGTACTCATGCACATTAACATGTAGATCATTTTTGTAATACATGTGGGGTAAGAAAATATTATATCATTGCTAATATTATGTACACAAGATTAACTTAGACATATATCTAATTTGTAATTAAACTATCCCTATCTTATAGGAAATTATAAGATACTTATCTGGTTTTTTTTAAAGTCGTAAAGCAAATACACATACATGTTTACCGTTAACGAAATTATATGAATTACATTTTGAAAATCAAATATTCAGCTTTAGATGTGAATTAAAGTAGATAATATCTAAAACTGTGTGTATGAGATTTCTGAAACAATAACTAAAAATTGAAAAATTTAGACATGAAGTGTTCACTATCTGAAATCATGCCTGCATAGATTTTGAGCTGCCTTCTAGAATACTTTGCAGTACAAACAGGATATTCTCTTTGGTATCAGTCGAACAGGTTTGTAACATTTGGATAATCTTTGGTAAGTGTTGCTTACTCCTGAAAGAAATGTAAAAATATGGCACTCGTTGTACAGAGCTAATACCACTACACATGTGTCAGTTTTGGTGAAAGCGCATGCACAAAATGTTGCATTTTTGTTTTTATAATAAGACCTGAGATCACCCCTAGTTTTTGGTGGGGTTTGTGTTGTTTATTCTTTAGTTTTCTATGTTGTGTCATGTGTACTATTGTTTTTCTGTTTGTGTTTTTTCATTTTTAGCCATGGCGTTGTCAGTTTGTTTTAGATTTATGAGTTTGACTGTCCCTTTGGTATCTTTCGTCCCTCTTGTACAACCCCACGATTCTGCCGAAAGATCTAAGAGGGTAATGCACTCCTGACTTAGAATAGAAGAAGTATTAATCGGTGTAGTGTAAGCCAAGTAATTACATACATTGGACAGTAGCTGAGCTAATGCAAGGGTTAAGATAATAAAGAATTAAAAAACATTATCGACATTATCGCCAGTATCGTATTTAACAAAAAATTAGTCTATTTTTAAAATAGTTCGTATTAAAAAGGACAATGGGACATTTTTAACTTAGTTTTAAATGCACATTTTACGATAATATATTGTATATAGATATAGGAAGATGTGGTGTGAGTGCCAATGAGACAACTCTCCATCCAAATAACAATTTAAAAAGTAAACCATTATAGGTTAAAGTACGGCCTTCAACACGGAGCCTTGGCTCACACCGAACAACAAGCTATAAAGCGCCCCAAAATTACTAGTGTAAAACCATTCAAACGTATATGTTTTATGGGATTTCAGAGACAAACATAGTATCGTATTCTAAAAACAAGGTTCATGTACCGAAAACAGGATAAATACTTACTCTTCACCAATGATATCAAACACTAGATGATTTGAATGTGATGAACACTGCTTCTTGTTAACTATCGGTGGTCCGCAGTGTAAGCACAGATATCTACACTCCTGTGATAAATCTTGAGTATCAAATCGTTTCCTTACAACTCCTCTACCGCGTTCTACATGCCATTGTTTTTGTCCCTCTCTCTGATCATAAGAAGTGAACTGGTGATCACGTAAACTTGATATTCTCAAATGATGAAGTTTACATTTATCACAGAAATACTGGTTACAGTCTCTACAAAACTCTGTGGCAATCTCTTCAACACAAATATAGCATAATATCAGGTTTTTGTTTTCCTGAAACATTGTCACGTTTTTCCTTATGCAACTATAGATGCATATTGAAATGTTTAAATGTTTTGTATATGTTAGTGTGTATATTATTGCATGAATAATTCACAATGGTCATCTCAATAACACATGTGGCGTAGATTGTTGACATAATTCATATTTAGAACGCAATGATAATTTAAAAATACCTGGGAGTTGAAGGTCATATACAGGTAATTGACACTGTTTTCAAAACATCAATAATGTTATAATGGATTGAGGAGAGTTTATTGTGCATATACATTTCTACCGATATACTGATGATCTAAATAAATATATCTCTTATATTTTACTTACAAGAAAAAGTAAATATATATTAATCTTCTGAAGGGCATTTCCTTGTACTAATATGTTTTCATTTCATAAAAACCTTTTTAACCTCAAATTTGAACATAAAAATAAGACCTCAAAGTTTACAAAACATTGCAATTATTACAACTCACCAAAGATACAATTCTTATGATTTCATGAAATCGGTATAAATGTATATGAGTAGACAAAACACAATATGGTTGGGATTGCTACATTGTTGTGGGACTATCAAGCTTAATACAAGCAACATAAAACTCATTACTAGTCAATCAATCAGAAATTGAATAAAGAATGACTTATACCGTTTAGTTCTCTAACTTTAAAAGAATACAAACTTGCAAAGTCAACTGTTATGTTCGAAATACACGCTCGCATAAAAAAAAAAATCCACTATTAGTTTGGTAATTTTTTTCTTTATCACTGGGTCAGCCTAGCAGTTATCTCTATTGCGTCGACCTGAACTTCAATAACTGTTTTGATTCTAACGTCACCAGTGAGACTTAAGTAGAGGAAATGCGTCCCTGAAGTATGTGAACGTGATTTCAGAATAAACAATATTTTAGCGATACCAAAAACACTTACCATTGAAAATGATGACGCCAATATTTTACCGATTTTTTCATATTTCGTAAACCGTCAAAGAAGATTTAGGTTACAAACAAACACATGAACTTAAAAAACAAGCGATACAGAATGTGCCGACAGTCTAAAAGTTGTATACGATATGCAATTTTCCATTTTTAAAGCATCACCCGCCATGGTAAGTGGCACCCAGTCTTTATGTCATTGAAAACAATGTCAAAATATACATTACATTCCACATATCACTTAAATTTTTTCCATCATTTTGAATATCTTTATCCCTTCTTGCTGTTTTTAGTTCAAAGAGGATACACGTACGTCTCCATTTTCATTTAAGATTATCAGTATATCAGTATATATCTAACAGCAAAAAAAAGTATCAATTAAACTGGCTCCCGGCCTTTCAGCCATGTATAAAGCCTTTCGTAAACATCAATCAGCTATATGTGTGCATTGAAAAGTTCGCCTCCCTCACCTCACACCATACATCATATTTTCTAATCTGATGGCAAGTGTTATCATAGCTATAATGGTCCCATGTTCTTTTTCTGATTATGTATAAGTTTTCTCTGATGTTGTTTTTGTTGTCTTCAAAAGAGTAGTGTGTATATTTAATAATCGTATGTTGCATTATTTGGTTTGTATGAAAAATGTGCAAGCTATTAAAAGTCCATCCTCCGGTGTGTATAGCACTATGGAGAAGAAAGGAAATGACGTTTCAGTTCGCGGTCATACATTTTACAAACTTGAACAGTCGTCTGATCTGTAACTTACTTATTGGGCGAATGTGAGATCATTTCGACCGACTAAATTAACAAGACGGGTTATGCATGCAAAAGAGAGGCGAATGCAATCAAAGGGACATTCAAAGTCTCAAATATACTGACAACATCATGGTACAAAATTAAAATGACTCAAAGACTTACAACAGTACACAACACACAGAATCGAAAACTAAAAACTTATCAAGACAAAGTAACAAAAAAACGCTAGTGCTCTTAATTGCTTCAAGAGGATAGGTAGAGACTACTCCACATGTCGTATCCGTTGTGTTGCGCATGCAAGTGCAAACTGTGTGATAAGTTTTAGCCAGTACGTCTCATCCGAGGAATAGAGAAAACAGCAATGTGTGAACAATCGGAACATATTACCTGACGACACATCCGGTCTTGCTACTTTGAAAGTTAATGCGAAACCATTCGCTTTGTTATTACCTTGATTTTTGTGTTTTAACTGAATACTAAGACAAATAAATAGTGGTCCGTATATATAGGTATAGAGTTCCATCTGTTTATACCACTCAGTGTTTCCGTAATAAACAGTTTGTTTTATTCTAAAAAACGGATCGATATCACTTTGATGTGGTCTTTTAAAAAAAAAGGTTATTTCAGATTAGGGCAAAGTTTTCTTGAAAGTATCCTTTTCATCAATGGAATCAAAACAAAATAAAAATCAATTAGAAGGAAATGATTTAGATAATATAACGGACGAGGACACTTTTAACATTAGGTGCTGGAGCTGAAATAATACGTAATTGCCAAGTTGTAGCAACTTTTTAACGTTTTTTGTCTGATGACCGATAGGAATTGGATATCTCAGAACGGATGAACATAGAATAGGAGATAATACAAAGGAGTACATATAAAGAAAAACAGACAACAGCATGGATAAAATAAAAAAATATGCATCCCTCTAAACACCACAAATAAAACCAAAGATTCAAAGGTACACAGTTTTTGATTCATTAATGAAGATATACCAAGTATGAATAAGAATCCGAATTTGCCTCAAAATTGTTGTCATTTGAAATTGATGAGGTCTGCATATTTTTAGATAGTTGTTATTACGTTATAAAAGTAGTATTTCAACAGGCGTTGTTAATAATGATATATAGTTATGACATATAATACAAAACAAAACCTAGAGATAATACGAAAAATTCACCAAACAAATTATTTAACTTATTGATTAAAGAAAGAGAACAACACTGTGATTTTAAGATCCGATTAGAAAACATAATGTAATGCTTCTCCCCTAAATAATTTAACAATAACTGTTCCTCATTCGGTATTATCATCTTATTCATTAAAGTATTTCAATCTTTTCTTCAAATAATATATAATGCATGTCTTTGTGTTTTTTCTTAACATATAATAAGTAGTTACATTCTTTCTTTATTATGAGGATGTTAGGGGATTATCTTTGATCATATGATACGGGTGTTTATCAAAAGAAGTTTAAAGTCTTATAGTGAGATGAATACTGGAAGTGGCTGATCTTATTAAGTCTTCTCGTAAATTAAACTAACATTACCCAATCTGGTATAACTCATGGGGGATACTTACATTTGACCTCACCAGGAACATTATTATGGAGCTAAACGATTTACAAATGACGTCACCAGGAACATTACTGCAGAGCTATACGATTTACAAATGACTTCATCAGGAACATTACTGTTTAGTATTACTATTTACAAATGAAGTCACCAGGAACATTACTGTGAAGCGATACGATTTAAAAATGACGTCATCAGGAACATTAATACAGCGCTTTACGACTGTATTTGACGTCATCAGGGACATAACTGCGGACCTATACGACTTGCATGTTATGTCACTAGGAACATTACTGCGAAGCTTTACGGCATGTGGCGAAGAAAAACAAAACTGTTCAAATATAAATTTTGTAATCAGTATCGATACAGCCTACGGTGCTGATGACACTTTACAAGACTTATCTAGGTCATTTTTATAAATTTTCTGTTTACAAAACTTTGAATTTTTCGAAAAACTAAGGATTTTCTTACCCCAGTAGTAGATTACCTTAGCCGTATTTGGCACAACGTATTTGGAATTTTGGGTCCTCAATGTTCCTCAACTTTGTATTGAATGTTTTGGCTTTTTAACTATTTTGATCTCTCAGCGTCACTGATAAGTCTTATGTAGACGAAACGCGCGTACAAAATTATAATCCTGGTACTTTTGATAACTATTATCTAAAGTCAACCAACAGTGGAAGTATATAAATTAGAAAGAAAGTGCTCCCATTGGCAATCCACATTTTATTTTATATAACATTTCCATTTCAAGGATTTTCAAGTATGCATAAAATGTTCTGAAAAAGCATTAGGTCTCTATGACAGTTTTAAATTTTTTATCTACCTTCGATTGAATTTGTATATGTCTTGTCAGAAATATTTTCTTTCGAATTACTAAATACTGAAATGGCTCAGCTGAACAAATATCAAATATATACTGACCAGATCAACATTTGATAACGTGTACACATCCTTTAAACTTTTCATATCGTTGCTGTGCATCAAAATATTTTTTCATCTCTTCATATAAGTTTCCGTTCTCACAGTGATTTAACTTTGTATAACCTTTATGATGCTGAATTAGTTAGTACGTGTGATAAAGCCTTTGGAATTTAAAAATGATTAAAATTACTTCCGAGTTATAATAACTGCTATTGAATCCAAATCTGTAGGATAAAGATACAATGATAATGGTCTGTTATAAAACGATTTCAAGGGATCTTATTTTCAGAAAGATTATATATTATATATTGCATTAATAATATGTGATCTCTTAATTTAACTGTACAAAATTTAAAACAAATCAGAAACTATACACAGTCATGGATTTAAACATTACAACAGGAGAATGGAACACCAACTATGTGAAAATGCTTATTCCTAACATAATTCTTAATATAATTTGTCTTATAATTGGATTAACTGGCAATTCAATAGTATTATTCGTGTATTTTTTCAAGATGAAATATCGTCGAGAAGATCGATTTTTTATTCCAGTTCTCACCGTGTTTGACTTAATAGCTGGAACTGCCAGTACAATATTCCACATCACCGACTATTTCTATTTTGTGTCATACCCATCAGAAGCCGTATGTGTTGTGCTTAATTTTACAATCGGTTTAACATCGACAGCTTCTGCGCACATGTTACTTTTAATTGGTATTCAAAGGTATTTGAAAATATGCAGACCTCATGGCTTTCAACTTACATTAGTTAGAAGACGAATTGCTATCGTTGCTTTAGTTGGTGTTTCCCTCAGCTTTTCGATACCAATAGCAATTGTGACTGGTCTTAAGAACGTCACAGGAACATTCAAAGGATACAAAGTAACTGGTATTTCATGTTCGAATGTCGCAAACACGTCGTCAGCATTCAATAGTCAAATCTTTTTCGGTAGCCTCCTGATTGTCTTAGCGATAAACACAATTGCTACTGTGGTCGTGTATATTCCAATAGGACGCGTCATTCACAAACGATTGATCAGTATGACAGCAACAAATTCAAAGGCAGGAGAAGCATCAACAACTGAGAATAAAGAAAGTTCTAATCAGATACAAAATAACTGTCAGGGAAGAAACATATATACTGATTCAAATATAAGTCATCCTCGCACTGGAGATCCAAAAGGTCTACAACGAGCAAGGAAGAGCAGAGTAAACTTTAATATGATGTTTTTCACTCTTGTAATTGTCTATATGCTGTCATACACACCAACTTTAATCATGTTTGTTATTACAACGTCAGACAGTCTTTACTGGTACAAACTAACTTCATCAAAACTTAATTTATACATTTTTCTGAATAGACTGTTTATCATTCATCATATTGTCAACCCTTTTGTGTATGGATATTTTGACCTTGTTTTTCGAAAATCTCTAAGACAGATGTTTAGATGCAATTAACATAAACGCCTCGTGTTCTGTTACAATTGTAGTGGTCCTACTCTCCGCGCACTATGAAATTTTATGTTCCAACCCTAATAAATTGATTGTTAATGAAATAGTCAATGGCGTTTATACGTGGTCTAAAAGAAAACTATTCTTTGGGTGAATTGAAAACTTATTAACATTCATGAAAACAAATTCAATACCAAATGATACTTTTAGACGACTGTTAGAAAAGAACATATCTATATTTTCTTGTGACCCCAAACTTCCATAACAACGATTTGTTGATCAAAATCATCACAGAACAGTAAAAGTCTGAAATGACACTTTTTTTTTTCAACTGAACTGATTTTACTCGACCCTTCAGAATTTGTCTTAATATGACCTGATATGACTAGACTGAGTCTAAACCATACTCGAACGTAGTCAGAACTCATATATGGACCATGCTAAAAAGTCTGAACCCATACTCGACCTTGTTGAAACAGTCTGAACCTGTACTTAACCAGTTCTGGACAAAAGAATATAAAGATCTGAACCATACTTGATCAAATAGTTATCAAAGGTACCAGGATTATAATTTAATACGCCAGACGCGCGTTTCGTCTACATGAGACTCATCAAGTTTTTTAAATAGGAAATTTATAAAAATGATCACATTATTGATATTCATGTCAACACCGAAATGTTGACTACTGGGCTGGTGATACCCTCTGGGACGAAACATCCACCAGCAGTGGTATCGACCCAATTGTGTAAATAGTTATCAAAGGTACCAGGATTATAATTTAATACGTCAGACGCGCGTTTCGTCTACACAAGCCTCATCAGTGGCGTTCATATCAAAATATTTATAAAGCCAAACAAGTACAAAGTTGAAGAGCAATGAGGATCCAAAATGCCAAAAAGTTGTGCCAAATACGGCTAAGGTTATCATTGCCTGGGACAAGAAAATCCTTAGTTTTTCGAAATTTACAAAGTTTTGTAAACAGGAAATTTATAAAAGTCACTTTCTTATTCAGTATCTCTTGTTCAAATTATCAGCAAAGGGAAACATAAAATTAGAAAAAAAATAGAGAAAAAGATCACAAATAGGTCGCGGAATGTGAAGACTTTTTCGATAATTTGTCAGACTTGCTCGAATATGGTTCAGACTTGATCGATGAAAATTAAAAATTTAGACAAATATTGCCAATTTCAGAAAATTCAGACAAATATCGCCCATTTCAGAAAATTAATGCATTTCTCTACTGTAATTTCGATTCATCTTGATAGAAGGTTCCTGGTTATATTGTAGCTTTTGCATGAAGGTTTCAAATGGTTAAGTTGAAGTCATGCTTTCAAGAATTTACAGACATAATTTGATTTGGTTGCCCATTATTGAATATCTATTTCACAGATGTTCGTGGATATGTTTCACTTGTAACCACAACCCAGACCTGTTTTCTTTGATTGTGACTTAACCAAATGCGACTACTTTGCCAATTGTCAATGACAATGATAACATAGTAGGTGCCACTAGAAGAGCAGAAAATGTTCTCTTCAAGATTACCGGAGTCTGCTCCAAATTTGTAAAGGGATGGTTTTCCTCTATCTTAATTTTCTGTGTTGTTTTGTAACCGTTTGTTATTTTTTCTTAATGGACACATTTTTGTCCTGTTTTTATTGTACATGATTTGTAGGTATAGTAAAATAGAAGGTAATCTATATTTTCTTACAAGGGTGTTTGCAAAAAAACCACTTCAATAGTTATTTACTGGTTCTGGAAGGACAAAAACAAAAAGAAAAGCTAATCATATTATAACTTTCATAGCGATATCTTGGGGAAAAAAAGATCTTTTGTAAAAATACTTTTACAGAATTTAGTGATCATTTTCTAAACAGTATATCTTCAATTCAACCTAATAAAAGACTTAATCGATAGCAAAACAGGTTTGTATACAAATGTATATTCATTGTACTTGGATGCAATGATTTATTTTGGAATCCCCTTACTGTGGCTGAAAGGAATCATGTTTTATTTTTGATGCCTTTTGTCTGCATGTAGTGTTTATATTAATTTATGTTTGGTATTGTTATATGTGAACAGTATCAAAATATTTTTGTCGTATTTGTAATACAATTTGTTATAAGTTTTATCGTTAGAATAGACTGTTTAAATAGCAAATTACAGATGTTTGATGTGAAGGGTATTGGATATATACTTGTTTGAAAAGTTTAAAAAAACAAATATTTGATCATTGAGAAGCTTGATTTCTTTCAAAACTTATATTTTAAACAGTATGGGAATAAAAAATTCAGAGTTAAGTATGACATACATTATCACTGAACTAGTTACATATTTGTTTTGTGGCCAGCTGAAGGACTATTTCGGGTGCAGACGTTTCTTGCTGAATTGAAGACCCATTAGTGGACTTCAGCTGTTGTCTGCTCTATGGTCGGGATGTTGTCTCTTTGACAAATTACCCATTTTCATTCTCAATTTTATTCATCTGATTTTAGAGATGCCACTATTGATTGAGTTTTTATTCCTGGAGAGTATCACCAGCCCAGTAAGTAGCACTTCTGTGCTGATATGAATTATCATTGATATGGTCATAATCATGTATTAACTGTTTACAAAACTTTTGATTTTTTGAAATACTAAGGCTTTTCTACCTCAGGAATAGATAACCTTAGCTGTATTTGGCAAAATTTCTACGAATTTTTAGTTCTTAATGCTCATCAACACATTTTTAATTGAGTGTTATTGATAAGTCATCTGCAGACGAAACACATGCCTGACATAAATACAAAATTTCCATTCTGGTATCTATGATGAGTTTATTCATTAACTCCCTTAGGTGTTCTGTACCCCCTTTTAACTACCATGTTCTTCTAAAAATGCTGTACCTAGTAAGGAATATGACATTTGTTTTCACAGATCCTGTTGGCTAATATAGTCAAGCTTTTGTTTTTAAAAGTTTTCATTAGCTTGCCTTTTAAATTAATTTTCAAGTTCAGTATTAAAAAATAAAAAATTCTGCAAATCAACCCGAAATCATTTTATGATTTTAATGATGCCATACTAGTTTTGACTAACTCTTTATTGTATTGAAATACTTTGTTAATTGTTAAACTTATGCATGCACACATTCTTTGTTCGTTGATCAAATTATAGAAATAAAGAATCAAAATAAAGAAATATAACTCAACAAATCATTTATTATCTAACAAATCCTCCATAATATGTTTCAGTATCCTTGGATTGGCTTTGTTATTAGAGTCTATCACAGCTTTGTTCACAAGGGTATGCAGGTATTTCAACTTTCCTTTTCTATATTTTGAAATCTGAAATTATATCAAAAACGTTTTTGATAAAATGATTGTATTACATGCAGAAATTGGTATCCATCAAATATCCTGGTGCATGTAGGGACAAATTACAGATAAATCTAAAAATATGCTAGTCGTTAACATATCATTAAAATTGCCATGAATAGTTAAGTATCTGCTTTGAGTGCAACTGAAATTTAAAAAAAGAAACAACTTTTGTGGTTATAAGTCTGTCCAAGTTCACAAAAAGGGAATATGACATTTGTTTTCACGGATCCTGTTGGCTAATATAGTCAAGCATTTGTTCTTGCAAGAAAATTGGTACCGTTAACTTTATTACTACCACTGGGTCGATGCCTCTGCTGGTGGACTAATAGTCCCAGAGAGTATCACCAGCCCAAGAGCCAGTATTTCGGTACTGGCATGAAAATACGGATTTATTGTGTTATTAAAATTTACTGTTACAAAATATTAGCAATTATTATAAATTAAGGAATGTATCTCCCTCATGCAAAGCTCTGATTCCTTTCACGGATTTGGCTAAACTTTTTGGACCTTTTGGATTATAGCTCTTCATCTTTTATATAAGCTTTGGATTTCAAATATTTTGGCCACGAGCATCACTGAAGAGACATGTATTGTCGAAATGCGCATCTGGTGCATGAAAATTGGTACCGTTAACTTTATTACTACCACTGGGTCGATGCCTCTGCTGGTGGACTATTAGTCCCCGAGGGTATCACCAGCCCAGTAGCCAGTATTTCGTTACTGGCATGAAAATACGGATTTATTGTGTTATTAAAATTTACCGTTACAAAATATTAGCAATTATTATAAATTAAGGAATGTATCTCCCTCATGCAAAGCTCTGATTCCTTTCACGGATTTGGCTAAACTTTTTGGACCTTTTGGATTATAGCTCTTCATCTTTTATATAAGCTTTGGATTTCAAATATTTTGGCCACGAGCATCACTGAAGAGACATTTATTGTCGAAATGTGCATCTGGTGCAAGAAAATTGGTACCGTTAACTTTATTACTACCACTGGGTCGATGCCTCTGCTGGTGGACTATTAGTCCCCTAGGGTATCACCAGCCCAGTAGCCAGTATTTCGGTACTGGCATGAAAATACGGATTTATTGTGTTATTAAAATTTACCGTTACAAAATATTAGCAATTATTATAAATTAAGGAATGTATCTCCCTCATGCAAAGCTCTGATTCCTTTCACGGATTTGGCTAAACTTTTTGGACCTTTTGGATTATAGCTCTTCATCTTTTATATAAGCTTTGGATTTCAAATATTTTGGCCACGAGCATCACTGAAGAGACATGTATTGTCGAAATGTGCATCTGGTGCAAGAAAATTGGTACCGTTAACTTTATTACTACCACTGGGTCGATGCCTCTGCTGGTGGACTATTAGTCCCCTAGGGTATCACCAGCCCAGTAGCCAGTATTTCGGTACTGGCATGAAAATACGGATTTATTGTGTTATTAAAATTTACTGTTACAAAATATTAGCAATTATTATAAATCAAGGAATGTATCTCCCTCATGCAAAGCTCTGATTCCTTTCACGGATTTGGCTAAACTTTTTGGACCTTTTGGATTATAGCTCTTCATCTTTTATATAAGCTTTGGATTTCAAATATTTTGGCCACAAGCATCACTGAAGAGACATGTATTGTTGAAATGCGCATCTGGTGCAAGAAAATTGGTACCGTTAACTTTATTACTACCACTGGGTCGATGCCTCTGCTGGTGGACTATTAGTCCCCGAGGGTATCACCAGCCCAGTAGCCAGTATTTCGGTACTGGCATGAAAATACGGATTTATTGTGTTATTAAAATTTACTGTTACAAAATATTAGCAATTATTATAAATTAAGGAATGTATCTCCCTCATGCAAAGCTCTGATTCCTTTCACGGATTTGGCTCAACTTTTTGGACCTTTTGGATTATAGCTCTTCATCTTTTATATAAGCTTTGGATTTCAAATATTTTGGCCACGAGCATCACTGAAGAGACATGTATTGTCGAAATGTGCATCTGGTGCAAGAAAATTGGTACCGTTAACTTTATTACTACCACTGGGTCGATGCCTCTGCTGGTGAACTATTAGTCCCCGAGGGTATCACCAGCCCAGTAGGCAGTATTTCGGTACTGGCATGAAAATACGGATTTATTGTGTTATTAAAATTTACTGTTACAAAATATTAGCAATTATTATAAATTAAGGAATGTATCTCCCTCATGCAAAGCTCTGATTCCTTTCACAGATTTGGCTAAACTTTTTGGACCTTTTGGATTATAGCTCTTCATCTTTTATATAAGCTTTGGATTTCAAATATTTTGGCCACGAGCATCACTGAAGAGACATGTATTGTCGAAATGCGCATCTGGTGCAAGAAAATTGGTACCGTTAACTTTATTACTACCACTGGGTCGATGCCTCTGCTGGTGGACTATTAGTCCCCGAGGGTATCACCAGCCCAGTAGCCAGTATTTCGGTACTGGCATGAAAATACGGATTTATTGTGTTATTAAAATTTACTGTTACAAAATATTAGCAATTATCATAAATTAAGGAATGTATCTCCCTCATGCAAAGCTCTGATTCCTTTCACGGATTTGGCTAAACTTTTTGGACCTTTTGGATTATAGCTCTTCATCTTTTATATAAGCTTTGGATTTCAAATATTTTGGCCACGAGCATCACTGAAGAGACATGTATTGTCCAAATGCGCATCTGGTGCAAGAAAATTGGTACCGTTAACTTTATTACTACCACTGGGTCGATGCCTCTGCTGGTGGACTATTAGTCCCCGAGGGTATCACCAGCCCAGTAGCCAGTATTTCGGTACTGGCATGAAAATACGGATTTATTGTGTTATTAAAATTTACTGTTACAAAATATTAGCAATTATTATAAATTAAGGAATGTATCTCCCTCATGCAAAGCTCTGATTCCTTTCACGGATTTGGCTAAACTTTTTGGACCTTTTGGATTATAGCTCTTCATCTTTTATATAAGCTTTGGATTTCAAATATTTTGGCCACGAGCATCACTGAAGAGACATGTATTGTCGAAATGCGCATCTGGTGCAAGAAAATTGGTACCGTTAACTTTATTATATACATTTAAACTTTATTATAATATCTAGATTAGGGACAATCTTCTGAACTAAATTAACAGTATGGAAACCAATGTACATGGACTTATTTTACATCATTTAAAAATGTGTATAAATCACTAGCAGAAAAAACCAAAATAAACCCTTGTTGTGTCTCAAATAATTTAAGGTTATCTGACAGTAAAAATAATCGATTATTCATGAAATAGCAATTCTCATAATTGTCTGAACTTGTATTTAAGTAAACAAATATACATATGTGTACTGATCTTACCAACTTTGGATGGTCCTCAAGAACTTTTTCACAAATATTTGTTAAAACCTGTGTATCACTGATCTGCCTCCAGTCCTTCTGGTCAACAATATCTTGTGGTGCCATGTCTGAGTGTTCAAACATCTGATCTAAAACCTAGAATAGTTGGAATTATTAATTATGATACAATCTCTTATGAATTTGTCACAGATTTTATTGATGAAGTGCACAGAGAGATCCACCACCTTTGGTATGAAAACTGACAATCCTATACAATTAATATTGGAATTTAATGCACCAGCCACATGTGGTACATAAGAAATAAGAAATTCTATTCCTTTGACTTCATGCAATATTTTTCCATAAATAAGCTCCTATTAACTCTTTCAGAGCAATTTTGGACCATTATGAGTATATACAAAGTATCGTCAACTAAATTGCATGAAATTGACAAATTGAAAAGTGAACAGTTACAAAATTATATATAGCTCCTTTCTCCTTTCTACTTTATTCATTTTGAAAAATCAATAAACAGGTAGTCAATAAAGAATGAAATTAAAATCCTTCTTTTGCTGTTTATAAAAATTTGATCAAAGGCAATATAATCAATAAATAATGAAAACAAAAATTTAAATATTGAAAAATACTCAATTAATTACTGAACAAAAACGGATCGTTTACACATTCCTAAATTGATGTGTGTTTGGTTACTTGTTGTATATAATGGCTTCTTGATTTAATTATGTAAAACAGGCTATTATTTGAACTTGGAATTATTTTTAATTATGGAATTTGCTTGATTTCTTGTTATTGAAATTTTTAATAAATTCCATGCTTATTCTGTACTGGAATGTTCTGTGCTGCGCACAACACTTTCTATTACAAAGAAAATAGTATATTTTCAATAAATGTACTGTGCCACGCACAACACTATCTAACCAAAATACATTTTATAGAAAGTGTTATGAACCACTCAAAAAATCATAACACCAAATAAACAATGATAAACATGGAATTTATTAAAAATTTTAAACACAAGAAATTATGCAAATTCCATAATTAAAAATATTTCAAAGTTTAAATAATAGCCTGTTGTAAGGTAAACTAAAAATTGTGTTTCACCATAATTCCCCAATGCAGCAGTGCTGATTGTCCATTCTAATAATTTAATTTGCTGATTAATTTGTGCGAATTGCATCAGATTTTATTTTTTCAACCATCATTGACGGATATGCAACAGACTGGAAAGTGGTCCATTTTTTCCTATGCAAACATAGTGCATGGAAATATTTTTCCATAAATAAGCTCCTATTAACTCTTTCAGAGCAATTTTGGACCTTATGAGTATATACAAAGTATCGTTTATAGAGAAGAGAAAACAGTCTTTTATTGTATAATATTTACCTTACAAGATGTACTGTATGATATCTCCTCAGTTTGAACCAAGTCTATCAGTCTTCCAAAATCATCTGTTTTCACTGGACTACAAAATACATATGAACGTTAACATCAAACAAAATATCATGTCACATGTCTACCAAAACAACTCAACACAAAAAAACAAGTATAGAGGCCGTCAGCTGAAATTCGTAGTGGTTATGGGTAATTCAAGTGATGGATATCACTCATGGAAAGATTAGAAGAGTAGGTGAATAATTTCATATCAAGATATGGTGGGGAAAAAGAACATTAATAAAGCACTATTGCTGAAAATTGCATTAACAGCAGGTCTTTAGAGGGAAAGGTGCTTTTCCAGTATAAGGATAAAATGAGCTCAAATTAAATATCATTGGTCTCTTGTCTTAATTTGCAAAATTTTATTTAAACTGCAGTTTATATTTTATCCAAATAATGTTGCCTGTTCTGAACAGGTTTAAAAAAAAACCCAAAAAATTGTAAATCAAAAATTCTTCAAGTAAATGTTAACAAATATCCCCGAAAACATAAAAACTAGACCAACAGCTTAGAACTTTAAAGTGTCAACAAAAATGATCTAAAAATGTTGTTTTGGGGCATTTTGTAAGTTGAAACATAGGTTATATGACATTGAAGATTAAAAGTTGTAGAGTGCTTTTTAATCAATTGTTAAAGTATTTTTCAACACAGGCATTGAAAATGTACTTTTCCACGTGAACAAATTAAAAAACCTATTTCATTTAAATGTGGATCTTTCTTGATTGCAAAATTATATATTCACTTCTAATAAAAATTCAAATGACTAAAATAGACATAATGAGTGATGGGGAATAAACTAATAAACAATGGTTTGTTATAATTAAAAGCTTTGAAATTTCAAAACTGTTTCAAGCCAATTCCTGACAAAAAAAAATAAGTGAACTAATCTAAATTGTTGATTAATTGCAGATGTCCAATTATGGAAATTTATCAAGTAAATTATAAGCCTTACTTGAATACCTTTTATATATTCATATTCATATTTCATTTTTTTTTAAAGATCTTGTTAATCCTTTAATCATTTATCTTTCAGACACAATTTACAGAATCACTTTATGCAATGTAGATCAAAAGAGAAACGCAATAAATAAATATATCATCTTTATATATATTAAACATCTAATTTGTACATTTGTGTATTCAATTATTAAAGAGGTCAAATATTTGTATATTCACATGTGTATTGGAGGGTCTGTATAATAATGTAAGACTGAGGTTGATAAGTAGTGTGGTCAATTTGATTGACAGTTTAGGAGGTTGGTATTGTATTTAAAGGTCTAACTTGTCTGATTGACAGTTATCAATCATACTAGTATGGTATCAATACCCAGTTACCTAATCAAAATGTTAAAAAAAAGCTTGCACATCAACACACCTTAGTGACATACATTCTTGAATGAACTGCTTAACAAATATACCAATTTTTTTCAGTTTATGTGTGTATATTGTGCACATACATGATAACTATAGGGAACTATATTTCAGTGTGAATACATTTAGTGACAGTAGCTAACCTGTCGTGTTGTTAGGGAGGGCGGTGCCTAAGTAAAGATTTAGAACAAGTTCTAATCTTTCCAAAAATAATCTAAAATATCAACCACCTTCACTCGTGATATAGTTTTACACATTCTATTCATAAATCGCCAAAAGAAAAACCACTACTGACCTACTTTTTACATGATTGCACTGTGATAATCCTGACCTTCACATTATTCAAGACGATTTTGAATGATGGAATCCGCCATTGTTTTTAACGGAAGTGTTTCTGTTAAGTTCAATTTCATACAATTTGCATAAAGCACGGGAAACTTTATCACATCAATGAAAAGAACATTACATGAAACTGCATCAGTGACAAATGTTCCTCATAGAAACCAAGATGGCAGAATTACAATGGAAAACATTCTGGAAAATGTGAAGGTCAGGATTATTACAGTGTGATCACTTAAAAGGTAGGTCAGTAGTGTTGGGTTTTTTGACGATTTATGAATGGAATGTGAAAAACTATTTCTCAAATGAACGCAATTGATAGTTTATATTATTCTTACCAATAACCGCTACAAATTTCAGCTGACGGCGACTATAGTAATGAATAACTAAAAGAAGATAAATCTTATTAAATATCATGATAATTTGTCATTTGAGGAAGTTGAAATGTTTTGGAAATACAGTTGATTCCACTTAATTGCATACCGCTTAAAAGCATAATTCGGTTAGTCGCATAGTTTTCTCCTGCACAAAACCATTTCCCATTCATCTAATCTTAAATTGTCCGTTTATATGCATAGCTCTACAAGTGGCTTTTCAGTTTATTGCATAGAAAATTATTGCTGTCTAGATATGCTTAGTAAATACTGACGAGATTTTGGACCGGAAACGGCATTTTGGTTAGTATACTTTTCTTGAATGCATATTATTTCATATTTACTTTTGTGTTATTCAAATAAAGTTTTAAAACAGTTTCTTTTGTGTTTATATTATGGAATTTGATTTAAAAATAAACCTCGATGTCTACACAGGTAAAGTTTCCCATGTTCTATTTTAAGCCTCAAGGTCATAAAAATGTCAAACAGATATTTGTTGTAAAAACACTGACCATTCTATATCAAAGGGAGTTAATAATTGATTGGATTTTAAACAATTGTCCATAGATTACATTTGGGGTTAATTTCAAAAATAATAACTCCTGCTAACTAGCGATCATAATAGTTATCAAAGGTACCAGGATTATAATTTAATACGCCAGACGCGTCTTTCGTCTACATAAGACTCATCAGTGAACTCTAGTAATTGGGCTTGGGGTGAACTGTATTCATGTTAAATATTATAGGGCATTTATATATGGTTAAAGAATTTTATACATCAATCATTTATTTTTAATGTTTTATGAAAAGAGAATTTACTTTTAATTATTATATTTTCTCACTTTCAACACTTGTGTCCAGCAAATAACCTGTACAGGGCCCCATTACTGCTTTGCATATATATATACGAAACTAACAACGTTTTACTTCAATGTCCAACTGCATATCAAAGGCAATTCATTTCAAATCTATTATTAAAATAATTATCAACTGTGAAGTATTGTTTGAAAGTTTATTTTAATCAAAACATAACAACCTACATTGTACATATGGGTCATAGAAACAAATCTATTTTTAGAACAGTTTATTTTCCTATCCTAGGTAAAGGAAAGTTGGAATGCAAATAAACTAAAACTAAAACAAAATGTGTTGATAATCTTTATCTAAAGAAACAAAATAAAATAACACATATGACACTAGACATATAATTTTATTAGAATAAATCAACATTCAGTATGTTGTAGGTGGATTACAGACATTCATCTTTCTTCAGGGATTTCCTTCACTATTCTGTTCTATCGATGTTATTTGACTCTGTCATTTGGCATTTCGGATATAAGCATACTCGGCTTTATTGCATAATTTTGTCTGACAAATAGGCTATGCAAAATTTTGCAAATAACCGGAATCTACTGTACTGTGGATTCATTTAGTTTCGTTGGTATCAATTTTCATGGATTGCTGAAAACTAGCATATTCATGGATATTTGATTTCGTGGTTTACCAATCTCTGAACATAAAACCTATTGAAAATATGTTATTTGCTGAACATTTGAATTTGTGGTTCACCTACATGCAAATGACATGTATCCAAGAAACTAAGAAAATTGGTATTCACTGAATAATAATGAATCTACAGTATTACATTTTACAATCTTTATGAATAAAAGGAGAATATATCATCATGATCATGTAGGATATAAATTCATTCCCTCCATGCAAATTTATATATGCGTTATCATTTCAGATAAAAAATCTAAATAAATTAAGTATATATATTTACCAGTTGTGAATGGTTAATTTCCTGTCATTCAGAACACCAAGCAGTTGATTGATTATAAAATTAGACACTAGCTTTGCACTTGTTGCTGGAGATAATCTCATTACATCTTCAAAATAGTCCCCCAGACCAGAATTGTCCTTTAAAAAGAATTTAAAGATCATATGGTTTGTAAAGACATTTTCTTTTGGGTCACATATATTGTTGAATTTAAAAACAGTTAATTCTGGAATATAAATATGAGAAGAAAGTTAAAGAAGCATTAAAAGTTACTTTTTTTTTTAGAAGCATGCAATGGTAATGTGTAGAATTCATACATCATGACCTTTCTTTTCCATCTGACAGATAATCCTTTAACACTTTATCATATGGAATGATACAAATTGTAACAAAGGGCAAAGATAATTTCAGATCAAATATCATTCTTTTTTTCTGGTGAAATCATGTAAATTGTAATCAAAACATAGCTCTTAATATTCATATATTGCAACATACCTTCTTGTTCTGTCAATTATTGATAACCTGATTTTCATAAAAAAATAAAAAGTAAACAAATGAATAATGACATTAAAAAAACAGGAGTAGAAATTATCCATATTATATAACCAAAATTTTAACCTCCATTTAAAATAAACATACAACTAAAACTGTAAAATCCATAGAATATATACATACAACTAGAATAGCTACATCTCTACGTTTCAGACTATACTGTTGTTCAAGTCTCTTTCTTGTATCTTCTGGTAAGGGAGGTAACTGTTGTTGAATGTCATCAATGTTTATCACAGACATTTGACTGGATACAGTTTTAACAGACTCATTATCAAACAAATGGAGTGGTGGTAAGTTAGGCTCTGGCATAAATCTGTAATCTGTTTTTACTTCCTTATCTCTCATTGGTACTGTTTCACTATAAATAGAATTAGTTTTTATATTACAAGCCATCATATTCTTTTACTTTATATAAATAACACATTAAAGCTTTTGTGAGTAAATCTGTTTTAAGATACAAAAAAGGTTGGAATTGAAGATGTCTTTTAAAAAAATAGAATATGACAAAGAATTTTGTAATTTGTAGTTCAAAAGAAAAATATGACCAATTTTTTTGGGGGGAGAAATAAAAACAAAAAATCTGGACAGATGTAAAACAATGTATTCCCTTCTTTTGGGAAACAAAACTCCAATCAATAAACAGTATGATTACAGTTCAGTGGTGTAGCTTGCATGTATGCTCAGATGCTCAAGCATCCACTCATTTTGACCAAAAAAAAAAATTCTTAAAAAGTCTATGTTGTCAGCAAGGTAGGCTTAGACAAGAGGCTGTCACAACGACAGCAAACCGGATTTATTAATATTTATTTGTGTCCTGGCAATATTACAAGAACCATTACTGATGAATGGTGAAAGTGAAAATCGTCATTATCAAATTTGACCTCCGTTTCATAATCAGTATCAACATATTAGCTTTAGTAGAACAGTTCATGCGTAAATGCACGGACACAACTGAAAACTCCATTTTTCAATCTTTCAAGAACCATAACTCCTAAAAGGTAAAAGTCAAAATCATCATTATTGAACTTGACCTCTATTTTGTCATCAGTAACAACATATAAAAATTTCTAAAGCTTTGGTTGAATGGTTCATGAGAAAATGCACGGACACGACTGGAAACACCATTTTCCAATCTAACAAGAACCATAACTACTGAACAGTAAAAGTCAAAATCGTCATTATTGAACTTGACCTCCATTTTGACCTCCATTTTGTCATCAGTAACAACATATTAAAATTTGGGAAGCTTTAGTAGAACAGTTCATGCGTAAATGCACGGACACAACTGAAAACTCCATTTTTCAATCTTTCAAGAACCATAACTCCTCAACGGTAAAAGTCAAAATCATCATTATTGAACTTGACCTCCATTTTGTCATCAGTAACAACATATTAAAAATTGGGAAGCTTTGGTCAAACAGTTCATGCATAAATGCAGGGACACAACTGGAAACTCCTTTTTTCAATCTTTCAAGAACCATAACTCCTGAACGGTAAAAGTCAAAATCGCCATTATTGAACTTGACCTTCATTTAGTTGTCAGTGACAACATAATAAAATTTTAAAAGCTTTGGTTGAACGGTTCATGAGTTAATGCACGGACAACATTTGATTGCCACCCGCCCAACTGGCCGCCCACCGTACATCCCCAAATCAATAACCGACATTTTTGTCCCAAAAATCCAGTTAAAAATATCTCTTGTATTTTGCTGTTGCTATATTAAAAAGTGTCCTACTGAATAAACTTTGGAGAATCTCTAAAATATTTTTTTCTTTTTTTTTCATAAAAATATTCTTTCTTTCAGTGAACAACAGAGGTGTTTTTCTTTTTGTACCATAGACTTTATGTGAAATAAAACAAACTGAGGAAACATCAACTGCATATGAATTATCTTCACTTACTCTATTTCGGTATCAAACGATCTTGTCTCATTCTCTACTATCCCACCATTTTCTAACAATTCTATTTGCCTTTTTACTTCAAAACCTACAAAATGAAGTTAAATGTTATACTGTGAAATCCGAAATTATTGCGTGCATTCATCATTATGATTTTGTCATTTTGACTAAAATGCAATTTTAATTTTTGCAATATTAAGAAAAATCCTGTTGAATTCATATAAATTTTTCAAAATGTGGGTTTAAATTATTGTGATTATAACCTTGTTGCATTTTTTCCAATAATAAAAACATAGCAATAATTTCTGAATTTACAGTAAATGTATATGAATTGCAAATAAATATCAGGGATAAGTAATTACCGGTACTTGATAGAAAAAGGCTTAGGACAGCTAGGCATTTAAAAGATATCTGCCCTTTTACAAATACCTGTTTTAATATATATAGTGTGTGTACACTTCCCAATGTCAATCTTAGACTTTACTGTAATTGTAAAATGATACCAGTCTTTACAGTTTCATGTTCCATACCATTATCATTATAGCATTGTAATACTTAGGATTCACTATTATTTGTGGAATACCAATTTTCACTGTGTAAACCCTAATTTAAATATTTATCCATGCACAGTTTTTTTTAGTCTTTAACATGAAATATTCCTGAATACAATTTTCCTCAATCAACGAAAGCTGATACCAAATGATTTAAATAAATCTACATAAATGATTATTGTGAACTTACTGATAGCTTTTGATACACTTTTAATACTATTGAGATTTTTCACTTCTGTCCGTATACCAAGAGGTTCTCCAGGCTTGTGAACAGATATATTGGCATCAACTCTTAAAGAACCCTCTGAATAAAAAGAAAGAATATTCTGTAAAAATCTTAATTGCTATCAAGAGACACATTTTGTTTTTCTGTGTTATCCTTTAGTAATATTTTACTTTTAAATGTTCAGGCTTTTTCTGTTCACCATTTAGATGTAATTCAGGTTTTTTTTAAGTGTTCTTTTGTTAAATTTACAATGTTTGTCATGATTTATCATTTATATAAAATAACCAATGCACAAAGGCCTATTTTCAATTTTTGTTTGAAATATACATTAACACTTCTATTTTCCAATTCAAAGTTATTGTAACATTTTTATTTTTATTACCTTCCATTTTACAATCACATGTTTGAATTGTCTGTAATATTTTTTGTAGTTCTTTAACAAAGGCTGAAGCATCTGTTCCATCAGAGAAGTCTGGCTCTGTGACTATCTCCATCAGACCTGTCCCTACAAAGAAAGATTTACTTACTGATTTAATAGAATTGGCAGTTGAATGTACCCACATATATAGTGCAAGCTTTCATGGGAGAAAGGTGAAAATGCCACAAAAATATATAATATAGGGTTTTTGCATGAATATTGGGGAATCTTGCCCCAAGTAGAATTTTATATTGAAAGAGCTTGTGAGTGCAATATATGTTCTACGAGGGACAATATTCCTCAATATTCATGCAATAACCCTTTTATTGTATAGCAATATAATATTTGAAAGTAAAAATTGGTTTACACTAAGATTTTGTCGTAAATGACGTCATGAATTTTGAAGATTTATTGCAGTATTGCAATATTAGAATTTGTTGCATGCTAACTTTTGGTTACTTTCTGTGGGAAATATTATATTGCTATGCAATAATATGTAATATTTTTTTCTTACGGGATAGATATTATAAACAACAGATTAAGACATTTCAAAATTAGGTGAGAAACAAAAGTAGAATTTTTAACCTGTCAAGAAAAGTATCTTTTTATCTTCATAATTTTTTAGTAAAAATATGCATGCTCCAATTTTACAGATCTACTTAAAAATTTAAACACATTTTACTATAATATGAGGCTGTATTTCAAAACTAAATTCAGAAATTATTGCAATATTTTTATTATTGTGAAAAATGTCACAGGATTATAATCTAAACTCGCATTTTGATTTTTTTTACATGAATAAAACAGGATTTTTCTCAATATCGCAAAAATCAAAATCCCATTTAAGTCTTAAATGATCAAATTTGATTTAATAAATGAACACAATAATTTCTGAATTTACAGTATTATACCTACCACATCTGTTTAAATCAATTAAACTGATTCTGTCTTTTTCATCATGGAGACTTTTTCCACTGTCCTGCTCTAGCTGTATCTGTGTGATATTTGCTGTTTTTGTTTCAAAACTATTTTTATCACTGATGCAATAATCAACATGACCTTTAACAGCTAAGGGTTGCCTTTGTTGAGTTATCTGATAACCAGCCTGGAAATGAAATAACCACGTCCAAAATTAATTGGAAAATTTCATACAGAATCCTGACAGAGAGAATTGCTTTTTTTTTTAAATTAACTACATTTTGTTGCTGAAGTAAACATCATCAGTGTAAACACAAATTTTAAAATTAACTTTTTCATTTAATAATAATTCAAAATTATCAAACACTAAAGTTTCGTAGTTCCCTGAATAGATAATGACCCTTTCCTTTAATTTTTCTTGAATATAAGTGAACAAGCTTAAGGCCAAAACATGAATGCCAATATATTTAACTATCAAGTTTTGAAAAACTCTGCACTTAGGCCATAGTTATTATATTTTTAGTTTTACAAAATTTTTTGACAAAACCAATGGGTAGGAGGACGAAAAAAAAAAAAAAAAAAAAATGCTGCTGCTGATTTTTTTTTTATACCAACCGTCAATATAAAAAAAATAATTTTTATTTCACCAGGAGATTTTCTACTAGTGTAACACTTATTTTTTTTTTCTTGACAAGGTTTGAATTGAAAATCAATGTGCAACAATTAACTAAATCACCAAGAGCATAAATTTAGATTCGTTCATGCAGTTATGAACTAAAATTTATTTTTTTGGCATGAAAAACACAGGGTCGGAGGAGAAAAAAAATTAAAAATCAACATTTTTAATTTAATTTTTTTTCCTATTTGGCAAAAATTAGGGTAGGAGGGTCTGTAAAACTAAAAATAAAAAAACTACGGCCTTACTGGTAAATCTGCATAGAAATAATGTTTCCTATCAAACTTTGACACTTTGTTGACAGTACATCTCAAGGCTAGTGCTGTCAATACACCTGCTTCTACACAACCTTTGTTTAGTACCTATCAAATATAAAGAAAGATTTATGGTCATTTAATGTCATGGACATCAATTTTGATGAAAGATATATACAATAAGATTTCAATGGATAGATTCATAAATATTTCATTTTAAACAAGTGAAACTGTGAGCTATAGCTCCCTAATGATACCCCCTTCCTAAGTGGATAATGTTATTAGTGAAAAAATATAAAAGTGTTTGGGTAAACAGGAAGTTGCTGAGTGATGTATTTGAAAAAGCAACACACAGTTTACAATATAGCTGACTTCTACATGTATAAACCCTGAAACCAAATTTCAAGAAATTCTTGTAATTTAGTTATTGATAAAAATGAGAATTTCACATGTAAAAATATGTAAGTGTTCTGTAAACAGGAATTAAGTATATAAACCCTGAAACCAAATTTAAGAAATCCTTGTAATGTCTAGTTCCTGGGAAAGAAAGGACGTGAAATATTCATGGAATGGTTGATGGGAAATAAAAGTGTCATCCAGTGTGGTATTGTCATTCAATGAGACAGCAACCCAACAACATAATAATTTACTAAAATCTAAATAAAGGAATGATAGTTCACAAAAAATACATACTGGATTCCTGTTTTTTAAAACTTACTGGTAGGGTACCAGGAAAAGCAGCATCAAACAGTGACACCTGTGTATTGGTTGGACCACCAAACTTGTTTTCTGCTCCTGAGAATAGTTTACTTTCTGTATTTATCTGGGCATGGATTTCAAGTCCAACAACACTCTTCCATTGCTTAGACCTACAATATTGTAAATACATGTAGTGTTAAAATGTTTGGATGTGAAAAAGTATCTACTTATTTTTAAAGGCCTTACATACAATGTCCATCATGTACATGTACACCAGAAATATAAATGTCAGGTCTCTCTAAATGCCTCTATTTTTTTTTATCAAAATTGACAGACCACCATGTGCATATAAAGTAGCATGTCTTGATTATGTAAGATAGTAATGACTTAATGTAAATATTACTAAAATACAAATTATAAATAATATTTTTCATTCTCTTCAAATCTCTTGACCGAATACACAAAATCCCCAAATTACCCATAATTTCCATATATGTAAATCATGTTTTATTCCTGATATGATGGCATATTATTATAAATGTGGGGATGCATAGTCTACAGTACAAAAGCTAATTTGACTACTCGTCCCCATCAGGCGGGACACACAGCCACTTCCTGTTAATAATCATGATAATGTTTTAAAATAGAATATAATTAGTATTTCGTATATTTGTCAGTAATAAGTGAGAAATTTTGTTTTAGAAAATGATTTTTTTTTTAATGTTTTTTAACATGTTCCTGAGGGGGGATAGGAAGGGTCCTGATCCCGAAATCCTGGGCTTGAAAAACAAAATCCTGAAATCCTAAAAAAGAATTCCCTGGAACCAGAAAGGGTCCGTCCCGAAATCCTAAGCTTTAAAACATCCGATCCCAAAGTCCCAATAAAGGTCCTATCCCCGCTAGTTCATGATGTTTTAGGGATTATAATAGCATTTTTTCATCAGTAGTCACCTGCAGACCGCAGGGATGATTCCAGGTGTTTTCGGATGGGCCCCTTGACCATTAAATTGGGAATTTTCATATTAATTGGAATTTTTTATGCATAAAATCTAAGACGAAATAACATAATATTCCTGTAAAAACGGAAAATGTATATTAGGTTTCACCTTTGGACTGCTGTAATAAGTTGTAACATTTTGAATAATCCTGGACGGGCTACTGATTATGATAAACCGGTATATTTATAATAACCAGATCGCTTGATAGTCATTGGATTGAGACCAGGGAAGTTGTTACATGAAGATCATTCCACATGATGCACTATCTTCTCTTAGCTATGGTATTAACCTAGGCCTTTTACATATATAACAGCTAACATAAACCACTGAAAAAATCATCCATTTGGTAATTTTTTCAACAGCAGGTCATTTTTATAAAATTACCTTGATTCAAATGGATTTAAAATTGAACTGGTCAATTGTCGAATTCAGAAAAGCAATTACAAAATTTCAAGTACTTATTCAATTAGATAAGATTTTTTGGTGATTTTTGCTTTATGTTTAATATGTAGAAACAGGAAATTAAAGCATTGAACCATTGTGTTTAAATATTATTATATTTTGGATCATCTTCAGACTTCACAACTTTTGAAAAAGTTCCATGATGTTGACATCCACTTCATGAATGATCCATCATCCACATGTATATTCAAAAATGCTCAAACGTTTGTCTTTTGAGCAAATAGAGCCTGTCAAATTATGAATTAATTTCTTTCACAAAAAAAAGTTTTCATCATATTATATAACCGGCTCTGCTGGGGGATCTCCTTTAACGAGATCGGGGCCCATTAAGATTTATTCATCAATGTTATATATAAATTGGAATTTATTTTGCTCTCTGCCGAGGTCTGCTTCAATGAGACCCATTTTGACAAAAAGCATCTTTTTATCGACCTGCTGGGCGATCCGCTTTTACGCAATCAAATACTCCCATTACATTTCCATCAATTGAATCTGGCTGCTAAAATCGTTTAACCCACAGGTACTTGTTTCTATCCATTGGAAGACCCACTATCAACTTACATTAATGTATGTTGATAGTGGGTCTTCCAATGGATATAAACAAGTGCCTGTGGTTTACCCACATATTGACATAATTAAATTGTTGTTAATAAAACGCGATCGTTGACAGCATTCTCATCTGGATTTTAAAACGCTTTGATGACTAGTCCGAGATTACTCTGACATCCGATGACTGTTTTGCCAGACAAGCGTGGGCCCCAGCTTGTCTCGCAAAACAGCCGTTGGACGTCAGAGTAATCTTGGACTATTTGACAAAAAGCTATAAAAAGATATAGTTGACTGAAACATTTCCGAAAATATCGATTTTTTTTTTTTTTTTTCTGAATTGGGAATTTCAATTCACATTATTTTTTTGGGGGACGCTGGCCATTAAGCGGCCCTAAACTATATAGTAGAATCATCCCTGAAGACCCTAGTCCGAGATTACTCTGACGTCCGACGGCTGTTTTGCCAGACAAGCTGGGGCCGTGGGACATAAATGAAGAGCTAAATGAAAAATGAAGAGACCGATGCCCGATTTATAAAATTCCAACCCTCAGTCGGCTCCAGAAGCGTCAAAGTCGCGCATCTATTTTGGGTGGGCAAATATCCACGTTTTGATATGGGACAAGCTCTGACGTCCCACGGCCCCAGCTTGTCTGGCAAAACAGCCGTCGGACGTCAGAGATTATGGACTATGAACATGATGAAGACCCCAACTGAATAAATTCGATACTTTCAAATCAGTCACACTGTTAAGAATAATTTTAAGTTACCTTAATTTTGAATGTTGTATATGTGTTTTTCTGAAAACATATTACCCATCTTGAACTGTCTTTTTTTTTTAGGTGACAGACAGTGTAAACAGCATTTTTTGGCTCTAACAATCTTTAAAAAAAATTATCAAACAGTGTAATTAAAACATAAATATGCTTGAGATGTTTTTACTTTAAGTTACTGCTTGATCTCTTATGACTGAAGGTTAAATATCGCCTTTTACAAAGTTGACAAATATGTGAAGAAATTTTTTCCATGGAGGCTGCCATTGATCAGGGGAGATAACTAGTAACAAGAAGTTTTAGCTTTTCAAAAAGCTTGTTATACTGTGATGCTGGCTATCTATCTTCATATTTCCGCACTCAGTCACAACTTTTACTATTACGTGCCGTTGCATGCGTGGCTTATTTACAATTTAAAAGAAATAAATTTGCAGTAATATTATGTTACATTGCATTGGTGCTTAGAAAAAATAAATAAAGTAAAAATATAACAGTGATTTTTTTTTGGATTTTTTTTTCAACGGTGGATTGTTATCCTAAGTTTATTTCTTGTGAAAACTATGTACATGTTATGCAGTTTTGAGAATATTTGTGAAAGAGCAGATATGTATATCTGCTCTTTTATATATCTGCTCTTGGAAGCCGTCGACTGTTGTACAAAGGATTGCTGATGTAGGAAGTAGGTTCCATTGTACTATTGTATGTGGATAAAAAGAAAACTTCAGTTGTATGAATCTTTATTTGTTTGAATTTGTTTAAAGTGGTTGGTATGTTTATGTCTTGCTCTACTGTCTGATTTAACAAGAAGATCTTTAGGGTAAATTGCTATGTGTTGGTGTATGATCTTATAGAATACCACTAGTCTTGTTCGTATACGTCTCAGTTCTAATGTAGGCCACTGTAGGTGATCAAGCATGTTTGAGACAGAGCTGGTATTGTGATATTTATTACATGTGTAGCGAGCAGCTCTTCGTTGGAACATCTCAATTTGGTTGATTTGACTTTTGGTGTGAGGGTCCCAGACGCAAGAGCTGTACTCAAGCTTAGGTCTAACTAATGACATGTATGCATGCCCTTTCTTTGATTTTTTGGGATGAAACTTTAAGGTTACGTTTTATGAAATTAAGTTGTCTGTTTGCATTAGCTGTTACATTATTTTTGTGTTTATTCCATTCAGTTTAGATCAGCCTTGGATTGTTATGCCTAAATATTTTGTAGCTGTTTCAGTTTGGAGGATGTGACCATGAAGGATGTAGTCATGGTTGACTGGTTTCTTTTTTTGTGTAATTCTTAGTATGGAGCATTTGTCTGGATGGAATGACATTAACCAGTCTTTTTCCCATTGTGCCGCTGAATTTAAATCTTGTTGTAGTTTGGCACCATCATCTGTGTTTTTGATGTTTCTATAGATGATGCTGTCATCGGCAAATAATCGGCTTAAGGTGCTGTGTTGTAAATATTCTGGGAAATCGTTTATGTTAATGAGGAATAAAATTGGGCCAAGGACAGTGCCCTGTGGCACCCCAGATGTTACCCCAATTTTTTCTGATTGTTCTCCATCTAGCATGACTGTTTGTGTACGATTGTGTAAAAAGTCACCAATCCATTCCGAGGTATTATTGTCTATGCCGTAGTATTTTAATTTGTAAAATAACCTTTTGTGAGGGACTTTGTCAAAAGCTTTGGCAAAGTCCATCACAACGACATCAGTTTGTATGTTAATATTGTTGTCTTTTGCGAGGTCCTAAATGAAAGTTAGTAATCGTGTCTCACAAGAGCGTTTTGATCGGATACTATGTTGTAAATCATATAAAATATTGTTTTTTTTCGAGATGTTCCATTACTTGACTAGCTATGATATGCTCCATTATTTTGCAAAGTATACATGTTAGTGAAATTGGCCTGTAATTTATGGCATTGTTTTTGTCGCCTTTTTCAGGCTAGTCTGAATAATTATAACGTCTGGCAAGGCTATTTTAATTTTAAACCCAAGCTGCTTTTTTTAAATTATAAAAACATATATATACATAAAATAATTATGAATCAACAAAGACTCCCTTTGTAAATTACACCATATAAAAGGGGGAATCGGAGGGGTCCTGATCCCGAAATCCCGGGCGTAAAAACATGAAATCCCGTGGTCCCGAATTTAAATAAATATAAATCCCGACTTCCAGAAATTTGAAAAAATAGAATTCCCGGATCCCGAAAGGGTAATCCCGAAATCCCGCGAGCTTAAAGACACCCAAAACTGAACGTGTAGCGAGCCAAGCTGTTAAATAGATCTAGATATATTTAGTCCTTAGTTTTGACGGTGGGGTACTTGCCATTATTTTTTATACCCCTTCCAAATTTATTTCTACATGTTTAATGCATCAAATTGCAAGTAGGGGGTAAAACTACACTGTAAAAAAATTGGTCCAGAATGTTTAAGGAAAGTAGTCACGGATTCGGTCCAGCTGAAAAAGGTTAAAAAAATAGCACTTCGGAAGCTGTCAACAGATTTCAAGACGCCCTAAACATAAGATTGTCCATATTTTGAGTTAGAGTCGACGAAGTTTTCTATAATTTTGATATAATTTGTCCCAAAAGTAGTACAACACACTGTAAAAATTTCATTGAAAAAGCGCAGGTAGGATTTTTTTATTTTCATTTATGTTCTAAAAGAAATGCGCTACGAAATAATTGTGGTCTCGGACGAGATAGCAGCCAGGTTAGCTATACAAATATAGCCTATGAAACATGCATTGTAAGTAACGGAACGACGCAACTTCGTCTGAACCATGTGTTATCATGATAATATTTTTTACGCCGGACACATGTCCACTGAAATATTACAAAAAATGTTTTTTTTAACTTCTTTCCTTAATTGTAACACTAGAACAAACGACTTACATTTTTGTTGTTCCAAATGAAAACAAAAAGACGGATATAGAATCTTCTTTTTTTAATGGTATTAATACTGGAATGCGTTGCAACATCATGTAGAAGGTATAATTCATGTCAATTTAAAAAAAATGTTTTTGAAGTAAACAAATTTTTAAAACATATAATGAGTAATCTCAGGTCAATTTTAGATGCATACTTAATATCTATTAGATTGCTTTTGTATATGCATGTTTTAAGCTGTGATTTATAGGTACTATTCATTGCTTTTCAATTGAATGATAAATCACTTTATTTTATTATCCACACTACACAAACCTCGTTGAAAATAAGCGTTTTTGCTTTCATGGGGATCTCATTTGGTTATGTGTTCTTAATGTAAATAGGTAATTAGTCTCAGGGTTAGGGAATGGAATAAAGCTGTATCACAACCATTGCTATACTTTAAGGTTTTATGAAGCTATAAGTTTATAAATCTTAGAATGTTTTTGGATGTACATTTTATTGGTTTCATCTGAATAAACAGTTTGATTATTACAGAATATGTAAACCTGGCAAATGACATAGAAGTTAACAAAAATTGATCACCGTACGGCTATCAACAATGAGCAAAAATCCATACCACAAAGTAAGAAAAAAAAAAAAAAAAAAACGAAAATCCCTATACAAAGTCAGGAATATGACAGTTGTTATCCATTCGTTTGATGTGTTTGAGCTTTTGATTTTGTCGTTTGCTTAGGAACTTTCCGTTTTGAATTTTCCACGAAGTAAGAAATTTTTGTCAATGTACTTTTTTTTAATATAATTTAAGAGTATGTTTTTGTTTGGTTCTGAAATGGATAAATAGTTAAATTTTTATTTTTGATTTAAACGAGTAAGTGAATAAAATGACTCTATACCATTAGCTCTATACTCCATATTATCCATTTGTTAATGTATAAATACTCAAAACAGTATTGCTCTATTAATCCTCTAATAATTCTACAAAAAACAAATAAGAAGTGGGATACCAGTTTGAGAAAGCAATTGAGATTTGGCAATATCTAATACTTATATTATCAATATCAAGACAAATCTGGTAAAATTGTCTGTTCAAACTAAACATAAGGGAGCAACCATTTAACTTAAAAAAGGGGAGTATGTGTTTCTATTAGAGTCCGAATTTTTGTCCGCGGAAGGCACGATCATTTTTTTTTCTGGTTGTCAACGCTATCATTATTATTGTTATCAAAATATACATATAAGATGTGTGGAAAATCTGGAATCATAATTTTTTTGTTCTCATCTGCTTGACAACAATATTTTTAACAAATTTGTTCGGAATGTTTAAAAAATAACAAAAAAAACCAACAATACATCTTTTCCTTTGAAGTCAGTTGGTCGTTCCCTAAATATGAAGCCAGACATAAAATAAAAGGTCATTATCTAGCTTTGCATTAACTCAGTAAATATAGTATTGCTCAAAATAAAAGCCACGTACTTTTATGTAAGTTTTTTATCCTCTTAAATTTATCAACTAAATCTGCTTAATTATCACAATTAAAAACACTCTATAAATTGAAAATTTCAAAGATATTAGAATACAACTTCGATCTGATTTAAGGTACATTTTTTACTTGGATAACAATCAATGATAATGTCTGAACGGGTAAGTATCTTGTACGTATGGATATAATAAATAACAATTCAAAAATATTATGAAATAAATCTTTTAATCCGGGAAATGTAAACTTAAAATAAATACTGATACTTATAATATATTTCATCAGGAAAAACATTTCACATAGTTCATACTGAAGTCAAAATCAAGTAAAAAGATGGCTTAAAGTAAAAAAGGGTACATTTATTTAGTTAGTATGAACAGTATTTCCATTGATTTTTCAGTTGAATGTTGTGTACGAAGTTTTTAGGTCACTGTTCAATCCTTAAATAAATTACATTGTTAATAATCAACCATGTGACCATTTAAAGCTCGTCCAATATTATTTTATTTTCGAAATAAATTTTAACCTTGTACGAGATAACTGCCTGCATTGATCGTAAACTGAGCGATTTTCTCCGTTGAATTGTAAGTGTTTTTGTTTTTCATTTGCAATTTTTAACATTTCTACATATATTTAAGTTTTTAACTGAGTATCACTCGTGTTAGCATGCTTTCAAAAAGCTATTAACTGTAAACTTGTTTGTCATTTTGGACTGTGGAGACTTATCCGATTGACAATCATACCACATCTTCTGATTTTTATATTTATTTAAATCGTTATAAATAGGTTAAATTGTATAACATACATGACCAAATTAGGTTATTCTTATAAATACATAGGAACACGTGATTAGGCATGTAAATACATTTGACAATGTCGACCATTTTACGTTTGTGTCCTCCTAAACTTGCGTTTTCGAGCATATATCAGGAGCACGCGTTGTACACATTGAGCGATATCCCTCAGTGTATATAGAGGACGAATGGGTCGGTACCTCTTATACTTTTAATGTTATTACTAATTAGTCACGAAGATCATCATAGACCAAGCAAGTAACACTGAAATGGTTCCTATTTGCATGGTTTTGATAAAACATTTTCTTAAAAATGTTAGTTTATAAATGTATATAAAGGTCACTGAGGAATAGCAATGTGGTCACTTTCGTCTACTTCTGACCGGCAGTAAAACCCTTGCCAAAGTTTAGCGTCCTTATGTCTGTGCAGGATGTACAAGTAAGCAGTCACGTACGGACAGACTGTTGACGTTAAAACAGATACCTTGAGTAAAGAGAGCGCCACGCTCTCTGCACGTTATAAACCCTTGCAACAACATTTTAAGGTGTCCATAGATTATCTGTTGCGAGTATTTTTTCTGTCCTTATCCAATATACCATCAGTTTCCACTGGAAACCAAATATTTCCCAACATACATCCCGGACGACCCCAATTACATGTTTGGTTATGTATAACCAAATTGATGTTTATGGTCTTGGTAACAATCCTGTAATATTGGATTTTAAACCAATAAAAATATCTTATCTGGTCATATATGCATGAAAAATTTGCTACTGGACGTATAACAACCGACAACAAATCAATATAAATGTATATGGACACTGAACTACAGTTCATAACTGTCTCAAGAATGTTTACCTTTGAATATTGGTTGTTTTGTTCGGGGCATGTTGAGATTGATGCTTTGGCTGGACACAAAAGAGGATGTACTTTAAAAATTAGATTTGTTGATCTCTTCTTTTGTATACGACGGTCAAAATTTTGACGGGACGTATTATGGTATAAACATGTCCTCCGTTCGTCCGTCCGTCCGTCCGTCTGTCTGTCTGTCCGTCTGTCCGGCGTAAACATGTCGCACCGTAACTTGAGAACGACTTATCCAAATTTCATGAAACTTAATATAGATGTTTCTTATGATGGTCAAATGATCTGTATACTTTTTGGTGAAAATTAGATTTAAACTTTTTGATTTACGGCACTTTGTAACTAAAACAGGGGGCCGGTGTGTTTTTTTCACATGTCGCACTGTATCTCAAAAACGATTCTTGATTATGGCTTTAAACTTTAAACACTTCTTAGTTATATTAATCTTAATATCTGTATACTTTTTGGTAATGATTCAAAATTTCATTTTTGAGTTATTGAATATTTTGTAAAAAAGGGGGAGGGTTTTTTTTACATGTCGCACCATATCTCAAAATCGATTTATGATTATTGCTACAAACTTTACACATGTCTTTGTTATATTAATCTTAAGATCTGTATACTTTTTGATGATGATTCAAAATTTCATTTTTGAGTGATTGAGTATTTTTTTAAAAAGGGGGAGGGTTGTTTTTTTTACATGTTGTGCCGTATATATATAACAATTTATGATTATCGCTTAAAACTTTACACACTTCTTTGTTATATTAATCTAAAGATCTGTATACTTTTTGGTGATGATTCAAAATTTTATTTTTGAGTTATTGAGTATTTTGTTAAACAGGGGAGGTTTTTTTTACATGTCGCGCCGTATCTCAAAAATAATTTATGATTATTGCTTAAAACTTTACACACTTCTTTGTTATATTAATCTAAAGATCTGTATACATTTTGGTTTTGATTCAAAATTTTATTTTAGTAATATTTAGTTTTTTGTTAAAAAAAACCAGTGTGGGGGGTTTCCTGCCGTGTCTTAAAAACTATATATATGGTTATTGCTTAAAACTTTCTCAGAAACTATTTATGATTATTGCATATAACTTCCACATAAGACGTCGGGCGTATCATGCGCTCATGGCGCAGCTGTTTATTTTTAAATAAAAACCTAAATGCTTTAAGTAATATTCTACGAACACACACCACAGACACTAGGTTGTTTAAGCCATGAAATGTATACAAGCAGTATTTGTACAACACATTTTTCCTAAAACACTGATTTTTCTTACGCTAAATAAATGACCCGGTTTGCTTACTGACAACAAAATATGTCCAAATGCATGTGGCCTTTGCTCTTAACTATAATTAATCACTCAGTTTGTAGCGTATCCAAATACATGTTCCAAATAAAAGTTTATAATTATCATGTCATCATCCTTCAAACCTGTGACAGCCTTTTCACTAATGACAGTATAGTTCGTAACTTCATGTGAAAAAGCAGCAAACTATTTCATATTTGTTTTATAAAGAAAATGGAACGAAAGGAGAAGGAACAAGACAAAAAATGTCCAGTAGCTACCAATGGATTTGATTCTGAGGATGAGGAGAACTCAATGGGGGGATGCCCAATGGGACAAAACGGACAGCAACCTAAAATGAATGGAGTGCCTGATTCATACAGGGAATACTTACAGGTGAGTGATTATTTCTGCCGTATAAAAAGACACAAGTTTCTTCTTACCCGACAGACCCTTTTTTTAAGTGCCTATTCTAAAGCATTTGTTTGTTCATTTTTTTTTTAACAAGAACTACCAAAGTTAGACAACTTACCATGCTAAAATGATTTAAAAAAAGTAAAATTTTGAACAAAAACAATTAAATTACATAAACTTGTATTTTACATGTAGGCATTTCAATTTATTTCTCAAAGAGTTATCACATTTCCAATGAACATTCTTTAAGGTACAAAATACAAACATTTAAACATGCATAATATAGTACCACTGGTTAATATAGTAATAAAAGTACATTATGTTTATGTAATGTCGCTTAAATAAGTCGGTTAATTCTTCATGCATATGCTCTTTTTTTAAATGTCATAACAACTTTGATATACAGGAATTTAACATAAAATAGTTTAATCTATTTTTATAAAGTAATAAATGAGAAAAAGAATGATGCAAACAATAGTATGGCGTTCATTAGCACTGCACTCTCAGACTGCACTAGTATATATATTGTATATTTACGATGGGACCAGCTGAAGGACGCCTCCGTGTGTGAGAATTTCTCACTGCATTGAAGACATATTGGTGACCTTCTGCTGTTGTCTGTTCTATGGTCGGGTTGTTGTCTCTTTGACACATTCCCCATTTCCACTCTCAATTTTAAATATGACGAGGCGGTAGCGTAAGGAAAATCATAAATAAATTAAGATAGGTAGACGAACAACATCCACGAAAGATAAAACGGAAATAAAAGCTTAAGTAGAAGAAAGCTATATTTTTATAACTTGAACAGATAAAAAGTTGAGCACCACGGAGTCCACTAAAATTTTGGGATGACAGAGTAAGCAATTTTTGCCCTGCAACCGACATCTGCCGTCGACAAGTAAAAAGACTGGTGACAAAGTTTTGAACATGGAAAGGAAAATGATCACGAAATACGAACAACTGAGGCAAAGATATTCTTGAAATATCATGTATGAATCATTTCAAATTTTATATTGTATTTTGGTTCATTTGTATGTTTCGGAGTTTTGTGTGTCATCCATTTTGCTGAACTAGCAATTACATTATTTTTTATGGGCCAGCTGAATCTTGCCTCGATGTGCAGGATTTTCAAGCTGCTGTAAAGAAACTGTATAGTGGTTTATCCTGTTTTCAGCAATCAAACTAGGTTAACCCCGCCACATTCTTTATGTGCCTAGAGTCAGGAACCTATAATTTAGTGGTTGTCGTTTGTTGCTGTGCAACATATTTGTTTGTCGGTCATTATTTTATACATTACTTAGGCCGTTAGTTTTCTCGTTTGAATTATTTGACATTTGTCACTTTGGGGACTTTTATAGTTGATTTTGCTGTAAAGACTTTGCTCATTGTTGAAGGCCATAAGTTAACTAGTTACTAGTTAACTAGTTACTAGTTAACTAGTTACTAGTTAACTTATGGCCTTCAACAATGAGCAACAAAATGACACAGAAATTAACATCTAAATACGGTATATAGTGATTAATTTCTGTGTCATTTTGTCTCTTGTAAATAGTTGTCTCATTGCAAATCATGCCACCACTTCTTTTTAGCTCACCTGGCCTAAAAGGCCAAGTGAGCTTTTCCCATCACTTGGCGTCTGTCGTCCGTCGTCTGTCGTCCGTCGTCCGGCGTTAACTTTTACCAAAACCTTCTCCTTTGAAACTACTGAACCAATTCAAACCAAACTTCATCTGATTGATTCCTAGGGTATCTAGAATAAAGTTTGTGTTTTAATTCCCATTTCATCACAAAACATGGCCGCCATGGCTAAAAACAGAACATAGGGGTAAAATGCAGTTTTTGGCTTATAACTCAAAACCAAAGCATTTAGAGCAAATCTGACATGAGGTAAAATTGTTTATCAGGTCAAGATCTATCTGCCCTGAAATTTTCAGATGAATCAGACAACCCATTGTTGGGTTGCTGCCCCTAAATTGGTAATTTTTAGGAAATTTTACTGTTTTTGGTTATTATCTTGAATATTATTATAGATGGAGATAAACTGTAAACAGCAATAATGTTCAGCAAAGTAAGATTCACAAATAATTTAGCATGACCAAAATGGTCAGGTGACCCCTTTAGGAGTTATTGCCCTTTATAGTCAATTTTAACCATTTTTCGTAAATCTCCATAATCTTTTACAAAAATCTTCTTCTCTGAAACTACAGGGCCAAATTAATCTAAACTTAACCACAATCATCGATCTTTAGGGTATTAAGTTTAAAAATGTGTCCGGTGACCCAGCATCAAACCAATATGGCCGCCACGGCTAAAAATAGAACATGGAGGTTAAATGCAGGTTTTGGTTATTACTCAAAAACCAAAGCATTTAGAGCAATTTGACATGGGGTAAAATTGTTTATCTGGTCAAGATCTATCTGCCCTGAAATTTTAAGATGAATCGGACAACCCGTTGTTTGGTAGATGCCCCTGAATTGGTAATTTTAAGGAAATTTTGCTGTTTTTGGATATTATCTTGAATATTATTATGGATAGAGATAAACTGTAAACGGCTAAAATGTTCAGCAAAGTAAGATTTACAAATAAGTCAACAGGATCAAAATGGTCAGTTGACCTCTTTAGGAGTTATTGCACTTTATAGTCAATTTTAACAATTTTTCGTAAATCTTAGTAAACTTTTACAAAAATCTTCTTCTCTGAAACTACTGGGCCAAATTTTACCAAACATAGCCATAAATCATTATTAGGGTATCTAGTTTTAAAATTGTATTTTGTGAGCGGGCAAACTAACCAAGATGGCCGCTACGGCTAAAAATAGAACATAGGGGTAAAATGCAGTATTTGGCTTATAACTCAAAACCCAAAGCATTTAGAGCAAATCTGACGAGGGGTAAAATTGTTTATCTGGTCAAGATCTATTTGCCCTGAAATGTATAGATGAATCGGACAACTCGTTGTTAGGTTGCTGCCCCTAAATTGGTAATTTTAAGGAAATTTTTCTGTTTTGGGTTATTATCTTGAATATTATTATAGATAGAGATAAACTGTAAACAGCAATAATGTACAGCAATTTAAGACTCAAAAATAAGTCACAATGACCAAAATGGTCAATTGACCCCCTAAGAAGTTATTGTCCTTTATAATCAATTTCTAACAATTTTCATAAAATTTGTTAATTTTTTCTAACATTTTCTACTGAAACTACACTGACAAGTTCATTATAGATAGAGATAATTGTAAGCAGCAAGAATGTTCTGTAAAGTAAGATGTACAAACACATCACAATCACCTAAACACAATTTTGTCATGAACTGTCTGCTTCCTTAAATGTTTAATTCACATATACCAAGGTGAGCGACACAGGCTCTTTAGAGCCTCTAGTTTATATCTATCCTATTTATTATATGTATTTCAGCTAGAGAAGTTGTTAAAATGTCAAACAATGTCTAGCTCTATAGCTGGAAAGCCAGTTCACGACGAACACCTGTTTATTATAACCCACCAAGGTAAATATTATATTGCAGAAAGCAGTACTGTAAATTTAATGGTTATTTTGGGACAATTCAAAACCTATGGTATGTTACATTATACAACAGGTCAACCATTTTACATGAAATTTTGATTTATTTTGGGAGACGACAAAAATTACATGAAAAATTATACGGTACAATCATTTAATTAGGCCTTTGTGTATGTTAAAAACGGAATAATCTCCAAACTTTTTAAGGGAATACTTAAATGGGATGCTTTTCAAAAAACAAAACTCAGTAAAAACCAACAATAGCAATAACTCTATACACGATTTTAAGTATATGTTGTGGTTTTACATTACACTATGTTTTTCAGTTATCCTTATTCTTGGTCTCCAAACATGATTCTATGTTTTTTACATCGGTTTGTATTTTTATTTTAACTTTTAATGACAAATTTATAAATCAGTGGAGTAATTGAAGGATCAGATGGTATACAGCTCTTAATCTGCGACAAAAATAAATTTAAAAATGAGTTAAATATTTGAATTTACTAAACAAGAACACAATGACAATTACGTAATATATTTTGAATATATAGTTTATTTTGATTCATTTCAGCATACGAACTATGGTTCAAACAGATTTTATTCGAAGTAGATTCTGTCAGAGAAAGTTTTATGATGCCGGTAAGTCAATTTAATGATATTGGATGTGTTCCTTATGTCGTTACTACAATACCCTCCCTTTTTTTTCGAATGTGACCTACTGGAGCATCTGAGATCACCCCCAGTTATTGTTGCTTAGTCTAGTTTTCAAGGCTATGTTTTGTCTTCTGTATAATTATTTGTCTGTTTGTCTTTTTATTTTTAGCCATGGCGTTGTTGTCAGTTTATTTTCAATCAACTAGTTTGACTGCTCTGGTATCTTTCGTCACTCTTTTATGATTGTGTACCAATTGGTGGTTTGAGTGTAAGAAGAACGAGGCTCTATTGATAAGTTTAACTGGAATTTAACTTAGTTGTCAGTAACATGAAGTTCTTTGTGGCATTAATATAGTAAGTGCTGATTATATATATATGGAAGTGTTTAAACGACCTTGACTGGCTATACAGCCCTTGCACAGTCGGTAAGTGCTGATTCTATTTATATAACTCTCGTTTATATATTTGATCATGGAAGTATGTAATATAATACTTCTATGATTTGATTAACACAAGTTAGACGAGGGAGCCTTTACTGATACATGAAATTAAATGTATGCTAAAATTTAACAAAATGTAACCGAAATAAACATCTAAGACCCTACTAAACGAGAACAAACCAAGAATAATTATTGTTGTTTATATAGGTATTGGATGAAAACCAGATGCTGAAGATTGTCAACAGACTGAGTAGGGTTGTACTCATCCTAAAGGTTGGTAACTTATACTCTATGGATGTTAGCCTTACCCGAATTACATTTCTTCACACACTCATGTCCGACTATCAGTCCGTTAGGTACAGAACACAGACCAACACTTGCTTTGTACGATTGGCAGATCAATTATTCTGCAACTGCAAGCGGAAACACTGCAACCATATTCTTTACAAAATAATTGCTTTAATAGCAATCGGGATCACATATTCTTTTGCCCGTCTATAGGGCATGATTCAGGAAGAAAACACGAAAATATGATATATGAATGTGGAATTTGGTTGACACTATCAGCATTAAATGTTCCTTCTCACATGCTAGCAGTAACAACGACGTAATATCTCGCGTGCAAGCGCACTTTGTAGAAATTTATGGAAAAGACTGTACATGTATTCGTTTAACGTTCTAATTTAGTTCGTTTACGCATCTTGTAAGTTGACTTTGTTTTCTATCATATCAAAATAATTTAATGAAAAAAAAATGTATTCTGTTTTGAAATCTTCAAAATGTATTACAAATGAATAAAAAAATAAGAATGATACAAGTCCAGACTGTAATTGCTGTTACATCACTTTTTTCTTCGTTTTTTCCAGTTGATGGTCGATCAGTTTATGATTTTAGAATCAATGACGCCACTGGATTTTTTGGAGTTCAGGTAAATTTGCCTAAAATAATTCTATTATAGATATAAAACCGAGAAAAAAAACCCATAATTTTAAGATATGATCAGATACGAATAACAGAATGAAAACATTGTATACGATCAACAGGAAACAGGTGTCGCTCTGTTTGAACTAGCGAATATAATAGTATGGTCACTTTTGCTTTTCTTCTGACAGGCAGTCAATCCTTACCAAAGTGGGGCGTGAGTTTGGTTGTATTGAAAGTATGAACACGCACACAGTCCGAGCATAATAAGATGATGTTATATACGTAACGGTGCATCGGGTCGAAAGAGTATCAGGCTCTCTGCATGTTCAGAACCATAGGTGGACTGTTTAAAGAAAAAAATGTGTCCTTGTCCAGAAAACCTGCATTTTTCAGTAGTAATGCAATAACATCCCGGTCGGGACGAATGGCAATCCCAATTAAAAGACGTCCATAATATATAATCATTATTATGAAACAACCTTAGGTCACCGTACGGCCTTCAACAATGAGTAAAGCCAATATTAATTTGTTTTCGTCCTGGACATCATGGACATGTATGTAGATATAAGAAAATGTGGTATGAGCGCCGATGATACAACTCTCCATCTAAATCAAAATTTATTAAAGTAAACTATTAAAGGTCAAAGTACGGTGAAATACTTGCAACTGAATTATTAAAGGGAATACCAAAACGATCAACCATGTGTTTTCGCTCTTTTGTTTTCTTCCTATATTTTCGTTGTGCTTTTATGAGTTCTGAACATAATACTGTTGTCTCTAATTTTGTATACATACTAATTTTTCATGACTTTTTTCAGACTGGCTTTTCTAATATGTGTATTAAAATTAGCAAAGTTAACCACAAGAGTTCCAATTTAACGTTTTCAGTGTCTGCATCCCTCTATTATTATTAGATTGATACTGATGATAAAGTACACACTTTTTTTTACAGGCAGCATTTGTCTTCGGCCTCTGGATTTCAAAGTCTACAGTTTAGATTGATGGAAAATAAACTTGGAATAAAAGAGGTAAAGTCACATGATTTTAATTTGAATACCGAATGACATTGAACACTGATATGTTTTTCTTTGTTTTTTTTTTTTTAATATTTCATGGTATTTTATGAGGGTCTCAGGGAATAAGTTTTATAGTTGGCAACGTTGATTTCTTGATTGACAACATATTTGTTACGTTCGGAGGACGTGTTTTTCAACAGACTGTCGGCATCCCAATGGGAACAAACTGTGCCCCTCTACTTGCTGACTTGTTTCTTTATTATTATGAGGCTGACTTCATGCAGGAACTTCTTAGGAAGAAAGATAAGAAGTTAGCAATATCCTTTAACTCTACTTTCCGCTAAATAGATGACGTTCTTTCACTAAACAATTCAAAATTTGGTGACTATGTGGATCGCATCTATCCCATCGAATTGGAGATACAGGATACTACATATACAGTTAAGTCGGCTTCATATCTTGACTTATATCTAGAAATCGACAATGAGGGTCGGTTGAAGACAAAACTTTACGACAAAAGAGATGATTTCAGCTTTCCAATTGTGAACTTTCCATTTCTAAGTAGCAACATTCCAGCAGCACCTGCATACGGGGTATTTATCTCCCAATTGATACGATATTCCCGTGCTTGCATTTCCTATCATGATTTTCTTGATAGAGGGTTACTGCTCACAAGGAAGCTATTAAATCAAGAGTTCCAAATGATGAAGTTGAAATCATCCCTTCGTAAATTTTACGGACTCCATCACGAGTTGGTTGACCGTTATGGAATAACCGTTTCACAAATGATATCGGATATGTTCCTTACGTCGTAACTACAATCCACTTCCCTTTCATGAATTTGACCTACCGAATTAGACTATTTACCGGATTTGTCGCATGTGGAGCAGGATCTGCTTATCCTTCCGGAGCACCTGATATCACCCCTAGTTTTTGGTGGGGTTCGTGTTGTTTATTCTTTAGTTTTCTATGTTTTGTCATGTGTACTATTGTTTTTCTGTTTGTCTTTTTCATTTTTAGCCATGGCGTTGTCAGTTTGTTTTGGATTTATGAGTTTGACTGTCCCTTTGGTATCTTTCGTCCCTCTTTTATACCGTTGATAATAAGTTTTAAAGCTAGCTGCGTTATACCGTTGAGATTGAAGATTTATTATTACACTAGTCTATGATTTATTATTGATGACAAAAGAAGAATTTGTTTAAGTATAATTAACAATAGCTCTTGTCATAAAGGTATGTTGAAGTTATAGAGCCAGCAATATTCCCCCCTGTTTCATATAATTCATAACATCTTTTATGTTGTAAGCTGTTGTCCATAAAGGGTTTTATATACTATAGTGAACGACCGTTGCAAGATGCACGAATGCCATTTTCAGAAATGCTGGTCAAATCTATACCGTTTAACACTAATCTCCATATATTCAATTTGATTTCTATGACTTGCCACTAAAGTAAGGTGACACGTTTTCATGCATGTGTTTCCCTCAAGCCTCGGTCACACCTTAGCGGATAGCTCAAACGAACGCCTAACGGATAACTTTTTTTCACGTTCATGTCTGTTAAACATCCGTTCTTATCCGTTAGACGTCCGTCCATATCCGTTGAACGTCCGTTAGGCGTCCGTTTTGTACGGTACTCGTCCGTTTCGTTTCCGTTTGGTATCCGTTACGTGTCCGTTATACATCCATTGGAGGTCTGACAGATAAATTCACCCATGGACTTCTACCGGACGTTTAACGGATAAAACGGATGTTGAACGAATGTGAAACGGACTTCTACCGGACGTATAACTGATAAAACGGATGATGAACGCATCTGAAACTGATAAATGCCAATTGAAAATTTTGCGTCAGAAATGTCAATTATTGGTATGTCAGATTTCTTAAGGTGCATGAATTCTTATTATTAATAATCGATCTGAGGGTATAGGCACGTCTTCACAATCCAGCAGTTCTTATGCAGGCCAGACACTGCTTCTTTGTGGAATTTTAAAGAACAAACCAAAACCAGTTACACAGAAACATTTTAAATATTTGTGTGATTTACATGAATCATTATTGTCTTGTCCGTATATCTTGTTCATCCGTTTTATCCGGTATGCTTCTGTTAGGAGTCCGTTTTATGCGGTACTCGTCCGTTGGATGTACGTTCGACATCCGTTCTGTCCGGTGTTATATAGCCATTCTTCCCCCATGCCAGTTTTTCCCCCGGGGGAAAGGCTGGCATGAGCCAATATTTCCCCCGTGGAAATTTTGGATCATTGCCATTCTTCCCCCGCGGAAATTTGACAATACGTATACATATAGTCACTTTTCCCCCATGCCAATCTTTCCCCCTATATAATAGATATCACCGTATATATGTACACGTCTAAAAATGAAACCGAAATAGGTTTATAGATACAATTTGTTAGCTCTTTTACATTAATACAAGTTGTGTCTACAGGTTTATCAGTCTGTCTATGTTTCAACTAATCTGTCTTTCTTTGTGTCCCCTAGTCTTTCTACATTTTCAACTGCATGTTTGTCTACATGTCGAGAAGTCTGTCTATATATTCACCCGTCTGTTTACATGTTTACCAGTCTGTCTACAAATTCACCCGTCTGTTCACATGTTTACCAGTCTGTCTATGTCCACTAGTCCGTCTATATATTTTCACTAGCTTTGAAATAGATTTCAGTAACTGCGAGTACTTTTATTTCGGTGCTTTGTTTCTATTGTTCTTGTGTAAGTGATTTTTGTTCGACGTATCAACATTTTTAGTGAAACCAATTGCAACTGATACTTTTTTCCTTGCGATGTGTTGTCCTAGGTTGGGTTCATTGGGGAGGGTTGAGTTTATGGCCACCACATTGTGTATGTACCAATGTCCATTCCAAAGCCAGGAACATGTATATATATATTACCGGGTACATTGGTTGTTGTTGGTTCATGTCATTTGAGTTTGTATTTATTGTAAATTATTTTGTAATCAATAAGCCTGTTAGTTTTGTTTGTTTTGTTCCCTAAGTTGTATGGTCGGAGCAATTTATAGCCGACTAAATAGTTGTTTTTTTTTCATTTGTGGAGGCCGTACGGTGGCCTTTTATAACTTACTAAATGTACCATGTCCGTGTAACTCCGGTGGATATTTGTATCATTAGTGCTAGATCGTGGTCGACACTATATACACTTTTAGGGCAGGTGGAATATTCCTGTACTTCCACGTTTCCACTGCACGTCTCCCATGCTGGTTGGAGAGGGGGTACATATCTCACCTAGGTTTGATGAAGTTTCATCCTTATCGAACTTCTTCTCCTGAATGAAAGCTTTAAAATGCGATGAGTATCTTTCTCTATCCATGTCTTTGATGGGTACTTTAACCTTGTGGTACAAACATGATTTATCATGTAAAGTCAAAATCTTCAAACTGACCAGAAGTGGTTTAAGTAGTTGTATTCAGTAGGTCAATGATATTAAGGGTTCACGAATGAGAATGGATTGTATCACTGCATCAGAATGTGCTTCGTGTGTATAAATATAACTTGTATGTTTACATGGTATATATAAATACATATCAATTTATAGTAGTACAATGAAGCTTTGGTACCGCTAAACTAATCAAAAAAGTTAATATTCTTTCTTTAGAATAAAAATTTCTAACTGACGTCGCCGACGTTATAAATTTATAAAGAGGAAAAACTAGCTTATCATGCCGCAAAGGGGAAAAATTGGCCTGATCCTCGTTTTCCCCCTATAACGTTGAGGGGGAAAAGTTGGATCATGCCAATTTTTCCGGGGGGAAATATTGGATCGATCCAGTTTTTCCCCCAGGAAAAATTGGCATGGGGGAAGAATGGCTATAGGACACCGGTACGTGTCCGTTTCTCGTACGTTGCATATTCCGTGTGTGTCCGTTATGCATCCGTTACACGTCCGTTTTATTCGGTCAGAACATCAACGGACTGCCAACGGACAACAATTTGGGCAACGGACAATTTTTATCTTCATCCTTTAGGCTTCCGTTCGTGCTATACGGTAAGGTGTGACCGAGGCTATGAACAATTCAGGTTATAGTTTTTGTTTTATGTTATTTGAAATTCTGATTCAAAGTAATTTAAAGTGTTATGCTAATTAGAAGTTTAACCGATATTTCGCAGTTCACTCAATGGAAATGTTTATACGCATATACACTATTATCTATATGAAATTTGAATGTACAACGCAAAACGAAAGCTTAAGGGGAATATGTTAGATTAAGACAACTTCATTTCGCAAAGTAATAAAAGTGAAAGTTATTACATACAAAGGCACGTATATGCATTGTTTTATTGCAGGAAAATCGAGTGAAGTATAATCAACAGCACTACATGAAAGTTTTTAAGGACGAAGAATCTAAACAAATGTTAGCAGACTCCATTACATCACCTCCATTGCTTACGTTACTTGAGGTAACAATAGTCGAACTGATTTGTTTATTTATTTCTAGTTTATGCTTTATGGCAATATACCAATCCTTATTCAATAAGATATACATTATTAGTTAACAACTTTGTTAAAATGTTATAGTGATGGCTGTCATCGTTATCAGGAAAAGATTATTCCTAAATTAAGATAAAAGTTGTACGATAATGAAAATGGCAATTTTTCAAAAAGACGTACACTTTTAAAGTAATCCATCAAACAGCACAAAGATTATATAACAAGCGACACATTTATTTCTATTTATGTATAAAGTAAAGCAGTGACGGTATACATCTATCAGACAGAATTCTTACTACCTTACGAAACGTATTATAATCATGTTCGTGTTTACAACACCAATAAGCCCAATTGGGGACATGAAAATAATGAAAATTAAAAAATATAAAATCTAACCTCATGCATTTTGTACCATTTCCGTTTTATATAAATTATAATGGATGTTACTGCCTTGTACATAACAGTAGTCATATATTTTAAAAACAGCTTCTGTCAAAGTTTAAACAATCCTTTTTCATATTTAAGAAATGGCTAGAACGGACTCCAGGATTAACTGACCATGAAAAGGCTGACTTTAACTTCTGGGAAAGATACAAAACAGCTGTGTACCAGTGGATTGAAAACGACTGGCATACCCCATACATGGTAAATTCAAAACAGCACAGGGATTTACCAGCAATTCTATAGATTAAATAAGATGTAGTGTGAGTGGCAATGAGAAAACACTCCATCCTAGTAAAAATTTCTAAAAGTAAACCATTATAGGTCAAATGATTCTTAACGACAGAACATTTTATTGGATGTTCCCAAACATCATAATCGTAATTGACATCTCTAAATCTTTCTTTCGGAAATTTGCGATGATTGGATCAACCCAGTCCTGATCCACGACAGTACAATCATTGCATACAGTAATAATTGCTTCGGTACTGGTATGATATTTTATAAATTTTGCTTTGATAAATTGAAAACAAATAGTTAGGCCTAATAATTGTGACCACTTGAAAAGCTATTTTATATTTTCTGTGACGCATAGCCTTTATATAACTAGTATATATTTGTTTAGGGGCCAGCTGGACGACGTCTCCGGGTGCGGGAATTTCTTGCTACATTGAAGACCTGTTGGTGACCTTCTGCTGTTTTTTTTTTATTTGTTTGGGTTGTTGTCTCTTTGACACATTCCCCATTTCCATTCTCAATTTTATTTCAAGACTTCATAATCATTTGCACTAGAAATTATTAACAAAACATTCTTCAGACTGCCTCTCTCTCTATGGCAAATTGAAATTATGTTGATTTTATTTTAACTTATCTATTAAGATCCTATTTGCTCATGAGCCTCACTTGGAATTCAAGTATTTTTATACGTCATGATTGTATTTGAGTGTTCTTATTGAAAGTTAATACTTTGAACATAACAAAAGCTGAACTGTAATTAATTGTACTGTTAAATATATGCAGTTCTTTTAATTCTTAACCGGATGGAAATGTAAGATATGAAAGACAAAATACAAATACGTGTTAATCCCTGTTGTGTTATGTACAACACAGGTTTTTCTTATCTGCTGTCCGTTATGATGCAAAGCATAAATGATACGAATAAGGCATATATCATAACTTGCATTTCGTATTAACAGAACATTTCTTTAGATTAAATCAATTTTATAAGTAAGTATGCTGGTTTGATGCACCATATGAGTTCTTCAAAAAATTATTTCTAGCCAGAAGAAACTACGAACTAAGCTACTGAAATCAAAATTATCACAAGTGTGTACAAAATAAAGTACAATCAATCCATTCAACTGATATTTTGTGTATAAGACCCATCGGCATATTACAAATCATGAACGAATTCAATTACCATGGTTAACATAACGTATTAAACTTTTTTAAAGGAAGAGAAAGATCCGAAACAAAAAGAAATATTGCTTGCTGAATACAACAAACAGAAGGTGAGGATTTTAAGACTTTTAGTTGAAAATGACATTTCCTTTTATTTGTCTCATTTGATACTAATCTTTTATGATCATATTTGAAACATTGTTTTAAAAAATAACATTTTCTAGCAGTGTAAAGCCTCATTTAAATAGTTTTTTTCAGAACACATTATTCAAACCCTTAAAACGTTTTGAGACATTGTGTATTTGTTGAGACATTGTGTATTTGTTGAGACATTGTGTATTTTTTCTTGTAGGACTCGTTTGAATCTATTTTTACAGCTGAAAAATACAACGTCTATGTAGAGAGAGGTAAATATTTGCTTACGTGTTTTTGATTTTTTTATCCTTCATTTCTAAATGTTGACTGCAAACCATAATCTTTAAACATGATTACTTAAATACATTTCATTTAAGAATTTGACAGCTTTAATCTAATTTAAATTTAAATTTTCATATAACATATATATTATATATTTGATATGAATACATTTTCCCACCTGAATACACTGGATCAACTATGCAAATATGCTTTCTATTTGTCAGGCGAAAGGAGAATAAACCATAAAGCATTCCAGGGTGCACTCATGATATCTCTGTATCGAGATGAACCGAGATTCAACCAACCATTCCAGATGATTACTTTGTTGATGGATATAGATTCACTCATTACTAAGTGGCGCTGTAAGTATAATATATATCATGCAATGGAAGAAGGGTAGGAGATATCATGGGGGACAAAGTCGAAGAGGGAATGAAACAAACGACAAACAAACAAAAGACACATATTTTCGATAATGACCAATAAATAAATAGCTCGACGATATTACATAGTCATGAAATTAAAGGGACACGTTAAGTATTTTGTTCAAATATTATTTTGTTTTTTTAAATCAAATTACTCTGAATATCCACTTATCTCTTTCAAATTTTTTTAATTTATTCTTTGAAGATTTTTACTCGCAAAGTGTTTGTAATCATTTTTCTATTTTTGTTTGTTTGTTTGTTATAGATAATCACGTTATGATGGTACAGCGCATGATCGGAAGTAAAATAGGGACAGGTGGATCGTCTGGTTACCATTACTTACGGTCTACCATCAGGTATGAAGAACTCGAAATAAACGACCAAATGAACTTTGTTATATAGATATATGTTGTTCTCATTCTGGAAATTGCTCTTCAATATTCCGGATTTAAATGTCCATGAAAATTTTAAATCTTTTAGCAGAAAGAAGTAAAATAATAAAGATACCGAACTCCATGGACAACTCAAGCGAAAATTCCTCAGTCAAATTGCAAAATCAAAAGCTCAAACACATCAAAACTAATGGATAACAACTGCCATATTCCTGTTTTGGTAAAGGCATTGTCGTAAGTCAGGAAAACGGGAGATTAAACAGTTTAACCATCTTAATTTATTTAAATTATGTGCATTTATTTTATTTAATGTTAAAACTATGCTGTGATTTTTTTTTATTCTATTATTATAGACAGTTGAATAGTAAGATTTGTAATAAAGGAAAATGATACTTTGTAAATTTTGTGCATTCGAAGCAGTTTCGAATTCATGGATATACTTAACAAGAACGTTCAAGAAAGGTTTGAAGTACATGAATATGTGAATAGCTCTATTACCATAAGTTTATTACCAAATCTCACCGGTCAGAATTTTTTGTTTTTCAAATCAAGTATTTTTATAAATAAATACCACACAAAATATTAGCAGCAGAATTATTACCTAACTAGATTCATATCTCAGGTTTATCAAAGATTAAGGCAACTGGAGTAAGCTGAGTTTTACATATGAACAGTTTTGTTTTTTAAAAAGTAATAACTGCTTGAAAAGTTCAAGAAAACATTATATTGAATTGACAAATTGACAAAAAAATAGTTAAACATTATTTTTTGGGATTTTTGTATCAAATTATTAATCGAGTAAAAATCCCATGTCGATAACCAAATATCATTATCAGATCGTAACTCAAAATTTTGTTCATTTATGTCCATCATGTGAGAATAAAAATAAATTATAATATTATTCACCAAATTAATGTCATTTTCTTGAGCAAAAACACTGTTGACTGTCGACAGATAAGAAAGCAGTTGTTTAAGACAGCGTTACACGTGTGAAGAATATATCAGTGACCGCTTTGGAAAGTAAACTTGGATTTGATAGTAAATAGCAAAAACAACTTATTTATAATATTTATGTTCATATTAATTTGTGAAACACGAAAATAATTGAAATGAATGGTAAAAAAAAAACAAAAAACAACTGAATTTTGAATAAAGGGGGAGGACAAAGAAGCATAAAATTGTGCTGTCCCCAAGTACCTATGCTTTATAAAAGGTGTGTCGTCTTTATGGTTCAATTATATGATATAAATATAAACTGAGTACTTGTGAATAAATCAATCAGTTTTAACACTAGGCATACAATAAAGAACAAAATCATATTGTTGTTGTCACAGCTAAATTGAACCATAACATCTTCTTTATTCCTATTTTGAAACAGTCTTCATTAAATTCAAGAACCTGTAAGCTTAATTATTTTGCTTCTGTCTAATTTTATGACTTGACTTCACAAATTATACCATGTTTCAACAAAAGTTTGATTTGTTTGTAAATATTGTTATGTGTGTCTTTGTAACAACCCAATATTCGAATTTTATACCAATAAAATGTTTGATTTGATTTAATATATTATATTTTTGACACATTCCCCATTTCCATTCTCAATTATATATTTTTTTGTTTGTTTTCAGTGATCGATACAAAGTGTTTGTTGATCTGTTTAATTTGTCGACATTCCTTATTCCACGTCAATACATTCCACCACTAACGAGAAGTATGAAGAGAACCCTTAGTACAGTGTCCACTTCACGCCTACCAGAAACTGAGGAATTAAGTGACCAGTTGGATAAACAAACATTAGGATCGAGTCCTCGTCAGATGACCGGAACAAGTCCACGTACTAGACCTGTATTTTTCACATAAAAGACGTATTTTGAAAGTTATCTCTTTATTTTAAAGGGATTACACAGAAAGTTACCTTTTTTAAGAGAACAAACAGAAAGTTATCTCTTTGTTTTAAAGAGAATACACAGAAAGTTATCTTTTTTTAAGAGAACAAACAGAAAGTTATCTCTTTTTTTTCAAAGAGAATACATAGAAAGTTGTCGTTTTTTTCATGAGTACAAACAGACAGTTATCTCTTTTTTTCAAAGAGAATAAACAAAAATCTTGATTAATTTACATAAGACATTAGCACACTCATATTTCAAGCAGATTGTTATATGTTTAATATTTTATGTCAAGGAGACTTGAATGTTTTAGTCGATACGGTTTTGTAAAAAGCAGTTGTAGTAAATGGTTATATATCTTTGATATATTGCATTTAAGTCAATGAAAATGTGTGTTTTTTTTAAATACAAAAAAAAAAAATATGAAATGATGAGCATATTGTTCAACAATGAAATTGTGTATTATATCTGTTACGTAGAATGTTATGTAAAAATTATATTGTTACGGTAATAAAACATTTCAAACAGACGAATGTTGTGGTATTTTGTAGGTTGATCTCATAAAACAAAAGACTTTTGTCTGACGTGTATCATTACTAACTTAAGTTTTTAGTTAGTGTAAAATTGTATATGACCAGATAAAGGTTCTTCTTTTAAAAAAGGACTTATCAATGTATTTACCTGTTATCATCCATTACTACTTTTATATATAAACTTACTTTATAAAAGGCAATTACTTAACAAAAAATAATATAGTGTTATTAACTGGCTGTTTCTGTATTGGCACTGGTATAGATTCAAGGTTTGCTGTATTGGCATCGAGACCCGAGACACTTTTATTAAATGATTATAAGAGAATTAAAAACCGGAAGTGAACGTCCTGTATTAGCCCATGGGCCAATACAGTTTTTTTCCCGCTTTTTTCTGTATTGGCCCTGTTTTTTCCGTTTCAAAACTTTAAGACGTTACAAAACATTGCACATCATTTAACCTGTTTATTTTATGACTTTAATTTGAAAAATATTATTCAAATGTTTTTATGCATAACGATAGTACTTCCAAAGTTAAGTAATGGCGTAAGAAAATTGAAAACCGGAAGTGAACGTCCTGTATGAGCCCTAGGGCTAATACGGCTTTTTTCCCGCTTTTTTCTGTATTGGCCCTGTTTTTTTCCGTATTGACCCTGTTTGAAGAGCAATATTAAATCTTGATTTATATCGACAGTGGAACGTTTTTAGTATTGCACATGCTGATTTATCCGTATTAGGGCTTATTTGCTCATATCATTTAATAATATGTCATAAAGGATATTATTGATCTTGGCTTAGAGAGCTCCCATTTAACTTAAAAAAGGGGGATATGTTTTTTTTTGCACACACCTTTATCAATCAAATACTTTTTCTAACTTTTACACTTCGTCCATCAAATTGGGGATCAGATTATTTTTTGAAGGAAAACGCATAACTCCCTTGAAGTAATACGATTGTTCCCATAGACTTTAGTCTCTAGAAAATAACAACTTAGACTCTGCTTAAATAATATTAAAAGAATATTTTAGTATTCTTTTATTTGTCTTTATTAATATTACTTGTACTGTTAAGTCAGTTTTTTGATATATTCTTTTGGAGTGTCTCTGTGGTTGTGTAAAACATCATACTTTGAACGACAAAATTATTTCATTTACTAGTATTACTTTTACGTATTATCTTGAATACTATGAATGACAAAACTATTTCATTCAATAATACTACATTTTCTGTAAAGTCTGTTTTTTATGATATACATTTGACGTGAAACTGTACTTATGTATCCCGTCATACTTTGAACCACACAATTTTTTTATTTATTATTATTACTTTTACTGTTAAATCTGTTTTGTTATATCTACTTTAAGTGACTCTACATGTATGTAGCAGTCATACTTTGAACGACAAAATTATTTTTATGTCTACCTGCGCGAATTTCAAGCGCGCAATTTTACACCAGTACTGAAAACCTTCTATCCTTTACGGGAAGACTTTACATAGATAAATTAAGTTGTATTAGAATAACAAAATTCGTATGTTAAATTTGATGTATGCCTTTCTGTGCTTCTTCGTTCGTTTGATGTTTTTACAGTGATATTAAGATGATAACACATTATTGACTGTTGTACCCCTATTTTGACATTTTTACTCTTTGAGTATGTTTGTTTTGTTCATTTATCGTTGACAATGTAATGGAATATGATGCGACTGTCATAAAAGTGAGAGGTTTAGCTAGCTATAAAACCAGGTTCAATCCACCATTTTCTACAGTAGAAAATGCCTGTACCAAGTCAGGAATATGACAGTTGTTATCCATTCGTTTTATGTGTTTGGACTTTAGATTTTGCCTTATGATCTTTGATTTTCCTTTTTGAATTTTCCTCGGAGTTTAGTATTTTTGTATTTTTACTTTTTCACCTCTAGATTAAACAATGATTAAATTGCTATAATACTGGAGATGAACAGAAAAAACTAAAGCATGTAGTTTCCATTGAATTCTTAAGATAAAACAACTAAATTTATGCATTTAAACATCAATAAAGAATGTTCAGTCTACAAATAAATACAAACGAAAAACAAAATATTCTTCGATCAACTATTTGTAACCCTATAAAGTAAATTAACAAACATAAATGAAAGTTGTCACATTGTTTCTCACTTATAATTTTATAGTTAATGTGATTTCCTCAGTTCTGCCACGTTTGTGAACTGGATCAGTTTCAGTTAAATCGATTTATGACGGCATAAAAAGTAAAAAAAATAAATATCGAACTCCGCGGAAATTTCAATACGGAAAGTAGGTAGTCCAATGTCAAAATCAGAAGCTCAAGCACATCAAGCGAGTGGATACTATGTAACTTTCATAGTCCTGACTTGATATATGCATAGTAGAAAATAGTGGTTTAAACCTAGTTTTATAGTTAGCTAAACCTCTCACTTGTATCACTGTTGCATAAAATTGCATTATATATTAACAAAGGTGTGTGAAACCCCCCCCCCCCCCAATATAATAGGTTATAATGTCAAAAATATGGGTACATCAGTCAACATTGGTTTATAATCTTAATATCAATAAAACGAACATATATATACACATGGAAAAAAGTATTGCCACACCAAATTGAAATTCAAATTTAACTGTAAGAGATCGGCTCGTCGCTACTGGTTATCGTGCGATAATACCATTTCGGGGCCCTTTGCCTACGAACAGGCACACAGATGCTCGTATCCAATATAGTGCAGAGCTCGCCAATGTTTGAAATTAGCGTCGTGGAGGTAGATCCATTGTTCCAATGGAATTCGGTTTATCTTCTCTGGCCCAATCGTAGCCCGAATTTGAACAATATCGAGCATATATGGGACACTATTGGGCGTAAAGTGCACGAAAGCACACCCCAGTTCAAACAAGTCATGAAATAAATAATACCCTTCGTCAACAATGGTTGCTGCTAGCTAAGCCACAAATATGCGGGTATCTGTTTGAATGGAGGCTGCGCATAAAGTACTAATTCTTTGGCGTAAAACGATCAACCATGATGTGAAACAATCAACTTAAGATTAATTTTAAAATGTCTGACATTGTAAAGTTCGATTACAGTAAAAGTTGCTTTTTTTGTACCAAAAACACTTCATTTTGTTATAAAAATTATGGTTAGATCATGTAGATAAAACTTTTTTTTCCATACATTTTTTTGTTTCCTTTAAAGCCAATGTTATCATTAACTACGTTTCAATATTATTTTACAAATATTTTATCATATTCCATCCAAAATTAGAGACTGATTTTTCAAGTTTTGAAAAATCAAGGTGTTGCAATACTTTTTTCCATGTGTATATAACAAACAAACACAAAAAGGTATATAACAGACACAGCACATTAGTAAAAATTAGAAAAAGAATACAAACAATACGCCATAGCACAATAACACAATGACATCCCGGTGATAATATATTTTGACGTTGTATAAGGACATTGAATGTGATGTATATCTCACACTTTTTGGAGGTCTTTGCACTGAATATATTGGAGATGTGCTGATTGGAATTTTGTTTTGAATACATGATGATTGTTCATTGGTTGTTATTGACGATGAACTAGCTTTTAGAAACTGCAAATTATTTAGTCCTGGTATCTAAGATGAGTTTATTTACTCTCAAATTGGTACATTGTATCTTTAGTTTTATGTATTGACTCAGTAGTGTTTGTGTTTTGTATCGATATAATCAATGTACCCCGGTAATAAATGAAATCAATTTCGCTGTGTTGAAGACCAATTGGTGACCTCCGGCTGTTTTTGCTCTGTGATCGGGTTGTTATTTCTTTGATGATATCTCATATCATGATTTGAAAATTCAAGGTGTTAGGTTGGTAGTATTCTTGCAATTAAGAGATTTGATATCATATTTATATTGACCTAAGGGTATTCAGGCCAGATTTTGACCCGTGAAAACAAAGTTTTTTTTGATTTTATTCATATTGACACGCACTGTTTGGAAATGCATTATATCAAGAAGTCTCAATGATTAACAGAAGAATCTTTATGTCACGACGTCACCAATACGTACATATATATGCATATTTATACATGACAGATGACAATTTAAAAAAAATATTATTTCCATTACGGAAACATCGTTCACATCAAAAAGAAACAACAATAATTTAAAAAAAACTATTGACTCAAATCTTACCAAATATGCAGTTGTTTTTGGCTGCGCATATACTTTTTTCAAATCAAATTTATACTATTAGATGGATGTTATTCAAAGTTTTGTTTTAGAAAATCAACTATGCTTACATTCTTACAAAAGATACCAGTTTCGTCATGGTTTCTTGCTATGGGAACTCGATAACTAAGAAATTTTGTTTTGTTTCTGAACACATTATACCCTTGTGAAGATACTTTAAAAATGGACAACGTTACGAATATGTATGGTGACTTCACAATTTTGACTGCTATTTGGGCTAAATATTGCCGATGATCAAAATCTACCCTCTGACATATTTTTGTAGATTAATTTATTCAGTTTATAGCTGTATAATACTAACTTGTGGGCAATCAAACCATAATGAAATAGTATGCATTTGTAATGATTGGCTTCGTTTGTTTAAAAAAACACTTTTGAAAATGTATCATCAACTTCAGTTTTCCCTAAATCAATATCCATTTGACATTTGAGCCAGAAGTTATAACTTATTGAAATATTTTTCAAATTTGAGATTTTTTACTGTGTGTTTTTCAATATTAAATCATCAAATTCATATAACAAAATTGATTTCTACCAATCTTATATCGATTTAAAAAAATATTTCAACTTGTTAAATGCATATTATAATAGTTTGATACCTTTGACATAGTTATATCACAATTGGAATTAAAAGATGACGGATGTAAGAAAGTCGTAAAGCACTGAACAGGTAAGGCGTTTTTGGATAAGAGATAAAAATGAGAATGGAAATAGGGAATATGTCAAAGCGACAACAGCCAAACCATAGAGCAGAAAACAAAAAAAGGCCAACAATGGCTTTTCATTGTAGCGAGAAACTCCCGCACAGAGTTGTCCTTCAGCAGGTCCCTAAACAAATATGCATACTAGTTCAGTGATAATGGACGTCATACTAAACTCCGAATTATACACAAGAAACTAAATTTCCAAATCATACCACACTAACAAAGGCCGGCGCAAAATTGCTTTGCAATTCAAAATAGTTTGTGGTTTATTAATAGAAATATAAAGCAATTTATAAAGAAGAGGGATTAGGTGCTAGACTTGGTCAAGTCGAAATGAAATTTACAGCCACTACCTAAAATAAGACTTTATAACTGAACTCGTTCGATGAATACGTTTGACCGGAATGCTTTATATTGTAACTTGAAGCTAATATACATGTCAGAGGATAGTAATACCGTATAGCGGGTTATTTTCGCGGGGTGCAAATTTTCGCTTATTTTCGCGGATAGAACAAAATCGCCAAAATAAGTTCCGCCAAATTAAAGGTGTACATACAAAGGTATGGATACAAGTTTTTAATACGCCAAAATAATAACCGCCAAAATATTTCGCATACCTTGTTCAATGAAAATCGCGAAATTTTACACCCGCGAAAATAACCCGCTATACGGTACTTCCCTTTGTTATCAAGCGTCACTCGTCCGATTTACGCTGCCATTAGCGTTAGCGGGAGTAGAATTTTATCATTATTCGTCAATTGGTGGTACCAATTTCTTTCCTCATAATTGGCACCCATACTTTTTCAATGTTTTTACAATGATTAGTTTTGTTACATACATTTCTGTTTTAATAGTGTAAAGTCGTAAAAAGTATTTTACGTTTTTCACAACCATCTTGTCAAGAGGTTAGTTAAAACACTAACAACGAAGTCGTTGACCGTAAGATATTTTTTTTTATAATTTAAAACAGAAACTCATGCATTCACAATATAAGTCTCTATTTATTTCAAATTGGAGTTTTGATTATTTTAAGTCAAATTTAAGAACGATTTAGCCGATCTCGTGTTAATTTTATACAAATGTCATCTTTTTTTGAAAAAAATCAATCATTAATAATTCAGAGAGAAAAAAATAAATAAATGCTTTTCTTTTTCGATATATAAAGACAGTTCAACGAGACAAAGTTGTATGCAAAGGCCCACCATGTAAAAGGAGTAGGTCCAGTAAGACACCCTTTTGGCCTCAAATATAGCAGTTTAACAAAATCGTTAAAATGTATTCTTTTAGTTATTTATAGGACAGAAGAGTGCTCCTGCTACATAAATATGGGCTGTTTTTGACAATACAATGCACATATATCGGGTACTCAAGCACCAATAAGTCATGCTAAATTACTGAAATCTTCACAATTTTAGCATTTTAGTTCAATTTTATACGGTTTTCGTGTTAAATGAAAGTGGCCGCATTCGTTTTCTTTCTTAATATTTAAATATAAGTTGTATTTTATAATACTACATAACATATGTAAAGGTTGAGGATGAACACGGATGCGGCCACTTCCATTTTTGATAATAACCATCTGAAGTGACATTTGTCGTCATACTTGGTAGATTTTTCATTTGAGTTTGGATCTAATCGTTTTTTATGATAAAATCAGTTAAAATCGTTTACATAAACTAATTAATTCAAATGAAATACACTTAAGTGTTTAAAAAATGGTTAAAATTTTCGTCAGATGAACCTGAAATTTGAGGCCAAAATCGGTCCTTACCTACTCCTTTCCCCAAAATCTTTGACATAGCTCATTTACTATTCCTTGATCGGAAACTTAAAAAAATATTACACCAGGATTTTCGATATCACAAACTAGTCAAAACATTTACAAAATTTTATCATCGGTATAAGGACATCATTCGTAAATATAGCTCAACATACAGACTTCTTATACGTTCAGGTATTTCACATCCAATTTTTTATGGAAATATTCTTTATAAAGCACAAAAATGTCAGTATTCACCTCAGAAACTAACTAAATAGACTTATTAAGAAGGGATATAGTTACGATACTGTTGTCAGGTCATTAAAGATTGCATAGTTTGGCGTTAATATTGATTAACCTATAGGGTCTTTGCATCGGAACTAAACACAGTTATTTAAAAACCAGTTGTTGGCATGACAAGGGTTATGTTCTTCTCATATATGTTATGTTGGTATGATTCTAAACCCCTCACGGGAAGGATTGTGACTGATATTCTTTGATGACGACATAATCTTTCAATCAGTTTAATTGAAGTCTGGAGCTGGCATGTCAGTTAACTGCAAGTAGTCTGATGTTATTAATGTATTATTGTCATTTTGTTTATTTTCTTTGGTTATATCTTCTGACATCAGACTCGGACTCCTCTTGAACTGAATTTTAATGTGCGTATTGTTATGCGTTTACTTTTTCTGCATTGGCTAGATGTATAGGGGGAGGGTTGAGATCTCATAAACATGTTAAACCCCGCCGCATTTTTGCGCCTGTCCCAAGTCAGGAGCCTCTGGCCTTTGTTAGTCTTGTATTATTTTAAATTTAGTTTCTTGTGTACAATTTGGAGTTTAGTATGGCGTTCATTATCACTAAACTAGTATTTATATTTGTTAAAGGGCCAGCTGAAGGACGCCTCCGCGTGCGGGAATTTATCGCTGCATTGAAGACCTGTTGTTGACCTTCTGCTGTTGTCTTCTCTATGGTCGGGTTGTTTTCATTTTCATTCTCAATTTTATTAAGTTCGAACTCCTATATGAAAAGTCCATTTCAATTGTTTAGGTTCCACTTTAAAGCATGCGGAAGATGATTTTGATATATAATAGATATTTATGTTTAAATCTTTTCAGAATGTGTGAGTCAGTAGCCATGATCAGCGTCTTGGTGATTTTACTATTGCGATGCGTTAGCGGCGTAGAGGAAGATTTCCATTGTAAAGTACCAACAAACACTTATAATTCAAAAAGTAATGTACCACTTACTTACCTACTTGTTTTCTTTGTTGACATATTTCTTTGATTTTATATTGATTAAGATTATGACACAATGTCGACCACTATACTCCTAGTTTTGACCCTATGTATGTTTGTGTTGTTCATACAATGGAATTTTATGCGACTGCCACAAAAGTAAAAGATTTGGCTAGATATGAAACCAAATTCAATCTATCATTTTCTACAAAAGAAAATGCCTGTTCATAATTAAGACTATGACATTTATATTCTATTCCTTAGGATATGTTTGTTATACATACTGCACATTTTTAGGTTTTCTTTAAGTTTAATGTTTCTGTTTGATAAGGTAATATCCGTTTTGAATTTTCCTTGCATATTTGTCATTTGTTTCATATCTTATTCTTTTGTCACACAATTAAAGATTTGTACAAGTTTAATTTTCATTCGGTCTCTTTATTTCGTAGGGCAAAAAGTACAATGTATAATATAAAATTAACAAAATTGTGTACTTCTTAAGAACTGTATAATAGTTTTTCCATAATATTAAAAGTAATTCATTTTTTTGCTACTAGATGTTGTTTCAGGTATCTAGTCGAATTACTACACATCGCATAGTGTTTTTTATACTAAATTATGTAAAAAAAATAAATTAATTATTGTAATATTTTTGACTTATTGTAGTATACACGGTACCAGTATTTGATCCTGGTAATGACTACCTTGAGATTACCCTCGATTTAAAGCACACAGATAATACTGGGACGTCCGACGAAAAAATCACTATAAGCATTCTGGTTTGCAATGAAGTCAATATCTTTTATTCTAAAAATATATCTCTTGGCTCTAGTGGCATCCATACAATACAGCTATCGATGAACCAGACGTGGATTTTGAATGGATCAGAGACAGCGAAAAAATCATTACACATAATATATTCGTTAGAATTTGATACATATATAAACGTTGACACAAATTTATCATTTAATAACATTAGCATTCCACTTACTGCCAGTATTTCTGAAACACCAAGGACGATATACGGTGATTATTCATATTATGTTACAACTGTTTGTGATGTTCTAGGACTGTGCCAGATAGCAGTATCGTCAGCAGGCTTGTATGATACTGATATCCTCATTCATCTTAATATGACGTCTGGTGGATGTTCACTGCATTTTAACAACAGCGTTTATACAACAGACGACGTGTTTATAGTCACGTTATCAAGATACACTGCAGTACAGCTACAGACATTTTGCGACATGAGTGGTACTGTCATTCAAAGTACCCAAGAGCTGACAGTAATTAGTGGAGGCCTGAATACAATAATGGGAGAAGGAAAACGACAAACGTTCATGGGTGTTAATGCTCCTCTGACGAAACTGGGTAAAGAGTATGTCGTAATCGGTAGCAACTTTTCCTTGTTCTGGGACTTCATCAAGATCATGACGACAGAAACAGAAACTACGATCAGGATACTTGGGAAAGACGTCAAATTTGAAGAAGCACGTGGCTCTATGAGAAAAAAACTCAGTCGAGGACAACAGTTACATATAAAAACAGACAAAAAGATAGTAGTTACTCAGTTTTCATGGGACAATAATGCAGAACCTATTTATTCTATCGTACCTCCTTTAAGGAAATCTGTTAGTCCACCATGTTTACAATCTGCTATTTACATCTACAAAGTAGTTGATGATCTAATGCCGACCAGTCAGGAAATAGTCTTGACCAGGATCCCTGGTACAGATACTGTAATGTTTACTACGACTGACAACAATATCGAACTGCCATGTGCCAGCATTAGAAGCCAACTCTTAAACAAAGAAATAGTTATTTATGATCTAGATAGTACACGTTATGTTGAATTTGAGGTAGGTCCACAAAGTAACATTTAAACATAATAAAATAAACAATCAGAAAAAACAATAATGGAGATTTTGTATCAAAAAAAGTAAAGACTTTAATCATTAATATGAAGTCATAATGATTAATCGTAAGTGAACCTTGAAGTTAAAAAATCTATGTTTTTGAAAATATTGAGGCTGTATTCTACAATTTTATGAAAGAAAAAAGAAAGTTTTGGTAATATTGTTTGGAAAAAAAATGTTTGTGCTTTTTGTTGAAGGACACTACTGAAGCATCTGGATATTCGTTTCCATCCGAATTTGATATACCTAGCGAGAATATCCCTGACGAGAATCTATACGGTAAGATATGATGGAAATTGATCAAACTTGAGTAATTTAAGGCTGTATTTTGGATTTTAATGAAATTTTGATGTATTGAGAACTCTTTGAAATGCATCTGAATTTTGAAAAGTGATAAATGTAGTATTTATACATTTGTAGACAAATTCAAATAAGATTAAATATTTACTAAAAAGCCCTACTAACGAATATAATTTACCAAAAAGGAGGAACAATATATAACACAATTGCTATGGGGTTAGCTTTATAAAATGAACAACTGGTCATGAAGGGCTACTCTTTTTAACAATTACATCTGTTCAGTAAAAATAGGGTTTGTAACAAAGTGAAATAATGACATATCAATACAATATATTCAGTAAGACCAAACACTCATCAATCGAACTCACTGAAAACCTTACGATGTATAAAGAAACTGAAATGACCAATTAAACATAACCACATTAAAATGGATTATTTACAAGGAAAAGGAGAAAGTCATCGCAATTGACATATTTTTTCATTAAAAGATTCCGTTTGAAAACTCTTATAGTTAGATCTGAACATCCTATAAAAGAAACTACGATTATGCTGGTGTACGACACAATTGTCTTAACACGACTCACCAATAGGTGTTAAATATAAGTATAAGGACAAGGACTAAATTATGAGCGACTTAAGGATGTTCGCTACTCTGTTTAAAAATATCAAGCTTTTTAAAAGACTGTTATAAATTGATAGGATATAAATAATGAAACTAAAAAAGCAGAAAAAAATGGAGGGTCCGTGTGCTTGTTTTCGAGATATAAGCCATTGAAAATTTGGCGGGAAATTATTTCTCTCTAGATTTTTCTTACATTTAACATTGGCACTTTTTTTGTTCAAAAAACTATAAAAAAATAACAAGAATTTTATAAGATTTTTAAATATGGCCTCTTAACCTATATGCAATAAAAATATAAAAAAAAAATAAGAGTTAGTGGGCAAATTTTTTAAAGGGTAATACATGGATAAAACCAGAGGATTCCGAAAATCTGACAAAAATTCTAAAAATAGAGGAGCAAACATCCTTAATGTTAAAAAATAGTTTTATTTAAATTCTGTATCTGATTGTTGCGAAATTGTTTGAACATGTGAACGTATAATTAAATAGTTGTCAAAACAACAATTAAGCGGTGTTTCACTGGTCATACCGTTGAAAAATGTGAAATTATGTATAATCTAATATGTCATTAGCTAGTCAATTTCTTCAAATTAATTATTTATCTTTTTGAAAGTTGTTAGAAAATCAATACGTATTGAATGAAAAAAAATATACAGATAGAAATGTGTGTCAAGTCGCATATCAACAACCTGATCAATTTAATCATATCTGATGGTGATATATTAAAATTAGATTTAAACCCCTCCTTTGTGCCCGAAACATGTTTAACTGTGCCTTTTTAATGTTTTGCATCTACAAACGTGTAATTCAGTGGCTGTCTTTTGTTGCCGTATAATAGTTTCATCTAGCATGTCTAGTGCTTTATAAGCCAATCAGAGCGTTTGTTTTCTTGTTTGAGGTGTTTAACATTTTGTCATATCTTGGCCTTTTAAAGATTGAAATGTGGTTTCGGATTTGTTTATTGTCAATTGTAGTGTTGCAAATGTATGTGTCATTTAGTGTCGAGAAGAGATACTATAACTGTCTCATTGGAAATAATGCCACATCTTTTGTTTATATTTTTTAGGTAACAGACTTGATAATGGTGGAAGAGAATTCCTCGTAGCGGTACATCCATTTGACCGTGATAATACAGTTGAACCTCAAATATCACTTGTAGCCATGGCAGACGATGGTTCCATACTCTCAAGAATAAACATTGAAGTCAAAGTGATAAAAAATGGAATGGTTGAAACAACAATGGAAATGGAAGTCAATGCAGATAAATCATATGCGGCTGTGAAGACATTAACAATTAAGGAACCATATAACCAAGTCTTACTTGTCACATCACCAATTGATATCAGTCTTCGTACAAAGGTATACAGTGAAACATACAAAGCTGTATCCTCAGTTATGCTAAATTACCCAGTTAATGTGCTTGGTAATGAGTATATTGTTGGGTTATTTTGTCATGACAACAGTTTGTCAACATGTTCAGTTGTCGCCATACATAATAATACAATGGTTGAAGTCATGTTACCAGACCTTGAACAACCAATCACAGTCAGTGTTGTAGGCAACGAAAATGTTGTGTACACTAACAATATGAAAATAAGGAAAATTTTACTTAGATATACTTCATTGGTATTTACCTCGACTGATGACTTAACTGGTACCATGATCAAAACAGATAAAGCAGTGGCGATATTCTGTGGCTATCACTCATTGATTGACAATAGTAATGAACCCTTCTCTACCATAGAACAGTTTCCTCCAGTTAACACGTTTGGTTTTGATTTTAATATTAGGACAGACTTCATTTCATCAGACAATATTGTTACTGAAAGCCTTGTTACATCATCCGTTAAGGTTATTGCCGTACAGCAGTGGACAACAGTTACTATTATATCTACAAACAATACATCATTGACTGAATTTCTGAACTATCCAGGAAATTTTACAGAAGAACAACTGACAGAGAATGTGCAAATTGCATCATCGAAAGAGGTTTTGGTTATACTAGAGTTTGCCAGTAGAAGGGACAAAAGTTTGATTGTGGTAACACCAAAACAAAAAACTAAAAATAAATATTTTATTTCGCCATTTAACAGTTATGAATCAAATCTTCCCACAGACAATGAAGTGTTTGTCAGTGGAAACGAAAGCACAAAGTGTTATTTCACAAATATGATTACTGATGTTATGATAACGGAAAGTATGCCATATATTCAGGATTCATACAGTGTGTCGTTAGATGAACAGGAGGCGGGATATATAATGCATAATAAGGGCCTGTCTGGCAGTGCGGCTGGTCTGTATTTGGAACCAAACAAGGTAAGAAGGGGAGTACATGTATGATACATAATTTACAAATACAAAATCTTTAAAAAGATATAAAAACTATGTCATGTTTCAAACTCTATAAATATATATCAACATCATCTAAACTAAAGATACTGGGTGTTCATTGTTGCTTTGAAAGAGTGCCCGTTATTACTACGGGGAAACGTTTACAGATAACAGATGAAACAAGCATGTTAACCCGATGAGTTTGGCTTTTTGCTTTTGTTAGTACTGGAGAGGCAATCTAGAGATCATAGATACACTAAACTGCAGCATAAAAGAGATTTTGATTGAGGGTCTGTAACAACATACTACCACTGTGAAGTAGGATAAGATGTGATATTTATAGAAAAGCGCTTCGGACGCAATAAATTATTAAACATGTTGTTTTCAATATTTTTCGAAGGCAGTTTAAACAAACAGAAGAGTTTAGTGATACCAATATGAACATATCTTACAAGAATGTAATATTTTCTCTATTTCGATTCGAGTCAGCTGCTCACCTGAATGCCAATGTTATTACAACCAAACCAAACCGCAATGATTCTATTTTTTAAGGAATATTTCGTTTGCTTAACATATCATCAAAATGTTAACCAATTTGATAGTTTCACAACTTTGGTACGATAAAAGGGAAAACAAATAAAATATGTGTTTAGCATGTTTAGTGGTTCAAAATATTAACTACTTCCAAATTGATTAAGATTTTGCTTTTAACAAACAAGCACCATAATACTGTGAATATCAAGTGGGACAGACGAAAATCGTAGTTAACCCATCCATAGTTGTTCAAAACTTTTATTTTATATTTCAGTGAATCTCACAATTCTTTTTCAATTTACTATATGTAAAGCAACGGATAGACAAACGATATACAAACAGATTGACAGACATGATAATTCCTATATATCGGTGAATCTTTCTAGCATCAATGAGAAAGAAATTGAATAGCAACACTTACCAAAATCTAATTAATACAGACAAAAGAGTAATAAAAATAGAATCAATACTCAATTTAAAACTATACTTGAGAGTAGATAGAGCCAAACAAACCTGAACATAAAATGTGTTGAACTCGCTTACTACGAACGTGTCATGAATTCCTATCAATTTAATTACTACTTATTATACAATCAGGGTTAGTGAACAACTTTTGGTTTAGCATATTACGTCACCAATACCGTTCACTATGATTAGGAGTAGTCTCTATCCTCATCATCAAATAGAACGTAACATATTTAGATGAAAAGGCACATACGAATATTGAAAAAAGCATAAATTAAACAAAAGAACCATATCATGAACTGTAAAACATTAGCATAGCAGTTACCTCCAGTTCTTCATGGTCGTAAATCTGGCTTTCGAATATTCAAAATTGATCGTTCCAAATAAAGCTTTATCAATCCAGGAAAGCGCTTCTTACTTTGGTATGTGTTCATACTCCTGGGTTTTAATTGATTTTCCATTTTGGCGATTTATCTAGAATTCTTGTCCAGTTTAAACGACAGTATAAGGTTTGATATTCCAATTTTGGTTTCTAATTCTTCGTAGAAGTCATCCCCATGGAAGGTTTTCACAAGCGCGATCGTGTTGTGCTAGTTGTAGAATGTTTGAGCTTGAGATGACCACATATATGTCCACTCGGCTAATCGCAATCATTTTGTTTCTACTTAAATTGACTAGCATCATTTTATGTTGCATTGAACAGCACAGTATGATCTTTTAGGGTTTATAATTGTTGGGCATGTTGGTCCTACATACAAAAAACAGAGGAAATCATCCATTTGTAATATGCTTTTAAACATATCTTTTCATTTAGATATGTTTGTATGGTTTAGAACCAGATAGGGACTGTGACGGTCTAGAGAAGGAAGAGTTGTGTGCGCTATATTCTTATAATGATGGTAATGTAATACTTTGTTTACGTCAGATTTCACTTATTTTTATTCATATCGCAATTTAGTAGTTTAAACGACTCAAATTTATTGAAATTAACGCGCAACGTCAAATTTTTGATTTTTTTTGTTATTATTTTGGTAGTCATTAATTCAACAAATTAAAAAGTTTTGAAATTATCATTAACATTAAATATCTATGTGAAATTCAACATTAAATTATCTAAAAAATATTCCGCCGACTAGAGTATTTCTAAGTCTTAGATTTGTATGATTTATTTACATTGACAAAACATGTAATTAAAATGAAAATGTAAAAAGTTTACCAATAACGAGCAAGGAAAGACGAATGACTCCGGATGATCATACATGAAAAGAATATATATATATCCGATTAAACTTACTAGCTCTTGCATTTATTTCAATGTTTATATGGTTAAAAATAACACATATAAACAAGATTATGTCTGTATCTTTTATCAGTTCTATGTCCTTCTTCTAGAAGTCATGCTTTCAACCGTTTTTATTGACGTCATAACAATTGGATTGATCGTTCATGAGTATTTGAGTCTCAACTGATAAATATATTCTCCACTGGTCAAACTAACACTCCACATGCCATCGTAACACGATGGGTGCCAGTAGTGAAGCAGAATCGTCCTATACACCGCAGTTGAATCGTGACTTTCAAAAAGGTTCTATGTTGCTAAAACGGTATTTTTTGTACTATGTTGTGTTAAACTTGTTTAAAGTTATGTTCATTTAAATTTATATGTTTGAAAAACTCGTTTTAATCCAATGATAAATTATGTAATACACGTCAATATTTGTACTGTGCGTTTAGTGATCTGATCATTTGACTTCTCATTTGTTTTATACATGTCGGCAGGACAAAGAAGAACACGTCGTATAATAACATCCAATGGCACCGAGATAGATTGGTTAAACCCTAGCGACATGTACTCAATACAACCTTTAGACGACCTTGAACACGATGCACGGTTTACTGATTTCTTCAAATTTCACGTAAAGACATGCCACAGTGCATATGTTTACCTATCATCAACTAATGGGTTTGATCTTTATGATGTATATGGCATAAATACTTGGTTTATGTATGAAATTATTTTTGGTAATGAAAATGGAACAACGATAACATGGAGAAAATTGTCGTCTGGCGGTCCTGGAAAACAGAGAAGTTCAATCATTTCAAAAATGAATTGTAATGAGTTTACTAGTTTCTGGATTGAGTGGAATGATATCGGCGAAATGAGAATCGGTGAAGGAGATCATGTTGGTGAAAAACCATTGATTGAATGGCAAACACATTTGGACTCTGAGATGCCTTTTAGAATATATAACGTTGGAATCAAATCAGGGATCGATCTTGAAATTGAATGGATAATTCATTTGACAGGTAATATAATCATATAAAAAAGGCGGCAGAGTAAAAGTAAACATAAAATCACAAATATAATAAACTTGGAGGATAACTCAAAAAGGAAAGTTCTGAAGAATTCAATCACAAAATCAAAAGCTCAAACTCACCAAACGAATGGATAACAACTTTCATATTCTTGACTTGGTACATGCATTTTCTTATACTGAAAATGGCAGATTCAACCTGGTTTTATAGCTAGCTCAACCTCTCACTAGTCGAATAAAGTTCAGTTATATTGACAACGATGTGGGAAAAAAAAACAGATATAAAAAGTATAGATGTAAAAAAAAAGGGTACGGCAGTGAACATTGTTAAATATCTTAATCATTTAAAAAACAAACAAATATATAAACAAACATTTACCATGACACAATAACACATAGACGAGATGTATAAGTACAAAGCTACGTCATTTATAACAAAGAAACACACATAGACATATAAACAAAGCATTTAAGCAAAAACAAAGATTACAATGCACAAAATATCATAGAATGTTGACGAAAAGTACAAATCCACGAAGCTATTCACTGACAAGTTTTACATGTGATGTACATGTATTATCAGTCCTATGCTATGACATAAGCCATTTAGTCACAAGTAAGAAGTTTTTACCCTATATAAAATATACTGATTTAAATTAATGAGAAACAAATAACAGAAAATTTATTCTTACACTTGTCTATCTTATATTCGTTTATTTCTTGGAGATGCCACTTGTCTACCTTAGGTTTATCAGTTTCTCGCTTATGCAACTTGTCTAATTAAAGCATCGGTCATACCTTATCGGATAGCACGAACGGGCGACTAACGGATGAAAATAAAAGTTGTCCGTTGACAAAATTGTTATCCGTTGGGAGTCCGTTGATGTACTGACCGAATAAAACGGACATGTAACGGATGAATAACGGACACACACCGGATATGCAACGTACGAGAAACAGAAACGTACCGAAATAGAACGGATATCGAACGTACATCCAACGGACGAGTACCGCATAAAACGGACACCTAACGGAAGTGTACCGGATAAAACGGATGAACAAGACAGACTGTGTAACTGGTTTTGGTTTGTACTTCAAAATGCCGCCAAAGGGCAGTGTCTGGCCTGAATAAGAGCTGCTTGATTGTAAAGACGGGACTATACTCTAAGATCGATTAAGAATAATAAGAATTCAGAAACCTTAGAAACTCCAATACCAATAATTGGCATTGCTGACGCGGAATTTTCAATAGGCATTTATCCGTTTCAGATCCGTTCATCATCCGTTTTATCCGTTATACGTCCGGTAGAGGTCAAGTTCTTATCCGTTCATCATCCGTTTTATCCGTTAAACGTCCGGTAGAAGTCCGTTGGTGAATTTATCTTCAAGACCTCCAACGGATGTATAACGGACACGTAACGAATACAAAACGGAAACGAAACGGACGAGTACCGTACAAAACGGACTACTAACGGACGTTCAACGGACATTTTATCCGTTGTACGTCCGTTCAAAGTTTTGAACACGCTCAAAATTTTACACCGGACAGAACGTACGCTTAACGGACATGCAACGGATATTGATGGATAAGAACGGACGTCTTACGTAAATGACCGGATTGACAAAAAAAATTCCGTTAGGCGTCTATTAGAGCTATCCGTTAAGGTGTGACCGAGGCGTTAGATTCGTCTGTTTCTCGGAGGTGCCGCTTGTCTTTCATAGATTTATCAGTTACTCGGTCCTGCCATTTGTCTACCTTCGGTTTATAATTCCTCGATTCTGCCATTTGTCTACCTTCGGTTTATAGTTCCTCGGTTCTACCATTTGTCTACCTTATCTTACTGTAAAGTGCAATTGGTGTTGATTTTTGCTTTCAGATGAATTAGACCAGATAAAGATAGAAGCACCTCTTGTTATGGAAAAATTTCTAAATACCACAAATGACATTCTTAACAGATCAGTGCCGTTAGAAATGTATGGCTTTAATATGGACAAAGAGAAATCAATGTCGTTTAGTGTTAGAGCATGTCGTGACGTCAGACTATATCTTTACCCACGATCGGCTGATATACATGCACAAACAGCGGGAAAGATGTTGTATGAAATTCAAATGATTGATTTCAAAGTAAAAGTTAGCAAATGGACAAACGAAAATAAACATTTTTTGATGATGGAAAATATACTTAATGTCTCGAACTGTTTTATAAGTAACTCATATGGATATTTCTGGATAAGTTGGATGGAAAATATATTAACCTTTGGAACTGGTCGCAATGTAGGCGCCATGCCGATTTTAGAAACGCAGATAGACACTTCGACTATTCAGGACATATATATAGCTTCCCTTACAAATGACAGTCGACTGTGGATTATTACCAGAAAAGGTAAGAAATCACAAAAAAGAAATACGTAATTGGTCTATACGCTAAACAGGTTGTATCAGGACAGATCTAACCTATTTATCTTACAGTCTTCATAATTGTCATAATTTGTTTGAGATTAGCATGATTAAATAGTTAAAAAACAAAACCAAAATAAAAAGCGATACAAACAATTATCAAGCAATATTATTAAAGTGTTGAATTGAAACCTAAAAATAAATGTTTTTTTTCAAAGAATCAACACGAACCTCATTTGGATGATTAAGATCTATAAACAACTTCTTCTTTAAAAAAAAAAAGATGCATTATCCCGTTTGTGATTAAGGTCTATACCGGTACAACAAAAATCAAATCCATCGTTTTGTAACTATATAAATTTTTTATACATGTTTAGATTAATACCTGTCGACGAAATGCCTGTCTTAATATTTTACTAAAATATGCTTTGCTCTGCATCATTTAATTCAGTTTCGTTTTTAATATTACAATACAAATAAATTCGAAAAGATCAGTTTTTTTCAAATACAGAAATAAAATAATGTATTATAAAATATCACAAATATTAATGAGTTGTATCGTGAGCAACATATATTACTTTTACAAACAAATTGTGTGCAAAATAAAATCTCGTACAACGTCGTCTAAATAGTCTGTTTCATACCTTTACAATTTGTTTACAGAGATTCCTACCTATATTGGAGATGATAACACATACGTCATGGATTTCGATCTAGATGGTGACTATGATGAAGATTGTGCCATGAGAATATATGGTACATGATTATAAAGGAATTAATTGGAACAAAATAAGAGCATATAACAAGTCTATCAAGCAAAAGTTATAAGTCATAGAACAACAAACATAACGAAAAGAAGAGAGAAGAGACATACAAAATACACTAAACAATACCATGCAGACATCTCTAAATAAGCTCATTTGAATTGAACTAAGTAAACGTTCAGATTCTTACAAAAAAAAAAAATGAAGTTGTACATTTGGATTCAAATACTTTCCTTGGTGTATATATTATTCGGCAGAAGACCTATTCGACAGTTATTGGAAAGACCTCATTGAAGTTAAATAATTTGCTGGATGTACTGACTGAGCAATCTTAATATATAAAAATAAATAATTGGCAAAAACTTTGCAAGGGAGATTATCAAAACGATTCCTAGATTAAAAAAACCCAACAAAACCCAACAAAAAAGAAATTTAAAACTAGTCTACAAAACAGTACATATTAAACTAAAGACACCACAAAAAACCGGGGGTGATTCCAGGTGATCAGGGAGGTACTCATGTCCTGTTCATCTTTCTACATCCGTCGTGTAACTCCTACAACATATGTTGATATGTTATATCAAATAATTAGGCATCACTAAATAGCAAATAGGTTATTGCCTCTTTAATAATCATTAGAAATCACACAATTCGTAAATCAGTGGTCATATAAATTTTATATCAGTTATACCGCGTTGATATATACGATACAACAATATTTTTATCATTTTAGGGACATGTTTAGATCACACACAAATGAAAAAGGATGATGATTGTTTTTTTTAAAATAAACATCAATTATAATTAATATTTTTTATACATAATGAAGCTTAATTTTATGTTACAGATTGTGGAGTTCCTGTTTTTGATAATGCGCATGCTCACATACCATATTCTGGACACACCGATAACAAATATGGAAATGTACATACTGTTATATGTGATGAAGACTACACACATTCAGGAAGTACTGTCACTCGATGTCTGCCGACAGGAAAGTGGTCAAAGGAATTCCGGTGTTTACCAAGTAAATCTGTTGTTAATTATTTGCATAATATTTTTGTCCGATGACAATGGTCACAATTGATCAAATAGACTGAATATGCATATATTCATAGCAATAATATTGGATGTCAAAATAAAGACATTTGGATATTTAGCGTAGAAAATGCCGATTTACGAAGATAATATGTAGTTAAATTTACACATATCGTCATGTATATATACAGAAACATTTTTTTGCTGCTAATTGACTTGCTTTTGAAATTGAAACTAGCTCGATGATAGAGACATTTCCGCTTATGATACAGCATGCCTAGAAGTCCTCAACTGGTTTAAATCGTAAATAATTATTATAAATTAAGGAATGTATCTCCCTCATGCAAAGTTCTGATTCCTTTCACGGAGATGGCTATACTTTTTGGACCTTTTGGATAATAGCTCTTCATCTTTTATGTAAGCTTTGGATTTCAAATATTTTGGCCACGAGCATCACTGAAGAGATGTATTGTCGAAATGCGAATCTGGTGCAAGAAAATTGGTACCGTTAATTTTATTATTGATATAAGATAATCTAATTATCATCTAAAATGTTTAAGCCCTTTGAAGACCTTAATCAGAAAATAAAATGATATAGCCTGCAAAGAAGGAATTTATCAAAATTTAACCAAGACAAGCCGTCCAATGATTATAATGTTTATATTTGTAGACTGTAAAGAGCCACCACAGGTACTGAACACGGGATCGGTAGATGGTTACAGTAGAACGTATTCAACATGGTCAACGTACACTTATGAATGCGCTACTGGCTCTTCTATGACAGGCAATAGTACGATTATCTGTCAAGATAATGGTGAATGGAGTGAGCCTCGGTTTGAATGCAGTGAGTAAACGCCTAGAATTGTGTATTATGAATCAACAGAAAGAGAGTACTTATAACTTGTTAAATGGATAAGTGTGAAAACGAATTAGTTAGTTGCTTTCATGCACGTAAAGAGGAACGAAAGATACCAGAGGGACAGCCAAACTCATAAATCGAAAATAATCTGAAAAACGCCATGGCTTAAAATAAAAAGGACAAACAGACAAACAATAGTGCACATGACACAACATAGAAAACTAAAGAATAAGCAACACGAAATCCACCAATATGAGCATGGTGCTCTCGATTGTTGATCTTATTTAAAGCAGTATGATATGATGAAAGTAGGATATCGTTTACGATATTTGACCATTCGCAGAAGTCTTTTGACTGTATTTTTTAAGACCCTGTAAAGGTAATGTTTAATGATTGAATTGTTCTCCGAAAAACGATGGGAGAAAATTCCAAACAATATAAGCACTGTACAAGATTATGTTTTTTTAAATGACAATTTTAAAAACATCACATGACAAAAAATCAAAAAAATCATTCCTTTTATTTATTGTTCATTTGAGCATTACTGATGAGTCAATTGTAGACGAAAACACGTCTGGCATACATGCAGAGGGCGAAATATAGCAGAGGGACAGTCAAACTTATAGATTGAAAATAAACTGATAACGCCATGGCTAAAAATAAAAAAGACAAATAATAGTACTCAAGACACAACATAGAAAACACAAACCCCACCAAAAACTGGGAGGATCCCAGGTGCTCTGGAAAGATAAGCAGATCCTGCTCCACATGTGGCCACCGTCGTGTTGCTTATTTTATTACAAATCCGGTATATAGTCTAAGTCGGTAGGTCACATTCATGAAAAGGAATGAGTATTGTAGTTACGACATAAGAAACATATCCGATATCATCTGTGAAACTTCCCTCAATATATTGAAGGAGAAGGACGATTTTTGTGCAGAGTGAGAGTGTGAATTCAAACGTGTTCCTTTAACAATAACTTAATTTATCAGAGTCTCAACAAAGTCAACGAATGCACCTTGTAAAAACTTTTTTTTAAATACGCAATGTTTACATAGAGGCAAAAATTTCGAAATTATTAATAATTTTAAAATTTCAGTCTGCCCGCTACCACCAAGGAAACTGAATACCGATTATACTAATCCTGGTCATGAAGCCAAATATCGCTATGGTGCCGCCTATGATTATAAATGTATGGCAGGATATTCAATGACCGGTAATGGTACGATCACATGTTTAAAAAACGGTCAATGGACAGAGACTTCTTTCACTTGTACAGGTAATATTAGCAGCGCTAAAGGAATAAACACATGGACATTGTCTTAGGCATGTAAAGCTAAGTTAGAACATTTATAGATACTATATGATATATTTAATAAACATCTTTTACATATTTTAAAATATTTTTTAGGTCAAAGTTCTTGTAAAGATATGCGACACTATATATATAATCTTTATCTACCTCAACTATAACATGGCTACAAAATGTATACTAACCAAGACTAAAACTAGTATTAAGCATGAATGCGTATACAACTAGCGTACAACATTGGTTGTAATTGAATACAAAAAAAGTAAATCACAAAAATACTGAACTCAGAGGAAAATCAATACGGAAAGTCTATAATCACATGGCAAAATCAAATAACAAAACGCATCAAAAACGAATAGACAAGAACTGTCACATTCCTGACTTGGTACAGGCATTTTCAAATGTAGAAAATGGTGGATTAAACCTGGTTCTATAGCGCTAACCCTCTCTCTTTAATAACAGTCTCATCAAATTCCGTTATATTTACATGATGCGTTAAATAAACAGTCACATTTAATAACATAGTCAAAGTATGGGTACATCAGTCATCATCGCATAACAATTTTAAAAGGGATAATTTAACAGAACACAAAAACATCTATCTACGAACACATGGATTGACTTGAGTGTCTGACGTCATAAAATTTTTATACGTCACATAAATTTGTCGTTCAATGTGCATACAAACAGTTTTAAATTTACATAGGCAATGTAAGTATACAGAGTTAACAAATCAAAAGTATGTAAGAACAAAATACAGAAATAGACCGAGATTTAAACTAGTCCAAAAGTTATAGGTAGAATTTATGAGAATCCAAAAATAGTTAATTCCACTACGCGATTGAATGATTTTGACGTTTGTGGTTCAACGTATAAAGTGTGTTAAATTGAGAATGGAAGTTGGGAATGTGTCAACAAGACAACAATCAAACCAAAAAGCAGAAAACAATCGAAGGCCACCAATGAGTTTTTGATACAGCGTGAAAATCCGGCACCCTGTACTATATGTAGGACATTTAAATCACCCATATTCCATATAACAGATGATGATTCAAAATGGACTTCTAGTTAAACAGCCGCTAAAACACCCATAAAGTTATCATTAATGAGGAGAGCATTAATAAAAAAAAATATGTTTTTAATCTTCAAGCTTCTCCTTCCTATGCTATGATCATTGGGCATCATGGTGTTGAATCTTACAAAATCAATTCTTTTTAATTATATAAACATGATTAATGTAGAAATAAAAATAATACATGCTTAACATACTTTCTTTAAGATAACTGTAAATGTCCATGTAACACGCCTGCTGATTTGACAGAGGAAGATATTCAACAAATGAAGGATAAAATACGAAGGGAGAACTTAATTGACAAAAAGAGCGTTTCGAAATATAAGAGAAAGATAACAAGTGCCCCCGACAATAGATTATCAGCAAAAGCCATCGGATACGTTGGAGTGGCTTGCTTGACAACGACCGGATTAGTGGTAGTCCTCATTGATGCTGTGACCCTTATAAATACTCTAAACACAGTGTTTCAGAACATCAAAGGATTCTTTTTTTGACAGTTGTTTGTTCCCGTCACGGAATGTATCATTTATGTTTTCTGTTTGATCACACCAATATGAATACTTCGTTAGTTTTTGGTATTGTTTAACTTATACTGTAAGGTAATACAATATTGTTCAAGTTGTAAATATCTGAACGAGAAGCATTCATAGTAAATTGATTGTGTTATAGTGGAAATATTTAATTGTGTATGTATTGTTATTCGTAATGAAATGTTCGGATTACAGAGGACGTTGTCAAATTTCTTAACCTTGTAGATGCTCAAATCTACATCTGTGTGTTCTATGTTGGATAACTGTATCCTTGGTAGTTATACCCTATCTTGTATTTTTCTGTCAACGTATAAAAAAAACAAACAAAAAAAACCCAGTGAAATGATGAAAAATGACTGTTTCAGTAATATATATGTAATGATAGAAGTACTGGGCTAGTAACGCTATACGTGCGTGTCTTTATGATTGAACACACAGTGCACGTGTCAATATAATATATAATTATCATACTTTGACATATAAAATGTTTGGAATCTACAATTTTATATTGCACTCGAGTATGTTTCGTTTATCGTTTACTACAGGAGAAACACGATAGGTGTCACATGTAGAGTTTCATAATATTGCATGTTAGCCTTTTTGAGCACTTGAGATTCAATTGGGCTTTGTGTAGGGTTCTTTTGTTGCCCATTCTAGTTTTCTGTGTTGTGTTCCATAAACTGTTGTTTGTATTTAAGTGGTTTTTTGTTGTTTGACATGGCGTTGTGAGTTCGTCGTTGATTTATTTGATTGAATGTCCCTTTGTTATCTTCCGACGACGACATATGTTGGTATACTTTAGGTTTTCTTTTATTTTGTTTATTTTTTATACTATTGTCTTTCTTTTTTGATAATATGCTTTGTTTATATGCCTTTTTGTTTTTCATAGTTTATTTATTTATTTGTTTTTATAGTGATTAACATTATAACGTACACAGCGTTGAATGCTGTACCCAGATTTTGACATTTAAATCTATTATGTCTGTTTTGTTCACACATCGCTGTCAATATAATGGAGTTTTATGTGACTGTCATCCAAGTGAGAGGTTTGGCTAGCTATAAAACCAGGTTTAATCCACCATTTTCAACATTAGAAAATGACAGTGCCAAGTCAGAAATATGATAGTTGTTATTCATTCGTTTGGTGTGTTTGTGCTTTTGATTTTGTCATTCTGATTATGGACTTACAGTGTGTAGTGGTATATCTTGTACATAATATCTGTCTTAACATGTTATTTATAATTTGAATTGAGTAATTGTTAATAAAGTTAATTTGATTTGACTTTTGTGTCGTCTTAGTTGGATACATGCATTATTCAGTAACCATTTAATTAAGGTTGTCAGCAGCTTGTACTCATTGTTTCCGGCTTGTTAGTTGACGAATAATTTAAATCTTCATTAACGGAGCACAAACTTCTTCAACACTCATAAATAAAGAACAAAAAACTAGAGACTGCTACATTGGAGCTTGGTTTAAATAGATATGAGAGGATTTGGTATGAGTGGCAATGAGACAACTCTCCATTCAAGTCACAATTGGTAATAATATGCTATAAAGAGTTCCGAAAATGACTACCGGTAGTATAAAACCATTCAAACGGGAAAACCAAGCTTAAGTGCGCCATATTCCAGGCAAATAACAATGGTGTCTTTGCTTTTGCCCTTTCAAAATTGTGAAATCATCAAAGATACAAGACGAAATTTTTGCACGCCAGAAGTGTGTTTTGTCTACAATAGTCATCAAAGGTACCAGGTTTATAATTTAGTACCCCAGACGCGCGTTTCGTCTACATAAGACTCATCAGTGACGTTCATATCAAAATATTTATAAGCCTAACTAGTACAAAGTTGAAGAGCATTGAGGATCCAAAGTTCCAAAAAGGTGTGCCAAGGTAATCTATGCCTGGGATAGGAAAATCCTTAGTTTTTCGAAAAATTCAAAGTTTTGAAACAGGAAATTTATACTAGAAATGACCACATTATTGATATTGTGTTGACTACTGGGCTGGTGATACCATCAGGGACGAAACGTCCACCAGCAGTACGTGGCATCGACCCAGTGGTGTAAATAGTTATCAAAGGTACATTGTACAAGGATTATATTTTAGTACTCCAGACGCGCGTTTCGTCTACATAAGACTCACCAGTAATGCTCAAATAAAATGCCAAAAAATAAAGTAAAAAAATTGAAGAGTATTAAGGGCCCAAATTCCAAAATATTTTATCAAGTACATTGGAGTAATATATTCCTGGGGCGGACAATTATTCTTACTTGGAACAATTCAATGTTATGTTAACAGTTGATTGATCATAGTTAATTGATTATGGATGGGCATCGAGAATACCTTGAAATAAGCACGGAGTTCTTCAGTACTGACATGATTTTGTAATTTGTTTTGAAATTCTCTGTTGATAAATTGAGAAACGATTAAGAAACGCAAGTTCCAACTGCTTTTGCAAAATTGACTTTATATATTTGAATTACATGAATATGGTTTTTTTATGTCATATTTGGCAATAAAGTTCTTCGCATGTTTATGTCTGATACAACCTAGCTTTAAAACGTCAAGGTTTCAGCGTTCGTGATGACAAAAGCGAAATCAATATAGTTCATTCATATTTTCTTGCATTGGGCCAATACTAGTGTTTGTTGATTTATTAATCCCCGTGAATGTCATCAACTCAGTAGTTGTCAGTGATTCATTTCTGACATGATATTCAAGAAAGTGTTCTTTATTGATAAGTTTAGAAATTATTGAGGAATTTGAGTGAAACCCTAACACAATTTGACCTGAGATGGATTTGAAGATTTTTAGTTTCGAGGCTATTTGCAGTAAAGCTTCTTTTTTTGTTTCATGCTTAAATATATCCTTGGCTTCCAAATGTTTTGTTTTGAGTGTTGCTGGTGAATGATTCAATAGTACTGTTTTGATAACCCTTCTGGTGGACTGTATGTTCCCGAGGGTAGCATCAACACTATACATGAGTGTTCAGTAAGGCACTGACATAAAATTCAACCAGGCTCAAGCTAGCAGCCAGCCAATACGATAGCAGCCAGTTTTCGGATATGGCTATGAACCGAAAAATGGCATAAGATTCAAACGTACTCAATTTTGTTTTTATTAATATATAACCAATATATGATCAGTGTTTAATATATAATAAAGCAGTCGGAGAACTATTCGATGATTTAAAAATATCTAGTCCTGTTCATTTTTTTGATACAAATTATTAATCGCTGTAAAATTCAACAAAAACTAATGTTTTCTTAAATTGATAAGTTAAAAAATCAGCGAAAATAAGATTCCAACCTAAGACAGTATTTGCATTAGATGATTTTATCCATTTATATCAGTTCCTTTTCGATCGTAAATGTATATCTCTTTATGTGTAAAATGCTTAATATATTTTTGGCCTCCAATTATTTGACTTTGAGTGTTCCAGAAGAAGGTTAACATCAAGAAAAGCGTTATGACGCACGAACAACCGGGCTGAAGTAAGTTCATTATTCATAGTTCATTATTCATTATTCAATAATGAATAATGAAATAGTTCATTATTCACTATTCAATATTGAAAAATGAATAATGAATGATGAAATGGTTTATGTTTCATTATTCAAATTGAAGCGGTGAATAGTGAAAAAAATATAAAAAAATTTGACCGTGACACTATAGCTTTATTTTGATTCGCAATGACCATAAGAGGGTTTACGGACGACCTAATTGCCACATTATGCACAAAAATGAGGAAATATAAAAAAGAAGATGTGGTATTATTGTCAATGAGACAAACATCCACAAAAGACCAAAATGACACAGACATCAACAACTATAGCTCATCGTACAGCCTACAACCATGAGCAGAGCCCATACCGCATATTCAGCTATAAAAGGCCCCAATAAGACAATGTAAAACAATTTAAACAAGACAACTAACGGCCTTATTTATTTTAAAAAATGAACGAAAAACAAATATGAAACACATAGATAAACGACAACCACTAAATTACAGACTCCTGACTTGGGACAGACACATACATAAATAATTCGCCGGGTTAAACATGTTAGCCAATTTTGAATAATGAAATGGATATTTTGAATAATGGAATGGACTGCTGCGACCCTTTAACCCCTCATTTTAGATAAACCTTATATCTCAATCGAAAGCTTATTACTAGAGGAACACAATGTATATAGTCAACATGTTCCGCGATGCATATTAGAGGACTTAAATATCGAAATACGCGTGAAAATTAAGAAAAAGCCAATTTTGAATAATGAAATGGATATTTTGAATAATGGAATGGACTGCCACGACCTTTTAGCCCCTAATTATAGATAAACTTGGTACCTCATTCGAAAGCTTATTACGAGAGGAACAAAATGTATATAGTCAACATGTTCCGCGATGCATATTAGAGGACTTAAATATCGAAATACGCGTGAAAATTAAGAAATAGCCAATTTTGAATAATGAAATGGATATTTTGAATAATGGAATGGACTGCTGCGACCCTTTAACCCCTCATTTTAGATAAACCTTATACCTCAATCGAAAGCTTATTACGAGAGGAACAAAATGTATATAGTCAACATGTTTCGCGATGCATATTAGAGGACTTAAATATCGAAATACGCGTGAAAATTAAGAAATAGCCAATTTTGAATAATGAAATGGATATTTTGAATAATGGAATGGACTGCTGCGACCCTTTAACCCCTCATTTTAGATAAACCTTATACCTCAATCGAAAGCTTATAATGAGAGGAACAAAATGTATATAGTCAACATGTTCCGCGATGCATATTAGAGGACTTAAATATCGAAATACGCGTGAAAATTAAGAAATAGCCAATTTTGAATAATGAAATGGATATTTTGAATAATGGAATGGACTGCTGCGACCCTTTAACCCCTCATTTTAGATAAACCTTATACCTCAATCGAAAGCTTATTACAAAAGGAACAAAATGTATATAGTCAACATGTTCCACGATGCATATTAGAGGACTTAAATATCGAAATACGCGTGAAAATTAAGAAAAAGCCAATTTTGAATAATGAAATGGATATTTTGAATAATGGAATGGACTGCTGCGACCCTTTAACCCCTCATTTTAGATAAACCTTATACCTCAATCGAACGCTTATTACGAGAGGAACAAAATGAATATAGTCAACATGTTCCGCGATGCATATTAGAGGACTTAAATATCGAAATACGCGTGAAAATTAAGAAATAGCCAATTTTGAATAATGAAATGGATATTTTGAATAATGGAATGGACTGCCACGACCTTTTAGCCCCTAATGATAGATAAACTTGGTACCTCATTCGAAAGCTTATTACGAGAGGAACAAAATGTATATAGTCAACATGTTCCGCGATGCATATTAGAGGACTTAAATATCGAAATACGCGTGAAAATTAAGAAATAGCCAATTTTGAATAATGAAATGGATATTTTGAATAATGGAATGGACTGCTGCGACCTTTTAGCCCCTAATTATAGATAAACCTTATACCTCATTTGAAAGCTTATTTCAGGAGGAACAAAATGAATATAGTCAACATGTTCCGCGATGCATATTAGAGGACTTAAATATCGAAATACGCGTGAAAATTAAGAAATAGCCAATTTTGAATAATGAAATGGATATTTTGAATAATGGAATAGACTGCCACGACCTTTTAGCCCCTAATTATAGATAAACTTGGTACCTCATTCGAAAGCTTATTACGAGAGGAACAAAATGTATATAGTCAACATGTTCCGCGATGCATATTAGAGGACTTAAATATCGAAATACGCGTGAAAATTAAGAAATAGCCAATTTTGAATAATGAAATGGATATTTCGAAAAATGGAATGGACTGCTGCGACCCTTTAACCCCTCATTTTAGATAAACCTTATACCTCAATCGAAAGCTTATTACGAGAGGAACAAAATGAATATAGTCAACATGTTCCGCGATGCATATTAGAGGACTTAAATATCGAAATACGCGTGAAAATTAAGAAATAGCCAATTTTGAATAATGAAATGGATATTTTGAAAATGGAATGGACTGCTGCGACCTTTTAGCCCCTAATTATAGATAAACCTTATACCTCATTTGAAAGCTTATTTCAGGAGGAACAAAATGAATATAGTCAACATGTTCCGCGATGCATATTAGAGGACTTAAATATCGAAATACGCGTGAAAATTAAGAAATAGCCAATTTTGAATAATGAAATGGATATTTTGAATAATGGAATGGACTGCCACGACCTTTTAGCCCCTAATTATAGATAAACTTGGTACCTCATTCGAAAGCTTATTACGAGAGGAACAAAATGTATATAGTCAACATGTTCCGCGATGCATATTAGAGGACTTAAATATCGAAAAACGCGTGAAAATTAAGAAATAGCCAATTTTGAATAATGAAATGGATATTTTGAATAATGGAATGGACTCCTGCGACCCTTTAACCCCTCATTTTAGATAAACCTTATACCTCAATCGAAAGCTTATTACGAGAGGAACAAAATGTATATAGTCAACATGTTCCGCGATGCATATTAGAGGACTTAAATATCGAAATACGCGTGAAAATTAAGAAATAGCCAATTTTGAATAATGAAATGGATATTTTGAATAATGGGATGGACTGCTGCGACCCTTTAACCCCTCATTTTAAATAAACCTTATACCACAATCGAAAGCTTATAACGAGAGGAACAAAATGTATATAGTCAACAAGTTCCGCGATGCATATTATAGGACTTAAATATCGAAATACGCGTGAAAATTAAGAAATAGCCAATTTTGAATAATGAAATGGATATTTTGAATAATGGAATGGACTGCTGCGACCCTTTAACCCCTCATTTTAGATAAACCTTATACCTCAATCGAAAGCTTATTACGAGAGGAACAAAATGTATATAGTCAACATGTTCCGCGATGCATATTAGAGGACTTAAATATCGAAATACGCGTGAAAATTAAGAAATAGCCAATTTTGAATAATGAAATGGATATTTTGAATAATGGGATGGACTGCTGCGACCCTTTAACCCCTCATTTTAGATAAACCTTATACCTCAATCGAAAGCTTATTACGAGAGGAACAAAATGTATATAGTCAACATGTTCCGCGATGCATATTAGAGGACTTAAATATCGAAATACGCGTGAAAATTAAGAAATAGCCAATTTTGAATAATGAAATGGATATTTTGAATAATGGAATGGACTGCTGCGACCCTTTAACCCCTCATTTTAGATAAACCTTATACCTCAATCGAAAGCTTATTACGAGAGGAACAAAATGAATATAGTCAACATGTTCCGCGATGCATATTAGAAGACTTAAATACCGAAATACGCGTGAAAATTAAGAAATAGCCAATTTTGAATAATGAAATGGATATTTTGAATAATGGAATGGACTGCCACGACCTTTTAGCCCCTAATTATAGATAAACTTGGTACCTCATTCGAAAGCTTATTACGAGAGAGAAATAAAATGTATATAGTCAACATGTTCCGCGATGCATATTAGAGGACTTAAATATCGAAATACGCGTGAAAATGAAGAAATAGCCAATTTTGAATAATGAAATGGATATTTTGAATAATGGAATGGACTGCTGTGACCCTTTAACCCCTCATTTTAGATAAACCTTATACCTCAATCGAAAGCTTATTACGAGAGGAACAACCTGTATATAGTCAACATGTTCCGCGATGCATATTAGAGGACTTAAATATCGAAATACGCGTGAAAATTAAGAAATAGCCAATTTTGAATAATGAAATGGATATTTTGAATAATGGAATGGACTGCTGCGACCCTTTAACCCCTCATTTTAGATAAACCATATACCTCAATCGAAAGCTTATTACGAGAGGAACAAAATGTATATAGTCAACATGTTCCGCGATGCATATTAGAGGACTTAAATATCGAAATACGCGTGAAAATTAAGAAATAGCCAATTTTGAATAATGCAATGGATATTTTGAATAATGGAATGGACTGCTGCGACCTTTTAGCCCCTAATTATAGATAAACCTTATACCTCATTTGAAGGCTTATTTCGGGAGGAACAAAATGAATATAGTCAACATGTTCCGCGATGCATATTAGAGGACTTAAACGTCGAAATACGCGTGAAAGTTAAGAAATAGCCAATTTTGAATAATGAAATGGATATTTTGAATAATGAAATGGATATTTTGAATAATGGAATGAACTGCTGCGACCCTTTAACCCCTAATTATAGTTAAACCTTATATCTCAATCGAAAGCTAATTACGAGAGGAACAAAATGTATATAGTCAACATGTTCCGCAACGCATATTAGAGGACTTAAATGTCGAAATACACGTGAAAGTTAAGAAATAGCCTATTTTGAATAATGAAATGGATATTTTGAATAATGGAATGGACTGCTGCGACCCGTTAGCCCCTTAATATAGATAAACTTTATACTTCATTCGTAAGCTTATAAAGAGAGAAATAAAATGTATATAGTCAACATGTTCCGCAACGCATATTAGAGGACTTAAATGTCGAAATACGCGTTAAAGTTAAGAAATAGCCAATTTTGAATAATGAAATGGATATTTTGAATAATGGAATGGACTGCCACGACCTTTTAGCCCCTAATTATAGATAAACTTGGTACCTCATTCAAAAGCTTATTTCGAGAGGAACAAAATGTTTATAGTCAACATGTTCCGCAACGCATATTAGAGAAATAACGAACGACCTTAATATCGAAATACGCTTGAACTTGAGGTTGGAGTCGAGGGAAACGTTTTCTTTGTAGATGAAATAAACACACACACACACACACAAAAATAGAAACTCACAGATATAATAAACACAATGGACTTTAAGATTGCAAATATGTCTGGTCAGAGATAGAATACGGCGCAAGAGGTATAAATTCTGAAAAAAAAACTGGTCGCTGTTAAGGCCAATTGAGAACAGCGCTGCAATGATGAGGAAATTATCAAATTGCGAAAAGTAGGGCAGGACTCAACCTTGATTGTCAAAGACATTAAAGACTTCGACACGAAGTAAAGGCCTGCAAAATTATAACCTTGTGCTGGAAAGCGGAAACTATTCGCACATGGGGATGTGAGGGATTAAATAAGCAACTGACTACCGTCTTGGCAAAGAGAGAACCGATGGAGCTGTGCAAATTGTGAGCTATGGGATGAAAAATCATGACGCACCTCGTACGTTTCTCTACTTTTTTTTTATTTGTTATAAGGATTGTAGGATCGAAAGTGTTCGAATAGATATGTTTTAGTAAAACTGGGTCTAAAAACAGTAAATTGGGAATGGTGGTTTGGGGTGACCTGAATTGATTTTTTTTGTTATGATAAAGACATTGATCCAATAGTGAACATGTAGTTAGTAGTTGAAAACGTCAAATATAGCCAAAATGAACCACCTTCGAGGGTAATCACGGTTGAGGGAATATCAGTTGGTTGAGAGTTGATCGAAACGAAGACAAATCTTAAAATTCATCGTCGTCCCAAACCCTGCACGAGGAGATTGTCACCTAGGCAAAACAACTTGGGTTGAAAGAGGTTAGCAGGCTGATCGACTGCTAAAGAAGGTACAGGAAAAGATTTTAGAAGATAGGAAAGCCATTGCGGATAAGATTGAGGTACATTCGCCGAAAAAACGTTTAAAGATTTATTTACTACCTGGAATATGACCCCGCTTATTGGCATGGACGTGCATACCTCCCTTAGGGTCTCTCTGATGTCACGGATGGAAGTTAAAGACGATTGGGCGTTTTAAGGGGCAAAACAATGTGATCATGCACTGTATGTACCTTTGTAAATATTAATCCAACAGGTAAGGCGGATGATGAGATTTAGAGATACTTTCACTCGGGAAACTAGATTTTCACCGCGACCACGGACTTTGTTGAAACCCTTGAGGAGATGGATAAAATGATCGTAGGAGGCCAATTGGACATATGACAAAACTAGGGAAATGGTGAATACTTCCTCGGTCCAGCGGGGGTGTATCCCTTCTCGAAAGTACATTTCTTATTCGGAAATTCGCGGTGGTTGAATGGGAGGGAAAGGTTCCAATACAAATTGTTTTTCATGCTCCTTATGACTTACGGCAACAGGGGCCATCTTGATAGCGGTGTTTGTTGGTATTGTACTGGCGAACAAGATCGTCCAGGACATCGATATAGGTGCATGTGGAGTTGGCTGAAAAGTTTCGAACGTTTGCAATACTCGAATTCTCTTCGTTCCCGCTGGAGTAGATATCGATACCTTGCTTTTGAAGCAGCTGATTTACGTGTTTGTTGTAAAATGTTTGCCTTTGTCTGTCGATAGCTTCTTGGGCACACCACTTGGAATGCATTCCGCACCGTCACCCCTTCTTTTTCTTGAGTGGTATAATCCAGCCATATTTGGAAAATACATCGTTAATGCTCAGGATAAATTCATTTCCCTTGTCCCTGGAAAAGTTGCCCGCCCAGGTCTCATCCACACCACCCACCGCTACACAGTGTTTATGAAACTAGCGTCGAACTGGTTTGTGAACCCCTCAGCTAGCTCATCGGTCCAGCGAACTTTTTTTTTAACACCCAGAACGAATCCAACTTTGGTACTGATGATGAGTCCGACGATGCTGCAGTCCAAGTGTTAAGCGAGGCTACATTGTAGCATAGCTTCGTGAACGATGGAGTTGTGTGCGGATGAATCATTGTACTGGGCATAACAAATATCGTGGTGATATGCTACCTCGTCAACTTGATTAATGGGTTTTGACCAAGCCTTCAGGGTGTCGTCGAGAAGTTGTCGCTTTCTAAGTTAAGTCCCTGGCTTGGTGAAGTTGTGTCCGGGTAGATGCATTTCCATGGGTAATCGGTTGATTAGATTGTTCATGAACCCTGTACCGGTTGTAGCAACAAACTGAGACATCTTGGCATCGCACACCTTGCAGTTGCCAACCTTTCACCGTCGCCCGTTGCTGGTCATTACCTCGCTGATGTTACCTGTGTCCGTCTTCCTACGACTTTCACACAGAAAATCATCGCTATTTTATTTTAATAAATGAACATTAAGGACATTTCATAGAGTGCCAACGCCCACACGGTGAGTAATCACTACCTCCTACTTCAATGATCGATAAGACGGTCGATCATTGGGAAGTCGGACTGTGGTAAGACGACGCAGCTAAACAACCTATTCCTGTGCGATGGATGGCTCCGACTACAATCAATTGTTCAGCTTCGGATAATACATTCACCAACCTATCTACCAGCTGTTGGAGCAAGCGCTGGAATAAAGCTTCCCCAAAGAAGATATCCGAGACCTCCTACAGTGCAGGGCAAGTCACCCTTCTCGTTGATCGATGTGGTCAACACCTTACTACCACCACGACACCCGAGTATCGACACTTTTTTCTTTGAGCAAGGAAGTGATTTACTAGACCCCCGTGAACTTGATGCCAGCCGCAAGAACCTCATGGTAAACCTCATGGTGTTCTACGATGTTGAGAAAACAGAACACGTGTGAAGACAACGACGATTGTTTCTACCTGTGCCAGATCTAGAACTACTTCACACTGCCCATCCAGTCGATCCGGGAGAATGTCTACTTCTCCTGCATCTTCCTGAACGCTGAGAAAATCGACAACATCCGACGCAATCACTGCAACGATCTCACCAAAAACAGTTTGACGGTCTGTGTAAGTATTGCTGGTCCAAGGCAAATGGAAAATGTCGATGCAAACTAAATGAGTGCTATGCGGTATAAGATAAAGAATGGATCAGCTCGAATATTTCTTTAGGTATAAAGAATATCTGGACACAGTTCGAATGGCCCTGCAAATGCAATTTTGAGTGGATTCCTGTCGATATGAGGAGCATATGTTGAAAATGAGGTTGCGTGATTCTTCACCTGATCTAAAGCGGTGGAGGTGATTTCAACGTAAGGACCTCCATCATTATGGTAAGGAGGAGCAATTTTCTCAATCCCAATGCCCTGCCAAGACGATTTGAAGCCATCAGTGCACATACCCATGACACGTGAATCAATCGAAGAAAAGGGATCCGTATCAGCTGTGTAATACTAAGTACCTTCATGTGCAACCAACTCATAAATTAGGGCGTACACACAAACGCTTAGGGTCGTGCAACAGCATTCGATCTATTAGATAAATGACGTAAGTTGCAAGACACAAAACGGAAGATTCAAGCCAGTTATATGCAGCATCGTCTCGACAAGACTGAACTTAGCCGGGACCTTTAAAAGGTGTTCAAGCCTGTGGTTGAGGCTCAGCTAGGGCAGCTTCACAGATCATCGAAAATATGGCAGACCTTCCTGCAACAGTGCCAGCCAGCCATCCCTTCACCACCGCCAGAGTTTGCCGACCCACTACTCATTACACGACATACAGGCACCGTCCTCGGAGCTCGAGCGCAGCAGCATTTGCAGCTCAGTATGCCGACGTTTGTATCTTCATCGGAAGCTCACTAGTTACTTTTGACGGCGATAATGTTTTTATGGATAGAGTGAAGTACAAAGGAACCCTTGGCTTCTGGGAAGTCATGGTAAAAAAGAAACCATAATCGTTCGAGCTCGACGACCCTGACGACTATGCAGAGATCCTTAAAAGTTCCGGTACTATGTATTAAGGAAATTCCATCCTTGCAAGAACCCCGAAGTCGAATAAGAAGTACATGTGGAAGGGAATCGTGTCCCACATCTACCAGAAGTACTAGTATTTGTTAAGCATTGAGCTGCAAACCGTCCTTTTTTCCACTTCAAGCAACTTCTCGATCGCTTGGAACTGTGTGCAGCAGCTTACCGAGCAGGAAATAATGGTGTGCGCAACGAAATTGTATCGATTTTCCATGCTATGAAAAAGGGTAGACATATCAGCATCGAAGAATATATGGCGCTTCATAATAATAAAAGGTTGCAAATCAAGAAAGGTTACGCCTGAAAGTACGCATACGGTGGTAGAGGACTGTTTGAAACAATCGCCAGTTTGGCTGCACACATGTTTACTTTATCTGCCACCAAACCTACAGGAAGTAAGGCCGTGAGTGCAAACACCGATGAAGCCTTTAAAGGTGTTGCAAAAGGGGCCTCAAAGCCGTCGACTACGTGGTTGATAAAGTTACCCGCCCCCGAAACGGCAGAATGTCCACTCAACAGTCCAGTGTTCAACGCAGCAAACCGCAGCAAACCAAGTTGAACAACATGATCTCCGGTTCTGGCATTGGCACCATCCACGACTTCGTGCAGCGCTTTAAATAAATACATAATGTCCAACATCCTTATAACCACTGAAGGGTTGGTCTGCGACGAAAGTCTCCAAGAATATCAGGTTCACGAATACGAACCTCAAGCTGGTGCCAACCTGAATAATCCAGGTGAGATCCGAATAAACATCGAAACCCAAGACTTGTTCCTCCATCCCGCTGAAAATTATCTCTTGGTAGAGGGGTGACTGTACAATAACGACGGTAGTGCATCTGCTTATGCAGATCTAGTGCCTCTCATTCTTAATGGGATCATGTATCTCTTTAAGACCATCAGTTACAATTAATGCAAGCTCTCAAGCTAGCTGATCGAACATCCCAGTCGTTGCCATCATCATGCTGGGAAGGTTGATTTATCCCAACAATTTCTCCAAATTCCAAGGATTCAACTAGCTGTGGTACAAAGAACAATCTACCGAAGCCGAGGCCGAAAACACAGGGTTTGCAGCAGGTCATGTGTATATTTTCAACAAGCCCGCAAACAAAGGATCGTTTTCATTCACCATACATCCGAGACACATTTTCGGCTTTGCAGACGGTTACAACAAGATTGTGCATGGATCAAGCACGAATTGTCACTCGTACGCGACTCGGACGACAATGCCATCCTGCTACTGCCGTCAACGACGTGGCGAAAATCAACCTGAGTAAGATCTCTTGGTTTGTTTCTCATGTTCTTCCTTCCTTCCGATTAAAAAACAAAACTGCGGTTGTACAAGATCATCCAGAGAAAGAGTAAGATCGATTGTGGTTCCCGAATACGACAGTGTGATTCTACAAGTGTTACCCCAAACTTACAGTTCCACTGGCGTTTGTCTGCCAAGAGCGGTTGGGAAAAACCGAGATACATCATCGTAATACGATCAGACTCAAAATGCAATCGTGTTCGACCACTGCCAGTTGCGAACTATCTACGTCACTCTCATCGCAGAACGCTACCCGGCGGTAGACTTCAATGCGAGTTTCACCCTAAGAGCAACGATGACTCTCGCCAGACTCTATCAACGTTGTCAATAGCATCAACACCGTCTTGGGATTCAAATGGCAGATTTACACGTTCGGTTTGATCACAAACGGCTATACAAGACGAGGAGCTCATTGTAAATATCATCAGAATCAACAGCATTCTTGGGAATAGTGATATTAGTGCGGCGGCTACACGTATATTTTAGACGATTTGTACATATCCTGCTACAAGCATGATATTTGGCATAGACCTTCCTCATTTATTACTCTTTCATTTCAGAAACGGAGACATCTGCAAAAAATGTCTCACTTCCGGTAAAATCCAAAATTGCGGTTATCATACTTAAATCCGCCCTATATCGAAGGCTAATATGTGAAAAGGTATTATTATCATGCTACTAACATAATATTAAGTACCAACCTTAAGTTTGTTATCTACTTTCTTTGGCTATATGATAGATTAATTGTCTTCAAAAACCCTACTTCTGGTATAGTCCAACATGGCGCACATACTACTAGAATAAGCTTATTTTTAGGAAGGGTAAATAAAATGTGTTTTAATGTATTGCTACTATCATTACATTGTGCAGCAAACCTTTCTTTTGTGTCTCTCGTGGATACAATGTATAAGACATATCTCTTTAAAAACATTACTTCCGGTAATATCCAAAGTTGTGGACATAGAAATATCTATTTTCTATTTCAACAATCAACTTTTTTCAAAATAAAAATAAAACGCTTTTGTTGTGGGTTTTGTTGCTTGTCAGTAAACTTTGTTTTCTAGTTCTCCACTAAATTATTCTGATCTAAATTTTTAAATAACACTTCCGGTAAAAAAAAAACATATGGCGAGATTTAAGAAATGAGTATCCAAACCACATCTTTGATTTAAAGTTTTAGATAGATTGATTAAAACAAAATAAAATTACTAAAACACTAACAAAAATCCAATGACTACTTTTTGCCTAAAAAAACCCATATTCATTCATTGTCACCACCACATGAAAACAAAGCAGTGCAGGGGAGACCCGATTTTTCACATTAACAACGACCGCAACATCCTCTGTATTAGTATCTGTATAAAAAAATAAGAATGGAAATGGAGAATGTGTCAAAGAGACAACAAACCGACCGAAAAAACAACAGCAGAAGGTCACCAACAAGTCTCCAATCTAGCGAGAAATTCCCGCACCCGGAGGCGTCCTTCAGCTGGCCTCTAAACTAGTATTAGTTCAGTGATAATGGACGCCATACTAATTTGCAAATTGTACACAAGAAACTAAAATTAAAATAATACAAGCCTAACAAAGGCCAAAGGCTCCTGCCTTGGGACAGGCGCAAACATGCGGCTGGGTTAAACATGTTTGTGAGATCCCAACCCTCCACCTATACCTCGAGCTAATGTAGAAAAGTAAACGCATAACAATACGCACATTTAAATTCAGTTCAAGAGAAATTTGATTTGAAAATGAACAAAATGACAATAGTACATAAATAACAACAGACTACTAGCAGGTAACTGACATGCCAGCTCCAGACTTCAATTAAACTGACTGAAATATTATGATTTCATAATATGAACATCAGGCACAATCCTTCCCGTTAGGGGTTTAGTATCATACCATCATAACATAAATGAGAATAACATAACCCGTGTCATGCCAACAACTGTTTTTTTTATAAATGTGTTTAGTTCCGATGCAAAGACCCTATAAGTGAATCAATATTAACGCCAAAATATGCAATCTTTAATGACCTGACAACAGTATCGTAACTATATCCCTTCTTAATAAGTCTATTCAAGGGTTTTGTTTGTTTCTGAGGTGAATACTGACACCTTTGTGCTTTATAAAGAATATTTCCATAAAAAATGAATACATTGTCGATACCAATTCTGGATTTAATATAACGGTCTAAGAGAGCGCGCAGATATATTGACGAGCATTAAGAGCAGATTCGACGCTCTCTACGCTTGATGCGCACACTTAGTCTACAGTGTTGTGTAGCTGATTCGACCGATCACTGTCTTTTTAAAGAGTGAGTTTGAGTATTGTGGTGTTTTGCTTTGTGGAATGTCAAAACACTTAGAGTGATTCTAACTTGTTTTCCACAATATTTGTTGTGTGGTAATCTTCGAACTTCTTGGCAGTTATGTTTCTCTTAGGACGTGCTTTTTTGTAGAAATTCGTCTGGTTCAATAACGGGAATCAGCCCCTGAACCACTTTGTACATAAACATCAACTTCTAGCTTGTTAGTCTTGCAGTTGTGAAGAGGTCTTGTAGTTCCAGTTTGGCAATCATATTGGAGACACAACCGTCCTCTCTTGACTTGTAATAGATGGTGATGCATCTTGCCGCTTGCAGATGTATCCTTTCTAGCTTATTTGTGTTTGTTACCGTGTATGGGTCCCATACTATGGTACCATATTCCATCGTTGATCTGACGAGCGAACTGTTTAATATGTGGGTGGTCCATTTGAGGTCTTCCGAAATATTTAGGACTAGGAACGGGTCATGCTTGACTTCTTAAACTGTAGATTGTATGGCTTTTGTTTCTGATGCTTATGATGTAGAATCTTTTGCATTGAACCGCATTCCCTAGTACATCAACAATGTACAAGCTTCTGCCAAAATTAGGAGGCCTTAGAAAGAGTTATTAATAAGTGATCCTCTTTGTCCCTTCGCCATCCATTAGCGCCTGAAGTGGATAGTATAATAGCCAATTCCAAGCTCGTCCCCTCTAAACACCTGCCTTAGTATATTGCACGTTTTACATGCTGGAAAAGTCTAGACTAAGTTGAGGGAATACCCTCAATTAGTCTTCCCTTTTGTGTAAATAGTTAGTTTCTTGAATCGTTAACCATGTTAACCTCATCTGATATGTTTGTGTGATCTTACACTTAAACCTCGGTGATTTATGCCGATCATTCATCATTCTTTACCTTAAATTCACATCTTCAAATTGCCATCAAATTAGCCCACATTTTTTTCCTTTTCAAGCAATCAGAAAACTATATCACAACCGGTAAAGACATGGATCACACTAAGTGTTTGTAATCACTCATTGCCAGGTGCATTTGAAAGGTAATTGATATAATAGTATATTTATCAAATGCTTTTTACCCTCCAAACCACAACCCATAGTTCGTCTACCCCTGTCACGGAATAGCGAAACAGTAATTACAGCATCATCAGTAAGACTATTCGAATCATGACTCGTGCAAGTTCGTGTTTCATCACATTAGACACATGCAACATGATTCAATCGCAGCCTCTTAATGTGAGCATGGTGATTAACTTGAAATACATCACGAGGTATAGATAAGATATAATATCAGGAGCATTTTTATAAGAAGCAAGAGCTACATTTAGGGAAAGGGGAATATACAGACGAACCCAGAGTCCAAACAAAATCCTCAAAATTGGCAAAGTGTTCTGAAAGATGACGACAATAAGTAAGAACTTTTAAGTTTTCATTCGCAGCAGATTGCTCAAACGATTTTGAGGAAAAGGTAGTTGTAGCAACACTTACTCATGATGTTTTGTGTTATCCACCACATGATGATGTTTCAAGCTTAGCACCATGTTCACACGAAGAGGCTGACACTTGAATCAAAATGCATGTGTCTGATGCAGTAAAACACAGACTTCAACTGAGTCATGGCTCGAACAGTTGATACTGATGTTGCTGTCATTGATGTCTCGATATCCAGTGAAATAGGAGCAGACGAACTTTTGCATGAATTTGGAAGTGAGAAAAGCTTCAGATAAATATCTATCCATGACCTTTTGTTACAGTTTGCTGGAGAAGGAACTGCGTTTTGGACATGGATTATTTTTGAAGATGTGACTCTCTCATTTAAAATGATGATTGATACCCAACGTCTCCAGATATGGATTTAACAATGTCGTTGATAGAACGATCCGTGGTTTTGTTGTAAGATCGAAAAAACATGTTTTTTGGAATAGGAAATACTTAGGGAGGCTATTCCCACGACTTGGTCTAGTCTTTTTCACCAAGTATAAAACGTGCATTATACCATGGCGGGTGCGAATGAGTAACAAACTTTGTATTTGTTTCTATGCTAACTAGTCAAGACGCTTATGAATGCGAACCCTTTTGGGCAACTCTTTGTGAGGCCTCTTCATCTGATCAGGAGCTTATACATTATAGATGTAAGAAAAGATACCACGATCTTTGTAAATTTGGAAAATAAACTCTCCGATTGTGAATAAACATGTATTTGCGGCTATAAAATAGTATTTTTTAAGATATTTAAGAACTTTAGTGATTTTATTCTGTTTTAATCAATCTATTCAAAACTCTTCATCGAAGATATGGATTGAGTACTCATCTTTGTAATTTAAGCCGTATTGTTTTTTTCCCGGAAGTGTTAACTTTGTATTTAAACATATAAAACTGAATAAAATTAGTGGTTTTGAGGATGATTTAAAGCCAAAAATTTAGTGACCAGCTAAAAAACCATTTTCTTTACATTGGGAAAAAAGTTAAATATTAAAATGAAATACAATATTTCTATGTCCAACATATTGGATATATCCGGAAGTAGGGTTTTAAAGAAATATGTCTTATACATTGTATCAATGACAAGCAGCAAAGAAAGGTTCCTGCTCAATATATTGATAGTAGCAATAGTTTAAAATATATTTCAATTAACCTCCCTAAAAGTAAGCTTATTTTAGTACAATGTCCACCATGTCGGCTTTTACGGGAAGTGGGGTTTTTGAAGACGTCTAATCTATTTCATTTATCCAAAGGAGTACATAACAAAGGTTTGTACCAAATTTCATGATAGTAGCATGTTCATAACGTCTATTCACATACTAGCCTTCGGTATTGGGCTAATTAAAGTATGATGTCCGCCATTTTGAATTTTACCGGAAATGAGACTTTTTTTTTCAAATGCCTCACTATCTGAAATAAAAGAAAAATAGTTGAGTAAGGTCTGTGCCAAATTTCATGTTTGTAGCAGGATGTGCCCAATTTTTCACAAAGCCGCCGTACTATATCAACCATATAAGTTATGTAAATGGTATTACAGCAGTCTTCCATCTACAGTTTTTTTTTCCCGCAGACGGTCCTGGTATAAAAATCATTCAAATCCCAAGAAACTAGTATACTTACCAGTGATCTTGCAAACCAGCAATCGCATGCAAACATATCTCAACGACTAAGAAGGTAGGCAAATCGATCGAGAGGTAAGAATAAATGACTTATCACGAATCAGAATTAAGAAACTGAATGGGTCCACCAATGCCCATGCTACGTCAATCTTCAAAGGCCCAAATGTTGCTAAACCCCTATCCGACCTCCATGATAAATATGTTGTTGTCACCGCAGACAAAGCCCCAAATAACATCGTTTTTGTCTGTAAAAGTCATTACATTAAATGCTAGATAAACGAATTAGGTATAGACAATTCACTTGGAAACTCAACATATGCCGTCACGACACTTGCCAAAGAGGAAATCCTGGATAATCATAGGTCTGTTCTTTGTTCCTTTGGTATTTCAACCAAAGATGAAGAACTGGATCTTCCATCACTGTATTGGATACCTAAACTACATAAGTGTCATAACAAACAACGGTATACTGCTGGGTCTTCCAAGTGCTCCACGAAACCCCTTTCTAAATTATTAACATCTATTTTATCAGCAGTCAAATATGGGCTTCAAAGTTATTGTGAAACTGCCTATTCTAGAGGTGGCGTGAATCAGATGTGGATACTTAAAAATTCCAAAGATCTTTTAGAGTACATACAATCTATCTCTCTTTCATCTTGTAACAGTATTAAAACATTTGACTTTTTGACTCTTTACACAAGTATTCCACATTCCAAACTAAAAGACAAATTAAAAGAGTTGGTATTACTTTGCTTCATAAAAAAGAATAGCCAACGTAGATACAAGTATCTTATCTTAAAGAGGGATAAATCCTACTTTGTAAAGAATCACTCTGATTCAAACAAACAAATCTCTGAAACCGATATTATCAAGATGCTTGATTTCTTGATTGACAACATATTTGTTACGTTCGGAGGACGTGTTTTTCAACAGACTGTCGGCCTCCCAATGGGAACAAACTGTGCCCCTCTACTTGCTGACTTGTTGCTTTATTATTATGAGGCTGACTTCATGCAGGAACTTCTTGGGAAGAAAGATAAGAAGTTAGCAATATCCTATGACTCTACTTTCCGCTATATACATGACGTTCTTTCACTAAACAATTCAAAATTTTGTGACTATGTGGAACGCATCTATCCCATCGAATTTGAGATAAAGGATACTACAGATACAGTTAAGTCGTCTTCATATCTTGACTTACATTTAGAAGTTGACAATGAGGGTCGGTTGAAGACAAAACTTTACAAAAAAGAGATGATTTCAGCTTTCCAATTGTGAACTTTCCATTTTTAAGTAGCAACATTCCAGCAGCACCTGCATACGGGGTATATATTTCCCAATTGATACGATATTCCCGTGCTTGCATTCCCTATCATGATTATCTTGATAGAGGGTTACTGCTCACAAGGAAGCTATTAAACCAAGAGTTCCAAATGGTGAAGTTGAAATCATCTCTTCGTAAATTTTACGGACGCCATCACGAGTTGGTTGACCGTTATGGAAAAACCGTTTCACAAATGATATCGGATATGTTCCTTACGTCGTAACTACAATCCCCTTCCCTTTGAATTTGACCTACCGAATTAGACTATTTACCGGATTTGTTATCACATAAGCAACACGACTACTAACACAAAGGTTCCTGGTTCGATTCCCGTTTGGGATGAAAGTTTCAGGAACTCAATTTTCGGCTCTCTCTTTACACCATCTGCGAGTATGGTCTTGAGGAAACGATGATAGTCCGTCGGAAAGGGACGATAAATGGCTGACCCGTGTTAAGAGAGAGCCACATCTCTTGCACGTTAAAGACACCCTTGTAGATTTCGAAAAAGATTAGGCTAATGCCGCTACAAGGCAGCACTCGCACCCGCAAAGTGGAAAGGGATTAATATAAGTTGCAAAACTTGTTTCCCAATCCACTATAAATAAATATGTTTAACCTAAACTAAGCAACACGACGGGTGCCGCATGTGGAGCAGGATCTGCTTACCCTTCCGGAGCACCTGAGATCACCCCTAGTTTTTGGTGGGGTTCGTGTTGTTTATTCTTTAGTTTTCTATGTTGTGTCATGTGTCATGTGCATGTCAGTTAACTGCTAGTAGTCTGTTGTTATTTATGTATTATTGTCATTTTGTTTATTTTCTTTGGTTACATCTTCTGATATCAGACTCGGACTTCTCTTGAACTGAATTTTAATGTGCGTATTGTTATACGTTTATATTTCTACATTGGTTAGAGGTACAGGGGGAGGGTTGAGATCTCACAAACATGTTTAACCCCGCCGCTTTTTTGCGCCTGTCCCAAGTCAGGAGCCTCTGGCCTTTGTTAGTCTTGTATTATTTTTATATTAGTTTCTTGTGTACAATTTGGAAATTAGTATGGCGTTCATTATCACTGAACTTGTATATATTTGTTTAGGGGCCAGCTGAAGGACGCCTCCGGGTGCGGGAATTTCTCGCTACATTGAAGACCTGTTGGTGACCTTCTGCTGTTGTTTTTTATTTGGTCGGGTTGTTGTCTCTTTGACACATTCCCCATTTCCATTCTCAATTTTATTGTTTTTCTGTTTGTCCTTTTCATTTTTAGCCATGGTGTTGTCAGTTTGTTTTAGATTTATGAGTTTGACTGTCCCTTTGGTATCTTTCGTCCCTCTTTTCTTCTACAAAGGACTGCCAAGTCTGCATTCGTTTGTCCCATGCAAAGCTGGCTCACCTCTCTAAAGGTTCAAAAGATCACCAAGCCTCTCCAAAAAAGTACTGGTGGAATGAATCGGAAGCTGAGTACCACCCAAATGAAGGTAAACGCAACAAGTAGGTGGATATCTACCCATGTTGGCAGGGCTGGAAATAAGGGCACTCCCCATGATAGCAAAAGACCATTCTACCAGCCTTTGGTGTTGGAGCCTTGAGCGGTTTTGGTGGTGAAGCCGTCAACAAGGCCTTAAGGTCTGGATTGTACCTGTAGCGTGGTGGATGCATTTGCGCAGTGAATCCCAGGGTCAACGGTCTCTACCTCAAATCCTCAAACGCCATGATTACCTATGGGACTGGACTTTACTTGAAGCGTGGTCAGCAATTCCACGACGGAGCTGGTCTGATCTTAAATTTGAATGCTAACAGCCTCTTCAAAAACATTCTCCTCCTCGGTATGCTCCTATAAAATAGATGAACGATTTAGATTCTGGGTACCGGCGACTATAGTCGAATGTGTGTAGAATCAACTCGATACAAAAATTGAAGGTATCAAACTATATTTAACGCCTATGTACGTCTGTACAAAGCTGTATCTGTAACACTGTGTGCTTGTTCTGTGGGTAGTTTGGTGTTAACCAGCAGTACCATGGGTTCAGCTTTGACCGGCACAGGTGTTAAAGCCACCCTTCCTCTAGGATTTCTATCTTGCTTGAATGCTATCACCGTAATGGATCTCACACTATTTTCTAGGCATGTAACCAAATAGAAAAAGAAACACCACGATACTTTGCGATTGGCCCAGTCCAAAAAGTCCTTGGTTGAACAAGGTGTCAGATCTGCTTTAGCTGATGATGAACAGATCGATGATGCCGAGTTTGACTCAAAAACTACAACGACCTTAAAGATCAGATCCAGCAACCCATGTCAAGTTTCAACGAGGATCTGTCAAAATGCTCCTTATAGGTTTTTCCTACCATCCCCAATTCAATGGTTTGAACCCCATTTTCAGGCCTTAACAACATATTCTCACACTTCTAATCATACCATTTTTATTAAAAATATAAAAGTCGTGGTATTCATACCCTGTGCGCCTGTTTTTAGCTCACCTGAGTGAGATTTTCTCACCATTTGGCGTCCGTCGTCCGTCGCCCGTCGTCGTCCGTCGTCGTCGTTAACTTTTTACATTTTGAACTTCTTCTAGAGAACCACTAAATGGAATAAAACGAAACATGGCATGAATGTTCCTTATGAGGTTCTGACCAAGTGTTGTTACTTTGTAGCCGATCCATCATCCAAGATGGCCGCCAGCGGGGGACTTAGTTTAACATAGGACCCTATGTGAAATGCATACAAATGAATTCTTTTAGAGAACGACTGAATGGAATGAAACCAAACATGGCATGAATGTTTCTTATGAGGTTCTGACCAAGTGTTGTTACTTTGTAGCCGATCCAACATCCAAGATTGCCGCCAGCGGGGGACTTAGTTTAACATAGGACCCTATGGGAAATGCATACAAATGACTTCTTTTAGAGAACCCAGAATGGAATGAAACCAAACATGGCATAAATGTTCCTTATGAGGTGCTGACCAAGTGTTGTTACTTTGTAGCCGATCCATCATCTAAGATGGCCGCCAGCGGGGGACTTAGTTTAACATAGGACCCTATGGGAAATGCATACAAATTACTTCTTTTAGAGAACCCAGAATGGAATGAAACCAAACATGGCATAAATGTTCCTAAAGAGGTGCTGACCAAGTGTTGTTACTTTGTAGCCGATCCATCATCCAAGATGGCTGCCAGAGGGGGACTTAGTTTCACATTGGACCCTTTGGGAAATGCATTCAAATGACTTCTTTTAGAGAACTACTGAATGGAATAATACAAAACATGGCATGAATGTTCCTTATGAGGTGCTGACCAAGTTTTGTTACTTTGTAGCCGATCCATCATTCAAGATGACCGCCAGTGGGGGGAATTAGTTTAACATAGGACCCTATGTGAAATGCATACACAAGTCTTCTTCTAGAGAACCACTGAATTGAATGAATCAAATATAGCCTGAATGTTCCTTTCCTTATGAGGATGTGTTGTTAGTTTTAGCCAAATTTTATATTTGTTTATATGATTTCAAAAACACAAGTAGAATCTGATGAGCGATACAGGCTCTTGAGGGCCTCTAGTTTTTCATCTCATAGCTCACGATTTGCACAGCTTCATCGGTCTCTCTCTTTGTCCAGACGGTGGTCAGCTGCTTGTTAAGTCTTTCACATCCCCATGTGCGGATATTTTTCTCTTTCCAGCACAAGGTTATAACTTTTGCGAACCAACACTTCATGTCAATATTTTAAATGTCTTTGACAGTCCAGGGTGAGTCCTGACCTCTCTGATCAGACATATTTGTAATCTTACAATCCATTGTGTTTATTCTATCTGTGGATTTGTTTTGGTGTATTTACATTTTCCCACGACCCCAACCCCCACTTTTTCCCTTCAAGCTCAACCAACAACGTTTTGCCCTCTTAACCTCGTCAACGAGCGTGCAAGATTTTCAGATTTTTAGGTGCAGTCCAAGCAGAAGTTACCCTCAAAATGGGGCTGAAGGGTCCAAGCAGTCAATTCCTTTATTAAAAATATTCATTTCATTATTCAAAATAGACTGTTTCTTATTTTTCACGCGTATTTTGGCATTTACGTCCCCCGTAACGCCTCTAATGGTCATTGCAGCACATATCGTTTATACTCAGTCTATTTCTCTTATTCAACATAAGCTATTTCTTATTGTTCAAGCGTATTTCGATATTTAGGTCGTTCGTTACTTCTCTAATATGCGTTTCGGAACTTGTTGACTATATACATTTTGTTTCTCTCATAATAAGCTTCAGAATGAGGTAGAAGGTTTATCTATAATTAGAGGCTTAAGGGTCGCAGCAGTCCATTCCAATGTTCAAAATATCAATTTCATTATTCAAAATTGGCTATTTCTTAATTTCCATGCGTATTTTGGCATTTAGGTCCTCCGTAACCCCTCTAATGGTCATTACGGCACACATAGTTGATACTAAGTTTGTTCCTCTATCAATAAGCTTTAATTTGGTGTATAAAATTTGCTTATATTAGGGACTGAAGGGCTGTAGTAGTCCATTCCATTATTTAAAATAAGCTATTTCTTAATGTTCAAGAGTATTGCGATATTTAGGTCGTTACTTCTCTAATATGCGTTGCGGAACTTGTTGACTATAAACATTGTGTTCCCCTCGAAATAAGCTTCGAATGAGGTACAAGGTTTATCTATAATTATGGGTTAAAGGGTCGCAGCAGTCCATACTATTATTCAAAATATCCATTTCATTATTCAAATTTGGCTATTTCTTAATTTTTATGCGTATTTTGGCATTTAGGTCCTCCGTAACCCTCTAATAGTCATTGCGGCTCATATCGTTGATACTCGGTTTATTCCTCTATCAATAAGCTTTTTAATTAGGGACTGAAGGGCTGTAGAAGTCCATTCCGTTATTCAAAATTGGCTATTTCTTAATTTCTATGCGTATTTTGGCATTTAGGTCCTCCGTATCCCTATAATGGTCATTGTGGCACATATCGTTTATACTCAGTTTATTCTTCTATCAATAAGCTTTTTTATTAGGAACTGAAGGGCTGTAGTAGTCCATTCCATTATTTAAAATTGGCTATTTCTTAATTTTAATGCGTATTTTGGCATTTAGGTCCTCCGTAACCCCTCTAATGGTCATTGCGTCACATATCGTTGATATTCGGTTTATTCCCCTATCAATAAGCTTATTAATTAGGGACTGAAGGGCTGAAGTAGTCCATTCCAATATTCAAAATTGGCTATTTCTTAATTTCCACGCGTATTTCGACATTTTAGTCCTGTAATATGCGTTGCGGAACATGTTGACTATATACATTTTGTTCCTCTTGTTATAAGCTTTCGAATGAGGTATAAGGTTTATCTATAATTAGGGGCTAAAGGGTCGCAGCAGTCCATTCCATTATTCAAAATATCCATTTCATTATTCAAAATTGGCTATTTCGTAATTTTCACTCGTATTTCGACATTTAAGTCCTGTGATATGCGTTGCGGAACATGTTGGCTATATACATTTTGTTCCTCTTGTTATAAGCTTTCGAATGAGGTATAAGGTTTATCTATAATTAGGGGCTAAAAGGGTCGCAGCAGTCCATTCAATTATTCAAAATATCCAGTTCATTATTCAAAATTGGCTATTTCTTAACTTTCACGTTTATTTCGACATTTTAGTCCTGTAATATGCGTTGCGGAACATGTTGACTATATACATTTTGTTCCTCTTGTTATCAGCTTTCGAATGAGGTATAAGTTTTATCTATAATTAGGGGCTAAAGGGTCGCAGCAGTCCATTCCATTATTCAAAATATCCATTTCATTATTCAAAATTGGCTATTTCGTAATTTCACTCGTATTTCGACATTTAAGTCCTGTAATATGCGTTGTTGAACATGTTGACTATATACATTTTGTTCCTCTTATTATAAGCTTTCGAATGAGGTATAAAGTTTATCTATAATTAGGGGCTAAAAGGTCGCAGCACTTAATTCCATGATTCAAAATATCCATTTCATTATTCAAAATTGGCTATTTCTTAACTTTCACGCGTATTTCGACATTTAAGTCCTCTAATATGCATCGCGGTACATGTTTACTATATTCATTTTGTTCCTCCCGAAATAAGCTTTCAAATGAGGTATAAGGTTTATCTATAATTAGGGGCTAAAAGGTCGCAGCAGTCCATTCCATTATTCAAAATATCCATTTCATTATTCAAAATTGGCTATTTCTTAATTTTCACGCGTATTTCGATATTTAAGTCCTCTAATATGCATCGCGGAACATGTTGACTATATTCATTTTGTTCCTCTCGTAATAAGCTTTCGATTGAGGTATATGGTTTATCTAAAATGAGGGGCTAAAAGGTCGCAGCAGTCCATTCCATTATTCAAAATATCCATTTCATTATTCAAAATTGGCTATTTCTTAATTTTCACGCGTATTTCGATATTTAAGTCCTCTAATATGCATCGCGGAACATGTTGACTATATACATGTTGTTCCTCTCGTAATAAGCTTTCGATTGAGGTATAAGGTTTATCTAAAATGGGGGGCTAAAGGGTCGCAGCAGTCCATTCCATTATTCAAAATATCCATTTCATTATTCAAAATTGGCTATTTCTTAATTTTCACGCGTATTTCGATATTTAAGTCCTCTAATATGCATCGCGGAACATGTTGACTATATACATGTTGTTCCTCTCGTAATAAGCTTTCGATTGAGGTAAAAGGTTTATCTAAAATGAGGGGTTAAAGGGTCGCAGTAGTCCATTCCATTATTCAAAATATCCATTTCATTATTCAAAATTGGCTATTTCTTAATTTTCACGCGTATTTCGATATTTAAGTCCTCTAATATGCATCGCGGAACATGTTGACTATATACATGTTGTTCCTTTCGTAATAAGCTTTCGATTGAGGTATAAGGTTTATCTAAAATGAGGGGTTAAAGGGTCGCAGCAGTCCATTCCATTATTCAAAATATCCATTTCATTATTCAAAATTGGCTATTTCTTAATTTTTTACTCGTATTTCGATATTTAAGTCCTCTAATTTGCATCGCGGAACATGTTGACTATATACATTTTGTTCCTCTTGTTATAAGCTTTCGATTGAGGTAGAAGGTTTATCTAAAATGAGGGGTTAAAGGGTCGCAGCAGTCCATTCCATTATTCAAAATATCCATTTCAATATTCAAAATTGGCTATTTCTTAATTTTCACGCGTATTTCGATATTTAAGTCCTCTAATATGCATCGCGGAACATGTTGACTATATACATGTTGTTCCTCTCGTAATAAGCTTTCGATTGAGGTATAAGGTTTATCTAAAATGAGGGGTTAAAGGGTCGCAGCAGTCCATTCCATTATTCAAAATATCCATTTCATTATTCAAAATTGGCTATTTCTTAATTTTCACGCGTATTTCGATATTTAAGTCCTCTAATATGCATCGCGGAACATGTTGACTATATACATTGTGTTCCTCTTGTTATAAGCTTTCGATTGAGGTATAAGGTTTATCTAAAATGAGGGGTTAAAGGGTCGCAGCAGTCCATTCCATTATTCAAAATATCCATTTCATTATTCAAAATTGGCTATTTCTTAATTTTCACGCGTATTTCGATATTTAAGTCCTCTAATATGCATCGCGGAACATGTTGACTATATACATTGTGTTCCTCTAGTGATAAGCTTTCGATTGAGCTATAAGGTTTATCTAAAATGAGGGGTTAAAGGGTCGCAGCAGTCCATTCCATTATTCAAAATATCCATTTCATTATTCAAAATTGGCTATTTCTTAATTTTCACGCCTATTTCGATATTAAAGTCCTCTAATATGCATCGCGGAACATGTTGACTATATACATTTTGTTCCTCTCGTAATAAGCTTTCGATTGAGGTATAAGGTTTATCAAAAATGAGGGGTTAAAGGGTCGCAGCAGTCCATTCCATTATTCAAAATATCCATTTCATTATTCAAAATTGGCTATTTCTTAATTTTCACGCGTATTTCGATATTTAAGTCCTCTAATATGCATCGCGGAACATGTTGACTATATACATTTTGTTCCTCTCGTAATAAGCTTTCGATTGTGGTATAAGGTTTATCTAAAATGAGGGGTTAAAGGGTCGCAGCAGTCCATTCCATTATTCAAAATATCCATTTCATTATTCAAAATTGGCTATTTCTTAATTTCACGCGTATTTCGATATTTTAAAAGTCCTCTAATATGCATCGCGGAACATGTTGACTATATACATTTTGTTCCTCTCGTAATAAGCTTTCGATTGAGGTATAAGGTTTATCTAAAATGAGTGGTTAAAGGGTCGCAGCAGTCCATTCCATTATTCAAAATATCCATTTCATTATTTAAATTTGGCTATTTCTTAATTTTCACGCGTATTTCGATATTTAAGTCCTCTAATATGCATCGCGGAACATGTTGACTATATACATTTTGTTCCTCTCGTAATTAGCTTTCGATTGAGATATAAGGTTTAGCTATAATTAGGGGCTTAAGGGTCGCAGCAGTCCATTCCATTATTCAAAATATCCATTTCATTATTCAAAATTGGCTAACATGTTTAACCCGGCGAATTATTTATGTATGTGTCTGTCCCAAGTCAGGAGTCTGTAATTTAGTGGTTGTCGTTTATCTATGTGTTACATATTTGTTTTTCGTTCATTTTTTAAAATAAAGAAGGCCGTTAGTTGTCTTGTTTAAATTGTTTTACATTGTCTTATTGGGGCCTTTTATAGCTGACTATGCGGTTTGGGCTCTGCTCATTGTTGTAGGCTGTACGATGAGCTATAGTTGTTGATGTCTGTGTCATTTTGGTCTTTTGTGGATGTTTGTCTCATTGACAATAATACCACATCTTCTTTTTTATATTTCCTCATTTTTGTGCATAATGTGGCAATTAGGTCGTCCGTAAACCCTCTTATGGTCATTGCGAATCAAAATAAAGCTATAGTGTCAGGGTCAAATTTTTTTTATATTTTTTTCACTATTCACCGCTTCAATTTGAATAATGAAACATAAACCATTTCATCATTCATTATTTATTTTTCAATATTGAATAGTGAATAATGAACTATTTCATTATTCATTATTGAATAATGAATAATGAACTATGAATAATGGACGTACTTCAGCCCGGTGCACGAACAAGTATATTATATATTTTTATTAAACACGTTAAACTGCGCTCGTTTGATACCACTGTTGGCTACTGTTGTTGATTTCAGATTAAGTACAAAAGCTGTGAATTATAGCCGAATTCAGACAAGGAATCAGAATAAATGGGATTCTCCAAAAGGAACGTGTTAATTCGTGCATCTACTATAAGCATTGTCTGAGAATGTCAATCGGAAATCAAGGGCATTGTCTATACACATAATTATATTATATATACAATAGCTAGTTATTTCAGGTAAACTAAGTTATTTTTAGATATAATAACACTGGAAATTTTAGTTTCGATTTAAATAACTTCCATATATATGGCCGCGCATTTATAATGGAGCTTATCCACTATGGATTTTTTGCAATACTTGGACTTAACTGTCTTGTTTACGGGAAACGAAAATTAGTTAAAACAGTAAGTATAACTTGTGTTTCCATTGTAGAGACATTGCGCGCTCACACGTCTACTTTTACTTTCAGTTTTGCATGTTTTGTAAACAGACTTGTAAAAGACGGGTTGCATGTACATTTCTTGCAACAACAAAAAAATATTGAGTAATTATGCTTTTTGCCAACCAAAGAAAATGGTAATAGTTATGCAGGTAAAGCATGTAAAATATGGTTGAAACCTTAAAAACCTAAATGTTTTTGCTTACTACTCATGCTAATAGGCATTACGCATGATACATGTAATATGTATACTATTTTATATCCTTACACATAGCTTAAAAATAGAACTATGATGATATATTCTTAAATTGAATATACATAATTAATATTCATTTTCGGAAATAAATGCATATATTTATTGTAATAGAATCAAATACAATACCAAAAAGACAAAACAGTAAAAAGTATATCTGTGGAAAAAATCCAAGATCCGTATGGCCTATTTAAAAAATAGATGTACATAATTGGCCATTTGAAAGTTTACTGGCAGGATACCAACATTGTAAAGTATAAACATAAACTTCCTCATTTGTAAAGTTATTTTAAGTTTAATATTTACAAACATACCAAAATAAATTAGAAATCTAGGTTATCATATCACATACATTTACCACTTTAAATAGATTTTTGGGCGTTCTCTTATTAAGCAAATTAGTTTTTTTCTGTGTTATATTTATATTGTTTTCTATTCGCTTCGACAAAAACTTGGCACATACATTTACTGAGACAACTAAACATTTTACTGCCGGTCATTAATGAGACAACTAAATATAAAACCGAAGGTCACAATGAGACAACTAAATAGTATTCCGAAGGTCACAATGAGACAACTTAATATTATTCCAAGGTCACAATGAGACAACTAAATAGTATTCCGAAGGTCACAATGAGACAACTTAATATTATTCCAAGGTCACAATGAGACAACTTAATATCTTACTGAAGGTCATTAATAAGGCAGTTAAGGAGAATCATGTTATCTTAAGTAAAATAAAAAAAACCCAACAAAACGTAAGATATTGTTTTCAAAGTATTAGCCCTATAGGGAATATCAAACTGGGAGTATCACTACATGGTAGGATTTTCTTCACCATTGTCCTTTCTTTTCTGATTCATATTAAAAAAAAAACGGCTCGTATCAGTCGACTATGCGTACTACACTATTATGGACACTGTTGCTTACCCTTTCAGTGTAACTTAATCATCTACAGTTATAGTGTAATCACTATCGGTGTCGTTGAAACGCTTTTCAGTGTTCTCAGTTTGCATATTGTTTTCGGCTGTTTTGTCTCAATCATGGCCATTTAAATGAAGTCAGCTTTATATATATATATATATTGGACTTATCTATATGTTTCATAAAACTCTACCTTGAGTTCATTTCCGGAATCGTTTTGGTTCATTTACATTTTCAATGTAATATCGTTTTTTCGTGGTGCTCTGTTTGCGATTGTGGTGTTTGGACTAGCTCTCTCCTAGGTTTCTGCTCCTTGTTTCAATTAAACAAAATACATAAGTTCAAACAATAAAACTTTACAGTAGGCCAATTTTTCATCATTTGAAAAAGATTTTTCTCATAAGTAGTCTGTATGCATAGCCAAAATACACGATCTCCGAAAATAGAAAAACACATATCTTGAAGTGTTCTTATTGTTACACAACAATACAAATTTCGTCAGGGTTGAAACGATTGTTATCCTAATAAATCCCATAACAGTGGTATTTATAAAGTTTGTAACGATCTAGAGTATTACACGAACCATAACATTCAAATAATTCAAGGTCACTTACTGCACTTTGGACAAAAGCCTAAAATTTAGTTTAAACAATGAATTTGTTTGTTCTAAATCAACATAATTATGTTTGTTTAAGTTATGTCATGTTTTGTTTTCGAGATTGAAAGATGTTTGAATTCAGCACGAATCGCTCCTGGTGATCTAGTGGTAGCATGATTGTCCGATAGGGGAGAGAAGACGGTTTAAATTCGTCAGGGTTTTGAAAAAAAAAATGTTTAAAAATGCTATCTGCTGTATTTCTTTTAAAGGTGCTCAACTGCTTGGCGGTGTTAAATGAAATGCTTTTTTAATTCAGTTTGATTTTATTTCAGTATAACGACAACATTATTGTTGGATACAGACATAGTGAAATGACTAAAGATAGCAAGCAATACTCAGTGCTTCCGAAAATATTTGGAGTGAAATTTAAATGTATTCTTTATAATGATACAGTTTGTGCACCATGTGGTAATGGATACTATTCAAGAAAAGGATCTAAGTACTGTAAAAAATGTAGAAGTTGTCCACATGATTACCATGTGGTGAAAACATGTACGGCTACCAGAAATACTAAATGCAAACAATGCAAGGAAGGCAGATATTACTCGGAATACAAAATGAAATGTATGAAGTGTCATGGATGTAGACCGGGATATTACGTCAAGGCCAAATGCTCGAAAACTTTAAATACTCAATGTAGACGTTGTCCTTATGGTACATTTACAGACAGTTATGGGATGAACATGAAATGTAAGCCTTGTAAGGCTTGTCAATATCTTGAGGACATTATAAAACCATGTTCACGTAAAAACGATAATATTTGTGGAAACTGTAAACAAGGTGAGTAAATAAGCTAATAACTAATTAATTACATCGCACATATTAGTTCAATAATCTTAGACAGGTCAGAGGAGTATGGATTACAGCTGTCCGTCTGTCCTATCTGCCTGTCTTGCCTGTCACGTGCCCTGTCTGTCGCAGGTTACATGTCTGTCTGTCTGTCATGTCCCTTTGTTCCTTATTCCGACTCGTTAAAAAGAAATAGAACATTTTGATCAAACATGAAACGATAAAAGAAATCCCTATTCCGATTTTTAATCTCCAATTTTATTTTATAAAGTTTCAGATTTTTCTTACCCTTAACCGTCACATTGAAATCAATATTTCACATGTCGCAAAATATCACGTTTGAAAGAGAATTGGAAGATATAAATACTCATACGTCGAAGACAAAACGACAAAAAGAGAAATAACAGTCTTCAAAACAGGTGTACTACGTGTATACATATGAATAATTTAATATACAAAACTCCGGTGCTTTATTAATATATTAAATACTCAGCCTTTTAGAAAAGCAGGAAAGAGTAACAACAAAATTGAAATGGTAGATGTACTTTTATTTTCAGGATATTTTCGTCTGACGGCAACATGGAATTGTGGGAGATGTTCCGAATGTTATAGAGACACACCTGACTATACAGTCGAAGTTACAGAATGTGCAAGAAAAAGTAATGGTAGCAATAGAGTGTGTTTACCTGTTGTCAACCCTCCTATACCATACAATGAAACAGACTATCAATATATACCAGGTATTAAAAAGTTGCTAGATATACATGTATGCAAAGTAAAATATATTAGATTGATATATGTTCTGGGTACTGAGACAGCTTATAATAGCTAATATATATCAGGTAGGTATGTATACATATTAATAAGAAGATAAACGAAATATATTATAATATCTATTAATATTAGGTAGATAAAGCTTACTGCTTGGTATGAGCCAATGATCCGTGTTGAAGACCGTACTTTGACCTATTATGGTTTACAAATTGGGACTCTCAAAGGAACTCATACCACATCTTCTTATATCGATATAAGCAGATTATAATATCTACTGATATCAGACATAGTGACGGATCCATATATGTTCATTATGGGGGAGAGGGAACTGGCTGCCTAATAGGGGAACCGCCCCAGTTATACTTCAGTGATTCCCTATATACACAACCATATTTGTCCCAAAAAAAGTGGATGCACTGGAACTCTGATCCACCTCCCTATACCCGCCTCTAAAACAGGACCTTGCTAATTTTTCATGACCGCACGGTGACTTATAGTTGTTAATTTCTTTGGTGTCCTGCAATTGTGATTTTTTTTTAATTCTTTTAATTTGGCTGTTTTGTTCATGAACTTTTATTCCACTTTATTCGTCTCTCAATTTACACCACTTTTACAAATTATGAGGCATATAGTGCATGTCAATAAAAGAAAGATATAGGTCTGTCTTAGATAGCTATCTGGTAAATGAGAAATATATTCATATTTTCCTGAAACATGAATTATCTATTTATATTTTCCTGAAGCATGCGTTCGACCTTCTAATCTACACAATATTGTTCTCAATTTATAACCATAACCATATAAAGAGACGGAAACCACTAAATAATATGAAAGTCATAAAAGGAAGAACATTTAGGTTTTTCCAAACAAATTGAAATGGGTCAAGGTATTTTTGCTTTGGTTTGTATTGTTTTAGTCATGATTAAATGTTTAGAAGTAGAAGCACCTGTTTTTGGTTAAAGCTTGTGTCTACATCGAGCGATTGATGTATGAAAAAAAATAATCATTGAATAAGTTCTTCTTTTTACATATACATACGATTCTAGTACTCTGACCTTTAGATAAAATGTTCTATTTAAAAATGAAAATGTGGCATAATTGCAAATGAGACAAATCTCACCAAGAGACTAAATGACACTGAAATTAACAACTATAGGTCACCGTTTGGTCTTCAACAATGTACAAAGCCCATACCGCATATTTAGCTATAAAAGGCCCCGAAATCACAATTGTAAAACAATTCAATCGAGTAAACTAACGGCATAATAAATGTACACAATAAATGAACACAAAACAAACATGTAACAAAGCAACAAACGATAACCACAGAATTACAGGCTCCATCACTGTTTGTTTAGTATGTCAATATTTACAAGGCTTAAAAGCATCAATATCAACAAAAAGTATATTTGATACAGACACGTCATAATGTAAGCAGTTAAAACAAACACGTGTGCCCGATGTCCATGTTCTTTTTCTGCATGATATTTTTGCAACAAAAAATGGTGACTCGCATACAAATGTTGTATGTTTTCAAATTTGTATAAGTAACCAAATACACAGATCGAGTAAATAAGCTTGACAAGAAGTAGTTTACCTACAAACTAACTTTGACATTGCCAAAAGGTAAATGTATTCTATGATAACATGTATAAATATGTTAGTAAGTATTATGTAACATTTTATTTTGTAGAAACCGAACACATCAAAGGCCAAGCAGATACAATTTCTATCGATGAAATCCAATATGAGCTGCCAGTCCTTCTAAAGGGTCTGATAGGCGTTGCATGTTTTATAGTCTTTCTAGCGTTTTTGTCCATTATAATTATGTGTTGTGTTCATCGTCATAAAATGAAGCTGATAAAAAAATCTCCTATGATCAATATGTCTAAACGGAGTAGTGTAATCAACACAGAGAATTGGATAAACCAGCACACTAATATTGGTACATCATACAAAGCAAATAGTGTTCCTTTCCTGTCGGGATCTTGTCCAGATTTTGAATATCGTATTCGCTCAAATACTTTTTCCAATAACATATGTAACGAAAGCGATGATTTCGCACCACAGAAACATTGTCTTACTGTTCATGATTCTAATATTTCAAATACGTGGGACAATAGTGAAATTATAGACAAATATGATTCAAGCCTTGAATTATCCGATAAAACAAAGGGTTCGTCGTCTTTTAATGATATTAACAATACAATTATATTGTCTTCAGGTAATGTACGCCCAAAAGATACAAATCAAAATTATATTTAAGGGATACTTGATAATTATATCATTAAATAAAAACAGTTTTTACATTGATAGAATCTTTTTAATCTTTATTTATTCAATTATTTTTCCGTAAGAATATCCAAAAGTTGTTATATAAAAAAGAGATGTGGTATTATTGCCAATCAGACAACTTCCCACCACAGTGCAAAAGAAGTGGATGCAAGCAATAAAAGGCAACCCATACTGTAAACAAGTGTTCGGCTCTAAAATGCTCTGACAAGAACAATATAAAAAAAACAACTTGGAAAAGTAACGGTCTAATTTATAAGAAAGCAATTTATAAGAAAACAAATCTGACATACATGAATCACCAACAACCGTTAAACTATTTCTAAAAGTAAACCATTATAGTGCCAAACTATGGTCTGCAACACGGAGCATTTGCTTGCACCGAACAGCAAACTAAAGTGCAAGTTCCATACCAGGAAAGTCGCCTCCCAAAGCAGTGCTAAAGAGTGTAAAACCATTCAAACAGGAAAACCAACGGTCTTATCTTTAAAATAAAATTGATTATGGAGCACATCAACAAACCACAACTGAACATCACAATAAATTTCACATACACTAATCACAATCTAATACGTATACATGACGTTATCTAAGCAAACGTTTTTAGATCAATAGACCAAGATAAAGGAGACAGGGCCAACTAATCTCTATGAAAATGAGATGTCCAAAATGCTAATATAATTGCATTTCAAATACCATTGCACTACCACTTGTGGTTCACCGTAAACTAGATCTAATCACAAACAAAAAAGTAAACTCCGTTAAGGCGAGACAAAAACCATCTACCGAAGAAAACTTGACCTGTGTAATTGATTCAAATGGAGCGGCAATTTGGCTATGCATTTAACTTATATAATTTCTGCTATATTATTATTATCTAGCTTATGCCGACCACATTGTTCTTTAGTATATTACAATTAAGTCAACATATTATACACATTGTAGTTTATAAATCTAGATTAAAGATTTACATTTAAAGTTCTTGTCTTTTAATTCATTAATCTGTTGATATCAAGTACAACACAAACATTCAAAGGATTACACGATAACATTACTTTATTTGGAATATATTATACTTAAAGATAAACTTTTAATATAAACAAATATACGTAACAATATTTGAATAAGGAACATGCGTTTCTTTTCGTCATTAATAATGAAAATTGATATTTTCATTCAAACATGTTCATGAGGTGGTTTAACAGTCAACAAAAGAAAAAAAAAACAACGTTTTTACAAAAACCTTTAAGAGCCGAAACAATGAGATATAAGATTCAAGATTTTATTTGAACACTCAGACACAGATACATGTGTTACATTAAACACATCAACCGACGAGATGGTACAAGTATATACTGTTTTAGTGCCAATTTCGTCTGATTGTTATGTTAATCAATAGGAAAACAGGAGGAATATAGAGGAATGTATAGTCAAATCAGTAAAATGAAAGTGAATTACTTTAAAAACAAAATACATGTTTTGCACGCGACAAAACAACGGTACAATATAAAACAAAAAATACGCAAGTTCAATGTATATTAGAGTTGTTTCAATGTTTGGTTTTTATTGTTAAAACCACAATCCGAGACTAACACATAACAAGGACAATTAGTAGAAGTACTTCAAGATAATCATCCGTTCAAAATACATAACGGTTACTGTGTCAAAGTTATCACCCTTTCAGTATTATTAATGTTCCGAGCACTACTGTAACACGTATAAGTTTTCCGAGGTTATCGCCCGTTTAGTACTGTTATTAATGCCTCGAGGTTGTTCATTTAGTTCTCTTAGAGTTATCACTCGTTGAGAACTTTAAATGCTTCATGGTTGTCGTTGGTTTCTATATATCTCTCATGTTTGTTTTTGTTCGTAAATTGTATTGTTTTCTCGTTTGAATTCTTTCACAATGTGAATGCTTGTGTCTTTTATAGCTTGCTTATCGATATGGGTTAGGATTATTGATGAATGCCGCAATAGTTGCGAACTTTAACGTCATATAGTCTATAATACACAGTTAAAAATGTCTTATTGCCAATTTTTCAGTATGTTCTTCTGGTCTAAAGATTCTGTCAAATCTATACAAGAAAGTTCCAAGGTTGAATAGTTTCTAGAATTGTATAAAATCGTGTCACAGATTGTTCTTTCAATTTTAGTGAGAAGTTAAATCGATCCCAGCCATATAGATCGTCCGACTAGATCAATGTTCTGAATACAATAATTGGCACATTCCTTATTTTCATTCTCAATTTAAATATCATGTAGAGAACCTCATTTTTGCGCTAATTGACGATTGGTATTTGCGAATCAACCACTTAAGGACTCTGACCTTTCCTATTGCTTATTTTAAAAAACTGAAGTCTAGCTTGATATCAATAGTTGTGAGAAATTTTATTTTCAAATAAATAAATTTGGTGTTATTACTGTCTTCTGATTGGTTAAAATTATTAGTTTTATTTTCAATGTTGTCAATTTTGATGGCGACACGCCCACTCTGACGTTGAGTATTCATACGCCAACATGTGTGTACGCTTGTTATTGTTTATATAAATAATATAAAAAGTTCTTTGAGCCTTATTTTTGAAAGAAATTTATTTATAATGAATGGCAATGATTTATTTTGATTTTATTGAACCATAAAACTAAATTTTGACTCTTCACATTTTACATAATCCGCTTCGCGGATTATTCAATGTGAAGAGTCAAAAATTAGTTTTATGGTTCAATAAAATCAAAATAAATAATAGCCATTCATTAAATCGCTTTACAACTTGTTTTCAATTTCATAATCACCACATCGAGGGAAGGTGCCGCTATATGTCATAATTAATGCATATATATATGGCAGGTTCGGGTTTATGAATAATATAGTTCTAAAGGCACGTAGAGATGAATACTTAGAACTTACAACGCGTGTTCTACCCCACGAATGAATCAACTTAATATCTGTATTTGGCAAAATCATTTTGGGTCTTTATTGCTCTTTAACTTCGGACTTTTTCTGGCCTTTTGTCGACGAAATGCGCGTCTGACGTACTTTATCCTTTACACACAATTTGACTCCTGGTATCTATGATGAGTTTATTCTACAACAGCCGGGTCAATACCTCTGAATTAAATCAAGAACTATATATTCAAACAATTGTAAATTTCCAACGATGTAGTACCGAATATATGTTTGAAATTTTAAATGATATGGTAATTACAGTTGTCGTGAAATTGATATATAGATTTTACTTCCTAAAAGGAAATTGGAGATATATAGATGTAACACCTGGTTATTGTTTACAGGTATATTCATTTTTACTGCGCAATAACGTAGCCTATATTCTTCATATATTCAGATAAACAATGATATAAACCAGACATCAAATAAATGACCTTCTAAACAATGTTCTGAAATGACTGTAATTGATAAGAAACTAATTTATCTTTCATTCGGTTTTTGTCGACACCCTTATTTGTATGCTTAATATATTAAGAATTCAATAAAAAAGTAAGTAAATGCTACACTTTTAGATTTTTTTCGAATATAAAAACAAAACATTACTACGCAAAAACTCATAAAGATAATATATCTTATCAACTAGACTAATTAAACGAGCTTTTAATATAATTGTTATAGGGAGGAAATAGCTGTGTACTTTTATGGAAGTTCTTTTGACCGATACATGTCGATATTAAGCTCTTTGACGTTTTATTCGAAGGAAAATTGTTTGCAATTATTTGTTTATGCTTCATGACTCAAAATACCATTAAATAGATCATATATGTTTTTCACGTGATAACTTTCTAAGGTAAAAACAAATTTTTATCGGCGTTTGTTTTCTGTTATATTTGAGTGTGAATTCACATTACTATAAGACGTGTCACGGTACTTTTCTATCCAAAATTCATGTATTTGGTTTTGAAGTTATATTTGTTATTCTCATCGGATTTTGTCTAATGCTTAGTCCGTTCTGTGTGTGTTACATTTTAATGTTGTGTCGTTGTAATCCTCTTATATTTAATGCGTTTCCCTCGGTTTTATTTTGTTACCCCTATTTTGTTTTTTGTCCATAGATTTACATGCGGTATACTAATGTTGCCTTTATTTAAAACGAGATAAGAAGGACGAGATTGTCTTTCTAGAGGGTTAATATGTTTTTTTGCCTTACAACAAGGCATAATATTAAGATTTCCAAAGAGCTGTTTTTAATACTTTGAACGACAAAAGTATCTTATATCTAACTGTGTGACGTCAAACGCGCGATTCTACGCCAGTGCATAAAATCTTTCAATTCTTTATAGGTGGATTTTACATAGGTATATAAAATCGTATAATGAAAAAGCAAAATGAGTATGTTAAATTTGATGTATGCCTTATTGTTCCTCTCTGTTACATTTGTTTGTTTTTATAGTGTTTAAGATGATAACACAATGTTGACTGCTGTGCCCCTATTTCTGACATTTTTACCTATAGTGTCTGTTTGTTCTTCACGCATCGTTGTCAATATATTGGAATTAGGTGCGAATGTCAAATGAGAATTTAAGCTAGCTATAAAACCAGGTTCTATCCACCATTTGCTACATTAGAAAATGTCTGTACCAAGTCAGGAATATGACAGTTGTTATCCATTTGTTTGATGTGTTTGATTTTGCAATTTGATTAGGGACTTTCTTTTTTGAATTTTCTTCGGAGTTCAGTACTTTTGTGATTCTACTTTTTAATGATTGTAACGTTTAAAAAGCACGAACAAATAAAACTAAAGCTATAGTTCTTTACATTTCATCAAAAATTGATGTCCCTAGTTAAAGGTATTATTCCATGAATGTCGAAACCCTACTACCGACGTTATGTTATCACCTCTTAATAATAAAAAACAAAACATTTCGTTTCCTGTAAATATTCGCCATTTGTAGTTGTGATGTTTGTATTATTAATCTGTACAAAGTAATTTATTGGAGACGTATTGTTTCCAAATCTTAGTTCATAGTTGTTAGTGTAATTTACAATAGTTTTTGTTTAATAAATATGTTTGAACAAAACAATTGTCTTAAATAAAGGTACCGGCCCGTACATTTTCTCCTTACTTAATAAAACCGTCAGAAAAAAGAAAGCAAAATCTAAGAAAGACCGGTCGGGACATAAGATTTTTTTTACTTTTACATTTCTCAGTTCTTATTTGACATTTCTTAATTCCAGTCTTTCGTAAAAATCCGTTGATTTTCTTTCAACAATACACGAGGGACTATCAAACTAATTGTGTAATGTTACATGATATGAAGATTATTTGTCCTCACCAACATTTTTGTTTGTACATTTGTTGGGTCTATAAATGGTAAAACGAATTCTTTTTATTCATTATGGTTATAAAAACTTTCAAAAAATATATCTGCAGTTGCATTAAATATTCAATCAGAAATATCAGATATAATATTTAATTTCATTTGAATAAATTATTGTAATTTATTTCTAAAAATTCTCGTTTCTACAAATATGCTTGCAATTGATGACGAGAGACATAGAAACAGTTTTAATATGTCAATATGAACCTTAATGTACATGTACAATGCTAATTATGTTTGAATTGTAATTTATTCACGAATCACTTTGCAGATCAGGAATAATGACGTTTTCCTCACCAGTGCGCAATAATTATTGTAATTATTCCTAAAATTCTCGTTTCTACAAAATATGCTTGCAATTGATGACGGGAGACATAAAAACAGTTTTATTATTTCAATATGAAACTTAATGTACATGTACAATGTTAATTATGTTTGAATTGTAATTTATTCACGAATCACTTTGCAGATCAGGCATTACTCAGAAACAATGACGTTTTCCTCACCACACTTAGACAATATCTAATGGAATGGAAAATTTTCTTTTGTTGATCTGACTTGGTAAATCTACTACTTGATTGTTTCGGTTAACATCATCACTGTTCGCATTATAATTGTCATCTAAGAATGCAGGACGATAATTATTTCTCTGTGGAGGGTGGAACTCCTCATCTTCATGAATAGGATGATAGCCACCCCTATCCGTGAATGGCGGGTCAATGTTTCTTCTGTTATATGGATTTTCAGACAGGGGAACAGATGTAGAGTTCCTTTTATCGAAGCTCTCTCCAGTTGAATACCTTCGGTTATGCTGATCATCAGCAACAGTCGGTTGGTAATCGCCTAAAGAATGAAACAAAGACCTAGTCCGTTTTCGACGTTGCGGTTCTGATATCTGTGTTTCTGTAAGTCCATCGTTAGAATTTATAATGATAGGTGTCGCACTGTCTGACGTAATTATACTTGCGCGACGGAAATTGACATCAGTATTGATATGTTGTTCGTTCGGTTCTGGTTTCGTTGAATTTTGACGGCTCAAGTTGATTATATTCCCGCCATTGTGAGTTTGATTTGGGACAGTGGGTGTGGCTGATATTTTCGGGGATACACTACTATTTACTTGGTTAGTATTTGTATCTTTCGGAATTTCATCAATATAAAATAAATTAGGCTTAACGACTGAACTGTTATCGACATTTTTAGACTGTGGTTCAAAAACGTTTGGACAATCATCTGAATCAGTAGATTTTGGTCTGCTTTCCGTTTTAACCGTGTCCCTTTTAGAAATATGTATTGGGTTTTGGGTTTCTGTTTCTATTGATTGTCTTCTTTTAGGCTTTTTAGTTGAGGTACCGAACGGATCTTCTTCTTCGTAATCATTTACATGAAAGCTTTTAGGCATTTTATCTTTTGCAATAACGTTCGAATTATTATGTCGTTTAATTTTGCTCTCATTCATTTTATTGTTTTCGGTTTTTGTGTACACATCTTCTTTATATTTTGAATTATTATATTGTTTGTTTTTTCTTTCATTGATTTTATCTTTTTCGCTTTTTGTGTACACATTTTCGTTATTATAAGTTGAACTATTAATATTCGGATGTTGTTTTCTATCATTATCCTGGATATTCGTGACCAGAATTGCTTTGGTGTTTTCCGAAGGGAATGATTCGTGACGTTTAGATTTATTTCGTCTTTCCTTATGAATGAAGGAAGTTTCATCCCGATCTTCGTCAATCTTCATTAGGGATAACTTTTCGACATGACTTTTTCTGTGTTTACCTTGTTTACCTGCAAGAGCAGCTTTCCTTGCTAAACTCGCACGTGCTTTTCTCAACCATCTCTTCGCAAACAATGTAGTTTTAATTGTTGCTCTGAATTTCTTAGTCGAAGCTGACATAAACATTATATTATCGATTTTATCCAACGCTGTAGTGATTGAATTTCGCACATTTCTGGCCTTTTCGACCATTTTCGTGGGCATTGTTTTTGTCGTTACAGTACGGAATTTTTTATTGTGTGCCAAATAAATAACTGGTTTTAATGCATAGCTCAACATGGCAATTACTGTAACAATTGAACGAAATCCTCCCCACAGATCTTTATCCGATACACTTACAAAGCTAATTATAATGTACGGTAACCAAAGAAAAATCATAAGGCATGCAACAATTAGGTATGTAACTGCAAGTGTGAAATCTGGATCGGAATTATCATTGGAAAACATTTTTGTTATTTTAGTCTTTGTTACTGCTTTTTTCATTTTTTCGCGCACTTTCAATGCTGCGAATTTTGATTTCGGTTTTCCGTTACTATCAGCCTTTGCACCCCAACCAATTTTTGCGGAGGGGGTTGTTTGTAGTGGTGTCCCAGAAGTGGGCTTTGTATTCACAGCATTACTTCCCGTTTTGTTTTTAGATGCGAAGGAAGAAAAGGCGCCACCTCCGGTAGCTCTTGGCTGTCCTGATTCTAATTGCCTTTTTCTGGCCGAAAATATAAGAGCATACGTTACGGTATAGGACACGATGCAGATACCCATTCCAAAAGTGAAAACAATTGCAAGATAATAGACATTGTTTCCAAATTCCGGTACGCACGCAGCGTGGTAAAAGTCGTAAGAAATGGATACCCATCCGGTATGCGGAATACAGGCAACACAAAGACCGATTATCCATATCAAAGCAGAAACATATGCAGTTGCTTTCGATCGTAAGAAAAACCTGTCATGACGGTCAAAGTTTTTAGCTCTTGTAGCTCTTTCGACGCTCATCACTATTAAAAATCCGAATGTTACCATATAGCAAAATGTAAACACAGTCCCGTGAAATTTACAAACATAATCAGAAAGTTTCCATTGTTTCATAAATGCTACTATGATTGATGGAAAAATAAACAGAATACATGAAATCAAATCCAAAATCGCAAGTTCAAACATAAAACGATTGGTACGAATTTCTAACATATTATTTTTTCGAATTGTTGTTATCAAAATAGCATTAAAAACTATTCCCAAAATCATAACAACGATATAGAGTGATCCAAGCATATAAGGCAACACTTCATCTTGGAACCATTTGAAGAACGATCCTCCAAATGCGTCTACTGTACTTGACATCTTATACACAAAAATAAGATACTACTTGGTGAAATAAACTGACAACGAGCAAATTATTACAGCTTTCTTCTTTGCGTTTGTTAAACCTGCATTCACAAGCGACACAAATCTTTTCTAATGTTTCATGGTAATGACTATAACGTTACACTGAAAATGATTAATATTAAGCTAATAGAAATAACCGATCAAAAATTAATCTGATTAACAAAAGAATTTCCAAATTTAGTCCTAATCAAATAATCCATAAACAAAGGGTATATAGTTTGTAATACTTTTTAGTTAAATTCTGGCTGTTTAATTTCGGTTGATATCATAACTGGATCATAACAGTTTATGAATTACAAAGAAAATGTGAATAACTATTTTGTAACGGGTGACCATAGTACACTTGTTTATTAATTGAGTGTGTCTGCATGAAACCAGCTTTTCTCCTGTTATGTTGACATATAAACCAAAGGTGATATGTTGAATCTTACTCTGAAGATAGATTATGGCATTTTGATTTTTAATTTAAGTTGAAATATATGTTTTTCATATCTTTCTGTAATCCAGAATGAGCACGCAGGAGTTTATAGTAACCTGTGCCGGTGAAAGATAAAGGCGGATGACAACTTTGCCATACTTCTCTCATGCTGTTAAAATAACGGAGTATTTTTGTTTGTTTCAATATTTGTTATTATTTTGAAAAACTAAATTTTCCGGAATGTATTGTCTTTACCACTTCCCTTATTTTCATGATTCTTACATTATACCTTATGTCAGCATTATCGGAATTCTAAATGGTTGGTTATGTTAGCCATTTTATCGTACTAGTTTTTAGAAACACAAATAAAAATATAAACGCGGAAAAATTAAACCTGGCAATTTTGAAAAGAATTCAGCCAAGTTTTGAGATTTGGAAAATAAGACATTCTTTACCGAAACCAAAGTTCCGTTGAAATTAATCTTAATTTATAATTAAAATTTTCTCGCAATGTTTACCTTGTGATACAACGGCGAGAATTTTGTACTTCTTTTTTTTTTAACACGTGGATATTTATAAAACTGTTGATTTTGTTTTAACTATAATATTATTATAATAAACTGTTAAATATTTTAATTTCGCTAGCTTTTTGCGTGTCTGGGTTTGACCTTGTTAAAAATAGAACGCATTGAAATGGATCAAAGCCTCTCTCATCTTAAAAGCATTTAACTCAGACTCAAGAAACTGATTGTTCCATTGCCGCCACGAAAAAAAAACCATGTTTTTCTAATTTTTAACCTTGTGGAAATGTTTTATGACCAACCCGTAAACACGAATCTCTGTCATAGTCGTTGGATGCTACAACATGAAAACGAGAAGTGGTATGATTACCAGTAAGAATAATTTCCACAAGAAACAAAAATACTTACAGGTAGTTAGCGACTATTGTCATGGCACGGTCGAGAATGAGCAAAACCTCACCGGTATTTACAAAATGCCCAATATGACCATAATGACTCTTTCAAAATGAGAAAATCAACAGCTTGATTTAAATATACAAAACAATAAAACATATAAAAAACCACAATAAATACATGATACTGCAACAATCGCCAACCACAAAATGGCAGGCTTATGACTTTGGCCAAACAAATACATATGACTGACGAAGGTACACATTTTAGCCAGAGTCTAAGTTTGGTTTTGAATTCTGCGTTGCAAGATAAAACCGAAAAATACCACCAACAGACTTCATAATTGTCTGGTTCAATAATATATTTCAATTATCAGGAGAACAGATAAGGCTCTTACGCTGAATGTATAAGAAAAGCACAAAAACGGTAAAACTGTCCAACTAGCCCTATAAATGATATCCGTCAAAGCTATCTGGGGAAAAGAAGTTCAAGTTTATATAGCTCGATATTAATATAGCTGTTAACATTGAATATGTTTTAGCAAACTTGTCTTTTTCATTCGTAGGGATATGAGATGGATAAATACCCTGCCACGTCCAGTCTGTGTATCTGTTATATGTTTTTCTTCTTTGTATCAATCTGATGAGTTGAGATTTTTTCAACTGATTCTTATGTTTTGTCGTTAAAACACTTTCAAAAGTAACGAGAAGGGCTGAGCGCAAACAAACATGGTTAACCCCGCCATATTGTGTTTGTGCCTGTCTGAAGTCAGGAGTCTGAAGTTAAATGGTTGTTGTTGGTTCGTGTCTGCTGTATGTGTTGCTCGCGAAAGTTTTGATTTAAATAAGGCCGTAAGTTGACTCCATTTAATTTGTTTCAAATTTTTCATGTCGTTTTTTTTTATCGCCGACTATTCGGTATAGGGTTTTCTTATATGTGAAACTGTACGGTTGCTTATTATAATTGCCAACAACCACTTCCTCTAAGTTCAGTATTTTTGTGATTTTACTTTTCATCTGAAACTTTGGTGGGTAGTTGCCTCACTGTCAAACATAGTCTTTCCACATCTCCTTACTTTCATATTGCTGGGATTAGCTGCACTAGGTTGAACTTATTTTGACGATAAAGATCCCTTGTCTTACCGAACGGGTAGTTGCCTCGTTTCCCTCAGTGGAAGCCATGTTATTGAAAGAATGATTTCCTTTTATTAAGGTTAATTTACAAACCTATACTATTTTTAACACATACATGTATATACCTTTTTTCTTATTATTTAATTATGGAGGTATATAATACATAAAACAAAATGATAAGTTACTCATGATTTCGAATTTGTTGATCTTTGATAAACTATGGGAGTAATACACAATCATGACAATAGTGTAGTCTTAGTACCAGATAAAAAAAATGTATGGACCATTTTCAATGTCAAATACATTTTAAGAACACTGCAACAGTTTACGATACACTAAAGTTGAAGTTGTTGACTTCAATATATTCAAAACACACAAAGTCTGTTTTCAATATTGACATTAAAATGATAAAAAACTAGACATTCCGCACCCTGTATCAAATCGTTATCAAACCGTTATCAACAAGGAACTAGTACAACAAATCAAATATTGTCGTGAAACGTTATCTAAACTTTATTGGATTTTGTTTTGTCAACTATCATTTATGTACCGGAAGTTTTTTCTTGTTTAAATATTGAAGGTGAGGACATTTTGTTTTAAATCTCGACATTAGGTTACATTTAATTGATTTAAATATCATAAATTATTGGTAATTTACTTTGTTATTAAAAAATAACCTGTAATCAGTCAAATAAGTATACACATTAATATACAAATAAACAAAAACAAATCATCGCTGGTATCCTGCTTTAACTATGAGCGAACGGTAACGGTAAATAAAAGTAAGTGGCCCTTGGACATAATTTAGGATACTACTAGTAAACGAACAAGGCAATATATTTTTTGACAGATTTTTTTCTCCCTCCCTTTAACTAAGAAGCATATTAAAACTCATTATACATGTACACATTGTTGTTTAGATTAATCATGTTCGTATTGATAGTTATTATCACTGAACTAGAATATATTTTTTTAGAGGCCAGCTGAAGGACGCCTCCGGGTGCGGGAATTTCTCGCTACATTGAAGACCTGTTGGTGACCTTCTGCTGTTGTGTTTTTATTTGGTCGGGTTGTTGTCTCTTTGACACATTCCCCATTTCCATTCTCAATTTTATTCAATGAATTTACTTGTTGAATTACACTTATTGTTCCGTTAGAAAGATTTCTTATCCACCTTGCACCAAATATCCTTATCTGTTTATATACTGAAACATAAGCCATGTCTGTTTGTTTTACCCTCTTATTTTTTTGTCAACTATCTAATATGATTTACCCCAAACATTTAGCTCTACTTATATCACGCTATGTATTTGTAGTTCCATGTATTTACCATCATGATCGCAAATTTATACAACGCGCATTGTGTCATTTTACGATTAGCCAGTATGTTAACACTTTCATTTTAAAACATTAAGGATTAAGCTTTCATACATGAGTAAGTATGCATATCTATTTAGTACCTTATCAGTATATATGTTTCATGTCTTTGTCATGTAGTACATAAAGGTTAAATGCTTTTGTGCACTTATAATAACACTTGATGTAAATGATATAAATGATTTTAAATTGTCATTTATTTTTTGAATATATTTTAAAATGTTATCTATTATTATATTTTATGTCTGAAATGATAGGTGATAATGATTGAAGAAAGTACTCTGTTTTTGACCTGTTGTAATGATCATGAAATCAATGCTTGTGACTCTCGGAGTCCTATTTAATGGCGCTTTCACTCTGTTTACCTTGTTGCCCTGTCGATTCATGTGATTTTGTAAAGTTGAATATGAGTGTTAACCATCTGAATCATGATAGTGTGGTGTCTTTAGTTTTTACAATATCATAATCGATATTTACATAATATTTAAATGATCAAACATTTATAAATATGTAATTTTTTTATGTTATACAATACGTGATCATGTCTATGTACAGTTTCCCTTTAAACCAAACCTTTATTGTTTTCACTTTTTATTTTATATCAGAATGATTGGAAGTATTTTCTTATTAAAAGAAAATATATTTAACTGATGTATATACATAAATTATATGTACACTCGGGTGGTTGCATATGTAATACCAATTCATTGTGTTTGTCATTTGCTTCTAACTGCACCATCATCAAGAACAGTTGGAAACTAAAGTTTGGAACTCAAAAAAAAAAAAAAAAATCAACAAAATTCGAATAGGCAAAACAATCTGAATTTTACACCCCTTTTACTTATCAACATTACTGGCAGCAAGTAAGGTAGAAAAATATAAGGATTTTTGTAAATTGATGGGTTTACTATTATACATGTATTTAACAACGTCAAAACATATCATATTTTAGTAGGTAAAGTTATCCCCCCTGACGAATTAAAAGTTAAAAGGGAAGAAAAGAGAAATAATTGTAGCTTCTTTTCATTTTAACGAGAAGCCTGTCTCTTCAGTACAAAATCAAAACTTTTTTTTTTAACTAAAGTTGATGTTTTTTGCAAAATACGGTTGTTCCTTCATAAAACACAATATGTGTATCTTTGTTTGTCACTATTTTGTTTTAATAAATGTTTTTTTTTATCGTTTTTCTTTTTTAACATTGTGTTTTCTGTTTTTATACGACTTAGTTTTCAATTGGTCTCTTTGCATCTCCTTTTCTTTATGATAAAATCGTTTTCTATCAATTTACTGTATCGTTTAATTTTAACTGTATCTAAGCAAAAGTGAAAATTATCTCCTAAATAATCATGTATTTACCAATGTAAAGTCATGTAAGGAGTCAATTTATTCTTTCCATCGTTTTTAGCTCACCTGGCCTAACAGGCAAAGTGAGCTTTTCTCATCACTTGGCGTCCGTCGTCCGTCGTCTGTCGTCGTCCGTCGTCGTTAACTTTTACAAAAATCTTCTTCTCTCTAAAACTACTGGGCCAAATTAAACCAAACTTGGCCACAATCATCATTGATGTATCTAGTTTAAAAATTGTGTTTTTTTTACCAGGCCAACTAACCAAGATGGCCACCATCGCTTAAAATAGAACATAGGGGTAAAATGCAGTTTTTGGCTTATAACTCAAAAACCAAAGCATTTAGAGCAAATCTGACACGGGTTAAAATTGTTTATCAGGTCAAGATCTATCTGCCCTGAAATTTTCAGATGAATCAAACAACCCATTGTTGGGTTGCTGCCCCGTTAATTGGCAATTTTAAGAAAATTTTATTGTTTTTGGTTATTATCTTGAATATTATTATAGATGGAGATAAACTGTAAACAGCAATAATGTTCAGCAAAGTAAGATTTACAAATAAGTCAACATGACCAAAATGGTCAGTTGACCCCTTTAGGAGTACTTCCCCTAAGAGTCAATTTTCAACCATTTTTCGTAAATCTCCATGATCTTTTACAAAAATCTTCTCCTCTGAAACTACCGGGCCAAATTAATCCAAACTTGGCCACAATCATCATTGATGTATCTTGTTTAAAAATTATGGGTTTTTTTACCCGGCCAACCAACCAAGATGGCCTCCACGGCTTAAAATAGAACATGGAGGTTATTACTAAAAAACCAAACGATTTAGAGCAAATCTGACAAGGGGTAAAATTGTTTATCTGGTCAAGATCTATCTGCCCTGAAATTTTAAGATGAATGGGACAACCTGTTGTTGGGGTGCTGCCCCTGAATTGGTAATTTTAAGGAAATTTTGCTGTTTTTGGATATTATCTTGAATATTATTATGGATAGAGATAAACTGTAAACAGCAAAAATGTTCAGCAAAGTAAGATTTACAAATAAGTCAACAAGACCAAAATGATCAGTTGACCCCTTTAGGAGTGAATGCCCTTTATAGTCAATTTTTAAACATTTTTCGTAAATCTTAATTAACTTTTACAAAAATTTTCTCCTCTTAAACTACTGGGCCAAATTTTACCAAACATAGCCAGAATCATTATTAGGCTATCTAGTTTAAAATTGTGTTTTGTGACCGGGCAAACCAACTAAGATGGCCACTACGGCTAAAAAAAGAACATAGGGGTAAAATGCAGTTTGTGGCTTATAACTCAAAAACCAAAGCATTTAGAGGAAAACTGACAAAGGGTTAAATTGTTTATCTGGTCAAGATCTATCTGCCCTGAAAGCTTTAGATAAATCGGACAACTCATTGTTAGAATGCTGCCCCTAAATTTGTAATTTTAAGGAAATTTTGCTGTTTTGGGGTATTATCTGGAATATTATTATAGATAGAGGTAAACTGTAAACAGCAATAATGAACAGCAATCTAAAATAAGTCAAAATGACCAAAATGGAAGTTATTGTCCTTTATAATCAATTTTGAACAATTTTCATAAAATTTGTAAATTTTTACTAACATTTTCCACTGAAACTTCACGGACAAGTTCATTATAGATAGAGATAATTGTAAGCAGCAAGAATGTTCAGTAAAGTTAGATGTACAAACACATCACAATCACCTAAACACAATTGTGTCATGAACTGTCTGCTTCCTTTGTTTAATTCACATATACCAAGGTGAGCGACACAGGCTCTTTAGAGCCTCTATTTTTTTTATATAACATGCATAAATATAAAATTATTATTCTGATAACAACATATTGCTCTAGATCTTAACCCAACACACAAAAAGACAATAAAAACCCCAGTTAAATGTATTAAATAGTTGCAGACAAATAATTTGATGGGCGAAAGATGCCTTACAACGGCAATAACTATTGAGACACATAGTGCCAATTTATTTATAAAAAAGGGGGAGACAATCTATTAATCAAGTACATGTTAGCCGATATGTTTTTGAATATGAAGTCACGAATACCGATAAAGGTTTTTAGAAAATCTAAATCTTATCGTGACCTGTTTTAAATATTGATAAATGACAATCCCAGGTAAAATGTTGCTATTGAGTTTCTAACTAAAACGTAATAAATGCATCGTGTTGGATATGATAAGTTTGAAGACATGCAAGGTGTTTTTACTGTTTAATATGCTCTTCATTTTAAAACATTAAGGATTAAGCTTTCATACATAAGTAAGTATGAATATCTATTTAGTACCTTATCAGTATATATGTATCACGTCTTTGTCATGTAGTACATACAGGTTAAATGCTTTTGTGCACTTTAAAACTACGTAACTTATAATGCGGTGTAACATGTGTATCCATATAAATTATTCTTTTCTTTTTGTATGATTATGGGGTTGCTTTATCTACTTCTTCAGGTCAAAGCCGATGTTCGTCCTAAGCCTAACTTTTTTTCGAAACAAATGTCATAATTTTACGTTGTTATTCATGTAGACTGCTGATTGTTTGTCAATGTTTGCTATCATTCCACAGTTATAGGGGATTGTTTTTCGTCTAGACACATCTTGTTGTTGAATTCATGTTTTTGTAATCCCCCTCCCCGGGTTTGTACAATTTAGTGTAGGTAAGTGACAAAAACATATCTTCAAATACAGATCAGTGATTTTAAAAATAAATGTAATAATTATGGGGAAAACATGACATAATCATTCATTTTTAAATCATTTACACGAATAATGATTATATGTTTACAAGTATGTTACTAGAAATCAATTTCAAATATCATTTTTTTACTGGTTGTATAAATTTCAACGTTGTTGGTTCACTAACTCATTATCACGGTCTTCAACTTAACTTTTTGTTTTATTTTACAAATATGATATATGAATAGGATGAAAACAAATGCTGAAATCACAAATTGCATCAATAGGTATGCATTTGTGACGTTATCAATACAGGGGACATCTTTTAAGATTGGATGCTTTGCATCAGTTTGCACAGTTAACGGATAACTTACGAGAGAATAACGGCGGGGTCATCGTTAGTCCACCTTTCAACCATAATTCTTATAAGGATTAAGAGGGCGCCATATATAAAATCATGAAAAATATGCATATTTTCTGGACCAATCGACTACAGCCTTAGATATTTATCATGTATGAAACAGTTATAGCAATTTTCCGAAGCAGATATTCCAATTTTCCGAAGCAGACATATCAATTTGCTAAAAGCTCTTTAAAAAATACATTTGACAATACAAACAAACTAGCTGAAGGACGCCTCCGGGTGCGGGAATTTCTCGTTACATTGAAGACCTGTTGGTGACCTTCTGCTGTTGTTTTTTCTGTGGTCGGGTTGTTGTCTCATTGATACATTCCCCATTTCCATTCTCAATTGTATTATAGGTTAATAAAAAAAAAGTTTACAGATATAACCATTACAGTGTGATTTTCCGTTTTGAGTTCAGTATTTTTGTGATTTTACTTTTTATTGGCTTTACCCCAATTGCTAAAATATATGTCAGACGAAATATCCTTATGCATTGCAGTAAATCCAAGTATAAACAATTGGCGGGATTTGATTACGTAATCTGATATATTTTGAGTGGTTGATAACAAGGACATTACCACCTTTGTATTCTTATATTTAAAAGAATTTAATTTAGCTGTTGTTCTCGACATAGACATATATACTTGGACACAACATATGATAGTGAGCTGCTCAATGTAACCTTGCTATCTTAAGTCATATTCTGATCCATAAAAACACGGATTCGATATAAAGTGTTATTATAAAACAATATGGACCTGCTTTCCTTTCTGTGTGTGTTACATCTTAATGGTGTGTTTCTGTTGTGTCGTAGTTCTCACTTATATTTGATGTGTTTCCCTCACTTTTAATTTGTAACCTGGATTTGTTTTTTTCCTTAATCGATTGATGAATTTCAAGCAGCGGTATACTACTGTTGCCCTTATTTTGAAAGAAAACCCTTTAGTGTATCAAAATCTTCTGAAATGTTCTGTTTTTGTATTACTGTCCTCCTGTACCCTTACTCGACGTATTTGTATGCAGTGAACTTAACACTTGCACTCACACAGCGCAACTGACACGCACCGTGACGAAAAAATAGGTTAACTAGAATAGAAAGTAGAAAGTACTGCGTTTTACATATGTTAAGAAATATAAAGTTTCAAACCAACAATCTCCGAACGAAAGTCTTTATCGAAATTCTTTAGTTTGATATGTATAACCATTAAAATAACAAGAGTCTTGTCGTTTCTAAAGTACCAAATAAGGTCGTATAAATGATATGCATATTTACCAGAATTGAAAAGACAATGATTCACAAGTTAATTCGAAATAACAAGAGAAATATGATAAGACGGACAACAGGCAGAAAAAGAAATAGGATGAAGTAAAAAAACGGTTAACATTATAAACTGTGGATACTATCACAAAACATATGTATAACATTTTTTCTTATACCACAGATTAACAATGGGAAATTGTTTACAGGGAAGTAGACGTACACCTTATCATAACCAAAGTGGACATTCCGTGAGTGTGTTTTATATTGCTTATTTAGCACAATTCAATAATATTAACTTAATGTTCAGGAAGAGATAAAGAATTGTTTTAGGATTGACCTTATTCTTATGACACGGATTAAATGTTACAGTTTGAAAATAATTCATTCTTTAGTAAAAAGTTACAATCTCATTACTGGTCAGTTTAACTTAGTACAATGTTGAATAATTTGGTGTATAAATACACAAAGTAAGAAAGTGGAAGAATAATAAACATTTCTTTTTTTTATGTCTATTCCAGACAAATCCACAAGGTATAGAACCAAACCAGTTATACCCAGTTCTACAGCAAGATGGCAGTTCTATCATGGCGTCAGCTCCACCACCATATTCGGAAAGGGATCCAAACATACCACAGGTACGCCTGCTTCACAATTTCAATTTTATGTGACAAAACAGTTCAGATGACGAAGAAATATATCTAAAGGAAAATAGCATATTCAGGTTTATTTGCAGAACAGTAAATACCGTTATTATTTCTTTTAAAAAAATCTGAAGTTTTTAAGTTTATGTCATGACAATAATCAAACTCTTGTGTGTATTTCAGATATCAAACGGCAGACAATCTGTTCGACATGTGCAGAGGAACAGACCATCGATGTTCGCCCAGGAACAGGTACTAAAGTAATTCATCATCTCAACAACACCATGTTGATGACAAAGTGAACTCGATTATGCTTCCGTTGGGTTTTTTAATTTTTTAAAATACATACATTTTATATATTAAAGAAGATGTGGTATGACTGCAAATAAAACAACTCGTACATTGACCTATGATGGTTTACTTTTTAAAAACTCTTATTTGGATGGAGAGTTGTCTCATTGACACTCACACCACATTTTCCTATATCTTCACAAAAGAAGAAATAATTCACTTACATGTTTCGAAGTCAAGTGCGATTCCATTTTCACTGAAGCAGATGTACATATTTTTCTGCAGAGGCTACCTGATGCGCGCCTCTAGTTGCGGATTTTTTCAACTAAATTGAAGACCCATTGGTGGTTTTGGACTATTTTCTGATCTATGATCGGGTTGTTGAATCTGTGACACATCCTCCTTTCTATTCTCAATTTCATAACATGGATCCACTATACGTATTTTCTGTCTTATTTCGACTTGATATTTGATTGCCGATTTTGTATCTTTTCTTTTATGATTAATCTTGTAATAATTACATGAACATTTTGTTTTAAAGAATCCAACAGAAAACAACAAAATCTTGGTAGCAGCTATTGATTTTGGAACGACATTCAGTGGGTATGCATTTTCTTTCCGACATGACTACGAAGCAGACAAACTGAAAATATCAACCAATCTTTGGCCTCATAACAGTGGGTTGTCGACAAAAGCTCCATCGGCTGTTCTGATTGGGCCCGATAGACAAGTTGTTGCATTTGGTTACGATGCTCAAAAGAAGTATGCAGATATATTGGAAACTGACAATGGGTCTGAATACATGTATTTCCAGAAATTTAAGATGATACTTTACACAACAGAGGTAGATGGCTATCATTATATAAGAATTTTACTTGCATTTGTTATTGTACGTTTAATTGTCATCCTTCTTAACAACAATTGTCCTAAAGTAACTGGTGCAAACGCATTTAGAATACGATTAATGAAAACAAAAAGGTTAAAGCTTATCTCTGATTAAAATAAATTCTATGTAGTTATCAAAAATGCATATACATCTATGCAACGTTATCAGAAACGTAAACTTTGTATATCAGTCTGTCAAATATTTTTTGTTGTTGGTTAAAACTGATCAAACTTTACATTTTTGAAAAACGCAGGCTTCGCTACCTCGGGAATAAATTACTTTAGCTGTATTTGGCAATACATTTAGGAAGTTTTAGCACTCAATGCTCTTTAACTTCGTGCTTTATTTGGCCTTTTGAACTTGTTTTAATTCGAGCGTCACTGTAAGTCTGTAAGTAATGCGCGTCTGGCGCAAATAAAACATTTAATTCTGGTATCTATAATAAAATTATACTTATCCATTTTGTCAAGAACAAAAACAAGATACGAATACAGTTCATGGATAAGTAAATGCGTCACTAAAAAAAATCAGTGCAAAGATAAAAAATAGTTTTATAAAAAAATAAATGTTTGATTAATATTCACTGATGTTTTAGTTATTCAAAAGCAACACTAATTAAGTCGCTGGGCTTTTTATATAACATTTCTATATTATAAAATATTTTGATAGAACTTAAACAGCCAAACTCTGATTTATGACGTCACTGGAAAGGAGATGCTAGCTATTGATGTATTTGGTCTGGTGATAGGTTATCTGCGGAACCATTTGCTACAGCGACTGCGCGGGAGAGACAATCAAACTATCTTTCAAGAAAACATGATACAATGGGTGGTAACTGTTCCGGCCATTTGGAATGACAAAGCAAAGCAGTTTATGCGACGGGCAGCAGACCAGGTGAATAAGAATGATTTTCACTTTTACTTTACCTTGTCTCCTATACTATTTCAAACTTCAACACGAGTCATTATAATCCGGATTATACTAGTTATACGCACATTCAAAGATGTATATAGTACTATAGTACTTTAAATAATGACATGTAGGATACAGATATCTGTTAACATATCACAGTGCCAGGTATTAACACAAACATTAGAGCAATATACACGGATGAAATACCAAACTAATCCCTACAGCAAGTTAAAACAAACTCAAATAAAACGATAAATTGGCATCTTTTATTTATGAAAGTTCTAAGGTCTAGTGAGAAAACAAAGACGATGATAATACAAAAAACTATGACAAAACCAATTTAAGGTAACTATCGTATACCTTATGAAAGTTTCATTTCGGCTCTTCCTACTCGTAATCGTACTAAATTCTCATTTTGATAGCGAGGATACCTCTTAACAGTTAAATTACGAGCTGGCATATTGTGTCAATCGATATAAATAAACGCAGTAAAAGCCAGGCAGTTTAAGTGTTAACAAATGAGGAATGTAAAGTTGATATTTGGATAACCTTTTGTTATTTATACTACAGAGAGTTCGCGTTAATAGATACACGAAGATATGATACTAAGTATGATCAAACGACAAATGAAACGCACAAACACACCAAACCAAAATAAAGGTCTGTTCAACACGTTTGTATAACTTTTTTACACACTACAGAATGCTGCTTTTAAACATTTTTGTATTTAAACTTCAACAATTATATGATAAATCAATTCAAGCCGTACTAGAACATACAACAGTCATATATCTTGCCTTTCAAGTTATATTTATAGCGTTAATAATTTTTCTCGTTTAGATCAATACTCATGAAGTCATCTCATCATAATTTGGATAGGTGTTTAATGATCAATATATAAATCGGTGTACATTAAACAACAGCAGTTTACCCGTGTGCAATTCCAATAATTGATAAAGAAGATACAAAACAAGGACCTGAGGAAATTGCATAAACTCTATATATAAAAGAAGTGAGACAGGTTGTCTCCTGCTTTTAATGCATTACCCACCTACATGTATTGCACCTCTTAGTAATAAACATTCGAGGCTTGGACAAAGTCCTGACAAGACGGTGATAATTGTTTATATGTCGTTATTTATATATTTCAGGGAGGTATCAAGAATGAAAATTTGACATTAGCATTGGAACCCGAGGCAGCAGCTTTATACTGTAGATATATCCCACAGTGCATTAGTGCAGCCGGAAGTACGATGTCTACAACTGCATTAGGAAAAGGAACAAAATATCTTATCTTAGATTTGGGAGGTATGTTATTTAACTGTGTGACATTTACATATTTCAAAATATATATAAAAACCTTGATGTTATTATATAAAAAAGTCTGTTTTTTTTTTATTATTAATTTCGCTGAATTCATCGACGACATGCAGGATGACTTCCACACTAAATAAATTGTACAGTGTGAACCATGCTATTAAGGTGGACAATTATGAGAAGGATAATCGGCTTATATACACATAACGACGAACGCTAAAAAAAAAAGGAAAATGTAAATTTTCTTTATTGAATTCTATCAAAATGTTTCGATTCATCGTTGTTCAGTTGAGTATACTTTATTTGCAAAACAGATTATTGTATTATCAACAGGTAACATCTATTGATTTTACAAATGCAAAGAAGAATATACTCTATAAAATGCGTGGTGTCGACATTACGGGATAACTATTTTTTTATGATATTTGTTTGCATTCGTGTAGTTTAATGTAATTTATTAATTATAATTCAAGATAGAAGTCGGGAATAACGACAGTTTAGGTATTCAACGTTTACTTGAGAGAAATAAACAGAACAAAAACATGTAAAAGCAATATGAATATTACATCAAAAGAGATTTATAATATTTTTAGTTAATCCAAGCCAATATTTTACGAAATTTTACAATTTCCCGCTATGATAAGACAGTAAGTGGCATGCAGTACTTTGAAAAAGCTTCAATCTTTCAAACTGTATTGTCTCATATAATGTGTTTATAATTCACAAAATTGTTGCATCTTCATTTAATGTGACCCTTGAATTCATTTTGTTTTATATTGCAGGAGGGACCGTTGATGTAACAGTTCATGAAATACAAGAGGATGGCGCTTTACAAGAAGTTCATTACGCTTCCGGAGGTTGTTGGGGTGGTTCCACAGTTGATATGGAATTTAGGAATCTATTGATCAACATTTTCGGGTCTCAAGTTATAGAAGAAGCAAATTCAAAATATCCACACGAAATACTAGATCTGTTCTTAGACTTTGAAATGAAAAAGAGAACTTTTGAACCCGGACAAACGACAAGCGTTGCATTAAAATGTCCGGCATGCTTATACGATATTTTTAAAGACAGAAACAATATAACAATACAAGAACACAATACACAAAGCGAAATGAAAGAAGCCGTAGAATTCAAAAGAGATAAGATTTTCGTCTTTGCTTCTACCTTTAAGTCGTTGTTTGACAATTCAGTGGCTGCCATTGTTCATCACCTTAACGAGTTGCTCCACACATCGCCGGTTACAGGTGTAACAACGATCCTCCTGGTGGGTGGATACTCTGATTCGTATGTGATCAAGGACGCTATAGTTTCAAACTTTCCACACATGCGCATAATAAATCCTGACGATTGCTCGTTAGCTGTTCTGAAGGGTGCAGTTCTTTTTGGACATGAACCAAACGCGATTACATCACGAATATGTAAATATACATACGGGGTTGTAATGAACAAACTGTTTATTGATGGTGTTCATCCTGACAGTAAACGACGTAGGTACAACGAAATGGACATTTGCGATGACATATTTGATATTCATCTGCATAAAGGAGAAAAAATCGAAATAGGCAAACCGAGACCAGAGAGAGCTTATTACGCACCATATATTGGCGCAGACAGTGCACTTTTGGAAGTGTATGCTTCAACATGCGAGTCACCAACATTTGTGACAGAAGATTCGTGTAGCTATCTTGGCAGTCTCGTTATACAGCTATCACCAGATGCCAATGACAAAATGAAAGAACAACTCATCAATGTTAGTTTTCACTATTGTGGCACAGAATTAGAAGTTGCTGCTAGGGAAGAAAAAACTAGAAACGTAATGAAGGCAAAGTTTGATTTTATAGGATAGCATATATTGCAGATCGATATAAAATGATTTTTTTGTGAATATTCTGATGATTATAATGTAATTTATACAACTAGAAACTAAACTGAAAAAAAGAAGATGTTGATTCTAGTCAATTAAATTAAAGTTTGAACTCGTTTCTTATTCATAGGAGAATATTGTTGAGCTTATTCGTCAGCTATCCCATCAAATGAACGTTTGGGTTTCCGTTCGCTGGATCATTTGTTTTGAAAACAACAGAATCCGACCACCGATATATTTCTAACAGTGTGGAAATTTACAGTTTAAAAATACAAATAATCAACAGATCAATCATATTAGTTTGAAAAAAAAAGTAATTATCCTTCAGAAAGTATTTCAAAATCGTTTTACCTTTTAAATGTTTAATTCAAATACATATCACAATTAGTTTTCGAAGGAGACATAAATAATGTCATAATTCATTTTAAATACAAATAATGGAAAAACATTTGAAAAAAAAACATGTTTCATAAAGATTAATTTACTTTGAATATATCTGTCAACTGAAATGAGCTGTTTTCTATCACAATTCAATGAATAAGAATTGCTTCTAACAAGCATCAGCTCAACCAATGCCTTTACTGATAATCATTGTCATCTTTCTGAAGATTTTACGCACGCCCTCAAATTTTGTAATTGTACTCTGTTTAAAATTTTAAACCAGTATGATCCAGTTTTGAAGTAATGAAGGACTCATAAACCCGTCATCTTGTCTTCAAATAGAAAAGCGTTTACTCACTGGATTTCAACTTGGAATATAAAACATGACGGTTGCCTATAACAGTTATTTGTCCGTTAGAAGACCAATTTTACCTTAGCTGGTAATGTTTCAATATGTTACTGACTAGATTTTCAGTTTTCATCCAAAACATGGCTTCCAACCTTTCACATTTCGACACACAAACAAAGGTTTAGAAATATAAATATATCAAAGGTTACAGGTATGACATGGCAATTGTTGAACATAGGCTGCGACTTAGCAGGTGCTCAATGATATATATATATCATTTGTTATGACTAATCAGTTGTAAAAGTATACAAATAAACTATATTTTCCCTTTAACAGCGCCTGTATCTGGAGTACATATATAGCTCCCCGTGTTCCGAATTTCTAGAGCTTGCGTTGTATAACGTGATTCTTTGATTGAGATGTGCTGCTAACATTGAACATATCAAACTAATTGTTCCTAATGTAAATATGAAAGTCTGCCGGCGTGTGTTTTAACCATTATATAGAGATGATACACAATAGGTTCAGAAACTAGTCATACCCTATCGCATCATCGGATTTATATACGTGTTTTGGTAGTTCGTGTAGCACAATGGTTTTGTGTATTTTAATATTATTTTTACTGTTATTTGTCATTTGGTCATTTTGTTATCTTCCTTTTTTCGACATCGGGACGTAGTTGATGCATATTTTTGTTGTTGTACTTCACGACAATGTGTCTATTTAATGTGTGCTTTCGGTTTTGCTCATTTCTAGTCTACAATTTTATCGCAGACAATGTGAGTTTTGTGACTGGTAAATACCTACTTGAATTTGTTTGACACCTTTCCGATTTGAACTCTATGTGCTAACCTCAATGCTCTTCAACTTTGTACTTGTTTTGCTCTATATATATTTTGATATGAAAATCACTAATGAGTCTTATGTAAACGAAACGCGCACCAGGCGTTCAAAATTATAATCCTGTTACCTTTGATAACTATTTACTGTCTTTTGGTATATCACATTTTATATCAGAAATTTTTAGTAAAAGGATGGTATGGGCTTTAGTGACAAAGAAATCATTTATAAGAAACGTTTGTATTGTAGTTTGATATTTTAGTTGGGATTAAAGTAGAAACATAACTGAATGCAGTCAAAACAATAAAATATGCAAAATTGATAAAGCAAAAATATGAAAAAATTTAGCCACTTTCTGGGTTGAACGTAACCAGGAACGTTGTAGCTCAAACATCTGAAAGCTGGGATGTGAATATACAGCCATATTGAGGGCATGGGCAAGTCAGTCATCACTATTTCAGTGTGTTCATGCATAACCAATGATCTAACTCCGTTAATAATTTTTTTCAATTATTGAAATCGAGCGTCACTGATGAGTCCTTTAGGTGTACAATATTTTAATTCTGGTATCTATGATGAAAAAAATAAAATTATAAAACACTGAACTCCGAGGATAACGAAAATTCCCTAATCAAATGGCAAAATCATAATCAACATCAGACGAATGGATAACAGCTTGCATAATCCCGACTGGATACATGCAATAATCATATATTTAGAAAGTGGTGGCTTAAACCTGGTTTTATAGCTAGCCAAACATTTCACTTGTATGACAGTCGTATGCAATTCCATTATACATGTATTGACAAAGATGCGTGAACATAATCAACAGACACAATAGGTAAATTATTGAAAGAAGGGGTATAGAAGTAAACAATGTGTTATAATCTTGACTTACTTTGACTTAATCCTCTTCGCTCCTTGTGGAACATAGGGCTGCTACAGTCGCTTTCCGTCTTACTCTATTTTGGGCTATCCTTTTTGCTTTGGTCCAGGTATATCCAATTTCCTCCAGCTCTTTGTGCCTTGATCTTCTTCAGCTGTGAACTGGTCTTCCCGGTCTACGATGTTCTTGGGGATTACATTCTAATGCCTGTCTAGTGATGGTACCTACAGGTTTCCTCAAAGTATGCCCAATCCATTGCCAAGTTCTCCTCTTTAGCTGTTTAGTTGCTAGTTCCTGGTTGGTTCTTTCCCATAAGCATTTGTTACTTATGGTTTTTGGCCACCAAAAGGAGTAGGTCCGGTAAGGACCGATTTTGGCCTCAAAATTCAGGTTCATCTGACGAAAGATTTTGACCACTTTTTAAACCCTTAAGTGTCTATTTCATTTGAATCAATTAGTCTATGTTAAAGATTTTAAAAACGATCCGATTCAAAGTAAAATAGGAAAAATCTACTAAATATGCCCAAAAATGACACTTTTCAGATGTGTTTTTGTCAAAAATGAAAGTGGCCGCAACCGTGTTCATCCTCAACCTTTATATATGTTATGTATTATCATAAAATACAACTAACATTTCAATATTAAGGATGAACACGAATGCGGCCACTTCGTTTTACACGAAAACCGTCTAAAACTTAACTAAAATGCTAGAATTATGAAGATTTCAGTAATTTAGCATGACTTAATGGTGCTAGTACGCGATATATGTGCATTGTATTGTCAAAAACAGCCCATATGTATCTAACAGAAACATTCTACTGTCCAATAAATAACTAAAAGTTTTTATTTTAACAATTTTGTAAAACTGCAATATTTTGGGGCCAAAAAGGGGTCTTACTGGACCTACTCCTTTACAAATTTGGCGCAGGCATTTGTTGATTAAAACCTGGATTTGATGTTGTACCCCTGCTGTAAGTCTCCAGGTCTCTGCGCCATAAAAAAGGACTGATTTAAAATTTGTGTTAAAAATACGAATTTTGGTGTTTTCTGTAAATGCTGTTGATTTCCAAATTGGCTTCAGCATAGCAAATGCTTGTCGAGCTATACTTATTCTCGTCCTGATGTCTGTGTCTGTCCCACCAGTTGTATCCATGATGCCTCCTAAATAAGTAAATTGATCTACTTCTTCAATATCTTCTCCTTCAATTGACACTGTTCCTCCTTTTCTGGTCTTTACTTTCATAATGTTTGTCTTCTTTTTGTCTCTCATGTCTTTTAAACGGTGAGATAACAGAGCCTGTAAAATCTAGGTCTTTTAGCCTTCGTGCGAAGTACCACTGTATACCTCTTGGTGTAGTGTCTAGTGCTTGCTTTGTTACCCAGTCTATAGCTATCAAGAATAGTGTAGGGGAGAGAAGGCAGTCTTGTTTCAAACCAGTATTTACATGGAAAGGATTGGTGAGTGATGATTCATGTATCACCTGTACTGTGAAATCCTCATACAACGCCTTGATAATGTTCACAATTTTAGTTGGTATCCCATAATGCCTTAGCAGTTTCCACAGCCCTTCTCTGTTAACACTATCGAATGCCCTTTCAAAATCAACAAAGTTGATGTAGAGGGATGATTGCCATTCTACCGATTAATCAATGATGGTACGTAGTGTTGATTTTTGGTCAGTGCAGCTTCTGTTTGATCTGAAACCTGCTTATTCGTCTCTCAGTACCTGATCAATTGCATCTTTAATTCGGCTGAGTATAATTCTGCACAGTATTTTACTAGCTACTGATAGAAGTGTTATGCCTCTCCAATTCTCACATAGCCATAAATCACCTTTCTTTGGCAGCTTCACTAACAAACCCTTTAACCATTCTGTTCCTTTTTTTTTTCTTCCTGCCAGATCTTATTCACTATAAAAAAATATTTAACAGAGACGCACAATAAGGCAAATACATCATATAGATAAGTAAATTAGCAAAAATAAAAGGCCAGGATACCAAAATCTACCATAGATTGCAGGATGTATAAGTACAGAGTCACGTATGCATGTAAAAAAAAGAAACTCAAAATGCATATAAATAAAGTACATACGCAAAAATGAAAGACGAGATCGAATACAAAATTGTACCGTAGAACAATAATACATTGACCGGATGTATAAGTACAGAGCCACGTCAAATGTAACAGAGAATCACAGAGAGGCATACTGACATAGCACATTAGCCAAAAATAAAGACAAGAATACAAAACTTGTACCATAGACCAATTGCAACTATGACGGATGTATAAGTATAGAGCCACGACAAATGGATGTAACCAAAACAGACTAAACAACAAAGACGAGACCCTAACAAGACATTTTTGTTTCTCTATTTAACAAATTTTGTTTTGAATTTCATGACATTTTTAAATCGGCGAATAAAGCGCACTCAACAATCACTTAATCAGTTAAGATTGTTGCCAGTTTATGTTCAGTAGTTTTTTTTTAGTTTTTTTTTTTTTTTTTTTTTTTATCGATATCCAAATATTAGGCTATATCAACATAACTGAGTCATTTTAACTGGAGCATCTAATGTTTAAACCACTTTATCCTGGAGTGTAGCTGCTACATGTACGATGATCAACGCGAAAATATGAAACAATCATATTAAAGGCAAGGTTGGGATTTGAAACATTCAGTTAAACAAGACTTACCAAAGATGATGACAAGATGCCGAGGACACGAAAACTAAACGACAGATAGTGACCACCTGGTATTTGATTCTACGGTTACTCGATCCTATTCTTAAATCAAAGCATAACTCATACAAAGCACATTAGGAATAATTCGATAAGCATAAAACACAAAAGAGTAGACCTTGTAACACGATGTGACAATAAATCTTAGATACTTGATTTTTTTATTAGTTGATATTGGCTTTAAACTAGCTGTCAGCAACTGCGAGTACTCTCAGATCTTTACTTAGTGTGTTTATTTGTCATGGGATGTGTAGATACGCTGCCAAGTCCGGTCTATGTTTTCTTTAGACGATTTATGTTTTGTATCGATCTGAAGAGCTTAGCTCTTGTTACATTGTAACTGATTTTTAAAACTGTTTCATTTTGTACTCTGACACAACAGTCATGATGATGGCTGATCTTTTATTGTGTTTGTTATATTGATGTATTATGTATATCTTTTCAAATCTCAGGACGATTTATAGCTTGAAATATTGATAAGTTCAAAGTGTATGTATAAGAAATAATAATGTCCTTTGAAAAATTGCTCCCTGGCCAGTTTTTTATAGAATTTTTGTATTTAATAATGTTCATTGCCATGAATAGTGTCGTTGTGGACAGAATGCTACAGCGAAAGTTATGAAATGGTGTCCACTTTACTGTAATATTATATAAAATAGTGGACAATATCAAATTTTGTCCTCGAAGTGAAGTTATACAAAAGTCATTAGAATGTGTATTATGCTTGCATTTAAATGAAATAAGATAGATTTATAAGAAACTGATCGACTTAAACAACAACAAAAATGGATGGAAGTGAATACAGAGTTTACAACTGTTTAAATTCAGAAATACAGAGCTATTGCTAATGAGAATGACAGACGAATAATAAAAAGAAAGTGTGAAAAATTTACAATTAAATTTGAAAAACTTCTAATTACTATTTTTACAATGACAAGAATGCAAAAGAAAACAGCTAGCGGTCCACTTCGACAAGTTACATATCGTATTATCCATATATCATGATGACAGCGGATGCCATCTTGATGTGTATAGTTATCAAGGTATCCGGCTTATAACTTGATCCGCCACATAAGCATCAGTGACGCTCAAATAAAAAAAAGTTAGAAAGCCAAACCTGTATGAAGAACCGAAAATTCCAAAATTGTACGCCAAATACGGCTAATGTAACCTATGTCTGGGATAAGAAAATACCTAGTTTTTTTTCGAATAACTCATATTTTTGAAAACAGAAATTAAAAAAAAAATCTCCATATAATTGATATTTATGTCAACACCGAAGTGATGACTACTGGACTGGTGACAACAAGACAGTGACAAAAAATACTTCAAAAATATAACATTCAAAACCTAAATGAACATGCAAGGAAATGTATAAAAAAACATGTGAAGAATGTCAAAAAACAGAACAAAAAGCAAAGACAGTAATTCCAGAACTATGTCCAGTGCCTTGCGAAAAGAGAAAATGGAAGAACATAGAGATTGATTTGATTTATATATATTAATATAATTTTTATCCTGTATATAAAGCATGTATGATGTCATTTTTGTTTTAAATAATGAGATTTAAATAAACCATAGAAACTAAACAAATTTTGTTCGTTGATAAGTTTAAATGTGACTCATATGGCCATGTTATGAGTATCATTGTGTACACTGTATGGCTGTCTGTGACTATGAAATTGGTGAAAAAACTGTGAAAAGATGTGCGTTCGAGTTCGAATTCACTAATTGACAGTTTGCGATGTTTTAGATACTTTGGAATTAAAAAAAAAATATATTTCTTTTGCAGAAAATTAATGTTTTTTTTTGCCATGGCATTGCTTTATAAAAAAGAAGATATGATGTGATTGCCAATGAGACAACTATCCACAAAAGACCAAAATGACACAGACATTAACAACTATAGGTCGTTTATTTTCAATCTATGAGATTATATGTCCCTCTGGTATCTTTCGCCCCTCTTTTATATCTATGATAGACTATGTTTCTAAATTGCTGGAATACTAATGAAGCTGATATTGGTCTTGTTTCTGCGGCACCAGAAAATGATTTGTCTGTAGAAACTATAAAAGAACTTTGTGTAAGAGGAAAACAGACTGAAAATTTTATTAACACACTTATTATGCTCAATATCAACAAAAGGAGTATTACATGTATTATGATAAACGACAAAACGTAGATAATAATTTGTAAACGATGAAAGGACAAGGTACTTGTAATGAATTTCCGTCGAAAACATGGGTTGGGAACTGTGGAACAGCACAATTAAGATACGAAGAGCCATATACATTATAGTGTGGAAAGAAAAATTATCTAAGACTGACTTAGATACTAGTAGCAGAAAAGAATTCGGTCCATATAACCAAAAGTCTTTAAACGTATGAAATGAATCACATTGTAAATAAAGGCAACAGTAGTTTACCGCTGTTTAAAATTTATACATCGATTGAGAGAAATCAAATCCGGGTTTCAAACTAAAACCGAGGGAAACACATCAACTATAAGGTAGAGGAAAAGGTAAAAATCACAAAAATACTGAACTCAGAGGAAAATCTAATCGAAAAGTCCATAATCACATGGCAAAATCAAATAACAAAACACATAAAAAACGAACGGACAAGAACTATCATTCGTCATTTGGCACAGGCATTTTCAAATGTAGAAAATGGTGGATTGAAACTGGTTTTAAAGCCCTTAACCTCTCACTTTGATGACAATCTGATCAAATGTTAAGCAAAATTTATTTACAATGAAAAAACGAATTAACACTGAAGTGTAACAAAATCAAAACGAAAATTCAGCATTCATAGAAACGGAATATTAGATAACAACTGCATTATTCCTGACTTGAAACAGGACATTTTAAGAAAACAAATGTGGATTGAACTTGGTTTTGTGTCTAGCCAAACCTCGCACTTGATAGAAATGTTAAATTCCTGTACCAAGTAAGGAAAATGGCCATTGTTATATAATAGTTCGTTTCTGTGTGTGTTACATTTTAATGTTGTGTCGTAGTTCTCCTCTTTTATTTGGTGCGTTTTACTCAGTTTTAGTTTGTAACCCGGATTTTTTTTTCTCAATCGATTTATGAATTTCGAGCTGCAGTATACTACTGTTGCCTTTATTTAAACATACTAGACTAAGTACCGCTGAAATTACAATATTACATAACAGGTACATGTAGATGCTAGAATACTCAGGGCAGGGTAATACATTATACATAAATAAGAAAACAGTGCATTTCGACAGGGTAATCACAGTAACACCGAATACCTAAAATAATTTATGACATAAAACAAAACAGCATAATAGAATTACGTACTTTGTGTATCAACGCCACAAACCGTGATACCACAGGTAATTTCCAAAGCTGGATATATATATATTCTACCACTGCATCGTGTAATACGATTTTATCCACTCGAGACAGTTTAATTTTCAATTTTAAAACGCGAGGCTTTGCCGAGCGTTAATCTAACTGTCGAGAGTGGATAAATATCGTATTACACGAGATTTGGTGGTAGAATCTGTTTCTCTAATGATTTTTAAACAATACGCAGGCAAACCTATTCCTTCTTTGCGACTGATCTGCAAAACGATGTGTTCTTTCTATGTGACGTCATCAGGCATGGTCGTCTTTTTTCATGCCGTCACAATAGGAAATTCAGAGAAAAGTAAGAAAATTAGTCGTCATAATCGATTTTAACCAATGAAGAACTGAGATCAACGAACCACACGTTGGTTAAATTTGTTTATACAACGGGTGCAGAAAGGGATAAATTGACGAAGAATTAGAGAAACATCGATATTAGTTTGTAATTATGGGTAAATTTTCAATTGATTTAAAGTACTTATTTCCATCTCGGATAATTTCGATATTACTCGTTACCTGTTTGTACAAAAATGTATCGTTCGTAATTTAATCGCATTTGATTGGTTAATAGAAATACCTGTTCACTAAATTATATATTCCCTGGTCATATTGAATAATTTACTGATCAATTCAACACGTTAAAGTTAAACATATGATTATCATTACTTACAAAAAATGGAAGCGGATGGAAAAAATCGATCAAAATTTATATTTTGACTGCTTACCCCATAATTTACTTCTTTTATAATTGAAGGCATATGGCCTGTCAAATGAGGCACTTAATTTAATTGATAATTATTTATCAAATAGGAAACAGTGTGTAAAAGTCGGTGCATGTTTTAGTACCTGGCAAAATATCTATAAAGGTGTACCACAGGGCTCGATTTTGGGTCCTGTGCTTTTTAATACTTTTCTAAACGACATTTTCAATTTTGTGAAAGAAAATGAACTGTACAATTATGCAGACGATAATACATTGTCATACTTAGGACCAGACCTAAATTGATTAGTTAAATCTTTGGAAAAGGAAAGTGCTGTTTTAATTGATTGGTTTGCTAATAACAAATTGAAAGCTAATCCAGATAAATTTCAGGCTATTGCTGTTGGGAATAAATCAAAATGTGGGAATATTAAATTCAATTTGGATGGGAATGAAATTTAATGTGACACTGAGGTAAAGCTCCTGGAGGTGACAATAGAATATCATCTCAAGTTTAAAACTCATATCTCTGATATTTGTAAAAAAGCATCAAGGCAGTTAAATGTTCTTAAAAGAATTGGAAAACATCTATCTAAATTGGGAAGGTTAACTATTTATCATTCATATATGATGTATAATTTCAATTATTGTCCTGTGGTTTGGCATTTTTGTGGGGAGGGTAATACTAAAAAGATGGAAAAAATACAAGAACGTGCCTTGAGGTTCATATATGAAGATTTTGATAGTGATTATGAAACTCTGACTGTTGTTAAAATCTGGTTTACCTTCTTTAAAAATAAGACGCCTAAGAATGATGGCAATAGAAACTTTTAAAATATTACATTAAGAATCACCGGTGTATCTCCATGATATCATTAATTTTAAAAATTGTATCTTATACTTTTAGAAAACAACAAACTGTTGAAATTCCACAGGTGAGAACCACACATTTTGGCCTTCATTCATTAAGATATGCTGGAGCTACACTATGGAATGAGTTGCCTGACACGATCCGTGAACAGACAAACCTAAACCAGTTTAAAAGTATGATCAACAACTGGAATGGCAACTCATGCAGGTGTGGCTCCTGCAGATCTTAATACCTTTATTTTATTTTGTGTTAAATGTTTGTTCCATGTAGCTTACAGAAATTAGTTTGCTTTATTTATTTCATTCTGCTTTGCATGTGTTTATGTTTCAGTTTTAGTGCTTTGCTTGCATGTGCTATGTGCTTTTTATCGATGAGCTTTATATGTGTGTTTTATGTATCTTAATATGTGTGTTGTTATTGTTATTAATGTCGGCAAAAAGCTCTACAGAGCTTATGTTTGTATTTAATGTAACCCCGACTTGAAATAAAATTTCTTATCTTATCTTATTCGAATAGTTTACTGGTCAATTCAACACGTTAAATATATGAATTCATGGTTTGGTTTACTTCTTTGTTGGTTAATTGTCTATGCATTGTGGTGTCCACGCTGATAGCTGGAAGATGACAGGATTGAATGTTCATTTTCTCCCAACCTGAATGATGCAGTTGTAATGCCGTATGATACACGAAAGGTTCAACGCATTTTAAAACTACAACTCATTACATAATACTGGTATTACTGGTGATTCGAATTCTTCGCTAGAAGATTTTTTTTGGCTGTTTGCTCCATTATGTTCTCCAGGGAAAGTGACAAGTTCAGGGCCGACTAGACTTAGTTTGTTATCGTCAACATATTTTCCGGCAGAGGGCGACATGGATGAAGTCAAAGAAATAGTGTCTGGTGGTCTCGATTCTAATGACGAAAAGGAAGATGATAAGATAGGGGCCGAATTGGCGTTGGTTTTAAAAGAAAAGGAGCTGATTAAAAAAGATGCGTAGTAAAAAGTTAAAGAAACATGACGAGGCGGTCGATGGCATGGTTGGCGGGAAGAACGGCAATAAAAAGGAGAAAGAAAAGAGGTCACAGAAAAAGAAAGATTCAGGTAAATTTTTGATAAAGCAAAATTTTGATATAAATGACCTAAAGTCCGACAAAAAAATATTAAAAGCTGTACATGAACAATTAAAGAGGTATCAGTTAATATCCGATTCAAGTCAAACTAGTGGTTTCATTTCGGGAGATTCCGATAGTGAAAGTTCTGTTTTATCAAAAAAGAAACGGAAAACTCGCAGTAAAAAACACAAACAAAGTCAAAGATTTCGGAAAGTTCTCTTTCAGATAGCAAAAATTCAAGTTCCGAATCGGCAGTTATACAAGGAGCATAAACAAGAAATACAAAAAGAACAAGAGAAAGTCGGGATTAGTGGTATCATCTAGACAAAAAAAAAACACCAAAGTATCCACAGGACTGTCCGCAGTCAATGTTATTTGATGTATTTTATAACAATAAAAAGAATTTTAATATAAAATTATTGTGCAATTATTTGCACTATCCAACTATGTCGGCCTTTCTTACAAATCAAACTGTGTAAAACTAATAAATCCTGTACACATAGTTGCTTTAAATTAAAATCCTACAAATGCACAAGGTGATTAATTATCATGACTTTTACATAGGAATAAAACATTTTTTATTTTTTTTTAACTACAAATAATGAGATGCAATTCAATATCCGATCAGAATTACAAATAATATAAAAAAAAAGAAGCTGAGGTATGATTGCCGATGGGACAACTATCCATAATAGACCAAAATGACAGACATTAACAGCTATAGGTCACCGTACGTTCTTCAACAATGAGCAAAGCAAAATTACTAAACTAAATACATAAATGCTGGATAAACAAATGCCGAGACACGTCTCATAGAAATGCCAATTCACATTCATCAAAACAGTCATGTTCGGGAATAGGTCACGTTAGGTACTTCAAAGACAAGACAACGTAAAGGGTAATCCACAATCTAAGACGTGGTAAAAATCTCCCCCATTAGGTTAGACACAGACACATTGAATGAATCAATCAATTCGTGATGTTGTCCATAATGTTTCCTGTGTAATTTTTAATCTTTCCTCCCAATAAATTTGTTGGAGCAGTTTCTGCGTAAGGAGTACACTCCTGTATATGCAGTCCGTATAGTGTGATCATGCACGAGCAGTACGTATCAACTGAAATAACACCAACATGATTAGACAGAGGAAATGTTACTGCTGAAAAATGGGAAATTGATAATTGGGAAGTTGAAATCGTCCCGTTTGTTATAGATTTTTAAAAGTGTGAAGTCCTCAATACTGAGGACGAGATCAAGGTATGAAGTAGTCCTTCTAGTATCAGAATTATCTTTAATTCCAATGTTCGTTTTCATTTTGTCTTTCAGAAGGTTCCAAATGGACTCTGCTTCATACCAGTACGTAAACAATCGACAAGCAGGAGTGTGCAATTAGTACCTATTGGAATATCGACTGTCTGTTGAATTATCAATTCTCCAAACTCAAATATTATATTGTCGATTTCAAAGTTAACGCTGGTCAACTTTAAAATTACCAGTTGTGCTATTTACTCTAAGCTGTTTTATGAGACATTGCAAATAATGGTGTTTACATACGAAGACAATATTATTAGAGACTGTACCTGCTGGAACAACGACATTTTGCCATACAAAGAGAATAAAGCATCCACAATCTCAGGGTTATTGAATAGGTTAAAAAATCTTGCGCTTCTGAATGTATTATCTAATAGCTTTGATCCATTCAGACAAAGTGTCCAGTTCTGATTCGTCTGGTTTGCGCTGACAACGCCATGGCTGAAAACGAAAAAGACAAATAATAGTACAAAAGTCACAACATAATATACACTTAAGACTCAGCAACAAGACCCCCCCCCAAAAAAAAATAAATAAATAAATAAATAAATAAATAATAGGGATGACCTCAAGTGCACCGGAAGGATAAGCAGTTCCTCCTTCACATGTTGGCACACGTCGTGTAGCTCATGTTATTAAAAACCTGGTAAATCGTCGAATTCAGTAGATCATATTCATGAAAAAAGAAGGAGATTGTAGTTACGACTTAAGGAACATATCCGTTATCATATGTTGAACAGTAATTCCATAACTTTCTTGATGGGTTCCGTTAAATTTACAAAGGGATGATTTTGACTTCATTATTTAGAACCCTTGTGAATAGCAAACCTCTTTCAAGGAAATCATGATAGGAATAACAAGCCATGGAATATTGTGTCAATTGGAAGATATAAACTCCGTATGCGTTGAGTCAAACTTATAAAAGAAGTTAAACAGTCAAATAATAGTACACAAGACATAACATAAAAGAATACTACCAAAAACTGGGGGTGATCTTAGGTGCCCCAGGAGAGTAAGCAGATATTGCTTAACTTGTGTTGCTCATGTTAGTACAAACCCGGTATAAGTTAAGTCTGCCAATTGATATTTTATCGTATGTTTTTATATGTTGTGATGTTATGCTATTGTTTCAGAAAAAGGGAGAAGGTTTGGGCCCATTAAAACGTTTAATCCCGCTGCAAATGTTTGCACCTGTCCTAAGTCAGGAATCTGATGTACAGTAGTTGTCGTTTGTTTATGTAATATATACGTGTTTCTCGTTTCTCGTTTTGTTTATATAGATCAGACCGTTGGTTTTCCCGTTTGAATGGTTTTACACTAGTAATTTTGGGGCCCTTTTTAGCTTGTTGTTCGGTGTGAGCCAAGGCTCCGTGTTGAAGGCCGTACTTTAACCTATAATGGTTTAATTTTTTAATTTTTATTTGGATGGAGAGTTGTCTCATTGGCACTCACACCACATCTTCCTATATCTATATAAGAAGTCTTAATTCGGAAGGTCATATTTGTGAAAAGGGAACGAGGTTGTAGATACGACATAAGCAATTGAGCCCGTGCAGAGTGAAATTAACGAGCATAACGATTATATAACCTTGTGTTTATTCAATGCTAAACATATGGAAATTTTAAGCCTTTCCCATTGTACTCTAATAGTTGATAATTCGGTAAAGAGACATTAATCTAGTGGATACAGTGTGTTGTATATAATTTTTTCTTTTTTTTATTGGTGGAGGACTTTAGAACAGATATATCTTTTTTTTTTTTTTATATAAATAATCCGTGTATATATATATTCTTGGTGGAGGATAACCATATTATTACTCCCAATAAGTGGAGGTGTGCCTTTATTGGCAGAAGTTAGACAGATACAGATACAGGTGCTTAATAGATAGAAGATTATTGCATGCAGGGCTAGCAATAACTACCTTAAAACAAGTTCATAAATTACGATATTGGTTAAAACAAATATGAATATGGAGCTATTCAAGTACATCTTATTTTAGGGTGTGCTTGACTTTAGTGACTCAGCATGATATTTTAAAGAATGTGGAGATTATTTAGGACTTTTGTAAAACATAAACGCTTACACATTATAGAAAATATAATGAGGCAATCTATGATAACAATTTTATAAAGAAAATCTCTGTTCACAAGTCTGTAGAGGATTTTTATTTAGAAAAATCTTGGTTTTATTTGACAAACAACCCCCCATAAAACATTGATTAAAACATTTATTTACCTGTTTTCCTCTTTTTTAAGCAAACATTGAATTTAATTCGATTCAAGTCATTAAGAAGTTTTAAATTTTAATTGTATTTCATTTATTAGTATTATTAGTGTCGATAAAAACAGAAGCCCGCTGCTCAAACATAGGAAAATATAAATTTCAAGTGTAATCGAGGAGGCGTCTTTGAAATGTAGCAAAAATAAACAAGGCTCTTACTGCAAGATATTTAACGGCAATTAATATCTTAATTAACATTGACGAGAGTTACAGATTTACTAGTAAAAATTCCCCTCGACCCGAGGACGCAGTTTAATACTTTGATACAATATACTAGTATGTAAATTGTCGGAATATTTAAAATTTATTTGTATTAGCTTTAGAAACAGGACGAAAAGCGAGCCTTAGCTTTTAACCTGTTCCGTAGCGAGTACAAATACATTTTATATTTCTGACTATGTATTATATACATGGTTTATATCCTGCAATTTACACCTGGAACACGAGCGTGTGTTGTTTACATCCAAATCATTGCCTCTGATGTTTTTTTTTTTTTTTTTTTTTTTTTAAAGAAAACAACATAAGTTGAAACGCGGACCGCGAAGAGGTCCCAAAATGAACTGTTACCCAGAAAGTTTAAGATATATATCAATATTACCGCTTGCTTACATGTACATTTAAGCGGGAAACAGGAGACTAAATTTGTACATGTACAAATACATGTACAAAAAGAAAGCAAACATATATTTGTGTAGCTGTTACTTGTACAATAGATGCTGATTGCAGGATGAATTATCTTTGACTTGTGTTGATGTAGCTATGGAACCATAGCTTATAGTCCTTTTGGTATTTTTGACAATGGTCCGCAAATTGTCAAAAAAATATCATAAGGACCTTATGAGCTACTGACAGTTTCTCCGATGATGTGGTTGCTGTAAACACTTATATTATCAAGGTAACCAAACAAAGCACCACTTTTAAATACTGAACATGTCACCACGACAAAGTTATTTTTGATTCTCAACAATTATATATCAAACTAGATTTTTTTTCTAATTATCTTGGGAAATGTATACTGTTATGTAATAAATGTGACGACTGAATCAGAACCATTGACTGTCGATAGCTTTATAATATCAAACATATGTTTATTAATGATCCATGCGTTGAACAAACAAACATTCTAGCATGCACCCAGTCACATCGAAATCGATTAAAGCGAATAAAGGAAATTTGTTTATTTGACTTTTATAAAGTTGATCAAATAGTCTAGGCTATTTTTAAAATAGTCTGTGGACTATTTGACGAACTATTAGTTATCACTTTTATTATAATGTTCTTTAATATCATTACAGGCATCATTCTTGATTGTTGTTTAACTTTCAGTGACAAGTATTTCAACCGTAGTCAGGACGTGAACAATTTAAAAGTCAAATCATATAGGAATGTACCCTTAAAAGAGCTGTTTTAGTTTTTTTAAGTATAAAGAGAACGTGGCATATTACCGTCACGGGTTATCGGATTTAAAGTCTATTTTTTGACCGGACGTTTATTAACTACAATTAATAAGTGTACAAAGTCATATATAAAGATATAATAGATTCATACCGCTGTACTGATTATGTATTTTATGTAATATATAAATCAGATAAAACATCTCTTTTTAAATATGATCCGGTTTGATCTTTCTTATGAACTATTCTAGTCACGAGTAATGATCTTATAACAAAATACCAACTCTCTCTTCTTTTGTCCTGCCCTTTAAAGTAGCTGTTTACAATATCTCGCTTCGGTAATTTTATAAGTACACATAGATTTACCTAAAGTATTTTGTATTAATTTCTTATGTGAAGTTATATGTCTTATATTGAGTTCAACTTGATGCCGTATCTCAGGACTGTTCTAGCAAAACAGGTAAATTGTTATTCTATATTTTTATGATGGTCATGTAGTACCATAATTTGATAATAGTAACACTACCGTTCTTTCAAATGTTTCTGTAATACATGAATACCGTAAAACCTCATGTTTTTTTTTCCGCGTTTTAATGTCATCACAATACCAGGCACTGATTGTAGACTACCTTGATTGTTTCTTTCGTTGAATAATAAAAAGGAAAGATAACTCCTATTTATGACTCGATTGGGACTCGGGACTCAGTCCGAAAGTAACCTACAGTTAACAGATGTCGGGTATGGGGGTGTTAGGTTTGCGGAACCGGATAAGTGGTTATGTTATTTTTGTATTCATACTCTCCTAGACATTACAGAAAAAATCTTCACATATTGCACATCATATGAAGGAATGTTTTCATTTGTATTGACATGGGATCTTGGTAAAATTGAGAATAATTTAGGACGGTGTCAGCCTTTTGTAATGAACTCCAGAGCTCATACACTTGCATTTGTAAACCCAGATAATTTGAACTTGATATAAGAGATTGCACGCATATTGTAGTTTTGCACCTTGTGTTAGGGGATTGTTTTTTAGAAATCCCCCCAAGTTTAAAATCATTACCCGGAATTCTCCAAACCGACAGTAGTATCTTTTAAAAAAAATACCAATGAGAAGTATTCGTTTGACTAACCAGGATGTATAAATACGCTGTCACGTTCCAAGACGTTACACAACAATTAGTCATGTGTTTGTAGGATGTCTCGTTGCTTCCTCTATCCAAAATACCTTTTTCAATATCAGCCTAAATTACCTGTCGAATGAATCATTTGCTGAATCAACCTTTTCAACAAAATCTTTTGTCATACATGTGAATGAAATACTTGCCACTGAACTTTAAGAAAATTAAATTGTCAATAACCAAATCAAGATGATCGAGCGTTAATCATACTACCCAAAATCGGTAAACACATACGAAATGAAAACGTGAAAAATGATACTTAAACATGTAACGCTGTATTCTTTTTCTATACTCTGATTTCGACAATAGGATGACTCATTGTAAATTATACGATACTATATATAACCGAGAATACATTCACTAAGCCGCTTTAAAACCTCTTTGTTTCGTGAAATGTCAATGAACAATACATATAAGCTGGCCAGGTCAAGATATATCCAGATGAATTAAATAACAAATATACCAAAAAAGATCTTTATTAAAATTTCAATATCCATTTTCATTTTCACTCGTAAGTTCCATGCATCCAATTGAGATTTATTATTAACATCTTTTGCAAACACACATTAAATTAATTTTATACAAAATTATTTACAAGTCGTATAGTTGTATTTAAATATATAAACATTCAAAGGTTGAGCACTGGATTTTGTGTGAAGCATATTCGGTTTTAAAATAATAAAAAAAGGACATTTTATATGTTAATGAGAATAATTCACAGGTACAAAAATTTAGTTCACCGTAACTTCCTGAAAACTAGAGATACATCAATTTCATCAAGTTAAACCTGTTTTCAATTGGCTTTTTGTTATTGGGACAGATGGGAATTTACTACCTGAAAATCTTTTATAAAAATACCAATGATTCATACAAGCTATACTGTAGTCTGAGATGTAGATACAACGAATAAATCACAAAAGATGAGATTTTTAGAAAGGGGAAAATGACAGTGTAAGAAGGGAAATCAACTTGCATCAATAAGTAATTAACGTTTGTTTTAAGTTATAAATTAAATTTCATTACTGCACGCAAGATTTACTCATAATACTGTATTCAGATAAAGATTGACCTTGACCGTTCTATAATATACTGAAATAAGTCCATCACACTAGACCACTTGGTCAAGTAAGCTTTATCGAAAACAAGATTGTCGCTAGTCGAGTGATGGCTTCCTCGTCGGGTTCATTTTGTGATATGAATCAGTAAATGGTGTCTGTTAGACCTTGCAGAAAAGTTATTACTTTTGTAAGTTGTGAATGCAGTTTCATCTATACATACGCGACTTTAAATGGCATTATTTTCTTTTTCTCTAGATAAACGATCATGGGAAATTGTATTTCAAAATCACACGGAGAAACAGATTGTGTAAGTAATTAATAAAAGCTAACATCCTTGAGAGTTTTCGCATTAAATAGACGTTATTTACCACATATTTGTTATGAATACCTTGGGTTTTGCAGTTGCAATAACCTCAAAATTGCTTCATTATATTGTTATAATTAACTGTTTTTTTCTCTCTTTTCTGCAGAACTTAAATATGTGATAAAAAGATTATAGCATGTCTTTTCCATATTGGCCCGGGTATCATCCCTCGACCCATATCGGCCCTCTGATAAAGCCTCGAGGCTGTTATGGGAGTCTCGAGATGGAACCAGGGCCAATATGGAAAAGGGCATGTAAGAATCTATACATATTCAAATAATTATTATTTCATAGAATGTTTAGAAAATTATTGAATAAATGAGTAGTGCCGATATGTGTTTGTTGCCAATTAAGGAAGTCTGCTGCTCAGTTTCATAATAAATAACTTTCCATAAAACTAGTATATATTGATAGGAGATTAATTGAAGAAGCAAATAAGAAAGAAAAAAATAAGGGGTCAATGTGCTTGTTTTTGAGATATTAGTCATTGTAATTTTGGCGGGAAAATGGTCTCACTTGACTTTTCATAGCTTTATCATTGACCAGGCAAAGTTCTCAAAAATTATCAAAAAGTAAAATTGCTTTTAATTATACATGGAAAAGATATATAAAAAGAAATAAGAGGGTTCATGGGCAAAGTTTTTTAAGGCATTGAAATGGATAAAACCAGAGAATTTCGAAAATCTGACAAAAACTCCAAAACATGACAAGCAAACATCCTTAAACTTATACAGTGCTGTAACAATAAATCATTAAGACTTATCGTGCTTCCTTTAATTCCGCCAAAGTACAAATGTACGTATCTATACGATTTTGTTATTTTACATTATTTTCTTATTTAAATTCTCTTCAATTTTATTATGCTATGAGTATTTATGTATTCTTAATTTAACCATTATGTTTTATCATTTGGTCCATTGCAGGATATCAATGTTTCCTGTTACAATGACCCAAGTGACGTCTATGTAACTATAGATGATAACGCAGTAAACGATTTTCAAGATAATATACATGTAACAGAGCCAGTAAATACTGATGAAAGCAGTATACCGGTATATGACCAGGTAAATGTTAAAGTCACTATGACTAGGTAGAAATAACAAAAACGAAAAAAGAAATACATTTTTTTCTAAATCGTAACTTTTCTTGTCATTATCGTTAATTGTTTTAATTCATTTTCGAGTTTTGCATTTGCAAAAAGAAGAGGTTGCATAATAATAATTCACGTTTTAGTAATTGATAAGCACTAGCCTTTTTATATGATCAACATATTTCAGATCCTTTCATGGTACCGTAAAATATATCAAGATAATCAGCTATAGTACAAACAAGTTTAGTTTTTTTAAATGTTAATTTTATCTTACTGCAGTTATTTTCAAACAACCATATTTTGGTGGCAGCGATTGATTTTGGAACGTCGTATTCTGGATACGCCTTTTCATTTCGACACGACTATCAACGAGATCAGCTTAAGATATCAACCAATCTGTGGGCACATAACAGCGGGCTATCACCAAAGGCTCCATCAGCAGTTTTGATTGGTCCAGATCGTGAAGTTAAAGCATTTGGATATGAAGCACACAGTAAATACAACGAATTAATAGAGAGTGGTTATGAGATAAATCATCTTTATTTTGAAAAGTTTAAGATGATTTTGTATACTGTCGAGGTATATATATATATATAGATTTATAATTGTCATTTCTGTATAAAAGAAATTTCTATCCAATTATGAAAATCAGTTCAAATACATCTGGAATTTTCATCCAGTCATATATTTCAAGGAATCATGGCTGCAAACAAAATTCACCGTAGATCTATTATAACGATTGTTATGCTCTTTAGTCGTTTAAAAAGTTTGACTTCTCAAATATTTAATACAGTGTACCTCAAAAACTCGTGTTTGGGTAGTTATTATATTTATATTTTTAATAGGTGTAAAGTGTTTACGAAAAAGCGTATTAACTTTTCTTAATATTATCTTGACTGCACCTTAAACCTCTCCAAAGAGAACTATACAGGTGCAGCCAAGAATACTTATTACATGTATGAACACATTTTTCCAGAATCTCAACAACTTAACTGTAATCCAGGATATATGTGGAAAAGAAATGCTTGCTATTGATGTGTTTGGCTTGGTCATCGAATATCTTCGAAATCACCTGCTTAGTCGACTGGAGAGCCAAGACTCTAAATCAATGCTCCATGAAGATATGATACAGTGGGTACTCACTGTACCTGCCATCTGGGGCGAGAAGGCAAAACAATTTATGCGATATGCGGCTGCTAAGGTACGTTTTTTTATTACAACATTACAAAACAAAAATCAAATTAAATACCTTTAAACACAATTTTTTAGTTTGATTGCCCTTTGAGCATCTTATAACAATAAAAGTAATAAAATTGAGAATGGAAATGGGGAATGTGTCAAAGAGACAACAACCCGACCAAATAAAAAAACAACAGCAGGTCACCAACAGGTCTTCAATGTAGCGAGAAATTCCCGCACCCGGAGGCCTCCTTCAGCTGGCCCATAAACAAATATATACTAGTTCAGTGATAATGAACGCCGTCTAGAAAAATACAAAATTAATTAACACCTGGTATTAAGCTACATGCGGGTGCTGATGTTATATATATATTTTTTTGCTACTTTAATAATATAGAAAGATCACAGTTTCAAACACTAAGTCATATCGCTTGTCTTAAAGCATGATCACTGGTATAAAAGCAGTCCAGACTTTCGTGTTTTGGTTTAAGTATGACCCGCTAATTGTTGACGAAAATTAAACTTAGATGGATTTGGCTATTTGTTAGGTCCTTTTTGGTCATACAGCTCCTTAACTGTTTCGATTCTTGTACATCAGTGGCTTTCAAATATAGAGATTTGGGCGTTTCTTAATAAATACATAAAAGCGCCTCTGACACAATTTACGAAGTACTAGTATTGTTTTCATGTTGTGTAGCCTTATTTCATAAAAAAGTAGAAGATGTGGTATAATAGCCAATGATACAACGTCCTAAAAGAGACGAAAACTACACAATTAACACCATAGAACACCGTACTGGTTTCAACTATGAGTCACCGAATACTAAATCGATCGAAAGGATATTGTATAAAACGCAGATTTAAAGTTGTAGGATATCTCTGACATAAATCTATAGTTGTGAAAAAATTTGAGTTTTGTGGAATCTGTCGATTACGTTTTTAGGACTTTGGTTTAAAAAGGAAAGGACAGATTAACAATTACATGCATATTTCGATATCGAATAATTGAATAAAGAGGACGATGCTTTAGAACGGGAAATGTAGCAGGTTTAAAATACCAATGTTCACAAATTATGATGCTCATCAAAGTGTATATTATCCTTTATATTTCAGGGAGGCATTCCAAACGAACATTTAATTCTCGCTTTAGAACCAGAGGTTGCGTCACTTTACTGTAGACATTTTCCACTAAGTCTAACAATTTATGGAACAAGAAGTTGCACAGACTCATTAGAAAATGGATCAAAATATCTGGTGTTGGATATTGGAGGTACTATTAGACAAAAAAAAAACAGAAAAAAAATTACACCAATCTTTTGTTTTGTAATTAAAACGAGACAAGGGTACAGTATGAAGAATGAATGATAACTTTAAAGCATAAACAAGCAGTGTTGAAGATTTGAGCGTAAAAAGAGGATGAATCAAAAGATTTGGTGTATTAATCTATCATGACACGATATTCCTACACGCTGCTTACAAAAACCAAATAAAAAAGGAATATTGGTCCTTAATTGCTGTTCTTCTACCTTTACCCGCTTGATGTATAAAAAAAGGTCCATATCACTCATCTGCTAGAAGTTAATCTTGCTACATATTTATGAACATAAAATAAGAAGTATCAAGTCGAATGAAAGTATAGCAACCAAACTAGATTGGATAAGATAAATATGGTTATTTAAGTTAGAACGACATCCATTCGGTTTTTTTGCTTTTTGGTTTATAGCTCTTCATATTTTCATTAAGCTTTGGGTTTTCAAATATTCTGACCACGAGCATAACTGAAGGGACGTTGATTGTCGAAATGCGCCTGTGAGTCAGATTTTTTTTTTATATTATTCTAATAGTGTTCAGTGATCAAGAAATGCAAGTATGATCATTTTAAAAAAAAACATATTTGTAGTAGAAGTTCATAAGTGAGTTTAATTTTTTTTTATTGCATATTGTATTATATTTCAACTCTAAAATGTGAATTTAAACGAACTTCAACCATCCTCCGTCTATACCGTTTTTACAGTGACAAACAGAGAGGTAGTGCTGGATATAAAAAGTAACAATTATGCCTATTGAGAAGCTGTTTACAAATCATATTTTGTTTTGCTTGTAGGTGGAACTGTTGATGTGACAGCGCATGAAATACAAAGTGATGGAACACTTAAAGAGTTGTACCAAGCCTCTGGGGGCTCGTGGGGTGGTACAACAGTAGATAACGAATTCAAGAAATTACTTATCACGATATTTGGTTCTGAAGTTATTGCTGAAACAACTACTGACTACCCTAGCGAAATGGTTGATATAATGCTAGATTTTGAAATGAAAAAGAGAACGTTTGAACCGGGCATTACTAAACACGTGAGTTTAAAATGTCCCACGTGTCTATTTTCTACTTATCAAAAGAAAAACAATGCCAGTATTGAAGAAACAATCGTTAACACCCCAATCGGTGACAAAATCAAATTTTTGAGAGATAAGCTTATTATAAATTCAGAGAAGTTTGAAAGTTTGTTTGATAATACTGTTAACAAACTAGTAATGCATCTGAGAAAACTTCTTCATTTAGAACATTTGATGGATATAACAACAATCCTTCTTGTTGGTGGGTTTTCAGATTCCATTATCATCAAAAACAGTATTTTGTCCAACTTTCCAAATATACGTATCATTAACCCTGAGGATTGTTCTCTGGCAGTCCTAAAAGGTGCCGTTTTGTATGGACACAATCCAAAGGTAATAAAATCAAGAATATGCAAGTTTTCATATGGAATCGGCATTCATGTCAAGTTTGAGGAAGGTGTTCATCCAGAGGAAAGAAAACGTACAATAAGTGGTAGTGATATTTGTGATGACGTCTTCGATGTTCACTTGAATCTAGGAGAAAGAGTTGAAATAAATACACCAAGATTAGAAAAAGTTTACCATGCACAAAATAATCCTGCCAATATCGCATACCTGGACGTATATGCTTCTACTTCTGAATCGCCCATGTTTGTGACAGATGAATCGTGCAATAAAATAGGATACGTCATCTTAGAACTCTCAGGAGATAAGGAGACAAACGAAAGTACAGAGGAAACAGAAACGAACATAGAGGGGACAGAAACTAGAATATTTGTCAGTTTTCATTACATTGGCTCCGAACTAGGAGTGGTTGTTAGGGAAGCAAAGACAGACAAAATGTTAAGAGCAAAATTTGATTTCATGGGATAAATATTGCAAGTTTGGGCTTAATATGAAAAAATGTCTTTGCGTGATTGTTTTTAATCTTTAATAGCATGCAGTACTGTATTGAGGTAACTGTACTATTAAGAGACTCTGGTTATATAAAGTGTTTTTACACGAACATCTTTTTCCATACTTGAAAACAAAATCCTTTTTTTTATTATTCGATTTAGTAAGGAAACCGACTAAACTATTTGAAATAATTAAATGTTATACTTTTGTTTATCTCTTATTTTTTTGTCTATAATATAATAGTATATATATGCTCTGGAAAAATTGTAAAGTTGTACAATTTTAGTACAAATTAAAATTTGTACAGTATTTTTGTACAAATTATCAGAGTTTTCTGATCTCTTTACATAATTAGATAGAATAAGCAGTGTCTTTGCTTAAGCTTGAAACTGTTTTTTTCTCGATATTTTTGTTTTATATAAAAACTAGTGTTGTCAAATCGTACATTTTTGCCTAACCGGTTACTCGGGTAATCGTTCGACCGATTAACCGGTTAACCGGTAGTTTAAGTTGATGTTTGAAGGCCTTATCTATAGTATCCTATACATAGATATAAGATGTGGTATAAGTGTCAATGTGACAACCTTCCACCAAGTCATACATTTTCGTTTTTATAATACGATAAAATTCAGTTTGTCCCTTGGTATTAGATGGCTTGTCTGTGAAGATTCCTGACGAAATTTGACTTTTGATCATCAAATTCACCGTATCAACTATGGCGTTTGTTCTATTTTCAGATTTAAAAATAAAACAAAAAATCTTGATCTCGTAGAATTTAATATGTCTGTCTGAAACCGATGATTCTCTCATTTCTCTTGTCTCCGAAAATAATGTGAAGTGTTTCGATTTCAAATTAGTGAGCCAAACTTGTTACTCGTAGTATCAAGTATACATTAGTTTGCATTTCACAATTTTAAGTTAGCATTTCATTGAAAGTATGACAACGCGTTGCACGATGGAGATTGAACATACGGAATATAAGGGGGTAAATGAAATAATAAGTAAATCGTAAAATTTAATTTTATTCCTGATTTAATGTTAGTGTTAAAAAACATGTATACTAATTATGTTTCTTTAATATCTTGCCCCGAGCTAAGAGACAAGTTCTAATTAATTTTATATTTTTGGATTAACAATAGCAATCAATATACTGGACAATTGATCTGTTTAGTTAATTACCACGACAATTTATAAAGAAAACATAAACAATTTCAATACAAATTTATAAATATAAATCTATCAAAATTGAAAAACAGTTCGGTTAACCGGTTAGCGATTTTGGTATTCGGTATTCGGTCGTTCAAACGATTAACCGGTTAACCGTTGACAACACTAATAAAAACACTAAAATATATTTTGTTGACATAAAATTTGGAATAGGACGAAACATAAAAATAAAAACTAAACCAATCGGGTGTCCTCATTTGTAGTTTTATGACATAGAGGGCAGTGCTTGATGTTATGTTAAAGTATCTAAATTTGTGAGAAAACTTCGAACTGGATACTTATTGAAGATAAACTTGTTTCACCTGGTGAAAGAAGGTGTGTGTCAAAAGCCTTATAACTTTAAAAAAAAACATGTATACAATACATTATCATTTGTACAACATAATAATTTGTACACAACATAACTATATACTTTATATGTTAAAAGTCAACATTGTGGACGTTTTAACGAAATTTTAGATTACTTTATCAATAGATTTACAGCTGAAAGCCTATGTCAAGGTACCCATTATCTAACAATAAAAATTCTAAATGTTCCTATTATGCATCATTTAGAACTGATAAATGTCATGCAATTACCTTTGCTATAACTAAATAACAATTAAATAAAAATGTAAGCAATGCACAAGCTATAGTAGTTTTATCGAAACTTAATATGTTAATTGTCTATCAAATTTCTAAAAAGAAACCTGATAGTCTCATAAATTAACATCGTAACACTATCTTTTCATCTTCCTTGTTGTTGAGAATATATTTGTATATATTTTCATTCCGGTGGTTTCATAAGAAGCCTTCAACAAAGTTTCAGCGTAAATAGAAGTAAGTAATTTTTAATGTTATTTCTGACTGGAACCAGTAATTGCTGTACATGCTCACATTTGTTTTTAGAAATTACTATCCAAATCCTAAAACATTCATAATCGGCGTTTCACACGCTAATAGAAGGGAACCAGGAGATATAAAAACAATTTTAATATAAAAAAGAAGATGTGATAGGATTGCCAATGAGACAACTATCCACAAAAGACCAAAATGACAAAAACATTAACAGTTTTAGGTCACCGTACGGCCTTCAACAATGAGCAAAGCCCATACTGCATATAATCAGCTATAAAAGGCCCCGATTAAACATGTATATAGTATATAATGTATGTATTTTAAGGAATTTTGCAATCCATTGACAAATCAAACAAACCCGTTGTTGTTGGTTAGATTTTACATTAATCGAAAATAGGCAGTTTCGAATAAAATCCATTGCAATAATCTCCCTTGATATATATTTTTACATTTACGTTTAGTGTCTGAAACATTTTAACAAAAATATCTATGTCTTAGGGCTGTGATTGTGATTGTTGATTAGAGCATTCGATAAATTTGTTCTTTATTCAGATATAATTTTGATGTGTTTTTGTCATGTTTTTATTAAGGAGTAATAACATGATCATCTTTACATATACTGTAAACCAACTTATTTTCGCGAGCGATTTATTTTCGCGACGTGAAACTAAACGCGAATATAAATCGTCGCGAATATGTTAATTTTGGATCTTTCCTTATTAAACTTCATCAAGTAAATCAGAAAATCGCGAAATTAAATAGCTGCGAAGTGATCAAGAGAGGATAAAACGCGAAATAAAGTATCCGCGAAAATAATTTGTTTACAGTATATGAGAGCATGTCACTTTGTACTAGTAATTGTTTGGCTTTAAAACTATTTTGATAAGAGCGTCACTGATGAGTGTCATGTAGACGAAACGCGCGTCTGGCGTATTAAATTATAATCATGGTATCTTTGGTTACTATTGACAACATGAAATATCAATAGGAATTCACAACTAGATCTACACAAAAAACCAGAGAAGATTGCTGACAACGTTTTTGATAAAACCTTGAGTAAACACTAAGGTACAATCAGTGCAATTGTTTTCCTTTTACTCAAATTACAATTGTGTGAGATTCACAATTGATTGCCTATTACGATGAGGTGTCCTTAATATCACAGTAAAGTAACCGAATGTTCATATTTAGTTTCTTTCGGAATCGACATCTTAATCTATGGTTAATAAATAAACTTAATCTGTTAATTGTCTATCAAATGTCTAAAGAATGATAGTCATATTTTTATCGTATTACTGTATCTTTACATCTTCCTTCTTGAGAATAGAAATTACAATTAGACCTTTTTCAACATCTCTCGACACCTTATGATGAACTTGGCCCAGTAGTTTCAGTGGAAAATGTTATTAAAATTTTACAAATTTTACGAAAAATGGTTAAAAATTGACTATGAAGGGCAATAACTCCTTAAGGGGTCAACTGACCATTTCGGTCATGATGACTTATTTGTAAATCTTACTTTGCTGAACATTATTGCTGTTTACAGTTTATCTCTATCTATAAAAATATTCAAGATAATAACCAACTAGAGGCTCTAAAGAGCCTGTGTTGCTCACCTTGGTCTATGTGAATATTAAACAAAGGACGCAGATGGATTCATGACAAATTGTTAAAAAATTACTTTAAAGGACAATTAATCCTTAGGGGGTCAGTTGACTATTTTGGTCATGTTGACTTATTTTTAGGTCTTATTTTGATGAACATTATTGCTGTTTACAGTTTACCTCTATCTATAATAATATTTAAGATAACCAAAAACAGCAAAATTTTCATAAAACTACCAATTCAGGGGCAGCAACGCAACAACGGGTTGTTGGATTCACCTGAAAATTTCAGGACAGATAGATCTTGACCTGATAAACAATTTTACCCCCATGTCAGATTTGCTCTAAATGCTTTGTTTTTTGAGTTATAAGCCAAAAACTGCATTTTACCCCTATGTTCTATTTTTAGCCATGGAGACCATCTTGGTTGGTTGACCGGGTCACGCCACACATTTTTTAAACTAGATACATCAATGATGATTGTAGCCAAGTTTGGTTTAATTTGGCCCAGTAGTTTCAGAGGAGAAGATTTTTTGTAAAAGTTAACGGAGACGGACGACGACGACGACGGACGCCTAGTGATGGGAAAAGCTAGGCCAGGTGAGCTAAAAAGGTAAATACTGGACTGTCCGTATGTCCGTATCACACTTGTGAACACGACCAAATTGGTATTTTTCAACCGGTCTTCACCTTAGTTGATGTACATATTCAATTTCTGGATGGATATTCAGATATAGATTTTGAAGGTCTAAGGAAAGTATCACATCTATTTTTATTTTTTTTTATCAACGGCAGACTTCTCTGCTTCAAGACATTTTATTTGAGTTTATGTTTTCATGATGAATTTTGAAGAAAAAAAATAATTGACTTCTCGTTTTAATGTTACAACATCTACAGCAGTACATACTTTTTCGTACATACATGCGTATGAAATTTATAATTCAAGTTGTTAGTAAACACTATAGAGCTCGTTGACATTGCAAAATCAATATAGTCAGTGCTAGGCAGGGGCTTGGAGACCACCGGCTGATGTCTCGAAAACAACATATCTTGTCCCTTCGTCATAGTGTTCTTCTCCTGTTCCTGAAAATGACATTTTGGTTTCTTACAAAAAGTTGATACACTGTCATTGGTGTATTTTGTTTTGTTTTCACCGGGTCAGAATGTTTCTCTATATTCAATTTGCGGAACAAAGCTTTGTACCTTTTTCGGTTCTTTTTTTTTCCATTATTTATGACCATACATAAGGGATGTTTTGGATCAAAATAAGGAGAAATGGTCTGCTGCATTTTCCGGAGCCCTGTGTTCTCCTTAGAGACAAAGTTTATCCAAGTCGTCATCCTTTAGTTATACCATTTACAACACCTCAAATTAATCGTAAGCTATAATATTTGATAGAAAGAGCAGAAAATTTAATAGCGTGATTGGTGAATACAGAATTCAAGTGGAACACCAAATTGGTGAATTTAAAATATATAAAGTATTGGGTACATTATGGAGGTACCCAAGGCCAAAACTAACAGACACTTTGGAAACATGTGCCGCCTTTGTCAACAGACATAATACGTTGTTTAATTGAATTTTAACAACAATTTAGTATGCTTTGTTTTTTTCATTTTCCAAATTCCACCAGGACAGCTAGAAGCTCTACGTCTCAAAAGATAGACTAAAAAATATCCATGTTATTTGGACTCTGTAGGAAAGTTGTATCATTGTCAATGAAAGTAATCTAATCAATAATGATTTATTTTTTTTTAATTTTTGAGACGACCATTCACATTTTACCTGTCGTAGTCGTTCTCACCTGTAGGTGTCGAGAGATGTTGAAAAGGTCTATTCAAATCCCTAAACATTCATAATCGACGTTTCACACATTAGCAGGAGATTTAAAAACAGATGTAGACATGGTTATAGTATATAATATTTGTATTCTAATGCATATTGCAATCCATTGACAAATCGAACAAACCCGTTGTTGTTATTATTTGATTAGATTTTATATTAATCGAAAAAGGCAATTTAAAAAAGGTTCAATGACATTTAATTTGCAAGATTAATTGCAATAATCGCCTTTGTAATATGTAAACGTTTAGTGTCTGAATCATTTTGACAAAATGATCTATGTACTAGGGCTATTGTTCATTAGAACTTTCGATAAATTTGTTCTTTAAAGACAACGTTGGTTATAATTTTGATGTTTCTTGGTTTATTTTAATTGAAATACATATTTCCTCTACACCTTTATATGAGAACATTATACATTTGATAATATTAAATATCAATATGAATTCACAACTTGATCTTCATAAAATAAAAATGTTTGGTGACAATGATTTTGATAAAAACTTAAGGTTCTATCAGTACAATAAACTTAGTCTCAAATTAAAGTTGTGGTTTTTGTTATTATTTAAACTTCATTAATTTCGCATCGATCTTGTTTGAGTTAGGTGAAACCTCCATCTCAAAAATATTACCCGTTCGTATAACAGTTTTAGTATATTAGGATGTCATGATTTCATATCTGCATGTTCAGTTGTTTTCAATTTGATATTAGTAAATTTGGACAGGTTTAAACTTTGATTCAGTAATGTGCAGTTTGTTCTGATTGTACCTGAGGTTTTCGTATGGTCAGGAATCCCTTTTTATGTGCGCTGCCTTGTGACTCTTGTGTGACTATTCATGCTTGAAAACAAGTGAACGATAAAAATTGAAGAAAAGTTTCTCAACTTTTATAAAAAATCATTTGCAGATAAAGAATGGGGAATTGCATTACAAAACAAAGAAGTCATGGCTACGTGAGTAATAACACTGTATAAATACTGGGATTTTAATGTCTTAAAATTTAATTTTAATGCCATATTAATGTATATAAAATACCAATTAAAAAAACACACTTAATACAAATTGTGTGCCTCCGAAGCATTTGTTATGATTAACCGCTCAGCCAAAAAAGCATGAGTCAAGGATGTATGAGTATGTGAATAAATACCGTGCCCTATGAAAAAAAATCGACGATATCGGTTGCATTACGGGTGTTTTGCATACACAATTTATCATTTAACAATGATGAGATTTTTGCGAATCATACTTCCTTGATGGCTTTAATGAACTTTACATGGAAGACCTACCTTGTTTGTATTGGATACCCAAGCGTCACAAAATTTCGTACAAATAATGGTACATTGCTGGCTCACCTGCATAGTCGAATAAAGAGTTGTACATTTGATTGACAAAAATTCTGTCCGCCGTGAAAGAGGGTCCTCATAAATACTGTTAACTCGCGTAGTTGTATAAACCATATCTGTATTAAAAAAACAAACTCGAAAGTACTTCTGATAAGTTCTATCAAAACTTTTGACTTTTCAACCCTGTATACAACCGTTCCCCATGTGAAATTGAAAAATCGTCTAAAAGAAATAATCCACAATCTTTTCAAAATAAAAAAATAGTTGTATACGCTTTAAACTTATAATTTTGGGAAACCATTCGGCACAATTTAATACTAATGAACAAAAAGATAAAACATGATACACAGAGGAAGAAGGAATCAGTATGCTGTAGTTTCTTCTTGGCACAATACTTGTTGAATATGGAGGTATACTTTTTTAACAAATTGTCGGCATTTCAATTGGAACGAACTTGCCGATCTTTTTATTTTCATTGAATCAGAGTTCTTTCAGACACGTGTCAAAAACAAGAACATCTAAGAAGCCAGAACATTTACTTACGCATTTAAATATATTGCTGGTGTTCTTCCCAGCAACAATACAAACTTTTCTGATTTTTTTATTAATATATCCCCCAGAACAAGACATTAAAGAAATAACAGACACGGCTCCTTCCGCCTCAATTTTATACTGAAACCTCGAATTGACATACATGTTCATCTTCGTACCAGAATATATGATAAACGAGACGATTTTAATTTTGAAATTATCAATTGCATTAGTACATATTGTAGCAATTAAATAACTTCACATGCATATGCGATATATATTTCCCAACTAATTCGGGTATCAAGAGAATGCAGCTGCTGCTCAGACTTTTGAAAAACGTCACCAGTGTCTGCGAAGTAAATTGATGAACCAAGGGGTATGTCAAAGAACGTTTCGTCGTTTCTAAAACATGTACATCAGAAGGTATAAACACCGTGTTGTTAAATATTCTGTATAAGAAAATAATACATCATGGTGTTGCAGAATAAATTTTGGGTACTGACGTTGTGTATCCTCCTAATAACGTATATATTCTTATATTTGTCTTAATGAATATTATTTTTACTGCTACATCTGTTTTTGATGATATTCATTTGACGGGGCTCTATACTTATACATCCCGTCATTGTAATATTGGTCTTTGGTATTTTTTATTGTATTCTTATTTATCATTTCCGAAAATTTACTTTGTCCTTATGCCTTTTTGTGTTTCTTTGTTTTTTTGCTCGAAACTTATACACCTTTCATTATGTTCTTTGTCGTTTTGCCTTTTTGAGTTTCTTACTTGCATATTTGCTAGTGTTTATAGTGATAAAAATTTTAACAAAATAATGACTGATGTACGCCAATTTTGGACATTTTTACCTATTATATCTATTTGTTTTGTTAACATATCGTTGTCAATTTAATAGAATTTTATGCGACTGTAATACAATTTAGAGGTTAAGCTAGCTATAAAACTAGATTTAATCAACCATTTTCTATATAAAAACTGAAAAAGTCAGAAGCTTGACATTTTTTATCCCTTCGTTTTTCGTTTGATGTGTTTGAGCATTTGATTAGTGACTTTCCGTTTGGAATTTTCCTCGGCGTTTGATATTTTTGAGATGTTACTTTTAACATTAACTTTATAAAATACTTTTGCTATTAAAGTGTGTAAAACGTCTTTGATCCAATATGGATTTTACATTTGATCAAAGCAAATACTACTATTCATTTTCTGCAGGTTCTTTCCCTCGGATTTTGATTTATAATTTCAAATAAGAAAAAAAAGCAATAAAATATTTAAAGCCCATAAAGACACATCAAACAAGTAAGATAATAAAATTGAGAATGGAAATGGGGAATGTGTCAAAGAGACAATAACCCGACCAAAGAAAAAACAACAGCAGAAGGTCACCAACAGGTCTTCAATGTAGCGAGAAATTCCCGCACCACGGAGGCGTCCTTCAGCTGGCCCCTAAACACATATATACTAGTTCAGTGATAATGAACGCCATACTAATTTCCAAATTGTACACAAGAAACCACAATTAAAATAATACAAGACTATCAAAGGCCAAAGGCTCCTGACTTGGGACAGGCACAAAAATGCGGCGGGGTTAAACATGTTTGCGAGATCTCAACCCGCCCCTATAGTTTATTCTCATGAAACCATGCAAGTAAAAAGGTTAAAGAGAGTAGATCATGTATTGATCAGAATCAAAATAACTAAAATTAAAAATAAACATTTCAGAAATTATGTCAATTGAATGGATTAGACAGTAATCAGATTCACCACAATTTCATAATCTTCTCAAAATTGATATATTGGATTAACGCAGCATTTAGAAAATAGGTTTTTGGGAATAGTCAAGATACGTGGTCTCCTCATCAATAGGTATGACATATTCCCAGAAAAACATTAAGCAGACAAAGTTCAATCATTTGTTAATATAAAAGAAGAATTTAGTTTGAAGTTTTATAGAATTTCAAAATTATAAGTAGCTTTCTTCAAGTCAAAGGATTCATAAACGGAAGGTTGTACAGACAGCATTTTATATTCCAAGCTGTTTAGAAATTGTTTAGCATTTCACAGCGGTATAATACTTTTACTATAAAAGTTCACTACTTATTTTAATTAACTTTGTATCATTTTTGAACAGTTCTACCCTAGAACTGATTCTGACCTGTCCTATGACATTTTAGAATGGCTTTATGATAGATTATTCCGAAAATTCTGATATCCACTGTACATTGTACCATATGTCAAATTTAATTGAGTCAAGGCATTCCAATTGATATTATATACATGTAGTGTGTATTTCTGTGTTGTGATGTTGCACTTTTGTTTCAGATAAGAGAGAAGGTTTGGTACCATTTAATAGAGGCAACAGTAGTATACCGGTGTTCAAAATTCATAAATCGATTGAGGAAAAAACAAATCCGGGTTACAAACTAACTAGAGGCTCTCAAGAGCCTGTATCGCTCACCTGATTCTACTTGGGTTTTTGAAATCATATAAAAAAATATAAAATTTGGCTAAAAGTAACACCACAACCTCATAAGAAAAGGAACATTCAGGCTATGTTTGACTTCATTCAATTCAGTGGTTCTCTAGAAGAAGACTTTTGTATGCATTTCCCATAGTGTCCTATGTTAAACTAAGTCCTTTGTGGGCAGCCATATTGGATGATGGATCGGCTACAAAATAACAACACTTGGTCAGCACCTCATAAGGAACATTCAGGCCATGTTTGGTTTTACTCCATTCAGTGGTTCTCTAAAAGATGTCATTTGTATGCATTTCCCATATGGTCCTATGTTAAACTAAATCCCCCGCTGGCGGCCATCTTGGATAACTGATCGGCTACAACGTAACAACACTTGGTCAGCACCTCATAAGAAACATTCGTATCATGTTTTGTTCCATTCCATTCAATGGTTCTCTAAAAGAAGTCATTTGTATGCATTTCCCATAGGGTCCTATGTTAAACTAAGTCCATCGCTGGCGGCCATCTTGGATAATTGATCGGTTACAAAGTAACAACACTTGGTGAGCACCTCATAAGAAACATTCGTGCCATGTTTTGTTCCATTCCATTCAGTGGTTCTCTAAAAGAAGTCATTTGTATGCATTTCCCATAGGGTCCTATTTTAAACTCAGTCCCCCGCTGGCGGCCATCTTGGATAATTGATCGGCTACAAAGTAACAACACTTGGTCAGCACCTCATTAGGAACATTCATGCCATATTTTGTTTCATTCCATTCAGTGGTTCTCTAAAAGATGTAATTTGTATGCATTTCTCATAGGGTCTTTTGTTAAACTAAGTGTCCCGCTGGCGGCCATCTTGGATAATTGATCGGCTACAAAGTAACAACACTTGGTCAGAAACTCATAAGGAACATTCGTGCCATGTTTTGTTTCATTCCATTCAGTGGTTCTCTAGAAAAAGTCATTTGTATGCATTTTCCATAGGGTACGATGTTAAACTCAGTTCCCCGCTGGCCGCCATCTTTGATGATGGATTGACTACAAAGTAAAACACTTGGTAACCACCTCATAATAAATTTGTGCCATGTTTTGTTTCATTCCATTCAATGGTTCTCTAAAAAAAGTCATTTGTATGCATTTCCCATAGGGTCCTATGTTAAACTAAGTCCCCCTCTGGCGGCCATCTTGGATGATGGATTGGCTACAAAGTAACAACACTTGGTCAGCACCTCATAAGGAAAATTCATGCCATGTTTGGTTTCATATTCCATTTAGTGGTTCTCTAGAAGAAGTCATTTGTATGTATTTCCCGTAGGGTCCTATGTTAAACTAAGTCCCCGCTGGCGGCCATCTTGGATGATGGATCGGCTACAAAGTAACAATACTTGGTCAGCACCTCATAAGGAATAGTCATGTCAAGTTTGGTTTCATTTCATTCAGTGGTTCTCTAGAAGAAGTTCAAAATGTAAAAAATTAACGACGACGACGGACGACGACGGATGCCAAGTGGTTAGAAAAGCTCACTTGTCCCATCGGGCCAGTCGAGCTAAAAATGAGGGCAAGACATAAAACGTTTAATACCGCTGCAATTATATGCATATGTCCTAAGTCAGAAATCATATTTAGTAGTTATCGTTAGTTGATGTGGTTCATAAAAAATGGAAACAACACGTTTATTAATTTATTGCGTCCGATGCGCTTTTCTGGATTTACCTTCATCAGGAACGCTCAAAGCCAAACATATGAAATCCGAAGATGTATAAGTACCGAAAGTCGTTGAAGAGCTGTATGTAATAAAAAATACATAAAATAAAAAGCCAAATACATCTAAAGCCAACTTTGCCTCAAGGAGTTGAAATCTTTGTTTCATAATTTCCAAATTTATAAACGGACAATTTTAGTAAAGTTTTTAAAATCATGTCAGGACCGACTACTAAACTGATTATACCCTCGGGGACTGATAGTCCAACGGCAGAGATATCGACCCAGTGATGTAAAAAATGGAAAACAACACGTTTAATAATTTATTGTTAACGTTTGAAATCCGAAGTGCTTCTCGTTTCTCTTTTTTTTAATTGACTGTTCGTTTCCTGTTTGAATGGGTTTTCACTAGTAAGTTTAAGGGGCCCTTTATAGCTTGCCGTTCGGTGTATGCCGCGGCTCCGCGTTAAAGACCGTTGGTTTTTACTTTTATAAATTGTGCCTTGGATGGAGAGTTGTTTTATTGGCCTGATACTACATCTTCCTATATCAATGCATATAGTATGATTCATTTTTATTAGGAAGATACACACATACCTGATCCAGATTATCCAGATAATGATGAAATATACTCCAGAATAGGTGAGATGAACAGAATACCATGTGCAGAATCATTAGTTTTTCAGGTAAAATTGCAAAAATGTAAAAAAAAATACAATGTTTTTGTCCTTAAATATCTGAAGTTTTTAAATGTGTGGAATTGTTTTAAAAAATAGAACGACGATTGTCCAGTGTCTTTATTTTCATTCAGAAACACCCCATTTATACTATAATACTGGTTATCAAAAGTAACGATACACAAGTTGAACTGCAATGTATTATAAAATTTAATGAACAAGAAAAACTTTTAAATTATGCAATTTTAAACGCATAATGATTAAAACAATCTGACCAAATATTAGAAAGTAAAAAAAAACCGTGTTATTGCACCCAGTGTTCAAATTTATTTTCGGAAATGATTTTTGGATGAAAATACGATTTTTGAAATAACAAAAATGTTCCATAAGAAATAAAAAAAAGCTATCGCGTATGCGTTCTTGTGCGCTTTTGCATTAAATAGATGGTATTATAAGAAATAAAACTGTATACATGTATATCAGAACAATTTGGCAATTAATTTCATTTGTTCATAGTATTGAATTTCATAATGTATGGAAAATACATTACCTTGTTTCGTTTCTGTTGTTGACTGGCCTATAGTCATAAGTATAGTCTATAAAAAAAACACATACAACGTCATACGTACCGTATCGTCCAGAGTAGGCGATACTGCCCAGAGAAGGAAAGAAAAAATATGAGTGTTAAGATTTGAACGATACCGATAAATTATGGTAATATATAAAAAGGATGTTATAAAATCGTGTTGACAAATTACGTCTGAACAAATAACCTTCTTTAGTTTCAAATGTAATACAATACAATTTGGTTTGTATATGTACAGTGATGTAGATACACATTTTGTTTTATCATCGTGCACCAAATAGTACACAGAAAATAAACAAAAAATGTCATGTGAGCATAACAATATAGTTGTATACTAGCTAAGCTCTTGATGAATGCAATAATACAGTAATTAGATTCCAATGAATAACGAACACCAGTGTAAAGCACGTTATACAGAAAGATAAAGCAAGAAGAGGACCATCAACAAACTCTTGTACTTAATTAGCTGAAGTTTCACTTCTTACATCCGTTTAACACCACTCAATTAAATACTTAAAATATATATTCTCCAGACGCCATCAAAGAATTACATTTTGGTGGCAGCCATTGATTTTGGAACAACTTTTTCTGGATATGCCTATTCGTTTCGACACGATTACGAAACAGACAAGCTGAAAATATATACCAATATGTGGGCACATAACAGCGGGCTATCGACAAAGGCTCCATCAGCAGTTTTGATTGGTCCAGATCGTAAAGTGAAGGCTTTTGGATATGAAGCACACAGGAAATACAACGAATTAATAGAACGTGAAGAGGGCATGGATCATCTATTCTTCGAAAAGTTTAAAATGATGTTGTTTACCACGAAGGTATACAAATTAAATATGAACCAAATTAAATTGCTTAGATCGACAATTTGTCACGCTTAGTAATACCCTTCATCAGAAACACTAAGGGCAACGGTTTTGGAAGCACAAAATGTATTAATATATGAGAAAACAACAGTGTGTACTACATCAATTAAATACATGTACATTAATTCAATTTTCAATACTAATAGAAAAAAATATTACAAAGTTTTAACAAAATGTATAATGAAGAATACTATTTAAAAAATAAAAGAATGGCATCGCGAAACGTTCAAATATACAGCTTGTTACTTTTTCTCAAATGAATAATTAGCTTGAACATAAATCCAACCTGATATTAATTAACGCACAGGTCAACTGCAGTTCAAGAATAAATTGGTGTTTAGAATATGCATACTGTTGACCTAGACCGTATATATTTGTCAACTATAAAGGGTCTCAACCTGACATAATTTGAAACAAATTAAAACGAAAGAAACAAAGGGTTTTGATTTATGAAAAAAACCATGCAGTCAACGTTAAACAATTAAGACAAACAGCGATAGAAGAAAACCTCCAAATAACAGTCTAATATGCGGTATGCTATCCAATGGGACGACTATCATCCAGTGATCAAAGAGGAAGAAATTAACAACAATTATAGTTCACCGTACAGTTATTTCGTTTTTTGTCAAAACATGTACATTTTATCGTCAGTTCTTGCTGCATTATAGTGCAACACATATTTCAGAATCTAAACAACACAACTTTGATACGTGATATTTCTGGAAAGGAGATGCTTGCTATAGAGATGTTTGCTTTGGTACTTGGATATCTACGGAACCATTTAATGCAAAGACTTCAGAACCGTGATACCGATGCCATACTGGAAGAAAACATGATACAATGGGTTCTAACTGTTCCGGCAATATGGAGTGAAAAGGCAAAACAGTTTATGCGATATGCAGCGGATAAAGTAATTAAATGAATTTACATGAATATGAGAAACTAAGTTGTTAATGAACAAATTACCCAAAAGTTTTGTTAATGGATATTTTAAAAAACATTTAAACAGTTTTAGTTGAAATAAATTTTTAAAATTAAATTTAACAAAAAATTGTTCGTTATTGCTTATAATTTAATGTAACTGATTTATAATGAAGACATAAAGAAAAGATTAACTGTACATTTTGTATGAATACAGCCATTTTAAACTTAAATCGAATGTACTTAATTTTCAGGGTGGTATTCCGAGTAAACACCTTATTCTCGCTTTGGAACCAGAAAGTGCATCGTTATACTGTAAATACCTACCACAATGCATCACCATGCAAGGCAAACGAATGACTGAAAACACATTAGAAAATGGAACAAAGTACATAGTGTTGGACATTGGAGGTATTTAATTGTATTATCAGTGTACATATATACAAGGGGCAGGATATTTCGAAAGACAACATTTTTTTTCAATCCAAGTCATAAAAATAGCACGATGAAGACCCACGTACTTTGACCTCTAATCATTGTGGTTTACTTTAACAAATTTTGACTTGGATGTAGAGTTGTCTAATTGGCACTCATATCACATCTTGTATTTATTTCAAACGAAAAAACGACTAAAGAACAATTTACAACTTTTGAAAGACTACATAGAAATATATGACTAAACGACCAGCATACTACACAAAAAACCGTGGTAATCTCATGTAATTCTGTAGGACAAGCAAAATTATCCTGATCTGTAACGTGCAGAAATACTGGAAATTATGTGAAAAATCCAGGCCAATATGAATAAGATTCTAAAATGTGAATATCTCTTTCAGCATTTCGCTCTGTTTATCTATCAAGAACTCGAAATGCCCATATTATAAAATAACAGTTGCCTGTTAAAAATCCGTCTGTGTTAAGCAGCTATAATCTTGACAAATTACGTCTGAACAAATAACCTTCTTTTGTGTCAAATGTAACACAATTCAAGTTGGCTATGTACAATCATGTATATACAAATTTTGTTTTATCATCGTGCACCAAATAGTACACAGAAAATAAACAAAAATGTCATGTGAGCATAACAATATAGTTGTATACTAGCTAAGCTCTTGATGAATGCAATAATACAGTAATTATCTCTTACTTTCATTTATGTCAATTCATCGACGCAAATTCTGTAAAGATGCATGTTTTATGTCAGAGATATTTAGAACTATGTTGTTGCATTACATGTGTCATCGATTGTGATTGTGCCTTTGCTATTTATAAGACTTTTTCCTGTACTGATTTGTGTTGAATGTTCCGTGTATATGTTGTTAGTCCAAACATAATATTTCGTAAAAATCCAAATATCCCGGGGGCTGTCTTCTTCATAGTATGGAAAACCTTCTATCTTTAGAGAACTAAAAACGATTAAAATAGCTGACAGAATATTCGGCAAACACTAAAAGTTAGAATCTACTAATGTTATGTTTCAGGCGGGACTGTTGATGTAACAGCTCATGAAATACAAAGAGACGGAACTCTCCAAGAACTATATCAAGCAACAGGTGGTTGCTGGGGTGGAACAACCATAGATCTGGAATTTCAGAGTTTGTTAAGCACGATATTTGGATCCGATGTCATTTCTAAAATAAATGATGAACATCCAAATGAAATGATAGATGTACTACTCGATTTTGAAATGATAAAGAGAAGCTACGAACCAGGTGTAACCTCTCACATCAGTATCAAATGCCCTTCGTACTTTTTCGAGGTTTATGAAAAGAAACATGGTGTCAGCATCAGGGAAGATGTTAAAAATACCTGTACAGGTGAACAGGTGAAATTTGTCAGAGATAAGCTACTCATATACGCAGATACGTATGAAGGTTTCTATACTAAAACTTTGGATAAACTTGTCAATCATCTCAGACAACTTTTACATTTAGACACATTGTCAGACATTACAACATTACTTCTTGTAGGAGGTTTTGCTGAATCAAAAGTGATTAAAAACAGCATCATTACAAACTTCCCCCTACTTCGTGTTATAAACCCAGACGATTGTTCCATGGCAGTGTTAAAAGGTGCCGTGTTGTATGGTCATGACCAAAAAGCGATTAGTTCCAGAATTTCCAAGTGTTCCTATGGAATTGGAACTCACGTTAACTTTCATGAAGGAATCCATCCGGAAACAAAGAAGCGTATTGTTAATGGTATAGAGATATGTGATGATATTTTTGATATGCACATGAGGTTGGGAGAAAGAGTTGAAATAAGTCAACCCAGGTTAGAAAAAATCTACCATCGGCGCGTTCGTCCTGATTTTTCAACTACTGCCTCTCTGTATGTCTATGCATCCACTTCTAACTCTCCCATGTTTGTTACCGATGACTCTTGTAATGTGTTAGGATGTTTGTCTATTGCGCTTTCTGGTGATAGAGATGGAAAGGTACAAAAGGCGCTTCCTGTCGATACTGACAAAACAGTACAAAGTGCGCTTTCTAAGGATACAAATAACACAGTACAAAGTGCGTTATCTGGGAATACAAATACAACATTACAAAGTGTACTCGTCAGTTTCCATTACGTTGGTACAGAACTAGGGGTGCTTGTTCGAGTGGCAAAGACCGGGAAAGTATTAGGAGCAAAGTTCGACTTTCTTTGTTAAAATTCAATAGTTGAATTTGAAAAATAATAACTTCGGTCGTTTAGCTATATATATAACTATATAAGCACAACTCTGATAAACAAATGAATTATATACGTTATAAAAACAATTGTGAAGATATTGATGATTTTTATTTATATTTTGTTGATGTAATTGTCAGATTCATACATGTATATAAAATACACACTACTTAAGAAATATTTGGGTAACAAAGTTCATAATTCCTTTGCCAAAAATGGCAAAAATTCTACACAGTAAAGTATGTGGTAAACAAATATGCAATATGTCATGACACAAAATCCCAACATACTCTTGACAAAACCCATTAGTAAAGTAACAGTGCTTCATTACTTCCCTGTGTTTTCAAAGTCACAATAAGGTATATATATTTATTGCATTTTCCTTTTCTTATATTTACAAAACAGAAGAAGAGATAGGATTGAATAGGTCAAAAAATGAGTGCGTACATCATGGTCCTTTTATTTAATTCTAAGCAAATGTAAAAAAAACAAACATTTTTTTTAGCGCTCTGATAATCAATTGAATAGATCGTATTAGGAGAACGTCCGTCTGTCATTCCCACTTGTCATATCGTACGAGTTTAAGAATTGTAGGCTCGCCTAAGGTTCTAAACGCCTAAATCCAATCATACGTTTAACAAGCACAGGACTAAACTTTGTGTGTTGATTTAAAAGTTGAATACTTAAACTTTCTATTTTTCTTCTCTTGCATCAACATGTACTTTATTCTTTTATACTATTTAATTCCCCATTGAAAGGCCTCCAATAGACCGAATGACTGTAAATTCATTGTTATCGATAGCCGATGACAAACAAGTTAAAGGCAAATGATTAAGTCATATAATAATATTACAAACATAAGTATTGTGGTTGGCCATGCTGTAATGCAAATCATTCTAACAGTTTTAAACTTATTCAACATGATGAAAGCACTCCCATAACTGTCTCCCTTTTCTACTTTTAAGATTACTTCCGCGCAATGAAAATTTGTATAAAATTTATTATAATTTCATTTATAATAAGCTTATTTTACAACGTGTAAGCATAGATGTAATACCATACACTGGCAGTAATACGATATGTAAACTAGAATCATTTTTGTATGTACATGTATTTAACTTAGAGTCAGTTTCTTCGTGTTGTTTGTTTAACTTTGCAAATTTTGAATAAACTATTTTGCAATAAAACAGTTCAGCATTCTTTTGAAGGAAATACACCTGTCAAATAAAGACGAAAATGTACAAAGATATTATATATTATCAAATAGAATAGAATAGAATGTCAATATAATACGCGTGTCAAATTTGTTTCTGCTGTCATTATGCTAACATTCCTTTACTAAATGATAACGGTAACAGTGTCATCGGGGGAATGGAGGATGGAAGATTGTTGATCAAAAATTTGAATGATTGGCTTCAAGTTATTGGATTGTGTGATGCCCCTGACCACACAATGGAGGAACAATCTGACTGGTAATGACAGACGAATGACTGATTGGTCGAATTTTTGGGAACTTTGAATATGAAACTCTGGTTCAATTTTTGGAACACGCGATGTATCAATAATTAAATTATTCTACACGGAATACTTTTGTTATGGATGGTTTGTGTTCAATCTAAAGTCCTTAAACCAATCAGATGAAATAAATTTGTTTACACACAGTCTGTATATAATAACTAATTTGACATGAATACTGTACATATAATAACCGACATTTAAATTAAGTGATATAATTCCATGTCAAATATTATACTATTTTTAAAACTTGGAATAATAGAGTCAAATTGATAGTCTGATAATAAATAAACCGACATCTTATTTCGAATCATGTTAGTTTTAAAGTCCTATATCATCAGAAATATATTAAAATACGGAATGAATTAAACGACTAAACACAGTAAATTAAAGTTCAAAATAACAAAATTGGAAATTGCATGATATTGCTCAGTCACAATTTTTTGACTTTCTTGTATGGGAAAACTACTTTTAGAATTTGCTTTGTGCGCAACTGCTTAGAAACATCAAAAACCGTTCTTATCATGTCATAATCAATAATAATGATAATAAACCAAGGATTTCGTTAGAATTATTTTACGACAACTTTAACCAAAAATATTGAGAAGACTTCAGTTTCTCAATATTTGTGTTTTTTTTAATACGGTGACCTATAGTTGTTAATTTCTGTGTCATGTTGGTCTCTTGTGGAGAGTTGTCTGATTTGCAATCATACCACATCTTCTTTTTTATATTGAAAGAATGGTTCCTTTTGTCTAGAATTAAATTCAGAAAGGCGCATATTTTCGTTTAATTTCAATGCTTATAATATACCACCAGCAAGGCAAACAAGACACTCATAATAATCTTTTGGATAGTTGTCTGTGCCGTGTACACACATTTCTTGGCAAAGTACGTTATAAATATACAGGTGGTGTCAAATATTTTGTTCGTAATACTGTTTTGTTATCTCAAAACAAAATAATTGTAGTTTTAAAAATTGTGCACTATGTATTTACCTTCTGTTAATCAAAATTACTAACGAAACGGGTGTTCAGATCTAAGAAATGCACTTCATGGATGGATCTTTAAGGGGCTCATAGTCTAGGTAAACAAACTCAAATAAGAATGAACATAATATTCTAAGCAGTCTACTATATTAGCTTTGCCATAGTTCGAAAAAAGTGAATAAGACCTCAAGATGCAAATAAAATGCATGTTCATGTTTTCACTGTCACTTTATATATTAAATTTGTATTTACTAAATGATATTATATGACAATTCTATCGTTCATCTTCGATAATTATGATCGATACATTTACATAGATATAGGAAGATGTGGTGTGAGTGCCAATGAGACAACTCTCCATCCAAATAACAATTTAAAAATTAAACCATTATAGGTTAAAGTAAGGCCTTCAACACGGAGCCTTGGCTCACACCGAACAACAAGCTATAAAGGGCCCCGAAATTACTAGTGTAAAACCATTCAAACGGGAAAACCAACGGTCTAATCTATATAAACAAAACGAGAAACGAGAAACACGTATATATTACATAAACAAACGACAACTACTGTACATCAGATTCCTGACTTAGGACAGGTGCAAACATTTGTATATCCATATTTTGTAGGGATTGTACAAATAAATTTATATTATGATTTTTGGCGCATACATTTGCTTTATTGACGTTTTTTGTTTACTGAATGCAAGATTACAAAAACATCACTATAGCAACACTTTCAAAAAATAGAATCTTGTTTCACTATTTCGGTTTGACTTTGTAGTTTTAAAAGTTGAAAAAGTTTTGATTTCATTTTTATCTAGTTTCTTATTGTCAGACTCTTCAATACCAATGCTTCTTTTTCTTTGAGGGAATACGAAATCATCCATCTTGTTCATTGATTTTTTTAAGACTTTCCGAACCTTTTGAGATCTTGTTCTCACACTTTCTGGTATAGTTTGGTAAGCTGCGTCTCTAAAAACTTTATTATGACTAAGATAAATTATAGGTTTCATAACATACGTCATATGTGTTATTGGTACGACCATAGAATACCATCCACCCCACATTGAAAACGAGGCATACGCATCAAGGTAGCAAACAATGACGTATGGAATCCACATTACCAAGGCAACACCCCACATGATTGTATAAGTCACAGTCAAGTGTAAGTCCATTTGCTCTTCGGATTTTTCATAAACGTGTTCTATCAATGTAGTATGATCTGCATTCGTTTTTTCGTTCGAGTGAGGTGCCGGGAACAGTTCACCCTGTATCTTGGCTTCCGATCGAGATGTTGCTGACCCTGGTAAATCACAATTCTGTAGTATCTCAGTACTTAAAACTTCTATTTCCGGGCCGATTTCTAGTCTTGAATTTATCGTATCGATATGTGATACAGATAAAGCTTCGGTGGTTTCCCTCGAAAGTCTGCAAGTATTTTTTTTTTCAAACATTAGCTCGTGATTATTGTTTATCACTTCACCCGCACGAAATTTATTAATTTTTTGGCTAGCTACATCTACTTCCGTCTGTAGCTCTGAGAGCATATTTAGAATATTTTTCCGTTTTCTTCCAATAAGAATAAGAAAAACAATGGATAATGCAGATGGAATATAAATAGCAAATATAAACAATAGATTCATACCTCTTATATTGTCGGTATGTCTGATATTGCAAATATGTTCGTACGAAATATACTCCAAGACACCCCATCCGGTAAGTGGTAGTATTCCGACAAACAGAAAAACAACACACAAACAAACAATTATAATAATTGAAACTTTGTTTCTGCCTAGTGTTTTGTCATAAAGATCAGAGCCTGAAATCTTCATCCAACGTTCTATGAATATAATCAACTGTAGATAAAATGTCATTAACAGACATCCGGTTACCAAATCTCCGCTTACGATGCACACAAAATCGGATAAAATCCAATCTTTTGCAAAAGAAACAATAAGGGATGGGAATAAAATGAAGAAATACGCAACGAAATCTAAAACTATGAGACTTATTAAATATATCCTTCCTGATGATATTTCTAGTCGTTTTCTTCTAATAGCATGCACTAAAACAGAATTCAGTATTATTCCAATGATCAAAATGAGGAGAATTGTAACTCCAACAACTACAGGGAAAACATCATTTTCTAGCCAACGATAAAATGGTGATGTTAATGTTTCAAAGGGATCGGAAATACCCGATGTTCCAGACGAATTACTTGACATTTTTGTACTGATATTCCGTCTCAAATTTTGAACATGATGATAAAACGGACATCCAGGATATTTTTTAGTTACAAATTACATACACATACACTAATAAAACGTATGTAATTCCCTTACCTTTACAAATATGGATCGAAATTGCACAATTATGTCCGACTGGTTTAAACACCCCAAATTAGCGATCTTTGTATAAAATATTGTAATAAATACCCACGGAGATAAGTATCTATAATTCGTCGTATTTGTTTATTTTGACAGTTATTAAAGTTCCGGATAATTCTAAAGATAAACAAACTGGCAACGTTTATTAACCTCATAAAACGCGACTATAACATAACTTTTATAAGTATTTCTTTTAACTAGATTATAAATATGTCAACCTTGTAAAAAAATCATAAATTGTATTTTTTATTATCACATTGGGAAAGTTAAAAGTCGTAGTTTAAAAAGGAGATATTTTGAAATACATCTGAATGACGTTTATACTACAGTACAAGTTGAAATTCATTAGAATCAAGGATTCTCCCAATTTAAAAGTGCAAATTGGAATAAAATAATGTATGAGTAGAACATATAATTCTGATTGATACTATTAGTCAGTAAAATGTAGATTAAGAGTGAAAATCAGAATTCCTATATCTACTTGTAAAACTATTTTACTATATTAAAGTAGAATCCTGTGTACTTTTAAATTATTGATGGATTCATTGATAATAATCATAAAAGTATATTCGACACTGCCCGCCTTTAAGCTAAGTGACAGAACCAAAGACAATACTTGAAGACTTTGAAGTAAATTTAAAAGGTTAAGAATTTCATTTGGTTATAAAGAAAGTAAAAAAAATGACACATTTGTATGAACGTCTTCTCAAGCAAGCACGTGCAGTGTTTTAAATCAACAATGGCGGCTGTCGGCTCAAAACTGATATAACTTGTCTGGATATACTGATCCGCTTACACATGTGGACAGCTGTGTGAGCTATATAACATTAAGAAAATGAGGTATGGTTATGCAATGACACAGATTTATGCAACTAAATATCACTGTGCGGCTATCAATAATGAATATATTATTAAACCCATACCGTATCAAAGATATAAGGCACCAACATGTATTGATCAAAGCTACGAGATATATAAAAAATCTTAAGTATTTTTTTTTGTTCAATCAAAAATGAAAGTAAAATAGTGAAATGATAATTCGCTTTTAGCAGCCAAAATGATTCAATTTTGTCAAATTAAGCTAAGAAACATTGATAATTACTGATTCACTTGCAAGTGAATTAGTACACCTCATTAAATCCGTATTCATGTGAACTTCAATTTAACCCCTAGCTAGAAATTGACAACGCATGCATTATATATACGTGTACGGGTTATTTAAAGAAAAAGAATGTCAATAATAAAAGTGAAGCTACGGTAAATCATTTGATTACTGATTCGATCTATATAAAATCATTCTTGTACGGTTAAAACAATGACAACCATATTTTTTAAATCTATAAGATAAAATCAAACAGACCTATAAAAATCTAATTGCACGTGTTGGATTGATCTATTCATATCGTTATTTATGTTTACATTAGACTAGTCAATCTAGCATGAATTTGACCCTAACCCTAAAGTAATTGCAACAGAATATTTTTAAGCTTTAATCTTTATCTTTACACCCCAAATATACACAGAAAAAAGTCCAATAAAATCTAACTTGAGGAAGACTTAAAAATCACCATATTGCATTGAAAAGGGAGATAACTCTTGCAAAAAAGACAGAAATATCAATAAAAATTGATACAAAATTATAAATTTACCGCTTCTAATCATCAGAATGGATTGATTCTTTATTTTTAAGCGGTCTTTAGAGTATAACAAACAACTCTAAAGGTGTTTTCATATTTTAACCAAGCTATAATCTAGATTTCGTAATTCATTAGTTGACCGTTTGTTGAATTTTCCAACATGTCAAGGTTAAAAATCTCAAATTTAATAAAAACAATAAAGCATGTATTCTTCTTTTTTTGGTTTAAAGTTTATTAAGTTTAGTAAGTTGCTGAAAAAATATAATATACAGATATAAACAATACCAAATTTTCACATTATTTTTTCAAAATGGTTACAAAGCTTCAAATTTGCAATTTCTTTTAAGAAAAATGCATGAAAAAAAAAAAACTACCCATAAAACTTCGTTTTTTTACATTTCATGAGCAGAAGATTAAATAGTTTAGTCAAATATAAACTTAAAACCCCATCAAAGTATCATACTTTACATAAATTTCAAGAAAAACAACCAAAAACTGACCAAAAAAGACTCATTTTTGCAAGAGTTATCAACTTATCTCCCCTTCCAATGTTAATTTCCATAGGAAATTAAAAATGCTGATTTTGAGTTTTCCTCAAGTTAGATTTAAGGGACTTTTTTCTGTGTATATAGAGAGCATAATGCTATAGATTAGAACTAAAAACATTTTCTGTTGCAATTAGTTTGAGGTTAAATCTTAGTTTGACTAGACTAAGACTACATTGCTTATATGGTCATCTGAGGTCAGATCGATAGTTAATTAGATGGCGTCTTGACTAACAAACACACGAAACGAACCTGCATATTATCTACACCATGCTCTGTATACTGTTTATTTTAGACTTTTGGTAGTTTGGATATATGTTTTACATTGTTATAAATCAAATATGAGTATTTGAGTCAAATCTTTGACAATGAATTTAACAGCTACTGCCCCTTTAACAATTCATACGTTAATACCGACGGCCTAAATTATGTAAAAAAACAGTAAAAAACATCAAATTCAATCAACGTATAACCAGTTCCTTTAAAAACTCAGATTGTGTGTGTCAGTTTAGTAAAACGTGTCTTATTCGACCTGTTGATACTGTTTATAATGCTTTTTTGTTATTTTTTATTTTATTTATATGGACCTTGTCTGAACACCAGCTTTGATTATTTGTAATATCTTCAATTTTTCACTTATTCTTACTCCATTTGTATAAACTTCAAGATTATAATTATTTTTTTAAAACCTGTTTTTTTTTAAAGTGAATATTGATTGGTAAAATATTTCTCAGTGATGTCCTGCCATGGCTTTGTTTGATTTTGTTTGTTAGCTTGTTGGTCATGAATGTTTGTCTCTAATATTTTTTGTATTCAGATATCGCAGATCAAATTTATTCGTTCATTGTGTAATCCGATGATACGTTTTTTGATTGAGGTAAGTCTGCCAATTGATATTTTATCGTGTGGTTTCTATGTTGTGATGTTATGCTATTGTTTCAGAAAAAGCGAGAAGGTTTGGATCCATTAAAACGTTTAATAACGCTGCAAATGTTTGCACCTGTCTTAAGTCAGGAATCTGATGTACAGTAGTTGTCGTTTGTTTATGTAATTTATATGGCACGCCGTTATTATATTTATTCAATTTATAGATATCTTATTTAGTTAAATAAGATATCTTATAAACTAATTGAGATATCTTAATAACAAAATTAGATATCTTAATATTAATTGAGATATCTGATTTATTAATTTATAAGATATCTTATTAGCTATATACGATATCTTTTATATAGTTAATAATATAGATATCTTATTTACGTAATAAGATATCTCTATTAGTTTATAAGATATCTCTATAAATTAATAAGATATCTCTATAAATTAATAAGATATCTCTATTAATTAATAAGATATCTTATAAAGTATGTATTTAAAAGATATCTTTATAAAGAAGTAAGATATCTTATATACTTTATAAGATATCTTATTACTTAGTCTAATAGAGATATCTTATAAACTTATAGATATATCTTATACACTTTTAGAGATATCTTATTAACTTATAGAGATATCTTATTAACTTATAGAGATAGCTTATAAACTAATAGAAATATCTTATTAACTTAAAGAGATATCTTATAAACTTATAGAGATATCTTATTTAATTGGTTATAAAGATATCTTATTTAATATATAAGATATCTCCATAAGTTAATAAGTACGGAAGCCTGGAGCTGCCTTGTGTAATTGTTTATAACTAAACCATATTTGATAATCATTGCGATAATGTTTTGTATATTGCAAAATGACGTCTTATTTATCGCAATAATTCGCTGTATCTAACACCAAGGCACTTTATTTAGCGCAATGATTTGTTAAATTTAACACTAAGAAGACTTAATTATCGCAATATCTGCTATATATATACAACAAGTCGCCTTATTTATGGCAATATTTCGTTATATCTAACAACAAGACGTCTTTGTTATTGCGATGATTTTATTGTGTAAAAACGGTACCACTTAATTAACGCGATTTACGATTTTTTTTCGCTTTAAATTTCGGAATTTAAAGCTAAGTCATCATAATTATGGCGATAGCACATTTCAATTTACATATGTAGCGTGAGCAGCCATTCAACGGCCATTTTCGTTATGATCAACACCCGATCAACCAGACCATTTTAATAATTTCTTCATTTGACTAGAGAAGACTAAGTGGACCTACATACAAAGGAAGCTACCCTCATTCTGAACAATGCTTTTGGTAAGTAAATATTTCATGGTATCAACATAATAGCTACTGTTTGTTCTTTTTATACCACCAACTTGAAACGTGGGGGTATATAGAAATCGTTGCCCCCACCCGTCTTTCCGTCCGTTATGGTAGCCATGCAGGAGGTACCTTTTATCTGCGAGACTCATCCTTGTCCATTGAACAAAACTTAATAAAAATTTCACAAATTCTTTATAATATAATGCCTCTGTGCACCTTTTATTTCATATATTGATTGAAATTTATATTTTTTGGGTTTGCCATAGCAAAACAAGGACTTTTCCATCCCTTGCCAAAGGGTATTCATTTCTTATTCGCAACTGCAAGATCAACCTTAACCACTGAACAAAACTGACGGACAGACGACAATTATATACCATAATACATTTGTAGGTCCGTCAAAGTTTCGACAGGCGTATAAAAAACAGTTCAACTACTTTTACAAGCCGAAAAGGAAAATAGAAACGTGACGCCAGTAAACAAGACTTATTTTAATCTGAACATGCAAATTGAATATTATGTTATGTATTTTACATTAGACACATTCACAGAACAACACCATCTATTATGAGAGTCCCAGAAACTATAATAGTTGACAGTTTTCCTACTAATTCCACGTGTTTCCGAGTCATAGTAAACTCGAAATAGCCTACAATGCATTGCAGTTCATTGAGTCGATTGGTCAGTATTTTAAGGCCACAACAGCCTTCCGTTTTTGGAAGTTACTACATTTTTACTATGCAATATATTCTCACGTCAGAAAATCTAGAGTTCCCGACCTGTTTATAACAGGCATATATGGTTAACCATATCAAATCATATACAATTTTAATTGTGTCCTCAAATAATCATTTTGAGTAGTGCTTTCTGATCCCAAGGGAAAAAGGGTAAATAAATTGTTTGGTTCCGATTCAGCCTGAAAAGAAGAAAGGAAAATAATCAACTTTAGTTTTTGTCGAGCCTGCAACTTTTGTTGCAGAAAGCTCGACATAGGGATAGTGATCCGACGGCGGTGTTAGCTCACTTCTTCAAAGGTTTATATTTTAGAAGGTTAAAGACCTGGATGCTTCATACTTTTTATATAGATGCCTCATGTTATGAAGTTTCCGTCATTCACATGTCCAATGTCCTTGACCTCATTTTCATGGTTCAGTGAACACTTGAAAAAAAAGTTCAGAATTTTTGTAATGTTGAATTCTCTCTTATTATAAGTAATAGGATAACTATATTTGGTATGTGCGTACCTTGCAAGGTCCTCATGCCCGTCAGACAGTTTTCACTTGACCTCAACCTCATTTCATGGATCAGTAAACACAGTTAAGTTTTGGTGGTCAAGTCCATATCTCAGATACTATAAGCAATAGGGCTAGTATAGTTGGTGTATAGAATGACTGTAAGGTGTGCATGTCCAACTGGCAGGTGTCACCTGACCTTGACCTCATTTTCATGTTTCAGTGGTTATAGTTAAGTTTTTTTGTGTTTTGGTCTGTTTTTCTCATACTTTATGCAATAGGTCTACTATATTTGTTGTATGGAATGATTGTAAGGTGTACATGTCTAGCGGGTAGATGTCATCTGACCTTGACCTCATTTTCATGGTTCAGTGGTCAAAGTTAATTTTTTAAGGTTTGGTCTTTTTATCTAATATTATATGCCAAATGTCAACTATATTTGGTGTACTGAAATGAATTATAATCTGAATGTCAGTCCCGCAGGTTTTATTTGACAATAATCTCAATTTAACGGTTCATTGCACAGTGTTAAGTTTTTGTGTTTTGGTCTATTTTTCTTTACCTTTAAGTAATAGGTCAACTATATTTGTTGTATGGAAGCATTGTTAGCTGTACATGTCTGCCTGACATGGTTCATTGGTCTTTGTTTAGCTATCTTGGTTAATGTTAAGGTTATGTGACAGTTGTAATAAAGCTTTATTCTTAGGACTATCAACATAATATCAATGATTAGTAAAGAAGGCGAGACATTTCAGTGTGTGTACTCTTGTTACACCTTGCATGCATATCAAAATGAGCAAAAATACAGTTTCTTTACATTTGAACTACTAAGAGCATGACTTATTTGAAATAGGTTTGTATTGATTATGACTTTCCGTGGTTTTATTTAAAAATGTTTTTAATTATTACTTTTATGTCAAAAAAACCTACCACAGAGGAAGTTAGAAATAAGCAAAAATAAAAAGGGGCGGATGTTAGTCTGGTCAACAAGGTAACTGTGATTTAAAAACGGTTGAAATTACAATCCAAATTTTCCACACAAACCTCTTTTTAATCAACATTAACATCATGATAGAATTTCAATATGATCTGTTTGGTAGAACAAAATCAACCTTAAGTCGTTTGCATATTTCAACATTAATCTCAAAATTAGACCTATAAATTGACATTGAAAAAAAAACCCAGTTTTTAGAAAGCTTGTACGAGTTCGCTAGCAACCCTTTGCGGGTTTTTAATTTGATAGGTGACTTTTTGTTAAATATTTATTTGTTTTGAGATTGTTACACAAGTATGACTGATATACCCATTTTATTGCTATGTGACCTATTATAAAATTGAGAATGGAAATGGGGAATGTGTCAAAGAGACAACAACCCGACCAAATAAAAAAACAACAGCAGAAGGTCACCAACAGGTCTTCAATTTAGCGAGAAATTCCCGAACCCGGAGGCGTCCTTCAGCTTCCTATTATGTCTGTTTTGTTCATACATGTACATCGTTTTATATAGAATGGAATTTGATACGACTGTCATACAAGTGAGAAGTTTGGTGCTATAGAACCAGGTTCAATCCTACATTTTCTTCATTTGAAAATGCCTGTACCAAGTCAGGAATATGACAGTCGTTGTCCATCCGTTTGGTGTGTTTTGTCATTTGATTTTGCCATTTGATAAGGGACTTTCCGTCTTGAATTTTCATCGGAGTTCAGTATTTTAGTTCCATTTGATAGGATAACGTCATTAATTTTCATGGCATCAATTGACAATTGATGTTATGATAATGTACACACAAGCGCAAACGATGCATGGCAGATTTAAAATTTATGATTTGAGTTTTCTCTCAGTTTCATAAGAATGAAGATAACAATATGTATTTTAAGCTCCACGGCATCAATTGGTGATTTGAAGATTGCAAATACCCATTACTGGCTCTGCCAACGCCAGTAAAGTTAATTTGCGACCATCCAATTACGAAATGCTGCCGTCGCAGCTTAAAATATAATACAGTTATCTACTGATAAATATCTTTGCATACATTCATTTTGATCCAATCTTTAAGGCTATCTGAACATCTTCCCCAAGTTTACTATACATCAAATAAGACCATTTCAGTGGAACAAATGCAATAAAATAACAGTCTAAAGTTCTAAGTTGTACACTTTTATGTTTCAGATGGTACTTGCTCTTCTCCTGTTCTGCAAGGCCAGTGCTATTCCATATCCAGACATAGATGCCTCATTAGACGAACTAGTTGTATACTATACAAGTTTTTCATTTACAACAAAAGAAGTACTCGGGTTTTTACTAAACATACATCATATAATGCTGAGCGAAAGATCATTTTATAGAATTAAAAAACGTTTGAGATTGCAAAAAAGAGGAGTTGAAAGTGCTATATCTGATATTGTTACAAAAATTTTACAGTTAAGAAATGCAGGATATACCAATATAGGTTATCGATCTTTATGGAATGTACTTCGCTGCCTAGGCGTAAGAGCTTCACAACACACGGTTATGCTAGTTTTGAAAGCTATTGACGGAGAAGGCGTTTTAAGGAGACAAAGACATAGGCTTACAAGAAGACGATACACTAGTAACGGACCGAGCTTTTGCATCCACGTCGATGGATATGATAAGTTAAAGCCGTTTGGAATATCTGTTCATGGTGGAATCGACGGTTTTTCAAGAAAGATACTTTGGCTGAAGGCTACAAGTTCAAATAAAAATCCCCGTATAGTTGCAGGACATTTTCTTGAGTATTTGAAGACAAGCAAGAGGGTTCCAAGGGTAGTACGCATGGATGCAGGAACTGAAAATGTTATAATTGAACGTATTCAAATAGCTTTGAGATCATTTCATGCTGATAGCATGGCAGGACATAGAAGTGTTTCAATAGGAAGATCAACTGCCAACCAAAAGATCGAAATGCTATGGAGTTTTCTGATGCGAAATTTCACAACATTTTGGAGGAATTTGTTTAAAGATATGGTAGATGAAGGTATACTAAACAATGCCGACCCTGTGCATCTTGAATGCATACGGTTTTGTTTCCTACCACTTATTCAGAGACATTTAGACATGTTTCTACAATCATGGAACTCGCACAGAATAAGATCTCAAAGAAATGTTGAATGTCCACATGGTATACCTGACGTTATGTACTACCAACCTTTTATTTACGATAAATATGACTGCTCTTATGAATTGCCGTGTGACATAGTTGTATTGGATTACTTAACTGATATATACGCGGATGCTGTTCTACCTAGAGGCACTAAAGAAGAATTTAGACAATTAATAAATACTCTCACGTTTTTAGATATCGAAGAATTCGATGTCATTGAAACTCCAACACAGGCCAAAGAATTGTTCAACTTATTATCAGGCGTAATATCACAACATTTGTTAAATCGATAAAAAAATTACAGATTTAACATTTATTATTCATGATAAGTATCTGTTATGTCACCATGTTGTCGAATATATGGACCCGAATATATATTCGCGCATGAGCTATTTGATCTGTTGATGCAAAGAACAACATTGAAGTGCATAATGTGTACATACTAATTTTCTTGTTTTTCGTCATTTTGTCAGAATCGATATAAATATTGAATGAAAATGTTCTGTTGTATTCAGTATTATAAAAATAGTTAAGAATAAATGCCTACTGTTTCTTTTAACAAGTCTTTCCTATGCCCGAGTCATCATTAATTTGATAACAGTCCGACACATTTAAATATGCCATACTGATCTATTCCTTCATGATGTAGCTGAGTATCATTCAGTCATTTTTCATATCTGTTACAATAACCAAACACTTTTCCATAAAATTTAACGTGTCATACATAATCAAAATATTAAGAACAATCAAATCTTTTTTGGTGTCAACTCAATCAATCCATTTCATTCTTAATGAACTGGACAGAGTGTAGCTAAACTAAAGAGAAACACAATATACGATGTATCATGTCTGTCGTTCACGTCACTGAGTATAAAAGGGGGCATGGTTTCACATACACCACGATATTTGGAAGGTATCTAACGTCACAGTACCCGAATCGCACCGAGTACCAAAATTGCACCTACTAGTATTCAACAAAAATACTGAGGAAATCTTACTTGTTTTCATTGAGTCTAAACCCTGGGTATTTTTCGGGGTATATGTATGATTTGATACAATACACGTCATTCTACATTGCTGAACATATTTAAATATACAAAAACAGTAAAAATCAACAGATTTGTTTTTAACCGACCCTCATTGTCAATTAAAGATGCAAGTTATGATATAAGACAGACTTAATTGTATATATGTTTTATCCTTTTATTTCATGATCGATGAGATCAATGCGTTCAACGTAACATAGTCATCAAACTTGACTTATTCAGTGAGATGCAAATATCTGTATAGCTGCTTTTCATTCGTCTTTAGAAGATAATGTAAACAGGTAAATGCATGAAAATTCGAGAAGAAGAGAAACATGTTTGTTTCTCATTACAATGCCGATTGGTTACTAAAGTATTGAAAAACACATCTTTCGAACGTAACAAAAATTAAGAAACCTTTATAGCATCAATTTAAGATATAATGATCATTTCTGATTTGAGTGGGTTTTCATTTTTCTATAGTACGATTTATCTCTGGTTAATTCAACGTCTTTGAATCTATATTGTTTTATGTATGTTGGTATAGATTAGTGCAAGACCAATTATTCAAATGTTTCCTCAACATCGGAATGGTGAATAGTCGTGTCAATTCTTTTACATCACTGCACAATAAAACAATACTTTGGTTATATGTAGTCTAAAAAATCTTAAGATTTTGTCATTATCCACTTTCGATTCCAATGTATCTAGGGCATGTTATTGTAGTTACACAATAGATAAAAGTTGGTGTAGAAATAACCTGGCAAATGAAATTCATAGAGTCATATTACAAGTACCTAATGTTGCTTTATTGTTACATATATTTGTCTGTTTAAGCCGTTTTAACTATTTATGTTTTTTTTCAACCTGCACATTACGTCTGCAAGCAGCCATCTATAGACTTATTAAAGAAAACATGTCAAGTTTTACTAGGGAAACAATTGTGGACACAGTTCAGAGTGGGTAGATTGTTTGAAGGTTTGCCTGTGTTTTCTGAGAAAAAAGTTCTCTCCTTTATTCAGCATTAAACTGTCCTATGTTCAACTGTAGCAAAGTGACACTCTACCTCTGGCCTTTGTTAGTCTTGTAAGATTTTTAATTTTAGTTTCTTGTGTATAATTCGGAGTTTAGTATGACGTCCATTATCACTGTACTGGTATACATATTTTTAAGGGGCCAGCTGAAGGACGCCTACGGGTGTGGGAGTTTCTCGCTACATTGAAGACCAATTGGTGGCCTTCGGCTGTTGTCTGCTCTATAGTCGGGTTGTTAACGTTTTGACACATTCCCCATTTCCTTTCTCAATTTTACCTGTACCAAACACTACAATTATTAGTGTGTTTTTGTTTCTAATAGTAAGTTTTATTGTTAAAGACTTCACGTAGGAGACGCTAATTGCATGCATTACCAAATGATTCTTATAAAATAACCGAAATTAAATGCCAGTTAAAACCAGAGAGGAGAGTAATATAATACATTAGGTGCTTTTCAGAATGATTTGGTTTAAATTTACGAGATGGTATCTGATAGTATCTGAGAACCTACATGCATGAACTATTTTTGGGAGAAATTATATTTGCTTATACAGGAAATGAACAAATTATGACCGGAGCGGGTCCCCACTTAGGCATTCAATTGGCCCCCATTCATGAAAATTTCTGGATCTGCCACTGAGTTTGTCAAATTTTTGTTTCACAAAAAATACATTTGCATAATAATGGACTAAGCTTAAAGCAACGCAATTTACTAATAGTTTTACAGAAAGAACTCATGATCAATACAGTGATATAATGAGAACTGAAAATACACGACATTCATGTACATTAATTCTTCCTATTTATACCACAACTATGATTTAAGTAGCACTTCACAGTTCGATGTGTAGTTTCGCATTTTGATCACTTTTTCAAATATAAGAGCTAGTGTTCAATAAAATTCTTTTTTGGATAGCTGATGATTAAGATGATTAAAATAGCCTTCATAGTGAGCATCAAGAGTATATAATGTATGAAATGTGGCCTGTTTTCTGTATGACAGTCTGTCTTTGCATATCCAGACCAGGCAATGGTTTGTCAATTATTGTAATATATTTTTACAACTTTTTGTTGCACGAACTTTGTGATTAATTTTGCGACAAAAATGGGTCGAGAGACACCCATTTTTTATTTGATCATTGGGTAGATTATTGTCAACAGTTTCTGAAAAGGTATCACTCAAAGGCATTGAACTTCTAGTTTGATTCAAATTTTTGGGGAATATGTGACATTTTCACCCTTCTTTTTGCAAAATGTTACGTAAATAAATGCAAAATGTTCCCATGGATACACAAAACAGGAATTATATTTCTCTCTTTTAACTTTTGAAAATCAAATCTATGAAAGATACATTTGAACATGTATAACACAAACAGTTATGTTAATGTATTTGAAAAATATGAATAGAGGATGATGAAACATTTTGTGGTTCAATTTTAATTAATGTTTTTCTAACTGTACAGTGCTATCTTGACATAAATGTAAAACTACGTGCATCAGAAGTCCAGCAAAAGACATGCACTTATCATATTATATGTTCGTACTATGGATAAACATTCGATTCAAAGCAAGTAATTGTTCAATAGGAAAAATACTGGTCAGTCCAATCGTACTAGTTAATGGGACTTGGTATGGTGACCTGTGTCCTTCTGCAATAAAACCTTTCGGAGAATCAAGTTAAAATAAAGATCAGTGTTGCTTAATTTCAAAGCGGGTTTAAATCACATTACATCATGTTCCATGATTGTGTTCGCTGCCATATTGTATAGACTTGATTGTAAATAATAAACATATGAAAAGCAATAACTTTCCTTTGCATACCTTTAAAACTCAATCCTTGTCACTAAATAATTGAAAACATGCATTTACTATTACGTTTACCCTCCTCTTTTCCCCTTATACGATTTCAAAGTTGTAACACTTGATTGTTTTGGTTCCCCTTGAGAGTTTGACTGTGTTTTTGGCAATCACACCACATGTTCTACTTGTTTTTGTTATACGTAGACATTATCTAACAACCATATACATCATATACGGAATGCATCTTGCAACCCAAGAAACCAAATACAGAGTGAGACTGTGCCTAACAACCACATACACCCCATACAGACATTATCTAACAACACAGACACCATATACAGACTTCATCTAATAACCAAAAACACCATATACAGACTGTAACTAACAAACAGTGACACCTTATACAGACTGTATCTAACAAAAATAGACACCATATAAAAACAACTTCTATTTTGTTATACGTTGATAGTATCTAACAACCACAGACACCATATAAAGACTACATATAACAACCACAGACACCTTATATATACAGACTTTATCTTACAACCACAGACACCATATAAAGACTACATCTAACTACCACGGATACCATAAAAAGACTACATTTAACAACCAAAGACACCTTATAAAGACTACATTTAACAACCAAAGACACCTTATAAAGACTACATCTAACTACCACAGACACCTTATAAAGACTACATCTAACTACCACAGACACCATATAAAGACTATATCTAACAACCACAGACACCATATAAAGACTACATTTAACTACCACAGATACCATAAAAAGACTACATCTACCTACCACAGATACCATATAAAGACTACATCTCCCTACCACAGATACCATATAAAGACTACATCTACCTACCACAGACACCTTATAAAGACTACATCTAACTACCACGGATACCATATAAAGACTACATTTAACAACCACAGACACCATATAAAGACTACATTTAACTACCACAGATACCATATAAAGACTACATCTACGTACCACAGATACCATATAAAGACTACATTTAATAACCACAGACACCATATATACACAGACTTTTAACTACCATAGACACCATATAAAGACTTTATCTCACTACCACATACACCATATATATACAGACTACATCTGCCTACCACAGATGCCTTATAAAGACTACATTTAACTACCACAGATGCCTTATAAAGACTACATTTAACAACCACAGACACCATTTATACACAGACTTCTAACTACCACAGACACCATATATAGACTAAATATAACAACAACATATACCATAATATGACTACAATTAACAACCACATTTGGATGGAGAGTTGTCTCATTGGCACTCACACCACATCTTCCTATATCTACATTCACCATGTATATATAGACTTTATCTACATACCACAGACACCATATCTATACAGACTTTATCTAACTACCACAGACACCATTTATAGACTACATCTAAAAACTATAGATGTATACCATGTAAAAACTACATCTAACAACCACAGACATCATATAAAAACTAAATCTAACCAAAGACATCATATCTATACAGACTTTATCTAAATACCACAGACACAATATAAAAACTAAATCTAACAATCACAGACACCATATATAGGCTACATCTAACAACAACAGATACCATGTAAAGACAAATCTAACAACCACAGACGTCATATATATACAGACTTTAACTAACTGTCACACCAGCATTATATATACGAAGACTACATCTTACAACCACAGACAACAGGCATATATAGACTACATCTAACAACCACAGACAACATCTTATAACCACAGACACCATATATACAGGCTGCATTTAACAGTCAGACACCATACATACAGACTGCATAAATGTGTTAGTAGAATACCCTGGTGGTTTAGGGAAACATGTACTTCAAGCGCCCCCATAGACTTTTATCTTGTTATTGAGCGAAGGGTTTACAAAAATATTCTCCTCTGAAACTAATAAACCAAATTTACCCAAACTAGGTCACAATCATCATTAGGGTAACTAGTTTAAAAAATGTGTCCGATGACCCGGCCAAACAACCAAGATGGCCGCCATGGATAAAAGTAGAACATAGGAGTAAAATGTTTATTTTGGCTTATATCTCTGAAACCAGAGAGTTAAATTGTTTATCAGGTGAAGATCTTTCTGCTCTTTATAGTCAATTTTTATCAATTTTCATATTTTTTTGTAAATTTTTACAAAATACCTTCCACTGTAATTACTGGGCCAAGTTCATTATAGATAGAGATAATTGTAGCACACAAATGTTCAGTAAAGTAAGATCTACAAACACATAAACATCACCAAACCAACAATTTTGTCATGCATTTATCTGTGTCCATTGTTTAATATGCACATAGAACAAGGTGCGCGACACAGGCTCTTGAGAGCCTCTAGTTTATAGTTAGTTTGGATGGCAGATGCTCATAACAAACATGGTGTCGTTTAGTCTAAATTACATTAATAAATTTATGAATGCGGATATACTAGAATGTGAGTAGTGTTTTTAAATGTTTTTTTTATGGATAAATATAAGACTACACGGAAACAACCAGTTGAGGTATTCTAGGGAAGGGATTATGACTGATGGTGTTTAACTCTACTTTCAACACTATTGTGCTATTTCGTGATAGTCGGTTTAAATATATAGATGAATTCGGAGGATGGGAAAGGGAAGAGGGCGTTATTATTCATTTTAATATGTCGCAAATTATGTCTATTTTTCAGCTCTTACAAGGTAACCATATATGAAATCTCCTATCTCCCAACCTAACAAACGAATAAATTTAAAATGGTTTTCCTCTTTATTAACAAAAGTGTAATTTGATTGACTGCTTTTTGCAAAATTTAACCCCCAGTGAAAAATATGTCATGCTTGTTCAGGAAAACAAGACTTTAAAAGTTAGATTTATAATTTAAAAACAAGGAGATGTGATATATTTCTAATTTAAATATGATGGATTCAAACAATAAAAGGAAACTTTCAAAATGGTTAAACCCGATACAGTAAAGTCGTCTATAAAAGGCTTGACATGAAAAGTGGGAAACAATTTACACACGCAATTGGCCAAATTAAACATAAAAAACAGTTACAAAATATTAACTGTGGGTCGAGACAGGAACCACCGACAACCACTAAACTACAGGTTCCTGACTTGTGCCAATACATACAGATACAAGATACAAGGGATTTATAAAAAAAAAAAGAGAGAGGGAGAAAAATAATCAATCTAAGAAACGTCTGGTATACGTTGTATACTTGCATATAGATCCATGATATACAATAAAAGATTTTATTCAAAGTATTGAAGTACTGAACATCGGATGATCGCAAATTCTTGTGGTTGGTCAAAAGCACATGTCATAGAAGACTATATATAATTGAAATTGAGGTTAATGTACACAAGAGTTGATAGACAGTCTGAAGTGTGGGAATATATATTAAAATCAAAATCTTGCGATAACTAAGTCGTCTTGTTAGTATGGCGATATATAAGGTGTCTAGAGCAAATCATTGCGATAACTAAGACGTCTTGTTGTTAGATATAGCGAAATATTGCGATAACTAAGGCGTCTTGTTATTTATAGCAAATAATAACGATAAGTAAGGCTTCTTCTTTTCAAATATAGCAATGCATTGCTCTAAATATGGTGCCTTAGTGTTAGATATAGCGAAACTATTGCGATAAATAAGTCGTCTTATTACATAAAGCAAATTCTTGCGATAATTAAGTCTTCTTACTGTTAAATATAAAAAATTATTGCGCTAAATAAAGTGCCTTGTTGTTAAATATAGCGAAATATTGCGATAAATAAGTCGTCGTATTGCAATATACAAAATATTATCGCGATGATTATCATATATGGTTTAGTTATAAACAATAATACAAGGCAGCTCCAGGCTTCCGTAAATAAGATATCTCCATAAGTTAATAAGATATCTCTATTAGTTTATAAGATATCTCTATTAATTAATAAGATATCTTATAAAGTATGTATTTAAAAGATATCTTTATAAAGAAGTAAGATATGTTATAGACTTTATAAGATATCTTATTAATTAATAGAGATATCTTATTAACTTATAGAGATATCTTATAAACTAATAGAGATATCTTATAAACTAATAGAGATATCTTATTTACTTTCAAATTAAATAAGATATCTTATAAAAATTAAGATATCTGAATCCTTAATAAGATATCTTGTTAAATAAATAAGATATCTTCAAATTTGAATAAATATAAAAACGGCGTGCCATAAATATATACGTGTTTCTCGTTTCTCGTTTTGTTTATATAGATTAGACCGTTGGTTTTCCCGTTTGAATGGTTTTACACTAGTAATTTTGGGGCCCTTTATACATGTAGCTTGTTGTTCGGTGTGAGCCAAGGCTACGTGTTGAAGGCCGTACTTCAACCTATAATGGTTTACTTTTTAAATTGTTACTTGGATGGAGAGTTGTCTCATTGGCACTCACACCACATCTTCCTATATCTAGTAATTTACCGCGTAATAATAATTTACCTTGAAGAATATACGTGGTATATTTTCTTCTGCACGCGACACAGCGATCCACAGCAATGATTCAATCGAATTAATAGAATAAGAAACTTGTACATAAGTATAATGATTGTTGATATCGCGTTTAACAATTTTTAAGAGATTTTTTTCATATTAAATTGATGTCACATAAAGTTAATTTAAAGTTCAATCCTATATTTCTGCTTTCATTAACACATTCAAGAATACATAAGAATGTGTAACTATACATTTACAATGTAGTTTCATAAATATTTTGGGGATTTGAAATAAAAAGATTAAATAGAGAATAGAAATTGGAAATATGTCAAAGAGACAACAAGCTGACCAATGAGTAAAAACAGCCGAAGACCACCAATGGGTCTATAACGCAGTGATAAAATCCCGAACCCGCATTGGACTTTACCTCGCCAAGTCCGTTGTCAGAATAGGTAACAAAAGAAACTAAGCAAAATGACGATGATTCATAAATTAACAGAGAAACTATATGCTATCAGTAGTTACTGACATGCCAGCTCAAGACATCAATTAAACGTATTGAAAGATAATGTCTTTATAATATAAATTTCAAACACATTGATCCCTCCCGTTCGGGGTTTAGAACAATGTATCATACGTATATCCATCATTACATATAATTATGTCTTTTTTTAGGAGAACTTTGCCCGTATCATGGCAACAAATGGTTTTAGAATAAATGTATTCATTTCTGATGCAAAGACACTATGAATGAATGCCGACATTTTAGCGCTTTGAAAAGAATGATACCATAAAAGATTGGATGTGATTTACTAATTTGATACATAGTATTTGTACGTGAACAAAAAAAACACACTTTTCTTTGACGCTAAATTATAAACAAATGTACAATCAAGAAGCCGTTTATTATTGCGGCTGACGGGGGCAGAACATTTAGATTAGGTTACAGATAACAGGAAGCTTAAACCATCATGTTAGACTAGTAAGTAATATGTTCGCAAAGAAGTACGTAGCATTTCGAATTATCGTCAAAACGCAATTAAGCTTAAGCTTAAGTAGTTAGGAATACATGTACATACATCATTTGCAAGAAAATTTCCAAACTCAAGCTCGGATGCGAGTGAGAATGTCGGGTATTAATGGGGTCTGTATGAGCAAATAACGTCTTTTACCTGGCATCTTTGCATTAACCATTTAATTGAGTTGTAATGTCTCTTCCATTCGAAAAGGTAAGCGAAATCTTTTTATCTCTTAATATTTTTATAATTATACTTGTATATTGGAATTATTACAAGAAAGAGAAATTAATTAAGGTAAATTATTAAGAAAGAAAATATTGTCATAATAAATGTAATTTGGTAAATGCAATTAAACAATTTAATTCTTTAATTGATAATACATTATCTTTTTTTTATTTCTATTCCAAAAAATGAATTATATTTGAGGAATGACTGCTACATTTTTTCTTCTGTTTGTGAAGAAATTACATTAAACATGTGGTGCACACTGGTTAACTCGCTTAACGGTTCATTTAAAAGTGGGGACAAATTTTCAGGTTATTTCGAATAGAAAAGAAAATAATACAGTCATTTCTAAACATGCCTAATGTAGTAATTTTTTAAATGCTTTAAATTTGTTATAGAAATTAAACAAATTGCCTGTTCAATTTCTGGCAAATTATATATATATTATAGACATGAAATAGATATTAAGTTCATGTTGTAAAGCGATGAAATTTATGTTGATTAGAATAAAGATTATTCCAACAAAATGTAGCTCGCGGGTGAATTTCGCGGCTTTTATAGTTTTAATGTTCAAAACTAGAACTCCGGCCGAATAGAAAAACTACTTTTGATCTGTATTTCAGTTGGCCATTTAATAACCTGTCCTTACCTTTACAATGACAGATGGGTACATTGTCCTAATCATAGAACCTAGATTTAAAAACCAATCAATTGAAAACAAGACAAGTGTAATATGGAAAAGAGAAAAATTATGAAACAATTTTGAACAGAATCAAGATTGGAATAAAGGAAAATCCTTTGAATTATTGGCATTTACAAAGGTATGTTTATTTATGATGCAAATCTATAATGTAATATTCATAACAAACATTATGAAACTTACTTTTCAAAAAATGCAACTAAAATCTGATGCATTCGAGGAATATGTCTAAGAAAGATCAGTCAAATAAGAACAACATCACATATATGATAAGTTAGTGGACTACTTAAGATATTGTATAGCAAATTTCTTATCATGTCTCTGCAAAGACCGTTCTGAATATGCATGATCATATTTGCCACTGGACTGTAACATATACATGTAATATCTGCCAAAGTGAAATTCAATTTCATTCGTATAATCTGGATTTAGTTTATGAAATTCATCTATTAGTCATATTTAATATACACTAGAACACACCCGTGATATCGCGGGTCCGTAACTGAATTAAAGTATATAACTATGCGCAAGACTTATTTTTGTATTAGTATTGTCATCTGATAAAGTCATGTCGCCGATTTTAAGATAATTATCACAGTGAGTTTTCTCTGCTTTCAAATCTTTCTGTTTGAACCCGTCTAACTGGAACTTATCAATTATTTGTAATATTAATTATTTGGAAAACAAAAGGTCCTGGGATGGAGTATTTTTTTTAAATCAACAGCATTGTCCTATATTAGTTATAAATAAAGTTGAATTCTTTGATTCGCTGTTTTCATGACGTCATGCCCGCTAACAAATTAAAAACTGTACCTATACGCCTTATTTTTAGTATTCGTAGTGTTATCTTATAAAGTCTTACTGATTAAAATACTACAATAGGTAACAATTTGACAATTTAGTAGTGTCAACCCTGTGATAATTTATGACCCATGTATATAGCATATTTATCCTAAATACACCGTTTGGTGGTGCGCCTGTCAGATGCGGAACGTACAGATAAAGTAATAGGTAACAGGTGGCAGGTGAATATGCTATTGGTATCGGTATCGGACTCGACCCGGAACTTCTTTATTATTGGCAATATTAATTACGTGGAAAACAAAAGGGCCTGGAGTGGTGTAATTTTTAATCTACACTTTTGTACTATATTAGTTATATATACAGTTGAATTCTTTGATTCGTCGTTTTTACGTGATGACGTCTGACAAATTGGACCTTGTAATTTTAGTATTATAGATAACGTGTTTGTCATTTAGTAGCCGTTGAAATTGTAATTGATTGTAATAACTTGGGAAAGGTCAAATAATTTATGTATAATATATGAACCACAAACTTGTTCTTAATGTATTGTCTATTGAATGGAATATCGTAAACACATAATACAGACAAGTTTACTTAGAATACATACTTAATAACTAAAAAGATTTTTTTATTATTAGAAAACAGAAAACCGAGATGCGTTACAAAAGAGAATCGCCGTACAAATTTACAGAATACATTTTCTTGACGCCTGTTCCAGAATATCTAAATGACATTGTTGGACCGATTATTTCCTACACAGCTATCTTATTTAACATTGTGGTCATTATCATTCTTTTTCATAAAACTTTGAGAACACCGTCTTCAGTTTTGATGCAGGGACTTGCGTTGTCAGATGCTCTTACAGCACTATTTTCTTATGGATTAGAACCATTTTTGTTAAGTAGCTACATTAGAGATGGATATTCTGGACAAATGGGAACAACAGCTATTTATTTTCTAATCTGCAAGTTACATCATTACAAACTAATGATGGTCGATCTATTTCATTTATCATCCGTTTTGTTGACAACAGCTTTAGGAATTCAAAAGTTCGTAGCAATAAAATGGCCAATTTGGAGCTACATCAAAGTAAAAAGGAGGGAAATGTTAGCAGTAGTTGTTGTGATATTTGCTATTTCTGTCGGATTGCATATTCCTAAATTTCTTGTAGCAGATTTTAGACGAGGAGAGTTCGAGGCGAACGAATGTACAATAGCAACTACATCAGAATCACTTTTGAATTACAGTTTTATATATTACTCTTCCATGACCGCAATAGTTTTACTTTTATCATCGGTAATTATGCTTTTCACGTCTATATTTATTATATGGTCTCTTATACGTGAAAGGAATATTCAAAGCACTAGTAGTGTAAATTTACAGAACATTAGAAGGAGATCATCTAGGTTAATTGCTGTTGTAACAGTGACGTTTCTCGTTATTGAGTTTCCTAGAATTTGCATGTTTGGTATAATGCAGCTGTTTTCGGAGAAGGATTCTCATAGCAGTCAACTCATTGTTGATCCAAGCACACAATTGATGGTTTCAGCCTATGTAGTTTTTAAATTCGAGGATAATGATATAGACGTATTGTTAAAGCTGAAGCTGGTTATTGAAATAACAAGACTGTTGGTAGTAATTGCTTGCTTATCAAACTTTATAATATATGTTATAATGAGTAAACAAATACGTGGTGTTCTCAAAAGCAAGCTTGGACTCTGTAAAAATAGACACACCGTCTCTGAGCCAGCAGTTTCTTCGTGCTTTTCGGTAAATAGTACGTAATATCATACTATCTAAAATGTGTTGTCACGTGATTTGTGTCTTCTTTTCTTGTTTATTAAATATAACTAATTGTAAAGAGTTAATCAACTTTAGTCCTGTGATAATTCGAAGACCTATATAACGTGCTTACATTCATTGCACAAGACTCGTTTGAATTGGACTACGATTTGCTTTGTCTGTCAAACGTTCCATACATAACAACAATTGCGCGAATACAATAACACTAATGGTGCATTTTGTACCAATGTTTCTACATGTACACTAGTTGCGCATTTAAACAACACATACTTCGTGGTCGATGCTCAATGTCAAATCATTTGAAAATCCGAATATGTATTTTTCATAAGCTATACGACGGGTGACAGATGATTAAAATTAGTATGTTAGTCAGTCATAATTTAGCAATCGTGTCAAATACTTTCAATGTAAGTATAAATTTCCAATGAAGAACGCAAATTGATTTACAGTTTGTCAGAAATTATCTAAATCTCTATATTAAGTTTGCGCCCTTCCAAAAATCTAGTAACTTGAACATAAACATGATGACAAAAATATTTGACCTGCCTATATTTGCACCGTACCATACTGTTGATAACTATTGCCTAGTCCCTTGTTTAAATATGTTTGCAAACTAGTTCATGTTTTACTATCTATAGATATAGGAAGATATGGTATGAGAGCCAATAAGACAACTCTCCATCCAAGTCATATTTTTTTTTAAGTAAACCTTTATAGATCAAAGTACGGCCTTTAACACGGAGCATTGGTTCACCCCGAACAATAAGTTATAAAGGACACAAAAAAAATATTAGACTGTTTAACAAATTCAAACAGGAAAACCAGCAATCTAATCTGTATAAAAACGAGAAGCGAGACACCATCAAAATACGACAACCACCACTAAACAACAGGTTCAAAACTTAGCCTCTGTGTTTGTGTACTCTGGCAAACTGTATTTTTACATGGTATATGTACATGATGTATACATCTGTAAAAGTGCTCAAAGATCACCATTCAATACACGGGCCGTATACAATAACGATAATGGGTTGTTGCAAATCTTACAACCAGTCAGACCAGAAAAGAGAGATCAACTACCCGCCTTCCTTCCTTGATTTTTTTCAACAAAGGACAAATCGTCAAAATTTGCATTTTTTCAGAGATCGTAGTGCGATTATGTACTAGTGTGACCGCGGTATAATCATTTAAGATCATTGTTGTCTTCCTTTCTTAGTAAATCCCTCCTTTCTCGGAGCACCCGAAAAAAAAAAATGCCGCCAATTAGAATAATAGTACGTGTCAGGTACACAGGTAGCTAAAAAAAGCAATTTTGTAGAGTAATTTACAACAGAAATATTTTTTGGAAAAATAAATAGTTTTGTTAATTGTAAGAGGGAAAATTCATATTATTAGCAAACAATTATCAAAGCTGGTATAATTAAATTACAAATAGAGAGACCATATATAACCTTGAATAAGTAAAGTGACCAAAACATCAAAGAACAATAACACAATGCAACTATATCAACAGGTACGATTTGAGAGTACGCGTAGTTTACTGAAAGGTATTTAAAAGCCAAAAATAATTAATGATAAAAAAATCATGCGTCAGAGACTAAAATCAACTTAAACACATCCCAGGGATAAGCTATTTCAACGTCATGGACAGTCAAAGAAGACATTACTTGTGCAATGCCAAAAATTGAATTTAGAGGTTTGATACGTTCTACATAAAAATTAATGCGAGTGTGTATTTATTTAACCCATTTGAAAAGAATACAACTTTTATAGTTGTGTTTTAATTTGCCGATGACAAAATCAATCTTAATTATTTTTTTGCACCTGTTTAAGAAGACGTCAACAATCACCATTAGTGTTTTCCTTTACATATTTTCTACAATCACCAAAACATTTCAGGACAAAATTTATACCAGCACAAATATTCTCCCGCAGAGCAACCTTATCGTGATGTAGGTCTTTTTGTATGGATTTCCTCCCTGTTATACATTGTAGTAGCAATGAAATTGACAACACTAACACTGTGAGAAGAGTATATAAAGTTAAAACAGCAGGAAGGATTCAGAAAAAGCCGTATATATAATAATAACAGTCTAATTAACTTCTGCTTTCAAATATGTATTGTAACATTTTTTATATAGTACTTTACGTTTGTTGAGTTACTTCCCTTTGGTATCAGTCTGATATGATTTATGTAAACCCCATATATAATTATTTGTGTGATATACAAAAGAACATGTTGCTTCCAAATTTTGTCATTCTTATTTTCGCCACACGGCCCCCGGGAATATTACATGTTTCAGAACATTAAAGCTTATATGGATGCTCCATGTACAAAAAATGTATATAATCCAGTGTATATGAAATAACCATGTACATACAACATGTAGCTCAATAAGGGAGATCGGCATACTCTCATCCTTAAGTTTCCCCTGATAATCCCATTTCTGGAAATTTACGAGCACTATGAATGCACCCTAGTCAATATGTTGACCTTGATGAACAATATGAAATGTTTGAATAATAAATGATAAAAGGCGTCCCATGATATAAATAAAAATAAGATGTGGTATGATTGCCAAGGAAACAACTTTCCACAAGATACCAAAATGATGTACATTTCTAACAATGAGCCTTAATCAAAAGATGGTTTAAATAACTGTCATTTTTTTAAAGTAATTATAGCAATTATAGCCTTTTAATACATAATGTCGACAAAAGTGATATGAAATTGTTCGACCGATTATTTCGAACGCATTTGTAGAATGTAGCATGCTCTTCCTAAGCACTGGTGTTAATTCCTACATTATATGTACATTTTGCTATAAATGGGTTCTTGTTGTTTTGCTTCAGTTTTTTTTTAGTATTTGGTGCTATTTTTATTTCCAGTGTATGTATGTTGTTTCCATTTGTCCCTTGAAACCCTCTTGATAAACCATTTCACACATGAAATCGTCTTTTCAGGTTAAACAATAATTATTGGCAAACATCATGTACAGTATACCAAATTTGAATCATTATATTTAAAAAAAAAAATTATAACAGCTAACTTAAAGGGTTAACTTAGACAAAAAGCAGTTTTCAATTTGCTACATGGCACTCATCACTTAATTTAACTTGAGTAAAACGGCATATTAAACTAACTATTGTGGGAACTTCTATGCATGTAAGTTTACCATTATGACCATCCCGGAGCGCCTGAATTTGCCTTATTAGCTCACCTGGCCCGAAGGGCCAAATTTCGGGCCAAGTGAGCTTTTCTCATCACTTAGCGTCCGTCGTCCGTCGTCGTCGTTAACATTTTACATTTTGAACTTCTTCTAGAGAACCACTGAATGGAATGAAACCAAACATGGCAAGAATGTTCCTTATAAGGTGCTGACCAAGTGTTGTTACTTTGTAGCCAATCCATCATTCAAAATGGCCGCCAGCGGGGGGACTTAGTTTAACATAGGACCCTATGGGAAATGCATACACATGACTTCTTTTAGAGAACCACTGAATGGAATGAAACCAAACATGGCATGAATGTTCCTTATGAGATGCTGACCAAGTGTTGTTACTTTGTAGCTGATCCATCATTCAAAATGGCCGCCAGCGGGGGACTTAGTTTAGCATAGGACCCTATGGGAAATGCATACAAATGACTTCTTTTAGAGAACCACTGAATGGAATGAATTCAAACATGGCTTGCATGTTCCTTATGGGGTGCTGACCAAGTGTTCGAACTTTGTAGCCGATCCATCATTCAAGATGGCTGCCAGCGGGGAACTAAGTTTAACATAGGACCTTATCGGAAATGCATACAAATGACTTCTTTTAGAGAACCACTGAATGGAATGAAACCAAAAATGACATGAATGTTCCTTATGAGGTGCTGACCAAGTGTTGTTACTTTGTAGCCGATCCATCATTCAAAATGGCCGCCAGCGGGGGACTTAGTTTAAGATAGGACCCTATGGGAAATGCATACAAATGACTTCTTTTAAAGAACCACTGAATGGAATAAAACCAAACATGGCATGAATGTTCCTTATGAGGTGCTGACCAAGTGTTGTTTCTTGATAGCCGATCCATCATTCAAGATTGCCGCCAGCGGTGGACTTAGTTTAACATAGGACCCTATGGGAAATGCATACAAATGACTTCTTTTAGAGAACCACTGAATGGAATGAAACCAAACATAGCATAAATGTTCCTTTCTTAATGAGGTGCTGGCCAAGTGTTGTTACTTTGTAGCCAAATTTTATCCTTTTTTTATATGATTTCAAAAACCCAGGTAGAATCATGTGAGCGATACAGGCTCTTGAGAGCATCTATTTTTTAAAGGGGTCCGTGTTTCTTGTGAAGTAATTTACAATAGTTGATTTCTTTTGCTTTTGTTTAACCATCATGTTTTCCCCAGTTTTTAACACTGAAACAAGTTCTTTATTGCACTCATTGGTGCTTCATGTAAGACGTTCATACAAGTTTCCCTGAAGATCCTGAACATAACTTTTTAACTAAATATCCAGGGAGAATATTTAGTTAAATCTATATTATGTTAAACATGACAGTCATTATAATACAATGTAACAGTTAACTGACTGTTCTATTCATTTTTTAATATCTGTAATTGCTTTATAACCACAATTTAATTATATTCAAGCATACTACTCAAATCTATGGTGGGTTCAAAATCTATGGCAGATTCCTAATCTATGGCAAATGTGACGTCATGCCATTCCAACTCTATGTCAGATTTTTTACAATCCTAATCTATGGCAAGTTTTGTAATTTCCTAATCTCTGGCGGATTTTTAGTGTGTCTTAAAGTATATGGAAAACGAATTGCAAATGGGAAATAATGCAGTTCACATACGACCATTAACTTGCATTATTTAAACAAGTAAACATGTACGACAACGGAAGCATGTCTATAAACATTTGTGAAATAAACAGTAAATACTGGTCAACAAAATCATGGCGGCAAAAAAACCCAAACGTAAATGATGAATTTATAACATAAATACAGACTTCAAGATTGAAATGGTGTGCCTCGTAAAAATAAACATTTTCTAATATGTGCATTCATTTCCCTTATGAAATTTTAAATGTTGCTGCAGCATTGCCGCAGCATTGCGGCTTTAAAGCTGCATCCTTATCAGGTTGCCAGATGATTGTTGCCGGAGTAGTGCCGGATGATGCTGCTAGCGGCATTGTCCTGGCATCATTGCGACACTAATTCATTTCAAAATTAATGAGCACCCCACTATAGCCAGAAAATTTGATGATGTCATTTCCAGCGTTTCTAGCTATTCCTGTACTAGTGTGTTAGAAATCCACCATGTTGCTTGTGATTATAATTGTATTGAAGAATTTGGTGTTCTAGCTGTGGTTTTTTTTGAAGATTTGAAGACCTTTAAGTAAACTCATATCAAGTAATTGCATGTATAGAAAAGATCAATCTTGCATTGTGTATTTCAATAACATGGCCTCATCTGAGTTCACTATACATGTATCGGTGAAGTTTGTGTTGTTTTTTTGCAGCAGTTTAATGCTACACTTAGGGCACATTAAAAAATTTCATTATTTTTTATGCAGATACCGCTCAGTGACATTTATTTTATGTGCCTGTGCATACAAATTTATAATGCATGAATGCATGTCATATATATGCATTGACAACTTGTTTTTGCCGGCACAATACATTTTATACAAAGCACGGCCTATTCGCATGTTTTGTCACTAAAATGATGCAAGAATATAGCCGTATTAGCGCCGCAACAGCACCACAATCGTAATGCCAGAAAACTAATTTGCATACGAAATACGCTATAGCCGCATCAGTGCCGCAACATGATGCCAGAATATTGCCGCAACGGTGCCAGAATATAGCCGCAATTATGGTGCCAGAAAACTAATTTGCATACGAAATATGATATCGCTGCATCGAAATCGCAACAGTCTGCAGCAACAAAGCCGCAGCATAGCCATACTGCTGCCGCAACTATGTGCCAGAGGGCTTATATTTCCATAAGGGTTAACCAACTAGTAATTAACGTTAAGTCCCTTAACAAACAAGAAGGTGGATATTTTAATAAATAAAAAAAGGGGGATAAATAAAAATGAACAGTTTGAATGTTCAAAAAATATTTTATTCATTTATTTTATGACAATTTAAATAAAATTGGCATCTGTTAATTTCATGTTTCGCTTTGCCAACCGTAGACAGTAAAATGTTTACTATAATAACTCCTTTTCTGAAATATCCGTTACTGAAAAAAGCGGTGTCCTTGTTCATCGCGGACTTCGACCGGTACAGCACATTGTGTCCCTTGTCTGGATAATGGGTCACATTTTTATGTAAACCATCGTCAAATTGTTGTCATCTAGAATGGTGTTCAAATCTATGGGTTCCGCCATCGTTTGCAGCGGCGACGATGTAATATGGCGTTATTGAATTGTGACGTTATATGTTAGATTTACCATAAATTTGGAGAAAAAAAAATCTGCCATAGATTTGAATTGTTTGCATGGCGTTTGTAACGTCACATTTGCCATAGATTAGGAATCTGCCATAGATTTGGAACTCGCCATAGATTTGAGTCCTACACTGTACATAATATAAATAATAAATATGTTTCATATAGACCATCAATCAATATGTTAAACTTTTACACGAATTTTGTGTAGCTCAAGCTTTTAAGATAATTTTTGTCGACTAGATAGATGCACATGATTATATACGTATATGATTCAAAGCTAATTTGATTAGCGAAATACTGCGTGAAAAATTATATATAATATAACAACTAATTTTATAACACTCTTTAGTGTGTTAAAGTGATATTCTTAGACATTTATATAATTTAATTTAGTAACTGCATCACTGTATTTACAAACAGATCCACACCTAGATAGCTTGAATGGTGATTGTTGCTATTTTTAGACACTATTTATATATGTAAAGACATATATTATTTTTGGTGTTTTCAGTGTGCGCATGCGTTTTTTCTAATTGGTATTAATTTAACTCTTTGAACAAAGCAAGTGAACAGTTATTTTTCCCCCCCAAAACAACACCAAAATCGAATAATTTTTTTACAATTTTCTTGTAAACAAATGTAAGTTATCTACCCTTTCTTACCAAGAACTAAAACAGGGAAGTTAAATCCTTGCCACAAAAACGAAAGCAGGTGCTGGTTTGTTTTCTAGAAATGTAAAGAAGCCATAGGTAACATATTTATAATATTTATATTTGGATCAAGATTGTTGAAATACAAAATTTGATTTTTTTTTAATTTCGTATATTGTATTGTTATTATACTGTAATGTTTATATCTTTATACTGAACTCGTTTGTTGATTGTTGTTTACACATGCGTAGCTAAGACAATATTCTAGTATATTTAAAGATTTTTTGATAAATTTATTTGAAAAAAAATTAGTAAATGTAAATAAAAAACTTAAATTTTAAGATAATAATGTTCATTTGAATTAATTCAATATATGATATAAAAAATAGTATAGACACGAATGAGTCATTAATTGTTATCAACACAATGATCAACTAGGGTAAAACACATAATTTTACTTATATGATATTGGAGGCATATTAGACCATACAGATATTTGTTTGAAAAACTGATTTTTCTAATGGCATAAATCCAAGGATTAATTTTCTTTAGTCAGCAGAGTGCGTGAAATTGATCAAGTTTCACAAAAAATATATTTCCCAGAACAAGTAGTGTATCATCAAAACAAAATCAATACAAATTTCAATGATTCATTTAAATTATTGTGACGGGTATTCAATAATTAAAAAAGTAGCAGTTATTGTAAAAAGCTAACTTTTATACTCAATCTATCATGGGCAGAATGTTTTAACCTCAATGATGACTTGGACGGGTCTGCTGGTCGCCTGTTGCGATGCAGAATGTCCGTCTCCATCACACAATATTTTCCTGTTAGAGTTTAAATTCCATTCCTCCGAGCGGAATCTACGATGTTTATTAATAGTCAATGTGGTCTCCTCCTTAACATGTATGACATATATAATATAAAGACAGTGAACGTTAAGCAAAATACAATTAATCAATCCACTAGAATGTTTCATTCATTATGTGTAGTCTGTAAAGAATCAAATAGCTTTTATTACAACAGTATGTCACCTTTTTGTATTTACCTTTGAAAACTGGAATGCTTTTTTCAATACTAATATAAAACAAGAATTTGTTGTAAAATTGCCAATGAGACACGGTGACATCTTTACGAGAGACATAAAATGACACAGAAACCGATTAACAACTATAGGCCTTCAACATGAACAAAACCCATACCGCATAGTCATATTTAAAAGGGCCCGAAATGACATACAGAAATGTATATCATACATATCAAACGAGAAAACTAACGGCCTAAATAATGTTCAAAATAATGAACGAAAAACAAATATGTGACACAGCAGCAAACGACAACCATTGAATTACAAGACAGGCACATACTGAATGTGGCGGTGTTAAACATGTTAGCGGGCGCCTTACTCTCCCTTTAACTTGGGACAATGGTGTAACAGAAAAAAAATGTACAACATAGGAACAAACTATAAAAATCGTCTGAAACAGACTTAACTCTTCAGTTGAATGTAAAAAGAAAGACAACAGTACTAATAAAAACACAGAGCGGAAGTGGTCTGCTTTCAAAATATAACACCAAACGGGTTTAAAGATATGCGTTATAACTCAAACATGTATAGGATGACATATACAAAATAATGTGTTGCGCTAATACGCTTATGTACCTTACCTCTGAAAGAATAATAAATGGTTTTCAATTACACAAATTGCAAACATACCCTAAACTGAAAAATGCACAATCGTTTTTTCGAAAATCTAGGTTAACAATTTTTAAAAATCCTAGTATATATTTCATTTATACATGTAGGATAATGAGTGGAAGTTATAAACCAGGTTCGGCGGCAGGGGTACATAAACCACCAGCGAATAAGGTACGTGACTGTGTACTTTTATACTATAATACATAATCTGAAAAATAAATCATTTATTTTAAAATCGAAAATGAAGTTAGTTTATTTATTAGTCACGTTGGAAAGAAACATTAATTTCAATTTTGATTTTGAATTATAATGGATATAATTAACATGGTTACATATATAGCAAGCTCACTAGTATCGATAATACAGATTGCTATCTGCTGGACTACAAAATGTATATACCGTATAGCCTTTAAAACAGTACGTACAATGTAGCATGAAGAATAATCCTGATTTCCGTGAACACGACAAATGTTTGTAAAGTACAGGTATGCTTCTCATATCCGCTCGAAATCAATAATTAATTTTGAAAAATGTTAAGTTTGTTGAGCAATCATGGAACAAAAAGGATCTGCACAAAGCAACTAAACTTTCAAAGATCATCTCCAACTGAGGAAGTCTGAGTCGGTTATAATTGAAATGATTTAAGTACGAATTAATTTTACCTGAAAACTTTTCTCAACATGTAACTGTACACTGTCTATTTCAGAAAAATAAAGCCCCAACTACGCCAATACCAGTACAATCTACAAATGACCCACAGCGGTAGGTATATAGCTAGAGTGGTGTTTATTGGTATTTTTATGCCCCATTTTTGGGCATTATGTTTTCTGTTCTGAGTGTCCGTTCGTCCATCCGTTCGTCTGTCCCGCATCAGGTTAAAGCTTTTTTCGAGGTAGTTTTTGATGAAGTTGAAGTCCGATTAACTTGAACTATGATAATTTATGATCTTTCTAATTTTAATGCCAAATTAATGATTTTCCCCAATTTTCACTTTTCTCTGAACATAGAAATGATAGTGCGGATGGGACATCCGTGTACTTGGGACACATTCTTGTTATTGACTAACTTGGATGTTGAACCTATTTAAAAAAATGCTTTGCTTGCTGTTCGGCGCGAGCCAAGGCTCCATATTAAAGACCGTACTTTGACCTATAATGGCTTACTCTTAAATATTGTGACTTGGATGGAGAGTTGTCTCATTGCCATTGGCACTCATACCACACCTTTTATTTTTATTTTATTAGGTCTTCTTGATCCCTTTAATTTGTAATTAAACTTCGAAAAATAACATATTATAGAAGGATCGTCGATCAGATTTTTCACATAATTTTAAAAAACGTGACATTTATTGGTTTAAATCACAAAACTGAAATAATTAGTGCAAATAGATTCAACAACATTTGCATGGTTTTCCGTTATCTTAAGGATATCATTGGTTTAAATACCAATTTTTTTTTGAATCTACTGCAAGAGTTTATCAACAGGATATTCATCGGTTAAGATAGCATTTTCCTATTCTTTGCTAAATGAAGATTTTACCATGCTTTTCAAAATACAACGAACATTGTTGGTCACCGTGCTATTTTTCAATCTACAAGTTGTGCAAAATATTGCATATATTGATTATATGCACATATTTCTGTGAATAAAAAGAAATCTATGAGATAGATTTGTAAAATTTAATATCTTTAGAGTTAGTATTATTTCTTATCCCTCTTAAAATATTTTGGCGATGAACCGTAAAGACAGCTCAGTGTCTGACAGAGGCTGTTGTGACGTAGAACAACTTTGGACAAGTGTATCCTCGAATATATTCTGACAGTTCCTACCCATAAACAATTTTAAACAGTCTACTATGGAAAAGTATCTGACATTTCTACTCTTGAACATTAATGGACGGTTTTATCACAGATTATATTCAAACAGTTCGATCGATAGAACATGATGAATACATCTATTTATCAACTCATTATCTCAAATAGTACATACAAAATATTTTTTTGAAATATCGATATTAAATGTTTACTTGCAGTTTAGCTTGGTTAATTGATTTGAAAAGAAGACGATATCAAATATTATAATCATGCAATTAAAAGTTTTCAATTTCCTGTGTATAAAGACATATCACGAAGGAAGTTAAACACGTGGTCACATAAACGTAGCTTTTATGTGATTCCTAGATAGCTGTTTTCTTCTCTCTCTGGAGGAAGAAAAAGTTGTATCGCTTGATATTTCTGTACTTCTGTCCAGTATTTCACTCAGGCGAATACAGATTTGAAATATATTCCATATAAATAATCACACATTTTTACTTGACCCCTTCCCTTGATGAAAACTTACCGGAGGTAAACCTCACCAATTGATGTTTTTATGTAGACGACGTTATATTGATCCCAACACTGTAAGTTTTCTGGAGAATCAAATGAATATTCAATGAAAAATAAAATCGCCAACGGGAAAACGGACTAATGGCGACTTTAAGTATTAATTACTCTGATCTGAGTAAAATGTGTACATGTAGGATCAATATTAAACATCAAACATAAAATCAAAAATACATAGTCACATGTAGTGAGATATTATACATTTTTTCTTATTTTTTTATATAGCATATTTAAAAACAACATAAAAAGAAAAATATGACTATATACCTGTCCTTGTTTAGTTTCTGTGCTTCACTCGTTGTTTCCCAATTTTATGTAGATCAGGTAATAGATCTCCGCTCCAGGTGGATTTTTGTCGCCCTCTTTTCCGATCACCCTAAGGATTCATATCAAACGCCTGTCTAGTTAAATTTGTGTTGTTTTACCTAAAACAACACGCAGATGGAAATGGATTGAACACAGTGTTATTCTATCGTACTTTCGATTGGTTGTATGTTTTCCTTTTCCATATCTTTGTTGCAGATTGTGTTTGACCACTGGATCGATCCCAATGATGTTTCTTAGACACCTGTTCATGAAAACTTGTAATGTTTCTGGCCCATAGAGAAGTACTTTTGAGTTGAAGATACTGATTTTGGTGTTGGTTCTGAGTGCTTTTCTCCTCCAGACAGGTTTTAAGGATACTAAAGGCTTGTTGAGCTTTTCTTTTTCAAGAATGAATGTCCTCATCTCTCCATCCTCATGTACTGCTGACACTTCCAAGACATGTAAATTCTCGGGCATCTTCAATTTCGGAATCTCTCACTTTGATTTTGTTGAGTTGGTTTGCGTTTACAATTACCCTGATAGATCTTGTATTTTTTTGCATTTATGTACAGTCCTACTTATTTTGCAGTTGTTTCAAGGTTGGTTGCTTGGTTTGTGAGACTTCATGGCAATGGGAAAGCTACATATATCGTCTGCAAAGTCAATGTCTTTGAGGCATGATTTTAATATCCATTTAATACACAGAGGAATATTGTTTGATTTCCGACTCACCCAGTCTATAGCTATCAGAAAAGGAACGAAAAAGTAAACATCCTTAATGTTTGTGTCATTTTGGTCTTTTGTGGATAATTGTCCCATTGGCAATCATACCACATCTTCTTTTTATATTGCCTGACTCCGGTTGATACAGGAAATAGATATGTCGGAGTCTCTGTATGGCTCACTTGAAATTTAAAACCGTCACAGAGCTGTTGGGAGGAGAATATGATTTTTTTTCAATCGTTTTAATTGTTCTTCAATGTTTGTAATTACATTGCCATTATATCTTTTACAGTATCGTTATAGTTGGATCTTCTGCCACTAAGTTGTTAAGTTGTGTTGTAGAGAGATTTTACATCTCCTTTGCTATGAACACGCATTTTATGTTTCGTGTGCTAGTTGTTCAGCATAGTCTCTTATGTCATGTTTACAGTTTTTCATCACTTCTTTTGCTGGTGTGTTTTGCATATGCGACTTTTTGTGTTTCTTTGGTTCTTATAACGTGACTCTGTACTTTAAAAGATCCCGTCAGTATGATATTGTTCTATTATATGTCATTATGATATATTTCTATTATGAATTAGAAAATACGCTGAACCACAAACGTCAAAATTATTCAATCGCGTAGTGGAATGAAGTATTTGTGGATTCTTTAAAATTCTATTTAACTTTTAGACTTTTTTAAATATCGGTCTATTTCTGAAATTAATTCTTACATACTTCTTTTACCCTGTATGCTAACATTGCCCATGTGAAATTATGAAATTGTTTTTTTAAACATTGAACGACAAAAATATGTGAGGTATAAAATTTTCTGACGTCAGACTCACTAATTAATGAATGTGTTTGTAGATGGTTTTGTTTTCTGTTATATTGTTCCTTTCAAAATTGTTATACGATGATGACTGCTGTACCCATATTTTGACTATTATATTAATTATGTCTGTTTAAATCACCCAATGGTGACTGGGGAATAGAAATATGGTCACTTGGTCTTCTTCCGACCGGTAGTAAAACTTTGGCCGAAGTAGGGCGTCCGTTTGACCGTGCGGGATGTATCAAGTTCGCAGTCACGTCCGGTCATATCGGAGACGTTAAATCCGATGCCTCGTGTAAGGAGAGTGCCACGCTCTCTGCACGTTAAGAACCCTTTCAACATCTCTTTGAGGGGTCCGTAGGTGGCCTGTTGCAATGCCAAATTTCTGTCTCTATCCAATATACCCTCATTTTTCAGTGGCAGTCCAAATTTCCTAGACCATCATCCCAGATGGCTCTATTATTTTAAGACCTACCTATAGTATTTATTGTGAACTTGTTCTCGTCCTGAATATGCATGAAATATTTGCCACTGGACGTTAAGCAACCAACAATCAATCAATGAATCAAGTAAATATAACGGAATTTGATGAGACTGTAAAAAAAGTTAGAGATTTAGCGCTGTGAGACCAGGTTTGAACTACCATTTTCTATATTTGAAAATGTCTGTACCAAGTCAGGAATATGACAGTTCTTGTCCATTCGTTTTTTATGTGTTTTGTCATTTGTTTTTTCCATGTGATTATAGAATTTCCGATTACATTTTTCTCTGGAATCAGTATTTTTGTGATCAAATAATAAAACACATCAAAAACGAATGGACAAGAACTGTCATATTTCTGACTTTCAAAAGATATTTGAAATTCTTCTCTTAATATGTTTAGTATTTACAGTTTCCCAACGTTAAACTGTCTTCTTTTAACAACTGTTTTTGGGGCTAAAAGTTTCATCTTTATTGACCCTATATCTAGAGAATGGTCTGATGCTGCATCTGCTCCTTTTTTTCCCTTACATCTTGTAATGAAGACCTCCATTTCTAAGAAATAGTTATGTAGTCTATTTGGTTTTCTGGATTTCCTGCTAGTGACTCCCAGGTTACCTTATTGCAAGTGTTGTGTTTGAAGAGTGTTCCTCCTATGACAAGTTGGTGGCACATAGTTCTGCAAATAGTGCACTATTTTCGTTATTTTTACCTATCCCATGAGGCTAAATTTCCCTTCCCTCTCCCATCCACTTCTTTCTGATCCAATCTGCATTAAGGTCACCATTGAACTAATAGGTCTCTTTTTAAAACTTTTTCTATTATAGTTATTTGTAATGAGTGGTAGAAGTCTTCCTTTTCACGGTCTTCTGGAATATGACAGTTCTTGTCTATTCGTTTTTGATGCCTTTTGTTATTTGATTTTGCCATGTGATTATGGACTTTCCGAATTGATTTTCCTCTAACTTCAGTATTTTTGTGATTTTACTTTTTTCTTCGCCATAGGTTGGGGCGACTACTTATGTCTTGATTTACTTCTGTAGCATTTGATTCAAAAGTCCAATCACAAGGCAGTGATATAATTATTTGAACCGTAGCTGGGACAAGGAGGATGAGTGCTAGGGCGTGTCTACACGCCGGTTAGCGTACACACTGCATTTCTAGGGCACTTGATGCTCTGAGATCCTCTACATATGACGCCTAGAATAATATAACATAGTTAACCATGAGGAGGCACTGTAGAAGTGTCGGATAGTGAAGGGGCTTTGTACGTGCAGGAAATATTAACACACTCGTCTTTCTTTTCACTCACAAGTGAATTAGCCAGCGACAGTGATAGAGTATTAACTTCCCCACTGCACTGGTACAAAACCACTGTGGCAAAACCAGCAACACACACACTTTGTTTAAAAAGAACTAAATTGGTACTTCTGAAATATTAGAATACGTTTCCTGTACTGTTTATGCATGAATGAATATGAATGAATAACTCACATAAATATGAGAAAAAGCATGATAACAAATACTGCAGTCCCACAAGTCGCACGATCTGTAAATGAAATGGAATTTTTGAAGATCGTAGTGCGATCTAGTAGGTCGCAGTAAGGTTGTATCACTGTAGTGTTGAGCGTGGCTGGCCAATTTTTAACATGTTCAAAACAATCGTAGTGTGGTCGTGGCGAAATCAGGTCGTAGTAGCAGCGTAGTTAGAGCACAGTAAGGTTGTGGGAAGATCACAAATGTCGCAATACCATCGTAACGAGAGCGTAGCAAAAGCGTGATAATAATCGGAGAGACTGTGCTACGTTATAACGACCTCACTACGGCCACCACGTTCTCACTGCGACCCAACTACGCTTCCACTACGACTATACCACGTTTACAACACGCTGTTCAAGACCATAGTTAAATTCTAGCACGCCCAGGCTGTCCTTATCACGCGCTTACAAACTGCCTACGTTCATACTACGACCATCATGCTCATTCACATAAAATATATAAAAGCTGTCAAGGTTTAGTGTTTTGGTTTGTAATTTGGACATGTTTTCCTCTTCACCTAACGGCGGCACAACCATGCTTGACACATACTTGTAGATTTCTGTAATCCCTGCTATCGATCACTAAAACATCGTAATTTGAGCGTGATGGACAAGCAATAGGTTGCTATTCAGGTCCTCTCTGCTGGATCAGGATTCGTTACTATAAGAGCTCCCTCAGCCTTAACATCTACCCCTACCACCATGCCAAAGTGTTGTGGTAGATTTTGGGGGAATTGCTGTTTCCGAGAAATCTTAAGTATTATCAGAAATAGAAGGAATGGAACAATATTGATACGGAACACGATGTTGATGTTATTGCTAAGAACGTAGTGAGATTGCGATATGAACGTAGTATAATCGTGGTAAGAACGTGCTATAATCGCAATAGAATCGTGGAAACTCATGGTATGGTCGTAGTGAGAACTTGATCAGCGTTGAAGAATCATGATAATTGTAGAAAGAGCGTGGCGAGAATGTGGTGTAATAGCAGCGGGATCGTTGTAGACCGTAATGAGGACGTTGTGTCATCGTGAAATCAACGAAAATTGACATTTCATGCCGCTTATACCGCGACTCCACCACGATTTGAATTAATTTTAGATTGCAGTGAGCGTTGTGCGATCGTGGTCTAGTGGGACTGGGGCGTAATACGCATTCCAATTTTAAATAGTAAAGTTCAGGGAGAGTACTAGTACATTAAAACTATGGATATTAAAAGATCTGAAAATTAATACTCGGATACTCGGTCATGATACTCGAGTACTCGCGAGTACTCTGATGAATCTTAAACGTCTATTGAAAAGTATAGACTTTAGATGGTATGCAGTGTTTTTGTTATTACCTTTCATAAACCTATTAACAAAAGACAAACGTACTAAAAACATAGCTTTTTGTGTCTATTAAACAATGAACTACCGATCGCCGTTTCTATAAATACCCATTATAATAACAATAATTGTTTGTGTACGTGATCATGAATCAAACTCTAATATAATCAGCAATATTTTTGCATATAAAGTCCGACAAAGTAAACAATACATGTATCATCTGTTCCTGAGGAGTTGGTTGTTTTTATAATACGATTTATCCATTAATTTGTCAATAACAATATTGGACTTCAAATTACTTGTGCGTTTTTGTGTTGCTCAGTCTTATTTTTTTCTGTTTTTTTTGTTTTTTTTTACACTTTCGGATCGTTTGTCTGATTTTCTTTTTATTTAGCCATGACTTTTTCAGTTTATTTTCGACTTATGGTTTTAATGTCACCCATCTACTTTCGTCTATCTTTAAATTGTAAATGAAACAAATATAGTTAAGTTTCAAATACAGAGTAATTGAATTAATTTAAATGTTCCTCTTAAACCTATAACGTTTACATATATTTATTGATTAACAAACACAGGTAATTTTTTTACGGCTTGTGATGAGTAAATAATTAATCCTCGAATGTGTTGATCGGTGTACAAACACCGTTAAAAATTTCTCTAATAAGTTGTGTAGGGTTCACGGCAGGTCACTTTGATTTTGTTCTTGTTTACAAATATGATTCCAGACAAACAAATGTTTGACTTTCTATTTTGTTACAAGTAGTGCATATGAAAACATTGCCTTGAAAGGAAAAAAAAACGGTGCAGGTATTACCATAACAAATAGTATCCTCAGAATAAACTTATTTATGTTCTTAATTGATTTTCTTAAGTATTATTTACGAAGGGGATATTTCAACGAGACTAAAATGAGTGGAAATGCGGAGAGAAATATCTCAAGATGTATAACAGACACACAAGTATCCGGGTACTTAAACTGTACTCTAGTACTCGGCCTTCCAAGCAAGTACCCGAGTACTCGAGTACTCGTTGTCATCCTTAATTTAACCAAAATAAAATATAAACACTGTTTAGAGATTTGCATTTCAATCGTTTTATAAAAATATTGATCAATGCTTATCTTATTTTGATCATTCATAACTGTTCTATTGTTTGACTGCGCCACCCTTGTCGATTATGTTCTAGAACAGTTTTAGACAGATCTAAAATGGAATATATGTGAAAGGTTCTAAAGTAGAAATGGTTCGAACATTTCTACCCTAGGAGAGATTAGGACTGTTATACCATAACACAAACTGGCACAGTTAGATTTTTTAGCATGCACTGGAAGTTCTAACATAGAACTGCTTTGGACAAGTCTATCATAAACATAATCTGACATACACCATATTCTGATAGTTTTACCGTAGAGCAGTTCCAAATTATATTTGTTTTAGAACATCTCAATGAGAGTTTATTCGGTCAAAACAAATAATGTTAGAAAAAGTAATAAACAGCTGCGCCATGAGCGCATGATACGCCCGACGTCGTGTTTGGAAGTTGTATGCAATAATCATAAATAGTTTCTGAGAAAGTTTTAAGCAATAACCATATATTGTTTTGAGACACGGCGGGACATGTGAAACCCCCAACCCTGTATTTTTTTTTTACAAAATCTAAATATCACTAAAATATAATTTTGCATCAAACCAAAAAGTATACAGATCTTTAGATTATTATGACAAAGAAGCGTGTAAAGTTTTAAGCAATAATCATAAATTGTTTTTGAGATACGGCACAACATGTAAAAAAAACTCCTCCTTTTTTACAAAATACTCAATAACTCAAAAACGAAATTTTGAATCATCACCAAAAAGTATACAGATCTTTAGATTAATATAACAAAGACATGTGTAAAGTTTGGAGCAATAATCATAAATCGTTTTTTGAGATATGGTGCGACATGTAAAAAAACCCTCCCCCTTTTTTACAAAATACTCAATAACTCAAAAATAAAATTTTGAATCATCACCAAAAAGTATACAGATATTAAGATTAATATAACTAAGAAGTGTTTAAAGTTTTAAGCCATAATCAAGAATCGTTTTTGAGATACGGTGCGACATGTGAAAAAAGCACACCCCTGTTTTAGTTACAAAGTGCCGTAACTCAAAAAGTATTAATCTCACCAAAAAGTATACAGATCATTTGACCATCATAAGAAACAACTGTATAAAATTTCATGAAATTTTGACAAGTCGTTCTCAAGTTACGGTGCGACATGTTTACGCCGGACAGACGGACAGACAGACAGACAGACAGACGGACGACAGACACCGGACATTAGTATACCATAATACGTCCCGTCAAAATTTTGAAGGACGTATAAAAACACAAAAATACTAAACTCCGAGAAAATTCAAAAAGGAAAATCAAAAATCAAAAGTCCAAACACATAAAACGAATGGAAAACAACTGTCATATTCCTGACTTGGTACAGGCATTTTCTAATGTAGAAAATGGTGGATTGAACCTGGTTTCATAGGTACTCTATCTCGTTGAAATATCCCCTTCGTAATACTTAAGAAAATCAATTAAGATCATAAATATGTTTATTCTGAGGATACTATTTGTTATGGTAATACCTGCAACGTTTTTTTTCCTTTCAAGGCAATCGATCCAAACTTCACAGCCAATTTTGCATAGGTACTATTTTTGTACTTAAAATCTGTAATACTGAAAATTTACTTTTGATATTAAGTACTATTTCTTTACTTTAAAATTATTGTATTATGTACGTACCTGTATTTTACAGTACTTGATTTGTACTAAAATTTTGGTACAGAAATAATACCAAAAGCGATCACAATATTCCATGTTTGAAAATCACAATTTTAAGAGATTTGAAAAATACATACTATGAAAATGCTGAAAACGTAACGTTGTAACCAAAAGTATGTAGAACTAAAATTTTCAAGTACAAATCAAGTACTGTAAAATACAGGTACCCGAATTACAATAATTTTAGAGTAACAAAATAGTACTGAATATTAGAAGTAGATTTCCTGTACTACAGATTTTCGGTACAGACATAGTACCTATGCAAAAGTAGCTGTGTATATGCATTGTAACCTGTTAAAAAGTCGGACTATTTATAATTTCATAAACTGCATGTAGTATGTGGAATAATGGAACACACACTGTAATAATTGAAGGATAACGTAAGCCATCCACAATAAAGACGCTAAAAGAAAAAAATAAAAAAAACAACAGCAACCCTTCATTAACTTAAAATAAACGCATTGAAATTATTCAATGGCCGGCAATTCATTTCTTTACTAAGTCTACTTGCATTATGTCTACATTGTACTCGAATAGAAGCTTTAACCCAAGTTAATGTTTATGTTCAAAATCTACTTCAAAACAGGTTAAGTCTTAAAGGCTCTTAAGGATTACAATGTGTTATTTACTTTGGACAAAAAAGACCAACCCCAGCAACGCTCGTATGCAGTAATTCCATGTGTTTTGTACACCGAATCCTTCCTTTATCATTTCATGTATGTCGTTTCTTTCTGTAATTTACTTACTTTAATTTATAAAATTTGGTTTATGTTCACATGATTTACATTTAGTCAGCGTTAGAAGCAATATTAATTTAACCTTTCTATAATAAAACATGTACGAATTACTTTTCTTTGGAGTTATGTAATGGTAAGTATCCAGAGAATTTGAAATTGATTAGCAAAACATTTATTGTCTTAAGGGAATTTTAGAATCCAATATTTATTTAACTATTTTTGATTGTTGAATTAAGGAACGATCAAGAAGAAATATGGGAATGCATCTGTTCTCTTGGAAAGAAGATACGAAAAGACTTTAAAAAATCAGGAAAAGTTCAGACAAGTGTGAGAGAAATTGAGAAATATATACAGTAAGATATTTTGCTTCACATAAGGATGACTTTGTACTTGGGTCAGGTTAAGAAATGTTTATAAGATTTTCGAACTCCTTGGTTTATACCTACAATACAAGGCAACATAGTTTGCCTCATGTAACACCCAATGTTTTTATCTATATACTTTGTTCTTATGTTTGGGATTTCATTCCATTCTACCAGGTTAGGGTGCATATAGCGCTCACTAAATTGTTTTACCCCGGTGCATTGTTCATGTGTCTGTTCCAAGTGAGGACACGTTATTTGGCAGTTATTGTTTTATACATATATAAATGAGGAGATTTAGTATGATTGTCAATGCGACAACTATCCAACAGATTTTAAATGAGGTTAAACACAGATCGTATAGTCGGCTACGCATACATACTCAATAACTAGACGTGTTATTTATCTTTTACAAATAGTATGCAATCTATTATATCTTAAAGTATCAGCTACAATATGCGTTACAACCACATTTATACAGGTCAAATATATGGATTTAATCTGTATATGCAATATTTTCTCTCTCACTACTTCAAAGGACCTGGTCAATTTGTACATGGTTATACCTTATGTTAAGTTATATCAATTTCTTCATAAAGTCTTTGCAAAAATGTACAGCAAAAGTACCGATATGCAAGGCAAATTAAAGAGAGAAGTCTATAAAAACTGTCAAAATCAAACGGTATTAATAATAAAAAAAATGGTGAAAAACTACTGCCATATTGGTGGATTACACATTTTATTGTTAGCTTAACCTCCCACTTGTATGACAGTTGTATTTTGCTACATGTACGTTGTAGTGATAACAGTGGATCGGAAAACTAAACAGTCATAAAAGGTTTACAGTTATATGACAATGATTGGGATCAAGCAACGAAAATTGTTTGAACATACCCATATACATATTAAAACAAAACGGACGACGAAATTCAACAGAGGTCTCGACAAAATAAAAATTAACATTAAATTTATACTGTTCCAGTTTTTGATAATAATTAATAAATAATGAAAGTGTTTTGACTAAGATTTATATCAAACATATTGTTTGAGGGTTTTTAAGCATTTCTACTTATTCAGTATATTTTGTGGACAATATTGACAAAGTTCTTAATTAGCATAACATTTGACACAACCTCCGATTTCCGGATTTTTTTTTTATAGTTTGAGATTCCAAATAATGATTTCATTGAATTTTGTCTGTTTCCGTTTTTTAATTACGTTTACAATTAAAGATATACATTGTAATAGACATTTTTCCAGTTTCCTCTTTTCGAAGATTTTATGAAATACTAATTTCTAGTTACGCTGTTTTATCAAATTCCGTATACTATCGTGTTTTTTTATGATTCAAATATAGCTATATAGTATATGACATACATGTATTTCGATCCATTAATATCATTAATATAAACATATCAAGTTTTCATTGATTGAAAAACGATGTTTTTTTTATCAATGCTACACCAATTTCCATCACTATTTACTCAGTCACTTATATGATGTTGAATATTTTGTTTTAATAAAGTGATAACGAATAGCTATATCCAGGATACAAAACACTCAAGTTTCTGTTCCAATTTTATTGGGCCGTTAAAATCGGACCTTTAATTTTATCACTACTTCTGGGTCGATACTTGTTCAATATTAGTCTTGAAAGATGTGTTGAAAATGCACAAACAGGAGAACAAAAGTGTTCTGTATGTTTAGCAGACAAACAAGAATGTTTAAGAACAAAAATATACCAAGAACAGAATGGCATTCAAAACAGAGTAACACTTCTGAATTTAAATCTTCCAAACAACTTATAAAAACTTTATTATAAATAAACATTTTATTCACATAAATCATGAAGACCGCACATATATGTATAACTGTTCAACGATCGATATCACAATATCTATAATATTTTATAAATCTAATTTGAAGTAGAATTGATCTCTTCACTGTGACAACGTAATAATAACAAATTTCTGAAATCGCTGAACCTGCATTTCTAATGTTCAACAAGTTTTGAGAATCTGTTTATTATGCCCCACCTACGATAATACAGGTTTTGATAGTTCTATCCTATGACACAACAAGTTTCGAACCTATAACTTATTCTACCGGTTCCAAGTGAGATACATTATCAACAGTTCTACCGAAAAACCGAATCACGGATATAGTACGCATTTATTAGGTTGTGCTTACTTATGTATCTAAACTATTTCAGAAATTTGATAGATAATGTAGTAATAGAAGAAAAGGAGCAACATGACACTAAAGGAGCTGCTATTAGCAAAGACAAGCCAAAAGAAAGTAATAAATACAAAAAGGATACTACGCAAGCGGCTAAAGAGAAAGAGGGAGACATCGATTTGTCAACTTTATTTAAGAAGATGACAGAGGACAAGATGAAATTGAATAAGGATTTAATGTTTGCGAGGAAGTATGATATTTATAAATGTAGTGTACTGAATTTATGTCCAAAACACACCAAATGAAGTAAGTAAGGAAAATCACCATTACATATAATAGACAATTGCAAAAGTCATTTATAAATACACATATTAGTCATCAATTTAATCAAGAAAATTGAAAAAGTTGATCTATAAATAGAAGACCTTATTGAAAAGGTTTTTCACCAGAATTTGATTGTTCGGAGATGTGTTTAATGAGTTCCTTTCAAAATGCTAAGACACATGATAATTGAAATCAAATTTTCCTGAAAACAGTTAAAATAAAATGCATTCTATATAACTATTTTCACGAATGTGGAAGTCTGTTTCGTTATAAATGCTTGCATAACTTTTTCATTGTTAGCTCTTACAAGATTAAGAATGGTTATACTAGTGCAGTGTCTACTCGCGAACAAGTGATTGTATTTTAAAAATGAAATTCGATATCTTTTATATATATATTTTCCTTTTTGGCAGTGGTTTCTATCGAATTTATAAATTGTTTTTATAGATTATGTACACGATTATTTGGTACGATTCTCAAGACGAATATTGTTTCTGACTCCTGTCTACTAAGTCTACTAAGTGTTTTATCGTGTTTTATTTAAGTTATTACTGATCGTCTCGATGTTCGCAATATTTTGAAACAATAGAAAAAATGTCTTAACAAGAAGAGACATAAACGTTTAAACTGAAATATTTAACTTTGTACCGTTTTGATTGTTAAGTGTTTCAATTTAAATTTCAGTCTTCAAATAAACACTGAAACAACTATTACTAGTTTAAATTACAAAATTCAGCCATTATAACCAAATTTATTATTTTCATAGACTTGGTATTATGACAGCAAATACTATTTAAATCATGTGCAAATCATTATATTTGTTGTCCTGCAAATAAAAATAACATTTTATACACAATTTTGTGCGTCACACGCTCTTTTCTTGATTACCACTCAGCAGGATAGCTAAAATCCAAACATTTGAAAACCAAGGGGTGTTTAAATACCCAATTGCAACACATACATAAATTTCGCCAAGAAATGATTTATTAGTGTTCAAAGGTCTACAATTTATCAAGTTTGATTCAAATTTACAACATGAGGCTTAATACCTTTCAAATATTATATATCCTTAATTTATAAAATGTAAAATGTATTTCCAGTCTATTTAAATATCACTTTATTGCTGTAGAGATTTAAATACAATCTGTGAAAAAATATCTGCAACTGGAAAAGATTTAGGAATAGAGATAGTTGATGGACAACCAAATGATGGTAACAGTTCAACGAAAACTATTACTTCAGTATTAGAAGAAAATAAGTAAGTACCTGATTTCTGACATAAAAAAACCAGAAGTGGTCAATTCGAAGAAAATCCTGTCATTTGTATTCAATTTGCCTATGCACTATTACAAAATCTCTAAATCACCACCAGTCAATAATTAGTGCGAAAAAATATAAAAGAGACACCCAAAATATCTGCCCTAAACATTATAATCATTATGATGATTTTTTTTTGATACATGCTTTTAGTTCGGAAGTAAATTGCATAAATATTGCTTTTAAATTCGTTATCATTCGTGAAATGAATTACGAGCTCAGAACCGTTCAGTCATAAGACTGTCACGAATGCTTTGCCTGGTTTTTTTTTTAACAAACTTTGACAAATTAACAATGAGTTTTGAAATTTGCTTTTTAACTATGCGTAAACAATTTATAAAAAGCGAAAAGAAACATTGGGTCAGCTGGCAAAATTTGTATTGGCAATCAAAACAAGCTAGCCAAAATTAATAAGTGTGAATTTCGATTCAAAATGTTATCAAACCTTGCAAAATCTTTTTTTTAGCATTGCATATATATCATCTTGCTGAGTAATTGGTAAAAAATAAGGAATCAATGTGCGTCTGGCGCAAATATAAAATTTCAATCCTAATATCTATCATGAGTTTTTTTTATTACATTATGTATTTTATTTACTCTCAAGTGAAGTCATTTTTTCGTCCGCTCACTTTGTGCTGTTGTTAACATAGCATATGATAAGTGTTAGTGTTTTAAAGTTTAACAAACAAACAAAATACATAGAGGACATCCTACAGTGGTCAATATTAAACATACTTATGGGTATATAATACATGTATGTTATGTCGTAATATACATAAATATCTGTTCATGCATTTTTGCATGTAATGTATATAGTACAGAGAACAGATCTGAATGCCGATAAATATGATTTTGAATTCTTTACATGTTTCACTGAAGTATTTGGAGAAGCTATAAGTAATTGAATATGGTCAAAATTGTATTGATCATTAAGGTGAACACATGTTATGATTTCTTAGCACTACATTACCTTTGTGCATTCTGTCAATATTCTGTATGTATGTTGGTGTATTTATATACCCCTTGGTAATATATTCAGTTCTTTATCTTTACATGTTTTGTTTATTATAGTTGTTGATTTGTTTTTAGGAAATTGAGTAAAATTCTAAGTAAGCTGATCAGAGGGATCGAGACTTTCGACATGCAACAAAAAGATTCTAGTAAAGACCAACATAAAAAAAATGCTAAAGGTAAACAGGAGGAAAAAGACAAAAAGAAATCGAAGTCCAGCAAGCAAAGTGACAAACAACACTCAGATTTAAGTGATGAAACGCCTTTTACCGTTTTCACGGCTTTTGGCAATCATGCTTCAAGAGTAACTGAAATCCTTAAAAATGAGTCTATGCTACAGGAGCAAAAAAGGTATCTTATTAAACATTATAGAAAATTGATAAACAACATGTATTAAAAAATCTATATAACAGGCAAAGAAATTACTACAACATTATAATGAAATGCTGAATACGTTGTAGCAACTTTTTCTAAATCAGAACGAAGGATTGATCTCAGAAAACAACAGTTAAGAAGTTACTTAATAATAAGAATAATACTTTATTCCAAAAGCCTGTACAGCTTATAGGATATACATTCATTTTTTGACAAATTAATTATACATGTATATATAGCTTAATCTGGGATCGTAATCAATGTCTATCTGTGAGTGATCATGTAGGGCATCACTTAATTATAGCATATTCTCGCCTATAAATGCACTGAAACCGATTGAAATAAATGATAAGTGGGAATGCATAAGATTTTTTTTTAAATTCTAGGCGATAAAGCAAGCAAGTGCCATGCATATCTAAACGGACGCCTTTATGTTGAAATAATGTATGAAATTTTAGTAAAGCTACCATCTTAAATGAAATGTTATATATATTTTTTTGCTTCAATCGTGGGAACCATTTGCAAACTGTAAAACATGGAAGGAGGTTCTTGCCATAGGCATCTGCAGGAATGTACAGTTGCAACGAACGGCAACACAATACTATGGTTAATTGCATCAAGCTCGTAGTCATATTTTAGTATCTCTAAGTTGCTAAAATAAAAATGATATGGGAATGTGACATAAATTCTTGAATTACAGAATATAACCCAATTCTAGAAAGCAATTGATATTACATATTATTAAAGGAAAATCCAATATGTAACCAAACATTTATTGAAATGTGAACACTGTTAATGTTTATGCAAAAATGATTTTTTTCAGTCAACTTGATAAGATCAAAGATATTGCTCTTAGACTTTGTAACCAAGAGGACCAACAGAATCAGACGGTAATTTCGTTGAAAGAAACAGACAAGGCAGTGGATATTATACAGAAAGAAGTTGAGAAACTTTTACAAATGAAAGAACAAATTGAAAAAGAGAAAATGTAAATTAAGTTATAGTTTATTTTAAATATACAAAATAAAAAAGAAGATGTGTTATGATTGCCAATGAGACAACTGTTCACAAGAGACTAACATGACACAGACATTAACAACTATAGGTCACCGTACGGCCTTCAACATTGAGCACAGGCCAAAACGCATAGTCAGCTATAAAAGGCCCCGATAAGACAATGTAAAACAATTCAAACGAGAAAACTAACGGCCTTATTTATATAAAAAATGAACGAAAAACAAATATGTAACAAATAAACAAACGACAACCACTGAACTTAGTTCTCTTCTCAAAATCCTCTCTGAGCTTTTGCTTTCAATTGTCGTTGTGTTGTTTGTCGGCGTACGTTGTTGACAGTACATTCAATATATTTTCGAATAAAAACTTCTCAATTAATTATCTAGCTTTTTTTGAATATCTCTTGAGGAATTGAGTTTGTAGATGTTCTCTGTGGATTCGATCTGTACGGAACAATTATAATCCTTAACCAGAATGTAATTTTTATCAGAGTTCCTAATTTATTGCAATTTTCAAATGATTCCTTATGATTGTTAAACATCGTTTCTGTATGTATATTATTATCGTGAAATTAAATGAAATAGGAGAAACTGTGAACACCGAGAAGGAGACAGCTTAGTCAACAAAAAATAAATAATAATTGAAGGACTTTTTATAGGCGTTATAGCCATAAAATAAAGATTTTTAATATTTTTTGGTTTTGGCCATTTCATTGAAGTATTCTTATATGGGTAAAAATGTTAACTGCAAAATAATCAGAAATTTAAATTTAAAAAAAAAAAAAGATTGCAATGAACAATCAACTCACTATTAGAATATTTTCCTTCTGTAATCTTATAGTTTGCTTTTATTCTGTTTTGAAAATGATTAAAGATGAAGACAAAGTTAAACAGTGAAATTAATCAGTCAGTTAAGGGCTATACACTGAACCATTCCTTGTTGTTTCCCCTTTTACCGGTTTATTTTATCATTATTCAGCGAAACTATGAAACAAAGAAAGAAAATGTAAACAGCAACAATTTGTTTTAAAATTTAATCACAAGACATAAAATGACTTAACATGTTAATATACTCTGTATAAGGGTTAAAATTAAGAATAAAACAATAATCAGCAAATGTGATGAGCAAGAATATATCAACAAGACGATGAATAGTCAATAATTGAAAATTTCAACTTATTTAAAAGTGTCAAACATATATTTTTATGCACATTATTACAACAGTTCCATTTTAGTTTAAGTCTTTAAAATCAAAATACAGTAGGTATTGAAAAACTGAAAACAGCTCAATTTGCAGCAACCAAAAATGTGTTAACCAACCAAATAATTAAAATATCGATCAAATAGTTTTAGCTTTAAAATTCTTGATATTACCCTGATTAAAAAAATGGAAAAAAAAAAGAAAAGACAAAAACAAAAACAAGTTTATGCGTCTTATGTTTGAAAATTTTGACATTGAAATTTGGGTATTTCTATATTATCAAAAATAACTTTATCTTGGCCCGATGAGACAAATCGTTTTTGTTTTTTTTGTAATTTATAATTTTAGTTTTTTCATTTATAATGTGAAATTGGAAAAAGGAAAATCTCTGTGTCCCCAATATTACAATATCCGTCTCAAGAATAACACTCAACATTAGACGCTCGAGAATAAAAGTTGATCAACAAATAATAGTTTTAAGATGCTTGTGAGGTTTGCAAATTAAAAACAAAATAGTTATGTTAACACAAAACATTTGTTATTGGGGTTGATGGTACATTCATCAGCAGTTGTAGGAAAACATTTGAATGATATTAATTTCCATACAAACAGGACGCAATTCGAACAATGTGTATCTATATATAAGATACAAATATCTTGCAGCTTAATCTTTATTGGTTAAATTCGTTAAGCATTTTTTTTATCTCAATTATTGAAAATGAATATGTAAGTTAAAACAACAAGAATGAAATGTTCTAACACTAACTGATCTAGATGCAATAATTGCAATATATATAACAGTATTAATGAAAAAAATGAATAAATTTTATCTTTAATAATTTCAGGAATCTGGAGTATTGCTTAACTAAAGCTGAGGTTGTCAGTCAAAACATCAAAACTTCTACAAAAAAACCCAGAGATTCTGGAAAAATTACTGCAAATACTACTTCCAGTAATGTTAAAACAACTGGAAAAAAGATCAAACTCACTGATAAAACTCAGCAGTCAAACGATGACAAAAAAATTAAAGCAGAGGAAAGAACAAACACACCAGATAAAGCACATGAATATATATCAGAAACAGTGAAGAAATTAGAGCAAATTCTTAATTATATAGAAGATGAATTTAACAAACTAGACCATCAGGAAAGGTACAACTACTATTTAAGTCTTAGACTCAATTTATGACAACAATTCAGTTATTATATTAGTACATTTGTAAATAACTATATAATTTTTGCAGTACCCACAAACACTTCAAGAAATACTATTACTATTATTAAGGGATGATAGCAAATCAGCAATTGTTCGGATAAAAAGGCATATACTGATGACCTCCCCCCTATATTAAAATTAATATGGCAGGTATGTTCAGAAAAAAAGGTCTTGTCCTATTGACTCTTACCAGGCATTCACCTCAATTTGCCTTTTATTTAATGTTTCACTAAACTGGTTAAATATTTTGTTTGAAATGATACTTAACGGTTAATAAATGTTTTAATTTATATGCCTCAATATTAGATTTTATAACTTAAATCGAGAACAAATAGCATTTAAAAAAGTGTTATTACGTGGACTGTTCCTATATTTGCGCTAGGTTCTCGAACAGCTGCATTTGCGCTAGACTTTTCGAGACTCGGGACATAAACAGTTAACATTGAATCTCTTTTATGGCCAATAAGGAAACAGTTGGAAATTAAATTTTGTAGAACAATATACGCTTGCAATCAAAGACTCTTATTCCCAATAAAATAATAACCATCATAACTATTATATTATCATACACTTGCATGATTCGAAACTGAAACACAAGAAGACAGATTACCTGAAACCACAGTCTCATTTAAACGAATGACTGAAATGTCAGGTGCAATAACTTACATATAAATCAGATATCCGCAAATATAATTTGGTAGTAAGAGCAAGGTTTGGTCTTATTGATTTCTTAACGATCGATGTCCCGAATGTGACCTTCCTAATTAGACTTATTAAAGTGTATGTTCTAAGATAAACAACAGTACTGGTGCAACATATGGATCAGGATTTGCTTATCCTTTCTGGTCACTCGAATTATCCGCCAGCGTTGCTTTAGTTATTTATGTTGTGTTTCATGTACTATTTTTGTATGTGTGTCTTTTTATTTTTGTGTCATGGCAATGTTTGTTTATTTATGATTTATGAGTTGGATCAAAAGATTTTTTTTTTCTATTTTCATTAAATTTCTTCTAATATATAATATATACTTAGATATTACACTAACGTGTATGTTCAAAATGATACAAGTATATGATAGCTTGTTATCCCATAAGAATTATACTGCTTTTTTATCTTCTTTTTTTATTGATGTGGTAGAAAAAAGGATAAAATGCTCAATCATGTACTGAACACAACACAGACAGCGACCTCTCACGTCAAAAACAGTATTGAAAATATGGAAATGGAAGGGAAAAAGTTGAATGTTGAAGATTTTGATGATTTGTCATCATTTAATGAAGATATATTAAATCTTGTCACAAATCTCGAGTCCTTGAAGAAAACATATCACAAAAATCTGTGAGTAAAATAATTAGATTGGCATATAAGACTATTATATACAAAAAAGTCATTATATTAATGACTTATTTTAGTTGGTACAATAAGACAACACTTGTTTTATAATAATGTCTATAGGGAGAACACGTGTTTCTAACCTTTTAAATGGTCGTAATGGTATAAGTCTCCTTTTTAAGGACGACATAGTGAAAATATCTAATGATAAATTGATGAAATTATTTTGACGAATATCTTGGCCCATATTGAGCAAAACAAACATTGTGACATTTTCAATTTTAGGTCAACAATATAACGTTTGTCTTCTTTATTTTCAAAATTGTGTACGGACTACTCTTTTTAAACAAAGGAAGCTAAGCATCATTAATGAAATGCATTATTATCCTAATATAGACCAATTAAATATCAAGTATTGCTACAACCCTTTGACCTGAATAATTATCCCAGTGACCTTAAGTTTAGAATAAAAATGACATTACAAATATAATATTAATATTGCTTTGATTGACACATAAAGTCGTTTATTGTTAAAGAACCTGCGTTCATATTATAAATATACAATACATTATTTCAGGCAAGAGATAAGTCAAACAAAGAAACAATTAGAGGAAGCAAAACATGAATGCGAGACTTTACAGCACAGGTGAGTATATGTAATATTTGATATCTAAATTGCTATATAAGAATTATAAAGAAATATACATATTTATTGTATATATTTTTTCAAAAGGAACTGAATTGTATTATTGCTGTCATCTTAAAATCTTTTATGTTGTACTTTTTTGGAGAGGATTATTTTAAGTTGTTATACCTTGTATCCAATCCTCCTGATAATTTAGACAATAAAATATGTATAAATTAATTACTTTTAACGAAATTAAAATACCTTTCCTCTCATTTAGTAGTCAGGGAATAATACTTATCATCGGAGTTGTACTACATAAGCAACAAGACATATGCCACTACTGGAGCAGATTTTCTTTCACGTACGAAGCACCGGAGATCGACCCCAGATGAAGTTTGCGTTGCTCCGGCTTTAATGAATTTCTTGTTTTTTTTTGTACTGTGTTTGTATTTTCTATGTTGTTTCTTGTTTTGCAAAGGCATTGTCAGTTTGGTTTTGATTTATTAGTTCAAATGCCCTCTTCGTATCTTCTGTCTCCCTTATAGAAACATTGATGACGAATGAGAAGTTTTATGCTCTTCTTGTGATACCTGACAGCGACGTGTTAATCTGAAAAATAAAAAGAGTAGTAAGTCCTTCTAGATAATAATTGATATCATAAACGCATGGTGAACGATACATTTTTGAAGTTGACGTCTCTTAACTCGGAACAGTTTGTTAATACCAACTGCTTTATACGGATTCATCCTGTATCAAAATATCAAGATTTTAACAAAAATAAAAAATTATACAAGAATTAAATTATGTTGGCAGGATGCGCTTTTCGGTGCAAGACTCATCTGTAACACTAGTCAAAAAAGGAAAAACGTCCACAAAAGAAAAGAAGTTGAAGAGCATTACATACGCGAACTTAAGAAGGGTTTGATTTAGGATAGAAACTATATCACACACGCTGTTGATGTTATGTTAAAGTGTAGATGGGAAGTATTATTTTGTCTTGAGAAGATGACACTCTTCCATCACGTTACATAGCACCTCTCTAATTCTCATTATTTTAAAATACGAAAAATACATCATTGAACAGGTTGAGTAAGATGGCTGGAGCTCGATTAACTGATGGAAATCCTAACATTACAAACTTAGGGGATCCAAACAGACCTATGAAAATAGGAGAAACTTATTCTGAGTTGTATGACAATGAATGGACTGACACAATGGACTTGTGTATACAAAAGTTTGGCAAATCATATTCAGAAGACACTATTATTCAAAATTTGTTTAAGACAATAGTTGTAAGTATATGGTAAAACATATTGCAATTAACCTGTATGTAATGGTTGAAATTAAAGGTGATTTGGGTAGAAAAGGGTACCCAACCGTTCATTTGCTTTGGTTATATGTTCGATTTGAGTCTGTTTTCTAAGCAATTGCATATATAAGACTTCAGGTAATTATAGTCATGGGGGGAAATAAAACACCCTAAGATAAGTAAAGATGAATGACTTTATATTGATAATTTATAAAGGCATTAACAGGTACGTCAGCGTATATCGCATTTATCATCAAATTAAAGCATGGTCTTGCCTTGGTCATGAAGATAAAGATATTGTCATTAAAAAATAGTTTTCCAAAATGGAAGTAAAACATTATCACTCGCCATTTGTCTGTGAACATGTCGGCATTGTTCATTTTAGTAACTGTACAGTCCATGTGCTACTGTAAAAGGACGTTTGTCACATACAAAAATAACTAAAAAAACTTATCAAACTGTATGTAAATAGAAATCGATGGACCAAATTTCAGGAAAAAGAATAAGAAGATGAGAGGAACTATAAAACGAGACCAAAATCGCAAGAAAAAAATAAGAGAATGACGTACGATAGACAATATATAGTTTCAACAAGTTATCGTTAATTATATTATATTTCAAGCTCTATAACATAACTCCTTATCGCATACTCTTGAAGTCTAAATATAAGTGAAATGAATACTCAGTTATTTATGATTAAATATCGGAAATGGTATTATACATTTCTTTGGAAAACTTTGTTGACAGACTCATGAAACAAACTTCTTTTTGTAAACAAACTTGGGTTTATGGGTTTGGGATTTGGTTTGTCCGTTAACATTCATTCCCACTGGTAAATGCTCCATATTTAATTGCAGTGGCAGATACAGGAGTATAGTGATTGCCTTAGAATTATTATATCATGTTTTTACACGATTCATATGATTATATATATGGTTTTCCTAAGTAACTTAACTTATATCGACATTGGAACATTTGTTATATTAAAATGATATTTGACAATCCTTGCGCAGGCTTTTGACCAAAGGCAGGCACACGAGGGCGTTGGTTGATTAATTGATAAAAGATAATGGTAATAAACTTTCAGAATTTTCGAAATAATAAACATAGACCAATTTAAAAGATGATCTTAAACTGTTTAAATGTATGTTTAAGTTTTCTCAAAATATTTTTTATTCGAATTGGTTAGTTTCATAAAAAAAAAGTTCAAAAAAGTTCAAAAAATGAATTACAACATAGCTTAATGAGATGTGTTCCTTGTAACACACTCCCGATATAAAGTGCACATGAGATATCGTATCACAATCCTTTCGCCTCTGTAAAATGTTTTTTTTATAGATTTTATAAGATACGTGACACATAACACCATACATGATACTAGTATAATAATGAGCATATTGACAAATTGATGTTCATTTATTGACATTTACAATTAAAACCTTTTTAGGGTTGCCACAAATTTTGCGAGGAAAAGTCTGCAGTCATGTTAATAGCCGGAAAAGAAAGTTTACAAACTGCAGTTAAAACTTTAATGATTGTGAGCAGTGAAGCTGAGGTAATCGTTTATAGTTATTGTTTTATTAAATGGAACAAAAATAAACACAATGCATATTAAATGCATGACATGACTAAAAATTGTCTTCTATATTTATCGGACTCAATTACAATATCATAATACCTTTTTTTCTCTTTATATATCATTTGTATTAATATAGAAATGGTCCCTTTAAGATCAAAGTACTTTATGCTGCTACCTCGTATTAATATTTCATTGACAAATTTTGATAGTCATTAGAGCTTGATTTTTTGTCCAAAATGACGATGCTTTTCTCTTCTGGAAATCGTTTTAATGCTAAATTACACTCTCAAAATTGTTTTATACGCCAGTCTAACAATCTTATGTGTTTAAAGAATAATATTTATCTTAACAAGCGGAAGTCACTAGTGAAAAGAAAAGCATTTATCTCATATTACCTACAGGGGAGTAATTATCGGAAGTTTAATTAATAGATTACTTCATACGTTGGTTGGCCGGTAAACTATTGACTAGTTAGTTGTTTACCTATTCATGCATCCCAGTTGTTTATGGGATTGGTGTTGCTCATTCTCCAGTTTTATATGTTATGTTTTGCGGGTTTGTTTGTCTCGACGTACATCATTTGAATAGACTTTAATCCGTCCCGCTCTTTCTAAAGTAAAAAAAAAAATACAATGCTTCTGTTTTTGAACAAAAATAATTTACATATTTATATCTAGATATATTTATGCCAGTATCATCATGATCATATAATACTCATCAATATATGAAAGTAATAAAACAACGAGTACATATAAAATTAATTTATACGATTATAAATTACGCTTCAAAATAACGAAAGGGCTTTTTTTGAAAAAAAAAGAGATGTGCTTTGTTGCTGCTGAAACAAATTTTCACAAAATACCGAATAACATAGAAGTTACCAACTATAGGTCACCGTACGGCATTCAACACTTAGTTTAACCTATTCCACATAATTAGCTATATAAGTACAACATGAGAATACACTACAAATCTGTTTAAAAAATTAACTCATCAGATGAAAACAAAACACAACATATCCCTACCAAAAACACGAAAGACACAAAATTGACAGTCCGCGGGGTTTCTCAAAGCCTTTTTTTAAGCCAATAACAACAACAATGTTATATAAAACTTTTTATCTATGACTGAGAAAAGAATATTGGATATTCATTCAAATTTCGATTTATCATAATTCATAAAATTAACAGATTGTTCAAGTTATTTCTTGATGTCTATTATTTCCTTGATTAGGTTGTAAAACAAGCAATGGACATGAGAAAAATGGCAGCAGAATCAACGTCAGATCAACTGTTGGATGTAAGTGTTTAGGTTGCATACATATCTTGTTCCTCCGTGATATGACCATCATAACCTTAACACTGATAAATCAGCGTGCATTCATTTCCATATCTATATATTCCTCGCTTATTTAGATTTTTAGATAAATTAAAACATTAATTACATTTGTAAAATACTATTGGTATTGTTTTAGATTAAGGTCTTTATTTTTTATACCCCAACCGTAGCGAAGGAAGCGTTAAGTTTACCCTTGTCAGTCTGTATGTATGTACATTTGTACGTCGGTCAGTACTTCGAACATTTTTTGATTACTCTCTAACTTTAGTTTGCCTCAACCAAATAATATGAATCTTATACACAATGCTTATTACCACAAAATAAAAGAAATCCAGATCACGTTTGAGTTATGTTGGCCTCACTTTTACTATTCTGTTTTGATCGCTGACTTTAATATGCCTCAAGCAGATGTCATAAAAGTTAAACATAATGTGTATTACCACAGCACACAGATTTCAAATTTGGTAGTGTCACTTTTACTTAATCCAAATTTATTTGCGATTGAAATCGGAGAATTCAATCTGCTTTCAGAGTAGCATTTTCAAATAAAAAAAAATGGCTACATTTCCGTCCATCTCAAAACACTAGAATGTAGACGTTAAAATTAGTTCGGTAAAAATTATTGCGTGATATGTTCGTCGCATTTTGCAAATGAACCTTTTAGAATAAGGGCTTCCTGATGCTTAGTAAAATTGTCATGTGAGCATTGTCTAACGTCTGACGTCTATTTTTGTTTTAAAAATCCATCCGTCATTATCTTTACTTTAATCAAATACTTCAACATGACACGGGGAATTATTAATGAGTAATAAATTACAGATCATCATTTAACAATAAAGGTGTTCTTTGGAACAGAGTAAAGAGCACGTCAAGTTATGAACTTGATTTCTCACATATCAGTTTCCCAATTGCAAGGGTACTGAGTAAATTGTTTATTGTATATATTTATTGCAGAGTATTTGCAAAGGTAAAAAAGAGATAATAGCACCGTACTTTAAGACAATGGAAAAAAAGATTCTTGAGCTGATAATGTCGACATCATTCTTTACCAAATGTTTTAAACTATGTTGGAAGATGGTAGTTCAAGACCCTCCAATGTTTCTTGATGAAGGACCACAGAAAGACAAAGCTTTCGACAAAAACGTTTTTAGAGAATATACAAATAGTGGAACTAAAGTGGTTTTTACGGTGTGGCCAGCATTATACTTACACAAAAATGGAGCACTGTTAGTGAAAGGTGTAGTAAAAGTTAAGTAAGGACTCATATGGAATAAACATTTGAAATGTTTTGATATATTTTCCTATCACGATAATAAAGAAATGAAACAATATGTTTTGCTATGTGATATATTTTTAGGTTCCTTGACAAGTACACAAATATAAAATCACAAAATAGAGAAAGAAATACAATCCGTTGTACTAGACTGACACTGCGAGTGGGGTATTAAGTCCAACAAGTAATTGGTCACAGAATGATATGTGGCCTTTCTCTTTTATATTATGATAAAGTTTTACAGATTTTCAAATACTGTAGCCTCAAACACCACCGAGAAGACATTCGTTCCGATATGCACAACTGGTGCAATGAATAAGGTGCTATTTACATGTACCTTATGTAAAGCAAATATATGTATATGCTTCACATTCGGACAAATAATTAGTATTATTGGCTAACAGTTCGTTCAAATAAACCATGGTAAGAATTATCTCAGAAAATCGTATTCCAATATTTTAAACAATCCGTACATTATTTCAATGTGTTTGAGGTTTTGATTTTGCCATTTATATACTAATAGGAACTTTCCGTTTTGTAGTTTCTTCGGAGATGGGTATTCTTGTTATTTCACTTTTTTAACACTCTTAGAACATCACAATATTATGTTTGGAACTAAGTTCGTTACAGTGCGGTTGTTACTATTAAAATACATGCACATACATGTATAGTTCTAATGGGACAGAGTGTTCACAGACGAGAAACAATTATAATAAATATGACAAACGCGTTAAGTAAGTAAGTCTGGAATATTTTTGGTTTTCAAAAAAATCCAAAAAATATTTTAGCTTTAAAAAAAAAAACTTTTGCAAGGAGACTTGGGGTCATTGTTATTGGAATCATTAATCATCTGTAATCAATAACACATTTTTAAGTAGTTATTGTAATAATTAATCAGTCACACATCTGATTATATGTAATTTTATTTCATCAATTACATCTCAAAATTACTTGTTACGGATTACCTTTTGATTACAAAGATTTATAATTATTTAGTCGTAAATTGTTTAGGGCCATAATCAGAGAAAATATGTCCATGTATATATGTTGTAAATTTTTTGTTGTATATTAAATCAATGATTAATCATCGATTTCTGAATTGAACATTTATTAACATATCAAAAAGTATAACTACAAAGTACCTTACTCCAAGTAAAATTCAAAATTGAAAGTCAAAAGCACAAACACATCAAATGATTAGATAATTAACAACTGTCATATTCCTGGCCGAGTACCGGCATTTCCTAACGCTAAACATTTAAAGTAATCGGACCAATCTCTGATTGCAAGTAGCAGCATTTTGCAGTATTGGCTACCGTGTTAGTCTTGTCTGAATGGTTTTCAACTATTGATGTAACTGTATTCCTTGTGGAGTGAACATTAGTTATTTAAAAAAAAAAACAGATGTCAAGAGGACTGATCTGGTTTTCTATTGATTCACAAAAGAATCAATTAACGTTCAGTTGCTCAATACTGTAAATCATAGTAACTTTATTCCACTATTTTATAGAAATGAGATAAAATAAATGCATTCAAACGAAGATTGAAAGTCGTATACAAAATAAATGTTGAATTATTTCATATAACGTAAATTACAACACAATTTCTTTCTTACATACAAACTAAAAATTAATATAGCAGTATAACATCAAAGTAAAATAAAAATAAACATCTTTTTTGCCTGACACTTCAAGAATATTGAGAAGGACTCAACAATATAAAACTTGATCCCCCGTAAATCAAACGAACACAAACTAAACTCACAAAACAGCACACACACTAGACAGGTTTATCTTACATGAACTTGCAAATTAAAACAATTATATGTGTTGTTTTAATGATACTTATCATAACAAAAGTACATAAATAATAGTACTCGGAAAGTTTTTGAAAACAATCAAGCTCTTTGTCCTTACGGTAGGATAATACTATAATCGTTTTGTCTCTAATACCCATTCAGTTTAAGTTCGTTTTAAAATAATTATGAAAAGAAAATATTTCAAGATGAACTGTCGGTTTATACCTTCGATATAAGTAATTATTATAGCTCCTGGACCCTTCAATTGATTGTTATTAAAGAGAGAGGGTTAGCGCTATAGAAACAGGTTTAATCCACCATTTTCTACATTTAAAAATGCCTGTACCAAGTCAGGAATATGACAGTTCTTGTCTATTCGTTTTTGATGCGTTTTGTTATATGATTTTGCCATGTGATTATGGACTTTCCGTATTGATTTTCCTCTGAGTTCAGTATTTTTGTGATTTGACTTTTTTTGAATGATTTGTCACTCAAAATGTCCAAAAAAAGCTTTATGTCCATTTCATATTGATCATGACTGTTATATTTCAAGAAAATGCAGCTTTCGTTTCTGTTGTAAGAATTGCCTTGTCGAAGATGACGTTTGGAATGTATATAATTATTTAACGTGTTGTTTTCAATTTTTTGTATATGGTTCTGAATTGAATATTTAAAAATCCGATTAGAAAATTTCCATAATTATTAACTGCATCAGTTATGAAAGACACGTATTAGCTGAGCTGTTTTTTATTCCATTGCAAGATAGATTATCACATTCGTCAATATTAAACAGTAATATATCCTACCGTAGTCTAAAATCGTCCATCTTGTCAGTTCGTTAGGTATTTGTGTTTGAACTTAACACACGGGGAGCTCCGCATTGATGTCACCACGGTACTTCCGGCGTAGAAAAACAGTGCAAAATACGTTTTTTCTGCACTTTTGAATAAAAAAACATTTCTAAAGGTAAGTTTTCATTGTTGTTCTCAATTATTGCCAAAAAATGCCAATTTTCTAATGCCCGTTTCAATCCCAACTTCCGAATATTTAAAAACATTCTAGAACTTCACAAAATACCATTTCCGGCCTCCACTGCTTTGTGTACATTCCATTCAGCGTCATCAATCTTGTGGCAAGCAATACAGGTCAAGCAAATCGTATTTTTAGGAATTTAAAAATGACATGCTCCTTACCTCTTTCGCGATTTTCCCGCGAAAAAAGCCCAACCAAAATGAAAGGAAAACTATATGAAAAAACGATGTCCATGGCATAATTTTGAACAGGCATATAGAGTTGGTTAATAAAAAACAATTAACATTTATTTTTCATAGAATTTTCTTTTTATTCATTATTGATTGACCATTATGACTGTAGGTAAATATTCATACAAAATTCCCTTGATGTCAAAAGGGATGGCAAAAAAAGAGTTTTCCTGTTGAATAAAACCCAGAACTATTGCAAACTATTTTAAAGCAATATCCCAGAAAGAAATAACGTAATTGCCGTAGACTGAAAAATCCCCTAATTGACAGTAGAGCAATTTGATTGGATATAACGAATTGACATCACGTGATTTTAACGCCATTGAATTATTAATGTAAACAAACAAGGTCAGAAGGTTCCGTATGAGCATCATCGTACATTTAGTTACTGACAAACAATTACGAGTTATCAAGCTTGCCAATGCATGGTTATAAAAAATTAAAGCTAAGTCTACAGAAAAAATAAGAATAAAATAGCCTTAGTATAACGACTTATCATTACACCTGGATATGTTTAATTTAATTCAGAAGTCGACAAGACATAATCACAATTGAAGAATTTAAAAATGACAGCAAATCTAGGTAATTAAAAAAGAAAACAGGTAACACGCAGAAACATGGGTAGAAGTGTCAAAAGCTTCGCTGCATTAAAAAAAAATAGGTGTCGGCGATAGCAATACATTTAAGGTAGATTGATGGCATACCGCCATCTTAGATTGTACAATCACAGTACAAAAGCGGTCTAGTTATTTGCCCAAATCAGCAAATTTGGAAACAGATTTGCAATTTTATGGTTAGACTGTTTATTTATATGAAGAAAACTTGGTAATTTATTGTATTATTCAAATTATTTTAAAAATATCAATCTGTTTGGTTTTTAAAATCATTTTTTGTAAATGAGCCACTTAAGGGGAGATAACTCTTTTAGTACAAAATTTATACTAGGCTAATAGGGATTTTTTTATTTTTACTTGTGGCAAGAAAACAAGTTTGGTGACACCATGTTTTCTTAATTGTTAATTATTAATTATTGTAATGATTATATATTTGCTTGAAACCCAAAACAAATGTGATTTTAAATGTGCACAAGGTACCTTATTTCATGAAATTCCACATCCACCTAGATTATGTTTTACTATATACATATTGTTATCCACATTTAATACGCTGGCTACTATTTACCGTCAAATCTATAGTTGACATGTTGTTAGTAAGGATTGAGTCGCAATGTTGACTAACTGAAATCGAATAACATGAACAAATTGCAGACAGTATAAAGAAAACAATCAAAACGCAATTAAAACGTCATGAAGTATTATTTGTAAAACGAATTTTCAACATCATCTGTTAACATTCATACGAATTATAATGCTGCCATAATGAACAATAGTACATAGTTTTAAATTCTCTACATTCTGACCATTACATTATCAAAATATAATTTAATGGTTTTTTTTTGTGTGTCTGTACAATCTTTGGTTGTCCTCTGTTTTTTTTGGTTTAATTTGGCTTATTTGTATGTTTCGGAGTTAAATGTGGTTTCCTTTTAGCTGAACTGGTATCATTAATGTAAAGAGGCCAGCTAAAGCCCGCCTCCAAAGGCGATAGTTTTGCTGCGATGAAGAGCTTTTTGCGCTTTTGCTGTTGTTGGTTTGTTGTCTGTATTACAAATTTCCTCTTTCAATTCTCTATTCTATTATGGTTCCGGAATTTTTGTATGCGTGTTGGCCGTTTATAAATGTTGAAATTATTAAGAAACTAAGGTTTCATCTCCCTCAGGCAATGTTGACCTTATATGAATTTGGCTTTTTATTTAGGTATTTTTGTCATATAGCTCTTCAACGGTTTCGGTACAAATACATCTTCGGATTTTAAATGTTTCGTATAGAGCGTTCAGTATGAAGGTATATCCAGAAAAGCGCATCGGACGCAGAGAATGATCAAACTTTGATGTTTTCATATTTTTATGCCTCACTTTAAAACTTTCTCCGTTTGATTTGATTTAGATTTTTCACTTGGAAAAGTTCTACTCTAGAAAGTACTTTGAGGCAATCCATATGATTTTGTTTTTGTTTTTTACAGTTTGCTCATGATAAATATGGAAATTTCTACAAGACGGACATTCTATTTCTGTCAAATTTATAATTGCTTTATAATAATAGCATCAAAAAATTTCTCATACAACATGTGTGTCAATGAATACGTACAATGTGTTCAGTTATGACAAGTGAAAATAAATGCATTAATCATATATTTTCTACATTGATACATTTTAATTGTATATCATTATATATATAATATATGAGTACTTGTAGCATTTAACACCGAATTGGTTAAATCGGCAGATATAATCACTATCATTATAAAAGTAAATAAAACTTTGAATACAATGAATGAAATCAATAAGAAAACAGTTTCTGACATGGTTGACGTACATCGTATTAGTTTGAGAATTATTACTTTGTAATTTCATACCTGTAAATATAAAAAGAATATAAGATATAATGACCAATGAGGCAATTCTCCACAAGAGACCGAATGTTACTTATTTCAATATTAAAAATTTCTGCGCTTTTATCGCTGATTCACTTATGCTCCTTTTATGATAATAAAAACGTGAAGCACTCTTTTTATGCTTTTTCCTAAATAGTGTTTTGTAATTTATTCATTTTTGACAGAAACCAATAAGTTATGATTTCATCACGTTTGAACAGCTAATAATTATGGTCTTAAAGTTATGATTATATAACTTCACCTCTACAATAGAAAGAAAGAAGACAAATATAATTTTCGTAAATATAAGTACATGTACATTAAATTTTGTCTTGTTTTTTTTTGTCGTTGTTGCACTCATCAGTTCTAGAGCCAAAAACTACAACAATGTCAATTATTTATAAACAGCTTTGGTTGTTGAAAATATATATATTAAATATTCTTACAAAAATCTGAAACTAAGTCTAAGAAGTCAAGCGCTTTATTTATTGATGACAATTAACCAATATCAAATAAAAGGGAATTTGGCATCTTGAAACAATTTTGTACATTTAGATTTCGGATGAAAGAATCTTTTTGACACCTACGCCAGTGCAGAAGTTAATAAAAATTGCATGTTTCTCCGATTACAAGAGTAAATTCACCTTATTTGAATCTGCCAAAGTGATAATGTTTTCATCCAAATAAACGTATTACGAAAATGTAGTTATATATTAGGATTGACGAGTTTACATCTTAGTGTTAAATTGAAAGAAAATCATCATCATCATTATTATTATTATTATTATTATTATTATTATTATTATTATTATTATTAAAAACAAGTCTTAAAGTACTTTCCTTATTCAATTCAATGAGTCAAATTACTTAGAATATAATTTTGTGTGTTTTATAATATTAGCCTTCAATAAGACTGCTTTGTGTGCCAATGATTACGTATTCTTTTTTTTTAATTTAAACTTATTGTATTAATAATTATTATACTTTCGTTATAAATACATTACAATGGAATATCAAAATGCATAATTTATGAATATTTGTTAAGGTATCCGATATAATTATAATCTCTCAAAAACAAATATAACTAAAACATGCAATGAAAGAAATCATTAAGAAACCAATGTGTGCCATGGTTTCTTTACAACGTTTGAGTTCGAGACATTTTACCCTATAATCTCGTCAGCTGTCATGCATCGAATAAAGTTTTACAATAAACCTTTTAAGGCTTTTATCATTTAATCACACATGCTCTTTAATTATGATAATGAAAATAAACTTACTTGGTTAAATCCATCATTTAAGTCATTGGCCAATGCCTATCACAAGTCTGGAATTCGACAATTGATTTTACTCGTTTAACGTGTTTAATCTTTTGCTTTTTTATTTGGTTAGAGATTTTTCGCTTTGAATTTCCCTTGAAGTTCGGTAATTATACTCCTTTTTGTTGAGTAGTCTGTTAAATATGATTGCCCTTTATAATTGACATAACATACAATCGTCTTTTAGCGAATCACTATGTTTAAAGTCTTTTTCGTAATTCTTATATCCCTTATTAGGACACCTCAATTAAAATCAAAATGTTTGATATTGAGCGCGTAACGTTTTACAGTAACCGAAGTAGTATAGAAATTGACAAAACGTTAAAGGTAACGAAAATGATAGTATTGAAAACAAATCACTTTATAAACCAGAATTTAATATTTGTAAACAATTAGAGTCATGTTTAAATTACTATTCCATTCGACTATTATAAAATGTCAATTAAAATCAATTTATAATCATTTGCTTTATACTAAAACTTTTAGTGTTTTTGATAACAAATATAAGGGCTCGCAATCGATATATTTTGTAACATTACTAGTCGACATATTCTGTAAGCTTTTACAAGGTTTCAGAGGCATAAATGCAGCTTACAAATGTTTAATTACATTTCACAACTCACGAAAAAAACCGGAATGGTTAATATAAAATTTCGTTGAACGACGCCAGGATTGTGTTGGATACATTCATTTTTTTTTATCATTTACTTGCAAGTCAACACTTTAACCTCATGTCAGTGCGTTTTCATGTGACCTTCTTTTTAACTGTTTTGCTGACACGTGATTACGTATGTACTAGGCATGTACAACCTTTTCAATGGAACGTATGTCAACATTCGAACTGAAACAAGGGTGAAACAATTTGATAAATGATTCGATCAATAAAAATATTCTTTTACGGGTAGAAATACAGACATCAGTAGTATTTCGCTGTTCAAGAGTCATAATTTGATTTTGAAAAAAAATAATCCAGGTAAAAATTATAATATGTAACACATCAATTGTAAGAACAAAATAATTGAGCAAAGTAGAAACATTGAACTACAACAAAAGAAAACAAGATGCATAGAAATGGACGGTAGATAACAAATGTCATATTCCTGTCTAGGTACATGATATTACAAGACTAAATGGTGGGTTAAACCTGGTTTTCTGATTAGCCAAACTTGATATGACAATGCAACAAATAACCACTAAAATGACAACACAACGTAACAGGAATATAGTATAAGCAAACCAAAGAACACTCCACACTGAGAAATACATACATAGATAATATATAAGTAAATTATAACATGTAAATCTCAGAATAACAACAAACATCTCTTATAAATTAACGATAGCACACCATAACACAAGAAAAAAATTATAAAAGAGGGACGAAAGAGACCAGAGGGACAGTAATAATCATAAATCGAAATTAAACTGACAACACCATGGCTAAAAATGAAAAGGACAAACAGACAAACAATAGTACCCATGACATAACAATAATGATCATAAGAATAAACAACACGAACCCCACCAAAAACTAGTGGTGATCTCAGGTGCTCCGGAAGGGTAAGCAGATCCTGCTTCATATGTGGCACCCGCCGTGTTGCTTATGTTATAACAAATCCAGTTAATAGTCGATAGGTCACATTTATGAAAGGGAGGGGGATTGTATTTACGACGTTAGGAACTTATCCGATATGATTTGTGAAACGGTTATTCTATGACGGTCAACCAACTCGTGATGGCGTCTTTAAAATTTTCGAAGAGATGATTTCAACTTCACCATTTGGAACTTTTGATTTGATAGCTTCCTTGTGAGCAACAATCCTCTATCAAGAAAATCATAATAGATATTATGAAAAACCAATAGGATTTCAAAAATTGGACAACATATTTATCTTGGAAATCAACACAAACAAAAGACAACAAATGCTAAATTATATCTTTTATTATATACAAGATAATAAATTCAAAATGTTAAGATGGACATTTCTGCATTACATTTTACCAACCAAACAATTACTTTTCTCTTGGAAAATAACTAAAACTCCGCAATGTAATATTTGTGATGTCATCGAAGATTATGAGCACTACTTTTTAACATGCAAATTTCTGAAATCATTTTGGGATCAAATAAAACTATTACTTGATAAACGTAAAATAAGACATCATATCATATCAATTAAATCACTTTCATACGGATACAAAATAAACGATACAAGTTACTACAGTATTAATGATTTAATAACAATTATTCTTTTTACTGTATACAAAGGATACTATATATCCGAACAAAAAACAAAACAAATTAATATGTTTGACATTTTCAAAAAAGAATTTCTTCAAAATCATGACATATTGACAAATAAAGAAGGCAAATATGAAAAATTACATAATCTGGTTGCAACAAAAATTAAATTAATTTCATAAATTAGAATTTATTATATATCATGTTATCATATTTCTATTCAGCTACATACATGTCATTACTATATATACACATTGTGCACTAACAAGTACTAACTTATCAATAAAATGCTATATAATAACGTTAACGAGGCCGGGATAAGGTACCGGTACTTCATGTATCTCTAACAAATGTAAAATTCAAATAAAATATTATAACTTAGAAAAACAACAAAAAAAAGCCCGAAAATAATAATAGGAAATGCAAGCATCTTCACAGTTTCATCATTTTAGTTAAATTTTAGACGGTTTCCGTCTTAAATGAAAGTGGCCGCATTCGGGTCCATTCTTGATATTGAAATGTAAGTTGTGTTAAATTCACATTAAGATAAGACATGTCACGGTACTTATCTATACCAAATTCATATATTTGGTTTTGATGTTATATCTATTATTCTCAAAGGTTTTTGTTTAATGCTTAGTCCGTTTCTGTGTGTGTTACATTTTAATGTTGTGTCGTTTTTTTCCTCTTATATTTAATGCGTTTCCCTCGATTTTGGTTTGTTGCCCCGAATTTGTTTTACTCCATGTATCTATAAGTTTTGAACAGTGGTATACTACTGTTGCCTTTATTTTATGATAACACATAACATATATAAAGGTCGAGGATGAACACGGATGTGGCCACTTTCATTGTTGACAAAAAAACATTTGAAAAGTGACAGTTTTTGGCATATTTGATAGATTTTTCATATTTAAGCTTGAATCAGAGCATTTTGAATGAGCGAAACAGTTGAAATCTTTCAAAAAACATAATTGAATCAATTGAAATAGACATTTAAGTGTTTAAAAAGTGTCCAAAATCTTTTGTCAGATGAATTTGAAATTTGAGGCCAAAACCGGCCCTTACTGGACCTACTCCTTTTGAAATATTTAGTGAAAGAACATCAATTAAAGGATATTGCTAACTTCTTATCTTTCTTCCTAAGAAGTTCCTGTATGAAGTCAGTCTCATATTAATAAAGAAAAAAGTCGACGAGAAGAGGCAAACAATTCGTTCCCATTGGTTTGCCAATAGTCTTTTGTAAAACACGTACTTCGAACATAACAAATATGTTGTCAATCAAGAAATCAAGCATCTTGATATTGTCAGTTTCAGAGAATTTTTTGTTTGAAACAGACTCATTCCTTACAAAATAGGATTTATCCCTTCCTAAGACAACATACTTGTATCTTCGTTGACCATTCTTTTTAATGAAACAAAGCAATACCAACTCTTTTAATTTTTAAGTATCCACATCTGATTCACGTCACCTCTAGAATATGCAGTCACAATAACTTTGAAGCCCGTCTTTGATTGCTGATAAAATATATGTAATAATTTAGAAAGAATTTTCGTGGAGCACTTGAAAGATCCAGCAATATGCCGTTGTGTGTAAAGACACGTATGCTGTTTACGTATCTAATACAGTGGTTGGAGATCCAGTTCATCATCTGTGGTTAAAATTCCAATATAAACTGCGCGTCATATATATTTATCAATTCACCAAAAAAAGCCAACAGTAGTATACCGATGTTTAATAAATGTTTAATAGAAATCGATAAAGGGAAAACAAATCGTTACATTTATATAATTACATGTCTATTTTAAAAAAATAGATATTTTTTATGGATAGATATGGACTAGAATATCAAATTGGGATTAGGTATGAAATGGTATTATTCAACTCTTTATACATATTGATAATTTTAATGATATTTGATTTGTTGAGACTATACAACATGTCATGGAACAAATCTTCATATTCCCTTCTGAGGATCATATTCTCCTCTGAAATGTTGACTATATCGTGCGACGCTATGCGCGGTTAATGCACATAACGTTTAGACCTTTTTATTTTCCAAAAAGCGATAGCAAAACTCATCATAAGGTTAAAATTGATACGTTAAAACAATAAGACTTATACTTATCTTTTGATCCGTACTGTTTTTTAATGTGTTTGTCGTGTTTAGTAACCAAAACAAGCGAATTAAGAAGAAAGGTATGCAAACTCATATTTTATGTTCAGTATATTGACAGTGGAATAAAACATTCATTTCCCTTAGCTTCCTTCGGGCAAAGCCATTGTGAAATATGAATATTCTTGGGTGAACAAATCGTCATATCTCCCTCATACACAGGAAATAAATGTGTATAATTTTATGCCTTTTTTCTAACTATGACAAGAATACTTAAATAAAACTGTGTGTTTTATAGTGTTAGTAATTATATTTTCTAAGCATGTTGTGTTTTCGTCTTTAAAAAAAACCGGTATATAAACAAAAAGCCCTTAGAATATACGTTGATTTAAACTTAAAACATATAAGTGAAGTAGCATTATGTTTTGTTCAGTCTGTGCGTCTGACTGTTCGTCCGTCCGTTTGTCCCGCATTAGGTTAAGATTTGTGTTCAAGGTAGTTTTTGATGAAGTAAACGTTCAATCAACTTTAAACTTGATACATATGATAGTGATAAGAGACCCAAATATCTCGATCCAATAAAGATAGAAAATGATAGTGCGAGTTGACCATCCGTGTGCTATGAATACATTCTTCTCTTAACTTTTATAATGATGAAAAATACCAATAAAAACACCGTTAAATTAGAGCAAACGTTAAAGACACTTAAAAACAAATATCATAAAAAAAACCATGTAGATGAAACTCGAGTAACTCTCCTATACCGACAAATGAGACATATAAAAAAATATCTTAAAACACAGAATTAAAACAACAAACGAAATAAACAAACAGCAAATCAGTACAAAATGACCAAGCGGAAACTCATGTAAAAGAAAGTAACACACAAATCCTCGAATTCGGGATATATAATTACCCAACCACGTCTTCTCCAACAGCGATATATTATAAACCAAAGAGAGACGAAAGATACCAGAGGTAGTCAAACTCATAAATCGAAAAAAAAATGGACAACGCCATGTCAAAAATATCCAACCGGACTTACATCAGAAACATCATTACTAAATACATACATATTGGCTATATAGATACACGTCGTATAACAATGCGAATTCACACTCCACAATACAGTGATTTTCGGGATTAGGTTACATTCGCGATCGGTACTACGTGAACCAGGTAACATTTATGGTAAACCATAGCAACATTCTAGAACATAAAGTAAAAATATCGCTAATTATTTAAGACAAAAACATAATATTATCCTATAAATTAACCAATTTGTGATGGTGGCAATAATATTTACGGAGTGTCATTCTTTTATTTTCCTCCTCATATATCTGGTGAATCAGTTTCAAGTTAAGATTCACACAATAATACACTTATTACCGGCAACATAAAACTAAACATACCAAGATCATTATATTCTACGCTGTTTAAGTACACTCTTGCAATAAGCTTACACTAGTGTAGGACGAATTCATCGTTTCGAAACAGTGATTAAAATAAAAGTTGTTAATGAGTAACACTATATAACTATATATATTTTTCGTACATTCTGAAGAAAAACAAATAATGAAAGTCTCAGATAATCAAAATAATGAGGATTTGACAATGCTTAGTTTTGTCATGAACGGACATTCTCATGTTTTTTTTATATATATCTTACTGTTTTATTGATGACGCCTTGTATTAAAATAATAATTCTCAAGAAAAGCAATAATAACAACGTAACAACGAAGGGATTCTTTATTGGACATATTCAACAACTGTCTGCACCTACAATTAACAACACGACACCGATAGTTAGAGTGCGAAGAATGTAAAGGTAAGAATATCAGAATATGACTATCGTATATGAAAAACAAAGTTTTGTTGTACGTCTTGTTGTAAATGATATCGGATATGTTCCTTACGTCGTGACTACAATCCCCTTCCCTTTCATAAATGTGACCTACCGAATTAGACTTTATACCGGATTTGTTATCACATAAGCAACGCGACAGGTGCCACATGTGGAGCAGGATCTGCTTACCTTTCCGGAGCACCAGAGATCACCCCTAGTTTTTGGTGGGGTTCGTGTTGTTTATTCTTTAGTTTTCTATGTTGTGTCATGTGTAATATTGTTTTTCTGTTTGTCTTTTTCATTTCTAGCCATGGCGTTGTCAGTTTGTTTAAGATTTATGAGTTTGACTGTCCCTTTGATATCTTTCGTCCCTCGTTTTTGATACTTACATAAATGTACTACAAGGATGTTTTTCATGTTGTGACTGTAAATAGTCTTTGAATAAATTCAAAAAGGTCAGAAACGGTCACACCCTTTTATTTCATCTATTTTTCAACTATCTTGATGGATTTATTATTATGAATATCATCTGGTATTTCAGTAATAAAAAAATATGATTTTATAAAACAATGTTACGTCTATTTGTAAAGGTGGCACGTGCTCATTCTACAATGACTGTTTATTGTAGCCTCGGTAATAAGGAACTCATTTCTTTATAATTTTTATTTCACCAATTTGAAGTACAATTTACATTTCTTCAAGATATCTTCAAGATCTTCAATAACATTTAAGTATAGGGAATATTTTATCAACCAGGATAACTCTAGTCTGTCTTCTCGTATAACTGATATGCATTATTCTGCTCAGGAAAATAATCAGCGCGACCATACACTTTACAAAAGGATTAAGTCGTAAGACAACAAACCGCTGAAGTATATATATTAAAATTATTTTTTATCTTCATCAAATTTGTAAGTATTTGCTATTTAACGCTAGAAAACTTTCCTTATCCTTGTAAACGTACCCATAGCAATCAATGAATTCACGAAACAGTAATTGTTAAAAGAACAAAAAATAAATTTATTATTAAATATACAAAAAGTCAAATCACAAAAATAATGAAATCCAAATAATAAAACACACCAAACTAATGGACAACAACTGTTATATTCCTGCTTTGATTTAGGCATTTTCAAATGTAGAATTGGTGGTTTGAACATGGTGTTACAGCTCTTAACCACTCATGTGTATGACAATCGCATCAAATTTCATTATTTTTACATTAATGCGTGAACAAAACAGACAAAGTACATGTAGGTAAAATAGTCAAAATATGGGTACAACAGTCATCATTGTGTCACAATCGCAAAACAAACAAATATTTTACAAAAAAAGCATCTATCAAATTTAAAACCCACATGAATTGCTTCGCGTATTTGATGTCGTAAAATTGAAACGTCACATATGAAAAGATATGAAATAATTTTCCCGTTCAATGTTTTTTCAAAAAAAAATAATTTCACATGGGGAAACCGACCGAGATTAAAAGTCATCCAGAAGTTCTTTAGAATTTTTAAGAATCCACATATTGTTAATACCCTTACGCGAGTAAATAATTGTGCCGTTCAAAGTATATTCAACTCTATAGTAGAACAATAACAGAATGACACAAAATAGAACAGTAATATATTGGCGGGATCTTGAAAAGCACAGATTCACGTCATATGAACCAACGAAACACAAAACAATCGCACATGTATACAAAACACACCAGCAAAAATGAAAGATAATACAAACACATTAGCGGAATGTATAAGTACCGAGCTACGTCAAATTGATATCACAGAAATCAGACAAAACAGTAAAAGTATTTTTAATAATAGAACAAAGACAAATGAAAGAACAATATAACACGTTGTTAAAATGATAAACATCAGTACGCATAAGCTTTACATCAAGAAAATCATGTATTATTTGTGAAGTTGATACGGAATATTTATCAACAAGGTCTTGGTACCTTCCGATTATCTTGTTTAGATTAAGGTTTGGGTTTGCACAGATTTGAGCATATATAGATAAAATAATTAAGGTAATATTTGAACGATCAGATATTGCAGTTCTTCCAACAACAGAATGGGTTTCAATTTCAAAGCTTAAAATTCACGAAAAAAGGGGGGGGGGGTCATAAATGGCCCTTATCATACCTTGACCTTTAAGGAAAACTATTGGCTTTATTTTTGTTAATTATTATTGCATTACAATAATAAGTCGTAATTATTTGTCAAGATGAAAATTTAAGGTTCCATTCTCTCAATACAATTTGGTGCGGTACTATTTATCTGCATAGCAGAAAAAAGTTTTAAATTAAACGTGAAAAGTGCATGATAATATTTTATGTTTAACATTTGTAGGGACAAATAATTCATTTGATTGACAAGTTTACGACGCCTTTTTTGTCGACTAATTTGGTATTTAAACTTAAAATAGGATACAATATTTCAGTCGCGGAAAATCAGCGCACTATTATAAGAATGTTGCAGGCATTGTTTCTAATAATCTTTTTAGAACCATTACTTGTGTCAGGTAGGTAAAATTATATGTGCACTTTTTTAATATTTTTTCTATTAAATTATGGTGAACATGCATGTATATGTTTACACTTTTTGCACTAAAAGATATCATTCCTCTTATGTAGTAATGACATTTAAACAGGTCTTTCCATCTGAAAAAGTGTTTTATTTTATTTTGATAATTCAATATTTAACTAGTTTTAAAGCATCAGTTCAGTATAACAGTTGTTCGTGCACTTTTTTCATCATTAACAATGTTCTAAATAATTAATGATCAACTACTTATATTTTGAAACGTTCTGCTATCATCATTTATTATGCAGCTTTATTTGTATCATATAATTAGGTAATGTGGTATGATTGCTAAATGACACAATCATACATTAGAGACCAAAAGATGTTAACAATAACAGTTCATTGTACGACTTGCTCACAATTATCAAACCAATACCGTAAAGTAAACTAAATAATGCCATACTTGAAAAAATGTGAAACAATCAACTTAAAGAACCAATTATCCTTATTACATTTTCAAATATTAAAATATGTCTGTGATTTTTTGTGCCGACAAACAAATATTTTAAAAGCTTAAACTGTCATCTGAAAGAAAGTTGCATTAATCTTCAGGTCAAATGAAAAACGTCGTTTTTACTCCATTGCAGGTTTATTTCATGTCAAATTAGGGTTTGGTTTTGGTCAAGGATGATTTGATACATATAAGTTTTAAATGACTATTTATAATTTGTTTGAAGTTTTGATTTTAGCATCATTTGAAAAGTTTGAATAGATAATAATGTCGTATTCAGTCTTTCAGTAAAGTTTCAGACTTCGATTGCGGTACGGTGAAGACAAGGTGCCCTTATTGACTTATTTTGTTAGGTAGATGGGTGTTATCTGTTAACTGTACATTTAACGATCTTTTTATAGATCGCCTTACTTGACAAAGGCATATCACGGTTGTTCTGTAATTCGATGAAACTCTTTTCCCCCTACAATTGTCTCAGTATGTTGGTTACTGATTATGTTGGCTGATACAACAAACCACCAAGTCTTTTTGGTTTTTTTTTTTTGGGGGGGGGGGCAGATTTGAGCAACTAATCTGTTTAGTTATTTGCTGAATTTCTGCAAATTTTGAGACAGATTCACAATTTATTGGTTAGACTATTTATGTATATAAAGGAAAAGATTGAAAATTTAAAAAATTGTCACAAATGTCATACACCCAATATTCCACGAAGATTTCTTACATGAATTAACAGTCTAGCCTATGAGTTGCAAATCTGTCTCAAATTTTGCGAAAATCTGCAAATTTGAAGACAGATTTGCAATTCATTAGTTAGACTGTTTAATAAACAAAATTAACTTGGTGGTTAATTGTTTCAACCAAAATTTATTTAAACAAATATTAAAATTTGTGTTTTTCAATAATTTTTTTACTCAAATAATTAGTTTAAGGGAAAATAAATATTTTCGTAAAAAATATATATTGGGCTGATAGGAAAAATTAAGATTTTTTACCTGTTGCAAGAAAAAAAAAAGGTAACACAACTTTTTTTTGTATTCTTCGTACAGTACTTGCAACCTTAGGCGTTACTGTTTGACGTGAACTTGACTGATCGGTGAATGATCGGTGACGGATGTTTGACTGATCGATGAGTGATCGGTGATCGGTGACCCATAGGATCCGTCAGATAAGTCAAATTACCTATGTGAGAGTTACCGTGACAACGGTCATAGATCAGTCAGTATATCAAATGTATGCACGTATCGGAAGGATACGTATATATTTCAAAATCTTTTGTAAACCGAACTCAACAGTGTTTAAAATCCATTTACGCGGACCTCGACGAAGACACCATAATTTACACGTTAATTTGTAATAAAATTGGTTGCAATTAAAAAGTAAAAACAGTTTAACAGTAGAAGATGCTGAATTAAAGCGTTAATTGTTTGCGTTGATTAATAGTTTTGTATTAAATATTGTAAAAATCAGAGACATGTATAATACATAATTGTATTACATGTGTCAGTTAACATGAACTTTTTCCTACGAAGATTGGTTGTTCTTCATAGATTACGCTTACTTTGAGGAAAAAGATAAAAAAAAAATTGTACGAGTTACCTAAAATGAAATTATTTCTTCTCATATTGCAAAATATTGTAATTTCAATTGCAATCAGTTGTTATAAATGATTTTCATATTTTTTGTAGAAAATGTGAATTATTCAAGAATAAACCTGCTTAAAATTCTTTCTTTTTAAGGAATATATTTGCCACCATTTTTGTACTTTTCATTGTTTAGGAGTAGTTTATAAAGGTAAAAAAAAAGACTATCAGAAAAATATAATATAATGTTGTTTGCATTGTTTGGAATAATTTATATTTCTTGTTAAAAAAACAGTATTTATTTTTGTAATTTGTTATTTTAACGGCTTCGATTGTGAAAGGAATATAGAAAGTCTGTGATTATGATAAGTTTTTTTAAAAGAATTTTATGATTATAAGCATACAAAAATTTAAAATATTGAAAACAATAGACTACATTTTTTCAATAACCGATTCTTTCATTTTGTTTTTCCCCGAGTATGTTTGGAAAATAATAAAATCAAAATCGCGATGTAGACACCGTTTTAAAACTCGCCGGGTTTGAAAATATATTACCTAAATAAAACAAAAAAGACCATTCTTTAATAAAGATATGTTAATTCAGGTTTTATCTGTACATTTCTTTTCATTCCAATGCATATAACTTTGCTAAATAATTAATAAACAAAGTGTATCATTGAACGTTCCATTTTCACAAGTCGCCATTTTTATTAAATTAAACGAAACTTAGATTCCGTAATTTGTATTAGTTTATCATGTGACGTATTCAGGTTCAATCCGTCATCAAGGCCGATCGGTACCATTTGTCCGATCAGTCCGATCAGTCAATTACTTTTCCTATAAGTCTGACGGATTGCTGACGTGAGTTTGACGCGAACTTGACTGATCGGTGACTGATCGATGACCGCTGATTAATCGCTGAAATAGTAACGCCTAAGGTTGCAAGTACTGTAACACATATTATGAAACCTATCTTTCCACAATTTATTTTAAAATTTTATCTCATTATATTTGTTGAACACAAATGTGTTTTTTCATGATCAATAAACTAAAATTAGCCACTTTTCAACAGCTAATAGAATGGATATAAAGATATGATTTCACATCCCCTCACGCATTCACTATGTCCTCAATCAGAACCGATCCCCTCACGCATAAAATAATGAAAAACTGTAGTTTTTATATTTATTAAGACGTCTTTCAACACCGGACAGCGTATACGCCACCAAAAACGACATTCATACTCATTGACCGTAAAAAAACCCAAACCTGAACCTGTTGGTCTGTTAATATAACCATTTCAAAATTCAAATTTCACTTTTTTATGCAATTTTTCGTGGGGCAACTAATTTTGTAGCATTTCAACTCCACGTACAACAGTAAATGATACATGTATTTCTTTGTTAAAATATTCACCACAGCATAGCATTCTCCGATTTTCAATATTTTGATCAGTTGAATAAGAAAATTTCTATTTAGAAATGTACATACCTTTTGAAGCGGTGATAATTACTCTACTCAAGCACAACCGGAAGTTCCTCTGACGATTTTCATTGCAGAACTAAATGTATTGCGTGTGTAGATTACCAGCCGTGTTTGGCCGTTTAAATATTTCATTTGATATTGTTTTACTGGTCGGTTTTGTTATTTTTGATTTTTCTTCATCTACATGTATATACAATTGACCTGTATCAAAAAGATATCTTATGTTTTCGCCTCATTAGATTGTAAGCAATACTCTTAAACATTAATTTCATGACGGTCTATAATTTCATAAGCAGATGTGGTTGATACATGTTTTTTCAATAACTTTATTAATTTCAAATTATTTGAATAATTATATCATACTTGATAATTTGCATTACCAATTTTATTCCATAATTATGTATGATTTGTATGAATAACCGAACTCAACAATGACACATATGAACTACTAGTAAACCATGACATTATTTTACTTAACAAGTACAAAAGATTTCATGAATAAAAATTAATTTGCAATAAGAGCGATCTTTATAGAATAATTAAAAGCAATTGAACGCTATCATGATAAAAAAGTTGTTGTTACACCCAGATTTTTTTAAAACTGACATATGTTAGAATTATTCTTTGTCAAATTATTACCTATTGAAAAAAATTTACTAAAATCTTCATTTTGGCAAATTATAAGAAATTTCTGTCTCAAAAAGTCTGTACTTCTGAGCAGTGCGCATGGTACACTGTGTGAATGCATGAGGATATTTTTTTTTCTAGTGGCATATAATGTTTCACTGGGTTCTGTCAAAATTCAAATTAAGAACACAAAACAAACCATATGACACCCGCAGTTGACACGAAACACAAGCAGCATGAACAAGTTATAGTACATAACATGATAGTGTTTTCTCGGATAATTAAGCATAAATTGCCTCTAAAATACTGTGTTTGGACTAGCCGCATATCTTTCACAGAAATACGTCACCGTAGGGGCATATGCTGTGTACCGCTACCATCCCATTTCATCCCAGAGTATTTTAGCAAGCTGTTCTCGAGCGGTATAGCATAACTCGATTGTTAACGCGATACCGTATTAGAATGGATTTAGGTGGGTAGAGACCGACGTCAAATAGAGTTGATGAGCAAAAAAGCTAAGATCTATTCCTTGTAAAGGTAAGATGGCACCCTTACTACTCATGAGAATTTCGAGAACAATAACCTATTTGGCCAAATACATTATCAAGCCCAATAAGAAATATTGCACATAATGTTGCCTGCCAAATTAACGATATGGATTACCCTAATTGAATATGGCATGCCTTAAGAAGCCGTGGGTCGAGTGCATGAATTCGATAGTTGACCAAGACAAAAAGTTACAATATATGTACCTATCTTCTGTACTGAGATAAACTAAATGTAGAAAAAAAAAAGACACAAGGCCAGGACGAGGAACATGATTTAAAGTAAAATATGATTTATATAACATAGATCACATTATAAATTTCGGAAAATATTAACGAACGAATTTTACAGCAATATTGGATTGTTGCAAGTGCAGCTTTAACGTCTGATAAAAAATTGATAGCAATTCGATTATCATCATTCAAATAATAATTTCCCAATGTTCTTTAAACTTCCACGTCTGATTGAAAAGAATGTCCGCTATAATCGTTTTTGCTATATCATTATGACATATATTGTTCTGTATCGTGTTATTGAAAAGGTTACAGTAAGTGTTTTCCCATATTCCTCAATGAAAATCCAATCATTGTCATAGTGTTTTTGTTTCGTCTAAATGTGTGACTGAACAAAATATCTCTATGCAGTCTAAATGGACATCGTTTTGGACAATACATGCTATTCTTGTAGCTGATACAATATATTTGAAAATCCTTCGTCGGTGAAAACGTTAGCTATCAATATGTTAAATGTAAATATAAACTGTGATGTAGATAATTATTAGCTAAAGTTCTAAGTTGTAGTTTTTCGTATATTTATGCCTCTTCAATAACTTCATGCAAATAAATACGCAACAAGTATCATTGACACAGTAGTATGAATGAATAATTATAGGCGTTTTACAATAAAAGTGCGATTATCAGACCTAAACAATGGAAAATTCTACTCGTCTTTATTTCAAGATTTATTTTAAATACCTCTATTTTAGACATGTTTGTAAACAAAAAATGCAATCATATATACTCTTCCAAATGATATTTTTTCATAATTTATATACTGTTTCGTGGTTGAAATTTGTCACCTACAAAACTGTTTCTAACCGCACATTTTAAAGCATTTTTATGTCTACTATTGACATCTAGTTTGTTTTATTTTATATGTTTACTGAAAATATCTCATTCTTTTCCTAATTGAGGAACAATTTTTTATCGATAAAGATAGACAGTACTTGACAAATGAAGGTACAACTCATGTTACGTATAGTGGACATTTTGAGTTTCGTAGTTGACAAAAACCGTTTCGCAGTTGACAAAAAGTTTCGTAGTTAACATCAACCCGATTCTTTGTTGATTAAAATATATTGAAAACTACATGAAACTTAGTGTGAATTCATTTCTAACCAAAGTTTTCTAAACGTTGTGTGGCGTTTGATATTGTTTTCTAAACTATACAAAAGTATAAACAATTACATCGTTTAATCAGTGTTTATTTACCCTGTTTGAATTTTGAATAATGCATGCACATGTTGTTGGTAAACAAACTTATTAGAAAAAAAGAAACAAATAATCGTTTAATCAGGTTGAGGTTAGAAACAAATGCAGCGTTTGTTCTAACAAACGATGAACGACAAACTGTAGACGTAGTTTTAGCGAGTGCATAGTATGTCAAAGTTTATGTAACCTTGGCACGCGTATGTTAGAAACAAATGATCAAGACATGTTCGCGTTTAGCCGTTTGCATTGTAAACCGTTAGCCGTTTGCATTTTGCACGAATATTATTGAAAAAAGAGTAAAAAACGACTGCATGGTAGTGGTAGTGTCCATTACGAAACGTTTTCTTTCTCCCTATATTGCAATAGTAACAAAAATGATTCTTTTCGTCAAAGCACATGTTAGCTGTACTCTGATATTTTTTCATAATTTTGTAACCAGAAACTAAAAGAGATTTGACCCATTTTGTAGTAAACCTAAGAGAAAATACGGTATCAATCTGGTACATTTGATGTGCTCAATTATTTTTGCAAAAAAGTGCGGTAATAAAAGCATCATTTCTAAGACCCTAATGTTTATATCCAGCAGACATTGATCATATAAAACTATATGCAACATTGACTTACATCATAATCATTACTTCGAAATATGAGATGGAATTTTTCAATGTCTAATAACGTATTGTTCTGGGTTTACTTTTCTGAATTGGCTAGAGGTATAGGGGGAGGATAAGATCTCATAACCATGTTTAACCCCGCCGCAGTTTTGAGCCTGTCCCAAGTCAGCAGCCCTCTGGCATTTTTAAGTCTTGTATTATTTTTAATTTTAGTTTCTTGTGTACAATTTGGAGTTGAGGATGGCATTCGCTATCACTGAACTAGTATATATATTTGTTTAGGGGCCAGCTAAAAGACACATTCAGGAGCGGGAATTTCTCGCTACATCGAAGACCTGCTGGTGACCTTCTGTTGTTGTCTGCTCTATTGTTAGGGTTGTTGTCTCCTTAACACATTCCCCATTTCCATTCTCATTTTTGAATTGAAAGATGGTAAAATATCTGAAATATTCTGATTTTTTCCCCGTCAAATTACTGAGTTTGGTACATTTAATAGTAATTCATTTTCAACATCAAATTTACATACGGGCATTATCTGTTTTCTAAATATTTATTTTATGTCTCTCTTTTTCAATCATAAGGATATTATTACCATTACTTATCCCTCGGTTTTGGTTTGTTGCCCCGATTTTGTTTTTTGTCCATGGATTTATGAGTTTTGAACAGCGGTATACTACTGTTGCCTTTATTTATCCTGATTCCTACTAAGTTTGAAATATCAGCTCTGTCTATATCTAATTTTAAAAAGTTTTCCATATCAAATTTCTTCTTCAAATCCTTGTAGGTTCCTTATTTGTTTCATCTTTTATCAATAACACTTTTTGAATGAAATGGTCCTAAAATTTAATAAAATCATATGTCAGTATTTTTTTGTATAGAGCAAAAGTTAAACAAACGAATTTTACAAAATGAATTTGGATTTTCCAAGACATATTAAAAAACAACGTTTTCCAATGAAAATTTCAAATTTGTTCTTTTATTAACACAATGAAAAAATCTTATTTACTTAAATATCTGGATTTGAATTTTCTACAGAATGCCAATAAACTACTCAAAAGTTTGGTAGCATCAACAGAACATGGGATCATACCCACTTCTCCCAAAAACTGCCTAATATGATGCAGTTTTGTTAGCTTCTAAGATGTATTTAGCATATTTAATTTGTACGTTTACAGGTTGATTTAAAAAATATCTCGACTCCATGGAGGCATTATTTCTCTAAGAATCTAAACAAATTTCACTGCAGTAAAGAAGTATAGGTTTTACACATGAGTCAAATAATTTAAGATTTGGTAGTTTATTTAGTTTGTCTGAATGCACTGTTTTGCAAATGAAAATGATGCATTGCTTGCTTTTTTACATAAATAATCATTTTGTTTTGGGAAAGCTGCCTGAAGGTTTAAATAATACTCCTATATATCTATATTCTTGTGTAATTTATAGTACATATTCCTTAATTGTACTTGAAATTATCTTTTATAATTACTCTTCCACATTTGTTATTAAATATACTATTCTTAAATTTGTCTTTATGTACTGATTAATTCCATGTGTCACAATATTTTGATAACTTACTTGAACAATTTTACAGACCTTTTGCAGATTCCGACATCAAAACAATATCATCTATAAAAAAGAAGATGTGGTATTGTTGCCAATGAGACAACTGTTTACAAGAGACCAAAATGACAGAGACATTAACAAGTATGTGTCACCGTATGGAATTCAACAATGAGCAAAACCCATAACGCATAGTCAGCTATAAAAGGCCCCGATAAAACAGTGCAAAACAATCCAAACGAGAAAACTAACGGCCTTATTTATATAAAAAAAAATAACGAAAAACAAATATGTAACACATAAACAAACGACAACCACTGAATAACATGTTAGCGGGATACCAACCCCCTTATACTGAGAAAGTGGTATAATAGTACAACATAAGACAAGATAAATACAATGTTTAGTATATTGATTTCACATAAGGTGTCAAATATTTTTAAATTATCATTTACATATAATGAAAAAAGAATTGGACATTTATTTTTCAAAATATTGATATAACATGGTAGGTTTTAAAAAGACAATTTATATAAAAATACTCCTCTATTAACTGTATTCAACGCCTTTTTAAAATCAATAAAACAAACATATATAGTGAATTAGATACTTTGAAGACCATATATTATATTATCTTAATACCCTTTCACTTTGCAGATGCTAGTAGTGCGTTGTAGTGGCATTAGCCTGTTCTTTTTCGAAATCTACAAGGGTGTTCTTTTACGTGCAAAAAACGCCTTCAATATGACAACAACGTAGCCCCCTGACTGTACAGTAAAACATCGTCCTACCGAATTAAAGATTACATAACGATAATTCAACATTTGCCCGTTATAGAAATCGAAACGCGATAAACTATAAATATTATACAGCTATCTCACTATTTTCAAATTACTCTAAATATTTCATGCACGATGTTTTTTTTTCTTTTTTTCCCTTTTCTGTCATTTTCAAGTGTGTTTAAAAATGTTTGGTTTAGAAAATAAGAATGTATTCGTACTTTATTAATGAAACTGCTTGATATCACAAGATTTCGCTTAGTTGCCAATATTTTTATTTATAGGTATCTGTTTACATCAAATGGCCAGTGGATGAGGTATTTAATGTTTCACTTTTTGCATCCTTTTCTTGTTTCGATTTTTGCCGCCATTTTGAATTAGTTTATTGCAATTTATTTTGAAGAATATTTGAAAGATTATTAAATGCAAACGTATTCTTTCAAAAATTGTTTGGAAATAATTTTTCTTTTGAAAAACGCTTTCCGTATTCCTGTTTATTCTACGTATACATGTTATACATTTTGATAAATTTCATGGAATTCATCACATTCATTCTCCTGGAATTCATCACATTTGCTTTAAACTGTACTCACTTCCGCTTCCTAAACTGAACATTCTATTGAAAGCGTGTAAAGAATGTCACACTAAAGATAGTTGATCTACGAAGTATAAAAAAGTGGCCATGATGATGGATATTGCTAACCATAGATTTTTCAAACCCGTTTTTGAACATTCGAAGGAACTGCAAAAACGTTCATTCAATTTGAAGTTCACATACAAGGCCTACTGATGCTATAAAGATAAGTAAATTTCGTCACCATAAAAGCATTCCTTCTAACTTTAATGATCTATCTTCTCCTATAGTATCGTATTTCTACATCAACCCTGTTGCATCTAAGAATTTTAATCACCAAAAAAGTGTTGCAAAATCTAAATATTGACGACCTCAAAGCTAAACCACTTGATTGTGTCTATTCAAATTCCCATTTCGTGTATAATCCATGTAATCCTGCTGTCTATGTAATTTCTGGAGACCTAAACATAGTAAATGACTACAAGTTGAGACAACTTGTGTCCAAGGGTCTCAAATATTGAGAGTCACAGCCAATCAATTGGAAGCAGAACTTCAAACAAAAAGAGGAAATTTTGAGGTTGACACTCTTTCGGAATGGGTATAATCATTGAAGTCATTGATTCAGACAAGAGTAAGTAAGCTCGAAGGGTAAACGAGCACCAAACCTCTTTTCATCGTTAAAGTCCTTCAGGTCATAGAGGAGTTTTCTTGCTTCCATGACACATATGTTGTCGTTCCAGCTGACAAAGCCTTAAATAATATTGTTTTTGTTTGCAAGAAACACTACATTGACTGCTTGACTGCTTGATTAATGAACTGGGGATAAATAACACATTTGGAAATCCTACATATACACTACGCTTACGAAGCAGGAGATCCTGGAAAACCATAAATCGGTTCTAATCTCCTTTGGTTTTAATCCAAAGGATGAAGACCAGGATCTCCACCCTTATATTGGATTCCTAAGTTTCACAAGAATCCTTATCAAGAAAGGTATACTGCAGGTTTTACCAAGTGTTACATTAAACCCCTTTCTAAAGTTCTTACTGCCATAATCACTGCAGTCAAGGACGAACTTCAAAAATATTTCGAAACGGCATATTCAAGAAGTGGTGTTAATCAGATGTAGATACTGAAAAATTCAAAAGAGTAATTGGTGAATTTTCAATCTCAATCATTAAAACTTTGTACCAACATTAAAATGTTTGATTTTCAACTATTTATACTACTATTCCACATACTAAACCTAAAGCTCTTTGTTTGCGTCTTTTTTCCTCTTTTGTGACTGTTGTCGTTTCTTTTGTTTACTTCATATGCATTTATTTGTCTTGATTACAATGTTTTAATGACTGGGAAAAAAAGCTGAAGATACCCATTGGACATTACAACTCATAAGTCGAATTGGCTGTGATCGTTCTTGATTAGGGTACATCAAGTATTTGCTCTTTGCAGGTAGTTAGTTTTACATGATTTAAAATATAACTTGTTGACATCACATTTGGCTTTTCTATACTAAAGTGTCCACATTATGTTAACATGTTCATGACAAAAATGTACATTAACCTCTAGACTACTTATGGATGGTGTCTATGCATCGTGTTGGTTGCTGTTTCATAAACGTATACCAACATGATGGTCATTTCATTTTAAAAGTATTATGTATAAAAGAGATAATTTTATGAGATATAATTGGTCATACTCCTATACAATACAGTCTGTTTTGTTTTTTAATATATAAATGGTCCGTGCTTTTTTTACAATTCAAACGTTATGAAAGTGTTCAGACTTCTGTTTTAATATTTTTTTTATTTTCTTCGTTTTCTTGGAAAAGTTTAATAATAAATAAGATATTTAAAAATTCAGAATAGTTTTATGTTATCTAATTTTATACTACAAAGACAAAAGCTAATAAATAACAGGAATACTAAATTTGAAAATCGTAAAAGTGAACTTCAATTTGAAGGTCTCACAATTTCGATACTTTATTCCAACGTAAAATTTAATCTTAAACTCGATTTAAAATGAATTTAAATTGATAATATTTCCAACCACTGCATGAAACAAATTGAAGTTAACCACAAAAATTACTATGCAAATAGTTATCAAAAGTACCAGGATTATAATTTTAATTTTATACCACTAAAATAATAATACGTTACATACCAGGATTAAAAAAGATGTCTGCCATAAGCAAGTTTGGTATACAACAGCTCAATAGTGACTCTCAAATTAAAAACAAACTTAAGGTGGTACCTAACACTACAGGGAGATAACTCTGTAAAATCAGCTAAATGTTTTAATTACGTTGTGTTGTTGAGGGAATACTAAGCTTCTCAATGATCAAAATAAGTGTTTGTCAAACTGCTATATAACCAGTGTAATTTTTCTGATAAAACGGTTGGTTCAATTTTTTTGAAATTCTTATATTTTTGCCCAAGGGCAAAAGTAAATACTTTGTCAAAATTTTATGCATATTAAACGAGCCAAATTAATTTTAGTTAAAATGTTGGGTACCACCTTAAAGGTCACATAAAGTACAAAGTTGAAGAGCATTAATGACTTAAAATTCCGCAAGGTTTTGCTTAATACTATCTGACTTCTATGCATGTGTGACTGGACTGTGCCTTTCAAGTACACAACGAGTACTGTTGCATACATATATGGCCATTTTAACTTCTTTCGCACATACTAGCTATACAGGAACGTGTGCCTAGTAGTATAAGATGTATACATATGCATCACACGTCATGTCGGATTGGGGACGCCTAGGAAGTGCCATACTCTCTGAAGGCCAAATAACCATTACAATAACTGCTTTTAGCTTGGATTAAAACGTAGGTAGCCTTAAAACATGCAGTCGAAATCCAAAGGTTTAACCTGGTCGAGTGGCAGACGAAATTCCCCACATTTCACCCCCTCGATCAACTTTGCAGGCCTACCTATTTGATTGTTAACTAGATGAAGCATGAACTGAAATTGCTTAAAGATAGAACAAGTTTCATTTACAGAAAATGATACCAACCCCATTCATTGAAACTTGGCATTAGATTTAAGCTCAAATCAAAGAAATAGTTACATTTATATGTACTAGTGCAATTTGCTGATCTGTTTAAGTTGAACCTTATACATGTATCAATCTATTTAAAAGTAAAAAGACATTTTTTCCTTTTAGGCACATTTACATGTACGGGATCGGACTGGGTGTTGGATGGATCAAAATGTTTAAAATTAATTGCTGGCAGTCCTCAGGATGGACAAGCTCAATGCAGCAACGAAGATTCAAGTGCTAAATTGGTGCTCCCTCCAACAAGTCAAGAAGCTGCCAGTGTTGCTGCTAAGTTGTAAATAGAGTGTTATATTTTATTTAATTAAGTTAATCAATGTTTTGGTCTACTTATTTCAGATCAAAATATCAATGATTATGCGTACGGTAATCTATAATTGTTAATTTATGTGTCATTTGGTCTCCTGTGAAGAGATGTTTTATTGGCAATCAGACCTCATCTTCTTTTCTAAATGATATAAGTCTGTGCTCAGTAGTAATTTTACGAGCTCAACATCGTGACATGATTTTCCTATTTATTTGGTCTGATCATAAGAAAATGTCTTCCACTTTTTCAAATTTTCCAATAATTATAGAACAAAGTGTCAGGTATAGATATTTTCTTCATGTCTGTCGTTAGTTGCTGGCGTTCTGACAATAACCTCATTACCTATTCCCCAAATCGTTCATATGTGAATTAGTGGTTTGAGTATTAACCATGTTTCGGAAATCATCTCAGCTATGCATAACCTTTTAGCAGTTCCTGCTAAATATATGCACATTTATGGGAATCAAATTTCAAAGGCAGTGACACAATCGTCAATTCGAACATAGCATAGTTCTGAATGAACACATAAATGGCTTTATATTGCTTTACACAGCGAAAATATAAAAAAGAAGTTGTTGTATGATAACCACGAGACAATTAGTAGTACTAATTTCATGCACAGAAATTAACAACTTTAAGTTATCAGACGGCCTTCAATAATGAGCAAATCCCATATCGAATAAGCAGCTATAATAGGCCCCGAAATGACGAAAGTGAAATAAAACAAACGAGAAAAATAAGGACTTTACGTATGTACGAAAATTAACCAAATATGTTACATAGCAACAAATGAAAACCACTGAATTACAGGCTCCTAGAATTCACGACTCTTCAATTTTATTTCAGTGCTTGTCATATTGTTGATTCGGATGATTAATTAAAAATCTACTTGATTTTTGAATAGTTAGATCATTTATAAAGAAGTATGGTCCTTGAAAAAAAGTTATACAGGAAGGCTCAAAATTGCAGTTTGATTAAGGTTTGATGAAGTTGTATTTAAATACCCTGTATACGATCAACCGTGAACTTAATATTTTTGTCTTTATGTGTGCAACAAGATCAATTTTGACAAAAGGACTGTACGTTGTTTCAACATTTGATTTTATTGATACACGAATTTACTTGTGTATAGTTCATAGATCAGAACACCATCCCTTTTTCATTTCCAATGGTTAAAAGTAAATATTTTTGTTTTGAGATGTGTCTCTAATGTCCCATTATATATTAGGTTAGAGTTAAATGTTTTCATTTATTATTGCTAATTTTCAACTACAAACATTGTGTGATTAATTGGTGGTGAATGCAGTTATGTCTACACATAGGGTAAGACATGTATAATATAAATAGAACAATCTGGTCGTATTTGAAGCGTAAATTAAACATCGCTTTAAATCTGAATCCGGATCATTTGCAACGTAAATTGTATATGATCCTATCAAGTTAGTAAAGATGCACAACCTACAAATGTACGGATCGGGCGTGATATTTTAGTGTCAGAACGATGCGAAGATAATCGGTGTTTTTCTAATGCATGCTTTTCCCTTACTACAAAATGTGTGCTATCCCTCATTATTCTTCTGGAATAAAACACATGCATCGTTAAATGTAAAGCAATGGGAAGCACATATAACGAAACGAATTTTAATGTGAAAGGATCGGAAGTTGCAATACCAACATTGACGATGCACAATGTCTTGCCAGAAGACAATAGGAATGAACGCATTTTATAACCAAATGAGTGATATTTTAATTTCCTTTATATTCAACAGATGGGAAACAGGTAATTTCGTCATTAGTGAATACTCAAATTATAAGTGAAATTGAAGAACGGAATTTAAAATAATGAAGTTGTAAAAAGGGGGATAACATAGATATATTTGCAAGTTCAATACTGTTTAGTCATATATTATCATTTTAAGCAAATGATGGAAACTGTGACTCTTTACAGGAATAAGTCAAATTTGAAAATTGCAGCACTACAGCTGCCACTTGTTGTTACAACAGCAGATATAAAAAGCGTGATTAGTAGAAATCCGTAGTGTTAAATATTATCAATATGATTTTGGCTACGATGTCAAAGAACAAGTGCATGACATATATTTAATTGCCAAAAATCTGTAATTACAAGTCGTTAATATTTCCAAAATTGCAAAATGCACAGGAATATTGTTCATGTAAAACAATTCTCTATGATAGAGGAAATGGAGTGATATATTTACCTGGTATATGAAAATAATTTAGGAGAGCCGGTGTCGTCTCATCCGCCTTTTTGAGAACTTGAAAATGGTCGAGATCCCCAACCCTCAACCATATATATTTATTTATTGGACAATAAAACAAATCAAATCAAATATAGGGGAGTCCCTAGAGTCACCCCTCCTCCTGTTTGAGAACTTGTAAACGGTCGAGATTTCCACCCCTTAACCATATACATGCATGTAAAAGACAATAAAACAAATAAAATAAAATATAGAGGGAGTCCCTTGGGATACCCCACTAACCAATGGGTCTCATTCACAGCGAGAAAATCCCGTTCCAGGAGGAGGGATTCAGAAGGGCTCTAAACAAAATGTGAACTAGTTCAATGAAAAAACGTCACACAAAACTCAAAACATATAAATGAACTAAAATTTGAAAAAACACACAAGACTAAAAAAGGCCAGAGGCTCTTGGTTTTGGACAGGCGACAACATGTGTCAGAGTTCAACAGTTTTTGTGAGATCACAACACTACAACTATAACTCTGACACAAGTAGAATAATCAAACACACAGTTATACGCACAGTACAACTCAGTTAAGAAGAAGTCGGAGTCCGATAAAAAGAGATCAATACATGGCCTTTTCCATATCAGCCTGGGTATCATCCCGAGACCCCAATATTAGCCCGAGACGGAGTCGAGGAAAATGTTTTCCGTTCTTTTTCATTAACATATCAATATAAACAAAATAAAGGGTTTAGGTTAGGGTATAAGTTACCTTTGATCATTTGTTTTAGTTATACACCTCTCAAGATACGGTGTGTCTTGATATGGGACAACATCCCTAATACCCCTTGAAATGAGGAACTCAAAAGTCACGTGTAAAGAAAAAATCTATGTGTAGTGATGTTGGACATGTTTCTATTTTACCAAATGACTGAACTTAATTATGTGTGTTGATTAGGAAAGTAGAGGAACATAGAATAAATGTGTAAAAAGTATGGAGCCATTGAATGTGTTCAAAGTATTAAATTTTCAAAGGACTTATTATGTTAAAAAGGGGATATTTTACAACAAGGAGCCGCATCACAAAAGGATGTTCGGGGTTTGCTAATTTACAGCAAAAGTAATCTTACTTCGTACCCCGACAATTTAACCACATATGTGAAAATGTCACAGCTTCGAAACGAGCTATCATACATATTCAGGTTTACGATGTGGACTGAGCTTCAGGAAAAAACGTTACCATTACCGCCTATGTAAAACAGTTAAAAAATCACCTTTGTTCTTAAGAAGGGGCTGGCTTCTTGTTGTTGATAAACCCGTTACTTATGTAAAATACATTTATAATTACCTTAAACAGGTATAAGTTCTAAAGATTATAATATAACCTTTATCTTTAGTCTCTTCTACCAAAGCAAACGCATGACTCAAAATGTCGTTCGACTTATCTGACTCAGGAATAGATTACCTAAGCTGTATTTTGCAAAACGTTTAGGAATGTTTAGATCTAAATGCTCCCCTATCGGCTTTGTACTCTTTTCAGCCGTATAAAATGTTTTGGTTTGAGCGTCACTGATGTGTCTTTTGTGGACAGGGCGCGCGTCTGGCGTAAATATAAATTTTTAATCGTGGTATCTATGATGAGTTTCTTTTCAACCACTGGGTCGATGCCACTGCTGGTGGAGATTTATTTTCCCGTTGGTATCACCAGCCCAGTAGTTAGCACTTTGGTGTTGACTTGAGTTATCATTTATATGTAGTTTACAATTATAAATTAGCTGTAAACACAATTTTTATTTTTTTAAATACTAAGGCTTTTTCTATCTCGGGAATAGATAAACCTTAGCTGTATTTAGCAAAACTTTTAGGAATGTGTGGTCCTCAATGCTGCTCGGCTTCGTAATTTGTTTGGCCTTTTTGTCAATTTTTGGTTCGAGCGTCACTGATGAGTCTTTTGTGGACAGGGCGCGTGTCTGGCGTAAATATAAATTTTTAATCCTGGAATCTATGATGAGTTTATTTTTAACCTCTGGGTGGTTGCCACTGCTGGTGGAGATTTATTTCCCAGAAGGTATTACCAGCCTAGTAGTTAGCACTTTGGTGTTGACTTGAGTTATCATTGACATGTAGTTTACAATTATAAATTAACTGTAAACACAATTTAGATTTTTTTAAATACTTAGGTTTTTTCTATCTCGGGAATAGATATACCTTAGCAAAACTTGTAGGAATTTGGGGTCCTCAAGGCTTCGTAATTTGCTTGGCCTTTTGACATATTTTGGTTCGAGCGTCACTGATGAGTGTTTTGTGGACGGGACCGTAAATTTAAAATTTTAATCCTGGTATCTTTGATGAGTTTATCTTATACTCTAGCATATTGAGAACTGCATACAAAGAGCAGGGTGTGTTTTGTTTTGTAATGAGAATGCACGAAACAGTCAACCTTGACCTGCTGATCCATGTTAGCATATCCGTGGATTTAACGGGAAAATGCAAAACAGCAACTATAACATTTGTGAAATCTCCTGACTTTTCAAAGTTTGAACGAAGATATATATATATATATAACATAGTGAGGTTATTAGTTACTTAGGTTTCATGTAACTAAAATAAAAAAAAATCTCATAAATCATGGTTTGATATTGCCAAGAAAATTGTAATCCGTTCTGTTTCATTAACCAATTAATATAAACAAAATATAGGGTTTAGCTTAGGGTGTAAGTTACCTTTGATCATTTGTTTTAGTTATACACCTCTCAAGATACGGTGTGTATTGATATGAAACCCATTCGGCCTCCGACCTACGTGGATTTTATTCCAGACACACCTTTCCCTCGGTGTATAAGTATTACTGAAATATTATTTCATTTAAAAAAAACTAGCGATTTAAATGTCATAATGTTTCGTTATTGCAAAATACAAGTTTTAATGCCTTTTGGAAGCTATTTTGCTCTTTAGCGTAGTACCTGAGGTCACTGGGGTTCGTGTTGTTTATTCTTTAGTTTCCTATTTTGTATCATGTGTACTATTGTTTGTATGTTTGTCTTTTTCACTTTTGGTCATGGCGTTTGTCAGTATTTTTTTATTTATGAGTTTGACTGTCCCTCTGGTATCTTTCGTTCCTCTTTTATATCATATCGAGGATCTATAATAAGTATTTTCATATTTGTTAGTAAGGTTATTCAAGAAACATATGTTTCTCTCATGGAAATTGCTATCTAACATTTTAACATACCTGGTTAATTTGTAACTGATCTAAAAAAATGTTTGTATGCACCCGGCGATAAACAGCTCCTGCTATTTGGCGGGTGTAACCCCCTCCCCCCCCCAAAAAAAAATAAAATAAAAAAATACTGCAAAGTTGGTTAACGGTTTTGACGATATAACATTTTGATTGACACTGGTCAAAGAATGTATGTTCGGTAGGCACGTTCATTTTGCATTTGTACAACCAGTTGTGAACAGCGGTATACTACTGTTGCTTTAATTTACACTTAACAATTGATAGAGATTTTTTTTACACAACTTCATTAGAGTTATCGCCCTTTTTGTTTACAATGAGTTCAATAAAAAATGTCCGATATTGTTGTCGATGTTGCTTTCTTTCGATGCCGGACAAAGTTTCAAATTTTTTTTCTGGATAAACAGCTATAAGTTAATAATAGGTTGTTTTTTTAATTTTGTTTTGATGACTTGTTTTTTTTTCACAGACCAATTGTATATTTCAAAACTAAGAGCAGGTTATTAAGTAATAAAGTGTCTTTCAATTCAAAGCTATATCAACGCATGACGAATTTGACAATCTTATGACTATATTTTTTCATTTAGTGATTGCTGGTTATGTGGATTATTTTTCTTAACGTCTAGTGTCACATATTTTATACTTATTTAGGATAAGATGTTCTTTATACATTGACATCGTTTTTACGGACGTACGTAACACATTGCTAAAGTTTATTCATTGAAATGAAGAGAAAAATAAGTTAAATATATTTCTTATCACTTAATCGTAAGATATCATTCATCAGAATTATTTTTAACATGTTTACATATCTTATTTTGAATCATACAAGGCGATATGTTGTTCCGATAAATCAACATCTCACACTTTCTGGTAATAGAATGAACAGCGCTTAATAATCTTATTACCACCTCTAGCATTAAAATTTCCATTACAGATCTGTGCATATAAGGAACACATTGTTTGTTTTAAACACTGGTTCATTTTTTATTCAACAATAAAAGACTTTAATTTTGTTTGGCAGCAGATGTATATTGTATTTACAAACGGATGAGATTTCACCTTTTGTATTGGGAAATAACTGTTTCTTAATTTTGATACGGCTACCATAGTACATGTTTGAATAAAACTAATAATTTTTTAGATACTTAATTTTGTTTGACTATTATTTTCGAGCAGGATAAGTCCGTTTTGTTATGCACTAGCACTATGTCCTAGAAATATGAATAGATAACAAATTAATGTAAAAACAAAGCAAATATTAAGATTATGTGTCATTTGTTTGTATTTACTCTCTTATAAACTTCCTTCCATCAATTGTAAATTCACAATCAATAATAAAATAGATTGTCTTAGTTTTAGCACGCATGCCACTATCCTATTCTTCTTTCATGAGTGTTAAAGTTTATTTTTTTTGTAGCCCGAGTAAAACTATATGGGTTGGACTTCGGTTCCAAAATGGCGAAGATTAGATCTGGAATGATGGGACAACAGGACCAATCAATTGGGACAGTAAGTATAGTACTTCAACATGTGTAGCTACATTATGGACACAATTGTATACTTTGAACGACAGACGAAAAAATGATTTCAATTGCGTATTGTAGTAGTAATAACCATATTTGAATCCTTTAAATCTCTTAAGAACTGATGGATATTTTTTTTTTTATCTCAGTCTGTTTCTGTAATTATTTTTATCATAACTGTTGATTTTATAACCTTGCATACCACCATATCTATGTGAAATAATAATTGTTTTGTATAGGTTTTGAACGACAAAATGTCTTTGGTGTGACTATTGTATTAATGACGCCAAACACGCGAAACAAGTGATGTGTTTTTTTATTTGATAGATGCTTTTTGTGTTTTTTGTATGTTTGTTTGCCTTGAGATTGTAACACAGTGATGACTGCTGTAACCATATTTTGACTATTATACCGATTATGTCTGTTCTTTTCACGCGTCGTTGTAAAAATAACGGAATTTGATGCGCCTGTCATAAAAATGATAGGTTAAGCGCTATAAAACCAGGTTCAATCCACCATCTACTACACTTTAAATGCCTGTACTTAGTCAGGAATATGTCAGTTGTTGTCCATTCATTATTTATGTGTTTTTTCATTTAGATTTTGCATGTGATTAGGGACTTTCCAATTAAATTTTTCTCGGAGTTCAGTATTTTTGTTATTTTACTTTTATGTGATCAAGTTTTATCATTTTTCAAATTGAACTGATGTTATATGGGAAGATGGGGATGAAGTGTTAATTGATAATACCACTTCTAAAGATCGTATTTCCTTTGTTGCACTCATTTGCAATGGTCAGAAAGTTGATTTTTTTAAAACTATTCAGGTAAACGTAACCGATAGATGCAATAACACTAGGATGACTTCTCTATTAATTTTGTAATAATAAGTGTCAAATTTATTCACAGATATAGTCGTGATTAGGGACTTTCCAATTAAATTTTTCTCGGAGTTCAGTATTTTTGTTATTTTACTTTTATGTGATCAAGTTTTATCATTTTTCAAATTGAACTGATGTTATATGGGAAGATGGGGATGAAGTGTTAATTGATAATACCACTTCTAAAGATCGTATTTCCTTTGTTGCACTCATTTGCAATGGTCAGAAAGTTGATTCTTTTAAAACTATTCAGGTAAACGTAACCGATAGATGCAATAACACTAGGATGACTTCTCTATTAATTTTGTAATAATAAGTGTCAAATTTATTCACAGATATAGTCGTGATTCCATGGTGTGCTAGTGTTTTTTTAATCTTTTAATCATTTAATCTCTAAATTCAGAAGGCTATACACCAGACAAACACAGATATAGGATTAGTTGCTCGCAGTAAACTCTTATTTTCTCTTGCGATACAATATTTTATTTTACTTTAATGTACATATTACTTCGATTGAAACAATATATAAATACATGACATAATATTGTTCCTCTTTCGCATCGTTTCTTTCCCCCCGACTAATACCTCCAATACCTGTACGTACAATAAACATAACAGCATCTGCACATATACCTATGTAACCAACTTCAATTCGACGTAGCTGCGAGCACCTTCGATATTTATACATTTTAATCCCAAACTTTATATAGTACCATTAAACCCCGCCCATAAAAACCGCCAAAACTTTCCTTTTGCCTATTGTACCTAACATCAAACTTATAAATAGTACATGCTGTTACAAAACCAGTATCCGAACTATCTATACTAGTTCCCATCTATAAATAATAACTACAAAATTAGCAAACGGGAAAAACCCTTTTTCAAACGAAATAAAAAAACATATATACATAATTAGTTTTGTTGAAAAACATTTGATTTTCTAAATTAAAGCAAAATGTATCCAGCAGTTCAAACTTATGAAATATACTCAATTATACAATATAAAATTACAATAGTAGTTTAATATAATGGACGTGAATATAAAGCAAACAGTTTATAGAAAATGATACTAGCTTTCATGGGTAAAAAGAGGAAAGAGAGAAAAAAAACAAAAAAGAAAGTTTAAAAAGTCGTTTAATTCTGTGAAAGTGACGTGTGTTTTAATGCTGACGATGATTTTCTGTGCCGGTAACAATAACGCTCTATCAAGGCATAATAAATCTGATTGACCTTTTTATGATATTTTGAACATGTTCACTACTGCAATTAACTCCCAGGTGCTTATGAGATGCACTTAAAGGTATATTGTTTTGTATTTAAGGAAAAGCGAAGGTCTGGAGTCTCAATATTTGAAGAAATCACAATTTCGGTTTTATCTTGGTTAAATGACATAAGTCATTTAGATAACCAAACATTCAGCTCTTTCAGGTCACGATCGATAATTGATTTAATCTGTTCTTCGTCGTTACCAGAGCAAATATTTCTTCTGTGTCAGAAAATAAATATTTATCTATGTATCTTTTTTAAAAACTTAGACCTTTTTCAAGAACAAACTTTGATTAAATATCCTTTTTCAAATTCAGTTGTTATCCCTGTGGTTCTACATTGTACGGATTTTTTATTGTAAGTTTGACGACAGATGGTATAAATAGGCAAAAGGGGAGATTGTGCTTCGAAAGACTGTTTAAGCCCACTAATACATCATCTCTCTGTAACAAGTGAAAGGTGATTTAGACCATGTTTTATTCGTTGTTGCTTTTCTTTGTTTATTCATTGATTTTATAGGAAGAGGTTAGTGTTGATTGGTGTACACTGTAAATATATTCAATAGTTTTGATCATTTACTTTTGATGCATTTGTGTTTAAATTCTTGGTTTCATACAACAACAACAATTAAAGAATAAACACTAACAAATAATATAAAACACTTAGAATTACAATTAGACACAATTTATGAATATAAAGCAATGGGGGCTCAAATTAGATCAAGGGAGAAATGGATAGAACTAGGGGAAAAGAATAATTCTTATTTTCTGGGATTAGAAAAACAGCGACAAGTCAAAAAATCTATTAACAAACTCAGAAATGAAAATAACGAGGTAACAACAAATCAAGAACAAATTTTAGAAATGATTAAAAACTATCATAAAATATTATATACAACCACGGCTCCAGATAAAGATCTACTGCATACATATGTAGGTGATACTATTATGGAAAGGGAGATAAATGTAAATGACTTTAAAATTTGTGATGGGGAGGTTACTATAGATGATTGTACTAAAGCTATTAACACGATGAAGCTAAATAAATCACCTGGTCTAGATGGTTTAACATTAGAATTTTATAAGACGTTCTGGGAAAAATTAAAAACAATGTTAGTTAAAGTTCTAAATAAGGGACATGAGGATAAACTTCTTTCATATACACAACGAACAGGTGTTCTTTCTTTATTATTCAAGAAAAATGATCCATTACCTTTAGACAATTATCGTCCAATATCATTATTAAATGTAGATTGGAAAATACTATCTCATGTTTTAGCACAGAGACTAAAACAACTTCTTCCTAAATTAATTAATGAAGATCAAACCGGATATGTAAAAAATCGTTTTATTGGATTTAATTTACGGCAAATCCAAGATATAATGGACTATGCAGAATCAAACGGAATAGATGGGGCTATAATATTTGTTGATTTTACAAAAGCTTTTGATTCTTAGGAATGGGAATTTATGTTAAGTGTTCTAAAGCATTTTGGTTTTAATGAATCATTCATATCATTGGTTGAAACATTATATAAGGGAATACAAACGTGTGTAATAAATAATGGATGGGTATCCGAAATTTTTGAAAATTCTAGGGGAATCCGTCAAGGGTGTCCTTTATCGGCTTTACTTTTTGTTTTATCAGTCGAACTTATGGCCGAGCGATTGAGGCAAACCTCAGACATTAAAGGTTTTCGTATTACTATAGATAATAAAACACATAGCATTAAAATATCACAATTAGCTGATGATACAACTCTGTTTTGTAGTACAAAATCAGATATATCTAAAGCTATGAATATAATTGAAACATTTGGCTCTTTCTCAGGGTTAAAGCTAAATTGTAATTAAACAGAAGGAATTTAGATTGGGGCGCTTAAAAGCAGCGTAGATAAGATTGAAGGCATACGCTGGACCGACAAACCCGTCAAGGCTTTAGGTATTTATTTTGGTCACGATAAACTTCAATGTGAAAAGTTAAATTGGGAACCTTAAATAGATAACATGAAATCATTAATTAAAACATTGGAAAAAAGAAAATTAAAAATGGTTGGGAAAATATTGATCATAAAATCTTTAATATTACCAAAATTTACATTTTTGGCTACTTCGTGTAAAGTTCCAGAGATTTACTTGAAAGAAATTGAAAGCTTCTGTTTCAAATACATTTGGGAAGGAAAAAACGAAAAAGTAAAAAAAAACACACTTATTGGAGAATACCAAAAAGGAGGGGTTAAGAATAATCGATTTTGACAGTTATTTTACAGCACTGAAAGCCTCATGGGTCTCAAAATAAACAACAACCATTATGTCGAATTGGAAGATTATTCCTACTAAATATTTTAACAATCTTGGTAAAAACTTTCTTGTTTTTAACATGAACTTAGATAATATTAAATCAATAGATGGACTTGAAAAAATACCTGACTTTTATTTACAAGTAATTTCAAGTTGGGTTTAAACAGGAGGAGGTTTATCAACATTTTCTTATCACTTTTCTAATATTAGAAAACAGATTATTTGGGGAAATAAATATATTAAATATCGCAACAAATGCTTGTTTTTCCCGAACTGGGTTAAAAGCGGATTGGTTTATATAAACGACATGTTGGATAGTAAAGGAAATTTATCCGAAAGTTTTATCTTAAAAAAGGTAATCAATAAAACAAACTGGATTGCAGAGTTGAAGATGTTAAAATCCTGCATCCCAAAAGAATGAATGCAAGTTTAAAAAAAAGAAAACTCCGTTAAGAGTAAAATCAATATATGTAAGGTTAAATTAAGATGGCAAAATAAACGAATTGAAACAAAAGATATCAATAATAAAATACTCTATAAAACTTAAGTAGATAAAAAATATACAAAGCCAATCGGTATCAACATTTAGACAAGATATTTAAAATTAGAATACGTACCACAGATGCCATTTGTATATGATTTTATATTTAAAAATTTTCAGATGGAAACTGCTTCAATATATTATTCCTACAAAGCAGCTACTATTAAAGTGGAAAATATCTGAGAACGATAAATGCAACTTTTGTAAAACAAAAGAAGAAGATTATTTGCATTTCTTTATAACATGTTCATTTTTGAAAGATTTTTGGGAGAAAGTATATTATCTTCTAGCAAAAATGAATTTTCAAAACAAGATATTGGCAAAACATATAGTATTTGGATACAAAATATCAGATAATGGATATAACGGTTTAAATTATTTCTTGACAATTTTAGGTTTTTGTATTTACAAGTCGTACTATGTGTCAGAGCAAAAACTTAAATTTTTAGATGTGTATGCTATGTTTATAAAGGAACTACGAAGGTTTATGAATGAGAACAAAACAATATCCCAAAATGTATTTTTCATAAAGTTAAAAAAGATTGTTATAATTGATGGAAAAAAAAAATAATGTTTATATTTTATTATATTCTGTGTATTTTACTGGATACTCAGAAAGTATTTCACAGGGATACTTTATTGAAGCTTGGACAATGAAGTAAAATTGTAACAAGCAATTTGATGAATAAAGAATATTCATTTGTTGTTAAAAAAAAACCAATTAAAGAATAACGAATCTATTATATCAAAACACATTCGTTGGTTCTGTGTTACCAATTGCACCTGTAATCCCTATAACCTGTTATATGGTGGGTACATTAACATTGCTACGTTTGTCATTTTATCGTATTTCTTAATAAAAACCCATTGGCCTCTGGTGGAAATTTTTCTTTTTGACAATCATACCACATCTTATTATTATCATTTTAGTATTTTAGAACGTTATTATCGATTGCTAGGTGAAATTATTATTTATAAAAAAAATCTTCTGCATATAAAGCATGGGTTTTGTTAAATGTTGAATACCGTATTTGATATTTTTTATATCATGTATATATCATGTGGTCTCTGAGTTGGGGTTGTCTCATTGGCAATCATAACACATTTTTCTAATTTTTATCTTAACTTAGTTGTTTAAACAATATTATAGATTTGTAAGTCAATAACGAATATAAATGAAATTACATTTTTAGTAAACATCCTTTGCCGAGACAGCAATTCTTAGACACAGACATTAAAAATTCATATTGTATTACGTAGTTCAACGAAGTTTTAAACAATTTGTTATGCTATATATCGTCCAGAGTCCGACATGATAGTGATACATTAAACATAAACAATTGAAGACCTTATATATATATATATCATGCTACAATTTATTCGTGTTGTACAGGACAGGTACATGTATTTTTTTTAATAATATGAAGACTTTTTTTTATTAGGTCAACCCCTGTTGCCTCAGTTGTGTACTGGTGTTTTCGGCGATTTTATTAGTAATTTAAACATTGGGGACATGTATGATAGATTCTGCTTTAGTGAAGATGGACTCATTTGCCAGACTGAAACAGACGTATTTGGTATATATACATTATCATATACTTAATATTTATAATGTGGACAGTGACAGTATAACAGTTTGATATTTAATAAAATGCACAATGTTTTATTTTTAGGAAATATTATGATTCCGAAATCATAGCTCAGTTTTAAGAACATCATCTAGTACATGGAGAACGTACTCTATTCACAAAAAAAATGTAAAACTTATTTTTACATTTGTCGTTTTGAGTTAATGTAAAATAATCACCCATAAACCAGCGGTAGAAACAAAATTGATTTTGATGTATACACGCCTACTTGATATATTACTTATCACTGCATGCACTGTAAAGAGAAATTGGAAAATGTATGATTATTGGGGTTAAAACCTAAGAAGAGTTCTTTATTATAATTTGTTAAAAGTAGCCAATAAAATATTTTCAAATATTGTCTTCTATTTAAAATACATTTTTATCACATGTATAAACAAAGATAGACGTTACCTACTCTGAACGTAATTTGTTTCGTGGGTTACTATTTTCGCGGTTTTCGTAGATGGCTTTATGTCCAACGAAAAATAACAAATGTTTTCCTATTCCAGACATGTAAAGATCCCAATGAATGTTTGACTACGTGGATACGGTCATTTAAGCCAACACACTTTGAATTAAATTTCTTTTTTTTTTTAAATAACTACAGACAATATTTCACCCATTGTATAAGAATCTAAAATGTACGACTGTATACGTAAACCTTTAGAAGCTCATGATAAGTAAGTTTTGATCGATGAAAGTTAGATGTCTTGTCATGTTTGCGATTTGAAATGTTCTCATACCAAAAAGAAATCAATTTTGGCTTGCTTTGTTATTTTCGTAATAATTAATTCTACCATTCAAAGTACATTTGTATTTTTTCTTATATGTGACCGTTTTCTTTGAGTGACATGGTTATGGCCCAATTAATACGTTTGATTATGATTGATCTGTTGATCATTCGATCACTAATTATTTAGTGTCAAACCTTTTGATTACACGTGCGCGGCACGTTACATATTTACTCTGATTGGTAGTTGCTTAACTTCCAGTAGCAAATATTGCATGCATGTTCAGAAAGAGAACAAGTTAACAATAAGTACAATAGGTATGTCTTGTAATGAAAGAGATCATACGGAATGATGGTAGGGGAAATATTGACTGTCACTGGAAAATAAGGGTATGTTGGATCGGGACAGACATTTTGCCTTACTTTGTATTTTTCCTTCAATCGAGAAAAATTGTAAACATAGGTAAATCAGGTCATTTCCAAAAGCAATTATTCTATTAGAAATATTATAAACACCTTAAGCGTATTTCACAATGTCCCCGAAAATAGTAACACATGAATAAAACTGTTATTAAAAGTATTGGGCAATTTCAATAAGGCATTTACCAAATATGTTATTAGGCTTCAATGTGACCCCAAAAGTCAAATGTATGAGACCAGTTTCCAACGATTAAGTTAAGTATTTGATTATTATTTATTTGTGTTTGCATGCCAGCTTTACCCTTTTAATTAGACATCTTATTCTTTTGACTACATACAGGTTCCTGTGAACCAAGTTGGACAAAAATTGGATCTCTTTGCTACAAAAGATTACATGAGATGAATTCTGGTGTCACCTATAGTGTGACAAGGATACTTTGTACTAACGAAAATGCGACGGTAATGATGCCGCAGTCAAAAAATGAAGCGGAATTAATTGTAACAACTCTAAACTGTGGTGTGTAAGTAATTAATCTAATGATTTGGGGAGGAAAATAGACAAAAGTGATTAATGAACCAAAGTTAACTTTTTTTAGGCTGGTGGTAAACATCAGCTTGTGTGAGATTACCCCAGTATATTTATCATTTTAGTACAGGAAGTACAATGTTCAGCAAAATTAAAATAAAAATTACATCTAATTATTGATAATTCAGAGGTGAAATTCCTATCGCAGCTACCTACATTAGTAAACCTAAAGTGCGTTCCATTATTCACCCTTCATTTGTATTTTGATAAAGATAGCATTTAATTAAATTGAATATGCAGAAATTTGATATTGATTGATCCCTCTAATACAGTGTACTTGTAGTCACTGCTTTTCTTGATTAGGATGTAGTTTTTACTTGCAATATTGTATACATACATTAGATATTGCAGACGATATGATGACATTTAGATGCTAATTTTTTTCGTTGTGTGCTTGTCAATGCACAGAATATAATCAATTGTTTTCTATAAGCTTAATAAACGAGGGTCTCTTACCATTGATTTGTAATGTTACAATATGTTGTGTTTATTGCTTTTATTTAATCATCGACATGTTCGTTCGTCTCTCTGTTGTACCTGGGTTTTCAGGTGATGAATAGAGAATTATTGTTTCACATTTTAAAAAATATTAGTAGACTGTTTTTGATGAACGACTGACTGCCGTTATTTTGAAGGCTTTGGCGTAGTAATATACTAATTAATTAAACAAATTCCCAACTGCAGTATGCATTCAACTCAACAATTTGGTTATCTAAATTATAATTGCTTTATTAAAAGGTAATGACAGTGAAGTCAGTGCAGTGAATTCAAAAAAATGCTCACCATACAAGTTTGTTTTATCATTACCAACTATTTCATGTTTGTGTCATTATCATCATGATATCGAGAGAAACAAAATCACCTTCTATAATATAAGGCAAATGGTATAGCATTAATAGGCCTAGGTCTTTTAGATAATTACGGTAATATATGTTTACTTTGAATGTGGTCATTTTCATTGTTACCTTATAATACCTATGGTACTTGTTTTTTTGAAAAAAAAACCAACTTTTTTCTGATTAACAGAAATGTAGAACCACTTTTTGAAATACGTTTTGATGTTATATTTTGGTTTGACCTTTACTGTTGCAGAGTTATGTATTTTATTGTTGGAAAGGTCTTTTCGTGTGGTATGTTTTCAGATAATAAATAAATAAATGCTGTTTGAAATTAGTTAAGATGTCAATGGAACAGTATGTGCCACTACTGACTGGTTACATGTAATAGTTGCTTTCACTTTTACCGTTCAAGCGTTAAGGGTAAACTCAATGTTGGAAACAATTTTTAAATATGTGTTTCCAGATGATAATTTGAGAACAACTTTTTAAAGTAAAATTAAATTTGAATTGAAAGTTTTCATAAACTTAAACCCGGTTAATTAAGTTCGATTTTCGTTGTTTTCTAATTTACCGTTCATTTGTAAATTGATGTAGGTAAAATTCCAGATGGCTGTCGTTTTGTGTGTTAAAAATTGAAAGCCACCCTTTAAAACACTTATTTTTTACTTTTTTATTCGCTTTTGAAATCTATTATCTGGAAGATTCATGTGTAAGCTAGTTAATGAAAAAATAATGGCGGAAGAGTCAAGTTATATGCAAGCCTTACTTTATAAGTTGTATCCTTTATTTTATTTTCGATTCGACATATTCACGAAATATTGATTATTGTTTAAGTGAGAGGAGTTCCTCGATAGCAGAACGAATGAAACGTTGTATAAATTACACAGTTGATAATCTTCTATTTATATTTAAAAACAATGGCAGATATCGAATATTATGTACACTGGGTCAAATACCACTTAGTAAAATACTTGATATTTTCACTCTTTGACTATTCGCGAATAATTACAACTTGTTACCACCATAGGCCTTTCCCGCGTATCGATATACCTGAAGATCATAAACGGCACCTTCTTTAAATTAAATATATCAATAGCAGTATTGATTTTATCAACTTATCATCAGGTATATTTAATGTTTCTGCCATTTCAAACTTTATACCTCCCTATTTTGATAACACCAAACCATCCATTATTTCGTAACCATTCAAAAAACGACTGACCTCAAAAGTTGATAAATAAAATAGAAAGTTCACAACTCGGAAAATCTTATAATTATTTTTCGTAAAGTTTTATTCTAAGCTACCCTAATTTCCAATTTATAGATGCGAGTCCAGTTATGGGCAGGCGCAACTTTATATTTTGTATCTTTTATTTCTTTTTTGATTCGACATAGAAATCGAAATATTGATAATGTTTTTAGTGAGAGAAGATTCCTCTATTGCAGGGTTAAATATTTGTGCTATATTTGATTTATTCTTCCCGTGAAGCTTGCATACAAAATATTCCACATATCAAACAAGGAAAATAGTTGGTTCCAACCAAAATAGTGATTTTCTGTTAAAAATAATCGTTTTGGATATGCAGTAAACAGTACTACTATTCGGACTTCCGACCTGAATATTCATGTATTATAATCATATCTGATCATCATTTGATCAGTTCATAGTTTTAAACACTTTCCCTTTGTAGGCACTGTTGGGTAGGATTAGCTGATTTTGATGCAGATCATACATACACATGGGAAGACGGTACTGATATAAGTCAATCGAATCTTTATTTCGGAGGTAAGTATTTTTTTTTATAGTAAATAGATTTTTGTATTGATCTTGTCATATATTTTTATTATTATTATGGCCATCAATTTTCATTTTATAATTAGTTTTATTAGTATTACTTTTATAATTGTGTTTCTTTTTATCGGCATTATTTTCATTTTTATGATATCATTTATTGATAATACTTATTATTCTATTACTATTTTTACAATTATCATTGTTTCTGTCGTTATTTCATTGTCGTTTTGCTATTTTCATAGAATGAAAAATCTTATGTTTTTAATATTAGTATAACTTCTTTTTCATTCTGATCATGCTCATATGACAAGGTTATTTCTAAGTTGGAAATGCTGCTGCAGCCATATTATTAAATAAAGATGCACGTGGATATCTACAAAATAATATTGTCGTGCAATGCCAGAAAATTATTACTAAATAACCTGACTTAGATTATCTTCTAATTAAATTATAAGGTTAACAGTGCCCGGGAGAGCTTTTTTGCTTTCATTTTCCTGTATCGTTACATGAACAACTCAAAGCCTAATTTTATCTGGTTACTTGATTAAAGCCAAAGTGTGGTATACAATATGTAGGACAAAACTGGACGGGAATTATTTAAACGAAATAAGGCTTTCCAAATCTAATGAATTAAAAAGTATAATTTACCCACATTTAGGTAAGCAAAACCACAATATTAAATTCATAAGCTTCCAACCGCTCAAAACGATATAGAAACAACAAGGGCAATCGCACAAATAATTTGTAGGTTCACGTAAAATTATATCTTGGATTTAACGACTTCAGAGCGTCTAAATTACAATATACTTGGACAGGCCAACATATCTACAACTTCGTCTATTGATATCACAAATATTGTGAATAAAAGGCAACTTAATAATACGTCTCATGGCAAATGGATAAACCAAAATCACTGAATTAAACATCGTATAACTTATACACTTGATAATCTTCTATCTGTATTTAAGATCAACGGTAAGAATCAATCATAATGTAAACTGTGTCAATAACAATTAGTAAATTACATGATATTTTCAAATAGTCTTACACAATCTCTTTCTGCAGCTCACTCTATAAATTTGCGCGTATTATTACGGTTGTTTGCCACCATATCCTGTTCCCGCGTATCGATAATCCTGAAGATCATAAGCGGCACTTTTTGAAAATAAAATTAAGTATTCACAGAAATATTTGTTTAATCCACGTATTGAGTATATTTAATGTTTCTACCATTCAAAACTATTTAGTTTCTTATTTTGAAAACATCGAACCACCCATTTCTTTGTACACATATAAAAACCCAGCAGAAGTAGATTTTCTAATCATCGTTAGTGACGTCAATGTACAAAAAATACTCCTCTTACCTGAAACTGTGAATCGTCGAAGTTTAGATATGGTTCCTATGGCCATGTTATAACGGGTGACCTCCAAATCGTCAAAGACAGAGAGGTTACAAAACATTTTGAAAAAGGACCAAACTATCGTCCTTCATCTAAAATAGATTAGAAACATTTTCGACAAAAAGACGCTCTTTTTCTTGTACTGTAAACATTGGTGAAAACATCGTCAACGGGAAAAAATCTGATAAAAAGATCTCTTGGTGCTTATTTAAATGAATGTATAAGTGTTGGGATATTTGCATATCACATTTGGAAAAGTATTCAGAAATAAAAGAGAACACAATACGACTATTTTTAGATTCAGAAATAAACTTCAGGAATTTTCTATATGATGTAAGCGTACCCTTTAAACCAATATGTATGTGTGTTACCACATGTCGCAAATAACAATTAAGGAAAAACATGTTGTCAATATCTAATATTGTGTTTAAAAAGAGGTGAACATAAGCCAAATCCAAATTTAGAAATGATGATGACCTTTGACATTGACCTTTTTTCTTTTTTTTTACCAAGGACCTGAAATCAAAAGATTATAGATCTCTATCTCTTATGGTTTACCAATTACAAATACATTCTACTTATTTTAATTACAGAAGGGGAAATACACTTTTATAGTTTAATTTGGTTGAATATATTGCATTTCTGAGCAAAAAATATTATTTGTGGTTATATTGTAAATAAAATAAAATGATCCACCAAAAGATTTAACCAAATAAATAAGTAAACCTGTGACAATTCTATGTCTTTTAAAGCCGTCTTCATAACCATGATACCAATCCAACCATAAATGCCTTTAAAATGTTTTTATGAAATAATGTGGTTTATATGAAATATAAATAAAAAAAATGCAGGTGTCAAATACTTTTGGCCATGAACTGTAACTCTCATATGAAGTTTCCGTACCACTTCGGTCAAACTTATTCTTAAGATCCTTAGGATATAACGAGCTACATTGTAATTGCTGACATAAATTAGTCAGAATCGTCAACGGTTGAAAAGGTGATGCGTATATAAGAAAAATAGTGTTTACGAAGATAACTCTCACAATACAAATTGTTCCGTTAATCAAGTTCAGTTTCAAAGTCACAATAACTGTTCGATATCATATGCAAAACATCTGAGCGTCATCTTGCGAACCAAAACGTACTGTCAGAACAAAATGTGACGGAGGAAAAAAATGATTATCAGAAGTAAACCAATATGTCTTTCCACAAAAAAGTGGAAAAACCTAATAAATCTGTTGAAAAATCAAGAGAGTAGATTGGTTGGAAATGTAACATCTTTACTTTTCTTGAGAGAACAAAATGACGTCAGCTTGAATTCAGTACAATTGTTAGAATGCTGTCTAATCTAATATCTTCAATTTTTCACTTATTCTTACAACATTTGTATAAACTTCAAGATTATAAAAAACCGGTTTTTTTTCTAAAGTGAACATTGATTGGTTAAATATTTCTCAGTGTGTTTGAATTTGTTCGATAGCCTTTTGGTCATGACTGTTTGTCTCTAATATTTAATTAACTGTGCATTTGTATTCAGATATCGCAGATCAAATTTATTCGTTCTTTGTGTAATCATACGTTTTTTGATTGAGTTAAGTCTGCTAATTGATATTTTATCGTATGTTTTTATATGTTGTGATGTTATGCTATTGTTTTAGAAAAAGGGAGAAGGTTTGGGCCCATTAAAACGTTTAATCCCGCTGCAAATGTTTGCACCTGTCCTAAGTCAGGAATCTGATGTACAGTAGTTGTCGTTTGTTTATGTAATATATACGTGTTTCTCGTTTCTCGTTTTGTTTATATAGATTAGACCGTTGGTTTTCCCGTTTGAATGGTTTTACACTAGTAATTTTGGGGCCCTTTATAGCTTGTTGTTCGGTGTGAGCCAAGGCTCCGTGTTGAAGGCCGTACTTTAACCTATAATGGTTTAATTTTTAAATTGTTATTTGGATGGAGAGTTGTCTCATTGGCACTCACACCACATCTTCCTATATCTACATATGACAAGATACCTAAACCTTATTGGTCAATTAGATATCATTAACCAATCATACTAGTTAATAATTTTAACCCTGATCGTGCGATGACCATACTGATGTCAATTAGATAACATTGTTTGTAATATCACTCTCCTTGACTTAGGCCCTAGTTATTTCAACCGGTTTCTCACTTTCGGATGGATTCTTAAAACGCTGGACTTAATTTTAAAGAGTTGACATCTATAATTTGAATATAGCATGTGAGCCATGGTTCTTGATGCCTAAATATCTTAATTTCCGGTCACACCTTTATGATCAAATCTTTTTAATGGAAGAAGTGGTATTTGTGTATATAATAATGCGAAATGTTTCAGAATATCAAATACTAATTTAAGGTATTAATTGTATAAGTATTTACCACTAGCAGAACGTATCCTTTATTATACAAATATTTCATGTATTTATTGCCAAAACCTTATTAAACTAATTGATTTTTCAAATCATTGATAATTCAGAGCTGGAATTCCTATCGCAGCTATCTATATGACATGCAATATATTGATTAAACCATCTATTAGGAATTCGTATATTTTTAGTAGAAACATTGAACCAAATGTTTTGTGTTTCGATTTATAGGTAATGAACCAAACCAGAGAAATCTGGATTACGTCTGTGCATATATACAGGATGATAAGTTTTTGAACAGAGAGTGTACAAGGATAGAAAATATCATTTGCGAGATAGAAGGTACGTGTTCATCATCATCATCATCATCATCATCATCATCATCATCATCATCATCATCATCATCATCATCATCATCATCATCATCATCATCATCATCATCATCATCATCATCATCATCATCATCATCATCATCATCATCATCATCATCATCATCATCATCATCATCATCATCATCATCATCATCATCATCATCATCATCATCATCATCATCATCATCATCATCATCATCATCATCATCATCATCATCATCATCATCATCATCATCATCATCATCATCATCATCATCATCATCATCATCATCATCATCATCATCATCATCATCATCATCATCATCATCATCATCATCATCATCATCATCATCATCATCATCATCATCATCATCATCATCATCATCATCATCATCATCATCATTTATAATATGTTTTATACTGATTTACAAATGTAACTGTAACTGAACGATTGCTCTGGGCCAAGTGTGTTTGTTACGGTACGGCCTTGACATTCCGTAAACATGAGGTTTATCTCTACGTTTGTGATTATATTTTAAGGAACTGAGAAAGTACAAAACAGAACATTTAAATGTTTTGATACCTTTTTACGAAAAGAGCAACTCGAATTGTTTCATCATCTGATCCCAATTAATGTTGGGTTACTGAATAAACTTCCAGCACTGGATTCCCTTACAGGGCAGTTCGTGTGATATAGTTTACACAAAAAGACGATTATATGTTTATCTTCTTCCATAGGGACAACAACTTTTCCCCCAACAAATAAGAACAGCTTAAGACCCAGTCCCATTAGACCACGATCGCACCACACTCACCGCGATCTTAAATACATTTAGATCGTGGTGAAGTCGCAGTATGAGCGGCATGAAAATGTAAATTTTCGTTGCTTTCACGATGCTACTACGATCTTATAATTACGCTTCTACAGCGATCTCGCTACGATTATACCACGTTCTCATCGCGCTTATTCTGCAACCTCACTATGCTTATCTAGATCCTTCTACGCTCTTCACGTTCTCACTTCGACCATACCACGAGTTATCCGATTGCAACACGATTTTATTGCGATTATAGCACGTTCTTACCACATTTATACTACGTTCATACCGCGATCTTACTAAGTTCGCAACAAAAACGTCAACATCAACACAGTTCCATTCCTTATATTTCTGATTAAAACGTAGATTTCTCGGAAACAATACAGTCATGCCGCCAAAATCTACTAGAACACGTGGGCTAGGCGGAAGGGATTAATGTAGAGGCAGAGGGAGCAAAGTAACGAATCCTGATCAAGCAGAGATGTCGGACGGACCGACCAATCCAACCTAAATTATAACCTTTTGCTGGTCCATAAAGTTCAAATGACGATATTTTAGTGAACGATAGCAGAGATGACACAGATGTGTCAATAGATAAAGGAAGTTTGGATATGAGTGCCAATGAGACAACTCTCCATCCAGGTAACAATGTATAAAAGTAAACCATTATCATATAACAGGCTTTTGGGGAAACACATCCAAACTAATAACATAACAGACTTGCCATGATCCGGTAAACCATTGGTAACACCGCAGCGTGAAGACAAGGCACTGCAACTTGTTATAAGACAACTATCACCTAGAACATTTATGGAACTGGCTTAAAAGCAGCAGGACTCAAGTCAAGGAGGGTATTTAGACGTCACATGTAAACTGACCGACATCAACAACTGCGTTTGGAATGATGCTTAGCTCGTTGTGATTTGAATTTAGGGAACTAACGCAAGATATATTGGCCAGACGAGAGCCGGTTTCTTCTGCATGTTGCAGATGGAAGATTGAGAGTTTGGAGACATAAACTATAAAAAAAGAAGATGTGGTATGATTGCCAATGAGACAACTATCCACAAAAGACCAAAATGACACAAACATTAACAAGTATAGGTCACCGTACGGCTTTCAACAATGAGCAAACCCCATAATGCATAAAGTCGGCTATAAAACTACAGCATATACCCCAAGGAACATCAAAGCAACTGTCCCTTACGGTGGAGGTGCTGTGGTGGTATGAATATGCATCTCTCATAACTGCAAATTAGACTTGGTCATTATAAAGAAAACCTTAATGGTGATCTATACATCAGAGAAATTTTTCGGCCAGTAGTTGACCTCATTTTGATAACCACCCATTAACTGCACAACCTGTGTTTATGGATGACAACTCTCGGTCGCATTTCTTTAAGACGTAGCAGTAAATGCTCTTGAATGGCCTGCTATGAACCCTGATTTAAATCCGTTAGAGCATATTTGGGACACGTCGATATGCCGTCGGAAACAGGCAACCTACCCCCCCCCCCCGTTCAAAATTTACGTCAGTTGCAAGCACCATTGCACTTGGAATGGCGGCAAATAACACAGTAGGAAATCCGACGACTAACTGGACGGATGAGACGCAGGGTAGAAGTCTGTTTCCAACCACGTGGTGGTTTAACCTGATATTGGATACTGATCTATGGGTATCGTTAACAGACGTTTACAATTGACGTTTTCTAAGTAAAATGACATAAGTATCATGCATAACGAACTCAGAAGGTCCATCTTAAAATGGTCATGTTTTTGGTGTTAAACTGGACTTGTGGTTTTGTGACAAAGGATCCATTAAATTATCATTTGTGTAGCAATTTGATGTGTATTTATGTTAAGACATAACGGTCTGCATTACTATTTTTGCCCCCAATTGTCCCTGGATCCCATGACCCTCATCGTAATATTATCGTTATATTTGTCATTTAAAAAAAACGTGGGGTAGTTAACTTTTTTCTTTGTATATATATATGTATGTTAAAGAACATCAGATGATCGACCTGTTCGTCAAATGCGTTTTGTTTAAATATACTTTTTCACTTATTTGGTCTTTCGAAAAATGTTGTTTGTGCTGTTTTTAGACTCTTCTACAACGAAATTTGTTTTACATGCACACGCGTAAAAATTGCGGTTTTTATTCAACGCAATCATAGGTTTGAACGTAGTTTTCAATTAAGATTCATTTATTTTTTTTCGTTTGGGCTTGTATCATATTTTCCCTCCGGTTTATATGATCCGTTCATCCTATTCAGGACTCTATCTAAAAATAAGGGTACTTTTTCTAAAAATGAGGGTATTTTTTTTCTAAAAATGAGGGTATTTTTTCTAAAAATGAGGGTACTTTTTCTAAAAATGAGGGTACTTTTCTAAAAAGTAGGGTACTTTTTATATGGCCTTCCAAATACCGTCTCGATCCCTAACATCACTGAAGAGACATTTATTGTCGAAATCCGGATCTGGTGTACAAAAAAATATTGACACCTTAAGTTTGTGGCTTAACATCGTGGCCACACGTTAATTGTTTTCTGTTTAGTATTACATTTATATTATGATCCAATTTGTTACATCTTGTGATCATTTGTATTTGGCAATCGTCAATGGCAGTCAGTAGGGTTAAAGAACATCAGTTGTTCGACCTGTTAGTCGAATGCGTTTTGTTTAAATATACTTTTTAACTTTTTTTGGTCTTTCGGAAAATGTTGTTTGTGCTGTATTTAGACCCTTCTTCAACGAAATTTGTTTTACATGCACACGTATAAAAATTGCGGTTTTTATCCAACGCAATCATAGGTTTGAACGTAGTTTTCAATTCAGACTCGTATATATATAATCGAGTCATTTAACTCGAAAAAATATAGGCATTTTACATTTTAATATATAGTTATTGAAACTATTGAACAACAGCGCAGTTTTATCTATGATAATTAATGAATATCAATTAAGGCCTGCAATTTAAGACCTTTAATTGTGATTTTTAGATTCTATACTAAATTGTTTAAAATTTATACATGCATTGAACTCGATAATTAGTTATAACTGGATATGGCCAGTTATTGTAAAACCTATGCTATAAATGGGAATCAGTTTAGCTGTGCAGGATGTATACATTGCTTATTTTTATGAATTGGGACGTTAAAGCTGATCATGATGCCTAGTGTAAGGAAAGTGCCGAACCGTTGCCTCTTCCGAAAGGGGGGGGGGGGTCAAAGTTAGACATCAATAGCAGTCATACCTAAAATTGAGATTGGAAATGGGGAATGTGTCAAAACGACAACAACCCGACCAAAGAGCAAACAACAGCCGAAAACCTTCAATTGGTCTTCAATGTAGCTGGAAACGCCCGTACCCGGAGGCGTCATTCAGCTGTCCCTTTAACAAATATTTATACTAGGTAAGTGATAATGGACGTCATACGCAACTCCGAGTTATACACAAGAGACGAAAATTAAAAATAAACAAGACTAACAAATGCCAGAGGCTCCTCACCTGGGACAGGCGAAAAATTGCGTTGGTGATTGAATGATATGAAATTCGGTTTAACCTTTTTTATGATTAAGAGATAATGTCGGAAGCTAACTTTTGAACATTTTATTTTCCTTTTCAGTATTTTTTTTTAACATATGACTTTAGCTTTAAATATACGATTAACTTTCCGAGTCAGTTTGGAAGTTGGTCTGTCATTGATAATTGTGGCAAATAAACACACTCGGTAAAGAAAATAAATTCCAATTTATTGATAAAGTCATCAACAGTTCCCGCTATCTTGATGTTTTTTTAGTTTCATATTTAAGAATTCTGTAAATATACTGTTGACATTTATCCAATGGAACTTACTTTAAATAAATCAAAGTATTAACAGCAATAACTATACTTTCCTTGATTTAGATATGTCAGTATTACATCAGAAACTACAAAACAAATTACGACAAAAGGGATGATGTTTCTTTCCCAATTGTTATTTTGTCCCCCTGTTGGATGGTGATATTCCTTTTTTGGTGCCGTCTTATATTACGGTGTACTTTGAATTGAGTAATACATTAATACTTAGTTTTGCTGTTGTTTTTCCTATAGCAGATGTATATTTAACAATTTTTACCTCACTTTCGTCATATTCAAAAAGTAATGAAAGTTATCTTTGTTACTATTTTCAATAGTATTCTGGTACTTCAAAGGTGCCTTCAAAAGCTTAATAACCATGCTTTTTAACAATTTACAGCAGCACCAATGACAGTGTCTACTACAAAAGAACCTATATCATTAGTAGAAAGTGAGACTGAAGTCACGTCAGAACATGTATCTACAGCGTTAAACGTGTCATCCCATATATCTTCTGTCCTCAGTAAAACTTCCACTGAACACCCTCAAGGACCTATACAAACAACTACATTTACAGATGATGCTACAGCCAAGACAACACACACACAAACTGACAGAATGAGAACAACCTCCAGCTCTTCGCCAATGGGAAAATATAATTGTTCGCAGTCCAGTACAAACTCTTGTCGCTGTCAGAAAAGAACAGTGGCAAATACTACCGAAAACCAAGAAATGCAAACTTTGAAAGTTACAGATTATATCTGGCTAAATAAATGTACCATGCAACCAATGATAGATTCTGGTATGATTAATGTTTCAAATTGTCCGTATGTTTGTAAGTGCTCACCAAAAGGCAGCAGCACAAAGTTTCAAGAAGATATGTTTGCATGTGTAAGAAGGCCATAATATATGAGTGTCTATATGACTTCCGCTTTATGTGTAGTTTCGTATGTGTAGTTTTAGGAAACGCTCTCCTATACATCAAGAGTTTAACAGAGCAATGTTTTATTTCTGCAAACAAATTTGACGCTTTTCTTTTTTTGTGTTTATGTGTAGAATGACGAATACTTCTGTCAAATAATACAGAGTAGAACAATTATTTAATATAAAACAAATAAAATTTCAAATTTTCGTCTCAAATCAATGCTTTACATATCTAAACAACACACAGTAAATTTGGAGCCTTTCAGATAATTTTTAAGATTGTTACCGCTTTTTTAATACCACTATACTTATACTGTCTATGGTAAATCAGTTGATAATGTATACATTTTAACGATTTTTCGTGGAGCCATACTTTGCTTAACAAATAAACGAAGAAACTGTATGATTTTTAAAAAGAAATTGATGGCAAACATTGTCTTTACATTCAAATGAGAGGTTGGCATCATTAGTTGGAACTTTTGTTTTTAAAATTGTTGTTTTATGTAAATTTTGTAAAAACAAATCGCCCAAAAAACGTCACGATTTATATTTCCATAATGATTGAGTATTACTACCTTTAATATTAGTTCTATAAACAGAAAAAAAATATCTTTAATTTGAAAAAAAGTCTTGTATCGTTTCTTTTGTTGACGAGTATATATTAAAATTAGTATAGTTGTTAGTAATTTTTAACTATGTTTGACAGTAAAATGACCAATATTTTCAAACTGTAAGAACAGTTTGAATTTATTACCAAGTAGATTGATCGTTGATTTAGAAAAGGAAAGATATCAATACGTGAAGGTTTTAAATTTCATTTGAAGTAAATTCAACCAGTTGTTAATCATACATTTCATTAACAAGCAATTTAGAACATAAATGACATTGTGATACATGTACTTTCTGCAAGTTACCGAAGATAATGAACACATATTTTGGACATCCCATAAAGTAGCAGATCTGTGGATAAGACTCAGTGACTGGATTTGTAACAAAACACAAAAAATTATTGGATTTTACATCGAAACAATTTTATTTGGAAATTAAGGAAAACAGAAATTCATAAACTCAAAAACTTATTAATACTATTATCAAAAGTCTTTATCTATAGAAAAAATGTGTGAAAATCAAAAACAATTCGCAGGTCTGAAGAAATATCTAAAAGAAAAATTAATGGTAGAACAGAATTAATTTTATAAAACGATGCCACATTGACAATCTCTACTGGGACCACTGGCTTTAATGTCTGCGTCCGAAACATTTACAATCTTTACGTTAAATCTGTTATATGCGTGTGTCCTCACTTTTTCCCCCAAGACGCAAGAAGTATTCAACCACGAATAAGACAATGCATTTAATTATAATGAAATTTAATCTTACCTTTAGATATGTCATACTTGTTTTAATATGCTTTAATAGTTGTCAGTGTGCCAGCTTTATATGTTTCTGCTTATGGTAATGTGTAGTTTAACGCTTACATACCTTTTTTTGTGACAAACATTTTCTTTTTATATGAAAACGTAGACCCCAAAAAAATAAAAAATAAAGGACATTGTATCCTGCAGAGACAATAGCATATCAATTCCTGCAAATAAGACAATTTCAATGTATTGCATCTTTAAACTATGTATCTGAAAATCTATAGATCAAGATTTACATTTTTTGTTAGCTCTCCTTCTACGTTTGTAATCAGCAATGGGGTTGACCAAACTTTTATTTAATTTCATTTGATTGAACAACAACTCCCAAATGCTTCAAAGAGAACTTTTGTCTGGATTAATTATCCTGAATATATCACTTTCAAGCAATGAACCATTTGGAGGGTAAACAAAATTTATAGAAGGATTTAAATTGATATCGATAGGAATGTTGAGTATGAACATTTAGATTCATATTTTAGCTATAATCTTGCTATTCATTTTATTTATAGTGAAGCTACCTGCTATCTTAGAAATAGTTTAAGACTATAGTGTAAAATATATATTCTTTAAATACAATGTCATACCTGTTTTGAAAATTAAAATAGAATATTTAGTCAAAGGTGTTTTTTTTAATTCTAACTTATTTCGGATAGTCACCTTACATTTCTTTATATCCTTATGCAATGCATAATACATTTGTCCTTAAAGGATTATAAAACACATAATCGCAACAAAACAACAACAATATTGATACAACACTAAAAGACAAAACTAGAACAACATTGTATACCAGTATTAATTGTGCTCTGTACGGGTATGAAGATCCGAATCATTTTTACATTTGACCCGTACAAGTTGTTTAGCATATAGTGGGAGTACCAGGTTTGTCACATTGTCTATCCAACTTAACGATTCATGTCTGGCCACAATAAGAAATTATCCATGTGTCTCATAAACTCATCTTGGATACTAGGATTAAACCTGGGTTTGCCTGGCGCGAGTTTCGTCTACAAAATATAGTGGTGCTCGAATAAAAAAAACAAACCCCAAAGGCCAAATAGAATACGAAGTAGAAGAACATTGACAATGCACAAATTCTATAATCTATTCCTTGGTACAGAGGTAGAATTAGGCATGGGTAATTGCAATGATACCCTGGACCGCACGAGTTTGTCAGCATTAAGTGGTGGTACTCAATATGTCTTCTAGTTTAACTTTGTTATTGCCGGCTGGCTAAATTAAGAAATATCCAAGTAGGTCACGGTATCAAAGGTAAAAGTAGCCATGTGACAGTTGTTTGTCATTTATTCAGTGTAAGGATATAGTCTTACGTTTGATTTGTCCGTTTTTTTTTTATTAACATCTGAATCTTATTGAGCACAACTATCACCAAAGAGAATGTTGTTTTGTAATTTAGTCAGCAATTTAAAATGCAAAAGCATTTTTGGTAAGGGACCATTGCTAATATCCATACGACTTGTTGATTCATTAGGCGAAACTTGAAAGGCTTAATCAGACCTTTTCATTGTTTTGGATATTTGGTTTACGCGTGGTCAAACAATGTACTGGATGCATATATATTTATTACAATTTGTTTAAACGACGAAGACAAGTGTGCAGTATGTCCTGTCATTTGTTGCAAACAGGCATAGGTAATAATATTACAAACTTTGCATGTCTAAATTATCTGGATCAGCTGTATATATCCTGATTGTATCAGGTATTGGTGTTTGAACAGCATACAACGAATATTTGGCAAAGTGAGATCAGTCAATTTTTGATTCTGTTTAAAAAAAAAAAATCAAAAATTTAGAATGATAGATATTAATTTACTGTAGCTCTAGAACTCGCCAATGAATTTGTTTTTGTTCCGGAGGATAAGGCTGCCAATGGTATCATAACTGTTTGACGTTAATTTGATATCGAGGTTCTGCAAAAAGAAATCACAACTTAACTAACATCCCAACTGACTTCATTTTTGGAAAGTTACATTTATAACTAACATAAACTTAAGCTACCTCTTCACAAACAGAACCAAATAAATGAAAGTTCCAACTATGCACTGGCTTCTACAGCTTCACAAAACAACTTACAAATATAGGTTTATTTCGTCTTGAAGCCATTGCCCTATTTCTAAACTGTCTGTTTAACTTTTATAATTAGAACACTTGATACAATACAACATCTAGTGACAAGTTGTTCAAATAAGGCATTTCAAGACCCTTGAAAAGACTGGAATTAACTGCATTTGGTGTGTCAAAAAATCCATGGAAGTACTAAATGAATTACATGCTTATATTGGTAATTGCTACCTTATATACCACTTTGTCTCATAATTATATTAAGAAAAAATCCCACACCTAATTAAATGGGCATAAAACAATTCAGAATGCGAATATATATATATTAACTCTTTAAGGTCATTATTGTGGAGCCTGAGAAGGAACATTTGCCGAATATGTTTCACTGATTACACACACACAATCTATAGCCAGTAACAGGGTGTGATGTAGGTTATAGATAATGCATATTTTAAGGTTTTTCTTGTCGTAGAACACACCGAGGGGTGTTAGGATTGATCAAAATGATCTTTGAACAATCCTGACACCCCTCGGTGTGTTCTACGACAAGAAAAACCTTAAAATATGCTTTATCTGACTTATATACCGTCAAAAAATATTAATTTTATAACGATTTGTAAAATTTAGTATCCTTTTTTACCGACAACACTAAAGTGGGATATTCCTTTCTAATGTTTTCAGGTTTTAATACGCCCTGCGGCTCATTTAAAATGTGAAATAAAACTCACTAAATAATTTAGATATAAATCTTTTAAAAATTGTTATCCATACACAATAAAAATATTACTGTAACTGCATGAAGAAGACACACATGTATTGCTACCATCCGATAAAGGTGTATGACAAATACAAGACACATTGTAAGTTATTTATTTTACGTTAAGCAAGCAACCAAAAATCAATCATCCTATTCAGTTTGACTCAATAAGATTTTGAAAATCTTACACACGAATATGTTAAATCTGGATTTATTTTATGAAAGTCTACATTAAAATTAATCTGACCTGTATGATAATGTTTCTTTATTATAGCGATAAATCAACAAAACTTCACATTATTTGTTTCTAAAATTAAATTGCATGTCTACAATGACGGTTTCTTTTACTTCTATCATCGGTTGTACTTTAGAAAATAAATTTCCAAATCGGCAATAAAAAAACTATAAGACGAATAAAATTTTGAAGTAAACCATAGATTGCATGTTTACATGTATCAGGGAAAATAATGACCGTACACAGGTCATTATTTTATGCCTTGCAGCATATACCATTGAAACATGGTATCGTCCGGGTTAATTCTGAAAAAGAATGACCTGACGTTCTGAAAGAAAATAACTCCATATAGGTATATAAAAGTTTATACAATATATGTCATTAAGACTGTTGCAATGAGCAAAACATAAGTGCCGATAAAAAATCGCGTTGCAGAATGTAAACAAAAAGGCATCAAAATGATAACAGAAATTATCAAAAATATCGAATATTATTACACCAATCAACACCAACTTCTTGCTAGATAATCGACAGTAAACAAAGAAACCCAACAGCGAACCACATGGTCCAAATCACCTTTCACTTGTAACGGACAGATGATGCATTAGTGGGTTCAAATAGTCTTTCGTAAGCACAATCTCTTCCTTTGCTTATTTCTACCATCTGTCGTCAAACGTACAACAACAAACCTGCACAATGTAGACCAAGAGGGATTATCACTGACTTCAAAAAGGATATTAAATCAAATTTTGTTTTTCTTAAAGATCTCATTTTTAAAAATAAAGTCTTAAGATGAAAAACTATTCTCATTAATTAATATGGTACATTCCTGATATAGAAGAAATGCAATATAAAATTAAAAACCAATTGTTCTCTTTCTACATCAATGTTCTAAATAATTGATGAGAAGCTATTTCCGGTTTACTATTGGCGTCTAAGCATATGTTTATTCATACTCATTCAACAAATAAATGTTTCTAAATATTTTTGACTGAAATAAAGGAGTTAATTGTCAAATTCCAGTTTAAAAATATGTCACCTCTACTCTCACACGATACCTTTGATTTTAAAAAATATACGGTTTCCATATACTTTTGCCTGTAATAAGGGAGATATTAGATACTTCCAGTTTATTGAAGGTTACCTTCAGTTTCAAATGATAGGTTTATTTATGCGTTTTTAAGCGTTTTTAGTTTCCATGAAATTCATGCAAAACTGGCTCCACCGGTTTACTCAAGGTCACTTCCGGTTGATAGTTTTCTACCAAGAGTTTGTTAAAGACCTTATGGCTTTATCATGTACAAAGATGGAATTATAACAATAAACCTTCAACTGAATAATTTCAGGGACAGTATCTCCTATAAGATGTCATTAAATCATTTTAAATTTAAACTTATCATTATCATTTCTTAATATATATGATTAAATCACATCATTTTCTTAAATAAATGAAAACAAAAATACGAATAAATTGCAGTCGTATAATCTAGTCCAATTGTTTCTGCAAATTAACTTTCCAAGATAGTGAAAGACCTACAAAGATAGTAATCTCTTTTCAAAACTGTTGCGAAAATGTCATGTTACAAGATACGTCATTCAAAACGTTATTAGTTTTATTCATAACAGTACTATGGTAGCCGCTTTAAAATCAAGAGACAATTTTTGACAAGCTACTAGTATTACCCAATCCAAACGGTACAATCTCATCCGTTAGTAAACACAATATGCATCTGCTGCCAAATTAAAAACGTCTTTTATTATTGAACAAATTAGCGGCAGGCTTTTAAAAAAATGTCTTCATCGTATTTACAGAACTGAAATGGAACTTTAAACCGAACTCTTTACAAAACATGAAAATGTGCTTCATGAACCCAATAGCTTTAAATAATACGTGATATTCAATTCAGTAAGGTGTATCCCTAAAATATATAGGCCCTTAGAGATTCTTCAATTGAAAATCCGCGTTTGAATTTGTAACTTTGAGTGTACGGAGCAAATTTATAAAGATCAACGTTGTTAATTTTACATGCTAACAATTCAAACGCATGACTTTGAAGATAAGAAGAAGCATTTTTTTTCTCTAAGAATCATTCCACGACGATCGAGGTCGTTGCATATAAAACAGGACTTTTTTAAGGTTTGCATCGGGATGTTTTTTTTTATTTCAAATAAGCTTAAGATTCATTTGAAGATTCTCAAGAAAAATCAGAAGACAAAAACATCACAAAACATGGTTTAAAAAAAAATGTAAATATAGCCGATCTTGTTCTCTTTTGATTGACAACAGAATCAATCGGCGTACAATAGTTCAATACTGTAACTCATAGTAATTTTCTTTTTATCTAGCTGCATTTTTCAGGTTTGGTTTAAAAATTTCTGTTCTAAAGCATTCTATAAACTACGAACAATCTAAACACAATCACGTTTAGTATGCTGGCTTCTATTTACCACGAAGAGTTGACATGTCGTTAGTAAGGAGTTATTTGCAATGTTGACTAAATGAAATGAAATAGCATCAATAATGTGCAGACAGTATGAAAAATACAGGCACAACAACAAAATCGTCATGGATTTACGTGGGATGTAAATAGTAATATATCGGAGACTTTGCTAAGTATAATAATGTATAACGATTTTTTCAACATCATCTAGTTATTATTCGTACAAATTATAAGGCTTATAATGAACAATTGTACCTAGTTTTTAATCCTGCAACATCCCGACCAATACATTATCAAAATATAATTTAATGTTTTTTGTGGCTTCCCTTTTGTTGAACTGGTATCATTAATGTAAAGAGGCCAGCTTAGTCCCGCCTCCGAATGCGATAGTTTTGCTGCGATGAAGACCTATCTGTGTCTTTAAATTTGCTGATGTTGGGTTATCGCCTGTATAATATATTCCCTGTTTCAATTCCCTATTCTATTATGACTCCGAGAAATTGTTCAGAAGTGTTGGTTTTATGGAAATTTTAAGGTCAATCAATTTGGTCCGTCCAACTACATTGTAATTGATATACACCAAGAAATTGAGGATTTTTTTTTCAATATGAATTGTTAATAAAGAATTATTTCTCATTAATAAAATCATTGACAAAAATATAACTGCCGCACACCATTTTTGTAATAAAAACATAGTTAAAATCTTTGAACGTTGAATACTTTTTTATAACTGGAATAGGTCCAGAAAATTTAATTTCTTAGATTTGACCATATCGGAACGATTTCTTTTTAAATACAATATTACAATTTATTGAAAGTTGTTTAAAACATTCTATATCCAAACCTATATTTTATCTGCACCGTATATATCACTGAAAACTTTGTGTAGAGAAATAATCCACAATGGTTTCTAGTGTAGAATGGTACAGTACGTTATACATGTATTGGTTTTGGGATACCTTACGGTATATGTTGTTAGTAACGGACAAAAATGATACACATAGGAATGAGTGATCAGTATGATTGCGTCAACATATTTGTTGAATTTGGAGGTAGGCTATTAAAAAAAATGCTGCCATTCGTATGGAAACGAACTGTTTGCTACAATTACCGACCTCTTCTTATTTTGTGATGAGTCGGATTTCCTTCAAACACTTTTCTTGATAATTTAATTTTAGGCCACACACATTTATTTGTTGATTGTTGGACGCCTTGGGGCGAAAGAGAGATTTTTAAGTTTAAATTAAAAAAATAATATTTAATTTCAATTTTTTTAGGCGATGCTTGGAAAGTAAAGGCGAGCGATTATAATTGTTTTTTGTAAACATAAAATTATAGGTTTTGACAATATTAAAACTTGATTTATCACTTGAACCTTGACATTTCTTTCATTTACAGGTTTCGAACAGCCCCTCAATGATTTTATGAGGGGTCAATTTAATAAAGTTATTCATTCTTTAGGTAAAAACACTTTTTAGTACAAAAGGGCTCATAATTTCCCAAAGAACTATATATCTACCTGGTATTAAATGGTAAAAACATGTCCAATAATTTTGTTATTTTCCTTGACTTTAACATACTGTATATCATTTTCTTTTATAATATTCAAAATAAGTTCTAAAGAACAGTAAAATGACCCCTTGCCTGAGGGAGGGTTTTCCCCAACCTGATAAATTATAACAAATACAGGTTATAGGCATAGTACGGCCTTTTGACGTAAATATAAAATTTGATCCTTGTATCCATGATAAGTTTATTTGCAACCACTGGGTCGATGCCACTGTTGATGGAGTTTTAATTCCCCGAGCACATGTATTACCAGCCCAGTAGTCAGCACTCTGCACTCTGTGCTGACATGAATTATCATTCATATGGTCATATTTATAAATTAACTGTTTACAAAACGTTGGAATGTTTGAAAAACTAAGGCTTCTCTACCTCAGGAATACATTACCTTAGCTGTATTTGGCAAATTTTTCAGAAATTTTGGTTCTCAATGCTCTTCAACTTCGTACTTCATTTGGCCTTTTAACTTTTTGGGGTTCGAGTGTCACTGATAAATCTTTTGTAGACGAAACCCGCGTCTGGCGTAAATATAAAATGTAATGCTGGTAGCCATGATGAGTTTATTTACACAGGGCGTTGAACCAGACAAAACAGCAAGCTATAAAGTACCCCAAAACTAATAATGTAAACGAACCCATGCTACTGTGATATCGTGACACCAAATCGCCTGCACTGCATCCGTCCCGCTAGACCACACGACCACCTGGGCTCTATAATAATAGAGCTTTCGCTGGCTGTGTGTTACCTTATCAAATGCGTTTTGTTTAAATATACTTTTCACGCTTTTGGTCTTTTGGAAAATGTTGTTTGTGCTGTTTTTAGACCCTTCTACAACGAAATTTGTTTGACATGCACACGTATAAAAATTGCGGTTTTTATCCAACGCAGTCATAGGTTTGAACGTAGTTTTCAATTTAGACTCGTTTATATTTTTTGTTTGGGCATGTATCATATTTTCCCTCCGGTTTATATGATCCGTTCATCCTATATATTGACTCTTAAAATTCAAGAGTTAATCTAAAAATGAGGGTACTTTCTCTAAAAAATGAGGGTACTTTTTATATGGCCTTCCAAATACCGTTTCGATCCCTAACATCACTGAAGAGACATTTATTGTCGAAATCCGGATATGGTGTACTAAAGAAATATTGACACCGAATGTTTGTGGCACAACATCCTGTCCACAAGTTAACAATTTTTTTTTTTTTTTCTGTGACGTATTAAATTTATATTAACATCTTGTGATCAATTTTATTTGGCAATCGTCAATGGCAGTCAGCAGGGTTAAAGAACATCAGTTGTTCGACCTGTTAGTCAAATGCGTTTTGTTTAAATATACTTTTCACGCTTTTGGTCTTTTGGAAAATGTTGTTTGTGCTGTTTTTAGACCCTTCTACAACGAAATTTGTTTGACATGCACACGTATAAAAATTGCGGTTTTTATCCAACGCAGTCATAGGTTTGAACGTAGTTTTCAATTTAGACTCGTTTATATTTTTTGTTTGGGCATGTATCATATTTTCCATCCGGTTTATATGATCCGTTCATCCTATATATTGACTCTTAAAATTCAAGAGTTAATCTAAAAATGAGGGTACTTTCTCTAAAAAATGAGGGTACTTTTTATATGGCCTTCCAAATACCGTTTCGATCCCTAACATCACTGAAGAGACATTTATTGTCGAAATCCGGATATGGTGTACTAAAGAAATATTGACACCGAATGTTTGTGGCACAACATCCTGTCCACAAGTTAACAATTTTTTTTTTCTGTGACGTATTAAATTTATATTAACATCTTGTGATCAATTTTATTTGGCAATCGTCAATGGCAGTCAGCAGGGTTAAAGAACATCAGTTGTTCGACCTGTTAGTCAAATGCGTTTTGTTTAAATATACTTTTCACGCTTTTGGTCTTTTGGAAAATGTTGTTTGTGCTGTTTTTAGACCCTTCTACAACGAAATTTGTTTGACATGCACACGTATAAAAATTGCGGTTTTTATCCAACGCAGTCATAGGTTTGAACGTAGTTTTCAATTTAGACTCGTTTATATATATATATATATATATATAACTCGTCTAAAAATCAACCCAACAATGTTAGATTGTAAATTTGCTTTCGCAATTTTTTTTTCTTCCCGCGCCGCGATTCGAACCCATGCTACTGAAATATCGTGACACCAAATTGCCTGCACTACAGCCGTCCCGCTAGACCACACCACCACCTGAGCTTCATATATGTATATATATCGAGCACTCCCACTGTGAATAAATGGTTTAATGCTTAATAAAATATATTTATATTTTGCTTATAGGTTTTAAAAAATCATATGCAAGCAAGACTATAAATTTTAAAAACAAGAGTTATTATATTTTTATAACATATACCCCCTCCCCCCCAAAAAAAAAAGGGTGCGATAAAGCGGGATTTAAAAAAATATGTTTAGAAAAAAACAGTCAGGGGCGTTACTTAAACAAGTTATTTTTTTTAATTACTTATATAAGTAATTTTTTATTTTAAAAATAATAAAATTACTTAATAAAGTTATTTTAATTTTCAAAAGAAACATAGACTAAATGTAGTTTTAATGATTTTAAACAACATTTCATATCATAAAATAAAGAATTTATCAGATTTGAGAGGAGTATAGAGATAAAGGGTTACTTTGAAAATAATGACAAAAATATTACTTGAATAAGTTATTTTAAACATTTTTGAAAAAAATAGCAATTACACTTATCTAAGGCACATATGCAATTGATTAAGGTTACAAATTATAAATAACTTTAGGTCTTAATTAATTCACAAGTATCTATCTATTTATATCACTCTACCTTCAAGATTTTAGAGGAAAATGACAATTTAATAGTCCCAAGGGACCAATCTTTGACTCAGAAGCGTTGGTATGAAAGATAAGTGCGTCGGAAAGTTAATTAGTGTTTCTGAAGAATTAGTTTTTATATATTAAGGGAAAAATAACCAGATAACTGTGAAAATTATTTAAAACTAGTAAAATCTGTATTCTTGGACACCTATAAAAATAATATTCAGAAAAATAACTTATATAAGTTATATTTAAATTAGCCTCGTTTTCAACATTACTTGTATAGGTAATTTTAATTGTTACTTGTTTAAGTAATGCCCCTGACTGAAAAATAGGGTCCATCTAACAATGAATTTTTTAATGTGGCCTTACTTTCATATTTATAATGATGATGGGTTTTTTTCATACACAATCCATTTTTTTCCTATCAGGTTCCGAAAAAAACTTACACGTTTTCCCACACCTCAGTTTAAGATTAATGCCTCGAATAAGTGACCATCACAGTACCATAATTGAAAGCATAACGAAAGAGACAATATGAACTTGAAACGATAGATTTCCCTCCACCTTAGCAGTAATATACCAACTTCACCTGCATATGGGATATACAGTTCCAAACTAAGGGAAGTTGCAGAAGCATCTTCACTAACTGTACATGATGATCTTGAAGAAAAGATTCTAGGTATTGTCGTTGTTTGTCATCTTAGTTAAGTGTAATAATGTTTATTTTATTTGTCTTGATTTTACCCTTAAGGGTCAAGTCTATTTTTTGTAATTTCATTTGGGCGTGGCTCGGTATGTATGCATCCCACCGTTGTGTTATTGTGCTATGGTAAATTTCTGTTTTCCTATCTTTAATTGTTGCTTATTTGCTTTGTCTATAGATAGTGAACATAGCTGTTTGTTTTTAATTAAGATTATAACACAATGCTCATGACTATACATTAATTTTTATCTTAAATTAGTGTCAGTTATTCGTTGTAACTCTGTGGTTAACATGTCGAACTGTACTATCATATATTTTTTGTTTTATGATTTTCTCTGTTTTTGGTGTTCTTTTATTTATTTGTACTGTATTACCGTCATGTAATGTTTTCATTTTAACGGTATATTCAACATTGCCATAAAGCACGGAGGTTTGTCTGGCCAGAAAACCAGATTCAACCTACCATATTTGTTTTTAAATGTCCTGAATCCATACCAAGTCAGGAATTAGGCAGTTATTATCTATGGTTCGTTTCCAAGTATGTTGCATTTCTAGTTGTTTTGTTGCAATTCAGTGTTCTGTTGTTTTCTTCTTATAGTTGATGTATTTCCCTCGGTGTTAGTTTGTAACCCGAATAAGTTTTCTCTAAATCGATTTATAACTTTCGAATAGCGGTATACTACTGTTGCCTTTATTGACCTATTATGTGCGTTTGATTTGTACACACATTAGTGTTAATATAATGGAATGATATGCGACTCTCATACAATTAAAATGACTTTTAGCTTTAAAACGAGGTTTCATGCACACTTTTCGACTGTACAAAGTCGGACAAATGACAGTTGTTTCCCATTTGATTGATGTTTGAGCTTTTGATTTTACCATTTGATAAAAGTCTTTTCGTTTTGAATTTTCTATAAAGTTCTCGACCGGCTTACATTTGTAATTTTTATTTTTATTTTTTCCATGCTTTCATCGAATATAATTCGCAAAGGAGATAAATGAAAGGGTCTAACAATTTATGAATCTATGTAAATTTCAGTGCATAAAACAGAATAATTCATTGTGATACATCATGTACATATTGAGTACTCCTGTATCATATAGATGTAGATACTTCTGTTGATCTGTATTTTCTTAAGATTTCAAAACAAGTATTTTGAAATATTATAACAATTGAATGACAATTGGTAAGGATAAATAATTTCATAACTTTGTTCTTCCAAGGTATGACCGATGTTAGTTAATTAATTTACTATCTGATTAAGTTTTTTTCTTATCAAGGTTCTGTTTTACCTCATTCACACCAAACAACGATCATAGCTTGTGCCTTACTTTTACTTTCTCTGTTTGATTTGATTTTGATTTTTCTCTTGAAAAAGTTTTTTTTCGAAAGTTCTTTGAGCAAATTCATATAAAGTTTGCTCATGACAAATATGGAATTGATACAAGACGATCATTCTATTTCAATCACATTTATAATTGCTTTGGGTTATAGCCTACATCAAGAACGCATACAACATGTGTGTCAATGAATACGTACGTTGTTTTCAGTTATGACAAGTCAAAATAATTGCATTAATCATATATTTTCTACAGTGATACATTTTAATTATATATCATTATTTATAATATATGATTACTTGTAGCATTTAACACAGATCATGTTTATTCGTCAGAGATAATCACTATCATTATAAAAGTAAATAAAACTTTAAATTCAATGAATGGTATCAATAATAACACTTTGTGACATGGTTTATGTACATCATATTAGTTCGAGAAATATTACTCTATAAATTTCTATAAAATGCCTGTAAATATAAAATGAAGATGTGATATTATGATCAATGAGAAAACTCTCCACAAGAGACCGAATGTTACTTATTTCAATATTTAAAAGTTCTGCGCTTTTATCGCTGATTCACTTATGCTTCTTTTATGATAATAAAAAATGTGAAGCACTCTTTATTAAGCATTTTCCTAAAAAGTGTTTTCTAATTTATTCATTTTCGATATAAAACAAAAAACATTTAAGCAGGATTCCACTTGTACATGGACATAAACGTAATACGAAAATGTAGTTATATATTTGGATTGACGAGTTTACGTCTTAGTATAAAGTTTAATGGGTCATGGCCTTATTAATTATTACTATTATCATCTTTTTTATTATTATAATTAGTATTATTATTATTATTATTATTGCATAGCTATATAACATTTTCCACAGAAAGTAACCAAAAGTTAGAGTGCAATAAATTCAAATGATGCACTAGTGCAACAGATCTTCAAAATTCATGACATCATCAACGACAAAATGTTAGTTTAAACCAATTTTTACTTTCAAATATATATTATACTGCTATACAATAAAAGGGTTATTGCATGAATATTGGAGAATATTCATGCAATTATCCTATTATTATTATTATTATTATTATTATTATTATTATTATTATTATTATTATTATTATTATTCTTCAATCTTTAGCATGTTTAAGGGCCAAATTATACAAGAAAAATTATTTCTGAAAATTATATTGATAAATGAAGGCTTAAAGTGCTTTTACTCTTTAATTCCACAAGCCTAACTACTAAGAGTACAATTTGTATAATAATTATAATATTTAAAAAGGGTGTAACTTTCATAATTGTTTTATAATATTAGCCTATAACAGGACCGCTTTATGTGTCAATGGTTACGTATTTAGTTATAACAAAGTAACTTATTGAATTGATAATTAGTATCTGTTCGTTGTTTATACATTCAATAGAATATCATAATGCATAATTTATGATCATTATTAGTATTTACGGAAAACATTTGTGTAGGTATGCGATATAATTATAATCTTTACAAAAACAAATAAAACTAAGCTATGCAATTAAAAATTAAAACATGTAAAAGAAGATGTCGAGGAAACCAATGTGTGTCATGGTTTCTTTACAACGTATTAGTTCGAAATATTTTATTTTATGATCTTGCAGCAGTCATTTTGAAGAAATTTCTACAACAAAACAATATGGCTTTTATCACTTATGCACAAATTCTATTGAATTTTGATAGATTGATGCTGGTACAAGTTAGGAATATGACAATTGTTTTCCACTTAGTCTCGTTTAATGTGTTTGAGGTTTTGCCTTTGTCATTTGATTAGGGACTTTTCGTTTTGAATTTCCATTGAAGTTCGGTATTTTTTTTCATAAGTTATTTGCTAAATATTATTGTCATCTATAATTGACATAACATAAAATCTTAATGTACCAAATCAATAAGTTTAAATCTTTGCTCGTATTTTAAAAGACACCACCACTCAAATCAAAATGTTTAATATTGGGCGTGTAAAGTTTAACAATAAATGAAGAAGTCAAGAAATTTTAGACGTAACGCAAATAATATAATTGACAAAAAAAAACAAAAAAAAACCCACTTGTTAAATTAAAAAAAAAGCCATGTAACACAAATCCTTTATTCCATTCGAACATTTAAGATTATAATATGTCAGTTGAAATAAACTCATTATCATGTATTTACTAAGACATGTAATGTTTTTAAATTTAAAAAGTAAGGGCTAACAATCAATATATTTTGTGACATTGCTTGTCAATAAATCATGTAAACTTTTACAAAACTTCAGGCATAAATGTAGCTTATAAGTGATTAATTACATTTCATCTTCCACGAACAACAGTTGGTAAAATAGTTTTAATGCATTAACACTATTTAATCTCAGTTGAATTGATAAATTAGTCTTGGGTACATGTAACCTTGAGGTTTAAATGCATTACAACTGAAAATTCTACACATAATACAAATGACTATATTGCAGTTTGATTTGATGGCATTATAGGGAATATTAATGTGATCCCTTCGTTACTTCACATTACTATGTATAAAGTCACAAATGATTCATGGTTTAAGCATGCGGCTGGGTTTTTTCCAATTTTACTCAATATAAGTTTTAATTGGTGTTTAAATAAATTGCGTTTCGATTGTGAAGTCTCTCATTCAAAATTTTCAAAACTATTCATTTCTTTTAGTAGGAAAAAATACGATTAATACAAAATTTTAAAAAAAACAATTCGGATTTAAAAAAGAAACACTTTGTTGAAAGACGTCAGGGTGGGCTTGCATCCATATCTTTTATATTATTGACTTGCAAGTCAATACTTCAACCTCGTGTTACTGCACTGCGTATTCATGTGACCTTCTATTTAAACGTCTAGCTGACAAGCGGTTTATTATGTACTAAGAGTGTTCAACCTTTCAAAGGAAAAGTATGTCAACATTGCAACTGACACATGAGTAAACTATTTCGATAACTGATTCCATCCATATAAATATTCTTTTACAGGTAGAAAAACAGGCAACCTGTAGTGTATCGCTGTTCAACAGTCATAATTGGAATAATCAAAAACAAAGTCGGGTAACAAAAATTAATGTGGTTACATATCAATTATAAGAGGAAAACAATTGAGAACTGAACATAAAAAAAAACCAAGCACCAACATATATAGAGATTAAATGAGAATAACACCTGCCATGTTGCTGGCCTTGTATAGGCCAATGAAAGACTACACATAGGTTAAACATGGGTTTTAGCTCGCCAAAGATCCAGCCGATATGACAATGTTACACATACTACTCAAATGACAACACAACGTGGCAGGAATACAGTAGAGACAAACCAATGAACACGCAGAACATACAAATACATACATAAATAATATATTAGTAAACTATAACATGTACACCTTAGAATAACAACGGACACGTCTACTGAGTTTACGACAGCACACAAGGCACAGCAAACACAATATAAACTGCATGTCACATAAATGAATCAAATTAAAATCACAACAAATAGTGACGTATTCTTTGTGATGTTTACAGTAACATATTCAGAAATAAAATAGATTTATAATAGTGGTAGTAATTTTATTTTCTAACCAAGTTCGGTTTTCTTTTATATCAAAACTGTATATAAACAAAATGTTCGGACCATATAGTTATACCCTGCAATAAACTGCGAATCATACAAATGAAATAGCTGATTTGTATATCCCATCTACGGGCATTATGTTTGTCAGTATGTGCGTCCGCCCGTGTGTCTGTCCCGTTTCAGGTTTACCTTTTTGGTCATAGTATTTTTGGATAATATTTCGTATTTTATTTCGAAATTAGGGACATTAATATCATGGTTCACTGAAGTTTAAAAATGATAGTGCAAGCAGGGCATCTGTGTGATATGGACACATTCTTGTTTAAATTAACTTTTACAACCATATAAAGAATAAAAATAAACAAACTGTTATATAAAGCATAAACAATATTGTTATAGATTAAATATGCGAATCTCAGTAAAATCTGTGACCATGATTAAAAAGAGGTGGTATTAGTACCAGTGAGACAAATATCCATTGCAGTCACAATGTATGAACAGTAAACTTTTATAGGCCAAACTACTGCATTTCAAACTGAGCATTGGCTCGCACAGAACAGCAGCAATCTATAACGGGCCCCAAAATGACTAGTTGAAACACTTCAAACATGAAACCAAAGCTCTAATTTATATAAAACAACAAGACAAGTGAAACACATGTAAATCACACCAACAAATGACAACCACTGAATAACATGCTACTGCCTGACCGTGAATTTGTCAGGGTAATGCAAATAAACCTCTCTGTGTAGTTTTCATTGTTTTCAGCACAACATATACTATATACATCTTTATTACCAAAGTCTTTGTAAACTATAGGCATTCATTTGAATTATATCAACATCAAAAATACATATAATACATACATCAACACAGACTAGTTTACAGAACATTGTTTTCAGCACAACATATACTATATACATCTTTATTACCAAAGTCTTTGTAAACTATAGGCATTCATTTGAATTATATCAACATCAAAAATACATATAATACATACATCAACACAGACTAGTTTACAGAATATCAGAAGGTGTTGTAGTAATAAACAATCATTATGTTAATATTTCAGTCCTAAGCTTAAAAGATCTAAATGAAAAAATGTACCTAAATTACAAAGCTCTTTTACATTGTAAGTACGCAGCAGTTTAATAAATTGGAACATCGAAGTTTTTTTCCAATAAAATGGCTTGGTGTAAATTGTTTAAAACTAACCATGTGTTATGATATCCTAATTATAAAGATTTAAAATAATGAGTTTGTTTCTTAAACGTATTTGCTGTTTCCTTTATTTCAAACTACAAATGTAGTGTAGATCGAAGAGTTTATAATAACATTATCACAAAACTTTAAATAATTTAGTAAAAGGTAGTCATCATATAAGCGGAACGGGTTGTTAATGCTAGATTTTTAAAACAATTTTCATGAAAAATATTCAATTGTGTTTTACATGGAACAAAAATAGGCGTACAGTTGGTTCCTATATACATTACGGTTGTCTATGAAAAACCCGTATTTTTTCGTTAACTCATACTTGTACGCAGTTCTTAAAAAGCAATGTTCTAGATTAGGCAAGGTACAGAAAAAAATGTGTTTTTATCGCGTAGCTGTATTTTGTTAAACAAAGCAATATTTTCCCTTCGTCAAACAAGATGTTTGAACATCAGTTGGTTATTTTTTTTTTATGAAACAATGAGTTGAGTACTGCAGTATTTGTCTTCGTTGTTTTTCTGTTTTGTTAAAGATAAATGTTGGCCGTTTGTTTTCGACTTATGAGTTTAAATGTCTAATTGGAAACCTCTCCATATCTTGTACTCATTTGTCGTTCTAACTTTAAATTTCGAGAGAGGAATATTATTGAAAAGGGTAGATAAGTCTATTGCTTTATATTATTGTAAAGAGAACAAGGATGTATACTTTCTACGGCTTCAATAGCTTATACAATTGATATTAATAGTTTAAAAAATGATGTTACGTGTAGCAGAACCAGCAATTTAACTTTGTATGTAAGGACACTCATATAATAATGGTATCCAGGACTGCAAAACTAGTTCCCTATCTATACAAATAGACTTCTTAAATTGTTAAAAACAACACTTTTTACTGTACATTCCAATATAATCGCTGAAGGAGCTTAAATTTCGTAATAAAAGAAACCAAGTAAATTAATCAGTTCTTATTTGTTTCGAATACAAAATCCGTATGTAAACTATACTGTTACCCCTTCTTACATATTGAGGAGAACACATATCACGATCAACATAAGCATTTATACCGAACTCAAACAATTAGAAGATATAACGCAAGTCCAATGAATTGCAAATGCATTAGTTAAATGAATTATTACGGTAAACTAGATAGGTATTTTTTCTTCTGTCTGAGCTGTTGTTTTCATTTTACATAGACAACAATATCATTTTAAAATAAAAAAGGTTTTACCATTAGTATCAATTGAAACCACGTGCTTCAATTATGACAGATGCATTTGCTTCTTATGCACATAATACATAATATACACATGAAGAAACAAACAATGCATTCACATTTGATTGATTAGTTTATACCGCCTATTATTTTTTGTTGACCGACTAACCTTGTATATATATTGAAACTATGATGCAGTATTCAGTCAGACAAAAAGCAGCATTATATTGAGAATGTTGCTAGCACTGATACGACTGGGCCTGTTTGGACCAATACTCGTTTCAGGTAAGTTATGATTATTATACTTATTTATTTTATTTAAGGCTAATAAAGGAAGCTGGAAATTGTAATGTTACAAACAGAGTATGTGGTTTGATTGAGAATGAGTCAACTCTCAAACAACAATTAATTGATACATAGTTAGCTATTTACTGCATTTACACGTTTAAAAAAAGAGATAATAATAAGTTGTCTACTTATGTAGTAAAACAAAATCAAGTTTAAATGAAATACTTAGCTTATTATGATAGGTTGATATTTGTCTAAAGTAATCCAAATGGCAGCTTCATTATACACGTTGATACTGATTATCAATTTATGACGACTGGCTTCATACATTTTTTTAAAATTGTTATGCCATCATTTTTACCAGTCTAGTACTATTTATTGTGTCATATAAATATGGAGATCAAGCAATATTGACAAATGATAAAACTCTCTACTGGATACCACCGGACGCCGATGTTAACAAATACAGATCTACATATAAGGCTTTTAACAATAAGCGATCTCATACCGTAGAATCGATTAAGAGAGACAGATACGAACAAAATTGGTAATGTCTGAACAAAATGTTCGAAAGCTTCAGATCAAATGAGAAATAAGGATTTGACTATGCATAGTTTAGTCCTAAAAGGAAAGCTCATGATTTTATATATAAATTGTCCTGTTATATAGATGACGTCTTGCATTAAAACAGTTATTCTAAAAAAGAAATGAAAAAAAAGGATAACAAAATCGCAAGAAAGCTTTATAAAAAAATTTCAACAACTGCCTATAACTAAGACATCACAACACCGACGGAGAAAGGACGTACACTGTTAGAGGTTGCCTGAAAATAGTGATTATCGTATATGAAAAAAGGTTACCTGCACGTATTTTATACTTACCACATCCATATTTGTCACGTTTTATATGTAATTAATTTGTTAATTAAAACTGGAATTTTTTAATTGAATATGAAAAAGTCCGGAATATTTACACTATTTTATTTCATCAAGTTTTTAAACGAGGTTGATGAAATGGGATTAATGAATAATAGGCTATACTTTTGTAATGAATATTTAATAATTTAGTTTTGCGTCACATGCTTCTTCAATGTGAGTCATTTGGGCCATAGTTATAATATACTGATTTCTTTATAGTATTAATTTCACCAATGTGATGTTCAACGTACATGCCTTTCAACAGTTGTATATAACAATACAACTACATTATTGGCATTTACCTCTAATTGTTTTACAAAAAGTATTGCGATTTGGGTATATGTTTTTCCCAGGATAACTCTAGTCAGTCTTTGTGTACCTTAGATAGTCATCATTCTATTCAGCGGTCAATCAGCTCGACAATACTACTTACAAAGTGATTAAGTCGTTAGACAACAAACCCCGGAATGTGTATTATGATTTAAAATTAAGAATGGAAATTGGGAATGTATCAAAGAGACAACAACCCGACCATATAAAAAAACAACAACAGAAGGTCACAAAAAGGTCTTCAATGTAACGAGAAAATTCCCGCACCCGGAGGCGTCCTTCAGGTGGCCCCTAAACAAATATATACTAGTTCAGTGATAATGAACGCCATACTAATTTCCAAATTGTACACAAGAAACTTGTATATGAATACCAGTTTGTATTTTTTTCTCTTGTCGGCGTCTAAAGATGAAACAATACGTATCAAAAGCAATCAATTGATTAGCAAAATCACAACAAACAAAGTAGTATAACACTAACTAAGTATACTCATGCAAAATCTAAATTTTAAGATAGATTAGTATATTAAAACGAAAGTATTTTCTTCTGGCAACAGAAATGCAATCCATGTTTTATTTTTTTTTATCTAACAAAATATGATTTCATTTGTGTTAGTAAAATAAGTGTACACTTCAAAATGACTACACTATGTTTTTGCAATCTATTAAATGATGGATTCTATTTTTAAGCAGTTTATATATTTGATCTCAGTCCGCGTACGACAAGATATTTTGATTTCACATGTTGGCATTTGAATTTTTGATTAAGGGAATATTTAATTATAATAGTATTAGAAATCAAATACTATTATCATTAACTATTCCCTTTATCAAAAAATCAAATGCCAACATGTGTCTAGTAATGGGGTTGCATTTACATATCTACTCATTTTGTTAAGAAAAGTAAAGTACGTTTAAATCCATGTCCGTTAAGTCCGTCCATTTCGTTTACTAAACATTAATTATAACCCACACTTACGTTGTGCGAGTTAATCGTTAGATAAAACGTTTTCACATGAAATAACATAATGAAAAAAAAATATTCAATTACACTACTAATTTATAATATGTGCACACCATGAATTTCGTAACTCTGTCAGTCGTTAAAATAAATATGGAATTACATGTTCAAAAGTCTACATAGTGTACGACTGTTTTTGCAAGCATTTAATATTCAATAGTTTTTTTTTAAATATCCAAGACCTAAACACATGTTGTTAGTGAATGCTGTTTATGTTGTTGTTCAAGTCAATCATTTTCGATAAAATATTATAAATTTGCATTAGACGTTTATATAAACATAATCAAACGACTTGAATAAAAAATGTTTCTGGAAATCTAAACCTGGCATGTGAATCTTGCTTTGAAGTGTTAATTAAGAAACTAAAAAATATATTGACGATGTTATTTCTTAATTCGTTTTTCTTTAATATAAAGGTCTTGCTTAATTTTGATGTTTTACAAAGGATTATAATTAAATTGAGAATGGAAATGGGAAATGCGTCAAAGAGACACCAACCCGACCATAGAAAAAACAACAGCAGAATGTCACCAACAGGTCTTCAATGTAGCGAGAAATCCATGTACCCGAGGCGTCCTTCAGGTGGCTCTAAGCAAATATATACTAGTTCAGTGATAATGAACGCCAGTCTAATTTTCAAATTGTACACAAGAAACTAAAATTAAAGTAATACAAGACTGCCACAGGCCAGAGGCTCCTGACTTGAAACAGGCGCAAAAATGCAGCGGGGTTAAACATTTTTATGAGATCTCAACCCTCCCCCTATACCTCTAGCCAATGTAGAAAAGTAGAAAAGTAAACGCATAACAATAAAGTCTACTAACAATGACTGATTACTATCCGGGTACTGAGCGCACTTAAATGAACCGTTTTTGTGCATGAGAGATAATATTTTGGCGTAAAATTAAAGTAAAGACATATTTTCTAATTTTAATGAAATTTAATTGTTTTTGTGCGTATGAAATGATAAACAAAAAACAACATATGATATCATAGTTGAAGGTCCTTTTCAACAACAGCTATACAGGCTGTTCCTAATTTGCATTAAACAATGTTAAAGGGCATGATGTTATGAACATAATATTAAAACTCCACTTAAGTTGCGATTCACTGTTTTTATACATGCTTAAAGAAAGGAAAATCCCAACATCCCATTCATTCATACATGACACACAACAATTGCATAAGACAAGAGTGCACACACTGAAATGTCTCGTCTTTTTAACTAATCATTGATATCATGTTGATAGTCCTAAGTATAAAGCTTTATTAAAACTGTCACATAAACTTAACCATAGCCAAGATAGCTAAACAAAGACCAATGAAAATGAACCATAAAAATGAGGTCATGGTCAGATGAACCATGTCAGGCAGACAGAAATTTATGATAAAAGGGATGATTTTTCATTTCCTATCGTTAATTACCCGTTTTTAGATGGTGACGTTCCCTTGTCACCATCTTACGATGTTTATATATCTCAACTTGTACGATTCGCTCGTGTATGTAACAATGTTTTAGATTTTAACGAGAGAAATTTATGTATTACTAAAAAATTACTACACCAGGGTTTTCGATATCACAAACTAGTCAAAACATTTACTAAATTTTATCATCGGTATAAAGACATCATTCGTAAATATAGCTCAACATGCAGACTTCTTATACGTTCAGGTATTTCACATCCAATTTTTTATGGAAATATTCTTTATAAAGTACAAAGGTGTCAGTATTCACCTCAGAAACTTACAAAACCTTTGAATAGACTTATTAAGAAGGGATATAATTACGATACTGTTGTCAAGTCATTAAAGATTGCATATGTTGGCGTAAATATTGAGTCACTGATAAGGTCTTTGCGTCGGAACTAAACACATTTATTCTAAAAACAGTTGTTGGCATGACACGGGTTATGTTCTTCTCATATATGTTATGATGTTATGATACTTAACCCCTAACGGGAAGGATTGTACCTGATGTTCATATGATGAAATCATAATCTTTCAGTCAGTTTAATTGAAGTCTGGAGCTGGCATGTCAGTTAACTGCTATTAGTCTGTTGCTATTTATGTATTATTGTCATTTTGTTTATTTTCTTTGGTTACATCTTCTGACATCAGACTCGGACTTCTCTTGAACTGAATTTTAATGTGCGTATTGTTACGTTTACTTTACTACATCGGTTAGAGGTATAGGGGGAGGGTTGAGATCTCACAAACATGTTTAACCCCGTCGCATTTTTGCGCCTGTCCCAAGTCAGGAGCCTCTGGCCTTTGTTAGTCTTGTATTATTTTTATTTTAGTTTCTTGTGTACAATTTGGAAATAAGTATGGCGTTCATTATCACTGAACTAGTATATATTTGTTTAGGGGCCAGCTGAAGGACGCCTCCGGGTGCGGGAATTTCTCGCTACATTGAAGACCTGTTGGAGACCTTCTGCTGTTGTTTTTTATTTGGTCGGGTTGTTGTCTCATTGCCACATTCCCCATTTTCATTCTCAATTTTATGTACAGTTAACAATGCTTCCATACAACTAATATAGTTGACCTATTACTTATAGTTTAAGAAAAATAGACCAAAACACAAAAACTTAACACTGTGCAATGAACCGAGAAATTGAGGTCATGGTCAAATAAAACCTGTGGGACTGACATATAGATCATAATATATTTCCATACACCAAATATAGTTGACCTTTGGCATATACTATTAAGAGATGATTTCAGCTTTCCAATTGTGAACTTTCCATTTCTAAGTAGCAACATTCCAGCAGCACCTGCATACGGGGTATATATATCTCTCAATTGATACGATATTCCCGTGCTTGCATTTCCTATCATGATTTTCTTGATAGAGGGTTACTGCTCACAAGGAAGCTATTAAATCAAGAGTTCCAAATGGTGAAGTTGAAATCATCCCTTCGTAAATTTTACGGACGCCATCACGAGTTGGTTGACCGTTATGGAATAACCATTTCACAAATGATATCGGATATGTTCCTCACGTCGTAACTACAATCCCCTTCCCTTTCATGAATTTGACCTACCGAATTAGACTATTTACCGGATTAGTAATCACAAAAGCAACACGACGGGTGCCGCATGTTGAGCAGGATCTGCTTACCCTTCCGGAGCACCTGAGATCACCCCTAGTTTTTGGTGGGGTTCGTGTTGTTTATTCTTTAGTTTTCTATGTTGTGTCATGTGTACTATTGTTTTTCTGTTTGTCTTTTTCATTTTTAGCCATGGCGTTGTCAGTTTGTTTTAGATTTATGAGTTTGACTGTCCCTTTGGTATCTTTCGTCCCTCTTTTAGATAAAAAGACCAAAACTTAAAAACTTAACTTTCACCACCGAACCATGAAAATGAGTTCAAGGTCAGATGACATCTGCCCCCTAGACATGTACACGTTACAATCAGTCCATACAACAAATATAGTAGACCTATTGCATACAGTACGAGAAAAACAGACAAAAACACAAAAACGTAACTATAACCACTGAACCATTAAAATGAGGTCACCTGTCAGTTAGACATGTACACCTTACAGTCCTTCCATACACCAAATATACTAGCCCTATTGATTATTGTATCTGAGATATGGACTTGACCACCAAAACTTAACCTTGTTCACTGATCCATGAAATGAGGTCGAGGTCAATCGAAAACTGTCTGACGGGCATGAGAACCGTGCTAGGTACGCACATACCAAACATACTTATCATATTACTTATAATAAGAGAGAATTCAACATTACAAAAATTCTGAACTTTTTTTTCAAGTGGTCACTGAACCATGAAAATGAGATCAAGGACATTGGACATGTGACTAACGGAAACCTCTTAACATGAGGCATCTATATACAAAGTCTGAAGCATACAGGTCTTTCACTTTCTAAAATATAGACCTTTTAAGAAGTTAGCTAACGCCACTGGCGCCGCCGTAGCCGCCGCGGCCGGATCACTATCCCTATTTCGAGCTTTCTGTAACAAAAGTTGCAGGCTCGACAAAAACTATAAACGAAATGTATGGACACGTGTTAGTACGAGCGTATCACAGGTCTTGTGCTGGATATTAAAAGGTACATTTTTCACATTCAGGCACATTAACATGTAAAAGTTTGGATTGGTTATTATATCGATCTAAATGTTATAAACCGATTAATGGAAGTCCTTTAGATGGACAAGCACGATGCAGCGACGACGAACCAAATTCCACATTGATGCTAGCTTCTTCACTCACAGAGGCGACAACGGTCTCTTCATTATTGTAAGTTGAATATAGAATAATTTACATTCCAAAAATGTACTTCATTTAGAGTCTGTCATTGTTGTTTTTACAAATCAATATATTTCTATTTGACATAACTGAAGTATGATTTCTTTATTTGAAAACAAGTACCAAGATGTGTTATTTAATGACAATGTCAATCAGTGTGAATATGGGTCAACACTTTCAACACTGGTACAAGTAGAATGACAAACTGCTTTATTTTAAAGTACAATGAAATCATAAAATGGAAAAACTGTACAGTTCGGAGTGACAAAAGAAAAAACTTAACCTAAATATATCTGTTCAATTGAATTAGAAGTTCTTCAAATAACGTTGATCAATCTCTTTGTGACGGAGAAGTAACAATCCTGGAACGTACTTTAGCTATAAATGCAATGACATTAAATAAAACCCGAGGGCTTAATGGTCTATTTTTGACATTTTTACTCTTTGAGTATGTTTGTTTTGTTCATACATCGTTGACAATGTAATGGAATTTGATGCGACTGTCATACAAGTGAGAGGTTTAGCTAGCTATAAAACCAGGTTCAATCCACCATTTTCTACATTAGAAAATGCCTGTACCAAGTCAGGAATATGACAGTTGTTATCCATTCGTTTGATGTGTTTGGACTTTTGATTTTGCCTTTTGATTTTGGATTTTCCTTTTTGAATTTTCCTCGGAGTTCGGTATTTTTGTGTTTTTACTTTTTACAGTTGATTTCTAGCAAACAACAAAAGAAAAACTTTTTAAAAAGTGGTAGTGAAAAGGGAAGTTTATAGCAATCCCAACGCACAAGTATTTCGACTTCACTATTTTAAAAAGGGGATAATTTATTGTTAACCAATTTGTTTACTAAAAGTAGATTTAAAGTTCTAGCACAACGCTTAAGGGGGCTCGCGGGTCTAAATCATTTTTTTTATTTAATATAAGATTTCCCTATTTTTTTCTATAAATGAACTTTATCTTATACCTTATAGAAAAATAAAATAAAAAAGAGGGGTCACCGATCATTTACGCTCACAATCTGTCATCGAAAGATACCTACCATTTTGAAAAGGTACTCTTTTTCTGTTGAACTAATAGGAGAAAAAGAGGTAATATCGAAATAAAAAAAAGAACCTAATTACAGAAATCGCTGAAATTTTACAATTATTTAGTTTATGTATAGCTTATTTGAAAACAATAATAAAAAATATAGGTCACCGATGAGTAAAAAAAGATATTTCAATTTTAATGCCAAAAAAGGGCATTTTTGCACCAAAGGGAGATAATTTAGAGCTTTTTCAATGATATCTACATTTTAAAAGTCAGCTGGGGCCAACACGAATTGATTTTTTGGAATGATTTTTGTGCCATATGATAAGGTAACAGCTACTTAAGGTAATTTATAAAATTTGTAATGAAAATTAAATGTTTAATTTTTTTCTGAAAATCTTATACCCGCGAGCCTCCTTAAGGAAGATACTACCAATTTGAGACTGCGGATGGAATAATGGAAGGATTTCAGAAAATTTTCCTTTTGAAATATTTACCAAAAATTGTGTTTTTTGGAAGACGTTGTTAAGAGTGAAAATGATGTTTTATCACCATTACATAATAAAAATCGGTTTTCAACCCCTGAAACGCGCGTCTGGCATATATATAATATTTAGTCCTGGTATCTATGATGAGTTTATTTACAACCACTGGGTCGATGCCACTGCTGGTGGAGATTTATTTCCCCGAGGGTATCACAAGCCCAGTAGTCGGCACTTTTTTGTTCTGACATGAATTATCATTGATATTGTTATATTTATAAATTAACTGTTTACAAAATTTTGAAATTGTTGAAATGCTAAGGCTTTTCTACCTCAGGCATCGATTACCTTAGCTGTATTTGGCAACACTTTTAGGAATTTTGGATCTCAATGCTCTTCAACTCGGAACTTTATTTGGCTTTTTTTTATACTTTTTTGGATTCGAGCGTCACTGATGAGTCTTTTGTAGACGAAAAGTGCGTCTGGCGTATATATAATATTTAGTCCTGGTATCTATGATGAGTTTATTTAGTTATTGTCTATCAAATTAATATGATAAGATGTGCTATGTTTGCTTAAGAGGCAACTACCCAACAAAGTCCACAACACATGGATTTACCAAACTATAATTAGTGACCAGATGACATTCAATAATGCACAATCCCCATATTGTAAAATCAGCTATACAAGGGCCCGTCATTTAAACATGTGAAAAAAGGCAAAGTTAAAAACAAATATATTAGGAACAGCCTAACGACAACAACGTCAATAGAAACATCTACATTTAAAATGCGTGGTTAATATGTTTGTAAGTTCTATGATTTCACATAACCTGCAGCAGTGGTTTAACTACACAATATATAAAAGAGATCTGGAAATTAAATTAATTTGAAATGGCAAAATTGACACAAAATACATAACATACTAACACAAAGACGAGACATACGTACTTATGAAAGAATATTCGCATTGCTGTAAACCAGATCATTCTAACATCTACTTATAGATAAATCATACATTATCCACTCATGATCTTGCCAAAATATATGTGAATGTAGTATAACGTTTTATAAGGAATATATTATAAGACAGTGCGATTCTGTAAGGGATGCTTGTTTTTTTTATTGCTACAGGGTGGTAACTATTGTTTGCCATTATGATTAGTAGTTAGACATTCAAATCTGATTTTGCTGTAAATGTAATATTCTATTCAATGTTAAAATAAAGAATTCTTGTAGTTCTGGTACGAAAATATGGGTGGGACTTCGGTAACGCTATGGTGCAGAATGGTTTTGGTACAATGATTCCGAAGGACCTACTCAATGGGAAAGTAAGTAATCATTCATCCTTCTAAAAACTATTCAGGAAACTGTTATAACGATATGATTCTGTAGTATCTATCCACGGAAATGTGATTCTATACATTAAAAGGTATTTAAAAAAAAAGTTTGACCATAAAATATGATAGAATCACGCAGTTGAGTATAACAACGACAAAAAGAATGGAAATCTTGCCTATTCCGGACTGCAGATTCCAGTAAGAAATTGGAAAATACACATAGTTATAGATAAATACATGTAAGGTTGTGTTTTGCTCTGTCCAAAGGTAAGTGTAATTTCATTTGTTGTAAAACTGTCAATTAATAAAACTAAAAAATAGTTTTATCCTTTAAATTTAGTCATATTATTAAAGCGGTAATAAATGGTTCTTTGTCTTAGATTATTAGAGTACATATACTAAGTTGCATACTGGTTAGATTACCCTTATATACCTTAACACAAAGACTTGAATAAATTCTGTCCTAAATAATAACATAAAAATCGCTATTGAATTTGACGTACATCAAATTCAGGTTAAAGATTATCCTGAAAACGCCAATATTCACGATAATAAACAATGTTATTAAACAAAATCAGTTTGGACTGTAAAAGAAAAAGGAATCAACTTGTGTTTCGTGTCAGTACTTTGCTTCTGACATAATTGTTAACTATCTTTTCTAAAAAATGTCCGTTTATGTATTTTGTATTTAAACAAATGTTTGAACGCCACAAAATGAGACATCACAGGTGATTTGAAAAAAAATACAAATGGGTAAACTGGGTAGGGACAAAATGAAAGATATTATAAGTTCTTTTGTTTACAATAAAGAATAAAGATTTGTGAACCAAAAGTTTTGCTATCATTTCATTAAGATGTCGTTCTGTATTGGTACACTTTTTGCATTTATGCATTTAAGTCAATACAAAGTTTGGGCTTAGAAAGTCCACATAATTATTGACTTTATACAGAAAATTCGTCCTTTTAAAAAAAAAAGATGATTCACACACATTACGTGACTACAAAGTAAAACCATTTCTCAAAACACTTCATTTTTTTTCAATTCGATTGGTATAGTGGTATTGTCATAAAGTGCGTTGAAATCAACAGCGGTATAGCGAACATCAAATTCCCTCACATAATAGTATAAGGCTCTATAGTTACTACTCACTCTGTTGTCAATTTTATATCTCGCAAACTTAAGCTGCAATCTCTTTAAATGTGTTTTGATTTTTTTATTAAATATATCAATCCTAAGCATAGTAAAATCGATGCTACAAAAAAGACGTGCAAAATATATCTTTATTAATAAAACCCAAAACTCTTTGCAGCAATTTCAAACTATTATTGTTTTCTTTCTTTTTTTACATTGCATCATAGAACAATTGGATTCTTTCATTGTAAATTTACTTGTGATAATACGTATTTTGAATGAGTAAAGCCATTTCAATTTAAACAGTTTAAGGATTAAATGTCTCATCTCATTGTTAGTTCTTTTTTCTAAGATCCAAATGACCTGCCTCAGCTATGTGTAGGAGTTGCCAGCTCTGGGTTGTTGTATGATTATGATTGCTACCATAATTGTGAAGTAATTTGCCAGAAAGGTGTTGAATCATCAGGTATTTATAATGAATTTTGATATTGAGGATCTATGTTAGTAAAATTTAACATTAAATGTAGATTTACAATATAACATTATAAAGATGTATCAAATCAACGAAACCAGTCATTTTAATAAGCCTGCATATAAAGCTAGACAGACATAATGTAAATCGTCATTTAGGTAATGGTAGTTCATTTATATTACAAAAGGGAAGATAAAGATTTCATTTAGCAGCAACTCATTTGAAACCAAGTCGCAAATATTTGTGATATGACGTATCCAAGTAATGTTTTCCACTTCATACATTTACCTTTGAAACAATCTTGTTTTAACAGAAAATACAATTTTTTGGGAAAATATTAAATTTCGATGACCGTTATTGTTACGTGTTTCATACGCTCTTATGCATGTTTTGTTGACGTAATTCCCGCAAAAGCTGAAATACTTTATTAATGTTGGCATACACTAATTCATTATACAGGTGTTGTTACTTCTAAATCCGATCTTTGACACTTGAATTTTATGGTTGAATTAAAAACACAGGACGGAATTAAACATGCTGACATATTTTGATCATCGTGATAGCAGAGAAAATTATGCACCCGCAAGACATAACGACTAAATATTTCACGTCCTGGCAGAATATTTATAAACGTAGTATTTTATTGAGTTTTTTTTCTTCCTAGCGTCGTTCCAATATGACCATTCGGTTATCTTCTTTCAAAACCACCATGGGAATTTTTGTCTGTCATTATGTAAATGATTATAATTACTACTTTTTGCTAAGGAAACTGTAAATCAGGATGGACACGTTTCGGATTTCATTGCTTCATAAGAATTACAAACTATCCAGCTGTAAACTTCAGGATGGCAAGGTTATCTTGTGACGTCGAAAATGCATTCGTTATGATGCCACAGTCACAAAAGGAAGCTGAGATTATTTCAAATCACTTTAATTGTGGGATGTAAGTAGTTTATCTGTCAGAAAAAAATATTGGTATAAAGTATTCATTTATTGGCGATCTTTTTAAAATTTATTTGATTTTTTTTACATTTTTTTGGATTCGAGCCTCACTGATTAGTCTTTTGTAGACGAAACGCGCGTCTGGCGTATATATAATATTTAGTACTGGTATCTATTATGAGTTTATTTATATAAAAATATAAGAGTGCAAATGTTCTTGTCGATGTTTATTTATACGATGCGTCCTTGTCCAAACTAACGAAGGACATTTTTACTACGTGGTAAATTATGGTGTATTAGAGCTTTGTTACAAATTGACGAAAGGTACGAACGAACGTAAAGGGAGCACGTATTTCATTTCTACAATAACAGTTAAAAGAGTCTTTGTTTTATCCAAGTCAAGTCAAGTTTATTTAAAAAAAAAATAATAATATCGCAAATAATACACGATTTTAATATAATCAAACAGAGAAAAATAGTGTCAAATACACGTCCGATACGTTACTTACGTAAACAACGAGTACACACACTTCTGCGGGAATTTTTTAAGCACGAGTTTCACGATTAACATTTCAATGACATAATTGAAGTACGTTACTCTCAATTTAATGACAAGATTCACATTTATTTTTATTTGTTACAGTACACTTTCAGCAAATTGTCAAAGTGAAATATCGAGATTTGCTAAAAAATGATGCAGCACTACACTGTTTTTAAAAAGTAATGTTGAATAAATCTAGAAAAATGACTTTGTATATCAAGAAAATAAATTTACAATTGTGGATTTTATAACGATGATTTAACAGTACACATGTTTGGAAGATAGACGCGAATTTGTCACTTATCGTCCAGTGGCTAATATTTCATGAATGTTCAGGACTATAGGCAAAACGCAGTTATACGCCAAAATTAACCGTTCCATTGCGCCGGTGTATCATACATACACATAACTTTTATCAGGGGAAAGGCGATGATTCAAAAGTTATGAAACGAGTACCAGCATATGCATGGCTTCGTCTTTTTTTCTTTATTTTCATTTTATTATTTTGAGCGTTGCAAATTTTGAATCAAGGAAGTATTTGTGTTTCTGTTAGGTAAGACGACAATGTATTTGCTTTGACATTTTCTTTGGTTAAACAGTGCAACATTGTAATATTGAAGAGTGGTGGGGGGGGGGTCGGTTTTTAGTCTTCTAGTGGCATTTTTTTCGTCTGAGTACTCTATATTAAGAATCTATTGTAGTGTTTTCTCCTCCGATATGGTGGTATCAATAATCATATTCTTACCTATCGTAAGAACACGTATTAACACTTTTACAAGTCTATATAATAACTGGAGTTGATTGAACAGTCTATACATCCACTAATTTCTCCAGGGCAGAAAAGTTCTCCAGGGCAGAAAAGTTTATTCACTGTCATCATGTGTACTGCGTATTTCCAACGGATATAGCTTCACAATCGGACGGTTTGTGATTCCTGTGTCGGTCTTAATAACAGCTGATCGAATGAGTCCATCCCTTCCACGAACTAAATCTTGTACAACAGCTAATTTCCACATTATTCGATTTGTGTCATTGTGTACTTGTACAATGTCACCTATTTGTATTGTTTGTTCGTTTCTTCCAGATGTACGGTGGAATTCACGGAGTGACGTCAGATATTCGTGTTTCCTTCTTGAGCGAAAATGGTTTATTAGTTCATTATTTCTCTGTAAATTTTTATTGAGTTTCACGTGCAAATCTTCTGAAGTAACACTGTCAATATTCTGTTCCGATTGGTTGTCAAGTCGACGACCATATACAAAGTGTGCTGGCGTCAGCGGTTCGGGATCTTTAATATCAGTAGAAATGTGAGTTATAGGACGATTGTTTAGAGTTCCCTCGATTTCGATTACAATTGTATTCAACATTTCCGTAGTGACACATGACTTTCCTATTATTGCTTTAATTGACTTTTTCGTGAGTCCAATTAGGCGTTCCCAAAAGCCTCCAAACCACGGTGCTCGGTTGGGTATGAATTTCCACTCAGTTCCTTGATCAGCAAGTTGTTCTTGTATTCGGTTGTCTTTGCTTGATCTTGTAATCTTTTCGGCGGCTGCCTTGAAGGTTGTTGCATTATCGGACAACATAATGCTTGGTGTAGATCTCCGAGCGACAAATCTTTTGAAAGACTCCTCAGTTAAATCTGTGACTATCTCCAAGTGTATAGTTCGTGTAGCGGCGCAAGTGAATAAACAAATATATGTTTTGCTTAATTCGTTGTGTTTTCCTTTTGTATACAAAGCTCCAGTGAAATCGACGCCGGTTACTGAAAAAGGATAATCGTAGTTGACTCGATCTTTAGGAAGCGGTGGCGGATCGGGTGCGCTGTAAGTTAAGGCATTCCTGATATTTTAATGCATTGAACGCATTTACGAATTTGTGATTTTACGCACTGTCTTATTCTCAGTATCCAATATTTCTGTTGACTATATGCGATTGTACTGTTAAGTCCGGCATGTAAAGTCTTTGTATGTGCATCCATTACAATTAAGGACGTAAGACTGTGGTGTGTTGGCAATAACAACGGATATTTAGTACTATCCTTCACAGTTGCGTTTTGAATTCTCCCGGTACAACGTAGTAATCCATTTTTATCTGTATATAGTTTAAGTTGTCGAACTAGTGGCACTTTTTTCTGTGAAGATGAATTCAAGCTTTCAATTTCATCCTTAAATGTTTCCTGTTGTACTGTTACTATTAACACTTCTAATGCTTTACATCGCTCCTCAACACTGATAAAACCGATTGATCGTTTATTTCCTGAATTCCGTAAATTCTGTATAAAACGCATGACGTATGCTGTTACTCTAATTGCCTTTTCTAAAGAGCTGTATCGTTGTATATCTATACATGAAATTGTCTGTGTTAAAATTAAAGCATTTGTACTTTCGTCGTCTGTATTTTCATCACTAACAGTTACCATCGTGCTGCATTCTTTATTAATTTTCCTCGTCCATGTCGGCCAATTTTCACGATTTAAAATCCATTGTGGACCGTTCATCCATAAGCTGTTGTTATAAAGTTGTTTAGCGTAAATTCCGCGAGTTAAGTAATCAGCTGGATTGTTAGCTGTTGGACAATAATTCCATTCAGCATTCTCTGTTAATTTTCGTATTTCTTTAAGTCGATTTTCTACGAACGGTTTAAAAAATTTTGACGATTTAATCCAACTCAAAACAATTTGGCTATCGCTCCACATATACACATAAAATTGAGAATGGAAATGGGGAATGTGTCAAAGAGACAACAACCCGACCAAATAAAAAACAACAGCAGAAGGTCAGCAACAGGTCTTCAATGTAGCGAGAAATTCCCGCACCCGGAGGCGTCCTTAAGCTGGCCCCTAAACAAATATATACTAGTTCAGTGATAATGAACGCCATACTAATTTCCAAATTGTACACAAGAAACTAATATAAAAATAATACAAGACTAACAAAGGCCAGAGGCTCCTGACTTGGGACAGGCGCAAAAATGCGGCGGGGTTAAACATGTTTGTGAGATCTCAACCCTCCCCCTATACCTCTAACCAATGTAGAAAAATAAACGCATAACAATACGCACATTAAAATTCAGTTCAAGAGAAGTCCGAGTCTGATGTCAGAAGATGTAACATGTTCTGTTGTTATGACTTTAAGAAGATGTGTTGCTAATCTGGTGCCGATAAGCGCGCCCATTACAAAAATGTAGTTCTAAACGTGGTAATGAAATCGGTTTTACGGGTACTACTCTGTTTTTAGCCATGACGATGACCGATGAATTTGCTGTAACTAAGTAAGCACAAGCTCAGTATGCTAACTGACTGGCGTCTGTGAAAATATGTAGTGACGTTTTCTCGTTTATAACTCCTTCCGTTAACATTCGTGGAAATACTATTTTGGTAGCCTCCTCGATATCTAAAGCTATTACCTGCCATTTATTTCTCAGTTCGTCGGACAAACATTCATCCCAATCTAACTTTGCTTTCCATAAAGTCTGCATAAACAGCTTAGCTTTCACCGTAATTGGCGTGATTAATCCGAGGGGGTCGAAAATTCTAGACGATGTACGCAAAACCTCACGCTTTGTTAACATTTTGTCCTTTTCCATAAACTCAATCTGTTGAAATTTCAAATCGTCGGATTCCCTATCCCATCTCATGCCTAAAATTTTGACTATGTCGTCATTGTCGCAGATCTCGTCTCTTCCTGCGACGTTCTGTAATTCCGTACTATTAGAATTCCAAGACCGTAAGTTGAATCCTGCCTCTGACAATAATTTTCTTGACTCCGTGTAGAATTTCAAAAGTGATTGTTTATCTGTAAAACTGGTCAGAACGTTATCCACTTATTAATTTCTCTGTAACTCTGTTGATGTAGATGACGGATTGTCTCTAAAATGTTTCATTAGCGTGGCGCTTAACATGAATGGCGAGCAGGTGGCGCCGAAAAGTACAACCTTAAACCGGTATTAAGTAATCAAACGGCTTTCTGTGTCCATGGGATTTTCTAACCAATAAAATCTTGTGACATCTCTGTCATCAACATCTAATTCAATATGCAAAAATGCTTTTTCAATATCTGCTGTAACTGCATATTTGTACATTCTAAAGCGTAATAATATCTCCGTCAAATCAGTCATAATTGGTGGATATGTTGCTAGACAATCGTTAAGACAAGGACTACTGTCATTTGCTCTACAACTACAGTTATATACTATGCATATCGGGGTGGTGACTGAATCCTTTTTTACGGGATGATGCGGAATGTAATGAACCTTGTTTGTGCATGTACTTTCATCACATACCTTTTCAATGAATCCTCTTTGTTCTTGGTCTGTAATTATCTCACCATACTTTCGGAACATCTCGGGATCCTTCTTTAGTCGACGAATAACGCTTTCCGTTCTGCGTTTTGCGATGTCTTCATTTGTCGGTAGTTCTGGCGCATTCTCTCTCCATGGTAATTTCGTAATATACTTATCATTTTTCTTCGTAATAGAGGTTTGTAAGTAATCTTCAATTGATTCAGCTAGGTCTGGATCATTTTGTTCTTTAGCGTCAATTCCCAATGATTCAAGCTTCCAAAATTTTTCAAGATCGCACTCTTCTTGTTTGTGACATACTAGTATATTCATCATTGAGAAAGATGCATTACTGGTTCGTGTAGGGACAGGACCGGAAAGTAAATATCCAATTTTCGAGCTAACTGCGGTTGGACCGTTTCCACGCACTATTTTGTCTTGAACTATGTCCCAGTAGAAATCACCTCCAATTAATAAGGACATTTCAAATTGCTCTCCTTCTATGACTGGGTGTGCTAATTGTAGACCACGTAATTATGAAAACTTCTGCGTTATTCCTATGTTGTGAGTTTGAAGTGGTGAAGCAATGGTTGGTACAATTAAAACTTTAATAGGAATTAATTCTCCTTCGGTAGACTTAAGATTAATTGTTGTTTTGTCAAGATTTCTCACCTTTTTTGTATTACTTCCAAATGTAGCTATACTTAATTTTTCAGAACCTTCTTAACACGTGCATACATGTAGTTTGGAGTCGAACGATACTGAAGCGTATACAAGGTGCCTTTATCGTGTCTCAAACTTATCTGGTGCATTTTCAACGCGCTTGTATAGCGTATATATGACGTGCGTGTAGCGTGAAGTATACGCTTAGCACACGCTACAGCTGGATGACAGTTTTAATGATAAATCAAAACTACTTGGATGTATAGAGTTCAACAAGTGATTATCTTTGCATTTAGACGCACTTCAAACTTACGCAACGGTCGTTTAACGATTTTTTGCGTTCCTCTGGTGTGCAACTAACGTATACGGACTTTGTCAATTTTCTCTGTACGTCTGGTGAAAGCCCGGTCTATACGCCAATGTCTGCCGTATTAAAATTTGAAACCTGGTTCTGATTGTTAGCTATTATTCGTGTGTTTCTCTGTCATATATGCTATCCAATTTATTTGTATTATATTCCTATCATGTAATGTTGTCATTTTAATATTGCCATAAAAGCAGAAGGTTTGGCATGCCACAAAACTAGGTTCAATCCACCATTTTTTTTTTATTAACATGTCCTGTACCAAGTTAGTAAAATTGCCATTGTTATATCATAGATCGTTTCCTGTGGATGTTACATTTTAATGTTGTGTTTCTGTTGTTGGATAGTTCTCCTCTTATATTTGATGTGTTTCCCTCAGTTTTGGTTTGTAACCAGATTTGTTTTTTCTTCAATCGATTAATGAATTTAGAACAGCGGTATACTACTGTTGCCTTTATTTATGTTGGTTCTTACAAGATCTCTTTACGATACCAACCTTAAGCTTTGAAATTAGACACACCCTCATTCAATCAACTTTTTTAGCATTACATGTATTAACTGATATTCTATTTAAATTTGTAAATGAAAAAATCAAACATTATGATTTCTTTTTATCCCTTAGACAATATTTTTTTTCGAGACATCATACATTTCTATAAAACCTAACTTTTGTTAAGGAGTTTGCACCTTAATGATATCTTTCATATCATTAATTTCACAACTTAAATATCATATTTAGCTTTTTACATTATCTTAATTGTATATTGCTCCATCTTTTTAGCTCACCTGGCCCGAAGGGCCAAGTGAGCTTTTCTCATCACTTTGCGTCCGGCGTCCGGCGTCCGTCGTCGTCGTCCGTCGTCTTCGTCCTGCGTTAACTTTTACAAAAATCTTCTCCTCTGAAACTACTGGGCCAAATTTAACCAAACTTGGCCACAATCATCATTGGGGTATCTAGTTTGAAAATTGTGTCTGGTGACCCCGCCAACTAACCAAGATGGCCGCCATGGCTATAAATAGAACATAGGGGTAAAATGCAGTTTTTGGCTTATAACTCAAAAACCAAAGCATTTAGGGCAAATCTGACATGGGGTAATATTGTTAATCAGGTGAAGATCTATCTGCCCCGAAATTTTCAGATGAATCTGACATTCTGTTGTTAGGTTGCTGCCCCTGAATTGGTAATTTTAAGGAAATTTTGTTGTTTTTGGTTATTATCTTGAATATTATTTCAGATAGAGATAACTGTAAAGGCAATAATGTTCAGCAAAGTAAGATCTACAAATAAGTCAACATGACCAAAATGATCAGTTGACCACTTTAGGAGTTATTGCCCTTTATAGTCAATTTTTAACCATTTTTCGTAAATCTTAGTAATCTTTTAGAAAAATCTTCTCCTCTGAAACTGCTGGGCCAAATTATTTGAAACTTGGCCACAATCATCATTGGGGTATATAGTTTAAAAATTGTGTCCGGTGACCCCGCCAACTAACCAAGATGACCGCCATGGCTATAAATAGAACATAGGGGTAAAATGCAGTTTTTGGCTTATAACTCAAAAACCAAAGCATTTAGAGCAAATCTGACATTGGGTAAAATTGTTAATCAGGTGAAGATCTATCTGCCCTGCAATTTTCAGATGAATTAGACAACCTGTTTTGGGGTTGCGGCCCCTGAATTGGTAATTTGAAGGAAATTTTGCTGTTTTTGGTTATTATATTGAATATTATTATAGATATAGGTAAACTGTAAACTGCAATAATGTTCAGCAAGGTCAGATTCACAAATAAGTCAACATGACCAAAATGGTCAGTTGACCTCTTTAGGAGTTATTGCCCTTTAAAGTCAATTTTTAACCATTTTTTCGTAAATTTTATATATCTTTTACTAAAATCTTCTTCTCTGAAACTGCTGTGCCAAATTGATCCAAACTTGGCCACAATCATCTTTGGGGTTTTTTGTTTAAAAAATGTGTGGCGTGACCTGGCCATCAAACCAAGATGGCTGCCACGGCTAAAAATAGAACATAGGGGTAAAATGCAGTTTTTGGCTTATAACTCAAAAACCAAATAATTTAGAGAAAATCTGACATGAAGTAAAATTGTTAATCAGGTCAAGATCTATCTGCCCTGAAATTTTCAGATGAATTGGACAACCTGTTTTTTGGGTTGCGGCCCCTGAATTGGTAATTTTAAGGAAATTTTGCTGTTTTTGGTTATTATATTGAATATTATTATAGATATAGGTAAACTGTAAACAGCAATAATGTTCAGCAAAGTAAGATCTACAAATAAGTCAACATGAACGAAATGGTCAATTGACCCCTGTAGGAGTTATTGACCTTTGTAGTCAATTTTCAATCTGCTTCCTTTGTTTAATATTCACATAGACCAAGGTGAGCGACACAGGCTCTTTAGAGCCTCTAGTTTGACATTTGTGTCCAATTAATCGTGTCTTGTTGTAAAAAAAATATCTGAGTATCTTTGATAACCTGAAAAACTTTAATAAAAACTTGTATTCAGATGATGGCACAGATCATTATAATAGTTTTTTTTAGCAGATTTTAATTGTGCGTTAGATAGGAAACTAGAAAGGTCCCCTTCACACCAAAATAATGATAGCGGCTTAAATGAGTTGAAAAGTCTTCTATTGAATTTTAATTTAGATGATATATGGCGATCTAAATCTCCATTAAATCGACGGTATAATTTTCAAAGAGGCAATTCAAAATCACGATAATATTTTTTTTTAACGAAATTTTCCATTTAGTGATCATGACATACATGTAGTTACTTCAAAAATAAAATTATATGATTTTGAAAAAGGATTATGAATGTGGATCATGAATCTAAATACAATTAAGACTGATGAATTTTCAAATGCATTTGAAACGTTTTAAGAAAATTGGGTTAAAAGCAAGAACCGATTCAAAAGCATTCAAGAGTGGTGGAATGTTTATTTTTGACCATGGAAATTGGTCAAAACCTAAACCGTTTATCAAAACAAAATAATGTCATTGATTTAGAAACACAGCTTGAAAAATTGAAACTTCAATTAAAAGAATCAAATAAATCAGGTGACAAAATTTTAGAATTAGAAAATGAAATTAAGGAATATTATACTAAAAAAACAGTCTCCGTAAAAAATAGATTACGAACTAAATGGGCCGAAGACGGGGAGAAGTCTACAAAATACTTTTTTAATTTAGAAAAAAAATTGGGCAGAACAAACTATGGCAACTTGTAAAAACAGAAAAAAATGAGTATAAATGTGACATTGATTCAATCTTAAATGAACACGTAAAATTGATACTAAACTTTTTGCCACGGAAGCTAAGGGTGGGACAAAACAACGGACGAACAACTTTGTCAATTTATGGTAGACAAGGTAAGTAAGAAAGCTCAAGAAATGTTAGATAGAAATATAAATATCTCTGAAGTAGAAAAAGGTAGTAAAATTACTCAAACAAAACAAATTACCTGGCGAAGATGGTATAATATCAGAATTTTATGTTTTATACTGGGATATAATAAAAGGCGATTTCTTTAGTTTACTAAAAGTGATTTGTAATGATGCTTTATTGAGTAACTCTCAACATAAGGGGGTATTAACCTTATTGCATAAAGGAGGGGAAAGGGAAAATATAAAAAAGGGTGACCACTCACTTTACTAAATTTTGATTATTAAAATTATTTCAAAGAAGGACTTAAAATGGTATTGCCTAAAATTATTCATACCGATCAGAAAAGGTTTGTAAAAGGTAGAAATATAAGCGAGGCTATACAAATGAATCAGGACATTAGTAATAGTGAAAGTTCAATGATAAGTTAATATTGATATTAAAAGACCTCTTAACAAAAAGGGATGTTCAGTTCCCCGAGCCCGAGGTCTTTTAATGTCAATATTAACTTAACAATTGAACTTTTACTGCCTTACAAATCGTCAAAATTATAAGAAAAGTACACAAAAAGCACTTGCAGTAACCTTATTCCCCTAAACTGAGCGAGTCAAAATATGTTCAACTTAAATGATAGTTAAACAGTACTCAGACTGATATATACAATTAACAGTTTCTAAATTGAAATCAAAACGGACCGATTTAATGGCATAACATCATATAATTATTTTGATAAAAAAAAAATTAGCATCCAAATGCGAATAACACTAAATGATAGTTTTACAAAATGAGGGGATTTTATATTTTGTATCAAACTTTTCAAAATTACGATTTCTTATTTAATAAATCAGGCATGAACACCCTATACAGACCTCATTTGTAACTGACCAATGATTATTATGCCCAACAACTTCATGCTAAATATACTTGATGCTTTTGATCTGTAAGTAATCGTGAAATAGATTCGTAAAGATCAGATCTAAGAATACAGTAGGTAAACTCTTCCAACAATAAGTTTTTTAAACAGTTTGTTTCAGAACTTCTAATCGGACAGACCTAGATGCATACGTTCCTTCACAATATTCTTCTGGTAAATGTTCCTTTTGTATCTGATTTGGTACCCGAGCCCGAGGTCTTTTAATGTCAATATTAACTTAACAATTGAACTTTTACTGCCTTACAAATCGTCAAAATTATAAGAAAAGTACACAAAAAGCACTTGCAGTAACCTTATTCCCCTAAACTGAACGAGTCAAAATATGTTTTAACTTAAATGATAGTTAAACAGTACTCAGACTGATATATACAATTAACAGTTTCTAAATTGAAATCAAAACGGACCGATTTAATGGCATAACATCATATAATTATTTTGATAAAAAAAAAATTAGCATCCAAATGCGAATAACACTAAATGATAGTTTTACAAAATGAGGGGATTTTATATTTTGTATCAAACTTTTCAAAATTACGATTTCTTATTTAATAAATCAGGCATGAACACCCTATACAGACCTCATTTGTAACTGACCAATGATTATTATGCCCAACAACTTCATGCTAAATATACTTGATGCTTTTGATCTGTAAGTAATCGTGAAATAGATTCGTAAAGATCAGATCTAAGAATACAGTAGGTAAACTCTTCCAACAATAAGTTTTTTAAACAGTTTGTTTCAGAACTTCTAATCGGACAGACCTACATGTAGATGCATACGTTCCTTCACAATATTCTTCCGGTAAATGTTCCTATCGTATCTGATTTGGTTATTATCCTACATTACGTTACATGCAAATGCAAAATAAGTTTTGTCTATTCAGTCTAATTAATAAAAAGATCTTGCTGTATTTGAGGTTTTTTTTAAATAAAAAACTATGCATGCAAACTTCAATAAATAAAACCGTATTAAACTAGGTTTCACTGGACCGATTAAAACGTGTGAGGTGATATATATTCGCAAGTTCAATGCATTATATGAAAACAAACTATTTCCTCGATCTTGATATCTTTATCACTAAGAAACCTGAATACTAAAATTTATGATAAAAGGGATGATTTTTCATTTCCTATCGTTAATTATCCTTTTTTAGATGGTGACGTTCCCTTGTCACCATCTTACGGTGTTTATATATCTCAACTTGTACGATTCGCTCGTGTAACAATGTTTTAGATTTTAACGAGAGAAATTTATGTATTACTGAAAAATTATTACACCAGGGTTTTCGATATCACAAACTAGTCAAAACATTTACTAAATTTTATCATCGGTATAAAGACATCATTCGTAAATATAGCTCAACATGCAGACTTTTTATACGTTCAGGTATTTCACATCCAATTTTTTATGGAAATATTCTTTATAAAGCACAAAGGTGTCAGTATTCACCTCAGAAACTTACAAAACCTTTGAATAGACTTATTAAGAAGGGATATAATTACGATACTGTTGTCAAGTCATTAAAGATTGCATATTCTGGCGTTAATATTGAGTCACTGATAAGGTCTTTGCGTCGGAACTAAACACATTTATTCTAAAAACAGTTGTTGGCATGACACGGGTTATGTTCTTCTCATATATGTTATGATACTAAACCCCTAACGGGAAGGATTGTGCCTGATGTTCATATGATGAAATCATAATCTTTCAGTCAGTTTAATTGAAGTCTGGAGCTGGCATGTCAGTTAATTGATAGTAGTCTGTTGTTATTTATGTATTATTGTCATTTTGTTTATTTTCTTTGGTTACATCTTCTGACCTCAGACTCGTACTTCTCTTGAACTGAATTTTAATGTGCGTATTGTTATGCGTTTACTTTTCTCCATTGGTTAGAGGTATAGGGGGAGGGTTGAGATCTCACAAACATGTTAAACCCCGCCGCATTTTTGCGCCTGTCCCAAGTCAGGAGCCTCTGGCCTTTGTTAGTCTTGTATTATTTTAATTTTAGTTTCTTGTGTACAATTTGGAAATTAGTATGGCGTTCTTATCACTAAACTAGTATATATTTGTTTAGGGGCCAGCTGAAGGACGCCTCCGGGTGCGGGAATTTCTCGCTACATTGAAGACCTGTTGGTGACCTTCTGCTGTTGTTGTTTTTTTTTTGTTTTTTTTATTTGGTCGGGTTGTTGTCTCTTTGATACATTCCCCATTTCCATTCTCAATTTTATTTCATTTAGTCGTCCGTTATTCCCTTTTCATGACTAAATAAAGCAAAAACATCTAAAAAAAACTTTTATCTTTCTTAGTTTTATTCTTACCTGGCAAAAACATTCATATGTTATAAATCGTATTAAAACAGTAGATAAAAACCGTAGTAAAAAAATATTTAAAACTTTTTTAATAAGCAGTCAGTTATGTGATAAACTGAGAGAAACCAAGGAGCCCCCCCCCCCCCCGCCAAAAAAAACCCCAAAAATAACCCAAAACAAACAAAACAAAAAAAAAACTATTTTAATGGGAATTGTATACGTAAATAAGTTATAGCATTTTAGAAGTTCTTGTCTTTGTGTGCGATGTACTAGTACAGATAGATCAATTGAGTTGTTTGATTGTTGTTTGCTTTGCGTCCAGTAGCAAATATTTCATCCATGTTTATGACTATAACACATACATTTTAAATACAATAGAAAGGTCGTACAATAGGAGGTCGACAGTGAGGTCAGATGTGAAACTTTAAAACATCACTGGAAAATGAGGTACGTGTAAATTAAATAAGGGCAGAAATTTTGACTTTAAAATGCTGGCAATATTTGGACCACTCGAATAAAAGGTGCAAGAGTTTTTAATTTTCCGAGAGCGTTGATCCATAAATTCCACCCTGAAGTCGATCATCCATGTTTCCGTGTAGTTTAAAATATCATTTCATGCATCTAATTTAGGTTAAATACTTTTATCTAGCTTTAGTAACTGTGATAATTCTGTGAAACTGTATTGTGTATTGTACTTTAGTTTTTGGTACGATATTCTATACTACCGACCCCTACCGCTCTCTTGGTTGGTCTCGTGTGGGTGCGTCTCGCATCGAGAGCGGTAGGTGATTTGTTCCCTCGAATCCCGAACGGTTCAAACAAAGACGTTTATTAAATTGGTATTATATTTCAACGCTAAACACATGAATTCATAGACTAAGAGCACAGACTGGCCGACCCAGCATGTCAGTCCAGTAAAAACGGGGTTAATAGTCTTATTATATTTACATGTAATATAATCGTCCTGAATATCAATTTTATTTGCCGCTGGTCGTCATCCATTATCATTATATATTTTACCGTTTTATTATACGGTGAAGGGTTTTTCTTTTACTGGTTTACATTCCATTTTCTTAAATTGTCACGATATAATTAAATCAAATGTGCCTTTTCGGATATATAATATTTGACGGTAAATATTATTGAATTAACTCCGTATAACTATTATTTAGTCATGGGTCGGTTTTGAGCTTATTATTCTGCATACGCATCTTTCTATAAAAAAAAGACCGAATAGTAATTCCTAATATTTGTATTTATCTGTGTCTTTGGGTTGCTGTCGCATTAATGTATACCTTTATCTCCTTTTATTCAAAACCAAATGATTCGCTTGGGTATAGAAATATTGACATCTCTGGACCTCCCCCGTCCCACAGTATACCCTTGGAAAAAGGGTGGGTTCATTTGGCTTTTTGGTTATATAAATACGCAGCTTTGTCCGATCAAAATATGATAGGAATATATATCCTGGTGCAGTGAAAATTTCACGCTATCTTTACCTAAAAAAACATTAGAGGGGAAGACGAGCTACGCACGAGTTGAATGATTGAAATGTGTAAACAACAAGAAAGTTCAGCTAAATCTTTTCAAATAAGTCGCATGGCTGATTTTAACAACATTTTTTGTGACTTTTGCTAGCTTAGAACAATAGTAGATGAAAAAATTATAACAAAACCGAACAGCAAGACACTATAAAAAATGAAACGCCGAAAATAAGTTGAATCTTTTTATAAATTGTTGTCAACCTTCTTTTATCATTTTTCTTTTGCTTTTATGACAAATATTATACCAGTCTGAGATATAGATAAACTTGAAACAGCAAATGTTGTCACCTAGACGGAGACAGCCGTCATTGTACGCTTCCATACATGAGTAATTGCCACGCATTGAAGATTGTTTTTCAGTTCTAATCCCTACCCTTTTAGTTTTGCTGGAAATTATACAATGTAAACCCTGATGTGTACTACGACAACGTTTTTTTATGTTGAAAAAAAGATAAAATGCAAAGAGAAAATTGATGGAAGAAGTGCTAAGATATACGCATAAAAATTCAAATGTAAATAATAATGAAATATATAAAAATTGGAAAACTGTTTGTGACTATAATCAACTGAGGACAAATGGTTATACATCACAAAATGAAGCTGATTAATTAATTGCTCCTTTTTGTCCAGTGGCAAATATGTCATGCATATTCACAACTAGATTCAAAGTGGATCAATTTGAAGGAAATGCTTAAGCAAACAAATTTAGAATGGCACTTTTTACAATATGGCAGAGCGTTCGCTAGAGGTAAAACATATGCCGTAATAGAATAGATTTCAACCATAATGATCGAACTCGTAAGTTTAGCTTTTTTTCTCCACGATAGACGAATGTCATGAACAAAACGTCATTAATTTACAATCAATAACGGCCACTATAAGTAAATGAGATATGGAGTTTTTTTTTATAAATAAATTCCTATTGCAGCCAACATCTCCCGGTTCGGCACAGGTTATTATTTTCACTAATATTGCCTGATTATTGAACAAAATTACTTTGAATCAAACAAATTTGTAAATCTGTGTTGTCTTTAATGTCGTATATTTACTTTTATAGTGAAAGACAACTGTGAATACCGTGTGGCATCCACCCTCTATTACCCTACCGCAGAATTACTAACTCAGGTGTTGGCTCACCATATTTAAATTCTTAAACTGTAAATTAAGGTATTTTGCTGGGCGTTATTTCGTACCCCCTGTTTTGAAGAGGGCGTATTTAATTAGTCCTGCCCGATTAACTTTAAGTAAATTGAACCTCAACTTAAAGACCTACACCGGGTAAATAAGTTCGAGTTACAATAAGTAGACAATAGAAATCTTTTGTGAAATGAGATCGTCCCAGGTTTCTTAGATAATTATTTTACGTTGAATAACAATGAAAAATGCACGAGAAGGTTTGTAATAGAATATATTGGCAACAAAGATGATGAAGGAATTATATTACTTTTGGGTCAACAAAAAGCGTTTGATAAGGTTAAATGAGAATGAATAGATTTTGTATTGGAGAAATTTTAATTTGGCGGGAAATTTAGAGCATGGATAAAGATGCCAGTGGCGGATTCAGGGGGGGGGGGGCGTACAGGGCGTACGCCCCCCCTTTGCTCGGACTTTTTTTTTTTTTTTTTGTAAATTATTTATCACACTAGACTTCGTGAACTTTGCCATTTCCCGAGTATTTAATTTTTATACGACAATTCTTTACTTATAAAGATATTTTTCGGTGGTATTTACTGATTGTCAAAGGCATGTGATTTGCTAAGCTGGAGTTGACCATTGCGTTGAAAAAACTGCACACGACGGTCATTTTGAAATTAAAATTACAGTAATAAACATTGCGTGTCTGACTTGAATGTCTGTTTCGCCGGACTTATATATATTGAATATTTTGTAACCTGCCTACTGGGTGTGACCTTTATGTCTCCATTTGTCGACCATCAGTCTAAATTCGTTGCCATTTCAGACACTTTCGTAATCTTTGGGGGATTTGGAACCCCTCACTTCCGTTCTCTAAGTTATGTTGGGTGAAACATATCAATCAAACATTTTGATAAAAACTGCTTGTTTGTCTTTTTTAACTCGTGTTGGTCGTATTGTAAATTTCATCGAATGTCCATGTCCATAAAAAAATGTCCAACCCTTATACTTTTAATACAACAACTATAAAATATACATGCCCCAAGCCAGGAACCGTTTAAATTGTGCATATTACACTTATTTTATGTTTTTTAGCCGCCGGAAAAAAGGTCCCAAAAAATTTTCGCCTCGCTCCGCTCGGCAACATTTTTAGTATTCGCCCCCCCCCCCTTTACAAAATCCTGGATCCGCCCCTGAATGCTATTATACAATGCTACTACGTGTATCAAAACTAACTACCAGGAGCAGGAGGGAACTTTATACAAACCAAATTATGTATGTTTGCAGATGACACCCAGGTATTTAATAGAAATGAAAAATCTTTAGAAAATACTTTTAAAATTTTGTCCTTATACGAAAAAGCTTCAGGTTTTATAATAAACTATGACAAAACAAAAAGCTTACTATAAGGGGCTTCTAAAAAATAATCAAATGGATTACAGGCAATGTTAAATCGTTAAGGTGTGCAATGGTTATGAAATAGATGACGATGATATTTGGAGAAAAATAATAGAAAAAGTTAAAAATTGTATACATGTATGGAAAGTAGGAAGCTTAAAATTAAAGGTAAAACTCTTCTAATAAAAAATAGGATACTTTCTCTTTGTTTTAACGAGGGCGAAATTCGAGGAATTCTGGTAAAGAGATAAATATTATAATTTGGACCTTTATATGGGACATATGGGGTTTAGATATGAACCAACTACCACAAATTTATCAGAAAATTATGAATATGTGGCCAGGATTCATTCAAAATGTTGAAACACCTGCATATAATAATACTATTTTAAATGCGAGGATATTTGGAAACTCTTCTATTCGTTTCAAAAATAAACCATAGTTCTATTCTTCTTTTTTAAACAGCGGAATCACAAATATCCAGGACATTAGTAATTAAGAAACTACAGATTTTATTAGCTGTAATGAAATTTATAGGAAGCTGATTGATCGGAGAAATTGTATTTCCGAATTTTCAACAGGCAATTCCTTGAGATTTTGTGCAAATTTTGAAATCTTGCGGAAAACGGAATTGGCATTGTGAATCTTAATTAAAGATATCAAATGACTTTGATATCATTAATTTTAACAACCGAAAAATCAAACCATTAAAGTTAAAACTATATTCGTACAGTTTTAAAAAAAAATGTATCTCCAAAATGTCAAAAAAACAAATATACCTTCAAGTTGGGAAAATATATATATGTGGTCGGGATTAAAATATTTGAAAATTGAAAATAAAGTAAAAGAATTCCAATGGAGACCCTTGCACAAAATGTTATATACTGAAGAAAGATTATAACAATGAAGATTTTAAATGGAAAATGCCACATTTGTCAAAATGACAGTAATATAGAAACCCTGCAAACACTTTTTTTTCAGTTGTAGTACATGTACATCCCAGTTAATTTTACAAAAACCTCCAAGAAATACTTATCAAATCAAACATAGGAATAAATAATTGTTTTAGTGAGAAGGACGTTCTATTGGGTAAAAACATGGGAGAACTGAAATATGATAATTTTTTAAACATAATTATCATATATTTTAAATGGACACTATGGAAAATAAGGAATTCAGCAAAATTTAACAAAACGCCTAAAACACCACAAGATATTCATAAAATCTGGAAACAAAACTTGAAAATTATTCTAAAATGTGTTCTTCTTTTGAAAGGCGTTAATATCATTGATAAGACAAAATTGGAGTCTGTAATAATGAAAATTTAGACATTAAATATTATAGTACAATAAAGCTTGAGTCAAAGTGCATATTTCATGGTTTATTGTATTAATGTATACCAACATAAAACAAAATGATAAGAACGTATTAGCCTATCATGTTTATTGTAGTAAAGGCACATCTTGTATGTGGGTATCTTATAATTATTTACTTACTATTTTGAAATTAATATATATAACTGTTAGATGCTTCTAACATTATATGGATATATTTTTTACACTTAGTGTAAATCCAAGGTGAAAAGTGGACTACTTTTTTGTATTGCCTTCTATTTCCCCTGGATAGATGGTTTCATTTTATTTTGTAAACAAGGTCCCTTAGCCTGATCCTGGACGACTTTGGTAATAGTACACAGAAAATATTTAGGAATAAAATGTTTATATGTCTTACAAAAAAACACAAAAAAAACCCCAAACAACACCAAATGGCACCATTTTGTAGAAAAAGTATTTAACTATATAATTACAAATCATCTAACTGTCTAAATGTTTTAACTCTACTTACAAAATAAAACAAAAACAAACATGTTTAGATATAACTTAGTTGTATAAATGTCTTTCTGAAAAGAAAGTTTATATGTTAAAGAGAGGTAACAGTTACCAATGGGATATTCGAACTCGTTTCACGAATATAAAGTGACAAAATAAGAAATAGAAAAAAAACCCAACATTTTCAACATCTTCTCATGATGGAGACATATTCTGTCAATCAATTGAAATGAGTTCTGAAGCTGGCATATCAGTTACTGCTAACAGTCGTTTGTTGATGAATGTATTTTTTAAGAAATAATTATATCATGCCACGCTCTATGTTCATTTTCACATGGATAGGCATTATATTTGTCAATATCTTAATCCCGAGCGTTAACGACGTGTTCAATGTTTACAAATATGACATGATAGAATCATTGCGATTCTTATAGAAAAACGTTAACGAATGTCAGCAGTTTCACGCTAAATGATGTACATATACATTTAAACTTACTTTTAGATAGATTTTTACGTAATAAAAAGGAAAGCAAAACCAGCACAAATGTCAATTTTGACGTTACAATTTCAATTCACCAGGAGATTTCTTACTTTGGGAACATGACCCTTCCCTGCATATCCTTTCATGGTTACTATTTTTCAACATCTACACCCTGAACTACAGTTATTTTTGATAGCACGATTTGTGCAAAAACAATACAACCTTTTTATTGCTATTTGTTTAATATACAAAAATAAACCTATTAAGATTCAAATCTCGTAACCATATATCAATCACTGCCTTTAAACGATATATTGTTTTCTCGTCATGATGTCCATGTTGAGATGAAAAACCCTAGTAATATCATTATTATTGTAAAGGTTTTTAAAATCAACTCTGATTAACTCTAATTTAAAATTGCGATACTTTCGATACTGAGGTGCGTTTTTTGAATGTTTCGTACTAGATAAACTTATCGCATATACCAGTATTAAAGTTAGCATTTAAGCAAGCCGTGCGTATCGTCTACAACGGACACATTGATGACTCATCAGAAGTGTCTTTTAGCGATAAAGTTCATTTTTGTTTTACATGTTAATAGAACGATTTTTTTGCTTGTTTAACTCTTTTTGTTATTTAAAATAGCACGTGTTTCTAAAATAGTCAGCATGAATCTGATCAATACGTTTTTTTTAACTTTGTAGATACTGTTGGGTAGGAGTTACAGATTATGATGCCGATCATACTTACACATGGGAGAATGGTACCACTATACATCAGACAAGTCTATACTTTAACAGTAAGCATCGTTTAATTTAAACTTAATTAGAATATTATTATTATGATAATTATTTAAGTTGTTGTTTGTTTTAAAATTGTTGTTGTCTTAATAGAAGAAGTAGGAGTTGATGTTAAAACTGTAAAAAAATAATTTGTTTGATTGATTGTTATATTGTACGTATACATGTATTGTTATCAGGAAAACTGTTTTAGACTAGAGTAGTTTAATGTTTTAAAGAAATATGAAGCCTTCAATTCGAGATTGTCTATATAATGCAGAAGATGGAAAACATATAGCTACATTGAATGATTAAAGAAATGGACCAAGTAAAAAAATATACAATAAATCGAAAATGAAAAGAAATAAAGTCAGCTGAAACCGAAGTTGTCGATCTTATAACATGTTCAAAATTAACACCCATGTATAACAATGTAGGAAAAAATGCCGATGTATGATGTCTTTGTGTTTTTATGACGCACAATGTGTGGTTATAAGTGACTACTAAGTGAAGTAAATCGTTGTAATGTTATGATGACCACAAGTAGAGAAAGTGTGGTATATTTGTAGTGAGTCGATCTTATATTGAAAACTTTATTTTAAAGACCTTGTTCACACGATATGATAGAATCAATATAATAGATCATAATTGAGTACTGAGTTTAAAAGTGCAAAATCAAAACATTAATTATTGTGTGCTCACTTCGAAATTACATCTACATGTAGGTCAACTTTGCCCCAGAGAGTTGGAACGTACATTTCTCAATTTTATTAACTAAACATTGCACACATGTTTGTGCTGGTAATTTCAATTGTGAATTATAAAAAAGAGTTAAAGATACCATCGGGACTTACCAGTAGAATTATCGAAAGAAATGAATCTAAAGCATAATATATTTATATACTAGTCAACAGAAGAAACGATACACGGCTTTGAAATAAAATTCATCAAAAAGATTGGTCCAATGAACGGAAAACTTTATCTTTAATTAGAAAAAAAGTCTTGTATCAAACTTTTGTTGACTAGTATATTTTTATAAATTGCTGCATATAGAGAACAAGAGGGACTAGAAAAGCCTGAATATCACACATGGAAATCACGTAGTGACCTATTGTTAATGTTTATCATATTTAGTCTGACCGAAATCATGGTTTGAGGATTTATATTGAAACCCAACCGATATTACTGTGTACAATTAAGGATGTGAATTTAAAAAATCGGTCTAAAATACTTTCATATAATAAAGTATAAACAACTATAGTGCTCGAGGGATTTCTTCAGTTGTACTTTTTTATCAACAAGTTTCGAAGTGGTTTACCAACATATGGATTCGCTGTTGACATTGACAATAATTTATAGAGACTTTGTTCTATGTTTGTCACATTTTAGAACTTTATGAACATATAGTTATTCGACCGTGAACATTTTTTATAGAATCATTGAAATATATTTTATGTTTAGGACCTGCTGAACCAACCGCCCGTGATCCAGATAAAGATAACATATGTGCATATATTCAGAGTGATTTATTCTACAATGGAGAATGCACAACATCAGAGGAAGTCTCAGTGATTTGCGAGATAGACGGTAAGCAGATTGAATTTGCATTGTATTTTCCTTGTTTTTTTTTATCATATTATTATCATTTGTATTGTTTTTTATCAATTACAATAACAAAAGCTCTTATTCACTATGGAAGTCTGTTTCTCATTTTAAACTTGCAATATGTGTTGTTATGTGCTTCATTTGTTCAGAAATTAATATTCGTGTTTGCTTGTATTGTTTCTATTTTGACCAAATTATACTTATCAATGATTGTCTTTTTCTAGACATGGCATTGCTATAGTACCCTTTTCACACGAAAAACTTTAGACCAAAATATTACAGCAAGATGAAGAAATGTATAATTCGTTCCCATTTGATTTTTTTTTTACGGACGATGATATTTATCTGGTCTTTTTTAATTATTGTTTGTATCTGTCCCCACTGTGTATGTAGTGGTGTTTAAGATAGTGGTGTTTAAGATATATTAGGACCTTAATTTGTTGATTAAATTAGATCTTTTGTTTTCATAAATAATTTAAAGCATGCACTTTAAAATTCTTTAAATTGACACATGTTCCCACATTTGAGTTTGAGGTTTGGTAAGAAGCCTACAATGTAAAAGTTGTCGTTAACTTTTGTCTCATAAAGTTTATTTTGTTTTTTATTTCTTGACATCTGTCACCCGATCTTTCCTGTTCTTATTTGGTTAGTGTTTCAGATCTGTTAAATTATATATAGCTAGAGTATAAGCTTACCATACGGTAGGTTTTGTTCGTTGCTGAGTGAAATTATCAGATGACAGTACCTAAGCTGAAAACGTAAAGCCACGAAAAAACACAATGCCACTCAACATAAAAACTTTAAAAATTCACAGGAAGGGTATGCAGATCCTGCACCAAAAGGGGTAGTTAATGTGTAGCTCAATTTAGTCGGAACATGGCGATAATTATGTTATAATATGTTGATAAAGATGTACATGTTATTGAAATGTAATGCAATTTGTTTATTTTCATAATGACTTTGTAAGTTCGGTTTATATACATAACATGTATAATCACGTTTTCGAATAATATTTTTTCAGCAATTGATAGCTCAAAAACTTCCGCTGCAGCTCAAATGTCTACACCGATTGAAATCACTTCAACTCGAATGTCTACACCGATGGAAAGCACTTCCACTCGAATGTCTACATCGATGGAAAGCACTTCAACTCAAATGTCTACACCGATGGAAAGCACTTCAACTCAAATGTCTACACCGATGGAAAGCACTTCAACTAAAATACAAAAAACGACGTATGCATCTGTATTCATGACTAACCCTACCACACTAGCTACAGAGTTGGAATCAACATCAAACAAGACAGTAACATCAGATCAAACATCTGCAATCAGTACAACACCTACCACAGTATCAACACCTAATGATGTAAATACAACTGGTACAACGTCAACAGGACATAACATTAGTACAGACGATATTATTACCACGGAAGACAAGCCGGTTGTACAATATGATAATGTCACAATCGTGCCATCTACGTTTTTAGGGCAAACCATATCTGCGTCTGATGTTCCTTGCATCATACAGTGTATCAGCAATCCTTCTGAAAAAATTAATACTAATAATGATGTACGTCCTATTAATATTCCTTATAAAGTTGATTTAAAGTCATTATCATCTTACAGAAGGAGATACAAGAGTGCCGACGATCCTAGGATGTCCTCGTTCTACATTGGTTGTGTTGGAATAGCTGTCCTTGTCATTTCTATTCTTTTTATCATAATGCTGGATTGTTTACCGAGTGCATGATTTCCAATGCAATTTTGTATTTTTACATTTCAGAAAAAAAACATAAATTATATGAACTTAAGTCATTAATGTTGCTGAATGAATGATAGCCTTGAAGTTGCATACTGTCATTGACATTTGACTGATTTAGACTAATACTTTAAAAGCTGAAACGATTTATTTTAAATGTGTACCCCTAACGGGAAGGATTGTGCCTGAGGTTCATATGATGAAATCATAATCTTTCAGTCAGTTTAATTGAAGTCTGGAGCTGGCATGTCAGTTAACTGCTAGTAGTCTGTTGTTATTTATGTATTATTGTCTTTTTGTTTATTTTCTTTGGTTACATCTTCTGGCATCAGACTCGGACTTCTCTTGAACTGAATTTTAATGTGCGTATTGTTATGCGTTTATTTTTCTACATTGGTTAGAGGTATAGGGGGAGGGTTGAGATCTCACAAACATGTTAAACCCCGCCGCATTTTTGCGCCTGTCCCAAGTCAGGAGCCTCTGGCCTTTGTTAGTCTTGTATTATTTTTATATTAGTTTCTTGTGTACAATTTGGAAATTATTATGGCGTTCATTATCACTGAACTAGTATATATTTGTTTAGGGGCCAGCTGAAGGACGCCTCCGGGTGCGGGAATTTCTCGCTACATTGAAGACCTGTTGGTGACCTTCTGCTGTTGTTTTTTTATTTTGGTCGGGTTGTTGTCTCTTTGACACATTCCCCATTTCCATTCTCAATTTTATTATTGTACATTTATATTTCATGTACTTAATATAAGTTTTGTTTTCATACTCTTAAGTCTGAAGTGTATAAGATTAAACATTGACACTTTCGTGCAACAATGGTCTCAATATAGATATTTTACCAAGCTGTGGGTATTTGTAGAAATCGTTTTTAAAATTGATAGAAATCAGTAGCAAATTTACCTAATATTGGTCTCGCTTTTAACCCAGATTTTTTTTTCTCAATCGATTTATGAATTTCGAACAGCGGCAAACTACTGTTGCCTTTATTTTACATATTTACTGTAGACACCCGCTTAGCGCTCTGTATATAATTTAAGCTGATTGCCATTTATCTTTAGTTACATAATGTGTGCTTCAATGCTACATTTGAAACATAAACCAATACATTTAGATACTGTATAACTGAGCGTAGGTTCAATCGTTTTGCTGAATTTGATAAACACGGTGAGTTTCCATTACATTGACGTTACAAATACTACTGAAAGAGTTGCGTTATTTTACTACACATGCAAAACGCTCCTATATTGAGAAACAAATTGTTTTTGGGGCGTTTAAGACATAAATATTAATTGAGGATGTTCGCTGCTCTGTTTCAAATATTTTCTTAATGACTGTTATACATCGATCGTATATAAGTACAGAATCTAAAAACGCAGATTGAAATGAAGGGTCCGACCGTGTGCCTATTTTCGAGATACAATCCCTTAAAAACTTGTCTGGAATTTTTTTTCCCTAAATGTTTCATACATTTACCATTAATACCATATTATTATATATAATAAAATTATGAAAAAAAAGAAAAGATAAGACGGAAAAGTTCTTCATGACCTTATATGAAGAACCTTATATAAAGAAAACCAAAAGAGCCCGTATATCTGACAAAAAATCAAAAACAAGAGGTTTAAAAAATCATTAAAACAACTTTAAGGTTAAACATGTTATATCTATGTACATGTAAATATATTTTAAACCAATTCATCGATATCACCAGATTTGATGGAGTTCATGTTTCTGACTCACCGGTAAGAGTCTAATTGCCTTTTTCTTGTTTATTTGTCATGTTTTATATGATTTCGTTTATTTAAAATATTATTTGTTTTACTTTTTTTTTGTTATCATATTTATATTTGCCGAGAAGGGATAATGATGCAATCCGCTATAATTTTTTTAATTTTTGTTTAATACTTTTTGACGATGGGCCATCCTAGTGAAGGTTGGTTCTACGGATCGTTCCAGGCATAAAGGGTGTTAATAGTATTGTTTTATTTTGTATTTCCTTTATGTTTATATATACGTAGCTTATCGACAAAGTGTATATATTCGGTGGGTACTATCAACCACAAACTATTTAATGTTGTTTTCTTGTTAAAATTTACATACATTGAACTTCACTTGATGTTGTCATTTTATTTTAGATTTATTTTTTAGTTTGTTTAGAATCCTTAGTTAGTTTGTTTGTAATTTTTGAAATTTTTATCCGGGATTTATGATTATAAAGTTTGTAATGCTTGGTCCCGTTTGTTGGTTGATCACTTAATTCAATATAAAGGCATTATAATCAGCTGTCATTATAGTCGGAGGTTTAGCTATAAAACTTTAAAACCAGGATTACACCATTTGTTTTATGATCATTTTCCTTTGCAAGTGACTGCACCAAGTCACGAATATAAGTTTTGCACATGTTTTGTTGATTGCTGGTGTTTGATTTTTGCATTTTTTTAATTTACTTTCCCTTGTTTGTAATTGCCTTGCTGTACAGTTTTCTTTTTTATGTTTTGTAGAAATGATTGTCTATTTGTGATTTTCCCTGATTTCGCGTGTCGGTTTCAATTTCTTCAGGAGTAATGCTCCCTTTGTGTTCTGTGATCATTGGTTAAAATGAGAATTCTATTACAGGACACTTTTCTAAAAACGTATGAATAATTGATTTAAAAATTGCTTGATTGGTGTTTAATCCAACTTTCAACACTCTGTGCTGTGTCATGGCGGCCATTTGTTTAGATGAAGTAAACCGAATGAGAACAAATTTTAGATCAAAAAAGAGGGAAAGTCGATAGAGACTGACACCATTAACTATATTCACAACAGAATGAGTGACAGACAACCGTTTCTATTATTTGAACAACTCCCAAGCGTTCTCAGCTTTTTTGCTATCTGTAGCCACTCAAGAAGATATAATTAATAGTATGACAAAACAATCCTTATTTTAATCGAACTTCCCATTTCCATAAGCGTCTGCGTGTCTCTGTATATATCTTCTGTAATATACATGTATGTAATATGTTGTTTTTTTTTATAATTGTTATGTTTGTCATATTTGTTGTTTGTTTTAAAATACTTGATCTATTTAAATTTTAGATTTAATAAATAAGCATATACATTATAGTAGTTACTACTTTTATTACAACCTAAAAGCTAATGCATGTGTCATATATAAAGGCAACAGTAGTGTAATGCTGTTCAATACTCGTAAATCGATGGACAAAAAACACAATCGGGATAACAAACTAAAACTGAGGGACACGCATTAAATATAATTAAGAGGAAAACAATGACACACTATTAAAATGTAACACACACCGAAACGGACTAAGCATTAGACAAAATTCGATGAGAATATCAAATAAAACATCAAAACCAATTACACGAATTTGGGATAGAAAAGTAACGTGACACGTCTTATAGTAATGTGAATTCAACTAAAATATAAGAGAAAGCAAACGACACAACGGAAACACAACATTAAAATGTAACACACACAGAAACGAACTATAATATAACAATGGCTATATTCCTGACTTGTTACAGGACATTTAAAAAAAATTATGATGGGTTGAATCTGGTTTTGTGGCATGCCAAACCTCCTTCTTCAATGGCAATATTAAGTATAATATTAAAATGACAATATAACATTACTGGACTACAATACAAATAAAAAGGAAATCATTTTAGACCAAGAAACACATGAATAATAGATTACAACAGGCACCAGGTTTAAAATTCAATACGCCAGAAGTGCGCCTCGTCCACAAAAGACTTGTTAGTGACGCTCAGATATAAAAGGTCGAAGTCAAAACAAGTACAAAGTTGTACAGCACTCAGGATCAAAAGTTCAAAAAAGTTGTGCCAAATACGGCTAGTGTTTTCTGCTTGGTATATCCTTATTATTTAGAGCAATTTATGTTTTAGTAAAATTTATCAAATGAACATGATGTACAGTAGTTGTCGTTTGTTTATGTAATATATACGTGTTTCTCGTTTTGTTTATATAGATTAGACCGTTGGTTTTCCCGTTTGAATGGTTTTACACAAGTGATTTTGGAGCCCTTTATAGCTTGTTGTTCGGTGTGAGCCAATGCTCCGTGTTGAAGGCCGTACTTTAACCTATAATGGTTTACTTTTTAAATTGTTACTTGGATGGAGAGTTGTCTCATTGGCACTCACACCACATCTTCCTATATTTATATGATAACATTGGAGTTTTAACTAATTACAGAAAACAAAACCCGGGACCATTTCATAAACCTACACCAAAAACTGACACACCCGACATAGTCTAGGTCTCAACGCGAAAAGTAAAAAAAGTGACGTCGCATACGAAGTGGTGAAAAGGCTCACAAAATGACGTCACATTTTGGAAATCTAAAACATCACACAAAAAAACAACAAACAAATATATAAACTTCAAATACAACTGTGTTTTGACCTATAATTGTATACTTTTAACACGTTGTGACTTTGATGAGGAGTTGAAAAAAGTCGTAAGCAGACAACCTTTAATCTAAGACGAAAACCACAATTGCAAAAAGAAATCACATACAATATTTAAACATTTTCACCTATGCTGAATAACAAATGAATTGCATTGTGTTTTAAATAGTCAAACCATTGAAAATTCATAAAACTAAAAAGGGGCAGGGCAACACGAGGATAGCGTTAAAACTGTATCAATATTACAAAACCAAAAAATTGAATAAGTCTCATAACACGTAAATGTTGTCGAATTAAACCGACAATATAACACAGTTCAAGGATAAACGACATATAAAATTACAAGGCAAGTAGGTCAAGTGAGTTTTAGTCTGTTAACTTTTTAAAAAAATATTCTCCTCTGAAACTACTAAGCCGAATTTATCCAAACTTGGCCACAATCATCACTAGAATATCTAGTTTTAAAATATGTCCGATTACCACGCCTTATTACCAACATGGCAGACATGGCTCAAAGTAGAACATAGGGGTAAAATGTGGTGCATGGCTTATATCTCCTAAACTAACACATTTAGAGCAAACAAAAAAATGTTCATCAGGTTAAGATCTATCGGCCTAAACATTTTGAGACGAATCCGATAACCACTGAATTGGTGATTTCTTGGTAATGTTACAGTTTTTGGTTTATATCTTGAGTTTTATTATAGATGGAGATAAACTGTACGCAGCAATAATGTTCAGCAAAATGTGATCTACAAATACGTCAAAATGACCAAATTGTCGAGCCCTTCAGAATGTTTACCCTTTATAGTAAATTTTATCCCGTTTGTTTTTAAATATTCATTATCTTTTACAATAATATTCTTCTCTGAAACATTTAGACTACAGGTTATGGCTTATGTTTCTGAAACTAAAGCATTTAGTGCAAATCTGACCCATGGTAGAAATAGCTAGCAGGTTAAGATCTATCCGCTGTAAAATTTGTTAGCCAAATCCTACAACCCGTTTAAAAAAAAACAGATAAACTTTTGTTTGATTAAATTTTTTCCAACTTTAAAACATAAGGGAAGGCTACTCAAATGCAAGGGCAGATAATGCAAATGAAGGTACGTTTACAAAAGAATGTGTTAGGAATTTACATATTTTTTAATGTAGCATGAAAACGGGTCTGGTGACCCCATTTTTTCTTTTTCTTAACTGAAAGCATACTATTAAGGTAGATCATATATATATATATTTTTTTTTAGACAGAATTTTCTTATAATTTGTCGAAATGAATGTACTTTTTTCAAAAATATAATAAAAAGTATTGTTTACCGTGCAATTTTTAAGCTATGAGTCGTAAAAAATTGCCTAAATTTGGTTAATTTGTTCATAAAAAAACACATTAGTGTGCATTAAAAAATTCTATGAGATAGAATTTTGAAATAAATTGTGAGAAGATAGGTTTCATAATATGTTTTAAGAAAATAAAAAGAAAACACAGTGTCACCGAACCTGTTTTCTTGCTACTAGTAAACATTAAAAATTTCTTTATTAGCCCAGTATAAATGTACTAACAGAGTTAGCTCCACTTAAATGGCTGATTTGAACAAAAATGATTTTTAAAACCCATTTTTTATATTTGTTAAAATATTTTTAATAATACAATAAATGACCAAGTTTCTTTATATAAATAAATAGTCCAACCATCAAATTGCAAATCTGTCTTCAAATTTGCAGATTTAGGCAAATAACTAGACAAATTTTGTACTGTGATTGTCCAATCCAAGAAGGCGGTATACCATGAATCTACCTTAAAGGTATCTTTTAATATGTTATCTCAAAATTCTATGGTGTAGATTACGCTTTATTGCAGGAATTAGGGTTTTCCATTCATAATCTATACAAAATCTGTCAATTTTGAACACCCTTTAGCGTGAAAGTAAGCCCCATGACCCATTTTATTTGGTTTTAAAGCATGATATAAATAATATTTTGGCAAATTATTATAAAATAATATGGATTATAATTTAGGCACACCATCTACCTGAACAGCTGCCATGCACTTGAAGTTTTCTAAAAAGTGCACCGGAAACTAAAAGTTGACTTCATTGAGGTTAAAAAATTGCGCTTAGCTATTGTATAAGTATATAACATGTGTCCCTTTCGGTTTAAAAAATTCCCACCAAAAAATATGTTTTTCCTAATAAGTATGCAGCCTAGATAAATTTCAGATGAAGAATGGTAGGAAAAATTATACAATTTACCATGTGTTTGAGCTTTTGATTTTATCATTTGACTATGACTTTTTAATAGAAATTGACCAAGAAGGACGATTGAAAACTAAACTTTACGATGAAATATGTGATTTCAGAATCCCAATTGTCACCTTTTCATTTTTTAATCCAAAATTCCAAATGGTGAAGTTTAAATGATCATGTCGAAAATTTTACGGACGTCATCATGAGTTGATTGACCGTTGTGGAATATATGTTATATATATGATAATGAATAAGTTCTTGATGTCCTAAGGTAGCAATGATTTGATTGGGGGGGCAAAGGTTCTATACATACAAATATTCCACCCCTCTTCATTTTCATCCTGCTCTAATACCTTGTAGACTGTGGAAGAACTATAAACTAGCTAGCTTGAACATCTTGAAAATGTTTTTGTTGTAGTTTTATTTGTTTTTGTTTGTTTGTGTTCCATGGTTTAAATTGGTTTGTAAAATGTTGTGTGACTCATTTATTCAAGAGAAAGATCTTTGGTTATAAAAAAAACAGTTGGATTGATAGTTACCATGTACATGTATATTTATTTTCCACCCAGTGTTTTGCTTAAAACGTTTTGAAGCAGTAGGCAAAAGACCCAAAATGGCCAGTTAAATAAACAAAAACTAAGCCAAATTGATTTACTATACTCACAAAATGTTGTGCCACCTGTGAGGATGACGAAGTGATCCGAGCCCGCAAGGAGGGTTTAAAAGGGCATGCCCCCTCCTCAAAGAAAATGTTCAAAATAACATTAACGGTACCAATTTTCCTGCAGCAGATGCGCATTTCGACAATACATGTCACTTCAGTGATTCTCGTGGCCAAAATAATTGAAACCCAAAGCTTATATAAAAGATGAAGAGCCATAATCCAAAAAGGTCCAAAAAGTACAGCCAAATCCGTGAAAGGGATCAGACCTTTGCATGAGGGAGATACATTCAATAATTTATAATAATTCTCAACATTTTGTGACAGCAAATTTTAATAACACAAAAAATCCGTATTTTATACCAATACCGAAGTACTGGCTACTGGCCTGGTGATACCCTAGGGGACTAACAGTCCACCAGCAGAGGCATCGACCCAGTGGTAGTAATAACATTAACGGTTCCAATTGTCCTGCATCAGATGCGCATTTCGACAATACATGTCTCTTCAGTGATGCTCGTGGCCACAAAATAATTGAAATCCAAAGCTTATATAAAAGACGAAGAGCTATAATCCAAAAATTCCAAAAAGTATAGCCAAATCCGTGAAAGGGATCAGAGCTTTGCATGAGGGAGATACATTCCTTAATTTATAATAATTTTCAACATTTTGTGACAGCAAATTTTGATAACACAAAAAATCCCTTTTTCATGCCAGTACCGAAATACTGGCTACTGGGCTGGTGATACCCTAGGGAACTAACAGTCCACCAGCTGAGGTATCGACCCAGTGGTAGTAATAACATTAACGGTACCAATTTTTCTGCACCAGATGTAAAATCCTGTATATTACATTTTTGTATCTGAAAGTGAATACAACTTATCAAATATTTTGTTTTTTCTTTGGGTGGAATGAAAAATACCCATTCTCCCTTATAAAATAATAATATAGTTCTTTTGCCAACACAAATTTCTTTTGTTCTGTAAAACCAGGTTTAATCCTCCGTGTTTCTCTATTTGAAAATACCTGTACCAAGTCAGGAATATGACAGTTGTTGTCATGTTTTATCATTTGATTTTGTTATTTGATTTGGGACTTTCCGTTTTGAATTTTAAACTTTTGTGACATAATATATAAAAATGTCAAAAATCAGAATACAGCAGTGAATGTTGTGTCATATTCGTAATCAATATAAAACATTTGTGAAAAATGTAATAAATAAGCACAAAATGGAATAAAGACCAAGCATAAATAATTGGTAAACGTAAATTTGGTCCATACAGTAACTGTATCAATTATTCGGCGATAACGATGTAATATTGAAAGACAGATACAAAAGAGACCTCATTTTTGTTTATCTAAACTAACTTACGAGTTTTACATCCTAAAACAACAGTTTAGTTTTTTTTTAAACTATAATAAGTGGATTTACAAAATATGAGAGTTTTATTTTGTACATACAAATTATAAGATGGTACAAGTACAAAATCATATCGAAAAAAATCTCCGCTACAAAAATATTGATAAGGAAAAAGATGTGAAGGTGTAAGGAAATATTAACAAACAATTAAAAAGTATTAAATACTGATTTAACAATGTAGAACATTAAAAGACCCAACAAACAGCACATGTTTATACACGTAGCAGTAGACTTTTGGGTGCCACATCAAATCAACCGAATGCTCTGTGCTAACGGTAGTATGACATCTGCAATTTGTTGTCATCCGTAATGAATATTAAATTTAAGTTTGTTTGGGAATAATTCCAGATGTACTATTTGGCAATACCTTTGGGTTTTGATTTTATGATCAGTTCGTTTTTTTCTTCTTCTGGTGCCACTATGAGAAAAACGGAAAATTCCTTGATACAAGTAATAAATGGCCCCCCCAAAACCTTCAGGTTAATAGTTAGGTATTCACTCATTAGATGAGTGTGCGTGTAGGTAACTGTTCTTTTTACCCACTTGATCTTACCACAAAAACTTTTGTCGCAGGCTAGTGTTTAGCGTCAAAGCCCCTGTTGACATGTCGCAAGTGAGATTGAGCCGCCATTTTGACTTGTTAAAATAAAAAGATATGCTCATATTGATACAGAATACAAACAAAACACAAACAAGCGTCATTTTGTTTCAATATAGGTTACATTACATGTGTTTATACGTAGGTTACATTACATGTGTTTATACGTTGTATACGAATTGTAACAACTTTGAGTCAGAGCTTTGTAAATAGATAAGGTACTAATTTCACGAGCTTGTGTTTAAGATGTGGTCACACCAATAAGATACATGTAGCACGAAGGGACACCCAACGGTTAAAAAATAAAAGTTGTCCGTTGACAAACGTGTTATCCGTTGGGAGTGCGTTGATGAACATACCAAATCAAACGGACGCGTAACAAATGCACAATGGACACAAACCGGATATGCAACGTACGAGAAACGGAAACGGACCGGACAGAACGGATGTCCATCGTACATCTAACGGACACCTGACGGAAGTGTACCCGATAAAACGGATGAACAAGATATACAGAAAAAAAAATATAGGCGACATTAATACCCGTAATACATTTAAATCGCATAGATATTCAAAACGTTTCTTTGTAACTGGTGTAAGTTTGTTCTTCAAAGTGCAACCAAAAAGTAGTTTCTGGTATGAATAAGAACTGCTTGATAGTGAAGACGTGCCATTACTCTTAAGTATTTTGAATAATAAGAATTTACGACACTCAAGAAATCTAACTTATCAATAATTGGCAATTCTGACGCAAAATTTTCAATTGGCATTTATCCGTTTTTGATCTGTCATCAACCTTTTTATCCGTTATAAAAACGTCCGGTAGAAGTATGTCGGTGAATTTGTCTACCAGGCCTTAAACGGGTGTAAAATGGACATGTAACGGATACAAAACAGAAACGAAACGGACGAGTACCGTACGAAACGGACGCCTACCGGACGTTTAACGACCACTTCATCCGTTAGACGTCCGTACAAAGTTTTGAACATGCTCACAATTTTCCAAACGGACAGAACGGACGTCGACAGATAAAACATACGCTAAACGGACATGAAACGGACACAGACGGACGTGTAACGGATAAAAACGGACGGCTAACGGACATGAACGGATTAAACTAGAGGCTCTAAAGAGCCTGTGTCGCTCATCTTGGTCTATGTGCATATTAAACAAAGGACACAAATGGATGCATGACAAAATTGTATTTTGATGATGGTGATGTGTTTGAAGTTCTTACTTTACTGAACGATTTTGCTTCTTACAATTATATCTATCATGAACTTTGCCCATTAGTAACAGAGAACTATATTTGGTAAAAATTTACATAAATTTACCAAATTAATGAAAATTGTTAATAATTGACTATAAAGGGCAATAACTCCTTAAGGGGTCAATTGACCATTTAGGTCATGTTGACTTATTTGTAGATCTTACTTTGCTGAACATTATTGCTGTTTACAGTTTATCGCTATCTATAATAGTATTCAAGATAACCAAAAACGGCAAAATTTCTTTAAAAATTACCAATTGGAGGGCAGCAACCCAACAACCAGTTGTCCAATTCATCTGAAAAATTCAGGGCAGATAGATATTGACTTGATTAACAATTTAACTTCTTGTCAGATTTGCTCTAGATGCTTTGGTTTCATAGTTATAAGCAAAAAACTGCATTTTACCCCTATGTTCTATTTTTAGCCGTTGCGGCCATCTTGGTTGAATGGCCAGGTCATCAGACACATTTTTCAAACTAGATACCCCAAAGATGATTGTGGCCTAGTAGTTTCAGTGGAGATTTTGTAAAAGATTACTTAGATTTATGAAAAATGGTTAAAGATTGACTATAAAGGGCAATAACTCCTAAAGGGGTCAACTGACCATTTTGGTCATGAAGACTTATTTGTAGATCTTACTTTGCTGAACATTATTGCTGTTTACAATTTATCTCTATCTATAATAATATTCAAGATAATAACCAAAAACAGCAAAATTTCCTCAAAATTACCAATTCAGGGGCAGCAACCCAACAACCAGTTGTCCAATTCATCTGAAAATTTCAGGGCAGATAGTTCTTGACCTGATAAACATTGTTAATGTCAGATTTCCTCAAAATGCTTTGGTTTTTGAGTTATAAGCCAAAAACTGCATTTTACCCCTATGTTCTATTTTTAGCGGTGGCGGCCATCTTGGTTGGTTGACCAGGTCACGCCACACATTTTTTAAACTAGATACCCCAAAGATGATTGTGGCCAAGTTTGGATTAATTTGGCCAAGCAGTTTCAGAGGAGAAGATTTTTGTAAAAGATTACTTTAATTAACGAAAAATTGTTAAAAATTGACTATAAAGGGCAATAACTCCTTAAGGGGTCAATTGACCATTTAGGTCATCTTGACTTATTTGTAGATCTTACTTTGCTGAACATTATTGCTGTTTACAGTTTATCGCTATCTATAATAGTATTCAAGATAACCAAAAACGGCAAAATTTCTTTAAAAATTACCAATTGGAGGGCAGCAACCCAACAACCAGTTGTCCAATTCATCTGAAAAATTCAGGGCAGATAGATATTGACTTGATTAACAATTTAACTTCTTGTCAGATTTGCTCTAGATGCTTTGGTTTCATAGTTATAAGCAAAAAACTGCATTTTACCCCTATGTTCTATTTTTAGCCGTTGCGGCCATCTTGGTTGAATGGCCAGGTCATCAGACACATTTTTCAAACTAGATACCCCAAAGATGATTGTGGCCTAGTAGTTTCAGTGGAGATTTTGTAAAAGATTACTTAGATTTATGAAAAATGGTTAAAGATTGACTATAAAGGGCAATAACTCCTAAAGGGGTCATTTGACCATTTTGGTCATGTTGACTTATTTGTAGATCTTACTTTGCTGAACATTATTGCTGTTTACAATTTATCTCTATCTATAATAATATTCAAGATAATAACCAAAAACAGCAAAATTTCCTCAAAATTACCAATTCAGGGGCAGCAACCCAACAACCGATTGACCGATTCATCTGAAAATTTTAGGGCAGATAGATCTTGACCTGATAAACATTTTTATCCCATGTCAGATTTCCTCAAAATGCTTTGGTTTTTGAGTTATAAGCCAAAAACTGCATTTTACCCCTTTGTTCTATTTTTAGCCGTGGCGGCCATCTTGGTTGGTTGACCAGGTCACGCCACACATTTTTAAAACTAGATACCCCAAAGATGATTGTGGCCAAGTTTGGATTAATTTGGCCAAGCAGTTTCAGAGGAGAAGATTTTTGTAAAAGATTACTTTAATTAACGAAAAATTGTTAAAAATTGACTATAAAGGGCAATAACTCCTTAAGGGGTCAATTGACCATTTAGGTCATCTTGACTTATTTGTAGATCTTACTTTGCTGAACATTATTGCTGTTTACAGTTTATCGCTATCTATAATAGTATTCAAGATAACCAAAAACGGCAAAATTTCTTTAAAAATTACCAATTGGAGGGCAGCAACCCAACAACCAGTTGTCCAATTCATCTGAAAAATTCAGGGCAGATAGATATTGACTTGATTAACAATTTAACTTCTTGTCAGATTTGCTCTAGATGCTTTGGTTTCATAGTTATAAGCAAAAAACTGCATTTTACCCCTATGTTCTATTTTTAGCCGTTGCGGCCATCTTGGTTGAATGGCCAGGTCATCAGACACATTTTTCAAACTAGATACCCCAAAGATGATTGTGGCCTAGTAGTTTCAGTGGAGATTTTGTAAAAGATTACTTAGATTTATGAAAAATGGTTAAAGATTGACTATAAAGGGCAATAACTCCTAAAGGGGTCATTTGACCATTTTGGTCATGTTGACTTATTTGTAGATCTTACTTTGCTGAACATTATTGCTGTTTACAATTTATCTCTATCTATAATAATATTCAAGATAATAACCAAAAACAGCAAAATTTCCTCAAAATTACCAATTCAGGGGCAGCAACCCAACAACCAGTTGTCCAATTCATCTGAAAATTTCAGGGCAGATAGTTCTTGACCTGATAAACATTTTTATCCAATGTCAGATTTCCTCAAAATGCTTTGGTTTTTGAGTTATAAGCCAAAAACTGCATTTTACCCCTATGTTCTATTTTTAGCGGTGGCGGCCATCTTGGTTGGTTGACCAGATCACGCCACACATTTTTTAAACTAGATACCCCAAAGATGATTGTGGCCAAGTTTGGATTAATTTGGCCAAGTAGTTTCAGAGGAGAAGATTTTTGTAAAAGATTACTTTAATTTACGAAAAATGGTTAAAAATTGACTATAAAGGGCAATAACTCCTAAACGGGTCAACTGACCATTTTGGTCATGTTGACTTATTTGTAGATCTTACTTTGCTGAACATTATTGCTGTTTACAGTTTATCTCTATCTATAATAATATTCAAGATAATAACCAAAAACAGCAAAATTTCCTCAAAATTACCAATTCAGGGGCAGCAACCCAACAACCGATTGACCGATTCATCTGAAAATTTTAGGGCAGATAGATCTTGACCTGATAAACATTTTTATCCCATGTCAGATTTCCTCAAAATGCTTTGGTTTTTGAGTTATAAGCCAAAAACTGCATTTTACCCCTTTGTTCTATTTTTAGCCGTGGCGGCCATCTTGGTTGGTTGACCAGGTCACGCCACACATTTTTAAAACTAGATACCCCAAAGATGATTGTGGCCAAGTTTGGATTAATTTGGCCAAGCAGTTTCAGAGGAGAAGATTTTTGTAAAAGATTACTTTAATTAACGAAAAATTGTTAAAAATTGACTATAAAGGGCAATAACTCCTTAAGGGGTCAATTGACCATTTAGGTCATCTTGACTTATTTGTAGATCTTACTTTGCTGAACATTATTGCTGTTTACAGTTTATCGCTATCTATAATAGTATTCAAGATAACCAAAAACGGCAAAATTTCTTTAAAAATTACCAATTGGAGGGCAGCAACCCAACAACCAGTTGTCCAATTCATCTGAAAAATTCAGGGCAGATAGATATTGACTTGATTAACAATTTAACTTCTTGTCAGATTTGCTCTAGATGCTTTGGTTTCATAGTTATAAGCAAAAAACTGCATTTTACCCCTATGTTCTATTTTTAGCCGTTGCGGCCATCTTGGTTGAATGGCCAGGTCATCAGACACATTTTTCAAACTAGATACCCCAAAGATGATTGTGGCCTAGTAGTTTCAGTGGAGATTTTGTAAAAGATTACTTAGATTTATGAAAAATGGTTAAAGATTGACTATAAAGGGCAATAACTCCTAAAGGGGTCATTTGACCATTTTGGTCATGTTGACTTATTTGTAGATCTTACTTTGCTGAACATTATTGCTGTTTACAGTTTATCTCTATCTATAATAATATTCAAGATAATAACCAAAAACAGCAAAATTTCCTCAAAATTACCAATTCAGGGGCAGCAACCCAACAACCGATTGACCGATTCATCTGAAAATTTTAGGGCAGATAGATCTTGACCTGATAAACATTTTTATCCCATGTCAGATTTCCTCAAAATGCTTTGGTTTTTGAGTTATAAGCCAAAAACTGCATTTTACCCCTTTGTTCTATTTTTAGCCGTGGCGGCCATCTTGGTTGGTTGACCAGGTCACGCCACACATTTTTAAAACTAGATACCCCAAAGATGATTGTGGCCAAGTTTGGATTAATTTGGCCAAGCAGTTTCAGAGGAGAAGATTTTTGTAAAAGATTACTTTAATTAACGAAAAATTGTTAAAAATTGACTATAAAGGGCAATAACTCCTTAAGGGGTCAATTGACCATTTAGGTCATCTTGACTTATTTGTAGATCTTACTTTGCTGAACATTATTGCTGTTTACAGTTTATCGCTATCTATAATAGTATTCAAGATAACCAAAAACGGCAAAATTTCTTTAAAAATTACCAATTGGAGGGCAGCAACCCAACAACCAGTTGTCCAATTCATCTGAAAAATTCAGGGCAGATAGATATTGACTTGATTAACAATTTAACTTCTTGTCAGATTTGCTCTAGATGCTTTGGTTTCATAGTTATAAGCAAAAAACTGCATTTTACCCCTATGTTCTATTTTTAGCCGTTGCGGCCATCTTGGTTGAATGGCCAGGTCATCAGACACATTTTTCAAACTAGATACCCCAAAGATGATTGTGGCCTAGTAGTTTCAGTGGAGATTTTGTAAAAGATTACTTAGATTTATGAAAAATGGTTAAAGATTGACTATAAAGGGCAATAACTCCTAAAGGGGTCATTTGACCATTTTGGTCATGTTGACTTATTTGTAGATCTTACTTTGCTGAACATTATTGCTGTTTACAATTTATCTCTATCTATAAAAATATTCAAGATAATAACCAAAAACAGCAAAATTTCCTCAAAATTACCAATTCAGGGGCAGCAACCCAACAACCAGTTGTCCAATTCATCTGAAAATTTCAGGGCAGATAGTTCTTGACCTGATAAACATTTTTATCCAATGTCAGATTTCCTCAAAATGCTTTGGTTTTTGAGTTATAAGCCAAAAACTGCATTTTACCCCTATGTTCTATTTTTAGCGGTGGCGGCCATCTTGGTTGGTTGACCAGATCACGCCACACATTTTTTAAACTAGATACCCCAAAGATGATTGTGGCCAAGTTTGGATTAATTTGGCCAAGTAGTTTCAGAGGAGAAGATTTTTGTAAAAGATTACTTTAATTTACGAAAAATGGTTAAAAATTGACTATAAAGGGCAATAACTCCTAAACGGGTCAACTGACCATTTTGGTCATGTTGACTTATTTGTAGATCTTACTTTGCTGAACATTATTGCTGTTTACAGTTTATCTCTATCTATAATAATATTCAAGATAATAACCAAAAACAGCAAAATTTCCTCAAAATTACCAATTCAGGGGCAGCAACCCAACAACCAGTTGTCCAATTCATCTGAAAATTTTAGGGCAGATAGATCTTGACCTGATAAACATTTTTATCCCATGTCAGATTTCCTCAAAATGCTTTGGTTTTTGAGTTATAAGCCAAAAACTGCATTTTACCCCTTTGTTCTATTTTTAGCCGTGGCGGCCATCTTGGTTGGTTGACCAGGTCACGCCACACATTTTTAAAACTAGATACCCCAAAGATGATTGTGGCCAAGTTTGGATTAATTTGGCCAAGCAGTTTCAGAGGACTTTCAATGTAATTTCAAACGAGCCTGTCATATTACTAAAATAAATTTTACACGTCTTTCCCTGGATTGTATGCATTATCAAAATAATTTTATGTGGCACTTCCATATTAGTTATTTATCAGATTAAATTTCTTTGCTGGCTTGAAATAACTAGAATCAGCTCAGTCAATAATTTGCGGATTTCCTATATATTGTCGCCTAAAAGCATTTGACTCCAAACTTATGTAGTCATACACATTGGCATATGACCATGATTTTTTGCAGAATTACTGCTTTAATTTTCTTACTTTGAATATAAATATTCAATTCAAGGGTACTGAAGAGGTCATATTTTTCTTTTAGGGCGAACCCCTTATGGGCCGACTTCACCATTTAGTAGTTCACTACGTTGCTTTCCCGACACTGGAAGCATAATTATTTTGATTACACGAGGTTAAGATGCATTTATATGTACTGAGACATTTGGTTTAGATACTTTTGTTTTGGTAAGAATTCTCTATTAAATAATATTTATATAATTGTATAAATAAGCATAGAATAAGATATTCATATTTCACTGGGTAAATAACACTGAAAACTTGCATTTTATTGTACATTTTAATTTGCATACGCAAATGTGTCATTTCACAGATTTTATGTATCGTACATGTATAAAACACTTTGCATCTATTAAGATTTACATTTGAGAAGTAATAACTCATTTTGAAGCTCATTTGAAAGGTTTATTAAAGTTATTTTGTATTGATTTTTCATTGGTAATTTGCATATATTTGGTGATGGCTATTGCCACATAATTGAGCTAAAAGCTGCGGATTGTGTTACATATTTTTACGCGCTTTGAACAAATTTCACAATTGATTATTGACATGAATTTTATGTTGCAATCTCATGATTTAAGAAGTGATTTGCTATAAGAGTAACTTATTGTTATTTTTCACAGTTACTTTAAAGATGAATACCCAACACGCACATTCATTATTTACCTTTTCAAGATTACGTTAATTCATAAACATTAGGATTTTTATTGTGTAATAATATGAGTATATTCTGACATTTTCCTTGGTTGTATTTGCTAGTATTTCATTGGACACTTTATGTGAATTAATAATGTTACTATTTTCTAGACACATTTTGTGATTATTGTTTTTCTTTGTTTTGCAGTTTATCGTAACGAATTAAACGAGTACGCATTAAACACATTGAGGTTATTTGTCTTCTCTGGCCAGTACAGGTACAGTCAAATATTTGCATTTGAAGAACGGTTTGCATCCAATTTCTTTTTTTCAACTGGAAAACACTTGGTCATACGATGTTTGCCTTGTACAACCAAGCGAGATGTTTATGATTGAGAATGAATAAACTCCGAGTAATTTTATGTTCATGAAAGATTGGAGTACACGATATCGTCCGAGTAGTAACGAATGAGTTTTAATTGAAAGTGGGATTTCTTGACAATTAAAGTTTTGTGAAATTCCTAGTTTTCAACAACATTGTGATTAACCCCGTTGTACTTTTGTGAAGAAAATTTTACCAGCTCTCCCTATTTGTTACTAACTCCGAGCGTGTGGGCAAGCATAAGTTTCGAACTCTAGGCCTTTAATGTATGAATTCAGCTCATTGAATAAAGCCGTACGGTATCATATAGTTGTTTGAGATTGAGAGTTATTCTAATCAACTGAAATCTTATCACAATTTCTTATTTACATATTTTAGATGCGACATATGTTGAAAACAGTCCAAAGTGAAGAGAAGTTTTCTTCGTTTTACAAATTGGAAACTTCAAAATCAATTCCTCGGTTAACATGGTTAAGGCGATAACAAAATCTTACTTTAAATTGGGAAGAACCTCGCTTATTTCATTAACAAATCACCTTAGTTGATATGAAGGAAATGGTGGACACGTTTTATCGACAACTGATTTATAAAGCATGTTAAGTTTGGAAGGTTGATATACCAGCAAATAGTTCCAATGTGTCGAACTCCTTGCTTTTGTACTTATTTTGCGCATAATCTTTACAGATCCACCCGAATGACAAAAGGAGAAAGCATCTTGACATTTTTTTATTTCACTTCGGGATCTATTCATGATGTCAATTTCAATAAGTGCCGTTATCTCATTTATATCATAACGATCTTTGAATATTGGATACTATCGAAAATATAAGATATGCTAAATATCCTGATATTAACCTAGATGATATTGGCAAGGATGAACGACTTCACATAAAATCTATGACAAACGTGATAATTTTCGCTTTCGATTCTGATTGACAACTTACAATTTCTCAGAAGTTAAATATCCATTTTATGATATCACATGGCGATCGTACATTTTCACACTATTCAAACTTTATAAATGGGTTTTGGTCCTCACTCAAAAAACAGAATGGAGAGAAGAATGACTGAAACCGACATAAGGTAAGTTTTACGGTCACCATTACGAGTTGGTGATAGACACTATATGTTAGTCAATGTACACAGCAAAAAGCATATTGCACGGTTTGTTTTCGAAATATCTAAAGACCTATACTTTGTGACGTCATGTAATGAATTCAAGGATATTGTTAAATGATCTTAAACGTTTTGGGGAAAATGTTATATGTGATCGATTATATCAAAATTCTTGAATAAATTCTCATTTGCGTCGTGAGTGAGGTTCATTATTAGTAATTCAAGCTGGCTTTATGTAGATGTTGTTGCTTTGAAAATGATGATGCAATATATCCATTTCCTTTCTCAATTTTAATTTTATATATACTTTATCGAATTTGAAAATTAAATATAAGAAGAGGACTTTCACATTTTGATTTTGATAAAAACAAAATAATGGTTTCATGGAACTTGTATTTTGCTACAAAACAAAAATGTCAATCAACTGTGTATTCCTTCGTTCAATTTAATTATCTGTTCCTTTGTCTTTGAAATTTTTGTTCGAAGTCTGGTTCTATTGACTCTCATGGTGTTGCTCGCACTTTTTAAATCGACTTAGGCTTGAGACAAACATTCAAATCTGTTTAAAGAATTTCTTTGAATTTTACAGAGCTTAGAAAGAAGCTATTGAATAGCAAAGGGAGCATAAACTTTTTTAGATTTATTCATTTTCTATATTTTATTGGTTATCAAGCAATATCTTCATATCTTTATATAAACTAACAGCAGCAGGTGCAGACAAAATTCGTGGTTTTTTTATGCCAGTTACGTTTTCGTTAAGATAAAAACTGCCTTTCAAACGCATTTGCGCATAATTCAAAATAATATTTGGAAATTATCATTATGAAAAATTAAATCGTTTCCTTCACATTATGTATCGCAATATAACGAGTACAAGTAATCAAATTGATTAAATGCGTTAAGTTTAACCCTTAAATGTTTAAAAAGAATATTTACAACCAGTACATACTTGACAAGGCTCTGTGTTGAAGGCCGTACTTTAACATATAATGGTTTACTTTCTAAATTGGTACTTGGATGGAGAGTTGTCTCATTGGCACTCACACCACATCTTCCTATATCTATTGACAGTTTTATTTCTTTGACCACTTTACGTTTCTTTCCCAGAATTAAAAAGGAACTTACGTGCCACAGTTCAAAGTAGTTTTAATCGATTTGGCTTCAATTTCTGATTGTGGCATCATAATGTAGGCATTCTCTATACTACAGAGTATCTTTGCATCATTGAAACGCAAACCATTATTACTGGCTCGTAGTCGTTTGTAACACATCGTGCCAATTTTGTCCCAACCTAGATCACATATACCTATATTAAAATAAAAAGGATATTGTGCATTTGAAAAAAATAGGTTTCTCTGTCAATGACCAGCGACCTTTTTAATAAGGAAATTATTGCAAGTCTTTGAAAATTTTATTTTTACAAAAAAATATGCGTTAGTGAGTATTAGCAAGGATTATCATTATTTTTTTTTTTTTTATCAAATTTTATATTTGTAGATATTGAAGACAAGCAGTTTTTATCATATTATTTTTGTGATGTTTTGTAATTTGATAATGAAATGATCCAAAATCATATTGTAACAAAATACACAAAACAAATCTTAAACCGTTCATATTCGCATTTTAAATGCAATTGGTCGTTCACGCATACCTGATCCGTCGATATTTCTCTCGCAAATCACTCCACTTTTACTGAAGCAGTGATAATCATACATTAACCCGCTATCAAAAACACCGATACATAGCTGAGGTTCCGTAGTTTTATCTAAAAAAAAAAGGTATCCGATTATTTTGTCGATTTAAATACCACTAGCTAATGTCTGCCAATGCAAATTGTACAGATATAGCCTATTAAATTTTAATTAAAATTGAGAAATGAAAAGGGGATTGTGTCAAAGCGACAACTACCTGACCATAGAGCAGACAACAGACGAAGGTAAAATATATTTACAACTCTTCTAGGGTCGAGTCCCCTTAGAGCTCATCATATACTGTAAATACTACAATAGATCAATTTTGGTTTGATCAGCTCTTTAACGTTTGGATTAGCTATTGGAATTTTAAATATTTCGATGAAAGTGCAATGCTTATTAATAAAAGACAAATTCAATTACAGAAAAATCTTTTAAAAAAAATGTACATTCAATTTTAGTCTTTTCAAAGTTCTTAGATATGTATTTTTCAATAATTCATAACATAACTAAAAAGCTGAAATAAGATATGTTTTGTTTGTTCCGTAAACAAACGAAAAAACTAAATCCAATCATTCGAATAGACAATTTGACACAAAGAAAAACCAACATGATATAAAATTAGACAACAACACAATGTTTGTTAGTTAAATTTATTCAGATTGGTCCAACTTTAGTGAAAGCATAAAAAACTTTGATTGTGAAACTGTAACTTTGTTCATGAAAATAGCCTAAAACAAATAGATAAAAATTGTTGAAAAATTGGAAAATCATTTAAAAAATATGGAACTTTTAAGTGACCGTAGCACAGCGAGAAGTGCAGCATATCATTAAATAAAACAATTATCTATTAATTTGTTTAAAAATAAGGAAACATTCACTTAAGAATAGGAGACAAATGTCAATTAGAAACTATTAACAATCAAAGTAATAGTCTGCTCTCACGTGTATTTCCAAAATGTAATAACCAAATTGAAATGATAAATATAACTCACCGCCTGATGTTATTGATCCTAAAGATCCACCATCCCACGTCCAATTTGCGCCATAAAGAAACCGTAGTCCAACCCATATGTTTTCACTAGGACTGCGAAAGGATTTAAATTTTAAGTATATAACATGCTGTAAGATCGGAAAATGAGCAAAGTGAATTATATTCTCAAGGAGTGATATTAAACATAAATGGTGAATAATTTATATGAATGATATATATAGACTAAAATATCATCGGGCAAGCATTCTTGCGTTTATTTTTGTTTGGTATCTAATATTATGAGTTTATACAGGCCAATTTCCGGCCAGTGCTCCTTAATCCCAAATTTTATAAAAAGCTTTCTCTCAAGTCATTTTAATATAATCATCAGATTATAGGATAGTTTTTTATTTGCAGATATGTAACAGTAGATGTGCTAAATAAGGGGATTTCATTAAACGTGTTGATATATTGTATCAAATCAGTGTTTTATTTTTCAAGTGTAATTTATATTGTAACTATTTTATTATTTACCACAACGTTAAATGAGCACTTCGATAATTAATGCATAAGGCAGAAATTATCGAGGCCAAAAAGGTTGAAATCCAAAGTCTTAAAGAAAATCTCAAAAGCTTTTTTGTATAGTGAGGTATAATTGTCTTATAGTTAAACACATGGATCAAAAAGAATACAGATGTCTTATACATGATTTGGTACAAGGATTACTGTATATAGAAAATGGTGAGTGAAACTGGTCTTATAATTCGCTAAACCTGGCACTTGTATATCAGTTGCAAAAATGTCATTTTATTAACAAAAATGTGTGAATTAATAAAAAAAACATAATAAGTCATAAAATGGGATATAGATTGTCAACATTGTGTAATAATCTTAGATCACGAAAAAATAAAATTATGTTAAATAAAGGCAACAGTAGTATACCGCTGTTCAAAACTCATAAATCCATGGACAAAAAACAAAATCGGGGTAACAAACCAAAACCGAGCGAAACGCATTAAATATAAGAGGAGAACAACGACACAACACCGAAACGCAACACACACAGAAACAGACCAATCATCAGATAAAACACCACGAGAATAACAAATGTAACATGATACCAAATACATGAATTTGGGATAGACAAGTACCGTGCCACGTCTTATCTCAATATCTCAAAAATAAGAGAACACACAAACGACTTAACGTTAAAATGCAACACAAAGAGAAACGAACAATATTATAACAATGACCATCTTCCTGACTTGGTACAGGACACTTTTAAAGGGGAATAACAGTGGTGGGTTGAACCTGGTTTTAAGGCATGCCAAACCTCGCACTTTAATGGCAAAGTTAAATATAACATTGAAATTACAACATAATATTACAGGACTACAATACAAATAAATAGGAGAACATATTAGACACAGAAAAACATGATTAATAGATAACAAAAAGCATCAGGTTTAAAATTCAATACGCAAAAAACGCGCCTTGCCCACACAAGACTCACCAGTGACGCCCAGATATAAAAGATCGAAAGTGAAAAAAGTACAAAGTTGTACAGCACTGAAGATCAAAAGTTAAAAAGGTTTCGCAAAATACGGCATTGTTTTTATGCCCAGGATAAGAACATTCTTATTATGTAGAACAATTCATGCTATTGCAAACAGTAAATTTTATCAAATGAATATGAAAGAGATATGCACAAAGAAACTAAAGTATTAACTAATTACAGAAAACTAAACCTGAATACATAACGCCTAGATATAAAAGATCGAACGTGAAAAAGGTACAAAGTTGTACAGCACTGAAGATCAAAAGTTGAAAAGGTTTTGACAAATACAGCATTGTTTTTATGCACGGGATAATAACATCCTTATTATATAGAATACTTAATGCTATTGCAAACAGTAAATTTTAACAAATGAATATGAAAAAGATATACATAATGAAACTGAAATATTAACTAATTACAGAAAAACTAAACCCAAGTATATCACAAAATAGACACACATCCGAATCAGTCCCGGCGTCAACGTAATTAAAAAAATTGTGACGTCACATACGATGGCGAAAAGGCAGAAAAGTTATGCCACATTTGAATTTATGAAATTTAGAAACAGCATGACGTCACATATCAAAAACTATCATTCAAAAATGAGATAGAATTAGGATTGATTTAGAACTAAATACTGATAATTCATTTAAACAAAATGCATATTGCAATACTTATTAATAGCAATTAACTGTAATATATATATGTCCAGTTTGTTATGAATCCAACTTCAAACGTAAATAATCGTACAAAATTTAATATAATTAATAAAGAGGAGGTGGTTAATTTTTCTATACGTCATACCTAAATATATAATAAGAAGACGTCAACACATTTGACACAATCTGATGAGAATTACAAATATAACATTAAACATGTAAACTAAATACATGAATTTGGGATAAACAAGTACAGAAACACGTCTTATAGTAATGCGAATTCACATTCAGTAAAACGGTCACAATCGGGAATAAGTCACGTTTGGTAATTAAAAGATTAGACGACATAATGACAAACCACAATTTACCATGTGGTGAAAATGTCCTTAGCTAGTTTGGTTAAAGAGACATCATATGGATCAACCAATTCGTGATGGTGTCCATAAAATTTACGGAGTGTCAATTTTAATCTGTCCTCCTCATAACTTAGTTGGAGCAGTTTCTGCGTAAGGAGCACACTCCTGTATATGAAGTCCGTATAGTGTGAACAAGCACGTGAATAACGTATCAATTGTGATATGCAAACACCATACGAAGGGGCAGAGGGTATGTTACTGCTGAGAAATGGGAAATTGATAATTGGGAAGTTGAAATCGTCCCGTTTATCATAGATTTTTGTGTGAAGTCGTCCATCTACGTCAATATTGAGGAAAAGATCAAGGTATGAAGCAGTCCTTCTAGTATCAGTAGTATCCTTAATTCCAAGTTCACTGGGATATATGAGATGTAAGTATTGGCTGAAGTATGGGTTGTTCAACGATAAAACATAAAATATATCGAAAAGTAAAATTAAAGAATTTCGCAAGGTGCTTTTTCTTTTTGTCTTTTAGAAGGTTCTGAATAAATTCTGCTTCATACGAATACAAAAACAAATCAGCCAGCAGGGGTGCACAATTAGTACCCATTGGAATACCGACTGTTTGTTGAAATATAAATCCTCCAAACTCAACAAATATATTGTCGATCAAAAAGTCCAGCATTTTAATAATATCATCTTCAGTATATTTTCTGGAAGATTCAGAAAGATATTCACACTCTATAAAAAAGGCATTACCAGCAAGAAGGAAACACAATGGCAGCAAGAATAAAACACAATGGCAGCATGTATGAATACCGAGCAATAACAAAAGGTTATGGTCAAAACAAGAACTAAAAATAAGAAAAATGAAAAAAAACAAACCAAGAACACTCTTATACATATTCAAGATAATAAACAACGTCAGTTCAGAGCATTTATATGTCAAAACCATCCTGTTTTATTCTTAAAGCTGAAAGTTACATGTCTGGAGTATTTATCAACAAGATTTGGGTATCTTCCAAAGATTTTTGTTTTAAAAAGAGACGATCTCGATACGTTCTTTTGCATAACCATAGTTATATCAAAATCATCATCCATATATTCATGTACATAATTATGTATACGAATTGAGTGTGCACACATATTTCATCCCTCAAGAAATATTGCGCGTATGACGCACTATAAATGAGTAAATTAATCAATAAATTTATATACTGCTCCCTGGACAGAAATTTTATCAAATTATACTATAGTGTGCAATAAACCAATCATAATTTAGAAGCAAAGCGTGCGAACACATTTTTTTCTATTTTTTTTTTATTCTTAAAATTAATCAATAAATATATGTACGTATGTTTTGACTGCCTAACTAGTCCGCCATTCCATTTGAAGCATTGCAATGTAGCGATTAGTGCACATATCAGGGGTCAGGTTAATCAACAGATGTATACGATCATCAACATTTATATGGCAGTTATAGCAATAACAACATCCATTGTAATAGACAAGATAAGCCTTCAGTAATAATTAGATGTTTTCAGTTAGAATCTATGTCGATAGTTGACAGTCCAAATTGAATTCAAACACTACAAAATAAGAAAAGTCAACCAAACCTTGGACACTGATGAGGCAGATGCAATAATTTATTTAAAGTTATTCACAATATATAATTACATCAACAGTTGATCTAAAAATCTTTGTATTTTCGTGCAATTATACTTGATATTGAAAAAAATAAAATCCTTTGATTGATTTTATGAACTATGTAATGGCAAAAAGTAAAAAAATAACCCAAAACGAAAATCGCACTCCGATTCAGGAGTTCTAAAATTGTCGAACAGAGTATTTAGAGACACATGTATCATTTGTAACATGCCACCAAGAACTGTTACTCGGGGAATAGTTATACAGGTATGATTATAAGCATTTGCAGTAGTGTTCAGACAGTGGTGGCGTCAGGAAGACATATGAAACGTTTTGATATGCAGATGATTTTTGGACGTTAGATCAGATTACTTCTGTACGTAGTAGACCAAGCTTTATATAGGTTAAACATTTGAAAATATTTAGAAGGGATGTAGCATGGTTGTTCTAATGCAGAATAAATGAACAATGTGCATGGGACACATATGATACCCCGCTTTCATTTAACGTTAAAATGGAAAATAACTAGATAACCCAGGAGCCTCTGACCTTTATTAGTCTTGTTAGATTTTAAATTTGAAGTTCTTGTGTATATTTCGGAGTTTAGTATGACGTCAATTATTGCTGAACTACTAAACATTTTGTTTAGGGGTAAGCTGAAGTTTTTTGGCTGTAATGGAGACCCATTGGTGACCTTCGGCTCTCGTCTGCTTTTTGGTCGCATTGTTGTCTCTCTGACACATTACCAATTTCCTTACTCCGGTTTAACTGCAAAAGCAACGTCAACCAACTCAGAACTTGATCTGTGTTTTATGGCAGTTAGCATGGTTTACAAATTTCAAATCAATTAGTTGAGGCAACTGAGAACCGAAACTTTATTTGGGATGAATAATCGGAAGGACAAGGGAGGCATTTAATGTCCCCGTCCGTCGGGGCGAGGGGAATACAAACTATTCTAGTTAAACGCAAATACTTGGTTCACATGCAGCCCCTCAATCTGTTAGACTACTTTGCAGGAATTCCATAATAGATTTTTTAGGGTAGATCACTCCTGACAAAAACACAATAATATTTGCCATCGTACTTGAAACAAATAGTTATTAATGACCCTTCACCTCAGTACGAAGGCGCATGTGTCACAATTTAGTAGATGGTACTATGAGAATAGAAAGACGTATTATTCTGATATTAACAACGTTAAATACTAAATTATTCACAGGCAAACACCCGTTACAAACGTCAATGTTTAAATAGATCTTCGAACAGATATGAATAGTTTTACACAAAAGAGCCAGATGTCACAATTTCAGTATTTGATAGAAAATTGTTACTTGGAATTGAAATATCATTTTGGTATGTCAATCAACAAACCATTTCAAATTGTAATAAAAGGAACTAAGTTTTAAAATCTATTTTCGAAATTAAAATTCCAAATTAAATTGACACTTGAGACGTTACAATATTGTAACACATGTTTCTTTTCTCAAATTGTTTGACATGCTATTGAAACGTCAACTTCATAACATTTTGTACCATACGAAGAAAACCGCCTTCTTTGACATCAATGATCAAATACAGGATGAACATCGATTTTGTTAACTTAAAACAAACATTTTATTTTATTTAATATTTACCAGGTGCGATATATACAATAATATCATGCTGGTATACATTTTTGATGAAAATGATTCCACAATTGTTTTTTTTTAAATCATCAATGCCATATGCATGTGTTCCTACGTATTATTTGGCTTTTATTTTGAATGACACTCTATGTGAAACAGTGCACACAAAATAAAATGAAAAACACATATCACAAACAACAATTTGAATAATATTTTTTGTGAAAGTTTCAATAAAATTTAATATCTGCTTATTTTGGAATCCACGGTAATTCGTGTTGTCCCTTATAGATGACAAGAAAATATAAATATGGTCATACAAGTCATTCTCTAAACAGCATTACAAGCTTCGGTAAAGTGGGGCGTCTATCTGAATTACAACTACGCAGTTGACTCTGGACGATCAATATGATGCCTTGTGCAAAAAAGAGAGCCACCCTCTCTACATGTTAAAATTTTTTAAAAATATTCGTTAAGGGGTCCGTAGTTAGCCTTTTGCAAGCAATGCTGTACTGGTATCTATTACAGCCTCATTTCCTCATTTCAATTAATTTTATTATCGTCCTCAATATGCATGCAATAATTGCTTCTTGATATCTATTCCCAATAAAACTTCTTTTTTCAAATCACTAAAAGTAACATTGAAGAAAAAAAACTAGGGTTAATACCATTGTTAAAAAAGAAGACTGATTAATGCGAACATTCATTTAGCATGACGATTGATGATGTAGAAAGAATAACAAAAATTGAATGCGTTTATTCAGCTCCATGACCATGATGACTGATTTGCGATTAGAATTTACAATAACTGATAGACTCGGACTTTAAAACTCGGACTTTAAACTTAGTGCGCACAACTCGTTAATAATTTCGAATAGAAATCCGATCACATTCGTTTCCAAGTCGTGTGCATCAGTGCTCTGAGGTACACGTTGTGCATACTTTTTGGTCTCACTGATCTTGATTAGAATTCAAGTATGTCTGTGTCATCTTTTTTTTTGAGATTTTCTTTTCTTTCAGCTTAATCTCCAAAGTAAGAGTATATTAAATTTCATCTACAGTTCTGACTGTAGCAATATCTTTGGCAATTTCTACAGCTTTTAACTGTAGCATTGCCTGCATTTATATCAATTATCAGGTCCACTTCCCATTTTTTGAAGTTCAGGTTCCTATACTGCGTATGCAGTAATTAGCGCCTCCTGGTCCTTATCACGAGAAAGAGGTAATTAGCTTAAGATTTTCTATCAGCTATACACGGCACACCAAAGACAGCCGATTACCAGAAAACCGGACTAAAATAGCCTTATTAAAAAATACCGTGTCTCTGAAATGCGATACCGTCATTAAACCTGCTGAAGGTTTCGTGGTCACACACTTTAAGCCATAGTTAGTGACCATTGTTTCATCAGTCAGTCTCATTCACTTATTGTTTATCTTAATCGGTAATATTAAATGCAACATTCGTTGATTAATATTATTATGAACCCTCTTTTTTTACAAGATAATAAAGAATTGGATCTGTTACGTGCTGATTCACAAGATGACAATTTTCAGGAACTTTTGACCCCCCTCTAAACACACTATTTAACATCGGAGAAATTTACTCTAAAATGACCAGGCTAAGCGGATCCGCATATACCCATGTACTTTTTTGTTTGACCCGGCGGAGAATTAATTGCAAAATTTACTGCTTTAAGACGACCATGCTTCCAAGAGACAAAGCAGTAATAGGAGTTATACTAATAATGGTTTGCCCTTTTGACAAATTAACTTTGTAAGGATGTTTGAAAATGATTACCAACAACATACTTTCTAGTAGGTATGATGGGTTGAGCATTGAGCTAGGTTTTTGTTATCAGCATTTAAGATAGGATTGTTTTTCACATTGTTGTCTAATAACTAAAATGCACGTTAAGGATGTTCGCTACTCGGTTTAAAATAACAAGCTTTTTACAAGAGTATTATAAATTGAAAGTATATTAATAAAGAAACTAAAAAAGCAGAAAAAATGGAGGGTTCGTGTGCTTGTTTTCGAGATATAAGCCGTTGAAAATTTTTAATGTTAATACATGGATAAAACCAGAGGATTTACAAAATCTGGCAAAAATTCAAAAAGGAGCAAACATCCTTAAACGAATAAAGATATTTTGCAACAGTTACACAACCTACAAAATTAACATCTATAAACCAATATAAGTTGAAAAATCTGAATATATACAGTGCCTTTACCTTTACTTTTCATCGCTTTACTTCGTATGACTTGTATAGCTGAAGCGCTATGAGTACTTAAGGTATACATAACAAATGTTTGTTTTATTGTCTGTCAACTAAATATCGTTTAAATACGAACATACTAAATACTACAATGCTAAAACTACAAATGTCATTAAAAACTATTCCTTTAACCCTAATTATTTTCCGAATGCATATTAACAATTTACCACTGGGAATGAAATTACGCAAAATATCAACTTTTGAGGCAATTCTCAAAAATGTGTATCTTGCCACAAGTCCTCGGTAATGATCACAAATGTTAAACCGTATATCAGCAAAACCCAAGTGCCAGTCAAATCGCATGTATTGAAAATTTCCATTAAATAAAATTGAGAATGGAAATGGGGAACGTATCAAAGAGACAACAACCCGAAAATAGAAAAAAACAACAGCAGACGGTCACCAACATGTCTTTAATGTAACGAGAAATTCCCGCTCCTTTATGCGTCCTTCAGCTTGCCCCTAAACAAATATATACTAGTTTAGTGACATACGCCATACTAATTTCCAAATTGTATACAAGAAACTAAAATTAAAATAAAACAAGACTAACAAAGACCAGAGGCTCCTGACTTGAGACAGGCGCACAAATGCGACGGGGTTTCACATGTTTATGAGATCTCATCCCACCACCTATTCCCTTAGCCAATGTAAAAAGTAAACGCATAACAATGCGTACATTTAAATTTTAATTCAAAAGAAGTCCGAGTCTAATGTCAGAAGATGTAATCAAAGAAAATAAACAAAATGACAGTTATACATAAATAACAACAGACTACTAGCAGTTAACTGACATGCAAGCTCCAGACTTCAATTAAACTGATTGAAAGATTATGATTTCATCATATGAATATCAGGCACAATCCTTCCCGTTAGGTGTTCAGTATCATACAATCATAACATATATGAGAAAAACATAACCCGTGTCATGCCAACAACTGGTTCTTGAATAAATGTGTTTAGTTCCGATGCAAAGACCCTATAAGTGAATCAATATTAATGCCAAAATATGCAATCTTTAATGACCTGACAACAGTATCGTAACTATATCTCTTCTTAATAAGTCTATTAAAGACTATTCTGATCCTCGATTGAGATAAGTCGAACCGTCTAAAAAGACAATTCGGACTATTTTACAGATAATTGCTGGTGAATCATTACAGTTTGATTAAATAAATATAGATAACTAGAACCGCCAATAGAGACAACCCAGTCTTCTCGGCCTTCAACAACGAGAAATGGCACAATAAAACTACTTCAAACGAGATAAAAAATACAAGCGACGTAATATTTGCTAAACCAATTATTTTCAATTCTTTATTATGAAATAATTATATCAGCTTACAATACATTTGTTTATATTTTGTTTCAAATCCGTAATAAAAGAAATATGTTTTTTTTTTTATTTTATAAGTGACTTATATACCCAATTGGTCGGGTATATTTTATTGTTAGTGTAATATATTTGTATTTTGTTAAACTATTAGTATACATGTCACTTAAATAAACATTTACTTACTATTGTGAATATCTTAATTTCAACTTTAAATCCTTTAAACTTAAACATTATCTCATGACATCCCATTGTTATGTTTAACGATACATGTGTTTATTCCAGATGTGAAACATCCTTTTTACTGAAGTTAGAACACATTTTGTCGTTGAGGACACGGATGCATTACAAAAAAACGATCATCTTTGTTTTTTACGCCCCAATATCATGTCGGATCCATAGTTTGAAAATAATTTACTAATTTCATGAGATATGCTACAAAGTACGTTGAAAATGTATCACAGTATATTAAACTCACCAAATTTAGAATTAAAGCAATGTTTTATTTAAGCTTATTATACGACATAATTGCACTAGAGAGACAATACATTTTGTACATGTCTAACACCATGTGCTGAAATAATTGCGTGAACCAACAATTTTATCACACATCCTTTATGGTTGAAAATTAACAATAGTAAACAAACACAATTAACTCTGAACTTGAAATATTCTATTGGATAGTATAGACACATCTATACTATCCAATAGAATATTTTACATTGTTTTAATGACTGGCAATTGAAACTGTTAACAGTCAATCATACAATAATATTTCCTTTTTATCCAATGAAATCGAGAAGAGGATATTGTCCTGATCTATGAATTATACAAGAGTATATTCATGTATAGTATGTAATATTAAATGTTCATACTACTAACAGACCTGTTGGCAATAAAAATCTTGTTGAAGACATAAAAAAATAAATATAGAGTCAATGAGTAAACCTATACAATAGTATTCAAATACAAATTCACAAAACCTTAACCTAATGTTTATTTGAGCCTTCTTGTATAACTTAAAATTCATAAACGGTCTTTTTTACAAATGAACTAACTTTTAAAAAAATCAAGTGGTGTTTTAAACTTAATTTTTATCCGAATCAACAATACGACACTAAGGAAATGAAATTGAAGAGTGCTGCATTCTCTTTTTGCGTTTCCTGGGTTTTATATTAAAATGTTTTGATTGGCAACATCACTTAAATTATCAAAATTATAAAAACATTCAGTTTTTGTTTGGTTTTCACAACATTAGTTTGTTGACCTGTATATAATATCCATTTCAAAGATGATAACAGATATGTTTTGAATGTCGTAACTACAATCCGGTTCCCTGTCTCGAATGTGACCTCCTGAACAACATACTACCTGCTGTACTTACATGACCTACACGGTGGGTGTCACATATGGTATAGGATCATATTACCATTCGGGAGCTGCTGTTATCCCTTCTAAAATGTTTTTTTTTGTGTTCGTGTTGCTCTGTTTTTGTTTCTATGTTTTGTTTTGTGTACAATTGATTTTGTGTTTTCTCTTTTTTAGCCATCGGGTCGTCATCCTATTTTCGACTTATGAGTTTGAATGTCCTTCTGGTATATTTCGCCTATCTTGTAGTCATGAATTCGTCTAGACAAAAGCTTAGATGTAAATTTTGTGGGGTTGACAATCTGTTGTTTGCATGCACGACTATTAATCATTTATTTAGAAGAAAGACACAAAATACACGTGGCAAGAAATCAGTTTTACAAATTCTGTTCTGTAAATCTGTTCTTTTGTTTTTTATCGACCATCAGTCAACTTTAACCTCTTCAATAAATTCAGCACGTTTTTAGCAGCGACTTTACTTAACTGAAATTAAATTGTCTGAATCTATCGACTTACTTTCATTAATGTTCTAAGAAACTAAGTTATCTCATCACCACAGTCAGTTCGACTGAATCAACACCAAAATTCGCTTTGTACATAGAGCAATACTTAGCCATGCTGTGTACCTCAATATTTTACACTGGATTTGAAGATTGATTCTGATATATTGAGCAAAAACTGCTCAAAAGTTATACATAGCTGAGTTGATTTCCGAAACAAGTTTACTACTCAAAGACTCAATGAACACTGCTTCTAAGCATTTACATTGTGATCTCAAAATAAGTAGAACAAAATATTTATACACTTAATTACAATAACATACAAGTCTAATACTTACAACTTAGCAGCGATATTGGTAGCCGCTATATTTGTAGGAGCTAGCATTAATGCAGCACTCGAATCTTCAATACTGCATTGAGCTTGTCCATCCTCAGGACTGCCAGCAATGGTTTTGAAACATTTAGATCCATCCAACACCCAGTCCGATCCTGTACATGTAAATGTGCCTTAAAGGAAAACATATTGAATATGTCTTAATACTTTTAAATAGATGTATTTTTAATGTGTTTTAACGTACTATACAAAAAAAAAAGGCAGCAACTGTCTAGAAAAATGTAACTACACTAGATATTACTGGCACGTTGTTTTTTTGTATTTTAACTCTCAGGTCAAGTATCAATATGTGGAGTTATTTATTTTCTGAAAGGAAAGGTTGTTATATCTTTATACAATTTAGAATCATGCTTTATATTGTTAAATTTGCATCAAAATATGTAGGTCGGAAAAATGAATCGATCAGGATTACAAATCGGGAATTTTGACTTCCACTATACGCAATCATTTTAAGCTAGCATTTACTTTACTCATCAGTCGTGTTTTTATCGTCCAAACAGCATATTGTATATAATAAAGATTCAATTATACACACATATCAATAAATGGATTAGCGAATTTGTATCGGATGTAAAATGTATCCACAGTAGTACAAATTTTTATTCTACAGCCATCGATCAAATCTTTTGATTTCTAAGATGTCACAGCGTGGAGTATTTCAAGCTATCATTGATATCAATTATGTTAGTTTTTTTGCATTCATTTGACACCACAAGTGCACAATCGTAGTTATGAACAACACATATACGTAGCAGAAACACAAGAAAGCTTTTTTTTAAAGAAAGAAATGAAATAATATGGCTATTAAAATAAATACTAGTTCTAAAAATAGAAAAACATGTTTTCAAGAATTTTTGATTATAAACATAATTTTTATCCTCTTCAATCAATTTGCATTACACTTATTCCAAATTGCGATTAGGATTGGATAGAATAGTTCCTTTAAATACTATCTTAAATCAATTAAATAGATGATATTGGATGTAAGCAGAGAACTATACACAAGAGATTGGCATTTAGACGAAATCTTGTGATATCACGCGATTCGTCCTCGTGCTTTCTTGAGCTAGATTATATTTTTCAATTAAATTTCAAACAATATAAATTATATCTGCAATTCCGTATCCAGAAATTATTAACATTTCCAGGTATAATAACATCATATTTGTACTATAAATTATTCCAAACAAATATCAACCTTAATGTTAACACAACCTTCGTTCCTAGACTTCGATGCATTTTCAATATTTTGTACAGTGTTTACTTAGTTCCATTGATTCATACAACATGTATAATCTTTCTTATAAAAAAAACACATCTTTGTCGAACCTTTTAAACAAACCAGGAATAATTTTAGGAAAACATCTTTCAAAAAATAAACCAACAAAAGTAATTACGAATGGCGACAAAACTGTAAAAACAAAAACGTGTTGAATAAGTACCATTACACACTATATTTAAAAAAAAACAGTAACATGAGTAAGGTAGACATTGCATTTTATCGCAAGTTGATTGGCAACAAAATGATATCTATGGAAATAGCAAAGTAAAAATAGAACTAAATATTCAGATTAACACCTTTAATACCCTATCTAGATTTTCGAGTTTTTTCATGTTTGTACTAACAAATATTGATAATAAATCAACTATACCAACACCACCTTCGTTGTGTGAATTGTGTGAAAATAATTTGAGTATGGTCATTAAATTTAATTGCTTATCTCTATGAAATCAAGTCTCTTTTTTAAATCACTTTGATTTCAAGGGAATCTAGATTATCATTTTTACTTGATGTTGAAGTGAACAAACCCCTGTAAAACATACCATATCATAAGTATGTTAAGTCATGTATTTGAGGGTAAACTGTTGTGATAAAATCATGATAGTTGTGAAAATCATAGAAATATTTTAATTAGAATCGAACTTTTTTATTTTGTACACACATACACTTTCCTTTCAAAATTAAAATGTGTAATATGTGAAATTAAAATAGAATTTAAATTCATGAAAGTTATATCAATTTGATAAAAATATCTATCAATTTAGAAAAAAAAGTATCTTACCATTAACGAATAATGCACACAGAGGAATGATGAATATAAACTCCTTCGTCATTCTCTGGCTGTTATGAATGACTGTATGTATTTTAACTGTATTTTCTTGTAAATACAATGGAAGATTAACTTATTGGTCCAAACAAGTTGCACCTTCAAGTCAATCACTTAAGGGCATATCCTCGTCTTTTACATATACATATATATGTACATAAATGATATGTGTCAATCATTTTAGCATTAGCTTGTGTATGTTAGAAGTTAGTTAGTGCTTATCTAAAATTTTCCATTTTTATAAATTTTATACTGAATACTGTATTTCAAAACCAAAAAAACTTTTAAAATATGAACGGTGAATGTTTATAATTAATTTTATAGTGTTATCTTTGTCTCAAATGTATGTGACATTAATGAGTACATTTCTTAGTCTGTTTTTATTTAATTGCCAAGTGTCAAAGTTTCCCCGAGGGTTTAACCGGCCTAGAAGTTGGTACTTCTGTGCTATATGAATTATCATTGATATGGTCATATTTGTAAATTAACTGTGAACAAAGTTTTGGATATTTTGAAATACTAAGGCTTTTCTACCTCAGGAATAGATTACCTTAGCTGTGTTTGTCAAAACTTTTAGGAATTTTGATCCTCAATGCTCTTCAACTTCGTACTTTATTTGACCTTTTTAACTTTTTAGTATTCGAGCGTCACTGATTACTCTTTTAAAGACGAAACGCGCATAAGCGTAAATACAAAATTGGTATCTATGATGAGTGTATTTTATATACCGCATAACGATCAATAAAATGCCTCGACAAATGAAACATAAAACAGTAAAATCTAGAAGAACAACAAACTCATTTATTTACAAGAAAAACAAACGAAAAAATAGGTAAAACATTCTTTAACAAAAGACAAATACAGGCTACTGATCTGGGACAGGGGCATATATAACGTGTCACGTTTAAACATATTTTTGTTGGGGAAGTGGCTTAACAGGGGAGAGCTAACTATATAAAAAAACTTAAAATCAATTGAACAGTTAATATATAGATAAATAATATCCGTATTTCAGTTTTCATCTAATCTTAGAATTCTTATATCTTAAATTGATACGTCTTAAAATAAACGTCGTTTAGTTAGGGATTGTCAGCAAATAATGCAGCTAGAAATTTTAACTATTTTCAAACTGCCTACATAAACAAATAATCATGATTTATTGATAAGATTTCTTCACATTTACAATTGAACTTTAGCCTGAAAACTTAATCTTATCTAAAAAAAAAAAACATCCAGTGTGTGACTTAGCATGTTGTCTTTCGGTAGAGAGGAGATTAAAAACATATTTCACCCCACATTGAACATAAATTACATTAAGTAAACAATAAGATTAATGTCAGTTTCCAATTCTTATATAACAAAAATAATACAAAACAACACATCTTTATTAAACAATTAAGCTTTTGGGTTTACGATTTAATTTTTTTTTTTTTTTAAGCAACTTATTTTCCATATTTAACAGGTATATGTATATATTAAAGGTTATGCATATTGTTGTCAGTCATAAATAGAGATATATAAGTACATTTGTCCTATATATTAACCTTAAGTTTCTTCATTTATGTTTATATGCGTTAATGTCATCGTTAAACTGGACATCTGCATTTCTAACACACAAAATATCATTGAATTGCTGAAAAAGACACCTTTATTTTTCTCAGTTTCTATTATCCGATAAAGAAATTACGATTATCAAGGAAGACAAATGCCATAGAGTTACGATTATCATCCCAATTTTTTCAACGGCAATTTTCAAAGCGCTTAGACAATTCCAGTGCACCGCTACGATCCAAACATGATGTTATGGTATAGAAAAACCTTGCAGCTGAGTAACTTTTGACAAAAACATGCTACATTTGAGAAAAATGATTGTAAAGATTGTATCTATATCTGCCGTCGCCGTATTGGGATAATCGTAATTCCAGTTACGATTATCTCTTTAATACCAGTTAATACTCTTTTAAAAATGCGTGTTATCCTACGGCTTATAAGTCTTTACAATTGGGGAGAAGGAAATGTAATTGTCCACACTTGTAACATTTATCACACGTATATTGCATATTGGTGTCATTGTATTGGCCCGGCGCATGAATATATTTATTGGTTTAATACCGCATGATAAAGTCTTAGTACAGCAAAATGAATAATTTAGTTAAATGTACAAGTTATAGATATATGGTTCAAAATTTTTGTTTACAAAATTTTTATGTAAACCAATACCAGTTATTTATAAAACATGTATTACCAAAATAAGACTAAGTAGTCATCATTTAGCTATACAATGTTGTCGCTTTTCTGCAATTCCAAGAAGTAATAAGACTATGTAGTTTTTGTAGAAATGACATTGAAGATGAGATGCATTTTATTTTAAAATGTCCTACTTAATTAACATTAATTTGTAGGATCCTTTACTATAGATAATTTAGCTGATCTGTAACCATAACATCTTCATGCCTTATACATCATGTACTGTAGCACGCCGCTAGATTAAAACTGACGTGGAATCGTAACACATGCCCATCCAAAGCTCTTTTTTTGAGAGCCCAGGTGGTCGTGTGGTCTAGCGGGACGGCTGCAGTGCAGGCGATTTGGTGTCACGATATCACAGTAGCATGGGTTCGAATCATGGCGAGGGAAGAACCAAAAAATTGGGAAAGCAAATTTAAAGATGTAACATTGTTGGGTTGATGTTTAGACGAGTTGTATATATATAACTCCCGGCGAGGGAAGAACCAAAAATTTGCGAAAGCAAATTTACAGATCTAACATTGTTGGGTTGATGTTTAGACGAGTTGTATAGATCTAACATTGTTGGGTTGATGTTTAGACGAGTTGCATATACATTATGTACACAGCCATTTATCACCATCATTGATGGCGATCCGATGGATACATCTGTTGTAGGGTTGTCACTGACTCAGACGTACTTATGAATATAATTATTTTCTGTGACTGTATCTTACATTAATTTGTAGGATCCTTTACTATAGATAATTTAGCTGATCTGTAACAATAACATCTTCATGCCTTATATATCATGTACTGTAGTACGCCGCTAGATTAAAACTGACGTGGAAAGGTAACATATGGCCACCGAAAGCTCTTTTTTTGAGAGCCCAGGTGGTCGTGTGGTCTAGCGGGACGGCTGCAGTGCAGGCGATTTGGTGTCACGATATCACAGTAGCATGGGTTCGAATCCCGGCGAGGGAAGAACCAAAAATTTGCGAAAGCAAATTTACAGATCTAACATTGTTGGGTTGATGTTTAGACGAGTTATATATATATATATATATATATATATACAACTCGTCTAAACATCAACCCAACAATGTCTTACATTCATGATATATAAGGCATGAAGATGTTATGGTTACAGATCAGCTAAATTATTTATAGTAAAGGATCCTACAAATTAATGTAAGATACAGTCACAGAAAATAATTATATTAATACGTACGTCTGAGTCAGTGACAACCCTACAACAGATGTATCCATCGGATCGCCATCAATGATGGTGATACATGGCTGTGTACATAATGTATATACAACTCGTCTAAACATCAACCCAACAATGTTAGATCTGTAAATTTGCTTTCGCAAATTTTTGGTTCCTCCCTCGCCGGGATTCGAACCCATGCTACTGTGATATCGTGACACCAAATAGCCTGCACTGCAGCCGTCCCGCTAGACCACACGACCACATGGGCTCTCAAAAAAGAGCTTTTGCTGGCCATGTGTTACCTTTCCACGTCAGTTTTAATCTAGCGGCGTACTACAGTACATGATATATAAGGCATGAAGATATTATGGTTACAGATCAGCTAAATTATCTATAGTAAAGGATCCTACAAATAAATGTAAGATACAGTCACAGAAAATAATTATATTCATAAGTACGTCTGAGTCAGTGACAACCCTTCAACAGATGTATCCATCGGATCGCCATCAATGCTGGTGATACATGGCTGTGTTCATAATGTATATACAACTGGTCTAAACATCAACCCAACAATGTTAGATCTGTAAATTTGTTTATATATATTTATATGAGGATCAATTCTGTTACAACTTGTGATAAAAAATTTTTGGCAATCGCCAATGGCAGTCAGCAGGGTTAAAGAACATCAGTAGTTCGACCTGTTAGTCAAATGCATTTTGTTTAGAAATTCAGCAAAATTTGTTTTACATGCACACGTATAAAAATTGCGGTTTTTATCCAACGCAATCATAGGTTTGAACGTAGGTTTTATACTTGTGCATGTAAAACAAATTTCTTTGTAGAACTGTCTCAATACAACACAAACAACATTTACCGAAAGCCCCAAAAAGAAGAAAGTATTTTTAAACGAAACGCATTTGACTAACGGGTAGAACAACTGATGTTCTTTAAATAAAGGCAACAGTAGTATACCGCTGTTCAAAACTCATAAATCCATGGACAAAAAACAAAATCGGGGCAACAAACCAAAACCGAGGGAAACGCATTAAATATAAGAGGAGAACAACGACACAACACCGAAACGCAACAGCACACAGAAACGGACCAAGCAACAGACAATACACCACGAGAATAACAAATATAACATCAAAACCAAATACATGAATATGGGATAGACAAGTACCGTGCCACGTCTTATCTCAAAAATAAGAGAAAACAGAAACGACTCAACGTTAAAATGCAACACACACACAGAAACGAACAATATTATAACAATGGCCATCTTCCTGACTTGGTACAGGACACTTTTAAAGGGAAATAAAAGTGGTGGGTTAAACCTGGTTTTAAGGCATGCCAAACCTCGCACTTTAATGGCACAGTTAAATATAACATTAAAATGAAAACAAAAAATTACAGGACTACAATACAAATAAAAAGCAGAACATATTAGACAAAGAAAAGCATGATCAATAGATAACAAAAAGCATCAGGTTTAAAATTCAATACGCCAAAAACGCGTCTAGTCCACACGAGACTCACCAGTGACGAAAAAAATACAAAATTGTACAGCACTGAAGATCAAAAGTTGAAAAGGTTTTGCCAAATACGGCATTGTTTGTATGCCCAGGATAAGAACATTCATATTATATAAAACAATTCACACTATTGCAAACAGTTAATTTTAACAAATGAATATGAAAGAGATATACACAATGAAACTGAAGTAAAAACTAATTACAGAAAACTAAACCCGAATACATAACGCCCAGATATACAAAATCGAAAGTGAAAAAAGTACAAAGTTGTACAGCACTGAAGATCAAAAGTTGAAAAGGTTTTACTAAATACGGCATTGTATTATGCCCGGGATAAGAACCCTATTATATAGAACGATTCATGCTATTGCAAACAGTAAATTTTAACAAATGAATGTGAAAGATATATTCATAATGAAACTCAAGTATTAACTTATTACAGAAAACTAAACCCGAATACATGATGCCAAGTTCAATACAGCATAGACACACCAGAATCAGTCCAGGCGTTGACGCAATTAAAAAAATGACGTCACATACGATGGCGAAAAGGCAAACGTTATGCTACATTTGAATTTATAAAATTTAGAAACAGCATGACGTCACACATGAATCCTGGTACTTTTGATAACTATGAAAAACTATAATTTAAAAGTGAGCTAGAATTAGGATTGCTTTAAGATTATATTAAAACTAAATACTGATAATTCATTAAAACAAAATGCATATTGCAATACTTATTAATAGCAATTAACTGTAATATATATATGTCCAGTTTGTTATGAATCCAACTTCAAACGTAATTAATCGTACAAAATTAAATATAATTAATAAAGGCGGTGATTAATTTTTCTATCCGTAACACCTAAATATAATAAAAAGAGGTCAACACATTTGACAAAATGAGAAGATGAGAATTACAAATATAACATTAAACATATAAACTAAATACATGAATTTGGGATAAACAAGTACAGAAACACGTCTTATAGTAATACGAATTCACATACAGCAAAACAGTCACAATCGGGAATAAGTCACGTTTGGTAATTAAAAGATAAGACGAAATAATGACAAACCACAATCTACCATGTGGTAAAAATGTCCTTAGCTAGTTTGGTTAAAGAGACATCATATGGATCCACCAATTCGTGATGGTGCCCATAAAATTTACGAAGTGTCAATTTTAATCTGTCCTCCTTTAACCCTGCTGACTGGCACTGGCGATTGCCAAATAAAATTGATCACAAGATTTAACAAAATGGATCTTATCAAATATCCTTTCATGACTGGTTTTGGAAATTATAATAAATTATTTAGTCAAATTTGTTTTTGTTATTTCTAACGCATGTCTTATGGTCAAATTAAATCTTTATACAATGTAAAATACATTAATTATATGGATTATATAATTCAAAATCTCAAACAAGAATAATGATACCTAGGCGAGTGTAATATTTGAAAAAGACGTCTAGTTTTAAGGACTTTAATGCACCCAACTAACACACGGCTAATTTCTTTTTTTAATGAAAGAATAATGATTTAACTATGATTTTTGTCCGATCGTCACAAAATCGTACGTTGCAGTTTTTGTAACATTGACGTTTATTTCAGAAATGAGTTGAAATTTATAAAACTACGACATGTTTAATTTTTCAAGCAAAGAAAATTAGTCGTATCTCTTCTTTTAGACAGAATAATTAAGACAATTAGATTCTTAGAATAATGAAAAATAATATTTAAAACTGGAAGTCCGCATGCTTTTGCATTCCGTCTAAATATTTGACATTTTGTTCGAAAATTTTCATAATACTGACCTTTTCGGATCTACAATTAAATTTTTATCAAATGTTTTTGCACTCTATCAGGTTTAGAACACAGCAAATTACTCATCACATATCGTATTTTCATTCAAGATCAAGACTTTATCTCAACATTTCCTAAAATCCTGAATTTCTGTAATTTTATGATGTTGGATACAATCTCTATAGTTTCCGGAATCCCTTATCTATTTCGTTATCGGTTTTTTACTGAATATATTAGTCCATTTCCGTATACTTAATAGTGCTATTAGAGAACGATCAATCATTGTAGCTTAAATAGATATAAAATCGTCCGAAATTAAGATCAAATCAAAGTAAAACATAGTTTTTGAGTTCTGTAAAATTCACCCCTTTCTAAATAAGGAATCGTATCGGAAAATTGTAGAAAATCTTCCAAATCGTGTCAAATTTTCACAGTCCAGTTCACAATGAAACCATTCCTATGCTAAAAAGCAAAAACTATCCATTAATTGAAGCATATATGCATAGTCTGTCATGTATTTACTACATAGAAACTATGTAGTTAAACACTTAAATGAAGATACAGTTGTATTGCCGCAGTGAGAAAACGAAAACAGGAAGTTTACAGAAGACTGGTCGATGAATATGAACAAAATGAAATCATTCCATTTGAAAATACAAAATATCATACGAGTTCCTATAAATATTTCAAAAGTAAGCACAATCTATCATCTTCTGTTTTGTCTGTACAAAGATTTTGTACTACATGTACCAATTCTACCGACCAGTCTCTTTATCGTCATATATCAACGAGGGCAGTAGATCTACAACTCATTCTGATTAGTCTGTTGTATATTTTGCAAATGTATAAAGCCTATAAGCAAGTTATACACCCTTATAAGGTATCCTCTGAGGAGCAAACTCACGCTGTATTGAGTGGTACTACATATATCTCCTACAATGATCTGATTTACAAAATAACTCATGATGATTTTAATAATTAAATCTTTATACCATCGAGCTAGCATCGCTAAATATTTGCTACAAAATTTGAAATCAGAAAGTAAAGAGCCATTTAATTCTGAACATAAAACAGCTTTTACTTTCATTTCGACTATTAAAGATGACGTGCCTGTACACAAGGAAGTTTTCTGGTTAACAACTTTAATTACTTGATCAGTTAACCGGGCTTAATTTCTGCCCGAGGATCGCCGCCGAGAAAACTACACAACACATTATCAGCTTCAACAAAAAATAAAAATATATGTTCAATTTATAGTTACATGTATACAGCACCAACGAGGCCAAGGTACATCCAATGTTGTGTAAAGTAGCTCTATAATTTTGTCTTTTGTCGTAATGACCGGAAATTACTCGTTAAAATGACTGTTATATACAGTCTGTCAAGTTTAAAGATCTGAGCATTGACTGCGAAACCGGTTGCAAGCACTTTATGCAGCTACTAGTATTTTATGGAAGCAGATATAGGGTAAATTTGTAATCCAATCAGAGGAATATCCATTATCTAAAAACATTTCACTGGATTATTCAATTGAAATTATGCCACCTGCTTTAAAACATTTTTGTAATGTCTTTTTGGATGATGGCGCATCTGCGGCAGTTAATTAAGCGTACGATATTCCTATTGACAAAGTTCTTAGATGTATGGCTTTAGTAGAATGTTTATTATCAATAAATATTTTTTTTTACTCTTCTTCATTTAGGTTTATTATTACAAATGCACCGTATTTATGGACACACCTTTGACTATTAACAAGTTTGACTCCTCAGGATATTAGAAAAAATGAAAATGGGGCATACATTTTACATGGCATTATTTGTCTTCTGGGGGTCAACATTTTACCCAAGACAATGTCGACCTAACTACAGAATCAATAAAAGTTCTCCGTATGGTTTTGGTTTGCTAAAAGGCAACATTGGTCCGGTATGATGGCATCCAACTTTCTCCAAGATTTGATCTGTTCACGCGTTGGTATAGGTATAATAGGAGGGTTGAGATTTCCAAAAACATGTTTAACCCCGCTGCAATTTTGCGCCTGTCCCAAATCAGGAGCCTCTGGCACTTCTAAGTTTTGTATAATTTTTTATTTTAATTTCTTGAGTATATTTCGAAGCTTAGTATCACGGCCATTATCATTTCAAACTAGTACATTTTTGTTTATGGCCAGCTGAAGAAAATCTCCGGGTTTGAGAGTTTCTTGTTGCATTGATGACCATTTGGTGGTCTTCGGCCGTTGCGAGCTTTTAGACGGGTTGGTGTCTCTTTGATAAATCCAGCATGTCATTTCCCAATTTTTAATTCAATATGTATATAGTAGATCTTGTGTCCGCTTTGAGCAAAACCTCTGCTGTACTGATATATGCCCATGCCAAGGAAGTTGTCTTTGTATGGATATGTTGATGAGATTACAAGTTAAAATGAAGCTATAATATTTCGATATCGCAATATTTCGACACGTAAATGGTCCAACATCCCATTGATCCGACGTTTCGATCATTTAGGTTATACGCTAACGGGATATACATATAAGAAAGCCAAATAAAAGATTCAATATACGGATAATCTTGTTCTCCGTTTGAAGCGGTGAAACAAGATATCAAAAAGTAATACTTAGTGACAAGGAAGTCCCACGTCATCACTAGCGTAATTTAAAAAAGTACAAACTTCTTTGTCCAGTGTTGTTTGATTAATTATATATCTCAAGATACACGGCGGCCCACTTAAGTAAAATCAAACACAGTTTGACGTTCAATGAGTGATCTGTTTTATATTTCCTTGTGATGTTTTATATAAGATTTTTTTTATATAAATATACTAGTAGTACTTTAATCATTTTACTAATGTTAGTTAGTACTCTTATCATATCTGATTAAGTGATGTAAATGATCCAGATTTAACATATTGCACTACAATAGCAACAAAAATTCTGCCCTATGGTTGTCTGATCTTGAAGCGGTTGGCAGGCTTTCAAACTAACAGGAGACCATACGCTTGCTCAATGGTAATGTACAGCTCATCATGGGACTTTTCTAAAAAATTAAAAATACGTCATATGTTATATTTCCCCATTGCTTCAAATATTTTGTTTCGGAATATTTATATCAAATTTGCAGATAAATGTTTTTAAATACGTGCAATCAAATAATATGGAGGAATAATAAGATTTAGATAATACAAGGGCTTCTACAGATACAATTGTGTGACTAAATGGTTGATTTTCAAAGACTCATAGAGAAAACGTTACGTAACATGCGTAACCGTTAAAATCAACCAAAATTTATTAATGATACTATGATAGAAATATATTTTCCAAACAGTAATACAGTATTCCCATAAACACGATAAAATTGGTTCGTTTTTAAATTTGTTTAGACTAGATTTTTCTACTGAAAGTATCCGTGAATTAAAATTGAACCTAAGATCTTCGTCCTCGATTTAAAAACAAAATGCACCATATTTTTTTTGACGACCAAGATATCTAGAAAGTACACACTGTAAGCTCCCCTGTGATATACAATTTAGCCGTGTGTTAGGTAGGCACATTAAAAATATATCACTCGCCTAACAATGCTGGAAGACAATGCTAGCGCAATACTAAAACGAATCGTAAACCAGTTGTTCGGATGGGTAAGGAGATCCGTATTATTGATCAATTTGACCCGTACGATTTTTTTTCAGCAAAAGAAACCAGGTATGATAGTTGTGTTTCATTCTTACAGTTAAAGTGGTAGTTTGACGTTTGATGTTGTCAATTTTCATGACCTTACTCTTTGTGAACAAAACAAATGTTTGTGTTAAATGACGCTTGATAATTTCTTGTCAGGAATATGTAATTTGTTGATTATAGATACTAGTACAGTACTGAAAAAGACCTAATACGATTGACTAGTTGACTGTAAGTTGCTTAACATCTAATGGAAAATAGTTCATACACGTTCTGGAAAAGATAAAAGAACAATGAAAACAATGGACAGGTTTTGTAATTGAGGTCGTCAAGTCCAACAATTTTTACAGCCAATGAAAAACGAAGATGTATTAGATAAGGACATACATTTGACTTTTAATAGATAACCTTAAAACACTTAGAGGAGTTGTTGCAAGAGTTATTAACGTGTAGAGATTATGTCAGTCCTTCTAAATGTAGAGTTAGATTTAAGGTTTCCATTCTGACAGGACGAAGCTACAATGTACGTTCTTCATGCATCTAACACAGACAAAATAGGCGCCCAATTTCAGCAAGGGTTTTACTAATGGTCGAAATGAGAAATTTGGTGATCACCCTGGGTTTATTAAACTTTCATTTTCTTACGTTGTACGGCTCTTCATTCTTGATGCTTATTACAGTCATGATGATACACTGTAATTGAAATCATTTTTTACCGTGACATAAACTTTGCTGCTTCCTATCCGACTCCCGTTGCACACAGATAATTGAAACTAGAAACTTTATACATCTTATTTATTTGTAACAACTGTATAGGTACTGACCCTTCGGGTATCGGAATATGAGCAGCACATCATGATGCAATGACATGAATCATTTATTTCTTACAACTGTCAAATTCAAGGGAATGATATTTTCGACATTTCTTCATATGCAACTGGGTCTTACGTTCTATGATTTGGTGGTACTAAATATGGAGTTCAGCGGTTGTTTTTGATTTAAGTTTGTCATATTTGTTTTTGTTATTTGTTTTATAATAAATTGAGCCGTCTGTTTTCTTAATTGGAACGTTTTATATTTTGTTATTGGACCTCTTATATCTGACAATATGTAGGTGCTTTTTTCTCATTACTGAAGGCCGCACGATTGCTTACGTCTTATTCAATGAACTTTTGTGAATAAATGTCTCATTGGCAACTATACAAAGTCTTCTTATTTTCATATTGAGTGTATGACGTATCAACTGGTATTTGTAAATGCTATACGATTGAACGATAAGATACTGCTCGGAAATGGTAAAATTGCCTATAAATTTTACGGTCAATGGCTTTATACAAAATGATCCATGCACATTGGGGCAAGGCCAGATGAACACAGAACTAATAGGGGTCAAACGAACACAGAAATTAACACCTGACAATTATAAATACTAAAGTTGATCACACAGAAATATCATAGCCGTTTGTTATATTCTAATCCACAATGATGCATAATGAATTGGTGAAAATGCACATAAAAAGATGAAGTAACGACATAGCTCGATCGTCTAGATCCACTTATGTATTTTAAAAGTCTTGTCCTGATGACTTCAATAGACATCATGAAAGAAAAACAGCTGTTTAAAATCAAACTGTTTGCACATGAATGGATTTTGTTTTTTAAATAATGGGCAAGACTTACATTGTTGATCCCAAAACACCACTAAAGTGAGTAATTATATGTTTGTCAATCGGAAATGGGTAATTACATGTTAGTTGTCCCTTTCATGTTCGTTTCTTAACATATATAAAATTACCAATTATTTCATATTATTGACAACCGGATCGACCAAAATCATGCTCTGTAGTATATATACATGTATCATCTTCGTCCACATTATTTCGAAAACAGTCCAAATAACGGAATGCTGCATGTGCTGACAATACTATGTCTTTTTCGGCTGCAAGAAGTATTCGTTTCAGGTAAGTCATTTGCAAGACGGGGTGTATCCCTGCTCTTTTTTCAGTACGAACATTAATAAAGCATATATATGGTAAACGTAAATTAGTTATCATCAGATATTCTGAGTGACAGTAAAAAGTATAGAGATCGACATATACAGAACTACAAACCAGTATGAATATGATTTAACTTTGTCCAGTAAAACGAGTATACAGAATCTAGAGAGAAACTTGTGTGATTTTTTACCTAGTGCAGCTTTTGAATTCACTTGCTATGCACCAGTCTCACTTCCCTCTTCCAGTTTCTACACTATTACACGCAATGCAGCTACTACACAGGGTATGAATACAATGCTTTCAAGGCCGTATTTTCGATCGCCAAAAGTGCCTAATAACTGCAGGGGCGGTTACACATCTTGCAGAAAAGATTATGTGCGAGGTGAAGCAAAAACTAGCCGACGAACTTCTTTTCAGGTTTTATCAGAAGAAGGTTATTATGAAAAGACACCGATTGTCCAACTCCCAAAAACTTATATTATGCGAATGTCTTAATGGTTATGCAGCGAGAAATTCTCGCACCCGGAGGTGTTCTTCGGCTGGCCCCTAAGGAAACATATATACTAGTTCAGTAAGAATGAATGCCATACTAAACTCCAAATTGTACACAAGAAACTAGAATTTAAAATAATACAAGACTAACAAAGGCCAGAAGCTCCCGACTTGGGACAGGCGCAAAAATGTGGCGGGGTTAACAGGCTTATGAGATCTCAACCTTTCTCTATACCTCTAGCCGATGTAGAAAAGTAAACGCATAACAATACGCACATTGAAATTTAGCCGAAGGGAAGTCCGAAATTTAACAAAATGACAATAATACATAAATAACAACAGACAACTAGCAGTTAACTGACATGTCAGCTTCGGATTTCATCTAAACTAATTGAAAGAGCAAGTCTTCGTCATATAAATATCAGGCACAATCCTTCCTGTTAGGTTTTTAGTATCATATCATCATAACATATATGAGTAGAACATAACCCGTGTCATGCAAACAACTGATTTTAAAATAAATGTGTTTAGTTCCGATGCAAAGATCCTATGAGTGAATCAATATTAACGCCAAAATATGCAACAGTATCGTAATTTTATCCCTTCTTAATAAGGCTATTTAAAGGTTTTGTAAGCTTCTGAGGTGAATACTGACATGTTTGTACTTTGTTAAGAATATTACCATGAAAGATTGAATGTGAAATACCCGAACGTATAAGAAGTCTGCATGTTGAGTTATATTTACGAAATATTTCCTTGTACTGATGATAAAATTTAGTAAATGATTGGACTAGTTTGTCATATAAAAAACCCTCGTGTAATAATTTTTCATTCATACATACATTTATCTCGACAAGGGAACGTCACCATCTAAAAATAGATAATTAACAATAGGAAATGAAAAATCATATCTTTTATCATAAATTTTAGTATTAAGCTTTCAATTTATGATATAGATATCAAGATCGAGTAAAGATCAGTGGTCATTGTTAGTATAAGCTTTATTTAAAGTAAGTTCAACAGGATAAATCTCTTTATTATACGTACTGAAGTCGTCATTATTGAGAGCCAAAATATCATCCAAATATCTAAAAGTATTATTAAATTTTTGTAACAGATGTTGATTCGATGGGTGAATTTTGTCCAACATTGTACCTCATAGCTATACAAAAACAGGTCCGCAATAAGTGGTGCACAGCAAGTCCCAATTGGAATTCAGATAACCTGACGATATACGGAATCTCCAAAGCGAACAAAAATGTTATCTAGTAAAAATTCATGGGCAGATATAGTATCAAAGCATATCTAATTGACATAGTTTTTTTGTTTACTGCTACTAAATACTATGTACTTATTTAGGTTTTTGAGATAAAAAGAATCATTTCAAGTGAAATACTCTAACAAATTATGTGAACATTTTCTTGGCTTTTTATATTTTCACCCACAATAACTTAAAGGGGTAAAAATTCTCAATCAAGACATATAATTCATAAAAGGGGTCAGTTGCCAACTGTAGCCATTTTGACCTTTTTGTAAATCTTAACGTTGTGCAGATCTTTGCTATTTACTAAATAATCCATGTTTCAAGGGCAATAAATTATGTAATCGATCTACAGTGCAACCAATTGACACTAATTGTAAATTTGTTTGTTAAAATTTTTACTGTAAACAAATTTTCAGTATTATCTATTTAGTTTTTCCGACGTAGTCGGTATAGTTTCGGTTTGTGCCCTTTGAACTTAGGGAAGCTTAACTATGGCAACAGAATACGCATGCTCGAAAATCCTTTCGTGATGGAAAGCAAGTGAAAAACTGTAAATATTTGAACTAGATCTTAAAAGGATTTATATTTTTATTAAAATAATTGTTTCTCAAATAGCTCTTTGCATCCATGACAGCTGTTGTTTCGGAACAATTATAACGTGTTCAACGTACATGACTTTTAGAACGCACTTACGCATGTGAGATTTCCGCGGGGTTTTAGTGAATGTAAACAGAAAGATGCGAATACTGAACATAAACAGAGAAAACGTTATTTAAATGGTAAATCAGTTATTTAAATATAATCGGAATATTCACAAAACAATTTGTAACGTTATTTTGTTGGTATAAGCATCCCAGTTGCTAAAGTGATGAATTATAAAAGTGTACGAACAGCCATTTTGTGGTTAAAAGAAAACAATATACTTTACTGGGGTTTTCCAAAATGAAAATATCTTAGTTGAGTGCTTCAGCAACGTGGAAGCTTCTACTTATATTACCAATAGTTTGTAGCTTTGTTAACCATGAATTAACTTTAATGTAAACAGCAGTAAATGTATATTTGTTTCTTGTTATTTGCACTGGATTTTGTCACAAATAACATTTTAGGTGTCATCACCAGGGATGGGGTAATTGAAAATGTAATGGTAATTAAGTGTAATGCATTACAATTTTCCATGTAATTGAATGTAATGTGTAATTGAGCATTTTTGGAATTACATGTAATGGTGATTTAATTAATTACTTTGAAAAAAGCATGTAATGCTCAATTACTTTTGAATTACATTTCAAATACATATACTTTTATGGTGTTAAAGATAATGATTTGTGTTTGATAATTAGAATTTTAAAATAATACATGTTTATCAAATATTGATATCACATACTTTTTTAATATATGAAGTCTATATTTTATACTGAAGTTACAATGTCTATTAATATTTATTTGACCTACAGATGTTTTCTTTAATAATTAATCTTTAATTATAAATTAAAAAAAATGTGAGAATCATATATAAGTGTTTAGTTTTAAAAAAGATAGATGAACTAAATAGATTGATAAGTAATTAATCACCTTGTTAAACAAAAAACAAAGTGTCACTGTGAAAAATCTTTCTTAGACAGTTCATTTAGAATTTAAAATCACTGTCCACTATCATTTTGTCAAATTAGTATACACAAAAGGATTATAGAAATAAAAATTAATAGCTGTAAAAACAAACAGCAATTAATCAGATTGAAACATGCAGGAGCAATGCCACTGTTACAGGTATTTTTATCTTATTAGCAAAATATTGCTAATATTTAGACATTGTACATACTTTATTTGTACTAAAAATTATTTTCAATATTGTGACAGGCACACTTTTTGATATTTTTAATGTAAAAAAAAAGTATTTATGATTTATGTATAATATCTTTATTTATATTCTGATTAATTTAAATGACTTCATTTCTGAGATGTCAAAATACCCCTTGATGTATTGACAAGTTAATAAAAACCAATTCCCTCTCCTATCAATATGATGATCTTCTGATCATAGAACTTCCATGTTCTGATCAAACAATATATGCCACATTAGCTGTCGAAAAGCTATTTAGAATGCTATTAAAGTGTTCAGACCAGAGAGATGCAGACTAAATGACAAAACATTAAAATAGTTAATAATTATCAATAATGCAACGCTTGAACTATGCTTACATGAACATTTTACACATGCATTATTTATACATGTATAATATTGTTAAAAAATACCATGACGAAATGTAATGTGTAATTTAATTAATTACTTTATTAAAGTAATTGTAATTTAATTAGTTACATTTCAAAAACAGTCTAATGTGTAATTGATGTAAATGACCATTTTTGCAATGTAATGTGTAATTTAATTAATTTCATTCCAATGTAATTGACCCCAAGTCCGGTCATCACAATATTCTTATATAGTATTGCCTTTATATAACCAGACTTACAGTTGGGTGCAGACCAAGCATTACATGTAGTCGGGCCGAAAAAGTTAACGCGGCTTTAACTCGCGTGCACTTCATGTAAACGCCGCATTAACTGTGCGTTAACTCCGAAATTGCAGTAAACGGGCGTTTACACTCGCGTTTACCTCCGCGTTAACGCAAAAACGACGCGTCTTCTAATTTTGTAAAGAGTAAACGGGCGTTTACTTTCCCGTTTACCTCCGCGTTTACGTGAAAAGATGCGCGACTTCTATTTTCGTAAAAAGGAAACGCACGTTTACTGTTTGTAGCAAACGCGCGTTAACGCAGATTGTCATCGTATCCTGGAAACACTGACCTAAAATATCAAATGATAAGGTACATCAAAATTAACTGACCAATTGGTCATTGCAGCTTGACATATTGACAATTACAGTTAATTATAAATGTTATCACACATCAGTATTTAATTGAAAAAATAATTAAAGTAAATTTCTTGTTCTTCGCAAATATTAGTTTAAGTATGTTTATTCAAATAATTTAATCCTCACCATAATCAAACAGTTTTCTCATCTAAGACAGTCTGACTCGTAAAAAAAAATTATTTGATCTATTTGATCCAAGTTATCTATTTTAGTAGAAATTCAGTTAATTTTTTTTGTCATAATGGACCATATAATACAATTGAAAGCAATTTATGTAAGGATCGATTGTATAATACAAAAGGTATCAATATTTAAATATTATGACTAACAAATTTTGTTTACATCAATTTAGAGTGCCAGCATGTCCTTTTTTATACAAATTATTGAATCGTAAACCAATTAAAGTAGTTTTCATGCCTCAGACTGATTCGTATCATAAAATATTTGTGTATGTTGTACTGTTATACCACTGTCCCAGGTTAGGGGGATGATTGTGACCCCACTAACATGTTTAACCCCGCCACATTATTTATGTATGTGCCTGTCCCAAGTCAGGAGCCTGTAATGCAGTGGTTGTCGTTTGTTTTAGTGTTACATTTTTGTTTTTCGTTAATTTTTTTTACATAAATAAGTTGTTTTTTTTCTGGTTTCAATTGTTTTACATTGTCTTCCAGGGGCTTTTATAGCTGACTATGCGGTATGGGCTTTGTTCATTGATGAAGGCCGTACGGTGACCTATAGTTGTTAATGTTTGAGTCATTTTGGTCTTTCGTGGATAGTTGTCCCATTGGCAATCATACCACATCTTCTTTTTTATATTTTGTTGAAAAAAGGGCCAAACTATGTATTACATTACTATATTTGTGTTAGTTTATTTTTTATTTACTATCATGACCGACAAAAATTTGAAGATAAAGTTCATTCGTTTGTGAACTATTGTAAAACTGTGTTTGACACAGCCGTACTGTCGTGATAACACGCATGCTTTAATATTGATACGATGTTTACTGTAAAGTTTATCGATAACTTATGGTTTGCGTATTATAATTTAATTGTTATATTTCCTTTTTTTGTGGTACATTTGAAATTTTTATTGTAGAATGATTAATAAAAAAAAAAATTATAAAAGGAAAAAAAAATTACTGTACCGTATATAATAAATATGGTGTTCATTTAGTTTAACGATCATACATTTTACGCAAATTACAGAAAGATACAAATTTTAAGGCATTTATGACTGATTTCTATTTTGCCATTAACATACCAAAGCTAATACCGACTTATATTTTAATTTGCTATACAGTTTATCCATGTGACTGATAGGATGACTAGGTTCCATCATGTCGATTGTCTGAAGTGGCTAATTGATGAATAGAGCCTGTAAAAGAAACTATTTGGGCAAAAATACGGTATTTTAGACTTTGATACTATCCTGCTTGTTGGGTCCTTATTTAGAGTTAATGTTCAGTCTATGAAGAATGTCAAGAACGCCCGGCATACGCAAATTGGCACAAAAATGATTCAATGAATCCTGAATGTTTACTACATGTATTTTTTCGTGGTTGTACTTCATCATAATGTTGCTATCGTTTGTCCATGTTTTCTTTATAATGTGTTTTTTTTAACTGTCTTATCTTTTATTTTTATCTTGAGAGTCTTTTGGTATATAATAATTTGGCTTGGTATTTTGGATAAATTATTATACCTTTTTTCCATGGTCTTTATAGTTAGCGGCACCGGACCAATTATATCCGACCGTATAAGTGTCTCCATGTTGCAACTCTCTGTCAACCGACTTGATACGGTTTGTTACAAGTTTCTATATTGCATCAAATCATGACGTCCATTTTGCTCGAGCGGATCAAGATCGTATCGCAATTTTTGAATTTTGTTCGTTTATTTATCTCTTGGGTACACTTGATGGTATAATCAATTTCGGAATGTAGCATTTGTTTGAAATTTAGTGCAATTCTATTTACATCGGATTGAGATTAATGTGATGTTATTGGCTGAATTTAAGGACGATTAGTGGTCAAGAGAGCGAAAGCGAAAACAAGCAATCAAGTTGAGATGACCAATGATAATTTGTTCATAGATATTTTTCTTAGACGACGTTAATTTCAGTTACAATGGGTACGTGATCCTTTATTTTCTCACGATACTTTTTAAAATCACTCGACTCCGCTGAAAAAGGAAATTATCAGTCAACAAGATCAAAGGAAAGTTTTCTAAAAAAGAGATCGTAGTAAATGATCAGCACAAATATTAATGTTATCATGGTTATGTTTACAATGTTATAAACATCAGATGACCGTGATTGTTTATGTTTATGTCTAAGTTGAATTACCTTGGCCCTCAATCAGAAGAAATCACTATATATAACGCGTATTTAGTTACTGTTCATACACACTGCTTACTGGAATATAATAACTTGACATCAGTTTATATATCACAAACATCACATTTTGAAGACAGCCAATGTCATAATTACAATCCACGTTACATTAAAAATCGATATCCCACAACCTTAATATAGGACAACTGTCTAAATTATCATAGTTTTCCGGTTTAAGGCAAGCAAAAAAAAGTCCATTATTGTCTCCTAAACAAGTCTTGATGATAATATTTTGTTACTTTTCTTATTGAATTGCACTATAAAATTCCCAAAGTTGGGCGGTCCTAATGTTTTGAGTCCTGATGAAGCTCACGTTCCATTTCAACACGGTTTGTTACCAATGTACAGATACATGTATAAAGGAAAACAGTTTATTGAACTACCGAACAAGCGAGCGTTGCTTAAACAACCTATCAAGTAATTTATTCACAGCCAAATGTATGATATCTCTGGATACAATTTTAGACTTTTCAGTTCATGTTAAGACCAGCATGCCCGTTTTTGACTGAATGCACTACAAGCTAAGGTACCCAGCTGCTGATCATCTAAAAATAATCACGTGAAAGTAAGATGTTTCCGTTTCGACTTCCGAAAAGACGTGGAAGAATGACATTCTAGGCCAAACCGCCTTTATTTGAATCAAATGAGAACACGAGAAAACGATGTTTTCATTTGACCAAAAGCTTAATGATTTTAAACATTAGTTTTAGCCCTTTTACAGGATAGATTTCGTGGCTAAAAAATAACCGAAATGTTAAAAATGTGAATATGTTAATCCAGACCGATGGTGTTTTCGGGTTTATATTTTCACATTTTTACATGCATTACAGTTTTGAGGTAACTCCACGGTATCAGTTTGCTCATTTCGAGAAGACCGTACAGGGACACGTTATTCTTAAAACAGATTTCTGGTTTATAGTTGTTTCTTTTTGGCAATCATTCATATCTTACTGTAAAGCTAACTTAGTAGTGATGATAACAGAATATAGCAAAATATGATTTAGCTATCATAATCTATTTAGAACATTTTTACTTACTAATGATGAAATGTAGTACATGAATAACTTTCAACTGTAAATATCGAATAATCATAGAAAATAATCATTCTAGCTTCAAACGGAAAAATGTGTTTATTTTGGTTTTCCATTAAAGGAAAGTCATTTTTATTTTCTTTAATGCAAACAATTTCAACAATTACATGTACATTTTTTTAAATTGATAGCAGACTAAATTAAATAGTACAAAAACAAGTGTACCTTAGCTGACAAAAATATTTGTCCGACAAGGTTCATTAGAACCAATTCTTAATACATTCCCAAATATGATACGCTGTTTCCTTCAACATCAGAATAATTTGAGTATGAATACAAAGTCATTTGTAAAAAAAGGCGGTATTAACTTGCCAATCAAATGTGCATGAAATGTGCAGAAAAAAACAAAAAAAAACGGAGGTTTACGTTTCAATTTTAATATTTCTGTATTTGTTTATTAATAGCCATAATATAAACAGAAAACAAAATTAAATATCTATTGTCACTATTCATTTTATAATGTTTAGTAAATTGGTCTGACATTTTACGTTGTATCATCTTATTCGCTGTTACAAATAATGATTTATGGTCCTTATATCAATTTCCCACTTGCTATCAGTTCATTCCCAAACGAAAAACCGCGTAAAGTGTAAGTATGTTATAACCAATTTCAGAATGTGTATAATGCTCTAGTTTGATTGTCAAACTTGATGCCATCATTATATAAGTATCCTTACAAAAAACGCTAAATTGCTAAAATATATCTGATTTTCAATATACAAAATATATCTAATTATTTTTTATTTATTTTCTATTGATGAACATATCTATTAAAGGTATACATAGCGTGTTCTTCACAAAATAAAAGCGACTTTTGCAAAGAAACCATAACCACAGTACTCTTATCTTTTGCCTACTTGTCCTATCCCCAATATGAGGGATGACAGCATACAAGGGTTAACTTGGATCTGTTTTACATTTCATGTCCGCAGTAAGATTATGTTCTCTTGTTTGATATTTCAACGTTTGTGGAATATGATGAACTCATCTATGTCATCGAAATTGGAACACAGTACAGTGTACGCAGCATGCATGAAATCGTGACAATTACATTTTAGAATTTCCAAATAAGGTCGGTTGATAATACAACTTTACGACAAAGAGATTTTCTGCATTGCAAATTGTGAAATTTCCATTCCACTCTATTGGAGCATGCACATGAGGATAATTATCTCATGATTTCTGTAATAAAATCTTTCATAGACGGCTCCTTTTTATGGAGCCATTTAACTGAGATTCCGAGAGATTAAGTTGAAATCATCATTGTTGATATTTAGTTCGTTTGATGCTTGACCAATGTTGACTGGTTACATGATTGTATGTTATCACATATGAAACAGAATATGCTTTTCCTTGTGGGACACCTGCAGATATCACACATCTTTTGCCTAATATTCATTGTCATGGATATTAAAAGCTCAAAATGATTTTACCCATTTGTAGGAAACATATGCTATATCCTCACTGTTTGCAATTTAATGTTTAAAAGTGGCATCTCTCTTTACTAAAATAACATCGTTCAGTTTCATGTTGGCATTCCATACTTCACCAATTGGAACTTATAACAATCAAATAGGACATATAAATAACCGTTGTGTATTGCAGTCCAATAGTCATTTATCGATTAAGCTAAAGGAAATACGGTTCATAAACCAAAGCAGAGACAAACATATAAATATAAAACAGTACTAAATAGCAATTGAAAAATATCCCCTACATCACAAGCAATTTAAAATCATTCTAAAAAGATAAACTAATGATTGTATTTTTGTTTTCAAACAACAAACGAAAAACACATATGATGTACAAAATAAACGATAACCACCGGATTTAAGGTTCCTATCTTTTTACAATAATAGATACATACATTATCTGTAAAGTGCATTATATAATAAAAAATTAATCTAGGCGCTTCAAATCTAAAAATAAATAAAATACATCAAACATAAATTACAAAAAAAAAGAAATAAGAAATGAAAACATATATGTACTCAAATATATTCAAAAGTTCTCGGTGGAACCTCGCATTCCCTCAGTTTCTTAGCCTCATACAAAGAAATTTCATATTTAAAGACACTATACGTATATTGTCTAAATATATGTTCTATAGTATTGTTTACAAGGCCCGATAAGATACCGGTATTTGCTGTATATATTGGCCCATAAAATGATAAGTTATTTTCTGTACCTGATTGTCTAATACATTAATGATACTGTTAGTACATTTTGTATCTAAGGTTAAACGTTTATCAATTACGCTGGTGATATATAATTTCTTTCATTGTGTATCAATGGCAACATTCAAAATTGGTTTTACTATATTACATTTTTTAAACACATGATAAAATAAAAAGTGGTCTCTTTCCATCAAAAATTAAATCACAACAATTCGTACTACAAAATGGTGGAAAACAGTACAATTATTTTCGGCCCAATGGCCGGAATCGATATGGAAACAGCCTATAATACATACATGTATTTAGACACGATTGATATTCATATCAACCCACTATAAAGGCTGCATGTATGACTATCCTTAGTTATATTTAGAAATGACTGTTACTGCAGAGTGATTTTCAGGTTTGAAACATTTATCGGGACTAAAATGCAATACCGCATTCAAACTGGGGAATTAGACCATAGTCACATATACATTTTAAGGAAGTCACATGTGATTACGAAATGTTAACATGAGTAACTCTAAGGAATTTTCTATACAATAGGTATCGTCTTATGTTTCAAAATTTCAAAACACCCACTTTGTTAACTTACACGAATAATTTATTCTAAATAGTAATCAGGACTTCGTTTTGACTTATTGGCCATTGTTCATTTACATATTAAATAATCCCAAAGAAAAAAAATCGGTTATTCAAATAGTTTTTAAAGACAAAAACTATTTTCATCATGTGATTTGAATAGAATAGTAATTTCAACAAAAAACAGACAAAGTTTTTCTCACGTATTATTGTTCTATAATCATGGCCTCGAACATTACTGGATAAAAACTTCACTGCTGAATACCTTATTATTATCGATATTTTAAATTGTATATTTGTATGTATCATGTAGATATTGACGTAAACAGTTTGAATCTTTCGGAGATAATCATAATGATTACAGAAAGTAAATAAGCACTTATTGTATTGTCACGTTGCAGTTATGAAATCGACTTTATGATCTCCTTAGAAGAAATATGTTAAAAATAATCATTACTAAATATTGTTGGCCTACTATCTTCCTTTAGAAAACATAATGTATTTCTCTAAATAAGTAATGATCACTTCTCGTAAGTTGTTCTTGATTAATGACATCATCTGCATGTCAGTTATTTGCTTCATATTTACCTATTTCCGTTTTGATCATATAAAAAAAACATGTAACATTCATCTCACTAATAACTTTGTTTATATACGGAACTTTTATAGATTAAAAAACACTCTTGACAATCTGAATAAGCTATGGTTTATTTGAATTTGTTCTCAGTATTTGGAAGTTGTTCGGCATATTGTACAAAAACTAAAGCTGTCATGTTTGTTTCATTCGTAATTTCTTAACGAAGTTATTCAGACAGCCGTTCATATCTTCTACAGTCAAATTGTCTGTGGTATTGATGAATTGAAATACATTTCCCAATTTATAGTAAGCTATGAACTTTTTTAAAACAATTAGTGCATTTCAAAATATCATCGATCATTCACTTTTGTTTATTTGACAATTCAATTTAATTTAGGTGCCTAGCAATTTATTCTATTATATATTTGCACGGAAAAAGTAGGATTTAAATAAAACATGAAAGGTGCAAGACCACAACTTTTTTACAATAGTACATCAAAACTTTTCAAAAGTTGTTCAGCTTTAAAGAAGTTATAAGAATCCTACCTCTTGAACCACTTCATGCAGAATTATTAGAGAGTCTACAACAAGTGTTTTTTTTTAAAGTAGAATTTGTTTCAAAGCTTCCAGTCTAGCTTTTAGATGAAGTTTGTAACGTTGAGCGCATGTCTTGACATCGAAAGATTCGAGCTCTGTATTTTTTGTGAAATACAGACAGTTTTCACGTTTCGAAATCCGCAAAAGCTTTTTCAAACAACAAATCAATCATTACAATAATAGTATTTTATTCAACAGTTTACAAAAAGTAAAACAATCCAAATGATCAGGGTTTTGCAAAACTTAAACGACAAATTTAAAAAAAAAATCCTTCTTCAAATACTAGAACCATTCCATTAACTTCTCGGGGCTAACTCTGATACCACCCCCCCCCCCTCTTTTAAAAAAAAATCCAGAACAAAAAAATCCAGTAAATGGTATCAGTGAACTAATATTCACCTCAGTCATTATTGTAAACTATGTTATTGTCAATTAATAATGATTTTTTTATAATATCAACATTTAAACCCGTATGTCCATATTTCCGAATCCTCCAAATTTGTTCGATACTAACACGTAAAAGTTGCCATATTTGAGTTGCTAAATCTTTTAAACCTATGGTTCAATTTTTTTTAAATGTTTAGAAAATGTTTAGCTTGCCATAGTTTATCAATCTGAGAAAAACAAGAAAATTTCAACGACAGGCTTTTTGTAGGGTATAGTGTTGGGTACCCTCTTAAATCAATGTGGTCAATTTCTGGTAGGAATATACAGGTAGTTGTCTTTTAAAAGTTCATACTTAATTTTCTGATTTGCATATGAATAGAACAATTGTATCTATTACCAGTAGGATTACAACAAATCAAATGTCAAGTACCAGGTGCCGGAAGTAGTCGTTAAAAATATTTTTTTCGCATTTTGTCATTCTTTTTCGTCGTGTTCGAAGATTTATTGTATGTATAATACATGACCATTTATCTACAACAATAACACAATGTAATCATGATATTCTGTCATTTATCAGGAACATTCAGTTGTTCGGATGAGGACTGGTTATTATTTGGAGAAAGGTGTTATTACATTGGAGACACATTAAACTATTTAGACGCAACAGAAGCATGTAGTGATTTGGGTGGATACGTTATGATGCCAAAGACACCAGAAGAGATTGACTTTGCAATAAGTCTTCAGAATATGTAAGCTCATATTAATCAAGTATTGTTTTAGAATTAAACAAATATAATGTTATGGCAGCATTCTATAAAACGATGTCTATAATACTGAATTTACAAGTTCTTATTTGTTAGCCAACATGACCTAAAAACGAGATATCAAATATTTCAATCGTCTACCAAACTAATATAGCACAAGGGGTGCTGTCTAAATTTAGATCTATTTCAGGCCGTCGTTTTTTATATGATTACTACAACCAATAGGTAGCAAGTTATTGGTAATATGTTACAATATACAGGTAGAATCCGAAACCGATATATAACATTTTTATACTGTCCGCCTCTGCGAGTACACCACACAACATTGCATTCGGAATTTGGTATATAGAAGGTTCATAATAATACATGAACTTACTTCATCATTATTAATACTACTAAATTGTATAATTGACCATATCTATGACAAATTAACAGATCTGCTATTTAGACGAATTAAATACGGAATGTGTTTTCAGCATGGTATCACCATCACGCTGGTTCCGATGAATATAATCTGTCGTAGAGTTGTCATTGGTTCAGACTAACTTATAATATGATTATTTCTATGATTACATTCTACATGAATTTATACAATCCTCTACGATAGATAATTCAGCTGATCAGTAAAATTGCATCATCCTGCCTTCTAAACCATGTACTGTGTTACGACGGTAGATAAAAACAAACGAGGCAATGTAAAACCCGGCCACATAAAGCTTTATAAGTGTAGAGACGGGATGGTCGTGTGTTCTATCGCGTCTGTCATAGGGCAAGGCGATTTGATGTCACGATATATCGATAGAATGAGTTCAAACCCTGATAAGAAGTTTGCCTTCTTAAATTTATAGATCTTACATTATTGGTTGTTTCAATTTTCCTGTTTCAATATCAATATTTGTGCCATATCAAATTGAACATGTTTCATATTCTTGAATGGCAAATGCTTATTAGCTATTGGTGTAACCTATAATCAGGCAGCATCAAACGTGTTCATTGCTACGTGTTCTCAAACATCGTCCCCAAGTTTTTCATGTTGCAAGTTTTTAGGCTTCATAGGAATGTTTCCAGGCTTGAGAGCAAATGCAATGCACTTTCCTATATAATTTCAATTTCAAAAGGCACCTAATGGATCTGTTTTGTGTTTTTTAAATGGGCATGACTTCCGTTAATTTAGTAAGTATCTTAAGTATGGCAAGTATTATATTTATCAAATTGTAAACCCACAAGTTCACAAAGAAGTAAGATTTTACTAAAAAAAGCATCATATATCAGTTTCCGGTACTACATTTATCATGTTTATTGAGTAATACGTTTTTTAAGCTTTGATTTTGCCAGATTTTAAGTTTAGTTTAAACAATATTTTATTCAAATAAATTGAATTGGATTGGGCAAAAGGCATAGCCTGTGTAAGCCCTCTCCACAAAACAAGGTACAATATATTACATTCAAACAAAGCAACACATGCATAAACATAAAGACAAAACAGAATTAATTTTTCAAAAATACCTCTTAGCTGACTGGAATGATGTTTCAAATAGTTAGCTCAGATCAAAAGTATGACTATTTTCAAAATGCTTCAAATGTAAACTCAGAAAAATTAATAAAAAATATACTATGAAAAAAAAAAGTTTAAGTTTTATAAACTCCAACATTGATTTAGAGGTCTCATATTAAACTAAATGGTCTCCAGTCAGCTATCTAAAATAATAAATTTAATAACTCATTTTTAAAACAACATTTTTGATATCATGTACTTATTTTTACTAAATTATTGCACCTGAAGAAAAACGACAGCGAGTAGTAACCATATTGATACATTAAAGAATTATAATAATATAAAAAGAATTTAGAATATTAATAATAAAAGGAAAAAAAAATAGATTTAAGAAATTAAAGATATACAAATTGAATATATGAATGATATAGAAATAAAGGTGCATTTATATTTAGTAGCTTTTTAGCTTTAATAATATTAATTTCAATGTTCTGTCATTTCATTATAACTTTTGTTTCAATATTAATTATTTTTTCTGCTGATTCAGGTCTAAGAGCTTAATATAATACAAAATACAGACATACAAAGTAAAAGTTAATTTGGTTTTGGACTATAAAATACATTTCATTATACAAATCTCTCTGAATTTTTTATATATTCATGAACGGCCTTAACTATCTGCACATTGTCTTCAAAACTCAAAGATTGATCACCAAATAGTATCAAGTTTAAATCAATATCAACTCCATAAGCAGACAGTTTATCAAGGAGTGTGATCCTATTAATAGTGTATGATGGACAATCAAAAAAATAATGTTGGTTGTCTTCACATTTATATAAACATTTAGAACAGGAAGGTTCTTCTGTCAAAAAATCATGAAACAAGTGAGAATTTAAATTACTTGCATCGTTTCGTAATTGACAATGAATAATATTAAATTTTCTTATGCCTGAACAAAAATATTTAGGAGGAATCTCTGGTTTATATATTTTATCAAGTACAGATTTAAACTGGTTAATCGACAAAGCATTTTTAGCATTAGTGTCTAATTCATTCCAGAGTTTAACAACAGAAGGTATGAAACTTTTATAATATGAAACTGTTCTGCACCTTGGTATGGTATAATTCTGAGAGTCTCTCCTAAGATTATAATCATTCGGTGTGAGAAAACAAGGTTCTAATAAGTCTATCATATAACTTGGGGAAAATCCATTTTTTATTTTATAAAATGAAGTAAGTTTTTTCTTCTTCCTTCTGTCTGATAATTTTTCAAGACCTATTTCAGTGTATAATTTTTTAAGAGAAGTTGTACGTCGGAGACCAGTAATAATACGTGCAGTTTCAATTTGAACACTTTCTAATAAGTTAGCTTCTTGTAAAGTACAATTATCCCATACAATGTTTGCATATTCTAGAATAGGGCGAATAAATGCTGTATAAATTGTAATAAGTACATTTCGATCCAAACTATATTTTACTTGTCTTAATAAATGTAATCTAGAACAAGCTTTTTTATAAATTGCATTTATATGTAATTTCCAATTAGCCTTACTCTCAAAGTTGAGACCTAGGTGACAGTGACTTTTAACTTCTTTTATTTGGTCCCCTCCAATGCCAAAGTATAAAGGGGGAGGATTGATATCTTTTCTAGAAAATAAAAGGGTTTCTGTTTTAGAGGGATTAAAGGTTACAGCCCAGTTTTCAGCCCATGTTTTAATTCTCCCAAGATCATCAGTCAAAGACATAGAAACATTATCATAGTCATCATCAATAATGGCATATAAAGAGGTGTCATCTGCAAATAATCTAATATGATTACTCATATTTTCCACAATATCATTAATATAAGTTAAAAAAAGGAATGGACCCAGTACCGAGCCTTGGGGTACCCCAGCACTGGTACCTTTTTGAGATGAATAAAACCCATCCAAAACAACTTTTTGGCATCTGTCACCTAGGTAATCTACAATCCAATCAATTAAATTACTATGGATACCAAAAACTTTCAATTTATATAGCAAACCATCATGCCAAACTTTGTCAAAAGCTTTGGAAATATCGCAAAAAATAAAGCGAATATCTTTTCCTTGATCAAGATGGGAAATAATAGTATTATATATTTCTGCTAGTTGATTTACTGTACTATCACCTGGCTGAAAACCAGATTGAAATTTACATAATAAATTGTGATCTTTCATGTAATTAAACATATGCTTGAATAAAATTTTCTCCATAATTTTGGATATGATACTTGTAAGCGAAATAGGTCGGTAATTAACTGGATCATGACAACTTCCCTTTCCCTTAAAAATAGGAGTGACATGGGAAAGTTTCCATGCACATGGAACCCTTTTGAGTTTTAGTGAAAAATTGAATAACAAAGTAAGTGGTTTTACAATACCAGATTTAATTTCTTTCAAAATTCTAGGTGAAACACCATCAGGACCAGAAGGTTTATTACAATTTAAGTTTTTTAATTGATCAAGAACTTCTTCTTCTGTAATAATTATTTCCTCCATTTTAAATGGTGGGTCTGGTACATTATTTGGAAGTTCAGGTTCAACATCAATTTTAGAAATATTTGAAAAATGAGAGTTTAAGAGTTCAGCTTTATTTACTGGATGTAAAAATATTTGACCTTCAGATTTCAAAAAAGGTGTAGGTTCACGAGACTTTGATAATTTAGAAATAGATTTTACAATCCTCCACCACTTTCCTGGTGGTATATTTTTGTCAGTAATTTCTTTTGTAAGTTTTTGTTTATATTGCTCTTTTGATTGTCTAACCAAATCAATCACCTCGTTACGTAATTCTCTAAATTTTTGCCAATGAATACAATTGTTAGTATTTTTAGCTTTGTAATGAATTCTATTTCTTTGTCTCATTTTCCTACGGATAGTGGAATTCATGAACGGTTTGTCAGCTGGACGTATTGTAACAACTTTAGTTGGTATATATTTATTCACATTTGTTGAATAAATATTTAAAAATTGAGAATACATGTCATTTATATTATCACATGGATGAAAATGTTCATTCCAATCAATATTGTTTAAGTCACTCACAAAATCTTTATAATTAGCATTTTCATATTTTCTAATTGTACGTTTATATGTATATTCTTTATTCACTTTAAAATTAACCTCAGCACACACAGGTGCATGAGTACTATAAAAAGGTGACAATATATCAACTGACTTTACACAACTTTTGTTGTTTGTCAAGAATAAATCAATACATGTGCCTGTATCAGTAGTAAAGTTTGTCTTTTCAAAAACAAGATTGTACATATTCAAGCGTTGCAAAATGTTTCTCAAATTGTTACTAACGGTACTTCTACATGGCATATAATTGTTTGATAGCATATCTACATTGAAATCACCAGTCAGAAAAACAGGCAATTTTTTTTCTAAAGCTTTCGACACAGAATCATAAAAATAATCCCATAGTTTCACACGAGAATTTGGGGGTCTGTAAAAAACACCAAGTAAAAAATGACAGTGTTGGGTTGAGATTTTCAACCACAATAATTCCAAACCTGGCTTTGCCAATTCAGGTAGTTCTTCATTGTATAAATAATTTTTAACGTAAATTATGACTCCCCCGCCTGCTCGTGTTCTATCTAATCTAATAGGCTTTTGAAAGCCAGCTAAGGCTATTGATTCATTAGATATGCTATCATCAAGATGGGACTCCGAAAGAGCAATAATATCATATGTGCCTAGTTCACATTCAATCAAATCTACCTTAGGTGGTAAGCTACATACATTATTGTGAACTATTTTAATATTACGTAACTCTGTTGAGCGATGTGGACCTGGGTTCCGCTCAATTCCATACCGTACAAGGAGTGTTGACAAAAGATGTGAAAAATGTAAGTTGATAATAACTTCGAATTCACTGGTGACAAAAAACAGGAAAATAAGTTTATACATTGTATAACACTTAAAGTGATTGATACAGTTAAATGATGAGTGACACTTACCAATAACGTTCCTACACTTAATAGTGATCATTATCTAATCGTATGTGTCAAAAATCAAAAGTATATTTGGTAGTGTCCTCATTTTCAGGAAGTAAACAAATGTATAAGCATAAGACCCAACAACTAAAGTACCAAAATATAGGTTGAAATGCACCAAAATTATACAAAATAATATCATTCTTGTCAACTGTAACATATATACAAGTATTAATACACAAGATAAATAAATATAAAAAGGTGTGTTACTGTTTAAGTAAGACACAGCTGTAGGCAATAGTAGTAACTTATAATTATAGCTATATTGCTAGATATGGAAATCAGATAGACCAGTGTGACCTTGTCAATATTTAGTTCGACTATCAATAGAGTCATGTGCTTTTAAACACGTGTTAATGTTTACAAATAAGATATCAACCAGCACATGTTTATTAATTAATCAAATTTTAAATTACGAACTGTTAAGTATCCCCTGATTCAACGGTTGGTTCTTTAGAGGCAGATGATGATTTGACAGATGTTTCCTCTAGGATAGTCGACTGGGACGTTTGTGATGGTATTGGTACCGAAGTCGACTCTGATGACTGTTTATTGGTTTTAACCGCTTTAACATAACTGGATGGTCGTTTGCTTGTTTTGTTATCATCTGGTTTTGAGGGTTTGTTGTTGATAGGAAGATGTTGGTGAAATGCAGTCGGAAAATCTGATGGTCTAGTGCATAAAAAAATGCGGTCGTCAGGCATTTTAATGAAAACTTTCCCATCAAAAGTCCAGGTTTCTTTTATGAAGTTGTTATTTTTGAGCCAACGTGCATTATAGGCTAGTTCAGATCGCTTGCGTGTAAGGTCTTCATACATTAGGTAGTTAGTACCAATACTCTTGTTGAATTCGTGCATTGTGTTTTTGCATTTTAAGAGTTTTTGTCTGCTTTTGTACGACACAAACCTAACAATAATTTCTCGAGGCTTTTGGTTACTATCATTAGATCGCGGAGGACCCACTCTGTGCGATCTGTCTATTTCACCAGGTTTTAACTGAGAATTAAGCACATCATTAGAAAATTTAAGAACTTCATCATCAGTACTTTCGAAATTTTTTTCGGGGATACCTGCTATACGACTGTCTGCGAGTGTATTGTTCGAGGTCATCGTTTTTCCACTCCAATTCGTCACATTTTGCTTCGGATTTTGTTAATTTATCACTCATTATTTCTACATTTTTACGTAAAGGAGTTAAGATGTCTGCTATTTGAGCATCAAGGGATGGTAGTAGATGTTCAACGAGCTTTGATTTCAAATGGGGAATGTCACACAATGAGGCAACAAACTTGTCCATGATCTTTTGGTCATTGAGGATGCCTACGAATACATCCAACAGAACTTCAGGGTCATCGTTTTCAATGTCACTACTACCAGTCTGCCATTTTGTTCTGATTACAACTAGTCACATGTAGTGCTGTGGATTCATTCATTTTCGTGGATACCATATTTTCGTGGATTAAGAAAAACTTGCATGTTCGTGGATATTTAATTTCGTGGTTTTGATGCAGTCTTCTTACAAGCCTATAGTATATTTGTCATTCGTGGAACATTTGATTTCGTGGTTTATCTGTAACCACGTAATTCACGAAAATTTGTATCCAACGAAAATTAATGAATCCACAGTAGATAATAATTCAATAGTATCAAACAATACAATTGTCTATCAATTACATGTAGTTATTATTTATTTAAGCGGTGGTACAACAAAAGCAGTATGGTTTGGATTAACGGAAATCAATTCGAATGGTATTTGGAAGTGGGCAGATGATTCCTTGGAATTGAACCAAATTGGTGAGTAGCAATACAATAATTTATTATATATTTTTCAATCGTGTTATTTTCGCAATATATTCGAAATATATTTCTAAGAAAATGCAATTTAAAAGAATTCACAAGCAATACATTTGTCATATTCGTATCTACTATCCACAATTGTCAACTTAAACCTTAGTACGTTCACATGTACAATGACCATTATTTCCTATAGGTAATGAATTTAATTTATGATTCGGTAGAATTTGATTGACAGCTATTGGAAAATCATTATATTTTTATCATTATTATCCTTGTCGTCATAAGATGCCGTGGTAACGAATTTCTAAATTTCCTGTTTGTTAAGGTTTCCTCAAGAGACCATATTTTACGGGCATTCTTTAACATGAGTATTATAATGACTGTGCTTTTTGTTTGTGATAGAACTAGTACGCGGTACCTCGAATACATGTTTAGTACATCATGTTCCGAAAGTGAGGAGTAATGAAGAAGATTTATTTTAAATATTTCTGTTTTTGTCGCAAGCTTAGATACAAATGGAATCTAAATTCACCACATAATAAACCAAAGTCAAACTATCACGTGTATCAGCACAAATGCTTTACTCTGATTAATGCAATGAGACAAAGTGCTCAGTTTAATGTTTGTATAAGTCGTTTTGAAAATCTCAACAATTATAAGCACAGAATTAGTCAACATTTTTGGCATTTATTAATCGAATTATTTCGTGTCATTCATCATTTTTTTACACTATACGATGATCATAAACCAGTAAAGTTTTCACTCACTACATGGTTCATTACGCAATGTGTGTTTGATCTTTTTGTTTTTAATCACTGTTTTAAAAAATCTACATGCTGGTTATGGCTATGTTTGTCACGGAACAAAAAGGTAAGTAAAAGCATCAAAATTTCATTTTTGGATGATTTTACCCACCAAATAAGGTATTACATGGAATGAACCAAATAATAATCTTTTTTTCCAATAGGCAAAATCAAACGTGTCCAATGCTACAATTAAAAGTAACATTTTCTCAAACATCAATCCCAAGTTTTCCATGTTCCCGATTTTCAGACTTTATTTTCATGTTTCAAATAAAAATTCATATCATATTTTTCAACCGAATATCATTCTCTAATATTCATTGGTTTTAGGGTTATTTTTTAATCAATATGTAATGTGTCCTTTGGGGTGTCATAGTTTTTCGTGGAAAGGGGTTGATGAATTTATAGAGTTAGATTTGACTATATTTTCGTCTTTATCTGTTAGTTTGTAATTCAAACATAACTTCTTTAAATGTGTTTTGATGACTCACTTCGAACCAAAGATAATATAGTTTGGCCCATACTGTTATATGTTTGCTAGTAATGTGTAATTTTAATGTCAGAAAATATAGAAAAGCTCCAAATTATTTTGTTTTATACATAAAAAGGATTTTTTTTTCACCTTTGCATTTACCTTGATGGTCAGGAAGAAGTCACAGCTATGGCTACCAAACATAGAGTAATCATGTGCCCGTATATATAAAACAGCGGGTAAGGGATTGAAATGCTTGACAACATTTTTATCAAATTGGTATGAGTAGTTCTATATATTACGTACGAAGTCTGTATGGCTAGATATGATCTGTTTATTATAGGTATTTGTTCGAAGACACATATATGAGTTTCACATTTCCTAAGCTCGAGACCTTTCAATTCAATTTAAAAAGTAACACTATTTTTCTTACCACTATCTGTATGGTAGTATTTGTATGGAAATATAATGGTGTAATTCCACCCGTTTTTGTCCTTGTGTACAAGCTTTAGTAATCATGTAAACTTAAGTTTCCACAATTTTTTATAGAAACACCAAATAAAATACTAAAGGTCCTTTGAAAACAGAAAAGAAACATGTATATGATCAGAATTTGTTTACTACAACGAGTCCTGTTTGTCGAAGCGCTCATAGGTCTTAGACATGTTCTAAGACAATCCAATGATATATCTTTGTCAATAGTGTGTCTATCAAAATATGTTAGAACTTTAGAAAGTCTTTAGAATCGTCCTTACTTAAGTTTACTTTTATGTAGGGTTCTATAGGTAGCCCTTTGTAAACACAGCTGTTTCTGAAACCAATACATATGATATTATTAATAATCAATTTTGTTGAAGTGCTTGATCCCAGATATGATCTCTATGTTTCATGTTGTAGAAACATAACTTCGCGATGAATGTTATCAGTATAAATAAACATGTGCATATTAGTCACATTGAAATCTGTAGAAGTCCTAAAGTGAATGTAGTGGTAGTCCAGTATTTGAGTGTAAGTTTTTAACTCTTAGACGTTCGGGGCATTTGAATGTTGATAATATGCCGCACAACTTTTTATTTTATCCTTTGAACACAAACAGTTGTGCATATGAACTTATCATTTTAGGATATATTCTTTTTCAAAATTTCATAGTAAAAGTAGTACAATTCTAGTCGTAAGGATTACTGAAATGCAACTTATATTGGATGAAAAAAATGAACATACTTAAATTCTTCAATTCTGGTTTATCTCAGAGATCTTAATTTTAACTCAGCTATGAAGTTTTATAAATAGTAGTGAAGATTGAGAAAACCCTGAGCCTTGGCTGTTGTGATTGAATCAGCATTAATTCGCAACAGTTTACAGTATTTATAGTTCCATTATTGCCCTGAAAGCCCAAAAAATCATAATATTTTAAATTGTGAAGGAGCGCTTATATTCAAACTTATATACTTCCTGAATTGTCGGGGTGTTTTTGTCCTGTCGAAAACTTAAAAGTAAGTCGTAATATCAGAAGGTGCTTTTTTTTGTGTCCGCAGCAGAAAAAAATACAAACTAGAAAATTAATACAAAGATATCTTAATAAAACTTAAATTGGTGGTTCTATCCTAAAGATGTACAAAAATACCATTTTGCTAAAAACAGCAGGATAATTTAGGAACTCTTGGGCTCCAGGTGCCAAAAACAAGAGTAGACTGCCGACCCCTAGATACAAAACCAAATAATTAAACTATAAAATTTTATGTGACTTCATAGATCAGACTTTTATCTTCAAACATACAAATTTTGCAAATACGGCTTTGTTTGAACACTTCTAGTTCATATATAACCTGAACTATGTTAGATATATTACTAGAGATGATACTGACCTTACAAGACTTTACGCGCGTGTGGCGTATACAATTATAATCCTGGTACTTTTGATAACTATTTACACCACTGGGTCGATGCCACTGGTGGTGGACGTTTCGTCCCCGAGGGTATCACCAACCCAAATAGTCAGCACTTCGGTGTTGACGTGAATATCAATTATATGGTCATTTTTATAAATTTTCGGTTTACAAAGCTTTGAATTTTTGGAAAAACTAAGGATTTTCTTACCCCAGGAGTAGATTACCTTAGCCGTATTTGGCACAACTTTTTGGAATTTTGGGTCCTAAATGCTCTTCAACTTTGTATTTGTTTTGGCTTTTTAACTATTTTGATCTGAGCGTCACTGATGAGTCTTATGTAGACGAAACGCGCGTCTGGCGTATAAAATTATAATCCTGGTACTTTTGATAACTAATTAAACTAACCATTTTAGGTAGAAATTGTGAACTTTCATTGGCAAATAGGCATTCAATAAACTTAAGATATGGACTGGAAACAGAGTCAGGATTGAATACTTTAATGAATATTGAAACTACTGAACATATTATTTATAGTATTTAAAAATGCTTTCAATTTGTAATCAAAATAGTTTCAAACAGGTTCTGCACATTTTATGTAAAAACAAATGACAAAGTATGCATGCAAACTTGCAATAATTAAAGTCTGGTTTTCACATTTTGTTTACCTTTGAAAACATTAGTAGTGCATATTAACTTTCAATTTTAGGTTACATTTTGTGTTTGAAAAAGTCGTACAGTTAAAAAGAGTTCCTGATTGATAGATTAAGGCGACCCCTATTTCTATTTTTATTTCGATTAATTAATTGCTGGTTTCGTAACAACTTACCATGTAGCAATAGTTTTAACATGTGTAGCAATATAATTCCTAGAGACTATAATAAACCATAGAATTATATAGCAATCAATCACTTCATTTAAATGAATATAGGTTTAAATGTAACAACAATTTTTGAAGAAAAAAAACACGTATAATAGAAATGATTCATTCCCCAAGCGCTTGTGATCCATAATGAAATAATGTTTGTACCCCGTACCTATTTTAAAGAGGCAGGAGATTTTTACTTTGAACTCTGTTAAGTATCGGTATATTACTGTTGCCTTTATTCAAGTATCCAACCTTGTCACTTTGTTATAAACTCGCTCACAAATATATAATGAGTGTTACCGATTATACTTTTACTAGTTCACATAATTAACAAATAATGAATTCAATTAAAGTACTTTGGTGCGACAAAAAAGACACATAAGTTTGTGATGAAAATTAACTTAAAGACCATTAAATATGGGCTGAAAAATTGGTATTCGGTTCATATCTATGATAGGAAGTTATTTCTATATAAATTATCCTGGAGAAAATCAGCTAATAAACTTTTTTATCCCAGAATTATCATACGACTACAGAATCTGACAAACAATGAAATTGGTCAGAGGTGTTTAATAAACTTTTGCTTTTGGAAACATAGTATGATTCGGTTCGTTCCGTCTAATATCCTATTCGGTGCTAACTATTCCCCAAAATGAAATGTTGATATGTTTACTTACCTTGATCGGATTTTCGCTTCAAACCTCTATAAGCTATAGTTTTGCAAGATGTTTTCGACTAAACAAACCCTTATGATGACAACTAAAATTTTCCACCGTCCTTTTAATGCATTATGTACTAACAGGAATAACTTCATTCACTCAAAAGCTGAATATGCACGTTTAACCTATCTGCAGTACTACCCGTAATATACTCCTATAAAAGATGGCCATGAAAACTATTCCCACTAGGATGGCTTGATATGTCCATAATTATACCCCTTCTTGCTCAGTAAATACACAAGTTATTAATCAAAATATAGTCAAGGGTAACAGGAAATCATGCACGATTGTAAAATTGAGTACGTTACCTGTAATGTGTATCGTGTGCATTTTAAGTGTGCATTTAAATGATAAGACCCAGCTAAAATGTTTGTGTTTGTGAAATTGGGTAACTGTGATAAAGACAAAAAAAAATATAAGAAAATGATGAAACAAGTTGAACGTGTATAAAAATATTTTTGAGAAGAAATCTTTTGTCCTCAGTTTTTATTTGTAGCTTATACTGCCATGGCTGTTTGTTTTGCTGTTATACATTCTAGATTATTATCTCACTTTAAATTATTTTTTTCATGTATAAAGAAAATAAAGATCGGTTAAGGTCGGTAATTATCAGATTTTGCATGAAATTTTGGACCAAAAAAAAACATATAATGACTTACAAAATTTTCCATATTACATGACAATTTGCATGATTATATTTTATAAGTCATAACGAGGTACATGAATCTCAATTTAGACTGCGTTATTATTAAAAAACTTTGATCTAAAAAAAGTTAATACAGCTTTTATCCAGACAAGAAACGATTCTCAAGGGAAAATAATGCAATGATTTTTTTTTACCAAAGATACAGCATCAGTTTCTTCTTGGTCAAAGGTTTTCTCAATCAAAATAATGCAGAAAAAATTACCAAAAGGGAGGTAACTCATCTCCATTTTGATCTTATAATTTTCAGGACACATTGTGTTCAAAAAGATGACCAACACATGATGTCGTTCTTGTTATTTCGATCTGTAAGTAGTAAGGGATTTCAAATACCTAATTAAACTCAAAAGTTTTAATATCACAAATCGTTTTTTAAATGAGAACTACCAGATTTTTATAAACATCAGTTACTGTACCTCAATAAACCAGGAAACTAGTGGGCAGTAGTACAGTACGGGAGTACTTTGAATACTTAAGATAGTAAAAACCGACTGCATCAAAAGAATACAATGTTATTATAATTATTCTATGGTCATTCAGCATAATCATAAACCCATTTGTAATATTAAATACTATTATATGATTTTTTGGTTTGTTTCTGCTCTATAGTCGGATAGTTGCCTTTTTGGTACATATCCCGTGTGCATTTTCTATTCTACATTAAACAGCAATTATATTTCTCAAATTCGTACCATAAAACATGGCACACTCATTGCCTTTGTTTACAACATGATCAGCACACAAGTGCCAATCGATTGAACGACCCCTATCTCATTTGTTAGTAGCCATGCGCATGCATGTGATGCTTGAATCGTGTAGTTGGGCAATTACATCTTCATTATATTCGTAAATTTGCGCTAAACTACAAAACAATATTGCAATATACATATAAAAACATACCTTCTTATTTCTTTCCTGCACGATAACCAATTAACTACACTATGCAGCTAAAAGCACATGTGTTTTTTTTAATCCGCTAATTGCAATATTATTCATGTAAAACATAGTTCATTGGTCTAAAAACAAATCATAAGTTAGAAGCCTTCTTCTGCTTGGTAACGCTGGATATAAAATTTCGAATATTGAATCTCGAACTTGAAATTTCAAGTTTCGAACTTCAGATATTGAATCTGAGTTTCGAATTTCGGATCTCGTATGATCCTTCGGGGCTTTCGTACATAGTTGACGTAGTTGTGTTATTCAAGCTATGCAATTATTGACTTGCGTGAAATATATGTTAAAAATGAGAACTGATATTAATTATCGGACATATAGGCTGGTTAAATTTCAAATCAAAGCCCCTGTCCCACTAGACCACGACCGCAACACACTCACCGCAATTTAATATAAATTCGAATCGTAGTGAGGCTGCGGTATGAGCGGCAAAAAATGTAAATTTTAGTTGTTTTCAAGATGATACTACGTCCTCATTACGCTTTTACGACGATCCCGCTACGATTATATCTCGTTCTCAACGCGCTTAATCCGCGAACTCCCTACGCTTATCAAGATCTTTCTACGCTCATCACGTTCTCACTACGACCATACCACAAGTTATCCGATTGCAACAAGATCGTACCACGCATCTTCTGCTATAATAGAGAATTTTATGTTTAAAACGAAACTTACGTACATTAACGCAATAAACTTAGGCTTACAATTATACGGACTTATAAGACATAATATAAATTGTGGTTGTCTCCCTTCGCTGGTTTCTGTAGTTCAGATTTCAGTCGGATAGTTATAATATTGTTTTAATTCTAAAATAACATTCATGTAACAGGCACGGACAATTCGATTTTCGGGGGGGGGGGGGGGGGGGTGGGGGGGCTGGGTATTTAAAATGAAGGTAATTCTAACCATTAGATAATTTTTAAAACAAAATTTCAATATCAGAGTCTCCCCCCCCCCCAAAAAAAAACCCAACGTAAATGATCGACGACTTCATTAAAAATTGAACACAGTACATTGTCTCGAAATATCAATATTATTTGTACAAATTGAATATTTAGAAACAGGAAGAAAGCGAGGCTGTTTCTATACATTGATATTTCGAAACAATATATGGTTATTCTATATTTATACGTTAAACACAAGCTTTTTTCATAACAATCATATCTATCTGGAAGGGGCCTATATCAAATCTGAAATAAATAGGCAGGACCCTCGATTTTATGATGAAACCGATTTAGGAAGACTATTTACAAAATCGAAAAGCAGAACAAAAAAATTGGCCGCAAAACAAGATAATTGGAGTTAGGAAAAATGTTGGCAAGCTTGGACAAAATAGGCTCAATCGAAATTTCGCCTTAAAAATTATCCATGCACCCCTCCCCTAAAAATAAATTGGTGGCATCCTTATAAAAACAGTGGACATTTATTTTGCTGAATGAAAGTAAAATGTGAACATAAAATTAAAAAAAAACCAACATATTTACAGAAAAATAATTTACCACGAACGTTTTTGGTATTTGAATGTCAATATTTCCCTTTCCTTTTTATCCGTCTTCTGTCTTCTCGGGATTGTGGGAATTATCGGCCTCACAATACCAGAAATACAAATAGGTATGCATGGTCGGCATTCTATCGAACTGACAGAAAGGAGTTCAACTATCTGACTCAGTATACTTCATAATGTCGGGTCAGCTTAGATAAACGGTACTGTAGTTCCATTGGTTTCACTTAAGAAGTAAATCGGCTTAGTCGTGTTTGTACATAAAGTGACAGAGTAACAGGTCGACAGGTTTACACTAGAAAGGTTGACAAGTTGACCTTAGAAAGGTCTTCAAGGTTGAAAAGTGCTAAGGTTAGAAGGTTGACAGGTCGACATGTTAAAAAGTCGATAAATGCAAAGGTCGACAGGTTGACAAGTGTAAAGGTTAAAGGTTAACAGATTGACAAGTCGGCATGTTGAAAAGTCAATAAATGCATAAGTCCACAGGTTGACATTTGTAAAGGTTAACAGGCCTAGGTTGACAGGTCGACATGTTGAAAAGTTGATAAATGCATAGATCGACGGATTGACAAGTGTAAAGGATAACTCTCGTGTATTGTTGAATATGTGTTAGACTTGCAAAGAGAAGGGCTGAATTTGTAAATGATATTGATGAAGAACAAGATGTTCCTAAGGTTGCAGAACAAGGCCATGTAATATTTGTTTTTATTTCGTTCTTACAAGATAAAATTGTCCATATTTAAAAACCTTTTTCAGACAATTTTCAAATTACAGTCCTTGAAGTAAATTAAGAAAGGACGATTCCTTTTCATTTTTTCATTCCAACTCGTGAGTGGTGAGAGGTGAGTGAGTTTAAACAGACTAAACTGAAATACATTACAGCACGGACTGTGATTTGAAAATTGAACTGTAAAAACTGAAAAATCTAAACATTTTTTTGTTTCTCAGCCATTTAACATGTTTGGTTCGATTTCAGTCAGATAATTAGTTTATACTATTGGCAAGTTTTACACTTCGAAAACATTTGTGTGCATCAAGTTTAATTTAAAATAAACAAGTTTAATAACTTAGACGTTTGTCTCGTAATTATATGACTCGAAACACAATAACTGTTAGATACATCGAGGAAGCTAGTTATACTGAACAATAATAATATATTATTTATACATTTTTTTCAAATTATGAAAAGAAATTTAACTTAAAAACCAACTAAAAAAGGCAAAGGTCAGGGTCAACAATGCGCATTAATTTCGGTAGTTTGCCTGCAGTCCATGCAAGCTTACTACAACGAATAAAAAGATACAAATAATTTACTCAGTGGATGTACCAGCGGTGGGGGTCTGTGATTGGATTCTTCCTTTTTTTTCGAATATTAAAAAGAATACGTGAATAGTGCGGTAAAGGAGACACCAATTGTTTTTTGTTTATTTTCTGGAACCCTCTTTTAGAAATTTCTGGATCAGCCCCAGTTACTAATCTACCACTTTAGAAACACGGTTTTACTATATATCCAAGTTTGTTGTAGTCTAAATTATCTACAATACCCTTCCCTTTTCACGAATGCGACCTACCGAATTAGACTTTTAACCGGATTTGTATTTAACATAAGCAACACGACGGGTGTCATATGTGGAGCAGGATCTGCGTACCCTTCCGGAGCACCTGAGATCACCCCTTGTTTTTGACGGGGTCCGTGTTGCGTAGTATTTAGTTTTCTATGTTGCGTCTTCTGTACTATTATTTGCCTGTTTGTCTTTTTGTCTTTGTCTATGAGGTTGACAGTCTCTCTGGTATCTTTCGTTCCTCTTTTATCATGAAGCAGATACAGTCTGATAGCTACCTAAATTGAAACGACAGAAATTTTAAACGAATCAAATATGCTGCTTCATTCAGCTTTGATTGTCGGTTATGCCTCTAATTTGGCTCAAATATTCAAGGCAATGCAACAGGAAAAAAGTATTAAATAAGATTACTATTTTCGAAAACCCTACTCGGCATGGTTCACCTGTTCTAGTAATGTTTTGTTTTGATTGACAGCTAAGCCAACACAAAATATTGCCTGTGACAGTCAATTTCTTAGGTTTATACGCTGATTGTCGTCAAAGGGTCCAATAATCTTAGCATCAAGTCACGCTTCGTTGACATAAATGGTTGAAATATTATAACCCATACTGCATCATTTGATACCGTATCTCGCCTTGGATAATATACATGTCGCTTGGTTTTTTTTTTGTCGAAACGCCGACCCTTTTTTATCCGCGAAAAGCTTTCTTTTTACCAGAGTAATTATCTGTTATCAGCTGGGATGCTTCGAATGGTAATAGTAACACAATGCTACCTTCAATCTCGTTGTCGGTCCGGATGATCAATCCGTTTGTAACACCCCTGTTGACACTCTTGAATCTGCATCCTTAAAGGGATTCTTAACATGGCAAATTTATCACACCGCGGTATGTTTTTTTTTTCACTTTCCATAATGCTTTTGCTAGGTAAAGTTTTTTGATAAATTGTGGCACACACGACACAGATCATTCATTGAAAAGTGAATAAAAGCTGAGTTGTCAATAAGACAAAAAAAATATGTTCGGTATTCTTACAAATATTAACAAAAGCCCTTACTCATGTTTATAACAATCAAAAACGATCAAATAATCCAGGTATTTTAATATGCCTAAATAGTATAAAGACACTACAACCTACATGTACAAGGTTCTTAATCTTTGATCAACTTTATCCTTTTTAGAATAAATATGTTCAAACACTCATTTTCCCGTACACTTTGGCTCGCCATATTCACAAATAAGTTTAAAAGAAACTCTTTTTTTTTTACGCAAATAGGAATCATTCTTAACCGTATATCATTCAAAATATACCTGTGTCCCCTGCAAGCAAAGTTTGCTTTTTCGTTACGTATGTTAATGTATAAGACTAGTGTAAACTCTCGCTCGTGGAATACGTTATTTTAAATAGATTTGAATTTCATGGAAAAAGGGAGACAAACACAATTTTACAACGACCAAGTTAAGGTGTATTACGTACGTCAAAATATTTTATTTTTGTTTAATTTACAAGTTAATTGGTCAACGGGAGATAACAATGAACATTTTTTGAAATGTTAAGGTATGTTACGTATTACGTACGTCAAAAACCTAAAATTCTCTAATATCACGTTCTCACCACGATTATGCTACTTTCATACCGATCTTACCACGTTCTCAGCAATAATATCAAAATCGTGTTCGATATCAATACAGTTTCATTCCGTCTATTTCTGATAAATACGTAGATTTCTCGGAAACAATAAAGTCATACCACCAAAACTACTAGAGCACGTGGGCGTGGTGGTAGGGGTTGATTTAGAGGCAGAGACAGCTCTGATAGTTACAAACCCTGATCCAGCAAAGGTGTCGGAATGACCAATACAACCTGAATTACAACCTATTCCTGGTCCATCAAGATCAAGTGACGATATTTTAGTGAACGAAAGTAAAGATGACACTAAAAAATTTAGAATGTATGGTATGATTGCCAATAAGACAATGTAAAACAATTCAAACGAGAAAACTAACGGCTTTTTTTGTGTTCAAAAATGAATGAAAACATATATGTAACACATTTACAAACGACAATCACTGATTTACAGGCTCCTGACTTGGGATAGGCACATATATACATATATTACGGATTACAAATGTGTCGAGGTTTGTGATTGGATAACAACACAGAGATGTCAGTATATATTCAGGAAACTGCCGGGGTATATACGACGTTTTTATCCCCAATTGGAACCTCAAAAATGTCATCATAACACCGGTTACTATGTGATGTAGTCAAAAGCTATCAGACTGTCAGAGGCTCACAGAGGGAAAATAATTACGTGCTCCAGTCAATAATACATTTTTGATACAAAATCACGCAATTTACACTTTTAATTCTTAAATCTAATGTTAAAAGTGTTATTATGAATTATTACATACACGATAAATATATGTTCACAGCAAATTAGAAAATCCTTCACGTATGCTGAACATATCAGGTTGGGTTTTTCAATATATGTGTTGTCAACAAATACCTGCACTGGAAAATAACATTTAGTCAGGGGTAATCCGTAATATATGTGTAATTCAGGTCTCAGAAAGGGTATATACTGTGACATTCCCGGCTTAGGGCTTATATCCCCTTCGCCTTCGGCTCAGGGGATATAAACTCTAAGCCGGGAATGTCACAGTATATACCCTGTCTGAGACCTGAATAACATATAACATACTGTGGCATTGTTTAGCAGTTAGAGATACTAAACAAGAAATCCTTATTACATACAGACAAACAAAAACTTGAGAGATTTGATATATTTTATGTGAAAATAACAATAAGAATGAAAGTCGTAATATGAACGTAGTCAGGTCGTAGGAAGAGCGCGACGAGGGCAGCAAGGTCAAGCTAGAATCGTACGTTAATCTTGAACAGCGTGGTATAGTCGTAGTGCAAGCGTAGTTAGGTAGCGGTGGGAACGTGATGTTCGCAGTGAGGTCGTAATAACGTCGCTGTGAGATCGTAGCGCAGTCTCTCCAAAAAGAATCGAGCTTTCTCTAGACTCTCGCTACGATGGTACAGCGATCTTTGCAATCTTACCACGATCTTACTGCGCTTTCACTACGTTTCAAATACGACCTGATTTCGCTACGACCGCACCACGATTGATTTGAACATGTTCAAAGTTGACCAGGCTCATCACGATCATCAAGACCTCACCACGATCGTATTACAACCTTACGGAGATCTGCACGATCGCACTACGATCGTAAAAGTTTTTCATTTTTTTCACAGATCGTAGTGCGATCGTGGCCAAGTGGGACTGCGGTATTACAGAGACAATGAATCGTAATAGTTTGACGATTTGCTATACTAAGCCCTTCTTATTATCACTCTGTGGTTATATAACTACAGTTATGAAACAAAGTCCAATTGTATGTCTACCCAAACTCACCAAAAGAAAATCGGATATCTAATCAGAACAAGTTATTGTCCTGTTAACTTAAGTGAATATGCATAATCAATATGTTTGTTTTTAGTTACGGATGCGTCTGATGGCCAGGACTGTGTAAGACTCAACGTTCAAAGCATAGTATATGATACAAGCTGTTCCAATACCTTTGTGACTATATGCGAACGAGCTGCAGAACTGGGTAAGCACGATGAATAACAAATAAGAAATAAATATTTGAAACACTAACTGTTAAAATTGTATTATATAATGCTCACCGATGTCTTCACTGTTTATGGAATTGTATGCAGGTACGTGAAAAACCACGACATCAATTATCAATTATTAAAAAACACTCTCTAGACCAATGAGAATTGATAACTTCCACAAAAAACGAAATCACAGTAGATATAACAAAATGAGATAATGTGGTATACATGTAATTGCCAATGAGACAACTCTCCACAAGAGACCAAAATGACACAGAAATGAACAACTGTACGTCACCATTCAACAAATGAACGAAATCAAATATGTAACACAAACACATACGACAACTACTGAATTACAGGCTCCTGACTTTGGACAGGCACAAACAGACAGAATGTGGCTCGGTTAAACATGTAAGCGAGATACCAAGCCTCCACATAACCTTAGACAGTGGTGTTACAGTACAAAATAAGAACGGACTATCTAAAAAGTAGATTAAATATCTACAAAATAAACACAACTTTGGTAAGAAGTCTTTGCCTATTAATTTTTTAGACCAACCACAAAAAATACAAAAGCAGGTCCATTTGCAATGTCAGATATGACAAAATACTTTTAATGTACATTGTAGTAAGGAATATCTTATAGTTACCTTCAGATGACGATTTAATTAAAGAGGTCCTGCATCATTAAGTCATTGTGATTCTGAAGGTTATCGAAATGATAGTCTTAAACAGACACTCAAATTTAAATAAGTCGGATATCTTTTTTAAAGATAGTTCTTGTTATTTTAAATTGCAAAGAATGTTAAAATCATTGTCATGATTTTTAAGGTGATACATTGAAAGGGGTCAATTGACGATTTCTGTAAAAAAAATATTTTTTGTATTTATCATTGTTTTTATCGTTTACATTTCCTCTGTATTTGTTAAAGTTTAACATGTATACAAAATCAAATGCAAAATATACAAAACAAGAGGCTCTTAAGAGCTGTATCGCTGTCAGCAACTCTTATAATGACGTCGAATTTGTTGTTTTTGTCAGGTGATATCTTTTTGAAACGGCAAACACGCCAAGAAATCGACGGCGTGAAGATATTATATGTATGTATCATGCCCAACCAAATATATCATTTGATACAGCAAGTTTCAAATGTGCACTTCTACATTGTTCTGTTAAGAATGGAAATGTAAAATTGCTTTGCTAATTTTATATCCAAAATGAAACATCCTGTCACTGCTTCAATTCTCTCAGTGAATAAATGTAAATTGAAATGACAGACGGACAAGAAACGTATTTTCCTTCGGAGGTGTGATAGCTCCTGGAAGTACAAATGTATGAATCTGAAATGCTGTTGTAACAAACAAAGTGTATTTTTCTGAAAATAAAACGTCACAGCGGTTTTTAAATTCTGTACATACTATATTCGTAAAATATTCTTGATATAATCATATTGTTGTACGAGTCTTCATCAGACATACTTGACACACTTATTAATTTCTGTGTTATTTTGGTCTCTTGAGGAGAGTTATCACAGTGGCAATCATACCACATTTTTTTTTAAACATACAGCAATAAATGTTATTTCAAGAGTCTCGTTGTTTTCAATTTAGACTTATTTAAATTCTCCCTCGCCCTGCTCGCCCTGCTCGCCCAAATTTAAAGCATTTAATCTCTAAATTCAATAGGCTACAAACAAGACAAACACAGATATAGTATTAGTTGCTCGCAGTAACATCTAATTTTTCTCTTGCGATACAATATTTTATTATGCTTTATTGTACATATTTCTTCGATTGAAACAATACATAAACAGATGACATATGACATTGTTCTTCTTTCGCGTCGTTTCTTTCCCCCCGGCTAATACCTTCAACGCCTGTACGTACAATAAACATAGCAGCAACTGTACATATACCTATGTAACTAACTTCAATCCGACGTATCTGCGAGCACCATCGATACTAATACATTTTAATCCCAAACTGTATATAGTACCATTAAACCCCACCCATAAAAACCGCCAAAACTTTCCTCGTGCTTCCTGCGCCTAACATTAAACTTATACATATTACATACTGTTACAAAACCAGTATCCGAACTAGTCATACTAGTTCCCATCTATAAATAATAACTACAAATAACAAACGGGAAAAACCCTATTTCAAACGAAATAAAATACATTTGTATTTTTGTTTGGGCTTGTATTATAATTGCCTTCGGGCTTATATCGTTGTATTTCGACTCTTTCAAAAATTAAAATAGTCTATCCTAAATTAAGGTATATAAAATGGCCTTCCAAATACCGGTTCGATTTCTAACATCACATTGTCGAAATCCGGATATGATGTACACATTTTTTGCACCTCATATTTGCGGTATACCATCTTATCGAAAACTTTTCGTTTTCTGCATGGTAATAAATTAATAAAAAGATAAATTTTGTTACATCTCGGGATCCGTATATTTGACAATCACCCATTGCAGTCAGCAGGGTTAAGGATCATTAGTTGTTCGACCTGCTTATCAAATGCGTTTTGTTAAAATATACTTCTGTACTTTATCGATCCTTTAGGAAATGTTGTTTGTCATGCACACGTACAGTACTTGCAACCTTAGGCGTTACTGTTTGACGTGAACATGACTAATCGGTGAATGATCGGTGACGGATGTTTGATTGATCGATGAGTGATCGGTGATCGATGACCAATGGGATCCGTCAAAAAAATCAAATAACCTATATGAGAGTTACCGTAACAACGGTCATTGATCGATGGGTAAATCAAATGTGGACACATTTGTGGAAACGGGACACGTTCGGGCAGAAGGACACGTTTCTGAGTGATACATATATTTATAAATATATTAAAAATTAAATACACAAAAAGAGTTTTAAAAGTAGCATTGTCTAGCGCTTTAATCCATCTTGGGGCTTTTCAAGACTACGAACATCGTTATGGGGAACACATTACTAATTTTGACGTAACGTCATTGTTCTTAACATATTAGAAGTATGACGCAAGGTTATTATTCATGTAACTTCTTAGCATTGTGCTCGGTGTCAAACACTGTTTTGAATTTTTTTTCTAGTTCTTCACGGTATTCTCCTGTTGGTTCCGTACATTTGAAGAACGGGAAAAATTTTAATTTTCCTCCCGCACAAATGTTCGCTCAACAGAATTTATCTATTCTCGGGTTGCCGTATTTGCTGTTTAATGTGCTACTTATTTTACCAAGTGTTAACGGCATTTAGATGAGCCTTTTTGAAAATATATTTTAATGTAAAATAAGTTTGGAGTTTACTCTTTTCACTAATACCTTTTACTTTTTGTGTGCAGTTGATTACACATTATAATTATGTCTCCATGATTATTTTATGTCGTTGGCTTGCTGTTATATGCACTATTGTTGATCGGGCGATGTACATATAAATACACATACTATTGTTTTAGTTTTCAACTGGATATGGGTAGTACTGGTATTTTATTTTTTCTTTCTTCTCATTTTCAATGATTTTAAAACATCTCGCAATTTACGGTTAATATTGTTTTGGCTGTTATGTAAATGTAATGATGATTTACATTTGGAAACGTCAATATTTAGACTAACCAAAATATGATTTTTTAGTTATTATCGTAATTACAGCTACTTTATTCAAACAATTTACAGGGGGATCTCCTTAATGGATTGAAACTGTACATCTACATTATAAAATGTTCCAATGCGTTAGACTTTAGCTAGCATTTCTCGTTTTGATGAATCGCGTTTGCTTACTAATATATGTACATCCAACTAATTTACTCCTCAATTCCTTCGATTGTAAAAGTAAAAAAATCCGAGTAATGTTTGTGAATACTTTCAAATGTAGTCTGCGATTTCAATGGTACATACAACAACTTTATAACAGCGCTCTTTAACAACTTCCAGAAGCATCAACTACAGTGTCAACTACAAAAGACCCATCATCATCAACAGACAGTAAGACTAAAGTCATGCCATCAAAAGCGTTCGACCCATTTGTCCTCAGTCGTCAGCAAAACTTCCACCAAAAACCCTAAAACGCCTTCACCAACGACTAAACATATAGATTCTACTACATCACAGACAACACACACGCAGGGTAATATAATGAGACCAACCACCATCTCTTCACAAATGGGAAAATCTAATTGTTCGAAGTCCAGTACAAACTTTTGTCGCTGTCAGAAAAAAACAGTGGCTAATATTACTGAAAACCAAGAAATACACACTTTTTATTTGGGTATTTCCACGAGGGGCTTAAATAATGCTACATAAAAATATTCTGATCCCCGGCCAATTTGAAGACAAAAAATATTCTGCACAACCACAGGACAAAAATGATATTCTGAATCCAGATTTTCCCCTTGCCTTATAGTGTTAAATTTTGAACTTAATCATTTGATTAAAAGCGATTAAAAACTCAATAAAATTGTTATCGCTTAGCGCGAAATTCGTTTTTCCTTCCACTTTGACAAAAAAAATTATCATATACGTAGCTCCATTTGGGGCCCTAAATCAATCACTGTATTTAAATAGCAAGTACAAGAAAAAAGATTTTTTTTTTGTATTAAGGGATATAATTGTTCCGTATTTGTTATTTGTGCATTTTTAAATTATCGTACGGCAATTGCCTTTGCGAAAGAAAAAGAACACAGGTAAGTCCAGTCATAATGGGGCGGGTAAAAAGAGTGCCACGCTGTCAGCTGCAAGATGGAATTTTCCATTTTGTTCCTTTCTGAATAAATTTTCGATCAAGGTATAATAAATATCTGTAATTAGGGAATGAAGGGTCCTGCCAGTCCATTCTATTATTCAAAATATTCTTTTCATTATTCAAAATTGGCTATTTCTCAATGTTCAGGCTTATTTCGATATTTAAGTCCTTCGTTACTCCTGTAATATCCGTGGCGGAACATATTGACTATATACATTGTGTTCCTCTCTGAATAAACTTTCGATCGAGGTATACTATATATTTGTAATTAGGAGCTGAAGGGTCCTGCCAGTCCATTCCATTATTCAAAATATCCATTTAATTATTCAAAATTGACTATTTCTTAATTTTCACGCGTATTTTGGCATATGTGTCCTCTGTAACATATGTTATGGTCATTGCGGCACAAATCGATTATACTCAGTTTATTCCTTTATCCATGCCATCCATAAGCTTTAATTTGGTGCATATTTTTTTTTTCCTAATTAGGAGCTGACGGGTTGCAACAGTCCATTCCATTATTCAAAATATCCATTTTATTATTCAAAATTGTCTATGTCCTCATTTTTACGCATATTGTGACATGTATGTCCTCCGTAAACCCTCGTATGGTCATAACGAATCAGTATGTAGCTATAGCGTCACAGTCAAATGATTTTATATTTATTTCACTACTCACCGTTTCAATTTGAATAATGAAACATAAACTATTTCATTATTCTTTATCATTTTTTAATAATGAAAGTGAATAGTGAACTATTTAATTATTCATTATCATTTTTTAATAATGAAAGTGAATAGTGAACTATTCGATTATTGAAAAATGAATAATGAACTATGACTAAAGGACGTACTTGTGCGCGGTTAGATAACCTTTGACGTATTTGGCACAACGTTTTGAAATTTTGGATCCTCAATGCTCTTCAACTTTGTACTTGTTTGGCTTTATAAATATTTTGAAATGAGCGTCACTGATGAGTCTTATGTAGACGAAACGCGCGTCTGGCATGAAAGTTATAATCCTGGTACCTTTGATAAAAATTCACACCACTGGGTCGATGCCACTGCTGGTAGATGTTTCGTCTCCGAGGATATCACCAAACCGGTTATCAACACTTCAGTGTTGACATAAATATCAACAATGTTGCCATTTTTATAAATTTCCTGTTTACAAAACTCTCAATTTTTCGAATAAACTAAGGATTTGATTTTATTATCTCATGCATAAATTACCTTAGCCGTATTTGGCACAACATTTTGGAATTGTCAATTCACAATGCTCTTCAACTTTGTATTTATTTAGACGAAATACACGTCTGGCGTACTGAATTATAATCCTACTACGTTTGATAACTAACTATATATTGATGGATGGGCTGGATGGGCTGGATCCAATCATCCAAATCTTTGTTTTTTTTACGTTTTAGCAGTGTTCATGTAATACAACGGAACAGTGGGAATTAATAAAGAAAATTAATCTACTAGGAAATACCGTTCGAAATTAAATACTATAAGATGCATCCAGAATCTGGAAGGCATTTCTTTTTAATTACTAATATGTACTTTCACTTTCGTTTTAAATAGTACCTACGTTGTACAATATAATGACGTTCAGGACTTGAATACAAATATTTGTTGCATTTTCAGTTTTATCTGTTTCCTTATATATAGATGATACTAAAATAACGAGGTCCAATTTGCCAGCCGTCATGGGGTAAAAACGATAAATCAAATAATTCAACTTTATGTATAGCTAATATAGAAAAATGGTGTAGATTAAAAATTACACCACTTCAGACTCTTTTGTTTTCTACATAATTTATATAACCAATAATTAACAAGTTCCAGGGCGAATCCGATACTGATACCAATAGTATATTCACCTCTTACATATTACCTTATCTGTACGTTCCGCATCTGACAGGCGCACCACAAAACGGTGTATTTAGGATTTTGCAGGTACAGTTTTTAATTTGTTAGCGGGCATGACGTAAAACAGCGAATAAAAGAATTCAACTTTATTTATATCATATATAGGACAATGCTCTTGATTAAAGATAAGTCCATTCCAGGACCTTTTGTTTTCCAAATAATAAATATACCAATAAGTGATTTGCTCCAGGTCGACGCGTTCAAACGGAAAGTTTTGAAGGCAGAGAAAACTGCGTATCTTATAATCGGCATGACTTAATAAGATGACAATACCGATACTTTGATAAGGGTTACGCATAGATAACTACTTGTATTCAGTCACGGACCCGCGATATCACGGGTGTGTTCTAGTCTATATTTAAAATGACATAATGTATTGCTCTTTGTCTAGTTCTGGACATCCTATAAGATACATAATAAGAAAAAATGTACGTTAATCAATCGAAGATACCAAATTAACAAAAGATCCATGTTCATCCATTAAATGTGTAAGTAGCTACGTATTTCAAATAACCTATTCACGGTGTTAAGATATGTCTATGAAAAATGTTTAATGTAAAAAAAATGTAGTTTACCCTTTACACTGATTGTTTTGTCATCTGTGTTCCGATTGATTACACATTTTTATAATGTTTCTTGATTGTTTGTTATCGTTTGCTAGCAATCTCGCAATGTAACTGTATATCCCACACATCTTACGTATTTTTATTATGATATATATAGCTAGTACTACATGTAGTAATTCATAAATGAATATGTTTTTCTTCCGCAAACTTCAATAATATCAGAACATATCGAACTGTACTGTACATATTCTTATGAGTCGCAGGTTAATGCCTAGATATTTATACTTAAAATATGCTATTGTAACCTCAATAATTTGACCCAGCAAAACATGTTTGTTAGTATTCATCGTATTGAAAGTCGTCTTTAATCTTGCATAATTTTTTATACATAAATGCAATTTACAGGAGGATCTCCTTTGTGGATTTAAACCTTAACTTTTGAGATACATCTACATTATAAAATGTACATTTTTGTACTTAGGCATGATTAGCCTTTAGTTGGTATGTCTAGTTTTAATTAAAAGCGTTTGCGTTCTTATATATGTACATCCAACCCTTTTACACGTACATTTATTCAGATTTTAAAAGTAATGAAATTTGAGAAATCTTTGGTAATACTTTCACATATCAAAGGTATATATCTAAAATTTAATAACAGTGCTCTTTTACAAATTGCAGAAGCTTCAACTACAGTGTCAACTGCAAAAGAGACAGAACCATCAACAGACAGTGAGACTAAAGGCATGTCTGAACAGATATCAACAGCGTTAACAGTATCGAACCATTTGTCTTCAGTCGTCAGAAAAACTTTCACGGAAAAAACTGAAGCGCATACACCAACGACTAAAAGTACAGATTCTGCTACAGTCCAGACAACACACACGCAGGGTAATATAGTGAGACTAACCACCATCTCTTCACAAATGGGAAAATCTAATTGTTCGAAGTCCAGTACAAACTCTTGTCGCTGTCAGAAAAGAACAGTGGCTACTACTACTGAAAACTTAGAAATACAAACTTTTTTTTTGGACATTTGCACGAGGAGCTTAAATAATGCTACATAAAAATATTCTGATCCCCAATTTGAAGACTATTCTGCGCAAGCACAGGACAAAAATAATATTCTGAATCCAGATTTTCCCCATGCCTTATAGTGTTAAATTTTGAACTAAATCATTTGATTAATAGCGATTATAAACTCAATAAAAATTGTTATCGCTTAGTGCGAAATTCTTTTTTTCTCTCCACTTCGACATGACATTTATGATATACGTAGCTCCATGTGGAGCCCTAAATCAATCACTGTATTTAAATAGCAAGTACAATAAAAAGGGATTTTGTTTTTTTTTGTATTAAGGGATATCATTGTTCCGTATTTGTTATTTGTGCATGTTTAAGTTATCGTACGGCAATTTCCTTTGCGAAAGAAAAAAGAACACAGGTACGACCAGTCAGAATGGGGCGTGTGAAAAGAGTGCCAAGCTGTCAGCTGCACAATAGATTTTTCCATTTTGTTCCTCTCTGAATAAAATTTCGATCGAGGTATACTATATATCTGTAATTAGGGGCTGAAAGGTCCTGCTAGTCCATTCCATTATTCAAAATATCCATTTCATTATTAAAAAATGACTATTTCGTTATTTTCACGCGGTTTCAACGATCAACCAAATCGTGATGGCGTCCGTAAAATTTACGAAGGGGTGATTTCAACTTCACCATTTGGAACTCCTGGTTTATTTGTTTCCTTGTGAGCAGTAACCCTCTATCAAGAAAATCATGATAGGAAATGCAAGCACGGGAATATCGTATCAATTGGTAGATATATACCCCGTATGCAGCTGCTGCTGGTATGTGGCTACTTAGAAATGGAAAGTTCACAAATGGAAAGCTGAAATCATCTCTTTTGTCTTTTGTCGTTAACCTTATGATTAGCCTTTAGTTGGCATGCCTGGTTTTTAATTAAAAGCGTTTGCGTTCTAATATATGTACATCCAACCATTTTACACGTATATTCAGATTTTAAAAGTAATGAATTCCAAGTAATTTGTAGTCTGTCATTTCAAAGGTATATACAAAAACTTAATAACAGTGCTCTTTTACTATTTGCAGAAGCACCAACTACAGTGTCAACTGCTAAAGAGTCAGTATCATCAACAGACAGTGAGACTAAAGGCATGTCAGAACATGTATCAACAGCGTTAAAAGCATCCGCTCATTTGTCCTCAGTCGTCAGCCACATTTCAAAAGAAAATCGTCAAACGCCTACACAAACGTCTACATATACAGATACTGCAACAGCCCAGACATCATAAACGCAGAGTGATAGAATAACACTAACCACCATCTCTTCGCCAAAGGAAAAATCTAATTGTTCGAAGTCCAGTACAAACTCTTGTCGCTGTCACAAAAGAACAGTGGCTAATACTACTGAAAACCAAGAAATGCAAACTTTGAAATTTACAGATTATATCTGGCTTAATAAATGTAGCTTGCAACCATTATTAGATTCTGGCATGGTTGATGTAGCAAATTGTCCGTATGAGTGTAAGTGTTCACCAAAAGGTAGCACAACATCTCAAGAAGATATGTATGCATGTGTTAGGCGACCATAATGCATGAATGTCCCCTGATTTGTATACATTTTAAAGAAACCTTTTTTTGTAGATGTGTTTAACAATGAAAGCAATGTTGAGGAATTGCGATCAAATGAGATTAATGCCTTGATTTGTAGTGCGGACGTGTCTCTAAGTATTTTTCCCTATGCTATGTTTTGTGTACTATTGTTTGTCTGTTTCGTTTGTAGCCATTGCGTTGTCAGTTTGTTTTTTATCTATGAGTTTGGATGTCCCTCTGGTATCTGCCGCCCCTCTTTTAGAAGATTATCTTAAGTCAGGCGTTGTTTTCTGAATATCAAATTTGATGTTATTGTTTTATCTTATGCTTATGTCTAGAATGACAAATACTTCTGTAAAATTATACAGAGTAGACAAATGAAGTATACATATGTTAGACGACCATAATGCATGAATGTCCCCTGATTTGTATACATTTTAAAGAAACCTTTTTTTTGTAGATGTGTTTAACAATGAAAGCAATGTTGAGGAGTTGCGATCAAATGAGATTAATGCCTTAATTTGTAGTGCGGACGTGTCTCTAAGTATTTTTCCCTATGCTATGTTTTGTGTACTATTGTTTGTCTGTTTCGTTTGTAGCCATTGCGTTGTCAGTTTGTTTTTTATCTATGAGTTTGGATGTCCCTCTGGTATCTACCGCCCCTCTTTTAGAAGATTATCTTAAGTCAGGCGTTGTTTTCTGAATATCAAATTTGATGTTATTGTTTTATCTTTTGCTTATGTCTAGAATGACAAATACTTCTGTAAAATTATACTGAGTAGACAAATGAAGTATACATATGTAGATAATCTTTCACAGAACACTCAATAGTAGTTTGACTTAGTCAAATAAAGAAAAACCTTATAAACGTATATCTGACTAGGTGTGAAAACAGTTATGCCCAACAGTCCTTTTTTCATAAAAAAAATATAAATGCTGGTAATTTTGAATCAGGGTTTAAATGAATGATGAGCAATTAGACAAAACTGTAAGAAAGACTGATCCTGCAATTGATTATCAATTAGATTGATTTTTAAAAAAGAACGATAATATTTCATAATAAGACGTGCTCGTATCAACTTTGCAAATAAGACCATTTCCATATAGGTTATTGCATTTTCAACTATGTGTCTGAGATTCCGAATAACAAGAGTTCACGATATGTGTTAGCTGTTCTTCAATGGTGTTCTGTCATGTGGTCAGATAAACTTTCTTTTGCACAACAATTCCTGGGAAGGTGTCTGGATTTATATGCTAGACAATATTTATCTTAAGTAATGAACCATGTGGTTGGTGAACAAAAAGAAGAATTGAAATTGACATTAAAGGCTTTTATGAATCAAAATTTAATATTATGTAGTAATCTGTTATTGATTATAACTTTACTTTCTATTCTAGAATACAATCATAACAATAGCACAATGTATCTTCTTATCAAATATGATATCATGACTGCTTTTAGAATTTATAATAAATAGTAGTCAAATTTCTTTTCGTTAAATCTAACCCATTTCCTATGGTCAAATTATACCTTACTACAATGTATAATATTTCAAAGATTTCATGGATTGTATACAATTCAGAATCTCAAACAACAACAACAATGATGCAATGCTGGAAGACAATACTGAAATACTGAAACAAATTTTAAATCAGCAGTGTGCTTCAGATAGGTAAGGATATCATAGTGTTTACTTATTTGACCCATACGAGTTTGTCCGCAAAAGATATGGAAACCAAGTATGGCAGTTGTTTTTTTCATATTTACTGTTTGAGGTTGTAGTTTGCGTTTTATATTGGCAGTTTTTTTCCTCAGTCATAATAAATGTTATTCTTCCTCAGGCATAATAACCTTCCATCATTACCGACCTGAACAAAAAATAACACGACGGTGCAGGAAATGCTTACCCTTCTGAAGCACCTGATTTAATTCCGGTTTTAGTGGAGTTCTTGTTGTTTCTTATCTAATATTTAAAACTGTTGATGTAAATGTCCTTTGGTTTTGTGAGTCTTTGTTAACCTTTTGGTTTTGATTGTTATTGTCTTTCGTGACAACTTACTCTTTTTTAACACAATGAATTTTGGAGTATAATTAAGCATGAACGTTTCTTGCCACAGATCATTGCTGATATCCAAACATTAAAGATTGCATATTTTGGCGTTAATATTGATTCACTTATAGGGTCTTTGCATCGGAACTAAACACATTTATTCAAAAAACAGTTGTTGGCATGACACGTGTTATGTTCTTCTCATATATGGTATGATGGTATGATACTAAACCCCTAACGAACAGAATTGTGCCTGATATTCATATGATGTCAATCAGTTTAATTGAAGTCTGGAGCTGGCATGTCAGTTAACTGCTAGTAGTCTGTTGTTATTTATGTATAAGTGTCATTTTGTTTATTTTCTTTGGTTACATCATCTGACATCAGACTCGGACTTCTCTTGAATTGATTTTTAAATGTACGTTTTGTTATGCGTTTACTTTTCTACATTGACTAGAGGTATATGGGAGGGTTAATATCTCCTTAACATCTTTAACCCCGCCGCAGTTTTGCGCCTGTCCCAAGTCAGGAGCCTCTGGTCTTTGTTAGTCTTGTATTATTTTAATTTTAGTTTCTTGTGTACAATTTGGAAATTAGTATGGCTTTCATTATCACTGAACTAGTATATATTTATTTAGTGGCCAGCTGAAGGACAACTCCGGGTGCGGGAATTTCGCGTGACAATGAAGACCTGTTGGTGACCTTCCGCTGTTGTTTTTTTCTATGGTCGGGTTGTTGTCTCTTTGATACATTCCCCATCTCCATTCCCAATTTTATTTGACTTCTTGATTATCGAGGCAATACTGTAAAAGACATAATTAAATTGATTAGTTGACTTTTAGTAGCTTAACATCCATCATCAAATATTTCATGCACATTCATGCCGACATAAAATAAACAATGCATACAATTGATAGGTCTTGCAAAAATAAAGTCTACCAATTTCAACTGTCACGGGAAAACGAAGGCATGTTGGTTACGGAGATAATTTTGACCTTACAAAATGTCTCATTCAGGCTCCTAGATGAGTTGTTGCTATGATTACAAACGTACATAATGTTTAAACCAACACGTTTAATGATTTCTTGCGTCCGAAGCACTTTTCTGGATTTACCTTCATCAGGAACGCTCAAAGCTTAACATCTGAAATCTGAAGATGTATAAGTACCGAAACCGTCGAAGAGCTATATGTCAAAAATACCTAAAATACGTCAAATCCATCTAAAGCCAACTTTGCCTGAGGGAGTTGAAACCTTAGTTTCTTTATGATTTCAAAATTTATCAACGGGCAATTTTAGTAAAGTTTGTTAAATCATGTCAGTACTTAAGTACAGATTACTGAGCTGAACATACCCTTGTAGAGGTATCGACCGAGTGGTGTAAAAAAAAATGAAAACAACACGTTTAATACAAAGATCGTTGCGCTCTCACTACACAAAGCATAGGATTTTAAGTCCCCACTATGACTTCACGTGGGTATATTCCTTAAGTATCCCGCACAGCCAATCAGACGCCCTACGTCGGCAAGCGTTTTACTACCGGTCGAAAGAATACATGTTTTTTATCACCCAGTCACCCATGGTTTATAAGACTTTCATATTTTATATTGTGATACACCTAATTGATAATCTTTTTAATGACACAAACACGTGTGGAGTTTGATCTGTTTTTTGTTACAAACTGGAATAGAAAAGTTCACAGTCTATCACCGTGACATTAAAATCGCTGCTTTCTATCCGATCAAAACCCCAAAGAAGCCAGACAATTGAAATAATACATGTATGTGGATCAAATGATACTACTCCATATGGTATCGGAAATATTAACAGCACCTCATTTGTAATTTCAAAGTGAGAACCAGTCATTAATGTTCAATTCTGATTTTAGAAACTCAAACAATCGGAAATTTTAACTGTAAGATATAATTTAGAAGTACATAATCTAATGTTTATATATTGACATAAAGTTGTAGTCTTCTTTGAGGATCAGGTGGTTGCTGCCTTATATTATAGTTCGTTTCTCTGTTTGTTACATTTTAACGTTGCGTCGTTTGTTTTCTCTTATTTTTTAGTGTAAATTCACATTGCGATAAGACGTGTATCATGTATTTGGTTTAAATGTTATATTTGTTATTCTCGTGGAGTTTTGTCTGATGCTCGGTCCGTTTCTGTGTGTGTTACATTTTAGTGTTATGTCTCCTTTTATATTTAATGCGTTTCCCTTGGTTTTAGATTGTTACCTCGATTTTGTTTTTGTCCATGGATTTTTATGAGTTTTGAACAGCGGTATACTACTGTTGCCTTTATAGTACATCACTGGTATTAAAGAGATAATGGTAACTGCAATTACGATTATCCCAATATGGCGACGGTAGATATAGGTAAAATCTTTACACTTGTTTTTCTTAAATGCAGCATGTATTTGTCAATAGTTACTCAGCTGCAAGGTTTATCTATACCATTTCATCATATTTGAATCGTAACGGTGCACTGGAATTGTCTAAGCGCTGTGAAAATAGCCGTTGAAAAATTCGGGATGATAATCGTAACTCGGAAAAAAGATAATCGTAATTATGGTATCTAAAAATAAAAAAGATAATCGTAACTGGAAACTGTTTTATTGATATTGACACTAAAAACTTAAATCTGATAGCATATTATGAAATTATGGCGATGAATTATTTACGGAACGTACCAACATCTTATGACATTTCTTTTTATGCATATATAATTAATAGTTCTTATGAAAACAGCTACATACTAGTATATCATAAAATTGGAAGGGTGAACAAGCTTCAAGAAATTTGGAAATGGGAAAACACGAACTTTGTTAATTTACAGAAATTTCCAAACACTAGGTATGCCACAAAATATGTGAGTGAGCGATGGAAATTATGATACATGACAATAATTGTCAGGCGACACGCATGTGTCACCTTATATCAGATTTCTGATTAGGACAGTAAATAAAAATTAATTTATCCTGAAGTAAATAGTAAATATAGTTAATATTGTTTAAATTCATTTATTGCAGGTGGTTATGTGTGCTATTTCTGCCCCCGGGAAGCCACTGCTGATTTAATTCTAGAACATACCCTATTATGCCATAACGAAGTAGGAAAGACATTTAGTATTCGTCAAAAACCGATTGACGAGAAATTAGTTGCTACAGTTTTCATGTAACTTCGATCATTTTTCATGGATGATATCACAACTTAAAAGTTATGATGAACAAGGGATAACTTTGAAAAATGTTTTACAGTGTCATTTCGGAGTCTTTTATAGCTAACTATGCGGTATGGGCTTTGTTCATTGTTGAAGACCGTACGGTGACCTTTTTATTAATGATGAGTCATGTCGGTCTCTTGTGGAAAGTTGTCTCATTGGCAAACATACCACATCTTCTTATTTATATTGGCTACTTCATGACTGTCACTGAAATTGCAGTATCTCAGATATAAACTATAAAAAACACAAATTTAATTTTGAATTATGATAATATGACATCCTTAAAACATGTAATGCTATATAAGACTAGAGAAAGATTGGCCCTACATGGAATTCTTTGTGTATTATGAAATTAAGTAACGTGGAGTTCATTGACAAACATGGATTCGTGTTCTTTTATAGTTTGGCCAAAAGCCCGAAAATCAAGAAATAAAATTGATGTGGCTTTAAATTTTCTTACAAGAAATAATTAATCAAAGGATGACTGCAAAGTTGAGAATTAATGACGCATATCCCGCAAAATAAGAAACAAACTTATCAAAAATTCATAAATACTCGGTATATGAAAAGTATGCTGCATACATATGCATGGAAGATATTGTAGAGAGAAATATTGAAGGTACTAAACAAGGAACATTTTTGTATTTGCATGCTTGCCATATAATTAGTACTTTTCTATTAAATGAAAACAAAAATTAGCCTTACCTAATTTTTATGCATTTTTCTGAAGCACAAAATATTTGTTTCAAAATCTATCAAAATCTTTGTAATTAAACCAGTTTCGACTGTGATAATCTACATGTTATGCCCTTTGATGTAATTTATCAATATACATATTTGTGGTTTTTTTTCCGTCTGTCCAATGCTTCGTAAGACTATAGGTAAGGCTAATAAAAACAAAAAACAAAAGTAACAATAAACAAAAGTAACAATAAACAAAAGTAAAAAAAAAAAAACAAACAAAAGTGACAATAAACAATAGTAACAAGAAACTGGTCACTATTCTAGATCCTTTATCATTGCACTGTTTAAAGAAACGTCCTAAAATACATGGGTTTAATTTGATCAAAACATTTGAACTTAATTTTTAAAATCATGTATTATATCAGTATAAAATAGAAAAAAGTGAATCCAATGGAAAAATATGGACGACTGAAATTATTGAATTATAAGGAAAAGGGAGATATGGGGTGTAATATGAAAACAAAATCAGATAATGCAGTTTTATAGATTATCGCTGATTATCTCAACGAGATTGATTTTCTCGCTTGAGCTGGTACAGCGAAAGTGAGAAAAGCAATCGAGTTCAGATGACCAATGAGCATCTGTTTATCGCTATTTTACATATGACGACGTTGTCAATTTCAATGTTAATTTCGTTAGCAACGCCACATGGCCTCCTTAGTTTCTAGCGATAATTTTTCCATCTCAAGCGAGAAGCATGATATGAAAATTATCACAAAAAAGATCAAAGGAAAAATGCAAAAAAATAGCGATAAATAAAGTTGTTAACGGAAACTTTTGTTCATTTCGCACAGAATTTTAGTATAAACGTGATATAAGAGGCAAACAACATATGACATATGAAGATTTGGTATACGTGACTTTCATTTTGAGCAATGAATTGAAAGGATTGCGCTTTTGGAATATGGGATATAGCTTATCCATCCTTTTTCTCATCAAATAGAGATATATAGGTAAATTTATCCTAGATATTAACCTGTAAGTTTCTTCATTTATTTTTATATGCGTTAATGTCATCGTTAAACTGGGCATTTATATTTTTAACACACACAATACCATTGAAATGCTGAAAGACACATTTATTATGTTTCGGTTACTATTATCCGATTTAGAAAATTACGATTATCAAAGAAGAAAAATAACATAGAGTTACGATTATCATCCCGAATTTTTCAACGGCTATTTTCACAGCGCTTAGACAATTCCAGTGCACCGTTACGATTCAAATAAGATGTAATGGTATATATAAACCTTGCAGCTGAGTAACTATTGACAAAAGCATGCTACAATTAAGAAATATGAGTGTAAAGATTTTACCTATATCTACCGTCGCCATATTGGGATAATCGTAATTGCAGTTACCATTATCTCTTTAATACCAGTGAGTACATCATGTCATGCTTATACCTATTTACAATCTCAGTATTTCAACAATTCATACGAGTGACCGGCAGAGAAAATATACATGTATATAAAAAAAAATCAAATTTGATGCACTGTTAACTTTGAACTGTGATATACACATGGACAAAAGTATTGCAACACCAAATTCAAATTCAAATTAAAAAAACACTTTTTATTTTTTTGTGATATAATTTGGTAAAATATAATTAGTTAAACATTATTCAAGTATCACCTGAGTTTAATCAATAAATATCGACTCAATAAGTTCTTATCTGCACATGCAGCTACTGTACCCGTAAACAGCAAAACAGGTGTTTTAATCCTCATTGTTTTCAACACTTTAAATAACCAAGTTTTTGAAGTTATGTGATTGACACCTTGTAATGGGTCCTCGACAACTCTTAACTGCAGCAAGATGGCATATTATCAGCATGAGCGATCAGGGATGTCGCTGTAACAACTGCATGTATTGTTGGTCATCACCATTCCACTATAAGTCGTTTTGAGAATAAAAATCAGGCTATAAACGTTGCTAAAGACCTTCCGAGATACAGAAGACCCCCTATACCATTTGCTAGGGAAAGTTAGGCATAATGAAGATTAGTCAGAAGGAAACCCATTGCATACAATACAATCCTAAAAAGAGAGTGGTGGGTATACAGGAGCCTTTAAACAAGAACTGTTCGAGATCGACTCATCGCTACTGGTTATCGTGCGATAAGACCATTTCGGATACCTTTGCTTACGAACAGACACACAGTTTTCCGTATCCAATGTAGTGCAGAGCTCGTTAAAGTTGAAAATTAGCATCGTGGAGGAACATCCATTGTTCCTATAGAATTCGGTTCATCTTCCTTGGCCCGATCGTAGCCCGGATTTGAACCATATCGAGCATATATAGGACACTTTTGGGCGTAAAGTGCGCGAAAGGACACCACAGTTCAAACACATCATGAAATAAACAATGCCCTTCATCAGAAATGGTTGCTGCTACCTTAGAAACAAATTAGTCGATGTATGGCAGGAATCAGAAGACGTTATGATGCGGTTATCCGTTTGAATGGAGGGTGCGCACAAAGTACTAATTCTTTGGCGTATGACTATCACTCATGATGTGAACAGTCATCGGAAGATTAATTTTAAAAAGTCTGACATTGTAATGTTCGACTACAGTAATAGTTGTAAAATGCATTTTTTTGTACAAAAAACACTTCATTTTAATATCAAAATAGTGGTTATATAAATTATTTTTTTTTAAAACATTTTTTGTTCGTTTGAATGCCAATGTTATCATTAACTATGTTTCAATAATATTATACAAATATTTTACTATTTTTCATCCAAAAAAAGAGGTTGGTTTTTCAAGTTTTAAAAAATCAAGGTGTTGCAATACTTTTTTCCATGTGTATATATATCACATTAAATCTTGGAAATGTGAGGTGGACATGGAAATGAAACAGAAAAAGTTGATGACTTTCATATATATACAGTCGAGATCACTTCTTATCTCTCATTAGAACTGTCAGAATAATCTGTCATAGAACTGTTCTGACCTATTCTAACCTCTCCTAGAACATTTCTACCCTAGGTAAAACTGACAAAATTAGTACTAGGTAGAACTGGCAGGATCAGTTCTATGGTAGAACTGTCTAAACTTGTTCTAGGCAGAACTGTCCAAATCAGTTATAACCGTAGAACTGTCAGCAGAACTGATTAAATCAGTCAGGACTGTAGAGCAGTTCTAAATGACGCCACTGCAGTAAGGACAGCCGTACTTGAGAATTTAGGAGAGAAAAAATCACCCCCAATTACTTTGCTATATAATAGCACACTTTCTACATCTTTTACTGATTTAACGTTACCTGTACATATATCGAAACGGATAGAGAGGTTATCCAGCTCATCGGAGAAATATGTTCATAAGATTGCATATGGAACGGGATATGAAACATCATTGTTTACGTTTCTTAGTTCCTCGTTTTTAACAGGCTCTTTCAAAATATAACCCTACATTCATTTCATGGAATTTTAATCGTAATTTACATTGTTTGCCTTGGATTTACAATTATGATTTAAGATTCTGTTTTGACAAATATTCCAACAAAAAGTGTACAGTGTATGAATTATGGGATAATAATGAAAAAGGGGTTGTATAACGTTAACAAATATATACATTTGCACCATCTCGTCAATTAAGCCAGACTTATCCATAACGATTATCAATGATATCTGGGAGTCTGGAACGTCAGAAAAATAAACTCGATCTGAACATGAATGAAACATGTGACCCTGGAAGTTTAACTACAAACAAAATCATGCATTTTTCTTTGCCTTCTCAAAATTATATTAATAGTATACTATTCAAAGAAGAGAACTTTCCATACATGAACTTTTTATTTTAAAATAAAGTATATGAATCAGTCATGTGAGTCAGTGTTGGATGATGTCGTTAATTAGTTTTGTTTTAAAAAAAAACATCACAAACTACTGACTTAAAAAATCACTTGAATGACGGTTCATAATTATGAATACAGAGAGGAAATAACGGCGCGCTAAATTTTTAGATAATTATGGTATAATTCCACCCTATCGCTTTTTGTCTACCATAATTACTGGATATCACACAGGTAGCATTGTGTTTCAAAATTTCTATCATTTGTATTATCATTATTATACAATCCATCCTTACGTAAAAGTATTCCAGATTAACTGTATGACTATTAGAGTAAATATGGTCAGTTTTGGTTGATTCGGTCAAATATGGTCAGTTTTGGTTGCTGCTGTCAAATATGGTCAGTTTTGATTAATGCAGACAAATAATTTTGTAACATGAGTCAGTCTGAGGTACGAATACTACTTCTATTTGTTTCTAAAGCGATATGCTGAATGAAAATAGAAAATGCTGGCACTCTCAAGTAATGCAAAAAAAAATTGTGGTCATTGATTTCCAATATTGTAGTTATTTATATACTACAGTCCCTCTTGACTTAAAATCATAACTGAACTACCAGATTACTGTACAGCTATATAGTTTTACATAAAAAAAGCAAATATGGTAAGTTTTAGTTGATGCGGACAAAATATTCTATTACAAGACTCAGTCTGAGATATGAAAACTACTGATATTTTTAAATTGTTAATGATTCAATATTTAAATAAAAAAAGAACATGCTTATTGGCGGATCGAAGGGAAAGTTGGTTCCAGGGGTTGAAATCCCCCTTTTTTGGACGATCAATGTGGATTGGGAATAGGAGCGTATAGTTGAAACCCCCCTCTTTAAATGACTGGATCCGCCCACTATAAATTGATGCGAACAATATTTCCTATATTAGAGTCTCTCTTGACCTAAAATTGTAACTGAAGTACTGTGCAGCTATATAGATTTGCAGAAAGAAAGAACAAATAATGTCAGTTTGGATTGATGCGGTCAAAAGGTTTTTGTTAAACAGGTCCGTCCGAGGTATGACAACTACTCGTTAACAGATATCACATTTTCGGATTGGGAAACAAGTTATAACACATGTAACATTTGGTTGTTGAGGTTAGATAATTGTGTTATGTAATAACAATCCATCCTGACTCCCGGAATGACAAGTGTAAAAACAATTCAAATAATAATGCTCCCTCATAACAACGGCCTAAAAATGAAAGAAAAACTAAGAAACATAATTTATGTTACACATCAGCAAAAGCAAATCACTGAACTCCTGGCTTGGAACAGGCACATACATGCAGCATATGGCGGGGTTAAACATATTCTCTTGCCGTTTATTAATCTGAAATAAAACCGGCAAAATAGCGTAAAACTTATAAATTAATTCTAGCCGTTGAATTTATAAATCAATTTTAGTCGTAGAATTTATAAAGCAATTCTAGCCGTAGAATTTGGAATCAATTCTTACCGTAGAACTGTTCGAGAAGTAGAACTGACCATGTATTTGGTTATTTCTAGCTGGAACTGTCTAAAACTGGTCTAGGGTAGAACTGTCCAAATCAGTTCTAGGTAGAACTGACCAAGTCAGCTCTAGGTTAGAACTGTATTAGCTAGAACTGACTAAAAGGTGTCAGGGTGACAACTCTACGTACTGTCCTAGAACTGTTCTCCTGACGGATTCTGGCAGATTTACTGAAAGGTTAGAAGTGATCTCCACTATACTTCTAATGGATGTTAACCTGCGTCGTACTAATAACTTCAGTTTAGTTTATTGCAAATGACTTAAAGATTTATTATGTGTTGTGGTATTTTTTCTTCTTAAAAAAACAAAAATAATTCAGAAATTCAAAAACTAAAAGTCAAGAAGCACCTTTTTTTTGTTTACATGTTGATATAAAAACATGTTATTTGTAGGTTACGAAAAAAACAATTACGTCAACACTTTAATCAGTTTTGTTAAACTAGTTTTCCTCTCAGCAATTGTAAGACATTTAAACATGCATGCTACAATTGAAATAAATTGGTAAAGAGGATATTGAATGGAATTTCATAAAAGAAGTTAAAACATGTGTATTGAGTTTTGATGTTATAAAATAATGTCTACTTCACGGCTATATTGCCTTAAGTTTCTTAAGCTGATCACATTGATATATCTAGTTATCTTTACCTCTTTAAATATTCCAAAAGGTAAATAAGCGACACTCATCAAAATAATAATACTGTACATTACGTTTTTAAGTGTATCTGTTTGTAAATATATTCCAGAACCTACTAAAAGCAAATATAGTTTTCGAAAGTGATATTATTTTCAAAAATCTAATGGACATAAAATTTCAATAATTTCGAACGTCGAGATGTATGTGATCGTGCAGGATCGCTTTAGTATAATCATTTGAATTGACAATATTGAAACCAAATAAATCTATATATGGTCAGCTTTGAGTGAGTTTGAAAATATAATTTCATAGTAATTTATAATTTTGGACAAATAGTGATACACTCAGGGACCTACATTTCAAATTAATAAATACAATGGGTTACGTTTAACAGTCATCTTACTAAGGTCTTAAAATTGAAACAAACGATTAATTTCCAAATAGACGAAAATGATAGCCTTTTACAAGATACAGACTTAAGACTTAGGAAAGTTGATTTGTTTTAACGTAACCTTGCTAGAATTATAACAAAGGTTATTAGGAAAGTATTTTTACTTATAAATCGAAAATAAACTGACACCGTCAAGGCTAAACACACAAATTACAAACCGACAAACAACAGTGCACACGAAATAGAAAACTAAAGAATAAGTTACATGAACCCAATTAAAAACTAAGGGTAATCTCAGGTGCGTCGGAAGGGTAAGCAGATCCTGCTCCACATGTGGCACCCATCGTGTTGCTTATGTTATATTAATTCGGTAAATAAACTGATTCGATAGGTCACATTTATGAAAGGGGATGGGATTGTAGTTACGACGTAAGGAACATATCCGATATCATTTGTGAAACGGTAATTCCATAACGGTTAACCAAGACGTGATGATTTTAACTGCACCAATTGGAACTCTTGGTTTACAAGCTTCCTTGTGAGCAGCAACCTCTTTTAAGAACATCATGATAGGAACTACAAGCACGGGAATAGCGTATTAATTTGGAGATATATTCTAACTGGTACATACCTACCGTTGAAAAGACATCTTAGTTCCGTTAGGGCCAAAAGAACAATTTATCTTTGCCTTTGATATAATGCAGAAAGTACGAAGTCTCTAATAATAATAAAAAACGGGCGGACATATCAGCCAATTAGAATTAACTATACTTTTAATTATATATACCATGTAGCTGCCACCATACGATCGATCGAATGGTTTATTGTAACCTTAAGAACTTAATAAGAATGAATGTCGTTTTTAATACTTTTATATAATGTGTGCAAATGACTTGGTCCAGTTTTTACATCAACAAAGTCCTTTAAAAAAAATCTTTTAAATAGGAATGACTTTTTTAAACTCGTTACCTCAATTACACATACTATGTGCGTTTGTGTTATTAAATTTGCTTCGTACATGCATATGTTATTTTGGTAACAAAAAAATATTTACGTGTACCCCCATTAAATTTGCTATCATATATATAAAAACAAATACAAAAATGTGTATGATCATTCAAATAAATGTGGTGTGTTTATTATCAAATTTAACGATGATCGCCGTCGTGTTTTCTTTTTTACATTGGTTAAACATGTACACAGTATGTTGGTCAAGGTCTATCGAAAAATATAAAAGGCCAAGATCCATCTCAGGAAGCCCTCTTGACCAATCATATTTACTTAATCCATAAGACGCAAATCATCTGGGCATTTTAAAATGTTACACTCACCTTTCAAAGGGAAAACAATGGATACATATTGGCATGAATATGAGTAATTCCTACAGGAATTTTTCGGCTATTTAGAGATGATGTTTTTGGCAATTCAGTACTAGTGTGTGTTATCCAATTTTGTCTTCGTATAAAATGAACAAATCATTGATAAAGGGAAATGTCTCCTATAAACAGTAGACTCATGATTTCAGCTATGTTTGTTTATTACAAAATATTCGTTTTTTGTTCGTTATTGTTCAAGATAATATATGTAATAAGTAAAAATAGTAACATCTGAAAAATATGTCGTAATCGAAAGTCAATGACTCCGTTTAGAAGTCGTCTGATAACTTTTGATAGAGGATCTTTACATTCTCAAATATTGTCTGTATTACCGGGTTGATGTTTTCTTTTACACCTTTGCTCTACTGTTTAATTTGTTTGCCATTCCATTACATGGATTGACAGGTATAATCTTTGGTCACATTTTTAAACGTAACACCCAAAAGAATTCGAAGACTTTGTTGAAGTTAGATTCTAGAAAGCCAATAAATTCAAAAGAGACAATGTTTTATTAAAGGACGATGACGGGCGACGACTGCCAACGAACGCTACGTGATATACACTGGATCATATATATATGTCGTGTACAAGTTGCAAATTTGTACAGGTTATAACATGTACAAAAGTACCTCATACATGTTGTAACATGTACAAAATATTGCTTAAAAATGGTTTTAACTGGTACAAAATTTAAAATAAATCTTAAAGAAGTAAAATATACATTTAAATTCACCAATGCATAAAGAACAACAATAAATAGGCCAGAAAGTGTCTTTTTTCTGTAAAGGACAATGATCACAAAGTTTCAGAAGTATGTGTTTCATGAATAATGTTGGCAAAATGTGTTTTCATGTAATTGTATGTTTTATGCAGTCCATCATGGTTTAAATAAGTGTGAAACTATTAACTAAAAGCTTGCATTTCTCAATGACAATTACATAAGATACTAGTTTATAAATTCTTCGAAAAAATTTAAGAACGATTCTTAATAATTTTGGGAAATACTCCTCCCGCTCGTTTTTATAGCATGCAAAGACTAAAACAATGTCTTATATGCTTACTCTGTTAAAGCTAGAGAGAGAGCTGAAATAGTTTTTATTGGACCACGCTTCATTATCAATATCTTTGGATCTACTCTTAAACATTTTTGGCCTTCAGCATGACTTATGTAAATTTATAACTCACTTTTTGTTTATAAACTATAAGATCATTGCATGAGGCGAATGTCATTTTGATGTTTTAAATCTATAGTATCCTCTACTTTGAAAGCATTTATTTGTAGCCTTTGGATGTTGTCTGCTCCATTTTGGCGGGTTGTTGTCGTTAGACACATACCCGATTTCAATTCCCAATTTTATTTGTAGACACATTTGTACTGGCTATCCTTTTGTGTCTTTTAGTGTCAACTAGAATGAAAGTATGTTACTATTGCCTTCAAAGTGGACACTCACAATTATAATTCATCAAAAAAAGATATGTCCATAGATGGTCATCATAAGACATGTCCTAAGATATATATATTAGGACAGGTCTTAGGAATGCTTCGTAATACCGATCCCTGGACATTAACTGTATCAAAAAAGGACAAAACATACTAACATGAAGGAATAATAAGAAAATTATGAAAACGTTATTGAGGTCAATATCATCTGTTTCGAAAATAGAATAATATCCTTATTTTTCGATTTTGTACAAGTTAAAACCATTTTTAAGCAATATTTTGTACAGGTTATAACATGTATGAGGTACTTTTATACATGTTATAACTTGTATTTTTGCACTATACAAGTTATAACATGTACAATATTTTTGTACATGTTATAACCTGTACAAAATCGCAACTTGTACACGACATATATATTATATTGCAGGAATCACGTAAGAGGTTAGTTAATGTCATATCAGTATTATTGAATTTTGATATTTCCAAGTTTTTATTGAATCAGTATGAATAAAGCTGTTATTGGACGTCAAACGTAACTCTTGAGTATACTGGCAGTAGTTCTGATTGAGGAAAATTGATGTTAAAAGACCTTCAATTAATTTTTAATGATTCGTTTTATGTAATGTGAAGATTAGGATGTTGAGTAAATCTGTTTAGTTTTTCCACGCAATACCAATAGCTCAAGATATTGAATAGAAGCCTACTATATTTAATTATTCACAGAAGAAATAAAGACATTCTAGATTTATAGTTTTTAACATGTTCCCACTTTTTAATCTGTAAAATAAAATAGAGTCAAACTTTTGTCGGAACACAATCCAAGAACATTATTAACAGAATTGTCAAAACCAACACAGCAGTTCCGACACTTCCAATGTAAAGTGATGATTTTCTGGGATCCCAAGCACTCTGGTGTTTTCTTTTGTATGATGATAGTTGCTTTGTATCCACTCTATATACAAACTTCTGACTATCTTGTGTCATATTCACATTGTTTGAGCAAACAAAAACGTAATTGCAATGCTCTGTACTGTTTGTAACAATGCCAGACGACAGGGTTGATGATACTTTAGAAACAAGTAATTCGGGCGAGGCTGAATTCGAAGTCGATGACTCAACAGCTGTTTCCGTCGTGATGGATACATGTGCACTGATTGTTCCAAACAAATCTCTTTCAGTAGTTGTACGGCCTTCCGTAGTTTTTGGATTTGTCGTAGTGATTTCATGAGATGATGCAATGTCAATATAAGATGTTGTTTGTAATAGTTTTGCTTCAGTCGTTAGGGGATCTATCGACGTTTTAGAGTGTGTCGTGGTGATTTCAGGAGATGTCGTTATGTCATTGACAGATGTTGTTACTAAAAAAATATATAAAATTTATAAATATCGCCGGAAAAAACGAATCAAAGGCATTAGTAAATCATATTTGAAATATCTAATTCGCTTTAATCTTATAAGACATCGAAAAACAATTGATATATCAGTAATACACGTACTTTAGGAGGAGGGTTGGGATCCCACTATCTTACTAAACATTGCCACATTTTGTAGGTATGTGATTGTATCAGGTTAGGAGTGTGTAATTTAGTTTTGCTGTGTTTGTTGTGTTATATCACAATTATGATTGTATTTATCGTTTATTGTTTTATACATTAAATATCCTATTTCTTGTCTAGTTTGAATGGTTTTACGTGTCTGATTTCGGGGCCTTTTATATCTTACTTTGCGGAATGGGATTTGTTGAAGGCCGTACATTGACCTTTTACTGTTAATATGTGTAACATTTGATCGTTTGTGTAGAGTTGTCTCATTGGAAACTATATCGCATCTTATTTTTCCTTTTCATATAGCAATCTTATTGCAAAAAAACAAAACCAATGGACAAGCATTACACATAACACTACCGAAAAATACAAGCATTGAACTTGAGTCTGTTAGACCCGTTTTTCGCCAACGGAAGACTTATCACTGTACTAACACTCGAATCAAACAATGTAAAATAGACAAACTGAACGTCAAAGAACAAACTTAAAAATGATCGTTACATTCAACATTTGATATTGTATTACTTAAAAATGTCTTTATCACATGTGGCTCAACATTTTTAGTACACTAAGAGCGTTCTTAGGTAAGTAACCAACAAGCAACCCTACTGCGGAATAATTTGTTTTCGTGGGTAATAGTATTTGTTGACACAGTTGCAGTTTCTTGTATTCTTAATTTCAAATTCATGGTATTACACCCATTTATTCGTATCGTATAGCTATTGCCATTGAAAGATATGTTTTTTACATTTTCATTTTTGGTAGAAATATAATGCAACAGAAAAACATCTACAAACAAAATCACATGGTCCAAAGGTTATGTTCTGGGTGACAAGGAGATAGAAAGCAACATTTAATATATGTCCGGCAAAAATTAGATCTAACAATAGCTATAGGTTGAAATGGTTGATATGCTGATTTTTCGTTCAATCTATGATGAAAAAAAATATCAAATTGCAAAAATGTTCTGCAAATCAGTCAAAATGAACGAAATTGTCAACCGATTACGAATAGATTTTTTTCATTCTATTTAAAGCAAATGGCACCTGCAAGGAAATCAATAATAACGTAAACTTTAACTAATGAATATTTATACACAATCATGATTCAATATTTTTTTTGCATTTTTTTTTTAAACGCTATGACTTGAAAGGGGCATTAGCTGTCGAATTCATGTTCACCGATTTTACTTAAATTGTCATATTTGATTGATAACAATGTAAAACATTTTTTTAAACTATTAAACGTTTAAAATAAACAATAAACAGGACATAGGCATGCTCATACGTAGCGTTGTTTCGTGTGTATTTTAGTTTTGACGCCGTCTTATTAACTATCAAGTTGACCTCCAAATTAATCCAATGAGAATATATGCAATATAAACATAACTATGGATATTAATAGATAAAGCGAACTCGTCCTATTGGATTTATCTAGGTCTGATTTAAAAATTTCATATTATCGATTGAAAATAAATGTTAACCGTCGTTTTTACCTCTATAAGAATGTTTTTGTGGATCAAATCAGTCAATTAAATTATTTACCTTTGTTTCACTTTAAATGATGACATTCTTTTCCTTAAAATAACTTTACACAAACATTTCACGTGTTATCCATCTCTAGTTAATGGGTTAATTTGTTGTTCACATAAATAAGGATTGATTAACTTGTCAGTGAATAATTCATCATCAATGATTATTAGCTCATTTTGAGAAAATTATCCTATACTGGCTGCTAGAAGCGAATAAGTATTTTCACTTTAAATGATGATTGAACAAAACAAATCATACATTATATTTTTTATATATATCGTAGCTAGCGCCCCTTTAAATACAAAAAGATCATTAAACTAACATTTAAATGTTAGTGAACATGACCAAAATTGTCACACTAGTTATAGGATGTATTGCCTTTAAATGATGTGATATATCTCATAAACCACATCATTAAAATGCATTACATTCTATAACTAAAATATTGTCTTGAGAGCTAATTGTTTAAATAATCAAATAGTGTAAATTAACAGTTACTATATATTGTCAATCTCACCCTGATCGGCATCTCGTTGGCATATAGTCAAAAAGGACGTTGTACATTTGTGGTCACATAGTGTGCCATCCAGTTTTAGTCTTAAACAATCTTCGTCATTTTCTGTACATACTAAAACACAAACACAGTTCATATTTGATGTTAATGTCTCAATATGTGTTATTCATAGTTTCCCATGACTTATATGATGTACACTTAATTTTTCAGAAATAAGAAGAATGCTCTTCTGACATTTTTTCGTCTGTTAACAGCAACTAACATGGCATTGCATGATTTAACACGGTACAAGGGAAGCTACTATAAAATTCAATAAGAATAATAATTAGAATAAAGGTTTTTTTAACAATTAGAAGGAAATAAATGTTACCGCCGCCTCCTACGCTTATTCCCGATGCAGCAGTACCGTCCGCCCAAATCCAGATACCATTAGATTGGTATTCTTTTAATCCAAACCATACCTCATCTGGATTAGTGTTACTTAAATAAAAATTTATCTAACACATAATTCTAATCGAAGATGTATATATTCTTAAATCATTTGCAACCGTATTACCTGATAAAAGAATGTGCATATACGGCAGTAGCACAATGCATATTAATGCTTGTAACTTTCAAACTAGAGCGGTAAGCAAACCCATAACAATTAACGTTTATCATCTCCTTAATGTGTATCTAATGAATTTGACGCTCAATGTCTGAATGTTCCTGTGATCTTTTATTTAAGAGTGTGCAAAAAAATATTAATACCATTTTATTTTTTTTAATTAAAATTGTTCCTACACAAACGAAAAGAGTTGGAATGTCTTATATACAATTCAGGAAATTGGTAGTAGAAAAATATCAAAGGTAACAGGATTATAATTTAGTACGCCAGACGCGCGTTTCAGTAGAAAAGATCAACACGATCAATACAAAACACAATTATTACGAAATTGCCTCACAAACATATCGATCAGTATAATGATATAATTCAACAAGTCAATAGCAACAACAACAAAAACAGATACCTTCGTGTATACGCTTCAGTACGCTTCCGTATAAATGGGCTTCCGTAGCAATTTCAGTTGCATTGTATTTTTACTTTTAAATACTACATTAAAATTTTGTACTTGAAAATATTTACTCACTCTGCCCGAAAGAATTCGATAAAGTTCCTTTCTGGTTCTGTCTTCGGCATGATAATGAATCCACCTAGATTATGACACGTTAGAGTTGCTTGTTCGTAGGTTGATGTGCCTTCTATTTTATAACAGCTTGCTCCAAATAATGACCAGTCTGGATCCAAACAAGTGAATTGTCCTGATTTATGGAAAAATTATGATTATATTAGTACATTAAATGGTTATAAGAACATGATCGATCATCATAATCACGGTATAGTCCGTAAAAAATGTTTGATAAAATGAGATAAAGAATATTTGTATTTATAATGATTTTTTTTTTTCATTATAGTACTAAAAAAAATATTATAAAAACATAAGTTGCACTGGTAAGATCATAATGATGAAATAAGATATATATATCTATAAATGTTTTCAGAGTATCTTCTTTAAGATGAAAGCTGCCACTTCTTATCCATTTTAACATGTTGTGAAGTGTTTTAGAAAAAAAAACACAAAAAAAACACAACGTGTTCGTGCATTTTTCATTGTTACTCAACACAAAATAATGTTCTAAGATACCTGAAGCGATTTCATTTCATCCGGAATTCTTGCGTCTACCTTTTGTACATCGAACTTACGTACCCGGTGTAGGTCTTTAAGTTTAGGGTCAATTCACGAATATTAAGTGGGCATGATTTATAAGATACGCTCTCTTAAAATCAAGGAATACCATCAATAACAATTTGAGAAAAGCTTTTAAATCTCCGGTAAAATTTTAAACGGTATTTTAGCGGAAATACTAGTCCGTCTCGAACAGAGAAATTTATGAATTTATAAACAAAAAAAGTCCATTCCGCATGTACTTAGAGTGACCTTTAGCACACGCTCTGCCTTAATGTAAAACGTGTCGTTCTAGAATTATAATAACATATATAACTTCAGGTTGATCCACCTGGTATCTTATTGTGAATATTCATGAAGTATTTGCCAATGGACAGCATAAAGAAGGCAATTATTTATCAGATTCATTTAGTGATGTCTAATTATTTGTCTTCATTTGATAATCGTCACCAACAGATTTCCAATTTTAATATATTTCTTTTGTATAAACTTTCAGAGATATGCATTAACTATAAACTAAAGTTATCACAAACAAGAAACTTTTTTAAAATTGAATATACATATATATATATATTCAAATAGAGAAAAAGATGAATATCAAAATCAAAATATCAAATCGATTTTCTGTTGACCTATTCAGGCTCTTGAGAGCTAATTGTTTTATTAATTCAATAGTGTAAATTAACAGTTACATATATATATTGTCATTCTCACCCTGATCGGCATCTCGTTGGCATATAGTCAAAAAGGACGTTGTACATTTGTGGTCACATAGTGTGCCGTCCAGTTTTAGTCTTAAACAATCTTCGTTATTTTCAGTACACACTAAAACACAAACACAGTTCATATTTGATGTTAATGTACCAATATTTGTTATTCATAGTTTACCATTACTAATAAATGATTTACACTTAATTTTGCAGAAATAAGAAGAACGTTCTTTTTACATTTTATCGTCTGTTAACAGACAGGAATCTACTTCGTCAAAATTATCTCCCTATTACGCCAGTTCATTTTCACTATCGTAGAAACAGAAGCCATTGTAGGGATGACGCGCTACCAACTTTGCTCTTTGAAACCGACAAATTTATCCACATTGCACTGTCTATTACTATCCTTATATGTCAGGTGTATCTTTAAAGACAAATGTATCAACTAGCTATTGAGCATCAGTTGATAATCTTGTCTGCATTGATTCAAATTAAAACTATTGTCTGATCGGTTGTCAGGTGGAATTTTCGAAAATTCATAAACATTTAAAAAAATCTAATTGAATGTTTCGTAGAAAGCAGACTAGATTTTTTTAGTGTATGAAGACTATAAACTTTAGTTATCACACAAAAAATTAGAAGTTTTCGAACATATGCATTTTCATCATCCAACTTGAAAGACGGTCGTCAAGTACGTTCAGTAAAAAAAATAGCTATTCTAACACACCTTCTCTGTTTTTGTGACTCATTATATAGGTATTTCACTTGACCCATATATTTCATCTTTTAGTACTGTGATTTTGTTGTGTTATAAAGACAACCTGTAGCCATAATATATAAAAATGATAGAATCTGAAGCGAGACGATGTATGAAATATTCTTACTTTGTACGATATCAAGACAAAATACTCAACTCAAATACGCCCTAACATTAAAAGGTGCACTCGATTTTCTCCTTTCAGTACAATTGTTTCCCATTTTTCGATTTTTTTCTTCAGTCACATGATGAAAGGGCAGACACGAAAATTACTGAACTAAAAGATTGATATGTTTTCCGTCCGTGGTATTTTTTTTCTAAAAAATCAGAGGTTATGCATTTTCTTCATCCAACTTGAAGGATACCCTTGTCGTCGACTTGATATCTAATTGTTCTGCTTAATTATGTACTAGATAAATTGAAAACTTATGAAAATGGTGTTTTTAGTGTAAAACACCTCGTAATTGAGAAGAAAATTGCAATTTTGGTGTTTCTATTAACTTTTAAAAAATTTGTCACTATAGTAAACAATACAGTAGACATTTATCGCCTTCTCTAACAAAGAGCTTCGATTCTTTTGTTCTATTTCAACCTGGTTTCAGACTGATAACAGCAACTAACATCTATGATTTAACACGATAAAAGATACTACTATAATATTCAATAAGAATAATAGTTAGAATAAGAATATTTATGAAATCCAATCAAAAATTGGAATAATCATGAAATGCATATAACGATTAAAATGGGTTACAAAATCAAGACTTGTATTTTAACAATTAGAAGGAAATAAATGTTACCGCCGCCTCCTACGCTTATTCCTGATGCAGCAGTACCGTCCGCCCAAATCCAGATACCATTAGATTGGTATTCTTTTAATCCAAACCATACCTCATCTGGATTAGTGTTACTTAAATAACAATTAATAAAACATAATTCTAATAAGAGATGTATATATTCTTGAATCAATTGCAATCGTACTTACTGATAATAGAATGTGCATATACGGTAACAACACAATGCAAATTAATTTTTGTAACTTTGAAATCAGAGCGGAAATCAAACCCATATCAATTAAAATTTATCTTCTCCTTAATTTATATCTAAAGAATTTTACAAGCAATGTCTGATTGTTTCTGTCATCTTTTATTAAAGAGTGTGCTTGAAAAATCTTAATACTAATACTTTTTTTTTAATCAACATTGTTCCTACAAAAACCTAAAGAAATGGAATGTCTTGACTACAATTCGGGAAATTGGTAGTAGAAAGTTATCAAAGGAACAAGGATTATAATTTAGTACGCCAGACGCGCGTTTAGTAGAAAAGAACAACACGATCAATACAGTGGTATTGCGACACAAGTCGATACTAAATATTTCGATACGTATAATGATATTATTCAACAAGTCAATAGCAACAACAACAAAAAAGATACCAATACGCTTCCGTATAAATGGTCTTCCGTAGCAATTTAAGTTGTATTGCATTTTTACTTTTAAATAATACTTGAAAATATTTACTCACTCTGCCCTAAATAATTCGATAAAGTTCCTTTCTTGTTCTGTCTTCGGCATGATAATGTATCCACCTAGATTATGACACGTTAGAGTTGCTTGTTCGTAGGTTAATGTGCCTTCTATTTTATAACAGCTTGCTCCAAATAATGACCAGTCTGGATCCAAACAAGTGAATTGTCCTGATTTATGGAAAAAAAAAAATGATTATATTAGTACATGAAATGGTCATAAGAAAATGATCGATCATCATAATCACGGTATAGTCCGTAAAAAATGTTTGACAAAAGGAAATAAAGAATATCTGTATTTATAATGTTTTAATTTTTTTTACAGTACTATACAAATATTATCAAAAATACGTAGCACTGGTAAGATCATAATAATGAAATAAGATATATATCTATATATATTTTTAGAGTATCTTCTTTAAGATGATAACTGCAACTTCTTATCCATTTAAACAAGTTGTGAAGGGTTTTGGAAAAAAAACCACTTAAAACCTGTTCGTTGCATTGTTATTCAACACGAAATAATGTTCTACATGTAAGATACCTGGGGCTATTTTATTTCAAACGAATTTCTTGCGTCTTCCTTTTGTACATCGAACGTATGTACCCGGAGTAGGTCTTTAAGTTTAGGGTCAATTTACGAAAAATTAAGTGGGCATGATTTATAAGATACGCCCTCTTAAATTCAAGGAATACCATCATTTACAATCTGAGAAAAGCTTTAAAATCTCCGGTAAAATTTCACATAGTATTTTAGTGGAAATACTACTCCGTCTCGAAGAGTGAAATTTTTGCTGCATTAAGAATTTATAAACAAAAAAGGTCCATTTCGCATTTAATTAGAGTGACCTCTGCAAATGTTCTGCCTTATTGTAAAACGTGTCCTTCTAAAATTGTAATTATTTACTTCAGGTTCATCCACTTTGCATCTTATCGTAAAAATGCATGACGTATTTGCCAATGGACATTAAGAGGGAAATTAATTTATCAGATTCATTTAGTGAGGCCTAATTATTTGTCCTCATTTGATAATTGCCACCAACAGGTTTCCTTTTTTTTATTTTTCAATATTTCATTTGTAATTACATTTGAATGAATAAGCGTTAGTCCTAGCATTTCTTCCATTATTTTTTTCTTTGAAATACATCTTTTTTTTTTAAACATTAAAAACTATTCTTGTAGTCTACATCATGGGTTATAGTGTATCCTCTCCTGCAAAACACAGAAGAAAGGGGGTTAGAAGAGAGGAAGACTATTTTCGATGCTCGTATTCAAAGCGTTCAATGATATAAGTCTAGTGACAACATTTGCTGTTATCAGTTTATTTATTATTTTTTTTTATCTCAAATTGGTACAATAGTTGTCATAAAAGCCACAATATGTTGACAACAATCGTTGTAAGGATTCAATTTATTTCGGGCGTTTTCTTTTTTCTAAAATTTCGATAGCAAAAAAAGGGAAACAATTGTTCCAATCAGCCATGCGACATATTGAAAAACCAAAATAGCTGACCTTTCTTTTTATTTCCACACTTCAATTTTAACGATAAGTTTTAAATGTATGAAATTCTTACTACAATGGCATCGGAGATACGTTTTTATATTTCGATTGGACAAAGCTGTGAAGTTTAATATCCAATAAGCCAAAAGAACGCACCCATTTAGCAAGAGTATACTGTGAGACGTGAGAGGTCAAAAGATGTCAATATTCCAATACCCAAGATAATGATTTGAAATCGCTAAATGTTAGAGTTTAATTGCTGTTTCTAATTTCTCGTTTTTTATATAGATTATACCGTTGGTTTTCCCATTTGAATGGTTTTACACAAGTAAATGTGGGGCCCTTTATAACTTTTTGTTCGTTGTTATCTAAGGCTCCGTGTTGAAGTCCGTACATTGACCAATAATGGTTTACTTTTATAAATTGTTATTTGGATGGAGTGTTGTCTCAGTGGCACTTACACCACATCTTCCTATATCTATCAGATATGTGTCAATTAGTAGTCTATTCATTTCTCTTTAAAATATAACATTCAAGACATATTTAGTTTTTCATTTAGTTCAAACTTATATGATAGGGTTATATCTTTATAAATATACAAACACATAAACGACGGGTATGTGAAATGGATCTAAGCGCTGTTCGTTCATACCTTAATAAGGAGGTAAGACAAATTTTATTATAATTTTAAATATCGCGACACCTGGCTTTTCAGTCATAAAACATTTGAACTGTTGTATCTTTTTTTATTGAGTATCCAACCGAAGAAGTTATTTGTCAAATTTCCCTTTGCATTTATTTAGCAATAAGTCTGTTTGTACCTATTTTTGAGTCGGTGAAACGTCTGTTGAATGAAAAGTTACCACACATATACATGCGTTGATTTAGTTACTGATGTTATAAAGTTTCTTCACAAAAAACGGATTTAAAAAAAAAATGGCCACCATTTGAATTGAATATTTACAAACAATATTGTTAAAGTTTCCATGGAAGCCATTACAATATGCACGGTGACCCATATATATTTCCCCTCGTTCTTTAAGCTTTTAAAAAGAACTTCATCTCTTAATTATGAACAATTTCTATCGTATATTTTAGTGAACATTTAACTGTAGGCTTAAATAAGAGACTTTTTATATAATATATTTAAACAAAATAGTCTAATATGTATGATATTTGAAAGGTCCGTATAATTCTCTCATACTTTTACACACCAATAACATACTGGATGGTCTCGTATATAAAAGTACCGTACCGCATTATTAAATGGCAGCATATCAAACAAGTTCACATTTAAGTATCCCTTACCTGTCACAAGCATTGGTCCAAAAAGGCTCATTAGATACAATAACTGCAACATTCTAAACATAATGAGATGATTATCCGAGATATGAATTGTATCATATGTGTTAGAATAAATACCACTTAAATCGACAAATGAGGAGTTGTTAACTTGTCAACCTAATGTGAATGAATTGTTTGTCCCTGCAAATGTTAACATTATAAATGAAGCGAATCAATTTCTCTTATTCGAATCACGTGACGTAGATTTTTAAAATGTGAAAAAAATATTTTCAGATTTCAAAAAGTAAATACACAAAAAATACTGAATTGAGAGGAAAATCAATTCGGAAAGTCCATAATCACATGGAAAAATCAAATAACAAAACGCATCAAAAACGAATAGACATCAACTGTCATATTCCTGAATTTGTACAGGCATTTTCAAATGAAAATAATAGTGGATTAATGCTCTTCAACTTTGTACTTGTTTGGCTTTATAAATATTTTGATATGAGCGTCACTGATGAGTCTTATGAAGACGAAACGCGCGTCTGGCGTACTAAATTATAATCTAAATAATTTATGGTACCTTTGATAACTAATTAAACCTGGTTTTATTGCGCTAACCCTCTCACTTTGATGATATTGCTGTATATGTTTATTGTGAACTTTAACATCAACGGAAAAAACAGAATTTTATAACATCTTTTTTTTTATCGTTTATTTAAATAACTTGTTCGTTTAACTTGACGTACATAATATAAAATCTACTAGTTTGAATACAGAATTATCTGTGGTATATGCATGAATTCAACTTTAAATGGGGTAATAATAAATCTCTATATTCAAATCAAATACAGACTGATATAATTTAATAAGTTTCTTTCACATAATTGTCAACTCGTTCTCTAAAAAAAGACGCTTAAGGTAGAAAGATATCTATTATCCAATTCAAGAATTAAGAAAATTACCTTTATAGAAGATGTGGATCTTCCTTTGCTGTACTGATATTATATAAACATATGTGACCATAAAAAAACCGTTATATGCTAAGTCTTCTAAATGCATTCTTGGATCCAAACAAAATATCTGTGATACTTTCTCGGATTTGTTTTATATGAACATATGTTGAAGGACGTGTTCTTTAACAGACAATCGGTTTTCATAAAAAGAACAATAATAACTGTGCACCTTTTCCTGACGATGTGGTCCTGCATTAAGATATTTAACCTTCAAACAGAAAGTAATAATATTTTGATCTTGCATCTTACAAGTGTAATGTAAAACCTATTGGTCTATGCTTCACATAAATCGAAGGACCTAATAGTTTCTCACATTTCTAATTGAATAGTGTGTTTGATGACATATTGTTATGCACTAATTGTTACACAAAAAAAGCTAGAGATTGACCCATGTTTAGAAGTTGTTTTTTCATGAGTATTGCTACTTTGTTACTTGTTACTAAGACAATTTTTAGTATTATATTAGAAATCCTCAAGAAAAGGGATGTGTGTTTTCTACTATTTTAAAAAAAAATATGTGTTGAATCTTTATAAAAGAGAAAGACGGCTAGAATTTTTTCCTTTGGATACTTTAGAAAATAGATGAACTATTTCTGCTGAGGAGCATATAAAGTTGATTCGGTAACTTTAATGTGACTATAAAATAATCTGTTCTTTACTTTATTGATATAGTTCAAATTATCTCTAAAAGATTAATATTGGAAAACGTTACTGACATTCTTATCGGTAATCATCGTAGAATATGTAATCACTAAAACAGTTTTCTGTTTTGTTCAAGATCATGATTATGAAACGATTATGGGTTAAGTGTGAACTAAACATATATCTGTTTCTGAATTCCGTAATGGTTATTCAACTTATACAGTTGCAATTATTAAAATTCACTCTTTTATATACATTCGATCGATTGATTAATAATAATTCAAATTGATTATATTGTTTTTTTGTCATAAAAAGTGTTGTGTTTTTTTTTAAATTCATTTTAAATGATTGTTTTATTGATGTTTAATTGGTTGTTTTGTGAAACGTTTTACGCTCTGTAATGTTAGGACACATGTTATGAACTTGGTATACGGTATGGTTTTGCTTGTTAATGACGACCGTACCTATAGTTACTAACATCTACATCATTCGGTCTCTGATTTATCATTTAAAAATAATATCTTCCACTTTAAATAGCTCTAGCTCATGCATGACTTTTCAGTACAGAACTGTTAAACAAATTAAACTCAATTAAATTTCTTAATGATGCCGCAAATATCGCTGCTGGATATAAAAAAAACAGTAAAGGGACAGAAATTACCAAAAATTTTAAAATATTTCAAGCTTCAAGAATGCACTAAATCCGTCTCTACATAGAACATCGAAGAAAAAAACAGACAAACAACAACAAACAAAACATTATCAAAATATCATTTGCCCTGTTGTCTACATATAATATGTTTTGGATCATCTATTAGCAAACACTTGAATTAGGTTTACCAGCACTTGTCAAACATAAAAAAATCAATGAAGCTAGATCATTTATGTCACATTCATATATATTGAGGATGTTATTTCCTTTAACAATATATGATTGGATTCCATCAATATACCCTCTAAAACTAGCATTAAAGGAACAACAGACACGGCTTCTCAACTACATTTTAAGACTTGTATATCGAGTTTGCCATACGTGGTCATCTCAGTATCCAACTATTTGACAACTGAGATGATACTAATTTTGAAATGATCAATTTCATCCACCAATATACAAAAGAAAGACGAAAGATACCAGAAGGAGAGTCAAACTCATAAATCGAAATTAAACTGACAACGTCATGGCTAAAAATGAAAAAGACAGACAGACAAACAATAGTAAACATGACACCACATATAAAAGTAAAGAATAAGCAACACGAACCCCCAAACGTCACCTGCTTATAAAATATATTTGTCTTAACTTATACGGAACACGGTATACAAGATCTTGGAGCTGCCACTAAGACTTTGTAAAACAACACTAGTGTCTGGGTAGAAATTTGATAAACAAGGGGTATGTCTAAGAAGGTCACAGGAAGGTACCAATACCTTGTTGATAAATAAATCTTATCAACTTCACAAATAATACCCGATGGTCTTGAAGTATAGTTTTTGGGTACTGACGCTGTTTATCATCTTAATAACGTGTACAGTATTCTTTTATTTGTCTTTACGAATATCAGTTATACAGTTTATTCTGTTTATGGTGGTCCATTTGACGTGGCTCTCTTTTTAAACTTCCCATCATTTTGTTGTTATTCTATTCTAAAATAAATTTAATGCATTTTGTGTATTTGTTCCGTGAATGTTTTTTTTTTAATAGTCATTAAAATTATAACACAATTTTGACTGCTGTAACCCAATTTTTGACATTTGTATCTATTATGTCTGTTTGTATTCTTCACACATCGTTGCCATATTAAGGAATTTAATTCGACTGTTATACAACTGAGAGGTAACGCTAAAAAAACAAATCAAATTGTACATCATATTGACAGAACTGATATGGGATATATCGTCAGTGTCAAGTATTGTCTACAAATATGTACTACTTTAAGTTCAGATACAAATTAGCACAGCATGTTAAATACCAATTGCAATGAGAAACTCACGTTTCTGAAATAACATTATTAACAATGATAACACACTCTGGTAAATGCGTATAATAGAAACTCGACATGATATGAATTATACTACGTCAAACATCAGAATGACTTTCAATAGCTATTATAAGCTAAGTGCTTTGTATTTAAAAGACATTTTGACATTGTGACCCCTCAAAAATGTTTTATAATGGAACAAAGTTTCAATAACATCTTCTCAAAATAAGTACTTCAAATTAATTTGATACTTCAGACATAACAATTCTTTTTTCAGAGTGTCAATCTTATTTTATTTGGAACCATATTAAAATTACTCCTTCTTTGCTCAAGACTATTAAATATAGAATGCAAATCGATGTTCTTCTCTAAAAACAAACACTTAAAATAGTTTAATTATATTTATATTTATATACTTATCATGTTTCTATAACGAATTACCGAACAAATAATGTTTCTTTCAGTACTTGCAACCTTCGGCTTTACTTTGTACTCATTATTCAGTGTTAATACATCTCTTGTATCAGTCAACGATGAGTGCAGTTCGGTACAATCCGGCGTCACAATCTACAATGACTAAAAGAAACATAATCTGTCGATAATACGTTATAGGTCCGCAATAAGAATTAACAAAGAAAATGCATACAAGACTTATTTTAAAATATATGCATGCATTGGTTTGACAATTTCGATAACATTATAATTTCATAAAACTCGTTTCATATCCCTTATAAATAATTGAAATTATTTTGACAATTCACCAGTGGCATGGTTTCGTAAACATTCCTTGGCCTAACATGTAAGTAGTATCACAATCTAATTTGAATACAAGTTTCGGACTGTGTATATTGATGGTAGTCCCAAAGAAAAATATCAAATTTCTAAAGCTCATCAGGAATATACAACTTGCCCCAAATTTTAAACTATGCAATACATACGTTTCATGTATATTTAAAATATTCAGAATATTCCTCCGATCTGTAATATTACCAATTGTTACATTTGGACCACAATTCTATGTGACGAGGGAAATATTCACGGCACGAGATTATCATCCTGGCTATGGAACAGTTCTTTCTCTTTCGGCTACATGTACTTTGATACCTTGAACTACTAGTATTTGTTTTGTTACGTTTGAGGATAATGGAACACCGGCTCACTAATGTCATCTAAATGTATATGCGTTTGAACAAATGCATTATCTATGTTTATACATTCAATTGTTCTCAAGAACTATTGAATAATGACATACACAAGTGTTGCATTTAGATAGAGATAGTCTAAATAGTCAACCGATTTTTAAGGACAACTTATATCTATCATCGATTATGTTTTTTGGTGCATCTGAGCTTGATTGATTAATCATGATGTTTTACAAAGTTAAAACGTCTTAGTTGCATGGAACTGTTCAGAAGATGAGTTGATTGCCGTTGATGACAATCCAAGACCGATACGCACTTTGTTGTGGTATTGAGTGCAAAGTGTATAATATGAAAACTAAAATGCTAAAACGAACCTGAACCTACTGTCAGTTGATATTTGTTCTCTTTAACACTCCGCTGATTCGATAGCATTTAGCATTTCAGAGTTAAAACACGTTTCTAGACATGTACCATTGTAGTTACTGTCTAACCGAGTATAATTTTAAATTTAAATTAAAAGAAATTTCATATATCATTCCACCTATGTGGAAGATAAATGACACAATCATAATAAAAGCATAGACTTTTTAGAATAAATTATTATTAGATAAATTTATAGACCTTCATATGTTAGAAAACAAAAGAGAGATAAATCATTCCTGAGTATAATTGTAAGTAATTGTAATTAAACATTTATGATTTATAAGAAAAAGATATATTTTATCAGGAATATAAGTAGGTTTGCTGAGCAGTAAATTATGTCCTCGTATAAATTGTTGGAATCACAATTAAAATCTCTTTTTTACTAATATGACCTATCAAGTAATACTTTTTATCGGCGTTTCAATTACATAATTTACATCATCGGACCACATATGAATTATCACGTTGTGATTGGTTAAACGCCGTCACGTGGTGATCCCCCATGAGACCGTATGGGGTTAGTAAGTTTCATATGGGGTTTGTGACGCGTTAATGGCGATCTATTTATGTTGTTGTGTTTCATTGTTTATTTTTCAACAAAACGCCGCAGAAAAAGTCCAGCGTCCGATAAATTCGTTATACGGTTAACTACTGACCCCCTACGGATCCATAGAGGGTGAGTACAACTCATAGAGGACTCGGCCTCCGGCCTCACCCCCTATGGATTTTACTAACCCTCTATGGGTCCCTACGGGGTCATTAGCGAACCATATAACTTATACGATGGGTGCTAGATATGGTGCAAGATTTGCAAACTCGTCTGAAGCACATCAGATCACTCCTGGATTTTGTTAGGTTTCTTGTTGCTCAGTCTTAAGTTAAATATGTTTGTTATGTATACTGTTATTTTTCTTTGATCACATTTCTTTCATTGCCACGGATATTTTATATTTTGTTTTATAAGTTTGAATATCCTTTTGGTGTGGTTCGATTATCTTATGTATTTTGCGTTCGCGGTGAGGAGTTAATAAAAGAAGCTCATATCGATTAATTACAACGGTCTTAAAATCGGCTGAGTATAAAACAAAATGTGTTAACAACTTATCTTTCTTGTGATCTAATACTAGTCTTTTAACGTGATCTACGAATACGGATACTTGGTATGTTGAAAAGCTTAATGCATCATAATTTATCGATAGGCATGTCAATTATTGCCAATTTATATTTGCAAAACATCTTTCGGGTAGTAACGGTATCAGGCTAAAAATTATGCATAAAATATTTTGAACCACAGGAACACTGTTAAACAAAAAATACTTCGCCAATCTATAGTATGATGTAGCCTAACTGATTAATGTAAGTTTTTCATGTTTGTGATGGTTAAATTAAACCGAAGTAAATGCTTAACAGGATTTGACAACCATTTATGTTTTGTTGTGAACGTTGAATAAAAGTTTCAAAATCATTACTTAACCGGATTTTGCTGTTTATTTTTTTTAGCATTCTTGCAGAAGATGCCAAACAATTTAAGTGAGGACTCTTCTTTTTCAATTTGATTTAACAATTATTCATGGTAATTGTTCTGTCACGAAACAGTGTCGATGTTTATTCAGCAATTTGTAGAATCTACTTAATATTTGTTTCACACAGAAATAATTTTGGCTTCAAATATTTGACATACTTTTCGATACGCACCATATCCTTGAACTAAATATAATTGTTTTTAATCTTCTTTATATATATCGAAAATCCATTGAATGATCTGATAGTTCATGTGTATCTGTTTATTGATCAAATGTTTTTTTACAAGAATGAAAAAAAACAGGATTATAAATTGTAAGAGTTTTTTTAATCCTGAAAATACTAACAAATGAACTATCCTAAGAAGGTTTAAAGTGGCATTACCTACAAGATAAAATACAATTAGAATATGATTTATTATTGATCATTCATTTAATGAAATTAATTGCAAGTGAATAACTTGGCCAAATTATATTCGCATTCATGTAACCCTTAACTTAACCTTAAGTTGGGTTTGGATTATACATTTATTTCGCTATTAAAAGGAAAAGAATGTCAACATTGAAAGTGAAAAGAGGAAAAACCCATTCATTCACAAATAAAATCCTTTTCAAACGGGTAAAAATTATGAAGAATATACTTATATTTACATACAATATGATATCAAGTAGACATAGAAAAATTCAATTGTTTGAAACAAAAAAGTATGCTTTATAAAAAAAAACTTATGAATTAGTAAACTTAATAATAAATCGTCAGACTTTAAACAAGATAATACAAGATAATACAGGAACATGACGAGGTAAATTAAAAACGTATTGAAACGAATTGTTATTTACAACTCTCATATTGAGAGAAACATCACAAAAAGAACATGTAATCTGAAATACACCATACCTATCATTAGACATATCATTAACACTATCAATGTGTCATCATACACAGTAATATTAGGTGTATTGAAACATTTACATGAGAGCAATTCATCGTACACAATAAATATCTAACAATTCATTTTACTGATACTAACAGTACCAACACATTAGATTGTACTTGGCTACTTACAATAACATTATAGCGGAGATTACAATCAAAAAGACAAAATCATGCACGTGGCAGACAATCAAGCATGATAATGAAAAGGACTGTCAAGAAAAGAACAGCAGTACCGATGCATCCGATGTAAAATGATGACATTCTTGTGTCATTGGCGCTGCAATGGGTTCTACGGTAAGATGACAATAATTTTCTATTAACTTTGTACGGAACATTTATGCTTGTATCTGCCGTACTATTTGCACAAATACTTGTACATCTAATGATACAGGGCAGTCTTGAATCGGACATGGTTGACACTAGATACTCGTCTGTCGTTATCGTGGTATTATCAAATTTTCCAACAGAGTTGTAATCCGAGGTACCAGGTTTTTTTGTATTTGCTCCAGTTTCTGTCCAAGACAAAACAGATGCGTTTGTAAAATCTAAGGATGTTGATATTGTTGTCATAATGGTAATATTTGTCCTGCTTGCAGGTGTAAAAACCTTTGTTTGTGTATCACCTGATAAACCAACCGTTTGGGTAGACATTTGTACTGAAGCGATGGTTTGGGAACTGTCAATTGCTGAAAATGAAATGTAAAATAAAACATCACCAAAGTTTAACATATTACTTAAAACGCAACTTGTCAAAATAATTTCATACCTCATACAATAAGTCAACAAACGGCTTGCAATGTTCAAAATGTGAATGTAACTTTACAAAAGGTACATTCAATATATGCAGCTATATTCACAAGGACATTTAATGTGGTGAATAACCATTGATGAAAATAATATTGATAAAAACTGTATTAATTATATACAGCATAGTAATATCAATAGAAAAAATTAATAAAAGTAATATTAACTAGAATTGCCATTGCAAGCAATAGCGGATGTCACCCTTCCCCTATTGCCACTAAGCGGCATCCAATTGAAAACAATTTAACAGTGATTGCAGATCAACACATTGCGATATATCTTTCTGTAAATTTTCATTACATTTTGAGCATAGTCAAAAGTTTCACATTACTTCTGTTTACATGGCAACGGCAGCCATTTTGAAAATTCCGAAGTCAAAAGTCTCATCTATACATGCCAGTTAACAATAATATTAAGTTTCATTAAGTTTGGAGCATTTTGAAAATATTTGACATTTTGCAGTTTCCATGGCAACGGCAGCCATTTTGAAAATTCCGAAGTCAAAAGTCTCATCTATACATGCCAGTCAACAATTATATTAAGTTTCATCAATTTTGGAGCATTTTGAAATTTTTGAAATTTTGGCTGCTTTCTATGGTAACAGATACCATTCCAAATTTCTAATGGGAGATACCACATTGGTACATGGAAGGGAACATACCATCAAAGTTTCAATGGATTTGACCTACCACTTTAAGATAGTAAATGCCACTTTTAGGTTTTTGAAGCATATTCGACCATTTTTTACTTGTTTCCATGGTAACGGCAGACATTTTTGAAATTCCAACGCCAAATAGCACATCTACCAATGTTGCTCATCGTTCCTGTGGAGTTTTATAAAATTTGAAGCGTTTTGATATTTTGGAAATTTTTGGTGTAGTTTCACTGGCAACATGATAGTTCCAATGTTTGCCAAAATCATCCAAAACCAGTATATGCCCGGCACCTACATTGTATCAAAATATAATGATTCTAAGCTAAAGCAACACCAAATAATTCATTAAATCCTAAAACTTTAATTTTTCACAATTGTTCCGTTTCCATGGTAACGGCAGCCATTTTTTATGGTCTTAAGACCTACTGCAACCCGAAATTCGGTGTTCCTCATTATAGTTAACTTTCATTAAGATTGGTTCCATTGGCTCCGAGAAAACTGCCGGACAAAAAAAGTGGAAGAATAATAACTAGATTTGCAATTGCAAGCAAAAGCGGATGGCACCCTTCCCCTATTGCCAGGTGAGCAGCAGCCATTTTTGAAAATTCTAAAGTCAAAGACCATATTTACAGATGTGTATTAACAATGTTGTAAAATTTCATTAATTTTGGAACATTTTGAAATTTTTGAAAATTTTTCTATTTCCATGGTAACGGGTACAATTTCTAAAATTCCAAAGACAGGTGCCACATTGGTACATGCCATGTTACATGTGTATAAAGAATCATCGGGATTTATGCTTTATTCTTCAAGAAAATACAGCTTTAATGTATTTTCCCATAGGGCCAATGTTAAACTTACGCCCTGTTTCCATGACAATGGCGGCCATTTTGGAATTTCTAAATAGTGTCGGTACCTCAGGGCCTACCAAGGAACATTTCCATAAAGTTTCATCAATGTGGGTCTTATAATGAAAGATTTAGAATTTTGATTTTTTTTTACATTTTTTTAGTTTCCATGGTAACGGTAGCCACCATGCACATGCCAAAGTCAACTGCACATCTTATCATGGTGGTCCATAATATAGTAGAGTTTCATCAACATTGGTCCTCTGGATTCCAAGAAATAAGCTGGACAAAATATGTGGAAGAAAAATAATAAGAAAAAAAAAGAAACGTAGAATAACAATACGTCACCCCAACTCCGTTGAGGGTGCCATAATAATACAGAAAAAGAAACAGAGGAAAAGCAATATGTCACCCGACATTGTCGATCGGGTGACATAATTAAACTTTATCATGCTAAAGCTTACCGTCCATCTCACAAATTATTCTTTCGTCTGTATGACAATGTCCAATATCGAGGACATCATTTATTATGTTTGCACACATGTAATCAAACTCCCGGTGGTCTGGTTGATTAGCTGTATATACGAAAAGACAACAACATTGGCATAAAAGTTAAGTTCTTGATTTTACAAATATAACACAATTCAGCTATTTATCATAATAGTTGCAGAAGACTTATTGTTTACTATGTTTAATTCTTTTAATTATAGACCATATTGAAATCTATATAATTAATTTTTGTATTTGTTTGCAATTGTGTATTTGCTGCATTTGTTTAACTACACTAATATGTGACCTAAGCTTTTACAGTCTATTGATATGCCTTTGATATTTTTACGATCTTTGCCTTCAAAAACGAATTGAAGATAGCCCTAATAGAAATTTTAATAGGTTAGTGCGAAGGTACGGTACAATTAAAACGTGTAGTCCCACTGCAAGGTTTTGCACTTGTTCTAAGTAAGGAATCTGATGTTTACTAGTTGTAGTAGGTTTATGTGGTTCCTAAGTGTTTCTCGTATCTCGTTTTTTATATAGATTAGACCGTAGTTTTTTCTCGTTTGAATAGTTTCACACTAGTAATTTCTCGGGGCCTTTATAGCTGGAAGTTCGGTGTGCGCCTAGGCTCCGTGTTGAAAACCGTGGTTTGACCTATAATGATTTACTTTTATTAATTGTGATCTGGATGGAGAGTTGTCTCATTTGCACTGATACCACAATTACATATGTCTATGATAGAACAGATGTTATATTGTTCGTTTTTCAAATTGCATACTCTATCTTATATCGATCATGAAAATTTAAAAAACAAACCCAACATTTTACTGACTGTTATAAACAAAAAAAATCACACCTTTCAATTTTATTTTCTTCCAATTTGAGTTGATTTTGTAATGTTGAATAAACACTGATTCAAAGTTGCTCGATGAAATATCTTATTTCATAATCATCAATCAAATTAGCTATGTAGAGAAATTTATTGTCTGTAGCGAATTACAATATTTGTCAAATGTGTGACTTAAGTGCCCCGCTTTATAAATTCGGTAAACTGGAAACACGAAAGATTAAACTTAAAACGAATTACATGTTCAGTCAGACCTGTTGGTGACCTTTTGCTGCAGGGTTTTTTCTACGGTCGGGTTGTTGTCTCTTTGACACATTCCCAATTTCCATTCTCGATTTTATAATCACATGCTTCTTATAGAAAATGAAAAAAAGCTTAGATAATGTGTAAGACCGTTGCAAATGTGAATATATTTCAAATATGGGCATCTTCGGTAAACAGAAGGTTGATGAGCTATTATTCTAACATAGTATGCGTAACACGATATATCATGCTGACACGAAGTCTGATATAAATTTTCAGAAATCTATTAGTATTATTTGTTTTTATTTACAAATGTATATAATCGCTTAATAGAAATTTAAAACATAAGCATATAACTGACACCACATCATACGATACAAATTGCTGCCTTAAAGTCTGATTACCAATTGCAGAAAACTATTATCAGCAGTTCAATGGAAATTGTCAAGCAAAGCCATTATTTTTATAATATTAAATCATTTTGTATATTCGGTAAACTAAAAGTTGACTAGCGATGAATCTGAATCTATGTGTATTTACAAACGGAATAAACAGAAAGGGGAAAACACAGTTAACACCATACCTTTCGGAGCGGTGATGTAATCATGACAACATCATGCATGCAAACGATAAGATAGTGAGTAAACACAAATAAATAGTCGACCTTATTAAAACAAGGCTCACCTTCAAAATACAGGCTTGATTGGTTTTCATCAGTGCCGTTTTCCCATGTGTAGGTATTATCAGCATTAAAGTCAGTTATTCCTATCCAACATAACCTTTAAAGAATACCATAGTATCAAGAATAATAAAATCTTATTACAAAAAAGTGAAGTATTTTTATCAGGAATAGCTATAAGTTTTGCGTTCAAATCAATGAATATCACAAACTAAATTAATTGTACTAGTAATCGTCAAAAGTAGACTTTTGAATGGATGATACATTTTTAAGGTCTGACATTCCACCAATAATGGTATATACGTTCCAGACCATATGAGTATTTTGACCGTATACGTATACTCGTACGGTCCGACCATACGCGTACGGTCGGACCGTATGAGTATACGCATACGATCCAGCTGGCAATACATGTTATTGAATCAAATTAGTTAAAATTATCCCTTTTTTTTGTACCCTCGCACTAAGTTACACTTGCTACCACACTGAGTAACGTAATATGTTTTACATTTACATGTTTGCAGTTCATGCATGTTCCTATCATTTGTAAGACTTGCATTTTTTTGTAATATTCTTAAACAATTGTCCTCCCACATTATGCTTACTTCCGATATCTTCAATTTAAGTGCGCATAATTCAATACAGAATAAAATATAATGTATAACATCGACATGCTAATTATAAGAGATTAACAGATTTATTAGCGTGCTTTTTTAAAGTAATTAAAATCTAAAGTGTGTATTTCAATTACAATTGAATTTTTTATATAAATTCAGAGTTAAGTTGTGTTGATCTGTTATATGCATTTGTATCTAATAAACTTGTCTAACTTCTTAATATTAATCAGACCGTACGCGTACGGTCCGACCGTATGAGTATTTTGAAAAAGTACGCATACGGTCCAGACCATACGCTTTCGGTCCAAATACTCATACGGTCTGGAACATATACCCATCGGTAGTACATATGTACATATTATACTAAGACATATTTCTAGTATTACCTTTTCTAAAAGTACTTATATTTGGAAGAGACAAAAAAGGTACACAAATATCTATATTACTCACGAAAGGATGTTTTTTTTTATACATGATACAACATTTTTTTATAAAATAATATTAAATATTTTTATTAACACAAACACTTATCATGACAAATATTAACATATCGACATATTAAGGTTTAAAAGTATTCGTGACACTAACAGGGAAAATGAAACCAAGATCAAAATAAACACAATTATGTTCCCTGTCAAATTTATGGAAGCAGTTGGAACCTTCATTCACAACAAATATTAAAATGTATCACATTGTATCAATGACACAACATGCACAAGAGATAGGGAAAATAGCAATGAGCTTTGGACTCTTATATTTGTTGGCAAAGTCTTTTTGATTTTGTGTTTTTTTAATTGGAACAATGATATGTATATACTGATGATCGGTAAGAAAATGTATCCAAAGTGATATATATGTAATGTTGCATTTTGTTTTAACATATAATTCTAAACAACAACTAGAACTTCGAGTTGAACCTTATCTCAAGGAATAGCGATACGTATCCAAAATGCATTAAACAAACGACCTATTGAAATCGCTTTAAAAATATAACATGTTGTATTCAGAAATGGTCACTTGGATTTTTCTCATCAAGAAATTACCACATCAAAGAATAACAGGACTACATCAAACACTAAAAAAAAATGCATAACCATGATAACGTTCAGGCACACACACATCAAATAATGTTAAACCAACATTCTCTCAAGTCACAACCAAATATAATAATGGTGAAACCATAACGAGTTATGACAAATCATATTAATTTATGACCAAACTATATAAAAAATCAACATGAAACCATGTCGTGTAAACCGAAATATCATTAAGTAATGACTTTTCTATATTGTGTATCTATCAGAACATCAATACATAATTTCAAAACCAGTATTAAGTTATTTAAAAAAAATACTGTGGATTCATTTATTTTCGTGGGTACCAATTTTCGTGGATTGATGAAAACGTGCATATTCGTGGATATGTAAATTCGTTGTTTTGGAAAATTCTGCATACATTCCTATAAAAAATCAGTTTTCGTTGAACATTTAAATTCGTGGTTCCCCTGTACCAACGAAATCCACGAAAATTGGTATCCAACGAATATTAATGAATCCACAGTAATGTAATATCAAAGTTCTGAATAAGACAGATGAGGCGTTCCATACAATACAACGCATGATTTTCGATGATTCTAAAGATAAGACTGATGACCAGGTAAAAGCAATATTTCCTAAACTTTACAGGGTTCATTGCTAACCATCAATTTAAGACAACATTAAGGATATGATATTATAGCCAAAAGGACAAACATATAAATAGCATATTACAATAACAAGTAAAAAGTAAAATTACAAAAATACTGAACTCCAATGAATATCTAGGAAAATTCCGGATCAAATGACAAAAACTCAAACACAACAAACAAATGGATAACAACTGTTACATGTCTGACTTAATACAGACGTTTTGTTATTTAGAAAAAAGTAAAATCCGAAAAATACTGATTCTGAGGAAAATTAAATCGGAAAATCCCTAATCAAATCGAAAAATCAAATAACAAAACACATCAAACGAATGGACAACAACAGCCAGTTTCCTGACTTGGTACAGGCATTTTCAAATGATGAAAATGGTGGATTGAACCTGGTTTAAGAGCGTTAAACCTTCAACTTATATGATAGTCACATCAAACTCCGTTATATTCACAGTGACATGCATGAACAAAACAGATATAATATATAAAATAGTCAAAATATGGATATAGCGGTCATTACTGTGTAACAATCTCAAAACAAACAATCATTTACCAAAATACAAAAGCACTTTCAAGTTGAAAAATATATTCATTGGACGTTAGAAAATGTGAACGTTACATACGAAGAAATTGTGTAATTCAATGTATTCAAAACAAATATAAGTTCACAATGGGAATGGTTTCACGGCTAGGCCTAGGCAAACCTCTAGCGTGTATGCCAGTCGCGTAAAATTCTATCATAAATGTATAGACAACGATGTGTGAACGGAGAAAACAGACATACTAGGTAAAGGTATAAATGTAAAATAAATAGGGATCAACATTGTGATATTATCTTAATCACTATCAACACAATTTTTTTTTATATAAACACACATTTACCCTGGCACAATAATGCAATGGCGCAATGTATAAGTACATGGCCATATGATATGTAACAAAGTGAACTTTAGTTATATCTAGAAAAGTATCACTAACCATTCAACCTGAGTAAATCATCTCATACTGGAATATACAGGAGATCAAAGAACGATTATTGTTAAACACGTAGTTATGCCAGTACAAACATGCCGAACAATGTATGTTAAAATTAATTGATGATCGGTACCAAATTACTACATACAATTGATTATAAGGATTCATTATAGTAGTACACAAGGCAGTTATAAGTATTGTGACTTTGGCGTGCTAGCAAATAAATGAATTCTGAAGGGTTGCTAAATTCGATATTCACAGTGACATGAGTTTAAAACGCGCTGAAAAAAAATCTAAATTAGAGTTCACAAATGATTTTTTAAATAATACAAGGATCATCATTTTGTTTGAATCGTCAAAATTCAGCTCAAATGTACTTCTCCTTGTACATTTTGTAACTAAATTACTGGTTGTAATTTCAGAAAATCATCCCATTTTAAAATTTGATAAAGGCAATAAAACATCCCCATTAAAATGTAATAAAAACATTAAAACCATCCCCATTAAAATTTGACTAAAACAGTGGAAACTTCCCCCATTTAAAATTTGGTAATTGAATAATTGACTTTCAATGGTAAACAATAAAATCATATGTGTTGGCGTTAAAAAGCTACAAAACGCAAAAAACAAAAAGTAACATTTTTGGATGTGATATTGTCTGCTCTATGTCGGGTTGTTGTCTCTTTGACACATTCCACATTTTCATTCTCATTTTTTTCAAGACACAATTCAACATGTTCAGATTATGTCAAGGTTCAAAAATGTTTTAGACCACACAGTGAATGTCGATGATTTGTCAAGTAATTTTAACAAATTGAATATAAATCGAAATTAATCAAGAAAATTGAGACACTAGTCAGAGTTTTTGATAATGACGATTAATAGATGATGAAAATTGAGATACAAATTGGTCTTTTCAGATATTTTGACTTTTATAGTGCATTACACTTCCGAATAATGATTTGATGACCGTTTAGAGGCATCTGTACGCGGATTAGACGCTGTATGACAATTACAAGATACTTACGGCGCACTGCTGGTCCAAATAGTTTTGTGCAAGCTTCCCGGCAAACTAAGGCAATATCTAGCACGAGATCATTGATCAAATACTTGGATTTGTTTTCTTATTTACGCAAAGCTATTCAGAACGAGTTAAATATTATCGGAGACGGTCAGGATTGCGGTATCCCACAAAGTTATTCAGCAACGCCTACATGTACCTTTTGTCTGAACCGCGAGACCATTTATATCTTTTCAATTAAATACACGCACCGGCAAACACAAATAACAGACACAAGAACGTAAGAATATTGTAAAACACAGCAATATTTCCTTTCGTTGTCTCGTTACGTCCGTATCAGTGAATGTAACTCTAAACCCTCTGCTGGTATTGCAAGGAAAATATAATACTATGTATTCTATTGTATACTATGAATCAATGGTCGGTAAAAATAAGTACACATGTCGAAAGCAAATTAAACCTTCCATGCATCGAAACGCATCTCGGGAAAAATGAAATCGCCACACATTCTACCAAAATAAAGCTAACAAAAATATTTGAAACTGTTTAAAACTCATAAATCGACTGAGAAAAAAACAAGTCCAGGTAACAAACTTAAACTGAGGAAAAACATCAAATATAAGATCTACGACACAACAGAAACACAACATTTAAAAGAAACACACTCAGAAACGTTATTTAATATAGCAATGGCCATTTTCCTGACTTGGTACAGGACATTGAAAGAAAAAAAATGTGGATTTAACCAAACCCTCCATAACTTTTTCTATGTTAACATTTACAGATCATCCCAATCTGTAAATATAAGAATAGAAAAAGTTATGGAGGGATAAACGGAAGACGACACAAAATTGCTTCACGTACCACATAAAGCATATTCTAGGGTGTTATGAAAAAAAGCAGTTGCACCGTTTTGGTTTGATAGCACAGGTATATAAGCAAAAGGTTTTGCTTTGAAATTAATACTTGAAATCAACAGTGCAGAAACAATACACCTGGCCTATTTCGGAGACACAAGTAATAATATATGTCACATAGGTAAGTGTACTGTATTGGTAGGAACAGACACGAGACAGAAAATACCTATTGATATTCTTGTTGTACGAAACATCGCCGTACCGAAACAATATTATGCCTTGAAAATAGACTTGAAACACAAGAACATGTATCTGTAAGGGTTGGATCTAGCTTATCTAATCATTGACGGAAATAAGTTAAAAATTGCAGCTTAAATAGGTGCAGATTACTGCTGTTACGAAATTTTAGAAATTATTTTAAATTCAGGAAAGTTTCCGCCTCATGCAAAGCTCTGATTCCTTTCACGGATTTGGCTATACTTTTTTAAACTTTTGGATTATAGCTCTTCATCTTTTATATAAGCTTTGGATTTCACATATTTTGGCCACAAGTATCACTGAAGAGACATGTATTGTCGAAATGCGCATCTGTTATTATCTCCCTTGAAATGGCGGATTTTACCTCCCCTGTAATGTCAGCCACCATGTAATTGTTTTAAGTCCGGGGAAAACAACAAAATACTCAATGAATATGTAATGGAACTACTTAAAAGATTGCAAATATCATAAACAAAACATCGTCTAGAGGTTTAAATTAGTTCAAAGACATTCATTACGCAATTTTAATTGTGGTATTGTGACATAGTTTCATCGCTTTATCGTATTTTTGTTTACATGTTACGTCATACATGTACATGTCATTCATAAAGTAATAACATTGAAATGGAATCACAATATACTGATATCATCATGGCTAGCCCTTTAAATACAATTATGGAAGATCTGAAAACCCTTCTTTTGGCAGAAGACTCAAAAGTAAATAAATTTAATAAGAAATTAGATACAATTGAAGATACATTTTCAAATCTAGTGCAGGAGGATAAAAAAGGATGTAAAACAAGTAAAGTTAGAGGTCTCAGAAACAGGTCAAGCATCAAAAGAATAAAGGTGAGATCACGATCAGTTACAAAGAGGGATTGAGGCTATGGAACTCAATGTGCAATCTCTAGAGGTAAAGACGTTTGAGTCAATGAAGCAGATTTTTAAGACTGACATGAACAGTTTAAAAGAGAAGCAGTTACTACTTGAAAAACACGACCGCAATATAAGGCTTTAATGTATGGCATGCCTGAAAAAAGTAATGAAACCATCTTGAAAGTAATTGATGACTTAATGATTAATCCTTTAAAAATGGAAAACCTAAAGCAGAAAGATTCCCATTTGCAAATGCTCATAGAATACCAGCTGGGCAGAATTCAGGGGAGAAAAAAACGACCAAATCCCATATTAATTGGATTGATACATTATGCCGATAAAGAGCTATTCTAATCACATGGGTCACATTAAGCCGGAAAGAATATCCGCATTGTAGATGATCTGCCTCCATGCATGAAGGAAGCCCAAATGAACTTGCAAAAATGGCAAAAAAGATTAGGTCAGATGAAAAACTAAAAACACGCATTCGTCACTTAGGAGTCACTGTGATCCTTGAAACCCGTACTAGCTCAAGAGACCAGCGGCATATTCGCAAGCAATTCCATTGTTGCTTACTTGCATAGAACTTTGAGTTTTCATATACTCCGTCACATACTGTTATCACTATTAATAATATAAGTTAATTGACTTTGCCTCAGATATCTGCTTTTTGTCTCCAGTAAAATGTATATACTATGCTTGCATATTTGTACATATTTCTACCATTTCTGATGTATTTATTATTTCTTTTATACATTTTAGAATACTACAATAATTGTAAGTATATGTGTGTTGAATTGTTCTTACATGTGCTTCTATGTGCCTTTAGTTTATGAGCTGGCATTTGTTAATAATCGTGCAAATGAGCAATGGATTCAATCCTAAAACTGTAAACTTACATGAAACTCTTATATAATCAACAATATAGAATATCTCGCTCATGTTACTTTTAAATAAAAATTAAATATTCATGAATCAATGAAAAAAAGACTTAATTAAAGAAAGACAATTTGAAAATGAAAAGGGAATCAGTTCTCTTTTTCAGACAACTTTCTAAATATGCATTTATATATTTATTTTTCATGTAGATATTTAACCACGGGCTGAAATGTTTCATGTCCTAATTGATAAATTATTTCTGAGATAATAGATATAGTTTAGGGTTGAACCCAAGTTGTACTTATTAACTACAGCCATTTATTTTATTTGCTTTAGGCTTGACATGCTTACTTTTGTGATTGTTGAACCATGTTTGCAATTGCATGTGTTTATTTACTAGTATATGAAAGTGCATGCTATTTTATGCTAAATTGTTTTTTCTGCTGATTTGTTCAATTGGTTGGTTATTTATTTTGTTATTGTAGTACATTGTGTACAAGAAATGTGCATCCTCCTTATAAATAACATATATGACATATATAAGGAGGGCATTTTAAAGTGTCATTGACATGATAAAACTTTACTCATGCCAAGTATTTCTTTATTTGAAACAAAGATAAATTCTGCACAATTTTTTTGAAAAGTGCAAATTTAACAAAGACTAATAGGGGAAAATCAATGGTGGTATTACACCTATAAATATGATATTTACTAATGTTAACGAGGCCGGGATAAAGTACCGGTACTTGATGTTTTAAACTAACAAATGTACATGTTTCAATAAAATATGATAAATTAAAAAAAAAAAAAAAAAAAAAGAAATGCGCAACTGTTGCCGAGAAATTGGCACCATTGGTGTTATAACTACCACTGGGTCGATGCCTCTGCTGGGCTGGTGGACTGGTAGTCCCAGAGGGTATCACCAGCCCAGTAGCCAGTACTTCGGTACCGGCATAAAAATACGGATTTTGTTTGTGTTATTAAATTTGTTGTTACAAAATTTTAGAAATTATTATAAATTAAGGAATGTTTCTCCCTAATTCAAATCTCTGATTCCTGTCACGGATTTGGTTATACTTTTTTCATTTTTTTATCATAGCTCTTCATCTTTTATTTAAGTTTCGGATTTCACATATTTTGGCCACTAGCATCACTGAAGAAACATGTATAGTCGAAATACGCATCTGCTGCAGAAAAATTGGTACCGTTAATGTTATTACTACTGGTAGCTAGTTAATTGAAGACAAAATTATCCGCGGAGATGGACCCACTGCAGTCAAATCTTAACTAAGCAATATGATATCCGGTCCTTTAAAAGAGTCGACTACACACTCAGTGTGAACACTTAACTATCTTATTTCGCATAAGACAGAGGAGTTCGACATTACATCATTCTGGAACTTAGAATCAATGGGTACCAACTCTAAAGGACTAGATCAGGAGAATAAAAATTGCATGAAATCGTAACAAGTCACTTGCATTGCATAATAAGTCTGTATATAGCCAAATTACTATGGAAACTAGAAAATTACTTAATTCCGACAATTGTTAGAATTGAAAAAAACATGCTATGGAGGCATGGATATATATATTTACATAAAAAAACCAGCACTTAGTATAGTCTGAGAGTATAACAAATAACAAGCAATGTTGCCACTATAAAATCCAAAAAAAAACAACCAAACACACTATCAATAAACCGTATTAATATCTACACTAGTCATTTAAATTATTGCATATTCATAATTTTAACATGTCACAAACCATGGGGCACTAGTATTCGCGGATGATTTTAATTAAATAAATAGTGTTATAAAATTACATTATTCTCAATGTATTGTATAACCTACATATATGACTTTTTATAATGTTGTTTTGTTCCTTATTTTTCACTGGAACGCCACTATATATGATGTAGTTTTAAAAAACTAACTGTTTAACTAAGTTTTTTTTATGTTCAACAATAACAAAATTCATTATGTGCAGTTGTTATACTTTGGAGGTTTATGCTTTGATTTGCCTTCGAATTTATATTGAGCGTTTATGAGTTCATTCCTCAGTAGTTTGGTTTGTCACTTACTTTCCGCAGTCTAAGCTAATTGCAATTTCCATTGCCTCACTTTGTGACTGTGGCATCATGATGTTTGCAGATTCGTTACCACAGAGTATCCTTGCATCACTAAAATTGACACCAGCACTTTTGTGTCGTAGTCTTTTGTAGCAGCGATTTCCAATGTTTCGCCAATCTGATTCGCACTCTAATAAAATATAAATTGTTACGTGTTTTTCAAAAGGTATTTCACTTTCTATTAATATAGATCCCTTTATGAAAAAAACTTACATAATTTTCGTAAATGATAAGTTTGTAATAACGAATTGCATGAAAATCCAATTATACATTTTATTAAAATGGCAATTTGTATTTCGTTATATTTTTTGCCAAGTTTTATACATGATACCAGCGATGTCGAAAGTCTTGCTTTGATAACCTATATAAAAATAAACACATAAATATTAATCTACATTAGGAACGCAATAAATTCACCATTAATTGATGCGTTGATTTCTTTCTGACAAATCAGTCCATCTGTCTCGTAGCAGTATCTATCATGTAATGATCTGTCATGCTCCCCATTGTTTCCTTCATACACGACCGTGCACAGTTGAGGTACTTCATTTGTTTCTAAAAAGGTAATATCATATTTTGCGATTAAAAATGTTATAATACACGTATAACATTCTATACTGACAGTATGCTACCATATTTATATATACAAGATCTGTGTTTGTTTTGTTATATGATACATAAATAATCAACCAAAAAGATCATTTATTCAATAGTATGGAATGCAAAATCAAACAACATTTTATAAATAAAACATCTGACACAAAAGTTCATAACTTATATATCAACTAAAATAATAGCAATTGCATAAATGACAAACACTTCCAAAGATTGAGAGAAAAATCAGCCTCAGCTATTTAATAAACATGTATATACTTATATAATCTACTTATGAAATTAAGGATGGTACATGTATACTGGTGGAAATACGAATTATTCATGGTGAAATGTATCGACGTTAGCTAGAATGACAGTAGATTTCTATATTTTAACTTACTCTCACAAGGAAGTGTTATTTGCAGTAATTGTTTTCTGAAACTTGTTTTTAATTACCATTAGCACTGTTTGTATGTAAAAGTCTAAGTATTCAATGTTTGACTACTGAAGGTTTCCTGAATAGACGATATTAATTTTATCATTTATCATTTTTATCATCCTGTAGCATGGCAATTGCATGAAGTGGTGTTTTTCTATTCTCCGCCTTCATTATTGAAAAACCAGTTAGTAAATATATGTGAGTTATGTGTATGTCGTAATCTAAAAACAATAGATGATCCACAAAAACTCTAGTAAGTCTTTAATGACATAAACCTGATACAAAAGTCTTTAATTGTTACAAACATTATCTTGGAAATATTATTCGAGTGGACCGAACTTCGTTATTCGTGTAAACAGAGGTCAGTGGTCGGAGTCAGAATCGATAACCGATACTTAAAGTACATTTTGACGGAAATATACGGAGACAACTGATAACCATGGACCCCAGGGAACAAGAAAGGTATGAGATATTAAAAACAGTGTACGAATCTACGTCTGTGTCCGAATACTTTGCAAGTTTGCACCTCAAAGGTGAGGGGGGATGTTGTATTTTTGAAAACAGAGGTCAATGTACTAAAGGACAATGTAGAAAACCTTGAATCGCATGCTAAACTAATGAATGACAGTATTAAAGACATACATAACACACTCCTCCCTGATATTGAGGAAAAAATATCAACAGAAGAAAAAGAAAGATTAAAGCTAGAATATTGGGGCCAAAAATGGTACCTGGAGGTAAGTGGTGTGAGAGAAACCCCCTTGGGCGAGATGCCTAAAGCAACTGATTTGTATGTCCGACAATTCTTTGAAAAAACTTTAGAAATACCCAAGGAGCGCATCGAAAAAAATGCTGTTCCAGGCCGGGCATAGGCTACCGGGAAAAGAGAGAGACATAGAGAAGAGGGAGATAATTGTGCGCTTTAATAGTCTGATAGATCGAGATGACGTTCTGTCCGCTGGAATGAAGCTTCAATGTGGAAGTGGGTATAGTGTTGTGTCCGATGTGCCGCCGTCTTTTGCAAAACTTCGATTTAATCTTTTAAACGAAAGACGTGCACTGCCTTCATCTGAACAGATGAAAGTCCATCTTGTATATATTAAAGAGTATCTGTTTGTCATACCGAAAAAGAAGAGATCATCATAGACCTTTCAGCAGACCTTCTCATGTAAAACAAATAACTTTTAACTGATTTAAACAAAAAAATATTTAAACAAATCTCATTGGAACACTCACAGTAACATTCTGTTTATTATTATTGTATTTGATTACTACGTTCATGTGTTTTTTTGTGTTTTTTTTTACATTGTGTATTCTGAACTCTCTCTTATTGTTTGGTTTTTTTTCTATGTTGATATTGAAATTGTATGTCCGCACATGACTAATTTGCATACTAGTATTGGATTGCTCAGGTAGGCATGCGTTAATTGAACCGGATGTTTTGACTCATGATTCACACAAAAACACGGAGAATAATAAAAACCCTCTCTAAACTAAAGAAATACATAATTTGAGCCTTTCAAGAGTACTTAGGTAAACATTCTTCCAAACATACACCCTTATTGAACTCGTCTAGTAGGTGTTAATAGTTTTTATTAAGTTTTGAACGTGGTCAGACTTAATTACTAGCGGTCCATTATATAAAATGCACATGGCTATAATTCGGCATACTGTCTCCTTTTATGTCTTTTAAAGAGCCCCACATATATATGGAATGTCACTTAACAGTTGTTCAAAACTGTATCACCTTTAAAAAATAAGAAACCAACCTGAGAGAAGTGTCATTCTCAAACAAAAGCAGAATTATCTGCTTTCAGCGAAAAAAAAAGGTGGCATCCCGGACAACAATAACTAACAGTTGAACTTCTGATCCTCAAAATTAAACATTACAAAACTTGAAATGGGAAAAGACTTACGGAGATTTGCACCATAACTATTTTTTAGAGGCATAAAGAAAGAGGAAAACAGTTATTTTGTTTTTGTTTTTGTTTTGTTTTTGTTTTGTTTTTGTTATAAAAAAACTATGTTTTGATTTAAACTACAAAGGGCTGGGGAAGAGAGACACCCACTGTATTTAAGTTAATTAATTTACTTAATTAGAATTGTATTACCATGAGACGGGAGAACTCGGGTTGTTATTGGTTAAACGGTTCGAAAAAAAATTTTTTTATGTCACTTTCATTTCTCTCTTCTTATTTGTACTTTATTTTTTTGTATTGCTCTGAATATGTTTATTGACTGTATAATTTTAGATCATTCATCCGTTACAATTGTAAGTGATATAAAATACGGGTAGTTTGAAAATTGGTTGCATAAATTGTAGAGGCCTGTCTTCTGATAAAATTAAAAGAAGAGATATATTTGGTGAATGTAGAGAAAATTATGATATGATTTTCTTGGTAGATACTCACTGTAAAAAAGAACTTGAAAAGTATTGGCAAGCAGAATAATATTTGTATCGCATACCACGAGCAGTAGAGGCGTGGCTATCTTGTTTAGAAGTACTTTTTCTTTTAAATTTTTGGACAGAAAGTGGATCAAGACGGGAACTATGCAATTCTAGATTAACAATTTTCAATCATAGGATGATAATGGCAGTAGTATATGGACCCAATGAGGACAAACCAGTTTTTTTATGAAATACTCCAAAGAGATATTGAAAATTTTGGTAATACTTCAGTAATAGTGGGGGATTATTGGAATTTACCACAAAATCATGATATGGATACTTTAAATTCATGAAATTATTTGCATAAAAATAATCCTAAAGCTAAAAACAGGTTAATAAAATGATGTCAGAAATAGATCTGGTTGATATCTATAGGGAATTATAACCAGAGAAAATGAGGTTTTCCTGGAGAGGGTCTAACAAGAAGCAGGCAAGACTGGACTACTTCCTTGTCTCATCTGATTTTCAACCACCGATAACCTCGTGTGATATTGGTGTTGCATATAGGTCTGATCACTCACCCATATCTCTGTCCATTCAATTTAATACAAATGAAAAATGCAAAGGGACATGGAAATTTAACAATGCTTTATTATACGACAAAGAATTTATTGCTTATACTAAAACTTGTATTGCTGATTGTATTGATATAAAATAGTGGATTCTGAAAAAAGGGAAGAAATAAAATTTTCCATTTAAGACCAACTGTTTTTCGGAAACATTAAAACTGATGATACGAGGAAAAACAATTTCTTATTCATCTTTTAAAACGAAAGAACGCAGTAGGGAAGAAGAAGAACTAGAAAGTCAATTGAATAATTTGAAAAATAATGAAAATATTAATGATAAAAGGGAAAAAATTACACGTATTGAACTTCCTTTAAGGTCGTTAAGAAAATCTAGAATTAAAGGGGTAATAATGAGAGCAAAAGCAAATTGGCAAATTGAAGGAGAGGAAAGTACAAAATATTTCTGTAATCTTGAGAAAAGAAATTATATTCACAAAGTAATACAAAAATTAACTTTAGATAATGGTGAAACTATCACTGATCAAGCAAAAATTCGTGCGGAAAAAAAGTTATATTATGATAATCTATATTCATCCAAGAAAACACTTACAAATATTACACACAGAGCTAATTACTTTTCTCTGGAAAACCCATTTATGAAAATTCTCTCTGATGAACAAAAAAGTAATTTAGAGGGGGAACTAAAATGCTCAGATATTTATAATGCATTAAAATATATGACAAATGGAAAATCTCCTGGTCTGATTGGTTTTACAACTTAGTTTTTAAAAAAAAATGGCACAACATTAATCCTTTCCTACTGCGTTCTTTCAAAGAAGCATTTCAAGAAGGTAAATTATCAATTTCACAAACACAAGGTGTTATCACCTGTCTACCCAAAGATGGTAAACCAAAACATTTTCTAAAAAATTGGCGACCTATTTCACTACTTAATGTAGACTATAAAATAGTATCAACATGTATTGCAAATAGAATTAAAAAAGTCCTTAATCACCTGATTAGTGAAACTCAAACTGGTTTTATGAAAGGCAGATATATTGGTGAATGTACAAGACTTATATACGACCTCTTGTAGATGACGAAGATATTCCTGGCTTGCTTGTCTTGTTGAACTTTGAAAAAGCTTTCGACTCTCTTGAGTGGAACTTTATATGCGAAACCTTGGAATTTCTAGGTTTTGGTGACACAATAGTGAAATGATGCATAACCCTTAACTACAATTCAAGAAGCTGCATTCAAAATAATGGCTATCGATCTGATTTTTTGTAATAGAGAGGGAGGTACGACAAGGGGATTAATTGTCTCCCTATCTTTTTATTTTATGTTTGGCCCTGCTTAGTGCATCAATAAAATATGACAACAACATTGATGGTATAAAGAATAAAAACTCTGAATTTTTACTCAGTCAGTATGCTGATGATTCTACTTTGATCCTGGATGATAGTGAAGAATCTCTCAACAGTGCCCTAATAAGATAGACTTGTTTTACTCATGCTCTGGTTTGAAGGCTAATTTTGAAAAAAAACCAAGTTAAATGGATTGGGGGGAAATGAGCTGTGGTGAGGAGCTAAACACAAATAAAACAATAATATGGAACCATTCAGGAAATTTCAAACTCCTAGGCATTCAATATTGTCAAAAGTTGATATATGTGATGATAATTATTTAGAAAAAAATTAAAAAGTAAAAAATCTTTTAAGTGACTGGTCATTCAGAAAAATTACTATACATGGGAAAATTGAGTCGTGAAAACTCTCGCCCTACCAATTTTTATTCAAAGTTTTACTGTTTTACCAGATCCATCCCCAGATATATTAAAGCAGATACAAGCTATGCTATACAGATTTGTGTTGGATGGTAAAGGTGACAAAATTTAAAGAAAAATACTTATCTCAAATTACGAGGATGGTTGTGTAAAAATGCCACATATTGAATCAATTATAAAATCACTTAAGTTATCCTGGGTTAAAAAAGTTTTAGACCCAACAAACTATTCCTCATGGAAGGTTCTATTGGCAGATCACCTTGAAATGAATAGTGGAGAAAATATATGGCATTTATCAAAATCAGCATTCAATGAAATTAATTAAGAATTTAACCCTTTTTGGCAAAATGTAATTTCATCATGGGCCTTATTGTGTGAACCTCTGACCACAGCCCCAAGTGATATCTTATCTCAACAATTGTTTTTAAATGAAAATATTATGATCGATGGAAAAACAGCTTTTTATAAAAAAAATGGATACAGAATGATTTATTTTTCATAAATGATCGCATTAAGGAAAATGGAGTTTTTTTTACAATTATGATGAATTTATTAGAAATTATAATATAAAAACAATTTTCTTATAGTTCTATGGACTAATCTTGGCACTTCCAAAGGAATGGAAGAATGTTATTCATTATCAAGTATTTCTCAAACTAAAAACTGTCAGTCACAAAATTGTTACCGCCATAAAAACAGTTGATAAAGTATCAAAGCATTTGTATTAATTTTTTTAGACAAAAATAAAGGAAACCTCATCACGCATACAAGAGAAATGGAAAATAAAATTGGGAATAGATATTGTGGCTCAAGAATGGAATTATTTTTTTAGTCTTCCTTTATTTATAACTGAAGATCCCACATTAAGTGCATTTCAATGCATATTACTCCATAGAATTCCAGGAACAAATATTTTACTTATGAAGTGTAAATATAGTGAAACAGAACTGTGTACTTTTTGTACAGAAACTAAAGAAACATACATACACCTCTTTTTTGAATGTAGATATGTTCGAACATTCTGGCTTAATTTTTTTGTATGTACATGTAATGTTAGCTTTCTCCCAACCTTATTAAGTATAATCTTGGGTGTTAAATATCATCTATTTAAAGATATTCTTATTACATGTATTCTGATATTGAAGAGATATGTTTATTTATGTAGAGTTAGATTTACAGTCCCATCTGCTGCTGAAGCAATTGAATGGCTAAACTATTATTATAGGGTTGACATGGTCTCTATGAATTTGTCCTCTATCAATAAAGCCATAAGAATAAAAGAAAAATGGTCGAACATTGATAATATTATTAAGAAATAGAGCTCAATGCAGATGTATTCTGTATTCTGTTACTCACTTTGTATTTTATAATTTGTAACAAGTATGGTTAACTATATGTTTAGGATTTATAGCAGAATAATTTGTTTTGTGCATCTTTATTTGTAGATGAGATTTGAAAATGATATGAAAAAATAATAAAATATATACTACAAATTATTTTTTTTCAACAAAGTTATTGCACGCTGTTTACAATTAAACCACTGAAACAGCCATCTTAGTGAAGGTCCCTGTTTCATAAATACCAGAAGTTCAGGAATATTAATATATTAGGCAAAAATTAAACGTTATATTGGTTTTTTATTTGAAAATATCACATATATATCATTTTCAAATATTTTCATGAATAAAACTAGTAACCCAAATGTTTTATCTATTAAATTTAAACAATTATAAAAATATCGGAAATGACGTGACTTCATTTTCTGATTTGAAACAAATAACCATTTTTCCAAAAAATTACCTGTAAGAGTTGGAATTGAGTTTTTGTCATTTATTGTGTCGAACACGATTGTGAACAAAAGGTTGCCTTAAAAAAAATGAAAATAAGTTACAAGTAAAACAATGCCCCGTCTACGCCAAAATGAGAGAGAACAAGCTATTGGGATGTTGGCAGCAGGAATGACTCAAGTGCAGGTTGAAAATCATTTTATTGTCTCTGGAACGACTATTGCAAGGCGTCAGACTTTTCTTAAAGATACTGGTACAACAAATGTTGTAACATAAATTGTATTTTTTCCTTTGATTTTTTGATGAAATAATTTGCTTAAAAAGTGTGGTGAGGGAAAACCATGGTATATTATATGCAAATTGAAGTTGTACCATACTTTGCTAATTAAATATGCAACTCAACTAGAAACCAAAGCAAAAGAGGCGGAGCTTCAGCCATGGTATAACATATTCATTATTATGTTATTCCCTGGCTGAAGCTCCACCTTTTTATTTTTTAAATTAATCCGCCTCTTAAATATTTAGGAAACTGCTTAACGTACTAAAAGGTCACTGGGATCTTCATTTGCTTTCATTTTATAACAAAAAGCAATAAATTATGTGTACCCACATCTTAAGAAACCCTTTTCAAACTATTTAGGATTTTTACGAATCCCCCCTAATTTTGGAAACAATTACTAAATGTTTTAGGGATTTTCTTACCCCAGGAGTAGATTACCTTAGCCGTATTTGGCACAACTTTTTGGAATTTTGGGTCATCAATGCTCTTCAACTTTGTATTTATTTGGCTTTTTAAATATTTTGATCTGAGCGTCACTGATGAGTCTTATGTAGACGAAACGCGCGTCTGGCGTAAAAAATTATAATCCTGGCACTTTAGATAACTATTTACACCACTGGGTCGATGCCACTGCTGATGGACGTTTCGTCCCCGAGGGTATCACCAGCCCAGTAGTCAGCACTTCGGTGTTGACATGAATATCAATTATATGGTCATTTTTATAAATTTTCTGTTTATAAAACTTTGAATTTTTCGAAAAACTAGGGATTTTCTTACCCCAGGAGTAGATTACCTTAGCCGTATTTGGCACAACTTTTTGGAATTTTGGGTCCTCAATGCTCTTCAACTTTGTATTTATTTGGCTTTTTAAATATTTTGATCTGAGCGTCACTGATGAGTCTTATGTAGACGAAACGCGCGTCTGGCGTAAATAATTATAATCCTGGTACTTTTGATAACTATTTACACCACTGGGTCGATGCCACTGCTGGTGGACGTTTCGTCCCCGAGGGTATCACCAGCCCAGTAGTCAGCACTTCGGTGTTGACATGAATATCAATTATATGGTCATTTTTATAAATTTTCTGTTTATAAAACTTTGAATTTTTCGAAAAACTAGGGATTTTCTTGCCCCAGGAGTAGATACCTTAGCCGTATTTGGCACAACTTTTTGGAATTTTGGGTCCTCAATGCTCTTCAACTTTGTATTTATTTGGCTTTTAAATATTTTGATCTGAGCGTCACTGATGAGTCTTATGTAGAAGAAACGCGCGTCTGGCGTAAAAAATTATAATCCTGGTACTTTTGATAACTATTTCTTCTTTGAGTTGTGAAAAAAAATAAATGTGAAACTATCATTTCCTTTGCGAAAATCCAATTAAATTTCGATTAAAAAAAGGGGATACCTATAGAAGAAGGAATTAATATCGGCTACAAATATCTGTGGGAAAAAAATATTTTTTGCGATCAATTAGGGGAACGTACACTATCTACGCTCCCTGGATCCACTACTGTTTAAGTACGAAAACTAGAAATATATAAATATGCATTTTTCAATGAGATGAAAATTCTGTAAAATATGATTAATTTGTATGATACCTTAAAAACAAACAAAAAAATTCTTACCGTCATAAGAATAATTATTTAATCCTTGTCGCTGGAATTCGATATTTTTGTTTACCTCAGTCTGATGGCATTATGAAATTATCTCCGCAAACAATCATACATGGGGAGCAAAACTAAATAAAAATCGGGAAAATCCGACATTTTCTTTCCTTTTGGTAAATTCAGGGGTTCTATTACATGAAATACACAGAAGTCAGACACGAGGCGCAAACGTGACTTGCGCGAGCTTCCATTTCATTGGATAAAACTTTAACGTGATCAATTTCTAATAAAAGTTGAAGGTCTTGCAGCTGTCAATCATTTTATTTATATTACAAATTTTATATACCATGTATCTTACTCATTAACATATTTAAACAAACTCATCCTTCGGATTCGTTTGCTTAAATATTCTAACTCGTAAAAACCATGGCATATATAGTACATCGCCTCCGTAGTGGCAGGCCACGTGAAACGACGTTACGTAAAGACAGACACATCCGCATCATTCTTCTCCGGAATCGATTTTGTAAACGCGTAACAAACTGCACGACAAACCCACGGAAGTCATAACAACAGAATATCTGCACAAACAGTTCGTATCCGATTGAGTAAAGTTGGTCTAACAGCTCGTCGTCCATTGAAAGGACATATCTTTATGCAGCTACACAGGATGGCGCGACTTAAATGGACACGGTATGGATTTGATGGAATAGGCAAACATGGAGACAGGTTCTTTTTACCGATGAATCTAAATCAACTTGAAATGTAGCGACGGCAGAGCCAGGGTCTACCAGAGACGCAATGAACGATTTTCTGGTGCGAGTGTTCAGGAAACAGACCAGTTTGATGGTGGCGGAATCATGGTATTGGGCAGAATTACCTACCAGGAAAGCACCGTGCTCAAAATCATCTTTAGTAACCTAAATGTAACAAGGTATATGGACGAAATTCTGGCTCCATTTGTTCTCTCTTTCTCCAAAGACAACGTTTTTCAGTATGACAACGTTAGTTATCATGTGGCACACATTCCGATGACCTTTTTAGAGAATAACCATATTCATGTTTTGCCTTGGACAGCAATGTCTCCAGATTTACCACCCATTGAACATCTTTGGGGGCGAACTTGGACGACGTATCAGAAATAGTCAAAATCCACCGGAAACGCTAGCCCAGCTCCGGACAGCACTTTTCAGAGAAAGGAACAACATCCCTCACGATTTTATTCTTATTGATCCCATGCGACGGTGGTGGTTATACAAGGTATTACCATGTTAACCCGAATTCTGTACTCGTTCTTTTAAAATTGTCCGAAAATGTCCGATATTGTTTTCAATAAAGAAAACAATTCAAATAAATTTTTATTATCATTTTTTTTGTTATAAAACATATAAATGATCTTATAAACATATAACGTTTCTTATTTTGCCTAGTATATAACATCAATAGATGAATAATGCTTTTCTGCTATCTTAAAGTATTTATATCATCTGGTGTCAGTTTCGGTATTTCTCAGTTCATCCGAGTTTGAGATCATTTATAACTTATTACCAGTTTCCACTTATCGAAAATAAAATGAGTGTAAGTCGAGATCTAAAAAAAATCGTTTAATCCTAAAAATGTTTACTGGTCTGTTTTAATTTTGGATACTATTAAGTGTTTCTCTTTCATGAAATAATTATTTGAAGTAGTATGTTGGACTCACGTACACTTTTTTTGTATTGTTATACATGTTTGGTCTTTAGATTTTCGAGTGTGAAAGTTCCTGATGAAGGTACATTGTAGATTCCGAAAAGGCCTTCAGACGCTTTGTAATGAAACTAATTGTTACCAGTACGTGTTGCTTTAAATTCAATTTTGCACTATTCAGCAATTCGTCGAAACAGCTGCTAGTTGACTATCCGTTTTGTGAGGGTATTATCAGCCCAGTAATAAGAAATTCAGTACTGATATGATATATGACAAACTTTTTTGAATTGTTCGTTTATAAGTTTATTTGGATACTATTTGATATGCTATTTTAAATAGAACAGTTCTTGAACTGTTTGTTTTTGTATGCATTAATATGTTTTGATTCTTATCATATCGACAAAAAACGCCTTTTGAGTATTTGGTTATATTTATTGCAATTGTGTTGAAGTGGATGTTTATTTTACATATACCGAATAATTATATTTACCCATAATTGTTGTGATATTCGTGAATGATGTATTTCAAACATGACTTCAAATTAATATTAGTGATATAACCTTATTTTTTATTACTATTCCGATACACGCATCCGAATTAGATTGCTGTCACTCAAGCATGTTTTTCACAATTTTAAACCATCAATTAATTTACTTATTTTCTTATCCAATATACGCAATAACGGATTTCAATCTTGTTAAGATATGTCGACCTGAAGTTCAAATCGTAGAGAAATCAGATATTTTGCTACATCTACAGTCCATGGACAAAAGTGAATTCCCAGTCAAAAAAAGTCATATCATTTCATCTAAAATGGATATTTTCAAAAAGAATATTTCGAAGTTACTGTTTGAGCGATTTTCTAAATATAGATACCAAAAGATGTAGAAATTTCTGAAGTTTTATTGGTTATTTGGTTATATATAATATTATTCATGCTCATTATAATTTTCTGAGGAGATGAACACAAAGAAAAATATTTCTTGAAAAGTTTGCTATTATTCTAGCCAAATTAAAATCGTAAAAATTTGCGTTTGTGTTTAACTCATCAAAACGAAACTAAAGAAAATTATGACTAAATAAACAATAAAACTTCAGACATTTTTACATCTTTTGGTATCTATTTTATAAAAATCGCTCACACAGTTACTTGGTAGTATTTTTTTGAAAAATATTGATTTTGGTTGAAATGATAGGACATTTTTTAAGTGAGATTTCACTTTTGTCCCATCACTGTATTTTACCATTCATTATCAGTTTTCTTTCTCGGTGACCCGAAAGATAGTCGTGTTAATACATGCTCGTTATTTTGTCGTTTGAGATGGAAGAAGAAAAAAAAACAGTGACATTTCTCACGTAGCAGAAGATACTTTGGGGACGAAAAACGGGAAGTTGAGACCCATCATAGTTTTACGACCACTAGACCAGTGTCTCAAGAAACACAACTCTAAACTAGATACAATTGTCATGGTTTTAAATCTAGGCAATAAAGCAGCCGTATCTTATTTATATGTACTTATCTTTCCACAAACTACTTAAATACCAATGGTTTGCAATAGACGAAACAGTGTTTCAGTCCAATGTATTATTTTTAAGACTAACAAGCTCACATATGGTTTTCAAAAAGATAGTCTCAGTGGAGGCAGCACATCTGAGAAAACACGGGAAAAGATAAGCAGTAAACCTGGACGACAGGCTTAAAGTCGATAAACAAAAATCTGCTCTTGTAAATCTAACGCAAACAATACATCTATAAGATTACTTTTCAGATTAGAAGTAGGACTAGTGAATCTTATTCTATAGAAGGAAACAAAAAATTAAAACAAAGAGCTGATAGCTCTAAGGTGGAAGAAAATGCATAAATGGTAACTTGAATTACCATGATAGTAGCAGCATTACCAACCTAGTCTGCTTTGTCGCATTATTGCTTTTGACGTTGTTTTTTCTTCCCAAAATATCTAAATTCATTACTCAACAAAAACTCAGTAAACTTAATATAAAAATCTGTTGATTCAAATTAATTTTTCTGCAACTATATTCCATAAATTCGTCTCAGCATAGTCAACCTGATGCAATGCAACTTCGTCAAGCAGTTATACCAGTACTTGATTTAGTTTCAATTGAAAGTTTTTGTTAGCGGTAGATATAGTTGACCTTAAATGGCTACAAAAATTGTATTCATGTATTAAACTAGGATTTTCATTATAAACATTTATTGATAAATTCCAAATATATCAAATGCACACATGTGTCAAGCTACGAATTTGGGTTTTGGCTCTTATTAGCATTTTAAACTGGTTCCGCACTCGAGCTCGATAATACGTATACCTAAATGATGAATAACGTTAGAGAGCTAGACTACTTAGCTGTCAAGATCTCGTTTGTTATTTTTTATATAACTTTGAATCGTAAGGCAATAAAGACAAGCATTGGGGACATTTCGACAATGACTGATATGACATCTACGTACTTTTGAAATCGATTACTTAACTTTAACACAAGATGGATTGTATGCATATATGCAATTCTGTTTATCAATATTTTGAAATTTTTGGATGATCAAATTATCAGTTAAATTTTCCGTTTGTGCACATTTGTAACCAACATGGTTTAGATTTACCCGAATAATCCAGTTGTTTTATTAAGATAATTCCAATCAATAATCTACTTATTTAAAAGACAATTATAACAAAAATCAGAGAATCATTATCATGACCTACTGATGCTCCAAAAGAAGCCATCAACTTTATCTTATTATTTTTCATGTGTTTTCATATTATACCACATAAATATCTGAATAAGTTTATTAAAATTGTATATCCTTAATACTTATAATTTGATAAATGCAAGGACGTATACCACGTCCTTGATAAAATAAAGGAGAAGGAACCCAGGGTGAACGTACTCTATTGGCGAAATATCTCAGGATGAACAGTCTACGGGCGAACATGTAAACAGGGCAAATCGACCCGATACCAAATTCTCGAATGCGTACTACAAATATCTACATCAAAATCATCCGGTTACAAGTAAACAAACAACGTGCATGTACGATGAGATGAAATGTAATAATTCATATAAAAAAGGGTATTTATTTTTACATTTAAACAAAACCAACTAAAACTCTCACGATACTACGGAAGCGTATTAGGGACATAGAAAAAATAAAATTGGCAGTGAACTTTTTTTTTCCAAGTCGAAATTTTGACATTTCAAGTCTCGAAATTTTGACTACAACTTGAAGTTTTTACTTTCTAAAATCTTGAAATTTCGACCTTTTATAAAGTCGAAATTTTGACTTTTTTAAAACTCGAAATTTCGACTTTATAAAAAGTCAAAATTTCAACTTTTTTAAATTCGAAATTTCAACGTATTTTAAACTCAAAATTTCGACTATTTTAAACTCGAAATTTCGAATTATTTTAACTCGAAATTTCAACTTATTTTAAACTCAAAATTTCTACTTATTTTAAACTCAATATTTCGACTTTTCCTTAGTATTTATACGTTTGCGTCTATCACATTCAGTCATTTATGTCAACAAGCGGAGAGCCATATACATCATAAATTTGATAAGCATATTTTAATAAACTAAACCATTTTAAAGAGGTTATTTTAGAAAGAAAATCTTTTTTTTGCCGAAGAATAAATAAAATATGTTTCTCGTTCAAATACATATTTCAAGTCTGGACTTCAGATACTAGTATGTGTATCAAGACAACCTCGTTATTCCGACACACCTATATTACGACATACTTTTCTTCAACAGTCTAATATATAAAGACAAGGGCTAATAGTTGTGACATAACAATGCCAACTGGTACAGTTTAATCAATGTTCCAGAAAAAAGAACCAACAATTAAAAATTCCCAAACTATAAAAATTGAGCAGCTCATTGGTTGCTCTGAATATGAATGGCATTTTTGGCTACTTGATTTACCATTGTTTAAACAAGGCAAAGTCAGTGACTTGCTATTGGGAAACCAAACAGGCCTTTGAAACTGTGATGCTAAATATCATCAGATTGTCGATCCTATTACAGTGACGTGGAAATTAAAAGATTGAATATGGGGAGGGGGGAGATTTGTTCTGTCAAAATGCATGTTCTTTCCGAATGAAACTCTTCAATATTAAATGCTAATCCATATCTTAATTTAAGAACAAAACGAATTTCTGAATATAAATTGCCAACATGTGTAGATGACGCTTTAATAATTTGCGTCCATGTCTACTCCTTCTAAAATTATAATAGCTGTGTTTGAATACTAACATGAAAGTTTTCAAAGTACTTAGAAAAAGTCAAAATTTCGAGATTTCAAAAGTCACAATGTTAACTTTAAAATAAAAATTTCGAGATTTTAAAGATAAAATTTTGAGTTTAGAAAAAGTCAAAATTTTGAGTTTAAAATACGTTGAAATTTCGAGTTTAAAATAAGTCGAAATTTCGAGTTTAAAATAGTCGAAATTTTGAGTTCAAAGTTGAAATTTTGACTTTTTATAAAGTCAAAATTTCGACTTTTGAAAAAGTCAAAATTTCGACTTTATAAAAGGTCGAAATTTCAAGATTTTAGAAAGTCAAAATTTCAAGTTGAAGTCAAAATTTCGGGAGTTGAAACGTCAAAATTTCAAGTTGTAGTCAAAATTTCGAGATTTGAAATGTCAAAATTTCGACTTTGAAAAAACAGTTCACTGCCAATTTTATTGTTTCTATGTCCCTAATACGCTTCCGTACGATACTGATTCAAGCCTAACTTATAAATTAAATGATGCATAGACTTTATCATGTGTAAAAATCGGTGTCAAGAACTGGCACAGAATTTGTAATGACATTGTAATTCACAGATAGGTTTACGACATACAACCTGGAAATTGTTCAATGATTTTACAGCCGTCAGTAAAGAATTTCAGAAGACTTGAAGTTTTATTCACTAAAAAAAGTACAATTACTCAGTACATGAGAGGTCAAATATTAGAGAAATCATATAAGAAAGTTCTGGGCATTATAGGAACATACCTAGAATTGATCCCAAAGAGTCGTATGTAAGTGAGACCAATTCAAATGCACTTGTTATGTTATCACATTCCTTAAGCTTGAACACAGCTGGGGGTGATAGCTCGTCTAGAATGGTGGGTTTGCACAAAATAAAAGGGTGGTTTGTTTTTCAAACGTCAAATTGCCATATCTCACACAATCACAACAGATGCCTCAATACAGGTTAGGAACATATATGGACCCAAACAGTACAAGTTCTGTGGTCAATTCCATTCAAATCAATTGGGATAGTTCAACCAGATAAACAAAAGATCACCAACAATAGTTCGTTTGCCTCAGCATAGAATCACTGGTGTCTATTGATTTGTGCTTGGGCTTAAGATCAAATAGCACTGACACAGGATGCTTTATCTGTCAGCATAATTAGAAATGATGTTTGCTTATGATTACTAGCACCCTTCACTAATTCAAAAGTGTTGCAACACATAATTGTTAGCAATATGAAATGATTCTAGATCGAAAAGCACCGGATTGGACAAAACAATCAAGGATGTATGCACAGCAACTACAGCGGTTAATAGTACAGCTCCTACTATTACCTCCATTGGAAACTTCAACAAGATCAGGGAAGATCGAAAATAGTTCATTCAAATCCAAAGATATTGAAAATGACTGCATGGCGAATATCGACGAATAATTTGAAACGAAAAATATTTAAAAAAACCACTAGAATATATTGTCCACGTGGTGGAGATCTGGTTGTCACGGAAACTACAAAGTAAATTTAGACAATTGAGTAACTGATGTGATGAATGGAAAATTCATTAATATGTAGCAATTTAAGAGGAGTGTGCAATTGAAAATTAAAACTGAACACAAATATAATGTTCATGAAGAATTATACTAACCGGTCATATGTTCTACCCACCAGATGTAGCGTATCATTTTATTCCATCGCGTTTAGAACTTCTGCTCGAATCTAATACCAATGAGATTGAAATCCTAAGAACGTTTGTCCAATGAGATTATTATTTTTTTTAATTTGAATTTTAACTTTTTTTTTCTTTCACTTGAAACCAAGATATACGATCATTTGTGTATTTCTTTTGTTTATTGTATATGTCATAACTTAAATCCATATTTCTCCTCCATATTGTTATATTTTATGTTTTATTTATAAGGGACAGTACATCTTGTTAAACAATTCTGGGAAAATAGTAGTGATTTTACAACATAGATAAAAAGAATGGATAAGTAATAAAATTGAGAATGGAAATGGGGAATGTGTCAAAGAGACAACAACCCGAAACATACCAACACAAACCAATATTGTTCAGAAAAAGCATTTACTAAAGATTTAAAGAAAAAATATATTTCTTCAGCCAGTGGACAGTACATGCAGAAAACGTTTGAACACAGTTACTTTATTATTTGATATATCTTGTGTTTTGACGTTCGCATAAAATAAAAATTATTTTTTAATATCAATTGTATACGACTTAATAACTTTAGCGGATGAATAAAACTCAACCAAACAGACAATAGTATATGTACATGTTTTACTGGAACGTCTCAAGTGGTAAGACGTCACATTACATATCTAGTCACACAATTTAAAAAAATATTTTAGAAGAAAGAAAAAAATAACAGAGTACATTCAACTATGATTTAATTATTCACAAAGTATGTACTGTAAACTAGCTTGAACATTTCAATCACTTCCGTAAGAATTTTAAAGTTCATAATCTAATGTATATCTAATGAGGAAATTTTTTTTCCACAGTTCTAAGCAGATTGTCAAATGATAGCTTAAGGTTTGCCACAGATGGTTTATTTCAAAGTAAGTTATCATGTTAAAACGATAAAAATATTGATTAAAGTTAAAAAGATAAACCTTGTATTGAAATCTTTAATGGGTTCTGGTCTCAAAGTTTTTCTGCACACAACACGATATATACTTTTACAAATTCTAATTATAAAATTGTAAAACTATAAAAGCTCCAATAAGATGTAAAATGTGTTTACTCTATCATCTTACTCAACGGTTAAGTAGCTATGGTTTGATGGTGTGGATCATCGGGTGCGTCTCGTTTTTTTATAAATATTTTTTACACTTGTCATTTTGAGGCCTATTATAACTTACTAATCGATGTTGGCTAAGGTTCTAGATTGAAGGCCGTACTTTGCAATTGCTACCATTTTATATAACGTCACTTGAATGACAAGTTTTCTCCTTAGCACTCTTACAACATCTTCTTGTTTATATTTAACTGTTTTCCAATAATCTGCAAAAATGTGTTATTTTTTTTGGACCCCAAAGATTTGACGTCATGAAAGTTTAGAATAACAAAAAAACAAAGGACACAAGTCCTTTAACCAGCATCCGAAATAATTCAACACAATTGCTTTAGCCGATCAAGGAAGCACGGTTATATCTGAAATTAAGTCATAGACATTTGGTTTAAAAGTTGTCAACCAAATATTCATAATTTATTTTCCGGCATATTTAATTTTTGGTTTGTATAAACGACTGTTAATGTCATAATCCAAGTACAATCCGTACATCTATACTTTCGCGGACCATCGGATGGATGAATCGCACTTTAACGTATACAATCGCACTTTAGCTTGACCATCGTACTTTAGCGTCCCAATCACACTAGTCCTACAAATGATTATTTGTACTTTTTTAATATGGTCCCCACTACAGCATGTATTGGACCGTATTGGTTTTTAACATCAGCGTACAAATCGTATTGACGTTCCTAACACGTCTAATAAACTGGCGATAAACGATTGACATCAACACAGAACGCATTTACATCTTACAAGTTGTTATTATTTACATTTGTTTTAGTATATAGGGCGATCGAAAACGAAGAAATACATGTATTAACTTCAGAACTTTTTTAACCAACAATTCTGTAAATTCTTATTTTTGTCGTTTTTAAACAGCGTAGAACAATAATAGTTCAAGCAATGTGAGTTAAATTAAGAGCTGCATTTGACTTCGTTCATGATGTTTACATTTAGACATGTACAAACGGATTAATACAAGTATTTTTCGTGTTCATGAGTTTTTAGAGTCAAATTTCATTTGATAATTCTATTGTCATTTGGCCAAATCATTATAGTGTTTAATTCGAAATAGTTTGGCACAACAAATTATCAGAAACCATTTTATTCAAAATAAGCTTTTTTTTTGGAGTTTTTTTAAGACTACATTGTCATTAAGCATTCTTACCTCGGAACATTTCAGTTAATGCATAGTTAACAAACATTTTTTAGTTGAGAAATTTGATCCTTCCTTCTGGCTCCTGCGTGCCTAAGCATATTTTTTTGAAATGCCTTATGAGCATGATGAGAAGATAAAAGTGTCATATTTCTTCAAAGTGTTATTATTAGAGAAATGTATCTACATTTTTGTTTATTAAATGATATAAGCAAATAAGCCCTAATACGGATAAATCAGCATGTGCCATACTGAAAACGTTCCACTGTCGATATAGACCCAAATTTAATATTGCTCTTCGTACAGGGCCAATACGGAATAAATAGGGCCAATACAGAAAAAAGCGGGGGGAAAGCCGTATTAGCCTTATGGCCTTAGGGCTAATACAGGTCGTTCACTTCCGGTTCAACAAAATAGCAAGTAATGTAGAAAACCAATCTCAAACTTAATCGATCGCTTCTATGAAGCTAAGCAATTTTAAGAATAATGATCGTGTTGTTTTGCTGGATCCCCTTCCGTGTATTGCGGAATAAATAATTACTATTTTATTGTTTAAAAATCATCATATAATTAAATACTTACTATTAGGAAGAGTAGACTCATGTGACCCATCATTCCAAATCCATTTTGTACCATTGCGGAATCGTAGACCTATCCATATTTTTGCGTCAGGACTTGAAAAAAAATGCAATAGAATTAAGAAAATAAAAAATACAAACAGACACAACATCCCGCAAATCAATATCAAGTATATTCGTCCATTAGAGGTTTCTCAACATCTTACGAACGAACGAAAATCGCACTAACTTGACGTAACTTGCCGTAACGAAAAAAGAGGGAGCAGTAATTTTTCTTATAATTTTGGATTATTGGCTGTGGTGCTCTTCTTCCCTTTGAAATGTCTTTTACGTGTAAAATATGCATGCTTGATTTTGTAAAACCATTTTGAATCAAATAAATATTATATTTATTTGATTTAATATAATATATAATATACAATTTACTGTTCAATCAACACAGTTGAAAGTCTTATTGATCTATTAATTTAAGATAGTGCAGAATATTTAAGCTAGAAGCTAATAACCGTAGAAATTCTTTCGTGGACACGAGGTAAAATAAATCTAGGAGTGAACGCCTTTCGATTTGAATTTGGAAAGAAAACATCCCAATAAGTTCCGGGATAGCTTTTTTGCCCCAACCACTAAAATCCAAATGATCTCTTCTTATTGATATATTGTTTTAAATTGGTAGACTTAACAAAAAAAATAAAGGAAAATATTGAAATACATATTTTAACTTATATATTGTTTTTTTTTTTGGTTATCATGGCCTTTCTTATTCTGTGTGTGTATGTTCCTCGATAGTATAATTATGAGTATATACATATTTTTTTCTTGTTTATTGTTTCCGTTAAGCTTCTATGGCATGCTGTGCATATTTCCTCTATTTTTCATATTTCTAATTTTTCTTTTTAGTAAGGGGTGAAATATATCAAAATATATATTTTGATAACTATGTGACTACCAGTTGTGTTAGGGCTGTAGCAAGAACACACAAAACTTTATTTCTAACGATAGATCGAGTGCACTTTTGAATTTCTTTAACTGATTCCTAATAAGTATTAGAAATAAAAAAGCTATATTACGACTTATCTATTCAAGATACTCTCCGATACGAAATAATGATCCTCATAGTAACTCAAACCGATTGGACCCATAGAAGGGACGTGTGGATATATGAAATATATTAAAGTTGTGTTATCTCTATTACTTAGCAATCCTTTACCAAACGCTAATTTCGCAATGAAATGAATGGAATATTTGCCACTGAACGTTTAACACCACGCAATCAACCAATTGCAAACAAGATGTGTTGAATTTTTTAATCAAGGACATTATAAAAAAAAATCTTTTTGGATGGATAAGGGAGATAAATCGAACGCATATATACGACATGTCAACAAACGGAACTCAACGTAAAAAAACGAAACAGTCAACAACAGAATATAAATTGGAACACGGATGTTTAATGACAACAATAAAAATGCAAGGTTGCAAAAAAGGATATTAAGTTGTTAACTGTTGTCTTTTAAACACACTGCAGTATCAGTAGACATTTATTATGGATTTTATTATAACAAAATTACTGCTCCATAACGATACGTTCGTAGAGTTTCGTCCGTTCGTAAGATGTTGAGAAACCTCTAATAAGTGTTAATTTGTATTACTACGTTTTTCGATTGAGTTAAGCTATTCTAATTGATATTTTAAAGTGTGTTGCATTATTGTTATAGATGAAAGAGAATATATTATACCATATTAAAACGATTAAATTTGTGCATCTGTTCTAAATCGGGAATCTAGATGTTCAGTGGTTGTCGTTTGTTTTTGTGGTTCACCAGTGTTCCTTGTTTCTCATTTTTTATATAGATTAGACCGTTTGGGTTTCCCCGCCCGTTTGAGTGATTTTACACTAGTAATTTTGGGGCCAGTTATAGCTGGCTGTTCGGTGTGAACCGTGTTGTATACCGTACCTTGATCTATAACGGTTTGCTGTTATAATTGCGACCTGGATAAAGGGTTGTCTTATTGGAACTCATAATACATATTCCTATATCTATTGATATCATGCAATCAATGTTGTGAGCATTGATTTGGTAAATAGACGGCAAAAATAAAATAAAATATTATAGATTAATTACACGTGAAAGCATTGATCATTAACATTTGTCATATTCAACATACAACATTAAACTGACATCCTTAGCTGCAACTTTTGTTGGAGGTAACATCAATGACGAGGTCGGGTTTTCGTTTCTACAGTTGTCCTGTCCATTGGCGGGACTTCCGTGTATCAATTTATAACACTTAGATCCCATTAACGTCATTCCCGATCTTGGACATGTAAATGTGCCTTAAAACAAGAATACAGAAACATGAGAAACTCTGGTTACCAGTAAATATTATGAAGCGATAGTTTTGAATATAATTGATATTTATAACAATTATTAATGGAGTTCTTTACAGAAATCGCGCGATCTTTTTTATTCCGTTTGTTTTTTTTATGCTAGCAATTAAACAATTTTTTTTTAAGTCAAATAGTCGTTCCCCAACTGCGAGATAAGTCCGAATATTTTACCTAAGGTTCTACGTAATGAACATTTAAGGTGGTATGGGTGTCTTTCGCCATCTTGGATTGTAAAAAACAGAGAATCTAAGGTCCATATTTTCTATCAAATTAGCAAAATTTGATGCAAGAATGCAGATATTTCATGTGTTTTTACATTTAAAAGATCCAATTTATAAGAATATAACTTGTAAATATAAATATATGTACAAGTGTAGATTATTTTTGGTTGTTTTTGAATATTTTAAAATTGTCATTTTAAGGGGAGGTAACTCTAAAACAGTGCATTTTCTGTTGGATTGTTCATGGAATTTTCCTACTTTGTATTTTAGCCGGAAAAAACGTACGGTGACCATTATCTTTTCTTTTGATATTATCAAAGCATTGTTTGAAAGCTGTATTTTCCTAATTTATTTTACAATTCTATCATTTCGTTTAGTTTCTATTCACAAAATGGTGTTTTTTCCTGTATAATCCATACAAAATGTGTCATTTTGTAACGACCCGTAGCTTGAAAAAATGCACGGTGACCTATCATTTTTATAATATTTTTTAACATGTATCAACAGATACTACATTTTGACAAAGTATGAACAAATTCTATCATTTTTATTTTAGACTCCCATACCACCTTAAATTACATATAGTTTACAAGTGTGAACAAATATTATGCACAGTCAGGTAATTAAACAAGGTGTATTAATGTGAACAAATTTAATGTGAAACGAGTGTAGATTTCATTAAACTAATACTAAACATGTTTACTGTACATGTCGTTTGGTGTGAACACGGCTAACACGATGTCGTTGTTTGGCTTTCTTAGCTATTTTGAACTTATGCAGACGAAAGGCACACCTGGCTTATCAAATTATAAGTATGGTACACTTATCAGCCATTAGCCTGTCGTAAGGTTGTATTGTATTGTTTATTTGCGTGTTTCTCTTTTCTGAATGTTCTTCCATTAAGGAAGATTGATGGTAAACCGCCATCTTGGATTTCACAATCCCAGTACAAATTCGGCCTTGTTATTTGCCAAAATCAGCAAATTAAGAGACAGATTTGCATTTTAATGGTTAGACTGTTCATCTATATTCAGGAAACTTGATGATATATTGTATTATTCAAAATATTTAAACAAATATCCTTTTTGGGGGGTTTTAGAATCATTTTTTATTAAATAAGCCATTTAAGGGGAGATAACAAAAATTATACTTGACTAATAGAGATTTTTTTTATTTTCACTTGTAGCAAAAAAACAAGTTCGGTTACATCTTTTTTTCTTTTTCTTTTCTTAAAGCATATAATAAAAACCTATATTCTAACCAATTATTTCAAAATTCTTTCTCATAAAATTTTGTATGCACAAAAATGTGTTTTTTCATGAACAACATAACTAAATTGAGGCAATTTTGAACAAATCATAGCTTGAAAAATAGCACGGTGACCTATACTTTTTATTATAGTTTTGAAAAAGCATAGTTAAATCTGATTTTGGTTAATTATAAAAAAAAATCTGTCTCAAAAAGAATATACTTATGATCTTTCTTAATGGGATTGTATCCTGTCATGTAATGTCTTCATGTGAGTGTTATATTAAGCATTGCCATAAACAATGACAAATGCGGGAGGTTTTTCTTGCCACAAAACCGGCTGGTTCAACCCACCATTTTTTTCTCAACATGTCCTGTACTAACTCAGAAAAAAATGCAATTGTTATCTTATAGTTTGTTTCTGTTAGTCAGTTGCATTGTTGTTTATTTTGATTTTTTTGCAATTGAGTGTTTTTGTCGTTTGGTTGATTTCCTAGTATATTTGATGTGTTTCCCTCAGTTTGAGTTTGTAACTCGGATTTGTTTTCGCTCAATCGACCGAGGAATTTCGCTAAGCGGTATACTACTGTAGCCTTTATCTTTTTTGACATGAAAACAGTCAAAAGACATATAACGGTACTATAAACAAACATCATATATGTGGAAGATAAAATAGGTATTCAATAAGGTAAGCCAATCATTTTCTCTAGACAAACGCCTGTTTCAAGTCAGAATTATGACAGTTGTTTTCCATTAGTTGTATTGGTTGATTTTGACATCCACTTCATTTGGACAGGCATAATGACATGTTTAACCCCGCCACATTATTTATGTATGTGCCTGTCCCAAGTCAGGAGCCTGTAACTCAGTGGTTGTCGTTTGTTCATGTGTTCGTTCATTTTTTTTACATAAATAAGGCAGTAAGTTTTCTCGTTTGAATTGTTTTATATTGTCTGATCGGGGCCTTTTATAGCTGACTACGCGGTATGGGCTTTGCTCATTGTTGAAGGCCGTACGATGACCTATAGTTGTTAATGTTTGTGTCATTTTGGTCTTTTGTGGATAGTTGTCTCATTGGCAATCATACTACATCTTCTCTTTTATATAATGAACTTCTGCTTTTTAAATTTACATTTGCATTCCATGATTTTATTCAATACGTTATTACGTATGTTAAATACTAAATTGTGTGTATCAATTAGTTATTGGAATAGGGAAGGGAAGCACCAATATGCGCTTTTATAGTCAGATGTAGCTATTTTTTTGTTAATTCGTAGATAAAATCGATAATCTTAATAACAGGTTCAAATCTATGTCTTCTGTTATACAACATGGATGAATCGGTGTAAACAGTTAATTTTTTTTGGACAAAATTATGATGTCACAGTAGATATGAAACGTGTTTATTTTTATTTCAATGACAAATAATAAATAATCTGTCTTGATATATTTGGTTTAATTTTTTTGTAATCTAGAGCGTTCCCTTGCAGTTTGATGCAATTGTTAAATAGGATATACTATATAAATAATTGTTTAGTAACAACATTTGTGAGCCTTGATATTTCCAAGGTAAATGGTTGTCTAAATTGAAAGCGATAGTATGTTTCGTACTTTGCCAAAATGAAGTATTGATCATGCTTCTTTTCCTAAATTATAATAAAATGAATAAGCAACGGACTTTGTATATGTCTTGTTTATCTGCATATTATTCAACATTGTTCAATTATGTAACACAACACTAATAAACGATTAAACAGTTTTTTGTGAATAGAAAGACCACTAAAATATTAAAAATGAGAATTGTAAAATATGGTTGTCTGATGACTTTTTGTAGTAAACCAAACAAAATGAGTTTCCATATTTGTATTCTTGCTACGTAACATTACATTTTTTGATTAAATAAATCGACAATTTGTTTAACCCACCGCAAGGAGTTTAAATGCGTAAACAAATGGTTACATATTAGTTTTTTGCGTCAAAACAAAAATAATATATCAGGTGCTTCGGAAGAGTAATAAAATTGAGAATGAAAATGGGGAACGTGTCAATGGGACAATAACCCGACCATTGCCGGAAAAAAGTCGAAGGCCAATAACGGGTCTTCAGTACAGCGGTCAAATCCCACAAGCACATTCTACTCTATATATAGCATCTGTTGTGTGACATAGGTTTATGACACAGAAATGTTTTACAGCAATAAAATGTAGGATAAATTACAAATTGTCAAATTCAAGGGAATAATTTTTTTCAACTTCCTTTCATATACACCCGGATGTGACGTACCAAGATTTGGTGGTATTACATTGTTAAAAAAATGAATAGGACAGAGTGGTGGTCTGTATTGAAATCCTGTTATAGGCATGTGTAATTAAATCAGTTAGTCTCAATGGGAGAAGTATAAGTAAATGAGATCATAGGAAAAACTGATATTTTAAGTTATGATCAGGAGGTATTGATCTGATTTATGTTGATTGTTTTTGTTTGAATTCATTTTTTTTGTGACAAATGCAAGTCAAAAATATGATACTTTTCCCGTAACACCTTTTTCAATGCCAACAAGTCTAAATAACTTGGTGTTGTCAATATTCAGTATTATCATGATTATAACTATCTTTCAGATTTGAATCATATTTTAAGTCAGCTTCATATCTTGACTTACATCTAGAAATTGACAATGAGGGTCGGTTGAAAACAAAACTTTACGACAAAAGAGATGATTTCAGCTTTCCAATTGTGAACTTTCCATTTCTAAGAAGCAACATTCCAGCAGCACCTGCATACGGGGTATATATCTCTCAATTGATACGATATTCCCGTGCTTGCATTTCCTATCATGATTTTCTTGATAGAGGGTTACTGCTCACAAGGAAGCTATTAAATCAAGAGTTCCAAATGGTGAAGTTGAAATCATCCCTTCGTAAATTTTACGGACGCCATCACGACTTGGTTGACCGTTATTGAATAACCGTTTCACAAATGATATCGCATATGTTCCTTACGTAATAACTACAATCCCCTTCCCTTTCATGAATTTGACCTACCGAATTAGACTATTTACCGGATTGTAATCACATAAGCAACACGACGGGTGCCGCATGTGGAGCAGAATCGGCTTACCCTTCCGGAGCACCTAAGATCACCCCTAGTTTTTGGTGGGGTTCGTGTTGTTTATTCTTTAGTTTTCTATGTTGTGTCATGTGTACTATTGTTTTTCTGTTTGTCTTTTTCATTTTTGGCCATGGCGTTCTCAGTTTGTTTTAGATTTATGAGTTTGACTGTCCCTTTGGTATCTTTCGTCCCTCTTCTTTTGCCAAACATAAGTTGAGCAGAGATTAAATTTTCGAAAGGATAGTGAATATAGCTTCTTGCAGATATGACTACAGATTTTATTCAGCTATGTATCAAAACATCATAGTCTAGCACTAGACATTAAAACAAAATAAGTCAGAAAGACGTTTCTTTTTATCTCGTGCAACAAAGTTTTTTTTTTTTATAGTTTTTAAAAGCATCAACAGTCTTCTGAATGTGGTCTTAATAAAGCGTCTTTAAATGCAATTCGAAATATCGAACTTAATTTATTAATCATTTTCTAAAGTGTGTGTCTTGGTAGACCCTGGATCCCCTTCCCACATTAAAATATCAAATATCAAGTATTTAAAACATTTTTTTGTCATTGTTCATTGTTTTTCAACTGTCAAATGGTGATAAAACTTATATGCTAAAGCGTAAGCAAATGCATATCCGATAATGAAAAAAAGTATTTGTTATATGTGTACTACATTTATACATGATAAATGTTCGTATATTTGTATACAAATCTAAAAAAAAATGCATGTAGGAAAATTTGGTAAATTCAACTCAGTATGTCATTTTCATCTTTTCGTAAAGTGGTTGTCTGTTTTTTAACATAAATCTTACCTGACACAATCATTATTCCAAAAAGGGTCAAAAGGAGGTAATTCTTCACCATACCGAATGCACTGTTGCGTTTTCACAGACGGAAACAACACATTATAAAATATTAATAAAGTTGGTTAGACGACAAAAGCGGTGTGAACATGTCAATCAAATGTCTTGAGTTATTCTTATAAACTATCTCTCTTTGTAGATGTTGCACAAAACCCCGTCCTATTTGAATCACGTGATTCCTACACATTGGACTTAAACTAACTTAAAATCCCATTCAAATTATAATATATCTTATGGAATATTTTTTAAAAGCGTTTGAGAGGGTGAGAGAAGGACAAATGATTAAATTATTGGTTGCAATCAATCAATGTATCTAGTAGTTTATACTCAAATTTACATAAAAGTATTTGTTTACTATGAAAATCTTAATGGTTCAAAGTTCCACACTGCCCTTTAAAGGAACTTGCAATATGTATAATTCGTAATTAATAGGTTGCTAGTTTATTCAAATTGTAAGCATTTTTGCATACGATTGTGTTAACTTGTCAATATACTGAGAAAAAGTATAATACAAAATAATTCTTAACTCCGATGAAAAATTTAAATGGAAAGTCCCTGGACAAATCGCAAAATCAAAAGATGAAAAATATCAAACAAACTGATTACAATTTTTATATTCCTGATTTAGTTAAAGCATGTTTTCTTTAGTAGAAAATTATAGATGTTTTAAATCTAGATTTCAGTGACATGAATAGCTTAATTATACATACAAAATACAAACGTAGACATTTTTTCTGGAAATTTTGAATACAAAATATTTTACACAAATATATATTCATATCTTAAAAAAGTATGTTTCTCTTTGTCGTTACTCGTATACGAAACAAAACAAGCAATTACTTTAAGCTATATTTCATGTTTTTTTCCTCAATCATTTGTGTAACTATTCAAAAGTACTTAAGGCAAACATCAGATTTTTTTTCTCAATTAGCCTAGTTAAACATTTATACAAGGCATCAAGCTAACGTGAATATATAAATGGTAAAATAATTCTATTAACTAAGGTATAGTTTTTAATTTCTTTGTCATTTAGTCTCTGTGGAGAGTTGTCTCATTGGCAATCACACTAAATCTTCTTGTTGATAAATGTAGTGTTGCATTTATATTTATTTTGTTTTGCATTAATATTTTAGATTTAAATGTAATTAAATGCTATATATTTTTGATAAAGAAAACAAGTGATGTTAGCTGATCCATTGAGTTAAACTTTTTGCATTTCATTTTACAGTTCTATCTTATTGTGTGCTGTTACACCTCAACCTAAAACTAGGAGATCAATATACATTCACAAATACATTTTTATGTTTAGCCAGGCCACATTCTTTTTGTCCTTGTCCTAAGTCAGAGGCCTGTAATGCAAATTCGTTGTCATCGGTTCATAGCTTTCATTTTTTTTATCTCTAATTGTATTGTCATACATTATGATGTTGGTTTTACGCCAGTAGTTATGTAGCTTTCCCCACGCCATGTTTCGACTCCTTGTTGAAGGCCTTACGGTAACATGTAATTGCTAACATCCATGTCATTTGAATTTTGGTTGGTGTTTCGCCTACTTGCAATTAAGCCAATTCTTTAGACTGTTTTAATGTTTAAAGCATGCCACAATTTGTGTGTTCTTAGTTTACTAGCGAATAATTCACTTATGGTTCACGGCAGTTTTATACGACAAACAAAAGAACACTGATCATAATATTTAATGTATACCTGCCTTTCAAATTCCCTAGATTATATAATCGGGCGTTCACACCTTGGCTAATGTTTTTCTCAAATTCATTATAAGCTTTGAAAATTGTGAGGTCACTACGTCTGGAAAAATATATAAACCCGGAAAAATAAACTTTTCATTCAATAACTTTCCACAGCAGTCAAAGTGTTTATCCAGCAATGAAATTCACTTGACAAGTAAGTTTATTGATTGACTGTTTTAAGTACTACATGTAGCGACCTTTTAAAGATGTAAACAGCCTTTCGTTTCCTGTTTGTTTTACTTCCTGAAATGAAGTCGGGATGTTGCATACGTGAATAAACACAAACTGGTTCATCACAATTGTATTTATTATACTTTATTCACGAATGAATTTGCTTTTATGATAATCAGAATTTATTATTTGCATCATTTGATGAGAAAATATGTTTAATTCATATAATATTGACGTTAACACGAATAAGTAGTATCTTCAAAACAATATTCGCAATACATTTAATGTATACTATGATTTAAGTACTATGCAACGGTCCATGTTTTCTCTGTAAAATCGTTGTAATCTTTTCAATTTTAAAAATATGGAGTAAAACTGTGACGTTGAATCTAGCCTACAACAATATGTTTTTATGTCTTTATAGTAGTTGTTTTGTGTGATTAATCAGACCTTTTTCACTTTATTTACAAAGAAATGTCCTGGCTGATGTTAGTTGTGTATGATATAAAATTTTAATTTCTTTTGTAGTTTTTCGAGTTTCATTTCATATATTTCATTTACTATTTAGTTGACCCTTTTTCATTGACGGGCAATGTAATAGAGGGCGATATCTTTTTGCGCCAAAAAGTAACTCATTTGCGCCACAACTTAATTGCTCAAATACTTCTTTTGCGCCACCTTATTTTCAAAACTATAGGTATCATTTGCGCCAATAAAATAATCATTTAATTGCGCCAATTTTCTTTATCTTTGAGGTTGAGCCGGATGCACTTTTCTTCTTTCTATTTCTATATAAATTTACTGAAGCACATATCTTAAATGATTCTTTTCTAAATGTTCTTCAATTTAGAAGAGCTCTGAATTTATTAATTTTGAAGGTCGCTCTGACAACATATCGGTTGCTTTTCTTTTGCATTTGTTTAATGAATATGATACAATTCTCCATTCAAAATAACTGTATACACGATTCATCTGTGAATAGCCTAGCACAACACGACTTTACTGTACATCTCCACCTTATTTCTCCACTTTTCTTTACAAATGTCTGAGGGAATTTGTGTTTTTCAACAATGATGACCGGTTTTCATCTATCAGACTCTATTTTCTTGAATGGTCTATCAGACATCTTGACTCGTGAAAAAATATTCAATTACTAAATAATTGGTTTTTTTTGGTGAGTTTTCTTAAATTTGATGATCGAGTGTTTAGCTAAATCTTAAGTGGAAAAGTTAATTATAGTACATGTATGTTATAGGTAAAGCATGTACAGGTATGATATAAGTAAAAAATATTTACAAGTTAATGTGGCGCAATTTCATTTCATTTATTGGCGCAGTTAATACTGACCATCAAATTACAAGAGAGTGGCGCAATTAATACCTTTTCAAAACTATAATTGGCGCAATTTGATTCTGCCCGTAATAGAATACTAAATATATACAAGATACTTTGTTACTCTGTCAGAAATAATTGTGCGCAAAACAAATCCGCAATGTCAAAGCAGAAGATTTATCAGACGATGCTTGATACAGTTTATCTCATTCCAATTCAATTGTTTTCATATCCGGTTTTTTTATATAATATAAAAAAAAACGAATATGAAAACAATTATGAAAATTAATATCGTATGATCAGAAGTAAACAAGATAATATAGGCAGCGAAGAAAAACGTTCATGTCCCTTGGCTTTGCTTGGGGACATAGGAATATAATATGTAACATACACAATGAAAAACAGAACGATTAAAAGTTTACTATTTATTCTTTTCTATTTGTTTAAAGATCTGAAATAATTAAAAAAAAAAAAAAGAAATTACTATACCATCTTTATAAAAAACCGATCTAAACGTATTAAACATTTACCGCAGATAACGTTACAGACGGTAATCCCGACTGTCAGAATGCAGTGGAATAACAGTAATGTTTTAATAATACATCTACCACCTTCGTGGAAAAGGAGACGGTTGACATGTAAAGAAACGTTTTGCGCAAATACTTTGACTGTAAAGTACTAGTAAATAATAGATCTTTAGTTACTGGGTTTTTGTTTTCAATCCCAATTGAATTGCTATAATAAGTCCATTACATTTGATCCTGCTACACACGTTGCTTCCGTCGTTATCTAAAGTTGTTTTATTATCGATTCAATGCCGCTTTCTCCATATCCCCTTTATTTAGAAAAGATCAATTTTTCATTGACCTGATTTGTTCTAATTACACAAAAAATGAAATATGTTTTTCAAAGGTATAGGAAGTTATACTTTAGTTTATATAGTTTAACATTACCCATAAATGTGCAAGAATCACTCCCCTTGACACTTGATAGTTTAACAATACCAAATTAAATAAGCCAAATGTAATGGACTTCGAGTAGCAATTCAATTGGGATTGAAAACAATAACCCAGTAACTATATTTATACCGCACTCGTTCTATTTGAGCAGTCAAAATGTGTTGACCGTATATTTTTATGGCATATACAGTCACTGACATGATATCACTTTTTCTCATGAATATTTAAATAGAAATTTTCGAAATTATAATTAATTATTCATACGACCTATTCAACCTGTTCCTTTTTCCCATGTATACAACGACTCAAACTTATTTCTTTTACAAATTTTATTAAAAAACATTTCACTTGTTAATATTTTTGGTCTGCAAACTATAAATCATTATGTTCTATGCTGACTGTTGATATTTTAGTTCATTCTTAAACCAAATTCGTTTACCATCGATTGCGAATTTCAACAGGTAATGTCGATTTCATCGTGTTGTATATTTCTCCGCCTCCATGATATGAGGCATTTTTATAAAAGGGGGAAGTTCACCAATATTAAATCAAATGATAACATTAACACATTCAACAGCAATTGGAAATGGTTTTTTTTTTTAGATTGCAGTATAAAGACAATAATAGTGCATTGAATTGACATATCAACGATATAAGGATTCGGCCCGAAACGGGGAAATAGCGTTTCTAAGCCTCATCCTTATATCGTTGATATGTCAAGTCAATGCACTATTATTATCTATAAACAGATCTATTATTTACTTTAGAGTCAAAGTATTTGCGCAAAACGTTTCTTTACATGTCAACCGTCTTCTTTTCCACGAAGGTGGTAGATGTATTATTGAAAATGTACGGGGGTGGCCGGTTGTGTTTTGATGTTGGGTTGGACATGATTTACAATAGAGATTTCACAACTATATTCCACTATGATCTTTAATATTATATGTTATTCAGGTCTTAGACAGGGTATATACTGTGACATTCCCGGCTTAGAGTTTATATCCCCTTTCTGAGACCTGAATTACACATATATTACGGATTACCCCTGACTTAATGTTATTTTACGGTGCAGGTTTTTGTTCACAACACATAGTATTAGGTGAAAACCCTAATATGTTCGGCATACGTGAAGGATTTTCTAATTTGCTGTTATCATAATTTTATCGTGTATGTAATAATTTATAATAACACTTTCAACATTAAATTTAATTATTAAAAGTGTAAATTGCGTGATTTTGTACCAAAAATGTATTATTGACTGAAGCACGTCATTATTTTCCCTCTGTGAGCCTCTGACAATCTGATAGCTTTTGACTACGTCACATAGTAACCGGTGTTATGATGACGTTTTTCAGGTTCCATTTGGGGATAAAAACGTCGTATATACCCCGGCAGTTTCCTGAATATATACTGAAATCTCTGTGTTGTTATCCAATCACAAACCTCGACACATTTGTAATCCGTAATATAAATATATATATATATACCAAAAGTGCGCATATTCAGGGCACAGATTCTGACTTCTTCCTTCTACAGTGTACAATTTCAAGGTGGAACTTTTAGAACGCACCAAGTGTTTTACCTATAGATAATGCATGTATGTTCTCAGATTTTTTTTCTTATATCACGATATTGCGTCTCAAACGGTAACGTCAAAGTTTTACGTTTTACGGCGATTACCGATTATTTGGGATAAGTTCTGTATTTCGCTTGCAATTTTTGTTTTGCACATCAATATGGATACTTCTTATAATGTTTTGCTGTACTGAATATGCATGAATTGAATGTAACGTAAGCAACAAACAACAAAATATATCGTATTTGGGTAATGCATAAGCTATATGAAATGAGAAGATATATACAATATGATGAGTGCCAATATGACAACTCTCTACCAGAGATCAATTGACATAAAACGTATTAAATGTTTTTGCCATTTAGATTAGAAAAGTACAAAGTAGGTATATAGCCACGCTTTAGGCCCAATTTTATTTTCACTTTCAGTTCTATACACATGAATCCTAATGCAGAGAAATAAAAAAAAAGCAGTCTGTTTACGCTTCCCAAATTTGAAAATTTGACAAAGATGATTTGTTATTCTCTTGTGATACCATACTTTTTCATATCTTAAGAACCTCATCGAAACGAACAAACCCAGTCATCCAATTTATTGAATACTTTGTGGTCTTTTTGATAGTATATCTTACTATCAAGAAATTTCTATCTGAGGACCTATATTCAGATGATCCACCTTATATAGCGTACCCCGACTCGACAACGTTGAAATCGTACGAAAATCGTCCAGTGGACAAACTTGCAAGACATTTAATTTCTTTGAAAACGAAGTTATCAAAAATTATGTAGCTGTTATGTAAAGATAAAGCACAATTACGGAAAAGCACTTTTTAGCATGCAACCAATCTAAATTTTTAATAAATAACGTCGCAAATGACAATTTATTTGTAAAAACGGCCAAATCCGACATTGGACATCTTGCAAGACATTCGCCAGAAGCCGTTGCTTTTTCATATTCAGTGTGAGTGCTGCAAAAATTCGATTTTGATATGGTCTATGTATGTACTTTTGTGAGCCGAATTTACACAAACGAAATATCATATAATCTTATATTTTAAAATTTTGATAACTTACTGACATCTTATTGAATCTGACCAATATGATCACTATTTGTTTTTGCCAAAAAATAGCGTTGGTCATATCAGAAACACATATCCAGTAATATTGGTATACTTTATATATAAATATATAAAGCATATCATTCATTCGAATTTTCGTGGATATAACACTATTTTGAAGAACACAAACACCCCTGCCAAAGTGATTATGCGTATAGTCTGTTACGTCTGACACGCATACTTTTGACGTTTTGTCATTATGTTGTCCTTATTTTAGACAAAAGTAAAATATAATAAAGAATTTGTACTTTTTTTCGGAATAGTATTTACCTGTCTAGTCTATGGATATAAGTTTTATATAACTTAACTGTTATGATTTTATAGAAAAGCTGTTTATTAATGTGGACTGGTTGATTACACGATCTTGATATGTATTATCTTTTCTTAAACTTTTACAACTGATGGGGTGTTTTTGTAACATTTTTGATGGCTGCATTAGATCTAGAAATGTGTTTTTTTTTAGACACAACAATTTCAAAATGGATTATATGGTCCTGAACATGCCTGAAATATTTGCCACTGGACATTTTGCACCTCAAATCAATTAATTTAAATTGTACTTGAAAATCACTGTACACCCAATGAAATTTTAAAAGCTGAATCGCAGACTCTACCCCGATAGTTGGAAATAAAACTAAATCGGTTAGAATTAATAGGAAATTTACGAAACCAGACACAGGGATATCCATGGCCTGTTTAACAATGGCACCCCGCCATCGTTCAATCTGTCATACAAGTGAGAGGTTTGCTAACCATAAAACCATGTCCAATCCACCATTTTCTGCATACTAAGAAAATGCCTAGCTGAACCAATTCGGAATATAACAGTTGTCATCCATTTGTTTGATTTTGCAGTCAGATTAAGGACTTTCCATTTTAAGATTTCGTCGGAGTCGTTTTTTGTTGTTTTATTTATGTTGTTTTACTTTTTATTACCACCCTCTTGAATCTTTTGATTCACTCATTTATTAAAAAATGATTTCCTGCTAAATTTTAATAATTTTAATACACATTTTTGTCTCCTTTTATACCCTTTCTCCTGTCCCTTCTCTCTTTCCTCCCGCCCCTTCTCTCCCTTCTCCCCGGGCCCTCATATATAAGTTAGGGCAATAAGTGAAATAGGGCATTAAGCTAAAATCATAGGCAATGAGAGAATATATATGAGACAATATCTGAAAAAGTATATTTATACATGTAATATTAGAAATGTAATTAAGAAATGACTTTATATCCAGAATAAATCACATTTTATAGCTGACTATGCGGTATGGGCTTAACTCATTTTTGAAGGCCGTACGGTGACATATAGTTGTTAATGTTGTGTCATTTTGGTCTTTTTGTGGGGAGTTGTCTCATTGGCAATCATACCACATCTTCTTTTTTATATGACCTCAGTACATGTACATGTATGACTAGAACACGGTGTCATGACCTCAGTACATGTATGACTAGAACACGGTGTCATGACCTCAGTACATGTATGACTAGAACACGGTGTCATGACCTCAGTATATGTATGACTAGAACACGGTGTCATGACCTCAGTATATGTATGACTAGAACACGGTGTCATGACCTCAGTACATGTATGACTAGAACACGGTGTCATGACCTCAGTATATGTATGACTAGAACACGGTGTCATGACCTCAGTACATGTATGACTAGAACACGGTGTCATGACCTCAGTATATGTATGACTAGAACACGGTGTCATGACCTCAGTATATGTATGAAAAGAACACGGTGTCATGACCTTAGTACATGCATGACTAGAACACGGTGGCATGACCTCAGTACATGTATGACTGGTCAGTACATGTATGACTAAAACACGGTGTAGTGACCTCAGGACATGTATGACTAGAATCCGTTGTCGTGACTTCAGTATATGTATGACTAAAACACGGTGAAGTGACTTCATTACATATATGACTAGAAAACGGTGTCATGACCTCAGAACATGTATAACTAGATCACGGTGCCATGCCAGTTAACAGGAAACAAGGAGAAATACCACATATACTGACTTGTCTCGGCTGTAGCTGAGGTCATGTAACGTTATAGCAAATAATTTCACATTCACGAAGTGTTCTCCATAACTATATGTTCAACGGTTTAACTTGGCAAAAAATCGTTTTTATGAAATTTATAAATTTTGTAATTTCAAAATGCTGTTTTTCAAAAGATTTCTCGTATCGTTTTTTAAATATTGATCTTTGCACTTTGAGGTATTTGTTCGCTGAATTTTCAGTAGCCGCCACCTTTATGGTCTATGCAGTATAGTCATTGTCAACCTTAGCCGACACACTGGCTCCTATTTTAGATTGACTAGTTACTAAATGACGTCCTGAAATGCTAAATTTCTTTTTTTTTGTCGTGTGACGCCTTCTTATGAGAGAATATAGTTATCAAAAGTACCAGGATTATAATTTTATACGCCAGACGCGCGTTTCGTCTACATAAGACTCATCAGTGACGCTCAGATCAAAACATCTGAGGAAAAGATTATAAAGCGGTCTTTCGATACGTAATATTTTTTTGGACTATAGATTGACCTTTTATTTGTTTTTAACATGTATATAGGGTCTATATATATATATACATTGTAGGCATACAGTCAACTGCCATGTGACCGCCCAATCTCATATTTATAAGTCGTGCAAACATGGTTCATAAGTTTGAATGGGTCTACTCACGTTTAAAAATAAATACTTTTTCATGAGCCCCTGTGTCGATAATAAATCTCATGATATGTAAATATTCACTTTAAAATAATAAACTTCATTTAACATAAAAATATTGAGCTTAAATTCTATAAAATTGTTATAAAGCCATGTCGCCAATTTCGAATAAGAAATATGCAGCCAAAAAACTGTTCTGTGCACAAATTTCATCAGTGCTATTTCTTGTTTAAATCCAAATGATCCTTATATATGAACTATTGAATATGAAAGTAAGAATAATATCATTCAAAACACCGTGCCACAAAATGTTTATCGTCAATTTAGATGTGTTCAGTTTCATGATTCTTCCATGACGCCGATTTATAAAGTTTATCTCAAAATGAGCAATTTACAGGTACAGTGCTTTTAATATTTGTTTATTGGTTGAATAGAGTTAAATTTTGACTGAATTACTATCTCAATCTGTCATTGTACCCGAAAAATCCTCATAAATATTGATGCATACCTGAGATAAGATTATCTTTTATGAGGGGACGACCGTTTAAGTTCAAAGAGGGACTTTCAAGGGGGAGGGGATACGGTTTTCCTATAAAATTTATTCTGATCGACAATTTGATGATAAAAAATAGTTTGCTTGATAATGTTGAAAAATGAAATTAAAATGTTAGCGCTTTGTGCAAAACAAAATCTTACTCAGAAAAAAAAACCATAACCCAATCCCTCTTGAGGTTAAATGGTTGATACCTAAGAAGATATTTTATTTAAAATTTATTAAAACATGAACACACATTTCTTTTAAGACTGAGCGTTCCTAATGACAAGTTACTAAATCGAATGAGAGGACGAAATCATACTTTTAGCATAGTCCTACTAAAATGCGCCCGGGGAAGAACAAATAGCGCCCGGGGGGAAAGAAAATGCGCCCGGGGAAAATATATAGATATTTCATTGGCATGAAACAACTTTGTGTCGATGAAATAAGTTATGTGCATTGATTTAAAAAAATAAATTTAGACAAGTAATTTGTAAATTCAGATAATAGACATTTATAATATTAAAGCACAATCACACGTATGAATGTTTCAATTTTCACAATAATATATATGAATACTATTTCGAAAGACAGATAATTAATAGATCACAGTTTATGTGGAAGATTTATGAAATGTAAAACTTCAAAAGACATGTTTTTCAAAAACAATATTAAAATGAAAAATGTAAAAAAACAACTTAAATTTCACAGATAAATATTTATCTAATCAAAATTAAAAGAGTTATTCATGATAAACCAGCAAATAAAGCAGAACTATACATGTACAGTAGGTAAATGAAGGGGGTAAAAAGCAGGAGTTTCTGAATTGGTTTAATTCAAAACTAAGCATTAAATTCCTGATAAGCATAGACAGTGAAACAGTCAAAGTTTTAGTTTTATAAAAAGATATAAACAACACTTTCGATGTAGCATCGTACTTATCCCCATTTATATTAAGGACAAAACAAGCAATGATTTTTTTAAGGAAAAAAAATATTGTTATAAAATATTATTATTTTATTCTCCGGGGCGCTAATTTTCCTTCCCCGGGCGCTTTTTCCTTCCCACGGGCGCTTTTTCCTTCCCCCGGGCGCTTTTCTTTTCCCGGGCGCTCTCGTGCGCTCTCGGGCGCTCCCAGGCGCTTTTCAGTAGGACCGCTTTTAGCCTGTTCCAAACAGTATAATGCATCCTGGGATTGAAATCGTCTGCTATGGTTCGTCCCGTCTAGAAATCTTTCTTCTTTGTCATTCATAGTGTGACTGTGTCATCATTATATACAGATTTCGATGTTGTTGCATTAGTGAAAATTTCACAAATCGTACTTTTCTTTATGACTATACTATTCATTGGTACAAGTTTACAGAAACACATAAAAAAGGGGGAGGGGTAGACTTATTCCAAAAGTAAATTGTAAACCATGATACAGTAAACACATTGTCTTTACTACAGTTTTCGTTGAAAGATAAACATAAAAATGTTATCAGAGATATGATAACGAATAAATTGTTACTGTTCTACTTTGGAAAAACAAACCATGGCCATGATTGAGTCACGAGAACATCTTTTAACCGGAAGTTTACTCTTGACACAGTTCTCAGGGCACAATATCATGAGTATTCAAAGATCATTATAGAGCATAAATGGAGAAATTCAAAATCCCAGAAATAAAGGAAGAGCTTGATTTTGACAGACAGGTTATTTAATTAAATAGACCAAAAAGGCATAGAAATAAAAATTAAAAAATAGGGTCTTTAAACAGAAAGAGTCTCTACAGAATTAAGTGAAAGGCTAAGTCTTTCAAGACCTCATAACTATTTGGACCATAAGGTTCACATACTAACTTTTATGAAAAATTACCAATTAATAAGTGGTGGATTGAGAACTTATTATAAAGGGAGTGTGTGTTTTTAGGGGGGGGGATATATGTTAACTGACTGACTTAGGGGAGGGCCGCTCTAGTCAACTAAATTTTTCCAACAAAAAAAAGGCCCCTGGATCATGCACCTATCGTGCCTATGTAAATGTCTAATATAAATTTAAAAAAATACCTATATTGTGCTTTTACCATGACTAAAAATTTCACTTCCCCAATTTTAAAGAATTATAATTTATAAGACTAGTTTTTATTGTTCATGTTAGGACTTAAAAAAATCATTACATGCACTTCTGTCATTTAGAATCTGATATTAAAAATGCATGGATAATTTATTGACATAATCATGATAATATTGAAAATAATTGTGATGCCAGGCTGATGTTATAAACAATAGATTGTTAACTAAAAAATGAAGATTTTCCAATTCACCCATGTTTTATATGAAATATTAGTATTCATTGTACATTAACAGGATGAGCATTTTGTTTTCAGGGTAATCACAATTCCATTGATGATCATCTGGCTTCCAATTGTAAGTAACAAAATACTCAACATTTTAAAAAAAAACAATTTTGTTCAAAAAGAGAAAAATAACATGAAGTCATTTTATTTTAAAAGAATATATATGGTTTTGTAACCAGTTTCTCAGATAATAATTGTCCTCCACTACATCCAGCCTTATTTAAGCTCTCTAACACAGTTTAAGATTCTAATCTGAATCACATTTTTATAAGCCAGTCAAAATTTTGATGGGACATATAATATGGTTTACAAATGGAATTCCGGGTTATTCAATGATCTGACGGGTGTCAGACTCCTGGTTGATACCTCAGAATTGTGAAAATCTTGGGTCACACCCGCTTTAAATGACAGGTATGAATGTCTGGCATCTGTCTGTTTATACGTCTGTGTCCAGCGAGACATGTCCCACCGTAACTTATGAACGACTCATCCAAATTTCATGAAACTTAATACAGTTGTTCCCTGTGATGGTCAAACGATCTGTATACATTTTAGCGAAAATGTGATTAAAACTTTTTGAGTTTACTGAGGGGACTTTGTAACTAAAACAGGGGTGTATTTATTTTCACATGTCGCCTTGTATCTCAAAAACTGTTTATGATAATTGCTTTAAACTTTACAAACTTCTTAGTTATATTAATCTTAAGATCTGTATAGTTTTTGATGCCAGATGATTCAAATTATATTTAAGTTATTGAGTTTTTTGTAAAAAAAAAAGGGGGTGCTTTCACATGTCGCGCTGAATCTCAAAGACAATTTATGATTATTAATTAAGACTTTACACACTTTTTAGTTATATTTATCTTAAGATCTGTACACTTTTTGGTGATGATTCAAAATTTTATTTTAAGAGTCATATCATTGAGTTTTTGTTAAAAAAAGGTGGGTTTTCACACAGGGGTGTCCTAACCCAGGATAAAGGAGAGGTTCCAGCTATACAACCCCATTCAAATGCATTGATCAGCCCCCAAAAAAGGGGGTTTTAAACACCTGGAACCCCCCTGGATCTGCTAATGTCACATTGTCACGCTGTATCTCAGAAACTATTTATGATTATATATTATAAATGCACACAAGACAATGAGCCTATCATGCGCTCATGGCGCAGCTGTTTAAAATATTATTATAAAATTTATATCAAAAGCTGAAATATAGCAGTGGTTTCTCTAATGTTCTAAAATCATTGCTAATCAACTATTTTTAAAGAAGTTATGTCCCTTTATAATAAAAATTATAAAGAAAGTTGCATTGTCAGATTTTTATGCAATATATATGTAAGGTATTTATCAGCAATGTTTGGACTACTTTAAAAACAGTACTGCATGATCAATAATTTGTATATGCCCTTCAGTTGTCTTGTCACATTTTTATGACTTGAAATAACCAATTCTTCTGTTAATGTATCAAAATAGTTGAATTGTCAATAGATTGAAGAATTCAGAAAGCTCCCTTTTGATTTTGAAAGTTTTTGACTTTTTTTGTTCATTATCATTAGCTGTGGGACTTTAAAACCAATTAATTTTTAAAAGGTTTTTTTTACATATCACTTACTTAACTCAAGAGTCAAGTATACTTGAATTGATATCCTCGAAACTTTACATTATTGATGTGATTGATAATTAAAATTATTATTACTTATAGAACTAATATATAAGTGTGTAAAGTTTTAAGCAATAATAATAAATTGTTTTTGAGATTTGGTGTGACATGTAAGAAAGTGTTTCCCCTTTTTATCTGCTTTGTTGTTGGACAGAGTTATGACAATCTAGTGTCTGATTTAAGTAAATTTTCAAATAATGTTCTACAAATTGGAATGATCTTCTAAAAACATAGCATATTAATCATGCAATTGTTTGAATTTGGTTTATAAAATATTTTTTTTGATTTTGAAAAATCTGATATGTTTTTCCAGAGTTATTGGACTTTGATCATCAGATAGATACATTAGGAAGACTCACTTATGATTTGAAAAATTTCTGGCATTTATATATATATATGTCATTCCACAGTTTCAAATATTTAGGACTTTTTAACAGTAATATTTGATACACTCTTATATGACTTAGTTAGTGTATCTTCATGCAGTTTAACTTTTCTACAGAGCTATTGAATATTGCCTTGGGAGAACGGCAATTGACTATCCAATTCTAGTTTTGAAAAAGCATTAATGATACGCACAATAAATTAGTCTGTCTGCTTTGTTCATGAGTTATTTTCCTTTGAATTGTAAAACTTGAACACAATCAAATTATTCCGGGTTTCCTGTAAATAATGTGGTTTTACTTCAAATTTGTTTTAATTTTTTTTAAATTTCATCAACTAACAGGTCAGAAAATATAATTAAATAAGCCAATTGTCAGAAATCAACCAAACTGGCACAGGTTAAGAAGTTGTGAACCTGTTATTTTGTATTTTTCTCTGAGTATTTGGATATTTCACATATTGAAACACATTAATAAAAGTTGTCTATCTTAGTATTTCCTGCTTGTATCAGATCATTTTGTTACCACAAATCCTAGAACAAGAATGTGTCCAAAGTACACAGATGCCCCAAACGCATAATCATTTCCATGTGCAATGGACCGTGAAATTGGATAAAAAATCTTATTTGGCAACATGTAAAATTAGAAAGATCTTATCATAAGGAACATATGTACTAAGTTTCAAGTGGATTGGTCCATTGGACTTCAGCTTCATCAAAAACTACGTACTTGACCAAAAACTTTAACCTGAAACTCACACTTTCATTGTCTTTGTTCATTGGATCCTGAAATTGGGGTCAAAAGTCTAGTTTGGCTTTAAGATTAGAAAGATCATATAATAAGGAACATGTGTTTTAAGTTTCAAGTTGATTGGACTTCAGCTTCATTAAAAACTACCTTGTGTGATAGACCATAAACTTTAACCTGAAACTTGCACTATCATTTTCTATGTTCAGTGGACTGTGAAATTGGGGTCAAAAGTCTAGTTTGGCTTTAAAATTAGAAAGATTATATTATAAGGAACATGTGTACTAGCTAAGATTCAAATTGATTGGACTTCAGTTTCATCACAAACTACCTTGACCAAAAAATTTAACCTGAAGCTGTACGAACGGACGGACCCACAGACCAGAAACATAATGCCCCTCTACTATCATAGGTGGGGCATAATAAAAAGACTTGACCAATATATTTTATGGATGGTATTATCTAGTGCACAAGAAGCTTGTTTTATCATTATTTATTTGAAGCACCAGTATTTCTTTATGTTCTTAAGAGGTAATCTTCAATAAAACCATCCAAAATTCCTGAATTTGTCCAAATTGGTAAAATTATATAATTTCCAAAAACTTTAGGTATTCAGGAGTTAAGGAAGAACACTAATTTTTGTTAATTTGCACCCATTTACATTAAAATTATAATTTTATATTTAATAGTGTATACACAAAGGAGGAGACATTTAAAAGTACATGTATGTTTTATTTTTAGTTGATGCAGATGAAGTAAGACGTCTTGGGAAAAGATTTTGCAAACTAGACAAAGATAATTCTGGTTCTTTAAGTGTTGATGAGTTTATGTCCATTCCAGAGTTGAAGGATAATCCATTGGTCCAGAGAGTTGTATCTATCATTGATACGGATGGCAATGGGGAAGTGGATTTTAAAGGTACTATAATTACATGTATATTGTAAAATTAGTTTTTTTCTTTCTTTGAAATAACTGTTTGGAAAAGTTTTAAATTAATCCCCACATTTGTCATTTATTATATACCTCTTCAATCTTACTGGAATCAATATTGTGTTGAAATGCAATTTTGGTTAGCACTTTCATCTCATTTAAGGCCAGGTGAGCATTAAATTGCCATTAGGGACTACAAAATTCGCTGTCAATTTAGTTAGCTTGGATTTTTTTTTATCTCCTCTTAAACTACAGGTAACAGGGCCATTTTTACCAAACTTTACAAAAGTTTAAAAATAGTTAAACCTTGGAATTAGATTCTATCTATTACATAGCCTCTGTTGCTGAAAAAGAGGAGTGGGAGAAGGGGCAGGTGTTGAAATAAATACCGTACTGTAAATGCAGAAATTATTGCGATATTTTTATTAATGCAAAAATTGAGACTGTTTTACAATTGCAATAATTTAAACTTGCATTTAATATGTTAAATAAAAATCTCTATGATATAAACAGGATTTTTCTTAATATCGCAAAAATTAAAATCACGTTGTTAAAAGTCTTAAATGACAAAATAGCAATAATAAATGCACGCAAATAATAACGTATACATTTACAGTAAGCAGGTCTACTTCCCCCATTGGAGTTCTTTCCCCTGAAATGCCAATTTATGGTAGACTATATCTCCAGTGAAATTTTCATAAAACCTAGAATACCCATTTTAGAGTTATATAACTGATATGTAAAAATTTTCTATTTTCACAGCTATACATTGATTATTATCTGGAAAACAATTACAGATAGATTGAAAATTACCAGAACACAATGAGTCAACATGAACTAATTATTAGTCAATTGACCTTAAATAGGAGTTATTGAAATATTTTACACAAATGATTTGAAAATTTTAATTATATCATTAAAGATTTTTAGTTTACTGAGGTACAAAAAGCATATATAATTTATACATGTTTATGACAATGCTCCACTTACTTTTAGTCAAAGAGATGATTTCTTGCAATATATCACTTATATTAAATCTTTGAGAAGTTCAGTGTGTTCTGTGTGAGTTGATGGACCACTCATCTACATGTATGTAGTAATGGTATTTGTATGTTTAAGGGGGCTCCTGGGTATAAATCATTTTTTTTTCTAATATAGGATTTCGCTTTATTTTTTTATAAATGAACTTTATCCAATACTTAATAGAAAAATGAAATAAAAAAATGGGATCACAGTCCATTTAAGCTCAAAATCTGACTCCGGAAGAAGCATACATTTTTGTTAATGCCCTTTTTTTCTGTTGAACTAATAGGCGAAATTAAGGTAATATCAAAATATAAAAATAACCTAATTACAGAAATCGCTTAAATTTTACAATTATTTAGTTTATGTACAGCTTATTTGAAACAATAATAAAAAGATGTAGGTCACCGATGAGTTAAAAAAGATATTTTAAATTAAATGCCAAAAAATTGCATTTTTGCACCAAAGGGAGACAATTTGGAGCTTTTTAAATGATATAACCATTTTAAAAGTCAGACTGATGCCAAACTGAAATAATTTTTTGGGTTGATTTTTGTTCCAAATCATAAAGTAATAACTAATAGTGTAATAAATAAAATTTGTAATGAAAAAATAAAGGTTTACATTTTTGCTGAATTTTTTGTACCCACGAGCCTCTTTTGATTGAAAAATGCAACAATTTCTCTAGAAATGTGTTACACTCCATTCTTTTTTATTTTAGAATTTTTAAATGGATTGTCGCAGTTCAGTGTGAAAGGTGACCCAAAAGATAAACTGAGATGTATGTTTAATTTTATTTAGTTTATGATGATAAAACAAAAATATGAATCATTGTAGAATTGTATATGATACTGTGTTCTTTAAAATTAGAAATTTAAGCCTGGTATTTTGTCAGTCACATGAATTAACTCATCAAAGATATCAGGACTAAATTTTGTAAATACACCAGATGTGTGTTTCGTCTACAAAAGACTAATTATCAGTGACGCTCAAATCCATAAAAGTTAAAAGGCCAAATAAAGTATGAAGTTGAAGAGCATTGAGGACAAAAGTTCCTAAAAATATTGTTCTTATAAAATATATATTATTTGCAATGCAGATATGAAAATCTGTAACATAGAAATTTGAGAAAGGTGTTTGACATTAGATTACTGTGGATTCATTATTATTCGTAGGATACCAATTTTCGTGGATTTCGTGGGCACAGTCAAACCACGAAATTAAATATTCAACGAATGATAATTTTTCTATAGGTTTGTATGCAGACTTCAGCAAAACCACGAAATTAAATATTCACGAATATGCAAGGTTTTCTTAATCCACGAAAATTGGTACCCACGAAAATAAATGAATCCACAGTATAGTCAGACAATTGGCATTACTTGTCTGACGGAACTAAAACTTGCATGACCTCTTGATAAAATCATGTATAATCACAAAATGAAAGCAGGGTAACAACATTTTTTAGCTCACCTGTCCCGAAGGGACAAGTGAGCTTATGCCATCACTTGGCGTCCGTCGTCTGTCGTCTGTCGTCCGTCGTCTGTCGTCCGTCGTCTGTCGTTGTAAACTATTTCAAGAATCTTCTCCTCTGAAACTACTGGGCCAAATACTTTCAAACTTTAACTGAATGTTCCTTAGGGTATCTAATTTATAAATTGTATCCGAAGTTTTGATCTATCAACAAACATGGTCGCCATTGCTAAAAATAGAACATAGGGGTCAAATGCAGTTTTTGGCTTATAACTCAAAAACCAAAGCATTTAGAGCAAATCTGACATGGGATAAGATTGTTTATCAGGTCAAGATCTATCTGCCCTGAAATTTTCAGATGAATCAGACAACCCGTTGTTGGGTTGCTGCCCCTGAATTGGTAATTTTAAGGAAATTTTGCTGTTTTTGGTTATTATCTTGAATATTATTATAGATAGAGATAAACTGTAAACAGGAATAATGTTCAGCAAAGTAAGATTTACAAATAAGTCAACATGACGGAAATGGTCAAGTGACCCCTTTAGGAGTTATTGCCCTTTATAGTCAATTTTTAACCATTTTTCGTAAATCTTAGTAATCTTTTACAAAAATCTTCTCCTCTGAAACAACTGGGCAAAATACTTTCAAACTTTAACTGAATGTTCCTTAGGGTATCTAGTTTGTAAATTGTATCCGAAGTTATGATCTATCAACAAACATGGTCGCCATTGCTAAAAATAGAACATAGGGGTCAAATGCAGTTTTTGGCTTATAACTCAAAAACCAAAGCATTTAGAGCAAATCTGACCTGGGGCTATCTTGTTTATCAGGTCAAGATCTATCTGCCCTGAAATTTTCAGATGAATCAGACAACCTGTTGTTGGGTTGCTGCCCCTGAATTGATAATTTTAAGGAAATTTTGCTGTTTTTGGTTATTATCTTGAATATTATTATAGATAGTGATAAACTGTAAACAGCAATAATTTCAAATGACGGAAATGGTCAGTTGACCCCTTTAGGAGTTATTGCCCTTTATAGTCAATTTTAACCATTTTTCGTAAATCTTAAAAATCTTAGTAATCTTTTACAAAATTCTTCTCCTCTGAAACTACTGGGCCAAATACTTCCAAACTTATTGTTTATCAGGTCAAGATCTACAATGTATCTGCCCTGAAATTTTCAGATGAATCAGACAACCTGTTGTTGGGTTGCTGCCCCTGAATTGATAATTTTAAGGAAATTTTGCTGTTTTTGTTTATTATCTTGAATATAATTATAGATAGAAATAAACTGTAAACAGCAATGATGTTCAGCAAAGTAAGATCTTCAATTAAGTCAATTTGACCAAAATTGTCAATTGACCCCTAAGGAGTTATTGCCCTTTAAGGACTTTTTTCGCAATTTGTTCATCATGTTGACTTACTTTAAAAAATCTTCTCCTTTGAAACTGCTGTATCAATTTCAGCCAAACTTAGGCTAAATGAGTTTCAGAGTATTTAGTATAAATTTTATATTTTATTTCCTTGTATGTCAAGAAACATAGCTACTATGGCTAAAATAGAACATAGGAGAAAATGATTATTTTTTTTGGCTTTTGAAGAAAATAGGATGATCCAAAAAACATTTAAATAAATTGAAAAGCCAAAATAATCATTGATGAGAGATTTAACCAAAAGAATTAAGGTGAGCGATTCAGGCTCTTGAGAGCCTCTTGTTTTTTATAAAGTTTTCGAGTATTGACATTATACCCGCCTGAAAAATGTTAAAAAAAATTGTCACATGGAGCATGATTGATTTACACAGATTTCTGTTATCCTCACCCAAGTGTTTAAAAGATAAAAAAAAACTAATATAAAGAATGAAACAAAAAAAAAACTACTTATGGTAATAAATAGATTAAAGACTTGGTAAAAATACTTTTTTTAATTTTTAAGCCTCCCCTTTTTTAGTTCACCTGGCCCAATCGGGCCAAGTGAGCTTTTCTCATCACTTTGCGTCCGTCGTCCAGTGTCGTCTTCGTTAACTATTTACATTTTGAACTTCTTCTAGAGAACAACTGAATGGAATGAAACCAAACATGGCATGAATGTTCCTTATGAGGTACTGACCAAGTGTTGTTACTTTGTAGCTGATCCATCATCCAAGATGGCCGCCAGGGGGGGACTTAGTTTAACATAGGACCCTATGGGAAATGCATACAAATGACTTAATTCTTTGAGAACCACTGAATGGAATGAAACCAAACATGGCATGTATGTTCCCTTTCAAATGCTGACCAAATGTTGTTACTCTGTAGCCGATTCATAATCCAAGATGGCCGCCAGCGTGGGACTTAGTTTAACATAGGACCCTATGGGAAATGCATACAAATGACTTAATTCTTTGAGAGAACCACGGAATGGAATGAAACCAAACATGGCATGAATGTTCCTTTTAAGGTGCTGACCAAGTGTTGTTACTTTGTAGCCCATCCATCATCCAAGATGGCCGCCAGCGGGGGACTTAGTTTAACAATAGGACCCTATGGGAAATGCATACAAATGACTTAATTCTTTTAGAGAACCACTGAATGGAATGAAACCAAACATGGCATGTATGTTCCCTATGAAATGCTGACCAAGTGTTGTTACTTTGTAGCCGATCCATATTCCAAGATGGCTGCCAGCGGGGGACTTATTTTAACATAGGACCCAATGGGAAATACATACAAATGTCTTCCATTAGAGAACCGCTGAATCGAATGATGTCAAACATAGCATGAATGTTCCTTATGACATGCTAACCAAGTGTTGTTACTTTGTAGCAAATCTATCAACCAAGGTGGTTTTCAGCAGGGGACTTGGTTTAACATAGATCCTTATATGGGAATACATACAAATGTCTTCTTTTATAGAACCACTGAATTTAATGAAAACAAACATAGCATAAATGTTCCTTTCTTAATGAGATGCTGGCCAAGTGTTGTTACTTTTAAGCCAAATTTCATCTTTTTATATGATTTCAAAAATACAAGTAGAATCAGGTGAGGGATACAGGCTCTTGAGAGCCTCTATAGTTTATCCAGCCATTGTCATACAAGCAAAAGTTACATGTAACAAACAACACATGAGTTCATGTAAAAAAAATATAATTTGATCTATGATATATATCCAACATTTTACAAACATACAGTTACAATTCAAACAATCCTAAGTGATAGCATAGAATAATGCTCCCAGAAAGGGAAGGCAGAAGTTCATAGTATTTATTCTGATGATATAGACACCATACCACCTTACACTTTAGTACTGTAAGATCACAGTGATTTCAACTCATTTATTTATTAAACTGCTGTAAAAATTAATATTAAAACATTAAAATCAACTTAATGCGGTATGAGCTTTGCTCATCGTTGAAGGTGTACCATGACCTATTGTGGTTAATGTCTGTGTCATTTTGGTCTCTTTAATGGACAGTTGTCTCATTGGCAATCATACCACATCTTCTTTTTTATATTAAACATAGACATTTAATAAATTTATTGTTAATTTTATTTCATATTACAGTTGCCTTTGCTATTTATGATATGGACAAAGATGGATATATATCTAATGGAGAATTATACCAGGTGTTAAAGTTAATGGTAGGTGATCATCTGAAAGACACCCAGCTACAACAGATTGTTGATAAAACTGTTGTTATGGCTGACCAAGATATGGATGGAAAACTGTCATTTCAGGAATTTTGCACTGTAAGTCAAAATAAATATATTGTTTATTATTAACTACGTGTATCTATTAACAAAAGCAACACTTAAATGAGCTGAGGCCAATTAGGAAATGATCATGTAGTTTACAGTTTAAAAGTTTAAAAGTAACATAATTATATATTCTATTTTACAGGTTGCAGAGAGTATTGAGTTTCACAAGAAGATGGTGGTGGACCATGTGTAGAGTTAGTATGCCAGGAATTTAAATGATCTCAGACTTATGTTATATTTTTTGGAGCCATGAAATATTTCTTCACAAATGTTATATACTTTTCATTTGAAAATAAAAAAATGTAAAATAAAACAGTGACACTGTGTTATATTTTGGTGTCAAAGGAATGTAAGCTTGATATAATAGTATACATGCAGTCATTACATGCGTTCATTATCACTGAACTAGTATATATTTGTTTAGGGGCCAGCTGAAGGACGCCTCCGGGTGCGGGAATTTCTCGCTACATTGAAGACCTGTTGGTGACCTTCTGCTGTTTTTTATTTTGGTCGGGTTGTTGTCTCTTTGACACATTCCCCATTTCCATTCTCAATTTTATTATATACCACCACAAGGTTTCTATAGTATTTGTCCAGTTATTTAAAAACAGTTATAATTGACTATTTTAAAGTTTAAATATATAGGTGTCCTATATATACAGATTTATCCTATAATATAGTTTGAATTGTAATTATGTTAAATAAAAAACAAGTTAATATCAGTTAAGAACAATGCAGTAACAAATATTTTAAGTGAATTTTCAGTGGTATTGAAAGGCTACAATATAACCCCAAAAAATTAGGGTTTTTGAATGTATGCATTTTCTTTAATTTAGGTTTGCACTGTTTTATTCATTTAACATACTGTACACATTTATACAATACCTAATTTTTAAGCTCAACTGGCCCAAAGGGCCAAGTCAGCTTTTCTCATCACTTTGCGTCGGGCATCCGGCGTCCGTCGTCAAGCATAATTTAGCTTTTACAAAAATCTTCTCCTCTGAAACTACTGGGCCAAATTAAACCAAACTTGGCCACAATAATCATTAGGGTATCTGGTTTAGAAAATGTGTGGCATGACCCCGCCAATCAACCAAGATGGCCGCCACAGCTAAAAATAGAACATGGGGGTAAAATGCAGTTTTTGGCTTATAACTCAAAAACCAAAGCATTTAGAGCAAATCTGACATGGGGGTAAAATTGTTTATCAGGTCAAGATCCATCTGCCCTGAAATTTTCAGATTAATCCTACAACCTGTTGTTGGGTTGCTGCCCCTGAATTGGTACTTTTAAGGAAATTTTGTCTGTTTTCGCTTATTATCTTGAAAATTATTATAGATAGAGATAAACTGTAAACAGCAGTAATGTTCAGCAAAGTAAGATCTACAAATAAGTCAACATGATCAAAATGATCAGTTGACCCCTTAAGGAGTTATTGCCCTTAATAGTAATTTTTTACCAATTTTTCGCAAATTTTGTAATCTTTTACAAAAATCTTCTCCTATGAAACTACTGGGCCAAATTTAACCAAACTTGGCCACAACCATCATTGGGGTATTTAGTTTAAAGATTGTGTTCCGTGACCCAGTCAACCAATCAAGATGGGCCCCCATGGCTAAAAATAGAACATAGGGTAAAATGCATTTTTTGGCTTATAACTCAAAAACCAAAGCATTTAGGGCAAATCTGGCAGTAGTTAAATTGTTTATCAGGTCAAGATCTATCTGCATTGAAAATTTCAGATGAATCAAACAACCCGTTGTTGGGTTGCTGCCTCTGAATTGGTAATTTTAAGGAAATTTTGCTGTTTTTATGCCCCACCTACGATAGTAGAGGGGCATTATGTTTTCTGGTATTTGCGTCCGTTCGTCCGTCTGTCCCGTTTCAGGTTAAAGTTTTTGGTCAAGGTAGTTTTTGATGAAGTTGAAGTCCAATCGACTTCAAACTTAGTACACATGTTCCCTATGATATTATCTTTCTAATTTCAATGCCAAATTAGAGTTTTTAGCCCAATTTCACGGTCCACTGAACATGGAAAATGATAGTGGGAGTGGGACATTCGTGTACTGAGGACACATTCTTGTTGGTTATTATCTTGAATAATATTATAGATAGAGATAAACAGTAACCAGCAAGAATGTTCAGCAAAGTAAGATTTACTTATAAGTCAACATGACCGAAATTATCAGTTTATTACCCCTTTAGGAGTTATAGACCTTTATAGTCAATTTTTTACATTTTTCATAAATTTTTGTAGATTTTCAGATAATATTTTCCACTGTAATTACTGGGTCAAGTTAATTATAGATAGAGATAATTGTAACAACAAGAATGTTCAGAGAAGTAAAATCTACAAACACATCACCATCATCAAAACACAATTTTGTTATAAATTTATCTGTGTCCATTGTTTAATATGCACATAAACTAAGGTGAGCGACACAGGCTCTTGATAGCCTCTAGGTTCTAAACAAATAATAATGGTTTATTACATTGGTTGCAATGAATTACATTGATTTCCCAGTTAAATAAAAATCGATAATTTCACATGTGAAATAAACGTGGTTATTTCACTCTCTGACTTCATACAAAAATAGGCGTTGTCAAGACGTCGATAACGTCGAAACAAAACTTGCGTAGGAAAAACATATAGTTCCTTACATTTTCTACATTAATTTCTTAAAAAAAGCAATTTGACAATGTAATAAAAAGTATAACTAATCGCCGTATTTGAATATCAAAAATAAGACAACTTGTGACCGAAAGCAGCTATGGATAAAACTCGTGCCACTCGTTGTCTTATTTTTTGCTATTCAAATACGGCGATTAGTTATACTATAAGTAAATACTAGGTCTCCAACAGTCAAGAGTGAGCTGCCAATCATGATAAAGAACTAAAAACACAACGAACAAGTCCGCAAAAGATTACGTACTCAAACTAAACGAAAACCAGAGATGAACATAGATGTGTTCAGAATGACAAGATACACCTTCTTTCTTTATTCATTAATTCTGTTAAATAAATTTTGGTAGGAGTTATAACCAACCATTAAAAGACATTCAACATCTTTGAACTTGGACTAGTATCTTGAAATCTCACAGGAAAAGATATACAGAATCTTTAGATGGCAAAGTTTTTCAGCTGCAAACGATCCTGAGACTGAAACCTTCAGTTGGCTCCTTATTGGTGTAATTCATTAGACTACTATTTTACCATTTTTATTCAGCTCTTTCGTCTTTTGTTGAAAACATAGATATTAACTTTAGAGCATTGAAACAAGAACTATAATGGGGAAAACGTCAGTTGACTCCTAATAGTAGTTGATGCTTTTGGATGCAGATTCTTGCCTTTTATGTGTGCTTTATTTTGAACCTAAATTAGATTAAAAAAAAATCATCGAGATAAGGTCTGCACAATTTGGCCATACATGTAAAGGATTATTTCTGCGATCTTGCTTCAGGGGTGATTGTCCTAGATTTTTACCGTGTTTGTGTTTTAGGTTAAACACTGGACATATAAAAGATAGAAATAATAAACAGTGAACAACTATAAGCAATACAAGGTCGACAAAAAACATTATTTTAGTCATGAACAATATTCTTGTCTGCAATGTTTGATATTGTCCATCGTATTGATAGGGGCGGCCTCGGTGGCCTAGTGGGCTAAGTAGTTTCTACTGTAATCACTAACCAGTCAACAATCCGTCTCGTGTGGCTTCACTCGACTCCAGTCTTAATTGACTAGGAGTGTCAGTTTTCCTATCGAAGGTTGGTGGTTTTCTCCAGGCACTCCAGGTTCCTCCACCAATAAAAACTGACCGCCACGAAATAGCCTATAGACGGTGCTAAAAAGTGGCGTTAAAACGTCAAAAATCAACCAATCAATCAATCGCGGTAGATTCACATCGATCAAGGTTACCAACACATACCCTTTTAGCATGGCATTATGCTGCGTGAATGATATCGGTCATCAAATTTTTTTGAATGAAAGACAAACAAGGAAATTTATAAAGATTATAACAGATCCAGTGTATAAACATGACCACATGTCGATCATGTGCATTATTCCCCTTCAATTCTACTGTTTAAGTCCATTGCCACTCTTTCATTGAATTAAGATGCTACAGTTATATGGACACTATAATGGTCTTGGTGGTTTTGCATATCGCTTACAACATGTACAAAATTCACAGTGTTCCTCTATACTATCTCTCAAAAGTGCAAACAACTCTTCATTTGTGGGTATTCAAATTGTTCGTGTAACATTTAAAAGAGAGGTTGCATATCTTTGTTCGAGTCTTATTATACCCCCGCTTTAAAAAAGAGGGGTATACTGTTTTACCTCTGTCTGTCCTTCCGTCAGTCCGTCCATCCCATGAATATTTTTCGTCGCATTTTTCTCACGAACTACAATACAAGGATTTCTGAAATTTGGTTTCAAGGTTTATCTAAGTCAGCTAAACCGTGTGATGCGTTTTCAGATTGATCACTTGACAACTTCCTGTTTACCGAACACTTGTATGATTGAACACATGATAGCCAAGTTGAAAATTTTCGTCACATTTTTCTCAGGAACTACAATACAAGGATTTCTGAAATTTGGTTTCAGGATTTATATAAGTCAGCTATACCGTGTTTTCAGATTCATCACTCGACAACTTCCTGTTTACCGAACACTTGCATATTTTTACACTATTATTATCCACTTGCGGCGGGGGTATCATCAGTGAGCATTAGCTCGCAGTTTCACTTGTTCTTCAAGATTCACAGCACATAACCTGCGACTGGAATTTTTCAGTTTTATCTATCAAAATGCAATAATAGCCTGACGAAGTTAAATTGAATGAAATATGTTGACCAAGTATCTCTGCACCTGTATACAATGGCTATTATATCTATGCTCTGTTGTATCATGTCATGGTCCATTTTCACACCAGTCTTTATCATAGTTATCGAGACAATAAAAGTGGAATGTCAGAATCTACAACCAGTTCTTATTGTGACATCTTCACCTGCAATAACTGCCTCAGCAAATACTTTTTTACGGCTTCCACCTCCAAGTATGAATCTTTTTGCCATCCTCCTTCAAAATCTTCACTTTTCCTTTTCCACTTTTAAAAGGATTCAACATAAATCATTATCCATAGTTGTAAGCAAACATTGCCACTACATGCGTTTTGAAAAACATCACAGTTTCGTGTATACATCCCAAGACCAGTGATATCCTCGCGCACATTTCCTGTAAACCTCTTCCTTTGTTATATTTACTCTGTACTACATATTTTACTAGCTATGTGGAAAGTTTGCCAGCAAATGTCGGATAGACCCACACGAACTACATGCCAATCATGTGCTGTCTCAGCGTGTTTGATTTATACACTTCTTTCCCCTTTTCAAATTTGTTTGTCTACTCTTCTGATTTTAATTTAATCTATGGTAATTGCCTCTATCTCTTGAAAAATTGCCCTTGCCACTATTATGAAAAAGTTTGTGTCTATATCTAGTGTACCCTTCTGCAAGGAGGGCTCTTCGTTCTCAGTCAAAAATGCAAGTTAACGTTAAATGCTACATATTGAGGAAAATATTTTGTCCGAATCACACATTTCATTCTTTTTTTTTTTAAATATCCTTTAACAGTACTTTCCGCTATATAGATGATGTTATCACACTATAGCGAATATGCATCTATCCCATCTTACTAGAGATAAGGATACAACAGATACAGTTAAGTCTGTCTCGCATATTGACATACATCTAGAAATTGATAATGAGAGTCGGTTGAATACAGAACTTTACGACTAACTTCGAGGAATATATAACTTCCAATTGATACGATATTCCGGGCTTGTATTTCCTATCACGATTTCCTTGATGCAGGTTTCCCGCTCACAAATAATTAAGCTATTAAACCAAGATATCTAAATGATGAAGTTGAAATGATCATCCCTTCGAAAATTTTACGGACGCAAACACGAGTTGGTTGACCATTATGGAATATGTTCCTTTCGTCGTAACTACAATCCCGTTCCATTTTGATGAAATTCAATGTGACTACCGAATTAGACTTTTTACCGAGTTTGTAATAATACAACAGGTGCAACATGTGTAGCAGGATCAGCTTACCCTTTCACAGCACCTGAAAACATCCCCAGTTTTAGGAAGGGGGCGTGGTGCTAAGTCTAGTTTTCTGTGTTGTGCCTTGTGAACAATATATACAATTATGGCCCGTTGAAAATGTGAATATTCAAAATTGTCAACACGAGAAGGTTATTTCAATGAGGGCGCAGCATGTCACGTGATAAGTTGTCATTTGTTGAAAAGGACAGTTTATAAGAGATCGATATCATCGGCTGCTGACATTCATTTCCCTGGCCTTATTTCCTCGTCTCTCGATGAACTGTCAATTTAACTTGAACGCTGTACGTCTGTGACGTCATTTTTTAATGGGAGGCAACTCGAGTGCAAATCTAGTCAATAAAAAGGTTATTCGCTGGTGAATAATAGGGTTATTCACCGCTGGTGTAAATTTTAAGGGTTATTCGTCCTCCCTTGCAATTGAATGAAAATTAAACGAATTATTTCATGTCACGTAATAAGTTGTTATCCAATAGAATAGACCACTTTCGAGTTCATCCGTCACCGGAAAAAAACTCGTCAATTATACGCGCCTTTATCACCGTCATATGTGCGTTTAGGGAAATCGTCACTTCCTTCCAATGTTGAGCGAGTGGTTGGAAAACTATAATTCTATATTGTACGAATTATTCGGCAAATTGAATTCTGAAAATTGACAATCAACACTGCTGTCATTAGGGAATTGTCAGTAAGTACCTACAGAGCAACCATTATTTCTAGTTTATCCTGCACAAAGACGACCACTAAGACGCTTGATGAACGTAAAAAGTGAAGGGATACAAGCGACCCCCTCTATCTGGTAAATGACGTCATAAAGGCGTGCATAATTGACGAGTTTGTCCCGGTGACGGATGAACTCGAAAGTGGTCGATTGTTTGTAATATATGTAAGGTATAATAATATTACATTTGTCTATTTGTCTTTTTCAGCCATTTCGTTGTCAGTTTATTTTCACTTTTTTTAAGAACAAGATTAAATATAATAACATAAATAAGAAAGCTTATCTAATATAGATTGGCCGCAATGACCCTTTAGAAACATACTTAATGGCGAAATTGAAGACTCTTACGTGAATTTGATTTTAAAGTTTGCACAGTTTTTCAACTTTTAAAAAATTGAACTTCTGAATAATTTTGGCATTCCCACTTATTTAAAAGGTTGCAAAAGGAAAAGCAAAATGGTCGTAGTAAATAGTAGTATTTTGCATAAAAAAACACAATGCAAAAACAACGTTGCATTATATTCATGCTCCTTTGCCCATTTTTTTTAATTTTTCATTTGCATTACATTTCTTTTCGAACGGGAACATGTAACAAAGAAAAACAATAATCTACAAAAACAGATATAGAAATAGATTTAACTACTAATTATATAGTACTGAGTTATGCCACTTTGCACGACGAATATTACTTTAAACATCTGAAACAGACGATCTATGGTTTAATATATGTCGCCTGAATACCGCTACTCCAAAGTATATTAATACATAATTGTTGGAACATAGTACACTCTTTATCTTGAAGGACACTTTTTTGTGAGCAGCATATATATAAACACTTTCGAAACGTATACCAAACGCACTTGCATCAGCAATAAAGTTGGATAGGATTTCTTATTGAAAGGCATTAATAGATTTGTGTTGTCATGCATTCAATGTAGGTGATAGGACATCTTTTAAATTAGACTTATCTTTCTTTTGTCACATTGAGTTATATATTTCGGTAAGAAATGTAACTATATTTACCTCACTAATACACACCAAACAACATAAACATTAATTAAGAAAGATTTTATTTCAAAAAAAACATTTGAAATGTATTTGCACTTTTCCTACGATAGCAAGAATATAATACAGTTGATGCTTACTACTAATTTTAGATCTGGTTGATATGAAAAATACTTTTGTCAAGGAGTTGTTTAATCCGAAAATGGAATATCGAAATTAAGCAACATGGTCGTAGCGATTTTCAAGTAAATAAAGTTTACTGAGACTTGATTTAAAATCTAATACTTTTAACCATGTGAGCAAACTGCGTATCGTTGCTTCAAACCTTAACCATTTCGAGAACCGTTTGTCATTGTAATTTTGTTTTCATATCAAGTTATTATAGGGAATGCAGTATTCGAGTAAAAGACACTCGGCAAAATTAAGAAACAACAAATAATTATTTAGAAATATTTCATTTCAACGATACAAGTTATAACAATAACAACAATTATTTTTGATAAAATCAGTAACAGACAACAGAATGATCACAATATTTTTTAACATAAATACATCTGGTAAAATAATAGTACACTGCAACATGTACATTCCTAAATCTTTATTACAATATGGTTTTTTTCATTTTCTAACCCTTTTTAAATGTGTTGTATATTTGTATGTCTCTGTGTCTGTATATGTGTCGTACAGATAATAATTTCTTGATTAAATAGAAACAAATTGTGAAAATATATATGAGCATAGTTGCATAGTTGTACATCCATGTGATATTTAATGTGTCGTTAAGTAAAACAACAAATGTATTACATCACCAGTACTGTAGTTCGTGCTCATCTGAAAATAACCTTCTTTAAATCTATTTGAACATGTAGTAATTAAGTCATAAACTCCTTAGAAAAAAACTACATTGACTATCCTCCTTCAAATGCAGAAGCTGTACCTGGTATGAAGGGTATAACGGTCTATATCGATTGAAAACTGGACTGATAAAAATGATAAAAAAAAAACAATTAAAAGTGTGTATAACCAAGTTTGACGTCATCAATTGAGCACCATACATCATTTCTACACAAAATGGATTAAATAGTAAATATTTGTGTCTGACTATACAAATACTTTGTAAAAATTTGATTATATATATATTCTAATACATATTTTCTTAATCAAATCAAATTAAATTGATTTGATATTTGACATTGATTTAAACATGAATGGCAAGAAAATATAATTGGACATTGGTCCACATTGTTTTTAGTTTGTTTCAATAAATGTCTTATGTAAACTTAATTGAGCTTATTAAACATACTAAACTCTCTTACTCTTCATTGTATGTCTCATACATGGCATAGTTATGTTGTATACAGGTAACATTAAATGCAGATAATCATAGCACTTAGTCTAGCGGATTTCAATGTTGCCACTAAACTAAATTCACTCAAATTTTGTCTATGGAATGATGAACCCATTTCACCGAATAAATTCAATAAAACATTTAAAATATTTATGTGGAATTCGACGTACTGTCGACTTTTTCGTAAGATTTGCAAAGTTCTTCGCAGTCTTCTTTTGTCTCAAAATTATTTCCGTTACCACGACAACCACCATATGTAAACGTTTCACAATTTTTGGATTGTTTGTTGAAGAAGTATCTCAGGATTGATGCCCGACACGGTCCAGTGCTTCTCGGTTCAATACAATTTGGTTCGGGTTTCTCATTTACTCCATCTAACAGTTCACTTTCAGAATTGTTATCATCGCTTTCGTCTTCTTCTCTCTCCATCATTTCATTGTATTCTTTTTCTTCTTCGAACTCGACAAGAATCTGATCATCTATCAAATAAAAGTTAAACGAAATAGAAAACAAATACTGTTCATGAGACGAGGAAAAACTAAAGGCAAGGACTGTGTATTAAAGCAATAATGTTTAATTTTTATACGAAAAATATATTAATGTCGACAAGACATATATTTGATATTGTAAAATGTATTTCGACATAGTCCTCCGTTCTGCGGGAATTGAACCCATGCTGTTGTACCTTATAACAAGTCCTCCACTGTGTTCAGAGCCATGAAATACTCGACCAACTAGATTTAACTAAATATAGCTGTCGTTAGTCGAGGGATACCTTGAATTGTAACACACTGCATATATGTGTTTATATACATGTTTATTATGTACATAAAAATCATCAGTATCTCTTTTCGATTAATTAATGTCGAGGACAGTTTCTGAACACTAAATTCCAGTGCATGTCAATAAAAAACGAAAAACGATGTTACTTATGTTTTATAAAAGATGCATTTAGGGAAGAATCTAGGTTTTATTGAGGCTGACAATAATACTGTACATACATATATTTAGTTTTTTATTAAGCAGGCACGACATAATTTAGTGTGTGCTTAGTGCTTATTTAACGATTTCTCTTATAAAGTCATTTAATTTTTCTTTTAAACCTAAGTACTTTTGATATTTTTAATAATGTTTGTAATAACATAAGCAACACGACGGGTGCCACATCTGGAACAGGATCTGCCTACCCTTCCAGAGAACTTGAGATCACCCTTAGTTAAGTGGGGTTCGTGTTGATTAGTCTAGTTTTCTATGTAGTGTATTGTGTCCTATTATTTTTCTGTTTGTCTTTTTCTTTGAAAGCCATGGTGTTGTCAGTTTTTTTTAGCTATGAATTTGACTGTCCCTCTGGTATCATTCGGTTAGTTTTTGAAACTGACATGTGCATCTACTTTAAGATGTGTGCAACTGTCAAATCACCGCCTTACTACCAATACTTTACAATTTCTTAACTCACCTGATTCTCGCTTAGCTCTTCCTTGTGATGACAAAGGTGGTGGTGGAGATACCTCGGGTGCTTGTTCCTTCGGTGATTTAGCAGATTCTGGAACATTTTGTTTTGGAACCCTGAAAGATTTACCAGGTTTTTCATTCGAAGGTCTGTTGTTACGACCTGGTTTTGTCAATTGATTTTTTATTTCCTCGTAATCATTGTTCCTCTTGGTAGGTGGTGTAGGATCTATTTCTTCTGAAAATACATAAAAAAAATCTTGTTATGAATGCCATAGTTACAATAAAAAGAAAACAATGATTTCATGCATTATTTTTGTTTTACCCCAGTTAAATTTAGATACATTATGTACCACTATGAAAACACTTGAAAATGAAAACGTGAGAATGTAATCTTTATAAAGTTGTACTTTAGGCCTTTTCAGTTGTAGATATTTATTTACTCAAAACTACAACAAAAGAATAATTCATAATCATTTGATTAAAAAAAATAACATAAAGTAAAACCAGTAGAATACAACATAAAACAATATGAGACAACTAGCTGTTCCTAAACATGCAAGGAATGCTGTATACTGGCACACACACTTTTGTCTAAACAAATAGTAACACAAACTACCAGTACTAGTATTGACATTATGGCATTAATTAGCATGAAAGTACAAATATCAATTTATATAAAATTGATGAGTGAATTGACATTTAAAGAAAGAATTACTCAATATATTCCTTTTCCGCTATAATTCACATGCAAGTCCCATCACCAATATTCTGAATTGATTTACTTATGCTATAATACATGTTTCCATCTCGATGAACTCATATATAAAGCTCCATCACCAATATTCTTGGTTGATCGCTATAATAAATATTTCCAACTTAATGAAATCATATATAATGCCCCATCACCAATATTCTGAATTTATTTACTTATGCACTTTGGTTGATCGCTATAAGACATGTCTCCAACTTGATGAAACCATAACGCCATATGTTTAAAAGGATTTGGTACAGCCTGACATTGCATTGTGTTAGCACCAATCAAGTGATAACTATGGTTACATGCTATATGAATTATAGATCCAGTGTCTACAGAAACTGGGCCTACAATATATCCGTGAACAGGCGGTGTTGGCCACTTACATTTAACGTAGGAGTCCTCTGAAAAAAATATAACAGTATTTCCCTTACAATTGATAGTAAAAAGGAATTCATTTGGTTTTAATAAACATTAGATCAAGTCTTGCTATGAGTATCACAAATGGCTTTTTAATGTTTTTCCTCTCGTTAAAATCATGAAGAGGTCATCAATGATGAATGATATATTATTTAAAAAGATATCAAGGTTTTATATTAACATTGACCTGTCTCTCGTTTTTTCTCGTATTTATGATTTTAAAGATTGAAATTAAAAGTTTTTGTACATTTTCATGACGAGTTGACAAAGACAACTGTTCATGATTGCAATTCATAGTCGTTTAGTTTAACAGTCCGAACTTCAGTCGGTTGATGTGAGGCTGGGCACAAATTAAAATTGTGAAGAAAAACGTGTCACATGATATTCGCGATAAACTCGTCAATACTGGGTATTATGTAGCACTTGAAATTCTTAAAGCCTTTCCACCTGATGCTCGTAAAAGATATAACTTTAATTAGCTCTTTATAAATTGAAGAAATGCGAAACTGCTACAATCATATATATGAGGTAACTTACTCAGAAAAAATATACGTTTAATCAAATTTGCATAAGCATAAAACTATCAGGGTAGCAATATCTAATATATTCTAGCAATAAATCATTTAAACAGCTCGTTAATGACCTGCTTTGCCTTTTAGAACAAATTAATAGCTGGAAAAAGGAGACTTTCATTTACATGAATGAACGTATCAAACAAAACCCAGTTTATTTATTGCTTCATTTAAATTTGATTTTCTTTAACATGGTATTTATTTATCTATGATACAAAAGACTGTCTCACATCATAAATAACAGTCGTGTGTGTTCCGCTACCGTAAACGTTCAAAACAAAGTCATTTAAAAACAGTAAAAGTGTATCATCACCCATGTAAGAAATGTTTAACAAAAATTCTACCAATATCTTGTAGGATTGTCGACATCCGACAGGTATCTAAACAATCAGACAAGTATATAAATTATAATAATATTTTGGATCTTTTCGATTTCCATTATTAATATTCTTGCAATCGGTTTATGGAAGGCAATAAGGCAATCTTTTTACTTCTATTTCATGCAAGACAAATATTTCGAATGTTAAGAAATGTTTAAAAGCATTAAGATATGGTATGATTGCAAATAAGACGTAGATAAAAAATAAACAGTCATACTACGTAAACATTTAAACATCACCAAGCAAAACACAAATCATTCAGTAAGCTATAAAAAGTCCAGCTATAACAGAAAATCAAATTATTTAAAAGAAAAACCCAACGTCATAATTAAAACTATACAACAAAGAATAAACATAAAAATGTCAGAAACCACCAAAGAAACCCACTTGATTACAGGTTCCTGACTTGGGCTTTACATATCTTTGATTGTCTTCAAACCTACTCCGTATGTGGTTATTGTTGAAACCTCAACACAAACGAAAACCACCAAATTTTAGGTTCCAGGCTTGGGCTTATAACACGTTTGGATGGCTTTAATATTATTAAGGTTCGACTCATCAGATTGCTACTTAAACTCAACAAATATCAAATAGACTTACGACACAAAGTAGGTACTAATCAAAGCAAGTTTAAACCCCAAATTTCCGTTAACATTTAAACCAGGTTCTCTCAAATCAGTTTGCCTTCTGCGAATCAAGTACAAGTACGTCATTAGCATTTTGAGAAAAGCACGACCTTGTGCAAAGACAAAATTTAAGCATATTTATTTCTATCATGTGTTGCTATAAAGTTATCCTCATAAAAATGAAAAAAAAAATAATGAATAATTGATGTGTATAAAAGAAGAAGTTTGAAATAACATCTTCTTAGAAACCAATCTGTCAGTTGTAATGATATATAGACAGGCTGATTCTCATGGTAAAATTTCAACTCTATGGATCCGTTTACCAACCAATATCATTACTAAAAGTGTGTAAAAACAACCACACAATCATTAACTCTTTAATGGTAGGTCCTCAAATGTGATTTTTGATTCAGTGGCGTTTATATAATACCTTGTTTAAAAAGTAAAATCCTAAAAATACTGATCGAAGAGGAAAACTCAAAAACAAAGTCCCTAATCAAATGGCAAAATCAAAATCCCAGACACACCAAACGAATGGCTAATAACTGTCGTATTCTTGACTTATATGTTACCAATAGAACTAGAAAGTTTTCACATTCCAGAAAGAAAGAAAAAACAATTCTAGCAGCTACATGTATATCTAAGCTTTGCTGATCCTTCAACCAACGAAATACTTAAAAAAAACTTGGTAATAGAATTTTCAAACTTTGTGAAAGTGTCCTTAAAATGGAGTTGCCTGAAGTAAAACACCTCGAAATTTTAAATAGTTTTTCCATATTTCAAATTATGTCTACAACCAGTGTTCAGTGTGTGTCTTTTCGTCAAATTTGGCGTATATCATTTGAAATAAAAAAAATAATAATGATGTAAAACAAACAGAAAGTGGGACAAAATGCGAAAGACGCTACATATTGATAACTATGATTGTCTTAAGTACACACGGATTTTTATAGATTATATAATTTAGTATTATAACTAGTATCTATATAACTCCGTATCTTAGTGTTTTTAGGCATGATTATTTTTAAGCAAATGTCTTGTTTACAGAGTACGCGTTATCTTCGTAATTTATTTATTCAAGAGACAAATGGAATGAATACGGAATCGTTTATCTAATGGAATAGGTTGTTAATTAATCCATCAAATCGACATATCAGGTATTAGCTTTCAAAAATACGTTTATTGGTTCAATGTAGAACCAAGACATTAACCATGCATCAGATAAACCATTATTTACAACACTTTCAGTAATATTTTGTGGAAAGATTAATCAAATTTGAACAACTAAGGTAATTTACGGTATTTCTTGAAGGTAGAATGTGATAAAACGTTTTGCAAAGACGCAGCGATGTCACTGCTCAACCCGACTGGTGTATTGCCTAACGTTATCTCAATCATCTGGTAATGTGAGACCTACCTAGGTTATTGTCAAATTTACATTTCAATTTCTACTGAAATCATATACCAATATAATCTGATAGCATTCCTTTCTAATATTAAATATGAAGAAAAATATTATATTTTAAATACTGATTCAGTGAATATCAATATTTTATACCTAATTTATTTCGTATATTTCACCAGAGTAATATCTTAACTTAGATAACACTTTTAATTTGAAGATTTGTCATTGAAAGTATTTATCATGATTTTTAAAATGTATATGAGACCCCAAACAAAGCAGTATACAATCCATTTACGTAACTGTGGTTTCATCAACAACGTGTATCACCACATATAAAGTGTATTTTGCATGGTCAACGAAGTATCCCCAAAATCGTTTCTGCTCTTTTTTATATGTATGCATTGTCCATTACATTAATTTCATGTGCTTTGAGCAAACAGTTCGTACCTACTGTTTGAAATGCTTCCATAATATGATTCAATTGAACGCATTTCTTTATATCATTTGAAAAGTATGATGCACATATTTGTCAATTGGTATTAATGAGGGGGAGGACAGGGGGTACTCTTCTCCCTTCTCCCACCCCTCTTCTCATTTCTCCTACCCCCGTTTTCCTTTCTCCCATTAGAATAAAACATCTCCTTTTGAGATATTTTTTCTTGAAATATTAGATCATTTTTTAAAAAGAGAGACATTTTATTTTTTCACCTTTCTCCCAGCCTTCCTCTCCTTTCTCCTACCTCCTTTCTCCCTGTCTCCCTTACCCCTGTCCTCCCCCTCATTAATACTACTCAGAATCTATTTGGGTGAGTTATACCATCGCTTCTTACTCCAAAAATATAATTGTATTCTTAATATTCAGGCGATATATATATATATAAGTGACGATTTTAAGGTATTTTAGCACGCTAATATATATATCTAACTGTTTACTGAACAAAAGGTGCATGACAAAACAAATAAAGCATTTGTCTATTGATATAATTTTACAAATATTCATTCGACTGAACTGAAAACTTTTAAACAGTGTTTACATATCAATTTAAAAATCACTCGTCTCTGACAGTTTCTTCTGACTTTTTAAACCTTTGTTTAGGACGTACGTTCTACTGAATAATTGGTCCCGTCCTTTTGGTTCCTTGCACCCTCTCGCACTATCGTCTTCTTGAAATGTATACCCGAGGTCACGTGAAAATATCAATATGAAAAAATGTCAATTGCAATTATTAAAAAATAATTAACATTGTCCTAATTGAGATATATCGGCATTGTTCATTGACTCCAACACAATGTGCAATCATTTCCGCGTTTATTAATGAATTTAAACAGATTTTTTATGTAGATATAACAGTATTTTTTTATCAATGAATGTTCATTTCTATATAAATTGCGTAACTAATACGTGTGTGTCACATTCGCGATAACTTTTCAGTGGTCAATGTAAAACATTATTACTAAATAAAACGTGTTTATAATAGTAAAGTAATGTTATTGTTTTAGTAAATATGTAATATTACTTTAAACTTCAAAATAAATATTACACAGTAGGTTATATATTAACCGAAAAGACATTCTACAAAGATATATAGAAATAACAGACCAATTAACCTTTCCTTGTCAATACACGAAGCGCCGAGTATCTGTGTGACCACCGTGCCATTACAAACGACGATATAATAAAAATACCGCCCATATTTAATGAATAATAACTTACTATTGTACTACAAAATAATTATAATTCAGTGTATTAACTTTAAATGTTCTCAGTGTTGACAAACCCGTGTCTTTCCTTTTCAATTAGCTTCAAGAAACTGTGATAATTAGAAAATATCTACTTAGGAGGGGGATTCTTTCTACCGAAATAAAAACAGGATGTAGGTCTGCACATTCAGTTTGCTATTAAGTTCCAATAGGTCTTTTAATGACGTTACACGAGAACCTATGCACTATAAATTATTGCAGCTTATTTGCACAAAAATAAAGTAATTTTAGTTGAATGTGAATTGGGATCATTTAATGACAATTCAATTTGAGTATCAAGTATTGTATCTTAATCTTGGCTAATTATTTTGGACTAATGTGGAGGTGGTTTTTATTTTATTCACTTGATGTGTAAACAAATTAAAATCGTTCTTTGTTGAATGATTGACAATGAATCCAATAAGGGATATCAAAAAATTTCAAATAAACATCTCCCAGATAGCTATGGACTTTACCTATATGAGACGGTTCAAGATGGTATTTTAATGATTGATATGGATTTAACAAAAAACAACATAAAATTTTAATTAAATCTAACATATTTCATACTAGGATAATGAATTTTAGAAAAATGTAATTCAATAAACTTATAACCCTCATAACGTTAGTGCACATAGATAGAAAGATGATTACACGTATTTATTTATTCAATTTTATCTATAGTAATTAATAGACAAATTCATTAAATTTAATTGCAAATTTTACGGCGATCATACACTGAACATGCATATTGATTTGTGGGTATCAAGTATGATGTGCAGTCGCTCGGTATTACATTGCGTTTAAAATCCAAATTAATTTACACTTTGCAAAAAGTTTGGATATACGGTAGAATACAAATAAACTTAAGTTTACACACAACTAACAGAGTATGACTATGTTATAGTAAAGTTCGTTTTTGTGTGTGTTACATTTTAATGTTGCGTTTCTTTTGTGTCGTAGTTCGCCACATATATTGGATGTGTTTCCCTCAGTTTAAGTTTTTTTCTCAATCGATTTGTGAATTTCGAACAGCGGTATACTACTGTTGCCTTAATTTAGCTAAACAATAGATTACACAGCAACTAGTAAATTTTTTGGCCAGACGCGCATTTTGTCTACAAAAACCTCATCCGTGTCACTTCAATGGATACAGTTAAAACATCAAATAAAAAACAAATTGAAGAGCAATTTCCAATATTTTTCATACACTTCAATATCATGTGCAGACACATTTGGTGGCGTTCAATCCCATTAAATTTCAACATTATTTTTTGGTTTTCCACAGAATATCAAAAGGACCAACTGAGCGTTGGTCCGATTTTCAACGATAATCTTTTGTTAAAAAAACACTGGGGTAATAAAACTACTCTGCTTTTCTTTTCACGTATAACGTTAAATGAAAAGAAACCATATACAAATTTCAATAAAGTAGCCAACAGGTCCGATGTTTCAATACTACTATATTTCTTGAAACCAAATAAACCAAATATGTTCCATCTGTTATTACTGTGATTAAAAAATAAACATAAATTTATGCGGTGTGATTGCTTATGAGACAACTATTCTTGATGACCAAACAGAAATGTGAACAATTACAGGTCATCGAACGTTTTGAGATTTAGCAAAACCCATACTGAATAGTAAGCTATATAAAAGACTTTCCCACGTCTACAGCTTATTTTTGTTGAATTTTTCGACAGACTTTGATTTTCTATCCCAGGATTTTCTATCCTTAGCTTTATTTGACATAACCTTTTGGAAATTTGGTTCATTGATATTCTTCAACCTCATATCACTGTATTTATATATATATATATATATATATATATTTGGCCTTCTTTACTCTTTTGATTCGAACATCACTAACATGTCTTTTATTTACTTAGCGCGCGTTTGGCGTATAAAATTGTAATCCTGGTATCTATGATGAGATTATTTTATACAGACATGGGTTCCTCGATCGGGGTATTGGTTATAAAGGACTTCGTTATTTGCTGTCAATGTCTATAGATTTTTCATGAAAAATTACTTATCCATTTAAATGCAACCCAATAATACTATAATACTTTTAATGTCAATACACTGTTGCTTTTAAATGATTTAAGAGTCATTGCATTATCCCAGCTATAGACAATTATCATTGTACAATGTCTGAAATATTTCCCATCAAAGTATTCGTTTATTCATGAGCCACTGTTTACTGCAAGACAGCTCTACATTGAAAATAGGTTAACAAGTTCAAATATTTTGCACATCTGGGTTTATGTTTATGAATTACATTTTAAAATCAATTTCACCAAAAATAAAACAATATGAGAACATTTAACAGCTTTATTTTATATAGTGATTATATTACATTGTATATGACTCAAATCTATGGCGAGTTCCTAATATATGGAAGATTCCTAATCTTTGGCAAATGTGACAGTTACAAACGTCAAACAAATCACACATATGGCTGGTTTTTGTGTTTCCAAATCTATGGCAGGTGTTTGTGTTTCCAAATCTAAGGCAGGTTTTTGTGTTTCCAAATCTATGGCAGGTTTTTGTGTTTCCAAATTTATGGCAAATCTTTAAATTGCTTTACAATTTAATAACGTCATACTAGTATAATATCGTCGCCGCCGCAAACGATGGTTGTATCCATAGATTTGAACTCCATTCATGCAGATGTCAGGTTATGGTTTCTAATTGCTGGTAGGGATCTGACAGTTTATCATCCTCTTATTATAATGTAAATATGTCAAATAATTTCAGATTTGTGTCATTTTAACTTATCAGTATATGGAAAATCAAGCTACATCTTTGTAACAGTGAAATAAATGAATTTGCTTATATTAATTTCAAATGATTGTTTGGATAGTTTTAATCAACATGCTATAGAGATATAACTGTAGCAATTGAACGAGTAGGTACGGATTGATCTGCATTCGATAAATATGATTTAAGTTATGTAATTTAAATTTTAGGGTGTATACATTTGAAAATCAACCTTCTATCGATATCAATTTATATGAAAATTCTTTCTTTACATGTATGTGGTTTGAGTGTGTCCCGATATTGGAATCTCATTACTTTTCAGATTTTAGTTTAAATTGTTGCGTATCAAAGAGCATCTGGCGTACCAATTTATAAGCCTGGTATACATGTATTTCATTAGTTTTAATTCTTTCCAAATGTGTATATAACTCCTTCTAATTATCCTTTAATTGTTATGAGAATCATTCTTTTTCGAATTACAATAAAACAGTTGAAAATGGACATAGTAAAAAACAAATTAGCAGAATAATATCTCTGCAGTTTTCTCTTAAATTTGAATGTATCACGCATTTGGTAGATGCATTGCTCCCTCTTCTTTAAAATTTCTAGAACATAATGTTTTTTGGATGATGGAAGTTTGATTTAAATATTTTGGTTTACATTTACAATTAAGATAGTGTAACAGTTTCAATTAGCTCACACCCATACGTTACAATTGTGTTAAATTACTAAATCATTTCTATCTAATGATCTCGTTTTTTTCATACTTGACTTTAAAGCTGGCTTATGGCAAATTCGTTAAAAAAAATGTAAAGCATTTTGGGTCTTATAAAACTTATAATTTGCTCATGTCAAGTTTACAGTCTCTGAGTGTTTTAGTTTTAAAACTGAGAACAGGACGATGAAGACAGTTTAGTCAAAATAAATTACTTCCTGATTACGTTGACGATGCGATACTGAAAATAAGGAGTAATGTACAAAGCAAACGGTAGTTATAAAAGAAGAAGGTTACCTTAACTTTTGAAAGTGTTCTGATGTATACATATTTAAATACACAAAGACCTTTAGTGACAGTAAACAATAGGAGTTAAATTTACCAACCTGGTCTAAGGGGGGTTCGAATCTATGTTCCTAAATCATTTCTGAATGAATCGACATCGAATTGATATTCATTGTAAACGTCATTTCAGTACGTTTGTAGCTCATTCCTGTATTTGCCTCGTCAATGTTGTATAAGAAAATGTTCAAGAATGCATGTAAGGATTAAAAATAAGTTGTATTTTGATTACACTATTTTTTGTTGATTGATATACTAGTAATAATTTCAAATACCCACTTAGATATCATATCTTGAAAAATTACAAAGTTCACTTTAAATTGATAATTCATATTAGAAATCATTATTGTATAGAATAAGGTTCGTCTGTCTATATTTTGATATTTCATTAACTAGCTGTGTGAACAATTTAAACAGATAATTCATGTAAAAACTATCTACACTGTTTAAACTGGGACAATGTATATTTCGCTGATAAACCGTTCAATAGTTGTCTGTTATATGATATATGTATCATAGATGAATATAGATATGCTCCATTTGTCGTTGCCAAAGTCCTGTCCTTTCTTTAACATAACTGAATGCAATTTAATACCAGATTTTAACATGTCACAAGCAGCTTGGCGGGTGTCAATAATGAAGCAAAAGTTTACACTTTAGCAGCACCCCTTTTCACGAACAGTAAGATTAGTTCATGTCCCTCAATCATTAACCTAGTGTGGTGTGTTTTGCGAACTAATATTGAGTTCGATTCGTCATCTTTAATATCTTTCTTCGTCTTATCGTCAGCAATGATAAGTAGCCACTTTAAGACTATACAAACATGTTTACTTTGTTTTTGCCATTTGATTACGGAATTTCCGTTTAGAATTTTTCTCAGAGTTTAGTAGTTTTGGTATTTTATTGTTTAGTAAACCTCTTAAAACCAGTAGTATTCCATATGTTTTTATTCCTTGTTTGTATTTTTCAAAGAAAAGAGCATGTGACGTCAGTTTGCAAAGAATTCCGCTCAACCCGACGCTTAGGGCCGTTTTAAACTTGCAATGAGTGTACAGGTTTTGCTCTGTGTTGAAACTATCATGTCATCCTGAGATGAAGATAAGCAATAGCAACGCAGTTATTTTGCTTTGTCTGTGTTTTCTGAGCATTTACTCATTTTGTGTAATGGTAAGATTTCCCATTTCCATCGTGTTCTATTATATATAAGATCTATCGTGTTACTGATCAGTCTGTCAGTAGGTCGTAAAACAAATGAGATTATGTTTGATATGTTATCTGTGTTTTGATTGAAATCCCCTACCTTGGCAAAATAAAAGTTCGATTTTCATTTTGCTTTGTCATTATCAACAAATATGTAATTCGAAATGTCTCAAATACTGTTTAAATTTATATTTGATTTCCTCTCCTAATTCAATTTAAAATGTAATATCTATTTACAGGTATAAAAATTGGAGCGAACCACGGTATTATACCGTTGTAAATATCTAGTCCTTTAAGTTATTCGTGACTTTGTCTTTCATGCTAAGATTAAAGGAAACATTAAACAAAACACAGTGTGAGTAAACAAAATATTCAATACCACATGTAAACAGAAGTTAAGTGAATATTTTGCACCTTTTGCTTGTACAAAAATTATTAAAGTTCCTCTTTTACACCAGTATTTTACAGTAACAGACACATACTCGTACTTAGTTAACGGTGTCTGCTGAGAACTCGGCCTCGCTCCGTCAATAGATAAATACAAATCTTCAATGGTGACAGTCTGCAATGTATACCGTGTAAATTTTGATCACCTTTAAATGTTATAAACTGTTATTCGATACATCATTACCTTTTTTCGTCAAATCATACTTGTTTAGCTTAAGGTGGGAACAACTGAAGGGTTATATATATCATTCAAAGGCTCACAAGTCCGAGGATCTATCGATCCCTGCGCTGTTTAACCCATAAATATAAGAGAAATTCGTACCGCCAACAGGTTAACACTTATTGTGGTTCACTGAGGGCGAACCCTTTGTTAATTGATAAGTACAAAAAGATTCATCTTTCCAATTGAATAAAGGATGTCATAATTAAAGGCATGTTTTTGATAGCAGATAGTATATCGACGACTGGTACCTACCAGATGGTGATTCCTATCGTTCCGCACAAGGTGTTCACGTCATCTGATACCAATGGGAAAGGACAAGGACAACTACGAGAATGGTACACAGAAAAAATTTGTGGAACAGAAAAAAAATGTTGACCGTATTTTATCGTTTAAAGAAATATGTCAATTTTACAAACCGGGTGTGATTAATTTAGTAATTGTTATTGGCATCTCTAAAAGCGGCCACAGTAAACAGAAACTAGCAAAAATCCGCTATTTTTCAACATAATGGAACAGTTTGTGTACCATGGGTTTTTCGCCATGTTTGAAAAATTTGTGGTTCGTGGTCTTGTCTTAATAAGATTTAAGTCAAACGGCATTCAAGTTGAATATTTCAAGCAAATTAAATGGAATACTGAAATTTATGTATATTCCATGTCTTGATGTCAAAGTACCGCCATGAAAGAGAAAGAGCGATATGAAAAATGATCACTAAAATTCAAGAAATTTTACGACAACTTAACCAATTCTTATCATATCTTGTCCTTTCACTAGCTTGTAACAATAATTATGAAATGGTCTCAAATGCTGGGTTTCCAGAAGTTCCTATATGATATATGTATGAAGTATACATGTATACTTTAAAACATTAAGAAGCTTTATATTACAAAAATGTATGAGGGCAACCAATCAACGAGGTCATATAAGACAAAGGGATTAGGACAGGCATGTACGCCGCATTTTCTGCTTCAACATTTAACTAGGAAATGTTGAGAAAAGGACATTTTTTTTATTTATATTAAATCTATCTTATATTTAAATTGGCCCTTTCTATGACTTGTGTAAAATTTAACAGTTCATTAATAAAAATCCTTTCCCCTAAGCAATTTTGCTTAAACAAATTAATATATTAATGTATGGTACACCCGATTTCCACATCTGCGTAAACTATTTCAAATGACAAGTTTCATAATTGTGTTAATTTTAAATTGATAATATAGATGTAAACACAGATTTGTGACCATATGTTGACTTTACATGTAGCTTATCTCGGATTCGATATCTGTACTTGTAAGAGACATTACGATTGTGATTGAGCTAGTTCATCATGTACGCACACATGTGTATATACTCCAGTTTTGCTTAGGTTTACATAATTTCACAATTTGGAGAAGTTCTGTGTTTATTTCTGTTTTAAGTGTCTTTCATTAATTTAAGCTAAATCGTTAGGTGGACTGATATAAGAATGGTTTTCTTCGTTAAATTGATAACCTCACTCTTTGTATGTTATGTAATGAAACGCATTGAAGAAAAATTCGAGTTGATCCAATTAGCGTTAAAATCTTTATAAATATGCTTCTTTGTGTACAATTTTTGTGAAATGATATTCTTTATGGGTTTTAATATTATAATGCACTATATTACATGTGACCCTCCTTTGTCCATAACGCATTACACCTAAAACTACCACAAGTAGATCGCTTGTGTGGCATATTATAAAAACTAGTTTTAACAATCATTATTTTTATATTTCATAGATAGATGCTTCAGATTGAATATTGTTTGTGTTAAGGATTTGAAATTATTTACATTAATGTTTACAGCGACAACAACAAAAAATCTTTATTTTGTCAACAAAATTTATCCTAAAACCAGAAAATATCTATTTATAATGCAATTTGTATATTTCCTTCATTCTTCATCACGGTTTAAAAATGCTGTTGCTTTTTCTATATTTTGTCATAATGGGGCCGTTACACCTTAATCTGTATAGGTTTGGTCGTTGTTCGTTTGTCTGTACTTTTTGTTTTTAAAATCATTGTCATTTGATCTTTAACGACAGTTGTTTTAATAGCAATCATATCAAATCTTTTAAGTTTTATATCTATAAGAACATTTGCACTATTATTGTTCATAATAACAAGATGACTTAATCATATTAGGAGTGGAGGAGGGAAGATAAAGTTTCATTATTTATATCTGACTTATTTTCAATTTATCATACTTGTTAAGTGCAAAATTGCTTAACATTTACTAATCAAACGGAAAGCATGTATTATGCATGCACGACGTGTTGAAAATATCTGACATCAAGAGGTGGGCCAATCTGAAAGGACTTAAATTTGGTGTGGACTTTTCTATTCGTGTTCATGTTAATACTTTTGTAGTTTTCCTATCATTTCCTATGAAGTTGAAAGTTAAGTTACAATTTTTGTTAGCTGCTGTTAATTCCCTTGGGTCCGTAGAATTTACATTGGCTAATGAAATACTTTGTATCTGTTATCACAGTGTTTGAAGTGTACTTTAAATGTGATTTCTGTATTTTGTCGAACTCAAATATCAGATATTTTTTTCTTGTAAAATTATAAAATTTGAAATGACAAAGCAAATTAAGAATAAATTTAAATCGGCATGTTTAATCACCAACTGATTATTTATCTATAAAAAAGAGACTAAACTAAGCAAAGTGAATTCATTGACAATATCTGATGTATAATCTGTGAAGTGTTATCTTACAACGATTTCAGTTTCATCGGCTACCGACACAAAATGGTACAGTTTATTTTGTTATGGTTATGATATGCTGTTTTGGTGCCCAGCAGCACTTGTTACAGTAAATCGTCGACCACTTTTAAAATTAATTTAATCCAAACATTCACAGTCAATTGAAACGATGGGAAAACATCAGACTCTTATAATAGAACTCAATTACAGTTTTTTTTTGTAGCAATGTGTAGCGAAAGGAAGGTTATGCAAATATAAACTCATCATAGATACTAGACTTGACATTTTGTATGCCAGACTCACGTTTCGTCTACAAAAGGCTAATCAGTGATACTCGAATTCAAAAATATGAAAATGTCAAAAAAACGTTACTCAAGTTAAAGAAATTTAGAATCATTTTGTCAATTTCTACTCAAATGTAATGTTTCTATGGGTTAGCGAAAATCATTATATATAAAGTATTTCAGAAAAAAAAATATTACTATACTGAAAGATAGCATGCCTTGTATATACATGTATATATAGGTTAACTGCTGGCGGAAGCATTATGTAACCTGTCAATGTGTTTGAAATTTATTTAATTAATCCCATTTTTTTCTTTACTATTTTCGGAGGGCCCGGGTCAATTTAAGTGGTGTTGGTCTAACACTGACCCAATTTCTTGGTGTATAAAATCTTGGACGGACATCGGCAACTGACATTTTACATAACTGCATGATTAAGCTATCAAACTAATAAATAGGTCGTTGTCGAAATGAAATGGTCCTTGTAAAAACCGAGTGTATGGGGTAACTCATTTCCAATATTGAATTTGTTTTTTCTTCTCCACTTCCAAATGAGTTCTTCGTCTTTTTCAACATAGATATATTGGTTGATTGATGATTTCTTTACGCCACATCAGCGCAAAACACAATGTTCAACTATATAGTACATAGATTTGATAAATCCACAGTAACACAGTTCTACTACACAGTTCTACTCAAATATTAATTTCTTCTGTTACAAAATTTCATCATTTTCTATGGGCATATCAGACTCGTATTATCTTGCTTTTTCTTATTTTTTAACAACAAATTTATATGGAAAAAATCATATTGCGGCAATAAATTTGCTAATTAAACAAAATATATCCAATGGAAATTAAAACTGCAGTCAAAATGTTACTGAAAGATAAATGTTTGAAAAGTTTTATAATACAAAGTCCGCTGCTGTATTGATAAATAGAATACGATATCCAGATAGTTTAACAAAGTGTGAAATACGCCTCTAACAAAAATTACTATTAGTAAAAGAAAACTTACCCAAGAATCCTTCTTCTAAGTCTCCCCTTCTAATTTTATTTTTAATTGATTCATCCGTAGGTCCTAAATAATTTGCTGCATACACATTGCATAAAGTAAATACTGACAAAATTAAAACAAAGTAAAGCCCCATCTCTGCACACCACTGTTCAAGAGATCATTTCTTATCAAGTCACATGATTAAATGCTAATAAAATAAACCTTTCCGCTAGGTGTCGACAACATCGCTGGGATTTCCCTTAGAACAAAAATAGTTTTCATTCAATAACTGTTTTCTTAAATTAAAGCATTTCTTCAAGGCTATTAAACAGAAATAAAATAGCAATTGTTTTATGTTTCCTGATTATAATTAAACGACAAATGAGATCTATTTTATTCAAATAATTAAAACGTTTTAATATTAAGTTTTTTTCATTTACATCAGCGGTATCAGAACCTCCACTTCCGGGATTGCGTGTCACAGCTGTCAAAATGTAAGCATGTGTGTTTATTCCAGAAATTTGTTTATTTTTAGTCATTATTATCACAGTTAATACACAACTTTACTTTCTAATTGTAGGTCTAAAGTTACTTTCAAGATCATTCTGACGTCGGATCCCAAACTTCCATACAAAGTGTAAGTTTTACAATATTGACCATTTTTGAAAAACATTCGAAAAGGGGTGCCGCGTAACATTCGTGTGTTCATAATAATTCATAGTACACTTAACTAACTTTACCGGTGAAGAATTAGAATTCTAAACAATTTTAACAAAATTCATTTTCATCTTTTAAACAATTCATTATTCCCTTGTGTGTACAATTGATAAGTTGGGTGACCAGAGTGTACCATATGTCAACACATGATACATGCACATGTTTAGTGTTTATCTCCTGTAGTTGGTGATGGCAATACTGGTATACTAGTATTGTGCACAATACTGGTATACAAGTTTTGTACCATTATTGTGGTGTTTTTTTAAATAAACAAAATTATACATATAATATACATGATATGTACATGATACATGTAGGTAATTATAACAGGTTGGGGACAACCCATCAAATGGGGAACTGATCCCCAAATGAGTAACAATCCCCCATTTGAGTAATCATTTGGTAGTGCTAAAAACAAAATTTTCTTAACCTAGTCTTTTTTCTTAAAATGGCACATATATACATGAAAAATGCAGCAACTTTGCCAAAAGATGATTATCCTTATCTTAATTTACTGAGAAGATACAAGCCTATGAAATCAGAAAATTTTACTATTTTCAAGGCTTTTACCTTTTTTAAAACCCACAATAAAAATATAGTTCTTTAGGAGAAGTTGTTCCATTTTCTATAAATTTTCATGGGAAAAAATTGGTTGATTATAGAGGGAATCATTAAAGCATGACTGGAGTGGGCCCCACCTTAGGAAAAGTTCTGGATCCGCCACTGCTGATGTTTTTAAATATGAGTTAAATACAATAATATTTTGTTTATTCATGTTATTTGTACAACAATGTACAAGTATAGTAATTACATTTATTTTAACTGGTTGTTAATTGATTTCACAATTATCCTGTATAATCATGATTTTTTATTTGGACACTTGCGCTTCAAATCATAGGACATTTGCGCTATTTAAAAAAGGACATTTGCACTTTTTACATAAGACATTTGGGCTTTTGCAATATTTGGTTATTATGACTATTCATCCTCTTTCATCCAGACTTGGGACTGGCAGGTATAACCTGGCAGAGTTAAAGTTATATTTTCCTTTATGGTTATATAATTATAAGCATCAAAATCACTTCATAGCACATGTCATAGCTCTTTGACATATATTTAAAGATTATATAGAGCTAAAAGTAAATATTTTGAAGATATTTAAATCACGTATAGTCATCACAGTTCAGTTTTCGCTTGATATCTGATGTCCAAAGAGTGAACAAATATAGCCCTAAGGCCTTGTTATCTGTTCTGACTGGTATTGGGCCAACATTTTAAATAAATAATTAAGTTTCACTTTCTCAATTGAATTCTTTACTGGGGTGCCTTTACATCATAAGAACGAATCTTAATGTAAATCGCCGACTGTTGTTAAATGATATACTCTTCAAATATATATTTAAAAAATAAATTGGATGAGTTGAGTAGAACTGTTCATTATCAGGGGCGGATCCAGGATTTCAGTTAAGGGGGGGGGGCGCAATGTTTATATTTGCGGAGCGGAGCAAGGCGAACAATTTTTGAGGTTATTTTTTTATGAAATATTCTTCTAAAGGGGTACAATGTAGGTATTTCGAACTATTGTGAGGTACAGTCAGCGAGAAATTAAAGTTTCAAGTAAAAACCACCTAAATCCAACGACCTGACAACAATCTACAATCACTAGTATCATGGACGGACAGATGTAAAACAATATGTTCCTGTTCCGCAAAAACCTCTCAGTTATGATGGCAAGGTCTCCTACAAACTTGAAAAATCTTCACCAATCTCCTAACACCAATAACTTACGCACTTCATGTAAGAGATTCATTCTGCATATCTATGATAGAGTTTATAAAGCTGCATCCCAAAAGAGAAGCTGAAGATCATGCAAACATTTTATTTTGATTCTGTGTTCCTATGCAAACCAATCTACACTCAAGACAACAGCACTTCTTAAATAATCTATACTAGAACACACCCGCGAAATCGCGGGCATATACAGCTTGTAGGATGATTTTTTGTAAAAGATATTATGTATGGAGAATAACATAAAAGGTATCTCCCTTTTTCCAAAGTCCGATATTTGGTTTTTTTCTGTTAAATTCAATTATATTCGTGTTTCTGGCCTACGACCACAATTCTTCTCCTTTGCAACAATGCTTCTTTTGGTAAAAGTCAAATCAAATTAAAAATTTGCACCGTTTCAAACATGAAATAAATGTAACTGCTTATATATATACCCTTATTAGTCTAAAAAATATGCTTCTATGACAATCCATCAGTACTTTTTTGGGGAGAGCCTTATTAACATGCCAATGGAAGGATTTGAATCATGTATAAATGACTAATACCGACTAAGGCTAATTTGAGGGGTTGTCAATCAGGAAGGGTCCTGATACCGAAATCCCGGACTTAAAACCATGAAATCCCGAGATGCAGAATTTAAAGAAATTAATATCCCGAAATCGAAAAATAAAATCCCGAGCTTAAAAACACCCAAACCCGACGCCCCAGAAAAGGTCCTGCCTCCCTCTAATCTCTACCTTACTTTTATTTTTGTCAAATCACTATTTTCCCTTTTAACAATAAATTGTTATGCCCCAATTATGGGCATTATGTTTTCTAGTCTGTGCATCTTTGCGTTCGTTTTCGATTGTTCGGTCGTCCGTCCGTCTGTCCCACTTCAGGTAAAAGTTTTTGGTCGAGGTAGTTTTAGATGAATTTGAGCATGTTTTATTTATTTTAATATATATGCAAGTGGTATGACCCCTTAAATAGTAAACATTTCAAAGAAAACAGTAAACAGACTCAGGGACTTTCTATACTAACATAGAAATTCACTGACAGAATACAAAGAGTCTATATATTTAAGTAGTATTATCGTAGTTTACAAGTTGATAAACGCGAAAAATATTAGTCCTCTCTAAGGAAGTATTTTTGCGATCTAAACACCATGATATGGAGAACGCTCTACAATTGGTTGTACTTGTGTCACATGTTTTACTTTTTTTAATATAAATGCAACTGGTATGACCCCTTAAATAGTAAACATTTAAAAAAAAAACAGTAGACAGAATACAGAGAGTCTCTATATATTAAAGTAGTATAATCGTAGTTTACATGTAGGTAAACGCGAAAAATAATTGTCCTCTCTAAATAGGTATAATAGTTGTGGTTATTGCGATCTAAATACCATGATATGGAGAACGCTCTGATTGGCTTATCTATTTTTCATTTTTGTTATCTATCATCATGATCATACGATTGGTTGTATTTGTGCATGTTTCAAACAGAATCCGGGTCCGTACGCCCTAATTCACGTTCGCCCTAGTACCTGTTCGCTCTGATACCTGTTCGCCCAGGGTCCATTCGCCCTGATTTTTATTTTTTTAATAATTGTTGTCTAGTGGCATAATTTTAAGTATTTGAATAAAATATGTTGATGTTTGTTGAAAAAAAATCACCGAATATTGATATTGCCGCAATCAATTTCATCATTTTCCCTTTGATTGCAGTAGAATACTGGAATAAAATGTATTTACCTTTGTTGATATTTGTTAACAAAATAATTGTATTCAGTCATTCACTAATGTATGCAGTATAACTTAGACTAGTCTCAGAGTATTTTAATGAATGAACTTGTAAATCCGTTTTACAGTTCGTACATTTTTAAAAAAAATATTTCAAGCTGAATATATTATCAAAACAAATTTGTTTTTTATATTATAAATCCATCAAAATACAGGTATCACAATAAGCAGTGATCCGAATTATTTTGTCATAAAACAATAAATTAATGATCCTTAACAAGCCATAAACTTTTAGATATTTCCTTGTTTCCATAAATTTCAAGAACATCTACCATAGAAAAATATCTGATTAATTTCATTCAACTTCAATGCCCTGAATATTAATATTTTTTAGTAGGGCGAACGGACTCTAAGGGCGAACGAACTCAGGGCAAACGGACCCAGGGCGAACATGTTACTAGGGCGAACGGTCCCGATACCTTTCAAACAGGAAGTCTTATCTATGACTAAAAGACAGTCTGATGACGGAGTCATATCCGGGCTCCTTTTTTTGTCGTTTTCTCCTAAAATAACTCAATTTGAATAATCATAAGGATAGATGACAAATGCGACTATGCATGTTACCTATTGGACACAGAGGCATGATGATTGATTTATTGTGGAAGGAAGAGAAGCGACACCAAAAATGAGGTCTTCTCGTTTAATAGTATAGATATTAATATCTGTCAACCAATCCTTGAAAGACATTGGTGCTGGTAGTTGTGATAAACAGAAAAACAGAACTTGAACATCACAAAAAAAAGAAGCCCTTGTTTGCAGATCGTCAATGTGTCTTAGCCATTCAATAGGTTTCAATTATGTAAAATAAAACCGGTTCACTGAAGAATTACTTTAACACTCCATAACACCATCCTCGACAAACTTGGTTAGGACGATGGAAATGTAAAGAGTTGACAGATAGACGGGCGGATCGACGGAAGCAAAGTGAGACAAGACAGATCACATTGGCTCACATGACCAATACTAGATACTAGAATAAGCTTTTGCAAACGAAAATTTCCACTACATATGGTATACATGTACATGATTCGGCACTTCGATTATAAAAACGGCAAATAGAATGTAACATTTTTTTGTACTTTAACTGCTAAAACATTTGTTTTATTTTTCATTCAGACACCTTCCTTTGAAGTATATAATATTTATAGAACTTGAATAAATCGTAGGTCAGTTGATTAGTAAACACGCTGCCGGATTCTGTTACTAAGTTACTTAGTATATAAGTCCCTGGTTAAACTGACTGTTTTATATACTAGTACTTGAATGTTAAGAAGGAATGGTCTCTTCTGATACTGAAACAGGTTGAAATCAACCGGGTGAACCCATACTTTGCAAATTTTAGGGGGGGCGCACGCCCGCCACCCCCCACCTAAATCCGCCCCTGATTATAGTACTACATATGTAGTGGGCATGGAAGGATTCTGGACCATTTGTCTTACTATATATAATGAATTGATAAATACATGTTTAAGTTAAATTTATTTGCAGGTAGACGACTATAAGAAAAAAGCGCAAATGTGACCGGTCAATTTATTACACACGAATCAAAATTAAAAGCACAAATATCCTATCGTTTTACAGGTAAACAAGCACAAATGTCCTGTGCCCATATCAGTAATGTACCAGTATTGCTGTTTTATTTTTTAAAAGTTACAATACGGGTACAAAACTTGTATACCAGTATAGTGGACAATACTGGTATACAAGTATTGCGATCACCAACAACAGGAGATCCCAACACATTAAGCCATTCACACTAAATGTTCATAATGGTATACTTTACAATGCTTGATGTTACATGTGTGCATGGTTAATTTAACAATTTGATAAGATGCAAGATGTAGATTTAATTTTTAAGGCACTTGACGTAGTTTTAACTTAACTAAAAATGCTAATAATTTTGTTACTTGTAGCTTTAAAATTTATGAAAACATAAATGGTACCCAAGGAGACACTTAAACATTGAGTGACCCTCAATAGAACAGTTTTAGAATTTCACTCCAATGTATGAAAAACATCAGTTTGATGACTTTGATCATTTCTCATGTAATAAAGAAAAAAACAAGTATTTTCTGTAATATAAAAGGGGACTTTTCTAGTCATGAGAGGGGTCTTCTTGTATTCAGTATTTAAACATTTAAAAAGAAGATTGAAAGTCAACAAATTATCCAAAATTCATGGATGTGATTTGTCAATATACATTTGTACCTGCAAAATCAGATACAAAAAGCATCTTGTTTTTTGGTAAACGTTTCTGTAAATACATGTAATATAAATATGTGCTGTTCCATATTCTGTCAATGTCAATGATATCTGTACTACATTTGTAAGAAGTGGTTTAAAAAAAAATTATTATTTTATCAGTCATTATTTGAGGGGTTGTTCCCATACTGTCCATTCCTGTTATTTCACACAAGAGTTCCATGTACATGTACATTTGTTGTACATGTTGTATGTGTAAAGAATGTATTTGAACCAACTTTCTATTATGTTATACATGTAGCAACTATTCTTCACATTTTATGTAGAAAATGATTTACAATTCCAGGTTAAGTGTTCCTGAACAAACACCATTCACAGCAGTGTTAAAGTTTGCTGCAGAGGAGGTATGTATACAACATGCTAAAAAAGGCTATACTACTGTAGCCTGAGATTTGTTTTAAAAAACTGGAAAATAAGTCTATTGTGCCACACATGCCACCCATTGGCGGATCAAGGGGGAGGGTTCCAGGTTTGGAATCCCCGTTTTGGGGACCAGCAATGCATTTTAATGGGGACATATACATGTAGCTGGAACCCCCCTTGTCCTGGGTGGAAAACCCCCTTTTAAAATGGCTGGAAGTGGACCCCCCTGCCACCACATGTAAATATGCATGGCCATGAGTCACCTTCCACATACAGATACAGGATTCATGTAGTTGCACCCATTTGTGATAACAAGCAATGTGTATAAGTTTTCTAACATTTGGTTGAGGCAAGCTAAAGTTGGAGAACAGAAATGACAGGTTTAGCATTTTTTCCAATTACAAAAGGAAATAACATTAACATGATTAACGATATAAAAAGTGACACCACCCAATTTTTAAACTTCATATTTGTTTTATTGTAATTTAACTTAAGCAATTGTGTTCATGATGAAGTTTGATAACATTTGGTTATGGCAAACTAAACTTAGAGAACCAAAACTGCAGCAATTATTATGTTTATCAAGGGGCATAATTTTTGAAAGGTAATATTACTAGTGATGTCACCCAATCATGCCAATAATGAATATGAACTTGATCTGTGTTTTATGGCTATAAGCATTGTGTATAAATTTACATTTGGTTATGTTAAAGAACAGAAACAAAAAAATCAGCAATTTTATGCTTATACATGTATAGGGACATAACTCTTGAATGATTGATCAGTAACAGGGACATCACCAAATTTTAAAAGTAGAGGGTCACAAGTTTTGGGTTTGATCATATGTCCCTTGTTTGTTTACTACTAGTCAGTCTCTCTTCCTCTTTTTGATTCTAGTAGTGTTTTGCAGAACATTGAGGTTGCATCTACTTGAAACTTAGTGCACTACTATACATGTACATCTTTTTTCAAGTACATGCATAGACAAAAAAAATACCTTCAAGGGTTTAATTTAAACTTATACACAATGTACAATGCACATTAGATGAATTCAAAAAGGCTCTCTAACTACAAAGCTTATATATGAAAAAGTAATAGATTAAATTGAATCATAAGAATATAACTATTCAAGATTGTAAATTTGAGTGTCCATTAGTATACTAGTAATTAGCTTGCCCGCTTTTAGATCACTATTTCAACCTGTGTGGCATCATGGGATGTCAAACACTGCATTAGTCTATCTTTTAGGGCTAGAAAGTCCAAAAGGAAAAAAGAAACTTACTGTTCTAACACTCTATATATATTAAATGCTGAAAATTTGGAAGTTATGATTTTCTACCAAAATATATTAGAAATACCATGGGAAAATAAAAATAATAGACTGGAAAGAAAGTCACAATACTTTGACATGAGTGAAATGAGGTAAAACAGTAAAAAAAAAAAAATTATCCACAAGTAAAAACAAAACCCTGACAAAAATGTTGAGGTTATGTACTTAAAAAAATATGTAAATATGAAAGATGGAAACAGAATATATATGTGTTTTAATTAAATTTGAATAACTTGTATCTGTGATTTCATTTATACTTTTAGTTTAAAGTACCACCAGCAACAAGTGCCATTATAACAAACGATGGTATAGGAATAAACCCGGCTCAGAGTGCTGGTAAGAATACACAAAATAGGATTAGATCTTATTTGGAAGTCAGAATTTATTGGCTGAAATAGAAGAGTATTTATGGAACAATTAAAAAATGTCTGTCATAAATTTAGAAATGACAATATGTGAAAAATAGCATATTTATAAAAAAAAAGAAGAGGAAGATTACTTACAAAATCAACCTTGTGATGATCGATGCAAGCATTTAACGTGAAATACAGTCATGACAGTACATGTATAATTTTATGGCTTATGCTTTAAAATTCAGTTAGAAAACATACATTAAGTCATAATTATGTAATTTCATTGCTACACATCCTTTTGTTAACTGGATTTTTGTGACAAAAATGTTGGTTATTGATTTGGGGATGTACATGTATGGCGGGCGGGCTGCAACCAAATGTTGTCCGTGCATTTATTCATGAACCGTTCAACCAAAGCTTCCCAAATTTTAATATGTTGTTACTAATTACAAAATGAAGGTCAAGTTTAATAATGACGATTTTGACTTTTACCGTTCAGGAGTTATGGTTCTTGAAAGATTGAAAAATGGTTTTTCCAGTCGTGTCCGTGCATTTACTCATGAACCGTTAAACCTAAGCTTTTCAAATTTCAATATGTTGATACTGATGAAAAAATAGAGATCAAGTTCAACAATGACAATTTTGACTTTTACCGTTCAGAAGTTACAATGTATGGTTCTTGAAAGATTGAAAAATGGAGTTTCCAGTCGTGTCCGTGCATTTACGCATGAACTGTTCTACCAAAGCTTCCCAAATTTTAATATGTTGTTACTGATGACAAAATGGAGGTCAAGTTCAATTATGATGATTTTGACTTTTACCGTTCAGGAGTTACAATATATGTAGTTCTTGAAAGATCGTAAAATGGCATTTCCATTCACGTTGTTGCATTTACTCATGAACCATTCAATCTAAGCTTTTCAAATTTTAATATGTTGATGCTGATGACAAAATGGAGGTCAAATTTAATATTGACGATTTTCACTTTCACCATTCATCAGTAATGGTTCTTGTGATATTACCAGGACACAAATAAATGTTAATAAATCTGGTTTGCTGTCGTTGTGACAGCCTCTTGTATGTATTTTGGATTCAATTTCTAATTCTCAGGGTATAGTTCTATTTTTTGTGGTTAAAGGTGACCTTTAATTCACGTGTTCAACAAAATACAAATTTCTTATATGTTTGAATGCAGAATTAAAAAAAAAGCAGGAAATCAATTTTACAGAAATACGCATTTTCTCGCAAATATTGGTATCCTCAAAATTAAATTAATACCAGTGTTAGATATCAGAAGATATGGTATAAGTGTCAATGAGACAACTCTCCATCCAAGTCCCAATTTGTAAAAGTTAAACCATTAGTGGACAAAGCATGACCTTCAACAATTGCCTTGGTTCACGGGGGGTCTCTTCCTATATAAAGGTATATACATATGTGCCGCTGGAATGGGTCCCTTTTTTGATCCATCAAATATATGAATGGGGGGCAATTTTACCGAGGAAATATATCAATAGGTAGTAATTGACCGATTGTGATATATCAATGGGTCATAAATATATGAATGGGTTATGATTTCGCTGTGAAATATATGTATAGGTAGGGATTTCACAATTATTCAATATATATGAATGGGGGTGTTTTTAAAATCCCAGCTGCACAACTGTACCCAAAATCCCATGTTGAGACCCCCCCGTGCCTTGGTTACCAATTCTTTAATTTTTTACAGAACATGCAGTATGAAGATAGAAAAATATAGATAAAATAACATGCAATATATTTCATTTTACCATTACATGTATATTGTATATCTAAACATATTGTGATTGTATATTTTGTATTTTCAGGAAATGTATTTTTAAAACATGGATCAGAGTTAAGATTAATACCTAGAGACAGAGTAGGACATTGTAACCATGGTAACAGATGTTGATATTAGTCATAGTTTAGAAATTATTTCATCAAATTCATTCATAATTCTTGTGGAAGTTCAACATGAGAATTGGACATTTACAGCTTTTCCATTCTGAACTGTTTTCCAAGGATAGAGACAACTAAAGGAAGATAACTCTGTTTGCAAGTCAATGATGCAATATGTATCTGTTAATTATCAATGTAAAAAATGAATGTCTTAAGTTATTGAATTGACATTTTGTATGGCATGTTTCTTCTGTATCATCTGTATTGATAACATGTTTGTATTTATTATATATGTCAGCACTTTTTTTTTTATTAAAAAGAAGGATTTGGAGTTTTAATTCACAAGACACTGATTTTTGACTAAATTTGACTAAAATCATAAGTAAAGGACCAGTAATGTTATTGCTGTTCTTCATCAATAGTCATACCATAATAGAGAGAAATACTTTTCACATCATTTACACCTCTATTTTTATTTGCTGACAAACAAACAAAATTTCATTGATTGTCAGGATAAATTTAAAGTTCACACAATAATTTATGCAGTGCCTTGATCATGTTGATAATTAGAGTTTCCAATGAAATAGTTCAGTGCAAAATTAATATTTGGTATTAGGTATTCAAAGACAGAAATATATAAATGAATTTCATGCATTTAAAGCAGAAAAAAGCATTTACAGTTCAAATTGTCTCTGTTGTCTACACACAAAATATACTTTTTAAAACATTTGTCAATATAGATTACTCATTTTACTCTTAAAAAATCTAGAATTTTGAATCTACTATGTAAGTTGGAGAGGCATTGAGGTCAAAATACAGTTTAAGATTTGAAATTCATGCCATGACTAAGTTATGCTGTACTTGCAATATTACTGTTCTTATATGTACATGCATTTAATACCAACATATTATTTGATTATTTTAATTTATTATGTGTTTTAACTTTTGATTTTTTTTTTATAGTTGTGTTAACTGTTATTCTAAATTTGATTTAAGATACCAACATTGTTTTATGTTCTTTAGCATGTTTATATAGAGAGGGACCTTTCCTAAATTGCAATATAGTTTTTTTTTTCTAAAGTTTTTATTAGATATATATAGAGAGAGAAATCTGGTTTTCTTATTTTGATATAAAAGAAGTAAGGTCTAATTCAAAACATATTTTTTTTATTTTCATACCCATTTAAATTTATTGTAAATCAGTATATTATTTTGCCTTTTTTCTTGATAAATCAACTTTCAAATATTCAGTTGTGATATATTGTACATGTTAATAAATTCTTCAATAGCAATTTGTCTGTTACTTAGCCCATAACATTTACTGTAAGTCAGTTATACTTTTTATAGGGGACCAAAACAAAGAGATAATTCATTGTTGGTTTTTCAAATTCATTAATTTATTCTTCAGATTGAGATTAGCAATTAAAATACATTTGAACATGAATGCTTATGACTTCAAAGATGATGTAATACTCATGACGCTGATTGATGGAGTAAAGCAGATGTGAATCCAGATATTTTCTTTAGGTGGGGTACTGCCCGTCTAAGGTGGTGGGCTCTTGTCATGCTTCAGTGATTCTCTAAATAATCAACCAAATTTATTCCACAGGGAGGCCAGGGCCCCTTATAAACCCTTTATATCTGCCTCTGCTTAGTCTGTATTAGAAGCTAGACTCCCTCTGAATCCTATAACATGACAGACCAAAATTACAAAATTGCAAAGCATCATGTCATACATACAGAATATAAAATAAATTGGATGGTGTACGTATCAACATATGTTCTACAATTGCAGTAATTTTACTTCTTCAGGAGCTTTCTAGTCATAGCCAATATGATAAAACAACTGTCATTCATTGTTGTTTATTTAGATAGAAATTTTGGAAATCCAGCATAAAAATCTCAATTCATTTATAAGCTTTAATATTGTCATCCATGAATCTTATACTGTCAAACCTGTTTCATGTGTTATAAGAGATGGCTAAAGGTAAAGCACAAAACTGGTTTCTTAAGACAGGTGGTCTTTTACTACAGGTTCAATTTATATGAGATGTACCTTGTGATGTACTGTTACACCACTGTCCCAGGTTAGGATGAGGGGTTAGCGCCAACATTTACAAACATCTGCATTGAAGACCTTACCTTGATCTATAATGGTTGACTTATAGATTGCGACTTGGATTGAGAGTTGTCTCATTGGTGCTCATACATCATCATATTCTGAATTTGCCTGTCACAAGAAGATGAGTGTTTTTTGCCTCGCCTTAAGCAAAAGTTGCATGGTTTGGATTTTGTCTAGCTTGCAAGGATAGTCGCAGAATACTAGACTGGGATTACAATCCTGTTGTGACAGCTTCAAACATTTATTTAAAGCTTTTATGTCAATAGCTTAAAATCCTGGATGTTTTATACCTTATGCTATGAAGTTTTCATCTATCATATATTAATGGATATCTATATTTGGTGCATGGACTACATGTCTGTTGAGAACAGTTCTCCTGACCTCAACCTTATTTCACGGATCAGTGATCAAGGTTAAAGTATGAAGTTAAATGTGTATCTCATATACTGTAAGCAGTAGGCCAACTACATTTGGTGTATTGAATGATTGTAAGGTGTTTATGTCTGACTGGCAGGTTTCATTTGACCTACATTTGTAATTTCATAGTTAACTTGACAATGTTTAGTTTTTATGCTTTGGTCTATTTTGCAAATACTACAAGAGAAAGGTCAGGTTTATTTGGTTAACAGAAGACTTGTAAAGTGTACATATCAGTCTGGCTGGGTTCATATGACCTTTGCTTAATTTTAATGGTTCATTGGTACATGATAGGCTTTTGTGTTTGTGTCCATTTATCAATAACTAAAAAATATTAAAAGGTCCACTAAATTTGGTGTATAGAATGAGTGCAGGGTGTACATGTGTCTGGCAGGATTCATTGACCTCATGTTCTGTGGAAAATGTAAAGATTTTGTGGTTTTATCTGTTTTTCATGGTTTATAAGCAATTGTACCAGTATGTTAGGTGTTTGGAATGATTGTTAGATGTCAGTCTGACATTGTTCATCTGACCCTGACCTCAATTTCAAGGATCATTGATAATGTTAAGTTTATGTGATACTTGTAGTAGTACTTTTATATTACAGACTTTCAACATGAATTCAATCATTAGAAAAACAGGCAAAAGGTTTCAACAAGTTCTTAGTTGTTGTGAGTTATATTTGTTTTTGTTTATTGTTTTGTAAATCAGCCAGTAAGTTTTATCAGTTCAATTGTTTATGTTTGTCATTCCTGGATTTTTCTTGCTTACTATGCAGATTACTCATAGTTGAAAGCCATATCGTGATCTATAGTTGTTAATTTTTACATCATTTGGTCTCTAGTGGAGAGGTGTTTCATTGGAAATAATACCACTTTTTACTTTTATATCAATATAAATCCACTGTATCCAACAGTTTATGGATGCACAAAAGAGCTACCATTTGATTTTTATGGAGTGGGGGGCTAGGATGAAATTTGAAAAAATAGGCAGGACAGGAGTTTTCAGTAAAAAAAAAAGGCAGGATGAGACACTTGCAAAAAAAAAGTCAGGATGACAACTTATGTAAAAAAAAGTCAGTATAAACTAAAAAAAAAGCAGGACCGGATAGAGTGAAAAATAAAAAGGCAGGACAGAGATTACAACTAAAAAAAGCGAGAATAACACACCAAAAAAACTGTCCTTGTGTTTGACTGTTTTATTGGTTGGGTTACCATATCAAAAGTGACTTGACTCCTAGAAATATTTAAAACCATGTCAAAATTTACCATCCATAAAGTCTAGGCATATTTTTTTCCAGATTTCAGAAAACTGTATCAACACCAATATAAAAGTACTGAAGTAAGCATCTTTAAAAAGACCAAGAGAATTACTCATTGATTCACAAATCAACGTCCTACAAGTCTCATTTGTTAGCTTTATTTGTGCAAAGGTCTATCTCATGCTTTGAGCCTTTTTATCTGTGTTGCCAAAAGGGGATTAGTTTAATGAAATTAGGTTTTTTTAGAAAAGCTTCACACTCAATAAAGCAGCAAAATTTAAATAAAATAATTTATTAAGATAAGTAGCAAAATACATTTCATTAAGCACCAGTTTGAATATCAATAAAAGTTTAATAAAACGACAATATTAGCAGTTGTACTGAGGTCACATATTATGATAATATACCATTTAAGACATGCAGAGGGACTCTATTTGTGTTGATCATATTATCATGAATATATTTTTCAAACAGTAAGTCAGACAGAAAAAAAGCAAATATCCTTTTTCAATCACTGTCCTTATAAATACACTCATTAATTTGAAAAATGAATATTATCTGACAGCAGTTCTTGAAATATATTTTCTTATTCAAGGTATATATTTAACTTTCAGGTCATCTACAGTAGAAAAGTTTACACATATTAAAGTAGCTATAATGAAATAACTTAATTGTTTAATTTTTTTTTGTATACAAAATAGTTATAGGCTTTTTGAAATAGTTTTTCAACTTCCAAACCAAAACCTATTTAAGATTATTTTTCATTCCCTGACACTATTTTTGACACTGCTTTGGAAACTGTTAACTTCCCTACCCCCAAAAAATAAAATAAAAATAAGAACTAATAACAGCATTTTCACCTTATCTGAAATTGAGCAAGCTATCAAATCGTAAGGAAAAGATCTGTGCATGTCACTGTAAAACTTCATAAACAATTGGTCAAGCAAATTTTATTTGCTATAAAATATTTTAAAAATTCAACAAGTAAATAAATAATAACCAGCAAAAATAAGACATTTAAGACTAGTCCTTTAACCATTATGGATAGAACAATACAAAAAATTTTATGCACTAAGAGAAATAATTGAAGTATGTAATAGATAAATTATTTATAAAAGTCCTTTATCCACTGTGTGATAATCTCTTTTTCTTTCTGTCTTGCTTGAGTGACATCTTTGGGATCATTGAGATTAGTACTTCTGAGATCTAGGTGGTGAGCCCCATCAGGTATAATGATAGCAGGTAGTGATGCTGATAAAGATTCTGTTACTCCTCCTGAGGACCAAGGGTCTAATAAACCATTACTGTAAACAGAGAAAAGGAAGGAAAATACAATGGATTCATTTATTCTTATGGAAAGAAACTTTTGAAATTCTATCTTTCATGGATATTTGATTTCTATTTTGTACTTTTGCATTGCAACCTATATATAGAGAGACAACTCCTATCTTCCAAATTTTCCTTGTATACCTCATACATTATCAAACCAAAATTATTAAGTTACTTTTATCCATATTTTTTTTTTCCATTTAATTATCAAACACAACTGATATATTGAAACTACATTGTATCTAATAAGAATTAAGCCTCTGATATAATAAGGATTAAGATGATTAATGGATTTGAAATCTATTGATATAATTTTTTGTGCATAAATGACAGTGCATCATAAGCCTCTAAAGGCTGGTTGGTATACATATACATGTTAATTGATTGCTAATGTTTAAAATTGTAATATATTGTATTTCATGTATATGTACCAAGTTGTACTTTAAAAATAAAAATATCTATCTATCTATCTATATAATTTTTTAATTTGTTTAACATTAAAACTAACCTCACCGACACAATAAATACAAAATAAAGATATCCCATACTTAATGATGAATCGACAGGAAATCTTCAAAAATTATCAGAATGTATGCAGCTGTGGATCGTAATTAGATATAAGGAAATGTGGTTAAAGTACCAAAGTGACAACTCTCCATCTAAAAATGTTTGTTTCATAAAGTTAAATGAAATAAAACAATAAAAGCTGGTCTTTTGGAACATGAAGATTACAAATTAATTTTCTAAAACTTAAGTCTACTTAAACTAGAATGCTTATTTTCTGACATGTGATTGGACATCATTTACAAGCACCATCAGTATGTGTTACAGTACACCAATATCTGTGTTTCAATCATATGAACTTTTCGTACCTAAATATTATGTTTGAAGCTGTAGTTATATTTTTTCCTCCATACTGTATAATTGGCCACATTGGTCTAGGTGTAACTGACCATTGTTTTTGGCATTGTTTGGCATAATCATCAAAGTTCCATTCTACTGGCTCAAACATGTCATCTTTACCATTAGAACAGGTTGGCATTACCATTTCTGTACAAGCCTAGAAAGAAATGTTGTTAAATAAAAAGAAAATGTTGATTGATTGATGACTGCTTTACCAAGCACCAGACCTCACGGTCAAAAAGGTTTCGAGCATGATTTTTGTACTCAAAAATCGACCAATCAAATTGCTGGATTTCATGTTTCGAGCATGATTTTTGTGCTCAGAGCACTGAGCAAAGTTTTATGCCTTCAAGACCTGAACAAGTACACTAAGGCTATGTTGAGGCGATAAATAGTCTGTCTAAAGTGCACAGGAAAATCTGAAAGTAAACTTTGATGACACAAATACCACACAACAATCCATACAAGTATGAATTCAAATGTATTGCTACTGCTGCAATAATTGTAATGAAAAGCAGGGTTGGTTGATAAGTATTTGCTTTACATGAAATAATAACTTTTTCACTAAAGACTATACCAATGTGAGAGAAAGATTGAAACACTTCATTGAAAAAAAAACTTTGGAAAATATGCTGTTCTCATTTTGTCATGATTGTATGAAAAGAGTAGCTTATTGCCATTTTCCTTGAATATTGAGTAAAGTTTTGTACTTTCAGAGGTCGAGTGATATATTGTTATTGTACGATTCTTTTTTTTATTTATAGTTTTTATTTTTATTATTATTCCACACTTTTTATCTTGACTATTTCTCGGAATTGCATGGACCAATGATGATAGAAGTGTACCATAATGTTAACCCCCATGTGCAGATGTGCCATCAGGGGTTGACATTTCCAGGATGTCTGCTGTTACCATGGAAACAGAAAAAGAGTGAAAAATTGAAGTTTTAGTTTTTGGTGAATAATTTAACTATCACAAAATAATTAATCATCATATTTTTATACAATGTAGCTGTCCTCTATATACATGCTGTTGATGATTTTGAGATTCATTGGAACTAAGATGTTGCCATAGAAACTGACCAAAAATATCAAAAATTTGAAAATTTATTAAAAATGTATAAATTTTTACCGAAATGTTGTCTGGCAAATCTAGATGTGGTATTTCACTTTGAAATTTCCAAAATGGCTGCCATTACCATGGAAACAAGACAAAATATCAAAAAGCTCAAAACTTAGTGAAACTGTACAAAAATTGGTTAACTACAAACAAAGATGTTGCCTTTTCCTTTTGAATTTTCAAAATGGCTGCCGTTGCCATGGAAACAGCATAATTGTTGAAAATTGACAAAGGTACATAATGCTTTGAAAACCGTCAAAAAGATCTTTTGTAATGCATATATCTGCATTCACTGATGAAAAAAAAATCAAAATGGCTGCCGTTTAGTGGCAATTGGGGAACCAGGGTGACATCTGTTATTGCTTGCAATGGCAATTCTAGTTTCATATACTTTTGTTAACATATTTTCTGTCTATTGAAAATACTTTAGATAATAAAATAAGGAGATGTTGTATGATGAGATGTTGTATGATGAAGAGTATATATATGCAACCTTTTCATTCCTTTTAGAATCTGATGTATTTCATGGTAATTTCATTTATAACCATGCATTGATGGAGGCTTATATGTATAAGTTGATCCATAATTTTGTTATGGTATTTTTCACTGATTATTATTTACTCTTTGGCCAGTATTCTGCATTCATTCTGAACAAAGGGAAATAATCCAAATAATTCACACATTTTAGTACTAAAAGGCTGATTTCAAATATCTCATCTCTAATTGTGGAAGAAAGGAGGCATATCATATTCAATCTTATATTAAAAGCTCAAGGTGTTTTTGAAATACCAAATTAACATACACAATGTTAAAGTGGGATGGGATTGTCCATAAACAACTTGTGGACGTCCTTAGTCATGATTTTCAATTAACAGCCCTAGATTAATACCATATGTGTTTTGTTGTCATTATTAGGAATTTGGTATTGATGCTAGATCTAATACATGTATAGCCAATTTAATTTATAAACTATCATGTTTTACTAGTTTTTGGCTTGAATTAGAGCTTGACTTATTGTATAAAAACCTTTCTACTGTTTAACCCTGTATTTTGACCTCTTAGTGTCAGTTAGGTTTTAATTAGATTGTGTTATTGGGTTTCTGTACTATTAACATTACACACACCTCTTTTTAATTCATATGCAATAATGGACAATATGTTTGAGTTTAAACAAATATCTATACCTGATAGTCCCATCCCATTGTTCCTAAATCCTGTGTTGCCTCCTGGTTAATATCTAAGCAGGGTGCCTGGCCAGTATAGTTATAGTACATATTAACTGCCTTATATACTGATTGTAACAATGACACATCTGTTGTCAATTGTTTTGACAAATAAGAACAAACTTCCTGTAAAATACAGTAAAATATATATTTTTACCACATATAAAGTAAATAATTGTTAAAATAAAGAGTTAAAATAACATTGTTCTCGATTGATGTCAACATACACTTATAGTTGAAATGTAACGGTAACTGTTGCACAGACACTGTAATCTAACACCATTCATATCCAATGGAAAGTTATATACACCAATCTTTTGAAAAGAAATTGGTACTGAACCTTTAGAACCCTTCTTCAAACCCATCAATGAAAGCCACTAATATTTCAGTGTCATTTTTACCAGAATCATGCAGGTTTTTGGAAAGTGTTGATTTTTCACTTTTTAAAAAATTTGTTCCATTCTGGAATGAATTTACAAACACATGCTAATTACCTTAATAGGCCAGGCAGGCAATGGTTCCAGAAAGTTTGATGGGTATGGATAATCAACCATAGCTAAATCAACCCAGGTTTCTTGTAACCATGCCTTGAATGTACCCACATCTTCCATAGATTGTAAAGGCTTGCATAGTCTAAATGTGTCACTGACTGTTTTTCTTCCAGTCACTTTAAAATATAACACAAAACAGAAATATAACAAAACAGGGCAAAGTGGTTTCAAATGATATGAATGTAAAAACCATTATTATAGATAATAAAAATGAAAACTCTATTCATTGAGATTTTGATTTTGTTTATTTTAAAAAAATATAAAATAATCATTATTGTTTAATACTACAGAAATGTTGTGATGTTTTATTGGAAAAAATGTGTTGAAATCACATTAAAAAGAACTGACATTTTTTTTTATTAAATATTAAACCATGATGCATTTTCATAAAATGCAAAAAAATAACCCTAATATTGTGTGTTGATTTTTTTTTTGGCAGAGAAAATGCACAAGCAATATCTGAATTATTGGCATTATGATAATAATGACTTGCTGAAAGTTTTCAACTTTTTCTATTTGTTAACTTCTCATAACTGTAGTATTATTTTTTTTTAAATTAAAACTATTCATTAACCCAATTGCAGATATTTTTATACAAGATATTTTTTTATACAAGATAATTTTTTTTATACAAGATATTTTTTTATACAAGATATTTTTTTTTATACAAGATATTTTTTTATACAAGATATTTTTTTTTATACAAGATATTTTTTTTATACATACAGATTACAAAAAGACATTCTACTCTATGCATGTTTTTATAGTTATCACAGGGTTGCCTTTGAGTGACACAATGTATCAAATTTGCATTGCAGCAGTCAAATAACCACCTGGTTAAGGAATTGCTTAGTGTTATCATTGTTTGCTACAGGTATACATAAGTATACTGTAGAGTCAGAATTTATTGCAACTGGGTGCATATTGCATTAATAAGAATTTGCATTCTGATATCTGAAGCATATTTCAGTAATGTTCAGTGGTTGTCTTTTGTTGATGTGGTTTTAAATGTTTCATGTTTCTTGGTTTATTTTATAAATTACACAGTTTGTTTTCCTGTTTGAATGGTTTTACACTGGCCATTTTTGGAGCCCTTTATAGCTTTCTATTTGGTGTGATACAAGACTTTATGCTGAAGGTCAAACTTTGACCTATAATGTTTAATTTTACAAATTGTGACTTGGATGGAGAATTGTCTCATTGGCACTCATATCACATCTTCTATATGGACCATAATTTGCTATTGGGCTCCGTTTCCTATAACTATAGAAAAGTGATAAAATGTGAATTACTGTAAGAAAAGTTGCAACTACATCTAAAGATGCCATTATTTTTATCAACATACAAGTGTATGCTACTCTTCCCTAGAAAAAAAATTAAAATATACGAATTTCAAAGATTCTACAACCGTATTTTTGTGTTGTTTCTCGCGTTACTTTTTGCTTCCGAAGAGCATAACGCTGACTGATTTGTAGATAATCGTCACCGGCAAATTCGTAACTTTTGCTTTCAAATAACAAAGAACATGGACCAATAAGAATAGTCAGAAGAAAATGCCGAGAACTATAAGTATTTATGTAGCAGATGTAAGAACAGTGGCGTGATTTTTGTGTCCGATTTCGTAACGCAATTTTTAGATGATGTAATCTGCTTTGTTGTAATAGAATTCTTAAAAACAATATGCAAATATGAACTCTCGCGAGATTTTCAAACAGGTAAATACGAGATGATTTACATTCTTGTTTTGATCTTGTAATAATTAAGTAAGAAAATTACGTTATCGTTATGCGTTACATTTCACACGAAACAGAAGTCCAGTTATTTATTAAAATTGTTTTTGTCCTTAAGTTCTAATCATTTCCAGTCATACGTGAAACATGTGACTAACATGTGATAACGCCATTATGGCCGGATGTACGAAATACTGGGTCTAAACATTGTTTTTGTTACCAACGGGATGTTAGCAAACATAATCTGTAGATTTGTTTCGTCTTGTTTAAAAGAGGAAAATACAATTGTCAAAGAGATTGCGCCGGTGGTCTGTTATTTTTCCTATGTGCATAATGTTACATACGATCCTGTGTGAAAATAAATGCCCAATGACTTGACAAAATCGATTTCATATTTGACAGACGTTAGAACACACTTCGTTTCCCGATAATGACGTGAAGAGTCCTTGGAAAAATCAATCGAAATTACGTCTCTTATCATTGTACCAATGCTCGTTGGATTGATTTAACTTCAGCAGTAAATATTACTGGATATTTTAGGTGAATAAATATTATTTAATAAAAAATACATGTTAATATACCGTTACACTTGGAATGTACAAAGTTGGAATCTTTGTCACAATTTTTAATTAATATTTTTTATTCATGTTCTGCAAACACTTATCAGAAACGCAATAAACTTGTCAAAGGAGAAGTAAACTTTTACCATGCATGACTTGAAAGGAAGTACTTTATTGATTTTAGCCCACTAAAGTAGGTTAAAATGTGGAAACCATGTAGATGGTGTACAGGTCACAAGTATCACATTGTGCCTATTTTAAAGATTTTAATTCCAAGTTAAAAGTTTTTTTTCTTTACTGGATTTAAAGAATGTTACATTGCCAATGATTTGGAATAAATTGTATATAACTGGAATATCAAAACCAAATATAAATACATTTTTTTGGCTTAAACATCAAGATACAACGATTATGGTATCCTGTATCAATGAAGAAAATATGGAAAATTCTGAATAAATTGTACTAATTGTTTTCAAAACAAGCACATATTTAGGAGTTTTATAATACTGTTACATTTAAGATGGATTTTAAGAAAAAGTATACTGTTCAGATTATTTTAAGCAGATTTTGCAATAAAATAAAACTAAAAAAATGCTTTCGGTTTCTTATGGTTTCCTGTCAGGTTTAAAAAAAACTTTAATATAACATTGAAAATAGATTTTAAATATTTACATGAAGCAAGTAACACTAGTAATGGTGTTTATTTATGCCTTTTGAATTATATTGTGCAAAATAAAGAAAATAAAGATTGGTTTCCTGTTTGGTTTCATGTCACGTAAACGGTGAATCAAAATGTATTAATTTTTTCTCGAAAAACTCAATTGTTCCATTCATACTATTCTAACACCAACACAACCCACAAAATAAAAGTTAAAATTTTAGAACTTATAAAAAAGGATACAAAAAGAAACCAAAGGCCGAATACCAAATTATGGTCCATATATATATCTATATGCAGCTTTTCCTGAAATGGCAATAATGAATCTTGCATTCATATCCTTTTTTTCAAAAATCACAATAATAAATGTAAGCAATCATATCTGAATTTGCCATAGTACATTATGATTCAAGAGAAAGCTGTTACCTGTTGTAGCTACTTTATTGATAGTCATCCATGAATTCCTGATGTTGTCTGCACATGTAGGATTATGGTGTTTAAATGTATTAGTGACTGTCTTCAAAAATGCTCCACAATCTACTAAATCTGTAAATTGCCAGATAGGAGCTGATGCTGCCAAAGCCCTGTATATTTAAACAGATAAGTTAATGTACATGTAGTATGTTTTTTCATTGAGTCTCAGGAATACTTAAAAATCTAAAAGTGCAGTTGTAAATTGAACAAAACATCTTACTAATCATCAATTTTGATACTTTAGATAAAAAAAAATGTCAGTCTTAATAACTTGAAAATTGCTTAAAAAAATAGCTAGGTAGAAAAGAATATAGTAAGGGGAGATAATATGGTAAGTCAGAGCTCAGATATCAAGTCCCAAGATTTAGATTTTTCAAATTTTAAGGTTTATAATAATTAAATCTATATAGTTTCATGGTTTGACTTGTTTTATTTCTAAAAAAAATACCCTTGTACTGAGTGTGGATACTTCATTCTGAACCAAGCAGACAACATGCCACCATATGATCCACCAAATGCAATGACTGGTACCTTCTGTCCAAAGTACCAGTCTGATCTCAAATAATCAATAAATACTGCAAAATCTGCCAAGGCCTGTTCAGATGTCAAATACTGGAGTTTGGTAGGGTCCTGAAATAAATGAATACATTATTATTTAAATATTTTTTTCTTAGGAACATGGCTAACAGTTTATCATACACTGTTATAGAGGGGCCTTGGTGGCCCAGTGGTATAAGTAGTTACTACTGTAAGCACTAGCCAGTTAACACTGAGGTTGTGAGTTTGAACCCTGCTCATGCTGGTGCACTCCAATCTTAATTTACTAGGATTGTCAGTTTTCCTATCAAAGGTCAGTGGTTTTCTCTGAGCACTCTTGTTCCTCCTAAAATCTGGCCGCCTCAAAATAGCCTAAATGAGGTGATTAAAATACCAATGATCAAAGTCAAATCACTGTAATAGATTTTTCTATGAGTCACAACTAATCATACCCTTGACCATGATACATGTATATGTTTAAAATATAATTCAAACCACTGACCTATTAAATATAATCCCTGATTTGAGATATTGAGATCACAACAATCTATTGCGTTTATACATGAAATTAGACAGATCAGACATTATTGTATTCTGTGGTTTGATTTTATAATGTCACATCAGGTTCACAACACAAGATTTCAAACAATGTCTAACATCAATAATCTAAAACAAAAATATAATTGGTCCAAAATTATAAAAATTTAGTAACAGCCAATGGAAAAATAAAGCAACTATACCTGGCAGAATAGTTCTCTAAGTCAGACATCTTTTAAAATAATTTATAGTTATTATTTGTTTATAGTAATTATTTATGTAAGCTTATAAGCAAATGACAATACAAGTTTTAAAAATATCATTATAATCCAATACGCATTTCACAAGTGTCTTTTAGTCTTATTAAAATTATGAACAAGCTTAGAACATCATCATATTGGTTCGAGAAAACTAAATGTACTACTATTTTGAAAGAATAGAATGGTGGAAAAGACATCAGCCAAAAAATTATTCAAAGTAAATCAAATTATGTCTATCTGTACACAAATATTTTAAAGAACAGAAATGAATATTTTAAAAATCCCTTTTATCATGTTTATAAGGATGGCTGATATACTTTACCTTAAATGATTCTTTACCATAGGGTAATGACTGTCCATAGTATCTATGTTCACCAAATATAACCATAGCTTTCAGTTCCTTGGCCAACTCCCACATAAAGCCCTGTAATATTGTGTAAATAGATTTCATATCAGTTAGACATCTAAAACAATTGTCATTTACATAAGTAGTTAAGACATACAATATGTTTTAATTCTGAGATAAGTTATATTACATTCTGCTTAAATCCAAATATTCCAACCTATGTCATGATATATATGTACTTGATAACTGTTTAATATATATATCATAATTTTCTAGACGCAACGATTTAGACCTTACAATACATTATAGACACTTGTCTGTTATTCTAAACAATAAAGGGGTCTCTAAATATCTATAGGGGTATTATGAATTTATGATATAGGTTTGTTCATTTCATCCTTGACATTTATCTACATGTTTTTGTTACCAACACATGTACATGTATTTCTAAATTAAGAAATGTTTTTTCTGTTCAGTGTCTCCTTCACAGCTTGCAGTTGAAGTATGGATTTTGCTCATTTTAAGGCTGCACAGCATGTACATGTACAGTGACATACAGCATGTGCAGTTAATCATCGCTCCATTTCTTTAATAAATTGTATTGTATAAATCAAGTTGTGTGTTGCATATATATTGTTTCACATGTTTCATATAGGGGCCTTTTATAGCTGAATATACGCCAATTACTTTATTTTACATTCACAAAAATCTTTCTTTTACTCACAGTGTTGTTACAAAACCAAGTAATGTCTCCTTCGTTACCAGTGTAAAAGAAAACTGGTCCCCCATCCTGTGTTGGCCTGAATCCTCCATATACCAGGTATCTCTGCTGAAATTCATCATTGTTACTAAATCCAAAATGGTCTACCTGAAGAAATAAAATTATTGTATTGTATGTATTAATTTGAAATGGAATGTGGTTTTTTTTTGGGGGGGGGGGGGGGGGGTGTATTTGTAATAATATAATCTTCTATTGTTAACATTGTCAATGTGTCTTTCCCACAGTGTTTAGAAAATTTTGGAATGATATTGAATGCAAGAAGCTTTGTTTTGTTTTGTATGGGAGCTACCATTTGATTTTTAGGGGGGAGGGGCTAGGATGAAAAATTTTGTCCTGCACTTTTTTTTGGGTGGTTATTAACCTGTCATGACTTTTTATTTTTTTACTCTTTACGGTCCTACCTTTTTTTTTTTACTTAAAGTTTATCCTGACTTTTTTTACATAAATTGTCATCCTGTTTTTTTCTGGGGGCCAAGTTGCTCATCCTGCCTTTTTTTCAAATTTCATCCTAGCCACCCCCCCCCCCCCCCCCCACACACACACACAACCCTAAAAATCAAATGGTAGCTCCCTTATATCAATATGATAAATTAAACTGCTAATCCTAGAAAACTGTATTGTAAACAATAGTTACCATGGTTACAGATAATTGTTTAGCCTCACTCTTTTTGTTTTCATTGTAAATTTTTATATATTTTTGTCTATTTTCTTATTTATGGTATATCTATGGTAGGGGGTTCAATATACCTTAATTTCACAAATTCTAGCTGTTCTAACTCCTTAACATAGTTATAATACTCCAACAAGTAGTTTGTATGTATTTAACATACTGGAAAATATATTTTGAAAATTTTACTTAGCCGTGGTTTTTGGTCCCCTGCGGTATATTGAACCCCCTTCCACCCTTCCATAGACCTTAAATTTCAAAATTTCTAGCTATTCTAACTCCTTAACATAGTTATAAAACTCCAACAAGTGGTTTGTATGTATTTAACATGCTGGAAAAGATATTTGGAAAGAAAAAACATTTCCATGGTATTTTGACCACCCTACCATGGTACAAATGTATATTGAACCCCTACTATAGACCTTGAATTTCAAAAATTCAAACTTTTTAAACTCATTAACATAGTAATAATACTCTTATAAGTAGTTTGTATGTACATGTATTAAACATGCTGGAAAAGATATTTTGAAAATTTTACTTAGCCATGGTATTTTGACCACCCTGCGGTATATTGAACCCCCCTACTCAAAACCTCAAATAAAAAAAAATAATAGCCAATAAATTGTAAATTAGATTATCTGCAATACTATTTCTAAAAAACAGGGGGGTTCAATATACTGCAGGGGGGTTAAAATTACCATATGTGAAAAATGACCCAGGGGTCAAAATACCATGTGGTATAATGACCCAGGTCATTTTACAGCATGGTATTTTGACCCCAGGTTCAATTTTTATGGGGTTCAAAATACCATATGACACTGGTCACAGCGAAAAAATCAATCGAGTTCAGATGACCAATGATATTCTGTTTATTGTTATTATACCTATGAAGACATTACAAACAAAAATGTGTCCAAAGTACAAGGATGCCCCACTTGCACTTTCATTTTCAACATGGTTCAATGGACCGTGAAATTGTGTAAAAAATCTAATTTTGGTATTAAAATTAGAAAGATCATACCATATGGAAACATGTTTACTAAGTTTCAAGTTGATTGAACTGCAGCTTCAACAAAAACTAACTTAACCAAAAACTTTAACCTGAAGCTGAACATACGAACAAATGAACAGATGGAGGCACAGACTTCTTAACCTTTTTTCAAGTAGTCACTGAACCATGAAAATGAGGTCACAGACATTTGACATGTAACTGATGGAAACTTCGTAACATGAGGCATCCATATACAAAGTATGAAGCTTCCAGGTCTTCCACCTTCTATAATATGGGGATGAGGTCCCCAATTACGGTAGAAAAAAAAAAAAAAAAAAAAAAATTTAAATCAGGAAATTTTTCAGTAACATTCATTCTACTAACTGACAACATGACTGACTAATGAGCTCAAAATCGTTAACTTTTTTTCAGATTTTTTTTAAATTCCCCCATCTGTGTAGAGATCTACTTCCTTTTCCAGTCTTATGTGCATGAGACTTTGAATAATATACATATTTATCAGTTTAGTAAAATTTAAGGAAAGAAATCAATACCAATTCATTTTTAAGGTTCATGTGGACCCTATGGCTAAAATGGCCGTATTTTCACCTCAAATTTTTCTCTGAGTACAGGCAAACCTGTGCATCTGGAAAAGTTTTAAGGCATAGCATGCCCTAGATAAATAGAATTCAAATGCATTGTATGATTTAGAAAATTCATAACTTAACTGGATTATGCCGTACACTTTTTTTCGTCTCTGCAGAAGATAATAAAATTAACAATCAGTTGAGTTTACCTTGATATGGTCCACTCAGGTACACAGTTTAAATAACAAATTATTGTCAGGTATCTATTGTCCAAATATGTCCATGTCATAAAAATGCTCACTTTAATTTTTACCTGTGGGGAAGTTCTCAAACCTGTTTCCCAACTTAGTTTATTTTGGCACCTTCTGGAGGAATGAAAAAAAGTGCACGGCAAAAACCTGGTAAGTTTTTATTTTTCTAAAACATAAAACATACTTAAAATTCATTTATCTAGGGCATGCAATGCCTGAATTTGTTTACATATGCCCAGGTTTGTCTGTACTCAGAGTAAATTTTGAGGTGAAAATACGGCCATGTTAGCCATAGGGTCCACATGAACCTTAATAATTGTTTGATATTAATGAAAAAACATTACCTGGTGACCATGATGACAGAGTTTCTTTGTTTACATTGAATATGACGTCATAACTTTTAAATATCATCACAACTAAATCCCTAACAACAACCCCAAAATCGGACACAATAAGGATGTAAGGTATTTCCGTTTTTTTTTTATTATTTTATTAATATGTTTGAATTTTTAAAAAAATAATTCATACAGACTTTGTCCCCATTCACAGGTAATGCTAGTCCAAATAATTATGACATCTGGCAAGGCTATTTGATTTTTTTTCTGGGTATGTTTTCAGGGACGCCTTCCCCAGAAAAAAATAAAATAAAAATAGCCTTGCCAGACATCAATAATTATTTGGCTTAATAAACGTATTTACACTTTTGGTATTTAGCTGTATTTTGCCTCCGAATGACCTTACATCACCTCCGAATAACCTTTTGACGTCAAGCAACAATCACTTTTTGGTTATGACGTCATATGTTTTGAATTATGAAGTCAAAGTTTACGGGAACCTGTGTGATGTTATGTAATGGCGGACAAATTTGCATACAAGTGTACATTGTAAATACGTCTATTAAGGTAATGCCTGTCTCATATTAATATAAAGCTTTTTAGAAGTCGCAGGCTTGACAAAATTGATATTCAACATGTATCAGCGAAAGTAAACAACAACAATCTAGTGGTTTCTGGAAGAAATGGCCAAGGCCAAATCCACCATTAAGGCCGAAACGTCTTGTTTCCCAATTTTTCGGCTGTCAGTGTCAATTTGAAATGCTAACCAGCGAATTACCTTTTGTTTGAAGTACAAAGTTTTATAAAAGTATCCACTGGTGCTATTATTGCTTTTCAAATAATTGCTTTTCTTATTTGGGAATCTAAAACCTTCATTTTCATAGAAAACAACACAAATAATCAGAAATAACAAAATCAATTTTGCCGGCATTTTCTTATCATGTGATAAAATAATCATGTGATATTTGATAAATCTAATAACTGAACTGGATGCGAATAACGCATGCAAAATTTCCGTAGTTGATATTTTTTAAGTATATATTATCAGAGACATATAAATACATGTCTCTGATATTATCTATATATATACATAATTAAGTTGATGAATCACATTTATTAACAAACATAGAAAACAAATTAAAGCTTTCAAGAACTTATTTCGACCCAAAAAATGCTTAATGAAAAAACATAAAATGAGTCAATTGATACCAACACTTGCAATGTTTCCAGGCTAACTGTAACCAAGGATTTGTATAGTGACTATACAAATCCTTGCTGTAACCAGAGACGTATATTAATACAATTGTAGTATATGTCTCTGTTGTTACTAATGATTTAGTACAGTTTTCTGGAATTTCAGTATCATCTCCAGAACTGCATCAAAATTGAATACAAATATACAAGAGTTTTGATTGGTGATAATTTGTATAACTATCATGCCAAGATTATTATAGTTTAGTGACGACTCAGTACCACATATAAAAGATATAAAAAATTATTTGACATCTGATCATGCTGATGAAGGATATATATATATATAGAGAGAGAGAGAATATAATAGAATAGAATAGAATATTTTTATTTCCCAAATTACAGGGCCCATAAAGGGCATAAAATCAGATACAATTGATTTACATAATTAGTAACAACAGCAATAATAGAGGCATGTTCATATATAATTGGAATATAAGCATTGGTCAGAATCAAGCTAAAACCCACATATATATTGTGAATAAAAGAATAATAAAATTACATTATACATGCATATGTATTTATTTTCAAATTATTTACTTGACTAAATGTCAGTGTTCATGCCTGATTTAAAGAGTGAGCACTTATTCTTAATTTAGTTATCCCAAACTGGACATATAAGTTAACTAATATATATAACAAAATATCGAAGGATTAAACTTACTTTTTCTAGAGGTTACTTCAGAGATGATGTGTAAACCGGGACGATAAACTCACAAAATGAATAAAAGTCCGAAGGGCTGTTACTCACAAATTTAAAATTCCCTAAACTTGTATATGTGCTCGAGTTGAATTTGCCTTAGAAATCATAAACTCATGAAAACAAAGAATAGTATGACAGCAAGGTGGAATTATTATCGGTCTGTATTAACGTTGTGTGCCGTTTACTAAACGCTACAAAAAGTAGAAACAAATACAGCGTTTAATTAGTATTTACTGACCCCGTTTGAACTTTCAATATAGCAACCACAAGTTGTTGGTAAACAGACTTATGAACAAAATTGAAAATGTGAAATACATCCTTTAATCAGGTTAAAGTTAGAAAAAAATAGCATTTGTTCTAACATACGATCGATGAACAACAAACCGTAGACGCATTTCTAGCGAGTGAATAGTTTGTCAAAGTTTAGGTTAACTTTGCAAAAGTATGTTAGAAACACATGATCAAAACATGATCAAACATGTGCGCGCTTTGCCGTTTGTATCGTTAAAGTGTTAGAAAGAAATGCATCCTTAACTGTGCTAGATCCTTATTATTCTTTTCTTTATGCACCACTTATGCCCCACCTACGATAGTAGAGGGGCATTATGTTTTCTGGTCTGTGCGTCCGTTCGTCCGTCCGTCTGTTTTTTCGTCCGTCCGTTCAAGTTTTTGGTCAAGGTAGTTTTTGATGAAGTTGAAGTCCAATCAACTTGAGACTTAGTACACATTTGCCCTATGATACGATCTCTCTAATTTTTAATGCCAAATTAGAGTTTTGACCCCAATTTTATGGTCTACTAAACATAGAAAATGATAGTGCGAGTTGGGCATCCGTGTACTATTAACACATTCTTGTTTATTCTATAATAATGTTATTTAAAAGAAATATGAATCCAATTACAATTTGACTTTGATGTATGCCTCATGTAAACCCAAGATCGAACATAAACATTGTTACCATTCTACGTTTTACACCATACATCCATTTTGAGCCATTATATATAATTACAAAGTGCACAATCAAACGATTGCATTTTAGAGTATCTTAAACTTAGAGTGTATAATTGTGAAAATTGATTTGACTGAGTAAGCAGTGTTTACTTATACCTATTTCACTTGAAAATTTAAATGATGAATAAATTGGTCTGTAATTAAATATTAAAAAGGAATTCTTAATGCACCATATATATTAACATTATAAAATATTCGTCAGACCACACCACTCCGCGTCATGATTGATTGTTTTATATGCATTGTCTTTATTTGCCAGTTGATAAGGTCATTTAAATTAGAAAATATATTATTTATATATAGAATATCTATCTATTTATCTTAAACTACAATCATTCTTGAATCTATGTTTTGAAGTGATTTTGAGAAATGAGTATTTAAAAGTGGAAAAAAGTAAAATAACAAAAATACCGAACTCAAATTCAAATCGGAAAGTCCCTTATCAAATGACAAACACAACAGCTCAAACCCATCAAACGAATTGCAAACAACTGTCATATTCCTGACTTGGTACTGACATTTCATTATCATAATGGTGAATTAAATATGGAGAACAAATGAACCAAAAACAAAAACAAAAAACCCACAAAAAGCAACACACAAGACAAACAAAGGCTTGGTAATTGACAAAAATGCGGCGGGGTAAAACATGTTTATGAGATCTCAACACTCTCTCCTAAACATCCAGGTAATTTGTAATAAACAAACACACAGACGTGTGTTTCACATTCAGTACACTAATTTGCCTCTATCATATTTTTGTTAAGTAATATATTTGTTCATAAAAGTAAGAAACAAACTCATCATAGATACCCGGGACTAAAGTTTGTATATACGTCAGACGCGCGTTTCGTCTACAAAAGACTCATCAGTGACGCTCGAATCCAAACAAGTTAAAAAGGCCACATAAAGTACGAAGTTGAAGAGCATTGAAGTACAAAATTCCTAAAAGTTTTGACAAATCAGCTAAGGTTATCTATGCCTGAGGTAGAAAAGCCTTAGTATTTTAAAAATTCTAAATTTTGTGAACAGTTAATTTATAAATATAACCATATCTATGATAATTCATGTCAGCACTAAAAAGTGCTGACTACTGGGCTGGTGATACCCTGGGGGAAATAAATCTCCACCAGCAGTGACATCGACCCAGTGGTTGTAAATAAACTCATCATAGATACCGAGGAATAAATTTTGGATATACGCCAGACGCGCGTTTCGTCTACAAAAGACTCGTCAGTGACGCTCGAATCCAAAAAAAATTAAAAAGGCCAAATAATGTACGAAGTTGAAGAGCATTGAATACCAAAATTCCTAAAAGTTTTGCCAAATCCAGCTAAGGTAATCTATGCCTGAGGTAAAAAAGCTTTAGTATTTCAAAAATTCTAAATTTTGTGAACAGTTAATTTATAAATATAACCATATCTATGATAATTCATGTCAGCACTAAAAAGTGCTGACTACTGGGCTTGTGATACCCTGGGGGAAATAAATCTCCACCAGCAGTGGCATCGACCCAGTGGTAGTAAATAAACTCATCATAGATACCCAGGACTAAATTTTGGATATACGCCTGACGCGCGTTTCGTCTACAAAAGACTCATCAGTGACGCTCGAATCCAAAAAAGTTAAAAAGGCCAAATAATGTACGAAGTTGAAGAGCATTGAATACCAAAATTCCTAAAAGTTTTGCCAAATCCAGCTAAAGTAATCTATGCCTGAGGTAGAAAAGCCTTAGTATTTCAAAAATTCTAAATTTTGTGAACAGTTAATGTATAAATATAACCATATCAATGATAATCTATGTCAGCACTAAAAAGTGCCGACTACTAGACTGATGATACCCTCGGGGTAATAAATCTCCACCAGCAGTGGCATCGATCCCGGCAGTGGTTGTGAATAAACTCATCATAGATACATGTGAGATGATTGCCAAAAAGACTACTCTCCACCAGAGACGAAGAGACGTAAATGAAAAAAACAATAATAGTTCATGGTACGACCTTTAACAATAACCAAAGCCTTTTTAGCAACCAAATAGTTAGATATAAAAGGCATCTAAATAACAAATGTAAAACTATTCAACGACAATACAAAATAATAGACTGATATATGTACAAAACATTAAATAAAAAAATCCCAAATATGCTAAACAGCAACAAATGACAACCATCACCGAATTGATGGCTCCCGATTTCGGACAGACATTATTCGTTTAGGAGATATCTGTTAAAAACTACTGTCTAGTATTTGATTTTCAAGTGGGAGTTATATGTCTTATTCATTTACTGCTCGATTCACAGTTTAATGTTAAATAACATTAAGACCCATTGACACACCTCTTGATTAATATATTTGTATAGTACCTGCAGATCGGTAGACGACATATTATATGTAAACAATCCATATTTGTTTAGAATAAACAAATTGAAAAATAAACCCAAAAAAATTCCTTTCTAGAGTGATCGTTAATTGTCTTTGTTCAACCTTAATATTTAAATTCTCAATGGCAATCTTTATACCAACAGTCAAGTCAAACCGAACGACGTTTTCCCCCAAGTACTGCTAATTTCATTTTCTTGAAGAGTAGTCTACAATCATTCCATATTTTCTTATTTTTATGAAAACATTTTTCTTATGGATTGCATATTGTTTTACACGTGCATTGGTATATTCCCGTGTTTACAATGACGTTTCAGATTTTAATGCATTTATGATTTTGACGATTGTGCAGATATTGCAATCCAATGATAAATTTGACTGGCAAAATCTCTAACTGAACACGCTGAATACTGCGTATACGTATGATATCATAACGATTTGCTACAAAAGAATGATTATCATTTCTAGGATTTCATGATCTCTTCAAAAATGTTATTTCCCACATTTGTACTGCAGAATTATTTCTAAAAGCAAACACTTTATAAACATCAAGGTATGACTTAAATAATACTGTTATTTTAAAATCTTTGCAACATGTATTGAGGAAATTGTACCAAAGTGCTTGGAAAACGACTTCAAAGCTTCTTTGTTTTCCTGCATTGAAATTATTTTTGGTCACAAATGTACACACAAGCAAACTATAAAAAGAAGTTATAGATAATTACATATAAAGATAAAGGTACAAGCAGATTTTTTTTACCTTTTAAGTTAATTTTATTAATAAAGAAATGCACTCTAAGAGACATGTTTGCATTTGGTCTGCTGCTGAAATTGTCCTGATTAAATATTTGATTTGTTTAAAATATCAATATTCTCGATTTTATATTTTGGTTTCCATGTAGTCCATAAAAGGTTGCACTTTTATCTCTATGATACCAATAACGTGTATTTATAGTAAACAAAAACCTTATGTTGAAGATGTTCACTGTTTTATATATAACAATAGTTAAAATATTAATAATAAATTTATTTAAACTTTCAAAAAGGTCAGCGATGAATAAAAATTATATGATACATTGTACGAGTGTAAATTGTATTCATAATTTATATATACACAGCTTTTACAAGACATAGATCTTAAGAGCCCTCTTATAGTTCGACTTTATGGTCATTGCGAAGCATTAGCAAATGAAAACAATTTATAGCTAAGCAGCGTAATTTAATAATTATTGTAAATCATGATAATATCATGAAAAATAATTTCTAATAATGAAATCTGGATATAAAACAATAAGATATCTAATTGTTTCAAAAAAATGAAATTGAAGTTAAGAGAAAATTAAGATTCTGAAGAGCCCCCAGTTGATGATAAGAGCATAACATCATTTACAATTTTTCTTAGACACTCATGTTGAGGAGGATCTGCTAACCCTTCTGGAGCACCTGATACCACCCCCAGATTTTGATGGGGTTCGTGTTGCTTATTCTTTAGTTTTATATGTTGTGTTATGTGTACTATTGTTTGTCTGTTTGTCTTTTTCTTTTTTAGCTATGGCGTTGTCAGTTTATTTTCGATTTATGAGTTTGACTGTCCCTCTAGTATCTTTCGTCCCTTTGTTTTAAAAGTCTGATCACCTTATTGGTGAAATATGTGCACAGAAACTTGTTCTTTTACATCTTAATATAACATAAAGGTATATAGGAAAAACGCTTTTTCTGAGACAGGTGCTTGTGCATATCTGCCAATCCTTAATTTATTTGCTATCAAGATTATTCAAGACTAGTTCATATTGGTTATAACCCGGAAACATAAAGAAAAGGCTTTACTGTGCATTATGTGTTATATTAATCAAAACCCTTAAATCTTACAATTCCCTTTAATTCGAATAAAAAAAGCATAGCGCAACTTTGAAATTCACGGAAGTTCCTCCAATCTATTCTTGTGAACCTTCTTGGGTAACACAGCTTACTTTCTTTCCCTCAATGTGTTTGCTGTCCGTATTTTTCCACTGAGTCTGGTTATCCTTTTTGATGACCTAGTAACGGAAGACAAAATTAGAAGATTTAAGTTTATTATAATGATGTGAAACAATTTTAAACTCATTTTTAATTCAAATGGGAAAAAAAGTTTTTTTATTATCCGAGAACATTTTATATCAGCATAAGCAGTCACCAATATAACTATGATGTGTTGATTTAGTCAAATTATCTTATATTATTAGGAATTCATTTATTTTGATTCTTAAGAGACTGCAATTAATGTGTTCAATAACTTATTCTATAGTAGATTATAAGGACAACATATTCTTAAGCTTTGTGACACCATCATAATTATAGTCGTTTTATATTCACAAAAATATATTTAATTGAGAAGACGGTGACAATTATAAAATCACAATAGTTGATATAAAAAGCCTTTGCAGGACTGCTTTCAAAACGAATAAAACGACGCTGTTTGATCGCAATCAACTATAGATTTTCAATGCAGATTAAAATATCTGCTTCAGATACTTACAAGCGGAAATCCAGTGAAAAATAGAGGCTAAAGCACTTCATAAAAATTATTGACATCCAAACTTTCTATCTCTTTTAGTACGGTTATCACATGTAACCCCAATGTTTATCTATATAGTGATCAGTATTTGCAGACATACTGCCTTGCTTGTCCGCTTATAAGTTTTATGAAGTATGCAGTATCATTCTTTCATGTAATTTCCTCTACTTTAAGGTTTTTGAAACCCCTTTAGTAGAATACACTATTTGTTTTCTACCTGTTAATTATGTACATTTTAAGCTCCCTTTATCCAAAGGTATATAATTATACTTTGTGCAGTTCTGCAGACCATTACAAAATATAACTACACAGTTTTGGAATCTACGACAGGATGTAGGCTTTGCGTGACTCAAATTGTCGTTTTGGTAACCATTACTACGATGCTTATTTTCTGGCATGTATACGATGTTTATTTTCTGGCATGTATACGATGCTTATTTTTTGTCATTTGCATGCCTCAAATTTTCTTTTTGGTAACCATTATTACGATGCTTATTTACTGGCATGTATACGATTCTTATTTCCTGACATGTATATGATGTTTATTATCTGACATGTATACGATGTTTATTTTCTGGCATGTATACGATGCTTATTTTTTGTCATTTGCATGCCTCAAATTTTCTTTTTGGTAACCATTATTACGATGCTTATTTTCTGGCATGTATACGATTCTTATTACCTGACATGTATATGATGTTTATTATCTGACATGTATACGATGTTTATTTTCTGGCATGTATATGATGCTTATTTTCTGGCATTTGCATGCCTCAAATTTTCTTTTTGGTAACCATTATTACGATGCTTATTTTCTGGCATGTATACGATGCTTATTTTCTAGCATGTATACAATGCTTATTTGCTAGCATGTATTCTATGCTTTTTTCTGGCATGGACCGTTTTGAAATATTTTCAGTAATAACTACGTAAAGACCAATAAGATTCTTATTTACGATATAAAAGCGGTTACTGTTTTCAATGTAACGTGTGCTAAGATCGAATTTTTGTGATTTTTAATTTTTTTTATTCTTACGACTCACTCTGAGAGAACAATACTGCAAATAACCCTCTTTCTAAATGAGGAGACTAGTAATAGATGCATTTCAATAAAGTTGTAACGTATTAAGATACAGAAACTGTTACCTTTGAACACTGTAATTATGTAAAAACTGTAGCTTAGAAAACAAAAAAAGAAGAAAAAATATTCATAATCTTTATGAATATTCCAGATCTTCATAAAAGAAAACTAATGAAAAAAAGAAAGAATTGAACACAGTGAATCTTTTCTAATGGAATGTAATATAAATATTGGTTTGTTGTGATTATCGACAGGAAAGTGTAAAACCTACAGGGCTGTTTAAAATTCAATAGATTACCACGAACACAATGTTTTAAGTCTACTTTAAATGATGGTGTATTGATCACAGGATGCAAATAACATTCAAGGTGTAATATGCCGAGACAATTTAAATAAAACCAGGCGGATCAGTCGTAGTCAAAGACATTAGTATTTTTAAAAATGTTGTAAAAGTGGACATTTTAATGGAACCAGCATCAAGGTTAGTTTTTAATTTAATTGTTTTTATAACCTCCACACATCAAATTATCAGTATTGAAAGGAAATACTGTTTTATTTTAAATATTGACTTTTGTTTACATGGTGTTTGTATTGTATACCTTAATGGTGTTTGTATATTCAGTAGTAGATTTAATAATTGACCATCATCCCACATCTCCTTTTGTGTAAATAATTAGAATTTGTCAACTCCAAATCAAGGGGAAAGACCTGCAATTTTGTAAAAAAAAGTATCATTAAAATAAAGGATGGAAAAAAATAACACCCCAAAATACAAATAGAAGAAAGCAAACAACATTCAGTGAGCACAGTCTGTGCCATTGAATAAGAAATATTCGCTAAAAACATACGAATATATCAACATGAACCATGGTTATGTGCAAGTGTGTGATGTTCCCCCTTTTTTTGTGGAAAAATATGATTGAAGGTTATCAAAACATTGAATATTGAAAATACCGGGGAATTATTATTAACACCTTCTCGATCATCGAAATTAAACTGAATCTACCATTTACAATAGAAACACATGTAGATAGAAACAGGATATCTCACTGTGTTTTCTGACAATAGATGTGTGCTTTCGTTCATTTCATCATGTTCGGCTGTATTGTCTTGATAGAGATCTTTCTTGAACCATAATCGTCAAACATAAGCAATGTAAAAGATCATATATTTCTTACATTATGTAACCTCGAGTCAATTATCATTGCATTGGAAGTGATGATTTGTTTGGTACTTGTTTGTCGTAATTCTATGAGTTTATAAAAAAGAAGATGTGGTATTATTGCCAATGAGACAACTATCCACAAGAGACCAAAATGACACAAACATTAACAATTATAGGTCACCGTATGGCCTTCAACAATGAGCAAAGCCCATACCGAATATAGTCAGCTATAAAAGGCCCCGATAAGACAATGTTTGATTTTTGTTTTAGTGTTATAACTAACTCTGAAGAAAACTGGCTCCAATTATCCCCGGGTATTGATAATTCCTAGCTATATTGTGTATAATGTAGAAAACAACTAATGGAATATTCTTCAGGGTATATTCTTTAAAAGCAATCAATGATCTATATAATACTGACTGCTTTATAGAAATCTCTTCTAACAATCATCATTGTAGCTCAAGTAAACTGAATGCGTGCTTACTCAATTTTACCAAAGGACAAGGTATGATAAGAAAACTTCAAATCTAAGACAATATTTTAACCTGATAAGTAGCTTTCCAAAACAAAATTTGAAAAATGAGAAAAAAGGGCGGGCCAAAAACGGACCTTATCGTACCTTGTCCTTTAAAATTCCATTACTAAACAATCAAAAGATTCGGAAAAGAACATGTAAGTGTTCTATAAAAATTATTAAAAATTCACTAAAATTTACAGAAGAAACATTTATCTGTTAAACAATATAAGAAACAATGTGTAATCTATTGCATGTATGGTTACTTAAACAGCTAGCTCAAAGTACTTTTGCAGATTTAGAAGTTGATCACTCTGATATCGGCCGCTGTACGTCCAAATGGCAGCTAGGCCTGTCGTGGTGGATCCGTATAACAATTCACTCATTTCTGTCTAAACTAGTATATATTTGTTTAGGGGCCAGCTGAAGGACGCCTCCGGGTGCGGGAATTTCTCGCTACATTGAAGACCTGTTGGTGACCTTCTGCTGTTGTTTTTTTCTATTTGGTCGGGTTGTTGTCTCTTTGACACATTCCCCATTTCCATTCTCAATTTTATTGAGGTTGATTATAAAAAATCTAAGTTTAAGCGATAAATTACATTAATTGAAAAACCATGATTTCGTTGTAAAATATCTAGTAGTTTCAGTCAATATCGACTCAATCAAATTGAACATTGTAAAACATTTCTGTTCATGGCTCAATTAATAAACTTCTTTTTATCGTATAATATTGAAGACTGTGATAATTCTAACATTGTACAGGAAATCACGTTCATGTCATGTCGCCCTACGAACGATTTTATACATAAATGGTAAGCCTAGAGTTAATAGTAGAGTTTTATAGCCACACGATTCGCCAGTTTTTAAGTCCCTATTCCGACAAGACGTGGCTGGTAATATATCATCTGATAAAACATATGCTATACCCCGGTCAACCCTTTTGGTTAGGCATATTATATCTCTCTGCGAGGTATAACAAAAAATCATTTTATGATAGAATAGAATAGACATAAAGATGAAATATACCAAAAAGACACGTACAAATTACAACATAATCATCTATACTGCATTTTTTATATACACTACGTAAGTGATATTGCTATAAGTGACTAAATGTATGATACTTATTGATTTTTTTTTAAATTTACCATTGCTATTTCAGAAATAGAAGGATTCGTTTCAAATCTTACACACGCCCAAAGTCTGAGCCAGCAAAGCCTCCACAAAAGGATGAATTTGATGATGAATTTCTAGATCTAGGAGACTCTGATTACTCGTCTTCTGATTCTACATCCTCCGATGGTGAGTTGTTTGGTATTTAGTTCTGTCGGGATTGTAAATATGACATGTTTTTATATCCAATTAATATAAACAGAAAGAGTTAAAATAGAAATGGGGAATATGTCAAAGAGACAATAACTCAACGAAAGAGCAGATAACACCCAAAATTGAGGCGCCATTTGATCGCGTGTATCATATGTGTTTTACTTTGGTACACATTGGCTGTGCCTTTAACCCTATATCGGATAGGGATCAAGCCATTTTTAAAAGGGGAACCCAACACATACAAGTCATATAAAAGGGAGGTTCAAACCATAAATTATGTCCCCATACAAAAATACTCTCCCTGAATCCGCAACGTCTTTCTGCATTTTAAGTATAATCATTCATGCACATTTTATTTTGATACGTTTTTGAATGATGCATTGCATATATATATATATTAAGGGTGAATGTTTATTCTATAGTTTGTTTAAATGATGTTTTTGTAGAAAGATTTCGACAACAACAATGCTAATTTATTTAAAATTCATATTTAATCAAAAACGTTTACAAATAAATACAAAACGAGCACTGGTATATAGCCGAGAATAGAAAAACATGTTTAAAATACCAATTGTCAATTCATGATGATAATGCAATATCATATTTAGTATGATAGTTTTTCATGATGAATTACATAATTTTCACATCTTTTTTACAATATGAAATATTCGACCTTTTCGGGACAGTCAATGATTTAATTTCGTGATGACTAACGACATTTATGTGAGGTCATGCCAGCAATAAATTTTATCAATAATAGAAGTCCCATAAACACTTGAAACAGTTCAATCTTCAAATTTTGAAGTGACTTTCATTAAAGTGATTGAATTGTATGATTTACAGAATTATTGTCAAAATAGAATTTAAAATGTTCACACCTATATTGCGATACAATCAGATTAACCCCGAAGTCTACAATTGGTTGTAAAAACACTTAAAAACGGATTTAACGAAATAAATTTAATTTCGACATGTTGATAAAATAAAAATAGTTAGTGAATTGAATACCGTCTCCTTTTTTAACCCCTTATAATTTAGATTACAGATATCAATATCAAGTCTAAGATAGTTTTTATACACTACCAAAATAAAAGATAACCATGCTATTTTATTCTAGATATACATTGTATTATTTATTATATTACAAATCTGCTTTATTCTATCGAATTTACTTCCGCGACTTTTCTTTTGCAGATGAGAACCAATCGTTGTCGTTCCCGGGAAATCATTCAGTTAAACATAGTACAATACTTTGTCAGCAAGTCTATGTCAAATCATGTCGTTATTTTGATAAAGTACCATCTACCTACTTTTTTCGTCGACTTAAAAGAACCTATATAGATTTATCACATCACGGATTGGGCATCGATGGTGTGAAGTCAGTAGCAATAGCACTAGTGGTAGGTACACGATGGTGTGAAATCAATAGCATTAACCCAAGGGATAGGAAGACGATGATGTAAAGTCATTAGCCATAGTACTAGGGGTAGGAACACGGTGGTGTAAAATAAGTAGTAACAACACTAGAGGTAGATACACGATTGTGTGAAGTCAGTAGCAATAGAACTAGCGATAGGTACACGATGGTGAGAAGTCAGTTGCAATAACACTAGTGGTAGGTACACGGTGGTGTGACGTCATAAGCAATAGCGCTAGTGGTAGGTACACGGTGTTTTACAGTCAGTAGCAATAACACTACTGGTAGGTACACGATGGTGTGGCGTCATAAGCAAAAGCGCTAGTGGTAGGTACACGGTTGTGTGACGTCAGAAGCAATATCACTAGTGGTAGGTACACGATTGTGTGAAGACAGTACCAATACCACTAGTGGTAGGTACACGGTGATGTGACGTCAGTAGCAATAGCACTAGTGGTAGGTACACCATGGTGTGAAATCAGTGGCAACAACACTAGAGGTAGATACACGATTGTGTGAAGTCAGTAGCAATGACACTAGTGGTAGGTACACGGTGGTGTGACGTCAGTAGCAATAGCACTAGTGGTAGGTACACGATGGTTTAAAATCAGTGGCAACAACACTATAGGTAGATACACGGTGGTGTGAAGTCAGTAGCAATAATGATAGTGGTAGGTACACGGTGATGTGACGTCAGAAGCAATAACACTAGTGGTAGGTACATGGTGGTGTGATCCCAGTAGCAATATCACTAGTGGTAGGTACACGGTGTTTAGTGGTAGGTACATGGTGGTGTGATCCCAGTAGCAATATCACTAGTGGAAGGTACACGGTGTTGTTAGGTAGTAGTAATATCACTAGTGGTAGGTACACGGTGGTGAGACGTCAGAAGTAAAAGCGCTAGTGGTATGTACACGGTGGTGTGACGTCAGAAGCAAAAGCGCTAGTGGTAGGTACACGGTGTTGTTAGGTAGTAGTAATTTCACTAGTGGTAGGTACACGGTGGTGAGACGTCAGAAGTAAAAGCGCTAGTGGTAGGTACACGGTGGTGTGACGTCAGAAGCAAAAGCGCTAGTGGTAGGTACACGGTGGTGTGAAATCAATGGCAACAACACTAGAGGTACATCAACGATTGTGTGAAGTCAGTAGCAATATCACTAGTGGTAGATACACGTTGGTCTGAAGTCAGTAGCAATAGCACTAGTGGTAGGTACACGATGGTGTGAAATCAGTAGCAACAACACTAGAGGAAGATACACGATTGTGTGAAGTCAGTAGCAATAAAACTAGCGGTAGGTACACGATGATGTGAAGTCAGTTTCAATATCACTAGTGGTAGGTACACGGTGGTGTGACGTCAGAAGCAATAGCTCTAGTGGTAGGTACACGATGATGTGAACTCAGTTTTGTACACGGTGTTTTGAAGTCAGTAGCAATAACACTAGTGGTAGGTACACGGTGGTGTGAAGTCAGTAGCAATAACACTAGTGGATTTTACACGGTGGTGTGAAGTCAGTAGCAATAACACTAGTGTTTTGTACACGATGGTGTGAAGTCAGTAGCAAAAGCGCTAGTGGTAGGTACACGGTGGTGTGAAGTCAGTTGCAATAACTCTAGTGGGTTTTACACGATGGTGTGAAGTCAGTAGCAATAACACTAGTGGTAGTTACACGGTGGTGTGAAGTCAGTAGCAATAGCGCTAGTAGTAGGAAAACAATGGTGTAAAGTCAGTAGCAATAGCGCTAGTGGTAGGTACACGATGGTGTGAAATCAGTAGCAATAACACTAGGAGTAGACGCAGGATGGTGTGAAGTCAGTAGTTAAAATACGAGTGGTAGGTATACGATGGTATGAAGTCAGTAGCAATTGCGCTATTGTTAGGTATACGATGATGTGGTCAGTAGCAATAAAACTAGTGGTTTGCACATGATGGTTTGAAGTCAGTAGCAAAAGCGCTAGTGGTAAGTACACGGTGGTGTGAATTCAGTAACAATAACACTAGTGGTGAGTACTAGTATACGTAGTAGTGAAGTCAGTAGCAATCACACTAGTGGTGGGTACTAGTATACGTAGTAGTGAAGTCAGTAGCAATCACACTAGTGGTAGGTACATGCATTGCAAAAATTATTCAGCATGTTCCTTCAACCAAAAACATAACACGTTTCAAATAAAGCTGATTCCTATTCCAATACAAAATAATCCAATAAAATAGCGCAATAGTACTGAATGTGGCATTTAACACCAATCAATCAATCTATATTTTTAAATCAATTAACGTTTGATGAACTTTGTATTGTTATAGCGACTTTGATTTTTAACCTGAAGCAATTTGTAGAAAATATATCATTACAAACTTTATATTGATGAGATTTCACGACTGTTTTTCTGTGTTGGTTTGATGCACACACTGAGCACTACAATTACATTATTTAAAATCGAATATCAAATGTTGTTTTTTAAATTCTAAAAACAAAAAGAAAGACCAGTTAAAATATCAAACGATAGATCATTTGTTTTGGGACAAAGACTGTCAGTGTTATTTTTTAGTCCATTGTCTTTATTATGCAATTTGTACCGCAAAACCTCAAGAAATCAGTCATTGTATCATATTTCTAATACATTAATAGTATTAATCAATTTGAAACCGATCATTAATTTTATTATTTATTCCATTTTGTTTAAATGGTTTGCAGGTTCTAATAAAACACGTTTTCAAGTTTCCTAAAAACTTTCAGGATAAAAAAACATCAACTCAATAAAGATAAAGAACTCTTCATTTTTCATTCCAGTCTTGCAGTATAACGAAATATAGAATACAATTAGTATTAAGAGAAAGCTATAACGGGATATACAGAATGCACAGTGATGGCCAAAATAATAATCAATAGAAAGAAATCAGCAAATATCTAAGAATATTGAAAGCGAGATGCAAGAGTATATATAAACTTTGAAAATGATGTAGGAACTGAATACTGATTTCAGAAATTCACGATGTACTGAATAGCGAAATCATCTAATTACACCATATATTAATTTTAAAATCATTGTCAGAGAATCTTACAGAATAAGTATATTTTTGAAGATAAAGAAAAATATTATTACCATTCAATAAAAACAGAAAATGAAGGACTCCGCTCATATCCATATTCTCATAGGACGTATTGATAGTAATAAAAATATGAAAAAACGAAAACAAAAAAGTAAAATTTCACATAGGGACAAACAATATATTTGCTGTTGACTGTGTTTATACCTATTAAACTTCTACTCTGATTTTTGCAGAGTAACACAACGGTACAGCGATTGAACTTATCTAATAACGACATAACCAGTGAGGGACTGGCGCATATCTTACAAACATTGCAAGAAAATATTGTTATTACTGATTTAGTAAGTAGTCATTTCATTCTTATATTTAGTACATTGTATATACTATTTATAAGTTCTCGCAATTCTTTTACATGAAAAAATTACACGATTTCTTTTTTAAAAGTCTGATGTTTTGAAAATTATTTATCTAGTTAACAAGGCTACATGTATGAACACTGACCTTTCTTATTTAGATTTATCAAATTAAGAGAAAATGATAAAATTGAAAAAAAATGTTTTGTAAATCTTTTTAGTAATTAGACAATATTTCATATCACCGTGACAATGTTTATTTGGTAAAACTTTTGAAAATTGCTTTACTTCGTACTTCATTTGGATTTTTAGCTTTTTTGGATTCGAGCGTCACTGATGAGACTTTTGTAGACGAAACGCGTGTCTGGCGTATATACTATATTTAGTCATGGTATCTAAGATGAGTTTATTTACCATGTCAAGAAAATGACAGTTGTTTAAAACCATTATTTTTACCATTTAATAAGAAGATTTCCTTTTTGAAATTCCCTCTGAGTTCAGTACTTGTGTGATTTTACTTTATACATTCTAATGTAAAAGTCGGAATGGAACGTTCTGACCAAATTGCCAAATTTGTCTTAGGTCCATGCATTCCTGGGATTTGGGAGATGGGAAACTTTTCCTTGTGTGTGATCATTGAGTTATTATAGAAATCCTGGACTCTTTTACTCTCCTTTCTACAGTTTCGCTATGTGAAAACACTAGCTGCCGGAAAAGTTGGTCTCTCCTCGTCATCTCCAGACAACTATGTTATGTATTGGGAACTTATTTTTATAAGGAGAATATGATTATGAATAATTTTAATATCTTAGCTATAACAATGATGTTTAATTGTAGAATTTAAGTAACAATAACCTATCGACGGGAGGTGCTGTGTTACTCGATGGAGCCTTATCGAATAACAGAATAATAACCAAACTAGATATATCTGGTAAGTTCTATGTCTAAAGAACATATTAATTCCTGAATAAGATTTAAATACAACTAATGTTCTCCAGCTGATCCTATAGCTAGCAATATTCAAGGTAATTTATACAAAGTACCCTTACAATATGTGTTTTTGCCCTTAAGTGCCCATTTTAGAAAACTAGCACCCTTCTACCCTGAGATTCAAGCTGGAACACCGTTAGTTAGTATATAAAAAGTAATTTTCAGATTTCTTTAATCTTTTAGTATAAAGAATAGTGGGCTCCTAAAATTTCAAGTGGGTCCCTGACAATAACATCTTAGGGGCCCAGCTAGCCCCTAAAGAAAAACATTTAAGTTTAGTCCCTTCCTATGTACTGACTAAATGATAACTTTTTGTCTTGTCATCATTGAATTCGAATAAAGGTGTACAATTTGGAAATTAGTATGGCGTTCATTATCACTGAACTAGTATATATTTGTTTAGGGGCCAGCTAAAGGACGCCTCCGGGTGCGGGAATTTCTCGCTACATTGAAGACCTGTTGGTGACCTTCTGCTGTTGTTTTTTTTTATTTGGTCGGGTTGTTGTCTCTTTGACACATTCCCCATTTCCATTCTCAATTTTATAATAGTCCTCGTATTTTTGCAAATGATTGTACAGGTTATAGTGTCAACTCACTATCTTGGTTAATTACAATACCTTCTTTTATTTATCACCTTTTAAAAACAGTGCTATTTTGAACAGACTTATAATAACTTCAGGTACTGTTTTGAGAGTTGAATCTTTAAACTCTCTTTTTTGTCTTATGTTATTGAGACAAAAACAATGAAAACATATATATAAACTGAAAAGAGTAATAGTTAATTTATGAGATATATTTGTACTCATGAAACATAATTCGCTCAGAACCTCCTAAGAAACAACGACATTGAACATCCTTGTTATATTGACGGAGCAATATGGGGAACAACGAGTAAAACCGAGACATCACTGGCGTTTATCCGATTAACTCAGTTTCGGCCTTTTAACTAAAAGGATTTCTATGCCAATATGCCAGATTTGAACATCGTGAAACCATTCACATCTGAATTCAGCCCTGTTTATGTTGTTTGCACAAAATTATGCTTTTCGCAACTGACAAGCTCATGATGAAAAAATTGGAATGATGCTTCCAACCCCAACCATAAAAAGTTGGAATGATATCTAAACAACCATATAAAAATGAAGTAGTATTTCCAGAACATATATCAAAATTTGTAGAAATACAGACAAACCTTTACAAATAAAGAACAGTGAAAATACATACATCTGTCAACAAACCAGTTCAAAGAAAAATTAGAGATTACAAAATTTAAACACAATCGATTTATAACCAAGGGTAAATCGAATGTTTGAGTGAGTTTTATATTATATAGCAGTTATTGTCGACTTCACACTAAAATCCCTAGCAATCGAGATGATTTCAACTTACAAAATTCAAATTTCTCAGCAGTAACATACCCTCTGATCCGTCGTATGATATTTTCATATTTCAATTGATACGTTATGGTCGAAACTATACAGGCTGACATACAGGGGTGTGCTTGTTACGTAGAGACGGTTCCAACAGTGTTATGAGGAGGATAGTTTAAAAATGACATTCCGTACATTTTATGTACACCATCTCGAATTGGTTAATATATACGATATGTCTGTAAAATTGAGAATGACTGTTATACCGTGTCTGCATTTGCGTTGTTATACGACGTGTTTCAGTAATTTGTACACCCAACAATCATGTATTTATTTTTGAAGTTTTCTGTTATGGTTTCGGTTGGATAACGTGTAATGTCTTATCGTTGTAGTCCAAATAATTATAAAATTGCCTTTCAATATCACCATTACCAAGACAAAAAAAAGACTGGTATTGTAAAAAATAGTTGTATAATCTTCGAGATTACATGTTCGTTACGTAAGTGCCTCTCTGTTTGTGATGTTCCAGTGTGTCTCTCGTTTAAGGAAGAAGTACGTAGATGTTCTGTGGTTTGTAAATTTTATCGATTATTGCATTATTTGTTTTTGCGTTTCTCTATAATAAGTTTTCCTGTGTGTGTTTGCTCTGTATTTTTGTCACTTAATAGTGTAGTCATTTTAGCGATATTTTTAAACATTTTTATATAAACGAGAGGTTTGCCTAGCCATGAAACCATTTGTATTTCTTAAAATTTCCTCTTCCAAGTAAAGAATATGGTAGTTTATATCAAAAAGTTCATTTCAATGGCTGTTGGCGTTTGTTTCTGTTGCATTTTAGTGTTCTTTTGTTCCTTTGTTTTCCTCTGATATTTGATGCGTTTCCATAGGTTTTAATTTGTAACCCGGATTTTTTCTCTCTCTCAATCGATTTATGACTGTTGGATACCGGTATACTACTTTTGCCTTTATTTGATTAGAATACAGTCCAAATATTTTTTTAATATTATACAAACTACTTAACCTGCAAGAACCGTTGTTTTCATCTACACCGTATCGCGACCGGTTTATATCGCTTAATAGTTATTTGATAAATGCAATATTGAGTGCACTACGGTTTAATTGTATTGTTTTCCCTAAAATTAGGTAAATTGAATGTCCTTGTTTAGTTTTGTTCAAGACATACCTTTCCCTCTAATCATTTAAATTATTTTTTATCAAAAGACAGAATCCCTATATGTGTGGAGTATTCGTAGTTTAAACAATATTTTCAAGCATACGTTGCTCATCACGGTTTCCTTCGTACCTTTGTATCTAGTTAAAAGGGAAAGGATCGATTAACTTCGATTTTAGCCAATACTTTTATTTAGCCTTAGATCACTATCGTTTTTAACCCGTCAACATTAGAAAATACAATTACATTTTGAAAACTGATGATTTCTCGGTCAGTAGACCGAGGTATGTATGTAACAATACATTTCACGCTAGTTAGACTTGTATAAAGAACGAACTTCGAGGGAAGTGGTGTTACATGTTTCCAATTTTAATGAAATCTTATTTGGCATGAAAATTAACATTTAATAAACATGATTTTATTGTTGAAAGTACATAGTGATATTGATTTAGTTCCAAATTTGAAGTGTTATTCAATACATGTGCAGGATATTACATCCAGCAATATATGTTTCGTTATGTTGCCGTAATTACGAGCATTTAAAACAATTTAGTTATCAATATTGTTATTTGGAGGGTTTTCTTTGTACAATGTCATTGCTCAATCATTTATCATTTCACGATTAACTAGACTATATTTTATGGCTAAACATATATTTTTGAGAAGTTCAAGCATACGCCATGGAGAAAAAAAATGATAAATCATAGAAGGATAGTTCCAGATTCAATGTCTTAAGTTAGAAATGTTAAATTCAATACCAAATTAGAGATTCGAGCTTACAAGTTCAATATCAGAAAAATCAAAACAGAAGATAACGTTTTTTTTGTTTTAAATTTAAGGACCAATGGATTTTTTGTATATTTTTTTCTAAATAAAAGTAATTTCAAAATGCCGTGAGAATTAAATTGATTAGATCGAAAAGATAAATGAGATCCCTGCAGCACATAAAATGTTGACAAAGATAATTAAACTCCTTTTAATAGGTTTCGATAACTCGTTTATTTAAGATGTATTCATGATGAAAAAAAAAGCTTGATACAGATAAACTTTCATTAGTTTAATATTCTAATAAATCAACATTAAACGATATTATACAATGAACTAATATAAAGGATTCAGAAACAAGCAATTGTTCTAAAACCTAACAATACAAATGAACAAAAACGAAATTTTCTTTACTACCTTAATCGAAAACACTCATAACCAAAACCATCGGCAAAAGAAGTGCCAAAGACATCTACAATGATTTATTCCAGATGAAACTGGAAACTAAGTATGTAAATAATAACAAAATTTGTTAAAGGATATGAAAGGTGTGTTTTTCATGAATTCCGTGCCGTAGAATGATGATACTCAGCCCACCAGCACCGGTATCTATTCAATCTTTATATGGGAACAATGTATGTGTAGATAAAATGCACACTGTTTCTGTCTGAACATATATGTTTAATTTATATTTTGCTTCCTATATCTAAATGAAAGATTCAGAAACGTCTTGTAACGTTAACATGTATCCTATATATGATTGAAGTTTGACGTCGTCGAAACTTTCCTCATGCTTGACTGTGCATTATAAATTATACTCAAGTCAGATTATAGATAAACGGAACTTCGTTTTATCTTTTTTTAGATATTATTCAGGTGTATGGAATGGAATGAGATTTTATTCTGAATATTAATTCTTGCATTTGTTCAGTTGTAAAATTTCGTGTGAAATTTTTGCCTTGATTCTTTTAATTTACTAATGCTATAACACTTCCTGGACTCGAATGAATAACATTCATATGGAACTAGTTCCAGTATTAATTAGCTTTGTAAACCGAAGATGTAGAGAAATGTTTACATCTTATTTAATGAAGCCCCAACTATTTGATTGGTATCGAAATGCAAAAACATAATATTTGTTTGTAAACGAACTAGCCTTATATTGATTTTGCTCTGATATTGAAAGGTTTGTTGGCATACATGATTTAGCAATGTATATGCAAACATGTTTTGTAAATTTCGAATAATAGAATTTTTAATAAATCGATATGGTATATACAAGTCTAATCATTTACACTATTTAAAAGTAACTTCTTAGAAAATAATTGAAATTGCAACCCAATTTCAAAAGATAGTTATGGTGACCTTATAACGCCGATTACAGTTAAACATGGTGACATTGCTGCTTGTACCTAATAACTCTTTGAGTAGAAGAAAACACCATATCGATAATAAGAGCAAAAACTGATGTAGAGGTTTGCTTTAAGAAATATTCATCATATACTAGTAATCTAATTCACCGTAGCAGTAAGTTCTCCGGAAAAAGGCTAACTTGACTTTGATTACACATAACGTTTACTGCCTGATTTAGTTTATGTACTAGAGTATATTGATATTTAAGATACTTAAAACTTTCCGCTGAAATTTGCAGCTCTGACATTATAGTACAATAGTTATCAAAGATATCAGGATTATAATTTAGATAGATATACTTGTCACATATCATCATGAGACCTACTTGCAATTCTTTTGTTAAATACTTGTTTGGCTTCATAATTATTTTGATTTGAGCGTCACCGATGAGTCTTATGTAGATGAAACGCGCGTCTGGCGTATTAAATCATAACCCTGGTACCTATTAATAGCCACGAATAACATGAAACCTTCCTAGTTTTTTTTTAAACCGTTACACACTGAAGCAGGCAATAATAACGTGTACGTTCAGCTTCTCGGGATCACATTCTGTTTCTTTGGGTCAGTAAAAAAAGACTACAGTTATCAAAATATTCATCTCGTGCAATAAAAATTGGTAACGTTAATGTACTTGCTCATGATATTGGTGATTGAACCTTGACATGCATGAAGATTTATTCGACCGTCAAATGGTTCATATCATGATTTAAAACTCGTTTCTGTATATTTTGTCAATGAACTCTTGGAAAGTAAGTTCCGTTTGACTATACGCAACTTTATTTCCATTAGATTATTACTGTATTGGTATACTATAGGGTTATTGCATGAATATTGGGGAATATTGTCCCGAGTAGAACTTTATATTGCACGAGCTTGCGAGTGCAAATATATGTTCTACGAGGGACAATATTCCCAAATTTTCATGCAATTACCCTTTTATTGTATAACAATATAATATTTGAAAGTAAAAACGGGTTTGAACTAAGATTTTGTCGTTGATGACGTCATGAATTTTGAAGATTTAGTGCAATATTGGAATTTATTGCACGGTAACTTTGGTTACTTTCTGTGGGAAAAAATCTAATATCTATCGCTAATTGCATATTATAGCTAAAATACAACTCATTTTCATGTCAGACGTGAAATTAGAGTGTTTTTTCAAATTAATATTTTCCATTAGCACGCTTTGTTTTCTGATAACTAGGATATAGAAGTCTTATTCATTATTCATTATAATGAGAAATTCATTTAAACTATAAAGTTATCGCACTTAGTTGATGTACGGTAATTGATATTTTCAATTTCAAAATTAAAGTAATTGATAAATTCGCTTGCCCCGGTATGTTCAATAGTTTTCAGACTTATATTGGTAGTCCCTAATAAACTTTAATAGCTAAAAACTTTCTGTTTCAAGAATGGATTAACTATTTATATCACGTAATCTTTTATAGTTATATTATATATAAAAGGAAAGTCATTATTGCTTTTAACAATTTTGTCAAGAATGTTTCTTTGCATATTTATACCTTGAGATTTATTAAAAAAAACACCTCTTAAACTGTTAAACCTGTAAACCCTTGTCCTTTACCTCTTAAAAAATGAAAGTGCTACTTTTAGCATTAAGTGGACCGAAATGACCTGTCTATGACTTTGTCAATATAGTAGTTATATGGTTTGCGAATATTGAAGTGTTTTAGGTGACGCCTGCATTTTGTGTTAGTAGTTATATATGTTATTGGGAAAGTAGATAAGTCATCACTTTAACAATTATGATATGTTATAAAACAATAATTAATCATATTTACAATATAAAATATAATTGTTGTCTTCAACATTAATAATACGTTAACAATAGCGTAACAGTGTAAAAACGATGTTGATAAGTCATTGAGGATCATCTCATAATCATTTTCTTAGGTGTTGCTTTTACATTAAAAAGATAAGATGCGGTTATCGTCTTGCAACAAACGCAAAACATGCCTTTGTTAGTGTTTCAATATTTTAACTTTTAGTTTCTAGTGTACAATTTGGAGTTTAGTATGGCGTTCATTATCACTGAACTAGTTTATATTTGTTTAGGGGCCAGCTGAAGGACGCCTCCGGGTACGGGAATTTCTCGTTGCATTAAAGACCTGTTGGTGACCTTCTGCTGTTGGCTGCTCTATGGTTGGGTTGTTGTCTCTTTGGCATGTTCCCCATTTTCATTCTCAATTATTTTAGTATATTACCGAATTTATCAACTATGGTGTATCTTAAACGTGATGTTTCGTCCCTTATACAGATAAAAACAATTGCTTGTATTGCAAATGAGATACCTATACTCCACCTGAGATTAAATGACAAAATATAATCAATTAAAGGTTTCCGTACGACCTTCTACAATGAGAAAAATTCTTAAAGTGATGTCAGCAATACAAATTCGTAATGAAATGTGTAAAACGTTCATACGAGAAATCTAACGGCCAGATTTATACAATACTATTAAGAAATACAAAATGACAGACATGAAACAATGACAACTTAATCACAGGCTCTACACTTGGACTTAGAACCGGCAGCTAAGAAAAGTGGCGGGCTGAAGCATGGTTCATACATGTAAATACAAACACCATAAACACATAATGTCATTTAAAACCAATCAATTTTTGCATTATATTAGTTAAAATTTAATGGAACTTAAATGAAAATACATTTTCATTGCTACCTAGTTGATTGATCAAAGCAATGTATCATTATTATTTATCTGTAAAGTGATGAGACAATTGGGCATATTTACCTGTCACTGATGTTTTATCTAATTGTTTTAATTAATCATATATTACAGACAATCAATTGTAGCAAATAGTTATGCATAATGTTCAGTCAAAGGAAGGAGCATTACGATAAAAATACTACATTTAAATATGCATTACGTTCTACTGATTTCAATGAGGATTGTTGGATATGTACGACAAAAATTACATCAGTTAAGGACTTGCGCGTTACATTTTATTTAACCAGGTTCGCTGTTTGTTTTAATCCTGCATAATTTGACTAAGTGCTTGTATAATTAAAATGACACCCATTGTTAAAATCGTGCATTACGTACACTGAAGTGTATGTACAATGTAAATGAAACCCACAGGAAGTGAAGCTATTAACCACCTCAGCAGTTGAATTTAGTGTATAATAAATTCGCACAAAAGTTCCCAACCACTATAATTATACAATCCTCAATCTCATACCATAATTGGTATAATGTAAACGATAATTAAATATTCATTTACTCAAAATATTTCATAGAAAATCTGGGAGGTACTTTTGAATTTAAATCCCAGGCAATTTAAAATGACAACTGTAACGAATGCCAGTTTGTAAATTAAAGGATGAACTGAAAAAGAAGCATACAAATTAAATGACAATTTAAAAATGAAAATTATTGCCAAATTTGATTTTGAGACATCGAACTAGAAATAGCATAGGCAAATTAAAAACTACGGGGTTTATAAAAACTGACAAAGTCAAGCACTGTCAATAAATCATGCGTAGACCGCAAATACATATATTAAAATAAGCTGTTGAAGAATGTTGTTCTGTTCAAGTGATTATGTTTTATTCATTCGCATTACATTTACAAGTCCTTCTATATTTTGGAAGTAACTCTTGTTTAGAAAAAAAACAATCTTTCAATAAATTCTGTGTGACTTTTGCTTTGGACGGACATACTATTTGCTAAAAAGTTTTAAACTTCATAGGTAACACAAATTTATCAGCGTGGTTTGGTATGTTTTCTAGAAATTTATTTGACATTAACAATTAAGTTTTGCAGTAAATGCTTCTTCTATCCTAAATCTGCCAACAAAATGTTTAAAAGGACAAAATAACTGCCATTTCTCTAATATTCTGATTATGTTCCAGGATTTCATGTTTTAATGTATTTTGCATCCATTCAATGCATTTGAACTTGTTTTCAATTCAAAAGACTGTTGAAAAAGTTTAACATTTACATACAAATTGTTACATCAGATAAACAATGACAACATTAGTGCACTGCTGTTCAAAATTTACAATTCGATTAACAATTGTTAATACATCGAATATATCAATCTACAAGCGCGTTACGTTTGACATCATATAACGACCGAAATATTAATTTCTTAGCTGTTTAATAAATAACAACATGGAAGATTTAAAAGCGTTTGATTTCCAAACCAAACTATAATGTTTTATCAATTTTATATTGATACAAAAAGACATATTAAAATTAAAACGGCACCATTATCATAGTACTAAAAGTTTATTTCACGGAACGCTTGAAGGTAAAATAGACAGTACAAAGTGATTATAACATCTGATTAATCCACTTTACCGCTTTTATTATAATACTTAAAATTGTTTTATTACTTGCTGAAATTGTTTGTTAAATCGTGTAAAGTACTAAAACATTATGGGATTGCACTTTTCATATGTGAGCAGTGACCTTTATTTTTTTAAAGTGATAAAAAAAAACACATTCAGGCCTTTACACAAAAAATTACACTGAGCCAAATTGGTATGAAAGGTAACTCGTGTCTGTCATGTTGAAATACTTGCTCCTGACTTGGCAAAGGCACATTATTTGTGTGGCGTGTTACACCTCAAAGTTTATGCGAGCACTCACCCCTAGTCCAACTCAGCACAGATGTAACAGCACAATATGAGAACATAGTCTTTCATAATATATAGTATCAATCAGTAAACATCCAACAGATTAAGCGTAAAGACTTTCTGTATTTACGCTGTCTCAAAATTCACATAACATTTTAATTGTATATTTCAAGCTAACGGATTTACTGAAGGTGATGCTGTACATCTTTCAAATTTAGTAAAAGTAAGTAGAGAATTTTATATGTTTGTTTAACGATCTCATTAAACAAAAACAAAATTAGAAACAATAATTAAGTGATGTATCATAGCTTTTCTATGTTTTTATGTTTGCAAAAACAGCATTTATGATTGCAAGTTAGTGAAATTAATTCGAAGTCGTATATATATTCAACGAGGACACACTAAATATTTTACAAAGTAGTAATAATCTGAATAAGATAATAACAATAATAATAATGTCAATAACGGTTATTGTTTTGTAAGCAATGGGTACAAATAGTTGCATTATAAATAACATATATTATCTTTATTTGCAGAAAAATCAGTCTATACGAACTTTATCTTTAAGTAAAAATTGTTTTCGAGAGGAAGGAGGAATTGTTCTTGGTAAAGCTTTAGGTGAGTAAACTTCTCATGCAAACATGGTCAATGAGTATGGTATTCCAAATGCATTACCCTTCAGAAAATAATTGTGTGAGTGCTAAGGACATAAATAGTGTTTACGTTTTATTTTTCACATTTATTATAAGCGATTACAATTACCCAGTAGCAATACGATAATAAAACACGTACTTTACCAGTTAATAAAATGTTCAGAAAATACAAAGCCTATGAAGATGTTCTTTTGTTTTGATAGAACAATCCTTAATCAGAACGGGATATACATATATTGGTGTAATTTTCAGACTTATATGTATATGTCGTGTACAAGTTGCAATTTTGTACAGGTTATAACGTGTACAAAAATATTGTACATGTCATAACTTGTATAATGCAAAAATACAAGTTATAACATGTACAAAAGTACCTCGTACATGTTATAACCTGTACAAAATATTGCTTAAAAATGGTTTTAACTTGTACAAAATCGAAAAATAAGGATATGTTTCTATTATCGTAACAGACGTTATTAACCTCAATAATATTTTCATAACTTTTTTATGATTCCTTCATGTTGGTGTATTTTGTCCTTTTTTGATATAGTTAATGGCCAGGGTCGGTATTACGAAGCATTCCTAAGACCTGTCATAAAATATATCTTAGGACATATCTTATGATATATCTTAGAACATGTCTTATGATCCTGTTATGTCTATCTATGGTCATATCTTTATTTGATGAATTATAATTATGAGTGCCCACTTTGAGGGCAATAGTAAAATACTTTCATTCTAGTTGACACTAAAAGACATAAGAGGATAGCCAGGACAGATGTGTCTACAAATAAAATTTGGAATGCAAATGGGGTATGTGTCTAAAAGATAACAACCCTCCTATGAAGCAGACAACATCCAAAGGCCACAAAAACATGTTTTCAAAGTAGAGGATATATATTTAAAACATCAAAATGACATTCGCCTCATGCAATGATCTTATAGTTTATAAAAAAAATGAGTTATAAATTTACATAAGTGACATGCTGCAGGCCAAAAATGTTTGAGTAGATCCAAAGACATTGATAATGAAGCGTGGTCCAATAAAAACTATTTCAGCTCTCTCTTGCTTTTACAGATTAAGCATAAAAGACATTGTTTAAGTCTTTGCATGCTATACAACGAGAGGGAGGAATATTTCCCAAAATTATTAGGCATTGTTCTTAAATTTTTGGGAAGAATTTAGTTACTAGAACTAGTATTTAATGTAATTGTCATTTAGGAAATGCAAGCTTATAGTAAATAGTGTCACACTTATTTAAGCCATGATGGACTGCATAAAACATACAATTACATGAAAACACATTTTGCCAATATAAGTCATGAAACAAATATTCCTGAAACTTTGTGATCATTCTCCTCTACGGAAAAAGACACGTTCTGGCCTTTTTATTGTTGTTCTTTATGCATTGGTGAATTTAAATGTATATTTTACTTCATTAAGATTTATCTTAAATTTTGTACAAGTTAAACCCATTTTTAAGCAATATTTTGTACAGGTTATAACATGTATGAGGTACTTTTGTACATGTTATAACTTGTATTTTTGCATTATACAAGTTATAACATGTACAACTTTTTTGTACATGTTATAACCTGTACAAAATCGCAACTTGTACACGACATATATACATAGATGGGTCGTTAAGATATTCGATAACAAATCTTACTGTCTTTTCTTCTACAGTGAAAGTTGTTTAATGCATAACGAAAAGTTATCTGGCAATGTGTTTTTATATTTATTAATGTGCTATCACTCAATAAATCAAATTTCCATGAGTGCTCACAAATCACATATCCAATTGAACTTGATATAAAAAGTACGGCCGAAAATAAAGAATTCTGGCTTTTGAACTCAATATTTTTTTTTGTACTTAACACATGGGGTTTCTCAGAAGTAACATATCATTTGGTCTTTTTATATCCGTTTAATCCGACATGTTCCTGTATGTTATCAATCCTTATGCGGTCTTCAGTATCAGTGGGATTACTCCTTACGCAAAAACTTATCGAACTCTATTGTGAGGAAGAACGAATGAATCGACACAACATAGGTTTTACGAAACGCGCGTCTGGCGTACTAAATTATAATCCTGGTACCTTTGATAACTAATTACAATCACAAACTTAAATTGATTCACCAATCCAATGTGTTTGTGACTCATGTCTAAAATCGGTGGCAGATTTTCTATATGCTATTCTGTCTATAATAAAAATAAAATATTGACAATACTTTCTCCATCCTCACATGTGTTATTATTATCTGGTATATTCACTATTTAATGTAACGACCGATATTGCTAACCTATTTTCATAAATTGAGAGAGTTAGTTAAATCCACCATCTTCCTCCCCTATTTCAAGTGATATCATTTGCCGATGAATCGTATGTCTGTTAATTGCATATGATATTTTTTAGGGAATTATTTTTAGATATCCTGAATATCCTCATTTATATTGTACAAATTCAGATTTTTAACTTTTATTCTTGATTTCAGAGTGCAATGATACAATAACATATCTGGACCTAAGCTGGAATCATCTTCGACAACGAGGGGCTGTCTCTTTATGTTACTGTTTACAGGTAAAATGTTTTAACAAATACATGGAATACTTAACAAATTACCGCCAAAAATTGTCATGGAGATAAGACATTTCATCAACAAAAACTTTAACTGAAAATGACTACGAATATTAAATATATTCTGTTATTTGTAAAGGTTAAGTTTTATATTTTAATTTAAGAAAAGTGGGCTATTCCTTGTATGTAGTGTACACCCAAGTTTTCTGGTGGCAAAAACAGTATACATGGAACTCCTTTTTTCCTGTTCATTTTATGGTATGAAATCTACAAAAGCGCACATTCTACATGTGATAACAATGTTTAATGATAGCAAATGTTTTATTAGTTAAAAATCAAGCTTATTTCAAGTCTAAGTTGATGCATAACTCACAACAAAACAATTCCTTTGTTCATCAATGTCCTCTGTTTTTAATTCCTCTACAGTGTTTCTGTTGTTTTGTTGTTTACTTCTGATAGTTAATGTGTTTTCCTCGGTTTCAGTTTGTAACCCGGATTTTTTCTCTCTAAATTGATTTATGACTTTCAATAAGCGGTATTCTACTGTTTCCCTTATTATACCCCCGCTTTAAAAAAGGGGGGGTTTACTGTTTTACCTCTGTCTGTCCGTCAGTCCGTCAGTCCTTCAGTCCGTCCGTCAGTCAGTCCGTCCCATGAAACTTTCGTCACATTTTTCTCAGGAACTACAATACAAGGATTTCTGAAATTTGGTTTCATGGTTTATCTAAGTCAGCTATACCGTGTGATGCGTTTTCAGATTGATCACTTGACAACTTCCTGTTTACCGAACACTTGTATGATTTTACACATGATAGCCAAGTTGAAAATTTTCGTCACATTTTTCTCAGGAACTACAATACAAGGATTTCTGAAATTTGGTTTCAGGATTTATATAAGTCAGCTATACCGTGTGATGCGTTTTCAGATTGATCACTTGACTACTTCCTGTTTACCAAACACTTGTATGATTTTACACTTGATAGCCAAGTTGAAAATTTTCGTCACATTTTTCTCAGGAACTACAATACAAGGATTTCTGAAATTTGGTTTCAGGGTTTATCTAAGTCAGCTATACGGTGTGATGCGTTTTCAGATTGATCACTTGACAACTTCCTGTTTACCGAACACTTGTACGATTTTACACATGATAGCCAAGTCGAAAATTTTCGTCACATTTTTCTCAGGAACTACAATACAAGGATTTCTGAAATTTTGTTTCAGGATTTATATAAGTCAGCTATACCATGTGATGCGTTTTATGATTGATCACTTGACAACTTCCTGTTTACCGAACACTTGCATATTTTTACACTATTAATATTATCCACTTGCGGCGTGGGTATCATCAGTGAGCAGTAGCTCGCAGTTTACTTGTTAAGCCCTACGTATTGACATGTCACTTATGTTATTTCTTTACAACAATTTATATGCAACCTAAATTCGTCGCTAGATACACAGATTTGATTTGCAAGTTTTGCTGTACCTGTATACGAATTATTTCAAACTAAAAAAAAGCACGTCTTAATTTTTTACGGGGATGGTCATTTAACTTTTTTTACGGGGATGGTGTTTTTAACTTTTTTGAATTCGAGCGTCACTGATGAGTCGTGTGTAGACGAAACGCGCGTCTGGCCTATATACAAATTTTAGTCCTGGTTTATGATGAGTTTATTTACAACCACTGGGTCGATGCCACTGCTGGTGGAGATTTATTTCCCCGAGGATTTCACAAGCCCAGTAGTCAGCACTTTTTGTGCTGACATGAATTGTGATTGATATGGTTATATTTATTAATTTACTGTTTACAAAATTTTGAATTTCATGAAAACTAAGGCTTTTCTACCTAAGGCATAATTTACCTTAGCTGTATTTGGCAACACTTTTAGGAATTTTGGTCCTCAAAGCTCTTCAACTGTATATACAAATTTTAGTCCTAGTATCTATGATGAGTTTATTTACAGCCACTGGGTCGATGCCACTGCTGGTGGAGATTTATTTCCCCGAAGGTATCACAAGCCCAGTAGTCAGCATTTTTTGTGCTGACATGAATTGTCATTGATATGGTTATATTTATTAATTTACTGTTTGCAAAATTTCGATTTTTTTGAAATACTAAGGCTTTCCTTCCTCAGGCATAGATTACCTGAGCTGTATTTGGCAAAACTTTTAGGAATTTTGGTCCTCAAAGCTCTTCAACTTCGTACTTTTTTGGCCTTTTTAACTTTTTTGGATTCGAGCGTCACTGATGAGTCTTTTGTAGACGAAACGCGCGTCTGCCGTATATAAAATTTTTAGTCCTGGTATCTATGATGAGTTTATTTACCAAGCCCAGAAATTTAGATATGATCCGGGTAAACTAATCAAACTTTTAACATGTTTGAAAAAACTTAGCATTAAGAGTTATCAATTCACCAGCGTAGTTGGATCTTTGTTATACACATATGCACTTCCACAGTACTACAATCTGTCGATACATATATTTTAGTATTACACAAGGTCATTTATTTCTGTAACTGCTGGAATTGTACTAATTGATATTCTACTCTTCAATTCATGATTTTTGTATAAGTTGTTATTGGCTCTGACATAGCTGTCAGTACTGCGAGTACTTTCAGATCTCTACCTCGTGTTGTTTTTTTTTATTGTAAGGGTTCTATAAATACCTTGCAACGTCCGATCTCAGTTTTTATTAATTATTTTTCTTTGTATCGATCTGTTTAATCTGATTAATAAGTAAAACTTTTTTCATGTTTTTTTTTATAGTTTGATCTTATGTTGTACTGATACACCATTTTCCTAGAATAGGGGTGGGTTGAGCGTTAACAAAAATGATTAAAGATGCCTCAATTTTCATGTGACTATTGCAAAGTAGGAGCATGTCGTTCAGTGATTGTCGTTGGTTCATGTCTGTCATATTTGTTTTTCGTTAATAACTTTCATTTATCATGTCTATTTTGACGAATATTTTCACATTTTTATAGTTTGATATTTGTAATGTCGGGGCCTTTTGTAGCCGGCTATACGACATGGTTTTTTTTCTAATTGTTGAAGGCCGTATAGTTGCCTATAACTGATTACATTTCATTCATTTGAACTTTGGTGGATAGATGTCGTATTGGCAATCATACCACATCTTCCTATTTGAGTATTCAATCATCTGCTTTTCTCAACTGCTCCTTCGTTATTCTATGCAATGAACAAGTAAATTCAGCATAAGAACAGTATTGCCTTTATTTCAATTTCAGATAAATAATACAATTGAGTCTATAAACCTAGCATGGAATGGTTTTGGTATGGAAGGTTGTTACGAGATGGGCAAAACACTGTTAAACAATAGGACAATAACAGAACTAGATTTGACTTCGAACAGAATTTCTCTAGATGCATTTAGACAACTGCTCCCAGGAGTAGGCAAAAATAAAACTCTCAAGATACTTAGGGTAAGTCATTGGCAATCCAACTATTTTTCAATATTGAAATCGAAATAATGGAGATAATTATTTGTGTCCATAACCAAATAATGTCGGCTAGTAAAATTACAATAAATAGGTGAGTGTTCAAGATTTAGGAGCATATGTATATTCGTTCCACTGAATAATCTTCTAAAACGTAGATTACGGCTGCACATGCACATTTGTAGAAATAATTTCATTTAGCAAGGATAATAGATAAGATGAAAAGTTTCAGTAGAATTCTCTGCACGTTTTCTCTTCCTACATCGATCTTGCTCGATACAATAAATACGTTTATCAAATTAGATAGTATAGGTAGTGTTATTGAAAAACGTGTGTGAATCCTCCCAATTTAAGCTGTGTAAAACCTTTAATTTTGAATACTTAAAATTTCTTTTACAGATTGGGTTCAACCCATTAACAACAGATGGTGCAATAGATGTCTTACGCTCTATATTTATTTCCGAATCGGCAATTGAAGATTTAGACTTATCTGTAAGTACATGTTGCCTATAACATTGAAATTGAATAATAACATTGTTATCAAATACAACCAATTTGAGCTTTTCGTCATGTAAATGTTATTGGATACATTTCTTTCAAACTGTAAAACGACATTAAGAAATAAATTAATAACAATAAAATCAAGAAGATGCGGTATGAAAACCAATGATGCAACTCATCATGTAGAAATACTATTAAATCATCTGGATTACTTTTTAAAATAAATTTAATCGACAAATATCGTATTCAAATTATTTTCGTTGTTGTAGGTCTGGTGCCTTCGATAACTGTTGTTCAAATATGGTGTATATTTACAGGACATTTTAGTTGATGACAGTTTTATGAAATTACTTACTGAAGTGAAAGAAAAGAGAAATATACGCGTTAAACACGGTGTTGTATTGCGTCACGATGAAATCACGAAAGGAGAACATACGAGTGTACTGGATACAGATGATCCAATGACAATACTGTTTGAGTATATGAAGCAAAAGAATCTGAGATTAATTGACTTATTACACAATCTTGATAGAGACCATAGTGATACACTGACGAGAGATGAATTTCAGAGAGGAATGACGGTAACTTGGTGTATATATAGTTCAGTTCTAACGTTGCATTCTCGTTGTGTTTTAATCGACAGCTAAGTGAACTTGTAGATTTTGTTGAAATTTTGACAATCTTACACAATGCTATCACATATACTAAAATTAAAACTGCAAGTTTGTGCATATTGTGAAAAATTTTATAAACTAAGATAGCAATGCAAATTGGAAAAAGAAAACACCTTTACCTGAACTACAAGTATATGGTGAATAAGATATGTCGGTCTAATAATGAAATGCGATTTGATACATTTGTAGTTGTTCTAGTAAAACTTGCGACGTCAAAGAGTACAAAAAGATGCAAATTCGATGAAACGATCATTGTTATTGTTTCATGAAGAATATTATAACAAGAACACAAAAAGGCAAACGTTATCAAATTGTACAACACAAAAGATTATTATGTTTCTAGTGTAATTGTAAGAATTTTTTTTCAATTTAAGTACCAAACAAAACAGCTGTTACGTATAGACAGTCTGCGTTGAAACATAAATCTAGATTAAAGCTATTCCGTTGTTCATAGTATGAATTGTATGACTTTTAATTCGTGTAACGACCGGTGATTTTCGAATAACATGACATGATCACGCCCCAAGCGAAGTTCTAGCCAATAATATTGTTTTAGCATCAATATTAAGTTGTCTTCTTTTGGAACTCCTTAACTGTGAATGGTATACTATCTTTGAATGGTCACTAGTGTATTAAATTCATAGAAATATAGCTATAAACCCAGGTTTAGTCCTTCATTTTCTACATGGAAATGCCTGTACCAAGGCGGGAATATGACAGTTGTTATCCTTTCGTTTGATATGTTTCAGCCTTTGGTTTTGCCGTTAACTTAGGGACTTTTGGTTTTGAATTCACCTGGGCGTTTGGTATTTTTGGTATTTTACTTTTTAATCTTTTGATTTTTAGAGCATTGATCTCCCCCTTAGTAGTAGAGCACTTGATATATTAATGAAGAAACTTGACATAAATCAGGACGGACAGGTAGATTTTGAGTAAGTATTTAAATAAATGTTACACGAGAAAGCTCAATATAATCCTTATTGATTCAAGACAAAACTGATGGAATATTTAGGTAGACACATATTAAAACAAACCACATAAAAGCCATTAATCAAAATTTATATATATGAGAGAATGATATTACGAGAATGGTAACTTAGACAAATTCAGCATTCAAATTGCTGAGATCAACTAAACAGTAAAATGTACACTTTTAAGACATAATAACACAGTTTTCATATTCAATTAATATATATATTCTGAATTTATAAATAATCTAGCAAAATGAACATCAGGTAGAGCATAAATTTACTTATTGTTTACTATGATAGAGAGGTGTAAGAATTAGTCAGTGAGACTGCAATGTATTTTGGTTTGAATTGTAAAAGAAGTATTTATTGTTAATGAGGGGAATGCATTTTGCTAGGTTAAATCAATAACAATTAATTAATTAATTAAAAACAGATTTAATACTTTGGCCACCACAAATATTCTTTGAAAATACCCAGACACTTCTCGTTGTCTGAAATATGACCATTATACTTTTTCTTACAGGGAATTGACAATAAAGCATAAAGAGTATCAGAGACGTATCACAAAATTGAGAATGAAGTCAAAGACAGATAGGAAGTTTTTCAAGGGATTTGACAAACTAGAACAGCTAAGAGAAGCTGTTAGATTACGAATTGCTCTAAATGTTACTAGAGAAAGCCAAAAATAATCAGAATTTATACGGGACAAAATGTATACTAAAGTCATACCAGTAACTGTAGAGGTACAAACTTTCCTATTTATGGAATTTAAAAAGAAAGAAAATATTGTTTGAATTTCAAATTTTATTTTGATAATAATTATTTATCACGTTATGAACATTTCAAAAGAACAATAACTATTGTCGACTTGTGGTATTTTATTGATCAGTATTATCTGACAAGGTCTAGAAGTGTAGTTTACATGATATAGCTATTTATACTTCTAATTTTGACTGTTTAATGAATTGCGTATTGGCTTATCGCCCTTTAAGGAGGTAGACCTTGTTAAAAGGAAATAACTCTTAAAATCATCAGTACGTTTGTGTCAACCATTTTCATTAATATATTCTAAGCTTCTATGTTACATAGATTATTTTCAATCTGTTTCAGGTAAATGCTTAAAATACGTTGATGAAACTTGACTTTTACAAACACATTACTGATGTAAAGAGTTATCTCCCTGAACCAATGTCTACCACCTTAAGCTTGCATGGATTTTGGTTATTTTTGTTGTAACCGCAAATCTTTGTTTTACTTAATTGAACTACAATTATATGAAAGACATCGATGATGCATATAAAATATAATACAAGTTAAAATAATATATGTTTCATATACGTACTGGATTATTTATATTAGAAGTGTATGAACATTTGTATGGTTTAGTTTAAACAAAGTATATTATATGTTATGCATAAATATATTGAAAAAAACGAATCGAATGAAACAACTGATTGTTATAGTAATTACCTAAATTGTTAAATCAATTCTGCTCAATTGTTACGAATTTTTATTATAAATAAAATACTAGCACAATTTCTCTGTGTTGAGTGTTATGTTTCAACTGATTGTTGTTTTGGTGTCATGTTGAACGCCAACTTAATGTTCTTGCATTGATAAAGTGTTATCCTACATCAACGTTGTACTATATGTTTATTACTTTATAATTAATTAGCCTAGAAAATCTAGCGTTGCCGTCATGTATTTGCCAGTACTCACTTCTCTCGCTACAACATCTAATTCAGTTCCATTGTAATGAAGAGTTACGTTTACTTTGTTTTCATTTCTATTAAAATCTGTCAGATTAATAACTAATGATCCTAATTCAAAACAAGTGTCTTCAGTTACAAAGTGAGGTTTGGGATCAGTTGATGCAAACACCTCCAGAATCGCCAATCTTTCGCCTTGTACAGCTTGATACACAGCTTCTTTTCGTGGTTTTCCTATTTCGGCCTTTTCACCAATTTGCAAATGAATGTCAAATATATCATCACATATAGCATTTCCTTTAATTATTTGTCTTTTTCTCACCGGATGAACACCTGGAACGTACGGTACTGTAATCGCAATACCGTATGTATACCTACAAATTCTTGAAGATATAGCTTGAGGATCATGGCCAAATAAAACAGCACCTTTAAGAACACTAAGAGAACAATCATCCGGATTCACAATGCGCATATCTGGAAAGTTCAACCGCATTGCTTCTTTTACAACATGGGATTCAGAAAACCCACCAACTAACAAGATTGTTTTAATGTCTAAAAGATCCTGTTTATGAAGCAGACCATGGATATGATTTACAATACATGACAGTGAGCTATCAAAGAAGGTGTAAAATTGTTTTGGTACTATCATCATTTTGTCTCTTTTCAGTTCCACTGTATGTTTCATAGTTGAATTTTGAACACTTTCCGCAATAGTCATTGAATTTATTTCATAAAATAGTTCATGTAGACAAACGGGAATTTTAAGTGCAACAGCTAATGTCTGTTTTGGTTCAAAAACTCGCTTTTTTACTTCAAAATCCAACGATAGTTCCAACATTTCATTAGGATATTTTCTATATGCTTTTTCCATTACTTGTTGACCAAAGAGCCTAAACAAAAAAAGCTGGAACTCGCTATCAACAGTCGTGCCTCCCCATCTACCTCCGGTGGCTTGATACAGTTCTTGTAGAGTGCCATCATTGTGTACTTTATGTGCCGTTATATCAACTGTTCCACCTGGATTAATGGTTTAATGTTTAACGTTTATACATATAAATCAATTAGCATCGCATGTAGTTGCTGTTAAGCTCGCTTTAGTTTTCCCTCTCCGATCAGATTTTAAACATGTTTTTACACCGTATATACTTTTTAATCGTTTATTATTTATTAAGTTTATTCATACATAAAACGTAGAAAGAATTCTTATAACTTTACTTGCATGAACTTTGAATATTTGTCGGTGTTATAAAATTCAAAATGGTTAAAAGTTGCATTTAAACTTTCTCCTTACTAAAGGTTAAAATTAACCAAAAAGGTGAAGGAAAATTACAAAAAAAAAATCGAAGAAGTAATTTGAATCTACTATACAATCTTAAAAACTTAAAATATTTAGAATGACACAGTTCAATCCACCATTTTTTTTATAAGAAAGCGCCTGTAGCAAGTCGGGAATATGACAGTTGTGATTCATTCGTTAGGTGGGTTTGAGCTTTTGATTTTGCCACTTTATCAGGAACTTTCCTTATTGAATTTTTCTCGGAGTTCAGTATGATTGTGGTTTTACTTTTCAATATGAAACGACCCAACCTATCTGATTATTAGTTCCAACATTTTCTCAATCTAGACAATCAACTACTGAATAGACTTTTATGGTAAAAACTGTTTCCGGGAAACAATAATCACGTTTAGAGTTGCAATCATTTAGTATTCAATATAATAAATGCATTACAAAGACCTTCATCTTGATTTAAAAATGATAAATTATACCTCCAAGATCAATCAACAGATATTTGCTTCCTTTCCGTATAGCGGCTTGTGAATTTCCGTGTACGGCATGCTGGAATGTTTTACAGAATAGAGACGCTGCTTCAGGCTCCAGGGCAAGAGTAAGACTTTTACTCGGAATACTAGCCTACAATTATATATAATAAACAAAATCATCAACTTTTAATAATGAGAAATAGACAGAAAAAAAAACCTTTAAGATAAATGGCAGATGATTCAATATTAGAAGAGAAATTGTAATGTATTTTTAATTCTTTATTTATTCAAAGAGGATTGCCAACAGCCAGAGGCTACGTGTGGGTCTCCTCATATTTTGCATATTTGCGCCTATTCCAAGTCAGTAGCCTCTGGCCTTTGTTTGTCTTGTATGTTTTATATAATAGTTCATTTATATATTTTGGATTTTAAAGTGACGTCTATTTTCACTGAACTAGTACACAACTTTATTTTCGGGGCCAGCTGAAAACCACCTCCGGTTGAAGGATTTTATCGCTGCATTGCAGATCCATTGTAAGGTTTTCCTACATTGACGAGTGTGCTGTCGAAAGGTATAGCTTGCGAAGTAATATCCAGTCTCAATAATAAATATAAACAAGTAAGTTTGTGCAACTGAAAGATGATCTTACTTCTGCGGCTGCTTTTCTCATAAACTGTTTTGCTTTGTCACTCCATATAGCAGGCACTGTTAAAACCCAATGTATCATATCTTCTCCAACAATTGACGAACTGTCGTGGCCTTTCAATCGATCAAGAAGGTGGTTCTTTAAGTAACTGGTAACTAAACCAAAAACGTCAATGGCATACATATCTTTCCCGTGTATGTCGGGTATTCTGGTTTTGTAGTTAAGATCCTATATCGGTGAAATACAAGTAATGTCAGTTTATGTATCAATGTAGCTAGTTAATGTGGTAGGTACCCAACACTTTCACTAAAATTAATTTGGCTCGTTTAATTTTCATAAAATTTTGAAAATGTATTTACTTTGACCCTTTAACAAAAATATAAAAATATTCAAAAATTTTGCACAACCGTTTTGTCAGAAAAATTACACTGGATATATAGCAGTTTGACAAACACCAATTTTGATCATTGAGAAGCTTAATATTCCCTTTACAACACAACGTAATTAAAACGTTTAGCTGACTTTACAGAGTTATCTCCCTGTAGTGTTAGGTACCACCTTAAGCGAGTACTATAGCAGTATATTTCATTTTAATAGTATTTCATAGAGTTAACATATAAATTTTATCTGTTAATGAAAATGAACTCTTGCTGTCTTAATTTTTTATTTAAAGTTAATTTGTGGTTAAGTTCATGAATAGCAAAGACATCTAGCATATATAAAATACCAAATTAATAAAAAAAGAAATTGAAAGATCATCCAACAAAAAATAACCTCAGTTAACACCATATACCTACAGGAGTCATACAAACTGTTTAAACTATTTGCACGATTATTTATTTATACTAGAACACACCCGTGGTATCGCGGGTCCGTGACTGAATTAAAGTATATAACTATACGCAAGCCTTATTTTAGTATTAGTTTTTTTATCTGATAAAGTTATGCCGATTATACGATACACAGTTTTCTCTGCTTTCAAATCTTTTTGTTTGAACCCGTCGATTTTAGTATTCGTACTGTTATCTTAGAAAGTCTAAACTGGTTAAAATTTGACAATTTAGTAGTTTCAACCCTATGGATACGACCCGTGTATATTAATCCTGAATACACCGTTTGGTGGTGCGCCTGTCAGATGCGGAACGTACAAATAAGGTAATCGGTAATTGGATATACTATTGGTATCGGTATCGGACTCGATCCGGAACTTCTTTATTATTGGCAATATTAATTACGCGGAAAACAAAAGGGCCTGGAGTTGTGTAATTTTTAATCTACACCTTTGTACTATATAAGTTATATATAAAGTCCAATTCTTTAATTCGTCGTTTTACCGTGATGACGGCTGACAAATTGGACCCCGTAATTTTAGTATTATAGATTTTCCCCAATTATCTGCGCAGTATCGCTAACTCTCAAACGCATTGAACATCAATATATATATAAGAATAAAGATAAGAAGACGTTGTATGCATATGATTGACAATGAGACAACTCTAATCCAGAGATTAAATGACGGAAATGTTAGCAATAGTAGGTCCCTGTTTGGCAAAACCCATACCACATAACAAGCTATAAAAGCCCCGACATAACAAAATATTGGAAAAAAAACAAAGGAGAAGACCAACAATTTATATACAAAATAATCTACGGAAAACGGAAATCTAATAGCATGTACAGCAACAAACGACAACTACTGATTAGCATGTTCTTGACTTGGGACAGGCACATCCATAATGTAGTAAATGTTGTCTGATAGAGTTGTTTTTCAACTTTCCGCTTTTAAGTCTTTATCTTTAGATTGTTTGATCTGCACAAAAATTGGTACCGTTTATGATATTAGTGTTGTTGTTTTTTGGTATATTGATTTGAAAATATAAACAACCTACCTGTTTATTATATAAGATAAGTTTAAACTTATTAAAGTAAAAGTAATCACTTTCACGCGAATTTTCAACCAGATTGGCATACATTAGCTGGGCTTCATATCCAAATGCTACGACCTGTTTTCCTGGGCCGATCAAAATAGCAGATGGCGCCTTTGCTGATAGACCACTATTATGTGCCCACATGTTCGTGGATATCTTAAGTTTGTCAACCAGATAATCATGACGAAAAGAAAACGCATATCCAGAAAATGTAGTTCCAATGTCTATCGCTGCTACAAAAACTCTTTCTGGTGTTGACCGCTGAAAATATGATATGTGGATGATCAAATGTTTGTAAATTAAATACATGCAATACAAACTTCTAGTTCAGATATCTAGTCTTGGTAGGTAAAATGGTCTATTATCGTTTTTTTTAATAGTGTATTGTACTAGAGGAACACACTTGTTTATTTTTCTTCAAAACGCTATAACCTAAATGTTCAAACCTCAAAAGATATAAATTAACAGTTACGATTGTGCATCTTTTTCCTAGAATTAGCATTTCTATTTGAACGCACATGCAAAAATTGTTTCGTGGTAATTTATATAAAATAAAATGCATTATGTTTACTAGTACACTTTTTAAATCAAATTAAATCCCACAATCTAAAAGAAGAAAAATAAAGCTTTTTCAAAGTTACTGCAAATATCAAAAATATTATGGAATTATTAGCCTTTTTGGCTACCGATTTATTTTAGGGACCCATTTTTTTTTCAATAATTGCATTTTTTATCGCTTTGTCTGGTTAATTTTGCAATAAGTAATTATTGAATACTTCTGTACATACTGTGAAGTTCTCTGGTGTGAACATGGAAGGACGCTGAGTTTGAACACCTCTTATTGTTCTACGCCCATCATTGTCCTGCAAAAAAATCATCAACAAATAAAAAAATATATTCAAATTCAGCCACTTTTCACGAACAAAATATTTCAGCTCAATGTTTCTTAGGATAAGCCCTTTTTCGAACATTTCGTCAATTTGCTTGTTTCAATGTCTCCGTTGTCTCACTCATGTTCATAGAAAATCAGTCACCTTTCACAATTCATATAGAAGATGGGCGAACGATACCAGAGGGACATTCAAACTCATAGTTCGAAAATAATCTGACAACGCCATGTGAAAATAAAAATGACAAAAAACAAACAATAATACACAAGACACAACATAGAAAACTAAAGATGTGCGTTGCGCTTGATTTATTTATCAGTATTTGAGTTGAATTTTCTTCGATATTTGAATTTATGGAATTGTTTTTGTTTTTATTATGTTGACTTTGAATGTACATTGACAAAATGGAAGAAAAATTCGGGTTTTTTTCTACGTCATTCTTTTTTCCTTCTTGACAAGGGGCTTCGGTGACCGAGTATGACTTTGACACAAGGTCATTTTGTCATGTACGTAACCATGACTAATTATTATATTACAGACTCCCGTTTGATGTATAACAACTCACCCGTCCTATACCTGATGTCAGGGTATTACTTGGTAGATTTAGGTGTATAACAACTTACCCGTCCTCTACCTGATGTCAGGGTATTACTGGGTAGATTTAGGTGTATAACAACTTACCATTCCTCTACCTGATGTCAGGGTATTACTTGGTAGATTTAGGTGTATAACATCTTACCCGTCCTCTACCTGAAGTCAGGGTATTACTGGGTAGATTAAGGTGTATAACAACTTACCATTCCTCTACCTGATGTCAGGGTATAACTGGGTAGATTTAGGTCTATAAAAACTTACCCGTCCTCTCCCTGATGTCAGGATATTACTGGGTAGATTTACGTGTATAACAACTTACCCGTCCTCTACCTGATGTCAGGGTATTACTGGGTAGATTTAGGTCATGTAATGAGTACGGCGGTGGAGACGATGGCTGTTTAACCTGGTCAAGGTCTAAATACACATGTTGTTGAGGTGGCTCTACTATGTATTCATATTGCTAAATGAAATGATAAAATGAAAATATTATTTCAAGTTGTTTGATATTAACAAATAATAAGTTATATGTTGCAAATGAATTTAACAAATACCTTATTAATTGTTTAACAATCGCATGGTAAAATACCGAAACAAAACAAACCATGTAGACTACATCAGAACACTTTCAATCAGATTTATGTTTACAAAAGAAACTTATATATCTTATGATTTGTGAATTTAAGTTTCTTTTTCAGTATACCTACAGTTATCTGTAATAATCATGTGTATTCAAATTCAATAATATATTTCAAAAACGACTTTTCAATCTTTATATTTAAAACTTCAAAATACAATTCTGTTTCCCTACAGAATCAGGCCATTAGTCTACAAGGAAATTAATTTGAACGTTATTGCTCTAAATCCACCATAGCCACATTTTCCCCCTTTAATTAAGATGTATTTTTTCATACGTTAGTGTAATTTCACCATGCGGTTAATGGATTGAAATAAATCATCTTAAAAGTGTATTACATGCATACGCAACGGCAACGGCAACGGCGTAAGTTTATTTTCTCATACAACTTACATGTGCTGGTCCATGTTGTCGGTTCCTTGGTGGTAATGGTGGTGGCCTGGCACTAGTTTGGTCTGTTGATTCTACATCACAACAGTTTCCCATGACTTGGTTTACAGTACCAAAGTATATGAATTAATGTCTTGGTCTTCCTTGATAAATAAGGAAAATTAAACATTTTCTAATTGCATGATTATGTTATAAATTTGTTTCCATCTTGCGACCAGGAATTAGCTACATATTCATGTCAGATGCTTTGTTCAGTGCAGTCGGTTGGTTAAAAGCCTTTACCAATTTCATTACTTGTCAATGAATCTTGCAAATATTTTGATTGAAGAATAGCAATGAAATCAAAATACCTCGGGTAAAAAACTTTCCACTTTGTTTTTTCTTGGCTTTCTTTTAAAAGAATGATTTTCTGTGTGGTCTGCAGTTTCATAATAGTTATCAAAGGTACCAGGATTATAATTTATGTTCATTTGTAGCGTGCACAGTTATCTTATGTTAAAGTTTGTCGGGCAGTCATTTCCTGATCATGCTGCATTATTGCCGATGAATTGAATTTTTACATCACTCATTGTATAAAGAACATTTTCTTTATACTTTTCTTCCCACCGAATGATGTGAATGTCTTTATATTGTGTTAACTCCTTGATAATGTAGAGTTGTAGTGTGTAAGACATGTTTACATCTGCCATGTAGTCACTTTCTGTTTGGTAAAAGTTTGAAATATTCTAACATTTCCTTGTGCAGGATATTTAAAAATTTTGTCTTAATTTCTCTTGCGGAAAAGGGTTTTATATATACTCTACTGATTGATAATTTACAGTTGTAGGGGGGTAGTAAGTTTTGAAGCTACGGTGCAGTCACGTCCTATCATAGAACGACTTCGTCGATTTTTTTCTGGGCTTTTATGGAATGTAACGATTTTTAATTAGGCGTGCATTTTGAAATTGATAACTGTTCACGTGTAAGCAATTTTATATTAGTCAGATTTTTTTTTAAAATCTACCATACAGTTACTTCCTGTTTGTCGATAGTCTGAAAATTGTCAATATTCATCGTACAAAGATTTGTTTTGGTCAAAGTGATCTTGGCTTTGATGTTTTAGGGAATGTACAATTTTTCTTGAGTATTTAAATATATTACCGCCATAACGCCATCAACTGCTTATGCAATGCAGAGATGTTAGTCCAGATGCAGTATTGGTCTTTATAACCAAAGACAATAAACTATGTTTTACTAAGTAATTTAAAATAAAAATATATAAATTATAATTGAATTTAAAGAAATAAAATGTATACGTTATTTCTAAAATTTGTACATTATATTATGATAACTTACCAACGTTTCTTTTAAGATATTATCAACTGCATGAAATCGTATTTGATTTTAAACTTTTAAAAATATTCTGATAACCCATAATATTTATACTAGACTATGCATATTTGTATTATGTAAAACTGTGCAGTGTGTTATCTATTTTTGTAACCTTTAACATGTACATGTATCGATAAACTGCATGAATGTAGGTAACAGTAAAGAAAATGATTTAATTGGAATGTGTCGTACTATAGAAACTCAAATATGAACCAATATGTGATGTTCTACAACAAAAGAAAACACTAATTTATGTTCTTTTGTATTCCTTTTGATATTACAATGATAACATTGGACCTTTTGGTAAAACGTTTGATTGCTACTCCAATGTGAACATAGAATAATATAAAGGGACATAAACGCTACATCGAATATTGTGGCAAGTCCACTCTTCGGATAAACTCATAGCTTTAATAAGATTAAATGCAAACAGTGGGAAATAAAAAAAAAAATAATGATAACGAAACTTTGTCTTTAAATGGTGTGTTTGAAAGGAAATACTATTTAGTAGTGAGCGTCAATTGGATATCAGTTCACCTATATGCACAATACAACAGGATAGTTTTATCATCTTGTCATGTATAATAGATTTTTTTGATTTTTTTAATTATTTTTTTTTAATTTTCTACCTTTATTTTTTTATTTATTAAAACTTGAAATTTCGGAACAACTCTAAATAGATTATGATAACAATGGCTCCGACATTTGCAACTCATGTCATTGTGCCCTTTGAAAATGTCTAAAACTGAAAATCAGATCAGTTTTGAACTGTTTAGCTCGGTTGCTTTAACGTTATCTTGTGATCTGGGACAATTTTTAAACGCTTCCAAGTGGCATAAGGGGCTCGCCAACTGGAGTCAAATTAAAGGAAATGACGGCTCCAGCCTAAAGGTTAGACACAATGAGATACGTTCTTTCTGAAATAGTTTTTACTCCTCAAAACTCTTAAGCCGGTAGTGAAGTTGTAATAAATCAATAACCGTATAGGTCTTTCATATAAAAGCTGATCCGGCACATTTTTGTCCTTATGTGTTTGGTATCCTTCAATAAAAATTTCTAGTATACAAAATTGATGGGAAATTGGGGTTATGTAGGTCTAACAAACAAATAGTATTTATACCTTTTTTCGTTGAAAGTCTTTTGTTCATATTCCTACGTCAATATAAAAAATCGAAAGAAATTACCTTTTACTATGTTTGACAGACTTATTTCTTCTTTTGTTGTGCTGTTGCGCCGCTATCCCAGATGATAGGGAATCATCGGGTTTAGCGCTCTAAAACATGTTTTTGAACCTTGTCACTTCTGTATGTAGCGTTGTCCCAAGTCAGAGGCTTGTAGTTCAAGGATTATCGGTAACTTAATTAGTTCACGTCGGTCTTGCAAGGGCTGTATAGCCAGTCAAGGTCGTTAAAAACTTCCATCATCGTGTCAGTCGTATTTATTTTTTGTAAATTGGTATGTTATAAGTTCGTTAGAGTTCTCGTTAGAGTTCTCGTTTGAGTTGTTATACCGTGACATTTTCATGTCGGGGGACCTTTTATAGCCAACAATATATATGCGATAAGGTTTTTGTTCTTCATTAATTAATGTTTTGTTGCCTGTTATTGCTTATATTTACTTCATATAGCCTCTTGTGGATAGTTGTCTCATTTTGGAATAAAACCCCGCGATATCCCTATTTTTAAGTTACATATGTACGGTAAAAATAATAAACTAATATGCTCACATGAAACGTTTTGTTTAGTAGATGTAAAGAAAGTAACGACTGATGGCAATGCATATTCCATAAAAAATTAAATTGTCATACTGAACTTAGACAGGAAATTACTTGACTGATAATTTACTGTTTTGATTTCTAACCTTCAGCATTTACTTGAGGCACAAAAAACGCGAAATCGTTTCGAAAAATCAATTTTCAACGGTAGTCCAGAAAAAACAAACAACAAAAAAGCTTAACTTGAATACAACCATTGTCCAATTTAAGTTATGAATTACTTCTTAGATGTACTTAATAGACATAAAACATTAGACATAAAGCTTAATTTAAAGTCGGTATATGCAATACAAAAACAAACATTATGAAGAGCTTTTAAAACCGACAGAGAACAATAAACAGACAAAAACACACATAGCAAATCATGCTCACATTAATTAAACAAAGAAAGCAAAAATTCATAGACCATTTCAAAAGATAAATACATACTGAAGTATGTACTTATGAGTGAAAAAAAAACCCACAAAAGTAAAAATAAAAACAGTAAAGATAAAAAAATAATTTTGCTATGCTGAAAACAAAGCATTTATCAAAAATAATGAACAGAATTAACTGGTTTTGCAAGCAAAACATTGGCATGAGTTGCAAGACCAAATTGGAAACATGTGACATGATATTCATTTCTTGTTGAGGAACAAACTTTTTTCTTAAAAGTAATGTTATGGCTTGCCGGTTAGAATTTCTGAATGACAATTTAATATGAACTTGCTTTAGAAACTGTTTTTTTTTTACTGTTATTCCTATAACTTCAGTTAAAGCTTTTGTTTAATTACTCTTTCACTATATATATAGCTATTGCTACCTGAGTACATCTTGTAATTGAATGCTCCATATAGGCTTATACATGCAAACTGACAGCTGATCTTTGAAAACAAAAAAATAAAAATGCTTCAAAGATTTTTTTATATTCATATTTGACATGTACTAATGTGAAATCGCGATTTAATCGGGGGAATATGATGTTACGTAACCCTGAAGTCAAAACCATTTTTTTCTACTTTCTGTTGGTTTTCTGTTTGCTGTTTTTACTAGGCTGCACCATTTCCAGTAATCATAATATCCTTCCACTTTCCTTGAATAGAATTTCCAAAAGGATGGAAGATTTATTTTAAATCTATATATATGTTTTCAATTTAGACTTGTATATATAATCAAATTTTAAAGGTTTGAACGTAGTTTTCAATTTAGACTTGGATATATATATATATAATTGAAACTAAGTTCACACCTATGATTGCGTTGGATGAAACCGCGATTTTTATACGTGTACATGTAGACAAATTTCGTTGTAAAAGGGTCTAAAAACAGCACAAACAACATTTTCCAAAAGACCAAAAAAAGTGGAAAAGTATATTTAAACAAAACGCATTTGACTTACAGGTCGAAATACATATGTATGTTTCAATTCAGCATTAACTTTTCAGTAATCAAACAGAAAAAAATTGGTTCCCAAAAAATTTCAGAAAAGTGGACTATTCAGTTATTTCCCTAGATCTTTTTGGCCTCCCACTAAATGAGAAATAAAATTAAAATTCAGATGAATATATAATTTCCAGGTCTGCCAAAAGACCCCAAAATAGCCCCATTTAAATGAAAACTAATCTACACAGAATACAGAAGAAAAAAAGAATTAATTTAATTATGTTTCATTTTTTTAAAATACAATTCATCAGAATTTTAATTTTTTTCACAAATGTGGCTAGTATGTATAAGTGCCACAGAAATATTGATGATATTCAATAAGTACTTTCTGCTTTATTTCAACCTGGGAACAGTATATCTAACGTTAATATATATGTTCCTGTTTCAACTAAAAGAAAAGAACTACATTTTCAAAAACATTGTTATCTAAGGTTTGTATAGGTACTGAACTAGAATGGGGCGATTTAGAAAATGAGGCAAGTTAGTGAAAAAAGTGAGGCGATTTTCACAGCAAAAGATTAGAAAATTTGCATATTAAGAAGCGTTAATTTTGTTTTATTATGACGATTCTTACTTTTTCCGGACTTTGTACCGAAATTGTTTTTTGTTTTACTGTACTTGTTCTCGTAGCTTACGAGAAAAAACGAGATAGCCACGATTAACAGGTTCCCTGTCCTTTAGCTCCTTGGCTCTGTGGCAAGAGATAACCAGCATAAGCTGACGACTACTTCCGTTTTCACCCGGCAGAAAAAATGAACACAGTTTTATCCAGATTGAACACAATCTTTGCCTTCACACTTAGTGTGATGGCAGGGCTTACATTTTGTTGCTTTTTAACAACATTTTTTAACGACCACAAGGCACCAGTTTATTTAGGAACAGGAAGAGTTATAGTGTTAGTGTCAAATTTACAAATTATTTCACCGTGGAAGAAAAATCCATATGTTGAAGTTGTATACGTTTGCGTGTCTTAGAAATTCCTGCTCCATCAAAAAAGATGTGTTCTATTTTAAATCTAAGCTTCCCATGAACAGAGAGAAAATATTTGTTTTGTACTCGTGTCAAACACTGGGTACATTGTATTTTGTAGTCAATATATATGAATAATTTTATGAAGCCTTGTAAGGGTACTTTATTTGTTTGCTTTAATGCCTTACAGCGCAAATGAAATAGCCTCCACCTATATAACATAAAGGTACTTATAGTCGCGGTCACGTAAAATTGGCACCATGTTTTTTGTCAAAATTTTCTTAAATATCGACTGCGTTTACAGAGAAGCTGTACCCAAGTATGTCAACCATTATTATTTTGTCTAAAAACTGTACATTTGGCTCAACTGTCTTTTGGCATGTGTTAATCTCCATCAGATGTTTCCATTGCACTATTGTTTTTGGGTTAAATATAACTTTCTTATTGGTGTTTATTTAGCAATCTATGAGTTAGAATGATCTGCTACTTTGGGGTTCTTGTTTTTCTACAATGTTTGTGATTGCTACCATTTATCTTGAGAAGTGTCTTGTTTCAGTACATAAAATTCATATATTGAATGATAATTCAAATAAAAAATGTATATGTTGCGAAAATGTTTGATCCTTATTCCAATATTTCTTTTACTTACAGGAAGAATGTACCAGATTACAGTGCTGGAAGAGAGAAGAATGACTTGGGATTTGTTGTTTTTGATATGCAAGCAGATATCCTTTAAAAATAGCAAATTCATGACAAAGTTACAGAAATCAAATTAATTTTTAATCAATGATCTCTTTAATAATAGTGCAAAGACTACTGCTACATGTATTTTGTGGCTGCATTGGCTAGAAAAAAAGTTAACACTTATAAGATCGAGTGAGCTCGTTATATCAACTACACAATAATACAAATTAATATAAAAAAGTCGGGTAAACAACACATCATTAAACATATAATACACAGTGATGCATCATGATTCATGGTATTAAAGTCTTTATTACTCAAACATGCCAAATGTACGATCAAAGATAGTACATGTAAAAAAAAGTTAAAGAAATGAATAAAGTTTCAAATACAATATGGAGATTAAAAACATGCTCTTGTAAAGAATATTAGTGAATGATGACATGGAATGCTAGATTGTAGACAGTGATACTGTTGGCTTTTTTCTAAACCACCTCTACCCTTTTTTTTTTTTATTATTAATGGGAAATTATGCGTAATTGTCATCAAATTGGAAATTTTAGAATAAACCATGAATTTGACTGAAACTTCAATTTACAGACCCCATTTCAAGAGTCAAACCCTGCTTTGAAATTAGACCCCTTTTTTGTCAGTGATGATACATAACCAGACCCTCAAATATGCACATATTGTAATTTTAGGCATGAAAAAAAGTATAAATGAGTGTTTTTCAGTATGAATTCATGCACAATTACTACTGAAACTGCACTGTTTGGGAAAAAAGTTGTCTTTTTGGGAATATTTTAAGCCATTTTTTTCTTCAAATTGGGATTTTCCTCCAGGGGAAACAGCCTTTATTCTCCATTAATATAAGGCAAACAAAATCACTGGTAGAGTACAAGTATTTGACACCTTTTGGGTTCTAAGATTTTTGTCAATAGAATGAAATTATAAGAATAAATTATGAACGACAACGACAAGTAGTTTTTATTTTAATCAATAAACTTGGCTAATTTTTCACATATCTCACACTAACTTGAAGTTGTTGAGTTGAATTTAATTAACTCTTAGATGATATTCATGATATTATTATGGGTAAAAGAAGTCTCCCTTTTGGTTTTAAATTTTTTTATTTAGAGTTTCTTTATTTTACCATAGATTTAAGTCAATTTGTTCACATGCATGTATTGCTCACTTAATAACTGGAGTATGCTTGGATTGAATAACTAAAAGATTAATGCTGTTATTGGGAATGATTCAATGCAACTCTCTATTAATTTTGAATATTAACTGTATGTTTTTTTTTTTTTTAGAGTTACAAGACTTTCAACTGTCCCCTTAAAGTAATTTTCACATTCTGTTTACTTGAAACTTTGCAAGTAATTCTCATGGTCTGTTTACTTAAAACTTTGCACAGAATTAGTGAAGACAATTTTTTTTTTCTAAATTTCTGCAATTTTTTATTCTAGAGTTATTGGACTTTACCCATCAGATTTAAGCTATTTTTTCATATGTTATGCACTTCATTTTAGTTCTAGTATGCTATTATTGAATTTCTAAAAAAACAACCTACTGAGTACTGCATTTTGTGTACATAGGATTGAATAATAGAGACTCCCTTCCCTTTTTGTAACTTTTCTAGTCTGATTTTCCAGAGTGAGTTATAGAACTTTAAATAGTCCTTATTAGGCTTACTCATATGCCTTTTTGGTATCCTATTTCAACCTTTTCTACATGGCTATTTTACTGACTAATGATTAAAAATCTTTTAAACACTCCATTTTATTCTTGCAACAATTTCAATGTGCAAAAGAAGGGGTCACATCCTGGTGTAGCTGTTTGTCAGTATCATTGAGTATATAATTTCTTCTTTGTGTATTGGTTACATTTGAGTAATGAGGACTTTCCTAAATAATCATAAGTATACAAATGAATATGACTATTTGCAAAACAGTTGTTGGCATGACACGGGTTATGTTCTTCTCATATATGTTATGATGGTATGATACTAAACCCCTAACTGGAAGGATTGTGCCTGATGTTCATATGATGAAATCATAATCTTTCAGTCAGTTTAATTGAAGTCTGGAGCTGGCATGTCAGTTAACTGCTAGTGGTCTGTTGTTATTTATGTATTATTGTCATTTTGTTTATTTTCTTTGGTTACATCTTCTGACATCAGACTCAGACTTCTCTTGAAATGAATTTTAATGTGCATATTGTTATGCTTTTACTTTTCTACATTGGTTAGAGGTATAGGGGGAGGGTTGAGATCTCACAAACATGTTTAACCCCGGCGCATTTTTGCGCCTGTCCCAAGTCAGGAGCCTCTGGCCTTTGTTAGTCTTGTATTATTTTAATTTTAGTTTCTTGTGTACAATTTGGAAATTAGTATGGCGTTCATTATCACTGAACTTGTGTATATTTGTTTGGGGGCCAGCTGAGGGACGCCTCCGGGTGCGGGAATTTCACGCTACATTGAAGACCTGTTGGTGACCTTCTGCTGTTGTTTTTTTATTTGGTCGGGTTGTTGTCTCTTTGACACATTCCCCATTTCCATCCTCAATTTTATTAGTTCAGTATGCAAATTGTTTAAAAAAGTATCAGAATAAAATAATTGAATATGCCCTGGTTCTGTTTACAAATGAATATGGATTATCTAAGAAATAAATCACATATCATAGACATCATAATGGATATATATTTTTCCTTAACATGCTGTACATCTGTCCAAAATATTTAACTGGAATGTCAAACAGCTGTTTCTATATTTGACTGCTGAGTATGAATCCAAAGCTCATGTAAGTATTTATAGTGCACAACATATTCATGTGTTATTCATAGATAATGTATGACAAATAAATTCTAAGCTTAGTATAACTTACTTGCACAATCTGACTAGAATCATTAAGAATTGGAACTTTAATTTATTAGTTTGATACTTATGTTTTTTTTTAAAACTGTTTTGACTGGCTGCAATTAAAGCCCTCAAGGTTGGAATACTCTTTAAACAATATCACATAAAACAACAATATAAATCAAATATGCGCATCATCGGATAGAAATTGACCTTATGATACATGCACTGGTACCTGTGTAAAGTTAGTAAGATTGTGTTTGATTTTCAAACATTTAAAAAATGAAATATGAGATTAATTTTGGTCTCTTGCATAGAAATTGTTTCAACATAATATAAACAGATATATTGATAGTCAGTTTTTATCCTATGCAGCTCGTATGTAGAATATAATAAATACATGATTTAGATGTGCAGAAAAACTTGAAATTGTTACTATCATTCATGATTCACTTTTAAGTTTTAAGACATTAAATTCCAATGAGCTTCTTATTGTTTTAAGGTGATCAAGCAAATGTGTTAATTGCAAGCAGTATATTTTCAATAAATTTTAAACAACATGAATAATGTCATATATGGTATTTTCCTTGCAGGTTTTGAATCAAGTGGTTATTTGGGATAAGATAATTAAGAGGGGAGAGAACTCTTTGTTGGACTACAGAAGTAGCAATACTAAATACTATTTCTGGGATTACGGAAATGGTCTCAAGTAAGTAGTTAACTTAGAAATACCAGATTTAACATTTTGTAAAAGTTGACCATGAACTTCAACTTTATTAAAGTATTAAAAGACAACAATTATTATCGGTTCTTTAATTGGGTGATACCAATATCCACAATTATGTGTTAATTTAAAGTAAAACTGTGACAATATCTTCAACTTATTGTAACCCTTCTTGATCCTTCTCCTTTAGAGATAATTTACAACGAGATCCAATTTAAGAATAACAGAGAATCCATATGTAGGTAAAACCTTAGACTGAAAAAGTGAAAGCAACTATATATGATATTATATTGATATTACCTAATTGAAAGTGGAGAAAAAAGAAGCAAACAGAAATATAATTTATAACTTGCATATGATGTAAATGTACAAATTAGTGATCACAATGGCAATGGTAAGGTTGTTTAATTTCAAATGGTATTAAATTAGAATATTTGTTCATGGACACCCCAACCCCTTTCATGTATTGGTCACTATTTAAAGAATAGAGAAATACAGAAATCAGCATTCAAACAGACAAACAATTAACATACAGGTGATTTCCAATATAACATGAAAAACTAAATGAAACAAATAACACTAAAACATGAAACTTATTTCCATTTTTATAATTTTCTCTTATCAAAAAGTACTGCAGGATTAACACAACTTTTACTAAAAAATAAAGCGTAAAGTTAACATTTTGTAGGTAATGTAGGTTAAATTAGAGAAATAAAGAAAGTTGTGAATCATAACAGAGCTCCAGATAAGCTGCGTATTTGCGTGATCATGCAATACAAATATTAGAAAACCCAATGCAATTGTCCATTGCAGGGTTCAACAACCCAATTAATTCAACGGAAAACCCAATTATATGCCAAAACCATGAGTTCTCAACCCTTTTATTGACTACCATTTGCGTTATTTACCCTTATCTGTTTAAAGTCGTCGCGTAAACTATTTTTATAATATTTATAATTGGAAATTTCCTGTCGTTCTAAATATAGATCCCTGCATCAAGTACCTGAAATGGGTCCCTGTTTGAGTTTTCCCTTGCTCAATAGGCACACATGTTTTTGTAAACATCGATCTTCTCTGCGTTTATCATGTAGTCATAATTTTTTCCATTGCTCGGGATTTATCATAACATACATTGAATTAAAACGAAAGTGAATGTCCGGTAAAAATATTTAAGAGAAGCATGTTTTCGGCTTCTTTTGAAAAGCTGAGGGAAAGTTATGATGATAACAAGACTCATCCAGTGTTTTAAGGAAGCGTCCATCAAATGCACGGACGTGTGTATGTTCCATAACGAGAACATTTGCTAATAAACACGGGGTTTCATCAAAATCGAAATCAGTTGAAAAAAGTGAAAGGCCAAATCAATTATGAAATGATAAAGCATCAGAAACCAAAAGTTCTAAATAAAAGACAACTAAACCCAGATTTATGTAAATTGAATAAAACAAAATCATTCAAGTATAATTAGAGTTTATATACTATTTTTTATTAATTTTACTGTTAATTAATGAATACATACCATGCACACAGGCACTGCATGGTCTCAGAATTTATTATATGAAGGTATAAGACGAGTGCCTGTGAATTCACATATGTGTTTTTGTGAGAAAATACAAAACTGGCAAAAGGTTTGAAACGGGACACAATTTAAACCTACAATTGCTCCTCAGTGAATAAACCAAATAAAACAGCTAACCCTAACCATAATCTCAAACCAAATAAAACAGCTAAACAAAGAAAGAAACATATTTAAGATGGAAAACAATTGGGGTTGATATTGCCTAAATATTCAATATTGTGTCGATGAAAAACCCAATTCATTAAGGAGCTCGGTGGTGAAAAACCCAATTTGATATTAACCTGAGGGGTGAATTGGAATTGATAATGCAATTAAAAAACTTTATCACCCAATTATATAAGAAAATGGTGGGTAAAAACCCCAATTTGTGAATTCTTATCTGGAGCTTTGTCATAATGAGGGGAACTATATGGCTGAAAATCACAAGTTGGATTGAATTATCAGTTTTATGTTTACTTTAACCTTTAAATTTACTCTGCTTGTAAGGATCCATTAAAGATAAATGAAATAATTTTGTAGATATAGGAAGATGTGGTGTGAGTGCCAATGAGACAACTCTCCATCCAAATAACAATTAAAAAAAAAGGTAAACCATTGTTTTTAAAGTGAGACATTTTATTTAAATGTGGTTTTATTATAATGATTAAAATAAAGTAATAGTTTGCTTTTACTTTTTTTTCCAGGGGAAATAAAAATGTAACCTTGACCTTATCCTGGAATGTCATACCAAACGCTGGAACATTACCAAAGGTTATGGGTGAAGGACAGCATAGAGTGAAATTCCCAGATGAGTACCAGTCGTCCAAATATTAACCAACGAAAGACACAGAAACAAATGCAATCTCATTTATTGTATGGTGCTAGGAATTACCACCATTGTTTAGCAACGGACAGAATTTTCCAATGAATATTTTTTACTATAAATCAAATAGTTTCACTTTGACTGGAATAGGATGAATGTCTATAAAATCATTTGATTTTACTAAATTTAAGCAAATTTGAAATAACTGAGTATTTATAGTTATTAAAATATTGAAAATTGCTGGTTTTTTTTTAACTTCTTTTTTTGGCAATAAACATAGAAATTAAAACTGAACCCATTGAAAGATGAAAATTATTGTGCAATAAGGATAAAAAAATAATTAAAATTCTCATTAATTTTATATTTCATATATTAAAATTTATAAAGTTAACTAGAGATGTTTGTTATTAGGCACAAGAAAACAAAATTAAGTAAAAAGTAAGAGGTTAAATTTGCTGAGCTCAATGATAGTACAGTATACACCTTATCGCTATTTAGTCCATTCCTGGAAAAACAGTCATTTATACAACTTCCTGTTTAGGTCATGCAGGCCGACAATGGAGGTCATCAGCAGTGAGCTGAGGGAGGAAAAACTTTAAAAAGTGATCATCAAGAAACTTTGATATAGTATGATCCACTTTTTTCGAAATTAAAATTAAAGTAAAAAAAATATTTTGTTCGAAGTATTTACGGTAGTTTAAACAGGTCTCATTAAAAAGTATCATGCATGGTGAATTGTTTAAACAGGGTCCCAGATAGCTTCAACTGGATGAAAAAGTTGTGTAATTCTAGAACTTATCCGGAATGGAATAAATAGCGATTAGGTGTATTGCTAAGTATTTGTAAAGTGGACATTGAGAAATCCTCATATTTAAGGTTATAGTTGGCAAATTAAGACTATAGCTTTTCTGTAGCTTTATTAAAGTAACAAAGTCTGACTGAGGATAGACTAATTAAAGAAAACCTTTATATGATGATTTAAATAGAATGTGGCTTAAATATGAGAAAATAGAATGTGGTTTAAATATGAGAAAAATAGAATGTGGTTTAAATATGAGAAACTGTTTTTCCTTTTTTTTATTTGTTCGTGTTAATTGTTGTCTGTATAAAATTTACAAGAGATATGATGTTAACATACTTTTATGTCAAATGAAAATACTATTGTGGATTTATCTATTGGGTACCAGCTTATGAGAATACTTTATGTCAATTTTTCATCAAATAAGATGCAAATAGTCTTTAGGGATTTTTTATTGTTTGGTACATATTTGTGATTAAACCATAACCCACCCAAATAAATACCTAATAATAATATGAATTCATAGTTTATACACTTGATCAGTCTATATATGCTTTTAATTTGTTGGTTGGATTATAAGTGGGTATGTGAGTTCATTTAAAATGCCTTTATTCATTCTTTGATATGATTGTAATGATTGAAAGTTACACAAGTTTGTCATTGTTGATATATCTGTGTTAGAAAACTTGTTTTTCATGGTTAATATTGATTTATAATATTAGTTTTCATTTGGAAACACCAATTCTTCATGTATGTTGAAAGGAGTTTTTGTGCATTTAGAATAAGCAACTGCAAACCATTGTAAATTCATTTACCATTGAGTACCATCTGATTTTGATTAGAATATATCTTATTTGAAAGCTGAGTTGTTAAACTGATTTTAAAACAAATTCATAATTTTGTATATTAGTTATTATAGTGCTAGCTATTTATATTAACACATTTTTCATGCACCTATGCTTGGTATTGTTGAGAGATATTATGAATGTAAATGATTTGTTTGTTAACAAACACATAGTACTGTGGATTGATCAGTATTTGTGGGATGAACATTTTTATGAATTTTCGAGGAACTGTTTAACAACAAGCTTAAATGTTCAAAGAAATGTGAATATACCTTAATGTTTTATGCATACTTTGGCAAGAAAACATAATCAAGTATCCACTGAACTGCAATTTTTTCCAAAATCTACAAAAAATGGTATCCACATATAATTGAATGAACCCACAAGATATGTCAGTGAGCTAGAAATATTTAAATAAGAGTACAATTTGATAGTTAAAGTCTTTTTGTTAAGAATGTTAAAGTATAGAATAATGAGTGAGAGGGATTCCTTCAAAATACACACAATATTCAAGGATTTTACCCAGTCCTTTAAAAGATCATTATTGATATCATGTTCATGTATAATTGTGTAATTGTGGTTTAAGTGCCAGTCTTTGTAAGAATCAGGCAATTTAGGTAAAAATCAAAACATGATCAGAAAAAACCCACCGAGCTAATCATTCTATTTGATACTAACCATCATCCTGAGTTGAAAATTATTAGTCTTTCGTTTGTGTGTGTCTGGTAATATCAAATAACTCGGTTAGAATATTGGTTAGAATGATAGCAAATCACAGAGTCCCCCCTTATTTGTTAATTTCTAGTGCATTTCAACCAAATTGTATCTTCTATTACCAGAACAGAAAATAGAAATGAATGTTATTTTTGTGCATAACTACATATTATGAACTGAAATCAATGTCAAATTGGGTGGGTTTTTTTGGTCATGTTTTCATCACTGCCTGATTCTTAGCCAGACTTGCACTTAAGTATGATGTCAGGTGAAGGTGTGATGTTCTCATTTGAGATTCATGTTATAATTTCTGATGCACTCATTACATTGAAAGTTCTGAAAAATACATTGTGTCTAGTGAAACAAAAATATTTGTTTTTTTTAGTTTTGTTTATCAAGAGAACATTAGGGACAAAACATTCATTTTCATTCACTCTGAAGTTTTATTTAAAAAAAAAACTGGAAACTTTTACATTAGAACTAAATATATATCTTTAAACTTACTGTCTGTATTTTAATATTGATTCAGGAACTTCTTTGTAAACTGCAGTATTTTTCTCTTAACTGTATTTCAAAGTAACAAGTTTGTAAATTGCAAATATTTGTTTAAAAGAGTATTTAAATTATCTTAATTGAATAAAGAAAAATCTGTTTATTAGAAATGAATAATAAAAAATAAAAATAAAATGTCATTTTATTTATTGTTCAATCACACTGTCAACATTTTAAGCTTACCTGACCTAAAAGTTCCAATTGAGTTCACAAACTTGGTATCTGTCTTTAATAGGTCGTAGTCTGTTTACTTTTCCAAAAATCTTCTCCACTGAAACTAATGGCCAAATGAAACCAACTAGGCCTTAATTATCCTTAGGGTATCCAGTTAATTAAAGATGGCCACCATTGCTAAAATTAGAACATGGGAGTACAATGTGGTTTTTTGCTTATAACCCTGAAAGTAAAGCAAAAAGAGGAAATCTGACATTGGTGGAAGTATTCATCAGGTCATGTATCTGCCCATGAATTATCAAACGCATCAGATAACCTGTTGTTGGCTTGTTCCTCAATTGATTATTTTAAGGAAACACATTTAGAAAATCCAAAGCTAGGATGCAGACTTCAGCTGTCCCCTAAACAAATATGTGTACAATTTCAGTGATAATGGCCATAAACTCATTCGGAACTCCAAAACATATACATGAGTTATAATTAGAAATAAAACAAGACAAACAAAGGCTCCTGAATTGAAACGGGTTCAAAAATGCTGCAGGATTAAGCATTTTCGTGAGGTCTCAATCCTCCCCCTGTTCCTCTAGCCAATGAAGATTAAACAAACACACAACAAAACACATAATTAAAACTCATTTAAAAGAAGTATCGAGTCAGATGTCAGAATAGGTAACAAATGGATGAGTTCAGTTAGTTTCAACTGGAATGTCAATCATTGAAAAACATTTTTATGGTTGAAAAATCAAGGATTTTTCATCTGAATGATATCGTTTTTAGAGAACCGAGCGTGCACTGATTTATATCTTGTTTTGAGAACATGGTCTTCCAATTAGTGTTCTCCTCGATAAAGTTGTTTATGCTTCTGACACGTAGTGTTTGTTGTTAGTACCAGATCTGATTAGTAAAACGTTATTTACTGGTTGTCCCAAGTTCAAATTGATTGTATCACACACATGTTAAAATACACCAAGTTGAAATAGTGTGTGTTCAAGGCAAGAATTCTTCAGTGTAGTATTCCTTAGTTTCCTGCCTTATTTGATTTTCGTTTAGTATCAGTGTCTATGGATATAATTTTAAAGGAGAATGAAACGTTCTTCAGACTGTCGTACATGAAATGTGTATCGTCATATAAGAAAGTAAACTATAAGACTTAGTATAAAACCTTGATTCAGTGGTGGATCTAGAATTTTTCTTAAAAGGGGACCCGCTAACTGCCTAGGAGAGTTTCCGCTCCAGTCATGCTTCAGCGAATCCTTGTATTATCAACAATTGTTTTCAAAGCCCCTTCCCTAAATCCTCCCCGGGCATCATATCTTGTAATGCAGTCATCTTATGTAACGAAGTTGCAGTAATTGCATAGTCCGCTATAAAAGACCCATGAAAACGTTGTAAACGAGAAAACATACTGCCTTGTGTATGTAATTTTTTACAAAATAATGAATAAAAAATCAACAAGTACGTGTATGTAAAACAGCACTAAACTACAACCACTGAATCACAGGTGCTTGACTTGGAAATGCCACAAACATAACTTTGCTGCAGTAAACATTTTAGCGTGCGCCAAACCCTCCCATAACATTAAACAGTTGTGTAAAAGTACAACAAAAACGATATAAACAGTCAAAGAAAAACATAACTGTGCAATCCAAGATACATGTATCGACATATTGTTGATCCATGAATGTGACTGATATGAATATAACAATAATATTTACTTTGCTTTTAATTTACTGAAAACAAAATCAGAATAATGTCTGTCTGAAAGAACTTAGTTGGCCTTGACCTGTTAGTCATGGATCTATAAAAATGTTTAAACGTTTATTATGTGATACGTATAGTAAAACATTTTTTTTAAATATTTCAAACACGACACCAATGGTCAGTATTTTTTTTTTATTGTTGACAAAATCAACAAAATCCAAAAATTGGCAGTCAATAAAACCTGAAAATAATTAAAAGTTAGACATTATCAACCAACGGAATGAATGGGAAACAACTGCCCTATGTCTGATTTGGTACATGCATGTTTCTGAATGATATGGTTGGTATAACATAGTTTTATAGCTAGCCAAATTTCCCTCTTGTACTAGTGTGACTTCGGTTATATTTACAAGATTGGATAAACACAACCATGACCACTAGCAGATATGCATTGTGTAAGTCTTCACTATAAAATAATTAAGTTCTTTTAGCCAAAACTGTGTAAATCACAGACATACAGAACAAATGACAAAAAAATAAATAAAAATGATACACACCTTAGTTTTTCGAAAAATTCAAAGTTTTGTTATCAGGAAATTTATAAAAATGATCACATTATTGATATTCATGTCAACACCGAAGTGTTGACTTTACTGTGCTGGTGATACCATAGGGGACGAAATGTCCACCAGCAGTGGCATCGACCCAGGGGTGTAAATATTTATCAAAGGTACCAGGATTATAATTTAGTACGCCAGACGCGCGTTTCGTCAACATAAGACTTATCAGTGACGCTAATATCAAAATATTTATAAAGCCAAACAAGTACAAAGTCTAAGAGCATTAAGGATTCAAAGTTCCAAAAAGTTGTGTCAAATACGGCTAAGGTAATCTATGCCTGGGATAAGAAAATCCTAAGCTTTTCGAAAGATTCAAAGTTTTGTTAACAGGTACTGGGCTGGTGATACCCTTGGGGACGGAACGTCCACCAGCAGTGGCATCGACCCAGTGGTGTAAATAGTTATCAAAGGTACCAGGATTATAATTTAGTACGCCAGACGCGTTGACAAAAATCACTAAAGATCATGCCTGATACATGAAGACATTTAGTATGTACTTACTTTATTCAGGTACAGTTTGAATCAGCTTTTAATTATATTAAAAAATGTCGTAAAATATAATGTGAATTGTTCTAAAAAAGATTCTAGAATAGTATGGACAGATATGTTCTTCACAATAACTTAGAACCAATTTGAACAGTTAGACTAGAGCTAGAAAATATATATAAATATTTTTGTTTCTAGAACAGATTGTCGCTTGTTCCTGTATATATATTATATTTGCTTTCCGTTCATTGATCTGAACATAAATCAGGGCGTCCGTTTCTCTGCTTGCACTGTATTAAATATCACCTACTGATGAATCTTCTATCAGATATATGTAGATTCAATGAGAAGATTGTTGCTTGTTTATATATTATATATGTGCAGACATTTTCATTAAATATTTAAATTGTATATATATGCATAGATTTTCATTAAGTACTAGTATTTACAGTGATAATCTTTTAAATGTCGTCATTATATGAATATCAAGCACAATATCTCCGCTTGAGGTGCAGTACTATACCATTAAAAAATATACGACGAGAACATAACCCGTAACAACTGGTTTTTAGATACATGTGTTATTTTCCGATGCAAAAACCATATATTAAGTGAATTAATATTAAAGCATGAAAATATGAACATTTGATATTTTGTACTTTGTCTTGTGGTAATACAATGTAAATACTTAATAAAAATGTATGCAATTTCCAATGTCGAATTCCTTGAAAAATACAGCGACAAAATAATCTCCTCATTATGCAACGATATATATCATTATATGCTGCAATGGGTCATTCCAATTAATATCTGATAATGGGAGATGGATGGTCCTTTCTGAGGGGTGTAAAATTTATGCATCTTAGGGGTGAAATTTTGGGTTTTTTCATCTGACAGGTACTCTTTTACGCAACAATTTCTGAGGGTCTTGCAACAGTAAATAATTAAAAATAATTACATCTTAGGGGTTACAAAAATACCTATTTCATATCTTAGGGGTGGTTTGGAATGTAGACAGTTTCGTAGTATGCATTACCTGGTATTGGATTTAAAATTATGATGGGTACAATTCTTGCAGTAAAAAATCTGATAGGTCGATTTTTCCCATGAAAGCCCATCCACCTAATATGAACAGAAACTCTACATCTGATAGGTCTTAACTTATAGATCTGATAGGTAGGTTTCCATAATGTGTTTTTTTCTGATAGGTCTGAACGATAATCTCCCCATCTATCCCCACCTGTCAGAAATTAACTGGAATGACCCAATAAGTTTCTTGAATATTAAGATGCACATTGTAGCTTTTGTTAATTTATAAAAAAAAACATGCTTAGTCCATTTCTGTGTCTGTTACATTTTAATGTTGTGTCGTTGTTCTCCTCTTATATTTAATGCGTTTCCCTCAGATTTAGTTTGTTACCACTATTTAGTTTTTTGTCCATGGATTTATGAGTTTTGAACAGCGGTATACTACTGGTGCCTTTATTTGTTATAACTTGTAACAAATATGTCTGTCAATTGCTCTTTCGGTTTTTAAATTAAAAGAATTGGAGTTAAAAATTTACCAAGCCCGGTATTATTCTATAATGATTCACTAATAAATTTCTGATATTGATAATTTTTCGAATGGGGGATACATTTGTAGTTTGGAGAATACATTTGTACCAAATAAGTGAAAAAGAAGCGTGCAATCAGGAAGTGTGTCCGAAAATATGTATGAAGGTGATGAATATTTTAGTTACTGAGATGACATTAATTTGATAAGCAATAAATGTCAAGGACGACTGAAAAAGATTATAGTCATTACAGGTTCAATTTCACTTAATGATTTGAAATATAGAATTAATAAATCCAAAAAATATTTTAAAGATATATCAGGTAAATAATTAAAACTGGAAAACCAGCACATGCAACTGTATGGAAACATGGCTATTGGTACTTTACGGAACGGAACGGAACGGAACGGAACGGAACAGAATTTCATTTAAGGTATCCAAAGGGGCATTTATCAAAATTTCGAAAAATCTTTAAAACAAAACAAACTTTAAAATTTCTGTGTTTTACGGTTTTCCATATACAAATAACACAAATGTATACTTAATCTCATCTTCACAGGTGAAATGTGTAATAATGTATAACATCGGGAACTATTCTGTAGATGAATATGTCGGATTGTCCTGATAAATTATCATGAAATTAACGCATTTGCAAGTCATGCATTATGATATATAGACTGACCTCACGTCGTCCTTTCCGACGATGATTAGAAACATTGATTCTGATTTTAACTTTTTAAATTTATTATTCCGTTCCGTTCCGTTCCGCAAAGTACCAATTGCTCTGAGGAATTGGTATTTAACGGAATCGAACGGAAACAGACATCTTTAATGTAATTAAAGCAGTATGATAAAAAAAAAAAATTGTCTGACACCTCTATTTGCATGAGCGGTATGTGTTTTAGATAGCATTTTCGACTTGATCAATAATAAAAAAATTATCACAAAGGCAGGTTACACAAAAAGTCTTTCTCCTTCAATCGGTAATTATATTTTAAAAAAGAGGCCTTCAACAGCCCGTTCCGACGATGATTAGAGACAGTGATCAAGTTGAATCTGATTTAAACTTTTTAATTTATTATTCCGTTCCGTTCCGTTCCGCAAAGTACCAATTGCTCTGAGGAATTGGTATTAAACGGAATCGAACGGAACCAGACATTTATAATGTAATAAAAGCAGTATGATAAAAAAAATGTGTCTGACACCCCTTTTTGCACGAGAAATAAGTGTTTTAGATAGCATTCCCGACCAGATAAATAATTAAGAATTTAACACAAAGACCGGATAGACAAAAAGTCTTACTTCTTCCATTGATAATTATATTTTTTAAAAGAGGCCTTCCACCTCTCGTTCCGACGAGGATTAGAAACAGTGATCAAGTTGAATCTGATTTAAACTTTTTAATTTATTATTCCGTTCCGTTCCGTTCCGCAAAGTACCAATTGCTCTGAGCAATTGGTATTTAACGGAATCGAACGGAACCAGACATTTATAATGTAATAAAAGCAGTATGATAAAAAAAAATGTGTCTGACACCTCTTTTTGCAGAAGAAATAAGTGTTTACATAGCATTCCCGACCAGATAAATAATTAAGAATTTAACACAAAGGCCGGATAGACAAAAAGTCTTACTTCTTCCATTGGTAATTATATTTTTTAAAAGAGGCCTCCCACCTCTCGTTCCGACGAGGATTAGAAACAGTGATCAAGTTGAATCTGATTTAAACTTTTTAATTTATTATTCTGTTCCGTTCCGTTCCGCAAAGTACCAATTGCTCTGAGGAATTGGTATTTAACGGAATCGAACGGAACCAGACATTTATAATATAATAAAAGCAGTATGATAAAAAAAAATGTGTCTGACACCCCTTTTTGCAGAAGAAATAAGTGTTTTAGATAGCATTCCCGACCAGATAAATAATTAAAAATTTAACACAAAGGCCGGATAGACAAAAAGTCTTACTTCTTCCATTGGTAATTATATTTTTTAAAAGAGGCCTCCCACCTCTCGTTCCGACGAGGATTAGAAACAGTGATCAAGTTGAATCTGATTTAAACTTTTTAATTTATTATTCCGTTCCGTTCCGTTCCGCAAAGTACCAATTGCTCTGAGGAATTGGTATTTAACGGAATCGAACGGAACCAGACATTTATAATGTAATAAAAGCAGTATGATAAAAAAAAAATGTGTCTGACACCCCTTTTTGCAGAAGAAATAAGTGTTTTAGATAGCATTCCCGACCAGATAAATAATTAAGAATTTAACACAAAGGCCGGATAGACAAAAAGTCTTACTTCTTCCATTGGTAATTATATTTTTTAAAAGAGGCCTCCCACCTCCCGTTCCGACGAGGATTAGAAACAGTGATCAAGTTGAATCTGATTTAAACTTTTTAATTTATTATTCCGTTCCGTTCCGTTCCGCAAAGTACCAATTGCTCTGAGGAATTGGTATTTAACGGAATTGAACGGAAACAGACATCTATAATGTAATAAAAACAGTATGATAAAAAAAATTGTCTAACACCTCTTTTTGCATGAGTGTTATGTGTTTTAGATAGCATTTTCGACTTGATCAATAATAAAAAATTTAACACAAAGGCAGGTTTCACAAAAAGTCTTTCTCCTTCCATCGGTAATTATATTTTTTAAAAGAGGCCTTCCACCTCTCGTTCCGACGATGATTAGAAACAGTAATCAAGTTGAATCTGATTTAAACTTTTTAATTTATTATTCCGTTCCGTTCCGTTCCGCAAAGTACCAATTGCTCTGAGGAATTGGTATTTAACGGAATCGAACGGAAACAGACATTTATAATGTAATAAAAGCAGTATGATAAAAAAAATGTGTCTGACACCTCTTTTTGCAGAAGAAATAAGTGTTTTAGATAGCTTTCCCGACCAGATAAATAATTAAGAATTTAACACAAAGGCCGGATAGACAAAAAGTCTTACTTCTTCCATTGGTAATTATATTTTTTAAAAGAGGCCTCCCACCTCTCGTTCCGACGAGGATTAGAAACAGTGATCAAGTTGAATCTGATTTAAACTTTTTAATTTATTATTCCGTTCCGTTCCGTTCCGCAAAGTACCAATTGCTCTGAGGAATTGGTATTTAACGGAATCGAACGGAACCAGACATTTATAATGTAATAAAAGCAGTATGATAAAAAAAAATGTGTCTGACACCCCTTTTTGCAGAAGAAATAAGTGTTTTAGATAGCATTCCCGACCAGATAAAAAATTAAGAATTTAACACAAAGGCCGGATAGACAAAAAGTCTTACTTCTTCCATTGGTAATTATATTTTTTAAAAGAGGCCTCCCACCTCTCGTTCCGACGAGGATTAGAAACAGTGATCAAGTTGAATCTGATTTAAACTTTTTAATTTATTATTCCGTTCCGTTCCGTTCCGTTCCGCAAAGTACCAATTGCTCTGAGGAATTGGTATTTAACGGAATCGAACGGAAACAGACATCTATAATGTAATAAAAGCAGTATGATAAAAACAAGTCAGACCCTTCTTTTTTGAATGAGTGGTAAGTGTTTTAGATAGCATTTCGACTTGATCAATATTTAAATAAACAGCTGCGCCATGAGCGCATGATACGCCCGTCGTCTTGTGAAAAAACATAAATCTTTTTTGAATAACACAGGGTTGTACAGGATGTCATGCTTAGTATATCCTGACTCCTTCCTTATTCCCGCTCAATAGGAAGATTGTACAAGATGTATTTGGAAACCCGACGCAACATTAGCCTGTTAAGTTTTAAGCAATAGAGATACAGCGCAACATGTGAAAAAAACTTCTTTTTTTACAAAAAACTCAAGAACTCGAAAATATAAAAATGAATCATCACCAAAAAGTATACAGATCTTTAGATTAATATAACAAAGAAGTGTGTAAAGTTTTAAGCAATAATCATAAATCGTTTTTGAGATATGGTGCGACATGTAAACCCCCCCTTTTTTTTTTACAAAATACTCAATAACTCAAAAATTAAATTTTGAATCATCACCAAAAAGTATACAGATATTAAGATTAATATAACTAAGAAGTATTTAAAGTTTTAAGCCATAATCAAGAATCGTTTTTGAGATACGGTGCGACATGTGAAAAAAACACACCCCTGTTTTAGTTACAAAGTGCCGTAACTCAAAAAGTTGTAATCTTATTTTCACAAAAAAGTATACAGATCATTTGACCATCATAAGAAACAACTATGTTAAGTTTCATGAAATTTGGATAAGTCGTTCTCAAGTTACGGTGCGACATGTTTACACCGGACAGACGGACAGACGGGCGGACGGGCGGACTGACGGATGGACGGACGGACACTGGACATTTGTATACCATAATACGTCCCGTCAAAATTGACGGACGTATAAAAAATAACACAAAGACAGGTTAGACAAAAGGTCTTTCTACTTCCATTGGTAATTATAAATTAAAAAAGGGGCCTTCCGAAGATGATTAGAAACAGTGATCAAAACTTGACAGACAAAAGATTGACGTGCGAGTTTAACACAATGTAATGTGATGCCTGAAACACTTCTCAAGCAACGTGGGTCATATTTGGCACCACAAATAGCAGAGATCTACAAAAAGCTTGGCTGTGACAAAGAGACGTCTGCAGTACTCAAACTTTATTTATAGAACGAACAACATAAAAACAAGTACACAATCCCGAACCCAATAACCGTTACAGTAATTAAAAAATTGACACTGTCATAGTTTAAGTACACTTGTATTTCTACATCAAAAGCTTATGTCATTCGCACTGTATATTGTCAAAGTTGCGGACTTCTAATTTAATAAAAGGTTGATTTTGATATTTTTGTAACCACTATAATGACGCCGGGTATAATTGACGAGAGCTTTGTTTTTATTCAAGACATTTTTTTTAATTTTTTTTTTAACTTAAATATACATGCATGATATTCAGTAGCACAATTTAAAACTTACATTCAAATGAATTCCAAGAGGATCAACATTACTTTAGACATACAAATGTAGCATCTCATTCCGAACTTTAATAATTAACGACAACTTTTTTTTGCCCATTTCATCATTTTTTTTCCCGAAAATTTTAAAATATAATAAGGAATGGATGGATTTTGGGTAACCTGCATTTGTGTTAAATTATTTATTAATGATCAGGTCGAGAATGCTATCTTAAACAATTACCACTCATTCAAAAAAAAGAAGTGTCAGCCTTTTTTTATCATACTGATTTTATTACATTTGTAGATGTCTGTTTCCGTTCGATTCCGTTAAATACCAATTCCTCAGAGCAATTGGTACTTTGCGGAACGGAACGGAACGGAATAATAAATTAAAAAGTTTAAATCAGATTCAACTTGATTACTGTTTCTAATCATCGTCGGAACGAGAGGTGGAAGTCCTCTTTTAAAAAATATAATTACCGATTGAAGGAGAAAGACTTTTTGTGTAACCTGCCTTTGTGTTAAATTTTTTATTATTGATCAAGTCGAAAATGCTATCTAAAACACATACCACTCATGCAAAAAGAGGTGTCAGACAATTTTTTTTATCATACTGTTTTTATTACATTATAGATGTCTGTTTCCGTTCAATTCCGTTAAATACCAATTCCTCAGAGCAATTGGTACTTTGCGGAACGGAACGGAACGGAATAATAAATTAAAAAGTTTAAATCAGATTCAACTTGATCACTGTTTCTAATCCTCGTCGGAACGAGAGGTGGGAGGCCTCTTTTAAAAAATATAATTACCGATTGAAGGAGAAAGACTTTTTGTGTAACCTGCCTTTGTGTTAAATTTTTTATTATTGATCAAGTCGAAAATCCTATCTAAAACACATACCACTCATGCAAAAAGAGGTGTCAGACAATTTTTTTTATCATACTGTTTTTATTACATTATAGATGTCTGTTTCCGTTCAATTCCGTTAAATACCAATTCCTCAGAGCAATTGGTACTTTGCGGAACGGAACGGAACGGAATAATAAATTAAAAAGTTTAAATCAGATTCAACTTGATCACTGTTTCTAATCCTCGTCGGAACGAGAGGTGGGAGGCCTCTTTTAAAAAATATAATTACCAATGGAAGAAGTAAGACTTTTTGTCTATCCGGCCTTTGTGTTAAATTCTTAATTATTTATCTGGACGGGAATGCTATCTAAAACACTTATTTCTTCTGCAAAAAGAGGTGTCAGACACCTTTTTTTTTTATCATACTGCTTTCATTACATTATAAATGTCTGGTTCCGTTCGATTCCGTTAAATACCAATTCCTCAGAGCAATTGGTACTTTGCGGAACGGAACGGAACGGAATAATAAATTAAAAAGTTTAAATCAGATTCAACTTGATCACTGTTTCTAATCCTCGTCGGCACGAGAGGTGGAAGGCCTCTTTTAAAAAATATAATTATCAATGGAAGAAGTAAGACTTTTTGTCTATCCGGCCTTTGTGTTAAATTCTTAATTATTTATCTGGTCGGGAATGCTATCTAAAACATTTATTTCTTCTGCAAAAAGGGATGTCAGACACATTTTTTTTTTATCATACTGCTTTTATTACATTATAAATGTCTGGTTCCGTTCGATTCCGTTTAATACCAATTCCTCAGAGCAATTGGTACTTTGCGGAACGGAATAATAAATTAAAAAGTTTAAATTAGATTCAACTTGATTACTGTTTCTAATCCTCGTCGGCACGAGAGCTGGAAGTCCTCTTTTAAAAAATATAATTACCAATGGAAGGAGTAAGACTTTTTGTCTAAGCTGCCTTTGTTTTAAATTCTTAATTATTTATCAGGTCGGGAATGCTATCTCAAACACTTATTTCTCGTGCAAAAAGGGGTGTCAGACACATTTTTTTTATCATACTGCTTTTATTACATTATAAATGTCTGGTTCCGTTCGATTCCGTTAAATACCAATTCCTCAGAGCAATTGGTACTTTGCGGAACGGAACGGAACGGAATAATAAATTAAAAAGTTTAAATCAGATTCAACTTGATCACTGTCTCTAATCATCGTCGGAACGGGCTGTTGAAGGCCTCTTATTTAAAATATAATTACCGATTGAAGGAGAAAGACTTTTTGTGTAACCTGCCTTTGTGATAATTTTTTTATTATTGATCAAGTCGAAAATGCTATCTAAAACACATACCACTCATGCAAAAAGAGGTGTCAGACAATTTTTTTTTATCATACTGCTTTAGTTACATTAAAGATGTCTGTTTCCGTTCGATTCCGTTAAAAACCAATTCCTCAGATCACTGTTTCTAATCCTCGTCGGAACGAGAGGTGGGAGGCCTCTTTTGAAAAATATAATTACCAATGGAAGAAGTAAGACTTTTTGTCTATCCGGCCTTTGTGTTAAATTCTTAATTATTTATCTGGTCGGGAATGCTATCTAAAACACTTATTTCTTCTGCAAAAAGGGGTGTCAGACACATTTTTTTTATCATACTGCTTTTATTACATTATAAATGTCTGGTTCCGTTCGATTCCGTTAAATACCAATTCCTCAGAGCAATTGGTACTTTGCGGAACGGAACGGAACGGAATAATAAATTAAAAAGTTTAAATCAGATTCAACTTGATCACTGTTTCTAATCCTCGTCGGCACGAGAGGTGGAAGGCCTCTTTTAAAAAATATAATTATCAATGGAAGAAGTTAGACTTTTTGTCTATCCGGCCTTTGTGTTAAATTCTTAATTATTTATCTGGTCGGGAATGCTATCTAAAACATTTATTTCTTCTGCAAAAAGGGATGTCAGACACATTTTTTTTTATCATACTGCTTTTATTACATTATAAATGTCTGGTTCCGTTCGATTCCGTTTAATACCAATTCCTCAGAGCAATTGGTACTTTGCGGAACGGAACGGAACGGAATAATAAATTAAAAAGTTTAAATTAGATTCAACTTGATTACTGTTTCTAATCCTCGTCGGCACGAGAGGTGGAAGGCCTCTTTTAAAAAAATATAATTACCAATGGAAGGAGTAAGACTTTTTGTCTAAGCTGCCTTTGTTTTAAATTCTTAATTATTTATCAGGTCGGGAATGCTATCTAAAACACTTATTTCTCGTGCAAAAAGGGGTGTCAGACACATTTTTTTTATCATACTGCTTTTATTACATTATAAATGTCTGGTTCCGTTCGATTCCGTTAAATACCAAGTCCTCAGAGCAATTGGTACTTTGCGGAACGGAACGGAACGGAATAATAAATTAAAAAGTTTAAATCAGATTCAACTTGATCACTGTCTCTAATCATCGTCGGAACGGGCTGTTGAAGGCCTCTTTTTTAAAATATAATTACCGATTGAAGGAGAAAGACTTTTTGTGTAACCTGCCTTTGTGATAATTTTTTTATTATTGATCAAGTCGAAAATGCTATCTAAAACACATACCACTCGTGCAAAAAGAGGTGTCAGACAATTTTTTTTTTATCATACTGCTTTAATTACATTAAAGATGTCTGTTTCCGTTCGATTCCGTTAAATACCAATTCCTCAGAGCAATTGGTACTTTGCGGAACGGAACGGAACGGAATAATAAATTTAAAAAGTTAAAATCAGAACCAATGATTCTAATCATCGTCGGAAAGGACGACGTGAGGTCAGTCTAGATATCATAATGCATGACTTGCAAATGCGTTAATTTCATGATAATTTATCAGGACAATCCGACATATTCATCTACAGAATAGTTCCCGCTGTTATAAATTATTACACATTTCACCTGTGAAGATGAGATTAAGTATACATTTGTGTTATTTGTATATGGAAAACCGTAAAACACAGAAATTTTAAAGTTTGTTTTGTTTTAAAGATTTTTCGAAATTTTGATAAATGCCCTTTGGATACCTTAAATGAAATTCTGTTCCGTTCCGTTCCGTTCCGTTCCGTAAAGTACCAATAGCCTGGAAACATATAGGACATATTTCAACTTTTACCATACCGTGTAGATTGACGAATATGTTTTCAAGGTGAAAAATATATATGCAACTTTCAAAGAAGAGTTTTACAACACTCTGAGGAAAAAGAACACTTTCGAGTTATGTCAGTCACCGGAAAAGTTCACCAACTTTGCGTGATTATTATGGTAATGACTTTTAGTGTTCATTAAGATATTTTTTGTCATACGGAACGAAATTATAATGAGATATATAATAGTCTTCCCCCCAGTATACATTCATTAAAACGTAAACATAAATACAAGACTTAAAATCAATTATACTAGATTCAGGTTCGGTCTTCACACAGTAGTGCTCGAATAAAAAAACCCACACACAACTGGAATGAAAGACAGTAATTTAAAGGACATTTGAAATATAAACAAAATTACTCATGACTATTTCCTCGTATAGTTGATGTGTTTTCCACGGTTTTAGTTTGTAACCCGGTTTTATTTTCTCTCAATCTATAAATGATTTTTTAAACCGGTATACTACTGTTCTGCCTTTCTTTAATAAGTAAAAAATAAAGTTATGTTAGAAAATAATGCACAGAATTAGTATAAAAGTTATATGAGTACTAATAAACTTAAGATTATACTATGACACTTTTATATTAATAGAAATGAGATATATCAACTTCGTGCGTTCGTAGAGTTTTACAATGTAAATAGGATTTATATGATTAAAATCATAAGGGCATACACAGAGTAGCCGAACTCATGGTAGATCGAAATCATCAGGAAATAAACAGAATATTAGCTAAACTTATCGTACGTTTCACTGATTGGACAATATGGCTTAAAATACCAACTTTAACACAAAAAAGGTAACAAATTGACCTTTTTCAAAAGCCGTAATGCTAAATAAATCAGTTCTCATAATAAAAGTATATTATACTTTCCAAAATAAGCCCATTTTGGAAATTTTGTCAAAATTGATGATTTTAAGGCAATTTTCAGACTTAAAAGCTTTAGGAAAACCATGGCCGCCACTTACGATCCGTAATGTTTTGCAACCGAAAGATTCCAACGATGATTTAGAATTCATCAATATAAAACGATTTAGATCGTGGATGGCGAACAAGGCAAATTATGGAAAAAATCTCAAAATTGACGTTAAAATACAAATAGTGTAAACTTGATATATTATAAAGGAAGTTGTCAAAAATGTATTTTGTCTCAAAGGTATTATGTCAAGACAGTTAGTATTTCTATGTAAAATGTGTAGTATCTTGGTCTTATTAAAACATCAAAATCTAAGGGACAATTCTAGCACTTCGTGAACATCCATCTCTGCTTGAGAGAGTTACATTAATTAAGTATTTAGGAATAATGCAAAACTGATAAGGAAAAGCACACACATCTGACTTATAATTCATTAAACACCAACAGGTATCTTATCATTTTGTCAACACTAAACATAATACTATTTGAGGATCTGCAATCGCCTTCCTGTTTTGAGGATTACTATAGTAGTGAACTTGACTTGTCTATCAGTTGAAGGTCGTACGATTATATATATGTAGGACTGCAGGTTAGTACGGTGACAAGAGTTGCACATTTACGTGTAATGCGATCTCTTTTGACCATTGCTTCACAAAGAAGAAACAGTTTCACTTAAAGCCTTCCTGCCCTCCAAGTTTAATTTCATTATAGTACTTGTAATTTGAGTTGAACTTAAATTCCATTTGACTTTACGAAAAGAGTTGATTAAAAAAATTCATACCGTTTACTATACGTAGATTTATGTATAGCATTCTGAATCTCGAGGACTGTAACGCATATTTACCTTATAACAACCGACCACAATGTTATCAATAACTAATTACTAAATTTTCCATTTTCACAATTTGAAGATTATTTGACTCACATTAATTATCATGAAAGTTTAAACACTGCTTAGGATACGGATTCACTACAAAAGATACGGGAAAAATTATTGACAGAAGTTCAAAGAGGTCAACATTAATTTTGTTAACACTTTGAGTCGTTATCTCAAAGTACATAACAGGAATTATAAACAATCCTTTACATAGTACTTTTATATCACCCACTACATATCAATTCAATTCCATTATAAAATATCCAACCTGTTGATAAATTTAACTTTTATTAATGAAGAGACAACGTGTTGCAAGCCTCACTGGTTTTTTGAGACGAAGAAAAGTAAAACAAAACTGTTCCTTTTGTTTTTGTTTTTGCTTATGTGTTTAATTTGTAACATACTTTTGTGTAGACGTAGCGCGTCTGGCTTATAAAAATATGTTTTAACCTGTTACCTTTAATTTTGATGGCTATTATTCGTTTGTTTCACTGTCCTTTATGTCCACCCTTTATCTGTTTATTTATTGTAACCCTGTCGTGTAATGTTGTCTTTTAATGTTATGATTAACACTGACATTAAAGCGGTAGGTTTGGCATGCCACAAAACCAGGTTCTACCCATCATTTTCCTCATAAAATTCCCTGTCCCAAGTAAGGAAAATGGCCATTGTTACATTATAGTTCGTTTCTGTATGTGTTACATTTCGGTGTTGTGTCTCTGTTGTGTCGTAGTTCTCTTATACTTGATACGTTTCCCTCAGTTTTAGTTTGTAACCCGGATTTGTTTTTTCTCTATCGATTTATTTGAACAGCGGTAGACTATTGTTGCCTTTATTTAGCTGTGTATGTACCGAATTTTGGTCATGAAGAAATACATTATATATCTTATTTTTCTTTTACGATAGATATTTGTAGCTACACAAAGTCAATTAAAACTCGGTCATATCAATATAAGATACCATATCTCTTAAGGTATAAAGGGTGTCTTAATATAGAAATAATTTCTGTATCTTACAGGTTATAGTAAAATCTACTTATTTTTATTTTTTTTGAAAATTTAATTCATAACTCACTGAAATTACAGCTTACCTGTGTATGTCAATACACATAAATCTAGCAAAGATGTTTGCTCATATGTTGCCCAATGCCATCTTACACTCGCAGTGGTAAATAGTTCCAACCCATGTTGAAAGAGTTTGAATTGTGACTCTGAGACAGCAATAAAAGCATTGTGTCTTTGCTCTTGATTTTTTCATGTGCTTTGAATTATCTTATGGCATTAATTGATTCAGTATATCTTTCTCTCTATTCCAGATGTTTCGTGTTCTGTATACTGTTGGATGTCCTTTCGTAATGTTTTGTTTTCTTTTTAACTGTGGTATTGTCTGTTGTTCGTCGACAAACCATATCTTAAAATTTTATTGTCCTTTTGTTTCAGAGGTTTCTTCTGTTTTTGTCAAAACAAAATTCATCATCGTATGGTTGCATGCTAGAGTGACCAAGTATCCTCAAGGCTTATCATGGAGCTGTCATTCTTTATTTCCAAATAGTTAACAATCGGTAGTATACAAATAAAATTAAATTTTGCGATTTGTAGACAATCTGTTTTTTAAAACACGACTCATAAAATAATTCAAAATCAACCTAATTAGGACGAATGACATGAATACAGTCAATTGAAATAAACTACTTCCACTTTAAAGCTGTTCGAAGTGAACCAAGGCTCCGTGTTGAAGACCGTACTATGACCTATAATACTTTACTTTCACATGTTGTGACATGAATGGAGAATTGTCTCAATGGCAATAATATCACATCATCTTGTATCTATATACTGTTTTGTTACATCTGAAACAAGTCTCCAAAATTAACTGTATATACAAACATTATAATAAGGGACAAATGCAATGTTTTTGGCAAAAAAAAGACAATTTTCGTTCATAACATTAAAGAAAATGTCCAAAGGTTGAGTTAAATATACATTTTATTTGTACCTGGTATTTTTTTTTCAACATTAATAATTGAATAATCAATTTTGAATTTCAATGAAACCTGCCTTTGCGGAATAATTTCAATGTCGTCTAAAGATTTTTTGCATTGGTTTAATCAAACATAATGTTATCTTTAAATAATGGGCACACTTTCCAATTTATAAAACTATTTATCTACATAACTTTACCTTGAACTGTTGCATAGGGTACGGACAAAGTATAAAAGTCTAGGGAAAAGACATTTAAGGAAGTTCAAAAAGGTGAACAGATATAACTGTACCGCATATTGTCGTTATCGCGGGTACTCCAAAGGAAATTTAAAATAACCAATTAAAAATCCACATCAAGCCTTACATAGCGCCACAATTCCTGAAGATGAAGGAGGATTTCCAATTAAAAGAGACCAGATACCGTAGATGTTGTCAACTTTTCGGCCGTAACAAATGAACAAAAACAATAATGCATAACAAGCTACAACGAGCTTCAAAATTACAAATAGGACATACTTCAATAGAGAAACTAACGACCTAAAAGGTAAAATGACACAAATACTGAACTCTAAAGAAAATTAAAACTAAAAGTCCCTAAACAAATGGTAAAATTAAAAGTTCAAACACATCAAATGATTGCAAAACAACTGTCTTATAACTTATTTATACCAAAACAAAAAATGAAAAGAAAAACAAGTATAATGATCACAAAAAATAAATTACTGATATGTTTATGCATAATCCAACGTTTCTGTATACTCGTAAAATCTATAACTATTATCAAAAGCACCCGGATAAAAATTCACCACGAGGTTAATATCCAAGGTCATCTTAATCTTATCAGTTGTTGCGCTGACAGCATTACTATTAATGTCAATAAAATTACAGGTTTGCACAATTCTAATATGAAATGTTGTATTAATAATATTTAGTCCAAGTAAGATCAATGACAACAATAACTGGACATTCTTCTTCAGTCGTCAAGTAAGTAATTCTTATTTTTTTTGTTATTATGGCTTCCATCTGAAGTTAGATTCAAGATGGTTCCAAGTATGAACAGGGAATATTTATTTTATCAGGCAATTATCATTTAAATTTTTGCTTACACGAATAATGGTATGCTTTAAAAACAATATGGTTTTTATTAAACAATATAAATACACAGAAGAAAACATCTAACGAACATTTGAATTTAAAATAATAAAAAACCATTCCCAAATCTAATATCGATAAAACTTATCTGGTTGAAAAATAAATCTGTAAAATTTGTGTCGTCCGTTTTTTTCTTCAAAATAAGAATTGAAGGTTTAGTCAAAATCAAAAACCAAACTTTGTATCCATGAGAGAGTTTTGCAATAGTGTTCATTAACATATGATTAGGAAATCTCCGAATTAATACCTACTAATAAATGCATAACTAATGAATAAATAATGCATATACAACATTCTTTTAAATCTAAACAATTCACAACAGACACGTGCATAGCAATGGAAAACGTTTATCAAAACATCGCTTCAGACACGTGCATAATGATTATTATGGGAAATGAAACAAACTGATAAAGGGTGAAGAAGAAACATCACCGCCTTAATAAAAGAGGAAACCTAAAAGTTTTTGTCGATTACCTGTTTTTCCAAAATGTATAGCTTTTGATATTGGTAGTGTCGTTCAAAACTGCTATTATGAGTATTTTTGTATTCTTCGAATTTCGTGTATTAACAAAACCAAATGAGACCATTTATTGCCTTGCAAAAGCAAATACCTACTATATGGAAACAATCTACCATGAAGACACACTTTGGTATTTTTCTGTTTTTTGTAGGTTACAGTAAACCATGCGGCTGCCGTGTCCTTCTACAAAAAGGAAAGGTGTGTATTTCATAATAGATAAAGTTAACTTCTCAAATAATCATATAAGAAGGAGAATCACAAAAATACCGAACTTAGAGGACAATCAATTCGAAAAGTCATTAATCACATGGCAAAATCAAATAACAAAACGCATCAAAAACGAATGGACAAGAACTGTCATATGTCATAACGGGTATAAAAATATGTCGAGACTTTTGGAAATGATGATACACAAAACACACTTTTTGATTTCCCAGGTTCATTCAGTATGTGGATTGTCAGGTGAATTGAACATACCTTATCCCTTATGAATCAGTTGGCGTAATACGAATACAAATCATTTTTAGGTATGCAAGCTCATAATTCATTGAGGTAAACAAATGTTAAGTAACATTTGGGTATTTAAAGCATATATATTGCATGACTTTTAAAGTATTTGGTAAAGTTTTAATCGATTATTGTTGTAACAATGTCATTGCATCATCCCATTTAGAAATGTAACTGCGTTTTTTAAATGTCCCGTTCTCCCTATTTTCTGGAAAAGACCTTGACAGAATCATCAAATGTAAATGTTAGATTACAAATTGGTGAATTAAATCTAACTGTATTCTAGTCCTTTGTATTTCATTTACAATGGTTGACGACTATGTTGACGAATATATATCAGAAGGAATTTTCCTTATCCATTAGCTTTTTGTCAATGAAATTTCAAATTTATTAATATAATAATCTCAGTATTTGTTTTATATGACATTGATAATTTGTAAGGACTAGTCTACATTTTAGTAATCTGGTTAAATATCCTTTAAAGAGTTACGCCATTATTATTTGAATTTTCAAAAATACAAATTATTAAACATTAATTATTTTGATTCAATCAATTCAATAAAAAAATTATTTAACAGTTGTTATTACGATTTAATGCGTGTTAATCATCTCAGCCTGTGCTATAATATAGCCATTACTAGATTATATTAAAGGCGAAGGAAATAAAAAGCACGAACAAATTTCGTAGGAAGCACAGCTCTTATTATCTGTTATTGGTTATTTTGATAATAAGTGATTTGCACACAGAAAAAGTAAAAAATAAACACATCTCAAAACCACTGATTTGGCACATTTTTTTTTATGTAAGTTCAGATATCCTCATGTATCAAGTTTAAAGGCACACTATTATTACATAAACACTATTATTACATAATAGTCATATCGCTAATTCGAAAATGGAAATAAATCTCATATGCTAGTCTTTAAAATTATCATAATGGATTCTTCGTTACTCGATTATACAAAGAAAACGAACAATATCTACATATAAAAAATATCTGCAGACATTTCTAGATCTCTGATAAATAAAAATAAGATGTGGAATGATTGCCAATAAGACAAATCTCCCAAATAGACTTAACGAGACAGAAATTCACATATATAGGTCACCGTACGGTCTTCATCAATGAGCAAAGCCCATACCGCGTAGTCAGCTGCTAGTAACACTAGGAACAAAATGTCAATGTAATCACAACCTGTCAGTAATATAATGCGACCGTGCGGTCTTCAGCAAACCCTCATAGTACAGATGCACTCAAAAGGCTCTGACATGAAAAGATGTGAAACAATTCAACTAAGAAAGCTATCAGCTTAATTTTGAACTAAACAATTTACAGAAAATAAATACGACGGATATGAAGCAACGGCAACGCTTGAAGTACTAGTTTCTAAGATAAGACATACACATCACTAATATCACAAACATGATTGAATGCGACAACCACCCCTCCCAACATGACCTATAAAATTAGTTAAATAGTAAAACATGATAACTAACTGTCAAAATCAGTTCAAGCAGAAAAAACAGCAACAAACAATATATAATTAGTTAAATAGTAAAACATAACTAACTGTCAAAATCAGTTAAAAGGGCTTAAACCATTAGATCGATATCAAGCAGAAAAAAAAACAGCAACAAAAGCACTGACTTGCATTTCGTCTGCACTCAAAACGTTTTAATCTTTTATTATGACTCACATCATATTAGTGCAAAATCAAGAAGATATAAAAATTCTAATATGCAGACCAAATAAAACAAAATGATGCAAAAATTGTTACTTAAAAGCAAAGCATGTAATATCAAGAGCAAAGTCAAGTTTTGATGTGTATGTATACATTATTGAAGTAGATATGAAATATAATCTGTCAAGAACACTTTTATTCTTTTAAACAAACACAATTTAAATGCTTAAATGTATTGACAACATTCATGTATGATTTAGTTTTTGTTTGTACAATATGCTTTTCAACAGACAATCATATCTAGGCCTAGCACTTGCCTAGAGTAGCTTTAAAAACCACTATGGTCATAATGTCGCATAGAAATCCTTTTCTTATCATCTTTGCATAATTTTATGAGTAATAACTTAATTTCAGTTGTATCCTGTGCAGTATTGTTTTCTTTGCTTATATTCACACACCATTACCTGTTTTATGAACCACCTGGTTACATATGTCCATATTTTAGAGGACGTCTTGGTAATTTAATGTTTATATATGCATCAGTTTACGGGATTGCAAAGAGCAAGGGTATGGTATTGGTTGTAGACACTTCTGATATAATCAACACAGTATTTCCAAACTTAAATGCTTTAGCTGTTGACTCAGCTTTTTACTTTTGTAACAGTACAAAGTTAGTTTATGAAAGAAGAGCATGCGCATACGACATTGATACCACGCAGTTTAATAATAGGAAAAATACAACATTAAAAGCATATCTACAATCTTGGAAGTATTTCAAAAATGTCGAAAAGGAAATAAGAAGGCAATTTGTTTTTAAACAAGAAGTGCAGGATAAAGCTCAAGCTATCATCAATAACTATACTAGGGAATATATCCAAAACAGAAATATAACAAATACTTTACAAATCATAGGCGTACATATTCGCCGAGGAGATTATCTTAAACCTGGAAAAGTCGCATTTGGTTATAAAGTGGCTACTAAGTCGTATTTGAATAAAGCATTTAAGTTTTTCCGTTCGAAATTTAAAAATTGCTTATTTCTTATTTTTACGGCACCGAACAGAGAAGATTTAAAATGGAGAAAATACCACATGAACGGAAGTGACGTCATAAACGTAGATGCCAATGAACGTGATGTTGACATGTGTGCCTTGTCAAAGTGTAATCATACAATAATTACTGTTGGTTCATTTGGATGGTGGTCAGCATGGTTAAATAAAGGAATGACTATTTATTTCAATGATGTAGTACGACCAAATTCGTATCTTAGCAGAGATTTCAGTAACGATATGAAAGATTACTTTCCGTCAAGTTGGATTGGAATGCAATGATTCATCAATACATTATGTGCATTTATGTTTTTAGATTTTAACATTGAATGTTTTATCTATCATTTTTACGAATTTATCTTTTTAATAAATGATATCAAATATCAAATATTTGCTCAAGAAAATGATGTTTAGAATGTCACTGCTCAGTTGGTAATGTTTTACGCTAAAAATGAAACAAAATCAAATTAATAATATGAATAAAGGAAACAGTAGTATAGCGCTGTTCGGAAAATGATGGACACTCAGGATAGAAAATTTTAATTTCGCCAGACGTGAATTTCGTCTTTAAATACTCTCCAGTGACACTTGAATCAAAATATGTTTCAAATAAATCACGAAGTTGAAGAGCATTTAAAACCTGAAATTACGAAAAGTTTTGCCAAACACAGCTAGGTACTCTATTCCTGACAATCATATTCATATTGAGTCATTACATTTCAATCTTTTGGGCAACTTCTCTATTTTTGAAAAGGGTTTGACTATAGATATTTATCATTTTGTCAAGTATTTAAATGATATCCTATATAAAGTTTTGAGGAATCAACTCTAATTCACTTTCGAAAGGTTAATTTCTACGGTTAAGTAATACATTTTATTGTATATTTTAACCATGATTCACTAGTACCGGCGAAACAGACAAACTCTAACTTTTGCCATTAAACAGGAGTCGATGAAGTACAAACTATATATAAATCATATATCACAATATTAGCTTTTTCGAAACAAAATAATAGTAACTGAAACATAAATGTTTCAAAATTAAACAAGTTTAACGGCACCAAACACTTGTATGGTTGATGCTGCCGTCGAACGCCCCCAAATTTTGTCCAGAAAAAAGTGAAATCACAAAAATACTGAACTACGTGGACAATTCATTCGTAAAGTCCCTAATCAAATGGCAAAATCAAATGACGAAACTAATGGACAACAACTGTCCTATTTTGTCGAGGTTACTGTTGTTCATATATTCGTTTTATATGCTGTATGTTGCATGTGTTGTATACTGTTGTTTGTTTCGTGATTTTTTTTCTTTTTTGTTTGCCTTGTTGTTGTCGTCTAATGAGTTTCAATGTCTCTTTGGTATCTTTCGCCTCTCTTTTGATTAGTTAACATATTATGCAAAAGAAATGTAGCCATAGCTTTTGGCGCTTTGTTTAGGCTGTCTTTCACAGAAAAAATATCACATTATAAATAAATTTGGTGAATTAACTGTCTTCTGATTGGTTAAAATTATTAGTTTTATTTTCAATGTTGTCAATTTCAATAGCGACACGCCCACTCTGACGTTGTGTATTCATACACCAACATGTGTGTACCTTTATAATTAGTATTAATAATACAAAACGTTCTTTGTGCCTTATTTTTGATTGGAATTTATTTATAATGAATGGCAATAATTTATTTTGATTTTATTGACCCATAAAACTAATTTTTGACTCTTCACATTTTACATAATCCACTTCGCGGATTATTCAATGTGAAGAGTCAAAAATTAGTTTTATGGTTCAATAAAATCAAAATAAATTATTGCCCTTTATTAAATGTACATGTATTTGCTTTCGTAGTTTTACAAGAAAAACAAAATCATAATTTTCGATCCAGTACACATGTCTCTGTTTTTTTCTGATTTCTGCAATCACAATTTAAACATTTTAAAAATTAAGAAATCTTTTGATTTTGCCATTAGATTAAAATCATTCTGATACTACATTGATAGTCGTTACATTTCCCCTTTCTGTAATAATAATATAATACATAATACTGGTAATAAAAATGATTAATATTAAAATGATGAATGATTTGCTTAATAATGTGTGCTTGTTAATGAGAAAAGTTATACGATACAGTGATTCGAAATAAAATAGGAACTCACTACATGTTTATCTAATTGCACACGTACATGAATTTCTTTACTGTTTTGAATATGAAGAAATTTTATATAGAACTAATAAATCACCACTTGATTTAGAGGAGTAGGTCCAGTAAGGACCGATTTCGGCCTCAAATTTCAGGTTCATCTGATGAAAGATTTTGACCACTTTTTAAACACTTACGTGTCTGTTTCATTTGATTAAATTAGTTTATGTGAAAGATTTTTACTGATTTAGTCATTAAAAATGATCCGATTCAAGCTCATATACGAAAAAACTACCAAATATGCCGGAAAATATCACTTTTCAGATGGTTTTTGTCAAAAATGAAAGTGTCCTAATCCGTGTTCATTCTCAAACTTTATATATGTTATGTATTATCATCAAATTCAACTTACATTTCAATATTACGGATGCGGCTACTTTCGTTTTATACGAAAACCGTCTAAAATTAACTGAATTGCTTGAATTGTGAAGAATTCAGTAACTTAGCATGACTTAATGGTGCTAGTACCCGATATATGTGCATTGTATCGTAAATAACAGTCCATTTGTATGTAGCGGAAGCATTCTACTGTCCAATACGTTTTAACAATTTGGTAAAACTGTTATATTTAGTGGCCATATAGGGGTTTTACTGGACCTACTTCTTTAACACAATATTTGGAAATCTTTAGTTCATCTACAGATACAAGTACCACTACCGGTAGCCTGTCATTACTAGTATTGTAAGTTCGAATCGTCCTATCCCTAGATATGGATTGGAAATTTTTCTATCATAGGTCGATCGATCTCTTCAGATAAAATGGCCTCCTCTATAAATAAAAGTGGTTACCACGATATAGACAAGAAGGCTGTGAGTGGTCTTTTTAAATAACAAGCAATTAATTATTCAATTAATTAATCTAAATAATCATATGAAATGTGTCCATCCGAATGCATTCTAGATATAACCAACATTTTAATAGATTTATATTACAAGTAGAGATTTCTTTGTGATGCAAGATTCTACTTATAGAAAATAAACACAACAAAAATGAAAACCAACTTATAATTATTTAAGCTTTTAACGCTTATAAAAAGTCCAAGACGTTCACGAAAGATGATTATAAATTTAATCGAAATAACTAGTTTGTTTCTTATTATTGTTTTTGTGATCTGATGTTTTACTTAATGAAAACATGAACAGTCTGCAGTATCCGAACACTCTCCTTGTTCCCCTTTAAATTGTGTACTCTTTTTTTTTTAAATCACAGAAGTAAGAAGTAATAGTTTTCTATAATAGTAAGTTCGATCAATATAGTCCGGCGGCTACAATAATTTTTCAGATGAATTGTGCACATTCTGCTACAAGCATGACATTTGGCATTGACCTTTGTTATATATTACTCTTTCATTTCAGATAGGGAGGCATTTGAAAAAAATGTCTCACTTCAGGTAAAATCCAAAACGGCGGACGTCATACAAATGTAATTGAATCAGCCCAATAACGAAGGCTAGTGTGTAAAAATGTGTTATTATCATACTACTATTATAATATTTGGTACAATTCTTTGTTTTTTACTACTATTGGATAAATTAAATAGATTAGATGTCTCCATCAACCCTACTTCCGGTTAAAATCCATCATCGCGGACATTGTACTTAGGTAGCAGGTACCAGTTTTGGTGTACCAGAACATGTGTCCCACGCAGAAATTTTGTTTTAGTAAAGCATTGAGGTATATAATTGCATCATGTGGACTAAAAAAATAATTGAATGTAAATTCTAGGCTAGTATACTACACAAGTAAGTAGTTGCATACACAGGTTGGGGATTTCCTTCACACATGGGTCCAATCAGATGTCAAAATTGTGGTCTCCTCACTTGACGGCATCCAATCAAAGTAGTGAAAATATTCATTTTTTTGTAAACAAAAATATCTTGAGATTTTGATGGTAAGGATAGGTTCGGACAAGGCTCTAATTCACTAAATATCCTTTATCTCTTCAATTTTGCCTAAAATTCTTGTCGGCTTTAAGCAGGATTCTGCAGGTGAGCAATAGATTGGTATCAGAGCATCACATGTTTTGCCTTATTTACAATGCATTTATAAATTTTTAAATCTCCATGCTGGACAGACACCCACATTTAAAGGTTTTCTATAGATTTACATAAGCACGCACACATCTTGGTTCCTTGAAACCATACATTTTATTTGTATATAAGCTTGAATGAATTTTCAAGAAAATAAAATCATAAATCCATGAAATTCTAAAGATTTATTGTAAAATAACTGGTTTCTGCCACCTTAAGCCTTAACATGATTTTATAATATCACAAAATGTGCCTTTTTAAAAGTTCTACATGTGGGTGGTATTATATTTGTTTTATTCATAGTCAATGTTTAGGTCTGTTTGCAAGCAAATAGTTTTTACATGGATTTTAAGAATTATCAAATATCAAGACAGATAACTCTGTATTCCAATACAAACAATGACATTCAATTGATTTGTTTTGAAATGATTATGTTCACCACACTATGGTTTTATATCATAAATTATATAGAAATAGCAATTACAAAGAGAGAAAACAGTAAAACAAGCCTCAGCATAGTACTAGAAAAAGCTGATTCTACTGTATATTGCCTGTTATAATGATTTATTTCATATGATATGTACATTTTCTTATTTATTGACTTTTTAACAATGAATATATGAATTCTTCTTTTTTTATAGCTCTACTACAAAGTTGATACAGTAGGACAGATTACAGAAATAAGAAAACTGGCTTTTCTCATCAGCAGTAGTGTGGCAATTCTAAAATTTCAACATGCGGCCTACACAGCTAGCTCATGTGGAGAAGAGATATGACACTGGTTGCGAATAAATGTACACTTAGTTAAGTGCATCATGGATCTACAAAGTGAAATATATGTACCAAAAATATTAGTTTATTCATAACTAAGCCTTTTTCAGCACTGCAGTCAATAGAACAATGATAGTGACAAGAATTGAGACTATTTCATACCTCAAACTATGGGAAAATACTTCTTGAGATCAGTTGTAAGTGGTTTTATATCATGCATGAAACAATAAAGTAGTTTTAAACACTGTTGGATAATTTGTACACTGTACCAGAAAACTGACACAATAAAAGTTATTAAATATGAACGCAATCATTTTTTTCTAATTTTTTGGCATTCAAAGCAGTATGACGGCAAAAGACACAAATATTGCTATAATAAATTTGGTCTTACAAAACCTATAAAAGTTTTTTTTTGTGCTGTAACCATATGAAATGCAAGTATTTTTAATGGTTAATAACTCAAGAACTCAATCAGACTAAAAAAATGTAAATAAATTGTTTTCAATGAGTGGTTAAAGGTACCAGTTTTGGTGTACCAGAACATGTGTCCCACGCAGAAATTTTGTTTTAGTAAAGCATTGAGGTATATAATTGCATCATGTGGACTAAAAAAATAATTGAATGTAAATTCTAGGCTAGTATACTACACAAGTAAGTAGTTGCATACACAGGTTGGGGATTTCCTTCACACATGGGTCCAATCAGATGTCAAAATTGTGGTCTCCTCACTTGACGGCATCCAATCAAAGTAGTGAAAATATTCATTTTTTTGTAAACAAAAATATCTTGAGATTTTGATGGTAAGGATAGGTTCGGACAAGGCTCTAATTCACTAAATATCCTTTATCTCTTCAATTTTGCCTAAAATTCTTGTCGGCTTTAAGCAGGATTCTGCAGGTGAGCAATAGATTGGTATCAGAGCATCACATGTTTTGCCTTATTTACAATGCATTTATAAATTTTTAAATCTCCATGCTGGACAGACACCCACATTTAAAGGTTTTCTGTAGATTTACATAAGCACGCACACATCTTGGTTCCTTGAAACCATACATTTTATTTGTATATAAGCTTGAATGAATTTTCAAGAAAATAAAATCATAAATCCATGAAATTCTAAAGATTTATTGTAAAATAACTGGTTTCTGCCACCTTAATTAAGCTTATGTTTAAGGGAGGGTAATTGAAATGTGTTTTAACGTATTAATTTCCTTGATTTTTAACGTTTGGAGGTTACCGCTCGTGACACGTTTTGTTACCTTTATTATCCCAAATAAACTCCTGCGTTAAACTTCTAACAACTGTTTGTTTTTATTGCTGTAAAGGCGATATGTTGAAAGTTCTACATAACATTAGCTAATTCCCTTTTTAAAAGGGGAAATTAACAAAATACTTTGTTTTTATTAGATTTCACCATGGATAATATATTGCGTTTTGAAATAATTTTCTTGTCATTGTATGTAATTTATTTGATCGCAAAATAACTTGTGTTTTTAAGTAGATAAAATAAATGGTTGGCACTTAAAGTTAACCATCGAGGGACATTAACTACCGAGGGTAGTAATTAATATTCATCTTTACCGGATGATTGGCATCGATGTAAATAAAAACATGAGAGTGATTACCCTGTGTCAATGTTAGATCAAATTAGTTCAATTTAATTGTTAGAAATACTGGTTTCTACTGAAAATTAAAAAAATAAATAAAATTGAATTGAATGGAATGGAATTGAGCTATGTACAATGCAGTAAATATTGGGAATTAGAATTAGGCGGTAGACAAGCATATTTTGCCTATTGATTCTTTTTCATGCATATTTTGTTATATTAAAATGCACTTATTGTTTTGATACTGCTTAATGTTTAAATAAGACCTATATGTGAACCATTTATGCATTTTATATATAAAGATCAGATGCATACATGATCATACAGTTCGAGCTAACTATTTTATGTACAAAAGTAATTACTAATGTAACGGTGATGCTGATATAATCTCCCTTTGCTAGAATATGGGATGACGCAAAACGAATTATATCTCTGTGCAAGAACGGACCAGCAAAGTAAATATATAAAGCAAGCTGTATTTGGATGTTTTGGTAAACGTTTAATCCAACTTACTGGATATTTCATGTATAGAGGAATTATACCTTCTAAAATGAACTTTGGAGAATAATAAACTCAGTGTTGAATTTTTAGAAACATGAACGAACTGACCTTGTGAAAATTTACACGAATGTAGATACTGTTGCGTGCAATTGTTAAGTTTTTAATGCAATGAGTGTTATTACAGACTGAAATGAGATTGTAAATATAACGGTTAAGAAAAAAAGCCTGATTAATTTGAACGCAATATTTCAAAATGCGAGTCTTAATTATTGTCGCATTTTTGAATACCACATGAGGGAAACCATTAAAGGTCAAACTGTGGTAGTTAACACGAAGATTTCAGACATACAGACATGAGAAATGTTCATGTGTTACTTAATTTGGATTTCAACATACACGAGGTCCGTAATCTTGAAAACAGACCGGAGAAATGCAAGTAAGAAAACAAAACCAACAATGGCGAATACAGTTGAGTTTTACAATTATAGTAATTGTTTTCTCTTAGTTAAACGTTTGTCGTTAACCCAAATGCAAAAAGAAAAGATAATTGTATAATTTCTGTAACCATAGATTCATATATTATTGACAAAAAACCAAATTTCATTGATTCAGAAATAGGTTTTTTTTTACTCAAAAATAGAGAACAAATAATGAGATCAAATCTTCCCATTAATATATAAATGCACCCGTTCATGGTTTACCATTTACACTATTATCCATAAGTTTAGACTTCTTTTTATTTACAGTTTGAGTTAATTCAATAAGAGCTTTGTTGAATGAGAAGACATCTATAATTATTAAGTTCAATAAATAAACACACACATATATGGTAACCATGTTTAACTTAAGTTTTTTTGTATTGTAAGACATATATCCTCTATCACTGTTTTTATTTTGGCTGTATTTTCTCCGCTTCCAACAAAGATAGCGACAAAATTCGTCTTTTCTTATTTGTTCGTTACATGCTCAGGATTTTTTGCGTTATATAGATCGAAGCAATCCATTAATATCTGAAAGGAGTTATCTATTTTTACTTAATACATTTTACGTTATCTGTTTGTAACTCATTAAACGTAAACCGGGTCAAAGTCATTTACTCAACTTTGACATTTGTTTGTTTGGTATCTTCTCTGATAGTATTAAAGATATATAATGTATGCATAAGAACTAGTGCGAAATGTTTGCTTTATTGTGATGGAGTTATGATACCTTTGGTCTAAAACAATTTAATGCCAACTGTCCCTATAATGTTTAAATTTAAGATTAATTGATTAAACTTTAACATAGTTCATAATGAAGCCAAAGGTTTTTTTTGCCAATTGTAAGGTGACATATGACCTTCAAACATGTCGTTCGTTGTTGTGTTATTACAGCTATCATATGCCACCGGAAGTGACATTTTCTAAACTGGAAGTTGCAAAGTAAATGATTTTCTTTTTTCAGGCACGAGCAAGTATAAACCATATTTGTTTTAATCTATTGGAATAAACTTATCATTTGACGCCAATAGTACCTTAAGTTTGAGTAAATCGAAAGATGCTTTTTATTATTTCTTTACACAATTGACGAAGAAAGCCCTTCCGTTGTTAAATGAACAATTGCTTTAATTCTTTTTTTGTTGTTCTGAAATAGCACACATTGTGAAATTTCTAGAAAAGTCCAAAAGGTTAAAGATAGTGAAAAGCCAGTTTTAACCAGCTGCAGCTTACGAGTTATCAGTATCTGGTGTTGTTACATATCTAGTGCAGACAAATAAATTTACAGGATCCACTATCATCAAATAAATGTATGTCATTGAAAAACCTGGTTGTCGGATTTCTGATGAGTAATAATGTGAATCAGTTTCTTCTATAGTGTTTTATCGTTATATTTAAAGCCTATGGAATAACCGTTTCCAAAATGATCCTTGCGTCGTAACAACAATCTCCTTCCCTTTCATGAATTTGACCTACCAAATTAGACTGTTTACCGGATTTGCTGTCTCGTAAACAACACGACGGGTGCCACATCTTGATCAGGATCTGCTTACCCTTCCGGAGCACCTGAGATCATCCCTAGTTTTTGATGGGGTTCGTGTTGTTTATTCTTTAGTTTTCTATGTTGTGTCATGTGTACTATTGTTTGTCTGTTTGTCCGTTTCATTTTTTGCCATGACGGTGTCAGTTTAATTTCGATTATGAGTTTGACTGGTATCTTTCGTCCCTCTTTTTGTAAACTTCTTAGGAATGACTGTAATATTTTTTTTTCTGTCTATGAAGAAATAACATAAAAAAATTGGTGCACACTGAATAACATGCGTAGCAGTGTGCCTCACATTTTCTTTTATATGTTATTTCGAATAGACAGAAAAAATATTACAATCATTTTTTATAATTTAATTCTAAATTCCATTTTAAACCGTAGGGAACCATGAAAAAACGTTGATGACGTCACGGTCACATGACTAAAGTATGTCTTAAGGCTGGTAACAAAATAACGTTAGCCAAGCAGAAGACGCCATACATTAAAAATTAAATTATTCTCAAATAACTTGCAATAAGTGTTTTGTCTACGCTTGTGAAAAGTCAAATAACAACAATGCTGAAGCTCAAATACATCATCCAAATGCATAACAACTGTCATATTCCTGACTTGGTACAAGAATTATCTAATATAGAAAATGGTGGATTAAACCCTGTTTATAACTGGCTAAACATCTCACTTAAGGGCATACGATACAGTTACAGGGAAGGTAATGACGTTGCTAACGTAATTTGTTATCTTCGCGACGTCAAACGGTGACATATCGGGAAAAGATGCATTTTTCGACTGATTTTTATCATTCAAACTGATTTAATTTGAAAACGAGTTCATGGACCCCTATTTTTCAAAACGGCATTTTGTTAGATTTTGCCGGAAGATTATGTGACCCAAATTTTATAAAACTGTAAATAGAGGATTTGTTTTTATTTTGATAAACATGCAGTAAAAAAATGACGTTTTTTCTTCAATATATGAACATTTGATAAATATGAGTTATTTCTGAATTAAAAATGCATTTTTTTTAGGATATTTATAAAACACAGAAATTACCGATTATTTAACAAAAAACAATTTGTGTTTATCTTTTATACCAAAAAAGTTATGTCTTTCTTTCAAAAAAGAAATTACGGCCACAAATCTGAATTTCGAGCAAATATGCAAAATTTCAACCTCATTTTACTCAAAAAAGAACACATGAAGGTATATTTTTTATTGCATATTTGATTTAATCAGGTAAAAATTAGCCGACATGCAAATTTTCATGAACTTGTAAATACAGGATCAAAACTGTATCGTATGCCCTTAATTGGCAGTCATAATTGTAGACATCAACGTTGGGATCGCATTGAGTGGACATTTTTTATGAATGCTGTGTTCAACTGAAATTTAATAGTATTATTTAAATGAATGATACTTCAACAGTATCACGCAACTATTTAGATATATTAATGTATTGCAATGAATATTTATAAAGGAAACACAATACAGACTTGGTTACAAAAACAATAACATCGAAACTACATAACCCTTGACTATGTTTAACGTCATACATGGTTTCACAGTAAGTTTTCATATCGATAGTCTCTTAGGCTTCTGCTTGGATGTATTTATTTCACTCGAAAGTTGAAACATTGAAGTGCTTTGTTTTTCATTTATAAGAAAATCTTTCACCCCAGAGCATTGCATAATTTGTGAAGGATTCAATTGCAGTCCATTAAAACCCTTTGTAACTTCCCCTACATTTAAGCAATTCACACACTGTAAATCAAGAAGTTCTAAATATTTTCTTTCATTGGGATTATTACTAGATATTGCATCAGTATATCCGGTTTCTTGTTTATTTTTCAATTCTATTTCCATTGATTTACCACTATCTGCAATTGCAGTGTTATAATCATGACTATCCATGTCTTTAACTATATGTTGATACGGATTTAAGTACCCATCATGCTCCAGCATCTCGTCGCTTCCGCTTTCAGAACTATCTGATTTTGATTGGACAGATGTTTTGTCATTTCGTTCAACAAGTATGTTATTCTTATTACTACTGATTTCGTCGATTTCATCGTACAAGCTTTCAAATTGATTTAAATGTTCCTGGTTGACTAATACTGGATTTGGCAGACCACGTGGGATTTCAGGCAGTCTATTAACACTATTGTTATCATTTTGGTTATTCGTAGTTCTGTTATATTTCAGACGTTTAGCACATACATAACATATTGTTATCACAATAAGCAGACCTGCTCCGCACATAGAATATACCACTATTTACTGACTAAATATGGCTGAAAAACACAAAACAGAAGGTTTAATTTTGGAATTTAATGAAGAATGTAAAAAATCACAAAAGAGTTTGAAATAGAGTTTACATATATCTGAAAGGTATATAACACATATAACAATCTTTTACAAAGGTATACAAATTTACAGGTTTTCAAATGATGGCATGTAGGTTCATAGATGTAGTCATACTAATTCCGTTCTAATGAAACGTTGTTTTGGCAAGTGAAAAAGAAAGACTCATAAAGGCAAATATAAAAATTTTGAGAAACTTATTAAAGATTGCAATTGTAATCAAACCAAAGCAAGTGACAAAATTAAAAGTGTCGACAAACAATAAAAAGGCTTACGGAAATCAAAATAAGATTGCTTCCCCTTCAAAAATAAAGGCAACAATAGTATACCGCTGTTCAAAATTCATAAATCGAAAAAAGATCTTTATTAAGAAAACAAACACAAGTTAAATCAAGTATTGTATTCATTACAATTATTTTGGTCATTGTCGTCTTCTTTCATTCCTCCGTCTCTTTCTGTTTCCCCATCGTACATTTTAGTCATCAGCGTAACAGACGTGAAATGATCTATAAAAAAAAGTTGGCTATTAGCATAACAATATATCTATATCAAACGAAGCGCGTAACTACATTTATATTTGAAAGAAATTGAGAAAAACATTCTTGAAATAATCAGAAATATTTTATAAACCTATGATTTCCAGTTTTTATTGCACTCCTTGAAATTAAGATGCGATAGGATCTTTAAATTGCCCTAAATATTAAGTCCTTTATTGATTGAAACAGAGAGGTGAAATATACCAAGAGGATATCCAAACTCTTTATTCAAACACGAACTTCATTTCTGGGAAACCGGCAATACACTTCATTAAATTGAGAGCTCATTCACAAACTTTTGTAAAAATATTTATATTAGTCGAAAGGTGTTCTACTAGGATCACCAGTCCTTCACCTTTCATTTTATGCCTAATTTACCAAAATACATTCTACATAGTTTGTTATTCAATTATATGCTAAGGAACTATTTAGTTTTTAAAACTTTCTGGTAAACTTTTGTTCTTTTTTAACGGACCCGATATTGTGGTGGTACATATAAACTCATCATAGATATCTTAATGATTTAAATAACCCAAATTACCTGTCCTATATATACATTATTTCTTACTAGCCTACCTAACATCTTGCGATGTGTCCCGCGGTTGTCTAATAGTTTGTAATGTTTTATCACTTTTCAATGAGATTTCAGGCTAAATTATGACACTACATGTTTAATTTCTTTGCAAGATTTATTTTTTTGATATTATTTCAGGTCTGCTTTTTCATATCATAGTTGTGTGATGGTATTGTCAGTTTGGAAAGACATCCGCCAAACGCGTGCTAGGGTCAGTCGTAGACTTACAATGAGGTAAGAGTTGGTTTGCTCCGTGTTGAAGGCCTTAATTTGACTTTAAAATGAAATGCATAAAAAAACAACTTATTCCTTGGCATGTTTTGTGTTTTCTGCTCTTCATTTACTGATTTTCTGACACAATTGGAAATTTTGTATTTTTTCGTAAATGCTATCACAAAACCATGGCAAAAACAACTTAAATCAACAAAAAAGACAAACAACATTACACAAATTAAACACTAGGAACTTACATTGATGCATAGACATGATGAAGTGAAATAGAAATAGTGTCCAGCTCTTTATATTAAAGGTTGAATACAGATATTCCGATAAAGTCAGAAAGTTTAATTATAGCAACAAAAACATTACACTGACAACGAAATCATAAAATGAACGACAATACGTAAGCTATAAAAAAAACTTTCTGTAATGCCAAAATGTACTCTTACTCATGAATAGTGATACATGTGAAAATAGTTTTATCGTTATATGAAATTAAGCCACTTCATACTAACTCACTAACAGAATTTTGTAAATGTTATTCACGGTTGATCCCGAGGGTACCATCTGTCCAGTAGCCAGTACTTCGGTACCGTCATGAAGAAAACGGATGTTTTGTTTTTTAAATTTTACTGTTGGTCTCTTGGAATGTATCTCCCTTGTTGAAAGCCATGATCCCTTGTCCGGATTTAGCTGAACTTGATGTGCCTTAAATATTCGATTTCACCTCTTCATCTTTTTAAAAATCTTTTGATTTTCAATTATTTTGGCCTCGATAGTCACTTAAGAGAAATTTATTGTCGAAATGCGCATATTTTGCAGAACAAATGGAACCATTAATGTTATTATTAAATATTTTTTCATTGTGTACACGAATTTAATGCAAGTAAAATAAATTCTTGTAAACATGGTACAGTTTACTAATAATCTATCTCAGCTTCTATTTCTTTTTTCTTTTCAAAAATTGTAATTGACAAACGACATCAAACTGAACAGAAATTGAAGTAATAAAAAAAAGAGCAATATTTCCAACATACCTTCTGTTGTCATTTGAGAAGTTGTTGATTGTTGATAATTTACGCACCCCTCAATATGGTGACACCTTTGATATAATAAGATAAAATTATTTCATTCGAAAACACACATTATAAAATTCCAATAACATGTGATACACAGTTAACAATTGGTTATGTTTAGCTTTATTTTGTTTGTTAGGGCTTTTGTAGTAATTTTTATGATTCTCGAAGCCTTTGAATTCAACGGTATATGGAATCAAATGATATCACACTGACAATCACGCAACTTATCTTTGTTTATTTTTATTCATGCAGGTGAACCATACCAGACATCATTTTAAAAAGAATTTCATTCATTTTGCTATGTTAGTACTGATTTTGTGTCACATCCTTTGGTTGGACATGGTACCTTACAATAATTCCATGCATCCAAAAGAATTGTACTATAATTGTTTATAGTAACTGTTAAACTGACATAACCACTGACCAATGAACCCCGAAATGGAGGCCAAGGTTAGATAAAACCTACGAGTCAGACATATGCACCTTCCAATCATGTCTTACACCAAAGATGATATAGGTTCTGCTTATTGTAACTGACATTTTTTTAATTTTACTTTGATCACTGATCAATGACAAGTAATAAAATCAACGGTACCAGTTTTGTTGCACCAGATGCGCATTTCGACAATACATGTCTCTTCAGTGATGCTCGTGGCCAAAATATTTGAAATCCAAAGCATATATAAAAGAGGAAGAGCTATATTCCAAAAGGTCCAAAAAGTATAACCAAATTCGTGAAAGAAATCAGAGCTTTGCATGAGGGAGATACATTCCTTAATTTATAATAATTTCTAATATTTTGTAACAGCAAATTTTAATAACACAAAAAATCCGTATTTTCATGCCAGTACCGAAGTACTTGCTACTGGGCTGGTGATACCCTCGGGTACTAATAGTCCACCAGCAGAGGCATCGACCCAGTGGTAGTAATAAAATCAACGGTACCAATTTTGTTGCACCAGATGCGCATTTCGACAATACATGTTTTTCAGTGATGCTCGTGGCCAAAATATTTGAAATCCAAAGCATATATAAAAGATGAAGAGCTATATTCCAAAAGGTCCAAAAAGTATAACCAAATTCGTGAAAGGAATCAGAGCTTTGCATGAGGGAGATACATTCCTTAATTTATAATAATTTCTAATATTTTGTAACAGCAAACTTTAATAACACAAAAAAATCCGTATTTTCATGCCAGTACCGAAGTACTGGCTACTGGGCTGGTGATACCCTCGGGGACTAATAGTCCACCAGCAGAGGCATCGACCCAGTGGTAGTAATAAAATCAACGGTACCAATTTTGTTGCACCAGATGCGCATTTCGACATTACATGTCTCTTCAGTGATGCTCGTGGCCAAAATAGTTGAAATCCAAAGAATATATAAAAGATGAAGAGCTATATTCCAAAAGGTTGAAAAAGTATAACCAAATTCGTGAAAGGAATCAGAGCTTTGCATGAGGGAGATACATTCCTTAATTTATAATAATTTCTAATATTTTGTAACAGCAAATTTTAATAACACAAAAAATCCGTATTTTCATGCCAGTACCGAAGTACTGGCTACTGGGCTGGTGATACCCTCGGGGACTAATAGTCCACCAGCAGAGGCATCGACCCAGTGGTAGTAATAAAATCAACGGTACCAATTTTGTTGCACCAGATGCGCATTTCGACATTACATGTCTCTTCAGTGATGCTCGTGGCCAAAATAGTTGAAATCCAAAGCATATATAAAAGATGAATAGCTATATTCCAAAAGGTCCAAAAAGTATAACCAAATTCGTGAAAGGAATCAGAGCTTTGCATGAGGGAGATACATTCCTTAATTTATAATAATTTCTAATATTTTGTAACAGCAAATTTTAATAACACAAAAAATCCGTATTTTCATACCAGTACCGAAGTACTGGCTACTGGGCTGGTGATACCCTCGGGGACTAATATTCCACCAGCAGAGGCATCGACCCAGTGGTAGTAATAAAATCAACGGTACCAATTTTGTTGCACCAGATGCGCATTTCGACATTACATGTCTCTTCCGTGATGCTCGTGGCCAAAATAGTTGAAATCCAAAGCATATATAAAAGATATAAACTATCCTAACGGACATGTATACCTCTGTAGGCATAGGAATTACATTATGTATTAGATTTTAAAATCTTGTAAAAAATAATTTATAAATTCAAGTCGTAAAAATTGACCAATACGCACTAAGCTTAAAGTTAAAAATAATGACATGAATACTTTGTCTTTTATCTATCAATGATTCAACGGGGATATGATGTTTTTTGTATCTGTTTACTAGCTTTTAAAATAAGATATTACATTTTAGGTATACCTCTGATTTTCAGTACATTGACAAGACTGGAGACACTTTTTTCCAAACGTTTGTGTATGACATTGCTGACATTGGCTTCCGTCTGTAGAAGTATAACCTTTTCCACACTCTAAAATATATAAAAGAAAATATTAAAAACATTTGTTAGAAGATACGAATAACATGATTAAGTACCAAAACATTAGACAGTAACATAAAACTAGAGGCTCTAAAGAGCCTGTGTCGCTCACCTTGGTCTTTGTGCACGTTAAACAAAGGACACAGATGGATTAATGACAACATTGTGTTTTGATGATGGTGATGTGTTTGTAGATTTTATTTTACTAAACATTCTTGCTGCTTATAATTATCTCTATCTATAATGAACTTGGCCCAGTAGTTACAGTGGAAAATATTTGTAAAAATTTGTAAAAATTTATGAAATTTGTTAAATATTGACTATAAAGGGCAATAACTCCTTAAGGGGTCAATTGACCATTTTGATCATGTTGACTTATTTGTAGGTGTAATAAAATTAACGGTACCAATTTTCTTGCACCAGATGCGCATTTCGACAATACATGTATCTTCAGGTATGCTCGTGGCCAAAATATATGAAATCCAAGGCTTATATAAATTTGCTGTACATCATTGCTGTTTACAGTTTATCTCTATCTATAATAATACTCAAAATAATAACCAAAAGCTACCAATTTTCTTAAAATTACAATTTCAGTGGCAGCAACCCAACAACGGGTTGCCTGATTGGTCTGAAAATTTAAGGGCAGATAGATCTTGACCTGATGAACAATTTTATCCTGTAAGATTTGCTCTAAATGCTTTGTTTTCGGATATATGAGTCAAAAACTGCATTTTACCCTATGATCTATTTTTAGCCATGTCGGCCATCTTGGTTTGGGGGCTGAGTCATCGGACACATGTTTTATACAAGATACCTTAATGATGATTGTGGACAAGTTTGGTTAAATTTTTCTTTATAGTTTCAGAGGAGAAGATTTTTGTAAAAGATTACACACATTTACGAAAAATTGTTTAACATTGACTATAAAGGGCAATAACTCCTTGAGGGGTCAACTGACCATTTTGTATTGTTGACTTAGTTGTAGATCTTACTTTGCTGAACATAATTGCTGTTTTAAGATTATCTCTATCTTTTATAATATTCAAGATAATAACAAACAAGCGGCAAAATTTCCTTAAAATTACCAATTTAGGGGCAGCAATTCAAGAACGGGTTGTCCGATTCATCTGAAAATTTTAGAGCGGATAGATCTTAACATGATAATCAATTTTACCACCTGTTAGATTTGCTCTACATGCTTTGGTTTCAGAAATATAATCCAAAATCTACCTTTTACCCCCTATATTCTATTTTAAGCCATGGCGGCCATATTGGTTGGTTGGCAAAGTCACTGGACACATTTAAAAAAAAAGATACTCTACATTATTTCTTTTTAAAATTAAAACTTGCCAAATTTCAATTAGTTGTGATAAAATAGAAAGTTGTCCCATGTCCTACTGGCAATATAAATCAGTAACTAATCATTTCTATCTTTTTTTAGCATTTTTGACCAAGTTTGGTTTAATGTTGCCCAGTAGTTTCAGATGAGAAGATTTTTGTTAAAGTTAACAGACGACGCCGGACGACGACGACGACGACGGACGCAAAGTGATGAGATAAGCTCAATTGGCACTTCGGGCCAGGCGAGCTAAAATATGATATAAATGATTAGTTACTGATTTATATTGCCAGTAGGACATGGGACATCTTTCTATTTTATCACCACTAATTGAAATTTGGCAAGTTTTAGTTTTAAATAGAAATAATATGAGGTGTTTCGGATAGAAATTGACCTAATGCACATGAATATCTATAACTTTGTGAACTTAAGTTGGGGTTGGAAACTTCTCTTTGCAAAGTCTGTAGTTGTTTGAAAATTGACCTGATTAATAAAATAGAGGCGTTCAAATAAATCAGGGTACATTTGGTGTGTAAGTTGGTAATCTAGTGATTACAAAAACACATTTATTTATTGTTTGCGTTATAAAACATTTTTTTGATTAACCTTCCAAGGGAGCATAAAATGCATTAAAAGACAGGAATGTATAAATACTAGAAAGCCTACTTGAAGTGTAGCTACAGTTCAACTGTTGGTGAGATCCTCCCGCTTTAGAATAAAAATGAGAAACAGCATTCGTAACATAAAATAATTCATTGCTAAAAATGGCTGAATTAAAAGTAAGATATTTACGTATTGGATCTATCAAATAGTAAAATAAATCAGCTAAAAATTTCATAAATACCAATACAAGTTCCATTTCTGTTTTCGTAATCATCACAGCAATAATTTACACGTTCATTGGTCTGTAAAGCTTTATTCCTTTGTACAGAAAATACGACAATTTGTAATTACTGAAGTAAATCACCAAATGACTAATGCATTTGGTTCAAGAAACTCATTATTTTTTTTAACACAATTAAGACTTTCAACTAAATTCCTTATTGTTGATCTCTATCCAAATAGTTTTGTTTCATCGCCATCTTGTGTCTAAGGGTTTGTTTGTTTGGAATTATAGTGATTAAGATTATAACACAACGTTGACTACTGTATCCTATTTATAACATGTTTTTACTTATTTTGTCCACACATATTGCTGTCAATATAATGGAATAAAGACTTTCATACAACTGAGAGGTATAACACAATGTTTATTCCACCATTTGCTAAATAAAAAAATACATGTACCAAGTCATGAATATGACAGTTGTTTTCCATTTGTCTGATGTGTTTGAGGTTGTGATTTTGCCATTGATTTGATAAGCGACTTTCCATTTGAAAGTTTCCTCATAATTCGATATTTTTGTTATTTTTCTTTTACCCCTGAAGATTCTAATATGTCTTTTAAATGACAGATGTCTAGTAAGTTATTGTATTAATAATAATTTTGGAATATGAAATTCTTTCGGACTGATATTATAGCTTAGCCTAAGGAGAAACAATCAAAGTTGGTTCTAGTTATTATAGGAATAGTAGCATATAAATTATGAATAAACTTAACAACGTAACCGAGAAAATTAGACACTCACTCAACAATATATTGTTCATATACAGTATATTTTAAAAGGTATTCAGCAGTCATGTGGCTTGAGGAAACACTTACTATATAACATGATTTTCATACATCAAATTCCTGGAAATGGATTTCCACATTGAATATATCCAAGTGTCTTACAAATAAACTCATTAAGATACTAAGATAAAGTTGTGTATTTACCTAATATGCCCGTTTCTTCTACAAAGGCGAAACATTGACGCTTGAATCCAAAAAATGTTAAAAAAAAAGTCAAATAAAGTACGAAGTTGAAGACCATTGAGGTTTGATTAATTAGCAATACGTCCATTGCAATAAATGGGTCAAGTAAATGTACGCATCCTTTTTAAATTTTTACCAATCTGGATATATTTTTTGTTAGATTACATGGAAATGTACATGTTTACTTCTTCACATGGCCTATTAAATATCACCACCAAATATATTAACTTTTGAAATACATGTAAAATTATTGTAGGGTTTGTGGTAATTTGTATGAGAAAGAGATTCACAATTAGCAGAGGGCATTTGTTTTACATGCAATGCATCAAAAACAAGTTGCAATGTTCTAACCGATGATACACATTTACACCAACAAACTGTAAAGACGATTTTTACCGTTTACGGTAAAAGTGACACATAAATTGGTGTTTAGGTTTTGATATTTCAATCTACCTAAAAATTACAGAAAATACGAAACAGATAAAAACACAATTTCTAACATTTCTGTTTTAAATTAAATACAAATAAGCAATTCAAATATATAAAATAAGGAGATGTAACATGTAATCATGATATTTAAAACCGAAAATGCACTTGACCAAATTGAAAAAAATGCAGTTAATAAAATCATTAAATAATAAAAACATAAAGTTACAATACCAGTCGTATTTAAAACATTCACCAGGACGGTCTTTTCCAGACACGAAAGAAAAGAAGAAAACCACTGTCACTAGGAATAATGACATATTAGGATTACATAGTGTCAAATTTTCTCATATATATACATATTAAACACGGAAATTATTTGAAACATTATGTTTACATACAAACAATCACCGGAAATTCTATAATGATGCTTAACAATTGATATATTGAAGAGACTGATTATTGGGTTTTTTTAAAGTTAACCACGCTTAGGTTTGAAGGACACTTTATGAAAATTTTTCTAAACAGAACAGAGTGTTTTTAGTAATATCATTACATCACAATAATGTTAAATGTGGTTAGTTTTGAAGAAAAAAAACATAGACATTTGTTTATTTTTGTTTAATAACTCATTTTGATTTTTCTGGTTATTAATCAAAGTAAATAAACTCATCATAGATACCAGGACTCAATTTAGTATATACGCCAGACGCGCGTTTCGTCTGCAAAAGACTAATCAGTGACGCTAGAATAAAAAAAAAGCCAAATAAAGTACGAAGTTGGAGAGCATTGAGGACCAAAATTCCTAAAAGTTTTGCCAAATATAGCTAAGGTAATCTATGCCCAAAGATAGAAAAGCCTTAGTTTTTCAAAAAAATCAAAAGTTTGTAAACAGTAAATTTACAAATATAACCATATCAATGACAATTCAATATCAGTAAACGATCACTTCGCCTTTTATTTAAAAAACCTTCCATAGATTATACTGCAAGACCGTAAAAGTATTAAAACGCCTATACATGTATCTCTATTTGACTGCACTAATATTTACTCGACCAGTTTGAATTGGTCTAAATTTTAATCGATATTACTCGACCTCATTCTAAAACATACTCAACTGTCTGTACTTGATCCTTATCTTTGCAATTGCAAATAGTCTGAGCTTTTACTCGACCAGTCAGAAACAGTCTAAACCCATACTCGCCCTGTAACTTGTTTTCAGTCTAAACCGTACTCGATCAAAGGTCTCAATAATACTCGACAAGTTAAAACCACTAAACCAAATAACCTGTACTGTTTTAAAATTTTAACTGTCGAAATAAACTAACATCAGCCACAATAAAGTAATGATTAATGTAAAATCAGATTTTCACATCCTTATATGATTCCCAAATTTTTTAAATTATTATTTAATTATATTAATTTTAAAGTTTTAGAGTTTTGTTAAACCAAAGACTTTCGTTTACCTAAAAACAACACCTACATTGAGAAATATTAAACCTTATCAAGGTGCATCTTGTTCGGCATGTATGTGTGTTTTTAAAACTTAGTTTTCATAAATTCCCAAATAATACTTCATAGGTATCATGGTTACATACACTAGTTATATTATTCGGTTTTAAGGAGATAATAACAGTCAATAAGAAATACTGAAATTGTTTAACATTATACATTTTATATTAGAAATAAATCTATCATTATAATTTGGCTATTATTGTTTATAATATATATCAGAAAGGGATTAAACAAAAATAAACAAATTATCAAAATTGTTCTTCTTATTAGTCTATGAATGTTACTGGTGAAGTTTAAACTGATACTTTCTGATTAGGTGCAAACTAAATAAAAAGATCACATCTGGTTAGAGAGTATCAAATAATAAATAACACTCATTTCAAATTGCAAAACATCCTGTTTAAGTTAAATTGCAAGGCCGTTTGAATTTCCTAGATAAGTAGTACACCAGTTAAGAAAAATAAGAGTTTCTTTCTACCTGTAAATATAAAAAAAGATATGGTATGATTGCAAATGAGACAACTCCCCACAAGAGACCAAAATGACAGATGTACAGAAATTTACAACGTTTGGTCACCGTACACGGCCTTCAACAATGGACCAGCCCGTACCGCATAGTCAGCTATGAATGGCCATGAAATGTAAATCATTGAAACAAGAAAACTAACGGCCTAATGTATGTCCAAAAACACACATGTACGGAGGTAAGTAAACCTTATTTCGTGTTTCTTGTATGCCATGTCTCTAATTTTTAAAAGGATATCAAGGATTGCTATGCTATGCTAGTTCTAGTATCCCTACCATACTAAATTCTTTGATAAACAAAACAAAGGTGTCAATTTTTAAATATATTTAGTTGCGTTATATACTATACACATAGAAAAAAGTAATGCAACACCTTTATTTTCAAAAACTTGAAAAATTAGCGTCTTAATTTGGATAAAATATTTGCTAATAGTATTGAAAAGTAGTTAATGATATCAATGGTATTAAAACGAACAAAAAAAAAACGATTTTTGTTTATAACAAAAAGAAGTGTTTTTAGTACAAAAAAAAAATGCGTTTATCAACTTTTACTGTAGTCGAACCTTATAACGTCAGACATTTCAAAAATAATCTTAAGATGATAGTTCACATCATTGTTGATCGTGATACGCTAAAGAAGTACTTTGTGCGCAGCCTCCATTCAAACGGATAACCGCATCTTAACGTCTTCAGATTACTGCCATAAGTCGACTAATATGTTGCAAAGGTAGCAGCAACCATCCCTGAAGAAGGTTTTTTTTTTGTTTTTTTTTAGAGGTAAATCATGTTTTATTAATAGTTGTTCACATTTGTTAGTTGATACATCAAAAACCGGTACCTTATCCCGGCCTCGTTAACCGTTAGTAGTATATAATACATTTTGTTAGTATTTGTTAGTTTAATTTCTGTGTAAATCATACATTTATAATTAATAACAAAATCAAACTGATTGTAAGTCAATTACAAATAGAAAAAATTACAATATAAGCATATATAATTGCAAATCATTCACATTTATAATTACGTAATTTTGTTCCGTATTTGACCTTTACTTTTACATCCTCATAATGGGATACAATCTACCTGACACATATTGCTCGTTAAGAAAAATCGTGCAGGTGTCTTAGTGTGATCAAATAATCGTAACCTGACATGATAGAAGGATAATTTAGTTCACGTGTTAATCTTTTCGCTTTTGGATTATTATCAAAAGGTGAGATATTTTATGTTAATTATTATCGAAATATGAATTTATTTTCTTTCTCCATAATCTGTACCTTATTGTGTTTTGATTTAAAGTTTTAGAATAGGTGTAATTTAAGGGTTTTTCTTTACGGCTGCTGAGGTGTCAATTTTTATTTTGTATTTGTAGTATTTCATTTTAAAGATACTTCAGTAAATATTTTCTACGTTATGTTTCGAAACTCTATATGAATTGTATGTTTACATATTTTATAATCTAACAGTTTAAAGAAATTTGCGAAATTTGCGAATTAGATTACTTTTACGTTTTTTTACATATCTGTTAACTTCTAAATATATAATTCAAATTCTTTTTTAAAGATGTTGTATATGTTGGCGGATTTTTTTCTTTGTTTCGACGTGTAAAATGATTTGTAAATTGAGAAACCTATCAACGTTATAATAAGATTTATGTCATTATAATGTCGGTCGCCTATTTTATATCCAAAGACTATATATCTATTAAGTTTATTTTCTTAGAGAAGTTTCTGATATTCATTTTTACTGTTATCTTATTCCACAAGTCTTTTAAAAATTCACAATCGATAAAAAAAATGTTGATAATTGTCTGTGCATTTGCATAAGTTACACTCTGACTTATTAGATATTTTCCATGTAAAAAGATTTTCTGTGTTCGGCAATATATGGCTAAATAATTTCCATTTATAAACTTTAAGTTTGTTTGTGTATATTTCTTTGTGTGTAAATGATAAGGAGTGTATAATTTGTAATGTTTTAACGCCTAATATTCTTTGCCATTTTATTAATCCAATGTTTGGAGTTATTTTGTTTTTTATAAAATTTTGATAGACGGTTATGTTATCAAGATCTGCTAAATGTATTTCGGTTTCATTCATTCTGATTATTTTATCGTTAATATTAACTTGGGTTTTAACAGATTTATTTGTTTTCAGGATATCTATCCAACATTTTGGAATGTCTTTTTTTAATATTGATAGTTCGGCTTTCCAGTTGTGTTTTGTTTCTAACTTACGCAGTATTGTCTTTTCGTTGATTTGACCGTTTTCGTCAATAATTTCATTAATATAGATTATATTGCTTCTGATCCAGTTGCGCATTAATAATGGTTTATTTTTTATTTTTATGTTTTTATTACCCCATATAATTTCTTTGCGTATTTCTCTAAAATTAGTGGGTGATTTAGTTCGACCTCCACCTGTCCGTATCCAGCATTTAACAATATCTAGATAAAATTCTGGTATTTTTTTTAAGTTCTAAATTCATTTTGAAGATAAGGAAGTTTTTCCAGTATTCATCAAAAAAGAATCTCGGAATAATTGACCAATTTTCATGTTTTGACTCCATTATTCTTTATACCCATTTAATTTTAAGGGTATTAAAGTAGCTGTCGATATCTATTATATTAAGTCCCCCTGTACTGTTATCTGCTATGATAGTTGACCTTTTTAATTTGTCTTGTTTACCGTTCCAAATGAAGTTAAAAATTTCTCTTTCTAGATTGTCGCTATAAGTTTTATTTATGACTGTCATACTTGCTAAGTATGTGAATTGTGGAATGATAAGTGATTTGATTATAAGAATTTTACCGATAATAGTAAGATGTCTTTTTTCCCAAGATTTCATGAGTTTTTTGGCTTTTTCAAACTTATTTTCCCAATTTAGTTTTGCGCATTCTGCTTTATTTGTGCCGAAATATAATCCTAACACTTTAACGGGTTTATCTGTGAATTTTATATTATCGACTTTACATTTTTTTAGTTTTCCTATCCAAATGCCTTCCGTTTTGTTTTTATTTAATTTAAGACCAGAAAATGTGCCAAATATTTCAATTACGTTTAATGCTGCTATAATTTCATTTTTTGATTTAAGAAACAGAGTGGTATCATCTGCTAACTGGGAAATTTTCAAATTATGTTTTGAATGGTCTAGTTTGATTTCAAATTCTTTAATGTTATAATCATTCCTTAATTTACAAAATCTTTATTAATTAAAAAGTAATCAATTCGACTTGCTTGACTGAAGTTTTGTCTTTTCCAGGTAAACTGTATCTTTTTAGGATTAAAATATCGCCATATATCGATTAGATTGTGTGTTTTAATTAAAGATTTTAAACTATTTAATGAATTTATATTTTTGCGTTTTCCATTAGAGAGTTTTCTATCTAAGTTTGACAGTGCATCGTTCATGTCGCCGCCTATTATTACCGTTCCAATTGCATTATTACTTATGAAATCAGACAGATTTTTAAAGAACTTGTTTCTTTCCGCTTCTATGTTCGGGGTATATATGTTGATGAGCGAATACATTATATTTTCTATTTCTACGTTCAACATTAGAATTCTGCCATCTTTGAGAAGGGCACAATATTGTCCCATATATGCTCGATATGGTTCAAATTCGGGCTACGATCGGGCCAAGGAAGATAAACCGAATTCCATTGGAACAATGGATCTTCCTCCACGATGCTAATTTCCAACTTTGGCGAGCTTTGCTCTTTATTGGATACGGGCAACTGTTTGTCTGTTCGTAGGCAAAGGTCCCCGAAATGGTCTTATCGCACGATAACCAGAAGGGATGAGCCGACCTCGAACAGTTCTTGTTTAAAGCCTCCTGTATGGTCATCACTCTCTGTTAAGGAATGTCTTGTTTGCAATGGGTTTCCTTCTGACCAACCTTCATTATGCTTGATTTTCCCTAGCAGATGTTATAGGGGGTCTTCTTGATCTCGAAAGGTCTTTAACATCGTTTGTTGCCTGATTTTTATTCTCAAAATGACTTATAGCGGAATGGGGATGACCAACAATACGTGCAAATGTCACAGCGACATACCTGCTTCTCTCATGCTGATTATCTGCCATCGTGCTGCAGTAATGAGTTGTGGATGACCAATAACAAGGTGTCAATCACATAACTCTATAAACTTGGTTATTTTAAGTGTTGAAAACAATGAGGATTAAAACATCTGTTTTATTGTTTACAAGCACAGTAGCTGCATGCGCAGATAAGAACTTTTCGAGTCGATATTTATTGATTAACACAGATGATATTTAAATATTGTTTAACTAGTTCTGTTTCAACAAATTATATCACAAACAAATAAAGAGTGTTTGTTTGATTTAAATTTCAATTTAGTGTTGCAATACTTTTTTCCATGTGTTTATTTTATGTATATTTTAATAAAAAAAAAATATTCACTGCATTTTTGACTTAACTCAAATGACATTATCCAGTAACCATACAATTTATTTGAAACATTCCAAAAGAAGTTGAATAACATTGAAAATATTAATCGCAATTCAGTTTGGTTCCATTCTTTATTGAATGTCCGTTAAAAAAATGATGGTACATCAAATCTTGTTGTAGGTGGATATATGTGGATAATAAGAGTTTTTGAGTTTCCACATGAAAACATGAAATATACTGCTTTAATTAAACCTTCTATTTTACATATATTCTATGCAGATTTTTGTCAGTGTGATGCTCCCTCATTAGTTTTAAAATATGTTAGCCCCCACCCCACCCCCCAAAAAAAACAAATCCAGAGTCAAAGCCTTTAGTTGTCAATTCTGTCTGTTTTCTGTATGAAGCTTCTTATTGTTTACCGGCTTTGTAATGCAATGTGCAATACGACATGCGCCACTCGTAGAGCAGGATCTGCTTACCCTTCCGTAGATCCTGAAATCACCCCTAGTTTTTGGAGGGGTTCATGTTGCTGTTGTATACTTATTTGTGATATTTTTGCCTATTATGTCTGTTATGTTCATGCATCGTTAACAATATGAAGTTTGATAACACTGTCATACAAGTGAGAGGTTTAGCTCTATAAAACCAGATTCAATCAACTATTTTCTTCATTTGATAAATATGCCATTTGTTTGATGTGCTTCATCATATCAAGTTATGCATTTATTGAACATTATTATTTGGAAAAGCGCATGTGTACCATGCCTTTCTTGCGCAGCTGTTTGTTCGGTCTTTATTTTTGCCAAAGTATTGTCAATTCGTTTTCGACTAATAAGTGTGAATGTGCATAACAGAACTAGAGGTGTATGTGTATAATAAACAAAGGACACAAATGGATTCATGACAAAATTGTATTTTGGTGATGGTGATGTATTTAAAGTTCTTACTTTACTGAACATTCTTGCTTCTTACAATTATATCTATAATGAACTTTGCCCATTAGTAACAGAGAAAATTATTTGGTAAAAATTTACATAAATTTACAAAATTAATGAAAATTGTTAAAAATTGACTATAAAGGGCAATAACTACTTAAGGGGTCAATTGACCATTTAGGTCATATGACTTATTTGTAGATCTTACTTTGCTGAACATTATTGCTGTTTACAGCTTATCTCTATCTATAATAGTATTCAAGATAATAACAAAAAACGGCACATTTCTTTAATCAAAGCGCTGTAGGCACTGTAGGCAGTTAACCAAAAACCAAGGCAAACATAATTATGAAAACTGTGGCAATGTTGCTTCAACTTTTTTTAAAGATTTATACATTAAACATTCATATATAATTGTGCATGTATGTTCATTCGATGAATTAAACATTATAAGGCAAATAATTCATATTTTATCAAGGTTTTCAATAGCAACGCACATGACCACGAATTGTCATGAGTCAGCAGAGGTACAAATTTGCAATGATTGCAGTTCTTCTAGTTGAGCGTAATTGTTCGTATTAGTTGACTGTTAGTAGTTCAAGTTGACTTAAGTACGAGCTTGTAAAAGTATGAATGGACTTGCTTCCCTGGAAAGAAAACTGAGTTTGTGATTTACAGTACAAAAGTTATGAGACACAAATCAGACAAATGTTTTCTTCTACAGGGATCAATGATGGGGTCTGACTGACCTGTCCATAGTAAATGTGAATGACTCCCACCTTCACCCCAAGTCCATGATGTCTAAGTTTTGAATAAAATGACAGGTGTAAGGGTCTAGCAAAGCGAGATGCATATGGTCGCCTATGAGATTGACCTTGTATGTCATTCAATCTTTTTGAAATGAAAAACAGGAATGAATATGGTTTAGGCAAGTTCTCAAAACACACACAAGAGGGTGTGGGGTGACCCTAGGGACAATCCCTATTTTTCATTTGATTTTTTATATTGTACCATACATGAATATATATGGTTTATGGGTGTGGATCTCGACCGTTATCAAGTTTTCAAACATGAGGGGTGGACATTGCTGTCATGAATAGTAATGATGAAAATAAGTTTGAGATCGTTTTTTAGGAAACTTTGGTAAAAATGTTTGCAACTTAGTTATTTTTTTATTTTCTCTCAAGGTCAGTCGGGCGTACCTAGTAATTAAGTAGAAAGTCCGACTGCAAAAGTGGAAGGTCACAGACCTCTGACCACCGCTTATTTGAACCCCTGCGTCCAAATTAAAAAGATACGAAAGTTTCGTCTTCTAATTCAAAATTGCCGCCATCAGCGTGATCAGTTGAACTTACACTGTATATTAATAGACTACTGACGTATATATACGTAGTTGACTACGTATTGACGACAAACAATATTCCTACGAGTTTTGCAATTTGGAAAATCTAAACTACTTGTCTTTAGAGATTTTCGTCGATTAAATATTTCATACATTTGTTCTTTGTCATCTTAGCCAAAAGCTATGGGGATAAGAAACTACATAAGGATTCCTAATGTACTCTACTTCCTATGTGCAACTTCAAAACTTTTGGGAAAATCGACGATCATTTAAGGTTTTTCTGGTCATATTTTTTGTAATCCAGAATGAAAAGTATGAAAAAACTGTCCAATAAGTTATAAATAGTAGCCAGCAAGATGATAACAATGGCACGTATTTTAGCACTTATTGGGTAGCACACAAATCCAGGGTGCTCGCATAAGGCAGCTTAACTGCCTAAAAATTACCAGTTGGGGACAGCAACCCAACAACCGGTTGTCCAATTCATCTAAAAACTTCAGGGCAGAAAGATATTGACTTGATTCACAAATTAACTCCTTGTCAGATTTGCTCTAAATGCTTTGGTTTCAGAGTTATGAGCCAAAATCTACATGTTACCCCTGTTCTATTTGTAGCCGTGGCGGCCATTTTGGTTGGATGGCCAGGTCACCAGACACATTTTTCAAACAAGATACCCCAAAGATGATTGTTGCCAAGTTTAGATTAATTCACAGAGGTGAAGATTTTTGTAAAAGATTACTCAGATTTACGAAAAATGGTTAAAAATTGACTGTAAAGGGCAATTACTCCTAAAATTGTCAACTGACCATTTCGGTTATGTTGACTTATTTGTAAATCTAACTTTGCTGAACATTATTGCTGTTTATAGTTTATCTCTATCTATAATAATATTCAAGATAATAACTTAAAAACAGCAAAATTTCCTCAAAATTACCAATTCAGAGGCAGCAACCCAACAACGGGTTGCCCGATTCATCTGAAAATTTCAGGGCAGATAGATCTTGACCTGATAATCATTTTTACCCCCATGTCGGATTTCCTTTAAATGCTTTGGTTTCAGAGTTATGAGCCAAAAACTACATTTTATCCCTGTTCTATTTTTAGCCGTGACGGCCATCGTGTTGGATAGCCGGGTCACAGGACACATTTTTAAACTATATATCCCAATGATGATTGTGGCCAAGTTTGGTTCAATTTGGCCCAGTAGTTTCAGAGGAAAAGATTTTTGTAAAAGCTAACGACGACGGACGACGCCGGACGCCAAGTGATGAGAAAAGCTCACTTGGCCCTGTGGGCCAGGTGAGCTAAAAAGAGATGTTATAATATTGCTTATAAAACAACTATCCACCAATGTTGACATGAAGTAGATGTAAGGATTAATACCAGGCAACCGAACAGACTTCAACAGTAACAAAAACCCTATGCCTCAAAGTGCGCTATAAAAGGCACGACATGAAAAATATGAAACAATTCAATTAAGAAAACTAACGACATTATTTATAACAAAACAATTTAACAAAATAAATTTGATAAGCATAAACCAGCGAGAACCACAGAACTATAAGATACTGACTTGGGATAGTCACATATAGAATGTAGCGTAAATAAACCTGTTTGCTTACGCTAAATCCTCCTCTTACCTAGGACAGTGCAACATAAAAATTACATGTATAACATGTATAACGCTCAGTTGAAAAGGACTTACCTCATCAGATCAATACAAATCTGAAAAAAAACATCCAAAACACAGATCGGACATGGCAACGTTATCATACATCCCACAAAAAAGTAAAAATCAGAGAGTACTCACAGTAAATGATTTAAAGCAAAAAAGAAATAATACAAAAATCATTTAGTAGTGTCTAAGTTTAAATTTACAATTATTAAGTACACATCAACATGCAGATAATTTTGTGTCAAAACTTCATTAACAGAAAAACATGACCTTGTGCAGTGTCAAAATATAGATATCGACAGATGTAGTACCATGAAGAATCTTTCGCCTCTATTTTGTTACACTTAAAGTGTAAAAGACATTAGATTCCGGTGAGAAAGTCCTGCGCAATATCATATAATACAAATGTATAACACATTGACTGCCTGATGTCCTTAAATTCATAAACGGATCTGTAATCAATTGTCACTGCTCCTCATCCTCCTCAATAATATTTTGTCTTGCTTGTTGACGAACTTTTCTTATTATTTCTTCACACATGTTTTTAAATTTTGTCAGTTCTTCTAGTTGTTTACATTTAAATTCTTGTAAGCCCTTTCTGTTCCCTTCAATTTTTTCTTTATCAGTTTCCAAATTGTCTAATAATGCTTCCCGATTTGCAAATTCCCTTTCAAACATTTCTTCTTTTTCCTTTACTAACTTGTCCATGTCATCCTTGAGTTTGTTTCGAATTTCGTCTTCTCTGATCTGCATGCTTCTCTCTGCAGCCTTAAATAAATCGTCAGTATAGTACGTCATTTCCTTCTCAAGCCTGAATTTAGCTATTAAATTGATGAGGCCATGAACCTGAGAAAATCTTTGTTCCATCGGTAATTTATTATTAAATATTACCCGACGCTTGTCACAACGATTCATAAACACTTGTAATTCCTGTGGCGCTTTGCTAAGAAAAACTTCAAGATCCATATTCCCAAGTTCATCACCACGTGTAAACACAATGATTACATGAGCCTCCATCTCACTTTTTCCAAAATATTTTAAAAATGTGTCTATAGTATTTTTATCTTCTGGTGTAAACCTGTCTAGTCGCATAACAAATAATATAGCATGCAATCCTGGAGCTCCGATGCCGATGCATTTTTTAATTTCCCTTTCAGTTTTATCGTCTTCTGAATTCGTGTCAAAAACCCAGGAGTATCTATCAACAGAACTTTTCTGCCGTACACATCTACACGTTCATGCTGTGTCTCTGTAGTAACGCTAGCCATACTAGGACCAGATTTGAATGTGTCATCTTTTCCTACGATCATGTTGCAAGTTGCACTTTTTCCAGCACCTGTTTTTCCAATTACAACCACCCTCAATTCTTCCTCTAAAAGCATAATGAAAATGAAAAAAAAGAAGAAAAATAATAAATTTTCGTCTTCTTGGTCAATCAACTGTAAGGGATAAAGAAAGAAACTGTCTTTCTTGAAATTTGTCATTTATTTAAAAGTTCTACCAAATATTTTCCAATTACGAGTATAAAGATAAGAAACTGGGTTTAGGAAGGCAATACATTTGTTAATACAATGCCTTAAATATTTCCTTTGCTACAGATCTTAATAATCTTTTGTTTGAAATGATAAATAATTGTCTTTCTTAAAATTTGTCATTTTTTTAAAAGTTCTACCAAATATTTTCCAATTACGAGCATAAAATGATATATCGAAAATAACAAGAAAGTCGAAATCATTGAGAAATAAGCATGTTATATTTATTACCTATAAATTCCTTGCTTTTTTGTCTGGCTACCTTCACCTCAAATTTCTCCAATACAACTTGCGCAAATCTGTGTGCACATGAAGCTAAAGAACAAAACACAATATAAATTAATTGTTGCGCACAACAAATTAAATTAACAAACGAAATAGCGATAGTAGCATTGAAAACTTGTCATACTACAATTTAAAGATTTGTCGTATTGACTTCAAACTATGTTTAGTTCCTTAACCCATTTTTTTTATAGGCAAATGACACGCACACGCACCGAATTCTTTTAAGCTAATAAACAATATTCTATGTGATATCACATTTAGGACAAGGCTGCTTTTATTATGCGGAGTAGTCTGTCGAAAAGTGGAATAAATTTTGTAACAGTATTTTTATTAACATAAAATGGTACTTAGTATTTATAAAATGTGCTTTTCTGAATTATTGCATCTTCAGTGATACTCAAGGCCAACACAATTGAAAGCTGGTTTGATCAAACAGCAGCAACATTCACATCACCCGAGGTAAGAACCACGCGGCAGAATTCAAAAATTCAAGAAAAAAAGATACCATAACATATAAAAACAAATCATATGTAGGTCAATTCCTGGTTACCAAAGTAAAAAAACCCAATGTGAACCAATCAAATCTGGTTGCTGACGGACTATCGACTCCATCAAGGTCATGACTAAATAAAAACACAAAATGTCCAATTTAACATGCTAAATTTCAAGATTTTGATTTGGTGGTACCCACTGTATCTTTCGCACTTTGTTATCCTCATTTTAAACAAATTTGCCTGTCTTTCATCACTGCCTGTTAAATATGACTAGAATACTCCTTAATGTCGTGGTATTTGCAATTTTGGATATTCTCGCAATCCTCTTCCCAGCAAAATGACGAACTCCGATGAAAATTCAAAAAGGAAATACAGTAGCAAAATCAAAAGCTCAAACATATCAAACGAATTGATAACAACTGTCATATTCCTGACTTGTTACACATTTTACAGGCATGTTCTTGTGTAGGAAATAGGGGATTAAACCTGGTTTCACAGCTAGCTAATCCTCTCACTTGTATGAAAGTCGCAAAAAAAAATCATTAAATTGATAATGATGTTAATAGACAAAGCATATTTGCAAAAACTATAGACAAGAATACACAAATACCATAGCACAATAACACAATGACGGAGCAACATAAACAGTCATATAAAGTTTGGGCCCATTAAAACGTTTAATCCCGCTGCAAATGTTTGCACCTGTCCTAAGTCAGGAATCTGATGTACAGTAGTTGTCGTTTGTTTATGTAATATATACGTGTTTCTCGTTTCTCGTTTTGTTTATATAGATTAGACCGTTGGTTTTCCCGTTTGAATGGTTTTACACTAGTAATTTTGGGGCCCTTTATAGCTTGTTGTTCGGTGTGAGCCAAGGCTCCGTGTTGAAGGCCGTACTTTAACCTATAATGGTTTAATATTTAAATTGTTATTTGGATGGAGAGTTGTCTCATTGGCACTCACACCACATCTTCCTATATCTATATAAAGCACATTATCAAAAATGAAAGACAAGAATACGACAATTATCATAGAACAATATCACATTACGGGATGTATAAAAACAAAGTCACATCAGATGGATATCAATGATAACAGACTAAACAGTTTAAGTAATACTCAAATGACAAATAAAAGAATACAATAGCACGTTATGAAGATGTTAAATAACGTCAGTACAGCATAAAAATTTTACTTACATTCTGTGACACTCCCGTCTGTTGCACATCCAACATACACAGGTGACATGGATACTGGTATGCATGCTTGGTTTTCGACTAATAATAATAATAAAAAGTATAACATTTTTAAATATTCAAAATCTTTAATGCATAAAATCACCAAATCTTTCAAAACATTCCTTATGAGGAAACACAAAATATTATTGTTAAATTGCGTTATATCTAAACTCATAGACACAAATAAACAAATCATATAGTGTGCTAGTGGCCTTATACGATATATACACTTTCACCCCATACGGAATTTACTGACCCCATATATTTCGTATTAGGTCACTAACATATTATGTACATAATAATTACAACCATTCGCTGACTGAGAAAAATATGAATTTGGTAGTACTGATTACAGGATAAATACTTTGAAGTTATCTAATGGCACTTAGGCAATTGCAGGACCTACTTCATCATGTCTCATCAATGGGTTGATATACCCATCTACTTCTAGTCAGGTATGATATGAAAAACCAGTTTTTAAAAGCGGTTCATTCCTTTAAATTTCAACGTATACAGATATTTCACTTGAGGAAATTCTGGTGTTTTGACAAAATAACAGGCAGTATTTGACCAGTTTGAATCTGAATTAGACCTGTTTTATGCAACATTAGACCTGTATTGATGAATAGTTCTCAGACACATGGAATAGTAATAAATTGAGAATTTATATGCATTTTGAGTCATTGGTTTATAATAAATAGTATATACCATTATGATCTTCTATCTCATTTGAGGTGTCATCTAAGAATAAAATGAAGCACATTTTAAATTTCATAGATAAAGGTTAAAATATACATAAAGGTTACAACAAAAACAATGGAAAAAAGGTCAAACGATGGTATAAAGAGCATCCCAGCAAAACTTTAACTATTTGTTTTGTACTATTTCTCGAAAAAATTGTCATGTCTCATGATAGATATGCAATATCAATGCATACATTTTTTTTAAATGCCTATAAATAAACTCATCATAGATACCAGGACTAAATTTAGTATATACGCCAGACGTATATAAGACCTGATATTTTATACAGATCTAAGTTTCAAAGCGAACATTCTTTCATACAAAGTTTGTTTAAGTAATGACAAAACTGTTAGTGATTGGAGATACAATTTGTGTTATCCTTTTGAAAATTACAATAACACATCTGTTTGATAGAATTGTTAAAGCTATAAAAATAAACACATAATAATGCTACTCTTGAGGTTAACGGATTAGTATTTGTACCATACGTAACGCATATGGCCATATGCGTATACTAATGCGTTTGGTTATTTACGGGTTGAACCATATGAGTATCTGAACCATGTAGGTATGTTTACAAATGTGCATTAGAAACGTTTCAATAATACAATAAACTGTATCTTATAAAAAAAAAAAACAATGATGGTTACATATAAATATATTAATTTTATAATTAAAGGCTACATAAACATCAAATATAGATGCCACAGTCAGTTGATTTTAGTTTTTATCGCTAATTACATTCGTGCCTGCATGGTTATGGTGTCATTTACTTCCACACGGTACCATAACTTTTCCTGCATTTGGACGTGCACATCTTGGTCATGCACGATCCTTTTCAGTTACGAATTTTGCTTGTGAGTAAAAAGCTAGCATTCTTGCGACTGCGTATAGTGATACCGAGGTCTAGGGCTATTCAGATGTGTCTATGGTGTTTTAAGAAGCTCTAGCGCTCCAATATCGTCACATGACTGCAGTACACCATATTCAAACGACAATTTAAAAAAAACTATCGTTCCTGTCGGTGATGGGATTTTCTTTACAAAATAAACGTGGTAAATCACTAGACGCCCTGTCAACCAATGGTTACATAAAGTACATGTAAAAGAACTTCTTTTTTTCTTTTTTCGCATTTGATTTTGACATCTTCTTATTGTACTTACAAATAGTGAGTGAAATTAACTGTGTAAAACTCCTTAGTTTTATTCAATTAATCTTTATTATTCTTGAAATATAATAAAATAACTATTTTAATGACGTGGCATCTAGACCTTATGAAGAGTCAATGAGTATTTACAGTAAAAGGTGTTAATTATCAAGACCATATGCATGCATGTACGGTTGGACCATATGAGTATATACCAACATGGTTATGCCCATACGCGTATGGTCCAAATGCTCATATGGTCCGGAAACATCTATAAACCGCCCCGGTAAAATGGTGTCAAGGATTATAAAACATTATATAACACTACCAAAACATCATAACACAAAAATACAATTATTTGTTTAACATGTTAAATGACCAGCATATAGTCTGATATACAAGAAAACCCTGCCACGTGTTAAAATTTAATTTTTGTCCTGTGTAAACAACAAAGTGAATGTTACCAATGCAACTACTACTGTTGCGCTTTTTGACAGACAATGACTCTTCAGTGATGGTTGAGATCGGAAAATTTGAAAATAAAACATCATGTAAACGTTTAAGAAGTAAGGAAACATGTAAGACAAGCAGCAAAAAATAAACTTGTAAATAGTTTCACACACTCTAATAAACCATTATTTTAACTTAATTATAATAATAAGTTTAAACAAACCTTCTATGGATAATACAATAGGTGAACTCGTACATGTACCGATGATATTTCTTGCACAGCAGGTGTAACTTCCCTTATCAGTACATGTAATGTTGGTTATTGTTAAAGAAGGACATTCTACGGTTCCTGCTTGAAACCTGTTATCACCATGTTCATTATTTGTTGATGAAATCACTTCGTCATTGAACCACCATGTCAAGTCGATAACCTGAGGCTTACTGTCCAGGTTACAGATTAAACAGACATCTCCGCCTACATTAGCGATCAACGATTCGTCTTGTATAAACACGTTTGGCCGTTCTGAATTATAAAAAAATGAGCAGTTATATGTAGATGTTAACAAATAAATTCAACATGCTATAAAATCACCCCCTTTTTAGATCACCTTGGCCACAGGGCATAGGGTGTTTTCTCATCCTTTGGCGTCCGTAGTTAGTCGTCCGTTGTTAACCTTTACAAAAATTACTCCTCTGAAACTACTTAGAAAAATTTAACCACACTTTGATACAATCAGCATTGGGTTATGTAGTTTAAATTATGACCGATGACCCGACCTGACAACCAAATTGGTCGCCATGGCTAAACATAGAACATAAAATGTAGATTCTGGCTTATATCTCTGAAACCAAAACATTTAGAGCAAATCAGACAGGAATAAAATTGTTAACAAGATCTATCAGCCCTGACACTTTCAGACAAATCGGACTACCCGTATTGGGGTTGTTGCCCCTTAATTGTTAACTTAAAGGAAATTTTGCAGTTTTTGGTTATTATGTTGAATATTATTAAGGATAGAGGTAAACTGTAAACAGCAATAATTTTTAGTAAAGTAAGATCTACAAATAAGTCAGCATGACCAAAATGGTCAATTGACCCCTTCAGAAGTTATTGTCCTTTATAGTAAATGTTAACAAGATTTTCTTAATATTTGTAATCACAAGGTCATGTTTTTCTCTGTCTGTTTATAACGTCTTTACACTAAATCCATTGGACGTTGGGTGTGTACGGATTGATAGTTTAATTTTGAATGCATGATTTTTTTATTAGTTGTTAGTGGCTTTGAACTAGCTGTCAGATTACTGCGAGTGCTCTCAGATCTGTTCATTGTGTCTTTTTGTGTCGAGATGTATAAGTACCCGGCCACGTCCACTTGTATTTTTGTCCATCTGATGAGTTAAGCCTTTTTCAACTGATTTTTATAGTTCTTTCTGATGTTGTACTGTTTAACAGCTGTCCCAGGTAAGGGGAGGGTTGAGATCCCGCTATCATGTTTAACCCCGCCACATTATTTATGTATATGTCTGTCCCATGTCAGGAGCCTGTTATTCAGTGGTTGTCGTTTGTTTATGTGTTACATATTTGTTTTTCGTTAACAAATATGTAACACATAAACAAACGACAACCACTGAATTACAGGCTCCTGACTTGGGACAGGCACATACATAAATAATGTGGCGAGGTTAAACATGCTAGAGGGATCCCAACCCTCCCCCTAACCTGGGACAGTGGTATAACAGTACAACATAAGAACGAACTATAAAAATCAGTTGAAAAAGGCTTAAATCATCAGATAGACAAAAAATAAAAGTGGACGTGGCGGGGTATGCGGTATTGGCTTTGCTCATTGTTGAAGGCAGTACGGTGACCTATAGCTGTTAATGTCTGTGTCATTTTGGTATCTTGTGGACAGTTGTCTCATTGGCAATCATACCACATCTTCTTTTTATATATTAATCACAATCATTATTATGGTATTTAGTTTGAAAGAAATGTTTCTGATGGCCACGTATGACAACCAACATGACTAAAAATAGAACATAACGGTAAAATGTAGTTTTTGGCTTAAATCTCTGAAACTAAAGCATTTAGAGCAAAAAAGACAGTGGATTATACTCTTCATCAGGTTAAGATCTATCTGCCAGTAAATTTACAGACGAATCAGACAAGCAGTTGTTGGGTTGCTGTCCCTGAATTGGTAATTTTAAGGAAATTTGCCAGTTTTTGGTTATTATATAGAATATTATTATAGCTAGAGAAAAACTGTTTACAGCAAAAATGTTCAGCAAATTAAGATCTACTAGTAAGTCAACATGGGCAAAAGTGGTCATTGGAACCCATAAAGAGTAATTGCCCTTTAAAGTCAAATTTTACAATTTTTCGTAAGTATTTTTAATCTTTTAAAAAAAGTATTTTCCTTAAAAAATGAGACAATTCAACCAAAAATCAGCATAAGGGTATCTAGTTTAAAAAAAATGTGTAAGATGACTTGGCCTGCCAACCATGGCAAACATGGCTTAAAATAGAACATAGTGGGAAAATGCAGTTGTTAACTTATATCTCTGAACCTAAAGCAAAGGTGAATCAAAAGTACAAGGGATGCATTATTCCAGGCATCTGTTGAGCAAGGCTTCTTGGCGCCTCTAGTTTTCTTTTTCCTCTTCACGCATTTTTATCCTCAACTCTATCCTTATAGTGAAACTATATTTAAAGCCGGTCTGTCTATGTCACAATTATAGAAGAAAAGTTATATGACATTGAATAACTCTCGTTCACCCTATAAACTGCTGTTGTCTGCAAGGTGTAATACAATTAGTGTACATGTTGGGAAAACTCTTTGTTTTTGTAGGTGAGTATCATAAGTATACTTTGACCTTTAATTGTTTACCTTTAGAATTTTGACTTGGATAGAGAGTTGTCTCATAGGCACTAATACCACATCTTCTTACATGTATATATAATCTAGTCTTCTGCATTTCCTATAATCTCTCTTGTCGTATTTTTCAAAGTGTTTGTTATATTTCATGACTGTATATGGACGTTTCTTCTTATCTGCTCATTACCCGTTTCCAATCGCTGGCGTTTAACAGGGCATTAAACGAAATTATTGTGGATGTACATATGATACAATGTGTTAAGTGAAATAGAAAAGGAATCATGGTGCCAGAAACGTGACGAAAAGACGACGACGAGCGTTTTTAATTTATTTTTAATTCAACATATTTAAGAAGCGCGACTGACATTGAGCAAGAAATTCATTATCATTGAAAAACAATTGTTCAATGATAAATTGTCAGCAACATAATTTCATTAACACAGTCGACAACTGACAGCTTCAAAACTTTAAAGTGTGGCAGATGATGAAATTTTCTTCTATTGTACAACATATGTGCAAAACATAAACTTGAGTTATAATGCATAATTACCACCAACAAAAAGCTTTATAACTGCTCTATCCTCGCCTAAACGGTTCGATACGATACAGGTATAAGTTCCAGTGTCATCTCCCACTGGCTTATCAAACATATACACAAGACATCCTTCTGTTCCGGATGACATTATCAGTTCAGTGCCATCCTCCTCTTTTCGTAATATTTTTTCCACAGGTAAGGTACTTTTCAGATAAAATTCTAATCGTGTCGGCTGATGTTGTGATGCAAAGATCTCATGACTATCAACGCTTACTGTTGGTTTTTCTAAAATGAAATATAAAATGTAACTTCAGTGCAAAAAAACTACCAATATTGTCTGAATGATGTTGATTAAATATTGTAAAGGAATTCTAGTTTTGGCATAATTGTGTTGTTATTGGGAATCAACGATCCATTATTTTTGACAAGATGTATTAGAATAACCCATAAAAAATGAATTTTCTCAAAAAAGGATCTTAACAGTATGCTTTAATATGTTAATACACTACTTTTATGTTAATTAGTGAGCCTTCGCAAATATGATGCACAAAGCCACAATATGTATATGCATATCCAAGCACAGTAGTTTTGTTTACTTTTCGTTTATTGTTTTGTCATAAATCATAAATCATGACGCTAGTTTTTTTCTTGTTACAGCTGTGTTATTTCTGGGCCTTTTGAGATTATTTTACGGAAAAGGGTTTGCTCATTGTTTTAATCACACGGTTAGATATAGTTGATTTTATTGCATCATTTAAATTTGGTCGCTTATAGTCGTCTTCTCATTTGGAACTATACCACTATAAAGTTGTATGATAAAGAGCATCATTAATTTTGTTGTGTGTCTTGTTTGGTTGAGGACTTTGCAATAGTCTAGTGACAAAAGTTAACATATGTGCTACATATAATACAAGTAAACAAATGATACCGATAACTAGCTTTAATACTGCTGTATCCTTTCCGATACGGTTCGATACGATACATGTATATGTTCCAGTGTCATCTACACCTGGATCATCAAATGTATATACGAGAGACCCGCCAGACCCTATCGACAGTATCAGTTCAGTGCCGTCTTCCTCTTTCCGCAATTTTTTCTCTGTTTTTTCCACAGGTACTGTACTTTTTAGATGAAATTCTAATGTTGTCATCTGTCCAGGTGATGCATAAATTTCATTTATATCAATGGTCACTTGTAGTTTTTCTAAAAGAAATCATCAATACACATTTCACTGTCAATGCTATGATAACAAATATCAAAACTAAATGAAAAAGGCTGTTCAATATAAAGTGTTGTTTTAGTTTCCAAGTAGTTAACAAGAATAAACGTATGTCAGTGCCAACCGAGTGTTATGCTTTATCTTAATGATAACGCAGATTATAAGGGCCTTTTATTTTATGGCAAATGAATTAAACATGGTCCAAGTGCAATACCTTATGAAAACACTGTCAGATCTAAATGGCGGTAAGTATGCTAATAACATAAACGACGAATATCATACCTACAAAAATGTATATGCCACAGAAATGGAACAAACAATATAAAGCTATGGTCACCAACTTTACAGTTGTAATTCTTGATATATCTTATTGTCATTGTATCTTTTAAATTATATATACATATATATGTGTGTTATACGTTTTCATAAATGGATATTGGATAATACTTGGGCATCATGGTTGTCATTTTGACACTGTAAGCTGACTTTTTGTCTACAAACGTCTCATTACTGTGCAGACTTAACATGTCATTGATGCTTTCTAACTTCAGGTACATTATACTTGAATGTGTGTGTTTTACTTGTGATTTGATCTACCAACTGCATTGGTTCGAGTCATTATAAGAGCAAAAAGCAAAATTAAAAAAATACTGGACTCCGAGGAAAATTCAATCCTAAAGTTCCTAATCAAATGGCAAAATTAAATTGACAAAACATATCAAACGAATGGATAACAACTGTCATATTTCTGACTTGGTACAGATATTTTCATATGTGGGAAATGGTGGATTGAACGTAGTCTTACAGAGTTAATGCGGGGTTCACACATTGCCGATTATTGCTCCCGTTTGAGATCAGACAGCAATACGACACGAAAAGTGAAAAAGTCGGATTAGTATCCTCAATTATCTGGAATGTCCTATCATTGTCTGAACGCATTCGTTTTAGTTCGTAACATATTCCTACGGATCGGGAAGGGTCCGAATAGTTCGGCAAAGCATCCCGACAGTTAGGTGCGTCCCGTAACATTCGGGGCAACTCAGCCGATTTTGTCTAGTCGGATTACATTCGTGGCTATGTCGTGACAGATTCTGCTGTATCGGATCGAATCCCGAACAATGTCTTGTGTATTCTGGACGGTGTCCTGTGGACCGGGAATGATCTGGAGTAATTTTTCATAGCTGTTTTTCTGCCGATTGAGTCCAAATTGCATCCAGATCTAGTCGATTGCGAACCGTTGTTTGCCGAAACCGTTCCGAAACAGTCCCGTTATTAATACGAAATGCGTCAATGATACCCACGTCAGAGTCCCGACAACTACAGAATACAATACGATTGAGACCAGACAAAGCCGTTTGCAATGCGATAGAGCGGACCGTGATAGGATTACGTTCCGACAGTACCTGATCATCCTGAATATGCCGACAGTTTTCGAACGGATAACTTCCGTCAACATCGGTTCACTGTCTGGTCACTGTCTGATCTCAGTCGGATTACATTCGGTAGAGTCGGGACGCAGTCGTGACAGACTCGGTCGAATTTTACCTGGCGAAAAATACAAATCGGATTAGAAGCGGATTTAGAACGGGATTATAGGGACTAATTCGCTTAGAAACGGTTGAATATCGGTGCTTCCTGAACACTATCTTATTGTTGTCGTGATCAATTATTTTTTTTTACGGATTTTAATTTAAGTTTGAATTTCCATCCACGATTCACAGGATCTTGATCAGACTTTTAATAAATTTTATTCGGGAATGGTCCGGTCAAGAACGGTAGTAAAAATCGTGAATGTGTGACCCCAGCTTAAACCTCTCACCTCTATGACAGTAGCATCAATTCCACGTATGTTTTAATATTACTCACCAAATACAAACAGTAACAGTAATACAATCAGACCTGCAAAACAGTAAAAAGGGGAAAGTTTACATCGAACTATTTTTTTTCTTCTGCCAATTGTTTGAACATATATTTCCGAGAGAAGTACTAAGTAATGACTGTTCCGGAACGAAATGATTGACGGATCTGCTTCGAAAAAAAAAACATTTGGACAAACCTGCTTTTGACAGTGAGTACGTTGGTCATTTGACAGTGCAACCAAATTCGTTTTTCGTATTTTCAAAGACGCGTCATAACATATCAATTTTAATATGATATATAAAAGAGGTACGAAAGATACCAGAGTGAGAGTCAAACATATAAATAATCATATAGAAAACAAGAACATAAAATAAATAACACATAGCTGAGAGGGTGGTAGAGCAGATTGTTACCCCAAGAAAACATTGTCAACCGCGGCGAAGCCAAAGTTGGCAATGCTTTTCCGATGGGTACCAATCGCTCTATCATCCTCTCAGCTACATGTATGTGTTATTTGATTTATTATACTAAATGTCCTATCATTTTTGCCTTTACCAAATGAATTTTATTTAGAAGTATTGTATATGACGTCACGTAGATAACAACGTTGCGGGTATTAGAAAAAGCAACAGAAGTGAAGCAAGATGTTTTATTTTTTTTAATTTGACTGTCAAATAATAGAATCTGAGCCAAAACGTAGATAATAAGCACTGTCTTTAATACCTATATTTAAATTCAATTCATTGTCCTTTAAATTATTGATTTTTTATTGGTCTAGACGAAAAGGTGATAGTCAAATTAATAATCACCCGCTCAGCCTTGTGATAGAGTAAATTAACACCCTTGTATACACCAATCAAAATATGACATTTTAACTTGAAGTATAATCATTTCAAATATCTACAGTAATCAATCTGACAAAAAATGTCCAGTTTATGAAGTGACTTAAGCTCGGAGCAGATAAGGTCCAATTAATAACATGTCTGGTCACATATGGGAATGTAAACATAATGTTTTAAAAAGATTCATTTCGAAGTTAAATTGTCTTACTAGTTTTTGGATGGTCTAGGAAATAGACCATTTACTCAAGAGTAATAAAAAAAAATGTCTTTAATCGAATTCTAGTATCGAGCTTAGTAGTATTCAAGCCTTCATGGATTTTGCAAATACATTTTGACCGTTTGAGTATTCTTTTCCTTACGTTTGGTCTACGTGAAGGATTTTCATCTATAAGAATAAGAATAGCATACTATTTTGGTAATAGCCAATGAGTATAAAAACTTACACAAGTGAAATAACAAGTACTTTATACTGTAATTTTATCTTTTGTTAAAAGGGGTAGGTCCGGTAAAGGCCGATTTTGCCCTCAAATTTCAGGTTCATCTGACGAAAGATTTTGACCCCCTTTTAAACACTTAAGTGTCTATTTCATTTGATTCAATTAGTTTATGTGAAAGATTTTAAATACTAGTAATTTAGTGATAAAAAACGATCCGATTCAAGCTCAAATATGACAAATCTACCAAATATGCCGGAAAATGTCAGACTTTTCAGATGTTTATTGTCAAAAATGAAAGTGGCCGCATCCGTGTTCATCCTCAACCTTTATATGTGTTATGTATTATCATCAAATACAACTTTCAATCCAATATTTAGGATGAACACGAATGCGGCCACTTTCGTTTTACACGGAAACCGTCTAATTAAAAATTTAACTAAAATGCTCGAATTGTGAAGAATTCAGTAATTTAGCATGACTTAGTGGTGCTAGTACCCGATATATGTGCATTGTATTGTCAAAAACAGACCATATTTATGTAACAGAAGCATTTTACTATCCAATAAATAATTAAAAAAAATCATATTTTTACAATTTTGTAAAACTGCTACTCCTTTGATTCAAGTTGTCAACAACTGCTATTAAATACAGATACACTGCTTCTGTGAACTAGTGTTTTCGTTTTATGTAAGCTTCCGTATTGAGATGTTCGTACGTTTAATACTGATTGCAAATCAGCTAAGATAGAAAAAGATGATATACTTATATAAATATATATTAAATAATCAAAATCTAAAGAAGATATTCCTTTGTAGAGTAATTAAAAAAATAAATACCGATGTGTCCAATTATGATTAGAGCCACCACTATTGTTCCAACATATCTTACAGTATTCTTTATATTACCTGCAATTAGAAATCATTATGATGGTAATCTTTCAAACGTTCCAAGCAGTTGGAATAATATTTGCACGATAATAAAACCAGACATACTAAAATTTGTAAATTTAATATAAAAAAAATGTGTAAAAATAATCATGTTTAACATGCTAAAAAAATAAATAACAAAAACATCGAACTCCGAGGCAAAATTAAAAACAGAAAGTCTATAATCGAATGGTAGAATAAAAGGCTCTATAACTAATTCATAACAACTGACATATTCCCGGCTTGCCGCGTAAAGACATGTTTTCTTATGTAAAAAACGGTGGATTAAACCTAGTCTTACAGTAATCTTAACATCTCACTTATATGACAGTTTCATACAATTCTATTATTTAATTACAACGATGTGTAAATAAAACAACCAGACAAAATAGGTAAAGTTGTCAAAATGGTGTATAGCTGTCAACATTGTGTTATAATCTCAATAACTATAAAAGCAAACAAATATTTCAACAAAGAAAAACAAAAAATGTGTCAAGACAAAGCAACTAGCAAAAACAAAAGTCAAGAATACAAAAAAATACCGTACAATGTACTACCACAATGACGGGATGTATTAGTACCGTCACATGTCAAATTGATAAATAAATACCAAAAAGAGATTTATCTGTAAAAGTAAGTATTTACAAAGACAAAACAAGAATGTGTCCATAGTACACGGATGCCCCACATGTATGGTGGAACGTGAAATTGGGGGCAAGAACTCTACTGTGGTATTTAAATGAGAAAGATGATATCACAGGGGTCATGTATACTAAGTTTCAACATGATTGGACTTCAACTTCATCAAAAACTACCTGGACCAGAAACTTTAACTATGGATAAATGCTTGGTTTTTTTTTATAATTTATTATAAATAAAAACATACATTGTATGTAAGTAAGGCAAGGATTCATATATAGAATACACAATATGACAACAGCAAAAAAATGAATGCACAATTAACTGTTGATATCATAATATTTGTTAGGTTCGCCAAGTTTTTGTAAGTAGTGTTTTTTCGTAATACAGTTTGAAAGTTCATAGTTACCAAACAAAAAATAAAATGATTTTTCTGGAAGGAATCTCAGATCTGTTTTCGTTGTTTGATTCAAGTTTTGACTCTGTGAACCAGTATTAATCAATGATCTGTAAATAAGTTTTTTAAGATAATTTTAGAGTTAATTTTTATTATACTGTTATACACATAAATAATTATAAATGAATAATATTATATCTTTCCAATACTAAAATACTGAAAATGACCATACCATATTTAGCCGTATCCAGCTCATCAATTAAACTAAATGTTACCCTGCTGCCTTCTACGTATACACTATAAAAGAGCATTACATTGTCAATGTTTGATTATCGTATATTTAACGTTAAGACGTTGCGCACGATGTTGGTACTACATGTACTTGGCGTTTAAAGATGTTCCTCAAAATATAAATTTCATAGATACTGTCAGGCGGTCCAGCATGCTATTGATGAGGTCAATTTACGGTTGTGAATTTGGTAGCGATTTCAGTTTGTCTGAAAAAAATGCTTAGTTTAACAAATAAAACTCAAAGTGGTGGTATAGAAATGTTTTGAATGAACATTCAGGAGTTGTCAGCTTTTCCAAGTTATAATTGATAAAAAAAAAATCTGCAGCAGTTCGCATTAATGAATCCGATACCTAAAGCTTACTTTCCAAATTTACACAGATTTATTTTTAATATTAATTAAATTTTGAATTCAAATTCTCCTATTTTTGGAATATTTATACATTTATACATTATACTTCTGTTGTTGCATTTCTTCCCGTTACAGTTTCCTACCGATATATTTTCTCATTTCCCGAAGCTATCTTTAGCAAAATAGTAAGGAAGTTTAACATTCGGGATTCATGTTTTAAATTTTCTCATTTTGTATTCAAAAAGAAAAACAGAAACAAACTTTACCGCTAAGTTTTATTTTCTATGATCTAACTATGCTTATATGATAGATATCTGGTTAAAACCTCAATGTTATAGAAAAGACAACGTTTGTTTCGTTGGGACAAGATGGCTATACCTTTTGAAGTCATTGCAATTGAAACTTTACGCATGGCTTCCGGCAAACAATATCATATACTAGGAGAAAAGTAAAAAAACTTTCAAAATATTACAAATATTTTTCCTCTCAGCTTTTTCAATTTCACGGAATAAATGCGCAAACCCGAAATATACTTACCTTGCATATGCTTGGACATTTTTCAGACCGTTTACCAAAATAACATTCTCCGGATTATGGTTTCAGCAATATTGATTTTAGTTTAACACGCGAATAACTATAACAATATTCTTGTTCAGTTTTACGATGATCGAAGAAAAAATACCGTCGGAGAGAAACGGAACTCTGATCTTTTGCACACACAATGAAACTTGGACATTACGTTTTTGCGAAAAAAAAGTTGTAACAGTACTAAGTTTTATAATTCTTGGTATTTTTAATTTCGGGTCCTTTTTTTTAAATTTTAATTCTAATGTAATGAATTCAATAAGAAATCACTATATTTTTACCAAAATGACCAGCCTACGTATTGATTTTTATGCTAGTCTATAGCAAAGTGGAATTGGTACCAATATCGTGCTTAACGTCTCACGTCTTTTGACTAGTACTTAGCAATTTTGATATTAAACTTTACGATAATATTATAGATTAAGACAATTCAATTTTGTTTAAATGGGACAGTAACCACGAATTAGCTATTGAATGTTCTAACTGAGCTACATTTTATGTCGTAAGGGCGTTTCATATTTGACTACAGTATGGGTTTTTAATCATTACTGAAGCGTGTTAGGTGACCAATGATTGCCTACATTGTACATCTACGTTAATTAGACATTGATGAATAGTTGTCCCATTGGAATCATTCCACATCTCTTTATTATTTTTTTTTATATATTTTTTTTTATTAAGAAGCAGTTAAGGCAGAATCTGCAATTTACTTTCCCGAAACGATTAATTTTACATGATAACATGATTGCAGATGTGAATTATTGTTATACCTTGTGTTAAAGCTGGAACACGCTTTTTGATCATCCTGGCTGTCAACAGATATACAAGTGTAGTCTATAAAAAAACAAGTCTTTATTATGAATAGTATATTACTATGCATCATGTGTATATCTAGAAACGTAGTTATTAGAGGCCTAAGTGTTTCTTAAACTTGCAAAACGGTATCAACATTAACGGTACATATACAATACTGCACCAGATTCCTATTTCGACAAAACATAAACTAATACATCAAAAAGGGATGTTCTAGCTTATAGGCAATACATATTTAAAAAATCAAAACCCCAATACAGAATTCAAAGAGTTAATTTAAAATAAAATAAAAACGATCAAATTCGGATTAAGAATCAGAGCTATGCGTAAGGGTTGAAAGTTTCCAATATTTTTTTTACAGCAAATTTCATTTACACAATATCCGTATTGTCATATATCAGTACTGTACCGGCTCAACCGAGAAAATTAATCTCTTTGAGATGATCAACGATCATCTTTATTTATTGTGCTTTATTAGTCAACAAAGTAAATTATTGCCAAAAATGACTGTTTATTAAAAACCCTAACTGGGCTTTTAATACCGACAAACTGGGCAGTACAGTTCCATTACAGAAAATCAGGGTCGTTACAGAAAAACAGCGCAATTAAAGAAAAACAGGGCAATTACAGTAAAACAGGGCAATTACAGAAAAAAACAGTGTTAATATCAAATATAATAAATTGAACATGGCCGCCGATTTTCAAAACGGATCACTGTTCATCCTGTTTTTCAACACAAATCTTCTGTCAACTTAAGGTGGTAGACCTTGGTTAAGGGAAATAACTCTTAAAATCATCAGTACGTTTGTGTCAGCCATTTTCATAAATACGTTCTAAGCTTCTAGGATACATAGATTATTTTCAATCTGTTTCAGGTAAATGCTTAAAATACATTAATAAAACTTGACTTTTACAAACGCATTACTGAATTAAAGAGTTATCTCCCTTGACCAAGGTCTAACCCCTTAATATCTTAAATATGTGATATATTATAAGCTTTATTATGGTAAAGTACAAATTATTTTTTTCAAACTAAACTGTCATTTAAAGAGTAGAGAGTACATCAAAATAGCAGCAGCACATACACTATTGTTCAGTTGGTTAATAAATGTATTTTAAAAGAAGTTAGTGTTTTTATAATGGCCCTGTTATATGTCATTGGTCAGTAATGCTGGCCTCGGATGTCTGTAATGGCCCTCTGCGTTGCCTCGGGCCATTAACAACTTTCTCGACCATTATTATAGACCTTGGACATGTAACAGGGCCATTAAAAAAAACACCCATTCATTAATATTATAATCATGATTCTATTAATACATATATTGTAGATTATTCTTGTAACTAGTACATTATACAGTTATATTGAAACTAAGACATCCTACTCCAATGGATAATGCACAGGCTGATTCTACATAGTTCATGCCGCAGTTACCTTTGACTTACCATACATGTAGTTTGATTCTTGCACGAACTAATTTGTACTTATTTTAATTTTCACTCATAATGTTATACAGAGAATGTAATTTGAGGCACTGGTTTGAACAATTAATTATCATTATTGTGGTAAGCATGCTACAGCGAGCTCACCACAAAGGAGTTGGACACAACATTTTGTTCTACAAATGATGGAAGATTCCTAACACGCTATTCAAGTGTTACAGTTCAACAAATTCAAACATGCATTCCATAGAAAAATACACCTAAATAGTGAAAATATACTAGTAAGCTGTGAAACAAAGAGAAATTACATTTCATGTTTTGTACTTACTCAGAGAAAGTTTAAATCCTCTTTGACATTCTTTCTGATAGCACGAGCAATCCTCCTGGGAAGGAATACAATAACAGCCATGTTTAGGTTTTGAAAGAAAGGCAAAGCCTTTAGAATGGTCGCATCTACACTGTGTATCTTTTGTTGTTGACCCATCTGTATACATGATTAATCCTTCGTCTGTGCAGTTTGATTTTTTGAAAACACAATCACTTAGTCCATCTGTCCGAAATTTGAAAGGTTGGTATCTATTGGTAGAACAATCTTTTTCGTTGCGGTTTCCTCTGATTACACATTTTTTACCTTTAAAATGAAATTTACGGTCATTAATTTGGTTAACATAGAAAGGTGCAGATCACCGAGTCACTTGCTTTTAGAGTTAAGTTTGTCGACGGTTTTATTCGATATTTACATGTAGCTACAATGTATTTCATTAAATAACATCTTGATTATCATGAAAATTCATCGGAGGTTAAAGGAGACAATTTTAATGTACTCTGACTTATTTCTGTTACAATGTGCATGTAATGTTTATTTTTCTTTTATCACTGTCGTTTACTACTTTTTAAAAAGGGAAATGTTATCGGTATAGAATAACAAATTATACCAGGCGAGAAGAGACATTATCAATGTTCTGCTTTTTTCTTGGGTTGTTGTCTTTTTTTACACATTCTCCATTTCCATTCTCAATTATATTTGACTAGCTCATCACCAGTTTCACTCGATACGCGAATTGATTTAGTCAAAGAGGTCAAATTAATTGCAGACATTCCTCGGCGCAAACTTTGGTGGGGTTTGAAACATGAATAAAACTTATCTCAGTAGATCGTCACCAAGGACGTTCAACAAACAATAGAAGTACTCAGCATATAGATATCATGTGCATAACCTTATACGAACCTTAATAATAAGTACATAGTTTAATCGCCATGTATTTTAAGCATGATTCGGATGCCTAATAAGTAGTATCGGATGTTGTTCACTGATCATTCAGAAATATATATATACTTAAGAACAGAACATTTAATGTATTTAATGTTAGTTGTCGGTTTTATGTAAGGATTTCTATCAGAATGTCGTAGAAATGATACTTAATTGTTTGGTTTTTTTTCTTCATTTTGTTGGAATCCTTTCTTAAGAACCTAACTGTGCATTAACAAGTTAGTGAAAGCCGATGATCTACTGTGTTGCACTACGCAATGTATTGATTTGTCGACGGCATTTAACTCTTTGTAAACTGACATGAAATTCTTAAAAAAAAATGTTTGCCCGGAAAAACCAATGGCCTAAAAAGTTTACTATAAATAGAATCATATTCAAAACAGTGTGGTCCTGGCCATTGATTGACGATCTAAATTATCCCATTGACTGGGACAGATTAGGTGAACGTTTGTCTGTAACGACCATTGCTCATTTCTTACTTATTATAGAATTTAAACTGTGGGGTCACTAAAGGTTTTTAACGCCTCTAATAATAAAAGAATTCGAAAAATTATTCAGGAATAACCTTTATGTTTTGATTTATATTATTGATATAAATCAACACATTGTATTATTCCGGATTCGTTTTTTGAATTGCTTTATTTAGGTGTTGAGAACCTTTGGTGACCCAACAGATTTAGTGTCTTTAACAAGTACATAGTGAGCAGTGGTTGTTACCGACAAACATCACCTAATCTGTCCCAGTCAATGGGATAATTTAGGTCGTCAATCAATGGCCAGGACCACACTGAATATGATTCTATACCTTCTATCCAAGTTATGTCACGAGTTAAATCTGGATTTCTTTTACACGATTCTGTATAAATGTTGACATTATCATCCAAGAGACAAAAATATTCTAAAACTTTGCCGCATTTTTCTGTTGCCGCAATAGTCCACTCAGACTGTTTTGGACATCTGATGTCATAGCTAAGCGAAGTCTTTTGACAGAATCCAAATATCTGTAAAACATAGACGACAAATTACAACTAGCATACATGTAAAACATATGTAGGGTTATCTTATAATAATTACTATGTGTTTGCTGTGCCAGATGTTTACCTTCACAGGCATGTGATAGGCAGTACATGCATGTCTTTGTCAGTTTCTCGTGTGCGTAAATAAACTTTATTAACAAACATTTATAAGTTGCTGTGAATGTTAAAATATGCAGCCATGTCCTGTAAACATGCGTACATGAAGTCTAATCAAGGTAGTTAATGTGGGAATTATTTCAATTATCAGGCAAACCTGATTACTCATATGCATTTATTACACAAGTCAGGACTAAATATATGCCACCATCATACTTTTCTTCACCAATATTCCCTCTCCGATGTTAAAAAATCAAATCCAAGAATTAGTCTTTGAATCAATTTTTCTGTTTAATGAAAACAATAACTTAATTAAGATAATAGATTTAAGAAGATTAGGAATGCATGAATGACAAAGAGACAACTCTCCATTTAAGGTGGTACCCAACACTTTAACTAAAATTAATTTGGCTCATTTAATTTTCAAAAAATTTGGACAATGTATTTACTTTGACCCTTAAACAAAAATATAAAAAAATCAAAAATTTTGAACCAATCGTTTAGTCAGAAAAAATACACTGGTTATATAGCAATATGAAAAACACCAATTTTGATCAGTGAGAAGCTTAATATTTCCTTAACAACACAACGTAATAAAAACGTTTAGCTAACTTTACAGAGTTATCTCCCTGTAAAGTTACATGTAGGTACCACCTTAAGTAAAAATTTGGAAAAAACTAAACCATTGTAGCCCCCTTCCCCTGTCATTATATCAGATGACAGACGATTGCGTTGGCTTACCCAGACATTAAGGGCATATCCAACAGTTTATTTTTGACGGTTAGAATTTTTTCACGTAAAGATATTAAGATATTTCATTTTTCAATCGACAGAGAATAACATTTTGCCCAAAAAAATATTTTCGTTTTTGCAAAAAATACTGCTGAAAATTGAACATTTTTGCAATTTTGAAGAAACAAACGTTTTTTATTTAAAAATAATAAATATGATTTTTTAATCAACATATACTTATATAAAGGGGTTTAAATTGAGGCAACATAGTTCAAGATGGTTAGAAAAATCTAACTTTACCATTTAAAGAATTAATTCTTACTCAAATTAAGTCCAAAAGGTCATGGTTACCCCCTAAAACGACAAGAAGTGGACATTTGAAATGTACATTTTAGATTTTTTAAATATTTCTAACGGTGTTGATTTGACCAAAGTAATTTATGTTATTCTTTGAAAAAAATGGAACGACATAACGTTTTGAAAAATATTTGTCACCATACTCGTTTTTGAGAAAAATCGAGTAATATTATATTGTTTCACAAATTCACACAAATTGCGCCAAAAATTATGACGTTTCGGAACGTAACGTTAATATTTTTCCCCGCTAATTTTTCAAAGGCAGTGCGACGGTGTTGCAGACAAATGTATTTTTACACTGTGACTTTGTTGGATAGATGTCTCGATAGCACTCATATTGCATCTTCTTATTTATAATGGACCAGTATCTGTACGAGATAATAATTCAGTTAGCTTTACTTTTGTGTTCGTCAAAATTGTGAAACCCGGGTGTAAAACATGCAGCACACGCCTGGTGAACTCATCGCTATATAAAGTCCGCTGCATGTGTTGCTTTGATACCATTATTACAATTAGCATGTTCCGCATGCCAAGTTCCTATGAGCTTATAAAAAAAATTAACACACAAAACTTCAAAAACCGTAAAAAAACAACATGTCGGAGGCAATAACTTCATTATTGGTTGTTTAAAGTATAGCAGAGTTACATCATGGTTAGATTAAGCATATTAAAGAACCCCAATATTCAATTTTCGATGAAATAAAAAAAGTTCAACTTTGGATCCACTAGAACTCAATGTGGACCAATTTGATAAAGAGGCCCAAATACCAAAAAAATAAATCTAAATACATGGTAAGATTCAACATATCAAAGAATCCCATAACCAGGCAGAAGCTAGCGAACAATAGCTAGCGAACAATAAGCCAGCGAACAATAAGGCGATATATCGAGAAACCAAAAAACAGAATAAGACAACAACGGCCATTAAATAAAAAAGTATTCAAAAAGGCAGAAAATCAGTTAAAATATAGCAATTTTAACTCAATTTTGAAATGGTTTTTATCCAATCCACTGATTTAACAAGTCGCATTACTTTTTAGGCTAATATTCAGTACCACAATAACTCTGCATCTATCAACGGATTATTTGTAGGTGTAGGGCCACCAATGCACCCACTTCAATTTAGAACGTATGTAAAAGTAGTCCTACCCTGTAAATTAAACCACCTTTTATGTCATTGTTTGATTTAGAGCTCAAAATTTGAAAAAAATGTCAAAAAATTAGGGGGGTCGGACTATTCCAGGGCTTCTAGAGAAAAATAATGAGGGGTATCACGGGGAATGACTATATAGGTCTTGTAGAGGAGAAACAGGCGCTTCTTTTGCGCTAGGTATCGAAGGGCGCTATGTTCAAAAATCTGAAACTAGGGCTCAAAATTTGAAAAAAATGTCAAAAATTAGGGGGGTCGGCCTATTCTAGGACTTCTAGAGAAAAATAATGAGGGGTGTCACGGGGTATGACTATATAGGTCTTGAAGAGGAGGAACAGGCGCTTCTTTTGCGCTAGGTATCGAAGGGCGCTATGTTCAAAAATCTGAAACTAGAGCTCAAAATTCGAAAAAATTGTCCAAAAAATGGGGGTAGGGTTGGCCTATTCCAGGAGTTCTAGAGAAAAATAATGGGGGGTGTCACGGGATATGACTATATAGGTCTTGTAGAGCAGAAACAGGCGCTTTTTTGCGCTAGGTATCGAAGGGCGCTATGTTCAAAAATCTGAAACTAGAGCTCAAAATTCGAACAAATGTCAAAAAATTAGGGGGGTCGGCCTATTCCAGGGCTTCTAGAGAAAAATAATGAGGGGTGTCACGGGGAATGACTATATAGGTCTTGTAGAGGAGAAACAGGCGCTTCTTTTGCGCTAGGTATCGATAGGCGCTATGTTCAAAAATCTGAAACTAGGGCTCAAAATTTGAAAAAAATGTCAAAAATTAGGGGGGTCGGCCTATTCTAGGACTTCTAGAGAAAAATAATGAGGGGTGTCACGGGGTATGACTATATAGGTCTTGAAGAGGAGAAACAGGCGCTTCTTTTGCGTTAGGTATCGAAGGGCGCTATGTTCAAAAATCTGAAACTAGAGCTCAAAATTCGAAAAAATTGTCCAAAAAATGGGGGTAGGGTTGGCCTATTCCAGGAGTTCTAGAGAAAAATAATGGGGGGTGTCACGGGATATGACTATATAGGTCTTGTAGAGCAGAAACAGGCGCTTCTTTTGCGCTAGGTATCGAAGGGCGCTATGTCCAAAAATCTGAAACTAAAGCTCAAAATTCGAAAAAAATGTCAAAAAATTAGGGGGGTCGGCCTATTCCAGGGCTTCTAGAGAAAAATAATGAGGGGTGTCACGGGATATGACTATATAGGTCTTGTAGAGCAGGTAAAGGCGCTTCTTTTGCGCCAGGTATCGAAGGGCGCTATGTTCAAAAATCTGAAACTAGAGCTCAAAATTCGAAAAAAATGTCAAAAAATTAGGGGGGTCGGCCTATTCCAGGGCTTCTAGAGAAAAATAATGAGGGGTGTCACGGGGAATGACTATATAGGTCTTGAAAAGGAGAAACAGGCGCTTCTTTTGCGCTAGGTATCGAAGGGCGCTATGTTCAAAAATCTGAAACTAGAGCTCAAAATTTGAAAAAAATGTCAAAAAATTAGGGGGGTCGGCCTATTCCAGGGCTTCTAGAGAAAAATAATGAGGGTGTCACGGGGAATGACTATATAGGTCTTGTAGAGGAGAAACAGGCGCTTCTTTTGCGCTAGGTATCGAAGGGCGCTATGTTCAACAATCTGAAACTAGGGCTCAAAATTTGAAAAATTTGTCAAAATTTGGGGGGTCGGCCTATTCTAGGACTTCTAGAGAAAAATAATGAGTGGTGTCACGGGGTATGACGATATAGGTCTTGAAGAGGAGAAACAGGCGCTTCTTTTGCGCTAGGTATCGAAGGGCGCTATGTTCAAAAATCTGAAACTAGAGCTCAAAATTCGAAAAAATTGTCCAAAAAATGGGGGTAGGGTTGGCCTATTCCAGGAGTTCTAGAGAAAAATAATGGGGGTGTCACGGGATATGACTATATAGGTCTTGTAGAGCAGGTAAAGGCGCGTCTTTTGCGCCAGGTATCGAAGGGCGCTATGTTCAAAAATCTGAAACTAGAGCTCAAAATTCGAAAAAAATGTCAAAAAATTAGGGGGGTCGGCCTATTCCAGGTTTTCTAGAGAAAAATAGTGAGGGGTGTCACGGGGAATGACTATATAGGTCTTGTAGAGGAGAAACAGGCGCTTCTTTTGCGCTAGGTATCGAAGGGCGCTATGTTCAAAAATCTGAAACTAGAGCTCAAAATTTGAAAAAAATGTCAAAAAATTAGGGGGGTCGGCCTATTCCAGGGCTTCTAGAGAAAAATAATGAGGGGTGTCACGGGGAATGACTATATAGGTCTTGTAGAGGAGAAACAGGCGCTTCTTTTGCGCTAGGTATCGAAGGGCGCTATGTTCAAAAATCTGAAACTAGGGCTCAAAATTTGAAAAATTTGTCAAAATTTGGGGGGTCGGCCTATTCTAGGACTTCTAGAGAAAAATAATGAGTGGTGTCACGGGGTATGACGATATAGGTCTTGAAGAGGAGAAACAGGCGCTTCTTTTGCGCTAGGTATCGAAGGGCGCTATGTTCAAAAATCTGAAACTAGAGCTCAAAATTCGAAAAAATTGTCCAAAAAATGGGGGTAGGGTTGGCCTATTCCAGGAGTTCTAGAGAAAAATAATGGGGGTGTCACGGGATATGACTATATAGGTCTTGTAGAGCAGGTAAAGGCGCTTCTTTTGCGCCAGGTATCGAAGGGCGCTATGTTCAAAAATCTGAAACTAGAGCTCAAAATTCGAAAAAAATGTCAAAAAATTAGGGGGGTCGGCCTATTCCAGGTTTTCTAGAGAAAAATAGTGAGGGGTGTCACGGGGAATGACTATATAGGTCTTGTAGAGGAGAAACAGGCGCTTCTTTTGCGCTAGGTATCGAAGGGCGCTATGTTCAAAAATCTGAAACTAGAGCTCAAAATTTGAAAAAAATGTCAAAAAATTAGGGGGGACGGCCTATTCCAGGGCTTCTAGAGAAAAATAATGAGGGGTGTCACGGGGAATGACTATATAGGTCTTGTAGAGGAGAAACAGGCGCTTCTTTTGCGCTAGGTATCGAAGGGCGCTATGTTCAAAAATCTGAAACTAGGGCTCAAAATTTGAAAAATTTGTCAAAATTTGGGGGGTCGGCCTATTCTAGGACTTCTAGAGAAAAATAATGAGTGGTGTCACGGGGTATGACTATATAGGTCTTGAAGAGGAGAAACAGACGCTTCTTTTGCGCTAGGTATCGAAGGGCGCTATGTTCAAAAATCTGAAACTAGAGCTCAAAATTCGAAAAAATTGTCCAAAAAATGTGGGTAGGGTTGGCCTATTCCAGGAGTTCTAGAGAAAAATAATGGGGGGTGTCACGGGATATGACTATATAGGTCTTGTAGAGCAGGTAAAGGCGCTTCTTTTGCGCCAGGTATCGAAGGGCGCTATGTTCAAAAATCTGAAACTAGAGCTCAAAATTCGTAAAAAATGTCAAAAAATTAGGGGGGTCGGCCTATTCCAGGGCTTCTAGAGAAAAATAATGAGGGGTGTCACGGGGAATGACTATATAGGTCTTGTAGAGGAGAAACAGGCGCTTCTTTTGCGCTAGGTATCGAAGGGCGCTATGTTCAAAAATCTGAAACTAGAGCTCAAAATTTGAAAAAAATGTCAAAAAATTAGGGGGGTCGGCCTATTCCAGGGCTTCTAGAGAAAAATAATGAGGGGTGTCACGGGGAATGACTATATAGGTCTTGTAGAGGAGAAACAGGCGCTTCTTTTGCGCTAGGTATCGAAGGGCGCTATGTTCAAAAATCTGAAACTAGGGCTCAAAATTTGAAAAATTTGTCAAAATTTGGGGGGTCGGCCTATTCTAGGACTTCTAGAGAAAAATAATGAGTGGTGTCACGGGGTATGACTATATAGGTCTTGAAGAGGAGAAACAGGCGCTTCTTTTGCGCTAGGTATCGAAGGGCGCTATGTTCAAAAATCTGAAACTAGAGCTCAAAATTCGAAAAAATTGTCCAAAAAATGGGGGTAGGGTTGGCCTATTCCAGGAGTTCTAGAGAAAAATAATGGGGGGTGTCACGGGATATGACTATATAGGTCTTGTAGAGCAGGTAAAGGCGCTTCTTTTGCGCCAGGTATCGAAGGGCGCTATGTTCAAAAATCTGAAACTAGAGCTCAAAATTCGAAAAAAATGTCAAAAAATTAGGGGGGTCGGCCTATTCCAGGGCTTCTAGAGAAAAATAATGAGGGGTGTCACGGGGAATGACTATATAGGTCTTGTAGAGGAGAAACAGGCGCTTCTTTTGCGCTAGGTATCGATAGGTGCTATGTTCAAAAATCTGAAACTAGGGCTCAAAATTTGAAAAATTTGTCAAAATTTGGGGGGTCGGCCTATTCTAGGACTTCTAGAGAAAAATAATGAGGGGTGTCACGGGGTATGACTATATAGGTCTTGAAGAGGAGAAACAGGCGCTTCTTTTGCGCTAGGTATCGAAGGGCGCTATGTTCAAAAATCTGAAACTAGAGCTAAAAATTCGAAAAAAATGTCCAAAAAATTGGGGTAGGGTTGGCCTATTCCAGGAATTCTAGAGAAAAATAATGGAGAGTGTCACGGGATATGACTATATAGATCTTGTAGAGGAGAAACAGGCGCTTCTTTTGCGCTAGGTATCGAAGGGCGCTATGTTCAAAAATCTGAAACTAGAGCTTAAAATTCGAAAAAAATTGTCCAAAAAATTGGGGTAGGGTCGGCCTATTCCAGGAGTTCTAGAGAAAAATATTTGGGGTGTCACGGGATATGACTATATAGGTCTTGAAGAGGAGAAACGGGCGCTTCTTTTACGTTAGGTATCGAAGGGCGCTATGTTCAAAAATCTGAAACTAGAGCTCAAAATTCGAAAAATTTGTCCAAAAAATGGGGGTAGGGTCGGTCTATTCCAGGAGTTTTAGAGAAAAATAATGAGGGATGTCACGGGGAATGACTATATAGGTCTTGTAGAGGAGAAACAGGCGTTTCTTTTGCGCTAGGTATTGAAGGGCGCTATGTTCAAAAATCTGAAACAAGAGCTCAAAATTCGAAAAAGATGTCAAAAATTAGGGGGTCAGCCAGCAGCGGCAAAACACAAAAAAAATCATCATAAATACCAGAAGCGCGTTTCATCTACAAAAGACTCATTAGTGACGCTCGAATCAAAATAATGGTTGAAAGGCCAAAATAAAGGACGAATTTGAAGAGCATTGAGAACATAACATTCCTAGCAGTTTTGCCAAATACAGGTAAGGCATTCTATTCCTGGTGTAGAACAACCTTATTTTTTTCAAAAAATTCAAAGCAGTGTTAATTTATAAGATTATATCAATGATAAGCCAAGTCAACACAAGTGCTGACTACTGGGCTGGTGATACCCTCGGGGAAATAAATCTCTACCAGCAGTGGCATCGACTCAGTGGTTGCATTTTAAGTTTTAACTCATCATAGATACCAGTATTTTAATTTTATATTTACGCCAGACGCGCATTTCGTCTACACTATATCAGTGAATGTCCTGTGTAGGGAAAACAGGCAACCGTTTGCGTAAGTCTTCAAATGGTGCTATGTTCAATATTGTCGAAAGGAACTTAAAAAATTTAATGAAAAACTCAACTGTCAGACAAGAACGCGAAAAACAAAAAAACAACAACATATGATAGTCAGCAAAGACTAATTTTCAATTTCTTGTCATAAAAAGTCATAATTTCCCCATCCAAATAACATGATTAAAGAGTTTGTAAAATGTGTTATGTAAATACTGATAAAAAAATGCTGATTACTAGCTGTAAAGGTTATGTCGAAAAGAAAACAACGAAGATGAAAGAACTTTAGTGCGAATGCCAGATGGTATATAACCAAATTGGAATTGAAATTAAAAAAACACTCTTAATTTTTTTCTGATATAATTTGTTAAAATTGAACTAGTTAAACACTATTTAAATATCACCGGAGTTTGATCAATAATTATCGACTCGATAAGTTCTTATCTGCACATGCAGCTACTGTACCCGTACACAGCAAAACATGTGTTTCATCCTCATTGTTTTCAACACTTTAAATAAGCAAGTTTATAAAGTTGTGTGATTGACACCTTTAAATTGGTCCTCCACAACTCTTAACCGCAGCAAGATGGCAGATTATCAGCATGAGAGAGGCAGGAATGTCGCTGTGACAATTGCACGTATTGTCGGTCATCACTTTTCCACTATAAGTCGTTTAGATAAAAAAAAAAATGAGGCAATACACGATATAAAAGACTATCCGAGATCAAAAAGACCCCCTATGCCACCTGCTAGGCATGATAAAGCTTAGTCAGAAAGAAACCCATTGCATACAATACAATCCTGAAAAGAGAGGACTGGGCATACAGGAGCCTTTTAACAATAATTGTTCGAGATTGAATCATCCCTTCTGGTTATTGTGCGATAAGACCATTTCAGGGACGTTTGCTTACGAACAGACACACAGTTATCCGTATCCAATGTAGTGCAGAGCTCGCCAAAATTGGAAATTAGCATCGTGGAGGAAAATCCATTGTTCAAATTGAATTCTGTTCATCTTCCTTGGCCAGATCGTAGCCCGAATTTGACCAGTTCAAACACATCATGAAATAAACAATGTCCTCCATCAGAAATGGTTGCTGCTACCTTAACAACGTATTAGCCGATTGATAGGCGAGTGACTTATTTCAAAAAGACGCTTAGTTAACAACCCTAATTAACCCACCTTACGCACGGCTGTATTATATATACACATAAACTCTTTTATCATGTTATGGGGAAATTATGACTTTTTATGACAAAAAATTGAAAATTAGTCTTTGCTGACTATCATATGTTTTTTTTTTGGTTTTCGCGTTCTTGTCTGACAGTTGAGTTTTTCATTAAATTTTTTAAGTTCCTTTCGACAAAATTGAACATAGCACCATTTCAGGACTTACGCAAACGGTTCGCCTGTTTTCCCTTCACAGGACATTCACTGATATATTGTAGACGAAATGCGCGTCTGGCGTAAATATAAAATTAAAATACTGGTATCTATATATGATGAGTTAAAACTTAAAATGCAACCACTGAGTCGATGCCACTGATGGTAGAGATTTATTTACCCGAGTGTATCACCATCCCAGTAGTTAGCACTTGTGTTGACTTGGCTTACCATTGATATAATCTTATAAATTAACACCGCTTTGAATTTTTGAAAAAAATAAGGTTTTTCTACACCAGGAATAGACTGCCTTACCTGTATTTGGCAAAACTGCTAGGAATGTTATGTTCTCAATGCTCTTCAAATTCGTTCTTTATTTTGGCCTTTCAACCATTATTTTGATTCGAGCGTCACTAATGAGTCTTTTGTAGATGAAACGCGCGTCTGGTATTTATGATAGAGTTTTTTGTGTTATGCCGCTGCTGGCTGACCCCCCTAATTTTTGGCATCTTTTTCATATTTTGAGCTCTAGTTTCAGATTTTTGAACATAGCGCCCTTCGATACCTAAAGCAAAAGAAACGCCTGTTTCTCCTCTACAAGACCTATATAGTCATATCCCGTGACACTCCCCATTATTTTTCTCTAGAACTCCTGGAATAGGCCAACCCTACCCCCATTTTTTGGACAATTTTTTCGAATTTTGAGCTCTAGTTTCAGATTTTTGAACATAGCGCCCTTCGATACCTGGCGCAAAAGAAGTGCCTGTTTCTCCTCTTCAAGACCTATATAGTCATACCCCGTGACACCACTCATTATTTTTCTCTAGAAGTCCTAGAATAGGCCGACCCCCCAAATTTTGACAAATTTTTCAAATTTTGAGCCCTAGTTTCAGATTTTTGAACATAGCGCCCTTCGATACCTAGCGCAAAAGAAGCGCCTGTTTCTCCTCTACAAGACCTATATAGTCATTCCCCGTGACACCTCTCATTATTTTTCTCTAGAAGCCCTGGAATAGGCCGACCCCCCTAATTTTTTGACATTTTTTTCGAATTTTGAGCTCTAGTTTCAGATTTTTGAACATAGCGCCCTTCGATACCTAGCGCAAAAGAAGCGCCTTTACCTGCTCTACAAGACCTATATAGTCATATCCCGTGACACCCCTCATTATTTTTCTCTAGAACTCCTGGAATAGGCCAACCCTACCCCCATTTTTTGGACAATTTTTTCGAATTTTGAGCTCTAGTTTCAGATTTTTGAACATAGCGCCCTTCGATACCTAGCGCAAAAGAAGCGCCTTATTCTCCTCTTCAAGACCTATATAGTCATACCCCGTGACACCACTCATTATTTTTCTCTAGAAGTCCAAGAATAGGCCGACCCCCCAAATTTTGACAAATTTTTCAAATTTTGAGCCCTAGTTTCAGATTTTTGAACATAGCGCCCTTCGATACCTAGCGCAAAAGAAGCGCCTGTTTCTCCTCTACAAGACCTATATAGTCATTCCCCGTGACACCTCTCATTATTTTTCTCTAGAAGCCCTGGAATAGGCCGACCCCCCTAATTTTTTGACATTTTTTTCAAATTTTGAGCTCTAGTTTCAGATTTTTGAACATAGCGCCCTTCGATACCTAGCGCAAAAGAAGCGCCTGTTTCTCCTCTACAAGACCTATATAGTCATTCCCCGTGACACCCCTCATTATTTTTCTCTAGAAGCCCTGGAATAGGCCGACCCCCCTAATTTTTTGACATTTTTTTCGAATTTTGAGCTCTAGTTTCAGATTTTTGAACATAGCGCCGCCCTTCGATACCTGGCGCAAAAGAAGCGCCTTTACCTGCTCTACAAGACCTATATAGTCATATCCCGTGACACCCCCCATTATTTTTCTCTAGAACTCCTGGAATAGGCCAACCCTACCCCCATTTTTTGGACAATTTTTTCGAATTTTGAGCTCTAGTTTCAGATTTTTGAACATAGCGCCCTTCGATACCTAGCGCAAAAGAAGCGCCTGTTTCTCCTCTTCAAGACCTATATAGTCATACCCCGTGACACCACTCATTATTTTTCTCTAGAAGTCCTAGAATAGGCCGACCCCCCAAATTTTGACAAATTTTTCAAATTTTGAGCCCTAGTTTCAGATTTTTGAACATAGCGCCCTTCGATACCTAGCGCAAAAGAAGTGCCTGTTTCTCCTCTACAAGACCTATATAGTCATTCCCCGTGACACCCCTCATTATTTTTCTCTAGAAGCCCTGGAATAGGCCGACCCCCCTAATTTTTTGACATTTTTTTTCGAATTTTGAGCTCTAGTTTCAGATTTTTGAACATAGCGCCCTTCGATACCTGGCGCAAAAGAAGCGCCTTTACCTGCTCTACAAGACCTATATAGTCATATCCCGTGACACCCCCCATTATTTTTCTCTAGAACTCCTGGAATAGGCCAACCCTACCCCCATTTTTTGGACAATTTTTTCGAATTTTGAGCTCTAGTTTCAGATTTTTGAACATAGCGCCCTTCGATACCTAGCGCAAAAGAAGCGCCTGTTTCTCCTCTTCAAGACCTATATAGTCATACCCCGTGACACCACTCATTATTTTTCTCTAGAAGTCCTAGAATAGGCCGACCCCCCAAATTTTGACAAATTTTTCAAACTTTGAGCCCTAGTTTCAGATTTTTGAACATAGCGCCCTTCGATACCTAGCGCAAAAGAAGCGCCTGTTTCTCCTCTACAAGACCTATATAGTCATTCCCCGTGACACCCCTCATTATTTTTCTCTAGAAGCCCTGGAATAGGCCGACCCCCCTAATTTTTTGACATTTTTTTCGAATTTTGAGCTCTAGTTTCAGATTTTTGAACATAGCGCCGCCCTTCGATACCTGGCGCAAAAGAAGCGCCTTTACCTGCTCTACAAGACCTATATAGTCATATCCCGTGACACCCCCCATTATTTTTCTCTAGAACTCCTGGAATAGGCCAACCCTACCCCCATTTTTTGGACAATTTTTTCGAATTTTGAGCTCTAGTTTCAGATTTTTGAACATAGCGCCCTTCGATACCTAGCGCAAAAGAAGCGCCTGTTTCTCCTCTTCAAGACCTATATAGTCATACCCCGTGACACCACTCATTATTTTTCTCTAGAAGTCCTAGAATAGGCCGACCCCCCAAATTTTGACAAATTTTTCAAATTTTGAGCCCTAGTTTCAGATTTTTGAACATAGCGCCCTTCGATACCTAGCGCAAAAGAAGTGCCTGTTTCTCCTCTACAAGACCTATATAGTCATTCCCCGTGACACCCCTCATTATTTTTCTCTAGAAGCCCTGGAATAGGCCGACCCCCCTAATTTTTTGACATTTTTTTCGAATTTTGAGCTCTAGTTTCAGATTTTTGAACATAGCGCCCTTCGATACCTGGCGCAAAAGAAGCGCCTTTACCTGCTCTACAAGACCTATATAGTCATATCCCGTGACACCCCCCATTATTTTTCTCTAGAACTCCTGGAATAGGCCAACCCTACCCCCATTTTTTGGACAATTTTTTCGAATTTTGAGCTCTAGTTTCAGATTTTTGAACATAGCGCCCTTCGTTACCTAGCGCAAAAGAAGCGCCTGTTTCTCCTCTTCAAGACCTATATAGTCATACCCCGTGACACCACTCATTATTTTTCTCTAGAAGTCCTAGAATAGGCCGACCCCCCAAATTTTGACAAATTTTTCAAATTTTGAGCCCTAGTTTCAGATTTTTGAACATAGCGCCCTTCGATACCTAGCGCAAAAGAAGCGCCTGTTTCTCCTCTACAAGACCTATATAGTCATTCCCCGTGACACCCCTCATTATTTTTCTCTAGAAGCCCTGGAATAGGCCGACCCCCCTAATTTTTTGACATTTTTTTCGAATTTTGAGCTCTAGTTTCAGATTTTTGAACATAGCGCCGCCCTTCGATACCTGGCGCAAAAGAAGCGCCTTTACCTGCTCTACAAGACCTATATAGTCATATCCCGTGACACCCCCCATTATTTTTCTCTAGAACTCCTGGAATAGGCCAACCCTACCCCCATTTTTTGGACAATTTTTTCGAATTTTGAGCTCTAGTTTCAGATTTTTGAACATAGCGCCCTTCGATACCTAGCGCAAAAGAAGCGCCTGTTTCTCCTCTTCAAGACCTATATAGTCATACCCCGTGACACCACTCATTATTTTTCTCTAGAAGTCCTAGAATAGGCCGACCCCCCAAATTTTGACAAATTTTTCAAATTTTAAGCCCTAGTTTCAGATTTTTGAACATAGCGCCCTTCGATACCTAGCGCAAAAGAAGTGCCTGTTTCTCCTCTACAAGACCTATATAGTCATTCCCCGTGACACCCCTCATTATTTTTCTCTAGAAGCCCTGGAATAGGCCGACCCCCCTAATTTTTTGACATTTTTTTCGAATTTTGAGCTCTAGTTTCAGATTTTTGAACATAGCGCCCTTCGATACCTGGCGCAAAAGAAGCGCCTTTACCTGCTCTACAAGACCTATATAGTCATATCCCGTGACACCCCCCATTATTTTTCTCTAGAACTCCTGGAATAGGCCAACCCTACCCCCATTTTTTGGACAATTTTTTCGAATTTTGAGCTCTAGTTTCAGATTTTTGAACATAGCGCCCTTCGATACCTAGCGCAAAAGAAGCGCCTGTTTCTCCTCTTCAAGACCTATATAGTCATACCCCGTGACACCACTCATTATTTTTCTCTAGAAGTCCTAGAATAGGCCGACCCCCCAAATTTTGACAAATTTTTCAAATTTTGAGCCCTAGTTTCAGATTTTTGAACATAGCGCCCTTCGATACCTAGCGCAAAAGAAGCGCCTGTTTCTCCTCTACAAGACCTATATAGTGATTCCCCGTGACACCCCTCATTATTTTTCTCTAGAAGCCCTGGAATAGGCCGACCCCCCTAATTTTTTGACATTTTTTTCGAATTTTGAGCTCTAGTTTCAGATTTTTGAACATAGCGCCGCCCTTCGATACCTGGCGCAAAAGAAGCGCCTTTACCTGCTCTACAAGACCTATATAGTCATATCCCGTGACACCCCCCATTATTTTTCTCTAGAACTCCTGGAATAGGCCAACCCTACCCCCATTTTTTGGACAATTTTTTCGAATTTTGAGCTCTAGTTTCAGATTTTTGAACATAGCGCCCTTCGATACCTAGCGCAAAAGAAGCGCCTGTTTCTCCTCTTCAAGACCTATATAGTCATACCCCGTGACACCACTCATTATTTTTCTCTAGTAGTCCTAGAATAGGCCGACCCCCCAAATTTTGACAAATTTTTCAAATTTTGAGCCCTAGTTTCAGATTTTTGAACATAGCGCCCTTCGATACCTAGCGCAAAAGAAGTGCCTGTTTCTCCTCTACAAGACCTATATAGTCATTCCCCGTGACACCCCTCATTATTTTTCTCTAGAAGCCCTGGAATAGGCCGACCCCCCTAATTTTTTGACATTTTTTTCGAATTTTGAGCTCTAGTTTCAGATTTTTGAACATAGCGCCCTTCGATACCTGGCGCAAAAGAAGCGCCTTTACCTGCTCTACAAGACCTATATAGTCATATCCCGTGACACCCCCCATTATTTTTCTCTAGAACTCCTGGAATAGGCCAACCCTACCCCCATTTTTTGGACAATTTTTTCGAATTTTGAGCTCTAGTTTCAGATTTTTGAACATAGCGCCCTTCGATACCTAGCGCAAAAGAAGCGCCTGTTTCTCCTCTTCAAGACCTATATAGTCATACCCCGTGACACCACTCATTATTTTTCTCTAGAAGTCCTAGAATAGGCCGACCCCCCAAATTTTGACAAATTTTTCAAACTTTGAGCCCTAGTTTCAGATTTTTGAACATAGCGCCCTTCGATACCTAGCGCAAAAGAAGCGCCTGTTTCTCCTCGTCAAGACCTATATAGTCATTCCCCGTGACACCCCTCATTATTTTTCTCTAGAAGCCCTGGAATAGGCCGACCCCCCTAATTTTTTGACATTTTTTTCGAATTTTGAGCTCTAGTTTCAGATTTTTGAACATAGCGCCGCCCTTCGATACCTGGCGCAAAAGAAGCGCCTTTACCTGCTCTACAAGACCTATATAGTCATATCCCGTGACACCCCCCATTATTTTTCTCTAGAACTCCTGGAATAGGCCAACCCTACCCCCATTTTTTGGACAATTTTTTCGAATTTTGAGCTCTAGTTTCAGATTTTTGAACATAGCGCCCTTCGATACCTAGCGCAAAAGAAGCGCCTGTTTCTCCTCTTCAAGACCTATATAGTCATACCCCGTGACACCCCTCATTATTTTTCTCTAGAAGTCCTAGAATAGGCCGACCCCCCAAATTTTGACAAATTTTTCAAATTTTGAGCCCTAGTTTCAGATTTTTGAACATAGCGCCCTTCGATACCTAGCGCAAAAGAAGTGCCTGTTTCTCCTCTACAAGACCTATATAGTCATTCCCCGTGACACCCCTCATTATTTTTCTCTAGAAGCCCTGGAATAGGCCGACCCCCCTAATTTTTTGACATTTTTTTCGAATTTTGAGCTCTAGTTTCAGATTTTTGAACATAGCGCCCTTCGATACCTGGCGCAAAAGAAGCGCCTTTACCTGCTCTACAAGACCTATATAGTCATATCCCGTGACACCCCCCATTATTTTTCTCTAGAACTCCTGGAATAGGCCAACCCTACCCCCATTTTTTGGACAATTTTTTCGAATTTTGAGCTCTAGTTTCAGATTTTTGAACATAGCGCCCTTCGATACCTAGCGCAAAAGAAGCGCCTGTTTCTCCTCTTCAAGACCTATATAGTCATACCCCGTGACACCACTCATTATTTTTCTCTAGAAGTCCTAGAATAGGCCGACCCCCCAAATTTTGACAAATTTTTCAAATTTTGAGCCCTAGTTTCAGATTTTTGAACATAGCGCCCTTCGATACCTAGCGCAAAAGAAGCGCCTGTTTCTCCTCTACAAGACCTATATAGTCATTCCCCGTGACACCCCTCATTATTTTTCTCTAGAAGCCCTGGAATAGGCCGACCCCCCTAATTTTTTGACATTTTTTTCAAATTTTGAGCTCTAAATCAAACAATGACATAAAAGGTGGTTTAATTTACAGGGTAGGACTACTTTTACATACGTTCTAAATTGAAGTGGGTACATTGGTGGCCCTACACCTACAAGTAATCCGTTGATAGATGCAGAGTTATTGTGGTACTGAATATTAGCCTAAAAAGTAATGCGACTTGTTAAATCAGTGGATTGGATAAAAACCATTTCAAAATTGAGTTAAAATTGCTATATTTTAACTGATTTTCTGCCTTTTTAAATACTTTTTTATCTAACGGCCGTTGTTGTCTTATTCTGTTTTTTGGTTTCTCGATATATCGCCTTATTGTTCGCTGGCTTATTGTTCGCTAGCTATTGTTCGCTAGCTTCTGCCTGGTAATCCCATATATACATTTTTGTTGAAATCAAACACAGTTTAATTTTGAACCCCGAATTGGACAAACTTAAAAACTGGGCCCATAATCAGAAATATTTATACATGTTAAGATTCAGCGCATCAAAATACCCCAAGAATTCAATGTTTGTTAAAATCAAGCTAATTTTAATTTTGGACCCTTTGGACCTTAATGTAGACCAGTTTAAAAACGGTACCAAAAATTAATAATCTAAATGCACGGTTAGATTCGGCATATCAAATTCTAGTAATCCCAATAATTCATTTTTTTTAGGATACATGTATCAAACAACGTTAAATTTGAAAATGATTCCTAAACTGTTGGGACCAAATCTTCCAAAATCAATAACAAACTTCCTTTTGTGGTCATAAACCTTGTGTTTAAATTCTTTTTACTTATACTTAAGTTATTGAGCGAAAATCCAAGAAAAATGCTTATTTGTGCCCGTTTTATAGTTGGGACCAAAACACCCACAATCGATCCCAACCTTTCTTTAATGATTATAAACCTTGTGTTAAAATTTTATTGATTTCTATAAAAAAAAATTTAAGTTATTATCCGGAAATCATCCATCTTCGAAAGACGCAGTCGACGACAACGACGACGCAGACGTAATACAAATATATACGACTATAGTTTTTTATGTTTTTTTTGGCGGTTGTATAAAAACTGCTAAAAAGAAAGCGATATTTTCCGGGTAAATATATCTTATTAACCTGATCAATAGTTTTTTTAAGATAAAATGAAAAAAGCAAAACATTAATAAAAAATAGTCATTATAGAGCGAACACCAAACAAAGAGTTGACTGATGATTTGAGTTAGTGTGACTTATTTAGATCTTGCCTTGCAAATAATTTCATAAGTAGTATTTTCAATCTTCCTTTCATAGTTTTTCAGATATAAGACAGAAATAACAAAAAAAAAAGAAATTTATGAATTGGCACTGTACGCCAGATGAGTTAAAATTCATAAAATTCGTAATATTGTCAAAGACAATACGTTGTTATTCCTATAGAGGTCGTCAGATAATTTTGACACAATTAAAAAAAGGTAGATCTCAACATTCTGAACATTTATGCCTCTTTCAGAAGCTTGAATTATACTCAAATGTTAAATTTCTAGCCATGTCGGTTGGCAGGCGGGGTCATCTGACATGTATTTATAACCATATATCCCAACGATAATTATATCCAAGTTTGGTAAATCCAAGTTTGGTCAAACTTGGACCAGTAGTTTTATAGAAGATTATTTGTATAAATAAAAAAGAACGGAAGACGGACGCCCGCAGTGATGAGAGAGAAAAAAAACACACTTGTGACATTGGCGGGTGAGCTAAAAACTGGAAATAAAAGTATTTCAGGAACAATTTCTCCAAAAACAAGCACACTGATATTTCTTGAGATTTTCGGGATATGGACATCTCGACATGTACATTGTCTTCCTGAAACATTTTAACCGATTACTATGGTGTTCATGGTAATAGCCAAGAATTGGTGAAAAGTTAGGGAAAGCAGTCGTTTTTTTATGAGCCATGAATCCAACAGACAGATATTAGATCTCAGGGTGGGTACTACTTTTCATGTTGATCATTTTTGCAATACACGCTTGTTACTTTTACCATGCTTCTCTAGTTTTTGGAACAATAAGTAAACAAGGAAATGCTAAACATGCATGGGCAATATTATAACTCCCATTAAAAACATTCAGAGTGGCAATTTCGTCGTTGTTTTTATGCAGGTCTCACTTAGTTTCTCACTTAGATACACATCTTTGCAATTTTAACTTTATGTGTCTCAACCATAATAATTAAATTTCTGCACAAACATATGGTAAGATTTACTAATCTGTAAAGGGCACTAACTCAATCGGCCAAAAATAACTTTTAACTTTATGTTCAACAGACAAATGGACTGGCGCCGGGCCGGACGAAAAGGTTAGAAGAACTTTAAAAAAAAAAAGTAGAGATGTCAGCTAAATTGGCTGTCTTTTCTATACTAACACATGATTTTGTAATTTCATGAAGACCCTAAATATTAACATTTTCGATGCTATGAAACTGTTTCCGTTGTTTCCGTTGAAATTTTGCAAACATCCCATTGAGAAAATTACACGGGTGAGTAATATTGACATTTAAAATATAAATGTGTTCTAAGCGACACGTGCATGCAGGTCATACATGTTATAAACTAATTTGTTGAATGAAATCAATGAGTGCCGTAGCCGGTCCACCGGAAAGGAGAAGGTCCGGTAAGGACCGATTTTGGCCTCAAATTTCAGTTTCATTTGACGAAAGAGTTTGATCACTTATTAAACACTTAAGTGTCTATTTCATTTGATTCAATTAGTTTATGTGGAAGATTTTAACTGATTATGCATTACATTTTAAAAAACGATCCGATTGAAGCTCAAATATGATACATCTACCAAATTTGCCGAAAAATGTCACATTTCGGATGGTTTGTGTCAAAAATGAAAGTGGCCGCATCCGTGTTCATCCTCAACCTTTATATATGTTATGTATTATCATCAAATACAACTTGCATTTCAATATTATGGATGAACACGAATGCGGCCACTTTCGTTTTACACTGAAATCGTCTAAAATTTAACTAAAATGTTAGAATTGTGAAGATTTCAGTAATTTAGCATGACTTAATTGGTGCTAGTACCCGATATGTATGCGCTTTGTGTTGTCAAAAATAGCCCATATTTATGTAGCAGAAGCATTCTACTGTCCAATAAATAACTAAAAGTTTACATTTAAATAATTTTGTAAAACTGCTTTATTTTGGGGCCAAAAAGGGTCTTACTGGACCTACTCCTTTGATGCGTTTCCCTCAATTCCAGTTTGTCATCCGGATTTGGTTTTTTTCTTAATCGATTGATGAATTTCTAACAGCGGTATACTACTGTTGCCTTCATTTAAACGAAATATTTTGGCGGTTATTTTTTTGGCTAATTGAAAACTTTTATCTATACCTTTGAATGTGCAGTTATGAATTGGCGGAATTTGTTTGCGATTTTGTTTCGAAAATTTGCACACTTCTAAAACAAACAGCTATACGGTAACATCGTAAACTATAGTCCTCAACATTCATTATGGTCTTAGCAATAACCTTAATTAACAATAACAAATTTTTAATGATGCTGTAATAGTTTATATTTAAGTTAAATGACTTTTGTGAAAAGAACATGATTTTACAAGAATCATGTACCCCCACATCATTTTGTTCTTTTCAAATTTCTTAGATATGTATTTTTCCAATCATTTATAACCAAAAAAATGTAATAATATGCATGTTGTTCTTAAAACTGAAAAAAATCACAAATTAACTAAATTGACAGCATGGTAAATATTACACTTATATAAGCGTCAAAATATGATAATACTTTCTTATATTAACACCTACCTATAGTTTTTTGGAGTAAAATTTATTGAGATTGGTCCACTTCATCTTTATAAAAAGTATGAAAAAAAGTTTAATTGTGGAACTGTAATTTGTTTCACGATAATAGCTAAAAAATAGGTAAAATCGATGAAAAATTTAAAAATCATAAAAATTGGGCATTTTCAAAGGGCCGTAGAAAAAGAGAAGTGCTCCACCATATGATTTTTTCTTCACCAATTATTTGTTTACAGCCTAATAAACCCAAAAATCAGATTAAGAAAAAAGTTTAGACATTTTTGGCTCCTCGGAAATGTACATCCTTAAATGATTAGATTGGCATTTTTGATAATTTTGAGCAATTAATTCAATTAATTTATGTAAAAGATTATAACTAATTTAGTCATTAAAACGCTCTGATTCAAGCTCAAATATGAAATATCTACCAAACATACCAAAAAATGTCAGTTTTCAGATGGTTTTTGTCAAAAATGAAGGTGGCCGCATCCGTGTTCATCCTCAACCTTTATATATGTTATGTATTAATGTATTATCATCAAATACAACTTACATTTCAATATTTTGGTGAACACGAATGCGGCCACTTTCGTTTTACACGGAAACCGTCTAAAATTTAACACAAATCCTAGAACTGTGAAGATTTCAGTAATTTAGCATGACTTGATGGTGCTAGTACCCAATATATGTGCATTTTATTGTACAAAAAACAGCCCATATTTATGTAGCAGAAGCATTCTACTATCCAATAAATAACTAAAAGTTAACATTTGAACAATTTTGTAAAACTGCTATATTTCGGGGCCAAAATGGGGTCTTACTGGACCTACTCCTTTGAACGAGATTTTAAGGCATGCCCTTCTACATTATGTCGAAGATGCTTGTGCCATAATGAGATCCAGGCGGTTGTGGTGGAGGTGGTAGTGGTTGTGGTGTGTTTGTTGGTGTGTGTGTGTGGGGGGGGAGTTCATCAGGGGTGTATCCCCCATTTAGATTTTTAAAAAAAATGATCTTGACGTTTCATGATGTTCCGGGAATTAGACCCTTTTTTCAAAATGACGGAATCCGCACCTGCATCCACACGATATTAAAAAAAGTCTATGAAAACACATTCATTTTGACATATGTGTCGCTAAATTTAATTCAAATATTAAAAATAATTGGGAAGTTTATTAAGCAACCAACAATCAATCAATTAAACAAGTAGTTAAAAATGTCAGATAATAAAAAGGACCAACTGTATTATATTTTTTTTTAAACCTGACTACTTATTACGTATGAGATTACTGCGTTCTAAGTTCATCAGTTGTTTAACATTTTGAGAGTAGTATAAACATAAATTTAAAGCTATATTTAATAGCTCTAGTTGGCTAAGAAACCCTATAATTCAAAAAAAAAAAAATATGGATGAATAAAACCCACATATTAAATCATCTAGGCAATGGCGGATCCCCCTATTTTGGGCCGATCAATGCATTTGAATGGAGACATATAGTTGGACCCCCCCCCCCCTTTTTGTCCTGGGTTGGGACCCCCCCTTTTTGATATGGCTGGATCCGCCACTACTAGGTATAATATCCATATGAAGTACAAGATAAACCGTATTTATAACTGCCTAATCTTCAATACAATTTTAGCCGGAGGAATCTATTTTTAGTTTGGAAAAGTTGAGTTATTATTTTAATCATTTGTTTTGTATTTCGTGTGTCTATATATATTCGTCATTTTATCTTATAAAAAAAACTGTCTGCATTTTTGTGTGAAAAATTTGGTTGGTTATATAGGGAAAGCATGACTGGAGCGCCCAACCTTAGGTAAGTCACCCCCCCCCCCCCCCCACTCTTATGATATGTTTTGGATCTGAGTTTTGGATCCGCAACTGATCTGCATGTGTTCAGTTTATGGTGTTTCTCACATAATTAATAAACACAATTACTATATTATATGTAAAAAATATTCATAGTAATTTCATAACATCTACAATTGATCATGGATGTCTTATAGACGCAGGAAGTTTAAACCCCCATTTAAATCAAAAGCGTTATACTTACTGAGAGAAAGTGGAAAAAGAATATATATCGAATTGTTCCCTGTATTGTGGCCATAATTTGCAACCAAAGAATACAACGGTCAGAAAAAACCGGCAGGATAAGTGTCCTAATAAATTCCTCATAGTATACACAGTATCTCTAGACTTTTCATAGGTCAGACATTGTTCATCGATCTCAGTTCAACCTACTTGTTTTCTATTTTTAGAGTTAAAACAAAACATCTTCGATGGCATTTTTAAATAGATAGTTAACTTTCAACATTTACTGAATACGATTTAACTACACGTTTTTATTATAGACTATTTTAGTCTGTGTACACATGAAACGTTGTGGAAACGTTAGTGACCACCGATAACGTTTAACAAAGGAGAGGACATGAAATTAATGTGAAGGGGAGGACGGGAGGGGGGGGGGGTATTGTTCATGTATTTGAAATGTACGTTAAAAAAGATATACTCAGTTGTGTTAAATGATCCCATAGTATTCTACTAAGAAACCGTCTTCTTACAGAGCCTATGACATTTTAAAACAGACTTGCGTTTAATAAAAAAGGGGGATCCTGGAAATATTAATTTAGTGGTGGGAGCTTTAAAATTCTATGCATTAGCTATGAATGTAGATCCATTATGGGGATTATAGACCGGCCCTGACACCCCCTCCATCGGCCACAAAACCCGCCTTTGCCTACGACAAATTTTAGGTAAGCGGCCTTGTAACAATTTAAAACAAATTAGTGGACTTGTCGACATAGTAAGTTATCTTTCGTTCTCAACAATTCTTATCCCACAAGCATGTACATGTATAGTCAGAAATAGAGGAAATATTAATGCCATTATCTTGACCTAGCTTTTCAAGTTGTTTTTGAAATATACTAATTTTATTATCTCTTAGCCCCACGAAACAAGCAACATAATTAATTGACTGCTTTCTAAACTCTTGTAAAAAACAATTTATAAAGATAAGGAATGATTAGTGGCGGATGCAAGAGGGGGCGTTTTTTATTCGATCAATGCATTTGAAAGGAGACATGTAGTTGTAACACACACACACATACACCTTTTGTCCTGGCTAAGAACCCCCTTTTTAAAATGGCTTGTGTTACATTGCGAACTATATTACAATATTTAATCCGGTTCAGCGGCGTGTCGATTTAGTACGGTTCATTTATAGTATATATTTTATCTTTTTTGAATCATCAATACATACATTTGTTAATTGTACCACTAATTTCCTTTACATCTCCCTCCCCAATTCATTTTTAGGTGTCTTTTTCTAAACTTTGATTCGTTCTGATTTTTTATGGCGCCACTCAAACATCAGATTTTTTTTTTTACACAAATCTGTAATTTTTGTTAAAGAGCTTCATGTATATACAAATGTATAATTTGTACGTATAAATTTCTCAATTGTTCCTCCTCCGCTTTAAAAATATAGTTTTCAAAGTCGGGGAATACAATATTCATTTTGACTGAAATCATAACCCCCCTTTTCCCCCGTGTTTAGTTGTCGTTCTCGCAAGTTACGAGTTATTGCAGTCTTATAATAATGAATTGTTATTTATGGAGTATCTTGATATGTTAATAAAACTATATGAATATGTTCCCATCCTTATCTGCATGTTATATTTGCAAATAAACACGGGGGAAAAGGGGGGTTATGATTTCAGTCAAAATGAATATTGTATTCCCCGACTTTGAAAACTATATTTTTAAAGCGGAGGAGGAACAATTGAGAAATTTATACGTACAAATTATACATTTCCAAATTGTACACAAGAAACTAAAATTAAAACAATACAAGACTAACAAAAACCAGAGGCTCCTGACTGGGGATAGGCGCAAAAATGCTGCGGGGTTAAACATGTTTATGAGATATCAACCCTCCCCTATACCTCTAGCCAATGTAGAAAAGTAAACGCATAACAATACAGTCTTACATATTCGTCATGCTCGTTGTATGAAGGTGTCTTGATATTAACCGATTTTTGGGCCTTATGACCATCTGATGAATTTTACGTTTTGTTCTTGCATCCGCAGCATTGTGGCTCCGTTAGATGCTTGTAAACGTTGTGGCAAATATTATCAAAATAAAATAAACGACAAGACAGTGTCATGTTGAAACAGGCATACATGCTAGAGGTATAGGGGGAGGGTTGAGATTTCATAAACATGTTTGGCCCCGCTGCACTTTTGCGCCTGTCCCAAGTCAGGAGCCTCTGGTTTTTGTTAGTCTTGTATTGTTTTAATTTTAGTTTCTTGTGTACAATTTGGAAATTAGTATGGCGTTCATTATCACTGAACAAGTATTTAATTGTTTAGGGGCCAGCTGAAGGACGCCTCCGGGTGCGGGAATTCTCTACATTGAAGACCTGTTGGTGACCTTCTGCTGTTGTTTTTTCTATGGTCGGGTTGTTGTCTCTTTGACACATTCAATGATATAGACATTGGCACTCACACCACATCTTCCTATATCAATGTACTGCTACCGAAAATAGATTTTAAGAAGTAACATAAAGGTGTGTATGGTTCCATCGTTCACTGTTGCAATGGATAGCATAAATTATAGCGCATGAAACTTGTACCAAACGTTTCAATGAAATACAGCTGTTTAAGTACCTTTCATGTTGCATTGACATATTGTTGAAGAGATGGAACTTCATTTACATTGACTTAATTTGAAAATTTTACATTATCTCAATTGTCATGTTGAAGACTTACATACGTCCAAACCTGTCCACGGTAAATATTGGGGGAATTGATCGCTCACAAACATTCCTAACCCAACCACATTCATAATGTATGTGCGCATCTTAAGCTGAGTTCACACGTAATTCGAATTCGATTCGCATTAACTAACTCTAATTAGTTTAAATCGCATTCGAATAGTTATACGTTCTAACGTCAATTCTAATGCTCTTAGACACCGATAAATTTATCCACATTGCACGGTGCCACCATTACGATCCTTACATGTCAGTTGTATTTTAAAACACAAATGTATCAACTAGCTAATGAGTATCAGATAATCATCGTGTCTGCACTGAGTCGTCTGATCGGTTGTCAGGTGGAATTTTCAAAAAATTCATAAACATTTAAATAAATTCTAAATATTTCGTGGAAGGGCAGACTAGATTTTTTAAGTGGTTGATGACTTTGAACCCTATAGTTATCTCACACACACAAACATATATTATTTTGAGTACTTTTAGTATATGCATTTTCATCATCCAACTTGAAAGACTGTCGTCAAGTACTTTTAGTAAAACAAATAGCTATTCGAACACACTTACTCTATTTTTGTGATTCATTGGATATGTATTTCACTTGATCCATATATTTCATCTTTTAGTACTGCGATTTTTTTATGTTATGATGTCAACCTGTGGCTTTGATATATAAAAATGAAAGAATCTGAAGCGAGACGATGTATGAAATAATCTTGCTTTATACAATATCAAGACAAAATATTAAACACAAACACGCCCTTACATGAAAAGGTGCACTCGTTTTTCTCTTTTCGATACAATTGTTACCCATTTTTGGATTTTTTTCTTGAGTCACACAATGGAAGAGCAGACACGCAAATTACTGAACTAAAAGATTTATATGTTTTCCGTCCGTGATATATTTTTTTTTAAATCGGAGGTTATGCATTTTCTACATCCAACTGAAAAGATACCCATGTCGTCGACTTGATATCCAATTGTTCTGCTTAACTATGTACAAGATAAATTGAAAACTTATGTAAATGGTGTTTTTAAAATAAAACACTTCGTAATTGAGAAGAAAATTGTCATCTTATTTGTTTCTATTAACTTTTAAAAGTTTGGTCACTATAGTAAACATTACAGTAAGCATTTATCGCCTTCTCTAAGAAAGAGCTTCGATTCTTTTGTTCTATTTCAACTCGGTTTCCACCTGTTTTAAGGTTGCATTTGTCACCATCGAGGTCGGCAAACTATACCCTCGGTAAAACATTTTGAGTGGGAGAAATTTCATCGGGAAGCCGCACGTTACATTTTTCATGTCGGGACTTTTAAAATCAACTTTAATCTGCTGTTGTTTTTTCTATGGTCGGGTTATTGTCTGTTTGACACATTCCTCATTTCAATTCTAATTTAATACTCGGTTTTCTAGGACAGCTTACATCCACTACATTTGAACTCTGATGGATAGATTTTTCATTGGTAATCATAGTTTTATACCACTTGTTATCCTTGATATGATATAAAATAAAATTTATCTTTAACCCTTCTAAACTAAGTGACTGTGCAAGCTTGAAAGGTCTATCAAATCTTAGAATTATCTCTAGTTATACAGATTTATAAGTCTTTTGTTCCTGTCTCTCAGGTTCTATTTTGCTTATTCTGAATTTAGTAAGAATTCTACGTTCCAATATAACAAAACTAATCACAGGGATGTGGTGTCAAAATTACTGCCGTTACAATGTTACATTTTACATGTTCTACTGGTGCGTGCGGGGGGCTAAAAATAGCTTATAAATTGCTGATTTAAAGCGGCATATGAGCCGAAGGGAAATATGACCAGTGACTATGAGTTCCTTCCACATTGTTTTTTGCCAACAAACTAGGTATAATATTGAAAACGAAAGACGAAACAAGCTCACTCAAACACTATAAAGACCACAGATATATGGAGTATTTTGTTTAAATTCGCTTGTTACTTTTAGAAGTCGCCCCTCCGCACACTTTTCAAACCGACAACTTACTACGGTTGAAACATCGACAGCCTTAACTATTTTTAAATTATTTTAATACTTAAAGATTGCATTTCTGTAAACATAGACAATACAATTTCCCAAAGGAACTTTCTTTACGGCTAAAACTGTGACACTTTTATTATGAAGTATCGTGAAAAATTATATCCTAGATTCTTAAATGACATGCTTCTTTCGCTTTACGAATAACCACATGCTCTAGATCTAATAAGACATGTTTGCCCATGCGTATATTGACTACTGCAGAATAATGAATTTTATCAAATTTTGGCATGCATTGAATATATTTCAGTAACCTAAAACTCTTCCAAACTCTTAAAAAGCACATTAACAGATACCTAATGATGCTGTAGAAACATAAGTAGATTGATAAATAGAATATTATCAGAGTTCTACGTATGGCGAATATAATCTTTAGTTTCGTTAGTTATTTTAACTCGAGCGGCACAAACACAATCACAATATTAATAATGCATTTTAATTTGTTGTAGGTTACTTATAAATAATCCGTGCAGAAATGATAGGTATCATTAAGAGTTATTCTAATAAAATGTCATAGCAACGTAAAAGTGGTTGATTTTAATTCTTCAAACATTGCAAAACAGAACATATAAATATAAATCTAGAACATTTAAAAATATAAGATCGAAGTGATCGATAGCAAGCTTAATATCCTCTCAACAAAACAACTCATGACTACATAAAGAAATCTATAACGTTGAAAGTATTTACCATGCATTGAATGGTGCAGTGAGTCTCTCCTTAGACGAATATTAGCAAATCAATTACGACAGGAAGTTGCTGACTGATATTCAATCATTCCGAAATTTTGAACTCGACTCTTTATTTATTTTGAATATAAAGCAGCCTGAGGGCTCTGCTGACAAATAGGATGCATTCAGACCCTGTTACCAGAAGAAAGACACACACTTTTAGTAGTTTTAAAAACTGAAATTGAGAGCAGGGCCGACTGACCTATTTTTTGTGCATGGGTTATGAGCTTCTGGGAATTGAAGAAGTTTAAAATTTACATCATTATTTATTTTACGTGTCCATCGTACAATATTTCGGCAAGCCTCGTCAGCTCTATACGACAAAGTTAGCTACGGGTCATGGCTCAAATGAAAGGTAATAAGAAACAGCATGGCTCGCTGAAATAATATTTTTGGGGTTACAGATTTCTGGGAATTGAAGAAGTTCAAAGTTGACATCATCTATTTATTTACGTGTCCACCGTACATTCTTTCGGCAAACATCGCCAGCTCCATACGGCAAAGTTCGTCACCGAATTTGGCTACAATGAAAGGTAATAACTCAGAGCAGAGCCCACTGCTATATTTTGTTGGGGGTTTGCACCTTCTTGGAATTGAAGAAGTTTAAAATTGATCTTATCATATTTTTTCAAGTGTCCATGGTACATTCTTTCGGCAACTTTGTCAGTTCTATACGGCAAAGTTTTTCACCGGAGATGGTTCAAATGAAAGATAATAAATCAGAGCATGGCCCACTCAAATATTTATTTTTGGGGTAGAACCTTATGGGAAAAGAAAGGGTTTAAAGTTGATATTTTTATTGTTTTAAGAGTCTAGCATACTTTCGGCATGCCGCTCTTAACAGCAAAATTTTCCAACGGACAGGGCTCAAATGAAAGGTAATAAGTTACAACAGGGTCCACTGATATAATTTGTTAGGGGTTTGAACCTTCTGGGAATTGAAGCTGTTCAAAGTAGATCTGATAACACTGTGCGGGACAAATTTGCCATTCCAGGATTGGCAAATTTGACTTTGTCGGTTTAAAAGATATCAAAAATATTTTTGCCAAAATGATAGATAATCAAAAATATTATATTTCCCCATATGTCCCAACATGTCACCGTTGTCACTCTTGTCACCACAGCTGATTAAAGTACATTTCCCATCGGAACTACAATTTCCAATCGGAACATTGGTAGATTGTTTCTTCCCATGGGAACTATTTTTTCTTCCCATGGGAACACCTTTTCCCCTTGGGAATATTCATTCTTCCCATGGAAACTAAAATTCGTCCCATGTGAATATATATTTTCCCCATGGGAACATTGGTATTTTTTCTTTTTTCTTCTTCAGAATTTGTAAAAGAGCTGTAAAATGTCGTAATGGACTGACAGTCATTAGTAACAATGACTGTGACAGTTTAACAAGCATTCCATTTGATAAAAAGGTGTTTTTTCAACAAATTATAAAGTATTTATATCATACTTTTACACTTAAAGTCTCTTATTATCGTTGAATGATTGATAGAAATTCTACCGTCCAGGGGCTGATTTTACAATTTGAATCTCTCACCTTTGTGTTCGGTCAAAAGCATCGTGTATTTCATGTAATAGTGTTCGCTGAACTGTCAAGTATCAGAGCCAAGCTTTTGTATTTATAGTTTAAAATAATTTTTTGATGAGTTTAACTATCGATCAACTTTAAAGATATAAGGGTTTGACTAACAGTAGTTCCGTGAAAATTTCCTTCTTTCTATAGTTAAAATGTTCTACAATTCATAATGTAACGGTACTCGTCACCAATGTTGTTTGTGTCACAGAGACGGCAGATTATGTTTTCTCTCTTTAAATCCTGTCACCTTCCAGATTCAATCGTCAAGTGGCAACTGACTACCATATCTATATTTGCATAATATATAAATGAATTTAGTAAGGTAAATATGTCATTATGAAAATTAGTTTTCAAATTATAAATTCTTTTTAAAAATACGACAACATTAAGTTTTTTGCAGTTCTGTATCAACAGCGAATGCTATTCTTGTTGAAACTGGTCTTTGGGTTTTTGTTCAACACAATGACACCCATTTATCTCAAACTGTGCATTATAATATTGAACATAATCATACCGCAGATCAGACCGTAATTATCAAAATCATTTTCCATATATGATATCCACTCAGTTTCTATTCCGTTATTAGCATAATCAAGGATTTCGAAATATTTGTAATTTTCAAATTTTCAAATTAATTTTGTATTTTTTCCTCACTAGGTACTGGACGTGAAATAATGTATAAAATTTATTGAAAAATTGCATTACGAGTATATTCTATACTTCTATACTTCTAAGTTTGAATTAAGAGTCTAAACTTTTTCAAATATTGAATACGCAACAAAATCTCTGTAAAGGCATTTGATTGGAGAATAGTTAAAGGTAGGCGTGGTTTTCTGTAACTTTCCTCCAATCAACTGGCCTAGTCGACAAACATGTGTGTCTTACCTCGGAATCTGTCGTGCGTGACCAATGTTTATTGTATAATTTCTTGTCATGTAGTCAAATTATCTGACATACACGTTTTAGAGGTTGAAACTTAAATTTGCTTTTTGAAAGATTATCGACATACATTGCCGGTATACGGTGTAAAGTGTTTAAGGAAAAGAAGACTTTAAATAATAAAAGAAGGATGCATTTTAACAGAGAATATAATCAGGGACTATTAATCTAAATACTATTAAACTAAAGTATTATAGTCCCAGTTATGATACATGTTTTATATGGCTCAGATATAAACTATAATAACGTGTTTCTGGAAGAAAAAAATAACTTTTATGTTGTCCGAAAATTTGAATTATCTAATAAGGGCATCTCGATCACCTTCGACACAATATTATTGCATGAATGGTAAATCGCTGATTTATAATCGTAGAAGTGATTGGTGACTGTTATAAGAATTGCCACATCCCCCATTTCCATTCCCAATTTTAGACAATAAAACGAAATGCAATAAAACAAAAACAGACGAAAAATTCCATATAGCTTCAAAGGACAATCACTTTGGTATGCCCATTACATGTGAAAGTATGTCAACCACATACAATTACATGTATGTTTTGACTAGTATTATTATGTTCGAAAGTCAGATCCATGATTTTAATAAATGAATGCTCCCTCGCAAGTTTAATTTTAAAACTTGTCATAGAAAGGAAATGGGTCCTGTCTTCTTTTCATGATAAATATTTTTCGGAATCGGAGAATATTTTAAGAAAGTAGTCCGCATGCGATGTGCCTTCAATGCTTTTCCACTTTATACTTGTTTGCCTTTCTAACTATTTTGATAAGAGCGTCACTGATGTGTCTTATATAGACGAAATGCGCGTCCAGCGTTTTAAATAATAAGTCCGGAACAACACTTCTTTATAAAGATACTCAGTGGTAGAAGAAGGACGACAACTTTGTGCAACATTTTACAGGTTTCATTAGTACTAAAAGAAAGATTGGCGACACTAAGAAAAAAGGAAAAAACATAAAAAAGCACCTACATACGTACAGCACACTCTTCTACTGTTTCAATTATAATGGTTGTTAAAAAAACTCTCTGAATAATAACTCAAAAGTATCTCAATATTTTTTTTTCTAATTTTCAGTTTGGATATAAACAAGCCGCATGAGATTCTTAAACAATGATGTTCTCTTCTCGAATTGTATTTGTTAGATATATATCATTTTTTATTATACTAATAAACAATGATTCTATTAATACAATAAAGTTCTGACAAAGAATAACGAATATCCGTTTCAAAACTCGGGTTTATTTTAAAGATTCTTGTTATTTTTGTCATTTTCACATGAAAAAAAACCAACACTACATTTAGTTCAAGTAATTTCAGAAATCATTTGATAATCAGTATTTAAAAAATAATAACAACACCAATAAAATAGGACCTTATACGCATTTATAATGTTGCTACATGTACATAACAGTCTACACAACGGTGTTATACATACATATGTAATAAGTAGAAAAAGTTGATGATAGTTGTTTCACAGTAGTCTTCTGCAGTCTGTTAAAGCAATAAACATTTATTAGTAAACTCTTGTTGTCGGCTTTGGACTAAAAATCTAGTTATTGAAATTCATGCCTTTTAGTTTGTCTTGATATTAACCGATTTTTGGGCCTTATGACCATCTGATGAATTTTACGTTTTGTTCTTGCATCCGCAGCATTGTGGCTCCGTTAGATGCTTGTAAACGTTGTGGCAAATATTATCAAAATAAAATAAACGACAAGACAGTGTCATGTTGAAACAGGCATACATGCTAGAGGTATAGGGGGAGGGTTGAGATTTCATAAACATGTTTGGCCCCGCTGCACTTTTGCGCCTGTCCCAAGTCAGGAGCCTCTGGTTTTGTTTGTCTTGTATTATTTTAAATTTAGTTTCTTGTGTACAATTTGGAAATTAGTATGGCGTTCATTATCACTGAACTAGTATATATTTGTTTTGGAACCAGCTGAAGGACACCTCCGGGTGCGGGAATTTCTCGTTACATTGAAGACCTGTTGATGACCTTCCGCTGTTGTTTTTTCTATGGTCGGGTTGTTGTCTCTTTGATACATTCCCCATTTCCATTTTCCAATTTATACAACAACTAAATATTTATTTGACATAAGCCTATTTAATTCAAGACAAATTTGAATAAATAAGTATACAATTTTACATAATAAAACAGACACCACTCAATAAATAAGAGTTTTTTTTTCCTTCTGCCTCCTTGTTCGTATATAAAAACACTAAAGTCTTGTGCCGAAGTTTATAATTTAAACAAATGTGAATAAATAGCTATACAATTGTACATACAAAAAACACAGAAAAAACTCAATAAAAATCAAAGCCTTTTCCATTTGCCTCAATGATCGCATACCAAAACAGAACATTAATGCCATTCAACTCTTTTAGACATTACAGTTGACAACTTTTCTTCTTTGTCTGTAAAAGTGAGTAAAAAAAATATTCAGAATAATGATACAAATACCGATTATCAGAAAAACTATCATTTGAATCATTGTTTTATAGAAAAATACAGGATTTTTTTTCTCATGCACATTCAGAAGATGATAATTAAAAGCAGATTCGTATTGAATTATTTGTCCATGTGAAGGTCAGCTTGCCACAAAATTTTCTGGACAAATTGTTTGGAATGATCTCTCAAAGGAACACAACTTTAACATTACTATGGTAGGGTAATGTAGTAGTCGCTTTGACACATTCCCTATTTCCTTTCTCAATTGTAAATTTATATAAAAGTCAACCTATATGTTCGTAGTCCAGATTAGTTGTTTGTTACCAATAGTTTCAAATTCGTTTAATATTGACGTCTATATCTGTGTTAATAGCTAGACAAAACAAGGAGTGTGTTTTCTGTGAATAAATTGATGATTCAATGTTGAAGTATATCAGGCTAAGTCAGATTTTGTGACAAGACCATCGTGTTACATTTTAAATTTGGCATCCAGTGGTTTTCTGGATTTACCATCATCAGGAACACTCTAAGACTAGAATTTAAAAACTAATAACATGTAAGCACTGAGACATCTGCAGAGCGTTATAACCATAATGGAGGAAACTAATAGCCTTATAAATGTCAGTCTATGTTTGAGAAAGAAACAAATACACATAGTTTTAGTGGAGAACTAGTCAAGAAAAAAACAACATATGCTCAATAGAATAAATAAAGGCAACAGTAGTATACCAGTGTTCAAAACTCATAAATCCATGGACAAAAAACAAAATCGGGGTAACAAACTAAACCCGAGGGAAACGCATTAAATATCAGAGGAGAACAACGACATAACACTAAAATGTAACACACACATAAAACTTACCTATATTCATTATACCAACAAAAAAATCTGCTTTCAGTAATTTAGAAGTACAATCGTAATGTGTTACATGTAAAATAACTTTTTTTGGGGTAAAATCTCCCTAATAATACATATTATATCGAATTTGAATATAACTCACCATTGTAGAACACGAATTCATAATCTTTCGTTTTGTTTTGAAGTAATATTTTCATTATTTGGTCTACAGTTGTGTAGAACTTTTTCACCTCTGACTTCATCTGTTCCTCCGTTAATAAACCTGCTTCTTTCATTTGGTATATCACATCCACTGGTGCGGCATATTGACCAACGAAATACTTTTGAATATAGAAACCAAATAAAAAAAAATATCTAAATAATGAGAGTTGAAACATTAGTTTCTTTATGATATCAAAATTTATAAAGAAACACTCTTAAAACAATTTGCTGTAAATCATGGAACAACAGTTTCACAGATGATATCGAATATGTTCCTTACGTCGTAACTACAATCCCCTACCCTTTTCATGATTATGACCAATCAAATAAGAATATTTACCGGATTTGTAATAACATGAGCAACACGACAGGTGCCACGTGTGGAGCAGTATATGCTTACCCTTCCGGAGCTCCTGATATTACTCTCAGTTTTTGGCTTGAGTTCGTGTTGCTTATACTTAGAGTTTTCTATGTTGTGTCTTGTGTACTTTTTAATCGTCTTTTTCACTTTTAGGCATGGCGTTGTCTGTTTATTTTCGATCTATGAGTTTGATTGTCGCTCTACCGAAGTATGAACTATAAAGTAATGATACCATCGCGGGTTAATAGTCCAAGCAAAGGTTGAATAAGCAGAGTATTCAACCTCTTTTGTTGAATAAAGAAAAACATTTGAAAAATAAATATCTAAATATGGTTATCACAGATGATTTACAACAAATTATTTCATTTTTTACTACACTCTGTTAATACTTAAGCAGAAACTATTTACATGATTTATTAGGACTAAGCTTAACACTTATTCGACAACTATTTATAGATTCAAACATGCCTCTTTCCATATTGACCCTTGTATGATTCCTAGACTCCCATAATTATGAGCCCGAGGCTTTAGTTGTGGACCGATATGAGTCGTGGAATCATAATAGGGCAAGAATTGAAAAGACATGCTATAATCCAGTTATAACATATCTAAATTCTGCAGAAAAAAAGAAACAAAAAAATATCAACTATAACTATTTAATTAACCACAACAGACTTACTCGGAGCAGGATCTGTTCACCTATCTGGTACAACGGAGATAACCCCCGTTTTTTTTGTGGTTTCGAGTGACTTAATCTTAAGTTTTCTATGTTGTGTCTTGTGTACTTTTATTTATTTGCTTGTCCTTTTTATGTATTAGCCATTGTGTAGTCAGTTTATTTTCAATCTATGAGTTTGACTGTCTTTCTGATATCCCTCGCCCCTTTACAAAATCCTAAAAAGACTTAAAACATTTTTCGTTTATCAATTACTGCATACACATTTAAAACATTAACCCTTACTTTTTTACTACGGTAATGCACAAAAGTGAGAATTGTGAAAACAAGTAACTGGGAATAAATTGATAACAGTTGGTCATTAATTGCTACTAGTGACCATTGTAGATTAAATCTCAACATTGTCAATACAAACACTGTCTATTGTCGTTAAGTTATGTATTTACCTTTTCCTTGTTTGCGTGTAGCTTGTACATTGTAAACTGGTACGATCTGGAGGAACCGTCTGGTAGTTTTGTTTTGCCATGAACAGGGATATCTTTCAATGTCTGCTCGGTTTTGCAGCTTTCCGGAACGATAAGGAACAGCTTTTTGTCTAACTTGAAATTTTCTTTTTTCCATCCATCACTATTGCTGTTTTTTCTTTCATTTCTTGGAGAACAAAATAAAAGTCATTTATAATTATATGATATTTTGAAATTTTTAACACTATTTAAACAAAATTTGGGAGAACTGAATAACAACAACTAAAGCTGGTCTCGTTAAAGCTTTTTCGTCTTAAGAGCGGGAGGTCGTTGATTGAAACCCGTGCTGGTAAAATCAGAATCTCCGCTAAGCACCCGACATGACTAAGACTTTACGGCTCTAAGTCAAACTTATATCTCAGGGGAAGATAACATGTCTTCCTAAAGCTTAAAAACTGACAAGACGACTCATCTTGCCGATCTATATAGTTCAAAACAAGGTATATTCAAACCACATTATCATGTTCTCGTCCTGATTGAACAATAAATGTGCCAGTTTGCGTTCGACGGCCGTTTATCATCACAATCAAAAGAAGTATGATTCATGTTAAAGTAACATGATGAGCTGGCGTAAATCATAAATATTGGAATCATAATTTCGTCGTTAGCTCACCTGGTAGAACTTTGTTCAGGTAATTGACAGTAAACCCCCATGCAAGTCCTACTGCAGCTTCACCTGGTTTCAGATATAGATCTGTCGAATTTTCCAGTTTGACTTCGCTACCTAGAAATATCAAGTACAACGTTAAAATTAAAAAAGATATTTGCTTCATTTATGTAACTACAAAGAAAATTAAAATTAAAATAAGACGTAAATAAACTCATCATAGATACCTGGATTCAATTTTATATTTACGCCAGACGCGCGTGAAATAGTCTTCTGTATGGAACAATTGTGGAATCACATACAAAACATTTACATATATAGATATAGGAAGATGTGCATAATTTCTTTCTAAATATGTCGTTAATGGCTACAAATTCAAAGCTGTTTAAGTTAATTTGACCCTCAAAAGGACTGAGCATTTATTTATGATACATCATGCTTAAAAATGAGTTACCACTTGTACCACTACTGAGGACATATTCGGTCGAAGCTGGTTTCGTTAAAATCGACCATGTTAAATTTGGACAAAACTTGGTTGCTTCAATAATGTTATGAAAGTAAACACAAGTTATATAACCAAACAAATTAATTAATTTCATAGCACCAAACTATCTTCAAATGTTAAGAAACCAAAGTACAAATTACTTGTATTCACTTATTGTAATGTTAAGGCCATTGAACATATTGAATTATACACTATGATTTACATACTAGTATTATATTGTCTTATGTAGGACATACAATTAAAAATTTAATAAATAACACTCACCACTAGTTAAATTGTACAATGTATCAATTAAATTGGATTCATTGTTGTGTAATGGAATGCAGGCAACCCATCTTAGATCATCATAAATATGTAATTCATCACTTTCATTTACAATGGCAACTGTTTGGACCTTCCTTGATTCAAGTATACCTTTCAGAGATGTTACAACTTTATAAGACATTAATGTTTTACTTTTAGACCATTTGGGTTCAAACCAACTTTTTTTCTGAGAGGAAAACCTTTTTGGCTTGTCTAAAATAACAATCCAACGGCATTTCGTTGCTGCAAATTTCATCTTATCCAACCAGTCCTTTCCCAAGCAGTCTTTCTCTAACAAAATGTTTACGTTCCTGCCTTTTAAAAGATTACTCATTGTTTCAACGGACTGTTTGTCGTGTTCTCCTACATCTCCTGGGGAGGTAACAAACATATCAAATTGGTAGAAGGCGTCTTTATTTTCTTCTCCCGACTGTAATTTGTTTTCCATCAACGAACTATGAAGTTTCTGAAATGTGCTTGTTTTTTTTTATTGGAATATCAAAAAAAGACAAAGAAAGAAAAAGAAAAACACACTCGCACAAAATAACTATGAGCAAAACATAAAAAAATAGATAAACCCGTAAATAAATGTAGATACATCTGTCAAAATGTAATGCTGTATCAAAATGCAGATAAAAGTAACAATATGTATATCAGGAAGGAGTATTTAAAAAAAATATATATTCCAATCAATAAGAAGATAAGCTTATAAATTTTCTTATGTTTAACAAAAGTCGCCTCATTACCATTGAACAGTCAAATCTAATTAGCAGATGTTTTCTACTCATATTAATCATTCAACAAGACACGATACCTAATTAAAGATTTCTGACAGCGCATGTAGCATGCTTATGAAATTAAGGTCGAATTGACCACTGCTTATGGTGTACGGTAAATATTACGCATAGAGGTCTGATATGACTTAGTTGTTTTTCAACTCACAATTAAGCGATTTAAATACCATGACAATTGTCTGATATGAAATTTTTACTGATTTTGTTGTAATATCTTTTGTGACATATTAAATGTATATGCATGATGGATAAGGCTTTAATTACTGCATGTGTCTTGTTCTATTTGAAGAGTTTCCAGTTTTAAACATTATTTATGCTGTTAATGCTTTTAAAGTATATTAATATTAATATCAAACCCGTTCTGAACTATCAACGTTCAAATCTTCTTGTATAGCCTTAAGCAGAACTCTTGAAAGTTTTTCTTCAGATTCTGTAAAACAGAACTTCCAAAATAAAATGTGATTCATTGACGACTAATTCAAAACCTAAAATATCAAAGTTTGCTGCTGCTTACTGATTATTACGGAGACTGGCTACGCTGTTGAAATAATTAATAATACATATAAAGGAATACTGAACAAATACTGGACAGCACAATCAAGCCAACAACCAATCGCCGACTTCCTCATAAAAATAACAACTATCAAAACGATGACAAGTCACTATGCATGTCACATAATCTACAAAGTCTGACTGTGTAGAGGCACACACTATGTTGGGGCCTGATATGTTTTGTAGCTCCATACACCCTGCTAATACATAACTTTGATTTTTTAGTCTTTTTCGTTGTAAAGGTTTTTTTTTGCCATGAGTGTCGAATGTCCTCGGTTGTGTTTGTTCACATGAAAACCTTCTTTGAAAAAAACTCAACATACCATATTTTAATGTTACAAATAAACAATGAAATAAAAACACGAAACATAATCTTAAAAGCAGAGTTAAAGAGTGAGCGACATAAAAGAAAGCTAGCTGCAAAATATAGGACTAGTGAGCATTCGCTTTTGTTTTGATGCGATTGCTCACGAACAAATTATACATGTTGCTTTTGATATATTTGATGAAACGCGCGTCTGGCGTACTAAATTATAATCCTGGTACATTTGATAACTATTATCATTTGCATTAATTGATACAATTTCAGTATTTTTGTTTGTTTTATAGAAATGGATGTAAAAATGAATGTGAAACATTTCAACATATTCATTTCCATTCAAATAGAATAATAATTAGTTTCGGATTTAGGATATATTCATTAATTTCATATAAGCAAAAATTGATCAAATGAATCTTAAAAGAAAAGTAGAACATACCAAAGGATTATTCGAATTCACAAGTTGAAGACCGACCAAACTAAACATTGCTAAAAGCAAGGTTATACAAGTGAAAATATTCTATCTACTGCCAAATCTTTATATTGTCTAACTAGTAAAACATATTCGGGTACAATATTAACTTGGCAAAGCTAGGTGAAAACATATGATTTGGTAGAAATATATTCAAAACTTAAAACAAACAAAACACTAAGGTCTTCACACATGCATTAAAACTAGTTAAAACAAGAATTAAGATTTAGTTAAAAAAATCAATTAATAGTTATCAAAAGTACCAGGATTATAATTTTATACGCCAGACGCGCGTTTCGTCTACATAGGACTCATCAGTGACGCTCAGATCAAAATAGTTAAAAAGCCAAAACAAATACAAAGTTGAGGAGCATTGAGGACCCAAAATTCCAAAAAGTTGTGCTAAATACGGCTAAGGTAATCTACTCCTGGGGTAAGAAAATCCTTAGTTTTTCATTATTATTTTGAATTATGTTTTTCTTACAAAGGTATATTTAAAATCAAGGTATGTAATACTTAACGATACACATGATTTACCGTTAAACAAAAGAAATCTGGCTTTATCTTTGTTGTCCTTTTTCAAACAAAGTAATGCATTCATTGCGTAGTAGAATCTCATCAGCTGAACCAGTTTTGTATCAACGGTGAACATCTGTAGTTTGGGATGTCTTCTCAAAGGGAAGAAGATATTGCTGCCTGTAGAACTAGAAATCCCAGCTGTCTGAATGTCATTCATGTTGTTTATTGTATTCAACACAGGTGGACATTCACATACACAGTAGTATTTCTAAAAAAATAAAATATTGTTTTATTTAATTATTTGGTGAATATCAACTAGTTATTTAATTAAAATCGTGCTTTCATACCAAATCGGGTTATAATTTGATTTTTATCCAATAACTGTGATATAAAGTTATGATATTTGTACTTTGTAAATTTTAATCTGACACGGTGGTAAAACACTGTAAAGTTGATTATTGAGATAATGACACCGATTTTTTTTTGGCCATGTCATGAGGTTCTTCAATTCATATAAGTTAGAATTACCATGAACAAGAATGTGTCAATAACCCCCACTCGCACTGTGATGTTCTATGATCAGTGACCGTGAAGTTACTAGGATCAAAACTCTTATGTGACATTCAAATTAGATAGATGTTATAATTCTTACTTCGACATAATGCAGAAATTACTTCATTGACCAAAAGCTTTAACGTGAAGGGGGACAGATGGCCGAACAGGCGGATCGACTAACAGACGTTCAGGCCGAAAAATATATTGCTCCTAAGTGGGGCATAAAAACGTTAAAAGCTTTGAAAATGTTGTATAAAAAATGGATAACTTAATAAATCGATTCGATCTTATCTCCGTTTAAAAAGTCAAGCTCTTTCAACTGCATTCAATGGAGTTAAAAGTAATTTTAGACTTTGTTAAGCCTCTTTTCAACACTTCAAACTGCGATTGATGCTCATTAAATTGTCCTTGTCGTAGTTTAGGCAATCATGCATACACGATCATTTATCTAGATTTAACAAAGGATTTTGTTAGTGAAACCCAATCCAACTGTTGACAGTTTTGTTAAAAAAATATCATGTATTAACTATTAACCTAGAGAATCGTTAAATTACTTGTCTGTACATGTGTATTCCAATCAAGGATTTTGAAGTAAACGAGACAAAATGACATACTGAAGAATTTGTTAATATGCAAATAATATAAAAATTGTTAAAAGATATTTTTATCAAAGTTAGATTTCGCTTTTTGGTTTTGCTACAAATTCATACATGTTTTAAGTATAACCGTTAAATTAATAATAGTTAACAAAGATTTTGTTTGTTGCAACAATGAACATTTCAACGACACGCACAAGTCAAAAATAAAGAAGTCAATTACAAATTGGCCATAAGACAAGATTACGATTAATAAAACCAAGACCTGATCTCTGTTTTAAAAGTTAACACACGACTTTAGTTTTCATGCATTCGGAAATTTTGCTTTATTTTTGTTTGGTAAAATTATGTTTTTTGAGACGTCAAGAAATAAAGCTGATCTTGTTCATGTTGTTTTTTAAAATTTAAAATCATTTACATCATTATTAAAAAAAATTATATGTAGTAGACATTATTACTGCAATGAAATGTATGGATTTGTGCGTTTCATTTGTTATTGCACATATATCTTCATTACCTTTTTTCCATCCTTTATGCTATAAATCTGAAGTTTTATTTTTCTTTTGTTACCGGCTCTGTCGCCTTCTATAGCTATATCGCATACTTTTTCAATGTTTTCATCACTCCCTGGTATGTCTACATAGCATTTTCTCGGAATCAGTTCATATAGCTTCTTTGGTATTTGCTTTCGTTCCTCCTTTGACAGATTTGTATACCAGTCTGTTTGCTCAATTTTTTCTTCAATAACTAAGATATATAGTATAGCGTATTATTTTTGCGAGTGTAAAATTTCGCGATTTTTGTGATTGATTGATTGTTGGTTGCTTTACGCCGCATAAGCACAAAAAGGCTATATCGCGGCGAGAGCTCATTCGAATATTTTTACAATTTAAAATAAGACAAAAAGTCCTTCACTATACTAAAATTCTTGACTAAAGCAAATTGAGTATATACAAATAAAAATCAACAGTAAAATAACGTGATAAAAATTAAAAAAACGATTTAAATATAATAACATTTTTATATTCTATAATAAATTCCAATTTCTTTTAAAAAAGCAACAATATTTGTAAATGGAACATTATTAAATAAATCATACAAATTATTGACATTGAAATGCTTCTTACGAATATCAGCAAAGTCAATACAATTAATTAAAACATTCTTAATAGTATACTTGCAGTTGCAAGGAACACATTGTGGTTCATCTTCATTTTTCAAAAGATACTCGTGTGTTATTCTAGTATGACCAATACGACATCTAGTAATAACACTCTGATCTTTTCTGCACATAATATTATTAAAAGGTTTGCCTAAATAAGGTTTAATTTCATGCAATTTATTATCATCTTTTTTACTCCATTTATTTTTCAATATATTAAAAACATATTCTCTAATATTAGATTTAAAATCAGTATATGGTATATCACAGTTAGATAGAGGGTCACCCAGGGCATTCTTTGCCTCAAGATCTACAGCTGTGTTTCCAAGGATTCCAACATGACTCGGAACCCATAGAAATATTATTTCTTTCAGAAGAATTTTTTTATTCCTCATTACATATAAAATGTTCAGGATTGTTGGGTTTTTAATTTTAGTATTTCGTATAGCTTGTAAGCATGAAAGTGAATCCGAACATATAATAAATTTGGATTTATCTGAAGAAGCAATAAATTTCAAAGCCAAAATTATTGCTTCTGCTTCAGCAGTAAATATGGATGCATCAGATGGCAAACGGAGAGTTGCAGCTCTGTCCCTGAAGACAGCAGCAGATGCAACTCTGTCACCATCTTTTGATCCATCAGTATAGACAGTTGACAAATCTAGATAATCGGCTTTAATTTCAGCATAGTGTTGCTGAATTAAAAGAGGGTTTGTGTTATTTTTATTGTGTTCACGGAGATCAAATATCATTTTTGGTTTGGGAAGTTCCCATGGAGGACATTTGCAAGTTTTAACTTGAGCAACAGATTTTAAATCAAAAGAAGCTAAATGTGGTTTTAAACGTATACCTAACGGAGGAATTTTATTTTCATGTTTTGCAAAAACATCTTCATAGATCGGATTAAAAACACAGCTGTAGGCAGGATTATCTGGATAGGCTTTTAGTTTGACAGCATATTGAAGTCCAAGCTTCAAACGTCTGTCAGAGAGCGAGTGCTCATCAGCCTCTACATACAGACTCAACTGGTGAGGTTTTAAATGCGCCAAGACAGAGACGCAAACCTTGGTGATGCACAGCATCGAGAATCTGTATGTAGGACTTCCTTGCAGAGCCATACACTATAGAGCCATAATTTAGTTTAGATCTAACTAGAGATCTATATAAATTAAGTTAAATGTTGCGATCAACACCCCAGTCAGTGCTGCCGACAACTTTTAAAATATCTAAAGCTTTTAAACATCTCGATTTTAACATTTTGATATGAGGTAGAAAGGTTAACTTTTTATCAAATATTAACCCAAGAAATTTGGTTTCATCAACCATTTTAATTGGGTTGCCGTATAAAGTGGGTTCTGGATCAAGATGCAATTTCCTTTTGTTACAAAAATGTATCCCGACCGTTTTTGACGTTGAAAATTTAAAACCATTTTCCAAGGCCCATTTTTCAATTCTTCCAAGACATAATTGTAATTGTATTTCTATGTTATTCATATTTTTGCCTCTGTAACAAATTAAAAAATCATCAACGTACAATGAACCTTCAATATTACTATTTAAAACTTCAACAAGGCTGTTGATTTTAAGACTAAATAATGTAACAGATAAAATACTGCCCTGAGGGACACCCATCTCTTGATCATATAGATCAGACATGGTCGAATAAACTCTAGCACTAAATTGTCTGTTAGAGAGAAAATAAAAAATAAAATTAGGCATATTGCCTTTCAACCCCATATCAAATAGATCTTTTTGAAATACCATATTTCCATGCAGTATCATAGGCCTTCTCAAGGTAAAAAAAGACCGACACCACATGTTTATTTTTCGCAAAACCAGTACGAACAAATGATTCGAATCGAACAAGATGATCAAGAGTACTGCGGCCCTGTCGGAATCCACACTGTATATTGGCTAATAGCCCATTGGATTCCAAGAACCAAACAAGGCGATCATTGACCATCCGTTCGAGTGTTTTACAGACACAACTGGTAAGTGCAATTGGTCGATAGTTAATAGGATCCGTATGATCTTTACTTGGCTTTGGAATAGGCACGACGGTTGCAAGCTTCCAGATTGATGGTAAATCACCAGATTCCCAGATGTTATTCATGAGCTGCAAGAGAGCTTCTAGCGAGGAATCTGGCAAGTGTTTTAAGAGTTGGTAGTGAATATTATCAGGCCCACAAGCTGTATCATGGGCTTTTGACAGAGATGTTTTAAGTTCTTCAAGAGAAAATAGTTTATTATAACTTTCACCATTTTTTGATTTAAAGTTTAATTTAATTTTTTCTTTTTGTTTTTTTTTAACTTTTTTAGTCTTCCCTGTAGTTGTAACAAGAAGAAGATTTCGCATAAGTTTCACCAAGCTTGTTGGCAATATCCTTTTCAGATGTTAATAAGTCATTGCCGTCTTTCAAATGTTTTACAGTGGCTTTAGAATTTTTACCTTTTATTTTATTTACCATATTCCAAACTTTTGTCATCGGAGTGCGAATGTAATCCCCGAGACAAATTTTTTCCAGGATGTTCGTCGGGCTTGCCTACAAGTCCGCCGTGCCTTAGCGCGAAAAATACGGAAATTACTCAAGTTTTCCGTCGTTGGTTGTTGATTGAGCGTCTTTCAGATTTTTTACGGTCACCTATGGCTTGATCACAAGCGTCATCAAACCATGGTTTACTGGGATGTTTCGGATTTGCCGAGGTCTTAGGAATAGTTCTGTCAGTAATTGACGTTAAAACTGTATTGAAAGTTAAAATTGGATCTTGCACAGTCTCAAACATATTTGACTGAAGTTCCGCTTGACAAAGATTCTCAAACAAGGACCAGTCCGCCTTGTCAAGTTTCCAACGTGGTACTCTCTGTTGAGCAGAGTTAAAAAGATATTCAAGTACTATTGGAAAATGATCACTTCCACATAGATCATCATGAACACGCCATGAATAATCCAGAAACAGTGAGGGATCGCAAATAGTGATATCAAAAGAAGAATAAGACCCGTTTCCAGGATGAAGATACGTATTAGATCCATCATTAAAAATGCATAATCCTTCTTGAGAGACAAAGTCCTCAATGATCTTACCTTTGGCATTATGAGTCTTGCTAACCCATAATGGATTGTGAGCATTAAAGTCGCCCATAAGTATAAATGGTGAGGGTAATTGATCAGTGAGGTTTTTAAGTTTTGCTTTATCTATAATTGAATTGGGTGGCATATATATCGAACATAATGTAATTGTTTTGTCTAATGAAAAACGAATTGCAACTGCTTGTAGATCCGTTGTGAGTTGAACCGTGCTATGAATGACGCTGTCCTTCACAAAAATGGATGATCCGCCAGCAGCACGTTCATCTACCTTACACAATGTGCTATACATGTTGTATCCTTTTAAAGATACATTGTCACTTTCTTTTAGATGAGTTTCTTGAAGACAAAATGCAATAGTTAAAAAAGACTGAACTAGAAGTGTTAACTCGAGAAGATTTATTTTAAGACCTCGGCAATTCCATTGGATTATATTTGTCATTATTTAATAAAAGAAGGGCGAATGCTGTCGAGTTTGCCAGCATTCTTATTTCGTTCACCCTGAGATCTTGATCTTTCGGGTGGCGAAACACTTTCGATTTCCATTTCAGTTTCGTCGACAAGTGTAGAAAATCTGTTGTGCGAGGAGAGTCGTCGATCTCCAGGACCACACGCAGCTGGTTTTACTCCGCCTCGACCCCTACCCCGCGACCTCGAATCAGAAGACTTCTGAGAGGATGTGTTTACTGGCTTCTTTTGGATATCCTCCTTTTCTGGAGAACGAAGAGGAGATGGGGCTCTATTAGACTTTGTACTGGACGAAGAAGACAACTTCTTGGATGCAGATGAAGAAGGACTATTTGAGGTGGAAGAACCATCTATGTCACTGGGAAGATCCCAGACAGATTCACTGCTCCAATTGTGAATTTGCACTGTTTCTTTTTTATTTGATTTCTTTTTCTCATTTTTTTTGTGATGATAGTGAGCTCTGTAGGGAAGATTGAGTTGACTGATTACTGGTTTTGGAAGATTTTCTTGGAATTAATATTTTATCGGTAGGTTCTGTTTCAACAGGCAGCATTTTAAAATTGTCCGCATCAATTGGCCAAGTCATGCAAGTTTGTGTATTCTCGTGACTGAATGAGCGGACAACTTTGCTGGTTTGTTTGAAACAAAGGGATCATTCGAAACAGAAGCTATCTGTTTAGCTTCTGGGTAACTGATGTTTCTTTCTGTTTTAATTTTAATAATATTTTTTTCTTTAAGGTAAACAGGGCAGTCCCTAGACGATGAAAAATGGGATTCACCACAGTTTACACATTTAGAAGATTCAGAGTGACAGTTTGTTCCCTCGTGTCCTTCGTCAGAACACTTGAAGTATCTCTGCTTACCACGACATTGTTTGCTTCCATGACCAAACTTTTGACAAGTAAAGCATCGAATTGGGTTAGGGATAAACATGTCAACTCTGATTCCGAAGCAGCCTAAAGTAATAGATGGAGGAGGAGTTGGAGTTCTAAAGGTCAAAAGGTATGTATTTAATTTAATTATATTTCCATTCTTTTTAATCTGAAATCTAAAACCATCAGTTACACCTTGGCTTGAAAGTTCCTCACCGATTTCTTCCACGGTTAGGTCACCAAGGTATTGACTTCTGTCTCGAATGATCCCCTTACAGCTGTTCAAACTGTTATGAGGAGAGGCAGAAACAGGAAAGTTTGATATTGTAGACATTGTTAGTAAATTTGTTGATTGACTTTTGTTGGAACATTCAACCAACAAATTGACAGATCTCATTTTCGAAACTTTTTTAACAGTACCAGCAATGCTTTGAATTTGTTTGAGAATTATAAAGGGCGATATTTTTGAAATTGGTTTTTCTTTTGTTCCTTTTATTACAATAAATCTGGGCCAACTGTCATCTTCTCGACAGGCTCTGAATCATCACATTTTCTTTTTTTTATGTATTAAAGCTGATTTAGAGGGTTTGTTTTGTTGTGCCATATGAGAGGAGAAAGATTCACCATTCTTGTCATCCACCCACATCGGAGTGCCTACAAGGGCGATGCTGTGTTTCCGTGGCGAACCGGGATCAAGTGCTAATGCTGAAAACGAGCTCAAATATAATGCAGCTGGTCCTCAAAATCAGCACCCAAGATCCACTGCGGAAAGCACCAGATGTTCCAAGAATAGTATACTCAAGCAGAGCGTATCCATCAAGCGAAAAAGAAAGCGTACCACTTGATTGACCCATGATCCATCGCCTTCTTCAGTTATACGAAATATAAATAGCTGAATTTAAAATACTTGTGTATATTATGAAAATTGTTACAAGAAAGCTAATTGTTGAGGATTAACTGAAGGGCTTGACATGACCAGCCGATTGATCGAACCGGGCCCATCCGACCTCCCGTTTAGATGATTTCGAAGCCAAAGCAGCTTATTGAACTATAGTCTCGTCCGTCCGGGTATTTTTTGACCGTAAGGAGTCTGGCTATAGCCCTCATCCACAAGGATCTCATCAACCACCGACACGGGTAGCAACCCATGGCAAACGGGTTGGAGAGCCTATTTTATTTAAAACATCGGGCATCTCACAATGTTCGGACCACTTTAGTCTGGTTTCTACCCTTCGACCTGTCCAGCATGGGTAACCCTTCCAGGAGACGAAGCTCCAGCTAGTATAGCTCTTGAGGTCACTGAGACACGCAAACCGTCCGACCACGGCAAGGATAGCGATCCACCGGAGGGTGCGATTTTTGTTGTGTCGTAGTTCTCTTCTCCAGGATTGCGTTTCCCTCAATTCCAGTTTGTCATCCGGATTTGGTTTTTTTCTCAATCGATTGATGAATTTCGAACAGCGGTATACTACTGTTGCCTTCATTTATACGAAATATTTTGGCGGTTATTTTTTTGGCTAATTGAAAACTTTTATCAATACCTTTGAGTGTGCAGTTATGAATAGGCGGAATTTGTTTGCGATTTTGTTTCGAAAATTTGCACACCTCTAAAACAAACAGCTATACGGTAACATCGTAAACTATAATCCTCAACATTCATTATGGTCTTAGCAATAACCTTAATTAACAATAACAAAGATTTAATGATGCTGTAATAGTTTATATTTAAGTTAAATGATTTTTGTGAAAAGAACATGATTTTACAAGAATCATGTACCCCCATATCATTTTGTTCTTTTCAAATTTCTTAGATATGTATTTTTTCAATCATTTATAACCAAAAAAATGTAATAATATGCATGTTGTTCTTAAAACTGCGAAAAATCACAAATTAACTAAATTGACAGCATGGTAAATATTACACTTATATAAGCGTCAAAATATGATAATACTTTCTTATATTAACACCTACCTATAGTTTTTGGGAGTAAAATGTATTGAGATTGGTCCACTCCATCTTTATAAAAAGTATAAAAAATGTTTAATTGTGGAACTGTAATTTGTTTCACGATAATAGCTAAAAAATAGGTAAAAATGGATGAAAAATTTAAAAATCATAAAAATTTGGCATTTTCAAAGGGCCGTAGCAAAAAGAGAAGTGCTCCACCATATGATTTGTTCTTCACCAATTATTTGTTAACAGCCTAATAAACCCAAAAATCAGATTAAGAAAAAAAGTTTAGAAATTTTTGGCTCCTCGGAAGTGTATATCCTTAAATGATTAGATTGGCATTTTTGATAATTTTGAGCACTCTGTCTTAACCTTCAGATATTGTTTTATTTGACAGTTGATATTGTTGTTCTGTTTCCTTTGGAAGGGGTTATGTTTTGTGCGTTTCAAAGAGTGTTGATTTGGCTTTTATGTTCATATCCTGCTAATAACTCCATTGTGATGCATAAATTATAATGCAATCTAACTGAACTATTATCTTGAGACAGTTATTTCAGTTTCACTACTATGTATACATGTACTTAAACTCTAACACATTAATACTGTAATTTCCAAAAACCATTCTGTCACAGAAATATTTTCAAATAATCAATACTGAACCATTATATTACATTACCTGGTAAAACATGTTGTAGATAACCGCAGTAATGTGACCAGGCGAGTCCATGGGCTACGTCATTTCCAATCATCTTTCTTTTTTCTATAACATGCGTATTAAATATAGAGGGAATTTCCAACAATATACTCCCATTCAAATGTGTTGATCGTCAAAAAGGGAGGTCTAACTAATTGAAATGGTATCAATTATAATTCATTCGATTTATCATGCAAACTTATTGTCGATATCGGTGCACGATTTTTTTCTTAGACACATGTCACAATCTGTGTAGAAGTCTTAACCAAATACTATCATATGTTCAATATATACCATAAATAAGGCAATATAAAGTGTTCAATGAAATTAAATTTTATAAAACATTCAATTGTCCAACTTATAAATGACTAGAATTTATAAATATCTGTATTACAATGTAAATTAGATGCAAACGATACCAAAACGGACATTCAAACTCAAGGACTAAACATAAACTGAAATAATATGTTTAAATCTACATTCCTTTTTTCTAATAAAAACGTATCAGATAAAATATAGATCTAATGTAGATTAATTACAAGTTGTCATAATATTGCTAATATAGCGAGTGATATGAGAGCCAAATTTACATTTTTAATGCACCTATCTTACACACGGCTTAATTATATATCATTGGAAAGCTACGAATGTGTACTTTCTAAATATCCTGGTCGTCAAAAGAAATTATGGTGCATTTTTTTTTAAATTGAGGAGAAAGGTCATGGGTGGAATTACAATTCTTGGATACTTCCAGTGGAAAAATCGAGTCAAAACAAATGCAAAAACAAAACAATTTTATGGAAATGCTGTATTACTGTTGGGAAAATATATTTCTATCATAATATTAATTAATTTTGGTTGATTTTAACGGTAAGGCATTTACATAACGTTTTCTCTCGGAGTCTTTGAAAATCAATCATTAAGTAACACAAATGTATCTATAGCCACCCTTACATCATCTAAATCTTATAATTCCTCCATATCATTTGATTACACGTATTTACAAACATATATCTTTAAATTTGATATAAATATTCGGAAATAAAATATTTGAAGCAAGGGAATATAACATATGAAGTATTTTTAATTGGTTAGAAAAGTCCCATGATGAGCTGTACAATAAAATTGAGGAAGCGAATGGTCTCCTGTTAGTTTGAAAGCCTGCCAACTGCTTCAAGATGAGACAACAATAGGGCAGATTTCTTTTTTATTATTGTAGTGCAATATGTTGAGTCTGGATCATGATATGATAAGAGTACTAACTACCATTACTAAAATGAGTAAAGTGCTACTAGTATATTTATATCAACAAATTGACAATTTTAATATAAAACATCACAAGGAAAATATGATTACTCATTGTACGTCAAACTGTGTTTGATTTTACTTTAGTCGGCCGCCGTGTATCTTGAGATATCTAATTAATCAAACAACACTTGACAAAGTAGTTTGTACTTTTTTAAAATTACGCTAGTGATGACGTTCGGCTACTTTGGCACTAAGTATTACTTTTTTATATCTTGTTTCACCGCTTCAAAAGGGAGGACAAGGTTATCCTAATACTGAACCTTTTATTTGGCTTTCTTGTGATAAAATTCCGTTAGCGTGTAACCTAAATGATCGAAACGTCGGACCAATGAGATGTCCGACCATTTAGGTGTATGGAATATTGCGATATCGGAATATTATAGCTTCATTTTATCTTGTAATCTCATCATTCTTATCGGTCAACATGTCCATACAAAGACAACTTCCTTGGCATGGCAATGATATTGTTTACCTTTATTAGTGGAGAATAAAGGCTTTATCCCCTGAATAAGAATCCCAATTTGGAAAAATAAATGGCTTAAAATTATTCCCAAAAAGACAACTTTTTTCCCAAACAGAGCAGTCTCAGTAGTTATTGTGCATGAATTCAAACTGAAAAACACTCATTTATACATTTTTCATGCCTAAAATGACTGTATGTGCAGATATGAGGGTCTAACTATGTATCATTACTGACAAAAAGGAGTTTCATTCCAAAGTAGGACGTGACTCTTGAAAGGGGGTCTGTAAATCGAAGTTTCAGTCAAATCATGGTTATTCTAAATTTCACAATTTGATGAAAATTGCGCATATTTTCCCCCAAAAAAAGGGTAGAGGTAGTTTTGAAAAAAGTCAACAATATCATTGTATGGGTATATATCAGTACAGCAGAGGGTTTGCTTAAAGCGGACATAAGATCTACTATATACAGATTGAAATAAAAAGTGTGAAATGGACATGAAGGATTTTGTCAAAGAGACACCAACCCGTTCAAAAAGCAGGCAACGACCGAAGACCACCAAATGGGTCATCAATGCAGCAAGAAACTTCAAAACCTGGAGGAGTTCTTCAGCTGGCCCCTAAACAAAAATGTACTAGTTTGAAATGATAATGAACGTCAACCTAAGCTTCGAAATATACTCAAGAATTTAAAATAAAAAATCATACAAAACTAAGAAAGGCCTAGAGGCTTCTGACTTGGTACAGGCGCAAAATTGTGTCGGAGTTAAACATGTTTTGGGAAATCTCAACCCTCCCCTATACCTATACCAATGCGTGAACAGATCAAATCTTGTAGAAAATTGGATGACATCATACCGGACCGATGTTGCCTTTTAGCCAACCAAAGTCATACGGAGAACTTATTGTTTCTGTTGTTAGGTCGACATTGTCTTGGATAAAATGTGTACCACAGAAGAAAAACAATGCCATGTAGAATGTATGCCCCATTTTCAATTTTTCAAATCTCCTGATCAGTCAAACTTGTTTAATAATTATCAAAGGTGTGTCCATAAATACGGTGCATTAGTAATGATAAACATAAATGAACTAGAGTAAAAAAAAAAAAAAAAGATAATATACATTCTACTAAAGCCATACATCTAAGAACTTTGTCAATAGGAATATTGTACGCTTTATTGACTGCCGCAGATGTGCCATCATCCAAAAGACAATACAGAAATATTTTTAAAGTTGCCATAATTTCGATTGAGTAGTCCAGTGAAATGTTTTTAGATAATGGATATTCATCTGATTGAATAACAACTTTACCCTCTATCTGCTTCTGTAAACTACTAGTAGCTGCATAAAGTGCTTACAACCAGTTTCGCAGTCACTGCTGAGATCTTTAAAATTGACAGACTATATATCACAGTCATTTTAAACGGGTAGTTTTCCGTCATTACGGCATAAGACAACATTAAAGAGATACTGTAAACAATATTGGATTTACCTTGGTCTTGTTGAGGCTGTTGACATATAACTATAAATTAACATTTTATAGGTTTTGTTGAAGCTGATAATATGTTGTGTAGTTTTCTCGGCGGCGATCCTCGAGCAGAAATTAGGCCCGGTTAACTGATCAAGTAATCAGTAAAGTTGTTAACCAGAATACTTCCTTGTTTACATGCACGTCGTCCTTAATCGTCGAAATGTTAGTAAAAGCTGTTTTATGCTCAGAATTAAATAGCTCTTTACTTTCTGATTTTAAATTGTGTAGCAAATATTTAGCGATGCAAGCTCGATGGTATAAAGATTTAATCTTAAAATTATCATGAGTTATTTTGTAAGTCAGATCATTGTAGGAGATATATGTAGTAACACGCAATACAAGTTTGCTCCTCAGAGGATACCTTATGAAGTTGTGTAAATTGCTTATAGTCTTTATACAATTGCAAAATATACAAACAGAAAAATCAGAATAAGTTGTAGATCTACTGCCCTCGTTGGTATATGAGAAGAGACTGGTCGTTAGAATTGGTACATATAGTACAAAGTCTTTGTACAGACAAAACTTACTTTTGAAATATTTATAGCAACCCTTATGATATTTTGAATTTTCAAATGGGATGTTTTCATGTTTTTTATATTCATCGACCAGTTTTCTGTAAATTTCATCTTTTCGTTTTCCCACTGCGGCAATACAACTGTATCTTCGTTTAAGTGTTTAACTGCATATTTTCTCTGTAGTAAATATATGACAGACTATGTATCTGTGTCAATTAATGGATCGTTTTTGCTTTTTAGCATAGGAAGGGTTTGATTGTGAACTGGACAGTGAAAATTTGACACGACTCGGAAGATTTTCGACAATTTTCCGATACGATTCCTTATTTAGAAAGGGGTGAATTCTACAGAACTCAAAAACTATGTTTTACTTTGATTTGATCTTAATTTCGTACGATTTTATATCTATTTAAGCTACACTGAAGTTAAAGATAGAAATATAACTGTTGAAATATGATTTATCGTACTCTAATAGACCTATTTAGTACACGGAAGTCGACTAATATATTCAGTAAAAAACCGATAACGAAATAGATAGGGGATTCCAGAAACGATAGTGATTTTACCCAACATCATAAAATTACAGAAATTCGTGATTTTAAGAAATGTTGAGATAAAGTCTTGATCTTGAATGAAAAAACGATAACTGATCAGTAATTTGGTGTGTTCTAAAACGGATAGAGTGCAAAAGTTTTAATAAAAAAATAATTGTAGATCCGAAACGATCAGGATTATGAAATTTTTTGTACAAAATGTCAAATATTTAGAAGGAATGCAAAAGCATGCGGACTTACAGTTGTAAATATTGTTTTTCATTATTTTAAGAATCTAATTTACTTAATTATTCTGTCTAAAAGAAGAGATACTACTAATGTATTTTGCTTGAAAAATATGTCGTTATGTCATAATTTTCAACTAATTTCTGAAATAAACGTCAATTTTACAAAAACTGCACCGTACGATTTTGTGACGACCGGGCAAAAATAAAAGTTAAATCATTATTCTTTCATTTAAAGCAGAAATTAGCCGTGTGTTAGGTGGGTGCATTAAAGTCCTTAACTAGACGTCTTTTTCAAATATTACACTCGAATAAATTACTATGGAAATAAAATACATTTACAGTCAACATGGTCAACGTGTCAAATATATTTACACGTTAGTTTTATATTAATACAAAACATGTTTTAAATTATACACTTAACTTCCGCTTCTCTCTTCTCTGTAATTTTTCCTGACGACCAGTTAAACCCTTTGCAACAACAATACATTAAAATGGTAATATATACATAGTTTTTTATACCGAAGAAACATCTTCTTTCCATCTTTACAAAAATGCGAATTGATTACAGTTTTTAAAACAAAACTTGTGCGAAATAGTCGTTTTAACTGCGAAAAACATCGTTTTATAGGATTTTGTTTTACTACAAATGTGAGTGTGAAATAGTGAAATTATAGTTATGTTATCCTTCTGTCAGACATCAAAGGTACGGGTTTTGATATGACTAATAAGACATATGGCTGTGTTAAGGGTGAGAATGCTTATCCTTCTCAAGTATGCGTTCTTGTTTCTTAATCTCAGGTTTTGTGTGTAATGATTGGTGATCGTTGTTGTCTCTCGTCGTTTTTGTTTTGGTCATGTCACGCGTTCTGTAATGTTCTGAGACACATTGATTTTTATCTGCTTTCTTATAGTGTAGATAGGGTTTAATTTATTTATGACCAAATGTTAAAATAAGACTGCTCACATATGATAGTTAAATGTAACATACTATGATATTCAAACTCTAAGAAAGACTATTGTATTTCAAAAATGAAAACAACACGTCATAAGTTTCATGCTACAGAAGCGTTTTTCTTGATAAACATTCATCAGGAACATTCAGAACCAAACATTTAAAAGAGCCGATTAACCTATAAAAGTAACGAATTTCAACGTAAGTGTTCAATTAAATATTATCATATAGCGTATATGAAACACACCTGTGATAAGGTCTTGCATAAAAACCTGATATGCTGTAAATGCACTAACCAAGGTTACACTCGCTGCACCTGAATTATTTTAAAATATTTAACAGACAGTTACACGAATGCAGTTTCTACGAAACTATAAATACTCAAATTGTATTCATGCAGAAGAAAGAGCCTGAAAAATGATAATATATAGGCGTTCTCTAAATAATACATATTTTATTTCGATTATACATGTACGAGGACACAATATGGTGTGTATATGCTGTTGTAACAAAATTCTACATTTCCTGTCGAAATGGCTACTAGTATTCTTTCTCATAATTAAATAACTAACTTTACATAAAAAAAAATGATTAAAGAGTAAAATGTTCATTATATCTTGATAGATTTGAAAGGCATTTATAGACTTCTCCAAATCTGCATCAATGATTTTTTTTAGAAAATGTACAATTATAAGTAAAAAAGATATGATACAACTCCAAAGATGCTTTAAAACGTTACTTGATTATTGAAAAATATAATGTGACATATTTTCATCGAATGACAACTAATTAAGTGTTCTTTGAGGTATACTATTACTTTGTTAAGTTTGTTGATAATTTAAAGTCAAGTTGTCGTAAATAATATAAAAAGTCTTTCTTTTTATTTCTCCTGTTAAAGGTTATTGTATCAATAGATATAATACGAACACCAGTGAATAATTTGTGAAAAACTAAACGGAGAAAACACTAAACTCCAGATCAAATTCAAATAAAAATCAATAGAAAAATTACATAATATCAAATGCTATCAATATGAGTTCATTTGTTTTACGTCGATGAAATTTTAATTGTTTTACGTCTTTACGAACATGTTGACACGGTTCGTGTTGTTTATTCTTTAGTTTTCTATGTTGTGTCATGTGTACTATTGTTTTTCTGTTTGTCTTTTTCATTTTTAGCCATGGCGTTGTCAGTTTGTTTTAGATTTACGAGTTTGACTGTCCCTTTGGTGTCTTTCGTCCCTCTTTTATCATCATACAGTTTATTAAAATCACTACATGCCTTCCAAAGTCTTTTTAGTAATTTGTTTTCACTCTCTCAAACAATGCATTGAGTGTTGACAATGCAATGCTTATCTAATTTTTTTAAGAATGACATTTCTAAAGTAATTTGTCCAAAATAACTATTTCCCATTTTTGTCATTTTCCGTTTATGTCTCATTTGATAAATTAATTGGTTTTAACTTTGCTCTTCAACTTTGTGCTTGTTTTGGCTTTCGAAATTTGTTTCATCTGAGCGATACTGGTTAGTCTTGTGTGTACGAAACGCACGTCTGGCGTATTAAATTAAAAACCTGGTACCTTTATTAGTCATTATCTGTGTGATTCTCTGTCCTATATGTTCTACGATTTATTTGAATTGTAGTCCTGTCATGTAATGTTGTCATAGTAATGTTCTATTTTACATTGCCATAAAGGCGGAAAGTTCTGCATGCTAGAAAACCAGGTTCAACCAACCATTTTTGTTTCTCTAAAAATGTCCTGTACCAAGTCAGGAAAATGGCCACTGTTATATAATAGTTCGTTTATGTGTGTGTTATATTTTAATGTTGTATATCTGTTGTGTCGTAATTATCCTCTTATATTTGATGTGTTTCCCTCAGTTTTAGTTTGAAACCTGGATTTGTGTTTTCTCCCGATTGATTTATGAATTTCGAACAGCGGTATACTACTGTTGCCTTTATTCAATACTATTGTGATTTTTTGAAGCAGAAAGTTTTTATTTGTGCAGGAAGCAAGAATGCCCATGGAGATCCACCGACCTTTCATAGGAAAACTATCTTTTTTCTATTCAATAAAGGATGAGTCTAATGCAACTCCCCGAGAGGCATTCGAATTCACAACGACTGTTTTAACAGGTAAGTAGTACAGTATTTCGACTACTTTGACTACTCGGTCACCGAGGTACTAATTTCCGCCAATGAATCATAATTTGTTTGTAATTGTAATATATATAGTTATCACTGACGAATTTAATGTGTATATGTAAGCTCTATAAGGTCTTTAACACTTACATAATAGAAACAAAACTATAATTTGTTCAAAGTATTTAAGTTATTTAGTAAATAATCAGTACATTATTGGTCATCTTAACTTAAAACCTATGTACTATATGTACCAATTAGTTTTACGGAGAATATAGTTTACATACCTGTTTTACCTAATTTGCCATATACCTTGGACAGGTTTTTAATGTTAACAACGTTCTTTATTTTTGTTAAATAATCAACCCTACAAAGTAAAAAAATTAACAACAATCAGAATTACATCATGCATCTATTTCTGTTATTGCGTTCTTTTAACATGTTTGAAAGAACAATACACATTAGAATAAAGAATAGTTAAGATACAATTATATTTATGTGTGCGTAAAGTTTAAATAATTAAACCATTTGCAATTGATGATTTTCTAGAATGCGTCAAAATGTCAAGATTTTTGAAAAACATTAATCATGTTAATGTAGATGTGAAAATGTGAAAATACTAATCGTCACAAATGAAATGACCTCATACTGTTAACAATTGCAATCAATTTATAAATGCAACAACAATTAACAATATTTGCTCTTTCGTTTACACCTATATTTTTTAAATCTTACATTTTAGTTTCCTTCGCCATATCTAAGATGATAACTCGAAAAGACCTGTTCTATTTTTTGTTACCAGTAACTAGCTGAAATTAGAATAAATCTAAAATAAGATCAAAGTAATTTTTGTTGCAATAATTTAAATACATATATTTCTGAAATATCTTAGTCATATATATAACTGCACGACTCGTGGACAATCTGGGTATTACCAGAGAAGCCAGTGCACAGGAAACTGTTTATTTTTACATTTACTTATTTAAATTTGAACGCAGGACAGCCACACTGACCATTTATGAAATTGATAAAAATGTTAACATACATCTTTATATCAAAAATGAGAAACTAAATATTAGGTAACTTAATTTCTGAATTTAGTTTTTCATTTGTGAATTTTTTAAACATTCAATCTTACGAGCTTTACAACTGGAGAGTATAACATGCATGACATATTTTTCATAAGACTATAAGCAACAAAAAATCGACTAATTAATCCATACACCTCTCAAAACACAGCGTTAGTGCAAGGCAGACAAATTCAATTTTCGTGCAGTTTGCTAGATATCATCAATTGCTAACAATGCTTTAAGTTGAGTGAAAATTAAAATGAAAAAAATGATGGACGCAAATTACAAATCTAGTATATTATTTTACTTGCCTTTATATAATTTCTTTTTAACTCATTTTCCAAGCTTTCTTTGTTTCCTATTCTTTCAGTTTGTATTTACTTTTTGAAAAAATCAATATGTGTAATTCTTTATACCACGTGCCTAAAATGCCTAATAATGTAAGGGAACCTCATATATATATATTTAAATTATATACCTGTTATTCGATATATGTATTGTCTAATTATATGAATACTATCCGAGTCATTCATTCTATACTTAGTCCATGAATGGAATGACCTTGAAATCTAGTATTTTAAAGAATATAACCGTTTTCACAATTATAAACCTTAAACGATTTTGTCTTAAAATCAAAGTTTGAACCATTTCGAATCAATATATACTATTTGAATCTATATTTACTTTGTTTGACCATTATGTTTTGCATAAAGGTAATGTTATATAATAATTATGTTAACACCTCACTATATATAACAATGTTTGTAAATCAAGCGGAATACGAAGAGTGCAATCAGTTAGCCTTCGTCCAAAAGTCTCCCAATAATCTGATGAAGAATTTCCCAATGTATTTCCTTTACTGTGACAATAAATAAACATTATATAGGTTTAGAAAAGTCTTTTGTTTAGAGAAGGCTTTATTAGTAGTACCCTGTTTTACATGCTATATACAGTTTGTCAAACATATAAATATATATTGAATGCATATATATATATAAAAATATAGGACGATGTTGTATCAGTTCCAATGAGGAAACTCTCATTCCAAGTCACAATTTATAAAGTTTAAATTGATGGGTCAAGATACGGTCTTCAAAAAGGAGTTTGACTGACACCAAACAGCAGGCTATAAAGGCCCCTAGAAATTACTAGTGTAAAACCCTTTAAACGGGAAACCCAACGGTCTAATCTTGTTAATTAAAACGGAAAACGAGAAACATGTATGAACCACATCATCAAACTACATATAAACCATATTTATATTGCGGAAAAATAGTTAACATATGCACCTATTAATGTGCTGCCTTCTAACTAACAAGGAAAAAAAGCAGTTGCCCTATTTTCAAAAAATTGTGTGATTGTATGACAAGGAATAATCGTTACATACATTTGCACAAGTTAAAGGGCTTGAGATCCGACTGGGATCGACCAGAAACTTTGACGCAAAAAAACATGATAATGGAATTACTTCTACTGGCACATAATAGTAGCTGTAAACAAACTTTGCACAAATCCGCCTTGAATTTACAAACAAAAGGTATTGTTTATGCTTCTTTTCAATTTACACGCGCATTGGATTGTACCAAAAAAAAAAATGTGTGCCAATCCCAGAAAGTTAAGTTAATGAGGCATTGGAGCGCTGCGGAATACTCTGTTTGTATATTACCACCAATACGTTCAATTGATTTTAAAGTATTATAATAGCTATCAACCTTACCACCAGTTTGAATTTACTTGAATGTAGAAAAGCTGCATTGAGACACCTTACCGTTAAGGATACACTGAAATTGTGACATGCTGTAAAGAACCTCTGATACACAACTCAACCCAGGCATTTTTATACAGTAGGAAAAAAAATTGTCGGAGAGAGATGACACTGAGTTATGTAAATTGTCTCATGGTACAGAATGGAAGAGCAATTACAGTTTTGACACTCAGCTGTAGACCTTCGATACATTATTTTATCCGGTCATTTATACTAATTTAAGGCATAATCGACGAGTTTAATTCAATCAAACAAGTTTTCGTGGATAGATGACTTCGACTTTTGGAAGCCGTATAATACTAGAAGTGCTTTATCCTTTCAAGGGCTTGAACAGGGGAGATTCTTTGCAAAATCAACTTCTTGCAGATCATTGATATGTTCGATCAAAGTACGCGGGGGGGGGGACTTCTTATATTTTTAGTGGAACTAGTGTGCCGCAAAACCGAATTGCTTTTTTGTCATGATTATTAGAACAGTGCCCCGTTTTCAGGTCCTGCTGGTGAGAGCACGGTTTTTTGTAATCAAAGATTTTGTCTAGCACAGGATCTTTTTTTTAACTGTTGAAAATAAATATAGAACAACGATCTAGAACAGCACATATTTCATGCGGTTTAGAACAAGGTATACATTTTCTGAGCATGTCTAGACCAGGGTATACATTTTCTGTTTGAAACAGGATATGTTTTTTTAATGTTTTCTGGTTAGAGCAGGGTATGCTTTGGCAAGTGCTGTTGGCACAGTTACACCTGAAAGTATTTAAATTATGACTTTTAACAATTGTAGACCGCTTTCTTTTAGTGTTTCTTTGATACATATGACATGACTCGGTATACACTTATCGCTATTTGGAAATATGGACCGCTTGACCCGTGAATCTGTCCCACAGGAACCTTTGACGTCTTACAACAATCACCTTTCAATTATTGGGTCAGATATTTTCTATTATGACGTCAACCTTTTACGGAAAACTTTCTGACGTTTATAAATGGCGGGAAAATAGAGATAAGGTGTTTGATACATTCCGTGATTGTGTTATTGTACTTTGTTAAATGTTTGCATTCTTGTCTTTCAGTTTGACGCGCTTTGTCTATATGCTTTCTTGAGCTTCTTTGTTACATATCTGTTTGTTTTTGTACTGATTAAAATTATAGCATAATTTTGACTGCTGTAGACATATTTTGACATTTTTAATTCTGTTTTTATCACACATGATCGCATTGTGTATGTCGCATCATTATATAAGCATTCATTCTGTATACCACAACGTTGAATGAATCTCTGATATTTCGATTTCTTCGTGTGAGTGTTTTAATGATATAACTCCAATTATCTCAATGTCTCGAAATTATATACGAACATATATAAGCGTAATATCATCAATGTGTGATTGAGAAATTTGTATTTTTAGTACCAATACTCTAAAAACTTTGCCTTAAACTTGCAATGATGAATAATTATTTCCCCCAGCTTCTGTCTTGTTTTACCTATAAAATCAAAAATTGGAAGGACAAGAGCAACTTAGACTACCGAACTAGACTAAGCATTTGGCTTGTACTTTCATTATTAACAATACAGGACTGGTCTTACATGTAGAGCATAATTTGCGTATCCTTCTGAAGCGCATGAAATCACGCCCTTATTTTTGTGTGGTTTGTGTTGCTCTCTCTCTAGTTTATATGTTGAGTTGTGTTTACAATTATTGTGTGACTGTTGTTCCTTTTCCTTATTTATTCATGGCGTTCTCAGCTTATTCCCAATTAATGAATTTGAATTTGCCTAGCCTCTTGTATTTTCTTCCTCTCTTTTGTTTTTTAAATCAAATCTAGAGAACTGACTTAACAAGCTGACAATGGTTTATGAAGTTCGATTTTGGAAATCTAACATAAGCATATACCTATTCCCCGAGTCATAAAATGATATAATGCGAAACTCAGCACAACATAAACTCTCACAATACTTTTTGACCAAAAGCAATCATTTTATTATAATCTAGAAATGATAAACATTTTAAATTGATTACAGTCTAAACAACGTTAACACAACAATCAAACCTGCATGTATTGTCTAAATTGCATGCAAGTTTAATAACCATGCAGTTTTAAAAAAAAAACAAAAAAAACCAAATGATTGATATGATAGCAAAATGGTATACATCTATCTTCTCAATGAACAAAAGTCATGGTCACTAAAATAATGTTCATTTCCGTAAATATACATTTAAAAAAGTTCAAAACTGTACAAATGTCACACATGTTTGTGATCGGATAGTGCAACTAAATTGTCATTTCTCTTACACATGAGAAGAAGGAACGTCGGAATCAGCTGCACTGCATATTTGAACTCTTTTCTATTTTTCAATGTTCATGATTATTAATTTGCTGCAGGTTGTATGTATCAGAAAAGGAAAGTAATAAATGTACAAGTGTCAAAGTAAATCTCTGTAGGTACTGACATAGTTTGGCTAATCCCTTTAAGTATTTAAGTATCATGTGCTTATATTACATTTGTTTTAGTCGAATTTTATATTAGTACATATAAAGCAAAAGTCAACTTTAACAATGTTGTGTTAACTGTCATTAGTACTCGTCCGTTGATATCCGTTGCCTTTTACTAAGATCTTGGTAAATATCCGTTTTGATTTTGGCGCGACTAATATATCACCAAGATATATCTTTGCCCCCCAAAAAAACGTTCAAATCTTAATTCTTATATGTAGGACAAAATTTAAATGTAAATACTGAACTGCCAAAGACTAATGAACATGTTGCTTGATAGACTTAACGTTTTATGTTTTTAAATAAACTTTTTTCATAGTACCGACGTTTTACTCCGGGTTATAGTTTTTTTTACAGGTATCTACTTTATGATAGGATATCCTGGTACTTTCTCACGTATAAGAAAGCAAAAGTAGTAGAATCAAACAAGTCATATAATTGGTGCATTCGGGGAGAAATAGATTACTATTTTCCAGTGATTTACTCATATGCGGGAAAATGGAACAGTGACTATTTCTCTTTAAAATTACCGATTTCTAACGCGATTTGACTTCTAGTTTATGTTACCTGTCAAGTACCAGAATTTCCTACCTATCGAACGTCCAGAGTCAAAATAAATATTTACAAAATATATGTTTCAACACAATAGGGAATTCTTTTAAATATATATTCAAATTTGTTATACATGTAATACATCATATGTATTCAATCAAACTTGATAAATATAAAAGGGATTAAATCAAAAAGTGTTTTCATCATGTTTATTCACCTAATACAAAATCATTCCTTGTGCATCTATATCGATCGTTCGTATTTTCTATATATTCAAAATACGTCAATTTGAAAAGGTAGTGTTACCGATTATTTGTATTTATCTCACTGTTGGATGTTTTTTTAATTCCATTCTGGTTAGACTACTGTAAATTAATGCGTAACATAAATGCGATTTTAATTTTTACGATTTTAATGCTGCTTAGTTCATAAGATATTACAAAATGCGAGTTTTTAGTATTGCGTTTACAACTCTGTAGCATTGTTTGCAATAATACAAACCTCGCAATAGTTTCTGTATTTACATTTAAATTGTTCTTACATTTCAACAGATTTAGATCCATATGTTCCCTTTTCAGAATTCAAGATCGGGGCCATTGTGAATGTCGTACTTATGTAAAGATTGAATCCATTAATAAATGCAACTTTATAGAAAAACAAACATCTTTTTTGCACTTCATTCCTAATTCTTAAACTCTATATGTAACATGTAAAAATCTCTCTTAGTGGCCGTATTGATATGATGCAAAATACGGAGTCAAAAATGTATGTAATGAGCTGCAATACCACAAAAATATCCCTCACACTGTTCACGAATGATGGATCATACCTAATGACTAATATTATAAAAATCCTTAACAAAGCTGTCACTGTATGAGTAAAAATCAGGTACAATATAACATTGAGAGCACGACGTTTATTTCTTTTTTTATACTGCATACTAGGTGTTGTGAACATACTGGTACAGATTTGAGCCTCTCGAGTCTGGTTTGTCTTTACAGGAATTCCATGTGTCCTGGATGATTGAGATTGCGTACGTATATTTCTAAAAATTAATATGCAAAACAGCACGTCAATGAAGAGTGTTACTACAAATATGGACGAACCAAACACATTAATGTCTGGCCGAGAATGGAATGCTTGCAGGGCATAACAGTCTCCATCGCCTATTGATGTTCCAGTTAAAATGACCATACACACAATCAACAATAACCAAACTGTAGCAGCAACATAACTTAGTTTCTGTCTCCGCTGCAGGATAACGGATATAGGGAATGGTAACGATGCCTGATAACGGTCAAAAGACAGAACAGCGGTCTGCACAAATGATAATACCGTACTATACATCACAACGCAAAAAACTGTAAAACAAACATATCTGATTTTTTCGGAATATGTTAAGATTATGATAGTATATCCAACTACACCTGTTGATCCTATAAGATTAACTACAATTAACGGTATAAGTAGTCTATAAAATGGATTTTCTCTAAGCTTTTCCTCTGCTAAAAATCCTACAAGCAATACCAAGTGCAGTCCTATCGACATCAATCCAATCCCACAATTACTCTTAACAAATGTAAAGTTTGGAGAAGGGCTCAGCCAAGGAACATCACTTGTTACATTCATGATGCAACCTAATCACTCGCTTTAATTGTTTAGCCTCGCTGATGATTATTTTGTTGACGAAACATGCCACTGACACGAAAATAAAATTTCAATCCTGGTATCGATGATGAGTATGTTTACACTGATATTCTTATTATTTCTTGACTGTGGAAATTCTTGTCACGATATCATCCGTATTCTATAGTTCATACATCAACGTACTATGTATCCTTACAGTTAAATCATAATAATTCAGATGATATATTTAATTGTTATAATTTACACAAGTATACCAAAACTTAAGTACGTTACACCAGATACTTTTATAACATTGCTGAAAATTTCTTCAGTTACATGAACAGTTATAATTTTCAACATCTGCCTTATTATTGATCTAGTTACTGTAAGTCTTTTTAATATATATGTAATACTGATAATTATAGATCTCAGAGTAAAGTTAATTACAATTATTTTGGTAACAAGAAGAATAACTGATCTGAATTGCTTCAAGCCTAATTATTAACGACATGTTATCATTATGATTACGACAAATTGTTTTCTACAGATACCTAATTTCTTATATTCAAGTTAGAAATGAAAATAATTAGGAAATGCGAATGGGGATAGGAAATAGTATGTCATTTCTAGAATCGTGTCCCATTAATTGACATACCACAAGAGACATTTTTATAATGCTCTAGGGCTTTGTTCATTGTTGAAGGCCGTGTGTTGACATATAGTTGTTAATGTCTATGTCATTTTGGTCTGTTGTGGATAGTTGTCTCATTGGCAATTATACCACATCTTCTTTTTCATATAGCAATAGAAAGGTTGGAAATTTCAATCGTTTGCTACGGTATATATATAAGAAAATTATCTTTTGTTGATCCCTTAAGCCTCGGTCACACCTTACCGGATAGCTCGAACGGACGCCTAACGGATAACTTTTTTTCAATCCGTTCATGTCCGTTAGACGTCCGTTCTTATCCGTTAGGCGTCCGTCCATATCCGTTAGGCGTCCGTTAAGCGTCCGTTCTATCCGTTGACGTCCGTTCTGTCCGGTGGAAAATTTTGAGCATGTTTAAAACTTTGAACGGACGTCCAACGGATAAAGTGTCCGTTGAACGTCCGTTAGACGTCCGTTTTGTACGGTATTCGTCCGTTTTGTATCCGTTACGTGTCCGTTATGCATCCGTTGGAGATCCGGTAGACTAATTCACCAACGGACGTCTACCGGACGCCTAACGGACGCCTAACGGATAAAACGGATGTGAAACGGACATTAACGGAAGGATAACGGATAAAACGGATGCCTACCGGATGTAAAACGGACAAATGCCAATTGAAATTTCTCATGGTTTATTGCCTTTAATTTTTAGATGGTTTATTGCCTTTAATTTTCAGAATATTTTGTTCATCCGTTTTATCCGTTGCGCTTCCGTTATGTGTCCGTTTTATCCGGTATTCGTCCGTTGGATGAACGTTCGACGTCCGTTCCGTCCGGTACGTATCCGTTTCATGTACGTTCAATGTCCGTTGTGTGTCCGTTAGTCATTCGTTACATGTCCGTTAGTACACCAACGGACTCCCAACGGATAAAAATGTTGTCAACGGATAACTTTTTTTTTATCCGTTAGGCGTCCGTTCGAGCTATCCGGTAAGGTGTGACCGAGGCTTAAGACATATAACGATGTAATATGCTCAATAATCTTGATTTTTATTATATAACACAATGATAACATACATCTTAGATATAGGAAGATGTGGTGTGAGTGCCAATGAGACAACTCTCTATCCAAATAACAATTTAAAAATTAAACCATTATAGGTTAAAGTACGGCCTTCAACACGGAGCCTTGGCTCACACCGAACAACAAGCTATAAAGGGCCCCAAAATTACTAGTGTAAAACCATTCAAACGGGACAACCAACGGTCTAATCTATATATCTTCTTCACTTTACGTGTGGTTTTTCGTACCATCAACATATACCATTTCGTGTCATTGGTAACCATTTCGTACTATACAGAAAAAAAATCCGTTTCCTACCATATGGAAAATATGGTTTATAAATGAAGGCAATTGTATTATACCGGCGTTTAAAAGTCATATATCGATTGAGAGAAAACAAGTCCGTGTTACAAACTAACACAATAAGAGGAAAACAACGAAATAAGTGCAACATATAACAAACAATGCAACATTAAAATAAACGAACTATTATATAACAACCCCATATTCCAGACTTGGTACAGGACAATCAAGAACAAATTGCGGATTGAACCTGGTTTTGTGGCATACTAAACATCCGTGCTTCATTGTAATGTTAAATAGTCAGCTAAAATGACCACATTACATGACGGGAACAAGGTACAAATAAATGCAAAAAACAAAAAAGACGGGGAAATGATTACCGTTGCGTACCACACGGGAAAATGCTTTATAATTTCGTACAATGCGGAAAAAATATGTTGTATCATTTCGTACCATAAAGAAAATTAACTGTATCATATCATTCTGGGTACATGAAAAATCTAAAGTTTTAAATGGGACTATGAGTATGGAACTTATTAAATGAACGTTTTGTTTTTAAAACACAATTTCCCTTATACAACGACGACATGTTCCAATTTTCGTTATAACAATCCCATTTCCTTCTCCTCGAATATTTATCACCGGGTTTGAACATACATAATCAACACAATGTGTAGCAAGATCTTTTTACCCTTCCCTGAGATTGTGATATCAAAACCGGTTCTTGGTGGGGACCGTGTTGTTCAACCTTGCGTTTTCTATGGTATGCTTTATGTACTGTTTTGTCTGTTTGCATTTTCCTTCTATGCCATGGTGTTGTCAGATATTTTCAACTAATGAGTTTAAATGTTGTCTTGGTATCTTTCGTCTCTCTTTTAAAAACATAAAGGATATTAGCTCTTCGACCAATGATAGTAAACTGTGAAAACGGATGGGAAATAAAATGTTTTTAGAGTGCAACCTTAATGTATACAATGCAATGCACATACAGTATGAGCATACTAATACAGTCATCCAAACGTAAGTTCTTTTAAGAAATAAATATAAAATTTTAGAAAACGAGTTCAAATTAAGACATTTATAGCTGATATTTTATGATATATGTAATAGATATTTTTTTTCAAAGCACGTAAAAACATAAATTAGCTTAAAGGTTTAACGTAGCGTTTAGAATTACGGTAACGACTCTTCCTAAGCGAGTTAATTCTTATATACTTTGTAAATGGACGATAACTAGTGAACAAATTTTTATTACAATAGACATGTACACGTGTTTCGTGTTCCACCAAATTACTTACACCTAGATTAACATGAATCTTTCTGAAACGTTTTAATCAAGTATCTATCAGAAATGTTCCAGAGCTTATCTTTGCAATCACTGAACGATCGATAATGTGTTTGTTCGCAGATGACAGCTGTGCACTTCAGGTGTAATACAACCAAATCATGGTATGTCACATCCGGTTGTTAACGAAAATAGGTCGAAAATAATATTCCATTGCATTTGACAGTTGTAGATGTTAATTAATCTTACTTTTTGTCGCAGTAAAACTTAAACATAAACATATGTCTTGGGTATTTCAAAGCAGCATTATTTTTAGGGTTTCTATAGAATATTTTGTATACTGGAGGTTATATGGCTACTAAATCTTGTACACATGTTAAATAAGGGGATAAATTTGATTGCCTTACTTCCAGTGATGCTTATTTTCTTATATGCAATGACATATTAAATGATTTTTTTTCTATGCACATTCTGTTATTAAAGTGAGAGGGTTAGCGCTATAGAACCAGGTTTAATCCACCATTTCCTACATTTGAAAATGCCTGTACCAAGTCAGGAATATGATAGTTCTTGACCATTCGTTTTTGATGCGTTTTGTTTTTTTGATTTTGCCATGTGATTATGGACTTTCCAAATTGATTTTCCTCTGAGTTCAGTATTTTTGTGATTTTACTTTTTACACCTTCTGACATAAGACATTTGCAAACACATGCAGCGGGTTTACACGTTTTAATATGTAACAACATTCACTCTTGCCTTAAACAATAGTGTCACATCGCAACATAGAAATACACAATATAAAACTTGAATTGAAATTGCTTAACTCAATCAAAAGACATATTAGCACAACTGAACATACACTGATCTATAACACAATGTAAAATCAAATCGAAAAAATTGAGAATGAATAAACATGACAAATAAAGGCCACAGTAGTTTACCGCCGTCAGATGTAAAATTATTTCAGAAAGTCAACCAAAACCTTGAACAAAATGCCGCCAGATAGAATAAAGTACACATATTTATGTGTGTTGTAAGATTTACAGTATTACTTTACTGTATATATCATTTTCTTTATTTATGATATGTTTTTGCAATTCTCTGAGGTAAAACAAACTGCTTGCTATCAATAACGATTTTGTGATGGATCTTTGAAACAACTTTTTATCGTTACTGGCTTGGTTTCAATAATACACAAATAGTTATCACGATGTGTCTGCATTAATGAAATAATATATATGACTTATTACTCAAAATTCTACTTTGTAACACATAAGGCTTCTATATATCGATACAATCTAAACTGCATCAAAATACTTTAACTTTAATCATCATTATCAACTGTCGCTGCATTGACATTATTCGGTACATCATTTGGTTCAAGACATAATTCTTCATTTAAAGTCGTTTCTAAAACAATCAGCGAGTTACTACTATTTTTAGAATCATGTTTTTTCAAATCAAAATATTGTTGGTTTTCTGCTATACACTTGTCAATGCCAATCTCGTTTTGTCTTGTGACGTCTATCGTAACTAACGAATGATAGGGATGTAAATACCCCTCACTGTCAGTACCGCCATTTGTTACCTGGTTACCAGAACTTCTCTTACTATCATAGGTACTATTTGATGACGATTCGAATCGCATGTTTTCTTCTTCAATGTCAATATAATCGTGTTCCTCGACTGGTATTTGATTACTTTCTTCATGTACATGCGATTGGTGTGTTAATTGTATTTCCGATCCTGACGTATTCAATGAGTGCTTTCGTTTGAGTCGACGTTTCCAGCAGCCAAATATTAAGGTGATAACTAAAGTTATTATTACTAGAACACTGCCGACACCAATAGAGAATGTAATAAGTTGTCTTCTTATCAAATCTAAAAGAAAGTAAACAAATACTAACTTTTTTCTATGTTGCGACAGATTATTGAAGACGAAATAACGAAGTACATAAACGCAATCTGGTGACGAATTCGCTTTGGTATGCTGTTGTGTGACAATAAGGCAAGTTTCCATGCTACACAAATACAAGAGGCTTCCGTCCTAATGCGTATTTGGTCATAAACATTTTAGGAACACATATGAAGAACCAAGTCTTTTGAATTGAAAACAAGAATGTGTCCCAAGTACACAGATGCCACACTCGCATTATCATTTTCTCACACTGTCATACAAGTAAGAGGGTTAGTTAGCTTTTAAACCAGGTTTAATCCACTATTGTCTACATAAGAAAATACCTGTACCAAGTCAGGAATATGACAGTTTTTATCCATTCGTTTGAAGTATTTGAACTTTTGATTTTGCTATTTGATTTTGGACTTTCCTTTTTGAATTTTCCTCGAAGTTCAGTATTTTTGTGTTTTTACTTTTTTCTATGTTCCGTGGTCCGTGAAGTTGGTGTGTAAACTCTAATTTGGCACTAGAATCAGCAAGCTAATAGCATAAGAAACATGTGTAATTAGTTTCAAATTCATTGGACTTCAACTTCATCAAAAACTACCTTGATCAAAACTTTAACCTGAAGCGGGATGAACGAACGGACGGACGAACGGACGAATGAACAGACGGACGAACGAACGAACCCACAGAACAGAAAACATTATGCCCCTTTTCTATCGTAGATTGGGCATAAAAATATGTTGACCATGAGATGTTTATGATATCGTGTATTCGACGTTTACAATGACATATAAACAATTATAGGACTGTGTAGTAAACGAATAAAAATGTATACATGTATTTGTCATGAATTATGTATTACTACAAGCCATATAGAAACTTTTAAATACATAAAAATACAATTGCTATGTTGCGAAACAACGCTATTACAACACTATAAATTTAAGAAAAGAAGCTTTGCTTTTATTTATCTATGCCCTTAATTGTTGGATCTGGTGTTATTATGAATGTTACATTTTAATTTGAAATGAATGACGCAAGATGGCTGATATCCAATTAAAGTAACGTAGTAATAAAAAAACTTACATGTAATGTAATAATCTAATACTATTAGACGTTATAGCCTAACAAAAAATGTATATTTATATTTTGTTAAATATTCAATTTACTTGGTAATTATTTTATTCTAAGTTTAGATAAATGTACCTTGAATTAGATGATCTTCGTTGATACCGTGCTGTGTTTGCATTTCGGCTGTCATATGTTTGATCTCGATTGTTGTATAGTCTTTCACATCTCCTAGAGGGTTTCCTAATGTTAATGTCAAACTTAATATCAATATACTAAAAAACATGTACAAGGAGCTTAATGTTTACCAGAACATTTATTTATATGTATACTATTCATTTTAGACAGGACTATCAGAAAAATAAAAAAATAAAACGCATTGGTCTTCAGCAATAACCAGACATCAGGAGAACCAACAAGGCCACCAACGAGAAAGCGCATTGAGAGAACATGCATTTCCAGTTACCACAAATTAAAGACTCAATAAGAACAAAAGCATAGTCTTGAACACTGGTAACATGTTCTGGCATATATCATTGTATTGTAAGAAATTCATATAATTATACAGATAAAGCCGCATTTATGTGAATTAGAGATATTAGAAGACTGTTTATAAATGATTCGGGAGTGAATGTTTTTTTCTTGAGAAATAAGAACTATTTCTATCTATAGTTCTTCGCACTACGGTTACTTCGAAAAATATTGCAAGAACATAGATAAACAAAATATATAGAATTCAAGATATGAACAATTGTTGGATTTTTTTTTTCTTATTTGTATTTTTTTCCCTATTGATAATTTATGATAATTCAAACATTACAAATACATTGTAAATTGAACTGATTGTGAAATTCGACATTTGTTTTCATTGGAATCAATTGTATTTGTACTCTAACAGAGATGACTGTACCAGGGACATAAATCATGTTTATATTAATTCGAAATACTGTTCCCAGATATATTCAAACTCAAAAATTTCTAAAATTTCAATACTTACCTCTTATTTTACTTAATGGCATCCCAGTAAAATAATTAATGTTGACATGTTGAGTACCATGTGTGCTACCAGAACTATTCAATGTTGAAACACATCCATGGAATCGATCACACCTTCAAAAATTCACAATTGTACAAATGGTATGTATTGAGGGCCTGGTGAACGTTAAGTCTTATAGTTGGGTTGGTTTTTATTATTTTATTATGTGTTTTAACCTCTTTTTTATACTCCTCCCTGAACAACTGATATATCATATTTGTATTATATCACTAAGAAAACAATCAAGATATCATGCAAACCTTGCCTTGATAGAGGCATCACAAGATGTTAAGGGCATACGATACAGTTACAGGGAAGGTAATGACGTTGCTAACGTAATTTGTAATTTTCGCGACGTCAAACTGTAACATATCGGGAAAAGATGCATTTTTCGACTGATTTTTATCATTCAAACTGATTTCATTTGAAAACGAGGTCATGGACCCCTATTTTTTCAAAACGGCATTTTGTTTCATTTTGGAGGGAGATTATGTGACCCAAATTTTATAAAACTGTAAATAGAGGATTTTTTTTAATTTTGATAAACATGCAGTAAAAAATGACGTTTGTTCCTCAATTCATGAACATTTGATAAATATGAGTTATTTCTGAATAAAAAATTGCATAATTTTTTATGATATTTATAAAATACAGAAATTACCGATTTTTTAACAGAAAACAATTTGTGTTTATCTTTATAACAAAAAAGTTATGTCTTTCTTTCGAAAACGAAATTACGGCCACAAATCTGAATTTTGAGCAAATATACAAAATTTCGACCTCATTTTACTCAAAAAGTAGCACATGAAGGTATATTTTTTTTACATATTTGATTTATTCAGGTAAAAAATAGCCTATATGCAAAGTTTCATAAAGTTGTAAATACAGGATCAAAACTGTATCGTATGCCCTTAACATGTATATACATTTTATTCAATCAGAAAAGGCGTAGTTTTACTTATTTTATATTGTGTAACTTATAAACTTATATTTTAAGTGAAGAAACTATCAACATCGTATGTGCTTCCCATATTTCATGCCTTTCATGGAAGGTTATCTGCACTACACATAATGCGTTATAGTTTACTAAACATATACGTATTATTTCATGACTGGTTCGTAATTCTTAATATATAATGTTTCTAGTTTTGCATTCATACCACATCTTTCTATATCAAATAAACACATTCATAACTTAACATATAATTTCTATACACGACTAGTAATTTCATTCGTATTTCCGCTATAAATAAACTCATCATAGATACCAGGACTAAATTAAGAATACGCCAGACGCGCGTTTCGTCTACAAAATACTCATCAGTGACGCTGAAAACACGTGTTTCGTTTAGTTTTTTACTTTACCTTTCATGGTTTTTGCATTCACATTTTTCAGCACATTTAAATCCGTATGTTTTCCCTATACATAGTATGCATCGCAACCCTGCTTTTGATGTATATCCAACTTTGCATGCTGAAATAGGTTTACGAAATTAAATCATAGTATAACATTAAAGTTCGTTTAGACAGTATAATTAACTTTTCATCAACATTATTTTTCGATTTGAAATTTCTTATATTCCCTTTTACATGTTTTTAAAAGTTCCCTTTTTATTCATTGTTAATTTGTATCAGGGGAAATCACTCCTGGTGCCCATACAATGTAGGTGAAGTGTCAAAATATCACTTTAATTTTTATTCTTCTTATTTTCCTATAAAATGTTGATTTGTTAAACTTATTATTTAAACAATCTGATATTTTTCATTTTTTTTTAATCACAAATTATTGATTATTTTGGAAAAAAATACCAAAAAAAAATATATTAGGTTGGAATGGGTGTTGGGGTATGTTTTAACTGAAATTTCAAGGTATTTCAAACAATTTGCCATCCGTGGATTTTATTTATATTTTTAAGAACTTAGAACAAATTTTCATACGAAAGATATTTTATTCATTTCTTTTACCATATTAATGGAGAACCAGAGTCTCAAACTTGACCTAAAAATGAAATATATTAGTCTAGGCCTCATAAATAGCATCATATACGTAATATAATTGTTGATTGAATTGTTTCATCAGATTGCTTTTCATAATTTACAATACATATTTTAATCATGTCAATGCACCAAAATTTAGGTGGACATGGCATTGGGTCATTTTAGAGGTCTCAAACATTACTAATTTTTAATTGTATTTTCCACTTTTATCACTGAAATATGCAAATACGGTTGTTACTATTATATAGATTCAACTTTGAAAAGTTTGAAATATTTTTTTGTAATTCCTTGAACATCTGTGAACTAAAAAATCAACCTTATTAGTAGAATTGTAAACCCCCCTTCTGGACAATTTTTGAAATTTTGCATGTTTTTATGTGAGACAAGCACTTAAGGCAAGAACGCAAAACATAGGTAACATTCGGCTTTAAAGGGTAATAAAGAGTCGACTTACAGGAACAATATTAAGTTGTTTTGAAAAATATTTACCTGTATACTCCATTATAGATTATTTTAGCATCTTGAAAGTTTGGGCGTGTTATGTAAAGAGCAAGCTGGTTATAGAAAGGGTAACGGTCTTATTAAAAACAGTTTTATTTTTAATTTGAAATGTCTAATTGATCTATACTTATTTAGAAGAAGAAAAAACTATACTGTGCCTTTGACTCGGTCAGTAGAGTTTTACTACCGCATAAAATTTAACGAAATGATATTGATTGTGAAATGCTTATTGTCGTACAGAATCTGTATAAAATGCAAAATCATGTCTAAGCGATGGTAATCGTTTCTCGAAATATTCAAAGTAGTAGTCAGACAGGGAGAAAACCTCCCCTTTATTATTTTCATTTTTTTCTTAATGATCTGACAGATTTCGTATCACATGCCTATGATGGTCTTAATGATGCATTTAATATATCTCACTTGCTGATTAATAATGATAATATTGAGGTTTACGTTAAATTGTATATGTTACTAAATGCAGATGATACAGTTATTTTTGCAGAATCTGCCGCTTAATTGCAATCTGCATTATACAAGCTATGTTTTTGTATTGTGAAACATGGAAATTCACAGTCAATATTGCTAAGACCAATGTTGTTATATTTTCAAAAAATAGGCAGTGTGAGAATAATCAGTTGTTATATAATAATGAACAAATAGCTGTTATTTAAGATTTTAAATATCTGAGTACAGTTTTTTCAAGAAAAGGTACATTTTCGGGAAATAAAGCTCGACTAGTCCAACAGACTAGGAAGGTCATATTGTATGTATTGTTTATAGCGAGAAAACTTTGTTTATCAATTGATATTTTGTTACAACTATTTAATGCAATGGTTGCACCAATATTGTTATGATTGTATTGTGCCGGAGTAGAGTACATATTTCTATTTGTATTAAAGCAAGAATGATTGTTTTTTGGCAACGTATTTTAAATGGTAAAAACGAGAAAACATCTCGCACCTTATATGGTATGTTATATAGACTTGACGAAGGTGATGTATATCACTCTATGGGGTTATCTTCTATCGAAGAAATTTTATTTGAATGTGGTTATAATCATTGTTGGAATATCCAAACTGTAGAAAAAATTGTTATTCTGTCAAAACAACTTAAACAGTTTCTTCATGAAAACATTGTTGAAAATTGAAAAGCACTTTTTTTTACTGTCCTAAGTGTATCAATTTTAGAATTTATAAGACCGAATTTGGTTTTGAGAAATATTTCTCTGTTCTCCCAACTGATTTGATATATAATATTATTAAATTTAGTTGTGGAAGTCACTAGTTGCCAATTGAGGCTGGTAGATTTTTTTGTATTGTTAGATGTGAAAGAATTTGTGCTGAGTTCATGAGTTTCATTACATATTTAATTGTAACTTTTTTAGTGCTGAAAGACAGAAATTTATACCTCTTCATATCTACAAAATGTATAGCAACAGTAACATTATTAGTCTGTGTGAGTTAATGATTAGTTACGATAGATATACACTTATAGGCCTGGCAAAATTTTGCAAAATTGTTATGTCTGTATTCAAATAATCATATTTGTAATATTCAACTTCCAGCTGCAATAACATTAACTTCATATGTATATATGTTTTTTTTATGCATTAACTATATTTGTTGTTAAATTGTACTATTATGCTTCCTGTGAGGCCTTAAGTGACGCAAAATTTTGGAAGTTTCAAAGTTTCAAGAGAGAACTGTTTTGAAAAAAGTTAACAGAGTATGGACGCCAAGTGATGAGAAAAGCTCACCTGCCCCCATGATATAATGGCACGTCGAAAGTAACGAGAAAAGTATTAAAGGATTATTTCGAACAATTAATAATTATTCAAGAGCTTGCAGCTCCTATTTAGACTTTGTAAAACGTCCCCAGTGTCTGAGCAGAAAGTTGATGAACCAGGGATATGTCAAAGAACGTCTTGTCCTTTTTCTAAAAAAGTTCATCGGAAGATACCCAGAACTTGTTGATAAATATTCCGTAAATCAACTTCACAAATAATACAAGATGGTCTTGAAGTATAGATTTTGCGTACTGACGTTGGTTATCATCTTAATAACGTGTTATAATTTATTTGTCTGTATTAATATTACTTGTACTGTTAAGTCAGTTTTTTTTAGATATTCGTTTGAAGTGACTCTGTGGTTATGTAATACATCATACTTTGAACGACAAAATTATTTCAATTATTAATATTACTTTTACTTATAATCTTGACATACTATGAATGACAAAACTATTTTATTCAATTATACTACTTTTTCTATTAAGTCTGTTTTTTATGATATACCTTTGACGTGAAACTGTACTTATGTATCCCGTCATACTTTGAACCACACAATTAGTTTTAGGTCTACCTGTGCGAATTTCAAACGCGCAAGTTTACACAAGTACTGGAAACTGTCTATCCTTTACGGGTAGACTTTACATAGATAAATTAAGTCGTATAAGAAAAGTATATGTCCAATTTGATGTATGCCTTTTTGTGCTTCTTCGTAACATTTGTTGTTTTTATAGTGATATTAAAATGATAACACAATATTGACTGCTGTACCCCTATTTTTGACATTTTTACACTTAGAGTATGTTTGTTTTGTTCATGCATCGTTGACGATGTAATGGAATTTAATGCGACTGTCATATAAGTGAGAGGATTAGCTAGCTATAAAACCATGTTCAATCCACCATTTTCTACATTCGAAAATGCCTGTACCCAGTCAGGAATATGACAGTTGTTATCCATTCGTTTGATGTGTTTGGACTTTTGATTTTGCCTTTTGATTTTCCTTTTTGAATTTTCCTCGGAGTTCAGTATTTTTGTATTTTTACTTTTTCCTGTACATGGGAAACCGACAATGTCATTGCAAAAAAATCAATGTATTTAATCGCTTTTGAAAATAACTAAAATGTTAAGTTTAAAAATGAAAATATTTAAAACGATCAAGATATATAACACATGTCCAGGTCGAATTGTATGTGTTTAGCTAGCACATTCAAAATCCGAATCAGTTCAAGATGGGTTTTGATTCTGAATAGTTTCACAATTACCTAAACGTGAATGTTCCTCAACTAAGTTCGGTGATTACATACTATAGTGTTATTAACTGGCTGTTTCTGTATTGGCCCTGTTATAGAATCGATGTTAATTGTTTTGGATTCGAGACCCGAAGATTCGAGGACCAATACAGCTGATCGAGAATCTTTAACAGGGCCAATACATACACAGGCAGTTTATAGCACTTTTTTAAATGATTTCTAGAAATTTAAAAACCGGAAGTGAATGTTGTAAGACTTTACCACGTGACAAAACATTACACATCATTTAACTTGTTTATTTTATGATTCTAATTTATAAAAAAATAATGCATAACGATACCACCAAAGTTAACTAATGGCGTAATAAAATTGAAACCGGAAGTGTACGTCCTGTATTAGCCCGTCGTCGAATACGCTTTGTCTTATTGGCCCTGTTTTTTGGCGTATTGGTCCTGTTCAGAAATCAATATCAACTCTTGATTTAAATCGACAGAGCAACGTTTTTGAGTATTGCACATTCTGATTTATCCGTATTAGGACTGATTTGCTCATATCACTAAATAATGATCAATAGATAACTTTTTAGTAAAATTTATGTGGATATTATAATGTAGACAAGTTTATACATTTGAAGTGTTCATGACAACAAAAAACATAAAGATGCAAATAATGTCAAGTATGTCTATTGTGGTTTAATTACAAATGAGGAAATATTCATATTGTGTTTTTTCTCTCTTGACTTTTTTTCGTTTTTTTGTTTTTTTTTATTTCAAGGGATATTCTATAGCATGTCTGTTTGATACAAGATGACCTTGCTAACATAAAACATATTCGGCGTAAACGGAGATATAGTTTAGAAAAGGTCAAATTCAAAAGAGAACTCGGGTGCTTTTATTTAACAAAAGATACAAGGAAAGAGTACATGAAAACAAGAACCTGTAGAGTAAATAAATCTCGATCCACGTTCTTTTCTTTATAGGGTACCGATCCTTTATTAGAAAGTCAAACAAATTTCCCATTTTTTAATATAGTAGCACATCCCGAGATTTACAATAGCTAGTATGCAACCTAAGATTAGAAGCATATACTGAGTATTACACTGATATACACCCATGTGTTTATCAACAGTAGATTGCTTTAGAAACTTGAGTGTACCTACTGTACACAAAATACTCAATTGATTTTTTTTATAAAATATATGACATTGCTTAGAATCGAAAAAGCATATCGATGTCAGTGTGTTTTAAATAAAATTATCTAATTTTTTTACATGCAGACTCTCACCTCGACATGTTGTATTTTCCATCATTTCATAGTTATCACAACAAAAGGTCTTTTCGAAATAAAACAAACGACCGTTAGTAAAGGCACTGCAAAATAAAGTAAAGGCACTTCAAAAATAAATGTTCATTTGTAAAATCCTTATAAAACCTTAAAACAGATTGATTGATTTAAAGTCGCAATTGTTTGCTTAACTTCTTACGACGAATAGTTCATGCATTTTCAGGACAAGAAAAAAATGATTAATAAATAATGTAGGTTATACAAAAAATATTGACGGGTAACTCGGACTGTCTGTCTCAGCAATATATATTAATTATTTTGGATCGATGTATCAATTTCACCTTGCATCAGTCAACCGACGAATGCACTAAAAGTGTTGTTGAACAATCAGAGATAATAACACCCACACTTCACGAGACATTCTGTAGGATTTAATATATATACTACTACCGGGCGAGGCTTTTTCTTTATATATCCCACACAATTTTATTTTTAATCATCCTAATAACTGTTGGTACTTATTTTCATTGTAATAAATAATACGAGCATAGGAAGCTACCATTTGATTTTAATTATATGATAAAAACAAGACAACATGTTCCATCCTATAACCCCTTCCCCAAACTAAAAATCAAATGGTAGCTCCTTTACCTTTCAAGTCGACTGCAGACACCTTCTGTCCTACCTTGATTAAACGGAAGGCAAAGAAGGTATATGAAAAATACACTATAAATTTCCATAATTGTGATATGATATCCGAAATTAATAAAATTTTAATTAACAATTTTTTGTGCACTTCTAAACAAAAGCATTGAAAAATTAACGACAGGAAGTTAAAATAAGGACGATGATAATATCACGGAAACTGATATACAGTTGAAGTGTCAATAGATTGTTAAATGTTAATTAAACACCAGAAAAATAGGTTAAACAATCACGTTTCAGAATCAAATGTGTATAGATTAGACCGTTGGTTTTCTCGTTTGAATGGTTTTACCCTTATAATTTCGGGGCCCTTTATAGCTTGCTGTTCGGTGTGAGTCAATGGTCCGTGTTGAAGATAGAACTTTGACCTATAATGCCTTTCTTTTATATATTGTGACTTTGACGGAGAGTTGCCTGTCTTTAATCTTCTAGGTTCTGTTTAACAGACTTTTTTTTTGTCTTTTCGTCTGTTCTGTTTTAGATACTGTTGTTTGTGCCTGTTGCTAAGTCAGAATCTTGTAATTGAGTGGTTTTCTTTTGATGCTGTGTAACATGTTTGTTTGTTGTTCATTATTTTGTACACAATAATAATAATAATAATAATAATAATAATAATAATAATAATAATAATAATAATTTTTTTTATAGACTTCCTTATATTTGCTTAATATCCACATCGTAATATCCCTATAACCTAATTTTATTCTCAATACAATGTATTAAAATGCACCACCAAACGATACTTATAGATTATCGTTGATTATCTCAACGAGATTGATTTTCTCGCTTGAGCTGGTACAGCGAAAGTGAGAAAAGCAATCGAGTTGAGATGACAAATGATAATCTGTTTATCACTATTTTACCTATGACGACGTTGTCAATTTCATGTCAATTTCGTTAGCAACGCCACGTGGCCTCCTTAGTTTCTACCGATAATTTTTCCATCTCAAGCGAGAAGCATGATATGAAAATTATCACAAAAAATATTGTAAGATGTAGAAATGTTAAAAGTTTTCTTGTTTATTTGGCGATGATATTATTCATGATCTGGTTCAGGCGATGTATTGAAAAGATTGCTATCTTTTCTAATCAAATAAAATCGTAAAAATATTTCCATTTGTGTTTTACCCATTCTGTAATGAAAACAGACTTCACCAAAAATAAGACCAAATAAACAATAAATCTTCAGATATTTCCTTTTTATTGTGTCTTTTATTATATAGATATAAATGGGTCGTACAGTTACTGGGTACTAATGTTTTTTAAAATATCGATTTTGATTTAAAATTATTTTTAGTTTGAACTTCAGGGTATGTGATACAGACAGGAAAAAAGACCCTTTACTAGATATACAAAATTGCTGTATTTTGTACTAAGTATATGATAAAATAATAATAATGAATAATTTATTTTATTACAGTGTCACATACTTGTCTACAATTTTTTTATACAGATTATATAATATACATTGCACAAAATTAAAGTTAGACAAATACCCAGCCTAGATAGGCTTATTAGACACTACTAGAACACACCCGCGAAATCGCGGGCATTCAGAGCGTATTTGAAAGGATGTAAAGTGTTGTAGGAAGAAATTTGTAAAAGATTTAATGACTTGAGAATTTCAGGAAAAGTATCAAAAGTCATAGGTACTTGGGGACAGGAAAATGTTTTTTTAAACCCTCCTCCTTTATTTCCAAAATTCCCATTTTTTGTTTTCTATTAATTTCATTATGAAGATACATTTAGTGTACATGAGTTATGAACATTCCAGTCAGGAGCCTGTGATTCAGTGGTTCAGTGATATTTGTTTTTCGTTCATTTTTTGTACATAAATAAGGCTTTTTTTTGTAAAAAATTTAGTGACTTGAGAATTTCAGAAAAGGTATCAAAAGTCATAGGTAATTTGGGACAGGATAATTGTTTTTCTAGCCCGGCTCCTCCTTTTTCCACAAAAAAATCCTTTTTTTTTTGTTTTTTCTCTATTAATTTTAATGACACATGAATAATTTTAGCGCTTATCTGTATATTATGAATATTCATTAAGGGGGGGGGGTTGGTTCAGAGGCGGATTTAGGGGGCCCGCCCCCCCCCCTTTTCTGGAAAATAATTGGTTGCTTATATAGGGAATCACTGAAGCATATCCGGAGCGGGCCCCTATTAGGCAGTCAACGGGCCCCTGCGTATGAAAATTTCTGGATCCGCCAGTGCGGAGGGGCCCTGATCCCAATATTCCGTGCTTAAAAACATAAAATCCCGAGGTTCTCAATTATATAAAATTAAATATCTCGACATCACAAAATTCGAAAAAAGAAATCCCGGATCCCGAAATGGTCAATCCTGAAATTTCGATCTTAAAAACACCCGTTTCAGACGTCCCGAAAGTGTATTTTCTTTTTACAGTCAATTCTCAGTTTAATAATTGATCCACAGCGGACAGAAAATACACTTTATTCGTAGTATATGTATTTGTTTCAAAGAAAAAAGAAAAACGCAAACCAGAGGTCTAATCTGACTTAAATTTCGTTCAATGGCGGATATAAGACAGAAAATACACTGTATTCGTAGCATTAAAGTATGTTCAAAGTATACAGAAAAACGCAAACCGGAAGTCTAATCTGACTTAAAATTTCGCCCAATGACGGAAACATATCCGGACGTCTTTTTTTCTCGTTTTTCACCCAAAATAACTCAATCAGAATAATCATATGATAATCCGATTATGCACTGTACCCATAGGACACAGATGCATGATGATTAATTTATTGTGGAAAGAAGAGAAGCGACACCCAAAATGAGGTCTTCTCGTTTAATAGTATAGATATATACAAATATATAACTATTTAACAAATACAAATTGTAAAACATATTCAAATGTCAAAAAAGTTTAAAATTATCCGGATTTTTCACATCATAAAAAAAATAAAAAATAAAAACTAGTAATTAAAAAACATAACTTTTAAAAATAGAAATGACAAATTTGAGTATGACGTAAAAAATAAATGAAAATTATGTGATAAAAAGATTTTTTCTAAAGAGGTTATATAAACAGATTGCCAAAAATGAAAAGAAATAAACTTGTCGTTTTATTAAAAACATCTCAGTAAAATAGTAAATAAATAGTACATGAATGAAAATGAAAAATACATTAATTAAATGTAACTTTGACTTTTCCGGAAATAAACAATCAAGAGTGTATATTGCTTTTCAGTGCGTAACGGCTTCTAATCATATTGTGCACCAAGATAGATAACTCGTATTGTTATTTAGCATTCTCAATAAAAAATAAACAAATTGATCAAAATTCAACTTTGTAAAAAAAGAATTATCCATGACCATAGCTTTGTGAAACACATTCAACCATAAGTCACTGTAAATGTCACAATTAATCAAAAAGTGTGATCATGGGAGAAACATATTTTAAATTCAGTCATTTTTTAGACGCAAAATTTGCGGCCAAAATGTAATGAAAGAGAAGATAGGAATTAACTAGTGTTGTCAACGGTTAACCGGTTAACCGGTTAATCGGTCGAACGACCGAATACCGAATACCAAAATCGTTAACCGGTTAACCGGACTTTTTTCAATTTTGACAGATTTTATATAAAATTGTATTGAAGTTCATTTGACAGATCAATAATCCAGTAAATTGATTTCTACTGTTAATCCTATTCACATAAAGTTAATTAATTAATTAGAACTGGTCTCTCAGCTCGGGGCTGGATCTTGAAGAAACATAATTAGTATATTTGTTTTTTTAACAGAAAATTTAAATCAGTAATGCGATTTTAAAATTTTCAGATTTACTACATTACTTCGTTTCTGATCTTATAGTGTGTAAACCTACACCTAAATATACAACCTCCGTCTGGCAAGGCTTAGTCTTACTTTAAACGAAATGCTAACTAAAAAAATGTATAATGCAAACCAATGTGAATGTACTCAATGTACTATACATGATAGTACGAGTAACATGCAAACAAAGTAAAGAAACGGTGACCTATAGTTGTGAATTTCTGTGTCATTTCAATCTCTTTGTGGAGAATTGTCTCATTGGCAATCATCTTCTTTTTTATAATTAATAATTCTCATTGAAACACTCCATATTATTTTCAGAGTCAACAAGTGAAAAGAATAGAATAATCAGTTTCAGACATATTCAATTCTACGAGATCAAGAAGGTTTTTCTATTTTCAATCTAAAGTTGGTACAAACACTATAGTTGATACGGTGTAGTTGATTATTAAAAGTCAAACTTCGACAGGAATCCTCACACACAAGCCTTATAACAAAGAGGACGAACTTCAATTCTAAAAGCGTAAATTTATGACTTTGATGAAAGGTTGACAAATTGACACTCATACTACATGTGTAGGGTACTATGGATAAGGCTTTCCAGCACCAACTCAAACTACCGGTTAACCGGTTAATCGGTCGAACGATTATCCGAGTAACCGGTTAGGCAAAGGTGTACGATTTGACAACACTAGAATTAACCCCTCTATAACAGAGTTGAAAGCCAGTACTGATAAACATATAACTACTGAAGTTAAGATTTGTTCTGAACGGACGGGTTTGTCTACGTGTCCTCTGATAAAATAAGTACTACGATTGGACGTAATAAGTCCTGTTAGGCTTATCAGGCAAGATATATATGATAATTAGCTCAACTCCTCCACACGGGTTATCTATGTAATGTTGGAATACCCAAATTGAACCAATTTTTGACAATTCTAACTTTTGAGCACGTCTTGAATCTTGGTGTAATTGTAATATTAATTCAATTAACTTTAAGTTACCAAAATTACACCTATTTTGACGGCTTAAATTACACTTTTCGTTTATCCAAGTTGAAAATTTTAAGATAACAATGAATAATTCCATGATAAAATGTGATAATTCCAAGATTAATGTTGGAAGTTCCGAGCTTAAAGCTGGAAGTTCCGAACTTAAAGTTGGAAGTTCCGAGCTTAAAGTTGGCAGTTTCGAGCATAAATTGGAAGTTCCGAGCTTAAAGTTGATAATTACAATATTTAAGTTTTGTGCTTACGAACTGAAAGTTGATAATTACAATATTTAAGTTTAATGCTTCCAAACTTTGCATAACTTTTTAAATTCAATCATAAATATGTATTTTATAGATTTGCTGAAATGCATCTTGAAAAATTAGCCATCGAAACACAAGGAATTGTCATTTCATTACAAAAATATGTTATGATTTGTTTCATTTCAATGGGAGATAACCTTATAGGTTTCTGCATAAATTTTAAAATACATTTTTTTTGGCAATTCGAGAAAGCAATTGTCGTTGACCGCATTTCAATGTACTATTGAAAATTTAAAGTTTGATGTGTTTATTTTGAACAGTCTATGTAATATTATAGGTTAACGCGTCATGAATGAGCAAATTCATTGAAAACGTTTGGTTGTTGTTATGTTTTCAATATATTTCAACGGACATATATCTTAAAGGTATGTTTTTTTCGACACACGTTTGTTTTATTTAACAGCGTTTTTAAATGTATGCACCACATCATCTAATGTCTATGAAATCTTTCTTTACGAAAATGAACCTTTTTTTTTATTTATATAGTTATTACTCCGCATCTGGACAATTTTAAATGAATTTACAAATGACGAAATTCCTGGCTGGACTTGAAGGACTCATGTTGAAAATTACTAATCTGACGTTTGTATATTTAGTTTCTTGTGTACAATTTGGAAATTAGTATGGCGTTCATTATCACTAAACTAGTATACATTTGTTTAGGGGCCAGCTGAAGGACGCCACCGGGTGTGGGTATTTCTCGCTACATTGAAGACCTGTTGGTGTCCTTCTGCTGTTGTTTTTTTTCTATGGTCGGGTTGTTGTCTCTTTGACACATTCCCCATTTCCATTCTCAATTTTATCTAAATATATCAAGCATAATTATGCTCATTACTGAAATTCATTTACGAAATTGTTTAAGTTTTTCACCTTTATATGGTGTGTCAACTAAAATAGGGGTTAAAAACATAATGCCGCAAAAGCCATGGTTGCCTAAAATATTAAAAAAAAAAAAAAAAAAAAAAAAAACAGCTTTTAACCTAGGTATGTTCATCACTCGTTCTGGATTATAAAGTAACTTCATCAGAAACTCTCAATTCAAACTTTTTGAAAAATTGTATACATGTACAAGAATAATTACCTTAAGTTAATATTTTAGAATCTATATGACAAAAAGTTACATAAAAGAATAACCTTTAAGCTAACAGGTGAAATTTCATTCACGTCTTAATGTAGGTATACCGAAGGTCATGGTTTGACCCTTGTTACCGTCATATGGATGGAGAGATGTATCATTGACACTCATTCAACATCTTCTTATGTATTTACTCACTACTAAAAAAATAGATGGAACAAGCAAAATCATTAAAATCCCGGCTATGCTTGATTTCTTATTAGAATGATCTCAAACTTAAAATTTCAATAGCAATTGCCACTGGGGGTTATAAAACCATCCGTACCAAATACATTATCCCCTAAAAATCAAAACATTGAATATATTATAAATTACGTAAAGAAACGTTTTAAGTAATTAACACAATACGAGAACATTATATCGTCATTTTTATAAATAATATTACATTGGATTTTGTTATCCTAGGCATAGATTACCTAAGACGTATTTGGCACAACTTTTAGAACTCTTCAACTTTGTATTTGTTTTGGCCATCTAACCCATTTTCCAATGAGACATATGTAGACGCGTCTGGCGTGTCAAGCTATTAGCATGTTACCGTTGATTTAACTATCAACTAACATAATCCATTCATTTATTTCATTTGTTTTAAATGTATTGTCTTTTGCATTCTGTTTTTGTTTAAAATTAATATGCATGACAAACTTAAAGGGACATAGACACTTGACGATTAAACGGTTTTCAATAAAATGAAGTTTTTAATATAGTCACGTACAAAAATGTACATTTGTACATGAGGTTTTTAAAATCAGTATCATCTGCAGACTGTTATGCTATACATTAGGCATTCCAAGTAGATAGTGGATGGGTGGTCAATTAAATTATATTGAATTGAAAGATGAAAGTTAAATATGACCAACAAAAATTTACAACAAAAAAACAATGACATATTCTAGCTGTATTGGAATATAATTATATTTACTTGATTTTAACAGTTTGTTTCTATAGTGTATAATGACAACAATGTCCAAGATAAGAAGAGGGTTGAACGCTCACACACATGTTTACTCCGCCACATTCTGTATTTGCCTGTCCCAAAGGAGTCTGAATTTGAGTGACTGTTGCTTGTTCAGCTTTCTCGCTGTCACATTTTACATGTCGGGGCTTTTAATAGCCGGTAATATGTGATTGATTTCTGCTTGTCAAAGGCCCAGCTGTTACCCATATTTGCAGCCACTTCATTTGAACGTTACTGTAAAATTGTTCCAATGGCAAGAATAAATTACCACATCTCTTAATTGTTATATTGGAATGAATGTTTACATTACTACATGATGATCTGGATTGGAAGCCCTTAAATTATGCTTTTTTTAATTTTTCTGAATTCTTTATAATTCTGGTCTATTTCTTTCTTCATTATCTATATTTATTTATCCTGTATTTTGCACTTTTAACCAGTATTTTTTATTCGGTTAATTTAATTTCATCCGGACCTTTCTACATGTTCTCCTCTAGATAAACTCATCATAGATATCATAATTAAATTTAGTATATACGCCAGACGCGCGTTTCGTCTACAAAAGACTCATCAGTGACGCTCGAATTCAAAAAAAATAACAACAAAAAAACAACAAGAAAACAAATAAAGTACGGAGTTAAAGAGCATTGAGGACTCAAATTCCTAAAAGTTTTGCCAAATACAGCTTAGGTAATCTATGCCTGAGGTAGAAAAGCCTTAGTTTTTCAAAAAATCTAAATGTTTGCATCTTAGCTCCTATGTTGATATGTTATATCTAGCTGCTTTATTTCAACAAGAAATTAAAATTTTGTATCTTACCTAATAGCATTTTAAACATTATAATCATAATTATTTAGTAACAGATGACAACGTGGCAGTTTTCTATTTACATGTACATGTATTGACTCCATGGTTGAAATGAAGAGTTCAAACGCCATTTTCTTCAAAGTAAGTGTTCATTTTTTTAATTCGGTTAATGGCAGTCCTTTATATACCAGCTTAGAGTCTTACAACCTGGAACGTAAATTCAGGAAAATATTCCGTATACAGGATTGAATTTTGTTTTCATGCGTTTTTAAAGTATTTGAGAAAAGAAAAACAAATATTGCAAATGATTTATAGGTCGCACTTAAAAACCTTAGCGACCTTGCACTATTTCTATACGAAATTACTTTTTCATATTACACGATCATAAATTTTAAAGATAGGCCTAGTAAAATGTTGTAGGAACAACTTATTGAAAGTCAATTTTAATCAGTGTCATTCTCCTATTTCGTTCAAAACAAATATAAACCTGGAAAAAAATATTGCAACACTTCCATTGAAAACAATGTAAAATGACATGATTATAGAATGTTTATATTAACTTTTTCATTTACAAAATACTTTTAAGCCGTTGTTGGTTTTAAATTGAATTTGTGTTATTATCTAACAAATCAGGCAAACTTCAGACTATAGAGAAGCATCATTTAAGCTCTACTGAAAAATATATTCAAGTTTGACTTGTCTTCTATAGCAACATTTTATAAAAAATACTAATTTTTACAGCTAACTAAACAATAATTTTTTTCCAGGTGCATATTTGCAAATGTTAAAATGCTCCCTTGTGTAATTATAATAAATGCGAGATAACAATTATGAATTAAAGAGGATATAGGGTTATCTCAATATGATAGCACTACACTACCAGGCCCAGTTTCCTCTTTCATAATATGAATATTTAGAATGTTAATCCTATAGCCTCCTAACAAGATGATATTATCTAAATGAAATCCTAGTTTTCATAAATCTTAATTCTTTGTAATGCTTCAGGTATACCTGCTGACTATGACTATTGATTCAATATCTTCCTATGAAATGGTTTGTCCAGAAACATCGCAATGGGGATTTTCGTCCCGGAGTCGATGTTCCAATAACAAAGAAAACCCACACTACTACTGTTTGTATGATGCAAACAACCTGAAATTTATAGAACTATGCAGAACTAATACAGATTTTCAAAGATCAGGTATAACCAAATCGACTTAGATTGGTTTTTCAACATTATTCATTATAAAAAACCCTTTGACAAAAACATAATAAATGACATGTGGTTTAATTGGCAATAAGACAACTATTCACTAGAAACCAAAATGACGCACAAGTACATGTCGCAATTGTGGTTACATGTAGTTTCACGACCTTCGGCAATGAGCAACATCCTTACAGCACTTTGTTTCGTAGCATAAAGATCGAAAATAAAATAAAATTAATACATTCGTGATATAAACAGAATAACATACAAATATTTGAAAATAAAGTAGGCATAAAACGTTGCTTGTAGCACAAATTTATCTGTGATCTGACCATCTATTTATTATAAAAACGATCCTGGTTACAATGAATAAATAGTTCAATACTTGTCAACCATATTTGCACTTTATTATGTATATCTTTGAAAAGAAGTATATTTGATGCTATGTGTATACTTCCTTGTTAGTTATACATCATTGAACTATGCAGCCACAATCAGCAATAATTTAATTCATTTAAATACACGACTACAAATTTTTGTTTGCATAAATTTAGGGTGCCAGCATGTCCCCCTTTTATTGAAAATATTGATACGTAACAAAATGTCAGTAGTTTTGACACCTCATGCTGACTTGTAAAACAACATTATTTGACCGCATCGACCAAAACTGACCATATGTGCACATTAATTTGTAAATATATATACCCGCCTAGTAAATCAGCCATATTTTATGTCAGGATTCCATGTATAATACAATAGACAGAATTATTGTAATACAATAACAACAAAGTTTTGTTTGCATCAATTTAGAATGCCAGCATGTCCTCCTTTTATTCAAAAACTTGATACATGTACCTAACAAAATGTTAGTAGTTTTGATACCTCATGCTGACTTGTACAAAAAAATTATTTCCCCGCATCAACCAAAACTGACCATATGTGCACATTAATTTGTAAATCTTTATACCCACATAGTACATCAGTCATAGTTTTTATGTCAGGATTTCATGTATAATACAATAGACAGAAATATTGTAATACAATAAAAAAAATAAAAATTCTCGCATCAATTTAGGATGCAGAATGAAATTTCTCGCATCAATTTAGGATGCCAGAATGACCTCCTTTTATTAAAAAAAACTTGGTACATGTACCTAACAAAATTTGTGTAGTTTTAAAAAATCATGCTGACTTGTACAACAAAATTATTTGACCGCATCACCGTATTTTTTTTCCAAATTAAATCAAGTTTTAAGAAGAAAAGCTATGTAGTGAGGGAATGTGATACACTAAGAATCAAAGCTAACCATTATTTATATACATAAACACTTGCAGAAAACTTCTCTATGATAGTTTCATATTAAAAATTTGCATATCAGGCAGTAGTACTTTTCAGGCCCCAATCAATTTTTTTTTTAAAGTTACTATCATCAGATTGTTTTAGACAATTATGACTATCTAATGTTTTATGTGTTCTTTTACAATGTGTATTTATTCATACTGTCCAACACTATTAATAGCTTTCGTTATTTTACTGTAGGGTACAAATTCCTGTTGAGAGGATCACTGGATGCGATTGAATGTGATGTTGAATATTATCAGCCATTTAAATTTTGGGCCAATGTAAGCAGTGAATGTCTTTTGCGGAAGTCAGAATGTACAGAGGAGGGACAGATAACCATTGACAGAGGCAATTCAACGTTTGATAGAAAATGCCGCTGCGATTATACCCAGGGCTACACATTTATCAAAACTCCAGTGAATGAATGTTTTTGTATGCCATCCGTTGAAGATTGTTCTTGTCATAAAGGGCTGTGTCCTATCGACCATATTTTGACTCCAGGTATGCAAAATTTACATTCATGCATATATATGTATATTATATATATTGTGTGGTGAAAGCAGAGTTTCCGTATTTTGGTTTTTATGGACAAGGCATATAAAGAAAGTATCAGTACTATATTGATCTCGCTCAGTGGCTCTTGGTTTTAAATGCAGATCAGTTTAAGATTATTCAAATAGATCCGCGATACTTATTACACATATATCGTAAGCTATCAATATAAAAAAGAAGATGTGGTATGATTGCCAATGAGACAACTATCCACAAAAGACCAAAATGACACAAATATTAACAATTATAGGTCACCGTACGGCCTTCAACAATGAACAAAGCCCATACCGCATATAGTCAGCTATAAAAGGATGAATGCTTAATGAATGCATTATATATGGTGATACGATTTGAATCGTCTTGAACATGAATGTAATACAGGTCATTGGTCGATAAATAACTAACAATCTATAAATCATAACAGTTTGAAATGAATCGTTAAGGCGTATGTTAGTTTAAATAAGCAACCCGTGCAACGTTTCATACCAGCAAACACTAGCTTATAGAACATGTAGACCTTAACCCAAACAAAATAATGAGAAAGAAAGATTAGATGGCTTCCTGTATACCAAGCTATTATTACATTATTTGTATTTTAGATTATGGATGTGTCAAACAAGAGGAATGGACTGGGCATTATGTTTGCCCTACAATTAAGATAACAATGTGAGTAAAGTCATAATTGGTACATTACTATACTACATGTAAGATTGCTAATGTCTTTTGTGTTATAAATCGTATTGGTACACGTATTTTGAAAGAGGTAGGGCCAATTTGCCAGACATTTTTTTCACAGAAGGGCCAATTTCAAAAAGTGCCGACAGCTAGAATAGAATTTACTATAAAAACAAAAAATAAAAATGCTTTTTGATCAATATCTCGATATATTTTGACTATATAGTTTACTAGTATATAATTTTACTTGTATCAAAGACAAAATAATGTATCGCTTATTGTGTGCAATCCTATGACTGTTCATACTCTTCACTACTTTCTATTCATGTGTTTACATGTATTAGATACATTCAAGGGACAACTAGCGTCTACCTGATGTAGGTGCCTGCATATTACCAATAACACGAAAATTTAATCTATAGAAATGAAGCCTACATGTAGGGGGTGATACCTATACATATAACTTAAAATAAGGCCATTGTATACAAGATTCATAACAACAAAAACAATTTTTCGAAACCTTTTTTGGACATAATATTATATGTAACAAATGCAGTCAAGAACAATTTTATCGCAAATTCAAACTGTATAGATACTAGTACTGAAAATTTTATACCCTACACCGGTAACTAAGTCATCAAAAAATAAAACAACACAACAGAACAAATCAGTTACACCACAAATCGTGATTGTAGGTAAAACAGCAAGAAGCTGTTGTATCTATATCACAACGAAGGGCTGATTTGTTAAAATGACAGAAAAGGCAATAATATAAAATGTGTTAGTAACACAGGGTGATCTATGACCAATTGATGAAAGATGTTCTCCGGTTGAAATATATACATGTATTATGTTATCTTATAGACGATAAAACCTTAAAAGACCAGGACAAATACAGATATACATACATTCAGAATGATAAAATGATAATTTGAATGTGTTCGATATTAATTGGCTCCTTGAATGGCACCTTGCATAAAGGATGTTAATAATAAAATAAAATCAATATTAGAAAATCAAGAGTCTTGGCCTTGTTTTTGTAGGAATACCTGTTCAAGGTATGTAAATAGATGATGTGGCGTATTTTCATGTACTATAATTAGCATATATCGGGCTATATAAAACATGATTTACCTATCTTAACGAATGAAACAAATTGCCGGCAAATTGGCTCTACCTTTTTGTTTTATTCCAGAACAGTACATTTTTGGGTTAAAACACTGAGGACAAGATTTTGTATACTTTATAGCTCATGACTATTTTAAGAAAGTACCTTCCAATTTATCATAATAAAATTATTCCAACTAATAAAGAAGACGGAACAGTTTTGCCAGTTTTATTTGTTCAATTTACATCAACAGTACTGGTTATAGACTACAAATGTCAACATGGTCAATGTGATCTTGTGTATCGTCCTGAACATAAATGTGACATTTGCCACTGAACGTAAAACAAATAACACTCAATGCATTGATAACTTGTAGACTTCCTGCAAGTGACTATATTGCTCAATATATTACCTTCATACTTTTTACATAAGTTTTTGCTGCCAGACACTTTGGCAAATAACGATCAAATAAAAGTTTGTATAATCTGTACACGGCTAAATTTAGAATGACTTTATTTCTAATGCCATTATTCTGTCAAGTTAATCTAGTTTCAACCATATAGGCTTAAAGGAGAAGAGTGTTCTACTAGACCAACACCCGTCCCAACTTTCGACACACCAGGTAATGGTTTTCTCCTTCCTGAGAGGAAACATTGTTTATATAAAAAAAAAACATCATTGATAGTTTGCCGTGACGGTTTTCACATTACTTAAAATGTAAATCTTTTGAAAGATAAACTAAAAAAACATCATAATTTTCAATGTTTGTTTATATTAAATATATAAAGTTGAAGTTGAATTATATAATGGAAATGTCCAATGAACGAATATATAACACACACATAACAATTATGTGTAAAACTGTAATAGTAATTGCATTGTCACATATATAATCTTAGACCGAAAACTATAATATAGTAGTAAATTTATTTAAATTATTAATTATTGTCCACCAGTTCCATATATAGATATAGGAAGATGTGGTATGAGTGCCATTGAGACAACTCTCCATCCAAATAACATTCATAAAAGTAATCAATTATAGGTCAATGTACGGCGTTTAACATATACCTTCAAGTTGGCTCAAATCGAAAAGCAAGCTATAAAGGGCCCAAAAATTACTATTGTAAAACCATTCAAAATGGAAAAACAACGGTATAATCTATAATACTAAAATTACGAGGTTCAATTTGTCAGCCGTCATCACGTAAAAACGACGAATCAAAGAATTCAACTTTATATTTAACAAATATAGTACAAAGGTGTAGATTAAAAATTACACCACTCCAGGCCCTTTTGTTTTCCATGTAATTAATATTGCCAATAATTAAGAAGTTCCGGTTCGAGTCCGATACCGATACCAATAGTATATTCACCTGTTTCCTATTACCTTATCTGTACGTTCCACATCTGACAGGAGCACCACCAAACGGTGTATTCGGGATTAGTATGCTATTTACACGGGTCATAATCACAGGGTTGACACTACTTAATTGTCAAATTGTTACCTTTTGTAGTACTTTAATCAGTAAGACTTTCTAAGATAACAAATCTGAACTAAAAATTAGGCGTATAGGTACAGTTTCAATTTGTTAGTGGGCATGCATGACATAAAACAGCGAATCAAAGAATTCAACTTTATTTATAACTAATATATGTCAATGCTGTTGATTAAAAAATACTCAATTCCAGGACCTTTTGTTTTCCAAATAGTTAATATTACCAATATTTGATAAGTTCCATTTCGACGGGTTCAAACAGAAAGATTTGAAAGCAGAGAAAACTGTGTATCTTATAATCGGCATGACTTTATCCGATGACAATACTAATACTAAAATAAAGCTTGCGCATAGTTATATACTTTAATTCATTCACGGACCCGAGATTTCACGGGTGTGTTCTAGTCTATATATAAAAAAAACGAGAAACGAGAAACACGAATGAATATCACAAACAAACGTCAACTACTGTACATCAGATTCCTGACTTAGGACAGGTGCAAACATTTGCAGCGGGATTAAACGTATTAGTGGTACAAAACCCTGTGTACAATTGTATATATGCTACCCACTCAGAACTAACATAAACAAAAGCATGACATAACCAAAAAGGACCGTTACTGCATCATTCGGCTAATATCTAAAAGCAATTTATCCTTGACATATTTCTATTATAACTATATTTCAATGTTAGATAACTATTCAGATCTTAAGTCTTTTTCGACAAATATGGAGTTATTAATTGAAGCTATTTGTACTGCATGATTTGTTTTTGGAAAAACATTTGTTCTGTCCGTTGTTAAATAACCTTTACATGTATCTTCTAAGGACCTGATATACCCAATATAATTCGAGCTGAAGAACCAATGTCTGCTAATGTATGGTTCACAGTTATTATCGTAGCAGGTAAGAAAATCTACTATTACATATTAGATACCTAGCTAGTGACGTAAATGTCACTATAAATTGTTTGATATCAACCATAAACTAGATATAACTACATGTAAATGTACCTATTAACAAATAAGATGTTGTAAGATTGCCAATTCGACAACAATCAACAAGAGACCATGTGCTACACACATTTATATTATATATATATATATATATATATATATATAATAAAAACTATAACACAAATTCCCATACGTTTCGGCCATTACGGCCTTCTTCATTGGAATAAATTACAACATTGAAACAACAATTACATCGCTTGGATACTTTACGTTATAATAACTTCTATGACGTTCATTTGCCGTATTTTTTGCTTTTTCAATATAAACATATTTATTATCGTTTATACATTGTGTTGAGTCCTTCAGGTTCTAAAGTCTTTAATTTTTTCATCCAAAAGGCTTCTTTAGTTTTTCTGTAAATTTCTGTCCCAAATACTGTCTCTATGGCGGTAACTTTCAAATTTGTCATTGAATGATTGTTCTGAATGAAATGGTTGACTACTGGATCTTCTGTTTTTTTGTGCGTATTTTTGAAAAGTTCAATAGCATTCGTTGATATAGTGTATCACCCGTTTGTCCTACATATAGAACTTTTTCACATTTTGTACAATTAATCGCATATATCACGCCTACGGTTTTATAATTTATTTGTCCCTGAATGGTATATTCTTTGCCGGTGTTGTCACAAAATACCTTGGTTTCATTTATATGCGAGCATAATGCACAATTTTTACCACATGGTCCACATCCATTAGTTTGTTTATGAAATAGTAAATTATGCTTTTTGTGCACTAAGATGTCTTTTATGTTGTTATCGCGTTTAAATGCCACGATAGGCGGATCGGGGAATATTTTCTTTAGTCTTTCAGATTGATGGAGAATTTTAAGATATAAGTATGTCTGAGTCAGTGACAACTCTACAACAGATTGATCCATTGGATCGCCATCAATGATGGTGATACATGGCTGTGTACATAATGTATATACAACTCGTCTAAACATCAACCCAACAATGTTAGATCTGTAAATTTGCTTTCGCAATTTTTTGGTTCTTCCCTCGCCGGGATTCGAACCCATGCTAGCGGATTTAGGTCCTCGTACGGCTCAACAATGAGTACAATCCGTACATCATAGTCTGCAACAAGTTAATCATAAAGCAGGCCGTACATTTGTTGGTTTGATTTGTTTAACATTTGTCATTTCGAGGTTCTTTCGAATTCCCAGTTTCATTTTAAATATGCGCCTTGGAATTTTTCCTTTTCACTTGTACCAATTTAGTCACTAATATTGTTGTTATTTTCTTTTTGTTTGGTTCTTCTTATCTTTTAAATTAGCAATTAAATAAGCGACAAGTTGATTTTACTTGAAGTTTGTTATTCGTGCTATTTATTTTTGAAAGTCAATTTGTATTACACTTAATAATTGTTTTGCGCTTGGAGCCCTTTACCCGATCTACTGTAACAAGTAGCGTTAACACTCTAGTCATGAAACACAAACATGTATATTAGAAGTGAACTCCAATACACGAAAGATATATGACACAAAGGATATAAAAAGGAATAACGGATATGCTAGAAAGGTTAACTATGCCTGAGTGAATAGTAAACAGTCAATTAATATCGAAAAAAAAAATAATAGTTATAATGTTATAAATTTTGTGACTTTTAAAATTGATTTATTTGATAATTTGCAGGAAGTATAGCGGTTTTGATCGGTTTGAAATGTTTGCCGAAATGCTATAGTAAGTAATAAAGCAGTAGCTGCCATGTATTTTTGCATTCGGTTTAAAAATAGAAAACACATACTTATTATTTTATTCCTCAATGCAAACCTGTTAAATGTAATATATACTCCAGTAAGGATACAACTTGATCTATTTATATACGTACGTGTTCGTAAAAGAAAACGCTCTGAACACATTTCTTTTTAATTTTTTTTTTTATTTATCTTATCTAGTATTATTACTCAGGCTTTTCTACACAGGAATAGATTACATTAGCTGTATTCGACAAAACTTCTGCGTACTTTATTTTACCCTTTGAACTTTTTTGGATTTGAGCGCCACTGATGAGTCTTTTGTTGACGAATCGCGCATTTGGAGTAAACATTAAATCTAATTCTGGTTTATATAACGAGTTTATCTCAACAAATGACTAATCAAATTGTACATAGTTACTATGTTATGTGTTCTTCATGCCACCGTCACATTCGCGGAATTCACACACAGATTGCTAAACATCACGGATTATTACAATTTGATCACTCTAATGATCGATATATGAAAGTTATTGATTTATTACGATATAATAAAGATACCCAATATCAAAGTTTGAAAAATAATGCTTATTTCATTACGTGCAGATAGCATTAATATTGTACTCTGACTTGTACATGCATCAAGAAACAATGAACGTCCTAGTTATTGCCCTTTACAATACAGCTACCAAACACACAGAAAAGACTAGTTCATTCATATTTGTCTTAAGACATATGATTTTTTTTAAATGCAATTATTTACAGAATTGCAATCAGAAATCGTCAGAAAAGATGAGATAAATACAAGACTTAAAGAACAGGAAGAAGGTGTTAAAGATTACGTGAATGAACAAATGAAACACAATTTAGAAGAATATGTTCAAGGTAAGTAAATGCATATTTAACAGAACAAAGGAGAATAGCTTAAATTGATGATGACGATGCTTCCTTTATATGAGTGTTAACATTTCCTGTAAGGCTTACACCACGAAACATTAAAAAAATGCAAGCATCTTCTTGCAGGTATGCTCAAGACATTTATGAATCTAAGGCCTTCGAAAATAAATACTAACATCACACTATGTTAATTTTTCGTGCACGCACAAGCATAATAATTAACTGCAGTGTAGGCAAGATATGTGCTTCTTGCAGAGGAAAAAGGTTTGCTATGCCATCAGAGGTACATTCAATAAACATATAGTGAAAAAATCTAAATTGATGAAACTATAGACATTGAGCAATTAAAGCTGCAATATTAAGAACCCCCAAAGAAATAAGTTATAAGGGTCATTAAACGTGTTTTACCATGTTTACGTTCCAAAAACTTTGTACACTTGTAAAATCAGACAACGGAATTATTTTAACATATTTTGACTGGAAAAGTTTTAATGCGTTCCACGAAGCTAAATGGACTTACTATAACTTCAGTTTAACTTTCAGTCGGAATTCAACACTTTGTTTATAGCATGACGTTTTTGCATATTCTTTTGTATTTGATTCAGCCGATGTAACCAGGAACTGTACACTGTATGTATCTTCCTTAACGAGTTGCTTGTATTGATTTACAAGTACCTTTTTAGTTTACATAAATCTGATACATGCATAAATATACAGATGTATAAGTTGTTATTAATTTTGAATTTTATTCAGATTACATGAAAAGTAAAGAAAACGAGGTCAATGAAAAGATTCCGCCCAAAATTCAAGGTAAATGTCCGAGGAAAAATGAAAACGAAAAATCAGATTGCAAAATTTAAATACACATCTAATTACTAATATTCATTAGTTGTTAAACACATTTTCTTATCTAGAACATAGTTGATCGAAAATGGTTGAAACACCGTAGCCAAAACTCTCGCTAATATGACAGTCTCATCAAATTTCATCATTTTGACAATAATATTTGAACAAAAAAAACAGACATAGAAGGTTAAAATGACAAAGATAGGGATGCAGCAGTCAACATTGTGTTATAATTCAAAAAACTATAAAAAAAAAAAACAAAAAAAAACATGTTAACAAACCAAATTAAAAAGGCGTATTTACAATGCACACTAGTAAAAAAACGAAAGACAATTATACAGAAATTTCTTATAGGACATGAAACATCCTTAATACACACATACAGCATATATACATTCAATTATGATAGTTCACACGTTTTGCAATGAAAAAGTGCGTAAATATGATACTGTAATAAGGAAATAACAATCAAAACCACGGAGAAAACAAAGACTCACAAAACCTTAGGACATTTACATCAACAGGTATGAAGAATAAATAGGAAACAACACGAACTCAACTAAAAACCGGGAGTTAAATCATGTGCTCCGGAAGGGTAAGCTTATTCTGCACCGTATATGGCATCCTCCGTATTATTTTTTTGTTCAGTTCGGTAATAATGGAAAGTTATTAAGGCTGAGGAAGAATATCAGATATGATTTCTGACACACATTTGTCATAAGGGCCAAACAGCTCATGATGGCGACCGTAAAATTTCCGTAGAATATTAGAGAATACATTACTACGATGTAAAACTTGTGTCTGATCCATTTGTAGTTTTGAACAGTAAATTATGTTTAAACTACACTAATAATTAACAATTAGAACATTAACAAAATTGAAATAAAAAGCATATTTTAGCTTCTCAATAATGGCATTTCCTATTTTTAGTTCATGTGTATATAACAGCAAGGGACTGCGGATTCATTTGGAAAATATATCTACCAGTTTTAAACGATAATCCACAGCTCGGTTTTCTTGTCATGTTCCCTAACTTCGGTAGATGCAAGTAAAAACGAGAAATGCTACTGTTTCGCAAATATGAGCTGGTAGATTGTTATGTAAGTCTTTGTCAAAGACAATTGTTGATATGTTCAAATCCCGTAATTGTTCTTCAATTGTGACATAACTGAGAGTCTGATCATTAAATATAAAACATCATGAGCAACAAAAAGAGTGTCACATGTTTAGCTGGACTTTCTTGTCCATCTGGAGAACCTGGGGTTGAAGTCATACAACTTTGCTCAGTGCTCGGAGCACAAAATTCATGCTCGAAACACAAAATCCAGTATTTTGATTGGTTGATTTTGAGTCTGAGTACAAAAATCGTGCTCGAAAGTTTTATGACCGCAAGGCCTGATGTCACGTTCGGATACATAAGATACTACAGGTAAATGTTATGGCTACATGGCAATTCTGAAACACTGAGAATAAAGAGACAATTTTATATCTATATTATAGAGACCATTTTATATTTCAGAGAAATATAGTCAACACATAGAAGAATGGAACAATGACAACGACAAGTACATTATAACTGAGGCAACTGATTATATAGATGAACGTCTCAGAAATAACAATTGCGTGCTTGTAATCGGTCGCCAAGGAGGTGGAAAGTCCTCCATAATTCGTCATATTGCTCTGAAATTATACACGAACGAATCTTACGATATCATTCCAATTGTATTGGGTCCACACGATATACTAGATTATCACAATGAAAACCGAAAACAGATCTTTGTTATTGATGATTTCTGTGGAAAATTAGTTATCAATGCTCAGAACGTTGACTTATGGTCTATTCAAATCGACGATGTTTTAAAATTGATCGAAACAGATGAAGACAGGCAAACTGAAGGACAAGGACTTGTCAAATTTCTTTTTGCAACAAATGAAGACATTTTTAACGACAAAATATTCGGAAATCGCCTCCAGCAATTGTCACCGTTTTATTGCAAACTCTCAGAGAAACCTTTAAAAGACAGCGAAAAGTTACAAATGATTAGGAAATATATACCAACCGAGGAAGCAAATATAAAAGAGACAATGCTATCACATGAAGTATATTTTCCTCTGCTTTGCAAAATATCAGAAGGCAAAACTGCCGATCAGATTGTGAAGCTGTTCGCCAATTTAAACGATTTCATTAAACAAGATTTATTAGCACTTAAAGATACCAGTGTTTTACATTTCTGTATTATCACACTATGCGCCTTATTTGAAAACTGTTTTGACGAAAAAATGTTAAATGAAAATTTTAGATTTGCAAATAGTAAGGAGGAAAAGGCTTTCAATGAAATTTGTGCTGAATTCAATTTAGGTCTTCATAAAGAATCAAATAGAATGCGCTTGAAAGAACAATTACAATCGGTTGGAGAAACGTATGTTTCTAAAACTGGGGATTATTATAGTCTTATACATAGCAAGGTATATCAAGTCGCAGAGATTGTATGTGCAAAATCATTTATAAATTGCTTTATCAAATTCGCACCTATTTCATTTATTGCTGCAAGGTATCGCTTTAAATCGACCACCGTAGAGAAAAACGGCAATGTTGTTTGGATAAATGAAGCCGATACCGAAAAAAGATATTTCAATAGATTGTTTATGGATTTAGAAGAGGGGGTAACTTACAGCACGTTTCACAATGCTCAGCTCTGTAATATAACGTACAGGGAAAAGTTCTGTACCTACTGCACAAAGAGAAAAGAGAAGCTTACAGAACTTCTTCTTCGAATAAAAGAAAGTAACAAAGCCCTACTCTTGAACGAGCAAAGTTCCCCTGATGACCACCCTGATTATGAAGACTATTTAGATTTTAAAGAACAGTATCACTTTATGGATCACAAAATGCGAAAACCACTTATCGAGTCAGCATGGGAAGGATGTAGCGACATTGCCAAAATGCTGTTAGAGATGGAATGTGACGTCGATGAAACCGATAAATTTGGAAGAACTGCTTTGTTTGTTGCTAGCTATCGCAACAAAACAAACGTTGCTATAAAATTAATAGAAAAGGGCGCGCAGCATGACTTATGTAATGCAAAAGGACAATCTCCGTTATTCATAGCCGCTAGACACGGTAACTACGATATCATAAAAGCACTTTTAAAAAAGAAAGCTAGTACTGAACTTTGTGATCCCAGTGGACAGACATCGTTGATGGTAGCATCCACATGTGGCAATAAGGACGTTGTAGAAGCATTATTGAAAGCAGGGGCAAATATCTCAAAATGTGACAATGTTGGTAGGTCCTCTCTCTTTTTAGCAAGTTTAAATGAGCGAAAGGATGTGGTCAATTTTTTGATAAGAAACAAAGCAAACGTCCACCAATGCAACAAAACAGGATTATCGCCACTTTCTGTGGCTTGCGGGAAAGAAAATTCGGATTTGTTAGATATTCTGATTAAAGCAGGAGCCGACATATCAAAAGAAGACAACAATGGAAGATCTCCATTATTTATTGCATGTGAAGGAGGATTTGACAATATAGTAGATATCTTGATCAATAAAGGTGCAAACGTTATGAAATGTGACTGGGAGAACAAATCGCCTTTATTAATAGCCTGCGAAAAAGGTCATTTGAAAATTGTTCAGTCTTTGATAAAAAGTAACTCTAGCATGATAAACCTTTGTGATGAAGATGGTAGATCGCCATTGTTTGTTGCATGTCAAAAGAGGAGAACCCAAATAGCGGGATTCTTACTAGAAAACGGAGCAAATCTAAATAGTTTCGACAATAAAAGTCGTTCTCCATTTTATGCTGCCTGTCGATCTGGTGACCTTGCAATTGTCAAGCTTTTATACACCAAAGGGGTTACAAAAAATCACTGTAACATATGGGGAAGTTCACCTTTATTCGTTGCTAGCAGAGAAGGTCATTTTAATGTTGTTGAATATTTAATTGATCTGAAATCTGATGTTTCAAAAGCTGATTCAAATGAGAAGACACCGTTGATAGTCGCATGTGAAGAAGGGAACGTAAGAATAGCAAGGATCTTGATGGAATCAGGTGCTGATGTTAATCACTGCGATAAAGAAAAAAGATCGTCTTTACACGTAGCATCTTTTTGTGGACACACCGATATTGTCAAATTGCTACTCATGTATTTAGCGGATCAAACTCTTCGTGATATCGATGAACACACTCCTTTGGAAATAGCACACAGAAAGGAATTCGCTGACATCGTTGCACTTTTAACTTCTAAAGAACTGTCGCTAAACACTTACCATTAATGTCTTTAATTATATTATAAGCATATCAAGTTTTTGTGAGACTCGTAGTCTTATTACTTGAACAAAATAGCGGATAACGTCACGATAACCACATTGCACCGAGTACTTAAATTGAACCTATTTAACATAAACAGCTGAGAAGTTCTTAAACGTTTCTTTGAGACTAAATAATTTTTTATTTTTTTTTTGACATTATACACGTCTTACAAAATAGGTGAATATATTCAAATGTACACTAAAAGAGGGACGGAAGATACCAAAAGGACAGTCAAACTCATAAATCGATAATAAACTGACACCATCAAGGCTAAACATGAAAAAGACAAATAGACAAACAATAGTACACATGACACAACATAGAAAACTAAAGAATAAGCAACACGAACCCCACTAAAAACTAGGGGTGATCTCAGGTTCAGTGTATATCAACGGAAGATATAAATGTTCAGTTTATATCAACAGATGAAGCATTCACTTTAAAAAAAATGTACGAATACGCCGCCATGCGACATTCACATTATTTGCCTGTTTATCTTTAAGGCATGGCGTTGTTGTCAGTTTATTTTCGATCTATGAGATTGACCTTTACCATGTTTACTCTGGTATCTTAAGTCCTTTTTTACAAACAATCATCCCTCAAAAAAATTAACAAAAACATAGATGCTAGCATCCGTTAAAAAAAAGACGAAAAGTGAGCATGTACTAATGTCCAATTGTTCTAAATATTAGAAAAAATAAAATAACATCTGTTATTCGTTTTTTACTGATGTGAATTTCAGCTTGGATGCAATTTGGATACTCCAGATTACGGACAGTTTGTAGATTGTTTTAATACATTTTTTCTAGAACTCAATATTGATTAAATATTAAATTGGTGTACCTATATAATAAATAAGGATACGGCTACACAATACAGAATTGAAAGTTTTGTCTTGATCATAAAAAAACGTAGGTGAAAAAACTGTCAAAATAGATGCAATGTGGGTGCCGTCACGTTAAACGTCAATGTTTTATTGAATTTAAAAATACTGGATAATACATAATGTGTATACCATGTTTTTGTAGATATAATATTTGTTGGAAAAAAAGATACGAGGTCATCCACAGATCCTATAAAATGAAACCACTGCATTTCAGAAATATTGATAAGATACATAAAATAAAATGATGAATAGTAATGGGGAATTTGTAAAAGAGACAACAACCCGACCAAAGAGCAAATAACAGACAAAGGCAACCAATGTGTCTTCAATGCAGTAAGAAAAACCCAGCTCCCGGAGGCGTGCTTCAGCTGGCTCCTAAACACAAATGTATATTAGTTATGTAATAATGGACGATGTCATGAATATAAAAGAAACTAACAGAAACTAAAATTGAAAATTAAGACTAACAAACGACAGAGGCTTCTGACTTCGGAAATGCGCAAACATGCTGCGGAGTTACGCATGTTTTTCTGAGAATGCAACCCTTCCCCTACATATCTAGCCAATATAGAATAAAACAAACGCACGTCAATATGCATGCACAGAAAACAAAATCAGTTTAAAAGAACTCCGAGTCAGATAACAAAAGAAACTAAAAATAATGACAATGATACATACATTAAAAAAGGAAAACTGGTTACTGACATGCTCGCTCCAGAACTTAATTAAACTAATAAGAAGATTATGTATTCATCATACAAATATCAATTCAATACCTCCCTTTATGGGTTGAGTTTCATAGCATCATAACATATATGAGCTGGACATTACCCGTATTATGCCACCTACTGGTTTTAGAATAAATGTATGTATTTCCGATGTATCTACGCTATTAGTGAATCAGTATTAAAATCTAAATATGCACTCTTTAATGACCTGACAACAGTATAGTAACTTTGTTCATTCTTAATAAGTCAGTTTACAGGTTTTGTCAGCCTTTGAGATGAAGGCCAATATTTTGTGTGCTTTGTAAAGAATATTACCACAACAAATCGAATGTGAAATACCTGAACGTATAAGATGTCTGCATGTTGAATTATATTTACGAATGCTTATTTTTATGATTAATATAAAAAAGAAGTTGTGATATGATTGCCAATGAGACAACTAACCACAAAAGACCAACATGACACAATTAAAAACTATCGGTCACCGTACGGCCATCAACAATGCACAAAGCCCAAACCGCATAGTCAGCTATAAAAAGACAATGTAAAACAATTCAAACGAGAAAACTAACGGACTTATTTATGTTAAAAAATTAACGAAAAACAAATATGTAACACATAAACAAATGACTACCACTGAATAACAGGCTCCTGACTTATGAAAGTCATATAAAATGATTGACCGGTGAAAAATAATGTTTATCTAATTCTTGAACCAATGCAAACATATATCATTAACTTAGTTTTCTGTGCACGATTTTATGATATTTTGTTTTGCATAAATTTCGTATAACCGTTAACAATCATTGCAATCGGCCAGTCTTGTTGTGAAAATATGGCAGCTTATCAATGGTCGTGTTTTGAGGCCCAAATTTCACATTTGTCACCGGTTTGTAAACAACAAACAAAGAAGCATGTATATCCAGGTAAGCGCGTGCATAACAAGTACAATGAAATAAAGTTTATCTTAGCGATATTAACGTTTGGATTTCCAAACGAACTTGCGTGTTGCGATCAATGGATTTTTACGAGAAAGGTCACGCTGCATACGGAAAACATATGGGCGAACTGTTTGCTGGAATCAAGCAATTGAAAAAAGTATTTTTTCTAGATTTTGACAAATTATATTTTTTTTTAGAAAAGTAGATGTACATACATATTATAATAAAAACTAGCCATTTAGTTATAAAAAGCATAATTATGCATGATTTTTTTTAATTTGAAGTCTCATATGACTTTATTATAATTTTTAAAGGTTATTTAAATCTCCAAACATTTTGTCACATGTGTATACCTTGCTGATTTTTTTCAACAACAATGATAAGTTTACATATTTTTCTCTTTGCAAAAGGTATTCAAATCTTCGTTATTGAATCCGTGTATAAATCAATCAAAATGTAATATATTTTTCGAATTTACATAAAGATTATATTTTAACAATTGTTAACACAAGAAATCAAGCTGGCATTTATTTCATTTCGATTGGTAAAAATACAAGTAGTATCCAGTCGAAATATTTCACTTTTTCAATTGTCATTTGATGCAAATGTACCAGATACCAGTTACGTTCTTTCACATTTCTCCAATTTACAATTTCAGTTAAGGGTCTTCATGCGAATTCTTTGATGTAGAATTTACTAGTTTTAAGTATTCTTAACTTGTTTAATGATGATAATTATATTGATAGCAATATTTTTTTTTCAAACTTGAGCGAGCATTTGAGTTTTCGTTTGGATAGATCTAGAACTTCTTGTTATACGTTTAACTGATGCTTGATTTAATCGATAATAAATCATTTGTAGATAATCCTAATTAAATACTACATGCTACAGTTTATAGAAAACAAAATCAAATATTCACGTCCTATATAATGTTGGTAGTTTAAACAGATATAGGAAGATGGGGTATGAGTGCCTATGAGACAACTTTTCATTCAAATAACAATTATAAAAAGTAAAATGTTGTGTAAACATTTTCAGCGGGATTACACGTTTTAATGATACCTAACCTTCTCCTTTTTTTTCTGAAACGATAATATCACATCACAACATAGAGAGACACATCATAAAATTTCAATTGGAAGGCTTAACTAAACAAAGAAAAATTGCACATTAAGACAATGAGCGCTATGTTGCATGTTTCGACAGATAAGTCCGTGTTCAAAGCAGATCCTGGTGCTGTGTTCCATTATTTAAGGATTTCGCTGGATTTTCAAAATATACATCTAAATCTTCAATTATATAAAGATACATATTATTATACATATATACACTCTTGGTTAAATTCTGGTTTAATTTTTAAACAGATAGTAAAACCAGCAGAAAGTCTTACTTATAAATAACAAAGTCAGAAAAGTTAAAAACTAATCAGTTCTGCAAACACGAGAATTCAATAATGATAAAATGTATGTGTTCTGATGGTACAGTGCTCCACCAAAGACTAAATGAAAAAGTTGTAAACAAGATCACCGTTTATTCGTAAAAAAACACATCACATTGCAAATCAAATTTTAATATTGCTCAACACAACATGTGTAAAAGATTCAAACGAGACATAGCAAAAAAAAGACGAAAATACAGCAGTTAGCAATTATCAGTATATACCAAAAACACAGTTATGGCGCTTTATAGCTCACACATATTATAACTCATCACTTTCAAGCTGCTGAGTAAATGTAAGACATTCTGTTCAGTTGTACTTAGTAAAATCGGAAGAATAATTGTAAGCTACAATAATGATTAAGATTCAAAGTGTCAACAAACACAAAAGTAGCTTATCAAATATTAGGACAATCTGTCCTGTCGTACCTGCAAAATGTGTGACAAATGTTTATTGGTCAAACAAACGGTCGGGCGGACGACCAGACAATATGAATGACATGTATCCCCTGGCTTCAATGTTAGGGCAATAAAATCAACAGCTTAATTTAAAACTGCAATTATCTAATTATACAATATTAAGTGATAATTGTAAAAAAAATAATAACCTACTGTTGCAGCTCGATATCTTCAGAGTATCAAAGAAACTGTTCACAATACTACAAAAATGAAAGTTCTGAGAAAATGCAATAAAATTGACTGTATCTTAATCTTACGAATTGTTTTACCATTTAGTACATTATCTATGCACTTAAAGTTTTGTGTTTGTTGAACTTGAAAGATTATTCTATGTCGATTGAAAGTATGACTTGAAATAATCAAAAACACTTAAAAGAGACTCTGAGATACAACCCAAGAAGTCATTATTCTTTAATAATAATTAAACTCGTACGCAGTAGTCCACAATTACGTGTAGGTCATTGTGTGGATTCGTCAATTTACCAAGGACAAATATATTTACATTTTGTTTTTGTAAATTACTACACTGTAAGTTCAATCTGTTCAATTCGATAAAAATCCATTGATCCTTTAGTTTTGATCAAATAAACCGCTGATATTGATCAATATCACAGGTAATAAAATCAACGGTACCAATTTTGTTGCACCAGATGCGCATTTCGACAAAACATGTCTCTTCAGTGATGCTCGTGGCCAAAATATCTGAAGTCCAAAGCTTATATAAAAGATGAAGAGCTATAATCCAAAAGGTCCAAAAAGTATAGCCAAATTCGTGAAAAGAATCAGAGCTTTGCATGAGGGAGATACATTCCTTAATTACACACGTAAAATAGACTTCTATATTAAGAAATGTTAAACTGATTACATGGCGCTATTGTTAGATATGTTTTTACCTGGCAGACGATCAAGGACTTTGTGGTGTCTTATACATTAAAATGGTCTTCGCTCACATTTGTGTTTATTATGTCAGGATATCAATGATAACTACAATTAACTAGGAAACACCAAAAAAACATCCTTAAAAGGTAAATTTAAAATATATTACATTTCGCTGCTCTTTTCTAAAGATGGTCTGTTTCGTTTTCTCATAAGAAACTCATTAGCATTGATCTTTTGTGTTTAGTTTAATTTTTTTGTCTAATGGTGTAAAATTTAGCTGTGTAATTCAAGATGACTGTTTTGATTACCGTAGCTGTGGTTGGCAAAACCTTCAGGACTTTTGGTCCTCAATGCTCTTCAACTTCGTTTAATTTTTGGCCATTTCAACTGTTTTTGACTCGAGCGTCACTGACGAGTCTTTTGTAGACAACGTAAATACAAAATTTAATCCTGGTACATTGTGTATCTATATATATGATGAGTTTATTAACAACCACTTGGCCGATGCCACTGCTGGCGAAGTTTAATTTCCAAGAGGGTATCACAGCCTAGTAGTCAGCATATGTGACTTTTCTGTATTGGTGTGAATGCTTACCTGTCATCAGATCAATCTATACACTCTTTTCTCCGTAATTAAACTACAAGTTCTTCCTTTGACATGGCTATTTTATTAACATACGTTAGTGAAATAAAATAGAAGTGTAAACAAATTAGAGGTTCAAAGAATTTCCTCACCGATAATTCATCGCACATAATAATTTCTAGGATTATTTGACATTCCTTGCATCTAAATGATATTTAACCAAAACAGTGCATACCGATCCTACATGAGTCTTCCTGCAGTTGTATTCATCCTTCGTCATTTTTTGTTGGTTATTTAAAGTAGTTGGTTAAAACAGGTGTCATAACATGGGTGTTTTCATATTATTTCTGATATATGTCCTCATATATTCATGTTTTGGATTATTGATTTTTATCAGCTAAAAATCAAGCTAATACGGATACCCTTGATGCTATTGGAAGTACACCACTATTAATTCATGGTCTCATTGTTCATGTTAAATTCTTCCATTTCAAGTAGTCACACCTCTTTTATTTTAAGTTCAAATAAAATGGCAATCATTACTTTATGGTGTCTTGTACTGAAAAAATAAACTTACTTTTAATGGCACATAAGAAAGAACTGGTTCCCGGAACTTCAAATATACCAAAACAAGTACTTCAGAGCTGACAAGCACACAAAATGTACCCTCTTTTTAAAATTTGGTGCAGTTTTTTTAATAATTGAAATTAATAGTCCAAAAGTGTTCTACACTGATCACCAGTCCTTCAGCTTTCATTTGATGCCACAAATACCTAAATATCCTACATATTATGAAAGTTACACCCATGCGTAGGAACTATTTTGTGTTAAAAATGTACTACTTTCTGGTATGTGCTATCTGGCCGGGCCAGAATTAGTGGTGTTACACCTATACAACTACTTGAACATAACACAGGAATAATATGAAACACCAATTCAATAATACTATGCTATTTCGTATGACCGTCGTTCTACATATTATCTAAGAAGGCTATAATATTTTCATTTCAGGCTACCAACCAATATGGAACAGGAAATCTATGTTTGCGGAGAAATTGACAAAACTGTTTTCACGTTGGAAGAAAACGACGTAACAACTATCGATTCAAGGTAAACACTCACTTATAAATGTTTTACAAATGAACTGATTGTATGTTTTTCTTTCTTTTGTGAGTATGAATTCGAAGTCAGATCATGCAGGTATCAAGAAAAGACATACTATAATATAGGGTTATTGCATGAATATTGGGGAATATTGTGCCGAGTAGAATTTTATATTGCACGAGCTTGCGAGTGCAATAAATATGTTCTACGAGGGACAATATTTCACAATATTCACACAATAACCCTTTTTTTGTATAGCAATATAATATTTGAAAGTAAAAATTGGTTTAAACTAATATTTTGTCGTTGATGACGTCATGAATTTTTAAGATTTATCGCACTAATGCAATATTGGAATTTATTGCACGCTAATTTTTTGTTACTTTCTGTGGGAAATATTATATTGCTATACAATAATACAAGTTATTTTCTATTTTTCTGTCAGAAAACTGCTGAGAAACAAATTAATGCGAGCAATTTTATATTATTCGAGTTATAGTTTAACCATTCAATTAACGTATTTAAGAAACATTAGAAACATTTTTCCTTAAAATGACATGACATGGAAGACATTACTAAGTATAATACACAAGAAGAAATCTATAGGCCGAATTTCTTTACTTCGTGTTTCATACTCAGTTATTGTCAGAATTTGCTTTATCCATGTCATGCACAAATAATTCAAACAAGGAGTCGGTAGAGCGCTTTACTTCACGTTTTGTATTTTTTAAAGATTTTACCGACTACCTCTTGTTTATTTCCAATATTTGGCTATTCATGGGAAAAGTGATACAATAGAGATCAATTGGTGGAAAACAGTAATGGCATTACTCCTGCAGAAGCTCTGGAGAATGTTCTAAATAAAATATGTATTTAAATCACAAAAAATGAACTATGACGCACCAAGCCTAAACAAGCAATACCACTAAATGCATTGTTTAAATGTGGTAAAAGCTATTTAAGGGATGACTGTAATATTTTTTTCTGTCTATGAAGAAATAACATAAAAAATTTGGTGCACACTGAATAGACAGAAAAAATATTACAGTCATGAAAAAAAATTAGCACATAAAGTTGAGACAGCGTACTTTGATACATAAATAACAAAATTCAGTGTTATAGATATAAGCATGATAAGGTGCAAGAAATAATCAACAATATTATATGTCGCCTCTCGTTTGCGGTAAACCATATTTTCTTCAAGTGTATTTTTTTTGGTATTAAATCAAAATAAGGTTCATTTTGTTACATGTTCTGATTCGTTTGATTTACCGCCAACGGCACTAACTTTTTACATTTTGTAATGTCTTATGTGCTGTATTTGGACCCCTCTACGACGAAATTTGCTTTGCATGCTCAAGTATCATTTTTTTAAGTCAGTACTATTAGAGGTTTGAACGTTGTTTTCAATATAAACTTATAAAACGCCACCAAAATCTGTATTGTTTGTAGAGTCTAGATGGTTGAGTGGTCTAGCACGAAGGGCACAGTACATGGCGATTTGGTCTCAAGATATCTCAGTAGCATGAGTTCGATCCAGGCCTAGGAAGGACTCACAATTTGTCTCTGTAAATTTACAGATCTATTAGTCTTGGGCTGTTATTTAGACGAATCAAATAAACATAATAAACTAGTTGCACCCGAGATCACCCATAGTTTTTGGTGGGGTTCGTGTTGTTTACACTTTAGTTTTCTATGTTGTGTCATGTGTACTATTGTTTTTCTGTTTGTCTTTTTCATTTTTAGCCATGGCGTTGTCAGTTTGTTTTATATTTAGACGCATGTCCCTTTGGTATCTTTCGTCCCTCTTTCTTGAATAATGAATGAAATGAACCGAAATCAACAGTTACATTCGAGAAAAGTATTTGTTTTCAATTTTAATGTTATGAAAAATAAATATTCGTATTTAATACGGAAACAGAGGACACGCTATGTCACATGGAGCAAGAAGATGAATGCAAGAATGAGTGAGTACTGCAAAGATGTAGAAACAATATTTTTAAGCGAGTATTAGAAAAGTAAAATAATTTATTGGTCGTCTACATGTTTATAATTTCAGACTTAATGAAGCTCAACACGATCTAGATAATGCTAAACAACAAATATAATTTATGATAGAAGAAACCAAGTCTTTCATGACTGCAATAACCAACCAAAATAAACTTATTTTTGAAACAGAAAACAAGTATGCAATGATACTAAATTTTTTTTTTCTTATTATTACATGTATCCACAGTCTATTAACATATTGTTGAGATATGATGTCATAGGAAATTGTTTTTCTACGTTGTAAAAGTAAATGTAATCCAGGAATATATACCCGTAAGGCTTTTCAACTATTTTGATCTGACCGGCACTGATGAGTCTTATACAAACAAAACACGCATCACACTATAAGCTCGGCACCATTGATAACTGTAATGTACATGTTTGCTTGATGTGTTATAGTTGCTAAATACAAATGTTCATGCTGTAATATTTCATGATTGTAAAATTCAAATTTTAATGTTTTGTTTTGTTAATAAGTATTTTGTTTTGTGTTATTAAGTACACAGCTCTTTGTAAGAACCAGGCAGAGTGCGATACATGCAGGTTTCATATTTTTTCTATAATTGGCCTAGTAGAAGCAATTAATGAATACTGCTCATAGATAAATTTAAGTGGGAAAATATGAGTGGTTGCCATGGTAACGGACAAACAATTTTTTGGTTGTTCAGCACAGTAAAATCTTTCCAAAATCACCTATAGCACCACATTTCAGAGCCTGATTATGAAAAGAATCATACATTTTTCATTAATTTTCATATGTAACATTGATAGAACTTGGTATAAGCCTCCTTTCAGTGAAGATTGCATATCAACCAAATTTTCAACTTTTCTGAAATTTGGATATTAGCAGAATTTTAAATTTTCTGTTGTGTTTTTCAAAAAAGTGCAAATGTGTACAGAATAGTTAGCACTGTAGTTATAAAATTTGGATACTACTATACCAAATTTTAAAAAAAAAATGTGTGGGATATTTTTTAGTTATATCACGATACATTTGTAGCAACCGATTTTTTTCTTGGAAACGGAGTTTTCATTTGCAGAATATTGCAGTTTAAGAGCTTAAAAGAGGGACGAAAGATAGCAAAGGGACAGTCAAACTCATAAATCTAAAACAAACTGACAACGCCATGGCTAAAAATGAAAAAGACAAATAGAAAAACAATAGTACACATGACACAACATAGAAAACTAAAGAGTAAACAATACGAACCCCACTAAAAGCTAGGGGTTATCTCAGTTGCTCCGGAAGGGTAAGCAAATCCTGCTCCACTTGCGGCACCCGTCGTGTTGCTTATGTGAATACAAATCCGGTAAATAGTCTAATTCGGTAGGTCAAATTCATGAAAGGGAAGGGGATTGTAGTTACAACGTAAGGAACATATCCGATATCATTTGTGAAACGGTTATTCCATAACGGTCAACCAACTCGTGATGGCTTCCGTAAAATTTACGGAGGGATGATTTCAACTTCACCATTTGGAACTCTTGGTTTAATAGCTTCCTTTTGAGCAGTAACCCTCTATCAAGAAAATCATGATAGAAAATGCAAGCACGGGAATATCGTATCAATTGGGAGATATATACCCCGTATGTAGGTGTTGCTGGAATGTTGCTACTTAGAAATGGAAAGTTTACAATTTAAAAGCTGAAATCATCTCTTTTGTCGTAAAGTTTTGTCTTCAACCGACCCTCATTGTCAATTTCTAGATGTAAGTCAAGATATGAAGCCGACTTAACTGTATCTGTAGTATCCTTTATCTCCAATTCGATGGGATAGATGCGTTCCACATAGTCACCAAATTTTGAATTGTTTAGTGAAAGAACGTCATCTATTTAGCGGAAAGTAGAGCTAAAGGATATTGCTAACTTCTTATCTTTCTTCCTAAGAAGTTCCTGCATGAAGTCACCCTCATAATAATAAAGAAACAAGTCAGCAAGCAGAGGGGCACAGTTTGTTCCCATAGGGATGCCGACAGTCTGTTGAAAAACATGTCCTCCGAACGTAACAAATATGTTGTCAATCAAGAAATCAAGCATCTTGATAATATCGGTTTCAGAGAATCCTGAATTTTTCATAACCGATAAGAAAAATACATAAAAGCTAACGCAAACTTTAAATTACAATCGTCAAGTGTTGTTGACTTCAATTGTTATCATGGAAACACATATTATCCATAGCAAAATCCACTCTGATATTGCATAAATAGAAATGTATGTAAAAAAAATACATAAATAGAGGGCATTTATTTTCAAATTGGAATATGACTGCACGCTTTGCTTCACTTACAGTCTGTTGTTTTCATAAGGTTCAACCAATATAATATATATAATGTAATATTGGGGTTAGAAGGTTAAAAAGGGGGGATTGGTTTATTTTTTAAAGATATCATACATGTAGATTATTGAAAAAAAAATGTTTGGTCGGAGAGCCTGATAATAAATACAATTGTTTTTTTTTCAGAAATTTTATTACAGATTGATACTCTATAACTTTTTTTTTAGCTTCAGAGCTTAATTAAGGCACATTGTAGTTTGCTTGTCATGTTTTGGAATTTTTATCAGATTTTCGGAAACCTCAGGTTTTATTCATTTGAATGCCTAAAAAAATGGCATTGACCCCCCATTCATCTTTTTTACAAATCTTGTACATGTATTAATATAAGCCATCTGTAAAAGTTTTATAAAATTAAAATTATTCTCAAATTGATAGTTTTTGAAAATGTTAACCTGTCAATTATATTTAGCTATGAAAAGTCAAGAGAGAATATTTCTCCGCCAAAATTGCAATGGCTTATATCTCGAAAACAAGCACATCGATTTTTTTTTACTCCTTTGATTCCTTTATTTATCCCCTATCGACATTAACTTATATTTAGATAGAAAGATCCAAAATAATACCACACAATTGTGAAACTTTAAGTCAAATGAACAAATTTATCTTTCTGCTTTAAAATGATTTTTTTAATAAGGAAATATTTTTTTCAAATCTCAGAATATGATCAAGATTCTTTGATAGAAAGTCATTGAATTTTCATTTCAATAAAATGAAGTATTTTTAAGATGCCTGGGTAGTAATTTGAATAGAGAGAAGCACATTTTAGTAATAAAACATCTTCATTCTAGTATATATTCATTGCCAACCTACTTTTCACAGTTATCAAACGAGAGCTTACTTTGAAATTATATTTATATTCGGTTATAGCTATATTAGCAGGGTTGATTTTTGTTCTTTCGTATAACCTTAATTAACTGAATTTTCTTTGTAATATATATGTTCCAGACCATATATATATGAGTATTTGGACCGTACTCGTACGGTCCGGACTGTATACGTATACGCGTACGGTCCTATACGAGATGACCATACGTGTTATTTTATCATATGGGTAATTAATTAAATTGAAACAAGCATTTATCAAAATCTTTATTTAACTAGTGATTTTTAGTTTTACAAATTGTTATTGATAATTTATCACAATTAGATAAAATGAACAAACGACCAATTGAAATTAAGTAGTTGTTTTATTGAAAATCTGAATCCTATTTTGGTACTATCGCCCAAGATGACACAATTCAAGTTACTAATATGTTTTACATTTTCATGTATGCAGATCATGCATGTTCCTTTGCATTTGCATTTTGTGTTAGAGTTGCTAAATATTCCAAAATATACCTGCCACATTATATTTACTTCCGATATCTTCAATTTCAGTGATCATACCTCAATTAATGTATTACTGCTCCACATGCTAGACACAAGAGATTAACAGATTTAATTAGCGTGAATTTAAAAAAAAAGTTAAAATATAAAGTATTTGTTTCAATTACAATTAAACTTTTTTATATTAATTTGATAGTTAATTTATGGTATATGCATTTGTATCTAGTAAACCTGACCATCGTTTTAATATTAGTTAGACCGTACGCGTCCGACCGTATATTTTGAAAAAGTACGCATACGGTATAACTACTCGTACGGTCTGGAATATATATACTAATAGTAACAAGGATATCGTTTCTGGTGGCCTTTATAGTTTGTTTTTCAGTGTAAGCCAATGCGCCGTGTTAAAGACCGTACGTTGGCTTATGATGGTTTACTTTAAAGAATAGTGACTTAGATGAAAGTTTTCTTTTTGGCATTTATACCTTATTTTCTTTTATATTATTCACTCATTATTGAAATCAATGATATGACCTAATTAATTATTCAAACATTTTACTTTCAACGTCTACAATGGTGATACATTTTAATATATACAGCCTCCTCTATTAATAACTACTGTTTCTTTTTGAATCTTAAATAAGAAATAAGATAAAACAAAGGTTTGCGTTGTAACGCAAACATTGGAAGAAAAAAATTAAAAATGTGTTGCGCTAATACACGTCCGTAGATTTTAAGAAAGGTAGGAACTCCTTCGGGACATTACAAGGATTTCTGGAAGTTTTATTAAAGTCGGCTGTATCGTGTGATAAGTTTTCAGATTCATTACTAAACCAATTCCTGTTTACCGAATACTTTTCGCATGACAGCCAAATTGAAAACAATCGTCATATTTTTCTTAGGACCTACAATACAATGATTTCTGAAATTTGGTTTCAAGGTTAATATTAGTCAGCTCTACTTTGTGATGCTTTTTTTCAGATTCACAACTAAACAACGAAATATTTAGGCGGTGTCATCAGTAGTTCGCAGCATCACTGGTTGTTTATATGCTCTTTATAGACTCTTTTATTTGGAAAAATGAAATATTCTGTTCTGTTTTATTCTATATACAGATTTCAAATTGAGTATATAAAAAGTATTTGAACTACAAATGTACCTAAGCCTTATGTTATATATATGGAGTTATTTCTTTAAAAACATGTTATTATACATGTATCTTAACTTGATAATACAGACAGACATTTTTTTTATCTTGTTACCCTTATGCTTGACTTGATAAGTGTTAGACTTTTGGGTTGTTGGAATAATTGGCTGTGTGTCTAATGGGCTGTCGGACAAATGAGCTTGGGTCAAATGGGCTGTCGAAATAATGGGCTATCGGACTAATGGGCTGTTGGTCTAATGGGCTGTAGGACTTATGTTCTAACGGACCAATGGGCTGTCGGACCAATAGGCTGTCGGAAATAATGGGCTGTCGGTCTAATAGGTTGTCAGACTAAAGGGCTGTCGGATCAATGGGCTGTCGGGCCAATGGGCTATTGGACCAATTGGCTGTCGGTCTGATGGGCTGTCGGACTAGTGGGCTGTCGGACCAATGGGCTGTCGGTCTAATGAGCTGTTGGACTAATAGGCTGTCGGACCAATGGGCTGTCGGAGCAATAGGCTGTCAGATAAATGGGCTGTTTGACTAATGGGCTGTCGGAATAATGGCGTGTAATCGTCTCATTAACAATTATTCCACATCTTCTTTTATTTTAAATTAACAGAAAAGATAAAACAAATCTACATGAAAGTCGAAAAATATAATAATGTATGTATGACAAAACAGAAAGCTCCAGAAAGGTTCTCCTAAAGTCACTTTTAGAAATTTCGTTAGTTAACCAGGCCACTTAAGGCAACAAAATTCAAATTTGATCTCTTTGTGTATACATAAAATTGAGAATGGAAATGGGGAATGTGTCAAAGAGACAACAACCCGACCAAATAAAAAACAACAGCAGAAGGTCACCAACAGGTCTTCAATGTCGCGAGAAATTCCCGCACCCGGAGTCGTCCTTCAGCTGGCCCCTAAACAAATATATACTAGTTCAGTGATAATGAACGCCATACTAATTTCCAAATTGTACACAAGAAACTAAAATAAAAATAATACAAGACTAACAAAGGCCAGAGGCTCCTTACTTGGGACAGGCGCAAAAATGCGGCGGGGTTAAACATGTTTGTGAGATCTCAACCCTCCCCCTATACCTCTAACCAATGTAGAAAAATAAACGCATAATAATACGCACATTAAAATTCAGTTCAAGACATGTTCCATAAGACCTGATTGAAGCAAACTAAAACTATAAAATGGAAACCAACTTTGTGAAGACTAATGTACTGACGAACATGGGTTATAACATTCCCCTACCACTACCCCTTCACCCAAATTGCGGTTTGTTAATATTATGTTACGGGTCAATTTTGAGATTTATGCTGGTGGAGTAGAATCTCAGACGGATTAAGAATTGTCTTACAATTGTTAGGGCCGTATCTATCTTGCCTTTCCATAAGCCAGGTTGGCCCGGCTGTTGCAATCCCATGAAGTTCATCATCTGTCAGATGCTTCACAGGGCACAGCTTTATACGACCGCAGAGTTCGAACCCTGAACAGTTGGGGCAAGTATTGACACAACATTCAAGCTTGATACAGCTCTGATTTTGGATTGCGATTAAATAGTTGACACAACATAGTTTTCTGACACAGAATGAATGTGGTCTAAGAACTTAAACTTAAAAGTTCAAAAATTGGACATATACCTACTAATATTATGGTTCAATATCCTAAATCTAAATACATGGTTAGATTCAGCATATCAAAGAACCACAAGAATTCATTTTTTGTGAAATTCAAACTAAGTTTAATTTTGAATTTTGGACCTTAAAGTAGACCAATTTGAAAACGGGACCCACAATTAATAATCTACATTCACAGTCAGATTCGGCATATAAAAAAAACCCAATTCTTTAATTTTTAATGAAATCAAAAAAAGTTTAATTTTGACTCTTTGGGTCCCTAATTCCTAAGCTGTTGGGGACCAAAACTACCCAAATCAATCCCAACCTTCCTTGTATGGTTACAAACCTTGTGTTTAAATTTCATAGATTTCTATTTACTTATACTAAAGAAATGGTACGAAAACCAAGAAAAAAGCTTAATTGAACCCCTTTTTGCCCCTTATTCCTAAACTGTTGGGTAGAAAACTTTTTCAGTGGATGTTGCTATGGATAATATGTGTTTCCGTGGTGGTAACAATTGAAGTCACCAACACTTGAAGATTGTAATTTAAAGTTTGCGTTAGTTTTTATGTATTTTTTAATCGGTTATAATCTGGTGTGTCTATGCTGTATTGAACTTGGCATCATGTATTCGGGTTTAGTTTTCTGTAATAAGTTAATACTTTAGTTTCATTATGAATATATCTTTCACATTCATTTGTTAAAATTTACTGTTTGCAATAACATGAATCGTTCTATATGATAGTGTTCTTATCCCGGGCATATTACAATGCCGTATTTAGCAAAACCTTTTCAACTTTTGATCTTCAGTGCTGTACAACTTTGTACTTTTTTCAATTTCGGTCTTGTATATCTGGGCGTTATGTATTCGGGTTTAGTTTTCTGGAATCAGTTTTCTGTAATTAGTTTTTACTTCAGTTTCATTATGTACATGTATATCTCTTTCATATTCATTTGTTAAAATTTACTGTTTGCAATAGTGTGAATTGTTTTATATAATATGAATGTTCTTATCCTGGGCATACAAACAATGCCGTATTTGGCAAAACCTTTTCAAATTTAGATCTTCAGTGCTGTACAATTTTGTAATTTTTTTTTCGTCACTGGTGAGTCTCGTGTGGACTAGACGCGTTTTTGGCGTATTGAATTTTAAACCTGATGCTTTTTGTTATCTATTAATCATGCTTTTCTTTGTCTAATATAATCTGCTTTTTATTTGTATTGTAGTCCTGTAATATTTTGTTTTCATTTCAATGTTATATTTAACTGTGCCATTAAAGTGCGAGGTTTGGCATGCCTTAAAACCAGGTTCAACCCACCACTTTTATTCCCCTTTAAAAGTGTCCTGTACCAAGTCAGGAAGATGGTCATTGTTATAATATTGTTCGTTTCTGTGTGTGTGTGTTGCATTTTAACGTTGAGTCGTTTCTGTTTTCTCTTAATTTTGAGATAAGACGTGGCACGGTACTTGTCTATCCCATATTTATGTATTTGGTTTTGATGTTATATTTGTTATTCTCGTGGTGTATTGTCTGTTGCTTGGTCCGTTTCTGTGTGCTGTTGCGTTTCGGTGTTGTGTCGTTGTTCTCCTCTTATATTTAATGCGTTTCCCTCGGTTTTGGTTTGTTGCCCCGATTTTGTTTTTTGTCCATGGATTTATGAGTTTTGAACAGCGGTATACTACTGTTGCCTTTATTTATAAAACAACTCAGGACATTAAAGCTCTTAAACTGCAATATTCTGCAAATGAAAACTCCGTTTCCAAGGGAAAAATCGGTTGCTATAGTAATAAAACAAACAACAATCCAACACATTTTTATATCTAATTTGGTAAGGTAGTATCCAAACTGCATAACTACAGTGCTAACTATTCTATACACATTTGCACTTTTCTGAAAAACACCACAGAAAATTTTATAATTTCTCTAAAATCCCAATTTCAGCAAAGTTAAAAATATGCATTTTTTCGCAAAATTTCTCAAAAAATTTACAAATTTGGTTGACATGAAATCTCCACTAAAATGAAGCTTAAACCAATCAATGTTACATTTGAAAATTAATGAAAAATGTATGATTCTTTTCATAATTAGGCTCTGAAATGTGGTGATTTAGCTGATGTTTGAAAGACTTTACTGCGCTTAACAAACATAAAAACGTGTGTCTGTTACCATCGCAACCACTCATATTTTCCCACTCAATTTTTTTTTTTTTTTAGCAGGATTCATTTATCGCTTCTACTAGGCAGATGATATATAGAATCTGAAAACCCCTATATATATCACATGTATGTGGCACTTTGCCTGGTTCTTTTAAAGAGCTGTACTTAAATGAATGTCAAATTTATTCATATGGAAAATTCATTTTAACTTATTATTTTATTCGTTCAATCTTTGTAGAGCCATTAAAAGTGCTGAAGACGCAAGAGCTACCATTGTTTGGTACACGGACACGAATAATCCTTTTAAAGATGTAATACATCAAGCTACTGAAATACATAATAGAACGCAAACGAGAAAGGATCAGCTGCAAGAACAGATGCAAACGCTTAATAAAATTAAGGATGCAGAAGCACAAGTACAACGAAAAATGATAGACCATCTTAAGAAAAAAATGACAGAAGTGAAAAATGAAAATAAGAGAAATACTAAAAGTACGGAAATGTCTTTCAGGAGAATGAAAACTATTATACAGAGGTATTATAATGTTGTTACTTGATTGATATACGAATCTTGATAAGTTGGTTGAAAGAATATGTTAAGCACGATTAAAACATTAATTTTCGATGAGATGTATTATCGGTATCTTAATGTGCTCATGTTATTTGCCACATTACAAGTAATAGCAAATAAATCATTTTGCGAAACATGAAAATATCCACATAAGGGCAAAGATCTGATCAAGATGAAAGAGCAAGATACTTATTATTTTGAACAAATACTTTATGAAAATGAAAATGGTTTCCATCATTCCAACGAATAAACATAAATTAATCGAAATTTTTTACGATATTACAGCATTTTTTTCATATTTCGAAAATTCGGCTTCAGTCATTAAACTCTGCAACATTCCCTCATACAACATGTGAATATTAATAAATAATCATTTGGGTTTTAATCTTGAATTGAAATCTTGTGTGGACTGTCACAATTAAGAGTTTTTGATATCCGATCGCAAAAACAAAAAGACACTAAATTTTGTTTCAAATCATAGTCATTTATGAAATCGAAGATTGTCACATTATTGGTCCTGAATAAGCTTGTACAAGCAGATTAACAATTGATTGGCAAGTGATCCACTTAACAAAATCTAGACTCAAAAATAAAAAAAATAGAAAATAACATCCGTTTTTGGTAGTTTTTTTTCTTTAAATTAATACAAAAAGACTCTTGTGTTCAATATATGCATTTCCTGTCCAATGGTCATAGGTGTTTAACCTTGTCATCACAGTATGTATAATTCACGCACATGATTTTGTGTTTTGAGAATAAAATATAAAAAAGACCTCAATTTCATTTTTCGATTAAAATTTCTCAAATAAAAGACGAAATATACATGAACCCTTCAAGAAATTTTGATTAATTTTATCCTTGGATTTTTTTTATTTTACTTTTTTTTCCGGACTTATTAACAATTTACAACTGTCTAACAGTGAGATGGAAAAGACCACTTCACAAAGAGCTATTACAAACTTACAGAACAATTTAAGGACATTATCCGAGGAACTGAAAGAATCTAATAAAAGGTTTGTTTATATAATGAAGACACACTAGATGTATTTTATAATAACTATTATTTTCAATTAGATGATATTTACAAAAAAGTTTGTTAATCTATAGATTGAATAGTAATTATGTTACAGAAAAAACCCGTAAACAACTGTCTTTTCGTCTAATATATGATCAAGAAAGATGGACTCATTAAAAAAAACGACAATATGAAAGTTGACAAATGTAATCCTTGAAAAAAGAAATGTTCAAGCGAAATTGTTATGTTAAGATAAAACAAGACACGCGGCTTTTCAGAAAGTCTTTACACTTTTTTCTTGATACAACAATTTTTGTTTTATGTAAATTGATATGTTTACGTTATAAAAAGCTTCTCAACTGGTTGCAACACAGTGTTTACAGGTTATTGAGGATTTCTTTAGCTTATATGTATTTTTTCTTTTTCTTATAGCAATTGTAAAACACATATTGAAGTCTATTGAATTCTTTCTAATTCTTAGATGAAGCTGCATATTTATTCCCCAGGGTATTTATTTTTATTTTGAAACATGGAAAAGTACACCGTAAACAAATCATAATTTATGAAACTAACATGCAAGGACAACATTTTTTTCAAGCACCTTAATATTTTCCAATATATCATTTAATTATATATAAATATTATTCTGGTATGAAGTTATGCAGGCCAAAGGTTTGTTGAAAACCATATTCTTGTAAAACACAGAACGTTGCGTTTAATAATTTTCAACTGATAACAAATAGCATGCAAGTTTATAACAACCATGCTCTTAACATTGTTAAACCGAACTGAGAACAAGATGTCATGTCAAATTCATAGTAACTGGTCATACTCATTGCTCCAAAATTAAACACTAAATACAAGTGTCTGGTTAATTTAAATGAGAAACTGGTAAAATATATGTGTGAAAAAATAAAAAAAAATAATTTTAATAGAAAATGGTATTTCTCAACTGGTATACACAACTATGGTTTTCAACTGAAATCACAAAATTTCATAAAAACAAATGCAAAAAAGTGATTTTTGATCATGTTGGGATAAAACAAGTTGGCTGAAACATGTGCACACCTTTTTTTTTTCACGAACAATCAAACCTGGTAACCGAATGCTTCATAAAATTTCTATTATCACAGTGTAATTAACAGTGATGCAGAAAAAATCGTTTCCCAGAGAACTATTAAATGGTTGCAGACTAATTTAAGGAATTTATTTGAGGAAACAAATGATTGGAAAACAAGGTTTGTTGAAATAATGAATACAGACTTATAATAATTTTAAAAACTCCCGTGTAATTCCAGAACACACTTTTTATCTCCAGTCATGTTTGTGAAGAAATATGAGAAATCAGATTGTTTTATTTTTAATCAGCCTGTACAAATGTGAAAAATGGAAACACATAAACAAAAATTTTCAGGAAAAACAGAAAAGTGAAAGTGTAATTGCCTTATTGAAGTATTAATATTATTTCTATGAAAGCATTTTCTGAGATAATGCACGAAAATGAATTTATTTACAAATGTATAGTCTAGCTATGGTAATTCCAAAGCGACCCATGTCCTAGTCAAACAATTTGTGGACGGAGGAATATATTTGTTGAAATACAAACATGTATCGTGTGACCTATAGTTGGTTCTTTGTCATTTGGGCTCTTTTGGGGAGCTGTCTTATTGGGAACTTTTAATTAATCAACACGCAACTTTCTAAAAAACTGGGTTACAAACGCAAAATTATTATTTTGTAACAATGTACTATATATGCCAATGTTTTCAGTTATTTGTTGGATGGTCAATTGAAGTCCATATATTCTTTTTCGAGATAAATCATCGTATTCTCAAAACAATAAATAATGTTCCGACGTTTTAAACTAAATCTAATTTTTGCTGTGCGAGGAATTTTAGACATGATATAAGTACATGAGATCAGTCCAAAACTCTTACAATATATTAATTTACTTTTAAAGGAAGTCAAATGCATCTAAAAACAAGCATTTCGCGTCTTCTAATGGTAAGCGCATATGTACGATATTTGTTTCTTTTTCGTATAAAAAACTGAGAATAGAAATAGGTAATGTTTTACCCGGACCTTTGTTCTTGTGCATGGTTAAATCAGACATTAAGATTAAGTTGGTTAACAATATCAAGCTTATTTTCATAGCTGTCTCTTATCTATATTTTTGACTATTTCTCCAATATTTCCTAGATTCTGATACTTTTTGGAACTTGATAATTCAACAAAGTCAAATAGGGGTACTCGATAAGAATATTACTCCTGTAGTTGATCAGCACACACCAATGATTAAGAATTAATCTCTTTAAAATTAATTGTAAAATGCTTTATCAACAAACCCAACATACTATATAACCATGAAAGGTTCCTGAAACTATAATGGTTGTCTCACAATTCAATTATTAATTGCTGCTTTTGACAGTATTCATGTCAATATCAGATAGAAACAGAAAGACTATTATTTTTAGTCTATTGCTATCATCTTTGGAACAGTTTACCTGATAAGATGCACCGAATGTTTGTTCTTTTTGTAAATCTTCTTGGTATCAGTTTATTTATTTACAGATTTTTAAATGTTACTCACAAATTACAAGGAGCTGAACAAAAGGTCATGGACCTGACTAAAAATATTAATGATCAAATCCAGGGTAAAGAATCAGCGTCTGCAAAACTGGACAAGCTAGAGAAGGAAAACGAATATTTAGTATATCAACTTAGGTATTTTTTCTTCTTTGTTATGTCATCAATTGTGAATTAAATGTTCATCCGTTATTGTTATTATTTTATACCAAAGATTGAAATGAATTCATGTACAATGATAACCAACAATAGATAAGCATTGAAGTCGTGAGTAGAGATTGAGCCGATTACTTTAAATTGTAATAGATTAAAGTACAATTCTACTTGGTTAATAAAATGTTTTTGATAACAATACAATGACACCTTCATATAAATGTAATCAATTGCATTAGATTACTTTTCTGTAAAGTTATCATGATTACTTTTGATTACTCATGATAACATTATATATAGCAATATCAAAGAATTTCTTAATTTTTATCCTCACTACAAAGCTCATTTTGGTGAATTTTTTTTAAAGACATAATTTACTCTTTATTCGAGTACCGTTATGACAGTGTAACATGTGTATTTGATAACATGGCTATAGACACGTGTTTTTTTTTTATATAAAATATATTTTTTCTACAAATGTTAACCAACGGCCAAATTAACCAAAAAAAAAGGAACAGATAATGAAAAATCAATTAATTATAGTTTGTTTTGATTTTTAGTGGGGGCATAATTGACACATCCATTAATGTTTTTACAGGTGTTAATCACTACTCCTATTTTTTTTTAACAAAAAAAAGCTGAGCTTAGATTTTAAAATTTCATTGTCTTAATTGCAATATCATTAAAGTTATAAGTGGTTGATTGTCATTATTTGTTTTGAAAATTGGAATACATTATGTCATAATACTTATGAAAAACAAATTGTATTAAACTTGTCAAAGCATATTTTCTGGTTTAATATTCTATTTTGAATTCAGTGGTCTCATGCATCAGTGTCGAATTGTCTAATTCGAACTAAATAATTTCTGCTTTTGAATTTTAAAAATATTTGGCAAACTTATATGCCATTAGATTAAATACAAGAATTGTTCAATTAAGGAACAAAAAATGAATTCAAGGCATATTCTGATATCATAATAGCATAAGAGCTTAATCTCACAAACACAAGAACGGCAAATTCCTTAAGTAATTTGTTCACAAAATAAAACACTTGGTTATACATAACTTGTTATATACATTGAAGATGATAAATTTATCACATTAAACAAAGTTTCTTTATCGTTTCATATATATATATATATATATATATGCCTTATATATCATGTACTGTAGTACGCCGCTAGATTAAAACTGACGTGGAAAGGTAACACATGTCCACCGAAAGCTCTTTTATTGAGAGCCCAAGTGGTCGTGTGGTCTAGCGGGACGGCTGCAGTGCAGGCGATTTGGTGTCACGATATCACAATAGCATGAGTTCGAATCTCGGCGAGGGAAGAATCAAAAATTTGCGAAAGCAAATTTACAGATCTAACATTGTTGGGTTGATGTTAAGACGAGTTGTATATACATTATGTACACAGCCATGTATCACCATCATTGATGGCGATCCGATGGATACATCTGTTGTAGGGTTGCCACTGACTCAGATGTACTTATGCATATAATTATTTTCTGTGACGGTATCTTACATTAATTTGTAGGATCCTTTACTATAGATAATTTAGCTGATCTGTAACAACAACATCTTCATGCCTTATATATCATGTACTGTAGTACGCCGCTAGATTAAAACTGACGTGGAAAGGTAACACATGCCCACCGAAAGCTCTTTTATTGAGAGCCGAGGTGGTCGTGTGGTCTAGCGGGACGGCTGCAGTGCAGGCGATTTGGTGTCACGATATCAAAGTAGCATGGGTTCGAATCCCGGCGAGGGAAGAACCAAAAATTTGCGAAAGCAAATTTACAGATCTTACATTGTTGGGTTGATGTTTAGACGAGTTGTATATACATTATGTACACATCCATGTATCACCATCATTGATGGCGATCCGATGGATACATCTGTTGTAGGGTTGTCACTGACTCAGACGTACTTATGCATATAATTATTTTCTGTGACTGTATCTTACATTAATTTGTAGGATCCTTTACTATAGATAATTTAGCTGATCTGTAACAATAACATCTTCATGCCTTATATATCATGTACTGTAGTACGCAGCTAGATTAAAACTGACGTGGAAAGGTAACACATGCCCACCAAAAGCTCTTTTATTGAGAGCCCAGGTGGTCGTGTTGTCTAGCGGGACGGCTGAATAAAGATAAAAAAAAAAGCGGGACGGCTGCAGTGCATGCGATTTGGTGTCACGATATCACAGTAGCATGGGTTCGAATCCCGGCGAGGGAAGAACCAAAAATTTGCGAAAGCAAATTTACAGATCTAACATTGTTGAGTTGATGTTTAGACGAATTGTATATACATTATGTACACAGCCATGTATCACCATCAATGATGGCGATCCGATGGATATATCTGTTGTAGGGTTGTCACTGACTCAGACGTACTTATATATATATATATAGCAAAAGTAAATAAACACGGTGTACAGAATGTATACAATACATTTTTTAAAACGTCGACTGAAGATTGCCAGAAGGCATGAAATATTTTAACGAACTGTTATTATTTGATGTGAAATGTAGTTTGCAATTTTAAAAATTTTATTTTATATATATATATTTATACAACTCGTCTAAACATCAACCCAAATATTTTCAACCTGTTACTTTTGGCAGCTATTATTCGTTTGTTTCTCTGTACCATATTTTCTCCCATTTATCTGTTCATTCATTTGAATTCTGTCGTGTAATTTTGTTAATTTAATGGTATAATTAACACTGTCCTTAAAGTGAGAGGTTTGGCATGCCACAAAAGCAGATTCAACCCACAACTTTTTCATAAAATGCCCTGTACCAAGTCACGAAAATGGCCATTGTTACATTATAGTTCGTTTTCGTGTGTTTTACATTTCGCTGTTGTGTCTCTGTTGTGTCGTAGTTATTTTATATTTGATACGTTTCTATCAGTTTTAGTTTGTAACCCTGATTTGTTGTTTCTCTATCGATTTATGAATTTTGAACAGCGGTATCCTACTGTTGTCCTTTTTTTTGTCATAGTAATCAAAGAAGCTCTTTGTGCTTCATGTTTTTCAATGTCTGTAGTCTTTCAATAGACGACAGTCTTGTCTTTCTTATGTTATTCAAAGTGTTGTCATTTGAAAGCTGTTTATTGAATAAGGTAGAACGTTGGACATACCATTCTTAATTAATGAAATATAACCAATTATTACACATTTTACATTATATATGAACTAGTTAAGTTTTTTTTTTATGCAAACTGACAAGTTTTCTGTCTATTATATTACAAACAAAGAATTTTAATCTATTACATATATATCAATTATGTTTTATTGTTAGTTTTTTCTAGGAATTAAAGAAGTTTGTTTAAGCACTCGTCTTTTGAAATACACTTCCAGAATATGCAGGTTTTAGGATTTACAATAAATCTTACGTATCTTTTTGATACCAAATAAATCGGATTGCTTTTTTGTAATGAAAGTTTTCATGGACCTTACAAATAAAACAAAATGCACAAAATGATGGATTTGATAATGTTTGACAGCATAAGTTGATTTTAGAGTTTTCGATTTACTTGCTATCTAGTTGATATATCTTTAACTAGGCGTTTATACTCCTTAACATATTTAAGAACCACACAGTGATAGAAGTTACCATGCATTATAATATTGATATGCAAGGCAATATATTTCTATACGGTAGTTGTGACCATGTTGCCCAAGGTTAAGGGTTATACATTTATTTTGTTATGTCTTGATATAAGTTAAGAGTCGGGTATCTGCAATTTCGTTGTAACGTTTTGTGTACAAATGTAATAGTTAAACTACATGTGTCACAATACCTCAATGTGATGCAAGATTAAGGTACTCTTTCGAAGCACCTCATACCCGGGATTGTTGTTTGGTGTCGTGTTGCTCAATAGTTCGTTTGTCAGGTTTTAATTGAATAGCAATAACAATTTCTTTTGTTTTTTTTTTAAATGATGAGTTTTAAATATCTATTTTGTAATTTCAGCCCCTTTATATTATTAACTAGGATTGTCATTTTATTCTGGATAGAAGTTCTCATACAAATAATTTGATGAAATAGAGAACTTTTTATACATATACATATTTAATGTTTGAATTGAAGTATTCTTATAATCACAGTTATATAATAGTGTTTTTTATTTTATTTATCAGAAATTTGAATTGTAAATCAAGGAAAAGACTGTTATCTATTTATTGTTCGATACCTGTAAAATCCAAAGTCTTAACTACACTACAATAATAACAAACACAAAGCAATGCATTTAGCCGTGCAGACTAACAGAGCCGGCGTTTAATGTATATTTTATATTATAAATCAGTTTTTTGTTCTTGTAAATTAGCGAACACCGTTTGCCTGATCTAAAAATAGGTTCAAATAAATACTGCTCAGAACTGGACTCAATTTTACAAATACTGAAATATTTGGACAATAAACTATAAGGACAAGCAGCAGACTCACCATTTGAAATAACTAATTTCTCCCCTAATCTATACTGATCAGTTTTGCTTTTGTCAATATCAATCTCTAAATAATTAGTTTTGAAATGAACGTCTTTACATCGAAGAGAACTAAGCTCGTTGTATCTCAGAAAACCAGAGAAACTAAGAACAATCATACATAAATCCCTTAAAATAGCTATATCCTCACTGTCTTTATATTTTATACAAAGTTCAATAATAGATTCAGAATCAATATGTTCCTTTTTAACTTTCGGTTTATGTGGTTGACGTTTAGAAGACTCCAGTAAATACGTCACAAATGCATTTTCTGTGGGATCTGAAAAACCTTGAACTGTATGTGCCCATTTTATACCGTAAAAAGCTGACTGAACTACACTATAAGATGAACCTGTGTCTATCAGTTTGGTTAAATATAGGGCTACATGTATAGGCTTTGCTGGTAAAGATAGTCCCCCTTGTTTCAATATAAATCTCTCCCACCGTTTAAAAGCATAAAAATATTTATTGTTAGTATTGTCACTTCTGGACTGCAGTAAATACGATGACATCTTATGTCCCAATTCGTCCAAGTCAGCCGAAAGAATCCCTCTATCTTGTATTTGCTCCAACACCCTGCTTTTCAGACCGATACCTGTAGGAAAGAATGAAATAAATTAAAACCTTATTTTCATAGCCAACATCCTGAAATCTGTGGATTTTCCGAACATACCATTTCTACCTCGGCCTTTTTTGATAACTGTTAATGGTAATATTTTACTTTCTTTAATGAACGATTCGAATTCTACAACATTACCATTGACTTTGTGTAAAAATGGCCAATATGGTGCTGAAACCCATAAAAGAACAAATAACGTGCTATCTGCTTTATCTTGTATAAACTTGTGTATACATCGGGATATGTCTGAAGGTGGTGGCACAATCCAGTTATTTTCTTTACCCCAATGTCTATTAAAGGCATCAATACCCAGTGTACCTGGACACCAGTGTTTGGTATTGAATATGCTACATTTTGCATTGTAATCAGTTGCAAACCTATCTACGGTATGTGGACCCCAATTCTGATTAAAATATTCAAATGTAATATCGTCTATCTCCCAATCATCGCAATCAATAGTCTTACTAATTTTATCTGCTTTAACGTTCTCTTGTCTAGGTACCCACTCTGGTACGATCTTAATGCAGTTTAATTTACATACATTAGCTATGTTAATTGTAATATTTTGTAAATCAGATTTCTTGCTGCCCTTTTTTATTATGTTTACTACGTTTTGATTATCTGTGTGCCATTTAACTGTTTGACCTTTTAATGACATAGATATAGACTGCAGTACTCTATAAACTGCCTCAAGCTCTCTCCAAGTAGAACTTTTCAATTTTTCTCCATCGTTCCAACTACCCATAATCTCTTCGTCTATGGCTTTTACCAAATAGCCACCGTAACCTATGCCCGAGGCATCTGTGTATACTACACTCGAGTATTGCTCATCAATATGCAATTCTCTGCCATTCATTTTCTCTATATTTTCCTTCCAGAAAATTATCTCATCAAGAGATCTACCGTTCAAAAGAACATGAGCATTCCAGCTTGCTTTATACAAAATGCATTTATACATACTTCGTGTACGTACATTTTGTAGTCTAACTACAGGACCAACTGCCCCTTGCATAGATATGATCTGACCAATTATAGAAGCAAGAAACCTTGCAGAAACTTGTATTTCTCCTTTACCTATTTTGTGTATAACTCTTTTTAAAGTATCTAACAATTTGGAAAGTCGCCTTTCCGTGACTGAAACCATGCCTTTGTCAAATTGCCATACCAAACCCAACCATACCACATTTTGGCTAGGTGTCCAATTGCATTTATCTTTTGCTATCAAAAACCCAGAAGCTTTCAGTACTTTCTGAACAACTATGCTAGTTTCATGAGCCTGACTTATCTCGTCAGCCCCGCCTAAGCCATCGTCTAAATACATGATAATCTTCAAACCTGAATTTCGTAAATGTTTAACAATACACCTTACAACTTTGGTGAAAATATAACCAGCAGTCGATATACCAAATGGTAAAACATTAAAGACATAATATTTTGTTTCATGATTTTTGACCCAAGCAAAACCTAAATATGTCTTGTGTGACTCAAATATCTCTATATGATGGTAAGCCGATCTCAAATCGTAAGTAAAACAGTAATCTCCCTTCTTAAACATTTGACTGGCTACGCTAGCATCTTCATATTTAAATCTGAATTTATGAAGATGTGGGTTAATGTGTCTACAATCTTAAACTAACCTTAATTTGTTTTTATTGTTAGCTACCGTCAACGGATTGACCACTTTAGGTTTACATGAAAATTCTTTTATGCATTCTAATTCTATCAACTTTAAAATCTCATTTTCTACAAAATCTGAATTCTCTAAAGACGATTTGTTGTTATTCAAAAATACCTCACTTGGCTCTGTGTGAAAAGGTATTTTATATCCATGTTCTATGATATCAATAACTGTCTCGTTAGCGCAAATAACATTACGCCAATAATCAATTGAACTTCTTAATTTACCTACGGGTGAATTACATGAAACTAGAGCATTTCCTCTACCAAAATTAACAGATAAATCATTACTAAATAATCTAGTACTTATCGTATCAGACTTTTCTTTCTGAGTTTGCCAACCCTGTTTATAATGGTCCGACCTCCAATGTCCTGACATACCACACTCATAACATTTTCCGGGTCGATGCACCACAGGAATGTTAACTGTACTCTGTTGATTAACTGAGCTGAATCGAGTAGACTGTGGGGCACTGTAAGGAGTTGTACGTGTCTTAAACTTTTTGTCGCTCTTCATTTTCCTCGACGCTTTGTTTTCTGCTCGTATTATACGTTTTTCGTCTTCGGAGTCATCTGCAAGGTTGTGCGTTTCATACTCGGTAACTGTTCCCCATCCGTTCTCGGACTGATCCGCGAGCTTAATCAATTTTTGTCGATGATTAAGAATGTCCAAACCTTCACAAATGTTCCTCATCGCGCCCTCTGTACTTTCGTTGTTGTCCTGCGATTCTGTAAGAATACTTCTGGCCTCTTTCATCTTGTTGGCGATTTTTGTGTTGACCTTGAATTGCTCCTCGTTTCCCTTTCGCTTGAAAACGTAATTCTCAGTGTTCATCTGCTGGATTTTAGACATTTGAGTTTCTGATAACTGCCTCTGTGTTTCGTGGACGGATCTCTGAAACGTGTCTAAACGACTAGACATTAATCTGTCAATGCTCTGCAGTATCTCGTTTTGGTTCTGACTCATAGCGTCTTTAATTTTTCGGTCGATGAGCATGTTTATTTCTGCCGGCTCCGACATGTTTAGTGTTGAACGTCTGCGGCTAGAATGATTTTCAAACCCAAGAAAATTTAAAACCCGCTTTCACCTCATTAACATAAGAATACTTATTGACACAATCCAAATGATTGGTCCACGTATCCACGTGTACAACTACGCATAACAAAACCCGCCAAAAAATATATACCGTTTTTATAAAACGTTCCTTTTAGACAACATTTTCCCGCTATACTCCGAAACGCGGGAAAATACATTTAAACGCTATACATTTGTATCAAGATATACACTTTTGATATTGTTTGGTTATTCTTCTCCTTTTATCACTTAGATCAAAAGAAGTTAAAATAGAATTGCTGAACAACTCTCTTGAAACAGAACGAAATAAGCACGAGTCTGCTATGAAATGGTAAGAAAATGATGAAATTAAACAACCAAATAATATAGCGAATTATTTAATTATGTTTCGAAAATATATTATTTGTCATGTATTATATGTTTGCCGGTGAAAATCATATGGTAATAATACATTTTCATCCGTTGGTTTGACAAATTTTGAGAACACAGTACGCCTGGAACTGTTTAACACATTTTTAATTTTTGCCTTCAATCGTGACATGCTGACCATATCAATATATTTAACACAACTTTAATTTTTGCCTTCAATCGTGACATGCTGATCATATCAATATATTCTGTAAATTCAGTTACATATAACTTTTGTAAGTTTGCACTTACCTATTTCATGAATTTGTTGTTCGTTGGTTTTGTTATCTGATGAATGCAATAATTTATCGTCCTGTCTTTTTTTTCTAATCTAAAATGTTATATGTTTTTTCAATCATCGGCTTGTAGTTTACCGTATGGTAAAAGTTGTTTATTGTTGAAAGCCTTACGTTGTTACTACTTTTTTACGTCCTCAAATTTAGCTTATGCGGATGATTGTCTGTTAGACCATTGTACCTCATTTTGATATTTTAACTTAAACAAGAGAACACTAACTTAAACGTCAATTGAAAAGTTGCCTTGATTTGATTGACAGTTTCAGTACAATAGACATAAGTTTTCCATTCAAGATAAACAAATGTCATGAAAACTCTCGAGGAGGACATTATAAACATAATTCATTTTTTTTTGGAATGGAAATAGAGAATGTATCAAAGAGACAACAACTTATTTGTTGAAAATACATCATATGATGAGCAATGATGAGAGTATGGAGAATTTGTGATTTCATTACGTCCTTAAAATATTGTTTTGTCCATCAGTTCTTCCAACACATATCAATTAATGTAAGCTATAGTACTAGCCAATAAAAAGTAAAGCTATGAGTGACATGCAATTGCAACGAATTTGGTATCGAATAACATCTTGGTGTAATTGTATTTATAACTAAAAACATTTAACGAAATTGATTATCGTTAACTCATAGTATTATATTTAGTGATGTATTTACCCTTCAACACAATCATAAACATATACTATTCATATAACTACTGATCGAAACTGTTTGTATTATGTAAAATTATACCAATTAAACATTTCGCATCTTGTTATGTACTTAGCTTAATAAGATGGTTTGAAGTGTAAACATGCATCTTGCTGCAGAAACATTCTTTTTTTAATAGGATGCATGCACGTTGCTCTGAAAATGAGATTGAGTTAGAAAAGCACAAAAATGCACATTTCAATCTCTTACTACAACTCGACCGTGTACACAACTTTTCCAGAATGTAAGTTCTTATACTTATTTTAAATTAAGGTTTATGTACCCTTCTGTAGCAATTTTTATACGAACTTTTCAAACTTCAATTGTACAAATGTATCAAAACTACAGATATAATGAATAATATAGATAGGCCATGTTGTACATATTTCAAGGGGAAACTTGATGCAAAGCATTATTTTTTACTGTTCCATTACATTTAATAGACAATGAGGACTTTGTGGCAAATAAATCAAGATTTTTATAGAAAATCCACAGCTTTTATCCTTGTACTGTCATATTTGGCAATTCGATGACTGATAGATGTAGGATTATTGCATGCAGAGCTAGCAATGATTTCCTTTAAACAAGTTTATAAATGTAGTTATTGGCTAAAACAAATATAAATATGGCCAAAATCAAGTACACCTTTTAGGGTTCGCTCGACTTTAGTGACTCGGCACGAGGTGTTTTGGAATTTACAGGTTGCTAAGAACTTTTTGTAAAAAAAAACCAGTAGCACATCATAGAAAATCACGTGAGTAATTTATGTTTCAAATTTTATAACAAAAATCTCTGTATTAAAGGCTGTGGATTTTCTATAAAAATCTTGATTTATTTGCCACAAAGTCCTCTTTTTCTATCAAATGCAATGAAACAGTAAAAAATAATGCTTTGCATCAAGTTTCCCCTTGGAATATGTACTAAATGGCCTATATCTCTTATTCATTATATCTGTGGTTTTGATACAATTGAGGTTTGAAAAATTCGTACAACAATGGCTACAAAAGGGTACATAAACCTTAATGAGTATTTTATGAGTGTTTTGTTTATTTTTCCAATATTTTACAAGTGCGAAGTTTAGCTAAATATGAAAACAGTTTTTACCCATCATTTTCTTCAAGAAAATGCCTGAAAGAAATCAGTTATAAGATGATTGTTGTCCATTCGTTTGAAGTGTTTGATCTTTTGATTTTGCCATTTAATAAGGGACTTTACGTTTGAATTTTCCTCGAAGTTAAGTATTTTTGTAAATTTACATTTTATACTGATCGATGAGTTTGCTACGAATTATCTTTGAATATTTTGTTTTCAATTTGTGAAGATGGATTTACATATAGAGTGTCATCAACTTTATTCAACTCTGCTTATATATTATTACATTTCGTTGCATGGTGAAATGTATTTTAAAAACGTTAATTTACCATGTAAACTTTAATTCTTTCATTCTTTCTCTCTTCTGATTTTTTTGTCGGTTACATATATAACTCTTAGTCGGTACTCAAGACAGTGCTGTTTTTTTTTCCAAATTTCTTTTGTTTTAAATTTTGCAAAATTGCTACGATAAACACTTTTTTGTAGTAAATGTTGGATTTAGGTTGTTCCGCAACAGAAGATTATTATGGTCTACCATGTGAGACATTTGCAGTGTCATTTCGTTGTTTTAAACGTCTGTATAAGAAAATAGGAATTGTTACAAAAACAGGTCTAAAATACGTAATCAATATGAGTTTTTTAAACGTTACATGGGGTTAAAGTAGTTTTAGATATTTTTCTGTACATTTTTTCACAAAATCATACTAATCACTATAATTTACAGTTCTTGTCCATTCGTTTTTGATGCGTTATGTTATTTGATTTTGCCATGTGATTATGGACTTTCCTAATTGATTTTCCTCTGATTTCAATATTTTTGTGATTTTACTTTTTAATGCTAACACGTTTAATTTTTTTTCAGAAACAAATTTACTATTTAAAGTTAAGATAGATCTGTTGCAGCTAATACAACCTGTTAACCCTGCATTAAATGGTTTTTATTTTATTTCAAAAGACAATCTGTTTTTGCCTGTAGAGTATGCATGCACGCAAATACTGTTCCAGAATAATTGGTTTATTCCGTATTTTTGTAGATCAATGGACGATACAGCTCTATTCGACAAGACATTTATAGAACAGAAACTCGAAGACGAAAGAGCTAAAGAGGGTGATTTAGCCGAAGTAACAACTAACGTCATTAAACAATTTGCGGCAGCAAAAGATAGGCATGGAGTGATTAAGTCTTTCCAAAAAAGGTATACTATCAGAACATTTCGGTCTTACCGTTTTTAATTCACTCGTTATTGGTTAGACGTTTGTAAAAGAAACAATCGCCTTGCATACTCAATTTAAGCTCTCAACCTATTGAACTTACTTTCCGAAGAAAAACAGGTAAAACAATAGTTAAGGCATTTTATGTCTGTTGACACACCATTCACTTACCGACAATACGAATGAAAAGCACAAAGATAAACCAAGGTATGTAAGCAAGATTGTTGCACAACAATTACGATAATATTCTTATTGAATGACAAAGTGAATTTAAATATAATGGTTTTATATTCGATAGCATATTGGCTATTGGTTATGACACATAAATATGATGCCATAGCAAAAAGTAAAATCACAAAAATACTGAACGTAGAGAAAAATCAATTCGGAAAGTCCGTAATCACATGGCAAAATAACAAAAACAAATGGACAGGAACTGTCACATTCCTGACTTGGTACAGGCATTTTCAAATGTAGAAAATGATGGATTAAAATGAGGTTCAGCTGAACATGTATATGTCATGTTTTATGTAGGTCATTCAACGTGTGATCAACCCTTGTTACAGAGGAATAAGGTCGTTACCAGTCTTTACCTCTTTAACATCTTTACCTCTGTTCAAGTCAGTTTTGATTACAGTTGTATGTTGGTTCTTTTTTTATATTGTTTCTACTATCGTGTTGTCAGCTGATTTGCTTATGAGACTGTCATATCTTTCGCCTCTTTTTTCAGTATCGGACATATTGATTCTTTTTTTTAATATTTTAAAGAAAACTGTCTTAAGAACAAGTCCGAATTAATAATGTTTTTTCCTTTGCCTGGTCAGAGCATGTACAAAATATTCGTAACGTTAACCATGAAGACAAATTTGTCCGGTTAACATGTAAACTGTTGTACAGGGGTTTGCTCATACCCTTTTGTCTTTTTTCGATTGTGTTCAAAGTGTGGTCTATATCTTGCATGTCAGTAACTGCTTGTATTCATTTGTTGATTTATGTGTTCTCATTGTGTTCAGTTTTTTTGTTACTGATTCGGACTTTGTTGAACTGATTGTTACTGTTCGTATTTTTGTGTGTGTTTTTTTTTTTTTGCATTAGAAAGAGGTTTAGAGGGAGAGTTGAGATCTAAAACACGTCACATGTTTGTGCATTTCGCAGTTCAGGAGCCGTTGGCCTTTGTCAGTCTTGTATGATTTTTAATTTTAGTTTCTTGTGTATAATTCAGAGATTAGTATGACGTCCATTATTACTGAACTAGTATTAATATTTGATTAGGGGCCAGCTGAAAAACACCTCCGGGTGCATGAGTTTCTCGCTGCATTGAAGTCCCATTAGTTGCCTTAGATTATTGCTCTATGGTCGACTTATTGTCCCGTCGACTCATTCGCAATTTCTCTTTGGAAAAATAACCTGCAATCTAATGTATAACCATGCATAGTATAGATGCATGTATGATTGAAGGTTTTGGATTTCTATCTGTTCATATAACAAAAAGATAAGGACAAGAAAACCAATAATTTATAATTCAACTATGAACATGTTTTAACAGAATTGAGAAAGGTTCATGTCCTTTTGAATTTGACAACGATTTTTTATCAGATGAGGACTCACACATAGGGCGTGTTCCAACTGCGATACATGAACACAGGGATAACAAGTAAGTAGGCATTAGTCACTGATTCATACCTGACTCAGTTGCATTTGGTTTAACATGTTCTAAGTCAGGAGTCTGATGGTCAGTGGTTCCTTTTGTGTTGATGTGGTTCAAAAATGTTTCTCATTTCACGTTTTTTTATTATGGTTAAGATGGATGTTTTTACCGTTTGAATTGCTTTACATTGGTCATTGTAGGGCCCGTTATAGAGTGCTGTTCGATGTGAGTCATTATTCCGTGTTTCAGACCGTATTTTGATCTATATTCAATTTGGTTGTTTTTACAAATCTTGATTTAAATGGAAATTTGTTTTATTTGCACTCATACCACATCTCCTTATTCATTTGAGCGTAATTATTGATAAACAAATCAATTCGAATTGCTTCACCCTTTGTATAAATTGTATATAAAGCTCTCAAATCAAAACTTTTTAACAATAGTCGCTAAAACACAATGATCAGACTGGTGTTTCAAAAACATATCGCGATTAGCGACAAAACAGACACTTGTTGCTAGGTTCCATGCTTTTTTGCGCGTATCATGTCTCGTATACAAAATCTTTATTCAAATCTTATTAAAGAGATATATCATTAGGATATTTGAATGATAATCGAAACAGTTATTCTTATTTCATTATATTTTTATCAAATACATTATATAATGTATTATTCGTTTGGTAATTTGCTAGTTTTGGACAGTATTAATTTAAATGACTTCCAATTATCTAGCTATATGTCCAACTATCTAGCTTTTATTAGTCATATACCCTAAATGGCAAATCTGTCCCGTAGTTTTTGTCCATTTCTAATTGTAAAATTTCAAACAGTTATTTTGTTGACCGTTAATACTGGTAAAATTGTAAAATAAACCTGTCATGAACTGTTGGAAAGACTCGTTTCAACATAAGTTCATATTCTACCTCAATTTGGTCATGATTTGTCTTATCTATATTAACTATACACGTACTACAATGTCAAAATCGAACGTTTTCGGTAAATTTTTGCCTAGAAGTATTCAAACATTCTGAGTGAATAAAAAGCAAATAACGAGAGTTAAACTATATCAACTAACGTTACGAATACAAAAAAACCAACCCCATATTAAGTAAAAATCCTCAAAAATCTATTTGCATAAATGTGACCTTTGATGAAAAATGAAAACACTGATTTAGATACACGCAACATGAAAACCTTGTTTTAAGAGATTCTCTCAATACAATCAGGAAATAATTCGAGGCTTTATTAGATACCAAAGGGACAGTCAAACTCATAAATCTAAAACAAACCGACAACGCCATGGCTAAAAATGAAAAAGACAAAAAAGAAAAACAATAGTACACATGACAAAACATAGAAAACTAAAGAATACACAACACGAACCCAACCAAAAACTAGGGTGTACACATGACAAAACATAGAAAACTAAAGAATAAACAACACGAGCCCAACAAAAAACTAGGGGTGTTCTCAGATGCTCCGGAAGGGTAAGCAGATCCTGCTCCACATGTGGCACCCGTCATTTTGCTTATGTTATTACAAAGTCCTTTAATTATGAGTACATATACAAGTCGACAAGAATGTTGTGAGACATTAACATTGTGTTAATAAAAAATAGACATATAGCTATACAACAATATTAAATCCACAATATTCTACATGAGAAAATATCTGTTACAATTTATGAATATGACAGTTGTTATATGTTCGTATGGTGAGCTTGCTCTAAAAAAATACAAAATACAACGGGATTGTAGTTCAACGTACTAGTATCGGATATCATAATATGTAAACCTTATATTCCATAAACTTAAGGTAAACTAACTTGTTAAAGCTACTGTAAAATATACTCTCTATCTGGAACTCTTGATTGATTAGCGTCATTGTGTGCAGCAACATTTAATCAAAGAAGTCATGAGAGAAAATACAAGCACGGGAATGTTGTAAGCATTGGTTCAATTTGAATGTTGCTACATAGAAATGGAAAAATGGCAATTTGGAAGCTGAAATCATCTCTTTTGTTGTAAAGTTTTGTTTTCAACCAACCCTCATTGTCGATTTATAGATGAAAGACAATATATGAGTCAGATTTAGGTTTTATCTGTTGTATCCCTTATCTATAATTCGACAGGATAAATGCGTTCAACAAGGTCATCAAATTTTTAAATATTTAATGAGAGACCATCATCCATGAAGTTGAAAGTAAGATTACGGGTATTTCGAACTTCTTATCTTTCTTACTAAGAGGTTCATGCACTAAGTCAACCTCATAAAAAATAAAGGAACAAGTCGACAAGAAGAGGGGAATAAATTGTTCCTATTTAAAATGCCGATAGTCTGTTAAAAACGTAACACATATATTGTCAATCAAGACATTAAGCATTATTATAATATTACATTCAGAGATTTTGTTTTGTTTAAATCGGAGCAATTTTTAACAAAGTACAAATGTAGGATTTATCCCTCCCTGTGAGAAGATCCTTGTATTTATGTTAGTTATTCTTTTTTACGAAACAAAGCAATACATGTACCAACTCTTTCATTCTTGTGTAAAGTGTAAAAACTCAAAGGTTTAACAATAATGCAAGATGGAAGCGTCTTATATTGTTTGTACTTTAAAATATCTTTTGCCTAAAACTGATTAATTTTATATTACATGTAACGTAGCAATAATAAGAGATGCTTAATCAGTTTCTGTGATTTTTCAACAGAACTAACATTTATTGATAAAGCGCAAACGCAATAAAAGCACCGATAATGTCTTTGTAAATGATCGACACGGTGTGTGCAAAAAGTAGAAAAGTATCACTTTATCATTTTGGAGCAGCCTAGAATCTTTCGAGGGTTTATGTTTTATCAGTCTTTTTTTCCGGAACAATTTTTTGGTAGACAGTGATGTGACTGTTCGTTGTGTTTCTCTTTGAACAATTGTGGTGGGTCTTTGCGTTTGATTTGATTTTTTTACCTTCATGTACTTTTTTTGTGTTTTTCTCTCTGATAAACATCTACAACATACATACCTTATCTACAATCTGTATACACTACATTAGTTATGTACATATATATTAATTGAATATGTGATATAGATACAATGGATAAGCGTTGATTCTTGAAAAAGAAACCATGAGCCCGCAGGGCGAATGGTTTGTTTTTCATGAATCAACGCTTATCCATTGTATCTATAACTTAAACTATTGTGATAATGTCTTTTCAAAATTAAAGCCTATTCTTAATTAGAAGGTATTGTTAGTGAGTTTAAATAACCATGTTATCGTGACAAACGATGCATTACAATATATCATATATTACATTTAAATCATTATGGTTAAAACAATACAAATACATGTTGTACACATAAAGTCTGCCCTTAAAGATTTTCATTTTTCAGGCATCTGAACATTATATGTTTTGACAAAATAATTTATTTGATCTTATTTCTAATAAAATTGGGGAATGTGTCAAAGCCTGGGACAACAACTTGACAAAAAACATATATATGGCATATATATTAAGCATGTGTGTCCGTAATTTCTAACAAGAAGTCTCATTACCTACATCACGATTTTCTAGCATTGGAATTTGTGAATAAACAAATGTAATCATAATATATTAATTTATAAAACAAAAATAGATACCTATAATGTTAACATTTCCGTTTTAAACATGTCGAATAGCTAACAATCATCCAACAATAAACGAATAAACTCGCTTTTATTAAACAAAATATCCAAAATCAATTAATAAACAAGGAACAAACCAGGAAAAGTCGAGAACAGGGACAAAAACAAAAACAGGATTCGAACCTAAGCCGACAAGTTCTAACTCATTGAGCATTTCCATGAAACCTCGCGGCTACCAACTCATACTATATGATTGCCTATTATTGTATATATAAAGGTACAATCTACGTGTGTCCGTTGTACCGATGTATATCAAATATTCAATTTATATATATGAATTAGACAATTGAATCGTAACCAATTGGTAGCCGAGAGGTTTCGTCGATGTGTTGATGTAAGTGACAATAAAAAGAATTCATGGACGGGTTCGACTCCGAGTGCAGGCATATATAAATTACAAAAATTAAAGGTAAGTTTTTAAAATAATTCCATTACTGAACAGAAATCAGTAAAATTGGCCAATTCAACCTTAATGTAATTAGGCACACAAAGGAAACAAAAGAATGACAAAAGGTGAGTCCATTTCAGCGACGAATTAAGGAAGCGTTGATTCTAGAAAAAGAATCCACGGTAAATGAATGGGCTGACGTCACCACAATGGTTTAAATCTAAATATATGGCACAATTATAATATTCTTGTTTGACCTAAGTATTGTTATCTCGAATCAACAAAGCACAAATTGTTCAAACCGATAAGAAACCAATTAACCATATATCAAAATTTATCAAAAGCATGTCCAGAGGACAACAAACCTCTCTTTAGACGTGATTTCAGGATCATCAAATAATTAGCGAATCCTAGAAGACATGCGGCACCTTTTGACTACAATTTTTTACGAGTTTTATTATGACAAATTCATAATTATCAATAAAACAAATAATGAAATGTTGTTATAAAAAAAATATCTAAAAGGTGTCAAGGATAAGATGTGTTTCCATAATAATAATAATAATAATAATATAGTATTTAATCAATTTATAGTTTTATGCAAACGTATACATGTACATTCTATGTTTCAGACAGTTCAATGAGAGATTGGAGGAAAACAGAAATTGTCACAACAAAACAGAAAAGAACACGTATGCTCTTCAACTTTGTAATTGTTTGACTTTATAAAAAAGTTGATAGGAGCGTCACTGATGAGTCTTATGTAGACGAAACGCGCTTCTGGTGTACTAAATTATAATCCTGGTAACTTTGATAACTATTTACACCACTGGGTCGATGCCACTGCTGATGGACGTTTCGTCCCCGAGGGTATCACCAGCCCAGTAGTCAAAACTTCGGCGTTGACATGAAAATCAATAATGTGGCCATTTTAGTTTTATAAATTTCCTGTTAACAAAAGTTTCAATTTTTCGAAAAATTAAGGATTTTCTTATTCCAGGAATATATTTCCTTACTCGTATTTGGCACAACTTATTGGAATTTCGGATCTTCAATGCTCTTCAACTTTGTAATTGCTTGGCTTTATAAATATTTTGATATAAACATCACTGATGAGTCTTATGTAGACGAAACGCGCGTCTGGCTTACTAAATTATAATCCTGGTATCTTTGATAACAATGTATTCATATTTATTATTTTGATAAATTTAAAACACCTTGCTTGAATTAAGTTATAGTTGAACGCGTATCATCAATTCAAATTGTAATATAGAACCATGCCAAAAGTAACTATTTACACATGATTACGAACATGTGTATTATGTGTGTTCTTTCAAATAGAGATATCCGTTATGCATCATGGTTAAAGAGAGATTAAATATATAAGCTATTTATATATGTGTTAGAAGAATGCCAGAACTTAGTTACACTTGTTCTGATCAATTTACCTCATTTGAAAAGCAATTCAAAAGTGAAAGAAGTAAAACCAGTAACCTCAATAAATAGGCCCCTTAAGGTGCATATTTATAAATTAATTGTTTTGAGCAAATTAACTGTGTATGTATTGTTAAAAATGTATAATTTGTGAAGAATAATAAGACAAAAGAAAATGTTTATCTGCTTTGAACTTTATAAATTATACGACTGACATTGTTCAGTTTAGTCATTGTTTTAGTATGTCATCTTAATGTCATACTTTATACCCCTCGTTCATTGATTTATTTTATATAAACCATTTGGTATAACTAAAATATTTCTGCAAAAATGACGCCATTTAGAATTTTTCAGGAAACTGACATAAATATCATAAAATAACGCCAAAATGAGGCTTCATTAAATCTTCCACATATATGGCGTCTCAAATACTAAGAACTTAATTGATGAATATATTATATAATTGAAGCATTTTACATTTAAACATGTTGTTATGTATTTTTCACAATATAATCGCAGTTATAAATTTCCATGCTTATGAGGCCACAATTATTAGATAGTGAAAAAACGTCATTGATATACTAATTACTTTTGTTAAGAAACAATGTAAATGAAAAAAGTTCTTATACTTCCCAGTTTTGAATAGAAATAAAATAGAGAACGGAAATGGAGATTGTTAAAAAGACAACAACCCGACTAAAAAGCAAACAACAGCCAAAGGCCATCAAGGATCTCCAGTGCAGGGATAAACTCCCGCAACAGAAGGTTTCAAATTGTTTCAGCTGGCCCCAAAACAAAAAAATAACCATATTAGTTGACAATTGATGCTCCACTGTACTCCGAAATATAAACAAGAAACTAAAATTAAAGATCATGAAAACTAACAAAGGCCAGAGTCCCCTGATTTGGAACAAGCGCAAAAATGCAGCGGTGTTAAACATGTGTTTTTAGATCTCACCAAATGAAGAAAAAACATACAACAATACTCACATTAAAACTCATTATTATGACAATGATACATTCATTTACAAAGAACTACTAGCAGTGACTGACATGCCAGCTCAATCTCAATTAAACTGATTGAAAGATTATGATCCGTATCATGCCAACAACGGGTTTTATATTACATGTGTTTATTTCCCATGCAAAGACCCTATAAGTAAATTAATATTAAAGTCAAAATATGCAATATATGATGACCTGACAACAGTAGCGTAACTACATTTGTATATCGCTTCTCAATAAGTCTGTTTAACAGTTTGTTTGCTTTTGACGTGAATGCCGATATTTTTCTGCTTTGTTAAGAATATTGCCATAAATCATTGAAAGTGAAATACCTAAACCTATACGATGTCTGCATGTTGAATTACATGTATATGTACGAATTATATTCCTGATTAAATGTAGTAAACGTTTAGACTAGTTTGTGATATCGAAAATCCTTGTATAATAATTTTTCGGTAATACACAAATTTCTCTCGATACAATCTTATACGTTGATAAATTCACTAGCTAATATTAGACGATAATATATATAAACACCATAAGATTATGACAAAGGAACATCACAATCTAAATGTGGATAATTAACTATAAGAAATGAAAAATCATTTATTTTATCAAACATTGTGGTATGGAGTTTCCAGTTAATTTTATAATATATATCAAGTTCGAGGAAAGGGCAGTGTTCATTATCAGTATTACCTTTATTTAACGATAGTTCAACAGGATAATAATTTTAGTATACAAATACAGTCGTCATTATTGAGAGCCATTAAATCATCCAAATATCTAAAAGTATTGCAAATTTTTTGTATCAGATGTTGTTGTGATTGGTACTGATTTTGGTCATTAATTGTAACTCATTACAATAAAAAAAAACTGGTCATCAATATAGTGGTGCACAGTAAGTCCCCAGTAGAATTCCGATAAATCGACGGTATATGGAATCTCCAAAGTGAACACAAATTGTATCTTATAAAATGTCAAGAACAGTCATAGTAGCAAAGCATGTCAAAATGACATAGTTCTATTTATCGATTACTGCATGTTGTACAGCATTAGTTACCTGTATTTGCCTTAATAGATGACATTGTAAATATGTTCTCTTTTCAGTAATGTATTTAATATTAAGATGAACATAGCTAAAAGTAATGTATCGTTTATCGACAAAAAAGAAGAGCGGACGTTATGCCTAAATGATGGAAGTAGTGACCACAAAGCAATCGAAGGGAAAGAGCAACTTTGATATATATCGTTAACGAAAGCAAACTCAAAGTTGTAAACTTAGTTGAAAACATTAATATTGTACATGTAACATTTTTATAAAATGTGTGTTGTTATTTTCGATTACTTACTTGCCAGCACTAAATATATTTTATTATATTTTTTTTAGCTAATTATGTAAATATAAGAAAGAAAAATGTGGTATGATTAGCAACAGGATAACTCTCCCCAATAGACCAAATAACATAAATAAACAACTATAGGTCACTTTACAGCCTTCAACAATGAGCAGAGCCCATACTTCATAGTGAGCTATAAAAGGCCCGAAATTATCATCATAACTCAAGAATAAAATTAAATAAGAAAAGAAAGAAACGTGATTAGTATAAATTTAGACATGCATTCAAAACACCTCAACAATCTTAATGTGCAAGTTAATCCTTCGTCAAATCAATGACATACATTACGCTTCCATGACAATCGTTCAAAAAAAAATAAGCTTGCAACCTTAATGTCAATCTTAGCCGTTTATTATTTAAAAGAATAAAGCAGTTCTAAGACATTCACGAACCACTCACTGCCTGGATCGTACAAAAGGCTGTACTGAATAACGACAAGGTTACCTACCCTGAAATTGTCAAATAATATCTGATAGTAAAGCTATTGCCACTGAATTAATAATGTAAGGCACTTTGACAGTTTTCGGTTATCTATTTAAAAATCATTATAGATAAAGATAAGCTGTAAACAGTAAAATTGAGAATAGAAATGGGGAATGTATCAAGGAGACAACAACCCGACCATAGAATAAACAAGAGGCTCTCAGAAGCCTGAATCGCTCACCTTAATTCTTTTGGTTAAATCTCTCATCAATGATTATTTTGGCTTTTCAATTTATTTAAATGTTTTTTGGATCGTCCAATTTTCTTCAAAAGCCAAAAAAAAACAATCATTTTCTCCTATGTTCTATTTTAGCCATAGAAGCTATGTTTCTTGACATACAAGGAAATAAAATATAAAATTTATACTAGATACTCTGAAACTCGTTTAGCCTAAGTTTGGCTGAAATTGATACAGCAGTTTCAAAGGAGAAGATTTTTTAAAGTACGTCACTAAACATGATGAACAAATTGTGAAAAAAGTCTTTAAAGGGCAATAACTCCTTAAGGGGTCAATTGAAAATTTTGGTCAAATTGACTTAATTGAAGATCTTACTTTGCTGAAGATTATTGCTGTTTACAGTTTATTTCTATCTATAATTATATTCAAGATAATAAACAAAAACAGCAAAATTCCTTAAAATTATCAATTAAGGGGCAGCAACCCAACAACAGGTTGTCTGATTCATCTGAAAATTTCAGGGCAGATATATCTAGACCTGATAAACAATATTACCAAACGTCAGATTTGCTCTAAATGCTTTGGTTTTTGAGTTATAAGCCAAAAACTGCATTTGACCCCTATGTTTTATTTTTAGCAATGGTGACCATGTTTGTTGATAGATCAAAACTTCGGATACAATTTATAAATTCGATACCCTGAGGAACATTCAGTTAAAGTTTGAAAGTATTTGGCCCAGTAGTTTCAGAGTAGAAGATTCTTGAAATAGTTTACGACGACAGACGACGACAGACGACGACGGACGACGACAGACGACGGACGACGACGGACGCCAAGTGATGGCATAAGCTCACTTGTCCCTTCGGGACAGGTGAGCTAACAACAGCAGAAGGTCATCAACAGGTCTTCAATGTAACGAGAAATTCCCGCACCCGGATTACATATTAAAAAGAACAAATTTACGAAAAACATTACAAGTGAGCGATTCAGGATCTCTACAACCTTCTGTTCAATTGCGAACCTTCTTATCAATTGTAGAACTTGTCCAACAATCTCTTTTTCCACGAGGGATGTATAAATACGCAGTCAAGTCTGAAATAAATTTATGTCTGTAGGGAAATCGCCATGCGTTCTCTGGATCCAATTAACTAAAAGAGGGCCGAATGATATCAGAGGGACAGTCAAACTAATTAATCGAAAATAAACTGATAACGTCATGGCTAAAAATGAAAAAGACAAACAAGAACACACATGACAAAACATATAAAACTAAAGAATAAGCAACTCGAACCCAACCAAACACTCTCAGGTGTTCGGGACGGATAAGCAGATCTTGCTACATATGTGGCACCCGTCGTGTTGTTCGTAACAAATCCAATAAATAGTCTAATCCGGTAGGTCACAAAGGGGATTGTAGTAACGACGTCAGGGAACATATCTGATATCATCTGTAAAACGGTAATTCCATAACGGTCAACCAACTCGTGATGGCGTCCGTAAACTTAATGAAGGGATGCTTTCAATTTCACCATTTGGTTTAATAATAGTAGCTTTCTTGCCAGCAGCAATCATCTATCAAGAAAATCATGATAGTAAATACGAGCACGGGAATTTCGTTTCAATTGGGAGCTATGTACACCATATGCAGGTGCAAAAAAACATATAAAAGACCTATGATTATCCAGGATTTCCTCGTTATTACTTGATAGCAGTGCATTATTTTATCATATGTATTCTCAAATTTTAGAATTATTTTTTGTTGTATATTTTGTATTTTAGAAAAAAACAATAATCACTTTTCGACTACACTGCATCTGATCCAGGAAGAGTGCTTGGTAAAGAAATACAAACGATGAAACTATGTAAATTAACACAATATCCATATACATTAACGATCAGTGATTATTTGATTGATTGATTGTTGGTTGCTTTACGCCGCATTAGCACAAAAAGACTATATCGCGGCGAGAGCTAATTCGAATATTTTTACAATTTAAAGCATATTTTTAAAATAAGACAAAAAGTCCTTAAATACACTAAAATTCTTGACTAAAGCAAATTGATTATATACAAATAAAAATTAACAGTAAAATAACATGATAAAAATTAAAATCGATTTAAATATAATAACATTTTTATATTTTATAATAAATCCCAATTTCTTTTAAAAAAGCAACAATATTTGTAAATGGAACATTATTAAATAAATCATACATATTATTGACATTGAAATGCTTCTTACAAATATCAGCAGAGTCAATACGATTAATTAAAACATGTTTAATAGTATACTTGCAGTTGCAAGGAACACATTGTGGTTCATCTTCATTTTTTAAAAGATACTCGTGTGTTATTCTAGTATGACCAATACGACATCTAGTAATAACACACTGATCTTTTCTGCACATAATATTATCAAAAGGTTTGCCTAAATTAGGTTTAATTTCATGCAATTTATTATCGTCTTTTTTACTCCATTTATTTTTTTATATATTAAAAACATATTCTCTAATATTAGATTTAAAATCAGTATATGGTATATCACAGTTAGATAGAGGGTCACCCAGGGCATTCTTTGCCTCAAGGTCTACAGCTGTGTTTCCAAGGATTCCAACATGACTCGGAACCCATAGAAATAGTATTTCTTTCAGAAGAATTTTTAAATTCCTCATTACATATAAAATTTTCAGGATTGTTGGGTTTTTAATTTTAGTATTTCGTATAGCTTGTAAGCATGAAAGTGAATCCGAACATATAATAAAGGAGAAGGTCCGGTAAGGACCGATTTTGGCCTCAAATTTCAAGTTAAACTGACGAAGGATGTTGACCACTGTGTAAACACTTAAGTGTCTATTTTATTTGATTCAATTAATTTATGTGAAAGATTTTAACTAATTTAGTCATTAAAAACGCTCCGATTCAAGCTCAAATATGAAAAATCTACCAAATATGCTGAAAAATGTCACTTTTAAGATAGTTTTTGCCAAAAAAGAAAGTGGCCGCATCCGTGTTCATCCTCAACCTTCATATATGTTATATACTTGACAACTTTGACGTCGATATTCTTGACAATAGTAGAGATGATATTCTTTGGATTAATTTGAAATGTAAACATGACCAAAACTTTATGCTTTATCTGTGTGTGTGTTACCTGCAACCGGAACGGTCAAGTAGGGGCAACATTGCTCAGGAATTTTACGACCATCTTCTATCGCAAGTGTATCTTTATAGTAGCTGTAATCCAGTCCTAATTTGTGGTGACTTTAATGGGCGCATAGGAAACTCGCAAGATCGGACTGACTCTATCTGTACTTTACCAGATCGATGCTATATTGATTCTGTAAAAAATGCGTTTGGTGTATTTCTGTTGGAGTTCTTGAACGACTCAAACTGCTCTCTGTTAAACGGAAGAGGAGACAGTACAAAAGACAATTTTACGTACGTTTCGCCTATTGGTAAATCTGTCGTTGACTACATGATTACTCCGCATGCTTCGTTCACAAAATTTTACGATTTCGAGGTAAAACTTGTGTCAGACTTGCTGATCGATCACAACATTGAAGTACATCCCAACTCAAGAGTCCCAGATCACTCAGTATTACAGTGTTCATTCGATTATTCGGAGTATCGAAATTATTCAAGTCCACAGGTAGCGAAAACGCCAATTTATGAAAACAACTGTGTACAATCTGTGAGGCGAAAATATGACGTCACAAAGATACCAAATGATATATTCAAGAGCGAACGATGTGTGCGCTGTTTAGACAAAGTTGTCGATTCACTACTCGATCGTCATAACATTGAACAAAGGATTAACTCAATCTATGAAACGCTACTGAATGCAATTCATGACGAAATGGACAATGCTCTTGACTACAAAGATTCTGGACAAAGCACACACAAACGTAAACGCTGTAACACAAAACCGTACTGGAACAACGAATTACGAAATCTACTACGTGAGGTAAATATTGCCGAAAAGGACTATTTGAGTTATCAGGGTGACCGTCGAACAAAAACAAAACGCAGGGAGATATTTAAAATAAAGCGTAGACAATTTGACAAACGTTTACGACAAGAAGAACGGAAATATACAGCTCAAAGACTAAATCGAATAAAATCAATCAATCAGAGCAATCCAAAAGAATTTTGGCGTGAAATCAATAAACTAGGTCCAGGAAAAAAATCGACAAACATTGATAGTGTCAACATGGACGAAGGGTCAGTGTCTCATGATCCCTCCGAAATTTTACAACGATGGAAAGAGGAGTATTCCAAACTGTTCTCAAGTGACAATACAAAAGTTGATTCTGAATTTATTGAGCAACTGCAAAACCTTAATTCACAACTAGAACGTGAATATGAAAACCTCCCTGTTAATCAAACATATGCTGACAACACGAGAACATCTGAATTGAACGAACCTATTTCTCTTGATGAAACGAAACGTGCGCTAATGAGCTTAAAAAATGGCAAAGCAGTAGGAATAGACAATTTACCTAATGAAATACTTAAAAGCGATGTACTGTCGAAAACTCTTCACGAACTGTTCAATGTGTGCTTTAGCTATGGAATTGTTCCAGATCCTTGGTGTCGAAGCATTATATGTCCTCTGCTAAAAAAAGGCAAGGATTTCCGCAATCCGATGGATTACCGAAGCATAAGTCTGATGTCAACTGTCGCAAAAACATTTAGTCAGATTTTGAATGAAAGGCTCATCAGTCATCTCGAAAACAATAACCTTCTCAGTGAGGAACAAAACGGATTTAGGCGGCTTAGATCATGTCTGGACCATATCTTTTCACTGTGTACAATATTGAGAAACAGGAAACTGCAGAACATAGACACTTTTTTGTGCTTTGTTGACTTCAGCAAGGCGTTTGATTCCGTGAATCATACTATACTCTGGAATAAACTTTTAGCCGTGGGTGTGTATGGAAATATGTACAAAGTAATTAGGTGTCTCTACTCAAAGCTACAAAGTGCAGTGCGATTATCGCCTACGATGTTTACTGAATGGTTTTCCGTTGATTCCGGTGTCCGTCAAGGGGATAATCTCGCGCCCACACTTTTTGCATTGTTTATTGATGAATTGGTACCACTCATTAACGGACTCTCTTGTGGCGCATTAATCGGTGACGATATGATCAGCTGCTTGCTATACGCTGACGATCTAGTTCTTATTTCGGGAACTGTTGACGGACTACAAAATCAGCTCAATGCTCTAAACGATTGGACAAAGACACAATTAATGAACGTTAACACAGAAAAGACAAAAATTATGCATATTCGAAAGACTACAAAGGACAGAACTCAATTTACGTTTCGACTAGGGGACAACATAGTTGCATTTGTAAATAAATATCGTTACTTGGGACTCACATTATCCGAGCATATTGATTATAATGTCTCTGTCAGTGAACTCGTTAGTGCAGGTAGTAGATCATTGGGATCTTTGATATCTAAATTCTTTAATATGGGTAATATGGACTACGACATATTCACGAAAATTTATGAAAACACTGTTATTCCTGTACTTGACTATGCATCCGGTGTATGGGGAGCAAAGCAATATGACAATATCGAACGCTTACATTATAGAGCAATCAGAACTTTTCTTGGCGTCGGCAAAACAACACCAATTCCAGCAATATTAGCAGACATGGGATGGCATCCAGTTTTCATTCACAATCAATGTAACGTTGTCCGCCTATGGAGTCGTCTTATGAACATGCCTGGTCATAGGATTTGCCGAAAAGTGTTTGTTTGGGATCGTGAAATGTCGAGACGTTACAGAAACACATGGTTTAACAGCGCAAAAACTCTTCTGGACAGATGCAATCTTTCACACCTAACTGAAAACGACTCCGCTATCTCAACAAGATTCATACTCGACTCTGTAAAAAGTAAACTTGTAGCAGACTTCAAAGACAAGTGGTTTAACGAAATAAACAGTATGCCAAAGTTGAGGACATATAAACATTTAAAAACTGATTTTTTTGCCGAGCCATACGTACAAAAGCATTTAACAAGGACACAAAGATCTGCAATCGCTAGAATTCGCTGTGGTACTTTCCCACTAGAAGTCGAGCGAGGACGCTATAGAAACATTCCAATCGAACAACGAGTTTGTAAAATGTGCAATACTGGATCTATTGAAGATGAGCAACACTTCATCCTGTACTGTGATCGTTACTCTGTTTTGAGAAATAAACTATTTACCTCAATATCACCAGACCCTGCTTATCCTCTACGCATAAATGAACTTCCTCCAAATGCTGCCTTAAATGAACTGTTATCTAACAACAACAAAAGTATAGCGAACTTTATCTTGGACTGTGATCGTATCAGAAGAGAAATTATTTAACTATTTTACTTGAACTGTTGAATTTTCTAATAATTTAGACATTCGTCCAAAACTATGTGTTATCTATTTTTCAAATTTTGAACTTTAATTTGTCAGTGCATCGTAAGCCTATCTGGCTGGCTGTAATGTAATATTGTATTGATATGTATCTATTGTATATATACAGGTTGCACTTTAATAAATCATTCATTCATTCATATGTTATGTATTATCATCAAATACAACTAACATTTAAATATTTTGGATGAACACGGATGCGGCCACTTTCGTTTTACACGGAAACCGTCTAAAAATTAACCAAAATGCTAGAATTGTGAATATTTCAGTAATTTAGCATGACGTAATGGTGCTAGTACTCAATATATGTAAATCGTATTGTCAAAAACAGCCCATTTTTATGTAGCACAAGCATTCTTCTGTCCAACAAATAACTAAAAGTATACATTTTAACAATTTTGTAAAACTGCTATATTTTGGGGCCAAAAAGGGGTCTTACTGGACCTACTCCTTTGGATTTATCTGAAGAAGCAATAAATTTCAACGCCAAAATTATTGCTTCTGCTTCAGCAGTAAAGATGGATGCATCAGATGGCAAACGAAGACAGCAGCAGATGCAACTCTATCACCATCTTTTGATCCATCAGTATAGACAGTTGAAAAATCTAGATAATCGGCTTTAATTTCAGCATAGTGTTGCTGAATTAAAAGAGGATTTGTTTTATTTTTATTGTGTTCACGGAGATCAAAAATCATTTTTGGTTTGGGAAGTTCCCATGGAGGACATTTGCAAGTTTTAACTTGAGCAACAGATTTTAAATCAAAAGAAGCTAAATGTGGTTTTAAACGTATACCTAACGGAGAAATTTTATTTTCATGTTTTGTAAAAATATCTTCATAAATCGGATTAAAAACACAGCTGTAGGCAGGATTATCTGAATGGGCTTTTAGTTTGACAGCATATTGAAGTCCAAGCTTCAAACGTCTGTCAGAGAGAGAATGCTCATCAGCCTCTACATACAGACTCTCAACTGGTGATGTTTTAAATGCGCCAAGACAGAGACGCAAACTTTGGTGATGCACAGCATCGAGAATCTGTATGTAGGACTTCCTTGCAGAGCTATACACTATAGAGCCATAATCTAGTTTAGATCTTACTGGAGATCTATATAAATTGAGTAAAATGTTGCGATCAGCACCCCAGTCAGTGCTGCCGACAACTTTTAAAATATCTAAAGCTTTTAAACATCTCGCTTTTAACATTTTGATATGGGGTAAAAAGGTTAACTTTTTATCGAAAAGTAAACCAAGAAATTTGGTTTCATCAACCATTTTAATTGGGTTGCCGTACAAAGTTAGTTCTGGATCAAGATGCAATTTTCTTTTGTTACAAAAATGCATCCCGACCGTGATTATTTGAAAAAATATAAATACATATATATTGATAATACAAACAAATGAATTTTATTTATAACTCCAGTTTAAGTTACAAAATCCGCAGATAAAACAATTTAAAAATCAACTTAGATAAGGTTGACAGTTTTAGAAATGATGGATCAATGATTATTTTAATCATTAATATTGATAAAACCTCTTTATGTGCCTTCTAAATTCAACAAAGTTGTCAATTTCAGTTATTACTGTTAGCGTAAATTGATCCGTCTAGTGAGCTGATAAAGGTTATGGAAGTGGTGAAAGATACCAGAAGGACATTTAAACTCATAGATTGAAAACAAAATGACACTCCATGGCTGAAAATGAAAAGACAACCAGACAAATAAATATACACAAGATACAACCTATGAAATAAACGATTAAGCAATAAGATCACCACCAAAAAACAGGGGTTGATATCAGGTGCCCAGGAAGGGTAAGCAGGTCCTACTCTACATGTGGCACTCGTCGTGTTGCATACATTATTACAAACACGGTTGATAGTCTATTTCGATAGGTAATATTTTGTGTAAAGGGAACGGAATTGTAGTTTCGACATTACGACATAAAGAACATGTCAAAATCATCTGTGAAACGGATATTCCGTAATAGTCAACCAACTCGTGATGGCGTCCGTAAATTTGACGAAGAGATGACTTCAACTTCACCATTTGGAATTTTTGGTTTAATAGCTGAGCAGTAACTCTCTAGCAATGAGATCATGATAAGAAATACAAACCCGGGGATATCTTTCAATCGGGGGATATATAAACGAGTATGAAGGCGCTGCTGAAATGAATGATACATAGACATGAAAAGTATACTATTGGAAAGTTGAATAGTATCTTTGGTCGGAAAGTTTTTCTTTCAACCGACTCATTGTCAATTTCTAGATATAAGTCATGGTAAAAGTTTGTGGTTAAGACTGTTTATGGTGACTCACCAGTGGTATGTCAATGATATTTTGTAAGCAGTTGTATAGACATTAATATATCTTATTGTGATGGAGATTTTTTGACCCCGCCCTTTCAGTCATGATCGATTGACTTTGATACTTTCGCTAAGAAGATATGTTTAAATGTGTGGTAAGGTCAGTTTATGGAGAATCATCAGTAGTATGGTATGATATTTGGTATGCAGTTGTATAATCATTGGTATATCTTATTGCCATCAAGATTTTTTATCCCGCCCCTTCAGTCATGATATTTTGACTTTGAAACATTTGCGTAGTGAACGTGCATTAGTTTGTGATACGGTTAGTTCAAGATGAACCACTTAATTTATTCCTTGATATTCGGTATACAAATTTATTAGCATTTTTTGGCAAGTTTCATTTCCATGCATATTATATAACATTACAGCTTCAATATAGCTCATTGACCTTACAACTTTTCCTTATTTATATTTACAAGTTTATGTTTGTGTCTATGTTTATTTAAAGGGAACGACTTATGAGATTTCAGTGGTATTTGGTAGACAGTTGTATAAACATATAATGTCCACGGATATTGTTTAGCCCTGGACATCTAATCACGGTTCATTGACTTTGAATACTCTCATTACTTACATATTAAAGTATTGCTATTTTACATTTCAACATTTGCATTTTAAAAATAATAAATAGACAAGACACACTCATTTTTTTCTTTCTTTTCGAGGTTGTCGGTGACCACGTTGATTACTATAGTGTACACATATTTTCATTAATGTTGAACTGTCATGTAATTCAGAGACCAGTTGTAAACTTGTCATGATATGTGTTTATTTTTAGATAAACTCTAAGACCAGTATACCATACAAATATATTTATTTATTGAAAGTTATATGCGAACAGTGGATTCAAATGAAGTTTGAATTAGCTTGTAATGTTTAATAAAATAACATGGTTAACGTACAGAAAAAAATCAGAAATGTGTTTCTTATTTTATATCAAGATTGATAGGGTATGCAGTTTGGGTTTCAAGTAGTTTACAAAATTTTTAAAGAAGCGCTATGTACATAACTACTGTGTGTTATTTGGTACAAGTGAATTAGAACATTATACGTGCTCACGTGTGTTCGGAATGAGGACATTGAGTACAAAACCCTTTGGCGGGCAGGTTGGTTGCAGGCTCTCTGAACTCATTAAACAATTTTATTATGTATCTGTATCTTAACAGGTGTAAGACCAATACAACTGTTCTCTTAATCGTAGTCTCTTTTGCAAAAGACAACCGATATCCCCAATATGAATTTCCAGTCACCTTCTGATCTGTTTGCTTCGGATCTTACTTATTACAATATCCATATATTGAATTGTCATGAAATATTTGCCACTTGGTGTTTACCAAGAAACACGAGATACAACTGTATTATATGTTTCTGTCATAATATTTGGTAAACCAAAGCCAATTTTCAATCACAATTCAGTATCGATGAGAATTATTGCAAATTCTGTATTTAAAGAGTATACATTGTATATCAAAGCCGCAATGTTTATTTCAACCTTTAAACTCTATCTCGCCTGCTTCTGTCCTAATATCCTTTTATTTTGAACCTCTTTACCAATCACTACGGAAAACAATAATAAGCCATAGTTCAACTCAATCACCAACTCGTTACTGTGCCCTACTGATAATATTAAGTAGTATTCAAAAGTACATAAAATATCGAAACATGATTTATTTTTATTTCACAAAAATGATTTGACAAAAGTGTCAATGATCGATACGCTATAACATTGAATAAGACTAGTACACAAAAGCTTAATAAAAAATGTTCATGTGTTGAAACACTGAATTATGCAAGGATTGTTTTTTTATTGGGATAATAATTTACATCACTGACGAGATTATTAAAGCAAAGTCTTTGTTAAAAATATAAATACAGAAAACACTCAAATTTACAGTTTAGTTTGCTGGCAATGCAGAGTGTCTTTCCCCAGCCTCAACTTATTGTCATATAAATATTTGATCTTTCCAGCCAGCACATTCTCATCTGCCAGTGAAAGCGCAGTAGTCAGTCTGTGGATTTTACTGACTTTTCCAGGAATTAAAAGTGCTTTGTGTAGTAAAATAACCTTTTTCTCAGTCGAATTTTTTGATGTATCAGCCATAATTTGCTCATATTCTGCTTGCTGTATTTCCATATTGATTAAGACGCTATATAATGAATCTGGTCCTAGTCGTTGGACGATAGCTAAAATGCCACTATCTCTGAAAAATCCTACAAAAAAGATGACTTGCAATTTCTTTAGTTGAAAATATTACATAACGCAGATAATTGTATTGTATCTTAATTACATTGTTTTGTATTGAAATGCTCATATGTGTCATTTAGACAGGCGTCAATAAGTAAATAAAATTAAGTTACCTATGTTTTGAAGAAATACTAATGGAAACACGCCTTAGTTGTTTTGTGGTTTAAGTTAATGATGATCAGTGTCCTACAATTTCTGAAACATATTTCTCACTATTGCATTTCGTTGAGTAAAAAAAATGTGGTATTGTTTTACCATACTGCAGCTTATCACAAAATCGCTATCAATTATTTGAAATAATATAATAACGATTTTCCCCTATCTAAATGTACTAGGTTAACAAATTATCTCCAGTATATGTGAAACGTTCTGGGTTGATTAGTTTGTGGTTACAAGTAATCAACTGTTAGTCAAGGACTACTGTTACAGTATTGATCTTGATTTCCAATATAGTTTCATCGATTCAAGTTCATTCGATATGTTTAGGTATATGTTATGTAGTGAAGTACTTTTAGTTTTAAAATGATGAGACAGTTAGTATGTATCTGCTGTCCGAATAAATAAAGAAAGTCAAGAATATTACCCTCTTCGAATGGTTTTTCTGGGAGAGATGTCAACTGATGAAGATTTAATCTTGATCCCTCTCGTGACTGCTGTAACGTATTTTGCGATTTTTTGTACCATGGATCATGATGTACTATATGTAGATCATGCTTCATTCCCTTGTCGTCTTTGAAATAAATGATGCCATACGACTGACGATGAATCTGTACGTTTTTTTCAAACAGAAAAGTTACGAAGTTGTCTTCCTTCAGTGGAAAGAAGTTAATGAAATAATAGTCTTTTCGTATATGCTTTGGTAAACTAAATATACCACCGACATCAATGCGAATTCTATGGCCAATTGGAAATCTTAGATCGGAACTTATCATCGATTTAACCAGGCTATATCCCATATCATTTCTTCTTTTGCATACAGCATCCACTTCTTCTTTGATGACGCATTCAAGGATAACATTCACTGCGTTTTGCTTCATGTCGCCAGTAAAGTATAGTATCTTGCAAAAGCAATTGTTCCCTAGTGCGTCATCTGTTATCTCTCCTAAGTTTGGTTTGAGTTGTTCGTACACCTTTCTGTCCACTTTCATGATGATATATCTGTTAGAAGTAAGAACATGGTTTTGATATCAATAACATCAATATATATTTGGCAATTGATTTTTCTGGAGGTTGGTACCAATTCCAAACGATTTTCAAAATAATTCTTTCTTTTTCAATTTTGCACTGACATGAACAAAATTGACACCGATATTGTCCTGAATGAAATGAAATATGATTATAAACGTTAAGGTTGCTGTTCATCCTGACATTCAACCTTTACCTAGATTTAGCATGATTTTTCATTTTTTTTTTTTTTTTTTTTTTTTTTTTTTTTTTAATTTGCCTACCAAATGATTTAATATTCCTAGTATCTTAAAGGTGTTAAACTTTCTTACACAGTTTTCTGTATGTGGTACAATAGGGAATATTAATAGAATATCGTTGATCATCTCAACGTAATTGATTGTCTCGCTATAGCCAGGATGGCTTTTACTTGAATTTGTAAAGTACAAAATCGGAAACATTGAGGCTCTTTCTTCACACGCAATTCCCTGAACTATCTTCAGCTGTTGACAAGTTTCATAATATTTCTTTAAGATTAATGTATTTTGCTTTGAAATATGTATTATCGTCTTAATGTGAGGTTTGGTTTCGTGTCGAAAATGATATTATTTTATGACTTTGGAAAAAGAAATAAACATGCATTACTGGATGAGAGATGTCATTAGAAATCTACTTTGTATGCAATACTTTATTTCTGAAACTATTCAACGTTATCAATTTTACATACTGACTAAACGATTTCACTCTAAACTTTGCCATTTTGTTTTCCTCTTCAACTTTTACACTTTCGTCAACTAGGAATGGTCCATCACCTTTTTTCTTCAGAGCTATGATTTTATGATCCCAATGTGCCGAATCAACTCCCGGGAGGTCGTCAATAGGTAGATGAACTTCTACAGGTTTGAGAAATGAAGATACACTGACGTTAACAGACAAACATTCAGATGTAGCAAGTATTGGAAAGGTATTCGGGTTTCTATTCAATCGGGCACCTAGTAGCACACGGTCAATTGGAATAATCTGAAAAAATACAAATATTTTTTTAGTTATGCATTTATTTACAGCATGGCTTTTTATCACATTATTACTCCATATTCTCTTTTAACCAAATACCAATACTTTAGAACTTTCTGTGGTGTATTGACTAGTGATGTCACATAATACATGTAATAATGTACTTCATTTTTGTAGGGAACTCACTGTGTCTATTTTATTGTATTGCTATTTAAAAGTAATTAAAATCTTATATATTTGAAAATATTTGTAAAACTATTGTAAATAAACAACGAAATTTTTAAATGGGATAAAACCAAGTTAAAACTGAAATAAACTAGAGGCTCTTAAGAGCCTGTGTCGGTCACCTTGGTATGTGTGTATATTAAACAAAGGATAAAGATTGATTCATGACAAAATCATGTTTTGGTGATGGTGATGTGTTTGTTGACTTAATTTAACTGAACATTTTTGCTGTTTACAATTATCTATATCTATGTCTATGAGCTAGGCCAAGGAATGGATAATATTTTTTAAAAAATGTACAAAATTATGAAGATTGTTAAAAACTAACTATAAAGGGCAATAACTCCTTAAGGGGTCAATTGATCATTTTGGTCAAGTTTACCTCTTTTCAGGTCTTACTTTTTTGTTGAACATTATTGCTGTTTACAGTTAATCTCTATCTACAATGATATCCGAGATAATAACTAAAAGCTTCACAATTTTCTAAAAATTACCAATTTAGGTGCAGCAACCCCATAACGGGTAACCTGAATGGTTTGAAAATTACAGGGCAGATAGATCGTGACGTAATGAACATTTTTTCCCAGTTAAATTTGCTCTGAATGGTTTTGTTGTAGAGATATGAGCCACAAACTGCATTGTACCCTATGTACTTTGTTTAGCCATGTCGGCCATCTTGGTTCGCAAAGGATAATTGTGAACAAATATGGTTAAATTTTCCCCTTTTAGTACCAGAGGAGAAGATTTTTGTGAAAGTTAACGACGACGGACAAAGGACGAACAATTGTTACAAATTGATGACATGAGCATATGGTAAGATTGATTGGATAACATATGTATTTAATCGTTAAACATTCCTTCCAAACCAAATCGATATAAAAAAAATAGTACGACAATACAACATAAGAGAATATGAAAATATCAGATGTGTTATAAGCTCAAAACAATTGAAATTATATGACGTGTACCTAAAAAATCTAGGCATACGTGTTGAACACCGCCGCAATGTTGCGCCTGTCCCATGTTAGGAGCCTCTGGCCTATGTTAGTCTTGTATTATTTTGATTTTTAGTTTCTTGTGTACCATTCTGAGTTTAGTATGGCGTTCATTACCACTGAACTAGTATATATATTTGTTTAGGGGCCAGCTGAAGGACGCGTCCGTGTGCGGGAATTTTTGATACACTGAAGACCTGTTGGTGACCTTCTATTCTTGTCTGTTCAATGGTCGGGTTGTTGACTCTTTGACAAATTTTCCATTTCCATTCTCAATTTTACATGTGGCAGTAACCAACACATTTGATTCATATTACAGAACAGTCAATATTTTGAAATATTTTGAACCATTGGATTTATTGACACAAAATATTAACGAAATTCAGGTTAAAATGGACACTTTTAGAAAGAGAGAATGCAACAGAACGAGTGGACGTTAACATTTAACATGACGGCAATACGAAAAACAACATCTTTTTAGAAAATATTCGATAGCAAATTACACCTATTAAATAACATTTGCGTTACATCCACCTCAATCGGAAGCATGTATACACAAGATATCTAGTTTAAAACATCAAGTTCCTGCACTATTAGTGTCATCCGTTATGTTCATGTAATGGATCTAATTTAGGGAAATCATTATCTTTGAAACAAATATAAGGTAAAATAGACAATCACCTCAATCAGTCGAACTGAATATAAATCATATGACATCCAGATCTATATGTTTAAAATGTCATGTGTTAATTTATCGATATGAAACAAACTGAAGATGTGTCTAGCAGAGATGATCACAATAAAGAGTGGCGATGTTCAACTTTTTTTCAATATTCCCCATGATCAACATCTTCCTCTCAAAAACAATGGTATTCGTTTTACGAAATACAACATGCAGTATCAACGTCTATAGAGACATTTATGCTTGCTTTTCTTATCATATATATGAAATCATATTTTCTTGCATTCTCATAAAAATAGTGCACGTGTAAAAACAACGAAGATGAAGTACTAAACAGCGCCTTTCAGTTTGAATTATATATACAATGCAATCCTACAATTTAAAACTTTACCTTGCATTTAATCTTCTCCTGTTTTCTAACAGATCCTTCCTCGATCAATATTTTCATTCTGTCATCTACTTCGAATGCTAATTCTTCACTTTGATTTGGATTAAGGATGCTTTCTTCTTCACGAGGAAAGCTGATGATGCAAAACGATTCAATTTGGTTTGCATGAAATATAACAGCTCTATCCTGTAAAATATAACAATTGCATCTACGATTTGTCTTCAGGTTTTTGTTGCCAATACTAAGTATTCGATTGGGACGAGAATAATGTTTTACTATTGTCTTTCCTGCTTTTTGAATAGTAGTAACTATCAACACATCGAACAGAGACAGCAAAACATTACTAGAAAAAAAAATGAACGTCTTAATTTGTTGACGTATTGTTTAATGTTCTGAAAAAAATCATTTTAATTACACAACAATAGAAAACTCCTATCACAGACTTAAATACCCAGGTTAAAACCAATGGTTATCATTCATAAGGAATTCGGAAAAAAATGGCAAGTTTATCATTTTAACTTATAAAGTATATAGAACTTCTATACATCCGACTAATTTAGTGCCAGTCTTTGTAAGAATCAGGCAATTTAGATAAAAATTCAAACATGATTAGAAAAAACCCACTGAGCTAATCATGCTTTTTAATACTAATCATCATCCTGAGTTAAAAAGTATTACTCTTTCGTTTGTGTGTGTCTGGTAATATCAAATAACTTTGTTAGTAAATTGGTTAGAATGATAGCAAATTACAGAGTTATCTCCCTTTATTCGTTAAATTCTAGTGCATTTCAACCAAATTGTATCTTTTATTACCAGAACGGAAAATGGAAATGAATGTTATTTTGTGCATAACTACATATTATGAACTGAAATCAATGTCAAATTGGGCGGGTTTTGTTTTTGACATGTTTTCACCACTGCCTGATTCTTAGGCAGACTGGCACTTAAAAAAGAACATGAAAGATGTAAGCTGAAAGTGTAAAAGATATCGATATAGAAATCTCCCGAACATTAATATTGTATATTCAGTTACATCAGTTAAAGGAATCGGCTCACCAGTGCAGCACTTCAACTATATAAATTCCATACAGAAAAAAGATGTTGTTAGCAAAAATAAAAAGGACAAATAAACCCCAACACAGACATAGAATCTAAGATGTGAATAACATATATATGATCTTATAGCAGAGGCATTGGACGAGTGATAGTGAAATCATTGCTCATTATTACAAATTATGTCATTTCGGGGATGTTTGAGACCAAACAGATTTGAAAATGTCATACTTTACAATACATTTTAAAGAAAAGGACTAAATATATGAATGTAAAAATGTTACTTTCGTATCTTTAAAAAAAATGATCGATTTTAAGAATGTTTGTTACTCTATTTTCATTTCTTCAGATTTCTAAATCTTTTGGTTTTATCCCTGTATTGTTTAGAAAACACACAGCTAACTTCAGCTTATTTTTTCTTAATAAATCATTTATAGGTTAACAGCAATATCTAAAAATGGTACAAAATCCCTGTCACATTTTTCAAAATCGTTAAATGAAAAAAGGTGCTAATATAAATGTAAAAACATTCTAAAAAGGTTTATCAAATATATATATATATATATATAAAACTTGATCTTCATTTTTTTAATTAATAAGAACTGTTGAATGTTAAAAAAAAACTGTTGCACAAAATATACGTCAGCAGCCATACGTATATATTGTATGCTTAAAAAAAGACTATAAACTACTTTGAAACGTCAAAAGTTAGAATTTGACTCCAATTTCACAAGAACAAGCAAAAAACAATAACTTGCAGTCTAGGTTGAATATATATAATGTCATTGTACATATATAAAAAGCCAGGGATGTCTGACCTTCTAAACACTCCCCGTTGCATTGTGAATCACGTATATCTACAACTGAGTGATACCCTATAAACGTAATGTGCTAGTAGTTTTTTAAATGACTTACAATATACTTAGCTGGTTTCATTTCCCAGTTTTCATTTTCCTTTTTAATATATGCCTTAAACCGTAGAGCACGCTTAGACACATCTCCCAAAGACTTGATGTTCACTTTAATGGTAATTTCTGAAGGTTCTGTCGCTGGAAAATTGAAAAATGTTATATTGTTTGCCGTGGGACTCTTGATTTCTATCTGGTATAAATCTGTTTGCAACTTTTGATCTGTTGACAGATTATTTTTCATGAAAGAACAGCTTGCATCCGCATCCCATGGTCTTGAGTAAATCAATCTGTCACGAGGTAAAATGTTGTCAGGAAGGATAAACTCTATATTGTTCCCAGCATCAAATTTAATGTCTTCGACATTTCTGAAAAAAAAATTCATTTAATCTTCTAAGGATTTAAACATATTGACAAACTTTCTTCTATACACATGATAGTATAAATTATAACCTTATTACGACAATAGCTTTTGAACATCATGCTGGATTTATTGATTATGTATTTATATAATAGTACTTGAAAACTGGTCATTATCTTGATATATGGACTGCCCACAGGACAGTGGTATTGACTAAGATAGTGATAATGACTGAGCCGGAGGCGAGGTTATTATTGTTGTCGCAGTCAATACCACTGTCCAACGGGCAGTCCATGTTTCACGATAAAGAACTTTTATGTTTATTTCATTGAGAAATCATGTTTTGAAAAATTCTCATAAATTGAAAATGCTAAAGCGAAATAGCATAGTTGTACGATTTCTACGGCAAAGAGTGAAGACCAGTCGTAGTAATACTGACATTCATTTTAGTGCATTTTTTCAGTATATAAATACTTTTTCAAGTTATCTTTATTTTTATAATTGGTACATCTCTCGTAATAGCCCCACCGGTAATTATCATGTAAAAAAATTTTAACAACCGGAATTTTAGTCCGTTTTTTCTTTTAATGACCGATGGAATTTATTACTGAAGAATAATGAATGTCATATGACCCTGTTTATCCAATAAGAGAATCGTATTCTCAACCGATAAGAAATAATACAGATTAACCCAAATGTAAGAATGAGTAAGGTGATCTGATTTCTATATTATAATGTTGAAATTTGTTTAACTATTGAATTAAGAAAGAGTTAACACCTTTATGCAAGTATTTAAGAAAATAAATATTAGAAATAAACCAGGTTACAACCATAAACTTTATCATAGATATGGGTACACATGTCGTTGTGGCATACGGTAGTACAGACGCGTAAACTATTATATTACTGCAAAGATCTCAAAAGTACAACTATTTGCAAAGATTCATTGTAAAATACTGCTAAAAAAAAAATGAGGAGCTATAAAGTGATGCCAATAAAGATGTTCATATCATAATATATACTTTCTCATAGATAAATAATTGTCTCCTATGGACATGATGGACGTCGGCAGTCTCCAGTTTTATTCTTACTCTTTACATTTTTCTTTTTCATTTTGCTTTGTTAAATATAACATGTGAACAATCTTTTTGTCTAGGCACCTTGATAGTATGACGCCTTTAATGAATTCATCATAGTTACCTGGATTATTATTGTGTACGTGAAACGCACAGTTCCTCCTCAAGCCAAATAATCGACGCTCGAATAAAACAGTTTAAATTGTTACATAACATACTCAGTTGTACACGTAGAGCAATGTGAATCAACTTCTTTCGACCTTACTCAATGTTGTAAATACTTTTTGTACGCTTCAGAACGAAATAAAAATGAAACTAAATACTTTTTTTAATTGTTAAATGTGTGTGTTGTATACTTTTGAAAAATCAATTGTCATGGACAGGGAGCCGTTTAATAGTGGTCTTTGGAGTAACCTATATATATGTACGTACTGTATCTCTACATTGCTGTCTACTGACTCTTCATGACGGCTGCAACAAAAATATTTTTCTTATTTAAATGTGCAAAGGTATACTTCTTCAACACTTCAATGATAGTTCGACATGATTTTTTACAAGAAGTCAAGAGCTAGAATGCATAATATTCTAAATTTGATGTGACTGTCATACTACATGTACTAGTAACAGTTTTAGCTACCTATGAAACCAGGTTTTAAGCACAATTTTCTATATAAGATAATGTCTGTTCCAAATAGGGAATATGACAGTTATTATCCATTCGTTTCATGTGTTTAAGATTTCCTTTCGATATTTTATGAATGAGTTACCGAATTAACGTGATGGTAAAACTTGACGTTAGAAAAGAAACATAAAATTACTAAGAAATTTTTGTGGTACGTGTTACTTAAGTTTAAATGATATTGCACTTATCGAACACGAGTGTTATACCTGCTTATTCCGGCTTCCGTTTTTGTCATTATTTAACTCCCTGTACAGTTTTATATTAATGTATCTTCGATTAGGTTATTGAATACAAGGTTGAAAAAAAAATATCGCAAGGAGTATAATTATCCGCATAATTTTCCTTCGATTTTGCATATTATTGTTATACCCTCTGTTGTGGTGTCATGCAGTTTATTTAGTAAAAATATTTTCAATTCCTTTTCCCGAACAATAAGATTTAAATTGAATTTGATACTCACTCAGACGATTTTTCTACCCCAGTCGTATCAGAACTGCCTTGTCTGCGATTTCAAAAAAAAAAGTCATGTTAAACATTTTGTTTTTGTTTTATTATGTTTATCATAACAATCCTGTCCTTAATTTATGCCAATGAATCATTTTAAGAAACCGAAAACTAATTAATAGTTTTGAACAAATATGCTTAAAGTAATAAATCATATAGAGATGTTAAAATATCGAAAGCGACTAATAAATGGTACAAGTAAAGGTTTTTTTGTAAATCACTATAATTATTATAGTAGTACGGAAGAACGACTTGACAATACATATATGTTTTTCTTTAACATGAACGTACATTGTATATATTGTGTGGTTTTTGTTTATAAATTTATTTTTTATTATTTACACTTTACTTTTGAACAAATATACCTAAATTATCACGAATAGTGTACATGAAAGGTAAATGAAGTAAAAGATGAACTTACTGATTATCTGCCCGATTTTTCTCGTAAACATTACTGAAAAAAAACCACCAAAAACTTATGACTGCATTACAGAAAACACAAATAATGTAACATTACATTTAATACAAATATCGATATCAACACCACTGCTTATTGTTTATACCTAGATTTTTACATCACTATGTTCGAGTACACATATTAAATTGAGAAATAGATAATGTGTGATGGAAAGAACAACGCGTTACCCAAAATGGGAGCAATTATAGTCAATCTTAACTTTTCAAAATTCAATACAGCGGCTGAGCAGTGATATATATATTGAATTATATCAGTGTGTGTTTAATGTTACTTGAAGTATCTTTTTTTTTTTTTAAGGGTATGCAATTTTTGGGAGGAAGTTTTCGAACATATAATCTCTGTTTTGCCAGGGTAGTGCAACTACCAAACTACTTAATGACTTAGATTACTCGGCCACCATGTTTTATGAGCAGTGATTGTCAGTAGTGCCGTACAAGTCAGGATAACAAGTACGGACCATAGTCTTGGTTGGATTTATTTTAAAAAATTGTGTAAACAGGATGCATTCTTGATAAACTGCAAAGTATAACCTGAGAAATTATCAGCTGGAAAAACTTCGGTCCAGAGTAGAATTTGTTAAACATCTCATAATGAGCTGACTATCTGCATATTTAAAGATGTAGTTTTGAAGCAAAATACGAATGATCATAATACTTACTAATATCTAAACTGATCAAATCAAATACAAGATGAGAATCTGCCCAAATATTTTGCAATCGCCGTTTAATTGTACAGATACATATTAAACTATTAAAAAAGTCAGTAATTAATGTACAATCTTTTTTTAAATGAGTATAAGTTCTGTTTTATTAAATTTAACATGTTTAATCAGAATTAGCATATACACTTTAAATCATACAAAGCAAAAAAAAATAATTTTATCGGTTAAAATTGCTGTACAAGAAGACGTTCGAGTTAAGGAGTTATTTTCGTTTGTTTGTCATTGTATGTGTGTATGTGTGTATATGTGTGTGAATGCCTTTATTAATATATTTACTTACAAAACTTTATTTTTAGAGTTATCCATTGTGTGTCCGCATCAGATATAGAAAAAACTACAATGTAAATAAATTATCAGTCATTAAATTACATTTAACGATATCAATATTATAATAATATTTTTTCCTGTTTGTTTCCTATATCTTTTAAGTCTTCACGCTTCAGGCTATATGAAGTACACTTACAGGTTATATCAGATCGTATCACATGTGAAGCTAAACATATAAAATCAATTATTAATAGAGTTCAGAATTTTAACATCAACACCGTTTCTTTGTTTTAATTAATTATGAACTCATGCATACATTTATATGTAGCAAATCTAATTTATAGACTGATTATGATAGTTCAATCGAAAATAATGTATAAATTCATTACGGACAATTATCTGCATGTGTGTATGAAGTAAAAAGTCATGAGTGTGCGAATAGTTAAAATTCAGACATTTCGTTTAAGAAAAGTGATTTAGTATGATTATCCCTTTACAGTGTCTCCTTCTACATGTTGAGCCTGAAAATAATTTCGAATATATTTACCGAAGTTAAAATTTTCTAAATAACAAACAACATTAATCAATGACTAAAAATATATTATTGTCCAATAAATATAGGTCCCGGTGTCTGAGAAGTGGTCGTTAATACATGCGTGATGCAGTTATATACAAGATGTCCATTTACAACTATTGCGTACTTAGCTAAACTTAAACACGTTAAACTAATGTTCAAATACAACCTCTGAAATTTTCCCTGACATACGATATAGACATGCTCTAAATTCGAAAATAGCTAGTGTAAGATAAAAAAAAAACGAAAAAACTTAAGTCTGCAAATGCCTTTTACGATTCAGTAATTTCGTTTTCATGGTTTTGAAATCAAAGAATTCACTTGATTCTGCAAAACTGGAACGAAGCGAACCAGATCACATTTTACCTATCAGCGGTTGTATGGCCAATCAATAGACAAACGGCTTATTAGCTAGTTTAAAAATCACGTCTAAATAAATATAGAGGGTGGTTGTTGTCTTTTGCCTTCCAGCTTCATCATTATAACAAAATATTACCATAAGTATTTATTTGTCTTGACAAAAATTACAGCAAACTGTTTTCGCGGAATTACCATAGACATATTATACGTAGGTGTCTAGTATTGTCCGTGTCATTTTACAAAGATATATCAAATTACTTATCAGGACTGTTTCATGATATAAAATCATCATATTAAATGTCAACGTACATGTAGTTATTTAAAAATTCGTAACATAACTTAATACACTTAACGCGACTGTTATGATGTACTAGCTCTGAAAATCCCCATTATTTCTGGCAACAAAGTATGTTGTTGTATGATGAAGTATTGTTTTGACAATAAAGACCTTCAAGTTTTTAATAGTCTATTAATTTAGTCTGATAAAGATGTATTTATTTTTAGATTTTGAACTAGGTTGATTTAAACGTCAATAACTAAACCCGTGATTTGAATGTTTGACAACATTCATATTTATAATAAATACCAACGGAATAATGTTTTTGACAATGCCATCTTAATGTCGGTTAATGATGACAAGACATATGTTTAAACACGTTTATGAAGCCGAGTATAATTATATATGTTTTCTAAACAAATTGACATTAGACATAACTGAAGAACATAAGGGGATTTTTTTTATGAGTGTCAAATGTGTCTTTTTATATACAGATTTTGAAAAGCTTTTAGCTTCATAATTAATTGAGTGACAGCATACATTTTTCTATTATCGATTCCATAGCCTTGGTCGTGTGTTTCCAGATATTCACAACATTCATTTAGCACAACTAGTGTATTGTCGGGGATCTTTTTATAAACAGAATATTTATAAAATATTAGCTATACGAAAAAAGTAAAATCACAAAAAAAATGAACTCGGAGGAATATTAAAAAAGACAAACTTTAATCAAATGGCAACATCAAAAGCTCAAACACATCAATGGATAATAACTGTCATATTTACATCTCCATTCATAAAGCAAAAACATGTTTGCAGAAAATCTAATTAAAGTATAATACAAAAATTTGAATTAAAAGACAACAATTTTTGAAAAAAAATGACAAAATATACTTTAATCTTTTTATGAAATATTGTATGTGTTCCATTTAACAAAATACATCAACATCATTCGTACAGTACGATAATTTGTCAACTTTTTCATATTTTTTTTCAAATAGTTGCATGGACATTCATTAAAATGATTAAAATGATTTTTCTTATCAGTATCATATAGTGCTTTTACTTTACACATAAAGCGATTACTATCAGACTTTTGTAGAACATGTTAAAATCAGAGCAAAGTGAATCTAGTGGTGCTACATTTATTGTAGAGTGTTAATCAAGTTTTTCGGTTGCAAACGACACACTGATGCTGTCTGTGAATAGATATTCGACTCTCGTAACTTTTAATTTGTAAAGTTAAAGCAATACGTCTGCATTAGATTTATTTTGTTATTTATATTACTTGGATGTTATCTCATTGATAAATTTTTATGCATTTTAAAAAAAAAGAATTATGACTATTGACCAGCAGTATAATAATGCTTCTTTTATTTTCATGAAAAAGCTCGTGCAACAATTAATATCCATCAAATGCTGTCAGTTTATCAAAATAAAACATTCAACGTGTTATGTAATCAGTATTATTTCAAATAAAGATTAGATGTGTACGTAGTGTAAATAAAGAACATTAAAACCTCAGTTCCAATAAAATACTATTAAAAGATCTATATTATGTACCCACTTTATCGTGATGATATGCATTGAATGTACTAGATTTCGTGTTCATAATATTAATTGATTTTTTTTATGAAAAAAGGTGTCGTTTTTTTTTATCGGTGCTAGATCTTACCAATCTCTATCTTTGATTTATTTACCTTTTTGTAAATGTATAACAGTTATGATACGTGTAAACATAGTCAACAAGTAAATAAAGTTCTTTTTCCAAAAAAGAGCATTTCAAAACAGTGTAAGAATAATTAATACAATGTGTCCAGCCAAGAAGGCAATACTGCATGAGAGGAAAAAGGCATGTCATATGACAGTTGTCAATACATTGGCTGCAGTGTTCCTATTTTCTTTTTAAATCCCTTCGAAAATCGTGTCATTGAGTGTCATTGAATTTATACTTATCATCACAACTTATCAACAAGATAGCCAGAACCAGAATCAGACTACATGATAAAAATGTTTAAAGAAATAGTGTTACGTTCATACCAATGTTCGAATATTTGTAATATTAATTTTGTTTACAAACAACATTACAAATCATATAAAAAAAACTGATATAAAACCATTAACTTTATTCAAATGATTAGTAAACTAATTATTCCAATGACTTACAAATGTATATGCAGTGTAATCAACAAAACGTATTTATTAACAAATAGGCAATATATAAACACGATTGCTTGAAGCGTGAATTGGAATCCCGATGTAATCATATGTTAGACTTTTTATAAAACTATCATATACTTAGCCAAAAAAGTTTAGCAACAAAAAAGTGAAATTACAAAATCATAACAACATATAATTTTAATAATAAAGAAATGGACTTATGATATGTTAGAAGCAACATAAATGTTTATCACACACATTCATTAGGATTTTCTTTGTATGGAGCGCGGGAGGGTCAGAATGCGTAAATGAGTATAGTGTTTCTGAAAATCAATTTCTCAGCCATGCCCTAAGTGCACCAATGAAAGATTGGTAGGCACACCAGCACCTTCCCTTAGTCAATGCATTACATTTTTAGCCGGAAAAAACTTGTCACGTGTTGAATAAAGGAAGCGCTCCTCCCTTGACGATATTTTATTTTGTCTACGAGATATCGACATAACCTGTGCAGTTGCAATTTGTCGATATCTGTTTGTTAGTCTCTAAACTGTTGCCTTGTGCACATTAAATCGAGTCATGATGTCAGCAACCCTAATTCCGGCATCAACCATTTCAAGACCGTTCTGACTGTCATTTTCGGGGAGGCCTGGTTGACGCCCCATGCATTTTTTTCAAAGGTGTTTGTGTTTTTCTAACCAATGGTGTGTTTCTAAACGTTAGTGAGAAAAAAAATTTAACATTGTTTTTAAAGTACAGGTACAGAAGGTAAAACCTCATTTACACATGCAAAGCTGAAATGGCGCGAAATCAATCAGCAGAAAAAAAGTACGAATGTTTTAAATTACAGGAAAAACAAAGGATTATATCAATGATGTTTAAATATTTTTTTCCAAAAACAGCAAAAAAAAAATTATAAAAAAAAGTGTGGCTAAACTTTTTTGGCTCAGTATATATGATGATATCTCGTTGATCAAAACATTTAGGACAGACACCTATCGAAGGAGGACAATATATAACTAAAAACGTTCGAAGCGATACCAAATAATGCCGTAAACAAAGAATAAAATATATCAATAACCGAATATTCCACGTGATTCATTTTATATAGTCATATATTTGTATACATATATCTTGTAATATTATAGAGTTGAACACTAATTTCATGCTCGTTATTTTGTTCGATTTTTTGTTATTACATTGCAGCTATACTGATCATTTTGATATTTAACAGGAAAACTTAAGACGGAAATAACCCATTGACATTTGTAGGTCAACAGATTTTTCCCAAAAACACATGACCGCAAAATTATATCTGAATTGTTACACATCTATTTTTATTAATGTATAACTATTCGTGAGCATGAAAGGGGAGAGGGGTAGTGTGAATCTTCATCGAAGACAATAGTACATCATTTATTAGTATCACATTATATAAAAACCACATAATTACTAAGCTAAACGTACATGTATATATATGACACAAGCCAACCGCTGGCTATGTGTCTGTATAAAGATGAAGCAGTGAGAGGTTTTCGAGTCACTCCGTAATAAAGTGCAACAAGTCTGTAGAATTTAGGAATAACAACCAACCAAAAACTATAATAAATAAAATTAACGGTTCTAATTTTCTTGCACCAGATGCGCATTTCGACAATACATGTCTCTTCAGTGATGCTCGTGGCCAAAATATTTGAAATCCAAAGCTTATATAAAAGATGAAGAGCTATTATAATCCAAAAGGTCCAAAAAGTATAGCCAAATCCGTGGAAGAAATCAGAGCTATAATAAGTATTATAAGACTGTAATATGAGTTGATTTCCCCCAAAAAAATAGTTACAAGCTAGCAAGCCCCCAAAGTTTTTATCAAATGTCAGCATAGAAAGAATGTCCGATTGAATTTGATGTATCATGTCAATCTAATTATCTTGTTTTTGAAAATTTAGATATGCAACTTATCGGGGCCTGTTATAGCTAACTATGCGGTATGAGCTTTGGTCATTGTTGAATGCCGTATGGTGGTCTATAGTTGTTAATTTCTGTGTCATTTTGGTCTCTTGTGGACAGTTGTCTCATTTACAATCATAATCAAAATATTCTGTTGAATAAAATAATGCGTCATATCTTTGTCACATATTGTGATTTCAAATGTTTAATCAAATACTTTAAAATTGTATGATAGTCAACCACAACTGCAATCTAGCTTAAAAATCTGCAGAATAATTCAAGTATCAAACTGTTGTGGTCTTTGATAACAATATGAATCTTTTCAAACATTTGATAACATCTCAATCAATGTTTGTGGTTTGTCTGACTATGTCCGGTCGTCCAGATTTAGCTATACATAAAATTAATTATGTTTTTTATGAACAAACATTGCAGCAATTGTATTACGTTCTATCATATACGAACTTACCATAGAAAACGACGTGTATACTTGTATGACGGGTTTTTTTTCTGGACTACATATATCTAGTATCTACGTTTTTATATTATTCATTACTTATTTAAAAATCCACGTAAAAACATATTCGAAATTGCCAAACGTCAGTATTTTATCGCGCAGTGGCTGGCTTATATTAACGGTGTTTTTTTAATATTCTAATTCTGAAAATCCCCATGTTTTTCAATAATCATAAGAATAAATATAATTTTGACGTATGATAAATAATCTTTGGCAATATTAAGTTTGGCCATTGAAATATAATAAATTGACATATGTGATATAGATCTTATTCTTTAATAAGTGTTTGATCTAATCAAGCTCGTAGAAGACCTCTAACATTAGTGATCAATATAAAACATATTATTTATAAAACCTACGAAATAATTTCCACATTGCCAACAAATGGTCGGTCAATGCGATTTGTTCTGATATCTGATCATGTACTAATACAACATGAACAAGGTAAATTAGTTATTCAACTGTAAAGTGCTATATTATCGATTAAGAGCTACATCCGGCTTAATTTAAACAACAATTGGCGTCTAAACACAGTTTTTTTTAACATTACAAGCATAATAGATACATTTCTCTAAAACATGTGAATGGACGATATTTAGATTTTATAGCTGCAACAATTAAATCTAAAATTCAAGCACAAAGCTTGCTGAGCTTTTAAGTTGATTGAAATTGAGCTGCTGAGAGTAGAACAATGCCGTTATACACAAGTTGTAGTGGTGGAATCTGTTTTTCTTATGATGTGTATCCTTCCCTTTTCAAAGATATGCGAAAAGTTGTGTTCTTTATATGTTTAGTTTAAACATATTTATTTATTGTGGACTGGGAAACAAGTTATTACAACTTATATGAATCCCTCTCCACTTTGCAGGTGCGAGTGCTGCCCTTGTAGCGGCATTAGCCTACTCTTTTTTGAAATCGACAAGCCGGGTGTCTTTAACGTGCAAGAGATATTACTCTCTCTCACATGGGTCAGCCATTTATCGTCCCCATCCGACGGACTAGTTTCTTTATATGTAATGTCATCAAACTTGGTCACCTTTTGCGTCTGTTATATAAATGACAGGTTTGAGTTAACTTAGCTAGCTATACAACCAGGTTTCAGCCGCCCCTTTTTCTACATAAGAAAATGCCTGTACCAAGTTAGGAATATGACAGTTATCCATTCGTTTGATTCGTGTAAGCTTTTGATTTTGCCCTTTGATACGGTTCAATCCTTTTTACATTTTTCGCAGAATTCAGCTTTTTAGTGTCGTTAAATCAGATACTTAGATTGACTTATCGTTCAACAATTGTTACATGTTTCTTTAAACATCCTGCAAAAAGACAAAAAGTAAACACTACAGCAAATATGTCTTTTTGTATATACGGAGAGTCTATGGGACAAACGGACATAACATTTGTCATGCATTCAAACAAGGTGACTAGCTCTTTGGTCTCTTTCAGAGAGTTTTCACATTAGTAATCATACCACATATTCTTTTATAAAAAAAAGCTGCAAAGAATAAACATTCAAGTTCTGGAACATGCCATCTTCTTAAAGTATAGAAGTTCGTGGGAACTCTGTGTTGGATTATGACATCCTTGCATTGTGACTTGCTCCAACTTTACATTCATCGCGGGCATCAAAGGTCAGTGCATTTACTTAGTGTTCAAATGTTTAAAAGAAGAGCGAAAGATACAAGAGGAACAGTGAAACCCATAGATCGAAAATAAACTGACAACAGAATGGCTTACAAAGAAAAAATGGTACACAAGCTTAAGACACAACATAGAAAACTAAAGACTGAACAACACATATTTTTGTAAAGGTTTATTATAAGTCATGTCAGTACCATAGTACTGACTAATTATCTGATGATACCCATTGGAAGTTATAATTCACCAACAGGTGTAATATCCAGTGCTGAATTTTTGTTTAGAAACAACAACCTTTTATGCATGCATTTGAAGCGCTTGGATTCACCTCCAACAGGAACGGTCAAAACCTTTTATTTTATGCCAAGAATGTATAAGAACCGAAATAATTTAGGATCTATATATATGTAAACGGCCGAAATGTTCAATAAAATATTCGATATGGTTTGTAAGAAAAATTGGTGGTAAATAATGCATTCAGGTGGTATGATAGTCTAAAAAAAAACGATGGAATTTGTTCATACTTTGCCAAAACATTGTATCTATTGATACATGTGGAAAAATATAATGAAAATGATAGGTCACCGCACATTTTCTCACGCCACAGGACGAGAAAAAATTACACATTTTGTATGGATTATACAGGAAAAAAATACCATTTTGTGATTAGAAACTAAAGAAAATGATAGAATTGTTACATGCATGTGTTAAATACTTCAGGAAAACATAGCTTTCAGATACTGCTTTTAGAATATCAAAAGAAAAGATAGGGTCTCCGTACGTTTTTTTCCGGCTAAAATACATAATAGGAAAATTCCATGTAGAATCTTTCAGGAAATGCACTGTTTTAGAGTTACCTCCCCTCAAAATTTCAATTGAAAAAAACCAACTAAAAACAACCAAAAAAGGTTATCATTTACAAAAATATAAAATATTTATAAGTTATATTCTTATAAATTGGTTCTCATAAATGAAAATTCACATTCAATATCCGCGTTCCGGCATCAAATATTGCTAACTTTATGGAAAATTTGAACCTTTTGTTCTCTGTTTTTTCAATCCAAGATGGAGGAAGACACCAATACCACCTTAAACAGTCAAATAAGGACACAATTAATCTATTGACATCTACAGCATGATCATGGCAACAGGTATCACCAAAAAGAATGCACTTATACGTTATGTTATCTCTGATGAGAAGGTTGGTAATGTCACTTTAACAACACCTTTTCATATTCATGTTTAAGTTTCATTGTGTCTAAAGTTGGAAGCTATTTTTTTTTCAAAGACAAAAACATTTGGCTACCAATATAAAATGATCTTAATAACATTTGCAATAAAAATAACATGTGGATATGACAACAAAAAAGTGATGATCTTCCTGCATTAAGATAAAAGTTTGATAACAATTTTAAACGCATGATTGCTTCTCAAATGTAAAGAAAATCGTGTTCCTCATCTTTATTATTTTCTTCTAAAAAAGACGGTTACTTACAATTGATAATTTATACATTTCAAACTATTTAAAGTCTTTTAGATACGGGTTGACAAACCATATCTAGATTGTGTTGTGGCGATGTAGAAAGAGCACAATGCAATAGGACTGAAACACACAGATTAGAAAAAAATAAAACGTACCGGGTATCCATATTAAATTGCCCGGGAAAAGATTCGAATTCCAAATTTCAGAGTAGCAATTAATGAAAAGTTTGTAAAGGTGCACGTATTGCTCATAGGGATTTGGATTCACTTAGTGGAACAAAATTTTTTGTTGTTTTGTCCGAGACTGATCATCGACATACGATTATTTGATTAAGATTAAAATCTTTCTAAATCTATTTCAATTTGAAAAATGATGGAAAAGAAATTCATGGACAGGTCAGTAGCGAATGAATACTTGATGTTTTTAAAGAATCGGTTCATTTTTTTACCCTCAACTTCACAATTTTTTTCTTCTTTGATTTTATAGTTATCACAACGAAAGGCCTTTTTTAAATAAAATAGACGGTCGTTAGTAATGTTTCTGCAAAATAAAAGTTCATTTGTGAACGTGAAGTATTATAAAACTTTGAATTAAATTAATTTATAGCAACAGATGTTTGCCTAAAATCCAACGAAAAACACTGTCATGCTTATTTTCAGAATAAAAATAAAATAATCATTTGTGCAAATTGTAATTTCCGCAAATAAACTGATCGGGAACTGAGATTGTCACTTTATATAGATCGGATTTTGGACCAGGTGTCAGTTTTCATATAAATGCGACAATAAGACAATTACTAAAATAGCGGACAAAAAGTAAAGTCCCCTTTTTAAGTTTAGAACATCAATAAAACCAACCAAACAAACAAACAAAAAAAAACACCAATGCGTTAGCACTTTTAAAATATACAATATTATTTTGTTGTTAACCTTGGTAGTTGTTGTGTGGTACTTGGTACAGTTCAGTTATACATTTTTATAAATTATAAAATATTACCTTTCAAATCGACAACAAACTCCATATTTTCCACAATGATGTATGGGAAAGTGCATAAAAAAGATGAAAAATACAATTTAAACATCCATAAAACTATGAAAGTATAATATAAGTGTATACACTTGTTTAACGAATTTCGAACTCCCAGAATTAAGAATTAAACACGTTCATTAATATTAAGAAACAAATAGTTACACTACAGATTAACATAAAATACGAATAAATGGTGACTCATCAACCCATACAACATATGTACAATATCACACAAGTATGATAGTGCCGCTTCAACGGATACACATGTAATTACCTCTATATGGTCTTAATGAATCAAATTGCGTAGTAACATTAAAGTTTTAAATATTAATTAAAGATGTCAGATAAACCAATCAAGAAAATAGAGTCTGAAAGAGGAAAACCGGTCATCATTGTTTTTATAACACAAATTTCGTCAGGCATTTATAAGGAAAACTGAAGAAATAAGGTGGAGATGTACAGTTAAGTCGTGTTGTGTTAGGTTATTCACAGATGAATCGTGTACGATTATTTTGAAAGGAGAATTATATAATATTCATGAAACAAATGTCCAGAAATGAGAACGTAAAATTTGGAAACTGCGTGCAAAAGAAAGCAACCGATATGTTGTCAGAGCGACCTTCAAAAATAATAAATTCAGAGCTCTTCAAAATTGAAGAAGAAAATTTAGAAAAGAAAGATTCAAAAACAGAATATTGGATGAGATTGGTGTTGTTACAAATAAAGATGATTACTTTGTATTGTTTAACGATCCAGAAAAGGGGATAATTTTTATTAGGATGCGAGGCTAATTTAAAATTTCTTTGTACAATGTCAGAGGAATTTTTTGCTGATGGTACTTATAAATTTGTCCAAAGTATTTCAAACAACTTTATCCCACGCCCGGAGGTTATATATAATAAATAAAAATAGATAAAATTGGCGCAATTGGATGATTATTTTATTGGCGCAAATGATACCTATAGTTTTGAAAATAAGGTGGCGCAAAAGAAGTATTGGCGCAATTAAGTTGTGGCGCAAATGAGTTACTTTTTGGCGCAAAAAGATATCGCCAAAATAAACCGTATATACCTGAATACCTGAGAACTCGCTGGAAGTTGGTAAAGTATAGTAACAACATAAGAAAATAAACTTTTTTAAAACAATTACATTCGTACAACATGTTTATGAAATGTACATATAGTCGATAACGTTATGATAGAGTTAGAACGGTAAGTTATAAACAAAGACACAATAAAGGTAATTCCATACATCTGATATATATAATTATCTATCTTTAATAGGCACTAGTAGTCAAATTTATGTTCACCAATTTGATATGAAAAATTGGAAATTGTTTAAATAAAAGTAACTCTAATTTAATAAACCTGTGTAGTGAAGATTAAAGGTCGCCATGTTTGGTTGCATGTAAAATACGAAAAACTTAAATTGCGGAAATCTTACTAGTAAACGGGACAAACATTAATTGTTTCGACAAGAAAAATCGATCCTCATTTTCTGCTGGTTGTCGATCTGGGTACATTGCAATTGTGAAGCTTTTTTACTCGAAAGCTAAGGGGCTTCAATCAATTGTTGTAAATAGTTATTAAAGGTACCATGCTTATCTTTTGAAACACCAGCTGCACGTTTCGTCTACATACCATTCATTAGTGATTGATTGATTGATTGTTGGTTGCTTTACGCCGCATCAGCACAAAAAGGCTATATCGCGGCGAGAGCCAATTCGAATATTTTTACAATTTAAAGCGTATTTTTAAAATAAGACAAAAAGTCCTTCAATACACTAAAAATCTTGACTAAAGCAAATTGATTATATACAAAAAAAAATCAACAGTAAAATAATGTGATAAAAATTAAAATCGATTTAAATATAATAACATTTTTATATTTTATAATAAATTCCAATTTCTTTTAAAAAAGCAACAATATTTGTAAATGGAACATTATTAAATAAATCATACATATTATTGACATTGAAATGCTTCTTATGAATATCAGCAAAGGCAATACAATTAATTAAAACATGTTTAATAGTATACTTGCAGTTGCAAGGAACACATTGTGGTTCATCTTCATTTTTTAAAAGATACTCGTGTGTTATTCTACTATGACCAATACGACATATAGTAATAACACACTGATCTTTTCTGCACATAATATTATCAAAAGGTTTGCCTACATTAGGTTTAATTTCATGCAATTTATTATCATCTTTTTTACTCCATTTATTTTTCAATATATTAAAAACATATTCTCTAATATTAGATTTAAAATCAGTATATGGTATATCACAGTTAGATAGAGGGTCACCCAGGGCATTCTTTGCTTCAAGGTCTACAGCTGTGTTTCCAAGGATTCCAACATGACTCGGAACCCATAGAAATATTATTTCTTTCAGAAGAATTTTTAAATTCCTCATTACATATAAAATTTTCAGGATTGTTGGGTTTTTGATTTTAGTATTTCGTATAGCTTGTAAGCATGAAAGTGAATCCGAACATATAATAAATTTGTTTTTATCTGAAGAAGCAATAAATTTCAAAGCCAAAATTATTGCTTCTGCTTCAGCAGTAAAGATGGATGCATCAGATGGCAAACGGAGGGTTGCAGCTCTGTCTCTGAAGACAGCAGCAGATGCAACTCTATCACCATCTTTTGATCCATCAGTATAGACAGTTGAAAAATCTAGATAATCGGCTTTAATTTCAGCATAGTGTTGCTGAATTAAAAGAGGATTTGTTTTATTTTTATTGTGTTCACGGAGATCAAATATCATTTTTGGTTTGGGAAGTTCCCATGGAGGACATTTGCAAGTTTTAACTTGAGCAACAGATTTTAAATCAAAAGAAGGTAATTGTGGTTTTAAACGTATACCTAACGGAGAAATTTTATTTTCATGTTTTGCAAAAATATCTTCATAAATCGGATTAAAAACACAGCTGTAGGCAGGATTATCTGAATGGGCTTTTAGTTTGACAGCATATTGAAGTCCAAGCTTCAAACGTGTGTTAGAGAGTGAATGCTATAAATCATTGCCGTCTTTCAAATGTTTTACAGTGGCTTTAGAATTTTTACCTTTTATTTTATTTACCATATTCCAAACTTTTGTCATCGGAGTGCGAGATGTAATCCCCGAGACAATTTTTTTCCAGGAGGTTCGTCGGGCTTGCCTACAAGTCCGCCGTGCCTTAGCGCGAAAAATACGGAAATTACTCAAGTTTTCCATCGTTGGTTGTTGATTGAACCGTCTTTCAGATTTTTTACGGTCACCTATGGCTTGATCACATGCGTCATCAAACCATGGTTTACTGGGATGTTTTGGATTTGCCGAGGTCTTAGGAATAGTTCTGTCAGCAATTGACGTTAGAACTGTATTAAAAGTTAAAATTGGATCTTGCACAGTCTCAAACATCTTTGACTGAAGTTCCGCTCGACAGAGATTCTCAAACAAGGACCAGTCCGCCTTGTCGTCAAGTTTCCAACGTGGTACTCTCTGTTGGGCAGAATTAAAAAGATGTTCAAGTACTATTGGAAAATGATCACTTCCACATAGATCATCATGAACACGCCATGAATAATCCAGAAGCAGAGAGGGATCCCATATAGTGATATCAATAGAAGAATAAGACCCGTTTCCAGGATGATTGATTGATTGATTGTTGGTTGCTTAACGTCCAGTGGCAAATATTTCATGCATATTCAGGACGAGAACAAGTTCACAATAAATACTATAGGTAGGTTGATACAACAGAGGCCATCTGGGATGATGGTCGGAGAAATTTGGACTGCCACCGGAAAAGGAGGGTATATTGGATAGGGACAAAAATTTTGCCTTGCAACAGGCCACCTACGGACCCCTCAAAGAGTTGTTGCAAGGGTTCGTAACGTTTCCAGGATGAAGATACGTATTAGATCCATCATTAAAAATGCATAATCCTTCTTGAGAGACAAAGACCTCAATGATCTTACCTTTGGCATTATGAGTCTTGCTACCCCATAATGGATTGTGGGCATTGAAGTCTCCCATAAGTATAAATGGTGAGGGTAATTGATCAGTGAGGTTTTTGAGTTTTGCGTTATCGATAATTGAATTAGGTGGAATATATATCGAACATAATGTAATTGTTTTGTCTAATGATAAACGAATTGCAACTGCTTGCAGATCCGTTGTGAGTTGGACTGTGCTATGAATGACGTTGTCCTTCACAAAAATGTATGATCCGCCTGCAGCACGTTGATCTACCTTAGAAAATGTGCTATACATGTTGTATCCTTTTAAAGATACGTTGTCACTTTCTTTTAGATGAGTTTCTTGAAGACAAAATGCAATAGGTAAAAAAGACTGAACTAGAAGTGTTAACTCGAGAAGATTTATTTTAAGACCTCGGCAATTCCATTGGATTATATTTGTCATTATTTAAAGAAAGAAGGGCGAATGCTGTCGAGTTTGCCAGCATTCTTATTTCGCTCACCCTGAGATCGGGATCTTTCGGGTGGAGGAACACTTTCGGTTTCCATTTCAGTTTCGTCGATAAGTGTTGAAAATCTGTTGTGCGAGGAGAGTCGTCGATCTCCAGGACTACGCGCAGCTGGTGTTACTCCGCCTTGACCCCTACCCCGCGAACTCGAATCAGAAGACTTCTGAGAGGATGTATTTCCTGGCTTCTTTTGGACATCCTTCTTTTCTTGAGAGCGAAGAGGAGATGGGGCTCTGGTAGACTGTGTACTGGACGAAGAAAATACCTTCTTGGATGCAGATGTGAAGGAAGACTTTTGGAGGTGGAAGAATCATCTATGTCACTGGGATTGATTGATTGATTGATTGATTGTTGGTTGCTTTACGCCGCATTAGCACAAAAAGGCTATATCGCGGCGAGAGCTAATTCGAATATTTTTACAATTTAAAGCATATTTTTAAAATAAGACAAAAAGTCCTTCAATATACTAAAATTCTTGACTAAAGCAAATTGAGTATATACAAATAAAAATCAACAGTAAAATAACGTGATAAAAATTAAAATCGATTTAAATATAATAACATTTTTATATTTTATAATAAATTCCAATTTCTTTTAAAAAAGCAACAATATTTGTAAATTGAACATTATTAAATAAATCATACATATTATTGACATTGAAATGCTTTTTACGAATATCAGCAAAGTCAATACAATTAGTTAAAACATGTTTAATAATATACTTGCAGTTGCAAGGAACACATTGTGGTTCATCTTCATTTTTTAAAAGATACTCGTGTGTTATTCTAGTATGACCAATACGACATCTAGTAATAACACACTGATCTTTTCTGCACATAATATATTTAAAAGGTTTGCCTAAATTAGGTTTAATTTCATGCAATTTATTATCTTCCTTTTTACTCCATTTATTTTTCAATATATTAAAAAAATATTCTCTAATATTAGATTTAAAATCAGTATATGGTATATCACAGTTAGATAGAGGATCACCCAGGGCATTCTTTGCCTCAAGGTCTACAGCTGTGTTTCCAGGGATTCCAACATGACTCGGAACCCATAGAAATATTATTTCTTTCAGAAGAATTTTTAAATTCCTCATTACATATAAAATTTTCAGGATTGTTGGGTTTTTAATTTTAGTATTTCGTATAGCTTGTAAGCATGAAAGTGAATCCGAACATATAATAAATTTGGATTTATCTGAGGAAGCAATAAATTTCAAAGCCAAAATTATTGCTTCTGCTTCAGCAGTAAAGATGGATGCATCAGATGGCAATCGGAGGGTTGCAGCTCTGTTCCTGAAGACAGCAGCAGATGCAACTCTATCACCATCTTTTGATCCATCAGTATAGACAGTTGAAAAATCTAGATAATTAGCTTTAATTTCAGCATAGTGTTGCTGAATTAAAAGAGGATTTGTTTTATTTTTATTGTGTTCACGGAGATCAAATATCATTTTTGGTTTGGGAAGTTCCCATGGAGGACATTTGCAAGTTTTAACTTGAGCAACAGATTTTAAATCAAAAGAAACTAAATGTGGTTTTAAACGTATACCTAACGGAGAAATTTTATTTTTCATGTTTTGCAAAAATATCTTCATAAATCGGATTAAAAACACAGCTGTAGGCAGGATTATCTGAATGGGCTTTTAGTTTGACAGCATATTGTAGTCCAAGCTTCAAACGTCTGTCAGAGAGTGAATGCTCATCAGCCTCTACATACAGACTCTCAACTGGTGAGGTTTTAAATGCGCCGAGACAGAGACGCAAACCTTGGTGATGCACAGCATCGAGAATCTGTATGTAGGACTTCCTTGCAGAGCCATACACTATAGAGCCATAACCTAGTTTAGATCTAACTAGGGATCTATATAAATTGAGTAAAATGTTGCGATCAGCACCCCATTCAGTGCTGCCGACAACTTTTAAAATATCTAAAGCTTTTAAACATCTCGCTTTTAACATTTTGATATGGGGTAGAAAGGTTAACTTTTTATCGAAAAGTAAACCAAGAAATTTGGTTTCATCAACCATTTTAATTGGGTTGCCGTACAAAGTTAGTTCTGGATCAAGATGCAATTTTCTTCTGTTACAAAAATGCATCCCGACCGTTTTGGACGTGGAAAATTTAAAACCATTTTCCGAGGCCCATTTTTCAATTCTTCCAAGACATAGTTGTAATTGTCTTTCTATGTTATTCATATTTTTGCCTCTGTAACATATTAAAAAATCATCAACGTACAATGAACCTTCAATATTACTTTTTAAAACTTCAACAAGGCTGTTGATTTTAAGACTAAATAATGTAACAGATAAAATACTGCCCTGAGGGACACCAATCTCTTGATGATACAGATCAGACATGGTCGAATTTACTCTTACATTAAATTGTCTGTTAGAGAGAAAATTAGAAATAAAATTAGGCATATTGCCTTTCAACCCTATATCAAATAAATCTTTTAAAATACCATATTTCCATGCAGTATCATAGGCCTTCTCAAGGTCGAAAAAGACCGACACCACATGTTCATTTTTCGCAAAACCATTACGGACAAATGATTCGAATCGAACAAGATGATCAAGAGTACTGCGGCCCTGTCGGAATCCACACTGGATATTGGCTAATAGCCCATTGAATTCCAGGAACCAAACGAAGGCGATCATTGACCATCCGTTCGAGTGTTTTACAGACACAACTGGTAAGAGCAATTGGTCGATAATTAATAGGATCCGTATGATCTTAACTTGGTTTTGGAATAGGCACGACGGTTGCAATCTTCCAGATTGATGGTAAATCACCAGATTCCCAGATGTTATTCATGAGCTGCAAGAGAGCTTCTAGCGAGGAATCTGGCAAGTGTTTTAAGAGTTGGTAGTGAATATTGTCAGGCCCACAAGCTGTATCATGGGCTTTTGACAGAGATGTTTTAAGTTCTTCAAGAGAAAATAGTTTATTATAATTTTCACCATTTTTTGATTTAAAGTTTAATTTAATTTTTTCTTTTTGTTTTTTAACTTTTTTAAAGTCTTCCCTGTAGTTGTTACAAGAAGAAGAATTCGCAAAAGTTTCACCAAGTTTGATGGCAATATCCTTTTCAGATGTTAATGAATCATTGCCGTCTTTCAAATGTTTAACAGTGGCTTTAGAATTTTTACCTTTTATTTTATTTACCATATTCCAGACTTTTATCATCGGAGTGCGAGATGTAATCCCCGAGACAAATTTTTTCCAGGATGTTCGTCGGGCTTGTCCACAAGTCCGCCGTGCCTTAGCGCAAAAAATACGGAAATCACTCAAGTTTTCCGTCGTTGGTTGTTGATTGAACCGTCTTTCAGATTTTTTACGGTCACCTATGGCTTGATCACATGCGTCATCAAACCATGGTTTACTGGGATGTTTTGGATTTGCCGAGGTCTTAGGAATAGTTCTGTCAGCAATTGACGTAAGAACTGTATTAAAAGTTAAAATTTGATCTTGCACAGTCTCAAACATCTTTGACTGAAGTTCCGCTCGACAGAGATTCTCAAACAAGGACCAGTCCGCCTTGTCAAGTTTCTAACGTGGTACTCTCTGTTGGGCAGAATTAAAAAGATGTTCAAGTACTATTGTAAAATGATCACTTCCACATAGATCATCATGAACATGCCATGAATAATCCAGAAGCAGAGAGGGATCACATATAGTGATATCAATAGAAGAATAAGACCCGTTTCCAGGATGAAGATACGTATTAGATCCATCATTAAAAATGCATAATCCTTCTTGAGAGACAAATACCTCAATGATCTTACCTTTGGCATTATGAGTCTTGCTACCCCATAATGGATTGTGGGCATTGAAGTCTCCCATAAGAATAAATGGTGAGGGTAATTGATCAGTGAGGTTTTTGAGTTTTGCTTTATCGATAATTGAATTAGGTGGAATATATATCGAACATAATGTAATTGTTTTGTCTAATGATAAACGAATTGCAACTGCTTGCAGATCCGTTGTGAGTTGGACTGTGCTATGAATGACGTTGTCCTTCACAAAAATGGATGATCCGCCTGCAGCACGTTCATCTACCTTAGAAAATGTGCTAAACATGTTGTATCCTTTTGAAGATACGTTGTCACTTTCTTTTAGATGAGTTTCTTGAAGACAAAATGCAATAGGTAAAAAAGACTGAACTAGAAGTGTTAACTCGAGAAGATTTATTTTAAGACCTCGGCAATTCCATTGGATTATATTTGTCATTATTTAATAAAAGAAGGGCGAATGCTGTCGAGTTTGCCAGTATTCTTATTTCGCTCACCCTTAGATCGTGATCTTTCGGGTGGCGGAACACTTTCAGTTTCCATTTCAGTTTCGATGATAAGTGTTGAAAATCTGTTGTGCGAGGAGAGTCGTCGATCTCCAGGACTACGCGCAGCTGGTGTTACTCCGCCTCGACGCCTACCCCGCGACCTCGAATCAGAAGACTTCTGAGAGGATGTATTTCCTGGCTTCTTTTGGACATCCTTCTTTTCTTGAGAACGAAGAGGAGATGGGGCTCTGGTAGACTGTGTACTGGACGAAGAAGATACCTTCTTGGATGCAGATGAAGGAAGACTTTTGGAGGTGGAAGAATCATCTATGTCACTGGGAAGATCCCAGACAGATTCACCGCTCCAATTGTGTATTTCTACTGTTTCTTTTTTTTTTTTTTTTTTTTTCTCATTTTTTTTTGGTGATGATAGTGAGCTCTGTAGGGAAGATTGAGTTGACTGAGTACTGGTTTTGGAAGATATTGGTTTTCTTGGAATTAATATTCTATCGGTAGGTTCTGTTTCAACAGGCAGCATTTTAAAATTGTCCGCATCAATTGGCCAAGTCATGCGAGTTTGTGTATTCTCGTGACTGAATGAGCGGACAACTTTGCTGGCGTACGATGGTCTGTTTGAAACAAGGAGATCATTCGAAACAGAAGCTATCCGTTTAGCTTCTGGGTAACTAATATTTCTTTCTGTTTTAATTTTAATAATATTTTTTTCTTTAAGGTAAACAGGGCAGTCCCTAGACGATGAAAAATGGGATTCACCACAGTTTACACATTTAGAAGATTCAGAGTGACAGTTTGTTCCCTCGTGTCCTTCGTCAGAACACTTGAAGCATCTCTGCTTACCACGACATTGTTTGCTTCCATGACCAAACTTTTGACAAGTAAAGCATCGAATTGGGTTTGGGATAAACATGTCAACTCTGATTCCGAAGCAACCTAAAGTAATAGATGGAGGAGGAGTTGGAGTTCTAAAGGTCAAAAGATAAGTATTTAATTTGATTATATTTCCATTCTTTTTAATTTGAAATCTAATAACATTAGTTACACCTTGGCTTGAAAGTTCCTCACCGATTTCTTCCACGGTAAGGTCACCAAGGTATTGACTTCTGTCTCGAATGATCCCCTTACAGCTGTTCAAACTGTTATGAGGAGAGGCAGAAACAGGAAAGTTTGATATTGTAGACATTGTAAGTAAATTTGTTGATTGACTTTTGTTGGAACATTCAACCAACAAATTGCCAGATCTCATTTTTGAAACTTTTTTAACAGTACCAGCTACGCTTTGAATTTGTTTGTGAATTACAAAGGGCGATATTTTTTAAATTGGTTTTTCTTCTGTTCCTTTTATTACAATAAATCTGGGCCAACTGTCATCTTCCCGACAGGGCTCTGAATCATCACATTTTCTTTTCTTATGTATTAAAGCTGATTTAGAGGGTTTGTTTTGTTGTGCCATATGAAAGGAGAAAGATTCACCATTCTTGCCATCCACCCACCTCGGAGTGCCTACAAGGGCGATGCTGTGTTTCCGTGGCGAACCGGGATCGAGTGCTAATGCTGAAAACGAGCTCCAAATATAATGTAGCTGGTCCTCAAAATCAGCACCCAAGATCCACTGCGGAAAGCACCAGATGTTCCAAGAATAGTATACTCAAGCAGAGCGTATCCATCAAGCGAAAAAGAAAGCGTACCACTTGATTGACCCATGAGCCATCGCCTTCTTCAGTTATCCAAAATATAAATAGCTTTATTTAAAATACATGTGTATATTATGAAAATTGTAACAAGAAAGCTTATTGTTGAGGATTAACTGAAGGGCTCGACATGACCAGCCGATTGATCGAACCGGGTCCATCCGACCTCCCGTTTAGATGATTTCGAAGCCAAAGCAGCTTATTGAACTATAGTCTCGTCCGTCCGGGTATTTTCTGACCCCGTAAGGAGTCTGGCTATAGCTCTCATCCACAAGGATCTCGTCAACCACCGACACGGGTAGCAACCCACGGCAAACGGGTTGGAGAGCCTATTTTATTTAAAACATCGGGCATCTCACGATGTTCGGATCACTTTAGTCTGGTCTCTACCCTTCGACCTGTCCAGCATGGGTAACCCTACCAGGAGACGAAGCTCCAGCTGGCATAGCTCTTGGGGTCACTGAGACACGCAAGCCCTCCGACCACGGCAAGGATAGCGATCCACCGGAGGGATTCAGAGTGACAGTTTGTTCCCTCGTGTCCTTCGTCAGAACACTTGAAGCATCTCTGTTTACCACGACATTGTTTGCTTCCATGACCAAACATTTGACAAGTAAAGCATCGAATTGGGTTTGGGATAAACATGTCAACTCTGATTCCGAAGCAACCTAAAGTAATAGATGGAGGAGGAGTTGGAGTTCTAAAGGTCAAAAGATAAGTATTTAATTCGATTATATTTCCATTCTTTTTAATTTGAAATCTAATAACATTAGTTACACCTTGGCTTGAAAGTTCCTCACCGATTTCTTCCACGGTAAGGTCACCAAGGTATTGACTTCTGTCTCGAATGATCCCCTTACAGCTGTTCACACTGTTGTGACGATCAGATCAAAATAATAATAAAAAAAGCCGAACAAATGGAAAGTTTAAGAGCACTAGTACTGAGAACCCACAATTCCATAAAGTTGTGCCAAAATACAGCTAGTGTATGCCTTGGATAAGTAAGTCCTTAGTATTCATGGAATTATTCATACTTTTGTAAACAATTTTATGAACATATACTTGTTATTCACATCAACACAGAAGTGCTGATGTGTTACACATGGGCCAGTTTACGTTTTGTCGTTGCTAGCAGAGAAGGTAATTTTAATGTAAAATATTTGCATAATTTAAAATGTAATGTGAAAAAAATGGTCCAAACGAGAAGACACCGTTGAGTATTGCATGTGGAGAAGGAACGTTAGAATAGAAAGGAACCTGATAGAAACAGGTGCAGAAGTTAATCACTGTAATAAAGAAAAAATGTCATCTTTACAAGTAGCGTCCTACTGTGGACACATATATTGTTAAATTGCTACTGATGAATTCGGCAGATCAAACTATTGATGATATTAATGGATAAACTCCTTGAAAAATAGCACGTAAAACAGATCGTCTGATATCTTGAGCTTTTGACTTCAATTCAATCGAACTTACACTTAACACGTAACATTATTTGTTTTCTATTTTTATTAGGAACATTTTTAACAATTGTTATGAGACATTTTAGTTTAATTAGTCGAAATGATAGCGTTTTAACGTCGAAGTATAATTCTTCATGTAAAAATTCCAACCCAGAGGCTTACAACTTGCAATGAGACTCCAGAGGGGTTCATAGAGAGATGGATGATAACAGAAGGGATAAAAACAATCAGAAAAAAAAATACATACCATATATATACGTATGTATGCTTATTATAGTATATTGATGGTATATGATTACATTTAGCATGAGGATATACTAAATTTCAATCTGTTTTGAGCAATTGTTGCTTTAATATGTAAATCATTTGGGTTATACGCATTACTTCAGTAGTTTAAAGATGTCTTGATTGCGCATTAAAAACGTAGGCTCTCCATCAGTGTGCATACAGACGGAGAAAAAGAATTGCGATATTAAGGATCACTACATTTCTATCTTTTCTGTTTGTTTTAAATGATATTTTTTCTCCAAGGAGTATTTGGCAATTAGAGGGGGTAATGATTTTTGGTTTATTATTTCTAATTGTACTTTAACGGATCTGAGATACTACACAAACAAACAATTAATCTCACCCTTTTTTAGTAATGCATTTATGAGTGAATCGTTGTTTGAGTATGAAGTCCAGTGGCAAATATTTCTGTCAGTGGGTACGTCCAATCGATTCGAGAAGACCTTTTCAAATGAATCATGTGTTCGGCAATCATGATGGATGAGTCTTGATTAGGGGTTAATAAGGCTGCGTAAAGTGTTATTATAACAAATACATATATCAAGTTTAGACAAATATTTCTGCAAAAAACTTTAATTATAAGTGACATAAGTATCAATTTTATATGAAAAATGTTTCTTTTTTAACTATACATGAGAAAATTAAAGTTCTGAATGCCTAGTTTTGTGTTCACCTAACCTACACAAAGCCTACATCGACTATCGACTGCATGTAGACAAAGCATGCTTAAAACTACATGTAAACATTGAGTTTTATCAATGGGAACGTTATTATGTTTAGTTTATGTGTGAGTTACACTAACACAACACCGAGTTTAGGTCAATGTGAACACGGCCTAAGTTTAAATCAATCAAAATGTAATACATTTTTTAAAAGTACTTATCGATTATATTTTAACACGAGTAAGTAAGTTTATTGGTTTAACTTTTATTCCTAAACCTCAGATTAAAATTGATAATTTTAAAATAAACATACAACACACTGTTCTCAATTCCTGTTAGATGGGATGATCACATAGTAGAATAGTTTGAATTGTGAAACCATAAAATATATTAGATTTTCATCTTTTTATCTGATATTCATAGGTAAGTTAGATTAAAACAAATATATTATGAGGTTGAATCGGACAGTAAAAGGACATAGAAATACTTTTACTTTTTATTTGATTTTGCCATGTGATTATGGACTTTCCGTATTGATTTTCCTCTGAGTTCAGTATTTTTGTGATTTTACTTTTTACTCGTTCGTTGTAATTTTACTCTCTTTAACTACACTATAAGTACGAAAACAAATGTTTTGAAACTGTATTCGGTCGACGGAAGACAACAAATTAAATGAACTTAAGCTTTTATAAGCAGCAGATTGGTACACTATGACTCAAAGGAATCCGTACTTGATTTATGTTAATGTATACATCTTCATGATACAATTGCGAATGGAAATGGGGAATGTGTCAAAGCGTCAACAACCCGCCCATAGACCACACAAAAACCGGAGACCACCAATGGGTCTTCAATGTAGCGAAAAACTCCCGCATCCGTAGGCGTCTTTCAGCTGACCCCTACCAAATATGTGTACTAGTTCAGTAATAATGAACGTCATGCATTCTTAACAACAACCACAGAAAATGTCAAAGGTCGTAATAAAATTAACCGAATCTTGATGATTCGTTGCATATTTCATTTTGATATCCTTGAAATGGTCAAAATGAAATTATTAAAAAAAAATCAAAAAAAAAAAATCTTTCCGTTATCATCACCTCTTTGATTTAAATACAATAAATGTTACTATCTGCTCGATAAAAACATTTATTTTTTTTTGAAATTGTCATTAACATACAAGTTCCTCTTCAATAATTTACTTTCAGATACGAAAATGATGAAACAAAGGCATCTAAAGGAAAACGAACAAATATTATCCAAGAGAACAAAAGTTAAATTGAATTACTTTAAAAAAAAAGCAATAAATTCGACTTCTGGAATCACGTAATGGCATCTTGGGTGAACAGTAGGGATGCAAATCCATCAGAAGATGACATAAAGAAAACTTGGTATTAAAGTTGTACAGGAACTTTTTCTAAGGAGGGTATTATTACATAATATATATTTGACCGTCAACTTGTTCACTACAGTTGTCAACTAACATGACTAAAATATTAACTAAGAATTTAATAACGTTTAGTTATATTTGAAACGTATTTTAATTGTGAATTCATTTTTTATCATTGGAAGATATCATTTGGTTAAGATGTTATAGTACTCTCTGGTAAAAGAAAATTAGCTGATAATACACAGTTATGTTCTTGTGAACAACGTTTGTTTTCAGTTTCGTCAGATTTATACTTTGATGACAATGTTTTCAGTTTATAACTTGGTATATCTACCTGTTTTTATCTGACTATTAAGTCATGTCAATTAACAATGTATGCTACATACGTATTATGGGCATTCGTGTATTGCGTACCACAAACACTTGTTGTTTGTCTTTGTTTCTTCCTCAGTGTGTGTAAGTTTAGTCGGATTGTTTAATTAAAGTTTTAAATAATTGCCAATTGGAACATAGACAAAACTCAACAAATATTCGATGACATTCAACACCTTTGTTTATTGATATACATGTGCAATTGACGCTTTTATGGACGAATAGTACAATTAGTGGTATACATGAGAAGTTATCAGTATATCTCAGGATGTCGGTATTGTTAATTGCAATTAATCTTAAATGCTATTGGTGTTAGAGAGTTAAAGCGATTCAACACAGTCAACTTGGAGCAGACTTGTTGCCTGCTTTCTAAGTTAACTTTATAATGTAAGCCGACAAGCAAGTTATCGTCGTTGGTGGACCAGACCTACATATCTACATTAAGGACTGCTGCAGATCTGTCGACAGGAGTACTCCAGACCGAACATGTGGACAAATCTGCCTTTGGCCAGTTCTGATGACAGGTCTGCATAAGACCAGACCTGTGAACAAATCTGTACTTGACAAGACATGTGGACAGGTCTGCTTCTGACCAGACCTGTGGACAAGTCTGATAATGACCAGACATGAGGACAGGTCTGCTTATGACAGAATATCGTTTTTAAGACTTTTCTTATCAGACTTTTTCCCCAAAAGGCCTATGAAGCAAATGTCTTTACTCACTAGGCTCTACTAGATATTATACATATCAACACAATTGTTTTTTTTCATTTCATATATTCATATATAAAACATCAAAGAATGGCTAAACAATCACATAGAGCTATCATAATATATTTGGATATTTTTTTTTATTAGAAATCGGATAGAAAGGTTATACAAGGCTCCGGAACAATATTCTTAAATCATGGGATATCAACTTTATTGTCGACTTTGCTTCGTGCCCCCTTTTTTACTGTCTCTTCCTAAATTTTACTGGATATTTCATTGTTATTCACCTAGTTTACATTGGATTTACGATTCTGTTTTCCGAATACTATTCTTCGAAAATTGTACCATGTCCGGATAAAGAAGGTGTGGTATAACTATCAACAATCTCGTCAATTTCGTCAGATATGTCGGGAGATTTTTATTTTGCCGATTATAATTGATATATGGGACGTCCCAAAATATACTCGTTCTGCACTGAATGAAATAGTTGCCACTTGAGTTTTTGCTACAAATAAAACCAATCAACCAACATAATAAATTTGCAGTATTGATTTCCAATATTATTGTTTCCTTTTGCAGTGCTACTTAAATACGTACAGAAGCACCAGGGAGGACAAAAAAGCCCCCGGTACAATCCATCCTGTCTTATATTGCAGCCATATAAAATTACATACTAAAGTGCAAGTATGGTCATTTATAATTGATAAGGTCAAATAATTTGGTTAAAGGTACTGGCACTCTGAATGTATGCGAACAATATTTTGTAGTCAACGGGTTTCAATATCGCTGTCATTTGTTTTATACAATACTATTAGTATTAGTCCGGCGACTACAAGCATATTTCAGACGAATTGCGCACATCCTGCTACTAGCATGAAATTTGGCATAGACCTTCCTCATCTATAATTCTTTTATTTCAGATAGTATGGGATTTAAAAAAAAAATCACTTCCGGTAAAATTCAAAATGGCGGACGTCATACTTAAACCAGCCTAATATAGAAGGCTAGTATGTGAAAAGGTGTTATCGGCATGTTACTAGCATAATATTTGGTACAAACCTTTGTTTTTTAATACTTTTGGATATATTATATAAATAAGATGTCGTCAAAAACCCTACTTTCGGTAAAATCCAACATGGCGGACATTGTGCTTAAATAAGCTTATTTTTCAGGGAGGGTAATTGAAATGTGTTCTAACGTATTGCTACTATCATTACATTGTGCAGGAACCTTTATTTGATGCTTCTGATAGATACAATGTATACGACATATGTCTTAGAAATCCTTACTCCCGGTAATATCCAAGATGGCGGACATAGAAAGATTAATTTATCATTCAAATATTCAACTTTGTTCAAAATGTAAAGAAAACGTGAATTTTTTTTTGTGCTGGTCATTAAACTTGTGGCTTTAAGTTACCCCCAAAACTACTAATCATATCATGTTGTAAATGTTTAAATACAAAATTGACACTTCCGGTAAAAATATGGCGTAAATTTCAAAGATGAGTCCTCCATCTATTTCTTCGATGTAGAGTTTTGGATAAAATTGAGAATGGAAATGGGGAATGTGTCAAAGAGACAACATTGATTGTTGGTTGCTTTACGCCGCATTGGCACAAAAAGGCTATATCGCGGCGAGAGCTAATTCGAATATTTTTACAATTTAAAACATACATTTTAAAATAAGACAAAAAGTCCTTCAATACCCTAAAAATCTTGACTAAAGCAAATTGATTATATACAAATAAAAATCAACAGTAAAATAATGTGATAAAAATTAAAATCGATTTAAATATAATAACATTTTTATATTTTATAATAAATTCCAATTTCTTTTAAAAAAGCAACAATATTTGTAAATGGAACATTATTAAATAAATCATACATATTATTGACATTGAAATGCTTCTTACGAATATCAGCAAAGGCAATACAATTAATTAAAACATGTTTAATAGTATACTTGCAGTTGCAAGGAACACATTGTGGTTCATCTTCATTTTTTAAAAGATACTCGTGTGTTATTCTAGTATGACCAATACGACATCTAGTAAGAACACACTGATCTTTTCTGCACATAATATTATCAAAAGGTTTGCCTAAATTAGGTTTAATTTCATGCAATTTATTATCATCTTTTTTACTCCATTTATTTTTCAATATATTAAAAACATATTCCCTAATATTAGATTTAAAATCAGTATATGGTATATCACAGTTCGATAGAGGGTCACCCAGGGCATTCTTTGCCTCAAGGTCTACAGCTGTAGTTAAAAGGATTCCAACATGACTCGGAACCCATAGAAATATTATTTCTTTCAGAAGAATTTTTAAATTCCTCATTACATATAAAATTTTCAGGATTGTTGGGTTTTTAATTTTAGTATTTCGTATAGCTTGTAAACATGAAAGTGAATCCGAACATATTATAAATTTGGATTTATCTGAAGAAGCAATAAATTTCAAGGCCAAAATTATTGCTTCTGCTTCAGCAGTAAAGATGGATGCATCAGATGGCAAACGGAGGGTTGCAGCTCTGTCCCCGAAGACAGCAGCAGATGCAACTCTATCACCATCTTTTGATCCATCAGTATAGACAGTTGAAAAATCTAGATAATCGGCTTTAATTTCAGCATAGTGTTGCTGAATTAAAAGAGGATTTGTTTTATTTTTATTGTGTTCACGGAGAACAAATATCATTTTTGGTTTTGGAAGTTCCCATGGGGGACATTTGCAAGTTTGAACTTGAACAACAGATTTTAAATCAAAAGAAGCTAAATGTGGTTTTAAACGTAAACCTAACGGAGGAATTTTATTTTCATGTTTTGCAAAAATATCTTCATAAATCGGATTAAAAACACAGCTGTAGGCAGGATTATCTGAATGGGCTTTTAGTTTGACAGCATATTGAAGTCCAAGCTTCAAACGTCTGTCAGTGAGTGAATGCTCATTAGCCTCTACATACAGACTCTCAACTGGTGAGGTTTTAAATGCGCCAAGACAGAGACGCAAACCTTGGTGATGCACAGCATCGAGAATCTGTATGTAGGACTTCCTTGCAGAGCCATACACTATAGAGCCATAATCTAGTTTAGATCGAACAAGAGATCTATATAAATTGAGTAAAATGTTGCGATCAGCACCCCAGTCAGTGCTGCCGACAACTTTTAAAATATCTAAAGCTTTTAAACATCTCGCTTTTAACATTTTGATATGGGGTAGAAAGGTTAACTTTTTATCGAAAAGTAAACCAAGAAATTTGGTTTCATCAACCATTTTAATTGGGTTGCCGTACAAAGTTAGTTCTGGATCAAGATGCAATTTTCTTTTGTTACAAAAATGCATCCCGACCGTTTTTGAAGTGGAAAATTTAAAACCATTTTCCGAGGCCCATTTTTCAATTCTTCCAAGACATAATTGTAATTGTCTTTCAATGTTATTCATATTTTTGCCTCTGTTACATATTAAAAAATCATCAACGTACAATGAACCTTCAATATTACTTTTTAAAACTTCAACAAGGCTGTTGATTTTAAGACTAAATAATGTAACAGATAAAATACTGCCCTGAGGAACACCCATCTCTTGATCATACAGATCAGACATGGTCGAATTAACTCTAACATTAAATTGTCTGTTAGAAAGAAAATTAGAAATAAAATTAGGCATATTGCCTTTCAACCCCATATCAAATAGATCTTTTAAAATACCACATTTCCATGCAGTATCATAGGCCTTCTCAAGGTCGAAAAAGACCGACACCACATGTTCATTTTTCGCAAAACCATTACGGACAAATGATTCGAATCGAACAAAATGATCAAGAGTACTGCGACCCTGTCGGAATCCACACTGGATATTGGCTAATAGCCCATTGGATTCCAGGAACCAAACAAGGCGATCATTGACCATCCGTTCGAGTGTTTTACAGACACAACTGGTAAGAGCAATTGGTCGATAATTAATAGGATCCGTATGATCTTTACTTGGTTTTGGAATAGGCACGACGGTTGCAAGCTTCCAGATTGATGGTAAATCACCAGATTCCCAGATGTTATTCATGAGCTGCAAGAGAGCTTCTAGCGAGGAATCTGGCAAGTGTTTTAAGAGTTGGTAGTGAATATTATCAGGCCCACAAGCTGTATCATGGGCTTTTGACAGAGATGTTTTAAGTTCTTCAAGAGAAAATAGTTTATTATAATTTTCACCATTTTTTGATTTAAAGTTTAATTTAATTTTTTCTTTTTGTTTTTTAACTTTTTTAAAGTCTTCCCTGTAGTTGTTACAAGAAGAAGACTTCGCAAAAGTTTCACCAAGTTTGTTGTCAATATCCTTTTCAGATGTTAATAAATCATTGCCGTTTTTCAAATGTTTTACAGTGGCTTTAGAATTTTTACCTTTTATTTTATTTACCATATTCCAAACTTTTGTCATCGGAGTGCGAGATGTAATCCCCGAGACAAATTTTTTCCAGGATGTTCGTCGGGCTTGCCTACAAGTCCGCCGTGCCTTAGCGCGAAAAATACGGAAATTACTCAAGTTTTCCGTCGTTGGTTGTTGATTGAACCGTCTTTCAGATTTTTTACGGTCACCTATGGCTTGATCACATGCGTCATCAAACCATGGTTTACTGGGATGTTTTGGATTGCCGAGGTCTTAGGAATAGTTCTGTCAGCAATTGACGTTAGGACTGTATTAAAAGTTAAAATTGGATCTTGCACAGTCTCAAACATCTTTGACTGAAGTTCCGCTCGACAGAGATTCTCAAACAAGGACCAGTCCGCCTTGTCAAGTTTCCAACGTGGTACTCTCTGTTGGGCAGAATTAAAAAGATGTTCAAGTACTATTGGAAAATGATCACTTCCACATAGATCATCATGAACACGCCATGAATAATCCAGAAGCAGAGAGTGATCGCATATAGTGATATCAATAGAAGAATAAGACCCGTTTCCAGGATGAAGATACGTATTAGATCCATCATTAAAAATGCATAATCCTTCTTGAGAGACAAAGTCCTCAATGATCTTACCTTTGGCATTATGAGTCTTGCTACCCCATAATGGATTGTGGGCATTGAAGTCTCCCATAAGTATAAATGGTGAGGGTAATTGATCAGTGAGGTTTTTGAGTTTTGCTTTATCGATAATTGAATTAGGTGGAATATATATCGAACATAATGTAATTGTTTTGTCTAATGATAAACGAATTGCAACTGCTTGCAGATCCGTTGTGAGTTGGACTGTGCTATGAATAACGTTGTCCTTCACAAAAATGGATGATCCGCCTGCAGCACGTTCATCTACCTTAGAAAATGTGCTATACATGTTGTATCCTTTTAAAGATACGTTGTCACTTTCTTTTAGATGAGTTTCATGAAGACAAAATGCAATAGGTAAAAAAGACTGAACTAGAAGTGTTAACTCGAGAAGATTTATTTTAAAACCTCGGCAATTCCATTGGATTATATTTGTCATTATTTAAAGAAAGAAGGGCGAATGCTGTCGAGTTTGCCAGCATTCTTATTTCGCTCACCCTGAGATCGGGATCTTTCGGGTGGCGGAACAATTTCGGTTTCCATTTCAGTTTCGTCGATAAGTGTTGTAAATCTGTTGTGCGAGGAGAGTCGTCGATTTCCAGGACTACGCGCAGCTGGTGTTACTCCGCCTCGACCCCTACCCCGCGACCTCGAATCAGAAGACTTCTGAGAGGATGTATTTCCTGGCTTCTTTTGGACATCCTTCTTTTCTTGAGAACGAAGAGGAGATGGGGCTCTGGTAGACTGTGTACTGGACGAAGAAGATACCTTCGTGGATGCAGATGAAGGAAGACTTTTGGAGGTGGAAGAATCATCTATGTCATTGGGAAGATCCCAGACAGATTCACCGCTCCAACTGTGTATTTCTACTGTTTCTTTTTTATTTGATGTTTTTTCTCATTTTTGTTTTGTGATGATAGTGAGCTCTGTAGGGAAGATTGAGTTGACTGAGTACTGGTTTTGGAAGATATTGGTTTTCTTGGAATTAATATTTGATCGGTAGGTTCTGTTTCAACAGGCAGCATTTTAAAATTGTCCGCTTCAATTGGCCAAGTCATGCGAGTTTGTGTATTCTCGTGACTGAATGAGCGGACAACTTTGCTGGCGTACGATGGTCTGTTTGAAACAAGGAGATCATTCGAAACAGAAGCTATCTGTTTAGCTTCTGGGTAACTAATGTTTCTTTCTGTTTTAATTTTAATAATATTTTTTCTTTAAGGTAAACAGGGCAGTCCCTAGACGATGAAAAATGGGATTCACCACAGTTTACACATTTAGAAGATTCAGATTGACAGTGTGTTCCCTCGTGTCCTTCGTCAGAACACTTGAAGCATCTCTGCTTACCACGACATTGTTTGCTTCCATGACCAAACTTTTGACAAGTAAAGCATCGAATTGGGTTTGGGATAAACATGTCAACTCTGATTCCGAAGCAACCTAAAGTAATAGATGGAAGAGGAGTTGGAGTTCTAAAGGTCAAAAGATAAGTATTTAATTTGATTATATTTCCATTCTTTTTAATTTGAAATCTAATTACATTAGTTACACCTTGGCTTGAAAGTTCCTCACCGATTTCTTCCACGGTAAGGTCACCAAGGTATTGACTTCTGTCTCGAATGATCCCCTTACAGCTGTTCAAACTGTTATGAGGAGAGGCAGAAACAGGAAAGTTTGATATTGTAGACATTGTAAGTAAATTTGTTGATTGACTTTTGTTGGAACATTCAACCAACAAATTGCCAGATCTCATTTTTGAAACTTTTTTAACAGTACCAGCAACGCTTTAAATTTTTTTGTGAATTACCAAGGGCGATATTTTTGAAATTGGTTTTTCTTCTGTTCCTTTTATTACAATAAATCTGGGCCAACTGTCATCTTCCCGACAGGGCTCTGAATCATCACATTTTCTATTCTTATGTATTAAAGCTGATTTAGAGGGTTTGTTTTGTTGTGCCATATGAAAGGAGAAAGATTCACCATTCTTGCCATCCACCCACCTCGGAGTGCCTACAAGGGCGATGCTGTGTTTCCGTGGCGAACCGGGATCGAGTGCTAATGCTGAAAACGAGCTCCAAATATAATGTAGCTGGTCCTCAAAATCAGCACCCAAGACCCACTGCGGAAAGCACCAGATGTTCCAAGAATAGTATACTCAAGCAGAGCGTATCCATCAAGCGAAAAAGAAAGCGTACCACTTGATTGACCCATGAGCCATCGCCTTCTTCAGTTATCCAAAATATAAATAACTTAATTTAAAATACATGTGTATATTATGAAAATTGTTACAAGAAAGCTTATTGTTGAGGATTAACTGAAGGGCTCGACATGATCAGCCGATTGATCGAACCGGGTCCATCCGACCTCCCGTTTAGATGATTTCGAAGCCAAAGCAGCTTATTGAACTATAGTCTCGTCCGTCCGGGTATTTTCTGACCGTAAGGAGTCTGGCTATAGCCCTCATCCACTAGGATCTCGTCAACCACCGACACGGGTAGCAACCGACGGCAAACGGGTTGGAGAGCCTATTTTATTTAAAACATCGGGCATCTCACGATGTTCGGATCACTTTAGTCTGGTCTCTACCCTTCGACCTGTCCAGCATGGGTAACCCTACCAGGAGACGAAGCTCCAGCTGGCATAGCTCTTGGGGTCACTGAGACACGCAAGCCCTCCGACCACGGCAAGGATAGCGATCCACCGGAGGGCAAAGAGACAACAACCCAACCAAATAAAAAAACAACAGCAGAAGGTCACCGACAGGTCTTCAATGTAGCGAGAAATTCCCGCACCCGGAGGCGTCCTTCAGCTGGCCCCTAAACAAATATATACTAGTTCAGTGATAATGAACGCCATACTAATTTCCAAATTGTACACAAGAAACTAATATAAAAATAATACAAGACTAACAAAGGCCAGAGGCTCCTGACTTGGGACAGGCGCAAAAATACGGCGGGGTTAAACATGTTTGTGAGATCTCAACCCTCCCCCTATACCTCTAACCAATGTAGAAAAATAAACGCATAACAATACGCACATTATAAATTCAGTTCAAGAGAAGTCCGAGTCTGATGTCAGAAGATGTAACCAAAGAAAATAAACAAAATGACAATAATACATAAATAACAACAGACTACTAGCAGTTAACTGACATGCCAGCTCCAGACTTCAATTAAACTGACTGAAAGATTATGATTTCATCATATGAACATCAGGCACAATCCTTCCCGTTAGGGGTTTAGTATCATACCATCATAACATATATGAGAAGAACATAACCCGTGTCATGCCAACAACTGTTTTTAGAATAAATGTCTTTAGTTCCGACGCAAAGACCTTATCCGTGACTCAATATTAACGCCAAAATATGCAATCTTTAATGACTTGACAACAGTATCGTAATTATATCCCTTCTTAATCAGTCTATTTAAAGGTTTTGTAAGTTTCTGAGGTGAATACTGACACATTTGTGCTTTATAAAGAATATTTCCATAAAAAATTGGATGTGAAATACCTGAACGTATAAAAAGTCTGCATGTTGAGCTATATTTACGAATGATGTCTTTGTACCGATGATAAAATTTAGTAAAAGTTTTGACTAGTTTGTGATATCGAAAACCCTGGTGTAATAATTTTTCAGTTATACATAAATTTCTCTCGTTAAAATCTAAAACATTGTTACAAACACGAGCGAATCGTACAAGTTGAGATATATAAACACCGTAAGATGGTGACAAGGGAACGCCACCATCTAAAAACGGATAATTAACGATAGGAAATGAAAACTCATCCCTTTTATCATTAATTTTAGTATTCAGCTTTCCGTTAGTGATATAGATATCAAGATCGAGGAAAGGGCAGTGGTCATTATTAGTATTAGCTTTATTTAAAGTAAGTTCAGCAGGATAAATTTCATTAATATACATACTGAAGTCGTCATTATTGAGAGCCAAATTATCATCCAAATATCTAAAAGTATTATTAAATTTGTTTATCAGATGTTGTTTTGATGGGTCTTTGCTTATTTTTGTCATAAATTGTAACTCATAACAATACAAAAAGAGATCCGCAATAAGTGGTGCACAGTAAGTCCCCATTGGAATTCCGATAATATGACGATATACGGAATCCCCAAAGCGAACAAAAATGTTATCTAGTAAAAATTCAAGGGCACATATAGTATCAAAGCATGTCCAATTAACATAGTTTTTTTGTTTATTGCTACTAAAAAATGATATAGATTGGTTAAAACAAAGTAAAATCACTATAGTACTTAAACATTTTTAAAATTACTACTATTTGGTCAGGAATAAATGTTTATTTACAGTCACTACCACATGCACACGAGGCAGTGAACGGGAGACCCGATTTTCCACATTAACAATACCCGCCGCATCCTTTCTTAAATCCACAAGTACAAGCTTCTGACAAAATAAAGAGGCCTCATAAAGATTCTTTTTAAAGGGATCTTCTTTGTTTCTTCGCCATCCGTAAGCGTCAGGACTGTGTAGCATAAGAGCTAATCTACTGCTAGTCCCTTAAACACCTGCAATAGTATATTGCACGTTTTGCATGCTTGAAAAAACTATAGACCAAGTTGAGGGAATAGCCTCAATAGTAATAAGCCTTCCCTGTGGTGCAACTAGTTATTGTCTTGCTTCGTTAACCATGTTTGCTCCATCTGATAAGTTTGTGCGATCTTGCAGTATAACCCCGGTGATTTAGGCTGATCAATCATCATTCTTTATGTTAAAGTCACATCTTCAAATGGGTATTATTTCCTTACCTTAATACAATACCTTGAAACTGTATTACGATTGGATGAAGTCTTGGATGCGTATGGTAGTTATAGCAACAAATGCTCAGGATATTCTATCTTATCTACCACGTGATGTATTTCAAGTTTAGCACCAAGTTTACATAAGAGGCAGACTCTAGAATCATGGTGCAGGTGTCTGATGCAGTGAAACACGAACTTAAACGAGCCATTATTCGAACAGCCGTTAATGATGATGCTGTCATTACTATTTTGCTATTCCGTGCCATAAGGGTAGACGAACTATGGATTGTGATTGAGAGGGCAAAAGACTTTGGATTAATATTTATCCATGGCTTTTCAAATGCATTAGGTAATGAGTGATCACACACACTTTTACCGGTTGTGATATGGTTCTCTCTTTGCCTGAAAAGAAAAGGACAGACTGCTAGGGAGACATTGATGGCATTTGAAGATGTGACTTTAACATAAAGAATGTTGCTTTATCAGCCGAAATCGACCAGGGTTTTACTGTAAGATCGCACAAACTTAACAGATGGGTATAACATGATTAACGAAGCAAGAAAAAAAATATTTGCGCAAAAGGAAAGGTTTTTTTAGTCTATTCCCTCATCCTGGTCTGGTCTTTTCCAGCATGTAAAACATGCAATATACTAAGGCAAATGTTTAGGGAGACAGACTTGGGATTGGCTCTTATGCTACCCAGTCCAGGCGCAAATGAATGGTGAAGGGACAAAGAAGAACACTTTTAAAAAACTCTTTGTTGAGGCCTCATCATTTTGTCAGAAGCTTGTACATTTTGGATGTAAGAAAGGTTGTTGTTAATGTGGAAAATCAGGTCTCCCGTGCACTGCAATGTTTGCATGTTGTGGTGACCGTTATTTTTATAAATAATCCCTTTCGTGTCAATTTTGTTGATTCACATGACCATGATATGAATTATAAGCATAATAAAGTTAAAAAAATGGTGACTTTAATCAACTGATGTCCTTTATTTAAGTATATATTGTGTATGTGTTTTAGGTTACAACAATATGCACTATTTTTTGTAATTTATTTTTATTTCATCTGAAAATACACCAAGTATATATTGTGATATATAATTATATAGTTATTTCATAAGACATATGTTGATATTTAATTTTGCTATAACAGTCTAAAATTAAAAAGTTAGTTATGCTAATTAGTCTAAATTTTCTACCAGATCATACACATCTTTTATCACTCTAGATTAGAATACCGGAATATGCTGATCAGGTTAATGATGGGATCAGCCTTCTCTAGCCACATGCATCACTCCCTATACAATGATGTTGAACATGAGAGGTACCAGGAGAGGCTACCAGAGATCATTAACAGATAACATATTGGACAACATGTTGGACAGAGTCACATAAATAAATGTCAACCTAAGTCAAGGGGAGATAATTCAAATACAATCAAACAAAAACTAGTATATCAATATATATAACATGTATAACAATAGCAATAAACATAGATAGTACTTTTAATATGCACACAAATCACTGTCCAGTTGTGTTGTGCATCAACATATAATTAATTCTACATGAACTATTATAAAGCATTAAGTAAGTACAAAATAGAAAGATCTCTCCTCACATGTGAACTATGTTTTTAATTAATTCCCATTTACAATCAAATTTCCCTCTTGCTCTAGGGGATCTGTAAAAGGAGGTAGATATTTTTTCTATTTGGTAGGAATTTTTAATCATAGCTATGACAGCCGTAAGAGTCGGTAATGAAGTATTAAAGCGACATGTATAAATATTTAACCAGAATAGTGAATAAGTTTAGGGAAATATCCCAAGACTCTGACCCAAGAACAGTGTTTTCCACTTTAAGAATTAAAGTTAAATTATTTTCAACTTGAAAAAGTGCTGCAATGTCTAACCACAAATTTCTAACTAGGTTACATTCCCAGAATAGGTGACTTATAGTTTCTTTAGTTTCATTACAGAAACTACATAAATTAGTTTCTTTTAACCCATATTTCTGCAATAATGCATTTGTAGCAAGAGTTCTATGTAAAATCTTGAACTGGAACATACTAAATTTGTTGTTCTTAGTGCAACAAAAGGGTAAACTATAGATGAAATCCCAATTTTCTATATGAGTGCCTAGTTCCTTACACATTTTGTCTTCTTGTTTTGTAGGACATTCTGTATACAATGACAAGATTTTTTTATAAAAGAACTGACATGACTTTTTATTGTTTTTTTTATAAATTCAAATTTATCGTTAGATATGTGCGTAATTTTCTCTGAAGTAGTGATTAAATTTTTCCAGTCTTTTGGTATCATATGCAGCAAAGAGTGGTATTCCAAGAAATTAATTTTAAGATTATATTTTTCGCAGAATTCCTTTAAAGTAAAAAAACTCTTGTTTAGCCATATGGATTGTTTCATGATCCCTTCAACAGTGTCATTAGTGACAGTGTTTAGGATATTCCAGTTTAGTAAAATATCTTTCCAGAAATTATTAAAATTTGAAGAAATCTTTTGGATACCATCAGGGGTCATCAACCATATTTTGTCTGCTCCTAATCTGTTGTATTGATCTATTAACAATGTTTTCCGTGGGGATATATTCAAGGGGTCTAAAAGTTTATTTATCCATGTCATCTTTAATGAATAACAAATGGATCTTATATCTGGCATTTTCAACCCTCCATTTTTAAATAACCTTATCATAACTTTTCTTTTAATCTTGTCTGGTTTTCCTGACCACAAGAAATTAAAAAAAATAATTTTGGATTTCTTTTATTTTATCATCCGGCGGGTTTGGCAAAACTGTCAATGATTGAATTAGAATAGGTAGAGCAAGTGATTTAATGACAGTGATCTTTCCCATATATATTAAATCTCTATAAACCCATGAATTTAGCAGGCTCTGTATTTTTTTATTTTTTCTTCAAAATTTACAAGCGTTTTATTTTCACTGAACAGATCAAATTTTATTCCTAAAAGTTTAAATTTTCCTGAATGATTCCAGTTTAAATTTCTTGTAGTTGTTAATTTATCCCTTCAGTGAATCTTTGACCCAATCCATATGGCTTCAGTTTTATCAAAATTAGCCCTAAGTCCCGCACACTCAGAATTTTTTTCTAAAGTATATAAACATTTTTCTAAAGATTGCTCATCTTCATCTAATAAGAGACACGAGTCATCTGCATACTGGCTTAGTAGATACTCAGAATCATTTATTTTCATACCATTTATATCTGGGTTATTTTTAAGAGCAGCACTCATAAGTTCTAAAGATAATATAAAGAGATATAGAGATAGAGGATCACCTTGTCTAACACCCCGCCCAATATTAAAAAATTGAGAGCAATGTCCATTATTTATAATACAGCTTTGAGATTCTGAATATAAGGTCTTGACCCATCTACAAAAAATAGGACCAAATCCTAGAAAAGACAAAGCGAAGTCTATAAATGACCACTCAAGAGTATCAAAAGCTTTCTCAAAGTCTAATAAAAGTAAAAGACCTGGTAGATTATCATCTTCTGCCTTTTCCATAATGTCAAAAATAAGCCTGGTACATTCTCCAATATACCTACCCTTTATGAAACCTTGCTGTGTTTCACTAATTATATCCCCAAGAAAAGGTTTTATTCTATTTGCTAATGCAATTTTTGTATCAACATTTAATAAAGTGATAGGTCTCCCGTTTTTTAATTGAAATTTTGATTTACCCTCTTTTGGAATGCATGTTATTACTCCCCGTTTCTGACTAACCGAAAAAGATCCAGTTTCTAAGCTATAATTAAAAGATTTTATAATAAACTTATGGAGGTCTATCCAAAAAAAATTATAAAATTCTGTTGTAAATCCATCCATTCCTGGAGATTTACCATTTTTCATATTTTTCAATGTTTTTAAGCATTCATTAGTATTCAAATTACCCTCTGCCTGTAACCTCTGTTCATCAGAAAGTTTGCGGATAAAAGGATTATTTTCAACAATATGCACTATAATAATACAGAATTTTATCAGAATCCATCCAATATTTTAACACCCCTTCCGGATCACTCAAGATCACTCCCAGTTTTTAATTGGATCGTTTTGCTCAGTCTTTAGTTTTCTTTGTTGGGTTGTGTGTACTATGGTTTACCTGAATGCCTTTTTGTTTTTTCTATCCATAGGGCTGTCAATTAGTTATCGGCTTTTCAGTTTAAATGTTCCTCTGGTGTCTGTCTCGCCTGTCATTTTAGGTTCCCCAAAAAAATCTTTTTGTTTATACTCCTGTTTGTAATATAAGCAAAGAGTTCAAACAGATGTTCAGAAACTAAAGAGTAACACGAGGCTGTCACAACGACAGCAAACCGGATTTATTAACATTTATTTGTGTCCTGGCAAGATCACAAGAACCATTACTGATGAATGGGTAAAGTGAAAATCGTCAATATCAAATTTTACCTCCATTTTGTAGTTAGTATCAACATATTAAAATTTGAAAAGCTTAGATTGAATCGTTCATGAGTAAATGCTACAACGTGAATGGAAACGCCATTTTACAATCTTTCAAGAACCATAACTCCTGAACGGTAAAAGTCAAAATCGTCATTATTGAACTTGACCTCTATTTTGTCATCAGTAACAACATATTAAAATTAAAAAAGCTTTATTTGAATGGTTCATGAGAAAATGCAGGGACATGACTGGATACACCATTTTTTCAATCTTTCAAGAACCATAACTCCTGAACGGTAAAAGTCAAAATCGTCATTATTAAACTTGACCTTCATTTTGTCATCAGTAACAATATATTAAAATTTGGGAAGCTTTGGTAGAACAGTTCATGCGTAAATGCACGGACACGACTGGAAACTCCACTTTTCAATCTTTCAAGAACCATTACTACTGAAAGGTAAAAGTCAAAATCGCCATTATTGAACTTCACCTTCATTTAGTTGTCAGTAACAACATATCAAAATTTTAAAAGCTTTGGTTGAAGGGTTCATGAGTTAATACACGGACAACATTTGATTACTGACAGCCCGCCCGCCGTACATATCCAAATTAATAACCGACATTTTTGTCACAAAAATCCGGTTAAAAGCAGCAGTTAGAATCAAAATATATATGAAAACGACAGAAACTGAAGTTCTTATTAAAGAACTTACATTGATATTGTAAGTGTAGAAAAATTAAAGACTGACTGAGGTAATATTCCTTTGTATGTCAGGGTTGTAATGGTAATATCTACTGGTACTTGATAAATAATGTTTTGACAGCACATACATTTTGTTGATAATTTTCCTCATAACGTACATTAAAAGAGAAAATAACTCAGGCATAGTTTCATTGCCACCATTTACATGTAGGTTCGTGTTACCGACGTTTGACTCTGGACTATACAAGTTTTTGACCTGTTAACTGAGTTGTAGATTAGACTGGTACTTGGTCGAGTAAGAGTAGCTAAAATAAATATTAGCAAACTTAGAATCGGTGAAATTTGGTTAAAACTTTCACTAAATTGTGTTTTCGATATACGACAAAATTTTTTGAAACAGTTACTTTCCGCCATATGATTTGTCAATTCCGCACAACAAAGCTAATGTGTTTTTGTTTTCGCAGTTTAAATGAGAGTTTTGGTTTAATTCTTCCATTATGTTTCAAATTGATTTAACTAATAAATGTTATAGGCTTTCAGAAGAAGAAAGGGATCAGACCTTAGAAAAAAATGGAAAAGGCAGTATCATAAGAGCACAAACGATAATAAATTGTGATAGACTATTCACAGTAAAGTGAGTGATTTTATCTTTTCATGCCCGACCTACTATAGTAGAGGGGCATTATGTTTTCTGGTCTGTGCGTCCGTTCGTCCATCCGTCTTGGTCAAGGTAGTTTTTGATCAAGTTGAAGTCCAACCACCTTCTTATTACACATGTTTCCTTTGATATGATCCTTCTTATTTTAATGCCAAATAAAGTTTAAACCAAACTTTCACAGTCAATTGAACATTACAAATGATAGCGCGATGGGGGAATATGTGTACTATGGACACATTCTTGTTAATTTTCAAGTTTGAATATCCAAACTACATTTTATAATTAACTATTTTAGATTTGATTCAATTATCATTTGTAAAACAGTTTTAATAATTTTCAATGGCGTATTGTTATGTTGCAAATGATCAATAATTAAAGACTTGAACTTGAACATGAACGATTTATCAAATGTTAATGCCAAAATAAAGTTTTTGTCCCAATGTCACGGTCAACTGTACATAAAAGATGATAGTGCGAGTAGGACAACCGTATACTTTGGACACATTCTTGTGTAAACTTTATGCACCTTTAAAATGTTTTACATGTTTATGTACGTAAAGAAATTGTGTTCCATGCATATGTTAACGCAAATTTGCTTAAAATCCTCCATTGTTCATATTCAATAGGTTTGCTCATCCTACATTCAGAAATGAGATGTTTCTAGTATATGTCATCTGTAACTCCAACATGTAAACTTCTATTGATGAAAATTGAGCACAGTGTTGGCACATAGATTTATAAGCCCACATTTCATTTGCATTTGGATTTAAATATATGTTCATAGATTGTAGTTTTTTTAAACGTAGTTATGTTTATATTAAGAACGATAGATGATACATAAATAGTGATTATTATTCAAACGATTTCCTTTCAACAATGTTAAAAATGTACATTTGGGGTGTGTACATCGTACAACTTATTTCAGATTTTCCCTAACCGTTGAAACAAACCTTCTAGGTATTGTTGATGATTATGAGTGAATGTTGATTGATTGTTGGTTGCTTTACGTCCAGTGGCAAATATTTCATGCATATTCAGGACGAGAACAAGTTAACAATAAATACAATAGGTAGGTTGTTGTAATAGAGGTCATCTAGAATGATGGTCGGGGGAAATTTGGACTGCCACTGGAAAATGAGGGTATATTGGATAGGGACAGAAATTTTGCCTTACAACAGGCCACCTACGGACCCTCAAAGAGTTGTCGCAAGTGTTCTTAACGTGCAAAGAGCGTGGCACTCTCCTTACACGAGGCATCGGATTTAACGTCCCCCTTCTGACCGGACGTGACTGCAAACTTGATACATCCCGCACAGCCAAACGGACGCCCCACTTCGGCAAGCGTTTTACTGCCGGTCGGGAGAAGACCAAGTGACCATATTTCTATTACCCAGTCACCCTTGGGGATTTATGAGTGAATGCATTATTGATAAGGCTTATATATATATATATTTTAGTTAACCTTGTTAACAACCGTTGAGGCTTTTGATAAGTTTTGATTATAACAATTGTCGGCATTCTTACACTTAATAATTTCGTAAAAATCAGTTTTTACTGTCCAATTTGAATGGACACAACCAGGTAATCTATTTCTAATTTATTGATTGATTGTTGGTTGCTTAACGTCCAGTGGCAAATATTTCATGCATATTCAGGACGAGAACAAGTTCACAATGAACACAATAGGTAGGTTGATATAATAAAGGCCATCTGGGGTGATGGTCAGAGAAATTTGGACTGCCACCGGAAAAGGAGGGTATGTTGGATAGGGACAGAAATTTTGCCTTGCAACAGGCCACCTACGTACCCCTCAAAGAGTTGTTGCAAGGGTTCTTAACGTGCAAAGAGCGTGGCAAACTCTTTACACGAGGCATCGGATTTAACGTCCCCATCTGACCGGACGTGACTGCGAACTTGATACATCCCGCACAGCCAAACGGACGCCCCACTTCGGCAAGCGTTTTACTGCCGGTCGGGAGCTGAGAAAACCAAGTGACCATATTTCTATACCCCAGTCACGCCTTGGGGATATTTCTAATTTATAAATCAGAAGTATATATATTGTTTAGCAGTAGGATTGTGCATGTATATTTGCACAAAAATTAAAACAAAAAGTATCGAAATGTAGGTTTTCCTGCATATTTATCTTAGTTGAATATATGTTTCTAAGATTTAAAAAAAAATTTAAATGATCGGACAAAAATGATTAACTATGCATTTAAGGCAAATTTTATTTTTCAGGTTGTTTTCAATGCTGTGTTTTGGCTTTTTTTTTTAAAGATAATCTCTTGTTTAAATAGACTTGACAAAATAATGTTTCATCCATGTTTTAAAAGTGAAAAATTTACAATGTTAGATGCATAACTCCTGGACGGTAAAAGTCAAAATTTTAAAATTACATAACTATTATTATTGGGGATGATTGGTTTGTTTATCATGAAATTCAATAAAGGATTCTCATGATATTGCTAAAACCAGCTTTAAAAAAATTTACAATAACATGAGGTAAAACAATATTATAGATTTTTTTTACTTTTTTGACTCAAATTACAGTAGTACGGGAGTCATTAAAAGCGGTTCCAAATTTTACTACCAGATATACATGTGTACCAAATATACTACCAAAAAGACAATAGGACAGAGCGGTCCATCACTGGACACAAAGGGTCCATTACAACTTCACTGCAGGATCAAAATCCAAGTCCTGTCCTCGTCACAACCATGATCACAAGTAATATCAGCATAAGGTACACATCCAGCAGAATCGAGCAAAACAACCAACAGGTCCTGCTTTATAAGAGTGGACACAATGCCGAGAACAGAATGCTGGTCTCTCTAGTCCTGTCAGTTTACAACGTCTAGCTAAAGCAAACACCCTTGATATGGATGGTACTTTCTTTATAGCTCCACCTCATTTTTAACAGCTGTACACCATCCGACAGAGAGTAGTTGTTTCGCCGTTTACATATTAGTAGAGTTTATCCTGAATTATCAAAGACTTTTCACTCCCATTGTCTATCTCATTCATTAAACTCTATAAACTTATTCCTACAGATGACACATGAAGATATTGTTGGTGAAAAACGTTGAGACAATGACAGCTGTACAGAAATCTACAAATCGAGAAAAGTTAACCAAAAATGACCAAAGCATTCTGTAGTGTGTGACTGGTCACACCATTCGTGCCATACATAAGAGATACACCAGGTACTCTACTAAGAAATTGAAATTAAAAATCATACAAGATTAACCCAGGACAGGCATAAACATGCGGCGTGGTTAAACATGTTTTTTGATATATCAACTTTCCGCCTTTACCTTTGGCAAATGAAAAGAAAAACCACACACACAGTAAAACTTAGTACAAAAGTCCGATGCCGATGTCAGAATAGGTAACAACAGAAACTAAACAAAATGACAATGGTACATTAGTTAACACAGGACTACTAGCAGCTACTGACATGCATTCCTCCATTATTGTTGAAGCTATGAGATCTTGGATCTGTTGCCAAGGGGGAAAAAGAAAATCGTAATGAAATTCGATGATAAAAAGTACAGTGTGGGTATCAACAACCCGTAAGCATACAAGACTCGGGAAAATTCACCTGTAAACAGGAAAGATTGTACCTGCTTCTGTGATGTCGTACACAAGTGGTTTAAATGACTTAATTATCTTACACGGGAATAACTTAATCTGAATAATATATGCAACAAGTACGAGCACCCATGGTGCGCATGCATAATCGATATCGACATATTAAATACTGATTAGCTCTAAGTTAATAAAACTAAACATCTTTTTGTTTTCATTTTCACCATACAAGAATATAAGATTGTTTTGTATGTAATATCTAATTTTGATCAATTCATTATTTGAGACTTGTCTATTCATTTTAAAGTGAAAATAAATCTGAATATATTTTGTATTGTGATTTCTTTATTCGAAAGAGCTATACCTAGAAAATGAGGAATAACTCAATTCAGACGACTGAAACATTTGGCTTCAACAAAGCAACTGGACAATATGAATGTGAAACATTCTTCATAGAAATCAGAAATTATGCCATAAAGGGTATGCAAATCAAAACTTTACATGATCGACTAGTGAAAACCTAGTTCAGCTCAGTTAGTGACCATACATTTATATATCTCAATGGCTTCACTTGGACTGTGTTAATAAGTATAAATACGTTTTTGACGCAGTTCGCGACAAGGACTTCTTCATAACATACATATTTGAACTGCTTTGGTAAAAAAGTTTGTAGTAAAATTTTGGTCTAATAATCATTGTGGGAAGGAAGCTGAATTGTATGCCATAACACTTTTACATTTAAAAAAAAACAGTAGCCATCATTATGTTTTGCCCATATTACATGTCTTAAGCATTTGTATACAATCGTACACGTCAAACGAATAAAGGTTTTCATAACTGTGTGTAGTCTTGATGTCGTCTCATATTCTCCTTTATTGCTAACTGCTTATGCTTCCCAACATTAAATAGATATAAACATGATAAAATAGAAAGCATTTTATTTTTGCGTTTGTGTGTACACGGAGGAATTGATAAATTCAGTAGGCTCATAGTTTTCTTTGCCATTTCAACAAACAACAAATCTGTAACGATTCTTCATTCCTTCTAACCAGCTGTTGATACATACCTTCAAAATTAAGAACCGACAGAGAACCTATATGTGGCAACTGTCATTACCTTTCAAAAAGAGCCTTACATAGGAAGTGTCTTATAATTCAAGAGTGTTCACAACCAAAGAATTGAACGCCTTTCGCTAGAAATGTATCATGGTTGCACAAACAATTATTATGACTTGTTCACTTTTCTGGAAAGGAGAGGCATTCTTGATTTGGAAAGCGAAATTCATATATGGTCACTACATTGCTTACCACCACTTTACGAGGACAGTAAAAACCCAGAAGTTGCTGTTGTTTATGAGAAGAGGAAGAAGTGTACGAAGATGCCCGGGAATACGTCCAACACGGTGAGGGATCATCGGGACATGGAATATGAGTTAAAAGAAAATAGGAATATCATAATGAAATTGGTGCCAAAGAAAGATTTTTCATTTTAAACATTTTATAATGGATATATTATATTTAAATTTATTGTGTATATTAATATATTTTTTCCTTGAAAAGATCTCCTCTTTTACTGAAGTACAGTCATCAAATGTATACTAATGAATGTGGCGAGAACTTGTCAATCTGTCACTCTGGTTAATATTTCTTTTGATAAGCCTCGAACAATTTTTAAATGTTTCAATGATGTTTTACACATGCATTATATACCTGCACTTTATGTTTTTGATCGCAACTCTGTCACAGGACCATTAAAGAAGAAATTGATATTTGTGGTGGACAATGGACCTTCTGAGGCACCACCCAGTTCAGTTGTTCGAATGCTCTTAGTGAGACAAATTAAATTCAATAGATATCCTTCTGAAAGACCTAATGCCTCCGAAAACCTTGTGTTAAGTAGACATGGTTCATTCTTATTTGTTCCAAAAAATGCCAAACAGGTCATTTATAAAATATGGAAAGCATGGCAGAAGAAGTCATGTTTTAAGTATGAAGATTTTTAAATTTTCACGAAGATGAACTAAAACATTTTCTGAAGTTTTCTGGCTGACAGTCGGATTTTTTCAAAAAGACTATCCTTTACTTTCAAATAATCTGCCTCACCTGGAATCAACAACATAACTTTGCACGATCATATATTGAAAACTACAATCAATTATGCAAATCTGTTTATGATAAAGTTCGGACCGAACGGTTAACAGAATACTCTTCAACAATATTTTCTAAATGCCTCACAACCCAAGTAAATCGATATGTTGAAGAACCATTGCCTGATTTTAAGCGTTGGATTTAAAGTGGTGTTTCACACTACATGTGTTTTGGGTCGCGACAGCAAGTATATTCGGTAATATGGATTGAAGATGAAATAGTCATATCATTTGCTGCTTTACTGTCCTGGTTGACTCCTACTGAAATGTTTCGGTTAAGAGAAAAAGGTACATTATATTGCAGCTAATGAAATCCAGAAACGACGGAAAGATGATGAACTATATTCTATAAGTCTCTTTCACACCTTTAAACAAATGAAAAAAAAAAACATATATATCACATATGCCAACAAATACAGATCTCATGCAGCAAATAGCCGAAAAGAAACTGCATTCCATCGGTAAAAGAAATGTTGTATTGCAATTTTAGAAATGGTACAGCCGATGTAAGCAATCTTTCAAACTATTCCATATTTAGGCGTCGTAGCATTCTAAAATGTCATATTTGAAAATGTTGGTGATACAAAGCAGGAAATGATTATGAGAGTTGTCCTTCGTCGACATACAAGACAATTTTTGATTTTGGAATCAATAATAAGAATATTTTTTCTGAAGGAGCAGAAATGGCCGTTAGTATCATAATATGGCAGAGAGGACATCATAACAGAATAACCCCTATCTACCGTCCAAAACAGTTTTCTAGTATCAAAAACCGACCGACAAGTAAAAGGGATTTACTTTATTAACTTTTAGTTAAATGGAAAAGGGTGTAAGGCTCTAGTATGGTTTGTTTGTATGCATTACTTCTGTGTTTTAAACAAAGTATAACAAATACAACTGTATCTGGCAAAATTTTCACCTGTTGTTGCTCTGACTTTATTAGTATATTTGTACAAAAATATGTATTTAAAGCAAAATTCTTTTAGTGTACGTATCTTGGGTAATATCATGATTGTTATTACACTGGAACAATAATGTATATGTCTATTGTTTAATTATTATATATGTGCATGTCATTTAAGAAATAGTACTCCCTGATTTTTTTAAACAGATTGTAAAAGAATTCGAAATGATGAAACCCGACCTAAAGAAGGATGTTCTCCTAGATAGATGGTCTGGCATTTTAGACAAGATGATTTAGGGTAATGAGCAGGTACATATACTTTTATGTTTATACACAGCTTTTTTTTTTAATTCATGTCAGTCTTGATAGTGTTTGTATTAGAATTGATTTGTTCTTATATTCCAAGCAAAATCTAACATTGTCTTTGGTACATTTAGTAAAGGCTAAACCAGATCCGAACAGCGTTCAGTATACATGTATATTTCTTACAGTTTCATTTAAGGGAATCTTTGAATATCTATTGGAATTTGTTACCTTACAAAAAAGATAATTTTTCAAAAAAAATTATGATACTTCTAACTATTGCAAATAAAAACAAAACCATTTCGTCATTTTACCTGTAATATCCTGTATACAGTTCAAAAAGGGGGGGGGGGGGGGGGGGGTGGTCAGCAATAAAACCATAATAAAGTATATTGCTTTATAGTTTTCTTAAGACTTTTCATTTTTGTATAATTTGCAGTTTTTATAGGACAGTGACAATGAGGAAAACCTGGATACAGATAAAGATTGTTGATCAAATTGAGGCAAAGATAAAATTTAACACATCAAAGAAGGAACAGAATGATCTAATTGCAAAGGTAGATGAAAGTAAATATATATGGAACTATTTGGATAAATGTCACTGAAAGTATCCATTGAAAATTATTAATTCTAAAAACAAAAATCATAAATTGCAGAATATGTCTGACTGTTAATCTCGAATAACAAATGTGTAAGATTTTTTTAAGAAACCTGCTTAATTATTATATTTTAGAGACAGTTGCATACAAATTAAAAGTTTAAGGTAGATATTTAAATTTTATAAGCAAAATGGTTTCATTGGAAAGTTAAACTAACATGTATGTTTCATTTTCAGGTTAAAAAAGTTAATCTTACTACCAAGAAGAAAAGCCCACCAGGAGCTGTAATACTTACCAATGGAGATGGTTCGATAAACAATACATATGTGGTAAGAGATGGACTTCAAATATCAGCAGGAACAGTTGTTACAACTACTTGTTGTGACATATTATGTATATGATTTGTCTTATCTTAAATGTAACCAACTTTTGTTTTGTTTTTTTGCAATTGGCTATCCTCAGACAATGCCAATTTTCATAACGGAGCAAATTACCTAAAGTTCGAAAAGGAATTCCTACAACATGTGGTCAGCCAGGAAGTAGTGGATATTTACTTCTAAAGTATAGTGTCAGACTTTATATGATCATGCTTCACTGTGGGATACAATTTTAGCTTTTTTTTTTATCATAAACTTAAAGTATAAAATTGTTGTAACATTTTTCTCAAGAACTACAAGTATATCGTTACACGAGACTGCGAACTTAATACATCCCGCACAGCCAAACGGACGCCCCACTTCGGCAATTGTTTTACTGCCGGTCGGGTGAAGACGAAGTGACCATATTTCTATTCCCAAGTCACCCTTGGGATAAATCAGCCTTAAAAGAACTGTTTTTAGATATATATATCTGCGATTATCTTAAGTCGGCAAATTTGTTCTTCGAAATTTACCTTAAATATATAGTACACACAAGAACTTCGAAATATTGAATCAATATTTGCCAATCTTCTTCCTTAAAAAGACTTTGGAATCCTATGATTTTTGGTTCTTGTGCAAAGACACACAAGAATGAAGGTTAAAAACTTGTATTTTATATGAATATTTTGTTGACATAATTAAAGTATAATATTGGATTTGAATTTGTGTACATTTGGTCTTTTTTTTAGAAAAAGTTTGTTTTGTTTCTTAAAACATTGAATCCAATCAAATTCTTTTTTACTGAATTGTATAATATACTTTATGAAAGCTTTTACAATTTTACAGTCAGGATTAGGTTGTATCTTTTTATTTATGATTTCTTTTGAAAGCAAGAACCTTTTGTTCTATTGTTATGGTCTCTTGTACATCTTTATATATGGGAGTATGTAGGCAAATTTATTGGTTACGTATTGTATGATTTAATGCATTCAGTGAGACAAATAAAATATTGGAACTATTTGAATTGATTTTATGTTGCACCACAGAAGATGGTTTACAGCCTTGAAAAGGGCCTTGGGGCAGAATATATTATTTTACTCTATTAGTATTATGATTACAAGTCAGGATATGACAGTCATTTAAATTGAATCATCTTTAGATATTATTACAACAGCATGCTTTTATTTTGTAACTTTAATTAAATAGTTTCTAGTGCTGTTATATAAATTTCAGATAATATCTACTGCATTAGAAATGGATGGAGAACATTGTCTTGCAATAACCACTACAGAAGAGGCAAGTGATGAAGTAAATGATCTACAATTCTTTACACAAAGCCATATGACATATTGAATTCAGAGGATAGATGTGAAATGTTTGAAGGATTATTGAGACTTGTATGTTTCCAGAGGAATTATGTATTTGAAAAAAAAATGTTTTTGCTGTGCTGAAGATGTTTTTTTGTAAATGAACTCTTCTATAGTTTATTGAGGTCTTCTGATATATCTATACCATGGCATCAGCATAAAGTTGTAAATGGTAACAAAACACATTTGTAACTTAGTTGACTTGATAATGAATTATGATTGCTTAATTTAAATGTGTTGATATCACAGCAAATTTATGAATTGAATGTTGAATATGCATATTTTGACCACCTTATCATTATAGCTCAACCTTTTTATTATTTAAAACATTTATATAATTTATTCATTTAACTAAGTTTATTTGGTCTTTTGTCTTTCGATAATGAGACGCACAGTTTTTTATCTGCTTTCAAAATCTTTCTGTTTGAATCCGTCGACCTAGAACCTATCAATTATTGGTAATATTAATTATTTGGAAAACAAAAGGTCCTGGAATGGAGTATTTTTTAATCCACAGCATTGTCCTATATAAGGTTATAAATAAAGTTGGCTGTTTTACGTCATGCCCGCTAACAAATTGAAAACTGTATCTATACGCCTTATTTCAAGTCCAGAATTTTAGTATTCGTATTGTCATCTTACAAAGTCTTACTAACTAAAATACTACAATAGTAAAACTAAGATTTTACCTCAAACAAATTGCAACAGAAAATGTTTTAGTTCTATTCTATAGCGTTCTGCTCTTTATATACACAGAAAAAAGTCCCATAAAATCTAACTTGAGGAAAACTCAAAATTAGCATTTTCAATTTCCTATGGTAATTGACATTAAAAGGGGAGATAACTCTTGCAAATACGAGTCTTTTTTGGTCAGTTTTTAGTTGTTTTTCTTGAAATTTATGTAAAGTATGATACTTTGATGGGGTTATAAGTTTGTATTTGACTAAATTATATAATCTTCTGCTCATGAAATGTACAAAACCGAAGTGTTATGGGTAGTTTTATTTTTTTCATGCATTTTTTGAATTGTACTTTTTTGTGGTAATTCTTACTTTAGAATCGAAGACACCACAGTAAATCGATAAAGGAATTTCACGATGAGTCTGAACAACGATGAAATAGACGATCCGAAATTTGTATGGACGATGTAAGCTCCAGAAAAATAAGAACACATACAAAAGAAAGACAACATCTATACGACCAGACAAAATGGTTACAAAAATAGAAATAACTGGCAAAACGTAGAGGAGTTGTTGAAACAAGGAAAGCCTTACGACTTAAAGACATTTGCCAGAATAAACAAATAATTTCCTTTATCGCTTTGGACATAAGAAGCTTCATCACCTGACTCGACTTCATTTCATCTTCGAACCGGAACTCAAAAATCGTTCATCCTCGAAACGGAACTCAAGAATCCGTAAAAGCATATGATAATCACACTTATATAATAAGAACAAATGCATCATAATTAATTCATTAGTTATCAAATAAAACTGTACGATTTTCCCCGCTTACAATTATTTTTGACAATTCTGTTCCAACTGGCACATTAACGGTTGACACCTATTTAATCACCCAAGTGAAACATAACTACCTGTAATAACATGAAATTGTGATTAACTAAATATCCAACATCTTCGCAGTGACAGCCTGTGTATAACTGATGTTACCATTTCTTATTTTTTTCGCTTGATAACAAATAATAAGTTATCATCCCTTCGTAAATTTTACGGACACCATCACGAGTTGGTTGACCGTTATGGAATAACCGTTTCACAAATGATATCGGATATGTTCCTTACGTCGTAACTACAATCCCCTTCCCTTTCATGAATTTGACCTACCGAATTAGACTATTTACCGGATTTGTAATCACATAAGCAACACGACGGGTGCCGCATGTGGAGCAGGATCTGCCTACCCTTTCGGAGCACCTGAGATCACCCCTAGTTTTTGGTGGGGTTCGTGTTGTTTATTCTTTAGTTTTCTATGTTGTGTCATGTGTACTATTGTTTTTCTGATTGTCTTTTTCATTTTTAGCCATGGCGTTGTCAGTTTGTTTGACTGTCCCTTTGGTATCTTTCGTCCCTCTTTTATTATGAGACAGTGCAGTGAATGGTATGTTTTTTATCATAATTTGCAAGTTGCAAACATATCGCCTGATTTTTTCAACCGTAGTGTGATTAAAGTCTCATCAGAAGGGAAAATTTTAGATCAAATGAAAGAAAAACTTTCTAGAACAATGTTTAGTAAGGCAGTAAAAGATGTAATGGTATATAATGGAAATTTAAAAGAAACTAACTTCTGTAGCGTAATGAGGAAATCATATAGTTAGTAACAGATGATACCCCTGGTATTTCAGCTATTTCCCGTTGCGACAAAATGATGGATTTGATCTACTGGCTAGCAAAGAGAATCGATTTTGGACATATTTTTAACCATACGGCGGAAGGATCAAAGGCTAATCCCGCATATTATATGGGGGTCTCTGAAAGAGCATGGAAGGAAAGTTATATATGTACGCCATAGCTAAAGGTAGCACATTGTGCAATGAATCGTTCCTCAGTACGATGCAAGAAATGGACCCATGGGGTCAGTACATTGACAACTACTGGAGTGGGAAAGCATATCCGCGAATTTTACAACTATCACAGCAATGAAATTGCAAAAAGACAAGTATGTTTTCGTATCAGTAATTGATTGATTGATGGTTGCTTAGCGTCCAGAGGCAAATATTTCATGCATATTCAAGACGAGAACAAGTTAAGTGACAAAAAATTCAATTGTATATAGTATTATGATTACTTAATCTTTTTCATACAATTATAATTGAATTCAAATTTGTCAGCTTATTTTTCGTTGCTTATATAGGGTTTCTTTTACTCTATTTAAATACACTACTACTTTCAGTAAATTTCCTTGATTTGAAAAGTACAAATTATTTAATTTAATCGATAGTCAATCCAATGTTTCGTCTTTAAAGGGTGGGCAACGAGGACTGGGAGGATCTATCAAAGTATCTTGAAACAATTATGTTTTCTTTCTTTGCGTTTGTTTAAAAGTCTAGGCAAGACGATCCTCCGCTTACTTCTTTAATATATATTTTTTTCAGAAAGAAGAAAAAGGGGTGATGTGTTCATAGTTTCAGGTTTCTTGGATAAGGACGGGGCCTATCCTTGAAAGGAGTGTTACTGTAAATATAAATTTTAAGAATTTATAAGCTCTAATCATCTAAATATAAATAAAGGGTGTTTAACCTTGTAAAATATTCATAATACTGGATTGACATTTAAAAGCGTCTAGATTGGGAGGAGTAACCAGTCTTTTACGATAAATCTTTTTACCATAAAGAAAGTTAAGAAAAAGAACCTAAAAGGGGAGGGTTTGGGTTATCGGAGTGTCACGGCATAATGAGTTATCAGTTAATTTTGTATGGCTTTTTAGTCACACATGTAGGTTGGATGATTTTTGTCTGTTATCATTAAAATGTAAATTACTTAAAAAAATTCAGCTCATTCACTTAACGCAATGCTTAAGTAAAAACAATTTGATGACATAATAGATGTTATTTAGATGCAGAGTTGTCTCATTGGCATTCATACAACATCTTCCTTTATATATACAAGTTAATTATTTGAATAAATCTGTTAGTCCCAACAGTTTCCTATCATAAATAACATGTTTGTCTAAGGGAGAGATAAATCATACTTTGTAAAGAATCACTCTGATTCAAACAATAAATTCTCTGAAACTGATATTATTAAGATGCTTGATATCTTGATTGACAACATATGTGTTACGTTCGGAGGTTGTGTTTTTCAACAGACTGTCGGGATTCCAATGGGAAAAAACTGTGCCTCTCTTTTTGCCGACTTGTTTCTTTGTGATTATGAGGCTGACTTCATGCAGGAACTTTTAAGAAGAAAGATAAGAAGTTAGCAATATCCTTTAACTCTACTGTCCGCTATATAGATGATGTTCTTTCACTAAACAATTCAAAACTCGGTAACTATGTTGAACGCATCTATCCCATCGAACTAGAGATAAAGGATACTACAGATACAGTTAAGTCGGCTTCATATCTTGACTCACATCTAGAAATTGACAATGAGGGTCGGTTGAAAACAAAACTTTAAGACAAAAGAGATGTCTTCAGCTTTCCAATTGTAAACTTTCCATTTCTTAGTAGCAACATTTCAACAGCACCTTCATACGGGGTATATATCTCCCAATTGATACGATACTCCCGTGCTTGCATTTCCTATCGTGATTTTCTTGATAGAGGGTTGCTGCTCACAAGGAAGCTAATAAACCAAGAGTTCCAAATAATGAAGTTGAAATCATCCCTTCGTAAATTTTATGGACGCCATCACGAGTTGGTTGACCGTTATGACCTTCCCTTTCGTAAATGTGACCTACCGAATTATACTTTTTACCGGATTTGTAATCACATAAGCAAAACGACGGGTGCCACATGTGGAGCAGGATCTGCTTACCCTTCCGGAGCACCTGAGATCACCCTAGTTTTTGTTGGGTTTCGTGTTGTTTATTCTTTAGTTTTCTATGTTGTTTCATGTGTACTATTTTTTTTCTGTTTGTCTTTTTCATTTTTAGGTTTATGAGTTTGACTGTCCCTTTGCTATATTTCGTCCCTCTTTTGCCTTCCTTTGACGTATTTAAAGTACATATAAACAACTCATTCAATGACATCTGTGTGTTTCCCGGAAGTTGTTAAAATGTGCCTATATAGTATACATCTAAGACTGTATCGTATGCCCATAGATACAAATGACAAATTATAAACTATGTCACTCTATAAGGACAATGATATGTTATATGCACAGGGCTTTTAAAGGCCCCTACACACATGACACATGTACAAGATACAATGTATTTAATGAAAAATAAAAAAAATACGAAACTCTAAAAATAAAAGAATAAAAACAACAGCCTGATTTAAACAAAACAATAAAAGAAAAGAAAATGTCATAATGATAGACAACAATCAATGAGTATAATGAAATAAGACTCTTGACAGGACACACATCTTGTCTAAAGTTTTGTATATGGTTTTTTTTTAACTAAATGATGGTCAGCGTGACAAATTGCTCTTGCTTAAAAAGGTCAGTCTTTTATCGTCGTCCAATTCCGACAGACTAACATCGTTATTTATTTCAAAACTTGAGAGGGGAGGGGATGTATATCCATCTGGAAACGTGAATCGTTCTGTAATATAGGAATGCGCAAATAGTTTATATGTGAATGCAAGATTGTTATTTTTTTTCAGAAGCATGGCACAGCCAGAAAAAGATATAAGATACTACAAAAAGACATTCCTAGTGTTTTTAATAAGACAATTGAATGACTTTTTCAATGTACAAATGTATTCTTAAATAAATCAAATAGGTGATGTAAAATGGTGTTTTGTTCTCTTCTCTTAATGATTATTGACTCAAGATGTAACCGTATTCGAAGTGTAACGTTTCAGTTTAGTAAGAGAAGTTATATGGGAAAATCTGAATTTGGACAAAAGTTTTAGTCAATGTAACCTAAGCTTATAAATGTGCATAATGTACAATGGCAAATATGTCATGCATGTTCATGTTGACATATGCATGATGTGTATATAAGATAGTTAGTACGAGTTGATTTATTTATTGATTGTTGGTTGCTTAACGTCTAGTGGCAAATATTTCATGCATAATCAGGACGATTGATTGATGGTTGCTTAACGTCCAGTGGCAAATATTTCATGCATATTTAGGACGAGAACAAGTTCACAATAAATACAATAGGTAGGTTGGTGCAATAGATGCCATCTAGGATGATGGTCGGAGAAATGTGGACTGCCACCGGAAAAGGAGGGTTTATTGGATAGGGACAGCAATTTTGCCTTGCAAACAGGCCACCTACGGACCCCTCAAAGAGTTGTTGCAAGGGTTCTTAACGTGCAAATAGCGTGGCACTCTCTTTACACGAGGCATCGGATTTAACGTCCCCCTTCTGACCGGACGTGACTGCGAACTTGACACACCTTGGGGTATAGTACGAGTTGAGAGTGAAAACTAAACATTATATCATTGAGGTAGGAATGTAAGCTTGCTTGCACTGTCTGTCGTCCGTCCACCTAAATTTGTCAGATTTTGATCAACAAATATTTTCATTACTGTGTTTCCCAAAACTGCTGATTAAAATGAGTTCATATTTGATGAGCTGCTTGATAGTGATGAACTGTGATGTGTGACCATTGTTGTATCTGGCACCTGTTTCCCGTTTGCTTATATGTTTTATTTCAAAATGTTGAATGTTCTCCAATTTTTCATTACTTTTATAAGTAATGATGCGGAACAGAATTACTTCATTTTGGTAAGTGTCTTGACCATGATGAGTTGTGTCTGCAATTTTGGATGTGTCAAACTCTGGAGATACGTCAGTCTTGTTTATAGATACTTTTAGTTGTGAATTTTCATACGTTTAGCAAACCCACTGATTTATTCTTGTATGATTAATGAATGAATCACTGTATATCAATTAAAACTAATGATTTGTTCATTAAAAAAGCAGGAAACTCAATCAAAAGTACAGACATTTTAATATAGTCCTATAACATATGACCTCGGGGGCATTATTCACTATTTCTATTTGCTGTTCTGATATTTTCTTTTTACTATCAATGTGCCACCCGAGGTCATATCGCGATAGGCAAAATTCGCGTAGCAAAAACAAATTCGTAAATCAACATGTGTACCTTGTTTTTAAGGGTGTCCAATCATACTAAGAAGCGAAATATCATATAAAATTGCTTTAAATCCAACGAAAATGTGTCATAATACAACAATTCAACATTTTTCAACATTCATCAACACGATGGGTTGTTGCCACAACCAAGTAACATAAAATTTGTTAAATTTGGATTTTGGGTCAAAAATGTGTTTTAAAGTCAATGCTTTAATCGCACCAAATTATAGAGCAAAAGGTATACTGGAAGTATTTTTAATTGATAAAACATCAATCAATTATCTATTAATAATTGAATTGTTGGATGCATCAATCATCTATTTATAGATAAGTTACTTGGTCATTATAGTAAAATATTTTATATATTAAAACAATATACCTAAATCAAATATCTGGAGATAAATTGTTTGGCAAAACTAAATTTCAAATTATTTTTACAACTTCTTTATGCCTCAACATTGTGAATAAGGTTAACTGTTTGTTGCTGTCATGTTTACAATACTTAAATCTATTTTTAGCATGCATCATCCACTGTGTCTAAAGATAACCTGTTGCAGCTGTTAAATATAATCAGAAGAGGAAAGGTCAACAAACTAATAAATCCTGATAATCTTTTGGGTCATTAAGACTTGTGTAAATATAATGTTGATTCGAGGTTAAAACCAAGTATCTTATTTCATGTTTTTGTTTCATTTACACTATTACACATCTTGTAAATACTAATTTTCTCAGGGAAGGAATGCACATTGCTATTGTTAAAAATGATCATCGTTAAACAATCCAAAAGCAGTTATAGGTATGTATGACATTGTAAATTATATTATGAAAAAAATTTATCTAAATATTTTTGATTTTATACTATGATAACAAAATAAGTATTAGCGTTGATGAATAATAATTAATTTTACTCTGAGAAAGATATTATAATTCAGATTTAATATGGATAATAATTAATTCTGTTAAAATGAATCAAATAAATACACAAAACATGGTCTAACTGCATGTTGCTTGAACTCTTTATTAAATGTTTTATGTGTCTCATAGTTCACACTGTTTTATTTATCTATTTTTTCTTCAGATTTTTGTCACAGAAATAATAAAGAAAAAAAACAGAGATCATAAAAAAATAGCACCAAGGTAAGATTTTTAAGTATTATATATTTATTTGTTATGTTACATTAGTATTTACAATAGCTCTAATTTTCAAATTATCTATCGATTCATAAAGATAAATGGTCAATCAAGAAGTATCAATATCAAGCTTATAAAAGACATCTCGATCATGGACAAGAAAAACAAGAGATAACTAACAGGGAACAACTTTAACAATGAGAGAAACAGAGGACCCTTTAAAAATGGGGAAATCATATAGTAAAACAACAAAACTATCAAATTCAAAGTAGAATTAAAATCGTTATGTCCCTTATCAAACGCACAATAAAAAGCTTAAACTCATTACACGAATGAAAAACAACTGTCGCATAGGAAATATCAAAATTTAAAGACTATAACGTCCAAATGTCATTAACAGAAAATATAGACAATAATTTAAATACATGTTTTACAGGATGGAATGCACAGAATGGTCATCCGATGATGAATGGATGAATGCAATTGCAGTAGAAGAAAATAGTCATTCAATTGAAAACACAACTACAGAGAACAACCTGTCAGTGACAGGAGATAGTCAACGACAGCCAGTCAACACAACGCCTGAAAATATTGGACAAGAGGTTGTTGACACACCACATGAAGATATACAACAAGAATTAAATGACACAAGGCCCGTACAGAATGAACAAGAGGGCGATGATACACCACATGAAGATATACAACAAGAATTAAATGACACAAGGCCCGTACAGAATGAACAAGAGGGCGATGATACACCACATGAAGATATACAACAAGAATTAAATGACACAAGGCCCGTACAGAATGAACGAGAGAGCGGTGATACACCACATGAAGGTATACAACAAGAATTAAATGACACTAGGCCCGTACAGAATGAACAAGAGGGCAATGATACACCACATGAAGATATACAACAAGAATTAAATGGCACAAGGCCCGTACAGAATGAACAAGAGGGCGATGATACACCACATGAAGATATACAACAAGAATTAAATGACACAATGCCCGTACAGAATGAACAAGAGGGCAATGATACACCACATGAAGATATACAACAAGAATTAAATGACACAAGGCCCGTACAGAATGAACGAGAGAGCGGTGATACACCACATGAAGGTATACAACAAGAATTAAATGACACTAGGCCCGTACAGAATGAACAAGAGGGCAATGATACACCACATGAAGATATACAACAAGAATTAAATGACACAAGGCCCGTACAGAATGAACAAGAGGGCGATGATAAACCACATGAAGATATACAACAAGAATTAAATGACACAAGGCCCGTACAGAATGAACAAGAGGGCAATGATACACCACATGAAGATATACAACAAGAATTAAATGACACAAGTCCCGTACAGAATGAACAAGAGAGCAGTGATACACCACATGAAGGTATACAACAAGAATTAAATGACACAAGGCCTGTACAGAATGAACAAGAGGGCGATGATACACCACATGAAGATATACAACAAGAATTAAATGACACAAGGCCCGTACAGAATGAACAAGAGAGCGGTGATACACCACATGAAGATATACAACAAGAATTAGATGACACAAGGCCCGTACAGAATGAACAAGAGAGCGGTGATACACCACATGAAGGTATACAACAAGAATTAAATGACACTAGGCCCGTACAGAATGAACAAGAGGGCGATGATACACCACATGAAGATATACAACAAGAATTAAATGACACAAGGCCCGTACAGAATGAACAAGATGGCGGTGATACACCACATGAAGATATACAACAAGAATTAAATGACACTAGGCCCGTACAGAATGAACAAGAGTGCGATGATACACCACATGAAGATATACAACAAGAATTAAATGACACTAGGCCCGTACAGAATGAACAAGAGGGCAATGATACACCACATGAAGGTATACAACAAGAATTAATTGACACAAGGCCCGTACATAATGAACAAGAGGGCGATGATACACCACATGAAGATATACAACAAGAATTAAATGACACAGCACCTGAAAATATACAACAAGGGGTAATAGTATCCATTGATGAAGAAAGTAGTGACGATAATATTCCTCTATCTCGACTGAAACATAGGACAACCTTCGTAGAAGATGAGGATATTGAGTCTATAATAGATAGTGAAGATTCATACAAAGTAACTAAGGCAGATATCAACTCATCTGATTCTAACTTATCAGCACCGTCTTCAGAAGTAATTTCAAACACAGACTCTGAATATGAAACCTTGACTCTTCATAAAAGACGGAGAAAACTTTCGAAAAAAAGAAACACTAAAGAAAACAAGATTAATAGAAAGACAGAAAAAAAATCCAAAGTTGTACAATTTATTTCAAAAAATAAAACTGCAAAAACAATCAATGCAGGCAGAAGTACAAATGGTAATGTTCAGAACACACCACTTTCCTGTAAAGAAACTTACACAAGTCTCCAGCACAAAACTAATATTTTAAAAGGTCAGTCAACCAAACAGATGGAAGAGTATAGCATAATACAGTCAATTAAAGAAGTTAGTGCACAGGAGTCAGAATATTTTGAAAAAGAACGAAATCAGTGTGAACAAAAACTGGATACATTACTTGCTGCTAATGGTCTTGTCAGGAAGGAAGTATCTCCAGATGGAAATTGCTTTTTTAGGGCATCGCTGCTGCACGTGCCGTATGTTAAAGATGAGAATGAATTAAGAGGAATGTTATGTGGACATATTATAGACAACGCTAATGAATATGTTGTTTTTTTCTCAAATAACGAAACAAATGAATCATTTGAAGAAGATATGATTTGGATCGATTTTCGCACAGAAGTTGAAGAGCTCAAATGTAGTGGGAAATGGACAAATCGAGCAGCTGACCTTTTGCCACTTGCTCTTTCTAATTGGAGTAGGAAGCCAATCAAAATCTTCACAAGTCTTTCCCAGAAACCAGTGATAGATATAACACCAACTTTATGTGAGTCTGACCAATCAAGTTTTATTTTTCTTTCCTACATAACATCAGAAGATCACTCAATTCCATCTCATTATGATGGATGTGTCAAGAATAGTCCACAGGCAAGCCAGGAGCAGCCATGCAACAAACATGCAGAGAAAGACCAAAATTACGTACAGAATGATGCAATTGAAAATATAACAGACCAACAACCAATTACTCCTTCAAAGACTAGAAAAAAGGTTGGGCGGCCAAGAGGAACTCCTCTACGAAAATCGCATACGTTTATGACACCTCCTAAAAAGAAACTCTATAGAAAAAGAAAAGCTACTCCAGATGAATGGAAAAAGAACATACGAAAGAAGTTGCGAATGTCTGGGAAAGAATATGTGTCACAAAGAGGGAAACCTGTACATCAAAAGGTGGTTAAATCTGTAGATTGCAGCAAGTGTAAATTCAAATGTAGCCAGAAAATTACTGAAGAAAACAGACAGAAAATATTTGATTTATTTTGGTCCCTGGAATCGTACGAAAGGAAAAAGGATTTCATCATATCAAGAGTAGAAGAAAAACAAACAAGAAAGTACATCGACCCAAACAATGATATCACACAAAAGAGAAAAAGAAATATTCATCGATCATATTTCTTTGATATTGGAGGTACGAAGACAGTAGTTTGCAAAATGTACTTTAAGAAAACATTAGATGTTGGTGATGCTTACATTGACAATGCCATGCAAAATGAGTCAGGCGGAGTATTTATTGGCGCTGACAAACGAGGTAAACACACACCCCACAATAAAACCAAACCAGAATATTTACAGAAGGTGAGAAGTCATATTGAGTCTTTTCCTGCTGTCGAAGGGCACTACACTAGGAAGTCTTCCAACAGAAGATATCTAGGAGCAGAGTTGAACGTACCCAGGATGTATCAGCTTTATCTTGATTACTACAAAGAGTCAACTCCACAAAACCAATTAGTTAGTTTAACAATATACAGAAAAACATTCAACGAAGAGTACAATTTCTCATTTCATGTTCCCAAAAAGGACCAATGTAATATTTGTGTTACTTATGACAGAGGTATTGCAGATGCATCTATTTCAGAAAACGAAAAGAAGAAGTATTATGAGCACCAACAGATGAAGATGAGAGCGAGAGAGGAAAAGAAGAAAGACAAAGATAAATCTAAAACAACTAATGATACCTTTGTAGCAACTTTTGACTTACAGGCTGTATTACAAACACCTTGTTCCTTAGTCAGCCAAATCTACTACATGAGGAAACTGAATTGTTATAATCTGTCAGTTTATAACTTAGGTACCAAAAATGCAACTTGCTACTTATGGTCAGAGGTAGAGGGTAAACGTGGAGCCTGTGAAATCACAACCTGTTTATATCTGCAACTGTTGTCTCTCACAGCCAATATCAAGAATGTAATTCTCTACTCAGATGCATGTGCAGGGCAAAATAGAAATCAGTTTACTGCAACTGGCTTAATGCATGCTGTCATCAATCTTCCAAACATAGATATAATTGACCACAAGTTCCTAGAAAGCGGACACACCCAGATGGAATGCGACAGCATGCATTCAGCAATCGAGTTTGCGAAGAAAAAAACTGTGATTTACATCCCAAGCCAGTGGGCAACAGTTGTCAGGATGGCGAGGAGGACTAATCCGTACTCGGTTGTACCTATACAACATGAGGATATCTACGATTTCAAAAAGCTCCAAAAGACAACACTTACCTACAGCAAGGTGGATGCCAACGGTGAAAAGGTCAACTGGCTGAAAATCAAATGGCTACGATATTCCAAACAGGAACCTCAACATATATTATTTAAGCATACATTTGATGAAGACTTCAGAAGATTGAGGATCATCGAGCTTGACAAAAATGGAGTTCCTGTAACAAGTATTAAAGGACACGAATTGCCAAGAAAATACAAAGGAAAGCAACCAATTACACTGGCAAAGAAGAAGGATCTACTTAACCTTTGCAAAACCAAGGTTATTCCCGCTGAGTATCACAAATTTTACAAAGATCTTCCTGCCAATGGAGAGGTTCCTGATAATCTACCAGACCCGGATGTAGAGGAAGAAGAACAGGACTCAGAACAAGAGTGATAGATTGCATATATGCTTCAAGCTTTAACATTTTAAAAATTCTGATCAATATAGTCAATTCAGTAATTCTTACAAAAATATCTTACAAATTTACATATTGTTTAACGATATTTCTATCAATATATCAATAATGATGTTTGTTTCAATTCATTAATTGATTATCTTATATTGGATATTGCGTTGTGGTCTTTATTTTTAAGATAAAATAATGATAAATTTTAACTGCCAACATAAGTTATTTCTTTATAACAGGTTATGGCATATTTTGTAAAAAATAAACAAATTTGTTTGTAATGCCAAAAAAACATAATGCCTGTTATTGTATTCTGTCATACAAATTATTGTTTGATAAGATAAATTTTGATATGTCAAAAACAATTATCTTCTGTTAAATGATTAAGGCACTACTACCAGCATTTTTTTCATATTTAACGTTATAGCCATAAAGTCATAATGGTACTTACCGTGTTATGGTACTATCATACCATATTTTTAAACATGGATATTTGATTGCATCAATACTGTATCACCCGTAACTTGGTTTTGGCAATTGTGTTTTCAATGTTATACTATGTTTTATAATGTCTCAATCAATTTGAAGCAATAAATCAATTGTCTTACTTATTTTGTTTTTATGTATTAGATAATTTGTTAGCAAACATTGAAACTGAATTACAAAATCATTTATTTACATGTAATAACTTTTAAAGTACCCATAAAACTTAAAAACATGCCGTCTGAAAAATGCTATATTTTCAGTTATTTGGTTGTGGCATTAACCCATCGAACATCAGGTTCAAACTTTCAAAACGGCTAATACAAAAACGGATTCCTTCGTGAAAGAAACGAAATTTTATTCTTCTGTGTGTAAACCTCCTTTGAACAGGAGCACATAATGATAAACCCTCACTATAAGATAACGTATAGACATAACAGAAGTTATTTTGTTATATGATAAATTAACATGAAGATTTTCTTTGTATCTAAAATAAAAACTAGATAGAATATAAAAAAAAAACTGTAATGATCGGTATACTCAAAGTTGATTAATATTCAATTAACGGTCTCCCTGTACAGCTGAACTATCTCAGTCATTTTTTTTCCAAGTCAGGAATGATTTTATATTTAGTTTACAGTTTGATAACATTACATTGGCTCAATTGAATAATTTTATAACTATGGTGTATGCTTGGTTTTTAAATAAAAATTGAAGTGAAACACCGATGAAAGTATCATTATTTAATGTACAGTCTAGTTTGAACCGAACAACTCCTTAGCTTGGACGAGCGAAGCAATCTTAATTCACCCATTAGGATTGACAGTATTGACATTTATTATACAATTCAGTTTTAACCAGACAAGTCTCTATGTACAACTCCATGGGTGAGCAAAGAAATCTTCATTCGCCTATTAGTTGTAAATGCCACAAGAAACTTTTAACTTAGTTTGTTATCAACACATTCTTGGTTAAGGAAAGTCTGTACATTGCAAAAGCATCTTTTTTGGCATGGACACTTTTTAATGCGCACAGAACAAGATCTACAGGACGAACAATCACAATGTTCCAAGTCGCATCAACTGCATTTATTACTTTCCGACAGACTTGCAACTGTTTTCTTGTCTGAAATAAGTGACAGTACTTGCGTACGGACACACATGCTATCTTTGTTCTGCACGATTATCTCTAGCGGTATTTTTCAAAGACATGTAGTTAACATGTCGTAAATGAGACTTACCTCTTGTCGGCCATCTCTCACACAACAGCTTGCCTCTTGCCACTTAAAGAGTACAGATTTCGGGCATCCAATATGTACTAACAAGTCAACATCCCGTATGTTTAGACCCATACCAAAAATAACTATAGCAATCACACATCGGGTCCTTCTTTCTTTCAGTTTGAAATTCTTTTAAAATTCTATCTTTTGAGTCTTGGTGTGTACTTTTATGGAACATTTCTATGAATGTATTATATGGGTAATATGCCTTTATTTCAAGACAGAGCAAAAAAAATATATTTAATCTGAATTTTTCATTTTTTTTGGCATTAAGTTTTAATTGTCTGAAATACTTGCAACCGGACTTTAACAAACATCTATTTTTTGTTATCTTTATTTGAATAATTGTAGACATCAAACATGTATAATTAAATACCTGCTACTTCGTGTATGATATGCAAGAAAATATTTCAGACTTTACCATGTTTACTAATTGATCAAATCAATCTATTCGCGAGAAAACGTGTCCATGATATCAACATGGTCATCCGCGGGAAATTACATGTGACATTCTTTTTACACAAAATGCCTCAACACGCAGTGCGTAAGCAATTAGACAGGTTTGGTGGCTATAAGTAGGAGCACCAAATTTGTAGAAGATATAAAAAAGAAGATGTGGTATTATGCCAATGAGACAACAGACCAAAATGACACAAACATTAAAATTATAGGTATATGCGTTTGGGAAGTGCTACGTTGCAGGTTACAGGTCATAAATATGAATATTATATATATGTAAAAAGGTCATATTCATAGGGGAGTTAATACATATATAAAAGAGGGACGAAAGATACCAAAGGGACAGTCAAACTCGTAAATCTAAAACAAACTGACAACGCCATGGCTAAAAATGAAAAAGACAAACAGAAAAACAATAGTACACATGACACAACATAGAAAACCAAAGAATAAACAACACGAACCCCACCAAAAACTAGGGGTGATCTCAGGTGCTCCGGAAGGGTAAGCAGATCCTGCTCCACATGCGGCACCCGTCGTGTTGCTTATGTGATTACAAATCCGGTAAATAGTCTAATTCGGTAGGTCAAATTCATGAAAGGGAAGGGGATTGTACTTACGACGTATAATCTACCCAATGACTGCAGTAATATTTCATTTGCTCGAACTGTATATTGACTCTGCAAACTAGCAACGACAAAAATATGTATCATCCAGGTAAAATAATTTTGTCGTTACTAGTATACCTTCATCAGCACTCTATTTACGTCTTTATTTTAAGACAATAACATACCGATTTGAATTAATATCAATAAATACATAAATGCATCAATTAAAGAGTTTTAACCATGTTAAAAAGCCACTTGCATATCAAAATCTATGTCGTTGTTCCAGTGATCTTCAATTGGGTCACACAGGTAAATAATTTTGTCGTTGCTAGTGTCAAGAGATGCACACAAGATTTTGAAACAATATAACATACCGTGTGCCTCAGAAGTTGTACTTAAACCAGAGACGAAATACAAGTGGAAAATGAAAGTAAAAAAGTGTGTTGATAACTTTTGGTCCGAAAAACTGTTTACTGAAGCCAAATCAAAACCGTCATTACGGTACTTAAATATCAAAAACTGTAAAATTGAACAAGAATTACTATAAGACCATGCTTTCCTCATCTGGAATCTATGCATTTTGTAGACTGTAGTTTTTTATATGATTTTGAAAAGTAACTAGCTGTGCTATGAGTGCATGATACGCCCATTGCTTTTTCAAAGAATATGTTCCACAACTCCTCAATGTCATATTAGATTTTTATTAGAAAAAACATATATGCGTCCATAGTACAATGATGCATCACTCACACTTTCATATCATAGGGAACATGTGTACTATTTTAGTTTCAGATTGATTGTACTTCAACTTAATAAAAACTACCCTGACCAAAAACTTTAACCTGAAGCAGGACATACAGAAGGAAGGTGGGATGGACGGATGCATAAAAATAAAAAAAAACATTATGCCATCCTCTTTTACTTATCATTGATAGTATGTTGATAGTCCTAAATATAAAGCTTTATTTAAACTGTCCCATTAACTTAATATTAACCAAACAAACTAATTCTTGACCAATGAACCATGAAAATGAGATGAAGGTCGGGTGAACCATGCCAGACAGACATATGCAGCTAATATAGTTGACCTATTGTTGTAGTTGAAGAAAAACAGATCAAAACACAAAAAAACTTTACACTGAGCAATATACATTGAAAATGAGGTCAAGGTCAACTAAAACCTGTGCAACTGACATATAGATAGTTGACCTATTTCATAAGTATTAGAAAAAATGACCAAAACTCAAAAACTTTGACATATGTACAATTTACAATCATTCCATACACAAAATATAGAAGACCTAATTATAATTTTATGAAAGAGGTTGTTTTCACCTACTGCCTAGCAATCCATGTACTTAGGGCTTGGGTTCGCCGTAACAATACTGAAGCAATTAATATTGCTAAGACAAAGTTTTCCAGTTTGTTTTTCGGTTTGAGCATGCCATTTTACATGGAAATAATAACACGAGATTATTTGGTTCGACTGCAATGTCTGTCTGATGCAATTGGCTTCATTGGCGATCATGAATCTTACAGTGTCAGTGGTAATGATTCTAAAGGAGAAGGGGAGACTTTGTACTTGAAAGTAAAAATAGAAAGTCAAAAATGTTTATACCTGCAGGTCTACCTGACAATAACAAATGGCTACAGGTGTGCAGAAATGTTGATTAACTTGAAAAGGTAAATAAATGATGCATATATAGTAAATTAGATTAATAGATTAAATAAGGGTTCATTTAACCAACGAAAGTCATTATATTCAACTTTTCCAAATACAAAACTTTTCTTGTATGTACCATTTAGTGATATATATATCAGACTCTTTAATGTTACTTGTTCCCCAAGGGTGACTGGGAATAAAAATATGGGCACTTGGTCTTCTCCCGACCGGCAGTAAAACGCTTGCCGAAATTTGGCGTCCGTTTAGCTGTGCGGGATGTATCAAGTTCGCAGTCATGTCCGGTCGGAAGGGGGACGTTAAATCCGATGCCTCGTGTAAAGAGAGTGCCACGCTCTTTGCACGTTAAGAACCCTTGCAACAACTCTTTGAGGGGTCCGTAGGTGGCCTGTTGCAAGGCAAAATTTCTGTCCCTATCCAATATACCCTCCTCTTCCGGTGGCAGTCCAAATTTCTCCGACCATCATCCCAGATGGCCTCTTGTATCAACCTACCTATTGTAGTTATTTTGTGAACTTGTTCTCGTCCTGAATATGCATGTAATATTTGCCACTGGACGTTAAGAAACCAACAATCAATCAATAATGTTACTTGTACATTGAAAAATATATTTAAAACAAACAAAATAAAGGAATGAAATATATTTTATGAATGATGTCTTTCACTTGCAATGTTTAATATGTTGTGGGCATAACAACTTAATTCTGTCCAATTGTGCTTTTGTTTTTGCACTGATATTATAACACCTAGCGTGCGTCCAAAATTAACAAGCTTTGTTTATGTTCTGCTTTTTTTGGTATCTTGCACCCTATCCACATAGCCTTTTTATCAACCTCTCCTCCTCACAAACTGCAATTTTGTTGACCATCGCTTGTTTTCCCTCGGATGAAGCTATCGCTTGTTTGGGTATCCTTGTCTTTTGTCTTTTGTTCCAAGGCTGAAGCAACTAAATTGTTGTTTGCATCTCTAGAACTGACATTACATTTTGGTGAGAATTGGGATGTCGCCTGGCCTAATGTAGAAGCTATATGCTGCTGGTTACATGTATCAACAGATAAAATCTAGAACCAAAATAATTAAAACAAACTAAACTAACTGAATTAACTAACAAACAAAACATAATAAATAAACAAAAAAGTAAACAAAAACCAAACATGCAACTAATAAAACTGAAAAAAAAACAACCATGGCAAAAGGTTTGAATTATAAAAAAAACAAAAAAATTACGAGTACTAAAGCGTTTTATGTTTTTTAATAACTGTTCAGGCGTAATTTATTCGATCCGGTATTTCCTCCATTTGTTTGTCTGTTTGATCGTCCGCATGTCCCGGCTTTTTTTCAATGTAGTTTATCAAGTTCTATCAACTTGCAACTTAGTAACATAGAAAATGATGATAAGATTGAGGCATCCTTGTACTTCTGACACATTCTTAATGATTCTTTACTATCCACTAGTGAATATAGTATGCAATTCTCTATCATATAGCCTCCAGGCTATCTCGTGTTTAATTGTGAATGTGTGTCAACAAAGTAGCCACGTGCCTTTCTATTTAAAGAACTATTTAAAATAAAAAAACATCCGGGTGACCAACCCATGTAGTATATAAGGACGAGCGCGCTCCCGCCTCATGCTTTTTGTACAAAAGGCCAAATGTACGTCAGTTGATGCTTAACTGTGAAATTCATTATGGATAAAAAGTGTTCGAACTTAAGCGACATCAGTTCAGTAGAATCTGATAATGATTTAGACCCTACAGTGCTCAAAATTTTTGATACTGACCAGGAAGAAGAGAGTTTTTCTGGCCTTGAGCATGGAGATCGTGCCAGTGTATCTGGTTTACAAGTGCCTAATAATGTGGCGAAAAAAGGGTCTAATGATTCACGACGTGGTCGTGAGATCACAAAACAGAAGAGTTCTGAGAAAGAAATAGTCGCTAAGGGACCTGGAAAAGGCCCTGGAAAGAATTTAAAAGGCAAAGCTCCGTTGAAACGGAAAAAAGTAAGTGCTCCTAAAACTAAACCTAAAAAGAGTAAAGACAATTCGTCAGAACTATCAGATATGTTGAAATTTTTTTTTCAACAATTCAGTAATGTACAATTGCCTGCAAGTCAGGTTCCAGGCACTAGCCAGTCCGGAAATTTACCGGAAATTGATGTGCAAGGTCAAGGTGACGATGACAATATTGAAGAACCTAGTGAGGGGTACGCATATTCAATGCATGATATTTTCTCAAGCACTGACCCCAATGAAAACCAAATTATCAATGCTGATTCGGCAGGCATTGAACTGCCAAGGATATTTGAAGATCAGACAAAATTTTCAGACCCCGTCACAGAAAGTTTGGCAGAGTTTGTTAACAATGCATGTACTCGCAAGGCGGACATAAGTAAATTTCTAGATGGCAAGCAGGTCCCAAGTAATTGTAAATCATTAATTCCTCCGACTATTAACACGGAGATATGGAATTGTCTATATTCTAACATTCAGCAGCGAGACAGGTCTTTACAGAAAGCGCAGAAAGTCCTGGGCCTAAGCATTGTACCTATGATTGAAATGGCAGAAATTTTGAAGGGCAACCAGGTTGATATTTCAAAGTTTAAACAGCTCTTAACGCAAAGCATTGCGTTGGCAAGTAATGCATTTTTTGAGATTAACATTAAACGGAGGTACTTCATTAGACCCTGTGTATCTAAAAAGTTCCAACAGTTGTGTTCTGCTTCATATCCTATAGAGGAGCACTTATTTCCTAATGACGTTGGGAAGAGAATGAAGGAAATCAATGAAGCCTCTCAAATTAACCGTCAGGTTTGCTCCAATTATAATGGTTCAAAAAACTTCAGAAGACCTTGGGGACGAGGTGGCCAGAGCAGTCAGCCCCAGGGTCCATACAGAGGCCAATCATGGAGATCCAACAGAGGCAGAGGCCGAGGCTACAGAGCCAGGGGCTCCTACAGAGGAAAGGTTTAGAATCTAAAGTAAGTTTTGATAATGTTAATATACCATTTCAAGCCGGTTCTTTAACAAAGAAACTTCAAAATTGGCAATTGCTCACTGAAGACGAATGGATTTTAAAAGCCAGTAAAGGTTATAAAATAGATTTTTTTAAGACTCCATTACAGTTCTCATCACCAAAGGTGATAGATTTTGGTCAAGATAGAAATGATATCGTTGATCAGGAAGTTTCAGAACTTTTAAGGTTAGGCGCAATATCTCAATGCGAACATGAACAGGGTGAATTTATTTCCAATATTTTTCTTGTTACGAAAAAAGGGGGAAAGTTCAGACCTGTTGTTAATCTAAAAAAGTTAAACGAGTTTATTGAATACAACCATTTTAAAATGGAAAATATTGAAACAGTGTTGAAATCTATTAAAATAAATAGCTTTTTTGTGAGTTTTGATCTTCAAAATGCATATTTTTCTCTTGCAATACACCCTTCAAACAGGAAATACCTAAAATTTGAATGGAATGAAAAGTTGTATAAATTCAATTGTTTATGTTTTGGTCTTTCGTGTGCACCTAGAGTATTTACCAAACTTATGAAGGTTATTTTTGCACACATTCGTAGACTAGGCATTTAAGCTTTTTATTATATTGACGACTCACTGCTTGAAGCAGATTGTGTTGAGAAATGTTTGAATCAGTCACAAATCATTACAAGCATTGTGTCTGATTTAGGTTTTTATATAAATTATGAAAAATCCAATTTAATTCCATCAACTAGGGTGATTTATTTAGGTCACTTAATTGATTCAGTGGAATTTAAAGTATATTTACCTGATGAAAAAATTGAAAAAATACTGAAGGCTTGCTTAGATGTTATAACAGCTACTTCATGCGGAAAGCTTACAATCAGAAATGTTGCTCATCTAATTGGTCTATTTACATCTGCCAGAAATGCGGTGAGACTGAGTGCTTTGTTTTTTAGATTTTTGAATAGAGATAAAGTTGATGCTCTTGTAAAAAATAATGATAATTTTGATTCAAAAATGTCATTGTCTCATGAAGCACAAACAGAAATTAAATGGTGGCAGGAAAAATATTAACATAAAAAAATGGAAAAGACATAAGACCATCTAAAGTCAGTTGTTATTTAGAAACAGATGCTTCAAAATCTGGTTGGGGTGCTACTTTTGAAGGTGTTGAAACAGGAGGTAGATGGATACAACAAGAGTATTGTCTGCATATCAATATTTTAGAAATCAAAGCAGTTTATTTTGCTCTTTTGAGTTTATGCAAAGATTTACATGACACTCATTTGTGTATCACAAGTGATAATAGTTCAGCTGTTGCATATATAAATAATCAAGGTGGTTCAATTCTGTCCTTGTTTAACATATCAAAGTTAATATGGCTCTGGTGTGAGGAGAGAAATATATATATCACAGCAGTTCATGTTCTTGGTAAGCTTAATATCACAGCTGATTATATGTCTAGACATTTCAGTGATTCCACAGAGTGGAAGCTCCATGAAAAAGTTTTTGCAAAAATTTGTCATTTATATTATGAACCAGACATTGATCTATTTGCTACAAGACTTAATAAACAAGTTTTAAGTTATGTGTCTTGGTTTCCAGAACCAGATGCAGTGGCATCGGATGCTTTTAGTATTAGTTGGTCAGATTTTAATCCATACATTTTCCCACCTTTCAGCATGATAAGCCGGGTGCTACAGAAAATCTAAGACGATCAGGTGAGAACAGCTATTCTTATTGTACCAATGTGGGCAACACAACCATGGTTTCCTCATTTACTAGATTTATTAATTTCTGTACCCGAAATGTTGCCAAACATTCAAAATTTATTACGACTAGTTCACAACAACCAATTACATCCAATAAACAAGAATCTCTTTCTAGTCGTCTGTACTGTATCAGGAATCACCTCAAGAAGAAGGGGCTTTCAGAACATGTTATTAAACTCATATGTAAATCTTGGAGAAATTCAACATCAAAGCAATATGATCTTGTTTGGAACAGGTGGATTATTTGGTGTAATAAATGGAAAATCAATCCCTGTTACCCATCTGAAAGTCAAATTTTAGGTTACTTATCTGATCTTGTTTACAGTGGTAAATCTTACAGTGTAATCAATACTCATAAATCTGCCATAAGTCAGACTTTGTCTTTATGTGACAATGAAATGATATCATGTAGTACAGTTATTTCTCGATTCATGAAAAGTATATATGTTGATAATCCACCAAAGCCTAAATACACATTCACATGGGATGTAAGCATTGTTCTGAGATTTTTGAAAACATTCTGGCCATTAGAAGAACTGTCTTTAAAAAATCTTACATTAAAACTAGTGGCACTTATTGCTTTATCTACAGCTCAGCGAGTTCAAACTCTCAATTGTCTAAAATTGTGCTTATTGGCCAATTTTGGTGACTACGTTGTCTTCACCATTGATGAATTAACGAAAACATCAAAACCTGGTAAGAAATTACAAAAAATCAGGATAGATAAATTTAGTGATAAGGCTTTGTGTGTTATTAATACACTTGTATTTTACTTAAAAACAACCTCAAAGATAAGAAAAACTGAAAGATTATTAATTTCTTTTAAAACTTATAAAGAAGTTTCTACTTCTTCTATAGCCAGATGGCTTAAGGAAGTTTTGAAACTTTCAGGAATAAATACTGGTATATTCTCAGCCCATTCCTACAGAGGGGCGTCTACTTCATGTGCATTTTCATCTGGTGTTTCTTTGAAGGATATATTAACAACCGCAAATTGGACTAATGCAAAAACATTCTACAAGTTTTACAATAGAGATCTGCAGTGTTCATTTTCTAATGATGTTTTGTCAACCATGGATTAATATTTTATATTTGCAGTGAACAGAGTGACATTGACGTTGGATGAACATTGATTTATGTGATGAGTTCGTTGGATGAACATTGAATTATATGTGATGAGTTCGTTGGATGGACTATTCCGATTGATGAGAAAGAGACTTTATTTAGTGCTATGATAGAGCAGTGCAGTATATATTTGAACTTTAATACATTTATTGTTTTCTGGTGGGATAATGCAATTTGGGGTGATTACTTTATTAAAGGTTATTGATGGTATTATGTTTTATTCAAGGCCTTTTGTAATACGATTTCTTGGGCTTTAAAGATTCCCAATTAAACACGAGATAGCCTGGAGGCTATATGATAGAGAATATAAACCTCATCCAAGCATCCAAGGGATGTAATGGATGAGGATTATTCTCTGAATAAGCCGTAAGGCTTCAACGGTTTAATTTCCCTCCCTAGTAATGTTGACCCTCCCTAATTCAACAAATCTTTACTTTAAATAAGCATGAGGCGGGAGCGCGCTCGTCCTTATATACTACCTGGGTTGGTCACCCGGATGTTTTTTATTTTAAATAGTTCTTTAAATAGAAAGGCACGTGGCTACTTTGTTGACACAAATTTCAAATTAAACCCTCGAAGCCTTACGGCTTATTCAGAGAATAATCCTCATCCATTACATCCCTTGGATGCTTGGATGAGGTTTATATTCAGTGCTTATGTTAAGAAATTAAATATATCTCAATAGAAGGTTTAGGAATGGAACCCTGTTTGATACTATAAGTATAAACAAAACCACATGCTGCTTTTATAGTCACCGAAACATCTGCCCCTGTATCGACTTTGGAAATTATGTGCCTACAATCAAAGATTTTAAACTTGTAAACGTTTGTTGTCGGTAGTGGTTCATAAAGTCCGGAAAATAGTAATGCATGCTCTATATAATGCTATATATGGGGTCGAGGTACAGCTCCAATCTCTGTCATTTAATAAAATAAAGTATTTTACATAACCTAAATTAATGTTTGAAAAATATTGCTATAACATAGTATTAAATATTTTTTTGTAAATGTATTCATAATATTATTTTAGAATGTTAAAATATAAACAACAAAATGTTTTATAAATTCATGTTCTCAATATTAAATGCGAAATGGTTTTTAAATGTTTGGGGTAAATGTGTTCATAATATTATTTTAAAATGTTGTCAAAATATTAGCTACAAAATGTTATAGAAATTTATTTTCTCAATATTAACAGCGTAACGTTTTCAAAATGTTTTCATGAAATATTATGAAGAAATGTTGTTAAAATATCTCAAAGGCATGTTATTTAAACATTTCATGGAACATTTTTAGAAAATATTTTTAAACAGCGGAGTAATATTGTTAAGAATGTTCTACTTGTATACTTTTAAAATGTTTTTCAGAGGTAGAACCTACATATCTTCTGAACAATTATAAAACATTCATACACAATATCTTAAAAAATATCATCGAAAACATTTTTATGAATATTCTTACATTGTAAAAATATTTAAAAAAAAAAATGTTTTAAATAAATGTTTTAAAAATCAAAGAAAAAATATTTACATAACATCACGATAATATTTGTTTGACAACGTTTTGATAAGACATTTATACAACCTTATAAAAATGTTTTGAAAATGTTTTGTGCTACCTGGGAAGTTTGAAACATGTCAAGTTCAATAAATAAGTAAGATATTAGCAGTATATGAACATTTATAATTATTGAGGATATTAACAATATAATAACATTCTGCAAATTAAGTCCATCAGCCAAACCTGCATTCACAGTCACTCGTATCTAGTTATTCAAAATAAGTAAATTATAATTCCTCTCACTATTACTTCACTAAGTTCTTATAAGTCATAACGACGTCCTCGGCGTCCCCCACGACCACATCTAAACTCCTTCCTTGCATACTGGTTTCCTTTGTCCTCAATCCTCTCTTTAAGTTCATCCAATTCGCGTTTTATATCTTCTATAGTGTTAGTTTCCTTTGAAGAGCGACGACTTGAATTAGTTTCCGTTAACTCTTTAATTTCCTTCAATTTGACAATTTCTATATTCTCATTATGATTATCCATTCCATTGTTTCGATATTTTTCTGCCCATTTTTCTTGAAGTCTGAATTCTTTCATTGAATTTCCTTAGAGTGGTGTGTCCTCCTGGTCTTTTGATAACGATTCGTTTGTAGCTTCGCTCCATAGTTTCTGCATTTCAGCGGTAAAGTTTTCAAATAGTTCTTTTGTTGATTCGATCATTGATTTGCGTAATGTCTGGCGCATGGTTTTCGTGAATGTAGTCATCTTTTCTTTAAAGAATGAAGAGGCTTCTTCAGATCCAAATTTAGGCGCAAACGATGCGGTAGTTATCTAGCATATATGGGTAGGTTACCTCCTTCGTATTTTCTGAGATCCCTCAACAAGTTGGCTATATAGTTCCTCTTTTCCAAGATTTTTTCGATTTTCCCAGAGTATTCACTGATCACTTCTTCTCCTTTAATTTGGTCGCCTTCAACTCTTACAAAAGTGAAATCGATTGGGACAATTTTGAAAGTATGTTCAGGTTCATTTGTCTCCTCCTTCATCTTTTGGCTCATCTCCATAATTTCAGTAACCAATTCAGTATCCGACTCCGTATTTTTGTCGAGCCTTCGACTTTAGTCGAAAAAGCGAGACTAAGCGATCCTACATTCCGTCGTCGTCGGCGGCGTCCACAAATATTCACTCTGTGGTTAAAGTTTTTGAAATTTTAATAACTTTCTTAAACTAAACTGGATTTCTACCAAACTTGGACAGATGCTTGTTTATGATCATAAGATAGTATCCAGAAGTAAATTTTGTTAAAATAAAATTCCATTTTTTCCATATTTTACTTGTAAATGGACTTAGTTTTTCTGCCGGGAAACATTACATTCACTCTGTGGTTAAAGTTTTTTAAAATTTTAATAACTTTCTTAAACTAAACTGGATTTCTACCAAACTTGGACAGAAGCTTGTTTATGATCATAAGATAGTATCCAGAAGTAAATTTTGTAAAAATAAAATTCCACTTTTTCCATATTTTACTTGTAAATGGACTTAGTTTTTCTGCCGGGAAACATTACATTCACTCTGTGGTTAAAGTTTTTAAAATTTTAATAACTTTCTTAAACTAAACTGGATTTCTACCAAACTTGGACAGAAGCTTGTTTATGATCATAAGATAGTATCCAGAAGTAAATTTTGTAAAAATACAATTCCATTTTTTCCATATTTTACTTGTAAATGGACTTAGATTTTCTGCGGGGAAACATTACATTCACTCTGTGGTTAAAGTTTTTAAAATTTTAAGAACTTTCTTAAACTATCCTGGGTTTGTACCAAAATTGGACAGAAGCTTATTTATGATCATAAGATAGTATCCAGAAGTAAATTTTGTAAAAAAATAAATCCATTTATCCCATATTTTACTTTTAAATGGACTTAGTTTTTCTGCGGGGAAACATTACATTCACTCTGTGGTTAAAGTTTTTAAAATTTTAATAACTTTCTTAAACTATCCTGGGTTTGTACCAAATTGGACAGAAGCTTATTTATGATCATAAGATAGTATCCAGAAATAAATTTTGTAAAAAAATCCACTTTCTCGGTATTTTACGCTTAAATGGACTTAGATTTTCTTCAAGTTAACATTACATACCTGTAAGTCTGCAGTTAAAGTTTATAAAGCATTTATTAGAATAATAAACTATGCTGGATTTTACCAAACTTGGACAGAAGCTTCTTACAATCAAAAGATTGTATCAAATGGAATATTTTTATTGATTTTTTTCCTCATTTTTGTTGAGCCTGCAATTTACAGCAAAAGTAGGCGAGACACTGGGTTCCGCGGAACCCTTACAAATTTTCCTGTGTTGTATTAGTCTCTTTATTGTCGATTTTCTTTAACCACAATGTGTACCTTGCAACTGCAAGCATACTATTAAACATGTTTTAATTAATTGTATTGACTTTGCTGATATTCGTAAGAAGCATTTCAGTGTCAATAACATGTATGATTTATTCAATAATGTTCCATTTACAAATATTGTTGCTTTTTTAAAAGAAATTGGAATTTATTATAGAATATAAGAATGTTATTATATTTAAATCGATTTTATTGTTGTATTTTATTTGTATATAATCAATTTGCTTAAGTCAAGAATTTAAGTATATTGAAGCATTTTTCGTCTTATTTTAAAAATATGCTTTAAATTGTAAAAATTATTCGAATTACCTCTCGCCGCGATAAAGCATTTTAGTGCTAATGCGGCGTAAAGCAACCAACAATCAATCAATCTTTAACGATAGCTTTCTCTTGTAAATAACTGAGTTAGTTGAATTATTTAGTTATGCTGGTAACGCTGTTTGAATAATGTATATGGTTATCATATACTGACATACATTTATATTTTTACTGAACTCTCTTGGAAACATTTTATTGTTTAAGACAGTTTTTGTCGAGCCTGCAACTTTTGTTGCAGAAAGCTCGGCATAGGGGATGTGATCCGGCGACGGCGGTGTTAGCCAACTTTTTAAAAGCTATATTTCAGAAGGTGGAAGACCTGGACGCTTCATACTTTGTATATAGATGCCTCATGTTACGAAGTTTGCGTCAGTCACATGTCAAATGTCATTGACCTCATTTTCATGGTGCAGTGACCACTTGAAAAAAAAGTTCAGATTTTTTTGTAATGTTGAATTCTCTCTTATAAGTAATAAACCCCAAGGGTGACTGGGGTATAGAAATATGGTCATTTGGTCTTCTCCAGACCGGCAGTAAAACGCTTGCCGAATTGGGACGTCCGTTTGGCTGTGCGGGATGTATCAAGTTCGCAGTCACGTCCGGTCAGAAGGGGGACGTTAAATCCGATGCCTCGTGTAAAGAGAGTGCCACGCTCTTTGCACGTTAAGAACCCTTGCAACAACTCTTTGAGGGGTCCGTAGGTGGCCTGTTGCAAGGCAAAATTTCTGTCTCTATCCTATATACCCTCATTTTCCAGTGGCAGTCCAAATTTCCCCGACCATCATCCTCTATTATAACAACCTACCTATTGTATTTATTGTTAACTTGTTCTCGTCCTGAATATGCATGAAATATTTGCCACTGGACGTTAAGCAACCAACAATCAATCAATCTTATAAGTAATAGGATAATTATATATGGTACGTGCGTACCTTGCAAGGTCCTCATGCCTCTCAGATAGTTTTCACTTGACCTCGACCTCATTTCATGATTCATTGGTCTTTGTTAAGTTATCTTGGTTATTGGTTTAAGTTTATTTCTCAGTTTTTAATAGAGCTTTATACTTAGGACTATCAACGTAATATCAATAATCAGTAAAGGAGGCGAGACATTCCAGCGTGTGCACTCTTGTTTTTAAAACAAACTTATCTAAACAGCTATAAATTTGTCGTTTATGTCAAGCAAGGTGTACTTAAATATTATCTAAGTGAATGACAGACAAGAAACAGAGAGCTGATTCACCAAATTTTGGGAACCCATTTTGTCATTAAATCGAGAAATAAACCCGACGCGATATATATACGGTATATATAAAACACGGTTTAACTTTGCTGCATTGTTTTGAATAATATAATGTGTAAATATCTTACCTTAATAAATGCATGATAAGAGACAAAAAACAATGTGAAATAGTAAATTCATCTTTTTCACAAAAATCTGTAATTTTTATGCTTTATCATTCCAGCTGTAATATAAACTAGCTACGGAAGGTAAAATTGGTCTAACAGTGAAAGAAAGAAAAAAGTTTTAAGGAAAAATTAAAAGGAGACCAAGACAGCTTAGAGGCCTTCAGTGCAAAGGTAAGAAAGCGGTATCATGACTACAAAAAAGTTGGTATGGTTAAACTGATAAACGAGATGTCTGAAAGATCAAAGAAGTAAAAGAAGGCGATGGAGGTTAAGAATAAAGAAAGACAACGGAAAAAAGGCTTGAAAACGACCCAACTCCCCCAGCATCAGCAGCTCATATAGATATGGCAATTCCACAACCACCCACATGTTTATGTCAAAAATTCAAAGTAAGAAAAAAAACCAGATCAAGGAAAATGCTATAGAGATCCTCTTTACACGAGACATCTGATTTAACGTCACCCTTCTGACCGGACGTGACTGCGAACTTGATATATCCCGCACAGCCAAACGGACGCCCCACTTCGGCAAGCGTTTTACTGCCGGTCGGAACAAGACCAAGTGACCATTTTTCTATACCCCAGTCACCCCTTGATCAATATCGGGATCACTCCATTTCTCTGACAATTTTTCCTCTATAAATAATTTAAAGTCTGCAAAATGACAGAATGGCATCTTCTTGACTTATCTTCACAGACCAAATTAACATTACAAACTTTCATGCTCGGTATGCATCTTGCAGCCTATCGACGAGAAGGAGTAGAGAAAGCTCCTCACGTTACTTAACTAGAGCTTATTTGACTAAATACGAGTAAAACTGCCAAATCGATAATTTTGTCCTATAAGGCCAATACGGATTTTTCCGTATTGGCCCGGGTTTAGCAAGCCCAATATTAGCATATTCGATTAGCTCTAGACTAATCGGTTGAAATCCCGATAACTCTAGAGAACTACGGCTAGTGTCGTCTGACAGGAGAAAATGACAACAAAACGATGGAGCAATAGCTCTATACAAAATATAGATGATGCGATGGATGCGTTAGTTGAAGACTATTTTCACTACCGACGATTTATCTAATAGGGAGGCAGAGTACATCAAGAGAAATCTCGCGGATGTCAATGGGGAAGGAAATTTGATTCTGGAAGAAGTTGATTCAGCGAATTTCAACTTCCCAAATGAAATTCTGCAGGACATTGAAAATGCACAGAATCATGAGATTGACGAATCAGACAAAGAAAATAGCTCGAGTAGCAAGAGGTTTCGCTCTGTCACTGATGAAGACACTGACTCTTTTCTAGCTTTAAGTGTTAACAAGAACACAAAAACTAAAACAAAGAGTGACTTGAAAGTGATGGTGGATTTTTTCATATCTGTTGGAGAAATGCGTGATTCAGTGGAAATACCTGCCAAAGACTTGGACAGTCTGTTATCAAGATTTTTTCTTGGAGTCCTGAAGAAAAATGGTGACGAATATGAGCCTGACTCTTTATCCTCTATGTTCAACAGCTTGGATAGACATTTGAAGGACTCAAAAAGTAGTATAAGGTACGATTATTTTCATGTAGATTATTTGATATCTGTGAGACATGCAACTCCCTTGTCTTGATATAGCATGATAGCCTTTGCATTATTCTGTCAAGCATTATGACTCGAATATTCAGTGCCAATATTTTAATTTTAGCCTTGTGTCATATTTTTGGTAAAAACTATATATATCATCTGGGTCAATGTGGTTTTGATGATCTTAAGCTTGTGTACAATGAATATTCCTTGGTTTCTCTTTGCTATAAGTATAAAACATGTACATACAAAAATTACATGTCAGATATTATGCATATCTTTTCTTTAATGTTTCAGTATTAAAAAGGATCCTGAGTTCAACCACACAAGACGGGTATTAGAAGCGAAGCGAAAGGCATTAAAGTCATTGGGCAAGGGCAGTAAGCCAAACAGAGCTGAACCTTTGACGACTGAGGAAATCCAAATCTTGAGGGAGAAAGGCGTTATTGGAACACGTAAGTTTAAAAAAAATGTTGTATTCCAGCGTGTCAGTCAGTAACTTTTAATTAAACATTTTTCTAACCTTGTGGCAAACAAATTATTTTATTTCCTTGTCGCCCTCTATCCATCCCTGATTATTAAATGGTTGTTCTAATAAAAAATGTTTAAAATACACATAAGCTCATGAACAATGAGAGTGTCTCCAGAGGTCTTTTGCATTTTGATACAGTATTTGTCCTTTACATACTATTTTAAGTTGGATATTTACATTAAGATAAATGTATTTTAGTTAAGTTCTTTTTTTTTCTTTTTCCAGAAAACCCTGATGCATTACTGAATGCTGTGTTTTTAAATAATGCAACATACTTTGGTCTACGAGGTCGACAAGACCATGTTAACATGACATGGGGAGATGTCAAGTTAAAAGCTACATCTGATGGAAAGGAGTATTTGGAATTTAATGGTGAGATTATGTTATGATTTCCATCATTTAAATAGTTGATATTTTAAATCTTTTAGAAATCACAGAATATATACTTCTGTGGATAATGGATGTACATGTACAACAGTCCTGACAAAAGTTGGTAATTTGTGCTTTTAAGGATATTAACCATTGTTTTATATTAATCAAAACAAATCTTATTTACTATGCAATACATGTTTTTTGTTATATAAAAGTGAAAGTTTTGTACAGACAGGAAGGATAATTCTTCTTTCAATATTGACATAAGCATACTTTTTTCAGAAAGAAGCACCAAAACCCGTAGCGGAGCAAAAAGCAGGGATTTCCGGGATATTACGCCAAAGATTTTCGGGGAAGGAGGAAGTAATTGCCCTATTCATGTTTACAAGGAATACAAACGGCATAGACCTCAAGACACATTAACTGATGAACAAAGATTTTATTTGAGGCCTTTAGATAATAAACATGAGGAAATATGGTACACTCGCCAAACCATAGGCAAAGATAAATTAGGTAAAATGGTAAAAAATATGGCAGAAAAAGGAGATCTTCAAGGAAGAAAGGTTAATCATTCGGGACGTAAAACTTTTGCTACCACACTACTTCAAAATGGTAGACCTGCCAATGAAGTTGCTCAATTAGGAGGCTGGAAAGGCATTAGTACCTTAACTCATTATTCAGTACCGTCTATTGAACAACAGCAACAAGCTTCTCACACAATATCTAAGGTAATGTTGCCGAACTCAGATTTACAGACGACATCAGATTCAGAGGAACCTTGTGAACTTTCAAACTCAAATACATTAGTTCATAATAATTTAAATGCAAATGTATCAAATACAAATAATCAAACTGCTAACAAACACGACAACCCAATGACCAACTATAACAGGTGGTGTTTGCAATATTAACATATACTCAGGGGAAAGAAAGAATACTATAAACTGCAGCCAAGAGCTTTAATCTGAAAACTAGATAAAAACATGTTTTTTACTTGTTGTGTTTATTTACTGTTGATTATTTAATAAAATTGTTACTATTTTATTGTTTTGATTAAAATCCTCAATTTTCATTGATACATATTCAAATCACTACTATTGAAGTCCTGAATGTCAGATTTTCACACTATTTTCAATCTTCATATTGGCCCGGCTAGAGTTCATATTGGACTGGTTAATTAATAAAGGTATCATTGCGTAACAATTTTCATATTGGCTTAGTTATAGGTCCTCGGGCAGCCATATTGGCCTTCGGCTTCGCCTCAGGCCAATATGGTACCCTCGGACCTATAACTAAGCCAATATGAAAATTGTTACGCAATAATACCATAATATTGGCCAATATACGTTGCAAACTCTAACCACCAATTTTGCAAATAATCTTGAAATCTATTCATTCAAATTATAAATTATTTATGAGGTAGTTAAATTACGTGCAACATGTACATTGAGCTACAAACTTTTCTTGTAATCTACATCCGATATCACCTGGATATGTGCACGCCAGTTAAAGCTAGTTTGTCTAACGAAATGTTGCGTATATTTTCATCGTTTTGTTTATATTTTAAACATCATATTACGTACATACGGAATAGTTTTAAAATTACATTGATAGGTACTCTACATTTGTATTTGAGTATCAAATGAATTAATTTTTGTACTGATTAATCCACACTCTCACAGTTGTGTATTTCATGTGTTTCTATTTATAGGCACGTATATACCCATTGATGTATGTATATAAAGTTTTAATCATTAAAAAACAACAAAAAAACTGAGCATGCTCATGAGGGGGTGCATGACTTTCACTAGTATACCCACACATTTAAATACTTCCTTGAGGAATAAAATTTCGGAGTAATAGCAACGTCAAAATAACTTACGTTTGGAGAAATATTGTTGTATGTATTTTAACACGAACTGACGAGGAGCATGTGGCGTAAATCAGACTCTGTACATAGAGGTAAATTAGCGAAATAAATTGCATTATGCATCTATTCTTGTTATTTTTTTTTGTACTGACTCAGAAGTAAGAATAGGAAGGTACTAGAAATATATATAAAACTTAATTCTTATTCTTAAAAATTGTGGTTTGTCTAAATATCAATTTGAAGGTTGGCACAATATTAACAAGAGGCTAAAAATCTTAAGATTTAGCCTCTTGTATACCCAAACTTTTGATAAATATGTCAAAGTATTTGCATAAAGGAAAATACTGCCAAATAGATTTGGTAACTGCTTTCCTGACTGTTAAAAACATTAACTTTCAAGGCCGATATCATGTATTGCATAATAAAATTAAAATAAGGAAGTTACTGTTAAGACAAGATAATCCAGTTAAGCAGTTATATAAAGAACCGTTAATATGAAATTAAAGGGATGCAGTATGATTGTCAATGAGACACCTCTCCACCAAGTAACTTAAAGGAAAACATATACATGTCACCATAAATTGCCAGGAGTATAACATGGGTGCCCAACCATTTCTCTGACCAGGGATAGTGATGTTACAGCACTCTAATATGATTCTGAAAAAGTTATATTGGGGTAATTTTCCAAAGTGATTATAATATAATACCTTTAGGCTTTTAATCCAAAATGCTAATCGCTCAGACGTTACTCGAAAAGCAATCATGTTGGCTTATTCCTCGTACAAATTTAAGTATACACTCGTACGTTGCCTTTTTTGTCTTGTCACCGGACGGAGGTTACAAAGATCAACTATGTGTAGAACCTTAACATGTCTTATTATTTCTAATTTGACAAAAAATATAAAATAACAGCTAACTTTGGCTATTTTCACTCTGGTTTTATCTAGAGTAGATCTGCAGTCTCCACCTTTTTGAGATTGTTAGTCCCTGCCTCGTGAATTTGCTAGGTCAGCACGGGAAAACAACAAAGGCATCACCTTTCTGGTTAAAAAATATACAGGGCTGATTTCTTTTTGAGTATTTTGCATGATTTTCTTAATAGTTTCTTCATGACCTGTAACATCTGCACTCTCAATTAACTTCACATTCGTCTGAAATGGAATAGTTCCATATTTGATATATTACAAAGTGAATATGTGATGATAATGATGTAATTAAGAAACAACACACTTATCTTCAAATGATATTATACTTTCAAGTAAAATAAACATATATATATACCAATAAACCTTAAATGTATAAGGAGTTAGTAATTCTACGTTAATACTATTATAGAGTGTCAACATTAAACATGTAAAAGTTGATGTTAATTACTAAACAATAATTATTTAAGAGAAGATTTCTTTAAAAAAGGTACTTATTACTTCTTTTTAAAAGTTTTAAATGCATATATTTATTAAATGATATGGAAAAAACCCTAATACGGATAAATCAGCATGTGCAATACTGAAAACGTTCCTCAAGATTTAAAATTGCTCTTCGAACAGGGCCAATGCAGAAAAAGGCAGAAAAAAGGTGCAATGGCCCATGGGCTAATACAGGATGTTCACTAACAGGTTTGTATTATATTGTTTAAATTAAAATAATAAATCATCTTTTTTCAATCTTATGCAGATTGCTCCAGTAGAAGTGCTGCTATCTTGTTAATTTCCTCCTTCTCAACCACAAACTTCCCAGTACTTTTATATGCTGACAGATTATTGATGCCAACACTGAACTTGACGTCGTCAAACTTTATTATGCCTCTCTTTGTCCCACTGAATGAAAGTTGAGCTGTCATGGTTCTGAAAAAAATATATTTGAATTGTATATAAAATTTTATATCATCTTGTACAACAAAAGAATAAAAACATATGAGGAAATTACACATATAATCCGGTAGATGGCTCAGAAGTGAAACATGATCTTTTAACATTCCCTAAATATATCACGAGTCACATTAAATATCAAGTATTCTGTACGATTTATAAAAAATGATTCTGGAACATATACGTAACTAACCTTTTGGTCGATACTTGTTTCTGCTTTCTGCTGCATCATCTGGAATCTGGACGAGAAACTGAAACTTTGGTGCCACCTGACAAGTTCTCAATGTTATGAAGATAACTGTTATGATGTATGTAGTAATATATTGAACCTCTGTTGTATCCAGTTAAGATTAACCTCGTTCATCATTCCTTGGGTTTTCTTTGACGAATATCTTTGAAAGACCTCGTCACAGTGAAAACATGGGAACTGCATCTTCGTGTGCTTGCTGAAATGGTGAAATCTTCTAACTTGTCGGCATTTGAACTTTTTGTCACAGTCTGTCCAGCTATAGGTATTCTGCAGTAATGAAAGGTCGTTTGTTTAAGTTGACAAGTATGTGTAAATTATATTTTTTTCCCTTCTTGCTTGACTTCATTATTGTTCATTTAATAGACGAATTAATTCCACAAATAAGGACAACGCCTGTTCTGTGAATAATCAGGTTTATAATATTGACAATATCAAGAAATTTTTCACAATTTATAAACACCACTGATGATCGAAATCACAGAAGCAGATATAAATCAGGTACAATCTGTCCTGTTCACACGTTAACTTTCCCGTAGTCTTGTATGCCGACATGTTGTTGATACCTACACTGTACTTGATTTCATCGAATTTCATTATGATTTTTTTCTCTTTGCGATGGATGGAAATTCTCATAAAAAATGAGGTTATTCTTTAAATCAAATTTAAAACTAACATTTGTTAAATACTGTTCATATTGATGGCTCTGTTGGTTTTACATATGTTTTTCTCTTGCTTATTTCAGTCATATGGAATAAATGTTTTCAGTGCCTCGTGATAGCTGTACTATGCTGGAATAATAGCAATCTGTGTATCAAGACATCCTTTTTCATACACATGCTCAAAAGGAATCCCACTCTCTGTTGTTGGAATATTAACAAGCTGTATGAAGCCTTTAGATGACATGACATAAAATAAACTGTACAACCACTTTTCAAACTATCTTGATTGAAATCACCGATTACAACATTTGTTTCTGATAAGTCTTTTAACTTATATATTAATATCTCTAAAACATTTCCTGGATTATACTTTTGAGTTCTGTATACAGTAGCAACTAAAATATGTTTACTTGATACCTTGAAAACAATACATTCTAAGTTTGAGGTCAAGTTGCATATTTTAGTTTTTAAATAAAGCTTGTAAAAAACACATACACCATCATGTTGCATTCCTTTAAAGATGGATAATAAGAATTGTCATCATCGAAAGCTAGAGATCTGGACAAAAGAAAACCATCATATCCCAACATTTCAAAGCAAATGAGTTCTTGAATAGCCAAGGTTTCAGTTAGACAAATATAATCAGCCTTTCTTAAGTCTGGATTATGTTTCAAATCTTCTGCATGAGTCTGTAAACCTTGAATGTTGTGATACATTATTTGAAAAGATTGTGTAGGTTCCCCTGCTACATCATCGATGTCAAGCAAAAACTGTTCCTTTCTAAAAAAAAAACCTTTACAATATCAGGATCACAAAATATTTTCTTGTACATTTTTTAGTGTCTATGCTTTTAATATGTAGACCAGATTTTGACATGTTTGAGGTAACTCTGCTAAGAGCAACATATGCTTGACCATATTGTCACTCCAATTGAGCATGTGTATGTAAACATTTATTCAGATCATCAACGCATTCATCAACTGTTAATCCCTGAACTTTGTACAAGCCCAGGCTAACTTTAATAGAAACTGTTTTCGTACACAATTGTTAAAAGGAATGCCTTCACTTGAAGGTCTCAATCCAACACAGCGTTTTCCACTTTGATTTTTTGTACCTTTGCATTTCGTCCTACTCTTTCATTGTCGAAGTGAATGTAAATGGTACTTAGGAGGGAGTCAGGCGAGAAGTCTTTGATAGATATAACTGTTCCCATTACACCATTCACTAAATCATCTGCGGTGTCTTCTTTCTTGATATATTTGCCACTGGACGTTAAGCAACCAACAATCAATCAATCTTTCTTGATAAGCATTTCTATAGCTCCCGCGGCTAAAAGAATAGATATTGGAAGACATACATCTGACTTTGTACAATGGACTTTTTCAGAGTAAATTATCCGTACGTTTTGGAAGTATTGTGCTTGAATAAGTTTTGATTCTTTACATCGCTTCATTATCATCTCCTTGTTAAAGTTATCAACCTCTGCATTTGTTGAATATATGTGCAAGGCTTCATCGGGGCCATCCATCCACAATGCAGTGTTTTAGCGTTACATTATCAAAAAGTATCAAATTTACATTTTTCGACTTAACAAGCAGCTATTTAGTAGTTCTGCAAACAAACCATCCTCATGTTGACGCGTTATTTCATCCAATTCAGCAGTTTCAAACAAACCATTCAATTGCTGATTTGAGGGATTAGAGAGATTATCTACATACAATTTGCATACCCTTTTTGTTTTGACAGGTAGTAGTTGATATTGATATTTGTTTTCTGCTGCATCATCTGAAATCTGGAAGAGAAAATGAAACTTTGGTACCACCTGACAGGTTCTCAATTTTATCAAGACTTATAGTATGATGTATGCAGCAATCTATTAGACCACTGTTGTATTCACTGAAGATGTTACCTCGTTCATCATTGCGTGGTTTTTCTTTGAAAGACCTAGTCACAGTGAAAGCATGGAAACTGCATCTGCGTGTGCTTGCTGAAATGGCGAAACCTTCGAACTTGCCGGTTTTTGAACTCCTTGTCACAGTCTATGCAGCTATAAGTATTCTAAAAATTGGGGACAAGTGTATCGGAAAGAGAAAATCGAGTGAACCTTTTTATGTTAGAGCGTGTTCGAGTTGAATATTTTGTCTCGAAAACTTACAAAGCAAGAATAGTTGGCAGAATTGTTATTTTTTTGTCTAAATACTAAAGATTAATTTCTGTTAATTATTGCTACTTTATGCATTATCTGTGTTAAAATTGGTATTGAAGGACAATATAACTGATGCAAACAGACCTTTGATTAATTTTGCTATATTGACCATTAAGAACTTGACAGACAATTATATACAATATCTTATTAGCACAAACGCAATTTTAACAATTCAAAAAGGCTCAATGTTGTACATTCTATAGAAATATATAACAAACAAAAAAAATTATTACAACAGCTTTATAATCAAAATGTAATATGTAAGGCAATTGACAAACTTCGACAGGTTCTCTGTATGACTGATTTTAATGGGTAATGATGCTGTTTCAGCATGGGGCCCTGGTTCGCTGGAATGTGCTAGGGTACCAGGCTAATCCTGTTTGATTGAATGATTTTGTTTACATACACAAAGAGAATGTTAAAAAGCATTATGAAGGTCATAGGTTTTTTTAGTTTCGGTTTGTCTCTTTTTCACTTATAAATCAATGCACAATGTAGTCCGGCGGCTACAAGCATATTTCAGACGAATTGTGCACTTGCTGTTACAAGCATGAAATTTGGCATAAACCTTCCTCAACTGTTACTCTTTTATTTCAGATAGGGAGGCATTTGAAAAAAATGTCTCACTTCCGGCAAAATCCAAAATGGCGGACATCATACTTAAATCAGCCCAATATCGAAGGCTAGCGTGTAAAAATGTGTTATTATCATGCTACTATCATAATATTTGGTACAGACCTTTGTGGTTTACTACTTTTGGATAAATTAAATAGATTAGATGTCTTCAGAAACCCCACTTCCGGTTAAAATCTAATATGGCTGACATTGTACTTAAATAAGCTTATTTTTTAGGGAGGGTAACTGAAATGTGTTTTAACGTATTGCTAATATCATTTCATTTTGTATGAACCTTTCTTTGGTGCTTCTGATGGAGACAATGCATAAGACATATGTCTTAAAAACATTTTCTTCCGGTAATATCCAAAATGGCGGACATTAAAATATCAATTTTTTATTCAAATTTTCAACTTTTTTCAAAATGTAAAGAAAATGATTTTATTTTGTGCTGGTCATTAAACTTTTGGCTTAAAGTTATCCTCAAAACCACTTATTCTAGCATGTTGTAAATATTTAGATATAAAGTTGACACTTCCGGTTAAAAATATGACGTAAATTTCAAAGATGAGTCCTCAATCTATTTCTTCGATGTAGAGTTTTGAATAGATTGATTAAAACAAAATAAAATCACTATAGAACTTAAAATTATTTAAAATTATTACTATTTGGCCAAAAATTAATGTTTATTCACAGTCACCATGACAGGCACACATCGCAGTGCACGGGAAACCCGATTTTCCACATTAAAAATGACCGCGGTATACTTTCTTACATCCACAATGTATAGGCTTTTGACAAAATGATGAGGCCTCAAAAAGAGTTTTTCAAAAGTTATCCTCTTTGTCCCCACCTAGAGTGGGTAGCATAAGAGCCAATCCCAAGCTTGTCTCCCTTAACACCTACCAAAGTATATTGCATGATTTACATGCTGGAAAAGACTAGACCAAGTTGGGGGAATAGCCTCTAAAAGCCGTCCCTGTTGCGAAAATAGTTATTTTCTTGCTTCGTTAACCATGTTATACCCACCTGGTAAGTTTGTGCGATCTTACAGTAAAACCCTGGTGATTTAGTCTGATTAATCATCATTCTTTTTGTTAAAGTCACATCTTCAAATGCATTCAATGTCTCCCACATAGTCTTTTCCCCCCTTTCAAGCAAAGAGAGAACCATATCACAACAGGTAAAGACATGGATAACAATAAGTGTTTCAGATCACTCAGATCACTCATTGCCAAGTGCATTTGAAAGGCCATTGATATATATTAATCCAAAGTCTTTTGCCCTCCCAAACACAATCCATAGTTCGTCTACCCCTATGTCACAGAATAGCGACTGTTCGAATCATGACTCGTTTAAGTGCGTGTTTCACTGCATCAGACACATGCACCATGATTTTAGTGTCTGCCTCTAAATGTGAACTTGGTGCTGAACTTGAAATACATTACGTGGTGGATAAGATAGAATATCCTGACCATTTGTTGCTATGACTACCATACACATCCAAGACTTCATCCACTCGTATTTCAGTTTCAAGGTATTTTATTTAGGTAAGGACATAATACCCAATCAGCATACTCAGTAGGCAGCAATCCATAATCGGATAGCTGATTTCCAACATTTACAAAGACTGTAATATTGCTTCTCACATCCATAAATTCTGCAAAAACACATATTTTCTTGCCTTGTTAACCTAATCTGTTTCTTTTTTTTTTCGATTTTCCAACAAAACCACGTATCGTATTCAATGACATTAAACATCAAATCCATATGGTGATGTTGGCTGGTCAATCATCATTCTAAATGCTATAGTCACATCTTCAAACTCCATTAATGTCACCAACGCAGTTCCTTTTCCAGCAAACGTGTTATCTTTTAATGCCTAGTGCATTGATTGATATATATCTTATACTTTTCCCCTTCCAAATGAAAACCAAAGTTTGTCTGCCCCTATGTCACGGAATAGCGAAACAGCAATGACATCAGTATCGACTGTTTGAGTCATGACTCAGTTAAGTCTATGTTTCACTGCATCAGACACATCTATCTTGATTTTAGTGTCAGTCTCTTCGTGTAAACATGGTGCTAAACTTGAAACATCGCCAAGTGGTGGATAACACTGAACATCCTAAGCATTTGTTGCTTCAACTACCTTGCACTTAAAATTGTATTGAGCAAGCTCCTGTGAATGAAAACTTAAAGGTTCTTTCTTACTGTCGTCATCTCTCAGAAAACTTTCCCAATTTTGAGGATGTTTTAATCCTGGGTTCGTCTGTGTATTCCATTTCCACTAAATGTTGCCCTTGCTTCTTTTAGCAGCTTTCAAACTACCAGTATTGTCTATGTTCACATGTTACAGTTTCAAGGTGTTTCCTAACGAGTATGATGATTGGGTATTATGTCCTTACCTTAATAAAATACCTTGAGACTGTAACAAGAGTGGATGAAGTCTTTGATGAGTATGGTAGTTGTAGCAACAAATGCCTAGGATATTCTGTCTTATTCACCACGTGATGTATTTTAAGTGAAGCACCATGTTCACATAAAGAGACTGACAATTAAATCATGGTGCATGTGTCTGCTGCAGTGAAACACGCACTTTTTCTAATTAGTCTGTTTTTCATGATATACATTTGACGTGAAACTGTACTTATGTATCCCGTCATACTTTGAACCACACCATTATTTTATTTATTATTATTACTTTTACTGTTAAGTCTGGTTTTTGGTATATCTACTTTACGTGAGTCTGTATTTATGTATGCCGACATACGACAAAATTATTTTTATGTCTACCTGTGCGAATTTCAAACGCGCTATTTTACAACAGTAATGAAAACCTTCTATCATTTATGGGTAGACTTTACATAGATAAATTTCATCGTATTTGACGTGAAACTGTACTTACGTATCCCGTCATACTTTAAAGCACACCATTATTTTATTTATTATTATTACTTTTACTGTTAAGTCTGTTTTTGTTATATAAACTTTACGTAAGTCTTCATTTATGTATGCCGTCATACGACAAAATTATTTTTATGTCTACCTGTGCGAATTTCATACGCGCATTTTTAAACCAGCAATGAAACCTTCTATCATTATGGGTAGACTTTACATAGATAAATTCAGCCGTATAAGAAAAGCAAAATGAGAATGTTAAATTAATGTATGCCTTTTTGTGCTTCTTTGTTACATTTGTTGTTTATGTAGAGATATTAAGATGATAACACAATATTGACTGTTGTACCCCTATTTTTGACATTTTTACTCTTTGAGTATGTTTGTTTTGTTCATGCATCGTTGACAATTTAATGGAATTTGATGCGACTGTCATATAAGTGAGAGGTTTAGCTAGCTATAAAACCAGGTTCAATCCACCATTTTCTACATTAGAAAATGCCTGTACCAAGTCAGGAATATGACAGTTGTTACCCATTCGTTTGATGTGTTTGGACTTTTGATTTTGCCATTTGATTTTTGATTTTCCTTTTTGAATTTTCCTCGGAGTTCGGTATTTTTGTGTTTTTATTTTTTAAACGAGTCGTGATTAACAGTCACTGATGATGCTGTCAATACTATTTCGCTATTCCGTGACATAGGAGCAGACGAACTATGGATTGTATTTGGGGAGGCAACAATCTTTGGGGTAATATCTATCAATGGCCTTTCAAATGCACTTGGCAATGAGTGATCAGACACTTTTATTTCTGACCCATACCTTATGACGGGTTGTGATACTGTTTCCTTTGCTTGAAAAGGAAAAAAAAGACTGCGTGGGAGACATTGATGGTATTTGAAGATGTGACTTTAACATAAAGAATGATGAGTGGTCAGCCTAAATCACCGGGGTTGTACTGTAAGATCGCACAAACTTATAAGATCTAACATGATTAACGAAGCAAGATGGTCAATTGTTGCACAAAAGGGAAAACTCATTTTAAGTGAGGCTATTCCCCCGACTTGTTCTAGTCTTTTCAAGCATGTAAAACGTGTAATATACTAATGCAGGTGTTTAGTGAGACAGGCTTTGGATTGACTCTTATGTTACCTAGTCTTGGCACTAATGGATTGCGAAGGGACAAAGAGGGTCCCTTTTATAAAAACGCTTTCTGAGACCTCATCATTTTTTCAGAAGCTTGTACATTATTGATGTAAGAAAGGATGCTGCGGTTATTTTTAATGTGTAAAATTGGGTCTCCCGTGCACTGCCTTGTGTGCATGTGGTGGTGACTGTGAATAAGCATGTATTCTTGGCCAAATAGTAGTAATTTTAAATATGTTTAGTACTATAGTGATTTTATTTTGTTTAAATCAATCTATCCAAAACTCTTCATCGAAGAAATAGATTGAGTACTCATCTTTGAAATTTACGTCATATTTTTACCGGAAGTGTCAACTTCATATCTTAGCATTTACAACATGCTAGAATAAGTGGTTTTGGGGATAACTTAAAGCAAAAAGTTAAATGAAAAGCACAAAATAAAATCATTTTCTTTACATTTTGAAAAAAGTTGAAAATTTGAATAAAAATTTGATATTTCTCTGTCCGCCATTTTGGATACTTCCGGAAGTAAGGGTTTTTAAAACATATGTTTTATACATTGTCTCCATCAGAAGCACCAAAGAAAGGTTCATACACAATGAAATTATAGAAGCAATACGTTAAAACACATTTCAATTACCCTCCCTAAAAAATAAGCCTATTTAAGTACAATGTCAGCAATATTGGATTTTAACCGGAAGTGGGGTTTCTGAAGATATCTAATCTATTTAATTTATCCAAAAGTAGTAAACCACAAAGGTCTGTACCAAATATTATGATAGTAGCATGATAATAGGACATCTTTACACGCTAGCCTTCGATATTTGGCTGATTTAAGTATGACGTCCGCCATTTTGGATTTTACCGGGAGTGAGACATTTTTTCAAATGCCTCCCTATCTGAAATAAAAGAGTAATAGTTGAGGAAGGTCTATGCCAAATTTCATGTTTGTAACAGGATGTGCACAATTTTTCACAAAGCCGCCGGACTAATGGCTTATTTTTACTCTATTAAAGCCTGATGCGAAATATTTACAAATTTCGACTAAAATTGTTTCTTTAGCAAGACGATTGTTATCAAAACACGAAAAACGGTTTTAAAACTGTTATTTGTCACTTTGAAAATAATAAATTTTAAATAATTATCCTTTGCAAACCAGACATAGCATCGTTAAAGAGTACTCAGACCCTCCTTGGGCCTGAGTAATAAACCATTCTAATATTAAAAAAATCAACCAATACTTTAACAACAGCAGGAAATTGTTTTGATCCATGCTGGATCAGAACATGAACCCCGTTATAATACCTTGAAACATATATACATGTATTAAGTTTTGAAAGAATACATGTAAACTTGTTGAAAAGAAAATGTCCACGAAGTTAAACCTATTTCTTACAATAACAAAAACTACTTACGTCATACACATTTTGTCTACCAAGCACGATATAATTTAGCTTATATTTAATGTCTAATTAGCTTGCACTCAGATTAAAATTTAAGAAAATCAGTAAAAAGTCTCCTCCAAAATAACTGTACATCAACTGCTAAGATGTCATGTAAACTTACTTCACTTCTTTATGATCTGTTAGTGTTGTGGTCTCGTCCGTCTGTCTAGTCGTCATCTCATCTGTATTTTTTACAATACCCTCATTGAAAACATCTTTAAAAGAAATAAGAGCAATACACTTGGAAGTTGAAAAACAATGAATATCCAGGGTTTTAGTCAAGTTAATTTCAAATCTATGCAGCAGATTCAGATAGTTCAGAGAGTCGTGGTGTATGTGTTAATGCATTAGATCTAACCCAAAGGCTTCTAGTTAAATCCTCTTTCTGAGGCGGAAATTTTTAGAACTGATTTTTTTTACTATCCATTGACACCACTTGCGAGATGGTCTTGAGAAAACCATTATACTCCTCTGAAGGGGACGATAAATTGCTGGCCTGTGTGTGGGGAAACAATAACTTGTATCTTTTGATTAGTTTTTAATTTTATTCATACAAATTTCAATGGAAAACCAGACTTAAAGCTTACCAATAACTGGTATAAAATGGTTAGATCTCCATCTAGCATCAGGACAATGTTTCCCTCTTGTGCTGGTCCACATTATGAAAAATCCTGAAACTACATTCCCGCAATTATGAATGAATCAACAGGAGTGCATCATCTGCACTTTAAATGTTCAGTTAAAAGAATCAAGGTATGGAATATGGATTGTTTTTGAAAGACTTTTTTTTACTTTTTAGGTATTTTTCATCACTCAGAAATTTTACAGTCGCCATAATGATCTGATTGGCAATACTGACAAAAGTGTGTCGGAAATTATATCAGATATATATTCATCGTCAGTCATACTAACCTTCCATCATTACCGGACTGAACAAAGAAATTACACAACAGGTGCCATATACAGTGCATGAAATGCTCTCCCTTCAGGGACTGATGTCTTTTGGTTTTATGAATCTTTGCATTGTTTACTCATTGGTTTTGATTGTTATGGTCTTTGTCCAATATGAAAGATTATTTAACACAACTTGGTGTCTTGACATCATATGTTTTGGGGTATTTAATAATTAAATATATACATATTTTAAAAAAATCTTCAAATATATATATATTTAAGTACACACTGCTTGATGTCTTGCCCTGTCTTGGCTGGATAATACGATTTAGAAATGGTCTTACGGTATATCCTCCATATTGTGGATATACAGACATTAACTCAGACCCTAGCAAAGAGGAGACTGCATGGATGTGCCACACTGTACTAAAGACACCATTTTTGGATGTGCTCATGACTTCTGCTCTGAAATCAAATGATAAAAATATTGAGGATGCAGCATTTATAATGAAATTGACTATTTTATGCAGCCTTCATTACATTATTTACTTAGTATAAAATAGTTACTTTGTCTGTTTTACTTTAATTGGCTTTTCAATTCTTTTGATTTGAACGTCACTGATGAACTTTTTTTAAACGAAATGTAAGAATGCAAAATAAGAGTTGCACATTATCAATATTTGTGACTTAGAATGAATCCTGAAAGTTATCGTTTTAGGTAAATGCATGATTTTTAATGGAATTGGACATTTTTAATCAAAATGTTTTTTTTGACAGACTCTAGAATGAACTTGACAAACCTGTAAAGATTTTGTATGACACCATCTGTAAGATGTTGAAGCACATAACCTTCCAAAAATTGACAATATCGCTTGGTGAGAAACGGCTTTACTGACATCTGGCAATCCTTTCTGTAGGAAGGTGTTGTCTAAATATAAGTTTTCATTTAGTGCCATTTCAATTGTTGTTCTGATGCGAAGTTCTAAGTGATGATTTTCATTCCCTCAAATACAAATGGACACAGCCCTGAAAAGGCAGTTGCCATCGCCATACACAGCTCGAGGTGACATGTTTTGGTTAACATCATCTGGAAAAAGGTCTTTTGAAGGTTCATCTACTGGCAAAGATGTTTGTAAAAGCACAGTATCCTGGATGGGAAGCTCTAATTCCTGCATTTCACTGTTAATTTCAATGACTATTTCCAAGACATGTACATATGTTACTTTCTCCGTGTATTGTGAAGACCGATCTGTGGAGATGGATTGGGCTCAGGTACTGACCTGGCACAGGAGAAGCTAAAAGTGTAAGAATTTGAGCATGATTGTTAGCCTTTCCTTTTCTTTCTGCTACTAGTATCTTTTTTTCTTCCATTTTTTTCTTTGTCTACGCTGTTCTCTTTGCGTCATTTCCTAATATGTTTCAACTTTCCTTTAGCAAAATCTTGTTAATATTTTGCTGTGCACTTTGCCTGATGTTCTGCCCTTTTAAAAGGATCTGCGTCTCGTCTTTGTCGATAGCGACGTTGTTTTTCTGCATTTGTGAGTGCCATGCTAAATTTCCTGTAAAGATATAGAAACATATTTATTAATAAAAAAAATAAGCATTATTATGATAAATCTGACTGTTTTATGTCATTTGTGTTACTGCATATGTCACCTTTGTTACTTTTTCTATTATTTTAGGATAAACAACTTTAGTGACAAAGAATACATTATGATTATGATAAAAATGAGTGTAAATGGTATTTTTATCGTTATCATCTTGCTAAATTGATCATTTTCATTTAATAACTTACAAAGAACTATCGATTTGTCATTTGTGTTACCAATTTTGTCATTTGTGTTACTAATTTTGTCCTTTGTGTTACTCTTTTAATGGTAACACAAGTGACATACGGGCATGTAAATTGTACTTTTTATGAAATATATTCTCCCTGACAGCATGATTTATCTTCTGTCATGGTAAGTGTTCGAAAACAAAAACACTGGTTATAAAAATAAGGTGAATTTAATATGTAAACTGCTTACTATTGCCAAAAAAAATAATAGTTACACTACCAACTATACATACATTTCAACTCAAGTTTGATGTCAAAACTGCATCATGTTGTCTGCTAAAATACCCACAATTCTGAAGAGGAAGTGCTTCTACCGGGAGAAATTATTTTTGATATTAATTCATAAAGAGTGATAACCCTAACTTAAACTTAAAATTTGTTTTACAAAGTAACACAAGTGACACATTAAAACGGCACACCTAACACACCATTTTTTAATATTTTTTTCGTAGATAGTTGACTTTTCTTTTTTTTAAGTTTCTAAATTCAAAAGAAGTCAATGAATAGAAAAATAACACACCAAAGCAGAAACAAAATATTCAGTATTATGAAAAGAATTGGGTATATCTTTATCAAACTGCGGCGCACTTACATGCATTTTAAAGCATACCTAGCAATTTCAGGTACAGTCCCTCAAAATGCAAACTTAATTTGTAATATTTTCTGTATAAAGTTTTTACTTAAAGGTGTTGCATCAACAACATTAATAGTCAGATTGACAGGCAATATAATCCTAAATTAAAGCTTGTTCTTTGAACTATAATTAATTCATAAATCAAATATCAAATCAATGTCCTCAAGCATGATGTAAAACTTAATATTAGTTTGTACTAAAACATACTATTAAAGGACCATAAAATCATTTGATCGGACCACAATATAGATGCGACATGTAAATTTTATTAATAAACATACATACCAAATATCAACATAAAAAATTCAAGGATGACGAGGAAATAAGTAAATTGACTTTCCAGGTTGACAAATTAGATAGACAGAGAGGAAATCTATTGTTCCCTTTGACATTTCTAGTAGAGGACTAACAAAATACATATTCATACATTTTCACCAATACAATATGATCAATATCATTCTAAAAAAGTTTTGGAAGTTTTTCTTTGATGTGTTTGTTCTTGGCTATATTCTGTCTTTGCACGGTATATTCGCTGAAAGCATCTAACTTGTTAGTCCTTTAGAAGTTTTTTTTCATATACTTAATGTCCACTTTGGTCTTCCAGACTCGTGTAACTTCATCATAGTCACAGTGTGTTTTGGAAATAACAATACAAACTACATCTATGTTCTTGAAAATGACACTATTTGCAGTTTTGAATTCCTTCTCGGTTCTCGTTGGTGACCCTGAAGACGGTGACTGATGAAGATGAGTCGGAGAAGCAACTGGTGTAACGGCAGGAGAAACAATAGGCGTGTTGATAGGGAAACTGAGATGGAAGTGGACACAGGTGAGTTTTCTCTTTTTTTGGTTAGATTTGTTGCTGGCTCATGTGTAAAGGGTAGAACACGCTTCACAGCTGCGGATTGGCATTTCTTCACACTCACCCCATTCATTTGTGCACGATATCTGAAAAAACAGATACATGTAGTAATAAAATAATGGCATTCATTTGAATATACAAAGTGCAATGTTTGTCTGGCAGAATGTATGTTAGCAATTAAGCTACTATCTCATTAATTTGGTCTCTGATGGATAGTTGTCTTATTTGGAAACTTACTACGTACAAAATATTATCTTTGTTATCTTTTCTTAAATTGACACAAATGAAGCCACCTGGAGAAGCTTGGCCTCAGCAAAAGGTTTTCAAGGTGCTGTAACCTTTTCATATCCAACTAAGTCAGACATCACGTGATTTCTGTAACGTAACAAACCGCCAATTTGTTTTATATTGCAACATATTAAATCCACAAGTGCTTCAAAAAGGTTAATTCTATCATTAACCTGATCTGTAACTTTTGCAAATCAATCCTTGATATTACAACAAACAATGGTTTAATTCCATATTCGGTCCAATAACCATCGTTCATGTTACAAATCAAACAAAAACTATTCTCACAGGTCATCTTCGCTCGATAATGTTACTTTCCAAGTCATCGAAGTACACACCGAGAAGTAGAGACAATTCTGGACCCACGAGCTCCACACGTTACAAAAAGGATACAGGCAAGATAGAAAAATAATTTAATACACCACATCCGTCATTTTTATCTTGTAATGTTGGCCAAAGGACGTTGTATACTCCAATCAATCAATCAATGTAAATAATCTTGAAAGCCATTCAAATTATGAATGATATACGAGGTAGCTAAATTGAAGTGCATGTACATTGAGCTGCAAAATTTTTTTATAATCTTCATTCGTTATCACCTGGACATGTGCCCGATAGTTGAAGCTAGTTTGTCTAACGAAAGTGTGCATTTATTGTAATCGTTTTGTAATTATTCTAATTATCGTGATATGTACATAATAAATGGTGTTAAAATTACACTGTAATGCACTCTATATAAATTTGTAGTAGTGTATTAAATGAATTAATCCCTGCACTGATTAATCCACACGCTCACAGTTGTGTAGGTCAAGTGTTGCTATTGATAGGCACGTAGATACCAATTGATGTATCATGTATATCATGTAACGACGAATCAAAAATACAAACTACAACAGATTAATATATCACTAAACTGTGAACCATCGGTAAACAACAAAGAATGAAGGGGATGCATGACTTAACTTAACATATCCACTCAAATTATGAATGATATACGAGGTAGCCAAATTACTGGACATTTTTTTCAAAACTTTTGATTTTGCCATTTGATTGGGGTCTTTCCTTTTTGAATTTTCCTTGGAGTCCAATATTATTGTGTTTACTTTATAATACTTCCTTGAGGAATTACATTTCTGAAGTAATAGCAACGTCAAAATCACTTACGTTGTCAGAAATATTTTTGTTGGTATATTAACACGAACTGGCATGGTGGATGTGGCGTAAATCAGACTCAGTACATAGAGGTCAATTAGCGAACTTTGATACAACCTTAGGTTAAGTCGGTTACTTCAGGTAACAATAGACTTGCCACAAATAGATCTTTACTGTCGTTTTCCTGTGGTCTTGTTTTTTGTAAGTTTGTAAGACTGAAAATATCACTTTTTAAAGCCATTTTTTCGTCAGTTAATTGTTGGAATTCTTTGTACTGCGAATTAATTCAAGAATATTGATCTCAGTTCGAAATTCAATTTTGAATGTCTAACGGCCCTAACTAACCTTGCTTCTCGATGTTTGGCTGCTAAGAAGCAATATGTTAGCGTCTTAAAATTGTCATTTTCTCAACGAATGCTAAAATATGTGCCATTGAAAGAGGGACGAAAGATACCAAAAGGGAATGTTAAACTCATAAATCTAAAATAAACTGACAACGCCATGGCTAAAAATTAAGAAAACAAACCAGACAAACAATAGTACACATGCCACAACATAGAAAACTAAAGAACAAACAACACGAACCCCACCATAAACTAGGGGTGATCTCAGGTTCATAGGTAATTTAGATCCTTTTGGGCACTTTTTCATACTTTTGAACTGAAATTCGACAAATATGACAAAATTTTATCCTATTTGATCGTCGAACAACGGGGAAAAAATAATTACCGTTGTACATAGAAATTCGTACATTGTTTAATGTCCCGTGTGCCTTTGGTTAAGCATTTTTTTGGACCGTATTGAACCACGTATGTTACTCTACCTGAATCTTAGTAGCATAAACTGATAAATTTCCATCTTATATTAATCTCAAACCCTGAATGTTCTGCCTGCTTGAAATCTTCAACTATAATATCGCTTTTCAAGGCCTATCTAAAGAATGACAATTTTTTAAGACATATGACGTAAAAAATCAGCAGTTACATAAACAGTAAGGAAACCGTTTCAACGGGGTTAATTACAATTAACACTTATAAAAAAAAAATAATATTCAAAGTAAATCCATTATGTTGTAATATTACCCGTACGAAAAACATGACCCGTACTCCAACCGGACACGAACAGAACTTTTTAAACCCGTACTTGTTTTTTCGATGGGACTTTTCTCTAAATTGATTATTATGGTTAAACCAGCTGGACTTTTCACGAAATTAGCCGTAAACCGGCTCGAAATATTTAATTGAGAAGTCCAGTTCATAAAGTCAAACTGGACTTGGCTGGCATTTCAAAAAGTCCACCTGGCCTTTTAAAAAAAATACGTCTACAGCTGGCATGTCTGGCCAAAATTTCCTCAGCAATGTCAAGCTGAACCTTTTAAAAAATCCAACTAAACTATTAAGTCTGGCTGAACTAACAAAAGTCTATATATAGACATGCCAAAAAAAGATGATTATAATTCATATTAGGGTCCGTAGGTGGCCTGTTGCAAGGCAAAATTTCTGTCCCTATCCAATATATCCTCTTTTTCCAGTGGCAGTCCAAATTTCCCCGACCATCATCCTACATGGCCTCTATTATAACAACCTACCTTTTGTATTTATTGTTAACTTGTTCTCGTCCTGAACATGCATGAAATATTTGCCACTGGACGTTAAACAACCACCAATCAATCAATCAATAATTCATATTATTCAGCAGTATGACTTAATGGACCTACACATATAAATCCTCAGAAAAGCAACTAAGGCTTGAACATTCAACAACACGCGTCAAATATCAATATTATAATTATCGCTTCCAACAATTGCTGATATACAGAATTTACAACAATTTTACTGCCAAGAATTGCAGACATCATATGATTGACAGGCTGTTACATTAACCATTATATTTCTCAGAAGTTCTCAGTTCACATTTTAATAATGTCAAATATTCAGTTCAATTATTTTGCTTTTTCAAAGCTTTTCTAGCATAGCCAACTGCCTCTGTGACTCCTTTATTGAGTTCTTACTCAGAAGGTTGGGTTTTCTGGTTTATTTTGCACCATGCCCTGATATAATCTGAAAATACAAAAATAGATAGCATTATGCATCTATGGTGGTTATTTCTTTTTTTTTTTGTACGGACTCATAAGTAAGAAGAGCTTGGTACATGAAATATACATAAAACTTTTTTTTTGTATTGAGTCATGGGCTAATACAGAATGTTCACTTCCAGTTTTCAGTTTTCTTATGCCATTACGTTATGCATAAAAAGGTTTGTATTAAAATAACAAATTATTCTTATTCAATCTTATGTTTTGAAGTCTCATCAGAAGGAACAATCTCTGTCATCGATATCACATTACCATTCAAGTAATGTAGAAATGGTGATAGCTTGTAAACTTCCTCCTTCTCAACCACAAACTTCCCGGTACTTCTATATGCTGATATAATATTGATACCAACACTGAACTTGACGTCGTCAAACTTTATTATGCCTCTCTTTGTTCTACTGAATGAAAGTTGAGTTGTCATTGTTCTGAAAAAATATATTTAAAATTGTATATAAAATTTCCTATCATCTTGTACGACAAATGATTAAAAACAAATAAAGAAATTTCAAAATATTATCCGGTAGATGGTTCAAAAGTGAAATATGATCTTTTAACATTCCCAAAAATATGTCACCAGTGACATTAAATATCAAGTATTATGTACGATTTATAAGAATTAATTCTGGAACATATACGTTACTAACCTTTTGGTCGATGCTTATTTCTTGCACTTCGGCAAGCGTTTTACTGCCGATCGGGAAAAGACCAAGTGACCATATTTCTATACCCTAGTCATCCTTGAGGTCAAATGTTTTAGACATTTTTTCTGAGACAGAAAGGGGTTTCAGTGACTATCCATTCCTTTAGGTAGGTTGTTAGGCTCAGGACGGGCCATACGAGGAGTATTATTGTTCTGGTCGTTGTGTATGCTCATGTCCTCTTTGCCACCATTTGCCATTAGGTTGAAATATGTGTTTTGCGTAGACGAAACGCGCGTCTGTCGTATTCAATTATAATCCTGGTACCTTTGATCACTAATGAAGTTGACAAGTATGTGTAAATTATATCCCCCCTTTCTTGCTTGGCTTCATTATTGTTCATTTAATAGACGAATTAACTCCATAAATAAGGACAACGCCTGTTCTGTAAATAATCAGGTTTATAATATTGACAATATCAAGAAATTTTTCACAATTTATTAACACCACTGATGATCGAAATCACAGAAGCATATATCAGGTACAATCTGTCCTGTTCACACGTTAACTTTCCCGTAGTCTTGTATGTCGAGATGTTGTTGATACCTACACTGTACTTAACTTCATCGAATTTATTTATGATTTTTCCTCTTTGCGATGGATTGAAATTCTCATGAAAAATAAGGTTATACTTAAAATCAAATTTAAAACTGATATATGTTAAATACTGTTCATATTTATGGCTCTGTTGGCTCGACACATGTTTTTCTCTAGCCCATTTCAGTCATATGGAATTACTATTTTCAGTGCCTCATGATAGCTGAAATATGATGGAATAAGAGCAATCTGTGTATCAAGACATCCTTTTACATATACATGATCAATAAAAGTCCCACCTTCTGTTTTTGGACTTTTAAGAAATTGTCTGAAGTCTTTTGATGACATGAAATTAAATACTGTACAACCACCTTTCAAAATATCTTGATAAAATTACCGATTACAATATTTTTTGCTGATAAGTCTTCTAACTTACATATTAATGTCTCCAACATGTTTCCTAGATTAAACTTCTGAGTTCTGTATGCAGTAGAAACTAAAATATGTTTACTTGATATCTTGAAAACAATACATTCTAAGTTCGAGGTCTAGTTGCATATTTTAGTTTTTAAATAAAGCTTGTAAAAAACACATACACCACCATGTTGCATTCCCTTTAAAGATGGATAATAGGAATTATTATCATCGAAAGCTAGAGATCTGGGCAAATGAAAACCATCATATCCCAACATTTAAAAGCAAATGAGTTCTTGAATAGCAAAGGTTTCAGTTAGACAAATATAATCGACCTTTCTAAAGTCTGGATTATGTTTCAAATCTTTTGCATGAGTCTGTAAACCTTGAATGTTGTGATACATTATTTGAAAAGATTATGTAGGTTCCCCTGCTACATCATCGATTTCAAGCAAAAACTGTTCCTTTCTTAAAAAAAACCTTACAATATCAGGATCACAAAATATTTTCTTGTAAAAAACAAAAATGGTATACATACCAAACTTTATAAGTTAAATCCTGTTTATAAAAGAATATTAGACACACTCGGTAATGCGATAACGCACATGCCTGCCGAACTAAACAACAGCAAATTTGAAATAAAGATATTTATTACGTTTAAAAAAAAATTAAAAAAAAATGTTTTAGTGTCTATGCTTTTAATATGTAGACCAGATTTTGACATGTTTGAGGTAACTCTGCTAAGAGCAAAATATGCTTGACCATATTGTCACTCCAATTGAGCATGTGTATGTAAACCTTTATTCAGATCTTCAACGCATTCTTCAACTGTTAATCCTTGAACTTTGTGAAAGCCCAGGCTAACTTTAATAGAAACTGTTTTCGTACACAATTGTTAAAAGGAATGCCTTCACTTGAAGGTCTCAATCTAACACAGCGTTTTCCACTTGTGATTTTTTGTACCTTTGTCCTACTCTTTCATTGTCGAAGTGAATGTATATGGTACTTGGGAGGGAGTCAGGCGAGAAGTCTTTGATAGATATAACTGTTCCCATTACACCATTCACTAAACCATATGTGGTGTCCTCTTTCTTGATAAGCATTACTCCTGCTCCCTCGGCTAAAGAATAGATATTGGAAGACATACATCTGACTTTGTACAATGGACTTTTTTCAGAGTAAATTATCCGTACGTTTTGGAAGTATTGTGCTTCAATTAGTTTTGATACTTTACATCGCTTCATTATCTACTCCTTTGTAAAGTTATCAACCTCTGCATTTGTTGAATATATGTGCAAGGCTTCATCGGGGCCTTCCAACCCCAATGTAGTGTTTTAGCGTTACATTATCAAAAAGTATCAAATTTACATTTTTCGACTTAAAGGGATAATTCGCGATTTTTCACTTTTCATCTTATTATGTTCATAATACCATAAAAAACATATTCACCAAGTTTTATTTTGATATGAAATCTAATAAAGAAGAAAATTGGGAATTATTAATTTTATTTCTTGAAACTTCCTGACTTATGTGACGTAGTTTAAGTCTTTGATGCATGCCGGGAGTGAAAATATCTCATTTAAGTCTTGTTCCTTAACAATCTAATTACGCGATTTAAAGCGCATCGACGACTTTTGGTGTAGCTATTAACCAACGAAAACTAAGTGATAGCCATGCAACTTTTAAAATTAGATCGTGTGGATATTTTAAAACGGATTTTAATAATAAAATTAATTCATACAATAGAACATTTTTATGATTTATTTTCTACAAATACTTTAAACAAACATATGAAATTGACATGATCAATAGTGTATTAAAAATACATGTTTGTATTCTGACGTTTTTGCTTCATTACAGCAAACATTTGCACTTGCTTGTACGGTGGAAATAAAATGTGTATTGTTTTGTGACACCTAAAGAATGTTGAATGCGTAGGTTAACTCAAGGTAATTAAAAGATTAGCATTATGTAATTCTGATCCTTTGATCCTCATTCAGTGAAATCTAGGCGTCACGATTCACTGGCATTTCAGGTGTGAACAACATAATTGTAAACGGGAGTCCGACAAAATTTCAGACACATGAATGTAAAAAAAAATTTAAAAAAATAATTAACGGGAATAATAAGATCGCACAATAACAGGATAGCAGTTGTATATTTTTATATTTTGCATAAGATCACTTTTAATGAATTATGACTTTTGATTACTTTAGTGACGATCAAACACTGAATTATTTTAATTGAAGAATTTATAAATAAAAATAGCCTTCTAAACACGAGTTTATGAACTAAAATTTGTACTATTTCAAATCTTAAATATTTCAAACAGATCATTAACAATTTCAATTTTATATTTTAGTCCATCCGAAGTGATCTTTAATTGCCTATTTAGGAATTAATGTGCTCATCAAAATATTTAAAATCTGACAACACATGAAGACTTCAGATATTTAAAAAAAAAGTTTTAAAAAATTGACAGGAAATTAAAGGATCTAATTGGAATGATATCTACAAATTACGAACAGATATGCTTTTCAAGTGTGAAAAACATCGACAAAATTTATACATAATCAGGAATATGTCCTTCTTAAAATACTCTTCGTCTCACACCGTAACTATATATAATACTTTAGCTATTTGACCAACGATGTATAAAAAAAGACAACAAATATAATGTCATCTTTCCCTATTTTTTAATGTAATTATAAGTCTGTTTCAACTGGCAAGAACACCACTAAAGCGGACAAGCAGTTTCTTTACGGTACGTCTAAACACTGCTAAGGACTCCTTAGTGCACTAAGGACTAGAAGGACTACTGTTATATCTGTTATTTTTAAATATAATGTTAGAGATTGATATTTAATGCATAAATTTCAAATTTTATAGAAAAATAATCATAAATAAAAAAGATATTCAACATTTTCTAGACACGTGCCCATTTTTCTTTGATTTACCGAAAATCAATGAACCGATTGACACGTGCCAAATAATATAACAACTGATTAAACAATCATATTCTTTAATTTAAGTAATTAACAATTGTATCGAAAAGATTAATACTTGATTATCATAATAAAATGTGTTGTTATACGACCGCAAATTTTGAAAAAATTTTCGTCGTATATTGCTATCACGTTGGCGTCGTCGTCGTCGTCGTCGTCGTCCGAATACTTTTAGTTTTCGCACTCTAACTTTAGTAAAAGTGAATAGAAATCTATGAAATTTTAACACAAGGTTTATGACTATAAAAGGAAGGCTGGTATTGATTTTGGGAGTTTTGGTCCCAACATTTTAGGAATTAGGGGCCAAAAAGGGCCCAAATAAGCATTTTCTTGGTTTTCGCACTATAACTTTAGTTTAAGTTAATAGAAATCTATGAAATTTTGACACAAAGTTAATGACCACAAAAGAAAGGTTGGGATTGATTTTGGGAGTTTTGGTTTCAACAGTTTAGGAATTAGGGGCCAAAAAAGGGCCCAAATAAGCATTATTCTTGGTTTTCGCACAATAACTTTAGTTAAAGTGAATAGAAATCAATGAAATTTTAACACAAGGTTTATGACCACAAAAGGAAGGTTGGTATTGATTTTGGGAGTTTCGGTCCCAACAGTTTAGGAATTAGGGGCCAAAAAGGGACCCAAATAAGCATTTTTCTTGGTTTTCGCACCATAGCGTTAGTATAAGTAAATAGAAATCTATGAAATTTAAACACAAGGTTTTTGACTATGAAAGGAAGGTTGGTATTAATTTTGGGAGTTTTGGTCCCAACAGTTAAGGAAAAAGGGGCCCAAAGGGTCCAAAATTAAACTTTGTTTGATTTCATCAAAATTGAATAATTGGGGTTCTTTAATATGCCGAATCTAACTGTGTAAGTAGATTCTTAATTTTTGGTCTCGTTTTCAAATTGGTCTACATTAAGGTCCAAAGGGTCCAAAATTAAACTTAGTTTGATTTTAACAAAAATTGAAACCTAGGGGTTCTTTGATATGCTGAATCTAAAAATGTACTTAGATTTTTGATTATTGGCCCAGTTTTCAAGTTGGCCCAAATCGAGGTCCAAAATTAAACATTGTTTGATTTCATCAAAAATTGAATAATTGGGGTTCTTTGATATGCCAAATCTAACTGTGTATGTAGATTCTTAATTTTTGGTCCAGTTTTAAAATTGGTCTAAATTAAAGTGCAAAGGGTACAAAATTAAACTAAGTCTGATTTTAACAAAAATTAAATTCTTGGGCCTCTTTGATATGCTGAATCTAAACATGTACTTAGATTTTTGATTATGGGCCCAGTTTTTAAGTTGGTCCAAATCAGGATCTAAAATTATTATATTAAGTATTGTGCAATAGCAAGTCTTTTCAATTGCACAGTATTGTGCAATGGCAAGAAATATCTAATTTCACAATATTGTGAAATAGCAATTTTGTTTTTAATTAGAGTTATCTTTCTTTGTGCAGTATAGTAAGCAAGAAATATCTGCAAGAATTTTTTTTAATTGGAGTTATCTTTCTTTGTCCAGAATCAACTTAAATCTTTGTTATATACAATATACAATGTATATTCACTTTTTACTACCAACTGATAAATTTAAATAATCTTTACCATTCAGTGATAACAAGCAGTTTTTTTACATCTTAATATTTTATGATGTATTTAAATGAGTAGTAATTGTTGCAAACTCCATTAGAATATTTTAATTGAAATTAGTTTTGGAATAAGGGAAAGGGGGATGTGATTAAAAAATTGGGTTCAATTTTTCTCATTTGAAATTTCATGAATAAAAAGAAAATTTCTTCAAACATTTTTTTGAGAGGATTAATATTCAACAGCATAGTGAATTGCTCTAAGAGAAAACAAAAATTTTAAGTTCATTTGAATACATTCATTCTGTGTCAGAAACCTATGCTGTGTCAACTATTTAATCACAATCCAAATTTAGAGCGGAATCCAGCTTGAATGTTGTGTCCATACTTGCCCCAACCGTTCAGGGTTCAACCTCTGCGGTCGTATAAAGCTACGCCCTGCGGAGCATCTGGTTTTTATTTAAAATGATTAAAAGGACAAATGATTTTGCTTTTGTTTCATTTATTTCCCGACAAAGTTATTTGCCATAGGTTTTATCTTTGATGTGCGCCAACTAATAGGTAAGAGTGTGGTCAGCTTGGTAAAATGTTTATGTAAGAGACATCGAAGACAAAAGGAATATATATGTTTATAACGTTTTTGTTTTATTTTAATTCCGACAAAGATGCGTGTATATACAAATGGCTTCACTAAAACATGAGTAAATTCCGAAAAAAAAACTACAAAACATGATTTTTATTTTTCCACTTTCTATTACTGCTTTATACGTACTAGTACGAATAACGATTGAATTGAAAAAAAATCATGTGGCGTCCTTGGGGTTTATCAAAACCACTAGTTTTCAACCAGTTTGATAATCAGTTTACAAAGGCTTCATACGGTACTTATTTATTTGAAATTTTTTTATAGCGGTTTTTTTTATTCTAAAAGTAAAAGAAGATTAAAATAATAATTCTATAAGCGCCACCAATTATTGTATCCATGCTGGCTTACAAAATCAGCTGATCAAAAAGATCGTCTTTTTCATAAACTTATGAAAGACAGTGACAAGTCCAGATTGACTGCAGAAAAAGAAAAAAACTGTGACAAGTACTCTGTATGACTTTACCATGCCATTACCCTAAAGACTTGCCAAGAAACCATGCCAGACAAAAAGACCTAGAGTTGCCCGAACACAGCCGCGATTTTGAACATTTAAATGTCTTAAATTCAGTGCTATGAAATGTAATGTAAATATCTGTATAATAAATGTATATATGTATATATAAATGTGAATTAAAATATTTAAAAGAAATATATATATATTCTGTCATTTATTAATATGAACATCAAATTAAAAAAAACTTTATTAGATATAATATATTGTTCTGGCCAGGAGACACATTATTATTTACAAGAAATAATTACAAAATACACTTGAGAAAAAAAAAAACTTCTTCATTCTGAAAAAAAAACCCACATTAATAGTATTTCAACAACAATTCATTTATGAGTATTCAACTTTACCAATCTTGTCCATTAAACACAACAAATAGCATGATTCCCGTGTAATCAGTTATGTAATTAGACACGTGTCAAACGGTTCATTGATTTTCGGAACATCAAAGAAATACAGGCACGTGTCTAAATAATGTTGAATATCTTATTTATCTTTGATTATTTTTCTACAAAAATTGAAATTTATCCATTAGATATCATTCTCTACCATAATATGAAAAAAAAATTTCACGTAACAGCACTCCATCTAGTCCTTAGTGGCATGTTATAAGTCCTTAGTGCACTAAGGACCCCTTAGCAGTGTTTAGACGCACCCGTTTCTTTAAATTGCTGTCATTGAATATCTAGAGAGAAAATAAATCCCGAAATTGATTTGAAACTTTGATACTCTATAATTTTCCTGGAAAATATTCACACCCCTCGGTATTAGTGTACTTCCAGTGGCGTATATATTACATGCATTTCGGAATAATTGTGACGAAGACGAATTTCTTCCTTTTTTCGAGAACAATCTAATTGATATATAAATGTCCTTTAACTTCGATGAGCCAGAAAAGTTCTATATCGACCTGTATTTAAATCTCTTCTTCTTCTTCTTCGATTGGTATACAATAGTCTATTGACATTTGATGATTACTTACTGTTGGCATACGTGGACTTGTCATTTTACAAAACTTTTACCCCAATTTACGCAAAATTTATGTTTCTTTCTTATGTTCTATGTATACATGTATATATTTTAATTTGAGCTATAGTTCCGTAACTTATTATCCAGGCGTTTATACGAATGGTCGACAAGTGCGTACCTTTTTTTAAATCAATATTTCTGGTATGTTCCAATCTGTCCTTCACCATTGACAAACGAGTATATATTACATTTTACGAAATTTACCCTTGGAAAAAATTTGTATATAGATTTTTATTTCATCAGATCTGTTGTTTTTTTTGTATTATTTATATTTTTATAAATAATTTTCTTTTAACCAGAAATGTTATTCGTAAACAAGCGTATATGTTTAGTAATGACTATATATTATATCACTTTCGGACACGCAAGATAGAGATGTATATTAAACACCTAATAGTTCAAAATGGAAAGTTATAAGTTATCGGCCGTGTACACTTATCAGTACACTAAGAAGTGAAACGATGCATGAATTTGCAAACTCGACAGGAAATCGCTTGAATACCTGGACGTGTCACCTCGCACCCCCTACAATACCTTTGGGAGTAATACCTTTAGCCATGCGGGTGATCAGTGGAGCAAAGATCCTAATTTATTTAAATAAAGTTTATTACATAAAAGAATTATGAACTAATTAGATTACCGAAAACAATTCAAGTTTCACGGAAGACTTATTTATGATTTGAAATTTTGACTTTTTCACTAATTCCTATATTATCAGTCTAAAAATAACAGATCATGGTTATTAAAAAAAAAGAAAATTTTCCGTATCAAGTTAACTAGTCGGATAAAACAACTGTACGATTGACGAGATATCGACACGCAATTACGACTACATCGGGTTACTGTAGTTCTGGTCCTTAGACATATCGTGACTGCAAATCGGACAAGGTAACAAAATGGCCGACCGTTGAGAATTGATACTCTAAATTTAAAATCGATGGTGATCTCTTATCTAGCAGAATAAAATTTTAATATCTATAAATTTGAGCATTTTTATATAGAATAAACATAATATCAATTTTTGATTTTTTTGCGAAGTTTCCCTTTAACAAGCAGTTATTTAGTAGTTCTGCAAACAAACCATCCTCATGTTGACGCGTTATTTCATTCAATTCAGCAGTTTCAAACAAACCATTTCATCGCTGATTTGAGGGATTAGAGAGATTATCTACATACAATTTGCATACCCTTTTTGTTTTGACAGGTAGTAATTGATATTGATATTTGTTTTCTGCTGCATCATCTGAAATCTGGAAGGGAAAATGAAACTTTGATACCTCCTGACAGGTTCGCAATTTTATCAAGATTTATAGTATGATGTATGCAGTAATCTATTAGACCACTGTTGTATTCACTGAAGAATTTACCTCGTTTATCATTGCGTGGCTTTATTTTTTTGAAAGACCTAGTCACAGTGAAAGCATGGAAACTGCATCTGCGTGTTGTTATGATATTGTAATGGTTATGTTTATTTATGTTGGCCTAATTTGTGTTGAATGGCCTGATAGTTGTTTACCAAATAATTATATAACTGTGCAGTTTATGAATCACTGGAACAATCACAGAATGATTGGAACTTTCTAGAATGATCCTTATAAAAGATGCGTAATTTAAACTTCTACGTTATTCCAGAAACTTCCGTTGTAACTTTCCAGGATTTTCCACAATGTTCCATTATAGAGTGTTCAAGAACTTTCCATGACAACACTATATATACAGACACTAAAGTTAAACTCTTATAATTAAACTTGGACATAGACATTGATAGACATTAGTATTCACAGCATTTGGATTGACACTTTTATTCTACAAACAACATCATACTGGATTATGACATTAGTAGTGAACGTAATATTCAAATTGGATTCCGAAAGATTTCCGGATACAGATAAAGATAACAGATTGGACTCATATTTTGACAGTTAAGTTAACAGTAATATTTGTGTAATACCTTTTGTAAACTTTTGTATATTAAATATTGTTAAATTTTACTATTGATTTGTGTCTTTTGTTGGCTACAATTTAAAGGCGATTTCTGGCCGTAACAGAAATTGGGGGCTCGTCCGGGAGACTGAACATATTTTATTCAAAATTTGTTTAATATTTTTATTATAACTAGCCAACAAAATTCTACAAAATGGCATTTGATGCTGGTAAATTTTTGAAAACGCCAGACCTGGAGAGTTTTGATAATTTAAAGAAAGAGGAATTAGTGTTGCTTGCTAAACAACTGAAATTAGCTTTTAAAGTATCTATGAGAAAACAAATTATAAAAAATTTGGTTATAGACAAACTAGTTGACGAAGAAATTTTAGGTGAAGAGGCTCTTGAACTTAAGGTCGAAAATGTTGACGCCTTTAAATTAAAACAGCTTGAATTAGAACATGAACTTAGATTAAAAGAACTGGAAATGAAGGAAAGATTGGAAATAGATAAACAAGAAAAAGAAGATGAATTTAAATTAAAACAAGATGAACTTAAATTAAAACAGGCAGAACTTGAAATGAGGGAAAGGCTAGAGATGGAAAAACTGAAAATTGAAATGTTGAAAGAAGAAAGCAACACTAAAGTCCAGCCAAAATCAGATTATTTTGATGCAGCAAAAAATATACGTTTGGTACCAAAATTTTGTGAAAAAACAGTCGACAAATATTTTCCACAGTTTGAGAAAATTGCTAATAATTTGAAATGGCCAATGCCGTATTGGACTACGATGCTGCAAAGTGTTTTTGAGGGTAAGGCAGCTGAAATATACTCCGCACTTCCATCAGAAAAAAGTTCTGATTATGACACTGTGAAACAGGAAGTTTTGAAAGCCTATGAGCTAGTACCAGAAGCATATAGACAGAAATTTAGATCTTATAAAAAGTTTGATTCGCAAACCTATGTGGAATTTGCTCGGGAAAAAGAAGATCTATTTGATAAATGGCTTACTTCAAAGAAAACAAATAACAATTTTGATCACCTAAGACAATTGATGTTATTAGAAGAGTTCAAACAATGTGTTCATTCAGAATTAAAAACACATTTAGACGACAAAACTGTTGAGTCAATACATGATGCAGCTGTTATATCAGATAATTATACTCTTTCACATAAAAGAAGTTTCAAGGGTCAAAATTATAATACTTCCAGTGGAAATTACAAAAATCAAAGCACTGAGCATACTGATAGTAAGCCTGTTCCACAGAATAAGAGTCAGTCCAGTTATAATATGTCTAGTTCAAAATTTGATACTTTTGAGAAGAAGTCACTGACTTGTGCTTATTGTAAGAAGATTGGTCACCTGATGGCTGATTGTTTTAGACTCCAGAAGAAGAATGAACGAGATATTAAGCCAAAGACCAGTGCTTGTACGACACCTTATATTACCAGTACATTGGAATGTCCTGCGCGTCAGGCTTTTAAGTCCAGTTTTTGTGATTACATGGAGGAATATAAACCCTTTATGTCTGATGGGTTTGTTTCTATTGTTGATGATACCACTCTTCAGCCTATTAAGATTTTACGGGACACTGGAGCTTCTCAGTCTTTATTGTTAGAAGGTGTGTTGCCTTTGTCCGAGAAGACTTCTGTTGGTGCCTCCATTTTGTTACAAGGTGTAGAGTTGGGTTGTATAGATGTTCCTCTCCATCGTATTTATCTGAAGTCAGATTTGATAACTGGACCAGTTGTTGTAGGTGTTCGTCCTAATCTCCCTGTTGAGGGTGTTACATTATTGCTAGGAAATGATCTAGCTAGGAACAAAGTGGTTGCTGAACCAATTGTTACCAGTGAACCGGTGGTGGATGTTAAATCACCTGAAGATGATGCTGAATTGTATCCAGCTTGTGTTGTTACTAGGGGGATGGCTAGAAAACAACAAAATGAGAATTTGCAAGAAGACAAATTTGATTACATGGACCTTTCTGACACTTTTATAGCTGACATTGAAGGTCCTGGTAGCTCAGAAAAGGCCATTACAAAACCACCTAGTGTTAACAGGAATGTTATTATGCCATGGCCAGACGTTAACAGCCATTCATTAGACCGAGAAAATTTATCTGAAGAACAACATAAAGACCCTGAGGTTCTTCAGCTCAGCCAGAGAGCTCAACCACAGGAGGAAGCAGACAAAGTGGCCGAATGCTATTACCATCAGGACGGCATTTTAATGAGAAAGTGGAGGCCTCCTGATGCTACCCCAGAGGAGGAATGGAGAGTGGTGTACCAAGTGGTGGTGCCTAAAGTTTATAGGCAAGAAATTATTGGTCTTGCCCATGACACCCCCTTGGCTGGACACTTAGGTATAAGGAAGACTTGCCTAAAAATATTGCAACATTTCTACTGGCCCAGACTTAGAAACGATGTTGCAGAATACTGCAAATCATGCCATATATGCCAGGTTGTTGGTAAGCCCAACCAGAAAATACCACCAGCACCTCTTCTGCCTATTCCAGCCTTTGACGAACCTTTCAGCAGAGTTCTAATTGACTGCGTTGGACCTTTACCAAAGACCAAGACTGGAAATGCATATTTATTGACAATCATGTGTACATCTACTCGCTTTCCTGAAGCTATTCCGCTCAGAAATATCAAGACAACTACTATCGTCAAAGCTTTGATCAAATTTTTCACATTAGTAGGACTTCCTAAGTCTATACAGTCCGACCAGGGATCAAATTTCATGTCAGGTTTATTTCAGCAAGTCGTATACCAGTTAGGGATTGCTCAATACAGATCAAGTGCTTATCATCCAGAATCTCAAGGTGCCTTAGAACGTTTTCATCAAACATTGAAGAACATGATTAGAACTTTTTGTCTTCAATTTGACAGAGACTGGGATGATGGAGTTCACTTTCTACTTTTTGCAGTCCGAGAGGCTGTTCAAGAATCCCTTGGATTTAGTCCCTTTGAGTTGGTATTTGGTCATACTGTAAGGGGACCGTTAAAATTGATTAAGGAAAAGTGGCTTACTGAACATACTGACTTGAATCTTTTAGATTATGTATCTAGATTTAAAGAAAAATTGTTTACTGCTTGTCAAATTGCTCAGAAAAACTTAAAAAATGTACAGAACAAGATGAAAATATGGTATGATAAAGATGCCAGGGACAGAATTTTTGAGCCTGGTGATAAGGTACTTGTATTTTTGCCAGTCCCTGGACATCCTTTGCAGGCTAAATATTGTGGTCCTTATACAATAGAGAGTAAAATTAATGATTTGAATTATATTGTAAAAACTCCAGGTCGGCGCAAACAAAATAGAGTGTGTCATATTAATATGTTAAAACCATATTTTGAGCGTACTAATGTACTATGTGATAGTAAACCAGTTGCCACTTTAGGCATGGTTAAATTTGAGAACAATCATGACAAACCAGATGTAATTGAACCAACTTTTAGTTGTAAAACTATGGAAGAGACAGTTAGATTGAAAAATTCAGAAATTTTGTCAAATTTAGATTCAAAACTTGCACATCTGTCTTTTGATCGTAGAGAAGAAATAAAAACTTTGGTATTTTCTTTCAAAAATCTTTTTCCAGATGTGCCTAACAAAACAACTGCTGTTTGTCATGATGTTGATGTAGGAGATGCTTCTCCAATTAAGCAACATCCTTACCGGCTCAATCCACTCAAACTTGAAGTTATGAGAAAAGAAATTAAATATATGCTTGACAATGATATTATTGAGCCGAGTAACAGTGAATGGAGCTCTCCTTGTCTCCTTGTGCCAAAACCAGATAAAACCTTTCGTTTCGTGACTGATTTCAGAAAAGTAAATTCAGTCTCAAAATCTGATTCCTATCCGATTCCAAGGATAGACGATTGTATTGACAATATTGGTCAAGCAAAATTTGTGAGCAAATTTGATTTATTGAAAGGTTATTGGCAAGTTCCATTGACACAGAGAGCTCGTGAAATATCAGCTTTTGTTACACCAGATGGCTTATTTCAATATACTGTAATGCCGTTTGGCATGAAAAGTGCCCCAGCTACATTTCAAAGAATGATCAATAATGTTATAAAAGATTTAGACTGTTGTTATGCTTATATTGATGATCTAATTGTATGTAGTGATAGCTGGGAACAGCATTTAACACATTTGTATGATACTTTTGATAGATTGTCAAAATCAAATTTGACTGTTAATCTTGGTAAAAGTGAATTTTGTCAGGCTACTGTTGATTATTTAGGGCATACAGTTGGCCAAGGTCAAGTAAAACCTATAATGGCTAAAGTGGAAGCTATTTCCAAATTTCCTCCTCCTACAAATAGAAAACAACTTATGAGATATTTAGGCATGATTGGATTTTATAGGAAATTTTGTTCAAATTTTGCTACTGTTGTTCAACCATTGACTCATCTTTTACGAAAAGACTCTAAATTTATCTGGAGTGAAAATTGTCAAAACGCTTTTGAAAATAGCAAATCACTTTTAATTAATAGTCCAGTTCTGATTACTCCAGACTTTGAAAAACAATTTAAACTTGCCGTTGATGCAAGCGATGTAGGAATAGGAGCTGTTTTATATCAAGAGACAGATGATAATGTTGAAAAACCTATATCATATTTTTCTAAGAAATTAGATAAACATCAGAAAAATTATTCAACTATTGAAAAAGAGTGTTTTGCAATGTTGTCAGCACTTCAACATTTTGATGTATATTTGAATCCCACTGTATATCCTATTCTTGTTTATACTGATCATAATCCTCTCACCTTCATGCATAAAATGAGAAACAAGAATCAGAGGTTGACTAGGTGGAGTTTATTGTTACAGGAATATGATGTAATTGTAAAACATATTAAGGGTAAAGATAATGTAATAGCTGATGCTTTATCTAGAGCTTATTAAATCACTTTGTATATTTTATGTATTTTTGTTCATATTATTCATGATAAGTTTTTGTTACACTAAAACTTCTTTTAAGGGGGGAGGTGTTATGATATTGTAATGGTTATGTTTATTTATGTTGGCCTAATTTGTGTTGAATGGCCTGATAGTTGTTTACCAAATAATTATATAACTGTGCAGTTTATGAATCACTGGAACAATCACAGAATGATTGGAACTTTCTAGAATGATCCTTATAAAAGATGCGTAATTTAAACTTCTACGTTATTCCAGAAACTTCCGTTGTAACTTTCCAGGATTTTCCACAATGTTCCATTATAGAGTGTTCAAGAACTTTCCATGACAACACTATATATACAGACACTAAAGTTAAACTCTTATAATTAAACTTGGACATAGACATTGATAGACATTAGTATTCACAGCATTTGGATTGACACTTTTATTCTACAAACAACATCATACTGGATTATGACATTAGTAGTGAACGTAATATTCAAATTGGATTCCGAAAGATTTCCGGATACAGATAAAGATAACAGATTGGACTCATATTTTGACAGTTAAGTTAACAGTAATATTTGTGTAATACCTTTTGTAAACTTTTGTATATTAAATATTGTTAAATTTTACTATTGATTTGTGTCTTTTGTTGGCTACAATTTAAAGGCGATTTCTGGCCGTAACAGTGTGCTTGCTGAAATGGCGAAACCTTCGAAAGTGCCGGATTTTGAACTCATTGTCACCGTCTGAGCAGCTATAGGTATTCTAAAAAATGGGTGACAACTGTATCGGAAAGAGACAATCGAGTGCACCTTTTTATGTTAGAGCGTGTTCGAGTTGAATATTTTGTCTCGAAAACGTACAAAGCAAGAATATTTGGCATATCATCTCGCTTCAAATTCTATCATTTTTATATATGAATAAAAAAACAGAGTAGGTGTGTTCGAATAGCTTTTTTGTTTACTAAAAGTACTTGACGACAGTCTTTCAAGTTGGATAATGAAAATGCATATCTTGGGGGAAAGAAAAAAAAATTGTGTGTGTGATAACTAAAAGTGTAAAGTCTTCAACCACTCAAAAAATAAGTCTGCCCTTCCAGGAAATATTGAATTAGAATGTTTTTAATTTTTATGAATTTTCAAAAACTTCACCTGACAACCGATAAGACAATAGTTATAAGTTAAATAAATGCAGACACGATCATTATATGATGCTCATTAGCTAGTAGATACATTTGTCTCTTAAAATACAACTGACATATAAGGATCGGTTGGTGCTATGCGGATATATTTATCGGTTTTTAGCTCACCTGGCATAGCCATGTGAGCTTATGCCATCACTTGGCGTCCGTCGTCGTCGTCGTCGTAAACTATTTCAAGAATCTTCTCCTCTGAAACTACTAGACCAAATACTTCCAAACTTTAACTTAATGTTCCTTAGGGTATCTAGTTTATAAATTGTATCCGAAGTTTTGATCCATCAACAAACATGGTCGCCATGGCTAAAAATAGAACATAGGAGTCAAATGCAGTTTTTGGCTTATATCTCAAAAACGAAAGCATTTAGAGCAAATCTGACATGGGGTAAAAATATTCATTAGGTCAAGATCTATCAGCCCTGTAATTTTCAGATGAATCTAACAATCCATTGTTGGGTTACTGCCACTTAATTGGTAATTTTAAGGAAATTTTGCAGTTTTGATTTATTATCTTGAATATTATTGAAGATAAAAAAAAATTTAACATGACCAATATTGTCAATTGACCGTTTAAGGAGTTATTGCCCTTTAAAGACAAATTTGCTCTATTTGTTCATCAAACTTGCTTAAATTAAAAAATCTTCTCCTCTGAAACAACTGGGCCAAATACTCTCAAACTTTAAATGAATGTTCGTTGGGGTATCTACTTTCTAAATTGTATCCGAAGTTTTGATCCATCAACAAACATGGCCGCTACGGCTAAAAATAGAACACAGGGATCAAATGCAGTTTTTGGCTTATATCTCAAAAACTAAAGCATTAAAGCATTTGTCATGGTTAAAAATGTTCAATAGGTCATGATCTATCAGCCCTGAAATTTTCAGACGAATCTAACAATCCATTGTTGGGTTGCTGCCACTAAATTGGTAATTTTAAGGAAATTTTGCAGTTTTTGGTTATTATCTTGAATATTATTAAATATAAAGATAAACTGTATACAGCAGAAATGTTTGGCAAAGTAAGATCTACAAATAAACAATATGATCAACATTTAAATGGCATTTTAAAGCAAAAATAATAATTGTGAAAGGTTTAAGCAAAACGTTTCAGGTGAGCGAATCAGTCAAGAGCCTCTTGTCTATTCTTCTTTTCTTTCTCCGTGTATTGTGAAGACCGATCTGTGGAGTTGGATTAGGCTCAGGTACTGACGGACCTGGCACAGGAGAGGATGGAAGTGTACGAGTTTGAGCATGATTGTTAGCCTCTTTTTCTTTCTGCTATGTTTTTTTCTTCCATTTTTTTCTTTGTATCGATGTTCTCTTTGCGTCATTTCATTAATATGTTTCAACTTTCCTTCAGCAAAATCTTGTTGATATTTTGCTCTGCACTTTGCCCTTTTAAAAGGATCTGCGTCTCGTCGTTGTCGATAGCGAAGTTGTTTTTCTGCATTTGTGAGTGCCATGCTAAATTTCCTGTAAATATATAGAAAACATATTTATCAATAAAAAATGAAGCATTATTATGATAAATCTGACTGCTTTATGTCATTTGTGTTACTGCATATGTTACTTTTGTTACTTTTTCTATTATTATAGGATAAACAATTTTTGTGACAAAGAATACATTATGATAATGATAAAAAAAAATAAGTGTAAATGGTATTTTTATCGTAATTACACCCTATATAAGAATTATTTTTTCCTTAAAGTCTACATATACATGTTCTTCCCCCATTATATCGTCTAATTTCATTATTTCTGTCAAGAGCTTCAGTTTTTCATTTGATGATTTTAGAACAAAAACACAATTTTTTTTCGTTACTAGTCCACTCTGATTTTACAATTCTATCTATTTTGAACTCCGACAATATAACTTTACAACTGGAAGTGTTTATATTTTGCTCTAATCCCCGAGGGTGACTGGGGTATAGAAATATGGTCACTTGGTCTTCTCCCGACCGGCAGTAAAACGCTTGCCGAAGTGGGGCGTCCGTTTGGCTGTGCGGGATGTATCAAGTTCGCAGTCACGTCCGGTCAGAAAGGGACGTTAAATCCGATGCCTCGTGTTAAGAGAGTCCACCCTCTTTGCACGTTAAGAACCCTTACAACAACTCTTTGAGGGGTCCATAGGTGGCCTGTTGCAAGGCAAAATTTCTGTCCCTATCCAATATACCCTCCTTTTCCGGTGGCAGTCCAAATTTCTCCGACCATCTGGCCTCTATTGTATCAACCTACCTATTGTATTTATTGTGAACTTGTTCTCGTCCTGAATATGCATGAAATATTTGCCACTGGACGTTAAGCAACCAACAACAATCAATAAGAATACGAGCTTTTGATTGGCTGATGGCAAGTGTATTATTCGCATATTCTAACACTTTTTCCTCATTTCAAACGAATCTGACTGTTTTTCACCATTGCCGGGGAATATGCCTCAAATACCTGGTATTTGCCATTTTGGATATTCCTTTTTTACCCTCGCGAGCATTTTCCGGCCATTTTTTCGGATATGACGTTACATAAAGACAGCGCGAACGCGTAAGTAAAAGTACATGTAAAGTTCCCGCGGTATATTTTATGGCAGTACTTGTCCTTAAATAAATATTTCGTTTTCCTAGTACAGAGAGTTAAAATACAAATTTCTTCGGTGTAATTAAACAGATATATCATGTTATGGAGGGGTAATTTAAGTCCTTCGACTTGCATTTTTCGCAAATACCCCTCCATAACATGATATATCTGTTCATAATCATCTTGCTAAACTGATAATTTTTCATTCAATAACTTACAAAGAACTATTGATTTGTCATTTGTGTTACCAATTTTGTCCTTTGTGTTACTTTTTTAATGGTAACACAAATGACAGTAACACAAGTGACATACGGGCATGTAAATTGCACTTTTTATGAAATATATTCTCCCTAACAGCATGAGTTGTCGTCTGTCATGGTATTAAGTTTTCTAAAACAAAAACACTGGTTATAAAAATAATGTGAATTTATTATGTACATACCTTTAAACTCAAGTTTGATGTCAAAACTGCATCATGTTGTCTGCTAAAATACCCATAATTCTAAAGAGGAAGAAACTATTTTTGATATTAATTCATAAAGAGAGATAACCCCAACTCAAGTTTTGTTTTACAAAGTAACACAAGTGACGCATTAAAACGGAACATCGAACACACCTATTTTAATATTTTTTTCGTAGATAGTTGACTTTTCTTTTTTTTTAAGTTTCTAAATTCAAAAGAAGTCAATGGACGGGAAAATAACACACCAAAGCAGAAACACAAATATTCAGTATTATGCAAAGATTTGGGTATATCTTTATCAAACTGTGGCGCACTTACATGCATTTTTAAGCATACCTAGCAATTTCTAGTACAGTCCCGAAAAACTGCTTAATTCCTTGCCACTAAGCAAAATGCAAACTTAATTTGTAATATTTTCTGTATAAAGTTTATACTTAAAGGTGTTGCATCAACAACATTAATAGACAGATTGACTGGCAGTATAATCCTAGATTAAAGGTTGATCTTTGACCTATAATTAAATCATAAATCAAATATCAAATCAATGTCCTCAAGCATGATGTAAAACTTAATATTAATATTTACTAAAACATTCTATTAAAGGACCATAACTCTGGGGGGAAATCATTTGATCGGACCACAATATAGATGCGACATGTAAATTTTAGTAATAAACATATATATACCAAATATCAACATAAAATATCAAAGGATGACGAAGTAATGAGTAAATTGACTTTCCAGGTTGACAAATTAGACAGAGAGGAAATATATTGTTTCCTTTGGCATTTCTTTTAGAGGACTAACAAATACATATTCATACACTTTCACCAATACAATATGATCAATTACCTTCTTAAAAAGTTTTGAAAGTTTTTCTTCGATGGGTTTGTTCTTGGCTATATTCTGTCTTTCCTAACGAATAAAACAAATGGAATGTATGTGGACACTGTCTTTGTACGGTATATTCGCTGAAAGCATCCAACTTGTTAGTCCTTTGGATGTTTTTGTCATATACTTAAATGTCCACTTTTGTCTTCCAGACTCGTGTGACTTCATCATAGTCACAGTGTGTTTTGGAAATAACAATACAAAATACATTTTTGTTCTTGAAAGTGACACTATTTGCAGTTTAGAATTCCTTCTCGGTTCTCCTTGGTGACCCTGAAGACATGGTGACTGATGATGATGGAGTCGGAGAAGAATTGAATGATTGATTGTTTGTTGCTTAACGCCTTATTAGCACAAAAAGGCTATATCGCGGCGACAGCTAATTCGAATATTTTTTACAATTTATAGCATATTTTTAAAATAAGACAAAAAGTCCTTCAATATACTAAAATTCTTGACTAAAGCAAATTGATTAAATACAAATAAAAATCAGCAGCAAAAAAACGTGATAAAAAATAAAAACGATTTAAATATAATAACATTTTTATATTCTATAATAAATTCCAATTTCTTTTAAAAATGGAACATTATTGAATAAATCATACATATTATCGACATTGAAATGCTTCTTACGAATATCATCAAAGTCAAAACAATTAATTAAAACATGTTTAATAGTATACTTGCAGTTGCAAGGAACACATTGTGGTTCATCTTCATTTTTAAAAAGATACTCGTGTGTTATTCTAGTATGACCAATACGACATCTAGTAATAACACGCTGATCTTTTCTGCACATAATATTATTAAAAGGTTTGCCTTAATTAGGTTTAATTTCATGCAATTTATTATCATCTTTTTAACTCCATTTATTTTTCAATATATTAAAAACATTTTCTCTAATATTAGATTTAAAATCAGTATATGGTATATCACAGTTAGATGGAGGGTCACCCAGGGCATTCTTTGCCTCAAGGTCTACAGCTGTGTTTCCAAGGATTCCAACATGGCTTGGAACCCATAGAAATAGTATTTCTTTCAGAAGAATTTTTAAATTCCTCATTACATATAAAATTTTGAGAATTGTTGGGTTTTTAATTTTAGTATTTCGTATAGCTTGTAAGCATGAAAGTGAATCCGAACATATAATTAATTTGGATTTATCTGATGAAGCAATAAATTCCAAAGCCAAAAGTATTGCTTCTGCTTCAGCAGTTAAGATGGATGCATCAGATGACCCTGAAGACATGGTGACTGATGAAGATGAAGTCGGAGAATAAACTGGTGTGACGGCAGGAGAAACAATAGGCGTGTTGATAGGGAAACTGTGATGGATTTCGACACAGGTGAGTTTTCTCTTTTTTTTTTATGATTTGTTGCTGGCTCATGTGTTAAGGGTAGAATACGCTTCACATCTACGGATTGGCATTTCTTCACACTCACCCCATTCATTTGTACAAGATATCTGGAAAAAAAAACAGATACATGTAGTAATAAAATAATGGCATACATTTGAATATACAACGTGCAATGTTTGTCTGGCAGAATGTATACTAGCAATTAAGCTACTATCTCATTAATTTGGTCTCTGATGGATAGTTGTCTTATTTGGAATCTTACTACGTACAAAATATTATCTTTGTTTTCTTTTCTTAAATTGACACATATGAAGCCACCTGGAGAAGCTTGGCCGCAGCAAAAGGTTTTCAAGGTGCTGTGACCTTTTCATATCCAACTAAGTCAGACATCACGTGACTTCTGTGACCTATACAAATTGCCATTTTGAATTATATTGGCCCATATTAAATCCACAGGTGCTTCATTAAAGATAAATTTTATCATACACCTGACCTGTAAATTTTGCAAATCAATCCTTGATATTACAATAAACAATGGTTGAATTCCGTAGTCGGTCCAATAACCATCGTTCATGTTACAAAACAAACAAAAACTATTCTCACAGGTCATCTTCGCTTGATTATGTTACTTTCCAAGTCAACGAAGTACACACCGAGAAGAAGCAGAGACAATTGTGGACCCACGAGCTCCACACGTTACTAAAAGGATACAGGCAAGATAAAAGAATAATTTAATACACCACATCGTCCATTCTATCTTGTAATATTGGCCAATGGACGTTGTAAACTCGAACCACCAATTTTGTAAATAATCTTGAAAAGTCATTCAAAAAATTATGAATGATTTACGAGGTAGCTAAATGAAAGTGCAGCATGTACATTGAGCTGCAAAATTTTCTTATCTTCTTCATGTGATATCACCTGGACATGTGCCCGAGAGTTGAAGCTAGTTTGTCTAACGAAATGGTGCATTTATTATTATCGTTTTGTAATTATTTTTTAAATATCGTGATATGTACATAACAAATGGTGTTAAAATTACACTGTAAGGCACTCTATATAAATTTGTATGTGTGTATTAAATGAATTAATCACTGCACTGATTAATCCACACGCTCACAATTGTGTAGGTCATGTGTTGCTATTTATAGGCACGTAGATACCAATTGATGTATCATGTATATCATATAACGACGAATATAAAGTACAACAGATTAATATATCGCTAAACTGTAAACCATTGGTTATCAACAAAGAAACTTGGCATGTTCATGAGGGGGATGCACGACCTAACTTAACATCCACTCAAATTTTGAATGATTTACGAGAAAGCTAAATTTCTTGACATTTTTTCAAAACTTTTGATTTTGCCATTTGATTGGACTTTCCTTTTTGAATTTTCCTTGGAGTTCAGTATTTTTGTTAGTTCACGTGTTAATACCTCCCTGAGGAAAAATATTTCTGAAGTAATAGCAACGTCAAAATCACTTACGTTGGCAGAAATATTTTTGTTGGTATTGTAACACGAACTGGCATTTCCGGCCAAACTTTTCTCAACAATGTCCAGCTGAAATTACAAAAGTCTATATATAGACATGCTAAAGGTCAGCTGGACTTTTAAAAGATGAGTATGATTCATTTTATTAAGCAGTATGACTTATAAGACCTATAAATATAAATCCTCAGAAAAGCAATCAAGGCTTGAAAATTTAACAACACGCGTCAAATATCAGTATAATTATAATTCTGGCTTCCAACAAATGCTGACATACATAATTTATAACAATTTTACTGCCAAAAATTTAAGATATCATGATTGACAGGCTGTTACATTAACAATTATATTTCTTAAAAGTTCTCAATTCACATTTTAATAATGTCAAATATTCAGTTCAATTATTTTGCTTTTCAAAACTTTTCTAGCATAGCCAACTGCCTCTGTGACTCCTTTATTGAGTTCCTCCTCAGAAGGTTGGGTTTTCTGGTTTATTTTGCACCATACCTTAATATAATCTGAAAATACAAAAATAGATTGCATTATGCATCTATGCTGGTTATTTCTTTTTTGTTGTACGGACTCATAAGTAAGAAGAGTTTGGTACATGAAATATACATACAATTTTTGTTTGTTTTGAGCCATGGGCTAATATATATAATATATGGTGCTATCTTGTAAATTTCCTCCTTCTCAACCACAAACTTCCTAGTACTTTTATACGCTGATAGGTTATTGATACCAACACTGAACTTGACGTCGTCGAACTTTATTATGCCTCTCTTTGTCCCACTGAATGGAAGTTGAGCTGAAAAATACATTTGGATTGTATATAAAATTTCATATCATCTTGTGCGACAAATGACTAAAAACATTTAAAGAAATTACAAAATCTGATCCGGTAGATCGTTCAAAAGTGAAAGATGATCTTTTAACATTCCCTAAAATATGTCACCAGTGACATTAATTATCAAGTATAATGTACGATTTATAAGAAAAAATTCTGGAACATATACGTTACTAACTTTTTGGTCGATACTTCGTCAAGCGTTTTACTGCCGGTCGGGAGAAGACCAAGTGACCATATTTCTATACCCTAGTTCCCTTGAGGTCAATTGTTTTAGACATTTTTTCTGTGACAGAAAGGGGTTTCAGTAAGTATGCTCATGTCTTCCCCCATTTTCCTTTAGGTTGTGAGGCCGAGGACGGACCATACGAGGAATGTTATTGTTCGGGTCGTTGTGTATGCTCGTGTCCTCTTTGCCACCATTTGCCATAAGGTTGTGAGATGTGTTAAGATTAAGTAATTAACACCACTGATGTTCGAAATCGCAGAAGCAGATATCAGGTACAATCTGTCCTGTTCACACGTTAACTTTCCTGTAGTCTTGTATGCCGAGATGTTGTTGATACCTACACTCTACTTTACTTCATCGAATTTCATTATGATTTTTTCCATCTTTGCGATGGATTGAAATTCTTATGAAAAACAAGGTTATACTTTAAATCAAATGTAAAACTGATATATGTTAAATACTGTTCATATTTATGTCTCTGTTGGTTCTAAACATGTTTTTCTCTTGCCCATTTAAGTCATATGGAATTAATATTTTCAGTGCCTCATGATAGCTGTAATATGTTGGAATAAGAGCAATCTGTGTATCAAGACATCTGTTTACATATGTGAACGGACTGACCTAACATTCAAGTAAAAGTAACGTTTTCCGGATACCTTTTTACTTAATGCTAGCGCAGCCACGAAATAACCAAATAAACCAGGTTCTTTACATATACTATGAAGACTAGTTCTGGCCTGGACACCTTGTCACACTAGGGGACAAGTGTCTACAACAACCAACATAACGGACAATTCTCGGGAAGGACAAAAGTAATACTTGACTGGATAATGATTTGGACAAGTATAAGTCAGCATTCTAGGAAGGAAAGTCTTAAAGAAATAATACCTAAATTATCATATTTATTTCATACCAAAATACACAATAAATATTCTAATATTATGACAGTTAGTTGTACAACAATACAGAAGTTAAATAAAGGGGGAAAATGTCTTACTTTAAGTAGGGCTTTTAAGCTGTATCATATAAACCATTTTATACCCAAGTCCTAAAGTTTTAACCCTAAACAATGCCAAAACTTTTAAGAGACGAACAGTTATAGTAAAAAGCATGGCTGTAATGAATACTGATAGTTACCTTCAATGAAAGTATGAATTATGGACAATGTATAAAATGTGAATTCAGTATGTAATTAAAAACAAAATGACTGTACAAATGGTACTTTCTTGAAATAAGATTTGCAATTTAACCAACACCATTTTACCTTTAACTATGAATAACCGGTTTAGAAAAGGAGTCAATTTATTGTGTATATAAAATCAGGTGAAAGTTCTCATGTAAACAATTGTAATTATATAAAAAGTAACAAGGGAGTTAACAAACTAGCTCTTAATTCCAATATTGCCACATTCCTCCCCACTTAAAGATCAAATGTCATCATTTTATCTAACAAAAATAATGAAGAAGTCTGTATACGTAATAGCACATGTATATACAAAAATATATCAAAATGTTCAATAAATATGTATACAAAATTCCAATAAATATGTAACAAAATATTAAAAAAATATGCATCAAAAATATATCAAAAATAAAAATATGCATAAAAATATTAAAAAAATATGCATCAAAATATTCCGTAAATGTATATAAGGAATATAAACAAAAATTGGTCACTGAATGTCAATGTTTCTTTACTTTTATTACTGTCCTTGTCAAAGTATTCTTGTCGAAATTACATTTTAAATGTTCGTCCCTCGAACTATAGTGTGTGTCCTCTACTTTTGGTTTCTTTCCCGACTCCACATATCGTTTACATGTTTCTTGAGCCTCTTCCTTAGCTTTTCTTTTCCTTTCCTGAACTTCTCCCTCGTTTGTTCTTCTTCCCTTTCCTTTACGTCTCCGACTCGATATGGCAAAGCATCCATTCGATCAATGAAATTTTTATTAGTAACCTCTATACATCTATATCTATCTTCAGAGCATTTTAGACGAATTGGTCCAGAACAGTAATAGTAAACAGCATGGCTGTAATGAATACTGATAGTTACTTTTGAGGAAAGTATGAACTCTGGACAATGTATAAAATTTGAATTCAGTATAAAATTAATAACAAAATGACTTAACAAATGGTACTTTCTTGAAATAAGATTTGCAATTTAACCAACACCATCTTACCTTTAACTATGATTAACCGGTTTAGAAAGAAGTCCATTTATTGAGTACATAAACACAGGTGACAGTTCTCATGTAAACGATTATAATTATATAAAAAGTTAATACGCTCAAGCTAACAAGGGAGCTAACAAACTAACTCTTAATTCCAATATTGCCACACATATACATGATCAATAAGATTCCCACTTTCTAATTTTTTACTATTAAGAAATTGTCTGAAGCCTTTTGATGACATGAAATTAAGTACTGTACAACCACCTTTCAAAATATCTTGATTAAATTACCGATTACAACATTTTTGCTGATAAGTCTTCTAACTTACATATTAATATCTCCTATTTTTCCTAGATTATACTTCTGAGTTCTGTATACAGTAGCAACTAAAATATGTCTACTTGATATCTTGAAAACAATACATTTTAAGTTTGAGGTCAAGTTGCATATTTCAGTCAAGTAATGCAAAAGTCAGCACCATATCTACTGGCTAAGATTGAAATTGCTATCTTGTTGATTTCCTCCTTCTCAACCACAAACTTCCCGGTACTTCTATACGCTGATAGGTTATTGATGCCAACACTGAACTTGACGTTGTCAAACTTTATTATGCCTCTCTTCGTCCCACTGAATGGACGTTGAGGTGGCATGGTTTAAAAAAAATAGATAATTTAAATTGTATATCAAATTTTATATCATCTTACACAACAAATGATTTAAAACATATGAAGACATTATAAAATCTAATCCGGCAAATGGCTCAGAAGTGAAACATGATCTTTTAACATTACCTAAAATATGTCACAAGTCACTTTAAATATCAAGTATTATGTACGATTTATAAGAAATAATTGTGGAATCTAAAAAAGATACCCAGGTATTCAATAACTTTACTGTCTTTTAAGCTGATAGAGAAATTCCTTATGACAATTATAGACAACAAAGTTTCTTTGGTGTGAACTGCGTCATCGCTCTGTGGCCCTATTAATAAAAAATCATTTAAAATATGAAGAATGTTCCTGGCGTATATAATTATAATCCTGGTACTTTTGATTACTATTCCTTGTACTGTAATTTTTATTAGCTATCCAGCACACTGCTTGCGAATAAATGCGATAAATGTGCCGCAGCTTGAATGGAAAACTACCTGTGATACTCATAAAATTCCCTGCCACCATATCTGGTAGCCACATCCACTATACCTCTTTAATAAAAGTTCATTCCGCCTCTGGGGATATGCTGAACACATCTCATTTCTGTAAATGCTAAATGCTTGAACAGTTCTATCTGGGATCCGGAAACTGTTCAATGTTATCACTACACAGGCCAGGGTAAAAAGGTATTTACAGGGATGCAAGATTAACGTTCCTATCTGCTGTAATGTTTTGTCTTAGTTGAGGCGAAATAGTTTCCACCAAAGGCAGTGATTCTGCAGAATAACTGTAACAGGTTCGTGTGTATCCTCTTGTATCACTGACTTCTTGAGTCTTGACAACACTTACTGCAGCGGCTATAGGAATATGCATATAACAGGACGATGTCTAAAAGCAATGCAGAGTCGACTAACAATTTGTACTATGTTACGTTTTACAAAATTGATGTAACTGTAATTGATTGATTGTTGGTCGCTTAACGTCCAGTGGCAAATATTTCATGCATATTCAGGACGAGAACAAGTTCACAATAAATGCAATAGGTAGGTTGATACAATAGAGGCCATCTGGAATGATGGTCGGGGAAATTTGGACTGCCACCGGAAAAGGAGGGTATATTGGATAGGGACAGAAATTTTAGAACTATGAACAAAAATTAATAACAGAAAAATTGTACACATGTAAAGAAAGCTACCTACCAGTATTAATCTTGTAGAACGGCTCTGCCTTAAGGGACTTGTTTGTTGTTCTTGCCCTTTAAACTGAAAAAAGACTCTCAGTACGTCTCGTTATTCTTCGCAGGGTATCACCAATATGTTTACCTTCTAAGTATTATAGAACACGCACCTGAAATGACATAATGATTTGTTAACATCAACAAAAATAAACAAACATAAAAATATTTGTATCAAAGGGTAATCACTCCAGTATCATATTCAACAATATTAATTTTGCTTTTGCTTGAAATAAATACTCCTTTGTTCTCATCAGTTGCATTATATATATATATAATAATTTCTCATCATGTGTAACATCCTCTATTAATAAGTTTCATGCAAAAGTTCAATAAAGCTGTATATTACAATAAGAGAAAGAGTACAAGAAAAGAGATATTCACAAACATGACAAATAAAATGCAAAAATACTGGCATTTATTTCATTTTAATAGTGATTGATTGTTGGTGGCTTAATACCGCAGTTCCACAAGGCCACGATCGCACTACGATCTGTGCAAAAAATGCAAATTTTGATGATCGTAGTAAGGTTGTATCACGGTAGTTGTGTGATCTTTACGATCGTGATAAGCGTGGCTAACATGTTCAATAAAATCGTGGTGCGGTCGTGGCGAAGTCAGGTCGTAGAAAAAGCGTGCAAGACCATATTACGATGCTAGCACGCCCTTGTCGTCCTCATCACGCTTTTCTTACGACCTGACTACGTTCATATTACGACCACCATTCTTATTGTCATTTTTTACATTTGATATATTAAATCTCTCAAAGTTTTGTTAGTCTGTATAAATAATTGATTGTTGTTTGCTTAACGTCAAGTGGCAAATATTTCGTGCATATTCAGGAAACAATAAATACAATAGGTTTGTCGTGTCAAAAAGGATGATAGTCGGGGAAATTCCGACTGCCACTGGAAAATAAGGATTTATTGGATAGGGACAAAAATTTTGCCTTACAACATGCCACCTACGGGACCTTAAAGAGTTGTTGTTAGGGTTCTTAACGTGCAAAGAGCGTGCCACTCTTTCCACGAGACATCGGATTTAACGTCCCCATTCTAACCGGACGTGACTGAGAACTTAATACAACCCGCATAGCCAAACGCACGCCCCACTTCGGCAAGCGTTTTACTGCCGTTCGGGAGAAGACCAAGTGATCATATTTCTATTCCCCAGTCACCCTTTGTATGTAATAAGGACTTCTTGCTCATTTTCTCTAACGTTTTTATATGACCGCAAATTTTGAAAAAAATTTCGTCGTATATTGCTATCACGTTGGCGTCGTCGTCGTCGTCGTTGTCGTCGTCGTCGTCGTCGTCGTCGTCGTCCGAATACTTTTAGTTTTCGCACTCTAACTTTAGTAAAAGTGAATATAAATCTATAAAATTTTATAACAAGGTTTATGACCACAAAAGGAAGTTTGGGAGTTTTGGTTTCAACAGTGTAGGAATTAGGGGCCAAAAAAGGGCCCAAATAAGCATTATTCTTGGTTTTCGCACAATAACTTTAGTTTAAGTAAATAGAAATAATGAAATTTAAACACAATGTTTATGACCACAAAAGGAAGGTTGGTATTGATTTTGGGAGTTTAGGTCCCAACAGTTTAGGAATTAGGGGCCAAAAAGGGACCCAAATAAGCATTTTTCTTGGTTTTCGCACCATAACTTTAGTATAAGTAAATAGAAATCTATGAAATTTAAACACAAGGTTTATGACCATAAAAGGAAGGTTGGTAATGATTTTGGGAGTTTTGATCCCAACAGTTTAGGAATAAGGGGCCCAAAGGGTCCAAAATTCAACTTTGTTTGATTTCATCAAAATTGAATAATTGGGGTTCTTTGATATGCCGAATCTAACTGTGTAGGTAGATTTTTAACTTTTGGTCCCGTTTTCAAATTGGTCTACATTAAGGTCCAAAGGGTCCAAAATTAAACTTCGTTTGATTTTGACAAAAAATTAATCGGTTGAGTTCTTTGATATGCTGAATCTAAAAATTTACTTAGATTCTTGATTATCGGCCCAGTTTTCAAGTTGGTCCAAATCGGGGTCCAAAATTAAACTTTGTTTGATTTCATCAAAAATTGAATAAATGGGGTTCATTGATATGCCAAATCTAACTGTGTATGTAGATTCCTCATTTTTGGTCTTGTTTTCAAATTGGTCTACATTAAAGTCCAAAGGGTCCGAAATTAAACTTAGTTTGAGTTTAACAAAAATTGAAATCTTAGAGTTCTTTGATATGCTGAATCCAAACATGTACTTAGATTTTTTATTATGGGCCCAGTTTTCAAGTTGGTCCAAATCAGGATCTAAAATTATTATATTAAGTTTTGTGCAATAGCAAGTCTTTTCAATTGCACAGTATTGCGCAATGGCAAGAAATATCTTATTGCAAAATATTGTGAAAAAGCAATTTTGTTTTTAATTAGAGTTATCTTTCTTTGTCCAGAATAGTAAGCAAGAAATATCTAGTTGTAAGAATTTTTTTTATTTGGAGTTATCTTTCTTTGTCCAGAATCAACTTAAATCTTTGTTATATATACAATATACAATGTATATTCACTTTTTACTACCAACTGATAAATTAAAATAATCTTTACCATTCAGTGATAACAAGCAGTTTTTTTACATCTTAATATTTTATGATGTATTTAAATGAGTAGTAATTGTTGCAAACTCCATTAGAAATTTTAATTGAGATTAGTTTTGGAATAAGGGAAAGGGGGATGTGATTAAAAAAATTGGGTTCAATTTTCTCATTTGAAATTTCATAAATAAAAAGAAAATTTCTTCAAACATTTTTTTGAGAGGAATAATATTCAACAGCATAGTGAATTGCTCTAAGAGAAAACAAAAATTTTAATCTCATTAGAACACATTCATTCTGAGTCAGAAACCTATGCTGTGTCAACTATTTAATCACAATCCAAATTTAGAGCTGAATCCAGCTTGAATGTTATGTCCATACTTGCCCCAACCGTTCAGGGTTCAACCTCTGCGGTCGTATAAAGCTACGCCCTGCGGAGCATCTGGTTATTTATATTAGACCGTTGGTTTTCCCGCTTGTATGTTTTAAATTAGTTATTTTTGTGGCCCTTTATAGCTTGCTGTTTGGAGTAAGTCAAGGTTCTGAGTTGAAGGCAGTACCTTGGCCTATAGTGGTTTACTTTTATAAATTGTTACTTGGATTGAGAGTTGTCGCATAGGCACTCATACCACACATTCCTATATATATTGACACAACTGTGTCATCTCTGCTATCGTTTACTCAAATATCGTCATTTTAGCTTAATGGACCAGCAACAGATTGTAATTTAGGTTGGATTCTTAAGTCCGACATCTTTTGATCAAAATTCGTTACTATCAGAGCTCCCTCTGCCTCTACATCAACCCCAACCAAAACACCGACGTGTTTTAGTTGATTTTTGTGGCATGACTGTATTGTTGCCGCGATATCTATGTATTAATCAGAAATAGAAGGAATGGAAAACGATGTTGACGTTTTTGCTGAAAACGTAGTAAGATTGCGGTATGAGCGTAGAATAGTCATGGTTAGAACGTGCTATTATAATCGCAGTAGAAGCATGGTAAGATCGTGTTACAATCGGATAACTCGTGGTATGGTCGTAGTGAGAACGTGATGAGCGTAGAAAGATCTCAATAAGCGTAGTGAGATCGCAGAACAAGCACGGTGAGAACGTGGCATCTTTGTAGAAGCGTAATGAGGATATAGAAGCATCGTGAAAGCAACGGAAATTTACATGTTCATACCGCTCATACAGCGACCTCACCACGATCTGAATTTATTTTAGATCGCGGTGGGACTTGGGCTTTACGCCGCATTAGCACTAAAAGGCTATACCGCGGCGAAATCGAATTCGATTATTTTTACAATTTAAAACATAATTTGAAAAAAAGACAAAAGGTCCTTCAATAAACTAAAATTCTCGACTAAAGCAATTTGATTATTTACAAATATAAATCAACAGTAAGATAACGTGATAAAAACATTTTTATATTTTAAAATAAATTCCAATATCTTTTTAGAATGCAACAATATTTGTATATGGAACATTATTAAATTTTCATAGTGTATAACGTTATTGTTTTCAGTAGCGCTATCACATAACTATCCAACCAACATAGTTGATGGATTGTTCAGATACTGTGCTTATCTTTTGAAAATGGGTGCTTCCTTCAAAGTCAGCTAAAAATAGTATATAATGTAAAGTTCATATTGAAACCAAAATATAAACAATTAATGCTGTTAATGAAGGAAGAGACCATGTTGAGACTTTCCGCTCAAGTTAATAAAGTTAAATGTTTACGATTCAAATTGATTGATTGTTGGTTACTTTAAGCCATATTAGCACAATAAAAATTAAAAACGACTTAAATATAATAACATTTTTGTATTCTATAATAAACTGCAATTTCTTTTAAAAAATGCAATAATATTTGTAAATGGAACATACTTGAATAAATTGTACATATTATTGACATTGAAATGCTTCTTACAAATATCGTTGCAAGGCAAAATTTCTGTCCATATCCAATATACCCTCATTTTCTAGTGGCAGTCCAAATTTCCCCGACCATTATCCTAGATGGCCTCTATTACAACAACCTACCTATTGTATTTATTGTTAACTTGTTCTCGTCCTGAATATGCATGAAATATTTGCCACTGGACGTTAAGCAACAACAATCAATGAATCAATCTTTCGAATATCAGCAAAGTCAATACAATTAATTAAAACATGTTTAACAGTTTACTTGCAGTTGCAAGGTACACATTGTGGTTCATCTTCATTTTTTAAAAGATTCTCGTGTGTTATTCTAGTATGACCAATACGACATCTAGTAATAACACACTGATCTTTTCTGCACATAAAATTATTAAAAATTTTGCCTAAATTAGGTTTAATTTCATGCAATTCATTATCATCTTTTTTACTCCATTCATTTTTCAATATATTAAAAACATATTCTCTAATACAAGATTGAACATCAGTATATGGTATATCACAATTAGATAGAGGGTCACCCATGGCATTCTTTGCCTCAAGGTCTCCAACATTACTCGGAACCCATAGAAATATTATTTCTTTCAGAAGAATTTCTAAATTCCTCATTACATATACAATTTTGAAAATTGTTAGATTTTTAATTTTAGTATTTGACAACAGGCTTCAATAAACTAAAATTTACGAATTCAGCAAATTGATTATTTACAAATAAATATCAACAGTAAGATAACGTTTAACAAGAAATAGAAAAATCCAATGACAACATAACAGATTTCCATAGTATTATAAATAATTATATGAATGTCCCCGTATCTTTTTCTTTTGTCATGTAGCCCATTATATTTTTCGGGTTGTTTGTAACGGATTGCTGCTTTGAATTCTGATAGCTTACTGTCATAATGGTCCTTTAGTTCTCCTTATTTGTTGTACATAATGGATCTTGCTGTACTTGCACTTTTACTTGTAATTCCAATATTTTCTTTCGCCTCTTTTCTTATAGTTGTTTTTGTTTGTTTTTTTCTTTCAGGAAACCTAATGTTCGGATAATTCTGTCCGTGAAAGTATTTCTAGTCTCTTCCGTGATATTCTTCAATTGTTTGTCTTGTAGGGTGAGCGGTTCCTGGTCAAATGGGTAAGAATGAATCAACATGGTAACCAGCCAGACATCTACCAGCACATGTGATAGATGATTTTCATCAACCAGAATTATTAAAAGTGTTCTGATATCTTAGAAGCCTCTCATCAACAACAAGAGTATCCATTCCGTTTCCAACCAATTTATTAAATTTTATATTTCAATAGTCAGCTTGTTAACAAAGACGACGTTTAAGGCATACCGTAGTCTCCTCATTGGTTTTTGAAATTGAATATTTATGGTCAAGGTAACAAACTAGAATTTCCAGTACAAATAAAATCCGCTGTAAAAGAAGGACGAAAGATACCAAAAGGGGATGTCAAACTCATAAATCTAAAATAAACTGAAAATGCCATGGCTAAACATGAAAAAGGCAAACAATAGTACACATGACACAACATAGAAAACTAAAGAATAAACAACACGATCCCCACAAAAAACTAGGGGTGATCTCGAAGGGTAAGCAGATCCTGCTCCACATGTGGTACCCGTCGTGTTGCTTATGTGTTAACAAATCCGATAAATAGGGAAGGGGATTGTAGTTACGACGTTAGGAACATATCCGATATCATTTGTGAAACGGTTATTCCATAACGGTCAACCAACTCGTGATGTAAGTCGGAAGAAAGTATATTATCCCGTCAACAATCAGTCTGTAAGGAAATCTATTCCGACTGAAATTTGATTCCAAGTTGCAAATATATCCCATCAATAAAAATGCAAGAAGACGTATGTTTTCGTATTTTTATTTAGTAAATATTTTGCAATGATTACTTAATGTTTTTCATATTTCGCTATGTGGTCCCACGCCTAGAAGAACTACGGGTTGGAGCCAGAGCCAGTACTTGTCCCAGTTATCTCTCCTGAACAACCAATTAAGAATTAATTTAAGTGAATTGTATGTTTCTGATCAAAATTTGCCAACTGCAAATATATCCCATAAAAAAAAAATACAAGAAGACATATATGTTTCGTATAAGTGAATATTTTGCAATGATTACTTAATTTTTTTCATATTTCACATCCCCAAGGGTGACTGGGGTATAGAAATATGGTCACTTGGTCTTCTCCCGACCGGCAGTAAAACGATTGCCGAAGTCGGGCGTCCGTTTTGCTGTTCAAGTATCAAGTATCAAGTTCGCAGTCACGTCCGGTCAGAAGGGGACGTAAACTCCGTTGCCTCGTGTAAAAAGAGTGCCACGCTCTTTGCACGTAAAGAACCCTTGCAAAATCTCTTCGAGGGGTCTGTAGGTGGCCTGTTACAAGGCAACATTTTTGTCCATATCCAATATACCCTCATTTTCCAGTGGCAGGCAAAATTTCCCCGACCATCATCCCAGATGGCCTCTATTGTATCAACCTACCTATTGTATTTATTGTTCTCGTCCTGAATATGCATGAAATATTTGCCACTGGACGTTAAGCAACCAACAATCAATCATATTTCGCTATGTGGTCCCACGCCTAGAAACACTACGGGTTGGAGACAGAGCCAGTACTTGTCCCAGTTAGCTCTCCTGAACAACCAATTAATATAATCATCTTGAGCATTTTCAAGTAGTGATACCTCGTGTCAGATTTAATTGCGTTATGGTTCCTAAACCGGATAAGGTTCATAAGCTGGTTATCAAGGGGGCAACGGTTCGAACTCCGTGAAAGGGCGGGTGATTTCTCATTGTTTAGAATTACTTGAGGTAAATATATTTATGTATTGTTTAACATGTGTATGTTTTCAAACAATAATTGGGATATCTTCAATTTATATTTCAGTGTAAGGACATTCAGGTCTCCGACTTGATGGAATGCATTGCCGCTATATGGTCCCACGCCTCTAGGCAGACCCAATACTAAACCCAGTTACCTCTCCTAAACATCCAATAAATAATCATCTTGAATATATCCACGCAGTGGTACCTCGTCTCAGATTAATCTCCGTTATGCTTCATTAAATGGCTTATTATTTAAATTGCTGATGGGGATAAAATGGTTGCGGGAGAAACAGTTCGTGAAAAGCCCTTAGTTCTGGAGTCAACTCATCCTAAATAACTGTGAAATAAGACAGTAACATACTCTATATTCCTTATCAAAATAGCTAAAAACTTGTCTTTATACAGTACGCCATTTTCACGCAATAAACAAAATAAGTAAAGGTTTATTTCATTGGTTTTGGTTTTTAAACTGAAAATTCTATCGAATGCTTAATAGTTTCTGAATTTAAGTGCACTGTCACTTAATATTCACATGTTTTGCCCCTTTGCTTTGCTAAATAATAAAAGAGCAAGTCTTCATATTCCGGTAGGTTCATTATATAGTTGCTTGTCCGCACTAACAAAGCCATTCTATGAAAAACTTTGGAGCAGTATTTTACCAGGCCTCATATCTACAAGACTCTTACGCCAGTATGGTCGTGTAAACGGTCAGTCATAGAAGCAGACAGCTACTGGATGTCATATAGTTCTATATATAGTTATGCATGTTCATGTTTCTAGTACTGGCATCATTTCATCTAGTATATGTTATCTCTATAGTAAGTGGCATAACTAGATGAGGAGGTTCACATTCCCCTACTTTACCCCATACTGACATTGGCCCACTTTTTAGCCTAGTTAAAAGAGTGGATTTAATAAAATCGGTATGATCTTTGCACATAGCTGAATTAATAAAATAGTGTTTAGGCGGGCTGTCTGAATCATAAGATTTCCCTTTGAAATTTCCCCAAAAATGTTTGAAATATTTTGTCACATCAACGCCATTTTCCAACCAATCTAAAACTTCCTCACTTGGCTCTACAGTTTTCCATTCATTAAAATGCTTATGCAAATTTCCCGCCTGAAAAAACTCTGGATCCCTAAAGGGTAGGGCTTCGAATTCAAACTGGTCACTAGCGCCAACCTCTTCAGCTAATGTAACGTGAAACGGAGGTCGAAGAACCTTTCCTCTGTAATTGACCCAATGTTCTTGTATTTTAAAATGAATAACTTCCATAGGATTAAAACCAGATCCCGTTTCCAAGTCAGGAATGTCCGGATGAAATCTTAACTTCTCAACAGAACCACCCTAAAAGAGAAAAATAAATTACAGAATTACAGAGACAAAATTCCGACCTCCATTCCACGTGACAAATGCCACTAGAGAATAAGATCCTCCGGAATAGAAATCAAAAATACTAAAAGTAGTGAATGGACAAAAGATAATTAAAGTTAAAATGTTCAAAAATGTGGTAATAATCAACATGACTCGTACAGTAATACAACAAAATAAATCTATTCTTTCTTCATCTTTGGACAATTGTTAACATAGTTTCTTACACGCTGAAATCTGTGCCTTGGACCTGGTCCTCGCGGTCCCATAAACGGTGGCAACACTTGACTTGGATAATTATGACCCATTGGCATCGGAGCCGGATATGGAGGGTAAAAATAAGGTATTTGTTGCTGATCTTGCAATAAATTAACACTGGCCAACGCTCGGCTCCTTTTCCTTTTCGGCCTTTGAGTCATACTTTTTATTTTTTGACCACTCGGCTATAGCGGATGAAATCTTCCTGTCTTCACTTGATCCTAACAACCTCAGGCACAAATTACAGACATCAGGATTATCCTCATATGCCTGTAGCACCTTACTATAGTATTCAGTCTCATTGTGACCTGCATTTTAAGCACAATCGACCAGGACTTCCAGAGACGCTAGAAGTACACATGCTGAAGTAAGCTTAGGCCTACTTGCCAATACTCTTACATGTTTGAGAGCTTCGTCCACCTTATCTGCGTGCTGTTGATTTCACATACCATCGAGATGCTTCTCCATTTCTTTGAGTCTTCTCTAGATCTGCACCTCCTGTTGGCGCACTGGAACTTCCGACATTACCACTTGCAGTTTCTGTGCCACTCCCTAATGCTTGCAGTCCAGAAGGGCCTGCAACAAAATAGAAACCAATATCACAAAAAGTTCTACAATACAATTAAAATTAATATCAATAAGTATAAATGAAATAATTTCCACAGCCAAATTAAGATCAAGATGAAGTACAGCAATATATTAGGACGTTTTATTTCTAAGTAGCCGGTCATTACACACGGAGAATATTCTTTTCATCAAAATATTTGATCAACGTTTTTACTCAGGTAAAATATTCTGGTCCGTATTTCAATAACAATGAAAAAAGTTGAATTCCACAATCTATACATAAATTATTTGCATTATTGAACTTTCTTAAAATGCAACGATAGCCAGAGAAGAATTGTGCGAAATAAATATATCTAAAAAGAGAACCAATAAATTATCTAATTTATATAACCCTAATAAAATCTATAAACATGCCAATTTACACTTAAAACTACCTTGAGGAACAAAAGTTGAAAAACCGGTCTGAGGCCTAGGGTCGGTTAAGCTTGAACCCTTAGGTGCTCCAATCAGATTTGCAAAGAGAATGGTTTGGTGCAGTAACAGCCTTGAATTATCCAAATCAAGGTATTTACCCGCCAGCAGCATCACCTTTTTCAACTTGTCTCCCGTGATCTTTACAATCTCTGCCGCCAGCTCATCTACACTATACTTTGTCAGAGGATAAGTGCTTTTCAGCCTGGCTAAATTCTCTGGATCAATGTCATCCGCCGACTTAAACTTGAGAATCATAGGCAAAAGGCTCTTGCCGATCAACGTGTGCTTAGGCTATAAAACCAAGCGAGACATCTGGAAAATAATTTAGAAAATAAAAATAACACATCATTCAAAACCAATAACACATGTAAAATATCTTTTCCTACAAAAATTTAACCATCATTTTTTTTTTTTTTTTAATGTCAAACTATTAAACAATTCAAATGAACACCCATTAAATAAAAGTTTGGTTGTAAACCCAATGAAACTGATTAGCGTTATATTTAAATGTCGGTCACGAAAACCGGTTATTAAAGTACATATGTGACAAGTGATGTACTAGTGCGGTGACTGAAGTTAGATTTTTTTGAATTTAATCTCCCCACCGAACACACACCTATCTATAATACTAAAATTACGAGGTCCAATTTGTCAGCCGTCATCACGTAAAAACGACGAATCACAGAATTCAACTTTATATATAACTAATATAGTACAAAGGTGTAGATTTAAAATTACACCACTCCAGGCCCTTTTGTTTTCCACGTAATTAATATTGCCAATAATTAAGAAGTTCCGGTTCGAGTCCGATACCGATACCAATAGTATATTCACCTGTTACCGATTACCTTATCTGTACGTTCCGCATCTGCCATGCGCACCACCAAACGGTGTATTCGGGATTAATATGCTATATACACTTCAATTTGTTAGAGAGCATGACGTAAAACAGCGATATGTCCTTCAAACGCTCTTGAGTACACACCCGTGGTAAAATATGAATATATTGGTTGGGCTGTTCCGATTGTACTCCCACGTCATATGATTGTTTATGAATGAAGTACACGACGTCATAGAATGATGACGTAATAATTTAAGCATTTTACGGGAAAATTCATGCTGCTGATACCGAAAATCATCACAACAAGGAAACGTTAACAAACGATGGTAAAATGTGGTATAAGCCCTTTTTTATGTACATAGAAGATATATAAAAAAAAATATCATTAAAATTCATCCAAATCTATCTAAATATGTTAGTTTGAGCATGTCACTAATTCTGTTTGCTCCGTTCTTTACCGCCAATATAAAAGTGCGTTAATTTATGGGAACGGCAAATATTTGCCTACACATAGAGCGCTTCGATCCAAAAGAATTGCCGTATTTGTCTTATTAGAATCGAAATAATTCATGGGGGCTTGAATATATCTAGATTTTACCACGGGTTGTCCGTTTATGCCGATATTTTACCCCTCGCTATCGCTCAGGGTAAAATATTTGTCATAAAGGGCCAACCCGTGGTAAAATCACGATATATTCAAGCCCCCATGAATTATTTCTTAATTCAAAGAATTAAACTTTTTTGTAACTAATTTAGGACAATGCTGTTGATTAAAAAATACTCCATTCCTGGACCTTTTGTTTTCCAAATAAACAATATTACCAATAATTGATAAGTTCCAGTTCGACGGGTTCAAACAGAAAGATTTGAAAGCAGAGAAAAAAACTGTGTATCCTATAATCGGCATGACTTTATCAGATGACAATACTAATACTAAAATAAGGCTTGCACATATTTATATACTTTAATTCAGTCACGGACCCGTAATATCACGGGTGTGTTCTAGTATAATATATCATTGGAAAGAGGAAATTGTTTACTATAATAATATGCCTGTCGTCAGGACTTGGTATGGTCACAATTTTTTTAAATTGAAGTCAAAGGTCATATGTGAAAATCTGTGAAAATTTGGGAGGGTTTCAATTTTGACATTTATTTCTAAACTCTACATAAATACAAACGATACTGTTTTGGCTTTATTAATGTTTGTTATTATACATACACCTTAATCATTATGATTTATTTTATCAAAAAAATCCTAAAACGACGTTTTATAAACAAAACTTCAAAAGTTAAGTTGTCAACCTATAAAATGTTTAGAGCACCTTAACCTTTTGAAAAATTTCAATTTCAGGTAAAAATCAAGTGTCATGCAGGACAATACTTTAAAATTATTTTTTAAACTATCATATTGGGTGAGGTATCAAATCAAAGCAATAGAACACTACAGTCAAATATGACCTCAAATTGAATTGCGGATACTTCAGGTTTTATTATAGACTATTCGTAGCTTTTGGGTTTTTTTCACTATTATTACTGCTTCCATATAGTTTTATCTGTTGTTGCGTATTTAACTCTGGTTAATATCTATTACATTATAAGTTTTGTACCTATATCCCCCCTTTTTTTCCTTGCAACGTACCACAAACTTCAAAAGTATTCCATATAATAAAAGAAGATGTGATATGATTGCAAATGAGGCAACCCTCCAAATGAGACATAAATTACCAATACGTCCAGTACGGGCTTCAACAATGAGTAAAATTTATACTGCATAGTCTTCAATTCACGAAATGAATATTGTAAAACAAACGAAAAATCTCTCGACCTGATTGATGTACAAAATGAATAGGAAACAAAAAAATATAGTATATAGAAACATACGACAAACACTGCATTACCGTCTCGTGACTTGAAACAGACACAAACAGAATGTGGTGGGGTTTGACTTTTTTAAGGGCACGCCAACACTCCCCAAACCCGGGGGCTGGGACCGTGTGTTTAAGTTCAACAAGCTCTGTACCTAATCAACCGTTATCTCCATCATCTTCATTTTCACCAAACGTCACAAGACATGTTTTTAATAATTTCTATACATTTCACTCATGGCCACAGGTATGCACATGAGAGGTTCTGCTCAAAGCAAACACGTTATTTTGAGTTTTTCTTGACAAGTACAGACAAGGTATTGTAGGAAGTCCGAAGACATTTGTTCCCAAAGAAATACCAGCTTCAAACCATCCCTTTCAATTCATCCAACTTTGAAGATTTAACAGAGATCTAAAATGGGGTTAAGATGACATCCATACGCTTGTCGGCAAAGATGATGGGGAAACATTATGCATGAGACATACACACTATCTTGATTTCGCTCAATTTCATGGTTGGCAACACATTAGGTGTAGCGTCGCACTCTACTTTAAGAAGCATAAAATCCATTGGCATTCAATATTTCAACAAGGTGTTTCGAACCAAACTCATGGTACATTTGTAAAGCCAATCCTAAGTGAAAAGGATTTTTTTAAAAATGGTCACACAAATTGTTGGCCCAACAATTGCTTAAGCAATTACGCAATATCTGTGATGCCATTTCCTGAGAATAGTCTTGGCTATGCAGTTTCATCGAGTTACCATAAAATGAATTGCAATAAAGACGAAGGCATTGACTGAATTGAAGAAGAAAGAGACAATTTATCCGAAGTTGGGAATACTTCTATAGAGTTTGTAGAGCTGTCTTTTCTATTGCAGTGGAATGACATATCTGTCCGTTATTTGTGGCTATTACATTTGACATAAAAATGTTGAGTTCAGTTTTCAATCGACTAACAGCTGATATGGCATCTCAAATAGTTATTTTACTACAACATATTGTTATATTTGCCTTGAACTTGTTGAAGTTGTTTGACAACTGAATTTCTATAGAAATCAATGAGTTAAGACTGCATTTTAAGTAGAATATTTTAAATTAGAATCAGCTGGAAGAAAAGATCTACTACTAAGTAGTATATTTATCTGGTAACGGTGTCATGAGGAATGACCATTACATCGTTGTCAATTGCCAAAATAAAATAAGTAAAAGCAGTATCGTGATCTGATATATCTGCTTTTATTCGTTTTTAGCAAATAATTTGTAATGCAACCAAAATGACAGAGTGCTCAATAAGTTTAAATTGATTGATTGATTGATTGTTGGTTGCTTTACGCCGCATTAGCACAAAAAGGCTATATCGCGGCGAGAGCTAATTCGAATATTTTTACAATTTAAAGCATATTTTAAAATAAGACAAAAAGTCCTTCAGTATACTAAAATTATTGACTAAAGCAAATTGAGTATATACAAATAAAAATCAACAGTAAAATAACGTGATAAAAATTAAAATCGATTTAAATATAATAACATTTTTATATTTTATAATAAATTCCAATTTCTTTTAAAACAGCAACAATATTTGTAAATGGAACATCATTAAATAAATCATACATATTATTGACATTGAAATGCTTCTTACGAATATCAGCAAAGTCAATACAATTAATTAAAACATGTTTAATAGTATACTTGCAGTTGCAAGGAACACATTGTGGTTCATCTTCATTTTTTAAAAGATACTCGTGTGTTATTCTAGTATGACCAATACGACATCTAGTAATAACACACTGATCTTTTCTGCACATAATATTAGCAAAAGGTTTGCCTAAACTAGGTTTAATTTCATGCAATTTATTATCATCTTTTTTACTCCATTTATTTTTCAATATATTAAAAACATATTCTCTAATATTAGATTTAAAATCAGTATATGGTATATCACAGTTAGATATAGGGTCACCCAGGGCATTCTTTGCCTCAAGGTCTACAGCTGTGTTTCCAAGGATTCCAACATGACTCGGAACCCATAAAAATATTATTTCTTTCAGAAGAATTTTTAAATTCCTCATTACATATAAAATTTTCAGGATTGTTGGGTTTTTAATTTTAGTATTTCGTATAGCTTGTAAACATGAAAGTGAATCCGAACATATAATAAATTTGGATTTATCTGAAGAAGCAATAAATTTCAAAGCCAAAATTATTGCTTCTGCTTCAGCAGTAAAGATGGATGCATCAGATGGTAAACGGAGGGTTGCAGCTCTGTCCCTGAAGACAGCAGCAGATGCAACTCTATCACCATCTTTTGATCCATCAGTATATACAGTTGAAAAATCTAGATAATCGGCTTTAATTTCAGCATAGTGTTGCTGAATTAAAAGAGGATTTGTTTTATTTTTATTGTGTTCACGGAGATCAAATATCATTTTTGGTTTGGGAAGTTCCCATGGAGGACATTTGCAAGTTTGAACTTGAGCAACAGATTTTAAATCAAAAGAAGCTAAATGTGGTTTTAAACGTAAACCTAACGGAGGAATTTTATTTTCATGTTTTGCAAAAATATCTTCATAAATCGGATTAAAAACACAGCTGTAGGCAGGATTATCTGAATGGGCTTTTAGTTTGACAGCATATTGAAGTCCAAGCTTCAAACGTCTGTCAGTGAGTGAGTGCTCATCAGCCTCTACATACAGACTCTCAACTGGTGAGGTTTTAAATGCGCCAAGACAGAGACGCAAACCTTGGTGATGCACAGCATCGAGAATCTGTATGTAGGACTTCCTTGCAGAGCCATACACTATAGAGCCATAATCTAGTTTCGATCTAACAAGAGATCTATATAAATTAAGTAAAATGTTGCGATCAGCACCCCAGTCAGTGCTGCTGACAACTTTTAAAATATCTAAAGCTTTTAAACATCTCGCTTTTAACATTTTGATATGGGGTAGAAAGGTTAACTTTTTATCGAAAAGTAAACCAAGAAATTTGGTTTCATCAACCATTTTAATTGGGTTGCCGTACAAAGTTAGTTCTGGATCAAGATGCAATTTTCTTCTGTTACAAAAATGCATCCCGACCGTTTTGGACGTGGAAAATTTAAAACCATTTTCCGAGGCCCATTTTTCAATTCTTCCAAGACATAGTTGTAATTGTCTTTCTATGTTATTCATATTTTTGCCTCTGTAACATATTAAAAAATCATCAACGTACAATGAACCTTCAATATTACTTTTTAAAACTTCAACAAGGCTGTTGATTTTAAGACTAAATAATGTAACAGATAAAATACTGCCCTGAGGGACACCAATCTCTTGATGATACAGATCAGACATGGTCGAATTAACTCTAACATTAAATTGTCTGTTAGAGAGAAAATTAGAAATAAAATTAGGCATATTGCCTTTCAACCCCATATCAAATAAATCTTTTAAAATACCATATTTCCATGCAGTATCATAGGCCTTCTCAAGGTCGAAAAAGACCGACACCACATGCTCATTTTTCGCAAAACCATTACGGACAAATGATTCGAATCGAACAAGATGATCAAGAGTACTGCGACCCTGTCGGAATCCACACTGGATATTGGCTAATAGCCCATTGGATTCCAGGAACCAAACAAGTCGATCATTGACCATCCGTTCGAGTGTTTTACAGACACAACTGGTAAGAGCAATTGGTCGATAATTAATAGGATCCGTATGATCTTTACTTGGTTTTGGAATAGGCACGACGGTTGCAAGCTTCCAGATTGATGGTAAATCACCAGATTCCCAGATGTTATTCATGAGCTGCAAGAGAGCTTCTAGCGAGGAATCTGGCAAGTGTTTTAAGAGTTGGTAGTGAATATTATCAGGCCCACAAGCTGTATCATGGGCTTTTGACAGAGATGTTTTAAGTTCTTCAAGAGAAAATAGTTTATTATAATTTTCACCATTTTTTGATTTAAAGTTTAATTTAATTTTTTCTTTTTGTTTTTTAACTTTTTTAAAGTCTTCCCTGTAGTTGTTACAAGAAGAAGACTTTGCAAAAGTTTCACCAAGTTTGTTGGCAATATCCTTTTCAGATGTTAATAAAGTATTGCCGTCTTTCAAATGTTTTACAGTGGCTTTAGAATTTTTACCTTTTATTTTATTTACCATATTCCAAACTTTTGTCATCGGAGTGCGAGATGTAATCCCCGAGACAAATTTTTTCCAGGATGTTCGTCGGGCTTGCCTACAAGTCCGCCGTGCCTTAGCGCGAAAAATACGGAAATTACTCAAGTTTTCCGTCGTTGGTTGTTGATTGAACCGTCTTTCAGATTTTTTACGGTCACCTATGGCTTGATCACATGCGTCATCAAACCACGGTTTACTGGGATGTTTTGGATTTGCCGAGGTCTTAGGAATAGTTCTGTCAGCAATTGACATTAGAACTGTATTAAAAGTTAAAATTGGATCTTGCACAGTCTCAAACATCTTTGACTGAAGTTCCGCTCGACAGAGATTCTCAAACAGGGACCAGTCCGCCTTGTCAAGTTTCCAACGTGGTACTCTCTGTTGGGCAGAATTAAAAAGATGTTCAAGTACTATTGGAAAATGATCACTTCCGCATAGATCATCATGAACACGCCATGAATAATCCAGAAGCAGAGAGGGATCGCATATAGTGATATCAATAGAAGAATAAGACCCGTTTCCAGGATGAAGATACGTATTAGATCCATCATTAAAAATGCATAATCCTTCTTGAGAGACAAAGTCCTCAATGATCTTACCTTTGGCATTATGAGTCTTGCTACCCCATAATGGATTGTGGGCATTGAAGTCGCCCATAAGTATAAATGGTGAGGGTAATTGATCAGTGAGGTTTTTGAGTTTTGCTTTATCGATAATTAAATTAGGTGGAATATATATCGAACATAATGTAATTGTTTTGTCTAATGATAAACGAATTGCAACTGCTTGCAGATCCGTTGTGAGTTGGACTGTGCTATGAATGACGTTGTCCTTCACAAAAATGGATGATCCGCCTGCAGCACGTTCATCTACCTTAGAAAATGTGCTATACATGTTGTATCCTTTTAAAGATACGTTGTCACTTTCTTTTAGATGAGTTTCTTGAAGACAAAATGCAATAGGTAAAAAAGACTGAACTAGAAGTGTTAACTCGAGAAGATTTATTTTAAGACCTCGGCAATTCCATTGGATTATATTTGTCATTATTTTTTAAAAGAAGGGCGAATGCTGTCGAGTTTGCCAGCATTCTTATTTCGCTCACCCTGAGATCGTGATCTTTCGGGTGGCGGAACACTTTCAGTTTCCATTTCAGTTTCGATGATAAGTGTTGAAAATCTGTTGTGCGAGGAGAGTCGTCGATCTTCAGGACTACACGCAGCTGGTGTTACTCCGCCTCGACCCCTACCCCGCGACCTCGAATCAGAAGACTTCTGAGAGGATGTATTTCCTGGCTTTTTTTGGACATCCTTCTTTTCTTGAGAACGAAGAGGAGATGGGGCTCTGGTAGACTGTGTACTGGACGAAGAAGATACCTTCTTGGATGCAGATGAAGGAAGACTTTTGGAGGTGGAAGAATCATCTATGTCATTGGGAAGATCCCAGACAGATTCACCGCTCCAATTGTGTATTTCTACTGTTTCTTTTTTATTTGATTTTTTTTTCTCATTTTTTTTTGGTGATGATAGTGAGCTCTGTAGGGAAGATTGAGTTGACTGAGTACTGGTTTTGGAAGATATTGGTTTTCTTGGAATTAATATTCTATCGGTAGGTTCTGTTTCAACAGGCAGCATTTTAAAATTGTCCGCATCAATTGGCCAAGTCATGCGAGTTTGTGTATTCTCGTGACTGAATGAGCGGACAACTTTGCTGGCGTACGATGGTCTGTTTGAAACAGGGAGATCATTCGAAACAGAAGCTATCTGTTTAGCGTCTGGGTAACTAATGTTTCTTTCTGTTTTAATTTAATAATATTTTTTTCTTTAAGGTAAACAGGGCAGTCCCTAGACGATGAAACATGGGATTCACCACAGTTTACACATTTAGAAGATTCAGAGTGACAGTTTGTTCCCTCGTGTCCTTCGTCAGAACACTTGAAGCATCTCTGCTTACCACGACATTGTTTGCTTCCATGACCAAACTTTTGACAAGTAAAGCATCGAATTGGGTTAGGGATAAACATGTCAACTCTGATTCCGAAGCAACCTAAAGTAATAGATGGAGGAGGAGTTGGAGTTCTAAAGGTCAAAAGATAAGTATTTAATTTGATTATATTTCCATTCTTTTTAATTTGAAATCTAATAACATTAGTTACACCTTGGCTTGAAAGTTCCTCACCGATTTCTTCCACGGTAAGGTCACCAAGGTATTGACTTCTGTCTCGAATGACCCCCTTACAGCTGTTCAAACTGTTATGAGGAGAGGCAGAAACAGAAAAGTTTGATATTGTAGACATTGTAAGTAAATTTGTTGATTGACTTTTGTTGGAACATTCAACCAACAAATTGCCAGATCTCATTTTTGAAACTTTTTTAACAGTACCAGCAACGCTTTGAATTTGTTTGTGAATTACAAAGGGCGATATTTTTGAAATTGGTTTTTCTTCTGTTCCTTTTATTACAATAAATCTGGGCCAACTGTCATCTTCCCGACAGGGCTCTGAATCATCACATTTTCTTTTCTTGTGTATTAAAGCTGATTTAGAGGGTTTGTTTTGTTGTGCCATATGAAAGGAGAAAGATTCACCATTCTTGCCATCCACCCACCTCGGAGTGCCTACAAGGGCGATGCTGTGTTTCCGTGGCGAACCGGGATCGAGTGCTAATGCTGAAAACGAGCTCCAAATATAATGTAGCTGGTCCTCAAAATCAGCACCCAAGACCCACTGCGGAAAGCACCAGATATTCCAAGAATAGTATACTCAAGCAGAGCGTATCCATCAAGCGAAAAAGAAAGCGTACCACTTGATTGACCCATGAGCCATCGCCTTCTTCAGTTATCCAAAATATAAATAGCTTAATTTAAAATACATGTGTATATTATGAAAACTGTTACAAGAAAGCTTATTGTTGAGGAGTAACTGAAGGGCTCGACATGACCAGCCGATTGATCGAACCGGGTCCATCCGACCTCCCGTTTAGATGATTTCGAAGCCAAAGCAGCTTATTGAACTATAGTCTCGTCCGTCCGGGTATTTTCTGACCGTAAGGAGTCTGGCTATAGCCCTCATCCACAAGGATCTCGTCAACCACCGACACGGGTAGCAACCCACGGCAAACGGGTTGGAGAGCCTATTTTATTTAAAACATCGGGCATCTCACGATGTTCGGATCACTTTAGTCTGGTCTCTACCCTTCGACCTGTCCAACATGGGTAACCCTATCAGGAGACGAAGCTCCAGCTGGCATAGCTCTTGGGGTCACTGAGACACGCAAGCCCTCCGACCACGGCAAGGATAGCGATCCACCGGAGGGCAATAAGTTTAAAAGATGGACGGGGAAACTATTTCAACTTTAACTTTATCTGACACGGTTAAAACATTCTTAATACGCTCATCTGATTCAAACTTGAGTAGTTTTTTTTATCTTTCTAAAATGTTTTGTTGCAACAAAATATACAAGCGCTCCAGTTGAACGACTGCATTCTAGAACGCGTACACATACCCGAAACTGAGGGACAACAGTCCGATAATTGTATGTCGTCATTAAATATCAGATTAGAAGCTTCCTCGCTCTAAAAGGGGGGACAAATATGTTTACTTGTGTAACTTTTGAAGCATGAACAATAATACACAGCCTGCACGGAGTTCTGTAAATTAACAGCTTTCGCATGAAACAGTTTGATGTTCACCTCATCTAATCTTTTATTCAATACAGATACAAAAATCGACTTTCCTATACTGGGAAATTGACTCAAAATTCAGTCCATTTTTTCAATTTAACAACTTTTGTCTTTTCTTTGGACTTAATGGAGCAAGTTGAAACATACTTGACATATCACGGAATATTTACTGAAACTATCCGTCAATTATTTTGATTTTACAATAAGACTTTTCTGACAAAGTATATTTAATGTTTTGTAACAAAAAAAAAAACAGAGAATATAAACACATACAAACAAAGAATGTAGCATATATCAGTGCAAATATGTGTATATACTAGCGAAGAGGTAGTAATATCATATATCAGTTGAGAGCAAATTATTGACTAATATACAAAATGACGAAAATGTGACGGAAGGCAAGTGATTAAGTTCCGTGTTGAAATTGAAGTTTTTTATTCCATTCTTTTTCCATTGATTTCTTAAGGTTTTTTTTTTTCATATTTTGGTTCCGAAATTTTTATCACTGATTAGTTTTATGAAATACTATATGCTAAAAATATTATGGAATAATTTGTATTGCTACTATGAAGAAGAAACTAAAGTTTGTGTCTGAATTTGCAACTAAAAATACCTCAATTTTTAACAGTCTTAACTTTGCAAATTTTATAGAGTATAAGAAAATGAAATACTAAATAGAATATTTCGATATATGAAAAAAGCTTCAGGAAAAACTAATTCAGTTAAATGTAAGTGAACATACACAATTTTTCATTTTGAAAAAGGGGGGTTGAAACCCTCCAATATACTACTAGTCATTAAAACGACTTTTTAGAAAAATGTGACTGTACGAAATTCTGACGACAGGGCAAAAACTTAAGAAGACATATTTGTCCTTAAGTTAAGACCATTTTTAACCGTGTGTTATTTGGGGAGATTAAACTCGCGATCTAGACGACTTTTTACACTTCTGTCACCGCACTATACATTTCACTACACAATTTAATGAATGAAGTTTCCATAGTAAAAGTGTATCTTCTGTTTATAGTTAATAAAAGACAAACATACGACTCAAGGTCATCACTACAGTTACCATGAAAGGTGTGCTCCAAAAATTAACAGACAAATTCGTAAAATTATGTGTTTATTCGAACTTAACCATAGATAATAAGCTATTGCAATTAAAAGTACCAGTAACTCGAACACACCCCGCGCCAGCACAAAAGGCGTTGAATCTTAAAATTTATCGAATCGTACGAACAAAACCATTTTAAGCGAAATACAACCAAAAAATAAATTCAAATGGCAAATATACAACCCAAGGCAATTCCTACAATTACAATGAAGGTGTTCTCGGGAAATTTAAGACATACACATTTGTAAAACTATATAGATTTGTCCGAACTTCAACATAAAACCTCGGTTAAAACAATCCAAAACCCGGGTGCTAAAAGTACCAATAAGTCGAACAACCCCGTAAATTAAAACGATGAATATGAACTTGTATCGTACATACAAAGCACCCAAACATACCCATGTAATTATTCCACGCTTACAAATTGAAAAACTGTTAAAACTAAGTACCTTCCTGTTAAACAACCAGAGGGACAACATGTTAATATTATCTTTGGCAAATATGCACTTCTGATATACCAGCCTCAAGTAAAACAAAGTTAATAAGACGAACAACCCTCCACGGGTGAAAATTTTAACCCTCTTATGAAAAAGTAAAAATAAAATTAAAACAAAGAGACCTTCCTAAGGTTGAATGGACCAAATGAACACAATCTCTTCCGATTAAGCTAACTAAAACATAAACACCCTCCTCGGGTTTAAATAAGAACCAAAAATAAAGAAAGAAACCCTCCTCGGGATTAATTCAAAACCAACATTATAGAAAGAAACCCCTCTCGGGTTCAAAATAAACTAAACGTAAAGTATATTCAGTGCTGTACAACTTTGTTATTTTTTCACTTTCGATCTTTTAATTTATATCTGGGCGTCACTGGTGAGTCTTGTGTTGACGAGGCGTGTTTTTGACGTAATGAATTTTAAACCTGATTCTTTTTGTTATCTATTAATCATGGGTTTCTTTGTCTAATATGTTCTCCTATTTATTTGTATTGTAGTCCTGTAATATTATGTTGTCATTTCAATGTTATATTTAACTTTGTTATTAAAGTGCGAGGTTTCAAATTGGCATGCCACAAAAACAGGTTCAACCCACCATTTGTATTCCCCTTTAAAAATGTCCTGTACCAAAATGCAAGTCAGAAAGATGACCATTGTTATATTATTGTTCGTTTCTGTGTGTGTTGCATTTTAATGTTGTGTCGTTTGTTTTCTTTTATTTTTGAGATATTAAGATAAGACGTGGCACGGTACTTGTTTATCCCAAATTCATGTATTTGGTTTAGATGTCATGTTTGTTGTTATCGTGGGATTTTGTCTGATGCTTGGTCCGTTTCTGTGTTGTGTCGTTGTTCTCCTCTTATATTTAATGCGTTTCGCTCGGTTTTAGTTTGTTACCCCGATTTTGTTTTTTGTCCATGGATTTACGAGTTTTGAACAGCAGTATACTACTGTTGCCTTTATCTAGCATGTTTAGAAAGGTAAAAGGAGATGAAATGGTATCAAATGGAAATTTAAAGGTGGCACAACTGGTTGGAGCAAGAGCCAGTACTTGTCCCAGTTATCTCTCCTAAACAACCGATTAAGAATTAATTAAAGTGAATTGTATGTTTCTGATCAAAATATGCAAGTTGTAAATATATGCTATCAATAAAAATGCAAGAATGCATATGTTTTCGTAAAAGTAAATATTTTGCAATGATTACTTAATGTTTTTTTTCTTCATATTTCGCTATGTGGTCCCACGCCTAGAAGCACTACGGGTTGGAGCCAGAGCCAGTACTTGTCCCAGTTATCTCTCCTAAACAACCAATTAAGAATTAATTTAAGTGAATTGTATGTTTCGAATCAAAATTTGCAAGTTGCAGATATATCCCATCAATAAAAATGCAAGAAGACATGTGTATTCATATAAGTAAATATATTGCAATGATTACTTAATGGGTTTTTTTTCATATTTCGCTATGTGGTCCCACGCCTAGAAACACTACGGGTTGGAGCCAGAGCCAGTACTTGTCCCAGTTATCTCCCATGAACAACCAATTAAGAATTAATTTAAGTGAATTGTATGTTTCTGATAAAAATTTGCAAGTTGCAAATATATCCCATCAATAAAATTACGCAAAAGACATATGTTTTCGTATAAGTAAATATTTTGCAATGATAACTTAATGTTTTTCATATTTCGCTATGTGGTCCTACGCCTAGAAGCACTACGGGTTGGAGCCAGAGCCAGTACTTGTCCCAGTTATCTCTCTTGATCAACCAATTAAGAATTAATTTAAGTGAATTGTATGTTTCTGATCAAAATTTGCAAGTAGCAAATATATCCCATCAACAAAAATGCACGAAGACCTATGTTTTCATATATTAAGTAAATATTTTGCAATGATTACTTTATGTTTTTCATGTTTTGCTATGTGGTCCCACGCCTAAAAGCACTACGGGTTGGAGCCAGAGCCAGTACTTGTCTCAGTTTTCTTTCATGAACAACCAATTAAGAATTAATTTAAGTGAATTGTATGTTTCTGATCAAAATTTGCAAGTTGCAAATATATCCCATTAATAAAAATGCAAGAAGACATATGTTTTCATATTAGTAAATATTTTGTAATGATTACTTAATGTTTTTCATATTTCGCTATGTGGTCCCACGCCTAGAAGCACTGCGGGTTGGAGCCAGAGACAGTACTTGTCCCAGTTATCTCCCCTGAACAACCAATTAAGAATTAATTTAAGTGAATTGTATGTTTCTGATCAAAATTTGTAAGTTGCAAATATATCCCATCAATAAAAATGCAAGAAGACATGTTTTAGTATTAGTAAATATTTTGCAATGATTACTTAATGTTTTTTTTCTTCATATTTCGCTATTTGGTCCCACGCCTAGAAGCACTACGGGTTGGAGCCAGAGCCAGTTCTTGTCCCAGTTATCTCTCCTAAACAACCAATTAAGAATTAATTTAAGTGAATTGTATGTTTCGAATCAAAATTTGCAAGTTGCATATATATCCCATCAATAAAAATGCAAGAAGACATGTGTATTCATATAAGTAAATATATTGCAATGATTACTTAATGGTTTTTATTCATATTTCGCTATGTGGTCCCACGCCTAGAAGCACTACGGGTTGGAGCCAGAGCCAGTACTTGTCCCAGTTATCTCTCTTGATCAACCAATTAAGAATTAATTTAAGTGAATTGTATGTTTCTGATCAAAATTTGCAAGTTGCAAATATATCCCATCAACAAAAATGCACGAAGACCTATGTTTTCATATATTAAGTTAATATTTTGCAATGAATACTTAATATTTTTCATATTTCGCTATGTGGTCCCACGCCTAGAAGCAGTACGGGTTGGAGTCAGAGCCAGTACTTGTCCCAGTTATCTCTCCTGAACAACCAATTAAGAATTAATTAAAGTGAATTGTATGTTTCTGATCAAAATTTGCAAGTTGCAAATATATCCCATCAATAAAAATGCAAGAAGACATATGTTTCCGTATAATTTAATATTTTGCAATGATTACTAAATGTTTTTTTTCATATTTCGCTATATTGTCCCAAGCCTAGAAGTACTACGGGTTGGAGCCAGTAATTGTCCCAGTTATCTCTCCTGAACAACCAATTAAGAATTAATTGGAGTGAATTGTATGTTTCTGATCAAATATGGCAAGTTGCAAATATATCCCATCATTAGAAATGCAAGAAGACATATGTTTTCGTATTAGTAAATATTTTGCAATGATTACTTAAGGTTTTTCATATTTGGCTATGTGGTCCTACGCCTAGAAGCACTACGGGTTGGAGCCAGAGCCAGTACTAGAATTAATTTAAGTGAATTGTATGTTTCTGATCAAAATTTGCAAGTTGCAAATATATCCCATCAATAAAAATGCAAGAAGACATATGTTTTCATATTAGTAAATATTTTGCAATGATAACTTAATGTTTTTCATATTTCGCTATGTGGTCCCACGCTAAGCAGCACTACGGGTTGGAGCCAGAGCCATTACTTGGCCCAGTTATCTCTCCTGAACAACCAATTAAGAATTAATTGAAGTGAATTGTATGTTTCTGATCAAAATTTGCAAGTTGTAAATATATCCCATCAATAAAAATGCAAGAATACATATGTTTTCGTATTAGTGAATATTTTGCAATGATTACTTAATGTTTTTTTCATATTTCGCTCTGTGGTCCCACGCCTAGAAGCACTACGGGTTAGAGCCAGAGCCAGTACTTGTCCCAGTTATCTCTCCCGAACATCCAATTAAGAATTAATTTAAGTGAATTGTATGTTTCTGATCAAAATGGGCAAGTTGCAAATATATCCCATCAATAAAAATGCAAGAAGACATATGTTTTCGTATAAGTAAATATTTTGCAATGATTACTTAATGTTTTTCATAATTCGCTATGTGGTCCCCCGCCTAGAAGCACTACGGGGTTGAGCCAGAGCCAGAAGTACTACGGGTTGGATTGATTGATTGATTGTTGGTTGCTTTACGCCGCATTAGCACAAAAAGGCTATATCGCGGCGAGAGCTAATTCGAATATTTGTACAATTTAAAGCATATTTTTAAAATAAGACAAAAGGTCCTTCAATACACTAAAATTCTTGACTAAAGCAAATTGATTATATACAAATAAAAATCAACAGTAAAATAACGTGATAAAAATTAAAATCGATTTAAATATAATAACATTTTTATATTTTATAATAAATTCCAATTTCTTTTAAAAAAGCAACAATATTTATAAATGGAACATTATTAAATAAATCATACATATTATTGACATTGAAATGCTTCTTACGAATATCAGCAAAGTCAATACAATTAATTAAAACATGTTTAATAGTATACTTGCAGTTGCAAGGAACACATTGTGGTTCATCTTCATTTTTTAAAAGATACTCGTGTGTTATTCTAGTATGACCAATACGACATCTAGTAATAACACACTGATCTTTTCTGCACATAATATTATCAAAAGGTTTGCCTAAATTAGGTTTAAATTCATGCAATTTATTATCGTCTTTTTTACTCCATTTATTTTTCAATATATTAAAAACATATTCTCTAATATTAGATTTAAAATCAGTATATGGTATATCACAGTTAGATAGAGGGTCACCAAGGGCATTCTTTGCCTCAAGGTCTACAGCTGTGTTTCCAAGGATTCCAACATGACTCGGAACCCATAGAAATATTATTTCTTTCAGAAGAATTTTTAAATTCCTCATTACATATAAAATTTTCAGGATTGTTGGGTTTTTAATTTTAGTATTTCGTATAGCTTGTAAGCATGAAAGTGAATCCGAACATATAATAAATTTGGATTTATCTGAAGAAGCAATAAATTTTAAAGCCAAAATTATTGCTTCTGCTTCAGCAGTAAAGATGGATGCATCAGATGGCAAACGGAGGGTTGCAGCTCTGTCCCTGAAGACAGCAGCAGATGCAACTCTATCACCATCTTTTGATCCATCAGTATAGACAGTTGAAAAATCGAGATAATCGGCTTTAATTTCAGCATAGTGTTGCTGAATTAAAAGAGGATTTGTTTTATTTTTATTGTGTTCACGGAGATCAAATATCATTTTTGGTTTGGGAAGTTCCCATGGAGGACATTTGCAAGTTTGAACTTGAGCAACAGATTTTAAATCAAAAGAAGCTAAATGTGGTTTTAAACGTAAACCTAACGGAGGAATTTTATTTTCATGTTTTGCAAAAATATCTTCATAAATCGGATTAAAAACACAGCTGTAGGCAGGATTATCTGAATGCGCTTTTAGTTTGACAGCATATTGAAGTCCAAGCTTCATACGTCTGTCAGTGAGTGAGTGCTCATCAGCCTCTACATACAGAAAAGATGACATGTGTTTTTATATAAGAAAATATTTTGCAATGATTACTTAATGTTTTCCATATTTCGCTATGTGGTACCACGCCTAGAAGCACTGCGGGTTGGAGCCAGAGCCAGTACTTGTCCCAGTTATCTCTCCTGAACAACCAATTTAGAATTAATTAAAGTGAATTGTATGTTTCTGATCAAAATTTGCAAGTTGCAAATATATCCCATCAATAAAAATGCAAGAAGACATGTGTTTTTATATAAGAAAATATTTTGCAAGGATGACTTAATGTTTTTCATATTTCGCTATGTGGTCCCATGCCTAGAAGCACTACGGTTTGGAGCCAGAGCCAGTACTTGTCCCATTTATCTCTCCTGAACAACCAATTAAGAGTTAATTTAAGTGAATTGTATGTTTCTTATCAAAATGTGCAAGTTTCTAAATATATCCCATCAATAAAAATGCAAGAAGACATATGTTTTCGTATAAGTAAATATTTTGCAATGATTACTTAATGTTTTTCATAATTCGCTATGTGGTCCCCCGCCTAGAAGCACTACGGGTTTGAGCCAGAGCCAGTACTTGTCCCAGTTATCTCTCATGAACGACCAATTAAGAATTAATTTAAGTGAATTGTATGTTTCTGATCAACATTGGCAAGTTGCAAATATATCCAATCAATAAAAATGCAAGAAGACATATGTTTTCGTATTAGTAAAAAATATTTTCCAATGATTACTAAATGTTTTTTCATATTTCGCTATGTGGTCCCAAGCCTAGAAGCACTACGGGTTGGAGCCAGAGCCAGTACTTGTCCCAGTTATCTCTCCTGAACAACCAATTAAGAATTAATTCAAGTGAATTGTATGTTTCTGATCAAAATTTGCAAGTTGCAAATATATCCCATCATTAGAAATGCAAGAAGACATATGTTTTCGTATTAGTAAATATTTTGCAATGATTACTTAATGTTTTTCATATTTGGCTATGTGGTCCCACGCCTAGAAGCACTACGGGTTGGAGCCAGAGCCAGTACTTGTCCCAGTTATCTCTCCTGATCAACCAATTAAGAAAAAATTGAAGTGAATTGTATCTTTCTAATCAAAATTTGCAAGTTGCAAATATATCCCATCAATAAAAATGCAAGAATACATATGTTTTCGTATTAGTAAATATTTTCCAATGATTACTTAATAGTTTTTATTCATATTTCGCTCTGTGGTCCCACGCCTAGAAGCACTACGGGTTGGAGCCAGAGCCAGTACCTGTCCAAGTTATCTGTCCCACGCCTAGAAGCACTACGGGTTGGAGCCAGAGCCAGTACCTGTCCCAGTTATCTGTCCCACGCCTAGAAGCACTACGGGTTGGAGCCAGAGCCAGTACCTGTCCCAGTTATCTATCCTGAACAACCAATAAAGAATTAATTTAAGTGAATTGTATGTTTCTGAGCAAATTTTGCAAGATGCAAATATATCCCATCAATGAAAATGCAAGAAGACATCTGTTTTCGTAATTTAGTAAATATTTTGCAATGATTACTTAATAGTTTTTTTCATATTACGCTATGTGGTCCCACGCCTAGAAGCACTACGGGTTGGAGCTTGAGCCAGTACTTGTCCCAGTTATCTCTCCTGAACAACCAATTAAGAATTAATTTAAGTGAATTGTATGTTTCTGATCAAATTTTGCAAGATGCAAATATATCCCATCAATTAAAATACAAGAAGACATATGATTTCGTATTAGTAAATATTTTGCAATGATTCCTTAATGTTTTTCATATTTCGCTATGTGGTCCCACGCCTAGAAGCACTTCGGGTTGGAGCCAGAGCCAGTACTTGTCCCAGTTATCTCTCCTGAACAAAAATTAAGAATTAATTCAAGTGAATTGTATCTTTCTGATCAAAATGGGCAAGTTGCAAATATATCCCATCAATAAAAATGCAAGAAGACATATGTTTACGTATACGTAAATATTTTGCAATGATTACTTAATGTTTTTCATAATTCGCTATGTGGTCCCACGCCTAGAAGCACTACGGGTTGGAGCCAGAGCCAGTACTTATCCCAGTTATCTCTCATGAACAACCAATTAAGAATTAATTCAAGTGAATTGTATCTTTCTGATCAAAATGGGCAAGTTGCAAATATATCCCATCAATAAAAATGCAAGAAGACATATGTTTTCGTATAAGTAAATATTTTGCAATGATTACTTAATGTTTTCCATAATTCGCTATGTGGTCCCACGCCTAGAAGCACTATGGGTTTGAGCCAGAGCCAGTACCTGTCCCAGTTATCTCTACTGAACAACCAATTAAGAATTAATTGAAGTGAATTGTATGTTTCTGATCAAAATTGGCAAGTTGCAAATATATCCCATCAAGACATATATTTTCGTATCAGTAAATATTTTGCAATGATTACTTAATGTTTTTCATGTTTCGCTATGTGGTACCACGCCTAGAAGCACTATGGGTTGGAACCAGAGCCAGTACTTGTCCCAGTTATCTCTCCTGAACAACCAATTAAGAATTAATTTAAGTGAATTGTATGTTTCTGATCAAAATTGGCAAGTTGCAAATATATTCCATCAATAAAAATGCAAGAAGGCATATGCTTTTATATTAGAAAATATTTTGCAATGATTACGTAATGTTTTTCATGTTTCGCTATTTGGTACCACGCCTAGAAGCACTATAGGTTGGAGCCAGAGCCAGTACTTGTCCCAGTTATCTCTACTGAACAACCAATTAAGAATTAATTGAAGTGAATTGTATGTTTCTGATCAAATTTTGCAAGATGCAAATATATCCCATCAATAAAAATGCAAGAAGACATATGTTTTCGTATTAGTAAATATTTTGCAATGATTACTTAATGTTTTTCATATTTCGCTATGTGGTCCCACGCCTAAAAGCACTACGGGTTGGAGCTTGAGCCAGTACTTGTCCCAGTTATCTCTCCTCAACAACCAATTAAGAATTAATTTAAGTGAATTGTATGTTTCTGATCAAAATTGGCAAGTTGCAAATATATCCCATCAAGACATATATTTTCGTATTAGTAAATATTTTGCAATGATTACTTAATGTCTTTCATGTTTCGCTATGTGGTCCCACGCCTAGAAGCACTACGGGTTGGAGCCAGAGCCAGTACTTGTCCCAGTTATCTCTCCTGAACAACCAATTAAGAATTAATTTAAGTGAATTGTATGTTTCTGATCAAATTTTGCAAGATGCAAATATATCCCATCAATAAAAATGCAAGAAGACATATGATTTCGTATTAGTAAATATTTTGCAATGATTACTTAATGTTTTTCATATTTCGCTATGTGGTCCCACGCCTAGAAGCACTTCGGGTTGGAGCCAGAGCCAGTACTTGTCCCAGTTATCTCTCCTGAATAACCAATTAAGAATTAATTCAAGTGAATTGTATCTTTCTGGTCAAAATGGGCAAGTTGCAAATATATCCCATCAATAAAAATGCAAGAAGACATATGATTTCGTATTAGTAAATATTTTGCAATGATTACTTAATGTTTTTCATATTTCGCTATGTGGTCCCACGCCTAGAAGCACTTCGGGTTGGAGCCAGAGCCAGTACTTGTCCCAGTTATCTCTCCTGAATAACCAATTAAGAATTAATTCAAGTGAATTGTATCTTTCTGATCAAAATGGGCAAGTTGCAAATATATCCCATCAATAAAAATGCAAGAAGACATATGTTTACGTATAAGTAAATATTTTGCAATGATTACTTAATGTTTTTCATAATTCGCTATGTGGTCCCACGCCTAGAAGCACTACGGGTTGGAGCCAGAGCCAGTACTTGTCCCAGTTATCTCTCCTGAACAACCAATTAAGAATTAATTCAAGTGAATTGTATCTTTCTGATCAAAATGGGCAAGTTGCAAATATATCCCATCAATAAAAATGCAAGATTGATTGATTGATTGTTGGTTGCTTTACGCCGCATTAGCACAAAAAGGCTATATCGCGGCGAGAGCTAATTCGAATATTTTTACAATTTAAAGCATATTTTTAAAATAAGACAAAAGGTCCTTCAATACACTAAAATTCTTGACTAAAGCAAATTGATTATATACAAATAAAAATCAACAGTAAAATAACGTGATAAAAATTAAAATCGATTTAAATATAATAACATTTTTATATTTTATAATAAATTCCAATTTCTTTTAAAAAAGCAACAATATTTGTAAATGAAACATTATTAAATAAATCATACATATTATTGACATTGAAATGCTTCTTACGAATATCAGCAAAGTCAATACAATTAATTAAAACATGTTTAATAGTATACTTGCAGTTGCAAGGAACACATTGTGGTTCATCTTCATTTTTTAAAAGATACTCGTGTGTTATTCTAGTATGACCAATACGACATCTAGTAATAACACACTGATCTTTTCTGCACATAATATTATCAAAAGGTTTGCCTAAATTAGGTTTAATTTCATGCAATTTATTATCGTCTTTTTTACTCCATTTATTTTTCAATATATTAAAAACATATTCTCTAATATTAGATTTAAAATCAGTATATGGTATATCACAGTTAGATAGAGGGTCACCAAGGGCATTCTTTGCCTCAAGGTCTACAGCTGTGTTTCCAATGATTCCAACATGACTCGGAACCCATAGAAATATTATTTCTTTCAGGAGAATTTTTAAATTCCTCATTACATATAAAATTTTCAGGATTGTTGGGTTTTTAATTTTAGTATTTCGTATAGCTTGTAAGCATGAAAGTGAATCCGAACATATAATAAATTTGGATTTATCTGAAGAAGCAATAAATTTCAAAGCCAAAATTATTGCTTCTGCTTCAGCAGTAAAGATGGATGCATCAGATGGCAAACGGAGGGTTGCAGCTCTGTCCCTGAAGACAGCAGCAGATGCAACTCTATCACCATCTTTTGATCCATCAGTATAGACAGTTGAAAAATCGAGATAATCGGCTTTAATTTCAGCATAGTGTTGCTGAATTAAAAGAGGATTTGTTTTATTTTTATTGTGTTCACGGAGATCAAATATCATTTTTGGTTTGGGAAGTTCCCATGGAGGACATTTGCAAGTTTGAACTTGAGCAACAGATTTTAAATCAAAAGAAGCTAAATGTGGTTTTAAACGTAAACCTAACGGAGGAATTTTATTTTCATGTTTTGCAAAAATATCTTCATAAATCGGATTAAAAACACAGCTGTAGGCAGGATTATCTGAATGCGCTTTTAGTTTGACAGCATATTGAAGTCCAAGCTTCAAACGTCTGTCAGTGAGTGAGTGCTCATCAGCCTCTACATACAGACTCTCAACTGGTGAGGTTTTAAATGCGCCAAGACAGAGACGCAAACCTTGGTGATGCACAGCATCGAGAATCTGTATGTAGGACTTCCTTGCAGAGCCATACACTATAGAGCCATAATCTAGTTTAGATCTAACAAGAGATCTATATAAATTGAGTAAAATGTTGCGATCAGCACCCCAGTCAGTGCTGCCGACAACTTTTAAAATATCTAAAGCTTTTAAACATCTCGCTTTTAACATTTTGATATGGGGTAGAAAGGTTAACTTTTTATCGAAAAGTAAACCAAGAAATTTGGTTTCATCAACCATTTTAATTGGGTTGCCGTACAAAGTTAGTTCTGGATCAAGATGCAATTTTCTTTTGTTACAAAAATGCATCCCGACCGTTTTTGAAGTGGAAAATTTAAAACCATTTTCCGAGGCCCATTTTTCAATTCTTCCAAGACATAATTGTAATTGTCTTTCAATGTTATTCATATTTTTGCCTCTGTAACATATTAAAAAATCATCAACGTACAATGAACCTTCAATATTACTTTTTAAAACTTCAACAAGGCTGTTGATTTTAAGACTAAATAATGTAACAGATAAAATACTGCCCTGAGGGACACCCATCTCTTGATCATAAAGATCAGACATGGTCGAATTAACTCTAACATTAAATTGTCTGTTAGAGAGAAAATTAGAAATAAAATTAGGCATATTGCCTTTCAACCCCATATCAAATAGATCTTTTAAAATACCATATTTCCATGCAGTATCATAGGCCTTCTCAAGGTCGAAAAAGACCGACACCACATGCTCATTTTTCGCAAAACCATTACGGACAAATGATTCGAATCGAACAAGATGATCAAGAGTACTGCGACCCTGTCGGAATCCACACTGGATATTGGCTAATAGCCCATTGGATTCCAGGAACCAAACAAGGCGATCATTGACCATCCGTTCGAGTGTTTTACAGACACAACTGGTAAGAGCAATTGGTCGATAATTAATAGGATCCGTATGATCTTTACTTGGTTTTGGAATAGGCACGACGGTTGCAAGCTTCCAGATTGATGGTAAATCACCAGATTCCCAGATGTTATTCATGAGCTGCAAGAGAGCTTCTAGCGAGGAATCTGGCAAGTGTTTTAAGAGTTGGTAGTGAATATTATCAGGCCCACAAGCTGTCTCATGGGCTTTTGACAGAGATGTTTTAAGTTCTTCAAGAGAAAATAGTTTATTATAATTTTCACCATTTTTTGATTTAAAGTTTAATTTAATTTTTTCTTTTTGTTTTTTAACTTTTTTAAAGTCTTCCCTGTAGTTGTTACAAGAAGAAGACTTTGCAAAAGTTTCACCAAGTTTGTTGGCAATATCCTTTTCAGATGTTAATAAATTATTGCCGTCTTTCAAATGTTTTACAGTGGCTTTAGAATTTTTACCTTTTATTTTATTCACCATATTCCAAACTTTTGTCATCGGAGTGCGAGATGTAATCCCCGAGACAAATTTTTTCCAGGATGTTCGTCGGGCTTGCCTGCAAGTCCGCCGTGCCTTAGCGCGAAAAATACGGAAATTACTCAAGTTTTCCGTCGTTGGTTGTTGATTGAACCGTCTTTCAGATTTTTTACGGTCACCTATGGCTTGATCACATGCGTCATCAAACCATGGTTTACTGGGATGTTTTGGATTTGCCGAGGTCTTGGGAATAGTTCTGTCAGCAATTGACGTTAGAACTGTATTAAAAGTTAAAATTGGATCTTGCACAGTCTCAAACATCTTTGACTGAAGTTCCGCTCGACAGAGATTCTCAAACAAGGACCAGTCCGCCTTGTCAAGTTTCCAACGTGGTACTCTCTGTTGGGCAGAATTAAAAAGATGTTCAAGTACTATTGGAAAATGATCACTTCCACATAGATCATCATGAACACGCCATGAATAATCCAGAAGCAGAGAGGGATCGCATATAGTGATATCAATAGAAGAATAAGACCCGTTTCCAGGATGAAGATACGTATTAGATCCATCATTAAAAATGCATAATCCTTCTTGAGAGACAAAGTCCTCAATGATCTTACCTTTGGCATTATGAGTCTTGCTACCCCATAATGGATTGTGGGCATTGAAGTCGCCCATAAGTATAAATGGTGAGGGTAATTGATCAGTGAGGTTTTTGAGTTTTGCTTTATCGATAATTGAATTAGGTGGAATATATATCGAACATAATGTAATTGTTTTGTCTAATGATAAACGAATTGCAACTGCTTGCAGATCCGTTGTGAGTTGGACTGTGCTATGAATGACGTTGTCCTTCACAAAAATGGATGATCCGCCTGCAGCACGTTCATCTACCTTAGAAAATGTACTATACATGTTGTATCCTTTTAAAGATACGTTGTCACTTTCTTTTAGATGAGTTTCTTGAAGACAAAATGCAATAGGTAAAAAAGACTGAACTAGAAGTGTTAACTCGAGAAGATTTATTTTAAGACCTCGGCAATTCCATTGGATTATATTTGTCATTATTTAATAAAAGAAGGGCGAATGCTGTCGAGTTTGCCAGCATTCTTATTTCGCTCACCCTGAGATCGTGATCTTTCGGGTGGCGGAACACTTTCAGTTTCCATTTCAGTTTCGATGATAAGTGTTGAAAATCTGTTGTGCGAGGAGAGTCGTCGATCTCCAGGACTACGCGCAGCTGGTGTTACTCCGCCTCGACCCCTACCCCGCGACCTCGAATCAGAAGACTTCTGAGAGGATGTATTTCCTGGCTTCTTTTGGACATCCTTCTTTTCTTGAGAACGAAGAGGAGATGGGGCTCTGGTAGATTGTGTACTGGACGAAGAAGATACCTTCTTGGATGCAGATGAAGGAAGACTTTTGGAGGTGGAAGAATCATCCATGTCACTGGGAAGATCCCAGACAGATTCACCGCTCCAATTGTGTATTTCTACTGTTTCTTTTTTCTTTTTATTTTTTTTCTCATTTTTTTTTGGTGATGATAGTGAGCTCTGTAGGGAAGATTGAGTTGACTGAGTACTGGTTTTGGAAGATATTGGTTTTCTTGGAATTAATATTCTATCGGTAGGTTCTGTTTCAACAGGCAGCATTTTAAAATTGTCCGCATCAATTGGCCAAGTCATGCGAGTTTGTGTATTCTCGTGACTGAATGAGCGGACAACTTTGCTGGCGTACGATGGTCTGTTTGAAACAAGGAGATCATTCGAAACAGAAGCTATCTGTTTAGCTTCTGGGTAACTAATGTTTCTTTCTGTTTTAATTTTAATAATATTTTTTTCTTTAAGGTAAACAGGGCAGTCCCTAGACGATGAAAAATGGGATTCACCACAGTTTACACATTTAGAAGATTCAGAGTGACAGTTTGTTCCCTCGTGTCCTTCGTCAGAACACTTGAAGCATCTCTGCTTACCACGACATTGTTTGCTTCCATGACCAAACTTTTGACAAGTAAAGCATCGAATTGGGTTTGGGATAAACATGTCAACTCTGATTCCGAAGCAACCTAAAGTAATAGATGGAGGAGGAGGTCAAAAGATAAGTATTTAATTTGATTATATTTCCATTCTTTTTAATTTGAAATCTAATAACATTAGTTACACCTTGGCTTGAAAGTTCCTCACCGATTTCTTCCACGGTAAGGTCACCAAGGTATTGACTTCTGTCTCGAATGATCCCCTTACAGCTGTTCAAACTGTTATGAGGAGAGGCAGAAACAGGAAAGTTTGATATTGCAGACATTGTAAGTAAATTTGTTGATTGACTTTTGTTGGAACATTCAACCAACAAATTGCCAGATCTCATTTTTGAAACTTTTTTAACAGTACCAGCAACGCTTTGAATTTGTTTGTGAATTACAAAGGGCGATATTTTTGAAATTGGTTTTTCTTCTGTTCCTTTTATTACAATAAATCTGGGCCAACTGTCATCTTCCCGACAGGGCTCTGAATCATCACATTTTCTTTTCTTATGTATTAAAGCTGATTTAGAGGGTTTGTTTTGTTGTGCCATATGAAAGGAGAAAGATTCACCATTCTTGCCATCCACCCACCTCGGAGTGCCTACAAGGGCGATGCTGTGTTTCCGTGGCGAACCGGGATCGAGTGCTAATGCTGAAAACGAGCTCCAAATATAATGTAGCTGGTCCTCAAAATCAGCACCCAAGATCCACTGCGGAAAGCACCAGATGTTCCAAGAATAGTATACTCAAGCAGAGCGTATCCATCAAGCGAAAAAGAAAGCGTACCACTTGATTGACCCATGAGCCATCGCCTTCTTCAGTTATCCAAAATATAAATAGCTCAATTTAAAATACATGTGTATATTATGAAAATTGTAACAAGAAAGCTTATTGTTGAGGATTAACTGAATGGCTCGACATGACCAGCCGATTGATCGAACCGGGTCCATCCGACCTCCCGTTTAGATGATTTCGAAGCCAAAGCAGCTTATTGAACTATAGTCTCGTCCGTCCGGGTATTTTCTGACCGTAAGGAGTCTGGCTATAGCTCTCATCCACAAGGATCTCGTCAACCACCGACACGGGTAGCAACCCACGGCAAACGGGTTGGAGAGCCTATTTTATTTAAAACATCGGGCATCTCACGATGTTCGGATCACTTTAGTCTGGTCTCTACCCTTCGACCTGTCCAGCATGGGTAACCCTACCAGGAGACGAAGCTCCAGCTGGCATAGCTCTTGGGGTCACTGAGACACGCAAGCCCTCCGACCACGGCAAGGATAGCGATCCACCGGAGGGTAAAAATGCAAGAAGACATATGTTTTCGTAGAAGTAAATATTTTGCAATGATTACTTAAATGTTTTCCATAATTCGCTATAGGGTCCCACGCCTAGAAGCACTATGGGTTTGAGCCAGAGCCAGTACCTGTCCCAGTTATCTCTCCTGAACAACCAATTAAGAATTAATTTAAGTGAATTGTATGTTTCTGATCAAAATTGCCAAGTTGCAAATATATTCCATCAATAAAAATGCAAGAAGGCATATGGTTTTATATTAGAAAATATTTTGCAATGATTACGTAATGTTTTTCATGTTTCGCTATTTGGTACCACGCCTAGAAGCACTATAGGTTGGAGCCAGAGCCAGTACTTGTCCCAGTTATCTCTCCTGAACAACCAATTAAGAATTAATTTAAGTGAATTGTATGTTTCTGATCAAATTTTGCAAGATGCAAATGTATCCCATCAATAAAAATGCAAGAAGACATATGATTTCGTATTAGTAAATATTTTGCAATGATTACTTAATGTTTTTCATATTTCGCTATGTGGTCCCACGCCTAGAAGCACTACGGGTTGGAGCCAGAGCCAGTACTTGTCCCAGTTATCTCTCCTGAACAACCAATTAAGAATTAATTCAAGTGAATTGTATCTTTCTGATCAAAATGGGCAAGTTGCAAATATATCCCATCAATAAAAATGCAAGAAGACATGTTTACGTATAAGTAAATATTTTGCAATGATTACTTAATGTTTTTCATAATTCGCTATTTGGTCCCACGCCTAGAAGCACTACGGGTTGGAGCCGGAGCCAGTACTTGTCCCAGTTATCTCTCCTGAACAACCAATTAAGAATTAATTCAAGTGAATTGTATCTTTCTGATCAAAATGGGCAAGTTGCAAATATATTCCATCAATAAAAATGCAAGAAGGCATATGCTTTTATATTAGAAAATATTTTGCCATGATCACGTAAGTTTTTTCATGTTTCGCTATTTGGTACCACGCCTAGAAGCACTATAGGTTGGAGCCAGAGCCAGTACTTGTCCCAGTTATCTCTCCTGAACAACCAATTAAGAATTAATTGAAGTGAATTGTATGTTTCTGATCAAATTTTGCAAGATGCAAATATATCCCATCAATAAAAATGCAAGAAGACATATGTTTTCGTATTAGTAAATATTTTGCAATGATTACTTAATGTTTTTCATATTTCGCTATGTGGTCCCACGCCTAGAAGCACTACGGGTTGGAGCTTGAGCCAGTACTTGTCCCAGTTATCTCTCCTGAACAACCAATTAAGAATTAATTTAAGTGAATTGTATGTTTCTGATCAAAATTGGCAAGTTGCAAATATATTCCATCAATAAAAATGCAAGAAGACATATGTTTCGTATTAGTAAATATTTTGCAATGATTACTTAATGTTTTTCATGTTTCGCTATGTGGTACCACGCCTAGAAGCACTATGGGTTGAAACCAGAGCCAGTACTTGTCCCCGTTATCTCTCCTGAACAACCAATTAAGAATTAATTTAAGTGAATTGTATGTTTCTGATCAAAATTGGCAAGTTGCAAATATATCCCATCAATAAAAATGCAAGAAGACGTATGTTTTCGTTTTAGTAAATATTTTGCAATGATTACTTAATGTTTTTTATCATATTTCGCTATGTGGTCCCACGCCTAGAAGCACTACGGGTTGGAGTCAGAGCCAGTACTTGTCCCAGTTATCTCTCCTGAACAACCAATTAAGAATTAATGTATGTTTCTGATCAAAATTGGCAAGTTGCAAATATATTCCATCAATACAAATGCAAGAAGGCATATGCTTTTATATGAGAAAATATTTTGCAATGATTTCTTAATGTTTTTCATATTTCGTTATGTGGTCCCACGCCTAGAAGCACTACGGGTTGGAGCCAGAGCCAGTACTTGTCCCAGTTATCACTCATGAACAACCAATTAAGAATTAATTTAAGTAAATTGTATGTTTCTAATCAAAAGAAGACATATGTTTTCGTATAAGTAAAAAATATTTTGCAATGATTACTCAATGTTTTTTATCATATTTCGCTATGTGGTCCCACGCCTAGAAGCACTACGGGTTGGAGTCAGAGCCAGTACTTGTCCCAGTTATCTCTCCTGAACAACCAATTAAGAATTAATGTATGTTTCTGATCAAAATTTGCAAGTTGCAAATTTATCCCATCAATAAAAATGCAAGAAGACACGTGTTTTTATACACGAAAATATTTTGCAATGATTACTTAATGTTTTTCATATTTCGCTATGTGGTCCCACGCCTAGAAGCAGTACGGGTTGGAGTCAGAGCCAGTACTTGTCCCATTCGGGGCCTTTTAGAAATGATTGCCATTTGGGCTTTGCCCCCATTTGGGCTTTGTCCATTGTTGAAGGCCCTACGGTAACCTATAATTGTAAACTTTTGTGTCTTTTTAATCTCTTGTGGAGAGTTGTCTCATTGGTAATCATACCACATCTTTTTTTATATTTTATATACATTTGGGTCCAACATAATAATGCAATAAGTTCTTTTTATATGTTTGAAAGAAAAAAAACACAATTATATATATCAGCTATTGCTTCTCTTCATGTTTTAATGCTGTGTGTTTGTCCTTGATCGATGATTTGCACCCAGTACTAAAGATGTTTATATACGTATACTGAGGAGAGGTTGAATGGTAGTTACATTAAAATTCGGTAAACAGAAACTTGTTGAATGTAGAGTTATGTATCAGGAAAGGATTATAACAGTAAAGCATGCACGAGGGTTTGGATGGGGTTAAATGATAAAAGAATAATGCCCTAAAAAATAAAGATTAGAGAATAACGGGAAAAAATATAAAGATTAGAGAATAACGGGCAACAAATGAAGATTAGAGAAATGCGTGGTGTTATGTTTTGAAGATAAAAGAAACTAGAGGCTCTAAAGAGCCTGTGTCGCTCACCTTGGTATATATGTGAATTTAACAAAGGAAGCAGACAGTTCATGATTGTGTTTAGGTGATTGTGATGAGTTTGTACATCTCACTTTACTGAACATTCTTGCTGCTTACAATTATCTCTATCTATAATGAACAAGTCCATATAGTTTCAGTGGAAAATGTTAGTAAAAATTTACAAATTTTATGAAAATTGTTAAAAATTGATTGTAAAGGACAATAACTTCTTAGGGGGTCAACTGACCATTTTGGTCATGTTGACTTATTTGTAAATCTTACTTTGATGAACATTATTGCTGTTTACAGTTTATCTCCATCTATAATAATATTCAAGATAATAACCAAAAACAGTAAAATTTCTTTAAAATTACCAATTTAGGGGCAGCAACCCAACAATAGGTTGTCTACTTCATCTGAAAATTTCAGGGCAGATAGATCTTGCTTGACCTGATAAACAATTTTACCCCATGTCAGATTTGCTCTAAATGCTTTGGTTTTTGAGTTGTAAGCCAACAACTGCATTTTACCCCTCTGTTCTATTTTTAGCCATGGTGTCCATCTTGGTTGGTTGGCCGGGTAAAAAAGCACAAATTTTAAACTAGATACATCAATGATGATTGTGGCCAAGTTTGGTTAAATTTGGCCCATTAGTTTCAGGAGAAGATTTTTGTAAGAGTTAACGACGGACGCCAGACGCCAAGTGATGAGAAAAGCTCACTTGGCCCTTCGGGCCCGGTGAGCTAAAAAGGGGTTATTTTTTAGAAGATTATAGAAATAAGGGGTAAACATTAAATGTTTCCAGAATAACAGAACCCCCCCCCCCCCCCCCCCCCCATCCAAACCCTCATGCACATATGAAGCCTGTCTGCTTGATTTTAATTTTCTGGTTGCCCTAGAATGAACAGTCTCTCCTACCACCACCCCCTCCCCGGGTTGATCTGAGACCGTGCCATGGCACCAGTAGCTTCTTCTAACTTATCGTCCGAACCTGAGCTCCCGTTTTCTTCCATTTCAAATTCCGATGAACCACAGGACAGAGACGATTCATCAGAATCACTTTTAGAACTGTCGTGGTTATCGTCTTGATTTTTCGAAGTTGATGCAGTTCATAATGTGACGTCACGCATTTCTTTCCTGGATTGATTGATTGATTGATTGATTGTTGGTTGCTTTACGCCGCATTAGCACAAAAAGGCTATATCGCGGCGAGAGCTAATTCGAATATTTTTACAATTTAAAGCATATTTTTAAAATAAGACAAAAGGTCATTCAATACACTAAAATTCTTGACTAAAGCAAATTGATTATATACAAATAAAAATCAACAGTAAAATAACGTGATAAAAATTAAAATCGATTTAAATATAATAACATTTCCTGGAAGTTATTCAGACTAGCACTCGGGACTTGTCGCAAACATGTGCGATGGGATGTTGAATGGGATATAATATGCTTCATTCTTAATATTTTTTATCGTATTTTTCTATCGGTTTTAAATAATAAGTTCTTTAAAAATTTAATTTAAACAAAATACGTTCATATGGCACTTAAACTTGACAAAATTAAAGCAGTCTCCAACAGAAAATATTGAAGATTATATTCATCGGGCATTTCAGTACAATAAATATAGAAGTGCATCAGTACCATTTTTAATAGAACTTGCTATCAATGGAATGAAATCTTAAATTGCCCACATAATTCTTCCTCAGCAACCTCAAACGATTGAAAAGTTAAGGAAAATTGTATCAGTAGCTGAAATGACAGTTAATCAAACAAAAACTTCAGATGAAACCAATATTAATGACAGCATAGAAAAAATGTGGCCTCAGCCGAAGCAAGACTCATCTACAATTTGGCAGAGAGATTCTCAAGTTCTATTTCTGTCATCAATTCTTCAATGGACGAAAATTTTACAAATTACAACCTAAATATCAATAAACCAGTTGAAATCTACCAATATGAACAATCACAACAACAGGCTATTACCAGCATCAATACCAACCACAACTCCAGAATAACTATCAGCCGCGCCAACAATTCCAACAATTTCAACCACGCCAGCAATTTCAGCAATTCCAACCACGACAGTAATTCCAGCCACAACAGCAGAATCGACCAAGATATCAGCAAATCACAGACAGCATTGGTCATCGCAAAATCAGACAAACCATAAAGGCTGTGTATGTGTTTTGTATATCAAGGTCCAAATGTCCTGCATTTATTAAGTTTTGTTTAAAATGTGGAAAACAAAGAAATGTTCAATAATAATCACATAAGCAACACGACGGGTGCCGCATGTGGAGCAGGATCTGCTTACCCTTCCGGAGCACCTAGGAACACCCCTAGTTTTTGGTGGGGTTTGTGTTGTTTATTCTTTAGTTTTCTATGTTGTGTCATGTGTACTATTGTTTTTTTTTCTGTTTCGTCTTTTTCATTTTAAGCCATGGCGTTGTCAGTTTGTTTTAGATTTATGAGTTTGACTGTCCCTTTGGTATCTTTCGTCCCTCTTTCAATGTGTATGTAATCAGGGTAATCAAAACTTTCACCAGTCTGTCAATTTCCAATAGTGGTGCGAGCCTGCTTGTAGGCAACCAAGGTCTGTAGGTGGGCATATCATAAATTTGTAGACAATTTTCATCCTCAAAAGTGTAATACACAAGTTTCTGTTGGTGACGCAAAAACTCATGCTTTGTTAGACATGGAACAAATATCTCAGCCATGCATTCCAATATCGTGAACAAAACTACATATTCAAAAGACAAACTTCTTCCTGTTGATGCACCATCTATAATCGCAGTGAATCGTGATCATGTCAGAATATTAGGCAAAATAAAAATCAAAGTAACAATATGAGATAGAGACTATCAACAAATGGTCTATGTGCTTAATAAACTTGACCATTCGTTAATACTAGGGGTTGATGTTTTTAGAAATTCAAAAGCACACTTATGCTTTGACACAAACCCAGTTACTTTAACGGACAACCTAAACATATCAACTGTTATAAAAATGGATACGAAATCTGGTTTCGCAGGAGTATAAAATGCTGTTATAATTCCTAGAATTTTTTAGGAAAATTTCTGATATAGTCTAAATTTCAAGACAAAAACATTGCGCAGATGTTTTACTAGAACAACTTCACAAATCAGCTAGTCAAAACTTGCTTGCTGCAAAATGTGTAGTCAAGGTAAACAAAAATAGAGGCTGTATACAATTGCTTAACCAAAAAAACAAAGATGTACATTTAAGAGCAGAGAATTAGCGACAGTTAAATGTTTACAAGGTGCAGAAATACTCTTTAGATAAACCAAAAGATGAATCACACAATGTTTTGTTTCATCTATGACGTATAGCAAACAAAACTTTCTGATGATATTCAATTTGATTTAGCAGATAGTGATTTAACAGAAGGTCAAAAGACAAGTTTTAAATGCTTTTGGTAGAGAACATAGAGGTACTTTTGCTGCTGATATGAGTGAGTTAGGTCTTACTTCATCCTATACCTATCACATTGTGAAACAATCTCAAACTCCCAAACAGTGAGACAAAACTTCTATAGACAATCCCCTCACATTAAAAAAGAAACAAATAAACGCATTGAAGAAATGTTGCAAAATCAGATTATCCAGCACTCATCCCCTTACTGGTCTTCTGTTGTTCTAGTCCGTTAAAAAGGCACTTGACAATGAATCGGACAAAGTGGAATACAGATTTTGTATTGGTTATATAAAATTAAACAGTAAATCATTCACAAAACATTTCCCTTTACCCAATCTAAATAGAGTATTCGATTTCATTGGAGAAGCACAAGCAAAATTTTGTACGTCACTCGACATGAGAAGTTATTTTAGGCAAGTCCCACTATACCCTGAAAGTCAAATCAAAAGTGCTTTTATCACTCAGTCTGGTGTCTATCAATGGAAAAGAATGCCATTTGGTTTAAGAAACAGTATAATAACTTCTGCTAGAATGATGTATAACGTTTTGAGAGGGACATCTGTTCTTGTCTACACTGACGACATCCTCATTTTAGTCGCTCATTAGAGGAGCATTTTTCACATATTGGCCCGGTTTTCACTTGGTTGAATGAAATTATTCCAATTACAATCAACCAGAACAGAAAACAACAATGTTCTGCTGCTACTACTTCTCAAGAACAAAACATCATGCCTGTTTGTATCTCTTCCGCAAGTAGTAAATCCTTGCAACAAACAACAAGCTTGGACCAATACAATCTTCAAATCCTTTCATACCATTCATGTAAACTACTCAAGAAAATTCCATTGACACATCAAGGATTACAGAGCATGAAAATCTTGATGCAGCAGAATCAACAACTGTTAACACAGACTGCTGAACAATTGATTAGAATTATGGGTTTAGCTGTTCCTGAGTCGATAGAAGACAAAAATGTCGGTAAAGAATGTCATACATCTTTTCTTTCCGAATATATACCTGTTCACACACAATCAAGAGGTAACTGCTTATGGGAAATGATTTCAATAGGTCTGTGTAATAAAAAAGTCCTAATGAAAACTCTACGCGTGCTAACAGCATATGCTTTTCTGGAACATCAAAAACATTTTGAACAGTTGCTCACTGCAGATACAAGTATTTCAAAACCCGTCCTGGATGAATTTGAAGATCTAATAAAAACTTCGTTGACAGATACAGCATGGGGCAATGAGTACCATTTGTATGCTCTGAGCATTATTTTACAGAGACCTATTTACATATATTCTACATTCAAAGTAAATGACATTTTCAGATACGAAAAGTGCAGTGCTAGTGAGTTGAAAGAATTGTTTGACAATAATTCAATACTGATTGGCAGACATTTGAAATATATTCCTGATTCACAATTAGGGATACAAGTGAATTCCAATATTCCATTATGTGGATTTTTCCGTCATTCTCATTATACAGCTGTTTTGCCACGCACGAATAAATCACTAAAATTTATTCCACAGTGCTCAATTTTACCATGATTAAAACTTTACTAACTATATCATGACAGTAAATTATCTTCAATAGTAATGTACAATTATTCATTTTTTAAATTTTTCAGAACATATCCTGAAAATGGACGTTTATGTTCAAGGAATTTGCCAATCCCATTTATATTGTTTTGATGAACAAGAAACAGCTGACACCTGCAGAGGCAAAAATTGCAAATTCGCCCATCTTAAAGAAAATTACATTGATTCACACTGCCATTTAGATTTATTGAACCGAGACTTCCACTGTCATATTGATTTAATGAACATGCCTAAATATTTTGGTGGATGTATTACGAATTTCTGCTTCCCCATTGATTACAATCAATGGCACAATTTGCAATCTTTAAGATTCAAAACACATTTTACTATTGGGCTACATCCAAAATGTGCACAGTTATATGATATAAACACTAAACTAAAAGTTGAAGATATGGCAATAAATAAAGATTGTGTAGCAATTGGAGAATGTGGATTGGATTATACTAAAAAATGTGCTGTAGCAATCAAAAAAAAAGCATTCATAGAACAGTTGAAAATTGCAAATAGATTAGATAAACCAATTGTTCTACATTTGCGTGACAGTTGCATGGATGCATTTCATATTGCAAAGGATTATTTACCTGTGTCGCACAAGATTCACTTGCATTGTTTTACATCAACAATGAATAATTATCACAACTGGAAATATTTCTCAAACTGTAAAATTGGAATAACAAATATGGTGAATTTCCCTACAGCATACAATATTCACCAATTAGCAAGAGAAATACCTTTGGAAGACATTCTATTGGAAACTGACAGTCCATACTTTTTACCCAGAATTGTTATAAATGGACAAAAATTTTCCAATCCAGGACATGCACTGAATGTTGCAATGAGAATAGCACAGTTGCGCAATACATCAATAAATGAAGTAATAAAAACTACAACAGACAATACAAACTTCATATACAATCTGTGATTTTAAAGGTATGTACATTATCACATATCAAATCTTGCTAGAATGATTGCTTGCACATTTGTTTTGCCAATGGTGTTATCGTTTTTATCTCCTTTGTTTGCATGTCATTTTTCATTCATGCACATCACCATTCCATTTAGATAGAATGTAACACAAATCAATTATTACCAATTTTTTTTAAGGGGTACGTCCGGTAAGACCCTTTTTTGGCCCCAAAATATAACAGTTTTACAAAATTGTTAAAATGTAAACTTTTAGTTATTTATTGAACAATTCCACATAAACATGGGTTGTTTTTGACAATAAAATACACAAAAATCAGATTGAAGCGCCATCAAGTCATGCATTCAAAACTCTAGCATTTCAGTTAAATTTTAGACAGTTTCTGTGTAAAACAAAAGTGACCGCATTCGTGTTCATCCTTAATATTGAAATGTAAGTTGTATTTTATGATAATACATAACATATATAAAGGTTGTGGATGAACACGGATGCAACCACTTTCATTTTTGACAAAACACATCTTTAAAGTGACATTTTTCAGCATATTTGGTAGATTTTTCATATTTGAGCTTGAATCGAATCGTTTTAAATGACTATTTCAATTAAAATCTTTCACACAAACTAAGTGGATCAAGTGAAATAGACACTTAAGTGTTTAAAAAGTGGTCAGATGAAACTGAAATGTGTGGCCAAAATGAGTCCTTACCACACCTACTCCTTTTGAAAAACAAACTTTTGTAAACAAAGCTCTATGTACATGTATATTATATAAAATTTAAACACAGATATAAAGCAATTAAATGACAATTAATTTTCTAGACAAAAAATAATTATTCCATGATATATATTTGCCCACCTTCCTAAAAGAGACAAACATTCTTTTAATGGTATGACTGCTAAAGACATAACTATTAAAGCAACAATGTAATATATCAAATGTATTTCTTAAAAAATAAAAATGCAAGAAAATTGAACCTATTAATAGAAATAATATTTGTTGGATTCAGCTATGCATGAAATAAATAATCAAACATCCCTTTGTTTTATCATTGTACATGTACCATTGCATTAAATACCAGATTCATATTTTTTTAACACAAAATGGCCATATATTCCTTCAATAAAGTACTGAACCAACTGTTTCAATAACAAACAACCCTTGCCAAACAAAGAATTCAGCATCTATACATGCTTATTTACATATCTTCAGACCTTTTTTATTGAAAAGTTTATACAAACTACTCCACATTCAGCTTAACAATACTCCTGTGATTAAAGTTATCATATTATTACACTTTCAACAAAAATTTGATTATTTCATTAGTTCAAAATGTATGGTATATATGGCCAAATAAAGTCTATTTTAATGCACCATTGATTTTGCACATGTACAACACCATGACGTATACATGTTTAATCCTAATTATAACATAAAAAACTTCAGAAAAATTAAAATAGTGCACTAAGTCTCAAAGAGTTCCTTGCCTTCAACTCTTAATCATATCTTGAAAATGCAGATGTAAAAAAACATGCTCACCAAATTCATGCATAAATATTGAAAGCGAACCACTTTTAAACTTTTCTAAAAACAACAAGATGTAATAAAATAATATCTTAATTTTCATCTACAGAATGATGATTCCAACTCTGCAGTATTTGGCAGCAGAAAAAGTGCCGTCAATATCAAAATTGCCTGAATGTCAACTACAAAACTTAACAGAACCATGTGTTTCATTTATGAAAGATATGGAGGCAATAAATAGAAAATGTGAAAGTGGTTATAGCCATTTCTGCACCTTATTGCAGGAACTAAATCAACCCCTTGGGCATATCACTTCTGATATTTATGGATATTCTGGATTGCTGCACTATAATTCTGATATTACAATACACTTTATCCGCGCTCCAGATACAGACTTATGCAACACCATGTCCATAATCGCTACAAAACTACACAGTAAAGCAACTCTCCAAAACATAATAAGTTCTGCCTTTAACCAAGAATGCACTATTTTGAATATTTCAATTGACAGCATTCATTTACTCAATGGTGCTGTATTTATGTTACGAGGTCTAAATTTGAACGACACAGAATATCATCGAAGATTTTTAGTTTTCCTTTGTCTTAATGGAAAACAGGACATCCAAGTTGCTCTAGACTATCCACAATATGAATTACATGTAAACCCATTTTTACCAGCTGACAATTTATTACATTGTATGGTTACACTGTGGATAGATATACTTTGATTTGTATAATTAGCCAAATACAAAAAAAAAATCAAAGCGCGAAAGCGCTGTAAAGGCAGTTAATTACAGGTTGTGTGTATTTCTAGTCCAGTTATATCATTATCTTCCATAGAACAGAGGTGGTTTGTAGAATTTAAGATTTAGAGTTCTTTTGTACCTAGTTCACCTATATCTAGTCTAGCTGTTTACAGTATATTTTCTGTGCCTCCCATGAAATGCATTTTAGCCATGGCCTTGTCAGTTTGCTTTAAATTTATGAGTTTGACTGTCCCTTTGGTGTCTTTCGTCCCTCTTCTTTAGACATATAAGAACTTTTCTTTTTCAATATAAATAGACTTTTTTTAATTATTGATTGTATACACATATTTTATGACTCCCATAAAAAATAGTTCACAAAGATTGACTAGTCTCTGTACTGTGTGTATAGCAAGGACATCAAGTAACATAATGGTAAATGTACATAGTAACATGTCAACTTTTTTGATGACCATACCTGTCAACTGTCAGTATTTGCAGAGTATTTCCCCCATCGAGCTCAAGGCTCCCAAATGGAAATTTTGTGAGAGCAATTTTGTCGACTATTTTAAGGAAAACAATTAATTCAACAATGGCTATGAGCTTGTTAATGCACGAAGAAGCCAAAAACCACATTAGAATATATTTGAAGGGAATCCATGACAAATCGCCCCACTTTTTCACTAACTCGCCTCACTTTAAAAACAAGAGTGCACACACTGAAATGTCTCGCCTTCTTTACTAATCATTGATATTCTGTTGATAGTCCTAATAATAAAGCGTTATTACAACTGTCACATAATCTTAACATAAACCAAGAAAACTAAACATTGACCTTTGAACCATGAAAATGAGGTCAAGGTCAGATAAACCATGCCAGGTAGGCATGTACAGCTTACAATTCTTCCATACAACAAATAATATTGACTAATTGCTTATAGTTTAAGAAAAACAGACCAAAACACAAAAGCTTAACACTGAGCAATGAACCGTAAAAAATGAGATCAAGGTCAAATAAAACCTGTGCGACTGACATGTAAATCATGAAATATTTCCATACACCAAATATAGTTGACCTATTGCATAAAGTATTAGAAAAAAAGGCCAAAACTCAAGAACTTAACTTAAACCACTGAACCATGAAAATGAGGTCAAGGTCATATGACACCTACCAGGTAGACCTGTACACCTTACAACCATGCCATACACAAAATATAGGAGACCTATTGCAAACAGTATAAGAAAAACAGACCAAAACACAAAACTTAACTATAACCACTAAACCATGAAAATGAGGTCAAGGTCAGATGACACCTGCCAGTTGGACATGTACACCTTACATTGCTTCCATACACCGAATATACTAGACCTATTGCTTATAGTATCTCAGATATGGACTTGACCACCAAAACTTAACCTTGTTCGCTGATCCATGAAATGAGGTCGAGGTCAAGTGAAAACTGTCTGACAGGCAAGAGAACCTTGCAAGGTACGCACATACCAAATATAGTTATCCAATTACTTACATGTATAATAAGAGAGAATTTAACATTACAAAAAATTTTAACTTTTTTTTCAAGTAGTCACTGAACCATGAAAATGAGGTCAAGGACATTGGACATGTGACTGACGGAATCTTCGTAACATGAGGCAACCATATACAAAGTATGAAGCATCCAGGTCTCCCACCTTCTAAAATATAAAGCTTTTAAGAACTGAGCTTACATCGCCGCAGCCGTATCACTATCCCTGTCGAGCTTTCTGCGACAAAAGTCGCAGACTCGACAAAAAAACTGCCCCAACCTGGATTACCAAATCACCCCACTTGTGAACTGTGTTAAATCCCTTTAATATTACTCCTGCCAACTGGTCCCATCTAATGGAAATGGGTGAAATCTAGATAAATATATTATTAACCAGGATGAATTAAGTAATGCCAACTCGACCCACTTATGGAAGAAGATGTTATTCCATTGAATATAAGTTAAATTCCTTATATTGCATTTTGATACATTTAACTGGTTACTTTTCAATTGTTATGCAAATAACTAAGCTTCAAAACTTAGTTATTCTTCAACAATCAGGTTTTTTTTAGAATTATAATCTCAGTATATATCAATAATAGTAATCAAATTAATTTTCGTTTTTTTTGTATTCTGTGTAGATTAGTTTTCATTAAAGTGGTGCGAGTTTATATGTTTAATTGTATATATATTAATCTAAATATTACTGTTTTTTTTATAAGTAGGGCGAGTTGGCAGGAGTAATATTAAACATGATTTAACCAATTTCACATGTGGGGCGATTTGATAAATCAGTTTGTGGCGGTTTTTTAAAAAGTGGGGCGATTAGCCAGTGGGGCAACTTGTCCTGCTTCCATTTGAAGGCCCCCTTGAAGGTTTTGTACGACTATATGGACCATCTTTCACGTAAAACCCCCATGTGCATTTTGAAAAGTTGGCAGATATGTTTCTAACTCAAGGCAAAATCTACCGGTATGAATGAAAAAGAAAATTTCTATTAAGGCTATGTGGCCATAACAGCTGTCTCATTAGCATTTTAACCACTTCCCATATTTTCAATTAAAACAATAGAAGAAAATTATTTAATGCAAAAACAAAACTTGCTTGTAAATATGAAATTCTCTTTACGGTATGAGTTTTTCTCATTGTTTGAGATTGTACAGTAGTACCTGTAACTGCTTATACCTATTTCTTATTCACTTTTGCTTGATAAACTCACTAAATATCAAATACATTGTACCACATCTCCTTATTTTTATAAGCATTCTAATAACATGAACAATTGTAATTCAATTCTATATACCAAAGCAAAATGAACTGCACCACTTTCATTCACTAGTATGCATCTTTTGGCAAAATACAAGTTCTTAAATGACACAATATATATTTATTGATAAAAAAATAAAATTTAGTATACAACTCTTTAACAAGTATAAAAAAAGCACAGCTGTGTCATAACTTGTGAAATCTGTGCTGAAAACATAGACATTGGTTTTTGAGTAATTCCATATGTGAAGCTCAACATTAGCTCGTCAGCTGGTGGTGGACAGTTAAATATATAGTTCCTTTCTGTAGGCTAGGATGAATGACTTTTCAGGAAAACCAATTTCACAAATCAAAACTTTCCTCTAGATTTCTCCTACAATATTCATCCAGTTTAGTTCTTTTGTTTTAATTGGACACCGTCCTGATTTTTAATTTTGCAAACCATTCAGTCTCTTGCTTGCAAATGGTGCATGAAAATAGGATGGGTATGGCAGTAGACAAGTCTCTTTAAAGTGGGTTTGTGCCCTGAAAAAAAGTTTTATAACCAGGGGTGTGGAAATGCTATGCCCGACTCGTACATTTGAACAACCGGACAAGTAATTATTTTTGTCTTGGTTGCCCGTGGACAAGTAAAAAAATACACAAGACAAAGTTGAAATCCAACAAAAACATAAAATTAATTTCAAAACGTATAGAGATGTTTAATTTATGTAAGAGAAACAAATGTTCAGCAAGTAAAAACATCAATGTTCATGACGATAAATATTACATAATACCGGAAATAGATCGATTACCAAAATAAATAAAATAAGTATGCGAACCCGAGTCGCGTAACATTGCATTGGCTTTGTCCATTGACCCGGGATCGTCGATTAGGTTTTATCCGTCATTTGCCGGAAGTGTCATTTTGGCGGGAAATCATGTACACACACACACACACGTAGATTGGCTGGTACCCGATCGTAATGTTACACATCCAATATATCAAATAGCTAATACCCGGAACGTAGTACCGGGAACCAGGATAAAACGTGGACAACATACATAACTAGAACCGAAATTGAAAACGCTTTACGGTTTCTCGTTCATAAACCGAATTCCGCTTTGAATTATAGAAGATGCAATATTAATCATGTTCAGTCGAATTTTCATTGCTATATCAACGTCTGAACTAATTAAAGAAACTTTAGATGTCAGATAACACTCGAAATTGACCCGACCTCTTTCCACACGGAATACACATAATGATAGTTTGTAGTCAGGTTGACTGCTTATAATGCAAAATACACACTAATAACAAGTTCTAAAAAACGAACAATACACACTGATCGTTTCTTTAGTCCCCAATGTAAATGAAAGAAACAAAAACCATATTATACCATAAAAAGAAGAGGAGAAATTCGAACATTTCCGGATCTATTTCTGGCCAAAAGACCCCCTGCAAAGATTGCGTATGAAAAGATGAACCTCATGACTTAAAAGTCAGGCCTTAAAGCACTGCCTTTAAAAACTCTTTACAACTCCACACAATATTTCCTTGATTCTATAATGCTATGATGTCGTCGTCGCTGTCATTTTTTGTTGTCCTCCTAACACACATTTGGCCCCAAACAACTTTTGATTTAAGTGAATGGATCTCTAAAGGTTTACAAAAAGATTCAGTTCTACAAAAGGAAGATTGGTATTGGTTTTAGAGGCTGAGGTACCTACAATTTTACTACAAGGTTCCTAATACAAATTTAAATGTAAGGTTGGAATTAAGTTTGTAAATAATTGCTATAACTCGGTTAAAACAAAAGGTCATGGGTTTCCCCAATTTTTTACATAGGAGTTCATTTTTCTTTTAAAGTTTCCAGAACTAATCATGACAAGCACAGTATTACTCATAAGATTTTCCAGATGTTAGACCGCATTAATTTTGTGACTAATATCTATATCTATATTATGTCTAAAATTCTATCTTAATCCTAATTCAAAACGGTATCAAACTTTATTTGTGTCACTGTGTCTGAATTTGCTCCAACCATTCAGAGTTTTACATCTGCAGTCGTAGCAAGCTGTGCTCAACAAAACATTTTATTTATCAATATTTTATTTTCATACAAATGCATGTTAGTTATGTAAATGTTTGTTTTGATATATATATATATAACCCAGTATAATCAATTGCAGATGTCTGCCCTACCAGAACAAATCCAAAGACTCAAACAAATAGTTACCGAAAAGGCAAATGTGCAACAACAGATATCAAAATTAAAGCAGCAACTGAGAGCCATAGAGCAACAGGAGCTATGCTTGACAAATTTAATGGTTAACCCACGCAAAGCTAGTCCCTGTATGGACACTGTTAAAACACTAGAGAAAAACATTTCTCCAAACCTAATGAAAGCGAGTCCAAAGAAAACCCTAGGCCTGTTTTCAAATCCTATACAGCCATCAACCAGTGGCCTACAAAATAAAATGCCATCCAATGATGTGCATCCACCTGTAAAGCAGTCAGCATCATCGTTATCAGATGCTGACTCTGACATTGAGTTAGCAGAGCTAATTTTTGAAGAGCCCAAAAAATTTGATAGAAGTCAATTCAGCTCTGATTCGGATGCAGGAATACCACTCGAGAAAATTAGGCAAAACAAAAATAAATTGAAATTGAAAAGAAAAATTGTCATAACATCTTCAGAATCAGAAGATGGACAAAATACAAGTACCAAAAAATCAGAAGATGATGATTGGAAACCAAGGAAAAAAAGTGCACGTGCACCAAAAAAGAAAAAATGCTATGATGTTTAAATATAGACTTGCTTATAGGTGATTTGACCATCAAAAACTAAAACATTGTACAACACTTCATTAATTAATATTTTACTACACACTAAAAGACAAAAAATAGCATTGCTTTCATCCATAAAAATATTAAATTCAGATATTCAAGCATACCCTTTTTAGTGTAAAACATCACGCAAAGTCCTTGGATATATTATTCTCATTTTTTTTTACAACCTCATTTTTTTTTATGTTTTTTAGTCATATATATAGGTATCAAGTTGTCGGCGTCATCCAAAACCAGATGGTTTCCAGATAACTACTTAAATATAAGTAAATAGAAATCAATAAAATTTTGTCTTTGACCACTAAAGGAAGGTTGAGATCGATTTTGGTTTTTTCAATCCAAACAGTTTAGGAGCAAGGGGTCCAAAAGGGGTCAAAATAAATATTTTTATAGTTTCAAGACAATAATTTGTGTTAGTGTATGAATCACTCTGGAATTGTACCACAAGGTTCCATTCCAAAAAAGGAAGGTTGGATTGATCTTGGGATTTATGGCTCACACTGTTCAGGAATTAGGATAAAAAAAAAAAGAGGCCAAATACTATACTATTCTAATACTTTGTATAAATTGCTTATTTCCTGACGAATTTTAATAGGGTTTTATTATTGAATTCTTGGAGTTCTTAAATAAACTGAATCTAACAGTTTACAAAGTTTTTTACAGTTTGATTTTAAAGGAATTTTGAATTTTATATGTTCAATGATATGCTGAATCCAAACATGTATCGAGATATTTGATAATGAGCCCCTATATCTTTATAACTCCACTCATTTGTGAAAAAAACCTATGCTGTGTAAACTATTTCCATGATTTAAGCACAGTCCAAATTCAGAACTGTATCAAACTTGATGGTTATATATCATGTATATATCCATACTTGCCTCAACTGTTAAGGGTTCAACCTTTGAGGTTGTAAAAAGCTGTACCCTGCGAAGCATCGGGTATTTTTTTGGGAGGGGCAAATATGTTACCTTTGACATGCAGTAGCTGTTCCTCCCCTTCTAAAAACACTAGGTATCGAAAATCTCTCTTGTTTGTTTGTTTGATTGTTGTTTTTTTTTACTATCATATTTCTTTATTGAGATCGTCTCTTATATTTTATTTGAATCGAAAAACACAAAAAATATTATGTATATTTTTTCTCCGGAAAATAAAACACACTCCCACCCGAAACTGATATAGTTACCGCCATTTTGAAATTGTGAAAAAAATGAAAATGTTGCAAACAGTAGTTATCGGATTATGTGTTATTGTTGGAGTTTTAACCAAGGTTATACCCATCACAAATATTTGTGAGAGTCAGGATGGTGTACTTAGGTGTTCGTACAGTGGTGAGGGGCAGTACATCTCCCTGCAAGAACTAAACAACATTCGAGAGATTCGGTTTGAAAGATTTTTCCAACTTTCAACACTTTTCATTGAGAATGCCAAACAATTACGTCAAATTATCATACAATCAGGATCTACGCAGTGTGAGGATATTTCTTGCGACAACCCAAAAGTATTGATATCAATAGCAGGCATCCCTTGTCAAGTAAGTTGTAGACTGGATTTTATTTGAGTGTATTTTTTTGTAATCAATTTATGTTTTGAAACGCTCCCCTTTAATTTCCATGATAACCAATTGATCAACTAATCACCAAAGAATAAAAACCAAGAACTGCAAAGGGCCATCTCAAAGGTGATAATGAAACAAGTTATCATCAACATTACAACCAAAACAGCATTTAGTTAATATACTTCATTTTTTTTATAGATATTTAATAAAAGTATTTCAAATGTGAAATTAAATTACAACTATAATTTACATTGTATCAGAATTTAAAAGAAAAGTTTTTTAGTTTTTTTATTCCTTCTTTTTCAGTCATCCAAATTCACAACCTCCATTATCACTTATACAACATCAGAACCTGCTTCCTCCCATCAGGTATGAGTATATCCTACAAATAAAATAATTTCTTTTATAGATAATGATATCTTTTAGTATGTACATATGTAAATAAGATATAAAATAATTTCTTTTATAGATAATGATATCTTTTAGTATGTACATGTAAATAAGATAATAAAACAAAAAATATATTATTGAAACAAAATGGTATAATGATTTTTTTAAATTACAGACAGAAAGACCAATTACTTCCACTACCAGCACACCACCATCAACTTTGTCTTTACAAAGTGTTTTCTTGGTTGTTTTTGGTGAGTTTTAATAGAACATAACTATTTTTAATATGTTAAATACATGTATGAAATGAAATTTAAAACAACTAAGCATTACAAAGTGTTCTCTTGGTTGTTTTTGGTGAGTTTTAATAGAACATAAATATTTTTAATATGTTTAATACATGTATGAAATGAAATTTAAAACAACTAAATAGGATTAAACTTTTGGTAAACAATTTAACCACCAACCCTATAATTTTAGTAGACAATTGTATATCTTAGTGGTTGATTATATAAATAAGCAATCAAAGAGAGAGGAGAGAGAGTTGTATTTTAATGAATTGATAGAATGAATGGAAGTCAACACCATGTTCAACAATACATTTGTACTATATATATATAGCTACAACCAATTTGGGTAGACAACTGGTAAACCTTACCACTTTCAGCTAAAGGTTGAATTTATTTATTTATAACAATGCAAGGTGAACTACCTTAACCATTAGAAAACTTAAGACTTCTCAGTTACATTTTTTTTTTTTTATTGTTTGTATGTTGAAATAAAATATGAAAAACTTATAGTAAAAATTTAAAAGAAAAGATAGATTTTAAAATTGTCTTTTTTTTTGCATTGCAGCTTCCCTAGCTATATTCGTTGGAATCCTTTTCACCATACACTTTGTAAGGAAATATTTACAAAAAAAATCAACTAGACCACATTCTACACTAGACTAAGTTGTAATATCAAACTTTATTAATTCATCAAATTCCAGTATAGAACTTTTTAATTTAGAAAAGATAGACAGTATAAAAAAACCGAATAACTTTATTTTGCAGAAATTATTCTCTGTGCTTTATATGCATTCAGACCACAACTTGCTAATAATATACAAAGATTTTACGAACTTCTATTCCCAAATCGACCACTCCGACATCAACCCATGAACATTAACCAAAGACCAAGAAGAAGAAGAAGAAGACAACATCAACCAAGAGTTCGAAATCTACCACTTAGAGCTAGAAACCAGCCAGACCGCCTTATGTACTATTAAAATGATTATTTCAAATTCACTATACCTTAATTATGTTCTGATCACCTCCCTCCTCAATCTTCTATTTCATCATCACTGATTTCATAAAACCCCCCATCATCATCATCATCTTCTTCTTCTTCCTCTATCATTCCCATCATTACAAGTAAAACTAAGTCCAACTCCTCATCATCTAAGTGATAGATTTGGTAAATCATATCCTGATTTTCATCCACATCCTCATCCACATCCTCGTCATTAGACAAATATATTTAATTTAACATATCCTGATATTCAGGATCTAGAATCAAATATTCATCAATTTCATAATTTTCCATCTTTACTCTATTATGTTTTATCATAAAATGATATTTTTTGCTATATGATATTTTAAACTCATAAAAATATTTTATCATTTATTACTTAGAAGAGACACATGAGACAGGCAACTTTATTAGTGTCATTTTTATTATCCTTTTGAAAGATCCAGAAGTTGATTTGTCACATCTATTACATATTTAATTATCTCTTCAAGTAAATACTGTCTACCTTGATAATGTCATATACAAACACAGATAATTTAAAGTGTGACATGGTATGATAATATAATTATTATCTTGTTAAAGAAGCCTATTGATTATTTACTGTACAGTTAAAAACTTATCTATTTATTGAACTTACTCAGGTAATTATTACCCCCCTACCTACTTCCAAAATGTTAATTAAGAACTATACTTATAAGTATCCCATATGTTAGAGGTTATTAATTACCCACCTGTTTAATTTTAAACAAGATAATCTATATTTAACCTTTATATATCATTTTTTTTAAATTATGTTTAAATTAGATAAATACTTTTAATATATTTTTTAATATAGAATTAAATTTTTAGTCTTCAACATTCCTTTTCATGTAAACTATAATGTTCTAATTAGTACATTGTTGAATGTAAATATGTTATATACTGATGTTAAATGGTATTAATTAGTTGTTGTCACTGTACAGTTTATTTAGTTCTCAGATAATATGATAGTTATTCTGACCTACCTACAAAAACAATAGTCTCTACAAAGATTTTATTCAAATCTAAATAATAGATAAATAGTTTTATTAAATAATGTTTGCTATTCATTATTTGAGTTGATAAAAAAAAACACTGATGCAATACTTGTGATAATACCGTTAGGTTGGAAACTTTTTATAGTACTTTTATTGTTAAACACTCATATCATATGTTGTATTTTTTTTTTGTTGCCATAAATGTTATTAAACTATTGATAGTGCTGCTTGTACAGATAATGAATGATATTGGACCATTCAAAAGTATTTATTTGATTTGCAAACATTTATTTTAATTTTTTTAAAGAAATTAAATGAGAGTGAACATGGTGAAAGGAGAATAAAAGTATTCCTTATGAATTGAATAACTTATTTTGAATGGTCTTGTGTAAATATGTTTTTTTAATATATTCAATCAAACTTATGTATTTCATGTGATATAATATATACCAACATACAATCAAACTTGAGTAAGTTTTAAACTTTTTTTAATCACAAGATCTTTTTTTTCCAAACACTTATTTTTGTATATTTTTACAACTTAAAAGAAGAATAACAATTGGTTTTCTTTATATCATCCATAGTTTAAGGTTTGATTACATAGTACATAATACTCAATTTGTTGATGCTCAAAAGATATCATATCTACCACATAGTTGTTCAAGAAAAAAATGTGTTCATATTATACTGTTTTTTTATATTCTCTTTATTAAAATTGCTAAGCTATCGAAAAAATATCCTTGGTTGTTGTGAGCATAAAACGCCAACCAGTGACGACCTCCTGACATACTATTTTCACTGTTTGCTATGAACCCCATCGGAAGTTCTGTGATAATATTAGGTATTGCATCTGCAGCATAAACACCAACTGTACTGTTTCTGGTAACCAAATCTCGTTTTAGAATACATTCAAGCTCTTTAGTATTCATTCAGTATAACGTCTCTACTTTGATCTATTTGAAAAAAACCTTGCGTTTCGCTGTAAACAACACATGTACACTCTATACGGGCGTTGCCTTTTTTATAAGGTTGAGATAGTCCAATCCTTCAAACTGTGGATCAATGCTAAATGCATAAAGATTGAAACCACCATTCATTGATGCTCGATTCAAACCATTTCCTTCTTGTTGAGACCACTTTCCGGTCACCTCAAACAAATTGCAAAACGCAGGGATAGATGTGATTCCACTTATTTGATCATAGCTCACTTTCAATGGGTTTCCATTGATAGGTTGGTTAGTGATCATCAACGCTATTTGGTTGAGGTTGTAATGTTTAAAATTCCAAGGTGATAATTTGTAACTCCCCGTCATCGCTTCACTAGCAACAAATCCAATTATTACTACGGTAGGAAGAATACCTTGAAAAACGTTATCCCAAGTAAACGCCATCTGCCCCTGTGGGATTGCCATTGTTTTAAGATCAGTATTTGTGAGAATATATTTTGCAGTTTTTGATTTTAGAATCTCAGCATGTCCATATAGTATTCCAGGGTTGAGGTTAAGTTTACAAATGTTTAGATACATGTCTTCTATTTGAATGCGATAGTCAGCGTTTTCTTCATCAGATGATATCAAATAAAATTGAGGTTTAGATCTATAAAATTTCACTGTTAAATTTACAGAGTTCAACAAATATCTATCCATTGAAAACAAAGGATGGTGAATACTCCCTTGAAGATCTACTATTTTGCTATTTTTGAAAAACTGCGTTCTTGCCCAAAGTCCAGCATTACCACCCGTGTTCACATTTACATCATCCAAATGTTCGGGAGTATCAGATATCCACATCTGTGCAGAGAGTGGAGATTTCTTCGCATCGGTACCGTATTTCAATAGTGTTTGTATCATAGCTTTGTATGGATAATTTCCTGTAGTTGATGTTACTATCTTGTTTTGAATGGTAACATCCACCTGAGAAAAGAGAGCATGTAGAGTGAGATTCACAGGTCCAACTGGATCCTCACCAATGTAACTACCATCAGCATTAACTAGTCGTACTTTCAAAGACATTGTACTTCTTTTGAGATCTAAATATTGCATCCCACCACTGGGGATATTAAATTGAATGGGTGAATTGTGTGTGAAATGTTCACTCGGTCGTACTTGTTCATACTGAATAGATTGTATAGCGGTTTGATGGCCTGGAAGTTCGAATAAAGACAGTTGAGATGGTTGAACCTCGTGAAAATCCTCTACACTTAATTTAGACATAGCAGTTAATCAAATATGTCATTAAATGATTTCTTCTTTGATGATCGATTGTTCTTCTTGTTTGAAGGTTTGGTTCTCTTGTTTGTCTTCACTTTATTATTTTTCTTTTTTCTTGATGTAGTTTGTTTGCTACCACGTTTAGAACTAACGTTTTTCGAGGTTTTCCGTTGTTTATATTTATATTTTCGTTTGTTTTTGATTGAATTGCGTGAAATTTCACTCTTAATCTGTTCCACAGACTGTTGTGCAGGAGAAACCAATTGAACATTAACATCTGTCGGTGATGTAGTGTTCTTCGATGTTGATGGAATGTCTATACTATCCATAGACGCAAGCGATTTGTGGCCAATGGAACCACCACTTTGCATTGTCTTCTGATGTTTGCGTTTAATGTGTGGTTTATGTGTACCTTGTGCTATCTGTTGGTAATATCGAATCCACTTTTGTGCATCAGGAATGTACATATTTCGCATCATCTTTAATCGCTTACATGAAAAAGGGTTGTGCTTTGAAATGAAGTGTTAATGAGACTTGCTCTGTCACTAATGAACTAATTTCACCATATCTATCCGTTATATAAAATTCAATGTCATACACTTCTGTCTTCGTGATTGGTATATAATTCAAATGTTTGAATTCGTATATGTTTTGGCCTTGCATAGGAGAGATTCGTCGTAGGAGAGATTGTGTTACACAATCGACGTAAGTCTCACCGCATATATCAGATTGAATGTATACATCTTCTGGTGAAGATTGGGGGGATTTTAGTTTCAATTCAACAAGTGCACAGTTCCACAGTCCCTTGAAATTAAGTGGAGCGGAAAAATGTACACGAAACCTTCCGGCGTTATTGTCTGGATAGTAATTCACATTAGCATCACTGTTAACTACTACATAGAAACTCATATTCAAACGATTACTCCACTATATCTTCTTCTGCTATCCACTGATCAAACTTTGGTGGCCATCCTTCAAACCGACAGAGCCACTCGATTTTATTTTTGCGTCGTCTTTTCTTCAATTTTTTTTCAACGTACCACAAAGCGTCTGCGCTCTTGTATACTTTCTGGAGTTCTGCAATTTGGAAGTTACCCAAAATCTTAAAATCGAGAAAATCTTTTAGTTTATAATACTGGATGCCTTGTTTTAAAAAACGGTGGTATGTCTTAAAAATTTCAGAACTCCACTGCTGATCGTACGATCTCTGAAATACTTTTTTCAAATGGCTAATTCTCACCATATCATGCAGTTTTAGACTGAAACGGTTAGGTGTTCGCTTTTTTGGAGTTTCGATTGGTTTGTTTTTTGTAGGTTTCAGATACATGTAGGCCCACAAATCTGCTTTATTTTCATCATTCACTTCGTTTGGTGCTGTATAATTCAATGATCGATGTGGTGTGGAGTTGTAGCTATTAACGAGATCTTGTAGGTTATCAACATATCGATGGTTTCTTGCCTGTGAGAAATAACGATACATCATACGTTTCAAAGTTAAGATAACACGTTCTGCATAGTTGGCTTTGACGGTGGTATTCAAAGTTATATGATGATATATGTTGTTTTGTTTCATCAAAGCAGAAAACCATCTGTTTTTGAACTCAGCTCCCGAATCTGATCTGATCTTCTTTGGAATGGTTCCTCGTTGAAATATTCGTTTCATAGCAGCAACTATTTCTTTTCCTTTTTTATCCTTGAGCATCTCTACCCACAACTTTCGAGTGAATATGTCAATAACAATCAACAAAAATTTAAAAGAATTATTTTCAGATGACAATGCACTCAAATCAGCAAGATCAATATCAAACATCTCATACGGTTCTGAAACCACAACCTTTGAACGTTTATATCTCCTCCTCACAGGTTTCAAAAGATTGTATGTGTCATTTGATTGCATCCACTTCCTTATTTTGTAGACACTCGGTACGATCCCTCCTTTTCGCTTTAAGGTTTCGTGAAGTTTTCTAGGTCCAATATATGCACCACCATCTCCAGATATGTTGAAGTAAGTTCGTTTTATAACATCATCTACACTTTCTGTCTCTACCATTGTAAAATATTAGTGTTGGAATTTCACTTCACACCTCAACATTTCCTCAACTATTTTACAAATGTGGTTTTTTTTTATTTGATGTTATAAGTATCCATCCACCACTTCTGGCAGCGTACATTTAAGGAGAGAATCCAAAAAATAGATGGTGGGAGTTGCATATCAGTTAGCATACAAAGAATACAATCTAATAGTTCACTAACACACACGTTATCATATAATGTTTCCAATATGTTGTTTTCTATTATATGTTTTGTTTCTTGAATGTGTTTTCGAATAGAATTGGCATAAATCAAGTCAATCATTCTCTCAAATCGACACACAAACATTTGCATTTCGACTTCGTCCATCGTGATATGACACTGAACTAGAATGGACACTATTATGATAAGATCTACTTATTGTACTTATTGTTAACTTGTTCACGTCCTGAATATGTATGTGAAATATTTACCACTGGACGTTAAGCAACATACAATCAATCTATCAATCTCCCCTTTTTTTTTACTCAGTTTTTACTCAATTTTACTCATTTTGGATCAGTTTGTACATTACGGAACTTGGGTGATTTGTTTATTTTTAGTCTATGTAAACAAACTTTGTTTACTTAAGAGTTGATAAGAGTTACTATGTAAATAGACTTAGGCCTAAAGTAAATAGACCTTGTTTGTATAGTCCCCTTTTATGGTCCTTATGTAAATATGATCACAACTCTGGTTTCGCTCCACACAAATCACACTACTTTCCTCATTTCCCATCGCAATTATTCACATAAACACTTCCACATCATTTTATAAAACTTTGGTGAATTGTCTATGTCTGTTGACTTCAGCTACATTTCAAAATTTAAAACAAGATGAACAACTACAGGTCCCCAAATAGTCTTCAACAATGACAAAACCTCATACAGCTCTTTCAGCTATAAAAAACCTTAAAATGACAAATATAAAACAAATGAAATGAGACAACAAATAGACTAATAATTGTACAAAACAAAATAGTTCAACTTTAAGCAAGCTTAAAAGGAATCAAGACATATCATGCGCTTACAGTGCAGCTATTTATTAACCAACTTCATATTCAAACAATTAATTCATAGAGAGGGGTGGAAGATGAAGCCCCCTTTTTTATCAGTCAATGCATTTGAATGAAGACATGTACACATCAACTCAATCTGTTAATACACATTTCCAGTCTAGCTTTCAATGCATTTGTAATGACCTTTAACCCCACTGACAACTTGCGTCTGTGTCCATACTTGTTGAATGAAACAAAAAATACACCATGTCAACTTTTGTAGCCAATAGACAGTAAAGCAATCTGTCGTATTTGAGTAATTAAAACATAAACCCTTTCAGGTCAAAGTCTTAAAGATGTGTTAAAATTATGACAAACAATCCAAAATTAAGGATGAATTTATCAAACTATTGCTTAATATTAAGTGTAGAAATACACTTAAAGTAATATCATCTTTTATTCATCAATCATTTGAAATAAGTAAAATGTCATATAAATGAGTCGGCCCAGTAGTCAGCACTTCTGTGTTGACTTGAGTTATCATTGATATGTTCATAATTATAAATTAACTGTTAACAACATTTTGAACTTTCGATAAACTAAGGCTACCTCAGGAATATATTACCTAAGTTGCATTTGGCAAAACTTATAGGAAGTTATAGTCCTCTTCGACTTTGTACTTTATTTTGTCCTTTAAAACATTTTTGATTCGAGCGTCACTGATGAGGTAACTTCGTAGTAACTTTACACTGATGAGGTAACTACGTAGCAATTTTACAAGAGTCGGCATCAACCTCAAATGCAAATGTAATCCATTGACTCGTGTCTCGATTACTCTGACTGCCATGGACGACTTAAATCGTATGTGTGACTATTTACAAATGTAGCGTGTTGGCTTCCCCATCATAGTACAGGTAGAACATTTACAGTCAGTCTTAATCAACTGAGCTAGGAAATCGATTCTTTGGCTCTGTGGGTTAACTGAATCCCGGTGGAACTGAGTCCCGGTGGTGACGATATAAACATGTTGAGTAGATACATACTCTCCGGTTATACTATACTATCAACGACAAAATTATTTTCAATACAGGTAAAATAATTTTGTCGCTGCTAGTGTATAACATTTTGGTCAACTTTCAAGATATAAACCTGTAGAGTAGATACATGCTCTCCGGTTACACTAGCATCAACAAAATTAATTGCAATACAGGTGAAATAATGTTTACGCTGCTAGTGTATAACATTTAGGTCTCACTTTCAAGACAATTTATCCTTGAAAGTAATTTATCATGAAAGATATCGATGAAAATAGTTATAGAATTTTTTTTTTTTTTTTTATAGAAGTGTAAACATTATGGATTTATGTTTGCACAATTGTTCGTCGGTGACGCGTGACACAGGTAAATACTTTTGTCGTTGGTAGTATGTAAAGATGAACATTCAGCATTTAACGAAATTAACTACGACAACGATATCTTTCAGCAAATGAATCCAAAACTATCAAGCTTTAAGGATCATCTAGACCCTTTGGCTTAAACGTTAACTAAAAGTATAGACAAACATGTGCATCTGGAATAGTTATAAGGCAAAGCATGCCCTAGTTAAATAAAATTCAAATGCATTGCAAGTTTTAGAAAATTGAAAACTTAAGGTTTATGTATGGCACGCCTGAACCACTTTAATAGATTATCTCAGATAATCCCGGTTTATCTCACTTTTTTTTTTATCTGATAAGGTTTTCACATGTATTGATTGTATTTTTAAGTCACGTGTGTCAGGAACATATTTTCAACGAGCCGGGATTATACCTTTTTTTTATTAGTGGGGCAAGTTGGTAAACAAGGGTGGAGCGATTTCTGACTGAAACTGTTTACACAGATGTTACAATTGACATGATTTAATTTAACAGTCAGGGATGTAACTCTATAAGGATATTACAGGAAAATAACATACATTTGTTACTTGTGAACTACAAACTCAAAGAACTGTGATAACATATTAGTCCAGCAAATTTTACATAAATCTGACTAACCGGAAAGTAATTACAACAGAAGATTTTTTATAAGTTTTAATCTTTAGATTATACCAAAAAAAATACACCAAGTCCGATAAAATCTAGCTTGAGAAAGACTAAAAAAATTCCTATGACATTTGCATTGAAAATGAAGATAACTCTTGCTTAAAAGGCAGAAATATCAATAAAAATTGTTACACAATTATAACTTTACCACTGCTCTTCATCAGAATGTATTGATTCTTGATATTTTAGCGGTCTTTAGAGTATAGCAAACAACTTTTAAGGTGTTTTCCTATTTTTTATGCACCCTAAGGGTGACTGGGTCTTCTCCCGACCGGCAGTAAAACGCTTGCCGAAGTGGGGCGTCTGTTTGGCTGTGCGGGATGTATCAAGTTCGCAGTCACATCCGGCCAAAAGGGGGACGTTAAATCCGATGCCTCGTGTCAAGAGAATGCCACGCTCTTTGCACGTTAAGAACCCTTGCAACAACTCGTTGAGGGGTCCGTAGGTGGCCTGTTACAAGGCAAAATTTCTGTCCCTATCCAATATATTCTCTTTTTCCAGTGGCAGTCCAAATTTCCCCGACCATCATCCCAGATAGCCTCTATTGTATCAACCTACCTATTGTATTTATTGTGTACTTGTACTCGTCCTGAATTTGCATGAATTATTTGCCACTGGGCGTTAAGCAACCAACAATCAATCAATCATATTTTTTATCAAGCTATAATTTAGATTTCGTTATCCATAAGTTGACCATTTAATGAATATTTCAACATGTCAAGGTAAATAATTTCAAATTTTATAAAAATAATTAAGCATGTATTCTTTTTTTGGTTTAAAGTTTCTTTAGATAAGTAAGTTGCTGAAAAAATATTATATTCAGATATAAACAATACCATATTTACACATTATTTTTTTCAAAAGGGTCACAAAGACTCAAATTTGCAATTTCTTTAATGAAAAATGCACGAAAAAAACCCTACCCATAACACTTCGGTTTTGTACATTTCACGAGCAGAAGATTATATAATTTAGTTGAATACAAACATATAACACCATCAAAGTATCATACTTTACATAAATTTCAAGAAATACAACAAAAAATTGACCAAAAAAACCCTCATTTTTGCCCGAGTTATTTCCCCTCCCAATGTTGATTTCCATAGGAAATTATAAATGCTGATTTTGAGTTTTCCTCAAGTTAGATTTTATGGGACTTTTTCTGAGTATATAAAGGGCATAATGCTATAGATTAGAACTAAACATTTTCTGTTGCATTCAGTTCGAGGTTAAATCATAGTTTGACTGGACTATATGTATGACATACATATAGTCCAGTGTTTTAATACATGTTTCAAATAAAAAAATTGAATAAAACACAACCTATTGTGTCTTACAAAATCAATAATGAAACTTTTTGAATTAACCGGATATATTGACCAGGATACATTAAAACATTTGTTTATACATAGCAATGAAAATTATACATTTCAGTTAGTACCTAACCGCTAATATTTTGTTTTAGAATGAAATGTCAAATTGAAGAAACAACTATATTGAACTCAAATGAATAAAAGGTTATATTTTTTTAATTTGAAATCAAATGTTTAATCTTGTATAACAAACCTTTTCCCTGTCTACTGCTAGGGAACTTGCAAAGTCAATATCTTCTTCATGTACTAGGTGCTGCCTTGGATTGAAGGTCATCTGGAAAGAATGAAAAAAACTTAAAACTGATTTAAAGACATTTTGTGAAAAAAACAATTTTTTAAGGGTAGAAATGCCCTTTAACAGTCATTATTAGCGTAAGTTTTATTCAAATTGGTTTAAAGATGCTGTGATTCGTCCAAATAACCTTATCGTGAATCGTAAGAGGTCTAAAATAAATTTTGTTTAACCATTTAGGGAAGAAATTGGAAGTTATAGGTAAAAAACAGTCATTTGTTCTATTCTTGTCTATTCGTTTTTGATGCGTTTTGTCATTTGATTTTGCCATGTGATTATGGACTTTCCGTATTGATTTTCCTCTGAGTTCAGTATTTTTGTTATTTTACTTTTTGTTAAGAATTTTCAAAGAATTTAGCCATACAGGTATCCCTTTTGCAACCCTCATGACTATATGCAACAAAAATATTTTGTTGCTCCTTAAAAAAGCTTGTTTATAGATCAGGTGTTGTCCTGTAAAATATCTTGTCTGGAAAATTGGTTCTAAACAAGACCTGTAGTAGTATGTTACAAAAATCTTTATATTTTTTCAATGGAATTGATATTCAAGAAAATGTTTTCCTATTTTACTAAAAATCATATCAATGCCTTTTAAATCAGAATAAATTAGAACTCTTGTAGTCATTATGGACACGTTTGGTGCAAGCCAATCAATTTAAAAGATAATAATAAATAAATTACTACTGGAGTTCCTGATGAGATCCAGGTCTGATGGTTAGGTGTAGCTTGAGTTCATGTTCCATAGTAGTAGGAGAAGGTGCTAGTACTGGCCTTGCTGGAGTAGATACGGGTACTGACCTTGCTGGAGTAGATACTGGTACTGACTGACCTGGCTGGAGTAGACACTGGTACTGGCTTGGCAGGAGAAGATACTGGTACTGGCCTGGCTGGAGTAGATATGGGTACTGGTCTGGCTGGAGTAGATACTGATACTGGCCTGAAAGTTGAAGGCTGGGTTGATGTTGCAAGTGCTGCAGTTGAATTAGGAACTGTTGAGCTGTTTGTAGGATTCTAAAATAAAATTTCATTTATTTTTTTGGAGAAAGACAACTTCAAGCCGTCAATCCCCTATGGGGTTGACCAGAGTGACATTCCCTCACATCATTCATTTTGTTTTTATAGTGTGGAAAACCCTCCAACAAATCTTACTCAAATTGAAGAGAAGGAGACCCAGAAATGAATAGTTGACTTTAAACACCTTTTTACACATTTCCCTTCTGTTTCTCGTGACATTATCGCATCTTGAGCTCTCCTTTACACTAATTACGTTTCTTTTACAAACTGGAAAAATCAGGATGACGAGATATTCTAAACATATCCAACATACATTGTATTGTATAGTGACGTCATCCCTGGAATGCCACACTACTCAGAAGCAGGGATATATCCTTCACTGGTTATTTAAATCATTCTCAGGGATCGTGCACTAATTACTAATTGGTATTTGTTAAAGGAGTAGGTCCGGTAAAGACCGATTTTGGCCTCAAATTTCATGTTCACCTGACCAAAGATTATGACCACTTTTTGAACACTTAAGTGTCTATTTTATTTGAATCAGTTAGTTTATGTGAAAGATTTTAACTGATTATGTCACAAAAAACGCACTGATTCAAGCTGAAATATGAAAAATCTACCAAATATGCCGAAAAAAGTCATTTTTCAGATGTTTTTTGTCAAAAATGAAAGTGGCCGCATCCGTGTTCATCCTCAACCTTTATATATGTTATGTATTACCATAAAATACAAATTACATTTCAATATTAAGGATGAACACGAATACGGCAACTTTCGTTTTACACCAAAACCGTATAAAATTTAACAAATTGCCAGAATTGTGAAGATTTCAGTAATTTAGCAAGACTTAATGGTGCCAGTACCCAATATATGTGCATTGAAGTGTCAAATCAGCCCACATAAATGTAGCAGAAGCATTCTACTGTCCAATGAATAACTAAAAGTTTACATTTTAACAATTTTGTAAAACCGCTATATTTTGGGGCCAAAAAGGGGTCTTACCGGACCTACTCCTTTAAACAATAATGTTTACTGTAGATGATTCAAACATCAACATGCTATACTTTAATTTGTAGGTCAGCAACTTGAACTTTCAAAGTTAACAAAGATCGTGGGTCTACATGATTTTATTCATTTTTTTCTGTAAAAATTCTGTTTTGAGAATCTTCCTCCAATTCAGGAGCACCTCAATTGATGAGTAATTATCCACTTAAATAAAAGTTACTGTATCTAAGCACTTAAAATGTGACGTTGCATTAGTACTCTTCCATTAAAACTTATTTTTTGTGTACCAACATAATCATTGTAATGGTAAAAAAAATAAAAAAAATAAATTAAAATGTTGTATTTTGTAGTTTAAACCTATTTATTCATGAAATTTACAAATATTTCTAATTAAGGATTTGGAAACAAGCTTCACAAAGTTTACATCAATCATATTGTGTTTTATTCGTACCTGTTTCCCTGTGATGAGAGTTGTAACTGGAAACCTTATCAATGGAAAAACTGAATAGATTTTTCAGTTCCAACTTTCTTAAGAAATAACTTAAAAAAATGGAAAATGGCCCTAGCCTGCAGTTCAGTGGTACACAAATAAGATTTAAAAAAACATTGTAGTTGTTGTGAAATGACAGAATTCAGTTGAATTTTAGATAATTAACTGATTCTTAACTATCAATTTTAATCAAATGTTTAGATTTAGAAGATGCAGATCTCTTCTATTGGTCCAAATTGAATCCTAAATTAACATGATTAAGGAAACACAATTACATTAAACCATAATTGACTTCAATATTGTCAACTGTTCTACAGGTTCTAGCTGTCCTTTTTTTATTCTTTATATGAAGACTATCACAAGATACCCCCCCCCCCCCCCCTTTTTCAAAAAAAAAAATTAATTACAAACAAGGCCGTCTTTCCCCTTAGAGCTATTCAGCTCTTTGATTAAATTTTACCAGTATTTAATAAGAATATTTATATATTAATGAATGGCTTAAGGATGTTTGCTGCTCAGTCTCAAAATAAATAACTTTTCTTAAAACTAGTATGTATTGATAGGGAATAAATTGAGGAATCAAAAAAGCTAAAATTGTGAAGATTTCAGATTTTTAGCATGACTTAATGATGCTAGTAAGTATGATGCTAGTAAGTACCTGATATATGTGCATTCTATTGTTCAAAACAGCCCAATTTAAGTAACAAAAGCATTTTCTTTCCAATAATTGAATTAAAGTTTACGTTTTAACCATTTTGAAAAACTGCTAAATTTTGGGGCCAAAAATGGGTCTTACTGGACCTTTTCCTTACACTAGACTCATTTGAGAAGATTTTAAAAAGTTAAAAAAATATAAACAACTTGTGAAAAATTGTCCTTAAATGGCAATAACCCCTTAAGGGATCAATTGACAATTTAGGTCACATTACTTTTTTTTGTAGATCTTACTTTGCTGAATATCAATTTTCTGCTGTTTATATAGGTTATCTTAATCTCATATAATATTCAAGATAATACCAAAACTGCTACAAAATTTTAAAAAATAACCAGTTTAGTGGCAGCAACCCAACATTGGGATTTTTTTTTTATATCCAGAGCGGATAGAAATTAACCTATTGATCATTTTTATCCTACGTCAGACTTGCGCGTAAAGCTTTAATTTTTATATATAACGGCCCTTATGTTCTAGTTTTAGCAATGGCTGCCATGTTTGTCAATGGATAAAAAGTTTGGAAACAATTTATAAACTTGATATCTTAAGGAACATTTATTAAAAGTTTGAAGGCATTTAGCCCAGTAGTTTCAGAGGTGAAGATTTTTTAAATAGTTAACGACAATTACAGATACCAAGTGATCACTAAAAGACATACCAGCAGACCGTATAAAATAGTGAGGAGGGGTGTAATAAGTATAATATAAATAGTAACTTACCACTAAATTTCTTGTAGCATCCTGAAATTGAAAGAAAAAAATAAAATTGTGTGATTTAAGAAATTGGAACATTATATACACTACCATAACTAGTAATATTTAAGTTGTAATATACGTTCAGGTATTTCACATCCAATTTTTTATGGAAATATTCTTTATAAAGCACAAAGGTGTCAGTATTCACCTCATAAACTTACAAAACCTTTGAATAGACTTATTAAGAAGGGATATAATTACGATACTGTAGTCAAGTTATTAAAGATTGCATATTTTGGCGTTAATATTGAGTCACTGATAAGGTCTTTGCGTCGGAACTAAACACATTTATTCTAAAAACAGTTGTTGGCATGACACGGGTTATGTTCTTCTCATATATGTTATGTTGGTATGATACTAAACCCCTAACGGGAAGGATTGTGCCTGATGTTCATATGATGAAATCATAGTCTTTCAGTCAGTTTAATTGAAGTCTGGAGCTGGCATGTCAGTTAACTGCTAGTAGTCTGTTGTTATTTATGTATTATTGTCATTTTGTTTATTTTCTTTAGTTACATCATCAGACTCGGACTTCTCTTGAACTGAATTTTAATGTGCGTATTGTTATGCTTTTACTTTTCTACACTGGTTAGAGGTATAGGGGGAGGGTTGAGATCTCACAAACATGTTTAACCCCGCCGCATTTTTGCGCCTGTCCCAAGTCAGGAGCCTCTGGCCTTTGTTAGTCTTGTATTATTTAAATTTTAGTTTCTTGTGTACAATTTGGAAATTAGTATGGCGTTCATTATCACTGAACTAGTATACATTTGTTTAGGGGCCAGCTGAAGGACGCCTCCGGGTGCGGGAATTTCTCGCTACATTGAAGACCTGTTGGTGACCTTCTGCTGTTGTGTGTTTTTTTTATTATGGTCGGGTTGTTGTCTCTTTGACACATTCCCCATTTCCATTCTTATTATGGTCGGGTTGTTGTCTCTTTGACACATTCCCCATTTCCATTCTCAATTTTATTCTGACTATTAGTTTGATTCTATTTGTGTTGAAAATTCTTATAACTTTCCTATTATGACAAATTAATAACAACTTTTTACCATAGTTATATAAATCCTGCTAAAATGTGTTCAAAAATCAAACATTGCAGTAACTTGGATGTAGAAATCAACATTTTAGAATAAAACTATGACAGAAATTGTTCTATTCAACTTTGTCATGTCTTTAAGTCAACTTAAACATTTCTTATCTTGTAGAAAATTGAACCCTTATAATTCAGGCCAAATATGACCCTTACCGACTTTACTCCTTCACTGGCCAATAATTTTGGTGAGATTGACAAACATTAATAAGCATAACTAAGTAAAAAGTGTATAAATTTTTTAGCCAAATATTAAGTTATTTCATTCAGAATATATAAAAAGTTATTGCATTTTGCATTTTTCAAAAGATTGTGATGGAAATCGTTGGAAGAAAGGATGGACAGATGGTAAAACAGACATACAAGCAGATGTATGATTAGTCCCACCCCTACAGTGAGGGCATAGCATGTGCCATAATTTATAACCAGAAACTATTACTTTTTTCAATTAAATGCTGGGTTTAAATATGGACAGAACATATAGTGGTTTTTTTTTAAATCACTCATACACTGTTATCTTGAATTGATGAAAAGTTTAAATTTATACTTATTTATAGTACATTCGTACATGTCAAATTTGATTTCACAAAGAGTCCAGAAAACACGGAAGTTAACATCTGCCAATGCCTTAAGGAACTAACATCTGAGTTTTGTTGTTATTTGTTTCTGTTGTAATATCTTTACTGCCTTTATATAATTTTCAATCTTCTGGTCCTTTGGTTTTTTTTATGAGTTATAATTATCCTGATTTATTTTATTATGACTTGTCATCCTGCCTTCTCTTTAACTCAAAACTTGTCATGTTACCCCAATAAAACTCAAATAGTAAGCTCCCTCAGTAAAGAGTTATAAAAAAATGAATCTAAATTAAAGTACATACTTGGATTTTTATCATAACAACTTCTTGGTACTTCAGGTCCTTGAAGTGTTGAGAATGAAATGGTGGCTCAGTCAACTTTCTTCTTTGATTATGGGTGTAAAGGTTGAATGCTTTGGGAAAAGGCTTTGCAACATTTCTTTAAATTCATCTTCACTTAGGTGGAGTGCCACAGGATATTTTTTTCCCTTGAAATTGATGTAATACATCACTGGAAATCCTATGGGGAAAAAACACTATTTAACAATAATTTAACCCTAGACCTGAACTTATATAATGCCAATTTAAAGAGCAATTGCTTACAAATTACTTGAAGGTTTACCATGAAACAATCACATTAAATCATTGTATATTAATTTCCACGAAAATCAAAAATTTTACCTTAAACTCAGTATTTAAACCTTGAGCATCTCCATTTAAAAATCCATCATGGGTTGGTCCATGATCACGGCATTCTTGGGATGCATGTCTGCTGACCTTTACTATTATTTCATAAATTTCTATTGGTTTCGAAGTTGCGGTCTGCTGTCTCTTGCTGGGGACTTTTGGGTCCGCCGCCAATTGTCAAACTTAGATTCTGTGTGTTTGTTTTCGTACTGTGGAAGAGCTTTAGAAGTAAGAGTGACATGTGGATGCAGGGTGGTTGTGACTATATGATTTTCAATTGCTGTGCAAGATAATTATCTCGTTGATGAGAGTCTTCTGAACTTAGAGGAAAATCAGTTCGGAAAGTCCATAATCACATGGCACAATCGAATAACAAAATACATCAAAAGCGAATGGACCAGAACTGTCATATTCCTGACTTGGTACACGCATTTTCAAATGTAAAAAACGGTGGATTAAACCAGGTTTTAGAGCGTTATCCCTCCGAATTTGATGACAGTCTCATCAAATTCCGTGATATTTACAATGATGCGTCAACTAAACACACAATAAATAAAATAGTCAAAATATGGGTACGACAATCATCATCGTGTAACATTTTTAAAACGAACAATTTTATCAGAACACAAAAACATTAAAATCTACAAATATACATTCATTGATTTGTGTGTCTGACGTAACAAAATTTTATACGTCAATAGTCCAAAATTTATATGGAATTTATCAGAATCCACATATAGTTAATTCCACTACGCGATTGAATGATTTTGACGTGTGTGGTTCAACGTAGTTTTATAATTCATAATAGAAATATATCATGATGACATAAAATAGAGCAATATCATACTGATGGGATCTTTTGAAGTATAGAGTCACTTTATAAGAAGCAAAGAAATACTAAAAGTCGCATATACAATACAAAACACACCACCAAAAAATTTAAGACAATACTAACACATTGACACGATGTATAAGTACCGAGCCACGTCAAATGGATATCACACAAAACAATCCAACAGTAAAAGTAATATTTATAATCGAAAAAAGACAAATACAAGAACAATAAAACACGTTGTTAAGATGATAAACAACATCAGTACGCAGGATCTATACATCAAGACCATCATGTATTATTTGTGAAGATGATATGGAATATTAATCAACAAGGTGTTGGTACTTTCCGATAAACTTATTGAAAAGGGACGAGACGTTCTTTGACATACCACTGTTTTTATAGTTTTACTTACCGAAATACTTCTGAATTTTTATTTCCGGTCGCTAACTCAAGTTCGCCTTAACCATATGTTATGAAATTTATACACAATCGTTATCACCACAAAACCCAGATCAAGTTTGAATTTTGGTGGCGTCTATTAAACATTTCTAGAGTTATGCTCCTTTATAACTCGGGAAGTTGTTGAATTATTCGTTTCCTTTCGCTAACTTAAGTCAGCTTCAACCAAATGGTATGAAAATTATACAATGCTTATTACCACAACAAACAGATGTTATTATCTGAATTCTTTAAAAAAAACTACATCAAGGGCAAACGATACAGTTACAGGTGAGGTAATGACGTTGCTAACGTAAATTGTTATTTTCGTGACGTCCAACTATGACTTGTCGGTAAAAGATTCAGTTTTCGACTGATTTTTTTTTTAATATATAAACATGATTTATTGTGCATTGCTCTTTAATACTAATTGAATATAACTAAAACACAAATCTAAGTGCAGTAAAAATAGTCTCCTCTGTTCCGTAGACATTCTTGCCTCTCATTCTTTCTTAATTGTGTGGCAGGCACTAAATCTTGTTTAACCATCACTATTGGTGAGTGCTGCTTGGTTGTAAATTATTTAACTATTCTTGTTATTTCATTTAAAATTAGATGTACCCATGTCCTTTCTTCCATTTTCACCAATGACCTCGAAATCCCTGCAAAATATTGTTTGCTATTTCATCAACGTCGTTTTACAAGATTTGTTACATTTTTCACCATTTAGGTTTCAAGTTTCAAGTCTCGACTGATTTTTATCATTCGAACTGATATAACTTGCAAACAAGTTCATGGACCCCTCTGTTTAAAAATGCCATTTGTTTTGATTACGTAAAAAGATTATGTGTGCTAATTTGTACGAAAACATAAATAGTGCAATTTTTTTAAATTTGATAAATATGCAGCTAAAAACGTTTATTCTACTACATTCGTGTACATTTGATAAATATGAGTTATTTGAAAAACAAATTTCATAAATTTTTAGGATACATATAAAATTCAGAAATTGCCAATTATTTCACAAAAATATTTTCTTTATCTTTTAATACAAAAAAGTTATGTCTTTCTTTCGAAAACGAAATACCGACAAAAATCCAAATTTTGAGCAAATATACAAAATTTAGACGTCATCAAACTCAAAATGGAGCACATAAAGGTATATTTTTTTATTACATATTTAATTTAATCAGGCAAAAAATAGCCTATATATGCACGCTTTCATCAACTTGTACGAGATCAAAACTGTATCGTATACCCTTAATGTAGTCCGTATAACATCTAATATAAGATTAAAGTTCCTTACATATTTAAGTAAATATATTACAAGGTTTCCACCCAGAGGAGGTATTTCATGATGATGTCGTGTGCTAAAAAAACAAGTCACGTGATAAAAATAACCGCCTACGTCCGCCATTGAACGAACCAGATTTGACAGAAGATCGATATTATGATAAGCCAATGACAACGTCTTCAACTTGTAACAGGTGCGTGATTTTTGTGTAAACATAAACACATGGAACAACAAATCGTGTTTACATTTATTGAAGTGCATTAAAACTGAAAGAAATGGTTAAACAGAAAACAAGAAAAAGAGTGAATTTATGGCGTCGTTGTTGAAAAAAAGCTCTTGTTTTCCTGAATAATACACGTAAACAATAAGCGACTTTCATACAAAATTTTAACATGCCTTTCTATAGTAAACAAGAAATCAAAAATAATAAAATATAAGTCGTCTTAAGTCGTCTCTAAATGTTCCAAAATAGTGGAATGAAAAGGTCTAAATTTCACCTCTTTTAGATTTTGCCTTTCTGGAAACCGTTAAGTATAAACATTAAACGGCCATATCATGAGTAAAAATCTTTTGTTTCTTAACCTGATGGACTTTGACAGTATAACGTTACTTGAACTAATTATAAACATGATTAACAACTCAACATATATAATTAAGGGCTGCGCTTAAGCGCATGATACGCCCGTTGCTCTTTTAACTTGTCTTTTATGCTTTCAATGAATTTATATAATCAAAGGATCTGTTTTCCCCGATTAAATGTCCGGCTGTTTTCGAAATTTTTTTTTTAGTAAGATAGCGTAAAATGTACATTTGTTTTTTGTAAAATCTGACGAAAATGGTATAGTTGATGTAACATCCGATATTTATACAAATCAAAAGGGATGTTACATTAATATATTAACTAAAGTTTCATCAAAGTTGCCTAAAATCCCCCTTTTTTAAGTGTAAAAATTCATTACTTAAGAAAACGTAAAATCTGAAATTTATTAAATGGAAAGGGAGCTTACATCAATAGATATAAACAATTCACCAAAATTTCATGGACATTGTTGAAAGCCTTTTTGAGTTATTGTCCGAAGTGTTGAAATCCCCCCTTTTTTTATGAATAAAGCCCCATAAATCCAAAACTTAAAATCTGAAATTTAAAAAAAAAAACGAAAGGGAGCGTACGTCAATAGATATAAACTATTCACTGAAGTTTCATGGATATTGGTGAAAGTGTTTTTGAGTTACTGTCCGAAGTTTGGACGACGGACGGACGGACAACGGTATACCATAATACGTCCCGTCTAAAAGATGACGGGCGTATAAAAACAAAGATAATTATAATCATGACAATCAAGATACTTTATGGCCTTCTTTTATTTTAGGGGTCCCAACCCATAAAGAGCCATACTAAACTATTCTTAAACCCAAACCTTACCCTAACCCATTAGTGACACTCTACTTACGTTGATACATGTACATACAAAAGTAGTCTAGGTGGTACGTGTATGTTACTTCTAAATGGTTCTTTGTATCCCAAACTCAAAAATTCATTCGCACAGACAGAAATATCTGTCTTTCAGTCAGACAAACCCTATAACAGTTTTTTTACAGACTGACGGTTACCCTACGTGTACATGCACAGATCAACTTTTATATGATATCATCAGTCAATTCAGTGTTTGAATAAATGGTTTATGTTTTTTTAAATTAGTGTCAATGTCCTAATTTTAGTCAAGGTGCCACATTTAAAATTTCCGCTTGATCAATATCCCTCTGTCGTGGTTACTGCAACTTAAGTCGCAGGCTTGACAAAAATGAGAAACACTCATGTACCAGTCCTCGTTATCAATAGACAACCACTGAACATCAGATTCTTGATTTAAAACAGATCTAAACAAATGCAGCAGGTTTAAACATTTTAATAGTTTTAATATATACTTATTGAATATACAATCTGCAAATATCACAATCATTTGTTACAGACAAATCACTAAGTAATTTATTATTATTTTGTAAATAATTTAACCATTGTTTGAGCAAAACTAATATTTCTGTATATCTGGACTTGACCACTTTTTTATACCCCACTGGTTGTATAACTTGGTTGCGAGGAAGTTAATTGTTTAAAAAAAACATTGTGCTGAGAAATTGAAGCCTGCTTGAAGATATTTATCAGTTATGAGACATGCAATTAACGTTACATTTCCATAGGGGTGAAACCAGACATTTGTGGTGAAAGAAACCCAGGAATAAATCAAAATGGTGCATCTTGACATTACGGACTACATGTTTATGAAGTTTACAACAACACAATCTGATGACAATTAAAATTTACAAATCTGCATTATAATAATTATTGTCTAAATCTGGAAGCCATTTTCCTTTCTTGCAGATGACAACTGCTCCTTTCAGGTTTCTGACAAACCACGATGTGATTGTTTTCATGAATGTTGTCACTATTTCTCTTGATGTCTAAGCCTTTGTTACCGTTGGTATTTTTTAACACCAATATAGCCAAGTTAAAGGTCCTTGCTGTCGACAGTACCATTGACACTTATAGCGTTTTTGTCCTTAGGATTGTCTTTTTGAAATAAAAGTCTGACGGGCACATAAATACATTATCTTAGTGCACCTTGCAGCTCCTTTAAAGTATGTTGATATTGTTCACTATATGCTGAACCTCTTATTTGAAAGATGGAGGTGTAATGTTCATCCTCAGCACTATAATGATCTGAAATAACTTGGTCACTCTGATCACTTTCACTCCCTGAGTCATTAACACTAAATACAGATGTTAATAGGGTAATATCTTTATGGGCACAAACATGCTTCCTCCTACTGGACATGAACATCATTACTACCACTGAGTCGATGCCTCTGCTGGTGGACTATTAGTCCCCGAGGGTATCACCAGCCCAGTAGCCAGTACTTCGGAACTGGCATGAAAATTCGGATTTTTTTGGTATTATTAAAATTTGCTGTTACCAAATATTATAAATTATCATCAATTAAGGAATGTATCTCCCTCGTGCACAGCTCTGATTCCTTTCACGGATTTGGCTATATTTTTTGGACGTTTTAGATTATTGCTCTTCATCTTTTATATAAGCTTTGGATTTCAAATATTTTTGCCATGAGCATCACTGAAGAGACATGTATTGTCGAAATGCGTATCTGGTGCAAGAAAATTGGTACCGTTAATTTTATTCCAGAGTTTGATCCAGATTGTGAACTGGCATACCGGGAAGATCTAAGGCATTGCTATGATCAGATTTCTCTTGGAAAGTTGCTCCTGGAACAATAGCAAATGACCATAGAAGTACAGCACAAGACTCACTTCCAATGGTAAATAATCCCTTGAGTGCATATTTGTCAAACTGAAACAGAAAGAATATATATTTATATTAAAGTAAAACACTCAGAGAAAACGTTTTTATAGAACAACATACAATATATACATATATACTAGATTTTGCTCATTGTTAAAGGCTGAACAGTAACCTACAATTGTGTACAAAATGTACCTGAATGTCATTTAGTCTTTTGTGGTCTATTGATTCATTGGTAATGTTACTACATTTGTACATCTTTTTTATATACTAGTATTAAATAACATACAAGTTCTTAACATGTGTAAAACATGATGTAATACATAATATGCCCTGTTCACCCATGTAATTGTAATTTGTTACCACTGTTGGCGAGTTAAATGCGGCGTCTTGATATGAGATATTAAAATTAGCAGACCATGCAGACTCAGTTCTTCAATTTATAATAAATATGATACTACATGTATTTTGAAACATTTCAGTAATTCAAAAATATACTAGAAACACCTAATATTCCATTTATATGTGTTTTTAAAAGAACAATTTCAGCTGAAGTTTTTCAAAACTGACAAGAAATGTTGCAGATGCAAATATATACATATGTAAAAAAACGACAAGTGTTAAATGAATAGTACACGCATATAAGACACAGTCTATCACTTAATCACAAGTGATCCTTCCTCCATGGCTTGTAAAAATCTTATAGAAGTCAACAATATTTGTGCAATAATATATTATATATGAATATAATGCGCTATCTAGATTTCATATTTAAAGCGGTTAAAGAGTTTAACTGTTTGATGTCATATTTGGCTCCTTACAGTCTACTTTTTAATTTTTATTGTGTTAAGGTTGATTATTATATCTTTGGCTCCGGTCATTCAACATTGACATGTCACAATGTGGAGTATTCTATAAATAAAAGTGAATACCAAAGTACCAAAAATGATTTGATTTTTTTTTTTTTTTTTACACATTTCATAATCTGCGTTTCTTTAAAATTGGTAGTGCAATATTGGCCATAGGGACCATAGGCAGATAGAAGACACGCACCCTTATGCAGGAAAAATTCGATTGAGCACAATAAAATAATATATGTGTTTCCTATTACTATCGTACCTGGATTACATCAAAGAAAAAAAAGGGTATGTAGGTAGTGATTTTTTATTTTACTTATTACATTAAGTCTTTACATGGTAAGACAGAAATTCTTAGTCAAGTGGGACCCCCTTATAGAAAGTTCTGTATCTACTACAGCGGACTACAGTTCAGATATATCATGGCATTCAAGCATATAGCCATATGATACACAGATGTTAATCTTAAAAATAAAATGTTTGCAATTACTATCAAACACCCACAAAGTGAATTAGTTATTGTTAAATGCACGTAGACGATTAACTGGCTATGTGTTTGGCCTGTAGTCCATGGTCAGTCCCTACGAGTTTGCACTTTTTTTTTATGTTGAGGCACTTTTGATAGAAGTATAAATCGGGTTTCAAAGAAAATAAATTGTTTCCTAATTATTCACTTCCTTCATATTTTTTTTAACTTGGTAAGGAAAACAAAAATACCTTAAAATCACAAGAATTTTCGACAACTAGCCAAGCTGGTGACGTTTTGTTGCTGAGTGTTGACTCTAGTAACTCGTCGTTTGCAAACAGAATGCAACTTCTCACTTAGATTTTGTCTGATGGAGGTACGTGTCCTACACATACATTAACTTTATTACTTGGACAATCTCTTATTGCTATACTTTTATCAATGCAAACAAGCCAAATTCCAGATGCATTAATCCAAGCGCTTGTAGTTGTTGATACTTCGACGTCCATTTTTCAACTGACAAACCGACTTCCGGCGATCGATAATATAGGTTGAATATGCGTGCCGTGTGCAAAACGATAAACCTCTTCTGGTTTCCACCCGTGGTGTAGAAGCGGATAACACAATTGTATATAATGGAAATATTTCCAACGTTAAAGATATAATTTTGTTCATGTTGACACATTGCTCCGTTGGATTTTCCACTATTTTATTTGTAGCTATTTCATACGGTGGTTTGTTTATAATTCTAAGCTGGCTTTCTGTTTGCTCAATAGTATAAATATTAAGGTCCCTCAAACATAAAGTGTTAAAAACAATGTTTTCTTTGTAACACTTTTTTACATCCTTTGTATTCCTTGATTTGAATGGTATAACACTGATAAGGGAAAGGGAATAATGATATTAATTTACGGTCAACGGCCAATATAACTAAATAAACATTTTTAATTTAAAATCTTTTTTGAAAAGATTTGGTATAATTGCCTATAAGACAACACTCTGCCAGAGGCCTAGAAGCTAACAACTATATAAAAAAGAAGATATGGTATGATTGCCAATGAGACAACTATCCACAAAAGACCAAAATGACACAGGCATTAACAACTTTATGTCACCGTACGGCCTCCAACAATGAGCAAAGCCTATACCGCATAGCCTGCTATAAAAGGCCCCGATAAGACAATGTTAAACGATTCAAACGAAAAAACTAACGGCCTTATTTATGTAAAAAAATCTACGAAAAACACATATGTAACACATAAACAAACGACAACCACTAAATTACAGACTTCTAACTTGGGGCAGGCACATACATAAATAATATGGCGGGGTTAAACATGTTAGCGGGATCCCAACCCTCCCCTTACCGGGGATAGTGATATAACAGTACAACATAAGAACGAACTATAAAAATCAGTTGAAAGTGGCTTAACTCATCAGATGGACAAAAATACAAGTGGACGTGGCCGGTCACTTATACATCCCAACACAAAAAGACACAATGAACAGATCTGAGAGTTCTCGTAGTTATCTGACAACAAGTTCAAAGCCACTAACAAGTAATAAAAATATCATACATCTAAGACTTAACAATCAATCCGTACACACCCATGCAATAGATTTAGTGTAACGACGTCGTAAACAGCCAGAGAAGACATGACCTTGTGCAATGCCAAGTTACAGATATCGACAGATTGTAGATCCATGTATATGTATAGTTCACTGTACGGCCTTCAACAATGAGCAAAATCCTGACTGCATTGTCGGGCAGGAAAAGCCCCGAAATATAGCACATTTATTTTACCCTTTTCCGTCCGTATGTACGTCCCAAAACTGGTTTCTGATCGCGAGATCTAATTTTAGTTGGCCTCAGCCAACTTTTGTAAAATTTACCAAATGCATATCACCACATAACACAGAACAAGTTTAAAATTTGGTAGCGTCACTTCACTGTTTTAGAGTAATTTCCTTTTATAATTGTAAAAATTGTTGAAATTCTCGTTTCATTTCTCTATCAATAATTTTCACATATTACCAAGGTGTTCTCAATTGGGCGGAGCATACTTTTATGTTAGCATAATGATAGTCTTTTTGAAGATGCGTTTACTGATTTCTAATTACCTATTAGAGTCAAAACATTTTATTGAATAGCATTGACCATATTTATTTTTATGAAGTTTTGCAACAGATGTAGTTATTGTTTTACTTTCGCATCCACAAGTTCCAAAATGTGACCATTTTTTATAGGATTTTGAAATTCGGAAAAAAAACATCTATCAATAAATGTAGACATGCGTCCAAAAAATTGGTTTCCATTTTTCTAACTTTAGTTCACCCCAAGGGTGACTGGGGTAATGAACTATGGTCACTTGGTCTTTTCCCGACCGGCAGTAAAACGCTTGCCGAAGTGGTGCGTTCGTTTGGCTGTGTGGGATGTATCAAGTTCGCAGTCACGTCCGGTCAGAAGGGGGACGTTAAATCAGATGTAACCCTCGTGTAAAGAGAGTGCCACGCTCTTTGCACGTTAAGAAACCTTGCATGAACTCTTTGAGGGGTCCGTAGGTGGCCTGTTGCAAGACAAACTTTCTGTCCGTATCCAATGTACCCTCATTTTCCAGTGGCAGTCCAAATTTCCCCGACCATCATCCAAGATGGCCTCTATTGTATCAACCTACCCATTTTATTTATTGTGAACTTGTTCTCGTCCTGAATATGCATGACATATTTGCCACTGGACGTTAGGCAACCAACAATCAATCAACAATCTAACTTTAGTTTGATAAATAAATAAATAAAAGCGAATAAAATTATACTTTATCTTCATACAACTCAATCTTCTGAAAAAAATGTCGACAACTTCACCGAACAGTTCTTGCCTCAGTTATGGCTACGGACTCTGCTTTCCGGTGAGCGTAGACGTAAAACATGTGGCACATTCCTTCAACAACTGCTATATCCGTAGTGAAGCCAGTATCCGCAAGTTTTGTTGTCCGTCTTGGCTTTGTTGTACCTGTTTTTGAATTGCATCTAAAGAAATGTTCAATTGGACAATCTGTTCATAGGCTCTCTTGAATCGACGTTCACTTTCAACCAGTTTATACCTCTTGTTGGGGTTTCTCATTTGTACGTTAGCCTTCATGGTTGTAGTTGTTAGCACTATGAGAGTTGAAACAAATTCTGGTGATTCGTTGGAAAGGATTAGTTATATGCCTCTTCTTAGTGACACTTGAACTTTATAAACGTCAGGGTAATGAAATGAAAGAGTAATTAATTTGAGTTTCTAGTTTCAGCACGAGTCCATTGTGTTTATTGTAATCCAATAATGAAGTTGATTACATAGATAGGTGCTGCCGTAGCAAAATTGTAAGTGAAGCATGTAATTGTGCACAATGACTTGCCATGGGGACGAGAGTGTATTCTTTAAAGTTATTGGGTCTTCTAAGGGTCATTTATTAGGTTGTAAATGTATGACTGGGCGTGTTTCATTTTTTATTTAGTTGTGCCATCCTTTTACGTGGTTGTTTGTACGGGATCATTCAGTCTGACAGTTGTTCCTCAAGAATCCACGGCCTTCACCCTATACTCAGACCTGGTCTTTAAAAATGTGTCCGGGACGTTGTCAGCTTCGTCAATGTCTTCCAATGCGTTCAGACAACCTTTTGTTGCGGGACGATTGTTAAGACTACTGCTCTTCTTGTAGTAGATTTTTTTAAGTCCGCATTTTATGTGCCTTTCTTTGAATACACTGGTCTCATAATAAATAACGTGCGTGTCTGGTCGGGGTTGATGTTAGTGCTTTTCACCTGTGTTATGTGTCACTGAAGTAACGCTTTCACTGGCATTTACCGAAACACAAGTGGGTCTATTAACTATGGCATAAAGGATGGGCATCTGGCGAAAAAGAGTAGGATAAAAGAAGGAGTTGTAATTGCAGCAGTTAAAAGTTGAAGATTTGCAGTAGGATTGGCGATAAGCACGAACGGGTAGATGTTATGATAAGAAGGAGAAACTGATGTCCTGATGAGAATATCGAGTCTACCTTTTTATATTTGGGCGTGATTGAGTTGGATTTTCCGTCTCAAAAACGTAACAAGCAAGAGTATTGTATAAATCATCTCGCTTCAATTCTATCATTTGTATATATCAAGTCTATAGCTTCGCTTTATAAAATAAGAAATTCACAGTAGTAAAAGATGAAATATATGGGGTCAAGTGATAATGCCTTTTTTAATAATGAATAACAAAAAATGTGTGTTCGAATAGCTAATGTTTACTAATAGTACTTGACGATTGTCTTATAAGTTGGATGGTAAAAAAATTTATATCTTCGAAAAAACATTATGTGGACCAAATTTTATAAAACCTTTAATTGTGCTTTTTTTTTTATTGATAAATATGCAGCAAAACATTTATTTTATTTTCTCCATTCATGACCATTTGATAAATATGAGTTATATCTGAATTAAAAAAAATGCATACATTTTGAGGATATTTATAAACTACAGAAATTTCAAATTATTTAACAAAAAACAATTTGTGTTTATCTTTTAAAACAAAAAAGTTATGGTTTTCTTTCGAAAGGGAAAATACGGCCACAAATCCGAATTTTGAGCAAATATACAATATTTTGACCTCATTTAACTCAAAAAGTAGCAAATGAAGGTATATTTCTTTATTACATATTTGATTTAATCTGGCAAAAAATAGCCTATATGGAAATTTTCATCAAACTATATAAACGGGATCAAAACTGTATCGTATGCCCTTAAGTATAATGAGAATAATCGAACAATGTCCTTGAACTTGGAAGAGTAATGAAACCAGAATCACTCAAAGCCTCGTATGCTGCACTTGATTTTTGACGCAAGTACAGATAATGTCTTAGTATCATTGCATGCATACCCTTCAATGACTTCACATTGGTACTCTTTTGTTGTCCTGCCCTGAAAAGGCGTTGATAGGAATTGGCATCAGGAAAGGCTTTCACAATTTCAGTGGTACATGCTGACATTGTATCTTACATTTCAAGTGTCTGATAGAAGTCTAATGTAACACCTCTTCTACTAACATCACATTGAAACTTTCGTTGTGTTTTGTCAATTTCACTCTGTAGGGTTGTTTTTGTGTCTTTCTGCTGTGAATTTTGGTAATTAATTCATGTAGGACATCTTGGTATGTCCTATAGTACTATGTAAATAATTAAGTATGTTCTCCTTAATTTTTCTCTCTTTCTCTTCTCTTCCGTGCTTTCTACTTTTCAGCACTCTTCGTAATGGTGTACATGGTGAAAATCTGTTTCCCTGCACAGTTAGTAAACAGTTCATGCTTCGTACAGTAGATGAGTAAAAATGTTACCTTTAATTGCTTCAAAGTCGCCTTCTTGAAAACCTTGGCTACTTGCAGAACCTTCTGCGTTCTCAAAAGAGGTGCCCACTGGTATAAAAACCATTAAATATTAAAAAAAAAATTCTGAATAAAGTTTCCTGTACACACAGAATAACTCTGTAACTGCCAAAGTGATGTTTGGATGTGTTTAACACTGTCAAAAACTCTTGGTACGCCAATCCATAGGTCATGGTCTTGGCTAAGCTGGACTCTATGTACAAATACAAGAATGTACTTTGGCCAAGCAATCTCTATTTTTTATCACATTTAATTAACAGGTATTCTTTCAGCGGAAGGATATAAGAGCATTGTCTTGATAGAATCACATCCCCAAGGGTGACTGGGGTTAAGAAATATGGTCACTTGGTCTTCTCCCGACCGGCAGTAAAACGCTTGCCGAAGTGGGGCGTCCGTTTGGCTGTGCGGGATGCATCAAGTTCGCAGTCACGTCCGGTCAGAAGGGGGACGTTAAATCCGATGCCTCGTGTAAAGAGAGTGGCGCGCTCTTTGCACGTTAAGAACCCTTGCAACACCTCCTTGAGGGGTCCGTAGATTGACTGTTGCAAGGTAAAATTTCTGTCCCTATTCAATATATCCTCCTTTTCCGGTGGCAGTCAAAATTTCTCCGACCATCATCCCAGATGGCCTCTATTGTATCAACCTACCTATTGTATTTATTGTGAACTTGTTCTCGTCCTGAATATGCATGAAATATTTGCCACTGGACGTTAAGCAATCAACAATCAATCAATTGATAAAATCACTGGTTGTGTCTAAAACATATGGTGAACTAATGCAATGTATTGCTTAAGTTTATCGATTGGGTTTACATATGCTGTATATGATACTGTCACACTTTCGGTTTCCTCTATATCAACTCCTTCCTCATAGGATTTACATTGTATGTCCTCTACAGGCTCAGCTGTGTACATAGTAAAGTCAGGGTCAATCCTTTCTCAACGCACTTCTACTTCTTCTTTAAGACACAATTTAACTAATTCCTCTTTCGGCATACTATATGAACTTTAGATAAGACTTTCTTACGCTTTTTCTGAGAAGGAACATCCCTCCTTTACAAAATTACCAACAAAGAAACATCAACCTACATCCTCTAGATTAAAAGTGGAAACCCTTAGCACACGTACATGTGTTATTTCTAGATGTTGTATTGGTCGTACTAGAATAACACACGAGTACCTTTAAAAAATGAAGATGAATATGCATGAAATATTTGCCACTGGACGTTAAGCAACCAACAATCAATCAATCTTTTTTAATGACCAAAGCTTTCAAGCAGGATGCAATTGCACAAACTTTATTTCCTTTTCTTCATATTTATTCGTAGATATGTGGTTTAAATATATTTTCTTTTCAAAATAATGTATATATTTCGAATCTTTGTCATACTTTTGAAAGGAAACTTTTTTATGAATCATGTTTGATTGATTGAATTTCTGTAAGTTATTGTCGAGCCTGCAACTTTTGTTGCAGAAAGCTTGATATAGGGATAGTGATCCGACGGCGGTGGCTACGGCGGCGTTAGCTTACTTCTTAAAAGTTTTATGTTTTAGAAGGTAGAAGACCTGGATGCTTCATACTTTGAATATAGATGACTCATGTTAGGAATTTTTCGTCGGTCACATGTCCTTGACCTCATTTTCATGGTTTAGTGACTACTTGAAAAAAAGGTTAATATTTTTTGTAATGTTAAATTCTCCCTTATTATAAGTTATAGGATAACTATATTTGGTATGTGCGTACATTGCAAGGTCCTCGTGCCCGTCACACAGTTTTTACTTGACTTCGACCTCATTTCATGGATAAGATTTGGTGGTCAAGTCCATATCTCAGATACTATAAGCAATAGGTCTAGTATATTTGGTGTATGGAAGGACTGTAAGGTGTACATGTCCAACTGGCAGGTGTCATTTGACCTTGACCTCATTTTCATGGTTCATTGGTTATAGTTAAGTTTTTGTGTTTTGGTTTGTTTTTCTTATACCATATGCAATAGGTCTACTATATTTGGTGTATGGAATGATTGTAAGGTGTACATGTCTAGCTGACAGGTGTCATCTGACCTTGACCTCATTTTCATGGTTGAGCGATCAACATTAAGTTTTTGAGGTTTGGTTTCATTTTTTCTAATACTTTATGCGTTAGGTCAACTATATTTGGTGTATGGAAATATTTTATGATCTTTATGTATGTTACGCAGGTTTTATTTGACCTTGACCTCATTTTCACTGTCCATTGCTAAGTGTTTGTGTTTTGGTCTGTTTTTCTTAATTTATAAGCAATAAGTCTACTATATTTGCTGTATTGAAAAATTGTTAGCTGTACATGTCTGTCTGGTATGGTTCATCTGACCTTGACCTCGTTTTCATGGTTCATTAATCAATGTTTTGTTTTATTGTTTAATGTTGAGTTTATGTGACAGTTGTAAAGAAGCTTTATATTTGGGTCTATCAACATAATATCAATGATAAGTAAAGAAGACGAGATATTTCAGTGTGTGCACTCTTGTCTACCCTATGTAATATGTGCGTGCTTTGTTATTTCCAGTAATGACTACAATGGACTTCATGGCTTATAACTTAGTAAAGATGCACCTTCAGAGTTGTAGAAATATTTTTGGGGTTAAAACAATCACTCCAAATTTTAGGATTTATGATGAGCTTGGTCGTCGACCGATCGATATCATAATCAAAATTAGAATTGTTAATTTTTAGAACCGAATTATTTGCAATAATCATGAACTTTCTTCTATTCTATATAATAAAATGTTCTAAATTGAACGAATCCGGATTGCATTAGTTTAAATGGATTGAACATGTTAAACCCATATTTGACAATACTGGATTTAGCTATATATGGGATATGCAAACAAAAAAAGATCCAATTCAGTTAAAAACGAGTATAAAGCAAAAATTATCAGACAAATTTATCTTACAATGACACTCTCAAATCAAAAACTCACCGAGGGGGGGGGGGGAAATATTACGGTCTTTTTAAAATTGACATTGGCTTTAAAATATATTTATGAAGACTCTCATCTGCAGATCGTAAAAATATAACTAAGCTGCGTTGCTGCAACCTAAAAATACCAATTGAAACAGGAAGATGGAATGGAATTCCTAGAGATGAAAGACAGTGTCATCTCTGCTCCTTGTCATTTGGAAATGAGTTTCACTACTTATTTGAGTGTCAATCTGATCTTGTTAAAAATATCAGAAAGAACTATGTTCTTATTTCAGAATATAACCGCATTTATCCATGTGTTGAGAAAATGAAGGGACTGCTTTCATTTTGCAATATCAAAGTTCTTTAAAATGTATCATTGTTTATTAAGAAATCAGTTAAAATATTGTAACTTATATGATTTTGTAGTAACCATAATAATGACTATGGATTTTGCCTCTTGTTGCACATGTATATATGTGTACGCGTGTTTCCAAATAAAGTATATTTGTATTGATTGCTAAAAAAAATCAATTATACTAGATTGAAATTTTGTTTTTCAACTTACGGTTCTTGTTGTAAATCTATCAACTTCCTGTAATATAAGATTTATTTCAGGAATAATTTAAATGATATTAACTGTACAATTTACAGATTCGTTTATACCAGCAAAACTGTATCATAATTCATTACAAATGATTAGACAGAATTGTTTTATCCACCAAAACAAGTTCGTTTTAATTGTGCCTTACTGAACACTGAGAACAAATCAAACCCTACTGCACCTAGGTTTTACATGTAACCTTGTTCTTTTGTCGTTTTTGGATAGTTGTCTCATTGACTATCAATCATTATGTACCACATGTTCTTGGTTTTTTATAGTGCTTTTTCATTTGTTTAATACAGTAATATGAATTTATTTTATTAGATAAATGTTTAGTTTTCAAATTTAAACGTTTGTAATCTCATTATCTTGCTCGGTTTTGTAAATTAATAATCGGTATTTTGCATATAAGTATATACACTTATGTGTGGAAAATAGGTAACCTGATCACGACATGTCTGTCAGGTTGAGAGAAAGTTATCTATGCCCTATTATGTCTGTTTGTTTTGTTCACATATCGTTGTCAATATAATGGAAATGATGCGACTGCCATTCAAGTGAGAGGTTAAGCTAGCTAAAAGACCAGATTAATTGCAACATTTTTACGAACTCAAATGACTGTACAAAGTCAGGAATATTACAGTTGTTTTTAATTCATATAATGTTTGAGATTTTGATCAAGGACTTACTGTCAACAGTTTTCCTTTGAGTCTGGTATTTTGTTTTTTCAATAGCACACTCAACGATTAACGTTTACTTACTATCTATTTTTTTAGCTAATACTGGGTTTTTTTAACGTTTTAATTAATTATGTAACATTACAGCCAAACATATAAGTTTTTGTGATGATTATAGATATTTTTTTCGAAAGGAGCAAAATAGATTGCTTTCCAAAAGGCAACCATGTTTTCATATCAAAGCTAGAAATTCCACAATGTCCTGTTGTTTTACTTTCAAACTATTAAGATGTAGCCAATAAAGATATGAAGTCCGAAATGTATATTTTTAGATCGATCTCGTTTTTAAGAGTCGCAATGCATTTTCATTAAGAAAGAATAATGTATGTTTGTCGTACACTAGAACTAGATAAATCGTATCTATGGCATTAGCTGATTTTGGTTTATATAGCTTTAGAGCTGGAAGAGGCAAGAGTCGCCAAATTGGTATGTCTGATAGATTATTTGAATTGCATGGTCGCTGGAAATCAGATAGAGCCAAAGACGGATATGTGTCAGAAAGTTTACAAAAGCGTTTATCAGTTTCTACATTGTTTTGAGAATCTTGAAATTTAGCAACATGTATATTTCTGTCATCTTTCTTTGTGCGTCGAGGTGGTCACTGCATCATTCAGTATTCAAACTTGTGTTTGTTCTATTGTATTTAGAAAATAAAGGCTAATGTTGAATTATAAATAATTGGATGTGCTCCATTATCAAGACAAAATCTACAAAACAAGATAAAATTGAGGAAATCGTACGACTCATTGTCCTTTAATGATGTTTTTTGTGCGTGTTTTGCCTTTCAAGACAATTTTTTTTAAGATAGACACTTAATTATGATCACCAAGACCAGATCTAACAAATCAAATTGTGTCGGTATAGTTAAAATAAACGAAATATGATAAAGGGAAACTAAACAGACTAAATGATAATAACACAACAGAGATTTTTATCATGAACTCTATTCCCGTTTCAGTTACAATTTTAGAGAGCCGCTTTAGTTAAATATGCATCGACACCAAGCTGTGCGACACAGGCTCGTGGTTTATATGACTGTGAAAAAAATCGAACAAAGAGAAGGAAACAAAGTTTTTGAAACGTTAACAAAAATGTCCTGTTCGAAAGATGACTGGAAATTAAAGTTAATTTTTTTTATGCAGAAACTTCGGGTCTCTGTTTTGAGGTTTTACGATGCAAATATTGTGATATTAGATGTATGCTTCATTATAATACGTTATTCTGATTAGCTGCACTGCATTCTCGCGTTATTCCTTAATCAACTTCATTACACAATAACCTTTATCATTTATGATGACACAAGGTCCCAACATAAAGTGCACAGGTGAGGTGAATTAAATAAAAACTTGATAACAATCGTGTTTTCATGATTCTAGTCAAAAAAAGTACTTATACGTATTTTTTGCAACTTCATAAGGATTCATACAAAATGTACTTCGGTCAACGCTTTTACAACCCTGTGAAGTTACAAAAAGAAGCATTCAGTTATTAAATGATATGTAATATTTTATTACCCATAATTATTTTATTAACAGTTTAATCATTATACAAATGAGCAAAACAACCGGGTCATTCCTAGGGGGAAATATGTAACTTTTTCATATTTCATCATCAGTTAATAATACCCAAAAAAAAGGAAACGAAACATAAGAAAAGTGTCATGATTTCGAAATACACAAAGAAACATAAAAATCAAAATTTAAACATGTATGCAGGTACACATATGTTTTCTGTTTCCTCGTTTAAATTGGATATAATAAAGGTAGTTTTGTCCATATTAAATTATCATGAAAAGTAATATGATGAAATTTAAAATTTTAGAAAAAAATATGTTTTGTGTCTTGAATAGATGTGTAGCTTTATCATGTTTATAGAATTATCGTTATCAAAACGAGCATTTAAAAAAACCTTTACTACGATAACTGAAATACAGTGTTCAAAAGGCAACACTCATTTTTACAAAATCATTTATAAAAGTGTAACATGTGATGTGTTAGCCTTAGTTAACCGTTCAATTTTGGCTTAAACAAGTGTAAGTGCAAGCAACTGCTCACTGCTGATACCACCGCCGAATTATTTCGTAGACAGGAAGTTGTTGAGTGGTGATTTAACACTACACAGTGTAGCTGACTTATATAAACACTGAAATTAAATTTCAGAAATCCTTGTATTGTAGTTCCTGAGAAAATTGTGACGAAAATTTTCAACTTGGCTGTCATGTTTAAAATGATACAAGTGTTCGGTGGACAGGAAGGTGTGGAGTGAAGAATCTGAAAACGCATCACACGGTATAGCTAACTTATATAATTAGTTATCAAAGGTACCAGGATTATAATTTAGTACCTTGCAACCAAATTTCAGAAATCCTTCTATTGTAGTTCCTGAGAAAAATGTGACGAAAATCTTAATGGGAAGGACGTAAAGGGGTAAAACAGTATAACACCACTTTTTTTTCAAGATAAAAATTTGAACTTAACTTGAAATAGAATATTCCCAGGGACTTGAAAGTAACTGCCGAGTAAGACCAAATTTAATGGTAAAATGGCCTTGTGCATGTAATTCATAATTTTCAATTACATGTCTAAAATTAAGCTCAATTACACATTGAGATTGACTATAAAACGCTTTGAATTTGTTATTTAATAACTTAAAGGTATATGCATTTTTATTATTCCGGGTCATTCGCCATGTTCTTGTTAATCTTTTCTTATAATTTGTGTTTTGAAACCCAATGGCAATGGCTGATTCTATCAGTTTACGAATTCTACTATCTAAAAACATTTTATTTGAAAAGGGCAAACAAAGACGGTAATGATTGATTATAAGGAAGCATTTTCATTCTTATTGCTTTCAAATGAAATTTGAGATGAATTATAAAATGTACGAGAAATGTTGACATTAAAATGTTTTGGTAAACAACTTCAAACACGCAAATACTTATATATTATGTTTGAAAAGAAAACATTCGGGGAAATTTGTAGAATTTTTATTTTGGAAAAAAATATAGTTTTGTTTAAATGTTTCCCGCTTGTTTTAATACAGAAACTACAAATTCTAAAGAATCGTATTTTTTTTTATAATTAGAACTTCACCTACGCATACACGTTCTATAAACTAAATTGCTAACTTTTGACTTTATATAAGTTATACTAAAACGAACTTGGAACATTAGATGTCAGTAAACCCGCAGTTGCGATGAAGCTATCCTTTCCAATATTAGCGATTTCCTTATTGTAATTATTGCAATTTTAATTCTCATTGAAGGACTCATACAGTTTCCATGGTTATATTGGCTGAACAAAATGGAAGGTAAGAAACAAAAACAAGTATTACTTTAAGGTAGATCGGGTTAGTCTTTCGATCAAATCACGTTTTATTTTCCATATTTAATCTTTACAAAGTCTGACAATTTGCAAAAACTATAGGTCAAAAAATAGCCCCGTGACCCATCCTTTTTTTATTTATTTAAAAGAAACATTATGTTAGTGATACTATCGATTCTAATTTAGAACCTTATTTACCGTACTACTGGTTAAAGTCATTCTACTGAAAATTAATTCACCAATGTTATTATTTTCACTGTCACTTTTAAAAAAGATGTGCTCAATAAAGGCAACAGTAGTATACCGCTGTTCAAAACTCATTAATCCAAGGACAAAAAACAAAATCGGGGTACAAACTAAAACCGAGGGAAACGCATTAAATATAAGAGGAGAACAACCCATATGAAGTTACAACTGTGTCGGGGAGTCTTTTTTTTTGTAGACCAATCGTACAAAATAAATAAGCACAATGGTTAATTGACGGTTGATTAGTTTTAAAAGTATAAGGAACATATCAAGTTAAGTCGGGTCAGAATATCAATTGATGTTGAGAAATCGTTTGATAAAAAAGGAATAAGCAATACACTATGCGATTGCAATCCATATACACATGTATCTAATAAATGCCGTTGCAAGTTTAATATTTCACCATTCTTAACTGACTTTCGTACCAATACTTGATTTTTTTTTAATTCATTATTATATTTAAATGATAATCCTATATATGTATATGTATACTAAATATTTAGAGCAAATGCAGTTACTTAAAGTTTAAAACACGTTTTCTCCGATTTTGCTAAATTTTATGTAAAAATTTTAAAAAACCTCTTACAAAATGTGTGATAAATCAACGAAATCTGTACCCTGTACACCTCTAAACATATTTTGGAGATGAAATAAACTTTAAACATTTAACAATATTTTATTCAGCAGAAAAGAATTTAATTGAATTGAATCTCATTACAGAAACACGTGACAATGCATCAATAGCTCTGTATAGGTATATGTGTCGTAATATTGTTGGAACAGAAAAGCACGTGAAAACAGTCAGAATGATGAGCAATGTCAGAGACAATTTACAATGCGCCGACCATTGGACAATTATCACTAGTGGTAGTCATGGAGAAGGACTTGTAATGCGAGGCAGTGATTTAGATCTCATGCATGTTTGTAAAATTGCCGAGGTTTGTGAAGACACAAATATTAATTTTAAACCAAATATAACATATTTCACAATAGAAGAAGAAGACACACAGACAGGTTTTCCCCAGCTATGTCTTCGGTATCATTCAGATCCATTTGTCTTCAAAAACTGCGTAGAGGAGATAAAAGGTCGTTTCTACCTGTCAAATGTCACATTTAAACAACAATTTATAAATAAAATTTATCCAACTATTCATGGCCCATGTTTAACCGACAAACAAGGTTTCTTTGACTTTGCATGCTGCCTCCGTTGTAAATCATGGGTAACACAATCGCAGCAGTGGATTAAACGATCAAACAACTCTTGGCCAGGTACTGATGTTAAAGAGTCCATTATAAAACACGGTGTTCTATTTGTTCCAATAGGTGTAAAAGGGTCTACAAAAGAAGAATTAGAATGGCGAATTTCGTTTTCTGTGGGAGAGAAACTTCTTATTTATACGTTTACACATACACAGTTACAATGTTATGCTCTTATGAAAATCCTTCTTAAAGATGTAATAGATGCTGACGTAAATTGTAGATTTACTATGTTCATATTTCTTGAAAACTTTAATGTTTTGGGTATCTGAGGAATTACCTACATCAATATGGAAACCTGCCAACTTGATATTTTGTTTTTTAAGATGTTTTCATAGGCTTCTGTATTGTGTAAAATTCTCACTTTGTCCTCATTACTTCATTCCTGAGAACAATTTATTTGAAAACAAGATAAATGGACGCGCACGTGACACACTTTTAAATAAGTTGTATATTCTAAATAGTTATGGTTGGCAATGCATCATCTTTTCAGACCAAATCCCGAGTTATCACAGATTATCCAGTTACATAAACAAAGAACCAAGTTGTTTAAATGTTAGCATTCTCAAAAAATTATTTACTTTTATAAATTATAATGCAGATTGTTTTCTGAACCCTGATATAAAACTTGAAAACAGAGTACATATGGTGTTACCTATTTTGAGTTCAAAAATAAAATACCTTTACTTGTACTATATGTCAAAATTTTGTAGCAAAAGTAGCCATTTTCCAGCATATACAATTAGATTTGGCAATAAATCAACTTATAAACAGTACAATACATGTGTAAGTACTCTACTACAAAATACACGACATGATGCTGTATCTGGATGGTTGATGTTAGCCTCTTTTTTCTACGGGACAAAACAGTACCATTTAGCTCTCGACATACTCAAATATTCCCTATCTAAATGTTCACCTGAAAAGCTTAACCTAGCTGCGAATTGTTCGTCCTTTAAGCGTGAAGTATTAAATTTAAACTTATTCAGGAATATGCCATATGACCAACTATCAAAATTTATGATGGTAAATTTATTGGATATTCCAATCAACTCTATTTTAATACCTACGGAACTGATGATTGAGGTAGAGGAAAATTTGATTCCACCTGTAGTTTATGTACACGCTCTTCGCTTCCTGTGTCATTACCATCTTATGAATACAGCAGGATGCAGTTATTCTCTCCGAGATCTACAATCGACTATAGAAAAAGACTATTTCATTGGACATGCGTATGGGAAGTCTGTATCTTACAACATTTTAGGTATAATTTTTCAATTATTAGGAGATATAGAATCAGCAAGAAAGGCATTTATGCAATCCATACAAATTAGAACAAGACCAAATCAAAACAGTGCGTTCAGGAGACTGTCATTGATTAGTCCAAGACAAATGAGATACAATTAAAAAACGTCTTTAAAATGTGTTAGTTATAGTTTTCCTGTGCTATTGTCAGTTTTGTTTTCATAGCAATCCTTGTTTCATATCATCTCCAATTGGTTTTGTTCCGTGCAAAACTTAGAAAAGAAGAAAAAAACTATTTTTTGATATTGTTACTCTGTTGGTTATCCAACACATGTAAATAAAGAATGTTTTAACAGATGATACACATGACTTATATTTTATGAAGCAAATATATATTGCATGTTAAAGACGATATGATACTAACAAAAATTCAAAAATGATAGCCCTACACAATTGGTCTTATTGGGTGACGGTGAGCAATTTTCACACGTTGACGTTTTATTGGATACCAATGTAAGGACTTCCATGGTCCATAGCTTGCATTTAGGATGGTATATTTGCTACATTATGCAAACTGACACATTCTGGTTGGTTATTTATAATTGCGTAATGAGATATTCACGTGTCTCATAATAAAGATGACACCCCTTGCGAGGGTGTTGTATCACCAAATGCTGCACTGGGATCTTTTTCCATACTTGAAGTATAATCAAATATTGCATGTAATATTAAAGTGGCAATTAAAATGTAAAACAGAAACTTTGGTAACATGTAAAGAGGCGTAAGATAGTAAATAGATTTCTAAACCGATAATGTAGACAAACTACAATGCCAGAGTCTTGTTAACGTGAAAAAACTCATTAGTAGCATTGTAATTACAGTATTTTTTTCTTAATCAATACTACCTACTAATTTCTTGGTAGGGGTCTCGTTTAAAAATTGACCGACAATAACAATAATAACAAAGCATCATATTGAAACCAAGATTAAGCAACACGTATCTTACCAAAAACGCGTTGGTTTCATGGTTTATTCAAATCTTCCTTCATTTTTTACAACAAACAATGAAGGCGGAAAACGAAAATTGAAAAAAAACGAAAAACCATCTATTGAATTATTTTTTGTTTGTTTCTTTTTTAAAGTATCCTGTTTATATCTAATATGATTTAATATCCATTTCCACAATTTCAAACAGTTTACTCATGTACATTCAGGATCACTTTGGAGTTATTACATTGTTATATAACAAACACACCTGTTAAATAGTCTTGCTTCAAAAAAAAGAGATAGGAAATAAAATAAAACATTTTTCAGCAGGTAAAAGAGCTTCAGTTATCACATCACAGGCAGAACATTGAACTTTGATGAGGTATGTTTAGTTCCTATTAAAGAGACCCGTAAAGATTTCCTATGCAAATTATCAAATGTTTAGAATAACTTTGTTGTGTGTCTTGTATACGAATAGTTTTATAGAATATCTCCTTTCTTGACATGAGTTTAAGACATAAATCTTTATCCTTAATTCAAACATTATATGAATGTTCAGCAAAGTTACTGGTGTCAAAAAATTGTTAATCGATTAGCTACAAAGAAAAACTAAGTTTACTAAACAGATGGATGAGATAACTATCAGTTGAATAAAGCTTCAAAAGATGGTACAATGAAACATGAAAACGTTAAATACAAACAAACACGTTGATTTATCGAATTATCTACCTAGTTCTGTGTTAAGTTTTAAGTTTAGATTTTACCTAAATATCCATTCATGCATGCATACATTATGTATACTCGCAAAACAAAAATAGTTTCCGTTCATATTTATCATGTATGTCTACTGTAGCAGCCGAACAATGCTTTTCGAACTCATTTTGATTTGGTTTTCGCCTTACCTTCTCATCCAAACAGTTTTCCTGATATTCCTCTATTTAGAAACACGTCATTACAAGGAATTCGGATTTTGGTCGCATCGAACATTGGTGCATTACACGCGGAAATCAGACTGTGATATTGATTTGGTGTAATTTTAAAAGAAATGAAAGAAGCCTAATACGAATTTTTTTTCCATTAAAAATGGTTACTAGACGCCCTTATAGAAATGTTGGTTTCCTATAAAAAGTTTAGCATCGTGTTTTGATAGCAGTGTAACGTGAACTGAAACGGCTAATTATATGTTTATGCATATGTTCATATAAAGACAATGTTTCTTCTTCAATGTGAACTTACCTTTGCTTTTCAAAAAATAGGCAGCCATAAATTGTAAGATGGATTTCTATTCTATCTACTACTGTGGATTTTGTTTTCGTGGGTGTTCATTTTTGTGGATTTCGTTCTTTGCCTTTCTCTGCATCCATTTTCGCAGTATTTGTATTTTTATCCAGATGAGAGTGAAGCCTCTTTCAACTGATTCTTCATAGTTCGTTCTTATGTTTTACTGTTATACCACTGTCCCAGGTTAGAGGGGGTGGAATCCCGCTTACATGTTTTACCCCGTCACATTCGCACTGTTTTTGCCTGTCCCAAGTTTGGAGCCTGTAATTCACTGGTTGTCATTTGTTTATGTGTGACATATTTGTTTTTCATTAATTTTTTTGTACATAATTTGGGCCGTTGGTTTTCTTGTTTGTTTTTATGTGGTATGATCGCTACATTTGTACGTGCACTTGCGTACCAATGTTTAAGGTCGATTTCTATCCGACACCGCTCATGTAATTACTCATATTTTGGAAATAAATGTTTAAAACGAGCAATGTTTTAGGCTCCTAACAATTTCTTTCAAACACTGGTAAAAAAAATGTATTTTTCTTTGTTCTTTAAATTTTTACACTATATAAATGGATCTTTTTAAGTTTTGAAACTTTTGTCACCAAAATAGAGGACCTTAATAAAAGTTGTATAATAAAGTCTAACAGTATTGATTCATTCACTTCGTAGCGTAGTCATTACTGTTATACAAAAACCAAGCCAATATTTTATAAAGTGCAGAACACTAATTATAAATTTGATAAATAAAAAATAATACTCTAAAATATCGTAAAAATGCAGAAATAAATGTTATTTTCACTTAATATAAGTTCTTTAATACATGTAATTCAAAAGTATGTTTTGAGCCAACATATTTTAATAAACAGCTTTTAACATAGGATTTTTAATTTCAAAAGGTGTGTCCCTAACAAAATGTCCACTACGAAACGAAGTCATTAAAATTTGCTAATAAACAGTTTGATAAAATCAATGTAATTTTTGTTTGCAAGAGATATAAACATAAGGGTCTTACAAAGTAATTGATGCTTTTATAACGACAATTAAATTGTTGGTAGGAAAAATTAAGCACAACAAATGGACCAGAGTGATATCGTTTTTTTGTTAATGTCCACTACGAAACGGGTCAAATCTATTTCATTGTCTGTTTTTAAAATTATGAGAAAATATCAGTGTACAGCTTAATACATGCTTTGATGAATACAATCAGTCTTGTTACTATTACAATATAGGGATTGTGGGGGGGGAAATAAAACGTGTGAATATGTCCCCTACGAAAAGGTCACCTACGAAATAAATATGGGAGAAAAACGTTTCGTAGTGGATACTACCACTACCATGCAGTCTTTTTTTTACTCTGTTTTCAATTATTTACTTTCAAAACAAACTACAAGGGTTAGTTTCATGTAATTTTATTATGTTTTTATTAACATAGAATAGGGTTGATGTCAACTACTAAACTTTTTGTCTACTACGAAACGCAGAGACTCCGCCATTTTCGCCATGTACTGACTATGCATATGCAAGACCATTAAACACACCCAAGTAGCGAAAATGTCCACCACGTAACACGAGTTGTACCTGAATATGTGAAGTACTGTCTAGTCTTTATCGATAACAAATGGTTCTCCAATTCAGAAAAAAATGAGATTTTTCTAGTTTATAAAGTAAACAAACTGGAATGTCTATAGGAAACATTTAAAATTGCAAAAAATATGTGTGTTTAGAAGCAGTTTTGTAGGGGACAGTACACAAATTATGAAAATAATATCATTTTAAAAAGTATTTAAGATTGCACTTTTTGTTTACAAACAGGTCTATAATAGAGGTATTCAAAATTACTCTTGAAATTAAACTTTAGACAAGTTGATTTTCCATTTTGTTTAGGTCTGAAAGTTACGCTTTTATTGTAAGACGCTCAACTAACGATGAAAATGTGGAAAATGAAATAAATTTAAGAAATTACATCCTGCTGAGGTCAATTTGATAAAAAGACAATTTTAAATCAAAATTAATCACGCTACACATGAATGGAAATTGAAACTTAATAACTCACATAAAATGGTATATAACGAAAACTGAAACGCACTTGTTGCGCAGTAATAACAATATATATATACATGTATATGTAATGTTGAAATAGTTTCGAAATTTGACGAATGTAATAACCAAGATCACATTTTATTCATTTAACATCAAGGATTCTACCAAGTACATGTAAATCAATATACCCTCATTTATCAAACTAGCACTCATAACACAATTTCAAAATAACAAAAGCAATAAACATAAGTAGTAAGGAAACAATAGAATTTATCAGTCTTGAAACTTACACTGTGGCTAACACATTCTCTACTTCAGAATACTATGTTTTGATATTTAAAGCTATGTGTCTTGTATCTATGATGAGTTTGTTTACTTTTGGTCATCTTAAAAATGTTTCGACCTGCTTATTTGACTTGAGATATCACTGTAAAATCAATGATCAAATCAAAATGTTATTCACTCAGTTAAATCGTAAATGACTAGATGGTTCGTTTAGGTTTGACGTCATTAACACGATAAAAATGTTCATGTTTATCTGACATCTTCGGATAATCGTATTACAATACATACATTCAATTGATATATAATCATATTCAGCATTAATATCCAACTCTGTGTTTTGGTTTGAATGTTAAAGCTTGCTTGAATGCTTGCCTCGCTGATTCTTTGTCGTCTGACATTTCAAAAGTGAGGCCGAGTGTGTTATAAGAAACATATTTTTCATATGAATGCCCTATGAAATAGCCCTCCTCTATAGTCATTTGTAGATCTCTGATAGAATCTTGATATATGCTGGTATTCTTAAGATGATAATGACATAAAAAACGAAGAAAATAGGCATACACAACAGGTGGAACACGATATATTCCTTCTCCTTCATCCGGTATTTCCTTTGGTTGTAATGCAATTAGGTCTAATTCATTTACCAGCATGAATTTACATAGCTTAGGAATTGACATTTTCTTCAATAGGTTCAGATTTAATAATTCAAGCTGGGTATATAAAGCATTCGTACCATGGTAAAGATTTTCAGGTGAACATTTTGATAAAGAATACTGCAGTATGTCAAGAGCTATATGGTACTGTTTTGTTCCATAGAAGAACGAAGCTAACATCAGCCATCCAGACACAGCTTCATGATGTGTGTTTTGAAGTAGTGTGCTTAAGCGGGTATTGTATCCTTTATAAGTAGATTTGTTACCGGCTGTATATTCAAATGCAAGAAACTGGTCACTTATACAAGAAAATTTTGACATAAAGTGCAAGTACAGATATTTTATTTTTGAGCTTTCTACAGACAAAATTACATGAATGGCTTTCTCGAAATCAAATGTCGCCGTCCGACCATGATATGAAATAAATGCAATTGAGAGGAACAATAGTTTACGAATGTCTACATGTGAACGATTTTTGTCTATGTAAATACGAGATGTTAATATGTGATTATTCGGGATTTGGTCTGAGAAAAATATGCAATGCCATCCAAAACTATTTAAAATCTTCAACTTATTCAAGAGTATAAAGTAAAATCACAAAAATACTGAACTCAGAGGAAAATCAATTTGGAAAGTCCATAATCACATGGCAAAACCAAAAAACAAAACGCATCAAAAACGAATGGACAAGAACTGTCATATTCCTGACTTGGTACAGGCATTTTCAAATGTAGAAAATGGTGGATTAAACCTGGTTCTATAGCGCTAACCCTCTCACTTTAATAACAGTCTCATCAAATTCCGCTACATTTACATGATGCGTTAAATAAACAGTCACAATTAATAAAATAGTCCAAATATGGGTACATTAGTCATCATCGTATAACAATTTTAAAAGGAACAATTTAACAGGACACAAAAACATCTACTATCTACGAACACATGGATTGATTTGAGTGTCTGACGTCAAAAAAAATATATACGTCACATAAATTTGTCGTTCAATGTGCATACAAACAATTTTAAAATTTACATAGGCAATGTACGTATACAGGGTTAAAAAATCTAAAGTATGTAAGAATAATTTACAGAAATAGACCGAGATTCAAACTAGTCCAAAAGTTATACATAAAATTTATGAGAATCCAAAAATTGTTAATTCCACTACGCCATTGATTGATTTTGACGTTTGTGGTTCAACGTATATAGTAATTCATAATAGAAATATATTATAATGACATATTATAGACAAATATCATACTGACGGGATCTTTTAAAGAACAGAGTCACGTTATAAGAACAAAATAAATACAAAGAGTCACATATACAAAACAAATCACCAAAAAATGAAAGCCAATACAAACACAATGACGAGATGTATAAGTACCGAGCCACGTCAAACGGATATCACATAAAACCATTCAACAGTAAAATTAATCTTAATAATTATAGAACAAAAACAAATAAAAGAACAATAAAACATGTTGTTAAGATGATACACAACATCAGTACGCAGAATCTATACATCAAGACCATCGTGTATTATTTGAGAAGTTGATACGGAATATTTATCAACAAGGTCTTGGTACCTTCCGATGAACTTTTTTAGAAAAAGGACGAGACGTTCTTTGGCATACCCCTGGTTCATCAACTTTTTACTCAGACACTGATGACGTTTTACAAAGTCTGAGTAGGAGCTGCAAGCTCTTAAATATCGAATAAGTTGGGAAATATATATCCCATATGCAGGTGAAGTTGGTATATTGCTACTAAGGTGGGGGAAATTTATAATTTCGAAATTAAAATCGTCTCGTTTGTCATCGATTCTTGTACTGAGATGACTGTGTAAGTCAAATTTGAGATATAAGTCTAAAAATGAGGCGGAGGAAGCCGTGTCTGTTGTTTCTTTAATCTCGAGTTCTGGGGGATATATTAATGGAACCCAATCAGAAAAGTTCGGATTGTTTAAGGAGAGAACATCATCAATATATCTGAAAGTGAAATTAAATAATCTGGCTTCTTTGATCCTCTTGTTTTTGACAAGTGTCTGGAGGAACTCCGATTCATATGAAAATAAGAAGAGGTCGGCAAGAAGAGACGCACAGTTTGTTCCCATAGGAATGCCGACAATTTGTTGGAAAAGTCTACCTCCAAACTCAACAAATATGTTGTCGATAAGAAACTCCAGCATACTGACCACTTGTTCTTCTGTGTAGCATGATTGACCTTTTTGTTTGTCACTACTAACGAAATATGCTTTATGAAATCCCAAAGTAATAAATTTATAGCGTATGCTACCATTTTTATGTTGAAAGGCATTGTGGATAATTTCTTTTAGGCGAATTTTCAATTTTACATGGGGAATGGTGGAATACAGGGTTGAAAAATCAAAAGTTTTGATGGAACTTATTTCAGAAAGAGACCGAGATTTGAAATTGTCTAGAAGTTCTTTAGAATTTTTAAGACTCCACATATGGTTAATACCACTACGCGAGTAAACAGTTTCACAGTATTTCTGAAGACCCTCTTTCACTGCGGACAGAATTTTAGTCAATCTAATAGACAATTCTTTAGTGGAACATGAAGATGAGCCAGCAATATACCGTTGTTTGTACGGAATTTTATGAAGCTTTGGTATCCAATACAAACAAGGTAAGTCCTCCGATTTGGTGTTCAATGTAATGTTTATTGAAGCCATGAAGGACTTATGATTTGCTAAAATCTCATCCTTGTCAAATGATATGTCTTTGTATGTGGGATTACCTGAGTGCTCCGTTATACTCAATTCTTTTACAAGACATTCGTAGTAATACACGCGCGCTTTTGTTTATGTTATTCTCAAACAAATTATTTTCAGGAACGAAGTAATGCGGACAAACTAAGTATTCAACACAATAAATAAGTCTCCTAAAGCATCGCATAAAGCATGGTATTAAATTGTTTCCATATTAACGGAAGTAATTCTTCAGATACCCAAAATACAATTGTTTTCATGAAATATGAACAGAGCAGTTCTTTACAATACAAGTCAATTGCTTAGTTTAAACATATTTTATTTGTTAAAGTACAAATTGGATAAGACACAAGTCAAACAGACTTATGAAGTCTTCTCCATTTAACATTTATAGCAATATAATACAAAAATATATGTATGAGCATGCATGTAAAGAATGGTATATCTAATTTAGTAAATATATATATAAATATGGATCAAAAGACGGAAAATTGAAGATTGAAGAAAAAGAAAACAATAATAATACAGAAAAAATAAATAAAAATAAAAATATATAAATGAATAAATTATTTTGAAAACAGAAAAAAAAACAAAAACAAAAAAATAATAAAAAAACAAAACCCAAATTAAAAAAAAATAAATAAAAAGGACAAAAAAAAGGGAGAAGAAATCTTACTTAGATGATGATGTGTGTGTGATCATGGTTTGCTACCTAGACAATTTGAAATCTTTCCGAACTTTTAATAAACTCAAAGACATTTTTGAAAATGTTTTGGTTTTGCTCTAGAGAAAGAAGACAACTACCCGAGGTAAGAAGTTCTATGTTAATTTTACAATCATTTGGAAGCCAGCGAAGACTTTCAAACATTTTATTTCGTATGTCTGAATATAATATACATTTAAAAAAGAAATGATAGGAATCTTCACGATTAACACCACAGCGGCAGGAAGGGTCAGAAATAATGTTGACCCTATATAATTCATAGTTTAAGGATGATGCAAAACATCGAAGTTGGGTGAGAATTATATTCAATTTTCGATTTCCAAATTCATATTGCTTCGGTACAAAAATATTACTCTGAGGATAACGGTTTTTTAGTTCAGTTTTAAATTTATTAATTGATTCCACATCACGAGTTGAATCATCAAGATTATTCCAAAGACGTATGGTTGATGGAATAAAAGAATCATTAGTTAATGCTAGTCTGCAGAATGGAATAATGATGTCATTTCCATTGCGTAGAGGATAGACCGTCATACTTTGTATTTTTTGGGGAATTAAATTTGACAAATATTCTGGAACATTATTATTTTGAATATTATAAAACATTTGGATTTTTCTTCTCTCTCTTCTTTCAGCTAATGTTTCCCATCCAAGTTCTTCATAAATAACCCTTGAGCTTGTGAATATAGGTAAGCCCGTAACTATCCTAGCAGCTTGGAGCTGTAATTGCTCCAGTTTATTGACATAACCTACCCCAATATTATCCCAAACCTCACTTGCATACTCAAATAAAGGTCTTGTTTAAAAGTCAATTGCTATAACGTCTTTGAGAAGAATTTTCATTAGAACATATAAATTAACTTTGTATGTGTAAAAGAATATATTAGAAGTTTTTCTGCCACGGAAAAGGATATTCGCCACTCCAAGTCTTCTTTTGAAGATCCTTTAATACCTATAGGTACAAAGAGCATGCCGTGTTGTATAATAGAGTCCTTAACATCAGAACTTGGCCACGAGTTATTTGATCGTGTTATCCAATTTTTGGCTTGTGGTATCCATGACTTGCTTCGAAAACACAATGCAAGATCTATTGATTCATGTTGGTCGGATAGACATGGGCCATGAATATTCGGAAATCTTCTGTCTGTCATTTGTTCTTTGAGTTTACAGTTTGAAAGATAGTAACTGTCTTTAATCTCCTGTAGAAAGCATGCAAAGAAAAATCGACCTGAAAAATACCGAAGACGTAACTTAGTGAAACATGGCTGGGAATCTTCAGTATCTATTTCAAAATACGTTATATTGGGTTTAAAACACATTTGTTTGTATTTTTTGTATTTCAAACGTACATGAAATCTAAATCACTACCCTGCATTACAAGACCTTCTCTATAACTACCACTTGTGATATATGTACAATTGTTTTTGCTCTTTAAACAGTCTTTGGCATTGTTCATCATTCTGATTGTTTTTAAGTGTTTCTCTGTTCTAATTATATTGTGACACAAATACTGATACAAAGCTAACGACTCGTTTTGTGTTGATGATTCTGTAACAAGATTGAGTTCATTAATATAAGAAAAGCAAAATCACAAAAATACTGAACTCCAAGGTAAATTCAAAAAGGAAAGTCCCTAATCAAATGAATAATCAAAAGATAAAACACGTCAAACGAATGGATAACTACTCTCATACCCTGACTTAGTATAGACATTATGCAGAAAATGGTGGATTAAACCTGGTTTTATCTAGCTAGCTAAACCTCTCACTTGTATGACAGTGATATCAAATTTACACATTTGCTTACAGAAACAGATGATCACAACAGGCAGAACTTATAACATAATGTTCATATGTAATTCAGTTAAACTTTATGTTAGGTCCTATTAACTTCTTAGTCAAGAATTTTAGTATGTTGAAGGACTTTTTGTCTTATTTTAAAAATATGCTTTAAATTGTAAAAATATTCGAATTAGCTCTCGCCGCGATATAGCCTTTTTGTGCTAATGCGGCGTAAAGCAAACAATAACAATCAATCAATCAATCAACCTATTAACTTCAGCAAAAGTTCCATTTTTATAAACATTCACTTTTGTTGTTGCTACTTTTAGCGAAATAAAAGAACGAAAACACTATAGGATCAAGGCAAGAGGTGTCCATAGATGCTCATGATTAACTGCATATATACCCATTAAGATAGAGTGATTGATCATTTATCAAATTCAACCAAAGGAGTAAGTCCGGTAAGGACCGATTTTGGCCTCAATTTTCAGTTCATTTGATGAAAGATTTTGAACTATTTACACCACTGGATCGATGCCACTGTTGGTGGACATTTCGTTTCGTCCACAAGGGTATCACCAGCCAAGTAGTCAGCAATTCGGTGTTGACATGAGTATCAGTTATATTGTCATTTCAATAAATTTTCTGTTGACAAAACTTTATTCTTTTTTTTCGAAAAAAAAACAAAGATTTTCTTATCCCAGGAATAGATAACCTTAATCTTTAACTTTGTTCTTGTTTGGCTTTTTACATATTTTGATCTGAGCGTAACTGATCAGTCTTGTGTAAACGAAACACGCGTCTAGGGTATTGAATTATAGTCCTGGTACTAATTTAAACACTGAAGTGTCTACTTCAGTCGAATCAATAAGTTTATGTGAATGAATTAAACTGATTAAGTAATTGAAGACGCTCGAATTCAAGCTTAAAATATGAAAAATCCATCAAATAGGCCATAAGGTCACTTTTGGATGGTTTTTGTCAAAAATGACATTGGCCGCATCCGTGTTCACTCTCAACTTCTTATTATGTTATGTATTATCATCAAATACAACTTACAATTAAATATTAAGAATGAACACAAATGCGACCACTTCCGTTAAAGACGTATACCGTCTAAAATTAAACTCAAATGATAAAATTGTAAAGATTTGTTATTTAGCATGACTAAATGATGCTAGTACCCGATTGGATTGTACAATCGGAGTAAACAATCGGTCAGGTTTTGTTGCCCAAATCTGCAAATCTTAAGACAGATTTGCAATTTATTGGTTTGACGTATTATTTGTATCACTGAAAACTTAGTGATGTATTGTTTCATCTGAAATGTTTAAATAAACAGTAAATATTTCTTTTTTTTTATATAATTTTTTCTACTTGGCAATTTCAGGAGAGACAACTCGTTTAGTAAAAAACATATTACAAAACTCGTTTTAGTACAAAGCATATTATAAAAACTATCTGCCTATGTTTTATTTCACAATTTTGTCTAGTAGATTCTTTTTTATGAACAACAATGTGTTTTTTTTAATGAAACATTTACGCAAATTAGGTAAATTTTGAACGACTCGTACCTTGGCTCATACTTTTTGTTATATTTTTGAAACCAGCATAGTAAAATCTTCATTTTGGCAAATTATAAAAACATCTACCTGAGGAAATATATACGGACGATCTATTTTGAAATAATATTCAAAGCCGATGAGTTCAATTTCTATGAGATGACTTTTGAGTATGATATAAGATGTTGAGACAGCTACCTTACGACAAATAAAATCACTTGATTTAACTTAATCAATTAAACACACGGTATTAATTAATAAACACATGCTCCACAAATATTATGCTCTGAATAACATAATTATAACTGTTACCCTCAGACTCCTTGTAATATTTGTTTTCATCATTTACATGAAAAGTCTTCTTAATGAATTACATTCTTGTCTTACATCATATTTCATCAACAATTTCCTCTATTTTGCAATTCAAGATGACAGAAGAAATCATATCCATCTGAAAGTAGTTTTTCCATATCAACAGTTTTGTTGTCTTACCTTCCATATTTTCAGCTTATATAACCGTGGAAACCTGGAGAAGTCTTGTTTGAAAACTGAATTGAAATAACAATCACAAGGAAATCTCCAAGATTTTGGAGCGTACGTATCTACTTCACGTCTTCGCTTTTTATTAACATATAATTTCACAAGAAGATTGTAATATCTTATATACTAAATAGTGTCAGTTGTTTGAATTATATGTTCGTCTACTTGTAGGTGTAGTTTTTATAATAAGAAAGCTAAATTCTTTAGAATTTGCCATGTCTTTCAAATCAATTTAGCCGGTAACGTTTCAATAAAACCATTTTTTTCAAATTTCAAACAATTTCCGTGGTAGTAGTTTCTTTTAACAAAATAAATTTAACTTTTCACATTTTTCATACATTTTAAAATACATCTCAAATTTCATTTGAAAGCAATATGATTATGAATCATTTTTAGAATTTCTTCCTCGAGTATTACCGTCTTGTCTTACACTTATTTTTAGATAATAGTTTTCGTAAAACGACGCATTCAATTACATTAAAGATATTGGGTATTATAAGATAAATTAGGAAATGATTCTGACATGTCTGACGATCGTAACAAATGTATAGTGAAAACTGGATTTTTTTTCTCAATATACTAAGCATTGATACATGTAGACTATAAAAAATAAAATTTTCTCTTGAACTTTGATATTTGAAACAGAGTTGAATTGTTTTACATAGCCATTCCGGGGCCTTGAATAGCTGACTATGCGTAATGGGCCTTCCATATTGTTGAAGGCCGTACGGTGACCTATAATTGTTTATTTCTGTGTCATTTTGGTCTCTTTTGGAAAAATGTCTCATTGGCAATCATACCACATCTTCTTTTTTTATATTGTCTCATCGTCAATTATTTGAAGCAGAGCAGAGTTGTCTTATCGTCAACCAATTTGAAGCAGAGCAGAGTTGTCTAATCATCAACCATTTGAAGCAGAGTACATTGCCTCAGCGTCAACCAATTTGAAGCAGAGCAGAGTTGTCTTACCGTCAACCGATTTGAAGCAAAGCAGAGTTGTCTTATCATCAACCATATGAAGCAGAGTACGTTGTCTCAGCGTCAATCATTTGAAGCAGATCAGAGTTGTCCTACCTCCAACCAATTTGAAGCAGATCAGAGTTGTCTAATCATCCACCATTTGAAGCAGAGCAGAGTTGTCTAATCGTCAATCATTTGAAGCAGAGTACGTTGCCTCAGCATCAATCATTTGAAACAGAGTTTTCTCGTCCTCAATTATATTTAATCTCTTAGATTTTATATTACATTTGAATTCGGGCTTTTTAGTACTTATGGTATCAAAAATTGAAATAAATTTTATTCCATAGTGAGTTTTTTTCGCTTAAAGCATATATTTTTGAAATATGATAGTTTCAATAACAATTATCTGTAAAACTACACATTTATACAAGACAGAGGAGGATTTAGGGGGGACTGGTGCCCCCCTCCTTTTCTGAGAAAAATTTGGTTGATTATATAGGGAATCACAAAGGCATGGCCGAAGCGGGGCCACTCTTCAGCAGTCAGTGGGCCCCCACATATGAAAATTTCTAAATCCGCTACTGCAAGACACATGATCATTTCAGTGGCGGATCCATAAATCTTAATAAGAAAGGGGGCACTTACTGCCTTAGAGGGAGCCTAGAAAGTCACCAATGCTATCTTATATAATCAACCAAATGTTTCTCATCAAAAAGAGGGCTGACCCTACAACCCCCCTAAATCGGCCTGTGCATTTAATGTTTATTTAAATGACTTTTATTTTATCCAATTTAAACGAGGAAATAAAGCTTTTGTACCTTCATAAATGTTTAAATTGTGATTTTCATTTGTATTTTCCTTCTGTTTGTAACAAACAATGATTTAAATGAATCCACTATGAAATATCAAAAAAGCCCCAAAGGAGTGATCCGGTTTTTTTCCATTTGCATATTTTGAATTATAAGGTTATAAAATAGACTACATGCATAATAGGTAAACTACATGCATAAAGTCTTTTGTTTCGTTTTTGGAGCAGAACTTTGATGATTAGAGGCATGATTAAGTATGTAGTTACTAATTATTTTTTTTTTAAGTTTATTTGAAGTAAATATTTTGTTTATTTTGTTATTTCATGTACATGTAATTGAAAGTAGTGAACCTCATTGTAATTTTACCACCATAGACAGATCCAAGGGGCTGGCCTCCTTTTTCTTGGAAAAAGGGTTATTTATATACTAGGGAATCACTGCTATATACAACTGTAGCGGGTCCGCTCTTGTGGCAATCAGTCCATCACCCCTCTTATAAAAAGTCCGCCACTGACAACGTAAATTAATTTTTAATTACTTTTAATTTCGTGGAAGTATTTTATTTCCAGTTTAAAAATGTATTGCTTCCAGAATATGTTTTAATTCAAAGTCGGGAATAATCCATTCGTTTGATGTGTTTGGGCTTTTGATTTTGCCATTTGGCTATGGGGATTGAAAATATGTGAATAGGTCGGTAAAGCTATTCGCAATCTATGGTTAAGTCCATACAGTTCCCATAACTTCTTCGTCTGTCATCTTTCTTGGTGTTCCCGGCTGTTTTTATTAATCATTTTTTCTCCTTCGTCACTTTTGTATCCCACTCTTCCATTACATACCATTATACACCACATGAAACCCAAACAATATTTGTAAAGGTTACATTTTTACCCACGCAATATATGAAAAGGTATAAGAATAAGAATAATAATTCTTTATTAATCCAATTATGGACCCTTGCGGGTTTTAAATTTCATACAATGATTACAATGATTTTTTTTATATATATATAGAATCTGAATTATATGAAAAGAGGGACGAAAGATACCAAATGGACAGTCAAACTCATTAATCGAAATAAACTGACAACGCAATGGCTAAACATGAAAAAGACAAACAGACAAACAATAGTACACATGACACAACATAGAAAACTAAAGAATAAACAACAAGAACCCCACCATAAACTAAAGTGATATCAGGTGATCCTGAAGGGTAAGCAGATCCGGCTGCACTTGTGGCACCCGCCGTGTTGCTTATGTGATTACATATCCGGTAAATAGTCTAATTCGGTAGGTCACATTCATGAAAGGGAAGGGGATTGTAGTTACGACGTAAGGAACATATCCGATATCATTTGTGAAACAGTTATTCCTGAACGGTCAACCAACTCGTGATGGCGTTGGTAAAATTTACGAAGGGATGATTTCAACTTCACCATTTGGAACTCTTGGTTTAAGAGCTTCCTTGTGAGCAGCAATCCTCTATCAAGAAAATCATTATAGGAAATACAAGCACGGAAATGGTGAAAATGGTGGGGTAATAGAACCCAAGCGGTACCCCATATCAATTAAGTACACCCCCCTTCACGCCGGCAGATTTTATATTGTAGTCTGTATCTCCTTTACTTTTTTCAAATTGTTTAGTCCTTCTATATACGGTATGGACTTTTCTCATTGTTGAAGGCCTTACATTGTCTATAATGGCTTATAAGTTCGTCCACTTCATTTGAACGTTGTTACAAGAGATCATGCACATTTCATACAATAGCACACCGGGCTGAAGTACGTCCATTATTCATAGTTCATTATTCATTATTCAATAATGAATAATGAAATAGTTCATTATTCACTATTCAATACTGAAAAATGAATAATGAATAATGAAATGGTTCATGTTTCATTATTCAAATTGAAGCGGTGAATAGTGAAAAAAATATAAAAAAATTTGACCGTGACACTATAGCTATATTTTGATTCGCAATGACCATAAGAGGGTTTACGGACGACCTAAATGCCACAATATGCATAAAAATGAGGAAATACAAAAAAGAAGATGTGGTATTATTGTCAATGAGACAAACATCCACAAAAGACCAAAATGACACAGACATCAACAAATATAGCTCACCGTACAGCCTACATCAATGAGCAAAGCCCATACCGCATAGTCAGCTATAAAAGGCCCCAATAAGACAATTTAAAACAATTTAAACAAGACAACTAACGGCCTTATTTATTTGAAAAAAATGAACGAAAAACAAATATGTAACACAAAGACAAACGACAACCACTAAATTACAGACTCCTGACTCGGGACAGACACATGCATAAATAATTCGACGGGGTTAAACATGTTAGCCATTTTTGAATAATGAAATGGATATTTTGAATAATGGAATGGACTGCTGCGACCCTTTAGTCCCTAATTATAGATAAACCTTATACCTCAATCGAAAGCTAATTACAAGAGGAACAAAATGTATATAGTCAACATGTTCCGCAATGCATATTACACGACTTAAAAGTCGAAATACGCGTGAAAGTTAAGAAATAGCCAATTTTGAATAATAAAATGGATATTTTGAATAATGGAATGGACTGCTGCGACCCTTTAGCCCCTTATTATAGATAAACATTATACCTCATTCGAAAGCTGATAACAAGAGGAACAAAATGTTTATAGTCAACATGTTCCGCAACGCATATTACACGACTTAAATGTCGAAATACGCGTGAAAGTTAAGAAATAGCCAATTTTGAATAATGAAATGGATATTTTGAATAACGGAATGGACTGCTGCGACCCTTTAGCCCCTAATTATAGACATACTTTATACCTTATTCGAAAGATATAACAAGAGGAACAAAATGTATATGGTCAACATGTTCCGCAACGCATATTACACGAATTAAATGTCGAAATACGCGTGAAAGTTAAGAAATAGCCAATTTTGAATAATGAAATGGATATTTTGAATAATGGAATGGACTGCTGCGACCCTTTAGCCCCTAATTATAGACAAACTTTATACCTCATTTGAAAGCTGATAACGAGAGAAACAAAATGTATCAAGTCAACATGTTCCGCAACGCAAATTACACGACTTAAATGTCGAAATACGCGTGAAAGTTAAGAAATAGCCAATTTTGAATAACCAAATGGATATTTTGAATAATGGAATGGACTGCTGCGACCCTTTAGCCCTAATTATAGATAAACCTTATACCTCATTCGAAGGCTTTTTACGAAAGGAACAAAATGTATATAGTCAACATGTTCCGCAACGCATATTAGAGGACTTAAATGTCGAAATACGCGTGAAAGTTAAGAAATAGCCAATTTTGAATAATGAAATGGATATTTTGAATAATGGAATGGACTGCTGCAACCCTTTAGCCCTAATTATAGATAAACCTTATACCTCATTCGAAGGCTTTTTACGAGAGGAACAAAATGTATATAGTCAACATGTTCCGCAACGCATATTAGAGGACTTAAATGTCGAAATACGCGTGAAAGTTAAGAAATAGCCAATTTTGAATTATTCAAAATTGGCTATTTCTTAACTTTCACGCGTTTTTTTTCTAACTGATTAAGGGCTAAAGGGTCGCAGCAGTCCATTCCATTATTCAAAATATCCATTTCCTTATTCAAAATTGGCTATTTCTTAACTTTCACGCGTATTTCAACATTTAAGTCCTGTAATATGCGTTGCTGAACATGTTGACTATAAACATTTTGTTCCTCTCGTTATAAGCTTTCGAATGAGGTATAAGGTTTTCTATAATTAGGGGTTAAAGGGTCGCAGCAGTCCATTCCATTATTCAAAATATCCATTTCATTATTCAAAATTGGCTATTTCTTTACTTTCTTGAGTATTTCGCCATTCAAGACCTGTAATATGCGTTGCGGAACATGTTGACTATATACATTTTGTTCCTCTTGTTATAAGCTTTTGAATGAGGTATAAAGTTTATCTATAATTAGGGGCTAAAGGGTCGCAGCAGTCCATTCCATTATTCAAAATATCCATTTCATTATTCAAAATTGGCTATTTCTTAACGTTCACGCGTATTTCAACATTTAAGTCCTGTAATATGCGTTGCGGAACATGTTGACTATATACATTTTGTTCCTCTCGTTATAAACTTTCGAATGAGGTATAAGTTTTTTCTATAATTAGGGGTTAAAGGGTCGCAGCAGTCCATTCCATTATTCAAAATATCCATTTCATTATTCAAAATTTGCTATTTCTTTACTTTCACGCGTATTTCGACATTTAAGTCCTGTAATATGCGTTGCTGAACATGTTGACTATATACATTTTGTTTCTCTCGTTATAAGCTTTCGAATGAGGTATAAGGTTTTTCTATAATTAGGGGTTAAAGGGTCGCAGCAGTCCATTCCATTATTCAAAATATCCATTTCATTATTCAAAATTGGCTATTTCTTTACTTTCAAGCGTATTTCGACATTTAAGTCCTCTAATATGCGTTGCGGAACATGTTGACTATATACATTTTGTTCCGCTCGTAATAAGCTTTCGAATAAAGTATAAAGTTAATCTATAATTAGGGGCTAAAGGGTCACAGCAGTCCATTCCATTATTCAAAATATCCATTTCATTATTCAAAATTGGCTATTTCTTAACTTTCACGCCTATTTCAACATATAAGTCCTGTAATATGCGTTGCTGAACATGTTGACTATATACATTTTGTTCCTCTCCTCTCGTTATAAGCTTTCGAATGATGTATAAGGTTTTTCTATAATTAGGGGTTAAAGGGTCGCAGCAGTCCATTCCATTATTCAAAATATCCATTTCATTATTCAAAATTGGCTATTTCTTTACTTTCACGCGTATTTCGACATTTCAGTCCTCTAATATGCGTTGCGGAACATGATGACTATATACATTTTGTTCCTCTCGTTATAAGCTTTTGAATGAGGTATAAAGTTTATCTATAATTAGGGGCTAAAGGGTCACAGCGGTCCATTTCATTATTCAAAATATCTATTTCATTATTCAAAATTGGCTATTTCTTAACTTTCACGCGTATTTCAACATTTAAGTCCTGTAATATGCGTTGCTGAACATGTTGACTATAAACATTTTGTTCCTCTCGTTATAAGCTTTCGAATGAGGTATAATGTTTTTCTATAATTAGGGATTAAAGGGTCGCAGCAGTCCATTCCATTATTCAAAAGATATATTTCATTATTCAAAATTGGTTATTTCTTTACTTTCACGCGTATTTCGACGTTTATGTCCTCTAATATGCGTTACGGAACATGTTGACTATATATATTTTGTTCCTCTCGTTATAAGCTTTTGAAAGAGGTATAAAGTTTATCTATAATTAGGGGCTAAAGGGTCACAGCAGTCAATTCCATTATTCAAAATATCCATTTCATTATTCAAAATTGGCTATTTCTTAACTTTCACGCGTATTTCAACATTTAAGTCCTCTAATATGCGGAACATGTTGACTATATACACTTTGTTCCTCTCGTTATAAGCTTTTGAATAAAGTATAAAGTTTATCTATAATTAGGGGCTAAAGGGTCGCAGCAGTCCATTCCATTATTCAAAATATCCATTTCATTATTCAAAATTGGCTATTTCTTAACTGTCACGCGTATTTCGACATTTAAGTCCTCTAATATGCGTTGCGGAACATGTTGACTATATACATTTTGTTCCTCTCGTAATAAGCTTTCGAATAAAGTATAAAGTTTATCTATAATTAGGGGCTAAAGGGTCGCAGCAGTCCATTCCATTATTCAAAATATCCATTTCATTATTCAAAATTGGCTATTTCTTAACTTTCACGAGTATTTCGACATTCAAGTCTTCTAATATGGGTTACAGAACATGTTGACTATATAACTTTTGTTCCTCTCGTAATTAGCTTTCGATTGAGATAGAAGGTTTATCTATAATTAGGGGCTAAAGGGTACCAGCAGTCCATTCCATTATTCAAAATTGGCTTACATATTTAACCCCGTTGAATTATTTATGAATGTGTCTGTCCCAAGTCAGGAGTCTGTAATTTAGTGGTTGTCGTTTGTCAATGTGTTACATATTTGTTTTTCGTTCATTTTTTAAAATAAATAAGGCCGTTAGTTGTCTTGTTTAAATTGTTTTACATTGTCTTATTGGGGCCTTTTGTAGCTGACTATACGGTATGGGCTTTGCTCATTGTTGTAGGCTGTACGGTGAGCTATAGTTGTTGATGTCTGTGTCATTTTTGTCTTTTGTGGATGTTTGTCTCATTGACAATAATATCACATCTTCTTTTTTATATTTCCTCATTTTTATGCATATTGTTGCATTTAGGTCGTCCGTAAACCCTCTTATGGTCATTGCGAATCAAAATATAGCTATAGTGTCACGGTCAAATTTTTTTATATTTTTTTCACTATTCACCGCTTCAATTTGAATAATGAAACATAAACCATTTCATTATTCATTATTCATTTTTCAATATTGAATAGTGAATAATGAACTATTTCATTATTCATTATTGAATAATGAATAATGAACTATGAATAATGAACGTACTTCAGCCCGGTCAATAGCACGCCATAAATATTAATTCGGATGTTTACCTCGCTTGCTCACATTATAACACTGCCTCTATCGGACACAATATCAATTGCAGACTTTTAAATGCTAGAAACACTTCTGGTCATGATGAAAGCTGAAGCATAAAGTTACTGCGAATTATAGGTCAGAGCACTCGTCTTGGTGTCATTAACATTTGGAGTACAATTATCAAAACCAGACTCACAATTTTGCCAATCAAAATAGAAGCACAAAGTTGTTATCCCGAGTACCAATATAAAAAAAGAAGTGGTATTATTGCCGATGAGACAACTCTCCACAAGAGACAAAAATAACACAGAAATTAACAAGTACATTTGTACGACCGTTGGCCCTAATTCTGATTTAAAACGCACCTATGTAGCGTTGACCACAGTTGCAATTGGGGAAGGGGGTTGTATTTTAATAAAATTCTAACTCGAAGGGCAACTTTACGGCTTTTTTTTATGATATTTTTAAAAGTCAAAAGTTAATGTAACATTTGATTTAATTACTTCCATTGACATTTTTGTTTCCGTTTAAATTTTCCGAGGTCACATTATTCACATAAGCATTCCATAATTCATAACATTTATCAGACATCCAAATTTAAACTTTAACTAATGATTAATGTAAGCATTGGTTGTGTTTTAGTAGTGTTTTTTTTATACATGTTGTAAGCAGTTATTTTAACCGGCAGTTCATTTTACATACAAACCATTTCCGATTGATAATAAATTTTCCAAAGACGGAAGTAGATATAGTCTATAGCATGGAACGCAATATTTCAAAACGGATTTGGTCGATGATAAGAAATAATCTCCTCCGTTAAAAAAAACCGATATTGATATGTTTCGGACCAAAAAGAGGACACTATACAAAGATTGGTGGCTTACAGCTAGTGCAAGCAGAATACGAAGAAAGGGTGCAGCCCTATAGTTAGTAAAGATTTTATGACAAATTGCAAGATATTTATCCCAGCAGATGAGTGGTTATTTGTGTCATTTCAGTTAAAAATCATGTGATCAGGAGACGTTACAAAATGTACCATACGAAATTAGCAACATTCTATGCTTGGTTTCATCGACAGAATGCTCACAGGACAAACATAACTCAGTTTAAACATTTTATCATTCTATGATAAAGTACATAAATTATAGATTTTTATTTCAATTAAGTCAACATTCATTATTCGGTTCCGATTTCGAATTTGTACTCCATTTCGTTATTTTTAGTGTCACAAAGGTACTTATATGACAAACTGCAATGGGTCAGTATACGAACTATTGAGGTTAGTCAAAGTAGAATTATATATGTCACTATGAATTTTATCTCACTACATCAAACTAAAGTAAGCACGACTTTCTTTCTCCGTCTCTTCCTCGCGGACTATTCCTAATATTTCTGTACCACTAGCATTAAGCTTAAGAAAAATTCTGCCAGCTTTTGAAAGTTCTACTTTAAAAGTTCCTATCATTTGGCATTTGGGATCAGTCGTATATTTTGGCGATTGCAATTCGCTTGCATAAAATTCAAAATGAGCAATTTTTGTTTCTTTAACCAATGGGTAGTAATCGTGCTCCTGTTCAAATTCTCCAATTTTACAAACCTTTCCAATTTCGATATGTTTATCAAAAACATCATCAACCATGGGTTGACCTCCACGTCCACGGACAGCTGAAATTTTGCTAACGTCGTATATAGCCGGGTCGTACGGTTTCTGCATTGCTACACCATACGTATATTGCGATACCCTTTCCGTAATTGCCTGGGGTTCGAATCCGTACAAAACGGCGCCTTTCAGGACAGCGAGACCTGGGTCTTTTGGAACTATAATGGTAAGGTTTGGAAATTTCTCTTTTATGGCGTTTATAAGAACAGGTGATTCGGAATAACCACCAACAGCCAAAACTGTTCTTATATTTGCTATTGTTGGCTTTTTAAACAGGTCTTCGAATACTCTCAGTACATTGTTAATTGAATAGTCGAAAAACTTGCGGAAAAGTTCATATTTCATCCTTAGTTTATCTTTGTTTATAGTGACTTTGCCTTTGTAGGCCGAATCCAAGATAGCTTCCTCTAAAGTTTCATCTGTGTTGTCTTTAAACACTTCCATCCAGACAACAGGAATCCGGACAGTTATCATGGATTTCTCGTCAACGGAGAATGATGTCTTTTTGTGTTCGAAAGCTGTCATAAAATCGAAATATTCGGAGGGATGATTATCGCGAATCTCTTTTATTACCGGTCCACTTAATAGGGTCGTCAAAAATTTGTAGAATTCGGCATTGACTGTAGTTCCACCATAATGACCCCCGCAAGCCTGGTGAATTTCCTTCAGTGTATTTTGACCAGTTACTTCATGAACTGTTATATCTGTAGTACCACCTACAAAAAAGAATTAGTTTTAGTTAAGAGACCACATACCGGTATATATATATATATATCTATTAGCAAGTATCTTTTTAAAAGACAGTTTCTAGCTGTGGTCATTAAGGGAAAGCCATTTATTGAGCTTACAATACATGCATGTTCTAGATGAAATACCTAAACAATAAATTAGGGATCGCAACGAGTACTCGACCACGCCATCGGAACGTCCAGTTCTCGAGTACAATTTGAGTACTCGGATACGGGCTCGTTTGTCTTTTGAAAATCTTCAGGTATTTTCCATTAATTTTGTTCCCATTGACACATCCAATTCGTAAATCAACGCAAATACAGTTCACCTTAAATTTTACGTCATTCATTTAAATTCAGTACGTTAAAATGCCTCCACTGAAATCAGCCGTAAGAATTATCTATAATCACAAAACGTGTTTAGCTTAAGTTTTCTGATCTATGGTTGGGTTGTTGTCTCTGACGCATTCATCTTTTACATTCTTAATTTTATTAAGCAGTATTATCAACGCCAGTTCCTTCCAATGCTGTTTTCATGAGCAGGACTTGTAACAAAACTTAGAATTAAAGACTTTATATTTAGTAGTCATGCGAACATTTTGAGTTCTGCAGATTACGTATGTCTTTCGTAAATATGCCAAGCAGTGTCATCTTATTATAATTTAATTGATGAGAAGTTATAACAATAATACAGCATCCCAACAAAAATCAATACTTTTCACCATAACTTTATGATATAGAATCATATTCAAAACAGTGTGGTCCTGGCCATTGATTGACGACCTAAATTATCCCATTGACTGGGACAGATTAGGTAAACGTTTGTGGGTAACAACCACTGCTTACTATGTACTTGTTAAAGACACTGAATCTGTAGGGTCACCAAAGGTTCTCAACACCTAAATAAAGCAATTCGAAAAACGAACCCGGGATAATACAATGTGTTGATTTATATCAATAATATAAATCAAAACATAACGGTTATTCCTGAATAATTTTTCGAATTCTTTTATTATTAGAGGCGTTAAGAACCTTTGGTGACCCCACAGTTTAAATTCTATAATAAGTAAGAAGTGAGTAATGGTCGTTACAGACAAACGTTCACCTAATCTGTCCCAGTCAATGGGATAATTTAGATCGTCAATCAATGGCCAGGACCACACTGTATTGAATATGATTCTATCTCGAGTACTCGCGAGTATCATGACCTAGTACTCGAGTATTAAATCTCTGATCTTTTGACATCCCTACAATAAATACAATAAGTACATGTAGATCCTGCAATAGCGCATCGACAGCAGGATGATTAACGGGAATTTTAAAAGGCCACTGGAAAATGAAGATATTTTAGAATTAAAGTGAAACAAATTTAGCATTAAGTTTCACCACGACACCTCCAGTCCTTTCAAAGAGTTGTTCCTTGTTTCTTAGCGTGAAGGGAGCATGACACTCTCTATAACAGATGCATCGGAATTTACGTCTCCAATCTGACTGGACGGGACTGCGAATCTATACATCCCGTACAGCAAAATGAATGGCAGGTTTCGAGAAAGATTTTACTGGCAGTCGGAAGAAGACCAAGGCATGAACGTTCGTCTATATAATACCCCAATCAACCCTTAAGGTTTTTAAATGAATGGCTCGAATATACTGACGGCTTTACCTCCTTGGTCGAAAACGATGTACTGTGATCCATTCTGCATTGCTGCAATAGCCTTTCCACCATCCTTTGTTGTTTCCACTGAAACAGGAACTTTTCGACAATACAACGATGCTGCTTCAGGTTCCAAAGCTAAAGTCAGCTGATCACCAGATATTCCTGCCTATAATTATAAAGATAAATTCAAAGTTGCTGGAAAGTATAGAAACATCTTTCTTATATCTTAATGTTGCTTTTTTATTTGTTTTACTTTGTCATATGAGAAACTGTGTTGTCATATGAGAAACGGTGGTATTGGTAGATCTTTTGTTGCTTTTTTAAAATTTTATAATATAAGTGATCTAAATGGTTTGATAAGTTGACAGGGGCCACATGTGAAGCCTAATCTGCTTACCCTTCCGGGGCACCTCGGATCATCCCCGGTTGTTTGGTGGGATTCATGTGGTTCAGTCTTTAGTTTTCTACGTTTTGTTGTGTATACTGTTCTTTGGTGTTGTCAGTTTATTTTCGACTAATGAGTTTGAAAGTCTTTAAAGCACTTGAGTATTTATCACCATTTGTTTAAGAGTTGAAAGGGTTTTTTTTGGTAAATTTATTTGGGTGTAAAAGTGTTGACCGAAATATATTTTGTATGAAGCGCATAACAACTACTAAAAATAGCATTTAGTACTTATAATAAGATTTTTGTAGCTCCATTGAGGATCATTAAACACAAGTTTTTTTTTTCTTTTATTTAGATGTACACTTAATTGTGGAAGCTAGTGACATCATAAATGTTACATTTCATATTTTTATTGGTAATTTCAGAAACAAATGTATGAAACCATTACCTGTCTTGCTGCGTCTTTCATAAACTGCTTTGCCTTTAAATCCCAGATAGCCGGTACTGTGATCACCCAATGAATGTCATTGTTGTCAAAATACTCCTTGTCATCATTTCTGTCTTTGAAGTACTTTAGTAGATGATCTTTAAAGTACCTAATGACGGAGGCAAAAACATCCACAGCTTTCATTCTGTTTCCAGCTTCCCTACTGTCTTCTATGATCGTATCTTGTGTTAACTCATCCTTGTATAATTAAAAAAAAAAATGTTTATGTTATATCAACTGTGAACTATAATCGAACAAAAAATTGAATTATGAATTGTTGTTTTCAAAATACTAATAATTTTCTACTCCAGGAATAGATTATCTTAGATTTATTATCCAAACATTTTCGGAATGTTCGGTTCTCAATGCTTTTCAGTTTTGTACTTTTTTAAAACTTTTTTTTAACTATGTTATCGGAGCAAAAATGATGCTAATTGTAAGGTGCACAGCTTTCCTGTTTTTATAACATAATCAACACTACGGGCGCCACATGTGAAGCAGGATCTGCTTACCCTTCCGGAGCACCTGATATCATGCCTAGTTTTTGGTGGGGTTCGTGTTGCTTATTCTCTAGTTTTCTATGTTGTGTCATGTGTTATATTGTTTGTCTGTTTGTCTTCTTTCATTTTTAGCTAGACGTTGTCAGTTCATTTTCGATTTATGAGTTTGACTGTCCCTCTGGTATCTTTCGTCCCTCTTTTTTCACTGCTTTCAAAATCTTTCTGATTGATCCTGTTCTGTTTTGCTTACTACATTAACCTTACTATAGACTTAGTTATTGTTTTTACTAATTTGAAAGTAATGACTGTAACATTTTTTCTGTCTATGAAGAAATAACATAAAAAATTTGGTGCACAATGAATAACGCGCGTAGCGGGTCATTTAACAGTGTGCACCAAATTTTTTGTTATTTCGAATAGACAGAAAAAATATTACAGTCATTTTTTATAATTCTAAGTTCCATTTCAAACCGTAGAAAACCATGAAAAAAACGTTGATAACGTCATGGTCACATGACTGAATTATGTCTATGGGCTCATAACAAAATAACGTCAGCCAATCAGGAGATGTGTTACATCCAAAATTAAATTATTTAAAATTAAAAGTGATATTGAGGTGGAGGAAAACAGACTTGTGTACTATAGATATATCATAAAACCTACTAAAAGAGTGTCAAGTGCTTCTGATAGAGAAGGGATTTACAGAGAGTACAACCGGAAACTACATGTGACATATACTATTGGTATTAGTATCGGATTCGACCCGGATCTTGTTAATTATTGATTATATTATGTATGTTGAAAATCAAAAGGGCCTGGAATTGTGACCGCGCTAAAATTGTAAATAATTCTATTATCTTATATTAGTTATCAATGAATTCGAACTCTTTGATTCGTTGTTTTGATATCATGCGGGGTAACAAATTGGATCTCGTTATTTTAGTAGAATATATAGATGCTCAATAAAATTGAGATTGGTAATAGGGAATATGTCAAAGATCTAACAACTCAGTTTAAAAGAAGTGTCGAGTCCGATGTCAGAATAGGTAACAAAAGATCTAAGACTACAGTAAGCTTACCTTATCTGTGTAGAGTTTCATTTTAAAGTGTTTATAGAAGTACCATTCTTTGAAGTCAATATTATCAGAATTTTCGTGGTAATATTTCTCCGCCTCAAATCCAAAACTATGGAAGGTTTTATTAGGACGAAATAAAACGGACGTAGGTGCCTTGTAACTCAAGCCTGCTTCTCGTTCCCAGTGCGGACAATGTATTTTAGAGTTGTCACCTTTATTATTTTCAAATTCGTCCTTAGTTAAGCAGGCATATCCTGAATAGGTTGTCCCAAAGTCAATTGCAGCGACTAGAAGTTTATTTTTCTTTTTATTCTGAAAAAATGAAAATATGTTTAAAACCTTTCTTGGGATAGACAAACAGTTAAAAATCAAGTATTTCACGATGTAAACGAAGATTTCTTGCACAGTAAAAACTCAAATCGTCTGCAAAATTCCCTAATGTTTAAAATGAAAGAGATTCTTTTTTTTATTTTAGTATCCAATTATCATAATTAGAAAACATTATCTGTACTTTGAGGCACTGTTGGCCTAAAGTTTAAGTGTCTATATACAACACTATTTGCAACAGGAAGTAAGAAACACATCCTTACATTTATGTTCCTGACCTACCTCAATGTCTTTGACAATATTGGCATCTTGTGGTTTCACCTGAAAGGAAAAGTATAAAATACAAATCAATATTAAATTTCTTTGTAATCATTCCTACTCAGGGGGAAGACTAGTTAAAAGTTTTAGTATTTACATAGTGTACTGATATGCAATATTTCAATACCGAATGTTTCAAAAGAAATAACATCCATTTGTAATATTCATGTTGCACATTTTTGTCACTGTAGTTTATTTTTATCAAACATCTCAAATCATCAAATCAGAAATCGAAGAAAACAGTAAAAAAAAACATATCGTGTCTTTATTTTTTTTTATTTTTCACCAAAACCACTCCCACTTCAAAAGTCATTAACGGTGGAAACAAATCCCACAAAAAAATAAAGGCAAACAAAACAAACAAAATAAACCTCCCAAAAAGTCTTTAGTACTTTTATTTCGTTAGTGAAATGCTTTTTATAGCTTTGTAATTTAAAGGAAGCTATAAAACGATTGTCTATACGCTATGTATGATGGATCAATTAACATAAAATTCCACCATTCATAAGTTGTTTTTTTTCTATTTTGAATTTCAGTCACCTCCACCACGCAGTCGCAGTGCAGACTTGTCAAAGAAAAACCGAACATCAGCTACCGAGGTAATCGAAATTATATGTGAACTTTTTTCATGAACTAAAGAAAAACATTTTGTTTGTTTTGTTTGCCTTTGTTTTTTTGTGGGATTTGTTTCCACCGTTTATGACTTTTTGAAGTGGAAGTGGTTTCGGTTAAAAATGAAAAAAATGAAGACACGATATGTATTTTTACTGTTTTCTTAGACTACTGATTTGATGATTTGAGATGTATGCTTGATAAGTTAACGACAGTGACAAAAATGGGCGCAGGACATTTGAGCGAAAAAAATAAAACTACTAGGGGACATTTGAGCGCCAACATTAGAGCCCATTTAAGCGCCGGATTAATCCGCTCACCTGTATTTTCGATAGCCCATTTAAGCGCAAATATACCTGCTTTAATAATGCTCACCTTACTTATATAAACCATGAACAGTACTTGATATTGGTGTAATGTTTAGTTGTTTATATTTTTATCATGAAAATACAAGTTGTTGAAACGAACGAAGGAAAAGAAGTTTAATTTGTGATGGATTCTGATATAGGATAGACAGAGTATGGAAAAACCAAGAGATAGCATGGAGATGTTTGTTAAATATTCAAAAGGTTGGATTAAGTGATGAATACAAAGAGGGTGAATCAGATGAAGGCAAATGGCTGAAAGGTTTATTCGGCATAGCATTTCTAGATTATCAAAATGTATCTGATTGTTTCTGAAGATTCGATGTTTCCACCTAAGCTTTAGACAGAAATTCCCTGCAACTCAAAGCGAACAAATGATGGTCCATAGTCGTTCCATGCCCATTATAATGAGCAATTTTATAGTTGTCACCCCGCAATTTATGTTTTCCTCGATACTATTATAAAATTACAAACAACAACGAACTAGAGGAAAGTACACCACAATCGAGAAAAGATCAAGAGAAAGATCAGTTCCTAATGCAATTTTATGAACCGTATTGTACAGGGGATATATCTAGAGCCCATTACGTGCGTTCTCTATTTTATAAATTCCAGGCTATAACAGACTTTTAACATTTGATTTAACCTTTTAGACTTTTAGTGCTGTATTTTAATTGAAAAGATTTATATTGTTTTATATTGTGCTGTCTCGAGTCTTAAACATTTTTCGATTTATTATATATTAATCTTTATACTAAAAGGGGTTAAAAAATATTTCGCTCAAATGGGCTTTGACAATTTTAATTTTCGCTAAAATGGGTTAAAATTCTGGCGCTCAAATGGGTTTTACTTTGGCACTCAAACGTCCTATTTTTTTTCGCTCAAATGTCCTATCAATGCGCTGAAATGTCCTCCGCCGGACAAAAATGTGCAACATGAAAATTACAAATGGATTTTATTTCCTTCGAAGCATTCGGTATTGAAATATTGCATATCAGTACACTATGTAAAACGTCATGTTGTATTTTATTCACTGTTGAGTAAATCGGGGTAAGGAGATAAATTAGCAATGCGACATGGCTTATACTAAAACAGAGAACGTTTTGTAATGTATGTGCTTATTTAATTTTAAAATGATAAAACAATAATTTGGAATCGAATTTTATAGTTGTTTTATTTTGTGCTGGTTGAACAACTATTTCAAATTGTCTTGACTTGTGATTTAGTGTGAAAAAACTGGGTGTTCACATTTGAAACATAAATATCAGTGAGTAAAATATTGTACAGCCTATATGTGTAAAGTTTTGAAACTACGCATACATATTTTGGAACTTATATAACAAAATTTAAACGCAATAAACATTTGAAGAGAGACAACTCTACATAGAATTTATAATGCCGCAGATATTTGTCTAAGAGTAAAACCACTATCACTGTAAAATGATAGAAGTGGGAAGAATTCGCGGTAAATAAGACTCGTTTATCCGTTATAGTTTAACCGCAATCTTACCAAAACTTCGCGTAAAACACTCTTACCCCTCCATTATTCTTTATCCAAAGTGACGAATTCGGGAGTTTTGAGGGGGGCTTGGGAGGAGGTTAAGGGTTTACGCCCCTTTTGACAAAATACATGCTAAAATGTGTACTTCCTCCATGCATAGGCTGATACATCCATAGTGAAGGATATTCACCTGCAATAGTTTAATTGATCAACTGGAGGCAGTATAAATATAAAGTTGCTACGGAAACGGCTTTTAATCTATAATGTAAGATATAAATGAAACATTTGAAAAGATGGATACAAGTAGGGAAAGTTGGTTACCACGATAAACGAATTATCAAATATTTTCAAGTTGGAAAATTGTCAACTAATATATCCATAGACCAAGGTGATAATATTAATTTGTTTTATCAAACTATTTTAGTTGACTCTTGTCTTAAACATATCAAAAATAAAAATATGAAGCCTAATACAGAATTTTCATGAATTACACTGATCATAGCTTAACATTTTTTGCAAAGACAAGTACCTAGACACATGCAGTTTTCTGACTCCTAGCCAACATAACTTATCTCTTTAAATAAAGCTATTATTATTATTATTATTATTATTATTATTATTATTATTATTATTATTATTATTATTATTATTATTATTATTATTATTATTATAACTTAGTGAGTCAGTCTTTGCTTCTACTCCGAAATGTCGCGTGTTTTAAATTTTAAATATTCCGTCTTGTCCAAGCTGGAGTAAGTAAGTTCCCTACGGAAAAAAACTCAAAACTATACCTCTGTTTTTTTGGAAGGCCTTTTTGAAGGTTCAGCAGCCGTTGTTTTGTCAGGTGTTTTTGTCTTTTCACTTGGTTGTCTAGAGGTGGTTGTTGTTTTCAAATCATCCTGTGATGTTTTGGTAACAGGTTTTTTGTCACTTCCCTTTAATAAATGGAAACAGTCTATATGCATATTTGAAGCTTTTAACGGACACACCCAACTCATTAATGAAACTGAGAAACGAAACATACTCATAGATTAAGGCTATTCAAATATTATACTAGTTTGCCAAAAGGTCTTTTGTATACCCCTCGAAAAGTTGTAGTGGTTTTTAAGCACGTGGGCTTTCTTTTTTACACGCAATCCAATCAGATGTGGCTGCATATTTATATATATTTAACACAGCAAAATGAACGCTTTTACAGCTGGGTTAGACAATGAGAAAATATCACACACTATTTCTAATGACCACCTGTAACATGCTTAATTTTTATATATAACCAGATGCTCCACAGGGCGCAGCTTTATACGACCGCAGAGGTCGAACCCTGAACAGTTAGGACAAGCACGGACACAACATTTAACATTTTTTTACCGAATTTGTTATCACATAAGAAACACGATGGGTGCCACATGTGGAGCAGGATCTGCTTACCCTTCGGAGCACCTGATATCACCCCTAGTTTTTGGTGGGGTTCGTGTTTTTTATTCTTTAGTTTTCTATGTCGTGTCATGTGTAATATTGTTTGTCTTTTTCATTTTTAGCCATGGCGTTGTCAGTTTATTTTAGATATATGAGTTTGACTGTCTCTTTGCCACTGGTATCTTTTGTCCTTCTTTTAAGCTTGATACAGCACTGAATATTTATCACAAGTATTTCTAGTCTTAATGGCAATTAATGAAATATTTACAAATACAAGAAGAACTATAAAAAAAAACCGTATAGTTCAATTTGTGCACTGTTGGGACCAAAATTCCAAATATCAATCCAAACCTTACTTGTGTGGTCATAAACCTTGTTTTTAAAAAAAATTCATAGATTTCTATTTACTTATACTACAGTAACAGTTATTGTGCAAAAACCTTAAAAAAACTTAAGAAAAATACTTATTTGGTTTGGGACCTTTTTTTGTCACTAATTTCTAAACTGTTGAGACCAAAACTCCCATAATCGATCCGAACCTTCCTTTTATGGTTATGAACCTTGTGTTTAAATTTCATATATTTCTATTCACTTATACTAAAGTAATAGTGCGAAAACCAAATGTCTTCGGACGACGACGACGTCATACCAATATACGACCAAACAAATTTCAATTTTTGCGGTCGTATAAAAAAGATTTTTTTCTGGTGCCTTCTCATAGCTATCAAACCAATTATATTTTTTAGTAAAAGTTTTACCCGTGGTGCTGGTGGTGCTGTACTAGGCCTCGCCGGTTTCTCACTTGTCTGAAAATAAAAGATTTCTAGATAATAATATAAAGATATTGATTGATTGGTGTTTGCTTTACGCCGCCCCATCGCAAAAAGACCATAAAGCGGTATATTGACGAGGAAGACATAAGTTATATACTCGTCCTAAACATGCATGAAATACTTGCCACTGGACGTTAATCAACCAAAAACTCAATCATTAGTTATAGAAAAAGAAGAGAGGTAACATGGAACATAAAAGAAGATTATAATAAAAAGAAACTCGATAACGAACAAGATGTAATGATAATAAGACTATAAAAAAGATAGTAATAATTATGATAAATAATAATAACAACATAAACAGTCATACAGAAGGAGGGTTTGATGTAATGTGTATTCGATACTAGCTGATTAATTCATGCAACAACATATCTTAAATGTCATAGCGAGATCGAGAGAGATGAAGAAATCAGCACCCATATTGTATAATGCAGCAGAATGACAATGAGCTCTTATGATTACTGGGTCTTCTTGGTATATTTTTTATGTGACTGTCGTTGGATTTCTGTCTGCATGACTTACCACTTTCTTTATCGGTTTAGAAAGATCAAAAGACAAACAGTTAACATATATTGTTTATCATTTTATTATCTTTTATAAAAACAAAGAATTAAATGTTGTTTAAAAGAACTCATTTTTATAATCTTTAGATTTAAGTCTAATAAAGATCTTCGAACATTTCAACCGAACAATTTAACAAAATATGTCATCAAACTTATCAGAAGTCGTTCAATTATTATCTCAAGGTCAAATACCTTCAAGATTTGAACAAGTACAATGTGTCGATTAAATTGAGAATGGGAAATGGGGAATTTGTCAAAGAGGCAACAACCCGACCATATAGCACATATATATACATTTTGTACCAGCTTTATTCTTCAATTTTGTAATATCATTTTTGTCTATTCTTTATCTATTTGTATCAGCCATTATGCTATGTTATTTTAAACTAAACACCCAATTTTTCTCTGCTCCTTTTTTGTTGTGGATTTTTTCCCTTTTATCATGCACGTTTTGTTCCATTATTCCCCCATACAAACCCCAATACATTAGATGAGAGTTTAACGGTGCAATACTCTTGATTCAATCTAAAAATATAGGTATTCAATTTGCTTTGTCACTACACATATCTCTGTAATCTTTTGTTTGGTTTTGATTGCAAAATTATATGTATGATCTATTGTATGTTTAGTAACTATGAAAACAACCAACATTTAATATAATATCTTTCAAATAGTGTTTATATGAGCTCAAGTTTTATGAACATCCTTATTTCTATTTTTTTCTTATTACTCAATATTGAAAAACATCTGCAATGCACACTACATTTGTACACACGATAACTTATATCTTTACAAAACACTTTTAAAGTTTATTGATGCACATTTTATTTGTCAATATTGCGTGGGTTCGTATTAAACATTGAGTTGATAAGACGGGTCATTAACTAGGACTTTTAGTACACCGCTGTCGATATGTTTTATTTTTGAATTCAACTTGATAAAAATGTTAAAACTGGTTTGTTGTAAAGTTGCGCACGATATTGGTGTCACTTTGGAAATATGGGTAAGAAGGCGGGTTATTCAAATTCAAACTCTTCTCCTATACAATACATATGCATGTAATGCATATCATTCGAAAGGAAATAAACCATAGAAATCAATAACATTGATGATTTTGTATTTTGTCTATAATTTTTTAATGAAAAACTTGGCTCATTTCAATGCCTATAATGTCATTTCAAGGGTGTCCCGCTGTTACAATTTTGTTTCATGTGCGTCTTTGAAATCCCAGTGCGGATTCATTAGTAAGTAGAATGGTTTTAAATTTTACAACTGTATTGTATATATATATACATTAAATGAAGTAATTGACGTTTTTAACTTTAAGAGAAGGAAGATTGTCAGAAGAGTTTAAATAAAAAAGAGAAAAAATGTCCCAATTAGCTGCTCAACCCGTAATTATTTTTTTTCTGTCTTCATTTTTATAAGATATAACGGACAAAAATGGATTTTAATGATATCAGAAAAATTATGCATGTCCTGAAGAAGCTATCTGAAGTCATTATTATGTAACTGCGGTCTTATTTCAAAAACATCGTTATATTCCCGTGTCCAATGAAATGTCCCGCTGGACAAAATAACACAAATAATATAGAGGCTTTTTATCAAACGAAATTCTACTATATCTCAGATTTTAAACACCTGTTAACTGATATGAATGGAAAATACATTTAATTTCCTTTAAAATGATATGATATGTACTTTTGTTTGAGTTTCAGGTAGAAAATCCGAAACGATCTAAGATGTCCAATGAAATGTCCCCATAACCGTAATTTGACGTTCGCGTTATAATAACGTTAAACTGTATACGACTGTTCTTGTATATTTAGCATAACTTATTTCATGAAATGGTCTGATCTATATAAAATAAAGTTCTCGTTTAATATACATTAATTTATTGTTTCAAGGATATAATATGTCGAAATAACTAACTCGGATACTTCATAAAGAAAAGATCCCGGAGCTATAACAAAGAGATAACTTACTAATGACCACACTCCCATTTTATAAAAGCAAGATACATTGAAAAAGAAAATGCGATCAAAGGTGATTTTTTTTTCTGAGACAAGTGCTAGAGACCATCCACAAGAACTTGCGGTCATCCGATGTTCAGTTTTGCAGTACTTTGATTAAAATTGTAAAACAATGTAAAAACAAAACCAAAGACACCGAAAACATAAAAATAATCAGTTTGGAAACAGTTTTAAAAAAATTGTCAAAGAAGATTTAGTGTAACCCGATACTCGTTATATGTTGAAAATGGAAGCGCTGTATGAACCCCCAAAAATGTATAGTATACAAAGTGCATGAAATGCATACTGGTTCATAGTTGTTCGCTTGAGAAAACACTGATCCATGTGAACATGCACATATACATTACAGTTACTTATAAATACGTATCTAGTCAAATAAAAATAATTGCATTATTAAAAATCGCATTTCGACCTTGGTGGTAATTTGTGAGAGAGGTATTCGTCTGTGTAAGAGTTTTCCATACTTTGCCAAATTCTATAATTTCAAACATTATAAAAAAAGTATTGATCGCCGTTAATTTTTTGAAGCTTGAGTTTGTGAAAAAAATATCAGACGAAAGGATAACTCGTAAAATATGTTTCCGAAAGTAAAAACAAATCAATACATAATCACCGTTCTCATTTTCATAATAAAGTACAAGATGCGGCCGTATAAGACCAATCAATAATTTCTATATGCAATCAACAATGAACAAAACCATTACCTTATAGTCAGCTATAAAAGACCCCGAAATGAGAAATGTAAAACAATTTAAACGAGAAAAATAACGGCCTGATTTATATACAAAATGTGTAAATTCCTACATAACATGAATTTTCTTTATTATTTGGTAAAACCATCCCGATTTAAAAATTATAATCAATAAAAATATTTTCTTTTAAAAAAAAAAAAATTTAGACCCCGACAAACTTTAAATCCTTGAAAGCTGACAACGGCAGCAGAAGAGCACGGATTTCTTTTTCAAACTTTATGCACATTTTATAAAGTTTTTTGAAATATGCTATTTTTAACATTTTCCTTAAAATCGGGATTGATGTAATTATATGATTGTGGACTTACTTATACATTAAAATAAATATAAGTATAAGTATAAGTCACTGTTTAAAATATTTTAAATAAAACCAAATTCTGGGACTATTGTATTAACGTTAGTAATAAAAGTCACAGGATTAAAGTGTTGATAAATAAGATTATGAAAAGAAAAATATCTGGCGATATACATCCTTCATCTCTCACATAATCAAAGACACATCAAGATGCATTTGCACATAAACGTAAATTGAGGGAGCAGAATACACAAATAGTAAAAAAACGAGAAGAAAATGAGACATTGAAGGTTACAAGCAAAGACAGCCATGATACGCTCGTCCTAAGAGTAAAGAGGTTAGCCTCAGATTTGTCCTGCAAATTTAGTGCATTTGTTTCACTCATAGTATCAAACTAAGTTTTAAAGTTTTAAAACATTTTGAAGATAAAAAAAACGCCAAAAAATATATATAAACAGATCGACTTTTTCCAGGTTAGGTGGAGGGTTGGGATTCCGCTGACATGTTTAACCCCGCCACATTATTTATGTATGTGCCTGTCCCAAGCCAGGAGCCTGTGGTTGTCGTTTGTTTGTGTGTTACATGTTTGTTTTTCGTTCGCTTTTTTTACATAAATAAGGCCGTTAGTTTTCTCGTTTGAATTGTTTTACATTGTCTTATCGGGGCCTTTTATAGCTGACTATGCGGTATGGGCTTTGCTCATTGTTGAAGGCCGTACGGTGATCTATAGTTGTTAATGTTTGTGTCATTTTTGGTCTTTTGTGGATAGTTGTCTCATTTGCAATCATACCACATCTTCTTTTTTATATTTTTCGTTCATTTGTTAACATAAATTAGGCTGTGAGTTTTTTCGTCTGAATTGCCTGTTTTACGTTGTTATTTCGGGACCTTTTATCGCAGACAATGCGGTAAGGGCTTTGCTCGTTGTTGAAGGGCGTACAGTAACCTATAGTTGTTAATTTCTGTGTCATGTTGGTCTCTTGTGGAGAATTGTATCATTGGAAATCATACCACATCTTCTTTTTATATATTAAAAACATTTTACAAGACATCAAATTTTTAGTTTGTGTTAATTTTGTAGACAATTTCTTGCAAAAATTGAAAAAATGTTCATGTATTTAAAGTTTTGTTTTAATTCAATGGAATTTTACACCGGCTTGAAAAAATTAAACCGTATAAAAAGTAACTTCGAATTTCTCTGTACTTTAAGTGGTATTTTCACATGAGTAAAATATACGGTCAACGTTTGAAACTTTCCGTGGCACAACGTCAAAATCGTCGTTTTATTCAGGAACGTCGTGTAACGCTGAGTGGCACCAATACCGTGCGTAACGTACCTGTACATGTGAAAATTCAGGTAACAAACATTGATTTTTCGATGTTTATTTAACATTTTTTATCGCTGTTGTGTGACAGTTTTGATCGTTTTACACGGAGCTCCATTCTAAGGAACACGTTTGGATGCATATATCTTTCTTATTATTTTATTGGTTCGTATTTACATAAAAGAATGTTTTAGCTATCAAAACTTGAAACAGAAACGTTTTATAGTAGCATAAGAGTTCATCAAAGTTTCCATCAAGCAACTTGTTATTTTGCAAATGTCGGAGCCCCGCTTGACAGTCTCCCGAATGACCAAATTATTAGAAAACCGTACAGTTCCGTTCCCACACTGTGATTAGGTAGGGCAAGGATTCTTGTCTACTCTACTGGTCAGATGTATCGCTTGTTATTGGAATTTTTCCATGCAAATACACGATATATGTGGCGGAAAGCAAACACAGTTTTTGAGTGCTTCTTGTGTTTATCTTGACATTGTCTATATTAGAAAGAAACCACATACTAGAAGTAGGGGAATTGGATTTTGCATGCGTACATCAGTCGTAATTTTCAGTGTAAAGTACGCTTTCCCTTTTTTCGCCACGGAAATTCGGAATAAAAAACTTTATTCACTAAGTCTTGTTGAAAACGTCTAGTAAATCTCCAATAATTTCAAAAGGTGCAGATCATTCCCCCATGGGTTCCTTTTTCCTCGTGTATATTTGGGGTAATGAGATGATGATGAACGATTACTGTTTAGCGCCAAAAAGCAAATAATAAGTATGCATATACAGGACGAGACTATGATAATTAAATATGAATAAAATAACTCTGCTATAATCTATAATCTAGTAAAGTTTTTGACGGGATTTGATCTGATGATCCTGTGTGGCTTGAATTATCAGACTAATACTTTAATCAAACTCCGAAACGACCAGTCTTTCCTCTTACTGCTTAATATGCTGCGTGCTTGGAGGAGACGCAGACAATAACAATTTTAAAGTCTGTTTAGACACTGCCAGCTGAATTTGAACTCATAATTCCCCGCAATCGAGGACACCGAGGCTGTATATGTAGTGTTACGATTATGCCTTTAAGTTAGTAAACTATAGTGTTTCAGTGTCAGGGTCATAAACTTTCTAGTGTATTATATTTTCTATAGAAAATGGATTGGTCTCATTCTTAACTAGAAGAAAAGACCGTTTAGTAAGCTTCTACACTCATGCATATGTAGAAAGACAATGAGGAAATGAGGAGTTAAATTGAACAATTAAATCAATTAAAGAACCGAAAACAAAATATTGTCATATTATATCTATATGCAAAAGCGAACACCTATAAAAACATTAAGATAAGTTGTTATTATAAGGTTTTTTGCAAATCTCAATATTTTAGACTGTTTAAAGAAGGGCAGTGACTTCTACTATTGGTTACTGGTCAAATGTGCATGTATAGTGACCAATGAGTGGTATTTGAAAATATGCTATGTATCAATTCGAAAAATTACAGGGAAACATTTCTTTATGATCAGATTGAGATTAGAAAGTTTATAGCTGGTAGTACAAATGTATATAGATAGATACGTATCGAATGAATCCCCCTTTTTTATTTCCTGTTAAATCCCCAACCAATCCTAGCTATCTGAACATTGTATGAGCTGGTTACAGTTAATGTTGGTAAACTATAAAGGGTTTCAAATGAACAGATCACTAGTACTGCTTGTCATTGAAGACAATATAAACAATAAATGTTCAAAATGTACCTCATGCAAATTCTTAAATATGGGGGAATGATCTCATTCTAGATAGCAAAGTATGTAGGGCAATAGGGCAGTGTCCTCGAAACGCAATGAAACCAGTTACCAATTAATTTTGTTAAATATTTACATACAGAAAAACATAACGTAAATAAATTTAAACATTGTGTAGTAAGGTCAAAGTTTATACACATTGTGTATTCGGTAATTAATCAAAAAAATAACCATGACAATTATGTTTACTTACCGTTAGCTGACTTTGCTTATTACCCATGATATATATATCTATCTCCTCCTAGATAAATAGCATTTAGGTTCTGTTCATACTGTAGTAGGCTAATGTCATCAATAATCCGACTTTTCAAAGACTTTTGATGCAAAACTTACGGAATATTTAAAAAGTTGAACATTTTGAATCAACAAACATCATTTAGTTGATATGAGATTTTACTTCCTTTTTCATCACGTGATATTTTGACTTTAACATTATATATTTATAGATACATGCATATGAGATATGTGAAAGTGCGTATTTCCTCATTCATTAAATTGTAAAGTGGATACTTTCATGTTCTATCAACAGTTTAAAAATAAATAGATTTAACACTTTTTACTATAATCAAGCGTTAAAATATTTTTTTTTAAAAAGAAAAATATTTCCCCCCCCTTTTTTATTCAGTTTTGATCGCTTGAAATTTAGTCATTCTCCGAAAATAAATTTCTGAAATTGTACTTAACTATTTATATAAAAAAAAAGTCTTCAACTTTTTTGTTTTAATTCCGCTCCGCTCACTGTATAAGGGGCACTATTATACCACTTGAAACTTCAATTGAGTTGGCAAAAATCCTTGGGAAACGTAATTAAATTAAGGGGAATTGAAAGAGCTACTTTATCTTATACATGTGTTTAACCTAGGGAACTTTTGATTACGTCACGATAATAGAACCCCAATAAACACTTGAATTTTATAGATTTTTTTAACATTGTTCTAACTAGTACTGATACAGCCATTTACAGAAGATTCGCCACTGAACGCTTATAAATATACAGACTTTCATTGTATTGCTGCCGTTATTGATTCTTACCCTTCACGAATTAAAGATTTATAGAACTATTTTTCTCCACTAATCGGATCACCATTTTGTGGAAGGTTTCAGTTTCAGAAACCAGCATATTTATTACTATTTTTTCCTGGCCAATAAATGTATTTACAAAATCTGCCAGCTCCGATCCTAGTATCAAAGGGTCGTCCCCTAACCCCCAAATAGTATGCGGTATGCTGGTATTATTTCAGATATTTGGTCCGGGAAAAAAGAATAGTACGCCGAAAAAAAATTGGAACTTTATAAGCTGTAATTATAAAATTGTATTACAATGTATATGTTATTTATTGGCACTTACATACATAATGTGACGGGGTTAAACATATTAGCGGGACCCCAACCCTCCCCTAACCTGGGTCAGAGGTATAACAATACAACATAAGAACGAACTATAAAAATCAGTTGAAAAAGGCTTAACTCATCAGATGGGCAAAAAACATAAGTGAACGTGGCAGATTACTTGTACATCCCAACAACAAAAAACACTAGGAACAGATCCGAGATACTCGCAGTTATCTGACAGCTAGTTCAAAGCCAATTACAACTAATAAAAAAAATCATGCATCTAAGACTAAGCTATCAATCCGTACAAATCAAACATCCAATAGATTTAGTGTAAAGACGTCATAAACAGTCAGAACAAAACATGTAATTGTGCAATGTATATATAGCTAGTACTGTTCTTATATTCTTCACCATTGGACATTTGCTGGTGTATGTACAATTATAATCATGCTACTATAATCTTGGTATTACGATATTTCACTTACGAACAAAATTGAGAATAGAAATGGGGAATGTGTCAAAGAGACAACAAACCGACCATAGAAAAAACAACAGCAGATGGTCTCCAACAGGTCTTCAATGTAACGAGAAATTCCCGCACCCGGCCGAGGCGTCCTTCAGCTGACCCCTAAACAAATATATACTAGTTCAGTGATAATGAACGCCATACTAATTTCCAAATTGTACACAAGAAACTAAAATAAAAATAATACAAAACTAATAAAGGCCACAGGCTCCTGACTTGGGACAGGCGCAAACATACGGCGGTGTTAAAGATGTTTATGAGATCTCAACCCTCCCCTATACATCTAGCCAATGTAGAAAAGTAAACGCATAAAAATACGCACATTTAAAATTCAGTTCAAGAGAAGTCCGAGTCTGATGTCAGAAGATGAAACCTAAGAAATTAAACAAAATGACAAAAATACATAAATAACAACATACTACTAGCAGTTAACTGACATGCCAGCCCCAGACTTCAATTAAACTGATTGAAAGATTATGATTTCATCATATGAATATCAGGCACAAAAAGAGGGACGAAAGATACCAAAGGGACAGTCAAACTCATAAATCTAAAACAAACTGACAACGCCATGGCTAAAAATGAAAAAGACAAACAGAAAAAAATTAGTACACATGACAAAACATAGAAAACTAAAGAATAAACAACACGAATCCCACCAAAAACTAGGGGTGATCTCAGCTGGTGCTCCGGAAGGGTAAGCATATCCTGCTCCACATGTGGCACCCGTCGTGTTGCTTATGTGATTACAAATCCGGTAAATAGTCTAATTCGGTAGGTCACATTCATGAAAGGGAAGGGGATTGTAGTTACGACGTAAGGAACATATCCGATATCATTTGTGAAACGGTTATTCCATTACGGTCAACCAACTCGTGATGGCATCCGTAAAATTTACAAAGGGATGATTTCAACTTCACCACTTGGAACTCTTGGTTTAATAGCTTCCTTGTGATCAGTAACCCTCTATCAAAAAAATCATGATAGGAAATGCAAGCACGGGAATATCGTATCAATTGGGAGATATATACCCCGTATGCAGGTGCTGCTGGAATGTTGCTACTTAGAAATGGAAAGTTCACAATTGGAAAGCTGAAATCATCTCTTTTGTCGTAAAGTTTCGTTTTCAACCGACCCTCATTGTCAATTTCCGGATGTAAGTCAAGATATGAAGCCTACTTAACTGTATCTGTAGTATCCTTTATCTTCAATTCGATGGGATAGATGCGTTCCACATAGTCACCAAATTTTGAATTCATTAGTGAAAGGACGTCATCTATATAGCGGAAAGTAGAGTTAAAGGATATTGCTAACTTCTTATCTTTCTCCCTAAGAGGTCCCTGCATGAAGTCAGACTCATAATAATAAAGAAACAAGTCGGCAAGTAGAGTGGCACAGTTTGTTCCCATTGGGATGCCGACAGTCTGTTGAAAAACACGTCTTCCGAACCTAACAAATATGTTGTCAAACAAGAAATCAAGCATCTTGATAATATCGGTTTCAGAGAATTCTTCCCATTAGGGGTTGAGTATGATAACATATATGAGAAGAACATAACCTGTGTTACAAATGTATATGAGAAGAACATAACCCGTGTCATGCCATCAACTGTTTTTTTAAATTAATTTGTTTAGTTCCGATGCAAAGACCTTATAAGTGAATCATTATTATCGCCAAAATATGCAATCTAAAATGACCTAAAAACAGTATCGTAACTATATCCCTTCTTAATAAGTCTATTTAAAGGTTTTGTTAGTTTCTGAGGTGAATACTGAATGAATGACTTGAAAAATGTTTTTAAATATTGTGCATTTACGATCATTAGTGCATTATTTACTTTCTATATATACATACATTTGTATGTTTGTTTTGACTTAAATATTTAATGGACTTCATGTCTCTAGGATTTTTACATTTGTTCAGAAATGTAAAACACCTAACTTCCTTTGCAACAGTGAATGCAGGGTATATTATCAGTAGTATTATGTAATTGTTTGTACAAAACCTACCAGGAACATTTAATACAGCTATACTCAGTACGGTGTGCGTGTGAAATACAAGATAAATGGAGTACAATTCAAAATTATGCATTTTCATAGCAATTCTTCTCGTTTGTGACTTTAAATTTGCCCTCGGAGGTAAGTCAGTGTAAGGTCAACGCAATGGTCAAAAGTTTTATAGTTTCATAGTATTTAAGCCCTATTTTTCTTTTCATAATTTTATTACATATAGTTTCAGAAATCATTTTTTTTATGTGAAAATCTTATAAAATCCTTGTTATTTTTTCATTGTTTTTGAAAGGCAAATGAAGACAATGTTACATGTAATTCTATGAAAATTCTAGAGAGAAATATTTCCCGCTAAATTTTCAATGGCTTATATCTCGAAAACACACGAACCCCTAATTTTGTTCTGCTTTTCTACTTGCTTTATTTATATACTATCAATTTAAAACTGTCTATTTAAAAGCTTGTTATTTTGAAACAGAGTAGCGAAATCTTTGTTGAGCCTGAGACTTTTGTCGAGCATGGCATTGGTATAGTGATCCAGAAGGGGGGGGGGGGGCGATATTAGCTTACTACATACAAGCTTTATATTTGATAAGGTAGACTATCTGGATCCATCATACTTTGTATATACTAGTTGCCTTGTGTTATGAAGTTTCTGTCGGTCATATGTCCATTGTCCTTTAACTCATTTTCTTTGTCCAGTGACTAAGATGTACTTAAAATAAAAATTAGTTTATTTCCAATATTCTTAGTATCTCTCTTATGATGAGTATCAGGATAACTGCATTAGTTATGTGCGTACATTGTAAGGTCCGCAGACCCCGTCAAACCATTTTTTTTCTTGACCTCGACCGCATTGCATGGATCAGTAACAAAAATATTAAACAATGTATTTGTCAGTCTTGTATGTTTTATTTGACCGTGACCCAATTAGTATGGTTCATTGCTCGATTTTAAGTTATCGTTTTCGGCTTAGAGAATAATGGTAAGGTGTATTTCCGTTGGGGTTTATCAGACCCTTGTTCTAATTTTCTAAGATTGTGTTTGGTTATGTGATAGTTGTCGGTAAGCTTCTAACAATATTTAGAACTATTTGCATAATATCTATAGTAAGTAAAGGAGGCGAAATAGTTCAGCATGTGCACTCTGGTTTAACATAAGAGATATAATTGGAAAAAAACAAACTTTGAAAGTCTTATAAAATCCGTGTTATTGTTTCATAGTTTTTTGAGGAAAAAATGTCAAAATCAAATTTTAAAAAAATCTATAGAGAATCATTGCACCCCAATTTTTCAATGGCGAAAACAAAGACATCATTATTAGCCCTAAATGAATTATTTATAACAGCATTTTAAAGATTTAAGGATGTACTTTATAGGTGAGGTTTTAGAATAAGTGGCAAATGTTCGGACTCCTTGTTTTTTTTCCATACGATACAAGGTAAAATGTTTTGCCCCGTAACACCTACATTGTACATCTATACTATTAAACGAGAAGACCTCATTTTGGGTGTCGCTTCTCTTCTTTCCACAATAAATTAATCATCATGCCTCTGTGTCCTATGGGTACAGTGCATAATCGCATTTGCCATGCATTCATATGATTATTCAGATTGAGTTATTTTGGGTGAAAAACGAGAAAAAAGACGTCCGGATATGTTTCCGTCATTGGGCGAAATTTTAAGTCAGATCAGACTTCCGGTTTGCGTTTTTCTGTATACTTTGAACATACATTAATACTACGAATACAGTGTATTTTCTGTTTTATATCCGTCATTGGACGAAATTTAAGTCAGGTTAGACCTCCGGTTTCTGTTGTTCTTTTTACTTTGAAATAAATACATAGACTACGAATAAAGTGTATTTTCTGTCTGATATCATTTTCAAGTTTACTATCCACGGCAGTCACAGGGTTTTTTAATAGAGAGGGTCTGAATAATATATCAATGACTGCTGTAGATCAATTATTAAACGGAGAATTAACTGTAAAAAGAAAATACACAAACGGGACGTTTAGAACGGGTGTTTTTAAGATCGAAATTTCAGGATTGACCATTTCGGGATCCGGGATTTCTTTATTCGAATTTCGGGATGTCGAGATATTTAATTTGTATAATAAATTCAGAACCTCGGGATTTCATGGTGTTAAGCCCGGGATATTGGGATCAGGGCCCCTCCGCGGTGGCGGAAATTTTCATACGCGGGGGCCCGTTGACTGCCGAAGAGGGGCCCGCTCTGGTCATTCTTCAGTGATTCCCTATGTAAGCAATCAATTATTTTCCAGAAAAGGAGGGTCCCTAAATCCGCCTCTGCCCCGACCCCTTTAATGAATGTTCATAATATACAGATAAGCGCTAAAATTATTCATGTGTCATTAAAAATAATAGAGAACAAACAAACAAAAAAGGACTTTTATGTGGAAAAAAGAGGAGCCGGGCTAGAAAAAAAATTATCCTGTCCCAAATTACCTATGACTTTTGATAAATTTTCTGAAATTCTCAAGTCACTAAAAGTTTTACAAAAAAACAGAAGATGTGGTATGAATGCCAATGAGACAGCTCTCCACAAGAGACCAAAATTACACCGAAATTAACATTTAAAAGTCACCTTACGGCCTTACGGCCTTACGGCCTTCAGCAATGAGCAAAAGCCGATACTGCATAGTCTGATATAAAAGGCCCCGAAATTACAATGTAAACAATTCAAATTCAAAATTCTTCCTACGACACTTTACATCCTTTCAAATACGCTCTGAATGCCCGCGATTTCGCGGGTGTGTTCTAGTGTGTATTTATATTTCAACATAAGACTTTTAAAATAGCTTATAAAAGTTATTTGACACAATTTAAACAGCTTCTTGATCTTCTTTCTTCTGATTGAGCTCCAAATAATATCAATGCAAATATATTAAGGTTAAAGTCCGAGTCAGCTTTTCCCTGCCATATTTTATAAATCAAATACCTCGAACTTTTTTAGGTTATTTTGATCCTAAACTAAAACTAAAATCCTAAAAACTAATATACATTAGAATGAAGAACTTTAAAAAATAACAAAAAGGTCATCACTGCATTCGAGGTTGTTCAGATAAATTATAAAATAACTTTAGGAATCGATTTTCTGGTCGAAGAATATTGCATCTAGGTTTATACGTAAATGGTAAACAAAACGAATCCCAATGCTTCAAAAAATGTCACTGAAAATATGTATAACCACTGTGTATCATCGCCACCGGAAATTGGGTACTAACGAAGCGCAGAGAAATAGAAAAAAAAGTAAACAAGTTTAGAATTCATTCAATTTAAAGCATTTCCACTCATTTGATGAGGGTGTCGCTTCAGAATTGATTTTCTGATATATAATTCTTTAAATTATTAGTCCGATAAGTACAAAATTAATACAAGATTTTGTGTAATACTCCAAAACTTGCCACTTAGTACCGGACAATTTCAAGGTCGATCGTCCTCTGTCGCCCCATTCTCAAGATATTGAATGGGTTTTCATTATTTTTCCAGACAGTTTTTAAGATTATGATAGTGTGGCATCATATTTATTGAAATTTGTTGTCAAAAAGATGTTTTTTGAAGAATATGGACAAAAACATTGTTTGTTTATTGTACGGCGAATTGCGGGACGTTGTACTGCGAATAGCAAAATAACAACTTTTGTCTGTACGGCGTCTTGTAATATATTATAATTTAAAGAGGAAATTAATTACTGTTTAGATAATATCAAGTGGCGATATTTTGTTGATATCAAAGCTTTACAGGCTTACAAATATACAAAATGACTTATTTATCAAATATTATTAAATATATGACGGTTAATTCCGTTCAGAAGTCGTCGTTGTATACCGCAATTTGACTTTGTACAAAAAGGATTTTTTTCAACCATATTATCCTAAATACATTCAGATATCGTAATACTACTAACGACTGTTGTCTTATTTGTTGTGAGGGTGAAATTTTGTAAGTTCAATAAAATAAACCGCCCATTCATCTTCTTTTGGTGCTATTTTTTTTTAAAACTAAAAACAGTGGAGATGTGGGGTGATAGCAAATAAGATAACTATCCATCAGGATCCAATAAAGTGTATGTGCGCAATTATATGCTGTCATACGGTCTTCAACAACGAAAATTCGTACCATAATAAAAAGCACCGACCGAAAAATGAGAAAGGATTCAACAATAAAACTAACGGCCTAACTCATAACAAAACAATTTATGAAAAACAACAAATGCGATAGAGATGAACCAATATCTTCAATGTATTTCAAAAGTATGAAAACCACTCAGTGTACAAAGTCGCAGAAATGCCAAGCTCTTTGAGGAATCTTTTATAAAGCTGACTAATTTTCAGAATACACACGCGAGTACCGTATTTTTTGATTGACACATGGACAGACAATTGAACGGATGAAAAGGCAGACGGATTGATTGACTCCAAGAAAAATGACTATGTCATGAATAATCTAAATTCTTCAAACAGCAAAGGGGAGGCTTCTTCTGGTTATGTGTATTGTTGAGTTAATGTTTTATTTCAATCAGGCGTAGCAAACTGGGGTTATCGTCATTAAAGTGTAACAAACAGATAGAATGAGTGAATACTTTATTTATGTTGGGCGCGAATATTATTTTTTTTTATGGCGGGGGCTCTCATAAATTATGGTTACATCTCAGGGTATTCATACGACTCATTGCTTACATGATTTTATTAAAAGGAATTACGAAAGTTTACTAATTTTTATTTTAAATCATAAAAACCAGTGTATAAATCAGAAAGTAACACGTAAGGTGTCACAAGTTGAAGCACTCTTTCATCTCTGAGCTGATATAAAAAAAAAGCCGTGGTCCATCTTTACATTACTTAAGTCTTAGACTAGCAAATTTGACATCAATTTGAGAACCAAGTCCTCTTTTTCGGACTCTGCTATAGCACTCCACACTGTTCAGTTTTTTTAAGAATTGCAAATTGAAACGGTACTTTATTTTTCACAATTCCATTCAGGTACTCTGGGTCAATGTAACTTATCAAACATTCCATATCCATCTGAATTATTTTCATCATAGACTGACCAGGGTTTGAGCTGGGTAAGAAGTAGCCCTTCCTTTCAATGTTTTGGATACATTACAAATAGAAGTCAGAAATAACTACATTGGTTAGACGTATAAAGGGGGCCTTGAGATATCCCTAGACATGTTTAACACTGCTGCATTTGTTGCACCTGACCCAACTTGAATCCGTAACCTTTGCTATATAGTCTTGTATTTATTTCATTTTTTAATTTTTAATTTATTTATATGTTTCAGTAAGCAAACATTGAAATTCTATCCCCCTTTTTTCAGTTAAACGATTGCTCACTTAGGAGACAGCTTCATGTATACCAATACACGGTTACAAGTTTAATTTGCATTTTGGCCATGGTGAATTTTCTAAATATGAAAGTTTTTGTACAATTAAATTGGTTTTTTTTAGATAATTGAAGAATAATAAAGCCTTCCTATTGGGTTTATATATATGAACATTTAGATTGTTTTCAGCATGTTGTATAAGTCATTTTCCAGTTTGACGGTCCATATTTTCCTATCCGTACCGCCATAGATTTAGAAATTTTGGATTGTTTATCAACATAGATTTGACGCTCGATCTTTTCAATTAAATTTTATGGAAAAACCAGCAAAAATGCATAAGAATTTTTTTTACCTCTTGATAGATACATGTCTATGGTTTCAGGCCTAGGAAAGGTATCACTCTAGTTGATTGAAATTGTCATTTGGAACAAATTTTTGAGACCTTTGTGACATGTTCAACCCCTATTTTGCAATATTTGGTATCAAATAAATGCTGATTGTTGCCATGGTTACACAAAAAAAGAAGAGATTATATTTAACCATTATAACTATTGGAAATCAAATCTACGGACGATTCTGTTTCCATAAATATACACATGCATAACTCAAATATTAAGCCTTATTTGTTAGGAAGGAAGGGAAAGAGGGTATTTAAAAATTATGCGTGTCAATTTTAAGTTGTTTTCCTATATGTATATTGCCACCCACCCTAGTGCACAATTTTCTCGCTGCGTTAGGTTGTTTTTTCTATTTGGTTGGGCTTCTGTTTCCTTGACATTTTCCTCATATCCATTCTCAATTTTATCAAGGATTTACTTTACTAAAAAAATTTAGACAGTTATATATATGCTGTTTATGTTACTGAAACAACGTAAAGAAAGAGATGGACAGCAAATTGAAATGTGATTCTTGTAAATAACAGTTAATAAAATTGAGAAAATATGGGAAATGTGTCAAAGCGACAACAACCCGACCAGAGCAGAAAACAGCCGAAGGCCACCAATGGGTCTTCAATGTAGCGTGAATTCCCGCACCCTCAGGTGTCCTTCATATGGCCTCTAATTATATGTATACTAAGAGAGTGATAATGGACGTCATACTTAACTCCGAATTATACACAAGAAACTAAAGTTAAAAATCCTACAAGACTAACAAAGACCGGAGGCTCCTTACTTGGGACAGGCGCAAAATTGCGGCGGGGTTAAACATGTTTATGAGATATCAACCCTCACCCTATACCTCTAGCCAATGCAGTTAACAGAGAAAATGATGTCAAAAACAGTGCACACTTTAAGTTAAAAGTTACAGATAACAGGAATCCCAATTTCAAATAAACAGTTCCTACTACCTGTCGATACATTTATTTTTGGCATTGCACAAGTTATGTCTTCTCTGACTGTTCATGACGTTAAATACTAAATCTATGGGATGTGTTTTAGCTGATTTTAGTCTCTGATGCATGATTTTTTATTATTAATTGTTTTTGGCTTTTAACTAGCTGTCAGTAACTGCGAGTGCTCGCAAATCGTATTTTCTTGTTAATTCGACCTGTTGATACTGTTTGAAATGTTTTTTTGGTTATTTTATATTAATATTGATCTTGTCTATATATACTAGCGTTGATCAATATTGGAATATCTACTAATTTTCACTTCTTCGTACTACATTTGTATGAACATCAAGATTATTCTCCTTAAATCTATACAGGGAAGATTTAGCTAGCTCTAATTGTTTAGTTTTATTGTTGATATTCACTCCAATTGGTATCTGGTGTTAAATTCTGTATTTATATGACAGAACTTTCTTGGTATTACTAATTATTGGAAGAATTTTATACACATTTATAGTACACCTAAAACGACAAAGTTATTTTACATTTACCTCTAGATATTATTAAAACCGTGTTTTTTTTTCAAAATTGATGATTTTCGAAGGGTTAACTGAAATTTCGCGGTGGTGTCTTGCCATGGCTTTGTTTGCTTTTTTGGCCTTTAATGGTTGTCCCTAGTATTTTATATACTGTGCATTTGCATTCAGGTATCGCAGATCAAATTGATATTTTATCGCGTGTCTTTCTATGTTGTGATGTTATGCTATTGTTTCAAAAAAGGGAGAGGGTTTGGTACCATTAAAACGTTTAACCCCGCTGCAAATGTTTGCACCTGTCTTAATAGATACCAAAAGTACCAGGATTATAATTGTATACGCCAGACGCGCGTTTCGTCTACATAAGACTCATCAGTGACGCTCAGATCAAAATAGTTAAAAAGCCAAAACAAATACAAAGTTGAGGAGCATTGAGGACCCAAAATTCCAAAAAGTTGTGCCAAATACAGCTAAGGTATTCTACTCCTGGGGTAAGAAACTCCTTAGTTTTTTTCGAAAAATTCAAAGTTTTGTAAAAATAAAATTTATAAAAATGACCATATAATTGATATTCATGTCAACACCGAATTGCTGACTACTGGGTTGGTGATACCCTCGGGGACGAAACGTCCACCAGCAGTGGCATCGACCCAGTGGTGTAAATAGTTATCAAAAGTACCAGGATTATAATTTTATACGCCAGACGCGCTTTTCGTCTACATAAGACTCATCAGTGAAGCTCAGTTCAAAATAGTTAAAAAGACAAAACAAATACAAAGTTGAGGAGCATTGAGGACCCAAAATTCTAAAAAGTTGTGCCAAATACGGCTAAGGTATTCTACTCCTGGGGTAAGAACATCCTAAGTTTTTCGAAAAATTCAAAGTTTTGTAAACAGAAAATTTATAAAAATGACCATATAATTGATATTCATGTCAACACCGAAGTGCTGACTACTGGGTTGGTGATACCCTCGGGGACGAAACGTCCACCAGCAGTGGCATCGACCCAGTGGTGTAAATAGTATCAAAAGCACCAGGATTATAATTTTATACGCCAGACGCGCGTTTCGTCTACATAAGACTCATCAGTGACGCTCAGATCAAAATAGTTAAAAAGCCAAAACAAATACAAAATTGAGGAGCATTGAGGACCCAAGATTCCAAAAAGTTGTGCCAAATACGGCTAAGGTATTCTACTCCTGGGGTAAGAAAATCATTAGTTTTTCAAAAAATTCAAAGTTTTGTAAACAGAAAATTTATAAAAATGACCATATAATTGATATTCATGTCAACACCGAAGTGCTGACTACTTGGTTGGTGATACCCTCGGGGACGAAACGTCCACCAGCAGTGTCATCTACCCAGTGGTGTTAATAGTTATCAAAAGTACCAGGATTATAATTTCATACGCCAGACGCGCGTTTCGTCTACATAAGACTCATCAGTGACGCTCAGATCAAAACAGTTAAAAAGCCAAAACAAATACAAAGTTGAGGAGCATTTAGGACCCAAAGTTCCAAAAAGTTGTGCCAAATACGGCTAAGGTATTCTACTTCTGGGGTTAGAAAATCCTTAGTTTTTCGAAAAATTCAAAGTTTTGTATACAGAAAATTTATAAAAAATGACCATATAATTGATATTCATGTCAACACCGTAGTGCTGACTACTGGGTTGGTGATACCCTCGGGGACGAAACGTCCACCAGCAGTGGCATCACCCCAGTGGTGTAAATAGTTATCAAAAGTACCCGGATTAGAATTTTATACGCCTGACGCGCGTTTCCTAAGTCAGGAATCTGATGCACAGTAGTTATCGTTTGTTTATGTAATGTATACATGTTTCTCGTTTTTTATATAGATTACACCGTTGGTTTTCCCGTTTGAATGGTTTTACACTAGTAATTTTGGGGCCCTCTATAACTTTTCATTTCGTGTGAGGCAAGGCTCCGTGTTGAAGGCCGTACATTGACCTATACTGGTTTAATTTTAGAAATTGTTATTTGGATGGAGAGTTGTTTCATTGGCACTCAAACCACATCCTCCTATGTTTGTTAAAAAGATTGCAACACACAACAGATTACAGACAGTGCGTGGAAAACAGTTAACAGTTTAAAATTATCTCAAATAACAGTTTTAAACAAAACCTTGAAAAGGACAAAAACAGTTTAACATAAAAAGGTACCCCCTTAGATATTTTTATTTTCTTTGAAAGGACGGTAAATAAAGTTTATAAAATTAGCAAGTGGCCATTCAGTTGAAAACAAGTTGCCATACAGTAAATTTGTCAACAAGAGCAAGTTGCCGTACCCTAGACTTTATTTTTTAAAGTCTGTATTCTTTAAAAAACATCTTTTTGACAACAAATTTCAGCGAATATGATGCCACACTATAATAATCTAAAAACGTGTCCGGAAAAATAATGAAAACCCGTTCCATATCTTGAGAATGTGGCGACAGAGGACGATCGACCTCGAAATTTTCCGGTACTAAGTGACAAGTTTTGGAGTATTACACAAAATCTTATTTTTTTACTTTTGTACTTATCGGACTAATAATTTAAAGAATTATATATCAGAAAATCAATTTCTTTTGCGGCACCCTCTTCAAATGAGTGGTAATGCTTTAAATTGAATGAATTCTGAACTTGTTTATTATTTTTTCTATTTCTCTCCGCTTCGTTAGTACCCAATTTCCGGTGGCGATGATACACAGTGATAACATGCCAAACTGGCTGTATGCAACCATGGCTACATGTTTAAAGAACAAAATTCAATTTAACCGTTTTCTGTTATAACAGGGGGCAAAATATACCATAGGGACATGCAAACTAAACGATAAAAATATAAACTGACATCGTCATGGCTAAAATAAAAAGAAAAAAACATACAAATGATAGTATACAAGACACAACATAGAAAACTAAAGACTAAGCAACACGAACTCTAGGCCACCAAAAAACTAATTATTCTCAGGTGCTATGTACGGCTATGTTCAAATTACGGGTTCAAATTACCGTTTATACTCCAATTAAGTATTATATAATATATACCACGCTTTTAACGAGTTAACATATTTAAACGGCGTGGTGTATGGTGACTGTTTTTTTATCCTAAGCACGCGCACGAGAAAACCGATTCAGTTAGGAATACGGCACATCAGATATGACAAAAGTTATTTTTCTGAATTGAGCGACTCGGGTTCCTCTAAAGAACAAACCATTTGATTTTTTGGGGGTCTGTGAATTTTTAGAACAAAATATTCCGGCTCTGATTTGTCATAAAAAATATCTGAAAAAAAAATTTTCCCCAACAAAATTGCATTGCAACACAATTTAGTTGCATTTATTAAATAAAAATATTCCAGCTCAGGTATAAACTATACGTTTCAGCTTAACGTTAAATTGCAGGATACAAAAATATTCGTGGCGTTTAGGAAAATAAAATGTATTTGAACTCGCTACGAAAGAAGAAAAACGAGTCCTTATGAGAGTTATTGCCCTTTTGGGATGATAAAACTTTTTTTGCGTCTTTGCCTTATATATATATACAACTCGTCTAAACATCAACCCAACAATGTTAGACCTGTAAATTTGCTTTTGCAATTTTTTTTGTTCTTCCCTCGCCGGGATTCAAACCCATGCTACTGCGATATCGTGACACCTAATCGCCTGCACTGTAGCCGTCCTGCTAGACCACACGACCACATGGGCTTCTTAAAATGAAGCTTGCGCTGGCCATGTGTTACCTTTCCACGTCAGTTTTAATCTAGCGGCGTACTACAGTACATGATATATAAGGCCTGGAGATGTTATTTATACAGATCAGCTAAATTATCTATAGTAAAGGATCCTACAAATAAATGTAAGATACAGTCACAGAAAATAATGATATTTATAAGTACATCTGAATCAGTGACAACTCTACATCTGTTGTAGAGTTGTCACTGACTCAGACGTACTTATATATATATATCTTTATAATTGTAAAAGATATTTAGAAACTTAAATACGGTCATGCATATACGCAAACATTATCAGAAAGACAACATCTGCAAATAAGATAATATAAGGAAAATGCTACCCTTTCTCATCTGATTTCAGAGTACAGGGCGGATCAAACCATTTTAAAAAAGGGGATTCCCAACCCAGGACAAAAGGAGGTTCCAACTACATGTATATATCCCAGTTCAATTGCAATGATCGTCCAAAAAGGGGCGGGGTTCAAAGCCCCGGAACCCTTCCTCTTGATCCGCCTTTGGAGTACTCTACATTTTCATATGCTTTATATTCATCTGATACATGTAGCTATATCTGGTATCAACCATCAACAACAACTATTCTTATTTGTTAGGCGTTTTTTCTGTTTTGCCGAACGGAGGTTTCATTTTACATCTGTAAGACGTGTAACTATGATGGCTATGCTGCACGAAATATGCAGTAATTTGGAGGATATACTATTCTTGATTAATCTTTGTTTATCATGATAAGATTTCACTTCTTTCTAGGGCAGAATATAAAGTATTTAAAACATCACCTTAATAACCTAAAGATCTCTAATTCAAGTATGGTGTGGTTTTGTAATACGTGCAAGTAAGAAGTGCGTTTAAGTTATAACCGCATTTCTCTAATTCTATGGAAAATTATCCCTTTTCGAACCCATTGTATAAAAAAATTTAATCCACGTGTGGTTGCTGGTGATCTCAAAAGATCATTGGATGATTTTAAGGGTCATGACCTTTTTAGCTGACTGGAGGAATCAAAATATGATAACAGGTGTTAATGAAATTGACAACTTCGTGCAATGTGAAAGGCACTCGAAGGGGGATTTTCGGTTAACAAAAAAAGAAAATGTCTTTTAATCATTAGAGAAACAGATTCTTACATAGTTACTCGTGGATTATCGGATTTATCCAATCTCGATAGTTAAATTATAAATTTTAAAGTCCGAGCCGCCTCGGCGAGGGGGGATTTTCGGTTAACAAAAAAAGGGGGATTTTCGGTTAACAAAAAAAGAAAATGTCTTTTAATCATTAGAGAAACATATTCTTACATAGTTACTCGTGGATTATCGGATTTATCCAATCTCGATAGTTAAATTATAAATTTTAAAGTCCGAGCCGCCTCGGCGAGGGGGGATTTTCGGTTAACAAAAAAAGGGGGATTTTCGGTTAACAAAAAAAGAAAATGTCTTTTAATCATTAGAGAAACAGATTCTTACATAGTTACTCGTGGATTATCGGATTTATCCAATCTCGATAGTTAAATTATAAATTTTAAAGTCCGAGCCGCCTCGGCGAGGGGGGATTTTCGGTTAACAAAAAAAGGGGGATTTTCGGTTAACAAAAAAAGAAAATGTCTTTTAATCATTAGAGAAACAGATTCTTACATAGTTACTCGTGGATTATCGGATTTATCCAATCTCGATAGTTAAATTATAAATTTTAAAGTCCTCGCCGAGGCGGCTCGGACTTTAAAATTGATAATTTAACTATCTCGATTGGATAAATCCGATAATCCACTGGTATCAATGTAAGAATCTATATGTATATACATGATTGATATTATTATATTTTTTGCAAATTTGTCCATTTCATTAATTCTTGTGATCAACGATAACACGCCGCGCTTTTTAAATTTGATGTAAGAGGAATATCAGACCAGAATCAATTTAGAAAAAAAATGAAAATAAAATATCAGATTCCCAAACACGTTTGTCTAATGCAGTCGTCATTTTAAATAGCAGTACATTTTTATGTTTAATTTTGTTATTCAAGGACAGTGTTACTGTGGTTACTATGACTGTGTATGTGATAAACGGTGTTGTCCACATGGTTATAAACGTACTGGTTAAAAATAGATTGTTATAGCTATACAATTTATTATACTTCAGGTTCATCAGGACCAAGTGCAGTGGATTATGGGTAAATACATTTATTCGAGAACGCTTTATGGAAATTAAAAATAATAAAACAATGTCAAAAGTGAAAGTGGAAATTTTCAATTCTGATTGAGCTATCAAATTGGATATATCATGTCTGATTTCCTAAGACGAATATATTTCCTAAGACGAATATCCGTCTTTGATATTAACAACAAAGTGAAAGTAACAAACTAATAATTCGGGGACATCATGACAACTCAATGACAAAAATGAAATTAAAACCCAAGCATTTCACACAGCATACATAACAAAATGTGTTTTTTTTCATTGTTTTTTTTATGCCCCACCTACGATAGTAGATGGGCATAATGTTTTCTGGTCTGTGCGTTCGTTCGTTCGGTTGTTCGTCCTTCCGCCTGTCTCGCTTCAGTTTAAAGTTTTTGGTAACGGCAGTGTTTCATGAAGTTGAAGTCCAAACAACTTGAATCTTAGTACACATGTTCCATATAATATGATCTTTATAATTGTACTGCCAAATTGAAGTTTTTACCCCAAATGCACGGTCCATTGAACATAGCAAATGATAGTGCGATTGGGGCATCTTTGTACTGGGGACACATGCTAGTTTTATGTTTATTACAGGACATGCCAGTATTTTGTATCTATATATTGTTCAATAAGTGTATTATTTCTGTAATAGCAACCAGATCTGTGAAAGCATAATTATAAAAAAAAAAAGAAGACGTGGTATGATTGTCTATGAGACAACTCTCCACAAGAGACCAAAAATGACACACCAATTAACAACTATATGTCACCGTACGGCCTTTAAAAATAAACAAAGCCCATACCGCATAGTCAGCTATAAAAGGCCCGGAATGACAATGTCAAACAATTCAAGCGAGAAAACTAATGACCTCATGATCATTTATATATAAAAAAAATTATGAAAAGAAGTACGTAAAGCTTAAACAAACTGTCTCTTGACTTTGTACAAGCACATACATACATCATGAGGCGGGGTTAAACATGGTAGCGGCCAATTGCAACGCTCCCTCTAACCTGGGACAGTGTTATAAAAATACAAAATAAGAACGAACTATAAACATCTGTTGAAAAAGTCTTTATAGGAACCATACATGTAAAAGCATATTTGTTTGTTTCTGAATCCTTGGTATTTATTCAAAATGTCATATATCCTTATGTGATGATTTATCTGATTGTTTATTGCTTACAGTAAAAACTAAGCAACAAGAAACACAACAAAATCCGGAGGTGATCTCATGATGATGTGCTTCGGAAGGGATAGCAAATCTGGCATAGTAACGTTTCTTATATTGACTGTACACATGCAGTGATAAGTCGAGTTAGGTGATAAAAGAGATATAAAGAGTATGAGATAGTGGACTTTTTTTTTATACCTTAGGTATCATTTTCTATTTATAATATTCACAATTTTTGAAATTGCAACCGGCTTTATTTTTGCAGAATTTCATAATGCAGATACGTGATTGTATCTCTCACCTTGATTTATGTGCATATGCAACAATGGACAAAATTGTGTTTTGGGGATGGCGATGTGTCCGATTCATTTGAAATTTGAGGGCAAATAGATCTTGACCTGATTAATAATTCTACTCCATGTTAGATTTGCTTTGAATGCTTTGATTTCAGAGACATAAGACTAAATCTACATTTTACCCCCTATGTTCTATTCAAGCCACGGCAACCATCTTGGTTGGATGGATGGGTCACTGCACACATTTTTTAAACTAGATAATTAATGATGATTGTGGCCAATCTTGGTTAAATTTGGTAGTTTTAGAGGAGAAGATTTTTGTTAAAGTTAACGACAAAGGACGACGACGACATACGAGGGACGCCAAGTGATGAGAAAAACTCACTTGGCCCTGTGAGCTAGGTGAGCGAAAAATAAATATATTGTAATACCTGCCAACAACTCGTGATGTCGTTCCAATTTTTGTTCGGAGGAATAAAATACTGTGAAAAAACAAGTAAAATATTTACAGAAATATTAATAACGGAAAAAGAAGCAGAAGTCGATATTGTAGGATAATATTATTTGAATAATTACATGTTCTATTTTAGAAAAATAGTTGGAGGTATAATAAGTTGTATATTAGCCCTTCTAGTCATCATTAGATGCATACTGCACTGTTGTGTATGTGGTAAGTCATTAAGTTAAAATGCTTGTTGTTTGGTGTTATAAATTATGAAATGGCGAATAGCGAATGCATAGTTGACTTACTTAGGGATGACATAAAAAAAAGCAATGAAGGATAACAAACTTAATTCAAATAGTTAGGAAAGGGGGGGGGGGTCACATTAGCTGCTTTTGTTTAATTGACATCGATTTTATATAAATTCTTATTGGTCAATCAATTTTTCCCAAATTAAGTTAAAAGGGTGATAGGACTAGGAGGTCAATGAAAAAAACTCGATGAATCAAGTTTCTTATCCTACATTGAACTTTTGATGTCGTCCCTTAGAAATAACAGTGTGCGATTCAACAAAAGGAGAATCAAACAAAGGTAAACAAAAATAAAATAAAATACATTTTAACAGCCAAAAAGTTGACTCCGGTTTGACCCCATTTCTTAATGCAACAATAGAAGTCATGTGACATCCATATGTGGTAATTTTATAGGTCACATTTTTTTTCAACTTACACGTCGAGTCTGCATCCTCCAAAAAGTTATATCAAATGAAATCAAAGCATGATGTACGTTATAAATGCAAACTAGGTATACTTATATTTCGAGTAAACGTACTGAAAAAAGTAAAATCACAAAAATACTGAACTCAGAGGAAAAGCCAATCGGAAAGTCCGTAATCACATGGCAAAATCAAATGACAAAACACATAAAAAACGAATAGACAAGCTTAAGAATTGTCATATTCCTGACTTGGTCTAACATTTTCAAATGTAGAAAATGGTGGCTTGAACCTGGTTTTAAAGCGCCGAACCTCTCACTTTGATGACAGTCTCTTCAAATTCCGGTATATTTACAATGATGCGTGAACTAAACAGACATTATAAATAAAATAGTCAAAATATGGGCACAGCAGTCATCATCGTGTAACAATTATAAAAAAAATCGAATGAGAAGTGTTCAACTCCAGGCCGTCAGTAGTCGCGCCTACTGTTTTCAACACACAAGTTGAAAATGTTTTCTTAACTTCTGGGTAAGATATACAAACTTAAAATATGCGATGAAGCTTTTTATGATTAGGCCTGTGTAAAAGCTGTGTCACTACATATGCTGTGATACGCAAATGTGTCACTTTAAGGTGTGAATTCTGACGATATATATGTAGCACCCCTTGCTGTAATTTACTAGTGATAATAACCAAAATAATGAATTCCTAAATCAAACGAGACTTACCTTGATTAGTCGAAGTATGGTTGGAGTTTTATGAGTCATGATGGTATACTGGTTTGTTAATGTTTTGGGAACACAAATAAGTCACACGTCATGGATATATTGAAATGCTTTAAATCCGAGTGATTTAAATGTTGATAGATATTAGCTTTAACAGTTCAGAGAACAAGCTTAGTTCTTTTATGTTTCTATTATACATTTAGTCTTTGCTGCATTTATTTCTTAATGATTCCTCCAATATATTACCAAAATGATAATGGCGAAAAATAAGTTTACAGAAAACAGAAAATTTCTGCATTGCCGCCAATTTCAATTTCCCGCAAAATTTACACAATTTCAATTTGAATGGCGGGCGTAATTATCAGTCCCATTGTGATCTTTATAAAGTAGCATTAACATTTGTTTCTAAGGGCTTACTTTCCGACTGTAAATCTCATAACGGAACGTTTTTATTTCATTTGCGGACACATTACCAGGAGATGAAGATAGCATAAAAGAAACACAGAGCCAACAACAAACAGCTAGTTTGGAAAACGGAAATGTTTCTTACATACTGATACCAATTCGAGGCTCAATCGAACCAGGATATTCACCACCTCCTTACCAACATTAGATATAAATTATATATTATAACGAGCCAATAATAGAATGAAAATATTGGTGTTACTTTTTTTTTTTAGATATTTTTGTCATATATAGCTCTTTAACGGTTTTTGGTACTTATACATCTATGGATTTCAAATGTTTGGCTTTTAACGTTCCTGATAAAGGAAAACCAGAAAAGCTATTCAGACGCAAATAATTATTAAACGTGTTGTTTTCAATTTCTTACATCTCTGGGTCGATACTTCTGCTGGTGGACTATCAGTCCCCGAGGGTATCATCAGCTCAGTAGTCAGTAGCTGACATGCTTTATTTTATAACACTTTACTAAAACTGTTCGTTTATCAATTTCGAAATTATTATGAAACTTAGGTTTCAACTCCCTCAGGCAAAGTTGACTTTAGATGAATTTTGCTATTTATTTATATTTTTTTGCTCTTCAACGGTTTTTTGTTCTTATACATCTTCGGATTTATAATGATTAGCTTTGAGCGCTCCTGATGCAGGTAACTCCAGAAAAGCGCTTCTGACGCATAGAACTATTAAACGTGTTGTTTTAATTTTTTTTTATGTTTCCTTGATACTTGATACCTAGAATTATCATTATAACAATTTATTGGTCACTTTTATCGGTTTTACGTTACGCATATATTTTTGATACGATTTAATTTTTGATTGAAATGAAAGTGTTTACATTTAATTTTCAGTATTATGTTCAACCTGTAAAATGTATATGTGCGTCCAGTATTAGGATACTATACATATGTATGTAATCATATACATCATCTTTTGGTTGTCTTTTTTTTTAATTATAACTCTAATTCATATGAGGGAATGTTGACTTGCATACTGTACTGTCATACCACTGTCCCAGGTTAAGGGGGGTCCCATTACTTGTTTAACCCTGTCACATTATTTATGTATGTGCCTGTCCCTAGTCAGGAGTCTGTAATTCAGAAGTCGACGTTGTTTAAGAGTGTCATATTTGATTTCGTTCATTTTTTTTAATTTAAATAAGGCCGTTGGTTTCTCGTTTAAATAGTTTTACATTGTCATGTCAGGACCTTTTATGGTTGACTATGCGGTATGGTTTTTGTTATTTTGGTCTTTTGTGGACAGTTGTCTCATTGGCAATCATACATACCATATCTTCTTTATTATATTGCATATGCTCTAGTCTGTATTGGCCATTATTTTTCGAATAGAGCTGGGTACTTTCTCTGTTCAACGGATTTTAACACATCTGGCATATACGAACACCTTTTTATTGCAGTAACCGTTTCACTGCCGCAAAGAGTGTGTCCAATGATAAAACTATAGCCAACCATAGCAATGTGATAATTACTAAAATTAATTTACAATGATACAATGTACGTTTATGTGAAATAAAGTTGAAGAAAATTAAACCAAATAAGAAAAAAAACAATTTGAAAAGATAATGGATAGTTTCATGTGATTTTACCCTTTATGAATTCGATTTCATTAAAATGTAAGTCGATTATAGTAATATGTGTTTGCCTAACAGAAGCTCGGGGGAATGTTGCAAGGCATTTTTTGTTCTACCGTTAAACTTCGCGTCCACTGCTTACATTTTGTGCATGTTATGGACGAGAACAAATAAGCAATATATTTATATAAGTTGACCGGGATAATCGGCGAGAAAATTGAAATCATTCTGGTGAATAGAGTAGAACAGAATCTAACATTGAAAGAGGCCACCTATATATTCATTCGAAAGTTATCACAAAGATTCCTTAACATTCAGAGAGCTAATGTTAAAAGAACACTGCTTTTCACTTACGAATTGACAATAGTTTATCAATGTTAACAATGTCTGAGCGTCACTGATGAGTCTTATGGAGACGAAACGCTCGTTTGGCGTGTCTAATTGTTAACAGTATTTTACAATCAACATAATTTGCGTCATGTATAAAATTAGATAAGAGAATAATGCAATTACAACGCAACATCAGTTTACCCTTGGCAATATTATATATTATCCTTGGCGATCCGAAGATGTCTGCTGGCTATATAAGTGTACTAGGGAAATATTGTTGTAAAAAATAAAATATCATGGAATTTTCATTTCAAAGGCAGAATTTTGATAAATATAATCTGACAAGTTCTTCCTCTACTCGAAGTTTAAACTTTTCACATCTTGAATTTTTAACATAAAATCTCAATTATTTTGACGTTAAAAAGTTAAAAATTTCAATTCTTAAAAATCGAGTTTGAAAAATAAAGTTATGGAGTGTTTAGAAGTCAAATTTCGACATTTTAAAGTTCGAAATGTATGATGAGTTGATTTGAATTAAACATGTAAAAGCGATTATCCAAGATTTCAAAAGCTTAAGTCTATTTTGATTTTGAAACAAAAGTTCGATGGTACCGTGATTTTATGATATCCCTTATTCACAACCGTAGAATGGTGTTTTGGGAAGTTAACTGTGTCATATTATTTTAAACAAAGAGACGTGTTACGATCTTTTTTCTTTTTAAATTCATTTGCATTCAATTTTTTTTTTATAAAAAGGAGAACACAACACTGACGTAAGACTGTTGACTAACTCGAGTACTGTTAATTGTGAGCTACCAGTTTAATAAGACATATATCAACATAATCATATGCATATATTACAATGTGAGTTCAATAACATGTACTAGAAGTGTACATGTAAGCATTTTGTGCTTAAAAAAAATAGTAACTGAAGGTTTCGTGGCCAAACATAAAAAATGTGTCCTTTTGTCAATGCTAACGAAGCTCCAGTGTTGGACGATACTAGAGAATTAGAAAAAGTAAACATTATTATTTCCCGATCAATTCACTCGACGAATTACTGATCTTTTCTCGAGTGACTATATTCTCTTTCCTTACACAAATGTTTTTAACCTGTCAATAATTCTCGGTAGAAAGTCACATTGATGACAAGCAAGGTAGACCAACCCGAACATTCTTATCGATTGTAACAGAACAGTCATCCGATCAATTATAATTAATCTGTCTTTGATCAAGTTGTTGTAATCGACAGTGTAAACCTAGCTTTAGACAAAATCTTACGAATTTACAGTGTAAGAATGTTTTTATATATCTACAGCTGTTTTCCGATTTTCTATGGATTTCTCATTAAATCTTTTTGTCATTGAAAACAGCATCGAAACCATGCGTTGGTTGCTATAAGACGCTTTGACTGTACAGTAGCTACAAGGGTGCTCTCTTCGAGGTCCGCGTTCGAAGTATAAATAGTAGGTAGATATTCAGTCAAGTGTATAGCCAGTCCAGGTCGTTGAAAACTTCCATTTGTTGCTGTTCAAGTGATCGAGCGTTCAAGGGCTGTATATCCAGTCAAGGTCACTAAAAATTTCCATTTGTTGTTGTTCAAGTTGCATTTGTACCGGAGACGTTGCAAGAAGAAGATTATGAAAAGATTATGAGTAGCAGGATTTGTTTTGGTTCCGTACAAGTTGTCTTAACGGAGCTAGTGATAAGGTTTTGCATTCCACATCTCTCACTATTGCAGTAAGTGTTCGCTGTTAAACCATACCTTAGTGCTACCCTTTTTTTCAATAGTTTTATACATACATTTAAATAAAGTTTCATACGTCAAAAATTTACACCAGTTGAAATATACACATGGAAAAAAGTATGGCAACACCTTGATATTTCACAGTCTTTTAAACTCAGCCGCTTATTTTGAAAGGAATATGATAAAATGTTTGTAACATAATATTGAAACCTAGTTAATGATAACATTGGCAATAAAACGAACAAAAAATGTGTAAAAAAAAAATGTTTTATCTAACCAAAATTTTTATAACAAAATGAAGTGTACAAAAAAATGCACCGTTATTGTAGTCGAACTTAACAATTTCATGCATTTCAAAATTAATCTTTAGATGGTTGTTCACATCATGGTTGATCGTTATGCTCCAAATAATTAGTACTTTGTGCATAACCTCCATTTCTCTTATTTTTGAGATATTAAGATAAGACGTGGCACGGTACTTGTCTATCCCAAGTTCATGTATTTGGTTTTGATGTTATATTTGTTATTCTTGTAGTATTGTGTCTGATGCTTGGTCCGTTTCTGTGTGTGTTGTGTGTCGTTGTTCTCCTCTTATATTTAATGCGTTTCCCTCGGTTTTAGTTTGTTACCCCGATTTTGTTTTTTGTCCATGCATTTGTGAGTTTTGAACAGCGGTATACTACTGTTGCCTTTATTTACCTATTTCCATTTGAACAAATTGTATCACAACAAAATAAAGAGTGTTTTTTTTAATCTAAATTTCAATTTGGTGTTGCAATACATTTTTTCCATGTGTATAGCATGCATACAATCTTTTATAGGTTTCAGCCCGGTTGCATACATTATGTTTCAGCACAGTTTCATACCTATTAGTTAGCAGCCAACTTTAAAACATATATGTTAAGGCCCGTTTCATACATTTCGGTTTCTGACTAGTTCCATACATTGAGTTTTCAGACAATAGTTCCAAACAATGGTTTAAATAGTTAGAAAAAGGTACCAGGATTATAATTTAATACGCCAGACGCGCGTTTCGTCTACACAAGACTGGTTAGTGACGCTCAGATCAAAATAGTTATAAATCTAAACAAGTTCAAAGTTGAAGAGCATAGAGGACCAACAATTCCAAAAAGTTGTGCCAAATACGGGTAATGTTATCTAATCCTGGGAGAAAAAAATCCTTAGTTTTCGAAAAAAATTAAAGTTTGGTAACAGCAAATTTATAAAAATAACCATATAATTGATATTCATGTCAACACCGAATTGGTGACTACTGGGCTGGTGATACCCTCGGGGACGAAACGTTCACCAGCAGTGGCATGGACCTAGTGGTGTTAATAGTTATCAAAGGTACCAGGAGTATAATCTACATAAGACAAATCTATCGAACTGAAAGGGTTTTAAACAGTTTTAATTTATCAGGTTCCGGTTATAAGGTTAATAGGGGTTGAACTTCGTTTCATTTAGTATTTGTTTTATATTTGGTAGTTATAGTGTAATTTTTTTATTGACTTTAGGACTTTTAAATTGCATTTCAAATACCAGGAATCTGGTACAAACCTGAGGATATAAATATCCACACGTCCCCGCCCAGTTACATGTTAAAATTGCTAGATTTTGCTCTCGGTACAGAGGAGGTGGGGCAATGAAGAGATTGTGAAAAAGTTTCGAAAATTTAGACATAAAAAACCTTTCAATCGTTTGTCCGCCGTACGCATGCTACATGTAGATTGAGGTACGAATACATTATCTTGGTGTAAGAAACAGGACACAGATAAAGGAAAATATGAAATAATTCGACATGGTATGAAGTAATCCGTTACGGCAAACTAATAAAAATGGGACTTAACTATTACATGTACCGTGTGATTTTCGATACTGTGATGTTATGCTATTGTTTCAGGAAAAAGGGAGAAAGTCTGGATCCATTTAAACGTTTTATCCCGCTGCAAATTTTTGCACCTGTCCTAAGTCAGGAATCTTATGTACAGTAGTTGTCGTTTGTTTATGTAATTTATACGTTTCTCGTTTCTCGTTTCTCGTTTTTGTATATAGATTAGATCGTTGGTTTTCTCGTTTGAATACTTTGACACTAGTAGTTTTGGGGCCCTTTATAGCTTGTTGTTCTGTGTGAGCCAAGACCCCGTGTTGAAGGCCGTACATTGACCTATAATGGTTTACTTTTTTAAATTGTTATTTGAATGGAGAGTTGTCTTATTGGCACTCACACCACATCTTCCTATATCTATGAAGCAATACAACCAAGAAACATTTAATATTGTACTGGCGAGTACTACGAATTTAACTAAACCGGCATGTTACATGTAAATAAACTCATCATAGATACCAGGACTAAAATTTGTATATACGCAAGACACGCGTTTCGTCTACAAAAGACTCATCAGAGACGCTCGAATCCAAAAAAGTTGAAAAGGCAAAAAAGTACGAAGTTGAAGAACTTTGAGGACCAAAATTCCTAAACGTTTTGCCAAATACAGCCAAGGTAATCTTTGCCTGAGTAAGAAAAGCCTTAGTATTTCAAAAAAATCTAAATTTTGTAAACAGTAAATTTATAACTATAACCACATCAATGACAATTAGTGTCGGCACAAAAAGTGCTGACTACTGGGCTTGTGATACCCTCGGGGAAATAAATCTCCACCAGCAGTGGCATTGACCCAGTGGTTGTAAATAAACTCATCATAGATACCAGGACTAAAATTTGTGTATACGCCAGACGCGCGTTTCGTCTACAAAAGACTCATCAGTGACGCTCGAATCCCAAAAAGTTGAAAAGGCAAAAAAGTACGAAGTTGAAGAAATTTGAGGACCAAAATTCCTAAAAGTGTTGCCAAATACAGCTAAGGTAATCTATTCCTGAGGTAGAAAAGCCTTAGTATTTCAAAAAAATCTAAATTTTGTAAACAGTAAATTTATAACTATAACCATATCAATGACAACTCATGTCGGCACAAAAAGTGCTGACAACTGGGCTTATGATACCCTCGGGAAAATAAATCTCCACCAGCACTGGTAAGTTAAGCCCTTTTCAACTGAGTTGTGTACTAGTAGTTAATTTTTATGTTGTGCTGTTACACTGTCCTATGTTCGAAGGAGGATTGGAATTCCGCTTACATGTTTTCCCCTCCACTTTGTGTATGTATTTGCCTGTCCCTAGTCAGTGGTTGTCATTTGTTGATGTGTTACATATTTTTTTCCGTTCATTTTCTGTACATAAATAGGCCGTTAGTTTTCTCGTTTGAATAGTTTCACATTTGCCATTTCGGTTTTTTTTTAATAGCAGACTGTGCATAATGTGCTTTGTTCATTGTTGAAGTCCGTACGGTGACCAATAGTTGAGATACATTTGTCTCATTTGGTCTCCTGTGAAGATTGTCTCATTGGCAAGCATGCCATATCTTCTCTTTTTATATATATAAATTCATATATATGGGCAAATTTACAGGTAAATATTAGGGGAGGGTTCGGGTTATTTCCTTATTGAGCTACATGTATGACAAATTCATAGACTTTTTACATGTCTGAATGTTAACCTTGCATTGTCCCACCACTCCTTGTTGATATAATCCTTATAAATTTAACTTGTTTTATGCAAGATAACGATGCATCTATTTATGTATATATATATTATATGTTATTCAGGTCTCAGACAGGGTATATACTGTGACATTCCCGGCTTAGCGTTTATATCCCCTGAGCCGAAGGCGAAGGGGATATAAGCCCTAAGCCGGGAATGTCACAGTATATACCCTGTCTGAGACCTGAATTACACATATATTACGGATTACCCCTGACTTAATGTTATTTTCTAGAGCAGGTATTTGTTGAACATTCACAATGCAGCATGTATATTCATTACATATTTACCGGCTGTTTCTTTAGTATTTTGAGTAATCCATTTAAATGCACCTTTTCTTTAATCTTGACAAATTTTTATCCGTTAAAAAATAGTTTCAATAAAGTTTTTAACTCATATTTTGTGTTTGTATGTGTGTCTGGCTTTGTTTTTTTTATTTACAACACACATATTGAAAACTCAACCTGATACAATGTATTTATGTTCGGCATACGTAAAGGATATTCTAGATCTTATTTGCTGTTAATATAATTTTATCGTGTATGTAATAATTTATTATAACACTTTAAACATTAAATTTAAGTATTAAAAGTGTAAATTGCGTAATTTTGTATTAAAAACGTATTATTGACTGAAGCACGCCATTATTTTCCCTCTGTGAGCCTCTGACATTCCTTAGTGTTCTGTATAGCTTTTGACTACGTCACATAGTAACCGGTTTATGGTGACGTTTTTGAGGTTCCAATTGGGGATAAAAACGTCGTATATACCCTGGCAGTTTCCTGCATATATACTGACATCTCTGTGTTGTTATCCAATCACAAACATCGACACATTTGTAATCCGTAATATATATATATATATCAATATCAGAATTGTGTTTTAATATTCAAATCAATATCTTTTTGTTTTATTTTGGGTGCCTACATATATATGTATAAAGAGCCTTTACCACGCTTGATCTATGATAGTTACTAGTACTATACATTGTAACAGGGATATTGAAATAAAGTTGGCCAAATATGAGTTTTATATTGCAGCAGTTTATAGGGGATTATAACCATACATATTCACAAATATACTCCTGTTATTGTATAGATCAATTCAAAAGAATGTTTAATACATATTTTTGTCATGGATGTTGTCAAAGGTTGTGATGTCACTAGTGCAAAATGTCGGCATAGTTTTTGCAAAGCTAATTTTCGTTATAGTCTGCGGAAAATGTTTAATCGATACACACAATAAAATCTGCTATTTTCGGATACACATACTTTTATATACACTGACATGTTTTCTTACTATAAGATATAGCATATTGAAGGCTGGACAGTTGCAGTGTTGAAAATTTAAGATTAAATGTTAAAATATAGGTGGGATGTCATTCTTAAAGGGCGAAACGAACGCTGGTATGTTATAATGCTACTACACATGTCTTTAACGATTGGAAGGTTCTGATTATAAAAACATGCCTGTTATCGATCGGCAATTGAGATATTTCGGATCATATGATTATTTGTACTATACACGTATTGGTCATTTTTATAAATTTCCTGTATACAAAACTTTGAATTTTTCGAAAAACCAAGGATTTTCTTACATGTATTCCAGGCATAGATTACCTTAGCCGTATTTGGCACAACTTTTTGGAATTTTGGATCCTCAATACTCTTCAACTTTGTACTTGTTAGGCTTTATAAATATTTTGATATGAACGTCACTGATGAGTCTAATGTAGACGAAACGCGCGTCTGGCGTACTAAATTGTAGTCCTGGTAACTTTGATAACTGTTATTGACAAGAAGATGAAAATCGAAAAGGTATTCAATAAATTTTAGTTTAAAAAAATTGAATTAAACTATCATTATTATGGTTATCATAATTAAAGAAATAAATTGCTCAAGAAATAAAGAGAATTCTACAAACAAGTGAGAATATAAAAAAAATAGTCGGGAATTTCTCGCTACATTGAAGACCTGTTGGTGACCTTCTGCTGTTGTGGTTTTTTATTTTGGTCGGGTTGTTGTCTCTTTGACACATTCCCCATTTCCATTCTCAATTTTATTCTTGCATGTACATTATCGACCGTTCGAAGCACCACATATCGACTATGAAAGACGCACAGAAATGTAAGTGAATAGTTTAACACAACAACTGCTTAACTCAGTAGGAAGTATATCTATAGAGAAAAAACCTAAATGGTCTAAATAATAGGATCGCACCCGAACCAATGAGTATCATACAAATTTTGTCCGACCACGCATGTTAGGTCTGACTCTATGGAGATACGTATATGATGGTGACCATGGGCGTAATGTCTAAATATTGATATGGCATGAACAGAAATTAATAAGTAAGTTTATATTCCGAATCGTTTTTTGGTATTGGGCCATAGCTTTGTTGTAATAACACAATTCAAGAGGGACCTTGCACACATGTCTATTATGTCTTTGTATTTAAAACCCATATCGTTCGCATAAGATAAATGATTTCAAATGGCTTTATTTATGGACACAAAACATGAATTATCCCTTTGATTGTATTCATCTAGTTCCCTGTTAGAATTAATACAGTGATACAACTCTTCTTATATTCTGCTCATCTGTATAAAGACAACAGTAGTATACCGCTGTTCGAAATTCATAAATCGATTGAAAAAAACAAATCCAGGTTACAAACCGAACCTTATAGTGAAACACATCCAATATAAGAGGAAAACAACGACAACAACAGAAACACAACACTATAATTTCTCCTGGTACATGTTAATGGCATTTTACAGACTAATCAATTGTAATATAATTAGTCGTGGTGTATGTATTTTAATATTGTGCATTTTGAATCAGTTTTGCATTATTTACGTTCTAATTACTATATGTATGCATAACATTTGTATGTTTGTTTTGCCTTAAATATTTACTAGACTTAATGTCTCTAGGTTTCTTACATTTGTTTAGAAATATAAAACACATAACTTCCTTTTCTGTCTTAAAGATGTGACGAAACATTGAATGCAGGGTACATTACCAATAGTATTATGTAATTGTTTGTACAAAACCTACAAGGAACATTAAATTATGTACTTTCCAATTGTATTTTTCTCTGAGTTCAGTATTTTTGTGATTTTACTTTTAATACAGCTATACTTAGTACGGTGTGCAGGTGAAATACAAGATAAATGGATTTCAATTCAAAATTATGCATTTTCATGACAATTCTTCTCGTTTGTGACTTTCCTTTTGTCCTCGGTGGTAAGTAAATGTAGATTCAACGCAATTGTCAAAAGTTTCATAGTTCCAATCTAATTACAATAATTCTTTATGATTAAAAAGAAACTATCAACTTAAAATGATAAAAATCATACCTGGATATATCAATTAAAAGTCAATGTTTAGCAATAAAAGTTTATATATATATACAGATACAACAGTAAACGTCAGTATACTATTATATAGTACATGAAGCACAGTTTACATATTTGTCAAAGCGGAAAACATGTAGCAAACCGACTTGATGAAGTCTAACTTCGTAATCTCTTCTCTACCATACATGACAAATTGTTCGGATACGAATCAATTCGTTCTAAGGTCTTTTTTACGAACTGGTGCTATTACTGATAACGACCGCGAATTCTGATGTAAGTTGTTGTTTGAATCAGGGACTTTCTATACTATGTTTGGATCCTCTGCAAAACTGCCATAACAATAAATATAATTGGGTTTAGTGCATAGAACTTGGAGTTAAAATGAAAATGAAACGATTTTGGTGCATTTGTGGTTCTTTTGGCTTGTATGTCGGGAGGAGATACCCATATTTGCGGTGGAAACTTAGAATCAGCGGCAACGTAGTTTTCTAGGATGTAGTCAGCAAATGAAGTCTTATATTTCATTTATACCATTTCTTAAGATAAAATAAAGGTAAAAATGCGGATAGGTGTTGTCTATTTATTTCTTATTTCGGAAAAGTATTGCACGAAAATGCGGAAACGTTTAACTGGTTTTTTTTATAAAAAATACGGAAACATGTTTTGCTGGCACGAAACGTACATTTTCAAAACAATTTTGCTGGCTTTATCCAACGTATCTTTTCTTGAAGCCAATCTTGAATGTTCCTATCCCTCATTCTAATCGATTGGATTTGTATATCCTATCGTTCGAAGCAGTTGTCCATTTGACAATGCCCTCGTCGTGAATATGCATTGAATGTTTGACGCTGCAAAAAAAAAAGAAGATAAAAAGATTAAATTCCCAACTCTCGTATTGATTTATGTACATTTGTTTTTGTATGTCACTTTTAGCAAAAGGCATACGTGAAGTAATGACCCGAGAGTAAGTTAATGCCCAGTTGACAGCAACTGGACAAAAACAAAGGTCATCATAATATGATCTTCAACAATAGACATTTATTGATACGATATATCAAGCTCTAAATACACAGGTTCTATGGACACATTCTTGTTTTACAAAAAAATCCATATTCAGTCTAATATAATAAGTAAAATTTATCAAATGTTGTACAACTCATAGTTTGTAAATGCGATTTTGTACAAATGAAAATTTGTTCAAAGTCAAAATTGAAATTATAATTGTGTACAAAACGATAACTTGTACATATATGTAACGTGCACCGATGTTGTCACAGAAAAGGAAGAGATTGAAAACATAATACCATACATCACTGTAATAATGCCAAGAAAATTGGTATATTTTTTTTTATTGTTATGTTAATAATAAAACATTGGCCAGTTAAGAAATATTATAATCTTTTTCTTTTAATGAAAAACATTCAAAGATATAATTATTATTTGTTCTATTTTCAAGGAACGTGCCTTCCTGGTTACTATGCTTGTGTAAGTACCTGGGGTTGTTGTCCTAATGGTTTCGATTGTACTGCAACAGAATGCACTAAGACTTATAACTATTATACAGCAATATCAGATAAAAAGGCACTTAATGTTGGGTAAGTTAAGTCAAAATCATCTAAGGTCAACTTTGCATGCAGGTGAAGTTTGTAACACACCTTAATCGTCTTAATTGGAGATGTTTTGACTCATAAATCAAATAAGTTTTCACAACTACATTTTTCATTGAAAAAAAAGTATAACGAAAGAAAAGTAATGTAGAAGAAGTAATAGAATTATAGTTGTTTTTTCATTTTTTATGAATTTTATTTTATTGAATTCCTCATTATGCATAATCTTTGTTTTATATATTTATTTATTGACCACTAATTGGATACTTCATAAGTGGTTTAGTTGGCTTCGTTTTCCTAGCTACTTTTTTGATGACCGGCTGCATGCATATGTATGAAAAGTGTAAACCGTCAGGTGGTATGTCATACTAAAATTATATCTAAAGTTATGAGACGAACAAAGATCAATATAACATTGGTTTATTGAGCATTATCAAATTTAACCATATTTTTATCTTTCCATACTTGATTTGATAAAACGGATATTTCGATTTAATATCAACCTGACAGCAACCAAACAATAACAAAACTTCAAAGATCATCTAAACGGCAACACGCAGTCTTTAACTATAGAAATATGTCTACACAATATGCCAATCTCTGAGTTTACCAATACTTTCAAAAAGATGTAAATAATTAAGTTCTTTAAATAGCACTAGTTTTGCTCTCCAAATAACGAAAACATTTCAGATATGAAACACAATTAATCACAGATATTATTCATTACAATTGATAGCATTTTTGAATTTATAAACTAAAATTAAGAAGATGTTATATGATCACAAATTAACTCATCATAGATACCAGGACTAAAATTAGTATAAACGTCAGACGCGCGTTTCGTCTACTACAGACTCATCAGTGACGCTCGAATCCAAAAAAGTAAAAAAGGCCAAATAAAGTACGAAGTTGAAGAGCATTGAGGACCAAAATACATAAAAGTGTTGCCAAATAAAGAGTCACTTATTCTATAGAGAAATTAATATATATGTCATACATGTACATTTAATACATAAAGAACCAATCTTTTTCATCGATAACAATGTCCTACGATTCGAAACACATTTTTTTTTACATATATGTATTTATCTAAAAAGTAAAATCACAAAAACACTGAACTAATAGGAAAATCAATTCGAAAAGTCCATAATCACATGGCAAAATCAAATAACAAAAACGCATCAAAAACGAATGGACAAGAACTGTCATATTCCTGACTTGGTACAGGCATTTGCTAATGTAGAAATCTAACATTATTTGGTTGAATATATTGAAACAATGCAAACTTACTTATTTGATTGGTTGTCCAAAACAAATCGAAAACAGTTAAAAATAATACCAAAAACTTCTTAAAAAAGGAAGAAGAAAAAAACACTTTTTTAAGCAATTGTCTCACGCGAGGAGACATTCACAACCATTTAAAGCATGCCTGGTAAAATAATCCATATTCGTGGTTAGTCAACTAGTTATGTTTCTTGATAATGTTTGTAAAACAGGGTTTTACCTCTTTACGTTTTCATGTTCTTTTATATATTTTTCATTGCAGCCACACATTCACTATTGCTTGGTAGAACCCGAACACTTCATTTTTAAAATTTTTAAGTATCAATTGCGCCAATAACAAATATTCTCTCATTGCACCAATTCTATAAATTATTATTTTAACTTATAAATAGATGCTGATTTTTAGATAACAAAAAAAAATTAAAATAAAGCAATATGGGATGCATTGTTGCAGTAGTTTTTTATTATAAAAAGCGCATTTTTTTGGTTTTTGTTTGAAATATTTATACAGATGTAGATAAATAGAAGATCAAATAACAGATTGAAAGTTTTACACGCCCAGATCACTAAGTGATTTTTTTCTTCAGAAAGACCAGGACAAGTTGAAGCAATGGACACACAGACTGGTAGTCAGAATAGAGCAGCAACGGCAATCCGATATTAAAAAAACTGTAAACAGATTGTTCTCATGTACAATCATTAGTTAAGGGCTTGTATTTACCATATCAATCGTCTAACTTCTTTACAAAAGTAGACATCACGAATTTGTTCATTGTTGAAGGCCTTACGGTACATCGGTATACTGTTGTTGCCTTTATTTACGATAACTTATAGTTGTTAATTTCTGTGACAGTAGATCTCTTGTGAAGAGTTGACTCATTGTCAATCATACCATTACTACATTTTTTCTAATCACAGTTTGGCATCATTTGTATTTTTTTATTTTCATTAGAAATGTTAAAAAAATTATTAAATTGATTATTATTAAGATTATTACAGTTTTACCATTGATTGTGTTCTCTCTAAATTTGTAATTCTAAAATTTAATTATAACTTTTTGATTGTGTTTGTAATTATAAATTTAATTTCAAGTGTTTTAGTGAAGTATTATTTTTTTTTGTGATATTTCAGGACCGAACTCCATGTGCAAGTTTCTTATAAATAAACAAATGAACTTAATAATATATTTGTAAAAAGAGTCAAATCGGTAGGATATTAATCTTATTGGGCGAAATTTAGGCTGGCATGTTATTACGCTACTACGCATGTCAAAAAATATAAAAAGGATATACTAATAAACCAAAACAAAATTTGTTAATTTGTGGTGCAACAATGAACATAAAAACCATGTTATCGACCGATAATGGAAATGTTCCATACCATATGAGTATTTGGACCATACACGTACCTGACTTGGTACAGGCATTTTCAAATGTAGAAAATGGTCGATCAAATCTGGTCTTATAGCGCTTACCCTCTCACTTTGATGACAGTCTCATCACATTCCGTTATATTTACAATGATGCGTGTACTGAACAGACATAATAAATAAAATAGTCAAAATATGGATACAGCAGTCATCATCGTGTAACGATTTTAAAAGGAACAAGTTAACAGAACTCAAAAAACATCTATCTTCAAACACATTCATTAATTCGCTTGTCTGCCGTCAGAAAATTTGATATGTTACATACATTTGTAGTTCAATATATATACAAACAATTTTAAAATTTCACAAAGGCAATGTTAGCATACAGGGTTAAAAATCAAAAGTATGTAAGAACTAATTTCAGAAATAGACCCGAGTTTTAAAATAGTTCTAAAGTTATATAAAATTTAGTTATATAGAATTTATAAGAATCCACAAATAGTTAATTCCATTACGCGATTGAATAGTTTTGACGTTTGTGGTTCAACTTATTTTGTGATTCATAATGAAAATATATCATAATGACATTTAATAGAACAATATCATACTGACGGGATCTTTAAAGTACAGAATCACGTTATAAGAACCAAAGAAATACAAAGAGTCGCATATACAAAACACACCAGCAAAAACTGAAAGACAATTAAAAACACATTGACGGGATGTATAAGTACCGAGCCACGTTAAATGGATATCACATAAAACACGGTACGTCTAAACACCGCTCAGGACCTCTTAGGTACACTCAGGACATACAAAGTGCACCCAGGACCCTTTTTAACCGGATTTTTGTGACAAAAATGTCGGTTATTAAATAGGGGATGCTCGGCGGGCGGGCGGCAGGGCGGGCGATCGGTCGGGCGGGCGGCAATCAAATGTTGTCCGTGCATTAACTCATGAACCGTTCAACCAAAGCTTTTAAAATTTTAATATGTTGTTACTGACAACTAAATGAAGGTCAAGTTCAATAATGGCCATTTTGACTTTTACCGTTCAGGAGTTATGGTTCTTGAAAGATTGAAAAATGGCGTTTCCAGTCGTGTCCGTGCATTTACGCATGAACAGTTCTACCAAAGCTTCCCAAATTTTAATGTGTTGTTACTGGTGACAAAATGGAGGTCAAATTCAATAATGACGATTTTGACTTTTACCGTTCAGGAGTTATGGTTCTTGAAAGATTAAAAAATGGTGTTTCCAGTCGTGTCCGTGCATTTTCTCATGAACCATTCAACCAAAGCTTTTCAAATTTTAATATGTTGTTACTGATGACAAAATAGAGGTCAAGTTCAAAAATGACGATTTTGACTTTTACCGTTCAGGAGTAATGGTTCTTGAAAGATCGTAAAATGGTGTTTCCATTCACGTTGTTGCATTTACTCACAAACCATTCAATATAATTAGCTTTTCAAATTTTAATATGTTGATACTGATGACAAAAAAGAGGTCAAATTTGATATTGACGATTTTCACTTCCACTAATCATCAGTAATGGTTCTTGTGACATTGCCAGATCACAAATAAGTGCTAATAAATCCGGTTTGCTGTCGTTGTGACAGCCTCTTGTTTAGTCATCGTATCTGCAAACAGAATGGATGTTTATATTCGTTATACGCTTCTCATTTTAAAGTTAAATTTTGGTAGAATTTGAAATCGAACTTCGAAAGATACATGTTAATTCTTATAAAATAATGAGGGCACGTGCCACTGATTACACAACTACTAAGCCTTGAATTATCCAATCAACAAAACTGATGGATTATCTTTATTGCTGTTTATAATTGTGTTGTCAGTACAGTGTGACGTTTAAAATGAATATACATAGAGAAAAATAAAATAACTCATTCGATGTGCATTTTCAGTTTATTGTTCATGATGACGGCTAAATTAATTGTGTTGTGTTTTGCAGTTCATGAACAAAGAAAACAAAAAATCCTATTATTTTATGGTCCCTTTTTTCTTTAACAAGTTCGAATTTTGTTTTTCAATGTGATCTTTTTTCTCTCTCCAAATCAAGTTAATAAACAAAAGCAAAGTTCACTGAATATCTTGGAGTGCATTTCTTTCTAACACAAACGATGCAAACGGTTAAGAGCGCATATGTTTTGTTCATTTGTTTCTTACATACGTTTGCAAAGTTTACATAAACTTTGTCATACTATGCAATCGCTAAAGATGCGTCTATAGTTTATCGTTCATCGTTTGATAGTACAAACGCTACATTTTTCTAACTTCAACCTGATTAAAGGGTGTATTTTTTTTCTATGTTTGTAAAAAGTTTGTTTACCAATTACATGTGCATGCATTTTTGAAAGTTCATACAGGGTCAGTGAAGACTTATTGAACGATGTATTTGTTTCTACTTTTGTAGCGTCTAGAAAACAACAACAAACGCCACACAAAGTTTACGAAAATTTAGTAAGAAAGAAATGCAGTCTTTATTTTCAACAAACCATATACACCACTGGTGGTAAACGTAAAGTTACGACCACCCGAAAATGACAGGCAACTTTAAGGATAAGTTTTTTTCTCCGATTTTCTTGCAGTAAAGGGTTCATTTGAGTCAAACCGCTTGTCTCATATAACCTTATCGTGAGTGTGCGTAAATATTGAAATTAAATTTGATACATAAAATTTCCAATTTTTGTGAAATAGTCATTCAAAATTTCAGTCAATTAATAAACAGTTATGACCATCACAAATTTACGTTACGACCATCCTCAACATTTTTGTTTTTTTAGTTGCGACCATCATGCTCGAATTTTTGAATGACTATTTTATGAAAATTGGAATGTTTTAATGCATTAAATTTTGTTTCCAATATCAACGTTTTTGTTTAGAAATAATACAAAAAATATCATAATGTTCAGAAAACAGAGACGAATTCATTTTTCAGAATTTATTTTCACATTGTAATTCGTTCAAGGCTTGTATTTCTGGACAAGCACGACTTTGAGAGAAAAAAATCTTACTAAATGCGGATTTCTTAAAATATTCGTATTACTCAGAATTAAAATTACTGGACAAGTCCGATAAAAATGAGAAATAACATTTAACTACATTGGATATGATTTTTTTTAAAGAATTGAACAATGCAATTAAAATCTTTTGTAATATATAGAGAGATATGAAAATACTAAAGAATTATTTAACTTAATTTTAAACTAAGAATAAAACTATAACAAATTAAAAACCAATTGTTCAGAGAACAATTGAAGGTCTTTCAACCAGTAAGAATTTATTTAAAAATGAAAATATTAAAATTTGATTTTAAATGTCAGTTGCAGCATCAAATGACAGGTTATTGTACGGTGATTCCAAAAATATATGATTTCTATATAAAAATTATATAAAAAAGGGAGATAATCGTTTACTTCGACTTTAAAAAGTTTTCGTACGTTATTGCTCGATAGTTTACTTGACACTGATTCCAAAAATATATGGTTCTATATACTTTATCTTTGATTTAGTACAAAAAAACTACTTCCGGTTTACAAAAGGTTACCTCCGGTTGTCTTTGTTAAGGTCACATTGCTTACAACTTAATGCAAAAAGTCCCATGGCTTTATCATGTGTACATATGAAGTAAAAGCAAAGGTCAAAATCTAGAACGTTAAATTATCATATGACCATGAGCTCAATTTCAAGGTCATAAACCAAGGACCTCAAATCAAAAGACTCTAGTCCTCTACTTTATATTGTTAATGAGTTATATTACCATACGTATGCTATTAGATATAAAAAGGGGGAAAACTCGCATCAAATGTCTACGTACCCTTTCAACTAAAATTTATGTGTAACGATGTCTTAACTAACAATTTTGTGAAAATGATTTGTCGATATCTTATATGATTTCTGAATATAAGAGATAACAAGCCAAAATCAAAATTTTGATCATGACCTTGCATTTTGACCTTGACCTCATTTTCATTTTTTCATCAGGAAGAAAAAAAAAATAATCAGAACAAAACCAATAGATCTTTCAACCGAAAAGGTTGAAAAACTTATTGTGGACCAAAATATTAATAAAATACGAAAATCTTAAAACATCGTGATATAAATTTTAAATGTCACCTTGTACAAACAACACAATCCACAAACAACAATAAAGATAATCCAATCAGTTGTGTTGTTTGGATAATTCACGGCTCAGTAATTATGTAATTAGTGACAAGTGTCCTGATTATTTCATATTAATTCGATTTCAAATTCTACCAAAATTTAACTCTAAAAGAAGAAGCGTATAACGAATATTTACATCCATCCTGTGTGCAAAAAACGATGACTATAAAGGGTCCTGTGTGCACTTTGTATGTCCGGAGCGCACTTAGGATGTCCCGATCGGTGTTTAGATGTACTTCATAAAACGATCCATCAGTAAAAGAAATATTAATAATAGAACAAAGACAACTGAAAGAACAATAAAACACGTTGTTAAGATGATAAACAACGAGATCGTGCGCCTTTTCATATAATCTTAATGTAATATTGTTACTTAAAGTATAAAATATATTGAAAATAAAAAAAAAAGTCGTTTCTGGAAAATGTTTTTAAGGATTTCAATTAGTAACGTTGCTTTTTGAGTTCAGAAAATAAAATGCGTGTGGGTTGGTAGGAAGTTAGAATTTATTATGAAAAATACCTATATTGATTCAATTTACTTAATTATGGTCCGGACCATTACTTACCTAAGAAATTAAATAATCATGTGGTTTGACCACACGCGTAAAGTCGGACCGTATGAGCAAACGCATACAGTAGTGACCGTAAAGTATGGTCGAAATACTCATGATCCGCAAACAATTAAAAAAAATCAAATTATATCACAAAAAAATAGAGAGTGTTTTTTAAATTTGAATTTCTATGTGATGTTGCAATACTTTTTTCCATGTGTATATATAGTCGAATTAAATAACAAACTTCAGTTCACAATCCGATATATTTTGCATTGGCACAATTTCTATAATATCGTAATAACACAATTCGCAAGGGACCCTGAAAAGCTCTCTATAAGGTTTTTTTTTTAATTACATTTAAAACCCATTTCGTTCACAAAAAATAAATTATTTACAGATACTAATGGATATTAAAAATGAACATTCCCTGGGATTGATATATTGATAATTGGTTCCTTAAATTCCAGTGGCAAATATTTCGTTTCAAGCATGTATCAGGTTGATACCATGTTGGAATCAATACCTACATGCAAAGGTGCTGATCTTGTTCTTCACTAAACTTGCGTTGGTGCACGTACACTGGTATTTTTCAGACGAATCAATAGAGATACGTTAAATCATGGTATAAGTATTTAAATATTGTGCATTCACAATCAATATTGCATTATTTAAGTTCTATGTACTATATACATATATTACATATTTTTGTTTGCTTTGGCTTAAATATTTATCAGACTGAATGTCTCTAGGATTTTCACATTCTTTCAAAAATGTACAACACATAATTTTCTTTTTGTTGTTTATGGTAGGTGAAGGATATATTACTGTTATGTTTGTTTGAATATTACAAAACATACAAAACATTTAATACTGTTATACTCATCCAGTAAGGTGTGCGTGTGAAACACGAAATAATGGGGTACAATTCAAATTCGCATATTTTCATGATAATTCTTCTCGTTTGTGACTTAACAGTTGCTCTCGATAGTAAGTATATATGTAGATTCAAGGAAATGGTCAAAATGTTTATAGTTTTTACACAATTATTGAAGTCGAAGTCTCTAATTGTATTTGAATAATTTTAGATTTGCTATATTGCATTGAGAGCTATAGATTTTTATCCGATCTTGAAAATTAAAGTTTGGTTGTAAAAAGAAAGAGTAATCAAACAAATAGATAAAGATTCGGAGCATGGCGAAATATCATAAATCCGATAACGCGGGGAAATTTCATTATGTCAAACCTCTTTTCTTGAAGAATCTTAAATCTTCTACACTTCCAATCAATTGAATTAGTATACTGTTTCTTTCGAAGTAGTTTTCCATTTGACAATGCTCTCGTCGTAAATATGCGTTGACTGTTGGACGCAGGACGTTATGAAAAAAAGATAAAAAATGAAAAAAAAGATAAAAAGATAAATTTCCCAAGTACAGAACTTTGCGCAGAAAGGCTTGACGTGAATAAATGAGCTGAGAGTAATTAAATGCCAATTTGACAACAACTCAACGACTCAAAAAAACAAAGGTCAAGTTAATATGATCTTCAACAATAAACATTTATTGGTACGATATATCAAGCTCTAAATCCACAGGGTTTAGAACGTTTTATGAAATAAAATTTAACACAAATGAGCCAGCGTGGATATTTAATTTTAATTAGATTGTTATTGATCAAAAGAACTGTTAGGATTGTTATTTGTTAAAATAATCTCCCTATTTCCCCAGCAAAGTATTTGCAATTGTAAAAATGGAAGTCATTTTCGGAATGGTGCAGTACCAATTCAGCTCTTGAAAACATAAATTTATCCACATAGCACCTCTACCATCGTTTCATGCAAGATATATCTTCTAGTTTTTGAATTTCCGTTAAATAAATGTACTTTTATTTCTATATAATCAACTTAAAACCATTGACTGATTGGTTGTCAGATGGAATTTTGAAAGTTCAAAAACAGTAAGAAAAATTCTGACTAAATATTTCATTGAAAGGCAGACTAAAATATTTCAGATATTGAAGACTAATAACCTAGATAACACACACATAATAATAACAAATGGTCGTGTGACAAGTCCGATAGGATAATGAAAATTAACATCAGTGATAATTCTGAAAATTAAGATGAAATTGGCCGGAGTGACAATTAGGATGACATTGACGTTGAAATTTTAATTACACGTGCCAGGAAGCATGTGCTGTTTGGCAACGGACCCAAGCCAATTACCTTACCACGAAAATAAAGCGGAAGTTATCAGAACTTGCTGTGTGCAGAACTTCTAAATGTCAATATAAAAAGCAAAATATGTTGTGCATTTCTGATGCCATTATTCACTCACATGCTCAAACAATAATTTCGAATGTTTGTGTTTTGTAAAAAAGGTTTATTGTGGCGTCGGTGATTAAAAATGTTAAGTGTATGCCAGACCGACGATAGTAGACGAGCATTATGTTTTCTGGTCTGAGCATCCGTTCGTTTGTTCGTCTGTCTCGTCCAGGTTAAAGTTTTTGGTGAAAGTAGCTTTGATGAATTTGAAGACTAATCTACTTGAAACTTAGTATAAATGTTCCCTATGAGATGATCTTTCTAATCTAAGTTTAGTCCCAATTTCATGGTCAACTGAACATAGAAAATGACAGCGGGAATTAGGCATCCGTGTGCTAGGGACAGATTCTTATTTTATAATAAAATTCATACTCAGTCTATTAATGGTTATACGCCTTTATAAGTGAATTTTAGTCAAATGTTGTTAGATTTGTAATTTAAACATACGCTTTTTGTACAAATAACAATTTGTATATAGTAAAAATTTAAATTACAATTATGTACAAAAGGATAACTAGTACATAACATATACACTACATTGCACCAATGTTGTCACAGAAAAGGAAGAAAGGGAAAACATAATACCATACAACATTGTAGCACTGCCGTTGAAATTGGTATTGTTTATTTATTATAAGTAAAATCACAAAAATGCTGAACTCAGAGGGAAATCCAATCGGAAAGTCCAAAATCAAATGACAAAATCAAATGGCAAATAAAGGCAACAGTAGTATACCGCTATTCAAAACACATTAATTCATGGACAAAATATAAAATCGGGGTAACAAACTTAAACTTAGGGAAACGCATTAAATATAAAATGAGAACAACGACGTAATACTAAAATGTAACACACACAGAAACGGACAAAGCATCAGACAAAATCCTACCAGAATAACAAATATAACATCAAAACCAAATACATGAATTTGGGATAGACAAATACCGTGACACGCCTAATCGCAATGTGAGTTTACACTCAAAAATAAGAGAAAACAAACGACGCAACGTTAAAATGTAACACACACAGAAACGAACTATAATACAACAATGCTCATATTCCTGATTTGGTACTGAACATTTTTAAAGGAAAAAATGGTGGGTTAAACCTGGTTTTGTGACATGCCAAACCTCCCACTTTACAGCCAGCATGTAAAATATAATATCAAAATGACAACACAACACCACAGGACTACACTAGCAATAAATTGGAGAACACAATTTACAACGAAACACACGAACAACAGCCAACAAAAGGCAACAGGTTCAAAAGATACAAAAGTATGAAAGCCGAAACAAATACAAAGTTTAACAGCATCGAGGACTAAAAGATCAAACAAGTTCTGTCATAAAAACGGCAAGGGTTTTCTGTAAGTTACCAGAACATCCCTATTATTTAGAATAATTTATACTTTTGGAAAAGTAAATTTTATAAAATAACTATACAAAAGATGTACATAATCATGATAATAAAGTGAAGTATTTACTAATTACAGAAACAACTGAAATACATTACATAACCAGACATTTGCAACACATAAAGTAGACACATCCGAATAACACATAAAAAAGAATGGACAAGAACTGTCGTATTCTTGACTTAGTACAGGCATTTACAAAATTTAATGTAGATAACGGTTGATTAACCCTGGTTGTACAGCGCTAGATCTCTCACTTAGTTGACAGTCTCATCAAATTCCGTTATATTTACAAAGATGCGTAAACTAAACAGACATAATAAATAATATAGTCAAAATATGGGTACATGAGGGAATCGTAAAACAATTTTAAAAGGAAATAGTTAACAGAACACAAAAACATCTATCTACAAACACATTAATTGATTTGCGTGTCTGACGTCAGAAAATTATATACATGTACGTCACATATACTTGTCATTCAATGCTCATATAAACCATTTTAAAATTTCACACGGACAATGTTAGAAGACATGGTTTAAAAATTATAGTCCAAAAGTTATATAGAATTATAAGAACCCACAAATAGTTCACATGAAATAGAACAATAGTATACTGACGGGATCTTTTAAAGTACAGAGTTACGTTTTAAGATCAAAAGAAATACATAAAGTCACATCTACAAAACCTACCGAAACATCCCTAAATTGATTTCAAACAAAACAATCGAACAGTAAAAGTAATATTTAATATAGATCTTAGGCCGTGTTCACATTGACCTAAATTCGGTGTTGTGTTAGTGTAACTCACACGTAAACTAAACACAATTGCGTTCCCATTGATAAAGCTCAATGTGTACATGTAGTTTAAATCATGTTTTATCTACACACAGTCGGTAGTCAATGTAGGCCTAAGTGTACACAAAACTAGACATTTAGGACATTAGTTTTACCGTGTATATATTTAAGGAAGAAACTATTTTTTGAGTAGAATTGATATTTTTGATAATTATAAGTATGGTTCAATACAGAAATTATTGTCTATAAAATTTTACAGATTTGTTTTTGGTTAAAAAAAATAAACGCACTTTATTAACCACTGATCAAGACTCAAAGCAGCATAATTGCCGAACCCATGAAACAGCAACCAATTGATGTTCGGGGGGGGGGGGGCTATTATAGTTGAGTATAAAACATAAAGGCAAGGGGGTGGGGGTGGTGAGCTATTGTTTTTGTTTTGGAAACAAAAAATGTTTCCAGTTTTTGGCCCTGAAAAAAAGTTTGTTTGTTTCACCCTCAGCTGCCACTATATATAATGCTAAAATTGATTTCGACTTGTTACCAAAATTTGTCCTGAAAAAAATTAATAGCCCACGCCCCCTACACCACCGCTCCCCCTCCATCTTTAAGTGAAGTAAATAGTTGCTGCCTAATTCATTTTGAAAAGGTCTTCCCGAATCAGTTTGACGTACACATAAATATTCGCCACTGGTCTTTACTCAAACAACGATTCACGCATAAATGCATAACTAAAAAAAGTGTGAGGTAAATGATACGTTTGTCTAGTATCTCAGATCCGTTAAATAACACTTAAAATAAATAAAAAAACGTTTCCCTATTCCTTTACCAAATACTCCTTGGAGAAGAAATACCATTTGAAACAAACAGAAAAGATAAAAATGTAGTGATCCCTAATATCTCAATCCTTTTTTCGGCTGTAAGCACGATGCTGCAGCTAAAGTTTTCTAATGCGTAATCGAGACATCTCTCGTATATTCAAACAACTGCAATTTATAAAAATGGCTTTCATTAAGTAGCAACCACCAAACTTAAAAAAAGGGGGATTTTTTTTTTATCTGAGTCAGATTTTTTTAGCGCAACTTTTTTATTCCTTTTTTTTCGATGCTGGTGATCAAATACTTTTTTTTTTCTTTCAATATTTAACACTATAATGTATGGAGAAAGTCTTGATTCAGAATATTTTTTTTATCATCTGTATGACCATTTTTTATTATCAAATTTTTGATCGGAATATTTCCATTCCCATCCCCCCCCCCTTTTTTAGTCAAATGGTTGTTCCCTTACCGCAATAAAAATTGTCCAAAAATTTTGAATTCAGTTCTACGTAAATAACATTTAAATGACATATAGTTTACATGTGTGAAAAAATCTTATGTACAGGTAGCTAAATAAGGTGTATAGATGTGAACAAATGTAATGTGAAACCAGTGTACACTACACTGAACTAATTGTAAACATGTTTACTCTACACGGCGTTTGGTGTGAACACGGCCTAAGACAATTGAACGAACAATATAACACGTTCTTAAGAAAAAACACCATCAGAAAGTACGCAAAATCTATACATCAGGCCCTCGACAACAGTTATTTAGAATCTTTTAGACAATAAATCAAAATTAAAAAAAATCGCACCTGCTCTTTTTTACAGTGTAGGGTACTACCAGTGAGACAAATAATATCAAAATAATAGAAACTTCTCAAACAGCTCTAACTCAAAATATTGAAAATTCTGAGTTAAAGGGGTGTAAAATTCAGTTCGACAGCTTCAGACGTGATAAAAATTGACCTTTTTGAACTGGACCAAATCACTCCTTAACATAAAGATTCATCACTCAATTTTTTTTTACATGTAATTACACCCCCCTTCGTAATATTTCATGCATTCAATATCAAGAAATAAATTGGGAAAGTGTATCAAATAAAAAATTATTGAAAGTTCTACACTGTTTACATAAGGGACTATATTCGTAGACAACAAAAATCAAAGGACGATAACGGAGTCCTTGGACCTAATTAACACCATCATGTATTATTTGTGAAGTTGATACAGAATATTTATCAACAAGGTCTTGGTAACTTCCGATGAACTTTTTTTTTAGGAAAAGGACGAGACGTTCTTAGATATACATTGAACCTTTGGTTCATAAACTTTCGGAATGGTGAAAAACATTCAAAGATATAATTATTATTTGTTTTATTTTCAAGGAACGTGTACTGATCCTGGTTATTTTGCATGTGCACATACTTGGGGATGTTGTCCAAATGGTTACGATTGTACTGCAACAGAATGCACTAAGCCTTATCATTATCATGCATCAACATCAGATTCTAGTGCATCAAATGTTTGGTAAGTAAATTTAATAAAAAGAAGGAAAAAAAAGAAAAAAATCTCAAATCCGTCTAAGGTCAACTTTGCAATAGGGGGCTTAAACCTTGGTTTCTTAATAATTTCGAAATTTATAAAAGATCTATTTATTCTCCTTAACGAAAAATAGGATTTATCTATAAGAAATTAATCTCTGACGTATCAACGTTCTTCACAGACACTGGTGACGTTATGTAAAGTCTGAGTAGCAGCTCCAAGCTCTTGAATATCGAACGAGTTGGGAAATGTATATTTGCTATGCAAATGAAGTTGGTAACAAACCATATTAATCGTATTTAAGTGTTGATGTTTTGATTCATAAATCCTACAAATTTTCAAAACTGCATTTTCCATTGAAAAATATTATAACGAAAGAAAAGAAATATAGCAGAAGAAATATAATTATATCTGTTTATTTTTTATGTAATTATTTATCATGTTTATATGTAAATTTATTTATTGATTTTCACCATTATGCATAATAGTTTATTAGTATCAGAAATTTATTGATAGGCAAATAATTGGATACTGCATAAGTGGTCTAGTTGGTCTCTTTTTCCTAGCTGCTTTCTTTGTGGCCTGCTGTGCAAAGTGTAAACAGTCATGTGGTAAGTTATACTTATGTTATATCTAAAATTATGAGACGAGCAAAGATAATTATAACATTGCTTTATTTCTGCATTATCAAATTTAACCATATTTTTTTCCATACTTGATTTGATAAAAAATGATATGTCGATCAAACATTGATCTGACAGCAATTCAACAATAAAAATAATCAAAAGACATCTAAACGGCAACATACAGTCTTCAATTATAGAAGTCTGTCTACACAATATGCCAACCTCCGAATTTACCTCTACTTTAAAAAAAAATGTAAATAATTTAGTTCTATAATTACTACTAATCTTGATCTCCAAATAACGAAAACATTTAAGTTATGATAAAAAATTAATCTCAGATATTAAACATACAATTGATGGTATTTTTAAACGCTATTTAAATATTTGAAATAAGAAGATGTTATATGATCGTAACATGTTCATTAAATACATAAAGAACCAACTCTTTTCATCGATAACAATGTCTTACGATTCGAGGCACATTTTTGTCTTGCACGAAATTGAGAATGGAAATGGGGAATGTATCAAAGAGACAACAACCCGACCATAGAAAAAACAACAACAGAAGATCACCAACAGGTCTTCAATGTAACGAGAAATTCCCGCACCCGGAGGCGTCCTTCAGCTGGCCCCTACACAAACATATACTAGTTCAGTGATAATGAACGCCATACTAATTTCCAAACTGTACACAAGAAAAAAAATTAAAATAATACAAGACTAACAAAGACCAGAGGCTTCTGACCTGGGACAGGGGCAAAAATGCTGCGGGGTTAAACATGTTTATGAGATCCCAACCCTCCTCCTATACCTCTAGCCAATGTAGAAAAGTAAACGCATAACAATACGTACATTTAAAATTCAATTCAAAAGAAGTCCGAGTATGATGTCAGAAGATGTAACCAAAGTAAAATAAACAAAATGACATTTATACATAAATAACAACAGACTACTAGTAGTTAACTGACATGCAATATCTAGACATCAATTAAACTGATTGAAAGATTATGATTTCATCATATGAATATCAGGCACAATCCTTCCCGCTAGGGGTTAAGTATCATACCATCATAACAGATATGAGAAGAACATAACCCGTGTCATGCCAACAACTGGTTTTTGAATAAATGTGTTTAGTTCCGATGCAAAAACCCTATAAGTGAATCAATATTAACGCCAAAATATGCAATCAATAATGACCTTTCGTAACTTTATCCCTAACTAATTCTATTTAAAGGTTTTGTTAGTTCATATATATATGTATCTAATATTATTTGGTTGGATATAATGCAACATTGTAAACTTATTTATTTGATCGGTTGTCCGAAAAAAATCACTTCTTTTAAGCTTTCGTTTAACATGGGGAGACATTCACAAACATTGAAAGCATGCAGCAACCACTTGTTTCCTGTTAAAACAATTCATATTAGTTAGTTACGTTTCTTGATATTGTTTGTGAAACAGGCGTTAACTCTTAACGTGTTCAAGTTCGTCCGTAACGTTAATTGCAGAAACATATTCCATATTGCCTGATATAACCCGAACACTCCATTTTAAAACACAAAGGTATCATTTGCGCCCATAAAAAAATCACCTAATTGCACCAATTCTATAAATTTAGAATGTACCTAATAAATAGACTCGGATTTACACCGTATATAAAATATAATAAAGCAATATGGATTGCAGGGTTTTTTTATTATAAGAGCGCAATTTTTGCGTGTGAAATGTGTACACAAATGTTGATAAATAGGGATATAACTTTCAACAGAAGACATAAGAAAAGACTGAGAACTTTACACGACCATATAACTGTACGAATTTTCTTTTCAGAAAAACCAGGACAAGTTGGAGCAATGGACACACAGACTGGTGGTCAGAATAGAGCAGCAACGACAATCCGATATTAAAAAAAACTGTATCTAGATAGAATTTATACTTTTCTCATGTACAATCAATAATTAACTAAGGGCTTGTATTTACCAGTTCCCTCGCCCAACACCTTTACAAAATTAGACACACGTATGGAATTTTCTCATTGTTGACGACATTACGATTACCTACATGTACATGTATAGTTGTTAATTTGTGTGTCATTAAAATTCTTGTGAAGAGTTGTGTCATTATCAATCATACCCTATCTTTCTTTTTATAATTACAGTTTGGCTTCGCTTGTATTTATTTGTTTTTTATTAGTAATGTTTAAATTGTTATTACAGGTTTACCACTGATTATGTTCTCTCTTTTATTATTTAAATTTTTAATTATAACTTCTTGATTGTATTTGTTTGTAAAATGAATTTATTTTGTAATGTTTTACTAAAGTGTTATTTATTTTTTTTATTTTTTTTAAGACCGAACTTTGAATTTATCAAGCATGTTGCAGTTGCTAATAAATAAACAAATGAACTTAATAATATATTTGTAAAAAGTAAAAAAATGATTCTGAAACTTATATTTGGATAAGACCGCTTTCGAAAAGGTTCATGTTAATTCCTGTGATTATATTATAGGTACATATCTGTTAATTTAGGTGTTAAAGCTGAACTTGGTGGACAACCAATAGAAACACATATAAAAACTCAAGCAATTCTTTTTTGGGCTAGATTGAATATTGAAAACATCAACCCATTACTAAAAAAAAGTTATACATTAATTAAACACCTTGGTTCTGAGGAATTAATACTTGGTTCACTTTTACACAAGGAATGAATATTGATATAAAAAAAAATCTTGTCAAAATATGGAACAAGTAAAAATACAAAAGATTTGGATTAGGAATATTTCAAGCAACTTTTATTCAGAATTACTGGAAAATAAAATAAATAGATTAAACGAAAATAACTTTACTAAAGTATTAAAGTCAAACAAGACCAAGAATACTAAGATATTAAAATTTTGAGACTACACATTTAGTTCCATGTTGGAAACAACACAGTTGCTTATCTTTTGCTTCGGCTTAAATATTTACCGAACTGAATGTCTCTAGGATATTCACATTTGAGAGAAGGAAGATGAGGAAGCCTTGGTGGGATGACACCCTTACATTACTATGGAATGAAGTATGTGCAGCTGAACGTATTTGGCGTACAAATCCTAACCGTAACGAAAGGGAAAGTGCACGTCATGTATTTTTGAAGCCACGTAAAACTTTTGACAAAAACTGCCAACAAGCGATAAGACAATACTGGTATTGTAGTCAAGACGAACTTTGCGCCGTTCAAAATGGTAAACCCCGGGAGTTCTGGAAGAAAATAGGAAGAATTGGTGTTGGAAGTTGTGAAATAAGTATTGACGAAGTTGAAAATGTATTGATTAAAGCAAAAAATGACAAAGCGCCAGATATTGATTTGATACCTATAGAGTTGTATAGAAATGATACACTTTTATGTGTTTTACATAATTCATTTAATAAGTGTTTTTAAATTGGTAAAATCCCATCCATGTGAAGTTAAAGGATAATAACACCTTTACCTAAGTGTTCTACAGCAGACGCTAGGGATCCTTTGTCATATCGGGGCATTAAATTGGCACCATATAGTTATAAATTATTTTGTAGCATTTTGAATAATATACTTGTATCTTGGTTAGAAACTAAAAATGTTTTACACGATGAGCAAAACGGTTTTCGTGGTAGAACTACTATTTATCATTTAAGTACGCTTACATATATTATTGAAACCAGAAAATTACGAAAATTATCTATGTTTGCAGTGTTTATAGATTTTAAAAAAGGCATACGACACGTTTAGTAGAAATTTGTTGTTTATTGAACTTAATTATCTAGGTAAACATTTTTTGTGTGTTATTAAAGCTATTTATTCTCAAGTTGAATGTGCTATTAAATTAAATGGGTAACGACTGAATGGTTTAGGGTAAACTCAGGCGTAAAACAAAGCTGTGTTCTGTTGCCCATTAAATTTTGATGGAATGGCTAAAGCTGTAGACAAATCAGCGAACAGGGCATTAAGTTTGATTATTGTAAAGAGTAAGGCCGGTGGAGGTTTTTAGTACAGTACATTTACAAAACTATTTGATAGCCTGGCCTGGCCAGTAATAAGTTATGGTGCAGCCATTTGGGGCACCAGATATTTTTCATGTATAAATGCTGTCCAGAACAGAGCTATCAGGTCTTTTATGGGTGTGGATAAATATACCCCGAACGATGCAATTCAAGGGGATACCTCCAAGTGTTAAGCAGTGGATTGTGTTTTTCAACACTGGGCTATGTGTAACATAACGTGCAGAGACAGATTGAATTATAGAATATTTAAAAGGTGTTATAGAAATGCTCGTAATAAGAGAAGAAATTGTTGTTTTAGGATTTAGTCTAAGTTTTAAGAATGTAATTTAGATTTGTATACTGATTTAAATAATGTATTGTGTAAACAAAATATTATGCAGGTAGAAGAATTTTTACTTGATAAGAATATAGAAAACTGGCAAAATAGACTATTGACACAAGATGTTGGTAAAATTGTGGATTTATAAATTGTTTAAAGACAGTATTAAAACATTTGACTTCTCTACTCTTTACACAAGTATTCCACATTCCAAACTTAAAGACAAATTAAAAGAGTTGGTATTACTTTGCTTCATAAAAAAGAATGGCCAACGTAGATACAAGTATCTTGTCTTAGGGAGGGATAAATCCTACTTTTTAAAGAATCACTCTGATTCAAACAAAAACTTCTCTGAAACCGATATTATCAATATGCTTGATTTCTTGATTGACAACATATTTGTTACGTTCGGAGGACGTGTTTTTCAACAGACTGTCGGCATCCCAATGGGAACAAACTGTGCCCCTCTACTTGCTCACTTGTTTCTTTATCATTATAAGGCTGACTTCATGCAGGAACTTCTTAGGCAGAAAGATAAGAAGTTAGCAATATCCTTTAACTCTACTTTCCGCTATATAGATGACGTTCTTGCACAAAACAATTCAAAATTTGGTGACTATGTGGAACGCATCTATCCCATCGAATTGGAGATAAAGGATACTACATATACAGTTAAGTCAGCTTCATATCTTGACTTACATATAGAAATTGACAATGAGGGTCGGTTGAAGACCAAACTTTACGACAAAAGAGATGATTTCAGCTTTCCAATTGTGAACTTTCCATTTCTAAGTAGCAACATTCCAGCAGCACCTGCATATGGGGTATATATCTCTCAATTGATACGATATTCCCGTGCTTGCATTTCCTATCATGATTTTCTTGATAGAGGGTTACTGCTCACAAGGAAGCTATTAAATCAAGAGTTCCAAATGGTGAAGTTGAAATCATCCCTTCGTAAATTTTACGGACGCCATCACGAGTTGGTTGACCGTTATGGAATAACCGTTTCACAAATGATATCGGATATGTTTCTTACGTCGTAACTACAATCTCCTTCCCTTTCATGAATTTGACCTACCGAATTAGACTATTTACCGAATTTGTAATCACATAAGCAACACGACGGGTGCCGCATGTGGAGCAGGATCTGCTTACCCTTCCGTAGCACCTGAGATCACCCCTAGTTTTTGGTGGGGTTCGTGTTGTTTATTCTTTAGTTTTCTATGTTTTGTCATGTGTACTATTGTTTTTCTGTTTGTCTTTTTCATTTTTAGCCATGGCGTTGTCAGTTTGTTTTAGATTTATGAGTTTGACTGTCCCTTTGGTATCTTTCGTCCCTCCTTTATGGAAGTGAATTATATTTATCTAAAAAAATAATCTTATAGATATAGAAGAGCTTTTGCTAAATTTAAATGTGGAGTAGCTCCGTTGAGAATTGAAAAAGAGCGGTATGAAAATAAAAATGTAGACGAAAGAGTGTGTTTTATGTGTAATGATAACATAGAAGACGAAAACATGTTATACTATCATGTCCTTTATATGCAGATTTGCGCTTTTGTCTATATAGGGGAGCTATGAAGTATAATGTAGATTTTACTGATTTGTCTGATGATGATAAATTTGTTTATTTATTTAAAAACATTAATTGTTAAGATATGGTTGCCAAAACCTGCTTTGATATTTTAAGTAGAAGAAATACCTTTTTATATTTTTGAAATGAAATTATTTTAATAATCGTATGTATTTTAACTTGTTTTATATTGAAATTGTTTTACAGTCTCTCATAATTCTTACTAGAATGGTACTTGTATTTTATATTTGTGTATTGTCTGTTTTATATTGTGTATATACTCTGTATGTACTGTATATTTATGTATTACAAGTAGTGAGACTTTAATAAAATATTGAATCTTGAATCTTGAATCTGAGATTAAAGGTGGAAATGTCGGTGGGATATTAGTCATAATGGGCGAAATTAACGCTGATATGTCATAACGCTACTACACATGTCTAAAATATTGAAAGGTTTTGATAATAAACCAGAACAAAATTGGTTAGATTGTGGTGTTACAATAAACAAATAAGACATGTTATCGATCGGCAATAGAGAAGTTCCAAACCATATGAGTATATCGACCATACAAGTATGGCCCGGGTTATTGACAAAATGGAAATCGAATAGGTATCTTGTAAATTAAGAGATTAAAAAAATGACTTATGCAATCATTATTGAATGATTTAGGAATAATTGATTTTTTTCACAAGTGAGAATTACTGTAAGAATCATTCTAACATGTTCATTATTGACCTTTTAGAGCACCATATGCCGACTATGAAAGAATTCCTAGTAATATCTAATGAATAGTTGAACAAGAAAAATGCTTAATTCGTATGAACTTTGGTCAGTCAACTATCATTCTACTCATAATTCAATCTTTGTTGGTATTTAAAGTGTTTTTATTTTCAAAATTTCTAAATAATTTCATTTTTCTTTTTTATTTAGCGAGAAATTGTTCCTTTTTTAGTAATCTTTAAATAACATTGTTACTATAAACTATCGTTTTGACAATACATATATTGAAAATATGTTTTCATAACTGAAAAGTAATTTACATGTACAAAGAAGAGAGGACAAAAGGCTCATACTCTAAACATCGTGTTTTCACTTACTTTATTTATTCGAAAAAAATACCTTAAAATACACAAAAATTAAATGATTTACAATTGATAATTTAAAATGGACATAAAAACTTGAACATTCATTGTGATTGATAAATTGGTAATTGGTTAAATATGGTCCAGTGGCAATTATTTGATTTCAAGCATGTTCAGGACAATCCTGAGATTAAAATCATTTAGTTCCAGGTTGGAAACAATACCTATACACAGTTGGTTAACTTTTTCTTCACTGTATTTGCGTTGGTACATGTTCACTGGTATTTTACAGATGAATCAATAGAGATATGTTTAGTCATGGTATAAGTATATGAATATTGTGCATTTTTAATCAATATTGCATTATTTAAGTTCTATACACATTACATATATATTACATTTGAATGTTTGCTTCCGCTTAAATATTTACCAAACTGAATGTCTCTAGGATATTCACATTTGATGACAAATGAAAAACACATACTATTTTTTGTATTGTTTTTGATATTATGACAAAGTAGGTGCAGGGTATATTATCAATAGTTTTATGTAATTGTTTGTACAAAACCTACCACGAACATTTAATACAGCTTTACTCAGTGCATTGTACGTGTGAAATACGAGATAAATGAAGTACAATTCAATGTCGTACATTTTTATAATAATTCTTCTCGTTTGTGACTTTTCATTTGCTCTCAATCATTTCTATGGTAAGTATATGAAGATTTTACGCAATGGTAACAAGTATTTAAATTATTAAATCATACATTTATTGCAGTCGCGATATAGACTAATATATATACTGACGGACGTATAAAGCACAACCTTCGATATATAAGTTTTTGTGGTTTTCGTTTTCAAAATACACATATATTGAACAGAAGTTTGATTCATTTCTTCATTGTCTAAGGTAAGTTTGAAATTCGAAAGTTCAATTGATTACGTCACGCCTATCGTTCAATTCATGTGGTACATGTATGCACTTAAGGATGTACACCTCCCGAGGAACCAATAATTTCTAGAATTTGCGAACCTCTGGCCTTGAAGACGGGCCGCTACTCCAGGCCGCAAGTTCCAATTGAAGATATACTTTCAATGTATTGCAATCTCGAACATGTAGAGACTAAAAACATATTCCGATGGAGTGTCCTATATATGGAGACATAAGATATGATTTATTTTGTGAATGTACTTATTCAATTGAGAATTTTGATAACATGCATATGGACGGCAGGTTTATATACGTAATAAGAACCGTGCAAAGTCAGAAATGTTTATGTAAAATTTAAAGAAATGTTTGATGAAAAAGACATTATTTACATTTGATTTAAGATATACAATGTTTTATTTTGTTAGCCAAGATTCTGTCTTAGTTTTAAACATTATGCATATTTGTTTTTCTCAAATCTTTAATATAAGGTATTTTTATTTATTGAGACTTCTATTTTTTATGTTTATTTCTATTTTAGAAGACAACTGATAACTTTATTTTTAATAAGAACTCTAATAGTGTAATTCATATAATTATTATTAACATTTTATATATTCAATTGTATTTTTGAAAGCGATTTTGAAAATTTAATTCATAACTCTAGAAATAGTTACAAATTAACATGCAGTTTATTGTAAATATGTATATGTATGTTTTTAAAGTATCCCATAAGTCAACTGTTTGGCTGGGCATTGATTGAATTTTACAAATATTACTTAAATTTATTTTTATATATGTATTGTATCAATCAATGTGTGATACTAAAAAAATAAATAATTAAAAATAAAAATAAAATATATATAATCACAAATACAACCGATAACACTCAAAACAATATCAGATCAGATTTACAAATGAAACTTCGTTACTAAATACATTTTGTACATGAACGCTGGATAAACTAATACAGAGACACGTTTTAAAACAATGTGAATTAGCACTCAGTAAAACAGTCATAATCGGGAATAGGTCATCGGGTGCTCGGTACATTAAATACTAGACGACGTAACTGGTGAACCATAATCTAAGACTGGGCAAACATGTCCTTGTAATAGTTAGTTTAGACACAGACACATCGTATAGATCAATCAATTCGTGATGGTGTCTTTAAAATTTGCGAAGTGTCATTTTTAAACTTTCCTCCTCTTAACTTTGTTACAGCAGTTTGAGCGTAAGAAGCACACTCCTGTATATGAAGTCCGTATTGCGTGAACATGCCTGACACTAACGTAACAACATAGTAATGTTAACATCATACGAGGGGGCATAGGGTATGTTACCTCTGAGAAATAGGAAATTGATAATTTGGAAGTTGAAATCATCCTGTTTGTCATAGATTTTAGTGTGAAGTCGTCTTACTGTGTCAACATTGAGAAAGAGATAAAGGTATGAAGCAATCTTTCTAATATCAGCAGTATCCTTAATTGCAAGTTCACTGAACACACTGATTTAAATAACTTAAAGTCCCGGATTACAATTACATCAAATGCACGAGAGCACCGAAGCAAAACACGGAAAGTAAACAAGGGGAAACACTAAGCACGCCCATCGAACCAAACACGATGAAACCAGAAATATAACGTCAAAACAAGGAAATACGTGAAATAAAAAGGCCGAAAACGTTGCACGAAAATAACCCTTTACTAAGAGAAAAGATCTTCCTACATGTAAAGTATCTCCATAAGTCAAGGTAAATGAATTTTTGATTCTACTGACTAAACTTTTATTCGCTTCTTGAAAATTAAATATGAGTTTACATACAATGTTTCCTGTCTTCACTTAATCTTCTGATGCCAATTTATTTAAAAGAGGGACGAAAGACATCAAAGGGACAGTCAAACTCGTAAATCTAAAACAAACTGACAACGCCATGGCTAAAAATGAAAAAGACAAACAGAAAAACAATAGTACACATGACACAACATAGAAAACTAAAGAATAAACAACACGAACCCCACCAAAAACTAGGGGTGATCTCAGGTGCTCCGGAAGGGTAAGCAGATCCTGCTCCACATGCGGCACCCGTCGTGTTGCTTATGTGATTACAAATCCGGTAAATAGTCCAACTCGGCAGGTCAAATTCATGAAAGGGAAGGGGATTGTAGTTACGACGTAAGGAACATATTCGTTATCATTTGTGAAACGGTTATTCCATAACGGTCAACCAACTCGTGATGGCGTCCGTAAAATTTACGAAGGGATGATTTCAACTTCACCATTTGGAACTCTTGGTTTAATAGCTTCCTTGTGAGCAGTAACCCTCTATCAAGAAAATCATGATAGGAAATGCAAGCACGGGAATATCGTATCAATTGGGAGATATATACCCCGTATGCAGGTGCTGCTGGAATGTTGCTACTTAGAAATGGAAAGTTCACAATTGGAAAGCTGAAATCATCTCTTTTGTCGTAAAGTTTTGTCTTCAACCGACCCTCATTGTCAATTTCTAGATGTAAGTCAAGATATGAAGCCGACTTAACTGTATCTGTAGTATCCTTTATCTCCAATTCGATGGGATAGATGCGATCCACATAGTCACCAAATTTTGAATTGTTTAGTGAAAGAACGTCATCTATATAGCGGAAAGTAGAGTTAAAGGATATTGCTAACTTCTTATCTTTCTTCCTAAGAAGTTCCTGCATGAAGTCAGCCTCATAATAATAAAGAAACAAGCCAGCAAGTAGAGGGGCACAGTTTGTTCCCATTGGGATGTCGACAGTCTGTTGAAAAACACGTCCTCCGAACGTAACAAATATGTTGTCAATCAAGAAATCAAGCATCTTGATAAGATCGGTTTCAGAGAATTTTTTGTTTGAATCAGAATGGTTCTTTACAAAGTATGATTTATCCCTCCCTAAGACAAGATACTTGTATCTACGTTGGCCATTCTTTTTTATGAAGCAAAGTAATACCAACTCTTTTAATTTGTCTTTTAGTTTGGAATGTGGAATAATTGTGTAAAGAGTAGAAAAGTCAAATGTTTTAATACTGTTACAAAATGAAAGAGAGTTAGATTGTATGTACTCTAAAAGATCTTTGGAATTTTTAAGTATCCACATCTGATTCACGCCACCTCTAGAATAGGCAGTTTCACAATAACTTTGAAGCCCGTCTTTGATTGCTGATAAAATGGATGTTAATAATTTAGAAAGGGGTTTCGTGGAGCACTTGGAAGACCCAGCAATATACCGTTGTTTGTAAGGACACTTATGTAGTTTAGGTATCCAATACAGTGATGGAAGATCCAGTTCTTCATCTTTGGTTGAAATACCAAAGGAACAAAGAACAGACCTATGATTATCCAGGATTTCCTCTTTGGTAAGTGTCGTGAGGGTATATGTTGGGTTTCCAAGTGAATTGTCTATACCTAACTCGTTTATCAAGCAATTAATGTAATGACTTTTACAGATAAAAACGATGTTATTTGGGGCTTTGTCTGCGGGGACAACAATATATTTATCATGGAGGTCAGATAGGTGTTTAGCAACATTTGGATCTTTGAAGATTGACGTAGCATTGGCATTGATGGACCCATTCAGTTTCTTAATTCTGATTTGTATTAACGACCTCACTGCCTTAATCCATTCGGATAGAGTGTCTACGTCTTCCTTCTCGCGCTTAGCCCATTGCCTGGCATAATCCTCGACTGAATCCATCAAAATTTTAAAGTTGTGTTTCCAATTGATGGATTTAGGCTCACGATATTTCGGACCTTTCGATAACACGTTTCGTAGAGAAGTGTTATTAACAATGTTAAGGTCACCGGTACTAACGTGGCCAGCAGGATTATATGTGAATTGGGAACTAGCACAAGTGCAATCAGGAGGTTTAGACTTGAAGTCGTCAATATCGAGATCCTGCAAAACGCGTTTGTAATTGAAAATTTTAGTTGCAATAGGTTTGGTATAGGTATAAGAAATTATTGGTACAGACTGGTCTTTGAAATAAGGAGGTATTTTCGATTGAACTAATTTATGATGAAGGATATTGCCTAGGTTGACGCCATCGATACCTTTGTTGGCAAAGGAAAGATTTAGAAAAGATCTTTTCTCTTTTTCATCTTTTCCAATGCGAATTGGCTTGAAAAGTCTGTGACTAGCAATATCCGAAATTATAGCTTGTAGTTTGTATTGGTTTGAATGAGGGTTTGTTACAGTGGATTCCAAACATAAATTGAACAGAGAAAGAAGTTTTGAAAGGGGTAATGAATAAAGTTTCGTGCGAATGTGATGAATACCTAACGGTTTTTGTATGCATGGCAGCAAGTCATTAATAGAGACATCATGCAGAGAGGGTGATGTATAATGACGATGGCCATGACTACGTCTACGTCGAGGAGTCGAGTTGAAAATATTCATCACATTCACCGAGTTACACGAAGGACTAGATAGAATACCTATACCATCAATTTTGTCATTGCAGCCATACGGTGTTGCAGTTCCCAATTGTCTAATCCAGTAGTCTTCTTTTTGTCTACGGAGAGTCGTTGAAAGATTCGGATTGTTCGAGCTATGGTATATTTTTTCAATAATTCGAACTGTCATAGAAACGATGGAATGATCGGGCTGATTGAAATGCTGGTATAGAATGTCGTTAGCATTGAGGTTAATGTCTGATCTATGACCGCACATACGTTTGTTTAGCCTTCCTTTCGTTTCACCGACGTATACAAAGCCGCAAAGGTTGCACTCTAATCCGTAGACGACATTTATCGATTTACAATTCAGATCATCGTAACTTCTGGTAAAATATGACTTCTTGGTCAAATTGCTATAGAATTCAGCATCTGTAATTAAAATAGCACAAGTTTTGCAGCCTTTGGTCTCACATTTTGAAATGCGACAGTGTTGTACTGTGTCATCAAAAACCAAAATGTCTTTAAGGAGAACTGAACAAGGCTGTATATGTGTAATATTGCTGTTGTCACTAGGACGATGATATGAATGAGTCGTGTTTGGGTTATTTGTCATGTCTGGTGATGAGGGGACACCTGTCGTATCAGACGACATCGTGTCCATGGTGACGTCTGTTTCGGACCTTTTTATACTGGGCGACGTCCGAGCCAGTTTCCTGTTAGTTCTTCGTAAGTTCATGCAATTGTAGTTTTGCTACTGGGCGGATGATGTCCTCGGGGACAAAATGTCCACCAGCAGAGACATCGACCCAGTGGTAATAAAAGAGGGACGAAAGACACCAAAGGGACAGTCAAACTCGTAAATCTAAAACAAACTGACAACGCCATGGCTGAAAATGAAAAAGACAGACAGAAAAACAATAGTACACATGACAAAACATAGAAAACTAAAGAATAAACAACACGAACCCCACCAAAAACTAGGGGTGATCTCAGGTGCTCCGGAAGGGTAAGCAGATCCTGCTCCACATGCGGCACCCGTCGTGTTGCTTATGTGATTACAAATCCGGTAAATAGTCCAACTCGGCAGGTCAAATTCATGAAAGGGAAGGGGATTGTAGTTACGACGTAAGGAACATATCCGATATCATTTGTGAAACGGTTATTCCATAACGGTCAACCAACTCGTGATGGCGTCCGTAAAATTTACGAAGGGATGATTTCAACTTCACCATTTGGAACTGTTGGTTTAATAGCTTCCTTGTGAGCAGTAACCCTCTATCAAGAAAATCATGATAGGAAATGCAAGCACGGGAATATCGTATCAATTGGGAGATATATACCCCGTATGCAGGTGCTGCTGGAATGTTGCTACTTAGAAATGGAAAGTTCACAATTGGAAAGCTGAAATCATCTCTTTTGTCGTAAAGTTTTGTCTTCAACCGACCTTCATTGTCAATTTCTAGATGTAAGTCAAGATATGAAGCCGACTTAACTGTATCTGTAGTATCCTTTATCTCCAATTCGATGGGATAGATGCGATCCACATAGTCACCAAATTTTGAATTGTTTAGTGAAAGAACGTCATCTATATAGCGGAAAGTAGAGTTAAAGGATATTGCTAACTTCTTATCTTTCTTCCTAAGAAGTTCCTGCATGAAGTCAGCCTCATAATAATAAAGAAACAAGTCAGCAAGTAGAGGGGCACAGTTTGTTCCCATTGGGATGCCGACAGTCTGTTGAAAAACACGTCCTCCGAACGTAACAAATATGTTGTCAATCAAGAAATCAAGCATCTTGATAAGATCGGTTTCAGAGAATTTTTTGTTTGAATCAGAATGGTTCTTTACAAAGTATGATGCATAAGTTGTGATGCAACGTCTTGCAGAAACTTGACGTGTGATCTTTTAAGTATATCAGTATGGCGGCCGAAATGACATAAAAGTGTTAATACGCCATTATATACCTGCTGGTATTTTGTAGGTATAACTCATAGCTTTTATATCCAAAAACGATATCATATTAAATTATTTTCTTTTGTGTTTATTTTTGAAGGAGTATGTACTAAATATGGTTACTATCACTGTTCTGGTTATAGATGATGTTGTCCTGACGGATATAAATGCAGCGGTTATTCAGAATGCTACAAAAGAATATATTATTCACCAGGCTCATCAAATGTTGGGTAGGTATAAAAACGTAATTAATTTTAAAATAAAACTATATGCAAAACATGAAACAACGAACGAGCACTAAAAACAGTATAAAGGAAGATTTCGTTTCAATCCTAACACTTAGAGTACATTTCAAAACTTTAAAAAAAAGATTGACGACCCTAACTAACCATTTTAGACTAATATAAAAATTATTGACACCAATGATTTGTACAGTAAGACACAAATAACTCTTGTCATATATATTGTTGATGTTGGTATTTTTGTGAGAGAAGTAGCGATAGAAGGCAACAGAAAAAAAGCCGTAGTACATGTATATTGAAGATTAAGTAGTTGCGACAGTGGAAGGGTAGTGAAAGTATATTCAGTATTATTTTAATCATTACTATTATTAGTAGAAGAAGTGGTTGTATAATTGCAGTATTGTTATTAGTAGACGCAGCAGCTACACTAGTTGTAGTACTATAGTATTATAAGAAGTAAAATTGAGAATGGAAATGGGGAATGTGCCAAAGAGACAACAACCCGACCAAAGAGTAGTTTTTTTACACTATTTTTTTTAAATTTTTTTTTTTTTTATTATCTTAGTGCAATTGTTGGAGGAGTCATTGGTGGTCTAGTTGGCCTTGTTTTTCTTTGTGCTTGTATGTGTGCATGTTGTTCAAAATTATCAGGTAAGAATTAATAGAAAATACATAACTATAATTAAATGGCTTGAAATTGTTGTTAACTTCCCGTCAATCCTTGACAACTGAACACACAATGAATCTAGAAAGTTAGTGCGGAACTTATTTAAACCTGGCTAGCTTTGATCATAAGTATTTCGGGGTTTTATAGGACTTAAATTCAGAATAGAAAAATACCAATCTAATGAATTTTAAATTGCAAACGAAAATAATAGAGCAGTATTTTATGAGCGATTCTGGTTCCCACTACATACATTTTTTCATGATTTATTATCATTTATACTTTAAATTATACTATGGTGAGCAGTGGTATTTTGATATTTACCTTATATATAGATATGTGTGCATACTTCTGGTAAGATTGCAGAAAAAAATGGATAGTCTTGTAAATAACTTTCAATATTTATATTTAACCCAAAAACTATAGTCAGGTGTTGTTCTAAAATTCCTGACTATTGAAATTCAAATAACAGATATAAAAAAACAAAAAAAAAAGGTATTTCGGGGCCACGGTGCCTAAGTGGCCTAAGAAGTTCTACTACTATATTCACAAGCCAGTCAACATTGAGGTTGTGAGTTCGATTTTCGCTCGTGCAGGTGCATTCAAGTCCAATATTTATTGACTAGAATTGTCAATTTTCCTTTCGAAGATCGCTAGATTTTATTCCCCGACACTCCGGTTTCCTCCACACATAAAATTTGAGCGCCACGAAATAGCCCAAAATTTCCCCAAACAATCAATCGTAAGTATCACATCATTCCTGGCATAGACACCTAATATATAATATGTCACAATATCTTAATGGAATGGTCATTGTGCATGCTTTATTTTCAGATGAATGTTGCACAGGAAAGGTTGAATCAACAAAAACGCAATCAGATGGTCATAATATAACGAGAGCAATGGAAAATCGTCAAGAAGCTGGTAGAAGTTTAGAAACCAGCCTTCCTATTCAAGAAGGCCCGTCGATGCCGAGTATTGCCGACCCAGCATATCCCCCGCCTTCTTACCATTTGTAGTTTTATTATTTGAGATATGGGAACATTGTGATATCGATAATTTGCAACATTTTTTGTTGTTGAAAATAAACATATTTGCAATTATGTCATGTCACATTTGTTTGGTGTATGCTGCTAGAGAGTATTGATAAAGGCACTCAATGTGTTTATTTATTTATCCTTTTATTTCTTCATATTTATTTTTCTATATAATTTAGCGCACTGTTATATCAAATGTTTTGCTTTTTCATCTATAATCATTACTTTGTCCCCTACAATCTTTAGATTTTTGGCCAATCATTCTCAATTATATGTCTCCTCATCAAGACCCTTATGTTAATATTTGCAAATGTAAATGTGCAGTATAATAACATGAATTGTACACAACATTATAATACAGAATCATGATAAGTCTGTGGATAAAAACAGTACTTTTCGCTGTAAATTACGAAAAGTGACAAGATAACTATTCCACCCGAAGAATATTATGCCTTTCGTACTCTTTTTAGTACTGTATATCACTTATTGTAAGTGATAACAAATGTAACAAATGGGTAATGGAGGTCTCAAAATATAGTATACCCCAAGCAACGGAGTTGTGAAGGGTATAATGTTTTGGTCCGACCGTCTGCCCGTCCGTCAGTCCTCAAGTCCTGTTCTTTTCATCGCAACTTCTCTGAAACCTTACAACATTATTTCATGAAACCTCACCACAGAATTTCATGAAACCTTTTAGATTATAAGGACATACTAATTAGATGTGCATATCGACAGGAAATTATGATACATTTTTTTTCTTTCCTACAGATATTTTATTTGTCTAGAGGGGTGTGTGAGCGTGCTAATTAAATATTTTTAATTTGTACAGTGTTTGTTTACTTGTTTTTGTTTCAAGATGGGCGAACGATACCAGAGGTACAGTCAAACTTCATTTCAATTATTTTTTTTATAATGTGTCTTGTTACGTTGTGATGTCTTATGTTGGGGTGGAAATTCGCGCCTGTTTACATGTTTAAACCCGCTGTCTGTGTATGCACATTTCTTAAATCAGGATCATGTTGTTATCGTTTAATAGTGTGGTTCTTATGACTGGAAATCAAAGACATAGACAATAAAACAAGACAAACTTCTCATATATGGACACTCTCTAAGAAGTTTTGTGGTAATTTTGGTGAAATTTGCAGTATTTTGCGGAAGCTTGTTGTCAACTTGTTGGCTTTGTTCGTGTGGTTCATATGTCCAGTCAGGAGTCTACTTCGTCAACATTATTTCCCCATTACGCCAGTTCATTTTCACAATCGTAGAAATGAAAGCCATTGTAGGGATGACGCGCTACCAATTTTGTTCTTGGAAACCGAAAAAAATATCCACATTGCACCATTACGATCCCTATATGTGAGTTGTATTTTAAAAGACAAATGTATCAACTAGCTAATGAGCATCAGTTAATAATCTTGTCTGCATTGATTCAACTTAAAACTATTGTCTGATCGGTCGTCAGGTGGAATTTTCATAAACATTTAAAAAAATTCAAAAAAAAAGGTGCACTCCATTTTCTCTTTTCAATACAATTGTTACCCTTTTTTTGGAATTTTTTCTTCTGTCACATAATGAAAGGGCAGACACAAAAATTACTAAACTAATAGTTTTTTATATGTTTTCCGTCCGTGGTAATTTTTTCAAAAAAATCGGACGTTATGCATTTTCTTCATCCAACTTGAAAGATACCCATGTCGTCGACTTGATATCTAATTGTTCTGCTTAAATATGTACTAGATAAATTTAAAACTTATGCAAATGGTGATTTTAAAATAAAACACCTCGTAATTGAGAAGAAAATTGCAATTTTGTTTGTTTCTTTTAACTTTTAAAAATTTTGTTACTATAGTAAACAATACAGTAAACATTTATCGCCTTCTCTACAAAGAGCTTCGATTCTTTTGTTCTATTTCCACCTGTTTCCGACTGAGTCACTATGTCTCGCTTCTCGTTTTTTTTTAAATATGTATAGATCATTTAGACAAATGTTAGATTAGACCGTTGATTTGTTTGACACTTAGTCTTGTATTATATATAAAACTTTTTAATGGCAGGGCAATAGATAATCCTAGGTTTCCAAATTTTTCTGATACTGAAAATCTAGTAGTCCTGTGAAAATTCTTCAAATATAAACCAAGTGATAAACAGTTCCTTTATAACACAGTCTTTATATATATATGTATGTGTTCAACTCAGTTATTTTGTTGTTGTTGTTACTTTTGTTTTTGTCACAAGTATAGTTTTACTTACATGACAATACAGAATTAATAATGTATGTTAAGAGCTGTGATGAAATTCAAGGTTTATTAGCTAAAACATTACAGTTGAGGTTTAAGAAGAGAAAGATAAACTTATATCTTTTAAAGAACTTAAAAATTTCTACTTGTCTTTGTTTGAAGTAAATATGTCTCATGTGTATTTAAGGTAGAAATCTATTATTTGTTATGCTGATTTTATGTCCAATATATTGTAGCGCGCAAGGGGTTTTGATGATAGAGGGTATCAATGACCACCAAAATCTCCAAATACTATTAAACCATGAAACTATTCCAGAACTGACCAAAAGAACCACTGACCAAATAATTGATGAACACCGAAAAGTAATATAATCTAGGTCTGCTGTCTATATAAGTCTATGTTAATAGAAATAGATACGTTTCAAGTTTCAATACTTTATTTCAACATTTTGCTAAGGCAGAATGTTCATAATTCAAAAATTCAATATATTACTCAATTTGACAAACATTAAAATGCTAGATTGACTGTACCAGAGCTATTTCATGAGCTATCTTATGTAAAATATTTAGTTTTTCTCCAGATGCACATATACTGAGATCACAATACATATATATACATTTAAATATATAAGGTACAGTTTGCTAAGGTGTTTGGTCACTAAAAGGGGTAATTTTGAATAACATTCATACTGGAGACATTACCAGTAACGTTTATTTGAAGTCTTTACAAATAATGAAAGTCCAAAATAGAGGACAAGGGTACTAGAAACTTACTAGTAACGGGTCACAAAATAACCTGTAAGCAAACTGTACAGGTTAAAATAACTATACTAATAATAAAGGTGTATCTGAGTATTTCCCTAAGTATTTAGAATCTAAACACATACGATGTAATGTTTAACCAGTTTACACTGTCAATCTTCTATGTATAGAAAACTTAAATAATGTTCTTTTTCAGAATGGCGAATACCATGAATTTTGATAGAATTCTATTATATGTGTTTAAATTTTAAACACCTTGTTAATAAAGTTTACCTTATATGATCAGTAATGCAGCTAGAGCTTACTAGCTTATGTATCTTACTATGAAATACGTTTATTTATTATGCTACAATAATAATGCACTACACTAGAGACTTTACTAGTAATGTGTGCCTAAATTCATGAAAACCTACTGGTTACAGATTCATTCAAATTAATGTTAAAGGCTTATTTCTCATAAAGAGACATTCTTAAAATACTAAAGTCTTGAGATCTTACAGAATGAGAATGGTAAACTCAGATACCCTTTTACTGAAATAAATAATAATCTTACTGACTCTGAATCTTTATTTATTTGTTCTAAAGTTTAAATTTTACAGGACTCTGTTAAACAACTGTTCTAAAAGTTTTTATTACTTTTCTAAATAATTGTTCATTGCCGTGAACGTGAATTTAAACATTTTTATAATTTCCAAATAGAATATCTAAATTTAGTAAAGCATTGTTATTAATGCACTTTCCATTTAAAAGTTCCAAAAAGGAATAAAATAACGTTTCCTATAAGAGATAAACGTTAAATATTTTCTATATAAAATAATTGGTTTTACTTTTCTTTGGAATAAATTTGACAGAGTCCTTCCTTATGTCAAAATGGGAAAAGTGACGTCGAAGTAGCGTTTTCGGGCCCTTTTTATGCTACCCGCGCCGCACATTTCACCCCTTTTAGGTCAAGTGTGCATTTGCAGATCGATAACCAATCAAATCATCTGTACAAGTACACCGTTGACCTTACGAGAGTTCAAATGTGTGCTAGTGTGCTATAGTGCTTCTGACACAGCAGAATCGAACATTTGATTTACTAAAACATATTTAAAAAAAAAATCACTTATATATTCTTGTATGTTCATAAAAATGGTATATTGTACAAAGTTATTTTAATAAAAGAATAAAAATAAAGAATTTTAGTTTTCCAAGCCAATCGAATCGCAGACCGTACTTGTTAACAATGGCGGATTGCAAGGATGGCAGAAGTTGCAGTGACACGAGGTTTAACAGATTAAGCCGTAATTTACAACTTCTCACTGATCTAATATGAATTCTGAAAGTCAATTCGACTTCAGGAAAATACTTGTGTAAGTAATTTAAGCTGACATGGCCCAATTATTACTAAAAGTCCGTGTGCATGAACGTCTTCTGCAACTTTTACAAGGAGGGAAAATCTCAAAATATATGGACGGCCTGAAAAACATATTCCAGGTAAAACTACTTCCATATTCTTAAAGCATACCCTGACTACTATAGTTATACACAGTTATTATACTCAGAAAGTCTTAGAAACAATATGTGAGAACCCCAAGCTATAAATAGAAATTGTTGAACATGTTAAAAACATAAATAAAAAAAATGTCAACAATGAAACTTCAGAAATATTGTAAACAATAATATGATATTTATATAGCCAATTTAGTTTTGGCCATCTGTCTAGACCAGAGTATATAACTCTTGTCATAAAACAGCCTTACACCTACAAATAAAATACTCTTTGTTGTTTACAAAAACAAAAGAGGGGGAGGGGTGTTCTTACCAAAAATAAAGAGGGTGGGTGTACCTTGCAACAGTTTATCCCCCCTTTTGAAATTTCGTGTTCTCACAAATTCAACAAAATCATTTAATCATCAGTTACAGCTCTGAATATATGCTTCAAACATGATTTATTTACCTATTCTACCTTAACAAAAATATGAAACTTTAACAAGAACAGATTCAATAAATAATTAAATACAGTCAATTTCACACAGTCGTTCATCCTTCATAAAAATTTATCAGATAAATTATCCTCTCATTATTGCTCATCATATATGATTATGCTTCAATCACTCAAACATATTATATATATCTATTTAAATTTTTTTCACAGTTTACCCAAGAGAAAATTTATATCAACAATTGAAATAAAAACAGTTAACCAACAATGGTAAGCATTTTCGCCCTGATACACATATTTTAACAATAATTAATTCACACACATTATCCTTGACTCCTTTAATTAGTCTAAATTCTAATTAAAAATTTGAATACAACTTTGAACACAACATGGCTGAGCTAAATATTATCTTTTTGTCATCTCGACAAAAACTATGAGCAAACTTTCTACACTGTTTCAAAAATCCACCCTTCTATTCCCCAGGACAATTTTTTTTTTTAAGTACTGATTTAACCCAAAAAAACTTCAATTAATATAACTATCAGAAAATACGGATCCTAAAAATTATTTTAATTACATGATACATTATCAACAGTGAATCAGTGGTTACTGATACCAGTATATATTTTAAATACTGTACATGTAAAACTATATCTGCAGTTAAATAGAAATGGTTATTATCCCTCCCTACATTTAAATTGATTTGTTTATAAAAACAGTTTTATATATTGGAATTTATATAAAGTATATAACATGTATAATACTATATGTGTAGGCACCAGGGAAAGACCACACTCCACACAGACCTCAGAGACTCAGACCCCAATATGGAAAATTAAAGTTAGAAAACAAATACAAAGTAGCCAAAGGGAGATAAATCTCAAAAGGTATTTAATTTTTAGAAATTACTGATCATTATCTGTTTAAAATATTTCTCATTTAAAAAAAAATCATTACTTATCCAAAAAAAACAATACTTAATACATTCTAATTAAAACAAAATTTACAATGAAAGTACCTTCATCAAAAGTTTAATTCCTCCAGGGTGTCTGCGGTCTCTGGCTCCTGCTGTATGAATATCCGTAAGGTCTTCTTCTTCCAAATCTGGTATAACTGTCATCGCTCTTCAAGCCCCGTATTTCCTCTCCCTGCTGTTTAACCACGCTCCTCAAGCCCTGTATTTGTGCTGACACGGTGGTCACGATGTTGGTAAGGTTACGGAGCTGGTCCTGAACCTTACCCACCTCGACCGTCAATCCACAATTACCTGTGCTTATAATCTCTTGTAGGTTCTCCAGGTGATGGCAAGTAGAACTGGAAGAACTGGACGAACTAGAAGAAGATTCCTTTGACAGACTTGGGCTTCTACTCTGTTGTCTCAGGGGGATGTGGTCCCACTCACTGGCAGGGTGGGTGAGGTCTATCTCCAGAGGAATAGCTGCCGGCAACAGTTACTGCAGGATATCTTCGTCATCCTGTCTTTCTCTCAGCATTACTTCTCTGACTGGGGTGGCTAAAGAGGTAGTAGAGACGAGTGGTGAGGTTGGTTGTGATCGGAGGAAACTAAAGCTTGAATCCAAGTCGGAATCAGTCAATAATTGGGTGGAGGCCTGCTCCAGGACCTCCTGTACAACTTCCATAGGTTCTGGAACTGGACCATACGGTTGGCACTCGACTGGAACTGTGAAATCTTGCGGAGAAGGCAACTGCCCAAATCTGAAGTCTGGCAGAATAGAGGATGATTCTGATGAGGCCAGCTCAGCATCGGACTCTGGTGGACCATAGGTAGGTTCATAAGTTCTTATGACAGTCAAATCCAACGAAGAGGTGCTTCCCCCTGATGAACAGCTAATTGGATCGTGTTGGGTGCCTTTGGTACTCATCAATTTATAGTCTTCCTCCGGCCTTGGTTGATATGGTTGCTCACTCTTGCGGAAGTAAAAATTATCCCCCTCAAAAGTCCTGGCAGCCATAGCCTCTTCCCTCTGTTTCATATGATGTTGGTGGAAGGCAGGATGAGCCTTCAACTGACTCTCCTTGGTGGTTTTGTATCCACATAGCAAGCAGTAATATGGAACCTGTGTTATTTCTACATGTTTGAGTAAAATGTGGATTATGACTCTGAATCTTGGGCCCTGGTATGGGTGCTCCTCTGGACACCGAAGATATACTGTAGCCCTTCTAACGGCCTTGTTGCTATCATAACTGTAAGTACTCATCTGAAAAAAACACAGGACCTTAGCAGCTTGTCTAATTATATTCTTATTAAGATAAAAAAAATCTCAACTGTGCTCATCTGGAGATAAAAATTTATTATTTCATTAGCTAGAAACTTTGACTTAATTTCCTATTTATTTATATAAAATTTTATTTATAGATCAAAATATCCACAAACCATGAATTGGAAAAGAAAGCTTACAATGTGTATGCAGCCAATACACAGTCATACTGATGCTGCAGTGAATAGGGAGTTTATCAAACAGTTTACAAAAGGGAGATAATCAAACAGTTTACAATAGGGAGATAATCAAACAGTTTACAAAAGGGAGATAATCATCTAACAGTACAATGAATTATTCATCAATTGTAAAAAAAATTGATTTGAAAAATTATCTATCTGATATTATTAGCTTATGTTAATTATCAATTGCATTTGATTGATTCACGAGACATCTATGCTTCTTAAAAAAAACATTCATAAGTTTACAACCAAATTGTTAACTAATTAATTTTTATTTATATACAATCAATATGTACAAAAATTTTACTTTTACTGATGATGTGAACAAATATTTTTCAGCTCATCAGAACAACAATTGGTACAGTCAAGCTACTCAAATATTTAAAAACAGTAATTAAGGTAATTCAGAAACACCTCAAATCTTTTTATTTTCAACTTTTCTCATCCATCTAGGAATACTTTCCCCCCGATAGGGCTTTAACTTGTCATGGTTGACAACTTTACAAGTTCCAGTGCTATCCAACTGGATTTTATAGTTTAAGTCAATTAATTTTCTAGGTATCAGACAGGGTCCCATATAAAGAGGCTGCAGCTTTGGACTTATGCCTTCTTGTCTGGTCCCATGAAGGTACCATACCTTGTCAAAATTTTGGTATATAACCAAATTGACTTTATTGTCGTATATGGGCTTTTTCCAGTCTCCCTTTTGAGTTATGAACAAACTCTCCAGGTGTATCAATGGCATTGCTAACACATTGACTGGTCCCGAGGGTAACCTCTAATGGGAGTCTAATCTCCCTGCCCAACATCAGCAGATTTGGTGTAAGACCAGTTGACTCATTTGGAGTTGATCGATAAGCCCCTGCTAAATATCCAAGATTAAGGTCCAAGTCTGTTTGTTCCCCACATAGATAGGACTTAATCATGGATAGTAGACTACGATTGAATCTTTCAATTTGTCCATTACCCTTAGGGTTTCTAACACTAGTCCTAGTGTTCCTTATTTCTAATAACTAATAATATACAAACTCAACAAATATCGTCGGTAATATTCTATAAAATATCTAACTGCTAATAATTCTTTATCAGTTATACAATAATTGCGTTCAGCTTTGTTAAGGGTTCTACTACCATATGCTATAACTCTAGCCTGGCCATCTTGAATTTGGCTTAATACTGCACCAATTGAAACATCACTGGCATCAGTATCTTATATGAAGTCCCCTTTGTTTAAAGGAATAGCCAATGGACTTATAAATGATTGCTTAAGGCTCTCAAATGCCTTTTGACTTTCAACTCTCCAAATAAATTTATTGGATTTCATGGTCAGTTCTGTAAGGGGTTTCACCATCAAAGAAAAATCTTTAATAAATCTTCTTTAATAACTACCCATCCTCAATATTTTTTGAACTTCTGTTACATTTTGTGGAGTTGGCCATGCTAATATTTTAGCAACATTGTCTGGATTAGGTTGTACCCCTTCCCCAGATACTACATGACCTAGAAAGATTTCTTTAGTTTTGAAAATTTGACATTTCTCTGGTTTTAATTTTAAACCAGCGTCAGATATTCTTGTTAGTACCACATCTAGTCTTTTTAGATGCTGTTCAAAATTTGAACCAAAAACAATTATATCGTCCAAGTAAATCAGACATATTTGCCATTGTAAACCATTCAAAACTAACTCCATAAGCCTTTGACAAGTGGAAGGACCATTACACAGACCCATGGGAAGAGTTTTATACTCATATAAACCATATTAAGTCATAAAAGCTGTTTTTGGAATGTCATCTTTCTTAAGTGGAATTTGATGAAATCCACTGGTCAAATCAAACGTACTGAACAGAGTTGAGCCACTTAGAGTGTCCAAACAGTCTTGTATACGTGGCAACTCTCATAACTCTTACAATACAAGTAACATATGTTTTCTAAATTAACAATAGTAGGGGCCATAATAATAGGAAATTTCTGTAAAATATCAACATTAGATTCTAATACAAAATCTTGGGACTGGGAACTTTGATCTATTTCCAATCGATCAATAAAAACATCTATTAACATTTCACTACGGGGAGGTATAGTAAAATTATCTGCTACCCTGACTTTTCTCACTTTTTCAGGTAAGCCAATTTGTTTGCAAGGAATGGAGGCACCCCCAGCAGCATAATTCCATCGCTTAATCTAAGATTAGCAGGACCACAATCTGCCTTCATTAGTATATCTAGACCTAATAAGGCTTCATCTTCAATATTAGCTACTACTAATTCGATATTCAAATCTAATTCCTTTAATTTAACACTAAACATGGCTTTCCCAAGCTCATCTAAAGGTTTGCCAACAGCGCTGGCCAGCATATTAGAACTTTTCAAAATGGGTCTTTTGGACTTTGGAATTTGTTGGAAAGCTTGTTTCGACAATACTGTTCGAGAAGCTCCTGTATCCACCGTAAAATTTACCCCATAGCCCTGTACTTGACCCTTAACATAAACTCCATCACTACGGAGTACTTGACGTCCAACAATCTGTGGATTGATCAAGTCTTGTTCCTTACTGTCGTCACAGTAGGTACTAGAATTTTTCTTCTCATCATTCATCTTTTGAACCATTTTTATTAACTTCAATAACCTCCGAATTTTGGCTGCTGTGTGATACATCACCCTTCCCTACATTCAAAGATTGACCTTTTCCCTAAAAATGATGGGTCAGCTCCTGGTTTTCTAGTTTAAAGCAAAATCAGGGAAAGGTCCATTATTCCCGAATTTTGTACCAGATGTCCCTGGGGTATTATCTCTGGGTTTACTATTGATTTACAGACCAATTCTGACCATTTGGCTTTTGATCTAGTTGTCTTTTAGGGTTGCTAAAACAGTTTCGGGCATAATGTCCTGGTTGACCACAGTGAAAACACAGGAATTGTCTATCACCCTGAGATTGTTGACCTGAGACGCTGTCTCTGGGACCATTAAAATTATTTAGTTTTCTGTCTTTATAGCTTGTTCTATTAGAACTGGGACCAAATGATTTATTTCTTTGGTAATTGCCTATATTTTGATTTTCTCCTTTCTTATTTTCTTCATACATTTGGTTGAACAATTTCTGTACTTGTTCCAACTGTGTTTTACCCAACCCCTCAACAGAAGAAATCTCAATCTGTTCCTTTTGCCATTTAATTTGCCTGTTTTCCAGTCAGGCTTCTTTGACTCTTTTTTGAGTTGTCTTACTTGTTTCTTAAACCCCCCCTCCCCCAGATTGTTCTTCTTGAGGACTACTAGTAGTCCCAAGATAAGTTATAACATCATGTATAGCTACCTCTATTGTACTAGGATCTTTATACAATTCTACATGAACCCTTGTTTTATGGTCTGAGAGACCCATCAAGAACCTTTGTAAAAGGTCTTCTTGCCTTATTTTTCTATCCCTATTAGTAAAGGCTTTATCATATATGCGCTTAAGCTCAGCAGCATATTATAGATGTCTCGCCTGGTTTTTGATTTCTCCTATTTTAAAAATAGGACCTTATAATTCTTTTTTGTTTCAAATACACCAAATCTATTTTGCATTTCTTTTGTTATTTTCCTATAGCTAGACAAGGTTTTCTGAGGAAGTTGATCAATACAATATCCCCTAGGCCTGCAGCCCCTTAAATATGGGGAAGCAACTCCCTGAGTTAACTCTATTCGTCCCATTTACCAAGACGTGCAACAGCCTCAAATCTGTTATACCAAACCTCCCATTTTTCCTAACCAGTATATGCGGGCAATTTCACATTTTGAGGAAAAGCAGATTTGGATTTAGATTTTGACCTATTTAACAAACTTGTACCTAAACTTTCATCATCGGATGAATCAGTACAACTGTCCTCAGAGCTTGAGGTATTATCAGAGGGAGCATAGGATTTTGATCTTGACCTAGCTGACCTTATACTAACTTTTTCATGGCTAGTTCTAGCATGTATGGCTCTGGTCTCTGATAACCTGAGGGTCTGGAGGACTTTGGAAAAAGTTTCCTCTAAATGCAGCCTGAATAGCTGTAACAACTTGACTTGTCATATCTTGTATTGCCCCTTTTATAACCCCATAAAGCCCAGCAGTATCACACTGGGGTTCAACATCTGTCTCATAAACCGACAAATCAGGCTCATGAACAACTTGTTTCTTCCTAAGCAGTCTCTGACTTCTCTTAGGTCTTAAATCTACTGGAGGAGGCATATTTAACCGACTTATGCTAGGGGAGGGAAATAACTCTGCTCTAGGCAGAACAGGGGGCTGACCTTCGTCAGTCTCAGGTTCAGTTTCATCGGGTAAATTAAATTCTGTTTCACTTTCTAACATGTCAGTCTCAGTTTCATTTTCATCACAACCTATTTTAGGTAGAGCCTGAGCTCTCCTTTTCACCATCGTTTAAGTTCGTATCTCTGGATCCCCAAATAAAAATATAGAGATCCCACCGAGGATGCCAAAAATGTAGCGCGCAAGGGGTTTTGATGATTGAGGGTATCAATGACCACCAAAATCTCCAAACACTATTAGACCATGAAACTATTCCAGAACTGACCAAAAGAACCACTGACCAAATAATTGATGAACACCGAAAAGTAATATAATCTAGGTCTGCTGCCTATATAAGTCTATGTTAATAGAAATGGATACTTTTCAAGTTTCAATACTTTATTTCAACATTTTGCTAAGGCAGAATGTTCATTCAAAAATTCAATATATTACTCAATTTGACAAACATTAAAATGCTAGATTGACTGTACCAGAGCTATTTCATGAGCTATCTTAAGTAAAATATTTAGTTTTTCTCCAGATGCACAGATACTGAGATCACAATACATATATATACATGTAAATATATAAGGTACAGTTTGCTAAGGTGTTTGGTCACTAAAAGGGGTAATTTTGAATAACATTCATACTGGAGACATTACCAGTAACGTATATTTGAAGTCTTTACAAATAATGAAAGTCCAAAATAGAGGACAAGGGTACTAGAAACTTACTAGTAACGGGTCACAAAATAATCTATAAGCAAACTGTACAGGTTAATATAATTATACTAATAATAAAGGTGTATCTGAGTATTTCCCTATTAAGTATTTAGAATCTAAACACATACGATGTAATGTTTAACCAGTTTACACTGTCAATCTTCTATGTATAGAAAACTTAAATAATGTTCTTTTTCAGATTGGCGAATACCATGAATTTTGATAGAATTCTATTAAATATGTTTAATTATTAAACACCTTGTTAATAAAGTTAACCTTATATGATCAGTAATGCATCTAGAGCTTACTAGCTTATGTATCTTATTATGAAATACGTTTATTTATTATGCTACAATAATAATGCACTACACTAGAGACTTTACTAGTTATGTGCGCCTAAATTCATGAAAACCTACTGGTTACAGATTCATTCAAATTAATGATAAAGGCTTATTTCTCATAAAGAGACATTCTTAAAATACTAAAGTCATGAGATCTTACAGAATGAGAATGGTAAACACAGATACCCTTTTACTTCAATAAATAATAATCTTTCTGACTCGGAATCTTTATTTATTTGTTCTAAAGTTTAAATTTTACAGGACTCTGTTAAACCACTGTTCTAAAAGTTTTTATTACTTTTCTAAATAATTGTTCATTGCCGTGAACGTGAATTTAAACATTTTTATAATTTCCAAATAGAATATCTAAATTTAGTAAAGCATTGTTATAAATGCATTTTTCATTTAAAAGTTCCAAAAAGGAATAATATAACGTTTCCTATAAGAGATAAACTTTAACGTTAAATATTTTCTATATAAAATAATTGGTCTTACTTTTCTTTGGAATAAATTTGACAGAGTCCTTCCTTATGTCAAAATGGGAAACGTGACGTCGAAGTAGCGTTTTCGGGCCCTTTTTATACTACCCGCGCCGCACATTTCACCCCTTTTAGGTCAACTGTGCATTTGTAGATCGATAACCAATCAAATCATCTGCACAAGTACACCGTTGACCTTACGAGAGTTCAAATGTGCGCTATTGTGCTATAGTGCTTTTGACACAGCAGAATCGAACATTTGATTTACTAAAACATATTTCAAAACAAGTTTCACATATATATTCTTGTATGTACATAAAATGGTATATTGTACAAAGTTATTTTAATAAAAGAATAATAATAAAGAATTTTAGTTTTCCCAGCCAATCGAATCGCAGACCGTACTTGTTAACGATGGCGGATTGCGAGGATGGCAGAAGTTGCAGTGACACAAGGTTTGACAGATTAAGCCGTAGTTTACAACTTCTCACTGATCTTGTATGAATTCTGAAAGTCAATTCGACTTCAGAAAAATACTTGTGTAAGTAATTTTAGCTGACATGGCCCAATTATTACTAAAAGTCCGTGTGAATGAACGTCTTCAGCAACTTTTACAAGGAGGGAAAATCTCAAAATATATGGACGGCCTGAAAAACATATTTCAGGTAAAACTACATCCATATTATTAAAGCATACCCTGACTACTATAGTTATACACAGTTATTATACTCAGAAAGTCTTAGAAACAATATGTGAGAATCCCAAGCTATAAATAGAAATTGTTGAACATGTTAAAAACATAAACAAAAAAAAATGTCAACAATGAAACTTCAGAAATATTACAGAATCTCATATGTAAACAATTATATGATATTTAAAAAGCAAATTTAGTTTTGGCAAGCTGTCTAAACCACAGTATATAACTCTTGTCATAAAACAGCATTACACCTACAAATAAAATACTCTTTGTTGTTTACAAAAACAAAAGAGGGGGAGGGGTGTTCTTACCAAAAATAAAGAGGGTGGGGGTACCTTGCTACATTTTTATTTATAATTTTAGATTGTGGTACTGTGATAAACTAATTATTTACTATATGTATGACAAGTCACTAGACTTGTAACAAGTCCCAATCTTTATCTTACATTGTCCCGTTTAAGGTGGCTTTAGGGTACAACAATTTTAGCGAAAAATTAAACCTTTATTTTTTTCTATAATTGTGTAAATAAATCCATTTTTCAAGACGTTTCGGCCAATGGCCTTCTTCGGTTCTTTATTTTTCCTCTCAACTACATGGCTGACATTACATTCAATCATTGATAAGATGTTATAGCTAAATGTCCTTGGAAACGTCATGACGTCATAATACTTTAACGTCACAATAACATGACGTCACAATACTTTTGCATGAATTAAAGGTAAATTTTATATGTTTTGATCAATTAAAGTCATTCCTTTTTAACGTTAACTCCAAACGGTTTGATTGTATTAAGTTTTTGCATCCATTGTGCCTCAATATATCTCCTGTAATTTGCAGATTTATCATAAATCTGTTGCAGAACCTGAACTGTGATGTCCTCTTTGCAATGATCCTCTTGGTTAAAATGTTCTGCCACAGCTGTATCTCTATCATGTCTGATATCTGCAAGATGCTCTTTTATTCTTTCGTTTAGTGATCTTTCTGTTTCTCCAATATAGACATAGTGGTTACATTTTTCACAGTGAAGTCCATAAATAAGATTTACTAGTTGACATCCATGAATGTTCTTTTTGAGGTTGAATGTTTTATCTCCGAGTATAATTTTTTCTTCATTTCTTTCAATATCACAAACTTCACATTCTTCTTTACATGTTTTGTTGTTGCTGTAGTTGGTACTTTTTTTGGTAATCTTATTTAGTTTTCCATGTACAATTATGTCTGCTAAGTTTCTATCTCTCCGATAAGCTACTAGTGGTGGTTCTGGAAATATTTCTTTCATCAAGTTACAGTTATGTAAAATATTAATTCTTTTTTTCACAATGTTATGAATATCAGGTAATAAATCCGTAAAGGTTACAACAAGACGTATGCGTTCTGATGTTTTTTTAATTTTATTTTTTCTCTGTAATAGCTCTTTTCTATTTAAGTTGTCTGCTCTTTTTAGTTGGTTTTCAATAAATTTTCCATTGTAGCCTCTTTTTCGCAGTTGTAATTTCAGTTCTCGTCTATGTTTTTGATAGTCATCTTCATTTTCACAAATTCTTCTTAATCGTAATGCTAAACCATATGGAATTGCCCTTTTTACATTTTTTGGATGGCATGATTTGCTGTGAACATATATATGTTTATCAGTTGGCTTTGTATAAAGGTCTGTCGTTAATTTGCCATTTTTTATTTTCACAAGTGTATCTAAGAATTCAATTTGATTGCTGTTGTACCTAAGTTCCACCTTTATTTTGTCATTTATTGAGTTTGCAAAGTCCATAAATTCTTTGAGTTTTTGTTCGCCATGAGTCCAAATTCCAAAACCATCATCAATGAAGCGTTTATGAAAAATTTATTTTTTCACTACAAATTTTAATTATTACACTATTAGTTGTTACTTTATGATATGGTACAAAAAACAACCCCAAAAAAAAATTTGGTTTGGCCCCAGATGACTTTATAAAATTGCAAAAGCTCCAAATTATCTCCCTTTGGTGCAAAAATGCCATTTTTTTGGCCTTAGATTTGAAATATCTTTTTTAACTCATCGGTGACCTATATTTTTTATTATTGTTTTCAAATAAGCTGTACATAAACTAAATGATTGTAAAATTTAAGTGATTTCTTATATTAGGTTATTTTTTTATTTCGATATTTCCTCTTTTTCTCCTATTAGTTCAACAGAAAAAAAGTACATTTACAAAAATGTATGCTTCTTCCAGAGGCAGATTTTAGCTTAAATGAACGGTGACCCCATTTTTTTTATTTCATTTTCCTTTTAAGTATATGATAAAGTTCATTTATGAAAAAATATAGCAAAATCCTATATTAGGAAAAAAAATCATTTATACCCAGGAGCCCCCTTAATAGGATCTGACCCGAACCAAACGAGTATCATACATATTTTGTCCGATCGAAAAGTATAGGTCGGACTATAAGGATGTATGTATATTATGGTGACCATGGGCGTATTGTCTGAATACTAATATGGCATGAACAGAAACAAATAAGCCAGTTTAAAATCCAAATCGTTTTTGGTAGAAGACCAATAACTTTATTGTAATAACACAATTCAAGATGGACCATGCACACATGTCTATTATGTCTTTTAATTTAAAACCCATTACGATCAAATCAGATAAAGGATTTCCGATTACTTTATGTTTATAGACACAAAGCAATTCCTTGGATTGAAATCAATTGAGAAGTGTTAAGTCATGGTATAAGTATTTTAAAATTGGGAATTTACAATTAATATTGCTTATAACGTTGTATATAATATATACTATATATTGAATATTATAAAACCTACCTCGTACATTTAATACAGATGTACTCAGTACGGTGTACGTGTGAAATTTTGAAACTGTGAAAAACGAGATAATGGAATATAGTTCAAATTCGTATGTTTTTATAATAATTCTTCTCGTTTGTGACCTTACAGTTGTAAGTAAGTATAAGTGTAGATTCAACGCAATGGTCAACAATTTAATAGTTTGTACATACCAATTTTTGAAGTCGCGCCCCTATATCGTATCGATTGATATTCGATATTGCATTAAGCGTTATAATGCACTTGGATGGCGAAATGTCCCATTACCACTCATACTCCATCTTCTCATCTATATTATTCGAAATTGAAAAAAAAAGGTTTGCCGAAAGAAGAATGAGTAAACAGACTGTAGTATCAGATTATGACGAACTGTCATAATAACGATACCTCTTCGGAGAGATGTATTCATGTCAAACATGTCTCGTTTTGAGGCTGGTTATAGCTTGCTGTTCGGTGTGAACCAAGGCTCCGTGTTGATGATCATTCCTTGACATATAATGGCTTACTATTATAAGTTGTGACTAGAAGGGATAGTTGTCTTCACATATTCCTATATCTATTTTCTGACACGAAACGTTAATGTTGCAAGACAAATTTGCTGACTTTTTCAAACATATCTTTTCCTGAAGCCAATCTTAAATTTCACACTCTGCATTCATATCGTTTGAATTTGTAAATCCTCTCTTTCGAAGTAGTTGTCCATTTGACAATGCCCTCGTCGTGAATATGTACTGACTCTTTGACAATAAACGTCAGCAAAAAATCAACAAAAGATAAAAGTCCTAAAAACGGAAGTTTTACGGAACTCTCTTATTTATTTATATACGCCGCTGTGGGCAAAAGGCATGCCACAAAACCAGGTTTAACCCCCCCCCCCCTTTTTCTCTTAAACTATCCAGTCAGAAAAAAAGCCATTGCTATATTATAGTTCGTTTCTGTGTGTGTTATATCTTAATTTTGTATTTCTGCTGTGTCGTAGTTATCCTCTTAGTTTCCCTCAGTTCTAGATCGTAGCCCGGATTGGTTATTTCTCAATCGATTTATGAATTTCGAACAGAGGTTTACTACTGTTGCCTTATTTACGTGAATTAATGAGATGAGAGTAAATAAAAGGCCGGTTGACAACACACACAAAATCAAAATTCAACATGATGTGATGTTAAACAATAGACATATATTGATACAATATATCAAGCTGTAAATCCATAGAGTCTACAAAGATAATGAAATTAAAAAACAACGATCTATATGTGCTATTAACATTTCATTCTAACTAACCAAAACTTTGAGATATTACTAAAGACAACCGCTGACGGGTTGCGGAAATGAAAGAATAAAATGCGTGAAAATATATAATACATTTCTTTTAACATTGAATATCTTGACTATAATCTTTATCCTCATGAAAAATTATAAAATTGTTTTGTGTAAGCGTTGACGGACCAAATCGTTCCTGTGTGACGTATAAATTCTCTCACGTCAGACACGCGAAGAAATGAATGTGTTTTTAATTGGAAAGATGCTTTTGTGCTTTTTTGAAAATAATCTATTTTCAGATTGTAACACAGTGATGACTGCTGTACACTTATTTTGACTATTTTAATTATTATGTCTGTTTGGTTATGCATCGTTGTAATTATAACGGAATTTGATGAGACTGTCGTACAGTTGAGAGTTTTAGCGTTACAAATCCATGATCAATCCACCATTTTCTGCATTGAAAATGTCTGTACCAATTCCGGAATATGACATTTGTTGAACAATCGTTAGATGTACTTTGTCATTTGATTTTGTCATGTGATTAGAGACATTCCGATTGAATTTTCCTCGAAGTTCATTATTTTTTGCAAGAAGCATAACAAATGAGCGAATGCAGCATGCAGACATTTAATTGAATTGTTATTGATCATAAGAACTGTTGAGAAATCAAATTGAAGATGTTGAAGACATCTCTTTTTTAGCAAGAACATTTTTTGAGCGTCAACCTAAGCTACATATAGCAGTTAATCTCTGGTGGTCAGGGATTTCTTTTGTGTAATGAAAAAGGGAGTGCAGCACTTCTAAATGTTAAAAAAAATATGCTGTGCATTTCCGATGGCATAATTCACTCACATGCTTTCATTTTGTATTTTGTAAAATAATAAGGTTTATTCCGAGTTTAGCGTTTGAAAAATCTTTAGCCTGTATCAAGTTTGGACACATTCTTGTTTTATAATAAAATTCACACTATTAATTTTGTACGCCTTTATATTTTAGTCAAATATTGTACAAATTGTAATGTGTACATGCGCTTTTTGTACAATCAATTTGTACAAAATAAAAGTTGTAATTATAATTTGTACAAAAGGATAGCTTGTATACAACACATATATTACGTGCACCAATGTTTCCAGAAAAAAGGAATCATATACCATAAATCACTATAGCAAAGCTAAGAAAAAAGGTATTGTTTTAACAAAACATTGGCCATGATACGAAACATTCCAATCTATTTTCTGGAGTAAACATTCAAAGATTTCAAATTATTTTTTGTTCTATTTTCAAGGAACGTGTACTACACCTGGTTACTATGCTTGTACAAGTACTTGGGGATGTTGTCCGATTGGATATGATTGTACTGCAACAGAATGCACTAAGCTTTATTATTATTATGCATCAGAGTCTATTTCATCAAGTGCTGGGTAAGTACAAAATGTATCTCATGTTCAGATTTTGTGGTTTCTAGTTTCTACTTTTATATGGATAAGATTAAATGACTGTTCTATGTGAGCCAAGACTCCGTGTTGAATACTGTACTTTGACCTGTAATGTTTTCGTAAAAAACAAATTGATGATTTGATATCAAAGATTCTTGCAAGGTCAGATTTTTAAATCTCATCTTGCATTTTGTCTTGCCCCAACCTTTTATAGGAATAGTTTCACATTGCAGATTTTACTTTTTGCCTGTTCTACACAATTTGGTGTATTTTTAATGATTTAAACATATGACTAGAGAAAAAAATTAGAAAAAGAACCTTAATACTTCAACTCGTAAAAATGTATCTAGTTATTATAATCTGTTGTTTTAAGCCATCCTAACCAGAAGTTTCTTTCTGTTCTATGTGAGTTGGTTTTGAGCCTCGTACCGGGTCTATCGATCTTAGCTAAATGAACCTATTTTTTATTGTCTGTACTCATGTTGTTTTGTGTTACACCACTGTCGCAGGTTAGGAGTGGATTGAACGATCTCAAACACTTTTTAATCCAGGGAAATTTCTTTTGTGTTTGTCAAAAGCCTGCATTTTAACGATTTTCGTTGGTTCATGACGGTCATATTTATTTTTTCGTAAATTGTTTTGTCATTTATAAGACTCGGTGTTCTCTGTTTTTTTTAGCCCACTATACGGCTATTTTTGTCTCATTGAAGGCCACACGGATGCGTATAATTAGTGCATACGTCAATTTCATTTGAACTTAGGCGGACAGTTGTCTCATTGACCATGAGAACACATCTCTTTATTTTATTTTATTAACTAAAGAAGTCTTTCCATACTGTCATTATATTCTTTAAGAATGCACAGTACTGTCATTTGTTTGCATGGTATGGAGGCTTATGAAAATAAAGCATTATATATTTGCCTGTCCCAATTCATTAGCCTGTGATTGTGGTTGTCAATTGTTGCTATCTGTCACTTTCTTTATTTAATTGTACATGTCTTTTCGTTTATTTTTTTTAGATAAAAGTACGGTATGGTTTGTGCTTAATGTTGTTTGCGGTTTGTTGACATTTATAATTGCTTTCATAGACGCCATTTACACTCTGTTAGATAGTCGTCTCATTTGCAATCATACCAATGAATGTAAAAAAAAGAAAAATGAAAACAACACGTTAAATCATTACATTTTTCAAAGTGCCCTTCTGGACTTACCTTTATTAGGAACGCTAAGAGCCGAATATTTAAAAGCCGAGGCGTTGTAAATAAAGAAACAGTTAAACAGCTAAATGACAATGAAATTGTTCTTTGGTGCATCATTTTCTCCTCAGACACGGGTGTCGTTTTATATTGTCAGAGTAGCAGCTTTAAGCTCTTTAATACTGAATGAGTTGCAAAATGTATACCCGTATGCAGGTGAAGTTGGTAACATACTTAAGGGCGTACGATTCAGTTTTGATCCCGTATTTACCGTTTAATGAAAATTTCTATATGGGCTTAATTTGCCTGATTAAATCAAATATGTAATAAAAAATATACATGCATGTGCTTCTTTTTGAGGTAAATGAGGTCGAAAATTTGTATATTTGCTCAAAACTTGGATTTGTGGCCATGTTTTTTCCTTTCGAAAGAAAGACATATCTTATTTTGTTTCAAAATATAAGCACAAATTGTTTTAGTTAAATAATTTGTAATTTCTGTATTTAAAAAAAAAAAAATATTTTATGCACTTTTTGTTCAGAAATAACTCAAATTTATCAAATGTTCATGAATTTTAAAAAAAAAGTTTTATTTTACTGTATGTTTATCAAAATTAAAACAAATGCACTATTTACAGTTTTATAAAATTTGGTCCACATATTCTCCCTGCAAATGAAAAAGAAAATGTCGTTTTACAAAATAGGGGTCCAAGCATTCGTTTTCAAACTAAATCAGTTTGAATTATAAAAATCAGTCAAAATGCATCTTTTCCCGATATGTCACAGTTTGACGTCGCAAAAATAACATTATACGATAGCAACATCATTACCTTCCCTGTAACTGTATCGTACGCCCTTAATCGTATTGATATTTTAACTCTTAAATCCTACAGATTTTAACAACTGCATTTTCCGTTAATTATGTATAATGAAAGAAAAGAAGAAGTAGTAGTTAAATGTTATTTATTAATTGATTTCAACATAAGGTAGAATAATTTATTTGACGTTTATTTATAGACCAATAGTTGGATACTGTATAGGAGGTTTATTTGGCCTCTTTGTCCTAGTTGCCGGTTGTAAAAAGTGCAAACAGTCATGCGGTAAGTTATACGTATATCTAATTAAAATTATAAAATGAGCTTATATAGTATGCAGATATGAACTACGATAACTTATATTACTTTAAATATGATCCAATATAAAGATTACCATTTTAAATGCCGAAACACTAAAATAAAGTGTCAGGTCCTATCAAGCGTAGATTTAAAAACACGGTACAATATTTTGTGAATTGTGTTTATAAATATATATAAACAGAAGATGTGATATGAATTTCAACAAAAGCAGCAGAACAGATTGAGAATTTTAGAAATACTGAGGCTTTTTTACCTCTGAAATAGATTATCCTATATATATATACCCTAAACCGTAACACTACCCCAACCATGGATAAGAGTTCGTCCTGACACTTACAAAAATAGGACATCTACCAAATAAATACCTACTAAAAAATCAAACTAGATCTTCTCTGTAAGGTTGCTGGTTCTGTCGACTTTAAAATTAATCAAAATAATCATCATCAGTTCAATAGTGTCGATCTCTGATGTTGAGATACTCACAACTCTGGATATAATTATATATCTTGTTTCAATGTAAAGTGCTTGCATAACTTGGTTTAAACTTTATGGTACAGTTAGTAAAAGTGCATAAGGGGTTAAACAAATCATTGTAACTTTAAATTGTGCATGTCACCCATAACAAAACATGTCAGTGAATAACAACAATACCATATGAAAATTCACAGACCTTTTATCCGTCCCAACATAAATACTGCCGTTTCAAATTTTAGTTGCTGTCTAAACCTATTTCTCTAGCCCTAACAATTTCACATTTTAGAGCACAGTACAACGCCCCGTGAATGGTTTCTATATTACTTTGTACAATAGCCATTTCTAAATCATGATCATTAGTGCTTTTGTTAATGCCCTGTATGTTAGATAGTCTCTGATAGCGAGACTCGCTGATGGGTAAGCAATTCTGACTGGCCTCTTAATATTATCAGCCAGTTCCTGTAATGTTTGGCCTGGTATTCTAACACAAGCATTAATTTGTGAAAAATAAACATATGTAAGGTTTCAGGAGTAAACCTTTTGGTTAATATTTTTTTTACTAAATTACAATATGTTGGGGTATTATCTGTCTCAATACCAGCCAAGGTCGATAAAGCAGCACCATTCATGCTTGGAAAAAACTTTAAAACTTTGATATCTTTAGACCAATTATATATTTTTGCAACAACCTCAAAATGTACCTTTTACTCAAGCCAGTTAGTGGTACCATCATATTTGATGATTTGGTATACCCAATAGTCTCGATTTATACTATTACCACATACTTTTTTGGTAACATTATAAATTGTATGATCACATGATAGTCATTGGTAACTTTTGGTATTTTTTCTAAAACACTCATACACTAGTACTATTTAACAAAATTGTGCAAATATGAATTGAAAGGACTATCTCAGTCTCTTCAGTCGATTTCTGATCTTCCTTGAAAATGTTATGTTAGTTAATATTTTTTTCTGTATACAATTGTTCAACTTAAGTGATACCAGAATAAAATTATATATATATATTTTTTGCGAAAGCAAATTTACAGATCAAACATTGTTGGGTTGATGTTTAGACGAGTTGTATATACATTATATACACAGCCATGTATCACCATCATTGATGGCGATCCGATGGATACATCTGTTGTAGAGTTGTCACTGAATCAGACGTACTTATATATATATAAAACGTCTATTGACCCGTGCCAAGTTCGACCCAACCGAAAGGAAAAAAACAATTCAAGGTGTCGAAATGCACAGATTCTCGTTGTGGTACATGTGCATACATATATATCGGACGCGAACTTAAGACAAAATGCAGACAAACGATATATGCCAATACCAACATGACGTGTAAAAGTGTAAATTTGATTTACTGCATTGAATGCTGCGGCTGTAAAGAAATTTACATCGGACAAACCGGTAATAGTTTAGTGGAAAGAACACGCATTCATCGACAACACAACCGACAGCCGCAATATAGGAAAATCCCTCTTAGTGAACATTTAGATCGTTGTGGTAGAGGTTTTTTTTTAAATTTTCCCGTTCTATAAAATTTATGTAGAATGTGACATTAGAAGATCCATAAAGGAACAATATTTTATAACCAATTTCAAACCAAAACTAAATGCGCATTAGGCTTTCAATAACGTTACGTTTGGCTTTCCATATTTTACTTTAGAACGTTTATCTCCCCTTTGTAATTGTTTTATGACGTTACGTACTTAACTACCGTCTCATAGTTACAATTATTCGCCTTTCACCTGAAGATTGTTGTAAACCATGAAAGTACTTGTGAATATTAAATAATATATGCACTATCCGGAAATGTTGGACTTTTTTATTTAGATATATTTATCTATACTCAAGACTTTTAACAATTCGATATATATATATATATATATATAACTCGTCTAAACATCAACCAAACAATGTTAGATCTGTAAATTTGCTTTCGCAAATTTTTGGTTCTTCCCTCGCCGGGATTCGAACTCATGCTACTGTGATATCGTGACACCAAATCGTCTGCACTGCAGCCATCCCGCTAGAACATACGACCACCTGGGCTCTCAAAAAAAGAGCTATCGGTGGGCATGTGTTACCTTTCCACGTCAGTTTTAATCTAGCGGCGTACTACAGTACATGATATATAAGGCATGAAGATGTTATTGTTACACATGTTACAGATCAGCTAAATTATCTATAGTAAAGGATCCATATATATATATATGGAATAGGACACCTACCAATTAAATAATTAAAAACGCACCTAAGAAAACGTGGATACAATAACTCGTCCACTGAAGTTCAATTGAAAAAAGTCGACAATTTAAACCGAGAAGATCTATTACAGTACAAAGAGAAGAAAGAAAACAACAGGGTACCTTTAGTAATTACTTTTTTCTAAAGCGCTTATAAATGTACATTCATTTCTTAGAAAAAATCTTAAAATTCTCCATCAATCTGAAAGGCTAAAGAAAATATTCCCCGATCCGCCTATCGTGGCATTTAAACGTGATAACAACATAAAAGACATCTTAGTGCACAAAAAGCATAATTTACTATTTTATAAACAAACTAATGGATGTAGACCATGTGGTAAAAACTGTGCATTATGCTCACATATAAATGAAACCAGGGAATTTTGTGACAACACCGGCAAAGAATATACCATTCAGGGACAAATAAATTGTAAAACCGTAGGCGTGATATATGCGATTAATTGTACAAAACGTGAAAAAGTTATATATGTAGGACAAACGGGTGATACACTATATCAACGAATGCTATTGAACTTTTCAAAAAAACGCACAAAGAAAACAGAAGATCCAGTAGCCAACCATTTCATTCAGAACAATCATTCAATGGCAAATTTGAAAGTTACCGCCATAGAGAGAGTATTTGGGACAGAACTTTACAGAAAACCTAAATGAGCCTTTTGGATGAAAAAACTTAAAACTCTAGAACCTGAAGGACTCAACACAATGTATGAACGATAATAAATATATTTATATTAAACAAGTGTGGACACAGATTAGTGTGGATAGTAAGTTTGGATGTTCGACAGTGTCTTATGACAAAAGGAGTTCTATGTTTTTCCTATATGGTGTTATTAACTGTGTTGCTCGGTGACAACCGATCTGAGCATTAGGAGTGTTATTTATTTAATATTTTTTTATGTCGAATGGGGAGACAGTAATTACATTAGTTACCAAATGATTATGATAGAACATGTTCTACATCTTTGGTTTTGTTTCGTTTGTAGCTGGAGAGCAACACATAATAGGTTCATTTTTTCACGTGTTTTTTTTTTAAATGGGAGATGATATCTAGATTTGAGAATATGATATAAGGAGCCTGTAACTCAGTGGTTGTCGTTTATTAATGTGTTACATATTAGTTTTTTGTTATATTAAAAAAGCGAAAAACGCGGCAAATGAACGTCATAGAAGTTATTATAACGTAATGTATCCAAGCGATGTAATTGTTGTTTCAATGTTGTAATTTATTCCAATGAAGAAGGACGTAATGGCCGAAACGTATGGGAATTTGTGTTATAGTTTTCATTATACAATCATTCAGAGACTTTACATATATATATATAAGAAAAAGTTACGTAAAGTCCGTATGCTGGTAACATATAAGAATATTATCAAAAGATAATAACGGTTTCAATGCATCCCTTTTTTACAAGTACTTTCACTGCTTCCGCAGATCTTCAGGTAATGTGACTGGTATATAAATAAAACAATTGATTGACGTTAACAATAGTATGACGTTAACAAATACAAGGGAGACTACTAATGTTATAATGTAATTTTAAGTATATATATATAAAGGTGTATACTTTCTTTCCAGCACAAACAGGACAAGTCCGGTCAATAAATGTACATACAAGAAGGCAATGTGGAAATACACATACAGGAATTGGACGACAACAGATCAGAAGCAAGCATGCACATATGCAATCGCTATCACTTCCGGGTTCCTACCAAACTGTATACCATATTTCTTCAAATCATGTCTAAAATACTTTGAACATGCAAATTTTGTTTAACTGTTTTGATGTGTAATGTGCTTTGGCAATTCGTTATACGGCTTTAACATAATGTAATGATGTTTCAAAATTTGACAATATCAATCAATAAAAAAATGTACACGTTTGTGTAACTGTTATCCTGAAATGAATAGTTTCTTGTGGTATACTCTATGTTTTCTGTCTGTTATAAAAGCAACATAAGCGATAGTAATATAGTTATAAATATGAAACTTTTATAAGATAAATTGAAATTTAATGAGATTTAAATTTGTCATTTATAAACCCTTTGATATAAAAAAAGAAGATGTGGAATAATTGCCAATGAGACAACTATCCACAACAGACTAAAATGACACAAACATTAACCTCTATAGATCACCGTACGGTATTCAAAAATGAGCAAAGCCCATACCGCATAGTCAGCTATAAAAGGCCCCGATAAGACAATGTTAAACAATTCAAACGAGAAAATTAACGGCCTTATTTATGTACAAAAATGAACGAAAAACAAATATGTAACACATAAACAAACGACAACCACTGAATTACAGGCTCCTGACTTGGGACAGGCACATACATAAATAATGTGGCGAGGTCAAACATGTTAACGGGATCCCAACCCTCCCCTAACCTTGGCCAGTGGTATAACATTACAACATATGGACAAAAATCAGTTAAACCTTTTCTATTCAAATCTTATTTTACCATTATAGCGTCCGTGTACAATTACGCCAAACATTTTTCATTTTAAAATGAAAAATAAATTTTCAAATTGCTCTGCAAATTTAAAAGGTAGTTGGTTTGAAAAATTTAACAAAAATCTATAGAAATCAATTTCGAAAAACCATTTTCTCTATGAGATTTGAAATTTGTTATTTTTATGAAATTACATATTTGATTTAACGAAGATATTGAAATAAATAACAATAAGATTGTGTTAAAAAGGATTTTATTTTGTCAAAAGTTTAAAAATATTAAAACATTTTTATTTGCTTGCTTTATGAAACAAAACATATTTCAATCTCATTCTTGAAAGCAAATATTGAAAATACTGACCTTTAGCATTTTTCAATTTAGTTTACAATATTGAAAAATGGAAAATAATCTAAAGTGGCTCATTTTTCAATTTGACTTACAATATTGAAAAATGAAAAATGCTCAAACGTGGAGCATTTTTCAATTTGTCTTGAAATATTGAAAAATGAAAAATGCTCCAACATGAAGCATTTTTCGATTTGACGTTTGATATTGAAAAATGTAAAATGCTCCAATTTTTCATTTTTCATTTTACTGTGCATTATTAAAATTTGAAAAATGATCATTATTTAAATGTGTAATAATGAGAACGAAAATATAATTTGTTTCAAATAGGCGTTTTAAATGTTTAAATTGTTGACACTTTTTATAAAATGTTTTACTATTTCCGTTTTTTTTTCTAGTTTTAAGCGCAATATATCTAGAAGATCTTTTTAGGTTAAGGTGTGTGTGTATATGTGTGAACTATGTGTGATATCAACAAAAACCGAACAAGAATGGTACAATGACAAGAAAGATAATGACCCCAAAAAATCATTCTTTCTTTTTATCTATATATCTAGCTGTCTTTGTAGCTACATGTTTATATCTATCTTTCGATCTATTCATCTGTCATTCATTGTTTATATCAATCTGTCTATATATCTAACTTTTGTTTTTCTTTGTCATTTCTTTCTTTGAAAAAGAGGGACGAAAGATACCAAAGGGACAGTCAAACTCACAAATCTTAAACAAACTGACAACGCCATGGCTTAAAATGAAAAAGACAAACAGATAAACAATAGTACACATGACACAACATAGAAAACTAAAGAATAAACAACACGAACCCTACCAAAAACTAGGAGTGATCTCAGGTGCTCCAGAAGAGTAAGCAGATCCTGCTCCACATGCGGCACCCGTCGTATTGCTTATGTGATTACAAATCCGGTAAATAGTCTAATTCGGTAGGTCAAATTCATGAAAGGGAAGGGGATTGTAGTTACGACATATCCGATATCATTATTGAAACGGTTATTCCATAACGGTCAACCAACTCGTGATGGCGTCCGTAAAATTTACGAAGGGGTGATTTCAACTTCACCATTTGGAACTCTTGGTTTAATTATTAGCTTCCTTGTGAGCAGTTACCCTCTATCAAGAAAACCATGATAGGAAAGGCAAACACGTATCAATTGGGAGATATATACCCCGTATGCAGGTTCTGCTGGAATGTTGCTACTTAGGAATGGAAAGTTCACAGTTGGAAAGTTAAAATCATCTTTTTTGTCGTAAAGTTCTGTCTTCAACCGACCCTCATTGTCAATTTCTAGATGAAAGTCAAGATATGAAGCCGACTTAACTGTATCTGTAGTATCCTTTATCTCCAATTTGATGGGATAGATGCGATCCACATAGTCACCAAATTTTAAATTGCTTAGTGAAAGAACGTCATCTTTATAGCGGAAAGTAGAGTTAAAGAATGTTGCTAACTTCTTATCTTTCTTCCTAAGAAGTTCCTGCATGAAGTCAGCCTCATAATAATAAAGAAACAAGTCATCAAGTAAACGGGCACAGTTTGTTCCCATTGGGATGCCGACAGTCTGTTAAAAAACACGTCCTCCGAACGTAACAAATATGTTGTCAATCAAGAAATCAAGCATCTTGATAATATCGATTTCAGAGAATTTTTGTTTGAATCAGAGTGATTCTTTACAAAGTAGGATTTAGCCCTCCCTAAGACGAGATACTTGTATCTACGTTGGCCATTCTTTTTTATGAAGCAAAGTAATACCAACTCTTTTAATTTGTCTTTTAGTTTGGAATGTGGAATACTTGTGTGAAGAGTAGAAAAGTCAAATGTTTTAATACTGTTACAAGATGAAAGAGAGTTAGATTGTATGTACTCTAAAAGATCTTTGGAATTTTTAAGTATCCACATCTGATTCACGCCACCTCACTAAGTATTTAATAACTTTTAAAAAATTACTAAACTTGAGGGTAAAATTAAATATCTTTATCAATGAATTCAACATTTTTTTGATTTTTAACAGATATGTTCCGGACTATATTAGTATTTGGACCGTACGCGTATGGTCGGGGTAATTAACACTATGTCACAGTTTACTTTTAATACTACTGATCTCTTCATATATGGTATGACCTTTCATTAAAAAGACGCTATCATATATAGGAAATTTTATTATTATAGACAGACAATATCATAATAAAAAGATGGGATAAAAAAAGAATGAGAAGTTACACATAGTTGATTTTAGTTAATTTTCAAATTTATAGTAAACCCATTTTGATACCGATGGCCATTACCGATGGTCATTACCGATTTGTTATTACGAGTGAATGGCAATATGTCGACTGAAAAAATGAATTCCAAAAATTATTAATGAACTGTTACATAAGAAGTAACATACTTTTACTTTATTTAAGTTGTGTTGTGAATATGGTGTATTGCAGTCATTTTTCGATATTTGAGATCTAGAGCTTCTAACACCGTAGACATCAGAATGGCCAAAGATATCGGTATCACTGTACGCAACGTCAAATGCAAATAAGCTTATGATACCGTGTGGAAGTGAATGACATCCAAGTCTACATGTACGAATGTAACTAGCGATGAAAACTAACAATGGCATCAATATTTAATTTTTACGCAGTTTTTGGATTTTAAAATTAAAAAATTGTCATGCTTTAAACCATCACTGTTATTTATATAAAGTTTTTGTATCATTAAAACGTTTATATAAATTTAATTTGAAAAAAAATATATACCAATATGGTCCAAATACTCATATGGTCCAGCCCGTTAATAACAAAACGAGTATTATACACATATGGTCCGACCATACGCGTATGGTCGAGCCATATGAGTATACGCATATGGTCATGACCATACGCGTATGGTCCAAATACTCATATGGTCCGACACAGATATATAGAGAATATTTAGTTAACCTGGATAAAGATAACAAAATAGGAAGGGACATAAATAGAGCATGATATTCCTGTGCCACATCAGAAAAGTTTGCTGGTGCGTTGCTGTTCTCCTATCTTTTCGGGGTTTGGTAATAAATGTGCATTTACGGGTTCACAAATACACACATGTGTATTATATTTAAAGTATAAAAACAAAATTTCTTAAGTGAATGAATGAAACAGTAATTTGATTATCTTTTATATCAATTTCTTAACGATTACAAATTTGGATAATGCTACACGCAAAAACATTTTCATATTTGAGAAAATTTTCTAAAAAAGAAAATTCAACCAATTTTCATTTTTCAATATTCCAAGTTTTCACGTTGGAGCATTTTTCAATTTTTATAGACAAATTGAAAAATGCTCCACGTTGGAGCATTTTTCAATTTTCAATTTTTTAAGGCAAATTGAAAAATGATCAAGGTAAGCAATTTCAATATTTTGTTCTTTAGAAGGAGATTGAAATTTGTTTTTGTTCTAAAACTATCAAATTCAAATGTTTTAATTTATTCAAAATATTGATCAAATAAAGTGTTTTAACACAAACTTATTATTTCTTTTTATATTATCCTCTTGGAATCAAATAATGTAATATCATGAAAATTACAAATTTCAAATCTCAAAACGAATGTGAATTTTTAGAAGTGACTATAACATTTTTTTGTAACATTTATCAAACAAATTAACTTTTAAATTTGTAGAGTATTTTGCAAAATCTATATTTCAGATTAAAATGAAAAATGTTTGGCGTAAATATACACGGTCTACGTCCAGAATGTCCCCAATTCTTGAACTACCATTAACGTATACTTGAACATTACAACAAAAAATAAACAAAAAAAAAGTATGCAACGGTGAATCATTTATTTGTAGTTGTGTAGTTGTAATCTACTGAATTCGAGGATTTAAGAATAAAGAGGTTCTGAAATAAGAATATTCCAAACGTCTGGAGTAAACAAACGCACACATATACACACGGAAAAAAGTATTGCAACACCTTGATTTTTTAAACCTTGAAAAATAAGCATCTTTTTTGGATGGAATATAATAAAATATTTGTATAATATTATTGAAACATAGTTTATGATAACATTGGCATTTAAACGAACAAAAAGATTTGAAAAAAAAAGATTTATATAGCCACAATTTTAATAACAAAATGAATTGTTTTTTTGTACAAAAAAACGCATTTCACAACTTTTACTGTATTCGAACTTTACAATGTCAGACATTTCAAAATTAATCTTCAGATGACTGTTCATCATCATGGGTGATCGTTATACGCCAAAGAATTAGTACTTTATGAGCAGCCTCCATTCAAACGGATAACCGCATCTTAACGTCTTCTGATTCCTGCCATTAATCGACTAATTTGTTGCCAAGGTAGCAGCAACCATTTCTGATGAAGGGCATTGTTTATTTCATGATGTGATTAAACTGGGGTGTCCTTTCAAACACTTTCCGCCCAATAGTGTACCATATATGCTCGATATGGTTCAAATCCGGGCTACAATCGGACCAAAGAAGATGAACCGAATTATATTGGAACAAAAGATCTTCCTCCACGTTGCTAATTTTCAACTTTAGCGAGCTTTGCACTACATTGGATACGAAAACAAATGTATGTCTGTTCGTAAGCAAAGGTCTCCGAAATGGTCTTATCGCACGATAACCAGTAGCGATGAGTCGATCTCGAACAGTTCTTGTCAAACGACTCCTGTATACCCACCACTCTCTTTTGAGGATTGTAGTGTATGCAATGGGTTTCCTTCTGACCAACCTTCATTATGCTTGATTTTCCCTAGCAAATGGAAAAGGGGGTCTTCTTTATCTCGGAAGGTCTTTAACATCGTTTATTGCCTGATGTGCAGATAAAAACTTATCGAGTCGATATTTATTGATTAAACTCATGTGATACTTAAATTATGTTTAAATAATTATATTTTACCAAATTATATCACAAAACAATAAAGAGCGTTTTTTTAATTTCAATTTCAATTTGGTGTTGCAATACTTTTTTCCAGGTGTATAGAACAAATATAAACGGTATGAATGTAATATACCAATTTTGGAACATTAGTGCTATGCTTTCTAGTTGCTTTAATATTTTATGTCGATCAGTGCAAACAAAAGCAGTTACTTAGTTAAATAAAAAACAAAAGACAGGACGTAACCTAATTCCTAGCCATTGCATATAAAGTATATGTGAATTGCTGGCAGCTTGTTTTTGTGATAATCCGAAATAGGTTAATATTATTTGTTATCAGTTGTCACGATCTTTTTTAATAAATACATAATAAATATATATAAAAATATATCATGTTTGTACCGAGAAAACAAAACATGCTCCCGAACAACAGAATTATTTCATAGCTCCATTGCTGCTTATTTAAATGTAACCATTTCATGGTTTTAAAGCTATTTAGTCTTACGTTAAAATAACAAGACAGTCATTTAATGTCCTAATAACTACCGTAAACTGGCTTGTGATAGAAACATATAACTTCCATTTATTTTTTGTTTCAAGGATGTTTGGTAGTACACAAACATATTATCTGAGCAATATCCAAAATAAACATACCTATTTTCATTACATGTAGTTTTGTATTATACAAAAGGAACATTCACATTTGTTTTTTGTTCAATTTTTAAAATAAATAATGCTGTTAATTTCCTCGTTTGAATTGTTTTACATTTTCATTTCGGGACCGTTTAAGCTAACTATGCGGTATGGGCCTTGCTCATAGTTGAAGGCCGTATGGTGACCTATAATTGGTTATTTAGGTATCATTTTGGTCTCTTCTGTAAGTTGTGTTATTGGCAATCATATCACATCTTTTTTTATATTTCCACAAAGGCTCAACAGTAATCACAAATTAAACAGGTTCCCTAATTTTAACAAAAGTGTATATAGGTTACTTGATAGCAAGTCACGAATATTTCAGTCTGTTTTTAATTGGCATTGTGCGTTTGATCTTTGAATTTTGCTATTTGAAAGGGGACTTTCCAATGTGAATTTCGTACTTTTTGGTACTTTTGCTGATTAACTAGTACTTGATAATGACTAGTAATCAATTTGAATCAGGGCGAAAAGGACATGCAATTTGATAATTATTTATTATCGCCAATACACATTCCTTCCATTATTTATGTGGACAAACAATTGCATTTACAAGTTATAAGCTCGCAATAATGTTGACATGCAGATTATGCCCATGACAGGCCGGTGTATTTTTGTATTATACAAAAGGAAGAGAAAATATCGTTTCATCTTGATTAGGCTTTCATAAATGAAAAAAAAAAGATACACGAAGGCCGTCTCACCTAATGAATACTATAAATTCAGAAAGTATTGCTTGCATTAATAATGCAATTTTGTCAGTTTCGACTTATACATGGGATTTTTACGATTTTGAGAAAAAATCTGTTTAATTCATATAAAATACTATAAAATGCGAGTTCAAATTATTGCGTTTACAACTCTGCCGCATTTTTCGCAGTAATAAAAACTTTGCAATAATTTCTTATTTACAGCATTAAATTTTTATTTTTTTATTTTGGGTGTTTTAACGCCACTTTTAACAGATGATATCGGATATGTGCCTTATGTCGTAACTACAATACCTCTTCCCTTTTCAGGAATGTGACCTTCCGAATTGAATTAGACTATTTACCGGATTTGTGATAACATAAGCAATAGGACAAGTGTCACGTGTGGAGCAGGATCTGCTTACCCTTCCGAAGCATCTGAGATTACCTAAAGTTTTTGTTGTGGATCGTGTTGCTAAGTCGTTAGTTTTCTATGCTGTGTCTCCTGTACTATCTTTTGTCTGTTTGTCTTTTTATTTTTAGCCATGACGTTGTCAGTTTATTTTTTATTAATGAATTTGACTCTTCCTCTGGTATCTTTAGTCCCTCTTTTACGCATCGCATTTAGGCTATTTCGAGGCGGCCAGTTTTTATTTGTGGAGGAATCCGAAGTGCCTGGATAAAACCACCGACCTTCGAAACAAAAATTGACAATCCTAGTCAATTAAGATTGGAGTTGAGTGCACTCGCACAAGCGAGGTCCAAACTCACAAACCTGGTTTTGACTGGGTAGTGACTACAGTAGTTAATACTTAGACCAACCAGCCACCGGGGCCCCTATGAATATTATATAGGTATGGACTATATGTACTTACTGGTTAAAACTAAATTGACAAATCAAGTTTATGAAGAACGGTAAATAAACACTAAACACTCATTAAGCTTCTTCCAATTAGTAATTTGGCTTCTGAACTTGTTTCGCTTCATGGTTATAAAAAAACTATTCTGATAACGGTTTTCAGATTTACGAAAAAAACTCATCGATGATGCCCGTAGTTGTACGTTCCTCGTTTTATTTTCTTTTTATATGAACCAAAGTATTGAAATTAAAATGTATTATGATATGTTCTTCAGGTTCATGTCCTATATGATATTATGACTGTGTTGGATATGAACGATGTTGTCGATATGATTACAGATGTACTGTTTATTCAAAATGTTATAAAAACTAATATGAGGCAGGAATTACCTATGAATGGGGACGAAGGCTGATTTTTTTTAAATTTATTTAACAATGTTTAAAAGAGAAACGGAAATACCGTAACGTTTCCGATTTTGGTTCTGTTGTTAGGGATTTTAGTTGTGACGTTATTTAAGTTATGGCGTCATATTCAATGTAAACAAAGAAACGTTGTCATCAGGTATTGTTTTTTTTAATAACAAACATTTTTTTTAAATGAGTTAGTATTAGTTTCTTTTTTAAACTGATACTTATACATTTTATTCAAAGTCTCATGTAAACAAGACCGGAAACGGAAGTAGATTTCGGCGACGATCCGGAAATTCAAAAACACGACAAAAAAAATTGAACGATTTTGAGTTCATTAGTACAATGAAAAATTCGGGAAGTATTCCCGGATTTTTTTTTTATTGATTTTTTTTTATTGAATTTTCCCCATATTATTACTAGAACTTCTACTTTTATAATAATAATTATGAATCGTCATCATACAACGGAAGCTACGATGACTCGTTAAATGTTGGGTAATACAATTAATATGTGCTCAGTGCAATAACATAAACAATAATGCTGTCGCTTGCAATTTTAAGATTTTATCAGCTCTGAGGTAATAATATTCTTCACCGACTCTTTCATGTAATATATAGGTTTTTTTTTAAATCAATCTTGTCTCGTCCAGAATTGAGTTATAATTTTGGACTATTCTGTGAGTGCCATTGGTATCATATAAAGTAGAGTATTTATCATTTTCCACGCTAATATAATAGAAGTTATGAAGATAGCTAAACAATTCATATTTTGTTGCACAGGAATGATATCTATATGTTGGAAAATTCAATAAAATATTAAGGTGGCTAATTTTTAGGTTCTGGTATTTAAAATCAGTGCTGATTCATTTGTCGTGTTTGTTTTAAAGTTATTAGAACAACGACTTGCCAAACTTTGTCTTTTTAATTCGAAGTTCCGTTTAACAATTTATTCTTATTAAAGCTTCTGAATTAATAGAAGAAGTGCATGGATTAGTTACTCAAAACAAACATTGTAGAAATTGACCGAACATATATAGTCAAAGAAATTAAGAAATTGAGGGGATCTAAAAGTTGTTTTTTTATAACACTTATGTACTATCACAGCATAACAATACATATCGAATTCAAATGTAAATTCAAAAAGTGATGTCAATGACAACTTTCAAAATCAAGCATTACCAACCACAGTTCCTACTTGTTTGTCAGTTGTGTTAAGTTCTGTTTTACAACATAGTTTTTCCGACTTTTTTTGCTTTTGTTAAAATTGTATCGTTGCTATTAGAAGTTACCTGTGTCGTTTTAAGGGCAATTGTCGGAGGTTGTATAGGTGGATTTGTTGGTCTGGTCATCTTAATTTGTTGTATTGCTAGCTGTTGTTCTGGTGAGTATAATTTATGAAATATTATACATAGGGAAATGAATTAGATACTTTTTTTTCATCAACTACGGCACAGTTTTGTTCTTCGTGAGTATCCGGTATCATGTGGACTTGTAAACAAATATCCAGATATCCAAATCCCGCTAAAGAAATACAAACCAAACAAAATTATTTAAAAAAAAATCATCAATAATATTTCACAGATAGCAAAGTATAACACCATGTATCTTATTGTGAATTCTTCAAGCGAGGAGGTGCACGGAAACATTTTCATTCCAAATCTTGGAGGTAAAGAAATAATGATTTAAAATTCAAGATAGTAACTTTCTAACGCTTATCAGAAGACATGGAAAATCATTCCGCTATACAAAATGAATGTATATGTATCAAAATATGTAACCAGTTTAAACTAACTAATTCGCATGACTTTTAAGTGTGTATCAAAAGCATATTTTCAACTCGTCTTACATCAACCCAACAATGTTAGAACTGTAAATTTGTGTTAGCAATTACGACATGAAGATTACAGAACCGTTTTTAACAAATATTAAAATCAACATTGAAATAATGTTATCTTTACATTATAATGTATTTGTGTCATATATTTGAATGTGTTTCATATATTTCTGTATTTTTTTGTTTAAGCAAACACAGGAAACGTTGAATCTGTTAATATTCAAAAAAGAGAGCAAGATAGAAACACATCAACAGCCATTATCCAACAGCAAATCGAAAACAGACAAGGGAACCTGCAACCAATGAGGATACCAGGCAACTACGAACCTGCTTACCCTTCATGGTCTTACCATATCTAGACATTTAATTTTTTAATTTTGTAACCTAGCTGTTGTATGATTGGAGAAGGAATTATAAATATGTTCTTAAAAATATTGATGAGGTTATACATAAATGAATATCATTCTGATATATAAATGTACTACTTTTGTTAAAATAAATGAGTCAGATTATATGATTTATCTGGGAAAAGGACACATTGTTTGTTAATTTTGTTTTCAAATTTTTAAGATCATATTTTTATTTATAAATTGTGATGTTGATGATGTCTCAAAATTGATTAGTAATATGATATAAGTTATTAATTATAACATGGAACTAGAACGATATGTAATGATAAATGCATCTTTAGCTCTGATATGTTAACAGTCATTTATCTTTCTGCATTGGAATACTGTCAGAAACAAATTTTATAAAAAATAAAATAAAAAAAGTAATGTAATAGTCAATCATATTTTTGTGCCCTTTCAGTATAAATACAATAAATATATACTAAGGCGAAAGTATATACAAATAAGTATTATATTAAATCAGTTTATATCAACAATAAAGTATACAGACCAAGTAACTTCAATGTATGTATATAGATTAGAAAGTTAAATTCCACCTCCCAAAGGCGAAAACAACTTATTAATCCCAATAAAAAACCTAATAATGCACATATGTTAAGAACGTTGACATGACTTTATTGTAAGTTGTATGAAATAAAAATGATTGATTGCTTCATCAGTGTTTTAACGCCAATTTTGTTTAAGTGGAGGAAACCGGAGTGACATGAGAAACTATCAAACTCCAATTGATGAGACTGGAGTCGAGAGCACCCGCACGAGCAGGTTCGAACTAACGTTCTTCGTGATAACTGGCTACTGCTTACAGTAGTTGACATGGTATAACTAAATAGACGCCTCGAGCACCGAAATAACAACGAAATAATAGAGTAATGAAAAAACATTACACCACAATATAGAGTGTTTTCGCCGTTCAAAAAAGCTGATCTAACTTTATATTAAACGGCCAACACGTACACTTTTGTCAAAGCCGACCGTGCGCGGGCTATTTAATCAGTCAAGGTTTTAAAAAACTTCCATCATCATGGAGTCAACGCATTCCATATCCAAAACACTTGTACATATTGGACAATTACACATGTAATTTTACAAACAGCTGCATCCAATGGAAACTATTATTAACTTGACATTTGTTTTGGAACACGTGTTGATGTAAACAAACATATACTAGTATTGTTTATCAAAATATATACATTTATGTCGTGCAATGTATACTATATATATTTATCGGACAAAAATACCAGCTTCCAAATCACTGCACAACATGAACCCCACAAGAGACTTAAGGTAAACTCAGGTACTAGTTCTCCGGACGGGTGGGAAGATTCTGCTTAAACAGTTGACCACGTCATGTTACTCCTGGCAAGTAATCAGTCGATGATGAATCAAATTGATCATAACGAATCTTTTGATCAATACATTTTGTATACAAAATACCACTCTATCGAGGATATCATCATATTATATGCATGCTTTGGAATAATATTTCAACATTTAAAAATAAATCATGAAAAGGGCTGTATCAATTATGAGTAAAAAAGTATCAAGAATTACTCTGAACTCCAAGATGAATTGAGATAGGTCCATAACACCTGTGATTACTTTAGCCCGACCATATTAGCCAACCCAGTGAATATAGAACAAGTGTCATGTTTTTGAATTTGTGCATGGATTTTCCAAAAAGAAATAGCGGATGGAACCTTTTTTTAACATGTTTATTGCAAATACAGTCAAACACATTTCATTTATACAATCAAGATATATGTTTAACTAAGACGGTTTTATATCGTATTCTTTACTTTTGATAACATAATACGTGTATAAATTTTTTCCTATGATATGAAACAGTTTTCAGACATGAAATAAATGGTCCCCTCGAGTTTAAAAAACAATGACATATTTATTTATTGCTTTTTTTTTATTATGTCATATTATGCTATCAACAATTGCTATCCAAATAGACCCCCTCTGCAGATTTTTTTTCATCTTCTAGAGTATACAAAAAGTCACAGATTTTCTTCAACACTATATGGAGAAAAGTGGAAATAAGTTTGGGAGTAGGATTTTTTTTAAGAATGGCTCAATTAACAATTCTAATGTTTATCATATGTGATTTGACCGTCGTTGAAATGGGTAGGTACAATATAATCACATACATCATTATTACACATTGTTTGAGTGGAGCAACGAAATCAATAGACACTTGTATATGTCATGCAAGAAAATACTAATATTCGCATTTTGTATAATATAAATTTATATTTACACAGGTTCAATTCCGTTTTTGAACATTAATTTCAAAACACTTCAAATTGTTATTTAATTTCCGCATAAATACCGGAAAAAGTATTTTTGTGTTTAATTGGAAAGGCAAAAAAAAATTATTTAACAATATTGGTTCATTTTTTAATTATTATTTCAAACATTTAATGCTAAAATACTGCAATTTTGATTTTAATTTGAAATTTAGATGGTATTTCTACACTTTTACCAACATATCCTATGGAGGGTCAATATGACATGTATGTGGATTATAAGAGCAATGACGGTAGGGGTGAAAAACATTGTTTGAGAGAACTATGATCCGACTTCTAACTACCATTCCGTAATTTAAAAGAGGTTTCAGTATTTCACAAAATGACGTGGTGAAGTCACCAAAAACAAAAACAAACATAACTCTTTTTTGGTTTACATTAAAGAATTAATAAATGTAAATTTTGTACTTGAGGCTCACACCCTACGGGATATTATGGTTGTATTGGATACGATTGGTGTTATCCTGCTAGTTACAGTTGCGCTGGTTACCCGACGTGTTATAAATACTACAGTAACTCTAGTTACTACAGCTATGATGATTAATCCTCAAATATAGACGTCTCAAATAGTTCGTTGGCTTGGTAAGTAAGTAATTTATATTTTTGAAAAATGTAAAGAGAAAGCATCACATCGTTTTTTTCTATATCACATCCGTATTAACCGTAGACACCATTCATTCCAATCTCGAGAGATCTAATCGAGGGATTATATTGGTTGAGGGTTGATATATACATTGTATATAGTCTGTGACATTCAAAAAGCCAAATCATAAACACGTTATTATAAATATACAATATGTCGATGTTTTTCATGTGACAAAGTGACATAACATTATCATGATTATACAGATTAGGGGTTTGATAAAGTCTGTACAACGGTGAATGAGTTCGATGAATTCATTCATATAAGAGATGTGATTAAGCCCTTGCTATCGTGACTGGTACAGATAGCATCACGGATAGCTTATACAGCACATACAATTTACCTGTATTTACGTATACTACTAAGTATATAATTAACAGTTGATGTAATTATATAAACTATTAAGTAGAGTATATTGTAGGAACTTGTTTAATAGTGCATATTTTTTTTTTGAGGAATGATAATCATTAATATATGGACAGACACTCTATTATAGATGACATAACTAATATATTTTTTTATAATTTAAGCATGGTCAAGTATTAGTCATGCCGACGTCTATCAAAACAACTCTATTCCTTAGTATTGTTCTCACAGCAACCAACCATACACAATAAGTATCAGATTGTCTTTGTATTGGAATTGTTAAATATAAGTATCAAATAAGAATGTAGCAGCTAATATGCATCAAATTTTCAACATTGTCGAGCAGTTTATTTAATTATATCTTTCTCATGTTCACACTGAGCAAAAAAATGATGTGTACAGTTTTAAACAAAACATTTTTGTCAACCCATATTATATATAAAAAATGATACAAAAAATGAAGTGCTAGCTACACATTTTATCACAATAAAGTGTATTCGCCGTTCAAAAAACGTAATGCTATGCTTTCCCAAAACCATTTTACATCCAAGTTTGTCTACGACATATATACAAATTAGACTCGTTCAATACACAAACACATAATGTTTCACGAACATCATTGCATAGAATCATATGGACCAACATGAGTAAGGGAAGTGCTATGCATTTTAAAAATAAAAATAAACATCATGCATTCCTGTCATATTTAACAGCAATTAACATTGTTTGTAGGACGATCATCGGAGCTTCGATTAGTGGTGTTGTTACTTTTGCTGTCTTATGTAGCTACCTTGCATACTGTTGCAAAGATCATTGTGAGTTTTATATTTGACAAACTGAATCTTATATCAAAAAAAAAAAGAAGCAAAACACGTCTACTTAGAATAACCATAATGCGAAAAATATCACTATTTTCCATCACGATTTTTTCTCTCAGCAAAGTGTCAGGTATATTATTCTCCCGCATGGTTAATATTAATTGTTTTATTTTTAATGTAACGTTGACAATTATAATGAAAAGAACTAAACATTCCAATATATTTTGTTATGATTCTGTATTCATCTAGATGAATTTAAATGGAGAACGATTAAGAACCTTTACATATATAACAAAGGTACCAGGATTATTATTTAATACGCCAGACGCGCGTTTCGTCTACATAAGACTCATCAGTGACGTTCAGATCAAAATAGTTATAAAGCCAATCATTTTTCGAAAATTTCTATGTTTGGTAACAGGAATAAAAATTGACCACATAACTGATATTCATGCCAACACCGGAGTGCTGACTACTGGGCTGGTGATACCCTCGGGGACGAAACGTCAACCAGTAGTGGCATCGACCCAGTGGTGTAAATATTTATCAAAGGTACCAGAGTTATAATTTAATACGCCAGACGCGCGTTTCGTCTACACAAGACTCATCAGTGACGTTCAGATCAAAATAGTTATTTAAAGCCAATCAAGTAAAAAGTTGAAGAGCATTGAGTATCCAAAATTCCCAAAAGTTGTGCCAAAAACACTAAGGTAATCTATTCCTGGGATAAGAAAAGCCTTAGTTTTAAAAAAATACTAAGTTTTGTAACAGGAAATTCATAAAAATTACCATATAATTGCTATTCATGCCAACATCGAAATGCAGACTGGTGAAACCCTCGGGGACGACACGTCAACAAGCAGTTGCATCGACCAAATTGTGTAAATACCAGCATTATAATTTAATACGCCAGACGCGCGTTTCGTTTACATAAGACTCACCCTTTTGCAACATCTTTTTTTGTTGTTGCAGACGAAGATCCATATGAATCCCAAACGAACAGTAGTATATTTTGATAATGTAAAAAAACATAGCTACTTTTTATGAGTTAGTTATGTTAATATAAACAAAAGGAATGTGGTATGATTGCCAATGTGACAAGTTTTAAATGAATAAGATGATAGAAATTATAGGCAACCGTACGGCCTTCAACAATGAGAAATCCCATAATCGCCGATAAAAGGTCCTTTAAATCAGCTTATTTAAATAACAGAAAGTATTAATACTATTTATCAAATTTGTGCAAAAACAAATTGTATGGACTATCTTAGTCTCTCCAGTTGAAATTTTTCTTAAAAATGTTATGTTTATTAATATGTTTTTTTTTTGTATACCTTTGTTCAACTTAGGTGATACAAGAATGAAATGATATATATTATATATATATATAAAGAGTCTAAATTGAAACGACGATCAAACTTATGATTGCGTTGGATTAAAACCACAGTTTTATAGGTGTGCATGTAAAACAAATTTCGTTGTAGAAGGGTATAAATACAGCACAAACAACATTTTCCAAAAGACCCAAAAAAGTGAAAAAGTATTATATATATATATATATATATATACAACTCGTCTAAACATCAACCCAACAATGTTAGATCTGTAAATTTGCTTTCGCAAATTTTTGGTTCTTCCCTCGCGGGGATTCGAACCCATGCTACTGTGATATCGTGACACCAAATCGCCTGCACTGCAGCCGTCCCGCTAGACCACACGACCACCTGGGCTCTCAAAAAAAGAGCTTTCGGTGGGCATATGTTACCTTTCCACGTCAGTTTTAATCTAGCGGCGTACTACAGTACATGATATATAAGGCATGAAGATGTTATTGTTACAGATCAGCTAAATTATCTATAGTAAAGGATATATATATATATATATATACGAGTCTTAATTCAAAACTACGTTCAAACCTATGATTGTGTTGGATAAAAATCGCCATTTTTATACGTGTGCATGTCAAACAAATATCGTTGTAGAAGGGTCTAAAAACAGCACAAACAACATTTTCCAAAAGACAAAAAAAAAATAAACAAAACGCATTTGACTATATATATATATATGGGTACTTTCTTTCCCTCACATACAGGACAAGTCCATTCAATTGATGTACAAACAAGACAAGAATATGGAAATATACATACAGGAATTGAACAACAACAGATCAGAGGCGAGCATGCACATATGCAATCGCTATCACTTCCGGGTTTCTAAGATCCTGCATACCCTCATACTTCAAATCATGTCTAAAAATTATTTTAACATGCAAGTTTTGTGAAACTGGTTTGATAAGAATTATGCTTATACATCAAACTTTCACGTTTGTTACTGTAAATCTAAAATAAATAAATCCCTGTGGTATTCGTTGTGTTTCTGTTTGTAGTAAATGCAGCATGAGCGATATTAATATTAGGAAATAAGAAATTAATATAAGGTATCAATTGTAATTGAATGAGACATAAATGAATTATGTATGTATTTATTGACCTTTTCTATTTCTATTAAATTTTAATTACCCAGAATATCCCAAATTGTCTAACTACCATTCTAACATGACGTTCTTCAAACGGCATGAGTACACACCCGTGGTTAAATATAAATATATTGTTTGGGCTGTTCCGATTGTATCTTTATTTTATGAATAAGCTACCCGACGTCAGAATAGAAGCATTTTACGAGAAAATACACTCTTATAAAACAGACAATCATAACAAACAAGGAAACGTAAACACACGATGCGAAAATGTGTTATATAACCTTTTTTTTGTATACTGATTAGACATATGAATACAATTGTCATTCAGTTTAATCCAAACCTATCTTTATATTTTATTGTAAATAGTTTGTCACCTATTTAGTTTGCTCCGTTCTTTCCCGACTATCCAATAGTGTTTTTTTTTCATGGGAACGTAAAATAATGCCTCACCTCGAGCGATTCGATCCAAAACAATTGCAGCAATTGTCCTATTAGAATCGAAATAATTCATGGAGGCTTGTATGTATCGTGATTTTAACACGGTATGTCCCTTTATAACGATATTTTAACACTCGCTATCGCTCAGGGTAAAATATTATATCATATTAGGTCCATAGCACACTTTGTAACGAATTTTATCTTACCGACTATCTGTTTTTGCCGAATTTAGACTAGAGATGTCTCATTTGCTATCATAACATCTTCTTATTTCTATATTAAAGTGTTCAAGTGTTCAATTTTAAGAACTTTCTGCATTGGTCTGTACTAAAAATTAATGCAATCAATAACAATTTAGTATCAATTACCTTCATATAACAATATTAAACATAACTTTCAATACTTTTAAATAAAAAAACAGTGCCAAAGTCGTAAATCCAATACTAATACAGTGTATTGAATAATGCCTCGACTCCCTATATAGCTACTAACCTGATATTGAATATACACGGTGTTTATGTGGACGCTTTTAACCAATCATATTCCTAGAAATGTATAGAAGGTAAGATAATTTTTGTTATCAGGTGTTACGATCTGTACTCCAAGCCTTCGTGTTTGTGTTTTTGATTAAATGATAGGTGAAATGATTAAACACAACTACTTAAAAAGATGAAAGAAAAACACCTGGACAGACTTAATTCGTTATGACGATGTAAGATTTAAAATATATTGTCAAATCCTATTATGATACACTTAAAATAAGGGACTTAAACTTTAGTTTCTATTAATTTTTTGAATGGAAATTTTAAAAGCTATTTATGATATCAGAATCATAAAACCGAAACTAGACTTTACGTAGGCCTGATGATATTGTACACTGTAAAATGTCTTAATAATATAAAATTGTATCGAGAAAAAAAAACATGCTCCCCAACATCATCATTATTTCATAGCATGCGACAGCTGTCTATGTTAAATTCAACCATTTCATGGTTTTAAAGCTTAATACTTCTTAAGTTAGAATAACGTGACAGTCATGCAATGTCGTAATTACTATCGTATCCTGGCTTGTTATTATACAAAAGAAACTTTCCACAAGGGCTACAGAAATAATACAATATTCCATGTTTGAAAATCATAATTTTAAGAGATTTGACATAGAAAAACTTTCAAAATGCTGAAAATGTAACGGTAGTAGCCAAAGATCTGTAGTACCTAAATTTCAAGTAAAAATTAAGTACTGTAAAATACAGGTACTTAAATATTACAATAATTTTAAAGTAACAAAATAGTACTGAATATTCAAAGTAAATTTCTTGTACTACATATTTTAGTACAGAAATAGTACCTATGCAAAAGTAACTGTGTATCAAGTTTAAAAACCTAACTTGCCAAAATGTCTCTGGTATCTTTTAATTAAAAAAAAGGTCACTGTTTAGTATTGCCGAAGGAATATTGCTGCGCAGTTACGCATAACATTGATTATAATAGCTTGGTCGTAAAAAAATCATCAAATAAACAAGACTTACAATTCTGTAACAGAAACGTGCATTTCATTTACAAAAGGAAATAATGCCAAGGTTATCAAACATTTAAGTATACAAACCAAGTGTTTCAAAGATTTCAATATAGATAAAGAGTAAAACATACAGAAACATGATATCGAAAATTAACCCGGAATCGTTTACTACTTTGCCACTGATAACGTCTGGAATTAAACATGTTCCAGCATCGGCCAGTGGTTGTCAAAATGTATAACCTAAACCAGGATTATAATATATTGGGGGATATTCTATAGACATGTTTGAAAATATTATACTTTCATTTTGCGCTTTCATCTAATTTTACATTTTTTAGTTAGGGAACTTTGGCTCTTACGATTGGTACAAGAGGCATTTAATGACATACATTTCTGATCTTTTACACACACCTATGTTTACCTAGAATAATAACAAAACATCGACTACAGACTAGCATTGGGATAAAATCATTTTAGAAAAATCTCTCAAAGTATTGCAACATGTTAAGGGTTAATGAATACAGGGAGATTAAAGAGTATATTTGCTTTATTTCATTTACTTAAGATGATAGGTAAAATGATTAAACACAACTACTTAAGAAAAAAAGAGTCACATGTGATCCAGTGCAAGATCTCTTCAAAGTTCTTGTAAACATGTACATTTGGTTATTGCATATATATGGGAAATTTTATTATCTGTATTAACAGAAGAACAACTCATAGACATAAGGGAAGAACCTTGAAATGCCGGAAACACTGTTCTTTCTGTGTATTTCTGTCAGAACATGTTCTTGGTATATTTTTACTTGATTGACATTGTCGGCTTTGGCATGTGTTATCAATGACAATGACAAAGCCAGTTTTAAAAGAAAACAAACACGATTAGGGCATTTATACAAGAACAGTGGTTAGGTTATTATTCGGCCCCTATGACATCAGAATCTTGTTAAATTGAATCTTACTATGAGATGTTAATTATGGTCTTACAAAAAGACGACTTAGCAGAAAATCCAAACAGCATTTCTTGTAGAGACAGTAAATCATATTCATACAAATTAAGCATGATATTGATTTAACACAACTATTTAGTCAAATGCAGTATGGGGTTCCCCATTGTTAAAAGCCGTACGTTTACCCGTTGTTGTTAATTGACGTGTCAGTAACTGTCTTGTGGAGAGGTTCGCATTGGCTGTCTATATATGGTCAACTCATTTCTCATACTAAAGCTTTGTGCAATCAACTTAATGTGTCATCGCGAGGTTATAAATAAATGAGAGAAATCACTAAATAAAACAGTGACCTTTTAAATCATATGCCCTGAGCGATAACTTAGTGGGTACTCAGTGGTGATTTTTTGTCATAAGTCGTATATTAATGCATGTAATTAGCAAACAATAAAAAGTAGGGTAGGCAGTTTCATTGTTAACCACACAAAATATTTAAATTGTGTTTATTTTTCGTGGTACTTCTAGTTTGTTATTCCAAGGTTGCATTCTTGACATAACTATATAACAGGAAAATTAAAGATAACTTAAGGTGATTCCTTTTGCAAAAAATTTCATACTATCTATTTTCGTTAAGTCAATTAAAACCTGTAGTGAAAATAAACCTGCATGTGTTAAATTAAGAGATAATTAAAGTCATCATTACAAACGTATCCTCTTGATTTGTGTAACAATGCTTAATGAATAAATATCGCATATGCTTATAGAAAAGACAGATTTATTTGCTGCATATGAACATACACAGCTTCTTTTGCATAGGTACTATTTCTGTACTAAAAATGTGTAGTACTATTTTGTTACTCTTAAATATTGTATTATTTAAGTACCTGTATTTTAAAGTACTTTATTTGTACTTGAAATTTAGGTACCACAAATGTTTGGTTACTACTGTTAAATTTTCAGCATTTTGAAAGTTTTTCTATACCAAATCTCTTAAAGTTATGATTTTCAAACACGGAATATTGTATTATTTCTGCACCAAAATCAAGTACCTAAATATTACAATAGTTTTAAAGTAGAGAAATAGTACTAAATATTAAAAGTAAATTTCTAGTATTGCATTTTTTAGTACAGAAATAGTACCTATACAAAAGTAGATGTGTATTTAGTTTAAACATAGTCATAAGGAATAGATTTTTTTTTTCAAATGAGTTCATGTATTTGTGTTTATATCATTCAAGCAATGCATCTTTTCCCTATTTATAAAGCAGTTTTGCGTCGCCAAAAATAAATACTTTAACAATATCATAACTTCCTCTGTAACTGTATCGTATTCCATTTAGTTTGGCATCCAAACTAAAATCCCTAAATTATCTTTAGATATAGAAAGAGTTGGTATGAGTGTCAATGAGATAACTCTCCATGCTAGTCACAATTTGTAAAAGTAAAAAACCATTATAGTTCAAAGTAAGGTCTTGAATACGGATCCTTGGCTCACACCGAACAGCAAGCCTTAAAGGCCCTTAAAATGGCCAGTGTTAAACCATTCAAAGAGGAGAGCCAACGGTAAAACCCATTTAAAAAACGAAAAACAAAAATCATCTATGTACCGTATTAACAAACGACAACCACTGAACATCAGGTTCCTGACTTAGGACAGGTGCAAACAAATGCAGCGGGTTCTAATGTTCAATATGTATCAACCTTCAGTCTTAGCTGAAACAATAGTGAAACATCCTAACAGAAAAAGACATATTCACACAAACAAGTGAATATACATTGAAAAAATCAATTAGGTATATGACACAATGTTCAATAATATCATAAACACAACCATAACTTCGGACAAAATGTCGGCAAAACCGTTTAATAAAACAAATCCAAGAAGAAAATCACTTGTTTACCACAAAAAATGCATACCTTGTGATTTTTTCATTATTGTTAATTATGTTGACGTTATTAGCTAGCCATCATAACATAATCAAATCAAGGTGTGTTACCAAATTTCAATCACTTAATCATTTATGTCAAAACCAGTATTACAAATAAAAAATATTACAAATGCACTTATGTGTCAACACCTCAAAATAGAAAACATGAATGTGATTAGTTTGCAATGAAAAGATTATTCAAAAGACTTTTTCAAATCAATTGGTAAGGTACGTTTTTTTCAAATCAATTTGTTAGAATCAAAAGGCTATATACTGATATATTATGAATATTATTTAAATACTTCAAAAGATTGTGTTTGCTTTAATTTCAAGATCAGTAATGTACATATAAAAGCATGAGAAAGTATAATATGCGTAGGTGACTAAATGTTTTATTTTTAAACTAAACCACAATTTAAGATGCATAAAAAAACAGTTGGATTTGTTAACGGGTATCTATTTCATGAGAAATATTGAAAACAACACGTTATTAATTTCTTGCGTCCGAAGCGCTTTTCTGGATTTACCTTCATCAGGAACGCTCAAAGCCAAACATTTGAAATCCGAAGATGTATAAGTACCTAAACCGTTGAAGAGCTGTATGTCAAAAATACCTAAAATAAATAGCCAAATTCATCTAAAGCCAACTTTGCCTGAGGGAGTTGAAACCTTAGTTTCTTAATAATTTATTAATTTATAAACGGACAAATTTTAGTAAAGTTTGTTAAATCATGTCAGTACCGAAATACTGACTACTGAGCTGATGATACCCTCGGGGACTGATAGTCCACCAGCAGAGGTATCGACCCAGTGATGTAAAATATTGAAAACAACACGTAATTAATTTCTTGCGTCCGAAGCGTTTTTCTGGATTTACCTTCATCAGGAATGCTCAAAGCCAAACATTTGAAATCCGAAAATGTATAAGTACCGAAACCGTTGAAGAGCTGTATGTCAAAAATACCTAAAATAAATAGCCAAATTCAAATAAATAGAGAAGTTGCGTCTGTGATGGGTTAGAAGGTTTAACTACAAAATGGAAATAATTAAAATAAATAAATGGTCGCTGATAAAAGCTGATACTTGAGCTTGAATTTAAACGGAAGAAACACCGACAAGTATTAATACTGATGTCCACGTTGACATCAATACACGTTATCATAGCTGAGAACAGGGGTTTCAACAAATTTAATAATTTTTTTCATACGCATAGTGATTACGTCTAGTGTTGATGTAAAGAGGGAGGAGGTAGAACGAGGTGTAGGAGTAAGAAGGGAGGAGGTGGGGGAGTAGGAGACGGAGACAACAACTCTTCAATATGATTATAACTTACCTAATGTCATCAATCTGTTCACCCTTATTCGGTTCTAAGCAGGATGTATGCTACTTGTAGGACTTTAAGGGCTTTAGTCACTTTTGCGCGCTATGAAAATCAACTAATAAGTTTCGTGTAAGATAAATCAAATTTGCTTATAGGGTTTCTTTTTGTAATGATCCGACCTTTCCAACCGAAATGGCAATTCCTATTTAAATTCTGCTTTTGAATAACATGGTAACTATGTATCTGTACCATATGCGCATTTAGACAATTAATATATCGTCAGTGATGCTCGAAATATTTTTTTCAAGAGATTGCATGAAATTTCGAGGAAATAGATTTTTACATGTATGTTTGATTTCATGTTATAGACTAGACAATAAATTAATACATTCCTTTATTTTTAATAGTTAAAAATTGTGTAACAGCAAATGTAAATAACACAAAATCCGTATTTTCATCCAAGTGCTGAGTACCTGTTATTGGGATTGTGATACTATCGAAGACCATCAGTCAACCAGCACTTAATACTCACGCTAAATGTACAAGGAAAAATCCGTAAATTGATGGCAATAAGAAGATTTAGTATTGGTGCCAATGAGGTACCTCTCTATAAGAGATACAATAATGAACAACTAGATGTTATTGTATGGCCTTCAACAATGAACAAAACAAATATTGCCCAGTCAGATATATAAAGCAACACAATTACAAATGTTAAGAATTCAAACGAGAAAACAAATAAACTGATTCATGTAAAGTGTAATGATCGAAAGAAAAAAATACACTTCAAAGCACAGGCTACTAATATTAAACAGTCAATTCGGAATTCGACAGGGGTGTTTGAAAACGATATAGTGTAACAGTACAACATAAGAACAAATTATTGAAATCAGTTTAAAAAGGCTCAAATCATTTAAATACCAAAACAAAAAAAGAGTGAATGTGGACGGGTACCGTTACTTTCCCACAACAAAGGACATCAAGTACAAATCTGAGAGTACTCGAACTTTCTGACAGCTATTTAAAAGAATACATCAACTAATAAAAATCATACATCTAAGACTATCAGTACATTTAATGTAAAGACGTCATTAACCCTCAGAGTAAAACAGTTCCTTATGAAATGCCAAGGTACAGATATCGACAGATTGTAGAGCGAAGAATGTGCATATGTATATAAAATGATAGTTCATACTGTAAGTTGAATGTCAACATAATAATATGTTTTCAATTTCTCCGTTAAAGTGTAAATAAATGATGAAACCGTTATGGTAACTCATAATGCATGAACTATTGTCATTGTTTACACCTAATCAAACATATTTTAGTTTGTATTTATAGGAATGTTGTTAAAAAATGACTTTAAGTATTGTTTAAGATAAATCATATTACATATTTTTTTTTTAATAAATCAAAAAACAGGAGGGCCATACTATTTTGAAACAGTATTTTAGAACTATTTTTTTTATTTATAAAGCATGCATTTCAAAATTATCAGTTTATATAAGAAACACAACCTTTAAATTCTATAAAGTTTTTACTTTAATTGTGATGACACCATTAAAGCAGGATCTTTTTACGATGTACTCGATTTACGAGTTTGGAATGTACAGACCGATTTTTGTTTAGTATGAGCTGGCTATTATTAAACAATTTGTTTTGTACTAATTACAATCTGAACAATAATCAATCGGTCGCTGATAAATTTTAATCGTGCTTTTATTTTTAGAGAGGATACAGTAGAACCTAGTCTAACACTATTAAGATATTTGTATTAAATCTGTGCAATTCAAATTAGAAAACATTGCAATAAAATCAAATAGTGCAAGTTAAGAAATAAGTCAAAATTAATTTTTTTCTGTATTTGAACATCCGCTTTATATACATGTTATCTTTCATTTTTCGTACATTTGCCCTTCTAATTTTCCATTTTTAGATTTACGTCGGACCATGATTTTTACATCTTATGGTGTTAAGTAATTTTGCAATTATTTTAAAAGGAAAGATATTTGACAGATACAAATCTTAAAGTACTACATTTTAATATATTTTTTTAAATCAATACCTATGTATTCATCTGCATCATGTCTACAAGTTAATGAAAACTGAATATGCATATCTGCCCCTCTAAATATACATTTATAGATTTACGTGGGACCCTGAATACATCTTTTGATGTAAAGTAATGTTTTTCACTTATTTCAGATGTAAAGAAATTAGACAGATACACATCTTAAAGTACTTCATTTTATTTATTTTTTAAATGCATTAACTTTGCATCCATCTACATCATGTCTACAACTTAATGAAAAATGAATATGCATATCTGTCCCTATAAATATACATTTTGTTTTTTTATTTTTTATTGATCTTTTTGGTGTTCTAACTACAGTGCATACATACATGTTTACAGTACAAAAATAAATAACATGATATTTTTATGGCATTGTTATACTATTGCTATTTTACGAATAAGACATAGTAAAAATGTGCAAGTAAATGATGTAAATACTCATAATATCATACCTCTTAAGGATACTTTGGAATACTTTGAAACATTTATGATCAAATCAAAAATAAATTTAATTAAATAACTATCATAAATCCCCCCTATCTGTCGACAAATTACTCGTGTTTGTCTTTAGAAAGATATAAATATTCTAATTTCTCCAGCCTTCTTTTCAACAATTTAAGAAACGCTTGCACAGATATTAAAAGTCTATCTTATTGTGTGTCCTTAGCACAGTTGATGTAATACTTTGACTGTAGAATACAATAATTTAAAACTAAGTTATCACAATGCAATACACCTAAAATTACACTGTCTTTATTCAAAAATATTTTACTCCAAAAACTAAATACCACCAATTAGAAAATTCTCTCCAAAATTGTTTTATTTCTTTGCATTTAAGAAATTCATGCTCTATTGTTTCTATTTCTTCACAACTGTCACATTCATTACGTAAGGAAAGTTTATATTTTTCAAGAAGATAATTATGTGAGACTATTCTGTGTAACATTTTATATTGGAAAGCTAAATATACATTTATAGATTCACGTGGGATCATGAATATATCTTTTGATGTAAAGTTGTGTTTCTTACTTATTCTAGAAGAAAAGAAATTAGACAGATACAGATCTTAAAGTACTTCTTTTTAATTAAAAAAATGCGTTATCTTTTCATCTGCATTATGCTTACAACTTAATAAAACATAAATATGAATATCTGACTCTCTAAATATCAATTTACAAATTTATGTAGGACCATGATAACATCTGTTGGTGTAAAGCAATGTTGTTCACTCATTTCAGAAGTAAAGTAATTTAAAAGATACAAATCTTTGAAGACTTTTTTTTAAAATTAGAAAAGGACGCATTACCTGTGCATGCATCTGTTGTATTTAAATTAATGAAAAAAATGAATATGCATGACCATCATTTAAAGTATATAAACTGATGTTCCCTAACTCATATATCAACATCCCTGTGTTTGACAAAACTTAACTTCAGACTTACAAGGCTCGCATCGCATTTCGAACATTATTGAAAAAGGTAAGTTATTGTTTTTGGTAAAAAAGAAGTAGGTTCAGTAAGACCCATTTTGGCCCCAAAATATAGCATATTTACAGAATTGTGAAAATGTAATCTTTTAGCTATTTATTGGAAAGATGAATACTTCTGCAAACATATGGTCTGTTTTTGACAATACAATGCACATTTATCGGATACTAGCATCATTAAGGAATGAAAAATTACTGAAATTTTCACAATTTAAGTATTTCAGTTAAATTTTAGACGATTTTTGTCTTCAATGAAAGTTGCCGCAGTCGTGTTTATTCTTTTTTTTTTTTTTTTTTTTTTTTTTTTTTTTTTTTTTTTTAAGATTATATTTTTTATTCATCATTCATATCTATACATACTCATGATACAATCGTTATACACATCATATTTTAAATATTATGAAGATAGTCCAAACAACACTACATACATACATACTCTCACACATTACATCATTTTCATTAAGAATTTTTATCTTTTTTTTTCTGATCTTTAAATTTAAAAGAAGTTTAATAAAAAAAACTATCTCAAAAACAACAACAATCAATCGAATTCATATTTCACAACATTACTCTCAGTCACAATGGTTATTATAGCATGAACATAAATATTGTATATATATATATGCAGATGGTTTTCCAATTCCGTCACATATCAACTTTTTTGTACATTCTTAGCTGTTTACTAAAAGACTTGTTAGTTGAAATATTACAGAAAAGAAAGTTATTCGAGAGCATGGAAATCAATATTCTCAAAATTTAAAATTTATTTAATATAAACATCAATCATTTCATACAAACGAACAGTTTTTTGTCAAAAGCAAATTTAGCCATCAACAAAAGTTTATCGTTAGTATCATTCGGACGGAATCCATAAGTTCTCACGTCCATAAAGTCATGTTCTACATTTTTCTTATATATTTGATAATCTACATCATTTGGATTCACTTGTTCTACTTTACCAGATCCTCGATCATATTTTATAATATTTCCGGTTCCTTTCAATTTCGCGATGAATTTATCAGAAAACAGTCTACTTTTCTTTATCACCGCTTTTGAAATGATATCGTCGATTTCAACTGCAATTATATCATCATTATGACCATCGTCGTCATCTTCATCATCATCATCGTCTTCATCGTCGTCGTCATCATCATCATCATTATCATCATTGTCGTCGTCATCATCATCATCATCATCATCATCATCATCATCATCATCTCCATCATCATTTTTATCAGATTCATATGACTGCTCTGGATTTTCATTTCGAGTTGGTATTGTTGTATCGTTATCATCTGTTATCATAGTTTCGAATAATTGATGCTCACTAATTTCCTGTTGTTTTGTTACTTTGTTTAAATCTTCCAATTCAACTTTTTTGGGATGTATGTTTGAAAAAACTGCATTCTTTTCCTGTAATGTAAGGTCACCATTCTCTACTATAGTGTTAGTTTTTGCGCTCCTTATATTTGCAGTTTCATTTTCAATTAATTGATCATCATCGATATTGACAGTTTCTTGTAAAATACTTTTATTTCTATCTTGACTTGCATCTACTTTTGTAATTTTTTGAATATATTCAGCCATTCTTTTGTTATTTCGGTGTTCCGTAGATTTTGATTTTCGTTTACTTTGTTTATTATCACTTTGTCCGAACATTATTGATATTCGTGCTTTACTTTCATCCCCGTGTATTGTGAATGTTAAATTGTCAAATATACTACATGCATTTTCTATAGACTTCATCAAATAAACAGGTAATTTATCCATATTGATAATAAATCTCAAGGTTAATATCTAGGTCGATGTTACAGTTATAATAACTCGGCTTAAAATGTCTTTGTGAAACAGGGACATCAAAGTTTTCAACATAGAAACACCACTTACTTTAAACTAGTAAGCTCTGCTGCCAAAACATGAATACGGATCCTGGAAATCCTGGAAATCCTACATATATTGGAGATTTGTTTTCCTGATGAAATTACCGTCCTTGCTTATCAAAGGTGCGTTCGTGTTTATTCTTAATATTGAAATTAAGTTTTATTTTATGATAATACATAGCATATATAAAGATTAAGAATGAACACGGATGCGGCCTCTTTCATTTTTGACAAAAACCATCTGAAAAGTGACATTTTCCGTCATATTTGATAGATTTGTCATATTTTAGCTTGAATCGAAGCGTTTTTAATTAGTAAATCAGGTAAAATCTACCACAAAAAATTAACGAATCAATTGAATTAAACACTTTTAAAGTGTTTAAAAGTGTTCTAATCATCGTTAGATGAACCTGCAATTTGAGGTCAAAATCGGCCCTTACCGGACATACTCCTTTCTTCATTAATTTATTTTTTTAGAATTTTTTGTTATACATAACGAGTGTTTGCTTATATTGTTATACCTTAACATTTACTATTAGGGAGCTTTTTGTTACGCGAATAGTATATTGAAATATTTCATCATACCTAAGTTCAGTTCAAGTAGATTATCACCGAATATCATCGATATCTTTTATTTAATATTTTTACTATTTCAGTTGTTAATTGTATATGCTTTTGAAAATGACATATATTTCACACTTTTTTATTTAGCACAAGCAAAGTGCTTCAGCTTCTACGTTTAAAAATAATATCATTAAAACTCTCATTAAGGGTAATCTTACTGTCGATAAACAACACGCAGTATTCCATTCCAAAAAGTCTTTGTAACCCTGGGCTAAGATAGACCTTGTCTCATCTCTTTGAACTTTCTGAGTGATATCAATGCTCTTTTTCTAAGTAAGTACTTATGTATTGTTACTGCTTTCACTCGATCTGCATTGCTGCAATATGTACACAGACGACGATTTTTGGGGGTTATAAAAATATTGTCCTTGTATCTTCGATGAAACACACGTAAACAAATTGAATGGAAATCTGAAACAAAAATGAAAAGGATATGTCTTTCTAAAATCGAAATTCCGTTCACGTAAATGATTAATACGGACATAAGTAGTAATAATGTGTTTGCTGCTATTAGGTATTTTAAAAGAGTAAATTACTGAAATACGGAACTCAAAGAATCAAAACGGAAATCCACTTATTAAATGACATAATCAAAAGCTCATATGCATCAAACTGATAGATAACAACGGTCATAATTCTTATTTAAATGGTACATGCATCATGTGCATAGTTCTTTAAATATAAAAATGAAGGCTTGAACCTGGTTTTGTTTTATTAAACCTACACCTTTTGCTTTTTTCCTCTTTTTAACTCCAAAATTTGCGTAGAATGTCTGTAAACTATATCGTAGATAATATTTAATCAGTTTAGATGGTCATATTTGTAATAGAATAATAAAAAAAAGTATAAACATAATAAAGGTAAAATATCTTATCCCTAGAGAAATCAAAGAAGACATAAAAAATGTCTAATGAAATATTTTTTTGTTTTTATTTTAAAATGTAGAAGTCATGGCCTCAATAAATTGATATTATTTAACAAATGTCCGATACATTGCGAAATGTGTATTTGGTGATAGTGCGCTAAAATATTTTATTGTGAAAAAAGGGGGAAAAATGTCTATGCAAACCACCTTCAAGATTTATATTCACCTGCAACTCTCAAGGTTGAATACTCGACACTTTTTTTATATTCGATCCGTTGTTTGATTTAGTTGAGAGTCGGATTGTGTAAGGTTTTATAAACTTTCCCTTGTTTCAGTTTTTTTTTGCCATATTTTTTGTTTATGTTTTTTCTACTGAGATGATATACGTGTTCGATTTTTTTTCCTTACAGTGAAATATTTCTTTTATTTATCATAAAAGAATATTCTTTTCTCTTGCAGATACAATGACTAACTGTCGGTTGCAATAAAAATGAGTTATATATATACTTCCATCTTGTTTGTGTTGATGTGGCATATAACTTATGGTAAGATTCACAAAATAATTACAATTTTAATTTATCAAATCGTCATCAGTATTGCACATGTTGATTTATCCGTACAAGACTGTTTTATTCTTATATTTAATAAAAGTTGATATTACACCTTACGATAAAATGCGAGGTCCTGATCGGTTAATTCGATGGGAAAAAATTGGTTCCCATTGCTTAATATTTTGTATATCACCCGATCTTGTGAATCAATCAAAATTCCTTAATTTGAAAGGCAATAAATTGAGTTTACCGTTCAGATTTTAAAAACGATTCAAAAGGGAAGCGTTTCGACCTAGTGGTCGCCTTGTTTTCTCGGGGCGGTTAATAGCCGCTCTTTGGCAGTACCAAAAATGTTTGATTGATATGATATCAAACAATCCTAAAATTGAAGATTTTAGAAAGCCAAAAAAAAATTACAGTTATACAAATAAGAGTATTGGTTATTGATAATTTTGGTATGAGCAAATATTTTCGTTGCCCATTCTTCATTTCCATACTTAATTCTATAAAACTGAATGCAGTTACTGTTAACATAAGTTAGTCACCGTGACTTCACATTTTCACGAAGCGGTTGGTTTTAATTTTCTTCTTCATTTTAATTGAAATTGATTATAATTTTTTTTTTAAATCTTACATTTACATATCTATGTAACAAGTATGTATATATCAACATCGTTAAGAAACATTTTGAAAGCAATATATTCTTTCCTAGACAAATTTACAACATAAATTGTACACTGATTTTTTTTTCTATTCCATTCAAATTGTATGATGCGTTACAGCTATAATTTAAATAATACAAAATATGCATTTGTACGAACAGAATAAAAATTGTTAATATTTAGGAACTAGGATTTGATTATATTGAAGATAAGAAATTTCAAAAGACAGAAGACTGCAGAATGAAATTTCAGCGCAAAACGATGGAATAGTATTTTTTTTTTAATTATGAAGAAGGATTGAAGCTTATGTTTATTTGTATATTGTTCGATGTTAACACAATGTATTATCTATTTTTAAGCTGCATTTACAGTGACATTACCTTCAGGTACCCAAACAAGGTCGGCAGATAGTAAAGTCAGATACGACCAGATCATTTATAATCCACAAAATGAGTACAGTTCAACCACGGGTATTTTTACTGTTGGCAATGGATTGGGTGGTGTTTACTGGGTGTCTGTTTCGATGATGTCAGGCCGTGTACCCGCTCACACTACTATAATGAAGAATGGAGAGATTTTGGTTTGGTTATTCACTAATAATTCTTTTGATATGGCAACCCAAAGTATCACCGTTGAGCTGTCAGCTGGAGACAAGATCTGGGTACAAATAGCAAACAGTGGATCAAGTCTGTCCAGTGTTTATAACACCTTCAGCGCATTTCAAATTATGTCGACAGGAGGTTTTGACCTTGTTGTTCGGCCAAATTCCTTAGATATTTGACCACAAGTTCCAGTATGAGATTACAAAATTCAAATGCTGATTTAGCATAAAAGGCTAATCATCATTTTCATTTTGTTTATAATAATAACATGTATAATTTAAAATACTTCAACTTATAATATATTATTAATTCATTCATTAAGTACTATCAACAGCGTTGATTCTTTTATTAAATATTCACAATCACTGTACCACCATCTACTAGGCACAACGGGAGCACAGTTCTTGGAAACATGATAATTGTCGACATCAAAAGTTAAAACACTTTTTTCCAGCAGCCTGTCGAACGCCTGATGCATTTTGTTGTGGCTGTAACTTTGTCTTTATTCATTAAACTATCAACTACCATAGTGTAAATTGATTATCTGAGGTTCTCTAGCCGATTGCAGCCAGAGCGAGTGTTCCTGAGACCCTGCCTTCCCTCACAATTCAAATCTTATCGGAAAAAATATTTTGAACAAATTTTGTAAATCTTTTGTGTTGTACCTAACAGTTAATAACGTTTCCTTGGATCGGGTTTGTCTGCTATATTATTAAGTTTCCAATGGTATTCTATGTAAATATAAAAAGTATTCCCAATATCTTCTAGTTTACTAAACTTTGAATTTTTCGAAAAACTAAGGATCTTTTTTTATCCTAGGCATAGATTACCTTAGCCGTATTTGGCACAATTGTTTGGATTATAATAATCCTAAATGCTCTGCAACTTTCTTTTTGTTTGGCTTTTTATCTTTTTTGATATGAACGTCACTGATGAGAATGTGACGAAACAGACGTCTGATGTACTAAATTATACTCCTGGTACCTTTGATAACTATTTACACCACTGGGTCGATGCCTCTGCTGGTGGAAGTTTCGTCCCCGAGGGTATCACCAGCCCAGTAGTCAGCACTTCGGTGTTGACATGAACAACAATTACGTGGTCATTGTTAAAACTTTCCTGTTTACCAAACTTTGAATTTTTCGAAAAACTCAGGATTTTCTGATCCCAGGCATAGATTACCTTAGCCGTTTTTTGCACAACTTTTTGGAATTTGGGATCCTCAATTCTCTTCAAAGTTAGATTTGTTTGGCTTTATAACTATTTTGATATGAGCGTCACTGATGAGTCTTATGTACTAGTATACGAATGCAACTCTGGCATATATAATCCTGGCACCTTTGTTAACTATTTACAGGTCTTACTGGTGATTACTGTTCTCAATAAAGTTATGTTAAATATGCTTGTACCTTTACAAAATTTAACTTTGAAAACAGACAAGCAAGTTAACTGCATAATAAGTAAACCAGACATACGGTCTGTTTTTTTATGACTTCTGCAGACCTATTGGCAAGTCCGCTCCAGACTACACCTGTGGACAGTCTGCTTTTGACCAGTCCCGAGTATAGGTGTGCCTCAGACTAGAACTGTGGACAGGTCTGCTCCTGACTAGACATATGGACAGGTCTGCTTATGACAAATTATCGTGTTTAAGACTTTTCCTATTAGACTTGTGCTTTTTGATGTAAACAATAATCGCATTGCACTTTTTTACCAATATAACACATGTCTGTCTCTACTCGTAAGACTCATTATATACATTAAAAAAAATCATATTATTAGATATACATTAAACAATTAAACACTTGTGATCGCATACAGCTACAATGTATGCATTATAAAAAGAAAGGTTTTTTTTTAATTAGAAGGCGGATAGAAAGGTAATTCAACGCATCAGAACAGTATTTTCAGATTATAGGAAACCACATCATTGTCGACGTTGCTTCGTGTCCCATTTTTACAGTATTATTCTTAATTTAAATTGATGCATTACATGTATATTTCATCGTAATTCATCTTGTTTGCCTTGGATTAACGATTCTGTTTTCGACAGAATATTCCAGAGAACATTGGAAAGTTTTAGTTAAAACATATTTGTTTATAGTGGATTGGGAAACAAGATTTGCAACTTATATTAATCCCTTTCTACTTTGCGGGTGCGAGTGCTGCCTTGTTGCGGCATTAGCCTACTCTTTTTCGAAATCTACAAGGGTGTCTTCAACGTGCAAGAGATATCATGTCTCTATCGTAACACGGGTTGTACCCAGATACATAAGATGTTGTTAAATTATAAACAATTTTGTCAAATTTGTTGGATTTGGCTTTTAAATTACCGATTAAAACTACTGACGTCTGAAAAATATACTCGTTTCGCACATGAATGAGACACATGAAGTTTAGCGACAAACTTGATCAACCAATCGTCATACTTACAGTATACTATTCTCAGAAGAGCACTGCAAATACGTTTCATTATAAAGTACAACTGAATTAAGTCATGTCAATGTTTGATCATGATGGCAAATAGTTTTGTTATACACACCATCCTGAACTACGAACTTTTGTAACGGTTCAATATCATGATAACAGAGATTAAATGCTGACAATCTGAATTAATGCGGTAACAACATATCATGTTATTCAACAAAACGAGGACAATGCAGCACTCTAATTTTGGCCGACAACATTTTGTAGTTATTGTGTTCCAATAATGCTGTTATTTGTATCAATCGTTCAATCCTGATATACACATATTGTTGATTAACTATATATCTAAATAGATATAAAAAGAAGTTTAAATATACACTGTAGTCAGTTTTAGTTTATGCGTGCGGTCAACACGTTTTGTGATAGGAGTCAGCTTGTGGTATCAAAAGTACTGAAAAGTTTGATGCAAGGCTGTAAAGAGAACATGCTGACTATCTAAATGTAGGCAGGCAAAATTTTGTATTCACAATGTGTTTCAATATTTCTGTCATTTTAATTATAGAAAACATCTTGCGAGACAATTTTTTGAAAAAAAGAGGGCATATCACCTGACTTGGCAATCTTAAGTGATGTTGACACAACTTTGCATTGAAGTCGTATATTGCTGGTTTTTTTTTCAAAATTAGCTTTCCTCCTATAGATTTACGGGAAATGTGATTGGTTAACGGAATTAACGTGGTGACTATACATATTTCGTTAAGACTGCTCTATAAAGTACATGGTTAGTTTCCACATAGGGTTAGCAAAAATATGGGGTTAGTAAGGAGTTACTTTTCTTTCGAAACAAAAATGCCACAACACGGTGTTGAGGAAAAATTTGAAAGGATTCAAAAGAAGAAAAAATTGATGATAAAAGTTTGAAATAAGTTCATAAAACAAAATTAAAGCTAACACGTTGTAATTATTGGCATACTGGAGCTACTTCCTTTTCAAACCATAAAAAGAAATCTTAAAGGATTAAACAAACGAAGAAGTTGATAAACATGTATGTAATGAACGATTGAAATAATAAAATAAAACAAAGTTAAAGCTTAACAATTGTTACTATTGGCATTTGTTTTCTGTTTGAGAAAAATGGAAGTAGGGTATCTTAATATTAAAGACTTGATCACTTTTATATGCCGCTAGTCAAAATACCACACATGTTTGCGCCTGTCCCAAGTCAGGAGCCTCTGGTCTTTGTTAGTCTTGTATTGTTTCAATTTTAGTTTCTTGTGTATAATTTGGAAATTAGTATGGCGTTCATTATCACTGAACTAGTATATATTTGTTTAGGGGCCAGCTGAGGGACACCTCCGGGTGCAGGAATTTCTCGCTACATTGAAGACCTGGTGGTGACCTTCTGCTGTTGTTTTTTTTATTTGGTTGGGTTGTTGTCTCTATGACACATTCCACATTTCCATTCTCAATTTTATTACGTATCAATATATTATGTATAATGAACAACAGGCACTTTCAATTCATGCAGACAGAATTTTGCAGTTATTGTGTCCTAATATTGCTGACATTTGTATTAAACATTCTATCTTAACATAAAACTTTTGCTGATTTACTTTATGCGGTTATATGTACATGTATGTATATGTGCAAAAAGGGCAATTATTGACAGTTTTTGGTTGATGCGGTCAAACTATTTTGTTAAGCCTGAGGTACATGTATTAAAACTTCGGAAATTCTGTTTCCAGACAATATTTCGAATACAATGAGGGCATTGTGTATCAATATTGCTGTCATTTGTAATATACAACATCATGACATAAAACATTACTGAAATACTATAATGAGGCTCTATAGATTTACATAATAAAGTGTAAATATTCTAAGGTTAAGTTGTTGCAGTCAAATATTTTGCTATACAAGTCAGCACGAGAAATTAAACTGCTGAAATTTTGTAACGTATCAATATTTGAACAAAAGAAGGACATACTGGTACTCTAAGTTGCTGTAGCTAAATTGTGTAGTCATTGTATTCCAATATTGCTGTCATTTGTATAATACATTTTATCATAGCATGAAAAATATTGCTGATTTACTTTGCGGATAATAGATTTAAAAATAAAGTGAAAATATGGTTTATACAATTTATAGAATGTATTGGAACATATATTCATTGCTCGTTGGCATTGTAACAAATATTGTTTAATATATGTCTCTGTTTATAAAGAAAATTACGATATTGGTTACAATACAAACGGACAATGAATGATTTGTTGAAAGGTAGATCACTGATAGATTTGAATAACTAGCACATTTTTATAGGTAACGCTGTATATACAAAAACATGACTTAATCGTGTTTATATCACGGATGTATTAAATTGACTTTGTTTTTCTATGTTTATACCAAGAAACAAAGACATTCAAAATCTTTTTAAAAAATCGATTAACTTATGTTAATTTATGACAAGAATTTAGGATAAGAAGGTTACTTATATCAGTAGCAGAACTGTTTCCAAGGAAACTTTTTCGGCAGATATACAATAAATCCTAGGATCAGATCCACTTTTTAACTTGAATAGACTGTGGTCCTAGGACTGGTCAGCTCAGTACTTAATCCTGTCACAGCTTAACTTTGACCAGTTCAAATGACCAGTCCAAATGACTGGTTATCAAGTTAACTTGCTGTACCCCTCTGCATCATACATGTTGGACTATTCTCCTTTACTGTACTGGATACAAACAATAAATAAGTGACATTATAAATTAAATAACGTGATATTGTTAGGTCTACTATTCATCAATACCTCTTTCCAAATTATTGACATCAAGGTCGGGTTTTAACACAAAGTTGACGTAAAATCTTAAATTATGAAACACTTATACTTAAATAATATAAATATTTTTTAGCTTTCTTTATATGAATAATTTGATATTTAAGCTAAATGATAAGAATGATTTGAACAAGTAAAACAAAGAGGAATAATTTTATTTTTGTGTTGAAGATGACTTGTACTGTACAGTGTCTTTTGGGTACCATAAGAAACAACGAAATTTAGAAAAACGTGACCACAGCAGCATAGGACGACATTCAAGATTGGAAAATATAATGATTGTTCAACAGTTTGCATCTAAATTTAGCCGTATGTTCTCCGTTAACTTAAACTCGTTAACTAGACGTCTTTTTCGATACTGGGTGTTCGGTTTTAGTACTTTATAGTATATGTTATAGATAATGCATATTTTAAGATTTTTCTTGTCGTAGAACACACCGAGGGTTGTCAGGATTGATCAAATGAAAGACTGACCGTAGGGGGGTCTTTCTTTGACCAATCCTGACAACCCGAGGTGTGTTCTACGACAAGAAAAACCTTAAAATATGCATTATCTGACTAATATACCGTCAACAAATTTTAATTTTTGATAAAGATTTGCAAAATTTAGTATCCTTTTTACCGACAACACTAAAGTGGGATATTCCTTTCTAATGCGTTCAGGTTTTAATACGCCTTAAGGCTCATTTAGAATGTGAAATAAAACTCACTAATTAATCTTGATATAAACCTTTTAAAAAATATTATCCATAAACAATAAAAATATTACTGTAACTGCATGAAGTAAGACACAACTGTATTGTTACCATCCGATAACGGTGTATGACAAATACAAGACACATTGTAAGTTATTTATCGTATCACTTAGTTTATGGAAAAGGGGGAGGGGTATGACTTTTTTCTATTTGTAATGTCATTTCTATCGCGAAAAAGTGGTTATTTTTATAACAATTTTAATTGAATCGAATGAAAAATTCAGAAAGATTGTCTTTTGAATAGCAATACATTTTATTAACAGATAATCAGGATATAAGTGTATACCCTCCGCACCCGACCCTTTTCTGAGTTACGTTAATGTTATTCAATAAAATATAAGATTATCTCATTAGTTGATCATTTGATAGAGTAAAAGTATACATAAATTTAAAACAGTTAAGAACTGACACAAAGACGAATATAAATACATGTAGGTAACAGTATGATTTCCTATTCAGCGTTAATCGTCCTGAACATGCATGAAATATTTGCCACTGGACGTTAAACAAGCAACCAACAATCAACCAACCTATTCAATGTGACTCAGTAAGATTTTCAAAATCTAACACACGAATATGTTAAATCTGGCTTTTTATTTATGAAAGTCTAATTTAAAATTCATCTAACATATATGATAATGTTTCTTTATTGTAGCGATCAATTAACAAAACTTCACGTTATTCGTTTCTAAAATTAGAATGCGGGCAATGAAGGTTTCTTTTACATCTTTTATCATCGATTGAACTTTAAAATATAAATTTCCAAAACAGCAACAAAAAACTATCAGACAAATAAAATTTTGAAGTAAATTATAGTTTTCATTTTTATCAAGGAAACTAATGACCTCACACAGGTTATTATTTTATGCCTGTGAGCATATTTCATTGAAACATGATATCGTCCGGGTTGATTCTGAAAAAGAATGACCTGTCCTTCTGAAAGAAAAATAACCTCATATAGGTATATAAGACTTTTAAATAACAATTATATTTGTAGTCTGTGGCGGGTCGAAGGAGATGGAATCCGGGGGTTGGATTCCCCTAGCTTTTTGTGAGCAATCATAGCATTTAATGATAATCTCGGGAATCCTTTTAAGTTCCTATATACAAGGTTATAGGACGTTCCGTTGGAAAAGGTCACCATGTCAGGCTTAAAAATATGTGAATAGGTCGGGAAAAACTGTCTTTTCTCACTTAGGTATTGCACTGTTACATTACACACCAAACAAAACGCAAACAATATGGGAAAAGATAACAACTTAACCTACACGATATATGAATAAGGTATATACACTTTTGAAATCTAAATTATATGAAAAGGGTGGGGTAACAGAAACCCAGCGACAACGACTCCCCTTATTTAATGGAGACATGTAGTTGGAACCCCCCTTTATCGTGGCTGGGTCCGCCCATGCTTTTACATGTAAATCAAGCCCCGGGTTTCTGTCGGCATAACGGTAATCACGAAGAGGGGGTAATTAAAAGCACGAGGAATTATAAATATATAATTCAACAGGGGTAGAGTGCATGGAGGAATGGGAATTAAAATTGTCACTTCACGATGATCGAAAAAAGTGTCTTGTTAGTTATTTCCACCATCTTGTCTGAAACACTCTGAATAATGAGCTTCAAGGCGAAAACAAGGCATGTAAAATACTAATAACATACACGTTGTATGGACAAACCATTAAAGCCCTCAACAAAAAATGCTTAATTCATGTCATATCAAATAAATTATAGCGCGGAAGGTAACTTTAATCTAATATCAAAACTGTTTTTTTGTTATATTTTTCAATAAATTTATAAATCTTTAGTAGGTATGCGTGAGTTCCATTTCATGAGACCTACACTAGTTTCTATCAAATAAATTTAAAATTATATAAACAGTTTTCAATTTTTTCCCGGCATAGATAAAAAAAAATAGGTATATAATCTTTTGAGAAATAATACGATATGGTTTAATTATTTCCCTTCATTATAATGATAAATCCTTTAGTTCTTAAATTTTTAATTAAAATTAATTTATCATTTTGATCTAACGATAAACTTTTTAAATTGAAATGACATGGTCAGTAACCTGATTAGTTGCATGGCTGATTTTTACCATCATACAGGTGACCCAGTAATTTTCCATATGACAGTAGCGTGTACCCTCGGGTGTGTATATCTTATTTTCTGGGGAACATCCTGTTCACGTGTAATACTTAGCATATATTGCAACAGATGACATTAAACAAATTTTCTTTGTAGCATCGGAGGCAATTTCATGTTCAACCACACAAAAGAATTAAAAAAACAGATATGATAAAATCATAAGAAAAAAATTAAAAAAAAATAACAAATAAATTTGGCATTGAGTAAACGGGGATTCGTGTTTTTAAGAGCTTATTTTCAGTGGACCGCAACAACAAATGGAAGTGTTTAACGACCTTGATTGGCTATAATATATACAGCACTTGCATGGTTGGTCCAGTGGATATATTTCATACCAGATCACTTATAGTCATTCTTTTTATATATATGACAGTTATTGTCCGATCTAATACACGTACCTATAATGTACAGAATTTTAAACAGCTTCAAATATATGGGGTCCGTAGAAATACCGCACAGGACCTCCTTAATTAGTTCACTAAGAACAAAAATGTGCACTAAGGACCTGATGGAATGATACAACTGTCACAAAGGACATGGCATACAGAAATAGACTTAAAAGTTTGTAAAAATTCATAATTTAAAATTTTATAATTATATCTTTTTTAATTAGAAAGTTATCTAATGTTTTCTCGACACGTGCCTTAAAAAGTTGATTGTCTCCTTTAGTTTAATCGGTAGTAAAACATGTTCGCTCAACCGTAAAAATTGACCGTGAATAATCTGCTAGTATACTGATAAAGGGAGTTCGCTTCTCAGTTTTAAAGTAATTTACTTTTTATTTTTATTTTTTAAACACTAGTTTATATTGATAAGGAATCCAAAAAGCAAAAAAAATATACAGGTCACCGTGCTTGTTTTCGAGATATGAGCTATTTAAATTTTGGCGGGAAAATATTCCCTCTTGACTTTTCATAGCTTTATCATTGACAAGTTAAAGTTCTCAAAAACTGTTAAAAGTAATACAAAATTTATAAGAATTTTACAGATGGCTTATCAATATACAGGTTAAAGATTTTCAAAATGAAAAATGGGTGTCACCGGACAAATTTTTTTCAAAGCATTTAAATGGATAAAACCAGAGGATTCCGATTATGTTTGTTATATTTTTTACTTCTTAGGTAATAATGTATTTTCAACTCTTTTCAGTTTAGGAATTTTTTATCTTTTTAATTTTAAAAAGACAAGTAATTGTGAACCCTTCACGTAAAAGTGAGGATTGATATTTGGTTGCTTAACGTCCAGTTGCCAATACTTCATTCATTTTTCTGATGTCAGGAACCATGCTTCACAGCAAGGTTTTTAAAAGGATAGAACATAGGCAAATTCAAATTTTTACCATCATACAGGTGACCCAGTAATTTTGCATATGACAGTAGCGTGTACCCTCGGGGTGTGTATATCTTATTTTCTGGGGAACATCCTGTTCAAGTGTAATACTTAGCATATATTGCAACAGATGACATTAAACAAATTTTCTTTGTAGCATCGGAGGCAATTTCATGTTCAACCACACAAAAGAATTAAAAAAACAGATATGATAAAATCATAAGAAAAAAATTAAAAAAAACTAACAAATAAATTTGGCATTGAGTAAACGGGGATTCGTGTTTTTAAGAGCTTATTTTCAGTGGACCGCAACAATAAATGGAAGTGTTTAACGACCTTGATTGGCTATAATATATATAGCACTTGCATGGTTGGTCCAGTGGATATATTTCATACCAGATCACTTATAATCATTCTTTTTATATATATGACAGTTATTGTCCGATCTAATACACGTACCTATAATGTACAGAATTTTAAACAGCTTCAAATATATTGGGTCCGTAGAAATACCGCACAGGACCTCCTTAATTAGTTCACTAAGAACAAAAATGTGCACTAAGGACCTGATGGAATGATACAACTGTCACAAAGGACATGGCATACAGAAATAGACTTAAAAGTTTGTAAAAATTCATAATTTAAAATTTCATAATTATATCTTTTTTAATTAGAAAGTTATCTAATGTTTTCTCGACACGTGCCTTAAAAAGTTGATTGTCTCCTTTAGTTTAATCGGTAGTAAAACATGTTCGCTCAACCGTAAAAATTGACCGTGAATAATCTGCTAGTATACTGATAAAGGGAGTTCGCTTCTCAGTTTTAAAGTAATTTACTTTTTATTTTTATTTTTTAAACACTAGTTTATATTGATAATGAATCCAAAAAGCAAAAAAAATATACAGGTCACCGTGCTTGTTTTCGAGATATGAGCTATTTAAATTTTGGCGGGAAAATATTCCCTCTTGACTTTTCATAGCTTTATCATTGACAAGTTAAAGTTCTCAAAAACTGTTAAAAGTAATACAAAATTTATAAGAATTTTACAGATGGCTTATCAATATACAGGTTAAAGATTTTCAAAATGAAAAATGGGTGTCACCGGACAAATTTTTTTCAAAGCATTTAAATGGATAAAACCAGAGGATTCCGATTATGTTTGTTATATTTTTTACTTCTTAGGTAATAATGTATTTTCAACTCTTTTCAGTTTAGGAATTTTTTATCTTTTTAATTTTAAAAAGACAAGTAATTGTTAACCCTTCACGTAAAAGTGAGGATTGATATTTGGTTGCTTAACGTCCAGTTGCCAATACTTCATTCATTTTTCTGATGTCAGGAACCATGCCTCACAGCAAGGTTTTTAAAAGGATAGAACATAGGCAAATTCAAATAGATTATATTGACTATCTTTTCTGCCTTTGTCTCTGTATAATGGGATACTTAACTTCTGTCGACAAATTTTATATTTAAATATATTCTGATTATTCATTTTAAATGAGATTTTAGTCTGATCTAACTTTCATTTCTGTTGATAAGAGGCAGTACAAAAAACATGTTTCTCTTTAACAAGTTGTCAGGTTAAATACATATAGGGTTAAACATGTTTAAATTTAAACACTTTTCGCCACATGTTTAGGAAAGGAACATATTTATGATTCAATGTTTACAAATGCATACAAGTATAATAAAATTGAGAATGGAAATGTATAGGTTGCTGTTTAGTCCTTATGATGTTTTAGACTGTAAATATGACCTATTTATTTCTGACATCTTCTTCATTTTTAAGGTGTTTCATTGACACATTTCCTTTCGCTTATTTTTTGTTGTATATATTTTTTATTCACTTTCACTTTCACTTTCTTTGTCTTTTAAAATATATTTATTCCATTATTTTTATTTGATGCCAAAAAAAAAGAATACGAAGTTATTTGTTAAATGCTATAACTAAGCGAAGTAAAACAACCATTAATAATTATGTATATGAGCAGTATATCTATTTATGAAATATTTCAAATACAAGCAGACATACCATTTGTGACACCAATTTCATTTATTTTCAAATCATAAAATCATATATTTCCATTCTTTAGCGTCTCTTAATAATGGCAGAACGGGCTTTAGGGTCATATGATTTAGTTAACTAAATTATTTAGTTCTCCCACATGACTAGCGGATTTAGGGGGTTTAGGCAAAGTAGTTTCAGAGGTGAAGATTTTTGAAATACCGACAGATGACGATGCAACAAGTGTTGACATCAGCTAACATGGAGCACTTCGAGCCCCGGTGAACTGAATTTAACAAAATGTAAAATGAATACCAAATAAAGGACCGATCAATATAAGAAGGTAGGTCGGGAAAAAATTATGAAGAAGTCAAAAAGATAGAAATTTTAAAAGATCCGACATCCATGAAAATTGACGATGTACCAAAACGTGAACACTAAACACTAAAACACTAAAGATTTAGTAAAAAACACAAACAAGAGGCGAATTAAAAGCAAGTATGGTTACAGTTCCACTAGTGGCATCCCATTTGGTGCTTATTTCAAGAAAGGATTCAGGGATAAATTCTCTAAATTACAGAAGACATGACGACATCTGTTTCAAATTGTGAACGCTGATGCTGAACAAAACAAAATGTATTCACAATTTTTAATCAGATAAATTAATTGATATTCTCCAAAAAATGAATGAAAAGAACAGTTTTATTGAATTGTATTTTCATGTTTCTTTTGAAATCATAATGATTGATTTTTTAACGTGTCCAATATTATAAACCCAATCCATTGAGCTGTAAATCTGATTAAGGTCGGCAGATTCACACCTACTGTACCACCAACCACCATGAAGAAGGGCAGCACAGTTCCTTGAATCTGGATCATTATCAGAATCAAATGTTGAGAATCGTTTTCCGGCAGCTTTCCCCTGACTTGCTACATTTATCAGGCTATCACCTGAAAAACAGCAAATGATATTTTTGGAATGTTTGTAATAATCCTAAAAAGAAATAACAATAACGATGTGTTCCACATTGAATAATGCGTGTAGCGTGTAAATTAGCAGTGTGCAACACATTTGTAAGTTATTTTATAAACATAATATAGTCGAGTGACAAATCGGGAAAAGTCCCTGATTTAAGGAGTATAATGGACCGAAATACCTCACGACTGAAAAATCACATGAAGATAGAGAAAACATTATACTTTTATTAAAGCCCTGTCGTAGAGTTTTCCCGCGGTTAAGTTTATTGTAAAATCCTGTTAATCTTCTTTTTCATTTTCAAACACGGGAACGCCTATTATAAATTCTCAAATGAAGATATCTTAAAAAAATTGGTATTAGGTGAGAAAGTGATGTATCAGATGAAAAAGTTATATATCAGATGAAAAAGTGATGTATCAGAGGAAAAAGTGATGTATCACTTTTTTGGACATTACAATGTATGTCAAAGTATAGTACGTTTCTTATTAATATCATCAATAGTAAATTTTCACAAACCAATACTTTTTGTTGAAGTTATGATATATAAAAGTTTGATAGTTTGATAGAACATACAAATTAACTTTTACAAGCATTTTTATAACACTTATCATATAGCAGTCTTACTACTTAATTTTCACCTAAATAACGTTCCCCTTTCCTATTTTCTCCTGTCATATGAAATGCAATGAATTTAATATGCATTTACTTAAGTTTTATAAAAATGAGTATGTATTTATATCAATAGTTTTGTTTTTGTGCTTGAATAAGTTTAGATGCTAAGATTCAACTTTTGAGGTGTTTTATTCTTGTTTTTCAAAAAGGCTAATCATAAACCACATTGAAACAAAACCGAAAAATTCAGGAAAATTATTGTAAGTTCTTATTCCATTAATAAAAACAGGTAAAGTAGCTTAGCCTTATATCATGTTATTAAGCCCTAACATGTCTATGAATATTTTATTATCATGCATGTGAATTAGTTAAACAAAAACATGCATATGACGATGAATCAACTTTCGTTATACCACGCTTAATGGCATTTCCACGTCTGGTATAAAGTCTTATTCTGGAGACAAAAATCAGACAACAAGGTAAGCTATTAATACATTTCGAGTCATTTGATTGTGCCGATATTGTTTAGATGACGCAAATTATCGTGCAGGCCATCCAGTGGTTTATTTCAACATTCAGCATGCACTGTTATAAACTTGATAAAAAGTAAAAATTCATTTGCTTCTGATGCTTAAAATTAATTTGGGCATGATGTTGCTTTTCAAATACTAATGGAGGTCTCCATGATGATATGTTTGCGAAAGAAAAAATAATTGTGTTCGTTGTCGTATAGTTTACCAGTTACATCTGTTTACATATATTGCATTTTGCGAGAAAAACAAGTGAAAAGCAGTTTTGAAATTTCAAATTATTTACATCTTTACAATGTATGAAGACCTCTCTGATAAATATTTTGCCTGGTTAGAAGTTAACCAAGATAATTATTTTCAAATGCTTAAGGATTACAACATGTACAATGCACTCTCGTTTGATTCTAAACGGAAATGTATATGTTAGCTGAGTGTATAATGTTCCTTTATGGAAAACCAGTACAAAACTGATTAGATGGTGGCATTGGTATTGTCCAAAGTCTTTATGTAAAATGATACAACATATGTTGATATTTTGCTACTGACTTCTTTTAAACCACAATAAACAAATGTGGTATGATTGCCAATTAGAGAAATCTCCAAAAATTACACATACATTTACAATTTTTGGTCACAGTATGGACTTAAAAATAAGCAAAGCCCTTATTGCTAAGTCATCAATAAAGAGCCCGAATTTACAAATACAAAACATTTCAAACGATAAAAAAAAACCGGGCATAATTAATGTACAAAATAATAAACGAATAACAAAAATGTAACAGCAACAAATGACAACACTAAATAACAGGCTCCTAACTTGGGACAGCGACATACATAATGTGACGAGGTTAAACATGTCAGCAACCGCCCAACCCTCCTCTAACATCGGACATTGATGTATATAAAAATAAGATGTGGCATGATTGCCAATTAATTGAAAAACTCTTTATAAGAGACGAAATGACACAGATATGTATAACTATACCACATAGTCATCTATTAAAGGCGTCAAAGGAACAATCAGGTTTATTTTAAATGATGGTAGATCCAAATCGTCTTGAAGTCAATGAATGCAGATCAATTAGAAAATAAACAATGGTTGATAAGATTTGTAGGAACGTTGTAACTATGCAATATCACACTACAATGATTTTGATTTGCAAGAACATGACGAAATATTTATAGCCAGATCTTTTTAAAATCTATAGACTGTCATGCAATTGTTTTTTAGGATCAGTAAGTGACTGAAGAGGCTTATATAGTAATTCGACTGACACTTGAAAATGAGAATATATATGACACACAAAAAATGCCTTACAACAGGCCTTCAACAGACCCCTCAGATAGTTCTTGCAATATTTTTTTACGTGCAAACAAACTCATCATAAATACCAGGACTAAATTTCGTCTACAAAAGACTCAGCAGTGACGCTCGAATCCAAAAAAATAAAGAAGGCCAAATAAAGTACGAAGTTGAAGAGCATTGTGGACCAAAATTTCTTAATGTTTTACCAAATTCAACTTATATAAGTGAATCTGTGCCCGAGGTAGAAAAGCCTTAGTATTTCAAACAATTCAAAAATTTGTAAACAGTAAATTTATAAATATAACCATATCAATGACAATGCATGTCACCACAAAAGGTGATGACTACTGGTCTTGTGATACCCTCGGGGAAATAAATTTTCACCAGCAGTGGCATCGACCCAGTGGTTTTAAATAAACTCATTATAGATACCAGGACTAAATTTAGTATATACGCCAGACGCGCGTTTCGTCTACAAAGAAACTCATCATAGATACAAAGAGCGATGCGGTTTTTCATATGATACATTGGTCGTTATCTCAATATTCTTGCCGGAACTTGCTGCATACTAGTAGTTTATCACTTTGACCAAGCAGATGTTCAACTTTTGGTTGTAAAATAATTTGAACATATAACTACACCCAAGGCAACATTAGGATACAAGAAATTAAAAGGTGTTTTTTTGGTTACAATTAAGTTGTAAATGGTTTAAGTTCATCAATTAAAAAAAATGTGAATGTTCTTTACGTCGTAACTACAATCCCCTTCCCTTTCATGAATGTGACCTACCGAATTAGACTATTTACCGGGTTTGTAATCACATAAGCAACACGACGGGTGCCACATGTGGAGCAGGATCTGCTTACCCTTCCGGAGCACCTGAGATCACCCCTGGTTTTTGGTGGGGTTCGTGTTGTTTATTCTTTAGTTTTCTATGTTGTGTCATGTGTACTATTGTTTTTTTGTTTGTCTTTTTCATTTTTAGCCATGGCGTTGTCGGTTTGTTTTGGATTGATGAGTTTGGGTGTCCCTTTGGTGTCTTTCGTCCCTCTTCTATTACATTTATAGATAATGTCGAACACTAAGAAAGTTTTATGAAATATACTCTCATCTGATATATAAATGTATACAATATACTTATTTGTCAGAAAAATTGTGCTATATGTTATTGTTGATCTAATCAAAACAATGGTTTTAAGTTGAATATCCTATCTTATATTCTTCCCCAGTCATTATAATCTTCCATCATTACCGAACTGAACAAAGATATAACAAGACAGGTACCGTACGGTGCAGGAAATGCTAACCCTTCCAGAGCACCTGATTTCACTACCGGTTTTTAGAGTAGTTCGTCTTGTTTCTTATTTATTATTTATGACTGTTGATGTACATGTCCTTTGGTTTTGTGAGTCTTTGTTTACTCCTTGGTTTTGGTTATTATTGTCTTAAACTGTATTTACGTGAGTTTCACAAATGAGCTTGTTTCATGTTAGATATTTGTGAAATTCACGTGGGCAAAATTTGTCAGAGTGCTATACAAATAAATGCTGATTCGTCGAATACTCTTCACAAAGTGAAAGCGAAGATGCGGCTTGTGTGTCTGAATCTCTCTGAGATTGATATGGGAAAATGTTATTCTTATATTATCCTATTGCTGTAGGTTTACACTATACTTTTCAGTTCAATCTGCAGTACAATCACATCTAAGGCGTACTTTGTGTATTTTTATAGTATGATTGTATTCGTTTTGTCCTCTTTGTGTAAATATATATTAATAGCAAATAATGTTACTACGTTAATCTATCCATTTTCGGTTTATTTATTTTTTTATTTACAGAAAACCTAAAACTAGTTTACTAAACAACGTAATGACAGGTACTTAGCGTTAGCATGTTATCTGTTTTTGAATATACTATCGATAGTTGCATGTCTGATTCAAACCTGCATATCAATATTATGTGTGACGTAAATCATCATGATACATTTGTATTAGCAAAACATTTCAGTAGTTACGGTCAAATAAATGATGGATAAACAAATATTTTTTTATCGATTACTTTAACTTTAACATTTGTCCTTGACTTAGTTTTACGCTTATCATTTGTCTCTTGTTTGTTTTATTTCTCTAAAAAAGATATTGATATGTCATCGTTAAATATCGCTCTAGTCATCATGAAACTAGAGGCACTAAAGAGCCTGTGTCTCTCACCTTGGCATATGTGAATTAAACAAAGGAAGCAGACAGTTCATGACAAAATTGTGTTTAGGTGATTGTGATGTGTAGTGGCCATCTTGGTTAGTTTGGCCGGTCACAAAACACAATTTTTAAACTAGATAGCCTAATAATGATTCTGGCTATGTTTGGTAAAATTTGGCCAAGTAGTTTCAGAGGAGAATATTTTTTAAAAAGTTAACTAAGATTTATGAAAAATGGATAAAAATTTACTATAAAGGGTAATCACTCCTAAAGGAGTCAACTGACCATTTTGGTCCTGTTGACTTATTTGTAAATCTTATTTTGCTGAACATTTTTGCTGTTTACAGTTTATCTCTATCCATAATAGTATTCAAGATAACATCCAAAAACAGCAAGATTTCCTTCAAATTACCAGTTCAGGGGCAGCAACCCAACAACGGGTTGTCCCATTCATCTTAAAATTTCAGGGCAGAAAGATCTTGACCAGATAAACAATTTTACCCAATATCAGATTTGCTCTAAATGCTTTGGTTTTTGAGTAATAACCAAAAACTGAATTTTACCTCCATGTTCTATTTTTAGCCTTGGCGGCCATCTTGGTTGGTTGGCCGGGTCAAAAAACACAATTCTTAAACTAGATACATCAATGATGATTGTGGCCAAGATTGGATTAATTTGGCCTGGTAGTTTCAGAGGAGAAAATGTTTGAAAAAGATCATGGAGATTTACGAAAAAATGGTTAAAAATTGACTATAAAGGGCAATAACTCCTAAAGGGGTCAACTGACCATTTTGGTCATGTTAACTTATTTGTAAATCTTACTTTGTTGAACATCATTGCTGTTTACAGTTTATCTCCATCTATAATAATATCCAAGATAATAACCAAAAACAGTAAAATTTCCTTAAAATTACCAATTTAGGGGCAGCAACCCAACAATGGGTTGTCTGATTCATCTTAAAATTTCAGGGCAGAAAGATCTTGACCTATTGAACAAATTTACCCCATGTCAGATTTGCTCTAAATGCTTTGGTTTTTGAGTTATAAGCCAAAAACTGCATTTTACCCCTATGTTCTATTTTTAGCCATGGCGGCCATCTTGGTTGGTTGGCCGGGTCAAAAAACACAAATTTTAAACCAGATTCATCAATGATGATTGTGGCCAAGTTTGGTTAAATTTTGCCTAGTAGTTTCAGAGGAGAAGATTTTTGTAAAAGTTAAAGCCGGACGACGGACGACGGACGCCAAGTGATGAGAAAAGCTCACTTGGCCCTTCGGGCCTGGTGAGCTGCTAAAAAGCAAAATCAAAGAATATTTACAACTTCCGATGATTCTTATCACGGTCAGACTTTCCATCTTTCTGTTTAATTGTGAACAATATTTTCAAACCTTTGTAATTGTCCTCATGAAATTATGTTTGACACTATATAAGACCAAGGAAACGATGCTTAGCAAATATATCTTTTAGACACACGACTTCTTTGTTGAACGAATATGCATATTCAAAAAATGCACTCACTTGAAGGGGTAGACGGTCATTTAATAAAACAAGAAACATCATGCCTCACAAACTTGCTTTTGTGTCAGCAATTGATTATCATAAAAAAAATCATTACCTGCTGTGCCACTGTAGCCATTTACTGTAAGTAGATATTTGTTAGCCTCATTATCAATTCTAAAAGTTGAGTAATCTGCATACTTGTTGGTATCATCAGCATTCCATAGGTGGAAACGGATTTTGTGTCGACCATTAGACGAGATAAGATGAATATATTCATTTCCTATTAAAGCAAAGATTGGCGAACATGATCATTTACTACATGACGTACGTAAAAAGTACGGACATAGTGTGCTAATCAGTACGCACCCTATAGTGTACGTGTTATATGTTGAAATACGTTTTAACTGTAAATAACGACAATAGTAGTTTACCGCTGTTCGAAGGTCATACATCGATTGAGACAAAAACCAAATCCGGGTTACAACCTTAAACCGAGGAAAACACATCAACTATAAGAGGAAAACAATGATTAAGATAGATTCCATTTGAAGTACATAGATCGTTTACATAAATTTCAAAGTTAAAACTTTACTTGACCTCATGGCTTTTTTCAATAAAATTTTGAATATTGAATACCTGCCGTATAGTTAAAAATAAGTGTGCACAATTTGTAACTTTGTAAATAAAGAACAGAAAAAAGACTACAATTGTATCTTGTTTTACATTTATGATAATAAAAGCACAGTAATCATTCTTCGAAATGTTGTAGATTTGGTATGATGTTAAGGGATAAATATCCCGGATTTCAGAATAAACGAAAATGAATAAAAAAATATATTTCTATGAGCAAAATGGCATGTTATTTTATTTATTAAGTATCCAAGGCAAGATGTATCACTTGGATAAAATTTTAGCATTGTGGATAGTTTTATTATCTTCTCGAAACGATAATAACTTCTTAACTACACTGTATGAACTTAAACTTACCTAACCAATATTCGTCATTCACGTTACCAAATCCTTTTTTATAGCTTGTCCAATTTCTAGTAAAGTTAACTGATCCGTTAAACCTTCTCTGAATTACCTTGGTTAGTATGTTAAATAAAATAGATGGTTAAGAAAATACTTAAATTTGCAGTAATTGTGAAAGCGTATGTTGATATTGCAATGCAAAATACAACAAAAGTCAGAGCAACTTGACAAGTTCTGTTCAAATTATGTTATGAATACTTATCTTTTTTTTATTCAATTACAATTTATTTTAAAAATCATGTTACAATTACTTTTATTTAGCAGATATAGCCGTGCGCACCATACTTTGTGTCCTTGTGTTACGTTCTCTGTCCTATTTAGAGACTACAGTATTGCCAAATATCCACTTTACTAATTAAATAACATTTTGTGAATTAACACAAAAGTCAAACACTCCTGACATTATACATTAATTCGTTTACAACAGATCTATAAACAGTGAACATGTCTTCAACGATATAAGTTGTAAATATTAGTATAATATCGTTGGCATGATAACCTTTTAGTTTAATTAGTCACGTGGTTTTACATCATCAAATAATGTGTTAACCACATCAAAGACATTATGTTGTGTGAAATAGTCAAATTTGTATTTTTAATTTTAAAGCAATGTGAGGAATTATCGTAATTAATAACAAAATGAAATGAAACAACTTCATAACGCATCAAGTAATATTAAAACAACATTTCATCATAACACAAATAAGGATAAAACTACATAGAGTAATGACAACACCATATTAAGTTATGACAAAACTATATCAAGTCCATACGAAACCATATCATGCAATATCGAAACCATAGTATGTAAATACAAAATACTATCAAGTAATGATAAAACAACATAACGTAATATCAGATTTCCACATAGGACAGCTGTGGCGTTCCATCAATGTTAGTAAACGTATGATTCAATCCACAGCTGCTTGGTTAGCAGCTAAAAGACATATATTTATATATTTGCAATCTTTATTTCATGTCTATTTGTATAACATTATCAACGTTTTTAACGTTGACATCAATATTTCTTTGTTTTCTAGCAATGTGCAGTTTATTATCCATATCCGTATACTGAAAAGTCCTACATGGATCTAAGTCGCCATCTTAAATGTCCTTCTCTACTTTAGATAAAAAATAATTAAAACTAGTAATAAATTACTATTTTCTTTCTAAATTATTCTTCTATTACATGCATATTTTTATTTTTGATATACAAAACCCTTAAGCAGCTTCACTGACATTCGAGTCAGAATACTCAAATTACCCGGCAAAAGCAACGTAATTGACAATCATTTTGTTTTTCAGGAAGAAAGAAGAAATGGGAGATAACTCTTGTCATTCATTAACATCCGGTTTGATGCGTTTACTGCAACGATAACTTCCACAAGTATTAGCCTTTCATAAAAGGCTAACCGTCTTTTAGCTTGTGAAACTAGAAAGTATTCTGAGCGAGTGTGAATCTTGTAGGTTAATTCATTTAGAATATCAATCAACAAAACTTACCACAAACGCGAGGTCACACGTTATGAAGTAGTATATATCGTTTAACGTTTTGTATTTTCGAAGAAGATTCGCCTATTTATAGTTAAAAGTTACCTGTGTACCAATATCATGAATATGCATGATTAATGTCCAGGCAAAATCTTATTGCTAAAATAGAGAGGACAAATCCAATACCTTACGGGATTGAAGGACATTTAATAGGTTTAGATTGTCCTAACCAATCAATTAACATGGATTATTCACGTCTCGTAATATCTTTTAATCAGGTAGTAAGAATCAGTCACGCTCTGACTGTTTATCGTTCAATTCTTAATATCGTCTCCGATTAGACTATAATTAACTGACGAGTGCTGTCCCCTGGCATTAATTTCTTAACGATTAAAGCCTTTCTGCAAACTGGGTAACATAAATAACTGACTTGTTGTGGTAGACACATCAATAAAAATATTAAAAATATTAATGTAAATCAAATAGACAGGACATACGACAAAAAGATTGCAAAAACCTAGCTTTTTTTTATGTATCTGCTAACCGAGTCCTGATGATTCCATCTGGTTTTCCAATAAGAAAAATGATCACTTATTTTTTTACGGAAATGATATTTAGATATCAAAAAATTACCATGTATTCAAAATGCGTACAATATATGGAATATAAACGCCTTTCCATGCACCTAAGTAATTCATAAATTTTGGTTTTATACGTTTCTGGAATTCAAGTCTCCCACGAACAGTTTTACTAATGCCATTGTGGCTGGCCCTGTTAGCAATATTCAAATTTGTTTATTAAAAACCTAATCATTTTGACGGTATTATTTTGAAATCTAATTTCTAGTGCTGTCAATTTTTACTGATAATATTCCAATGTATTCATATGCTTCAGTTTAGTTGTTTTTTTTCGTGCATTTTTTCTGTATGCACTTTGTTCGTCCGTGGGAGCTGTCTTATTATAAATCATCAGATTGTATGAATTAGTTGCTGTCAGACTTAAGTTGTTGTGATACGTACGGAACAAATATTAAACCAAACTATCTGTACACTACACGTACCGTCCATTTTATTCCGTCTTGTAAAACACAATATACAGGCTTTGGATGAATTCTGTCAGTTGGATATATTAAATAGACGCCATTTGCTTTAAATGGGATGTCATAGCACTCCATTGGTCCTATAGTAGAAGTTATATATATATATCTATATGTACGAGTCTAAATTGAAAACTACGTTCAAACCTATGATTGCGTTGGATAAAAACCGCAATTTTTATACGTGTGCATGTATAACAATTTCGTTGTAGAAGGATCTAAAAACAGCACAAACAACATTTTCCAAAAGACCAAAAACGTGAAAAAGTATATTTAAACAAAACGCATTTGACTAACAGGTCGAACAACTGATATTCTTTAACCCTGATGACTGCCATTGACGATTGCCAAATAAAATTGATCACAAGATGTAACAAAATGGATCTGAATATAAATTTAATACGTCACAGAAAGAAAAAAAAATGTTAAAAAGTGGCTACGATGTTGTGCCACAAACATTCGGTGTCAATATTTCTTTAGTACACCAGATCTAGATTTCGACAATATATGTCTCGTCAGTGATGTTAGGGATCGAAACGGTATTTGGAAGTATATCAATATATATATATATATATATTTGTGTGTTTAATTTTATTAAAACACTCACAGATGTTCCTATCATTTGCGTTCGTTTCATAAAAGAGACATAAGATAACAGGGTATTGATAAACCAAAATGATTACGCCGTGACAGCAAACTGAAATCGGGTAAAAGATGAACAAAGTCCTTCAAAGTAAATAAAAGACCGTGTAACACGGAGGATTAACTGATCCTATGAAGTTACGAAAAGTGACACGCATACAAAATCAAACGTTGCATTTATTTTATAAAAAAAATCAATATCGTAGGTTGTTTATATGATGTTTAATCTGTTTCATAGTGAGAGTACATTTTCTTACAATTTATTTGATTTGGACTAGAACAACTTAACAAATACATAACGTGTGTACTAATGATTTGCTTAAATCTTTAATATTCAAATAATTAAATACACTTAATTTACTTACGTGAAACTGAACAGCTTAATCCATTCCATAATTCAGTATCATTGCAATTACATTTACCACCATTGCATATAAGTGATGCTTTACAATCATTATGCGAAAGACAAAAATGACCTAAAGAGTTTACTGTAAAAAAAAATAACAGTCTTAATTACTGGATGATAAAACATATTCAACTTTTACAGTTGTATTACCAAAATAAATATTTTTTTATAATACAAAAACTTATCAGCGATTTATTTCGTGTTCAAGCCATTTGCAAGTACCAAACTGTCTATTATAATCACTTTCTACAATACAACAACAGGTAATAATTTGATCAAATAAGGCCTCTGAAAATAGTGTAACTATTTACTTTTATAGTGTTTAAATATCGTTGAAAATACTTAATAAATGACATGCACATATTGGTGGTTTTGAATCTGTTCAAAGTTTTTTTTACCCTATATACCCCCTTTTCTCATCTCCTCGTCTCATTAAGAACAAATTCACATGTTTTTGATTGGATGGACATTTAAAATGTCGCAGTGCGAATATGTACCTATTAGGTCATTTTTGTAAACACCAGACAAAAGAATTATGTCAACTGAATCTGCTTTGATACGATAACTGCATTTGAATGTTAGCTAGATAACATTTTGGTTATAGTCAAGTTATCCGAACTTGAATAGGAATTACAGTGCACCACTTATTGCGTTCATTTTCCTGTTACAATGTTTGACTAAAATCAGCAAAGATCAATGAAAACAACATATGATATCAATTTAAAAAAAACCTATATAAATACATTTGTAATATAAATAAAATGATTGTCAGCTTGGACTTTTATAAGGAATTGATCACGTTACCGTTTTATCCAATGAGATGAAAGCTCGTTCAAGTTCGTTAAGAAATTAAAGAAATTTTTCGAAATCAGCAAAACGGATATAACACTTTATTCTAATGGCGATAAGTGTTTTTGTGTTATACATTCTCAAGATATCGTTCAAATGAAAAATATTGTATTCCAGGTTGTTCATCATTCCATTGGAAAACAACCGCTTAAAATTATGTGCATAGGAGTTGGGACCAGTATGACCCCTTTTTGACCCAAAAATATAGCAGTTTTACAAAATTGTTAAAATGTTAACTTTTAGTTATTTATTGGACAGTATAATGCTTCTGCTAGATAAATAAGGGCAGTGTTTGACAATACAATGCACATATATCGGGTACTAGCACCATTTAGTCATTCTAAATTACTGAAATCATCACAATTGGACCGAGTACACAGTTATTTCGTAATGCATTTCTTTTAGAAACTAAATGAAATTTAAAAAAATCTCACTTGCGCTTTCTCAATAATATTTTTACAGTGTGTTGTACTACTTTTTAGACAAATTATATCAAAATTAAAGAAAACTTCATCAGCTCTAACTCAAAATATGGACAATTTTATGTTAAGGGGGTCTTGAAATCTTTTGACAGCTTCCGAAGTGCTATTTTTTTTACCTTTTTCAGCTGGACCTAATTACTACTTTACATTAATATTTATGACCCAAATTTTTTTACAAGCTCACTTCACCTCCCAACTTGCTATATGAGGGATAAAACATGGAGAAATAAATTTGAAAGGGGTATAACAAAAATCGGCAAGTAACACACTGTCCACACTCAGGACTATATTCGTTGACAACGAAAATCAAAGGACGATAACTGTGTACTCAGACCAGTTTTAGCATTTAAGTTAAATTTTAAACGGTCTCCGTGTTAACAACCGAAAGTGGCCGCATTCATGTTCATCCATTATATTAAAAAATAAGTTGTATTTGATGATAATACATAATATTTATAAAGGTTGTTGATGAACACGGATGCGACCACTTTTATTTTTGACAAAAACCATCTGAAAATTGACATTTTTCGGCATATTTTATATATTTTGATTATTTGAGCTTGAATCGAATCGGTTTGAACGACTAAATCAGTTGAAATCTTTCACCTAACCTAATTGAATCAAATGAAATAGACACTTAAGTGTTTAAAAAGTGGTCGAAATCTTTCGTCAGATGAACCTGAAATGTGAGGCCAAAATCGGTCCTTACCGGACTTACTCCTTGGCAGAAGGGCACACCACGGTCACCACCTCATGATACTACATGCATATCCACATGCCAATAATGTATAGTCTAAGACTAGGTCAAAAGACGACGAAGTAATGGTCTGGTTGTTTCAAAATAAAGACATATAGATGACCTTGAGTTAAAACTTTCAGGTCATATAAAGGTCATCATGATACAAGACGTTTTACCTCATGATGATACACCCACATGCAACCATTCTGAGGCCTAAATCAAGGAATAAAAGTTATGGACACTATTTACTATCAGAATTGACTTTGCCATCATTTATTAAGCCATCTTCAGGGTGGGGCGCATTTGAAACATTAATAAAAAGAAATATGGTACTTGAATGGTTATTTTTTAAATTTCAGGAACAACAGACTGATATATAACTTTTTGAGAAAAAAATAAACGACACATTTTAAAAAAATGTTATTCAAATACTAACCAATCATATTCAATTTTGGGGGCTGACTCTTATACCTCCTTTTTAGTACAGACACAAATTAAAATAAAGAATAACAAAAATAACTAATAAAGTTTATAGGTGAACTAAAATTTGCATCAGATCTCGATATAATTTATGCTATTGTCAATTAAGGATTAAAAATTTTTAAAATGTAAAAAAAAAAACATTTCTAAAATTTCTACTCCTATCTCTGAACTCCCAAAATTGATCAATATAAGCATGTAAAAGATGCCATTTTCGAGTTGCCAAACCTGTTAAACCTATGGTTCAAGTCTTTTGAAATTTTCAAAAGATGATTAGCTAGACCTAGTTTATCAATGAAAGAAAAACAAGAAAATCAAACGTCAGATTTTTTTTGGGGAAAAGTGTTAGGTACCCCCGTAATGTTATCATCCGTATTTGTTTATTTAAATCGACGTGTAAACATCTTTTACAATCAGGTATTTCACATCCCATCTTTTATCATGGTAATATTCTATACAAGGACACTAATGTTGTCATTGACCTCAAAAGTCAACCTTAAAACAAACTTATTCAGAAGTGATATACAAACGAGACTGTTGTAAAGTCATTAAAGATTGCATTTTGTTGGAATGAATATTGATTCCCACTTATATCTTTTTGTGTTTGTCCGAAATAAACACATTTAATCTTAAACCAGTTCTTTGCATGATTTGTTATATTCGTCTAGTATATTTTATGAGGTCAGGGGCTGATATGATAGTAACTACATAGTTCTTTGTCAATTTATGTTCATCGTTGTTTTTTTTCTTAGTTTCTACGGTTACCTTTAACTTATCTTATATCGGCCTATGACTTATTTGTAACTGAATATTAATGTGCACATGGCTGTGTGTTTTATTTCACATTAATTAGAGATATAGGGGGTGGGTTGGGATTTCACAAAATATGTTTGACCCCGCCACATTTTTGGCGCCTGTCCCAAGTCAGAAATATCTGGCCATTGTTACTCTGCAATAACGCCTTTTTTCTTACTATGACGGCATATTAGCCCATTCCAATACCAATCATCTCCTTCGTTGCATTCACATCTATCATTTACACACTGTAATGTATCCTTGCATTCTTTTGTTCCTGTACAATTTGATTTTGCGTCTTTTCCTTCAAAATATAGAACCCAAAATATCAAATAACAGTCTACAATAAACACTGTCGAATACTGAACGTATCAAGGACATAATAAAATGGAAACATGATAAGTTGAATGCGTATATAAAGTTTGTGTGATACTTGAATTCAATTATCCTTTATATATTTTTTTCCGAGGAAGAGGCTTGCGAGTGTAAATAAGGAATATTCTACATAATCCAATATCATACAAATTCATTGTTACAAATAAATAAACACACACACTCAAAGACATGCATCATAAAATAATTGCGACAACAAATGAAATTTTATTAACACGCTGTTTTAAATGCAATGCTCTAGCATAATTGAGAAAATTACGATGCGTTTTACACTCAAACATAAACTTCATCTGTGTTCAGTCGTAAATACTTGAATTCTAAACGTTAATAAGTTGATTACAAGATATAGAGGAAACAAAACAAAAAGAAAGTTTTGTTGAATTGAACTTTCCATCTGAGACCAAATGAGGTTAACAACTTTAGGTCTACTAAAATTCATTATAATTCATATCAAATAAATTATTTTATTAAATTAAATTCGAATAAATCTGAAAGTGTTTAATAAATATTCAATAACAGTTATGAATTCCTTTCATTTGGTATAAAAGGGTCGAAGGATGAATGACAGATAACGTTAGTTTGTTATTAGGGAACAACAACAAAGATGCCGGAAAGGATATATATCCCTTAAGAAAACATTAAACAAAAGTTACAAAAATAAGAAGATTTCCAACTTATTTCTTACTCGCACTACATGTGTTTCCCATCCAATAATCTATCCTATCGCATTTACAGGCGCCATGAATACAAAACAATGTTTCTATACACTCATCTGACATCGTACAAGTTGAATTATGCGTCTTCCCTGGCAATGAAATAGATAAATTTTCTATAAATAGATACTAGTCATCAAAATCACATCACAGAATCTAATAGCTTCAAAATATGTACATGTACATGCATGAGAAAAAAAAAGGGCGATATATTTTGATATTTGACAGGATTTGTGTTCTTTGTGATTGACATCACTCACTAACCAAGCTCTATTGTTCAGTAAATCTTTATTTTGTATAATGCAATTTTCTGATTAAAATGTTATAGAAATAGTTGAACCAATGCATTATATACTATATACACTGAATTAAATTCTGTGTAAGGATTATTTACAAAAAATCACAAATATATAATTTGAACAAACAATATTTCAACCAATAATATTTCATTTAGTGAGAGGTGTTTACATACCTCATCTGTTTCCTGGTTGCTTTTGAATTCATTGGCAATGAATCGGAATTTGTATATCTCTTAATGATCATCTTTTGTTTATTATCGTTTATTATTTTTCTTCATACACAATACTCAATATCCTTTTTTGGGTTTTTTTCTTCTTCAAAAGTACAGACAGATTAATGATTCGATGATCTAGCAAATCTCCAAATAGTAAACTCTCGCTATGACGATAGTAGCATATTTTTTTTATTCACACCATTTCTCTTAACAAATTTTAACATTTTAATTTGTTCGTTTAAAAATGGGTTTTTGAACATTTAAAAGACATTTTAAATGTGTTGTTCGACGTTGTTTTGTTTTCTCATTCATAACAGTGATCGTAAACTGGACATATATTTTAACATTTACATACCAGATGCAAAAAGGAACACACGTCATCATTGTAAAGTTATCCACAAACAATTGTGTGTGTCAAATTTAAATCATCCTACAGATATCTCTATGTATCAAGTAAATATCATAAATAATAGTGAGTATTGGAACTGTAAAGAGCAATTATCAAATAATATAAATATGTTATCAGATAAGAGAAAAACTTACTTGAATTGCAAAGTGATCCATCCCAGTATTGATCTGCAGGACATTTACATGAATTATTCACGCAATGAAAAGGTTTTCTGCATTCATTTGTGGTTGCACAGGCATGGTTGTTTCCTTTAACTGTAAAATATTTAAGTTTAGGAATTATTCATATGGTGATGCAGGGATAAAAAGCTTCTCTTCTTTCAATTTTGATGTTTTGTTTATGATTAAAAAAAAATCATAAACACTACCCGTAATGCCGTACTTTACTCTCAGTCATTAGAATTACAATATGTTAATCCTGATTTAAATTTCCCAAAACATAATTAAAAGGTATGAAACTCCATTATGAGAGGTGCATTCTTGTATTATAGGTTATCGGGTTTCCTTCGCATTGATATCGTAAAAAAACCAGCTGCTAGCCACAATGTGAACTTTTTTGCGAGTGAGAGCAGTAAAAAAGTTTTACATGGTGTCGAGCGGTTGATATTTTACGGTATCTTTACACAGCAAACATGAGTACCTGTTTATCGTTGTATAAGAAGTCTTTTTCTCTTTCCATGAGAATGTTTTATGATTAGCGAAAGCTAATTTGATCACGTCTCCTCAAACATTTAGTTATAAATATCAAGTCAATTGATGATACCTGGCAGTATGGAAATACAATTATTCCATATTGGTATTATTTTTGTAGGTTTCTCTATACGAATTGGATTTTGAATAAAAAAGAATATTCACCTGGAGAAAAGTGTTATTCACCGCGCTTAACGTCACGCGCTTTTACATGCAACGTTATGTTAAAATGTTTCATGTAAAATTTGTTTTGGAATATGTTTGTGATTAAATACATTTTCTTCTCTCGGAATATGGAATAAAACAATTACTGTCTTTTGTTTCGGTAAATATGGGGTTTAAATGACTTTTGAAAAACTGACATTCACTTCGGCCTTCGGCCTCAGTGGATATCAGTTTTTCAAAAGTCAATAAAACTGCATATCTACCTCATCAAAAGACAGTAATTGTATATTATTGACTGCATGGTGAATATATACACAAAAGTATATTTTGTTTTGATATGTTGCATTTACTTTTAGGGTGCATCACATTTTTTATCTTTTTTCTAAAAATACATTGTGCTTCACATATTGATATCTTCCCTTATATTGACATAGATAGACTATAGTATGTCACTAATTTGATCTATACTGCGTTCTCTTTGCCAAGTTCTCAGTATAATATTCTCTTCCTCATAAAACATAATTACGCTCATACATTTTAATATTATGTATAAGTCGTTGGAATGATGTTTAACTAAACCAAACCTGATACAACAGAGTTTAGAGAAAAGAACCGATTGCAATCAACACAACCTAGGTCATGTAGGTTGATAAATACGACGTGTCAGCTCATTAGTAAACTGTTCTAGCAAACTCATGCCTCGTGATGCCGGGATTCTCGTTTGATTTGTTAATTTTTCGTTTGCTTCGATTCCTTATCAATATTCTGCATTTTTTACTGATTTTGGATTAAATGCATGCATAAAACATGTAAATAGAAACTTTACTCAGTCGTTTCGACCTGTTTTGCTGAAGTAAGATTTTACATGATATTTTGTTGTTTTTGTATATATATAAAAAATGTTGTATGATTGCCAAAGAGACAACACCAGAGACTAAAATGACACTGGCATTAACAACTATAGGTCACGGTACGGCCTTCGACAATGATCAAAGCCCATACAACATAGTCAGCAATAAAAGGCCCAAATATGACAATATAAAACAATTCAAATGAGAAAACTAACGGCCTTATTTGTACATAAACAAGATGAACGAAGAACAAACATGTAACACATCAACAAACGACAAACAACAAAATTACAGGCTCCTGACTTGGGACAGGCACATACGTTAATTATGTGGCGGGGTTAAACATGCTGGCGGGATCCCAATCCCCCCTAACCCGAGACAGTGGAATAACAGTACAACTTGAATACCTTGATTTGATTTTCCAAATGGATAAAAAAAAAATGAATATTCATCGGTAACTCTCACTGAACACTTTCTATTGATATGTACATTCTGCTATTAATGTGTTTAATTTTGTCCCAGATTCTACAAAACATGCATTCAACGGAAACAAATGAAGCCTGTAAATGTGAAAATATCAATTAACAAAATAACCATAAAACATACGTACGTAAAGTACAAGTATTTATTGACCAGTAATAATCATGAGTCGGGCACTGGCATTTACCAAAAAGGCAAACCAAATTACTAGTGCATCCACTTGTTGATGTGCATGAGCCGTTAACAGATGTTTCTATAAAAACATATATTACAATTATCATCAATTTACTGTTATACTGATCCGGACAAAGAACTATATACTAGTATACTTTAAAATACGGATTCATGGTCAATCTCACAATATATCAAAAAAAAAAAAGCGATTATAAAGGAAGTATGTATTTAGCCAATGCGGTTAAGACCTTTCGTTATTTCTCTAGAAAAAAAATTAAGCATTATTTTTTTAAAATCTATACCGCCATCAATATTTAGTTTGATTATACCTGAATGATGATTAAGACCTGTTTTTGAAAATTTTCACAGCAATATTTATTGACAATGTTTTTTTAACGTAAAGCTGCACGTGGACTTTTTTACAAATAAAAATTACTCTGTGTTCAGCGTTCATGCTCAAATTTAACCACAAAACGTTTTAGACACAAACAGATGATAATTTAGTTTTTTCTTAAAGTGTTGTTTTAATTTCTTACATGTTCATATATCTAATTGGTACACTTTTGACCTTCTTTTGAGTTCCGTTTTTTTGTGATTTTACTTTTTTATGCCCCACCTAAGAGAGTAGAGGGGCATTATGTGTTCTGGTCTGTGCGTCCGTTTGTCCGTTCGTTCGTCCGTCTGTCCGCTTCAGGTTAAAGTTTTTGGTCAAGGTAGTTTTTGATGAAGTTGAAGTCCAATCAACATGAAACTTAGTACACATGTTCCTTATGATACGATATTTCTAATTTCTAAGCCAAATTAAACTTTTGAATCCAATTTCACGGTCCACTGAACATAAAAAATGAAAGAGCATGTTTCAGGTTAAAGTTTTTGGTCAAGGTAGTGTTTGATGAAGTTGAAGTCCCATCAACTTAAAACTTAGTACACATGTTCCCTAAGATATTATCCATCTAATTGTAATGCCTAATTATATTTTTTATCCAATTTGACGGACCATTGAACATGGAAAATGATAGTGCGAGTGGGGCATCTGTGTACTTTGGACACATTTTTGTTTCATTTTGAAACTTTTTACTTAGGATTTGGGATTGAAATACCGCACAGCACTTACTCCATATATCCAGTGGTAAAGCATAAACTAAATAATGTTTTTCAATCATAATTATTGTCTTGATAATGACATTTTTACAAATAAAATATACTTCTAAGCAAAGCAGATAGGCATTTACTCCCGGTTTTTTTCGAAATGTTTTGTCGGCTAACATGACATTCATGTGTACAGCCTCATTTCACCGTTTGTTCGACATCTGTATGTTTGGGTTTTATTTCAGTTCTAATTAATGCAATTTGTGTTTGACAGAAAGTTGACAATAAGTATTCAAAGTATCAATTGAAGAGAAAATGCAATTACTTATAACATGTATTACTTGTAAAGCGTATAGAAAATGTTTCAACTATCTCTGGTGACATGTGACATTTGTAAAAGAACTGATAAAGGCAAAATTACAGATCAAAATTCTAAAAAGTTTAATTGTTGAATCTTGTTTCGTATTATTAATATTCCCGAAGCTGGTATTAAACGGCAAAAGACTTCAATGTAAATGATAACCCGCTTAAATGTAAATTTGATACATATTAAGCAAACCGAAAGAGATCATGAATATAATATCATGATGTGGTATGAATGCCGATGAGCCAACTCTCCACAGAAGACCAAATCACACAGACATTAACAGCTATAGGTCACCGTACGGCCGTCAACATTGAGCAGATCCCACACAACGAAGTCGTCTATAAAAGCCCTTGAAATCACAGAGAAGTAGTTCCTCAAATTGCAGGTTCATCTGACGAAATATTTTGGACACTCTTTAAACATTTAAGTGCCTTTGTAAGTTGATTCAATAAGTTTATGTAAAAGATTTTAACTGATTTAGTCATTAAAAACTCCACGATTCAAGCTCAAACATGACAAATCTATCAGATGTTTTTGTCAAAAATGAAAGTTGCCACATCCGTGTTCATCCTCAACCTTTATATATAGTATGTATCATCCTCATATACAACTAACATTCCAATTTTTAGAATGAAAACAAATGCGGCCACTTTCATTGGAGACGAAAACCGATTTCAGTAATTTAGCATGACTTAATGCTGCTAGTACCCGATGATACATGTGCATTGTATTGTCAAAAACAGCCCAAATTTATGTAGCAAAAGCATTTTACTTTCCAATGAATAACTAAAAATTTATTTTTTAACATTTTTGTAAAACTGCTATATTTTTGGGCCAAAAAGAGATCTTACTGGACCTACTCCTTTAAGGCTGGTTTCAGTCTAGCTCTACTTACGATTATGGTGACTACATAAGAGGTCGCGATTGCAGTTAGAGCTTCCCCCACAGCAAGATTCACACAGAAGATGTCTCTCACTGTCTGATCTTCTACCAAATATGTTTGAAAAAAATCCATTCATGCAAATCTGAAAAACATATATTTATAAATAATATACATATGTATGTTTATTCTCTATGCCACTGCTGTCAGCTCGAGAAAAGTGTGGTTGTATGTAAGTTTTATCTGAGGTGCATTATTTTTTACTGGAAAATGCAAGGAAAGCAACAAAACACAGATATTGATCATATTGTTTATAGATAAGAGAAGAATCCGTAATTTTTTGTCATATAAATTCAATCTTTAAATGTGTGAGGTATAAAATTTATTTAGAAGGCATATACGTCTTTGTTTCCTTAAGTGGTTGAATAATAACAAAGACAACAATATATACCGCTTTTTCAATAGTCATAATTTGATTCAGCAAAAAAAAAATCCGGGTAAACAACATTAAACCAAGGGCAACACATCAACTTTAAAATGAAAAAAGGGAACAACAAAAATTCTGAACTACAACAAAAGCAAAACACCAACATACATATAAACTGCCATATTATGGACACATGGCATGCTAAGAAAACATAATGTGTTGAATCTGGTTTCATGGGTAGCCAAACTTACCGCTTATATAGCAATACAAAAATACCAATGTTGAAACTGATTGAACGTATGACAGCTGCGGATTAAAAGTTAATTTTTACAAATTTTAAATGATTTTTTTCTCTCTCTGAAAATAGCCAATTGAAACGGATAGTTAATATTTGCATGTTTTATAACATGTACGTATAAAGTTAATAATACTACAGAAATTCAGGGTATACAAATCCATTTGATTTTATGTTTTGTGTATCACATGTAATTTGTGTTCTTACTGCATTTTTATCAGCGTTTTGAGGGAAAGTCATACCACATTTTATATGCTATTAATGGTGTTCGCTCATTCTAATTCAAGATGACAAGCTTTTCAAAAGACTGTTACAAGTTGATCAGAACTTTAAAAATAGAAGACATGACAGATCTGCCTCCTTGTTTTTTAAGATATAATCAACTGAATGAATAATATTTTTTTTGAAGATCACATTGGCCCATTTGTTCTTTCAAAAAACTATGAGAAATTGTATTTATAAAATTTTAAACACCATGTTTATCTTATAGAATTTTCTTAAGAAAAGTACTTGTCAGCTGGCAAAATTGATATTGACACTACATGAATAAAACTAGAGGGTTCTAAATAAAAACAAGAGAATGGAACACCCTTACTGTCATTGTATTGCCAGAAGCCACCATGTTGCTAGCCCTTCGAACTTTGGCTTGTTACTCTCGACAATTGACTATTTTTAGGATTTTCATATTGGTTATTCTTCGATTTGTTGTTTAGAGATTGCTGGTTGATCTATATCATATAGATATCTTTTCTTACCCGAACTGGTTTTATTAGTATTGTTTACAAAAACATATTATCTATATTACAAAAATCCCGTCACAATTAAAAATCTACTATTAATATTCTCTTTAAAACATCAACATGAAGAAGATTTTTTTTTATCTTGCGCAAACTTACGGTTGAACTTTTACATCCGAGATCGTAATATTCTTGATTCAGAGTTGTCCGATACTTTTGTGTAAAACAAACCTATTTAAGATAAATGAAATATATTTTAAATAGAAAAAAATGAAAACATACGCGAAAAAAATTGCCAATGTCAAAGATCTGGTTCATATGCTTCATCTCAGGCTTTTATTAAAGATTTACGAAAGATTTTAAGTTCTGCACAAAATAAAATCAATAACAATAAACAACATTGACATTTCTTTTAAATATAATAATAATCTGTTATATCAAACCATTTACATTTACAGTCTAAGCAGATTTGACTGAAGGATTAAAATACCTCATTCTTGGTGCACGCAATAGTGGTGTTGCACTGGTCTGTACTCATAACACCGCTACAGGACAAACAATTCAGACTTGGAACTATGAACAAAATGAAGACAAGATAACAAGATATGTTTCACATTACTTACAATTGTCTGACATAATCTTTTAAATGGAGGAATACCTCAAAAACAACTGTCACAAGCTAAGGGAAAGGTGGGTAAATTCACATAAAACATCCTTCTTAATTATAAGGTTGCTTTCCCTATTCTTGCATAACAAAAGAATACCAATATGATATACAAATCATGATACATTGTATGTCATTATTCATTTCTGGCATTGTTTTCAAAGTTTTTAAATAAAAAGCCATTATAAACTAATATGTCATCCAAACACTATCCAAGTTGTATGTTGATCGGTGTGTATATAATTTTCCTCATGACTAGTGGTATTTTTTTTTTTACATAATTTGATGTAGAATTAGCTGAACGCAATTTCTTAATTCAATCAATTTGAGACTCATAAACAAGGAGATCAATGTTCATATGAATCTGCCAGACATTACTATGAAGTTAGATTTTCGTCACGCTTGTGTTATTTTGTTTTAACCGTAAAATTATTCAAAAAATGTATTTGTAGATACGTATAAAGTAAAATCACAAAAATACTGAACTCCGAGGAAAATTCAAAACGGAAAGTTCCTAATCAAATGGCGAAATCAAAAGTTCAAACACATGAAACACATGAATAACAACTGGCATAGTCCTGACTTGGTACAGGTATTTTCCTATGTAGAAAATGGTGGATTAAAGGAGCAATAAGGACCGATTTTGGCCTCAAATTTCAGGTTCATCTGACAAAAGATTTCAACACTTTTTAAACACTTGAGTGTCTATTTCATTTGATTCAATTAGTTTATTTGAAAGATTTAACTAATTAAGTCATTTAAAACGATCCGATTTAAGCTCAAATATGAAAAAGCTGCCAAAAATGTCACTTTTCAGAAGGTTTTTGTCAAAAATGACAGTTGCCGCATCCATGTTCATCCTCAACCTTTATATATGCTACGTATTATCATCAAATACAACTTACTTTGCAATATTAAGTATGAACACGAATGAGGCCACTTTTGTTTAACACGGAAAACGTCTAAAATTTAACTAAAATGCCAGAAATGTTTCAGTAATTTTGCATGTCTTGATGGTGCTAGTACCCGATACATGTGCATTTTATTGTCAAAAACAGCCCTTATTTATGTAGCAGAAGCATTTTACTATCCGATTAATAACTAAAAGTTTACATTTTAACACTTTTGTAAAACTGCTATATTTTGGGGCCAAATAGGGATCTTACTGGACCTACTGCTTTGATTTATGGCTAGTTTAACCTCTCACTTGTATGACAGTCGCATCACATTTATTATATTGACAACGATGATGAGTGACATTGTGCTATAAACCTAATCACTAAAAAACATACAAACATGTAACAAAGAAGCTCAACATAGCATTCAGACTAAGCATATTAATTAAAAATTAAAGAAAAGTTGTTATTGATTGTATAATCTTCCAACCTTTGTAGTTGTCGTTGCATGTTAAGACGGAGTTACAAACGTTGTCCTGGCAACATTGATGACACACTACATGGCCATGATCGATCATGCGTTTTCCAAATATAACACCTGTACTATCTTTACGGCAAAGCTGTAATAAATTTAAATCAATATTATATTTTAATCTCAAATTGTTTATCAAACATGTAAACAAATTTTTTTTTTTAAATGTATATGATTTTAATTTAAAAATTCAAAGGCTGAAACCAGATGGTTAATAAAGGTGCATCTAAACGTGTAAAACATTTCTAGTGCATGGCCGACTCCATACTTACACTGACTAAACAACTGTATCAAAGTATCGAAATATACTGTATACATAGCCCTGTAAAACGCGGTTGGACTCAGCAGAAGCACGAAAAATAAATTCTTAAATTGTTTTTGAATCATTGCTAGAAACACCAAGTGATCTCATTAGTTTTGGATTTATTTATCATACTTTTTCGTTTACACGTTCTTGTTTCCTTTAAAAAATATATATATACTAAAAGAACAGAGTAATGTCCCCGCTATGCATATATTTTATCTGCCCAGTAGCAATAACAACCACTGAAATAGTTTATTATGAGGATTTAATGTAGCTATGAAGTATAACTTTTATTTGTTTAATATTTGTCAGTAAATTAAAAAGTTTATTCTGATCAGATCCAATTGTTTTTTATACACAGGCACATCATTACAAAGTGTGTGGTTCTGTAGAACACCTATTATGGACAACAAAAAAATTACAAATATACTTATCATATATAGATACCAGGATTGATTTTTTTTATTTACGCCAGACGTGCGATTAATCTGCACAAGACTCATCGGTGACGCTCGAACTAAGAAAAGGTAAAAAGGATAAATAAGGAAAGAGTTGCAGGGCACTGAGGACAATAAAGTTCTAGCAGTTTTGTCAAATTCAGCTGAGCTTGAAAAGCCTTGGTATTTAGAAAAAATCAACGTTTCGGTATCAGTTGTTTTATAAAATTGCATTCCAAACATATCTGTCAGATTCTAAAATTTCAATCGTGTCCATATTCTTCTTGTAGAAAAAAATACATAGAGTTGTTTTAAACGGTTGTTTACAAAGAAAGTAATGAAGAATTTAACACAATGTAAATCATTATATATGTAACAAATGAGATACACTTAAAAGAAATTAGTAAATTGTCACCTCTGGATAGGAACAGCCAACGTCATATTTAGTGATGTTATCTTTTGTTCTGTATTTTTGTGTAAAACAAATCTGAAAATAATACATGGTCATATAGCTTAAACAGGAAAATTGCGTTAAATAAACAAAGAGTTATAGTTCTTCTATTGTAACTTCAAATTGTATGTTTTTTGTAAATGAAATATTATATATGTGTGAGAGTAGTTTAGATAAACGAAATAACCTGTAATGATGCGTGAAGCTTAATAATGTAAAAACTGTACAGTAAATGTTCGCACATTGTATTAAGACATTCCATTTTCCGCAACAATCAAATTTACATGATTTTTTCTGTCATTGAAAATATTTTACCATTTAATCGAGAATCAACGATTATCATAAAGAAGTCGTTTCTGTATTTCCACAGTTTACAAACATATATTTTTCTTACAATTCATATTGAAGTCACAGAAGTTTCATGTTGTTCTGTTACACCATTGTCACAGATTAAGAATGGGTTGGATGACCAGAAACATGTTTAACCCACCATTTTGTATTTGCCTACTCAAAGTCGACAACTTGTATATTAGTAATTGTGGTTTGTTGCTGTATATCAGATATGTTTCTCGTTAATTAGTTTGTTCAATTTTCTTTTTTCGGATGAATTATCCTACATTAATTTTGTAATTTTAAGGGCCTTTTATAGCTTGGTGTGTGGTATGGAATTTGATCATTACTGAAGGTCGTCTGGTAACCTGTAGTTGTAACTTCTATGTCAGTAAGCCTCTGTTCGAAAATTCTCTCTATATGGAAATCATACCACATATTCTATTGACAAAATATTACCTCGTTTTCTGCACATGATATAGCATTGTGGCATTTTTCGCCTTCTGATAAACCAGTACAGGAAAAGCAAATTATTTCACATTCTGACAAAAGTAACATAAGGATAGTTCATTATCATTTATACAAATATAAGAAACAATATGGTGGTAATACAAAAAGGCAAAATATATACGGATAGACAGCACAATCATTCAATTAAATTAAGATCATAAGGAGTTACCGAACTGACACATCCCTGGATCCTGATGGTAAAAAAATACCAATATGACAATTGTGAATTACGAAAGTCTATTAGTGTCACAAAAAATAATACTTATCTCGTAATTACGAGAAACCTATCGCGTAATTACGAGACAATTACTGCGTTATTACAAGAAAACTATCGCGTTCTTACGAGATAATCATTGTTTTATCTCGTAATTACAAGATAATTATCGCTTAATTACGAGATAAAAAGCTTATTATCTCGTAATTACGCAATGGTTTTCTCGTAATACCGAGATAAAAATCTTATTACGTGATATTTTTCTTATAATTACTCAATAACAAAGAGATAAATATTTTTTTGTTTGACCTTTATAGGCTTTCGAAGTGAATAAATTAGTACCAGATCGAACTTTTAATTTGACAACAAACAAGAAAACATAAAAAATATATAATCGACCGGCACTTTAAGTGAACTATCAAAATATGAAATACAACAAGTTACTTAAATCTAAAAATTCATAGATTGTGTGCTTTGTAATGTTTTTCTATATTTTTACATCATCAGAACATGAACATTCAATATCACACGAAATTCACGTATAAGTCATGTAAGTACTAGAAAATTGGAAGACCAAAATACTAGCAGATAGATGTTTACTTTCTAGATTTACCAAATTGACTGTTGATTATGAGAAAGGTATATTACAAATAAAGTCAAGCCTGAACCAGGGACTACGATACACTCGGGAACAAGAATGTATTTGCTCTTTTAGTTGATTTTGCTCTTGATTTTCGATCATCAGTGTGAAACAAAGAAAAATAACCGATTATGCAAAAGATATATCTGCAACAGATAAAACCTATTATTTTTTTTTATGAAAACGTTATCCACCAATAACGTGCTCAAAAAGAGTACATTGTAATGCATCCGCCATTGGTAATCACTAGGTTTAACGTGGGTAACCTACGAAGTCAAGTAATATAAATCAGAGGTTTTAATGCGTATGGTTTTTGAAGGCACTTTTCCGTAATACAGACATCAGTTAATCTAGTCTTATAGGTATGAGTTGTTATTGGCTATCAACTCTGTGCCTGCCAGTAGCTTCAGTACTCTCCGATCTGTATTTAGTGTCTTTTGTGGTTGATAGTACAAGTACTCGTCCACATCTACTCTGTGTTTTTGTGAGAGGTGTTTTTATTTGTATCTGTCTGATTGGATAATATAAAAAAGAAGATGTGGTATGATTGCTAATGAGACAACTATCCCCAACAGACCAAAATGACACAAACATTAACAACAATAGATCACCGTGTGGCCTTCAACAATGAGCAAAGCCCATACCGCATAGTAAGCTATAAAAGGCCCCTATAACACAATGTAAAACAATGCAAACGAGAAAACTAACGGCCTTATTTATGTATAAAAAATTGAACGAAAAACAAATATGTAACACATAAACAAACGACAACCACTGAATTATAGGCTCCTGACTTGGGACAGGCACATACATAAAGAATGTGGCGGAGTTAAACATGTTAGCGGGATCCCAACCCTCTCCCCAACCTGCGATAGTGGTATATGAGCACAACATAAGAACGAACTATAAAAATCAGTAGAAAAAGGCTTAACTCATCAGATAGACAAAAAATACAAGTGGACGTGGCCGGGTACTTATACATCCCGACACAAAAAGACACAATAAACAGATTTGAGAGTACTCACAGTTTTCTGACAGCTAGTTCAAAGCCACTAATAAAAAAATCATGCCTCTAAGACTTACAAATCAATCTGTACACATCCAACATACAATGGATTTAGTGTAACGACGTCAAAAACAGCCAGAGATAAGTCTTTTTCAACTGATTTTTATAGTTCGTTCTTATGTTGTACTATTACACCACTGTCCAAGTTTATGAGAGAGTTGGGATCCCACTAACATGGTTAATAAGGCCACCTTCTGTATGTATGTGCCTTTAGTATAGTGGTTGTCGTTTATTACTGTGTTACATATTAATTGGGTTTTTTTTCCGTTTTTTTTTAATATTAATTATGCCGTTTGTTTTCTTGCTTGAATTGTTTTACATTTGTCATTTTGGTGCCTGTCATTGCTGACAGGGTGGAATAGGCTTTGTTCATTGTTGAAGGCGTTGCGGTGACCTATTATGGTTGTGTCGGTTGGTCTATTGTGAAGAGTTGTCTCATTGACAATCATAACACATCTTATGTTGATGCATAAATATAATTACAAAAACCACATAGCGAAAACATACCGTATTGTGCAAAGATACAAACGGCAATCGAGAATAGTACTGATACACCTGACAGAAAAAAAAGACATTTAAATGTTGATCAATATGAGCATCCCCTTAAACAAAAGTTTCGAGCATCAAATCGATGAGAGAGAAAAAGGGACGAAGGAGAACAGGTGTGCGCATGCGCTAGAAGATGGCTGCTTTTTTCTGAAGCTCCGAGATAGAGACTTATAATTTGTGAAAGTTTCCCTGTTTTTCGCATCTTTCAAAGATAATACACAGCCATGAGTGACCTTACATCTACATACACGTTTTAAAACAATTTTCCTACAACAACATTATTTTTTGATTGAGTTGTGGCCTTTTTACTAATCTCCACGTGGTAAACTCAGCATCCAATATGGCGCCCAAAGTGAAAGATATTTGTAACAATTGTAATAAGGATGTGGTATCTAATGACAGAGCCTTATCATGTTCTATTTGCGATAAATGGTTCCACATCAAGTGTGAAAGGGTTCCTGTCGCAGATTATGACTTCTTACAAAAATCAGATGATAGTATCCAGTGGGTGTGCAAGGGTTGCAAAGGGGCTTCCCAGAAAATTTGTAAGATGTTGACTTTAATGCACACAAGACAAGATAAGATAGAAACAGAAGTTGTTGGTCTAGCAAATAGTCTGAAAAATTGTAATGAAAGGATAAATTCAGTGGATAAAAATTTATCCCAGCTTAATGAAAACTTACCCAAGATGGTGTCACAACAAATAAGTCAGATTATTGATGACAAGTCAGAGGAAGAGAAAAGAGAAGCAAATGTTATTATATTTGGTATTCCTGAAACTGAGGAGGGGGACTCTAAAATGAAAGATACTGAATTTATTCAGGGGCTATGTAGTGACTCTTTAGGGATTGACAATATTGCTATTGACGAGATTACACGTTTAGGTGCAAAGCCTAAGAAAGGCTCAGGGAAATTCAGGCTAACTAGGTTAGTTGTTAAGGATAATACCTCTAGGAACAATCTATTCCGTAATGCTTATAAGTTGAAAGACACCAAGATAGGTGCTCACAAGAAAATTGGCATAGGCAGAGACCTCACAAAAAAACAGAGAGAAATTAATAATGCTCTACGTATTGAACTGGGTCAAATGAAAAAGGATTTTCCACATAGGAGTTGGGCCATTCGTAGAGAGAAGATAGTTGAATTGCCAAAATCGGGGATTCCTCCATGGGCCCCCGATACATAATGATAACAATGATTATTCAGATACTTCAAATGTAAATATGTTAACAGTTAATGTTGATAATTTTGTTCCAGTTAATAGTTATGTTAAAGTTACAGTTAATGACAGTACAAATGAGTTAAATATGTCGCAAGGTATTTCCAATACCCAACCAGTTAAGGAGGATAAGAAATTTACTCCGAAGGATAATTTGAAGTCGTTGAGAGTTTTGTTTTCAAATGTTGACACCCTGTCAAATAAGCGTTCAGAGTTTGAGGCACATTTATCAATTGAAAAGCCACATATAATAGGTTTATGCGAAATATATCCTAAGAACTCTATGGATAAATCTATATCATCCATGCTAAATCTAGCTGATTATGAAAAGTATTTACCGGACAAAGTGGGGGATAGAGGTGTAGTTATTTATATTCACAAGTCTTTGACTGCTTTTAAAGTTGACATTTTATCGGAATCTGCTTTTAATGAATCGGTGTGGTGTGAAGTTAAATTAGAAGGAACTGATAAACTGTTATTGGGCTGTATTTATAGGAGTCCGTCGTCTGTATCCTGTAATAATAAGAAATTAAATGATTTAATATGTCATGCTCGTAACTTAAAGTACAGCCATTATTTAATTATGGGAGACTTTAACTACCCTGAAATCAAATGGGTTGATAATGAAGTATCAAATGGTATTAACACAGATCCTTTTAAATTTTATGAGTGTATGCAAAACAATTTCCTATTTCAACATATATGTACACCGACACGTTTTCGTACTGGTCAAAATGCCAATTTACTTGATTTGGTTTTCACGAATGAAGAAAATATGATATCCAAAGACTCTATACAAATGGATTCGCCAGTTGGGAAGAGTGACCATTGCATGATAACTTTTGATTTTTGTTGCTATTTGAATAATGAGAATACTTCTGGCGATCGTTTTTCATATTTTAGAGGTAACTATGAGATTTTTAATGAGACTCTAAACGACATTGACTGGGATGTTCTGCTAAATAATAAAAGCATTAATGAAATGTGGAAATGTTTCTCTACTGTTATTTCCGATAACATTGATAGATTTATTCCGGAGAAGAAAAATGACCGTAAATTTATAAGCCCACCTTTGTGGATGGATAGAGCTACTAAGTCTGCAATTGTCAAGAAACGTAAATCATGGAAAAAATATAAATATTCAAGAAATAATTTGTCATATATCAAATATGTGAAGGATCGCAATGAATGTACAAATACTGTTAAAAATGCCAAACTTAGTTTTGAACAAAAAGTGGCCTTAGAATCAAAGACTAATGTAAAGTCGTTTTGGAATTATGTTAACAGTAAACTCAAGACTAGATCAGGAATAGGTACGCTTGAGAAACCGGATGGTACTTTAGCATCCAGTACTGCTGACAAAAATGAAGTTTTAAATCAGTTTTTTACTAGTGTTTTTACTCAAACGGAGGACTTGAAAGATTATGATACTAATTCAGTGTCGAACAATTATTTAAATGATATTAATATTTGTCAGGAAGATGTGATAAAGAAACTTAATAAATTAAAGACAGATAAATCTGCAGGACCTGATGGTCTCCATCCGAAAGTTTTATATGAAGTTAGACATGCAATTTGTTATCCATTGTTTCTAATTTTTTATAAGTCTATCAAAGAGGGGAAAGTTCCAGACGATTGGAAAAATGCCATAGTATCACCGATATTTAAAAAAGGGAAAAAACTAAAACCTGGTAATTATAGACCTGTAAGCTTAACGTCAGTGGTATGTAAGATATGTGAATCCATTATTAGAGACAATATTATGAAGTTTATTCTTACAAACAATCTTTTTACTAGTAGTCAATATGGCTTCCGTCCTGGTAGATCATGTGTTACTCAACTCCTAGAGGTTCTGGATGAGTGGTCAGAATTAATTGATAGTGGTTTTCCACTGGACTCGATTTTCCTTGACTTTTCCAAGGCGTTTGATACTGTACCGCATCAGCGTTTATTTTTGAAACTTGAAAACCTTGGAATAAAGGGATGCATTTTAAATTGGATAAAAAGTTTTCTATCTGGGCGTAAGCAATGTGTTCGTATAAATAACACAACATCAACATGGTCAGACGTTGTGAGTGGTGTACCTCAGGGAAGTGTTTTAGGACCAGTTCTTTTCTTAACATTTATAAATGATCTTCCTGATGTAGTAGAGGGCATAGTGAAAATTTTTGCTGATGATTGTAAAGTTTATTCTAAAGTCTCGTCAGATTATGAGCAAAGTAAGTTACAGGAAAATTTGGACAGATTATGTGAATGGTCAGATATGTGGAAATTAAAATTTAATGCTGCTAAATGTAAAGTATTGCATATTAATCCTGACAATGACCTGAAATATCGTTATACCATTATGGATGAATCTGGAAATTTTATTGCATTATCTACAGTGAATGAAGAAAAGGATCTTGGAGTAACTTTCGAGTCTAATTTGAAATTTGAAAAACATATAAGTGATATTTATAACAAAGCGCAGAGAGTGTTGTCTCTTATTCATCATTCTTTTGATTACATGGATCAAGATATGTTTCTTACTATTTATAAATCAATAGTGCGTTCGCTGCTTGAATATGCGACATGCGTCTGGTCACCGTATCTTAAAAAAGACATCCGTAAACTGGAATCTGTACAAAGGAGGGCCACAAAACTGGTGAAAAATATTTGTCATCTTAATTATGAAGACAGGCTACGTTCATTGGGTTTGCCAACTTTGGAATATCGTAGGGATAGGAATGACATGATACAAGTCTACAAATCGTTGCATGGTATAGATGACATCGACTGGATGAAGCTATTTACTTTACCACCATCTAATAATACAAGAGGTCACTCATTAAAACTGTTTAAAAAACAGTGTAAGACCACACATAGACTAAATACTTTTTCAATTAGAGTAGTGGATCAGTGGAATAACCTGTCTGATTTAACAGTGACGGCAAAGACTCTAAATAATTTTAAGCCTGCACTAAAAGTGCGAAAACTGGAACCCTTATAAATTCATATGTTCGTGTTAATTAAGTGTTCAGCTGCGCACACCCAAATAAGTGTTTTTTACTATAAGTTTAATATATTATATATATATATATTATATATATATATATATTAATTATGAGAAGAGAAATGCATATACGACAATCCAAGATGAGGGGTCAGTAGAAGCCTTTGGCTTATTTAACGACCCGAAGATAAAGGTATAAAGGTATAAAGGTAAGAAAAGAGAATTTCAGCAGATTGAGTACTTCGAGTTTTAGTAACTGTGAGCATTTTCTGTTGTTGTGATTAATGATTATATTTAATTATAATTTTACATTTTAGTCAATGGTTGTCGGTATTTTGAGTTTAAATGGAGTTTTTATTCTCTGAACCTCTTTGTACTTTTTCTCAAACTTCTGATCGAGATTTAAAAGGGTAGGGTTGATATTTCAAAAGGAATTAACCCTGCCATATTAAAGCACGATCCTGTCTCAGGTTAGCAGCATCGTCGAAAAATTAAAAGTCACTGGATTCATTTATTTTCTTATTTATATATTATTATTTATTTATTATTTTTTTTGGGGGGGGGGATTTGATGGCAGATTTGTGATAATTTATGCTTGTTAAATTTACTTTCATCAACAGTATAGTTTACATAAGTCGATGTTGAATCGCCTCTCACATCAAAACAGGATTTGAGACAAAACCATTGATTCGGAAGACTACCCTGGCATTTATGTAGGTTGACCAGCTGGTTGAATATACTTTCGTGTGTCACATGTTCAAAAGAATACATTTTGGTAGATACATATTTATAATTGCCATACAACCGTTTTGATTATTCGACCACTAGTTTGACGTTGTTTTTCCTTTTGGAGTACTTAGAACGAAAATATCCAGAATTAAACAGTTTCCGGAACGGCAAAATAACTGTTGCTCCGCTAAAGGTTTTTATTATGTAACTTTTTTAACGGTTGCCTATTCTGTAGATGCATCTTTGTCATATTCTTTAATGATGATCTCCAGTTTTTCATTTGGCTCAACATTTTGGATACTCTATTTATCGACATTATCATTTTATATGCTAAACAAACAAATTAAATACATACCATACGTCATGATATTTCTGGTGTAATTGACAAATTGTATAAAATATTTCAGCATTTACATGTTTTATCTTCTCTGAGATAAGGCACGTCTTAGTCTACATATTGTTCTTCCATTAAATTCAAATGTTATCGGGTTTTGGTCGAAGAATTGCTTATATACAAATCTTTAACTTCACAATAAAGCCTAGGATATAAAAGTTTTATTCAAATCCATGATTTCCATTCAAGGAAATTTAACAGACTGACCAAATTTTTGATGTATGATATCATTGGTTAATGTGTGTGTGTTATATTTGCAGCAGGATGTTTACCAACATCCCATCAATGTTGATCAGAAAATAATCTTATAATTTTCTAAAAAAATTGTTAGCTTCCAAATTTACACAAGACACATTATTTTGTTGTGTTATATCTACATTCATTTAATATTCAACAACTCGTGGTTTTTTTTTTTGCGAATTATTCATTTTGCAGCAATGTAAGATTAAGAAAGTGCATTTAAATATTATCATTATGGTTTTGATGATGAGAGATTGCGTTTAAACATAAAGAGGTAAATTGAATGAATATTAGTACTATTTGTCTGTAGGTACAAGAGCGACAGGCTCAGTCGGGTTTTTATCATGCTTCTTCACTCAAACCAGACTCTTAATTTGAACTGCAAACTGAACAGTCACTCAAACCGGACTTCTAATTTTAAACTCGAACTGACCAGTTACTCAAACCAGACTGTTAATTCTAACACCGAGCTGACGAGTCACTCAAACCGAACTTTTAATGATAGTTCCGAGCTGACCCTCAACTCAAATTGGATTCTGTATTGGGACACGAGGCACACAGTAACTGAATTTTGATTCGTTATATTAAGTCATAGGCGACTAGTTTTTTTTTACCTTACTCCTGCGTTTTGAGCGGAGAAGTAGTAAAACTAATTTTCACATCATAAGTTTGAACCGGTCGAGATTCAAACTAAGGTCATTTTCACAGATTTCAAGAAAGTTGTTTTCTTTGTATGAAACTTCCTTAGGCATGGTCGCCTATTTAAATGACGTCATAATGAAAACTCAGAAGGAACAATTTGACCTTATGATTTAATTTCACCAGCAAGGATAAATGTTTTCACACAAATTAAGAAATGAGAAAATAGCACAACATGATATCAAATAAAAATTACTTATTTTAAAAGATAAGAACATGTTATTTTATGTATATATATATACCAATTATAATTTTTTTCTTGTTTAGTTATTGTTGCATTGTATTGGTTATAAATGGAAAGATTAAGGTTATTTGTTGTTTAACGTCCAGTGGCAAATAGTTCATGAATGACGAAAACAAATTAAAAATAAATACAATAGGTAGGTCATGTATTAGAAGCGGCCAGAGAGAGAAATGTGTGAGAAATGTTGATCGACTGCCATTGGAAAATGAGGGTAACTTATATCGGGACATAATTTTTGCTTGGTAACATGCTTCCTACAGATCCCACTAAGTTGTTGAACGTGTTTTTAACATACAGATAGTTTGGCGCCTCTCTACACGAGGCAACTGATTTAACATCCCATTCTGACCGGACGTAGGTATACGAACTTGCACACCCACTCAGCTAAACAGACGCTCAACTTTGACAAGCGTTTTATTCATGTTACTGCTATTTGATTGTTGTCATTTACATCTATATCTATAATATATTTTATTTGATTTTCCGTGTATTTGGTCTCTGATGGATAGATATCTCATTGGCAACCATACATCAACTCTTTTTTTTTATTATGAATAAACCTAACAATGCCTGGATTATTGTATTTATTTATTTGATATTGGTTCATTTTATTCCATGATCTCATTTAAAACTGCTCCTTTCAGAACAACAAGTTCTGGATTCTTGGAAACAATAATTTTATGAGCCGGATATCTTTCCTTCAATGTTTTTACAAACACGTGGTCTACATGATCACCTGCTATAAACACAACGCCGATTCCTAATGCTGACTGCTTCGCTAAAGTCTTCTCTACCATTTCAATGGTAAAATCTGTAGCATTTTCGTAAAACTTGCGGAACAACTCTGGACTTATCCTTATTTTGTCATTCTGAAATGACACAGCGTCCCTGAATGTTGTTTGGTTTATTGCATTAGTCAGTATGTCACCGGTAAATTCTCTATATGCATCGTACCATTTCGGAGGAACACGAACAGTTACTACTTTACCTGACTCAAAGTATTTCAGTTTCTTCTCAAAATTATGTAGAAGTTCAGAATATTCCAATGGATGGTAATCTCTTAAATACTTCAAAACATCCCCTCCAAATAAGCGGGTTAAGAATCTTATAAACGCTTGTTTTGCACTTTCATTTGTAGTAAAAATTGTCTCAAGGATATTTGTTTTCTTTTCATTTACTTCTACCACAGTCAAATTGATAGCTACCCCTAAATTAAAATGGAGGTGCTTACAACCTATAAGTGTGTACAAGTCAATATCATTATTTTTGCCAGAGTAACTAAGTTCACCTTTTTCTAACAATTGAAACGAATCTTTATATTTATATCAAAGAAGTAATACAGATTGGCTATATTAGTCCGTGTGCTACATAGAGGGTGCCACATGTAAAGCATGGTGGGTGTATCCTTCCCCCGTACACCTAAGATCACAACCCAGTTTTTAGTCGGAATCATGTTTTTCAGTCTTCAGTTTACTATGTTGTGTTCTATGTACTATTGTTTGTCGGTAGGTCGTTGTCTTTTTCAGCCATGAGGTTTTCGTTTATTTTCTACCTTTGAATTTGATTATAGGTATCAAAGGTACCAGGATTATAATTTAAAACACCAGACGCGCATTTCGTCTACATTAGACCCATCAGTGACATTCAGATTAAAATAGTTATTAAGCCAAACAGGTACAAAGTTGAAAAGCATTAAAAACCAAAAATTCCAAAAAAGTGTAACAAATGTGGCTAAGATAATATCTTTTCGGACGTTTTTCGAAAAAGTCAAAGTTTTGTAACAGGAAATTTATAAATGACCATATACATTCATTAAAATGACTATATAATTGATATTCATGTCAAGACCAAAGTGCTGACTACTGGGCTGGTGATACCCTCGGGACGAAACGTCCACCAGCAGTGGCATCGACCGAGTGGTGTAAATAGTTATCAAAGGTACCAGGATTATAATTTAATACGCCAGACGCGCGTTTCGTCTACATAAGACTCACCAGTGACGCTCAGATCACAAAATGTATAAAGGCAAACAATTACAAAGTTTAAAAGCATTGAGGACCAAAAATTCGGAAAGTTGCGCCAAATAAGGCTAAGGTAATCTATTCCTGGAATAAGACAATCCTTAGTTTTTCGAAAAATTCAAAATATCGTTACAGAAAATTTATCAAAATGACCATGAATCGTCCTCTTGTATCTTTTTACTCTCTTAGTCCACAATTTAACAGTTATCACACATTTGGTTATGTTTATAACTTGGATCTGTGCATAAAAATGGCGAGTAAAACGTTTTCTTTTTTTTAGCACAGCTTAGCAACATACGAACCTCCTATATGTATTAATAAAGACCTGTAGAATTTCGGCAGTGGCGCAATCTGTTCTTCGCCAAATGAAGATGGTGAACCAGTAAACGTTCGATTATACATTAGCTCGGCTTCGGGTCCCTGTACAATTTTCAACTGATCAGGATTGATTCCAGTCTGTAATATAAACATATACATAAACATTCGATTTACAATTGTTTTATTCAATCAAGCATTCAAATTCCCCGAAGATTCTGTTTTGATCAACATGTAATTATTACTACAAAACCAGTAAAAGTCTGAAATGGCCTATATCATTACTCGACATTACTGATTTGTTCAGCACCAGTCTGAATTGGACTAAATTTTACCTGAAAACCACCCATACACTGAGGGTAGTAAAGCGTTATTTCCATGTTGTGTTTTTTTTCAAACAAACTTTTATTTGCCTAAATTCACAAACAATAACTACATAGGATTCATGGTTGCATACAATGGTTAAATAGCTATCTTTTTAATGAGATAAAAACAGCCAACAAAATTATTGATATTGTTTAACCTTTATATCAGAAATATATTTATTTATATTATAATTTGGGATACAATATTTATTTATAAAAAAAATGGATAAAAAAGTAGGAATACAACTGTTCTTCTCGTAAGTAATACATCCTGCCTGGGAAGCACTGATTAAAAAAAATCACACCTGGTCAGAGAGTAAAAAGTTGTTCAAAACGTCCATTGACAATTACAACATCCTTGTCATCTTGAATCACAAGACCTTTAGAATTCACTAGTTAAGTAATATATTTACCTGTAAAAGACATCTGTTCTAAGGTAATCAAGATTTATTACAGTACTTCTTGTATGACAAAACTATTTTAAAAAGTTGATTGACATAAATGTGTACTGCAACTTTGGAATACATTTACTTGTTCAGAGGTTATCAATAATTGTTATGAAACTTGTATTGTTATTGTGATATTCAATTCTTGGTTTAACAAAACAAAGTTGTCGATGTTACCATTTATTCAGTTCGTTTATGTACTATTTCATAAAGATATGTATGAGTGTTTTGTTAACTTTTACAGATTGCATTTATATGCTCTAAATCGGTAAAAAAATTTATTAGTAATTGAAATGTTAATGAGTTAAAATATGTTTTAATTACGAGGTAGACGCAGTTTTTCAACGATAATCTGTTTTTAATTAATACAGTATAAGGGTATAATAAGAAAATATCTTACATTTTAAAAGTATATTTTCAAAGGGATGTTGCTTTTAATAGTGTAAATATTTGTAAAACGAGAAACCACATCACAAAATGAGAATTAATGCTCACCAATAAGTTATTAAGCATGGACGTTATACATGTTATAGAAAGATTCACCAACTTTCTTAGATAAAAACAATTTGAAATTTTGGTCTTTCAAAATTAAATTGTTGAAGATGAACTTCATTAGCTGATGGAAGGTTTAACAACGACAAGAAATGTTGCATACAAAAACATGTGATATTTTTTTTCAAATTTAGATACGGACATCATATCTATTTAACCTCATTTTCTTACATGAAAAAATATGCAACACTGTGGTTTTGGTTTGGTTTATTTTTACAATTAGAAAACAAATGCAATATTTAAATTCATAGGTATTATCCTTACCGGTTTTTATTTACTTGTGTCTTTGTGCGATCCTTATATTTTACATGTTCGCATGAACCGATCGTTGGTTTAATGATGTATTACTTTTCGTATAGGAAGATAAGAGTTTTGGAACGGCAGCGATTTATGTTTAGTGTACTCTAAGTGTACTCATTACTCATGTTAATGATTTATTCAAGAATAAATCTAATGAAATTTTCGAGTTAAGTTTCTTAATATGTAATCGTGCTTGAGTTGTACAATACTATAAGAAGCGCATGTGCTATCATAGTCTTCACGGTATAAAACCAACAATGAATTGTAATACATTCACCTTTAAAAAATACCTTTGTGATGGCGGTGTTCATCAGCTTGTGTATTGGAGGTTCTAATTTCCCCGGTGTTGTTATCACCCAATGTATATCATTGTCGGTGTACCCTAGAAGTCGTCGTATTAATTCATTCACCAGTTTGTCTTTCATTTGTTTAATAAAGCTAGATATCACATCCACTGCTTTCATTGTAACATTGTTTTGCAAAAAATCTTTTATAATCAAATCTTCAACAGATGTAGCCTGTAACAAAATAGACAGGAACAATATACACAAAAAAAGCACACAAAATGTTCACAAACAAAACAAAACAACAACAATAAGACTGTTTTAATCCAGTATTTTCTAAAAAAACAACAATATGTTTAATATTTTCGAGATTTTAGTTTAAATGTTTCTTTGGTATATTTCACTTCTATTCTTATAAAACACACATCACATAAAACATGTGAACGCTATCAACAATCTGAGTTGAACAAAAAAGTTTGTATATGTGAACATCCCGCTAACATGTGTAACCCCGCCACATTATTTATGTTTGTGCCTGTCCCAAGTCAGGAGCCTGTAAATTCAGTGGTTGTCGTTTGTTTATGTGTTATATATTTGTTTTTCGTTAATTTTTTTTACTTAAATGAAGCCGTTAGTTTACTCGTTTGAATTGTTTTACATTGTCTTATCGGGGTCATTTATAGCTGACTTTGCTCATTGTTGAAGGCCGTACGGTGACCTATAGTTGTTAATATATGTGTCATTTTGGTCTTTTGTGGATAGTTGTCTCATTGGCAAGCATATCACATCTTCTTTTTTATATAGTAATTGATATATTGGTAAATTATGTAATTATGTAGTTATGTCTGTTTACAGGACTTTAATTAAACATTTACATAGCGTTAACCATACTGCCCTTTACAATGTAGGATGTTTTTATTTTCAACTAACATTTATCGATTTGTTCTTTTACCTTTAGTTTGTAACATTCCACCATGAAGTTTTTGAAAAAGAACCATTTTCCAGAATCTGATTCGCCTTGAATTCTGCTGACATGTTCCTCTGCTTCGTAACCAATACTATGAACAGATGTATCAGGTCTGAACAAAATCGCAGTTGAGGTTTTAAAACTGACAACTCCCTTATCTCTTGCTTCCCAGTTAGAACAATATAGACCAATTCCCTCCAAAGCAAACTTTTTACCCAAACAAAAGACATATCCTGAATGGGTGTATCCAATTTCTATTGCAGCAATAACTTCTTTTGTTATTTGTTTAGTCTGTTAAATGGTAAAAGAAGGTTCAAAGTATTTTTTTTTTATTGTAAATGAAAAATTGTCTCAAGTTTTGGCCTTTAACTCGCCACAATCAATTATTCAATAACATTAAAAACATAACAGAATGACAAAATTGCAACAAAATACGAGAAAATTCAAAATGTTGGCTGATTGCTATTTTTCAAAATTGTTTTTTCTGTCTGATGTTAATCTGAAAATCGTTCGAAAAGTAGTAGCAGAATAAAACCTTAAATGTTGTGCATAAGTATACTTCGTTATGTTAATATTTATGTATGTCCGCTGTTGACAACTCGAATCGTATGTAAACAGTTCTTGCAAACGACTGCTACTCTTTAGATCTAAATACATATGGACAGGAACCGTTGTTGGTGATGAAGTTATATTGCTGTTCGTGCTTGTTTTTAAGGTAAATGATAGTTTATCTCACTATTTCATAAATTTAAAATTCACAATCTGTGACTATTCTAGAAACTATAGATATAAGAATGTAGTGTGTTCTGTACATGTTGAATTTAACATGTTTAAATAGATTATTAATGATGAATGTGTGCAAATAATTTTTTTTTACCTCTAAGCTTCTTCCCTCGAACAGCAAGAATTGCGTTGACTACATAAAGAACAAATCATTTTCAGCAAAAGTCAGAACAGTGCATATTTTTACTATTTATTAACGAGTAAAACTATACCTTCAAACTACTTGTCTGTTGAGGAAGGGTTTTAGTTGTAAATATCACTGACGGTTTTGGTGAAGTTATTGATCTTGTGCGGTCTTGCTGTGGTTCCTTCTGCAAAGACTATATTAAACAAAGACAGTCGTTAGTCATCAAAACTGATATAGTGGCCCAACTCAGCAACAACCCATTCAGAGAATATAGTTAGTTGCTGTCAATAATTTTTGTTTTGATTCTTTTTTGTTTTGCCTAAACATGCTTTAATCGTGCTGGGTTTTTTTTATATTTAGTTGTTATGCATTCTATTATGCCCGGCTTTATTTGTAGACTATTTGATGTGTTTTTTGATTTGTAACCCGGAATTGTTTTCTCTTGATAGTTATATAACTTTTGAACAGCGGTATACTTCTGTAAAGATGCCTTTATCACTCATAGGTGTTGGTCGTACGGTGATCGTTTAACTGCTTAACTCAACGTCATTTATATAGTTGTTAAATTTTGCTATCACATCATGCCTCTTTGTTTTATAGACTGAGGAATTGAATTGCCAACCTGCATATACGAATTGTATTATACATATTCCACACCATGATAAAAAAAACTATCAAATAATTGCATACGATTCTTACAAATACATCGTGCAAAGGAGGAATGTACACAATTGCAATTTACGTCAATCATATAATGGCATATTTTTTTCTGAAAGATAGGAATCATTACCTGAAGATTGCCTTTCTTTTCATGAAGGTGTTTGTTTGTTACTACCACTAACGGTTTGTGTTCGTTTAGTAAATGTGTACGGTCTAGCTGCTCCTGCAAATAAATAATGAAAATTGTGAGGGGTTTAAATGGACCTTGTAATCGTTGCTGTTTTGTTAACGTGTGTTGTCTATGCCAAAATCTACGTTAATTTATAATTAACAAACAAAATAACAACAAAAAACTATTTTTATCTGTACATACCATTTTTATCATGAAAAAAGTTCTTTATGCGTTTTTGCGAACAATCAACAAAAGTTGACAAATTATATATTGAATAACAGAGTTTAATTTCAATGTTTGTCAGTGTTAACTACTAGAAAATATTCCATCTATCTGAAAATAAACCGAAAAAAGAAAAAAAGTTTTTTTTCTCAAAATTTAATTTTAGGTGTTATTGAAAAACAAAGATTCTGGTACAAGTTTAACGATATTCCAGGAAGGCTTGACAAAGTTATAGTTTTCACGAAAACTTTAATCAAAGAATGTATCTTAATGTCAACTCTATAAGCTCCAGTTATCCAAAAGCAAACACTGTTTTATAGTTCTTTTGTTGATTCTTGATATCGTCTTTTGATTATGTTTAGGCTTCAGTCAAAGTTTCTTCTTCCACTCAGGATTTACACAATTACTTATATTTTAAATATCAAATAAATGTAAATGACGCATACAAGCTAACCACGAGGGAGAAGATAATAGTAGACTGATTCCCAGTCCTTTGTTTGTTCAGCTCTGACAACACGGTCATCTGAGATACCCGTATGTTGCAAGGGGGAGGCCCAGCTTATAGATAATCGCTGCCACATTTTTCCGAAAAATTCAACGAAGTCGTGACATACACTAAATTAAATAGAAATCTTAAAAGACAAGACGAGATATACATCCCGTAAAAGTAGCAAAACCCTCAATGTGTTTGTGATGTATTTGAACCAAATGCCAACTTGAAACTCGACTTTCACCAAAATATAAACCTTCACTTTGTAAATCATATTATTGCATAGCAATATAATATTCCCCACAGAAAGAAACTAAAAGATAGTATGCAATAAATTTCAATTTTGCACTAGTGCAATAAATCTTCAAAGTTCATGATGTCATCAACGACAAAATCTTAGTTTGAATCAATTTTTACTTTCAAATATTATATTGCTATACAATAAAAGAGTTATTGCATGAATATTGGGGAATATTGTCTCTCGTAGAATATGTATTGCACTCACAAGCTCGTGCGGTATAAAATTCTAATCGGGACAATATTCCCCAATATTCATGCAATAATCCTATATTATTGCATAGCAATATAATATTTCCCACAGAAAGTAACTAAAAGTTTGCGTGCAATAAATTTCAATATTGCACTAGGGCAATACATCTTCAAAATCATGATGTCATCAACGACAAAATCTTAGTTTAAAGTAATTTTTACCTTCAAATATTATATTACTATACAATAAAAGTGTTATTGTATGAATATTGGGGTTTATTCCATATTGATAAAATATTAGTAGGTTTTGCTATATGAATGGGATTTTGAATAAATAAGCATATTCACCTGCGGAAAAAGGATATTCACCGCGCAAAACGTCGCGTGCTTTTACGTGTATAATTTTGGAAAAAAACGTTGATGTACAATTGGTTTTGGTAAATATATTTCTATTACATTAATTACTCTGGGAATATGGAATAAAACATTTACTGTCTTTTATTTCGGTAAATATGTGGTTTTATTGACTTTTGAAAAACTGATATTTACTTCGGCCGTTGGCCTCAGTGAATATCAGTTTTTCAAAAGTCAATAAAACCACACATTTACCTCACCAAAAGACAGTAATTGTATAATATTGTCCCTCGCATAACGTATATTCGCAAGCTCGTGTAATATAAAATTCTACGCGGGACAATATTCCCCAATATTCATGCAATAACCTAATACTACAACACCTTGACTACAGGTATTATTATATTGCAACGAATAAAACAAAAACAATATATCACAAAAATATTGAAACTAAAGTAACTTTATGATAGGTGCCATACTATACAATTAACTATGTGCTGTCGTATTTATAAGAATCTATTTGAAACAAAATGTCGATACCTCCTGTGTGGTGTTCGTCAACACTAGATATGTTAATTACCAACAAAGGTAATAAGCAATCGTATTGTAAATTAATAGCGTTAAAATAATTCTTTAGATTAAATATGCCTTTTTCATTTAAAAAACATCAATAGTTTAAATACGCTTTGTTGATTTAAAAAAAACATCAATAGTTTAAATACGCTTTGTTGATTTAAAAAAAACATCAATAGTTTAAATACGCTTTGTTGATTTAAAAAAAAACATCAATAGTTTAAATACGCTTTTTAGTTTAAGAAACATCAACAGTTTTTTACGCTTTTTTATTAAAAAACATCAAAAGTTAAAATACGCTTTTTATTTTATTTAAGAAACACCAATAGTTAAAATACGCTTTTTTATTTAAGAAACATCAATAATTTATATACGCTTTTTAATATAAGAAACATCAATAGTTTAAACACGCTTTTTTTTTAATTAAAAACATCAATAGTTTAAATTGCCTTTTTTATATATATATTTAAGAAACATCAACGTTCACATTTGATAACTAAGGCACGTATTTAATCAAGTAAGTGCATTCTTCTATGGTTGATAAGGTATGACAATGTTTTGATGTAAACGATCTTGAAAAATAGATGACACAGGCTAGGAACTGGTGGCAAAACATTCATTCGAATATAATAAAACTACATATATTTACTGCTGGTGGCGTTGCATTTTGTACTTTTTGATGGTCTTTTTCCAATTTTTGTTTTCTATATCAGTCTTTTTCTAAAAACAAATGATGTAAATGATAACATCAGTGATTAAGATTTAATGGAATATTTAAATGATAAGTAATACAAATTAAAATTCGTCAGTTGAGTATGAAATGATAGCTGTTAAAGTGATAATCAATGCAAGCAGATTTCGTGTTAACTATAACTACTAAATGCGAAACCACCTTTCAGTTATCCTCGTTGAGAGCAAATAATTCGACTCTTGAAATACAATAATACATGATAAAATGTGAAAGTAGGTACATCGTGTGTTGATTTTACACATGCACCAATCTCAGAAGACAGTCAGAACAAGGCATAAAAATTAATGTGAAAGGCAATATGTATACTGGGCTATGCTCTACTCACGCAGTCAGTCTGCAATCATTGGTGAGAGATGGGTTTCCTATATTTATTTTTTTAAAGACTATCAGAAACAAAAGAGATGCTAAGAAAACCTAAGGGAGATGTCAACTCGTAAGTCTATTACAAACCGACTACCCATGAGAGAAAAAGGAAAACTATATTAAAAAAACAATGATTAAATGGACGTTTTTTCGTGGTTTGTTTTAGTCACGCTTTTGTGTGTTAAGCCCTCAACGCGTGCACTTTTGTTAAGTTTAAAATTTGCATCGTACCTGATACAATTTCAACCAGGAAGCCATTATAAGCCATGTTATGGCTGCTGTACCAAGTCACTGTGCTTAAACGGCCGTGGGTAACTTAAGTTACCCACAGCCCAAGATGGAGCCGCCTGGCTTCGGTTAGGAAGTTTGCTCCTATATAATTAAAATACCATGAATACAAAAGAAATGTTCAGTAATTAAAAAGTTTTATAAATCTTTTAGGGAAACTCTGCAATGTAAAACGTGGTTTGTTACTACAAAATAAACGATTACAGCACGATTTTTCAAAACACTTATGATGTCCGTAACTTCAAAACAACTTGTCCGTAACTTTTTTCCTTATACCAATAGGGATGTCCGTAACTTAAGCATGATGTCAGTAACTTTCAAAGAAACTTTATTCGTGGATGTAATTATTTAAAAAAATAAATGATAAATAACAAAAATACCGAACTCCATGAAATATTCAAACGGAAAGTCCTTTATGGAATGGCAAAGACAAAAGCTCAATTTAACATGGGAACAGTATATCTAACAATATGTATGTTCCTGATTTAACACACAAAACGAATGGAATACAACGGTCATATTCCTGCCTTGGTACAGGCGGCATTAAAGATCATTAAAAAGAAAAGTTACAAAAATACTGAACTCTGAAGAAAATTCAAAAAGGAAATGTCCTTATCAAATGAGAAAATCCAAAGCTCAACCGAACAACTGCCATTTTCCTGACTTGGTACAGGCATTTTGTTATGTAGAAAATTATGTGTACGGTAAAATTAATGTATCTTACATTCTACTGGCTTTATAGATTGCAAGCTGCTTAAGTTTCAGATGATAAATCATGACATGCAGGTTATAAATCTCACCATATCCAACTGTAGAAATTACATTAATAGTGAACATAGGAAAATCTTCTTAGGGGAACAAGTTCGGAGGTCAATCCTTAGCAGAAATAAATAGATGAATCAGTCCAAACCTCTAAAGAAGATATGTATGATATGATACCCGATCTTATTGAATCCCTGAGGTCAATGAAACTTTTAGAAGATTTTAAATCTACCTTTATTGCTATAATAAACTGTTTAACAAGGTGTGTTGGTGGTTTGTCCACAGGATTGTGCATGCGTCTAGTGTGGTTAGAACCATAGGTTCTCTATCACCGCTGGCTAGCCTGCTTTTGCAGGTGAAAAGAAAGCCGAGTGAGTAAATCTTTTTGCCAGTACATAGCCTCTGAATTATTCAAGACTTCTACAATGCCTCCTCGCGACAGCACACGGTAACTAGGATCTAGCATCCTAGGCATTATTGTAGAGGATCTCGGAGCAGCTTGCGGCACGAGTCCGTGAAGTTCGGCACGGGTTACATTAAAGTCTGTAGGTCTATAATCGACACTATGGCTGCCTTAAACGCAAGACCGTATAAAAATATATACAAATTTATTCACACAAGTTTACAGTTCGAAAGCTAGGGGAAGACTGCCGCAGCAACAGTTTACAAAACATAAATTAATTCGAAGATAAGGGTATTAAATCATTTTAAAAGGTTCTCATAAAATATAGATATATATGTTATGTAATAATAATAGGATTATTGTCCTCCGGCTGAACTTAGTAAAATAGCGATAATTGCTTTTGTAGTTCAAGTGCTAGATACATGTATTATCTCGCGCACGTTTGAAATCCATCGGATTAAGTTGTAAAATAGTAAATCTATAATCTCTTTGGGTATTTGAAATAAGAAACATTATATTTAAGAATAAAGAAACATTTAAAACAAGAAATATTCAACTTTAAACTAAAACGAGAAATATTCAATTTTAAACAAAAGTTCATATAAATCAATAAAACCAGAGTTCATATATAGATATTCAAAACGAGAGTTCATATAAGTATTCAATTCAAAACGAGAGTTCATATAAATATTCAATTCAAAACGAGAGTTCCTGAAAAGCACTTTGCAGATCATAGGAAAAGTTCCTGAAGTCACTTTTCTTCCGGTTATAGATACACCAAAGCATGATGTACTTACCATCATTGGAGATTTTAATGCAAAAGTAGGTTCAACTAACATAGGTTCAGAAGAAGTGATGGGAAAACATGGGCTTGGAGAAATTAACAACAATGGTGAAAGATTATTAGAGATGTGTACTATGAACAATCTGGTAATTGGGGGAACAATCTTTGAACATAAAAACATACATAAAGCCACATGGGTGTCTCCAAATGGGAAAGTGAAAAACCAGATCGGTCACATACTGATTAATAAGAAATGGAGGTCATCATTATTAGATGTAAAAGTGAAGAGAGGTGCAGATGTATACAGCGACCATCACCTAGTAATTGGAAAGATCAGACTAAAATTTAGAAAAAATAAATGCAAAACACCAAGCAAGATCATAGACTTTGGAAAACTTAAACCTGAAATACAACAAAACTTCAATATAGAACTGAAGAACAGATTCGAGGTCTTACAACTTGAAGAAAATGAGATTGACATAAACTCTAAATGGCAACATATGAGTGAAATTTATTTAAAAACAAGTGAGGACATCTTGGGTTACAAAAATAAAGAAAGAAAGGAATGGATATCTGAAAAAACCTGGGCTCTAATTATAGAAAGAAAACTGTTAAAATCAAAAACCAACCAAGCAACAAGAGAACAACAAGAGAGAACGAAAGATCTATATAATAGTAAGGAAAAGGAAGTGAAAAAGAATGCTAAGGCAGACAAAAAGGCATACATAGATAAGATTGCAGAAGAGGCTGAAAATGCATCTAAGTTGGAGATATAAAAAAGCTATAGAACATTACAAAACAGCTTAGTAGCAGAGTAAATACCAACAATACTAACATCAAAGACAAAGATGGTCAGACAATATGCAAATTTGAAAAACAACTGGAAAGATGGAAAGAGCATTTTGAAGAGGTGTTGAATAGGCCTGAACCAGAAATATCAGTTGACAGGACAGAGGAAGCTCCACCACCAATAGAAATAGAAATGGGACCCATAACAGATGATGAGATCAAAGCAGCCATTAAAAAACTTAAAAACAACAAAGCTCCTGGGGTAGATGGCATACCAGCAGAAGTACTAAAATCAGACATAAATCTCAACGTGAACATCCTACGTGATTTGCTGAATGAAATATGGGAAAAAGAAATACTACCTACCCAGTGGAAAGATGGTATCATCATAAAACTACCAAAGAAAGGTAATCTTACAGATTGTAACAACTGGCGTGGAATTACTTTACTATCAGTGCCTGGTAAGATACTTTGTAGAATAATTTTAGAACGAATCAAAGACAAAATCGATTCCATTCTACGGGATAACAAAGTGGATTTAGAACAAACCGTGCATGTATAGATTACATCCTCATACTGAGAAATATTATAGAACAAGCACTAGAATGGAGGTCACCCATATATATAAATTATGTGGATTTTGAAAAAGCCTTTGATAGTGTCCATAGGGAGTCGCTTTGAGTATGTATGGAATTCCACAGAAAATAACGGAAATGTATGATGGTTTTAGATGTGCAGTCAGACATGATGGAAAACTATCAGATTGGTTTTTAATAACATCTGGAGTAAGACAGGGATGATTAATATCTCCTTTCCTCTTTATATTGGTGGTTGACTGGGTAATGAAGAAGTCAACAACTGAAAATCATGGTATACAGTGGGGACTAACAACATTTTTAGAGGACATGGACTTTGCTGATGATATTAGCCTCTTTTCTCATACACATGAACACATGCAGAAAGAGACAGATGAAGTAACATCAGATGCAGCAAAAGTAGGACTGAAGATAAATGCAAAGAAAACTAAGGTAATGAAGATAGGTACAAAGAACAATAAAGCTATAACAGTGAATGGAAAAGAACTGGAACAAGTAAACTCATTCAATTATCTTGGTAGTAGAGTAAATGCAGAAGGAAATATTGAAGAAGAAGTTAACATCCGTATTGGCAAAGCAGCTTCTGCATTCAAAAACCTGAAGAACATATGGAAAAACAACAAAATATCCAGTAAGACAAAGATCAGATTGTATGTGAGCAATGTTAGATCAGTTCTGTTGTACGGTTCAGAAACATGGAGAACAACCAAAAAAGTAGAAAGTCGAATTAGAGGATTCGAAGGACGCTGTTTGAGACGAATAATTAACATCAGATGGCCAAGTATAATTTCAAACAGTGAACTATTAGAAAGAACAGGTGTTAAGAACATAGGAAATGATATCACGAGAAGGCGGTGGAAATAAATTGGACATATACTGCGAATGGATAACAACCGGCATGTGAAAAAGGTATTGACATGGACACCACAAGGGACAAGAAAGCCTGGAAGACCTAAAGGCACATGGAGAAGAGATATAGCAGCAGAGATAAAAAGACATGGTTACACCTGGAATCAAATAGAAAGAATCGCGAAAGATAGAACGAGTTGGAGGTCCCTTGTTGATGCCTTATGTGTTCAAGAACATGAAGAGGATTAAGTAAGTAAGTAAGTAAGTGTTTAACAATATAGCCTTCCATCTACTCCTAGATATTGGCATTTATTTCTCACGATCAACAACACATCACACTAGATACAATGAAGAGACCATTCAGTCTTTTTTGGCGAACAATTAAGAAATTATTTAAAGGAAAGAATATAATTTTTTTCCGGGGCTACACAGGCCAAGTACTCATCAGTGAACAATCTATAAAGATAGAAGAATGTTAGATAAATTGTGCCGTATTGTCAGATCCCGTTTTATCCCGGGAATATTTTTAAAAAATTTAGCGGAAAATCCGTGACACTCTGGTTTGCTTTTTTCTATTTTTTAGTTTGAAGCATATCGTTGTTGTATAATTCTATGTAATAATTAAGGGGTTTCATAGTGTTTATTGTCCTTTAAGAGTTGAAATTGTTAATCTTACAATTTTGAAAAAAAGTTACCCACATCCAAAAATAAAGTTACGGACAGTCTGATTATTTTTGACTTATAAGTTACGGACATCTTATGTATTTTTTGAAACTTGGCCTTGCGCTAAAGTGAAGTCAAAATTAACAAATTTGTAGTGATGGTAAGTGATTTCTTTTTTAAAAATCCTATCAATTCATACATAAATCATGAAAAACGTTGCAAAAAGTAGATTTCGTTTCAACTATCATCTCAATGAGTTTAGAGTCCGCCATCTTGGGCTGTGGGTAACTTAAATTACCCACGGCCGTTTAAGCACAGTGCCAAGTGATCTATTTAAATATATGTTTAGAACATAAGGAGAGTGATAGGTTACAACTGCTTTTTCGGAAATAAATAAATCTAATATAACGATCTATTATCGTCAACCAGTATAATATATCTACCTTTAGAGCAGTAATACACAAAATTGCTGTTTTGTGTTACGACCCACTTATTGATACTACTAGATATTCTCAATTTTCGACATCAAAGCCCCCAGTTTACGTAAACCATGAATTATTTCTTAAGTAAATAGTACGAAATAAAGTATAATGATGCTAATAAATTGTATTTCACGAAATTTAGTTTATACTGTGTTAACAGTTTTGTAAATGTGTTTGTTCAAATTGACATAAAGTTATATTTAGGTAATAAAGAAGATATCCTGCTGTTTTCTTTATCTTGTCTTTCCTTTTCTTAACAATCGAGTGGAAAAAGTTCACAAAAGCGTCTTCATGCATATGAATACAAATCTAAATTAAACAGACGTTGTGCTAACGAATGTTCTTTTTTATGCGTGTCCTCTTGAAAAGGCAATCTATCAGCTTTAATAATTATTGGATGCTTAATTCAAAACAACTTTATTGCCTTACTGATATTGAACTTCCCATTATAAGTAAATGCTCTTGCTGCTTTTCATCAAGTGTAATTTTCTAAACTGATTGCTTTCATTCTCCAGGCTAGATAGGCATATTCTTCATCCATATCTGCAAAAGAAATGGGAATGCACAAATATATTTTGATAAAAGGTAGGTCAGAATATCATCATCAATACAAATATCTTATTTGCAATGCTTGACTGGTGTGTTTTGTGAAAACATAAGAAGATAAATTTGTTTGCAAAGATATATCTGAGAAATTCTGCACACATATTGGGCACATTTTACAACGAAACTACATTATCCCAGGTTCAATATCTGCATTATGTACCCCTTCATACTCAAACCAACAAATGTCTTAAATAAATCTAGGTGAGGCCTTGTTTAGAATAACCATGCTTCGCAAGCACTTGTGATGAAATGTCTAACACACTTTTGAAAAGTTCAATATATCATGCTGTATAACTTTCTTCATTGATGAGTTTAGAATATACATTTGTTTTAAAACAGAAATATTTGAAAGGAATAAAGGCAACAGTAGTAAACCGCTGTTTGATAGTCATAATGATAGTCATAAATCGATTGAGAGAAAACAAATATGTGTTTCAAACTAAAACTGAGGTGAACACATCAATTATAAGAGAAAAACATCGGAACAACATAAAAACTGAGATGCAATAAAAACACCGAGAGTGATCTTTCATGAATTTGACATTTATATTAATACACAAACATGTCTATAAACGGGATAAATTACTAAATGGACGAATATGTATAAACCCCGACGAAATTTGAACTTAACTAAAAGAATAACAAAAATCATTGAAGTGGAAACAAGTAAAAATAAATTATTACATTGGTTGCAATGAATAACATAACCAAGTTAAATAAAAACCGATAATGTCACGTGTGATATAAACTGGTAATATATGAAAGACTCAAATCTATGGTTGGTTCCAAATCTATGGCAGCAAGTTCCTAATCTGTGTAACAAACGTCAAACAAAATAAATTTATGGCAGATTATTGTGTTATCCAAATCTATGGTAGATCTTTTAATTGCGTCACAATTGAATAACGCCATGTTCCATCGTCGACACTGCACATGATGGCGGAACCTATAGATTTGAACAACATTCAAGATGAAGGTATTCCCCTCGACTACAATTTGAGAATGGTTTAAACGATGATGTGACCTTTTTTCGGAAGAGGGACAAACTGTATGGTACCGATCAAAGCCCGCGATGAACAAGGGAAGTTGCATCGCGTTTTTTAATACCGGATATTTAAAAAAAAAGAGTTTATACTATAGTGAATAGTTTAATTACTGTTTTAGTGTCTACGGCTGGCAAACTTTTTAAAATGGAATATAAAATAGCCGGATACCAATTTGATTTCAATCGTCCTGAAATATAAAAACAAGATGTATTAACGATGAAATAAATACTGTTTGAAAATTATTAATTTTTATTTACCATTTCTGTTTTATCTTCATCTTTGTTGAGAGACGTACTAGTTAGTTTAATAAATGGGTTAACATGCTTGTTGTGCGGTGTGAGCCAATGCTTCGTGTTGGAGGTCGTATATTGACCTATTATGATTTACTTTTATACATTGTTATTTGGATAGAGAGTTGTCTCATTGGCACTAATACCACATCTTCTTATATCTCTATAATATGCACAGATGAGAACATGTTAATTTTTACGGAGCACATCATTTCTATCTTAAAGTCGGTATGGAGGTATTTGAATTCATTATTTAAGATTTTGTTTTCCGGATTGCCATCACGATTTTGTTGACCATTGTGGAATGTTTATTTCACAAATTTTTATAGACATGCTGTTGTCGTACATGTTGACTTGTTGAAAACAAATCGTTGATCGTATAGATACTGTATTGTTTTCGACTTGCACAAAAACTTGCCATATATTAGGATTGCATGACGTCATATTTGCCATAGATTAGGAATTTGCCATAGATTTGAAATCCATCATAGATTTGATTCCTACATATATTATTTCACTCTCTGACGTCAAACAACAATAGATGTTGTCAAGACGTCGAAAACGTCGGATCAAAACAAATTGTTTCTTACATTTTCTACCCTGATTTAAATGGCATCAATAGAACAACTAGTCAAAGAAGTAGAATATCGAAAAAATATACAATTCGTGACCGAGCAACACTGATAAATAACTCATTCGTGACATTAATGTGTTGTTCTATAAATATCTCATTTGCGAAATGTCATCTCATCTACACACACACACACACACTCACATGACATAATCATATGGTCGTGCCCTTATTCAAAAGCACAGACAAATAATCTATACACAAACATGATCTTAGTAATTAATAAAAAGATAAAATAGCGTTGTTTTGTACATGATACACGTATGACATTTTGTATTATTGTTTTATGATCTTACCTTACTATAAAATCAACTTTCGTTTTTAATGTGTTGTTTTTCCATTCACGTCTCGTTATATTTTTTCATTTAAATCCTACTATAAAGAATTTGTAATCAATATTTATTGCAAAACAATATTCAACGGTTTTACCTGCCAAATATGTGTGTGCAGGCAATATGAATTTCATTCAAGCTTTAAGCCTGTCATACATTTTGAAAAGACATATCCAACGGGGATATTGTTTTGTTATACAACTCGGATATCAATTTACATTTGGCACTGTAATTAGTTTCAACAAAGCAAATATTTGATTGGTTAAACACATTTGTCATCTGTGTTTCTAACAGAATAATTACTTCTGCAAACAATTAATTTGTTTTCTAATTGCCGGAGATATAAATGCTTCTGCATGAAATATACAGAAAATAAAACAAACACTTGTAGCGATTTGATCTCAATTTGAAAATGTAAACATGTTTGCTTGTCATATTTTGGAATTTTTGTAAGATGTTCGAAATCCTCTGGTTTTATCCATGTGAATGCCTTAAAACATTGCCCATAAACCCCCATGTTCCTTTTTATAAATCGATTACATGTATAATTAAAAGCCATTTGTAAAAGTGTCATAAAATCTTATTTATTTTTTAATGTTTTTTTGAAAAATCAAGAGAGAACATTTTCCCGCCAAAATTCCATTGGCAAATATTTCGAAAACAAATACATTGACCTCTACATTTGTTTTGCTTATTTTGATTCCGCAATTAATCCCCTAGCAATACATTGTATATACTAATGATATGGACTTTTTTTAAACTGAGCAGCAAACTTCCTTAAGTTAGTTGTCACTGAGAACATTGTAAGAATAACCAAAAAATAAAAATAATGAAAAATATGAAAATAATGTTGTTCTCATGAACATTCTTGTAGAAAGGAGATCATTTCAATACAAGAAAGAACAATCAGAACAACACTCTCAAAACCACTACATAGGAAAATGGGTAGTCTTATTTAATTAATGGACTGAAATGGGGAAAAAAATCTTTAACAAAATGTTTAAAAGATTTAGGAGTTTTGTTAATAAGTATTGCATCTTGATAATGAAAGCATATATTTTTTTTCTTATTTTGATATTCCTTTTCTTCACTACATTTGAGCTAGTGAAAAGCTTAAATGAAAATACACTAAATATAAGATGCTGTATCAGTCTAGTTTATATTGTAAGAATTTGGAATATTTAGTTCATGAGACTATGTAATTATACCGACTTGTCCCTTCGAAAATCAGATTCTCAAAATGTGAAATCCAATTAAAATGGCTAAATACTAAAAATAAAGATTATAAAGATTATATCTGTTATATTTTTGTATTCACCAAATCATGTGAAAAATTAGTGACACAAAGACAAAAAAAGGATACTCTGCTTTAAAACTCTATACCTACATTTAAGCATCAGCTCACATTTCATAGGTTCATGGGATCAACCACAGATTTGGCATATTGGTAGGGTTCGAGTTGCTCAGTATTTTGTGGTATGTTTTATATGCTGTTTTTGTATCTTTTTCTGCCCTGGCCTTGTCGATTCAATTTAGACGTATGAGTTGGAATGTGTCATTTGGTATCAATTATGCTGCATACTAAAATGGGAATAAAATAAGACTCATAACGATGTACCGGACTTGATACTCGAAAATATTAGACAACGGCGTTACGAACCAATGAAGCAACGTCCCAGGTTCACGTCCATTTGCTTCTATTTGTCAATGAAATGCACGAGACTTCATTTATACAACTGACAACGAACCAAACGTTTTGGACGCATGAAAAAAATCCTCATTATTTCAATAGGTCCTTTCTCTTTTCTATGGAAAGACCTTTTGATTGTGTTCTCTTTATAAGGTTATTCAACTTTTCAATGGAAAGGCCTTTTGTATGTCTTATCTTGTTATTTTCCTCTTCCGCCACTTTTATTTTTTTCGTATAAATGTTGTTTCCCAGTGTTGATTAGATGTTTGGTATATGATATCGAACAGTGTATGTGCCAATGAAATTGACCCTGCTTAACCGAATACTTTCTTTATAGAAGTTATCTTCCCAACCACTGTTTTCCTTGTGATGCATCTGCTCCGTTTTCAAATTTCGAAGAAAACGACACGTTTACTTTGCCGAATTGCTCGGTATATTCTCAGGATGTTATGACTAATTTTTACCGATTCGGAAGCGATACACAAACTTCATTTGAGAGCTATTTCTCCGTCTGTATTTAACATTAGAATTATATAAATTTATAGCATGAATGTTTAGTGATGTAGATCTCAGGTAAATTGATTTGAGCTCTTTGATTCAATGAAATGAAATTAAGGTCAAGGTCATAGGTCAAGGTAATATTCTAAATTTTAACTTTTCCTTGTGATTTGATCTCCTCTGTCACTTTTGAAGATATATATAAAACAAGTCGTGCAAAATTATTTCCTATTTGTGTTTAAGATTTGATGCATTTGGTCGGAAATATTTCAACGACTTCTTATAGGAGTAATTGTTCCTGAAATGATTCAATGTCAGGTTAATTGAATATTACTCAAACTTGGTACATGATAAAGTCATCATGTTGGTTGACTTGTGATCTAAAAAAAAATACCGAACAGAAGTGACCTTTAGAAAACCTGAAGTAGCCATTAGTGCACTTATTTCATTGAAAAGTACCAAGCAACTTCATCATTTTTTTTGAATGCACATTTCTAAATCTATCAATTGCCGAATATGCAAGGTCTGTATATTTTTTTTATTATTGTGAATTAAGCTATCTAATGAGACTGGAAGCGACATATCTTAACTGGAAGTTGACAGATATCTCCTTTATTTCAGGCAAGAATATACAAAAAACATATATGTATTGAATCATTATGTAGAAATTTATACTAGGACAATAACAAGTACTTTGAATTAATCCTAAAAAGCTTCTCCTCAATAATTCAGACAATTAATGTGGAAACCCTCTAATCTAAATATTCTTTTTTTCTCTTCCACCAAATATTTGTCTTGCTCTGTCTTTTTGATTCAATTGATGTCGCTAAGATTTTTTTGTATATATTTTCATACAGTCTTTACTTTTTAAAAACTCACCCTGTGCAACCGAACACTTTTCTGTGCGAGAGTTATCTCTCCAAACACTGTGTTTTATGTAATGTATTTCGCAAACATGAAAGTAAGCGACACATCTATTTTTAAAAAATGCTCATTATAACCTCAGAATGTTACGTTTTATTTTGACTGAAGCTATCAGGAGACTCCATATGCGAGTTATTCCCACTATGCATTTGATATGTAAAGATAAATAGATGATAGAGACCTAGGGTCTTTAAATTTGAGATCATCGGTCCGAATAAAAAGGAAAATTTTGTCAAAGTCAAAGGTCAAGGTCTTAAGATTTTAATTGAAAGGGTGCATTACCATAGATTAGGAGTTTCAGACCCTCTTATATTTAGAAACTTGCGTAAAGTGATATAACTCACTGAACATACAAATAAAAGACCTAGGGTCTTTTGATTTGAGGTCCTTGGTTGGTGCCCTTCAATTGTAGGTCCAGGTCATAAGTGAATTCGACGTTCTAGATTTTGACCGTTTTTAAAATTCACAAATTTTATACATCATAAAGCCAGAAATTTTATGGCCTTCTTGAAATCAAACTAGAAATGACATTGAGACAATCGAAAGCGGCTATTTTATGTACTTTTTTGTGTAAATGTAAATAGAACAATATATTTTTGAAAGCAGTATCAAAGTATACCGATAATGATATTTTGTAGACCGGAGGTAAAAAGAATACCTCCCTTAAAGGAAATAAAACTGCATAGAAACCATATATTATTGGAATCAGCAATCAATGAGCCATCATTTGACAATGGAACTGACGGGCCCGCTTGATACATGATATATAATAAGTTATTATGACCTTCTGGCGTTATTGCAATGTATTGTAAATCCATTGTAAAAAACAAAGTAGATCATGAATAAATCAGTTCATGTCGTTTATAGTCCAGTCGATTTGTGCAGATTTTTGACAAAATTGCTCAGATTGTGGTAAAAGCATGAAATTTGGCATAGTGGTAGTATATGTCATGGACAACATTTTAAGCTATGGACCCACTCTAGAAGTTGAAATTTGCGGAAGAGGCGGCCATTTTAAAATGGCGGCCGTTTGATCTCTATAGATTAATAAAAAAAAAAATCATGAAAATAATATAAGAGAAGATATTGACATGAAACCTGGGTCATAGAATAACAGTGCTGATTCCAATTGTCTTGTTGAACAAAGTTTTTAGAAATATTACCCATATTGAATGGCGGCCATCTTGAAAAATCTGTTTAAGTCAAAATAGGTAGTCATTATTTGATGAAATTTAAAAAAAAAACAATGTCGAAGATATACAAATGTATTTGTTTGAGCTATATAAACAGGACGAAAAGCGAGCCTATACCCCCTCCCGAGTTATTCTTCTGTATCGTCAAGGGTACAAGTTACTTTATATTTTCCGACAATGTACATTTTGTGTAATTATCCAAAAGTTCACACCCAACATTTGAAACTATAGTTATTGAAATCTGATCATTGTCTTTAATGTTCAAAAGTAATAGAAATAGTTAAAACGCGACCACGAAGAAGATCATAAAATGAACTATTACTCTAACAGCAATCTTTGTGCCACCGCTTGTTCAACATAGAATAACAGGAGAATTTTATTTTACAAGTATATTACAAGTATGGACACAGACGCAAATTGTCAGTGGGTTTTTAAAGGTCGTTACAAATGTATTGAAAGCTAGACTGGAAATGTGTATTAACAAATTGAGTTGATGTGTACATGTCTTCATTCAAATGCATTGACTGATAAAAAAAAGGGGGCTTAAACTTCCACCCCTCTCTATGAATTAGTTGTTTGAGTGTTTGAATATGGAGTTTGTTAATAAATAGCTGCACTGTAAGCGCATGATATGTCTTGATTTCTTTAAAGCTTGCTTAAAGGTTGAACTAATTTTTTTTGTACAATTATTAGTCTACTTGTTTTCTCATTTCATTTGTTTTATATTTGTCATTTTAAGGTCTTTTATAGCTGACTGTGCTGTATGAGCTTTTTTCATTGTTGAATGCTATTTGGGGACCTGTAGTTGTTAATCTTGTTTTAAATTTTGGAATGTAGCTGAAGTCAACAGACATAGACAATTCACCCAAGTTTTATAAAACGATGTGGAAGTGTTTATGTGAATAATTGAGATGGGAAATGAGGAAAGTGTCAAAGTGACAACAACCCAACCATAGAGTAGACAACAGCTGAAGGCCTCCAATGGGTTTTCAATGTAGCCAGAAACTCCTGCACTTATAGGTGTCCAAAAACTATAAAGTCCCTTCTTTTTTTTAGCATATATAAAAATTCATAACACAGAAATGTATAATCTGAATTTTTACAAGTATAAATAAACCAAGAAAGTATTTGCATACCTGTCATTTATAATAGTTGGCTGATTACAGGATAATTCGTTTTGTTGATATTGTTCATTTGAAACAACTTTCAAAAACCTTGATTGCAGACATAATGAATTTCATATCATACAAGTAATTAATGTTATAGGAACATCAACTGCTCAAATGTTCTCAATGGACGTTAACAATATCTAACAAAAATGAAATGTACATGTTTTGTAAAACCACACTCTGTCTATCATATTCTATCACATTGTCCTCCATATTTACATTGTCCATTGTCCTCCACATTTGTTCCTTTGGTATTTCAACCAAAGATGAAGAACTGGATCTTCCATCACTGTATTGGATACCTTAACTACATAAGTGTCCTTACAAACAACGGTATATTGCTGGGTCTTCCAAGTGCTCCACGAAACCCCTTTCTAAATTATTAACATCAATTTTATCAGCAATCAAAGACGGGCTTCAAAGTTATTGTGAAACTGCCTATTCTAGAGGTGGCGTGAATCAGATGTGGATACTTAAAAATTCCAAAGATCTTTTAGAGTACATACAATCTAACTCTCTTTCATCTTGTAACAGTATTAAAACATTTGACTTTTCTACTCTTTACACAAGTATTCCACATTCCAAACTAAAAGACAAATTAAAAGAGTTGGTATTACTTTGCTTCATAAAAAAGAATATGTCAGGACACAATCCAGAAATATCTGTGATGCATATACCATATGACTATATAATAACTTCATGCAGCAAGCGTTTAAGTTATAAGTCAAAGTGAAACCGATATTATCAAGATGCTTGATTTCTTGCATTGATTGACAACATATTTGTTACGTAGATACAAGTATCTTGTCTTAGGGAGGGATAAATCATACTTTGTAAAGAATCATTCTGATTCAAACAAAAAATTCTCTGAAACCGATATTATCAAGATGCTTGATTTCTTGCATTGATTGACAACATATTTGTTACGTTCGGAGGACGTGTTTTTCAACAGACTGTCGGCATCCCAATGGGAACAAACTGTGCCCCTCTACTTGCTGACTTGTTTCTTTATTATTATGAGGCTGACTTCATGCAGGAACTTCTTAGGAAGAAAGATAAGAAGTTAGCAATATCCTTTAACTCTACTTTCCGCTATATAGATGACGTTCTTTCACTAAACAATTCAAAATTTGGTGACTATGTGGATCGCATCTATCCCATCGAATTGGAGATAAAGGATACTACAGATACAGTTAAGTCGGCTTCATATCTTGACTTACATCTAGAAATTGACAATGAGGGTCGGTTGAAGACAAAACTTTACGACAAAAGAGATGATTTCAGCTTTCCAATTGTGAACTTTCCATTTCTAAGTAGCAACATTCCAGCAGCACCTGCATACGGGGTATATATCTCCCAATTGATACGATATTCCCTTGCTTGCATTTCCTATCATGATTTTCTTGATAGAGGGTTACTGCTCACAAGGAAGCTATTAAACCAAGAGTTCCAAATGGTGAAGTTGAAATCATTCCTTCGTAAATTTTACGGACGCCATCACGAGTTGGTTGACCGTTATGGAATAACCGTTTCACAAATGATATCGGATATGTTCCTTACGTCGTAACTACAATCCCCTTCCCTTTCATGAATTTGACCTACCGAATTAGACTATTTACCGGATTTTTAATCACATAAGCAACACGACGGGTGCCGCATGTGGAGCAGGATCTGCTTACCCTTCCGGAGCACCTGAGATCACCCCTAGTTTTTGGTGGGGTTCGTGTTGTTTATTCTTTAGTTTTCTATGTTGTGTCATGTGTACTATTGTTTTTCTGTTTGTCTTTTTCATTTTTAGCCATGGCGTTGTCGGTTTGATTTAGATTTACGAGTTTGACTGTCCCTTTGGTATCTTTCGTCCCTCTTTTACATAGAGTAGAACAACTTAATACTGCCTTTACACATTTGCATTTCCTTAGTAACCATGTTCACTTTGACTTATAACTTAAACGCTTGCTGCATGAAGTTATTATATAGTCATATGGTATATGCATCACAGATGACAAGGACTGTCATCTGAGGACTTCATATGTATTGGTTTGTTTGGTAGCCATTTTGAATGATGGCCATTTTGAAAACATGAATTTCCAATATAACATTATTCGCTAATCTTATTAATTCACTGTTTGCATTCACACTTTTTTTACTAATTTGTATTGGATATTTATAAGATATAAATGGTCAGATAAGGCATGCACATGTTTACAAAATGAAGATATCAGTATAAGAATTTCTGACTGTTACTTACACGTTTGCCTAAGTAACTTTTTAAAACAGAAATTACGTATATATAATATAATTTATGACTGTACGTTGTTGTTGGAAAAGATAAAAATTGAAGATTTTTAAAACTCTGGAGCTAAATATATAAGAAGAACATAATGGGCGTTAATTAAGACTCGAAGGAATGTGTGAAACTGCAAGAGAGGACATGTGAAGTTTTGTATGCAATGCCAAGCAGATACAAACAGAACAGACATATACATTTGAGCTGACAATCACACTTTTTGATGCAGGCATACGACGATGTTGGGTCTTGAATTTGTTTTCCTTTCGCTCAATTTGAACAGTTGAATGAGGGTAATGGAACTGCAGAAGCACTCCAAACGGCATAAATCCTGTCAAACACATTTTCAGACCTCAAAATATTTCATAAGTGAAAGGAAAAACATACTTCTGATGTTAAAGATAAATTGCCAGTTGAAATAACAAGAAGTTACTAGACACTGTAAAGTGATACTGAATCAACACAAAATATGACTGCAATGCAATTGTCTGTGGTGATGTATCTGAAGATCTCTATGATACATCGAAATTTAAAATTCGACAAAAATGGGACATGACCTGTACTACAAGACATATTTCCTTAGCTAAAGTAAGAGCTGGAGATGTCATATCACTAGTATCATGCTTGATGATTGATAAAACTTGACAAAATAGCAAATAAAAAACACAGAAAGAAAGCCAAGAATCTTTTTTCCTTGGAGTTGTGCTTTCCAAAATAATAAAATAGGATGACGCCACACGGTCTGGCAGAGGTATTGTACCAATCTTCAAGCTTGCAGATCACGCTAAATTGTACAATAAATGCCTGGAACAACTTGTAGTTATCATGAAAGGAAGAACTAATACAAGGCATCTAACAAAATAGGAATGTAGCTTAAAAAGGATATCTGCAGGCATACAAGCAAGATAAATTAGTTCTCTTGATATTCAACAAAGGTATTCTTGAAGCTCTGAAACCTCATAATTAAAGGGTACCGCCATAGCCATAGCAGTCAAAATATATATGCTTGATACTTAGAAAAGCTAAACAGGGACACTCAATAACAGCTGTTAACACGAATCAGTTCACCAGACATAAGTTTCCATAGTATGAATGATACAGGAAGGCCAAACGTCAGGACACAATCCAGAAATATCGATGAGTGGAAGACAACATTCACCATTTCTCACCTATAATAGTTCAATTGTGCAACTCGTCGTCGACAGGATACAACTGCAACTTATCAGTCCTCCGATAGAGAGTAAGATGTCTCAAAGATTGTGGAACGGATTCATTTTGAAAGCCTACAATGAATGTCCCTGCAAACCTTTCCCAAGTAGCAAGCCTAACTCTTCAAACTATTATAGTTACTTTGACTATGAAAAGGCCTTCCTCATCACGACTAAAAGATTTAATAAGAGACATGGCCTGTTTCAGAACTTCCCAACATATTCATTGAAAATCCAGAGAAAGACGCAACCTTTCATGTGTGCTTGCAGATCATCTATGGAAGCTAGTATTCAATTTTTCATCAATGTTGTATTAATCATTCCTTCCATGACAACTCATATTTACTAAGAACCTTTACTGTACCATTTTTCCAAATCATCAATTTCAAATATTAAAACAATATCTGTTCCAGACTGTGAGCCGTCACTGTTTTCTATTATTTTGGCAAGCCACATTTCAATGGATAACAGATTCTTTACTTTCTTTCTGTGTCTCGAATTCTGTCTAATTGCCTTGTCGTGAAGTTTTAACGAACATTTAGCATGAGATCGGCTCCTGAAACATTAATCTTCAGCACTGAGTCTGGCTAAAAGAACAATGGTTAGTTGTTCAAGTGACAGTCACATACTCTATTGTCGATTACAATTGTTGATGCTTCATGATGATAGTCAGATACCTCATCACAAAGAAAGAAAGAAATCTCTGCAATCATTGTTCTTGTTGATTCATCTCAACTGTGCTGGTTATTCTGGTATTTTCCATCTAATTTTGTTTTTCCTGACTAAATATATTAAGATTTGCTTTGACAGGATTAGTACCTTTTGCCTTGTGATTTTCCCATTACATGGCCTTTATCAACGTGGAAAAGTTGTATGCTTACAAAAAACGACTGATTACCAGCTCAAATGTCGATGTCTGCTCTTTTTTTATTTGCTTGGCATTGTAAATCATCACGTGTCCTCTCTTCCCGTTACGGAATTCTTTCCAGTCTATTTATTTATTAGATTTTTTCAGCTCCAGTGATTTTGATACCTACGTATTTTTCCTTTTCAACACACAGTGCTCATATTGTATATACGCATTTTTTTATGGTAAAAAGTACCTAAGCCCTACATGCTAAACTGCAATCAAAAGAATTTACGTATTTCTTAAAATACACTTATTTGTTAACATATGCATACCTTATTTGAGTACTTGGTGAATATATCTTATATGAAAACCAACAGTCATAAATAAATGATTGGCAAAACCAGTTGTAAATGCATATAAAACTTAGTATTAATTCCCAAAAAATTTTAGGATAGCGAATAATAATATATTGGAAATTTCCGTTTCCAAAAAGGCCACCATTCAAAATGACCACTAAATACTTAAATAGTCCTCAGTTTTATATTCTTTGTGATAAAAAATACGAAAGTTTATCAAAATTAGTTAAGTAACATATTTTTTTATATTTTTGCTAATAATTTATTTTAACTTTTTGGACAAGATTTCAAAATGGCCGCCCATAGCCGCCATTTTGATTTTCTGAATTGGGTCCGTAGCTATAAATGTTAGTAATGACCTCAGCTAACACTCTGCAAAGTTTCATGCTTTTACCACAATCTGAGCAATTGTTTCACATTTCGACTGGACTATTAAGGGTTTGACATAAAGTGCCCGGGTTATGTGACATGTCTTTCTATGGAACTTCTTCTCCCTCAGTTTTTCGTTACAAAGAAGTGTACATATTTAATCAATTTAACTTGTTCTGGTCAGGCTATTCTTGTAGCCATATGTTAACCATCTATCTAGGATCATTCATATTTTACAAGAAATTACTATGCAGTCAGACGAGAGATTTTTTGGCTTCTAGTTGAAGGCAACACTATTAATTAGAGACGAAGTATTGAAATAAAAGCGCCGTTTCTTTAATTTTGTGTGTTTTTCGGCTGTACACGTACTTAAGTTGTGTCTTTGATAGATACAATATCCTTTGTTTTTCTAACGTATATATGCTATCGTCAGCATGAACACAAGGATATTGAAAACTTACTGTTGTAAAACATAAATACGCAAACTGTATCTATAACATAATTTAGTTTTTTTCTATTGTAATGAGGACTTCGCGCTGTTTGATATATCTTTCACTCTATAAACTGTTTATGTTGTGTAATGAGTTTCCGTTGGCATAAACATCATCATTGGCTACATCAGAGTAATGCCATAAATAACAATATGTCTCAAACACTTCCCCAGGTACCAATTGAGAATATTGCTGTTATTCTTCGTTTGATATTGAGTTTTTTCCTGTTTGATTGTGATTTTCGATTCATGATTGATAATACTTTAAGTTGTCCTTTTAATTGGTATAAATATATTAACTCTGCAACGATGCAATAAAAATTATTATTTTAGGATGTTAACTAGATTATTCAATTATACAGAAACTCATTATCTTTTAAAAGAATTTTCGTTTAGTGCTATAAAAATTTATCATTTATTGATACGAAAAATACAATCTATAAAAGTTATTATCCGTCTTTTAAGGAGGAAAAAAAACAATACCCATTTATGTGTGTGATAAATTAATTTCGTACAATTAACGTTTATTCTACTATCTCATACAAAACAGCTCCTTTCAAAACAGCAAGTTCTGGATTCTTAGAAACAATAATCCTATGACCCGGATATTGTTTTTTTAATGTATTTACAAACATGTCGTCTACATGGTCACCTGCTATAAATAGAAAGCCAATTCCTGACGCTGAATGCTTTGCTAACGTCTTTTCTACCATTTCAGTAGTAAATTCTGTAGCATTTTCGTTAAACTTTCTGAACAACTCTGGACTCATCCTTATTTTATCATTCTGAAATGACACTGATTCTTTGAATGCTGTTTGGTTTATTGTATTAGGCAGTGTGTCACCTGTGCATTCTTCATATGCATCGTACCATCTAGGAGGAACACGAACAGTAACTATTTTATCTGACTCGAAATACTTCAGTTTCTTTTCAAAATTATCTAGAAATTCAGCGTACTCCAATGGATGATAATCTTTTAAATAGTTCAAAACGTCCCCTCCAAATAAGCGTTTTAAAAATCTAATAAACTCTTGTTTTGCGCTTTCATTTGTATGATACATTGTCTCAATGATATTTGTCTTCTCTTCTTTTGACTTCTACTACAGTCAAGTCGATAGCTACACCTAAAATATAAAGCAAAACTATAAACTGATTGGCTGAATGGCGTTCAATTCACCAGTATTTAAATAATTGTTCAATTGCTCTTATTTACAACCGAGTGGCAAAAAATTGTCAATTTTTACCATCAAAACTCATCTACATAAATACTATAAATGTAGTATAGTCTATGTGCAGCAATAAGTTATAACAGTCTTTAACAAGATGCAGTTATGAGCAAAACTATTTTCAAATATAGGTGTGACCCTTGCAATTGATAAGAAAAGCTAAGTGACACAGATATTAAGTTTTTTATTTGAAGGCACAATACAAGAAATGAAAACATATAATGTTTAGCATAGCATCATACATACCTCCTAAATGTACTAAGAGCGCTCTGAAGGTTTTTGGAAGTGGTGCAATCTGTTCTTCGCCAAATGTAGATGGTGAACTTGTAAATATTTGATGATACTTTAGCTCGGCTTCGGGTCCCTGTACAAGAGTCAATTGATCTTGTTTAATACCACCCTGAAATATGATCGTCCACATTAATATTCCATTGGCACGTATCTAACTAACAAACAAAAATTCAAATAGTAATTTAAATGCCATTCTATACAAATCAAGGAATCAAATAGATTCGTATATTTGGAACAACATCGATTAATGCCTGATGTTGACTAAATGCATTTCTTTTGGAATTTTACCGTATCAAAGTTAATCAGTCACGTGGTCCTTATATTCTAAGATACGATCTTACTTGTGTTGATATAAAAAAGACAATAGTGTTGTTAAATACGTTATAAAAATGCTTACAGTATCTTATAATGCAATATACAAACCCCGTTGGATATTCAGCGTCTTATAAGATAACAATGACATGTCATTGCATTGATTTCTGTTTATTCTTACGACATCCAGTTTATTTTCTGTATTTAATTATTGGGTCTAACAAGTATTTAAAAAAAAATTCCCTCGACGAGTTGGGATAGCAAGTATATATGAAACACTCTAAACGCGAGTTTTAAAATTTGATTTGGAATTGTTTTACCGTCAGACATTGAAAAAGATTACATCACCTGCGTGTTATTGTCTTGTCGCATTTTTAAGAAATGGAAATGGTTTTAAACATACTATTAGTCTGGGGAACCAGCGCTAAAGAATACTAATGTTTATGACGTAGATTGTTAAACTCCACCATGAAGCTTTTAAAAAAATATTTTTTCTGGAAACGAATTCACTTTGAATTCTGCTGACATATTCTTCTGCCTAGTAACCTATTCTTTATATATATAGAAAGATGTGGTGTGAGTGCCAATGAGACAACTCTCCATCCAAATAACAATTTATAAAATTAAATCATTATAGGTCATAGTACGGCCTTTAACATGGAGCCTTGGCTCACACCGAACAAAAAGCTATAAAGGGCCCCAAAATACTAGTGTAAAACCATTCAAACGGGAAAACCAACGGTCTATACTGTATAAAAAAAATTATTTATCAGGTCGGACAAAATCTCCGTAGAAGTTTTAAAGATATCTATACCTTTGTCTTTTTCTCCCTAGTTTTAACAAAATAGACTTCCTCCCTCAAAAGCAAACATTTTACCAAAACAAAAGACATATCTTGAATGCGTATATCTATTTTAAATGACAGTACTAACGTCTTTCGTTATTCGAGATCTCGTCTTTGGAATAGTCCGATAAGTGTGTTTAAGAACTGTGAATATATTTAATCATAGTCTGCAGTACCAGGGCTTAAGAGTATAAATGTTTATTACGTAGTAGTTACATCTATGAATTATTTCATCATAGCAACCTAAAGAAGAAAGGCCGTTTTGCAATTTCAGAAGCTAGATACATCCAATAGTTACCTTTATAGCGGCGGTGTTTAAAAGTTGGAGTTAGGAGGGTTCTAAAGACCCAGGTGTGGTTAACATCCACTGTATATCCATTTCGTTGTACCCTAGTTGTCGTCTTCCTAGTTCAATGATCAGTTTGTCTTTTATTTGAGAAATGAAGCTAGATATAACATCTACTGCTTTCATCGTAACATTATTTTGGCAAAAATCTTTTATTTTAAAATCTTCAAAAGCTGTACCCTTAAAATAGAGGAAAAATATTAATGCAGCAACTTAAAAATGAAAGAAATCGGGACTAAAAATACCATTTGTTGTGAGTATGTGTTGACGCTGTTCAGTATTTTTCCTACAGAGAAACCTTGTATGGAAATCTGGAGTTCGTCTATGTGTAGAAAGCTTAGAACAGCATGCACATTACACGAGTCATCGAGATTTATGTCTCCTTTCATGGTAGACAATGCTTTGTAAGTATATCACATGAATCAAAAAGGTAGCGTCACTAGGGTAACAGGTTTGGTCGTCTGACTGGTTGAAAATAAAATTGCAAATGTAGAATATGTCAAAGAGACACCATCCCGACCAAAGAACCGATAAAAGCCTATGTGAAAAGAATTTACACGCAAACTGTTCAGTTATCTGATTATCAGTTATTGTGCGCAATAACATTATAAAATGTACTATTTTTTATGGTTGAACATTTTACAATGTTAAAGTTTATGCTGGGTTTTTTTCAGTGCTTCAGAGTCAGTTACTGGCATAATATAAATATGACTAAAACAAGATGTCTCGTATGCTACAAGAAACATCAAACCCCAACATATTATTGACAAAATTGGAACATCGTAGGGTTATAGAGACAATATCTTAAAATATGTATTTTTGTCAATAGGAAGAACCAACAAAAAATGTCTTTAGAACCGGTAATTCGATAGCACGAATCGAAAAACACACATTGAGGATCTAGGAACTGTTGTATGTACTTCAAACAATTACTAATGTGGTAACAATGGCTTTTTTAAAATGGTACCAAAAATTCCAATTCTTCCCTGTTATCAAAGTGAATTGATTTTAAAAGTTTAAAATGTGAATAGGGAATAAGTTAAAGATATTATTTGGGGTTAAGTAGTATATCCTGCAATAGTTTATCAAATGCCAGTTATCATTTTAGCATTTTCAATACAAAAGGTTAAGAAATATATTAAAACATAGTCCGATATGTCGGTAATATGACAGAATCATGACTAACAGGACAAGTAACAGGAGAGAGTTGGTAACAGGAAAGTATTTTTTCAAAACAACTCCTTTATTTCAAAGTTTAAGAAAAAAACATCGTTCAAAATTGTTCACAATTGGAAGATAACAGCAAACAATGCCATTTATCTTTTGAAATTGTATTTACAACATGAAAATCTACCTAGATAATGACAAAGGAGTAGGTACGGTAAGGACCGATTTTGGCCTCAAATTTCAGGCTCATCCGACGAAAGATTTTAACTACTTTTTAAACACTTTAAAAGTGTTTATTTCGTTTGAATCAATTAGTTTAATTGAAAGATTTTAACCGATTTAGTCAGTAAAAACGATCAAATTTAAATATGAAAAATCTACCAAATGTGCTGAAAAATGTCACTTTTCGGATGGTTTTTGTCAAAAATGAAAGTGGCCGCATCCGTGTTCATCCGCAATCTTTATATATGTTATATATTATTAAAAAATACAACTTTCAATATTTCAATATTATGGATGAACACTTTCGGTTTACACGAAAACCGTCTAAAATTTAATTAAAATGATAGAATTGTGTAGATTTCAGTAATTTAGCATGACTTAATGGTGCTAGTACCCGATATGTGTGCATTGTATTGTCAAAAACAGCCCATATTCATGTAGCAGATGCATTATACTGTCCAATAAATAACTTAAAGTTTACATAATAACAATTTTGTTATAACTGCTATATTTTAGGGCAAAAAGGGGTCTTACTGGACCTACTCGTTTCAAAATATGTTTTTTTGTTGTCTGTTATCATCTTCTATTATACTAGATTGTACAATACTTTTTGCTGAAATCAGCTGTAAAAAAAACAATATACTGTATATTATGTCGATATTTACTTAGTATGATGATCATAACTGATATAAAATGAAATGGTTAACATATAGGAGATTAACTTTTTGATTAATCAGTGAAATTGTACTTAACATCCTTCCTATTACCGATTATGGTCATGCTGTCACTTGTGTATCAGGTAACAAAACAGAACGTAACGGCAAGGAATTACACAGTTCTTTTTGCCCTTTTATTCAAGTTATGTAGAAGTTTACTTTCATCCACATAATAATTTACAATAAAAATACCATAAAAAAACAGAAGATACACAAAAAGGCTGTAATAGGAGAGAATAACAAAAGTATTCTTCTTTAAATTCTAATCATTGGGAAGTTCGGATTTTTCAAACTGGCTTCTATTCAGCTATACATTATGGAGTAATAAATTCACGAATCGAATCGAATCAAATTTTGATCTTTCAAACGTTTCCACATGTGAAAAAAACCTTGTCGTAACAGTAGTGAAATACCCCTTTGAACAAAATTTAAAAGACCTTTAAAAATGCAAAGTTGTATCACATGCTTTAGTTATAAGAAAATCAGACCAGTAGGTGCATTCTATACTCTAGTTAAAACTGAAACTTTAAAAATTTCAAATAAGATTGTTGACTAAAAAAATAATTGCTGGTGAAAAATCGAACATGGAAATTATACTGTTTCATATATTGTCTCTGAAACAAGTATCACTACGTACGCCAAGCTCACAATTAATTGAGTAAAATCAGCTATGAATACATTCTGCGTAGACTGTCTACGAATCAAACCATTTATTTTAAAACATACATTTATTTAGCTTTACCTAGTATTTCTATTCATAAACCAACATATACTTATTTACCTTGAGATTGTTAAACTCCACCATGAAGTTTTTGAAAAAGAAACATTTTCCAGAATCTGGTTCACATTGAATTCTGCTGACATGTTCCTCTGCTTCGTAACCTATACTATGAACAGATTTATCAGGTCGGAACAAAATCGCTGAGGATGTTTTGAAGGAAACTACTCCTTTGTCTTTTGCTTCCCAGTTTGGACAAAATAGACCTCCTCCGTCAAACGCAAACTTTTTACCCAAACAAAATACATATCCTGAATGTGTGTATCCAATTTCAATGGCAGCAATTACGTGTTTCTTTATTTGTTTTGTCTGCAAAAAACAGTTTATTATCGATATATCTATACAATAATGTCTGGACGATTGTCGGTCTTAGTTGATGATTTTTTAGAATATCTCAATCTCGTATGTAGAATAGTTCTGTAACTCTGTCGCGACAATTAGGTGCTCATGAAACATTAAATATATTGCAAACTGACTTATATGTTGACTACCTTGTGTAAATAGTGTGTTTTCTGTATTGCAGCTGTCGACCCAAAAGAGTTAAAATTCAGTGGAATATACATGTTAATATCATATCATAAGTATGCGTACTCGGACTAAAAGCAAGTGAAACTTTACAGTTTTTTTATATCATCATATTCAACTTCCGTATAACGCTTTAACAAGGTAATCAAACAACATTAAGACAACATTACATATTTTTTGTTTATTTCAAAAAGCAACATACCTTCAGAGTGCTTGCTTTTCCAAAACGATGTTCACTGGAAAATACCACTGACGGTTTTGGTATATTATTTAATGATGTGCCGTCCTGATGCCGTTGCTTCTGCAAAGGCTGATTTAGAAAAAAAAGATACTATTTAATTAACACAAATGCTACATGTAGCATTGAAAACTAAATGATGCATGTACCGTAACATGACTTTTAACTTTTTGATGTCTTGTTGCTCCTGCTCATGGTGCTATAATAATGAATAAGCAAGATAACGTAGTAAAATATAAGTAATGAGCAATTAAAGTGTCTACGTGCGTAGTAAAATGCTGTATATACTGCAGCTGTGCTTTTTGAGCAGTCAAATTGCATTGAATGTATATTCATATGTTATATATCGTCACTGACCGCATATTACATTGTTTATGACGTTGAAAATGTGTTCAACAATGAGCAAAGACCATATTGCATAGTCAACTATTAAAGGCCCGATATGACAGGTAAACAATTCAAACGAGAAAACTGAGAACATAATTTATGTGAAAATAAGTTTGTATTGGAAAATGGGAAATACAAGTAGAAAAATATATCGTCATTACATCAATCGAATTGTAAAACATATAATATAGAAAAAATTTACTAATCGAATTCCACTATTGAAAAACTAGAAAATTGTTCATTGTTTTTTTTGTTGTTTTTTTTACATAAAATTTTAAATAATTTTATATCGTGATAGCTTTGTAAAAGGATTTCAGAGACTTCGACAAAATATGGTCCCCATGTTGTAGAAATTGGAAAAGGAAAAGAAAATGCAGTTGATTAATGATTGATACAACTACTCAAGTTTTTCAAGTTTTTATTAAATCAGGAAAATCAATACAAGTATAATGATGTCTTCCCCCACATTAACATGATATTACATCACATGAATAAATATATATTATGTATGACAAAATATCAAATCAAGGTTAAATGAATAAAATTACAAAGATTCAAAGCATAATTGTATGTAATGGCATATATTTTTTGTATCATCAATATTTTGTGGGTTAAGTAAACTAATAATGGTTTCCACAACCTTTTCAGGGCACAGATCTTGTGAATTAAAATTTAGTTTATTAAATAGTTGATTTCTATAATTTTTCAAATTTTTTGCAATAAATAAGGAAATGTTTTTCATCTTCTATTTGATTGCAGTTAGAGCATATTCTGTTTTCTCTCTTACCTCATAGCAGAACAATTATATGAAATTACTTTTGAATACTCACGTCTGGTATCGCCGCATTTGACAATTTCCCGTGTTTTACCCCAGTTGTTTTCGCCTCCTCTATCTTTTTCTGAAAATTTCAATTACTGGATCATTTTGAATATTCATGTACATGTTTATATCATTTCAAATTAACACAGATTGCATAATGAGTTGAAAGACTCGATTTACATAATACACACTTCATACATATTGCTGGTGACGAAATTTAGTTCAAAGCGACTTCTTTTATATAATGGAATCCAATAGTCATACGAGTATAATTGACTTTCTCACAACTATAACTGAACAATGCACAATTGAAAAACGGTTATGTGTTTTTAGTTGATTGAAATAGAAGGAAGATTAATAAATATTTAATCATGTATCTTAAGATGGACCTTATCACTACAAACTGCTCAGAGTCTGAGTTGACCCTTTTTTGTGCTCGACCAGTAAAATCGAGCACACATTTTACTCGACTAATCTCGACATTGTCTCGACTGTATTGAACTGAACTTAAGTGTACTTGCCTAGGTCTCGACTTAACTTAATAAGTCTGATTGAGTACTTGATGATCTTTGTGTAGTCTGAAATGGTCTTGACCAAGGATCGACCTAGCTCGACCTTTCTTGACTAGTCTCGACCTGTCTCGACTAGTCTCGACTCAGTCTCAAACAGTCTTGACCTGTCTCGACTAATCCTGATCTTCAAATTTAGTTTTGACTGGTGTAAATCAGCTCATCTTACTAAATTAAATATGGATCTTACAAACTTCAAACATATTAGGTAGTTTGATTTATAGCTGTGAAAAGAAAGATTTTATTTTACAATAGGTAAAAATAAAAATTATTTAATTAATTCAGATAGGCCTTTTTTCAAATAAACTTGAACTTTCATCAAACTATGCAGCTATCTTAGATATATATTAAGCTAACTGAATCCCATGTCATACAGTTTTTTGTTGCTGTAAAATATAAGAATTGAAGTAATATTGGTAAAAAAAAGCTAGGATTCGCAATTCGGACAAAATAGAGATAGTAAACTTTGATTTTTTCAATAACTTTTTCAAATCAACTTGGATTTTTATTAAACTATACAGCTTTCTCCGATATATATAAAGCTTACTGAATTCCAGGTCATTTTGTTTTTGTTGTATTGCTGTCAAATTCAAGAATTAAATTAATCTAGGTAAAAAAAAAAGCTAGAATTTGCAGTTCAAACAAAATAGAGATAGTAAACTTTAATTTTTTGAATAACTGTTTTAAATCAACTTGGATTTTCATCAAACAATGCAGCTATCTTAGATATATATTAGGAAGACTGAATCCCAGGTCATTTTGGTTTGAGTTATACGGCTGTCAAAGGAGTAGGTCCAGTAAGGCTGTCAAATTTAATAATTAATTTAATCTAGATAAAAAAGCTAAGATTTGCAGTATTGACAAAATAGAGATAGTACACTTTAATTTTTTTCATAACTTTCTCAAATGAACTTGGATTTTTCTCCAAACTAAATAGCTACCTTAATGAATCTCAGGTTGTTATGAAGTTTGGTGTATTGTTGTCAAATTTAAGAGTTAATTTAATCTAGGTAAAAAAACTAGGATTGCAGTTTTGACAGAATAGAGATAGTAAACTTTAATTTTTTTCATAACTTTTTTAAATCATCTTAGATTTTCATCAAACTCTACAACTATTTTTGTAAAATATTGATCTTACTGAATCATAGGTTGTTATTTAGAATGTAGGACAGAAAGTCACAGGACAAAAAGTCACAATTCATTCATTTCACTTTGAATAAGAAACGCTTATTTCTACAAAAAATGTTTTGTATATTTCTTGAACTATTGTATATAAACCAACTTTGTAAACAATAATTGTAAAAAAACAAAATGTCAACGTGGCTTCGAACTTAGATGGCTTCGTTATGCCAAGAAATCTTTCTTTTGCACGATTAAAATTTAAAAAAAAATAATTCAAGTATAATGACACATTTTCTAAACTTTAATATTAATATTTATATTTATAAGTAAATATTTCAAGATATTTCTCTTACATATTCAAACATTTGTCAACAGAATATTAATGACTTTTTGTCTTACAAATTTGTGAGTTTATGTCCTGTGCCTTTTTGTCCTGTGACTTTCTGTCCGTTTACCGTTATTTAGTTTGGTGTATTTCTGTCAAATTTAAGAATGTATTTAATCTAGGTAAAAAAAGCTACGATATCAGAAATACATCTTTCCTAATATATCAAATTTTTGTTTTAACAAGATTTCATAACTTTTTCAAATCAGCTTCATAAAAAAACGTCTTTTATTTGTTAAAATTTAATTTCATGAACTTTCATAACAATCTTTGATAACCTTTAAAAAAAAAAAAGGAAATGTGTCCCAAAGTTACAGTAAAAATTTATTATAATCAAATCTTAAAGTATTATTTTTGTCAAATTTAATGACATGGCACTATACATTGTTTAATAACATCAGTACACACGAGATTTACAGGTAAAAAGAAAGTCCTACTTTCTTTAACTCGTGTATTACTTATCTAGTGAATTAAAAAAGCTTTGCGATTTAGATATAACAGGATGGTGAAAGTTTAAATAAGTGTTATTTAGAATTTAAAACTATCTGGTAGATGTGATCTTTTAATAAGTTTGCCCCAAGCAGAAAGTATTGCTTTATGAATCACCATTAATCAGAAGAACTATTTTAATAATTTCTTTAATTTTCATCCCTTTTTGATATATTTATATAATATATATCAAAAGGAATAAAACATTAAGGGAATTATATAACTATTTTATGTATACTTTTTCCCAAATTATGAGGAAAGATATATTTCTAATATCGTAGCTTTTTGACCTAGATTAATTAAATCCTTACACTTGACAGAAATAGACCAAACTAAATAACAATCTGTAATTCAGTAAGATCAATATATTGCAAAGATAGTTGTAGATTTTGATGAAAATCTAAGTTGGTTTGAAAAAGTTATGAAACAAAATTAGAATGTACTATCTCTATTTTGTCAAAACTCCAAATCCTAGCTTTTTTTACCTATATTAAACTAACTCTTAAATTTGACAGCAATACAACAAAAACAAAAGAATCTTGGATTCAGTAAGCTTAATATCTATCTAAGATAGCTGCATTGTTTGATGAAAATCCACGTTGATTTGAAAAAGTTATTAAAAAAATAAAGTGTATACTATTTCTATTTTGTCTGAATTGCAAATCGTAGCTTTTTTTTACCAAGATTACTTTAATTTTTAAATTTTACAGCAATACAAAATCAAAACTTATTGATCATCAGGATTAATATATATCTAAGATAGCTGCATAGTTTGATGAAAATCCAAGTTGATTTGAAAAAAGTTATAAAAAAAATTAAAGTATACTATCTTTATTTTGTTCGAACTGCAAATTTAGCTTTTTGACCTAGATTAATTGAATTCTGAAATTTTACAGCAATACAACAAAAAACAAAATGACCTGGGATTCAGTGAGCTACATATATATATATATCTACGATAGCTGCATAGTTTGATGAACATCCGAGTTGATTTGAAAAAGTTATTAAAAAATTTAAAGTGTACTATCTCTATTTTGTTTGAACTGCAAATCCTAGATTATTTAACCAAGATTACTTTAATTCTTTTATTTTACAGCAATAAAACAAAAAAATAAATGACATAGAAATCAGTAAGCTTAATATATATCTAAGATAGGTGCATAGTTTTAGGAAAATCCAAGTTGATTTGAAAAAGTTATAAAAATAAAAATAAAGATGCCTTTCTGAATTTATATAATAATTTTTATTTGTACCTATTGTAAAATCAAATTCTTTCATTTCACAGCAATAAATCAAACAACCTAATAAGTTTGAATTTTGTAAGATCAATATTTAATTGAGTTAAATGGGCTGATTTACACCAGTCAAAACTTAATTTGAAGGTCAAGACTAGTCGAGACAGGTTGAGACTAGACAAAACAGGTCGAGACAGTTCGAGCCTTGGTCAAGACCATTTCAGACTACACAAAGATCATCAAGTACTGACTCAGACTAATTAAGTAAGACTAATTAAGTAAAGTCGAGACCTAGTCGAGTACACTTAAGTACAGTTAAGTACAGTCAGTCGAGACTAGTTGAGTAGCTCGATTTTACCAGTCGAGCGAAAACACTGGTCAATTCAGACTCTGAGCAGTTTTTAGTGTATACAAGAAGAAAGTTAAGAAAAGGCAAAAAAAAAAGATTCATCTCAGGAATTATTGATACAAATATTCAAATTGTGTACATTACAATGCATTTACTCAACCGACCGAGTAATACATGTACCATGATGAGTAGTCAAGATCGTTATACCCCATTTTTTTTATTTCGTCTACAAAAGCCTCATTAATGACGCTCGAAAAAAAAATGACGTTTCAAATATTTTTTCTAAATTGAAGAGTATTGCAGGCCTAGAATTCTGTTTGTTTCAAGTGATACTTGTCTGGGTTCAAGTAACCAGAATCAGCAATACACATGGATTACATTTAGAAATCAAAAAGTACTTATACAATGTAGCCTTACTGAATTTGAAGATCCCATTTTAAAGTAATGCTTCAATTCCTTTTGCTCATGGATAATTTATTACAATGATTGTTTTCATTTCCTTTTCCTGCAAATAAGAAAAGAGTTTACAAACATTAGATCTCCGGTTAAAAGAGAGGTATAACTATTGATTTCATAATAAAACACATCTAAATTTGTACTGATTCGTTCGTTCATTACTTGTTTTTGTTTATATTGAAAACGGAATAACAAAAAAAACATAAAAGTTAGACAAACTTTTCCTTATTGGCTTCAACGGATAGAAACGCAAAACCAATAAATTGATAACAAATTTATAGTTATTATATTTGTTGCACTGAATTACATTAATTTTCCAGTAAAATAATAACCTATAATTTCAAATGTAAAATACACGTAGTTAACTTAGTCTACTGACGTCATACAACAAAAAGCGTTGTCAATACGTTGTCCATGACATCCCGTTAAAACAATTTGTGAATGCCTAGAAAAAGTTATACTAGTAGTTCCTTACATTTTCTACTCTAATTCCAATAAAAAAAAACATTGCAAATGAAAAGTATTTAACTTCCCGTTCTCTACATAAGAAAATACCTGTACCAAGTCAAAAATATGACAATTGTTATCCATTCGTTTGGTGTGCTTTTGATTAAGACATTTCATTGGGGACTTTACGTTTTGAATGTTCCTCAGAGTTAAATATTTTTGTGATTTTACTTTTCACAAAAAATATGGTATTACACATATTTTTTTTTATTTTACGATAGTGGGTTCTCTGAGAGGGAAAAAAATGTCATATTTTTTTAGGTTAGATCGCATCATGTGTTAAAAATATTTAGAGGATAGAAGTTCAATACAAAGTGCAACGGTACTGTTGATAAATTAGAACGGTGGTTACAAACTAAGTACAGATGGGTGCGGTCCTAACCTTGACAAAAGTTAACTTAGAGTTAACTTGTTGACTGCTTTCTAAGTTAACTTGAGAATTTTTAAGCAGTCAAGCAAGTTAACTTCGTCGTTGGTGGACCAGACCTACGGTCTGCTTTTTTAGGACTGCTGCAGACCTATCGACAAGTCTGCTCCAGACCAGACCTGTGGACAAGTCTGCTTTTGACCAGTCCTGAGGACAGGTCTGCCCAGACCAGACCTGTGGACAAGTCTGCTTTTGACCAGTCCTGAGGACAGGTCTGCCTCAGACCAGACCTGTGGACAGGTCTGCTCCTGACCAGACCTGAGGACAGGTCTGCTTTTGACCAGACCTGTGGACAAGTCTGCTATTGACCAGACCTGAGGACAGGTCTGCTTATGTCGGATTATCGTTATAAGAGTTTTCATATCAGACTTGAGCTTTCAATAAAATATGTAAACAATTCAACATTCGCATTGTTTTTCCACAGATATCATTTATTATTTACTCGCTAGACTCTACTAGATATTATACAAATGCTCTCTTTTATTTGATATACATGTATTCTTATATAAATAAAAAATGGCTATACGATCACACAGAGGTTTTTTTATTAGAAGGCGGATAGAAAGGTTATCCAACGCATCGGAACACTATTCTTATATCACGGGATATCGGCAACATTGTCTACGTTACTTCGTTCCCCGTTGTTTACCTGTCCCTTCCTAAATTTTACTTTATGCATAAATTTATACTTGCATGGATATTTCATTGATATTCAACTTGTTTGCATTGGATTTACTATTCTATTTCCCGCAGAATATTCTAACAGAAATTGTACAGTGTCCGTAAGCATACGGTGTGGTAAAACTCGTCAAATTCGTCAGATTTATCGAGAGATTTGGCATTGCCGATATTTATATGGGACGTCCTAAAATTATACTCAATGCGCACTTTAATGAAATAGTTGCCACTTGACGTTTAACTATAAACAAAATCAATTAACCGACATAATAGATTCCAAGAAGAGAACCTTGTATACTTTTTTTTTTTATTAAATCATTGTAAATAGTACAAATGAATTCAAACATGTCAGTGTTGGTACTTTGATGATGTGGCATAATAGTTTTGTTTTACACGTACACCGTCACGAACTCCTATATATATGATGTGACTGTTATTATGAATAAAGAGATGAATTTCTGACATTCTCAATTTATTCAGAATATTTTTTGCATTAATAGTTTTCTAATATTATTGATTACGTGTACATTTACGGTATTACTAAAATGTGAACAGGAGCGCCAGGAAAAGACATTAAGGCGCTCGGTACAATGGTATGCGGGTATATAGATTTGCAAATAAAAGTGCACATATGATCAGTTTTGGTCAAATAGTTTTGTTTTCCAAGTCAGCATGAGGTATTAAAACTACTGAAATTTTGTTACTTATCAATATTTTGAATAAAAGCTAGGAGGACACACTGGTATCCTAAATTTATGCGAACAAAAATTTGTTGTTATTAAATTGCAATATTGCTGTCCATTGTCATGATTATATTATACATTGATTCCTGACATAAAAGATATGGCTGATTAATACTATGCGGGTATGTCATGGTGTATATAGATTTACAAATTAAAGTGCACATATGGTCAGTTTTGGTAATGCGGTCAAATAATTTTGTTGTACAAGTCAGCTGGAGGTATCAAAACTACTGAAATTTTGTTACGTATCAATACTGTGAAAGTACTTTAATTCGTGGGTATCAATTTTCGTGGTTTGCTCAATATTTACATGTTCGTGGGTTTTTAAATTCGTGGATTTTAGTTTTCTAAAAAAAAAATGAAAAACTATAGAAACGAAGGTTACACATAGTCTGAACTGAAGGAAATTGCAAAGTAAACACTGACCGTGTAAATGGTAGTGATAACACTAATTAACCCATGATAAAGTGATCAATAGATTAAAGACTTTCAAAGGTGTTAATTAGGCCATAAAAATGTCACCTTAAGAAAACAGTAACATAAACAAATGCTATAAACGTATCTTTAATTGTCAAATAATTCTTACCAAAATCAAGCCCAGCATGACATTATTATTTCCCATATGTTCGAAACTATTAGGATATAAAATGAACACTTTATCATACTAGCATATCAATACCGGAAATCTGACTTTTATCGATAAAAAAATATTTTTTATGAGAATTAAAAGATCAAAAGTTGTAAATGATTAAATGGGTAAAACTTTGCATTCGTTTGTAATTCTGTGACTGCCATTACAGTATTCTCTGATTTGGCGTTATTCAATATATTCTCTAGATCATATCAGAAAGTCAAACCTACCAATGGGGATCTTTCCATGTCATGATTTGGACAATGGTTGTTTTATTTCGTTGGACACTTAAATTCGTGGATAAAGTCATCCACGAAAACCACGAAAATTGGTACCCCACGAATAAAAGTACTTTCACAGTATTTTGAATAAAATGAGAACATGCTGGTATCCTAAATTTATGCTAACAAAAATTCGTTGTTATTATATTGCAATATTGCTGTCCATTGTCATGATTGTATTATACATTGAATCCTGACATAAAATACATGGCTGATTTACTATGCGGGTATATAGATTTACAAATTAAAGTGCATATATGGTCAGTTTTGGTGGATGCTGTCAAATAATTTTGTTGTACAAGTCAACTGGAGGCATCAAAACTACTGAAATTTTGTTACGTATCAGTATTTTAAGTAAAAAGAGGACATGCTGGCACCCTTAATTTAGGCGAACAATAATTTGTTGTTATTATATTGCAATATTGCTGTCCATTGTCATGATTGTATTATACATTGAATCCTGACATTAAAAATAAGGCTGATTTACTATGCTGGTATATAGATTTACAATTTAAAGTTCACATATGGTCAGTTTTGGTAATGTGGTCAAATAATTGTGTTGTACAAGTCAGCTGGAGGTATCAAAACTACTGAAATTTTGTTACGTAGCAATATTTTGAATAAAATGAGGACATGCTGGTATCCTAAATTGATGCGAACAAAAAATTTTTGTTATTGTATTGCAATTTTGCTGTCCATTGTCATGATTGTATTATACATTGAATCCTGACATAAAAAAATATGGCTGATTTACTATGCAGGTATATAGATTTACAAATTAAAGTGCACATATGGTCAGTTTTGGTGGATGCGGTCAAACAATTTTGTTGTACAGGTCAGCTGGAGGTATCAAAACTACTGAAATTTTGTTACGTATCAATATTTTGAATAAAATGAGGACATGCTGGTATCCTAAATTTATGCGAACAAAAATTTGTTGTTATTATATTGCAATATTGCTGTCCATTGTCATGATTGTATTATACATTGAATCCTGATATAAAAAATATGGCTGATTTACTATGCAGGTATATAGATTTACAAATTAAAGTGCATATATTGTCAGTTTTGGTGGACGCAGTCAAATAATTCTGTTGTACAAGTCAACTGGGAAATCAAAACTACTGAAATTTTGTTATGATCAGTATTTTAAGTAAAAAGAGGACATGCTGGCACCCTTAATTTAGGCGAACAAAAATTTGTTGTTATTATATTGCAATATTGCTGTCCATTGTCATGATTGTTTTATACATTGAATCATGATATTAAAAATAAGGCTGATTTACTATGCTGGTATATAGATTTACAATTTAAAGTTCACATATGGTCAGTTTTGGTAATGTGGTCAAATAATTTTGTTGTACAAGTCAGCTGGAGGTATCAAAACTACTGAAATTTTGTTACGTATCAATATTTTGAATAAAATGAGGACATACTGGTATCCTAAATTTATGCGAAAAAAAAATTGTTGTTATTATATTGCAATATTGCTGTCCATTGTCATGATTGTATTATACATTGAATCCTGATATAAAAAATATGGCTGATTTACTATGCAGGTATATAGATTTACAAATTAAAGTTCATATATGGTCAGTTTTGGTGGACGCGGTCAAATAATTCTGTTGTACAAGTCAACTGGAGGCATCAAAACTACTGAAATTTTGTTACATATCAGTATTTTAAGTAAAAAGAGGACATGCTGGCACCCTTAATTAAGGCGAACAAATATTTGTTGTTATTATATTGCAATAATATTGCTGTCCATTGTCATGATTGTATTATACATTGAATCCTGACATTAAAAATAAGGCTGATTTACTATGCTGGTATATAGATTTACAATTTAAAGTTCACATATGGTCAGTTTTGGTAATGTGGTCAAATAATTTTGTTGTACAAGTCAGCTGGAGGTATCAAAACTACTGAAATTTTGTTACGTATCAATATTTTGAATAAAATGAGGACATGCTGGTATCCTAAATTTATGCAAACAAAAATTTTTTGTTATTGTATTGCAATTTTGCTGTCCATTGTCATGATTGTATATACATTGAATCCTGACATAAAAAAATATGGCTGATTTACTATGCAGGTATATAGATTTACAAATTAAAGTGCACATATGGTCAGTTTTGGTGGATGCGGTCAAACAATTTTGTTGTACAGGTCAGCTCGAGGTATCAAAACTACTGAAATTTTGTTACGTATCAGTATTTTAAGTAAAAAGAGGACATGCTGGCACCCTTAATTAAGGTGAACAAAAATTTGTTGTTATTATATTGCAATATTGCTGTCCATTGTCATGATTGTATTATACATTGAATCCTGACATAAAACATATGGCTGATTTACTATGCAGGTATATAGATTTACAAATTAAAGTGCATATATGGTCAGTTTTGGTGGACACGGTCAAATAATTCTGTTGCACAAGTCAACTAGAGGCATCAAAACTACTGAAATTTTGTTACGTATCAGTATTTTAAGTAAAAAGAGTACATGCTGGCACCCTTAACTTAGGCAAACAAAAATTTGTTGTTATTATATTGCAATATTGCTGTCCATTGTCATGATTGTTTTATACATTGAATCCTGACATTAAAAATAAGGCTGATTTACTATGCTGGTATATAGATTTACAATTTAAGGTTCACATATGGTCAGTTTTGGTAATGTGGTCAAATAATTTTGTTGTACAAGTCAGCTGGAGGAATCAAAACTACTGAAATTTTGTTACGTATCAATATTTTGAATAAAATGAGGACATGCTGGTATCCTAAATTTATGCGAACCAAAATTTTTTGTTATTGTATTGCAATTTTGCTGTCCATTGTCATGATTGTATTATACATTGAATCCTGACATAAAAATATGGCTGATTTACTATGCGGGTATATAGATTTACAAATTAAAGTGCATATATTGTCAGTTTTGGTGGATGCGGTCAAATAATTTTGTTGTACAAGTCAACTGGAGTCATCAAAACTACTGAAATTTTGTTACGTATCAGTATTTTAGGTAAAAAGAGGACATGCTGGCACCCTTAATTTAGACGAACAAAAATTTGTAGTCATTATTTAAATGAATTAAACTATTGCTGAATGTGGATGCATAGTTCAAGGATGTATAACTAACAAGGACGTATATGTAACAGCCAATATGTTCCGCCAGTTACTTTGTTCCGGCGGAAATTTTCAACTAGTTATTTTGTTCCGATGGAACTTTCCAACTAGTTGTTTTATTCCGAGTGCAGTTGAAAAGTTCCGGAAAAAATTAGATAGTTGAAAAGTCCCGGAACAATGTAGCTAGTTGAAAAATTCTGGCCGGAAGAAAACAACTAGTTACATCGTTCCGGAACAAATCAGCTAGTCAATTCATTCCGGCATATCATAATTACTATTCATTACACTCGGTATAAACCGACTAGTTGGAAAGTTCCACCATAACAAAAAATAAGTTGAACAATATGTACTTCATAGTTGTGTATATCAAATGAAAACTAAGATTTGATACTGAAAAGTGAAAATACAATGGAAATATCATATTTAATAGCAGTTAACATAAACAGGTCAAATCATTTCAAAAATATTCATACAAGCTGTTCTTTCGCTGTTTTCTTTTTCTTTTTGGTCTAGATGGACCAGGTTGTGACTCAAGCAAAAATTGTGCAACTTCGTTCAATTCTGACAATTCTTGATCTGTTTGACTTTCATTATCATCTAACTGAAACCTGTCCTGAGTTTTAAATATACTATCTTCTGCATCTTCTTCGTGTGCGTCGATATGATCATCATTATCCTCATCATCCCCCTTATCGTCATCTTCGTCATCCTTATCGTCGACGTCGTCATCATCCTTATCGTCATCATCAACAACGTTTTCATCATCCTTATCGTCATCATCACCGTTTTCATCATCGTCATTAACATTTGCTTCAGAATCAATGTCAATGTCAGTGTTGCTATTTTCTTTGTCGTCGTCCTTTTCGTTGTCTCTTTCGTGTGTGATTTCTTCACCTTCGCTACATGTACTTACATCTTCTTCATACCACTTTTTTAGATTTCTCTGGTTGAATGGTCCTATCGTAATACCCTTTACCTCATCGAAAAGAGAATAGTTACCTTTGCCATTGTACTTGGTAATCTCGTATGGTCCTTTATATCTTAGTTGTTGTACGGTAGCCATACCTGCCTTTCTCCTGAAGTTTTTTAACAACACTTTGTCCCCTACAAGATACAGTTTATTCTCCACTTTGTGTCTTACGTCATAACTCTCTTTTTGCTTTTGTTGAGCCTTTTTTACGTTCTTTACCACATCTTTGCTTATTTTGTCCTTAATTTTAATCATCTGATTGACTGCGCCTTCTATGTCTTGTTCATCGTGATTAGAATGTGTGTTTTTAAATGCAGACTCGTTTGGTAAGACTGGTTGTCTCATGAACATGACATAGAAGGGTGAATATCGGGTAGAGTGGTGCTTCGATGTTCTGTAATGAAAAAGGGCCTCCTCTAAAAACAAATCCCAATCTTCTCCATTTTTATCAATCATCTTATTAAGCATGTTTTTCAAAGTTTGGTTGAACCGCTCAACCATTCCATTTGACTGTGGGTGGTAGGGAGAAGTCGTAACATGCTTAATACCATAACTTTGAGTAAAATTCTTTGTTATTTTACTATTAAATTCTCCACCCTGGTCGGAGACAATCTCTTCCATAACTCCAAATCTGCAAATGGTAGAATGAAGTTTACTGGCGACTTCAATTGCTGTTTTTGACTTTAATGGAAAGGCTTCGGGCCACTTACTAAAGTAATCCATCACTGTTAGAACGTATCTGAAAAATAAGAATTGAATAACTTATTAATTTGCTTTAAATTTACATTTTTTAGGAAAAAAACATTAATTGGGGTATATTTGATGTGTGCCTTTTCCAGGGCATATTTTCAATTTCATTCTAAATATGTAGCATTGCTATACCAAGTCGGGTATCTGAGCTAAACACAACATTTAACCGTTTTTCTTCGGACTTTAATTTAGTTTGTGAGTTAATCGCCCCGCGGTTTACACATTAATAACCTCTAGATAAAATGTATGTAATCCTATAGTGAACCTTGTAGTTTTTCCAGAGACCTATCCACTGAACATGTATCAATGCTATAACATGTCGGTTATCTGATATACAGACCTAACAGCAGAACTAAAGAAACAAACAGACGTACAGACGAACATATGGACAGACAAGCCTTTGAAATTGAGTAAAGCCTTCCAATTGATATTTTATCGTGTGTTTTTCTATGTTGTGATGTTATTCTATTGCTTCTGAATAAGGGATAAATTTTAATACCATTGAAACGTTTAATCGATTAATCCCGTTGCATTTTTTTGCACCTGTCTTAAGTCAGGAATCTGATGTACAATAGTTGTCATTGTTTATGTAATTTATACGTGTTTCTCGTTAACCGGATTTTTGTGACAAAAATGTCGGTTATTGATTTGGGGATGTACGGCGGTCGGGCGGCCTAGCGGGCGGCAATCAAATGTTGTCAGTGCATTAACTCATGAACCGTTCAACCAAAGCTTTTAAAATTTTAATATGTTGATACTGACAACGAAATGAAGGTCAAGTTCAATAAGGGCGATTTTGAATTTTACCGTTCAGGAGTTATGGTTCTTGAAAGGTTGAAAAATGGAGTTTCCAGTCGTGTCCGTGAATTTACCCATGAACTGTTCTACCAAAGCTTCCCAAATTTTAATATGTTGTTACTAATGACAAAATTGGGGTCAAGTTTAATAATGACGACTTAGACTTTTACCGTTCAGGAGTTATGGTTCTTGAAAGATTGAAAATGGTGTTTTTAAGTCGTGTCCCTGTATTCTCCCATGAGACATTCAACCAAAGCTTTTGATATTTTCATATGTTGTTACTGATGACAAAATAGAGGTCAAGTTCAATAATGACGATTTTGACTTTTACCGTTCAGGAGTTATGGTTTTTGAAAGATTGTAAAATAGCGTTGCCATTCACGTTGTTGCATTTACTCATGAACCATTCAATCTGATCTTTTCCAATTTTAATATGTTGATACTGATGACAAAATGGAGGTAAAATTTGATATTGACGATTTTCACTTTCACCATTCATCAGTAATGGTTTTTGTGATATCGCCAGGACACAAATAAATGTTAATAAATCCCGTTTGCTGTCGTTGTGACAGCCTCTTGTTTTCATATAGATTGGACCATTGGTTTTCCCGTTTAAATGGTTTTACACTAGTTATGTTGGGGCCCTCTATATAGCTTGTTGTTTCATGTGACCTAAGGCTCCGTGTTGAAGGCCGTACATTGACCTATAATGGTTTACTTTTATAAACTGTTATTTGAATGGAGAGTTGTCTCATTGGCACTCACACCACATCTTCTTATATCTATAGGTAGGCGGACAAGGGTAAAACCCTATTCCCTTTCATAATCGTGACTGAGACATAAAAATAAAAAATACATACCTGTATCCTCTTTTACAAATTGGTTTCTTTTTATCTGCTTTCATAAATGGTCCTATAAGATCTATTCCAACCTTTCCCCATACTCTTGGTGGGAACGAAACTGGAACCATCTCTTGGACATGTGATTTTGTTTTTTTGTTCTGAGACTGACATTCTGGGCAGTGTTTTATGAATTCTGCAACATCTTGCTTCATTCCTTTCCAATAAAATCTGAAAAATATACATTGTTTTATATATCTCCATTTAAGATATCCTCATCATTTTCATAAATAGCATGCACTGTTAAATGAATATTATGTAAAGAACTATCATTATTAAAAATCAAAGCACCAAAGGCGCTATAGGCAGTTAAGTAAAATAACTGGAAGGGGGAGAGTAGCCCCAAGAACTACACCTATATTTCATATGATTTGTTATATTGTCCCATACATAGATACATATGGTTTAGGGGTGGGGATCTCGACCGTTTCCAAGGTCTCAAATAGGAGGGGTGGGTGATCCCCTAGGACTCCCCAACAACAACTTTTTTCCATCATTTTTGTTGAGCCTGCAATTTACAGCAAAAGTAGGCGAGACACTGGGTTCCGCGGAACCCTTACAAATTTTTTAGGTCATTTGGCACAAATTTAAATGGTTGATCATTTTTTGCAAGAGATATCGTTCCTTATAAATTACGTATTATACTAAAAAGGTGAACGTGTCTAGAAATGAATTGTGAAATTGTAATAATTGCACCAAGAACAGCGAGTAAAAAACAAAAATCTACATTTTCCCCCGAGTTTCCGGGAGATTTCGAATATTGTACCCTTTCAAACTTCATTTGTTTCTATAATCATGCAGTGGCATAATTAAGAATTATCGAAATTAATTTTATGATGCAGATGAAGGCTTTTCTTATAAAAAAAACACATGGATATGATAAGAGGTTAAATCCACCACAAACCACATTTCGTTCTTTTTGTAGAAAGAGGGGGGAGATTGATTTTCAGTACAATATATAAGCGCAAATCATTAATTTACAAGAATACCCACTATAATATGCACTACAATTATTCGTTAGCCCTTAGTATTTATAATCTTAATGGGTTTAATACTTGAACATTTTTATTAACCCAACATTTTACTATTTTCGAGTTAAAAGGTGTGTGTGTGTGTGGGGGGGGGGGGGGGGGTTATTATATTGTTAATAAAATTAATCTGGAACTTTGTTAATAAAATTAATCTGGAACTGATCATTTACACGATAAAATAAATTATTTGATAATATAGTCCAGCTATGCTAGTTTCAAAATATTAAAATCTCGCATAAAAGTCGCAATAGATGTTATTATTATCGTAATGATTAAAATAACCTTACCTTGAATTGCATTTTTCATAAGTCTTATCCCTGCCAAGGTGTCCTGTGTGCATTAGCTTGATTACACTCTTTCTTCTTTCTCTGGTGATGACAGTTCTCACAGTCGCTTCTCCCTCCTGGTTGTTTATATACATCAAACTTTTGTTTTTGTCCACTTGAAATATCTTTGACCGTTTCCGTATTCTTCTCTTCTCACTTTCAGTTGTAGCTTCATCATATTTATTCTCCGCTAAGTACAGAACGAGCTTCTCGTACTCTGAAACTTCCATTTCTGCGATTTAACTGACTATAACACTCAGCTTATAAATGCATTTGTTGGTTCAGAAATGTACTCACGTGCGCTGAACCATGAACCCTGCATTTCAGTGAAATGGCAGTTTAAATACCAATCATGCATTTTGAACCGTAATCATGTTTATATACATGATTTATAACTAACAGTATTTATAATCTAACTTTTTTTATTGTAATAAAATGGAAAAAAAATACATGAAATTTTTTTTTTAATTTTTTGTTTAATGTTTTAACATTGTTCAATCTTATTTTTTCTCCAAATTATGGGGAACTTTCCGACTAGTTGAAAAATTCCGTTATAAATTTCAATCTTTTTTCCCCAAATCATGGGGAACTTTCTGACTAGATGAAAAATTCCGTTATAAATTTCTATATAAAAATGAAATTCTGATTCAACATTATATAAAACATAAAAATGAGGTTATGGTATTTTAGTCTTGTAATTGCTTGTAACAACAACTATATAAACGGAACATTGTGACTAGTTGATAAGTTCCGTTTGAACATTTTAAGCAAGTTTGCTATTTCCAATTTGGTATAATTCGCCGATGAAGGAGGAACTTTGTAAGTATTTGATAACTTCCTTTAGGCATTTGTGGCTAGGGACTTTTAGTCTGCTTCCGTTTTTTAAAAGTTCATTGCTGATATGGTCTTCCCTTTTTTGCAAATTCTCTGAATGTAGCTGTCTGACTATTTAATAAGTTCGGTTTGTAATTTTGACTTAATTTTGATTGTTAGTTCCATTATAGACTTATTTGACATAGAGGAACTTTGTGACTAGTTGATAAGTTCCGTTTGACTTTTGTGGCAAGTATCTTTTTTCCCCTTTGAAAACTTTAAAAGATAATATGTTACACTTTTATTTTGCATCAATTCTCCAAATGGAACTTTGTGACTGGTTGATAAGTTCCGTTGGAACTTTTGGGCTAGTTTGTTAGTTCCAGTTTTGACGAATTTGGCAAAAAGGTACTTTGTAACTAGTTAATATGTTCCGTTGGAACTTTTTAACTAGTCAGTTTGTTCCGGTGGAACTTTTAAACCAGAGGAAGGAACACAGTAACTAGTTGATAAGTTCCTCCGGAACTTTTCGGCTAGTTAGTTCTTTCCGCCCGGAACTTTCCAACGTCGGAACAAAAGAGCATTTACATATACACCTAACATCAAATATACTTCTTTTCAAAAATATACATAATATGATTGAATTTGATCTCGGAATATATATATATTCAGTGCCTGTTATCATTGTAACCGAGATCGTTTATATAATAGATAAATTGTCAGATCACAGATAAATTTGTGTTACGTTCTGTGCGTACTTATTTTCAAATATTTGTATTTAATCCTGTTCATAAAACGGAAGTATTAATTTTCAAATTACTTTATTTTCGATGTTTATACTACGAAACAAAGATATTATTTTTTTTTAAATCAACGAAGAGCGGTCCTGGTTACAAGTTAACTTAGTGTTGAGCAGACCAGTCAAAAGTTAACTTGGGAACAGGTCTGGTTTTGATCGGATTTGTCCAAGCAGAAGTTAACTTTGTGGCAGGACCGGTTTCCAAGTTAACTTATGTTAACTTTATGACAGGACCGGTTCCGAAGTTAACTTATGACAGGACTGGTTCGAAGTTAACTTATATCAATAGCGGACCTGTTTCCAAGTTAACTTTTTGGCAGACATAAAAACAGTCCTAGGACCAAGTCCGCTTTTCAAGTTAACTAGATTTTGGTCCTAGGACTGGTCAGAGCAGTCCTATATTCGGTCACAGGTTAACTTTGACCAGTCCAAATGACTGGTTATCAAGTTAACTTGCTGTACAGGTTAGGAGTGCACCCATCTGTATCAACTTAATTGGAAATATACTTTATTAGAGTTAATACAATGGAAGGCTGATTGTCATGCTTGCAACATACGAGTATACAAGTGACTAGGGTTGTCGTCTGTCAAATCCAAAGAAATAAATAAAAGGGAATCGGTGTGCAAGAGTTTGACTATTCTTCTGGTGGTCTATATTTTTCATCATTGTCTTGGTCGTCTTTAAAAATACCAAGCGTTTGAAATGCTTGAAATTAATATACAATAGACTGTTAAACACAACATTTTTTTAAATTTTTACTTTCAGTTTGAAGCATACGAATAACCTATACAGAGATAGAAACCGGATGTTTATAAACCACACAGAGAGTACACATAAAAACTCAATGTCGATTTTCTTATCATTTGATAATATTTTCAAATGTAAATTTAATTACACATCCTTTTCAAAAGACAATAGAGATCGGTTTGTAACTAAATTGTTCACATAATACATGTTATACTTACCTCGCTATATAATCCTATCTTCTTTCATTTCAATGTGTGGTTTTTGAATATACGTCTCGTATTAACGATTTATATATACCTGAACATAAAGGAATTATTCGTTATCGAGATATACCATGAAATATTTAAACGTAAATAACATTTAACAGTTACACCTGAGTGTATATTTGTTTAGTTGATTCGAACTTGTATAAAATCATTACATATTAATACATTAAATCTTTTATTATCCACATAGTATATTCGACAAGTTTATGACTTTTAATCATCTTTTAAGATGATAGCAATTTAATTTGTCAAAGGATGCATGTCAGAAATTGCATTTGTCAAAGGATGCATGTCAGCAATTTAATTTCTCAAAGTATAAAATAAAATGTCCAACAACAATAGAAAAAGGACTTGCAGTTAAAATGTGTATGCAAGACAGTATTATACGATATAACCATTAGAAAATTGAAAGATAAAATAACTATCTACCAAAGCATTAGAAAGAGGAATGAGGATTGACCCAATTACACTATCCTCATAACGATTTTTTTTTCAACAGTCCAAGTGTTAATTTTGTAATACTTTTAAACTAATGGGTTTTTTTCGAATTGAGAGCCAGTCATAGGATCTATCTCGGATTTCTACAAAAACAAAAGCTTTTTATGTCATATAAAAGTTAGACAAAACAGTAAGTATACATATACAAAAGCCTCAAGATTCGTCATGATACTTATTGTCCAAATTCGATGATTGTTTACTTACGTAATTACGTCATACACACTAATTTCTGTTAAATACTGTTGAATATCCCGAGAAGGGGAAATACATTTGATATATTATTTTCGGTATATATTGACACATATATATAAAATATCAAAAAACTTTCTGGAAATCAAAATCTATTTAAAGAATTTATAAATAAATCTGAAGCAAAAGTAAAAAGAATGATCGTCCTTTTTCTTCCCGTTGACATATTTCACATTTTTTTTATCTTTGTTATGAAACAAATTGAAAGTGCAAAAATTTCGTCAGTCCATTAATTATCCAAATGCAAGTACTATAAATAGATATTAAAGGTACCAAGATTATAATTTAAAACGCCAGAAGCTCGTTTCGTCTACACAAGACTCATCAGCTGTGACGCTCAGATTAACACAGATAAAAAGCTAAACAGGTTAAATGTTGAATAGCATTGAGGACCCGAAATTCCAAAAGGTTGTGTCAAATAGAGCTAAGGTAATCTATTCCTGGGATAAGAAAATCATTAGTTTTTAGAAAAATTTAAAGTTTTGTTACAGGAAATTTATAAAAATGACAAAGACGATTATTGACAATCGGGATGAGGATTTTCAAGACAAATTATCACGGGTAAATGACTCTGGGACAGAACAATTATTTTGCGTTATACTGCACATGCTGCATGTATGTTCTGATTATAATCATATCTTATATAGGGACTCACCATATTATATACCAGTGATCGTCATGGAGAAGAAGTTTTGAATTCATAGGTAAAAGCAAATGCACTTTATTGAATTATATGTATGTTCATAGTGAACAGAAACGCGAAAATCATGGAATTTAACAAAAAGAAAGAAAAAAGGATTATAGAAAAAGGGAGAGGGCTTAAGATAATTGTTCTGTCTCCAAGTGCCTACAACAGAGTTTGATACAGTTTTCTGAAATTCTCCAGACATAAAATCTTTTACCAAAATGCATCCTACAACAGTTATCATACGTTCAACCAATGCGTGGGTGTGTACTAGTATTATTGATTTTACTTTACTACAAAACCCACTTTCATTTTAATGCGTTATTATCGTAAATACGTCAATATTTAATACACACAATATTCAATGGTTTTACCAACCCATTATGCGTGTGCAGTCAATGTGAGCGTCTTTCAAGTTTTTAGCTTTTAAAAACCTGCTTAAGAGGCTTATCGACTGTGACATTGTTTTGTCAATCATTTAACCCGGAATTCCATCAGCTGTTTGGCACTGTGACTCAGCTGGTTCAACGAAACAATTTTTTGATTTTCTTAAACAGTTCATTAGCAAGAAATGATAATATCTGCAGAAAGTTAATTTGTTTTATGACTGACTAAGATGTAAATAACGGAACACTGCTAGGATAGAGTTTTGATCTTATTTGAAGATGTGATCATATCTCTTGTCACAGCACAGTTTCTCATCACAGCAAAATTGTACAAGAGAGGCAATTAATACCAAACAAACAGTCAAACTCCGTAAAAGCTAGAGGAAAAAAGACAATTAACACCAAGGCGAAAAAATAATACTAACAGACAAAAACAGTAAACTAATCACCAAATGTAAAAGTAAAACTGGATATATTCAGGAAGGATAAAGGGATCCTGCTTCAGATGTTGCAGCAATCGTTTATCCTATCTTAGGTCAAATTCGGTAATAAGTCTTAATCGGTTGGTCGCATTCCGGGGAAATGGAACGGGATTGTAGATTGTAATTGTAAACATGTCTGCTGTCATCTGTGACGCGGAATATTTACGAAGAGATGAGTTCAACTACACTACTGGGACATTTTTCTCTATATATTCCTTGTGAACAAGGAAATTGTGATAGGAATAAAAAAAAATATTCTGTGTTGAATAGTACTCAGGAACCAACCGATCATCTTTGGCTTGGTGTAAGTATATGGATTAAGTCTTAAGTCTACAAAATATTACGACATCCTTCAACACTGTTACTGCATAATTACATCGTGAACTATTCATCTATTGAATTGAATAGATCAATATAACCTTCTGTTATTCAATTTTGCAGTAACAATCCCACTAGAAGTAAGATTTGGACTGAATTTTGCAAAAACACCAATTGCCGAGTTAGGCATGTATTATATACTATACAAAGGTAACAAAGGAACAGGCCGGTAACAACCGTTGTCGGATAGTTTTGTTTGCACGAGTAGTCAGGTCAAGGTCCAAGGCGATAGCTGAGAATAGTTTTCTATGTTGTGTCTTGTGTACTATTATTTGTCTGTTTATCTTTTTATTTTTGGCCATGGCGTTGTCAGTTTATTTTCGATTTATTAGTTTGACTGTCACTCTGGTATCTTTCGCCCATCTTTTACAGAGCTATATCAAAAAGGATAACTTAAAAAAAAATGACAGTCAAGTACAGAAACATTACATGCTTGTAATATTATTTATATTTGTATAACAAAAAAATGATTACAACAAGATAATGTAATAGCTAGCTAACATCCTTTTGAAGATAAATAAAACAAGTTTTCTCCATTAAAAACAATATTGCTCATTTTCAGACAATTCTTACAGGACGAGTACATCATTCAGGTTACTTTATATAAACAATTCTTGCATTTATGACTGCATGACACCTTCGTCTCATTGAATCAATAAGACGTCGAATAAATTCTTAAGGAATATGGTTCATTTCCCTCAAAAGTGCTGTTTCCTGGGGATTTTGGCTATTTCTAATACATAGTTCGTCCCAAAGAATTACTATCGGCGATCAATTTGAAAAAAATGCTGTATATGGCAACAAACGAATATGGGTATTCTCCAGAAAGGTCAATGAAATGTGAGCCCCACAAAACAACGGCGTTGTCCTTTTGAAAAACATGGTAAAACGATGTCTTCGAAGAAATGGGAGCCAGAATGATACAAACGATGATTTTAAACTCGGTGCGTTCCTGGTTATTGCGCCCCATACCATAATTCCGCCAATATCAAACAAAACTGTTTCCTGTACGCATGCACCAGAAAATCGTTCATTACGCCTCCGGTAGATATTGGCTCTGACGTCGCTAAGTTTCAATTTGAAATCTAATTCATCGCTTGAAAGAACCTGCCTCCATGTTTGCCTATCCCATCTAACTGTACCCGAATCCATTGAAGTCGGGTCACTCTATGACGCTGCGTAAGGATATATCCTTTTAAATGGACGACGAGCGTTTGGACCAAATTTGCCCAAGCGCTTACGAACTGTTTCAGCAGATATTCGTTTGTTATGTACTCGTTGTATTTGTTGTTCAGTTTGTGACACGTTAACAGATTGATTTCGGAGACAAATGATGCAGTTGTGCATGTCGTAACGTTATGTCGTTTCACGTGGCCTGTCACTACTGGGGCAATCATCCATCGTTCCATTATCTCTTAGATGAGTCATTTGACTTACAAAGTCATTCTAGAGACATTAAAATGAGCTGCACTCAATCATTCAAGCTGACAAAATCTCAATAGCTCGTTCTCTCTTATTTTTTTGTAGACAGAGCATTGACTCACGTGTAACTTTTTTTTTAATTGTTAATGCGACCTTTTGTTAATAAACGTGTTCGACAAAAAGGACACCTCTATACCATCTCTATACGTCAGGTAAAAAAATTTATCTGTAATTTAAAGATCAAGCTTATTTTCATCTATATTATGCAGTTCATTAAACACTGATACCCTGACAAAAAACTGTACAAACTAACCTTCAGGAACACCTGCTCACCCTTAGATTATCCCCAGTTTTGGTGAAGTTTGTGTTGCTTAGGTTTAACATTTGTCTGTTTGTCTTTTTTAGCCACAATGTTGTCAGTATATTTTCGATCTTTAAGTTTGACTGTCCCTCAGGTATATTTTGTCCTTATTTGTAATTTGTACAACATTACAACTTGTACACAACTTATACATGTATACTTTTTAAATTGTTATTTGGATGGAGAGTTGTCTCATTGGCACTCACACCACATCTTCCTATATCTATTTGCGATCGATGGATTCGCTGCCTTATTTTAGCAATTATTTTCAAAAGTACTTACGTCTAGATTTCTTTCCACACTGTTCTTAACACTTATATTATTGTTATATGTGTAGCATTTACGAAACAAATTGGGTAAACGTCACTAATTCTTGAGAGATAATCGTAAACTTATTTTCATTTGCAAACTGAACATTTTAGAAAGATGAAAAAGATTAACAAGCATTATGTTTAAGTTGAGGACCGTGGTAAAGTAATCTCATCAGGAATATATTTTTTAACCTAATCTAGCAAACATGACATTCCTTTAGTAATTTATTGATTTTAATTGCTAACTGTATAAAAATGAGCAGACATAGGGTTCTTCATTTATTAACCAATTTCTCTGACATCAGTCTATTGTTCTAACAGTGTGGGTGATCTTACACTGAAACATCGTGTCCTCGTGGGATAACTATTAATTATTCTTTAAATATCACTCTTAAAGCGTATATCTGTCAATACATGTCAATAAACTGTATTTCTGTCTTTTTGTTATCTTATAAAATATGTAAACACTATAGAATCAAGAAATTGTAAATATTACTTATTAGTACAATTCCTCAATATGATAAACATTCATGTACACATAACACTTGTCACTTTAAACGTACAAGGACTTTTCCTTTTCATCATAGCAATTTCTTACTATTGGTTTTAGTATTATGAGGATATCATACCATCACTAAGTTTTTCTTTGTTTGATTAAAAGTGGTCAAAATATACATTACTCTAATGTGAATAAAGTGTAAATAGCTAAGACTGTAAAACTCCTTTTTTACTGCAAAACCAGAAACAAAATCATCAACATTATATGAAAAATGAAATATAAAATACCTCTAAGATTGAAACAATAATTTGGTATTTGGTATAGAAAAAAGTTCATTAAATTATTGGCACTGTTAATATCACAGTTATTCTTTCGGTGCCAACGATTAGACGATCACGGTTATAAACAACTTACATGTTAAACATCAAAATTGACATAATTATATAGTGAACATCTGTAGCAAGAGCAATTCTGTTTGGGCTTTAAAATGCGTACCACCAATAATTCTAGTTTATTGACAAATTGACGATAGATGCCAAATGTAATAATTTTAAAATACTCTGAACAGAATGAAAGGGAAACAGTTTGCACAAAATGTATATATAAATGTTCAATTTAGACCAATAATTGTAGTTAGTACACCGTCAATTGGAGCCTTGTGAAGTTGAATTATTGTGACATTTATACTTCATATTTATTCTAAATGTTATAGTCATTTTATATGAGTTGTAAACTCAAACATACTACAGTTATCAACGACAAATACTTAAATCTATTTAATATAAATAAGTTGTAATAATTAAACATTGCACATGTTAAATGAAATATTCATATACAAATATAAAATCTGGATTTAAAAAGGGGAAATAACAACCAATTTAAGTTAAATTAATTGTACTTATATTAAATATAAATGCGAACCGTGTGTATCTAATCATTTCCAGCTATTAGAGACAAACTACGAAATTATTTTCCTTAACTTCCGTTGATTCATTGTCAGATCATGAAACAGATAGACGTTTAATTAGAAATGGGTTAAGCTAGAAAATTGATAAGAAGTAGTGAATTCGTAAACGATAATCAACTCGCGACGAATTCTCTACTACATAGTTCTATATTACTATTGACAAGAAATTCCATGTGTCATTTATCTATGGTTATCAATTGCGTTATTTGGTCACACATTTATTTGGTTATTTATTCATCAATACCAATTTCTTGAATTGTGTCATTCTCAAACTAGTCAAGAACTTATTATCATGCCATTCATGGTTGCAACTTTCCTATATGTGGTTGTGTTGCTTTTTCCAAGTTTTTAGAATTTCTGCAGAAGTAGTCTCTGTTACTGTCATTTCATTCCTGTTCCTGCGAAACAACAAATAGTGAGAAGAAGATCCCTAATGTATTTTTCCGCGTCAGATGTATGTAAAATATCATATGATTTCATTGTTTAACACATAGTTTGAATAATGAATAATATTTCAAGTATAATAAATAGGCTTAAAACAAGTAGTTCAATTTCAAAAATAGGATCACTTTTTTTATATAATATTGTATATCAAAATAAAAGAAATTAAATTATACTTACTGTTTATCATGTATACATATGTATAACTACTCGTTGTTGTCAAATACTCTAACTTATGAAAATTAGGTTATTATGTATCTTTAAAATTGTTAAACATGTTTATATTACTTAACAATAATTGTGTTTGACGACAGATTTAAATGAAACTTAATAATGATTATCGAATATAAAGATATCTATAACAAACACTAAACATGCCTTAAATATAAGTTATTGGTCAGCAAAACATTAAAGTAGATATTTACAACACGTCGTTAACTTTCAAGCAACATTCCAGCAGCGCCAGCATACTGAGTTTATATTTTTCAACTAATATTATATATCCGGGCTTGTATTTACTATCATCATTTCCTTGATTGAGGGTTGCTGCTCACAAGAAAGCAATTTAACCAAGAGATTCACATAATGAGGTTATATAATTATGTGTGCGGCCGTCCTCACTAGTTGTTTGAACATCATGAAATATTCGTTTCACAGAGAATGACGGATATTTTCCTAATGTCGTAACTATAATCCCGTTCCCTTTCACTAACGTTACCTGCCAAGTTAGACTTGTAACTTGGTTTATACTTACATGAGCAATACGACGGGTGCCACATGTGGAGCAGAATGTGCTTTCCCTTCAAAAGTACATGAGATAAACCCACGTTTTTTGTTGGTTTCGTGTTGCTTAGCTTTTAGTGTTCTATTTTGAGTTTTGTCTACTGTTATTTGTATCCTGATTTGTTTACTTTGTATATACCTCTGGTATTTTTCGCCTTGCTTTTGTAGATGATAATAAGCGTAATCTTTGTTAAACTAATAACCTTTATAATTATTTATATATAAAAAAAAAAAGTAATACAAGAATAACACAGACATACGTTGGCAAACAGCAATATCAATGATTTGAACATATTTAAGAATAAATTGATAACAAAAAGCAACTAGCAACTAGCACATCGTAGCATATGAGTTCATGTAAGACAAGCATACATCATCAGCGTACATAAATATAATAAACAAATAGATAAAATGCATTCAGAATGTTCAGATATAACACATTACAGTTATCTAACCGAAGTATAGGAACAGTTTGTGTTATGACACATTTTCAAAATCAAAATATCGAGTGAATTTTTCCAAACTGATTTGACAGGTACATTTTTAAACTCAACTAAATATTGTGTAACTTGACAATATATTGTATTTGGTGATTATTAACGGATTAAAGCTTTTTTGAATTTTTTTTTTATGTTCCTTATTGTGAGGTGTAATTATGTTCTAACTTCAAGTACAGTGTATGATTTGACATTCTTATCACGATGTTGTATAACATATAACATATAACAAATGTCTTTATCGGTTTTCAATTCTAAGTTTAAGAAAATGCCTGAATACATACCCAACTGCTTAAACACGAATATACTGCCAATCCTGCTGGTATCGTTATAAAGAACAGTCGGCGTGGATACTTATGTTTTAGTCGCCCATAATAACTGACTTTCGTTAGCATAGTAAATGATGCTACCGACGACACTGATGGCATAGTAGTATCTAGGAATATTTGTTGAAATGGTCGTTTTTACATCAGAACCATCATAATTGGCTGATTTTATGTTTCCATTACCATTGATCCAATACAGTCTGTTTTCATCAATGTCTGCAACATTTTAAAACAAAATGTAAGATACTAATTCATTATTGCATTTATAATACGTGAGTGCTTCATCATCATTACGTTGGAATTATGAAAATCAGTTAGGAAGTTCACGGTTTGTTTCCTCTGATAAAGTGGTAATGTTTTTATTTGACCAGTACATATTTCACTGATAAATTATGGGTAGAATCTCGAAGACTACAAAAGGTAATGATGATAATTGAAGGAAAGATTGGCATTGAGAAAATAGCCCTCTTAACAATAGCGTAAACCATAATGATCATTTGTAAAAGCATACAAAGCCAAGAAACAGAAGTAAGTGTTACAGTTACTGTATTGGTTTGTTTGCTTTTTACTGGGTTTCAATTTCTAACATGTGTATATAAATGGTTTTACTTATTACATCTTCACAATAACATTTTGCCTAACAACACTTAACAATCAAATAGTTGTAAACATGCTAAATAGGAACGGTGATAATACTACAAATTTAACAGCTTTGAGAACACACGAGTCATGAGATAATGAATAGTTCCTTCGTTTTCTATATAGTGGTACATACTTTTACATGAAAAAGAAGTTGTATTTTATATAAATTGTGGCTATAAGATAATAAGTCAAACTTCTCATTACACTTCCATTTTATAATGTAGGAGATAAATACCTTCAATATGTGTTCAATTTCTCCATCGATGTGGATTGAAAATTGGAGGAGCTGATTTCGTATTAAAGGTATACACTGTTCAATGAACGCCAAATTATAAATATTTGACGGTTATGCACGTCTTTTTACAAAGCCAAAATGAAATCAGATTCGGAAAGTTCTTAGGTGTCAAAACTATGAATTAGCTAATACAAGTAGTACAATGTCAGAAAAAAAAACGACCAACTGCAAGGTTTTCTTTATTCAAAGCCAAACGGATACGATCTCTTATCAATTGATACTTAGAACGCGAGTCAGATTATTTTAATTTTTGAAGTCCAAATTACTGTGAAAGTACTTTAATTCGTGGGTATTATTGTTCGTGGTTTGACCAATGTTTACATGTTCGTGGGTTTTTAAATTCGTGGATTTTACTTTTTCTAAAAAAAAATAATTGAACAATTAAAGCCTTTAGAAACGAAGGTTACAAATAGTCTGGATTGAAGGAAAATTGCAAAGTAAACATTGACCTGTGTAAATTGTAGTGACAACACTAATTAACCCAAGATAAAGTGATCAACAGATTAAGGACAATCAAATGTTTAAATTAGGCCATAAAAATGTCGCCTAAAGAAATCAGTATCATCATGATCATAAACAAATGCTATAAACGTATCTTGAATTATCAAATAATTCTTATCAAAACCGAGCCCACATGAAATTATTATTTCCCATATGTAAGAGAACTATGAGGATATAAAATGAACACTTTATCATTCTAGCATATCAATACCGGAACTCTGACTTTCATAAAAAAAATACATATTTTTATGAGAATTAAAGGATCAAAAGTTGTACAGTTTAGGTTATTAAAGATTAAATGGGTATAATCTTGCAGGCAGTTGTAGTTCTGTGACTGCTATCAAAGTTTTCTCTGAATCGGGTTATTCAAAATTTCTGTACATCATATCAGTATTCAAACCTTCATAGGGATCTTTCAATGTCTTGATTTGGACAATGGTTGTTTTATTTCGTTGAACACTTAAATTCGTGGATAAAGTCATCCAGGAAAACCACGAAAATTGGTACCCCACGAATAAAAGTACTTTCACTAGTTTTTTTTTTTTTAAATACAATTTAATAAAATGAAAAGATTCAATGGAACCGTTTTCATGTTCGTAATTAAAATGACATGGGCGTTTGTAAACCATTATTATATGATGTGTTTTCATCTAAAAATAAGACAAACAGTCCATGAAATTTAGGTTTACAAGTGCAAAAGTGTATATAGTAAAACTCAGTATAACAGAAATGCAAAAACTTTAAGGTAAGTTCAAGAACAGGGTGAGTCCATAACTAGCGACTCTAAAGAGCCCGTGTCAATCAACAACAAATGAAAGTTTTTAACGACATTGACTGGCTATACAGCCCTTGCACGGTCGGTGTCGATCACCTTGGTCTATGTGCATATTAAACAAAGGACACAGATGGATTAATGACAAAATTGTGTTTTGATGATTCTGATATGTTTGTAGATCTTGCTGAACTGCAATTCTTGCTGCTTACAGTTATCTGTTTCTATAATGAAAGTGGCCCTGTAGTAACAGTGGACAATATTTGGCAAAGGCCTTACTTTGTTGTACATAATTGCTGTTAACCGTTTATCTCTATATATTATTATATTCAAGATAATAACCAAAAGCTGCAAGATTTTCTTAAAATTACCAATTCAGAACAGCCTCTTAACAACGGGTTGCATGAATGGTCTAAAAATTCAGGACAGATAGAAAGATCTCTTCAACTAATAAACAATTTTAACCTGTCAGATTTGCTCTATATGCTTTGGTTTCAGATATGAGCTTATTATATAAACACTGCATTTGACCTTAATGTTCTATTTTTAGCAATGTCGGTCATCTTGGGCAGGGTCATCGGACACAATTTTAAAACTAGATACCCTAATGATGATTGGGAACATGATTGGTTAAAATTGTCTACGACGTAGTTTCAGAGGAGAAGATTTCTGTAAAAAAATACAAAGACTATCAAAAATTGTCCAAAATTGACTATGAAGGGCAATTTCTCCATAAGGGATCAATTGACCATTTTGGTCATGTTGACTCATTTGTAGACTTTGCTGTTTGAAACTTATCTCTATCTATAAAAAATATTCAAGATAATAACCAGCAAAACACAGCAAAACTTCCTTAAAGTTACCATTTCAGGGACAGCAACCTAACAACAGGTTGTCCGATTCATCTGAAAATGTCAGGGCGGATAGAAATTGACTTGAAAGACAATTTTACCACGTCAGATTTGCACGTTTGGTTTAAGAGATATTAGCCAAGATCTACATTTCCCCCTATGTTTTATTTCTAGCTATGGTGGCCATCTTGGTTGGTTGACCGGGTCACCTGACACATTTTATAAACTAGATACCCCAATGATAAGTGTGGCCAAATTTGGTTAAAATTTTGGCTCAGTAGGTTCAGAGGAGAAATTTTTGTAAAAGTTAACGACGACTGACGACGGACGACAGACGACGGACGACAAGTGATGAAAAAGTTCACTTGGTCCTTTGGGCCAGGTGAGCTAAAACTGGCAAAATCAAACGAGAGATTTATCAACCAATGGACTGAATAGGAACTAACCGTATATTCTTCACTGTACAGGAAAACACGAAAACCCCTAGCCTTGCACACTGACTCAGTTTTACATTTTCTGTACGCGTTTACTAAACAAAGTGAAACACAATGGATCCGCCCAATTTCCTATATTGATACTCTGATTGTACATATTAATATATAGACTACAGTGTTTTTTTTATATAAGCATGTGTTTACATTTAATCACTTTACAAAATATAGATAGATATGCAACATAACTTAACATGTAGTCTATTACAACGATACGTTGAAATCTTAAGGAACAATATGCATCAACAAACCGTTATCGATGCAGTCAACTCGTTGTGCTGTAAAATTCACAATCATCTGTTGTTCAGTCAAATCGTATCTTGACTTAGATATTCCTGAAAAGCGATCAACCATGTATAACCATTTTAAAGAAAGTCAAACAAATTACATTGTACATGTTGTATGCATATTGAATATCATTGCGATGCGTGTATATGTGTGTGTAGGTGGTTATTTTATATATACAAAATTCAGACTTCATGTGACAAAAAATAAGGTAAGTATAAATTAGTGACCCTGAAATTGATAAAAGACAATTTCGGTCATAATTAATGCTTAATTCATTTTGTTACTGAACATCCATTTGCAACACAAGCAAATAAGGTAGGATTTGTAAAAAATTTGGAATTTATGGGTTTAGAAATAAAAATGTGATTAAGAAAACATTATTTTTTAATAGTTACACGGACACATAAATATTAATAAATTGATCAGTTAAAAATAAGACTAAAACTCTAATTCCCTCATGCAAAGTTGACCATAGATGATTTTGTCCATTGCCATGAGACGCACGAATCCATTAAGTGTCACGTTCATTCATTCAGCGCGAAACTCTTCTTGCACAATAAATCATATTCGATATTTAAAGTCAGACCTTATAAAAATGTGTTATTTTTTAAATTTTCGTAGTCAAAAAAGCCCGTTTTCGCATGAGTTTTTCTGATGCAGGGGAGTCAGCCGACATTGATTACATCCACCTCGGAATTTCAGAGAATTATTTGAGCAGAGTACAATCAAATCTTTACTCTATTGGTTTTAGTTCAGAAGTATTATAGATGATATCACGGGGAAGCAATGATGAGCAACAATTTACAAATGAACATTGACACATTATGCTTTCACTATGATATATGTTATTTTTTTTTCAGATCTAAATAAATAAAGATATGTGATGCATTTTAAGTTAAATTCGCTGGTTAATTGTCGTTTTCGAATCCATTACTTTTTATCAATTCTCTAGATTAACCCATTTCTAGTAAAACGACTGTTTTATGATCTGACAATGAATCAACAGAATTTCATGAAAAAAAAATAGTATTTTGTCTTTTTTATTCTATATTGGCTGGAAATGATTAGATCAAAACGGTTCACATTTATATTTAACTTAATGTAAGTTTATTTAAACTTAAATGTGTTGTTATCTTCCCTTTTTAATACCAGATTTTAAATTTGTAAATAATTATTTCATTCAATGTTTAATCATTACAAATAGTTTATATTGATTAGATTTTAATATTTATGATGCATTCAAAAAGACATATAATTAATATATTTTAATTCATTTTAGTCTTCTCTGGTAAGTTAAAAAAATTCAATTACCAACATTTAGAAACCTTTGATATTTACATATGCAGTAATCTAATGTGCACGTCAATGGTGTTAATATTTCCTATTTGATAGAGTTTACATCACACCTATAAGATGAATCAAAACATTTTATATCTAATTGAAGTGTAAATGTCACAATAGCACCACTTCATTAGAGAACATTTGATGATAAAATAGATATAATGGTTATTTTTAATTCAAAAATTATAATATAACTTTAGTGTAAACTTGTTCCCTTTCATTATGTTTTGATTATTTTAACGTTATAACATTTGGCATCCATCGTTAATCAGTTAATCAGTGAACTGGTATTATGTGGGCTTCGCATCCTAAAACCCAAACAGAATTGCTCTTGCATTTCACTACATTTGTATTCATGTATTATTCATTACTTCGTGTTAAAAATAAAGGCGTTTTGCAATAAAGTCTTCATTACATGACAACAAATTCATACGATTAATTGTGTTTATTTCTTATTAACAATGAATGGCGAAAGATACCAGAGTGACAGTCAATCTTTTAGATAGAAAACAAACTGACAACGCCCTGTATAAAAACTAAAAAGACTAACATACGAATTAATAGTTATCCCACAAGGACGCGGTGTGTCCGTGTATGATCACCCCGATGGCTGGATGCCATAGGGTGATTTAACACTGACACATCAAGTCCGAATGGGGTAATTATTTTACATCCCAGCTGTTTTAGATTAGACGAAAACCATTTACAGTTCATAAAATCTAGTTAAGAACGCCACACAACCATTATAATATAATTTATATTTATATGATGTATACCCTTTATGACCCCCGAACACGATGAGTAGATATCAAACAATGTCAAATCGTCCTACTTGCCAATCGTTCCACACTATATCGCCACTTTTGATTACCGACTCGCCCCACTTTTGAAAAAGTGTAAATTCAAATTGTATTCAGTCTGACAACTAACTTATTAACGAAAAAGGTTTAAACTCCACTGAATAAAGTTCTGCCAACTCGCCTCACTTATAACAATATCTTGCTCCCTTTAAGTATGTTAAATTACTGTTATAATTTCGTATCCAGTCGACCAGGTGTAGTGGTATGTGTCGTGGTTTGATATGCTAAAGGTCTTGAGTGCAAATCCTAGCATATACACCGGATTTTGTCTACGTGAATTTTGATAGATAGTCTTTTCCGTATGATTAACTATAAGTTTTATAGTGGATTTGACATTCCCGCCTAAATGTAACAGAACAAAGAAAAGCATACATAACAAAAAAACTCAAACTGGGGTGATCTGGTAGGGTTGATCCGGCTCAGATCACCCCTGTTAGAACAAAGGAGCTGGGATGTAATACATAAGACACAACATAGCTATATTTTGTCAATGTCAATTTCATAAGGAACAACTAATTCCACAACTAAGGGTTCATTTAGGGATTAACTTCTGTTTGAAATTTGTGTTACAATTAACATAGCTATCAATGAACAGTCTGCACATTGATTGTGCAGTATTAAAACAGTATTATATCAATGTAATTGAATATGTATAAAAAAAAATTGTTTTCTGTACAAAACTGGAAAAGACCACAGTGAAACCTCGTCTATCACCTGTTGTTTATATTCATCGTATTATTCAAACTGTGAGAGGTGTACTGTTTTTGAAAGGTATAGTATTGAATCTCGAATCTCATTTTACAAACAAATGCTCATACTATCAAAATAAAATCATGGCATAATATAGTGGGAAAGTCAGTGACGATGAAGAGTTACTTCCGGTGTTCACATGTATGTGCGCTAATTTAACGAATGTTAGTGAAGGTAACATTGCTCACATATCAACATCGGTAACAAAATTTTGTTTTGTTAATTATTTTTTATTTTTTTTATTATTTTCAAAAGGAGCGAAATAAGACATAAGAGGTCTCAAACACCACCTGCAACTCGCTCTAAATGCTTTCGTTTAGATAAAAAAGGAGAAAAAACGACAGATGTGAGTTAGAGGATTTTTATTATTAAAGTATTTGTGTATGGAATTGATATTTAAAAGTAAACATACCACATAATATCACCTTTAATATATCTTGGAAAATAAACATATTCGTGTCTGTAATCGTAATCCAATGCATATACCTCATCTTGCCCATGATCAACCAGGAAAAGGACAGTGAGTGTAGCAACATCAAGTTCCATTATATTAAGAGAACTCGAAAACAAAACGTTTTCACGGAGCGCTGAGAAAAAGAACTCAACGTGTAATATGACCTTTTTTTTTACAAACAACAATAAATTATGATCAACGTATTTTTTTTTTATTGTTTTATGGTTACATGTCTGACCCTGTCACATTATGTTGTTGTGTGCCCCAAGTTAGAAACATGAAGATTGAGGTTGTTGCCTATTATATTCATTTTTCTTTTAAAGTGTTTCAACATATATATGTAAAGAGTTTCTATAGACCTTTGATATAGATAAAAAAAATATTTCCCGTCATTAAATTGATGTAAAAAAGAAGATGTGGTATGATTGCCAATGAGACAATTCTCCACAAGAGCCCAAAATGACACAGAAATTATTAACTATAAGTAACCGTATGGCCTTCAACAAATAGCAGAGCCCATACCGCATAGTCAGGTATAAAGGCCCCGAAATGACAATGTTTAACAATTCAAACTAGAAAACTAACGGCCTTATTTCTGCAAAAAAAATAACGAAAAACAAATATTTAACACATATACAACGAAAACCACTGATTTACAGGTTATTGACTTAGGACAGGCACATACATTAATGATGTGGCGGGGTTTGATATGTAAGCGGGATCCCAACCCTTCTTCTAACCTGGGACAGTTGTGTAACAGTACATCATAAGAAAAAACTATAAAAATCAGTTGAAAAAGGCTTAACTCATGGTTGATAATAGTTAAATTAACTTACAATTCGCCACTGAGACATGGCTAACTTTTAAATATATCCTAAACTAAAGTTGTGCATCCATAATTGTGATCGCAGTAATGTACGGAGGAAGTAAATCATCTAGTCTCTGTCAAAAAAGAAGGCACTTCATAGATAACAAGAGTTTAATCGGGTAACAACGGAATGTGAATCAGGAATGTGTCAGCAAAAAATTGAAATACAATTGAAAGTAATAAATCAATTGGTTATATTATGCGTCTAACAACTAGTCTTAATGTAGATTCGTCAACAAAATTATATTTCCGTATAAAAATAAAGAAAAAAATTAAAGAGACAAAGTGTGTTCATACACTGAGTGTCTCAATTTATTGTCGGCAATAAAACAAAGATTTATAATCGCATTACACACCTACGTTACACATGTTACAAAGTGTGAAACTTTAATTGTGTAGGAAACATCAATAATGTCGATAAACTAAGTATCCATTTTTGTGTCTCTAAAGATCATTTGAAGATATAAAGAGCAAACTGTTATAACCAGTCTTAAATTTTCTACCTATTTCATTACTGAGGGAATTTTACGGTCGCCATCAGGTTCTGATGGCCATTATGACAAAAGTGTGTCACAAGTCATATCTGATATTCTTCCTCAGTCATAATAACCTTCCTTCATTACCGAACTGAACAAAGAAGTAACACGACGGGTGCCGTATACGGTGCAGGAAATGCCTACCCATCCGGAGCATCTGATTTCACTCCCGGGTTTAAGTGGTGTTTCTTATCTATTATTTATAACTGTTGATGTAAATGTCCTTTGGTTTTTTTAGTTGTTGTTTACTCTTTGGTTTTGATTGTTATTGTCTTTTCTATATTTACCCTTTATATTTTACTATTTTCACATTATTCTCAGTTATATGAGATACACCTATTTTTCTATACTCTGCTTTGTTCAATTTTAAACTTAATGGATTATTAATTGAAAAATATTTTGTTCATAAACAGAACTAGTTTGACAGTTAGAAAATCGCATTTCGTTGCAAACTTAAGATTAAATTACAAGATTTGAATAATAGTTTGGATGACTTCCCAGTCTTACAATAGAAGCATTTCACTACATTTGTATTCATGTATTATTCATTACTTCGTGTTAAAAATATAGGCGTTTTGCAATAAAGTCTTCATTATATGACAACAAATTCATACGATTAATTGTGTTTATTTTTTATTAACAATGAATGGCGAAAGATACCAGAGTGACAGTCAATATTTTAGATAAAAAACAAACTGACAACGCCCTGTATAAAAACTAAAAAGACAAACATACGAATTAATAGTTATCCCACAAGGACGCGGTGTGTCCGTGTATGATCACCCCGATGGCTGGATGCAATAGAGTGATTTAACACTGACACACCAAGTCCGAGTGGGATAATTATTTTACATCCCAGCTGTTTTAAATTAGACGAAAACCATTTACAGTTCATAAAATCTAGTTTAGAACGCCACACAACCATTATAATATAATTTATATTTATATGAGTTATACCCTTTATGACCCCCGAACACGATGAGTAGATATCAAACAATGTCAAATCGTCCTACTTGCCAATCGTTCCACACTATATCGCCACTTTTGATTACCGACTCGCCCCACTTTTAAAAAAGTGTAAATTCAAATTGAAATCAGTCTGACAACTAACTTATTAACGAAAAAGGTTTAACCCCACTGAATAAAGTTCTGCCAACTCGCCTCACTTATAAAAATATCTTGCTCCCTTTAAGTATGTTAAATTACTGTTATAATTTCGTATCCAGACGACCAGGTGTAGTGGTATGTGTCGTGGATTGATATGCTAAAGGTCTTGAGTGCAAATTCTAGCACCTACACCGGTTTTTGTCTACGTGAATTTTGATAGATAGTCTTTTCCGTATAATTAATTATAAGTTTTATAGTTGATTTGACATTCCCCCAAAAAATGTTACAGAACAAAGAAAAGCATACATAACAAAAAAACTCAAACTGGGGTGATCTGGTAGGGTTGATCCGGCTCAGATCACCCCTGTTAGAACAAAGGAGCTGGGATGTAATACATAAGACACAACATAGCTATATTTTGTCAATGTCAATTTCATAAGGAACAACTAATTCCACAACTAAGGGTTCATTTAGGGATTAACTTCTGTTTGAAATTTGTGTTACAATTAACATAGCTATCAATGAACAGTCTGCACATTGATTGTGCAGTATTAAAACAGTATTAGATCAATGTAATTGAATATGTATAAAACTTTTTTTGTTTTCTGTACAAAACTGGAAAAGACCAGAGTCAAACCTCGTCTATCACCTGTTGTTTATATTCATCGTATTATTCAAACTGTGAGAGGTGTACTGTTTTTGAAAGGTATAGTATTGAATCTCGAATCTCATTTTACAAACAAATGCTCATACTATCAAAATAAAATCATGGCATAATATAGTGGGAAAGTCAGTGACGATGAAGAGTTACTTCCGGTGTTCATGCGGGAAATGGGACTCAATCCATTAACAAAACCGTAGAATGAGATTCAGACAATAGATTTATCATTCAAAAGAATTTGCAGTTTTATTTCCATCAGAATAGATATTGTCACATGACTGCCAAAAATATAATAAATCTAAAGACTACCTCTTATCCAAAACACGCAGGTAATCCCCCTGTTTGAAAATAACTGACACAATTGCATCCTTAAGGTTTTAATTGGTTGAGATTTAAATACATGTGACCAAGAAACATTTAGACATATGACTATATGTAAGAAATTTTCCTCTATAAAAACTTAGAATATCTGTATGTTTGTTAAATAACTATTCTAATATGATGAATACATTTATTTGTGGTCCTTATATTTGAACTTTTATAATATTATTTTTTAAAGGCAAATGAAAAATGTGATATTATATTGTAACTACAGCTGATATATTTTTTGGTAAAATGTTAACACATATATATTTACATGATCTATTGCCAAGATTACTGAGGCCGGGATAAGGTACCGATATTTGATGTTTTCATAACTAACAAATGTACAGATTTCAATAAAAAAAAAAAAAAAAAAAAAAAAAAATCCTTTTTTCTCGCCTTGTTAACGTAATTAAAACTTAAACAGGATGTGAAATTCAACAATGTTCTAATGTTTTTGGAGTTATTTCATGACAATATGAGGCAAATTACCAGTTTTTAACCACAAAATGTATTAAGTGTGATGACGTTTCATGGATTTTAAATATCTTTTTCACAAAAATGTTGATAGGTAGAAGGCTTTACTCCCTCTCTGTCATTCTTTGTTTTTTAATGTTGCTCAGACTCTTCGTATCAATAATATTCTGTAGTTGTTTGATTATTTGAAGTGTATAACAGATTTAAGTACATTGAACATTGAAAACGTGTTTTTCTATGGATAAATTTGTACATATAAATGACTTTAGTCGTCTAGAAGCGTCCCCCTTTTTTTCCACTTTCAATAAACTTTAGTTGGGCAAAACATATTGTCTAAATAAAAAGCTTTCATTAAGGACGTATGTTAATCTATTATGGAACGCCAACACTGTCTTATTATTTCCATTTTTCATTATATGTTGTGCATTTACCTTTATATGATGTGTATTTACCTTTATATGATGTGCATTTACCTTTATATGATGTGCACTTGTCATCATATGATGTGCAAATATCCTTATATGATGTGCAAACATCATTATCGTATGTGCAAACATCGTTATATGATGTGCAAACATACTTATATGATGCGCATATATACTTACATGATGTGCAAATATACTTATATGATGTGCAAATGTACTTATATGATGTGCAAACATTCTTATATGATGTGAAAATATACTTATACATGTATTATGTTGAAAGATCCTTATATGATCTGCAAATATACTTATATGCTGTGCAAATATACATTGTACTTATATGATGTGTACATATCATAATATGATGTGCAGTTTCCCTTATATTACGTGCAAACGTCTTTATATGATGTGGCTGTGTCATTATATTATGTGCTTGTAATCTTATATTATGTGGTTAGGTTTACTTCATTATATGATGTCAAAACGTCATTATATGATGTGCGTTCATCGTCGTTATGGTGAATGAACATGATTACGATTAGAATAATTACTGTCTACGTCATAACTGATTCCTATCTGCTTCTGCGGAGTAACCGTTACTACTAATTAGGATCAAATATGTTGCTACCGATTGGCAAATGGTTGAGACTTGAGATAAACCTTGGCATGTTAGTACCTCGTTTTAAGATGCAAAAAAATCAGATCTGATATTGTTGGAAAATTGTAAAAATGTATATGAATTGCAAAGTTTTGTTTAAATCGCAAACTTTTAATAATAAACATACGGAGTCTACAATACGGTTAAGGTTATTGAATTGAATAAATAATTCTTTTATGTCATGCTATATGATCGTTTTAACGAGGGAAGGCATTATATTTGTCAATTTCGGTATACCGAACGTTAGCAATTTTTCTATAAGAAGATAATACACGAAGTTTAGTATTTTCATTTATGTAATATTGCCTTCTGATCATGTTAGCTGTTCGAGTTTCTCTTTATATATTCTCAAGATAGACACAAACAATTGGGAGTAAATCGGACTCTGATAGAGTAATGGCTCATATAAGGAACCGGTCATTTGTAACCAAAATAAAATGGATAGGAAAAGTGGCATTCAATTTTATATAGTTATAAATTTGCCGCGGTATAATGTTATGGCGAATTCTTCGTTAACCGTAGGCATCAATCTTTACGCCTCGTTTCGCTCATCTGAATTGTTAAAACCTGAAAATTTAGTTTCAATAATTTCTTCTAGCAGAGAATTTTTCATCTGATGCTATTATTGAATGAAGGTGTGGTACATATTAATGAAACCACAAACGGCAAATCCAAACTAATATAAAAAAGAAGATGTGGTATGATTGCCAATGAGACAATTATCTACAAAAGACCACAATGACACAAACATTAACAACTATAGGTCACCGTGCGGCCTTCAACAATGAGCAAAGCCCATACCGCATAGTCAGCTATAAAAGGCCCCGATAAGAAAATGTAAAACAATTCAAACGAGAAAACTAACGGCCTTATTTATGTAAAAAAATTAACGAAAAACAAATATGTAACACAAAAACAAACGACAACCACTGAAGTACAGGCTCCTGACTTGGAAAAGGCACATACATAAATAATGTGGCAGGGTTAAACATGTCCTAACCTGGGACAGTAGTATAACAGTACAACATAAGAATATACTAGTTCCCTGAAGTCGCAAACAATTTTCATAAGTTTCAGTACTTTAATTATATATGTTCTTGTCTATACCTTGCAAGAAAAGGTTTCTCTATTATCAGTTATCAAGATAATAGCAAATAAAACAACAAAACTCTGAAAAGCCAAAACTACCAAAAAAGTACCTTTACTATAGAGTATATTCAGACACATTGCACTATTTGTTTTTTTTTTAAATCTATTATGTTTCCAGGATAAACGCAAAATATTAAAAGCCGCTGCCGTAAATCTTCACTTTGAAAAATTCAAACACCACTCTCTATATGTAAGAGAACAACAGGTCTCAGTAAAAAATAAATAAATGCAGTGTTTTTAGTTCATTTAGATACCAGATTAAAAACGCTCAATTCTCTGGTTTTGTTGGATTGATATACACACCTTCAAAAATTTGAAGGCTGAAATGTCATTGGCTGATGTAATATATACAAGGACAGAAAATAAAATGACGTGTTGTCAGATCCTTGTATCCAAAACTGAAACAGATGATCTGTACATTATATATTAATAAATCAATGTGTTAGACACCGACTCTAGTTTGAGGGAAGGAGCACGTGTATTTCCTTTTTCGAAATTAAAAAAAAAAACAAAAAACATGGTTTATTTTTTTATTTTTTTAAGTTTCTTCATTGTTTTATTTTTTCCTCATTTTAAATAGAAACAAACTATTTCGCTTCCCTTCTGAAATAGATAAAATCCTTTTCAAGAAATTTAGAATCCAACATTTACAAAACAACTTGCCTCCCACCCTCACATAAAAATATCAATGGTCGGTACGTTAGCCCTGTTTAATTAAGTCTAGAGGTGAATACTAGTATATGAGCGGCTTTCCACGAAACCTGTTATGTTGCGGGTTACTGCATGTCTAGTGGTAGTACTTTCGTCGTAGCATGTTCGCCTTGAGTGAGAGAGGTCGTGGGTTCGAACCCCGACCGGGTCAAAACCGAAGACTTTAAAATTCTTATTTACATGCTGCTTCCCAGCTAATTATATAACCACGCGGGATTAAGGATTAAGAGCAAAAGCTGGTCGGCTCGGAATCAGAAAAATGTGTCCGGGTAAGGTGATATACATGTCTCCCTTCGGAATGCTACCTTTTGAACTAGCATGTTCAAAAATCCGGCTGAGGGTGTCGGTCTAGTACAAAACAGGGTTAATAATTATACCACATTAACATGTTCTTGTACGAATATGCATATATCAATTTGCCGCTGGACCTCAAGAATTCACCCATATTCATCAATAGTTGAAACTGTGAAATATATGCAGGAAAAAAACGTAAAAAAGCTGCACGTTAATGTAATACACCGAGTTCAGGTTCATTACATATCTCCTTTAATCCATTTCGGGTGAAAGTGATGGGCGCTCGGTGGTCGAGTGGTTACATTGTCATTTCGTGGCCTTTTATAGCTGACCATGAATATGCGGTATGGTCTTTGATCATTGTTGTAGGCCGTATGGTGACCTATTCCTGTTAATGTCTGTGTCATGTTGACCTCTTGTGGAGAGTTGTCTCTTTAGCAGTCATACCACTTCTTCTTTTTTATAAGTAGTCGAACTGCTGTATCACTAGCATGTCAACACTTAGGTGTGCGATTTCAAATCCCGCACGTGGCAGGTAAGCTCGATTCCAATCTTAATTGACCAGAATTGTATGCTTTCCAAACGAAGGTCAGGGGTCTCTCCGGGCACTTCTATTTCTCCACCAATATAAACTCGACGCCACGAAATAGCATGAAAGTGTTGAAAGTGTCGCTAAATAACAGTCAATATATTAGCAAGGTCAATGTATGACATCAGTATCAAGAGATAAAAATAATAACTATTTACAGTATATAAAAAACAAGAGAGAGAGGTTTCAAAATTACTAAGCCATCTGCAGGACAAACGCACGTGTTTATATATTTTTTTATAAACGAACAAGCTGAAGTTGACATTTTACAGAAATCTTATACATCCTTCCTGTTTTCAAGTTTTCGTACCATGACTTAAAGCCTTATCGGATAAATGGTTTTTGTCATATTGAAATATCCCGTTTTAGTAACAACAATTCCCAAATAGTTATTTTGTTTTATCATCTCAATGTTAGTATCATTGTAAGAAAATCGGAGATTTTTTTGGCTTCCGTCCAAAAAAAACCTCACTAAGACATTAATTTTGAAAAATTTCCTTTCAAGTTCCAAGCCTTACAATAATCATGGAAAGCATTTAGTTGAGTCTGCAGGTCCTGTGCCGTTTCAGCCAACAACACCGTGTCATCTGCAAACAATATAACAAAGCACTTAAGATATATTTCTAATTCTCTTTCCAGATCTTCTAATGTAGTTCTGTTAATGTAATATTTCTAGTCACTAAGAAATTATTTTAGTCAATCAAAAGTAAATAAAATAGGAAAGGTGATACGTTTTCTCCTTGTCGAACACCATTTTCACAAGCAAGCAAAGTATTCTGAATTATAATTACTATCGTGTATCTTCGGTACAGCGGATATAGCTTTCTAGTTACTTCGAAGCATGACAAATTATATACCGTCCATTCATTTAACTATGCACCGTACAAAAGGATTCATGTAGTCAGCTATACACAACGCTTCTTGTCGGAATAAAATATCGAAAAATAACAAAATATTTCAATGCCAATTATTGAAACAGCTATACTTATTACGCACAAACAGTGGCCTTCTATCAGAAAAAGAGTTGCAATGAATATAGAATCATATCGGATGAGACGAGCGCCAACTTTTTTGACAAGTCTTTGCACATGTTTTTAGTAAGGATTCTTGTTTTGGGCAACTATTGAGACTTCTCTAATCAACCTACGACCAAATCATTTCTTAGAACAACAAATATGTTTAGATTGAAGTACACATTGATATAATGTAAACAAAACAAAGATTTTCGTACCGTGTCAGAAGAAATATCGATCACGACCCCTTGGTTAGTACCTATATCCGCTGTACCGATGATCAAAGGAGACGCCAGCGAGTGGGTAAGTGCTGAAACAAAGAGTGATGACACAGTAATAAGGTGGACACAGTAATGACAAAGTAAATGCTTTTTATTCTATTTTTTTTAAAGAGACGAAAAAGAGGAACAAAATGCATAAGACGGGCGTCACCCCATTCATCTCGGTTGGAAAATAAAAATATTAAATACCTTAAATTGGAAAAAGTGTGACAAAGTGTGATTTTTTAGTGGTTTTTTTCCCCTTTTAACTCAAAAACTGTATCGTCTACGTAAAATCCGTTGCCATTACCGAAAAGGATCAAAATAAGTACCACAAAGGTAAAATCCGTTCTAATCGGACGAAAAATTAAATCTAAAACACTTCATCGGGAATCAACTCCTTGTATCTCAGAAATCGTTGACGCTACTCCAAATCTGTTGACATACTATTACTAATGATTCAGAATTGTATTAGCAATTAAAACAATCTCCATTAAAATAAGTTGAAAATAAACAATCTGTATATGCCAATATGTGCTCATTGTTGAAGACCGTATGGTGACCTATAGCTATTAGTTTCTGTGTCATTTGGTCTGTTGTGGAGAGTTGTCTCATTAGCAAAGATACCACTTTTTCATTTTTTATAATATACCCACATAGCCATTTCGCATTTTGTGGGCACTACGTCGACTAAGCTTGCCGTCTTCGAAATTGGGTATTTTCTCACATAATTGGCGTTTTCTGTGGAAAAAAGATTGGTTCAAAGATAAACTAAAAGTCCTATCACACATATTTCCGACTTGGTATGGTTTTAGAGGAGTTGCGGCTCAATGAAATCGGTCTACTCCTTTATTAGCATAGATTATATGATATACTAGATTTAATATCATTGTACATATTCAATACTACATTATACATCTTACCATTCACAGATTAATATTATTCAATAACATTTAATAAAACAAACCATCTTGCCATAGTATGCATCAGTAGATAATTTTATAGCTATTGTTATAAAATATTTTTGAAACAGACTGTGATTTCAATGGTGTCTTTTGCAATGAATAGAAATAAGCAGATGTGGTATGAGAGCCACTGATACAACTTTCCATCCAAGTCATGAGTATTTGTAAGAGGAAACACTTATAGGTCATAGTACGACCTTCAACACGGAGCCTATGCTTAAACCGAATAGCAAGTTATAAAATGCTCTTAAATTTGTTAGTATTTTCTCCACAGCCAGAGATTTCTTCAACTAGCTCCTATATTAACTGATGTTAATCTTCAACCGAAATGTTTGAAACGTTGATTTTGTTAAATTGCTTTGTCTTATTTTCCCTATAAATTGCACTTTCGCTAGCGATTTACACATATTTGAGCCGGGTTAATAGTTTACAGAAGCAGATCGGAATCAGTTATGACGTAGACAGTAATCATTTTAATCGTAATCATGTTCATTGACCATAACGACGATGAAAGCACAGCATATAATGACGTTTCGACATCATATAATGAAGTAAACCTAACCACATAATATAAGATTACAAGCACATACTATAATGACACAACCACATCATATAAAGATGTTTGTACGTAATATAAGGGAAACTGCACATCATATAAGGATATGTACACACCATATAAGGATCTTTGCACATTATATAAGTATATTTGCACATCATATAAGGATCTTTGCACATAATATAAGTACATTTGCACATCATGTAATAATGTTTGCACATCATATAAGAATGTTTGCACATCATATAAGAATGTTTGCACATCATATAAGAATGTTTGCACATCATATAAGAATGTTTGCACATCATATAAGAATGTTTGCACATCATATAAATATATTTGAAATTGAGAGACCATCCATTTCAAAGTCAAAACTAATAAACACCTTACTTACCGACAGCAACCATGAAACATTCTTTAACGAAAATTGTCCTCTAGGAACTACACATAAAACAATTAGCCAAGGTATTATAGAAGCTGCTTGGTTCCTCCCATCAAGAGAAACAAAGAACTTTGAAAACATCACAATGTTTATGAACTTAAGAGGGAATTCTCAGACGGAGCAAAAACAGTTGCATTTACTCTCAAGACTATCCTCTGTAATGGTAATTTAGTCGATTTAGACAATCTTCAGGACACAAATACACAAGACACCTTGCATAGTTTGCAAAACGTTGTTTCTGGTGGTGTTGTTTTGGCTTTAGATGCATACAAATATGACCAAAGAACGTCTAAAGAAATATGTCAAAAGTATTCAAAACAGATCCCTGAGCAAAACATGAAAACTAAACTGTGTCCTTTGGCAATGAATAAACAAAATGTGCCCGTATCTGACGTTAAAAAGGTCTTATTGAAGCAATTGTCATATATGCTTAAGAAGACAGATGCAGCACCTCTTTCCACAAGGATAGTTGCAGAAACTGACTCAGATTGTAACCGGAATTAAAATTCAGATGACCATAGAAAAGCAAAAGAAAAGGCTACAGATGTATTAAAACTAATTCCTAAAGAAGTGATTGATGTTAAAAAACTTATAACTCCCTTACAAGGAGAACCATGGCATATCTGGAGCAAAAATTCTAAAATTGTTAACAGAGCATCTAAATGCACTTCCCCTCAAGAAAGGTCATCGTTTCAAGAAGAGATAAAAAAAAACAGCGTCAGTTACAACTAAAAACCCTAGAAAATATGCATGAATTCATGAAGATGACAGTTGATACTTTTGGAGAGTTTTTAAACAATGATCACTGTTTTGGTGTGGTCACTGATTGGATGAAACTTATGTTGAATGACCGATCACGAATCGTGACGTCTAATTGTTTAGCACGCTACCAGTATGATTGTCACACACTTGAGTTAGCTAAAAGTGTAAACAAAGATATTAGCGGAGCAGAAGAACAAGTAAAGAAAAGCAAAGCAAATCTCAATAGTGCTCCCTTTCGGTTCGAACATTTAATGAGAGAATGCTGACAAATTTTTGAATCAGTTGAAACATGTAAAAGTTACGAGGATGGAATAAGTATAAATGCAACTGAAATGTTATCAACAAAGCTCCCACAAATTGCAGCCAAACTTCTTTTACTAGGTGAGCCTTTGGAAATTCTTGATGGCGATACCACACATGTTCCATTAATGTGGGTTGAAGCTGTTCTTTATCACGTCAAAGAATTGATACATGATAAAAAGCTCTTGTCTATATCCGTTGTTGGCCTCCAAAGTTCTGGAAAATCCACACTACTCAACACACTGTTCGGGTTACAATTCGCAGTAAATGCCGGTAGATGTACAAGTGGTGTTTTCATGCAATTAGTTCCCGTGAGCAAGGGGAATTCTGGGTTTGAATATATTGTTGTCTTTGATACAGAATGATTACGTTCTCAAAGATATGACGGAACAGGTGAATGAAGACATGATAATATGCTCGCTACTTTTGTGATCGGTTTAGGAGATATAACAATAGTCAATGTCAAAGGCGAAAACACTTCAGAAGTTAAGGATATCCTACAAATAGCAGTTCATGCATTTTTGAGACTAAAGCTTGTCAACAAAAAACTAAATCTTAAGCAAAGCTGTTTATTCACATTCATCAAAATGTTTCAGATGCCGGTGCAATTAGTAAAATGCTGGAGGAAAGTCAGATGTTTGTTCAAAGCTTAGACGAAATGGCAAAAGCAGCTGCCGAACAAGAAGACGTCGCAGATATTCAAACGTTCAGTCAAGTTATTGATTTCGACTGTGAGAAAAATGTTTCGTATTTTTCAGATCTCTGGCTTGGAGATCCACCAATGGCACCTGTCAATCCAGGTTATTGTAATTGTGTATGTGAAGTTCGAAATACAATCCTTGACAATCTTGCAGCTAAAAGAAAGACATATTTGACTATTACAGACACAATAACGCGCATCAAAGACATCTGGAATGGGATTTTAAAAGACGACTTTGTATATAGCTTCCGTAACAGTTTGGAACTAAAGGCCTACAACGAAATTGAAAGAGTGTATCATGCCATTGTATGGGAACTTGAACAGTTTCAGTATGAATTCGTATCGACAGTTACAATGGGCAAACTCAGTCAGGAGTGTATCGATAATTTGGACGCCTCCGTAAATGACTCTCTTCGTACCTTTACATCGGAATTGGAAACAAAAATGAACACTCAAAGAAAACGGTTGGTTTCTTTTATTGAAACGAGCAATTTAACGGAAGTCATGATTCAGTGGAAAGAAATGAAACTAAAAAGGATGAACGTAATTTCTGAAAACTTGATAATAAAATCCAAAACTGACATGAATAATATAAAAGAGGAAATAAAAGCAAAAATGATTCAACAAAAAGAGAGAGTTAAATACGAAAAACAAATAAATGAACTTGCCCAAAAATTTGCCAGGAACTTACAAGGTATAAATCCGAGTAAAGAAGCAATAAAAGATACGTTTGACCAGAGGTGAATGATCTGGTTGAATGAGTTGAATTTTAAGGACATTAAGAACTCATTTTCAGTCGCAGATCGAATTGAATCAATGTTATTTGAAGAATTTCAATCTGAGCTGGGTTTCATGCACAGCAGAGGGGATTGCGGTGTTGTTAAAAGGGAAAATTTGAAAGGGAGTACTGCGGATTCATTAATATTCGTTGGATACCAACTTTCGTGGATTTCGTGGGTACAGAAGAACCACGAATTCAAATGTTCAACGAATTATACATTTTCTAAAGTAATGAATGTAGACTTTGACAAAACCACGAAATTAGATATCAACGAATATGTAAGTTTTCCTCAAACCACGAAAATTAGTACCCACGAAAATAAATGAATCCACAGTATTAAGAGTACTAGCATTTTGGATGAACATATTAGCGTCAGGAACATGTTAAATACAGATGAGCAGGAGGTAGAATCGATTGATGTGTACAGGGAGCAAGCTGCATCAATAACTGATGATATTTTCCACCAAATAGACAGAAGAATACAGGAACTCCGCAAGCTTGATGTACGGTTTGATAACTTGCATATCCGGCAAATTCTAAACATAATATCACCGAGTTAGATCAACAGTACGACTCAAAACATAGTCCTCGAAGTCAAATGGAGGAATATAAACACACAGTCTGGACTCTTTTTACAAATCTTTTTGAGCAAAAAACAGAGGACATGATAACTGTTGGCTTTTTCAAAGACGCTATGTTGAAAATTGTGACTGATCATGTTTCTACTCTAATTCCTATGGATGTTGCAAACAAGGTGATGGTCTCATTTTCTCGGGAAAAGTATACCTTGATGAAAACAATTATGATCGAACTAGCACGAAACGACAATTTTGATGCATACATGGCCTTTGTTAAGGAACCAGTTACTTTTACTAGAGATTGGCTTTCGAACTATTTGTACAAATACATTTTCCATAGCAAAACTGATGATATCCACCATTACGGCTTACTTGCAAAGAGCAGAACAACTAAAATATTCGAAACGGTATAAAAGGCGATATCTGAAACCACAATACTCTTAGAAAAGAAGGAGAAAGTTTGTTCATCTAAATGGATACATATATTTGTTAGTAAAATGAAAACATATGATGTATTACCAGTTACTGAAGAGGTCTTTGTCCATGTACTTGACCGAAATATATCCGATATTTTAAATTTTAAGTAGGTTCTTTTCGAGGAAATGAACAAGGTAGAAAACCATGTCAACAACACATTTTTTGACACCACAAGCGATAACGTGCAGTGGAAGAAAGACGTTTTTGGTTTAATTATGGAAAAGTTATGGGGCTGTGAGGACAAGTGTATGTTCTGTTCAGAACCATGTATGATTACTAATAAATACCATGTTACGGAATGCAGACCACATCAATGTATACAACATCGTCCAAAAGGCATTAGTGGCTTCACTTACGAGTGGAACAAATCACTTGTAATTAACTTTTGCAATGAAATAATCCAAAAGGAAGCTGACTATGTGGCCTATGACATAGATGAATATAAGGGTAAATCACGACAATATAAAGACTACAGAAAACATTACCCAGACTGGGACATTCAGCCAACACATGACACGTCAAAATACTGGATGTACGTTATGTGCACTTATCAACAGAAACTAACCGACAGATATCGAAAGAAGACACTACCCGATATTCCCACTATTTGGTACGGTATAAGAAGCCATAAACAGCTTGTAAAAATGTTTCACAAAGTGCGTTATAAAACAAGCAATGAACTTCATATTGTGAGAAATATCACTAATATTTTCCCTTATTACTCTTTGATGAATTGACAAATTTTCATAAAACTGTGCATAATTTATCCTTGTTTAAAAAAAAAAATATTTGCCATGAGCATGGTTTTATTTTGACCACTTCTACAGACAAATTATCCAATAAAATGTTCGCCCCTTATTTTCTGTTTACAAGCTTAAGGACCATGAAACTCAAGTTTCAACATTTTAAATAGAAACACCAAATAAAAAGAATCGAGCTTTAAAACAATTAAGAACTATGTTTATATCTCAAAACCAATTTCTGGACTGGAATGCAGGGCAAAATTCCTAAAACTGTCATATTCTAGGTGATTTTTTTTATCCTTTTTTCTGTATGAAACCAGATGTAAAGCACTATATATAAGGTGGAAAAGAAAGTGGTGTCACCTTTTATATGTATTAAAGCTGTCAACTTAATATAACAAACAGCAAATGAATATGTACTGTTCTTTTTTGTGAAATTTGAAACTATGTGAGCACAGGAATTTCAACAGTTCTTTTTATGTTCAAGGAGTTTAAAATAACAGTAAACTTTTTTGTCACTTCTTATTTATTTATTTTACTTTTTTTGGTCGCTGTTATTTGATTGAGTACCTAGATGGTCCAACCGCAGCATATGTAACGTATATTATCCGTAGTAAAAATTCGGTAATATAAAAATTATCTATTGCCTAATAGTAATTACTTTTGTGGGATTGTTTTAACATTTAAGACATACTGTGTCATCTATGAGATTTCTGATAATTTCTGTATTTGTATATTTAAATGTTTTGATTCATTATTTGACAAAGTAGGTATATTTAGAATCCACTTTAATTAAAACGACATTTGGTTTGCATATAAACTAACATTTGTTATAAGTAAAAAGATTAATTGTGTTGCATCTAGTGATATTTCATTGTTATATATTCTAGATTAATTCATTCTTTAATCAAACTGATGAAATTATATGGTTAGTCTGTTGTCACATCATGCACATAACCATTGCTAAAATTATCCTTTTTACAATCGAAAATCATTACCATTTTTTTATGACAAATATTTCGTCTTATATATTAGCAAAGGAAGATATGTTTATCAAAAAAAAATGTTGCTATGATTGATTGTAATCATCGATTGTTACCAAAATGTTGTCTTTTTTTTGTCACAAAAAATGAACATACATGTATATGAATGAATTATTTATTTTTATTTACATGTGAACGATATATATATTAATAACATAAGAAACTTTCTTTTAGTAGTTTAATTGTAACCACAGTGTAATACATTTTCATTTTAATTACCGAAAATGGACCACTTTCGGTAATTAAAAAGAGAATGTATTACACTGTGGTTACAATTAAACTACTTCCAAAATCACATAGTCATCATGAGACTTACATATAACATGTATAAACCTGAGTGCCAATGGAGGGTCTGCTGTTGGAAAAATGGTGATAACCTGACATAATTGGATAAGATCATGCATTGTTCTATTTATCAACATAAAAATTAGAAAACGGTCCCGAAGTTTGTGATGATAATCATCCATGGCGTAATCTACCATCTAAAACAGGAATGCGTCCTTTTAAAAGTATTAACGTTTAAAAACAGAATGCATATTAAGAATTAAACTGTCAGTCAAGAACAATTGAGAGGTCTTTCCTTTTGTAATGTAAAATACATGTTCCAATAGACGTAGAATGTATTGAAAAGGTCAAGGTCAACCGTAAAAAGCTTGAAAACACACTAAAAATCCATTATATAAGGTTAAAAACACTAAATTCGATATCTGGGACATGACCTTGACCTTTGGATCTTTGTCAAGGTCATTAGTCCCCAATGTCATTGCTGAAGACCCTATGGGTCTAGGACCCTTGATTATATAGTAAAAGCTGATTTTGTCTTTCCAGAAACCTAAAACAGGGGTTATGCCCCTTAAAAAAGGTTAAATTTCTTTGGTCAAAATGTAACAAAGTTGCGCCGTAATGACCCAAACATGTTCCACTATTTAAAACTTCTGTAAGTATAATAGTTTCTGAGATTATCCCATAACCAGGTGTTAGGTCAAAGGTCAAGGTCAACATACAAATTTGACCTTCAGGTATTTTTCATACATGAATTGATGATGAATGGTGAAGATCCTAGGTGTCTACGACTTACGGTTTCTGAGTTTTGGTGGCCAACCGACACCGGTTAATTTTGATAGGGGCATAACCCTTCGAATGATTCGTTGAATCTTTTCGATCCAATAAAGTTAACGGTGCCAATTTTCTTGCACCAGATGCGCATTTCGACAATACATGTCTCTTCAGTGATGCTCGTGGTCAAAATATTTGAAATCAAAAGCTTAAATAAAAGATGAAGAGCTATAATCCAAAAGGTCCAAAAAGTATAGCCAAATCCGTGAAAGGAATCAGAGCTTTGCATGAGGGAGATGCATTCCTTAATTTATAAGAATTTCTAATATTTTGTAACAGCAAATTTTAATAACACAAAAAAAACGTATTTTCATGCCAGTACCGGAGTACTGGCTACTGGGCTGGTGATACCCTCGGGGCTTATAGTCCACCAGCAGAGGCATCGACCCAGTGGTACATTGTAGTAATAAAGTTAACGGTACCAATTTTCTTGCACCAGATGCGCATTTCGACAATACATGTCTCTTCAGTGATGCTCGTGGTCAAAATATTTGAAATCCAAAGGTCAAATAAAAGATGAAGAGCTATAATCCAAAAGGTCCAAAAAGTATAGCCAAATCCGTGAAAGGAGTCAGAGCTTTGCATTCGATCCAAATGTAACAAAGAACCAGGGTCTCACTCTGGTCCTTAACAAATTTCACCCTTCTTTTTTTTTCTACAACATGTACCTATTACGGTTATGGTGTTGGAACGATAACAATGTTTTTGGGTTTTGGAGGGATTACTCCGAACCGACAAAATATTTCGACTCACAGGGTGAGTTCCGGATAGGTATTCATGACACCGATACAAAGTGTGAATATGAAAGCGACACGTCTTACGGTAAACGCGGATAAATTTGTCAAAGTTTGTCGGACAAAGAATAATAATAAACAGAAGAAATACAGTAAGGTCTTTCCCTTTTTGAAAAAGGAAAGACCTTAATAAACAGAAGAAATACAGTAAGGTATTTCCCTTTTGAAAAAGGAAAGACCTTAATTAAGATATTAATTGAGGGGGCGAAAGATACCAGAAGGACAGTCAAATTCATAGATTGAAAATAACCTGACAACGCCATGGCTAAAAAATACAGAGACAAACAGACAAATAAAAGTACAGAAGATACAACATAGCTTATGATACATTGCGTTTAGTTATTGGGAAATATTGAAAACAACACGTTATTAATTTCTTGCGTCCGAAGCGCTTTTCTGGATTAACCTTCATCAGGAACGCTCAAAGTGAAACATTTGAAATCCGAAGAAGTATAAGTACCGAAACCGTTGAAGAGCTGTATGTCAAAAATACCTAAAATAAATAGCCAAATTCATCTAAAGCCAACTTTGCCTGAGGGAGTTGAAATCTTAGTTTCTTAATAATTTATAAATTTATAAACGGACAATTTTAGTAAAGTTTGTTTAATCATGTCAGTACCGAAATACTGACTACCGAGCTGATGATACCCTCGGGGACTGATAGTCCACCAGCAGAGGTATCGACCCAGTGATGTAAAATATTGAAAACAGCACGTTATTAATTTCTTGCGTCCGAAGCGCTTTTCTGGATTAACCTTCATCAGGAACGCTTAAAGCCAAACAATTGAAATCTGAAGATGTATAAGTACCGAAACCGTTGAAGAGCTGTATGTCAAAAAAATCACGGAAAATTAGGATATATGTGTTAGTGCTAGTGTTTATTTTTATTGATTGTTAGCTAAGATTATAACCAAATTAACTGTAGTCTCTATGTTCGTTAGAAAAATGCAAATGTATGAATGTATTTTCAACGTTTGATTTACTTTGTGAATGAAAAATAAGTTTTTGAAATCCCTATTCTAAACTATATTTTGTTTTTCGCGTTTCGAGTTATTATAAACTAAATGATATAATTATATGTCCAAACTGTTGGGTATAATATATATTTAACCTATAGCTGTACAATGTAACCTATTGAAGTGCAACCCGAGTATAAATCCCAATAACCGAAAATTATACCATAGCTATCCATGGTATAATTTTCACAATTATACCATGGTTTGGTGTATAAGGAATTCAAAAGAAAAAAAAATGTCGAGACCTGGCCGCGGCCGCCTGAATTTTTTGATAGAAACAACAAAGTTAGTGTGGGGCCACTAAGCTAAACTGCCCGCTTTGCACCAGCTGAAATAAATGATTGCTTAGGGTGGGAATCGAACCCACATACACCAACTCTGTTGTCCTATATTTTAAATGAATCAAGATTCGCTCCCAGAACAAACAAAAAAGTTTAAAAATATGTTGATTTTCGGTTATTAAATGGCAAACTTTCTATAGGTTCCATGGTACAGCTACATTTACATGAATCACATCTAACCGTTTGTTTGGCAAGGCAAGATTTTTGGAGATGGAGGCGACAGGGAGCACAGCACGCTCCTTTTGAAGAACTTTAAATATTATGAACAAATAATCTTTTAATTAGTACTTTCAAAAGTTTGCTTGCTTTACCCCTCCCCCACTTTAAGGTCAAGGAACAGTAAAAGGGCTATGTCGCAGATTTTGCTAAAAATTTGCATACAACCTTGGGTCGTTGAACTTCAACTGAAAATCGAAAAAACAATACATTTACCTCTTTTATTATCTGAAAAATTGCAGATTGATTTCTTTTATCAAACACTGCTGACATGTAGACTTTAAATGAGGCTACTCTATGTTGGCCGTTAAAATTAGAAAGCGTTTGTCAAGTTAGGGAGCTACCATTTGATTTTTAGGGGGTGGGGGGGGGGGGGGGGGGGGGGGGCTAGGATGAAATTTGAAACGAAATAGGCAGGATAGGAGTTTTGGGTAAAAAAAAAGGCAGGATGAGCAACTTGGTAAAAAAAAAGGCAGGATGACCATTTGTGTAAAAAAGTCAGGATAAACTAGTAAAAAAAAAGGCAGGACCGAATAGAGTAAAAAATAAAAAGGCAGGACAGAGATTACAACTAAAAAAATAAGCAGGACAAAACTTTTCATCCTACCCCCCCACCCCCCCCTAAAAATCAAATGGTAGCTCCCTTACTCTAAACGGGAATTTATATATGTTAGATATACTTCCCAGCTCTAAATGAGCGATGTTTTTTTTAAGTATATCGTCGCATGTTAATGAATTTTATCGAGAACATTTTGAAATCCTATTTAATTAATGTACGCTATTGGCAAGAGAGGATGGGACTCCGGGATCGGGTGTTTTAAGCTCGGGATTTCGAAATTGACTCTTTCGGGTTCCGGGAATTTATTTTTTTTCTTCGATTTTCGTGTTTTAAAACCCGGCATTACGTGATTTCGTGTTTTTAAACCCGGGATTGCGGAATCAGGACCCCTCCTACTCCTACCCTTCCTCATGGACTTTTAGTTTAAAGTTAAAGTGGAATAATTCATACAAACTCTCAGACAGATTCTTGTGAAATTAATTTCCTTAACATCATTAGTTAATATAAAATAATTAAAACATTTCGAGCATTTTGAAAATAAATAATAAAATTAAAAAACCTACCTTTTGCAATTCAATTGTATGTAAGTTTGGGATTGCAGCAATCTTCCAAAATATCAGAAATCTGTACTAGAAAGTTCTTGTGTCCTTATCCAGAACATCTTTAACAGTTTTTTTCATCACCAATGTAAAGATGCATCCACCGCTGTTGAAAAATCTTTTCAAACTGAATACCGGCCGTGCTAGTTTTAAAAAGTAGGCGGATCCTTAATTGAAAGGTCCGAAAAGGGTTATTTTACAGATTCTTATTAATTTAAAAGTAATTTCGATGTAAACAAACACAAATATGTGAAATACACAATTTTTAACAGCGAAGAATGCAATAGGTTAAAACAGATATTTCATATTTTTTGGACAGTTTTGTGGTGTTTCGTAAATTATACCATAGCTTTTGTTGAAACCCCTCGGCAACCTCACTCGACTTCGTCTCGTGAGGTTAATGCCGGGAGTTTCAACAAAAGCTATGGTATAATTTACGAAACACCACAAAACTGTCCAAAAGATATGAAGTATCTATAACGTATATTAAAGACTTCGTTTGAGAGATTTTACAAATATTCTTGATTTATATTATTTAACTGTAATATCTTTTAACTCTATGAATTAAAGTTATAACCATTAGAAACTTTCTGTTATTGTTTTTATTGTTACCATTTTTTATAAATAACAAGAGTGCACACGCTGAAATTTCTCGCCTTCTTTACTAATCATTGATATTATGTACTAGATAGTCCTAATTTTAAGCTTTATTACAACTGTCACATAAACTTAACATTAACCAAGAAAACTAACCATTGACCAATGAACCATATAAAAATAAGATCAAGGTCAGATGGACAATGCCAGGCAGACATGTTCAGCTAACAATTCTTCCATACAACAAATATAGTTGACCTATTGCTTATAGATTAAGAAAAACAAATCAAAACACAAAAACTTAACAATGAGCAATGAACCGTGAAAAGGAGGTCATGGTCAAATAAAACGTGCGCAACTGACAATTAGATCATAAAATATTTCCATACACCAAATATAGTTAACTTCTTGCATATCATAGAATTAGAAAAAAAAGACCAAAACTCAAAAACTTAACTTTGACTATTGAACCATGAAAATGAGGTCAAGGTCAGATGACACCTACCAGTTGGACAAGTACATCTTAGAGTCCTTCCATACACCAAATATACAAGACCTATTTATATAATTTATTTGCCTCCTATTGGAGAGTATGAAACAAAGCAAAGACAATTACAATAAATCATATACAAACAACAAGAACTATGATTTACATAGAGACAGTCAATAAAGACGAGATCACGACGAAATGTTCAATTATTTACATATGTTCATCACAGTTTGAAAATAGTTTATGTACTTCTAGCAGCAGTTGCGGTTATGTAACAATTTACAAGAATTGTAGATAAAGTTCACACACATGAAGTTAAACTGTTCACTTTCTTCATTCTGTAGATCAAATTCGGTGTCACAGGCAAGGATACAATTAAGCATTTTATTGTCAGTCATATTTCCTAAGTGAACACTAAATGTAATCGGGTTTATGTCTATAACACTCCTCCAAAATTGATCTCGAGCATCAACTGTATAGTCACATGATAGTATTGCATGAGTACAAGGATCATCAAAAAGTTTACCACATTTATCGCACAGTATTCTGTTGTTTTGTAAGTTCTCGCGTATAAGACAGCACGTTGATGTTACAAAATGGGCCTGTCTGCGCATCAGTGGGTGACGTAGTGCTACTCTCCACGCCGCATGCGGTACACAAAACGAGTGAATGTCTTTAAAAACAACAAAATCAGGATCCACTGCCATACGATGATGCCACTTTACTACCTCAACCTGGTAAATTGACGTCTTGACTATCGATTTCCAAGTTGCCGAACTTGGGAATTGTCCATCATTGAGAAACTGATCTAGATATTTCGATAAACCATATTTTGTGAGTATTTCAATAATGTCACAAGCGAAACCTGATCTGGTGTCATATTGATTATATCTAGCATCAATGAGTCTACGGAGAAGAATACGGAATGAGACAGCTGAGTATGGAAGGCGACATGTTCTTCCAAAAAACAACAGTTTTCGTTCACATATAAAACTTTCAATTGAAAGCCATCCTAACAATGACACACACATGTCGCTTCTTGTTCTTCTTGGTAAACCTTGTATAAATTTACAAATATAGTGGTGAGTTCTTTCAAGCATCAGTACTTCAGTGCAGGTAAGTTTTCCCCAGAGTTCACAACCGTATAGTGCTTTCGGATAGCAGAGCTGACGTATAATCTTTGCGCATACAATTGGATTTACAATGGCTGGGTGTATTCCAAGGCGTATAACTGATGTCGTTGTCGAGCGCAAGGTGCGGCAAGCTTTAAGAGTTCTGTCCATAGTTTTTAAAGATGTATCTAGTTGAATACCAATATGTCGAGCAGAAGTTACATAGTTGATCGGTTCATGGTATAGATATGTTGGAGTAGAATTTCTGCGTTTACCGAAATGTAATAATTTGCTTTTTGCTGGTGAAAAAGTGAAACCCCACATGTTACTATAGTTCTCACATATTGTTACCATCCGTTGTGTCGAAACGCAGTTTGTAGCAATAATAGCAATATCGTCTGCCTGAACTGGAGAGCTAGCATTAAGATCATAAAAGAATGCACCTTCTTTTGAAGATTCTAGTTCGTTTATAAGGTCATTTATAAAGATCAAGTACAGTTTAGCTGACAAGGAACTTCCCTGGCGAATACCACGCTTTAGTTCAAACCATTTAGACAATTTACCATTTGAAGACACGGCACCATACAGATTAGTGTACATACTATCAAGCAAAAGCCAAAGTTTACCATGAGCTCCATACTCGTGCAGTTTTAAACGAAGTCCATCATGCGGAACAGTATCAAAAGCTTTCGTGCTGTCTAGTAAAACAATATAAATAGTCCCATTCTTTTCAATATGATGAAGAGTTACTTCTTGAAGATTGAAAGACGCATTTAGGCTGCTTAAGAGCTTTTGATACGCTACTTGCTGTCCGTTTGGAAAATCTGTTCGTATGCTGGAGAGCTTGATGTCGGTTAGTTTTTCGAATACTTTTGTAATACTTGGTACTAACGAAATTCCCCGATATGAATTTGTATCAGTTCGGCTTTTGTTATCACCTTTATACAGGAGGATAATCATACTTTTGTGCCATTCTTTTGGTACGTAGGCATATTGCAGAATCAGATTGAATAAATGACATAAGTGTTTCATTAACAGTTTGCCACCAAAACGCAGGTGCTCGTAAGCAATGTCATCATGACCACATGCTTTGTTACATTGTAGCTTATTACATATGTCATGTACTTCCGAAAATTCAAAAGTAATCCAATTGGCTGAAGTGTCTTTAGTAGCACTATTTCTGATAGCCTTTACCTTCTTAGAAATTTCATTTTGACGATTACTATCTTTGTAGTTTGTAGGCGAAAAAACAGTGCAAAAATGTTCATACCAAATATCGCATATATCGTCAGAATCAGTATAGAGAATGCCATCTTTCTTAAGCGACATGCATCCGGAAGACTTCTTCTTTCGTCTGTTTAAAATGGTCCATGCCTGTTTTTGATCTATATCGATTTCTTTTTCTAACCTACGTGCAGTTGAACTTTCAAACTCATCAAATGCTTTTCGAAGTGCAGCACGAAAAAGTCTTTTTGAAGTTTTATATGTCACAAAAGCATTACAATTGTTTTCATGGCAATGACATTGATTTATCCATTCTTTTCGAGCGGATCTCATGTTGTTACGTAAAAGAGTCAGGTTGTCATTCCAGTATGGTTTCATGTAACCTTTATAATTGATGTGTGGTAAAGTTTCAATCTCAGCAGTTTTTATAGAATTGATAATTTCATCGTAATAACTTTCAATCGTTGATTCGTTAATTTGACCACTAGGATACTCTAAAGTCCACAGTTTTTGAGATACTGCATAAGAATAGTCTGTTACTGTGCCTTTATTTCGCGCACGGTCCCATGCCACTTTTGGACGATTTACAAACACTGGAGGTTGTAAGTTAGCTCCCTTTCCACGAAATTCGAACGTACATAGTACTGGATGGTGATCTGAGATAGAAAAAGTATGGTTGTCTAAGACACTCGCTTTCCGAATGTTTTCAATGTTGTCAACGTTAATTATAATGTGATCTATTCCTGTAGCCGGACCTCCATGATGCGACTGAAACGTACAAACGGGTCCTGTGCAAATCGCCTCCATATTTACAGACACTAGGTTATGTTCAATCATAAGTGAACGGAAAAAATCACTTCTTTGGTCTGATGAAAACATGTATCTTGGTCCATTGATTTTCGTATTAAAGTCACCCAATAAAACTACTGTCCCAATTTCCTGATAAGTAGTATATAGTTCAAACATATATTCGACATGTTCACGAAAGAAATCAATTGAGTGAGAAGATGCAGGTAAGTACGCACAAAACACAAAAAATGTTTCACAATTTGGAATATTAAGTTCAATACCAAGGAATCTAGAGTTGTTACAGTCTATCACCGTCGTATATGGATAAATGACTTTCGAGACTAAGAATGCTACTCCTGATCTATCATTTACTCGTAAGGATTCAATATTTGATTCGTCCACGCCCTTCGAGATAGACACAAAGTTACTATCTATTGAGTCAAGTATATGCAATTGATATGACCGAAGCCAATGCTCAGACAGAGCACAAATGTCAACATCATTATTACGTAAGACTTCGGAAAGATACGGAATGCTAGAAAAGATTCCTCTACAATTCCAACACATGAAATTTAAACTAGTCGTATCCATGATTTTTGTTGTCAGGTACCGAAATTGAATGTTCTGCTGCAAATTGCTCCCATGGCAACCACGGTTTAACAAAAATGCCCTTTGGCCAGAATTCAGGGTTCTTTATCAGAGCTTCATCTTCAGCTGCGACATTCAGATGAGCAGATGCACTCCGTCTGTACTGTTTGTCAAAATATCGTAAGAAAGTCACCTTAATGTTCCGACTGTCTAAAAATGAACGCATTGCATTTTCGGATGAAGTTCGTTTATCGATTCCGCCAACATAAAATCGGGATATTCTCTTCTTGTTTCTTGATACACCTTTAAATTCGGAAGTTGGGGGATTACATACGGATCTTGGAAAATGTACAACAATCTTTTGTGTAGAGTCGTTTTCGTTTTCAGGGTTCTTTGGTGCAAGTGTTGTCCTTTTAACAAATAACGCTTCAACTTCGGGTTCCTTTATTTCCGGTGATTTTTGTACTACATCTGAGACTGATTCATGTGCATTTGATTTGCATATGTTCGAGCGTAGAAATTCGTCAGATTGCATTTCAGATACAATTTTGGCATATGATTTTTGTATGTTGGTCTCATTCGTTTTTGCATTTCGTTCAACTGTGTTGATACGTTTTCTAATATCAGTTATTGATGAGGTGAGAGAGGATGATGACGAGTCATATTTTTCTATGCTGGTGATAGTGTCTTTAAGTTGCTCACTTAAAACCTGAACTTTGGTACGCAATGAATTTACACCGGATGCTTTCGAGTCAGATATTTTGGTAATTCGGATACATTCAGAGTCGAGTCTTGACTTGGTTTCATTACACAATTTAATTGTCGCCTCAAGTTTTGACTTGCTTTTCTCGGCTTGAACTTTCTCTGTGGAAATTTCCAATTGTAAGGACTTCACTTTATTGGTTAGTTCAATAATGACGTTTTTGTTTGTTTCGTGTATTTTTGAGCTCTGACATAGTTTTTCAGACATATCGGTAACTGTCTTTTCTAGTTGGGAATTTTCATCCTTCAATCGTGAAATAGTAGATTTTGATAAATTGAGCTGATTTTGAATGTTAATTAACCTTTCATTTTGCTTGTTAATTCTACTATTCATCGATCTGTTTTCTGTTTCAAGTTTGTCTAGTTTTTTCGTTTGTCCCTTTCGTAGTTTTTTCATGTGTCAATTTCATTTCTATAATAGAGCTTTCTATTTTAATGATAGTTTCTCGCATACACAAATCAGGTATTTCTACAGGAGTAGACGAAACCACGTTTACATCTAGCAATTAGCTCAGAAGTCTTATTGTATTACCGATGAAAGTGAAATACACAGTTTGGACAGCGACTCTTCAATGATAGCAAAACATTTTCTTAATATTGGTTCTTCTGAACATTTAGTTGATGATTCAGTCATACATTATGAACAGTTGCCTAACGAAAATGAAACAATTTTCCAACGCATCGAAAATGAATGCAGTAATCTACCAAGAGACTCCTTTATCTCATGTTTATGTAATATTTGCAACAATAACCCCGACTTATTAGAACAATTAAGAATGCAATATTTTATAAAGGCAAAAGATAGAGCTGACTTTCCTTTTGTTTCTGCAGTCTTAAAAAAACGAATTCAACCAAAAACAAAAAATGGTGAACCTCTGGTACAAAAGCTTGGACGAGATAGTTTTGTCCTCAGACTTGCCTCAGTCGGAGAGTATTGCGATGACTTGAAAGAATCCTTAAGCAGCAAATCCTCTGGTAGAAATAATTCACTTTATACCTTGCAAAGTACATACCAAATAAAGTTATCCTATTACTTATAATAAGAAAGAATTAAACATTACAAAAAAATCTTAACTTTATTTTTAAGTAGTCACTGAACCATGAAAATGAGGTCAAGGACATTGGACATGTAATTGACGGAAACTTCGTGACATGAGGAATCTATATACAAAGTATGAAGCATCCAGGTCTTCCACCTACTAAAATATAAAGATTTTAAGAAGTGAGCTAACACCGCCGCCGGATCACTATCCCTATGTCGAGCTTTCTGCAACTAAAATCGCAGACTCGACAAAAATGAACGAAAATAAACGGAGTAAATCATTACCTATTTCATTCATTAAGTTCCGCTTGTCCATGATCCCGGGACTAACGTATTGGAACTTTATAGTTGGCCCGTGACTACAAAAAATGTTATTCTTTTAATTTAATTTTTTGTGTTTGTAATGTACAGAATGTATAAAAATATATAAAAGTTTCAGAAAAATTGCATGTTTACATCATACAAAATGAAATTTGTCCAATACACATCCATACCCCTATAGGCAAGTCAAGAGATGTTCCGAAAGTGTAAAAAGTACATTCTTGCACCTGGCCTAACCACTCTTTCCTTATCAAAATCAGTTAAAATAAAACATTCAAAAGTTTATTTCAGCTCTCTTCTTTTATTTCCACCCCAGAGAAACTAAGAAGTGTATGAGAAAGCGAAAGACAAAAATAAAGACAAAATTAAAGGGAACTATATTAGTGTACAAAGAAAAGCGGAATCATTAATTGTGGTCTTGGGCCAGATTTGGTACGTTAAAGAGCTCAAAAACAGTTACATGTACCTTCATCAGTCTCTATATCAAACCTGCAATTCGCATGTGAAAAGCATATAGCAATACAATTGGAAGGTACAGTACATTTGCCTTAATCAACAAACGTAATAAATCTTATATATCATGTTTCTTTTGTAGTAGATATTACGCTCCTCTATCAACTAGAAATGGAGAACGGTCATCTTTACTTTGATTGTCACCACTGCGGGGGCTTGGTACTCCCTCAAACTTGTTTCTGAAGTACACGATAGCTATTCATTCCTTGATAATAATTATCCTCTAAAAGTTGTTCTAAATTAAAAAGCATATAATAAAACATTAAGACGTGTTAAGTGCTAGTAACATTTTGAAGCAGAATTGCTGGATTTGACCTCAATCGAAGCTGTATCAGTATACATATCAACGATGTCAATTTCCTGCGCCGAATGTAATTAATTTTGTTAAAAGTATCCTTTTCTTCTTTGACGCAATTTTGTTTATCTACATGACAAGGAGGTCATTCGATATCAAAGTATGTTCGGTTATATCAAGGTTATCTATCCTGTCAAGTACATGTACCATTGTATCTATTTCAGTAGTTTACACACGTTTGTCAATATCAGAAAACTATATATCTCTAATACTAAAATAACGAGGTCCAATTTGTCAGCCGTCATGGGGTAAAAATAACAAATCAAAGAAATAAACTTTATATATAATAGCTAATATAGGACAATGGTGTTGATTACAAATACACCATTCCAGACCCTTTCGTTTTCCAAATAATTAATTTTCCAAAAAAATACAAGTTCCGGGTCGAGTCCGATACTGATACCAATAGTATATTCACCTATTTATTACCTGATCTGTACGTTCCTTACCTGACAGGCGCACCACCAAACAGTGTATTTTGGATTTGCTATATACACGGGTCATAATCACAGAGTTGACATGTACAACTAAATTCTATCATTGTGACTGAGTTTATAATGTACCAACTATTGCCATTCATACACTTTTTTTTATATTTCTAATATTATAATTTTAATATTCGACCCCCTCCCCCCCCCCCCCCCCCCCCCCCAAATCGTGTTGTCCGGTGAATTTTTCTGAAAACTGATTCATTCAAAAAATATCCAAATTCAGTAAACAGGCTTCCGGTTTTCACCAATATGATAGATCGTATAGAAGACTTGTCCCTTACTGGTCTTATTTTATTATAACTAAAGCATATGATAAAATTTTGCATTTTAAAAGGTCTTTTTAAGTTTGTCCCAAGAGGTGATTTCCCGCCTGTTATCACTGGGTTTTTTTCGTCAGTGGAATGTTTGAAAGACCAATATTTGACTTCTAGTAATGCCACGAGAAGAGCATCAATTCCTGTATGTATATATAGGCAATTGGTAGCAAGTTTGATAAATCCGAACTCCCTAAAGATCAGTATTTAAAGGAGTATAATGCTGTTGTTCTCTCCTGCTACAGCTTTGTTTGTACCTTCTGAGAATATTTCTTTGTCAGCAATATAACAGTACATGGTTTTTTAAAGTATCTTATCAAACTAGATATTTTCAGATATTGTCTCACCTACAAATACAGCTTCTTTCTTTGTACCATCAAAGACTAGAATACCTTACCAATAAGACATAAATATAGAAGAGGCAGAGGCATTCAAGAACAGCCTCATATCTAGATTAGTCACCAAACAAAAATTTTATTTTAATTTCATATGTAAATTGAGTTTTAATGACCACCATATTGAATGACTTAATTAGAACTTGCGTGATTGGTCTTAGACCCTTTGCATTTCAACGATGTAGATGTAGATGAGATCACGGACAAATAAAATATGAAATCTTGGCAAGATAAATCACATCTTCAAAGTCAGGAACCTGGTGTTCAAGTGCCGTGGTTCATAATTGGTTTCTAAGTTGAACATCCAGTCAGCCAGTGAGGTATTGATGCTCCTTTATTTAACACTCCGTGTGATTGGAATCGAGAACAGGGTAATATAATGTACGTGTTGTCTTATGTGTTTAATATTTGATTTTATGTAAATGTCATGAATGATGATTTATTTGTCTAGATTATATGGAACACCAATGGTGTGCATATTAAGGTAGATACATGGAATACCCGCGTATACCGCCATCTTGGATTGTATAATCACGTAAAAAATCGGTCTAGTTATTTGACTAAATCTGCAAATTTGGAGACAGATTTGCAATTTAAAGGTTCGACTGTTTGATAATATAAAGAAAAGTTGGTAATTTATTTTATAATTCAAAATATTTGAACAAATATATTTGTTTTTGCATTTAGAATCAATTTTTTTTCAAATGAGTCATTTAAGGGAAGATAACTCTTTTAGTACAAAATTTAAACTAGACTGATAGGAAAATTTTGTCTTTTTACTTGTAACAAGAAAACAAGTTCGGTTACACCATTTTTTCTTTTTATTTTCTTAAACTATAGTACAAAACCTATCTTTTCATAATTTATTTAAAAATTCTATCTCATAGATTTTTTTTATGCACACAAACGTGTTTTTCCATCAACAATCTAACCAAATTTAGGCAATTTTAAATGACACATAGCTTGAAAAATAGCACGGTGACCCATACTTTTTATTACATTTCTGAAAAGAGCATACTAAAATCTTCATTTTGGCTAAGTATAAGAAAATTCTGTCTCAAAAAATATTTACTTATGATCTACCTTAAAACAGTTTTGGCATTCCATAATTGTAATATGTGTGTACATGTATGTATTAATTTGGAATTATTCCTTTTAATCTTTTATGGACCAAAACCAGGACTTCATAGCTACATTTATGTTTAATTCAGCAATATCGAGCATTCATACAGCTATTTTGTCTCAAATTCAAATAGTCATGCACAGGCACTCGTCTCAGAATTTGTTGTCCTATATACCTTTAATTTAATTTATATGTTATATAAAGGTATATAGGGGGGAAAATCTAAGACGAGTGCCTGTGAAGTCATGCTATGTTTAAATGCTATGTTTAAAAATATGCAAAGCATGATTTAGAGCGCATTGTTTCCCCGAAGTTTAGAAGTAAAAAAAAAAGGGACTTTTAATCTTAACAGCAGGTCGAATATACTCTTGTGTTACATGTAGTATCTTAATTTCATACTTTCAGAAATTTTCCACAGGGGATGTAGTGATTACAAGTCCATAAGCTCTCATCTCACATCAAAATTACACAAATATTTTACTGACTGACAAAATTACAGATAGGCGTATGAACTATTTTGTTTAAATATTTACCAGGACTATTTTCTCCTAGTTTCATTTTCAGTCTGTTTCAAATTCCCTTTACAAAAGTGTTCTCATGCATGTCATGTGTCTCAGTAAATAATGGATTTATCAATTTGACTAACCCCTTTACATGTTTAGAGAAATGTTCTCACGTGTCTCTGTAAATTGAATTTAAATTATCACATACACAAGAAAATAGGTATGATTACACATAATACAACTCTCCATCAGAGATCAAATTTATATTGCACTATAATAGGTTATCGTACGACCTTCAACAATGAGCAAAACACAAACTGCAAAGCAAGCTTTAGCATTTTGAAAGAACCCGGAATGATAAAGTATAAAACACTTGTGTAAATTTTTTCAAAAGAGAAAAATAACGCACTTATTATATGTTATACTGAATATTACAAAACAGTCAACGAAAAACAAATTTAAATGCACCAATAATTGTCAACTACATGTATCTGCAAATGTACATGTAATTACTGAGTCTAATGTAAATCTGTAAATTACGAAGAGTAATAAGACAAATTAAATCTTTACCACAAACATTAGTCATTGAGTTTATAATCCCATGTATGTGTTCGCATGTGTCTTTGTGAATTTCTAAGCCTCCTAAACCCTTTACAACATGCATCAATTCGTGAGGTTCGTCGCCTGTATGTATTCTCATGTGTCTTTGTGAATTTCTAAGCCTCCTAACCCCTTTACAACATGCATCACTTTGTGAGGTTCATCGCCTATATGTAATCGCATGTGTATTTTTATATGACAATGCTGACTTATCCCATTTCCACATATATCACATTCACAAGGATTATCTCCCGAATGTGTTCTCATGTGATTCTTGAAATTCCGAAGCCGACTTAATCGTGTACCACATACATCACAGATTACTTATGAGTTTTATCATCTGTATGTGTTTTCATGGGACGCTGTTAATTAGTAAATAATGATGAATAATCTTTTACAACATATATAAGTCTTTGGTTTTCTCACCATTCTATGGTTGTGTGTTCTCATGCATTTCTTTAATTCACTTTCTCCGAAACACATCAGTCATAAAGTTGTTTACCTGAATGTGTTACCATGTGATTTTGTAAACAAGCAAGCCGACTAAACAAGTTACCACATGTATGCATTACACTCATGGGGTTTATCACCTGTATGTATCATCATGTGACGTTTTAAATGACTATGACGTTTAAACTTTTTGTAACATACATTACAGCCATGCGGTCTATCACCAGTATGTGTTTGCATGTGTTTCTGTAAATATGCAAGCTGTCTTAACCGTTTACCACATACATTACAGACATGATTTTCATCTGTATGTGTTTTCATGTGCTTCTTGAAATATGCACGCTGACTAAACCGTTTACCGCATACATTACAGCCATGCGGTTTATCATCAGTATGTGTTTTCATGTGTTTCTGTAAATATACACGATGACTAAACCGTTTACAACATACATTACAGACATGATCATTTTCATCTGTATGTGTTTTCGTGTGTTTCTTTAAATATGCACGCTGACTAAACCGTTTACCATATTCACCACAGTCATAGTGTTTATAACTTGCATGTATTCTTGTGTGTCTTTGTAATTGTCCAATCAGACGAAATCTTCTACCACATACATCACACCTATGAGGTGTATCCTCTGTGTGTGTTCTCATATGAATCTTCAAATTATGATGCTGAATAAACCCCTTTCCACAAATATCACAGTCAAAAGGTGTCTCACCTGTATGTATTCTCATGTGTCTATGTAATTGATAAAGCAGACCAAACCCTTTACCACATATATCACAGCTATGAGGTTTATCTCCCGTATGTGTTCCCATGTGAAGCTGTAAATGACCACGCTGACTAAAAACTTTACCACATACATCGCACTCATGGTTTTTATCACCCGTGTGTATATTCGTGTGTCTCTTTAAACTACTACGCTGGCTAAACCCTTTACCACATAAATTACAGGTATGAGGTTTATCTCCCGTATGTACTCTCATGTGAATTTTTAAACTACCACGCTGACTAAACCCTTTTACCACATACTTCACACTTATGAGGCTTATCTCCAGTATGTGTTCTCGTGTGATTCTGTAAACTACCACGCTGACTAAACCCTTTACCACATACTTCACACTTATGAGGCTTATCTCCAGTATGTGTTCTCGTGTGATTCTGTAAACTACCACGCTGACTAAACCCTTTACCACATACTTCACACTTACGAGGCTTATCGCCAGTATGTGTTCTTGTGTGATTCTGTAAATTACCACGCTTACTGAACACTTCATCACATACATTACATTCATGAGGTGTATAACCTGAATATATTTTGCTGCCCTTTTTTACATTACTGACTTGACTTAACTTTTTACCGCATTCTTTACATTTATAAGTTTTATCTCCAGTATGTGTTTTCGTGTGTCTCATTATGTGTCTCTTCAGATTACTAAAGCCGTTGGACCATGAACTTGGGATACAGAACCTGAAAATAGTCGACAAACTTAGATGTACTGAGAAAGTACTAATAAATTAAATGCAACTTTATCGAAAATAGTGTTGTCTATCATTATAAGTACGGCAATTAATGGAATATCCGCCAAAATTAAACAATTCTTAATTTGTGAAATGCAATTATTTCTTTTTTAGTGACATTCAATTTCTTAATTTGTAAAATGTAATTTTTTAATTTGTAACATGTATTGTTTCCCTCCATTTCATGAATTTCTACATTTCTTGATTTGTGAAATGTGATTTCTTAATGTGTAAATGTTCCAGACCGTATGATAGCAAATTTACAAAAAAATGAATATGCAAAGGAACATGCATGATCTACAAACATGTAAATGTAAAGATATTACGTAACTTGTGTCAACTTGGTCGAGAGTACCAAACATAGGATTCAGATACACAATAAATTATTAAAAAAATATTTAATTTTAATTGTTCGTTTGTTCATTTTATCCAACTAATTGTAAGAATAACAACTTGTTAAACTAAAAATAAAGATTGTGATAACTGTTTGTTTGAACCCATATAATCCAATAACATGCATGGTCAGCTCGTACTGGACCATACGCGTATTCTCATACGGTCCGGACCGTACGCGTACTGTCCAAATACTCAAATGGTCTGGAATAGAAACACAATTTCTTAATTTGTTAACGTATTTTCTTCATTCGTTACATGATCGAATTTCTACATTTCTTAATTTGTGAAATGTAGTTACTTTGCTGGAGTCACGTTTTGTGAGATGTGTCTGTGTAATTGTTACCGTTGCCCGTCAATGAGAAGTTCTATTTCAAAAGAAAAAATACAAGTATCAAATCAACATTTTACAAATCAATGAGTTTGACAAGTCTAGAAGTTTTACAAATCTAGAATAAAATAGTTTCACAATATACCACAGGTCGCTGTGGGGCTCAGGGGCGGGTTTATTGGGGGGCGGGGAGGGGGCCCGGGCCCCCTTTTTGGGAAAAAAATGGTTGCGTATATAGGGAATCACCAAGGCGTGAATGGAGCGGCCCCCCTCTTAGGTCAGTCAGTGGGCCCCCACTTATGAACATTTCTGGATCTGCCACTGGGGCTATGTCAACTCGTACCTTTGCAAAATCGTACACAATATTTACCAACTCGCGTAATTCTACCAACTCACACCCAATATTTTACGATTTATATCCATTACAGTTGTTATATTCGTTTCTATACATAAACATAATCTAATCAGTGATCATTAGCCAGTTGCGGCCGGGAAGCTGGGGTAGACCCCCCTTTTTGTTTGACTACTAATACATTTGTACGGGAACAAATGGTTGGAACGACCCTCTCTATTTGACTTATAAAAGTGTTCGAACCCCCTTTAATCATTTTGCTTGATTGGCACCTGATTAGTGGACAAAAGGCTCAAACATACAAAAATAGATAATAATTTGGTTGTTTTATTAAAAAAAAGATATAGATTCAAGACTCAGTACTGCACTTTGAATACCACAATCCACTGAGTTTTACTTATTGATTTTGTGAAATATAAAGATTGGGTGAAAATAAGGGCGAAATATATGATTTTTTTAAACTTTAAGCATGGTTCGTATCTGTTATAGTATCTAAATAACAATATAAAATATCCTATGAAGTTTTTTTCACAGATCTTTGCGTTGAACATGTGATCAAGGAGATTTTTCTATTAAGTTTATATATGAAAGTCTTTTGTTACTTTGATTGTTGGTGATTTAAGTTAACGCCTTTTAAATGCATCTTTTGGGCTATTTCGTGTCTGCCAGTTTTAACTGGTAGAGGAAACTGGAGGACCCGGAGAAAACAACTGACCTTTGATAGGGAAACTGACAATCCGTATAGAATAGAATAGGATAGAATAGAATATTTTTATTTCCCAAATCACAGGGCCCATAAAGGGTATAAAATCAGATACAATTGATTTACATAATTAGTAACAACAGCAATAATAGAGGCATATACATATATAATTGGAATATAAGCATTGGTCAGAATCAAGCTAAAAAACACATATATATTGTGAATAAAAGAATAATAAAATTACATTATACATGCATATGTATTTATTTTCAAATTATTTACTTGACTAAATGTCAGTGTCCATGCCTGATCTCCTTAATTCAAAATATATTTTTGAAGCGAAAAAGTCAGAACAAGAACTAAATAAACTGAAAAAGATATAATCGTCCAGTAGGTTTAAAGTATCTATGTAAGTTAACATCGTTTCATCAAATATTCAGATATGATGTCCAAGCAAGATGTGAATGAAATCCGGAGACGTCATTTTTGTTGGTCAGCCCTCAAACATATAAGAAACTAAACTGTTAGCTATCAATGTTCAATTTTTATTCATTACTAGAACACACCCGTGATATTACGGGTCCGTGACTGAATTAAAGTATATAACTATGCCCAAGCCTTATTTTAGTATTAGTATTGTCATCTGATAAAGTCATGCCGATTATAAGATACCAGAGACATATATACACATGTGTATATATGTCTCTGAAGATACACAGTTTTTCTCTGCTTTCAAATCTTTCTGTTTGAACCCGTCGAACTGGAACTTATCAATTATTGGTAATATTAATTATTTGGAAAACAAAAGGTCCTGGAATGGAGTCTTTTTTAATCAACAGCATTGTCCTATATTAGTTATAAAAAAAGTTGAATTCTTTGATACGCTGTTTTACGTCATGCCCTCAAACAAATTGAAGTGTATATAGCATATTAATCCTGAATACATCGTTTGGTGGTGCGCCTGTCAGATGCGGAACGTACAGATAAGATAATAGGTAACAGGTGAATATACTATTGGTATCGGTATCGGACTCGACCCGGAACTTCTTAATTATTGGCAATATTAATTACGTGGAAAACAAAAGGGCCTGGAGTGGTGTAATTTTTAATCTACACCTTTGTACTATATTAAGTATATATAAAGTTGAATTCTGTGATTCGTCGTTTTTACGTGATGACGGCTGACAAATTGGACCTCGTAATTTTAGTATTATAGATTTACAGTTCTAAAAATTTCTTTGAGAAAGTCCACCATTTGCTATCTGCAAATTAAGTTGGTGGAGCATTTGCGTTCGGTAAAAGCCCTGCCACTGTCTTGAGATTTTTGGGCACAGGCACTTGTTTCAGAAAAAAAATTCCTATATTCTTTTATATAGGGAAACAATTCTGAGACACTGAGACAAGTGCCTGTGTTTTTGGGGTATCACTAGACTTAGACCCTTTTAGGGTCGTGTGTAAATTTGTTGACGAAGAACTATGGTCAACTTTAGACATTTCTGATTTGAAAACTTATTGCATCAAATTACCAATCAAATCAGTTGCACTTTATTTTATGTATATGTTTTTATATTATAGAAAAGAATATAACAACTTAAATGGATATAAATCGTAAAATATTGGGTGTGAGTTGGGTAGAAATACGCGTTGGTAAATATTGGGTACGAGTTTGCGAAGGTACGAGTTGACATGGCTCCACAGCGACCTCGTGTGGAGTATTGTAAAACTATTTTATTCTAGTTTTGTAAAACTTCTCAGTCTAGAATTGTCAAACTTCTTGATTTGTAACATATTGATTTTTCTTTTTTTATTGAAAATTTGTGATTTTAATTAAGGTTTATGACCCCTTCTGTAGCCATTTTTGTACGAACTTTTCAAACTTCAATTCTATCCAAACTACAGATATAATGAATACTAAAAATAGGCCATTTTGTACAAGAGTCCAAGGGGAAACTTGATGCTATGCATTATTTATTACTGCTTCATTGCATTTAATAGAAAAAAGAGTACTTTGTGGAAAATAAACCAAGATCGTTTTAGAATAGTCCTATAACATATGACTTCGCATTCTTATTCAATTTTTAACGTTTTTAAACTGATATTTTCATTTTTTATTTTTTTTGAATGCGAACCACATTGATAGTACTCGGGTGGCACATTGATAGTAAAAAGAAAATATCAGAACAGCAAATAGAAATAGTGAAAAATGTCCCCGAGGTCATATGTTATAGGACTACGTTTTAGAATATCCACAGCCTTTATTAGTATTATACTGAGATTTTTGTTATAAAATTTGAAACAAAGACTACTCACTTACTTTTATATGATGTGATAGTGTTTATAATTTACAAAAAGTTCTCATCAACCTGTAAACTCCAAAATAACTCTTGCGGAGTCACTAAGGTCGAGCGCACCCCAAAAAGGTGCACTTGATTGGTCTATATTTTAGAATCATATTCAAAACAGTGTGGTCCTGGCCATTGATTGACGACCTAAATTATCCCATTGACTAGGACAGATTAGGTGAACGTTTGTCTGTAACGACCATTGCTCACTTCTTACTTATTATAGAATTTAAACTGTGGGGTCACCAAAGGTTCTTAACGCCTTTAATAATAAAATAATTCCAAAAATTATTCAGGAATAACCTTTATGTTTTGATTTATATTATTGATATAAATCAACACATCGTATTATTCCGGATTCGTTTTTCGAATTGCTTTATTTAGTTGTTGAGAACCTTTGGTGACCCCACATATTCAGTGTCTTTAACAAGTACATAGTGAGCAGTGATTGTTACCGACAAACGTCCAACTTTTCTGTCCCAGTCAATGGGATAATTTAGGTCGCCAATCAATGGTCAGGACCACCCTGTTTTGAATATGATTCTATTTGTTTTAACCCATAATATATAAGCTTGTTTTAAGGAAATCAAAGCTAGCACTGCATGCACTAATCCTATATATTTTAGTCATCAAATTGCCAAATATGAGAGTACAAGGATAAAGCCTGTGGATTTTCTACAAAATTGCCGTATGTTTCGCATTGACTCAACACAAGGGTACATAATCCTTAAGGTTTAAGTACCCTTCTGTTGCCATTTTTGTACGATTTTTCAAACCTTAATTGTATCAAAACTACAGATATAATGAATAATAGAGATAAGCCATTTAGTACATATTCCAAGTGAAATCTTGATGCAATGCATTGTTTTTGACTGTTTCATTGCATTTGATAGAAAAAGAGGACTTTGTGGCAAATAAATCAAGATTTTTATAGAAAATCCACAGCCTTTAATACAAAGATTTTTGTTATAAAATTTGAAACATAAATTACTCACTTGATTTCCTATGATGTACTAGACTAAGTGTTTATTTTTTACAAAAAGTTCAAAGCAACCTGTAAATTCCAAAACACCTCGTGCTGAGTCACTAAAGTCGAGCGCACCCTAAATGGTGTACTTGATTTTGGCCATATTTATATTTGTTTTTACCGACAATTACATTTATAAGCTTGTTTTAAGTAAATCAATGCTAGCACTGCATGCAATAATCCTATATCTGTCAGTCATCAAATTGCCAAATATGAGAGTACAAGGATAAAGGCTGTGGATTTTCTACAATACTGTGCAATTGAAGATTTCTTGCTATTGCTGAATACTGTGCAGTTGAAAATTTCTTGCTATTGCACAAGGCTTAATATAATAATTTTAGATCCTTATTTGGACCAACTTGACAACTTGACCCATAATCAAAAATCTAAGTACATGTTTAGATTCAGCATATCGATCAAAAAAGCCCAAGAATTCATTTTTTGTTAAAATCAAAGTTAGTTTAATTTTGGACCATGTGGACTTTAATGTAGACCAATTTGAAAACGGGACCAACAATTAAGAGTCTACGTACACAGTTAGATTCGGCATATTAAAGAACCCCTATTATTCAATTTTTGATAAAATCAAACAAATTTTAATGTTAGACCCTTTCGGCCCCTTATTCCTAAACTGTTAGGACAAAAACTCCCAAAATCAATCCCCAACCTTCTTTGTAAGGTCACAAACCTTGTGTTTAAATTTCATAGATTTCTATATATTTATACATAAGTTAAGGTGCGAACACCAAGAAAAATGCTTATTTGGAGCTTCTTTTTGGCCTCTAATTTCTAAACTGCTGGGACCTCAACTCCCAATATCAATCACAATCTTTCTTTTGTGGTCATGAACCTTGTGTCAAAATTTCATAGATTTCTATTTACTTAAATTTAAGTTATATTGCGAAAATTAAGAAAATGCTTATTTGGGCCCTTTTGGCCCCTAATTCCTAACCTGTTAAGACCAAAACTTCAAAAAATCAATCCCAACCTTCCTTTTGTGGTCATAAACCTTGTGTTATAATTTCAGAGATTTCTATTTTCTTATACAAAGTACTAGTGAGAAAACCAAATGTCTTCGGACGACAAAACAGCCACTGCCATATTTTATACGTTGAAACGAAATATTATTCTAAATAAGTCAAATAGATTTAATTCAAGACAGGACCTGAACTATAATATCATTACAATTATCATTGTTAAGTAACATTATATATTCATTAACATTTCGTTTAACATCTAGACTTGTAATAATATACAAATGTAGTTCCCTAAATATTTATGTACAGATACATTCTCAAATATACATAACAAAACAAATTTTGTCTCATTTGAGAGATTTGAAAAATTAGCAAAATTACTGAAAAATATCTCCTTAAAAAACATCTAAAAAAAACAGTTGTAATGAAATGTTGTTCTTCTTCAACTACATTTCTTACAAATCCTTTAAAATGGTATCTTGCTATATACAAAGTTTCATATATTGTCTCTTTCTATTTTGAGATCGTGGGCACTGATTCTGATTTTACATATGACGACACTTCATCAAAAAATTGTTTAAAGATTCATGTAGATACCTTTCTTTAGAAAAAAAGTTTTTTTTATTGGAAATAAACAAGAATGCGTCCATGGTACACGGATGCCCCACTCCCACTATCATTTTCTATGTTTAGTGGACCGTGAAATTGGGTCAAAAATTTAATTTGGAAATTAAAATTAGAAAGATCATATCATAGGGAACATGTGTTCTAAGTTTCAAGTTGATGTAACTTTAACTTCATCAAAAACTACCTTGACCAAACACTTTAACCTGAACTTCGCATTATCATTTTCCATGTTCAGTGGACCATGAAATTTGGGTCAAAACTATCATTTGGCATTGGAATTAGAAAGATCATATCATGGGGAATATGCGTACTAAGTTTCAAGTTGATTAGACTTCAACTTCTTCAAAAACTACCTTGACCAAAAACTTTAGCCTTAAGCGAAAGGAACGGACGGACGAACGGAGGAACAGACCAGCAAACATAATGCCCCTCTACTATCGTAGGTGGGGCATACAAATCTAATTTACTACTCTTTGTATCTATTTTTTTTGTGTTCTAAATTTTACCAAACTACAACAAAGTGTTTGCTTAACTGTCTTGATAAAAAAAGTCAAGCTTTACTTTTAAATTATGAATATTTCAGCTTTTAAAAAAAAAAATGTATGTGTATGGATGAATTAAAGCATTCAATATTATGAATGAACACGTTTTTGTTACACATAAAGGTATCATACAGTAAACCATCTTTCATATTGTTTTTTTTTTATTATTTTATTCTAAACCAATATTTCATAATTGATAATACAACTGAAAAATATAAAGGGAATATATCAAGCTCTCCGAGCACAGCTATAAAGTTAGAAGACTATTTGTTTAATTGGATTCATCTAAAAAATCGTTCATATGTGTTGTTATAAATATTCACTTTCTTTCTGACATGCCGCAGAGATAGTTTTGAACATTCCTGTAATTTCACTGCCATTCATCAAAATCATATATTCATACATGTATATATATAGAGAGTAAAATTACTTTGATTGTAAGATGATGAAGTTTGCAATTTGAATATTGCTTATAGTGATTTCTCCCTTTCCATGCCTAAAAAGTAAAAAGTCAATATACATTTTAAACCTAGATACTTATAATTGTAAACACATTCTATTATATCTTTTTCGCAATACAAATATTCTTTTTAAAAGTTTTCCAGGTTTGTTAAACATATTAACTTTGGTTTTAGATAGATTGACCTCTAAACACCATTTTACAGTACAGGGTAAACTATCAAGTCGTTTTTGAAATACTTGCCTTGGAACTAGAGAGAAAATAACAAGATCATCTGCATACAAAAACCACGAGGCAGTCAATTCTGCTGTCATTTATATCAACAGCATCTGGAGTTTCAGTAAAATTCATTTATAAAAATCTTGAAAAGGTTGGGAATCAAAATATCCCCTTAGTTTACTCCAATTTAGGAATTAAAGTTAGTAGTAAGCACATTGTCTATTTTAGCACATAATTCACTTTTATTATACATATCCAGTCAGGAGTCTACGTCGTTAAAATTATCTCCCCATTACGCCAGTTCATTTTCACAATCGTAGAAATGGAAGCCATTGTAGGGATGACGCGCTACCAATATTGCTCTTTGAAACCGATAAATTTATCCACATTGCACCATTACGATCCTTGTATGTCAGTTATATTTTAAAAGACAAATGTATCAACTAGCTAATGAGCATCAGTTAATAATCTTGTCTGCATTGATTCAACTTGAAACTATTTTCTGATCGGTTGTCAAGTGGAATTTTAGAAAAATGATAAACATTTAAAAATGTAGACTATAAACCCTAGTATTAAATCACACACAAAAAAATCGATTTTTTAGCATATCCAATAGTATATCTGCATTTGCAGTGATTGCTTTTCTTTTGATATGAAAACAGTTAGCAAGATAAAGCCATTTAAATGTGAGCTAAACTTTCAAGCGTGTATTTTGATTGGTGACTGCAAACTTTCAAGCGTGTATTTTGATTGGTGACTTTTTGCCAATATAAATTGAAGAAAGAAAATGATTTTTAAAAATAACGATGTCATTGAATCATATTTATATTTAGTAAAAAGAAAATTCTGCAGATGTAAACATCATCTGATAAACTTATCTTACCTTTCATTTATCATTTCAACGTAAAAATTGTCAGAATTGAACTCTTACTTTTTTGTAATTGGCTGTAGCGTTGACCGTGTGCTCTTTTCTATGAATTATATGAACTGCAGAAAAATAAACGTCTTTTAACCCCGAAAAAAAACATAATCAACCATAAAACAACATAACATACGAATAAATAAAATCTCATAAAACATATCAAGGTAATAATTTGTTTACGTAAACATCCTCGTTTCATCCACTTGCATCCCATTTAAAGCATTTTATTTTCTATCTTTCTATTAAGGAATTTTAATGCATCAAATTGATTGATGGCAATAGATATGTAGCGGTTATTTATAGTTTCTAGTTTTCCAAAAACCATCAGTATATCTGGGTCAGTAGAAAAAAGAATGACGTGTACATTTACATGAGAGACGGAGTAACAGTGCAGGTTTGACTTCTTATTTCATTTGCTTTCAATATTTCCTTTGTTCCTTTTTGTTTGAATTCGTCAATATCTTTTTGAAATTATGTGTTAATTGGCATAATGATTTTTCATGATTTCACAAATAAATGTGTAGTACTTCTTTATTTATCATTATAAATTTACTTTCGCTTTCTGTCTTCTACGACTACGCCTTTGGCGTTGATCGCAAAGAAATGAAGATTCAGAGGGTCGTAATGGTGGTACCTTCATGACGAATAACAGTAAACGTTTTTTGCTAAATGAGGTGAACGGTTACTGTTGGTGTATGACGATAAAATGTACACCTTCTTTTAGACAATAACAACATAGACTGATTTTGACAAATCACGTAATTTTTTTTCTCTCCAAAAATGACAGTAACGATAACTATTTGAGACCTCTGACGAATCATGATAAGGATATTTTTACGAATCACGGTAAACTTTTAACTAATTTGACGCTTACGGTATCCGAAATGACTGTTTGACGGCTGACGTTTAATGGCATTAGTTAACGGTGAATCGATTTATAATTAAATAAATCAGTTAACGGTGTATCTATTTATAATTAAAAAAATCTTTATTATATAAGCTTTCCCTTTCTATGTATATAATATAGGAACACTTGTGTCAAACAATATCATTTATAAGTATCCACACTGTTAATTTGTCAAATTGATTTGTTTGTATGTAATTTGTTTGGACCAAGCCAAGTCTGTTCTCTTAAAAAGAGTTAAAATCATGTGATTGAGAGAAAACACGTTTCTCTGTCAGCTGTGTACATGAGTTATCTAATTATGAAATATTTAATACTTGACATTAATTGATAATCAAACGATTAATCAATGAATCATTGTACGTCTCACATCATGACTTTATTGGTTACCTACCTACGAAGTCAGAGAACAATAGGTTTTCACTTTGTCCTCTCATCACCAGACATGGCAATTATGACTGTCTCTCTAATATCTTTCGTCCCTTTTTAGCTCACCTGACCTTTCCCATCACTGTGCGTCGTCGTCGTCCATCGTCGTTAACTTTTACACAAATCTTCTCCTCTGAAACTATTGGGCCAAATTAAACAAAACTTGGCCACAATCATCATTGGGGTATCTACTTTAAAAATTGTGTCCTCTGACCCGGTCAACCAACCAAAATGGCTGCCATGGTTAAAATAGAACAGGGGTAAAATGCAGTTTTTGGCTTATAACTCAAAAACCAAAGCATTTAGAGCAAATCTGACATGGGGTGATATTGTTTATCAGGTCAAGATCTATCTGCCCAGCAAATTTCAGATGAATCGAACAACCGGTTGTTGGGTTGCTGCCCCTGAATTGGTAATTTTAAGGAAATTTTGCTGTTATTGGTTTTTATCTTGAATAATATCATAGATAGAGATAAACAGTAAACAGCAATAATGTTCAGCAAAGTAAGATTTACAAATAAGTCAACATGACCGAAATGGTCAGTTGACCCCCTAAGGAGTTATTGTCCTTTATAGTAAATTTTTAACTACTTTTCGGTAATCTTAGTAATCTTTTACAAAAATCTTCTCCTCTGAAACTGCTGGACCTAATTAAACCAAACTAGGCCACAATCATCATTCGGGTATCTAGTTTAAAGAAAGTGTCCAGTGACCCGATCAACCATTCAAGATGGCAGTCATGGCTAAAAATAGACCATAGTGGTAAAATGCAGTTTTTTGCCTATAACTCAAAATACCAAAGCATTTAGAGCAAATCTGAAAGTGGTTAAATTGTTTATCAGGTCAAGATCTATCTGCTCAGCAAATTTCAGATGAATCGAACAACCGGTTGTTGGGTTGCTGCCCCTGAATTGGTAATTTTAAGGAAATTTGGCTGTTTTTTGTTATTTTCTTGAATAATATAATAGATAGAGGTAAACAGTGAACATCAATAATGTTTAGCAAAGTAAGATCTACAAATAAGTCAACACGACCGATATGGTCAGTTATTTTTCATAATTTTTTGTAGATATTTAGAAAATATTTTCCACTGTAATTACTGGGCCAAGTTCATTATAGATAAGGATAATTGTAGCAACAAGAATGTTCAGTAAAGTAAGATCTGCAAACACATCACAATCATCAAAACACAATTTTGTTATGAATTTATCTGTGTCCATTGTTTATATGCACATAGACCAAGGTGAGCGATACAGGCTCTTGAGAGCCTCTAGTTTTATAACCACTGGGTCGATATCTCTGCTGGGGGACAATTTGTATCACTATCAGGGAAGCTTGTTCTTATACTTAAAAACACAGAGTACTGCACAAAATAACATACACTTAAAATTAAAAACTAGGTGATTTTCATGCTTACCTGCGAATGAACAGTCAAGTTACGTTCCATGAGTTAAAACAACTTTTAATCATTAGTTGCATACATGACTTTCGAAGCGGTGAAACGATGGCCGCTGTTTATGTTAGGGTTAGGGATTTCGTACAATAGCATAATTTATAAAACAACATACGTCTTGCTAGTTTGATAATGTATTGAAGAACGTCAACTATAGTGACGTTACAGTCGAGCGCCGCGCTTTACTGTACATCTAGTAGGCAGAGTTCACAATTCAACATACTCGGGTCACACAAAAGATGAAATAAAAAATATTAAAACAACAATATCAATTGTTACTTGAAAAATTACTGATGTCGTTGAAGAGAATTAATGTTTATATATGTATATATATATATATATATATATATATGAAAAACTAAATAGAAATGAATTTACAGTCTCTTAATAATGAATTTAGTTCCGTGTGTCTGTTTCTTAAGTTTCTTTATGGCAACACTTTTCGCTTTTCGTCTTAAGTTTCTAGAAGTAGAAGGATTGTTCAGATCACAGGTTTTGTCTATAGTAAAGTCTCCATTTTCAGACACTTCGAGAGGATAAACTTTTTTACTGATTACACATTTACATAAGATACTTTTCGCAACTTGCCGTATACCCGGTACCCAATATGTCAGTATGTGGTGTGACGGTAATTAGAAGTCTTGAGTGTAAATGTGAAATGTGAGCATCCATTATAATGAGTCTTGTAGATCTCTCTTAAAAACAAAGACAGCAAAAACCACAAACAAACTAAAACAATGTTTCCAATCAGAACGAGCGTCGGTCTCCTTTTATGTTTTCGTAAACCTCATTTAAAAAGTTTTTTTTAATCTACATGATTATTTACTATGGGTATTTTAGTTTTTCTATTTTTTTCTGAAGTGTTGTATGACAAATTTGATGCTTTGATAACAGTATAAAAAGGTGACAACAAACAACTCATGTATACAAAATATTTAAACAGATCTCTTTTTCCATCGTTGTTTTGTAAAAAGTAACTCATTGTAAACAATATACACAAGTATTGCTCGAGGACGTAAATAAGTCTTTTCACTTAAGGCTGTCTGAAAAGATAAGTAATGTGTATGTTTTAGTATATGATTCAAACAATCCTTTACTAGATTTTTTAGTTGGTAAAATATTATCATTTCCCTTTCAAAACTTCCAATAAGAACACATTTTTGCGTCTTGTTTAGTTTTAAAAAAAAATTAGACTATGTTCTTGAAGTAATCATTGATCATAACCAGCTCGTCCTACAAAATTATATTCAATGATATATATAGAACGAATTGTAAGCCGTTCTTCTCAACACTATACTTCAGCTGTATATCTTTTGGATAAACGCATGCCCAGTTGTTATCAATTTGACACTGTAAAAAGATATTTGAAATAGGATACTCTTTTGATAATTATCATGAACTGTGTCGATCCCTTTCAATACTGTTAAAATTCTCCTTTAATATTTTAATCATTTATGGGTGAATTTAAGAAAGATATGAATAAGGTTGTTGACTATTATAAAATAATGTTGACTGCTGTAACCCTAATTTTGATTTTTTAACGCATTATGTCTGTTTACGCATCGTTGTCACAAATTTTTACATAAGAAAATGCCTTACCAAGTCAGGAATATGGCAGTTGTTATACATTCGTTTGAGGTGTTTGATTTTACCATTTGATTATGGACTTTCCGTTTTGAATTTTGAATTGAGTTCAGTATTTTTTATGATTTTGTTTTGAATTATTGCTTTTACGACGTCATGATAAGTAAAACATTTTGTATTAATATTTCATACTCATAAATACTGACAAGGCTGACTTACGATAATAGCATTCTATACCACTTTGGTAGATGTATGATGACCAAGGACAGTTTTCGAACAAAGGATTAGACACTATATATAGCTATTTAACACCTTCACCCTTCCCCTTTCATTGCAACTGCAATACAAATGCACAGTATTTATAAAAGCAAACATAAGATAATAACTTACAAAAAAATCTCTTTATTTTGTCTTCATTTTTCTGTTAGCCATAATAATTTTTTTCAACTTCGTTTATTCTATATCTAGTCATGTATCCTGTTATAGAAAATGTTCATGCCATAATGACGAAGTAGAGGACTCGGACTCGAATAAGTACCACATCCAGGTTAATGCTACTAGTACTAGAACAAATGTTAAAGCAATCGATTGCTGGTAAGTTTTGTCATTTACGATTTCGGTGATCATTTCAATATATGTATATGCAGGGTTTTCTTCTCCTGAATCAACAGAACCAAAACAAATCTGCAAAATTGTTCTCCCATGTTTGAATTTATTTATGAAAGGTATGTTATTGAACATTTTACGTTATCTCATTTCATTTTCTATTTTAGGATCTTGTTTATGTAGTATTGAAATGCATTCCTAATTTACTCATACATAACCGTGCTAATTACAAATTATACACTTGGTAAATAATAGTAGTCAAATATAGCATATCCAATAGTATATCTGCATTTGCAGTGATTGCTTTTCTTTTGATATGAAAACAGTTAGCAAGATAAAGCCATTTAAATGTGAGCTAAACTTTCAAGCGTGTATTTTGATTGGTGACTTTTTGCCAATATAAATTGAAGAAAGAAAATGATTTTTAAAAATAACGATGTCATTGAATCATATTTATATTTAGTAAAAAGAAAATTCTGCAGATGTAAACATCATCTGATAAACTTATCTTACCTTTCATTTATCATTTCAACGTAAAAATTGTCAGAATTGAACTCTTACTTTTTTGTAATTGGCTGTAGCGTTGACCGTGTGCTCTTTTCTATGAATTATATGAACTGCAGAAAAATAAACGTCTTTTAACCCCGAAAAAAAACATAATCAACCATAAAACAACATAACATACGAATAAATAAAATCTCATAAAACATATCAAGGTAATAATTTGTTTACGTAAACATCCTCGTTTCATCCACTTGCATCCCATTGAAAGCATTTTATTTTCTATCTTTCTATTAAGGAATTTTAATGCATCAAACTGATTGATGGCAATAGATATGTAGCGGTTATTTATAGTTTCTAGTTTTCCAAAAACCATCAGTATATCTGGGTCAGTAGAAAAAAGAATGACGTGTACATTTACATGAGAGACTGAGTAATAGTGCAGGTTTGACTTCTTATTTCATTTGCTTTCAATATTTCCTTTGTTCCTTTTTGTTTGAATGCGTCAATATCTTTTTGAAATTATGTGTTAATTGGCATAATGATTTTTCATGATTTCACAAATAAATGTGTAGTACTTCTTTATTTATCATTATAAATTTACTTTCGCTTTCTGTCTTCTACGACTACGCCTTTGGCGTTGATCGCAAAGAAATGAAGATTCAGAGGGTCGTAATGGTGGTACCTTCATGACGAATAACAGTAAACGTTTTTTGCTAAATGACGTGAACGGTTACTGTTGGTGTATGACGATAAAATGTACACCTTCTTTTAGACAATAACAACATAGACTGATTTTGACAAATCACGTATTTTTTTTTCTCTCCAAAAATGACAGTAACGATAACTATTTGAGACCTCTGACGAATCATGATAAGGATATTTTTACGAATCACGGTAAACTTTTAACTAATTTGACGCTTACGGTATCCGAAATGACTGTTTGACGGCTGACGTTTAATGGCATTAGTTAACGGTGAATCGATTTATAATTAAATAAATCAGTTCACGGTGTATCTATTTATAATTAAAAAAATCTTTATTATATAAGCTTTCCCTTTCTATATATATAATATAGGAACACTTGTGTCAAACAATATCATTTATAAGTATCCACACTGTTAATTTGTCAAATTGATTTGTTTGTATGTAATTTGTTTGGACCAAGCCAAGTCTGTTCTCTTAAAAAGAGTTAAAATCATGTGATTGAGAGAAAACACGTTTCTCTGTCAGCTGTGTACATGAGTTATCTAATTATGAAATATTTAATACTTGACATTAATTGATAATCAAACGATTAATCAATGAATCATTGTACGTCTCACATCATGACTTTATTGGTTACCTACCTACGAAGTCAGAGAACAATAGGTTTTCACTTTGTCCTCTCATCACCAGACATGGCAATTATGACTGTCTCTCTAATATCTTTCGTCCCTTTTTAGCTCACCTGACCTTTCCCATCACTGTGCGTCGTCGTCGTCCATCGTCGTTAACTTTTACACAAATCTTCTCCTCTGAAACTATTGGGCCAAATTAAACAAAACTTGGCCACAATCATCATTGGGGTATCTACTTTAAAAATTGTGTCCTCTGACCCGGTCAACCAACCAAAATGGCTGCCATGGTTAAAATAGAACAGGGGTAAAATGCAGTTTTTGGCTTATAACTCAAAAACCAAAGCATTTAGATCAAATCTGACATGGGGTGATATTGTTTATCAGGTCAAGATCTATCTGCCCAGCAAATTTCAGATGAATCGAACAACCGGTTGTTGGGTTGCTGCCCCTGAATTGGTAATTTTAAGGAAATTTTGCTGTTATTGGTTTTTATCTTGAATAATATCATAGATAGAGATAAACAGTAAACAGCAATAATGTTCAGCAAAGTAAGATTTACAAATAAGTCAACATGACCGAAATGGTCAGTTGACCCCCTAAGGAGTTATTGTCCTTTATAGTAAATTTTTAACTACTTTTCGGTAATCTTAGTAATCTTTTACAAAAATCTTCTCCTCTGAAACTGCTGGACCTAATTAAACCAAACTTGGCCACAATCATCATTCGGGTATCTAGTTTAAAGAAAGTGTCCAGTGACCCGATCAACCATTCAAGATGGCAGTCATGGCTAAAAATAGACCATAGTGGTAAAATGCAGTTTTTTGCCTATAACTCAAAATACCAAAGCATTTAGAGCAAATCTGAAAGTGGTTAAATTGTTTATCAGGTCAAGATCTATCTGCTCAGCAAATTTCAGATGAATCGAACAACCGGTTGTTGGGTTGCTGCCCCTGAATTGGTAATTTTAAGGAAATTTGGCTGTTTTTTGTTATTTTCTTGAATAATATAATAGATAGAGGTAAACAGTGAACATCAATAATGTTTAGCAAAGTAAGATCTACAAATAAGTCAACACGACCGATATGGTCAGTTATTTTTCATATTTTTTTGTAGATATTTAGAAAATATTTTCCACTGTAATTACTGGGCCAAGTTCATTATAGATAGAGATAATTGTAGCAACAAGAATGTTCAGTAAAGTAAGATCTGCAAACACATCACAATCATCAAAACACAATTTTGTTATGAATTTATCTGTGTCCATTGTTTATATGCACATAGACCAAGGTGAGCGATACAGGCTCTTGAGAGCCTCTAGTTTTATAACCACTGGGTCGATATCTCTGCTGGGGGACAATTTGTATCACTATCAGGGAAGCTTGTTCTGATACTTAAAAACACAGAGTACTGCACAAAATAACATACACTTAAAATTAAAAACTAGGTGATTTTCATGCTTACCTGCGAATGAACAGTCAAGTTACGTTCCATGAGTTAAAACAACTTTTAATCATTAGTTGCATACATGACTTTCGAAGCGGTGAAACGATGGCCGCTGTTTATGTTAGGGTTAGGGATTTCGTACAATAGCATAATTTATAAAACAACATACGTCTTGCTAGTTTGATAATGTATTGAAGAACGTCAACTATAGTGACGTTACAGTCGAGCGCCGCGCTTTACTGTACATCTAGTAGGCAGAGTTCACAATTCAACATACTCGGGTCACACAAAAGATGAAATAAAAAATATTAAAACAACAATATCAATTGTTACTTGAAAAATTACTGAAGTCGTTGAAGAGAATTAATGTTTATATATGTATATATATATATAATATATATATGAAAAACTAAATAGAAATGAATTTACAGTCTCTTAATAATGAATTTAGTTCCGTGTGTCTGTTTCTTAAGTTTCTTTATGGCAACACTTTTCGCTTTTCGTCTTAAGTTTCTAGAAGTAGAAGGATTGTTCAGATCACAGGTTTTGTCTATAGTAAAGTCTCCATTTTCAGACACTTCGAGAGGATAAACTTTTTTACTGATTACACATTTACATAAGATACTTTTCGCAACTTGCCGTATACCCGGTACCCAATATGTCAGTATGTGGTGTGACGGTAATTAGAAGTCTTGAGTGTAAATGTGAAATGTGAGCATCCATTATAATGAGTCTTGTAGATCTCTCTTAAAAACAAAGACAGCAAAAACCACAAACAAACTAAAACAATGTTTCCAATCAGAACGAGCGTCGGTCTCCTTTTATGTTTTCGTAAACCTCATTTAAAAAGTTTTTTTTAATCTACATGATTATTTACTATGGGTATTTTAGTTTTTCTATTTTTTTCTGAAGTGTTGTATGACAAATTTGATGCTTTGATAACAGTATAAAAAGGTGACAACAAACAACTCATGTATACAAAATATTTAAACAGATCTCTTTTTCCATCGTTGTTTTGTAAAAAGTAACTCATTGTAAACAATATACACAAGTATTGCTCGAGGACGTAAATAAGTCTTTTCACTTAAGGCTGTCTGAAAAGATAAGTAATGTGTATGTTTTAGTATATGATTCAAACAATCCTTTACTAGATTTTTTAGTTGGTAAAATATTATCATTTCCCTTTCAAAACTTCCAATAAGAACACATTTTTGCGTCTTGTTTAGTTTTAAAAAAAAATTAGACTATGTTCTTGAAGTAATCATTGATCATAACCAGCTCGTCCTACAAAATTATATTCAATGATATATATAGAACGAATTGTAAGCCGTTCTTCTCAACACTATACTTCAGCTGTATATCTTTTGGATAAACGCATGCCCAGTTGTTATCAATTTGACACTGTAAAAAGATATTTGAAATAGGATACTCTTTTGATAATTATCATGAACTGTGTCGATCCCTTTCAATACTGTTAAAATTCTCCTTTAATATTTTAATCATTTATGGGTGAATTTAAGAAAGATATGAATAAGGTTGTTGACTATTATAAAATAATGTTGACTGCTGTAACCCTAATTTTGATTTTTTAACGCATTATGTCTGTTTACGCATCGTTGTCACAAATTTTTACATAAGAAAATGCCTTACCAAGTCAGGAATATGGCAGTTGTTATACATTCGTTTGAGGTGTTTGATTTTACCATTTGATTATGGACTTTCCGTTTTGAATTTTGAATTGAGTTCAGTATTTTTTATGATTTTGTTTTGAATTATTGCTTTTACGACGTCATGATAAGTAAAACATTTTGTATTAATATTTCATACTCATAAATACTGACAAGGCTGACTTACGATAATAGCATTCTATACCACTTTGGTAGATGTATGATGACCAAGGACAGTTTTCGAACAAAGGATTAGACACTATATATAGCTATTTAACACCTTCACCCTTCCCCTTTAATTACAACTGCAATACAAATGCACAGTATTTATAAAAGCAAACATAAGATAATAACTTACAAAAAAATCTCTTTATTTTGTCTTCATTTTTCTGTTAGCCATAATAATTTTTTTCAACTTCGTTTATTCTATATCTAGTCATGTATCCTGTTATAGAAAATGTTCATGCCATAATGACGAAGAAGAGGACTCGGACTCGAATAAGTACCACCTCCAGGTTAATGCTACTAGTACTAGAACAAATGTTAAAGCAATCGATTGCTGGTAAGTTTTGTCATTTACGATTTCGGTGATCATTTCAATATATTTATATGCAGGGTTTTCTTCTCCTGAATCAACAGAACCAAAACAAATCTGCAAAATTGTTCTCCCATGTTTGAATTTATTTATGAAAGGTATGTTATTGAACATTTTACGTTATCTCATTTCATTTTCTATTTTAGGATCTTGTTTATGTAGTATTGAAATGCATTCCTAATTTACTCATACATAACCGTGCTAATTACAAATTATACACTTGGTAAATAATAGTAGTCAAATATAGCATATCCAATAGTATATCTGCATTTGCAGTGATTGCTTTTCTTTTGATATGAAAACAGTTAGCAAGATAAAACCATTTAAATGTGAGCTAAACTTTCAAGCGTGTATTTTGATTGGTGACTTTTTGCCAATATAAATTGAAGAAAGAAAATGATTTTTAAAAATAACGATGTCATTGAATCATATTTATATTTAGTAAAAAGAAAATTCTGCAGATGTAAACATCATCTGATAAACTTATCTTACCTTTCATTTATCATTTCAACGTTAAAATTGTCAGAATTGAACTCTTACTTTTTTTGTAATTGGCTGTAGCGTTGACCGTGTGCTCTTTTCTATGAATTATATGAACTGCAGAAAAATAAACGTCTTTTAACCCCGAAAAAAAACATAATCAACCATAAAACAACATAACATACGAATAAATAAAATCTCATAAAACATATCAAGGTAATAATTTGTTTACGTAAACATCCTCGTTTCATCCACTTGCATCCCATTTAAAGCATTTTATTTTCTATCTTTCTATTAAGGAATTTTAATGCATCAAATTGATAGATGGCAATATATATGTAGCGGTTATTTATAGTTTCTAGTTTTCCAAAAACCATCAGTATATCTGGGTCAGTAGAAAAAAGAATGACGTGTACATTTACATGAGAGACGGATTAACAGTGCAGGTTTGACTTCTTATTTCATTTGCTTTCAATATTTTCTTTGTTCCTTTTTGTTTGAATGCGTCAATATCTTTTTGAAATTATGTGTTAATTGGCATAATGATTTTTCATGATTTCACAAATAAATGTGTAGTACTTCTTTATTTATCATTATAAATTTACTTTCGCTTTCTGTCTTCTACGACTACGCCTTTGGCGTTGATCGCAAAGAAATGAAGATTCAGAGGGTCGTAATGGTGGTACCTTCATGACGAATAACAGTAAACGTTTTTTGCTAAATGACGTGAACGGTAACTTTTGGTGTATGACGATAAAATGTACACCTTCTTTTAGACAATAACAACATAGACTGATTTTGACAAATCACGTAATTTTTTTCTCTCCAAAAATGACAGTAACGATAACTATTTGAGACCTCTGACGAATCATGATAAGGGTATTTTTACGAATCACGGTAAACTTTTAACTAATTTGACGCTTACGGTATCCGAAATGACTGTTTGACGGCTGACGTTTAATGGCATTAGTTAACGGTGAATCGATTTATAATTAAATAAATCAGTTAACGGTGTATCTATTTATAATTAAAAAAATCTTTATTATATAAGCTTTCCCTTTCTATGTATATAATATAGGAACACTTGTGTCAAACAATATCATTTATAAGTATCCACACTGTTAATTTGTCAAATTGATTTGTTTGTATGTAATTTGTTTGGACCAAGCCAAGTCTGTTCTCTTAAAAAGAGTTAAAATCATGTGATTGAGAGAAAACACGTTTCTCTGTCAGCTGTGTACATGAGTTATCTAATCATGAAATATTTAATACTTGACATTAATTGATAATCAAACGATTAATCAATGAATCATTGTACGTCTCACATCATGACTTTATTGGTTACCTACCTACGAAGTCAGAGAACAATAGGTTTTCACTTTGTCCTCCCATCACCAGAAATGGCAATTATGACTGTCCCTCTAATATCTTTCGTCCCTTTTTAGCTCACCTGGCCTTTCCCATCACTGTGCGTCGTCGTCGTCCATCGTCGTTAACTTTTACAAAAATCTTCTCCTCTGAAACTATTGGGCCAAATTAAACCAAACTTGGCCACAATCATCATTGGGGTATCTACTTTAAAAATTGTGTCCTCTGACCCGGTCAACCAACCAAAATGGCCGCCATGGTTAAAATAGAACAGGGGTAAAATGCAGTTTTTGGCTTATAACTCAAAAACCAAAGTATTTAGAGCAAATCTGACATGGGGTGATATTGTTTATCAGGTCAAGATCTATCTGCCCAGCAAATTTCAGATGAATCGAACAACCGGTTGTTGGGTTGCTGCCCCTGAATTGGTAATTTTAAGGACATTTTGCTGTTATTGGTTTTTATCTTGAATAATATCATAGATAGAGATAAACAGTAAACAGCAATAATGTTCAGCAAAGTAAGACTTACAAATAAGTCAACATGACCGAAATGGGAGTTATTGTCCTTTATAGTAAATTTTTAACTACTTTTCGTTAATCTTAGTAATCTTTTACAAAAATCTTCTCCTCTGAAACTGCTGGACCTAATTAAACCAAACTTGGCCACAATCATCATTCGGGAATCTAGTTTAAAGAATGTGTCCAGTGACCCGATCAACCATTCAAGATGGCAGTCATGGCTAAAAATAGACCATAGTGGTAAAATGCAGTGTTTTGCCTATAACTCAAAAAACCAAAGCATTTAGAGCAAATCTGAAAGTGGTTAAATTGTTCATCAGGTCAAGATCTATCTGCTCAGCAAATTTCAGATGAATCGAACAACCGGTTGTTGGGTTGCTGCCCCTGAATTGGTAATTTTAAGGAAATTTGGCTGTTTTTTGTTATTTTCTTGAATAATATAAGATAGAGGTAAACAGTGAACATCAATAATGTTTACCAAAGTAAGATTTACAAATAAGTCAACACGACCGATATGGTCAGTTATTTTTCATAATTTTTTGTAGATATTTAGAAAATATTTTCCACTGTAATTACTGGGCCAAGTTCATTATAGATAGAGATAATTGTAGCAACAAGAATGTTCAGTAAAGTAAGATCTACAAACACATCACAATCATCAAAACACAATTTTGTTATGAATTTATCTGTGTCCATTGTTTATATGCACATAGACCAAGGTGAGCGATACAGGCTCTTGAGAGCCTCTAGTTTTATAACCACTGGGTCGATATCTCTTTCGGGGGACAATTTGTATCTGAGGACAGCATCCGTCCAGTAGAAAAACTTAAATTGTATGAAATTACGTTGGTCAAACTGGAAATTGGCTCAGACGTCGCCCAGTGTAAAAAGGTCTGAAACAGACGTTACCATGGACACGATGTCGTCTGATATGACAGGTGTCCCCTCATCACCAGACATGACAAATATGACTGTCCCTCTGGTATATATCACCATCTGTCATAACCACTGCGTCGATATCTTTGCTGGGGGACAATTTGTCCCGAGTACATCATCCGCCCAGTAGCAAAACTTAAATTGCATAAACTTACGAATATCAAACAGGAAACTGAGTCGGGCGTCGCCCAGTATACAAAGGTCCGAAACAGACATCACCATGAACGCAGTGTCGTGTCTGGTATGGCAGGTGTCCCCCCTCATCACCAGACATGACAAATTTGACTGTCCCTCTGGTATCTTTCGTCCCTCTTTTTGAATTTTATCCTGATATCATGATTTTGATGAGTAATAGTCATTTGATTCACGCAAATAGTCTGGGTTTTTTTCATCCTGCTTGGAGATATTGATTTAATAGATGTTAAGCAATTTACATCAGGAGATACTATAGATCAATTCAGCATTTTGTTTTATAATGGAATATTTACCGGTACGCGACTATATTTTGACGAGCAAAACTCTACGAACGCTTGTTTGGTTTTATTTTAGTCACAATAGAATATACAGACCACTATTAATATAATTCATTTAATATTTGTTTACTTCAAAATGGACAAAACGATTAGCCAAAACTAAACTGTCTGCAAAGTTTTAACAAAAATACTAAATGAAATTTTGAAACTTTTCTACGAAGCAATGTTCAGAAACCAATTTTGAAATTCAAAAGTATAAACTGCTTTAGATCAATAAATATCAATGAACTACGATGATGCAAAACTATATAATCTCGGAACATACGTTTAGTCTTTACTTATTATATCTTTATGATATGTGATAAAAAAAAACAAGAAGATCGAATATAAGAAAAACTACAGATTTAAACAGGGTACATAAATCATGCGAAAAGAAAATTACTGCAATATAGATCCCAAAGGAAAATCGAAAAAGGAATCCCCTAATCAAACGACAAAACCAAAGCTCGAACATACCAACGAACAGAAAACAACTGTCAAATTCCTATCTAGACTCAGACAGCTACAGAAAATAAGGAACTAAATGTCCTATAACTAGGCAAGTCTCTTACATATATTCCATTATATTGACAACAATGTGTGAAGAAAAAACACAGACACATAAAAAAAATATGATGCTGTTTAACATACACGTTAGTTAGTTATGTCAATAGAGTATTGACCTAGATACAAATAACTATTTATTTGAATAGCGTTGACTGTGTGTACATTTTGGTAAATAGACTGCAGAAAAATATACGTCGGTTAACGAATAAAAGGTAATCAACTCTGAAATAACATAACATATAAATAAAATCTCATTAAATATACCAAGCTAATAATTGTGTACGCTTTTTTTTCAATCAAGGAATTTAAATGCATCACATTAATCAATGCCTTTAGATGTGTAACGGTTATTTATAGTTTCTAGTTTTCCAAAAACCATCAGACTGTGAGTATATCTGGGTCAGTAGAAAGAAGAATCCGATGACGTGTACATTTACGTGAGAGGCGGAGTAACAGTGCAGGTTTGACTTCTTATTTCATTTGCTTTCAATATTTCTATAATTGTTCTTTTATTCATTTTTGTTTGAATGCGTCAATATCTTTTTGAAATTATGTGTTAATTGGCATAATGATTTTTTATGATAAAATACACCTTCTTTTAGACGATCACAACATAGACTGATTTTGACAAATCACGTGATTTTTTTTCTCCAAAAATGACGGTTACGATAATTATTTGAGACCTCTGACGAATCTTGATAAGGATATTTTTACGAATCACGGTAAACTTTTAACCAATTTGACGCTAACGGTATCCGAAATGAATGTTTGACGGCTGACGTTTAATGTCATTACTACCCTCAGTTAACAGTGTATCGATTTATAACTAAAATAATCTTTATTTAATGATGGATGCATAAGATTTCCCTTCCTATATTTGAACCCCTGTGTCAAACAATATCATTTATAAGTATCCACACTGTTAATTTATCAAATTGATGTGTTTGTATGTAATTTGTTTGGATCAAGCCAATTCTGTTCTTTTAAAAAGAGATCAAACCATGTGATTGAGAGACAACACGTTTCTCTACCAGATGTGTAATCTATTCATCTAATGAAATATATGATACTTGACGTTAATTGATAATCAATCAATTAATCAATAAATTATTTTTCGTCTCACATCATGATTTAACCTAGTTACCTACCTACCTACAAAGTCAAAGAGGACAATAGGTTTGCACTCTGTCCGTCTGTATTTCTGTTTACAAGTCAGCCCGACAAATCAGTTTTACTCTTATTGCTGAAAGGTATTACTTTGAAAAGTGATATATAGTTTGTCATGACCAGTAACATATCAAGTCCAAAACAGACGTCATAATGGACACGGTGTCGCCTGATATGGCAGGTGTCCCTTCATCACTAGACATGACAAATATGACTGTCCCTCTGGTATATTTCGTCCCTCTGTTATAACCACTGGGTCGATATCTCTGCTGGGGGACAATTTGTCCCTGAGGACAGCATCCGCCCAGTAGAAAAATTTAAATTGCACGAACTTGCGTTGGTCAAACTGGAAACTGGCTCGGACGTCGCCCAGTATAAAAAGGTCTGAAACAGACGTCACAATGGACACGGTGTCATCTGATATGGCAGGTGTCCCCTCATCACCAGACATGACAAATATGACTGTCCCTCTGGTATATTTCGTCCCTCTGTTATAACCACTGCGTCGATATCTCTGCTGGGAGACAATTTGTCCCGAGGACCTCATCCGCTAAGTAGCAAAACTTAAATTGAATAAACTTACGTAGATCAAGCAGGAAACTGACTCGGACGTCGCCCAATAACAGACGAACAGGTTCGAAACAGACGTCGCCCAGTAACAGACGAACAGGTTCGAAACAGACGTCACCATGGAATCAGTGTCGTCTGGTAAAGCAGGTTTCCCCCATCACCAGACAACAAATATGACTGTCCCTCTGGTATCTTTTGTTCCTCTTTCTGAATTTTATCCCAATATCATGATTTCGATGAGTAATGGTCATTTGATTCCCGCAAATAGTCTTTTTTATGCATTTGTTTTTTTCATCCTGCTTGGAGATATTGATTTAATGGTTGTTAATCAGTTTACATCAGGAGATACTATAGATCAAGTCAGCATTTGTTTTATAATAGATACTAAAGATAAGCAAATATTTAATGATTATGTGATTATATTGGCAAAAAAATGGTGATTGTGTTATTACTAGGACCCCCCCATGAGGGGCCTCTTAAATATACCAATCTAATACATGTGTACGCTCTTATCCCCGTTGCTTGCACTTAAATTACTGCTCATTAATAGCATTTGTTTTCATACATATTTCTATCATTTGATTTCTCTTTGTTGAATATATTGATATACTTTTAAAAGTGAAGTGAAATCGCTTTTTTAAATCAAGTATTTAAATGCATCACATTAATGATAATTAATCGATGCCTTTAGATGTGTAACGGTTATTTATAGTTTCTAGTTTTCCAAAAACCATTCTATCTGGATCAGTAGAAAGAAGAATGACGTGTTAATTTACGTGAGAGACGGAGTAACCGGGCAGGTTTGAATTCTTATTTCATTTGCCTCGATATTTCTATAATTGTTCTTTTATTCATATTTGTTTGAATACTTGAATAGCTTTATAAAATTATGTGTTAATTGCCATAATTATTTTTCATGATTACTTTCACTTTCTGTATTCTACGACTACGCCATTGGCGTTAATCGATAATAAATGATAGTTAAGAGGGTCGTAATGGGGTACCTTCGTGGCAAGAAACAGTAAAGGTTTTTGCCAAATGACGTTTACGGAAATTGTTGGTGTATGACGATAAAAAGTTCACCTTCTTTTAGACGATGAAACATAGACTGTTTTTCACGAATCACGTTATTATTTCTCCAAAAATGACGGAAACGACCTCTGATGAATCACGATAAGGATATTTTTACGAATCACGGTACAATTTAAACCAATTTGACGATAACAGTATCCTGAATGACTGTTTGACGGCTGAAGTTTAATGGCATTATACTACCCTCTATTAACTGTGTATCGATTTATAATTCAAATCTTTATTTAATGATGGATGCATTAAAGAGGGACGAAAGATACCAAAGGCATAGTCAAACTCATAAATCTAAAACAAACTGACAACGACATGGCTAAAAATGAAAAAGACAAACAGAAAAACAACATTACACATGAGACAACATAGAAAACTAAAGAATAAACAACACTAACCCCACCAAAAACTGGGGGTGATCTCAGGTACTCCGGAAGGGTAAGCAGATACTGCTCCACATGTGGCACCCGTCGTGTTGCTTATGTGATTACAAATCCGGTAAAATAGTCTAATTCGGTAGGTCACATTCTTGAAAGGGAAGGGGGTTGTAGTTACGACGTAAGGAACATATCCGATATCATTTGTGAAACGGTTATTCCATAACGGTCAACCAACTCGTGATGGCGTCCGTAACATTTACGAAGGGATGATTTCAACTTCACCATTTGGAACTCTTGGTTTAATAGCTTCCTTGTGAGCAGTAACCCTCTATCAAGACAATCTTGACAGGAAATGCAAGCACTGAAATATCGTAACAATTGGGAGATATATACCCCGTATGCAGGTGCTGCTGGAATATTGCTACTTAGAAATGGAAAGTTCACAATAGGAAAACTGAAATCATCTCTTTTGTCGTAAAGTTTTGTTTTCAACCGACCCTCATTGTTAATTTCTAGATGTAAGTCAATATATGAAGCCGAATTCACTGTATCTGTAGTATCCTTTATCTACAGTTTGATGGGATAGATGCGTTCCACATAGTCACCAAATTTTGAATTTTTTAGTGAAAGAACATAAGCTTTCCCTTCCCACATTTGAAACCCTGTGTCAAACAATATCATTTATAAGTATCCACACTGTTTTATTTATCAAATTGATTTGTTTGTATGTAATTCGTGTGGACCAAGCCAATTCTGTTCTCTTAAAAAGAGATCAAATCATGTGATAGAGACCCATCACGTTTCTCTACCAGCTGTGTACATGATTTATCTAATGAAATATATAATACTTGACGTTATAATTGATAATAAATCAATTAATCAATGAATCGTTTTACGTCTCACATCATGATTTAATTGTAGGCTGGTCCTCTCCCTTACAACATACGGGTATCACAGTCAAAGCCAAACAGATAAAGGATAGAGAACCAGTCTAGATTTAATTAGTTACCTACCTATAAAGTCAAAGAGGACATTAGGTTTGCTCTCCGTCCGTCTGTATTTCCGCTAGTCTGTCTACAAGTCAGTCCGACAAATCAGTTTTACTCTTTTTTACTTGCTGAAGGTATTACTTTGAAATTTGATATACTAGTTTTATCATGACCAGTAACATATCAAGTTTGAATTATATCCCGATATCCTGATTTTGATGATTAATGCTCATTTAATTTACGCAAATATTTTTTGGCTGTTTTTTCCATGCTACTTTGAGATATTGATTTAATAGTAACTTTGTTAAAAAGTTTACTTCAGAGATACTATATATCAAGTTAGCATTGTTTTATTATGAAAAAGTTTACCAGTTTATTTTCCGAGCAAAACTCTAAGAATGATTGTTTGGTAAATATAATTCACTCGTTTCTTTTAATTCAAATTTGACAAACGATTTATCCAAACTAAATGTTCTGCAAAATTTGTAATATTTTACTAAAATCACAAAATGGATGGTAAGAGAAACACATTTTGAAATTCTCAAGTATGAACTGTTCTGGATCGATAAATTTTAATAAACTACGATAAAGTCTAAAAATATAAGCTCGGAACATATGTTTAGTCTGATGATAATCGTGTCTCTATAATATCTGATAAAAACAAGGAAGTCATTTATAAGACAATCGCATATTCCATTATACTGACAAAAATTATATGAACAAAACAAAAAGACACATAGAGAAAATTTCAAACATAGTGGAACAGCAGTCAATTCATTCATTCAACGATTCCAAAAAAAAGCAATTATTCAGACCACCCATATCACACCAATAAGATCATATACATCTCTTGCACGTTAAAGACACCCTTGTAGATTTCGAAAAAGAGTAGGCTAATGCCGCTACAAGGCAGCACTCGCACCCGCAAAGTGGAAAGGGATTAATATAAGTTGCAACACTTGTTTCCCAATCCACTATAAATAAATATGTTTAAACTAAGATCATATACAATTAATACCAATCGTACCATCCCAAATCTTTCATTATACCAATCGTACAACCATACATTTGTAACAGTCAGAAACGTGTCCGATTCCCTCAAACGTATCCTTGTAACGTTATTGGACTCAGAAACGTGTCTAGTTGTATACGACGTCATTCTTTAAACACCCAATCGGGTCCATTTCTTGTTTAAAACAACGCATAAACGTGTCCGCCGTTACTTGTTTATTGCTCTTTCGTTGATTCAAACTCTTTTATCATTTAATTGCTAATTAGAATAATATACTTAAGGTCTTTTTTCAAACTAACAGTATTTGCCGTACCAAGGCTGTGCGAGAAGTAAAAGTACGCAACAATGTCATGTTAAAATATGGATATCAAATCAGATACATTTTGTACCTCCTTCTCTCTATACATTTAAATTATTGTAATAATGTCAGGTTGCCGTCAATAGTATGCTGAAATATAACTTTTTTTCTTACTATCAAGGTGCAGTTAGACTTTTTCCTACTTTAATTTCAAACGGCCTCCATTATACAAAGGGAATGAATGATTGTCTTGTGACTGCAGATTTTTTTCAAATTCAGGATTTATGCAACCGAAACCCAACATCTTCAATGGCGTATTTGCCGTAAATGACTACGTTATTGAAATCACTGAGAACATAAAAGCGCTTAAAGTTTTGAGAAGTTTAAGCGTTTTAAAAAAGGACAAGTTTTGGCGAATAACAATTATTTGACAAGTTTGGGGTTATGAAATCGGACACGCTTGGGCGATATCAACTTTAAAGGACACATTTGGTGAATCGGACACATTTTGGGGGATGGATGGACACGTTTGGGAGCGCAACACATTTAACATTATTTCTACCATCCATGCCTTAAATACCAATCGTTAACCATACCATAGATACTACTCTTCAACACCATTAATGTCGTACCAATCGAACAAACCAAACCTTCATCTCCAGTTGCTCCAACCAAACGTATCTTATTTATTTTACAAACTATACGAAGAAATATCATCGATTGAGCGAAAATCAAAAATGTATCAAAATAAAACTATTTATGTTATCAACCAAAGAGTTTAAAATTTCATCTGTGTGATTTAATTCTTTTGATTATCATTACCTGGCCGAGTATCAGGATGTTCTACTAAAGTCAGTCAAAAAACGGTAATATTGAAAAAGTCTTTCAAACATACCGAACTTTATGAGTATATAACATGTATAAAGCGTACTATTGAATGAACATACTTTAGGATAGCTCACGATTAAGATTTCATTTTTAATTTATCAGATGTGAAATATCTTAAAATATGTTCCACTTCCGTCTTTGTTTGGCTTTTTAAATATTTCGTATAAGGTTGTGACTGTTGTGTAGAAGAAACACGCGTCTGCCACATCTATGGTGTGGTTTTTGTTCAACTTAAACTTAAATAATCATAAATTTACTATAGTATTTATGCATGAAATATATACTTTCAGACCAAACCAGACCATGGCCACGTTGCAATCTGTGGGTGTTAATATGAACAACTGGCGTAAACCGCTTTGTATCTTTGGTCCCAATGAACATGACCTACAATATTCAATTACAAGAAATGAACATTTGCAAAATATCAATCCTGAAAAATTTGAAGATCACAGTCGTACAACAGATGAAGTTCTGAAGGTAGTAATGCAAGGAATACGTAAATTTTCAGAAGAACAGTTTGAAGGGTTGGTTCTCCACGATGAGCTGATAAAGTTTGGTAGTTCAAGAGAGGGGTTGAAAGTCATTGATGCTCTTGAATTTGATAGCATCCTCATATTTGATATAAATGGAATGATAGTAGAACCTGCTCCAGGTAATGCTCTTGGGTTAGTGCGGCTTCGGGTCAACAATGCTGAATATTTGTTAGAAAGATACCCATGGACCAGAAAATGTGAAGTGTTTCAAAAAGTAGGTATGAACAAATACTTCATCAACTCAAGGAATCTACATTTAAAAGTATTCGAATCTATTATCGACAAAACCCGTGAACTGGTGAATGAACAACTACGGGCTGGAGAGACAAACTATTCTCTTAGACGAATTGCCAAGCCACCAACATTAGACATAAATATAACTTTAAATAATGAAAAAGATATAAAAGATTTATTCAACACGTTTTCCAATATTACTTTGGAAAGTCAATCTACTAGAATGGAATCCAGATCATTCAACAAATCTTTGGATATGGATATTGTCCCAGCCCTACTTTTGCGACACGATTATGTTCCAGATCCTAATACGACCAACTCACCCAATGCGATTCGACAAATGGTTTGCCCTGTATATGCCGTAATGAAATGGGTCCATACGCCTAACTCAGTAATGACAAGCGACAAGGACTCCTTGTGGAGAGTTTGTACGTCTGGATATGAGAGACATATTCTAGACGTTTGCCAGTTGAATCCTAGTCAACAGTTCTTGATGACGGCTTGTCGAATCTTAAAGACATACGTTTCTAATCAGGACGGCACGAATCAGCTTCATACAGTTGCGGCTTCAAATCACCTGAAAACAATATGTTTCCATTGTATAACATTACTAACGATACCAAAAGAGCATAACTCATTGTCAGGCGTCAAAGAGGCCATGGGTTATTTTCTGTCGTTTCTGGATTTATGTATTAGATCCAAAACGCTTCCACACTTTTTCTATGGAAATCCCTGGTTAGTTCTAATGTTTCCCGACACCAGCTTTGGACAAGAGAACGACATCAAAAACTTGTATGGATCAATGAGTCCCGATACCTTCAAACAGGCTACTTTAAGTTATGCCAAGATGTTACTAGACCTGGAAAGATTTTATATGGAGATTGGATGTCTTGATGCCGATCGCATAGGCCGGTTTAAGGAACTGCTTGGTCTTCAGCACACCTACAGAAAACCTGCTGCTGAACACATCTTTTGAAAAACTATGTTTCTTTATGTGAAACTCAACTTATAAATCATAGTGGTGTTTGTGACAAGCTTTGGTGTTTGAACGCTTCATATATAAAACTAACTTTTGTCGTTGAGTGTAAATACATGTAGTCGTACATGTAATTGCTACCGGTTTAGGTTTTTTTAAATGTGCAGACTTCGTTTCTTTAAAGATACGTGTGTGTAAAATTCAGAATTTCTGCATGTTATGTATTACATGTATGGTATCATGAAAATTTAATCAATGGTGTTTTGTGGAATCTTTCAGTTACCAGGTGAACTAACAAGTAAATTATTTTCAATCCTTTTCATACAGTGAAAGTTTACTACTGCTAAATTGACTATTCAATTTACATCGTTTTTATTTGTTTAATATAAAAAAAAGAAGATGCGGTATGATTAAAATGAGACAACTATCCACAAAAGACCAAAATGATAATTAAACATATTCAACATCACTTCAAGATAGATTCCTTTATCAAAGATGCCAGTTTTAATTGTTTGAAGTTAGACAGAGAATCCAGAAAACTGGTAATCCTTGTCAATTAAAATAAGAATCGCGCGCACCTTCCCAGAGAGCGATGATTGAACTCCCACAAATATTTCAACCAGAGACAAATAGTTTGTATTTGCATCTCATGTCAATAGCAAATATTTCTCTGTAAATTTGTTGTATCCATCGTTTATTTGCATCTCATGTCAATAGCAAATATTTCTCTGTAAATTTGTTGTATCCATGGTTTATTTGCCTCTCATTTGGTTTTGGTTTGTTTCCCTTATGGGTTTAAAGTTTGATATCTTTAATTGTTTAACATATAATTTTTTTATAGGCTATAAGATTTTCTTGAGTATAGATTTTCGTCTTTCGGTATGCATGTGCTTTGATTTGAAAAAAATACTTTGAACTTAAAATGTTCGCATTTTCAATTCGTACGTTGACGAATAGTAAACTAGTCAAACATTTATATCTTCTTCTTGATATTTGTATGCCATGTTTTCTCTTAGCAATTAATTAAACAGATAAAAAAAAATGATTTATTTTTATTAGCTCTGAAACAAAGAAATGACAGTTCTAAAATAAACTCATCAAAGGTACCAGGACCAAATTTTATATATACGCCAGACGCGCGTTTCGTCTACAAAAGACTCATCAGTAACGCTCGAATCCAAAAGAGTTAAAAAGGCCAAACAAAGTACGCAGCTGAAGAGCATTGAGGACCAAAATTCATAAAATTTTGCCAAATACAGCTAAGGTAATCTAAAGCATAACTACGTATTCACCATTCCTTGATATTGAAAAGCAAAATCAAATTCCATTTAACTAACACGGAATTTAGAAGAAATAAGATAAGAGCTTTAGCTCACCTGAAAATTAAAATTCATTAAAAAAGCAACAAGCCCTTTCCTTGTTTAAGTAAAGAAGGCTCGCCACTGAAGCCCGAATTGAATACCAAGTTGAAAGGTCTGGTCTCCAAAATGCACATTTATTATACATAACATGGAAGTAATAATGATGCAGTATTTAAGGACAGATAAAAGTACTCAAGACGAAGTCAATTAATTGGTATCAGTAGGGCGACATAAATAAATGTATGTTATGATTTAGTCTTTTAATGAAGTGACATATGGTTCAGTTGCTAAAGGACGACTATCAGACAAGACCAGCGGACAGCATATAAACAACTATTGGTCACTGAGTGTCACTCAAGAAACAGTCCAGTGTTGTTTAACATCCACTTGCAGCCAATTAATCTGCGATAAGAATATTCTATCAATCTTGTATAAGATTTGGGAGTTAGTTTTGTTTACTGTTAATCTTTAAATCCTATTTATCTATTAATTTGTGTACTATTTCAACTTTTTCATCGGTGTGAGAAAATATTTCTCCTCACTAGTGAAATATCTGGTAAATCATTGGTCGAAATTTAAAGTTTTCTTTGTTTCTTCTGAACGTTCCTATTGAGATATCATGAAAAATTCAACCATACGCGATAACGTCATATTACAAAATACACAACTTGAAATCTTTTAAAAGGATGGATAAAAATCATTAGAGAAACATATTTCCCCACTATAACTCGTGTATTGCGATATTTCTTCACTATTTTAAAGCATAGCAAGCCTCGCGCTTTGAATATTAACATTTCACTGTCTCGAGTGGAGAAATATAGTAACACACTTGTTGCAGTGGTGGAATCTATATATCTCTAATCGTTAATCAAGATCACAAAAAAAAGATGCTTAAAATTTTGATGTGGATGCTGTAAGGTCATGCACAATCTTCTGCAAATTTTTGTATATTCCATGGAGGTTGAAAAAGTTATTGATATCACAAGAAATAATCTTGAGACTTAATTATAATAAAACATAATTTCAACCTTTTTTATTGAAAAGTTTTAGTAGAGTTAACACCAGGCTGATTCAAGGGGAAATAATTTTAAAACATCTGATCAATTCTTGGCGGGATAAAACTATAATTTACTTCTAAGTTATATGACTAATGTGTGTAATGTGTGCAGTGTTTGTAATGGTTGAATCCAAACCAATTTACTGAATAAAGAAATGTCGTGCCAGCATGTTTTTGAACTGGTGTGCTGTCTAAAACTAGATCTTTCGAAAATTCATAATTCAAATTTTTTGTCTTTCGGCGTGGACCATCGTACTTCAGCGTGACCATCGGACTTCAGCAATATATCCTGTTGATATAACATTTTGAACCATTGAGCTTTAATTACCAAATATACATCCATATATGTTGTTATATTATATTTGATAATAATGGACATTTCATAAAAGATAACTTCCATATAGGGAGGAGAAATAGACTGTGTAAAGGAATATAAATACTTGGGTCTTATAATTCATATACTGGTAAATTTACTGAGGCTAGAAAACAACTTTACCAAAAAAGTCTTAAAGTATGTTTTAAGCTCTATAGGGACTTGCAATCCTCAAGTCCTAGTATTGGTACTTTTCTTCAGTTATTTGATCATTGTATTAAACCTATAATTTTATATGGTTGGGAGAACTGGGGTACTATTAATAAAACCCCTAAGAGAAAATCATCATCTCTCTTTGATATATTTAAGGACTGTGAGTCTGAAAAACTTCACCAAAAATTTTGTAAATATATCCTTGGTGTTACTAAATTGTGCACTAATATAGGAGTTCTTACAGAACTAGAAAGATATCCTCTTTACATAGACATGTTAAAACAAGTCTTCATGTATTGGCACAGACTTGAGAAATCCCCATCAAACCTGCTGAATAATGCATTGAAGGCCGTACTTTAACCTATAATGGTTTAATTTTTGAATTGTTGTTTGGATGGAGAGTTGTCTCATTGGCACTCACACCACATCTTCCTATATCTATATAAGGAGTATGTGCATTTACATAGCTTAAACAAAAGTAATAATTCCTGGTACACTAATATACTCTTTTATGGCGAAAAGTTAAACTTTAATTTGGCTTATTGTAAAACCCTAAGTAAATAAAATTTTTAAAAATCACTTAAACAATGTCTCCGAAACAGTTTTCTTGAGACTTGGAAAGCAACCAGAGATTCTTATTTACAGGATAAAGGTAAATTGTGTACTTATTTCAAATTTAAATTTTCATTTGGTAAAGAAACCTATCTATCCTCTATAAATAATGGCAATTGTCAAATTCTTACTAAATTTAGGTTAAGTAATCACAAATTAAGAGTTGAAACTGGTCGTCATGAACGCAGGGTAAAATAATAATAAGTAAATAGTTTATTAAAGTGTCACATATTGATTGACATAAATATAAGCAACATTATACAAATATATACACATAAAACAATCAATATCCAGCCATAAAAAACGACTTATGAGACACTAAAAAGCTTAAAATTCTATAAAAATTTCAAATATATTATTCCGTAAAAACATACAAGTCACAAAAAATGTCACCATTAAAATAAAAAATCACTATATTCAATAAATATTCAGGTAAATATGTCAGGTAAATTAGGGAATATTCCACTATGTGAAAGACTTTGTCAATATTGTAATTTGAATGTGACTGAGGATGAACTCCATTTTTTGTTGCAATGTCCTCTACATGTAACTTCAAGAACAATTTTACTTGATGATTTATTTATGGAACATCTAAAACTAAGAATACTTAATTCGCAAAACCTATTTATATGGATTATGACAAATGATGATGATAATTTTATTAAAAATTTTTAACTTCAAACTTAGAAGTGAGAAATAATACTGTCAAGTAAAAATTAATACAGGTTTAATGATAGATCTTTCTTTTGCTGAACTGACAATATCGTTTATATGTACTGTTCTTTTGTTTTTATATGAATCATATTAAAATGTTTAATTTCATATTGTTTCTAAACATGTATTTATGTTTTGTCTATTATCATTTATTTGTTTGTAATTCATATGCCTTTAATGGCCCTTTGATTAGGAAATAAACATATTTGATTTGATTTGATTTGATTTGTTGTACTATTTTCAACAAAGACTAAATGTATTATAATAATATTTCTGTGGTCAAATTCAATTCAATTTCAAGTAAAATTCATACAACATCGGAAAAACGCACATATTGCATTAAACTCTATCATAAAAATATACATATTCTAATTTAAACTCATCATAGATACCAGGATTAGATTTTGCATATACGCCAGACGTGCGTTTCGTCTATATCAGGGACGCTCGAATCCAAAGAAGTTAAAAAGGTCAAAATAAAGTACGAAGTTGAAGAGCATTGAGGACCAAATTGGCAATCACACCACATCTAACTGTATTTCATTTCCTGTGTTGCGTTATGTATACTACAACATTGTTTATTTACCAATAATTTAACTGATATCAACTGCGCTATAAACGATAGACTTCCAAATTTGTTTTGATAGAAATGTTCCATCTTCAATATAGTCAAGATGGAACATTTCCCCCAATACATTTCGACTGGATGAAAAAAAACCGATCAGACTTGCTTTTCATGCATGACTGATTAAAAATTATTGTAACATAATAAGCCATTTTTCTACGAAGGTTTTACGGGATAATCTGCATAATAGTTCGTTTTCTGAGAAACCATGGTTTAATACAAAGAATGCTATGTTATTCCATTAAAAAGAATCATGACGTACTTTGATCTTGCAACTTCATGTAGATAGGCGGATATGGTATAATCTGATATTTTTTTTTATGTTAACCCATGATTTAAACTCCGCCTATTTTCTTATGCCTCAATGTGAAGATAGTTGAATGAATGCACGACGACAAGGATTTCGTTTGTTTTACAAATAGGATTGCTACTTTCTGGGAATTCAGTCTCCGCCAGTGTTTCATATAAAAAAAAACAGAGAAGGCACCAGGTTCATGCTTTTACTACAGCCAACGGATTCTTAAAGTGTTGATATAGAAATAACGTTGTGCCCCCTTGTGTCCCCCTATTTCATAATTTTTATATAGAAATAGCACTGTGTCCAGCTGTAGCCAGCAGATTTTATAAGTTTTATATAGAAATAAAGTTTGTGTCCGCCTGTAGCCCCCCATACCGTCATGAAGTTTTATATAGGAATAGTACTGTGTCCAGCTGTGTCCGCTTGTATCCCCTTATTTCATAAAATTTTATATAGAAATACGTTGTGTCTACTTATGTCCGCCTGTATCCCCTCATTTCTATAAGTTTTATATTGAAATAGCAATGTGTCCAGCTGTGTCCACCTGAAGCCAGCAGATTTTATAAGTTTTATTTAGAAATTGCATTGTGTTCACTTGTGTTCGCCTGTGTTCCCCCATTTCTATAAGTTTTATATAAAAAAAAGCACTGTGTCCAGCTGTGTCCACCTGTAGCCAGCAGATTTTATAAGTTTTATTTAGAAATTGCGTTGTGTTCACTTGTGTCCGCCTGTGTCCCCCCACCTCCATTTCTATAGGTTTTATACTGACAAGCACTGTGTCCAGCTGTGTCCACCTATAGCCAGCAGATTGTATAAGTTTTATTTAGAAATTGCGTTGTGTCCACTTGTGTCCGCCTGTGTCAACCTGTAGCCAGCAGATTTTATAAGTTTTATTTAGAAATTGCGTTGTGTTCACTTGTGTCCGCCTGTGTCCCCCCATTTCTATAAGTTTTATACTGAAATAGCACTGTGTCCAGCTGTGTCCACCTGTAGCCAGCAGATTTTATAAGTTTTATATAGAAATTGCGTTGTGTCAACTTGTGTCCGCCTGTGTCTCCCCATTTCTATAAGTTTTATACTGAAATAGCACTGTGTCCAGCTGTGTCCACCTATAGCCAGCAGATTTTATAAGTTTTATTTAGAAATTGCGTTGTGTTCGCTAGTGTCCGTCTGTGTCCCCTCCCGCCCCATTTCTATAAGTTTTATACTGGAAAAACACTGTGTCCAGCTGTGTCCACCTGTAGCTAGCAGATTTTATAAGTTTTATTTAGAAATTGAGTTGTGTCCACTTGTGTCCGCCTGTGTCAACCTGTAGCCAGCAGATTTTATAAGTTTTATTTAGAAATTGCGTTGTGTTCACTTGTGTCCGCCTGTGTCCCCCCATTTCTATAAGTTTTATACTGAAATAGCACTATGTCCAGCTGTGTCCACCTGTAGCCAGCAGATTTTATAAGTTTTATTTAGAAATTGCGTTGTGTTCGCTAGTGTCCGTCTGTGTCACCCCCGCCCCATTTCTATAAGTTTTATACTGGAAAAACACTGTGTCCAGCTGTGTCCACCTGTAGCTAGCAGATTTTATAAGTTTTATTTAGAAATTGAGTTGTGTCCACTTGTGTCCGCCTGTGTCACCCAGTAGCCAGCAGATTTTATAAGTTTTATTTAGAAATTGCGTTGTGTTCACTTGTGTCCGCCTGTGTCCCCCCAATTCTATAAGTTTTATACTGAAATAGCACTGTGTCCAGCTGTGTCCACCTGTAGCCAGCAAATTTTATAAGTTTTGTAATAACTTTGCTATGTAATAATACAATCCAGTTTCTATAACTAATTTATTAACAAGTACATCGTTTGATGGTCAGACTACAGAATGACAACATGTGTATAAGAACTTCAATTGATCTATTTAATTGCATGTTTATTTAAGAATGTGCAGACATGTGATAGTTGCTGATCTGTCAATTATAATTACTGTAACAGATGATAAGGTAATAAAGTGAGGTGAACTTTATAACACTTCTCCGGCCTTAGATAAAAACAAATTAAAAACAAATTAACTCAATTACAGAAAATTAATGTCTTTTCACGGCTACTGATTGATAAGTCCATATCAGTTTGAAAACAAATAAAAATGTCAGATCACATTCATTCGTTAAAGTTTGTCTGCACTGAAACTATAATGTCCTACTATAAAAATAAAATGTTCGCACTGGTCTTGTTGTTATTTCTTATACTAATTGATATGTACACACATGCACTGCGAAGTACTTAATGCACTTCAAACGGTTGTGAGGATTATTATGCCTCTTTATAAATCAACCATTTATTTTGACACAAAATACTTTAAATGCGATGGTTCTTTTCTTATTCTCTTCGGATAGCGTGGTTCCATTTGTTCAGTCATGTTTCACGGTTTCTCGATTTGCGGTTGTTCGGTCTCAGGAGTACTTATCGGTATAGTTATTTCTGGCTCAAACAAATCACTTGTCATTGTCATATTTTTCTTCATTTTCGTTGTTTGTGCAATCCAAGTTTCGTACTCTGATGTGGTCAATATGTCTCCGAATGACACGTCCACCTTGCAATTTAATATGAAATGAAAGTGGTCCTGATTGTTTTATAACTTCTCCCGGAATCCATTTAATTTTCGAACCAATTGCGAAATTTCGGGCAAATACTCCCTGTCCTACATTAATTTGTCTGTTCACAGATTTCTTATCGTGATAATGTTTTTGTTTTTGTTGTCTCTCCTGAACTCGCTTCTCGATATTTGGAAAAACTAAATCTAGTCGCGACTTGAGTTTCCTTTTCATAAGCAATTCTGATGGTGCCAATCCTGTCGTTGTTTGTGGCGTTATACGGTAGTTGAAAAGAAAACGGTTCAACTTTTCCTGGACAGTTCCTTATTTGATTTTCTTCATACCTTCTTTGAAACTCTGAACTGCTCGTTCAGCACAACCATTACTAGCTGGATGCCACGGCGCGGAAGAACGATGTTCAATTCCATTTGATTTCACATAATCGGCGAATTCCTTGCTAGTAAATGCGGCTCCATTATCACTAATAATGAGATCACATAATCCATGTGTTGCAAACGTTTGTTCAAATTTTGCAATCGTAGCTTCGGATGTTGTAGAATTCATTACGTGTATGTCTATCCATTTTGAATACGCATCAACCATAATTAGAAATGATTTGTTCATGAATGGTCCTGCAAAGTCTATGTGTATTCTTGACCACGGATGGCTCGGATATTCCCACGGATGTAACGGTGCTTCTGCTGGTAACTTGCGGTTTTCCTGACAACTATAACAATTAACTACAGTTAATTCCAAGTCATTGTCCATTCCCGGCCAAAATATGTAGCTTCTTGCTATACTTTTCATTCTAGTAATCCCTGGATGTCCATGGTGTAATTCTTTTAACATGGCTTCACGTCCTGGTTGTGGTATAATTACTCTTCCTCCCCACAATATGCATCCGTCCTGACTACACAGTTCATTTTTTCTTCTAAAATACGGTCTTATGTCTTCAATTGGACATTTTGACGGCCATCCATTCAAAATGTATCTAAGAACCATAGACAGTATTATGTCCTTTCGTGTCCACTTTTGAATTTGTTTAGCATCAACTGGCGTAGTGGCTAAATGTTCCATTAATAATATAGTATCACCTGGCGTTGGTGTCTTTTCAATGTTTGTTTTCAGCGGTAGTCTACTTAGTCCATCCGCATTACCATTCAGACTCCCTTCTTTGTATACAATCGTGTACTCATATGCAGCTAACGTCAGTGCCCACCTTTGAATTCGAGATGCGGCCATTGTCGGTAGAGGTTTATCTTCTCGAAATAAACCTATGAGCGGCTTGTGATCGGTTATGATTGTAACGGGGTGTCCATACAAATATTGATGAAATTTCTTGGACCAAATATTATGGCCAGACTCTCCTTCTCAAGAACGGAACAATTCTTCTCTGCTGAAATAAGTGTTCGAGATGTATAAGCTATTGGTTTGTCACTGCCGTCGTCCATTTTATTCGAAAGTACGGCGCCTAATCCATACGGAGATGCATCACATGCTAAGATTAATTTCTTTTTCGGATCGAAATGTACAAGTACTGATGCGGATTTCAACAGCTGTTTTGACTCTATGAACGCTTTTTCCTGTTCTTTTCCCCAACTCTATTTTGTGTCTTTCTGTAGAAGTACATGTAGCGGCTTCAACAAGTGAGACAAATTCGCTAAGAATCTATTGTAATAGTTCAGCATTCTAAGATAAGCTTTCAGTTCTGTCACGTTTGTCGGACTTGGTGCTTTATCGATCGCCTCATTTTTACTCTCCACTGGGTAGATTCCGTGTTTGTTTATTCTAAATCCCAAATAAACAACTTCTTCGGCCATGATCATGAACACACACTTCTGTTTCTTTAACCGAATTCCGATTCTCTTAAATCTAGTCAAAACCTCAGAAAGTGTATTTAGATGTTCCTCTCTTGTTTTACCTGTTATCAGTATATCATCTACTCGAACCAAAACATTGGCTATACCTTGAACTACATTTTCAAGTGTTCTTTGAAAAATACCTGGGCTGGACGATACACCATCAGGAAGTCTATTGTATCTGAATAAACCCTTGTGCGTGTTTATAGTCACATACCTTTTACTGTCCTCATCAAGTTCAATTTGTTGATATGCTTGGTTTAAATTCAATTTTGTATATTCTTGTCCTCCTCCAAGCGTTGCGTATAAATCCTCTGTTTTAGGAATCGGATAATTGTCTAACTTTGAAACGGCATTAACGGTTACCTTGTAGTCACCACAAATTCTAATAGATCCGTTCTCTTTAACTACGGGTACTATCGGAGCGGCCCAGTCGGAAAATTCCACTTGCTGAATCTGACCCTCCTTCTCAAGACGTTCAAGTTCCTTCTCCACTTTATCCTTCAACGCATACGGCAAAGGTCGAGCCTTGAAATATTTTGGTACGGCACTCTCGTCGAAATAAAGCTTGGCTATCATGCCTTTTACAGTTCCAAGTTCATCTTTGAAAACCTCCTTATTTGCTTCCAAGATCACATTTAAATCCCTCGATTGATTATCACTTCCAACGACGGAATAAATATCCTTCCAATCCAGTTGGAGTTTGTTCAACCAGTCTCTGCCAAGTAAATTCGGACCTTTACGCTTCACAATCAGTAATGGCAATTTTGCTCTTTCCTTCTTGTAAATGACATTGACGATTGCACGTCCTATTACAGGAATCTGCATTCCCGTGTTTGTTCGGTGTTTAGCACTTGTCGGTTCGATTCTGAATTTCGACTTGTATTCCTTGTAAGTATCCTCGCTCATGATAGAAACGGACGCTCCGGTATCTATTTCCATGGCTATTTCACATTCATTCACATTGATTTGCACTTTATATGCCTCATTAGATTTATTTCAAAAATGAACCAGATGCTCCGCAGGGCGCAGCTTTATACGACCGCAGAGGTTGAACCCTGAACGCTTGGGGCAAGTATGGACAAAACATTCAAGCTGGATTCAGCTCTAAATTTGGATTGTGATTAAATAGTTGACACAGCATAGGTTTCTGACACAGAATGAATGTGGTCTAATGAACTTAAAATTTTGTTTTGCCTTTGAGCAATTCACTATGCTGTTGAATAATAATCCTCTCAAAAAAATGTTTGAAGAAATTTTCTTTTTATTTATGACGTTTCAAATGAGATTAAATAGTTGACACAGCATAGGTTTCTGACACAGAATGAATATATTCAAATGAACTTAATTTTTTTGTTTTCTCTTAGAGCAATTCACTATGCTGTTGAATATTAATCCTCTCAAAAAAATGTTTGAAGAAATTTTCTTTTTATTTATGAAATTTCAAATGAGAAAAATTTAACCCAATTTTTTAATCAGACCCCCCTTTCCCTTATTCCAAAACTAATTTCAATTAAAATATTCTAATGGAGTTTGCAACAATTACTACTCATTTAAATACATCATAAAATATTAATCACTGAATGGTAAAGATTATTTAAATTTATTAGTTGGTAGTAAAAAGTGAATATACATTGTATATTGTATATAACAAAGATTTAAGTTGATTCTGGACAAAGAAAGATAACTCCAATTAAAAAAAAATCTTGCAGATATTTCTTGCTTACTATACTGGACAAAGAAAGATAACTCTTAATTAAAAAAAAATTTGCTATTTCACAATATTGTGAAATTAGATATTTCTTGCCATTGCACAATACTGTGCAATTGAAAAGACTTGCTATTGCACAATACTTAATATAATAATCTTAGATCCTGATTTGGACCAACTTGAAAACTGGGCCCATAATCAAAAATCTAAGTACATGTTTATATTCAGCATATCAAAGAGGCCCAAGAATTTAATTTTTGTTAAAATCAAACTTAGTTTAATTTTGGACCCTTTGCACTTTAATTTAGACCAATTTTAAAACTGGACCAAAAATTAAGAATCTACATACACAGTTAGATTTGGCATATCAAAGAACCCCAATTATTCAATTTTTGATGAAATCAAACAATGTTTAATTTTGGACCTCGATTTGGGCCCACTTGAAAACTGGGCCAATAATCAAAAATCTAAGTACATTTTTAGATTCAGCATTTCAAAGAACCCCAAGGTTTCAATTTTTGTTAAAATCAAAATAAGTTTAATTTTGGACCCTTTGGACCTTAATGTAGACCAATTTGAAAACGGGACCAAAAATTAAGAATCTACATACACAGTTAGATTCGGCATATTAAAGAACCCCAATTATTCAATTTTGATGAAATCAAACAAAGTTTAATTTTGGACCCTTTGGGCCCCTTTTTCCTTAACTGTTGGGACCAAAACTCCCAAAATCAATACCAACCTTCCTTTATTAGTCATAAACCTTGTGTTTAAATTTCATAGATTTCTATTTACTTATACTAAAGCTATGGTGCGAAAACCAAGAAAAATGCTTATTTGGGTCCCTTTTTGGCCCCTAATTCCTAAACTGTTTTGACCGAAACTCCCAAAACCAATACCAACCTTCCTTTTGTGGTCATAAACATTGTGTTTAAATTTCATTGATTTCTATTTACTTTAACTAAAGTTATTGTGCGAAAACCAAGAATAATGCTTATTTGGGCCCTTTTTTGGCCCCTAATTCCTAAACTGTTGAAACCAAAACTCCCAAAATCAATCCCAACCTTTCTTTTGTGGTCATAAACCTTGTGTCAAAATTGCATAGATTTCTATTAACTTAAACTAAAGTTATAGTGCGAAAACCAAGAAAATGCTTATTTGGGCCCTTTTTGGCCCCTAATTCCTATAATGTTGGGACCAAAACTACCAAAATCAATACCAGCCTTCCTTTTATGGTCATTAACCTTGTGTTCAAATTTCATAGATTTCTATTCACTTTTACTAAAGTTAGAGTGCGAAAACTAAAAGTATTCGGACGACGACGACGACGACGACGACGACGACGCCAACGTGATAGCAATATACGACGAAAATTTTTTCAAAATTTGCGGTCGTATAAAAACTGAGTAAACTTCATTTTCACTTCACTTTCGCTAGTTTCATCCTGCTCCATGAAATGAGCACGTGGTTTAAAACGTGATTTAAACTCTCTGTGATTTTCACTTAATTTCCCATTGTCATATTTGCTACGGCATTTCTTTGCGATATGTCCTTTCCTTTTACAGCTGTGGCATTTTGCATCCTTAAACCTGCATTCAGCGGCTAAGTGATTTCCTCCACACTAGTAAAAATCTCCTTGTTTCGAATTTCCAGAGTTGTTTCTTGTATATGATTTTGAAACTCTATTGATTTGTTTCTGAAATGTTCCATTTGTCCCACTCGCTTGGATGTCCTGTGCATTCTTCTCTGCAGTCTCCATAGCGGTAGCAATTTCCAATGCCTTATCAAATGTTAAATTCGGCTCTGCTAGCAGCATCCTCTGTATGCGGTCACTCTTTATCCCGACGACTAACCTGTCACGTAACGGTGCTGCAATAAATGTCCTCACTGACTCATCGCTGTGTCTTGTTCTACTGTTAAATTTAAATCTCTGAATGATTTCTGATGGTACTGGATCTCGGTGGTCTTTCCCTAGTTTTGTTCAATCGGCCAGTGACTTCGTTCCTGGTTTGGCTGGTGCTAATAAATCCCTTATTAATTTGTAGGTATTCTTCCCACATACACTTATTAATAAGAAAATATCCCTTTTCTGGTCTTCTTCGTCTATCTCATTAGCATTAAAATAATGTTCCATACGTTCTACATATTGTGTCCAATCTTCGGATTCATCAAAAGAGTCTAATTTCCCGTAAATCGGCATTCTCACTTGTAGAAATTCACATTTATTTTAATATTCAGTTTTTTCCTCGTCGCCAAAATGTGTAATAACTTTGCTATGTAATAATACAATCCAGTTTCTATAACTAATTTATTAACAAGTACATCGTTTGATGGTCAGACTACAGAATGACAACATGTGTATAAGAACTTCAATTGATCTATTTAATTGCATGTTTATTTAAGAATGTGCAGACATGTGATAGTTGCTGATCTGTCAATTATAATTACTGTAACAGATGATACGGTAATAAAGTGAGGTGAACTTTATAACAAGTTTTATTTAGAAATTGCGTTGTGTTCACTTGTGTCCTCCTGTGTCCCCTTATTTCTAGAAGTTTTATATTAAAAAAGCACTGTGTCCAGCTCTGTCCACCTGTAGCCAGCTGATTTTATAAGTCTTATTTAGAAATTGCGTTGTATTCACTTGTGTCCGCCTGTGTCCCCTCATTTCTATAAGTTGTATACTGAAATAACACTGTATCCACCTGTAGCCAGCAGATTTTATAAGTTTTATATAGAAATTGCGTTGTGTCCACTTGTGTTCGCCTGTGTCCACCCATTTCTATAAGTTTTATACTGAAATAGCACTGTGTCCAGATGTGTCCACCTGTAGCCAGAAGATTTTATAAGTTCTATATAGAAATTACGTTGTGTCCACTTATATGTCCGCCTGTATCCCTTCATTTCTATAAGTGTTATACTGAAATAGCACTGTGTCCAGCTGTGTCCACCTGTAGCCAGCAGATTTTATGAGTTTTATATAGAAATTACGTTGTGTCCACTTGTGTCCGCCTGTAGTCAGTAGTTTTTTTTTATGTTTTATATAGAAGTAACCTTGTGTCCAGCTGTGTCCGCCTAAATCACAAGTCTTATAACACTGGGCTTCTGTAACCACTATAATAGACATTGATTGTTTATCTGTTTATATAGTTACATTCATACGTGTCCATGTATCCCCGGACACAAAATGCATGCTAACTTTATTTTGCACCGAAAATAGGACATATCTAAACACTGAGACTACTATCATGTGTTATAGTAGTCTCAGCTAAACATTATACTAATTTTTACAGATTTATGATTCTACACAGTCCACGTGCACACACACTGTCCCTCTTTTAGTTATATCAATACAATCTCTGACTTCGAAGTATGACTTTACTTATTTGAAAGGCAATGATGTATAGAACAAAGCAGTTGTTCAAAGAGCATTAATAGTCTATAATAAAACATGACAAAAATAACAAATTAATCTAAATAGAAGTTTCTGTTACATTCCGGAAAAAATAACTAAGCAATTCCCGATTTGAGTCTAAATTACAAAATTGCGGCAAAAATGAAAAAAAGAAAAATGGTCATGATTTTTTACCCTCTAGTAGCTCACTAGCTGGATGGTTGACAGTGTTACACGATCCTATCGGGCTTGATGGTTATAAGAATTGTCACAGCAACCTTTGCTGTGTCTTGGAAAGGGGTCCGGAGGGTAATTTCTTGTTTGCATGCTTTTTCCTTTCAAGTTTGAATCCAGAAATTGGCAGAATACACTCAATAATCTATTTGAAATCAAAAAGCAATAAGAAATTCCTATTTATATGATTTATGATTTTCTGACTATAACTAAGGCAGCAACCATTTGTCTTTCTAGGGGGGGGGGGGGGGGGGGGGGAATCGGATCTCCTGTAGTTGGTGATCGCAATACTGGTATACCAGTATTGTCCACAATACTGGTATAAAAATTTTGTACCAGTATTGTATTCCAGTATTGTACCAGTATTGTGCTTTTTTTTTAATAAACAATATAGGTAATTAATCTGACATAATCAAATTAACATATGACATTTATATATATTAGGCATGATTGTGTTTAACAGATAATGCCATAGATGGTACACTGTGATTGTCATCAAATAAAGTTTTAAATCTTCGGATGGTTTTTCTTAACCATTCTGCCTTAGCATTTTAAAAAAACTGTACTTTCTTCTATGTTTTCTTTCAGCTCTCTCTTTCCAAGATTCATGCAGTATATTTTAGTGAATTTTATATTGACATTAATGCTGGTATAGCTTCTGTATCATCAGCATTGCATGGTATTTTGTAATTTACCTCTTGTTTCACATGTCAATGTAATTGAGTGTTTTTGAAATAAAACATATTGTATTGTATTGTCTATTTCTTCTTCAGATGTGATTTCTGCAACCCCTCCCCCTTCCTATATTGGTATTTAGGTATTCAGTCTCTATGAACTTTCTCTAGCGCTTACTATATTACAAGCTATTTCAGATACATGTAGCATCTGTACAACTCTCAAACTGTCAGAGTGCTGGTCTAGTATTAGTGTTTGTACCAGTAGATATACATGTATATACTATCTGTTACTTATTGTATTGTCCATGGTTCTGAATCAACTGCTTCAACCCTTAACATTCATGTAGACAAACTAGTTAATTTGATTATAACCAGGTTCTCATGTAAAGCAACTTTTTATAATTAATGAATAATATTGATATCTTTTGTTGTGAAAGATGAATAAGAAAAGAAAGACAAAGAAATGCATATGATCTTAATACACAAAAAAATGTATACATGTGTTAAAATATCTGTCAAAATATGTGAAGGCATACATTGTACATGTAAATGCTGAATTTACAGTGTTATATAAGACTAAATTCTAATAATTTGCTTGAATTTATTAAACAATTACTCAGATAATAATTAGCTTTTATTTTATTTTATCTATACTGAATTAAATAAAAATATAAATATGATATAATTAATTATTAGCAATTGTTAAAATAATAATGATGATATGAGTTAATTTCAATAATTCTTTGTTTATTTGTGCAAGTATAATAATAATAATACATTATTTCCGTGAGCAAATACAGCTTATTGGATTTACACAATGTAAATATCCAATAGATAATATTCAGCATAATATAACATTTATACATTTCTATAATCTTTTTGAGTTCATTTAATCTCCCTTTGATCTTCAATATAGTCTAGTCAACAATCAACTACAATACTGGTATATCAGTTATGTGCCAGTATTGTTGGTTTTTTTTATAAAAAGTTACAATACTGGTACAAAATTTTTATACCAGTATTGTGGACAATACTGGTATACCAGTATTGCGATCACCAACTACAGGAGATCCGGGGAATCTATGGATTTTTTTCTGGACAAACAAAATTAATCTATTTTTTTGGCGAAAAGTCGAAAGCAATTTTTCTCTTTCAATTTTAGCATTACATATACATGTAGGGCCAGCTGAGGGTGAAATAGACAATTTTTTTTTCTCAGGGTAAAAAACAAATGATTTTTGTCGAGCCTTCGATTTTAGTCGAAAAAGCGAGACTAAGCGATCCTACTTTCCGTCGGTGGCATCCACCAAAATTTCCCTGTGGTTAAAGTTTTTGAAATTTTATTAACTTTCTTAAACTATACTAGATTTCTACCAAACTTGGACAGAAGCTTGTTTATGATCATAAGATAGTATCCAGAAGTAAATTTTGTAAAAATAAAATTCCATTTTTTCCATATTTTACTTATAAATGGACTTAGTTTTTTCTGCAGGGAAACATAACATTCACTCTGTGGTTAAAGTTTTAGAATTTTAGTAACTTTCTTAAACTATCCTGGGTTTGTACCAAATTTGGACAGAAGCTTGTTTATGATCATAAGAATAGTATCCAGAAGTAAATTTTGTAAAAAGATAACTCATTTTTTTTCTGTATTTTACTTTAAAATTTAAATGGACTTAGATTTTCTTTCTGTTAACATTACATACAGTCTGCAGTTTAAGTTTTCAAAACATTTATTAGATTCATTAAAACTATCTTAGATTTTTACCAAACTTGGACAGAAGCTTCTTACAATCATAACTTCATAAGAAAGTATCAAGAGGAATATTTTTATTGATTTTTTTCCTCATTTTGGATGAGCCTGCGATTTACAACCAAAGTAGGCGAGACACTGGGTTCCATGGAACCCTTACAAATTTCTCCCCCCCCCCGAAAATCAAATGATTGCTGCCTAAGTTCATGAAATTACATTTATAAGCAATGTTTGGTGGACGGCTATTTGTTTTATTGACGACCAGTGCCAGTGGCAAGTATATCATGATATTCACTGATTCAGCTTGATAAAGCCTGAAGTATCTCAGGTTTATGCTGTTGTAGGGAACAATATTTTTTTTTTTCATAAAATTTTTAGTGGTATGAGTAAAGTGTATCAATATTTGAATATGTACAAGAATTCCGAGATTACTCTGATGTCCAACGGCTGTTTTGCCAGACAAGCAATTTTCCAATAATGAATACAATTGTGATATGTCATTCCAGAGTTATTGGACTTTGACAATCAGAGAAATAAAATACATGTTTTATACCACTAGCTATAGTATGCTTAGACCATATTTTTGCAAACTTTACACTATTGTTTCGAATGTTGATTTAAGTTGCTTTTAATTTTGAAAATATCCTGGTCTTATTGAACTTTTAACAGTCATATATTTGGCAAAATATGTAATAGGGTATCTTCATACACACTTCTCTACACAGTGGCATTGTATCTATTTAATTGCATGTTTATTTAAGAATGTGCAGACATGTGATAGTTGCTGATCTGTCAATTATCTATATATATGTCAGTCCCAAAGTCTTTATTTGACCGTGACCTCATTTTCACGGATCATTACTCAGTGTTAAGTTTATGTGTTTTGGTCTGTTTTTCTTAAACTATATTAGCAATAGGTCAACTTTATTTGTTGTATGGACGAATTGTAAGCTGTACATGTCTGCCTGGCATGGTTCATTTGACCTTGACCTCATTTTCATGTTTCATTGGTCAATGTATACTTTTTTTGGTTTATGTTAAGTTTATGTTACATTTGTAATAAAAAAAGCTTTATATTTAGGACTATCAACATAAATTCAATGAATAGTTAAGAAGGCGAGACATTTCAGCATGTACACTCTTGTTTTAGAAAACATAATTGTAATCTGACAAATTTACCTATGATGATGTGTGGGTGTTTAGAGTCCGACTATCCTGTATGGATATCGCGGACTGTAGCAACCTATTCTATAGACTGGAGTCTGTTGATCTTTTTGCCTTCATTTTTCTCGGACTGCGTCTACCTATTCAGGCACTATATATATATATATAATTTAATTTTGGATGTAAGACATCTTCTGATTGGCTGACGTTATTTTGAGCCCATAGACATAATTTAATCAACGTTTTTTCATGGTTTTCTACGGTTTAAAATGGAATTGAGAATTAAATTATAAGAAAAGACTAATATGGCTACGCGCCTTATTCAGTGTGCACCAAATTTTTTATGTTTTTTCTTTATAGACAGAAAAAGTATTACAGTCATTCCTCAAATATTTTGAAGTATGTATAAAAACTATGAGTTATTTACCCCTGACTGTGTTGTAGCGTGCTTATGTCCTGAGTTTTTTGTTTTATTTACTTGTAATTCTCCCACAGTTTTCAATTCAGATCTTTGAAAATTCATATATTGCATGTGGGGCCTTGATGGCCAAGTGGTATAAGTAGTTACTACTGTAATTACTAGCCAGTCAACACTAAGGTTATGAGTTAGAACCCTGCTCGTGTGGGTGCACTCACCTCAAATCATAATTGACTAAGGATTGTCAGTTTTCCTATCCAAGGTCGGTGGTTTTCACCAATAAAAAACTGGACGCCATGAAATAGCCTTAATGTGGTGCTTAAAAGTTGCATTAAAACACCAAAAATCAAATCAAATATATTGCATGTATACATGTATACATATGAGTGCACCTGATTACAAAATAATAATTAAGAAATCTTCCTGAGGGCTACTTTAGGCTTTCATACTCAAATTTTGTTTCTCTGCATTATTTACAAATCTCAGGTTTAGTGTTAATCAGCATTGGTATTCTTACAGGTTTTTTTTTGTTTTCATGTATAAAATTTAGTTGACAGATATACTTAAGCTGCATGTTAATTCAACAGGTTTATCCATTACAAATTGTAGTCATGGTAGTTATAAGAATTAAATACAAATCTGTAACACACATGCAAATACTTTTGATGGAAGTAAAAATACAAAAATCCTTTTGAAACATGATGAAGCCATAAAAAATTGATGAGCATTTGATTTTAATTCATTCTATATTCTTACATTAAAACTTGTAATGCTTATGAAACATAAACACATGATAAAGGTCCATATGAAAATAAAGCAATATGTGTTTTCAAGATAATGCAGCTGCAGAGGGACGGATAGGCAAATACTTTTCACACTAAGCATACAACATGTTGATTACTTTTCTATACTATTAAACGAGAAGACCTCATTTTTGGTGTCGCTTCTCTTCTTTCCACAATAAATTAAGCATCATGCCTCTGTGTCCTATGGGTACAGTGCATAATCGCGTTTGTCATCCATTCATATGATTATTCAGATTGAGTTATTTTGGGTGAAAAACGAGAAAAAAGACGTCCGGATATATGTTTCCGTCATTGGGCGAAATTTTAAGTAAGATTAGACTTCCGGTTTGCGTTTTTCTGTATACTTTGAACATACATTAATACTACTACAGTGTATGTTCTGTCTTATATCCGTCATTGGACGAAATTTATGTCAGATAAAACCTCTGGTTTGCGTTTTTCTTTTTACTTTGAAACAAATACATATACTGCGAATAAAGTGTTACAGTATTTTCTGTCAGATATCATTTTCAAGCTTACTATCCACGCCGGGCGGTCACAGGGTTTTTAAAGGCAGTGCTTTAAGGCCTGACTTTTAAGTCATGAGGTTCATCTTTTCATACTCAATCTTTGCTGGGGGTCTTTTGGCCAGAAATAGATCCGGAAATGTTCGAATTTCTCCTCTTCTTTTTATGGTATGATTTGTTTTTTGTTTCTTTCATTTACATTTGGGACTAAAGAAACGATCAGTGTGTATTGTTCGTTTTGTAGAACTTGCTATTAGTGTGTATTTTGCATTATAAGCAGTCAACCTGACTACAAACTATCATTATTTGTATATTCCGTGAGGAAAGAGGTCGGGTCAATTTCAAGTGTTATCTGACATATAAAGATTCTTTAATTAGTTCAGACGTTGATATAACAATGAAAAGTCGACTGAACATGATTAATATTGCATCTTCTATAATTTAAAGCGGAATTCGGTTTATGAACGAGAAACCGTAAAGCGTTTTCAATTTCGGTATTAGTTATGTATGTTGTCTACTCATTATCCTGGTTCCCTGTACTACGTTCCGGGTATTAGCTATTTGATATATTTGATGTGTAACATTACAATCGGGTACCAGCCAATCTACGTGTGTATGTGTACATGATTTCCCGCCAAAATGACCGACTTAAAAAATAGTCCATAAACGTTCCGTATAATGATATGCAAATTCATAATTAATCGTAACTTTTTTTTTTATCTTTGTATAATAATATAACAAAATGGATTCAACAAAATTGAAAATAGCATTATTTTACGAGGATTTCTCATATTTTTTTCACTTCCGGGCGCAGTAATACGTATGTTTTGAAGAAGCTCGAAGAATTTGACAAAGTGAATTGAGAAGGAAACGGATAGATATACGTCCTTGTTATCAGGTAAAACAATTTAAATGTACAGAACAAACACATTTACTTCACACAAATAGTACAGGCTTAAGCTTTTTATTGTCTAGCTTATACACGACTGTAGTCAAGTGTTTAAACAGTTAAACGACGGCGGTGACCTACAAGGTACGGGTCATACTGGGTCAAGTCTAAATATGTTAACATATCCACGTGCTATTAGGTAGAACGCATCGTAATGCAATATCTACAATTTTTTCCTCCTTTATACATCGTTTAACCAGATATATTACTCCTTTTTACATCGTTTAACCAGATTTTTTTCTCTTTCAAATACACTTAAACACGGGTTGTATGTACGTATCTTTTCTAGTGTTTTCTTGTCCTTATTAAAGTTCATTTGTTGATGTTTAAATATTTTTGAACGACTGAACACAGGAGTAAATGAATGCAACAATTATATATACTGAAGACTTGGGCTGTACAATGATAGTGTACGTATATCATACAGATAATTATTCTAGCAGTAATTATGTTAATTTAGGATGTAATGTCTAATGACAGGAATTCATGAGCTATGCCTCAGGCTTTCTAAAAAAATATCAATGACAATGTTAACAGGAACAAAACATTGACACGAATGATGCTCTCTTAATCTATGTTATATAGTTATTTAGGTATATGTGTTGCACAAGTTTCAATTAAACTTAAGTTATAAAACTTTTTTTCAGGGCACAAACCCACCTTAAAGAGACTTGTCTACTGCCATACCCATCCTATTTTCATGCACCATTTGCAAGCAAGAGACTGAATGGTTTGCAAAATTAAAAATCAGGATGGTGTCCAATTAAAACAAAAGAACTAAACTGGATGATTATTGTAGGAGAAATCTAGAGGAAAGTTTTGATTTGTGAAATTGGTTTTCCTGAAAAGTCATTCATCCTAGCCTGCAGAAAGGAACTATAACTGTCCACCACCAACTGACGAGCTAATGTTGAGCTTCACATATGGAATTACTCAAATACCATCAATGTCTATGTTTTCAGCACAGATTTCACAATTTATGACACAGCTGTGCTTTTTTTAATACCTGTTAAAGAGTTGTATACTAAATTTTATTTTTTTATCAATAAATATATATTATATTAATTGTGTCATCTAAGAACTTGTATTTTGCCAAAATTTGCATACTAGTGAATGAAAGTGGTGCAGTTCATTTTGCTTTGGTATATAGAATTGAATTACAATTGTTCATGTTATTGGAATGCATATAAAAATACATATGGTACAATGTATATGATATTTAGTGAGTTTATAAAGCAAAAGTGAATAAGAAATAGGTATAAGCAGTTACAGGTACTACTGTACAATCTCAAACAATGAGAAAAACTAATACCATAAAGAGAATTTCATATTTACAAGTAAGTTTTGTTTTTGCGTTGAATAATTTTCTTCTATTGTTTTAATTGCAAATATGGGAAGTGGTTGAAATGCTAATGAGACAGCTGTTATGGCCACAGAGCCTTAATTGAAAACTTCTTTTTCATTCATACCGGTAGATTTTGCCTGGAGTTAGAAACATATCTGCCAACTTTTCAAAATGCACATGGGGGTTTTACGTGAAAGATGGTTCATATAGTCATACAAAACCTTCAAGGGGGCCTTCAAATGGAAGCAGGACAAGTCGCCCCACTGGCTAATCGCCCCACTTTTTAAAAAAACACCACAAACTGATTTATCAAATCGCCCCACATGTGAAATTGGTTAAATCATGTTAATTATTACTCCTGCCAACTCGCCCCACATGTGAAATTAATTAAATCATGTTAAATCAGGGTTCTCGCTAAGGATTTTTGAAGGCGAGTCCAGGGACTCGTAATTTTTGGCAACTAGGTACAAAAGAACTCTAAATCTTAAATTCTACAAACCACCTCTGTTCTATGGAAGATAATGATATAACTGGACTAGAAATACACACAACCTGTAATTAACTGCCTTTACAGCGCTTTCGCGCTTTGATTTTAATAGAGAGGGTCTGAATAATATATCAATGACCGCTCACAGTGGATCAATTATTAAACTGAGAATTGACTGTAAAATGAAAATACACTTTCGGGACGTCTGGAACGGGTGTTTTTAAGATCAAAATTTCAGGCTGATTGACCATTTCGGGATCCGGGATTTCTTTTTTCGAATTTCGGGATGTAGAGATATTTAATTTGTATAATAAATTCAGAACCTCGGGATTTCATGTTGTTAAGCCCGGGATATTGGGATCAGGACCCCTCCGCAGTGGCGGATCCAGAAATTTTCATACGCAGGGGCCCGTTGACTGCCTAAGAGGGGCACGCTCCGGTCATACTTCAGTGATTCCCTACAAGCAACCAATTATTTTCCAGAAGAGGGGGCGGGCCCCCTAAATCCGCCTCTGCCCCGACTCCCACTTTAATGAATGTTCATAATATACAGATAGCGCTAAAATTATTCATGTGGGTCATTAAAATTAATAGAGAACAAACACTTATCCTGTCCCAAATTACCTATAACTTTTGAAACCTTTTCTGAAATTCTCAAGTCACTAAATGTTTTACAAAAAAGAAGATGTGGTATGAATGCCAATGAGACAGCTCTCCACAAGAGACCAAAATGACACCGAAATTAACATTTAAAGGTCACCTTACGGCCTTCAACAATAAGCAAAAGCCGATACTGCATAGTCTGATATAAAAGGCCCCGAAATGACAATGTAAAACAATTCAAATGAGAAAACTAACAGCCTTATTGATGTACAAAAAATGAACGAAAAACAAATATCACTGAACCACTGAATTACAGGCTCCTGACTGGAATGTTCATAATAATGTACACTAAATGTATGTTCATAATGAAATTAATAGAAAAAAATTGGAATTTTGGAAATAATGGAGGAGGGTTAAAAAAAACATGTTCCTGTCCCCAAGTACCTCTGACTTTTGATACTATTCCTGAAATTCTCAAGTCATTAAATCTTTTACAAAATTCTTCCTACAACACTTTACATCCTTTCAAATACGCTTTGAATGCCCGCGATTTCGCGGGTGTGTTCTAGTAAATATAGAAATAAGGAGATGTGTTATGATTGCCAATGAGACAACTATGCAACATATGATAACAGAGTTTAAATAAGTAGATATAAACAATAAAAGGTCACAATATTCATGATATTGTTGATCATGTTGATTAATTCAAATACACTGGATAACTTTTTTGGTGGATTTCAAGGGTACAGGATCCGGAAAAACACGAATTTTAATTTTCAAATAATTACAATTTTTTTTTAAGGAAGGACTTGGCCAAAACCACCAAATTAATTATCCATGTATATATATATGCTAGTTTTCTTCAAACCTTGAAAATCTGTACCCACGAAAATAAAATAATCCACAGAATGTTAAAATTGAGAGAAACCCATACTGTATAGCAGGCTACACAAGGTCCTGACATAAACAAAAATGGGAAGGAATTTAAACTAGAAAACTGACAGCCTAATTTTTATCAAAACAAGGATAAGGATTATGAGAAATCTAGTAACACATTATATTTATATAGTGGCCTAATATTGAAACGTATTACTAAGGGCTGACAAACACCTGCTTATGGTTCTAAAGACTTTCATTTATTGACTTTTTGTTGCTATGAAAATGAAGGATTTTTTGTGCTGTATATTTTAACCCCTATATTATAAATCTAATAATTATTTTCAGGTATTTCCGTAACTTATGCAGCAATTCCTATATGCTTAAGATGCATGACGCTAACTATACAAATAAGAAGTTGTCGAATACCGGTAAGTGTTAAAAAGACAACTCTCTTTTCAATAATTATACCCCCGCTTTAAAAAAGATGGGGGGGTATACTGTTTTACCTCTGTCTGTCCGTCTGTCCGTCAGTCAGTCCGTCCCATGAATATTTTTCGTCGCATTTTTCTCAGGAACTACAATACAAGGATTTCTGAAATTTGGTTTCAGGGTTTATCTAAGTCAGCTATACCGTGTGATGCGTTTTCAGATTGATCACTTAAAAACTTCCTGTTTACCGAACACTTGTATGATTTTACATCTGATAGCCAAGTTGAAAATTTTCGTCACACTTTTCTCAGGAACTACAATACAAGGATTTCTGAAATTTGGTTTCAGGATTTATATAAGTAAGCTATACCGTGTGATGCGTTTTCAGATTCATCACTGGACAACTTCCTGTTTACCGAACACTTGTATGATTTTACACATGATAGCCAAGTTGAAAATTTTCGCCACACTTTTCTTAGGAACTACAATACAAGGATTTCTGAAATTTGGTTTCAAGATTTATATAAGTCAGCTATACCGTGTGATACGTTTTCAGATTCACTCGACAACTTCCTGTTTACCGAACACTTGCATATTTTTACACTATTTATATTATCCACTTCTCAGGAACAACAATACAAGGATTTCTGAAATTTGATTTCAGGATTTATATAAGTCAGCTATACCGTGTGATGCGTTTTCAGATTCATCACTCGACAACTTCCTGTTTACCGAACACTTGCATATTTTTACACTATTTATATTATCCACTTGCGGCGGGGGTATCATCAGTGAGCAGTAGCTCGCAGTTTCACTTGTTCATGATGCATGAAGCTAACTATACAAATAAGAAGTTGTTGAATACTCAGGTAAGTGCTAATAAGACAACTCTCTTTTCAATAATTCATGATGCATGTTGCTAACTATACAAATAAGAAGTTGATGAATACTGGTAAGTGCTAATAAGACAACTCTCTTTTCGATTAGTCATGATGCATACGAGGTTAACCATAAAAGTATTTACACTTTTGGTATTTAGCTGTATTTGTCTCAGAATGACCTTATATCACCTCTGAATAACCTTTTGACGTCAAGCAACAATCACTTTTTAGTCAAATGTTTTGAATTATAAAGTCAAAGTTTTCGGAAACCTGTGTGATGTTATGTAATGGCGGACAAATTTGCATACAAGTGTAAATACGTCTATTATAGATACAGCCTTCAACACAGAGCCTTGAATTACACTGAAAAGCAAGTTATAAAGGGCTCCAAAATGATCTGACCATTGTAAAACAATTCAAACAGGAAAACCAACAGTCTAATCCACATAAAAACTTAGAAACACCTATACACCACATAGACAAACAACAACTTCATGACTTTTTTTAACATAATTTAAATGTATGTATTTTTTAGTGCCATCTCTTTACACTGAAAATGTCCAGAACTGCTAGAACTGGGCAGAATAAGTCTGAGTAAGTAAGACTTAATTTCTTTAAGGGCAGATAATACAAGATGCATGTTTCACATTACTGTAACTTCCCTCTTTTTGCGCCTCCCTATTTTGAACTCAAAAATAGCCTACCCTAAAGTTTTTTTTGTAATTTTTCAATAAGCACAAGTAGTTGTTAAAGTCAGAATGTCCCCCTCATAGACTCAAGGTAAAAAAAATTAGTAAAATAAAAAAAAAATTATACCTACCCAGAGGCGGATTTAGGTGGAGGGCCCAGGGACCCGGGCCCCCCTTTTTGGGAGAAAAAATTGGTTGCTTATAAAGGGAATCACTGAAGCGTGACTGGAGCTGGCCTCCTCTTAGGCAGTCAGTGGGCCCCCACTAATGAAAATTTCTGGATCTGCCAGTGCTACCTACCCTGTTTTTCTTTGAAGATGTAATAGAAAACATACATATTTTTTTGGGGCCTAAATATGAAAATATGAAATGAAGATAAGAAAACAACATTTTATTAGGCTGACCAGGCCAGATTGTTTTATGGCCCCAACTTGGTGACTGAATTTGGTTTCATTACACCACCACGGGTCAAATTTTACTAGAATGGTCAGTAGCTGATATTTTTTGTCCCTGTCTACCAATCAATATGTTGTCTAATATCAAATTAGAAAGATAGAACAAATCTGTTTGAGAATGCAAGGATTTTTTATGTCTCATTTCCACCATATTTATTATCTACACTTCTTATAGGAATAACTGGTAATGCAATCAATTTCAAATGGCAATATTTACAGGTACCTATAATTGCATTTCTGCCTTTTATAAAGGTTAGAGTTAGACTATAGATACACAGAATAAAGAATTGGAATTGCATTTACATATAATTCATTTTTACTGAAATGAAATGGAAAAATGACTCATTCTTGGAGTTACTGTCCTTGAATGATGTGTTTAGATCCATGAAGAATTTAACAGCTAGGATTTTCCTCAAAATCGTAAAAATTAAAATCACATTTAAGACAAAATCGCAATAATAAATGCACAGAATAATTTCTGAATTTACTTGTATTCAACGCCTTCAAAAAAATGTTATGGAAAACAAAAAAATATAGTTTTATCAAAATTCAAAAAAATTGCTTTCTGATATATGTGTCAAGTACAATATGCTTACTCAATTAAATGACACCATATAGTTATTATCTCCCTTTTATGATGTTTTTTGCTCATTTGTTTACGTTTTTAATTGAATCTTGAGAAATGATGACAGAAACTGTAAACAATAAAATTGGTAAAAAAAAAATGCAAGATATGTCAAAATGTCAATAAGAGTTATTGCCCTTAAACATTTAGAACTTTTATCATGACAAAAATTATCATTGACATTCCACAGAAACTGTAAACAGCAAATTTGAAAAACAATGCAACCATTGGTTGACTATTTTTTTGTTTTTACCTTTTTATGATCATCATAAAAGTTAAACAGATGGACAGAAACTTAAAACAACCAGAAATATCATCATTAAACATGAGTTGATAGTAATTTAAAATAAAAGATTTATTGGAATAATGGAACATTCTGGCATTGTCATATTTGAACTAAAAGTTTAAAGTATTATATATGCCACTGACAACTAGGTCATTAAAATTGTATGTGAGAAAATTAGTAACATGTAATATTTTTATAGTGGCCTTATTGAGACTAGGCCTGACAAACACCTGCTTATGTTTCTAGATACTTTAATTTATTGACTTTTTGTTGCTATGAAAATGAAGGATTTTTTGTGCTGTATATTTTAACCGCTATATTTTAAATCTAATAATCTGTTGGAATATTGGACTAAATAGTATAAATGGGTTAAAAAATGGGAATTGTAACTTGATTTATCGGTAAAAAAGTATTAAGATTCAAATATTTAAATTGGGAATGCAATTATTGAATAGTTTGAAAATATAAATAGCAGACTAACACATCCGCAATCATTGACAACATCAAAAACATTCAGGTTAATTAACACTGCAGTTTAAACCATTGATTTTGTTTGCCACCATTAAAGGAAGGAGTTACGCCATAACTCGACATTTGAAATTCAATAATGTTGCTTTGATTTTGTAAACGACAATACTTAAAGTACTAGCCTGTAGATGACAATCTTGTCAGCCCACTATAAAAAAAACTCTAATTAAATTGTAACAGATAACTCGAAAACATTTGAAAATCTTTACCATTGCTAATTATACTTGTGAAATGAATGGGGAAAAAATGTCAAAGTAGTATGATTAAGACGGTTAGAAATGAATAATGGCAAATGTGAAAGAGACCTTTGCAATCATTTCTTGTATCAAAGATAGTAAGTCCTGACAATGAATAATAGCACAAGTTTTCATTTTCATATGTGTTTAAGCTTGGTGCACAGAAGCTGCATAGAGATAAATAGAAAGATCATTTGTTAGACTTGCCTTAGCATTTTGTATAGATCTGTTCAGAATATTGGCACTGGATAAGAAATTTATCAGGAACAATTTATTAGACAGTACTATCATTTTGACATATTTTGGAATAACCTGGAAGAAAGTCGATTATCCCAACAAATACTTAAATGTGAAATCTTTGGAAGCTCAAGGTAGGAAACTTTAACGATCAAATTTAATATATTTCTTGAAGTGATGAGAGAGCGTTATAATTCAAATTACGTTGTATATTATTCATGTATTTTATAGGTAATTCTGGATTTGATTATTTAGCTTTAACTTTGATATATTTTATTGTAATTTTTAATATTCATAATGTTTATGATTATGGTTCAGCTAGAGTTTAATTAGATGTATAATGATTTTTTTCTGTAAATGGATCATACAATATAGATAAGTCATGAGTTAATATAATATGTGGAACTTAAAGTCCAAATAGATTGGAATTTTTAATGATGTAATTTCTTCCTTCATAAACATAATCAAAATAATATTAGTGATTGAAATACATTTTTCATTTTGGAATTTTTAATTATGTAATTTCTTCCTTCATAAACATAATCAAAACAATATTAGTGATTAAAATATATTTTTCATTTGAACAGCTGTTTTTCTCCACAGATAACTGGACTGAAATGATGGGTTAAACAAATATTTGAAACATTAATGTGCTCAAACTAATCAGATTTTCATAATTTGAAACTGATTTTTATGCTGTTTCTCATTAGAAAATAGCAAATTTCAAAGATTAATGTGTACATGAAACTGATAAAAAATCATATGAACTATGTTAAAAACAATTTATAAATCTCTTCATATAATAAGTTATCTTCTAGCAAATATGTAGAATTCTACTTCTTTAAATAATCAGGTTTTAATTTATTTTGACAGTTGTTAATTTCAGAGATGTTTAATTTCAACTTGATGAGTTTTTGGTGATTAGTACTTTATAAATGAAATAAACATCATTTCACCATCATATAAACAGAGCTGTTAAAAGAATAGGATAAAGATATAATTACCCGGTAGTAATTTACATAATTACTATGGTTCTGTTGTATGGTAGAGGAGTGTAATTTACAATACTACAAACAGAATAATTAGTTTCATTTTAGCTCTTTAATATATTGTGGTAATGTGATGTGATCCATCTTGCTATTTTTTCTTTGGTTTTACAGGTGTTTTACTGAACGTAGATTATCTCGTTTGTATTATTTGGAAAAGTCTCAAGGTAAGAACTTAGATTTATTACAAAATAAAAAAAATGAAAATTTAGACAGAAATTTTGCTAAATAGAAAGAATAAAAAATTAAGACTTATCAATATTTGAAAAAAAGGGTGGATAAAGATAAGAGAATGTCAGGAAATTTACATGCTAAAATTCACTACATTAAAAAATAAAAAAACTGCTGAAAAAAATTAAAAAAGAAGTAAACAGATGAACAAGTTAGTAATTTTCATAAATTTTGTGTACTGATGTTTGCATGTTTGTCTTTTTCTTTTATAACCATGGCATTGTTATTTTATTTTTAACTTGTGAGTTTGAATTTCCCTTTGGTATCTTTCCCTCTCCTTCATGTCCTTTGGGTTTCTGAAAAAAAATAACGAAACGAATATCCTTTACCGTGCTCAGTTGATAACAGTTATAGAAAGTTAATCATGCAGTGAAGTTACAAAAAAACCCAAAGGTATATAACCATTTTTTTTTTTTTAAGTTTTGCAGCAGCTACATTTTGTCTTGGCAGAGAAAATTTTGGTGCATTGTGTTATAAATTACAATGGACATACAATGCATCTTATCCATAAAAGTATAGACTAGTGTCAATATCTCTTATAATCTTTTGATTCATATTTTACACCATAATGCCATCAAATGGAATTGGATAATTTGCATATAACATCATTTTATACTTTACCACTCAAAAGGTCAAATTGCTGAAAATAACCAGAGCTCTCCTAAATTATTGAAAATCTGAAGTTCATTTTGTGAACAAGGGCCACTAGCTACGAGATATATAAAAAATCTATTTTTTTCATTTTTTTTTCTCAATCATTAATGAAATGCAAATAGTGAAATAATAATTTGCTTTTAGCACCCAGTATGATTCAATTTTTTTCAAAATCAGCTAAAAAAACTGATTATGAATTATTCACTTGCAAGTGAATGATTCGACCTCATAGTATCTGAGATATGGCCTTGACCACCAAAACTTAACAAGGTAAGGTTTTGGTGGTCAAGTCCATCTCTCAGATACTATAAGCAATAGGTCTGCTATATTTGGTATATGGAAGGATTGTAAGGTGTACATGTCCAAAATTGGCAGGTGTCATCTGACCTTGACTTCGTTTTCATGGTTTAGTGGTTAAAGTTAGGTTTTTGAGTTTTTGTCTTTTCATTGCTCAGTGTGAAGTTTTTGTGTTTTTGTCTGTTTTTCTTTTAACTATAAGTAATATGTCAACTATATTTGTTGTATGAAAGAATTGTTAGCTGTACATGTCTGCCTGAAATGATTCATCTGACTTTGACCTCATTTTCATGGTTCATTAGTCAATCTATAGTTTTCTTGGTTAATGTTAGTTAATGTGACAGTTGTGATAAAGCTTTATATTTAGGACTATCAATACAATATCAATGATTAGTAAAGAAGGCGAGATATTTCAGCATGTTCACTCTTGTTGAATCTAAAGGACTTTTAAAATGAGTAACTTTATTGTTTTTGCCCCAAAATGAAATCAATGTGAATTTTAATTGGTTATGAACTTTGTTTAAGCCAATCACCTTGTTTGCTGTATGCTTTTGAAAATATCCAAAATGCATTAGATTTTGATCAAAGAGTTGTTTTGACGTCCCTGTTTTCTAGTTCAAGTATTAGAATCTTCTTGACTTTAAGCTGTACAATGCATGCTTGTTACTGTCGTTTTGAAAGATTGGTTAATGGGAGTTTACCAGTTAAACCCCAAAACATGTGTGATTTTTTGGCAAATTAGGCTGTTTCTTATCTGTACCTTGACCTTGATATTACATATTTTATTGTCTTTTTCTGTCAGAATGTTTCACACCAACTCAATGCCACCTTTATTTGGTTTATTGTTTTAATTTTTTTTTTTATTATTATAAATGCAAATTCAACTAATATTTCTCCAGATGTTAAATAATACATTCATTTGTAAGATATCAGTTTTTTCATTGCTTTTTAAAGGGGATTTAAATCTTTACATACATGACATAAGCTGCAAATTTACAAAAAAATAATTTTTCAATATTTTCACATATTTTAATAATAATGATTTTTAGGAAATTCAACATTATTATGACATTCATCACTGAACTAGTACATATTTTTTTTTAAGAGGCCAGCTGAAGAACACTTCTAGGAGTGGTATTTTCTCGTTGTATTGAAGACTCTTTGGTGGCCTTTGGCTGTTTATTGCTTATTTGTCAGGTTGCTGTCACTTTGACACATTCCCTATTTCCATTCTCAATTTTGATATAACCAATAAAAATGATAAAGTACAAATGGGCACAGGACGTTTGCGCTTTTTTACCTGTAAAACGATAGGACATTTGCGCTTCAAATACTATGGACATTTGCGCTTTTAATTTCGATTCACCTGTAATAAATTGACCGGACATTTGCGCTTTTTCCTTAAAGTAGTCTACCTGCAAATAAATTTAACTTAAACATGTATTTATCAATTCATTTTAGTAAAACAAATGGTCCACAATCCTTCCATGTCCACTATAATGAACAGTTTTACTCAACTCATCCAATTTATTTTTAAATATAATATATTTGAAGAGTATCATTTAACAACAGTCGGCGAATTACATTAAGATTCGTTCTTATGATGATCGGCACCCCAGTCATGCAAGAATTGAGAAAGAGAAACTTAATTATTTATTTGAAATGTTGGCGCAATACCAGTCAATACAGATAACAAGGGCTAAATTTGTTCACTCTTTGGACATCAGATATCAAGCGAAAACTGATCTGTGATGGCTATACATGATTTAATATCTTTAAAATATTTACTTTTAGCTCTATATTATCTTTAAATATATGTCAAAGTGCTATGACATGAATGTGCTATGAAATGTGCTATGAAGTGATTTTGATGTTTATAACCATAAAGGAAAATATGACTTTAATTCTACCAGGTTAGAATAGTCATAAAAACCATATATTGCAAAAGCGCAAATGTCTTATGTAAATAGCGCAAATGTCCTTTTTTAAAAAGCGCAAATGTCCTATGATTTGAAGCGCAAGTGTCCAAATAAAAAAGCGCAAATGTCCTATGAAAAAGCGCAAACGTCCCGTGCCGGTACAAATAGTGAAGGTAAAAATTGACCAAATAAAATATATCACAAACCAATGCAATTTTAGGTCTTTTTGTTGTTTTGTACTTTTACAAAACATTTGCCAAATCAAAACAATCACAAGATAAAAAAAAACTCAATTAATAGGCGTTTTTTGTAAAACAGATTAATTTGCCTGAAAAAGCAAGTGTTATTACATTAAGCATATTGAATTATGAAATGATTCTGAACCGCAATTAAATTTGTGTCATGTTGCAAAGCTTTTTCAATATTCAATCATTTATGTCAAAATGAGTTATGTGTAATTCACTTTTATATGATATTGATGTGTAAAAATTACGTTACAACTAAAGTGGCTCTCTGGAACTGATTTTATAATGTCAGTTTCAATCAGTTTTTTACTTATTTCTTACCCATAATAATTGATCTATACAGAAGATGTGAAGTAAAATATGATCTTGTCTTCAAAAGCTGACTTTGTTTCAAATGTACCAGTTGTAAAAATCTCCCTGGAAATCTAAATGATACACATTACATAATGTTCAAAGATCTGTTTGATTATTTTTATTGGCTTTAAAACAAAGAACATTTTGATTTTAAAATGTATACAGTTTACAATTCTTTAACGACAAATTTGATTTATGTTGTATATAATGGTACAAAAATATATCATAGTACAAATGTAGTATGTAACTTAATTTTGTAAGCAAAAAAAAATTCACAAATATTTATAAAAGTCTTTTAAAATTATTTGTATCATGCATTAGCTTCCAAACTCATTTCAAATAATCTCTAAACTCATTTTTTACATGCTCTAAGATTATTCTGAGAAAATCAAAATTGATGCTGCAAAGCCAAGGATGCATGTTCAAAATTACTGAAATCATACAAGGATAAAAGAGCACCACCCTTACAGCCGATTTCATTGAGTGTGTAGGGAAAGGGAGAATTCTTGGTTAGCTTGCTTGTTAATGCTTGTGAAGACATTATAAGGTAAGGTATACTACCCTCCTTTTCAAGTAGTCTAATAAGTCTTTCAAACAAAAATATTGGTTGTCTGTCGGACTAAGTCTACTCTTAAAGGAGGAAAGTTTACCTTTACCTAATAATGACTTCACGGTTCAGCTAGCATGCAAGCTAACCAAGGATTCTACCTTTCCCAACACACTCAATAAAATCAGCTATAAATACCCTGTTGTGATACCAGCAAAAATTTGAAATAGATGAAAATGACAAAAAAAGGTTGTAAGCTAGGTATAATGCTTCTGCAGCGAAAATGCATATGACGTTTAGAGGTCATGTGACGATAAAATGTGTCAAATTCTTAATCTTTATATGATTCTTATCTTAAAGTTAACACAGGAGAGACTATCAAAGATTAGTTGCCATCAACAGCAGTTCACCAAATGATATAAAGACCTCCTCTTATGAAGTGCCGGTCTCTGAAAAGGCACATTTGAATTTGTGGCAGTGTTGAACTAGTTTTGTTGGATCTCTGCTCTAGCTCTTCAATCTTGATCAGCTACTGAAATGATAAAACTTAAAATGAAATAAGAACAGGAAAACCTTGTATTGAAAATATATTTTGGTATAATAGATTACTGAACTTTGATAAAAAATACCATAACAAAAACTGGCATAAATAAATGTATATTTACAGCAAACTTAAATCAGATTGTTTGTTTTATTGTTTGAATTATTTCATATACATGTATTGCTATGTGATGGCAAATCCAGCCATTTTAAAAAGGGGGGGGGGGGGGGGGGGGGGTTCCCAACCCAGAGTAAAGGGGGGTTCCAACTATATGCTCCCATTCAAATGCATTGAACGGCCAAAAAAAAAAAGGGGGGGGGGGTCCAACCCCCAGAACCCTACCCCCCCTTGGATCTGTCAATGCGTGCAGTAAGCTATAGTTTCTTATATATAATAATATCCCAAAACAAAACCAGCTGCAATGAAAGAACAACAATAGTGTAATTACATCTTTTATAGATAACATATTAAGTTACAAAAGAAAAGCAATGTCTTAACTTGTAAGCTATATGTTAATACATATTAGAATACAATTCTTGTGTGTTAAATAACACTTTTCATTAAAATCCTGAAATCCTATTTATATTCCATCAAGTTTTGATCATTTTTTTTGCCCCACCTACGATAGTAGAGGGGCATTATGTTTTCTGGTCTGTGCGTCCTTTCGTTCGTCCGTTTGTTAGTCCGTCCATTCGTTCATCCGTCCGTTCGTTCGTCCGTCCATCTGTCCCGCTTCAGGTTAAAGTTTTTGGTCAAGGTAGTTTTTGATGAAGTTGAAGTCCAATCGACTTCAAACTTGGTACACATGTTCCCTATGATATAATCTTTCTAATTTTAATGCCAAACTAGAGATTTTACCCCAATTTCACAGTCCACTGAACATAGAAATGATAGTGCGAGTGGGGCATTCGTGTACTGAGGACACATTCTTGTTTTGGTTATATATTCATGTTGTAAAAGAAGTCAATGTGTGTAATAGAGTAGGAGGACTCAATTATCCTTTGCTTTTAAAGCTTAGAATTAATGTTGATAGAAAGATGTATATCTAAATATAAGGAAAGGGAAATAAAGTTCAATGCCAAACAGCAACTCATAGACATTAGGACATAATAAGATGTATATATTTGTTTAGGGGCCAGCTGAAGGACGCCTCCGGGTGCGGGAATTTCTCGCTACATTGAAGACCTGTTGGTGACCTTCTGCTGTTGTTTTTCATTTGGTCGGGTTGTTGTCTCTTTGACACATTCCCCATTTCCATTCTCAATTTTATTACTTATTAGTTCAAATATTCCAATGAAAACTTATTTTTTTACGATCTAATTATGTAATAAATCCTTGAAATAAATAATATTGAGAAATCTTTGCATATTGCATGTATTGTAAGAACATGAAGAACATTAACTTAATAAAATGGGTTTCTTTATCACTCTATATGTTATTTTAGGATTTTAGTTTTCTTAAATGAAATTTACTGCTTTCTTTAGAAAAAGATAAAACAAAGCAATAAAGCATCTGTTGAACATGAAAGTTACACATTCTAGTTGTAGTTCATTGGCTTGATTACACAATTATTTGTATTTAAATGTCTACAGAAATTAAATTATTTCTATCTTTAGCCTACATTTCAATTTATATGCCAGCCTCAATTTTGGACATATTGATTTATTCAGAAATTATTGTGTGCATTTATTGTTGGATTTAACCACAAAGAGGACTGGTGAATAAACTTATGGTCACTCTTGGTTTTCTGCTGACGCTCATTAAAACCCTTAGGCCAAAATTGGGCAGGATGTTAAACATTTGCAGCCGTATCATAAATCTGGACAGAATGGGAATTTAAATCTGATCATACTTTGGGTATAGAAAGAATAAAAGTCTGAAATTTAGAATTTTTAAAATAAAATTAATAATAATGGGAAGCTCATAGATGTGTGAATATAATTTTACACCAAAACCCATGCAGTTGCTCGGAACATTGATAAAGAGATGAAGTCATCTGATTTTCATATCTTTTGCTCTCTAACAGATGTCCTTAAAGTGATCTAATGAAATTGGAAGTTTAAGAGAAACCATTATATGTATAAGTAAATAAATTGCCTTTGATATAAGTCTTTAACAGACTTGACCATGGATCCAAGATCAATACCGCAAATGCCAATATCTTATGTCCGTTTGTCTTCCTATTTGTCAATCTTACGTGGAGAAACTTAATATCTGACGTTTAATTTGGCTTTTGACTGGAAACGAATATAATTTTGTGCGAAAATTACATCCTTCGGTAATCTGATCATCATATAAAACTTGTAGTGCAATATTCCGTACACTATATTTCTCATCCTTAAAAACGCTGACACCATGTTGTTGTGACATTTGACCAATGCATTTATCTCAGGTTTAGAAGTTATCTCCTTATATAAGAGGGTCGGAAGTGGATGGCATCAAAGAGAAAAATGATTAAAATATACCAATTAAAGGACAAAAAAAGAAAGGAGAAAAAAAAATCAAAGAAATAAAGAATACAGATTATAAATTAAAATGGGATGAAAAACATTAAAAATAGTGAATGATGTGCAAAACTAATAAAAAATAATATAGAAAAATGACCCTTAATTAAACTTTGAGTAAACAGAATTTGAGGAGTCAGAAGGACTCATTTTGACCCTCGCAAAAGATGACAGTATTGATCATAGAATAAGGATTGGTTTGTAAGTATCATAAATGGTCACACATATAAAGCTAGAGATGATGATGTTCTATAGACTTGACTCAAGACTAAAGACAGCTATTACTGGGAGGCTTTATTACATTATAAAGTACCAGTAGTATTATACCATGTGAGGCTCACTATAAATTGTCTATCATAAGGTTTTAGATTTAAGTTAAAGGATGATACCAATCCTTAAAAAATATCCCCTGTTTCTTATTTTTGTATAGTTAAAAAAAAAAACTAAAAACCAGGAAAGTTTATAGAGAGGCGTAAAAAGAAGGGGTGTATCTGCAGGGATGAACACAAAATAAAATTGCTATGAAAGAAAAATTAAAAAGTTCTTGCACGTTGATCTTTTTTCCAATTTCATAAAACATGGTGAAATATGAAAGAGCCTTTTTCACGGCTGTACGTGATATTAAAATGGCAAAACAGGTTGCGCGAAAATATCCCTTTCACACCCTCTTTATACATCAGGTTGACAACTAGTTTTTTTTTATTTAAAGCTTCAATCATTAAAAGACAATTTCTAATAGATGCATTGCATACAAAACTTGCTATCATTTTTTTTTTAAACAATTAGGTAAAAACACATTATTTTACATAATCAGTGCCATTATATTGGCAGAATAATTAAGAATGAAAAATGTTGTAAAGTACTATTAATTAGCATTAACCTTTGCAAACTAATGTTCTTATCACAAAAAATCTGGGAAATATTTAGGTCTTTAGGTTTTTTTCCCTCAGATATTTGGCATTATAACAAAACTGTGTGTTTAAATTCATGATCTTTATAGTTTTATAATCCTCCCCCAACTTTCTGGTTATTAGTTTAAAAATTTCCTATAAATATCAGCAAAACAGACAGGAAAACAAGTCAAAGTTATGCAATTTAAATGCTTATAATATACCTTCTCATAGGTCAAAAGACATTAAGAATTTATAATTTTGATGGCAAACTTTATGTTTTTTGCATGGCTTATTATTAGTTAGAATGACACTAAAGAGTTTACAATATTCTATTTTCTATTATAAATGATTTTCCAGCCATTAAAGATCACCCTATGAGATGGTTGTAATACAGTGCATGTGGCAGATCTGGTGAAAGGGTTCATTCCCTCTATTCCCACTTTTTATAAATCTTGTAAGAAAAGGTAAAATTTCATGTGGGAATAGGAGGAAAACTTGTGCAAACAAAGGATTATACTGTACAAACAATTTTTAATCAACTGTTAATTGAACAGTGTGGGTTTTTTTTTTTTTTTATATTAGAACAAGTAATAAGTTATCTTTACATCTGTATGAATTCTGTTTTTTTTTCGACAAAATAAATATAAAAACAAATATAAAAGTTAGCAGTTTTCACCCATTATTTTATATCTTTGATTATCGGTCCAAGTAATTATATTTTTTTAGAATACTTTTATTCCACATCTGAAGATTATACTTTCTTATCATGTTATTTATATCATTCATTTGTACAGCAGACATGTTTTTAAGGTTACAAATTCAAATATTTAGAAATAAAATTTAACTCCAATGTATTGATTATAATTTTTCTTTATTTTTAAGTACAAATTCAAAAATTTAAGAATAAATCCAACTCCAATCTATTTATCATAATTTTTCTCTAGTTTTAAGTATTTCTTTGATGAAAAAAGAAACATATTACAAATAAACAAGGCATTATACCTAATATTATATAGTGTACCAAATATGTTATGCTTTAAAAAAAAAATACAAGTAAATCTTAGGTGAAATTCTAATTAACCTTGATTGTTATCAAAACAAATATATTTATCAAAACATCTATTGTTATTTGCAAGTGGGAATAGAAGGAATAGTTTTTTTAAAAAGTGGGAATAGGAGGAAGACCCCGGTGAAAGAGAGAGAGAGGGGGGGGGGGGGGGGTTTCCCATCACGACTCATGAGTTGATTTTTTTTTCAATTACAATTCACAGAAAACAATTTTCCTTGATCACAATTCACAGAAAATATATAAAAAAAATATCTGTAGAAAAACGGGCCACGATAGCGAAAATGTGCTGATCACGAAGAACGAAAATAACCCATCAGGCCCCTCCATAATCCCAGCCCTGTCTTGGTTACATCCCCTGCTTTCTTTTTTATGGTAAAAGTGAATCAAAGATGAAGTTGAATTTGTAAAATAAATTTCTAATTAGTATGACTGACATTAGAACCCACATTAAAGCAACTGTACTATTTTTGAACCTTTTACATGAAAGAAAGACATAAAAAATTATAATTACAAACTTAATATCAAATGAAAGTTGAAAAGAAATCTGGATATTTTTCAAATGTAGTTTCTTTGAAATATGAAAAGTACATATGTATGCAATTTAGTGAGTTGTTGGGAGGTAAATTTATAAATTCCTCAGTGAGAAAATCTCAATTTTAGATGTCTGCAAGAAACCAGTTTGATCTCTATGAAACAAATGATTTTATATACATTTTTTTTCAAGAAACTCTCTCATATGAAGGGGACCATTTTCATGTCATTAATCTAAAACTGAAAAGCTGCAAATATTTAAAATTAAGTAATTAACCACTCAAGGTTGTATGAGTTAGAAGTACATGTATTTCTCTTTATAGAATCATAATCTTAATGGAGAAAATGTTTGTATTTTTGGTTGGTACAAGTAATGTGTTGTTCAATATATTTTCATAATTTGTGTTGGTTTTTTTTGCTGACTATATCTTATGGCTTTTCTCATGGTTGAAGGCTCTAAGGGGGGCTATAATGGTCACATGAGCTTAAATTCAAGTTTCATTTGAACTCTGGTTGATAATTGTATCCTTGACAATCACACCAAATTTCGTTTTTTATATAAAAATATTAACATTTAATTTCGAAAGTTAATATTGAACTAAAGAACAAAATTTTATAAACATCTTCCTGATATTTCATGCTATTTTATGAGAAGTATCTTTTGGTTTTTTTTATTTAGTTTTATGTATACATGTTTTGTTTTGATTGATTACAGAGTAATATTATTTCTTAAATAGATCGATTTAATACCTACATCCATTCTAATTGATTTACATACTGACCCTGGTTGCATCATTGACATGTAAATAAAATCATCTTTTTTTGCATTTTATGCATTTTATGCACCTCTGGTTAGCTTTAAATCCTTTTAATATTCATGTTTTTTATTTAAGCTTATAGAAATATTTACGGGAGAACCACTTAAGTGAGCTTAAATGTTATGTTCATAATGTCTGTTTTAAAGAATAAGAGTATGTAATTTACAAGATTTACCTCAATGTATACAGAAATAAATCTTATTTGGAAGAGTTACAACAAAAAAAGAAACAAATCTGCTTCGTTAATTAAAATTCGTTAGATAAGAGATTTTTCTTGATCTCAACACAAGCGATGTCAGAAACATCTGACATTTTACTGTCATGTTTTTGATAACCTAGTATTTTGATTGGCCCGATTTACTAGTAGAATTATTGGCAGAGCATCCTTTTTTCTTCAGATTTTATGAACCTCTTGGTATGTGAAATAGTTGCATGATAAATGATTACGAATCTTCAGATTTTAAATTTGTCAATAACTGTCAGCTGCTTGTTTAAGCAGACAACATGACTTGGTCTGATTCAAAATAAGAAAACATCTGAGGTTCTATATATAGGTTTAATTTAAATTCTAATGAATTTTTTGTTTCCGACAATTTTATTCGAAAACAAATGAAATCACAGATTTAGAGATTTTGATGCTTTTATAACAGCTCTAATTTATTTATGAAAGTGTCATGATTAGGATCAAAAGAATGGTCTAAATATGACATTTCTTTAATGGATCATACCTTTTCAAGTCATGAATAATGTATTGGAATAAGAACAAAAAGAGATGCATAATAAACTTTAAAGGGAATTCAAATCTGGAAAGAATACAAATATCAAAAGACATTCATAGGATTATCAAAATATGGGTTTCAACAATTGATTGCCTCTACAGTGGTGGATCCAGCCATTTTAAAAAGGGAAGGGGCCCAACCCAGAGTAAAAGGGGGGGGGGGGGGGGTTCCAACTAAATGCTTCCATTCAAATGCATTGATCGTCCTAAAAAAAGGGAGGTTCCAACCACTGCCATCTGTCACTGCTCTATACATGTATATCTCCATTCTCAATTTTACACCATATATCATATTACATGGGAAAATTATATATATTGGACTTCTAGATCTACATCTAGGGCATTGGTGGTCGAGTTTTCTACCTACTGTATCATTATAAGCCTGTCAACACTGGTTGTAAGTTTGGACACTACGTGTGGTAGGTGTGTTTGACTTTTCTACCTATTGTATCATTATAAGCCTGTCAACACTGGTTGTAAGTTTGGACACTACGTGTGGTAGGTGTGTTTGACTTTTCTACCTATTGTATCATTATAAACCTGTCAACACTGGTTGTAAGTTTGGACACTACATATGGACAGTGGTAGGAGTGTTTGAATCGATTCCTTATTAACTTGCAGTGAAGTGAGAGTGGTTTTTTTGCTCAGTAATAAGAAGGCCTTGGTGCTTTTTTGAGATGAAGACTAACATTAAAAACATAGTTCCTTTGCTTTATGTGTGTTTTTTTTGGTTGTGCATTTACCAAGTTTGTGTTATGGATAGATACCCCAGATTCTTTGTTTTTCTATTAGGATTGTTAGTTTTCAAACCAAGGTTGATGGTTCTATCCCTGGCACTCTGGCTTCCTTCACCAATCAAAACTGACTGCCACAATACAGTCAATAGGCTATTTGCCAATTCCCGTAATTGACCCTGTGATTAGAGATCCCTCTTTCAGTTGTCTCCCTTATAGGACATTAATTTTCATTGATAATGGAGAGCTAGCAGAACGAGCAAATTTACCTGTGCGTAATGTGAGTAATCTTTAAGGTTTTCAAAACTCTTAATTACATTAATTTGTTGTTAATCTAAAGACTTTTGACATCCAAAGTTATTTTTTATAAAAAAATTAGTTAAACCACCGATACATCACTTTCAATTCATCATACTTTGCATTGGCAAAAGCCAATTTTGTCCGGTATGGAACCAGTCTAGGATATACAAAGGGAAGTAATTTGCTTAAAAAGTGTGTAAAAACAGAATCAAATCGGTAATTGGCAAATGGACTATTATGTGCTGATAACTACAATCTATACTATTAAACGAGAAGACCTCATTTTTGGTGTCGCTTCTCTTCCTTCCACAATAAATCAATCATCATACCTCTGTGTCCTATAGGTAACATACATAGTCGCATTTGTCATCCATTCTTATGATTATTCAGATTGAGTTATTTTGGGAGAAAAATGACAAAAAAGGAGGCCGGAAATGATTCCGTCATCAGACTGACTTTTAATCATAGATAAGACTTCCTGTTTGAAACATGCACAAGTACAACCAATCGTATGATAGATAACAAAAAAGAAAAATAGAAAAGCCAATCAGAACGTTCTCCATTCATGGTGTTTAGATCGCAAGAACCACAACTAGCTATTATACCTCCTTAGAGGGGACAATGATTTTTCGCGTTTATCTACATGTAAACTACGATTATACTTCTTTAATATATAGAGAATCTCTGTTTTCTGTCTACTGTTTTTTTTTTTAAATGTTTACTATTCAAGGGGTCATACCAGTTGCATTTATATCAAAATAAGTAAAACATGTGACACAAGTACAACCAATCGTAGAGCGTTCTCTATATCATGGTGTTTAGATCGCAAAAATCACAACTATTATATCCCTTAGAGAGGACAAATATTTTTCGTGTTGATCTACAGTCATGTCAACTACGATTATACTACTTTAATATATAGAGACTCTCTGTATTCTGTCAGGGAATTTCTATATATAATTTATTGTTAAAAGGGAAAAAAGTGATTTGGCAAAAATTGAAAGTAAGGTAAAGATTACAGGGAGGGAGGACCTTTTTCGGGGTTCGGGATCGGGTGTTTTTAAGCTCGGGATTTGGGGATTGGTCCTTACGGGATCCGGGAATATAATTTTCGATTTTGGGATATGAGTTTCTTTAAATCCTGCATCTCGGGATTTCATGGTTTTAAGCCCGGGATTTCGGGATCAGGACCCCTCCGATCGACAACCCCTCAAATTAGCCTTAGTCGGTATAAGTCATTTATACATGATTCAAATCCTACCATTGCCATGTTAATATGCTCTAAAAAAGCACTGATGGATTGTCATATAGAAGCGTATTTTTTAGACTAATAATGGTCTATATATAAGCATTTACATTTATTTCGTTTTTGAAACGGTGCAAATTTTAATTTGATTTAACTTTTACCAAAAGAAGCATTGTAGCAAAGCATTGTGTGGTAATTGCTAACTGATGTTACTACACATAGTAGAAAAAATAAATTTTAAATTGTGTATTTTTATAGCCAAAATACTGCTGAAAGATCTCCACTATCAACAGACTACATGAATGCTTGATCCTTGATTTTTAGAAGTTATCTAGCAAATAAGAATAGACCTCTAGTTTTATACCAAATTATTATATAAGAATACTCTTATTTTATTAGTAATACTTTCTTAAACAAATTGTCTTAATAATGAAATAAACATGTCTCCTGTCTTACACATTTTGACAATACATTGTATATAAATTAATGCATAAATATATATTGTTTCAATTTTTTCTTCACTATAAAGTTTATAAAGAAAACACTTTAAATATCACTCTTTTGAACCAAAAGAGCATAATTATACACTAATTCAAAATGGTGGAAATCAAATCTAGTCCAATGTACTTACCAAAAGATGTTTCCAGAAATATGTGTTAAAACATCAATCTTCCTAAATCCTGAATCATGTCAACAGAAGAATACACTGCACTTTTCAATGTCAATACAGTTATTTGTAACTATTTTTATCTACATTCATTGTAAAATTCATATTCTATTCAAGAAAGCTAGAGGACATCTTTGCTTGTCATGTGCATGCTCAAACCCAGTTCAAATTTTAAATGTTTGAGGTTCTTTTGGGTATTGTGACAGTGTGATCACTTTGAGAATTGCCCCTAATAATAACTGTTAATTACCTAAATTTTGAATATTTGATATATCCTATAATAAAAGAAATACTGTTTGTTTTTATCTTTATGTCAAAGATTTAGTTAAGTTAAAATACAGAAAAATGTATGAAAACATGTGCTTCCCTTAATTTTGCCTTAAATATTGTGTACATTTATAATAATACTTCCTGTCCATTTGCACTAAAGACTGATAAAACAGATGGCATATAACATTTATATCACCAGGTCATATTTCTAATTGCTCAACTTTTGCTCAACTATAAAAAAAAAATCAAAGTCTGAACGCTCAACTTTTTCTCAACTATAAAAATTTCAAAGTCTGAATGCTCAACTATTGCTCAACTATATGAAAACTAAAGATCAATTGCTCAACTTAATGGCCAGCTTCAGTTGAGGGCCAGTTGAGCGACATATATCCAACATACAGTGCTAGGCCAGTTTTGAGTTGAGCCAAGATGCTCAACACCTAGCCCTCAACTATTTTGCTTAAAACAGCTAGCCCTCAACTGTCCACCACATGACCATCAACTGGCCCTCAACTTTTTTTTCTGTAGGGGAGGAGAAGAATAATTGTGGTCGTAGGCCAACGAATATAACTGAATTTAACAGAAAGGAAACAAATATCGTACTTTGGAAAAAGGGAGATACCTTTTATGTTATTCTCAATACATAATATCTTTCACAAAAAATCGTCCTACAACAGTTTACAAGCTGTATATGCCCGCGATTTCGCGGGTGTGTTCTAGTAATCAATAAATCTTAAGACATATATATATGCAGAATAAATTAAACTATCGTGCATCTCAGATACTTATATGTTAACAAAGTGCATCTAACACATCATATTTAGAGAGTGTTGTCTTTATAGATCTTCTATTAACACCTTAGGTTCCCTTAGGAACAAAAGTATAGTGATACATAGAAAACCACTTGAGAAGTGTATAGAACTACATTTAAACTAACTATATAGACATCACTGAATCTCTTACTTTAATATAATGTAATTGAAGCCAAATGCAGGATATATATTTTGAAACTTATTGATATTAAGGGGGTTCGCGGGTCTAAATCATTTATATAGGATTTCTCTATATTTTTCTATAAATGAATTTTATCTTATAGTTAACAGAAAAATAAAATAAAAAAGTGGGGTCACCGTTCATTTGAGCTTACAATCTGCCTTCGAAAGAAGCATACATTTTTGAAAAAGTGTTTTTTTTCTGTTGAAGTGATAGGAAAAATAAAGTTAATATCGAAATAAAAAAAGAAATTAATTACAGAAATTGCTCAAATTTTACAATAATTTAGTTTAAGTACAGCTTATATGGGAATTATATTAAAAAATATAGGTCACCGATGAGTTGAAAAAGATATTTCAATTTTAAAGCCAAAAAATGGCATGTTTCCACCAAAGGGAGATAATTTGGAACTTTTTCAATGATGTATACATTTCAAAAGTCATCTGGGGCCAATACGAATTGATTGTTTTGAATGATTTTTGTACCATATGATAAAGTAGCAACTAAAAAAGGTAACAAATAAAATTTGTAATGAAAAACAAATGTTTATTTTTTTCTGAAATTTTTATACCCTCGAGCCTCCTTAAGCTTTCAAATTTGATTTAGATAATAAAAGGTCTTGGACCCTTTTAATTTCAATTGTAGCAAAGGTCCTTCTTTAATTAAGAAGTCAACTGTTCTTTATTAAACCATCAATGGAATAAATTTGAGTTCCTTGACCATTGTAATTGAATAATGAAAAGTCACCACCTCAGTCTCCTAAAAAGACAGGGTTCACCCTTATTAAAACCCCCTAAAGCCTGTAGTACTTGCCCACAATAAATTTGCTATCAGTTGAATATCTGATGGAGTTGTTTGCTTTATTTTTAACCTTAACTTGGCAGTTTTTCTTACCAAAAAGTACTGAATGATTTATATTTTAGTAAGTTTTTTTTTTTTTTTTTTTTTATGGGGGCGAGTGGGTATATATAGTATGGGAATTGTGGGAATTATTAATAGAATGTTTGTTGGAAAGCCATACAACTTATCGCTAATCCCGGCTGACCTGGCTGCTTGAACTTTTGACCGCATACAACAATTGCTTTTCCATTATGGCGTCAGATATTTTGTTTTATGACATCAAAATTTTACAGAAACCTGTGTGATATCCAGTAATGGCGGACAAATAGTGATAAGGTGTATTGTTTAAGGAAGGTATGTAGGTACTGACATACAGAATCACATAATACAATGTACAAATGTATATATAGTGCCAATTTAACTACCTCAAATTTGGAAGATTAAGGTTCTGCCGTATTTTAATATTGTCAATTTTAAGTCAAGTGCTAATTCCCATTTTTTTTTTTATTTTGAACCTTGCCCTTTTGAAATCTTAGATTATCAGTTAATGGGGAAATCAAACCCTTATATAAAATTATTGATCAAGACATTAATCTAAGGACACTCAGAAACATAATGAGGTCTAAAACAGTATTAAGAAATCATTTGATACCATTAAATTAGTCTTTAATTGACGTCAAAACAGTATTGAATTCCTACCAGGTAATGTGCCATCACATTCAATAATATGGAAATAAGTAGCAGGATTTTGCTTTTAGATCATTATCTTTGCATCTCTCTGAAGCGAGAAAAAAATATTTATGTGCAAATTATGACTTCAATGTTACATAGAATTGCTTTATATTTCACTAAATTACAACGTGTTAATAGTCTCACAATTTGTTTGAGAGCTATAAAATATTGTCTTCTTGGCACGGAATCTTAATAATAACAAATTACAGTAAAAAAAAGCTATAAAGGCGTGGTTGATCAATTTATAAAGGTAAAAATAGATTAAATGTTATGAAAACATTGCAATGTTTTTGTCTATACTTAATTCTTTATTCTAGCTGGCTTTGGATTGATTTTGCACTAAGACAAACTTTTAATGAACTGTACATGCTGTATGGTATTACTTAGCTAGGATTTATCAAGGGATATAGAAGTTTTCTATCATGTTGTTCTATAAGAATTTTGTTTTCAAATTGTGTGGATTTTTGATGATTTAGCATTTATGCAAGGCAAGTACAATGTACATATATTATGCATTTAAGGAAAACAATTACGGGGTACATCAGTTAAAAAAGTAACAATTTATTAAATTACTCTTATTCAAAAATATTTTATATATATTTAGACAAGGAGTAGAAATTTTGTAAAGTGCCTAACCCATTAATATGGTTATATATAATAAATTTATACCCATTAAATGGGTTAGGGCCGTTAATTGAAATAAAATAGGATAAATTGAAAAATTTAGGCAGCAAATCAACACTACCAATTTACCAGAAAATGTAGGAATAAAATCGGAATTTTCTAAGTACATATATATATTTAACTGGGTTTTTCAAAAGGGCAACAATTTCTGTGCAATAACATATGAACTGTTGACCAATGCTTTTAAAAATATAAATACATGTATGCTGTTTAAATACTATGTAAAAAACAGAGGTTATTATAAGTTTAATACAATAACCATTCACTTTTACCTTTTAGGAGTTATGGTCCTTTATATATTGGAAAATGCCATAAATTGCCAGGCAATTTATGTCAATTCCATTCAATAACATATAAATTCTTCTACCAATGGTTTTCAAATTATGATATGCCTTCACTGATGTCAAAATGGAGGACAATTTCAATCACTTTTAGTCTGTTCAGGAGTAATGGTCAGTTTTGCCCTTTGAGGAGTAACTGTCCTTGATCATGATATATTTGAAAATAGGCATAGAATGCATAGAATAGGACAGGTCAAAAATGCCTTAGAGCCCCTTTTAAAATTTGCTGTAAAATTGACAGCTCATTCCTCAATGTTTCTATTGTATTAGGTTGTTGATGATGTATTTTCTTGTATGATGAAAAGGAGGAATTATGTAGTATTTGCTTGCCAATACCTACTGTGCAAGGGCTGTATTGTAAGTCAAGGTCGTTAAAAACTTCCATCAAGGTTTGCTTGCCAGTAACCTACTGTGCAAGGGCTGTATATCAAGTCAAGGTCGTTAAAAACTTCCATCAAGGTTGCTTGTCAATAAGACAACTACTCTCTAGAAATTATAGGCAACCATACAACCTTCAACATAGAGAAAAACCCATAGGTGTAAGTGACCTTTCCAAATAAAATTTAAATTTCAAGTCTTTTAGTCCTAAAAAACTGTGTGAATATTTATTTAGATGTCCACTTTAAATTTGCAGCAACATTCAATTGTTTTTTAATATCAGATGTTGAACTATGTAATTAAGAACTGCAAGATTATACTTACAAGAATAAAAATTTTGTATTGAGTTTTGTAAATTGGATTACCTTTGTTTGTCTTAATGACTTTGTTAGCTCAAGGACAAAGGTGAATGCTCTGCTGCGAATTTGAAAACCAAAATATCAAGTGTCAATGAATTGCATGTAAACATTGTATATGCTCCTTTTATTTATCAGATATCTTGTATCTATAGTTAATTTCTCTGACCTATGATGTAATATCCTCTCCAAAGTTGTAGGAATATTGTATACAATAATTTAAAACTGATCATCATCTCAAAGGCTACTTCAGATATTGCCTAGATATGAAAATATAATTATTTTAGTTGTTGATATAAATACATGTCTTTTATCTATGATGAACTACTTTTTGTCGAGCCTGCAACTTTTGTTCCAGAAAGCTCGACATAGGGATAGTGATCCGGCGGGGGCGGCTACGGCGGCGGCGTTAGCTAACTTCTTAAAAGCTTTATATTTTAGAAGGTAGAAGACCTGGATGCTTCATACTTTGTATATAGATGCCTCATGTTACGAATTTTCCGTCAGTCACATATTCAATGTCCTTGACCTCATTTTCATGGTTCAGTGACTACTTGAAAAAAAAGTTAAGATTTTTTGTAATGTTAAATTCTCTCTTATTATAAGTATTTGGATAACTATATTTGGTATGTGCGTACCTTGCAAGGTCCTGACATGCCTGTCAGACAGTTTTCACTTGACCTCGACCTCATTTCATGGATCAGTTTTTGGTGGTCAAGTCCATATCTCATATACTATAAGCAATAGGTCTAGTATATTCGGTGTATGGAAGGACTGTAAGGTGTACATGTCCAACTGGCAGGTGTCATCTGACCTTGACCTCATTTTCATGGTTCAGTGGTTATAGTTAAGTTTTTGTGTTTTGGTCTATTTTTCTTATACTATATGCAATAGGTCTACTATATTTGGTGTATGGAATAATTGTAAGGTGTACATGTCTCGCTGACAGGTTTCATCTGACCTTGACCTCATTTTCGTGGTTCAGTGGTCCAAGTTAAGTTTTTGAGTTTTGTTCTATTTTTCTTATACTTTATGCATTAGGTCAACTATATTTGGTGTAAAGACATATTTTATGATCTATATGTCTGTTGCACAGGTTTATTTGACCTTGACCTCATTTTCAAGGTCCATTGCTTAGTGTTAAGTGTTTGTGTTTTGGTCTGTTTTTTCTTAATTTGTAAGCAATAAGTCAACTATATTTGTTGTATTGAAGAACTATTAACTGTACATGTCTGCCTGGCATAGTTAATCTGACCTAGACCTCATTTTCATGGTTCATTGATCAATGTTTCGTTTTCTTGGTTTATGTTGAGTTTATGTGACAGTTGTAATAAAGCTTTATATCTAGGTCTATCAACATAATATAAATGATTAGTAAAGAAGGCGAGACATTTCAGCGTGTGCACTCTTGTCTAGTATACTGTCTTAGATCTAAGCCTAAGAATTTGTATAGAGCTTATAGCATGCTCACCTCTATTATTAGGGCATTGAGGTTAAAACCATGTACCAGTTAAAAACAAAGCTTCTCCAATTTAACCATTATAATCAAGAGTAAAGACTGGTTAGTTTGTAATCAATATATAGCTTATTATTTCAAACAAGAAGCAATTTGATTATAGCTTATACTATACTCACAGGTATCGGTATATCAGAAAAATGAACAAAAATTCATGTAAACCATAACAACATTTGAAATACAATCAAAGGCAAAACTATGAAGTATACATTGTAAATAACTTAAAGGATTGTCCAAATTTTAATGGGGTATGCATGAAATATTTGTCACTGAATAATAAACAGTTTATTCTGTGCCTTCCAACATTATAGCCTACAGATATTTGGATAATATGCATTTAAATATTTTGAATATCTTCTGTAAAATTTTTTCATTATCTGCATGATGAATTAACAAAGGTAAATTTTGAACTGTTTTATCTTTGCTTTTTATCTATGATCATGATGATAGAGATGATGTTTAGATTTCACTAACTTGTAATAATTCTTTATTATCTGATTTGAGAATCAATTCTTAAAAATCAGCTGATATGCTGTAATTCAAAAGTGCTTTACACATCTGTTAGAAAAATTACTGAAGATGAAGGTTTATATAGCCTCCCAAAAATAAATACATTAATTACGTAAGTCGAGTTTCATTTTACCGTCTTTACCAAAGAAAAGAGCATATATCTTCCAAGATTAACTTTTCCTAAGGCATTTGATCTAAATTTACAGTCTTAATTTCTACAGAAACAGATTTGAATTAAGAATATCATTTTCTTAACACATCATTTAGAATTTCCTGTTTACACATGCTGGTTATTGTGCATCAATCAACATGCAGGTATATTCTGCATCAATCAGATTTTCTTTGAAATGTTTAAAAAAAAATGTTTTATAGGTCTTTATCATGTGAAGGTTTTTCCATAGCTGGGGAAAGTTCATTCTTTAATTAAGTCTCCCTCAATGCATTAATTATAGATTGGTACAGACAACTCTCAGTCTGACCTTTCATATATTTTTCTGTGCAAAATCTACGATAAAGAAATGAAATGAAAGCTGATAGAAGTATTTATCCAATAGTTGGAGAGACGGCTGTGACAGTCTTCATTTTTTATCAGATTGATTTTTTATTTAGGGTTTTGCTATAAACTGTTTTTTTAATACTTTAAAGTACAATAGAGAGGTTCATTTGCAATTATTTTAGTAAGTTTGAAATGGGTTTGGCTTTGCTTCAGAAGATTATCTTTTAGAGTAGCTGTTTTATATATGTAAGGAGAAAAGCACGAGACTTTCTGGATTCATTTATTTGTGTGGGTACCAAGTTGTAGATTAAAGAAAAAAAAAATTGTGCATACTTGATGTTATTTACAAATTAAAGTCTACATACAATATTCTATAGAATATTTGCACTTCATTTAATTAGATTTGTACTTACCTATAAGTATTTCATGTGGTGTGAATAATTTCACCTTGACCTTAAACTTCAAGTTGAAAATAGTTTTTTTTACATTTTAGTTTTTTGAACATATATCTTTTTGTCCTTTGGAATAGTGGAATGGTAATTATAATATCATACATGTATATGACACTTAATGGCAGTATCTAAAGATGATGTTCTGACTACCATCAAGAACTACCACTGACCTTGATCTTTGACCTTCAGGTTTAAATGATAGTATTTTGTGTGTCCATATCAAGCCTAATGGATTCTTGCAACTTGCCATGGCAAAACATTTTCAATGCAACTAAGGGTTTACCTTGTTTGTTTGAATTATAGCCTATTATAGTTATAGTTTTTAAATATCTCAAAAATTTAATCTGATCCCCATATTATTTATTGTATTAATTGTCTTGAAAAGACCTTTCCAGTTCACTAAAGGTTTACTAAATTGACTTCTAGAAATGAAAGGGGAGACATTTATGTTTTGGTTCACAAAAACAATTCAACCTATAATAATAATCATACACTATATTTTCTATTCTAACTATGAGTTTGGGCTTATATAGTCATAACAGTTAAAAGTTATATTTACCATTTTGTATTTTGTAGGTTGTAGATATTTTTGTTGACAATGGATTCTTCTCCAGAAGAAACTACAGTAGAATTAGAACAAGTATTTATTGTGACACCGACAAGTGAGAGAACTCCTGATATTCAGTCGGAATCATCAGCATCATCACCACCTAATACACACAACGGCATAGAAAAAAGTGGACATCTTTATTTCAGTAAAATAAATCCAAAAGTTTTAGATCTAAAACAGAATGGCCGATTGTATCTATCCCCATCTGACAACTCTGTCGATTCTGTCGGCCATTATAGAAAAGGAGGATATTTATCTCCCCTTGATACAACCAGTGATGATGAAGGTGGAGGGCGGAGAAGACATAAAAGTGAGGGATCCGTTCAGGTTGCCCCTGTTAGACCAAATCATCTGATTCCAAACAAGAAAAATTCTATGTATGAAAGTCGTAGTACTATAAGTGGAGTAAGATTTGATGATCCTTTCATTGGTAAGTTTATTTTTAAAGGCAAGTTGATATAAATTCAATAGTCAATTCCGCAAAAACAAATTATATATATTCAAATCTTATGAATTGATAAAGGCGATTCAAATCAAGGAAACTTATAAACAAAACCTGATGGAATCAATAATGTGCATTCTCTATATCCTTACATTTTAAAATAGATTGTATTAGTATATCTGTTATATAATTTTGTTTAACATTATGTTTAAATGTAGATATTGTTATTTATTAAAAACAGATAACAATTTCTAAAACTGCAGTTCTTAATATTTTGAATATTTCAGATGAAAATGGGCACACATTGATGTACTCGAGGCATGAGGTAAGCTGTTTAAATTAAATACATGCTGTATATAAAGTGGGTCTCATTGGGGTCTTATCATGACGCGGGATTGCTGATTTTTTGTAAGCGTGAAACTGGAAAGTCAAATTATTGTGTCGTGAAAACGGGAAATGAGGTCTTGCTGGACCCAGGAAATGACAAAAAAATAAGAATTGCTTATGTAAATGCATAGTGTAAGCGGGATATGTAAATCTGACAAAACAGTAAGCGAGATGCAGGATCGGAACCCCCAATGAGACCCCCTATAAAAGAATTAAGATTTATATTTTCAACCCTGATGTCATTTGTGATTGCAAAAGTCCTTTCAATGTTTATTTTTATGGTTCTACATATACACTTATGTTTAAATTATTTTGTTTGTGCTGTGTGAGTAGTTTCTGTTATCTGGTCAATCACTGATGCATGTAGTTGCAGATATTCAAAGCATAAAAGAATTATATGTACATATGACAGTATTCACCTGACCGTAACCTAATTTTTATGGTTCATTGATCTGTAGCTTAGATTTATTGTTACAATATAACTCAGAACTACCCTGTCTGGTGTCAATTCAACATGCCCAATGACTTTTTCAGAAAGTGCCACTTAAAGATTTCTCTATGGAATACAGAGCGTCTAAAGATATAAAGAAATTTCTTGATAACTTTGCATTAATACTGGATCTAAATAAAAATGGTGTGGATGAAATCATTGATGACATCGTCAAGAAAATATTAGAAATGAATGAGGCCAAAGCTGTTTTTGATGAGTCTAAGTTAGAGAAGATAACTTTAGACCAAGTCAGATCAGCACTTTTTACACATGACCAAGGTAAATATTTGAAATCAGAACATAATGAAAAAATTGTTTCCCTTCCCCTAGATTTCTCTTCCATTAGGTATTGCACACTATTCCATTTCCCTCCCCCAAGATTTCTCTTCCATTATTGTGCACTCCACATCTTCACTTGGTCAAAGTATGGAAATGTTTGTCAATTCCATTATCCTTAGTATTGAAAAAATACACTAGCTATGTTCTGAATTCAAAACAGAAATTACAGGTTTTTGAAGGACTCATTTTGTTGTACAAGTATATGGCATTTTAAACGTTGACCTTGAAAGTTTGGATTCTCTGTCTGTCCGCTTCCTTTTTGATCATCTGGTATCTTGTGGAAACTTTTCCTGTAGCCAATCATACATTATATTCTTTTCTATTAATAATGAGAGGTATTCTTTTGTGGGTTTACTCATAGTTCAAGTTTTATGTAAATATTCTATACTACAATACATTTGTTTTGTGTTGCATTGTTTTTGAAGTATACTGTGGATTCATTAATATTTGTTGGATACCAATTTTCGTGAATTTCATCAGTAAACCATGAATTTAAATGTTCAACTAAATACAAATTTTCCTAAGGAATGTATGCAGACAATGTAAGAACCTTGAAATTAAATATCCTTGAATATACAAGCTTTCCTCAAACCATGAAAATTGTTACCAATAAAAAAAACTTAATCCGCAGTAATAGATAACTTTCCTTTATAGTACATATGTTAAGCAGAACACTACAATGTACCAGTATATCTGTTGGAGGAGGTTTTGACTACGACCAGAACTGGATTTGTGCAATGTAAGTATACAATGTACCAGTATATCTGTTGGAGGAGGTTTTGACTACGACCAGAACTGGATATGTGCTATGTAAGTATACAATGTACCAGTATATCTGTTGGAGGAGGTTTTGACTACAACCAGAACTGGATATGTGCAATGTAAGTATACAATGTACCAGTATATCTGTTGGAGGAGGTTTTGACTATGACCAGAACTGGATTTGTGCTATGTAAGTATACAATGTACCAGTATATCTGTTGGAGGAGGTTTTGACTACGTCCATAACTGGATATGTGCAATGTAAGTATACAATGTACCAGTATATCTGTTAGAGGAGGTTTTGACTACAACCAGAACTGGATATGTGCAATGTAAGTATACAATGTACCAGTATATCTGTAGGAGGTTTTGACTATGACCAGAACTGGATATGTGCAATGTAAGTATACAATGTACCAGTATATCTGTTGGAGGAGGTTTTGACTATGACCAGAACTGGATATGTGCAATGTAAGTATACAATGTACCAGTATATCTGTTGGAGGAGGTTTTGACTATGACCAGAACTGGATATGTGCAATGTAAGTATACAATGTACCAGTATATCTGTTAGAGGAGGTTTTGACTACAACCAGAACTGGATATGTGCAATGTAAGTATACAATGTACCAGTATATCTGTAGGAGGTTTTGACTATGACCAGAACTGGATATGTGCAATGTAAGTATACAATGTACCAGTATATCTGTTGGAGGAGGTTTTGACTATGACCAGACCTGGATTTGTGCAATGTAAGTATACAATGTACCAGTATATCTGTTGGAGGAGGTTTTGACTATGACCAGAACTGGATATGTGCAATGTAAGTATACAATGTACCAGTATATCTGTAGGAGGTTTTGACTACGTCCAGAACTGAATATGTGCAATGTAAGTACACAATGTACCAGTTTATCTGTTGGAGGAGGTTTTGACTATGACCAGAACTGGATATGTGCAATGTAAGTATACAATGTACCAGTATATCAGTTGGGGGAGGTTTTGACTAGGACCAGAACTGGATATGTGCAATGTAAGTATACAATGTACCAGTATATCTGTTGGATGAGGTTTTGACTATGACCAGAACTGGATATGTGCAATGTAAGTATACAATGTACCAGTATATCTTTTGGAGGAGGTTTTGACTATGACCAGAACTGGATATGTGCAATGTAAGTATACAAGGTACCAGTATATCAGTTGGAGGAGGTTTTGACTATGACCAGAACTGGATATGTGCAATGTAAGTATACAAGGTACCAGTATATCTGTTGGCGGAGGTTTTGACTATGACCAGAACTGGATATGTGCAATGTAAGTATACAATGTACCAGTATATCAGTTGGAGGTTTTGACTATGACCAGAACTGGATATGTGCAATGTAAGTATACAATGTACCAGTATATCTGTAGGAGGTTTTGACTATGACCAGAACTGGATATGTGCAATGTAAGTATACAATGTACCAGTATATCAGTTGGAGGTTTTGACTATGACCAGAACTGGATATGTGCAATGTAAGTATACAATGTACCAGTATATCTGTAGGAGGTTTTGACTATGACCAGAACTGGATATGTGCAATGTAAGTATACAATGTACCAGTATATCTGTAGGAGGTTTTGACTATGACCAGAACTGGATATGTGCAATGTAAGTATACAATGTACCAGTATATCTTTTGGAGGAGGTTTTGACTATGACCAGAACTGGATTTGTGCTATGTAAGTATACAATGTACCAGTATATCTGTAGGAGGTTTTGACTATGACCAGAACTGGATATGTGCAATGTAAGTATACAATGTACCAGTATATCTGTAGGAGGTTTTGACTATGACCAGAACTGGATTATGTGCTTAAAGATAAAAAAGGAAAGATCAACAATGATTTGACACCTGTCCACTAGTATAGACAGCACATTGATCTGTTTGACTGATTTTAACTGTTAGGTTGCTGCTCTATTGATATATAGTCTAAGGAGTTATTCTTATTTATGAAGTTTTGTGATTCATTTTTAAAAAATCTGTTGATTTCTAGAGGTCTGAGGTGCTAATATTTAAGGCTTACTTGATGTCTTATTGATATATATACATTTTTAATTATTGTGTTATGTCATTTTAGACTAAAATGCAATTTTAATATTTGCGATATTGAGAAAAAAAATCCTGTTTTATTATAAATAAAGTTCAAATTGCAAGTTTAAATTTATATTGCAATTATATAACCTTGTCACATTATTCACAATAATTTCAGAATTTACAGTACCTAAAATTTCCTTTTTAGCTCACCTGGCCCAAAGGGCCAAGTGAGCTTTTCTCATCACTTGGCGTCCGGCGTTGTTAACTTTTACAAAAATCTTCTCCTGAAACTACTGGGCCAAATTTAACCAAACTTGACCACAATCATCATTAGGGTATGTAGTTTAAAAATTGTGTATTTTGACTCGGCCAACCAACCAAGATGGCTGCCATGGCTAAAAATAGAACATAGGGGTAAAATGCAGTTTTTGGCTTATAACCCAGAAACCAAAGCATTTAGAGCAAATCTGACATGGGGTTAAATTGTTTATCAGGTCAAGATCTATCTGCCCTGAAATTTTCAGATGAATTAGAAAACCCATTGTTGGGTTGCTGCCCCTAAATTGCTAATTTTAAGGGAATTTTGCTGTTTTGGGTTATTATCTTGAATATTATTATAGATAGAGATAAACTGTAAACAGCAATAATGTACAGCAATTTAAGACTCCAAAATAAGTCAAAATGACCAAAATGGTCAATTGACCCCCTAAGAAGTTATTGTCCTTTATAATCAATTTTTAACCGGATTTTTGTGACAAAAATGTCGGTTATTGATTTGGGGATGATCGGCGGGCGAGCGGCAGGGCGGGCGGGCGGGCGGGCGGCAATCAAATGTTGTCCGTGCATTAACTCATGAACCGTTCAACCTAAGCTTTTAAAATTTTAATATGTTGTTACTGACAACTAAATGAAGGTCAAGTTCAATAATGGCGATTTTGACTTTTACCGTTCAGGAGTTATGGTTCTTGAAAGATTGAAAAATGGCGTTTCCAATCGTGTCCGTGCATTTACGCATGAACTGTTCTATCAAAGCTTCCATAATTTTAATATGTTCTTACTGATGACAAAATAAAGGTCAAGTTCAATAATGACGATTTTGGCTTTTACCGTTCAGGAGTTATGGTTCTTGAAAGATTGAAAAATGGCGTTTCCAGTCGTGTCCGTGCATTTACGCATGAACTGTTCTACCAAAGCTTCCCAAATTTTAATATGTTGTTACTGATGACAAAATAAAGGTCAAGTTCAATAATGACGATTTTGACTTTTACCGTTCAGGAGTTATGGTTCTTGAAAGATTGAAAAATGGTGTTTCCATTCGATTCACGTTGTTGCATTTACTCACGAAACCATTCAATCTAAGCTTTTCAAATTTTAATATGTTGATACTGATGACAAAATAGAGGTCAAATTTGATATTGACTATTTTCACTTTCACCAATCATCAGTAATGGTTCTTGTGATATTGCCAGGACACAAATAAATGCTAATAAATCCGGTTTGCTGTCGTTGTGACAGCCTCTTGTTAACAATTTTCATAAAATTTGTAAATTTCTACTAACATTTTCCACTGAAACTACACGGACAAGTTCATTATAGATAGAGATAATTGTAAGCAGCAAGAATGTTCAGTAATTTAAAAGTAAGATGTACAAACACATCACAATCACATAAACACAATTTTGTCATGAACTGTCTGCTTCCTTTATTTAATTCACATATACCAAGGTGAGTGACACAGGCTCTTTAGAGCCTCTAGTTATTCTTAAATTAGAATAATCTGGTTTATTGTTTATGTATTATCAGTCAAGAAATGTTCATTAGAAAACATCAGAAGCTATATATAGGTAACCTTTTAAAACCTGTATTTTTTAACATCCTATATGTTCTTTGGTGGTTGATAATTGTCTCATTAGCAATCATACCACAGATCTCTTTTTTAATATAATAATTTTGCATACATCTCAAGAAATTGAATATAATGTTGTTTATCATGTTTATACTATTGGAATTGTATCAAGTAGGTTTTATGAAGAACTCTTTTTTTTTTTTTTTTTTATTATTTATAACTTCCAATTTACAACATAATATACACAAATATAATAGCAATATATAATATATAAATCTATAGATATTATCTAATCAATACAACTGTCTATTAGGAAGCAATTTTTTTTTTTTTTTTTTTTTATGAAGAACTCTTAATGTTGTAATTTAATTGTTCATGCATTTATACTAATCAAAACATATATCTGCTTTTATGTTATTTGGCTCAAATTCAAAATATTGTTCTACAATTAGGATAAGGTGTATTCTAGAAGGTCGCAGGTCAAGCACTTGACTCAAATCTAGCAAAAGATGCTTTCAAAGCTGTCCCTATGAAATTTATTTGCATGCCCCACCTAGCTGCATAATGTTTTCTGGTCTGTGACGGCCCATTCGTCTGTTTATTAGTTTGTCAGTTTGTCTGTCCCGCTTTAGATTAAAGTTTCTGGTCAAGGTTGATTTTTGATGAAGTAGAAGTCCAATCAACTTGAAACTTAATAGTACACATGTACTGCATGTGATGATCTTTCTAGTTTGAATGCCTAATTAGAGTTTGATCCCAATTTTACGGTCAACGGAACATAGTTAATGAAAGCATCTATGTACTTTATATGAACACATTCTTGTTAAGTATATTTGGGTACTAATGGGGCCAGTTTATAGCTTATATGATTCATAGTATATCAAAGTAAAATTTGTTTTTTTGTTTCATAGGGCAAGTATCCCATCCATACAGACTAGACATATTGGAATAGCACGACTGAAATATCCAGCTAATCTAGGCATCAGTAGTGAAGAAGTGTACTTTGTTATTGTAGTTCTCACTCCTATAAAAGAGGTAGGTTTATTTCATTGTATTTACAGTTGATGTACAATTAAGTGCCAGTCTTTTTAAGAATCAGGCAATCTAGGGAAAAATCAAAACATGATCAGAAAAAACCCACCGAGCTAATCATGCTATTTAATACTAACCATCGTCCTGAGTTCCAAAAAATTGGTCTTTCGTTTGTGTGTGTCTGGTAATATCAAATAACTTGGTAAGAAAATTGGTTAGAATGATAGCAAATTATAGCAAATTACAGAGTTATCTCCCCTTATTCGTTAATTTCTAGTGCATTTCAACCAAATTGTATCTTCTATTACCAAAACAGATAATGGAAATAAATGCTATTTTTGTGCATAACTACATTTTATGAACTGAAATCAATGTCAAATTGGGTGGCAATGTCAAATTGGGTGGGTTTGTTTTGTCATGTTTTCACCACTGCCTGATTCTTAGGCAGACTGGCACTTAATACCTGAATGTAGATCGTTTTCTCACAGGTTGCTAGACAAATCACCTCGGATAATAAAATGTTAACTTTACTTAGTGCTCAGAGAACAAAATTTGTGCTCTTATTTAATCACCAAATCCTGTATTTTTATTTTGTTGAATTTTAAGTCTTGCGTACATGATAATCATACTCAAAATACTTTTACCACAAGGCCAGATTCCATTTAAATTATTAGTAAAGGCAGCCTAAGAATAGCATAATTACCTGAACACATCTTACACTCGGGTAATAAATTGGTTAAATTACTAAAATGAATAGATCAGTAGTGATGAAAAAAGTAGTACATATATATAAATGACATTAAATATGAGCCCTGTCAGATAGGTCCTGACTGTATACAAATGATTATAATAAGATCTGTAAACCTATTATGGACATGAAAAATCTCTGTAATGTCTGTACCTGTTTAAAATTAAGTTGCTATATTTTAGAACCCTACAAAAACACACTTAATTAATATTTTATTTCCCTTTTTTAATTTTCTAAAATCATCCAAAGTCGTATAGATATATACATGTACTCATGCACTTGCATTGAAGGTCGATTTCTATCTGACATAGTTTGTATCTTATATAAGAAAATTAATAGAAATAAGAACAGTACGGAGGTACTAATCCTTCAATGTATAATTATCACAATTATATTTGTATGCAAATTTCGCCCTCTTGATGACAATTGATTTATGATAGAATACTGCTTTCATCATGTTCATTATAATTATATATCACAACACTAATCTTGTGAAGTTATATGCTCAAAGCTTTACCTTGAGATCAAAGATAAATGCATTGAAGATTCGTAAAAATAAGAATTTATGCTGTTCTTGTATAAGTTACATGTATTATAAAACCAAATTAATGAGGAGCCACGTTTTTAGCTAGAAGTGCCTGCATGCATGCTTTATGCAGTTGTGATTAATTACTTGCTTTCAATTCCATCTTAATGTTTTAAGCTTTCAATTCTAAGATAAATTACATAATGTTACATGTTTTTTTCTTCTTCATGTTTGTCAGAATAGGAAAAGATGATAATTTAATATCATTTCATACTGGCAAGCAAATTAATAGGCTTAATGATAAAACAAGACACACAGAAAGACACACTATAAATAATTCATTGAAGTCATTATTGACATAAGTGTTTAATTGGTTTAAAACAAAATTAAACTATTTAAAATTCAATTTTCTACTGCAAATTTCAATTTTGGATAAGTTCATTATATGTTTAAAGGATATAATTGTTGTCTCAGTATGAGCCTCCTTTAATTAGGAGCACCACCATGAGTTATGGTGTATCACCTGTTGACTGTAAAAGATAGTTTTACTGCCTCACACATGCTGTTTAATGGGAAATTTTTATGTTACCATATGAGAACTAAAATTTGTAAGATGTGTTAAGTCCTTAAAATGACAGAAATGTAGAATTTGATTGGAAGATCCATAAATTAAAGAGATCACACAAGAATATATCAGCTGCTTTAATTAAACAATGGAGGTCTAAACAATGAAAGCTTATCACAAAGTGTAGCCAACATTGACAAATATAAAAGAAGAAGATGTGGTAGGATTGTCAATGAGACAACTCTCCTCAAGAGACCAAATTGCATAGAAATAGATATACATACTTATACTTCAAAAATGAACACAGCCCATACTGCATAGTCAGCTATATATAAAAGGCCATGAAATCACAATTTAAAACAATTCATACGAGAAAACTAACAGTATTATTAATGTACTAAAAAATCCCATTTCAATTTGTACCATGTCATGTAAAGCAAATTCTTATCAATATATTTATTTTTCGCTTAATTTCGAAAAAAAGATATGCATGTCTTGTCTAGATGAATGTAATGAAAAAAGAATTAAATTGTTAAGATGCTATGAAGCAGAACAAATATTCCATAAGAAGTGATATGTATTGCTTCTGCTAAACTGTAAATTAAATAAGATCTTATAAATTCAGGCTATCAATGTAAACAAATATATTGGAACTACAAATTGTTGATGTGTTTTGTCTGATAAATATATGTCAATGAGACAGACTCTCCATCCAAGTCACAATATGTAAAAGAAAAACCATTAAAGGTCAAAGTACGGTCAACATCATGGAGCATTGGACCACACCAAACAGTAAGCTATAAAGGGCTACAAAAATGACTAGTGTAAAATCATTCAAACCGGAAAAAACAATTGTCTAATCTATATAAAAAATACAAGAATCAAGAAAAACTTATGAACCAGTGTCCACATCAACAAATGACAACTGCTGAACATCAGTTTCTTCACTCAGGACAGGTGCAAACAAATTCAGCAGGTTTTAACGTTTATATAGGTATCAATCTTCACCCTTACCCCATGTTTTATAAGGCAGGAGATGTGCCTCTCCTTTTGGTATTAAAAAGTTCTAGTACATTTGAAATATAAAACTCGGACCCTTTAATCAACCCATCTAAATACATGATAAGGTGTTTGTGTTACCAACTTCTTACTCTAATTACATGTAGTACTGAAAAAAGTTCTATGATTTAAAGCTCATGTTTCATTCCATTTAGACTATATATATGCAATATATTTCTTTTTTTCTAGAATTTTATGTTTCATAATTAATCTATGAAATTGGATCAGTAGGAACGAAACAACTGTTGCCTGTAATTTAGAATTAAAAAAAAATTGTACTATTTTGTTGTCTTCAATTAAAAGTTTTCACTACTTTCAGAAAGGAACAAAGAATGAACTGGAAACAGGACGAACGTTTGCTACATTATTTTCTGATGTATACTTCCGCCTGCAGTTATTGGGGGCTAACACTGAAGAAGAATTCAAAAAGTTACTGGAAGATCAAACTAAAGAATTAGCAGACAGACAAAGAATGTCTCACACAGCACATAAGATACCAATACTGGCTAATGAAAAACCTAGTGATACAGTTAGTATACATCTTGAAAGGTCATTGGAACATAGATCTGTTTTAATCAGATCTTATAAATATTGTCTGTTTTATGACAAAATTTCTTACACATTTTCAACTGAAAGCAGTTATTTTTTTTCAAAAATCACACAGTCCACCCATCTTATGTTCTACCAATTGCTATACTGCTGTTTACTTCTTCTACTTTTACTTACAGCTCTTTATAGTAGAATAACAAAATCTGGTTTAAATGGTGACAAAACATTGTTATAAATATTCCTACAATAAATCGAATATTAGGGGACCTGTCAAATGGTGGGTCACCCTAAAATGACCAGTCTGTTCATTCGTCACTTACAATTTATGTCCACTCTATATCTAAAGAATCGTTATACCTGACATGTATATTAATAAACACCAGAGACCGTGTGTCATAATGTAATAATTCCTGGGTCAAAGGATTTTTTTTTTATTTCAGTTGACAACCCCATGTCCTATGGTAAAGATAATTTTTTTTACTACATGTTATTCACAGCAAGGCTAACAGAGATGGCTCCAATCTAAAAAATGTCCAGGTTCTTTTACTTTTTATTTGACAATCTTGAACAAAATTAAGAAAAAAAATCCCATACTTTAATTGAAACCTTCAAACAGAAATTAGACTTTTAAGTACCATATTGTAATCTCTTTAGGAGATCTACCAGTTTAAAAACTGGATTTGGTGTTTGGAGCACAAATGGTATACGCCAATTACTGAGTGAAGCTTCCCTGTTTTTTGATAAGTTGAATTGCAAGTTTGGACCTGCTGTATGATTAATACAACAGTACTTGTAATCTTGTTTTTTCTGGATCTGGACCAGTTAACAAAATTTTTAATATATTTTGAGCTGACATATATACCTTTGAAGATCATAAAGAAATTAGGTTAAAGTCATGATGTTAACAACTTCATGAACCACCAATTATCCCCAAAAATAATAGCATAATCTACATTTATTTTAGAGAAAATGTAACTGCAGGCTGTTTCAAGGAATAAAAGAAGATTTAAACAGAAGATTGCCACATTACATCTCAGATTATACTGATGGTAGGTTTATATCATAAAAAGGACTATATGAGAGAAATATGTTCTTCTAAAACTATTACATTGTACTATAAAAGGCTTTATTTTCCACATTAAATATCTGGAAACATATTTTTTTTATGTTGATTTATCCAAATGTGTCGTTATCTAAATCAAAAACTGCAGTTACTGTTATAGAAGATTTGAAATCATGCAAGTGACATGATAAAAAAATACCAATGCAGTTAAATGAATTTTAGAGTTGAAAAAGTAGAAATCTTTTTTTTCCAAACAATTGTTAGCAATCATAAACTTGTGATCAAGGAGTAGACTTACATAATATATTGACCTTGAAAACAGTAAAAATTCAAGATAAGAGTTACAGCACTATTATCATGATTATTTACATCTTACAATAAATCTATTCATAACAAATCATATTAAGATTAGATTATTTTACATTGTTCGTGTTGCTCTTCATCTATTGTAGTTTATTCTAAATTCTGACCAAATTGCAACTTGTTTTATCAAACCAAATATTAATTGTTCAACTGGTCAGAAAGATTTTCAATCAGTTATAAACCACAGTCAAGTTGGGAAAGTGCATGGTGAAAACTTAAGCATACTTAATTACTTACAATCCTATCAGACTAATTTCATGGGAGATAATCTGAAAGTATTGATCTTTTGAAATATTGATCTTATCTCCCTTAAAATATTAAAATTAAAAAAAGAGAATATGTAAGGTTACAGATTGATTTAGAGAAAGCTGTGTAGCATGCACAATAACACACGGAATACAGCTGAAGATTGATTAAATAGTTTCAGTTGGGATTTTTTTTTATATTTTCTAAGAATATATATAAAAGTGAATTAGGCTATATACTGTTTTCAAATGGTATTGGTTTTGATAATTGTTTAATGCCTGACTGTGTCTAATAGTTGCTTACTTCTGAATCAGTTAGTCTCTAGTTGAAAGTTGTCTCTTTGACAATCATACCAGATCATCTCACTTTTATATTTACTTTATGCAGGATTTACTGGTAATAAAACAATACAGAAGACGATATCTACAACATTGTTCCTGTATTTTGCCTGTCTGATGCCATCCATTGCTTTTGGTGTACTGAATAATGAAAATACTAATGGTGCTTTAAGTAAGTAAATTGAAAATTTTAAATCTGAAGATACATGTTCTCTGCACAACGTTTGTTAAAAAGAGAGTAGGCACCAAGAGGGCAAGCCTAAGCCATAGTTCCAATAAAAAAACAGACAACACCATTGCTCTCATGGTATCATGTTTTTTTCATCGGTTTATCTCTCCTCTAATTGAAAGCTCATTATCAAATTATAAGAAACAATTCAAGATATGATGCAGAAGTAATTAAGATAATCACATCTTCTGATACCATAACAGGAATTTGTTGGATTGTTGTCTCATTGGCCCTTTAACCACATCTTATTTGTATAGTTTTAAAAGTCATGTTTTTTTAATGCAAAGATTAAATAGCATTTTGAGAGAATTTTTTTATCCAAGGGGAATAACTCATTAATTCAATGTTTTAGTTGTGAATATTTTCATAGTATTGCAGTTTTCTTTCTATAATTTGATAATTGATCTACTTATATTGATTATTAAATAAAAATGAATTTTGAAGAAATAGAATTTATAACCATGCAAAGATTCAGTCTTAAAATGAAATATAAAAAGAACATGATAAAATCTTTTGATTAGAATAATAGTGCAATGCATTTTATCATGGAAAAACAGATCTAAAATGAACACCACTACTTCCTTTAAAAAATAAGCCTGTAAATAACTAATCAAATTTCACTGCTGTTCCTCATATTCCATGTGACCTCACAGTCAATAAATGACTGAACAAGCATGAAAATTGTTCTGACATTACACATATTTAATGATCATAATGATAGTTTCTGTAAAATTATTAATATTTTGTCTATGTGTGTGAAATGATGCTATATTTAATTATTATTATTATTTTTAAAGACATATTTTCTGTGACAGCTTTGTTACATTCATGTGTAGCACATATAAAAATAATTGTAAATAGGTTTATCTTTTCAGATGTGCAGAAAGTGTTGTATTCCCAGGTATTTGGTGGTTTGTTCTTTGCTGTATTCGGAGGAACACCACAAATTATACTCCTGACAACAGCCCCTTTGGCTTTGTTTACAAAAAGTAAGTTTTACAAATTAACCGCTACTATTAAAGTAATCTTCAATAGAACCAAAAGGAAAAGGCAATTGTTCAGTGAAAAACATGTTAATGTGTGTAAATCTAGAGGTTTTGTGAATAAGAAAGTTGCGATATTTGCACAAGCTTGAATGAAAGATTCAGTGAAAAATTCTAAAATAGAATTAGAAAAAAAAGGCCAGACCTTTCAGCCAAAAAAATATATATGTGCTTGAAACACCAAATCCATTATTTTGATTGGTTGATTTCTTGATGTGTGTACGATAATTGTACTCTAAAGTTTTATGACTGTAAGTCCTGAACACTGATATATCTAAAATTGAAACTTTCATTAAAATTACAAACAAGTCTCTGAAGTTTGTGTTTCAGATTAGTACATGCATTTTGTCTAGAAGATATATATTTAACAAACTAAATAACCATGAATTTTACACAGTTTTTGTAATTCATATTACCAGTATTAAATCTTCCTATTTGCTTTTCTTCTTTACTGCATGTTTATCTTATCATTTAAATTTTCTGTTTCAGTAATATACAGTATTTGTGAAGACTTTAGTTTGGAATTTATGCCTATGTTTACTTGTGTTGGACTTTGGAATAGTTTTTTCCTGTTCCTTTATTCATCATTTGGATTAAGTAAACTTATGCAGTGGTCAACAAGATCATCAGAAGAAATATTTGCTTTATTTATATCTATAGCTTTTATTGTGGATGCATTGAAAAATACTGCACAAAGTAAGTAAATAATTATGGATCATTATACGCACTGTTGATTCTTTGTGAATAATAGGCAGGTGTCATCTGTGAAATGGGAGGAGGTAAGCAAACTTTTAGCTTACTTTACTTTATCTCTTAAACACAAAAAAATTTATACATGTACCCAAAATCAATGATTATACAAACTCATCTTTTAAATAAAATCTGCCTGATTGATCTGATATGAGTTTCCCCCAAAACCTCATTTTCTTTGCTATATAATCAAATGTCGAATAAGCTCTACTCATTAGCTCACCTGGCCCAAAGGGCCAAGTGAGCTTTTCTCAACACTTTGCATCTGTCATCCGTCGTCGTCCGTTGTTGTTAACTTTTACAAAAATCATCTCTTCTGAAACAACTGGGCCAAATTTAACCATACCTGGCCACAATCATCATTGGGGTATCAAGTTTGAAAAATGTGTCTGGTGACTCGCCAAACCAATCAAGATGGCTGCCATGGCTAAAAATAGAACATAGGGGTAACATGTATATTTTAGCTTATAACTCTGAAACCAAAATTGTTTATCAAGACAACATCTATCTGCCCTGAAATTATCAGACAACCTGTTGTTGGGTTGCTTGCCCTGAATTGGTAATTTTAAGGAAATTTTGCCGTTTTCGGTTATTATCTTGAATATTATTATAGATAGAGATAAACTGTAAACAGCAATAATGTTCAGCAAAGTAGGATCTACAAATAAGTCACCATGGTCAGTTGACCCCTTTAGGAGTTATTGCCCTTTATAGTCAATTTTAAACAATTTTCATTAATTTGGTAAATTTTTGTAAATTTTTACAAAATATTTTCCTCTGTAACTAAAGGGCCAAGTTTTTTTACAGATAAAGAAAATTGTTAGTAGCAAGAATGTTCAGTAAAGTAAGATATACAAACACATCACCATCACCAAAACACAATTTTGTCATGAATCCATCTGTGTCCTTTGTTTAATATGCAGATAGACCAAGGTGAGCGACACAGGCTCTTAAGAGCCTCTAGTTTTATTCTGTTCACAAACGGAATAAATTCTAATCGTTTGTCATCATTTTTCATTCTGGTAATCAGTTATACAAATCGTATGACTTATAAAACATGGCAGTCTGACTGTCAACAGAACAGGAACAGAGGTAATTATGCATAAGCTTTACTGTTTGATAAATTTAGAAAATTGATTTCGAATTCATTAGTATGTTGATTGTCTTACTGTTTACAAAAAATATATGATTTCAACTCTGAAAAACCTGTATGCACATGTATATACCAGGAATCATTACAAATGGGCACTTTAATCATCCACGTAATTAAATATTTTCAGATTTTGCCAACCATTACAACATTCCAGCATGTAACAACAGTAGTAGTATTACTACTAACACTTCAGTTAATGTTACAACGACGATAATCACAGTCTGTGAGAGAGATGTTAGCTTGTGTTACTTAATATTACTCTTAGGAACTCTCTGGTTAGGAGTTACATTATACAATTTTACAAAAACGTAAGTAAACAACAGTCTGTGAGAGAGATGTTAGCTTGTTATACTTAATATTACTCTTAGGAACTCTCTGGTTAGGAGTTACATTATACAATTTTACAAAAACGTAAGTATACAACAGTCTGTGAGAGAGATGTTAGCTTGTTACACTTAATATTACTCTTAGGAACTCTCTGGTTAGGAGTTACATTATACAATTTTACAAAAACGTAAGTTATTTAACAAAAAAGTAATGACTGTTAAATACATAGAACATAGTATTAAAATCACAGGTCTTTCAATAAGTGTTTACACAAGATACTTTTCCCCTCCAAACAACTTAATAGTATAACCTGAATTGAGTACCAGTCCACATATAAATTTAATATATCCTGATTTAAAAATTCTTCAAAACATATATGGATTATAACCTGGTACTAGAGACACGTTTCTTCTTCACTCAATGGCACTCTAATCTCAAGATTTGGAAGGCCAAAAACAAATACTGAGTTGAAGGGTGCTGAAAAGCCAAATACATCTAAGACTATCTGCACAATGAGTGCAAGTCCAATGAATTAGCATTAGCTCACAACACAATTTGTTCTTGATATCCTGAACACAGCTGTTTTTGATGTTATTTTGAAAGATGACAGTAAAAAGCTGCTGCACGTTTTCATTCTGATTAGTTAAACTAATGAATGCAATTTAAGATTTATGAAAAAATACGATTTAAGACAATTGGTTATCTGGAAAATATTTTGGTATTAACCTTCAAATTTTTATTATTTCAGACCATATCTTAATGCAGGAAAGAGAGAACTGCTGGCAGATTATTCTCTTCCTGTTTCTGTTATTATTATGAGTGTGTTTGGTGCTTTAGCCTTTAAAGATGTCACACGTTAGTAATAACTATTTCAATGAAAGTTAGCTATAGTGAAGCAAGGTTTTAGCAAACTATATAGATATAAGAAGATGTGGAATGAGTGCTAATGAGACATTCACCATCCAAGTCACAATTTGTTAAGGAAATATTAGGATTATAGGTCAAAGTATGATCTTCTACACAGAGACTTGGCTAACATCGAACAGTACACTATAAAGGACCCTTTCTGCAAAAGATGTTTTTGTTTAAAATGTCTGAAATGAAAATTTTGATGCAAGAATTATGGGGGCAATGAAAATCACTCATGGGTTTCCAAGATATTTTGCAGGTAACAATTGTACTACATGTATAAACCTTAAGAAGTCATAGATCATGTAGATATTTTTAATATAGATAATAAGCAAATTTTGCCGTAATATTTAATTATTTTTTTTGGCCATTGATTATAACCATCTTTCACTTAGTAAAACAATTATTTTTTGTGACACTCATACAAGTATTTAGAGACTATTGACAGTAATTTTTTCAGGATTACATGTATAACGATTTCCTGATACCTTTTTGTAACGACTTAATATTTGACCTGATAAAACAACAACAAACAAAACACATCCTTGCTATTAATGTTTATACATCAGATGCTCTTGCTATTTTAAAAGTTACTGCCCTTTGATTTTTGTAAGAAGTAGAATAATACTAATTGTTTTTATGTTTCAGTGATAAAGAGTTTCCAGGCAGGACCTTTGAGGTCAGATATGTTCCAGTTAATGCCGTTTTATAGTCTTCCTGTTGGTGCTGTGTTTGGAGCGATGGGACTAGGATTCTGTTTATCTTTACTGTTCTTCATGGACCAAAATATTACAGCAGCTTTGGTAAATGGTCCACAGAACAAGTAAATACCTTAAGTATAATAGAAAACAAATGATATGAAGTATTATCTATCCATGACACAAAATCAGTAAATGCACAGAAAAATAACACACAACAAGCAAATTTAGAGTAACAGCGATTTTATTGCTGTTCTAGATCTTCATTCAAAAATAATTTAATTTTGGATGTAACTCGTCTTCTGATTGGCTGACGTTATTTTGTTATGAGCCCATAGACATAATTTAGTCATGTGAACGTAACGTCATCAATGTTTTTTCATGGTTTTCTACAGTTGAAAATGGAATTTAGAATTAAATTATAAGAAATGACTGTAATATTTTTTCTGTCTATTTGAAATAAATAAAAAATGTGGTGCACACTGTTAAATAACCTGCTGTGCCCGTTATTCAATGTGATCCAAATTTCTTATGTTATTTCTTCATAGACAGAAAAATTATTACAGTCATTCCTTAAGTAACAGTGAGGCTTTCAACATTGAGCAAAACCATTCTCACCCCACTGCAGTTTTAATATGGCCACTAGCACCTGGTTGGCCAACGGGCGAAATGCATTGCAAAATATAGTCTATAGGACAAATCTTGATCTTGATATCAATGCTTTGGTAATATTCACATTATATGAAAATCATTTTTTCTGATGCATATAAAAAGGTGATTAAAAATGACAGCAGCGAATGTTATTTTGGTGAACAGAACCAAGAAGCAAAAAATGTATGCCTTTTCCTTTGGTTATTTAAACAAGAAATATCAACTGTACCAGTATGCTTTCCAATGCTGTAGCCAAGGGAAGTAACTCGAGCTTAAATACATTGATAGAAATTGACGCATGATACAGAAAAAAACAAAAGAATCTTTTCAATACATTGCCATTTTGTCAGGTGTATATCAAATGTTAAACTGCAAAAGTAAGTAATGTAGGAATAAATATCTATTTAAGATGAATGAAAGGAGATGTGGGATATACATATATAATGAAAATGAAATTAATTTCAAAATATCCTTTAATTCAGTTGTAATTAATGCTAAATAAACCTACACAAAACCACCAATTTGAAAGTGGTTGGTGTTATACTAAAGTGAAATCAGACTATTATTTGCCTACATTTCAGAATGAAGAAAGGAACAGCATATCATTGGGATTTGTTGGTAATTGGAGTAATCAATGTGGTCCTTAGTTTACTGGGATTTCCATGGGTACATGCAGCACTTCCACATTCACCATTACATGTGCAAGCTCTAGCTGATGTGGAGGAAAGAGTTGATCAGGGACATATTTATAAAATGTATGTCTTTTTTTATGTTTTTTTTTATAACTACACATGAGCACAAGGATAGCCTGCATTAAGTTTTCTGTTGCTAGATGTAATACAACCATATCAAAAGTTTAAGGAAACATTAGGAATAGTTAACAGCCCCTTCCATTTATATGTTATTTTGAGTACAGACGAAAATCTAATGATACAAATCTTCACAGTTTTCATCTGTAAAATTTTTAAAAAACTTTATACCAATTTTCTTTGATTGATGAAAACTTGCATTTTTGTGTATATATGATTTTGTGGCTTTGCCAAAATCTACATACAACCCTATACAAATTTTGCAGTTTGTTGAAGATTTAAGTTTGTGGTTCAACTATACCCAAGAAGTCCATGAACATTTGTATCCAATCAATGATAAAGAATCAACAATAAAAACCCTGCTCACAAAGTTTTGGTTGGTAGGAATTGCCCATGTATATCCATCTGTCTGTCAGTGAGTCTGTATGTCTGACTGTCAGTACAACTTCTCCTTAAAAGGCTTGACAGATATTCATGAAACTGTTCACAGTTACAGAACATATTATAAAACATAATTCTAGTTCAACATGTCAAAGGGGAGATACTCAGATTTACTTATATCATTACTCTATTAGTTTTAATGTAGGGGCTCATTCACAGTGCTTGTTATTACTGCTATGTCGACCATAGATATTTCAAGCTTTCTTATATAACACTTGTTTGTTCTTTTCTTCTTTGTACAGACTTGTTAGTGTAAGAGAAACAAGAATAACAGCAATATTTTCCCACATACTGATTGGACTCTCCCTACTGATAACTCCAGTACTATCTTACATCCCTACTCCTGTGTTATATGGACTGTTCCTGTATGTTGGAATAACCTCTCTGTATGGAAACCAGATGTTTGAAAGAATTATGTTGCTCTTTACTGAACAGGTAATTGGTCTATTAACAATTGTTTTGAAGATGAATTTATTTTATGTGGAGATAGCAGTAATCATAAAAAATTGTAGTCAATATAGCTAGCATCTAACTTTTATAAAATGTCTTGATCCCTTTCTTATATTTGGTACTTCATACATTTTATTGCAACACTAGAAATGATAAATTAATACATTTTTAAGAAGTTTTGTTTGGTTTATATTGGATGTTTCTATCGTCACTTTCTAGTAATATCATACTAATGCATACTCAGATTTTCATAGATTACGCACAGCAAAAGAGACCAATGATAATCTGTTTATTGATTATCTGCATATGAAGACATTAATGTTTACTTTGACAACAAAACAATTGCACCCTTCTTTTCTAGCCATAAATTTTTCATAACACTCTTCTGTGCTGCTAAAAGAAATTATCAGCCAGAAAGATTAAAGGAAAATTATGTAAACTAGCGATAAATACATATATATGTATATGTAAGTATAAAATAACAATGTTTCAGCATGTAATGTTATTTTTCCAATTTAATTTTAGAATGCTTATCCACCCAACCATTACATCAGAAGGGTACCCCAGAGAATGATGCATCTGTTTACAGTACTACAATTACTACAGCTATTGGTTTTGTGTGGACTAGGATTTGCACCGTATCCATATCTGAAAATGTTCTTCCCAGTTCTAATATTTCTGCTGATTCCTTTGAGGTAATATTTAAAGAAATGAATAAAAAATGCTTGAATTAAACTATCAAATGTGCTTTTACTGCAGCAGTTTTTGCTAGTCATTCTATATTCAAATAAGAAGATGTGGGATTGCCAGTGAGACAAATCAGAGACCAGAGATGAAATCCATACCATCATCTGGTTTAGTAATAGAAATACACTTTTATATGTCTGATAATATTTCACAGGCCATCAGTGGTGTGAAATACATATAAACTCCAAATAAATCATTTAGTTTTACCTACTTCCAATGAGCTTTAAAAATAAATTCTTAAAAATGTTTCAAGGTGGATTCAAACACTGCTTTGCCTTCCTGTCCATCAACAGTAAACAATAGATGATAATTTAATACTGGTTTTTTTTTCAACTGCAATGTAGTTTTTCATTCCAGACCTGTTCTCCATTAAAAAATTGAAATATTAGCTGATTGGGTTTAAAATTATCTACCTATTGTATTAGAGGTTTGATATTTTGCCGTCTGAGAGTTCATCCATCTTTTAAACAGGCCAACTGTCTGTACCGTTGTTTCAGGTTAAAGTTTTGAATTTCTGACATTTACCATGAATTTGTGGTTTTTAACATTTTAGAAGCATTGTGATATGAACTTTTTATATATTACAAACTAGTATCTTGACCTAGAGTTCACAGTACATTCAACATTGTCTTATAATTATGTCTGTCATGTCTTCTTTTACAGACACAAAGTGATCCCTCATCTTGTTGACCAGAGATATCTGAAAGCTATGGACAGCCATTAAACTTTATATTCTGTTGATCAGAATATTGACAGATTATTATACTGATTTTTATCTTGTTTATATACTTGTTGATGTTATTTAGTATTTAGTGTTTTATTAATTTTGTATGCAGTGTGTAGAAGAATTGATTTTGTGTCTTAAAGAGTTATTAGGGTTTTAAACATTTACATGTACATCAATATAAATAGGGATAAATGCAATATGCACCATTATATGCAACAAAATTGCTTTGCTTGTTAGGTTTTGTTTTTGTTGATATAAAGACTACATGAATATTAGCTCTGATCTTAATATTTTACAGGAGTTATGTCCCTTTAAAAAACAAATCCTTTTAGAAAAATTCACCAAGTGCTCTAAAGGCTTTATTTCTTGTCAGAAATTGATGAAATTCATAAGATGATATTTGTAAAGTCATGAACAAGATACAAAGAATAGTGTTATCAAGTTTTTAATAGAAGTAATTATCTCTGGAAATATCAATACAATGTAGAAAATTACAGATGAAATAGTGTTGAGACATTATGGTGGTGTTGTTGTAGAAGTTAGAAAATAAAGTACAAGTTTCAGCCCCGGTGCTGGGGAGGAAGTTATGAATCAAATCTACTCTATCATCGTAAGATTGATTTTCTAGGCACTTCATATATATATATATATATTTGTACAACACTACCAGAGGTCATTTATGTTTAAGGGGAGATAATTGAATGTGCCTGGCTTATCTTTTTCTGAGTTTACTCCTGGTTCATGTTTTTATTGGATGAATTTTTTGTTGGTACATATTCATTATGATACTGTATTGATTGTTTTTTGTTACACTAATATTGCGCAATTATGTTTATATTTTAGTTAAGTTTTTGTAGACATTTAATTTCTTGTTTTATAGATTATAAAAACAAATATTGTTCTTATTATAGATCTTAGATTTTTAGTTGAGATTTTTTTTTTATAGATTGTAAAAATACTGGTCATTCTAAAGAAATTTTTGATGCTTTTGCATCAGTTGTTAAGTTTGTAGCTTTTTCAAATTATTGAGTATATATGTTTATCATATTATAAACTTTGTCCCTCGCTATTATTAAAATGCTTGAAGAATTAAATTGCAGCTGCTACCAACTTAAAAGGAATAAGTTGATACTATTTTAATGCCCCATTTATGGGCATTATGTTTTCTGGTCTGTGCGTCCTTTTTATCGTCTGTTTTTTCGTTTGGTTGTCCGCTCGGTCCTCCGTCTGTTTGTTTGTCCTGCTTCAGGTTAATGTTTTTTGTCAAGGTAGTTTTTGATGAAGTTGAAGTCCACTCAAATTGAAACTTAGTAAACATGTTCCCTATGATATGAACTTTCTAATTTTAATGCCAAATTAGAGATTTCATCCTATTTTCATGGTCCACTGAACATAGAAAATGATATTGCAGATGGGTCATCCCTGTACTGGGGACACATTCTTGTTTTCACAAATTTGTGCTATATATATTAGGGTGCAATCAACAGTTTTTTTCTATGACGTCATATTTTGAGGGACCATCTATAATTGACTCTTAGTGGTGTTTATGTTAATGAAGATACTTGTATAAAACTAGATATCATTAGAATTAGAATTTTCTCTAGTTTATAATGAAATAAAAATAAATTGTACTTGTAATAGTACCAAAAAGTTTTATCCAGAGAAAATGGGAAAAACATTGCCTAATCTATGCATAAAAAACATGAAATCAGGCCATGTGCACACCCATGCAGACATGATACATGCACATTTTTCATATTCAAAACTGTATGAATTTCATAGGTTTTTACCTGGTCTTTCTAAAAATTTATGCTTCAGACTACGTTCGCTTGCTCTGAAAAGAGCTACAGTGGGTGCAAATAAGTTTTGCACTTTTCACTGCCAAAAAAACAGGATGTTTACAGTTTGTCTCCCCTTAAAACATGTGTATTTAATCTAATTTTTAAAAATTATTTTAATCATTCAACCTGTTTTAATTGAAGGTCATTAACTTATTTTTACAATCAAATATAAAAAAACATGATACTTTTTTACCAATTATGTTGATAAAAAGGGACTTCCCTCCAAGTCTATTTTTAGTCGGGGAATAACCCCTAGTTTTTTATACGAAACTGTTTATAGCACCCTTATGCTTTTGTTTTGTAAAGCTTTGTTTTCTTTTTATATGTATAATGTATAAATTGCAAGATAAGAGAAAAGAAAGAGATGCCATCTACTTTTAAAAGTTCACACTAAAGAAAACTTGAAAATCTGGAAAATATATTAATTTTTACTGCCCCATTTATGGGCCTTATGTTTTCTGGTCTGTGCGTCTGTTAGTCCTTCTGTCCATTTGCCCTTCTTTCCAGCTTCAGGTTAAAGTTTTTGGTCAAGGTAATTTTTAATGTAGTTGAAGTCCAATCAACTTGAAACTTAGTAAACATTTACCTTATGATTTGATCTTCCTAATTTTAATACCAAATTAGAGATTTTATCCCATGTTCACGGTCCACTGAACATAAAAAACGATAGTGCAGATAGGGCATGCATACTTGGGACATATCCTTGTTTAATTTTTATTTCATTATTCAATATTCTTTTTCCCCCCTTTGCAATGTGTGAGGGGGGCATAGAGATTCTGGGCCAAAAAATGTCTGTCTTATCCTATTAGCACTCTCACTGGTACCATTCTTCCTTATCTTTTTTAGCTCACCTGGCCAAAAGGCCAAGGGAGCTTTTCTTATCACTTGGTGTCCGGTGTTCGTCGTCCGTCGTCGTCGTCGTCTTTTACAAAAATCTTCTCCTCTGAAACTACTGGGCCAAATTAAACCAAACTTGTCCACAATCACCATTGATGTATCTAGTTTAAAATTTGTGTTTTTTTACCCGCCAAACCAACCAAGATGGCCGCCATGGCTAAAAATAGAACATAGGAGTAAAATGCAGTTTTTGGCTTATAACTCAAAAAAACAAAGCATAAAGAGCAAATCTGACATGGTAAAATTGTTTATCAGACCAAGATCTATCAGCCCTGAAATTTTCAGATGAATCAGACAACCGGTTGTTGGATTGCTGTCTCTGAATTGGTAATTTTAGGGAAATTTTGCTGTTTTTGGTTATTATCTTGAATATTATTATAGATAGAGATAAACTGTAAACAGCAATAATGTTCAGCAATGTAAGATTTACAAATAAGTCAACATGACCAAAATAGTCAGCTGACCCCTTTAGGAGTTATTGCCCTTTAAGGTCAATTTTTAACCATTTTTCGTATATTTTATATATCTTTTACAAAAATCTTCTCCTCTGAAACTGCTGGGCCAAATTATTCCAAACTTGGCCACAATCATCTTTGGGGTATATAGTTTAAAAAATGTGTGGCGTTACCCGCCAAACCAACCAAGATGGCCGCCACAGCTAAAAATAGAACATAAGGGTAAAATGCAGTTTTTGGCTTATAACTCAAAAACCAAAGCATTTAGAGCAAATTTGACAGATGTAAAATTGTTTATCAGGTCAAAATCTATCTGCCCTGAAATTTTCAGATGAATCAGCCAACCCTTTGTTAGGTTGCTGCCCCTGAATTGGTAATTTTGTGGAATTTTTGCTGTTTTTAGTTATTATCTTGAATATTATTCTAGATAGAGAAAAACTGTTAACAGCAATAATGTTCAGCAAAGTAAGATTTGCAAATAAGTTAACATGACTGAAATTGTCGGTTGACCCCTTTAGGATGTATTGCCCTTTATAGTCGATTTTAAACAATTTTTCCCAAATCTGTATGTCCGTCGTCGTCCGTCGTCGTTAACTTTTACAAAAATCTTCTCCTCAGAAACCACTGGGCCAAATTAATCCAAACTTGGCCACAATCATCATTGGGGTATCTAGTTTAAAAAATGTGTGGCGTGACCCGCCAAATCAACCAAGATGGTAGCCATGGCTAAAAATAGAACATAGGGGTAAAATGCAGTTTTTGTCTTATAACTAAAAAAAACAAAGCATTTAGAGCAAATCTGACATGGGGTAAAATTGTTTATCAGGTCAAGATCTATCTGCCCTGATATTTTCAGATGAAACAGACAACCCGTTGTTGGGTTACTGTCCCTGAATTGGTAATTTTAGGGAAATTTTGCTGTTTTTGGTTATTATCTTGAATATTATTATAGATAGAGATAAAATGTAAACAGCAATAATGTTCAGCAAAGTAACTTTACAGATAAGTCAACATGACCAAAATGGTCAGCTGACCCTTTTAGGAGTTATTGCCCTTTAAAGTCAATTTTTAACCATTTTTCGTAAATTTTATATATCTTTTACAAAAATCTTCTCCTCTGAAACTGCTGGGCCAAATTATTCCAAACTTGGCCACAATCATCTTTGGGGTATGTAGTTTAAAGGATGTGTGGCGTGACCCGCCAAACCAACAAAGATGGCCGCCATGGCTTAAAGTAGAACATAGGGGTAAAATGCAGTTTTTGGCTTATAACTCAAAAACTAAAGCATTTAGAGCAAATCTCATAGGGTAAAATTGTTTATCAGGTCAAGATCTATCTGCCCTGAAATTTTCAGATGAATCGGTCAACCTTTTTGTTGGGTTGCTGCCCCTGAATTGGTAATTTTAAGGAAATTTTGCTGTTTTTGGTTATTATCTTGAATATTATTATAGATAGAGATAAACTGTAAAAAGCATTAATGTTCAGCAAAATAAGATTTACAAATAAGTCAACATGACCAAAATGGTCAGCTGACCCCTTTAGGAGTTATTGCCCTTTAAAGTCAATTTTTAACCATTTTTCGTAAATTTTATATACTTCTCCTCTGAAACTGCTAGGCCAAATTAATCCAAACTTGGCCACAATCATCTTTTGGGTATCTAGTTTAAAATATTTGTGGCGTGACCGGCCAAACCAACCAAGATTGCGGCCATGGCTAAAAATAGAACAAAGGAGTAAAATGCAGTTTTTGGCTTATAACTCAAAAACTAAAGCATTTAGAGCAAATCTGTAATGGGGTAAAATTGTTTATCAGGTCAAGATCTATCTGCCCTGAAATTTTCAGATGAATCGGTCAACCTGTTGTTGGGTTGCTGCCCCTGAATTGGTAATTTTAAGGAATTTTGCTGTTTTTGGTTATTATCTTGAATATTATTATAGATAGAGATAAACTGTAAAAGCAATAATGTTCAGCAAAGTAAGATTTACAAATAAGACAACATGACCAAAATGGTTAATTGACCCCCTAAGGAGTTATTGTCCTTTATAGTCAATTTAAAACAATTTTCATAAAATTTGTAAATTTTTACTACCGGTAACATTTTTCACAGAAACTACTGGGCCAAGTTCATTATAGATAGTGATAATTGTAAGCAGCAAGAATGTTCAGTAAAGTAAGATGTACAAATGTATAAACACATCACCATCACCAAAACACAATTTTGTCATGAATCCATCTGCTTCCTTTGTTTAATATTCACATAGACCAAGGTGAGCGACACAGGCTCTTTAGAGCCTCTAGTTAACCATTTTTCGTAAATCTTAGTTATCTTTTACAAAAATCTTCTCCTTTGAAACTACTTGGCCAAATTAATCTAAACTTGGCAACAATCATCTTTGGGGTATCTAGTTTAAGAAATGTGTGGCTTGACCTGGTCAAAAAATAGAACATAGGGATAAAATGCAGTTTTTGGCTTATAACTCTAAAACCAAAGCATTAAGAGCAAATTTGACGCGGGTTAAAATTTTTTATCAGATCAAGATCTATCTGCCCTGAAATTTTCAGACGAATCAGACAACCCTTTGTTGGGTTGCTGCCCCTGAATTTGTAATTGTAAGGAAATTTTGCTGTTTTTGGTTATTATCTTGAATATAATGGTAGATAAAGATAAACTGTAAACAGCAATAATGTTCATCAAAGTAAGATTAACAAATAAGTCAACAACACCGAAATGGTCAGTTGACCCCTTTAGGAGTTATTGCCCTTTAAAGTCAATTTTTAACCATTTTTCGTAAATTTTATATATCTTTTACAAAAATCTTCTCCTCTGAAACTGCTAGGCCAAATTAATCCAAACTTGGCCACAATCATCTTTTGGGTATCTAGTTTAAAATATTTGTGGCGTGACCGGCCAAACCAACCAAGATTGCCGCCATGGCTAAAAATAGAACAAAGGAGTAAAATGCAGTGTTTGGCTTATAACTCAAAAACTAAAGCATTTAGAGCAAATCTGTAATGGGGTAAAATTGTTTATCAGGTCAAGATCTATCTGCCCTGAAATTTTCAGATGAATCGGTCAACCTGTTGTTGGGTTGCTGCCCCTGAATTGGCAATTTTAAGGAATTTTGCTGTTTTTGGTTATTATCTTGAATATTATTGTAGATAGAGATAAACTGTAAACAGCAATTATGTTCATCAAAGTAAGATTTACAAATAAGTCAACATGACCGAAATGGTCAGTTGACCCCTTTAGGAGTTATTGCCCTTTTAAGTCAATTTTTAACCATTTTTCGTAATTTTATATATCTTTTACAAAAATCTTCTCCTCTGAAACTTTTGGGCCAAATTAATCCGGCTACAATCATTATTGGGGTATCCAGAGGAAAAAAATGTGTGGCGTGACTCGGTCAACCAACCAAGATGGCCGCCATGACTAAAAATAGAACATAGGGGTAAAATGCAGTATTTGGCTTATAACTAAAAAATCAAAGCATTTAGAGCAAATCTGACATGGGGTAAAATTGTTTATCAGGTCAAGATCTATCTGCCCTGATATTTTCAGACGAATCGGACAACCCTTTGTTGGGTTGCTGCCCCTGAATTGGTAATTTTAAGGAATTTTGCTGTTTTTGGTTATTATCTTGAATATTATTATAGATAGAGATAAACTGTAAAAGCAATAATGTTCAGCAAAGTAAGATTTACAAATAAGACAACATGACCAAAATGGTTAATTGACCCCCTAAGGAGTTATTGTCCTTTATAGTCAATTTTTAACACTTTTCATAAAATTGTTAAATTTTTATTAACATTTTCCACTGAAACTACTGGGCCAAGTTCATTATAGATAGAGATAATTGTAAACAGCAAGACAGTTTATTACAGTAAGATTTACAAACACATCACCATCACCAAAACACAATTTTGTCATGAATCCATCTGCTTCCTTTGTTTAATATTCACATAAACCAAGGTGAGCGACACAGGCTCTTAAGAGCCTCTAAAGAGCCTCTAGTTTAAATACCTATTTTCCTAGTTGCTAGGAAATAATAAATAAAAAATCCGTAATTAGTTTTGACTTGAGTCATGCATGTTGTGTTCATTGACGGCTCTTTGATATTACCTTTATTTCAAAATTATATAGCTACATGTAAAAACATGTAAAATTGAGAAAGGAAATGGTGAATGTGTCAAAGCGACAACCACCCGACCTTAGAACAGACAACAGCCGAAGGCAACCAATGGGTCTTCAATATAGCAAGAATTCCCGCACCCATAGGTGTCCTTCAACTGGCCCCTAAAAATATGTGTAGTGATACAGTGATAATGGACGTCATACCAAACTCCGAATTATACAGAAGAAACTAAAATTAAAAATCATACAAGACTAACAAAGACCAGAGGTACAGTGATAATGGACATCATACTAAACTCCATAAATATATTTCACAAACACATCCAAGACTAAATTGCATTTTACTTTTCAACAAAGGAAATCCTTACAATTGTTTGTTTATTTGTATTTTGTTTATTAAATAATAGAAGTGATATTCATTCTCTGAACCGATTTGCTAGTCATTGTAATAATTAAGTGCAATAGTTTACAATCAAATGTTTTTAGGTTTTGTTTATGATCAGTTATTTGTTGTTTATTTGTTTATTGTACAAATATATTTATATAGATGACTGTTAGAATAAAACTGTTTGTATTGAATGTTGACTTGGTAAATAATGTTACACTTTCAATATATTAAACCATGATGCAGTTTATGATTGCCCTGGGTAATGATAACTGGTGTATTAAGATTTATACTGCACTCGATCGTTCTATTTGAGCAGTCAAAATGCGTTGACCGTATATTTCTATGTCATAAACAGTCACTGATCTGCTATCACTTTTCCTCATGAATATTTAAATAGAAATTGTCGAAATTATATTTAATTATTCATACGACCTCTTCAACCTGTTCTTGTTTCCAATGTAAACAACGATGGGTTAAACAACTCAAACTTGTTTCTTTTACAATTTTTGGAAAAAAAATATTTCGCTTTTTAATATTTTTTGTTTGCAACCTATAAATCATTATGTTTTATGTTTCTTGTTGATATTTTAGTCTGTAAACAAACTAATTTGTTCACCATTGATTGTGGCGTTCAACAGGTAAAGATGTACATTTCATCGTGTTGTATATTTTTCCGCCTGTGTGATATGAGGCCTTTTTAAAGGAGGATTTCCCCCAATATTTAAATCAAATAAATAACATTAACACACTAAACAACAATTGAAAATGTTTTTTTTTAGATTGCTGAGTGAGTATAAAGACAATAATAGTGCATTGACTTGACATATAAACTATATAAGGATTCGGCCCAAAACGGGGAAAATGCTCAGCACAGCCTCGCATTTCCCCATTTCTAAGCCTCATCCTTATATCATTGATATGTCTAGTCAATGCACTATTATTGTCTATGTAAGATTCACTGGAAAGTTCTTTCGAGACTAAATGCATGGCTAACTCTGACCAAACTATGACTTATTGATGCTTTTTTAATCATCCCTTCTAAAAAGTATGACACAGCTCCCAACAAACTTGCGGACAGAAAAACAAACGAACAGACACACAGACCAAAAAACCTAGGTGGGGCATTAAAACACTCATACTTAATATGTTTGGTTGACTAATGGTTTCTGAAGATCCAAAATAGATACTTTTTTTGAAGTCAAAATATAACATACACCTTCACTTAAAAAAAAATATTTCTGCCCACTTCACCTTAACAAATTTTTATAAAAATCTGAAAACAAGATTTCTAGTTTACTACATAACTAACATTCACTGTATAGATATCAGATAATCCCATGAATATAGGTTTCATTGTATCATCTTTACCAAGCCACCAAGGCAGGCAGAAACTTATATTAAATGTACTCTTCAGCAGCAGCAACAATTATTTTTGTCTCGCATGTAAAGAAAGTGGCAGATTGATATGGATTACAATCTTGTGACAGCATACACTATTTGTTATAAGTATTATATTTCAGAGTATAGAATACCCGTAGGCTTGATGATACCGTGTATACACAAGACGTGTTACAAAGTATTTGCTAATCATAAATCCATTGTTCTTGAACCTATTTTCATGGTTCAGTGACTGCTTGAAAAAAATAAGTTATTTTGTCATGTTAATTTCTCATTTATAAGTAATAGAACAACCACTGTTGGCATATAGACTCCCTGCAAAGGTCTTGTATATCCCCCAGATTTACTCGTGGGTTTGAACCCACCCCTACTGAAAAATGGTAATTTTCCGTCTTTTTTCCGATTTTAAAACGACCTCGAGAGGTGATCATTAACCAGACTGTTTCTTTGTCGTTCAAGTATTACCCTATAGTTACACCAGTCCATGCATGCTAACTGGGAGTATATGGGACTTAAGTGTCTTGCTAGCAGTTATTATCTTCATGACAGGTCTGGCTTAATGTCCGTTTTTACGCGTCTGGCGTATTAAATTATAATCCTGGTACCTTTGATAACTATTTACACCACTGGGTCGATGTCACTGCTGGTGGACGTTTCGTCCCCGAGGGTATCACCAGCCCAGTAGTCAGCACTTCGGTGTTGACATGAATATCAATTAATATTGTCTTTTTTTTATATAAATTTTCTGTTTACAAAACTTTTTTTTAATTTTCTTACGCCCAGGAGTAGATTACCTTAGCCGTATTTGGCACAACTTTTTGGAATTTTGGTTCCTCAATGCTCTTCAACTTTGTATTGGTTTGGCTTTTTAAATGTTTTGATCTGAGCGTCACTGATGAGTCTTATGTAGACGAAACGCGCGTCTGGCGTATTAAATTATAATCCTGGTACCTTTGATAACTATTTACGGATTTTTGACAAAACGGTGACCTAGATTTTACAGACTAGATTCCTATTGGCCATATTATACCTCTTTGTGTTCCTATACCATGCATGCATTTACGATAATAGTGTATACCTACAATGACTACCAGTTAAGTAGTGGCCATCAAAAGATGCCCACCCCACCTAATTTCGGCTACTTTTCACTTTTTTCCGATTTTGAACTCTTAAATGGCTTTCAAAGTGCCATATTTTCATAAACAGACGTCTGAGAAGAGTTGATGGACCATGAACTGCTTGGTTGTAGTCCCTGCTATCATGACAGTTCAAGTTGGGCAATTCAAAAAAGGTATGGAGGGTCATACGGCCCATCAAAGAATGGTTGTCGCCATGACGCCTATATGCGTCATTGGGGGTTAATGGGATAAAGGTTAAAGTTACATGCTTATATCCGTTTCTAAGATAATTTAAGCAGTATGTCAACTTTATTTGGTATATAAAATATTTATAAGGTGTACTGTGCTGGTCACTGGCAAGTCTTTTTGTCTCTAACCTCATTTCATGGTTCGTTGGTCAACATTAAGTTTCAGGTGTTTGTTGCTCTGCTTAGTCCATCATTCATCAATCCATCACATCAATTATCAGTCACGTCTCAGTCATTACAGCTGAACGGACGTGCTGGGCCAGCTCTCCTTTACCCACTATCTTCGATGAGGGTTTACAGTTAGATATCAACGACTTACTACTTAAGATGACAGAAACCAATCCATGCCGTACAGATAGACGTAGAAGTTGGCGTACCCGCGTTAACATGCACTCCAAAACCATTGTATCATGGGGAGTGTCATGTCGATTAACGTCCGAGGGTTGTATCCTAGGCTGTTGGGTGGTATGACCTTCATTTCACTGCTTCACGGCTTTGGTCCTGATTACGCTTCCTGTCACCTTCAGAACTACGTCCGGGATCATCTACCAGTACTCCATCATCGAGGCTAGCGGGCTGCCAAGCTGACCAAAATGGCACTGAAAGCAGCCGTTGTGAAGAATAAAGACCAACATAGAAAACAAACCAAAATCTACTCACCAAAACCAAGATGGCGTCCTACAAATTGCGACCTCCACTACTTGTCCCTGACCCACGGCATCAAAATATTCAAACGCTCACCAATCGCGTTCGGGTACTGAGCCGACCGTGCGAGGGCTGAAAAGCCAGTCAAGGTCGTTAAACACTTCCATATATATATCTGCTTAGTCAGGATTAGGAAAACGTTCACTTTATTTGGTGTACAGAATGATGTCTGTTTATGAGAGTTCATTTGATATGGATCTCATTTTTATGGTTCATTGGTCACTGTTAAGTTTTCATGGTTACGTCTTATAAGCAATTGGCCAACTGACTTTGTTCTTGGAAGGATTATTAGGTATAGATATCTGTCTGGCATGTATCAACTGACATCGACTGATTGATACATAGGTTATTGTGAATTTTTTTTGTTGTTTAGGATTTTGTATGTATACTATAAGCAATAGTCAAGTACTTTCATGTTTGGCATATGAAATGATTGTAATGAGCACATTTGATCATTGATAATATTAAGTTAATGTGCTACTTGTCATGCTTGTAGCAGAACTGTATCTTTAATATAAAAAAGAAGATGTGGTATGATCGCAAACTATAGGTCACCTTTCGGCTTTCAACAATGAGCAAAGCCCAACGCTTCATAGTCAGCTATCAAAGGCACAGAAAAGACAATGTAAAACAATTTTAACCAGAAAACTAACAGCCTAATCTATGTACAAAAAATAAAGGAAAAACAAATATGTAACAAATAAACAAACAACAACCACTGTATTACATGCTTCTTAAAGACTATCAACTTAAACTTATAAAACCTATTAATCATGTTCAGCCGGGCAGATAAGACATTTCAGCGTGTGCAATCTTTCCCTAAAAACAAACCCAATAATAGTCATCTACACATGCATGATTTGATTTCTTACATGTTTTCTTTGAATGCCATTTATATACAAACCAAAGAGAAATTCTGAAATAGTTATCCCACATGAACGCAGTTTGTCAGTGTAAGATCACACCGATAGCCGAGTCCGAGTGGTATAACTATTTTACATCCTAGCTATTTTAGATTAGACGAAAACATTCAAAAACCATTTACAATTCATAAAATCTAGTTAAGAACGCCACACAACCATTATATTATACTTTATATATTACTATATGATGTATACCCTTTATGACCCCCGAATACGATGAGTATATATTAAACAATGTCAACTCGCCCCACTTGCCAATCGGTCCACACTATATCGCCATTTGAGAAAAACAATCGCCCCACTCTTGTTTATCGACTCGCCCCACTTTTGAAAAAGTGTAAACTCAAATTGAACAATCAGTCTGACAACTCACTTATTAACGAAAAAAGTTTAGCCCCTACTCGCCCCACTTATAAAATATCTTCCTTTCTTTAAGTGTGTTAAATTAATGTTCGTTCGTATCCAGTCGTACTGGTGAATTGGTATGTGTCGTGGCTTGATTAATAAAGATAAAAAAAAAATGTGTCGTGGCTTGATATGCTAACGGTCTTAAGTTCGAATCCCAGAATATACACTTGATTTTTGATAGATAGTCTATCCGTATAATTAATTATAAGTTTTATAGTGGATTTGACTTTCCCGCCAAAATTATACAGAACAAAGGAAAGCATGCATAACAAAAAAACTCAAACTGGAGTGATCTGGTTAAAACAAAGGAGCTGGGCTGTAATATGCATTACATCAGTTGGCTACCCCATTACCTCAGTATATAGAAGGTTAAGTTAACTAACATCCGGTAATCAGAACCTATAGTATGAAAAAAGTCCAGATATATAAAAGTGCATTCAAATTTATTAAAAAGTCTGAGATTTCTGGTCTTTTAAACTGAATTGTGCATTCACGCAATCATCTTTGACAATTTTACTGTAAATTATCTTTATCATCCTTGTTTCAGTAGACATGACTCGGTTAATCTAACTGACAAATTTTACAATCTATGTTATGCGTTGTCTGCTCTTTTGTCGGGTTATTATCTCTTTGACACATTCCCTTTTTAATTCTTAATTTTATAGCAGACAAACATGACAGAGATTATTGGGGTAAATTCTACACACTTTCATTTGTTGTTTATATAAAATAATCAGGCAATGTATGAGATTAACAGATATCAAATATGAATTTGAATAATGCTACTGTATTCATCTTGAATATAATAACACCTTCACATGAAGAATATTCATAGTAAATATATCTACTTTTTATATATTTTTATATTGAACAAATAAATAAAATTCTTCTCTAAAATTTCTTTTCTGTCACTTATCTTGGAACCTTTTTTATGACGCTATATAATGCTGAAAAAGAAATGTATATACATTGTATATTAATAAACATAATAAACATTAGTACTGTTTATCGGTGTGCAAGGCATATGGTGTATCGTTTTTGTCGAGTCTGCGACATTTTATCATGTAGCCGAAGAGATATAGCGATAAAAAACCTCCACCGTCATTGTCGGCGGCGGCACCAGCGCCGTCAACATGTAGTGTCAGTCTATAGTTATTTTTATAAACATGATATTTACACCGATAACGCTGTCAAATATTAGATTAAATAGAATTCAATTAAAACTTGCTTTGGAAGCTTATGTTCAAGATTAACATTTTAACATCTAAAGAACAGTTTGATTGATTTTTAAATTCTGTATGTTAGCGTCAGTCTTTTTTGTTTTATTCTAACATGGTATTTACACCGATTACGCTTTCATATGTCAATGAAATTCTTTTAAAACTTGAACAGAGGGTTATCTTTGAAGATCATCATTATAGCATCTAAAGAAAAGTTTCACTTATAACAAAACTCAAGACACAGGTTTTTGCAGAACCCTTTACGAATTTTAAAGCTTTTCTCCTCTATAGAAAAAAACCGTCATTCAGATGCCAGATATTTTAACATTGAATTTGACAAATATTTTCCAGGACGTAAAATATACGGATTTGTGTGTAGATGGCGAATTTATGATACTAGTAGACTATACAGAACTTACTCACAGCTGTCTAGACTATGAATATGTCAAGCACATAATAAGATATACTGTTGGTTGATTTTTATTAAAAAAAATAGGATTTTCATTTGAATGTAAAAACATATTCAACAATTGCAGATTCCAAACAAAATGCACTTACTGGAATCAGTTTACTACCACTGGTAACAAATTGTGACTGGTCATCTTCAATTTCGGACCTTACTTCATCTCTGACCGCCATAAGTCGATGAATGGCTTGCTTTTGTGCAGGAAGTAGCATCTGCTTAATTACATCTTTGACGACCAATTCTAAGCGCTTATCAGTTTCAGTTTTTAACTCCTTTTCTCTTTCTTTCATTCGCCTGTCCACTTCTTCTTTAATTTCTGCTTCTGTTTTCTCCAGTCTCCTTTTCACTTCTGCGCATATTTCTTCTTCTCGCTTGATAAGTAATTTTTCGGTAATTTTGAAATTTTCGTCCTCATAGTTTTTGAGCTTGAGATTTTGAATTTCGGTCAATAGCATATTTAATTGTGTAACCCGCTCATCTCCTTCGGCGTGGGTATTTAATCGAACATACCTGTTACCACATGACTGCAATAGTTCTTTTAGTTGATCAGGCATATCATCGGATTGTTCTCCAAGAACATCAGAGTGTGTGAAAACAACTATGACATACTTGAGCATATCTGTACCAAAGAATTTCATAAACTCGCGTATAGCTTTTTTGTCTTCAATTTTGAATCTCTCTGCAAGTGACATTACAAACATGATGGCATGTGGACCAGGTGCCCCCATTCCGATACACTTGCGTATTTGATCTTCAACGTATTCTGTATTTTGTTCGGTCCCAAATATTCCAGGGGTATCTATTACCATAACGTTACGATTGTTTATTATACATTGCCCAAATGAACACGAGTTAGTTCCTGAGCTAGCACCCTGTTTGGACAGAAATTCTAATTTTCCGCAAATAAAATTACCCAAAGCGCTTTTACCAACACCTGTTTTACCAATCATTACCAATCGTAATTCTTTCTCTAAAAATGACAAAGAAAGTTTAGCCCCTACTCGCCCCACTTATAAAATATCTTCCTTTCTTTAAGTGTGTTAAATTAATGTTCGTTCGTATCCAGTCGTACTGGTGAATTGGTATGTGTCGTGGCTTGATTAATAAAGATAAAAAAAAAATGTGTCGTGGCTTGATATGCTAACGGTCTTAAGTTCGAATCCCAGAATATACACTTGATTTTTGATAGATAGTCTATCCGTATAATTAATTATAAGTTTTATAGTGGATTTGACTTTCCCGCCAAAATTATACAGAACAAAGGAAAGCATGCATAACAAAAAAACTCAAACTGGAGTGATCTGGTTAAAACAAAGGAGCTGGGCTGTAATATGCATTACATCAGTTTGCTACCCCATTACCTCAGTATATAGAAGGTTAAGTTAACTAACATCCGGTAATCAGAACCTATAGTATGAAAAAAGTCCAGATATATAAAAGTGCATTCAAATTTATTAAAAAGTCTGAGATTTCTGGTCTTTTAAACTGAATTGTGCATTCACGCAATCATCTTTGACAATTTTACTGTAAATTATCTTTATCATCCTTGTTTCAGTAGACATGACTCGGTTAATCTAACTGACAAATTTTACAATCTATGTTATGCGTTGTCTGCTCTTTTGTCGGGTTATTATCTCCTTGACACATTCCCTTTTTAATTCTTAATTTTATAGCAGACAAACATGACAGAGATTATTGGGGTAAATTCTACACACTTTCATTTGTTGTTTATATAAAATAATCAGGCAATGTATGAGATTAACAGATATCAAATATGAATTTGAATAATGCTACTGTATTCATCTTGAATATAATAACACCTTCACATGAAGAATATTCATAGTAAATATATCTACTTTTTATATATTTTTTTATTGAACAAATAAATAAAATTCTTCTCTAAAATTTCTTTTCTGTCACTTATCTTGGAACCTTTTTTATGACGCTATATAATGCTGAAAAAGAAATGTATATACATTGTATATTAATAAACATAATAAACATTAGTACTGTTTATCGGTGTGCAAGGCATATGGTGTATCGTTTTTGTCGAGTCTGCGACATTTTATCATGTAGCCGAAGAGATATAGCGATAAAAAACCTCCACCGTCATTGTCGGCGGCGGCACCAGCGCCGTCAACATGTAGTGTCAGTCTATAGTTATTTTTATAAACATGATATTTACACCGATAACGCTGTCAAATATTAGATTAAATAGAATTCAATTAAAACTTGCTTTGGAAGCTTATGTTCAAGATTAACATTTTAACATCTAAAGAACAGTTTGATTGATTTTTAAATTCTGTATGTTAGCGTCAGTCTTTTTTGTTTTATTCTAACATGGTATTTACACCGATTACGCTTTCATATGTCAATGAAATTCTTTTAAAACTTGAACAGAGGGTTATCTTTGAAGATCATCATTATAGCATCTAAAGAAAAGTTTCACTTATAACAAAACTCAAGACACAGGTTTTTGCAGAACCCTTTACGAATTTTAAAGCTTTTCTCCTCTATAGAAAAAAACCGTCATTCAGATGCCAGATATTTTAACATTGAATTTGACAAATATTTTCCAGGACGTAAAATATACGGATTTGTGTGTAGATGGCGAATTTATGATACTAGTAGACTATACAGAACTTACTCACAGCTGTCTAGACTATGAATATGTCAAGCACATAATAAGATATACTGTTGGTTGATTTTTATTAAAAAAAAATAGGATTTTCATTTGAATGTAAAAACATATTCAACAATTGCAGATTCCAAACAAAATGCACTTACTGGAATCAGTTTACTACCACTGGTAACAAATTGTGACTGGTCATCTTCAATTTCGGACCTTACTTCATCTCTGACCGCCATAAGTCGATGAATGGCTTGCTTTTGTGCAGGAAGTAGCATCTGCTTAATTACATCTTTGACGACCAATTCTAAGCGCTTATCAGTTTCAGTTTTTAACTCCTTTTCTCTTTCTTTCATTCGCCTGTCCACTTCTTCTTTAATTTCTGCTTCTGTTTTCTCCAGTCTCCTTTTCACTTCTGCGCATATTTCTTCTTCTCGCTTGATAAGTAATTTTTCGGTAATTTTGAAATTTTCGTCCTCATAGTTTTTGAGCTTGAGATTTTGAATTTCGGTCAATAGCATATTTAATTGTGTAACCCGCTCATCTCCTTCGGCGTGGGTATTTAATCGAACATACCTGTTACCACATGACTGCAATAGTTCTTTTAGTTGATCAGGCATATCATCGGATTGTTCTCCAAGAACATCAGAGTGTGTGAAAACAACTATGACATACTTGAGCATATCTGTACCAAAGAATTTCATAAACTCGCGTATAGCTTTTTTGTCTTCAATTTTGAATCTCTCTGCAAGTGACATTACAAACATGATGGCATGTGGACCAGGTGCCCCCATTCCGATACACTTGCGTATTTGATCTTCAACGTATTCTGTATTTTGTTCGGTCCCAAATATTCCAGGGGTATCTATTACCATAACGTTACGATTGTTTATTATACATTGCCCAAATGAACACGAGTTAGTTCCTGAGCTAGCACCCTGTTTGGACAGAAATTCTAATTTTCCGCAAATAAAATTACCCAAAGCGCTTTTACCAACACCTGTTTTACCAATCATTACCAATCGTAATTCTTTCTCTAAAAATGACAAAGAAATATTGTAATCTTTTAGTACTTGTATATGTCTTGTTTAAGATTAGTTGATGTCGAATATGTATATGCCTACTACTTCCCATCTAAATCATACGATGTCTTTTTTAAATCAACATGGAAATAATAACATATGATTATATACAGGTATAATGTTAATGTGTGAATGTCCTGGTGGATTGTACCACACAGTTATGTATGCTCAAGTGTGAAAAGAAAGACTCAGAGTGTAACTATTTTACCAGTAAATAGCCTCGTTTCCATTCAAAACTTCAGCAATGCCTCCACGCGACATTACATGGTAGCTAACATCTAGTTTCCTAAGCATGATTGTATAGAATATCGGAGCAGCAATGGTCCCATTAATGCATTGTGAAAGTCCATCACCGTGTGGAAATGATCTTGCACTAAACTATTTAGCTCCAGGCCAGTTAAGAGTCAATATTTGTCAGATGAAGTCCACAGCTCTGTTACAGCAGTTTTTTTTTAATGGAAGTTCAACTTGTTTAATATTAATAGCTATTTGGGGATTGGGGATTAGGCGCCAGGCTAATCACCTTGCCCTTTAAAAAAGCTGATTACAGAAATAATTGTCATAAAAACATGCTTAACCTTCAACAGGATTGGAGCAATGTTTTTTTTTTCTCTTTCTTCCTCTTCATAGTTGTTGCATTCCTTCCTATATAGGTAACAATATCTTACCTATGTTCTCACAATTGTATTTTGTGGCCTCTTCTATCAATGCTTTCTCAACGTCTCCAGATCCAAGCCGACTAACAGGCATTTGAAAAGTTGCCACCTCAATTCTTTAAATATTGAAAATAAACATATGAAAATCATGATATTGTGTTTTATTTGAACTTATTATTTCCCTTTTAAATCCTATTCGAATTATATTTTTTTCTCAAAAAAATGTATTAATCTAAATGATTTTTTGTTATCCGGAAAAAGGATAATAATCAAACAATGGAACATACTTTATAAGAAAAGTAATTGGGAAAATCTACATAACTTACTTGCTGCATAAATTCTTCTGTTCGTCCGATTCATTCTCTTCTGAAGTACAAAAAGACATGTAATAATGAAAACAAACATTTTCAACTAAAAAAAATGCAACGTTTAATATTTACACTGTGACCATTACATTTACATTCGTATGTTGCAACGTTTTGACAGGAATGGCAATCAGATAACAACTATCGTCCGGTTAAACTGATATTAAACAGCTTGTTATTCACATATGTTAAATGCGAATTTGAAGCTCTAATTTCAAAGATAGTTTCTGAACCCATATATAGATATAGGAAGATGTGGTGTGAGTGCCAATGAGACAACTCTTCATCAAAATAACAATTTAAAAAGTAAACCATTATAGGTTAAAGTACGGCCTTCAACACGGAGCCTTGGCTCACACCGAACAACAAGCTATAAAGGGCCCCAAAATTACTAGTGTAAAACCATTCAAACGGGAAAACCAACGGTCTAATCTATATAAACAAAACGAGAAACTAGAAACACGTACATATTACATAAACAAACGACAACTACTGTACATCAGATTCCTGACTTAGGACAGGTGAAAACATTTGCAGCGGGATTGAACGTTTTAATGGATCCAAACCTTCTCTCTTTTTCTGAAACAATAGCATAACATCACAACATAGAAAAACATACGTTCATATCAATAAGATTCATATCAATAAGATTTTAACGTTTATAATGTAAAAGCCACCATCGTACCATCATACCATTTATTACCGTTTTTGCACTTTATGCATCTTTAGTCCGCATGAATTACAAAAGTATTTGTTGTCGTAAATTCGATAAAAAAAATTTTTAAATATTTTGATTGATTAGAAATATTAAATCATTGCAGTTATTTGACTAATAGAATATTTTCGTTATTATCCGTAGTTTGTTAAAGGGTCAAAATGACATTTCATCCATTTTCACTATTTTTCCGCCAAAATTTGGGTTTTAAGGCAAAATATTTTTTTCCTTATCTTTGACCTATGTTTTTTTGGCTCATTCTTTGAAGCTATATTCCAGCTTTTCATATTACAGTTTTTGGACCAATTGTCATAGAACGCTTTTTTGATATTCCGATAAAAATATGTCATCACCTCTATTTTCCCTATCATTTCATTGTAAAATGGTCCCTTTTACATACCTGTTTAAAGGTCAAATTTTGAGCTTAAATGGTCCTTGACCCCCTATTTTTTTTCGACCAATTTGATTCAATTTCTTTGAAGAATAAAATAACCAAAAATACGACACTTCTGATAGAAACTTTGAAAAGGCCCGAGCCACCTTCGTGAGAGATAAAGTACAATAAACGATCATCTTTGTATGAAATCAGAGTCTACGCAGTTGTTTTACTCATAAAAGAAATACCGGTAACTGTAACAAAGAAACAATCGAACACATATTAAAAGTCGAAACGATCTGTCAATGTTATAGCAAAATATATTTATATATATAAAACAAAACCACAAAAACCCCGATCAAAATACAAAGAACAGTAAAAAAGACAAAAGATAGAAAACTAAATACTGCGAAAAAAACACGAATATTTTAGATGTAGTTTAAGATTTGAAAGAGCCGTAGCAGTATCTGTTGTATTTCTTATTCCAAGTTCGATGGGAGAGGTGCATTCAAAAACGTCAAAAAACATTTTTGAATTTGTGGAGAGGACATCATCTATAATATCCGTTTAAAAGAGGAAAGCGGACTAGTCCAAATAATTATGACATCTTGAATAACGATTATATTTTTTATTCTTTGACGCCTTAAATTTTTCAACTGTGTATGTTATTTGTTCCTAACAAACATCTACGACCAATCCGCTAGGTAAAACATATCGTGATATAGTTGCAAGAGTGGTTTCAGTTGGTCATACACTAATTTGACATATCAACAAATTTTCATAACTTTCGCAATGATATTTGAACGAATTATACCCGTAAGGTATATTCAAGTTATAATATTCTGAAAAACGGTTTAGATAAATTTTATATTTCAAATGCTTTACTTGTAATTTATCATATTTATTGAAGACTTCAACTTACCATCACTGCTGATTTCATCTGCATCCTGTTTAGAATAACACTCTGAAAAAGCTGTATGGAAGGCTGAAAAATAACGCAGATGCACTAAGACATATACAATCTAAAGGGGAAAGTTTGTTTCTGAAATATGATAAAAATTGTCTATATGAATATATAATTTATATAAATAGCAATTATCAAATATGTTTTGTAAAAATTTGAAAGATAAGTGAGGAATATTACTCATTTTGCCAATGGGACAAGGAGAGTAAAACAATAATTCTAATATGACGTTCTTCTTTAGCTTTGGATACAAAGCCATGTTCTAATTCGAATAGAACATGGGCTGCACGTGATTGACGTCACAATTGAAATTGCAACGTCAGGTGAATTTTGAATAACGCCAGAGATCAAAATGGACATTTTTTTATGGTGTTGCTCGCTAGGAAATTAAATAAAAACATTATAAAAGTAAGTTTAAATGTTTTTGTTCTTTTTTTATTGATAAACCGTTTATTTTTCTATAACGTTTTTGTTCACCAAATCAAAATGGCGACATTTCGAGCGTCTACTATAGGTCCGCTTCGAAGTACAAAAGTTCAAAATATTCCTATTAGAATCGAAATAATTCTATCATGCCATGCTCTATGCTCATTTTAACATATACATGGCATGAAAGAATTATTTCTTAAATTAAAATGTTGAAAATAAATATTGAAAACTGTGATTGAATAACTATCCATTAAATTAGTTATAACTCACTCACTGACTATTTAGAAAGGAAAATTAGATGCTTACAGTAATCTATCAGTGGATCCGAAGCTGAAACAACAGCTTCAACATATTCAGCAATTCCGAAATCAATTTCACCTTTGGTAATGAGACATACCAAAAACCTTCCCAAACTATCTACGAATTGTCGTCGATTTTGCATGACATGTTTAGTAACCGTTATATAAAGTATGAGACTTCCTGATCCCACATTGTCGAGAATTATTTCATAATTCATCTTTACTATTTCCAGAATTATTGACATCAAAACTTTGGTAACAATACCTGGATCAACAACGTTTGGAAGATAAATTTTAAGTCGTGTGTCGGTATCTAAAATTAAAAACATATGTACATATTTTTTAGTATAATTCAACATATATTTCAGAATGGCAAACCCACCATGTGTATTTCATTATAAGTATAAGACATTTAAGAATAATTTTTACACGAAACGTTTTAGATATGGATAATGTTTTCAATGATGTGATCAAGATTGAGACGAAAATATTAAGATATTTGGTTGTCTTTTCAGTCCTTTGAGGGTAGGTAAGTTAGGTGGTATGATAACCATGTATATCGTAGATGTTCCACACAGATGGTCAAGGTATACATGACCAACATATGCCACATCAAGTGCAATCAATGTATGTTGGTCTTCCATCAATCTTAATTGCAGCTACACGGATTTTTTTTTTGTGAAGACGAAACGCTCGATTTGTATGTTTCGAACAGCATTTAATTTATGTATCTTTGAAATTTGTTTTCACTACAATATTTGGATTTCTGGTCATTTGTCTCAACAAATTACGAACCAGCTACAGGTGCAGATTCTAAGTTGTGTTTGAATACTAAATTATACCCCCTGACTGTTCTGATGTGAAAATGTCGTGCATGTCTTTTCCAAAATATATATTTATTCTTCTTCCTTGTTTCACCACTTGATATTTTTCTGTAATAAAATATTTCAAATGCTCAAAGTTAACAACAATAACTTTTGAAAGTTTTCATATTCATATGATATATATTATCAGTATATAACCACAAATAGTGTGAAATTTAGTCCTGGTATCTATGATAAGTTTAATTCTTTAGCGAAAAGTAATACAAGCAAATTTATCAATCATCACATCACGTTATTTGCATATATAATTTCGTTTTGAGGTTTAATCGTAAAAGTTACATGACTTATACTATATTTCATAAACTTAATATTACCTTCGAGGTTATCTATTTGGTCTTTGTACTGTCTTTCCCTTTCTGGGTCTATTGGACCAGTCTTGTAATTATCAACAGCTTTACTATATCCATTATTCGGATCCTGATATTCATGTAGATATCAAATCTATAGCTCATGTCAGCAAAATCTGTAAACATTGATTCCAGATCCTCTTCTGATAGTACTGGATTTGGTTTATGTGCTAAACTATTCCGCATGATTCGAATTCGTTCGATATCATCTGCAATTTGTTGATCATTTGGTCGTGGTGGAAAACCCCAACCTCTGGACGGTGCTTGCACAACTTTGAAAAACCTTATAATTTTATAAATAATTCCAATATCTAACTCATCATATTCTATAGTTGCAAGTAAATTCTTTTCTTTTTCAGACAGCATATTTTGAAATTCAGTATTCTGTACCATTGTTTCTAAACTGGTAATTGACATCACCTTTGTTTGTAACAAATCCCGCAATCCTTTTGTAAACACATCCAATAAAACTAAGTTAGCTCTGGTGTATCTTGTTTTATCTTTTGTTGCCATTGTGATCTGTTAATTAGTCTTAAAACAATTCATTTTAGTTCACAGATGGTGTAAAACGTTACAGAGTTTCAAGCTAAGACAATGCTTGAGTAAGATCTTTCTTTATCTGACTGAATACAGTTTACGTTAAACTCTTGCTGACTTATCTATTTCTTTATGTAAATGTTTAATTTGTTCAAATAAAATATTTACTGCAATCAAGAAACATATTAAAATATAATAAAATATGAAAATAAATGTTTATGTTATTTAACAAAAACTTCAAATTTACAAAAGTAGGAAAAAACCGATCCTGGCCTTGGTAGCTCGCTACACTACGAAAATTACACCAAATAATGCAATTGCAGAGGATATAACATATAAACTATTTAATATATAAATGTATACCTCTAAGATTTTCTTTATTCAATTATTGTAAGAGCAGTATAGAGTCGTTAGAGCATTCTGTACCAGCTTGATGTGGTTCTTAAACACACAAAACTCACACCGATGATGACTGAAATACTACAATACACAAGTATAGGTCACTTATCTTTTTATTAATCAAATTGTAAAACATAGCTACACGAAATAAATCGTAATTTTCATTCATGTAATTGCGTTGTAGTGTTTGTTAGTGTCATATTGCATTAAATAATTTATAAAGATCAAATGTTTGTTTATATAGGTACTTTATGATCAGTTGCAATTAAACCTAATACTAAAATGCCTATTTGTTATCATGTGACATGAAAAATGAGAAGATTCCATTTTTGTACAAGTTTGATGTCAGTCATGTCTATTTTTACCGAGCTTCCATAGTCTAAAAAATGCCACCACCTTTGTAAAGCAGATGCTTGATTCTAGTTTAAAGTAAATGTGTATATTAAAAAAATATTATATACTTACTATTTTCCAAAAATGTTGACAGATAGAAATACTTCTATTTGTATTTTTATGCGATATAAACACATCATAGATACCAGGATTGAAATTTTATATTTTCACCAGACGCATGTTTTGTCTACAAAAGACTCATCAGTGACGCTCGAATCAAAACATGTTTAAAAGCATGAATTATGTACGAAGTTGAAGAAAATTGACGACAAAAACATTCTGCCTAATTCAGCTTAGTGATCTATTCCGGGGGTAAAAAACCTTTATCATTTCAATAACTCAAAGCTTTGTAAACAATTAAGTTATAATTATGACCATTCCAATGATAAATCATGTCAGCACGTAAGTACTGACTAATATGCTGGTAATACACTCAGGGAAACAAATCTCCACCAGGAGTGGCATCGACCAGTGGTTGTAAATTAAGTGTCATAGCGTTTTTTCTTCGCCCTTATACACCGGATGTTCCAAAATCTAAATTGTTGGTCATATACGTAGACATCTGTTAGACAAAAGAAAATAAGATTGCTTAGTGTGAAAGAAGATGACTTTCTCAAATAGTTTTTTTTCCAAAACAATCATACTTTTTTTTTATAAAGTAATTACATTTTGATTGTTATAGAGATGCCAACAACATTTTGTTGTTGTTTAACAGAATACAGTAGAAATACTGGTTTCAGATTTTTATAAGCATTTAGTTTTTAGCAGATATGATGAACGGAACAATTATACTGAATGTATCGTACAAAACTGTCGAAAGTCTAGACGAGTAGAAAGATCTATTAAAGTTATTGACCTGAAATTATGTGATTGTCGTTTGTTTCTGTATATATGTTTTTTTCTTTATTCGGCTTCTAAATAAATTAGGCCATTAGTTTTTTTTTCTTTTGTATTGTTTTGCGTATTGTATGTTTGACCTTTACTGCATACTATGCGGTATGCACTTTAATCAGTGTTGGCTAAAGCGAACAAAAGTTGCTAACAACGATTTGAGTTGGTTTTTGTTGTAAAGTTGTTTAGTTGGCAATTAATTTGTGATTTTCGATACTATATTAGATAACCCACAAGAAATTTAGTATTCAGCTTGGATTAAAGTTCAAGTTTTGTTTTTGTTTTTTTTGAACATTTCGCTTACAGTCAACTTTGACTGTTCAGTAGTAGATAGATAAACTTATCATAAATACCAGGAATGAAATTATGTATGCTAGACGCGCGTTTCGTCTCAAAAAGGCTCACAGTGATGACAAAACAGATAAAAAGACCAAATAAGTAAAACATTGAAGAACATCGTATTTGAGACAATGCCGTATGTTGTTGTTTTGTGCAGGTATTAACAGCTAGCAACTGAATATCATTCACATAACCTGAAGTGAATAGTCTGAATATTGAAGTACGTCTCTGATTCGAAAAACTAGCTATAAAAACCAGATTAAGCGCACCACTTTCTTAAGAAAATGTCTGTCCCGAATCAGAATATGACAGTTGTTTTCACTCGTTCCATTGGTTGATAACGTTTGGTTTTGTCTGATTAAACGTATATTTTTATTTTGAATTATACTTGGAGTTCGAAATTTTTGTTTCTCGTTTTTAACTTATTCTACAAAACACAATTAATATAAATAGATGCACTATATTGTAAGACCAAACATGACTAAATAATTTATTATCCAGTCCCCAAAGATCTGTTTAAATCAGAACATCCGTTTTACTTGATTTGCGTATGAGCTGTTCTTGTCTTGAAAAGACCGTTACTTGAATGCTCCTTTGATATTCTAGTAATGAGGATACGTTAATAATAACATGGCATTCATTTCGTCTCGCAGTTTAAAGATTAATTATGCAACTACTTAACTTGATTTCTCTGTTTTCATTAGAGAATAGAAAATCTTTTATGATTATATAAAACATATTATAATATACGTGTCTTGTCCTCAAATATGAGATGCTGAATAAGACTGACCACTTGTTTGCGCTACATGAGTTACAATACAGGTGCGGTGTATGCAGATTAGGGCATCTGAGATCATTGCCGGTTGATTGCGGGGTTGGGTTAGCTCGTCTCAAGTTACTGTGCTTTGTTTTGTGTAATGTTGTTTGTCATTTGGTTGTTTTTAGTTTCATTTACATAAAAATATATAAAGATGCATGCAAATGGTATAATAATTGTAAATACATATTACTCATAATACTTTAAATCTTATTTAAAGGGACACTAGCTAAGAGATATATAAAAATCGTAACTAAGATATTTTTTGTTCAATCAATAATGAAAGTGAAATAGTGAAATAATAATTCACTTTTAGTAGCAAAAATGGTTCAATTTTGTCAAATTAAGCGAAGAAACATTAATAATGTTCATTCACTTGCAAGTGAATTAGTCGACCTCATTAAATCCGTATTAATGTGAACTTCAATTCAACCCCTAACTAGAAATTGACAACGCATGCATTATACGTGTACAGGGTATTTAAAGAAAAAGAATGTCAACAATGAAAGTGAAACTACGGTAAATCATTTGATTACTGATTCGATCTATATAAAATCATTCTTATACGGTTAAAACCAATGATAAACATACATTTTTATCTATAAGATAAAATCAAATAGATCTATAAGAATACAATTGCACGTACACACGAAACGAACCTACATATTATCTACACCATGCTATGTATACTGTTTATTTTAGACTTTTGTTAGATTGGATAAATGTTTTACATTGTTATAAATCAAATATGAGAATTTGAGTCAAATCGGTGACCATGAATTTGACAGCTAGTGCCCCTTTAACTAATTTCGACTATCCAGTTGATATACTTGTAATAAATGACATAGTATTACCGCGAATAATCGATAATACAAGTCCGAAATGCGTGCCGTGTGCAGATTGTCATCACTCCTTGGATTAAATATAACAGACTCTACTAGTATTAGATAAAATACAAAGGTAAAAAAGAAACAGGCCGGTAACAACCGTTGCCGGATAGTTTTTCTGCACGAATAGTCAGGTCATCTCCGAGGCGCTACAAGTGCAGAAAAACTATTTGGCTGGTTGTTACCGGCCTGTTTCTTTGTTACTTTTGTTTTTTATCTGAATTATACGACGTTTCAAGAAATTAATAATACATTTTGCAAGACTAAAAATTTGAGAAAATTAGATAGCCATAAAGCAGTAAATGTAAGTTATAGTATAAACCCATTTTTTCCCATTTTTCTTCAACCGAGATTTTTTTTCAAGATAAAAAATCAGGAATCTAATAATTTGATAAAAAAGAACCACTTTCAGTATATTGAAGAAATATGTTAGTGGTAAGTAGGATAACGTTTGATTTTTATGGATGAAATAGAAAGCGGGGAGGGGGGGAGCTTATTAATTTTAATATAAACAGGCTGTGATATTTATTTTTGCCAAATACATCAAATGAATAATCAGTGACTGGGAAGGGGGATCCCGGGGTTGAACAACCCTTTTTTTGGATGATCAATGCATTTAAATGTGGACATAAAGTTGGCCCCCTGTTTTGCCTTGGATTTGGACCTGGAATCGCCACTGATATAAATTCGATAACAATATAAATGTATCAAAAGAATGAATTTCCTACTTCATTAGTAAATGAAATGTTTATGTAAAAATGGATTGTGTTTTAATATTTTATATATTCAGGCATATACATTATTTTTTTTAATTCATGTTCATTCCTAGATCTGCAAGTGTTGATCGGAAATAAACACGTGTTACATTATGATTCAATCGCAGCTTACCGCCCCAAAATTGATGACATAAGACAAGTTGAATGATTTTCTTCTAGATTTGCTGCTTATTTGGACGTGTATTACATGAACACTTTTTGTTTATAGGATCAATCGTTTTGTGAGTTGATAGGGATTTTATCTTTTTAAAAAAGGTTTAAATTTTATTTACTAATTTCCTGTCTTAATTTTATTGCAATATACACGTCAGTATCATCATTGCTTTACTTTCTGCATTGTCCAAAATACTATTAGACCTTTTCAACAACTCTCGATACCGACTAATGACACCTACAGTTCACAGATTAAATGGAGGGGTCGTCTCATAGACAAACACGTCTGATTATCATTACGATATATAAATTCGGTTTGGCGGTGATATATAGATACAGAATATATAAAAATATAAAAAGTAAATAAAAATATTTCTCTATCATAGAATATTCTTATTACATGTGTTTACACGACATTTCACGTTGAATTGATTAAAAATTACTGCAATCATTCCGCATCATGATCAGCCTTCTCTTCAACTTTATGATTATGCCGCATGTCAATAAGAATAAATGAGTACCTGTAAAAGTTTTTCTGAAAAATTCTGAGAATTTTTTAAACCATATTAATACTGGACTGTCTCTCCGTCTGTTATCACACTTGTAAACACGGTCGAGACTTTTTTAAACGATCTAAACCTTACCCGATGTTCATAGTCAATTTTGGGAGGGGTAGACACATATTGATTTCAAAGGTCGAATGAAAAGATCAAGATACCTAGTTGGTGTATTTCCTTCTTGAATAAGGGGCGATGTATCAACAGTTAAGCAGTACATACGTGCGTATGGAATTTATAATTCAACATACTAGTTACTATAGAACGTTGTCCATTTTATCGTAGAGCCATTCCCCTGTTCTCGAAAAGGACCTCTGAGTTTCTTGCACGAAGCGGGAATTGCTTAGTAATATAGTTAAATGGGGTTCGTGTTGATCAAGTATCGTTGGTTTTATATGTTACACTGTCATTGCTATATTTTATTTTGTTGTCAACGGGTCAGAAATTATTTCGCTGTTTCTTTTTTCCTTGACAAATCTTTGCCGCTTTTATAATCTTTTATTTTTTTTTTACAAATGATTCTTTTTAAATTTCGTTTGACCATGCATAAGGGATTTTTTATTTTTTTAAATCTAATTAGATTAAGTAAAATCCCGTCGTCTGTTTTGTTCGCCTGAACCAAATCCGGAAAATGTTGATACTGTGTACGGCCTCACACGGTGGAAATTATTTTCTTTCTTTTTTTCTTCACCGTACAGAAAATGAGTTGATCGTTGTTTTTTTTCCTTCTAAATTTAAAAATGCCATTTTATTCTGTTGGAAGGTTATCATTGTCACTCAAATAAATTGCAAGTATTAAATCTCTTAGTGATGTATCGTATTATTTTCAATATTTATTTTATTTATCCCTCACATCTTACCTGTCGTAGTCGTGCTCAACTGTAGGTGTAGGCAATTGTTGAAAAGGTCTATTCATATCCGTATATTGATAAAACATTTATTTACCGAATATTTTGCTTCATAAAGGAGGTTATATCTTTTTTGAGTGTATTAACTATTTACTTTTCAAAGCCATCACCCAACATTTTTTGTTCAAATACTATTTACGGTATTCGGAAAATCAGGAATCATGCAAAACATTGATTTGTCATCGGCCATAATAATAATATTTTCATAAAATTTGGGATGAAAATATCTTTTTTAAGAGAAAACCATACCCCCCCCCCCCCTTTTGAAGTTAAATGTCCCTTAGTGTATATGATATGAATAGTAATTTACTGGAAATGTTTGAAAAAAAATATTGATGCTAACGTAAATATGTTGTTCAATAAAAAGACAGGAAATAAGTCGGTGAACCAAACTGTTCAAATCTAATTGAAATTTAATGTGCCCTTGAACTCACTGTTCATGCACGAGTGATTCTATTCATAAAAAGTGTCCCCGTTTAACAACTAAAAAGAGTCCGTGTATCATTTAAAAACAGTCCGTGTAACACCCGTTAATGTACTGTTTTTCTATAGCTCTTCGGGGGGCAAAGTCGTACAATTCGTTATACTTACTTTACTTCAACTAGATTTCATTAATCAATTTAATATCTTTAAAAACTTATACAGTGATACGTGCGAATTTATCCCTAATTAAACACTATTGATTTTTATGTTCAATCTCAAAGGTCTAGTCAAAGTTTACTACATGTAATGTACATTGTAGTTAACTAATGTTTGTCAGAGGAAAGGTAAAACAAAACAATGAAACAAAACTGAATCTCATTTGCACTTTTACATGCAAATATTTGAACAAACATTTGTAAATTCAAATAATTTATTTTGTTAATTAAAAAAGCTTATTTCTTTTTTTTAGAAATGATACCAGTTTCCAATTGTCCACTTCGGGATTATGACTAGAGAACGAAGGATGTTGATTTTGATTGGCCTTTTTGTACCATGAGTCTTGAAAGATATTTTTACACAAGTATTTGATTATGTCGATTTGATATTTAATAAAGCAATGTAAAATCAACCATATGTAAAGTAAATGGTATAACTTTAACGTCTTTGTATCGTCTATAGTGTACAGTAGTAAACAATATGCTGGTGAGTCAAAACACCATATCTTAGTCTCAGCAAGTCCTATTTAGTGATTAAGATGAGTCTGATGTATACGCAACGCGCGTCTGGTGTACTAAATGAGCGTCATTGATGAGTCTTTTATAGACAAAATGCGCGTCTGGCGTATTTACTAAATTTAGTCCTGGTTTCTATCATGAGTTTATTTATAATCCTGGTACATTTGATAACTATATATAATCAAGACCTTCATCTCCGTCGCACATGAGACCCATTGACCACAAACAGGATAGTATAAACCGATTTACTATTCACCATCATTTAACACAACATGGACAAAATCACACGGAAACTTTTTTTATATAAATTAAAATTAGAAAAAAATACTAACATTTTGACATCAAATGGGATCAGTCAAACTTTTAATTAAAATCATAATAGCATATTGATTTGTTGTTTCATTTGAAACATTTGTTGAAGTAGTCTTGCGTAATGTAAGCTCTTAATTTTGGCGAAATTACATATTTCACAATTATCCTTGCGTTGTTTAGTAGACTTTATGCTAATGGTGGAAACAATATAATTTTGTTAGTACAAATAGTCCGATTTAGAATAAAAACCACCAAAAATCGAAAGTCATCTTCAAAATAAAAAACACCCAAAGATTTCTGTTGTAAATCAAAAGTCAAACTTCCAAACAAAACAGTATGAACTCGCAATTAAATATCATAATTTACCTATAACTATTGGTTCATATTTTGTTTGTAGAAAAATAGAATTAATTAAACTTTTTAGCTTACCTGTAACACAATTCCTAAACAGAAAGAAATATTGTGTGCTTTGATAAAAACAAATCCCTCGTGTAGATGTATGTGCATGTCCTGTATTTGGCGCGTCATTCCATAAAAACCTACATTAGTATATCAATAAAAATGTGTGTAAAGATAATATACCTGGAAGTTGACAACCAGGTAAACCATTTTGTTTTCTTGGTTCCTATGAAGCATTTTCATTGTTTGTTAAAAACAAATAGCCTCATTCTTTATTTTTTGGATGTTTGTGTTATGTCAGACATTTGATAGTTTTTTTTCATGTTTTACCATTGAAAGATTATGCCAGCCTTAATGCAGTGAAAAGTATATACTTGTAGAAATAACAACAAGCTAGGTAAGTTTCAGAAATGCATACCATCTAATTTTTAACATATTCAATATAGTTAATTAAAAAAATATACTATTTATTATGAAACTTGTTAGTTAAACAAAGGTAAAATTAGAAGTTTTAAATTCTATTTTACTATAACTTGTATACTTATTACAAAGCATTCAAAAGCGCATTCAAAAATTGCGATGCGCTATTAAAACATGTTTTTTTTGCCTTTAGGTAGAAGCATGCTCTTTTAGAAAAAAATATCCAAAATAAAATGTGTTTATTGGTCTTTTTATTAGTAACACAGCATCATCGTTAAAGATTATACGAAAAAAAAAAAACAAAAAAAAACCTCATGGGTAGTTATTTTTATATGAGGAGTTTGATATGTTGAGAAGTTTAGTTTAAGTACATTGATGCAGTTTATATACAGTCCACCAAAAGTTAAGCACCACCGAAATATAACAGGCAACATTTATTCTAACTATTCCGAATAAAACATTAATGTTTTGTGTTATGAATTGCCTTGAACATACACTAAGAAAATGCATTACGACCAAACAGATTGAACTCCGACCAATCAGTCAAGAATTTTTTTTATCAAAGGGCATCTTCGCGTTTACAACTACACTGTTTCTTCGGGTGGTCGTGTTAGTGTTCGAACATTGTTCTGTCGATTCAGAGAATCCACCGAAGAGCAAGTAGTGATGTCAAGATACCTGCCCTAATAGGCAGGCACTGTACAGTCAAGTTTCAATGGGATAATGACTATCGATGCTTGAACACGTTTGATAGTTTGATAGTTTATTAGAGAAAACTCAGTCGCAGAAGACTGCGTAACAGGAGCATATTTATATACACAATATTATTTACAACATAGTTCATAATACAAACAGAATACATTTTTAAATTATACATCTTCAGAAATAAGTTTGTGTTTATTACAGTTTTAAATTAGACAAGCATCTTTTCTACCTTTTGAATAAAAATTGACAGCTTAGACAGCACATTACTAGTACTATATTTAAGCATGCCAAGTACTTTTTTCATTTGGATATCTTAAATAATATGGAGGTATGAACTTCCCCCTTAAATCCTTTACTTCACAGTTGGTACATTTACATATATAGTGGTATACATCTCCAAGACCAGCTTTACAGAGTGGACAAATCCGCTCATTTCATGGTACATTTCTCCATCTTCCTGTTTCGATGGGAAACTTTGTATTACATACCATTAATTTACGTATGTTTACTCTATGACCCCGTCTTAATTTTAACAGATATGGTTCCAAGCAAAACTCTTCTTTAAAGTGTAGATAAAATTCCCCCCTTGATGAATTGTTTATATCTGATAACCATTTTTGAATAAACTGGTCCTGGAGACGCTGCCTTAAATTAATTTTAATATAATTATAATCAACTTGCTCCGGAAAATTATATAGTTCACAAAAGCCACAATCATGAAACACAGATTTTACATAGTTAAACCACTTAAAATTACAACCTTCATGCTCATGCATGTACCAAAGTAACTTATAAAATTTACCCGATATTGCTAGCTTGTGCCAAAAACATATCATTATAACTTGATCTGCAGTTCAAGTGGAAATCTTCCAAGTTCCCCATATACCATAAAATTTGGCGTAGATGATTGCACACCCAAACTGCGCTTACAAAACTGTAGATGAACTTTTCAGTATTATTTTTATTTTCAAACCCCCATATTTCCGAGGAATAGGTCAAAATAGGAACCACCAACGCATCAAATAATTTTAGCTGTAGATCAATTGGAAGTGAGATATACGAGAAGCTGTTAAAATACTCTTCCGTCAGATGAAAGTATGTTTCTGTTACGACCAGTAGATGCCATAATCGCCAGGAAATAAAATGGCCTAGATCCAAATTAACATTTGCCTAATGACTGCATTCGGTGCTGGTGATGTATACAGTACGGGGTTGCTTCTCATACCGTTGTAAGATGAGTTTGCATATTCTGCAGGGTAACATAAACGGACAGAGATACAGATATTTGGTGCCTATAAACATTGTAGTCCCTTATTTTGATAATCCCCCACTTGCATCAACATGGTCGAGATCCTTGTACATTTTACATGGACGACAACACTAGACCACACAGGACAAGGATTGTTATACAGTCCAAAGAGCAAATCGTTATTTATTCTATCTTTTGACGTTCCATGTCTCCATACATAAACCCTATCGAACATGTCTGGGATGCCATTGGCAGAAATCCATCTCACAAAATTTTGTCGATTTAAAAGTGGCAATTGTAGATAAATGGAAGAGACATCATGAACTAAAGTTTTGAAGGCTTGTTTCGAGTATGAGCTGTCGTGTTATGGAACTATACCGGCAAAGAGGTTGTTACACATGCTGTTGACTCAAATATTGACATTACATTTGCCGAATATAACAAAGAATATGTGTAGAAAATTTCAATGATATTGGGTATTTACTTGTTGTAAAAAAAAATCACAGTGAAACATGAATTTCGTTTCTGATTTGTGTAATTTACACTTTTTCTATGAAAGCAAAACATAAATGAATAGAACCTTCATTAGGGACCAAAATTATATTTGTGGATTGTTTATGGTATATGTTAGCCAAATTGCTACATTAATGTTTTCTTTTATTCGAGGAATAATTGATTTTTTAAATTTGAAAACAAATCGATGCAATATAAAATAGGTGGTGCTTAACTTTTGGCGGACTGTATATATAGAATACATTTAAAAAAAACCAGAAAAGAGCCACTGAGTGTATGACATCCTTTGTATTAACAATCTATAAGCAGTAAAACAATACAAAGTATATTTATACAGACGTACTATTTAACTAAATACAACCCATATTTCCAAATAAAATCCTATATACTTTATGCGTTTCTAAAACTTTTTACGATATCTTGATACAAAATCCGTTGGATGTGTACTGATTAACACTTTAGTCTGGAAGAACATAATTTATTGATTAGTTGTGAATGACTTTTAGCTATCTTTCAATAATTGCCAAAACTCTTCTGTCAGTGCTTTTTCTATTGTGTTATAAAATGTGAGTTGTGCTTGTTCCTCGTACCGAACTTTTGAGTTCAGCCAGTTACAATTTATATTTTATGTTGTCTTGTTTTAACACTGTCTAAGGTTATTGGGAGGAATAGGAGCTCACAGACAACTTTAACCCAGGCACACTTTTTGTGTTTTTTTTTAAATTGTTTTGTTTTTACTTAGGCTGTTAGTTTTCACGTTTAAATTGTTTCATATTTTCATGTCATAGACATTAATAGCAGACTATACAGTATAGGAAGATCCTGGGGTGGTCTATAACACAGGCATTCACTTCATTTGAATTCTAGGGATACTTTTTGTCTATTGGCCATTATACTTCATCCCTTTTTTCATATAATAAGAAAATAAAATAAGAAAAAACAACTTATGTTTTTGTCCGGCAAGGAATTTAATTGTGATGTCAGTTACGTTTCTTATATTTGCTGTATTCAAATTATTTGAAAATTAACATTTATATGCACCAAAACATAAATGTACAATTTCTGTTTACCGATTTATGAAATATTTGATCTAATAGTAAACTCTGTAAATGTTGATGCTTTTGCATGGTTCGTTTTTGATTCTAGAACCAAATATTGTTTTCATTATGTTGTCATTAATTACACATGTTACAGTTAGAAATATGATCAAACTTTTAGAAATTTTAATTAGCATTCTCGTGCCGACACAAAAGTTTTATTGTTAAATAACATTTAAGCCCTATGCTATATTCGTTTGATCAGAATTCAAATCTTTAGTTGGTATATAAATTTATATTTCCAGCTTCAAGAATTGATTGTACAACGATTCATGTGTCCTTACATATAATAGCATTTAACTGAAAATGTACAAGGCATATAAGGACAAATGTCAGACGACGACGCCAAAGCTAATAGTAAGCTAAATAAATAAGTGCTAATTCCTTGTTGATAAGAAACTCAGAATAAAAATTCTGTCGCATTTTTCTCATTAATAAAAACCTCGCAATAATTTCTAAATTTACAGTATCATAAAGTGTTATTTTAATTTCATATCACTATGACGATTCCACTTTATAAGTGTTAAGAGTTCTGTTGTCAGTTCTTCAGTACTGGTACTGACACGGTTTCCACTATGCATATTACATCACCCTTTGATTTTTTATTACACTAGGTTTTAAAATCCTCTTGGACTTTAGATGACAAGAGATGAATTATGCTATCTTAATACTTCAGAATGATTGCATCATTGGCTTTCATGTGATGTGGCTGGTTTAACACGTTCGTGTTGTAGAATGAGCAGGAAAATATGTCTGAACGAACTAAAATTATATTAAATGCTACTTTGCGTTCTTATACAACGAAAAAGCAAATGTATATTGAGGTATATCACTTTAAAATTCACAATTGTCTGAAGTAAGGGACAAGTCAGAAAGAATCAACAAATCCCTTCAACACAAGTTTAACTTGAGAATTCCAAGCATTAAAGAAAGGCCCATTCATCTGCAGGACGTTTATAAGTTGAGACAAAGCTAGTGATTTTAAAGTAATAACATTCTCTTGTAAAACGTAATTTTGTTTCCAAAATCTTATTTATGTTATCAGGGTATCAACTTTTATTGTCATTAATTTCATTATTTGGTATATTAAGAATTTGCTGGCATATTAAACAACCAGCAAAACATTAACGGCTTGAAGTCTTAGTTTAAATTGAGCAAGGGACAACAAATAGAGTACTGGTTTATACCTAGGGCTGATACTACGAATTAATACAAGTATAGAAAGGATTTCATGTCATGATATTGTATTCATATTTTTAATAAGACAGAATATTACTGATTCAAATTGTTTTAGTACTAAATTTTCAAAAACCACTACTATGGCATACTGATACCTTTGAACTCTAAATATATATAATCATACTAAAAGTAAATTTACTGAAATATCGAATCCGAGGAAAATTCAAAACGGAAATTCATAATCAAATGGCAAAATCAAAAGCTCGAACATATCAGACGAATGAATAACAACTTAACTTGATATTAAAAAGAGAAAAACTTTAGAAGATATTCGCGATTTCTCTTATTTGTCAAGCTTCCATTTGAGGATATGAACTTAAATATTGTTTTGTTTGGAAATATATCTTTTTAAAAATATTGTTTTGTTTGGAAATACATCTTTTTAAAAAGGTTTTAATTGTATTATTTTTCTTTTATGTCGAATGCTTCGGAAGACTACTAAATTGCCAGCTCAGGTTAAACTGAGACTCGGTAGTTTAAATATATTTATTAATAGTGGATTGGTAAACATGTTTTGCAACTTATACTAATCCCTTTCCACTTTGCGGGTGCGAGTGCTCCCTTGTAGCGGCATTAGCCTACTCTTTTTTCGAATTCTACTCTTTAACGTGCAAGAGATATGGCTCTCTCTTAACACGGGTCAGCCATTCATCGTCCCTTCCAACGGACTATCATCGTTTCCTAAAGACCATACTCGCCAATGGTGTCAAGGGGGAGCCGAAAATCAGTCTCCAAAATTTTCATCCCGGAATGAGACTCGTTGCTCCGTGTGTTTATTTTTAGATATTCCGTCAGAGATTGTTCTGGGTATTAGAGAACGAAATATTTTCTTGATCTGTATTTAACGTTCTGCAAATATGTTTTCTATCGTCTATTATTATATGTAGTGTTGTCAATGTATAACCTATTAACCGTTGGAAGGACAGAATATAGTACACCAAAAATCCTTACCGGTAATTGGTATATTGGGCTTTTTTTCAAATTTTATTAGTCTTAGATTTGAAAAAAAGCATAAAAATCAGAATCTTTTATTTCAAATGTTAGTCGTCTAATTCATTTGACAAAGTAATTGTTTTAAATGAAAACACTTCAATGTTACAAAATTAATTAACACAAAGACAACTTGACAATATCTATCAATTTTGGGATAATATTTCAAGTAAACATGATAAGCAATGTAAGTGTTTTGAACAGTTTTATTTCACTTTGAATTCAATATTGCCATGTATATGCCACATCAGTTGAAACAATCAACGGTTTCAGACTGTTCTATTCCCTTAGACCAACGGCATACAAAAGGAAAACACCGTGTTATTATGTCAGCAACACTTGTGTTTTTAAAAACACTCATTCAGATTCTTTTACCATTGTTTCTTATGATAACGTTCATAATCATTTTGTGTTTTTGTTTCAAATTTTAGCATTTCCATAATTGATTTCTATGGTACTCTTTTTATAATATCAAAAAGATGTGGTAGGATTACCAATGAGACAACTCCCTACAAAAGATCAACATATACAGGAGTTACAGGAGTTACAGGAGTTACAACTACAGGTCATAGTACGAACTTAAACAATGACAAATGCCAAAAAAAACCGTATTGTTAACCACAAAATGAACCCATCGTTGTCAAATATTTAAAGTTAAAAATTGATGGTTGGCAGATGCCGTATTATAAGATTCATTGGAATGTATATGCTCATGTTCTAATGGGGGGAAATATACCTAATTTGTATAATGCCTCACGACCAATAAATTTGTTAATATTATTTAAACTGTTATCTGTAGGATATTTATTTGTTATCTAATTTTCGTATTTTATCTTACAAACACATGCAAATACATCAAAAAATGGATTTATTTTAATCGATTTTGACAAAAGGTACACACGACGAAAGCTTTAGATAAAACTTCACTAAACCGATGATATCGTTTAAAAATAAACTGTCCTGAGGGTAGCAATCGATTGACCTGTTGACATATATTAATTGTAATGTTTGGTTATGCTGGCCCGGTAGTATTTACATTCCGAAAATTAGGTTGCTCTTTTGTGTACACAACTAAGTCCATGTATATAAACAGTATGATAGGACAAAAACAGTATCTACTGAACATACATTCCGAAATTGAGGGATTAATCAGGTGTAGAAAATAAGAAACCATTTTAAACACAGGCGAAAATGAATGGTTGCGATTTAAAAAAAGATATCACTTAAGCCTGTAGCTTTATAATGATAGCAAACCAAAACAAAACAGGCATCATACATTTTAATTTTGAATATTATAATAAAGGCACATAGGTTTACTGGGTATTTAGAATTTTGTGTAGTATCAGAAAATGAAGATGATTCTGACAGGCTATTCTAATCCATATAAGCCAGGGTCCTGGTTATCAAAACTATCCTTAGTCATTTTTGTTAGATATGGCATGAGATATGTCTTCTGAAAAATTGTATGACCATCTTATGACAATCATAATTACGATAAATTATACAATGTAAATAAAAGCCACCAAAAAACATTAAAAATAATTACACAAACTACTGATGAAAAGAGTATTCGCGATAACTTAAAGATACTTCTACTTACTAATATAAGAGTAAAAGTAGTAACAGTTAGCTAGTTCAAAGCCAATAGATACAAAAACGCATATACAAAACAATCGATCCCTTTCACGCACTGTTCTCTACTAAAATTACCGCTCAATTTAAGCCCAGGTCTGAAATAGTTAAATCTATTGTACATGGCGATATAATGTTAATCCATCATTTTCTACATTTGAAAATGCCTGTACCAAGTCAGGAATATGATAGTTCTTGTCCATTCGTTTTTTATACGTTTTTTTATTTGATTTTGCCATGTCATTATGGACTTTCCGACTTGAGTTCAGTATTTTAGTGATTATACTTTTTTCGTAATTTTGAACTTATAGGAAAGACAGAATTTTCAAAGAATATAGTTGTTTTGAGGCACACAAAGACAAATATTAGGATGGGTTTTTTTTTAATAATTCTGATAAATGCGTTTTAATCTTGAAAAATAGTTTTAATATACAACTTACCTCGGTGATATGTACTTTATACTATATTGTCGATTTTTGATCCATCTTTTCATTTTATAATTATTTATGTCCGAATTTATGGATATGAAAAAATTACTTGTGCAGAGATATCAGCATGACCACTCAGGTTGTCTCCACCGCTTGCAATACAAAATTCTTATAAATGGATAGAAAAAAAGTCCTGTTTGTGGTCATCCGATAACTGTTAGTGTTAATACAAATTTCTTCCAATCGTTTTCTTTAATGTTATTGTGTGTATAAGACATGCATGTACCGACAAAGCCATTGTAAAACCTGAACGACATTCGTTCTTTTTCAAGTATAAGAGGTTCATTTTTCAACCTTAAACAACGCATAAGTAAAAAGTGCAAGAAACATCTACAACTTAATCACAATTACTAATTAATAGTTTTGTGTATCACATATAAAAAGTTCTTTTTTAAATTTAATTATATTTGTACATCTTCTGCAATTATTGCGTAAAGGGAATATAAAAATCAAAATGTGATTATCAAAATGACGTTATTGATATATTACATTTCGTAACTCCGTCATGAATATTTAGCTTTATTATTTGCATATAACTACTGCATGCAGTTTACACAAAAGTAAGTATTAATAAATTAAGAGTACACACAATGACATTATGACAATAATGATTTCTGCACGAATTTATAATTTAAAAATACAAAGATGATAGTAAATAAATAAGCACATGGTATCTCAGCCATACATGTTATTTACAGGCATTCAGAGAAGAAGGATTGGTAGGTAGATGTATGCAACAATCATCAAATACGGATGAAGAAGGCTGTCTGACTAGAAAATATGCACAGGTACCAACAGTATCTACTAAACATACATTCCGAAACTGAGGGATTAATCAGGTGTAGAAAATAAGAAACCATTTTAAACACAGGCGAAAATGAATGGTTGCGATTTAAAAAAAGATATCATTTAAGCCTGTAGCTTTATAATGATAGCAAACCAAAACAAAACAGGCATCATACATTTTAATTTTGAATATTATGATAAAGGCACATAGGTTTACTGGGTATTTAGAATTTTGTGTAGTATCAGAAAATGAAGATGATTCTAAAAGACTATTCTAATCCATATAAGCCAGGGTCCTGGTTATCAAAACTATCCTTAGTCATTTTTGTTAGATATGGCATGAGATATGTCTTCTGAAAAATTGTATGACCATCTTATGACAATCATAATTACGATGAATTATACAATGTAAATAAAAGCCACCAAAAAACATTAAAAATAATTACACAAACTACTGATGAAAAGAGTATTCGCGGTAACTTAAAGATACTTCTACTTACTAATATAAGAGTAAAAGTAGTAACAGTTAGCTAGTTCAAAGCCAATAGATACAAAAACGCATATACAAAACAATCGATCCCTTTCACGCACTGTTCTCTACTAAAATTACCGCTCAGTTAAAGCCCAGGTCTGAAATAGTTAAATCTATTGTACATGGCGATATAATGTTAATCCATCATTTTCTACATTTGAAAATGTCTGTACCAAGTCAGGAATATGACAGTTCTTGTCCATTCGTTTTTTATACGTTTTTTTATTTGATTTTGCCATGTCATTATGGACTTTCCGACTTGAGTTCAGTATTTTAGTGATTATACTTTTTTCGTAATTTTGAACTTATAGGAAAGACAGAATTTTCAAAGAATATAGTTGTTTTGAGGCACACAAAGACAAATATTAGGATGGGTTTTTTTTTAATAATTCTGATAAATGCGTTTTAATCTTGAAAAATAGTTTTAATATACAACTTACCTCGGTGATATGTACTTTATACTATATTGTCGATTTTTGATCCATCTTTTCATTTTATAATTATTTATGTCCGAATTTATGGATATGAAAAAATTACTTGTGCAGAGATATCAGCATGACCACTCAGGTTGTCTCCACCGCTTGCAATACAAAATTCTTATAAATGGATAGAAAAAAAGTCCTGTTTGTGGTCATCCGATAACTGTTAGTGTTAATACAAATTTCTTCCAATCGTTTTCTTTAATGTTATTGTGTGTATAAGACATGCATGTACCGACAAAGCCATTGTAAAACCTGAACGACATTCGTTCTTTTTCAAGTATAAGAGGTTCATTTTTCAACCTTAAACAACGCATAAGTAAAAAGTGCAAGAAACATCTACAACTTAATCACAATTACTAATTAATAGTTTTGTGTATCACATATAAAAAGTTCTTTTTTAAATTTAATTATATTTGTACATCTTCTGCAATTATTGCGTAAAGGGAATATAAAAATCAAAATGTGATTATCAAAATGACGTTATTGATATATTACATTTCGTAACTCCGTCATGAATATTTAGCTTTATTATTTGCATATAACTACTGCATGCAGTTTACACAAAAGTAAGTATTAATAAATTAAGAGTACACACAATGACATTATGACAATAATGATTTCTGCACGAATTTATAATTTAAAAATACAAAGATGATAGTAAATAAATAAGCACATGGTATCTCAGCCATACATGTTATTTACAGGCATTCAGAGAAGAAGGATTGGTAGGTAGATGTATGCAACAATCATCAAATACGGATGAAGAAGGCTGTCTGACTAGAAAATATGCACAGGTACCAACAGTATCTACTAAACATACATTCCGAAACTGAGGGATTAATCAGGTGTAGAAAATAAGAAACCATTTTAAACACAGGCGAAAATGAATGGTTGCGATTTAAAAAAAGATATCATTTAAGCCTGTAGCTTTATAATGATAGCAAACCAAAACAAAACAGGCATCATACATTTTAATTTTGAATATTATGATAAAGGCACATAGGTTTACTGGGTATTTAGAATTTTGTGTAGTATCAGAAAATGAAGATGATTCTAAAAGACTATTCTAATCCATATAAGCCAGGGTCCTGGTTATCAAAACTATCCTTAGTCATTTTTGTTAGATATGGCATGAGATATGTCTTCTGAAAAATTGTATGACCATCTTATGACAATCATAATTACGATGAATTATACAATGTAAATAAAAGCCACCAAAAAACATTAAAAATAATTACACAAACTACTGATGAAAAGAGTATTCGCGGTAACTTAAAGATACTTCTACTTACTAATATAAGAGTAAAAGTAGTAACAGTTAGCTAGTTCAAAGCCAATAGATACAAAAACGCATATACAAAACAATCGATCCCTTTCACGCACTGTTCTCTACTAAAATTACCGCTCAGTTAAAGCCCAGGTCTGAAATAGTTAAATCTATTGTACATGGCGATATAATGTTAATCCATCATTTTCTACATTTGAAAATGTCTGTACCAAGTCAGGAATATGACAGTTCTTGTCCATTCGTTTTTTATACGTTTTTTTATTTGATTTTGCCATGTCATTATGGACTTTCCGACTTGAGTTCAGTATTTTAGTGATTATACTTTTTTCGTAATTTTGAACTTATAGGAAAGACAGAATTTTCAAAGAATATAGTTGTTTTGAGGAACACAAAAACAAATATTAGGATGTTTTTTTTTTAATAATTCTGATAAATGCGTTTTAATCTTGAAAAATAGTTTTAATATACAACTTACCTCGGTGATATGTACTTTATACTATATTGTCGATTTTTTATCCATCTTTTCATTTTATAATTATTTATGTCCGAATTTATGGATATGAAAAAAATACTTGTGCAGAGATATCAGCATGACCACTCAGGTTGTCTCCACCGCTTGCAATACAAAATTCTTATAAATGGATAGAAAATAAGTCCTGTTTGTGGTCATCCGATAACTGTTAGTGTTAATACAAATTTCTTCCAATCGTTTTCTTTAATGTTATTGTGTGTATAAGCCATGCATGTACCGACAAAGCCATTTTAAAACCTGAACGACATTCGTTCTTTTTCAAGTATAAGAGGTTCATTTTTCAACCTTAAACAACGCATAAGTAAAAAGTGCAAGAAACATCTACAACTTAATCACAAACATCTAATTAATAGTTTTGTGTATCACATATAAAAAGTTCTTTTTTAAATTTAATTATATTTGTACATCTTCTGCAATTATTGCGTAAAGGGAATATAAAAATCAAAATGTGATTATCAAAATGACGTTATTGATATATTACATTTCGTAACTCCGTCATGAATATTTAGCTTTATTATTTGCATATAACTACTGCATGCAGTTTACACAAAAGTAAGTATTAATAAATTAAGAGTACACACAATGACATTATGACAATAATGATTTCTGCACGAATTTATAATTTAAAAATACAAAGATGATAGTAAATATATAAGCACATGGTATCTCAGCCATACATGTTATTTACAGGCATTCAGAGAAGAAGGATTGGTAGGTAGATGTATGCAACAATCATCAAATATGGATGAAGAAGGCTGTCTGACTAGAAAATATGCACAGGTACCAACAGTATCTACTAAACATACATTCCGAAACTGAGGGATTAATCAGGTGTAGAAAATAAGAAACCATTTTAAACACAGGCGAAAATGAATGGTTGCGATTTAATAAAAGATATCACTTAAGCCTGTAGCTTTATAATGATAGCAAACCAAAACAAAACAGGCATCATACATTTTAATTTTGAATATTATGATAAAGGCACATATGTTTACTGGGTATTTAGAATTTTGTGTAGTATCAGAAAATGAAGATGATTCTGACAGGCTATTCTAATCCATATAAGCCAGGGTCCTGGTTATCAAAACTATCCTTAGTCATTTTTCTTAGATATGGCATGAGATATGTCTTCTGAAAAATTGTATGACCATCTTATGACAATCATAATTACGATGAATTATACAATGTAAATAAAAGCCACCAAAAAACATTAAAAATAATTACACAAACTACTGATGAAAAGAGTATTCGCGGTAACTTAAAGATACTTCTACTTACTACTATAAGAGTAAAAGTAGTAACAGTTAGCTAGTTCAAAGCCAATAGATACACAAACGCATATACAAAACAATCGATCCCTTTCACGCACTGTTCTCTACTAAAATTACCGCTCAGTTAAAGCCCAGGTCTGAAATAGTTAAATCTATTGTACATGGCGATATAATGTTAATCCATCATTTTCTATCTGAAATTATTGCGTAAAGGGAATATAAAAATCAAAATGTGATTATCAAAATGACGTTATTGATATATTACGTTTCGTAACTCCGTCATGAATATTTAACTTTATTATTTGCATATAACTACTGCATGCAGTTTACACAAAAGTAAGTATTAATAAATTAAGAGTACACACAATGACATCATGACAATAATGGTTTCTGCACGAATTTATAATTTAAAAATACAAAGATGATAGTAAATATATAAGCACATGGGATCTCAGCCATACATGTTATTTACAGGCATTCAGAGAAGAAGGATTGGTAGATAGATGTATGCAACAATCATCAAATACGGATGTAGCAGGCTGTCTGACTAGAAACGATGCACAGGTACCAATTTCCGAGGACGAGATGGAAATATTTTTACGAGCAAGATTAAAGAAGAAACAAAATCTAAGTATGTTGACTCATTCTCTTTCATTGGATACCACGTTTCCTTGATGTCATGGGTAAAGATGAAGAAACGAATTTAAATTTTCAAATTTTCAACTAAGTACAAATCTTCTCTTGACAGCCACGATTTAAAATATCCACGACAATACAATTTTTATTTAATTTACGAAAATTGATGAACACTAAACAAATTGAATCCACAGACTTAGAAAATATTTCTTCTCTAAATTCTGATATATTTGAATCAGTTTAACTAAAATGTATATTTACTTAAGATTTTAATAATTGTGGATGTCTAATTTTTATGTAGTCCTCCCAAATCAAAGAGGCATTTGCTGTAGGTTTCGCCAATTTTTACCTTGTAATGTGGCCTTTGTTTCACAACCTAATCTATTAACTATTTGGTATATAATATATAACAGTCCAACCGAAATCATTTGAATAACTATTTGGTATATAATATATAACAGTCCAACTGAAATCATTTGAATAATTATTTGATAAAAATGTATTTAACATATAACAGTCCTACGAAATCATTTGAATATAAGTGTTTTCTCCCATGTACTATTTGCCATCGCTTTAAATTCCCCTCTGTAAACACAAAATATTTCACCGAACCTAGAATTATCGGTTTGATTGGATGATTAGATGAAATTAAATGATAGTTATTATCCCATTTGTGTTGAACAGGAATGTATATTGATGAACTCAAACAGACCGTAGAAATTATCCATATTGTCCTTATGAGTTGTGTGTCAAATTACATGTCACAAAACCGGTAAATTTGTTGCGAAGGAACATTTAATAGAAGTTCACCACCACTGGGTCGATGCAACTGCTCGTGAACGTTTCTTCTCCGATGATATCACCAGCCCAGTAGTCAGCACTTCGGTGTTGACATGCATATCAATTATCTGAACTTTTTATAAATTTCCTGTTACAAACTTAGAATTTTTCGGAAAACTTGGGATTTTCGTTACCCAGGAATAGAGTACCTAAGCAGTATTTGGCACAAAGTTTTGGAAATTAGGGTCCTCAATGATCTTAAACATTGTATTTGTTGGCTTTATAACTATTTTGATCTGAGCGTCACTCCATAACTGTCTAAAAGACGTTTTTGAAAAGATTACATTGCACATTTTAATTATCCATATTATAGAAATTAGGTCCTTTGGTTTGAAATCTTTGACCTTTTATATATACGATTAGGGTGGATATCTTATATAACTTAATTTGACGTTTTAAATTTTGACTTTGTTTTGACTACACAATGTTAACAGATAAACCCAAAAGTATGTTTTGCTTTAGATTAGAAGACATAACCTTTGAAAAGGGTAAACATGAAGTTATAATGTGTTAACCGAAGTAGCAATTTATTCGTTTATATCAAGCAAAAGTACTCCTAAAAGGTCTGAATTAAATACCATAGTACTGCTGGCTAATGTATCAAAATATGATAAAAAGTATGAATCACCGGATATTTGTGATACTACAGGTTGTGCAAAATTATAAGATTGTGTAAAGTTTTGACCATAAAAGAGGGGGGAAAGATACCAGAGAGTCATTCAAACTTATAGATAAAAAAAAAGTGACAACACCATGGGTAAGAAAGAAAAAGACTTACAGACAAAAAATAGTACAAAAGAGACAACATAGAAAAATAAAGACTTAGCAACACGAACCCCACCAAACACTGTGAGTGATATCAAGTCTTATCAAGGGTAAGCAGATATTACTCCATGTGTGGCAACCGTCATGTTGCTCATGTTATTCAGGTAAACAGTCTAATTCGGTAGGTAATATTAGTGAAAAGGGAACGTGGTTGTAGTTCCGACATCAGGAACATGTCCGATATCATCTGTGAACGGATATCTCGTAACGGTCAACCAACTCTTGATTTGGCATAAGTCAATTACAATATGTTACTACACAATCGACAGTGGAGGAAGAGACCCAACCACCTTCAACAAAAAATAAAAAAAAGATGTTGTATGCAGGGTTTCCCCTGGGTCAATGTTTTTTTAGCTACCTTTTTCGCCAAAACAATATATTTTCGCCACTTTATTATTTTTTCGCCAAGTAACATAAACATATTGTCTATGATTATTCTCTCAAACTTGTTTTATAGTCTACATTGTAATGAATTTACCTTTAAAAAAAACACACTTTATAGGGAAAATTTATTATATTTTGAACAACTTTGAAAGAAGGCTATGGGGCCACTTACTTTTAAAAACAAAGAAAATATAAACATGTACGTCCTGGAAAATAAAAAACTCGTTGATACCTTAAAGATCTACAATTCTTTTGGAAAAGTTTCTTAAAAAAACATGTCCCCTTTTGTACTAAGAAGTGGTTTTTACAACAAAACATAAATTTTTATCATTTGAAATTAATCCCTCGTGTAAGGTGTAGTTGTTACTCTCATGCCAACCTTTTGAAAGATTTCTTCATAACGACAGTTTTCTATTCTAGACCATCATAAATGAGTAAAACTATGCTTGACGTGTGTCACTGGAACGACCTTAAACTACCCACTCAAATAAATTATTTATATATCAAAGTTAAATGATAAAGTTTTATTTCAGAGACCTTTCTTGCTTTTGATCATTTTTCGTCATAACAACAGTTTTCTTTTGTGGACTATAAATAAAAGAAGGAGAGGAATCATCAACATTTTGTTTCAAACACGTATATAATACAATCAATAGATACTGTTTCAAATTACTGCTCCCTTGGGTAAACTCAACTCTGTAATCCAATATATAGATATATTTAAATATGCGTTGTTTCAAGAGACAGCAATAACTAATTCAATTAAATTTAATAATTTGATAAAGTATACTGAACGACTTTAGAAACGCAACACTCCATTTGGTGATTTATTTACCAAATCTTTTTTGATTCTCTTACAACTATTTTTCATGCTTCTTTCTCCTCCTAACAAAAAATCTAAATCTGACTTACCTGTGGTTATTGAACATACCGCATTTTTGAAGTCGCACGAATTTCTTAAAGCGATAGTTTGGTCCCATGAAAGATTGTTTCAGGTTTTTTTGTTTTGTGAAACAGTTCTTTCAATCCTTTGCTTTACTTATTTTTTTTCAAATGTTGCATCTCCATGTTGCCAAGTCTAAGAAATAAAAAAAAACAAAGAACTGAATTAGCCCTTAAGAATACTGCAACCATGAAAACATAAATTAGCTGCAACCATACCGTTTGACTTCAGAAACTCGTCCTTCTGTCCTTCCGACAACGATACAAGTAGACAAGCTTTGATGCTGGCCATCAATGAACGTATCAACGTGTAGTGACAATGAAACATCAACATAATTTGATTATGCAACGTCATTTACCAATCATGTTTACGGCCGCAACGTCAACTGGTAACCAAATTGCCGAGTGCCATTGGGTACAGTTTCATGTCATAAATGTTTCCCATGCTAAAGAATTGACTGAAGGAAAACCTGTAAAGCCCTCAAGTTTCAACCGCATAATTGCCAAAACCAATTAACGGGTTGAAAAAATCCGAAGGTGTAAAACAGAACCCAAAATATGTCAGACAGAATTTGTTGACCTTTCTGACCATCATTGTGGCGTTTGTACAGGCAGTCATCGCTTTTGACGTTGACACATGCATTAAAAAATATCCCAAAAAATGATCTACCGATGCGTTTCTAAAGTCGGTCAGTATATTATAATTATCAGTTATAGATAAAAAATATTATGTAATTCAGACAATTTCAATATTAAGTATCTCCTTTCACATCAGATCAACACAATAAAAAACACTTTAATGGTATGCAAGCTAGTAAGTAACTCTTGTCAAGTTCTATATACACATGTGTTAAATTAACAATCGTATTAACAAGTAGTTAAAGAAAACTCGAAAAATAGTATAAGTTGCGGCTCTGGGTTTTACTGTATTATTTGTGAATATTCGACTTCGTAATATATATGTAAAGAATCGTTAATAATAACAGTTTCTAACTTTTTGAAGAAAAACTATATTGTCGTCTTATCTGAAAAGCTACTGTAAGACTCGAGACTGCGTCGTCGAGTTTCTGTATAAAATATGAAATAGTTCTTTCTGACTATTTAGTGTATAATATTTGTACATGTAATGATCTCTAATATTTAGAGTCTCTTATAATATTAAATTAATAAATCTATGATTTTCATTAAGTAAATCTCTGACAAAATATTTACTACCATTAAAAGTGCAAGGCTTAAATTGTAAACTACAGCGCAGAAAGGATTTATTATTCAGGCTTGTGATTGTAAGGAAACTTTTGCCACGGTTGTCCGATCACGACTAACGCTCTCAATGGTAGTGTTAAATACAACACACAGATTCGAAAGACTTCATATTGACATCAAAAGCGACTCAAAAGACTCTATTTTAACGAAATATCGCCATTCACGACAGTGCACTATGACGCTCACGGTAAGCGACTCAAGTAAACATGGCGGACATAACATGGAAAAAGACAGAGACTCTGAGTCTCTAGAAACCTAACCAGGTTAACTCCCCGTGCTTATGGTTTATGCTCTTATATTATACTAGATTATGGAGTGTGTGTCCGAGCGGGAACTTCTCTATGTTAATTACTTTAGGATTATTCATCAAAAAGTAGTATAATGCAATATTCAGCCCCATTCATCTATTTAGTCAGACGTCAGTCACTACCTTGATATATCCTTTCTTTTGTTAAATTTGTTGGATAATTTATGACAATAAGCGTTTGAGGTCCTTACCCGAACAGTTTTCTCATTTTTACACAATTCAATTTATTGTGTGCTGGTTCATATTCTGGACGCCAGTCTTTGCTCCTTTGTAATAAAATCTACATACCAAAAAACAAATATATATATGGAAAAATATATACTTAACTTGTTCAAAGGGTATCTACACGTCTCAATCTTCAAAATCGCTTTTTAGTCAGGTCACTGAAGATTGCATATGTCTTAAATATTGATTCACTTTTAGGGTCTTTGCATCGATACTAAACACATTTATTAAAAAACAGAACAGTTTGCATGACAAGGGTTGTGTTCTTCTCATATATTTTATGATATTATGATACTAAACCCCTAACGGGAGGAAATGTGTCTGATATTCATATGGTGAAGACATAATATTTGAATCAGTTTAATTGAGGTCTGGAGCTGTCATGTCAGTTGACTGCTAGTAGTCTGTTGTTATTTATGTATAATTGTCATTTCATTTCTCTTCAACTGAATTTTAATGTGCGTATTGTTATGTGTTTACTTTTCTACATTGGCTAGAGATATAGGATGAGGGTTGAAATCTCATAAACATAGTTTACCCCGCCGCAATTTTGCGCCTGTCCCAACTCAGGAGCTCTGGCGTTTGCTAGTCTTGGATGATTTTTAGTGTTTGTTTCTTGTGTATAATTCGGAGTTTTGTATGACGTCTATTATCACTGTACTAGTGTACATATTTTAAGGGGCCAGCTGAAGGACCCTACGGGTGCAGGAATTCTCGCTTCATTGAAGACCCATTGGTTGCCTGCGGCTGTTGTATGCTCCATGGTCAGGTTGTTGTCACTTTGACACATTCCTTTCTCAATTTTAACTAATCTACTCAATATAATACGTCCAGTATAAGGAAATTCTGTATTTACACTGTACAAAAAAAAATAGAAAGGCGACTCATTTTCAGGTGGGACTTGACGTTATTTTTATCTTTGGTCAAGTTCCGGTTTATAAATCAATGTGATAAAGTATGAAATATCTAAGATAACTAATTGTATTCAAACGAAATAAATTAAAAAAATGTATTAGTATCAAATACAGTTACACGAAAATCCAACTGTTGATAAAAAGTGAAAAGGGGGAGGTGACACATACTGTTGAACAATGAATGAAGAAATCTGTTACATTGCCCTCGTCTTTAAAAAAATTGTCTGACCTCATTTTTCTTCTATTTTTTTGTAATTTGAATTTCTTTCTCTATCTTGACAACTCTCCTTGTCTAGGTGGAAGTTGTTACTTGCTCGACCCGCCTCTCCTCAGTTTCTGTAGATATTTTTTGTTGTTTTAGTTCCTCTGTATATGTCTCCTTTTCCTTCAAACTGCAAAAAGATGTGTCTTGAATCCAAGTGTCTGATAGTTTGTAAAATGTACCATCATGCAGAATACATGTTTCATTGTTCCTAACGGCACCATATCCCGTGGGCAATACACTGCCTGTGTATTTTCCTGTCTTCTTTGCCTTCTCAGCTACTACCATGCTTCATAATATCTTTGAAAGCGAGATAGTGGGCCCTGAAATCTGTCTTCAGGACAGACTTCATCCCCAAAAGCAGGCAACTCCAAATGCCTACTATCCCGCATTATAGCTGTAGATATCTCTGTTGGGGCTGTCACAATTGGTTCCTCTGGTACAATAATGGGTGCTTCTACTATTAAGTCTTCTACTGCCTGTCTAGAATCCGATTCAAACAGTTGAACCACACTTTTCTTTACATGCGACAGTGAGCCATAGTCTTCAATGCCCAAAGATATGCTACATGGTAATATTTCTAATAGTGGTGATATAGGTTTGATAGATATAGTTATAATTGGTGTAGTTTTAGTTGTTCTTATAAGTGTAATAGTACAGTTTTACTTGTTTTGTCTTTGATGAAAATTTGTTATTGGCACTGTTGTTCTGGTAGGGGTTTCTGGTTTGATCAGATCTCTGTCCTTAATTCTGGGGCTCATAACGTGTCTGTGTACATGCTTCTCGTTATCCATCAAGCGGGACCTTTACTTGTAAGCACTAAGTAAAAACAGAATCTACACTGTAGCATCTTCTGAGGATGTTGGTCCCTGGCATGTCTTGTCAATTGTCTTCTCATATTATACTTTGCACCACATGCAAAGCAGAAGAAAGTTATCTGAAGTATAAAAATACTATTTTGAGAATACATCCAATTTAAACAGACAGCACAGTCGACCAGTACCCATTACTTGCATACTTTAGTAAGTATTTATAATTAAATTTTGTTTTGGCATCCTATTCAAAAATGAAACACATTACTTTCTTTTTACACACAACAATATACCTCGCTATGATAAAGTTATATGAACACACGTTCTTAAATTATTCAAACACATTAACTAATTTTCAAAGTTCAAATACGAATTTGAAACACATTTTATTTAATTTTTAGATACCATCGAGAATCAGGGTGTCAACAGTATAGTCAGTACTTTGATTTCGTGTTAATTGACAAGCATATGCATTGTCTTGTTTTTTGACCCAGTTTTGAACATCACCAAAGAATGGTTCTAACCAATCATGATACATAATTTTCCTTTAAGATGTTGCTGTCTTTTTAAGCTTATTTATTAAATCCGATATCACTTCTACAGCAAAGAATGTGCCATCCCAATTCCTTTGTGACTTTGGACTCAGTTTTGGCTTTCCATTAAAAGAATAAAGCCATACTACATCGCCTGTTTTGTATGTGTTCTCGCGTGCCTTAACATCATACTGTCGTTTTTGTTTGTCACTACTTTTAAAAATATTTTGTCGTGCTTTAGTAGACACCTTCCATATGGCTTCCTACATATTTTTAACATAATCATTGAGTGATCCTGTTTCGTCAGAATATTCAATTTTCTGCAGGTGGGAAACATATATCAAGTCAACTGGCAATTGCATTTCTCTGCCTATCATTAGCATACTAGGACTAAATTTAGTCGTTTCATGTTCTAATGAGTTGTAAGCCGTTAAAGACCAGAGAAGTTGCTCCTACCTATCCCTTTGACTTTTACTGATATATTTACTAATTGTATTTTCAAGAGTGCTATTATAACGCTCCACAAGACCATTGCTTTTTGGTCCAAATGATGTAGTCATTGTATTTTTCAATCTTTTACCTAGCCAAAGTTCCTTAAATAACCCTTAAATAATTCCCTATTTATGAGTGCATTGGACAAGGTATTCCAAATCTACAGAAGATATGATTGAATAAATTATCAGCTAGTAACAGTTTCCATGTCTGGCATAGGAAACCTTTTTTCCCATTTAGTAAAATAATCTGTTACAATAACATGTAAAGCATACTTGTTTTTTTGAATATGTAATCGGTGAGGGCCCTTTTATATCCAAGACAACTCTTTCCATTGGAGCACCCACATTATATTGTTACATTTTGCTTTTAACTTTTCGTGGAGGCTATTAGCGTGAAGTGCAAACTATACAGTTTTGCACCCATTTGGTTTAATCTCTATGATTAACTCATTAAAATGTATTTTGTGCTCTAGCTAAAGTTTTGTTTAGGCAAAAGTGGCCGACTTGGATGTCATCGTGTAAAAGAGGGACGAAAGATACCAAAGGGACAGTGAAACTCATAAATCTAAAACAAACTGACAACGCCATGGCTAAAAATGAAAAAGACAAACAGAAAAACAGAAAAACAACAGTACACATGACACAACACAGAAAACTAAAGAATAAACAACACGAACCCCACCAAACACTAGGGGTGATCCCAGGTGCTCCGGAAGGGTAATCCGATCCTGCTCCACATGTGGAACCCGTCGTGTTGCTTATGTGATAACAAACCCAGTAAATAGTCTAATTCGGTACGTCACATTCATGAAAGGGAAAGGGATTGTAGTTACGACGTGAGGAGCATATCTGATATCCTTTGTGAAACGGTTATTCCATAACGGTCAACCAACTCGTGATGGCGTCCCTAAAATTTACGAAGGGATGATATCAGCTTCACCATTTGGAACTATTGGTTTAATAGCTTCCTTGTGAGTAGCAACCCTCTCTAAGAAAATTATGTTAGGACATGGAAGCACGGGGAATATCGTATCAATTGGGAGATATATCCCCCGTGTGCAGGTGCTGCTGGAATGTTGCTACTTAGAATTGGATAGTTGACTATTAGAAAGCTATAGAAAGTTCACACTTAGGAGGCTGAAATCATCTCTTTTGTCGTAAAGTTTTGTTTTCAACCGACCCTTATTGCCAATTTCTAGATGTAAGTCAAGATATGAGGCCGACTTGAATGTCTGCTGTTGATAAAAGGTGAAAAGGGTGAGGGGACACATACTGTTGAACAATAAAGACGAAATCCAATACAGTATATAGAAACCAATTTATTTTTAATAAGTGTCAAGGAATCTGAAATAAAACACCGCTAGTTGCATGTGTATATTGGAAATAGAAAATCTATGATTGCAACGGAAAATAAAATAGCGACGCTCGACTGTGATTTTAATTTTTAATGTATCGATTTCCGAGTTTTCCTTTTAAAAGTCGATGGGCCATTCTAGACTCTCTTACCAGATCAATTTATACCACATTTAGATATATTGATGATGCTTGATCTTTCCATCAACAATCTAAATTCATTTGATTAGGTTTCATTAATATATCCCCCTGAATTGAAATATAAAAGAAATAAGTAATACGGCTCACTCTGGCTATTTTTATACTTTATTTCCAATTGTATTTAAGCTGTCATCTTAGTTCGATAATCAATGACTCACGAGACGATTTATTTTTGAAATTATGAATTGCCTCTACATGAGCAGCAATATACGAACTTCGCCTATGGAATAAACATTTCCGAACCGCTGTTGAATTCAACTTATAATCACACTTTATAAAACTTCATCAGTGACTAAGCAGAGGGATGGAGAAGCATGTATTTGTCTACATTTCATCAGAAGATACCAAGACTTTGATGATACATTTTCCATATCAACCTCACAAATAGTACCTGATGGTTTTGGGTTATTGATTCTACGTTGTTTAGAATCTAAATTAAGTGTTATAATTTGTATATGTCTTAAAAGTTGTATTTTCACTCTTTACTGTTTAGTCATATTTTTGTATTTCCTAATGGCGAAGCTCGGTATATATACATCTCGCAATAATGTTAAAATGCAATGGTCTTCATTCGTATTATTGTCATTTATTTGTATTTCATGTGCTTTGTAGATTTGTGTCTACATGCCATTTACGTATTGTTTCAGCATCGGTCACACCTTAACGGATAGCTCGAACGGGTGCCTATGACGGATAACTTTTTTCAATCCATTCATGTCCGTTAGACGTCCGTTCTTTTCCGTTGGAAGTCCGTTCTTTTCCATTGGGCGTCCGTTCTTATCCGTTAGACGTCCGTCCTTATCCGTTGCTGTCCGTTAAGCATATGTTTTATCCGTCGACGTCCGTTCTGTTTGGAAAAATTTCAGCATGTTCAAAACTTTGAACGGACGTCCAACGAATGAAAAGTCCGTTGACCGTCCCGTAGGCGTCCGTTTTGTACGGTACTCGTCCGTTTCGTTTCCGTTTTGTATCCGTTACGTGTCCGTTGTACATCCGTTGGAGGTTTGAAAGATAAATTTACCAACGGACTTCTACCGAACGTTCAACGAATAAAGCGGATAATGAACGAACGAGAAACGGATGTCTACCTGACGTTTAACGGATTAAATTGACGATGAACGGATCTGAAACTAATAAATGCCAATTGAAAAATTTCACGTCAGTAATGCCAATTCTTAGTATGTCAGATTTCTTAAGGTTCATGAATTCTTATTATTCATAATCGATCTTAGCGTAAGGGCATGTCTTCACAATCAAGCAGCTCTTATCGTCAGGCCAAACTTTGCCCCAAATCGGCATTTTGAAGAACAAACTAAAACCAATTACACAGAAACATTTTGAATATTTATGCACTTTACATGTATTATTATTGTCTTCTTTAATTTTTTCGTATATCTTGTTCATCCATTTTATCCAGTACGCTTCCGTTCGGTGTCCGTTTTATGCGGTACTCGTCCGTTGGATGTATGTTCTGCATGCATTCTGTCCGGTACGTTTCCGTTTCTCGTACTTGCATGTCGATTGTGTTTCCGTTATTCATTCGTTACACGTCCGTTTTATTCGGTCAGTACATCAACGGACTCCCAACGGATAAAAATGTTGTCAACGAACAACTTTTATTTTCATCCGTTAGGCGTCCGTTCGTGCTATCAGATAAAGTGTGACCAATACTCCACAAAGTTCTTTCATTCTTCAGTGATTTTGATTAAACTACAATGTTGACTGCTGTACCCCAAAATTTGACATTTTTATATATTTTTTTGGCTCTTACATTAATGTCAGCATAATGTAATTGTACACGACTGCCATAAATGTGAGAGGGTGAGTGTAACCAGGTATAACCAACCGCATTTTACATAAGGAAATGCCTGTTCCAAGTTAGGGATATGACAGCTGTTTTCCATTCCTTTACTATGCCTAAGCGTTTTATTTTGCGTTTGAATTCCGAAAGTGTACTCATACTTCTTTATATCCACTTCATTTTGGACCCTAGTGAATATTTTTTTTATTTGTAATCGTGCTACATCCACTTTTCTCAATATTTCAAAAAGTATCTTCTTTATTTATTTCAGGCAATGAACTACGGATTGCATTAATAGGAAAGTCAGGTGTTGGAAAAAGTGCCACAGCTAATACAATTCTCGGTGAAGAATGTTTTAAATCTTCTATCGGACTTGCTGCTATAACCCAACGGTGCGCATCGAAGCATTCAAAAGTTCAAGGCCGACATCTTCTTGTCATAGATACTCCTGGTATTTTTGATACAGAAAAGGATCCTAACGTAATTAAGACAGAAATACAAAAATGTATCACAATTGCTTCGCCAGGTCCTCACGTAATTTTATTTGTCATGTCGTTGTCTGAAAGATTTAAAGATGAAGACTATATGTCTCTCATAAAATTCAGTATGTATTTTGGAAAAGAGTTGTTGGATCATGTTATAGTAGTTTTTACACATGCCGATACTATTCAATCGAAAGGTACTTCTCTGGAGAAGCATTTACAAGACTCGCCCGAAAAAATGAAAGAAGTAATGACATGTTGTGGGAATAGAAGAATAGCTTTCAACAATAAGTTTGACAAAGTTGAAAGTGAATCTCAGGTTGGTTATTTACTTAGTATGATAGAAAACTTAACAACAGGCAATAAGCATGCATATTATGTCAATAAAAATTTTGAGCTAGCCGAATCTGTAATTAAGGACAGAGAACGTCAAATGGAAGATCAGCTAAGGAAAGAATATAGTGAGTTAATGATACAGTGTCGAAACATCGAGAATGAAATCAATGAAATGAACACTATAAGACTTGAACTGGAGAAGACGTTATCAGATATTCGGAAGCCATTACGAGATTGGTTTGAAAAGTGTGATCAGCACAAACATCATTCTCAAACACGGGACTTATTTATTAAAGACTTCAGACTGGATCTGCAACCAGTAAGTAATTTCTTTGAACATTTTATTATAAGAAAAACACAATTATTATTATATTCAATTCCCTATGCATAGATATTCGAGAAAGAGTGTTTCGCTGAAAATGTTATAAAGAAGATTATTTTATTTTATTGTTTGTTTGTAAAGTATTTTAAATTAACCATTTACAGCCATAAATATATTACCCGTCTTTTGTGTTTTTTCAATTCATTTGTCAATATAACTTACTTTAAATTAAATTAAATGATAATTTGAATTTTACAGCATCGCCGTGAAATTGAGGACAAGATACAGAAACCATAAAAGGACCCCGTGTTGTTGATGAATGATCAAAACTCAAAACCAAGATATGCTGAAATCGCTTATGTTTTCAATAGATAATATATAACAGCAATGTCATCGGCATTGTAACAAATTTGTTCATATTATGTATGCCTAAAATCATTTTAAGTTTAATTAATAAATATATCTTAAACGCAGATTATGTCGAACCTTGAGTGTTTAGCCAGTTTTCCCCCATATCTTTTATATATGTTATGGATACATAAGTTCAATGTTATGCATTAGGGTAATTGCAATAAGTATAACAATGTGTAATGCCAAAATCTTATTCATATGTTTATTGTATTGTGACTACAGTTAGACATCTGACAAGACAATTTCGTATTTTTATAGCTGCCTGCTCATTTATCTATTTTTCCTGTGCTAACTTTCAATGAACTAGTGACCTGTTTATGCACATCAAATATTAACTCCGGTTTCGCTTTGCTATTTCAACTCTTATAGAGAAATTTATAGATAATGTAGTTTGGAAGACCTCCTTCACTATTATGGGTGACGTTTTGCAGGTCAAATATATAATTGAAACCCCTTCAATTCTTATGCTCAGTGCTATATTTGTTAAAGATTTATAACAAACCACATATTATTGCAAATATTACAAATACCCTGATCTATATCACAAATTATGCTCGAATCACGCAAAACAAACTTTAAAGTTAAATTCAGTTTGAAAGTAAACACCAACTCTGTTTCCAAGTTTGTTTGATGCAGCAATAGACCACTTTCGAGTTCATCCGTCACCGGAAAAAACTCGTCAATTATACGCGCCTTTATCACCGTCATGTGTGCGTTTAGGGGCGTCGTCACTTCCTTCCAATGTTGAGCGAGTGGTTGGAAAACTATAATTCTATATTGTACGAATTATTCGGCAAATTGAATTCTCAAAATTGACAATCAACACTGCTGTCATTAGGGAATTGTCAGTAAGTACCTACAGAGCAACCATTATTTCTAGTTTATCCTGCACAAAGACGATCACCAAGACGCTTGATGAACGTAAATAGTGCAGGGATACAGGCGAGCCCCTCTATCTGGTAAATGACGTCATAAAGGCGTGCATAATTGACGAGTTTTTGCCGGTGACGGATGAACTCGAAAGTGGTCTATTAAAGACATATTTCAATCGTACGTTCATACACATAAAAGATTTATGTGTTTAATACCTGCAAATGAAAACTTATTCTACATCAGTAAAACTTCTCGTTTTCCTTCAGACATTAAACTTCATTTGGTAAATTGTTTAAACCTAGATCATATGTCAGGGTAATGAAAAGTAAGTACTAAATAATCAGCATGTAATTAGCACAGTTATGAGATTTAAAACCTTTTTCCCCCGAGGGTAATGATATCAACAGACCATTAGTTTTCCCTATCGTGCTTAAACAATATATAATAAAAATTGACAGTTAAGAAAATGTTTAACAACTCAAAAACACATATGCATATATTGTCATATCCGTGTTTTGTTTCTTATTATGCAGAGCTTTCGGTTTTGACGCTATTCAACTCCGTAATTTAATTTACATTCTAACTCTTCCGATTCGAGTGACACTGATGATTCATTTGTAGCCAGCCTCGCGCTTTAATCTAAGCCTGGTATATCTTGTTCTTGCATACTCAATATTTTGTTTACAAAAATCAGATAAAAAACAATTTGTGAAACAAGACAGTTAGTCAAACTTTCCTTGATTTGGAAAAACGAAACTGCATTGATCGAAAAGTAAATATCATGACGACAGGTAAACATACCTATTACATGTATAACTGTATCATTTTAAATTATTAACCTTGAGTTAGATCAAATGGCACATAAACAATTATAATAAAAGGAGACATTATAAAGAGTTCTCTATTGGATAGATATTTCCAAACAATGAAAAGCTTAACCCATCAAGTTAACTAGCTCCATTATTTTTTCTCATATACTAGTATGATGTTTCAGTAAACGTTGCAAAGCATTTAAGCTAGAGTGTGTCTTTCATTTGATCCTGTCGTAAACGTCATTTTTATATTCAGTTAATAGTACGGCGGCTTTGTGAAAAATTGTGCACATCCTGCCACAAGCATGAAATTTGGCATAGACCTTCCTTAACTATTTCTCTTTCATTTCAGATAGGGAGGCATTTAAAAAAAAATGTCTCACTTCCGGTCAAAATCTAAATTGGCGGACATCATACTTTAATTCGCCCAAAATCGAAGGCTAGTATGTGAAAAGGTGTTATTAACATGCTTCTATCATAATATTTGGTACACACCTTTGTTTTGTACTACTTTTTGATATAAGATATAGATAAGATGTCTTTAAAAACCCTACATCCGGTAAAATCCAACATGGCGGATATAGTTCTAGAATAAGCTTATTTTTAGGGAGGGCATTTGAAATGTGTTTTACAGTATTGTTTCTATCATTATATTGTGCAGGATCCTTTCTTTTGTGCTTCTTGTGGATACAATGTATAAGACATATGTCTTTATAACAAACCCTTACTTCCGGTGATATCCAATATGGCGGACATAGAATTATTAATAATTTTTCATTTTAATATTAAATTTTTTTCAAAATGTAAAAAAATGTGTTTTTTTTAGCTGGTCATTAAACATTTGGCTGTAAGTCATCCTGAAAACCACTAATTCTATTCAGCTTTATATGTTTAAATACAAAATTAACACTTCCGGTGAAAGAAACCCAATGAGTCCTCAATCAATATCTTCGATGGAGAGTTTTGGATAGATCGATAAAAGCAAAATAAAATCATTCAAATTTCTTTAACATCTTAAGAATGACTTATTAATGGGTGCAAATACAGTAACAATCGTAGACCTTATTTTCAAAATTTACAAAGATCTTGGTATTGTTTCTTACATCTAATAGTATAATGTACAAGCTCATAATAAGATGTAGAGGCCTCACAATGATTTGTCCAAAAAGGTTCCCATGGATTATATTTTTCCCTTAGCCATTCATAAGCGATAGACTAGTTAGCATAGGAAACAGTACGAAGCTTGTTACTCATTTGCATCCGCCATGGTATATTGCACGTTTTACTTGCTGAAAAAGACTAGACCGAGTCGTGGGAATAGCCTCAATAAGTATTTCCTTTTCCAAAAACACATTTTTGTTCTTGCTTCGTTAACCCCATCTAATAAGTTTGTTCGATCTTACAACAATACCACGTATCGTTCTGTCAATGACATTGTCAAAATCCATATCTGATGATATAGGCTGATCAATCATCCTTCTAAAGGATAGAGTCACATCTTTAAACACCAACCATGTCACCAACGCAGTTCCCTTTTCATCAAACGTGTAATCTCTCAATGCCTTGAGTATTTGAAAGGTCATGGATAGATATATATCTGAAGCTTTTTCCACTTCCAAATGCAAGCAAAAAAAAAAGTTTGTCTGCCCTTGTGTCACTGAAAAGCGAAACAGCAATGACAGCAACATCAGTATCGACTGTTCGAGTCATGACTCAGTTTAATCGGTTTTTCACTACATCAGACACATGCAACCTGATTCAAGTTTCATCCTCTTCACGTGAACATTATGCTAAGCTTGAAAAATCACCATGTGGTGGATAACACAGAACATCCTGATAATTCTTAAAATGTATTGAGCAAGACGTTGCAAATGAAAACTTAAAAGTTCTTTCTTATTGTCATAATCTTGATTTGACTCTGGATTAGTCTGTGTATCCCCTGTCCCCTAAATGTAGCTCTTGCTTCTTATAACAAATGATCAGGATATTCTAGCTTATTTACCTCGAGATGTATTTCAAGTGTATCACCATGTTCACATTAAGAGGCTGACAATAGAATCATGATGCATGTGTCTGATGCAATGAAACACGAACTTGCACGAGTCATGATTCGAATAGTCGTTACTGTTTCACTATTCAGTGACAGAGGTAGACGAACTATGAATTGTGTGTGGGAGGGGGCAACAAGCTGTGGATAAAAACATATAAATGACCTTTCAAATGCACCTGGCAATGAGTGATTACACACACTTATTGTGATCCATCTCTTTACCAGTTGTGATATGGTTCTCTGAATGCTTGTAAAGGAAAAAAGACTGCGTGGGAGACATTGATGGCATTTGAAGATAAAACTTTGACATAAAGAATGATGATTATTCAGCCTGAGTCACCGAGGTTTAACTGTAAGATCACACAAACTTATCAGAAGGGGTTAAAATGGTTAACGAATAAAGAAAAAAACTATTTGCGCATAAGGGAAGACTAATGGAGGATCCTCTCAACTATGTCTAATTTTTGCAGCATGCAAAACGTGCAATATACATAGGCAGGTATTTAGGGGACAAGCTTGAAATTGACTCTTTTGCTACCCAGTTCAGGCGCTAGAGGATGGCGAAGGGACAAAGAGGATCACTTTTAAATAACTCTTTCGAAGGCCTAATAATTTTGTCAGAAGCTTGTACATTGTAGATGTACTAGGGCATGCGGTTCAATGCCAAAAAATGCAAGTCAAGCATAACCCGTACCTAGGCCTCAAATGGACCACCCACATATTAAACGTTGCAAATAAATCAATTAAACACTCGGTTTTCAAAGAAGAAACTTGACATACTCCCCACAAGATTGTTAAAAAACAGCTGACAACTTGCTCGTTGATCAACGATGGAATTTGGAGCCATAGTATGTGACCCCTACACGGTAACATACATAAGCAGGCTAGAAACGATACAACGTCAAGCGGCAAGATTTAAGACAATATATAAATAGTCAAGAGAGGACGGGTGTGTCTCCAACAAGTTTGCCCAACTGGAACTACAAGACCTCCAGACAATTGCAAAACGAACAAGCTAGAAGTTGATATTTATGTACAAAGTGGATTAGGGCCTGATTCGCGCTATTGAACTGGACGAATTTCTCAAAAAGCACGTCCTAAGAGAAACATAACTGCCAAGAATGTCGAAGAATACCACGCAAAAAATATTGTGACATTCCACTAAAAAAACCACCACAATACTCAAATTCATTCTTTGTAAAGACAGTGATTGCGTCCAATCAGTCAGACGACACTGTAGAGTGCGCATCAATCGTAGAGAGCGTCAAATCTGCTCTAGGGTCTCGTCAATAAATCTTTATATTAAAGCCAGAATTGGTATCGACAACGTATTCATACAGCTACAGATACAGAAGATGTCGCGATCGTAAAAAAATGAATATTAAAATAGAAATTGATCTTCCTATGTCCGCCATTCTGAATATTACCGGAAGGAAGGTTTTTAAAGAGATATGTCATATAAATTGTATCTATGAAAAGCACAAAAGAAAGATTCCTGCCCAATGTAAGGATAGTAGCAATACATTAACACACATTTCAATTACCCTCCCTAAAAATAAGCATATTCTAGTATTATATCCGCCATGTTAGATTTTACCGAAAGTATGGTTTTGGTTTCATCTTATCTATATCATACATCCAAAAGTAGTATATAACAAAGGTTGGTACCCAATATTATGACAGCTGCATGTTAAAAACACCTTTTCACATACTAGCTTTCGATATTGGGCGAATTAAAGTATGATGTCCGCTATTTTTGATTTTTTCGGAAGTGAGACATTTTTTTCAATTGCCTCCCTATCTGAAATAAAAGATTAATAGTTGAGGAAGGTCTATACCAAATTTCATGCTTGTAACAGGATGTGCACAATTCCTCTGAAATATGCTTGTAGCCGCCGGATTTTTTTTGATACAAACCTATAAAGCATCGTTTGTAATAAAATTTTCTTGAATCAACCAAATGAAGAACGTGTAACAAATGGCACGACAAATTTCTTTATATTGCAAGTCAGTTTGATTATCATTGGCAGTTCTTTTGTTGAACAAAGAAAGACATAAATCTACCAACTGTTCTTATTAGGTTTCATTGTAGTAAAACAGGAAAACACATAATTCAACCTATTATAGTTTGATCAAAAAGTGTTTGGGCCTATTGTTTGGTAATAGAGTAAATGGAACTAACACTTTTCGAAATTACTTACTTTCCTCCCTTTAGAATTAATGTTTTGTTTGTTCATTGTATATTTAAAGAGATTTACTAATTTTTACAGATAACCATTAACTTGTTTGTCTGTATGTTAAAACATAACGACAACACGGAATTTAAACAATGCAAATGTCAGACACCGAAATTTAAAATTTGATTAACTAAATTTATCAGGTTCGCGACAATACACGTTTAAACTTAATGTGTAAATCGTGTGTTTGTTTGTACCTCTATTTTTGTTATGTTTAATACTGAAATGTTAGAATTGTATATTTATGTGGGTAGTTTAATGTATGGAGTTACCTAAACATGCATGACAGCAAGTTGTAAAGTATATCGGCGGAAAATCTAGACTGTTGTATGTAATTGATATGGATTTCAAAAATGTCATATTTTTAAGGGGAGAGGAACGAATAAGAAATTATTTTCATAACTTATAGAAGAATTCAAAAACAGAAAAGTATTTAACCGAACAACGTTTACACATTTATTTTTGAAGTTATTTTAGGCGTTGTTCGGTCACGAGGTAAAGAGCGTTCGTTTTTTGGAATTCTTGGATTAGCTAATTTTTTTTTATTACATTGACAATTAATTTTTTTAATGTAAACAGGGTGTAACTTTATTTACCAGAAAAAATGATAAAATAAATACAATTGCATGCTTTTTTAAACATTTGCATAACTGTTAACCCAGTCCACTTCTTTTTCTATATATTTTTGCATGTTGATCTGTTATATCTCCATGATTCACATAGACACTCGACGATAGGATAGCCATTAGTATATATATAAAAAATTAAGAACTTTGTCGTTAAATAAACAGTACTTAACTTCAAGAGGTGTAGTAAAATGTATACGAGTTCAGTGATAATGGACGTCATAATACATTCCGAAATATACACAAGAAACTAAAATTAAAAATCATAACAAAGGCCATAGACTTCTGAATTTGGTTCAACATGTTTTTTCATATCTCAACCCTCCCATATTCCTCTAGTTAATGAAGAAAAACAAACACCACCAATACGCCCAGTAAAAGTAAGTTTATGAGAAGTTCAAGTCAAATGCCAGATCTAGAAAAGGAAACAAAATAAAGTGGACAAAATTACAATAATACATAAGTATAAACAACAAACAACTTGCAAATACTGACATGCCAGCTCAAGACTTCAACTAAACTGATTGAAAGAGAATGTCTTTAGCATGTGAATATCATTAGTTTAGTATTATACCATCATGAAATATATGAGAAGAGCATAACCCGTATCACACCAATAACTGGTTTTAGAATTAATATGTTTATTTCCGATGCAAAGATAGATATAGGAAGATGTGGTGTGAGTGCCAATGAGACAACTCTCCATCCAAATAACAATTTAAAAATTAAACCATTATAGGTTAAAGTACGGCCTTCAACACGGAGCCTTGGCCTATAAGTGAGTCAATATTAAAGCCAAAATATGCAAACTTTAATGACCTGACAACAGTATCGTAACTATATCCCTTCTTAATAAGTCGGTTTAAAGGGTTTGTTAGCTTTTGATGTGAATGCCGACACTTTTGTGCTTTTGTGCTTTGTAAAGAATATTGCTATAAAAAATTGGATGTTAAATACCTGAACGTATAAGATGACTGCATGTTGAATTATATTTACGATATGTCGATTTTAATGATATTCGTGCGTTATGAGCCTTTTTTTCTTTTACAATTACACTTTTATCATTTTATATATCTATGTACTTAAAAATAGCCTAAGTTCTATTTGCTTTTGATAATTTTTTATTGAATGACAATTTTCGAAGATACTAAGTGTTTAAAGTAAATATGAATATCTTCAATTTATCATATTCTACAAAATTCCTTTAAATGAATACAATAAGTTACTGTAAACACATACCATACCCGATCCGCGACGAATGTATTCCCTGTCTACAATAATAATATCTAGTCAAGACTGATACAACGCATAATGATATAAGGGTTCTTTGAGACTCATATTTACGTCAAGTTCAACTAGTCAAGGTACATCGATACGGTAAGTATCTCCCTCACAAATCCAATACGACATATATAAACGGCATAATTTTTATTGAAATTGCTACATTCATCTTAATCATCTAAAATATTATAGAAAGTAAAAAATATATATATATATACCGGATTCTGTGGAAAATTCAAAACGAAAATAATCCGTCATCAGATTGCAAAATCAAACGTTCGTACAAACGAATGGATAACAACTTGCATTTGACTGTCTTATTCTTTACTTTGAACAGGTAATGTCTTATTTAGAAAATGGTGGATAAGACCTTGTGTTATAACTAGCTAAACATCTCGCTTAAATGACAGTCGCTTAAAATTCTATTACATTGACCACATTGTGAGAGCAAAACAAACAGATATATATAATAAGTTAAAATTTTCAAAATATTGGCAAAGTAGTTAATATAGGCAACAGTAGTATACCGCTGTTCAAAAGTAATAAAAGTATTGAGGTATTTAGAGAAAACTAATCGGGGTTGCAAACTAAATCTGAGGGAAGCACATCAACTATTAAAAGGAAAACAAAGAAACAACACAATCACTGAAATTTAACTCATCATAGACAACATGATTTTATATTTCCGCCAGACGCTCGTTTCGTATACAAAAGACTCATCGGTGACGCTCGAATAAAAAAATGTTAATAAGGCCAAATAAAGTACGAAGTTGAAGAGCATTGAGGAGACCAAAAATTCTTAAACATTTTTGCTGAATACAACTAATGTAGTATATTCCTGAGGTAGAAAAGCCTTAGAACTTTAGAATTCAAAAAATTGTTAAGAATTAATTTATAATTATGAACATATCAATGCTAACTGAGTGAAACAAAAAGAAACGACAATACATCATATATAGAAACGACACATCGGACAGAAAAATACATTAAAAAAGAAATATAATTATAGTACATTTAGACAGAATAACGAACTATCCGTCACACGAATGTATCAACGCCACAAAAGTGAAGTCACAGTTAAATATCTAAAAAATTGGATATAAATCAAGATAACGTTAGTATTTATGTTATTTTATGTATTTTATAACAATTACAAGAACAAATAAATCATGTACATTATAACTACATACAGTTGGTTTGACTAAAATCATATCAATGAACTGGGTGCATAGTTATCTTACTTTTACATCCAAATAGAAAACAAAAATATAGAAGTCCAAGCTTACATTTAACAATATTCGATCAGAATTACAAAAACAACATAATAACTAAATACGTAAATGTAAACAATGCGATTGCACATTCAGAAAAAAACATTCATATTCGGGGAATAGTTTATGTTTGGTAAAACCAGATGACAAAAAACTGTAAACCACAGTTTTAAACGTGATAAAAAATGTGCTCATTCAGTTTAGACACTGACACATCGTATGGATTAACCAATTTGTAATGGTGTCCATAAAATTTGTGGAGGGTCAGTTTTAACCTTTCTTCCTCATAACTTTGTTGGAGCAGTTTCTGCGCATTGTTTAAACATGCAAGAGCATAACGAATCAATTGATATATGTTAACACCATACGATAGGACAGAGGGTATTTTATTGCTGACGAAATTTATAATTTGGAAGTTGAAATCGTCCCGATCATCAGATTGCACAATCAAACGTTCACACAAACGAATGGATAACAACTTTCATTTGACTGTCTTATTCTTTACCTTGAACAGGCAATTTCTTATTTAGAAAATGGTGGATAAGACCTGGTGTTATAACTAGCTAAACATCTCACTTAAATGACAGTCGCTTAAAATTCTATTACATTGACCACATTGTGAGAGCAAAACAAACAGATATATATAATAAGTTAAAATTTTCAAAATATTGGCACAGTAGTTAATATAGGCAACAGTACATGTAGTATACCGCTGTTCAAAAGTAATAAAAGTATTGAGGTATTGAGAGAAAACTAATCGGGGTTGCAAACTAAATCTGAGGGAAGCACATCAACTGTTAAAAGGAAAACAAAGAAACAACACAATCACTGAAAATGAACTCATCATAGACAACATGATTGAAATTTTATATTTTTGCCAGACGCTCGGTTCGTATACAAAAGACTCATCGGTGACGCTCGAATAAAAAATTGTTAATAAGGCCAAATAAAGTACGAAGTTGAAGACCATTGAGGAGACCAACAATTCTTAAACATTTTTGCTGAATACAACTAATGTAATATATTCCTGAGGTAGAAAAGCCTTCGTACTTTAGAATTCAAAAAAATGTTAACAATTATTTTATAATTATGAACATATCAATGATAACTGAAGTCAACACAAAAGTCAAACAAAAAGAAATGACAATACAACAAATATAGAAACGTCAAATAGGACAGAAACATACATTAAAAAATAAACATAATTATAGTACATTTAGACAGAATAACGAACTATCCGTCACACGAATGTATCATCGCCACAAAAGTGAAGTCACAGTTAAATATCTAAAAAAATGGATATAAATCAAGATAACGTTAGTATTTATGTTATTTTATGTATTTTATAACAATTACAAGAACAAATAAATCATGTACATTATAACTACATACAGTTGGTTTGACTAAAATCATATCAATGAACTGGGTGCATAGTTATCTTATATTTACATCCAAATAGAAAACAAAAATATAGAAGTACAAGCTTACATTTAACAATATTCGATCAGAATTACAAAAACAACATAATAACTAAATACGTAAATGTAAACAATGCGATTGCACATTCAGAAAAAAAACATTCATATTCGGGGAATAGTTTATGTTTGGTAAGACCAGATGACAAAAAACTGTAAACCACAGTTTTAAACGTGATAAAAAATGTCCTCATTCAGTTGAGACACTGACACATCGTATGGATTAACTAATTTGTAATGGTGTCCATAAAATTTGTGATGGTTCAGTTTTAACCTTTCTTCCTCATAACTTTGTTGGAGCAGTTTCTGCGTATTGTTTAAACATGCAAGAGCATAACGAATCAATTGATATATGTTAACACCATACGATAGGACAGAGGGTATTTTATTACTGACGAAATTTATAATTTGGAAGTTGAAATCGTCCCGTTTGTCATAGATGTTAGAGTGAAGTCGTCCATCTGTGTCAAATTTGAGGAAAAGATCAAGGTATGAAGAAATAATTCTAGTATCAGTAGTATCCCTAATTTTAAGTTCACTGGAATATATGGGTAAATCAGTCATAGGACATCATCAGTATATCGCGCAAGTTGCTTTTTTTTTCTTTTTTCTTTTTTTTAAGGAACTGAATGAATTCTGCTTCACACGTGTACAAAAACAAAATGGTCATTGGGTTATAATCTTATTCACTATAACAAAAAAATTAAATCAAAACCCCCAAAAATATATATCCTATTTTAGTTTACCTCGATAATATTTGTTATTTTTGAATTACTTTGCTAGTACATATTCTTTAAAATTTTCTTCTCTTTTAGCAAAACTATTGAAAAAAAAATCTGCAAAATACGTTGAATTTTTCTGAGGTAATACGTAGGCCTACATGTTTGGGGATAAATGTAACGTTGGTTTGCTGTCATCTTAATCCATACTATTCAAATTCTTTATTAAAGGATTTATTATAACGCACAATAATTGTTTTAACTTCTTCTAAAAAGTCTTTAAAAATGTAGCAGTCTATATGAACATACTGAGATTAAGATTTTTATCTGTTCTGCAAATCACTACTTGTTTATTCTTTCGCACTCCATGGTACATATTTTCGTATTTAACTAAATCAATATATATCTAACATTTATCATTCAAAATACACAATTTAACTTGACAAGTTAATTCCTTTACATGTAATTTTATCAAACATTGGAGAAAATCGACATAGTGTAAGTGTTTGGGTAGAATAGGTAAGTTGCATTGTTTATTTTTAAACGAAAAGCAAGAATACTTATTTGATCATATTTGTTTTCATTTTGTTATTTTCCTCGTTTATTTAAATGATCTAATAGAAAATTTCATTATACGATACCGCAGCTTGTGGAGGTATCTTCCCCGAGAGTTACACCATCCCAATAGTCTGCACTTCTGTGAATATATGAACAATTATTGATATTGTGATAAGGCCACACCAATTTGATTCCTTGTTCGACGGACCCGCCCGCACCTATTTTTCTCAAAACAGATTTTTTTTTTTTTTTTTTATATTCCCGCTTCCCGTATCCGGAAATTTAATCATGTCCATTTCCCGCACCGTTTTTTTGGTAAATATTATGAAAATATCAACATTTGTTTTTAAAATCATAGTCTAACCTTTATATAACGATTTTAAACATAAAAGCACACACCACACTTCTTAAATATCTGTGGGAATATTTGTTTCAGCATGAAACCTATTTATCCAAAGAAGGAGTGCTCCGATATAAATTTATAAAAGCGGAAATATATACCGGTAAAGAACGAAACATTGGTTTCTTTCCCCTTACTTATATTCCCTATCAAAATATGTTCGTTGTTAGAATAAAGTACAAAGAACTTCTGAAGGATTTGCCTTCAACGGCAATTATATTGTATGCTGGCGAAACACAACTATCCATAGCCGCTGCATGTTTATGCACCTGTCCTGATTGATTCAGGGGCCTGTCGTTCAGCAGTTATCGTTTATTGATGTTGTTCATTGGTATTTTCCCGTTTGCATATTATTAGATCGTTGGTTTTCCTGTTTGAATTGTGTACGCTAATAATTTTGGGGCCCTGTATAGCTTGTTGTTTGGTCTGTATCAAAGCCCCATGTAAAAGGTCGTACTTTTACCTGTGTTTGTTATTATCAGGTTAAGAACAACCCTCCCTCAGACAAGGGGTCATTTTACTTATGTAAAAACGAAAATAGAAATACCAAGGATTTGTATAGTTCTTCTATTCAAAACCTTTGAAAACTTAGAATTTTGTACTAAAACACCAAGGAGAGTTACATCATATTTTAAACAACTATTACTAAAAGAGGGGTCCACTTATTTTGAATAATATTAAACTGTTAAAGTAAATGTGTTAACATGGTTAAAGTCCAGGAATAGTACAAAATTCTTGGACATGTTTTGACCATTTAATATGAGATAGATGTATAGTTTTTTGAGAAAACATGAGCCCTTTTGTACAAAAAAATATAACTTATATTGATTACTCATAAAACATGAAAAAAGGGATATTTATAACATTAAGGGGTTGCCACCAAACTGAATATGACTCGGATGGAGAATTGTCTCATTGTCAGTCACACATTCATAGACCAGATTTAATTATTTCTTGGTAAACAGGGAAAAAATACTTCAGAAATTAAAGAAATAACAAAGTACAAGTGATTAATCAAGTTTTAATATTGTCGAAACCTACTATTTTATGTTTACAAAAAAAATTATAATCGCTCGCCTTTACTTTTCAAGCTTCGCCTCAAGAATTCGCAAAATAAATATTTTTTTATTTAAATTTTCAAATCGCTCGCTCGCCCCAAATTTTGGAGTCCAAAAATCCGTAGAACAAGAAATTAAATTGGTGTGGCCTAAGTACAAATAAAATGTTTACAATTTTTAGAATTTTTCGATAATCTATGGATTTCTATCCCAGGAACAAACTGCCTGTTCTGTGTTTAGCAAAATTTTCGGATCTTCATCCGGTCTGCAATGCTTTTTGGATTCGTTCTTTATTTGCATTCTTAAATTTAGACCGTCAGTGATACACAGTGTAGATACTATTCTGTACGCTATCCGGAAGTCGCGATTTTCGAAGCGATGATTTCAAACTGGCTAACAGAACGGTTTTGTTTTGGTGCTTTTTCTCATCATTTGTTTACTCCTATATCTATAAAGTGCTTTGCACATCTTTAATGTATGTATAACATCATAAATATGAGTAACTGTAACAAAAAAATGCAAGAGAATATAAAATATACGTGTGCATCACACCAACTTCATAGAAAAAAGTGAAATCGATGCACAATTTTTGCTCTCGTATTACAAAGCAAATAATCCCCAAGGGTGACTGGGGTATAGAAATATGGTCACTTGGTCTTCTCCCGACCGGCAGTAAAACGCTTGCCGAAGTGGGGCGTCCGTATGGCTGTGCGGGATGTATCAAGTTCGCAGTCACGTCCGGTCAGATGGGGACGTTAAATCCGATGCCTCGTGTAAAGAGAGTGCCACGCTCTTTGCACGTTAAGAACCCTTGCAACAACTCTTTGAGGGGTCCGTAGGTGACCTGTTGCAAGGCAAAATTTCTGTCCCTATCCAATATACCCTCCTTTTCCAGTGGCAGTCCAAATTTCTCCGACCATCATCCCAGATGGCCTCTATTGTACCAACCTACCTATTGTATTTATTGTGAACTTGTCCTCGTCCTGAATATGCATGAAATATTTGCCACTGGACGTTAAGCAACCAACAATCAATCATACAAAGCAAATAATATTTTATTGCAAATATTTGCATCAATTTACAAGTAAACATATACGGTTTCAATATTCTTACCGTATTCAAGTAAAATGTTCGTATTTCAAATAAAAAACTATGCTTTCCTTGAGGATCCCAAAATAAATTACTGTACGATCAGTCTAAAAGTGACTGTATTCTAGAAGCGATTTCAGATTTTTTGTCTGTATGACCAGTCGTGATTTTGAAGAAAACAAACAACGACAATTTGAAGGTATATTTGTATCTTTGTGATATTATGATTGTGTCCATGGAACTATAACGTGTAATATCTTTCATCAGACAATACAAATATAGTTTTGATAATTTTTGTAGACGACAAAATAATTATATTTTTTTTTCCGTCAGTCTTATCTAAAATAAAATGTCTAAAAAGCAATACACGATTGTATTAGTGTGTCGTTGCAGTTATCTGTTTAACTATTACATTTTTAAAGACTATGTACACCGTCTGTTGTTGACCAATTGGTGATAACATACATCAAGCTTGTCTCTTTTAAAATGACAAAAAATAGATAGAGAAAGCTTTGTTTAAAAACTTTAGGTATTGAGGAAAAAATTAACGAAATTATATCCCGCCACTTCTATAGTAAAAAATTAACCACCAAAAAAACTAAATAATAGGTGCACAGGGGCATAATTTAAGAACGAATATGAGGAAGTTTAATTAATATATGGTAAGTTTTTGAAAGTTGCGTATAGTAAATGAGTACCACCCAATAAGGTAGTGGAAAAGTACTTATCATGGAAAAAGTAAACTGCTGAATTTTCGAAAAATCAAAATGAGAGGTGCACAATTGAATTAAATGATAAGGAATCTGAAAAAGATTTATTAAGTTATGACAAGTGTCTGAAGAAAGTTGTGGATATAGAATAGGTACGCCCAATATAAGGTTATGACAAAGTCCGTATTTTAGATATAGAAACATCAAAAATATGTTTACCAAAAATTTGAAATAGAAGGTCTATAATACATTAATTGATTAAAAATGGAGCAATTTTAGAAAAGTTTAACAATTGGTTTTGGAGGTCACGGTTGGAAATACCTGATGGGTGCCCTCATATAATGCAATGTTCAAGTCCGTATCTTATATAAAGAAACCCCATAAAAGATTTTAAATAAAATTCGAAATACATTCCTTTTTTATATGAATAAGGCCGTTAATTTTCTCGTTTGAATTGTTTTACCTTGTCATTCCGGGACCTTTTATAGCTGACTTTGTGGTATTTGCTTTCCTCATTGTTGAAGGCCGTACAATGACCTATTTTTGTAAATGTATGTGTCATTTTGGTCTCATGTGGACGGTTGTCTCATTCACAATCATACCGCATCTTCTTTTTTATATTATCATTTATGATACGGAATCCGAGAAAAAATAATAAATAGTTATACCAGTGACGGATTCAAGAAAATTGGGATCTGGCGGTTTGAAACTCTTTTTTAACTTTCAATGCATTTGTATGGGAACATGTATTTGGAATCCTCTTTTCTCCTGGATTGGCACCCCTCTCCATTTAAAAATGTCTCGAAATTCCAATGTTTATTAAGTGGTTTATGAGGAGATGCGCTTACAAAACCGGCGAAACATGTTGTACTGGTCCAACGGACGAACGGAAAGACGGACTTCATTATCACTATAAACCACCGCTTTACAAAGTGGTGTACAATTGAGTGTGAAAGAGACAGATCTACATCCAAAAACAAAGTGAAGGAACTGTGTATATGCGCCTCGAATGTTTGTAAATACATGCATTTTTATATAACAATTAAATCTGTGTGTTTGTACAATTTAAAGTATAACGGAGGACATTTATGAAACTTAAATAAAACAAAAAAACAAAACATTCAAACATCCTAATACTTAATGTAGTAAGTCGAGTACACCCTTCCAAGCTAAAACATGTTTGATAAGTTTTCAGGATGTGAATTTATTAAAATATATTTGTGTTATTTAGAAAAATGCCATCTTCTAATGAATCGTAAATAACTTTGAAATCACCACTAGAATACAGTGAAATAACGACTGATCATACAGTTTCAAAATATACAAGCGAGACTGATCGTACAGTGAGAAATTCAAACAAGTGTAATTTTCTTACTTCTGGCTTCAAAGATCTGGCTGAAACTTTTACCATCACTTGAAATATACTTTATTTAGTTAATTAAGTCTGGTTTTTACGTTAATTTGTACAGTAAGGGAGCAAAAAGATTGTTTTTAGGTTCACAGACTGATTTTGCTTAGAGATGCACTTGAAAATCTCTTGATTAAGGCAAAGATATGAATAAAGAATGTGCTAAATTTATTTATAAACCATTTGTGAATATTGATGTCAGCTGAATTAATCATTAAGCAATGTACAGATGAACATCTTACCGTTTAATACAGTACATTGTATATCCAAATGTGATCCAAAAAGTTCTCGCTTCGAAAATCGCGACTTCCGGATAGCGTACAGAATAGTATCTACACTGTGTGATAGGTCTTTTGTTGTCGAAATGTCCTTCAGGCGTTAAAAATATTTTGCACAACGTTCTAGATCTGAGCGTCACTGTTGCGTGCTATGTGGAAGAAGTACGCGACTAGCGTAACAAAGCTTGCTACCTTTGACTATTATTTACACCACATGGTCGATGCAACTGCTGGTGGGCATTTCTTCCCCGGGTATCGTCACACTAGTAGTCAGAACTTCGGGGTCGCCATATCCGTTATATGGTAATTGTTATAAAATTACTGTTTACAAAAGTATGAATTATTCAAATACTAAGGATTTTTTTTTTTATCTATTACCTTAGTTGAATTTGGCAAAACGTTTTGGAATGTTTGATCCTAAATGCTATTCAACTTTATTCTTGTGCAGCTATTAAACTTTTTTTTATCTGAGCGTTACTGATATGTCTAATGTAGACCAAACGCGCGCCTGGCGTATTAAATTATAAGGTATATTTGATAACTATCAACACCACAGTGTCGATGCAACTGCTGTTGAGTGTCCCCAGTATCATCAGACTTGTAGTCATACCTTCGGTGTTGCCGTATCAATTGTATTGTCATTTTTATAAAGTAAGTATGAATTATTCGAAATACTAAGGATTTGTTTAACCAAAATATAGATTACCGTATCAGTATTTGGCACAACTTTTTGAAATTCTGGGTCCTGCATTCTCTTCAATTTTGTACCTGTTCGGCTCTCAAACTATTTTTATCTAAAGGTCACCATGTCACTGATGAGTCTTATGTAGACAAAACGCCCATCTGGCGTATCAAATTATAAGCCTGTTATCTTTGATAAATTATTATCCCTGCTATTGTCATGGGTTTATTTCCTAAATTTTGGTTGATGTCAATGCTGGTAGATGTCTCCTCATCTCGAGTATCACCAATAGTCAGTTCTTCCACCCCAAGATTATGCTACTTAGCTGTAATTTTCAAAACCTCATGGAACTTTGGCTTTAAAATGGTCTTTAACGTCGTACTTATTTGACTTCTTATATACACTTTTAAATCGATCGACACTGGTGTGTCTTTCGTAGACGAACCACGCGTCAGGAGTACATAACTTTAATAATGGTATCAATAATTAGTTCATAATATCGATCTCAAGTTGGATATCTTTTGTATGAATTTTACAGACACAAATGAAGAAATATCTTGTTGTATTTTTATTGAAATTTACTTATATACTCCATAAAAGTTAATGGCATTTCTGCATTTTATATTGACTTGATCATCAAAAAGATTATATGAAGATCCGAGGTCGGGCAGACGAAAGCAGTATATGAATCAAATGAAACGCAATTGCCTTTGTATAAGGCTGTTTTGTCTTAACACTATGTTTTTGTTTGAGAATATAAAATACAATCAATAAATCAGTCAAACTGTTTTTACGCGTAGACAAAGTTGTGATAATTGTTCGGTTGTGTAAACTAAGTTGAATGTATTTCATTGATAAATTAGTGCGAATTTAAAATCAATGCGACACAAATGCTAAATATTGTCAAGTTTGAGGCGATGTCGAGATCAAAAAAAAGTTTAATGCAATAACAGTTTACATTGAATGTTCTTGGACATCAATGAAGATAAATTTGTTGTCGGAATGCGCACCAAGTGCGGAAACATTGGAACTGTTCACGTTGATATTAATCATTGATGGCTTTATATGCTGGTGAACTGTTAGTCCAGAGAGCGATCACAAGCCCAGTAGCCAATATTTCTGTATTAGCATACCAGGCCTCGTAGTCATAAAACTTTCGAGTCAGTTTTTTGTACTCATCCTCCAAAATCAACCAATCAAAATGCTGGATTTCAAGTTCGAGCATGATTTTTGTGCACTGAGCAAAGTTTTATGACTTCAACCCCAGACTAGTAAGAATTACATCATAACTTTCATGAAAAATACGGATATTTTAACATAAGAATTTGTTGTGACAAAATTAAAAAAACAATACCTGCTATAAAGGAATTATTATTAGAGAATAATACATGGCAAAATCCGTATCATATGTCGTATCATCCCGAGACATCAAGATCAGCCCAATTGCCTTTAGGTTAGAGGAACGAGATTGATCGAGGATGGTACGGTATGTGATACAGATTTTGCCATGTTTTATACGCTTTACCGTATATTTAAACAGGAGATTATTATATTATAAGAACTGGTTTCTGATCCATAGCACTGGGTTACCTTCAGTTCTACTTTTGTCTTGTTTCAAAAGCCTTTAAAGAACTGCTCAATTACTTATCCGAAGTACCTGGGTTACCTTTAAGTGTGCCAAAAAATATGAAAACTTGACGTTCGTGACGTCACATACCAAACAATGACGTCATTCAATAAATTGCGTCCCGTCCGAATGACCGTTCTATTGGACCTATTTTGAGGAAATTTTTTCTTGAGATTACAGAAATAAAAACTGACTTTATGTAAAACAAAATAAAAAATTGGGGTGTGATAAAGGGTATGCGAAAAAGGGTGCGCATCAACATTGTGCGATATGGATTAAACAGCAGGCTATTTATCAAATATGCAAAACTACTGTATTTACTACAAGACATAGGATAAATCTCGGTTATGCAAATCTCTGATGTATTGCCTGTCTTTGTCTATACATTTTGTCCTTTTAAGCTGATGTGATCTTCATATTTTTCATAAGATTTGGTTTTAAATAGTGTGATCTCGGGCATATGAACTGAAGAGAAAGTTATTGTTGAAATGCACACCAAGTACAAAACATGGGTATATCACCAGTATCTAACATCTGACAATTAGTCAAAAACAAATTCAGCGAATATTTGATTGATATGTTTCAGCTATTGCTTTGGACATTTGAAAAGGGACTTTCCCTTTGAAATATTCTCGGAGTTCGGTATTTTAATCATTTTACTTTTTAATAAGTATGAAAAGTTATATGTTAGATATACAACGATACGATAACCTTATATTTTGAAGGTAACAACGGATAAGGGTTTAAACAAATTTTTACATCTTTTAAATTAATCTCAGTCTTAACCGATATGAATACAAAGTCAACAAAAAAAAGAACACATTTTTATTGATAACTAAACGTAGGTCAAAGTATCTTTAATTCGTGAAATACGAGACAAATTCACGGAATCCTTTAAAATGTCTCTAACAGTGGTGAGCCTTCTCTGTTTTTTTCTTCTTATGATTTTACATGGCCTATTATGATGATTATGTGATTACCAAACAAAATATTTCATAACTATATGATTATTTGATATTTTTTATTAATTTTGTATCTTGTTAAAAATAAATTAATGATTGAGTGATCATATTGACAAAATATTTGGGATTATGTGATTAATTGGACACCCTCAAGAGATCCGAATTGATAAATGAAATACCACGTTCAATAGAATATGTAACAGTAAAATTAAAAACTGGAATTTTAGAGTTCATAGTAAATTTAGATTGATTGATTGATTGATTGTTGGTTGCTTAACGTCCAGTGGCAAATATTTCATGCATATTCAGGACGAGAACAAGTTCACAATAAATACAATAGGTAGGTTGATACAAAAGAGGCCATCTGGGATGATGGTCGGAGAAATTTGGACTGCCACCGGAAAAAGAAGGTATATTGGATAGGGACAGAAATTTGGCCTTGCAACAGGCCACCTACGGACCCCTCAAAGAGTTGTTGCAAGGGTTCTTAACGTGCAAAGAACGTGGCATTCTCTTTACACGAGGCATCGGATTTAACGTCCCCCTTCTGACCGGACGTGACTGCGAACTTGATACATCCCGCACAGCCAAACGGACGCCCCACTTCGGCAAGCGTTTTACTGCCGGTCGGGAGAAGACCAAGTGACCATATTTCTATTCCCCAGTCACCCTTGGGGATGTAAATTTAGAGAACTTAATATTGAAAATTTTTGTAATATAAACTGTACTTTTAGTAAAAATTATATTAAGAATATTGAAAGTAATGTTTTTGATATGTACAAGAGAAAATGGTGTAATGATTTAAACACAAATGATCGCAGTAAACTGCGTACATATAGATTATTTAAACAAGAATATTATAAAGAACATTATTTAAGTGTTCATATGCCAGGAAAATATAAAAAGTAAAAACACAAAAATACCGAACTCCGAGGAAAATTCAAAAAGGAAAATCAAAAATCAAAAGGCAAAATCAAAAGTCCAAACACATCAAACGAATGGGTAACAACTGTCATATTCCTGACTTGGTACAGGCATTTTCTAATGTAGAAAATGGTGGATTGAACCTGGTTTTATAGCTAGCTAAACCTCTCACTTATATGACAGTCGCATCAAATTCCATTAAATTGTCAACGATGCATGAACAAAACAAACATACTCAAAGAGTAAAAATGTCAAAAATAGGGGTACAACAGTCAATATTGTGTTATCATCTTAATATCTCTACATAAACAACAAATGTAACAAAGAAGCACAAAAAGGCATACATTAATTTAACATTCTCATTTTGCTTTTCTTATACGGCTGAATTTATCTATGTAAAGTCTACCCATAATGATAGAAGGTTTCATTACTGGTTTAAAAATGCGCGTTTGAAATTCGCACAGGTAGACATAAAAATAATTTTGTCGTATGACGGCATACATAAATGAAGACTTACGTAAAGTTGATAAAACAAAAACAGACTTAACAGTAAAAGTAATAATAATAAATAAAATAATGGTGTGGTTCAAAGTATGACGGGATACATAAGAACAGTTTCACGTCAAATACGGCTGAATTCATCTATGTAAAGTCTACCCATAAATGATAGAAGGTTTTCATTACTGGTGTAAAATAGCGCGTTTGAAATTCGCACAGGTAGACATAAAAAATAATTTTGTCGTATGTCGGCATACATAAATACAGACTCACGTAAAGTAGATATACCAAAAACCAGACTTAACAGTAAAAGTAATAATAATAAATAAAATAATGGTGTGGTTCAAAGTATGACGGGATACATAAGCACAGTTTCACGTCAAATGTATATCATGAAAAACAGACTAAACAGAAAAAGTAGTATTATTGAATAAAATAGTTTTGTCATTCATAGTATTCAAGATCCTTCAGTAAAAGTAATATCAATCAATGAAATAATTTTGCCGTTCAAAGTATGTGGTTTTACATAACCACTGAGTCACTTCAAATGATTATCTAAAAAAGATAAAAGCGCCTTTGCTAAATTTCGATGTGGTGTGGCGCCGATTAGAATTGAAACAGGCAGATATGAAGGGGTTTTAAGTGAAAATAGATTTTGTTGTAATGATTCATGTATACAACAGAAACTCATTGAAGATGAGAAACATGTTTTACTCAAATGCCCTTTATATTCACAGGCAAGACAAGAGGTTTTTACTAGAGCAGTTTCTTTTAATATTGATTTTTTAGACTTAAATGATGATGAAAAATTTATATTTTTATTTACAAAATCTGCCATCATATTTTAATTCAAAGGAAGAATGTTTTATATAGATAAAAAATGTTTTATATTTTTATCGAGCTGTCCTTTTTTATGTAAAAGTCTCTCATAACTCTTTTGAGAGTGGCTCTCGAATGTTTTTAAGATTGTTTTGTACTTTTAATTAAAACATGTTGTATATATATATTGTGTTCATGTTTGTATTGTACATGTAGAGAGGTGAGACTATAATAAAATATTTGATTTGATTTGATTTGATTCAATAAGAAGGCATTGTAGATTGTAAAATGTAAATGTATTCTTCCAGTAGCAATAATCGCAGAAATCATTCGCTATAAAAAAAAAAGTTTGTCATCTTTTGTATCGTTAAAAAAAATATTACATTTAACTAGTTTAATTATAAAACGTATAAATGAAGCAAAGAACTTTTATAACCGTTGATCTTTTGAATTGTGTACTTTATAATATGTCAATCAAAACACAATGTGTATATGTAACCCTATATATAATATTTCAAGAAAGTTATAGCAACATTGCATTAATAGCTCTTGACGTACAAATACGATACCCGTTCGATAACATATTTCCGTAGTTAAATAATTTGTATGAATTCAGATTAATAGAATGTCTGTCACAGATAGATCTAAAAATGTCCCTAACTATGTATTTCAATTAAATAGTAAATCAATAGACAAGGCCAACAATAGATTACCCAATAGACGCTTTAAAAAAAAGATATGTTCCGAATTATAAGGTTCATATATGTTAATTAAACACTCAGATTTTACAAAAAAATCAAAGTCTATTTCTAAAAGATTACTGTGAACTTTAAAGAAAACATTATCTAGTTTGATGGATTTTTTATGTTGTTTGTGTCACATAATAAAAGTTCCTGTTTCTCCATAATATTTATTCCAAAGATATTTTATAATGTACCAAAAGTTCTAATTGGGATCAATTTTAAATGATATTCAGTAAGCATAATAAAAGGACCAATGCCTCGATTTTTTTTCACATAAATTGAATTCCAAAAGGAAGTTTTGTGACCGACAATATTTAGTTTGAAAAAAATTATGAATGAATAACATTTTTCCATCCCATAGGAAGTGCAAAGATTAGTCCATAGAACTCTAGGAAAGTTGTTTTTATATTATTATAATTTCTTATTAATTCATCATAATTGTAAAATTCTCCATTGTCCTTAATGAGATCATTTATGAAAAAAATGTTATTCTTTATCCAACTATTATAAAAAGATATTTTCCATCAATCATAATATTTTCATTTAAAAACAATAATTGAGACAAGATGTCACTTGGGTATGTGGTCAGAGGTTCACACATTGAGGCCCATGACGAAATCAAATTTTGCCAAAAAGGGTTAAATTCTTTGTTTATTTTATTGAGTGCTGATTTTGATAAATGCCAAATATTTTCGTCGCCATTCTTTGCAAGATGGTCTACCAATAACACCTTCCATGGTGAATGATTTGTAGGGTTTAAAACTTTTTTAAGTGCTTTTATAAAGGATTCAATATGTGGCATTTTTACACCACCATCCTCGAAATTTGAGATAAGTATATTTCTTTTAATTTTGTCCCCTTCACCATCCCAAACAAATTTGTATAGCATAGCTTGTATCATTTAAATGCATGTTGAATATAAAAAATATAATTAGATAAATTTAAATATTTAAAAGGTATAAACATTTTCAGTTGGTAAAGTTATCATTAACACCCATGTTGCACCCATATTGCATTTCGCGACAAACAATAACTTTTAAAATCAATTTGTAACATCAGCTTCCATTTGCAATTGATTATTTCCAAATGATCAAATTCTGGGTCTGGCAAGTTAAGAAAGAGACAATTTCTAACTGGCAACTATAAGAACGTTGATTTTCAAAGAATAATTGCCACATGATATGTATCTTACTGTGTATGGTACTTCTTAGATCTGTTTCACTACTTGTATATCAGTTTAACATACTGTAACACTTGTTATAAGATGTGAGATGCTTCCAAATTTTGCTAAGATCCCTTGATATCTTACCCAAATTAAACTTTTATATGCTTTAACAGAACTTTAATAAAGTTAAAATATGTATTTCAGAAACAATCATCTTATCAGAATTATGGTAAGAACAATATCCCATAAGAGACCAGCTTAGATGCTACAGACATAATCAGAATTCTATTAAGACGGCTATTGCTTTGAGATGCAACTGTCTTATCAGAACTCTGTTAAGAAGGTTATTGTTCTGAGATGTAAGTCTTATCAGAATTCTGTTAAGAAGGTTATTGTTCTGAGATGTAAGTCTTATCATAATTCTGTTAAGGGTTTCATTGGTACTATATTCGATGATTTTTATCAGAATTCTGTTAAGAAGGTTATTGTTCTGAGATGTAAGTCTTATCATAATTCTGTTAAGGGTTTCATTGGTACTATATTCGATGATTTTTATCAGAATTCTGTTAAGAAGGTTATTGTTCTGAGATGTAAGTCTTATCATAATTCTGTTAAGGGTTTCATTGGTACTATATTCGATGATTTTTATCAGAATTCTGTTAAGAAGGTTATTGTTCTGAGATGTAAGTCTTATCAGAATTCTGTTAAGGGTTTCATTGGTACTATATTCGATGATTTTTATCAGAATTCTGTTAAGAAGGTTATTGTTCTGAGATGTAAGTCTTATCAGAATTCTGTTAAGGGTTTCATTGGTACTATATTCGATGATTTTTATCAGAATTCTGTTAAGAAGGTTATTGTTCTGAGATGTAAGTCTTATCATAATTCTGTTAAGGGTTTCATTGGTACTATATTCGATGATTTTTATCAGAATTCTGTTAAGAAGGTTATTGTTCTGAGATGTAAGTCTTATCAGAATTCTGTTAAGGGTTTCATTGGTACTATATTCGATGATTTTTATCAGAATTCTGTTAAGAAGGTTATTGTTCTGAGATGTAAGTCTTATCATAATTCTGTTAAGGGTTTCATTGGTACTATATTCGATGATTTTTATCAGAATTCTGTTAAGAAGGTTATTGTTCTGAGATGTAAGTCTTATCATAATTCTGTTAAGGGTTTCATTGGTACTATATTCGATGATTTTTATCAGAATTCTGTTAAGAAGGTTATTGTTCTGAGATGTAAGTCTTATCATAATTCTGTTAAGGGTTTCATTGGTACTATATTCGATGATTTTTATCAGAATTCTGTTAAGAAGGTTATTGTTCTGAGATGTAAGTCTTATCATAATTCTGTTAAGGGTTTCATTGGTACTATATTCGATGATTTTTATCAGAATTCTGTTAAGAAGGTTATTGTTCTGAGATGTAAGTCTTATCATAATTCTGTTAAGGGTTTCATTGGTACTATATTCGATGATTTTTATCAGAATTCTGTTAAGAAGGTTATTGTTCTGAGATGTAAGTCTTATCATAATTCTGTTAAGGGTTTCATTGGTACTATATTCGATGATTTTTATCAGAATTCTGTTAAGAAGGTTATTGTTCTGAGATGTAAGTCTTATCATAATTCTGTTAAGGGTTTCATTGGTACTATATTCGATGATTTTTATCAGAATTCTGTTAAGAAGGTTATTGTTCTGAGATGTAAGTCTTATCATAATTCTGTTAAGGGTTTCATTGGTACTATATTCGATGATTTTTATCAGAATTCTGTTAAGAAGGTTATTGTTCTGAGATGTAAGTCTTATCATAATTCTGTTAAGGGTTTCATTGGTACTATATTCGATGATTTTTATCAGAATTCTGTTAAGAAGGTTATTGTTCTGAGATGTAAGTCTTATCATAATTCTGTTAAGGGTTTCATTGGTACTATATTCGATGATTTTTATCAGAATTCTGTTAAGAAGGTTATTGTTCTGAGATGTAAGTCTTATCATAATTCTGTTAAGGGTTTCATTGGTACTATATTCGATGATTTTTATCAGAATTCTGTTAAGAAGGTTATTGTTCTGAGATGTAAGTCTTATCATAATTCTGTTAAGGGTTTCATTGGTACTATATTCGATGATTTTTATCAGAATTCTGTTAAGAAGGTTATTGTTCTGAGATGTAAGTCTTATCATAATTCTGTTAAGGGTTTCATTGGTACTATATTCGATGATTTTTATCAGAATTCTGTTAAGAAGGTTATTGTTCTGAGATGTAAGTCTTATCATAATTCTGTTAAGGGTTTCATTGGTACTATATTCGATGATTTTATCAGAATTCTGTTAAGAAGGTTATTGTTCTGAGATGTAAGTCTTATCATAATTCTGTTAAGGGTTTCATTGGTACTATATTCGATGATTTTTATCAGAATTCTGTTAAGAAGGTTATTGTTCTGAGATGTAAGTCTTATCATAATTCTGTTAAGGGTTTCATTGGTACTATATTCGATGATTTTTATCAGAATTCTGTTAAGAAGGTTATTGTTCTGAGATGTAAGTCTTATCATAATTCTGTTAAGGGTTTCATTGGTACTATATTCGATGATTTTTATCAGAATTCTGTTAAGAAGGTTATTGTTCTGAGATGTAAGTCTTATCATAATTCTGTTACGGGTTTCATTGGTACTATATTCGATGATTTTTATCAGAATTCTGTTAAGAAGGTTATTGTTCTGAGATGTAAGTCTTATCATAATTCTGTTAAGAAGGCTATTGTTATCAGATGTACGTCGTATCAGGATTCTGTTAAGAGTTTCAGTGGTACTATATTCAATGATACAAATGGATACTGTTTAACCCTGTTTTTCATATGGAAAATATATCAGATTTCTATATACTTTGTCAGGCTTCCAATTCCAAATATATATAAAGTTTTTTTGTTTCTAGGTTTTTTTTATATAACTTTCAGGAATGAAGCAAACGCTTTCAAAGAACTTTTTTTCATTTTTCATAATAAGGCCGTTAAATCTTTTGTTTGTATTGTTTTACAATGTTATTTCGGGTCCTTTTATAGCTTACTATGCGGAATGTGATTTGCTCATAGTTGAAGGCTATACGATGACCTATATTTGTTCATTTCTGTGTCATTTTGTCTCTTGTGGAGAGTTGCCTCATTGGCAATAATACATCTTCTTTTATATAAAAATGTTGCATGTTAAAATGTGAAAAAGAAATGTTTTTTTTTAATTTGAATGTTAAATATTTATTGATTTTGAATGTAATGAATCGAATAGTTAAATTGTGAACATTAAATAAAACTAGATTATATATATCTTTATTCTCAATAAACCATCATTTTGACAAGGTATAGAGAAATACACAATATTATGTACAATATTTACCATAATACAATATTCAATAAATACATTTAGTAAAAGACATGTTACAAAAATAATTAATAGGGTGGCGTCACACTAGATAAAGCCAGGAGTTCACACAGATTTATTTATAATTTTGATAAATTTGCAGAGTTTACTCAACTTAACCTTCTTTTTTGATGACATTAATAATTTATATTTTAAAATATTTGGCTTTGTGTAGCTATACTTTTCAATGTAATTTTTCCTCTCCTGTTCAAAAAATTTGCATTCCAAAATAAAGTGAAATTCATCCCCGAGTTCATTGTTTTTACACAGAGTACAGTTTCTATTTTGTCTGCTGGTGTTTAGCCATCTACCAGCTTCAATGGGTAATTTATGATTAGTTGTTCTAAATCTGCAAAATTCTACTAGATTTTTGTTATCTAAAATATCTAAATAAGCTTCAGAACTAAAACTATCTTTAAATACTTAGTAATTTATAGCTTTTGGTGATTCTTCTAACAATAAGTGCCAATTCTGTTCAAATTGATCTTTAAGGTTTCTACTAACTGTAAGACGTAGCCAATTCAAATTAATAAAAGTTTGTGAATTCCAAATATATGTTAAGCCATATTCATTCAAAATATTGTTTATGTTATCTAACCATAAAAATTTATCTCCATTTACAAATGACAATTGAAAACATAAGTTATAGACAACTTTTGACAATTTTGACTCCTTTCCAGAAAGAATTTTACCCCAGAATGATATCATTCTATTTTTTATGTCAATTTCTAGAGGATATCTTCCAAGTTCGCCATATATCATATACGATGGTGTAGAAGATTTTAAATGTAAAAGCAATTTGCAAAATTTTAGGTTGACTTTTTCGATTATTTCATTATTGCTAAAACCCCATACTTCGCACCCATATAATAAAATAGGCTTTATCATCTTATCGAATAATTCTAGTTGTGTTTTGATTGAAAGCCCGTGGTTTCTGCCTAATTTTAGAACCTCGTAGAAAGCCTTCGTAGCTTTATTAGCTATGGACTGTTTCGCTTTCTTAAAATTCCCACTTCTAGCTAAGTCTATTCCTAGATAATTAATACTATTCACTATTTCTAATTCTGTTCCCTTCAAATTGAAAAGTAGGTTTCTTGGAAGTGTTCCTTTAGAAAATATCATGATTTTACTTTTATCTGCATTTACTTTCAGTTTCCATAAAGTACAGTAAGATTGAAGTTGTATATTGAATTTTGACATCTGTACTAAAGTGAATACATTGTTCTCAAGTAGTAGCGTAAGTCTTTTAACAAGACATTTGGAAGGTGGACAAATATTTTTTGCAAATCCCAAATTTCAATATCTGAATATGGAATATTCGCGTAGAGGGATGACATCCTTAGATACTTAACAAGGAAGAGAATTCTTAACCTTCTGATAGGAAAAACAAATGATGTAACACGGTCTTGCACACTTATAGTTGTCAGCTATATTATTTGAACGATTGTGCCCTGAGTGTGAACTTGTATGGTACATGGTAAATGTACAGCAGCTGGATACTCATACTTGATCAACGCATCCGGTTTTCGTTTCATTTGGGGTTAAAGTTGTCTTAAGTGTTACAGCTATCGGTTTACCAAATGGAGAATATCGGTCTGCAACTGATTATATATTGAATACCATTCAGCATTGATATTTTTAAGTATTTACATTTATTGCATATATCTAAAAAAAAAAAACACACAAAAAAAACAATATTGCAAAGTAAATTAAAGAAAGAAAGAAATCATAGTCACATTATATACTTTTTCAGGCAGTTGCAATTGAAAAATAATGAAATGGCAAGCACAGATGACCATAACCAGGATGTTACTAAAAGTTCCAATAATGAGGTATTTTTTTTGTTTCATACAATGATATGTATTTTAAGTTGGAAGCACTGGACGCAATATTACTTTTAGAAAATATTGTAAGACATACGTGCAAAGAATAAAAACATTTCATTTCCAATTTCGTGAGCCCTTTTTTCTTTGAAATCATATTGGCGTTAAACGAAGAAATGATGTAAACATCGTCGCTCTCTATATATTTGTCAATGAACTCTTGGATATGGTTGTACCTTTTCAGTGCAAAAAAGTGTTACAAAACTTTTGAACACCAAGGAAAATTGAAAAATAGGTAGTTTCGCAAACTTTGAAAAAATTTTGGTGACATCTCATAGTACAAATGTAGTTACAAATTTAGCACTGTTATAAAGTTCGGTAATTTTAAAAGTTATATTCTAATAAAATTCTGATATTTTTTCAAGCTGTTTTACGTGACTATACAAGTTTAACAGACACGCTTTCTTATGGAACGCCACAGATGTCTTATGGTGAACTCTGATATTTCTTTATATTGTTTTGTCTTTACTTTATATGGTTTTGACATTACGTAATGATGTTTTGATATAACTCAATATGAAATCGTCATTACTTAATGATGTTTCGATATTACACGATATGGTTTCGTATTGACTTGATATACATTGTAGTTTTGTCATTACTCAAAATGGTTTTGTCATTACTCGATGTGGTTTCACCATTATTTAATATGGTTGTGTCATTAGTTAATGTGGTTTTAACTTTACCTGATGTGTATGTGACTTAACGTCATACATGTAGTTGTTTCGTTACATGATGTAGTTGTGTTATATCGTAGTGATGATTTGTCTATAATTATTCTTTATATGGTTTTAACATTACGTAATGATGTTTCAAAAATTGACCATGTTACACTACTTAATTGTTGTGTTTGTTTCATTCTTTGGTGTGGTATTGTCATTCTTTTGTGTGTGTCCTGTCATTCTTTGATGTGTGTATCTTCAGCATTACCTGATGAGGTAAAACCACCTGACTAATTCGGAAAAACCTGTTCTATTTTTAGATAAATTTCCATGTTGTATGTGCCTTGAATGATCTAATTAGCGTCCTAATTCATGTTCGGGTTACTGTTCGAGTTAAACTTTGAGTTAGTTTTCGAATTCAAGTCATGCTTAGAATTTAAGGTAGACTTTGAGTTTGAGTCACATTTAAAGGCAGAGTTCTAGTTACAACTTTGAATTTTGAGTCACTTCTTGAGATAGGGTTTGAGTACGATTCGAATTTAAGTCTTAATTAGGTTAATTAAGATTTCGAGTTGAAATTCGAGCTATTTTATATGTCTTTTTGAGTTCGTCATTTATTACATTTTCTATCTCGGAACAAGGGCTTTTGCTCGGGTATTCGAAAAGAGGACTCCGGGATATGCGTAAACAATATTGCCGTATACAAAACGCAACATAGGATTTGAAATAAAGTTACATGTAGTGTGATTGCCAATGAGACAACTATCCACCAGAGTTTAAATGCAGTGAGTGTAAGAAATCATATATAGGAAACCGTACAGCCTTTAATACTCCGTTTAGTAAGCTACAAAAGGCCATCATGCACTGTGTGAAAAAAATCTATTTTTTAACAGATTTCAATATGTTTGTTAAAAGTGCTTTGGATGGGTATGGCCAAAGTTAGAGTTCAAATTAAAGCCCGAGTGGTTGTTCAGAGTTCTTTGGTATGAACAAGGGGAACGGAAGACAATAAAAAAAAATCCTAAAATGTTTACAGTATTTAGGACATAATTTGGATATCCCCAAATTACTTGGTCCTGTTATAGAAGCAGTACTAAAAACATGTAAAATAAATTTGTAAAATAGTCCATGGAATGCTGTGTCTCGCCTGATATTGCTGCTTCCAGTGTAAAAGTGTAATGTTGATCGGCTGTACATTCATCGGTCAAAACAAATTAAAAAAATGTTTTTCTGTAGAGTTATCATGTCAAAACAGTTTATTTCAGTTTTATTTAACTAAAACAAAACTGTATGGTTTTCAACAATGAGCAAAACCCATACCCAATAGTTACATGTAACTATGAAAGGTCCCGAAATGACGCCGTTTTCGACGACGTGTTGTGTCTCACTGCCGCTGTATTGATATCGCAGGCTCGTCACAAATTAAAAGACTAATACTTTTTTGTTAACATATGAGACATTTCAAATCAACTCACACTTAAGTCACAGGAAAATCGGGGAAGAGGGGCTGGGACTAAGCGATAAAGCATCAACACTATAAAATAAGATTTCTCCGATTTTATTTAGCGTTAATGCTCATTTGAACATATATACGACTATCAATCTTTTACTTTTTTAACATCAATTGAATTCTTCTGATCTACCTCGCAATAATTGAAAAATATTTGTTTTGGAATATCTGTTTCACATGTGGCGACGAACATGTTTCAGTTGTCGTAACCATGATAAAATTGAGAATGGAAATGGGGGATGTGCCATAGAGACAACAAACCGACCATAGAACAGACAACAGCAGAATGTCGACAACAGGTCTTCAATGCAACGAGAAATTCCCGCACCCGGAGGTGTCCTTCAGCTGGCCCCTAAACAAACATATACTAGGTCTGTGACAATGAACACCATACTAAACTCCAAATTGTACACGAGAGACTAAAAGTTAAAATAATACAAGACTAACAAAGGCCAGAGGCGCCTGACTTGCAATTGGGACAGGGGCAAAAACGCAGCGGGGTTAAACATGTTTGTGAGATCTTAACCCCCCCCCCCTATACCTCTAGCCAATGCAGAAAAGTAAACGCATAACAATACGCACATTAAAATTCAGTTCAATAGAAGTCCGAGTCTGATGTTAGATGTAACCAAAGAAAATAAACAAAACATAATAACCTTCATCTTTTACTCGAATGTGAACTTCCAAATTAAACCAAATCAATCGGTTTGTGATTCTGAGAATAACACAACGGGTGCCACACGTTGAGCAGAATATCCTTACCTTTCTGGGAATCCAGAGATCTAAATTACCAAGTCATACCGATCTATTGAGTCAGCCAATTGAAACTGTTTTTAAGGAACCGAAACTTTACCGCAACTGAAAGTTAGGGGCATATTGTTTAGCCTATGTCCGTCCGTCCATCTTTCCGTCCCATTATTGGTATAATTATAGTTATTTCGCACAACTCCTCCAACAGTTTGGATCCTAGGATTTTATCTCTCTATTGTTTGTTTGTACATTTATTGAAGGTGTGCTGCATGTGTTCAGGGTTTAATTTTTATTAATATGTGCTATTTTGGGAGAAAGTAGGGCGTTTTTAGATAACTTCTCCTACAGTTTGAATGCTAGGAATTCAATACTCTGCTAGCTGTTTGTACATGTATTGGAAGTGTGCATGTGGCTAGGGTTTTTTCTTTTTGTTATTTTTTCCTCTTTTGGGAGAAAATTGAACTTTGTCCTTTTTGGGGTATAAGCGGTTAAATGAGTGGAGCACTTTGTCTAGTTTACATTTTTTTCTCGTGGTGTGCTACATGTGTATTACACTAATGTTAAAGTCCGATGTTCGCTCACATATTTGTCAAACTCCGCCACGTGCATTTTCTTTATGTACCTGCCCTAAGTCAGGAGCATGAAGTTCAAATATTGTCGTTTTTTACATATGTGTCATATTTTTTTTGTAAAAAAGACCGTTAATTTTCGTTTGATTATTTTTTTCACATAGTGCATGGTGGCCTTTTGTAGCTGACTATACGGAGTGTTGAAGGATGTACATGTATACGGTTTCCTTACACCCACTGTATTTAAACTCTGGTGGATAGTTGTCTCATTGGCAATCACTCCACATCTTAATTTATTTCAAATCTTGAGTTGCGTTTTGTATACGGCAATATTGTTTATTTAGTACGCATATCCCGGAGTCCTCTTTTCGCAAGCCCGAGCAAAAGTCTTTGTTCCGCGATAGAAAATGTAATCACGAACTCAAAAAGACATATAAAATAGCTCGAATTTCAGCTCAAAATCTTAATTAATCTAATTGAGACTTAAATTCGAATCTTACTCATACTCTTCCACAAGAAGTGACTCAAATTCAAAGTTGTAACTAGAACTCTGCCTTTAGAATCATATTCAAAACAGTGTGGTCCTGGCCATTGATTGACGACCTAAATTATCCCATTGACTGGAACAGATTGGGTAAACGTTTGTCTGTAACGACCATTGCTCACTTCTTACTATTATAGAATTTAAACTGTGGGGTAACCAAAGGTTCTTAACGCCTTTAATAATAAAATAATTCGAAAAATTATTCAGGAATAACATCGTATTATTCCGGATTCGTTTTTCGAATTGCTTTATTTAGGTGTTGAGAACCTTTGCTGACCCCCACAGATTCAGTGTCTTTAACAAGTTCATAGTGAGCAGTGACTGTTACCGACAAACGTTCACCTAATCTGTTTCAGTCAATGGGATAATATTTAATTCAGGTCGTCAATCAATGGCCAGGACCACACTGTTTTGAATATGATTCTTAATGTGACTCAAACTCGAAATCTAACGAGAAACTCAATGCTAACCAGAACTTTAATTCTAAGCATGACTTGATTCGAAGAATAACTCAAAGTTTAACTCAAACAGTAACCCGAACTTTAATTCGAATACTAATTAGATCATTTAAGGCACATAAAACATGGAAATTTATCTAAAAATAGAACAGGATTTTACGAATTGGTCACGTGGTTTTACCTCATCAAGTAATGGGATAACCACATCAAAGAATGACAGGACCACATCAAATAATGACAATACCACACCAAAGAATGAAACAAACACATCAAGTAGTGTTTCATGGTCAAATTTTGAAACATCATTAGGTAATGTTAAAACCATATAAAAAATAGACAAATCATCACTGCGATATAACACAACCACATCATGTAACGAAACAACTACATTACGCTAAGTCACATACACATCAAGTAAGTTTCAAAATATCATTTAAGTAACAATAAAAAAACATAAAGTAATATCAGAGTTCCATATAAGACAGCTGTGACGTTCCATATTTTCTTTTCCGATACAATGTTGTGGTGCCCTTACTGCAAAGATATAAAGCAACTTTCGATATAACTTACAACTATATATTAGTCGTTTGATTTAGTAATTTATAGACTAATGTTGATTTTTAAATGCGTTTTGATCTTTTTGAAGGAACATAGGTCTGGTGATAATCAATCTTCAGCATTAACAACAGATGGAATTGAACCGGGACTTTCTGAATCAGCAACTGTGGACGTTACAACAGCACAAGTAGCGCTGTGGAAGTATGATGTTGAAACTCCTACAGAGCAAAGAGAGATAAGCAGAGAATATCATGGTAACTTGAAATTAACAAAAAATCTAGCTGCACAACTAAAACGAATTTATTATTAATATAAATGCAAAACCTGACACTCAAATAGATAGTCCAAAATGTGGAATTTGTTTAAAGAGCAGGAAGTTTTTAACTAAGTCTTAGAGAAGCTTTGAAATAAAAGAAAAAGGAAAGAAAAGATGAAGCATTATTTATTTAAATCTAAAAGTTAACGCAAACGTCATAAGTTTAATCTTAACTACTTTTACGATACGGTGTTCCACGTCTAAACACATATTTTGTTCGTAGCATGTTTGTATAAACTTTTTGAATTTCAGTTTTACATTTTAATGCACCACACTTTCTTTGTTGATTTTGCTTTAGAATTCAGTGGATGCGCGTGACGCCACTAGCAACTTTTACCTAGCGGAAATGTACAACTTCTGTACTTATAGTTATAAATGGAATCAAAGGCGCCATGTAAATTTATGTGTACATTTTAAACTTATATCATCCATCTATTGTAATGTAGTGCAATGTATTTGTATTAAAATTCAAGAAAAAATGTTTTAGGGTCATTCATAATTCTTTATAGAAGGTAGAAGACTTGACTGAGTACGTGTTATTAACTTAAATAGAGGATAATGCGTTGTTTCCTCCTTTGGTAAAGGCTGAAATTCCATCAAATTCTTGAAAAACAAAAAACGGACCGCAATCTTTCCAGTTTCATTACAACAAACAATACTTTGCTTCGCATCCGTCAATTTTTGTGTTTTTAGATATCCATACAAAGGTTCAGGCCATGACATACATTAAAATACGAATGTGCTTTAAGTATATATAAATATAGTAAAAAGAAATCACAAGATTCGCACAATCAAATGATTATTTCGTTGGCGCAAATGATACCTATAGTTTTTAAAATGAAGTGGTGCAGAAGTTTCATTGGCGCCAATAAGTTGTCGCACAAATGAGTTCATTTTGGCGCAAAAAGATATCTCCCGCAATTATAATCCAAGAATAATTAAAGCATGTTTTGACTGATATTTGATATTTCCGGAAAACAAATGATATTTGTTCAGACATTTTTATAACATAACAGCGACAGTTACATCTGGAATGACAGTGTAGCTCTGTGACAACACGCCGCCATGGATTTAACAAACTTTAATACGAGAAGAAATAAATAGCTTCAGAGGAAATATATGGTAAAAAAATATATTATTCGTCCCTATAAAATAATTGTTTTTATATTTGTATAACACTCATTGTTTTATTTGTAGGAAACGAAATACGCATTATTTTAATAGGAAAAACAGGCGTTGGAAAGAGTGCAACAGCAAACACAATAATTGGGAAAAATTATTTTGAAACTTCATTAGGACCTTTTGCAGTATCTAAAGGGTGTGTGATCAAACAAGCACAAGTTCATGGAAGAAATGTTTTGGTTGTAGATACTCCTGGAATTTTCGACACTGAAAGTAATCCCCGAATGTTAGAAAATGAAATTAAAAAATGCCTTAATGTACGTGCACCAGGTCCTCATGCATTTTTGTTTGTTTTGCGTTTGACAGCTAGGTACACAATGGAAGATAATACTGCCCTTACAACATATCTCTCTTATTTTGGGGAAGAAATGCTGGATCATATAATTATAGTATTCACATTTGGCGACGTCCTTGCAAATCAAAGTACAACTTTAGACAAATTCCTCGAAAGTTCACCAACAAAACTTAAGGACCTCATGAACTTGTGTGGAGGTCGTATCATAGCCTTCAATAATACTTTGGAGATAGGGGAAAGAGACCCACAAGTCGTGAAATTAATAGAACAAATTGAAAGCTTGACATCTGAAAAATCAAACCTATCGTACGATGTTGAAAACAATTTTGAAGATGCCGAAATAGATATACAACGACAAGATGAAGAATGTGAGGAAAAATTAAGTAGAGGCTTTTCAGAAAATAACAAAGAGTTTCACGAAAACTTTGATTTAGAATGTGAGAACACTTTTCATTTTATGCAGTGCCAGTTAATCAAAGAAGTTTCGGACCTACAAACGAAAGAACTAGATGAATCCAAGATAATACAAGGAAGAAACCAGACTCCTGAAGTAAGTACCTAATTCGAATATGACTTGCTTCTTTGACTTTGTAAACAACACCGTGATAAATATCTCGATAAATATATACTAAGCACATAGTAAGAGATCTACACACTGTACATAATAATGGATGTTACAGCTGGTATACAGACCACCAAAATAAAACAGCCACACACATGACCGCATTTGTCCATTATTTTTTTTTAAATGGTATACATGTGTCATTTAAGAAATAATTCATGGCCGCCAAACATTGATTGTCAAACACATGGACTGCAGGCTAACGATCAGGATAGAATTCAAATATAACGGCCCAGCCCATGCATGTGTAAATTTCCGTAATTATAGTCATCCAATGAAAACGCGGTGCGTCAGTGTAAGATCACCCCAATGGCCGGACACACCAAATCCGAATGGGATAACAATCTTACCTTCAAGCTATTTTAGATTAACGAAAAACCTTTTAAAATTCCTAAAATCTAGTTTAGAACACCACGCAAGCATTATAATATATATATACTTTATATATTACTATATAAAAAGCCGAGTTATTATGGTCAGACAATTTTATTTTGGAGATTTTTAATTTCATTTAGAAGGATGACTTTTATGAAGTTTAAGTTTGATTGTTCTTAAATTTTCAAGTAATAACTTAATAATATGAATAATTTATTTTTAGTGCAAACCCCGATTGAGCTAAGTAGCGTTCAACTCTGATCTTGATTCACACATTGCGCATGTACAACAAATGTATGTCGGTGGCTTACTGCAGGTGTTATATAGTCATTCTACCCAATGCCGGGAGAAAACTTGCATGATCCAATTTTTCCCCAGGGGAAATTTTATATCATAGCCATTCTTCCCCCGCGGTAATTTGACAATACGTATACATATAGTCACTCTTCCCCCATGCCAATCTTTCCCTCACAGTATATATTACACTATGTATATAAGTCTGAAATTTATATCCAAGTGTTAGAATAAAATTTATATGCTGACAACTGTTTTGTCTAATTTAGGTTTACACAAGTGTGTCTACATGTCCACTAGTCTATCTTTTTTTTACCAACCATTTAATGAGTCCGATAGTCCGTCTGTTTTTTCACCAGTCGGTCTCAGGAAGATTACTTTTTACTTATGGGTTAATCCTCTTAGGATAAATATAATACTTCTTTTATTCATTTATTTTAACCAAAAGAAGAAGACATGGCTCCGTGATGAATGCCGTACTTTTACCTATAATGGTTTACTTTTAAAAATTGTTACTTAGATGGAGAGTTGTCTCATTGGCACTCATACCACATCTTTCTTTATCTACTTACTATTATTTGTTTTGATAAAAATGTCCAACTTAGACGTTATACTACAAGGGGGATTATAGCTTCTCGTGCTACAAGGGGGAAACGTTGGCCTGATCCTGTTTTTTCCTATCACATGTGGGGAAATTGACATTGGGGAGAATGGCTATAGGACACAGGTACTTTGGCTTTCTCAGTTAATAACAGGTTGTCACGATAGAGGACAGAGCGCTTAAAGTTGCCTTTAACATAATCAAATTCATACACATAATTTCGTTTTTATATTGTAATGACTACCTAAGATAAAGTCCCTTTTTTCGAAGGAATACTTGAAATTTCGCTCATCCAGATTGGAATGTTAAAAAAAGAGATATCCTGGCAGTAAAAACATTGAACGCTTAAAAACGCTGTAAAATTTGATGTGAGCTGTTCAAACGACGAGGATTTTCTACATGTAGTTGTATTTGATTTAAATTTGTTCATTTTATTAAATTTCAAGACGATTTTTGGTAAAATATTTTACAAAAGGAACAATTTCAAACTTATTTGGATGCCCGCAATCATATCCGTTCCGTTCAATACTACGTTCATGCAACGCTGTAATTTTGACATTTACTTCAAGTTGTCAGACAGAACGTTACACAAAAAATGATTATTTTTCAATTTTTTAACCATAACGTAAAATAGGACTTTAATCTGCCAGGTCTTACATGCAAGTCCCAACCCCGCATAAAAGAAAAGAGATAAGTCATAAAACCATTGCAAAAGCGCAAATGTCCTATGTAAAAAGCGCAAATGTCCTATGTAAAAAGCGCAAATGTCCTATGTTTTGAATCGCAAGTGTACAAAAAAAAGCGTAAATATCCTATGAAAAAGCACAAACGTCCCACGCAAAATAATGGCAAATAACAATTGATTTTCACTGTATGATAAATAGAGAATAATACATGGCAAAATCCGTATCATATGTCGTATCATCCCGAGACATCAATATCAGCCTGAGGGCCTTTAAGCCCGAGGGATGATATTGGTCGAGGGTGATACGGCATGTGATACGGATTTTGCCATGTATTATACGCTTTATCATATATTTCAACAGAAGAGTTTTATATTATATGAACTGTTTTCTGATCCATAGCACTGGGTTACCTTCAGTTCTGCTTTTTTCTTGTTTCAAAGCCTTAAAATAACTGCTCAATTATTTATACGAAGCACCTGGGTTACCTTACAATCTGTTGTTTTGAAATATTTTGTTTATAATTGTATTTGAGTGTTTTGTATATTTTATAGTTGCATTTAGTGTGCCAAAAAATATGTTGTAAAAAGTTGATGTTCGTGACGTCACATACAATATAAAAAACTTGACGTTCGTGACGTTACATACCAAACAATGACGTCATTCAAAAAATTGCCCTAGTTTTTGGAAATTTTTTCTTAAGCAAAAAAAACCCTAAAAAACTGACTTGATGTAAAAAAAAAAAAATGTATGCGATACGGTTTTTACCATGCGATACAGGTTTTACCATGCGATACGGGGTATGCGATACGGGTTTAGATATGCGATACGGGGTATGCGATACAGGGTAGGTGATACAGATTGGAAAAAAAACCTTTATTAGATATACAAAATATCTGTATTTTGTACTAAATATATGATAATATCTAATAAAATTAACGTAAATTCCATTTTTTCTTACTGGTGCTTAGCGGGCTGATATGAAAAGTTTATCACATGCTTCGAATATTATCTAATGCCTTTCCGTAACGTTATCGCATGGCATTCCGGTGATACTCGGCAAATTCCGGAAAGTATGTACATCAATTGTATTTTCAGTGAAAAACAATACTGATTACAAAGAAGGGTACAAAACAATTATTTGGATACAGGAAAGTATTTTGTGTAAAATTCAATAAAAAAAAAACAAAAAAAACCCAAACAAACAAAATAATGATAAAATAACGCATTTAAAAAAAAAATCCAACATATTTTAGAAACTTTACTTTAAAATGATGACTTTTCCAAACAGTGTTCATTATGTTTATTTCTTTGTTTAATCGAGAACCATTTAGAAGGATTTTTATAGTAATTTGTTATTTTTCTCCATTTGTTGAAGCATATGATAAAAAGATAATAACATGTCATTTTTCATATCGCATGAATTACCAGCCCTCGTTCAATATCAGTATATTGTACCTAGGGCTGATAATAAATGCGATATGAAAAATCCCATGCAATATTCTGATATTATATAAACTATTCTGAAACGATATTGTGATTTTTGAAAATGATTGATTATTTTTTTATTATTTTGTAGCCGGAGAGTCTTGTTGATGAAGAGATTCTTAATCAACCACCAAGTATTACACACATACTAAAAGACATGAATTCAGAGATCACTAAAGAAGAACTATAATAGCAGTTGGTGTTTCTTCCGACGATTTATTGTGATCAATTCTACTTAGACAAAACAATAAAAAAAATTAACAAGCATCTGTAAAGAAATTTCATACCTTAACAAACTGATTTATTCCCGAAATTTAAACGTATAACAAACGATTGACAAGTTTTGGGGGTCATTTAGAGGTATGAATTGAAGCATTAAATTGTAAATTTTAAGCTTCAAATAAATATTGAATCATTTAGTTGTTTAACTGTTCTTTATATCATTTACAGATTCGTGATAACAAGTGTTTCTCTACACATACATGTAAAACAATTTTTTGTCAAAATTTCATGTCAGGAATTTACACTTATGACAGTAAACACATATAATTATTTAGTTCATTTTCCTTAATATGTTTAATGCTTTCCTTTTCGTATAGGCATTTCATGCCCTTTTATAATATAATAAATACAATATTTATAGAGCGCATTATATAATAACAAAAATTACTCTAAGCGCTTCACATTAAAACATATATAAAATACAAAAATACATAAATCATAGATTACAAAGCACTATCTTAAAAGAATCAAACAAGCAAATAAAAAGTTATAAGATACTTATAAAAGAAATGAAAAATGCATGTACTCTAAAATTCCTTTTAGCTCTTTGAATATGAAATATCTGTCCAGTGTAAACTGTAGGATGAAACTTATTCTGCAATTGAATTAGTCGTCCTCAAATTCATTTTTAAACTCTGACCTAAAATTCAACTTTGAAGTAAAAACTATGTTGAAAGATTTTTTCTTCTTCTGGAAGTTATGGCTTGGCTTCATTGACTATTATAGTACAATACATAGAGAATAATACATGTCAAAATCCGTATCATATGTCGTATCCGGTGCATTACGTTTGCGCGCATTACCATTACATTTGCGCGCAAAAATCATTACGTTTGCGCGCAGCTTTCCATTACATTTGCGCGCATTTTTTTGGCAGGTAAACTCAGGTAAAATACAGGTAATAATTCTTATTTATCTATTAATTTGTTCAATTATTTATAAGTATCAGTACCCCTTCCGTTAGTCTTAATATGTTGTCTCTATGAAACATTCCCCCTTTCCATTCTTAATGTTATCATAAGGCACATATTTTGAAAGTATTCAATCAGTAATTTTCTAGGGAAAATACAGGTAATAAAATAATGCTTATTTATCTATTAATTTGTTCAATTATTTTACAGGTATCAGTACCCCTTCCTTTAGTATAAGTTTCATAAGGCAGGGGAAAAAGAGATAAAACCGCAGATTTTTTTCGATTTTCAAACACATTTCAATAAATGTATGCAAAATTTTAAGAAAAATTAAGACATAGCCCATTCATATATTGTAACTTGACCTTAAACTATAACGGAGTTTTTACTTGCTTTTATAATTCAATATGAACAGTATATAATTTGACTGATAAACAAATTATTTTTAAAATTAATAATTGATTAATATGAAAATACAAAAAAAATAGTTATTTATAACTTAATATAATTTTTATTTTTACTTTTACGTGAGATTACCTGTAAAATAAATGCGCGCAAATGTAATCAAAAGCTGCGCGCAAACGTAAAATATTTTAATCCCTAAATGCGCGCAAACGTTGTGCGCCCGTCGTATCGTCCCGAGACATCAATATCAGCCCGAGGGCCTTTAAATTAGACCCGAGGGATGATATTGGTCGAGGGGGATACGGCATGTGATACGGATTTTGTCATGTATTATTTATGAGAGACGATTATTTACTAATTAGAAACACATTTACACCGCTTATATAAAACATTAAAAAAATATATTAAAAAACAAGTAAATACAAAACTATCTACATGTATATAAAAATATACGACTCCTATCTTAAATTGTCTCTGCATGTTTTTGCACACAAGCGGATATTGCTTACACCACCTAGAATCACAGATGGTATCACATAATTATATTAAAAATATGACACATACCTAATAGTATGGACTTATCAACTGATTTATTCTTACATGTGCACTACGGGTTCAAAATTAAGAGCAGAATCTGCTTACCCTTCCGGAATACCTTATATTACCCCAGAATTTTTTTTAGGGTTGTGTTGCTGAGTCTTTAATGTTTTATATTGTGTTTTGTATACTGCTGTTTATTTAGCAAATGAATGCTTCTTTTTGTAAATTCATTTAAGTACATTTTCTAAAAATGTGCCTACGGTCAACGGTTTTACAACCATATGAAATTACTTAAAGAAGCATTCAATACTTATAATTACATTTTTTTCGCTATGATCATGAAAACACGATTACAATCAAGTTTTTCTTTAATTGACCTGTGCATTTTAGAGTGAAAACGTGTGTTATCATGTATGTTACAATTCATTTTGAAATGAAGAATGGCGCGAGATTGCTGTTAGCCAAATAGAATAACATATAATAATGAAACTTTCATATAATGTTAAATTACTGTTTGTAATTGCTGTTCGGTTTTTTTTTATTAATGAAGTTGAATTGTTATTTCTTGTTCTGTATTTGGTTTTACAAGATTTTTTTAGAGACTGCACACATTACAAAAATAATTTTGTTAAAGAAAATTGGTCTGTACCTTTAGTCATTTCATTTTGAATGGGTGCCAGTTTATTGATTGATTGATTGTTGGTTGCTTAACGTCCAGTGGCAAATATTTCATGCATATTCAGGACGAAAACAAGTTCACAATAAATACAATAGGTAGGTTGATACAATAGAGGCCATCTGGGATGATGGTCGGAGAAATTTGGACTGCCACCGGAAAATGAGGATATATTGGCTAGGAACCGAAATTTTGCCTTGCAACATGCCACCTACGGACCCCTTAAAGAGTTGTTGCAAGGGCTCTTAACGTGCAAAGAGCGTGGCACTCACTTAAGACGAGGCATCGGATTTAACGTCCCCCTTCTGACCGGACGTGACTGCGAACTTGATACATCCCGCACAGCCAAACGGACGCCCCACTTCGGCAAGCGTTTTACTGCCGGTCGGGAGAAGACCAAGTGACCATATTTCTATACCTCAGTCACCCTTGGGGATGGTGCCAGTTTAGTTCTGTCACCAAGTCAGTAACAGACCGTTACTGTTCGGGGCTGGTGTTGAGGAAACGGAAGCTTGTGAAACGGGCTGCTCATCTCTGTTCTTCATTTTGTGAAATTTATGTTTTTTGGTTTTAATCCCAAATGGTTGAACAATGGTCCATTTCCATACTACAGTAACTGACTTTTGACTCCGGAATTAATATTTTTCGCAGGTTACATTCTCTGCGGTAGGACATTCTGGTACTCGGTCAAGCAATAGCAACATAGATAAGTAACTCAAATATTATAATCGATACAGTTTTTAGGGAAAGTTAACTGTTTAAATGCTTTCTATATATGACTCAATCATCAGAAAGTAGTAAATTTCGCTCCTAAATTGCTCCGATCATGATAATACTAGTATTTGATTTTACATTTTTGATCGCTGCTCGTAATTGACCGCGTACCAGGTTGTCCTTAAAAGTAATTTGCTGAATAATTGTAGAACCAGTAGTCAAAATTAGGTAATATGAAAAATTATCTATTATAAAGGGTAAATCTCTTACGTGTGTGTGGTTTCACCTTTTTCATTTCAGGACCTTTCTAAAAGTTTAATGTGCAGCTTCAAGATTTTTTTTCATGTTCAAGTGAATCACCAGCCCAGTAGTCAGCATTTCGTTGTTGGCGCATGGAAAGCAATTATATGGTCCTTTTTATAAAAATTATTCTAGTTGACAACACTTACAAAATTTCAAAAACTAAAGATTTTCTTATTCCAGGAATGTATTTCCTAAGCCGTATTTGTCACAACTTTTTTTGAAATTTGGGTCCTCAATGCTCTTCAACTTTGTACTTGTTTGGCTTTATAACTATTTTGATTAGATTTTATACCCAGTTTTACGGTCCACTGAAGATGGAAAATGATAGTTCGAGTGGGGCATCCGTGTACTTTGAACACATTCTTGTTTTTGGTATCCTTCTTATATCTGTTTTGTACGAGCAGGAATAATAGTCGAAAACGCTTCTTGTGCAGAGAAATTGGTACCGTCGATGTTATTACAACCGCTTTGTTGATACCCATGTAAGTGGAATATCACTTGCTCAGGGGTTACACATTAGGTATTGGCATTAAAAGAAGTTAAGGATATTTTTCATTGCTGATACAATTAGGTATATATCTCCCACTTACAAAGCAAATATTCCTTGTTCGGTTCTGGTATATTTTAGGTCCTCCTATGGTATTATCAGCTTTGCGACGATTGTATAAGGTTTTGGATTTTCAGGTTTTGAATTTCAAGCATCATTGAAAGCACATCAGTTGTTGAAATACACATCTGGTGCAATAACATGTGTACGGTTAGATATTTATCAACTGTTGCATTGGCATATCCTAATACGAATATTGTTTGATTGAAATATGCTGTTATGAAAGTTTAATTTATAGTAATTTTTAATTAATGAATATATCCCTATCATGCAAGGCTACGATTCCCTGTACGAAATGTATTCTTGATAATTTACCAGCTTGTTAAAAAGTATGCTCAGCGTGTTGGTATAGTACAAAACAGGGGTCCAGTCTTACTGATTTATAAACTGATTCCCACTGGATGTTCTATACTTCATTATCTGATTGGTTTCCTTTTTTTTTTTCTTTCATTTTTTGATTTTACATCCTTATTCAAGATATCTTTAAAATATTTCTGAACCTGCAGGTTATGTAAGCAAGAAGGTTATTGTAATGAAAGATTTTTTTTGCTTACTTTCAAAATAGGTATAGGAAGATGTGGTATGAGTGCCAATGAAAAAAAAACTCTCTAAAAAAACAATTTATAAAAGTTAACAATTATAGGTCAAGGTATGACTTTAAACACGGTACCTTGGCTCACACCGAACAACAAGCTATAAAGGGTCCCAAATTTACAAGTGTAAAGCCATTCAAACGGGATAACCAACGGTCTAACCTACATAAAAAACGAATTTTGTCTCTTTAGTGATCAATATTCGAGGACAAAATATTTCAAAGTTCAAAACCTAACACAAACTTTTAAAAGAGATGATAAAACTAAAACAGTTAAAGTTGAGCAAATACCAGAAAGGCAATTAAAGCTATGCACAAAAGAGATCATACAAGAACCGCTGAACAACACATTTAAATGATTTATTAAAGTTAACTTTCATCATTCTGCTCATCAGTTTCTTTCTTGTAATTTGGTTTCTCATCATGAACTCAACTGAAAAAAATAAATAAAGTAATAAAATCCTTTATTTTTGATGAACAAGAAATAATCAGAAATTAATTCATGGTTGGATATTTGTAGTATATATGTGACCCCCCCCCCCCCCCACACACACACACAATCACAATCAGCCTTAAAGTTGTAGTAGCAGATGCACACCTTTAATTCTCACCGTAAAAGATTCCGTTAATTTGTTTTCAAGGAGTTGAGACAATCTATATTTTTAAGCAATTGAGAGGATCTAGTTGACGAATGCCAAAATCAGTTTTTTTTTTACATGCGATTGTAAATACGGGATATTAAAATTCCGATATGGACCTCAGTAATACTGAATTGGCACTTTTATTCCTAGTTCCCTCTGTCTGTCACAAAATCGTATAATAACGACAAATCAAGAACTTTATTACATTTTTTTTTTTTACAAAATGTACAAAAGGCAAGTCATGAAATAAAAGAGTGAGATTTATTTGATTTAATTGATTTAAGTATAAAATTGAGACTGCAAACTGCTTCTACATGTACTCTTAAAGCCTTATTAGAGTTTGTTCCCTTGGGTATAGATGAAATTGAGATTAAGCATATTTTCATGGTTAAACCTTATACAAACCAGTCTAATTTGTTTTCCGAAACGATTTTAGTTCGAGATTTACGCATACGAATATAATACCTTATAGATTTTAACTACTTTAAAAATGGCTACAACGAAAAGTAATTATGATTCAAGAAACATTCCTCAAAACAAAGACTGTTTTCACATTACAAGTCGACTTAAGCATTGAAGCTACCATTAATTTCCAAAACAGCACCTGAGAATTGAACATACAATGGAAGTCACCTGTTAAGCCTGTTGTACATGTATTTATCGGAAGAGAGAGAGCGACGGGACAGAGAGAAATGATTTTTTTTAACATGGAGATCATGCCCGACATTGAACAGCAGTTTACACACATCTTAACATAACAATAACCTTGTGTGCATATCCATATGACATGGTTCCTGTGAGCCTGACCTCATTTGCATGGTTTTTTTTGGCGAATGTTTAATTTATACGATTAAAAGACTCAGGTCCATGTCTCATACGCAATAAGCATGTGGTAAAATTTCATTGTTCATTTAAGATGTGATACCTGAAATAAAATCATTATCAAATGAAACGTTCAACATAAATTCTGCCCACGATCAGTGAAGTACGAGATATTTCAGTGTGTGCGCATTGACTCTTTCTTTTATGATATGTACTGTTTTACGAGATTTGTGACTAAATTCAATGTTTCTTGATGCAGCAAAAACCTGTGGATTTTTTGGCTGTGGATTTATACTCAGTAGATAAAGTACCTACCAGATTACCTGATGGTCTCCGACATAGAAGTTGTGATTACATCCTCCACAATAGTTTGCCCTTTTCAAAGAGAATATTAACGTTTAACATATTTATACGACACATTTGGGTTCAACGACATCGGTATGCTAATACCAAGTCATGTCTCCATGGGACATGTACAATACTTAGCCGAGACTTCTCGATTCACATGCAGAAGAAGGCAATACTGTAGAATCTCTTAGATTTCTCCAAACACGATATATTAACAATGTTTGGTATTCATAACATGCGTAAATACCATTGAAGATATGATATCTCAAAGTTATTGTTATAATTTCATTCGGTTGGTACCTCTAATAATGTGGTTTCTACCGTTATCGTCCTTGCAAAAATCATAAAATATTGTCACTGGACGTTAAACAAACAATATCACGTTTAATCCCGCTGCAAATGTTTGCACCTGTCCTAAGTCAGGAATCTGATGTACAGTAGTTGTCGTTTGTTTATGTAATATATACGTGTTTCTCGTTTCTCGTTTTGTTTATATAGATTAGACCGTTGGTTTTCCCGTTTGAATGGTTTTACACTAGTAATTTTGGGGCCCTTTATAGCTTGTTGTTCGGTGTGAGCCAAGGCTCCGTGTTGAAGGCCGTACTTTAACCTATAATGGTTTAATTTTTAAATTGTTATTTGGATGGAGAGTTGTCTCATTGGCACTCACACCACATCTTCCTATATCTAAATATCAAGTTTTTAATAGAATACTAGTAATACATGTATGGATTTCTATCAGTATATTGATAATACCCAAGAGGTTAATACGCAGCTTAATTTTGGAGGTCTTTCCCAATAATGAATTAAGGCTCTGATCATTAATATTAGCAAATATGTCATGATTGATCATATTATTTTTTCTGCAAAATTAAAAATCCTTCGAATCACGACACAACACGTCATACAAATGTCTGCAAGTTAACTTCGATGATAATTAATTACCTGTTTTTATAAACATCATGGCTTTTGACACTCCTCTTCCCTAAACGTAATTTCTTTGACCACAGTAAAATATTTACCATTCCCAAATATAAAGATGTGTCTCAGGTTAATTACGAGAATGAGGTTACCGTGAAACGAATATCTCATTTAATTGAAAAATATCCAAGACTCACCTGCACAAAGCATCCGGGTTTCCAGGACATGTTTTACCCAAACATGGACTTACGAAACAGTTCACAAGGTTAGCACACAATGTGTCCTTGAGGAAAAACCCTTTCGCTAACACAACTGGAAAATTTATGTAACAGTAATTATAATACAGAATATTACATACGATGTGACATTTTTTTCAGTAGAGATATACATGTTCTTTTCAACTGAGTTTAAATGTGCTTATTGCTGTGTGCTTGTTTGTTCTAGATGGCTAGATGTATAGGGGAGCTCGAGGGTTGCCAGTGATCTCACTAAACATGTTTAAACCTGTCACATTTTTGCGCCAGTCCAAAGTCAGAGGACTCTGGCTTTTTTTAGTCTTGCATCTAGTCTTTAGATGCACGATTGTTTTATTAGTTGTTAGTGGCTTTGAACTATCTGACAGTAACTGCAAGTACTCTCAGATCATAAATTAGTGTCTTTTTGTTGTTGGATATACAAGTACCCGCCCACGTCACTCTGTGTTTTTGTTAGATGTATTTCTATTTATATCCATCTGATTAGTTTAGCCTTTTTCGACTGATGTTTTAGTTTGTTCCAGCGTTGTAGTGTTATACGCGTTTACATCAATGTCCCAGTTTAGGGGAGGGTTGGGATCCCGCAAACATATTTAACCCCGCCACATTCTGTATAATATATGTGCCTGTTTCTTGTCCTTACATATTTGTTTTTTGTTATTTTTTTGTACATGAATGAGGTCGTTAGTTTTCTCGTTCGAATTGTTTTACATTTGTCATTTCGCGGTCTTTCGTATCTGCTCATTGGTGCAGCTCTACGGTGACCTATAGTTTTTAATTTCAGTGTCATATGGTCTCTTGTGGAGAGTTGTCACATTAGCAAACATACAACATCTTCTTTTTTGATAATGTATGTCTTTTTTTTAAATTTTAGTTTATTTTCATGTTTCGGAGTTTAGTGTGACTTCTAAACAATTTTGTCAAGGGACCAGCTGAAACCCGCCTCTGAGTGTGGGAAATTTCTTTTATCTGTGTTTGTGAGTAATTTGTAGGAAGAAGATTGTGTTAAGATGTGCAAGTTTGCCAAGCTGCATCATTTTGTCACGGAAGCTAGCCATAGCGATCTTGTATTCTGTTGGTGTCTTCAACATGTAAGTTATCATGTCTATGATTAAAGTTCTTTTTTTATGTCAAACCTTCAAGAACTTTTATGGAATTTTGACAAAAGTTTCTAAAATCAAAAGATCTAAAGAGAAAAAATATTCATCTACAGTTTTCAGTATTTTACTGATAGATGAACTTATTTTGTTTTTGCAATCTGCCTTAAGTTCAAGTATTGCAGACATCAGTACATTCGTTCAATTTTCATTAAATTGATGAAACATGGACAGAAATTTTTTTTTGATCAGAAGGCAGTCTTTTATTTTTGTTTCTATAGAATGTTATCAAATTATCACTGAAGGGTTTTTTAATAAATTAAAGGTACTATGCTTCCCTTTTTCCTTATTCGACAGACAAAACCACTTTGTTTGTTTGCAGTTAACATTTACAAAAAATGTAATACAGATTGGGATTATGTTTTTATAGGCATCAATAACTTCTTGGATTGTTGTGATTAGCATTTTTCAGCTTCTTCAAGATCAAGAATTCAGTAGCATCTGAATAAAAAAATCTTGCAGATAAACCGACTTAGTTTTTGGCAGTCAATATCATACATTTTTATTGACAGCATCAATCGCAGTCGAGAAACAGGTTTCCGCGGAACCCTCTATACAAAAATTTCAGATTATTAATGGAGGGTTTTCTTTACATTTCACTTAGAATGAAACCGTTCTTAATTATTAAAATGTAAATAAAGTTGTTTCTTACCAAATGACGCTATAAAAAAGTAAAGCAGCAAGTATTTCATTCTCTCGAATCTTTTAGCCAAGGAGCGGTTAATTTTCTTATCTGTTTGTCTTAACCTGACCTTTTACTATCTTTCATGTCTTAATATCATCGAAGTTGTGTTGCCACCTTATGACATTTTACAAACTGTCGTATTTATTGGAGTGCAAAATTTGCAGGAAGATAGTATTAAAAGTTAATTTTTAGACATTTTTGTTTTTGATTTGTTGTAATCGTACAAAATCCAAAATGTAAATGTATGGTTTTAATATATTCCTATGTATTTGTCAATTAAATATGAATATATCTAATAAATCTGACAAACTATAAAACTATAATCATCCCATTTTGGCTTTTCATTCATATTTTGAAAACATCTGCCGGAGAATTGTCGAAGTTTATATTTCAATTACCAATCATTATACATGTACATGTACAATTTCATTTTACGAGTTGGTTTAAAGATTCATTTTGAGGAAACTATCAATCTCTTGTTACTGTGACCTATATTATGTACATGTACTTCACTGACTCCGATTAGATTGAAAATGAGAGGTCCGATCTCAGACTTGATCATTTACTGGGATATAAATGGAGATTAAGGGTAAACGCATATACTGTAACAGCATCCGAACAAAGCAATGAAACTAAAAATATATCTTTTGATAGAGTTTTTTTCTTAATATTGACGAATTCGTGTCTATACAATATGTCGTTTTTTAAATCCCATCAAATCTTGACAAAACATTAACAGAAGATATAACAGAGTGAAAAGATATGAAATAATTAAATCAATCCATAACAAAATGACCACACGCACAAAAAATATATTTTTGTGCACAAAGGAGCTAGGATGTAACAGGTGTTAAAATGAGTTTAAATGCTACATCTCAGATCCTTTGTTCTAACAGGGGTGATGAGCCGTATCACTCCAGTTTGAGTTTCTTTGTTATGCATGCTTTCCAATGTCCTGTTACATTTTGGCGGGAATGTCAAATCCACAATAAAACTTATAACTAATTATTATACGGAAAAGACTGTCTATCTAAATTTACGTAGAAAAAATAAAGTGTATACGCTGGGATTCGAACTAAAGACCTTTAGCATACATTGTATCAACTCAATGCACATAACGCTACATCAGAACGACTGGATTCCAACTAGCAGAACAATTTTTAATATACTTAACCGTGAAGCAAGATATTTTTTCATACGTGGGGCGAGTTGGCAGACCTTTATTCAGTGGAGTTTAAACCCTTTTCGTAAATAAGTGAGTTGTCAAACTGAGTGTTCAATTTGATTTTACACTTTTTTCAAAAGTGGGCCGAGTCGGTTAACAAGAGTAGGGCGATTTATTCATAAGGTGGCGATCAAGTGTGGACCGATTGCCCAGTGGAGGTCATAAAGGTACACATTATAAAGTAATACTTTAATTTTGGATGTAACGCGTGTTCTGATTGGCTAACGTTATTTTGTTATGAGCCCATGGACATTATTTAGTCATGTGACAGTGACGTCATCAACGGTTTTCCATGGTTTTCTACGGTTTAAAATGGAATTTAGAATTAAATTATAAGAAATGACTGTAATATTTTTTCTGTCTTCGAAATAACATAAAAAATGTGGTGCGCACTGTTAAATAACCCGCTACGCACGTTATTCAGTGTGCACCACATTGTTTATGTTATTTCTACATAGACAGAAAAAATATTACAGTCATAATATAACTTAAATATATATGGAAATTATAATGGTTGTGTGGCGTTCTAAACTAGATATTATGAATTGTAAATGTTTTTTCGTCTAATCTAAAACAGCTGGGATGTAAAATAGTTATCTATTCGGACTTGGTGTTCACGGCCGACACTCGGCTAACCGAGAGATAAGTCGGTTAATCTATATCGAGTATGCGGCTATATCGGCGGTGGGTCTGTTAATCAGGTTGGCTAAAGTCTGTTAATCAGGTGTTATCGTGAAAATCAGTGCAAGGTCAGCATGTTTCATTGTATAACTTTTTAATTATATTTATATCATAAAAACTATTCATGTCTGACAAAATGATTTGGAGTACTGAATCCAGTGGTTTAATTATATTTTTTTTAGCTTCAATAAATGATCTATAAAATGAAAAGGCGAGTTACTCATCAGTAAATTTATACACATTTTACACACACAAAATGTACACAAAAATGACAAGTTGGTTGAGTTTACTTGCATGCAATCTTTTGAATATCGAAAAAAGACTGGCATTATGTTTGTTTACCATATTAACATCAATATGTGAAGAATCAAGACGAAAAACTGTATTTTGGTGACAAATCAATTTTTGATAAAAATATGGTCTGTTAATGGGTCGGATGTATGAAACTCGGTCTGTTAATTGGTCTGTTAAGAGTTATGAATGACATTACAAGTATAATTTAATTGCTATATGGGGTGTTATCTGAATAAAGAGATAGGCCCAAGATTAGTGGCTAGAAAAAATGGAAACAACACATGAACAATGAAACATTAGTTTAGACAATGGAATCTGAAAATTGATAGAAATGGTTTTAAAAAGTGTAAAATCAAAGTAATATTAATTTCATCAAAGAATTGTCGCACATACATGTAGCATGTGGATTCTGTTACATTGATATGAATGGCACCAATTTGTCATTTACATAGTTGACAAGTACATAAATCAGAGATAAACTTCGTAATGTTTTGATTTTTTTATCAAATGAACTGAAATATAATGCAAACAAATATAGACAGACCTTTCAACATCAACCTTTCTCTACACCACCTTGAAGGTCACTCGATAGAAAAACAAGCAAGTTTGCGGACTGCGAGTTGGCTAAATGACTTACGATATCATAGGAACACATTTACAGGAATATAAAATTGTTTTGTTGTTACACATTAAATCAGCACTCCACCCTTATATAAAAAAAACTTACTAATGTCTATTTCTTGTTTAGAACCACGGTTTAGAACGCCAGACACGCTTTCGTCTACGAAAAACTCATCAGTGACGCTCGAAAAAATTGTTTAAAAGGCCAAAAACAAAGTTGAAAAGCATTGAGGAAATACAACTATAATACCGGCGTCTCACATCAGCGTATAGCTCCGGCGTGTTAAAAATCATTTACGCTGCCAATATTCTTTAAGCGTGTATTGGGCGTACTAGAAGCGTACCTAAGGCTAAGCGTTTATCCGGCGTTCAAGAAACGTTTGTTATATGTTTTTTTATGCTGCATAAAAATTTCCTCGGGTTGTAGCGTTCATCAAGCGTATTTACTTTCCTTCAGTGGCTAGAGGTATAGTGGGAGGGTTGGTATCTCATAAACATAATTATCCCCTCCGCAATTTTGCGCCTGTCCCAAGTCAGTAGACTCTGGCGTTTGTTAGTCTTATATGATTTATTTTAGTTTCTTGTGTATAATTCGGAGTTTATTATGACGTCCATTATCACTGTACTAGTATACATATTTTTTAAGGGCCAGCTGAAGGACGCCTACGTGTGCGGGAGTTTCTCTCTACATTGAAGACCCATTGGTGGCCTTTGTCTGTTGACTATTCTATGGTCGGGTTGTTGTCGCTTTGACACATTCCCCATTTCCTTTCTCAATTTTACCTTTGTATTTCGACGTACTTCAAACTTATGCAACGCGCTTTGACCGATTGCTAAGCGTTCCTATGGCGTGCAGCTAACGTATACCGACTTTGTCAGTTTTCTCTGTACGTTTGGTGCACGCTGGTCTATCCGCCAATGTGTGACGCCGGCATAAGGTAATCTATTCCTGAGATAGAAAAACCTTAGAATTCCAAAGTAAACGCATGGAATTTAACCAGCTGAATTGTAACACATGACAGATTCATAGATATTACAGACTTTGAACAGACAAAACAATAAGGCTGATTGATAACTTGGCGTAAATAATAATAAATTCATGCGAATTCGAGCGGCCAATCCGTCCATATAACGCTTATTTGAAGTTACACACACTTTTAATGAAATGCAGAGAAAAATAATTTAAAATAAAAGTACTCTTTCTATAAGGATACTGTTGCACCGTATTGTAATTTTTTCGTCATAAGTACATCTCATTCTTTTCAACGGAAAATATAAACTCAAGGTAGTAGGACTATTGCCGTGGCTAAATAACTCTTAACTGACACGATTTAAATTGTCCAACCCATTAACAGACTGTATTCCCCTAATATTCATTAAAATGTGGTATAACTCAATATATATAACAATTATGAAATATTTATCAATGACAATTGATTTTTTAGAACCAAAGTACTACTTTGTGTCCTTTAAATCATATCTAAAAATGGTTTTTGGCCTTTTATCTAAAATATTGCTATGCGTACAAGCATAAAAACCACATACTTGCACGACGCCTTTTCGTTTTACTTAAAATTGCGCAGGCTATGCATTTTTTTTAATGGTGGAAAATGTTCTATGATAGATATCATTTTGTCAGACACATCCTACATACCTTCTTTAAAGAGGCACTAGCTACGAGATATATAAAAAAATCTTATTTTAAGTAATATTTTTTTTTGTTTAATCAATAATGAAAGTGAATTAGTCGACCTCTTTAAATCCGTATTCATGTGAACTTAAATTTAACCCCTAGCTAGAGATCGACAACGCATGCATTATACATGTACGTGTACAGGTTATTTACAGAAACAGAATGTCAACAATGAAAGTGAAATTTACTACGGTAAATCATTTGGTTACTGATTCGATCTATATACAATTATTCTTTTCTTAAAAACAATGTTTAACATAAATTTTTAATCTATAAGATAAAATCAAACCGACCTATAAAAATCCAATTGCACGTGTTGGTTTAATCTATTCATTTCGTTATTTATGTTTACATCGCTTATATGGTCATCTGAGGTCAAATCAAATATATATAGTTAATTAGATGGCGTCTGGACTAACATACATGTACACACGAAACGAACCTACATATTATCTACCCCATGCTCTGTATACTGTTTATTTTATACTTTTGGCAGTTCGGATAAATGTTTTACATTGTTATGAATCTAATATGAGAACTTGAGTCAAATCGGAGACCATGGATTTGACAGCTAGTGCCCCTTTAAGACAATATTTCATAACTTTGTAGCATGACATCAAGTTTGTCTTCGTCTATGGAAAAATGTATATAGACAATATTTCACAGATTAATACTATTAAATTTTGTCTTGTTAAAGGGAGGTTATTTTTTGTGTAAATTGAGACAATATTTCACAGATTAATACTATGAAATTTTGTCCTGTTAAAGGGAGGTTATTTTTTGGGTTATATTTTGTGAGTATTGAGACAATATTTTATAGACAGATTGTCATGGAATTTTGTCTCATATTTTAATGTTAAGGTACAATATTTCATAGGACAATATTCTGCTTTACAAGATCACCATCTGGCCTCCGAATGGGATAACTAATAACTATTACGGCAAAAAAAATATAGAACTACCTTTAAATGAACGGACTTTAACATAATTAGGAATAAGATATATAGAGAATAATACATGGCAAAATCCGTATCATATGTCGTATGATCCCGAGACATCAATATCAGCCCGAGGGCAAACGCGTCGCCAGTAAACTTAATTTGCGACCATCAAATCCCCAATTGATGCCGTCGGAGCTTAAAATACAATACAGTTATCTCCTAAATGACGTCATTCAAAAAATTTGACCTATTATGAGGAAATTTAAAAAAAAAAAAAAACTGACTTTATGTAAAAAAAAAAAAAAAGAAAAAAAAGGTATGCGATACGGGTTTTACCATGCGATACGGGGTATGCGATACGGGTTTAGCTATGCGATACGGGTTTAGCTATGCGATACGGGGTATGCGATACAGGGTAGGTGATACAGACTGGAAAAATTAACCTTTATTAGATATACAAAATAGCTGTATTTTGTACTAAATATATGATAAATATAAAGATGATATCAAGTTGTTATCATTATAGTTTTCCTAATAGACTCGTAGAAGAGGTTCTATAGAAGAAAAAATGCTGGACAAAACGTGCAAAATAAAGAGTATGCAAATAAGGAATAAAGAAAAATAGTCAAAAACATAAAGAATGGAGAATGAAGGAATGCAAAAAATGAAAAAAAATAAATAATGGGCAACATACATTCAAGAATACAACAAAAAAAAATTAGTCTAAGTTTTAAATTGTCAACAGTAATACACAGATATCATTAATTTTTGTAAGTGTGTCCGTTATCTACATGTACATTGTATTATAATAGCTTTAATCAGTGATCAATAAATAAATACTAGTATATATAGATAGATAGATGATATCATGTAATATCATGTAAATACATAAGTCCTGGTGGTGACACATCTACAGAACAACGAAAAAAATATAGAAGCATTCAAAATGGCTACAGCTGAAGTTAGTCAATCTTGTACAAATTATTACGATATAACAACATGTACAATTTGTTTAGAACAGTTTAATATTCCGAAATATTTAGGCAGCAACCATTTGATTTTTTTTTTGGGGGGGGGGGCTATGGGTTTTTTTTTCTGTGCAAACTTTTTTTTTCGCCTTCGGCCAAGAACAATCTATTTTTTGAGCGACAAACCGAAAACAATTTTTTTTCTTTCAACTTAAGCATTACATATAGTGGCAGCTGAGGGTAAAACAAACATTTTTTTTTTCTCAGGGTCCAAAACAAATTATTTTTTTCACCAAAACCTGGAAACAAACTTTTTTTTTCCAAAATAAACCATAGCCCCCCCCCCCCCCCCCCCCCCCGAAAATCAAATGGTTGCTGCCTTACCTTGTTTGCATACACTTTGCGAAAGTTGTATAGCGACATATATTACTTCCGCGTTTGAAAAAGACAATTCAAGTATTTGTTGCCCAGTTTGTAGAGCTACAGTTCCTGCACCTGCTGAAAGAATACCACCAGGATACTGGGCAAAACAGATGCCTTTGAATTTTCTCCTTGTCGGATTAATCGAAAAACATAAAGTAGAACGTACCGAAAAGATATGCATGTCATGCGAGCGACTTGATGTTAATACGAAATCAGAAGCGTCTTCCGTGTGCATTGATTGCTCTGACGCTCTTTGCGCAACATGTACACGGTGTCATAAAAGTAACAAATTAAGTTCATATCATGAAATTGTTCCAATATTAGACATTTCAAAAGACGGTTATGCTTTGAAATTTTTTAAGAATATGTGTTCCGAGCACAAAAATAAAGAGCTGGAATAATTCTTTGCTGATCATGATTGTCCGTGCTGTCCAATATGTGATTCAGTCAAACATAGAAAATGCGAAAATGTAGTGACTATCGAGGAAGCTGCTAAAACATTCAGAGAATCAAACATCGTAAGCAAGACTACAAACGAGGTTAGGGCTTTATTGGCTGATATAGATACTGTGTTGGAATCTGACAAAAGTTCTTTAGTTGATATGGGCGCTACTTATAACACCGAAATGCAAAAATGTGATCAATTTTGGAAAACATTGCAGCAACAGATTGAAGAACTTAAAATTAAATGGACAGAGGCATATCAAAACACATACCACAGTGAAAAGGCTAAACTCAAGTTCTCCATTCGTGATGCCGAGAATAGAAAGAAAGCTGTCACAAATACTAAACAAATATTGTAAGCTACATTGAAAGAGGCTTCGGATGTTCAGATAATGATTGAAATTCAAAAACTAAAAAATTATAGTGAAAAACAATTAAGCAGTTTTCAAAGCACTCAAAATACATACACAATAGAGTTTCAATTTATTAATAGCGTACATGTAGATGACATTGTCAAAAATAGGCATCAACAATGATAAAATACCAAAAGTTTTATATTTTTCTAGCTCCATATGTGTTACAAAAGATATGAAACATGAAACTTTGAACAAATTTGTAGCGGAAGTAGATTCTGGTTCTGATTGCAGTTCTTCTTCGAACACAGGTAATTCAGAGAGCATTTATTGTAAACGTCGGAAAATGGGACCACGAAAGTTGAAAGTAATGAAAGAAGAGAAAAAAAGAAAGCAAGAAACAAAAGAAACAAAAGAAAGCAGATTTAGAACAAAACAGAACTTGAACAAATACGTAATGATAATTGCAAAACAGAATTAAATCAGCTCTTGTCGAACATAGTATGTTTGATATTTAAAATAAAAGTTTTTTCTGTTAATTTAACATATTTATTTATTATAGTGGATTGTGAAACAACTTATTTTAATCCCTTTCCACTTTGCGGGTGCGAGTGTTGCCTTGTAGCGGTATAAGCCTGTTCTTTTTTCGAAATCTACATGGGTGTCTTTAACGTTCAAGAGATATGACTGTCTCTAAACACTGCTCAGCCATTTATTGTCCCCTTCCGAAAACTATCATTGTTTCCTCAAGACCATACTCGCAAATGGTGTCAAGGGAGAGCCGAAACTTCAGTCCCTGAAATTTTCATCCCAAACGGGAATCAGACCAGGAACCTTTGATAAGATAAGATAAGATAAGATAATTTTTATTAACCAATCATGGTGCCCAAAATTTGAGCTATACAATCAAATGAATGAATTACAAAATAAAGCACAGAAAATGATTAGAATGATTAAAGTACATTTAGACAACAAAAAATAAAAACAACACATGAATACACATTTACACTAATTAACCTGATATAAACCAAGTTATTAACAAAACAGTTGTTATGGGTGCCACTGTGACCTGGAGAAATGACATAATTCTTTATAGTACTAGGTCTATGGGAGACAACTCCTGATCAATTTTATTTCCTTTGTGTTAGTAGTCCGATACACTAATCACTACATAACGACTCACTCAAGTTTGTCCGTTATCATAACTAGAGGCTACATGTTAATTTATTTGTAGATCTTAGTTTTCTGAACATTATTCATGTTTACAGTTGATCGTTATCTATAGTAATATTCAAGATTATAACCAAACACTGTAAAATTTCCTGATAATTACCTATTCAGGGGCAGCAGTCTAACAACGCATTGTCTGATTCATCTCAAAAATGTAGGGCAGATTGATCTAAACCTGGTGAACTGTTTTACCCATATCAGATTTGCTCTAAATGCGCTAGTTTCAGAGATATGAGCCAAAAACTGCATTTCACCCCTATGTTGTATATTTAGCCATGTCGGTCATCTTGGTTGACAAGCGAGGACATCGGACACATTTTGAAAAGTACATATCCTAGTGATGATTGTTGCCAAGTTTGGTTAAATGTGTCCCAGTTATTTTAAAGAAAACAAGTTTTGTAAATGTAAATGAACGACGACAAGGATTAGAAAATTCACTTGGTCCTTTTATCCAGGTAAGCTTATAAAAGGAGCTCTAAGGACTATGACAGTTTCTGCATAATTTCTGGTATCTATACAGTAGTTTGGATCTGATTCTTGGGCAATGAGTACTTTCACATGAAAAGTTATATAGACTCTATCACAATTTACATGTAAGCAGGATACTGGAAATATTGTGGACTAAATGATAAAATATCAAAGTTAGAAAGCGATTCAAAAAAGATACAATGATAACATTATACTTCGAATCATTTCGCTTCATTCTTAGTATATTGAATTCTCAATAGGGATGCACTCTAAAAATATTGTATTTAACCTATTATAATAGCTGTACAATGTAACCTATGGGAATGCAACAAGAGTATACATTTTAATAACCGAAAATTATACCATAGTTATCTATGGTATAATTTTCACAACTATACCATGGTTTTGTTGTTAATGACTTTAGAAAAGAAAAACAAAGATGACAAGATCTGGACTAGGCCGCCTAAATTTTTTACATGACATAGGAACAACAGAGTCAGTGTGGGGTTACTAAGATAAACTGCCCGATTTGAACCAGTTGATGTAAATGGATGCCAAGGGTGGGAACCGAACCCACGTACACCAACTCCGTTGTCCTATATTTTTAAATGAACAAATAGTTCGCTTCTAGACCAAATTAAAAAAAAAAAGTATAAATGTGTTAAAATTATTAAATAATACATGAAAATGTAAGTTGATTTTCAGTGATTCAGATGTCTACTTTGATTGTAATCCCATAGGTTCCACTGTATAGCTACATGAATATACTTGTACATTTATATGTATATAGATGGCATACTTAGGGCAATAATGTCTATTAGAAGTTGTCTGGTAATTTTGACGTTTACGGACAATTGGTAGAGGTGAACATACTAAATATTTCTGCTACTGCCAGATTTTCTCTATTCATAAAGTTTTTTCAAAATATTGGACAAAACCTGCATTTTATCACTATGTCCTTATTGTAGCCATTCCACCCATGTTGGTTGGCAGGCGAGATTCATCGGACACAATTTAAACTAGATACCCTGAACAACATGTACCCGTTTTGTTTGTCATTTTTGCACATGGGATCTTAACAGACACTGTCAGTAGTTCAGAGTATTGCTTATCAAAGCCATGTCTACTAAGAAAGAACTTTTTCATATTCTTATTTTTAGGTTGCCACATATGTACTATGATGGACACATCAACCTTGAAAAATAGGTCCCTTCTATGATGCTTGGCCCTTGCAACCCTAAGGTATTTCTCTTTCTAAATACATATCTTTCCTCTAGACCGGCTTATAAAATATGAAAGCTAAGTTGCTTTAACTTTCTCCCATTCTTGTAGGTATTAAAATCTTACAAAGATTAAGGTTCATGTCCAGTGGCATATATTACAGTCATATCGGGATTCATCATTATACGATGCTGGAAAATTCCTATTTTCAAATTCAACTCCAAATGCATAGATTCTTGTTCAACAAGGATAAGATCTGTGTGTGAAACGTCTGATATAAACAAAATTGATTTATTCATTATTGGTCTTTAACGCCACTTTTATTATTAGTTGCTACTTCATGACGACCAGCTATATAATGGGGAAGAAAGCTGGTGCACCAGAAAAAAACTTCTGACATCAGGCTCGAAAATTGTCAAGCATTTAAAACAATTATAAAACATGCTCAGTTTTATTTTTTACATGTAAAAATCTATAATGGCTTAAAGTATTATTCATGCTAATAGTGAAATTTATGATATATTATTATTCTTAAGATCATTGAACCATTGAAGGACTACTTGTCAAAGTTGTACGAAGGGCAACTCTGCCAATTCAAGCAGCCACTTTTCGCATGTGTCTTGTGACTTCATTTCATATCTAACTCGTTCTGAATAAATTAATTTTTGAGTATACACCAAGACGAGCATCATCGTTTCGATTCTTGTTTCATTCTACAGACTGTGTACCTCAAATGTTTTAACTGAAAAAAAATATGTCTTCACTGGGAACCCCAGAGCTGGAAAATATATACAAATGTCTTCTAGAAAACTACTGATATGAATAGAATGAAACCAAACATGGCACGAATGTTCTTATGGGGTACTGACTAAGCGTTGTTACTTTTATCCAAACCTTTATCCTATATTACCGCCATCATAGGACTGAGTTTAACATAAGACCCTATGGGAAATGCATACAAATGCTTATTATCACTGAATGGAATGCAACCAAATATGGTGTACATGTTCATTGTGGGGTGCATGAAGATTTGCTACTCTGTTGTCGATTAACTTTGGGAGATGGCCACCCGTATATTTTATAAATTACGGGGCGAATATTAAACCAAATTTGGCCTCAATCATTATAAGGGTATCAGTTATGATTCTAATATATTTTTTCATGATTTCCAAAACACAAGGAGAACTAGGTGAACGATACAGTCTCGTGGGAGCCTCTAGTTTTATGTTTCCATGCCATTTGTCTGGTTCATTTTAACATGATTTTGATATACATTTGATGTCTTCGTAATGTTTTTGTTTTATTTCACCTAATTAACATACGTTCATACATTATATCTTTCATTAGAGGTTGGTCACTTTTCCATATTTTACACTTAAGACCGTCATTACTAACTTTTCTTGTAAACTATCGGTAGTCTTCACGGGCACTCCGGCTTCCTCCACCAATAAAAAGTACGAAATTGCCCCAAAATGGCGTTTAAATGACGTTAAAACACAAACAATCAATCACATACACGTTTTACTTAGTAAATTTGAAATATATTTCTTTAAAACCATCTCACTGAGTATCTTAACTTAAGATATGTTTGAACAGTAATAAACTCCGTCCAAATATAGATGAATCTGATATTAATTTTGTTAAGTTGTAACTACGAATTTTCTATATTGCAAAATCGAGCCTATCAACTTTAACCCCGATTTACTCTTTCAGAAATCGTAGCTTGCAAAAGAAATTTTCAAAATAAAAAATCTTTTTATAAGGTCACTTAATTATAAAGAGTGGGCGCGATAAACAAAATTTGCATATACTTTCACAAACAATAATGTACATGACATTGGTATTTAAGAATAATACCCACGTTTCTATGTGAAAAACATCATTGTGCATTTAACATATAGGGATAAAGAGTGTACAACAATTCATTTTGTAAATGTGCTTGGTATTGCACCACTGAGTTTAAATAATGGGGTTCAAATTCGCTATTATCCGCGGAGGTTTTGAAATGTGCTGTTAAATATTTAAGATTTCTATTGAGTGCTTTATTAATTACAGAGGATTAAAGAATAAGAATATAATCATAATATTTAGTGTATTGGTTGTTTAAAGTGTATTGATTAATTTCATTTTTCGCGTTGGGAGTCTTATTTAATTATTAAAGATCCGTAATTCAAACCAGAAGTAATGTTCAGACTCATTAACTGTGATTTTTATTCTGATCATAATTTACAATGATATAGCAAACTTGATAAGTTGTGAAGCTGGCGTGTTATTTTTCTGATTCTGAAAAAGGAACAGAATCATATTCACGCCTTTTCATTTAAAAGAAATGAAATTTTACGACACACTTGTGGACATTATTATTCTCCTCTTCATCGTCATCATTTCGTCTACTGGTAAGTACTTTTTAACAACTATTCCCTATCGTTTTTATACATTCATACATCCCTTGCTTTCAACTGTGTTGGGTTGAGTGTTTTTATTATGGTAATTCCAGAAAAGTACATCGACCGCAATTTTTCAATGATATTTCTATTTCTAACAAATACTAGGAATTTGGATATAGGCGCAGTATTCCCCACTGGACGTTAAGCAATCAATACACAATACATAACCGTTGTTTTAATAACATTTATAAGTGATACATAAATTTGATTCATTTAATGTGATTCTTGGCAATTTCTGAATCTGCATCGCTTTATTTAAAAAAATGAAGAGTTAAATTAAAGAGGTTATATAACCTCTTTGGTTAAATCAAGGCCTTTTTTCAATGATTGTTCGTTACACATTCTATTTTCATTTTCAACTTAGTTTCAATCTAATAAAGAATTTATGAACGAAAGAAATGTTACAATTTATTTTGTTTGAATCATTTCCGTTACGCATTCTAAAAAAAAAACAATAGACTGAAGACAATCTGCTAACTTATTCCAGACTATTAGAATAGGAGGGATAGGTTGGATTTGAACTGAAACTACAAAAAACTTTGAATACTAGAACATTGAAAACTAGAAAACAGTCAATATACCGTATAGCGGGTTATTTTCGCGGGTGTAAATTTCACGATTTTTATTGAATAAGGTAAACGAAATATTTGGAAGGTTTTTTATTTTGGCGATTTCAAAATTTGTTGAATACCTTTGCATGTACTCTTTTAAATTGGCGGAGTTTTTTTAATTTAGTTCAATCCGCGAAAATAAGCGAAAATTTGAACCTGCGAAATTAACCCGCTATACGGTATCAAATGTAATCTTATTTACGTGAAGATTATCAACAAGTAACTAGTAACGTTTTAATTGGTGCCGCACTATTGTTGAACATTTAGTCGTTAATTTATTTTCAGTTTTTCAAATAATTTCGAGAATAGTTACGATAGGAGTACCTATGATTTTGGTAATTTGTCCAGCGTGGTTTGGAAATACATTACTTTAATTATAATTTAAAAGCTAGTATCTTTAATTAAATATCTAAACATAAACTCTTTACTTTTATTTACATGTTATCAGAGTTGTCCTATTAACATGTATGAAATATTTGCCAGTGAACGTAAAGCAAACAATACTTATTTTCTTAGAGAGAACTTTTCTTAGAATTACTTTGAGACCCTGTCCCTTTTTCTGTAAGCAATCTTTCGGAGTACAGCTGCTGATACATGTATATTAATGATAGACATGAAGAATGCACATTAACAGGTTTTCCTCTTTCCCCTTCAGACGTGAACCAAGATACATGCTTATTATAAGGCCGTTAGTTTTCTCGTTTGAATTGTTTTACATTGTCTTATTGGGGCCTTTTATAGCTGACTATGCGGTATGGGCTTTGCTCATTGTTGAAGGCCGTACGGTGACCTATAGTTGTTAATGTTTTTGTCATTTTGGTCAATTGTGGATAGCTGTCTCATTGGCAAACATACCACATCTTCTTTTTTATATTATTGTTATATAAAAATTTGATTCAACATTGTTTATAAATCATTGTTTTATACCCGTCCATTAAATGATAGATAAATTTAAAACAGTTTTTATAATAATCTGAATATTTGTTATAAACAACAAACAATTGATTTCAGTAAAAAAAAATGCATTTTTCGATCTATAATATATACATTTGTACGACGGATAAATAATAAAAAAAAATTGGGACTTGCAAATTAACTTCATAGCTTACTGACAAATGAAATAAATTATTCGACGAAGCTCGGAAAAGATCGTCTAATTAGATAATTTTATAAAACCCACTTTTGAAATCTAATGACAAATCACTTCATCGTAATAAATGAAAATAAATTGAATAAACCTTTCTCATTTTGTCAAGTGAAGATAAATCCACAATGGCAAATTTATAATAAAAAGAATATCAAATTTCCGATTTATGTGCAGGTATTGTCTGTTTAAACGAAACTTTATTGCTCGACTAACTTTCTTGCATTTAAAAACAAATGAAACTATAAAGTTTTGAATGCACAATGCATCTTATATATACAGATGAGTTGTTATATTCTGATTTAAATATTTAACAAATTGTTCAAAACGTGCATTATATGACATAATCAATTGATTGAAGAAATTCCGTCCAAGTTAAATGGTATCGAATACTTTGGTACAAACGTTAGTCAAAATGCAGATATTAACGAGTTTTAAAAGTGTTTAACTTCTAACTTTAGAGTTCGGAATACTTGATTGAGTTTTTTCATTTACATTTGTGACACCCCCCTTCTCAGCCAGTTTTTTGTTTGGTTTGTGTTGCCCATTTGTTTTAGTTTTCTATGTTGAGTTTGATACTATTTAAACTGCTGCTTATCTTTTGATTGTTTTTTCACCGTTTTTTTGACTTATGTGATTGACTACTATATAGTATTCATTAGTATCGTGTTTGCCACTCTTTAACAACTGTTGACAGCTTTCTTAAAACTACTTTATATTCAGTATTTTATCAAGCCTATATAGAGAGTATGGTGTAAATCGGGCACGTGCTTGTTTCTTTTCAGCACCACTCATCGGTCGGCTTCCTGACTAGGTCTATTCTCCTTTCTTTCTTTTACACCTGACGGAATTGTGTACAGCTGATTTCTGATACGAATAACTGCGGGTTCTATATACCTGCACGTATCATTCTATTCGGTGCTAAACATATAAATATCATATATAAAGGAGATATGGTATAATTACAAATTGACAACTATCCAATAGAGTTTTAAAAAAAGTTGATCTCAGCAATTATAGGCAACCGTACTACCTTCAACAATGTAAAAAGCCATATAGTCGGCAATAAAAAGCCCAGGCCTTGCGGTCATACAACTTTCGAGCACGATTTTTGTTCTCAGACTCGAGAATCAACCAATCAAAATGCTGGATTTCATATTTCGAGCATGATATGTGTGCTCCAAGCACCGAACAAAGTTTTATGACTTCAACTCCTGATCTTGAGAATTGTCAAACAAGTAAAACTAGAAACTAATGTACTAACTTTCAAGTTCAACTAACATCAATTTCGCTATTTTTTAAGTTTTAGACTATTCAGTTTATGTTTGACTTTAAAGTAATTTATTATCGATAACTTTTATTTTGCATAAAGTAAGAGTTAGTGTTGTGATTTATCCAATCTTTAATCTTGTTAATCTAAAAAACGTTTCAAATTTCCGATCGATAAGGGTATTTCTTTTCTTTTTCCCATAATCCCATTACATAGGTACAAATAACAAAACTATTTCCTTAATCACTTAATCGAGGTTGAACTTTGTTTAAAAGATTAAATTGGTGGGAATGAAATAATTGCTCGTCATCAGATCTTGAAACCGTAGCAAGAGTTTTCCTGTTTTTTTAGGCGTTGTTGATGTTAGATTGCTGTTACACGTCCAGCAGCAATTATCATACTTATTCAGTACGAGAACATTTTAATGCGATCTGATCATGAACTCTGCGTTTTACTAGACGGACACACTAAGCAGGATATTTAACGTGCTTGTCCAAGGAAGATCTGTAACCCTATCGGGACACTTTATTTTAAATCCGAACTGACTAATCTTTGCTCTTTCTCCTCATTTCCATGCCATGCGTACAAAGTACCGATTTTTAAGTCTTTGGTTTGAACCAAACGAATATCGAACCCATGATCTCACTCAATCAATCGAGGGGGAGGGGCAACGCTACTACGGTGAAGGTGCTGTTTATAATAGATCCAGTATGCTAAATTTGTACAAAAGGACTGTTCCTTTAATGAGCGTATAAAATATTATTAATATATCGTAATAGACAAGCAAATGCTATTTGAGTACACTTGGTGTTAATCTTTGTTTCAAATATCTCAACTTTTGCTGGTACTTTCAAATGTGACATTTTCGCTGTCTTTTCACACTATGAGATAATAGTTTCTCTAGCCATCTTTCCTCAAATAATTGTCCGTTACTTGAATGATACAACGTCCTTCCTTTTTGATAGTTCCCTTAATTGCTGAGTGAATGATGAACTCAACGATCAGTGATAAACATTTTCTATATTTTTATACTTGTTGCTGTTGAAAATATGCAATACACATGTACAATGTACATGAATTACAATAATGACTGTGTAAATAAATATCAAACTTCATTTTAAGTATAAAATGAAGAAAAAAGTCAAATAAAATAAAAAAATAATTGGGCACAAATCAATGATCTTTAAAACATTACTAGCATTGTCATTATATATCGTATGATTGTTTAGATGTGCATCACGAAATTTGATCAAGTTATATTTAAGGTACAAACAAATAAACAAATATATGTGTTAACAACATATTGTTTAAGGTGTTTAGTTTATTTCACGGATCATTAGCACACAAATTCTCATAAAATACAGTCATTGATAAAACTGACTAGTGACATAGATATTTGATTTCACTAGAGCATGTTTTAAAGTTGATGTGGTACAAACAATTGTTTACTTATTGACAAATTATTGTTGTCTTACTTATTTTATCTAACATCTCTCTTTGTTATATTAACAAACACACAAAAACAAAAACAACTTTTAACAAAAATAAACATGTTTCAAACATTTTAGACATGACAAAAACTGAAGTATGAAGGTTAATGATAATAAGATAGCTCGGCAGCCACCAAAGCAACGGTTAATCAAGAGTGCCTACGAAAGATTTGCTAACATCATCTTTATTAAAATTAAATTTTAGAATTGAATGCTTCTTTTTGTAACTTTGGGGGTGTAAAAGCGTTGACCGAAGTACATTTTGTATTAAGCGCGGAAGTGCTTCAAACTAAAAATGTGCACACGGACAACGCTTTTACAACCCTATGCTGTTACAAAAAGAAGCATTCAATACTTATAATTACATTTTTTTATCTAGGATCATGAAAACACGATTGTTATCAAGTTTTTATCTGATTCACCTGTGCACTTTATTGTGGGACAATATAATTAAAATATTGATCTCTGATGTAGTATAACGTAATCAGAGATCAATATTTTAATTAGACTGATTGTGGGACCTCGTGTTATCAAAAATGAAAAGTTTTATTGAGTAATGCAATTGTTTAAGGAAAAACACGTGATGTGCAAATAGCCAATCAGAATAACGTATTATCATGAAACAAACATCGGATGTAATTATTAGGAAATAATATTTTGCGTTAATGGTATATAGGTACATTAACAATCGAGGAAGAACACCACGGATTCATAGGTCAATAGATTTTTATGTTAAATTCTGCAAATAGCTATTTTGGCCCTTCAAACAAATTGACAGTCATTTCATGTGATAACAATGCCTTTTCTTGACTTTTGCGAGGATCAAAATCAACACACGTTTGATTGAATATTGGAATGCACTGATTAACGGGAGTCTGATAGTACAAATACGGTTACGTCTTATATGAGCAATAGGACACTATGCCGTGCTAATACAAATGTTTCACAGTGGTCCAAAGTCCGTAAGCTTTCGTTTGATATCAAAATGACTTGAATGTTTTACTTATTGACACAGTTACAGCTACATGAATACTTAGGAATTATTTGGCTTAAACTATGTACTACTTTCCTAAAGATTTTTCTGACAGGGCCCGACTAAGTTACGTTGAGTTCTAACAAACTGAGGATGCCCTGTCGAAACGTGTGAAAATTATATTTTTTTAACACTAAAATACGTTTAGAAAAACATCGCTGTCTGAAAACAAAATTTAGTTTTTGTCTAGTAATATTGCGATAAGGGCCTACTTGACGTGCTCTATAATAGTAAGATAATAATGAGATGTAGCCAATAAGACAACTCTTCACAAGAGACAAAAAATGACCTAGAAATTAACAACTACAAAATGTATACATCTGTATATTCTGTTTATTTGTGTTCTTTGTTTTAATCACCATTTTTACCCGTTTTCTCCGATTTGAATTCTTTATTGTCACCTCTTGGGTCTAACCAATTTACGAATGATTTTAACATGTTAACAAAATGACAGTAAAATATTAAAGAATTTTATCAGCTACGTGAACTCGAACGAAATAAGATAAGATATCAGTTTGCATGATTACACAGATAGCTTATACTATTGTCATTTATAGAATCAAATTACATTGACTGTCAAAAAGGAAAAGTGAAGTCAATTGTCTGAACCATTGTCTACGACCTTTTAGCTTCGAAAATTTATTAGACCGGGTTCTTCTGAATTATCAATGAAACCACCTAAAATATGGTTGTTAATAACATTAAAACAAAAACAAAAAAAAAACTTGTTACTTAGATAATAAAAACAATATAAGTGTATCCTGAAATGACTAATAGATATAAAGAAAACGTGCTAAATCGTGATCAAAGTATTAGGCACAATGTACATGTTTGTACATTCAATATCATTCCATAATTTCACATTTGAAATTATTCATTATTATTACGTACAAAAATAAATATGACTCTTCAATTATTACAGAACGCTTCAAATGATTTATAATTTATCATACAAATATTATGATGATTATCGTTTGTAGACATATATGATAATGTATCAAATATCAAATAAATACCAAATGATCCGTCTATGCTAGATAAACATCCAAATACTTTCCATTATATTCAAAATATCTTCAAGATCATATTAATAATTAAATTGGATCGTTATATACCTGCTGTGCTAACTGCTGCATTAGTATTGATTGTCAGATATTTTCTCAGTTATGGTGCATTTCTAAAATGAAAAATAATGAAACTATGAAAGAAGAGTATTTATAAATCCTGCAGTAATAACAAAGACTAATAAGGGGGATCGTGGCTGGGCTTCTAAAATGTTGTAAAATTACAATTTTTTCAAGAAAAAAATATCTCACAAACAGGCTTTGAAAATTTTGGCATAATGCATGCTTCCAAAATGTCGTATGTGAACTTGAAACATTTTTGTAAATAGCAGTGAAATGAAAACTTTGACATTTCTGGATTATCCAAGAACTCAAATTATTTTCACAGAAAAAAAAATGTACAATTATTTTCTCTCAAAGCCATTCTACAACGATTTTCAAGTTTGAATACAACATTTTGGAAGCAAACTTTACAAACAACTGACATTGGCAATTTTGTAATATGTCCTTTGTCACACGTTTTGATTGGTCTAACTGTATACTATTTTGTAAAACAAAAGATTTCCTCCCGCCAGATCATTAGTGTCAAAAAGTATTTTTAGCCAAAAAAGTAATATACGACATTTTAGAAGCCCAGCAACGCTATAATTGTTTGCCCATTACATTCTTATCGTTATATTCTAGCAGCCTTTTTATACCTCATGTATTCCTCATTGTTTATGCCAGATTTTCTCTTTTTTTTTTCTTTTTTTCCTACACTTACAAAATGTAGTTCACTTTTTTGACCTCTCCTTCTCTTTTTGGCAAACCACATCCATAAAAAAAGACACTACAAATTATCAAAAAGTTATAAGATAATTTTTTCCAGAGGAAATTGAAATCTTAGTTTCTTATAATCTATAAATTTATAAACAGACAAAAGCCTTTGTGTTTCGAAAATTCAAAGTTTTATAAATAATAAATTTATAATTATGACCATATCAATGATAACTCATGTCAACACAGAAGTGCTGACCATCGGACTAAGCTTAGTTCTTTGTTTTGTTGGAAATCTTCTTTGCCAAGCATTTTCTAACTGATAATTATTACAGTTTGTTTTTAATCTGAATTATGACAGGATCAAAAACATGTTCAGGGGATTATTTCATCGTCCCATGTAGACAGTAATACCCAATCAAGAAAACCCATCCTGGAGTATTTTGTGCAAACTTTCCACTAGAGAGTTCTTATTTAAGTACATCATAGAAGTCTGTGAATGGCCATACTCATGTAAAATTTACTGAGAAATGTGATTATTGTATCAAATGTATGATGACAATTTTACATAGCCCATTTTGTACTATTATGTATTAATATGGATTGTTGAATGTAACTATTGTTAATTATTGATATGATTTAAATACTAAAATATTATTTCAGTCTGTTAATCTGCACTAAAACCATACCCACGTAATAATATTATTTATGTACACTTACCAAACAGATTTAAGGGACTAAACATAATTTATATAGATCTTGCCTTACCCTTTAAAGGTGAACTGATTCGGGTCAGATATCGACCAAAAAGTGCATATAGAACTTTTATTTGTGCAATATTCCATAATTAAAAAATGCATTAAAACTTAATATTAAAGGCATTGTAGCAGACTTTTACATTGTTATAAACGTTTGATCCTTTTTAACAGAGATATATCAGATATTTGCCAATATTACACAATTTGATATTATGGACTATCATACTTTGTTTGTGAAACATAGTTGAATTAATAATCCACAACTTTATACGTAAGGAAATTCATGTACCACGCCATTAATACAACAGTTGTTTTCCATTTGTTTGAGGTGTTTGATGTATTTAATGTCTTAATTTTCCCTTTTTGTACCTTAATTTTGTAGGAGTTTTGTTAATTTTTCTTTAAAATATTTCCTTGTTTTTACAGCGTGTTTAGTTAATGTATCCTATATTTCATTTCCGGGTAATAAACATATAATATCTTAGGTACTTCAAAGCACCGAAATTTTCGATTTGGGGTTTCTGTAGAATATTTTTGAAACTTGAGATTACATGGGTACTAAACCTTGCATGCAGGTTTTAAAAATAGAGATGAAAATGTTATTCAATTTGGTTAACCTCCAGTGATGGTTATTTTCTTATATGCAATGAAATGGGATGTGCAATTTTGTCTATGATACTCATGATACTGGACAGGAAAACGCTTTACTTGTGACAAGTAGCTCTTTATTTGAAACAAAGATTAACTCTGCACATTTTTTTTATAAAGTTCAAATTTAACAAAGACTAATAGGGGAAAATCACTGGTGGTATTACCATATTTTGACTATTTTACCAATTATGTCTGTTTTGTTCACACATCGTTGTAAGAATATCGGAATTTAATGCGATTGTCATATAAGTTAGAGGTTTAGCGCTTTAAAACCAGGTCCGATCCACTATTTTCTACGTTTGAAAATGCCTGAACCAAGTTAGGAATATGACAGTTGTTGTCCATTCGTTTGATGTGTTTTATCATTTGATTTTGCGATTTGATTATGGACTTTACTTTTTAAATTTTCCTCCGAGTTCAGTATTTTTGTGATTTTATTTTTTCACCATAAGCAAATAAGGACGTTTCCCCGGTATAACCTACAGCATATTGTGTCTGTAGCGAGTTAAGCTATCTTGGTCATGAGTTGTTTGTTTTTGTTTGTCATTGTTTGTACGTCTATCGTTTTGGAAGAATATGATTTTGATTTTGATGGTAATGGTTGGCTGTTAAAATGTATACTGTTTAATATTTGTTTGAAGTTTATTCCTTTTTTATGAATAATATGTATATTCATAAGACACGAAATAGTATTATTGCAGAGTTTTTTTTCAAGAACAAAACTACATACATGAGACGATGTGAGATTGCTTATAAAAACACACTTTATTGAAATAAACATTTTTTTAGTCTTTTTATTAAAAGTAAATTTCTTAGCTCTTTTGATACCATGACGGTTATTAAAAGTTAAATATCTGCTAAATGAAAATAAAGGTTCAAAATAATATATTAGAAAAGTACCAATTAAACTGAAGTTCCAAGTCTACACCAGATGATTGGCTTGATAAATTTTTTTTTCTTTTTTTTTTCTTTTATATGTTTTACATGTATCTGGCTTCAATCATTGGTTTCGAGCTTACTCAATGACAGATGTTCAAGAAACATATCTTATGCGATTTGAGTTGATAAACTACATGCTCTTGTATTCTAAATCATTGTTGCTATTGAGTTTTAAATGGTAATTTTCTCGACACCTCTGTACATACAAAGTCAGTTATCGACTTCTTACTCTGGTTTTTGATTTTGACACAATTACAAAAATGCTTTAATGTTATTTTGTTCATTTAAAAAAAATGCCGTTTGTTTGAAGTGTTTGATATAGGAACAGCTTATCGAAATGAAACGAACAGATCTTATCTTGTATAGGGAATTTATTAACATTTTCTGTAAATTGAACGTGATGATTCTTCAAGGAATGTGTATGAGTAAAAATTTGCAATATAATCATTTATGAATATTAAAATTGAATACAGACGGAATTCTACTTAAAAGTACAATGAAATAAAGCGATTCTTTTACATGATAATGTTTTAATCTGAACAGATAACAAGTACTAACAATTCTGCAGACATTACCATTATTTAACTTTTCATAAACCACACTGAAGAGCTACCTTAAATAGATTTGACTTCACCGTTTATCACCTTTTATTCATTTAAATTTGATCATTTAATTCGGAAAGTGAACATTTAAATACAATTAGAATGTCTCAACACAGACAAAAAATTTAAAATTTTGTTTAATATATAATGTTGCATTCGAAATGTATTAAAACACTTCAAGTTAACATATTGTAAACCTAGTATACTTTCTGATGTATTAAACTTGGATTGACACAGTTCTATTTCAAATATAAATGAATTAAACATTTGTTTAAAGCGAAATGTCAACACATGCATGCATTATATGAAATCACATGTTATTAGTATATATTTTATTGGACTTTCATAGTCTCGATTTATATCCAACATTGATTTTGAATATTATATTGCATACTATGCAAACAACTGGATTTGAAAATAACAGATTGAACAATTCCTGAATACAAGGCACCGATAAATATAAGAACGACTCAACATCGATATTACGTTTATGTTAGTGTTAATACACAATGGTTGCTTTCAATAGCGTAGTAGCTACATAAATCTTCATAGGGCTACGTAGCTGTTTGACTACTGAACATGCAGATAGCCTAGATGCTAAATATGTCAAGATAGCAGCTAGGCAAGATATGTAGCTGCGACAAGATTGAACGCAACTATATTTCTGTGTGAAGTTTTATGCGATGGTAAACATCGATAATACATCTGTGTAAGGTGTTATGCCATAATAAACCAAACTATGTTAACTTTGTGTAAGTGTTATGCGAAGGTTAACATTGCTACTACTTTGCTGTTAGTGTAATGCGATAGTACATATCCCATGCATACTTCAGCAACAGGTTTTTTTAAAAGTTTAATTGAAAGCACAATTATAAAATTATAGAATCGCAAGGTTTTTTTTGTTATTTTGCTATTTAAACATGCTGTTTGTTTGTATGTTTATTTTTCGGCTGACCGAAAAAAGACGAACTGATCTAATCATGTCTAGTGTATTTGTCAAAATTTCTGTAGTCATGAAATTGAAAGTGGCTGTTCTTCAAAGAACGTGCATAAGGAAACATTTGCAATATAATCATTTATGAATATTAAAATTGAATAAAGACGTGTGCATTATACTTAAAAGTACAATGAAATAAAGCGATCCCTTTACATGGTATACTGATTAAATCTGAGCAGATAACAATCCTGCAAACATTACCATTAACTTTTCATAAACCACACCGAAATAGATTTGACTAAACCGTTTATAACCTTTTATTTATTTAAATTCGTTCATTTAAATCTGAAAGTGAACATTTAAATACATTTAGAATGTCTCAACAAAGACAAAAGATTTAAAATTGCTTTGAATATATAATGTTGCATTCGAAATATATTAAAGCACTTCAAGTTAACATATTGTATAATTTCTGATGTGGTGAACTTTCATTGACACAGTTCTTTCTTAACGAATACATTTGTACATAGTGAAATATCAACAAATGAATGCATTATATAAAATCACATATATAACTAATGGGACTTTCGTAGTCTCGAATGATATCAAACATATAATAAATACTAGTACTATGCAAACCACTGGTTTTGAAAATAACAGATTGAAAAGTTACTGAATGCAAAGCACAGATACATAAGAAGAACGGCTCTTGTAAAGCTGTCATTTCCTTTATTAAAACATTTACAAGATACCCTTCAACGCGGGACTATAATATATTGTGTCTAGAAACCTTACGTACTATCAATTGATTAAAAAAATGTGTGACGTTTTTCATTTAATTCCATCTCAGTGCCAATAGGATAGAAAAACATCAATGTTTAAATTGATGAATCAGCTCTTGATTGTAGATTTTTGTACTCCAAGTCTTCGACACATTTCCCCATTGTTTGATAAAAAACGATTTTTTTTTCTTTGTTTGTTTTGAAACTCATTTTCGATTGCAGCGCAGGTTTTCATATGTCCGTCAGATATGGACTAACTTATCTTTCATGTACGTATAAGTTATCTCAAACTTTCCTCAAGAGATTATTGATTTGCGATATGCGCATCTGTTGCAGTCAAACATAGAACGTTTATGTTTCGAAAATACTTGTGAACCTGTAAAAAATCTCGGGTTAAACTAAACCTTAAATTAAATGCTTCCTTTTTTTAAACATGTAGTACCAAAATATATATTTAACTTAAATTAAGTACTTAGTAGCATTTAAAGCCGTTAAAACACGAACGTTGTTAAATACCAAATAAAAACAATATTGTTTTAATCCATATTAACCTTATACAGGAATGCCATGATCGAATTAATCCGCACTTCTAAGCGGTTTAAACCAATACACGTATTAAAAGGATCAGACGCATAATAAATAAAAGAGAAGAGAAAAGAAAAGATAGCAAGGGGGCGTTAAAAAAACAGCGTTAGTCTACGAAAAACAGCGAATAGCGCAGCTTAAAGAAAATAGAAAAAAAAGTTAATTAAATTAACTGGTTTTTATTTAAATTTCTTTGTGACCAGATATCAATAGAGACACGTTTTATATAGAATCTTCTGAGTTTGGTGCTCGTTTCATGAACACCTGCATTATACAATCCTTGTATTTTATAACCCTATTTTAATTTCTTATATTTGAATTATTAGTTGTTCATGCCGCTGTGGTCTTGTAGATTAGTGTTATTCAAAGGGAAATATTTAACTGAATGTGTTTTACCACTGACCGAAAGTATATATACCAAAATAAGCATTTGCGAATTTATATAGGAATCATTAACTGCTTCACCGTCTCTCTGAATGGTTTTTATCGGATTACGAAACTTATTCATAATATTTGATAGGTTTCAGAATTTTTTATTTCATTGTATATTTCCATTATTTTCCTATACTTAATTTGATGACAAGCATGCATGGTTTTCAATGTGCGTACATCGATTAAGACTAACTCGAGTTAATTAATTAAGGTTGTTAATGTCTTGCTATGTCTTGTAAGTGCTGATCTACATATTTCACACATTCAAAGACAAACTTAAATTCATTATTCTTATTTCTTCAATTTTTAGATGCCAGTTGTTCATTTCCAAGTGAGATATCAGGCGTATGGCACAGTGCCCACAAAGGGGCGTTAACATTCAACGACACCCATCTTACAGGGTATCCTATATACATGTCTGTTTCAGTGCAGTCATTAAACTTTTCATGCGAAGAGAGTAGCGGCGATTATTATATGCTGAAGTATGTATAAACACATGTATTATCACAAAATACCACACTCCAAGCTTAATTATGATAGGGGAAGTTTATAAAACATAGTGAAATAAAACGGTCAACAAAATCAAACAAACGGAACGAAAGAAAACAACTGTCATATTCCTGCTTGGAGCAGACATTTTCCGAACAAAACCTAAATTATACTTTGTTTTATAGCTAGTTAGACCCCATTAATATTACAGTTCTGTTATATAGACACAATTATGTTTTATATAATTTTGAAGAGATAATGTACAAAACTAAAAACAAATCAACCAATTTTCCCCAAGAACGAGGGGGAGGGGGTCTTGAACCCTGAATCCGCCTATGGGTTGCATATGGCTAGTAACAATTTGATGAAACGTCTCGTTCGTTGATGTCAATTTAAGGTCAAAGGACGGAATTGTGAGAGGTTTAGCTAGTTTTAAAACCAGGTTAAATCCAACATTTTCTACCTAAAAAATGCCTGTACCAAGTCTAGAATATGAGAGTTGTCCATTCGTTTGATTTGTTTTAGGTTCTTTTGATTTTGCTATTTGATTAGGTCTTTTTCTTTGAATTTTCCTTAGAGTTTGATATTTTTGTGATATTACCTTTTGTGCGGGCAACAATCAGAGAATATCAGCGGTCGTCTGATGCACCGATATTACATAACTGTCGACCAAATCATGATGGATTCTACAAACGTTCCACGGCATGACTTCAACTTTTATCCTTGGTTAAATAGCTTCCTCATTGCTAACAACCTTTTATCGAAAGTTAGGCATAGATCTAAGGTTTACTACCATAGATCTGCCATCTGCACCAAAGACTACTGAAGGCAAATTATGAATACAATAAATAAAATGTAGATGTGACAAACAACCAGTCAGACTTATAATTGTAGCGGGCTAAAACAGTTTTTCTTATCTTTTCAAGAAGCTAGCTGGTACTAAAATAGAAAAAAAATACTGAGTATAAATTTATTTGATCGAACAAAATACACATTGCATTGATTATAAGCAAAATCAAATCCGTTATCGTTTTCAGAAGGTATTTTGGTTTTGATCCGTGAAACATTTTTGTATATGCACTCGTAACCTATTTCATGCTAGCTCAATTTCCATTTTTCTTTTACAAATAGCTGTCTTCAGCAAAGTAAGGCTTTTCCTCTTTTTCGGTTGACTAGAACAAAATTGCTCCATACAATTTCATGTTACTTTTGCTTTTTTCAAATTTGAAATTCAAATTACAAACATTCTTTGATCACATGGTATATTAATATTTTAAAATAAATAAACAACAAAATAAACTAGTAACATTTTCAATTAAACAAAACCAACTTATATAAAATAGATATGTTCAACTGTTGATTTGCAAACTGACCTATTTTTTTTATTCATTTAGTTATGATATTTGTTTTTGTTGTTTATCATCAGTTACAATTGTTGTTTAAAAATCACCATACTTAAATTTCTCTTATTATGAATATTCTGTATTTTTTTTTGTCCACAGAGCAACAGAAACAGCTTTTATATTCAACAATGATATAAGAGCATACTTGTGCTTGTATATGAAAAGAATATCTGAATATAAATATTATTATCAGTTGGGTACAAGTAAGTAACATTATATTCTACAAAACTTTACAGGAAAGATTGAAAACTATCAGAACAAAATTATTCATCTGCTAATTAAGAAGGACGAAAGAGGTATAGTCAAACTCATAGATTGAAAATAAACTGACAACGACATGGCTAAAAATAAAAAGACAAACAGACAAATATTTATTATAGTACAGAAGACACAACATAGAAAATTATCGACTTAGGAACACAAACCCCACCCAAAACTGGAGTTGATCTCAGGTGCTCCGGACAAGGCAGATCCTGCTCCACATGTGGCACCCGTCGTGTTGCTAAGAGAGTGATACTATCAAAGTTTTTATATTTTGATTGAAAAGGATTGGAAATGAATCAAATCTAATTGTGAGGCTAAAAGATTCTTGTCGTCACTCTATATATTTCCCCATGTCCTCTTTACAATTCTGTAATCTTAGACGGAGTACGTACTACATGTGAGATACACATGCCTAGCATACTGAACGAGTGATCACATTAACAAAATTTCAAAAAATTATTATGCACTTATTAAAAATCATGTATTTATTTAGGTCTTGCTAATATAATTATAGTTATAAAACAATTATATACCTATATCCCTTTGCAGATGTGGACCTTACAAACAATGATCATATCAAAGGTACCTTAGAGGGTTCAACTGTAGTAATGTCAGATGTCTGTAATAGGGCAACACCCTATGAAGCTAGTACTTATATAGTACTGGTTAAAGATGGTACGTTACATCCAAATCATACAATTAAACCTCATAAAGATATAAAAAGAATTCATCATATGATGCAGCTTAAATGTAATTGTTCATGTTGCAGTTATTATATAGTACATGCTTATCTCCGCCTACTTATATTGTTTGCAGATGTCAATTTTAGATACATTGCTTCAGCAAACTTAATTACAAACAAAGCAAGCAAGCAAACCAAAACCTTTAGCTAGCTAGCATTATGATGACAGTTGTAAATATAGGAAGGATGTTCGATCTTTTGTTCAAAAAGACAAGCGTTTTAAAAGACTGTTATAAATTGATAGTATTTACAAAAAATTGGGCTGGAAATGATTCTCCCCATATGTGATAAAATTATGAAAATGAAAGTAGGGGTTAGGGGAAACAAATTTACTGGACCTTCATGGACAAAATTAGAGGATTTTGAAATATCTGACAAAAGGTCAAACTAAGAGTAGCTGACATCATTAAATAGATCAGTGGTTTAAACACAAAATATAACAACACATCGAAAAAAATTAAATACGTAGTAGTTTATCGACATTCAAAGTGAGAAATACAAGTAGCAAACACACACTAATACAATCACATGAACTCCAAAAGGAACAAAAACGGGTGTGTCAACTGAATATTTGTCTCCTAATTGCGTAAAACGCCACCACGTGAATACACACACTCTGTTAAAGTGATCAGTCGTCATTTTTTAAGTATCTAAGCATCAATAACAACATATAGCTGCGCTAGAGAGTTGAAACATCGGAATGTCGTAGCAGTCAAACGATTTGTGATGGTGAAAAAAAAAACTGATGAAGTAACGATTCCAAAGAAATATTTTAAACATATTGTAGAATTATTTTGAATATATATATTTGTTTTCCAATTGTAGGTTCCCCTGCTTCGGGAATGGGTGAAGCCACTTGTTCGAACGCCCTATTGGCAAATTACGGTTCTGTATCAATAACTGCTGCTTCCGGGACTTCTTGTTCTAGCACAACGTTCGATGGATGTACTGTCAAAACTGGACAGACTTATACCTACGACGGAGGATGCTCTACAATCCCATTTTCAAGTGAGTCGGATAATTGCTAAATGGAATTCTAACTCAAGGCAGACATCGTATCAAATACCAAATATAGCAGTTAAAGATATTATAAAAATACTATCTATTGTTGGTCATTATCGTCATAATTGTTATACTCTTTAATGTTAGAATATTTTCAACAAAGAGCAACAATGAATTAATCATTTGATTTTGACTTTGTCAGGTGATTGGGGACTCTCCGATTTCTTTTTGAGTTCATTATTTTTTAAATTTTACACTCAAATCAGATGAAAGTACATCTTTCTTATATTTCTACTCTTCGATTTATTGAATGGCGAAGGAAGGATAGAAGATTGTCATACAAGTGAGAAGTGTTGTTAGCTATAATCTGGGTTTAATCAACCATTTTCTACATAATGAAATGTCTGTCAGAAATACTATCGTTGTTTTTCATTCGGATGATGATGTGTTTAGACTTTTTATTTTGATTTTTTAAAAGAGACCTTTGTCTTTGAACTGTCCTTGGAGTTATGTATTAATTTTACATTTTTCAACACTTAAACACCATATCAAATATCACAAAGATCTGAATTTATAAAGAATTGTTGAAAATGTTCAATAATGCATGCATTGGCAAGATGCTTTGCTGTCAATATTGTTAATGACAACATTCTTAGCTGTCCGTTGTCAAGACAAATATTCGATGCATTTAGGTTTTGATCGTGTAATTTTAATGTCAAAATACATTTTTCTAATATCCTAGGTAGTGGAAACTTTGTATGTATGAAATCTGTTACAAGTAATGGGTATGCATATTTATCTGTATGGAACAACGACACCAGCGTTGCGAATGGAGACTATCAGTTTTCCTGTCTAGTAAGTTCTTTTTTTCTTTCTTTTTTGAAGACTTAAAATACATTTATTGCGCATCACCCGAATATACATGATATAGTCTACCTTGTATAACCCAGGGAAGCATTCAGAAGTGGTCTTGTGTTTACAATAAAACATCGTCCATGAATAAACAGTGGACCCTATTATAAAAAACCTATTTTATATTGTTACATACATATTAATTACACAGACAGAGTTTGCGTATAAAAGATTTATAACATTCTACAGTAAATAAAATACATCAAAGTCCTCAAAGACACACTTCAATTTACACAATAATTTACCTTTATTTATAATTGACATTTAAATATTTGTACTGTTAACACCTGAATTACATTGTTATGTTTCTAGTAACATTAGTCAGTTCTTATTATATAAAATGTACGATTTATTTTAGAGAGAATAATCTGTTTTTTTTTAAATTTCCTTGTAGGTAATAAGTCAATCATCCTCAGGAAAAACTACGTACGCTACAGAGGTACCCAATTATTGTTCCGATACAACACAAACTTCAACGGCTCTTCCTTCAGGTGCAACAGAAGGGAATATATATGTGTTTTCAAGTCAAACGGGTATGTTTCCCACAATAAAAAAACAAGATATTCACGCTATCCTATGATTTTTTTAAAAAGTTATCAAACATAAAAAGTAGATAAACACCAGGATTAACATTTTACACTTACGCCTATCACGCGTTTCGTCTACAAAAGACGCATCAGTGACGCTCGAATAATGCAAATAAAGGACAAATAAATTACGATGTTGAAGATCATTGAGGACACGCATAGCTGCTTGTCGGAAACAGTGAGTAAGTTATATTTGAATTAAAACTTAAGCAACTATTACCAAATCTCCCATATTCATATTCTTACCATTCCTTACAGCAACTATTTGACACATGCAAAGAACTGTTCTGGGTTTTCTGTTTAAGCTCCATTGTGTTACCAGATTGAATTCGTGGTAAACAAACACAATGTAATATTACCGCGGGATTACAAACAAATGTATGAAATTGGACCGGAAACACTGAGAGTGTTTTAGGAAATAGACAGTTTAGTTGATATACAACATATTAGTTGAATATATATATGTATGTCAGGAACCTCTGGCCTTTGTTAGTCTTGTAATATTTTGATTTTAGTTTCTTGTGTACAATTTAGAAATTAGTATGGTGTCCATTATCACTGAACAAGTATATAATTGTTAAGGGGCCAGCTGAAGGACGCCCCCGGGTGCGTGAATTTCTCGCTACATTCAAGACCTGATGGTGACCTTCTGCTGCTGTTTTTTCTATGGTCGGGTTGTTGTCTCTTTGACACATTCCCCATTTCCATTCTAAAATTTATGCATAATTATGAAATAAGTCTTAAAGTATTTAAGATGGTTAAGACTCGAGCCTAATACACACATATTCTTCTAACGTTTACACTTAGATATAAATAAGTTACTGTTAAACACACATATGCATGTACGTCCGCAGGCAGTTCAAACACAAGGCAAAAAAAATAAAAATGTAAATATGTCAAATTCTAAATTTAAAAAAAATATTTGGTGAAACATTTTTAACAATGTTTAAAAGGGGTATTTAGTTCCAAATATAAATTTGTTTGTCTCATACAGCAAACCTTTATTACAAAACAAATTTAGCTCTGCAATGACATTTATTTTCTACTACTTTTATTGTAGAATTTTAAATAGAACTTGAAATATATTGAACTTTTAAAAACTCAATATTTTTATTATTTCAGAAACCTGTGGTAAGTGGAACTATATAGCTACATTGATGATTTTTCATACATAGTTTCATCTCTAAATTATTCAGATACCCATTAAAGGACTTCGTACGGATATCATTTTACTATGTCGACTTAAAATATTAATTTGTTCAACGTTTTAAATTTGATAATTACATAATGGAAATAATCTGATAATGTCCTTGGTCACTCGAGTATGAAAACCAGCATTTATTTCACTTTTTTGTGATGATGTATGTGCACAATTAAAAATTGCCTGCTCCTTCAAAGATAATTTTATGTTTCTGTAATGTAAGAGCTATTTAACTGTTTACATTTGCAAGCTTAAATAATATTTCCTCATTTATGTGTGCATGTGTCAGTTTAAAAATGATGCATATGCTGTGTCCAGAAATAACTAGACTATATTTATAGTTATTATTATGAAACTTTAAAAACATATTTGGTCGTGCCCTATCTCAGAAAGTTTATCTTGATCTGTTTGGGAACAATTCTACTCAAAACGGTGCAAGGAACCGTTTTAAAATTGAGTTAAGGTGAAAATTGTGTTTTAATTGCTCCTTGTTGATAGCCTAAGTAGCAGCCTTAGAACATAAGTTAAGGCTCTGTTCCTTACTACTTTTGTAGTCTTTTTTTATTGTGCTTGTACTGATATTTCATTATGGATGGATATTCTTTGATTGTCGATTTTTGAAAATGAATACAATACTAGTAATCTACATATTATATAATACTCTCATTTCAGCTACGATTGTTGAAGGACAGTCAAATGCAGTGTTTTATGCTACCATATTTTTTGGAGCTTTAACATTAATTGCCGTCACGGTTTTGATAGTTGTTCTCTTGAAAACAAAAGGGTGTCCGAAATGTTGTTGTCCACCGTGTTCCTGTTTTCGTTCATGTCCGTCATGTCCATCATGTTCCTGTTTCCGATGTAAGTCTTGTAAAAGAAACAAAGTGGGAGATAGTGGTGAGCACGATCCGGAATCTGGTGAATACCCACAGGAAGACGGTAGGCCAGATGACGTGGCGAATACTATATTTAGATTGCCACCATTTGATGCGTTCAAACCGAAAAGACCAATTCCAATTGGTCCAGTTGTGGAGGCAAGTATAATGCCGTTACCTAAGGTTGAGCCATTGTATGCTAGATATACAGACAATAGAATAAAACGAACTGCATCAATGAGGTCCATTGGAAGTATTTTTAGTTTTAAAATGAAGTTTTGATACAAGAAAACATATTTGGTGCGCTTAAAGGACTCAGTTTTATTTGCATTTTGTATTCTGTTATAACATATATTGCTGTACTCTTAACTTAAGCCCTACTGTATATCAACTATGTTATTCGACAATGGCATTTGTTTACTGTGTGTAAAGATGCTTGCTCATCATTCTATGCATTTACCGGGTGACTCATTATTGTGAAACTTTATATATTGCATATTATGAATTTTTAATAGAGCCAATCATTTTGTTGAGGGACGTCGTTAAACAAAAAACTATGAAATGATATAGATTTAATTGCTTTCGAATTAATTGAACGGATCTCACTTTGCAAGATTTTCTTTTACCGTTGAATGTATATTCATGTGTACTTTCTTTGACCTTTGAAAAAGAAAAAGGAATATTTTCGAAAAATGAATGATTTCATTGGAAAATGAATATATTCGAAAAATTAATGATTTCAGATTGTACTGGTTAATTGATTGTTATTTGTTATACATTTGAGTTGAACATTGTTGTATTATTATTTTGATTATTAAATATTAATTCAGATTTGTTGTTCTAATAATAAAAATTGTGAAGTACATTGCAATACAAACTACAAGTTTAACAACAAATTAAATATAAAGGATCTATTTAAATGATGTGAATGTTAGTGCAGTCGCACGATCCAGGGCATAATGAATAGTTGACCGTAAAGGGTTCTGGATAGCTTTAATAAGAAAGTATCAAGCGAAACTATATTCAATCATTATGTAATTATCATATGGAATACTAATATAAAAATATTACTAGCGAATTATTTCGAAACATGTACAAAACATGTATACTATCGATCTGATCATTACACTTAAAGTTTTCAATAACAAAACATGCAAAAGCTCACCAATTAACTGGAAAAAGATCAGAAAACGGAATAAAATGCAACTTAACCTGACCTAATCAAACATTTTCATTCTGTGAACTTTGAAATAGTAATGACATAGTTGATATTCGCAAAAACATTTTTAAAGAAACTTCTGACAACAATCATAATTATATAGTAATATATCTCGTATCAAACAGAAGCTTTAAGAAATTGCTAAGGAATTGTTTTTGTCCGGATAAAAAATATTCAAAAATGTAGAATCATAATTTTTTGAAAAACAGTTTGTCAGTATTTTTCATCAAAACTGTTCGTTGCACTTTTGAATTATAGTTAGAAAACTGGAAAATCCAACACGACTTTATGAAGAAAGTCATATACAAGTCAGAAACAAAAATCTTAGTTTTCCAAAAAAATGGAAGGAAGCTTGCATCAAAGGATATACACAATTTACTAAAGTTTCATGAAATTTGGTTCAAGAATTTTTGAAAAATTGTCTGACGTGTTCTCAACGAACAACAGTGTAACATTATACATTAATAACTGGCCAACACGATTTGAGTAAAGTGTGTTAAACGAGGCCTTTAATACCAACATCAAGTAATCAATCCGGAATCCGTATAGTTGTTCACAACTACATATTTTTTGTTTCATTATAAATATATGTTGTAAAGTGCTATTTTTTCCCACAGAAGGAACTTTGATGTATTGTATGAGTAAACTTTCTTCGATGATTTATAGTTGTCTATGTGCTGTTTAATTTCTTGGTGATACGGAGCTTTATTGTAATCCTTTGTATTTTACTAATTGTTTGGTACTTGTTGAAATATGTAACTTGAATTTTTTGTGTCGATGCAAACTATGTAATAGTAAATAAATTAGCGCTGCTATTTACAACGTTTGATTGCTAAGGAGCAATTAGTAAGTTTGATAACTGGCTTACTTTGCAGTATAGTTGATCAGTTTATATATCTATACATTTGTTCCTTTGCTGTTGAACAGGTTGAATTGGAGAGGAGGAGGGGCATTAAGGCCTAGTTTTTGCCCAAGAAAATGAAATGTTTGATAACTATTTCAAATTGGCACATAATGTTTAGAAATGCATAGGGTGAAGAAATATAAATGAAAAACATTAAGGTTTTTATCTGATGACGTCACAATTACGTCATAATATGTACTGTTTTCACAAAAATTATGAAAAATACAGAAGTTATGCAGTTTAATTTCCGTTGTGAAAACATCATGCGCAGCCGGGAAACAACAAAATAATTTAACAAAAGCTTTATTATACCTATTGGCATTATCTCACAAAATATAAAATTGTTTCCTGGGTGAAGAAAATCATAAAATTTAACAAAATATGCAAATTAGGTTATGATTCGTTGCCATGGTAAATTGTTCGATGTCAAATTCGTTTTGTTTTTCTTAGTACGTTAGTTATACCTTATACAATCTTTCAGTTATTTAAGAATATGTATGATAATTTTAAAATTTGCAGTAATTTTTGGGCCAAATAACACTAGATTCAAGCTATACATTTAGCATATATTCGTTAAGGCTTTGCTATTATACTAGTACTCTAGTGGGGCTATGAACTTTTCTTTTTGCCGACGGATTCTTTTTTGACTGTACGTATACAAAATCATTAGTGATTATAAATATCCTAATAAAAAGCCTTTGACTTATGCCCCGATACCACTAGACCACGATCGCACCACGTTCACCGCGATCTTAAGTACATTCAGATCGTGGTGAGCTCGCAGTATAATACCACAGTTCCACTAGGCCACGATCGAACTACGATCTGTGAAAAAAATGCAAATTTTGACGATCGAAGTGCGATCGTGTAGATCGCATTAAGGTCGTATTACGGTCGTGGTGAGGACTTCAAGATCGTGATGAGCTTGGTCAACTTTGAAAATGTTGAACAGTGGTGGTGCGGTCCTGGAGAAATCAAGTCGTCGTCGAAGCGTAGTGAGAGCATAGGAAGGTGGTAGCGACGGCGTAGTGAAAGCGTGATTCGATTCGGCGAGACTGCGCGACGATCTAACAAAGATGTTCTTACGACCTCACTACGACCAGCACGTTCTCACTGCGACCAAACTACGCTTCCACTACGACTTTACCAAGTTAACACCACGCTGTTGAAGATGATAGTACGATTCTAGCACGCACATGCCGTCCTCATCACGCTCTTCTTACTACCTGACTACGTTCATACTGCGATCCTCATTGTCACATAAAATGTATCAAAGCTCTTCGGGTTGTGTTTGTCTGTATTTAATTTGGACCTCTTGTCCTTTTTTCACTAATGGATCAACCATGCTTAAATGAGGCCGTTAGTTTTCTCGTTTGAATTGTTTTACATTGTCATTGTAGGGCACCATTTTTGTTCAGTTGACTGAATGTGACTTTTTTTCCTTTGTAAAACTTGATATTTCATGCATTTCTGTCAAGTTTAAATTTTGTTATAATCAGTTCAATAGTTTTAGAAAAATCTAGTAAAATGAAAGACGACATCTACAGCGATTTGAGCAAAATTTCTTCGACAAATCCAAACCAAACCGCATCAAGATATAGTGAGGACAAATAAATGATAAAATTTCTATCTTATCTGCCTACAAACAGTAAAATATGATACACTAGATGATTTTAGGATGATAAATGATACTAATGGATATCTTTTTCTTCTTTTTAAGGTTCTTCTTGTCAATTTGTACCTCTTATTTCCTCCAAATTTCAACTTTTCAGGCCAATAGTTAAAAGTAATGGGATAACTTTCACTCATTTATGGTACAAATGTTATAAGAAATGAGTAATGAAATCATTTTAGCAGAATGAACAATCCATATACAAGTTTCTGTCTCCAAGGAGGTTCCAATAAGTCCCTACGTTAAAATCAAATTTACGCCGCCTTCCAGAGAGGGACCTGAAAGGCTTCTCTTTTTTCTTTTAGAAAATGTTCTATCATAACAGAACATAAGAAATAAGAAGAAAAAGCCAGCCCCCCCCCCCCCCCCCCGTTAAAAAAACAACAAAAAAAAACAAAACCAAAACACTAAGTATGGATTGTTCTATCAACTGAATATTCTGGGTCCTATTTCAAGACAATCTTCTCATAATGTGTTTTGGAGACTCAATCCGCTCAGAATATTTTTTTTTATAATATTTCACTCAAATAGCAATAAATGTTAACAATTGGGATAACTCACAAGGTCAAAGGTGCATATACAGCTTCCAATATTAGGCGTAATACCACCATTGATTTTCCCATATAAGTCTTTGTTAAAATTGCACTTTCAAAAAAATGTGCAGAATTTATTTTTGTTTCCAAAAAAAAAATACTTATCATGAGTAAAGTTGCATCCTGTCCAGTACTACAGAAAAAAAAATCACATAACATTTCATTGCATATAAGAAAATAACCATCATTGTAAATTAACCAATCAAATTTCTCCCTTTATTTTATCTGTATATAAGGTTTATTCACCATGTAACGACAAGATTGCAAAATCTTCCAATTTCGTATACCGCCGGATGTGACGTACCATGATTTGGTGGTATTACACCTTTATAGCTGACTATGCGATATGGGCTTTGTTCATTGAAGACGGACGTACGATGACCTATAGGTGTAAATCTCTGTCATTTTGGTCTCTTGTGGAGAGTTGTCTCATTAGCAATCATGCCACATTTTTATTCAAAGTTTATATTGACACGTCTGAGTCATCCCTGCTATCATTTGCTAACATATCGTCATTTGAGCTTGATGGACCAGCAATAAGTCTGTGATTCAGGTAAGATTTGTTGGTCCGACATATCTGCTGGTTCAGGATTCATTACTATCAAACCTCCCTCTGCCTCTATCACCCCACCACTTCTCCCATGTGTTCTTGTATATTTTGGCTGGATGACATGTTGTTTCCAAAAAATCAAGGTTTTACATGTAATCAGAAATAAAAAGAATGGAATTGTATTGATATGGAACATGATGTTGACGACAATGTTGTGAGCGTACTAAGATTGTGGTATGAACTTGCCATAATCGTGAAATGAAAGTGCCATAATCGCAGTAGAAGCGTGGAAAGATCGATTTGCAATCGCATAACTCGTGGAATGGTCGTAGCAAAACATGATGAGCGTAAAAAGATCTGGATAAGCGTAGTGAGGTCGCCGAATAAGCTCGCTGAGAACGTGATATCATCGTATCGGGTCATTGTAGAAGCGTAATGAGGACGTAGAAGCATCGAGAAGGCAACGAAAAAATATTTTATCATGCCGCTTATTCCGCGACCTCACCACGGTCTGAATTTATTTTAAATCGCGAAAAGCGTGTTGCGATCGTGGTCTAGTGGTATGGACTCTGTGGGATTGCGACGTCAAAGACGTTATATCTGCCACTGTACAAAAAATAAAAATAATAACTCTCTTTAAACTGCCGAATCAATGTTTTGGAGGCAGAAAATGTGAATATAAGTAGATATTTAGAAAGCTAAGAATGGATTTTGTTTTAAACTGTAATATACGTGCATGGAATAAAATATTTTTTTCAGCTTTATTTACGTTCACAAAGTTTGTTTATCGCGACGTTCGGGTAAGACGGCCGTTTTTTAGCAGCACTAGACATATTTCGTCTGTTTCTCGCTTAAGCCAAGTTATCAGAACTACACCAACGATAGCTTTAATGAAATTCTTTTAGCTCATTAAGATTTTTAGTTAGGTATAAATCATCAAATTAAGGAATAACAGTACTGTAGTTGAAGAATTGCCACCGTCAGTTGTAGATTTGACGGTCGCAAATGCAGTTTTACTTGCGACGCGTAGCGACCGTCAAATCAAAATCAAAATTGACGGTGGCAACTCTTTTGCTACAGTACTGTTATTCCGATTCTAATGCATTACAAAAAGAAAACAATACGATAAAACTTGACAAAATGTCTGAATATGTCAAATAAAAAAATCTTCACGAAACTTCATGAATGATTTTGGCACAAAGACGTCATGGCTTAACTTGACGTCATACAAATGAAAACTTACAAAGTGGACGTTTTTACGTTACATGTTCGGATAAAACTACATTAAAACGGCGAATTCGAGGAAGGTGTGTTTTATTTTTGATTATATAGTAGTAGTAATCGAACATATTTTGATTCATCAATTCAAAATGGCGGATCCCTCCTTAGTTACGCCAGGTCAACTGTGGATTTGACGGCAACTTTTAGCCAATGAAAAACATTGTTACATCCAAATTGCATTAGAATCAACCATTCACTACCGTAAATTTACGATTTTTACAGAATATCCGTAGCTTATACCTAGTTCATTCGATTGTTTGAATTTTTTTTAGAAACCGGTCTTTTACAGTAATAAAATTTAAAAAGATAAAAGTGATCTTTGTTTGATATACCGAATGTCACTCTAAAAAGGTGAACGTTTTCGCCAATAACGTCGTCCTGATGCAAATTTAAAAGTTAAACTTAAAAATTACATTATCGGACATTTCGCTTGCACACATATATTATTGGTCTAAGCATTGTTCAATTGCAAGCATGGACAATTAATTATACCAACAATTAAACTTCTAGATTTAAAATTGAGATAGATCCGACAAAAAAGTAAAGTATTAATTATAAGGTACGACATTTATTCATATATATATATATAATCTCCATCCTTTTTATGCAAAGTACTGCAAAAACAAAGTGTCGCGTAAATCGATTTGTTTACGATAGCTTAAGCAACCAATAAATAAAATAAATCTCGTTTCCCCGATCAAGACTATTTATAGACGAAAATAATAAGTTGTATTCATACATTTATATCATGAAATAAATAAAATAAAGGAAATTATAGCATATTAAATTGTTTTACAAACATATTTACGCAAACATTTAATATTTATTTCAAAACTGTACTGGTCAGTGGTAATTCAAATCCGTTTTTTCAAGAAGACGAATAAAAAGAAAAAGACATGTCAAAAAAAAAAAAGCAAACCAGAAACTTTTTTTAATTGAAATACTTCATTAAAAAATAAGAAATTATAAAAAAATATATAGATCTACATGTTGTCTATTACTGAAAAGGTATGTTAAAAGAATAATATTGTAAATATTTATTTCAGAGAGCCAAAAATAAAATGAAAGAAAAATATGGGATGCTTAGGAACATTGGATTTAATACTGAAAAATATAAATCATTTATTTAACACTGACTGAAATAAATTTTAGCCAAATTGAAATCAACTTATTTACAAATGGGGTTTTGATTGAACTAGATCAGTTACGCAGACAGCATGGAGCGTCACTTCGCTATCTCCTAAAATGGTCGTTTTAGCTCCTGTCAATTAAAGACGACCTTTGTGATAATAATATTCGTAAGCTTAACTTTGGTTTGCGTAAACTTTACAAAGAAAAATTGAACATGTTCAAAACAAGAAACGGGACTTACCAAAACAGATAAAATAGGTTCCTCCATAAAGTTTACTGTAACTATTCAAATGAAATAATTGTTGACAGGAACGAATCAACAGAAAAAAGTACTGTAAATAAGGAAACTCTAAAGAAGTTAGAAAATGCTTTAAATAAAGTAACAATACAGAGCAAAGTAACAAAAACAAAGAATACAAAACTAAAGATAGAAAATATCAGCCGTGAAAAGATAATACAAAACCTAGAGAGAAAATTGAAAATGTCTACCACTGCAAAACAAATTAACTACGAATCTAACTAATAAAAGAGACGCGAAAAAGAACATACAAGTCCTAAAAACAAATATTAAATCCTTAGAAAAAAGGTTGCTCCTTGAAAATATGCATATTTAAACAGTTAAAACCAACGGCAGAATGGAGAAGAAAACGCTGAATGGAAAAATAAAGTATTGGGAAGGTAATGCCAATAAAACCCGTCACGAAAAGCTAACAGCAATCAGCACTCAAGAAAAACAGATACAAGAACTCAGAAAAAAAAAAAAGGTTAATGAAGACGAAATTAAAAATTATTCAAAAATAGTAAAAGTGCAAGCTAAACAGAAGTATTATCTTACAGATTTAAATGACCGTACAATTGATCTTACTACCGAATCCAAAAATGGTCAATACACTTTTAACAGTCAAACAGATCAGTGTATAATGGACCTTCTTGACTGTGGCCTTTCATTTGAGAAAGTTGGACCAGCAATTAGAAATGTTTTATATATGTGCGGATTAAGATCAAAAGACGACCGATATCCTAAAAAGGATTATGTTTCTACTTGTAATATGAGACGTTTAGCAATATCTCAAGTAAAGACTGCATAAATTTGTACAGCAGCTGCTAATCAGACATTGTACACCGACGAAACTCGAAAGTTTGGACACACATTTTCTTCTTTCATTACAACGGATGAGAATAAGACTCCTTTTCTACTCGGTCTAAAGCAGATGTCCAACAAAGCTACCCAGACACAATTAGATACTTTAAAATGTATTCTCAATGACATAGAAACCAGGATTAATTGTCTTGTCGGCCAGAACTTACAAACATTTACATCATTTAACATACTAAAAAACATTACATGTACAATGTCTGATAGAGCTGCTACAGAGATAGTTTTTAACCAACTTTTAAAGGACTACCGAAAGAAACTCTTAAAAGAACATGTAGAAAAGTACGATGATTTGCCCGATGTTGAAAAGGACATTCTATCGCGAATGTACATTTTTTTCTGTGGTCTACATATTACGGTTAATATTGCAGATGTTATAAACAAAGTGTTCATGCAAACCAAAAATATTGAAGATTTTGATAGCGATTTCATTCCTGTAAAAGCAAGTGAGGCCGATAATCTTAGAGTTTTAAGATGCATTTTCAAGGCTTTCGCAGTTGGTGGTGTTGACAAATGCGGCACATCTCTTGAATTCAAAACTTAATCTGAATCGTAATGACATTAAAACTGTAGATATCAAACCATTTCACGGAAACCGTTTTATTAATATCGTTTTTTTCATAATGGTGGAACAGCCTTTCATTCACGAGATTAAATTCATAAATGACAGAAGTCAAGTCTGACGGACATGTATCCAAGTTGAATTACAGGATTTCGAGAACTTGATATATTCAACAAATTTATAACTACTTCTCTATTGAAAGTTCTAGAGAACAAATCTACCCGTATCTTTGATATGAACCAACGATACCAAACTGTTGTCACTTATCTTGAAAACGTATCTGTTGACATTGAACGTACACAGGAAGTATTGACAGGAGAATATGTACCTTTCCTAGACATCGCCATGAAAAAAAAGATGATGTTTGGGCTTCTTTGGTCCATAGCGAAAATGATGCGCCCTGCGTAGCTCTTCTTGTTGAAATGTGCTCATCTGTTTGTAAGGCTTTGAAAGATAAGGTTGCTGACCATTTTACTTTAGAGAACAGTCCGATTTGTTACCTGATATTCAACATTGAAACCATGTACAGTGGAGATCACTTCTAACCTCTCATTAAGTCTGTCAGAATCTGTCAGGAGAACTGTTCTAGGACAGTACGTAGAACTGTCAGCCTGACACCTTTTAGTCAGTTCTAGGTTAGAACAGTTCTAGCTAGAACTGATTTGGTCAGTTCTACCTAGAACTGATCCTGACAGTTCTACCGTAGAACTGATTAGGACAGTTATGAGTCAGTTATACCTAGAACTGATCCTGACAGTTCTACCCTAGAACAGTTTTAGACAGATCTACCTAGAACTGACCAAATCTTTGGTCAGTTCTACTTCTAGAACAGTTCTGCGGTTAGAATTGATTACAAATTCTACGGCTAGAATTGATTTATAAATTCTACGGCTAGAATTGATTTATAAATTCTACGGCTAGAATTGATTTATAAATTCTACGGCTAGAATTGATTTATAAATCCTACGCCCCTAAAATTGATATATAAATTCTAAGTCTAGAATTGAATTATAACTGACGTTTTAAGAACTCTTTGTCTAAATATAAAGGCTTCGGCAAAATATCGATTTCACATAACAAAATTATCTGACCTTAATGTAATACATGTACGTGTTTCCGTCCCAAAACACCAGGGACGGATCCAGCAGTTTCAAAGGGGGAGGGTCCCAACCCAGAAAAAAAGGGGGGGGTTCAAATAAATAACCTCATTCAAATGCAGTGATCGTCAAAAAAAGGGGGGTCACCACCCGCTCTAGATCTGCCATTGATCCACTCAGAGACATATAATACATGTATTATATGTCTCTGATCCACTATAAACTTAAAATTAAACTGCTAATATTTGATTTCATCATATAAATCTATATACATTTAGCTGCACACCGCAGGAATCCAGTTTATTTTTAGGCAAGGATACCAATTATATTGGAAAACATTAATGATTTCAAAATTTTATTTGCACTCAATTTATAGTACTACAGTAGCTTGTCCTAATTTTTTTTTTAAATATCGTAAACAAATGTGATATCTGTTTACAAGTAGTTTTCATTCCTCTGACGGACCTGTTAAACAAAAATCTTTTGACCACATCAAAAATAAAGTATTGAATCGTAAACAAATATCAGTAGTTTTCATACTTCGGACTGAGTCGTGTAATAAAATCTTCTGACCGCATCAATCTTAACTGACCTTATTTGCTCTTTCCTTTCTGCAAATCTATATAGCTGTACAGTTATTCAGTTATAATTTTAGGTCAAGAGGGACTGTAATATACAAGTTACAGCATTATTGGAAAACAACAACCTCAAAATTTTGTTCGCATGAATTTATAGTGACAGCATGTCCCCTTTTTATTCAAAGTATTGAATCGTAAACAAATATCAGTAGTTTTCATACTTCAGACTGAGTCGTGTAATTAAATCTTTTGACTGCATCAATCTAAACTGACCTTATTTGCTCTTTTTTGCTACAAATCTATATTGCTGCACAGTAATTTAGTTATAATTTTAGGTCAAGAGGGACTATAATATACAAGTTACAGCCATTTTGGAAAACAATGACCTCAAAATTTTGTTCGCGTGAATTTATAGTGCCAGCTTATCCTCTTTTTATTCAAAGTATTGAATCGTAAACAAATATCAGTAGTTTTCATACTTCAGACTGAGTCGTGTAATAAAATCTTTTGACCGCATCAACCAAAACTGACCATATTTGCTTTTTTTTATGCAAGTCTATATAGTTGCACAGTACTTCAGTTATAATTTTAGGTCAAGAGGGACTGTAGTTTATAAATAATTGCAATATTGGAAATCAACAACCACAAAAAAACATTCGCATCGATTGAGAGTGCCAGCATTTCCTACTTTTATTCAGAATATCGCATCATAACAAACATCAGTTAGTTTTCATACCTCAGACTGACTCATGTAACAAAAATATGTGTCTGCATCAATCAAAACTGACCATATTTGACAGCATTAACCAAAACTGACCATATACGATACAATGTAAGAATGGATTGTATAATACAAATGACAGAAATATTGGAACACAATGCTACCTAATTTCTTTTGCATCAATTTAGAGTGTCAGCTTGTCCTCTTTTTATTCAAAATATTGCATCATAAACAAGTATCAGTAGTTTTCATACCTAAGACTGATTGGCATGGTATAACAAAATTATTTGTCTGCATGAAACCAAAACTGATCATATGTGACAGCATCAACATAAACTGACCATATTTACACTTTATTATGTAAATCTTAATATATAGATAATTATATAGCGGCATACATGGCATAGTAAATCACTTATAAAATTGAGAAAGGAAATGGTGAATGAGTCAAAGCAACAACAACCCGACCATACAGCAGACAACAACCGATCACGATGGATTGTATAATTCAAATGACAGCGTGTCCTCTTTTTATTCAAAATATTGAATTGTTATAAACAAATTTCAGTGGTTTCTATATATCAGACTGAGTCGTTCTAACATTTTAATAACAAAATTATTTGACCGCATCAACCAAAACTGAACATATATTCTTTATTATGTAAATAAATATGACCTCATTGTAAACCAATAATATTTCTATGTCAGGACGGACAGATATTGTATGATAAAGAGTACACCAAATTTTGTCCACATCAATTAAGAGCGCCATTATTTCCTCTCTGTATCGATAATATTATTATTAAAGGAATGACTGTAATATTTTTTCTGTCTATGAAGAAATAACATAAAAAATTTGGTGCACACTGAAAAATGTGCGTAGCGGGTTATTTATCACAGTGTGCACCACATTTTTTATGTTATTTCAAATACACAGAAAAAAATATTACTGCATGTCATTTCTTATAATTTAATTCTAAATTCCATTTTAACAAAATGTTTAAACCTTGGCAAACCATGAAAAAACGTTGATGACGTTACGGTCACATGACTGATTCTTATGTCTATGGGCGCTGATAACAAAAAAACGTCAGAAGACCCGTTAAATCCAAACTTAAATTATTGAATAATGAACCGTCACAAAAGTGACTTTTAAAGTCAGAAGTTCATGTTGGTTTTTTTTAACAAAACTATTTAACGGCATCATCCAACACTCACATGACTGATTCATATACTTTATTTTAAAATGAAAAGTACATGTATGAGAAATTTTCTTCTTGGAATAGTTTACTGACTATACTGTTAATATAATTTGAAGAAGGACAATGATTGGTTTTGTTTGTAGCCTAACGTACAGTGGCAAATATTTCATTCATGTTCAGATCGAGTATATTTTCTGACGTTCCAGACTCCCAGATATTATTCATGATCGTTATACTATAGATAAGTGTGGCAACGAGATAATGCAAATGTACATAGTTTTTTAACGTTTAACAACACTGTATTCATCAATCCCATAATTCATCCACTGTACAATTTTCGTTTGAACATTTGTCAAAACAGAATCCTTAATCATGAATGTAAATCCAAGGCAAACAAGGTAAATTAAGAATAAATTTCGCAGAGTTATATTTACGAAGAGACTGTTGAAAACGGGGAACGAAGAAACCCTACCTTACCTCTGTATCTTTAACCTCATATATAGGAGAACCACACCAGTGTCTTCATAGGCACCAGTATGTCTAACATGTGCAGCAATATCCTCCACCTGTGTGCTTTATATATACGTGTAGTGCAGTCCAATACCATCGAATTTGGTTTAATATATACAGTTTATTTACACATTGTTCACAGCACTGATTCTTGGTTATTACACCTTTACGTTTTTCTTGTCCTTTTTCCATCCTTTTGACAGGAAACGATATCTGGTGGTGTGAAACAAAAAGAGAAGTCGGCGGCTACAATATTCAATTTCGGCCATTAGTTGTGCATCTAGTTTTAGATTTTCCCGCAGCATTGTAATGTCCAGTAGAATTTGCATCTTTACTTTTGATGATTGCTTATGAAAGTCTACATTTCTTGAATCCTTCAGAATGGCACTAATTTCATCCATAATTGAATTCCTAGTATCGGCTAACCCTTCACATTCCAGGATAAAATGTTCCAGCGTTTCGTCTCCTTGGTGACATATAAGACAGATCGGGTCTGTTTCATTTTCATACATTTTGATTCTGTGTGACTGCAAAATGTATGTGCCGGTTAGCATTTTTAGCTTTGGAGGAATTCTTGCTTTGTCTCTAGCTGATTGACATTTGATTTTTAGTAGAGGATGTAGCTTCCCTTGGTGAAATTCCGTGTAATTTAAGTGTTGTAGGCCTTTGTAGTAAGGAACCATTCTTGTTATTGACTCGCTCCAGTGTTTTTGGGTTATTCGGTTTATCAATGTGGTCCATTTTTCTTTCTTCATAGGTATATCAAGGTAGGTGTTGATTTCATCCATGTTATATTTTGAAAGGATCTTTTTGAGTTGTATAAACCAGCTATTACTGTCCAGCGATTTAACACTGATTTGTCTCCGCGCCAGTTGTTTTTCCGTGCTGCTTTCATCTTGGTTACAGATGTTGTTAAATAATCCCAGTGTTCTTTTGTCAATTTGCGCTTCGACGGGTAGTATTCCTGATAGTATGTACACCGCCGGGTCTGGAGTTGATGTAGGAAGTGAAAGCAGCTGTTTCAGTAATCTTTTCTGGAATTTTTCTAGTTGAAGTAGCATAGCTGTTTTGGGTAGTAATAGTTCCATTCCGTAAAGTAACACAGGGCTAATGTATGTTTCAAACAGGTGTACCAGTGTTTCTGGGTCTAGTCCATTATGTCCATGGAAACCACCACCAAATAAGCCGTATGCACTTCTTCTAGCTTTCTTGATATTTTCCTCCACATTTAAAGTAACGTTTTCCTTCATTGATGTTGTTCGAATTATTCCAAGATGTAGTGCCTGCTTGACATTTGGCATAACGTTATTTCCAATGTTGAATATGCACTCGTTGGTATTGTTTCTTTTTATGAGTTTTTGACAAGAGGTTTAACGCCACACTTTTTTGGGGCTGTAGCTCATAGCCTTCCATGTACGCAAAATCGTGCGCCATATTAATCAGCACTTGTGTGTCATCTTCTTTTGTACTCATTAAAGCTATATCATCAGCACAGGCGCTGGCATTGCATGTTATATTACCAATCCTTATACCAAGATTTGAGTTTTCCAATCTGTCTAGTAGTGGATTTACGTAGAGCTTGTATAGGTCCGTGCTGAGTATTCCACCTTGACGAACACCCAATGAGACTGGGAAGCACTCAGAGATATTTCCTCCCCATTTGATGGTACTGGCAGCGTTTTGGTGCAGACTACTTATTAGTGACCAATGTTTGTCTTCGATACCTGCTTGGTACACTCTTCTCATCATATGGGTATGTATCACTTTGTCAAACGCTGATTTTGCATCCAGTAGTATTATTTGTGCTTCTGTTTCACCGTCATGAACTTCTTCCACTGGTAGTGCTGAGTTCATTGGTCCTGAACCACTTGTGAATCCACGTTGGTATTTATGTTGCACGGCTTTTACTGATGGTTGTGTTCTATTTTTAAGCACTGTGTCTATTATTTTGCTCACTACAGGCAGCACTGTTATTCCTCTGTAATTTCCTGCATCATTCTTACTCCCTTTGTTTTTGAAAATTGGTGTGAGAAGTCCGATTTTTAGGAGATCTGGCACATATCCTTGTTGGAAAATTTCATTTATGATGCTTTGGAGCAAGATGACCATGATTTCTCCCGCATTAACTATATGTTCAATTGTGATGCCATAGTAGTCAGCAGATTTACCCTTGTTGATATTTTTGATTGCGTTTGAAATTTCTTCCATTGATGCATCTGGAATGTTCTTGTTCCATAGTATTTTTGATAAAGTTCGTAGAGTTGGTCAATACATTCTAAAAATTCCTCAACATGGTCTCGACTTCCTTTGGACGGTAAGTAAACTGACACAAGCAGCAAGTTGTGCGCACTATTGCTTAATATTTCTATGCATTGCATCGTTTCTGATCCTTAAACAATGATGTTTCATTTGCAATCTTATAAAAATATTTCTCCGATGAGTTGGATAACCTCCTATCTCCCCTGACTTCGATATTTGTACATGTAACTTTTGATCAGTTAAAAATATAGAAAAATCTGCTATTATATATAGTAAAGTAATTGGAACTGATTTTTTCTTCTAAATTCTAAAGTGCCCTTTCTGCAGTGACGTCATTTAGAACTGTTTTTCAGTCCTGACTGATTTGGTCAGTTCTGCTGACAGTTCTACGGTTAGAACTGATTTGGTCAGTTCTACCTAGAACAGTTTTAGACAGTTCTACCCTAGAACTGATCCTGACAGTTCTACCTAGAACTGATTTAGTCAGTTCTACCTAGAACTGATCCTGACAGTTCTACCTAGAACAGTTCTGGCTAGAACTGTTCTAGGACAGGTTAGAACACTTCTATGACAGAAAATTCTGACAGTTCTAATGAGAGGTTAGAACTGATCTCCACTGTAATTGATTGTTTTTACAAGCAATTAAATGATTAGGTTAAGTGCTTCTCTCACAGTTGGTGCCCACTGATATATTTAAATGAACACAGATAGTCAGCTGGTCAATATTATTTTATTTCCATATCCTCTGCACTAAATACATTTTATATTCTTGTCTAAAAAAAATATTCTCATGGTCAAGGAATTTTTTTAATGAAAAAATGTTTTCATCAAATCAGTTTAATAATTTATAAATTTAACTTTTCTTTAGGATTTCTGCAGCTAATTTGGAAAGGCTGTAATAAATATTTTAGCAAATTTGATATGTTTTATTATTCCATATTGATAAAATATCAGTAGGTTTTTCTATATGAATTGGATTTGGAATAAATAAGCATATTCACCTGCGGAAAAAGGATATTCACCGCGCAAAACGTCGCGTGCTTTTACGTGTTTAATTTTGGTAAAAAAACGTTTGATGTACAATTGGTTATGGTAAATATTTTCCATTTCAATAATTTCTCTCGGAATATGGAATAAAACATTTAATGTCTTTTATTTCGGTAAATATGTGGTTTTATTGACTTTTGAAAAACTGATATTCACTTCGGCCGTTGGCCTCAGTGAATATCAGTTTTTCAAAAGTCAATAAAACCACACATTTACCTCACCAAAAGACAGTAATTGTATAATATTTATCAATCGGGTGACCAATCCAGTCTATCTTATTATAGTTGTTTGTTATTAATTCCATTTTTCATGTGCATATATTTGAAGCTGGTATATTCAGTGAAGGATAAATATTTCTTGTTAAAATAGTTTTTATGGAATACATTTTTTAGCATTTAGTGTGATATTTTAAAAAAAATACCACTTGCAAGCTTGCAGTATATTTATTGTGTGTAGATATAGAAAAGTGTGATGTGAGTGCCAGTGATACAACTCTCCATCCAAATAACAATTTTATAAAAGTAACCATTATAGGTCAGTGTACCGCCTTCAACACGGAGCATTGGCACACTGAACAACAAGCTATAAAGGGCCCCAAAATTACTAGTGTAAAACCATTCAAACGGGAAAACCGTGTGTGTATCTAGAATAGAAATCAAAATCTGGTCTGTGTTTCTAATATACTAAAGGAGGTGTTTCTGTTTCGGTCATGTAGACCTAGACATATCCTCATCAGGTATCCATAACCTATATGTTTCCGTTCTTGTAATACTTAGATTTTAGAATGGTTTGAATTTGGTTTGCTTTTGGGATACTTAAATAACTGTATTGAAATCAATCGGGTCCAGGGGTGGTGTTCTCGAAGCTATCTTAGGATTAGGATTAGATCATATCATAGTGTACTAAGTTTCAAGTTGATCTGACTCCAACTTCATCAAAAACTTAATTTAACCTGAAACGGTACAGATGGAAGGACAGACGAACCGGCGTACTAAGGGCGCACCGACCAGGAAACATAAAGCCCCTCTTCTATTGTAGGTGGGGCATAAAATAATAAAAATGAAGCTGTTCCATGACCTCGAGTGCATGATACGCCTAACGGTTTTCAAGTATACAGTTCAATAATTTCTCAATGTATATCAGAAATTTATAAAAAGGGGGGTTATCTTAATAGATATAAATCAGTCAACAAAGTTAAATGAAAAATGGTCAAAGCTCCTGAAGGTTATATTATTGTATGAAAATTGGAGAAAAAAATCCCATATCTCTGAAATGTGAAATTCTAAAATTAATAAAAAGAGAAAAGGAGCTTTAATAAACAGATATAAACAATTAACCAAAGTGTCATAAGTTTTTCTCAAAATACTAGAAAATCATCATTTTTTTTAATGAATGAAACCATAATAACTCCGAAATGATAAATCTGAAATAAAAAAAATAAAAAAAGGGAGCTCAATTTTTTCAATAGATATTAACAATTCACAAATTTCATTCAAATTACTTTAAGAGTTTTTAAGTAAATGTCTGACATGTTAAAGACGGACAGACAAAGATTTACCATAAGACGTCCTTTAAACGGGTGTATAAAAGGGGGAGTGGTGTTTTTATCCCAGATTGTCTTTGCTTCATGAATATTTTATTATAAAAATTGTTTAAGGTGGTACCTAACACCTGAACTAAAATTAATTTGGCTCGTTTAATTTTCTTAAAATTTTGACAAAGTATTTACTTTGAACTTTTGACAAAAATAAAAAAAAAAAAAAAAAATGAACCAACCGTTTAATCAGAAAAATTACACTGCTTATAAAGCAGTTTGACAAAAACTTATTTAGATCATTGAGAAGCTTAATATTCCCTTAACAGCACAAAGTCATTAAAACGTTCTGCTGATTTTACAAGAGTTATCTCCCTGTAGTGTTAGGTACCATATATAATTAAACAAAATGTGAAAATTACAAAGAAGATTCATTTCTTTAAAATGACAATAATTATCAATCTATTCTTCATTTAAAAAAATGAAATTTATTAAAAAAAAAAATGATTATTTGAAGTTATTGGACACGATTGATAAAAAACAGTGACTTGATTGTTAAACTAGTACTTTTATGAAGAATATACATGCATAGATAATAATGTTACAAGAAGTAGAAATATTTATTTTTCAAGTAAAGACAGAAAATGCCAAAATGTTGACTTTTTATCAGATAATCTATGTGTAACATCTGTGGTCAGTTTATTGGGAAGAGTGATATATATAAATTACAAGGACTTCAAACTGTGAAGGTAATCAGTTGTGTAATTTGAGATTCCCTCAAATCTGAGGGCATTCTTCGGGCTGTACTATAAAGTAATTTAGCAGATGGGTAATTTTTGTGAAACAATAAAACTGACCGTGAGCAATTTTCATTAGTTTTGCCCAAAAATAAATTGCCAGAGAGGGTGTTTGGGCAGTTAGACTGGTTACTAAGACACCGACCTAACGCAAGTAAGATAGCAAATGAGGCACATATAATGTACAGCATGAATCGGATAGCCAACTGGTTGCAAAAAAAGACGACGAAAAAGTCGAGGAACTCATTTCCTGGTCCAAAAAAATTTAAAAAGAAAGAAAGAAACTGAAAAACTCAGAAATACAAGAACTTGATTCACAATTAAGACAAATTAGCATCGATAAGGAACACAGAACAAAAGCTTTGGCCGCGAAATCAAAGGAAAGAAAAGAGTCGTTGACACAGGACATTGTGAAACTTGGCTTTTGGGATAAAAAGGGTGTTGTAAATGCTAAGTTAGAGATTAAAGACACAAACAGCTAAACATAATGCGTTGAAAGCTCAAATAAATTTTAGGAACTATGTTTTGGAACAAAAAGCAGACATAAAATATTTCCGAGTCACCAAATACCAAATACAAACTGTCACGATTAATCAGTTGAAAACCAACCTATTGACTCTGATTTCCATGACAACGAACAACTGTGAAAGTAGAGGTAAATATAAGTTTTTTTTATCGTTTAAAATGTTTAGAGCATTTGTTTGAATATTCAAATTACGAAATATAAAATAAAATCTAAACAAATATTTGTAAAAAACATTAAATAAAGACTCATTAAGACTTTAACATTGGTTTTTGCTGCTTCGCCGCTCAGTTTACGAATATTTAAAGAAGGACCCATTAAATGATCAGGTGTAATTCATGTAACACTATATTAATCAAACTTAGTGTGTCGTGTATATCGAGTACATCGCAGGTTTCGTATCAATTTTTATGTTTTTATAGTAGTGGGACGGGGCTTAATCTGCATAACAATGAAAATTGTCGTTTCAATCACGTTGCTACTACGTCCTTATTACGCTTGTACGACGATCCCGCTACGATTATATAAGGTTCTTATCATGCTTATTCTGCGACCGCACTACAATTACCACGATATTTCTACGCTCATCACGTCCTCACTACGACCATATCACGATTTATCTGACTGCAACACGATCTTACCACGCGTCTACTGCGATAATAGGCTCTTACCACGACAATAGTACAATCATACAACGTTCCTACCGCGTTATTTCTACGCTCCCAGCAATAAAGTGAACATCGTGTTCTATATGAATACTGTATCTTTCCTTCTATTTCTAATTGAATAGTAGAGTTTCTCGGAAACAACACACTTATGCAACTAAAAACTACATAAGGGTTAGAGTAGATATAGTGATCAGCAGTGACGCTCATATCAAAATATTTATAAAGCCAAACAAGTACAAAGTTCGAGTGCATTGAGATTGAGGATCCAAAATTCCCCCCAAAAATGTGTCAAAAACGGATAAGGTAATATATGCCTGGGATTAGAAAATCCTAAGTTTTTCGAAAAATTCAAAGTTATGTAAACAGGAAATTTGTAAAAATAGAGATAGAGGTAGAGGAAGATCTGATAGTAACTAATTATAACCCAGCATATATGTCTGACCGACCAATCCAACTTATTGCTTTATCGAAACTTATTGCTGTTCCATCAAGCTCAAATTATGATGCGTAAGTGAACAATAGTAGGGATGACACAAATGTGTCAAGAATGATTGAGCCATTGTAAAAAAGGACAAGAGGTCCATATTACATACAAACAAACCAAACTTCGAGGGCTTTTAGGAATTTTATAGTACAATGAGCATGTTAATTGTAGAATGAATATAGTCAGGACGTAAGAACAGCGTGATGAGGATGCACTCAGCGTGCTTAAATCGTACTATGGGGTTGAACAGCGTGGTACATGTATAAGCGTTGTATAAACCTGGCAAGGTCGTATTGAAAGTGTGTTTTGGTCGCGGTAAGAGCGTGATGGTCGTAGTGGGGTCCTTGTAAGGTCGCTGTGAGATCGTAGCGCAGTCTCCACAACTAAATTCGCGCTTTCGCAACGCTGTCGCTACGATGGCACAGCGACCTTTGCGATCTTACCAAGACCTTACTGCGCTTTCACTACGCACCACGATTATTTTGAACAGGCTGGCAACGCTGATCAAGATCATGATGACCTCACAACGACCAAAATACGACTTTACTGCAATCTGCACGATTACACTACGATCGTCGGAATTTTCATTTTTTTCACAGATCGTAATGCGATGTGTGACTGGTATTACTTAGTCAGCATAAATCAATTGTTATCGATAGTCGACATAAGAGTTAAAGAATAGTTAGTCTGTAGAGATAACAAAGTACGGGTTCCGATGATAAAGATTAAAGATAACATTTTTCTTTGAATAATTTATTGAAATCAGTAACATCTCATTCTATGTTTATTATTTTTTATTGATTTTTGTTTACGTATGCATGAAAATATCCTTTTAAATCGCAAAGACAGATATTTAGTAATCAGTTTAAACTTACAATTATGGGAACATTAACGCTTCTTTTAAGACTATTTCTATTTTTGCTGATATCACAAATTCAAAACTACATTTGCAAATCAACCCCTCATGGAAAATATTTGAAATATGCCCCTGGGAAAGTCGAAGGGTTGCCTTTTCATGTGGAACTGAGTAACACTACCTTACAATGTGCCGGAAAATGCCTTCAAAATAGGAAATGCAAAGTAGCTAACTTTCATTGGGAAACCAGACAGTGTCACTTCTTCAGTGTGTGCTACGACGAAACGGAAGATATCGATGGATGGGAGATACTGAGAGTTATAGATGACCAAAGTAAGTAAAACATATAAATAACCTAGTTTGCTGAAATTGTTTAAATCTGTAGATATGAAGGAAGAAAATTATGTAAATTTCGCGCTTTATTTCATCAAAATAAATACTTTGCACTTTGAATTCTCCGTTTGATCTATTCATATCTGTATTTCGACAATCCTCATACAGCAGTGACGGAAACGTCAATTGGGGCTTGAACGAACTTAGCTGTCTAGCTAATTACACCACTTTCATCTGATACAGTACCATTCTTATTCATATATCAGTATACACAAACAATATATATAGGTACGTCTGAACCAGTGACAACTCTACAACAGATTATAAGTTGTAACTGGTTCAGACGTACTTATGAATATAAATATTTCTGTGACTGTATCTTACCTTATTTGTTTAGGATCCTTTACTATAGACATTTCTGTTCTTTAACTATTCCATCTTCATGCCTAATATATCATGTACTGTAATACGACGATAGATTAACACTGACGAGGAAAGATAAAACCCGGCCAACGGAAGCTTTATTTTTGTGAAGCGCAGGTGGTCGAGTGGTCTAGCCCGCGGGATACAGTGCAGGCGATTTGGTGTCACGATATCTCAGTAGCAGGAGTTCGAATCCTGGTGTAGGAAGAACAAAAAATTTGCGAAAGTAAATTTACAGATCTAACATTGTTGGGTTTGTGTTTCGACGAGTTGTATATATATATATATATATATATATGTGAGCGTTTTTCAATAAAAACGTGATTTCTTGTCCCAGCCACTTTAAAAATAATCTTTTTTTTTGTGCAATCAGTACACTGAATTAGATTTAACACTTTAAAGCAAAGAAACAGTCTATTGTTAGAGAGATTGATAAAATATCGATTCCTGAATGGTCCAAAATAACAAAATGGACATGTCCCTAGACCTCCTGTTCGACATTAATACTCTAAAATGTTGTAAAAAAAGGTAGAAATAAATGTTTTGTTTACTTGATATAAGTTCTTTAAGAATTCAAAAGTATATTTAGAGCTAACATATTTTAATAAACAGCTTTTGACAAAGGATAATTATTTTCAGAAGGTGTGTCCTTGACAAAATGTCCACCACGAAACGAAGTCATTAAATTTTGCTAATTAACAGTTTTATCAATGATATTTGTTTGCAAGAGATATACCGTATTTTTGTTAATGGCCAATACGAAACGGGTCAAATCCCTTTCAGTATCTTGTGTTTTAAATTATAAAAAACAATATCAATGTACAGCTTAATACGTGCTTTGATGAATACAACCAGTATTGTCACTATTGCAATATAGGGATTGTAGGGAGAGAAAAAAAACATGTGAATATTTCCACTACGAAACAGTCACCTACGGAACGTTTCGTAATGGACACTACCACTGCCATGCAGTCTTTTTTTTTTACTTTTTTGTTAATTATACTCGTGCAAAACAAATAACAAGGGTTTGTTTCATGTAATTTTCAGTATGTTTTGATTAACATAGAATAGGATTGATGTCAACAACGAAACTTTTTGTCAAATACGAAACGGTTTTGTCATCTACTAAAAACATCAAACTGTCCACTATGTAACATGAATTGTAATTTCATATTTGAAGTACTGTCTAATCTTTATCGATAACAAATGGTTCTCAAATGATTTTTTCTAGATCTTTCTAGTACATAATGTAAAACAATCTGGAATTTCTATAGGAGACATTTAAAATTGCAATAAGATGTGTGTTTAGAAGCAGTTTCGTAGTGTACAATACAGAACATTACAAAAGTAATGAAAATATTATCATTTTAAAGATGATTTAAGATTTCCATTTTTGTTTACAATCAGGTCTATAATAAAAGTATTCACAATAACTCTTGAAATAAAATTTTAGACCAACTGATTTTTCATTTTCTAAGGTCTGAAATTCAGGCTTTTATTGTAAAACGCCCATATATATATATATAGTCTCTGAATGATTGTATAATAAAAAGTATAACATAAATTTCCATACGTTTCGGTCATTACGACCTTCTTCATTGGAATAAATTACATCATTGAAACAACAATTGCATCGCTTGGATACATTACGTTATAATAAAATCTACGACGTTCATTTGCCGCGTTTTTCTCTTTTTTAATATAAATATTATATAATCGTTCATAAATTGTGTTTAGTACTTCAGGTTCTATAGTAGCATTTAAATGCGATGAATACAGAAAAGATATCTTAGTGCACAAAAAGAATAATTTACTATTTTATAAACAAACCAATAGATGTGGACCATGTGGTAAACTTTGTACATTATGATCACACATAAATAAAACCAAGGGATTTTGTGACAACCCCGGGAAAGAATATACCATTGAGGAACAAATAAATTGTCAAACCGTAGACGTAGTATATGCAATAAATCGTTCAAAATGCGAAAAAGCTATATATGTAGGACAAATGGGTGATACACTATATCAACGGATGCTATTGGACTTTTCAAAAATACGAACAAAGGAAATAGAAGAGCCGGTAGCCAACCACTTCATTCAGCACAATCATTCGATGAAAAATTTAAAAGTTACCGCCATAGAACAGTCAGGATTCTACGTCAAAATTACCTCCCCATTACGCCAGTTAATTTTAACAATCGTAGAAATGGAACCATTGTTGGGATGACGCGCTGCCAATTTTGCTCATTGAAACCGATAAATTTATCCACATTGCACCATTACGATCCTTATATGTCAGTTGTATTTTAGAAGACAAATGTACCAACAAACTAATGAGCATCAGTTAGTGATCTTGTCTGCATTGATTCAACTTCAAACTATTGTCTGATCGGTTGTCAGGTGAAATTTGCGAAAATTCATAAACATTTTTTTTTTCAATTAAATATTTCGAGGAGGGGCAGACTTAGATATTTTAGTGTTTGAAGACAATAAAACCTTGTTATCAAACACAAAAAAAATGAAATTTTCGAAAATCGGCATTTTCATAATCCAACTTGAAAGACTGTCGTCAAGTACTTTCAGTAAAAAAAAAACCTATTCGAACACACCAACTCTGTTTTTGTGATTCATTAGATAGATGTTTCACTTGACCCATATATTTATTTTTTTAGTTCTGTGATTTTTTTATGTTATAAAGTACACCTGTAGCTTAGATATACAAGAATGAAAGAATCTGAAGCGAGACAGTGTATGAAATTTTCTTGTTTTGTACGAAATCAAGACTAAATATTCAACTTAAACACGCCCTAACATAAAAAGGTGCACTCGATTTTCTCTTTTCAATACAATTGAAACCCATTATTTGGAATTTTCACATTATAGAAGGGCAGACACGAACATTACTAAACTAATAGATTTATATGTTTTTCGTCCGGGGAAAAAAATAAATCGGAGGTTATGCATTTCCTACGGTCAACTTGATATCTAATTATTCTGCTTGAATATGTACTAGATAAATTGAAAACTTCTGCAAATGTTGTTTTTAAAATAAAACGCGTCGTAATTGAGAAGAAAATTGTAATTTTGTTTGTTTCTATTAACTTTTAAATTTTTGTCACTATAGTAAACATAACAGTAAGCATTTATCGCTTTTTCTTACAAAGAGCTTCGATTCTTTTGTTCTATTTCAACCGGGTTTCCGACTGAGAAAGAATATTTGGAACAGAAAGTTACAGAAAAACGTAAGAAGCCTTTTGGATAAAAAAAAATAAAAACGTTAGAACCTGAAGTTATCAACACAATGTATGAACAATAATACAAATATTTATATTAAAAAAGAGAGAAAACAAAACACGGCAAATGAACGTCATAGAAGTTATTATAACGTAATGTATCCAAAAAATGTAATTGTGGTTTCAATGTTGACATTTATTCCAGTGAAGAAGGCCGTATTTATATATATTTAGATAGAGAGGTGGAAATAATCATTTTTTAAACTTAAAATGAGATGCAAAACGTACGTATTCAAAAGGTAGTTGAGGCGCACATAGCAACCGGCCGCGTTTCATTTGAATTTCCTACGATACTTTAAGTTTTTTTTACCTTAATGTGTCTCTTTCTAATAGATTGACGAGATTTGATTAGCGGTAAGCTACTGTCGCCTTAAAGTCTCTCATACTAATCAATTGACTATATTTGATAATCGAAAGGCTACTGTCGCGTTAATATGTCTTTTCCTAATTTATTAAAGATATTTGATCAGCAATAAGCTTCTGTCGCCTTAATATGTCTATTCCTAATCGATTGACTATATTTGATCAGAGGTAAGCTTTGTTGCTTTTAACATGTCTCGTCCAAAAAGGCTCAATGCTATTTGATCTGCGGTAAACTTCTGTCACCTTAATGTGGCTCGTTCTAATAGGTTGACAAGAGTTGATCAGCGGCAAGATACGTACTTGCCCCTTAAGGGCATACGATACAGTTACAGGGAAGATAATGACGTTGCTAACGTATTTGTTTTTTTTCGCGACGTCAAACTGTGACATATCGGAAAAAGATGCATTTTTCGACTGATTTTTATCATTCAAACTGATTTAATTTGAAAACAAGTTCATGGACCCTTATTTTTCAAATGCAGGGAGATTTTGTGACCCAAATTTGATAAAACTGTAAATACAGGATTTTTTTTAATTTTGATAAACATGCAGTAAAAAAGGACGTTTTTTCCTCAAATCATAAACATTTGATAAATATGAGTTATTTCGGAATAAAAAATTGCATATTGTTTTAGGATATTTATAAAATACAGAAATTAACGATTATTTAACAAAAAACAATTTGTGTTTATCTTTTATAACAAAAAAGTTATGTCTTTCTTTCGAAAAAGAAATTACGGCCACAAATCTGAATTTCAAGCAAATATACAAAATTTCGACCTCATTTTACTCAAAAAGTAGCACATGCAGGTATATATGTTATTACATATTTGATTTAATCAGATAAAAAATAGCCTATATGCAAATTTGCATGAACTTGTAAATACAGGATCAAAACTGTATCGTATGCCCTTAATGTGTCTCTTCCCAGTGGATTACCTATACTTGATCAGCGATAAACTACTGTCGCCTTAATGTGTCTCTTCTAAATGGATTAACTATATTTGATCAGCGATAAGCTACTGTCGCCTTAATGCGTCTCTTCCCATTGGCTTAACTATATTTTATCAGCGTTAAGCTACTGTCGCCTTAATGCGTCTCTTCCAAATGGATTAACTATATTTGATCAGCGATAAGCTACTGTCGCCTTAATGCATCTCTTCCCACTGGCTTAACTATATTTTATCAGCGTTAAGCTACTGTCGCCTTAATGCGTCTCTTCCCACTGTCTTAACTATATTTTATCAGCGTTAAGCTTCTGTCGCCTTAATGCGTCTCTTCCAAATGGATTAACTATATTTGATCAGCGATAAGCTACTGTCGCCTTAATGCGTCTCTTCCCACTGGCTTAACTATATTTTATCAGCGTTAAGCTACTGTCGCCTTAATGCGTCTCTTCCAAATGGATTAACTATATTTGATCAGCTTTAAGCTACTGTCGCCTTAATGCGTCTCTTCCAAATGGATTAACTATATTTGATCAGCGATAAGCTACTGTCGCCTTAATGCATCTCTTCCCACTGGCTGAACTATATTTGATCAGCGGTAAGCTACTGTCGCCTAAATGTGTCTTTTCCTTATTAATAACCAAGATTTGATTAGTGATAATCTACTGTCGCCTTAATTTAATACTTAAAACTTTTTTCGGCAAATCAACCTCATTAAACGGACTGTCATTCTCTTCACTCAGAATCAAGAGGAATAACTCTTAACGTTATCGTTCTTACTTCTCAGAAACCGCGACGCAAAAACACGTTGACGGCATAATGCTACTATGATTGTATGTGTGCCTAAACTATAAAGGTACATGTATTTGTCTTAAATTCATTTGCTTGTTTATATTGAAAACCACAGTACTGCGCTTACTGATGACGATGTTCGTTTGTTTATCTTTTGGTGACATCTAGGCTATCGAACTTCCTTTACTTTTTCACTTTCCTGATTTAAAAGAAGACCATTTTTGACACATTTGTAACTGTTTATATTTATGTTATTTGTCTACTAGCGAAGGTCTTGAGGTTAAACATGTCACGCAAATTAATTGTTTGAAAGTGAATAACTTTTAATGTGTATATGTTACAGTGAACTTGTATCATCAGGGATTATGTAGAATCCCTGATTTTTCAGGGAATATGTAGAATCACTGAAATGATTAGTAATTATATATTATCCCTGAAAATTACCAGTGATTTTAAATAATCACTGAACATTTTAATAATTAGTCTACATATTAACTAATATGATTTCAGGGATTATCAATAATTTAAGGATCCTCTGTATGTTAACAAATAAATAGTATAGACAAATTATCATTTTTTCTTTCATATTCCTTGCAAGATGAAGTAATTTTGCTTTTAAACACAGAAGATAATCTTAAAGATATAACTAACACAGTGTTTCGAGATAAAGTTGAAAACTTCAAAGTGAATAATAATCAATAGTCCCTTTATAGCGATAACTAAATTACATGTTTTGTTTGTAGCGTAAAAGCCAGTGTCAGAAGGATATTCATGTTTTATTTGTAAATCCACAGATCATGTTATTTGTGGTAAAGGAGATCAGGAAAACCTGTTTTGTGGTTATTTTTTTTCTTCTGTCAAATGAACAAGAAAATTAAAACTGAGAAAATTTACGCAGCTATATGTCATGGTGATAAAACAGGCACTAAGGATTGATAAATAGATTTTTTTATAGGAAGTTGACATTTTGTGTAATATTCTCATAGCAATTCCGCAGGGGTAAAAAGGAAAGGGAAACCCAAAAAACATAATCATTGGCAATTGTTCACAGAAAGTCTGAAAAAGAATATTGCTTGACCTCAAAACATGGTATTTTGCTCGGACAGGTTTGAGCTTGCTATTCCATTTTTTTTATACCTTTAGATGGTTTACTGAACACTTTATTTTTCATAGACGTGTCGAAAAATTTGATTCAATATGTGAAGGAATCGGTTGTTTTTTTAAATGTGGATATTGTGATAGAAACAGATGTGAAGCATATTATTTTAATATATTGTGTTTAATATTTTAATATATTGTGCCCAAAATTAAAAAAAAATAGAGTCTTTTAAGAGCCTGTATCGCTCACCTGATTCTACTTGGGTGTTTGAAATCATATAAAAAAATATAAAATTTGGCTAAAAGTAACAACACAACCTTATAAGGAAAGGAAGATGAAGGTTCTGTTTGATTTCATTAAATTCAGTGGTTCTCAGAAGACTGTTGTATGCATTTCCCATCATGGGTCCTATGTTAAAATAAGTCCCCCTCTGGCGGCCATCTTGGATGATGGATCGGCTACAAAGTAACAAAACTTGGTCAGCACCTCATAAAGAACATTCATGCCATGTTTGGTTTCATTCCATTCAGTAGTTCACTAAAAGAAGACATTTGTATGCATTTTCCATAGGGTCCTATGTTCAACTAAGTTCTCGGCTGACGGCCATTTTGGATAATAGATGTGCTACACGGTAACAACACTTGGTCAGCACCTCATAAGGAACATTCGTGCCATGTTTGGTTTCATTCCATTCAGGGGTTCTCTAAAAGAAGTCATTTGTATGAATTTTCCATAGGGTCCTATGTTAAGTTAAGCCCCCCCGCTGGCGCCCATCTTGGATAATGGATCGGCTACAAAGTAACAACACTTGGTCAGCACCTCATAAGGAACATTCATGCCATGTTTGGTTTCATTCCATTCAGTGGTTCTCTAAAAGAAGTCATTTGTATGCATTTCCAATAGGGTCCTATGATAAACAAAGTCCCCACTGGCGGCCATCTTGGATAATGGATCGGCTTTAAAGTAACAACACTTGGTCAGCACCTCATAAGGAACATTCATGCCATGTTTGGTTTCATTCCATTCAGTGGTTCTCTAGAAGAAGTTTAAAATGTAAAAAGTTAAAGACGACGACGACGGCGACGGACGACGACGGTCAACAGACGCCAAGTTGTGAGAAAAGCTCACTTGGCCCTTAGGGCCAGGTGAGCTTAACATGGAATTATCCCTTTGATATATTGTGCTTAACATTTTACAATTTATGTTTATAATGATGTTTTTATATGATTTTATATAATAAATTATTTGACTTTTATTCACTTTTTTTTTTTTATAAATGAACGTTTTTTCTAGTGATTATACACAATCCCTGAAAATTTTAATGATTATATATGAGGCTTACACTAGCCAGTGATTCTACATAATAACTGACAATTTCAGGGATTCTACATAATCACTGTTTATAATATTCACTGTAACATATAAATATATATATATACGGTTAAATATACGAGAAAAAATATTTTTGCTATTTGATTATTCACTAAATATTAACTTTTAAGTATCAAATTATCTAAAACAGTGATACATTTAGATTTTAAGTTGTCATTCATTTGTATCTAGCATAAGCATAAGATTAATTAAAAATATGAACGTCTTGATAATAAAAGATCTGTAGCTTAATTCAACAAATACAAATTTAACCAACATGTGTTTTTTTTTCTTTGAAAGGCAAACATATGTCGTGTTACCAAGTAGCAATAGCTATACAACATGATTTTGTTTCAATTCATACTTTTCGAGTTTTAAGGAAAATATTTTCAAAACAAACACTATGTTAATAAAGGCACTTTTCAAAATATAATTGTAGATACAAATTTTATTGGACCACCATTCACTGTTCACAGTGTAATCAATTACACGGGAAAAGATTGCAGAAATCCTTCGTCGGCAGTTTTCACCTGTCCGAAGATCACTCCTGGAAAATCTCAAGATCATTGTCCAATTTCGGTATTCAACAACACCATGAACACATGGTCTGACTACAATTTGTCTTGCACAAGTAAGTAATGTTTTCATTGGTTAGAAATAATGACTTAGAGGTGTCTTACACATGTAAGAAACGTTTTCATTGGCCAGAAATATATATAAGAAGTACAATATACGAGAGTCCAATAAAGAAACCACTCATGATTATTTAGTAACTCAATGCGAAAAGCTTTAACTGATAAATTTTTTTTTGATTCTTTTTGACACCTTCAAAATTGTCGGTCAGGTAAATATGTACACAATTTGCTAGTAACCTACCCCATAGTCTTTGTTAATGATATACGAGTAATCAGTAAATGCTATATGAACTCGAGCCACTTGTGGAACTGTTTGAACCCGTATTTAACACAAAAGGTCACTTGCACATTGTTGTAACTCATAAAATGATTTTGGTAGTAACAATCCAAACTTTGAAATTAAAATACCACTGCTTAACATAAAAAATATTTAGGATAGTAAAGTGGAATTACCTTTACTGAAGGTTAAGGTTAAAATTGTAATACGTTATGCCAATCCTAATACAACCGCATACCAAATATCATTGACCTTTTATTATTGTGCATCTGAAACTTACCTTATTATCAACTTCAGCATGTAGACTTTTCAATATTTTCAAATTATATAGATCATGACTGATTCGATAAGGCTCACTAGTGACAATATGCATGGAAATGAGATATTTTCAACTACATACCAACTATCATTCATTTATAATGAGTGGTTCCCCATAAACTGACATAAACACAAATTTTGACATGGAAAATATATAATTATTTCAAAGTCATTAAACTATGACTCTGGCGGCAATACTAAAATATCTCCGTCAAAATGAGATGTGTTAAAACATATACAACTGCATACCAAACATGATTGACTAATTATAAGTAGTTCCCCGTAAACTGACCTAACCAAAAACTGAAGTTTGTGACGACACAGCCGATGAACTGGCATACCTAAGACCCGTTAATTTGATTCAATCAAGGCCAGATAACATTGTGAAAACGATATACTTTTTATTAATAATGTATACAATTTAATCACTGTACTATGCAGAACTGAATAATTCATTAAAAAAGAAATACGATAAATATAAATATAGGGACTAAAAACATCAACACACGTATCAAGTTTTTCTTATCGCAACTATTACTATTCGAAAGTATTCAATTTCTATTTATTAATTCATATAATTCTACCAGCTAAACAATTATATTTCACAAAGTACACGAAGTATACAAACTTGTCTAATAGTGAAACGTTTTTGGACCTTTTAAAAGAAAATGAAAAAAGAAAGTAGATACTTTTAAGGTTATCTCGTTAGGAGAAATACAATATTGTTTTGTTGTTTTGTGTATTGCTGTTACAATTTAAATGACAGCAATTACCCAAAATTCCCAAATAATGTGGCATCCTATCAGATCAATATATATGAGATATGTATAGTTGATGAAAATCCATATCGATTTTGAAAAATTAAAGAAACAACTAAAGATGACTATCTGAATGTAATCAAAACTGATAATTCTTGCTCTTACCTATTGATTAAGTGCAATGCACCTATCCACCAAATAACCTGAAATGTTGTAGATCATTAGGTATTTTAGTAAGATGGACTAACTCATGCAAATCAAGACTATTTAAAGGCTAAGACTAGTCGAGACTGGTCGACACCAGTCTAGCCTTAATCGAGTCCTTTTCACACTACGCCAACATTATCAAGTCCTGAATCAGACTTATTAAGTAAAGTCGCGACCAAAGTCGAGTGCAGTTCAGTTCTGTCGAGATAATGTCGATTCTAGTCAAGTGTAATCTGTGCTTGTCAAGCACAACAAATAGTCTTTTCAGACTTTGTGTAGTTTGAAGTGTAATAAAATGTTTCACAGATTGCAATGATTATGTACCAATTATTGAAACCACAATCACATTACCGAATTAGACTTTTCATCGGGTTTAAGTTCGTGTGAGCAACACGATGGTTATTTCATCATGTGAAGCAGGTCATCGAATGCTATTTGATGTAAGGAAAGTATCTACCGCTGGTAAAAAAAAGTTAATTAAGTGAAAAATAACCTGAATATTTTTGACACTTATCCTTCTTTAGAACACGAGACAGATCATTGTTAGTCGTTTATTATGATGGTAATTTTTCAAAGGGAACTAATTGATATTTTATAAGCTACATATAAGAGTACTATTTCTGTAATATGTTGAAGAAAACACTTGCAAAAAAGACTTGTCGTCGTAGTGCATTATTAGCTCTGGTACGTATGCAAGTAAAACATTGGAATTGCTACTAACCACAAATTAGTTAGTGCTGTATTTGAGAAATTATATCAATTCTGTAAAAAACTAAATAAACATTTTTCACGCCATTTACACATTATAACATTTAAGAACGAGAAATAAGTAAATGTATTATTAAATATCAGCTACAACTCATAATAAATTAACCAATATATGATTTGTTTATGAAGTATTTCACATTGATTGCAATAACAATAATTGATACATAAGATATACACAAATTAAAACCACTTATATCCAGTTAAAAACCCACTTACGCGACACTATAATTTTATCATACCAAATAATACTCATATATGAAGCTTTCTATGCAGTTAATGTGGCTCTGGACTATTCGACTGCGCATAATTTCACGCATGAATTACAAAAGTATTTGTCGTAAATTCGATATATTTTTAAAAATTTTTGGATGGATTAGAAATGTTAAATCATTGTAGTTATGTGACTAATAGAATATTTTCGTTATTATTCGTATTTGTTTAAGGGTCAAAATGACATTTTACCCATTTTCTCGACATTTGAGTTTTAAGGCAAACATTTTTTTCCTCATCGGTGACCTATGTTTTTTATTGGCTCATTCTTTAGGCTATATTCCAGCTTTTTGTCTTACAGTTTTGGACCAATTGTCATAGAACGTTATTTTTATATTCCGATAAAAATATATCAACACCTCTATTTTCCCTATCAATTCATTGAAAAATGGTCCCTTTTACATACCTGTTTAAAAGTAAAATTTTGAGCTTAAATGGTCCGTGATGCGATAGTTTTTTCGATCAATTTGATTCATTTTCTTTAAAGAATGAAATAACCAAACATACGGCACTTCTGAAAGAAACTTCGAAGTGTATATAAAGTGCGAATCCAGCTAGTTCATTTTTACTGTTATATGCGGGTATGTTTATTGTAGAATAAAGGATCATGGGAAAACGGTATTTGTTTACGTTTTGAAAATATCAAGTTAAAGGATTTCAAGTTTAGTTTTAACATATTTTCATTGTGATATGTCTTTATAATATACAAATATTGCATTAAAGTTAAAATAAGTGTTATAAAAGCATCATAATATAGCATATCGATTATTGAAAGCGATCCATTTTAACTATAGATGCGATGAATTATCACTGTTAGTGCAGTCATTATTAATGTAGAATTTTCAAAGATGCGAGGAATTTTTATTGTAGAATTATGTGATAAATGCACTTGCAACAAATGAAAAAAACTTAGTTGATGACTTTAGGATTTATGATACATGTATTTTCAAATTGAAATACAAACTCCACATTCATTCTTCATCAAATATATAGCTTTTCAAACTTGTAACAAAAACGCTTCTCAAAATGTCATATTGTATTCTTCAGATTACGTTTCTCCTTGAGTTTAACTTATATAGAGAATCACTGGAGCGTGACAGCAGCGAGTCCTCTTAGGCAGTCAGTGGGCCCTACTTATGAAAAATTCTAGATCCGCGAATGGATACTACCGCAGAGGTAAAACCATGCACATTTGGGTTATTGTACACGAAATGCATGCTACAATTCATTTTTGTTGATTTTAGACCCTTTGGAACTCTATGTGTGCTATTTCAGCAACTAGGCAAAAAATCCCCAAACTAGATACACGGTTAGATACAGCATATCGACGAATTCCAAATATCTATATTAAAGGACTTTTGGACCCCACAAAATTGAAAAAGGGACCAAAATATAAAAAAAATGCATGCATCGGATACATTTGTTATTGAAGGCATGACTGTAACAATAGGATGAATATACAAAAATATCTTATTTTGGGGTCTCATTGGGGGGTTCTGATCCGGGATCCTGCTTAATGTTTTGGCAGATTCCCGTATTCCGCTTATTGTTTTGTCAGATTCCCGTATCCCGCTTATACTATGCAGTTCTAATTTTTTGTAATTATCCGTGTCCCGCTGGACTTCATTTCCCGTTTTACACAATCATTTGACTTTCACCTGTCACGCTTGCAAAAAATCGGCAATCTGGCATAACGCTTATACCCAAATGCGACCCACTATTTTACTCTATTTTGACTCGTATTAAGCCCATTATAAATATATTAAAAAAGTAGCGTGGATTTTTTTTATCCCTTTTTATCCCGTCTCGTTTCGTTTTTGATCCATATATAGATGTCGTATGTGACAATGAGACAACTCTCCATCCGAGTCACAATTTATAAAAGTAGACCATTATACGTCAAAATGCGGTCTTCAACATGGAGTCTTGGTTCACACCGAACAGCAAGTTATAAAAGGCTCCAGTGTAAAACCTTTTAAACGGGAAAACCAAGGTGCAATCTATATCAAGATGTACGTAATTAGTGGTGAAGTTTCATGGAAATGGATAAAAAAAAATAAGGATAAAGATCCCTATACGCTTTATAAGAAACTAAATGGAATACGTTTGAAATAAATGTTATTTCTATTGAATTTATTAGAGTGTTTTAAAACCAAACTTTCCTCCATAAGTTAAATTTTATCAAATCTTTCTCTTACTTTATCTATTGTTTGAGCAAGTCGGCTAAATTAAGACTTTACAGCTAATTTCCTAATGCATGTAAAGCAAAACTTTGGTTGGCTTGCTTGCTTTGTTTGTATAATTATTTATACAAACTTTGTAAATAAGATTGACATTTTTAAACAATATGAATAGGCATAGTTTAACCCGTATTTTTAATATTTGAATTAAATTGGGTGTTATCATAATGATTATACAATAAAAAAAGCAAGCAAATCAACTAAAGTCTTGCTCTACATGCTTAAAGAAATGAGCTGTAATAGATAAAAAAAATTATTATACAGTGAAAATGCACCGCATATACAATACTAATGATTCGCTCCACAGTGAAAATGAAAGAATAGTATCAATTTTCGACAGTTAACATGACTAGCATTACGAAATCATCATAGTGGATTTTAGTTGAATATGAAGAAACCGAATGACAAAACATATTCTACCTTATACAACTTTAATAATTGTATTAAAATGAATATTTTTTACTGCAACATCATCTTACTTGTTAGTTTTAAAGCACCTGCACGATCTGTCCGTGAAATGTCCTAAATATTCACCTATTTTGGTATTTATTTCACAGCTGGATGGCTTTAGGCGCGATAAAACCCCGCTCGCATCTCTTACTTTGTTTTATTAGTTTTATGATAATGTATTTCTGAACATACATGTATACATTTTAACTCCTTTTCTTCATTTTCTTCAAAAATAAAAAAAAGTTCGTCTGTTTATTTATCATTCTACATTAGACATTTATGGCATATACAGTAAAAATGATATTTTAGGATCCGCACTTTACATACACTGCTTCGAATAGGCCCGAGCCACCTTAATTGAATGAGCATTCAAGAAAGAAACAAACGTGATAGGTAATTTAGAACAATTACAGCTATCTCCCTTTGCATTCAAATTTATGTTCTTACAGAGATTAAACGGTATTATTTTAAAACTTAAACTTCTATGTTTTATCTTTTTTTTATTATTGAAATGTTGATTAATTCTAGATATCAACTACTATAGTTACTGTCTGCTACATCTGCTGGTGGACTATCAGTCACCGAGGGTATCATCAGCTCAGTAGTCAGTGCTTCGGTACTGACATGATTTAACAAACTTTACTTAAATTGTCTGTGTATAAATTTTTGAAATTATTATGAAACTAAGGTTTCAACTCCCTCAGGTAAAGTTGGCTTAAGACGAATTTGGCTATTTATTTTAGGTATTTTTGACATATAGCTCTTCAACGATTTTCGGTACTTATACATCTTCGGATTTCAAATGTTTGGCTTTGAGCGTTCCTGATGAAGATAAATCCAGAAAAGCGCTTTGGACGCAATAAATTATAAAACGTGTTGTTTTCCATTTTTTACTGCATTTTGTGTAGTAGATCAACTTGTTAACACAATATGCCAATTTTGTTTCTTGTTTCAGAACATCATATTTTTCTTCTTGATATGTCTATCTGATGTTCTAAGGTGTTATGTAAAATTTTGTCGTTTATATGTGACTTGTCTTGAAGAATTGCGATATATACCAGAGGGAAATTCTGATCCATAATTTGAAAACCAACTGACATCGCAATGGCTAAAAAAGAAATAAAAGACAAACAGACAAACATTACTACACAAGACATAACATAGAAAACATAAGATTAAGAAACACGAACCTCACAAAAACTGTGGGTGATCCAAGGTACTCCAGAAGGGTTAGCATGTGTCGAAACCTGGCTTCTAAAAGTAAAAACACAAAAATACTTAACTCCGAGGAAAATTCATAAAGGAAAATCAAAAATCAAAAGGCAGAATCATAAGTCCAACACACATTAAACAACTGTCATATGCCTGACTTGGTGCAAGCATTTTCTTATGTAGAAATGGTGGATTGAACCTGCTTTTATAGCTAGCTAAACCTCTCACTTTTATGACAGTCGCATCAAATTCAATTACATTGTCAACGACGAATGAACAAAACAAACATACTCAAAGAGTAAAAATGTCAAAAAATGATTTCTAGCACCATCGCATGTAAGAAATCCTGATAACTTTGTCATCTCTCGACAAAATCGTATTTGGTTTGTTTTGTATGGAAAGGTTTGATAGCAAAAACAATTTTAAACGTTTTATTTAAATCTGTAATGTTTAAACGTGAACATCTTTCATTAAAAGTAATGAACTTAACCTTAGGTAAAAAAAAAGCTGCGTAACGCATCTACTCCTACTTTTCTCTTGACGGTACCGTTAAATGACAACGATAACAATAAGAATGTCAGGTTCTTAAAGAACAGCTGTATATTGCAAAATTATAAATTTGAAGTGATGTTTATATTACAAAGTGTTAAGATATGATTGAAAATATATCAAAAAAGTATATTACAGGATAAAAACACGAAAAGCACACGTTAAAATTTTAAGCGTCCGAAACTACATGTTTTGGTGTCTTGCAGTAAGCAAATATATGTACTTTTGAAAAAAAAGATTTTCATTTTTTTTCATATGTTTATTGTTTTCTCAGTTGACGATTGCGCTGCTGCTAATTCAACATGGTATAGAGGAAAGGTATCATGCACGATCACTAGCCGTACTTGTCAATACTGGAATACAAACTACCCGCACGACGAAAAGGTCGACACGCATACTTTAGAGGACTTGAATAATAATTACTGTCGGGATCCGGACTTTTCAGGCAAAATTTGGTGTTATACTACAGACCCGGATGTACGTTGGGAATTTTGTCACGCACCTCTTTGCTAAGCACAAGGACACAATTTAGACACAAATCAATCAAAATCAAATAAAAAAGACATGTATATTTTGTTTTATATTTCCAAAAGAAATGTACACTACATTTGTTATCTCAAGTTGGTTATACTACTAGTTTGATATAAGGTGTATTATATAATTAAAAAGAATACAAAAGTCATCAGTTTTTTCATTTATTTGTCGTATATTTAAAAGTATTTTATAGGCATTCGTATATATACTCGTCGTTTTATTGTTTGCCATGATAGTGTTGGTTTTCTTTTAACTAAAGTGATGGTGGATATTTTATTTAAACTTCTAACGAAATATGTTCTCCTCCATCATGAATGAAAGCATTGTGGAAATGTCTTAAAATAATACAGCATATCATTTGAAAATTTAATGAATAAATATAGCTTTTGTTTAATGTCAAATTAAATAAATTTATCACTGTCGATGTGAATGCTTAACCATAACATTATCAATGAGTCACATATCTATACTTTGAAATATCAAATATCATTATAGCTTTAAATTTTCTGTAAAAAAAGAAGACAAAATAGAAAATGAATACGCTAATTGCTACTGTACAAAATGTGTTGATTTTAGGTTAATTCATTGCATCATCTATACATCTAGCTACAAATGAATAGGTAAGTAGATATGCATTGTACCTTCACAAGCAGCTTGAAAACATAATTACTGTCACTAATTGCTCAAATGTAATATACACAATATTTGTAGGACGATTTTCCTCAATGCAATAACTTAGTTAATCTCTCAGCATGCCATGCACCTCATTCTTAACCGACTATCTTGTGCAACATGTGCAATGCAGGAACATGCCAACAAAAAGAGGTCAATTTTCTTTAAGTTGTCTAAAAGTCGTTCGTTGCATTTTAAGGAAGCACAATACAAAGGTTTTATACCTCCAATTCCCCAGTCTAAAAAGTCTGTAACTTCTTTATAAAGCTTGAAAATTCTCAGTGGTTTTTATGGATAGCTTACGGATTACTGTTCCAAATCTATGCAATGTTAGTATTAAACAACAATTATGTAATCAATTATAATATTATCTGTATCTACCAAAATTTACAATAAATGTCTACTTTCAATTGAAATTATCTGCAATGTAACCCCCAGATGGTTTATTTAATTGTATATGTTCCTAGAGCCATTACCTACAAAAGGATGTCGCAGATTTTGGATAGAATGTATAGATACTATTTAACACCTAATCAAACAGTATCTACTTTTGTGTGGTTAGGATGTTTACACTGATTACAGATTTATGAGCACTTGGGATACGATAACGATGATTTGAGACACTTTTGAAAGAGCTAAATCTCAAGTGAACTGACTAATATTTTGCCGTTAATTGCATAATAATTGATTACACAATGATTGCATTACATACATATTGCATTTATTCAAAAGTTTAATATTTTGTCTATCGATAAAAATTTCTTCAATTATTTTATTCTGTTTTTATATAGTAACAGCATGTTAAAGGTTCGAGATTGGAAGTTAAAAAAAAAATTGTATTGTGCAACCTAAAGGAATTCAATAAGTGGTTTTACAAAGATAAATTGAATTATTCGATAAATGTCCAAATAGTTTCGATACATCTTTGAACTCCACAGTAGTACAGAATATACCACTACAGTTATGTTTGTAGTTTAAACTTAAAACTTTACATGATTTTGTAATGTTTTGCAGTCTTTTTAGGGATGGACAAGATTACTGACGATTACAGGAAGGATATTTGTTTTATCGATTTATATACGATTTATAATCGATTATTTTGATTTTTGTGTTTGATTGGTTGCAATCGATTTTTTTAATCAAAATTAATTACATTATATTACCAAAGTAATTACATTACGTTTCGATTAGTGTCAATTACATGCTAAAATATTACAAAAAAATAAAGTAATTCAATCGTTAACACAACTATATTGCTCAACATTTGTATTGTGAAAAGTTAGAACTTTACCAAGAACTGCACTACAAGCATTGTTTTTCAAAATTTAAACTCAGAGTTGTTTTCTAGATGGAATCTCTTACTAATTAAAGTTAAAATTAAAATGAAATATCTTAATGAGAGATAACACAGCATTCAGTACTTCGGTACTGGCATAATTTATAAAAAAAATCTTTTTAAAGGTGTAAGTTTATTTTTTGAATGATAAAAACGAAGGTTTCAATTATAATCCTGGTACCTTTGATAACAATTTACACCTTACAAAAGAGGTCGAAGCCTCTGCTGGTGGGCGTGTCGTCCCCGAGGGTATCACCAGCCCAGTAGTCAGAACTTCGGTGTTGACATGAATATCAATTATGTGGTCATTTTTATGAATTTCCTGTTTACAAAACTTTGATTTTTTTCGAAAATCTAAGGATTTTCTTATCCCAGGCATAGATTACCTTAGCCGTATTTGGCACAAATTTTTGGAATTTTGGATCCTCAATGCTCTTCAGCTTTGTATTTGTTTGGTTTATTACTATTTTGATATGAGCGTCACTGATAAGTCTTATGTAGACGAAACGCGCGTCTGGCGTACTAAATTATAATCCTGGTACCTTTGATAGCAATCAACTCCCTTAGTCAAACATAAACTTTGATGAATTTTGATAGGTCCTTAAAACTATTTTACTGTCTCGGGTTTTATACATCATTGGCTTTCAAATAATTAACAATTGATGAATGCTCCCTGTTTGACTTCCGTCTGGTGAGAATATTGCCTACTTCTTGTGGCACATCTGATATAGGTGTATTTTTTTCTTTTTCTAAGTTCATTATTTCAATGGTTGCTGTGGCGGTATGGCTCTTGACAAAATAGAACAAAATAAACTTATTCGACTTTTATGTGAAATTTAACTTCCTGTTTAAAATTTATCTGAATATATGAAATAACTATTTTTAACAACCAAGGATTTTATATTCTGCATTTAAGTGATAAGCTAAATATATTTGAAACCTTAAAACCTAAACATTTGAAATTATACCTGCATACGCTATAGCTATTAATATGACTTCTGACTTCAAGGACTTGCAAACTAAAACATAAAAAAAAATCTAAGTTAATTTATCCTTAGGGATTTTTATCCTTAGCTGAAAATTAATAATGTATAAATTTCACCTGAGAGTTTAAGAAAAGTATGTTATAAATAATATCGGTAAAGAGCATTGCTTACTGATTTGATGTTTTATTCTGGGTCAAAATTTCAAAAAAACTAACTATGAATATGAATTGAACCAATTGAGAAACAGTTGATTCAACAACAATGAATCATAGAAAAACCAATAGTATTTAGAATAATGGCTAAACGGCTAACGGTTATATATTCAGCTAATGAAAGTATAAAGATTGAACAATACGATGTGGTTTTTTTTTTGTGTCTTCATTGTATAAGGCAGTTTTCTGTTATTTGAAAAATCAAATACTTGAGAAAAAAACAATTAGATATTTGGAGTGGGGTTGGATGTAATAAAATTGTTAACCAAAAGATGGCAGACACGTTTTCTCTTCTACTCATTTTGTTATATCAATTCAAAATAGTAGGTTGGGTCAAATACAAGGTTCCAAACCTGGTATTTATGATGAGTTCATTTTCAAACCACTGAGGCGATGGAACTGCTGGCGGAGTATTTATTCCCCGATGGTATAACCAGGCCATTAGCCATTTTTGAAACACTTACTAGGCTTTTCTACCTCAGAAAAATATTACTTTTAATAACTGTATTTGGCAAATTTTTAGGAATGTTTGGTCTTCAACTTCGTACTTTATTATGCCTTGTTAACTTTTTTTGAGTCAACGTCACTGATGAGGCTTATGTAGACAAAACTCGCGTCTGGCGCAAATACAAAATTTCAATCCTGGTATCTATGACTAGTTTTTTTTACATATTAAGGAAATGTATGTCCAAGTCAGGAATATAACAGCATATATCCATTCGTTTGTTGTGTTAGAGCTTTATTTTTAAGTTCAGTGCTGTGTTGCTTTTACCTTTTGTAGACTTATGATTTTATTTTTTTCCTTATGGTATCTCATATATTTTTGTTTGTATTTAAAGAATCAGTGGTATTCAAGACATGACAAGACACTTGATATGTTATCATTTAAGGCCTCTTTCCTGTTTCTTTTTGTGTAGTTGGGTAACTTTCTTTTTGACAAACATCCCTCACTTATCTTATACATCTTATTATTTATCTTCATATATATGATGAGTAATTAAAAAAAAAATGACACTCAGCACACAATTCAGTGTTTCAAACTATGTTCTCATATTAATTTATGCATAACTCGTTCATAACTAAACATGTTCAATCATAATATTTAAATATGGACGATTTTTCAATTATCCTAAATATATTGCAAAATATATAGTTCACCTTCAACATAACAGATACATACTTCAGCATATATTAATCGCCTCTACTTTCTTCGCATAAAACGTTTTATTACTGCATTAAAACGTATATGTATATACAGGATATCGTGTAATATGGGTATCGGTTAATTTTAACATCTCTTTGTGGGCACTCAAAAATACACCTGCAATCTCACTAGGAAATAAACAAGTGCCACCTGAAAAATTGAGAGAAAAAAGAGTACCGAAAAGAACTAAATTTACAATAATATTTGTCTTTTGATTAGGAAAATATGTTTTATCAGCGTCAACAAGACAAAACCAAACTTTAAACTCTAAAATAAAACAAGTAGCTAATCCATGTATGTTTATCAAGGTAAACAACACGTTATAAATTTCATCTATAGAAGTAATGAATTATTAGATTATTTTACATATTGATAACTCTTCATTATAAAATAAGTCGCCACAAATCAAATGTATTTTATCTGCTATCAAATTACTTTCACTTTTATCATGATTACGTTTTATGTTGTAAGTGAAATTAGTGCCTATAACATGTGTATAATGAAACAATTGATGAACGTCAAAACACCCTCTCAAGGGAAATACAATTCTTAAATATAGACACAATATTCTTTTGAATTCTGAAGGATGCAAATAGCGTTATTAACGTATTAGTATTCTATACTACATGATACGTAGGTTTGATTTATGTGATTTTTATCTTATTAAAGCATTTTTTATTTTGCCGTCAAATCAAAGAAAAATAAAAGCACTTGAAACATAGGAATAATTTTCGTCTGGAATTTAATATCAAACTTTTACCTGCATTTGTTAATAGTAACCGTTCATGATTTTACACTAATAAAAACATAGATAAAAAACACACTTGATTTCTTTTTTTTTTAATTTAAAATTTTATAATTGGTTCATACCGTTTCTTGTTCTACACCTGGTATTCTATTATTTAAGAAGATGGATGGTATGTGCATGAGGCACGACTGAATCTTGTTTTACGATTTCGTTTAATGAAATTGTTCAAATTTAATGATTTTTTAGTATTTCAAATAACAAACTAATTGTCAATTTTTCATGTCAAACAAAAAACCTGATTAAAGCTATTAGGCTGATAATGTTTCAATTTAGATACTCATTTGGTCTACAAAAAGGCGTGAATTAAAAATTTACCAGACTTAATTCAGTACTTATCGAAAGAAAGGTAATGGGGTATTTATCCATGACACCAAATCAGTTCATGACCGCAAACAAAATCACACAAAAAACCAAAGGAACAGTGCTTTTATAACACATCTTCCATTTTAAGTCAAAGTAAAACACGGAAGAAAAGAATTCCCATCTCTCTAAGACGGCCCTTAGCACCGGCTTTACCAGAATCTTAAAAGAAGTGACAAGTTGGCAAACCTGTAGAAAATAAAAATTCCAAAATGATACAGCAAAGATAATAACAAAATATTATTAGGGTAAACAATCCTTCATCTCATGAACAATAATAAGTTTTGTAAAGATGATAAATGTATCTAGTAAATGTTATCATGATACATAATGCCTATGCTGGTGTCTGCTTTTTGGTCTCGTTGTTTTTCCTTTGACAAATTTAAATTTAGTCAAGTGTTAGTCTGAAAAAAAAGAGGCAAGTAAATTCTATGACAAGAAATTCATAAAAAAAATCGAATTAAAGTAAAAAGCTCGTTAAAGCTCTAAAAGTAAATCGATCACTATATATAGAGAAACGATCAATTTCTTTTTAACTTGTTTCGGAAAATTATTTAAACTTGATAACATTTTATATGTATGATGGCTGTTTTAGATTTCTCAACAATTATTCTATTATCTGTAAGATCTAGATGTAATACTGCTTTTTATGTTGCCCTTGGTGACAGTACAGACACAATATTGCTTGTTTCATTACGTGTGCGTTGTTATATTATTCAGCCTTGAACAAAAGTCTAATCTAAAGTGATCAAATTGGATTCGAAAAAAGAAAAGTGAAACAGATCGCATTTGATATAATTTTTCACTTGTGTTTGTTTTGGTTTCTTTTTTTTTCATTTTGAAGGTCGTTATGCTATGATTATTTATAGATATCAAGTATATAAATGTTGCTGTATCTACTTATTATATTAAAATATTTATTGATTCGCAACATATTAAAAATGCAATGAATGTCATTGTTAGAAGATCAAATAAAAAGAGTTAAGGATGTTTGCTTGTCATGTTTTGGAATCTTTGTAAGATCTTCGAAATACTCTGCTTTTATCCATTTGAATGCTTTAAAAAAAATTGCACATGATCTCCATTTTTCTTTTTATAATCTTTTACATGTATAAGCTTAAGCCATTGGTAAAAGTCTTATGAAATCTAATTTATTTTTAAATAGTTTTTGAGAACTTTAACTGGTCAATGATTAAGCTATGAAAAGTCCAGAGAGAACATTTTCCGGTCAAAATTTTTAATGGCTAATATCTGGAAAACAAGCACATTGACACCTATATTTTTTGTCTTTTTTATTACTCAATTAGAGCGGTATACTACTGTTGCCTTTATTAATCCCTTATCAATATATTCTAGTTTTATGGAAAGTTATTTATTGAGCAGCAAACTTTCTTAATACATTGAATGTAAGAAATGACAGTGGAACTATTGTTTAATAACGTATTTTTAAACCGGTATGTTACTGTAAAAAGGGCACTAGCTACAAGGTATATTTAAAATTTAAAATATGATTTTGTTTTGTTCAATCATTAATGAAAGTGAAATAGTGAAATAATAATTTGCTTTTATCAGGTAAAATGGTTCTATTTTGTCAAATCAAGCTAGTAAACATTGATAATGAACTATTCACTTGCAAGTGAAAAACTCGACCTCATTAAATCCGTATTCATGTGAACTTCAATTAAAACCCCATAGAAAGAGACAGAACACGCACGCATTGCCCGTGTATGGTTATTTAAAAGAAAAGAATGACAACATTGAAAGTGAAACAAAGGTTAATAATTTGATTGACTAATTCGATCCACAAAAAATCTTTCTTATCAGGGTAAAAACGAAGATAAACATAAATTTGTTATTTATAAAACAGATTTTTACAGAGATATAAAAATCTAATTGCACGGGTTGCATAATCTTTTTATATCTATGTTTATATTTACATTGTTTACATGGTCAGATAAGGTTAATCCTAACTTAGTACAGTACTAGTAATGATGCAATTTCATATTTTCTTTTGAAAATGTCAAACCCATTTTAAATGTAGATTCCGTATTACATAATAGAACATTAAGAAAAGGACATACTAATTCATGAATAATATCAATAAGAGCACAAGAACAAAATAAACAATCTCTCTAATGTAAGAACTGAAAAGGGTATAAAAGTATGTATAAATAAGAAAAGGTAGTATGAGTGTCAATGAGACAAATATCTATCCAAGTCACACTGTATAACTAAGGATTATAATTTAGAGCGCCAGACGTGCGTTTCCTCTACATAAGACTCAAGTAACGAACTGAAGAACTTTGAGGATCCAAAATTATAAATAGTTGTGCCAAATACCACCAAGGTAATCTATGCCTGGGATATGAAAATCCTTAGTTTTTCGAAAGCAAGACCATTCGACGTCATAATCGAATTTTAACCAATAAAGAACTGAGATCAAGCGAACCACACTTTGATCATGTTGATAAAATCTTTTTCTTTATGATTGGTGCAGAAAGAAATAAATGACGAGAATGGGAGAAACACTTATAAACAACACCACCAAATGAGCACCAACAGGCTTCTGACGTACAACACGTACATGCGTGTAAACATGCAGCGGGTTTGAACGTATGAAATATTAGTTCATTGTATAAAATTGATAAACAAACACGCAAAACGGTAAATATACAAATTCTTATTAAATGCTTGATTTCCATTAAAAAAGGGTTGAACTTCAGCTTTTCAGCTTTTGACATTTATATTTTTTTATGGTAGCATGAATTCCAAACAGCAATATTAAATCAACCATTTGCGACCTTTTTTTCTATACCTCATGCAAAGTTGATGAATTGCATTTGTAAATGTTACCTTATGATGTACAAGAAAATGTCTGCACAAAAGGAAATGTAAAGTGATTTACTTGTATTGGGGAAGCAAAACGGTGCTATTGTTTTAATTTTTGTTACAACGGAATTGATGAAAGATGCAGTGTTAAAGCTAAGCTGACAAAAGGATGTCAAAATAATAGAATGATAATAGTCGACTTCATTTGAGACAAGAATGTTGATTAACTTATCCATCTGTAAAACGTTAGTTCTCAATTTACAAATTTTGTATTTGTACTTAATCTTGAATTGTATCGCTCTCATTTGAAACTTAATATAGAGATTAATTGTTCCTTATTGTATTCTAATTCTTTTAGTTACGAACTTTTAATGGCGTTTCATTTTACTGCTTGGTACTCCAGTCTGGTAAAACATGTTGACTTGTTCGTTTTTCCTTGTATTTTTTTGTGTTTTTTTCCAAGGCTTTGTTAGTTTTACATCTACATTTGACTATTGAATGTCAACTTATTATCCTCCATTCCTTTATTCCTTTTTATATGACTTTCAGCATGCAATATTTTCACGAATTCATGATAATGCATGCATTTACATTACAAAGTTCTCTCTTGCAGGAATCTGTCTTGAATGTTACTTTCACTGCAAAGGTTAATGCAGTCGATATTGTTGCATTTGGTTATAAATTGTATTTACTTATACTGATTGTGTGTAGAATTTACAGAAAACATTTACATTGTACTTTGTCAATAAACCCGTTTTACTTTTGTAACCACGCACATCGTTTCTATTAAGCTCGATCGGCGTTCTAATTTTCTAACAGAACAGATGTTTGCTTCTGTTACAAATGTATTGGTCATCAAGGAATATTTATTGTGTGTTTCATTGACTTCATTCTATCGTGAGTCAATGTTAATGTGCCGTATTTTGCAAATAAAAAAGACATACAATATCATTTGTTATTTCGTCTTTGAGATGTTTGATTTATGAAAAGTCTATGCACATCCATGAAATCTTTAATTATTGTTAATTAACCTTTAGGTAGGTATATTATGGTAAAATATAAAAAAGAAGATGGGGTATGATTGCCAATGAGACAAATATCCACAAACAGGGATGGGGTAATCGTAATCTGTAATCGGAATCGATTGGTATTGATTACATTTTTTCAAGTAATCGACAGTAATCTGTAATTGACCATATTTTCGATTACATGTAATCCTAATTTAATCGATTACATATAATCATAATTTAATCGATTACATGTAATCATAATTTAATCGATTACATGTAATCATAATTTAATCGATTACAGCAAAAAATATGATGTAATCATCGATTACGTTCGATTACATTTCGATTACTTAAGTAAATAAGTTTGATAAAATAAAACCTATAATTGAAACGAAAAAAAGACAACTGAATGTATTCATCAGTTTATAGTACTGATAAAATAGAGTTTATTAATATAATTTGAGAGTTTATAAGATTAACCAGATCTTCTTACAAAATTTACTATATTTCCTGCATTTGAAATAAAAAACTTTATATGTTTGTCAATACTTCTAGACCTTCTACATAATAAACAAAAAAAGTTAAAAATAAGAAAAATAAATTCAATATAGGAAAATACATGTAGTCGTAAGTTAAGTTATGTACTGCATTGAAGTAGTAAGTGTAATTGTTATAAAATTCCTTAAAGATTAATTTTCAATTAGAGTTACAATTTATCTTATTGCCACGATATAGCCTTTTTTTGCTAATGCCGCGAAAAGCAACCAACAATTAATCAATCAATTTATGTTAGAATAGATAACCATTGATTCGTCAAAATGGTATGACATTTTGAAAATAAATTAGTGTTTATACTTGAATTCGTATGAAGCTTCGGGATATTTGTAAGCTTTTATAGTATAGACAAATTTAAATAAACAGTCGATTGTTGTACAAATCAGTGTAGATCTTAAAGAAAGAATACAAAATCATTTTGATAACCAACCAATGCATTGCAATTTTTATTCAGTAATTAATAAATGTTTTCAAATTTTGCCACTAAAATCATATTGTTAATGATTTTAAAATCTTAAATTTTTTTTTGTTTTTACTAATCAGATGATCAAAGACTTCTAATCAAGGAGATACAGACTTTGTTTTGATATCAATTAAGTCTAATTAATTATAAGTGAGAGATTTATTCACTACATATGCCCCTAGATAATAAATTATTCTCCATTGACAGTTTTAGTAGGTGTAATTAGGGGGATTATCCAAACCAAGGGATGAATTCATTCATGTTATTATAAATTACCTTTTAACATGTTTAAATTTTTTTTTAAATTTCAAATATATTTTTTTTCAGAGGTAGGAAACCTCTCTCATTGCCAAGATTGAATTTTATTCAAATATATCTGATAATAATAAGTTATTATATCAAACTGAAGTCAGTGTAACAGAAAAACTTTGCAAACCATTGAGAAAATTAACTGCAATATTAAGAAGCAATTAATGCATGATCTCATGTTGATCCTCACTTACTTAAGATTTTTAAATAGTTTAAACCCTCTGAAAGAGCTTCCAGCTAGAAAAACAAACTGTCAAAATAAAATTTCATTAACCATGCTTTTTGTAATGTTCTAAATTTCCACTCTAAATAATTTGAGCAACATAGTTGTGTTTAAACTTTGTTCATTATTTTAAAGCGTGTAATCGACAGTAATCTTAAAGTAATGTAATTACTTTTGATAATCAATTACATACAAAAAAAAGTGTAATCAATTATTAATCAATTGCACAAAAATCCTTCATGTAATCGAAAATTAATCGATTTCATTTGTCAGTAATCGTGCCCATCCCTGTCCACAAAAGACCAAAATGACACGAACATTAACAACTATATGTTACCGTACGGCTTTCAACAATGAGCAAAGAAAGCCCATACCTCATAGTCAGCTATATAAGGCCCCGATAAGACAATGTAAAACAATATAAACGAGAAATCTAACGGCCTTATTTATGTAAAAAAATGAACGAAAAACAAATATGTAACACATAAACAAACGACAACCACTGGATTACAGGCTCCTGACTTAGGACAGGCACATACATAAATAATGTGGCGGGGTTAAACATGTTAGCGGGATCCCAATCCTCCCCTAACCTGGGACAGTGGTATAACAGTACAGCATAAGAACGAACTATAAAAATCAGTTGAAAACGCTTGCAATTGTTACAGAGTTAACTGTCGAGAAAGTACTATATTTTTTTTATTGTTTGTAGGATTCGATTTAAATATGTACCAATGCTTTTAACCGACAATTGTTGGATTAATTAAAACTGGTACTTATATTTTCAACTGACAAACGGTGGCGTTGGCATTCTTTAAAACTTAAGACACTTTATGTATATAATTTGAATTGAAGTTAATTATTCTTATAAAGAAAAAAACAACATCAGCAGGTCACCAACAGGTCTTCAATGTAGCGAGAAATACCCGGAGGCGTCCTTCAGCTGGCCCCTAAACAAATATATACTAGATCAGTGATAACGAACGCCATACTAATTTCCAAATTGTACACAAGAAACCAAAATTTAAAATAATAATAGGCTAACAAAGGCCAGAGGCTCCTGAATTGGGACAGGCGCAAAAATGCGGCGGGGTTAAACATGTTTGTGAGATCTCAACCTTTCCCCTATACCTCTAGCCAATTTAGAAAAGTAAATGCATAACAATACGCACATTAAAATTCAGTTCAAGAGAAGTCTGAGTTTGATGTCGGAAGATGTAACCAAAGAAAATAAACAAAATGACAATAATACACAAATAACAACAGACTACTAGCAGTTAACTGACATACTAGCTCCAGACTTCAATAAAACTGACTGCATGAAAGATTATGATTTCATCATATGAACATCAGGCACAATTCTTCCCGTTAGTGGTTTAGTAGCATACCATCATAACATATATGAGAAGAACATAATTCGTGACATGCCAACAACTGTTTTTTTTTTTCAAAAATGTGTTTAGTTCCGGTGCAAAGACCCTATAAGTGAATCAATATTAACGCCAACATATGCAATCTTTAATGACCTGACAACAGTATCGTAATTATATCCTTTCCTAATAAGTCTATTCAACGGTTTTGTTAGTTTCTGAGGTGAATACTGACACCTTTGTGTTTAATAAGAATATTTCCATAAAAATTGCATTTTTTTATATTTAACACTCAATTACATGAAAAATAAACGGTCTAGTAATTTTAAAGATTTAAAATTCCCACACGATTTATATAAATGCACTTTTATATAATGTAATTGTTGTTATTTTTAAATTTATAAAATTTGGAATGGGAGTAAGTCAAGCTTTTAGTACTATTTGAATACGGTAGAAGGTTAGCTTGGTTACGAATATGTCAACTTCAGGTGCAAAATGAATTTTTAAATATACAAATGACTTTTTTATACAAATTAAATCTGTTGTATGTTTGGAGACAATTGTATTTAAATTTTAACTTTTAGATTGATATTATATAACTTACACGAATAACAATAGATAAACAACAACACTACTGACAACTGAATGCCTTCAATGGGTCTTCAATGCAGCGAGAAACTCGCTAAATATATATTTAATATTGTCAACTATATTTCAGGTAACATTCAGTGTAGTATATTCAAAAGTAAATAATGATATTTGCATAAAAAAACTCGCAATTATGTAATCAAGTAGTATGTTTATCAATGTAAACAACACGTTATAAATAACATTTATAGAAGTAATAAATTATTAGATCATTTTATATATTAATTACTCTTCATTATAAAATAATTCGTCACAAATATATTCTAACTGCTATCAAATTACACCGCTTTTATCATGAACACGTTTTATGATGTAAGTGAATTTAGTGCATATAATGAAACAATTGGTGAACGTCAAAACACCCTCTCAAGAGAAATAAAATTCTTAAATATAGACACAATATTCTTTGAATTCTGAAGGATGCAAAATAGCGTTAATAACTTATTGTTCTGTACTACTTGATACGTAGGTTTGATTAATATGATTTATATTTCATTAAAGCATTTTATTAGGCAGTCAAATCAAGCAAGAGATGAAAAAAATCATTTTAAACTTTGAAATAATTTTCCTCTGGAATTTATTATCAGACTTTGACCACAATTTAGTAATAGTTTTCGTTAATGATCTTTCACTAGAAAAAACATATTTAGAATGAAAAAAAACTAGATTTCTTTAATGTTATTATTCAAAACTGATGATTGTTTAATATAGCATATGCCAGTCAAGTGCCAGTCTGTAAAAGGGGCAACTAAATTCAATGACATGAATTTCATGAAAAAATACAGATTAAAGTAAAAATCTCGAAAACGCTCTAAGGGTTAAGCAATCACTAAATATACAGTTTCATTGACAAACGATACTTTTATTTTTCATTTGTTTCTAAAAGTTATTGAAAATTGATAACATTTTCCATGTATGATGGCTGTTTTAGATTTCCAAACAATCGTTCTATTATCTAGACGAAATACTGTTCTTTGGATTGCCATTGACGACAATACAGAAAAAATATTGCTTGTTTATTACGCGTTGTTTTATAATTCAGCTTTAAACAAAATTCTAATTTAAAGTGATCAAATCGGATTCGAAAAAAGAAAAGTGAAATAGATCGCATTTGACACAATTTTCACTGATGTTTGTTTTATTTTTTTCATTTTGAATGTCGTTATGCTATGAATAATTATAGATATCAAATTTATAAATGTTGCTGTCTCCAATATGATATTTTTAGTATTTAATGAATCGCAATATATCAAAATATAATGCTGTCATTGTAGGAGAACAGATAAAAACTATAAATATTACGAATTTATGAAATGACAGTGGAACTATTGAATAATAAACGTATCTTTAAACCAATATCTTAGTGGTTGCATTAAATAAAACCTTAGTACAGTTATAGTAAGGATATAATTTCATATTTTTCTTTTATTAAAACCATCTTTAATGTAGATCCCGTATAACATAATTGAACACAAAGAAAAGGACATACCAGTTCATGTACAATATCACATCACTAGAAATGAATTTACCAACTCTTAAATGTAAGAACTGAATAGGTTAGAAAAGTTTGTATAAATAAGATGTGGAATGAGTGTCAATGAGACAAATCTCCATCCAAGTCACACTGTAGAACAACTTAACAATTGTGGGTCAATGTACGACTTTTAACACGGCGACTTGGGTCACACTGAAAAGGAAACCATAATGGGTTTTATTATGGCAAGTGTAAAAAAAATAATCGATCGAACCGTTATAATTTTTGATGGTAAGATGAATTTCAAACTGTATTATCAAATCAACCATTTGCGAAACTTTTCATATATACCCCATGAAAAGTCGATGGGTTGCATTTTTAAAAGGAGAGTTGATAAATTTTGCCTAACGATGTACAAAAAACGTAAAATCATTTAATTTTTTTGGAGAAGCCAAATGGTGCTACTGTTTCAGTTGTTGCTACAAAAGATTGGATGAAAATTCAAAAAGTTAAAAATGACACAAGTAGGTCAAAATAAGTCGAATGCTTAGAATCGACTTTATTTTAGACAAGAATGTTGGTAAACCTTTTTATTTCTGAAATGTAAGTTTTTAATCTACCAATCTTGTATTGAATATTTAATCGATCCCTCTCAGTCAAAAATTAATATAGAGAGTAATTGCTCCTAATTGTTTACAAATCCTTACAGTTTCGAAGCTTCAATGCCGTCTCATTAAATTGAATGGTTCTCCAGTCTGGGTAAGCATGTAGCTTTGTTCGACATTTTTTTGTTTTTTATCACGGCTTTGTCAGTTTTACTTCTATTGACTATTAAATGTCACTTAAGTATCCCCCATCCCCTTTAAATCACTTTTCGCTAGCAATATTTTTCATGAAGTCATGATAGTGCATTTAGATTAAAATGTGATGTCTTACAGGAATCTGTCTTGAATGGTTTTTTTTACTGCAAATGGTAATGCGCTCGATGTTGCTTCCAATTGGTCATACATTCTTTTTACTTATACTTAAACTCGGTGTAATTTCTAAGGATATCATTTACATTGCATTTTGTTAATAAACCCGTTTTACTTTTTTAAACAACGCACGCCATTGTTATACAGATTGTTAGGGTTGAATGTTTATGAAGTCGTTCCATTTTTTTAAAAGTACTGACGTATGTTTCTGTTATTCGTCATTAAGGGATATTAATTGTGTGTTTTATTGACTGCATTCTGTCGTGATTCAGTATTTATGTCTCCAATGTTGCAAATAAAACAGACATGCAATATTATTACTAATTTCGTCTTTGAGATGTTTTATTTCTGAAAGGTCTGTGCACATCCATGAAGGCGTTTATTATTGTATATTAATCTTTCTGTAGGTATACCATGCAAAATGTTTGAAATCGTTCAAGAAAGCACTATTTAGTTTTAAACGTTTATAAGATTCAATTTAAATCGGAAAATATGCATTCAACTGACAATTGTTGGATCTAATAAAAATCGAAAACAATCCTTTCGACTGACAAACGATGGTATTGGCATACTTTAAAACTACTTAACCTTTATGTATCTAAGTTAAATATCACTAAGGTTTTGTTTTCACTAAATGTTTCAAAATTGGGGACGATGATGAATATTTCCATCCTATTGAATCTAAGATAACGGGTATAATAGATGTAATAAAATCTGCCTCATATCTTGACTTTCATATAGAAATTTCATTGACCATTAAGGTTGATTGAATTAAAAACTGTACGACAAAAGTAATGATTTAAGCTTCCAATTGGTGAACTGTCAATTGCCATGTATCAACATTTCAGTGGTTTCTGCATACGTAGTATAACCCCACATTGACAGAATTAGCCAACTCTTAAATGTAAGAACTGAATAAGTAGGAAAATAGTATAAATAAGACGTTGTAGAATGAATGTCAATGAGACAAATCTATATCCAAGTCATACAGTATAACAACTTAACAATTGTGGGTTAAAGTATGACTTTTAATAAGGCGCATTGGTCACACTGAAAAGCAAACCATGAAGGGTTTTATTATGGCAAGTGTAAAAACATAATCGAACAGTTATAATTTTTGATGGTAGCATACATTCCAAACAGTATTATCAAATCAAACGTTTTCAAAACTTTTCATATAAACCCCGAGAAAAGTCGATGGGTTGCATTTTTAAAAGGAGAGCTGGTAAATTTGGCTTAACGATGTACAAAAAAATGCAGTCATTTTTTTTTGGAGAAGCCAAACGGTGAACTGTTTCAGTTTTTGCTACAAAATATTGGATGAAAAATATGTACGAACATAATCAACACTATGCTTGCCACATGTGGAGCAGGATAATTTTTACCCTTTCAGAGCACCTGAGATAGCCCCCTGTTTTTAATGGAGTTAATGGTGCTCATTTGTTAGTCTTCTATGTTGTGTCATGTGTACTATGGTTTGTCTGTTGGTCGTTTCCTTTGAAGCTATTGCGTTGTCAGTTAATTTCGACTTAAGAGTTTAAATGTGCCACTGGTAACTTTTGCATCGTTTTACATCAAAAGAAGTGAAATAATTTACTTATAAAAAATAAATGCGTTTTCCATGCAGTCACTGAACCATGTATATTGGCATATGACAGGTGGAAAACTTGTATAACATTGTATAACATTATACAAAGTATTAAGTAGAAAGGTCTTTCGTAACATTAAAAACTATTTACCTGTAGTACGAAATTGACGACTGCATTTTATATGTTGTTGTTGGCCATTTTTTTACTTTTAAATTCCAATGTTGAGACTGTTTTGGTTCACTATTTTATATCGAAGTATGGTCGGAAAATATGTAATAAATAATGTGGAATTTCAAATACTAATTGATCGAGTTTATTTGACACAACCTTATTCAACTTTTGATCTTCAGTGCTGTACAACTTTGTACTTTTTTTCACTTTCGATATTTTATATCTGGGCGTCACTGGTGAGTTTTGTGTGGACAAGGCGCGTTTTTGGCGTATTAAATTTTTAAACCTGATGCTTTTTGTTATCTTTTAATAATGTTTTTTTGTTTACTACGTTCTCCTATTTATTTGTATTGCAGTCCTGTAATATTATCTTGTCATTTAAATGTTACGTTCTCCTATTTATTTTTATTGTAGTCCTGTAATATTATATTGTCATTTCCATGTTTTATTTAACATTGCCATTAAAGTGCGAGGTTTGGCATGCCACAAAACCAGGTTCAACCCACCATTTTTATCCTTTTGAAAATGTCCTGTACCAAGTAAGGCATATGGCCATTGTTAAATTATTATTAGTTTCTGTGTGTGTTATATTTTAACGTTGCGTCGTTTTTATTTTCTCTTATTTTTGAGTGTAAATTCACATTGCAATAAGACATGTCACGGTACTTGTCTATCCCAAATTCATGTATTTGGTTTTGATGTTATATTTGATATTCTTGTGGGATTTTGTCTGATGTTGGTCCGTTTCTGTGTATGTTACATTTTAGTTTTGTGTCGTTGTTCTCCTCTTATATTTAATGCGTTTTCCTCGGTTTTAGTTTGTTACCCCGATTTTGATTTTTGTCCATGGATTTATGAGTTTGAACAGCGGTATACTACTTTTGCCTTTATTTATCACCTTTGAACTGTCTTTGACCTTTTTAACCTGTTTTGATACGAGCGTCACTGGTAGATGAAAAAATGAAATACTTGTATCTATGATAAGCTTATTTACACATGCACATATGAACGGCAATAAAATAATTTATTCTTACACATTTTATTTAACAGTATTGATATAGTTGACAATTTTTAGACATACTGCATAGAGTTTTTTTGCAGTATTACTAAACATAAAATTAGGATTACATGAAATTTGTAAATACATACCTAAAGCTATACATAAAATATCAAAAGCTGTTAGACTAGTACGAGAATTTTAAAGTAGAAGACACATCAATGAAAAATGGGGTGTAGGTTTTGTCTGTCATTTACAACTGTTCTGGATATCGAAAGCAATTCTGCACAACATTGTCTTATTTAATGTGAACGGTAACACATCTTATAGCGTAATTTTGATTTGATTTCATTTTCCTACGTCTAAAAATACACATTAAATTGGAGAAGCCATAAGTTATCAAAATTGAATTGTAAACTATTAATTCTTATAAAGAAATAACTGGCATTCAATTAATCACCATACCTCCAGTTTACAAAATTCTTGTCTACAATTATTCATCTAAGTTGTATGAAATTCTCAGGAAAAAATTAAATCAACTATTAATATCGTGATATCAAACAGATTAACAAAACGACAATACAAAAAAAAACCTCATTCTTGAAAAATGTTATGATTATGGTTTTATTAGGAATGTAGTGGCAGGTCATGACAAAACAAATCGCTTTAAAGCAGGAAATTATCAAAGGAATATTTTCACTTAACGAAACAAAATTTGTTTCAATGCAAAATTTAAAATATAATCCGTCGACAAACTTTACATCAAATAAACTTTTATACAGATCCCTGTTTCGCATTCAGGCATGCGCACAACAATTGCCTATTTTTTAACACCAAAAGGTCCACTTCGGCTATTGACAGAAACGAGTCCAAAACTTGGTCTCATCCTAGACATTCCGTATAAACGACTTCCCCAGAGACGGGTTGAGGCTGGACCCGGGCGACCACCATAATTAATACCGTCTCTATGCAAGTAGTATGGAATTACACCTTTATGCTTGGACAAATATCTGTTGAATCCTCTTCGATCGACAATAATCTGGTCTTCTTCTGGATTTATCAAATTACCGTTAACTTCTTCGGGTTCGGATTTTTCCAACCAGCTTGGATTATCAGCCAAACCAAAGCTTTCGTCGTCTAGATAATCTGCCATTACTGATATAACCAGAACTGAAAGACGAAATAAAAGTCTAAAGACAAACACGACTGTCCGAATTGCATGAACTCAAAAATGCTCCTTATCAGCGCATTGTCTTGTAACAATATTTTACTGATATGAAACAGATTTCAAATTGCACCGAATAATCAACGCATTTCAAAATTTGTAGATTTTGTCTTGCTTAGTAGCATATAATTGCATGTTTGTTATTTAAAGTATCTTATATTTTTTCATAGTTTCCAAGATAATATCTACCTTAATTAACAAAGGACTACTAGCAGTTATTCACATGCTAGCTCCAGACCTCGAGCTCGGCATATTATCTCTGCATGAGATGAAAATCAGCCACAATACCTCTCTATATGGAATTAGTATGTTGCATATGATTATTCAAATATCGCTTTATTGAAGCATGCTTTTAGAAGTCGAAATTTTCTTCATTATATTTATGACTTTTAAAGTTTCTCGTGTCTCTTAAAGGCATGATCCTGGCCTTTTTTTGTTTAAAATCATTGCTGAAAATGATTACATAATTAACGAAATCAGTAGCATTATTCAAGACATTTAGTAACTGATCAAACTGGTACATCGGTACACCAAATTGTACATTATATAGATAATAAGAAGCAATGAAATCAAAGCTTAAGACCCTTTACATTAATCATACATTTGTTTTTCATTGGATAAGGCAATTGTATGTTTGACTGTCTTTGCCTATTTTGTAATATTTTATATACTTACTGGAAAAAATAATAGTCCATATAATACTGCAGTAACAAATATTCACCATTTTACTCTGAAGATTCTACAAAATACAAAGTACAAAATAACTTTTAAAACCATCATATTTCTTTTTTTTTTTTGGACTAAAACCAGGAACTATTCACTTCATAATTCTTTGTCTTCTCGTCATATGGCTATTGTTAAAAAAGATCTAAACAAGAAAACATAATTGTTTAGTAATCAGTTGTCCCGCTTTGTACACTGGAGTTTTTTTTAAAACTTAAGTCGCATCCTCTTACTTCTATAAAGTTTCACCTGACGAGTGATGATGTCAATAATGCAAACAGCCAAGGCTCCCTGTTGAAGGTCGTACCTTGACCTATAATGGTTTACTTATGTAAATTGTGACTTGGGTAGAGAGTTGTCTCATTGACACTCATACCACATCTTCCTATATCTATAGCATACTACAATTCCAAACAACAACATCAAGCACACTGATATTGGTATGTACAAATTAAGTGTATATCATATGTGCGAGGGATGACAGGCCCAATATCTACGATTCTGAAAGCAGAAGTAATGTTTAGGTAATGGCGTGGGGTATAAATAAAAGCTACATTACATAAAAACTACCAAAACACAATTAACAAATCCCGTTTCCCTATATAAACATAATTAGCTATTTCGAAGGTAATTTTAGAAAAATGCATAGTTTTATGTTCATAAGTACCTGTTAGATAGGATTTTGTAAAATGCAAAAAAAAAATGTTACAGACAATCAGTTATACTGATGAGACTGTTCATCGCTAGAACAACTTCCCCTGAAAACACTTTTTATTTCATCTCATGATATGGTAATCAGTACGTATGAAAAAACTCAGTTTATTGGTACCAAACACACACGTAAAATAACCCAATTAAAACGAATACAGTGAACACAAGGCACCAATGGATAGTACTCACAGTCACTAGTTAAAATTCGAATATGACTAAAATTATATTCTTCAAAGTATAAATCAGTTAAAATTCAACGGATATAGTTTTAAAATGCCATGAACAGTAAAGGAACCTTGTCCCATGCCAACATATAAGCTTTACACGTAAAAAAATAAATATTTATCAAGTTAAGAGTTTATGTTTTTAAAATCAAACAATGGTAGCACTTATTTATAACTGTCTTCATATAGACCAACATGAATAAAAATTCTATTTACCAAGCATTTTAAGTCTTAAATGCATAAAATTCCCTTTGGAGCCTTAAACTAACAATTCTTATAAATACCAGTTGATTAATGCGTAATTATCCATAACTAACTTTATGTTTAGTTATTTTTTTTTTTTTATCGAAAACTGTTCTATAAATCAATAGTATATAAAGAAATAATGAACACGCTAAACAAATATGTAATGAGTAATGTTTACCTTGTTATGTTATTGATAATTAGGCTTCATGATCATGATTGGTGGCAGATATTATAATAATAATTGTAAACCTTAGTAAGATCTTTTTTTTAAATTTCCCATCTGTATAAATTTATACTATTCACATGTTGTTCGCCAAGTTATAATGCATAAGTTTTTAGATATCCATTTGCATCCTTTAAACATTTAAATTGAATATTTGGCTAACTCTTCAGGGAATTTTCTGTCCTCATTGTTCGTCGAATGGTGGTGGGAAAATAACATACGATGACTGACAAACGCCAAGAACTGTGTGTGAGTATCTGCTGCAGGTAATTAAGCTTACAGTTTAATGAAACATGTCTGTTTATTTGTGGCTAATAGATATGGAGTGGTCATCACTGATACAAAAAAATAATGATCGAAGCTTTAGCAAAGAACAAGAAATAAAATGCAGTCATTTCTGTGGATGCCCATGTCTTAGATACTTTAATAAGCCTGTACATTGACATAATGACACTCAGTTACTTGGATTCAAAACTACTTTCTCTTTTAACCTTTTCCGTTGCTGCATTCAATTATGAAGTCTTACACATGATTAAAACTAACAACGCAAGTAAAATGGAAGGCGAACATTGTTTAATCAACAAAATCTAATTTACCAGACGGCACATAATCACAACAAATTTAGTTAAGCCTTCAAAACTTAAAATTAATTGGAAGATTTATGATATGGAGGATCTTTCTAGAAAGTTTTATTTGCCAATAATACTTGAAGATCATCAACAGTCATGAATGAAGGTTTTAAATGTAATTAGAAACTTACAATGTAAATAACGTTTTTTTTTAAATTTTTTTTTGGAAATCCCACGCTAAACAGAATGATAGCATTCTTCTGACAAGTATGCAAACGCTAAATTTTAACACCATTATCAATTATGTTCAAAATAGCAATTTATTTGACATAAAATGTGCTAAGTAATAAAATTTTACGTGTTCTACGTTATCACAGCACACACTTGGTCATTATGCATGATTATTTTTATTGAGAATCCTGGAAAAATATTGTTTTTTAAATGAATTTTATTCTAAAACGGATTACACGTGTTTATGGCTTATTGGATTGCACAAATGCAGATGTTACCACAGTAAACAGATTGAACCACCTACACTAGATGGAAAAAGAGCAATATTACATGAAACAAAAACTACTGAGATTGGTTCCCAAATGATTTAAGTTTAAGAGATAATCCGGACGAAGACAAAATAAAGACTCAAAAAGATTTGAACCTTGATAAATTAGATAAAGCCAAATCAAAACATATCACCGATCTACAAAATCCTTCATACAGGTTATATATAAATATATATATTTATAAAGGAGTCTAAATTGAAAACTACGTTCAAACCTATGACTGCGTTGGATAAAAACCGCAATTTTTATACGTGTGCATGTCAAAAAATTTCGTTGTAGAAGGGTCTAAAAACAGCACAAACAACATTTTCCAAAAGACCAAAAGAGTGAAAAAGTATATTTAAACAAAACGCATTTGACTAACAGGTCGAACAACTGATGTTCTTTAACCCTGCTGACTGCCATTGGCGATTGACAAATAAAATTGATCACAAGATGTAACAAAATGGATCTTAATATAAATTTAATACGTCACAGAAGAAAAAAAAATTGTTTACTTGTGGACAGGATGTTGTGCCACAAACATTCGGTGTCAATATTTCTTTAGTACACCATATCCGGATTTCGACAATAAATGTCTCTTCAGTGATGTTAGGGATCGAAACGGTATTTGGAAGGCCATATAAAAAGTACCCTAATTTTTAGAGAAAGTACACTCATTTTTAGTATATATATATATATATATACAACTCGTCTAAACATCAACCCAACAATGTTAGATCTGTAAATTTGCTTTCGCAAATTTTTGGTTCTTCCCTCGGCGGAATTCGAACCCATGCTACTGTGATATCGTGACACCAAATCGCCTGCACTGCAGCCGTCCCGCTAGACCACACGACCACCTGGGCTCTCAATAAAAGAGCTTTCGGTGGCCATATGTTACCTTTCCACGTCAGTTTTAATCTAGCGGCGTACTACAGTACATGATATATAAGGCATGAAGATGTTATTGTTACAGACTAGCTAAATTATCTATAGTAAAGGATCCTACAAATTAATGTAAGATACAGTCACAGAAAATAATTATATTCATAAGTACGTCTGAGTCAGTGACAACCCTACAACAGATGTATCCATCGGATCGCCATCAATGATGGTGATACATGGCTGTGTACATAATGTATATACAACTCGTCTAAACATCAACCCAACAATGTTAGATCTGTAAATTTGCTTTCGCAAATTTTTGGTTCTTCCCTCGGCGGAATTCGAACCCATGCTACTGTGATATCGTGACACCAAATCGCCTGCACTGCAGCCGTCCCGCTAGACCACACGACCACCTGGGCTCTCAATAAAAGAGCTTTCGGTGGCCATATGTTACCTTTCCACGTCAGTTTTAATCTAGCGGCGTACTACAGTACATGATATATAAGGCATGAAGATGTTATTGTTACAGATCAGCTAAATTATCTATAGTAAAGGATCCTACAAATTAATGTAAGATACAGTCACAGAAAATAATTGTATTCATAAGTACGTCTGAGTCAGTGACAACCCTACAACAGATGTATCCATCGGATCGCCATCAATGATGGTGATACATGGCTGTGTACATAATGTATATACAACTCGTCTAAACATCAACCCAACAATGTTAGATCTGTAAATTTGCTTTCGCAAATTTTTGGTTCTTCCCTCGGCGGAATTCGAACCCATGCTACTGTGATATCGTGACACCAAATCGCCTGCACTGCAGCCGTCCCGCTAGACCACACGACCACCTGGGCTCTCAATAAAAGAGCTTTCGGTGGCCATATGTTACCTTTCCACGTCAGTTTTAATCTAGCGGCGTACTACAGTACATGATATATAAGGCATGAAGATGTTATTGTTACAGATCAGCTAAATTATCTATAGTAAAGGATCCTACAAATTAATGTAAGATACAGTCACAGAAAATTATTATATTCATAAGTACGTCTGAGTCAGTGACAACCCTACAACAGATGTATCCATCGGATCGCCATCAATGATGGTGATACATGGCTGTGTACATAATGTATATACAACTCGTCTAAACATCAACCCAACAATGTTAGATCTGTAAATTTGCTTTCGCAAATTTTTGGTTCTTCCCTCGGCGGAATTCGAACCCATGCTACTGTGATATCGTGACACCAAATCGCCTGCACTGCAGCCGTCCCGCTAGACCACACGACCACCTGGGCTCTCAATAAAAGAGCTTTCGGTGGCCATATGTTACCTTTCCACGTCAGTTTTAATCTAGCGGCGTACTACAGTACATGATATATAAGGCATGAAGATGTTATTGTTACAGATCAGCTAAATTATCTATAGTAAAGGATCCTACAAATTAATGTAAGATACAGTCACAGAAAATAATTATATTCATAAGTACGTCTGAGTCAGTGACAACCCTACAACAGATGTATCCATCGGATCGCCATCAATGATGGTGAATATAAAAATCTACTGTTTGCTAAAGTATGAATTGTTCAAAAAACTAAGGATACACTTAACCCAGGCATATATTACCTTTACCGAATTTGGCACAACGTTTAAGAATTTTGGAATCCCAATGCTTTTCAACTTTGTACTTGTTTGGCTTTCTAACTATTTTGATCTGAGCGTAACTGATGAGTCTCATAAATACGAAATGCTCGTCTGGCGTATTAAATTATAAGCCTAGTAGATTATGGTCGATGCCACTGCTGTTGGACGTCTCGTGCTCGGGGGTATCACAAACCAAGTAGTCAGGACTTCAGTGTTGACTTGAAAATCAATTAAAAGTTTATTAATTTTTTTTTAAATTTGCTGTTTGCTTGAGTCTGAATTATTTGAAACATCTTATCTCAAACATAGATTACTATCTCCGCATTTGGCACAATGTTTTTAAATTTTAGGTCCTATGCTCTTCAACTTGTTTGAATATCTTTCTATTTCAACTAACCATCACTGATGGGTCTCATGTAGATGAAACACACGTCTAGAGCATTAAACTATAAGCTTGATATATACCTTTGATAAGTATAATGTCTTGAATTTAATTTTCACTAGACGTTAAAGGTGTGGTTAATGTTGTTTTTGTAATAATGTTAATAAATCCTTATTTGATTTATGATGGTTCGAAGGCGTCTGGCGTACTAAATTATAATCCTGGTACCTTTGATAACCAATTAAGTTATAACAAAACGCCTTATCAATGCAATGCATTTTAAACAAACGATGTATGATTATCCAAGCTTAAAATAATGACAAGCGCAATATAAACAATATCAACAATCCCGGAAAACCAACCAATATTGGAACGTCAAAATAGCGGCCTTTAAACCGGGTGTTACATAACCAAAATAGATTATCGCCTTTAAATAACCAAGGAATTATTGATTGTGTGAAAAGGAATCGAAAGTTTAAAAGAATGCAAAGAAGTGATTTGATTTTGAACTTCAATTAATGAAATAATAATGGAAAATTGTTGAACAGAAATTGATTATACCTTCATGCAGATTTGGTTTGTCGAGGCACAGTAAATATTGCCCGTTTGTTTTGCTTAATTATTTATATGAAGGATGCGATAAATTTCCTCTTTTTTTGGCTTAGTGGTGTGTATGTTCCCTTTTTTAAATAAGTCTCTTTTGTCGATCGCTTCATTGTATTAAATGCAGCAAATGACATCATTAGATAAACCTTTGAAGGAATATCATTTGTACCTGTAAATCTTGCAATACTGTTTACGTTATTTGGTCTAACTCTAGATTGATTACATGTAATAGTTTAACATATTATTTTCTAAATCTGTTGATATTGGAAACTGGCATATCGTTTCCGTATTTAAGACACTTGATCTTACTTAATCTTTTACTAATACATTAAGGAAATAATAGAAGAGCCTTTATAATTCATTCAGATTATTTTAATTTTTCCCTTGAAACATAGTATATCAGTGGAGGATTGAGTTTAGCATTTCGAGAAGGCTCCTTTTGTCATCTTCAAAAGGATATAATTAGATAAAGTCGATGTTTAACTATAGGCATTACAATTTTAAAGCAAAACGTGTTTAATTGAAAGACTTCTTTTCCTTCCAAATATACTTCCGGTCAATTTTGTAAATCGACAGGACTGAAATTCAAGATGGCCTCATGTGCCCCCCTTGAATCATACCTCGTACAGTACCACGGTTTCTTGGTATAATTATTCTAAATATACAACATTTGTCAAAGGTGACAGGACGTATGGTAAGGTCAATTTATACTTTAGTAATACTTTCCGGGTCAGGCTATATCTTGCCTGAATTATTATTCAGTAATGAGCGTCTTCATAATTATATATGTAAAATTCCGTTGTGTATCATTTTCTTTTCAAGTTGTATCCTTTAAACAAATATATCTTATTAAATAATCATTATTAATTATCAAGATTACTTTTAACCATATAGTTCTTTTCATGTTCGTCTGACATGAAAACAGAACGGAGATACGAGTAAAACCAATATCTTAGATTAGGAGGTTGAACGCTTCTTCGCGTAATAAAAGTTCCCTAATTGATTATGTATTGAAAAAGTGTGTTCTTACCCAGGAATAGATAACATCAGCTGTATTGTACAAAAACTGAAATGCTCGTCAACTTCTTACTTTATATAATTAGTAGCTGTACATACAGATAAATTGTATGTGTAATACAATCATTGGTAAGCCTGCTGTTTAAGCCATCCGCAATGATATCGATACAAGCACGATTACAAAGGCTTTATTACACCTTTTATATATATGACGTCACATCATCGACTATAGTCACAATTGCAAAGGCATTGTTAACTCCCCAATCGTTATGACGTCATGTCAAACCTATAATATGATGAGTCTTTCTATTATCAAACAAGCGTCTGTCGGACAAATTATATATTATAACTTTTTAACAATGAGTCTAGCATGGCATACCATATTGATACATTGTTTGTGTTGATTATTTTTACGCTGTTGGCAACCCAAAATGCAAGCATATTGTCTTCAATGAATTTCTACAGTCATTAAAGAATGAAAAAAAAAGTAATCAATTATTTCATTTTTATTTTTGTATAATGTAGTTTGTTGTTTAACTGCTTTTTGACAGCATTGTTATTGCAAATACTTTTAGTTCTAGACTACCAATTATTCCCTCCAATGTAAAACGTTTGTAAAAGAAGCCCTATTCTGACTCCAAAAGGTGCTTTTTGGGGTTAAAATTTATTTGTCTACGAGTTGCCATTGAAAAATTCAGGATTAATGCGCTTCATAGTTTATGATTTCCAGAAAACGTTTATGGAGGTCAGTTTTTTTACTACAAAGGTTTTAACGGTTTGTTGAAAATTGGCATGCAGAAAGCTGCTACATGTACATTTCAGGATATACCTGGTTTTTATCAAGTTACAAATAATATATATTTAGAAAGCTGTGAAAATCGCAAAATTTTGTTGAACAGAGGGGGATACATTTGTATTTAGTTGGGTGTCTGATACCTTAACGGGCGCGGAATACCACAAAAAAAGATAATGGTCACATAGTCGACAAGGGAGAAAAAATCGTTTCAAAAAGTGTGTTTATCATAAAGAGGACCATTATAGAAACATTCAACAGATTGATGTTGGTAGCATTGTATATAAAAGGAACAGTGAACATGTTTCTTTAAAAAGATTCTTCGTTAACGCAGTACTTTTATCTCATATTGAAATGAGATATATAGTTTTATGATACTATAAAATATATTATGCATGCTCAATCAGAATATTGTTCAAACCTTATCTTTTAGCTACAGCTTACATTAACAGATCGTCAAATGTACAAATGGGTATCGTAACATTTTTGTTATAAAACTGAATAAATTTCTATTTCCTATTTTAATTGTTTGTATAACCCTTAAAACTGGATTGTTTTATGTTTCTAGTTTTTCAAACAGAAAACTAATGTAAAAATGGAACTACTTTTTATTGTTAAGCAATATTATGGTACTATTGTTGCATATAATATTAGATTCTTATTCATTACGAAGTAATATACAAATGTTAGAATAGCAAAGATACAAAATTGAACACAAAAAAAAAACAATTAATTGAAAAAGGCATACATCACCAAGACCAAGAGAAATAAAGCACGAAAAAATAAATGACAGTTTACAATTCATTTTACAGAAGTCTTGTTGTATTCTGAAACTATAAATTTCGATGTCAACATCCGTATTACTCTTTTAGTGTATTCAGATTTCCCTTAAATGATGTCTATGTGTCCTTGATCACAACTTATGTGATACAATTTATAAAATTTGACATTTGATTTACATTCAAAGATATGTACAATGATATTTTCGTATCATTAATTATTAAATAAACAGTTTGTTCTATTTTTTGGATGTAATTACGTTACATGAATGTGTTGTGTATATAACATCATAAACTGTTTCTTGATATAATGTTCAATACAAAACAGGGTATATTTTGTAAATCAACAACACATGTGCTAAATCTAGCATGATTCGTTACTTACAACTACTTTTGTAACAGTACTGTCACTACAGCATTGTGAAAATTGGGACCAAAACAAAAAGACAGCAGAATTTGTCACTAAACAAAGTCCTGATAAACTCGTACAATTTGTAATATTTAATTAGTACTTTCACTTACGTTGCCATGGTTACTTATAAATCGAGTGTTCTATATCATCGTTTAATCTTTGCATCAATTCTATATACTAGATGAAAGAGGATGAATAACAAAATTACCGAACATCTACGAAAATGGAAAATGGAAAGTCGCTAATCAAATTGCAAAATAACAAAGATTAAACACATCAAACGCATTGATAACATATAGTTTGTTTATTTCTTGGTACAGGCATTTTTTGAAAGCAGAAAATGGTTGATAACAACCTGGATTTGTATCTAGCTAAACCTCTCACTTGTATGACAGTCGCATGTAATTCCATTATATTGGTATATTGTATGCTTCATTTTGCCATAACAAAGAGGAATTGTTGGGTTTGACCTATGACAATATATACGTGTTATTCAAATTTATAATAGTGGATTAGTAACAACAGATTAGGTTTAACTTTAATTTCATTTTGTAATAATATTATATAATTTTATGATACTATAACCTGATTTAAAAGTTGAATTATAAACCTCATCCTTTGTCTTTAGCTTGCATAAACAGATCGTAAAATATTAAAGTGGGTAGAGTTTAATTTTTGTAATGAAACTAAATACGTTTCTATTTTCCTTATCTTATTGTTCGAAGAACTTGTAAAGTTGAAATGTTTAATGCATAGAAAAAGAAAATATCGAATATCAAGTAATTTAATTTTTCATTTTTAACACATTTAATTCACAATTTCAAACATGGAGAACTCGAGTATCGCGAAGCAAGATAACCATCCTTTGTTTCATGTTGTCTTTCTAATTATGTTATTATTTTCCGTGGTTATTTGGTAATAATCAATATTTGAAAAAAAAGCGTTGGTAAATTAAAAGTATACACAACAAAAGAGAAGATGTCATATTGAAACAGCTATCACATTTCTCAATTACCATCCTTTCAATCTTCATCAGATATTACTATTTCATTTTAAAAGAAATATAGTAACTATACGTGTACTGTAGCATGGTGAATTCTTAAAGTGAACTATTATTACCAAAAGTGTATTAATAAAACTGACGTGATGATGTGATCATGAGATCTCTCTTTAGTGAGATTGGTTTTTTTTTTCAATTAAAACTAAATATAAATCATATTTTTTTTTCTGTTTGCTTACAAATGTACGTGTGTAAGGTCTAAAGTATATTAGCCATGGCGTCGTGTTTTTGATGTATGAGTTTGAATGTTCCTCTGGTATCGTTTGTCCCTCCTTTAATGATATCATATAAAAGTTACATAAAAGAAAATAAATGAAACAATATTGAATCTCTTTCTTCATATATCACTTCAATTTACATAATTGGGTAAACAGATATAGTACAAAAAATGTTCTCATCACATGTTTATTTATTTTTTTTCAAATTTTGTATTTATACGTTTTTACTGATGATGATTTTGAATGTCTTGTGTTATGTACAAATAACAGGAGACTCGTATTATGTTGTACTGCATTTGGTTTCCATTTTAATATTCTTGTCATGGTTAGAAAATACAAAAATAACATCATAACATACTCAATCTAATTTCTATATTGTATTTGAAGAAATTTACCTGTAATACATTATGTTCAATTTTTGTGGTGTCCGCTGCAATGCTGTTGTTCATATGTTGTAATGTACTTTTAAATTATTTATTACGTATTTTTTGGCCTGAGTATTCATTCGGTTATGTTTACGGTATTTCTGTCACGTAATGATTTCATTTAAGCGGTATGTTTTAACATTGCCATATAAATGGGAGGTTGGTCATCTAAGAAACCAGATTTTACCCACCATTATTTTATTAAACTGACCTGTTCCAAATCAGGTATATGGCAGTTATTATTAATAGTTTATATATATATATTGGCGTTGGTTTTTGTTTCAGTTAAGTCTGTCTGTTTTCGTTTGTTTTCTTATTACAGTAAATCTGATATCCTATAAGTTTGTTTTTAACACGAATTGATGTTTGCCTAATCGACTATTGAACAGCTATATATGTGCTTACAAATTGACTTGTTAAGAATATTAAGTAAGGTTATTGTCCCCGAGGAGTAAGTATTGCCCTGAGTCGTAGTTGAGGACAATATTTGTATCCCAGGTGACAATAAACTAACTATTTCACGAATTTACAGTCAGAAAGTGTTTTATTATATAAAAAAACTATCTTTATATAAAAAGCATTAACCCAACCATATTGTTAAACGTTTACTTAAAAAATAATCGTAAATGATAAGACTACGTCCTGTACTGACGTCGAATCTAGATAAAATAGGTAAAACTCCTGCGGTATTTTCAAAATCATCCAATCCGTAGCTGCATTTGAATTTCCGCGACACTTAACTACGCTTGCCATCAAATAGTTTCATCGATGTCAATCTATTGACGAGTCAAATCGTTCAATGCTTGCAATTTGAAAAATATTTAGTACTTTTTTATATAGAAAAAGATGACTGATATTTAACATTTTTCAAAAGTATTTATTTTATCGTTTTAAGAGATTCAAACATTGGTAGCATGAAAATATCAGTCAATGTCCAGTACACATTAAAGGGGTAACCATCCTTTGTTTCATGTTGTCTTTCTAATTATGTTATTATTTTCCGTGGTTATTTGGTAATAATCAATATTTGAAAAAAAAGCGTTGGTAAATTAAAAGTATACACAACAAAAGAGAAGATGTCATATTGAAACAGCTATCACATTTCTCAATTACCATCCTTTCAATCTTCATCAGATATTACTATTTCATTTTAAAAGAAATATAGTAACTATACGTGTACTGTAGCATGGTGAATTCTTAAAGCGAACTATTATTACCAAAAGTGTATTAATAAAACTGACGTGATGATGTGATCATGAGATCTCTCTTTAGTGAGATTGGGTTTTTTTTCAATTAAAACTAAATATAAATCATATTTTTTTTTCTGTTTGCTTACAAATGTACGTCTGTAAGGTCTAAAGTATATTAGCCATGGCGTCGTGTTTTTGATGTATGAGTTTGAATGTTCCTCTGGTATCGTTTGTCCCTCCTTTAATGATATCATATAAAAGTTACATAAAAGAAAATAAATGAAACAATATTGAATCTCTTTCTTCATATATCACTTCAATTTACATATATAAATTTGATATCCTATAAGTTTGTTTTTAACACGAATTGATGTTTGCCTAATCGACTATTGAACAGCTATGTATGTGCTTACAAATTGACTTGCTAAGAATATTAAGTAAGGTTATTGTCCCCGAGGAGTAAGTATTGCCCTGAGGCGTAGTTGAGGACAATATTTGTATCCCAGGTGACAATAAACTAACTATTTCACGAATTTACAGTCAGAAAGTGTTTTATTATATAAAAAAAACTATCTTTATATAAAAAGCATTAACCCAACCATATTGTTAAACGTTTACTTAAAAAATAATCGTAAATGATAAGACTACGTCCTGTACTGACGTCGAATCTAGATAAAATAGGTAAAACTCCTGCGGTATTTTCAAAATCATCCAATCCGTAGCTGCATTTGAATTTCCGCGACACTTAACTACGCTTGCCATCAAATAGTTTCATCGATGTCAATCTATTGACGAGTCAAATCGTCCATTGCTTGCAATTTGAAAAATATTTAGTACTTTTTTATATAGAAAAAGATGACTGATATTTAACAATAGTATTTATTTTATCGATTTAAGAGATTCAAACATTGGTAGCATGAAAATATCAGTCAATGTCCAGTACACATTAAAGGGGTAACCATCTAATTTAGACTCATCACATATGAGCTAATTCAAAAGGACAGAGGATTGGTGAAATGCTCTTTTTAAAAATAAGCTTTTCACAATTTTTTTTTTTTTATATTAAACAATAAGGGAAGGGCAAAGTAAAATATGTGTAAGCTGCAATAAACGGTAAATATTCAAATTGAAATAAAACTATGACTCTTTCGTTAGTTTGCGTTTACTGTTTAGAAGTGCGGTTTTTATAACCTGTAAGTTAAATACAACATTTTTTCAAATAAAAATTATGGGTGTGTTTTAATAGACCATTTATTTTGATAATCTCATTATTTTTCTGTGAAATGATAAGCAATTCACAATTACATCTATGGAAAAGAAAATTAGAGCATACATCAATAATACAACGGTGTCTGTTTCCGCATCACGACACTTAATTATATTTAAGTATCTCACTTCCATAAACACTTATATGTTCTATGCCTAGTGTCGATCACATAAATCAAATACCTAACTTACAGTTCAAGGCTAAAAAGACGCACAATGTTTCTAAATAAGTCTGCAAAACCACCGCAAAGAATATCCGGTTAATCATATTGTCATATCTCACTTTTAGCTATGCAGCTGACTTTTTTTTAATTTTGGCCTGAACAGACATTACAAAATGCTTTGTGCAAGCTCGAATGTATTCAAATTGCATAATTTAAGATGTACCCCAATAGAATGACTGAAGAATTACAAAGGAGAACATACATCATTCACTAACCCACGCAAACACCTTTTACTGAACTACGACAATTGTTTTTAATTGTCTAGAATCATTTCTTTCTTTTAAATTTTATTTTGAAAGATTCAGTGTCGGCATTAATGTACTATTTTCTTTGTGACAGTTTTCCTAGTGCTTGTTTTATTAATCCAAATGGAACTTCTTAAACTTTGTACTTTATTTGGCCTTTTTAACCTTTTTGTTTGTTTGAGCGTCACTGAAGAGTGTTTTGTTGACGAAACGGGCATCTAGCTCAAATACAAAATTATAATCCTGGTCTCAATAATGAGTTTATTGATAAGGGAAAAACAAGCCAAAGGTCTGCTTCATATTTTTTTTTACCTTTTTCTATGAATTAAATTTATATTCCAAGAAAAATATAAAGATTTCATTAGACACGGTCAATTTCAAATTTTTCATCAGTAAAATGTTCCAAAACAAATTGTATAGCAATTACATTTCTAAATTGATGTATTACGCGCATACAATTAACTTTTTGTTTTAATTTCTAATTAAAAAAAAACCTACTAATTCACGTGGATCCCTGAAATGATTAACCAATATAAACATATCTGCACGTTAGTCCTTGTTTCTGCAATGGAAATAACTCATAGCTGAGTGTGTGTCCGCTTAACAATTGAAATCCGAACTTCGACAAACTTGAAAATATAACTGTTGAGCATACATTGTAAATCCTCATTTTTTCAGATATCAGGTGATACATTGATTTAAAACTTGAATATCAGTTTATATTTTCAATATTGACAAATTATATTGATCCTCAAATATATCAGGATGAGTAGAAATGTCTTCTTCCGCGAAACAATTAAGGGTTTCAATTAAACTTTGTATTTCATGTAATTTTACTGGATTAAACTTCATTGTATTGTACCATTAATACATGCAACAGTAAATAGAAAAGAATGTTGATTCTCCTAGGAATTAACTTTATAGCATTCTTTGAATTTTGATGCAAATGTGTGGAAGTTTGGTAATTTTGTCTTTCCTGTATAACTATAAAATCATATCACAATTCCGGTAAAAGTGCTTTTAATCATCAATACGGTTATCGTCGCTTTCATGTAAACTCGACACTGCTCTAAAGACAGAGAGTACATACATTAATTATGATTAGCTTGACTGTCTCCAATCGTCTGCATGATTACAAAATATTTTGATGGTCTTTTTATATAAGTCTGTGCTTATGTGAAATGTTAATGACATTTGATTCAACGATCACTTAACAGAAGGTAGATAATTAAAAGATGTACAAAGATGGCGTTTCCTTGATTAATGTACTTCTTATGGCCGTTTACGTTTTTGCTCACACACTTTTATCAAAGAAGTGAATTTTATGCGACTGTCATACAAGTGGGAATATAGCTAGCTATTAAATCATGTTTCATTCACCAGGTTTGACATCAGAAAAATAGTAAAATAACAAAAAAAACAACCTCTGAGGAAGATTATAAAAGAAACGTTCCTAATCTAATGGAAAAAAAAACCAACATATCAAATGCATGGATCACAGCTGTCATAATTCTGACATGTTACAGGCATGTTCTTATTTAGAAAATGGTCGACTAAACCTGGTCTTACAGCTAGACAAAACTCCCGCTTATATTGCAATGTTAAAATACCTTAAAAAGTCAGGAATGTAACAGTTGTTTTACTTTTTGTCAATTTCATATAATTGATAGTGAAACAATATTTACTAGATGTACAAAAATATCCATGTAGTTGTTTTACTGACTTAGGCGGTACGGTTAAAGGAACAAGTATGATCAGATGAATATGGGGGCATTTTCATCCATATATCACACAGTTGTTAATATAAGTGTTTTAAGCGATGATTTTAATTATATTAACTTAAAAACACACACAGACCTACACATGAAATGGGCAATTTCTTTAAAAGAAAGTAAGGAGATTTTATAGTGAACATGATATGAAAAAGAAAATTTGGTATGATTGCCAATGAGACAATTCTTCATAAGAGACCAAATGATACAAAGATTAGCAACTATAAGTCACCGTGTGGCCTTCAACAATGAGTATAACCCATACCACATAGTCGGCTATTATAGGCCCCGAAATCACAAATGTGAAACAATTCAAACAAAAAAAAAATCTTTTTGTATGTACCAAAAAATGAACGAAAAACAAATGCGTTACACATTAACCAACGACAACCACTGTATTACAAGCTCCTGATTTTGGACGGGCACATACATACAGAATGTGGCGAGGTTAAAAATGTAAGTGGGATCCCAACCTCTACCCAACCGTGGACAGTGTTGAAACAGCCCAACATAAGAACAAATATAAAAATCAGTTAAAAAAGGTTTAATTTATCAGATGAATACAGATAGAAATACATCTAACAAAAATCAGAGTGAACGTGATCAGGTACATGTATATACAAACAACAAAAAGACTCTTAGTATTGAACTGAGAGTACTCGCAGTAATTAACAGCAAGTTCAAAGCCATAACAACTAATGATAAAATCATGCATCTAACATTTAATTATCAATAATTACACGTCATGAGATTGTGGAAGTCCTCTTTCATTTTTCTAGGTCTTCTGATATATGTTCATGCTTCAACATCAACACCGTATGTTGTAACTAAACACGAAGGACTGTTCACCTTTGCCCTGTTTTAAAGATGCTTTTAAACATCAGCTGTTAATAATCTATATTTCAGTTCCTTTTAAATAGCATTGGTGTATTGGTTAGAAACCAATGTCAATTTAAAATACATTTTGTATGCAGCGGTTTAGAGTAAAAAAAACGCTTCATATAATACAATCAGATAGCAATTATTAGCATGCATCATTGATAATAACAAAATGAAAATTGAAAGGTACAGCATATTTAAAACATTGATTGAATTAATAACATCTACGTTATCGTTGTAGTATCAAGTGTAAAATAAATATTCGCGTTAGACAAATATTGATGGATATTGAATTCATTAATAAGAGAACAGTAATAAAAGAAAAATATTTACCATGTTTCATCAAGTACTCTATTTTAATGGACGTTCATTAAATAATTGATAGATAGAATTGCTTTTAAAGGATAATCCTATCTTGTCATGACAATTGAAAATATGGCAAATTTACTGATAACCAAAACGCTGTTTTAATAAAAATGAGAATATTGGAAATTACAATCAACTTTCATATTGACATCGACATTTTATATCTACAGACAAGAAATATATATAATAGAATTGGCCTTTTTCAGATATGTTTCATTCTTTATAAAACTATAATGTTATTTCAAAGACCTTATTTGTCACAGGGGAAAAGTTAAGAAAATTTTGTCTTGTGAATTTCATTGCGTTTCGATAAAAATGAAGACAGGTATGTATTTTATACCCAAGTGGAATGGACTATCCCACTATACTACCAAAGTACGATATTTCTATACTCTAGTATTTTTTGTCAGAAATACGCTATTCTATCTCCACACTGCATTGATTATAATAGTTTATTTGATTAGATAGTTGAGAGTTAAAAATGTTAGAAAAGTGTTGTGTCTTTACTATCTTTCAGGCTTGTTTGCTGTAAAATATTTGTAATCTTTTATGTAGTAGTTCTATTAAGTAATTTGCTTTTTTTGCATGATTACCGTAGCCGTATTTGGCACCACTTTTTGGAATTTTGGATCCTAAATGCTCTTCAACTTTGTACTTCTTCGGCTTTATAACGTTTTTGATCTGATCGTCACTGATGAGTCTTACGTAGACGAAACATGCGACTGACATTAAATTATAATCCTGGTACCTTTGATAACTATTTGACCTCAATCTATGAGCAATTTTCAACAAATCAAACGGTTCCGAATCTATTTCCGACAAAAATAGAGCGAAAAAGTTCTCAAACAACATCGGTTATAGTGAGATGTTCTCTCTCTAGAAAGGGGGATGTTTAATTTATCTAAATCGAATGTCTAGTAAATACAAACAATCAAAGGTAAAAACACAAAAATACTGAACTCCGAGGAAAATTCAAAAAGGAAAATCCAAAATCAAAAGGCAAAATCAAAAGTCCAAACACATCAAACGTATGAATAACAACTGTCATATTCCTGACTTGGTACAGGCATTTTTTTATGTAGAAAATGGTGGATTGAACCTGGTTTTATAGCTAGCTAAACCTCTCAAGCGAATTTGAGAGTTACTCTTCATGTTCATAAACTCGATTTCTATATGACTATTTACGTCTCAAATGTTTAAAATGTTACATTTTACACTTTATCAACAATTGTTGCCATTATTATCAAATTGGAAATGTTTCATTATAAGATTTACACAACGATTTGTCTATGGTATGTATTCGGCTAATTCTATGTACGAAAATCAGTTTTATATGGTTTTTTTTCAAATATTTCCATAGACAAATTTTCTTAAATTTGCATTCAGGAAGATAAAGTCATATAAGTGCATTTCATAACTAAGGTGTTACTCAGCTCTTTGATGTTTTATTCAACAAAATTAACGATTTGAAAATGAATATTAGTAGTGATGACACGCAAAAAAGGAATACATCATTGGGAATAAATGGAGATTAAGGACAAATGTCAAAGAGACACAATCGAAAGGTTTATATAGAATAAATGAGACGTGGAATGCTTGTTAACGAGACAATCTTTCAACAGATTACGCATACCGTTGCAATTAAAGATTACCGTAAAGTCTTCAACAATGACCAACACCCCTACCATTAAGTAAGCTATGGAAGGCCTCGAAATGACAAAATGGGAAACATTAAAACAAATAAAACCAACAAGCTATTTGGTGACAACGAATATAAACGAAAAACAAATATAAGAGACAACCATTGTCATATAAAGAAAGTACCAGAGTTAAATATTTGTGAACGCTCAAACCTTAGCTAACCTAGAAGAGAGGTCAAGTATGTGCAAAAATATCAGTTGCAATTTTATTTCATTTTTTTAAGTGGTATAAGACAACAATAAAACCCTACATAACATTCAAAATAGCATAAACAAAAATTTGTAAAAGCTCTTTTGTATTGCATATACTGGCGGTAAATAAACCTGCATGTCTTTAATATGTCTTAAGGGCGTACAAGAAACAAAGCAAACATTTTCATCATAATGTTTGATGATACTGCAAGCTTTTTATGGCTCTTTCTCCAAACAATATATGATATAAAAAGCTGTGTAGCTCTCTTACAGTTAAAATGTTTTATGTTTAAAATAAAACATATGACATTATGATTTTTTTTCAAAGTGATTACATCTTACAACATGTAAAAGTAGAACAATCTGAAACCTTAATTACCCCTTTTAAAATACGTTGCATGTTTAATGGACTTATATACGTAAAAAGATTCCCTAAAGGTTTAATGTTTGAAATTTAAAAGTCATTTTATATTGTAATTACCCAGTGGACTAAAAACAAAAAATGTAAAAAGACGACTAACTCGATTAATTGTCAGCAGGGTAAAGAAATGGATATTTTTTTTCTTATTTTCCTCGATTTTATTTGCAACATCTGCAAACACGTTAAATGGAAGCACAGTAGAATATAACTTTAATATTTGTGATTTTTTTATTTGCAAGTAAAGAGACAAGAATATGTCCTTCAAACGAGATTTTCAATTTCAAAAAAAAGATAACTTAATAAATATTCGAAAAATTATGATTTTTGAGGTAATGTTCGTATTTATCTGTTCTTTTGTAACTAAAAAAATATGTTTCTCATCAGGTGTGATAGAATTTCTCAGACAGCTCGGAAGTTCATTTTTGAATTAAAATCAATGGCACTTTATCGTTTTAAACCACATGTCCTTTGTCATTATACATTTAAGATGACCAATTGCGGTTGCCGGTATGTATGGAAATGGACTAAATTTATCATAAATTAAAAGGATTGTAATTTAATAGTTACTCCAACAAAAATCTAATAAAAAAAATCCATAAGAGAAAATTAAACGCTATAGAAATTATCAAACAAAGGAATAAATAGAAACCAACTGTCAACTTTATTTCATACCGCTCTTTCCCGACGAATGTTGTTGGTTAAGCCTGATTTGATAGCTAGCTATATAGCTAAACATCCCACCTGTATGACTGTTATTAATTACAATTCCATTGTGTTGTCAATATAAGATGGGCAAATCAAATTGATACAATAGGTCAATGTGACAACAAAGGAGTGTTAATGAGTACCGTATTTTTACAATAATGACAATGTGTAAATTAACTTCAATTGTATTTCATTTTCCAATCATGTTTCAGTTCCTCAAAATCATCAATAAGTGAAACAATTAGACAACTTAATATGTCATTACTAAGCCTTAATGTTGATGCCATAGAACAGTGTATCGTCGGTGGTCTTCCAAAATCTTGTAAATTACAAATTTTTCAAGAAAAAATATCTCAAAAACAGGCTTTGAAGATTTTGACAAAATGCATGCTTCCAAAATGTCGTATGTGAACTTAACCATTTTTGTAAATAGCAATTAAATAAAAACTTTGACATTTCAGGACTATCTAAGAACTGAAATTGTTTTCACAGAAATAAAAAAATGTACACTTATTTTATTCCTAAAGCCATTATACAACGATTTTCAAGTTTTCTTACAACACTTTGGAAGCAAACTTTTCAAACAACTGACATTGGCAATTTTGTAAAATGTCTTATTTCAAACATTTTGATTGGTCTAACTGTATGCTATTTTGTAATACAAAAGATTTCCTCCCGCCCAGACCATTGGTGTCAAAAAGTATTTTTAGCCAAAAAAGTCATATACGACATTTTAGAGGCCCAGCGACGGTATACTGCACAAATTTAAAAAAAAACTCCATGAAGAATTCAAACCGGAGAATCCCATATAAAAAGAAAAAGGAAATGTCCATCTAAAACAAACGATTAGAAAAACAACTGTCATATCCCTGACTTAGTATATGTATTTTGTTGTGTAGAAAACGGTACATTAAACATGTTTTTACTTATTTTTCACCTCCTATTTGCAGCTAGTCGATTAATATTGTCTAGACAATACAAAAAAAGATTTGAAATATGGTCACCTAATCTTTATTAATAGACTCATGACCCATTTTCTATTCAATATATGTAAATTATTAAGGTTTGTGATAACTAATGAGTTAAGAATCTCTTGAGTTAAATTTTATACGATGGCCGTCAATTTGCAGTGAATATGATGATTTACGACTGAATTCATTGGTGGAAAGACATTATTTTGCATTCAGAAAATAGTAAATGTCATAAAATGCGATCTTAATTGCCCCTTGCCACAGTTCGAAATGCCATCAATGACATTATCGGAAAAAGTTAGAAATGACCATTGGTGTTGTCCGTCAAATTTAATTACGACTTAGTCGTGTTCTGATGCCTCACGCTAACTAAACAGTACTGAAAGTCATGATGTATCATTCGAATAAATAATTATTATCAGACATCAAAGCATATGAAGATATGGTTTGATTGCCAATGAGACAACTCTCCATATCGGGAGTGAGGTTGGGGAGGGAAGTCGGAACATTTATGTCGATTTTTGCTACTAAAATATGGTTAAAATCTAATCGTAAAAACTATCGATAGATATTTGAAAAAAAAGTTTTTCATATATTAATGTTTGTGGAAAAAAAATTATATTTGGTTTTATCAAATTATATAAATAGGATTAGATTTTCAGTTTTTCAGCTGCTTAACTCTGGTCGAAGTTACCCGAACTATCAACAATTTTAAATAATATATAAAAAAAACTCTTAAAAAATAGTCATAAAACAAATAAATCTTTTTTTTATTTTATCTCCAGACTACAATTTACTGATGAAAATAGCATATTTTCAAAACGAATTAGAATGAAATGTCTCAATATGGAAGATCTATAATTCATTAGAAGAAATTATAAGGTTGATGCACAAAATTCTAGTCTACCATACGTTCGTTCAAGCATGTGTTATTATAAATGTATATGCACATATATTATTCTATATTCTTTCATACGATACGTAATTGTATATCATTTTATCTGAAACATGTACGATGAGAGTCATTTAAAGTGACAAAACAAGAGATCTTTGATGATTTAATCAAGGATTGTATAATAAATAGAGATCTTTGATCTACATTAATGTGCTAAGTCGAATTTAGATTCTTATAATAAGATACCAGACACAACTGCAGGGGGCAAAGTATCTGTCATTTCAAGAAAAGTGACTTCAAATAAAAGTTGATCAATCTTATTGTTGTCTAATCATGTAAAATAAGTCATTGACATTCTAAATTTACTGACATTGAAAACCCCATACCAAATAACAAAAAAAATTTTTTTTTTAATATAACTGGTTACATATTGTATTAAAAGATTTAAAAGAATGTTTATGAAACTGCAACACAGAACTTTTAATTTTCAAACAAAAAGTCATGTTTGTCTAGAAGCGGCTACAGCAACAGTTTATGGGCATCGCTAAGACAGATGTTCTTTATACAAAAAAGTTTCTATATGTTTCTTTGTAGTTATGTTTTGATACGTATACGGGTTTGATAACTTCTTCAATAAAGTTTTTTTTTGGGGGGGGGGGAGGTAGGGGGGGATAATTTGTGATCCGTGTGAACGTATCGGCTATATTAACGGTACAACATGAAAGGACGATTTACATACAAATATGATGATTTTCTGGAAAAAAAAGTTTTTTTGATAAACAAATTCTTACGCATAACTTTATTGTTCCTTTAAATTTAGAAACTACTCCTTTCCTATTAGCTTAGGCAAAATAGCTCATATTTAAATGTCAAATATGGTTACAAGCTGTGTAACGGGTTTTATTAAATCAACGTTTATATTTCTCTAAAAATAATTTACATGTCTATGTTATCCTAGTCTCCAAAACATTGCATACTAAGCCAATTAAAATTTCAAAGCTGAAACATATGCAATATGCATCAAAATAGCTAAAACCTATATAATTTTCCACCATATATAATTTCTAAAAACAAAAGCCTGTAAAATTTCACAATATACATTTAAAAAGCTGAAACTTATACAAATTATACAATATACAAATCAAAAGCTATACAATTATAACACATACATTTAAAAAGCCGAAAACTATAAATTAAGGTATAATTACTCACAAAATAGTTCGATCGCTCAATCCAGGTCCAATAATGAGTGTGAAATAAAATCTCTTTGTTATAGAGTGACTTGAAATATGCTATTGATAATCCAATCATTCACCCTATAAAATCAATCCATGTAATGTTTAACTTATACAGAGCTTTTGTATAGTTGAATATTAATTGTTCTATTAGATTCGTTCTCACCCATCGGAAACTTTCAATTCTGCGTGCGTGAAGAGAATTTATGGAGCATGATTGATTCAAATATAGTTAAATGAAAGTTGAAAATAATTGTAAACTGTGACATGTGGAACAGTTATTGAAATAACAAGTCATAAGGATCAACGCATCGACAAAATCTCGCACCCAAATACAGGCACTAGCCGACCAATTAACTATAGTACTTACTAATATGTGAATATTTCAGCGAAATGGTCACCACACTAATTTTCAAATCATAAAAATACAGAAACACTAACAAACACTTAAGATTCTGGACTTGGTTCAAGCACAAAACGTGGGAGATTAAGTGCCAGTCTTTGTAAGAATCAGGCAATTCTATTACCAGAACAGAAAATGAAAATGAATTTTATTTTTGTGCATAACTATGTATTATGAACTGAAATCAATGTCCAACAAGGTGGGTTTTTTTGGTCATGTTTTCACCACTGCCTGATTCTTAGGCAGACTGGCATTTAAACATGATTTTTATATCTCAAACATCTCGATATACATCTAGAAAACAATATGCACAGTAAAACTCAGTTTGATGGAAGTCCCGTTTCAATGTAAGGACATAGTGTAATTGTGAACAAACCAATCGGAAGACGTATTATGAAAATACAAGAGAAACAAAACCTTTACAAAATACGCTGTAAATATCTGACTTTCAAATTTGAATCTAAGTGTTTATGATGAAGGTAAATCTAGATAGGCGTACCGTCGCACCAAATTTATTATGTGCTGTAATCTTTAAAAAGTAAAATCACCAAAATATTGAACACCGAGGAAAACTAAAAAAAGAAATTCCCTTGTAAAAAGTCAAACACAGCCTACAAATGCAACTGTCATATTCCTGACTTGGTTAATACAATATTTTAGGTAGAAAATGGATTGAACTTTTTTTTTAGCTAGCAAAACATCTCACTTTTGTTTCAAATCCATTATATTGACAACGATTTGAGAACAAAACAAACAGACATAATAGTTAAAAATGTCAACAATTGGAGTACAGCAGTCAACATTGTGGTATTATCTGAATCACTTTAAAAGACATGGTCGATACAGCTGCTTGTGAACTGATATTCCCAAATTGCAAGGGTGGTCCGTCCATTAGTCAGCATCACCACTGATATGATTAATAAAACAAACAGTTGTAAAATATCCTGTAAACAATTGTAAATTAGCAAATTGATATAAACTCAGGTTTATATCCCTCATGCAAATATGACCTTTGGTTTTTTTCCCTATTCTTAAAGTTTATATCCCTTTTGGTCATGAAGCTTGATAGACTTCTGACATTCGAGTTTATGGATTTGACATATCCTTTATGAAGGAAAATTTTTAAGGTATTTGGATAATTTGCTTCTTCTGTAAAATATAGACAATATCATCTTTATGCATTTGATAGTATGCTTCTATCTAATAATTTTTGAAAATAAGAACTACAATTATGTAAATATGAACTATGTTACGACTAGCATAAGTGAAAACTAAAGTAGCACTTTTACGTTGAGAATCTTTTTTTGTCGCCTAAATGAATACGTTAGATCTTAGTCAACAGCTCTTTGAAGTTCAATCAGTTAACTTTTAAATCTTAAAAACAGAATACCTCAAGATTGGTTCTTTGAGAAAGAGCTTTCTACATAATAGTGGAAACAACCTTTAGTATGATTCAATATATGCAAGTACAATGAGGTATGATATAAAAGCCTTTGCGAAGAACTGCACAATTTGCGAAACATATTTAGCTAATATCATCAGAACTGGAATATATAGATATTAGAAAATGCGGTATGTGTGCCAATAAAACAATTCTCAACACAAATCACAATTTGTAAAAGAAAACCATTATAGGACAAAGTACGGTCTGCAACAAGCAGCATTGGCTTACACTAGACAGCAATATGTAAAGGCTAAAAAATGACCAGACTAGTGTAAAACCATTCAAAAGGGGAAATCAACGGTCAAATATATTACAGAAACGAGAAACACGCATGCCTATATTTCAAACATTATTGCGTATATATAAAAGAATATGTAAAAGAATATGTGATATAAGTGCCAATGAGACAACACTCCATCCAAGATAGTAAATGCAAGCACGGGAATATTGTATTAATTGTGAGATATATACACCGGATGTAAGTGCTGCTGGAATGTTGCTACTTAGAAATGGAAAGTTCATATTTGGAAAGCTGAAATCATCTCTTTTGTCGTAAAGTTTTGTATTCAACCGACCATCATTGTCAATTCCTAGATGTAAGTCAAGATATGAGGCCGATTTAAATGTATCTGTTGTACCCTTTATCTCTAGTTCGATGGGATATAAAAGGGTAATATTCTTATTAGCTATGATAGGCACTGTCATGACAAAAGCCGTGTCGTGTAGAAAGTTATACAAGGCACTGTCATGACATACATGTAATGGTTAAACGGTTCAAAAGACAACCACTGGTCTGAATTATGCTTAAACAATAAACAAAAAACATATGGAAGATATCTTCACAACTAGAAAACAAAGTTACCAATCTCCCTGTTAATGATTTGGCCATGTCATTATGGACTTCCCGAATTGATTTTCCTCTAAGTTCAGTATTTTTGTAATTTTACTTTCAACTGATTCTAAACATTTTAAATTGTGGGACTGAAGTTAACGTTGATTGTTCTTTTATATACATAATTTCTAATTGGTCTAACGGATGTCAAGATCATTTGTATTGTATACATAGTTCTTTTGTATGGACAATAATCGTTATAGATAAAAAGATATGATATGAGTGTCAATAAAACAACTCTCCGTCTAAGTCACAACGTATAAATGGTGAAAATCTATACGTCAAAGTATAACCTCCAACACAGAACATTTGCTCACAATGAACAGCAAGCTATAAAGGGTTCAAAAATGACTATTGTAAAACAAATTACAAACACTTGTTTTTTTACAGGTACAATTTCGTTTAGATGTTTGGAATTAAGCTGAGGAGATATTGCATACTTACTACACGATAAGATATACCCAATGATAGTAAAGTGGCACACAAAATCCTATATAACATGTCTAATAGCATATAAAGGTTGAATGACTTGGAATACAATTTAAATGAAATTATTTTCTTTTAATTGATTGCATTCATCTCCAAATACAATTCTCCCTCTGTTAGTGTCATCATGAATACTTTGTTTACATTGGTGTTTGACTTAACAAGTGAGTGATGTTTGCAAACATAATTACATTTGTATGTTTTTGAGTCGTGTATAAAATAAATATTGTGCACAGAAAATGTCAATACATTTTACCTTGATACCCAAATCTCAGAGGTGAAGAATCTTGCTTAAAAGTTTTATCTTTGCCAAACCACGCATAAAAGGTCAACTCTCAAACAAAAAGGTTGAACGGTTGTTTGCGTCCCACCGGTTGCTACAGCTTAATGTACCTTATACTTTTTGATGAATTAATTATAACGAACATTTTAATAATACTGATGTAAAATTAATTAATAAATAAACATTATTTTTGTAGATAGAAAAACATTCAGTTTTAGTCGGCATAGTACCAAAGTTACCAAGTTGGTCGTCTGTGATATTGCAAAGCCATTCATTGTCACCTTACATGATAAAATAATGCAGACATTGTCACTGCATGGAGTAATTTAGACACATTAGTAAAATATCAACACATTATCACAGTAAATTGAAAACAAACTCCAGATTAATCAATTACAGCTTCGAGCGATGGGTGCTGTAAACAATGTTATAACGATAACATTGACAATTCTGAAATTACAAGTAGAGTGATTTAAAATGAAAATAAATGAACAAGTCATTATCAGCTTTTGTTGCCACGGTGGAATTCTCGATGTCAATACTTTTAATTTTCATTTTTGTAGCATTTTTCTCATTACAATGACAAAACTAATTAAAATTTATACGGAGTCCTGGTTTTCAGACCTTATCTAAACCATTTAGTTTTAGATGTTGATATATCTGCTGGAAATATTTTCGTTTTACATTTGAAAACATTGCTATTAACACACTGATCGTCATCACGAAGCAATAATATATTGAAAATATGTAATTATATGTACAATCATTAAACTTCGAGGTAATCATCTTGCACTACTAATCCAAATGCATAATAAGTTATTATCGACTACTCTTGCGTGGTATTGCGTATTTCGTAGCATACTTGATCGTAGTACAATTGCACATGTTAATATCAAACTGTTAAAATATAGATCCTGTGTTCAAGTTTTACTTACAAGGATCTGACAACCTATAAAAATGAAGATGTGGTATGATTGCCAATGGGACAACTATCCACAAAAGACCAAAATGACACAAACATTAACAACTATAGGTCATCGTACGGCCTTCAACAATGAGCAAAGCCCATACTACATATAGTCAATTATAAAAGGCCCCGATAAGACAATGTAAAAACAATTCAACCGAGAAAACTAACGGCCTTATTTATGTAAAAAAAAATGAACAAATATGTAACACATTCACAAACGACAACCACTGAATTACAGGCTCCTGACTTGAGACAGTCATATACATAAATAATGTGGCGGGGTTAAACATGTAAGCGGGATCCCAACCCTCCACCTAACCTGGGACAGTGGTATAACTGTACAACATAAGAACGAACTATAAAAATCAGTTGAAAAAGGCTCAACTCATCAGATAGACAAAAAACACTCCGTTTGAATTTCTTTTTGGTAAGTATTATAGCAGGCGTTGAAAATCAAGCATTCAAATTGTTGAAATTGTTTAATAATTGTATAAAACCAGAGGATTTTGAAAGGTCTAATAAAATAGAAAGTCGAAATGCCTGTTTTCAGATCTTTGTAAGCAACAATAGTTACAGCATCTATATTTGATTCATAGTGTGATTACCTGAGTTGTTTGTACTATTTGACAGGAAAGATAGGATATATGGTGTATCGGTTCGCGAAACAAAATCAATACGAGTTCATGAAAACTTTGAAAAAGTGCAACAGTGTATTTCCCGCTGTTATTCGATTTAAAGTCACAATGAGACTTTCAGAACGAAACAAAAATGATCACTTCACTGCCACGTGAATATGGTGAAAGACGACCATTGGCACCTGTTTGAACGGATTTATTTTGTTTGCAGCAATGAGACTTTATAAAAACTGTGTGTCTTTGTTGCATGGAAAATGTTTTTGCATTTATACATCAAAGACTGTCAATGTAAACAAATAGACGGTCATTTTGTTATTAACATTAACTAAAAAGTTTGAACAATAAATTATACAATGATGTTTAGTCTTTCAAAGATATAGAAAAATGTGGTATAAATGCCAATGAGACAATGCTACATCCAAGTAACAATTTATAAAAAGTAAACCATTATAGATCAAGGGAAGTCATTCAGTCCATATAAGACTTACTATCTGCTGTTTATTCAAAGCTGTTCAGATAATTTGCCTGCAGTCAATTCAGAAAGGGTAGACACATAAGACAGTTAGACCTATAAGGATCCTGTATTGTATGGTATGTGCATTATTTTGCTAAATTAAACGACATCCACCCTTTTTACTAAGGTGCAGAACTGTCAAAAATATGCGTTTGACGTTGAATGTGCCGATGTGATTCTCTTTCTATTTTATGTGTAAACACAGGCATTGGAAGACCGGATACCTCCACAATGCATCAGTGCATAAAACAATTTGAGAAACACGAAGCCAAGATGTGTATCACCATTAGTATTTGAAAAAAGTTTATGTTTTTTTTCTTGTGCGATACAACTTAAACGAGAAAACAAATGTCTTGGTTTATTACAGAACAATTAAGTAAACGCAAAACTTTCGTGCAAGACACACACAACGACATATTTTTTTTCAAAAGCTTTGAGTCCAATCCTTGAAAGTTCCTCTAACTTGTGACATTAGTTATACTAGCAGAATGGTAAGCAAACAGTTTTAGAGAAATCAAGACCTTAATCAAGTTTAGCTGATCATGATGTTTCTGGTTTTCTTTATTCTATTCACAGAAAACGATGACTTAAAATTTCTTAAAAAGAACTAACTATAGTTAATTATTTTTTATTTGGTACATCTTTTATTTATAGATATACCGCATATTTCAGAGACGCCCAGGTATATTTACGCGATTTGTGAACTATAATGTATTTCAACTCATTGCATGCTTACACAAAAGTGTGCTAACATGTACAACGTAGCTGAAACAATTAGGGGGAAATCTTTAGCTAATTCGTTTTAATCACAATCATTGCTTAGATACAAGTTCGTTTGTAAAGATTTAAAACTATCTTCTGACTATCAACATCTCGTCTTACGCTTAACATTTTAAATGCGAAGAGTTTCTCAACACTCTTTTACAAAATGCATGTACAAAGTCAGGAATATGACAGTTATTGTCCATTCGTTTGATGTGTTTTATCATTTGATTTTGACATTTGATTAGGGACTTTCCAATCTGAATTTTCCTCGAAGTTTTTTTTTTTTTTATATTTTACTTTTAACATATTTCTTTTTTTTTATAAAAATAAATCAATCGCCTTTATTTTGTGGAAATATTTCCGACGTGAATAATTTGATTCACTGACTTCCACAAAAACAATACACACGATTACGGTTAAATATGACATGAAAATATATGGATCAATCGGCATGAAATAGTTAATTAAACAAAAATTAGCAGATGAGATATGTAAAACATTACTTCTTTATATCATTATACAAATTAAAAATGTCGTAAATGAAAATTAAAATATGTCTACTCACTTACTCTTGATTCATACAACACGTAAACGATCAAAAGCTAAAAGTCACAACATATATATACAGAATCAGATGTTTTTGATAATCCTTATACTATATATAACAAATAAATTAAAAAAACAATAAACCCAAAACCAATAAATATCAATCTGTATGCTAGTTATGATCAATTAGTAAGACAAACGTCCATCCTCCGTCGCAGTTTGCCATAATTTTATCCCAAATCTACGGAAGCCAGTTAGTGTCAGTGTGTACTTTATTTTCGACCTAGTTAAAACATTGTCACAAATTAGATACTCGTTATCACGACAAGTAACTCGTTGTAACGATATGACTTCCGTCAATTCGAATAATCTAAGTCGTTATCAAGACGAAGCTAACTGCCGCGATGATCACTTAGTAAATAAAAAGTAAAATCACAAAAAATACTGAAATAAAGGAAAGTCAATTCGGAAAGTCCATAATCACATGGCAAAATCAAATAACAAAACGCATAAAAAACGAATGGTCAAGAACTGTCATATTCCTGACTTGGTACAGGCATTTTTAAATGTAGAAAATGGTGGACAAATGCGTCCAGTACGCAAAATAGTACACACGTACCATTCATATTGAAATTTAGCAAATATAAATTGGGATATTTGGACGGCATTTAATAATATGCAAATTAAATGACTCTGATAAAACAAAAGTATGCCTGAGGATATCCTCTTATTTTTAAATCAAAGAGTTTGTTAATTTATGCTTACCAATTCCAGCCACCAACCCTGGGGTGTATTGAGGGGATCAGGGACTCGACTCTCTCTTTTATGGAAAATTTTTTTTTTTTTAATTTTAATTTTAATTTTAAACATATTTATTTATAGTGGATTGGGAAACAAGTTTTGCAACTTATATTAATCCCTTTCCACTTTGCGGATGCGAGTGCTGCCTTGTAGCGGCATTAGCCTAAAAAAATGTTTGATTATTTAGGAAATAACTGACGCATGACTGGAGTGGATCCCCATATAGGCAGTCAGTGCCCCCCCCCCCCCCACCCCACCACCAACCAAATTGATCCGCAAATGCAACCATCATGTAAACGTCCTAGCCTCACTGTAATAATACATTTAAAATTTTGCAAATATAATATGTTTACAGTAAACTTCTTCATGCAATTTCATATTCAATCCCAAAAGCATATCATTAAGGTTCCACTAAAGCCAAAATATAAGACACTACAGAAACATATAAACTTTGCCTGTATTTTTCAACCTAAAATGAATTAAGTCCTCAACTATGGGAACATATCTTCATTTAAACATACTTAACATATACACACTGTGAAAATATTAAATAAACTTGAAATTTTTATGTTGTGGCAAAATCGGTTTTTTAAGTAAACATTAAATGTTCTTAAACATCTGGAGTTGGGAAGTTTATTATAAATTAAGGAATGTATCTCCCTCATACAAAGCTCTGATTCCTTTCACGGATTTGGCTATACTTTTTTGACCTTTTGGATTATAGCTCTTCATCTTTTATATAAGATTGGGATTTCAAATATTTTGGTCACGAGCATCACTGAAGAGACATGTATTGTCGAAATGCGCATCTGGTGCAAGAAAATTGGTACTGTTAACTTTATTACTACCACTGGGTCGATGCCTCTGCTGGTGGACTATATAAGTCCCCGAGGGTATCACCAGCCCAGTAGCCAGTACTTCGGAACTGGCATGAAAATACGGATTTTTTGTGTTCTTAAAATTTGCTGAGTTACAAAATATTAGAAATTATTATAAATTAAGGAATGTATCTCCCTCATGCAAAGCTCTGATTCCTTTCACGGATTTGGCTATACTTTTTGGATATTTTGGATTATAGTTCTTCATCTTTTATATAAGATTTGGATTTCAAATATTTTGGCCACGAGCATCACTGAAGAGACATGTATTGTCAAAATGCGCATCTGGTGCAGGAAAATTGGTACCGTTAAAATTATTACTACCACTGGGTCGATGGCTCTGCTGGTGGACTATAAGTCCCCGAGGGTATCACCAGCCCAGTAGCCAGTACTTCGGTACTGGCGTGAAAATACGGATTTTTTTGTGTTCTTAAAATTTGCTGTTACAAAATATTAGAAATTATTATAAATTAAGGAATGTATCTCCCTCATGCAAAGCTCTGATTACGTTCACGGATTTTGCTATACTTTTTGAAGAAAATTGGTACCGTTAATTTTATTAAGACTCTATACATATTAGGTTGAAAAATACAGGCAAAGTTTAGATGTTTCTGTAGTGTCCTGTATTTTAACTTTAGTGGAACCTTAGGACAAAGTGTCGATAGAAAGAAAAAAATGGAGACGGGTTTATCGTGTTTCTGAATCCAGGCATTTCTATTGTATAATTGTATTTTGTGCACTTTTAAAAATTGAAATATTGTTTAAATTATATAGAAAAATGGCACTGTTTATTATTTTACTGACTTTTTCAACTCGAATATCACTTGATATTCTTGCTGAGAAACTCAGTCTCATAAATGTATTTTTTTTCTAAATATACGACGTCACAGAGGATATGATATACAGTACTTGCAACCTTAGGCGTTACTGTTTGACGTGAACTTGACTGATTGGTGAATGATCGGTGACGGATGTTTGACTGATCGATGACTGATCGGTGATCGGTGACCCATAGGATCCGTCAGATAAGTCAAATAACCTATGTGGGAGTTACCGTGACAACGGTCATCGATCGATCAGTAAATCAAATTTATGCACGGATCGGACGGATACTTATATATTTCAAATTCCTATGTAAACCGAACTCAACAGTGTTTACGATCCATGAACGCGGACCTCGACGAAGACACCATACTTTACACGTTAATTTGGTTGCAATAAAAAAAGTAAAAATAATATAACAGTTATATTAGATGCTTAATTAAAGCGTTAAATTGTTTCTGTTGATCAATAGTTTTGTATTAAATATTGTAAACATTAGAAACATATATAATACATAATATGTCTCATTCTAATGCAACAATGTTTGTAACGTTCATTTTGTTTGGATAACGTCACTTTCTTACATGGCATCAATTGACAATTGATGCTATGGGACGTACGCGCAAGCGCAGACGGCATATGGCAGATTTTAAATACATGTTTTAACGTTGTTTTCTGTCAGTTTCATTAGAACGCGTCGCCAGTAAACTTAATTTGCGACCATCAAATCCCCAATTGATGCCGTCGGAGCTTAAAATACAATACAGTTATCTCCTAAGTAAACATGAACTTCTACCTACGAAAATGCCGATAATCCGCCATTGAAGGTTTGAACTTTTTATAGTTTAGAAAAGGTTGCTTTTCATAAAATTAAAAGAATGTCAGATAAATGATATTTGAATTTCATCCACATTGTTTAAAACTACCAAAACAAATCTATTTATTTAAAAAATGACACTTTTTCATTTGAAATCAGTTATAGAATTGAGATATAAAAGAATTAAAATACTTAAACTATTATTTTGTGGAATAAAAATGCAGTTATTTAATATTTTGATAAAAATTATCAACCGCAATATGATTTCAGTACTTTTTGTTCATCAGGATTGGTTGTTCTTCATAAATTATGTTTACTTTAGGGAAAAAGATATTAAATTTATGTACGTTAAATGCAAATTTTTCTTCTCATATTTGAAAATATTGTAACTTCGATTTCAATCTGTTGCTATAAATTCCTTTTATTGACAAATTGTGTATCTTTTTACTTTTAATTTTGTTGAACCAGAATGCAATTATTTCTTCATTTGAATGGAAATTATTGACCACAATTTGATTTTTTCACTGTATATAGTTTAAAATTAATGGTTTGTTTATAAAGTTTAAAGAATGTCAGTGAAATCATACAAAATTTATTCGCATTGTTTAAAATATCCAAAATTGTTTTTCTTTTTATTGAATATGCCTACGTTAAGGAACAAAAATATAAAATTTTTGTACGCGTTGCCTAATATGCAAATATTTCTTTATTTTTCCTAAAAATTATTGACCGCCATTGGATTTTTGTACTTTTTATAGATTAGAATAGTTTTTTTTCATGAAATTAAAAGAGTGTCAGAGAAATCATACTAAAATTTTATTAGCGTTGTTTAGAATAACCAAAATTAGTCTTATATTTATTAAAAATGATGCTATTTTAATTGAAATCGTCATTTTTACCATCTTGAGACAAGTCATCTAATCAGAATTGAGATATACTGAGAATTTAAATACTTAAACTTTTATTTTTGTGGAATAAGAATGCAGTTATTGATTTATTTTGATACAAATTATTAACCGTCATATCATTTCAGTACTTTTTGTCCATCAGAATGGACTGTTCTTCATAAAATATGCCTACGATAAGGAAAAAAATATTTAATTTTTGTACGCATTGCCTAAAATGCAAATATTTCTTCATTTTTCCTAAAAATTATTGACCGCCATTGGATTTTTGTACTTTTTATAGATTAGAATAGGTGTTTTTTTCATGAAATTAAAAGAGTGTCAGAGAAATCATACTAAATTTTATTTGCATTGTTTAAAATAACCAAATTTAGGCTTCTTTTTATTAAAAATTATGCTATTTTATTTGAAATCAGTTATTTTTACCATCTTGAGATAAGTCTTCTAATCAGAATTGAGATATAATGAGAATTAAAATACTTAAACTTTTATTTTTGTGGAATAAGAATGCAGTTATTGATTTATTTTGATACACATTATTAACCGTCATATGATTTCAGTACTTTTTGTACATCAGAATTGGCTGTTCTTCATAAAATATGCCTACGATAAGGAAAAAAATATTAAATTTTTGTACGCGTTGCCTAAAATGCAAATATTTCTTCATTTTTCCTAAAAATTATTGACAGCCATTGGACTTTTGTACTTTTTGTAGATTAGAATAGTTTTTTTTTCATGAAATTAAAAGAGTGTCAGAGAAATCATACTAACATTTTATTAGTGTTGTTTAAAATAACCAAAATTAGTCTTATATTTATTAAAAATGATGCTATTTTAATTGAAATCGTAATTTTTACCATCTTGAGACAAGTCATCTAATCAGAATTGAGATATACTGAGAATTTAAATACTTAAACTTTTATTTTTGTGGAATAAGAATGCAGTTATTGATTTATTTTGATACAAATTATTAACCGTCATATCATTTCAGTACTTTTTGTCCATCAGAATGGACTGTTCTTCATAAAATATGCCTACGATAAGGAAAAACATATTTAATTTTTGTACGCATTGCCTAAAATGCAAATATTTCTTCATTTTACTGAAAATTATTGACCGCCATTGGATTTTTGTACTTTTTATAGATTAGAATAGTTTTTTTTCCATGAAATTAAAAGAGTGTCAGAGAAATCATACTAATATTTTGTTCGCATTGTTAAAAATAACCAAAATTTAGTCTTCTTTTTATTAGAAATGATGCTATTTTATTTGAAATCAGTTATTTTTACCATCTTGAGACAAGTCTTCTAATCAGAATTGAGATATAATGAGAATTAAAATACTTAAACTTTTATTTTTGTGGAATAAGAATGCAGTTATTGATTTATTTTGATACACATTATTAACCGTCATATGATTTCAGTACTTTTTGTACATCAGAATTGGCTGTTCTTCATAAAATATGCCTACGATAAGGAAAAAAATATTAAATTTTTGTACACGTTGCCTAAAATGCAAATATTTCTTCATTTTTCCTAAAAATTATTGACCGCCATTGGATTTTTGTACTTTTTATAGATTAGAATAGGTGTTTTTTTCATGAAATTAAAAGAGTGTCAGAGAAATCATACTCAATTTTATTTGCATTGTTTAAAATAACCAAATTTAGTCTTCTTTTTATTAAAAATGATGCTATTTTTTTTAAATCAGTTATTTTTACCATCTTGAGACAAGTCTTATAATCAGAATTGAGATATAATGAGAATTAAAATACTTAAACTTTTATTTTTGTGGAATAAGAATGCAGTTATTGATTTATTTTGATACACATTATTAACCGTCCTATGATTTCAGTACTTTTTGTACATCAGAATTGGCTGTTCTTCATAAAATATGCCTACGATAAGGAAAAAAATATTAAATTTTTTGTACGCGTTGCCTAAAATGCAAATATTTCTTCATTTTTCCTAAAAATTATTGACAGCCATTGGACTTTTGTACTTTTTGTAGATTAGAATAGTTTTTTTTTCATGAAATTAAAAGAGTGTCAGAGAAATCATACTAACATTTTATTAGTGTTGTTTAAAATAACCAAAATTAGTCTTATATTTATTAAAAAGGATGCTATTTTATTTGAAATCAGTTATTTTTACCATCTTGAGACAAGTCTTCTAATCAGAATTGAGATATAATGAGAATTAAAATACTTAAACTTTTATTTTTGTGGAATAAGAATGCAGTTATTGATTTATTTTGATACACATTATAAACCGTCATATGATTTCAGTACTTTTTGTACATCAGAATTGGCTGTTCTTCATAAAATATGCCTACGATAAGGAAAAAAATATTTAATTTTTGTACGCATTGCCTCAAATGCAAATATTTCTTCATTTTACTAAAAATCATTAAGAGTGTCAGATAAATCTTACTTACATTTTATTTCGTGTTGTTTAAAATATAAAAAAATAGTCTTCTTTTTATTTAAATTTTATAGGCTTCGTTTGTGACAGGAATATATATAGAAAGTCCTTGATTATGATAAGTTTTTTTAATGAATTTTATGATGATAACAAGGATTTGTATAGCTATGCAAATCCTTGTTCTAACTATACAAATCGTTGCTTTTCCCCGAGTATGTTTGGAAAATAAAAAAATAAAAAATTTTTAGACACCGTTTTAAAACCCGCCGTGTTTGAAAATATATAACCTAAATAAAACAAAAATACCATTCTTTAATAATAATATTTATGTTAGGTTTTATCTGTACATTTCTTTTCAATAAAACTTTCCTAAATTTTTATTATTAAAGCAAAATGTATCATCATGATCATTGAACGTTCGATTTTCACTAGTCGCCATTTTAATTAAACTAAACGAAACTAAGATTCCGTAATTTGCATTATTTTATCATGTGAAGTATTACAGGTCAATCCGTCATCAAGGTCGATCGGTTCTATCAGTCCGATCAGTCCGATCAGTCAATTACTTTTACTATAAGTCTGACGGATTGCTGACGTGAGTTTGACGCGAACTTGACTGATCGGTGACTGATCGATGACCGCTGATTGATCGCTGAAATAGTAACGCCTAAGGTTGCAAGTACTGTATTCCATATCAAAAACAATAAGCCGTGTATTATTTCATTCTACATGTACATATTTACAGAATGACGCTCATCTGAAATCGGTGAATCAAAATAATCTAGTATTTATTTCCATAGCTTGATTTATGATCCCTTGTTCATTTGTAAATACATATCTTAATAATATATGATCTTCATATAAATACATTTTCCAGGAAACGTTTGACGCATTATCTAGGGAATATTCTCTTGTCACAATGTCAAATGACGCTCCCCCTAAAAAAAAATGCCACCACTTCGTCCTGGTCAAATTTATATAATTGAAATTGGAAAAATGCGTTTATGAAACAATTCCACTATCATATAGATTTATTTATGAATTTGATAAAAAAAAATAGAATGCGTTTTCTTCAATGAATACTATTCTGTTTTAACTACATCGTCTTAGTGTGCAAGTTTACATTTAACAATAAAAGATAAAGCAGTTTTTAAATGCACATGATATAATGTCATGTCGAACTGGATGTTTTTGTACTGGCCTCGATGAGTCAATGATGTATTTTTTCAATTTCACAAAATTTACTTCAGATATAAGTAAGACGTATTCTGAAGATATTGAGATTATTGTATAAACTTTTATGGAATCCACTTTGACAAAACGAATATTTCCGTGTGAAACCGGAAGTTTGTATACTAGTACTTGTATACTACGTTGCCAAGCGTTCGTTTTTGGTCATTTAAATACATTATTAACCTGAAAATATTCAATGGAAATAAATGTCACGATTTCCCTACCCGCCGCAGAAGAAGGCGTCGAAATTAACGCATTGTACTAATCAATTTCACACTCCAATCCAATTTGAAACGAAAAAAAGTGTATGCAAAAACAGCCCGCAATCGTAAAGAATCAGAGACATCAACTTACTTAAATAGCAATAAACTTATTTCTGGGGCCCTTTGATGCTTATAAAAAAGAAGAGACTTAAATGACACAGAAATTAACAACTATAAGTCACCGTACGGTCTTCAACAATTAGCAAAGCCCATAATGCAAAGTAAGCTATAAATGGCCCCGAAATGACAATGTAAAACAATTCAAACGAGACAACTAACGGCCTTATTTATGTACAAAAATTGAACGAAAACAAATATGTAACAAATAAGCAAACGACAACGACTGAATAACAGGCTCCTGACTTGGAACAGGCACAAATTACTTAAATAATGTGGCGGGGTTAAACATGTTAGCGGGATCCCAACCCTTCTCCTAACCTAGGATAGTGTTATAACAGTACAACATAAGAACGAATCAGTTGAAAAAGGCTTAACTCATCAGATGGACAAAATAAAAGTGGGCGTTGCCGGGCACTTGTACATCCCTCATTATGAGCCAAGGCTTCTTGTTGAAGACTGTACTACCTACATGTATATTTTACAAATTGTGACGTGGATTGAGAGTTTTCTCATTGACTCATACCACATCTTCTTATATCTATGATTTTTTTTTTATCTAAATGCCAAAAACTTTATCCAGCACTTGCGTGACACAACTACAACATCTAGATTTTTGAGAAAATTGAATTAGATTTTACTATCCATTTTCCTCCTAGACATGTACGGCATGAAATCTAATAGTAATAAAATTCATGCTTAGACGTTTTATCATATGGTGTAATTGCTGCGATTATAAAAAAAAAATGTTTTTTGAAATGACAACCGAATTTCGGGGATTATAGAAAATGCGACGATTTTTAAATAAAAGCCTCTTGCCGTTTTCCATACACATTTAGTCAGATAAAGAAAAAAATATGAAAACTACTTTTTTTTTATTTCAGATTAAGCTGCACGGTTATAAATCTTGACTATCTTCATGCAACGCGCAAAATAAGTCTTGCAATAATAACAGCAGGATTAATACATAAATAGTTTAGAAGAACACAATTATATAAAAATATTTATTATTTATGGTTTGTTGGTATTAGAAATATATATTAAACAACTGAAGTAAAATATTGTCTTCGAAATAACTTCTTGAAAATATTACTTTTGTTTAAAACCCAGAAGAAGCCTGTCTCTCGGTGTGGGATTTTGTACAAGGCCCATTAGTGGCTTCCGACTGTTTTCCATTCTTTGGTGGGGTTGTTGTCTCTTTGATACATTTCCAATTTACATTCTTAATTTTATCATAAAATTATAAAATAACAGTTATCATGTCATTGAAATTAATCAGTTTAAAGATCCTCATATAACCGCTTTCTCTGTTTATTATGAACATACATGCACATATACTATTATAAATAAAGTTTATTTGATATGAAAATTTACTGACACGACTTCTGTATAGAACTGTTTAAATTACATATAATTTCCGTAGGTACTCCGTAGAACAATTAGTCGCTTTTTCTGTATACTAAATGAACATACATATACTACAAATAAAGTGTGTTTGCTATTTACTATATAAATTCCAAGTTGTCTATCAACGGCAGTCATATATTAGATAGAGATTATAGTAATATAATTATGCATGTTCATAATACAGAAAAAAATTGATAATAGAAAACAAAAAATAATGGTTTTTGAATCCAAATGGTGAGGACTAAATAAACTGTCCTGTCCTTTATTAAGTACCTACATAGCTATGACCTTTGATACCTTTCCAAAAATTCTCCAGTCATAAAATCTTTTACTTAAACTAATCCTTCAATAGTTATCAAAGGTACCAGGATTATAATTTAGTACGCCAGACGCGCGTTTCGTCTACATAAGACTCATCAGTGACGCTCATATCAAAATGGTTATAAACCAAACAAATACAAAGTTGAAGAACATTGAGGATCCAAAATTCCAAATACGGCTAAGGTAATCTATCATGCCTGGGATAAGAAAGTTCTTAGTTTTTCGAAATATTCAAAGCTTTGTAAACAGGAAATTTATAAAAATGACCACAACAGTTTTCCTACTTTCAACCACGCTTAAATGCCCGCGATTTCGATGGTGCGTTCTAGTATAAATAAAAGGAGATGCACCTTAAATGAAGCAGCAACCAAACAACGAAATAGACATTAGGCACCACACAAAAATGACAGATGTCTTCCCAAAACGCCAAGCTTTAAATCGTCCTTAGACTATTATGTATGAACTGCCATCGACAACATTTAAAAACAATTAAAAAAACACCACGGCGACCGCCTCCGAATTTCTAGACTTTGAACAAGCACATGAGTATGTTTGCCGCCATTTCAACATTAGATGAAAACCGTGTCGAATCACCAATTCGCTAAGGTTTTTAAAACTTAACCTCTTGTAGTCAAAACAGAGTTCTTTTTAAATAAGCCTAACATAATCTCAATAAGTTTATAAAAGAACTCATCACTATCATCTCATTCTACATGTTTAATGTGTTAAGTTTTATATAGGTCTGTTTGAGATAACTTGAGAGGTTTGGCAGTATCATTGATTGACTGATTGTTGGTTGCTTAAGGGCATACGATACAGTTTTGATCCTGTATTTACAAGTTCATGAAAATTTGCATATAGGCTAGTTTTTACCTGATTAAATCAAATATGTAATAAAAAATATACCTTCATATGCTACTTTTTGAGCAAAATGAGGTCGAAATTTTGTATATTTGCTCAAAATTCAGATTTATTGCCGTAATTTCTTTTTCGAAAGAAAGACATAACTTTTTTGTTAAAAAAGATAAACACAAATTGTCTTTTGTTAAATAATCGGTAATTTCTGTATTTTATAAGTATCATAAAAAATTATGCATTTTTTGTTCAGAAATAACTCATATTTTTCAAATGTTCATGAATTGAGGAAAATACGTCATTTTTTGCTGCATGTTTATCAAAATAGAAAAAAATCCTCTATTTACAGTTTTATAAAATTTTGGTCACATAATCTCCCTGCAAAATGAAACAAATTGCTGTTTTGAAAAATAGGGGTCCATGAACTCGTTTTCAAATTAAATCAGTTTGAATGATAAAAATCAGTCGAAAAATGCATCTTTTCCCGATGTTTCGCGACGTCAAACTGTGACATATCGGGAAAAGATGCATTTTTCGACTGATTTTCATCATTCAAATTGATTTAATTTGAAAAAACAATTTTCGTTTATCTTATATAACAAAAAGTTATGTCTTTCTTTCGAAAAAGAAATTACGGCCACAAATCTGAATTTTGAGCAAATATACAAAATTTCGACCTCATTTTACTCAAAAAGTAGCACATGAAGGTATATTTTTTATTACATATTTGATTTAATTCGGTAAAAAATAGCCTATATGCAAATTTTCATCAACTTGTAAATACAGGATCAAAACTGTATCGTATGCCCTTAACGTCCAGTGGCAAATATTGCATGCATATTCAGGACGAGAACAAGTTTACAATAAATACAATAGGTAGGTATGGTCATAATAAAGGCATTCGGGATGATGGTTGGGAAAATTTGAACTGCCACAGGAAAATGAGGGTATATTGGATAGGAACCGAAATTTTGCCTTGTAACAGGCCACCTACGGACCCCTCAAAGAGTTGCTTCAAGGGTTCTTAACGTGCAAAGAGCGTGGCACTCTCTTTACACGAGGCATCGGATTTAACGTCCCCCTTCTAACCGGAGGTGACTGCGAACTTGATACATCCCGCACAGCCAAACGGACGCCCCACTTCGGCAAGCGTTTTACTGCCGGTCGAGAGAACACCAAGTGACCATATGTCTATACACCGGTCACCCTTGGGGGTTTGGCAGTATCAAAAGTCATATATCATAACCAAAAACAACATATAAATATTGGTCATCTTTAATGTATAAATATCAGTCATCTTTAATATATAAATAACACTCAATACATAAATAACACAACAAAACCAATTAAACATGGCTATATAAAACAATAAAACATACACTGTTTATATAAAGCACAGCATATATATTTCTTGTATCACAGATTACTACAGCACTTAAAAAACTATAGATTTGGAATATCTATAATACTAAAATTACGAGGTCCAATTTGTCAGCCGTCATCACGTAAAAACGACGAATCAAAGAATTCAACTTTATATGTAAGTAATATAGTACAGAGGTGTAGAATAAAAATTACACTACTTCAGGCCTTTTTGTTTTCCACGTAATTAATATTGCCAATAACTAAGAAGTTCCGGGTCGAGTCCGATACCGATACCAATAGTATTACTAATATACAATCGGAACAACTCGGCATTTCTGGTTGCACGAAGAAATAACTATTGTACTGCGTAGCGAGAATGGCCGAGTAGTTACGATTGACTAATATATTCACCTGTTACCTATTACCTTATCTGTACGTTCCGCATCTGACGGGAGCACCACCAAACGGTGTATTTAGGATTAATATGCTATATACACGGGTCATAATCACAGGATTGACACTACTAAATAATCAAATTGTTAGCTATTGTAGTATGTTAATCAGGAAGACTTTCTAAGATAACAATACGAAGAATACTAAAAATCTGGACGTAAAATAAGGCGTATAGATACAGTTTTCAATTTGTTAGCGGGCATGACGTAAAACAGCGAATCAAATAATTCAACTTTATTTATAAGTAATATAGTACAATGCCGTTGTTTAAAAAATACTCTATTTCAGGACCTTTTCTTTCCAAATAATTAATATTATCAATAATTGATAAGTTCCAGTTCGACGGGTTCAAACAGAAAGCTAGATTTGAAAGCAGAGAAAACTGTGTATCTTATAATCGGCATGACTTTCTCAGATGAAAAATAAGGCTTGCGCATAGTTATGTATACTTTAATTCAGTCACAGACCCGCGATATCACGGGTGTGTTCTAGTAGTTCTTAAATCTCATAGCTTTCCTGGTATATCTTCGTTTTTCTCCAGGGGTCCATGACTTTGACTTGATTCGGAAATGGCGCAAATCGTCTCAGTGGTCGAAATGAAGCATTGGTCGATAGCTCACTGGTTCACATATATCAGGTTGTTCGTAGAAGGATGCATTGCAACCACCCTCTAGCAAATAAACGTCTGGAAAGTTCAGATATGGATAGTTTTCCTTATTGAGTTCCCTGTCTTTGCCTCTGAGGAATCTTTAAAATTTAGGACGCCTTTCCACAGGCACTTGTTTCTGTCAATGATGGGTTTACTATCCATACAAGTACAAAAAAAAACACAAGGTAGCTAACGGAAATTTTCCATCTGTTCGCTTCAACCAATATTTTTTTAATTTCCCTTGACTTTTTCATGAATAAAATTACACCAGTCTTTCGGTAATTGACTTATCTTTACAATGAAACAACTTTCACGTACCTTGAGAATACCCCTCAAACAGAATAACACACTTGAGATGAGAATAATTGACCTTTTTCCAGACCATTGAATTTGTAAGGACTAAACTTCCGGTTAACTTAGGAAGTGAATATGACTGTGCAATCTCATTGGTTTAACCCTTATGAAACTGAATTGTTTGCCGCAAACTTGCAGCAGACTTGCTGCAAGCTTGCGGCAAACAAAAAGTTTGCAGGAACACAGAAAATAGTGTTTGCAGATGTTTGCCGCTAGCTGCAAACTTGCGGCAAACATTGCTGAAAGCTTGCGGCAAGTTTGCAGAAATATCAATGTTTGCCGTATGATTGCCAGAAACTTTTAAATGATAAAGAATGTTTGCCGTAAGATTGCAGAAAACTTTGACCATTCTATATGTTTGCCGCAAGATTGCAGAAAACTTTGACCATTCTATATGTTTGCCAAAACATTGCAGGAATTACACAATATTGACTCAGGGCATGCCTAGTTGGCACTTCCTGGATTCAAACAATTTGAAATTGTGACTAGGTCATGTTGGTTGTGTTTTGGAAATGTATTTCACATATAAGAGATCAAGGATGCATTTTGGATCAATACTATTGGATAATCAGTATGTAATTTTGTAAGTTCAAATGATTCATAGAACTTCATGTTTTAATGAAATAATTAATGCTAAAATGTATCATCTTACATGATTAAGTAAGCAATTATATATACATGTATGTGTGATTGAAAAACTTAAGCTATTATAAGTTTGAATTTGTAACTGATGCACTGCACCATAATGATCATGTTTGTTAAGATTAAGTAAATTTCTGTAATGCAATTATTACCTATCTTTATAGTCTCAATGCACATTTTAGATTTTACCTTTTTCATTTCTATAATACAGGTATATTATGTCATTTTTCAAAACTCAAATGCATGTATGTATTTGCTTAAATCTCATGAGTTTTCAAGAATTCTTTCAATAACTGTTTGTATAAAGACAGGAATTGACTTTTTAAAAATGTTGCTGTGTAATTTGAAAGAGATAAATTGAATGTGTCTACACACATGATATGGTATATGTGTAGTTCCTGCAAGTTTGCAACAAACATTATTGCCGCAAGCTTGCAGCAAACAATTGCCGCAAGCTTGCGGCAAATCTAATTTGCATAAACATGTTTGCAGCAAGCTTGCCGCAAACTTCATTTGCATGGTAAAATGGTTGCGGCAAGTTTGCCGCAAACATTTGCTGCAAGCTTGCGGCAATGTTTGCTGCAAACTTGCGGCAAATATTTGCCGCAGGGCTTATTTTTCGGTAAGGGAATTCATCTGGTTATCTGTTTATTTATACAAGTTACCAGTAACCAGAAAAATGTGACCAATGGGATTGCACAGTTATATTCACTTCCTAAGTTAACCGGAAGTTAAGTCCTTACAAATTCAATGGTCTTGAAAAAGGTCAATAATTTTCATCTCAAGTGTGTTATTCTGTTTGAGGGGTATTCTCAAGGTACGTGAAAGTTGTTTCATTGTAAAGATAAGTCAATTACCGAAAGACTGGTGTAATTTTATTCATGAAAAAGTCAAGGGAAATTAAAAAAAATATTGGTTGAAGCGAACAGATGGAAAATTTCCGTTAGCTACCTTGTGTTTTTTTTGTACTTGTATGGATAGTAAACCCATCATTGACAGAAACAAGTGCCTGTGTGCCTTTCGGAAGAAAACTCACAGTGGAAGAACAAAACTTGTTTATCTATTATCTTCGTATATGACGAAACAAAGATAAAACGGTTTCATGCAAATACATGTTTTTCGCTCCTTTGATATATCCGCCTTCAAATTCATATGGGTATCGGTAGTCGATGATTTTGTAGTCACTGATGACGTCAATGTAGTGTCAAATTACAACACCAACCAGTGTCTGTGGAGTGATGCTTTTCAAATCAGAATGTTTTCCAGTGACAGTCGGTAAAGTATATAATCTGATACCATCGGCAATGAAGTCGTCGTTCTCTTCAAGGTTTGTTATCACAGTCTTTATATCGGTACAAATTTTAGAACGTTTTGAACATGATGAGTTGTCTTCTTCTTTGCGCTGTCTCTTGGCAGATTTCGTTAAGCTAAGTGTACATATTAAATGCTCATCCATACCGAGACCGGAATCCTCGTGGTCGTCATCATTAGGTAACAGACTCTGTTTTATATTTGAAGTCATCACAGACATTAGGTCATTAGCCTTTACTGGTGTAGAATCAAAACTCAGAGAAGATAAAGATGCTTGAATTAATTCATCACATGTGTCGAATAATCTTCTTGAAAGCATTCTAAATTTGAACTGTCAAGTATTGCAAATTAAATATTAAATGTTTAATATGTTTGAAATATTACGATTTTTTTATATTTATACTGTCGAATTGACAATAATGGATAGGTGATTGCAATTGGCCAATGGATAGGTGGTTGACCGATTTATAACTGGTTGACCGATGGATAACTGGTTGACCGATGGATAACTGGTTGACCGATGGATAACTGGTTGACCGATTAATAACTGGTTGACCGATGTATATGTGGTTGACCGATGCATAACTGATTGACCGATGTATAACTGGTTGACCGATGGATAACTGGTTTGCCGATGGATAGATGGTTGACCGTTTGAAAACTGGTTGGCTGATTGATAGGTGGTCTGATAAATGGTTGGCCGATGAATAGGTGATTGACCGATGGATAGGTGGTTGACCGATGGATAACTGGTTGGCCATTGGATAGATGGTTGACCAATGGTTAACTGGTTGATCGATGGCTAACTGGTTGGCCGATGGATAGGTGGTTGACCGATGGATATCTGGTTGACCGTTGGATAAATGGTTGACTGATGGATAACTGGTTGACCGGTGAATAACTTGTTGATCGATGGCTAACTGGTTGGCCGATGGATAACTGGTTAACCGATGGCTAACTGGTTGGCCGATGGATAACTGGTTAACCGATGGATAACTGGTTGGCCATTGGATAGATGGTTGACCAATGGAAAACTGGTAGACCGATGGATAACTGGTTGATCGATGGCTAACTGGTTGGCCGATGGATAGGTGGTTGACCAATGGAAAACTGGTTGACCGATGGATAACTTGTTGGCCGTTGGATAGATGGTTGACTGATGGATAACTGGTTGACCGATGAATAACTGGTTGACCGATGAATAACTGGTTGGCCGATGAATAACTGGTTGACCGATGAATAACTGGTTGACCGATGAATAACTGGTTGACCGATGAATAACTGGTTGACCGATGGATAACTTGTTGGCCGTTGGATAGATGGTTGACTGATGGATAACTGGTTGACCGATGAATAACTGGTTGACCGATGAATAACTGGTTGACCGATGAATAACTGGTTGGCCGATGAATAACTGGTTGACCTATGGATAACTGGTTGACCTATGGATAACTGGTTGGCTGAAGGATAACTGGTTAGCTAATGGATAACTGGTTGGCTGAAGGATAGGTGGTTGACCGATGGATAGGTGGTTGACAGATGGATAACTGGTTGACCGATAGATAGGTGGTTAACTGATGGATAACTGGTTGGCTGATCGATATATGGTTCACCGATGGATAACTGGTTGACCGATGGATAGGTGGTTGACTGATGGATAACTGGTTGGCTGATGGATACTAGTAGATGGCTGGCCGATAGATAACTGGTTGACCGATGGATTACTGGTTGACAGATGGATTACTGGTTGACCGATGGACAACTGGTTGATCAATGGATATTGGAAGTACCCACGTCTTAATTTAGCTTAGAGTTTTAGTATTTGTATTGTCATCTGATAATGTCATGCTGATAATCAGGTGTACAGTTTTCTCTGCTTTCAAAATATCTCTGTTTGAAATTATATGGAAAACAATATGGCCTGAAATATTGTGTATTTGTTTAGCAACAACATATTGTCCTGTATTAGTTACATATAATAAAAGTTGAATTATTTTAGTTGTCGTATTTACGTCATGCCGGCTAACCAATTAGACCTTGTTATTTCAGTAGTATAGATATCCATTATTACACTCATATATTTATATTCAGGTTAATTCATCAGAAATTGTATCTGGTTTTTTTAATTATAAATATATATAATTTACTACTGAACCGGAAATACGGAACACGAAGTAGACTAAGTATAGTGTAGACAGAAACTTACTTTTTATATTTGCAGGTACATCACATTCTTTAATTACGACAAAAAGATAATAAAAACAACCCATGTTACTAATATTGAAACCGTTTTTCAATGTATAAACGTCATAAAAAATATTGCATAGCCCTGGTGTTTGCTCGATCTACTACCTTCTTCTTTTTCTTTATGTAAATCCCTCCAGCGTTTGAGCATCCCTTAACGGATTAGTTTTTAAAAATATTAACATATTCCCCAGTTATTCCAAATTGTAATGAAATCCTCCACCAGAACGTTGCACATGCACAAAATTTATCTACTGAAATGTACATATTATATACACGGATAACCCATTCATTATCAAGGATGTAAATACGGCGATAAAACCAATGTCTAGTTAAATAAGATCAATTTCTACCTACATCTATATACTCTGATTTCGTTATTGTCTTTTATGTAAATGATGTTCAAAACATACGAATGCTTTCTTTTCACAAAATACTCAAACTTGGGTATCTGAAGGGCAAGGATGCGTAAATACCTTGCAACAGGCCAACTGGACAATGTGTAGTTATTCGTCTCTTTTTCTTTTGTTTGCTTTGTCGATATGTTGGTTTTTATTGGGTTAATTGAACCGTCCGATACGTTTGATAGTGTTATAAAAATAAGAGAATGGGATAGTGTCAATGAAAAATCTCTGCAACAGAAATCAAATGTCATAGTAATTACCAACTGTATGTCACTCACGGTATGGCCTCCAAAAATGAGAATAATATATAACACATAAACAGGTACAATGTATAAAAAAAAATCGTAAATGTAAAGCAATTAAAAAGAGAAAAATAAAGGCCTGTTTAATATGTACAAAACAATTAATCTAGACTTGAAACAGGCACATACAGAATTTGGCGGGTTTTAAAATGTTTTCGGGCGCCCAACCCTCCCCATACATGGGATAGTGTGTAATAGTTGATAATATGTACAAATAATAAAGCGCAGTTGAAGAGGGTCTTACTCATCAGATCGATACAAAACACCCTACCAGTTAATGACACCTAGTTCAAAGCCAATAACAACTAATAGATAATTATGTATCCAAGACTACAGTATCAATGATAACACATTCAACATCCAATGGATTTAGTGTAAAGACGTCATTAACAGTCAGAGATTAATTCAGATTGTTTATTTATTGATGTCATATATGTGATTTTTTTTTTTCAACTATCAGAAGTCTCGTTCCATATACTTCCCTATATATGAAGGCATTAAGTCTTCCCGAAATACGGGTTGGTATTATATTCGGGATACAACTTTTTTTAGCATTTATTCTACAATCTTTGCCTGTAACAAGATATGAATATGACAGTTGTTATCCATTGGTTTGATGTGTTTGAGCTTTTGGTTTTTCCATTTGATTAGGGACTTTCTCTATTGAATTTACCTCAGAGGTCCGTATTCTGGTGATCTTACTTTTTCATGCCCAACTGCCCCTGGTCTCGTGGAAGCAAGGTCGCCTCAAATGTTGAATGTCTTGGGTTCGAACCTCGGCCTGGTCAACGCAAAGTCTTTTGGATTGATGTATGCTGCTTTTCCGTGAAGCATGCGACATGAAGCATAAGGATCCAAGGATGGTAGACTCGGGGTCAGAATAATGTGTCAGTGTATGGTGTAATGTCTTCTTGGTGACTTTTACCCTGTAAGATATCACGTTAAAATTCGTTTCAGCTTGTCGATCTATTACAAATTAATGTCAATATCCATATAATTTTCAGATATTATCGTCCTGAATATGCATTTAATATGCTGCTGGACGATAAATTTAGAACCATCCATCATCATCTTCATCATCTTCTGCATTTTTGCCCATTATTTTCTGAAAATATCGAGATAATATCAAAATTTTCTCACGTTTTATTCCCAAACCTGTATGAATGTTTGCATCAAAGCATAATCTTCCTCGTAACGCTCGACAAACACATCAAATCAAGGTTTTGAGGACATTCCAAGTAATATTATTTGTCTATCGCAGCACAAGTTCGTAACAATTATAATTTAGCCAGGAGAGTCGTTATGCTGAGAATTATCAAATATTATTTATAAATTGATTGTCAATTATTGGTGATCAAAATTGGACAGTACATGATGTATATTTCATGCGTCCAAAGAACTTTCTGGATTTACTTTCACAAGGAACGCGCAAAGCGGAATATTTGTTAATCAATGATTTATAAGAATCCGAACCGAGTTGAAAGTTAGGTTCTACATTTCAATTTTAAAATGATTTATTATAAATTATGTTATTACTAAAAAAATTGCTGATGATACAAAAGACCGTCCACCAGCATCGGTATTGACCCAGTGCTGTTTAAAATAATAATAAAAAAATCCGATGCTTTTTTCTCAATTTACCTTGATAAAGATTGACCCCAATGCAAAATATGAGTGTAAAGGGTAAATAAAAACAGTTGGGCTCGGCATAACAAATGGGAAAAAATTAAACTGAGACAAACAGCATTCTTAAATTAGTTACTTGTAAATAAGTAGACGCAGACGAAGATCAATGGAACTAATACCGGTGGATTTTGGGAGGCACATAAGAAATATATCTTGTAGCGATCGGCAATACTCGGGTGAATTTTCTACTCTCCTTCTATTCATTATGAAATCGGTAGAGTGGTGACGAATGATAATGTAGGTAAAATAATCTGAAGTTTAATGAAAGGTAAGCTGTACACAGTGATTGAACATTCCGATCATATTGATTTAATGCACTAGGTGTGCTTGTATTTTACAAAACAAAACCAAACTACAGTGTATAACGAAAAGGACAAAATTCTATGATGAAACTTATTATATCGATGTTATGTTTTTTATTTGAATATTTAAAGTCATAAGAAACCTCAAATAAAAAAAAATAATGCATATGTGTTTTTTTATAACTCAATGGATAGTTTTCATTGTAAAACGTATGTACATATACTTTTTTCTGAAGAAAATTCTTTAATTTATTCATATTTAGAAGAAGTTTACTTTATTTGAATTGCTTCCTTCCAGCAAGCAATTCCCCCGATATATTTTCCGTATGCAAGGTGACCTCAGTGTGACCCATCTCGTAAAAATCCGGTGACCACAATACGCATGGATTTCCTTAAAATAAACTATTTTCTGAATTTACATGTTAAACACGTGCTCAATTGCCACGCTTTTTGTTTATTTTTCGTCAATTGTTGACAAACAGGTGACAATCGTTAAACTTCGGCTTCAAAACACGAACTTTAATTACCTGCCATATTTTCACAACAACACTGACCGATTGAAAAAAAAATGACAATTATACGAAGTTTACACGAAAAAAATGATAAATTCGAGCACAGAAGACTAAGTTTATGATGTTTGTGTGCATTGGTTTAAGAATTGGAAGAACATTATTTTTCACCGGTCACTCGTTTCTTATGACTTTAAAAAAATAAAAAAATGTAAAATTGACTTTTATTTTTACTGCAGATGACCGTGCGAGCATTCCGGTGTATTACGATCGTCTTGATTTCCATTACGTAATTTTCGTGTTGGGTTTTTAACTGATCTATAAACATGATAAATACGCCGGAATCATCAAGTGCAAAGAAACATTCCTTATCGGTTGTTATAAATTCATTTCTTCAATTAATATGAATTAAAAAAACAATTTAGAACATATATTAAAAATAGAATATCTCAAGAACGGTTGCAATCTACCATACTGAGTCATCGGTCATTGCTCTCGTTTTGCGGGAAAATATAAATGCCTATTCAAATCCATTCTATGAGAAAAATCGAACTATTTCAGAAGAGTGTCTATGCACTTGCACTGCACTATTATTAATTAATAGAATAGAATGATATACACATCGATGAAAATCAGATATACTCGTAACAGTAATATACAAATATTAATATAATTAAGAACCAATTGTTCGGAGAACAATTGAAGGTCTTCCCATCTCTAACCATATATTTTTATATGAAAACATTTATATTCAGTTCAAATGTTAATTCCTATTGTTTTATGATGTATACATTTTCTATATTGAAATGCAAATTCTTACACATGAGTTACCTACTTCTCTAGAAATTTGCACACTTTATTAAAGATCTAGACCGATAGTTTTCTGGTACATTCATTTCAAAATCCAAGATTGAGGAAGACATCATATCTACCTTAATCATTTTACAAACTTTTATCATATCCTTTTACATTACAGAACAAAAAGATGACGAGGAAAATAACTTAAAAAAGATTACAAATAAATGCAAAGCATTCACACATATGAACAGAAATAATTAAAGGCATCCGTAGTATGAAAGTCATAAATCGATTGAGAGAAAAATCTGGGATACAATCTTAAACGAGAGAAACATATCAACTCTAAGATTAAAACAACGAAACAACAGAAACACTTCAGTTTAACAACAACAAAAAACGACAATGTATCAAACACAAAAGAAAATACTTGGAAGTAAAAAGAGAAATATAAATTTGAATAAAAATAGATAGTGATATCTGGTTCTATGGAATGGTAGCTACATTATATGCTACATCACATGCAACACAGAACGGACAGCTCTGAAGTCAATGGAAGTTATATTGTGTAATATGAGGCAATAACCCAGAAACAAGTTTGTGAGAACAGAACGTATTAAGGATAATATATCTTGTTTTCTTTCAGACACAACGTTTTACTAATTCGACAAAACATTGCTTTGGTGATGTAACTAACCAAAAACAAGTCCGCCTAAATGATTTGAGTAACAATGCACACTCTCTGTCAAGGAAAATTTAATCATTATATTTGACAAATATACCTTAGCGGAAAATTAAGATTGTTCGCTGGTAACGTTTAAACTTTCCTTTCCAAGACTCTCAGAATCAAATTTAGTATTGCATAGTGAATAATATTACAGTGACAATATATTTCATACTTCGATTTGTTTTAACTTCTACATGATCTGATGCCGAAATCGTAGCTTATACAGCTTTAAAGGCTTGGGCGCACGAACAGTATGGTGTACAATTCATCATGTCTAAATGATAAATTATCACAAATACACACATTTTAACTATCTTATATAATTATCAAGATAATCATGTCAAACAAATAGTATGTGGACACAAATATTTTGTACTTCGTTATATATAAACAAGTGTTAAAAGGTAAGTTGTATTTTAATATGATGTGGTAACTATGATAATAAGAAGTTGTGGCATCATTGCCAATGAGTAAAATTTCAAACATAGCCCTAATACAGCCCTTGGATGGTGTAAACTTCCCAAAAAAACGTGTATGGTGTAATGGTGTATGGTGTATGGTGCAATGGTGTAAGGTGTATGGTGCTATGGTGTATGGTGTAAGGGGAATGGTGTAATGGTGTATGAGGAATGGTGTGATCGTGTAACGTGCAATCGGGAATGGTGTGAATGAATGGTGTACGACATTTCATTGGTTAAAATCGAAGTTCTTTTTATTTTATTTTTTCGGATTGTAAACAGAAACAATAATAATAATCGATCGTAATTATTATTTTTCCAGAATAGCAAATTACTTTACCCGGTAGACTATATATATTATAAATAAGAATACGAAAAAAAAATGTGTATATTAAAGTAATTATTTTATTTTCTCATATTCTTATTTATAGTGAACACGGGCTATAAGATTGTTTGCAGCTATCATAAATTTAGTAACATGATTTTGTTTTAACTAAAAGCCGTATAAAGAGGTTATCCACGCATAGGAACATTATCTTTATATCATGGGTTTTAAACATCATTTTTAACGTTGCTTCGTTCCCCATTTTTGACAGGCTCTTCGTACATATTCCTTCGTAATTCACGTGTGTTTGCCTTGGATTTACGATTCTGTTTTCCAGAAAATGTTCAAAAGAAAATTGCACACTGTACAGTTTTACATGTATTGCACATAAGGTGTTGTATAATTATGAACAATCTCGTCAATTGTACTAGATTTGTGTTTATGGATTATAAATGGTATTGTGTCAATTTGTGAACGTTCGAAAAAATACTTTAATATGCGAACAGGAGTGAAATATTTGCCACTTGAAATTTAGCTACCAACAAAATCAACCAACCGACATACTACGTTTTCCAAGCAGAGAACTTCTCATAATTTTCATTATAAAGTCATGAAAGTAGTTAGTACAAAGGAATTCTCTCATGTGAGTCACATCGTTTGGTGATGTACAGTACTACTGGATTAGTTTTATAAACCTTATAGCTATTTGTCTGCCATTAATAGATATCACACAGGTTCTCGTAAGATTTTGACGTCATAAAACAAAATATCTGATGCCACCATGGAAAAATGATTGTTATATATATATGCATCAAAAGTTCAAGCAGCTGACTCAGCCAGGATTAGCTATAAGGTGTATCTTACAAAACATCCTGAACCACTGGGTTTTAATGAGCACACCCCAGCAAGCACGACTTATTTATGCGCAGAACAACCAATCACACAATAGCCAAAATGAATCAGTGACATACATGACATACCTGTCCAAATTCAGAAGTGGGAAATACAGATACAGATACTGACTTCAGTGACAGTTTTATATTACTTCTAAGATAGAAAAGAATCACAATATTGCTGATTTGCTATGCTGCTATATAGATTTACATAATAGACATGATTAAGTGCTTATATGGTCAATTTTGGTTGACATGTTCAAATAATTTTATTATATTAGTCAGAATGGTCAGCCTGAGGTTTCAAATCACTGAAATTTTGTTGCGAGACAATATTTTGAATAAAAATAAGACATGCCAACAATCTACAAAATTTATATAATGCAATTCATTCTGACATCAAAATATTGCTGATTTACTGTGCTGCTATGTTGATTTACAAAAAAGTGCAAATATGGTCAGTTTGGTTGACGCATTAAAATAATTTTATTATATGAGTCAGCTTGAAGTATCAAATCACTGAAAAATTTTTGACGCCTTAAAATAATTTCATTATATGAGTCAGCTTAAGGTATGAAATTGCTGATATTTTGTTGACGCCTTAAAATAATTTTACTATACATGCTATACGAGTCAGCTTGAGGTATCAAATCACTGAAATTTGTTGACACGTTAAAATAATTTTATTATAAGAGTCAGCTTGAGGTATCAAATCACTGAAATTTTGTTGACACATTAAAATAATTTTATTATATGAGTCAGCTTGAGGTATCATATCACTGAAATTTTGTTGAAGCGGTAAAATAATTTTATTATATGAGTCAGCTTAAGGTATCAAATCACTGAAATTTGGTTGAAACGTTAAAATAATTTTATTATCATGATTAAATGAGTCATTTTTCGGGTATCAAATTACTGAAATTTTGTTGACGCGTTAAAATAATTTTATTATATGAGTCGGCTTGATGGATCAAATCACTGAAATGTTGTTGACGCATTAAAATGATTTTATTATATGAGTCAGCTTGAGGTGTCCAATCACTGAAATTTTGTTGATGCGTTAAAATAATTTTGTTATATGGAGTCAGCTTGAGCATTGTTGAGGTATCAAATCACTGAAATTTGGTTGACGTGTTTAAATAATTTTATTATATGAGTCAGCTGAAGGTATCAAATAACTGAAATTTTGTTGACGTGTTAAAATAATTTTATTATATGGAGTCAGCTTGAGCATTGTTGAGGTATCAAATCACTGAAATTTTGTTGACGCGTTAAAATAATTTTATTATATGAGACAGCTTGAGGTATCATGTCACTGAAATTTTGTTGCATGACACTATTTTGAATAAAAAGAGGATATGCTGGCAATTTAAATGATTGGAATAAATTTGTGTTGACATTGTGTTACAATGTTGCTGCTATTTGTATATTGCAATGCATACTGACATCAAAATATTGCTTATATATATAGGTTTACATAATAAAATGTTAATATGTTCAGTTTTGGTTGATGGATTGAAATAATTTTATTATACAAGTCAGCTTGAGCTATCAAATCACTGAAATTTTGTTGCGAGACACTTATTTTAATAAAAGAGAACATGGTGGCAATCTAGATTGATTGGAATAAACCTGTTAAATAAATGCTCGCAAATGTAATCAAAAGCTGAGTGTAAAGTAAAACATTTTAATTCCCAAATGCGTACAAACATAGTGCGCCCGTTAAAAGGATATGTGGTACTAAAGTATTATGATTGCTAATGAGACCACTCTCAACAAGAGACCAAAGTAAGTCAGCTATTAAAGGCCCCGAGATGAGCATATTATCCTGTCTGAAAAAAAGAATTCATTTCTTTTATTAATTTTTTAGTCATGATACAAGATCCTAAGGCTAAGTATTCATTAGTACGTACTTCTGGAATATTTGCTGCTGCACAATAAGGGAGGCAACATATAATGTGCAATGGGAATTTCAAACTTATAAGCCGAAAACACACAATTGAGAATGGAAACGGTTAATGTGTAAAAGAGACAACAAAACAACTAAAGAGCAGACAACAGCCAAATGATTGGTCTCAATCCAAGTCGGGAGGCGACGAACAGTAAATTGATAACAATGGAACCACAATTTGATAATATCAACTATACCACAAGACCACAAGATACTCTTTGCATATATTTACATACTTAATCTATTCTATGGAATTTATTTCTGCACAAAAACGAATTCAGAAAGTTAACTTATAAATTGTTTGTCATATTATAGTGCAAAATGTAATCGATTGATTGTTCATTGTCTAACGTCCAGTGGCAAACATTTCATGCATATTCAGGACGAAATATCATTTAAAAAAATATGGGAGGGTTGGGATCCCGCTAACATGTTTAACCCCGCCACATTATTTGGATGTGCCTGTTCTCAGTCAGGAGCCTGTAATTCAGTGGTTGTCGTTTGTTTATGTGTTACATATTTGTTTTTTGTTCATTTTTTTTATACAAATAAGGCCGTGAGTTTTCTCGTTTGAATTGTTTTACATTGTCATATCAGGACATTTTATGGCTGACTATGCGGTATGGGCTTTGCTCATTGTTGAAGGCCGTACGATGACCTACAGTTGTTAATGTCTGTGTCATTTTGGCCAGTCTCTTGTGGAATAATACTTGTGACACATTTAAATGTTTCGTATCATTTGGTAAAATATCTAAAGTCAACTTTGCCTATGTAGATAGAATGAAACCCGGCGTACAAAAATAGTTCAACTGAAACGTGCTTCTTAGTATTTATTGCAAGAAAACGTTTGTGAACTTTTAAGACAGAGACTTGGACTCCTTAGCAGCCGAGTATTGAGACGCACCCGGCTGGAAAATCGATGTGCTCTATATCTTGTTCATTTGCCACGATATGTCTATGAATCACATAAGACCAAAACGACAGTAACCTAAAATAAATGTAGTCGTAATTGCGAGTGGATATCTTGTCAATTGCACGGTTTTACTAATTTGATACGGATCTTTTTTTTTAAGTAACCAAGGTCTGTTTGTCGTTTTCAACTGTTTATATGGGAATTGGTTAAAAAGTCATAGTTCAAAGTCATAAATGATCATAAATAAGTGTTCCGTGAAAATTGTTTTCGAAAATCTAATTTGTTCATAATTCTTTTAAGTAATAAACTTATTTTAATAAATTCGGACCTTCCGGTGTCTGATCACCTGCATGGCTAAAGGTATTACTCCCAAAGGTATTGTGAGGTGACACGTCCAGGTATTCAAGCGATTTCCTGTCGGGTGTATAATATACATCTCTGTCTTGCGTGTCCGATAGTGATATATACTAGTCAATATTACTAAAACTCTAACGCTTGTTTATAAATAACATTTCTGGTGTAAAGAATATGATTTATAAAAATCAAAATACTTATAAAAAAAAGATTTGATAAAATAAAAATTTGTTTACACATTTTTTCAAAGCGTAAATTTGGGAAAATGTAAGTACTCGTCTCGTTGTCAAAAGTGAAGGACAGTTTGAAACATAAATGAAATATTAATTTAACAAAAATATACGCACTTGTCGACCATTCGTTTATACGCCTGCATATAAAGTTACGGAACTATAGATAGTTGCAATTTAGAATTATATACCGGCATTTTTTCATTGAACATAAAAAAAAACATACATTTTGTTTAATTCTGGTTTACTGAAGTCACAGTTTGTAAATAGACTAGTCCTTGCATGACAACAGTATGTTATCATGGGATGTCGATGGACTATTGTATACCAAAAAGAAGAAAAAGAAAACCATTTTGAATTAAATATATATAGGAAGATGTGGTGTGAGTGCCAATGAAACAACGCTCCATCCAAATAACAATTTTTAAAATTAAACAATTATAGGTCAATTTACGGCCTTCAACACGGAGCCTTGGCTACCGAACAACAAGCTATAAAGGGCCCTATAATTACTAGTGTAAAACCATTCAAACGGGAAAACCAACGGTCTAATATTTAACTTGGCTTTGGTTCATTGAAGTTATGTACATAGTAAAATCACAGATTTCTATTTCAATAAGATTGTTCTCGAACAAAGGAAGAAATTCATCATCACAATTGTTGGGTATAATGTATAATAATGTGAAAGTACTTAATGCCGACATGCATGTTATATATATGCCACTGGACGTACACTATTGATCCCCAAGGGATGTGAATATTTTGCTGGAAAACTATTGGGTATGAAAGTTTCAAATTAAGTTCGGGATTTATTTTCTTTCTTGGTATTCAATAACAGAAAAAAGAATAAACTGCATGCTTGTCCGCTAAATAGTGGTACTCTTGCCATATAAAAGACTTATAGTTATATTAAAAATATAGAAAAATGACATTAAATTGGTTCCGTCTTTTTTTTTTTTAATATCGTTTTATGTGTCTAAGGTGAACGACACAAGAACCCCTTCATACTTTAGTACGAGAGTATAGCATGTAAACATTCCTTCTCAATATGGTTGTATTGGAAATCTGTTCATACAGATTGTCAACTCGTGGTCCGATATGCATGTAATATTTGCCACATGACGCCCATAGTTCTTTCTACCATTATCATCTTATTCTTTGGTAGGTGATCACTCAAAATCGTTATTTAAACATCCTGTTTGTGAGATGTAGATTCACTTCAATACCGAAATTTCGGCTATATCTTTCACAAGTTTATGACACGGAGAAGCCGAGACTTTTCTTATAAAAAAACGAGTGTTGCCTGTTCGGTACATGAAAAGATCGGTTAGAAAGCAAGTTTTTAATTTCAGTTAGATTGAAAAGCTTAATTCGAGGGTTGAAAATTGTTAGCGCCAAAAAAGTTGGAGTGGTCCACTGGCAATATTTTTATTTCATTAACGGTGCATTTGATAGGTTCATATGTTCTTTTATTAGCGGTTCTTTTATTTAATCTTTTTAATAACCAATGGATGCCGTAGGAGGTCCAACAGGGTTGTGATCAAGGATTATTTGGCAAAAATATGTTGGTCCGAGAAACGTGAACACCGAGTCAAACCTGACCAACCTTGAATTTCTGCTGACCAATGTTCAAACTGAGTGAAAGATACATACATTTTATTTACATCAAACGAAAACGTTGAACGTATAAGGAGTATAACTTTAAAAAAAAAAGATTGTTTTTTTCAAAATTTGAGGGGGGGGGGGGGAATCCAGTTTCATTTTAAACTAGCACGTCATATCGTACTGTGAAGGTAAAAAAACATGCGTTTTCAATCTCGACATTTTAAGGGAGGGAACCAAAAAAAAATTGTAAAAAATTACCGGTAGATTTTTAGATTCGTTCGTTTTAGTATTTAGTGAAGATGAGATGTGAAAGCTAATTTGTGGATGATTCAACTATTTGAATATACAAGGATATGTATGATTGTAATGTTGATTGGTGCAGATGAAATAATTGTTATTTATATTACGCTGACCATAAGCATGATTAGTTATTGCACGACGGGATCGTTAACTCGCAAAACGGATTACACTCGATTTTCAAAGTTCACCTTGACCGGTTATAGTCTGTACACCAATATCGCTTTCATGATTATATATGAATAGTTTATATGATCTAAGTACTATTCGTTTCTTGCATTGTTTGTCGTTTTTATCTGAAAACCAAGTTTTTTAAATTTACGCTACATATTAAAACCGAAAAACTTAGTAATAAAAGCAATGAAACTTATATCGTTATTTATTGACGGAGGCCACAGCCTCTCAGTGACAGAAAGGCAGATCGCGGCTTAATATATAGAACAAGCAAAGTTTAATGCGTACTTTATTTACAAATACATGTATATGTATTGATCTGTATTGTTTATATGACCATGATCACGGAAGTTTTAATTTTATATATTAGTTTACAATATTGTGATCAAAATTCGTTTTTTAAATCAAATAAATAATTTTGTAGTCGTTGAAATTTAATTGCATTATGGGTAATTTCGGATCGTGTAGATAGAATGGGGAATGGTGTATGGTGTATGGTGTAAGGTGTATGGTGCAAAGGTGTAACGTGTATGGTGTAATGGTACATGGTGTATGGTGTAATAGTGTATGGTGTATGGTGTAATGGTGTATGGTGTTAGTGGGAAGTTTACACCATCCAAGGACTGTAACTATAATATATCGCCGTATGGCTTATAAAATGAACAAAGCCATTAACAGAATAGTCAGTAATATGAGGCATGAAACGGCAAATGTAAAACATTCAAATGAAGAAATCGATGGCCTGATTTATGTTCAAAATATTGATCGCAAACCAAATTAGTTTTAAAGCAAAAAACGACAAGTTGAATTTTGTTTATTTGTATGAACATATTGCAGTATTTGCGAATATGTGACCATGCACTTCCTCTGTTCAGAATTTTTCCTATCGGAATTAATTCGCTGCATAAATAAATAATCAAAATTACGTAGAAATAGTCCAGAAATCATAACTACGGAGAGTAATACCAAGACATTGTATCATTTGTTAATATGAATATACAATCTTTGCATCGGAACTAAACACATTTATTCAAAACGTTGATGGCATGACACGGGTTATGTTCTTCTCATATATGTTATGATGGTATGCGATACTAAACCCCTAACAGGTAGAATTGTGCCTGATATTCATATGATGAAACCATAATCTTTCAATCAGTTTAACTGAAGTCTGGAGCTGGCATGTCAGTTAACTGCTAGTAGTAGTCTGTTGTTATTTATGTATTATTGTCATTTTGTTTATTTTCTTTGGTTACATCTTCTGACATCAGACTCGGACTACTCTTGAATTGAATTTTAAATGTGCGTATTGTTATGCATTTACTTTTCTACATTGGCTAGAGGTATAGGGGGAGGGTTGAGATCTCATAAACATGTTTAACCCTGCCGCATTTTTGCGCCTGTCTCAAGTCAGGAGCCTCTGGCCTTTGTTAGTCTTGTATTTTTTAATTTTAGTTCATGGTGAACAATTTGGAAATAGTATGGCGTTCATTATCACTGAACTAGTATATATTTGTTTAGGGGACAGCTGAAGGACGCCTGCGTGTGCGGGAATTTCTCGCTTCATTGAAGACCTGTTGGTGACCTTCTACTGTTGTCTTTTATATGGTCGGGTTGATGTCTCTTTGACACATTTCCCAGACGTTCTCAATTTTACCCCATGGTCAAAATGAAAAGAAAAAAGTGGATTGATCATCAAAATTTAGTAAAAACCCTTCAGAAGAAATGTGATGTCAAAAGTTAAGGACAACTCCCAAAAGTTTTTTTTGTTGATCTCAATTTGTTTGTCTGTTTTTGTTTTTCCACAATTTGTATTTACTCAGGACAACTTATAGAATAAACAGATAAGTATTGACAACAAAACAATGAAGATATAAGTTATTTTCAATAAAAAGAGAGGTACGTTTAAAGCCCGATGAAACAGAAACCCGGAAACAGTGAAAACCAAAACAAACAGCTGGAGTGATCCATGTATATACAGTATTCGACAATAGAGATTGTTTATTTCATATACACTTCTACTTTTCCTATCAAGAAAATACATGCATATGACATATAATCAGAAACAGCACGACTTGATAACACCAAAGAATACACGAAAAATCAGTTTCTTTGAAATGAGTACAGATCCGGTACTCCATTTCTTAGGTATTTCATTCAAATGTACGGTTTCTTATTCATTGTTAGTTCTAGCATCTTTGAGTTAAAATTAAAACGGCTCATTTCATGTTTAACTACAGACAGGAAAAAATTAAATAAGCCAGTAGTTTGTATGATAGTTAAAGAAAATTCATTATCTTGCTATCATATAAAAACATATTTCAGAGAAAAAATGTCTAAAGAAAAGGAAGATGAAACAAAACTGGATGAAGAACCAGTACCGAAACTAAAAATTCGCCATTTGCTTATGCCAGTTATCATTATACTAATGACCTTTGGGAATGTTGTTGTCAGTACGGCTGAAACACAATTTGCTTATTATGCAGTTCAAAAGGAATACAATATAAGCAGTGTTGTATCAGCGTCGCGTCAGTCATTATGTGAGGCAAACACGTCGTCACCCTTGTTCAAGCAGCAACAGAAAATTCAATCCATAACTGCAAATTGGAATGCCTACTGTCATCTAGCTCAAAGTGTTCCGGTTCTTTTAATGTCTTTGATGGTTGGATCATGGAGTGATGTGATTGGACGCAGAGCGGCATTATTTATTCCTACTTTTGGTTTAATTTTCAAATCTGCCTTTTTTGCCATAGGTATAAAACTTGAGTGGAACATATATACCTTTGTGATTGCTTTTTTCGTTGATGGTGTGTGTGGAATGTGGATAAGCCTTTTAGCATCAGCGTATTCTTTTACTGCAGATTTAACAAACTATGGGAAAAGTAGGATGTTTGGTGTAGTTTTTGTTGACGTGACTCTTGGCGTTGGTATTGCATTAGGAGTATTCACATCTGGGTATATTATCAAGTTTTTAGGATTTCTATACGGATCTGTACTTATGGTTGGAGTAGGAGTTTTACTCTGTGTTCTGATTAGTTTACTACCGGAGAGCAAAAGATCAACAAATAAAATAACATCTACGACACAATTCGAATATCTAAAAAGTGCAGTTTCATTCTATTTCAAAAAGAGTCCAACGAGATACAAGTACATCCTCCTTGCAATTGTATTTTCATTTCAAGCGCTTCCTAATATTGGCAGGATAAATGTGCAATCACTTTATGTTATGAATTCTCCCTTCTGTTGGAGTTCTGTACTTATTGGATTGTTTGGAGGAGTAAGAAGTGTCGCTCAAACAATTGTGGGCGTATCATTGGCATTGCCTCTTTACAAATGTATGTCAACAGACGCCATGGTTATTGTTGGTTCTCTCTCTGCGATTGGCTATTATGTCCTGACAGCACTTTCTACAAACGATATAATGTTATTTATGAGTAAGTATTGGTGGATAATTTTCTCATTTACTAACGTCAAAACGTATACTTACAATTACTAGTAATCAACAAAATAACACATGAAAAACTGTGTTCAAAAACAGGGGCGAAATATACCAAAGGGACAGACAAACTCATTGATTGGAAATAAAATGACAACGCCATGGCTGAAAAATAAAAATAAAAACAGACACAGAGCACACCATAGAAAAACTAAAGATTAAGCAACACAAATGCAAACCCTACCAAAAACTGGGGGTCATCTCAAGTATAGTTTGGTTGAATTTAAAAAAAAGATCTGCACACCAACGACACAGATCACTTAAATAAAAAGATTAGCAACACATTTTTACAATTCAAATTCTGTTGACCAAAAACAAAATCACATACAGACATATACACATATTATACACATATACACATCAGTATCAAAAAACAATAATACAGCTTGTCCAATTTCGAAAAAAACAAATATTTGTAATGCAACACGACTTTTAGAAAATTGGTCGTTGTTTGACAGTTGATGTTTTTTGTATATGTGTTTAATTTTACAAGTTAACATCAAACTTCAAAAACATTATTGTTATGTACATGTAGTTATATTTATTCCAATGGGTTCCTTGCCTTAATTCTTTCCGCGCCAGAAGTCGCATAAGGCCTCATTCCAATGGGTTCACAAATAGTATATGTTTTATCCATCAACTGAAACTCAAGATATCATTTATAATAACATAAGCTAATAAAAGGGAAAAAAACTGTCAATTGCAACAAATGAATTGTATGCGACTGTCATCCAAGTGAGAGTGTATATAAAATCAGGCGTAAACCACCATTTTCTACAAATGTCTGTACAAAACCAGGAATATGACAGTTGTCATCTATTCATTTGACGTGTTTGAGCTTTTGAATTTGCCATTTTATTACGTTACGGACATTCAGTTTTGAATTTTTCTCGAAGTTCAGACTTCTTGTCATTCTCCTTTTTACAACTTCTTTTACTAATGACTTACTAGCGCAAAACAAAATACAACATAGAACCAGTTATGATGGTCAACTTTGAATACTGTCACATTAATACTTATTTGTTTTAACATGTGTAATATTGGTTTACTATTGCATTTTCAGCGCCCGTCGTAGGTCTTCTTCTGAACTTTCCAGTTATTGTAATACGATCTGAAATGTCGCAAATAACACCAAAAGATAGACAAGGTAATATGTATCCTCCTGTATTGACAGTTAATTTCCTTTTTTAAATTATCAAATAAAAAACATTTTATTAAATAAATATATTTGTTTTCATACTGAATAAGATTTAAATTATTTAATAAGGTTGACTCCCGTACCCCTACATTTGACAGTATTACCTATTATTTCTGTTTGTTTTGTTCACGCATTGTTGTCAATATAATGAAGTTGCATGCGACTAGGAGGTTTAGCTAACTACAAAAAGAGGCTCTATCCATCATTTTCTTCATAAGAAAAAAACTGGATCATGTCAGGAATATTACAGTTGTTGTCCAGTCGTTTGATGTGTTTCCAACTTTTAATATTGCCATTTGATTATGGACTTTGCTAGTGAAAGTTATGCCGTTTTCTGAGAAAATTTACTTAAGCCGGCAATGTAACTACGGGTGGGGAAGGAAAACAAATATCTTCAATAATGTAAACTAAGGTTAAAATGATATGTAGAGGTGGAGGTTTTATTGGGGTAAATTCCAATCTACAAAAGTTAAGAATTACAAAATGTATAACACAATTTGATTTTTTCTCAATTTGTGATATTTTGAATTACTAATAATGATTGTTGAGGCTTTCAGTCGAAAGATAAAAAAAAAAGATATTTTTTGTTAATCGGAAATATTGAGCAAAATGAAAATCTTGAATAAAAAGGTTTTGTCATGATTAAAACAATGTGATAAATTGTCTGATCGATATACATATTTGACGTTCTTATATTTCCTACCGGTACCAGTAGTTAAAAATTTGAACTTTTACTTCTACTACTTAAAATTTAGGCTTATTATACATTTTTGAAAGGTATGTTCCAAAGTATGAATAAGTAAATAAATGTTATATATAAATTAATTACACAATGATTTTATAAGTAATGTGAAAGTCATTCTCTTTATTGAAAACAGTATATATTAACCCAAAACATATAGAATTGAAAGCTAATTTACACACTTGCTATCTTTATAACCATCATAATCTTAAATTCTGCGTGTGAAATGCCAGTTTTATCATATTATTGCATGTGAAAGCCTAGTTTCACGCAAAAGCCCTTGTAGGTTGACATGAATTCAATGCTAGTAAATGTTTTAACACATTTATAGTTTAAGTGTTATGTATCATGTAGTGTTTCCTACAGGTGGTTTTGGCGTGTAATGGCGCCCTGCCGCGATTTCTCGACGCCCTGCCCTTTTTAGGAAAAAAATTTGGCGCCCTGCCCTAATTCTGTCGAAATTCTAGACGCCAATCAGCGCCCTTCTGCCCTGACGTCTTTTTCCAAAATTCTCTTTCTGGTGAAATTTTATTTTATCGATTTCTGATCTACAAGTTAATTACATATGATACCTGTGTGATTGCCCCAGGTTAATCATGTCATTACAATCAATTACAATGATAAAGACTTCAAAGGTGTTAATAACTAAGTAATTTAATCAGGACAATGTATCTTTTTGTCATACTTTTGATGAATGTGTCAGCGAGTGTATTTAGCTTGGGTCGGCATTTTCGATCTCCAAGTCACAATGGAGGAGTGTATAAATGAAGACTTTCATGACTTTAGAATTGAATTTAAGTCATCAAAATAAAACTATGCCGTTACAGAAATACTAAAAATAGTATCTTGTACCAAAATAAGGAATAAATAACCAATTGAATATATAATAACATAATAATGTTACCTTAAAGATATTAACTGTCTTTGAACATATTGGAAAAAAAATATTGCAATTTCTACTTGATAATTATACTTTTTATTAGCAATCTATGTTCTAAACATTATCAAATTAGAATTGCATTAATTTTCATAAATTCCAACCGTGCAATGGCTGCATAGTCAGTAAAAGACGTTAAAAACTTTTTATTGGTGTAATAAAAGTTGTAAATTTTATATAGATATAGTAAAACCATATTCTTTGAAAATGGGTAGAGTGAAGTTAAACTATAAAATACCTAATAAAAATTGTATGTTGATGAAGATGTACTATACATAACTAAACAAACAATGACATAAAGACTATAGTTGAAATGCATCTTTATTTAAAAAAACAACAACCTATACAGTAAAAACTGGCACCCTGCCCCTTTTGAATTCAAGCTAGAGCTAGCTAGCTACATTGCGTTTATTGTTTTAAATATTTCATATATACACTTTTTCTTGTATAACATTTGTTTTAATGATTGATTACAGATGTATATGTCCTTTTTATAGCATTAAACCAGTACGTTTTAAATGAATCCATTTTATAGAAATTGCCTGTTTATAGTTAGTGCCCTAAAATTGTTGTCCATCGCGCTAAATGTGCCCTCTGAGCTAACAATTACCCTGCCCTTTTTAAAAGCTGCAGGAAACACTATGTATGTATTACTTATGATTGTGGGACCATAGACGTAACTGCAAACCATATTATATAAAAAAAAAATAATGTTTAATAGACAAACTCAAAGATAAGTCAACGCAAAATTATCACAAGCCTTGGGGAAATTAAAAACTGACTCATTTAAAATTTGTTTTGGTAAAAGGATAATTGAAAAATGTCTATCATTGTCTTAAAAATACAAAATGGTTACCTTTCAACAATAAAATAGAAGATTTCAGATGATGAATATAATTGAATTGTTTTATTGCTTCGATTACGAAGACAGTAATGTTGTGGTAATCATTTGATACTCTTTCTTGACCATTAGATTCATTGAGATCATTTCCTATATCAATAAGGTAAAACTTAATTTAATTTTTAATTTATTAATTGTTTAACCAAAATAATTGAATTTTAGGGGCACTTTATGGAAGTATAGCTGCAATCGATTCTGGGTGCTCTCTTATTGGTTCTGTGCTTTCAAATCTCCTATATAGCGGAACTGTGTCGGTTTATAAAGGATTCGCTTGGCTAGCTTTTGGATGTTGCCATATAGTTGGGTTATTATTCTTCGGGTAATGTATCAATTTTAGATATTCAATATATTGTATAAATATATGCTCAGACATGTTACATTTACACGTGACTGCTATATGGTGTAAATGTTACCCTTTATATCACCATGTGAAACCTATCAAGTATGTTCTAATAGTATACTTTTTTTAATGGGTTTCTGTATATTTTTACGAAAATTACGTAGTTTGAAGGTCATTTATTTCACCTATCTTCGTTTACATTAGCAAATGCAATAGTAGGTAACATGAAAAGAAAGAAAAACAACACATACCAAAGAAGTATTCAAACGTATAAATTGAAAACTAACTGATACAAATTAGAATGTACTATGTCAAAATATGCTGCACTGAATTTCAATGAAAGAGACTTAAGCGCTATAACTCTAAAAACAAATTACATAAAAAGCAACCGATGCAAATAAAAGAATCAGTTACAATGTGCATTGTACATCATATACATCCCAACATTCAAAGATTTTAAAAACAGAACGGAGTTATGTTTCCTTTACCTTATGTTTAGTATTTACATTCTATGTATTTATATATATATATATATATATATATATAAAAACGCCTAAAAAGTGTACATAACAACACCAATAACACAAATATAAATGTAATTATTTATAAATATTTCGGATATTAAACAGATATCCTTCGTCAGTCAGATTCTGATGTTAAATGAATCATCTTTAAGTCTTCTTAGATTAAACTTTTACTAAATCTTGAAATTTATACAATCAAAAAAGGCAAACCGAACATCAGTTAAGACGCTCGCACCATTCCAAAAATATGTTGAATATGAAATAGGTTATATGACTAATTACATCAGAGAGTTCACATAAATTTTTTAAATACAAATAATAATGTGCGATATGAACTAGCACAATTCTAAAGCTTTAACAGTGGCGATAATTATGATGTTACAAGAAAGATTGCGTCAATAAGAATTCCAAATAAACAGCATTGAACGGTCTTATTTCTAAATAAACAGCACTGAACGGTCTAAATTTCTAAATATTTCAGATTTGACAACTGTAGTGAAGTTACATTAGAGTCTGCGATGTTTAAAACAAACGGCCGTTTAAAAATAATAACAAATTTTGACTAAAGTAAAATAGTTGGACGTGGCTTGGTACTTATACATACCTCAAAAAACTAAGCAATTTAGATTGTTATATATATATTCTGTGACTGTATCTAACATTAATTTGTAGGATCCTTTACTATAGATAATTAAGCTAATCTGTAACAATAACATCTCCATGCCTTATTTATCATGTACTGTACGCCGCTAGATTAAATCTGACGAGGAAAGGTAACACACGTCCACTGGAATATATATACAACTCGTCTAAACATCAAACCAACAATGTTAGATCTGTAAATTTGTTTTCACAAATTTTGTGTTCTTCCCTCACTGGGATTCGAACCCATGCTACTGAGATATCGTGACACCAAATTTCCTGCACTGTAGCCGTCCCGCTAGACCACACGATCACCTAGGCGTCATAATAATAAAGCTTCCTGTGGCCGTGTGTCACCTTTCATAGTCAGTTTTAATCTAGCATAGTACTACAGTACATGATATATAAGGCATCTAGATGATATTGTTACAGGTCAGCTCAATATCTTTAGTAAAGGATCCTACAAATTAATGCAAGATACAGTCACTGAAAATAATTATATTTATAAATACTGTACGTCTGAGTCAGTGACAACTCTACAACAGATGTATCCATCGAATCACCAGCAATGATGGTGATACATGGATGTGTACATTATGTATATACAACTCGTCTAAACATCAACTAAACAATGTTAGATCTGTAAATTTGCTTTCGCAAATTTTGTGTTCTTCCCTCACCGGGATTCGAACCCATGCTACTGAGATATAGATAGTTTAGCTGATCTGTAAAAATAACATCTCCATTCCTTATATATCATGTACTGTAGTACGACGCTAGATTTGAATATTTATTGCGAAAACATTGTATCCTTTAGACGTAATTTCTTAAATTTAATTCAAGTGTTTATACTTACATATGTAAGAATCATAATCTAAAAGCATTTCCCATTATTCCGTAAGCATAGTTTTATAATAGATAAAGAATATATATGAATATCTCATAAGATTATATTTGAGTTACATTTAAATTGTATTTTCATCTAAGTCATTTGAATATATGAACGTAATACATACTACGAGTGAAATCCTTATAGTCTCTTAAGACTGTCATACAAGTGAAAGGTTAGCTAACTATTAAACCAGGATCAATCAACCATTTTCCACATAAGAAAATGCATGTTCCTAGTCAGGAAAATGACAGCTGCATGTTATCCATTCGTTTAAGCATTTGATTTTGCCATTTGATTAGTGACTTTCCGTTTTGAATTTTCCTCGGAGTTCAGTATTTTTTAGATATGTAGATATACAAAACAAAACAACACATCAACTCCGGTTCATTTGATTGGGTAACATATAGCTGTACATTTAAGTTGTTTAATATATGTTTACATGTACATTTATTATTTTTTATACAAGAAACATTTCGCAAAACAGATTAATAAAATATTTTCTTTTCTCTTTTTATGCAGATTGTATATGCTTAAAAACAGAGAAGAAAAGAAAAAGGAAGAAAATGAAGATACAAATCATAAAGATTTTAAGTTTGCAAGACTTTCATAATTGTTGGTCTGAAAATAACACAACAAATGACACGTCTTATGTTGCTTGATTTTAAATATGTACGTAACTGTAACGATTTCAACAAACGAGTAAAGCAGATTTTACTAGATTCATAGACAGGAATGAAGGGCGTTTCTTACCGTAGCTACATAAAGGAATGCTAAGTGAAGGAATACGTTTAAAATTCAATTTTAAAACTATAAAAATGCATCTTATATGTATTTTAACAGTTTTGTTGCAACTCATACGTTAAAACCGAATTATTCTAGCCGATACGTCAACATCATGGAGTATGAAGCAGGTAGTATTTCCAATAGTTCTGTGTACTATTTTTACTTTCAACAATACATAGTAATTTGAACAACTATCATTTGTATTTGAATAGTAACTCGTCCTACTTAAGGATGTATTTATGTTCCAACCACAATTCTTTTCTAAAATAAAATGTACTGTACCAAGTCAGGAATACGGCAGTTATCAAATAGATCGGTGCTATGTTTTTATGTTGCGTTGGCGTTTATTTTTGTTGAACTTTCTAACTTTTCTAGTGTTTCTAATGTTCCGTTGTTTTCCTCTTATGGTTGGTGTGTTTTAGTTTGTAACCGGATTTGTTTTTTTCTGAATCGATTTATGACTTTTGAACTTCGGTATACCTCAGGTATGGGGCGAATTACATTGCAATGTAATGCATTATATTACAACTACTTTGACAAAACCATGCACTATATTACAATTACAATGACATGCTTTTATCAAAGTAATGCATTAAATTACAATTACTTTTTTTTAAAGTAATGCAGTCTGTAATGCATTGAATTACAGACTACAATTGTAAATGATATTATCGATAAGTGAAAAAAATCGAACATTGAAAAACAACATGAAGTCACCAAAGACTCTAGCATACGCAATAACTGTTCGTTTACATATTAGATTAAAATATAAAAAAGAAGATGTGGTATGATTGCCAATGAGAAAACTATCCACAAAAAACCAAATGACACAGACATTAACAACTATAGGTCACCGTACAGCCTTCAACAACGAACAAAGCCCATTACCCATAGTCAGCTATAAAAGGCCCCGATAAGACTATGTAAAACAATTCAAACGAGAAAACAAACGGCCTTATTTATGTAAATAAAAAATGAACGAAAAACAAATATGTAACACATAAACAAACGACAACCACTGAATTTATAGGCTCCTCACTTGGGACAGGCACATACATAAATAATTTGGCGAGGTTAAACATGTTAGCGGTATCCCAAACCACGCCCTAACCTGGGACAGTGGTATAACAGTACAACATAAGAACGTAAAAGGCTATTCAAGTAGCTGCAATCGATTCTGGGTGCTCTCTTATTGGTTCTGTGCTTTCAAATCTCCTATATAGCGGAACTGTGTCGGTTTATAAAGGATTCGCTTGGCTAGCTTTTGGATGTTGCCATATAGTTGGGTTATTATTCTTCGGGTAATTTATCAATTTTAGATATTCAATATATTGTATAAATATATGCTCAGACATGTTACATTTACACGTGACTGCTATATGGTGTAAATGTTACCCTTTATATCACCATGTGAAACCTATCAAGTATGTTCTAATAGTATACTTTTTTTAATGGTTTTCTGTATATTTTTACGAAAATTACGTAGTTTGAAGGTCATTTATTTCACCTATCTTCGTTTACATTAGCAAATGCAATAGTAGGTAACATGAAAAGAAAGAGAAACACCACATACCAAAGAAGTATTCAAACGTATAAATTGAAAACTAACTGATCCAAATTAGAATGTACTATGTCAAAATATGCTGCACTGAATTTCAATGAAAGAGACTTAAGCGCTATAACTCTAAAAACAAATTACATAAAAAGCAACCGATGCAAATAAAAGAATCAGTTACAATGTGCATTGTACATCATATACATCCCAACATTCAAAGATTTTAAAACAGAACGGAGTTATGTTTCCTTTACCTTATGTTTAGTATTTAAATTCTATGTATTTATATATAAATATATATAAAAACGCCTAAAAAGTGTACATAACAACACCAATAACACAAAAAGGAACTATAAATGTAATTATTTACAAATATTTCGGATAACAGATATCCTTCGTCAGTCAGATTCTGATGTTAAATGAATCATCTTTAAGTCTTCTTAGATTAAACTTTTACTAAATCTTGAAATTTATACAATCAAAAAAGGCAAACCGAACATCAGTTAAGACGCTTGCACCATTCCAAAAATATGTTGAATATGAAATAGGTTATATGACTAATTACATCAGAGAGTTCACATAAATGTTTTAAATACAAAAAGTAATGTGCGATATGAACTAGCACACTTCTAAAGCTTTAACAGTGTCGATAATTATGATGTTACAAGAAAGATTGCGTCAATAAGAATTCCAAATAAACAGCATGGAACGGTCTTATTTCTAAATAAACAGCACTGAACGGTCTAAATTTCTAAATATTTCAGATTTGACAACTGTAGTGAAGTTACATTAGAGTCTGCGATGTTTAAAACAAACGGCCGTTTAAAAATAATAACAAATTTTGACTAAAGTAAAATAGTTGGACGTGGCTTGGTACTTATACATCCCTCAAAAAACTAAGCAATTTAGATTGTTATAGATATATTCTGTGACTGTATCTAACATTAATTTGTAGGATCCTTTACTAAAGATAATTAAGCTAATCTGTAACAATAACATCTCCATGCCTTATTTATCATGTACTGTACGCCGCTAGATTAAAACTGACGAGGAAAGGTAACACACGTCCACCGGAATATATATACAAATCGTCTAAACATCAAACCAACAATGTTAGATCTGTAAATTTGTTTTCACAAATTTTGTGTTCTTCCCTCACCGGGATTCGAACCCATGCTACTGAGATATCGTGACACCAAATTTCCTGCACTGTAGCCGTCCCGCTAGACCACACGATCACCTAGGCGTCATAATAATAAAGCTTTCTATGGCCGTGTGTCACCTTTCATAGTCAGTTTTAATCTAGCATAGTACTACAGTACATGATATATAAGGCATCTAGATGTTATTGTTACAGGTCAGCTCAATTATCTTTAGTAAAGGATCCTACAAATTAATGCAAGATACAGTCACTGAAAATAATTATATTTATAAATACTGTACGTCTGAGTCAGTGACAACTCTACAACAGATGTATCCATCGAATCACCAGCAATGATGGTGATACATGGATGTGTACATTATGTATATACAACTCGTCTAAACATCAACTAAACAATGTTAGATCTGTAAATTTGCTTTCGAAAATTTTGTGTTCTTCCCTCACCGGGATTCGAACCCATGCTACTGAGATATAGATAGTTTAGCTGATCTGTAAAAATAACATCTCCATTCCTTATATATCATGTACTCTAGTACGACGCTAGATTTGAATACTTATTGCGAAAAAATTGTATCCTTTAGACGTAATTTCTTAAATTTAATTCAAGTGTTTATACTTACATATGTAAGAATCATAATCTAAAAGCATTTCCCATTATTCCGTAAGCATAGTTTTATAATAGATAAAGAATATATATGAATATCTCATAAGATTATATTTGAGTTACATTTAAATTGTATTTTCATCTTAAGTCATTTGAATATATGAACGTAATACATACTACGAGTGAAATCCTTATAGTCTCTTAAGACTGTCATACAAGTGAAAGGTAAGCTAACTATTAAACCAGGATCAATCCACCATTTTCCACATAAGAAAATGCATGTTCCTAGTCAGGAAAATGACAGCTGCATGTTATCCATTCGTTTAAGCTTTTGATTTTGCCATTTGATTAGTGACTTTCCGTTTTGAATTTTCCTCGGAGTTCAGTATTTTTTAGATATGTAGATATACAAAACAAAACAACACATCAACTCCGGTTCATTTGATTGGGTAACATATAGCTGTACATTTAAGTTGTTTAATATATGTTTACATGTACATTTATTATTTTTTATACAAGAAACATTTCGCAAAACAGATTAATAAAATATTTTCTTTTCTCTTTTTATGCAGATTGTATATGCTTAAAAACAGAGAAGAAAAGAAAAAGGAAGAAAATGAAGATACAAATCATAAAGATTTTAAGTTTGCAAGACTTTAATAATTGTTGGTCTGAAAATAACACAACAAATGACACGTCTTATGTTGCTTGATTTTGAATATGTACGTAACTGTAACGATTTCAACAAACGAGTAAAGCAGATTTTACTAGATTCATAGACAGGAATGAAGGGCGTTTCTTACCGTAGCTACATAAAGGAATGCTAAGTGAAGGAATACGTTTAAAATTCAATTTTAAAACTATAAAAATGCATCTTATATGTATTTTAACAGTTTTGTTGCAACTCATACGGCAAAACCAAATTATTCTTGCCGATCCGTCAACGTCATGGAGTATGAAGCAGGTAGTATTTCCAATAGTTCTGTGTACTATTTTTACTTTCAACAATACATAGTAATTTGAACAACTATCATTTGTATTTGAATAATAACTCGTCCTACTTAAGGATGTATTTATGTTCCAACCACAATTCTTTTCTAAAATAAAATGTCCTGTACAAAGTCAGGAATACGGCAGTTATCAAATAGATCGGTGCTATGTTTTTATGTTGCGTTGGCGTTTATTTTTGTTGAACTTTCTAACTTTTCTAGTGTTTCTAATGTTCCGTTGTTTTCCTCTTATGGTTGGTGTGTTTTAGTTTGTAACCGGATTTGTTTATTTCTGAATCGATTTATGACTTTTGAACATCGGTATACCTCAGGTATGGGGTTGAATTACATTGCAATGTAATGTATAATATTACAATTACTTTGACAAAACCATGCACTATATTACAATTACAATGACATGTTTTTATCAAAGTAATGCATTAAATTACAATTACTTTTTTTTAAAGTAATGCAGTCTGTAAAGCATAGAATTACAGACTACAAATTGTAAATTATATTATAAATAAGTGAAAAAAATCAAACATTGAAAAACAACATGAAGTCACAAAAGACTCTAGCATACTCAATAACTGTTCGCTTACATGTTAGATTAAAAGTCTATTCAATACAACTATAACATTTTAACATCATAAGGATTTCAAGGAAATTACACAGAGATAATATATGTTATTCAGGTCTCGGACAGGGTATATAAATACTGGGAAATTCCCGGCTTAGAGTTTATATCCCCTGAGCCCAAGGCGATATCAGCACTTAGCCGGGAAAGTCACAGTATATACTCTTTCTGAGACCTGAATTACACATATATTACGGATTGCCCCTGGCTTAATGTTATTTTCTAGTGCAGGCATTTGTTGACAACATATATATATTGAAAACCCAAACCTAAAATGTTCGGCATACGTGATGGATTTTCTAATTTGCTGTGAACATAATTTTATCGTGTTTTTATCGTGTATGTAATAATTTATAATAACACTTTTAACATTAAATTTAAGTATTAAAGTGTAAATTGCTTGATTTTGTACCAAAATGTATAATTGACTGAATCACGTCATTGTTTTCCCTCTGTGAGCCTCTGACAGGATGATAGCTTTTGACTACGTCACATAGTAACCGGTGTTATGATGACGTTTTTTAGGTTCCAATTGAGAATTAAAACGTCGTATATACCCCGGGAGTTTCCTGAATATATACTGACATCTCTGTGTTGTTATCCAATCACAAACCTCGACACATTTGTAATCCGGAATATAGTTTAATGTTTATTTTTATTGTATAGCAATATAATATGTCATACAGAATGTAACCAAAAATTAGCGTGCAAAAAATTCCAATATTGCACTAGTGCAATAAATCTTTTAAATTTATGACGTCATCAACGACAAGATCTTAGTTTTAACCAATTTTTACTTTCAAATATTATATTGCTATACAATAAAAGGGTTATTGCATATATATTTAGGAATATTGTCCCTCGTAGATCATATATTGCACTCGCAAGCGCGTGCAATATATAATTCTACTCGGGACAATATTCATGCAATATTTCTAAAGTTAACTTTTCTTTAATAAATATATATTTGTTTAAATCAAAAGTGTTACTGGTAATTTCTTTCCTTCTAGTTTATAAACAAAAAGATTCATTTATGACCAAGTGTCAAAATGGTGAAAACATTAATTTCAAAACAACCTAACTAATGTCAATGGTCAAAGTTTTGTCCGTTATTACAAAATGACAAGGTATTTATTGATGTTTTGACAACAATAAAACACTTTAACAGTTACTGTTATAGTTTTCAAATAAAAAAGAAGTTTTTCATTATTAATCTAGAAATCCTAAATTCTGATTTAGCTCAACTTCCAACATTGCAATCTGTGAAAGATACATTATACAATGTAGTATGTGAAAAAAGTAATGATATATAGTGCTGTGTAATGCATTAATTACACATTTTCTTAAGTAATGCATCAAAATAACAATTACATAACCATTGAATGCTATTACTTGGGCTTATTACCCTATGCCTGTTATACTATACTGTTTCATTTATTTACATGACATAAAATAGAAAGCTAGATTTTAAGTTGATGCTTTGAATTGCGTTGAGGAACAAAATAAGTTTAAATATTGATAGGTTATGGCTGTCCTTTGCAAGGTCTTTTTTTTTAATTTTGGGAAACAATTGACACTGACTTTAACCTTTATATGAGAATTGAATTGGTATTAATTTGGTTTCAAATTGAAAGAAAAGAAATCAAGAATCTGCTTAAACTTTGGTAACTTAGTTTTTAAGGATCTATTGAATTCTTATATGAACGAAAAATGAGTTTTATGGGGCATAACACATTACACCGTTTCGTAGCCAAGTTCTAGTAGATTTTATTGGCATGACTTTGTTTACGTTGTTTTCGTGCTATAATTGCAGTAGCAGAGAGCGGTACGATCGTGTTGCAATATGGTAACTCTTGGTATGGTCGTAGTAAGAACGTGATCATGATAATCGCGGAAAAAGCGTGATTAGAACGTGGTATTATCGTTGCGTTGTAGAAACGTTATAAGACGAAGTATCATCAGGAAATTAACATGTTCATACCGCTCATAACGCGACCTCGCTAAGATCTGATTTAAATTAAAAACGAGGTGAGCATGGTCAGATCGTGGTCTGGTGTGACTAGGGCTTAAGGTGAAGTTTCGGCCTATCATGTAAACAAATACTTATACTAGCTGGAAAATTGGTGCCAATTTAAGTTCATGGATAACAAACAAAAATAGTGTACCAGAACCTACATGTATTAAGTAAACTTCTGTTTTTGGTCGATATATAAATGATCAGATTTTGCTGTTAGTACTTCTGAAGAAAAGATAATGATGGAAAATTAAAACCATCATCAGATTACTTATGTTCAAATCTTGTTAATCTGTAAATCTATAAAGATTAAACAGATAAAGGAAAGAACATAACTTTAAGGGAATTGCAGGATCCACACACAGTCGCATTGTCATTTTAGAGAAGAGGAAACATCGGGTTTATAGATCAAAAAACTTTGCCGATACTTGAAGACCTTATATTTCAAACATATATGTAGAACTCTAAAGTGCGATGGGGACGCTAAAGTGCGATGGTCACGCTAAAGTGTGATGGTATACCCTCAAGTGCGATGCATCCACACGCTAAAGTGCGATGGTCCGCGAAAGTATAGACGTAAGAAACGTAGTTTGATCATGACGTTATCAGTCGTTTATACAAACCAAAAATGAACATGCCGGAAGATAGATTCAGAATATTTTATTTACATTTTTTTACAATAAATGTCCATGACTTTAATACTAGTATAATTGATTTAAACTTAACCGTTCTGTGTCGGCTGTAGCGCAATGTTTATTTTTTTTCGAGTGCTAGAAGGACTTATATTCTGTAGTCAACAAATTTACTAAATACATACAAAACAGTATACGCATACTTATCCGGCTTCTATTAGAAGCAAAAGAATACATTTGAAGCATTGTTTATGTGGCAGTTTACTTTGTGATCCTCGTTAAAATGCTGTCGATTTTGATAAAAGATACGTCGGACGGTAAAATAGACATACATGTTTTCATGTGTGAGTTATTAATGTTCTGGTTAAACATTTGTTTGTACTGTACATTGTAGGAAAATAAAAAATGTATTTGTTCTCGCTAAGAAAAAGGAGAACGCTAGGCGAACATTGCTTTTCTCTCGCATTTGACATGATTAAAAGCTTACAAATAAAAGAATACGATATTTATCCACTCTCGACAGTTCAATTTAAAATATTTAAAACGCTCGGGCAAGCCTCGCGTTTTCAATTTGAAAATGTTACTGTCTCCAGTAGATAAATATCGTATTACACTCGATGCAGTGGTAGAATCTATATTTATCACACGTGTCAAAATATAAATTTTTAGAATATTTATTTATACTAGATAGACGACTTCATTACCGGTGTGCTTTAATCCTGTTAATTGTTCTGAAAAAAATCATATTTAGTAAATGATCATGTACTATGTATGTTATAATGATAAACTGTACATGATATCACAATTTATATTTACTCCACTATCAATTAGGCCATGTATACATCACAAATTTATCGTAAATAAACATTTATATAGATACAATATCTTTGGGAACATAAGTGAAAACTTCTTATTTAAAAAAAGGAATCGTTTACGTAAAAACGTAAGGGTTTCATTTATTTTTTTATGGCTAAGGCATATGCAAGAAAGTTAAAATCATTTACCAAGTAGAGTAAACAAATAAGGAAATGTGGTATGATATTGTTAATGGAGACAATTATTAAACAGAGATGCATATTTATCAAAGGCGGATCCAGGGGCCGGGAGGGGGGGCCGGCCCCTCCCCCTTTAGTGGGAAAAATTTGGTTTATTATATAGGGAATTACTGAAGCATGACTGGAACGGGGCCCCCTCTTAGGCCAGTCAGAGGGCCCCCCGTAGGAAAAGTTCTGGATCTGCCACTGTTTATAATGTATCATCTGCAAGTCATTGAGAAGCAAGCTAATGATTTCATAAAGGCTTCATAATCATGATAATGTGACGATCAGCTGATATTTTTTGATATAAGTTTTCTTTCAGTACATGTAAACGATTAGAGAATGTGATGGTTTTAGATCAAACTTATCAGTGCAAGTTATACTATGACGTCAGCGGTAAGTACGAATCAAAGTTATCAAGCCTGGGCCAGCGTATTATCACGTAAAAAAACGTGCTTGTTTGTGAGATACCAATCCAACTGAGAGCAAATAACGTAGTAAATTGTGATTTGAATTGTTGTGAGAACTGACCTTTGTAATACAAAAAGACGGAAGATCGAAGGCAATTATATACTGCAAGGTATAAATAAATCGTGTCTTCCAAGATATACTCGTTCTTCCTATTTTTTTCAAATATTCGATCCAATTTAAATCGAACATGTCATGATATTAAATATTAAAATGTACATTAACGTAGAAAATACATTTATTAGAATTGAACAGATCGGCACAGATTTACAGATTAAACAAATTCAAATATGATCAAATATGTACCAATTTAAACAGTCGTATTGTTGGCAAATCAAAATATTCTATGTCTTTAACACACAAATGCACTAAGGTTTAACGTATGCTAATTTGAGTCATAGTTTGACTGTTGTGTTTTGATTATTTTTACTTTCGATTTTTTTTTCCATCAGAGTGTCACTGGTTAGTCTTGGTTGGACGAAACGCGTGTCTAGCGTATTAAATTTTAAACCTGGCACCTTTTGTTAGCTATATACTCTCCCATTTATTTTTATTGTAGTCCTATCATGTAACGTTGTCATTTTAATGTTATACATTGCCATAAAAGCGCAAGGTTTGGCATGCCACAAAACCAGGTTCAACCCACATTTTTTTTAATGTCCTGTATCAAGTCAGGAAAATGGCTAGTGTTATATTCTATATGTCGTAGTTCTCCCCTTATATTTGATGCGTTTCCCTCAGTTTTAGTTTGTTACCCGGATTTGTTTTTTTCTCAATCGATTTTATTCATTTCGAACAACAATATGCTACTGTTGCCTTTATTTATACAAAGTTTTCAAAGATACCAGACATACTTATACAAAATGTCATTCATTTGTTTGTTTATTTCTGTCAGAGCACCTTATATCATTCAAAAAGTTGCACATCTTTCGTTTTTGATATGTTTTGTGCATTTTTGTTTCTCTGTCCACATCTGTTCGTATATACATGGCTTTATCGGTCTTTCGTCGACTGATAGGTATGTGTTTGTCTCATTATTACTGTTTCTACTTTCATGCATTGGAACGCAGGAATTTGTTAGAAACATCCTTAACAATAAAATAACAAAAATACCGAACTAAGTGGAAAATTCAAAGCGGAAAGTCCGTAATCAAAAGCTCAAACACATCAAACAACTGTCATATTCCTGACTTGGTACAGGCATTTTCTTACGTAGAAAATGCTGAGATAAACCTGGTCTTATAGCTAGCTAAACCTTTCACTTGTATGAGAGAGTAATTGAATTATTAAATATACACTGTAAGCAGACTGTTCTCGTACGTCTACACTTTGACCCAATGGAGATACTAAATTTTATCAAAAGATAATAATAAAAACTAAAACTATAAATTAATTATGTAAGCTAATTTTATGTACCTACAATGATAATTTTGGGTTAACACAACATGTTTACTTTATATTATTGGTACATAAATATTTGAAATTCTTTGTCGGTAAGTTTTGCTGCTTTGCAATGACAATATATATTTTATTTAAACATTATACATGTAATAGGTACGACATTTTCCCTTAATCAAAGAAAAAAACCCACAATCTGCATACAAGGAAAACTTGACATTTGATTCAAACTAATAAGTATTAATTAAATTAAACAAGACCCAAACAAACATGCGGTCTTTTTTTAAATCACATTATCTAAATTAGTATTTTTTGCCATTTGCTTATGAAACAAAATGATATACAATGAAACAAATTTGTTTTTATTACTTTTGTAGTAGAAGATAACTGAAAGATGACCGAACAAGTGAAAAAGGGCAAACCTGCAGCACAAGTCGAGGAATCAGTGCAACGTTTAACATATCGCCATTTTCTCATGCCAATCATAATAATTTTGATGATTTATGGAAATGTTGTTCTGGGTACTGCTGAGACGCAGTATGGATATTATGCTGTTCAACGACAAAAGAATATAACCAGTGTTGTTTCGGCATCCCGCCAATCATTATGTGAAGCCAATACTTCATCTATCCGTTTCAAACAGCAACAAGAAGTACAATCAGAAACTGCAAACTGGAGTGCATACTGTCATTTGGCACAAAGTATTCCAGTGCTTTTAATGTCTTTATTGGTTGGATCATGGAGTGACAAAATTGGACGCAGAACAGCGTTACTTGTTCCTACGATTGGTCTAATATTTAAAGCTGGTTTCTTTGCATTAGCAATAAAACTAGAATGGAATATTTACACACTTATCATTGCTTATTTTGTGGACGGATTAAGTGGTATGTGGATAAGTTTATTAGCAGCTTCTTATTCTTTTGCTGCAGATTTAACTAAATATGGGAAAAGTAGACTATTTGGAATCGTCCTTATTGAAATAATACTTGGGATTGGTGTAACCATAGGCGCTTTGAGCTCGGGTTACGTGATTAAGTATTTGGGATTTCTATATGGATCGGTTTTAGTTGTTGGTGTGGCCTGCCTACTTGTTCTTCTTATTATATTTCTCCCAGAAAGCGTACAGACTACTGAAAAATTAACAAGTATTTCCCAACTGGAATATCTTAAAAATGCAATATCAATTTATACTGAAAAGGATCCTTTGAGATACAAATATATTATACTGGCAGTTGTTTTTGCCCTTAATGTATTGCCAAGTATTGGAAGAGTTAACGTTCAATCTTTATATGTAATGAACTCTCCGTTTTGTTGGAATGCTGTATTTATTGGACTGTTTGGGGCGTTAAGAAGTTTTGCTCAGACGATTGTTGGCGTAGGTCTTTCCCGTCTTCTGTATAAATGGATGTCGAAGAGAGCTATGATTATTCTTGGATCCATATCTGCAATTCTTTATTACTTGATAACAGCAGTTGCTATCAATGACGTTATGCTATTCATCAGTAAGTATAAAGCAATTTTCAGTTTCTATAAAATTTGAACTTTGAAACTGTAAAGAGAAAAAAAACATCTATTTTCAAGGTTTTAGAAGGAAAACTTTTGCACATTTAATGAGTATTAAAGGCGAAGGTATTCGAAAGTAGAAATGATGAACGGTAGATGGAAGGCTCATAAATTAAACTAAAAACTAATATACTATGACATCATGTATTCAATACATTTCCTAGAAACGAATTTATTCTAAAAACCGTTGCTTATCAAGCATGTCTAGTAATCCAGCAATAAAACTAAACATATTAAGTCTATTACCGCCAGTAAAAAGCACAAGACAATTGATCTCAGCCATAATGATTTAGATCTAACGAGGGATTCATCTGTGTATGATATAAAAAGAAAAGAAAATGTGATATGATTGCCAATGAGACAACTCTTCACATGAGACAAAAATGACAGAAAAATTAACAACTATACGTCACCGTACGGTATTCAACAATGAGCAAAAGTCATACCGCATAGTCAGCCATGAAAGGTCCCGAAATGACAATGTAAATAAATTCAAACGAGAAAAAACGGCCTTATTTATGCATTAAGATGTTCGTTTATGCTTGTTCATACGAAAATAAAACAAAGACCTAGTTATTATTAAGTTTTGTGTCAACGAATGGTGCACACTAATCTAAGTAATATGTTTCCTCCCTTTAAATAGTTACACGTACTCATGTTAAGAAATGTAATTACGTTACATGTGCAGAGTTATTTACTTTCAGGTCCGGTAGTTGGACTTTTTGGCACTTATCCGATTACAATAATACGGGCAATGATGTCCCAGCTAACCCCAAAAGATAAACAAGGTACACAAATGTAATATATAGATATAGATATAAACCGGTATGATTATAGGATACCACCTAAATATCAAAACTTCGAATATATCCACTTTCTAAATTGTCTTCATATAATCAATTATACTGATTGATTATTGTTTATTAAAACGAACCTTACTTTAATGGGGTTTTTTAAAGCAACTGGTCTCGTTCGATTTTTTCGATTTTTCGAGCTTAAACAATAAAAAATATCAGATTTAAATGTATGAGTATGTATTGAGTTAATATTTTAACAAATTTGATCCAATACCGTATAGCGGGTACTTCTCGCGGGTTGTACATTTTTGCTTATTTTGGCGGATAGCAAAATTCGACGAAATAAATTCCGCTAATTCAAAAGTGCACATGCAAAGGTATCGATAAAAACATTTAATTCGCCAAAATAATAACCGCAAAAATTTGTATACCTTATTCAATGAAAATCGCGAAATTTTACACCCACAAAAATACGGTAGTACAGTGTTCTCATGGAATCAAAATAATACACAAACAGAAAATTACATTAGAAAATTGAGTATCGGAGTTTCTTTGATTTTGAATAATGCTATGTTTACAGTTTATTTTTCAAGCGTCGCTAAAAAATAATGCAAATTGTTTATACAGTTATAACATATACTACAGGTGCAATGTTTGGAAGTCTGGGTGCAATTGATGCGGTGTGTTCTTTGATTGGATCTGTGGCCTCAAACGTACTTTATGGTGCAACGGTTTCAATAAATGCTTGGCTTATATGGGCTGTGTTTGGCGGCTTCCATGTTGCTGGCTTAGTATTATTTGGGTAATTTATCGTTACAGAATGCAGAATACTAATATACCGCGGTGAAAATTGTCAAATTAGTAATAAAATTGAGAATGGAAATGGGGAATGAATCAAAGAGACAACAACCCGACCATAGAAAAAACAACAGCAGAAGGTCACCAACAGGTCTTCAATGTAACGAGAAATTCCCGCACCCGGAGGTGTCCTTCAGCTGTCCCCTAAACAAATATATACTAGTTCAGTGATAATGAACGCCATACTAATTTCCAAATTGTACACAAGGAACTCAAATTAAAATAAGACAAGTAACATCTTTGGTGAACAATTGAAAACAACATTAGTATTACCTTTATAAAGTCGATATAAATGAACCGATGTTCAAATCTAAAATATCGGTTAAGAATTAAGAGAAAAATAAAGGTAATTAAAAAAAAACAGAGAACGGTATACAATCTGAATACAGCGGGACTGGTTGCGAAGACAGGATAAACGTATCTTGCTACTCATAGAACCAGTTTAATATACTCGTCAAAAAACAACCCCTTTTAGACACGACTCAATGGTTCAATACTTACTAAAGGGAGTTGTTCAAGAAAAACGATGAAAAAGGAGACAAATTACAAGCTTTTTTCTGCAAAAGAACCTAACAATTGCCTAAATATGGAACCAACAAAAGGCAATCGTGACAAGTAGTATTGGTTTTTTAAAGTTTTGCAGTGTCAAAAAAATTCTAAAAACATAAACTCTGTGAATCAACTTGCAATGAGGACAAGGTGAAGTAGTTACTTATCTCAGTATTATAAATTTAAAGAAATCAAAATTACATATGAATATATGTAGCAAAGTCCACATACCTTGCCTGGACATACCATTAAAACATTGCAATAGGGCTTATCAATCGTGTGGTGTATTAAATTAATAATGCATATTACAAAACAAAAAAATGTATAATCAAACGAAAGGTAAATGTATTGTTTACATTAACTTTGATGTGCAAATTATGTCTTACACTGACTTATAAATGTGAAAGATATAACAGTTTTAAAATTTACATTAAGCTGATAATGTGGTATGGGCTTTGCTCATTGTTGAAGACCGAACAGTGATCTATACGTGTTCATTTTTGTTTCATTTTGTTTCTGTCGGAGAGTTTTTATACATATTTATATATATCGTTAAATGGTTTTAAATTTCAGATTATTATTGTATAAAGAGGCAGTCGAAAAGAAAAAGATAGAAGACAATACTACTGAAGATGTTAAACTGGTATGTCGTGAAGCTATAATGTGATAAACACAAACTATCTTTAACAGTTCGGACGACAAATAACTCTGAAATATCTCATTCAGAACTCCAGTAGAAGACTGAATATCTAGTGTGTGTGCATAATATCTGTAAATAATCCATGATTTAAAATTTACCGCTATGACTTGTATAGTTTTAATTTTGAATAAACTGGTGATTATTTAATAAGTTTTGAAAAGCACGTGAATTCCGATTGTCCTTTCCCTCATCCGGTTCGGAGTAATGTCCATATTTTCGTCTCCTTTAGAATACGAGAAATACAGACAAAACAAAAATCCATAAAATATCATCTGACCTGCAAGTATCTAAACGTTCCTAACTGAAAATAAAATTGGTATAACAAGGTCACGTTTTTTTTATGATGGTTAAAAACGTCTTTACACAATATCCATCGGATGTCGGATGTGTACTGATTGATATTTTTGTCTTAGTTGCATGGTTGTTTTTATTATTTTTAATAATTGTTATTGGCTTTGAACTAACTGTCAGCTACTACGTGTACTCTCGTATCTGTTCTAAGTGTCCTTGATGTTTTCTGTTTTTAGTTTGAAATTTTATGTAGTATCTCTTTGATGAGCAGAGCCTTTTTCAACTGATTTTTATAGTTTGTTCTTATGTTGTTCTGTTTCACCACTATCCTAGGTAAGGGGACTTACAAACGTTGTTAACCTCGTCACAAATGACAAAATCTTTATAAGCCATCCTGTGGTTTAGTGGTTGTTCTTGGTTCAGGTTTGTTGTAAAAATAAAACGTAAATTGTTTTGTTATAGATTAGGCCCTTATTTTTTGGTTTGATTGATTTGGTTTTTTCTTATTATTCATGTCGGGGCTTTGATAGCCGTTTATGCGGTATTGTTGAAGGGTGTAATTTAACTACAGTTGCTTAAATCCAATTCATTTGAAATTTGGTAGAAAGCTCTCTCATTGGCAACCCATACCACATCTCCTTTTTTTAAATAAAAGACGATACAAATGTTGGTCATGATCAAAAGAAATAACGCAAAAGAAATTGACGAAGAACACTCATTTCAATGTCTTACGTGTTTATGTCTATACATCTTTGAGTTTCAGATGTATGGGTCGGAGTGTTTCTAGGGAAGATAAATCCAGTAAGCGTTTCGAGCGTACGAACTAAATCAAGTGCATATATACATCACATACAGCTTAGATAAACTGGTTTTTTTCTTTAAACATACAATTCTTCCAAACAAAATGAATTGACAATCTTTCATTTTGCAATTACGTTTTGGGCCCCTAAAAATTGAGATAAACAGCAGTTAACAAGAAAATGCAAAATTTGAGCATTATGGTAGTTTGAAGTGATTACAATTTATCTTTTGCAACAGTGCATCTCATCGGTAGAAATGCAGATGTTCTTTTGTGCATATAGTAGGTAAATATTAATCTCTAATTATCTTTGTATAACACACAACCTGGAACATTTATATACGCACACGTGTAATTTGGCCGTGCATTATGCGGACAAAAAATTGTAAGGTAACTGTTTATAATTTCATCTATTTTTTTCTTTACCACTGGAAATTGTAGTTTCGCTTTATTATACATGTCAAATAAAAACAAGTCCTCTGAATTGCAAATAAAAGAGCAATATGCAATCACTTAAATTGATGAATCTTCCAGTCTATTTGAAATCTGTATTTATTGAGTTAAGCGCATTACATTTGTGCCATTTTTGTTTTCCAAAATTCCATATTTATGTTGCATTCTGTAAATATTGACAATGCAATTTCCCATAGGAACTCCTTATATGGCTAAAACTGTACAACTTTTACTATGAAGTTTTGAAAAAAATCTTATCCCAGAATTGAAAGTTCATATGCACCACAATTTTTTTCAAAGGTCAAAATATAGGGCTGTGCAGCAATTTTCAACTTTATATGTCCTGAACTTCTCGTTGTTTAAACTTTTGTTCTTCACTACCTCTACCTCGAATGAAAGATTAGCACATATTTCAATATAAACAATATGTACACGTATATTTACTGGTAACATTCCCAAGTTATGTCTCTGTGAGATGGAACACAAAAAGCATAACTGGGAACCAGTATTTTAACAATATCTGCCAAAAAGAGGCGTGTTTTGAGAAAAAGCTGTATTTACAAAGTGCAACCTCTAACGGCGCCACAAGGTTATATATCATTTGCTGCAAAATCCAAATCTACATTTTTGCAAGTATAGCAGATGAGGTAAAATTTACCTTGTGTCCTTAATAAGAAATATTTTGTAAAATATTTCCCAATGAAAATTAAGTGAACATTACTTTCAAGTTTTGTTCCACAGCAGACTTATAATGTTGCTTTAGTTTATAAAGCTTCGAGCTTTTTTTCTTTATGTCGAGCCTGAGAATTTTGTTGCAAAAGTGAGACATAGCGATCTTACATTACATCTGCGGCGTCAAAAAATATTTACCCTGTGGTTAAAAGTTAAAAAGAAATTATTAAATTTCTTTAACTATCATGGATTTCTACTAAATTTGGACCGAAGCTTGTTTATGACCATAACATAGTTTTCAGAATTATTATTATTTTTAAATCCTATTATCCGTATTTTACTTATTAATGGACTTAGTTTAACTCCAAGTTAACACAATATACAGTCTGCAGTTACAGTTTTCAAAACTTTTGGAATCGCATTATAGATCAGGCAATCTTTCGTTCTAATAATATGTCTTTTTTTTAATTGTAATAATGTAACATCGATTCGGTGACCAATTCGTGATGGTGACAATAAAATTTGTGAAATAGCGTATAGCAGACCTTGTGCACGTGTGGCATAGGTATTGCATAGGTATGGCAGTGTTTCAAGTGATGCAGCTATGTTAATATGAAAACAGGCCATATATAGCAGTTTAATTTGCTATATGATATTCAGTAACTCACTTGACATGGGCTATTAAGCGCAGGGTTTACACAACATCAAATAACTCGCTTCTTCAAAGTGTAATTATGACAATTTATCATTTTTTATTGACTTTGTAGCACCATGTGTCATTTTATACTTACTATGGTTAGAATGAATCTAGAACTTAGACGGGTCAATGAATTATTTTACCTTGTATACTAACAAGATCCATTAGGTTCTTGATCCAGTGATACATGTGCCGACTTATATTAGCTTATTTTAGTTTGATTAACACCATCGTTTATTAAGTGCCTCTTATTACACGTGTCAATATATATATATATATATATATATACGTATTGAGAATATTTATTCATAATTACATGTACTAACTCTACGGTACAATAACAATATATGCTTTATGAGCTATATGGGCTTTGCCCATAGTTGAAGGCCTTACGGTGACATATAGTTGTTAATTTCTGTGTTATTTTGGTATCTATGGGAAAGTTGCCTCATTGGCAATCATACCACATCTTTTTTTTTTATATTTAAATGTACTGAAAATAGTTATATTAAGTGAAATTATAACGTATCATGTATATGTAATTGTGATAAATTGACCTTGATATCAGTATTTATATTTACTGTACTATCAATAAGGCTGTGTATACATAACAAAGTTATAGCAAATAAACATTTGAGTAAATGCAGTATCGTTTAGGTTATGAATAAAAACAACATATTCTTTGAAAAAAAAGAAACCTTTAGCATCATTATATAGAAAAAAAGCTGTAGTTTCAGTTATACATTTGTTCTGTCTAAGGCATATGCAAGAAAATTATAACTACCGATCACCGGGTAGAATATACAATTAAGAGATGTGGTATGATTGCTAAAGAGACAACTATCTACAAGAGATACATTTTCATAATATTTTATCATCTGCGAGTCCAAAAGACGCACGGCGAATGCAGTCATAAGGGCTTTATTGTGTTACGATCAGCTGATATTTTTCTGTATAAATTTTCTTTGTGTAAACAGTACATGTAAACGATTGGTGAATGTGATATTATTAGGTCAAACGTATCAGCGTAGGTTCATACTTTGCATTCAGCGGTATGTACAGATCAAAGAGGTACGAAAGATAATAGAGAGACAGTCAAACTCATAAATAGAAAATAAACTGACAACGCCATGGCTAAAAATGAATAAAAGTAATCCTGGGTCAAGGTGTAACGTTAAATAAATAAAATATAAATCATTTGACGTAGATGTTAGCAACTACATATGTACTACTTTAGTCGTGATTTTCTATTTTATGACAGCTTCATGACGATACGTTAGGGTAACCTATAGACAACAATTCAATGTTCTGCTAATACACATAGGAGAGACACGATATACATTTTTTATTCGAAAGTATACTTTACAGAAACATTGTTCTGAGTGATTGCAAAAGACGTGCGACAGATACAAGATATACAATATATCATAAAGAAGGTGTGTTTATAATATATTGTTTAAAATCAAATTCTATAAAACAAAAATAAGTTTTTAGTTAAAAAAAGTAAAAACACAAATATACCGAACTCAAAGCAAAATTGAAAACGGTAAGTGCTTATCAAATGGCAATTCAAAAGGTAAATATATATAGGAAGGTATGGTATGAGTGACAATGAGACAACTCTTCACCAAAGTCACAATTTATAAAAGTAAACCATTATAGATCAATGTACGGTCTTTAACACGGAGTCTTGGCTCACACCGAACAGCAAGTTATAAAGGGCCCTAAATAAACCCACACCAAACGAATGGAAAACAACTGTCATTTTCCATATATTCCCATACCTTCGACTATGACATATTTGGTGACTGATAATTCAAAAGAGCCCCAGTAATTGAATGGGAAAGGTTTCCCCTTTCAAAATATTTGATTTCCTCAGTGTTGCGCAATCTTTAGTTTTAAAATGTTTTTTGAGTTTGATGATCTGGTGTTTCTTGTACCGTCTTATTCTTTTCTCATACACTTAGTGTGGTTGGTCCTTCGTCAACTAATAGCCATGTGGTGAGACTGGACCTCTGTGAGATGCCTGTATGTTGAACCAGCCTATGTGTTTGTCTCATTATTATTGTTTCAGCAGTCTCGTGTTACAGTCCCTTTCGATTTAATTTAAATGCTGAATATACACAGGTAGACAGACCGTCCTCGCATGTCAAATTTTTACCCCGTAGAAATTTTTATAATTCAACATTTTGACCCCGTAGAGATTCTCGTACGTCAACAGTTTGACCCCTTAGGTTTTTCGTACGTCAAAATGTGTACCCCGTATATACAGACACAGCCTACCGGTCTATATTTTGATCCCGAAGAGATACTAAAACTAAGTCACATCAACGGATAATAATCAACAATGAAATTATCATCATTCTATTTAAATTAGTATTTTACATATATGATCACAATGATTACTGAAATGTCAAACAACATGAATATTGTTGGAATATAAGTTTTAGATTTTTCAGGTAGGTTTTTTTTTAATCTAAAATAATATATGTATTATATCAAAACGTTTATAGGGAGGACAATTATCTAAATCAATGAAAGCAAACAAAACTTCATACAAGGCAAACGTAATGACCTATAATGTGAAGATTGTAATTATCAAATAAAATTTGTTGCATAAGTGCACTAGATGTTCTAATGCAAAACCACTAAATCGTTAGTTTCAAACTTAAAAAAAGAAGAAACAATGAAAAACGATATGCAGTCTTTTTTCAATCAACACTTTTGTGTAAATTATCTTCAGTTTATTTTCGATTTAGGAGTTTGACTATCCCTCTGGTCCCGTTCGTCCCTCTTTTTTTCTTTTTAGCATTTGTTTATAAAGAGTTTTACAGGATAAAATCCAGACCAACTTCAATTAACATGATTAAGTATAGTTATTAAATGTATAGATAAATATTCCTACAAGACTTCTTTTTTAATTTAAGAATTAAAACAAAATGTCTGACCAAATTGAAAATGGAATACTAAAAGCAGAAAATGAAAATTCAGTGCAACGTTTAACCTGTTGCCAATTTGTTTTTATTACTTTTCTAGTAGAAGATAACTGAAAGATGACCGAACAAGTGAAAAAGGGCAAACCTGCAGCGCAAATCGAGGAATCAGTGCAACGTTTAACATATCGCCATTTTCTCATGCCAATCATAATAATTTTGATGATTTATGGAAATGTTGTTCTGGGTACTGCTGAGACGCAGTATGGATATTATGCTGTTCAACGACAAAAAAATATCACCAGTGTTGTATCTGATTCCCGCCAATCATTATGTGAAGCGAATTCTTCATCTATCCGTTTCAAACAGCAACAAGAAATACAGTCAATAACTGCAAACTGGAATGCGTATTGCCATTTGGCTCAAAGTATTCCAGTGCTTTTAATGTCTTTATTGGTTGGATCATGGGGAGACAAAATTGGACGCAGAGCAGCATTAATTGTTCCTACATTTGGTTTGTTTTTTAAGGCAGCTTTTTTCGCAATAGCAATAAAACTTGAGTGGAATATTTACACATTTATTATTGCTTTTTTTGTTGATGGATTATGTGGCATGTGGATAACTTTAATAGCTGCTGCATATTCTTTTGCTGCAGATTTGACTAAATATGGAAAAAGTCGATTATTTGGAATTATCATGATTGAATTAACACTTGGAATGGGTGTAACCATAGGCGCTTTAAGCTCAGGCTATGTGATTAAGTATTTGGGATTTTTTTACGGATCTGTTTTAATTGTTGGTGTTACTTGCTTTATTGCTTTTCTTATAATATTCCTTCCAGAAAGTGTACAGACTACAGAAAAATTAACAAGTATTTCTCAGATAGAATATCTAAAAAAATCAATATCATTTTATACTAAGAATGATCCTTTGAGATACAAATATATTATCCTGGCAGTCGTTTTTGCCCTTAATGTAACACCAGCTATTGGTAGAATTAACGTTCAATCGTTATACGTTTTAAACTCTCCATTTTGTTGGAATGCTGTGCTTATTGGACTGTTTGGAGCATTAAGAAGTTTTGTCCAGATGATAGTCGGTGTAGGGCTTTCTCGTCTTGTGTATAAATGTATGTCAAAGAGAGCTATGATTATTCTTGGATCCATATCTGCAATCGCTTATTACCTGGTGACGGCAGTTGCTGTCAACGATGTAATGATATTTATCGGTAAGTATAAAGAAATCTAAAGTTTTGATAATATTTAAAATTAAACAAAACACTATTTGTTTAATAGTTTTAAAAATATTTCAATGATTTATGCCAAGTAAATTTTTGCATTCCTGACGACTTGTACGGCAAAGGCATCCTCAAATGAATAGGGTTCATTGTTTGAGGACAGATGTGAGTGGAACCGAAAAATATAAAACCATGACATCAAGTTTTCTGTTAATCTCTCTTTTATTAAACTTATTCAAATCATCATGCGCAATGCATATCTTGGACATTAGTGTCATTTGCATCGCCTTATCTGTTTGGCCTTTCTTAAAAGCTGTGGACTGCTTCGCCCTTACCTATTTTAAGGTAGTATGGGTGTACATATGGTTGTTGATTTAGTATTAGAAATGAAGTATTTTAGTTATTGACATACAATGGATTTACTTTAAGAGTGTGCGTTATAGGGTGCCTGTGTGAAGATGTGCCAAGATTGGCAGAAGATATAAAATAAAATAAAAATGCATTTTTGTAAACATTATATGTGAACATTGTGTAGCAAAACAAATCGTGTATATTGCAGATTGACAAAGCAAATAAGCACATATTAATAGTTGATATTTCAATATATTCAATCTCACGAACATTTTGATCGGAACAGAAATACAAATACATCATTTTCCGGTCTGTAATTCTTATCTCATTTAGGCCAATAGCTGCTGTTGTATTTTAGCCGCATCATAAAGCCACCAATCAGAATATATATGTGCTAACTAATTACTTCAAAATGGCGTGTATGACGACTGAAACTAATAGCTTCGTACCGTGATGCGAAGCAATAAATGGTGTGTTAGATTTTATAGTAAGATGTTGTTATTATTTGATCTGACAGTATATGAACTTTAACCGATAGTAAATTTCACAACCAGGCCTCAAATGCAGTTGATCTCATACAATGAAATATCATGGAATGCAAGGATCGTTACACGCACATATATTAGGTATAATCTAGTAAGTTACACGTTAGCTTTACATATAAAAGATTTATAATTTATTTTCAGCTCCAGCAGTTGGCTTATTTGGCTCATATCCGATTACTATAATACGGGCAATGATGTCCCAGTTTACCCCAAAAGATAAACAAGGTACATACATACAATAAAACTTGCTGCAATATATATGTATAACCTGCTATTACTATAAGATCCAACAAACATATGTCTTCTTTTAATTTACCATTACGTCATTGTAATAGTGCAGTGTTTTAGGTCTAATATTAAATCGGAATAATACACAAAACTGAATAAACTATAAATAAAAATAGTAAATTTATCATGAGTTATTTCGATTTTAACGAATATTGATCAATGTTATGTGTACAGTCGCTTTTTTTAAATCGTTGCTGAAATATTCTTAAGTAACATGCAATCATTGAACGTCAAGGGGAGTATGGTTTATTTCTAAAGAAAAGTACTTTGATCTCCATTTGATAAAAACAAAAATTGCCCAAGCAGTTAATTGACAAAAACAATCCTGAAGCCAGTTTTTCCTCAAACCTCTTGTTGATCCACTTGTGTTCATGCATATATATTACCAATATTACAGGTGCAATGTTTGGAAGTTTAGCTGCTATTGATGCTGTATGTTCTTTGATTGGATCTGTAGCATCAAATGTACTTTATGGTGCAACAGTTTCAATATATACAGGACTTATATGGCTTGTATTTGGTGGCTTCCATTTGGCTGGCTTATTATTATTTGGGTAGTGTATCTTTCTATAAAGTATCATATTTAAATGTTTACATTGATTAAGTTGACAGAAATATACCGATATTCATATCTATCTAATTGGGAAGGAAGTGAAAAATAAATGATTTTTTTTTTTAAATGATAGAATCGCATAAAATCCGAAAGCAGTGAGACCGAGTGCGTCGTCAGAGTAAGCTTCCCATGCTATGCATTTCTGCAGTATATAATATTCCAACAACAAAAATGCAATTGCCTCAATAACGAAGCGCTAACATGCCATCTTTAATTTGGTGATTATAAAAATGTAGCGTCAAACAAATTCTTAAAACATAGACGCTATAACTTAAGTTGAATGACAAAAAACGTATCCTTATTATAAATTTGACTACATATAAATATGTGTAACAAAGTCCACATACCTTACCTGGATCTATCCTTAAAATTTTGCAATACAGCTATAAGTTATCTATCGTTTGCATGAATTAGATTAATAATGAATATTTGTACAAAAAAATACGAATATCATATCAAATGAATGGTAAATGTATAATCATTGTATTCTATTATGAGGTGGAAATTATGTCGCGCACTGACTAATACATACAAAGATATTGACTAATACATATAAAGATATAATAGTTTTAAAATAAATATATACCAGTAGTTGACTATGTGGTATGGGCTTTACTCATTGTTTTAGGACGTCTGATTACCTTTAGCTTTTAATTGATGTGTCTTTGTCTTTGTTGGAGAGTGTTCGAATGCCACATCTCCATTTTATAAATGTACTTTACATTGATTTTTATTTCAGATTGTTATTGTATAAAGAAGCAGCTGAAAAGAAAAACGTTGAAGACAATACAACGGAAGATGTTAAACTCGTATATGTCGTGAAGCTGTAATGCGGTTATATAATACTTTCTTAAACATTTCGGACGAAAAATTAATATATGAAAACAAAATATCCGGATTGTTTCATTCAGAACTCCAATAGAAGATAGACTTCGCAATAGCCACATTCTTGTACATTAATTTATGTAAATAATCTATGATTTATAAGGAACCAATATATCTTGTGTTGTTTGTCGAACTACCAGTTTTTATATATATATATATATGAATACATTTTTTTACATAAATAATGCCGTTAGTTTACGGTGACCTATAGTTGTTAATGTCTGTGTCCTTTTGGTCTTTTGTGGATAGTTGTCTCATTAGCAATCATACCACATCTTCTTTTTTATATAACTCTGTGATCAGTGATCATTGTAATAGCATCTACAGTGCAACACTCTTCAATTTTTGATTAAGTTGGGATTATTTAGGAAAAAAGCACGTGAATTCCAACTGTTCTTCCCCTTTTCAGTTTGGAGTAATGTCCATATTTTCGTCTCCTTTATAATACGGGAAACAGTAACGAACCTGTATTGGTCTAAGATAAAAACTAAGGATTTCAAACAACATCTCACTTCAATTTTCGCAATTGAAAATAAAATTTGCATCAGGTCACTTTCCTTTTGACTGTTAAAGACGTCTTTAAAAAATCAATCGGGTAGTGATGATGTGTACTGATTGATACTTTTGTCTTAGTCATTAGTTGTTATTGGCTTTGAACTAGCTGTCAATACTGTGAGTATTATCATTTCTGTACTTTTTGTCTTTTTGTTGTAAGGGATGAGGAATGGATATATACCCTGCAATGTCCTGTGTTTTGTCTGATGTGTACATGTGTCGTAGTATCTGCTTGACGAGTTGATATGAAGAAGATGTGGTATGATTGTCAATGAAACAACTCTCAACAAGAGACTGATTTTTGGGGAAAGACGGCTTCAAGCCGTCAATCCCCTATGGGGTTGACCAGAGTGACACTCCCTCACATCATTCATTTTGTTTTTATACATGTTATAGTGTGGAAAACCCCCAACAAATCTTACTTAGATTGAGGGAAGGAGACCCAGAAATGAATAGTTTGACTTTAAACACTCTTTTTTACACATTTCCCTTATGTTTCTCACGAAATTATCGTATCTTGAACTCTCCTTTACACTATTTACGTTAATTTTACAATCCGGAAAAATTAGTATGACGAGATATTCTAAATATATCCAACCAAGGATTTGTATAGCTATACAAATCCTTGATCCAACCTACATTGTATTTTATAGTGACGTCATTCTTGGAAGAAGCAGGGATATCCTTCACCAGTTCACTGGTTATTTAAATCATTCTTAGAGATCGTGCACTAATTACAAATTTGTATTTGTTAAATCTAAACATAATATTGTTTATTGTAGATGATTAAAACATCAACATACAATACTTTAATTTGTAGGTCAACAACTTTCAAAATGAAAAAAGATCGTGGGGTTACATGAGACAGGGGAAATAAACGATTTTATTACTTTTTTCGGGTCTCACTAATCAGAGACAAGAAGCGTTAAAAAGCGACAAGAAGCGTCAAGAAGACTATTCAGCGACAAGAAAAAATATTCTTCTTGTCGCTTTTTGTCGCTAAAATTCTTGTCGCTAATTAGTGAGACCACTTTTTTCTGTAAAAATTCTGGGAATCGTCCTCCAATTCAGGAGCACCTCAATTGATGAGTAATTATCCACTAAAATAAAAATTAATGTATTTAAACACTTCAAATGTGACATTTCATTGGATTAGTAGTCGTCTATTAAAACTAAATTTTTGTGTACCTACATAATCATTGTAATGGTAAAAAAAAAAAAAAAAAAACATATTTATTATTTACAAATATTTCAAAATTAAGATTTGGAAACAAGCTTCACACAGTTTACATCACTCATATTGTTTTTTATTAGTACCTGTTTCCCTGTGATGAGAGTTGTAACTCGGAACTTTAACAATGGAAATTTAAAACATAATTGATTTTTCAGTCCACACTTTCTAAAGAAAAAACTTAAAAATCCAAGAGTACTGTCACAAAAAATGGAAAATGGCCCTAGCCTGCAGTTTAGTGATGCACAATCAAGATTTCAAAAAATATTGTAGTTGTTGTGAAATGACCGAATTCAGTTGAGTTTTAGATAATTAGCTATCAACTTTAATCAAATGTTTAGATTTAGAAGATGCAGATCTCTTCCATTGGTCCAAATTGAATCCTAAACTAAGGAAATGAAATTACATAAACAACAATTGATTTCAATATTGCCAACCTTTCTACATGTTCTAGCTGTTCTCTTTTTCATTCTTCATATGAAAACTATCAAAAGATAACCCACCCCCTTTCCAAAAACATAATTAAATAGAAACAAGGGCCGTCTTTCCCCTCAGAGCTATTCAGCTCTTTGATTATGTTGTGCTGTTTCACCACTGTCCTACGTAAGAGAAAGGTTGGGCTCTCACAATGTGTTTACCACGCAACATTATTTACTATCCTTAACAAGCAGGAGTTAAGTTAAGTTGTTGTCTTTCGATCATGTCTGTCGTATTGCTGTTTTATTTTTTCGAAAATTAGGCCTTTATTTTTTTTCAATTAAATTTTGTTTATGCCGGATCTTTTTATAGCCGACTCGACGGTATTGATGAAGGCACCTTTAGCTATAATTGCATGAATCTCCTTCATTTGAACTTTGGTGGATATATTACTCATTGGCAACCATACTATATCCCCTTATTTCTATATAAGACTATAAAAATCTTTGTCATGTTCGAAAGAAACTATGCAGTAGAAATTCACGACAAATATTCATTTCGAAGTCTTACATGTTTATGTCTTATACATCTTTTGATTTCAAATGCTTGGGTCTGAGTGTTCTTGGTGAAGGTTGAACCAGTGAAGAGTCCGAACGTACGAACTAAACAAAGTCTTGAACATATATGTATCACGCAGAGACTTGTGTTTCCTTTTAGCATACCATTCTCTTAAAGAAAATTGAATTGACAATCTTTCATTTCCCAGTCACATTTTGTTTCCCTCTTCCCTCTAAAAAAATCAAAAATATAACGCAGATTTGAGCACTATCATAGTTTGAAGTGAATATATTTGACCGTTTGCAACAATGCACTGTGTAGAAATGCAAATTTTCTGTATAAGTTGAAAACAGAAAAAAAGAGGTGACGAATCGAAAGAAGTCAACTTTTCTACAGTAAAGAGGTAACAAAAATGAGGTTTCTCTTTCAAAAAAAAACCCGACGGACGAACGCACCGATTTAAGGACGGACGAACGGACTTGACAGACAGATATTCCCTATTATATTCTTTCAAATTCCTTTTTTAGGTCGGAATTAAAGCAAGATTTCTTTAAAATGCCGAAGGTGAAAAAATAAGATCTTACAATTACACCATCACATTAATTAATCTCAGTTATGCACTACTGTTTTTAAATCAACAGAATATATTAGCTTGAATAGATTATCTTTTCTTTTATATTTTAAAATGACACCACGCATTTCTTATCGTATCTCAAGTTTGTTGATCTTTGTTTATTTTGTATTTCAAAATCGATCACCGTTATCTATTGACCTTTTTAAATTTAGATTTATATGCACGTTTTAGTAAAACTTTTGATTCAGGAAGTTTACTCGTTGGTCAATAATTATGGAAAAACAAGGAAATCTGCCTCCTCCGCCGCAGTATAGTCAAGGTAAGAACTAATATATATATTTTTATTTTTTCAAAAGATTCACGACTCTGCGACACTCTTTGTCATTAATTAATAGGAAGTTTCTGCTAGACGTGATCAGTATTACACATGTAAATATGTGTTACAGTTAAAATAAAGCATCTGCTTGAGTAAATCGTCACTTATGAGTCTAATGTTGACGCGTCTATGGTACAAAATTATAAGATAGTTTTTAACTGACAGAAAGGTGACTCCTATATGTGTTGGTATAATTAGCTCAAGGAAAACAGTAAATACAATTTCTGGTTTGGAAAAATTACAAATTTATTTGACAGTTTTAGTTCAAATACTTTACATGTGTTTTCTTCAAACTGTTTTCATAACTGTCACTCTGACCGATTTTGAAATAGGAATGTTAAAGGTCTTATAAAATTATTTTAATCCAATCTGATGTGTAGATGCCTTCGCAACTCAGAAAACTCGCCATTGGTAGATGTGAAAGTTATTAATCAAATCTGTTAGTATATCAAAAAAGAAGTGACATGGTTGCCAATAATACAAGTTAACTCCGCACATGAGACCACATGACACAGACATTAACAACTATAGGTCATCGTACGGTTTTCAACAATGATCAAAAACCATACTTTAAAAACTTGGTTATCTAAATTGTTGAAAACAATGAGGATAAAAACATCTGTTTTGCAGTTTACGGGTACAGTAGCTGCATGTGCATATAAAAACTTATTGAGTCGATATTTATTGATTAAACTTAGGTGATACTTAAATAAAGTTATGTGATTGACACCTTGTAATGGGTCCTTAACAACTCTTAACTGCAGCAAGATGGCAGATTATCAGCACAAGAGAAGCAGGGATGCCGCTGTAACAACTGCACGTATTGTTGGTCATCACCATTCCACTATTATAAGTCGTTTTGAGAATAAAAATCAGGCAATAAACGCTGTTAAAGACCTTCCGAGATAATGAAGATCCCCTATACCATTTGCTAGAGAAAATCAAGCATAATGAATGTTGGTCAGAAGAAAACCCATTGCATACAAGACAATCCTAAAAAGAGAGTGGTGGCCATACAGGAGCCTTTTTACACGAACTGTTCGAAATCAACTCATTGCTACTGGTTATCGTGCGAAAAGACCATTTTGGAGACCTTTGCTAACGAACAGACATAGTTTTCCGTATCCAATATAGTGCAGAGCTCGCCAAAGTTGGAAATTAGCATCGTGGAGGAAGATCAAATGTTCAAATGGAATTCGTTTCATCTTCCTTGGCCCGATCGTAACCCGGATTTGAACCATATCGAGCATATATGGGACACTATTGGGAAGAATGTGCGCAAAAGGGCATCCCAGTTCAAACACATCATGAAATAAACAATGCCCATCATCAGAAATGGTTGCTTCTACCTTAGCAATAAATTAGTCGATTTATGGCAGGAATCAGAAGACGTTAAGATGCGGTTATCCGTTTGAATGGAGGCTGCGCACAAAGTACTAATTCCTTGGCGTATAACGATTAACCATGATGTTCGACTACAGTGAAAGTTGTAAAAAGGATTTTTTTTTGTACAAAAAACACTTCATTTTGTTATTAAAATTGTGGTTATATAAATCTTTTTTTTTTAAACATTTTTTGTTCGTTTCAATGCAAATGTTATCATAAACTATGTTTCAATAATATTATACACATGTTTTATTATATTTCATCCAAAACAAGAGGCTGATTTTTCAAGTTTTAAAAAATCAAGGTGTTGCAATTCTTTTTTCCATGTGTATATATAGACATGAGTTCGTTCATGACAATTTTACATTTTATTTTATCCACAACTTATGAGTTCACGAGTCATACATTGATTCGGGTAACCAAGATAAGAAAAGTGAAGACATACATTTGTATTTCCAGCGATTATAAGAAATGTCTTTTGTATAATGACTACCTGGTAAACACCAATAAGATAGTAACCTATGACAATCACACTATTTGTAAAAGTGATACATGTATATATTGTACGATATCATTTAAGATATGAAATTTGACATTAAGTCATTGTTGTCTCGCGACGTATGCGATACATAGGATTAGTATAGAACTATTCGACAGCTGTGATGGAAATTATTTGTATTTCATAAATGTCTGTAATATTTTTTCTGTCTATTAAGAAATACCATCAAAAATGTGGCGCACACTGAATAACTAGCGAACAAACAGAAAAAAATATTAGTCATTCCTTAATGTTGAATTCAAAATTCCATTCCAACCTGGAGTAAATCATGAAAAAACGTTCATGACGTCACGGTCACATGACAAAATTATTTCTATGAGCTGATAGACAAAACACTGGCTGCCAATCAGAATACGCGTTTCATTTAAATTTAAATTATAAAGCTTTATATTTCGGAAGGTAGAAGAACTGGTATGAGTCATTTCTTGTTTGTTTGTACCTTATGTTATCAAGTTTTCGTCTGTGACTTGTCCATTGTCCTTGACCTTATTATCATGGTTCAGTGACTTCTTGAACAAAAACCTTTTTTAAGTGAATTTTTCACTTCTATTGAGTAAAAAGAAGACAATTATTGGTGGATTCCTTGCTACGTTTACATTTGTACATGCCCGTCAGACATATTTCATCTGAACTACATGTATAAGCAATAGGTGAACTATACTTGGTTATTGAATGGTTTGTCTAGCAGTTCTCAACCGACCTTAAATTCCTTTTCATTGTTAATTGGTTAATGTTAATTTTTTGTTGTTCGTTCTTTTTTTCAAGTACTGTAAGTAATTATAGATCAACTATGTGAGGTACATGAATGCTTATGTGGTGTTTATTACTACCCCGCATATATCATCTGACCTTTACCTCAATTGGTTCTTTGTTTTGCAACATATCTCTCGCCTGGAGACATACAAGAATTGGTCCGATGTTTAAAATAAATTATTATGTATAATATCTTGCTGCAGGAGGACAACAATCGACAGTGGTCATCACATCGCCAGCAATGTTAGGACCACAGTTTCGGGAGGTACCAGTCCGAACACAATGTCCAGCCTGTCAAGCTGATATAATGACCTCTACACGATATGAAACTGGTACACTGACCTGGATTAGCATTGGCGTTTTATGTTTGTTTGGGTAAGACAAAAACATCGATAACGAATGTTCCTTTTTTTCTATTTGGGGTTATATAGGTTGATTTCGTCGATTACGTATTAACATTATGGACATTGTCTTACAACAACTATATAACAATAAAAAAACGAGTTTCAAAGGATAACTAAATCCTGCTCCCCTACTGGTACCCATTATTTTGATCATGACAAGTTAAAATTCGTGTTTTGTATGTACATGAGATCTTCTTGAAAACTGAAAAAAATAATTTGAAAATATAACGCTCAGATGTCGTTGCAAGAAAATGTTTTGACTGGAATAATTAGAAATTCACCAAGTATTTTGCATAGCCAATTCTGTTTTTATACTAATCAAAATACCAACAAATTTCTAGAAATAGGTCCAAATGATGAAAAGAAAATTTATTAGTTTTTTGCTCATTGTTGCTATTCCTCTGATGGGTATGAGATGCGCAACAATGGCTTAGATGTATGTGAAATCTAAACCATAAGATATGATTTTGATCAACATAAATTATTTTTCAGATGTTGGTTTGGGTGTTGTCTCATTCCCCTCTGTGTTGACCCCTGTAAAGATGTTGTGCACTCCTGTCCAAACTGTAAGCAGATGGTTGGAAAGTACAACAGGATGTAACGATCGTTGTTCAATGTCACGTGACATTCTACGTTAGAAAATTAGTTGTTTTCTTTTTTTATTATTCTTTTTAAAGAATCATTGCTACATGATATATAAATTTTAATTGATCTGTGATACAAACATTTTAAACTATTTGTGTTCTCTTCTTACTGTTTTACTTTATGTTGACATCCGTTGTTACATATTTGTATATAAAAGGTAATACTATTGCAAAAAACGTGTTTATTCTATGCCATTGTATCCTTACAATCATGCACAAACTGCTATTAAATGTCTTGTACGTATCAAAATATACATTATGTAAAACACTCTACTTTTTAATATATGTCTCTTTGTGATTCAGTCTACAATTTATCATTCATACAACTTCTAGGTTCATAATCTCGCACTAGTTCCTTTTGTTATAACTGTAACTAAAAAGTAAAAAGTCGAGTAAGCTAATATGCATTTTCAAAAACACAAAATTTAAAGTTTATTAAAAACATGAAACGAGGTAAAAATACAATAAGTAAAAAAAACGAACCCCATAAGTCGAGTAAAACTACAACTCATATGTGTGCCCAAAATTCAACGCACGAGTTTACTGAAATATAGGGTTTTTTTTTCTATTTTCAGCAATGCTTTACAGTTTCTTTTATTTTTTATAAGAAGTTTCCGAAACTAATGTTTAAGACATTTCGTGTTTTAGATTTCAAAACTTTTTCATCGGAAGAGTATATTTTTATCGTACATTAGTATTGATCAATTACTGCACCTTAAGTATATTTAAATTAGTTATAAATAAACCTACGTGTACCTTTCATATTCGCCTAATAGTACTTTTTCCCATAACGAGGCTTAGATCTTTTCCCTGTATATCTATATTCTGGACTGGCATTTTGAGGTTCACTTTTGTACCTAACAAATGATAAAATGTATTTGTCTGTTGAATCATTTACAGTGATAATCGGGTTTTTTTTTTTTGTTCGTATCTTTTAATTGCCTTTGAACAAGAGAATGAAGAGCACATAACATATACTACGTTATCACCCCACTTCCGGGTAAGTTTCTAAAAGAGTTCAACAGCAAAGAACGAAAATAAGTTTATTATCATGTTATGTATACTGCCACAAGTGCAGCATAATCCGCGTACTCTACCAGAGAACCTGATACCACATCTGATTTTTTGGTGGTCTTCGTTTTGATCAATTTTTAGTTTTCAATATTGCGGTAAAAAACTGTTTTTGACATGATATTGTCAGTTCGTTTTCGACTAATGAGTTTAAATACCTATTTGGTATAGCACACCTCTCTTATACGAGTATAACATGGTATTGTTCATTAGCAGGTTTCTTAAAACTCAAAACAAGGAAGTATTTAAGAAAAAATATAAGGGAATGTGAGGTTTTTACAAAATCGAAACATCGTCTTTTTTTGTGTTGTTTTTTATCAATTGAAATATATAACATATTTTTGTTTGTTTAAATCAATATGTCGGTGCCTTAATTTAGAAGATACACATGTCATTTTTTTAATGTTAATTAATTATACTACATATCTTTTGATAGTGTAGATTTTTTAGTTCTTTTCTCAACAATCTCTTAATTAATACTATTTTTCAAAAATATTTTTTACCAGTTTAATTTATCAGACATTTCTTGAACTTGCAATCGTGCATTATTCCTCTCTGCTCTGTATCTGGCTGCATCACTCTCTATTTGGCCCAGATACTGACTTCCGCTTCCTCTAAAGTGATACCAAATGTTGAGTTATAATTTATTAAGAAAATAGAAATAAAATAGATCAATAGATTTGTTTTGAAATGTCTTCAGACTTTATAGTGGTCCTTGTGTTTTAATGAAAACAAACAAGCAAATCAGTAGTTCAAAATCAAACAATAATCGTTATTATTTATTATATATTGTATAATTATTATATTTCAAATGAAAGGAGAACAATTCAAATGTATGCGACAATTTTCACATGGTCACAATAACATGAATAGATCATGGATTAGTTTGTGAAAACTTGCGATAAATTAAAACTGTTATTTCTTTAACCTAACGTTTAATGGTTTAGTTTTAGTATGAGTCCATAAAGACGATTAGTCTTCTTTTAAAGCAACTTACTTGTTCATTGCGTGGCATATGTTTTCATACACGCCTTGTAGATGTTCATATTGTTTCCGTAGCTGATCATATTCTCCATTTTTGTTGTTAGGTCTGGTAATTCTACATTATTGAAAACGAAAATATGGAAAATTATAAGACAAACAAACAAAATGCATGAGCTGTCGTGCTCAGCATTCCCAGCTAGTTATTTTAAAAGACAGTAAATACACCTTTGGTTTCTCAAGACTCAATTTTAAAATATCGGGAAATTATATACATGTATGAAATAACCAATAATCGTTGCAAACATCTTTCAGCTCATCATTGTTTAACTGCTGAATTTAAATTTAAACTGTTCAGAAGTTTTAAAGAAAAGTGTAACGAAATATAATATTAAAAATTCAAATTATTATACTAATCAAAAATTTATTGTCTGAATAAATATAAATATTGTTTCCCATGAACCGCGCTTTCATGAGGTTGACCAATTATTCTGAATAATACTGTAGAAGTGTGCATATCTTACATACTTCAAAAATTAAAGAATCGGCAAACAAAAAGTAGAGATCTAATAGACAAAATTAAGTGCTCTGGCGTTACAGCTCATCACTCTCATGTCGCACGTGACCAACATATATGATCTTTGTAATCTGTTTTATAAGTATCATTATACCTCGAGCTCTGTAGAGCAACACATAACACGGATATAACTATAAGAAATGTCTAACAATGCTGTGGAGGTTTTTACCTCGAGCTCTGTAGAGCAACACACAACACTGATATAACTCTAAGAAATGTCTAACAATGCTGTGGAGGTTTTTACCTCGAGCTCTGTAGAGCAACACACAACACTGATATAACTCTAAGAAATGTCAAACAATGCTGTGGAGGTTTTTACCTCGAGCTCTGTAGAGCAACACACAACACTGATATAGCTCTAAGAAATGTCTAACAATGCTGTGGAGGTTTTTACCTCGAGCTCTGTAGAGCAACACATAACACGGATATAACTCTAAGAAATGTCTAACAATGCTGTGTCGGTTTTTACCTCGAGCTCTGTAGAGCAACCCTCGAGCTCTGTAGGGCAACACACAACACTGATATAGCTCTAAGAAATGTCTAACAATGCTGTGGAGGTTTTTTTTTATTGAAAAATTGTCCGTTAAACTATCAATACCTATATGATATAACTTACTGTTTTCCACTTCTTTCATTGTCCTTACAATACTTGAACCAGTAATCTCTGTTATCTTTATACCACTGAACTTCTTTTTCTAACCTCCCTCTAAAAAGAGACAATATACTTATGGTAATTAAACAACTTACCCTTTCAGAAGTCATGCATTCCTCTCGATTTCAATAGCACTCGTACAACATTATTATTTTAAGGTCTATCCGCTCATATTTTGTAATATAAGTGGCTAACTCAGCAAGGTTTATAACATGTATAGACATTGAATATGCTTCGTGATAATCTTCATAAATAATAGCGTTTACTGCGAATCTTATATTAACAAATATGGTGCACGGTGCAGCCTTCGTCAATGAGAAAATTACAAATCATATGAAAAGATATACAAGATTCAACACAATGTAAAACTTTTCAATAAAAAAACGGCCAGATTTATGAACTTAAATTTCATTTTTTTTTTATTAGAAATATGTTTAATTCATATTTGTTCTATAAAATGTAGAATTAGTCATCAAGTTTTTATCACTATGACTTAAAAGAACACATTTTTGTAAAAAGAAATAAGAATCATATGTTAACAGTTGTTTACTTATGGTCCAGTGGCAAATATTTCAGCATATTCAACATGATAACAAATTACTATTGATTCAACAGGTAGGTCTTGGAATATAGAGATCGAATAGGCAGTGCGGCGAATTTAGAATACCACTTGTAAAATGAGGGAATATTGGAAATGGCTCAAAATTAAGCCTCCTTGAAATAGGCCATACTAGTACTAGTATATACAAATGTACCCATCACGAAGAATTGTTCTGTAACTCACATAGAACGTTAAACTCTATAAACAAAGAATGGAAATTAAAGTTCCCATTTTGACCGGAAATGGCTGCGAATTTTTACATCTCGCACAGACAAACGGACTCTTCATTTCGGTAAAAACAAATGTGTTTACCAGTCGGTGGAAGACCAAGGTTACCATATTTCTAAACCCCAATCGTGTTTAGGAAAAGAAATTAAAGAGCGACTGACTTTACTTACACATCTTCAGAAAGATGATTATTTTCTTTTTCCAATTCCAGTATCTGTTCTTCTAAATCTTTTATAACTTTTTTCGTATTTCTATCAATAACTGGCGAGCCTTTCTTTTTTCCCTTACTGAAATGAATATATACAGTTTACATTTTACTGAATTAGACGCGCAATTTAAAAATTACCAGCAAATCTTTTCGATGGTTCAAGAACCAAATATAGAAAACCTATTGTAATGGTTGAAGAGCTCATACATACATATTACTATCAAAAGTGTAAATGAAGAAAATACTTATGTGACGATATGGCTTGGCTTTATTAGCTGTATTGTGGTAAAATCTATGGAACATAGAAGCTGGATCATTTCAAGAAAAGGGTTGAATGCAAATAAAATCAAATATATTTAGATTTGAAATATACATACTAGGTTTTAAAAAAAAGTTAGATTATATGTTAAATAGTTTGATTAAATCATACTGGAAAATGTATTGCTACATACTTTTTTCTATCATTTCGTATCAAAAGTTTGGTAAAGTTTTAGATTAATACCTTTCAAAACTATTAGAGCAAAATGAATATAACAGTACTAAAACATTAAGTTAATAATATATATTTGCCATTTACGTTTTTCAACTAAGAATCATGGTTTCACAGTTCTGAACTATAGTCTCAATCCTGCTTTTAAAAAAACATCCGCAAACGTACTTTCTTTTTAAAACAACCACTTTTATACAAATATTTCAGAAAGCAGAAACCCCTTTAATGTATGTCTGTGTTATGTGTTTTCTTTTGTGTTCTTATCTGCATTCGAATTCATTTAGTGTTCTTTCTTCCGATTGCTGTTGATGCGGGTATGTCTCTCCTTGTTCATTTAATACGGTAATCATTTTCATAATCATCACGTTAATTGAATAAATCAATTCACTAATTTTTTTTCTTTGTACCGTATACAAAGTATGTTTTTCCGTGTGCAAGATAAAAGAGGGACGAAAGATACCAAAGAGACAGCCAAACTCATAAATCTTAAACAAACTGACAACACCATGGCTAAAAATGGAAAAGACAAACAAACAACAGCACATATGACACAACATAGAAAACTAAAGAATAAACAACACGAACACCACCTAAAAACTAGGGGTAATCTCAGGTGCTCCGGAAGGGTAAGCAGATTCTGCTCCACATGTGGCACCCGTCGTGTTGTTTATGTGATAGCAAATCCGGTTAATTAATAGTATAAATCAGTAGGTCACATTCATGAGAGGGAAGGGGATTGTAGTTACGACGTTAACGTGTACTTATTTGTTTGTGAAATTACTTTTAAACTTTAAATCTTTAATCCACTTTTGTGTTCTTACCTATAGCTAGTCGTTCTATATACTTAAATCTTTAATCCACTTTGGTGTACTTACCTATAGCTATTCTTTCTATATACTTCATCTTCTTCATCAAAAGTTAACTGTTTTATACACTGATCTTCCTGTAAAAAAAATATGTTTAACCTGCAATTATTGGTTCCAAGCTCAATATGTTCGTGTTTTTTTATCTTTTTAATGTTCAAAATTTGTCTTGAGAAACTCTGTTTTATAGGCATTACTTCGCGGTTTAGCACCACTAAGTCACAATCGAATTGCTGATTGTTTTATTTACGCCAAATTTCAAAGCTGCTTTGATCGTAGAGTAAAGCACGTAAAAACCCCAAATTGAGCCATAAAGATTTACAGTCTGGTAGCATGCACGTCATTTTGTCTCTTTTGGCAATTATACCACAACTCTTTATATTTTTAATAGTGTTACACAAAGGAGATCATGGATTAAAAATGCAAACATTCAGATTAAAGATATTTCATTCTAAGATATGGCAATGCTTTAAAAAAAAAAAAAAAAAAAAAAAAAAAACCAACACTAACCATGCACGCTGAAATTGAAATTCAAAACAACGGTTTATACTTATTTACTAACCCAGTAGAAAGGTCATTAATTATACTTTATTGTAAAATTAGTTTTATTACAGTTATTGTTAGACTTACGCATAATGCATTTGTCATTAGAGATGGCGCGATATAGTCGTATGTTATCTGAGCCGGAGTAAAGCAAATACCAATCAATAATCATGGACTATGGTGCAGTCTGCATTGTACCACTGTCCCAGGTTAGGGGGTTTGTGATCCCGATAAGATGTTTAAACCCGTCACATTCTGTATTTATGTGCCTGTCTCAAGTCAGGATCTTGTACTTCTTTGCAATTGGTTGTCGTTTGTTTGAGTGTTACATATTTACTTTTCGTTCATTTTTGTACACGAATAAGGCCGTGTTTTCTCGTTTGAATTGTTTTACGTTGTCTTTTCGGTGCCTTTATATAACTGACTATGCAGTATGGCCTAGGCTTTGCTCATTATTGAAGGTCGTACGGCGAACTATAGTTGTTTATTTCTGTGTCATTTTGGTCTCTTGTGGAGAGTTGTCTCATTCGTGATTGACAATCATACCACATCTTCAATTTTTATGTTGTAGTAATAACGATAATAAAGATACTTTATCCAGAAGCAATACAACTTATAGAATATACATTTCTACGTTAAGGTATTATACATTGATTATAATATATCTGAAAAGTTATATACATATTTGGAGTAAAACTTGTGTATGACCATCATTCTTTCCCTGTGCGCCACTAGAATCATATTCAAAACAGTGTGGTCCTGGCCATTGATTGACGACCTAAATTATCCCATTGACTGGGACAGATAAGGTGAACGTTTGTCGGTAACGACCATTGCTCACTTCTTACTTATTATGGAATTTAAACTGTGGGGTCATCAAAGGTTCTTAACGCCTCTAATAATAAAACAATTCGAAAAACAAATCAGGAATAACCTTTATGTTTTGATTTATATTATTTATATAAATCAACACATTGTATTATTCCGGACTCGTTTTTCGAATTACTTTATTTAGGTATTGAGAACCTTTGGTGACCCCACAGATTCAGTGTCTTTAACAAGTACATAGTGAGCAGTGGTTGTTACCGACAAACGTTCACCTAATCTGTGCCAGTCAATGGGATAATTTAGGTCGTCAATCAATGGCCAGGACCACACTGTTTTGGATATGATTCTATTACTTAAATTTAAAAAAGTGCAAACATGCCGTTCTCTTCAGTGATAGTGATATGGCAAAAAGTTTATTGATAGTGTGGAAGTGCAGAAAATGTTTTAAATTTTCCAACACCATAGTGAAAGTATCCCTTGTGCTCAACCATTTAGATTCTCACAAGTGATGATGATTCCGATTGTGTCCATGTTGCATTTAAACACTTCGGAACTGATTTGCGTATCGGACTTCTACCTCTAGGCTTTGCTTTTTGAGGAATGGGTTTTCGTCTTTCCTGCAAAGTGATATAATGTTTCGTATTGTGTTTCATGTTATGAACATGGCTGACTTTTAAGACATCTAAATGGAAGAAAGATTGTGGTTCAGGAATGACATTCTTGTTATATGAATGTCTTATTTCAGCTCTAGTAGACTACTTCTATCTTTGAAAATTCATTCATCACATTGTCATGATCAAACTCAAGAAGCTGTGGCAGTATGAAATTTATTCAATTTTTTTTTCCTTTGAATGTTGCTCTGATATAAAATAAATATATGAGAAACCGATGCTTCCTCCTTATACTCTTTTGATAGTTTTATTAGTGTAAAAGGAAAATACAATTTATAAATATATTAAGAAGCGTCCTTTAAGTTATAAACTACCAGGAACGTTGAAAACTTCATAAAGTGAAGTACTTTAATACAAAAAGAGATTTATATAAAATGATACCAAAATAGATCTAAAAAGAATGGAAATGTAATTTTTTTTTTAATAAAAAGATTTAATAAATTATTTAGTAAAAGGTACAAATTCAGCTAGACGAAGTACTCGCCTGAGTTTGGACTATTTCATAGCACATAAAACAAATCGAAAGTTCTCTGTGGTCAAAAGGTGAAATTTTAGTTCCGGAAAATAAAATTTGACAAAATCTTTTGATTAAAAAACAAAATGTTTACATGTTTGTGCTTACTTGTGACACAGATCTTGCCCTGACTCTGGATGGCGATTTGGCCGGTGACCTAGAAACTCTCCCTGTAGTTAACTGACCACTACTGGCGAATCTGCTGATTGGTCGAGGTATATCTATATCTTTCAGAAGCTCTACAATTTCGCTTGTTGATAGTTCCTAAGTCATATATCAAATAATAGTAAGTTTGTCATTCAGTGTGGTAGAAACTATATTGTTAATGGTTTTCTGTTTTCGAAAAGTTTGAAAAGTAGATGTTACATGCATCCCTAAAGTTTAAATACTAGGTTTTATACGATAAATAGTTACTAGGTTTTATACCAAAATGTTTACTAATAATTTGGATCAGTTTCTAGATGAATCATTTTGAGGTACATGATTCCTCTTTTTGAACTGTATTTAAAAGGTTTTGTGAAAAGTGTATTTTTTTTTCTGAAGATATATTTGTAGCAATCAAAGTTGTGCCTTGATTACTGCAGTCTATCGCTCGAATGTCTGCTTGAGGTAAAAAAAAAAAAAAAAAAAGGAAGAAAAAATTATCAACTCCACTTGGTTTGTTTTTCGAATTCTCCTATATTTTTCTTTTAATTATAATAGTTTTCATATTCATAATATTGTATGATCTTTTACATATTTACTGAACAGAATTATAGAAAAACTTACCGAGAATTTACACAACTTATGGATCATTTCGAAACATTTTGAATTCATCTTGTCCTCCGGTCTTTCATCCTTGACCAGTGCATTCCTCTTTGGTGCATCTAGATCTTGCATCAAAGACTCGACGTCCGAATGCCAAGCCCACAGGTCTTTGCGTAACCGACTTAGTTTAGGAAAGCATTTTTTTCGTTGCATAGACATGGTATGACCTTTTGAAAATGAAAGACATCAACAATTTTGATATATATATAACTTGTGTATTTCATTTTATTCATATAAATGAAATTTAAAGAGTTGTATATATTTATTTGTAAATTTTTCGCCACATATTTCAAATCTAAAGGAAAACGAGGTATTGATATTAAAGATTCAAACTTTTACCTTCAGAAGAATGCCGAATAGTTACTGTATTTTGATATTCATCTTTAAATACTTTTCTTAAAACTTGTATAAAAAAGCTTACCTTTTACTAATCCGTATCTATACCTTTTATTCTTTCTCCCTATCTAAGGTTATCTGTTCATCTCGTTTGTTTTTTTGTGTAGAGTTGTGTATTGTCTTTTATTGACATATTTGTTTACCCTTTTTAAAAAACATGAAATTCAAAACGTTACATAGTTAGAGGTTCTTTAGTTTCAAAATTCTTTTCAATCAATTCATTACACAAATCCAAGCATAAATTGGTATATTGTCTTTTAATATAAGACACCATTAAGTTGTACACAAATTAAATACATGTCAGTCTTAAAATATAAATCAACGTCTAATTCGTAAATTATTTGTAGATTGCTTTTTTTTCTGGCCGTCTTTCCGTCCATCCTCCCCTCCGTCCGTCCGTCCTTCTGTCCGTCTGTCCGTCCATCTGTCCGTCCGTCTGTTCGTCTGTTCGTCTGTCCGTTATCAACATGTCGGACAATAAATGGGGTTTGTGTTGTTTATTCTTTAGTTTTCTATGTTGTGTCATGTTTACTATTATTTGTTTGTTTGTCCTTTTCATTTTTTAGCCATGGCGTTGTCAGTTTACTTTCGATTTTTGAGTTTGACTGTCCCTCTGGTATCTTTCGTCCCTCTTTTATAAACGCTTGAAACAATTTGCATAAAACTTTGGTGACATATTTATGAATATTCTTTTTTTACATGATTTTATATTTTAAGTTTCCGGGTTTTTTTTATTAAAAAGTTTTTTTTTTTAGTTTTCGGGCAATAACTCAAAAACACATTCAACAATTTGCAAGAACTTTTAGTGAACTATTTATATCTGTTGGCATGAGATCCCTTTCGATTTTATGAATTAAAGAATGTACATTTCCGAGTTATGTGGTTTTATTCACTAAAAACGGTGGCATTTCCAGTTTTAGCACAATAATTTAAAAATGCTTTCAGCAGTTTTCATGAAACTTTTTTGAATGGTTTATAACTATTTAAGCTCCCTTTTGATTTTTTATGTTTTTTAGATCTTACGTTGCGGAGTTATGTGATATATCCCAGTTTTCGGACAAATCTTAATTTTGGCTTCTTCAGCCCGGTAAGTTATCATGAAACTGTTGCGACTCGTTTATATCTTTTGAGATGACCTTCCTTTAGTTGTTCATGAAGTTCTGATATGACATTGAACTTTTATTCTTTGAAAAAGCGACGGGCGTATCATTCGCTCATGGCTTAGCTGTTTTTATTTTGCATTCTTTTTTTTAGTTTGAATTACTTATGTTTAAATGCGTATGACAAAAAAAAGGAGAACGCTTTAGTACTCATTACATTTTAGCGCGGGTAATGTGTCTTTAATAGTTTCTGTTGGTATTAAGCTTTTATGACTCGGGATGATGACGAGAGTGACTTTTAGTATATGTGAAGCACTTGGAAATTTTTTAAGGATGTTAGTTGTCTTTTGTTTTTTTTATTTTGTCTCTGTGTTGCAAACAAAACTGACATATAAACAAAGCTGACTATGCGGTATGGGCTTTGCTCATTGTTGAAGACCGTACGGTGTCCTATATTTGTTAATTTCTGTGTCATACTACTTTTTTTCTGTTGAACTAATAGAAGAAAAGAGGTAATGTCGAAATAAAAAAATTACTTAATTACAAAAATCGCTCAAATTTAACAAAAGAATTGTTTTAGAACAGAATATTTGAAAATTATAATAAAAAATTGAGATCACCGATAAGTTAAAAAAGATATTTCAATTTTTATGCCAATAATAGCATTTTATTGCATCAAAGGGAGATAGTTTTGAGCCTTTTAAATAATATCTACATTTTTAAAGTCATCTTGAGCCGACACGAATTTCTTATGTTGAATGAGTTTTGTTCCATTTGATAAAGTAACAACTAAATGTACTTAAGGTAATAAATAAAATTTGTATAGTGAACATTAATGAATGTTTATTTTTTTTCTGAAATTTTTATATCCTCGAACATCCTTAAGCAACTAATGTTATTACCAACTTATACACCAGATCCCGCAATTAACATATTGAGAGCGGGAATAATCTCTAAGATATAAGATAAACAAAGAAGGATCTGAAGATCATTTTTCATAGCATTCATTGTAAAGAAGAAACTTTAGAACATTTGTTTATACAACGTGAAGCTTGGAATTAACTGTCAGATCAAACTCTACAAACAATTAAGAACATTATAAGCACAAGCGAAGATGTGCGTGAACACAGGAGACCTAACTAGACTTGCCTGTGAAATGACATTCCAAAAACATTACAAAAATACAAAATATATACAGAGTCGCATCCAACCTGGTGTCAAAAATACATTTTCAATCAAAAAGGCTAGTACGTGTGCCTCATACACAATGCAGGCCCGTAGCCAGAAATTTTCAAGGGGGCGGTTATTTGGACTCATAAACTCGACTTTAACAGTCACTATTCGAACAGAACGTTGACTGTAACAGTGCTTATTTGTTTTCAAGGGGGGGTCCGAACCCCCTGGCTACGAGGGTATGAGGCACACTAGCCTTCTTGATAAAAAATGTATTTGTGACATCAGGTCAGATGTGACTTTGTACTATATTTTGTATTTTTGTAATGATCTTGGAAGATATTAACTGGAGATGAAAGACGGACAAGCAAAACAAAATAGGATGCCCGAGAGTGGACATAAGGATGGGAGCGAGTAGCAATGAATAAGTTGATAAATAATTAAAAATGGAGTTAATACAAAAATTCTTTTATTAAATCTTATAGTTTCAGTTAATAAATATTTTGCGAATTAAAACTATTAATAGTTTTGTGAGAATATTGTGGTATATCACTGTAAATTTTCTACATTTTATATCAACAGACCAAAAATAATCTAACTTGACTGACTGCCCGAAGTTAAAAAATCTTATAAATTCTAAACTTCCCATGGTACATCATTTAAATGTCATAAAAGCTTTAAAGTTCTAATGAATTAAAATAGTGTATATAATGTTGTTTTGTTATAATTGTTAATTTTCATTATTTTCGTTTATTGGTGGTGGAACTGTTCGACATACGAAAGTATGGTTACCCTATAATGGGTGTAAAGATTCAGAGAAAAAGAAGGATCTTCCCAGCATATTAACATTGGTTTCCTTCCCCCTCACTTGTATTCCCCTTGTGATATCCATTGCGAAAGGCCAACATTTGTTTACGAAAGCTCACACAAAACTAAAAATGGGTAACATACAAACTGTTGGCCCTAATGAGGCAACGGTTATATCTGGTATGTGATTTATTGTTGTTTCTTTGCATTCATTACTCAAAGGGTTTGTGTAGATTACACTACAACATCAAAATGAAATGTTTCATTGTTTGGCAGGTCGCGTTACGCAATAGCAACACCATCTTATTTCGACCATCTATGATTCTATCGACTATTTACGTTTTAAAATGTGATACTAAACCCTCTGATTACTGAATTTTAGTGTTGGTCTACTCTTTCACTAAACAACACCCAGTTGATCTTTTGCATTCTTTATTTTTAAGTAAACAATTGTGAGGTACCAAATGGGGTGTGGCATCTACACAAAATGCACATTTAAAACTAATATATCTAGATAGGTGTAATAGTCCCAGTTTGCATTCAGTTAATCTTTATTGAAATTTTAAGATTTCAATCCTGTTTCTGGTTTGTTTTATACAAAAGCTAATACGCAGTTTTTGTTGTTTTTTTTATCATCTTATTTTCAGTAGAAGTAAGAAAGAGAACATTTGTTTATGATATTTGTATCTTGTGCTACAATGTATGTGCTAATCTAATGAGTTCAGACATTTTCAACTGATCTTTAAAGTTTGTTGTTACATGTACATGGTGATATGGCAAAAATGTATGGTGGCATTTTTAACCCTGCCAAATATTCTATGTGCGATAAAGTAATATGAGGCGGTGTGAAAGCTAGGGGACGAAGTCTGTATGAATTATTTCTTTTAAAACTTCAAACTCCATAAGTAGTCCTTAGCAGTCATGTGATCTTGATCTTTGGCTTGTGATACACCTAAATATCAAGTCTAATAATACTATTTCATGGTAGTCATGCAGTCTTGACGTTTAAGCTTGTGATACACCAAAACATCCAAGTCAAAACTCCCCCCCCCCCCTTTCACCAAACAAAATCATAAGCCAAATGTCTTGATCACATGACTACAATGGACTACTATTCCAAAACTTGATATTTATGTGTATCGTAAGCAAAAGATAAAGCCTTAATGATTACCATGTATTTCTTAAATTCTTAAAACACCCTTTAAATTGACAATTAACAACCGGTATTGGATCAATTATTTGGAATCAAAATTAAAGGCAACTTATTGGTCCATTGGGCTGGGTGTATTAATTATATGATTACACATGTTATATGTATAGTTGTAATTCAATTATATTGTGTACAAATTTATATATTCATGTTGATTAACACATGACATGTCACTATAATAATTTACTTACATGTACTTACTTACTTACTTTACATGTGCAATTAATTTTTGAGAAGATTAAGGGGAGATTATTTAGTTAAAACTTCTTAATTAATAGTGAATGGGAAACAAGTAATTGAAACTTATATTAATCCCTTTCCACTGAGGTTGGGCGTGCTGCCTTGTAGCAGCATTAGCCTCCTCTTTCTTTTTGAAATCTACAAGGGTGTCTTTCAAGTAGAAAAGACATGGTTCTCTGTTAACATGGGTCAGCCATTTATTGCCCGACCCGACGGACTAGCATTGTTTCTCAAGACCATGCTCACAAATGATGTTAAGGGAGAACAGAAAGCTTAGTCTCTAAAATTTTCTCCCTGGTTATTGAACCAGGAACTTTTGTGTTAGTAGTTGGATGCCCTAACCACTACACCAAGTTTCTCATATTAAAACCTTGAAAACAAAATATTATATACATGTATTATCAATGATAATGTTTCAAAATAACATGTAGTCTTGTATATAATTTCCTGTATCTTCAACTATATATTAAAAATAAATTTCTACTTACAGGTGGATGTTGTGGGGCTGATGAAAGAAAACTTATTGTTGGAGGATGGGGTTGGGCTTGGTGTCTTGTGACAGATGTCCAGAGGTAAGCTACATGTAATTAAAAGATTTTGAGGTAAATGCTTAAGGTGCATTGATGAAACTTAACTTTTACAAATGCATTATTGATTTAAAGAGTTATCTATAAGCATTTATTATTATCCTTAGGCCACGTTTTTTTAATTTGTTGGTTTACGGATTTTCCCCATGAAAAAGTCGAGTCGGTCGGTCGGGGAAAAAAATCAAAAAAAAATCTTTCAAGACAGAAAAAAAATGCAAAATAAATATACACTCACCTTTCTAACAAAATGTTTTGTATGCTATTTTGTCATCATTTCAAATTATAGTTCGATGAAATATTCTTGCTCAGCTGTCATAAATATCGCATGACATTGTCTAATAATTTGTCGTAAAAAGGGGGTGTTCACAGACAAAGACGAAATTGAATCGTCTTTTCACAAACAAGAAAATCAAATTCGCGTAGCTCTTAATCAATTCCAGAAAACTTGGTGAGTAATAATCTTCAAAAACGAAAATTGATAAAGAAAAAAATGTAAAAAATGTCGTACGAAAATAAGTTTCAACACACGTGTCAAAAACGTAATAGACTCGTCCACGGAAAAAACGAGAATGTCGGGTTAATCTAGTGTCATGCATTCTAGTTTTTAATCCAAATGGACGATATTTTTTTTATTATCCATGAAACAAGAAAATTCTAAATGACTTGTTGATATTCAGAAATTTTACTTCCAAGGTGCTTTCCACCTGTCCACATTTGGACAAGTCTATTTCTATGAGATTATGCATCTTACAGACTGATGACAAATAAGGGAAACAAACTTGTGTAATGGGTTTTAAACACAGATTTAGTTCCGCAAAATTATTTGCGTAAACGACATTTCAAGGTAAGTTATAATTGATTTGTCTATTTTTAGGAACGTAAACTGGAAGTTTTATTTTTTCACAACAGAGAGTGTTATCAATTTTGTTATTGATTCATGCATTTCATTTCATAAAAAAAAAGAATTTAATTATTTTTCAGGGATAATGTATTTGTTTGGGTCGGCGGGAATAAAAAAGCATGAAAAGTCAATTTTATTTTTATTCTAGGAATCGGCAAAATCGGGTCGGCAGATCCGTAAACCAACAAATTAAAAAATCCTGGCCTTAAACAGATTGGAAATAATGTACAATGTACATTAGAAACTTAGAGTTAAATTATTTCACTTAACCTTAACCTAGGTCTACTTACTTTAGGCAGACTAGTAGAGTCTCCAGTCAATGATCAAAGAAAAATTATTTTTAGAACAAACTAACAATATGATTCAAATTCTTGGTTAAGACAGGTAAATTCTATAGCTATATGTTCTATGACAGTTTTGTGATGGCTGGTATTTTACAGGTTTGTTTGTTTAATCAGGATGATAGTGTGTTGAACATATTTTACTGGAGATAAAAATAAAACAAATCTAAATGACCCAAGCAGATTGAATAAGTCATAAGAATAACTCATTTATTACATTAAATAAAAGGATTAAGACACTTGTGATAAATTCATAATAATTTGATGAAAGGCAGACGATCTGTATCTGTAATTATATTTATAACTTCTATAACAGTGGTGCTCCAACTATTGCAGACAAAGCATGGCTGGAAGATCATTTTATTCAAACTTTGGGACGATGGTCCTCAGATTGTTATACCAAATATATTCATACTTAGACACGTTCAAATTTAAATGACCTCTACTTTGAACAATTAAAATTTGTACTGACATCAAGGAGTGGATTGATTTTTTTTATTCTTCTCATTACTTCAACTTGGGGCTACAGCTGCAAGCATCTATATATGGCTATTTCGATGCAAATTTATTAGTCAATATATGAAAAATTATCTCATTTCAAGTTTTAAGATTTAGCTAGAGTTATCTCCTTTTACATATGGAGATAGAACATTATACATTTATTGGTTTTTAATTTAGTTGTATAAGTCCCCAGTTGCCATATTGTAAATAAATGCATATGCTTTAAGATTCTTGAATAAATAATAGTTGAGTACTTAGTCTTTCATGTCTTTGTATATATTAGTATATTTCTCATCACACTTACAGTTTATTACAAACTACAAACATGTGTCCTTTAGAAATTGAGGTTTGGGTTTATGCATATATTAGACAGCAACTCAAGGCAAGAATTAACATTTCTGTGTTAAAGAGTGGTATGGGTAAACAAAAGAGACATTAATTTGGTATTAGATATAACCAGCACTTTATAATAAATCAAGAACAAGTCAAGTCATAAAATTGAAATTATATTTATTATAATAAACTTTATTATGAACTTGCCATCTCACTCTATTTGGGTAGTTAATTATCTTTGCACACGGTCTATGACATCACAGTGCACATTCCATTCTAATCTGTATTGCTATGTCATTTCTTCACACGATATTGGTGTATGATATGTGTATGCAAGTACATGTCATACATGAACTTCTATTGTATAAAAACAAAAAATGAAATCGGAAAAGAAACCAATAAGTGAATATAAATTAAAGTTACACTTGTACTGTTCAAAGTATCTAGTTTACACAAATCTAATACCATATTCCCTGCGTTCTTAATTTATGATGACACACTTGACTTCTGATGAGTTGAATGATAAAGTCTGGTCCCTTTGACTTCAACATAACAAGGTTTGACATGTTTTGTGGTAAAAATGAATACAGTCATTATTCTTTATAATTTTTTTTTTATCTACCCTCCCTTCCCTAGATTTTCCATCAAAACATGATGGAATTTTGTGATGGAACAAATTCCATCATCTTGATGGAGTATTGGAACAGCTTTCCATCAACTTTCCATCAATGATGGAAAATGGTTGATGGAAATTTTTTGATGGAATTTGTGTTCATGATGTAGGAAAACTGATGGCATTATTTCCATCTGATGGATAATTGATGGTATTTTTGCCATCTGATGGATAAAATGCATGGAAACTTGATGGAGAATTGACCATCAGATGGAATTTGAAAATCTTTCCATATATGGCATTTTCTGTGATGTCATAAAACAATATTTGTTCTCTGTCCTCTAAAGGTAGTCCAGTTACATGTGTGTATCTTTTAGTTCAGTGTCCCATTAGAATCTCTGTCCTTAAAGTTGAATTAATTGATGGTAAATCCTGCAAAATAAAAATAAAAGAATCTAGAATATTATAAACATGATAAATTAGAATAAGTTAACATTGAAAGTAAGGTTAATTATTAGTTACTTAATTGTCATTTGTGGATATATAAATGAATAAATTTCAGTCATACCACAGATCTCTAATTTTATAGCAAAATAATTTTATTGGAATTAAGTACTAAACAATTTTATAAAACAAATAATGTTGTAAAATGATCCAAATATGATTCCTGTTGTACACAATTTTATGATATGTATATGCACATTTTTTTATGTCATTTGGTCTTTTGTTGATAGTGGTCTCACTGGCAATAATACCATGCATACCACATCTTAATAATTTTATAAATCAATGGTCTAGTTTTTTTCTCTTGACTCTGAAAAGCTAATAAAACATTTTAAATGTCACTTAACTTTGAACTAAAAGAGCATGCACATATATCATAATGGTGGACATTCTATTACATTGTACTTACCAAAATTTAATCCAGAACATGTGTACACACTAATCTTTTTAAATCCAAGAGACAATTTTGTCATCAGAAGAATACATCTGCACTTTTCAATCTCAGTCAATAGAATTAATAAGAACTTTTTGATCTAAATCCATTGTCAAATTCATAATTTGTTAATGACAGAAGACATCTTTGCTTCTTGTCTGCATGTTCATGAAAGTCCAAATTTGAATTTGTTGATTTGTTGAGGTTGTGTAGGGTCTTGTGACAATTTGATTCCTTTGAAATGTGCCCCTAATAAATACTGTTAATTATCTAAATCTTGAATAATTGCTATAAATTATATAAAAAATATTTATTAATGGTTTGTAATTTATCTTTATGTTATAAATTAGAGATATTGCAGAAGAATGCATAAAAACATGTGCTCTCCTCATTGGGCCTCAAACTTTGTGTTCATTTATGATGTCACATCCTGTACACAAAGGTTAAAGAAAAACAGATTGACACCTGACACCTCTGATGGAAAGTTTTTTTTCCATCAAGAAAAATGACAGAGTTCAAATACCATCCCTCTTTCCATCAAAGAAAATGTTTAAGTCCAATTTCCATCAATTTTTTTTCATTTCCATCCTATTTTCCATCAGATGGAATAAGTGCCATCATATTTTCCATCAAAGGGTTAAAATGCCATCCAATTTACCATCAGAGGTTAAAGATGCCATCAAATTTTCCATCAAAAGAATGATGATGGAAAAAATATTCCTAATTTCCATCATCCTTTGATTGATATTTTTGGTTTGGGATGGAATTCCATCAAGTACCATCAAATTTCCATCAATTGTCCATCAAGTGTTGATGGAAAATGAAGAAATTGATGGAAGATCTAGGGAAGGGTTGGATAGTTTCAGTAGCAATTAAATACCACACATTATTTTATATCATATGAATTTATTTTTTTCAAACAGCATATCACTAGAGGTTATGACCTTAAACCCAGTTTGTGACAGTGTAGAAACATCTGAAGGTGTACCTGTGGCTGTAACCGGTGTAGCTCAGGTCAAGGTCATGAGAGATGTAGCTTTCTTAGAGAAGGCATGTGAACAGTTTCTGGGTAAATCTGTGAAGGAAGTAGAAGGAGTTATTTTACAGACTTTAGAAGGTCATCTCAGAGCTATTCTTGGTAAGAAATAATGTATAGGCACATTTTCAAGTTAAGGTTTATCGATATAAGAAGATGTGGTATGATTGCCAATGAGACAACTCTCCACAAGATACCAAAATGATACAGAAATTAACAACTATATGTCACCACCATATGGCCTCCAACAATGAGCAAAGCCCATACCGCATAGTCAGCTATAAAAGCCCTTAAATAACAATGTAAAAAATTAAAATGAGAAACAAATGGCCTAATTTATAAACAAAAAGTGAACGAAAAACAAATATGTAACACATCATGTTTTCTACCTTTCTCAATAAGTATGACTATTGGATCTATAGCTACTTTTTCAATCTATACTGTAAAAATTCAAAATCTATAAAAAATATATGGTTTATTTATGACCAGTTAAAATTGTTTGTTTTGATAGACATCCTGAGAAATAAGTCATTTGTTTTAAAGCTTGAATATAGTCAAAACAAATGCATCTGAACAACCTATATGGATGTAAATTATGCATATTACCATGCTATCTTTGAAAATTTCATACTAACAGGTACACAAAAACAAATAATAGAAGGTAGGACGAGAGTAAAATGACAAAATATGATTATTTACAGGTACCCTTAGTGTAGAGGCAATCTATCAAGACAGGGACCAGTTTGCTCAACTTGTAAGAGAAGTTGCTTCCCCTGATGTGTGTAAGATGGGTATTGAAATAATGAGTTTCACAATCAAAGATGTTTATGACAATGTTGAATACTTGGACTCATTAGGACGAGCACAGACGGCTAATGTAAAGAGAGATGCTGATGTGGGTGTGGCTGAGGCCAATAGAGATGCTGGAATTAGGGTAAATAATATTACATGTACTGTCAATTCACTGTTTCAGAATCTGATGCATCCTGGGTAATATTTTCAAAAGTGCACACCAAAATGTCCTGATTGGTTAAGAATGTCATAAAAAATGGAAATTTAACCAATGACGTGATGTAATTTTATTTTGGGGTACGAACAATGAAATTACCCATGATCCTTTAGATTCTGAAACGGCCAATTTATTAATTTTCCTTGGATACCAATTTTCGTGGATTTTGTGGGAACAGTGGAGCTGCAAAATTAAATTTTCAACTAATTGCAAATTTTCTATATGCTTTGTATGCAGAGGTTGGCAAAACCGTAATATCAAACATTTAAGAAAATGCAATTTTTTCGTCACTCCAGGAAAATTGACAACCACGAAAATAAAGGTGGATTATATAAAATGGTTTGAACAAACAAATCCCTTCTAAATAATTATGAATTGATCATAGTATTGCTGAAATAGTTCAGAAAAAGTCATCATGGTAATGGTATAATTGAGATTTTTGAACAAATCCTGTTGAATAGGACCTTATACAATCATGACCAGGCATGGATCCAGAGGGGGGTTTCAAGGGGTTGGAACCCCCCATTCTTTTTGGCCGATCAATGCATTTGAATGAGGACATGTAGTTGGAACCATCCCCTTTGTCCTGGGTTAGGAACCCCCCTTTTTAAAATGGCTGGACCCGCCCCTGCTGACAATTATTCTTAAGCAAACCTGGATCTTGTAAACATTTTGAAAAATAAAAGTAACTTATTCCTGCTCATTTCAAAGGGAAAATAACCCATTTCAATGAAATCAAAGGCATTGAATGTTGTGATACTTTTAAGGTGGTACCATACACCTAGACTAAAATTAATTCAGCTCTTTAATTTTCACAAGACTCTGACAACATATTTACTTTGACCCTTTCTCAAAAGTATAAAAACTTTTACAAACATGACAAAACACACTTTATTTGAAAATTTTTATTAGTTATATAGCAGTTTGACAAACACTAGTTTTCATCATTGAGAAGCTAAATATTTCCTCAACAATAGAACATGATCCAAATTAAACGTTCAGCTGGTATTGACAGAGTTATCTCCCTGTAGCGTTATGTACCACCTTAAACCTCTCTATTTAGCTAGTATTGTAATCGTTACATCTTCATTTTACAGGAAGCAGAATGCGACAAGACAAAAATGGACACCAAATTTTCAGCTGATGCTAAGATTGCTGATGCATCCCGTAATTACAAGATGCAGAAAGCTGATTTTGATCAAGAAGTTAATGCAAGAGTAAGTCATATGGTGTCAGAATAAATACAATAGATTTTTGGAAAGATTAGAACTTGTTCTAAATCTTCACTAGGGCAATGGCCTCCCTAACAACATGACAGGTTTGCTGCTGTTACTAAATGTATTCACACTGAAATATAGTTCCCTAGTTCTCATGTATGTGCACAAAATACGCATATGAACTGAAAAAAATTGGTATATATTTTTGGAGCAATTCATCCAAGAATGTTTTATAACCAAGGTGTGTTGATGTGCAGGCCTTTTTTTTTTTATTTCAATTTGATTAGGTAATTGGGTATTGATACAATACTATAATGATTGACAACTGTCATTATCACCAAACAACCAGAGACAAGGTGGACCATTAATTACAATGTCCCACCTCCTAAACTGTCAATCAAATATGACCACATTACTTAACAACCTCAGTCTTACATAATTAGAACCTTCAATTTACAACTTCAATATACAAATATTTGACCTCATATAATTTGAATACACAAATGCATATATCAGATGTTTGATTATAAGGATGATAGATTAATGTATTGCCTATTATATAGTATTACTTTTGATCAACAATACATGAAGTGATTCTGTAAATTATTTTATTTGTCTGAAAGATAAATGATAGTTGGATTAACAAGATCTTTTAAAAAAATGAAATATGGAATTATTTTTATCTATGGAATTTTCATAATTTCTTGTGTTTAAAACTTTTAATAAATTTCATGTTTATTTGGTATTAAATTCTTTTGCGTTGTAAATAACACTTTCCATACAATGTATTTTGGTTAGATAGTGTTGTGCGCGGCACAGTGCATTCTATTGTCAGTACAGAAAAAAACATGGAATTTATTAAAAATTTCAATAACAAGAAATCAAGCAAATTCCATAATTGAAAATATTATAAGTTCAAAAAATAGCCTGTTATATGTATATTAATATGAATATTTAAAAGCTATTCAAGTAAGGCCTATAATTTACTTGATGAATTCCAATAATCATATCTGTAATTAACCTACAATTTTATAGATTAATCATGTTAATTCACTTATTTTTTTAATTATCAGGAATTAACTTGAAACATTTAAAAAAAATTGTAAACTTTTAATTAAAACAAACCATGGTTTTTTAATTTATATCCCACCAATCATTATTAAAGTCTATTTTAGTCATTTGTTTTTTTATTAGAAGTGAATATATTTTGTTTGCAATCAAGAAAGAATCCAAATTTTAATAAAATAAGTTTTTTTTAAATTGTTAACCTTGAAAAAAATATGCAAATTAAGAAACCCATATTACAAACGTATTATTTAATTAAATGAGCTCATTTTATTTTCATACTGGAAAAGCACTTTTCCTTTTGAAGACCTGCTGTTAATGCAAATTTCAGCAATAGTGCTTTATTAATGTTCATTTTTCCCACCTTACCTTAATATGATTTTTTTCAAACTACTCTTCTAATCTTTCCATGAGTGATTTCCATCACTTTAATTGAAAAAAACCTATAGCAACAGCCAAGAAACAACAGTGTACACTTCTCAAATTGAGGTTTATTTGCTAGGAGCAAGGCAAATTATAGATGCAGAACGTCTGAACCGTAGCGTTTAGGTCTTTATGAATTTTTTTTAACTATTTGTGGACCATAGTGTAGATCTGTTTTATGGTCTTGTATACAGAACTGGCAAAACCATGAAAGTACATTTTATCCCTGAATCCACACAAATAGAAACTCACCAAAAAAGAAATGAATCCAGAGTTTTTGAAAAACTGCATTTTTGCTATATAAAGTCTGGCATGAATTGTCAAATTAAATGTAGGAGAAAAATGAATATTAAACTGTATGAAACGTATATTTATAGAACAAACAGGTATAATAACTATATAACTAGACATGTATTTGAGATTTAAGGTGGTATGGGAGTCTAAAATAAAAATGATAGAATTTGTTCATACTTTGCCAAAATGTAGTATCTATTGATACATGTTAAAAAATATTATAAAAATGATAGGTCACCGTGTATTTTTTCAAGCTACGGGTCAGGACAAAATGACACAGGACAAAATGACACATTTTGTATGGATTATACAGGAAAAAACACCATTTTGTGAATAGAAACTAAACGAAATGATAGAATTGTAAAATAAATTATGAAAATATAGCTTTCAAACAATGCTTTGATAATATCAAAAGAAAAGATAGGGTCACCGTACGTTTTTTCCGGCTAAAATACAAAGTAGGTAAATTCCATGAACAATCCAACAGAAAATGCACTGTTTTATAGTTACCTCCCCTTAAAATGACAATTTCAAAATATTTAAAAACAACCAAAAATATTCTACACTTGTACATATATTTATATTTATAAGTTATATTCTTATAAATTGGATCTTTTAAATGTAAAAAGACATGAAATATCTGCATTCTTGCATCAAATTTTGCTAATTTGATAGAAAATATGGACCTTAGATTCTCTGTTTTTTACAATCCAAGATGGCGAAAGACACCCATACCACCTTAAGTCAATATTAAGGAAAAGTTAAAAAAAAAACCTATTGGTTTGAACATATTTATTATAGTGGATTGGGAAACAAGATATTGCAATATATACATGTAGTAATGTAGGTGCAAGGGCTGCCTGGTAGTGGAATTCTCTTTCTCGAAAACTACTAGGGTGTCTTTTTTGGGCAAGAGATATGGCTCTTTCTTAACATGGGTCAGTCATTTATAAGCCCCTTTTTGACCTACTATCAATGTTTCTGAACACAGTACTCGCAAATGGTGTGAAGGGAGGGTTAAAGACATAAGAATTAATCAATGGTTTAAATTATTAACAGAAAGCTGAAGCCGAATTAGCCTATGAACTGCAAGCAGCCAAAGAAAAACAGAAGATCAGAGCTGAAGAAATAGAAATTGAAGTAGTAGAGAGAAGGAAATTGATTGATGTTGAAGAGAAAGAAATTCTGAGAAGGGAGAAGGAATTAATAGCTACTGTTAAACGACCTGCTGAGGCACATGCTTATAAGATGCAGTTGATAGCTGAGGGAACAAGGTAAAATAATGTGTAATGGAACAAGGTAAAATAATGTGTAATGGAACAAGGTAAAATGATGTGTAATGGAACAAGGTAAAATAATGTGTAATGGAATGAGGTAAAATAATGTGTAATGGAACAAGGTAAAATAATGTGTAATGGAACAAGGTAAAATAATGTGTAATGGAACAAGGTAAAATAATGTGTAAGGGAACAAGGTAAAATGATGTGTAATGGGACAAGGTAAAATAATGTGTAATGGAACAAGGTACAATAATGTGTAATGGAACAAGGTAAAATAAAGTGTAATGGAACAAGGTAAAATAATGTGTAATGGAGCAAGGTAAAATAATGTGTAAGGGAACAAGGTAAAATGTTGTGTAATGGGACAAGGTACAATAATGTGTAATGGAACAAGGTAAAATAATGTGTAAGGGAACAAGGTAAAATGATGTATAATGGGACAAGGTAAAATAATGTGTAATGGAATGAGGTAAAATAATGTGTAATGGAACAAGGTAAAATAATGTGTAATGGAGCAAGGTAAAATAATGTGTAAGGGAACAAGGTAAAATGATGTGTAATGGGACAAGGTAAAATCATGTGTAATGGAACAAGGTTAAATAATGTGTAATGGAACAAGGTAAAATAAAGTGTTATGGAACAAGGTAAAATAAAGTGTAATGGAACAAGGTAAAATAAAGTGTAATGGAACAAGGTAGAATAATGTGTAATGGAACAAGTTAAAATGAGGCGTAAGGGTAACAAGCTAAAATAAGGCTTTCAGATTGAAATGAGGAAAAATTCATATGATTTTTGGAGAACAAATATACTGCTAAATGTCAGTGTTTATGCTAAGATTTAATATAAGGACAATGAGGCTCAGTTTGACTGTCCCTTTGGTATCTTTCGTCCCTCTTTTAAAGATGGAGGGGATGCGAGGAAGATTTCCTGTCTAAAATTGACAATTTCATTACTCTTCTAAATAAAATAAGTTTTATTTTTGAATAAATGATATTTTTCATATTTTGGGGTTGTAAAAAAGTTTATTCCAGTAGGTAAAAATGATGTTTGTTGGCATTGAAAAGTATTTATAATTAATTTCTTCAGAAAATAAGATTGCATATGGCAGGCCAGTTAGACAGAGGAGATCTGCAGTGCAACATATTCAAGTTAAAGATGTTAAACATTGTTTGAATTAACATCTGCCCTTGCTTCTTAAAAAAGATTTCTGTACATGTTGATTAGTAAAAAAAAAAGTGTCAAAAGTAAAACAATATAAATATCATGCTTTTGAATAAAATTGGATTATTTTGTTGAACCACATAATTTTATGTCTTTATTCTATAAACAAATGTCTTAAATTTAATATCCATCATGTTTGATTTAATATGGCAGTCATATTGATTTTCTTCTGTACTATTTTAAATAGCTTTATATATAGTGAATAAGACTTTTGTAATCATGTGGGGAAAATGACTGAAATACAAACAACAGTTCACAAACTACAACATAAAAAAAAGAGTGATGTACTAGAACGCAAGAAAAACCAAGTGTGATCTCAGGTGTTTTTATACGACCGCAAAATTTGAAAAAAATTTCGTCGTATATTGCTATCACGTTGGCGTCGTCGTCTGCTTCGTCGTCGTCGTTGTGGTCCGAATACTTTTAGTTTTCGCACTCTAACTTTAGTAAAAGTGAATATAAATCTATAAAATTTTAACACAAGGTTTATGACCACAAAAGGAAGGTTGGTATTGATTTTGGGAGTTTTGGTCCCACCATTTTAGGAATTAGGGGCCAAAAAGGGCCCAAATAAGCATTTTCTTAGTTTTCACACTATAACTTTAGTTTAAGTTAATAGAAATCTATGAAATTTTGACACAAGGTTTATGACCACAAAAGAAAGGTTGGGATTGATTTTGGGAGTTTTGGTTTCAACAGTTTAGGAATAAGGGGCCACAAAAGGGCCCAAATAAGCATTATTCTTGGTTTTCGCACAATAACTTTAGTTTAAGTAAATAGAAAATAATGAAATTTAAACACAATGTTTATGACCACAAAAGAAAGTTTGGGATTGATTTTGGGAGTTTAGGTCCCAACAGTTTAGGAATTAGGGGCCAAAAAGGGACCCAAATAAGCATTTTTCTTGTTTTTCGCACCATAACTTTAGTATAAGTAAATAGAAATCTATGAAATTTAAACACAAGGTTTATGACCATAAAAGAAAGGTTTGTATTGATTTTGGGAGTTTTGGTCCCAACAGTTTAGGAATAAGGGGCCCAAAGGGTCCAAAATTAAACTTTGTTTGATTTCATCAAAATTGAATAAATGGGGTTCTTTGATATGACGAATCTAACTGTGTATGTAAATTCTTAACTTTTGGTCCCGTTTTCAAATTGGTCTACATTAAGGTCCAGCAGGGTCCAAAATTAAACTTAGTTTGATTTTGACAAAAAATAAATCGGTTGGGTTCTTTGATATGCTGAATCTAAAAATGTACTTAGATTCTTGATTATTGGCCCAGTTTTCAAGTTGGTCTAAATTAGGGTCCAAAATTAAACTTTGTTTGATTTCATCAAAAATTGAATAAATGAGGTTCTTTGATATGCCAAATCTAACTGTGTATGTAGATTCCTCATTTTTGGTCTTGTTTTCAAATTGGTCTACATTAAAGTCCAAAGGGTCCAAAATTAAACTTAGTTTGATTTTAACAAAAATTGAAATCTTGGGGTTTTTTGATATGCTGAATCCAAACATGTACTAAGATTTTTGATTATGGGCCCAGTTTTCAAGTTGGTCCAAATCAGGATCTAAAATTATTATATTAAGTATTGTGCAATAGCAAGTCTTTTCAATTGCACAGTATTGCACAATGGCAAGAAATATCTTATTGCACAATATTGTGAAATAGCATTTTTTTTTTAAATTAGAGTTATCTTTCTTTGTCAAGAATAGTAAGCAAGAAATATCTCATTACAATTGTAAGAATTTTTTTTATTTGGAGTTATCTTTCTTTGTCCAGAATCAACTTAAATCTTTGTTATATGCAATATACAATGTATATTAACTTTTTACTACCAACTGATAAATTAAAATAATCTTTACCATTCAGTGATAACAAGCAGTTTTTTTACATCTTAATATTTTATGATGTATTTAAATAAGTAGTTATTGTTGCAAACTCCATTAGAAATTTTAATTGAGATTAATTTTGGAATAAGGGAAAGGGGGGTGTGATTTAAAAAATTGGGTTCAATTTTCTCATTTGAAATTTCATAAATAAAAAGAAAATTTCTTCAAACATTTTTTTGAGGAGATTAATATTCAACAGCATAGTGAATTGCTCTAAGAGAAAACAAAAATTTTAAGTTCATTAGAACACATTCATTCTGTGTCAGAAACCTATGCTGTGTCAACTATTGAATCACAATCCAAATTTAGAGCTGAATCCAGCTTGAATGTTGTGTCCATACTTGCCCCAACCATTCAGGGTTCAATCTCTGCGGTCGTATAAAGCTACGCCCTGCGGAGCATCTGGTTAATCCTGCTCCACATGTTGCACCTGTTATGTTGCTCATGCAAGTGTAAAACTGGTGATAACTCTAATCATGGAGGTCACATTTGAGGAAAGAAGGATGTGATTGTGGTTAAGACAATTAAAATACCTTATAGTGGTTCAGAGATGGGTCCGATTACTTTCAATGTAATTGATTAAATTACAATTACTTTGTCATTTCTACGATTAAATTAAATTAATGATTACATCATTTCTGAAAGTGTCTGATTAAATTAATGATTACATTGGCAAAGTAATTACGAATACATCTGATTACAATGAATTAAAAAAAACTTCTTGCATGATGTGAATGAATAAACATTTAATATATATATATCTATAGCATTTTTTTTGTGTTTGTTATATTATAAAATGATAACTTCAAACTTCATCTATTTAATAAACCTCAAAAGTTCACTTTATATGAACATGAAAATTGTGTCACTGGTTATGACCCATTGCACTTTATCATCATTTATCTCTGAATTATTTTGACTTCAATTGAATATAGCTTTATAAAAAGCGTTTGCTGTTTGTCTTCTGACCTATTCTAGACTGTTTTCAAGGTGCCGTTTATAAGAGTTAAAATATGGATGAAATAAAGTTACCAGTTTAATCAAATTGTAAACAAAATACAAATGCTAAAAATCATTGCATTTTACATGTCCAGTTCAAATACATACAAAAATTTGCTTATTTTAAAAAAGATATTTGTCCAACTTTTAATTAATATTGTGTTAATTAGATAAATGATCACATGTCTGATTTATCTTTAACCATACACATGTATATATTGTCCTACAGCTATACTCAGTTGGTAATTGCAATAAAAACAAACCTTAATTGGTTTCCTTCCTGTCAATTCAAAGTTGACAAAAATCACAACATTATCAAAAGATTATAATTATAAAGAAAAGGGTTACTTGAATATAACAGTTATAATTATGTTTATTATCAAATATATATATGTACATCTTTGAATTGTGAATATATGTAAGATATCTTTTTCTAAGGCCAGAAACATATAATTGTATTATATGTCTCTTCTTGGGCTGTTGATGGTTTTTCAATACTGTAACAGCTTATTTTTTTACTGAAGTATGTATACAAACCAATTGTCATGCTTTATAAAAAAAAGTAAACTAAACTATCTTAACATGTTCAATATAAATTGAATATATAAGAATAACAAAAAGTTTCCTTCATTGACCACAGTTAAAGATTTTTTTCATTGTAATCAGAATGTAATCATAAAGTAATCAGGATTACAGGGTATTTTGAAAAGTAATTGATTAAATTAAATTACATGTAATCAGATTTTTGGCTGATTAATGATTACAATGATTACTTGAAAAATTGTAATCAATTACAGCTGATTAACGATTACAATTACAATTACCCCAACTCTGTAGTGGGTTACTTTTACTGGTGTAGAATTGTGTGATTTTCATTGAATAAGGTAAACAAAATATTTTTGCAGATTCCAAACTTTTATCAATGCCTTGTATGCAGCCTTTTGTATTGGATGAATTTAATTAGAGATTTTATTTTATCCAGGAAAATAAGCAAAAATTTACAACCCAAGAAAAAACCCACTTTACAGTATATAGCTTATAATCTACATCTGTTAAACAGATATTCCATGATAGTCAGACAACTTGTAACCATTTTTAACCGGATTTTTGTGACAAAAATGTCGATTATTGATTTGGGGATGCTCAGCGGGCAGCTGGGCGGTCGGGCAGGGGGCAATCAAAAGTTGTCCATGCATTAACTCATGAACCGTTCAACCAAAGCTTTTAAAATTTTAATATGTTGTTACTGACAACTAAATGAAGGTCAAGTTCAATAATGGCGATTTTGACTTTTACCGTTCAGGAGTTATGGTTCTTGAAAGATTGAAAAATGGCGTTTCCAGTCATGTCTGTGCATTTTCTCATGAACCATTCAACCAAAGCTTTGTAAATTCTAATACGTTGTTATTGATGACAAAATAGAGGTCAAGTTCAATAATGATGATTTTGACTTTTACTGTTCAGTAGTTATGGTTCTTGAAAGATCGTAAAATGGCGTTTCCAGTCGTGTCCGTCCATTTACCCATGAAATGATCTTCCAAAGCTTCCCAAATTTTGATATGTTGTTACTGATGTCTAAATGGAGGTCAAGTTCAATAATGATGATTTTGACTTTTACCGTTCAGGAGTTATGGTTCTTGAAAGATTGAAAAAGGGTGTTTCCAGTCGTGTCTGTGCATTTTCTCATGAACCATTCAACCAAAGCTTTTCAAATTTTAATATGTTGTTACTGATGACAAAATAGAGGTCAAGTCCAATAATGACGATTTTGACTTTTACCGTTCAGGAGTTATGGTTCTTGAAAGATTGTAAAATGGTGTTTCCATTCACGTTGTTGCATTAACTCACGAACCATTCAATCTAAGCTTTTCAAATTTTAATATGTTGATACTGATGACAAAATAGAGGTCAAATTTGATATTGACGATTTTCACTTTCACCAATCATCAGTAATGGTTCTTGTGATATTGCCAGGACACAAATAAATGTTAATAAATCCGGTTAATGCTGTCGTTGTGACAGCCACTTGTATAATAAATTGAATACATACTACACAGTCTTGTGTTATACATAGGACACAGACAGTTGAGGAAGCCAGAGCTGACGCTGAGAAGATTCGATTGATAGGTGCAGCGGAAGCTGAAGCTATTGAAGCTGTAGGAAAGGCTGAAGCAGAAAAAATGAGATTGAAAGCTTCAGCTTACAAACAATATGGAGAGGCAGCCATGTTGTCTTTGGTCTTGGAAACACTTCCAAAGGTTAGACAAGGGTGTCAGTGTGCGAACAGAAATAAAAAAAAAAAAGACTGTTTTGATTATTATTTGGTCAAAAATTGTACATTAAAAAATATGTATTCATGTTATTAAAAATAAAAGTAGTAAAAAAAAAAAAAAAGATGAAAAATTGTTTTTCATGATCAGACAAATATAAAGAATTTTTTATTCTTTGAGGTTTTAAAAAAGCAATAACATTTTCAAATTAGATTTAGCAGACAGGATTTGTTGATGAATTGAGTGTGTCTATAATGAAAACATATATGATTCTTATATGAATTCTAAACAATATAATATTTTTTTTCTTTGAAAATTATTTTTAGATTGCTGCAGAAGTATCAGCTCCATTGTCTAAGATAAATGAGATTGTTTTAGTTGGAGATGATAGAACCACAAGTGAAGTCAGCAAATTGGTTAGTCAGCTCCCACCTGCAGTTCAGGCTCTTACTGGGGTTGATCTCTCTAAGGTTAGTTTTATTACTTAGTCGATTGGTTAGTCAGCTCCCACCAGCAGTTCAAGCTCTTACTGGTGTTGATCTCTCTAAGGTTAGTTTTCTAAGTCAGCAAATTGGTTAGTCAGCTCCCACCTGCAGTTCAGGCTCTTACTGGGGTTGATCTCTCTAAGGTTAGTTTTCTAAGTCATCAAATTGGTTAGTCAGCTCCCACCTGCAGTTCAAGCTCTTACTGGTGTAGATCTTTCTAAGGTTAGTTTTCTAAGTCAGCAAATTGGTTAGTCAGCTCCCACCTGCAGTTCAAGCTCTTACTGGTGTAGATCTTTCTAAGGTTAGTTTTCTAAGTCAGCAAATTAGTTAGTCAGCTCCCACCTGCAGTTCAGGCTCTTACTGGGGTTGATCTCTCTAAGGTTAGTTTTATTACTTAGTCGATTGGTTAGTCAGCTCCCACCAGCAGTTCAAGCTCTTACTGGTGTAGATCTTTCTAAGGTTAGTTTTCTAAGTCAGCAAATTGGTTAGTCAGCTCCCACCTGCAGTTCAAGCTCTTACTGGTGTAGATCTTTCTAAGGTTAGTTTTCTAAGTCAGCAAATTAGTTAGTCAGCTCCCACCTGCAGTTCAGGCTCTTACTGGTGTTGATCTCTCTAAGGTTAGTTTTATTACTTAGTCGATTGGTTAGTCAGCTCCCAACGACAGTTCAAGCTCATACTGGTGATGATCTTTCTAAGGTGAGTTTTATTACTTAGTCGATTGGTTAGTCAGCTCCCACCAGCAGTTCAAGCTCTTACTGGTGTTGATATCTCTAAGGTTAGTTTTATTACTTAGTCGATTGGTTAGTCAGCTCCCACCAGCAGTTCAAGCTCTTACTGGTGTTGATCTCTCTAAGGTTAGTTTTATTACTTAGTCGATTGGTTAGTCAGCTCCCACCAGCAGTTCAAGCTCTTACTGGTGTTGATCTCTCTAAGGTTAGTTTTATTACTTAGTCGATTGGTTAGTCAGCTCCCACCAGCAGTTCAAGCTCTTACTGGTGTTGATCTCTCTAAGGTTAGTTTTATTACTTAGTCGATTGGTTAGTCAGCTCCCACCAGCAGTTCAAGCTCTTACTTGTGTAGATCTTTCTAAGGTGAGTTTTCTTACTTGGTTAAGTCAGCAAATTGGTTAGTCAGCTCCCACCGACAGTTCAAGCTCTTACTGGTGTTGATCTCTCTAAGGTGAGTTTTCTTACTTAGTCTATTGGTTAGTCATCTTCCACCTAAGGTTAGATTTCAATGAAACTTTAAAAAAAAGACGTATATTATAGATTATTGCTATTTTACGAAATTTTCCTTTGATCTTCATAACTAATAATTTCTTTTTCTCAACAGAGTCTTGTAATATGAAAATTTGAAAATAATAACTAGAAACTAAGGGGGAATGTGTCGTTGCTAATGCAATTGACAAGTCGTCATAGGTAAAAGAGTGAAAAACAGATTATCATCGGTCATCTCACCTCGATTGCTTTTCTCACTTTTGCCATACCAGCTCATGCAAGAAAACCAATATCGTTGAAATGATCAACGATAATCTTAAATTATTGTAGGTTTTCTCAACAAGATGACTTATCTTGCTTGAGCTGCTAAGGGAAAGTGAGAAAAGCAATCAAGTTGAGATAACCAATGATAATATGTGGATGGCTATTTCACCTGTAACAACACTTGACAATCTTAAATAGAAAGTTTGAGAATAAAAATTTAAAAGTTGTATAAAAATCAGAAGATATGGTATTTGTTGCCAACAAGACAAGTCTCCACCTGAGACCAAATGGTGTAGAAGTTAATAAATAAAGGTCACCATACAGCCTTTAACAATAAAAAAAAACATCGTACAAGACTTAGAAACATAAAAACATTTTACAACGTAACTCAGGTTAACTTACAAATAAATGATAACTATAGCTTGAGCAATACAAAGCACTTCAGTCATGTGTTTGAAATAAACCCATATTAAAACAGATAAAAGAAATCAATCTTTACATTTCTTTGGAACTATTATTATGAATATGGTTGGAATTTTTTTTTATAGACAGTGTTTTCCTTGCAAAAATGCATACAATTGCCACTTAGCCATGGCGTTGTCAGTTTATTTTCGATTTATGAGTTTGACTGTCCCTCTGGTATCTTGTCCCTCTTTTATTCCAATCTTCAATACACATTGCATTACATTTGTACATGAATGGCACATGTAAGCTTAAGTGATTAGTATCTTGTTGTTTTGTACCCCAAAAAATGCAGCCTTTCATAATGTCTTATTAAGAAGAGTCACAAAATTCTACTTTTCATGGATTAAACACATAAGTAACAAACTGTTGAAAAATAAATGATAATGAAAAGTATGTAATAGTGATATTTGCATATACACTGAACCAACTTATTTACATTCTGAATATCTGAAAATTAAAACTGAACCAAAGTATTATTTTTCAATTGCAGATGTTATCAAAGATACCAGGAGCAACTGCTTAGACTGGTTTCGGGTCCTGTTATTAACCTCTTTAAAGTGACTTCAATAAATGAACCAGAAGACATAATACTTTTACATGTAACTTATTTCACTTTTATCAAGAAATGACACTCTTAAATGATTTAACTATGATCAATTTTAATGGTAACGAATAGCTTGATCTTAAATTATATGCAACCTGTGTTTTTGCATATGTATGGAGTATGTTAATTATAGTTTTACTGTATTGAAATACTTTGACCTGTAAATCATGTCTGTGTGTGACTAACTTTTAGAAAATTTAATTGATTTAATATAAACATGATAAACATACTTAGATATAGGAAGATGTGTTGTCTTTATGTATAGTATCAAATATGAACAGTTTCTGATTACTGGATCAGAAGTTTTTCTGAAGCAAATATTAACAGATCTTAAGCCTGAGTATGGAATAATGAAAAAGGAATGAATTCTTCTCTATAGGTTCCTTTGTTTAGTTTTTCACTGATGAATAATAAATCACTTCATGGATAGGGGAATAATTGAACAAAAATCTAAAGAGTATCATATTTGACTCTTAATCTACCTCTAGCAAAATACATTATAATAATTTTTAAATAATATAACTAAGCATATACTGGTCTATATGCCTGATTTTAAACTATTGTTGTGCATGCAATTTATATGTATATATCTATTTATAACTTTTTGTGTAAACATACCTGTTTTAATTGTATATAACCTGTTCACAATGTACATGTACATGAACTATGTTGTTAAATTTAGATGATAGTCAACACTTATTTACTGTGACTATCAATATATAAAGCAATGAGTGGTCAAAATTAGTCTTCTTTATTTAGATTTCAATGGTAGATTAATGCAGATAGAGCCAGACCTAAATATTCAGTAAGCATGACCCTGGGGCGGATCCAGCTATTTTTAAAAGGGAGGATTACCAACCCAGGATATAGCAGGGGGGATTTTTCCAACCATATGTCCTCATTCAAATTCATTGACCCTTCAAAAAAAGGGGGTGTTCCAACCACCAGAGCCCATCCCCTGGATCCATCACTGATGACCACTCATCTCACTTTAACATTTTTTACGCATATTTTATTTTTTTTACTATGTTTTAATTTATCTAGCATTATTTTAATTTATTGTCAATCATTTTATTCGTAGCACATGTCAGTAGATACTAAGTAGTCATCACATTTTGTGTTTCTGTGTTTCTTATCAGTCAAAACACATACAAATGTATTGTTTCATTTTGTAGTGTTTTTCATTGTCTTATTAGATTGCCTTCTAGTCATAATTTCTTTTTGTCCATGGACAGAAATAATTGTTAAAGAATAAAAAAGTACTGATTAAATAATTGCAATCTTGAGAATAAAAATATTTCCGGAAATTCCTTGAATTCTTTCTAGTTTTAGATTATTAATGTCATAGATGACATTAAGCACTTTTTTGTACATCAGAGCACAAAGTATATATAGTGTCATCTTAACTGTTTTAATCCTTAAATATGTTACTACTGTCACTCAAATATTTTTCTTCATAAGATATAGAGAAAACAGCATGTTTAAGAATTGTGAAAAACCGTGATGATAAAAATTGTTGTTTTTTAAGATGGTACCTAACACTACAGGGAGATAACTCTGTGAAGTCAGCGAAACGTTTTAATTATGTTGTGTTTAAAAGAAATATTAAGCTTCTCAATGATCAATATTGGTGTATGTCAAATTGCTATATAACCAGTGTAATTTTTCTGACAAAACAATTTGTTCAAATTTTTTTTTTAATTTTTATATTTTTGTTAAAAGGTCAAAGTAAATACATTGTCAAAATTTATGAAAATTAAACGAGCCAAATAAATTATAGTGAAAGTGTTGGGTACGACCTTAATATGCATATTTTATAAAAAAAAAAAGAAGCTTATAACTTCCTTAGGAGTTTTAAAGAAACTGTTAAAATATGTAATGGTTCATGTACACATAACTTTCATGAGTATGTAATTGTGAACTGACTATGTGTTAGTATGTTGTTGTTTGCTTTTTTTTTCTTCTTCTTATTATTTTCTACTTGTATTGTATATAAGGTCCTCAGGGAAGATTACTTATCGTAACTTACTGTTTATACCCTCTTTAAATAAAGAATTTGTAATCATTATTATAAATACTTATCGTAACTTACTGTTTATACCCTCTTTGAATAAAGAATTTGTAATCATTATTATAAATAACCATTACTATCTGACACTTGGAATTGTTTTAGGAGTAGCTACTTTATTCCATCACACTTCTTAGCAATTGATATATAGAAGTAAACATTGTTTAAAAGCAATATTTGATCCATTTTGAAGTATTTACTGCTGAACTGAATTCATGCATTATAGTATGCTTTAATATAAATTTCCTAGTAGACAATTTTATGTGGGGGCCTGCTGAAAAGCACCTCTTGGTGTGGGATTTTCCCTCTGTGTTGAAGACCCATTGGTGGCCTTAGGCTGTTGTCTGCTCTTTGTTAGGGTTGTTGGCTCTTTGACATATTCCCCATTTCTATTATCAATTTTATTCAATATGTTAAACAATAAGTACTGTAATCTGACCCATAAAGGTCAAATTATCACTAAAAAACTATAATTTTTTCCAAATCTATGTACAATCTTTCATTCTATGAGTTTGTAGCAGCTCAGTCATACTTGTATACTTGATAAATAAAAAAATATATTGTAATGTCAATCTAGCTGTAGCCCTGAAACTGTTTGTCAGAAAAATAGGACTGAAAGTTAAAATAATGTAAAGATAATTAGTGTATTTTATTATATAACAGTAAATTCAATAAAATTATGATTATAATGAAATTGATTTTATTCTTGATATTGCACGGTTTAATGCATTTGCATACATTATTTTCACTTAAGCAACACTGTTTTTCAAGATTATTTCATCAGCAGAGGTTTCTCCACATTGTTTTTAACTTGAGTCAGTTCTCTGTTTTTGGAACACTGTCAAATTTGCAAAATTTTAACCAACTAAAAATGTCATGAAAATATCCCCTTGTCAGTTGCACACACACACACACACACACACACACACCAACACATGTATTCACTCTTCCATACTCGTGTACACTTAAATGATAGCGCTTGCATATTTATTGACTTTCAACAATTCCTTTGCACAAGATTGGCCCATTTCTGTTCAAATAAACAGCAGGCCATACAACGTAGTTGACGTAGTCACCATGTTTTCTGAACGTTGAAAAAGAATGTTGATCAATAACATATCCATATCTGAGGTCAAAGTCCAAGAAAATAGAAGGATTCTGCACGTTCATAATCCAGCAAACCTCAGCACACTTCTTTATATACTCTGTTGCAGCAGTGCCAAAGTTTTGACCTCTGGTGATCCTTTTAGTACACAGCTAAAAAAGAAATAATAGATTTTCTGATTGAATTTATTTTTATTGGAATATCATGAATTCTAGTACTCACGGTATTTTCAGCTTGTCCTACAAATGTTAAATATTCAAATTTGCATATTTCACTTTGGTCAAAAATATTCAAGTCTACTACTTCAAAATACTTGCTTCATTTGATTGCACAAAGAAACAATACATATATTGATGCCGCTTATTTTGTATATCTTGAAGGAATGGAATATTTATCTGTGTGCAAATGTTGTCTTTATTGCCACACCCCTCCCGCCTCCCCACCAAAAAAAAACGTGTAGGTAAAATGTCCTTTTATTACAAGTGTGCAGCTTATAAACATCACAGATAGTTACAATTAATTTGGTGGTCTCTAACGAAGTGTTAATAGATATAGGAAGATGTGGTGTGAGTGCCAATGAGACAACTCTCCATCCAAATGAGAAACACGTATATATTACATAAACAAATGACAACTACTATACATCAGATTCCTGACTTAGGACAGGTGCAAACATTTGCAGCGGGATTAAACGTTTTAATGGATCCAAACCTTCTCCCTTTTTCTGAAACAATAGCATAACATCACAAGATAGAAAAACATACGATAAAATATCGTCTTCTATAGTATTTCGTGTGTAGCTAAATAGAAATTATATACAACGAACATAGATGCATTTAACATTAGTTAAAGTTAAACGTGGACTTTCTAGAGTAAATTCACTTTTTCATATAAAGGTAAAGTGAACCATGCCCTTTCTTGAGTAAACTCACCTGTTCAATTAAAGGTAACGCCTCCTTGGCTGTTTTCTTCTGATATGTCCTTATGTACTTTTTACATTTATCTGATAATGACACAACAGCGTGTGACTGTAATGAAGACATGAGAATAATGTATTCAATGATGAATAATCTTTGTTTTGCATTCTAAATTTTTTACAGGTTGGCTGATAAGTTTTGATTTTTGAACTTTCTGTTTCGACAAGTTTTAATTTTAATAATATTAATCGTAGTAGTATATGACTCTATGAATACTGAGAACTTACTTTGACACAGTTTGTAAAGACATAGCGTAGATCGCACCTTTTTATGATTTATGATTGATTTATGAGTTTGACTGTCCCTTTGGTATCTTTCGTCCCTCTTTTTTTAAGGATACATCAACTTTAGTTTATTCAAGTAGTAAAATAGCCAGTTAGACAGCCCTCAACCACAGACAACAGATATAACAGCTATAGATAGGTCATTACACAATGGCAATTGGGTTATTTTGATAAGGAAGCTGAGTTATTGAAATTATATTGTATTGGTAATGGGATAGATATGCAAATGTTCTTTAAAATTTTTTTTTTTCGATTTTGACTACTTACTTGCATAAATTTAAAGAAACATTTAAGTGTATCATCTTTTATGTTTTTCCTTTGTTCCTTTGTTAATGCCACGCATGTAAAATAACATTCCTGTAAAATTAAAATAGCTTTTTAGAATGTGAATTAAACATAAGTTAAATGGTACTTGCATATGAAATAAGTGCACAAAAACAAACAAACAAAATACATTGACTATCTTAAACTGTCTGCTGTATTTTCTATTCTAAAAAATTATTGATCAAATATGAATGCTAAAACAATCTAATCAGATGTGAATTCATACCATGTGACATATGCATTGTTTTCATAATGCTAATTTGTGCTATGAAGTTATTAAAGGGACAGAAGTAATATAATACATGTATAAGTATTCCAAAACTAGCTTTAAGTAATGTATCAAATCTTTTTTATAATTCTAATACCTTGAGCCATCGCCGTAATAATTCAATAGCATGGTCATCTGTATATCGTTTGGTCATTTCAGTAAAACAATCATTCCATTCGTTATTGAACACAGACTTAAACACTTCAGTTATAACAGCTGGTGCGTTTGTTTGTTCTGAAACAGCTCTGTCTGTGGATAGGCCACCGCTTCTGTCCGTCACTAGTCCTTCTGCGCTGTATAAATAAAATGCTAGTAATATACTTTAGAAAAAGCAACAATATGGAAATGTCACTTGATGATAAATGACATAAAAAATAAAGGAATTCGATCTAGCCTCATCAAACCTATCGAGTGATTATTTGATGCGTTTAAGTTTACATTCAAAAACGCTTGGCGATATTGTAGGGGTATTTTTTTCAATGGACGAGGTCACAGGAGTACCTGACGAGATGCATCGACGTCTTGCAGGAAACTTGACAACTCTTTGTCAAATAAACTTTAAGGTTGGAGTCGAACGGACATGCCAAGTGCGGGACTAATTTACAGTTTCGAACCTCTCTTGTCGACGAGGCCATCAAATCCTTCAAAGTGTTGGAAGTAAATGATCTAAATAAAATGAACTAAAATCTAGGACATGTCAAGTACACTATATGGCCAATTTAATATTTTATTCATTAATCTCTTATGATATATGTCTAATAATAAAGATACAATACACATTAAATTCAGCTAAAAGTTGTGTTATCTGTCCAATTTGGACTCGTTAAAATTATGGCCTTAAAGAAATACGTTTTAAGTAATCATAAAACATAAATGTAGTACCTGCTTCCAGGAATATCCATTTCGTCCATATGTTCAGCTATTTGTTTGTCGAGCTCCAGAAGCTGATCGACGTCTTTATCCATACTACTGTCTCGTTCATTCACTCTGTTAAATGTTTTTTTTGTATAAGTAGCGTATATATGTAGTTAAAAATATTGTTTAGAAAATATACAACACCATACTTCAAGGAAATAGAACAATTTAGTAGCAAAATAAAACATACATTTTTAATTAATAACATTTTAATCGACTTTTCAAAATCAACTGTCTTAGTTTAAACATATTTTATTTGCAAAAGAAGCAAAAGTGATTGGACACAAGTTATTACAACATTAAGTAGATAAATAATTATCTAAGGCTTTCGGTTATGCAGATATTGAGGAAAGGTAGACGGTATTGAGTTATTAGGTCAAAATCTTCATTGTAGGGAGAACTATTTGTCCATGAAATCATAATATGAAAAGCAATCCCTGTAATGATTTTGTCTTCATTAAGCAAACCACAGCCATGTCGGAAAATAGATCGATATTCCAATTTTTTGTTTGTATTTCATCAAAGTAAATAAGATGCGAATTCATACAAAACGCAGTGACGTAATAATACCAATACGTACATATATTTTGGAGGAACATTTGACTTTTCAAACTTCCTTTTCGTTTCTCTCATTTCGTCCTCTACCAGCCTCCGTTTTATTTTCTCCTTTTCTAGAGATTCCTACAATGTACATGTTCCTATAAAGTTGTCACTATTGACAATTTCAAAATAAGGTAACATAATATTTAAGTAAAATTGTATTAGTATTTTTCATTACATTTACATAACAAATCTATAGTTGTAAATTTCTCTTACCAGAAGGTTGATAGATTTTAACATTTCCATCTCCAATGTTTTCCTCAACTCGAATTCAACAGCCCTCGTCTCGGGGGAAGTACTCCTTTTGATTATCGTCGTCGTCTGCCTTTCCTTCAGTTTCTTATACCCAGCACTTTCCTGAAAGCAAACATTTTATTATAAATTATTTCATTATAATTATTTGGTACTAATAATAAGTTACTGTAGTTATTTTCTAAGAGAATCTTGTTTGTTTTGTGTTTCCATGTGTTCTAAATAAATAGTTTCATCACTCAAATAACGATTGTACACTGTTTATTTATATAACTTCAATATTTAAAAAAAAAATTGTAAAGAGAAAACATCATAAATGTATCACCCTCTTATGCTACGAATAAGCATTAACGCATGAGTCGTGTGTGGACTACCGAAGCTTAGGATAGCCCCTTCTTAGTTTTATTTGTGAGTTAAACATGTAAACGAAAATAACTTGTATCAATTCGAAAGTCGCAGAAACGCTACCGTTTCGATATTTTGCACTCCAGTTTAGCATCAGTTTATACTGGGTAGATATTTCTACTGGTGGACTATAAATCACAGAGGGTATCATCAGCTCAATAGTCAGTACTTCGGTATTGACCTGCTTAATAATAATAATGTCTAAAATTGTCTGTTTATAGATATCAGTAAAATTATAGAATCTAAGGTTTCAAATCACTCGTCAACCTTAGATTGATTTGGTTGTATTTTAGGTATTTTTGTCATATATATTTTCAACTGATTGTATTTATAAATCTTTGGCTTTCAAATATTTTGCTCCTGATAAAGGTAAATCCAGAAAAACGATTCGAGCGCATGAAATTATAAATTGTTTTGTTTTCAATGTATTTAACATGATAATTAGGAACAATTGGTATATATATATATATCATCGTACGTACAACTAAAATGTCAATGTCAAAAATGTATCATTACTTACAAGTTTTCTGTACATCAGTGTCAGTACCTGTTCGTAAGACTCATAGAGAGTAGAGTCTGGAAGTCTGGACCACAAACGGATAGCATAGTCTACTTGTTTAATCCATGATTTCATTTCTTCGTTGAGTCTATCCAGTTTACACTTAAGTTCATATTTGAATCTACTCATATTTATCCAATTATTCAAAATCCAAAATATAAAACTCTTAAATGATTATAGTTTTATTTGTCAACAATGAAAGAAAAAACTGTGTTCAAGTACGAATCACTGTTGCGTGAGACAATCTGAAGGTAAACGTCAAAAACATAATAAGTTTCAAAACAACTAAAGCATGCACACTGTCTTTTAACATTAATAGAAATATGTGTAAAATAACAAATCATAACGGTAAAATCAATATGATATCTTCCCCTAAAGTATTGTTAAATATACAATGATGACCTTTATCGATCATTGATGCATGGTGACTCTTTGATGATAATATGTAAAGATCAAGTGATCAGGTATCAAATAAGAAAATATTTAAATCCCGTCAATATAGATCTATAACAATTGATCATTTGATCCGTTAAACCGTTGAGATAGGTAACAATACATTGGTTTCACTTTTGTAAACATATGATTTATTCATATATGAGTACTAAGTAATTGATTTTATGCATATTTGTCAGTCATTATTTTTATTGGAGGATAATACATTGTTTTTAGAATCGGCCATTTCTTACTATCGCTCATTACAGTAGTGAACATTAAAAGTGGAACCATTTAACTTAAAAGGCGGATGGGCGGGGGTTTATGTTTTTTTTGTTTTAAGCAGAGATATTTTCGCGCAAAGTGCTATCAATTTTATTTAATTTAAAAAAAAAAGAAAATTATTTTTTCAATATTTCGCAGTATAAGGTATTTAGAAATCTGTATTCCAATTTTTTTTTGGTCATCTGCTTGACCAAAATATTTGTTTTCATTAAATTGTGGGATCAAAATATTGTTTCAGAAAAAGCCATGACCTCTCCCCCTGAAATTAAATGGTCGTTCCCTGAATATATTAAATATAAGAATTAATATTATCGAATAAAGATGTGATTTCTTACAATCGACAATAAAAATAAGCAGAACAGTCCTACATTTATATTCTAGATGCAAATACTACACATATACATTTTGATATACAACCTATATCCAAAAATGAAAAGGACAATTATTACACGTCCTTTAAACCTAATAACCTTTCTTGTATGTATCTTAAATAATAGAAATATCTGCAGTACCACGGCTGATTAAATATATCGTATTAAATTTACCAAACATAGTTTGTATTATATAGTTACATTATATTTCCAATTATATGCAATTACTTGTTGTAGCAAGGAATACCTGGCAAATAAAACTGTTCTATCAACGTAACTAGACTTTTTTCTGGAGTTATGCATGTGATTTGTGATGGACCAATTTCTAAGCTGTATTCGTAAATCATCAAATCATGAAAAACTATTAAAAAAAACAGTTCGAGGGTCACTACTTTCACGTACAATTGAACTATTGATCCAAGGTTCCAAATTGCCTAAAATGAGATTCATTACCTATCTGAAGCAGCCCGTGAATGCCTCATTTCCATAAAATTTTCAGCAAATGAATACAATCACAATATTTCATTTATTTGTGCATCCGTAACGATTTTTTGAAATCACCTCTTCGGGAATGCTCAATCTCAAACAGGCAGGCTATGGGGGACTCGGTGGTCGAGCGGTCTAAGTAGTCGAACTAACGTGCCACTAGCCAGTTAACACTCAGGCTTTGATTGCTAACCTCAGGAATACTATTCCAGAAGAACAAATCTGCGTTTCCATAATGGTCCAGTTCCTGTTGACAACCATGAAAATATCTTACACCCTGTCAATACAGATGATAAAGTCCTGATTATCACCAGGAACAAGCTGGATATAAATATCGTCCCGAATGACATTGGAAGGATACATGTTATAGGAAAAACAGTCAGATTAATATCATATACAATGAAGCAATTGGTCTACCAAAATAAAAAGGTGACAAAATGGTATTTTCATAACTGAAAACCTGCCACCATATAGAACTGAACAATTAAAAACCCTTGCTGATGTGCAATCCAAAAGTCAAATCAGTGATTACTGAAAACTGCCGAAGGTCGAGTATTCGTAAAACAATTGGAAAACAATAGAATGCTGATCATCAAGAACAGGCAAGACGTCGGTATTCCTAGATCTCTACATTAAATGTCTGCTGCTACTTGGGTGTTAACTTGCACTACATATTGAATGTTAGTATATTTTCTATATTTTCAGATATTAAATGTGCAATTTAGTTGTAATATGCTTAAATTGTTAAAGATAACTTTGATTTGAAAGAGAATGCGGTTTTACCTGATAACGCAAAGATTCTTAGCGTTGTCACGGAACTGGTTTACACGTTTTCTTTACGTTCGTTGTTACCTTTCGTTAAAATGTAAGAACGCTCTAAAAAGTATGTTTATGTTAAAAAGTTTAAGTAATATATATCTCATGTATGATTAATTATTGAAAAACATTTTCTTATGCTGGCTGTTATTGTTTCAATAAATTTTTCCATGGATTGTGATTCTATGATTAAAGTTGAAACCCAATTGGTACAGTGAAACGTGTTAGATAAGTTAGAAATATTTTATTGTTTTAATACAAGGAACGAGGAGAATAACTCCTAACAGGAAGCTTTACTAAAATACGTATAGCCTAAGGAGATAGACATAAGTCTTGAAATTTGTCTTCCCATCAGTCACGAGCTAGCTTATTATGTTGTGTTTTGTATACTGTCGTTGTCTTTTGGTCGTTTTTGGGCATAAAAACAATGCCGTATTTTGCGAAACCTTTTCAACTTTTGATCTTCAGTGCTGTACAACTTTGTACTTTTTTCACTTTCGATCTTTTATATCTGGACGTCATTGGTGAGTCTTGTGTGGACAAGGCGCGTTTTTGGCGTATTGAATTTTAAACCTGATGCTTTTTGTTATCTATTAATCATGTTTTTCTGTGTCTAATATGTTCTCCTATTTATTTGTATTGTAGTCCTGTAATATTATGTTGTCATTTCAATGTTATATTTAACTTTGCCATTAAAGTGCGAGGTTTGGCATGCCTTAAAACCAGGTTCAACCCACCACTTTTATTCCCCTTTAAAAGTGTCCTGTACCAAGTCAGGAAGATGGTCATTGTTATAATATTGTTCGTTTCTCTTTGCTTTGCATTTCAACGTCGAGTTGTTTGTGTTTTCTCTTATTTTTGAGATATTGAGATAAGACGTGGCACGGTACTTGTCTATCCCAAATTCATGTATTTGGTTTTCATGTTACATTTGTTATTCTCTTGGTGTTTTGTCTGATGATTGACCTGTTTCTGTGTTGTGTCGTTGTTCTCCTCTTATATTTAATGCGTTTCGCTCGGTTTTGGTTTGTTACCCCGATTTTGTTTTTTGTCCATGGATTTATGAGGTTTGAATAGCGGTATACTACTGTTGCCTTTATTTGGCAAAGTTGTTGTTAGTTTATCATTGACTTATGCGTTTCAATGTGCCTTTGGTATCCATGGCCCCTCTCATTTACATTAACGTTTCGGTAGTCAAGTGAAAACTATCTTCTATTCTTTTTTGTTGAGATATATTTTAGACAAAAAAGGGTGGATCTGCTAAAATTGATCACATGTTCACCTCAAACCAAAAGTTTAAGGAGCATAACTGTGAATTTGATAGGAAAACTAACAATGGAAGCGCTGTTCATTGTTTTTGTGTTTATGTAGATTTCGTATGTGCATGTATTGGTTTTGGATGAATCACCCAATGGGATATACTTTGTTTTCTACAATTTTCACTTTTTGTTTATGCTTTAGTTATGTATTTCGCTCAAGGTCATATACAGTCAACAGTTGATGATTTATAGTAATTACTCAATAGAAATACGATATTTTCAAAAGTTAAGTGAAGAATACTGAATTTGTTAACATTTATATCTGAAAATTATACTAAGATCAAATCAGGAAAAGGTATCAAATCTGTGCAGGTTGAAGATGAAAGTAACAAAACAACAATGTTTCCATTAACCTGTTAATTGATAGATAAGTTAACGTTGATAGGCACTTTAACATCCTTATCATGGAAGAAAAAATCTTATTTAAACACTCTGTTTTTCAAATACTAAAATACAAGTAAGCGTAATATGCAACAGCTATCTATTGACCATATAATATATCATCTAGCAATAGACAAAATATTAATGTGAATTTTCATTTCAACTAAGTACATGTAGTAATGCATTTTAACTGATTAGATGTGGGAATTTGTAAAAGAAAGGTATATTAAAAATTAATGAACAAATGGGCTTTATATTAGACTACTTCTTATTTTTGTAATATTACAGTTCTGAATGCTGACTAGTTCGAAATGTCTGAAGAATCATGTTATACGGTGCAGTATATGGTTCCAGACGTTTGGAATGTTTACTTCCAAATAACATTTGCTGGACTTTTAGTGATATTAAACACATTTCTATTAATAGTGTTTTTGATGCATCGCTCTCCAGTTACAATTTTACTTTCTGTTTTAGCAGTTACAGATACGTTAACTGCATTGTTTTTGACAATACCAAACGTAACTGGATATATCTTCTTCTATAATGACCTTGAAGGGAGTGAAGGTTATCATTTTAATGGATGGTATTGGGAAAGGAAGTATCCACTATGTGCTGTACTGTTTGCAATAGAAGGTTTGATATACCCCAGCCACATGATATCTGTAGTGGTTACTACTTTGTTGTCCATACAAAAGGCATTGGTAATCAGATTTCCACGTTGGGGGAAAAGACATCTAAATAAAGCAATGTCTTTTCGATTAGTAGTTGTGACCGTAGTATGTTTATGTTTTCTCTATATACCAAGTATGATTCATGGAATGATAAACTTGTCACGTGGAGATAATAATACATGTTGCTTTTCACAAGATCATTCAGTTATTCGTCGGATTTACAAGCCTATTGACTCAACTGAAGGTGACACTACAACTACTTCGACTTATTTCGACGAGATTTATTACGACCAAGTATTCGTCAATTTATTCAACGACCGGATTCCTAGCGAGGAATCTGGTGGAGCATTTAACTCGCCGTTCTGGTCTGGTAGTGGAACGGGCGAGTCTGATTATTGGTTATTTGATGAAGAGATTTCAAATCAGTCACACTTTTAGGTCACTATCAAGAAACAAAGAGATGGAGGAAGATAGTACATAGATTTTAGATTCATGTACTTAAATATGGTAACTGGGGCATTTATTATTCGGTAAAAGGGGTGCTAACAAACTAAAGGAGTAGGTTCAGAAAGACCCCTTTTTGGCCCCAAAATATAGCAGTTTTACAAAATTGTGAAAATGTTATCTTTAAGCTATTCATTTGAAAGTATAATGCTTATGCTATACAAATATGGGCTATTTTTGACAATACAATGCACATATATCGAGTACTTACATCATTTAGTAATGCTAAATTACTGAAATCTTCACAATTTTCGCATTTTAGTTAAATTTTACGCATTCGTGTTCATTCATAATATTGGAATGTAAGTTGTATTTGATGATAATACATACCATATATAAAGGTAGAGGATGAACACGGATGTGGCCACTTTCATTTTTGACAAAAATTAATCTGAAAAGAGATGATGTTTTGCATATTTGATAGTTTTTCATATTTAAGCTTGAATCGGAGCGTTTTTAATGAGTTAAGGAAGCTCGCGGGTATAAAATTTACAAAAATAAAGTAAACATTCATTTTTTAATAACAAATTTGATTTATTACCTTTAGTAATTGTTACTTTATCATATGGTGCAAAAATCTTTCCAAAAAATCAGGTGACTCATTAAAAAGCTCCAAATTGTCTCTTTTTGGTGCAAAACTGCAATTTTTTGGTATTAAAATTGAAATACCTTTTTTCAACTCAACGGTGACCTATATTTTTTATTGTTGTTTTCGAATAAGTTGTACATAAACTAAATAATTGTAAAATTTAAGTGATTTCTGTTATTTAGTTCTTTTTAAGCAGTTAAGCTGCTTTATGCGAGCACCCTAGATTTATGTTTTACCCAATAAATACTGAAATATGTGCCACTTTTATTATCTGGCTGGCTATCATGTTATTTTTAACTAATTGGACACTTTTTTCATACTTTTTATTCTGGCATATAAAAAATATTACCATAAAAACGTTAAATGGTCGTCGATTTTCCAAAACGTTTTGAAGTTGCACATAGGAAGTAGTGCTGGATAGAAATCCTTCTACAGTTTATTATCACCTGTGCTGTTGGCTAAGATGTCAAAGATCAATTGTATGAAATATTTGATCGCCGAAAATCTATAAAGATGAGTCGTTTACATTTCATATATGGCAAAAGTCGTAGGAATATTGTTGGTCATCGATACGTATTACATACGTCAGCAGTCTATTAATCAGCTGATATAAGTTGGCGGCAATTTCAAATTACATAGAAGACGAAATTTACGTACCTTTTAAATTGGGAGAATTCTGATAATACATACATACATGTGAACATCTCGACGGGAGTACAAAATTCCCGTTTTCAGGGGTCCCCTCCCGTACTCCCGTCGAAGAGGAAAAACTCGTGTGCAGAAAAAGTTTCATGAAAATTTTCAGTCGCCATTTTTGCCAATATGTTTACAAAATTTTTCATTGAGATTGTAAAAACCCGAGGTTTATCGAACGTTTCCGGTGTAACCTGAATCCTTGCTAAATAAAATTTAGAAGGAAATGGTGAATATGTCAAAGCGACAACCACCCGACCATAGAGCAGACAACAGCCGAAGGCAACCAATGGGTCTTCAATGTAGCGAGAATTCCCGCACTCGTAGGTGCCCTTCAGCTGGCCCCTAAAATATGCATAATAGTACAGTGATAATGGACGTCATACTTAACTCCGAATTATACACAAGAAACTAAAATTTTAAATATACAAGACCAACAAAGGCCAGAGGCTCCTGACTTGGGACAGGCGCAAAATTGCGGCGGGGTTAAACATGTTTATGAGATCTCAACACTCCCCCTATACCTCTAGCCAATGTAGAAAAGTAAAAGAATAACAATACGCACATTAAAATTCAGTTCAAGAGAAGTCCGAGTCCGATGTCAAAAGATGTAACAAAAGAAAATAAATAAAATGACAATAATACATAAATAACAACAGACTACTAGCAGTTAACTGACATGCCAGCTCCAACCCTCAATTAAACTGATTGAAAAATTAAGTCTTCATCATATGAATATCAGGCACAATCCCTCCCGTTAGGGGTTTAGTATCATACTATCAAAAAATATATGAGAAGAACATAACGGCTAATTTACAAGTGATAATAGTTTGATTGAACAATCAAAAGGTGTTGGATTATCAATTACTCTATGTGGCTTCTGTTATGGCACAAGCCAAGGATGATTAAAGGTAAATACCGATAAATACCGACACAGATAGAAAATGGAATGTTGTTGTCTAAACATTTATCGGAAGTGTTTTGATGCCGAGAAAAAAACATTTATTGTAAACGAAAATACTGGAAAAAGAAATGGTTTCAGTTCATTGTGAGCTGTTTGCTACACAAGCTGACTGAAAAATTATATAAACAAAATGATTATTTTGTACACCAGTATGTGTTCAAAATACCAAAACGACAGTTATCTCCGTCTTCAAAGATACCAGGTTCAAAACATCAGAAATATTTGACAAAGTTCAACAATGCCTGGAAAGCTGACTTCAAATGGTGCCAACCCAGTTCCAAAGGCCAAGACCAGGGGTTGAAGTCATAAAACTTTGCTCAGTGCTCGGAACACAAAAATCATGCTCGAAACATGAAATCCAGTATTTTGATTGGTTGAATCTCGAGTCTGAGTACAAAAATCGTGCTCGAAAGTTTTATGACCGTGAGGCCAGGCATACTGCACCACTTGCAAAGTAGACTGCATACCCATTGTTATTGTTTGTTAATTTATTATTTATCTATTATGTAATAAATGTATAGCATACATTCATCTCTCTTATATCTCAAGCCGATGCCAATGAAAAACAATCAACAATGTAAAACAAAAGAAAAAAAGATTCTCATCTGCAATCAACAATGTGAAACAAAAGAAAAAAAAGATTCTCATCAGGAACACTGTGGGGATTATGAAAATAATTTAGTGTTAAAGGAAAATATTCACTGAATCGATTAATATAAGGTAGAGATTTTTCGCATTAAGTTGAAGGGTAGAAAAAGCGTCCAAAGCGGAGATTGTCGTGACCTAAAAACAAATCCTTAGCCATTTCTTCTATTTATATGGATAGTCGACCTTCCTATGGATAAAACAAGTGGCTGTGGTGATCATGGTGAAAATGGGAAATGTGTCATAGAGACAACCAGATCTTAGAGCGAAACAGTCGAAGGTTACCAATGTATCTTTAATGCAGGGAGAAAATTTTACATCCAAAGGATTGCTTTTGCTGGCCCCTTAACATAATAACAAAAATGTAAACTATTTCAACTGGTCACTTGTTCCAGTGGAACTTTTAAACCAGAGGAAGAACAAAGTAACTACAATGTAGTTAATAAGTTCCGGAGTTCTTTCCGCCTGGAACTTTCCAACGTCGCACCAAAACAGCATTTACAATAACTTGGACATCATATTAAAATCAGAAGTATACACAAGAAATTAATCAAATTTTAAAAAAATGTAAAAAACAATTATGAAAAATTAATATGATATACAGCTACAATCACCACATTAGTGGGTCCTCACTATGGACAGGTACATACAGAATGTGGCGGCTTAAACATCTTAACTGGCACAAAACTCTCCCCTAACATAGGACAGTGTATGTGTATAATTTCAGACATTGAATCTTTATAAATATAAATTGGAAATAACTTTTGAAAGTGGAAGGATTGCATAACATAAACATAACTGTACAAGCATTATTTGGTATTTTAGAAATAGCTGTGAACAATGCCTGAGATAAATATTTTGACTAAGTATTTACACTATTCATCTGCACGTGCAATGTTTGCCTTTGGGTTTTTGATTAACTGCCTATAGCTCCCTTTGGTGCTTTGATTTTATTTCGATATTACCGCTTTTTTTCCTAGACAACAGAAAAAAGGACACTCCCAACAATGTATGCCTCTTTCGATGGCAGATTGTGAGCGTAAATGAACGGTGACCGCATTTTTTAATTTCATTTTTCTATTAAATATAAGATAAAGTTCATTTATAGAAAAATATAGCGAAATCCTATATTAAATATAAAAAAATGATTGAGACCCGCGAGCCCCCTTAATCTGTTAAAATCTTTCAAATAAACTAATTGAATCAAATGAAATAGACATTTCAGTGTTTAAAAAGTGTCCAAATCTTTCATGAAATGAACCTGAAATTTGAGGCCAAAATCTTCTCTTACCGCACCTACTCATTTTACTGAGACATATGCATAAATGATTCGTAAATGAAAAAAAGATAAGATATATCATTCGTGTGATTTATGTGCTTCGTATCAAGTTTGAATGTTTTAATAAAAGAAAAGGTATTTAAACATTAAGCAGACTTTTGTCATACAGTACGATTGATATTTATTTTAATATCAAATATCGAGTATATACTTATTTCATGTTTTGTAGTACATTTTGCAAGGGTTGTTGACATAGGGAAAGGGTGATTGCAGACACGCCCGCGCTCCAATGTCGTCAATACTATTTTTGAGACGACCTCTAAACGAATGTGTCAATGAATAGAACTGTGAAAACACCCTTTATTGATGTTCGCTCACTGTTTCCATTTTTTTCAAGGATTATAATAAACCGATCGTAACTAAATAAATACAAAATAAAAGTACAAATTTAAATTTGGCTTGAAACTTTTTTTTCTATATATGTTAATATTTGACATTGGCACCTTAATTTGTTAAAAAAATAACAAGGGTTTTTATAAGACTTTCAAAAAAAAGCTTTTAAGAGTACTATATATGCAATAACATTACGAAAATAGCAGTAGAATGCGGCGAGTAGTATACGCACTACATGGATAGTGTCAAGGAATTCCGTATATCTGACAAAACGTAAAAGGCGGGTTATTCATATGAACAGAAGTTATCAATAGGAATATAAGTCGGAGAAAAACTGACAAAAAAAAATATTGAAGTAAAGAAAAACAACAGTACACAGGTGACTATGCGGAAAATTCAAAACGGAGCAACACGATCATCAATGACAAAGAATAAATCATCTGTCAATCTGTTTGGTTTTTTTTGCAAGGCAGTGTACGCTCAACTGTATAATCTAAATTTATTTAGAGACATAAACCTGCCGAGGTCAAACACTAAATATATATATATATATATACAAAACATAGTTATTTACAAATAAAGATATACCTTGTGATTTCGAATTTAAAATCACTATCTCAATCGTGGTTCGGCGACCAATTTTGCTGTTTCCTGGCACTTACAGACGTCTTATGTTTGTGGAAAATACATATATACAGTTTTATTTTTCAACTCACCCTGACAAGTATTCGCAGTAGATGGATGTTATAGTATGATCTAATATACTTATTGACTGGTCATGAGTAGACTAGAGTGTTAATTGTCCTCCGAGGTGCAACTTTTGTCCTGAGACGTAGCCGAGACAATAGTTGTATCGAAGGGGACAATAATCTAACTTTTCTACGAATATCCAGTCAGTAAGTGTTACATAATATCGAAAACAGACAATATATGGCGGGGATAAATTAACTATCGCAAAATATAAAGCAGAAAACAAACCATAACGTTTACTTCATAAATATTTTGAAATGCTAAGGCTATGGATTGTACTGACGTCAACCCTTGATATCATTCAATATGTAAAAAGCGACGTTTTTACTCCCACGGTATTTTCAAAATTCTCCAACCCGGTAGCTGCATTGGAAATTTTGCGAAATATAATGACGCTTGCAGTGTCATATAGTTTCATCGAGGTCCAATAGTTAGAAACTATTGACCAGTCTAATAGTTCAACGCTTGCAATTTGAAAAAAATAGTCAAACTGATGTGTATTTTTTTTTATAGAGAATGAGTACTGAGGTATGATGATTAAATGTATTCGTTATATTTGGAGTTATCCTTATCTATTTCTATCTTTAGTAACTGTGGAAATAATTTGTAAATAAGTTTATAGAACTAGTTTGATTACTATCTAAATATGAGACTTTAGTTAGAACTCACGGGTATTTTTTAGGCGGTACATCGGGTAGGGTTCTATAATCATATATAAATCCGATACTTATATAGTATTTATCGTGGTGCTCACAGTAATTTCTAAGCCGTCATAAACATTGTTCGAAAAGCGTAACCATGTACATACCATAAGAATATTAATTCCAAATTCATGTGATTCACTATAAAACTAGAGGCTCTAAAGAGCCTGTGTCGCTCACCTTGGTCTATGTGAATATTAAACAATAGACACAGATGGATTCATGACAAAATTGTGTTTTGGTGATGGTGATGTGTTTGTAGATCTTACTTTATTCTTGCTGTTTACAATTATCTCTAACTATAACTAGTAGTGTCTGTGGAAAATATTAGTAAAAATCTACAAATTTTATGAAAATTGTTAAAAAATGACTACGAAGAGCAATAACTCCTTAGGGGGTCAATTGACTATTTTGGTCATGTTGACTTATTTTTAGGTCTTAATTTGTTGTACATTATTACTGTTTACAGTTTATCTCTATCTATAATAATATTCAAGATAATAACCAAAAACAGCAAAATTTCCTTAAAATTACCAATTCAGGGGCAGCAACCTAACAACCGGTTATGCGATTCATCTGAAAATTCCAGGGCAGATAGATCTTGACCTGATAAACAATTTTACCCATGTCAGATTTGCTCTAAATGCTTTTGTTTTTGAGTTATAAGCCAAGAACTGCATTTTATCCCTTTGTTCTATTTTAAGCCGTGGCGGCCATCTTGGTTGGCTGGCCGGGTCACCGGACACAGTTTTTAAACTAGATGCCCCAATGATGATTATGGTCACGTTTGGTTTAATTTGGCCCAGTTGTTTCAGAGGAGAATATGTTTCTAAAAGATAACTAAGATTTACGAAAAATCGTTAAAAAATTTAGTATAAAGGGCAATAACTCCTAAAGGGGTCATCTGACCATTTCGATCATGTTGACTTATTTGTAGATCTCACTTTGCAGAACATTATTCCTGTAAAAAATTAATCTCTATCTATAATTATATTCAAGATAATAACCCAAAACGGCAAAATTTCCTTAAAATTACCAGTTCAGGGGCAGCAATCTAACAACGGAATGTCCAATTCATCTGAAAATTTCTAGGCATATAGATCTTGACCTGATAAACAATTTTATCAATGTCAGATTTGCTCTAAATGCTTTGGTTTTTGAGTTATAAGCCAAAAACTCCATTTTACCCCTATGTTCTATTTTTAGCCGTGGCAGCCATCTTGGTTGGTTGGCCGGGTCACCGGACACATTTTTTAAACTAGATACCCCAATGATGATTGTGGCTAAAATTTTGGATAAAATTGGTTAAATTTGGCCCAGTAGTTTCAGAGGAGAAGATATTTGTAAAAGTTAACGAAGGACGACGACGGACGACGCCGGACGCCGGACGCCAAGTGATGGGAAAGCTCACTTGGCCCTTTGGGCCAGGTGAGCTAAAAAAGTATATTCAAACATCTTTCTACAGGTTAAAATATATGATGTTCAAGGACACAGTCAGTTTATCTGGATCGTGACTATTCTTACGTTCTTACATTTGTAATCAACAACACAACAGTTACTGTAAACATGAACAAGTGATATGGGGTATACTGTATGGTTGTGAAACACTTTACATAAAGTCATATGATACTTTTAATACAAAAAAGTAATGTGTTGTTATACAACTTAATGGTTCGTTCTATTACAAAACAAGTGCAGATATAATGTCTTCAATCTAACTTAAAGGGTTGATTTCTTTCTAACAAAAAATTTGAAAACGTAGAGTGGCGTTTGTTAAACGCTAAAATATGTAGAAACAAATACATCGTTTAAACAGTATGTTTTGAACTTGTTTTAAACTTTCATATATGCATACACATGGTGTTGATTAACAGACTTATTACGCAGGAAAATGGCTACTGCAGAAGATGTTTTAGACAAAGTAGATGTATACCTTTTATCTCTTCTATGCGTAGACAACTTTGATTCATTGACAGTTCATCATCTTCATCTGATGAAACATCTGGAGACAGTGATGATGAGGCGCTTTTATACATATAAAAAAGCTACTGCAATGAAAGAGAGGAGGGTAATACCTAAAATTTAATCCTTTGTTGACATTGTTTAAGTTATGCCAATAAGGAATTTCGTAGAAATTCCAGGCTATCAGGTGTTTTCAACATATTAGAAAGAATAACTATTTCATAACATTTGATATTTCGCAAATTTTTGTCCAAAATATTCAGTTTTTTACGTGATATATGTAGCAGTGGGTACATTTTGTTGCATCTCAGACTTGTAAAATTGAGAATGGAAATGGGGAATGTGTCCAAGCGACACCAACCTGACCATAGAACATACAGAACAGCAGAAGGTCACCAATATTTCATCGATGTAGCGAGAAATTTTTCACAAAATTGTAGACTATCTTGCTGGAAAGGTCGAACGACGAGAATATAAAGGAGGTAGATCGCACCTTACATTAGAGAAACAAATATTAATTGCATTTTGGTATTTTGCAAATACAGAGTGCTATAGGTAAGTTGCAAGTCGTTTTGATGTGAGTGTTTCGACAGAGATTTAATCGTTAGACGGCATTGTGACGGCGCTGGTGAAGGATAAAACACAACTCATACGTTGGCCAAAAAGAGAGCAGTTACGTAGAAATGAAAATAGTTTTAGAGAATTTCAAGGTATATTTGTCCCAAAAAACAATAGAATATAATAATAGGTAAAGGAAACAAAAATTATTTATACACAAAAAATCTTAAGTTGTCTATGTACTTGGTCGTTGGTGTTTTATGTAGCCAATCAATTTTGCAAACTTTAGAATGGACCACGTATTCAAGTAACTGGGTACTTATTTCAATCCATACATGTCCGATAAATACGAAAGGTAAGATTTCCTTAGTAACCAGTCTCTTTGATCTCAAATTGAAAAAAATATTTAAAAGCAAGACTGCTTATTATGAATAATGATTTGTTAGTTGTTCTCTGGTATGCCAGGTGTGGTTGGTGCAATAGATGGAACACATATTGCAATAGCTGGTCCAAATCAACATCATGAAAATTACATTAACAGAAAATGATTCCATAGTATTGTTGCCCAAGTAGTATGCGACTATGAGACGAAGTTCATGTCTTTTAATACTTGGTGGCCTGAATCCGTTCATGATGCCCGTGTTTTCCGAAATTCTTAAATAGGGAAGCGGATTATAAATAAAAAGTTTCATTTGGTTGGGGATGCAGCATACTCTCTTTCTTAAAATCTGATGACACCATTCAAAGACTTTGGTACCTTAACCTGGGAACAGCAGCGGTACAATTTTGTTCAAAGTTCTACCCAAATGGTAGTAGCACGTGGGTAGTAGAAAGATCTATAGGTCAGTTAAAGGAAATATTTAGGAAATTCAAAATGTTGGATTGTACACTACCAAAATCAACAGATTCTGTTACTTTCTGTTGCATTGTACATTACATTTGTATCACAGAGGGAGAGATATTAAATGATGAAGAACTAAAAATGGACGATCATGTAAACAACGGACCTGGACTACAAGGAATTGTATAAAGTGGAAACCAGAAAAGAAATAATCTTGTTAAAAATTTATAAATACAATGACAAAATATTAATATTTTTGAATAAATGTTTGTTGATTATTAGTATCATATTAAATTTTTTTTTGTTTTGTAAAGCTTCTACCATTGCTCTTAGCAGGTCGGCCTTTTCTTTATGTCTTTTATCTTTCATTTCTTCTTTTTTCTGTTCTCTTTCTTCACGTGCTTTTGTTTTTGCTTTTTCTGCTGTTTGTTTTCTCCCCCAATAATCGTCAAACAGACTTGCCAATTTATCAGAAGCTGTTGCGTACTTCCGTGTTTTTCTCTCATGCTCCTTGTCCAGTTCTGGTCCATCATCATCTAGTTCAAATGTGTAAATTGCAGTCGAATTTTCTTCTTCTTTATCATCAGAAATTGCTGTCTCTGACACGTACGTTATACAGGGGACGTACATTCAGTTTTTTACCCATGAGGTCATTCATCTCCTCAAAGAATTCCCATTTCATTCTACTGCCTCCTGAGGTTTTGTTGTCATCTACCATTTTTTTTTAATTTATTTTTAAGATAATGAAATTTATTTTTAACCTGCTTTTCGCTAAAAGTGAAGCCCATTTCTTTAAGTTTATACGTTATGTCTATCCACACTTTGTTCCTTTTTCTACTGCTTCCAACATTTTTTTCTTTCTTGCTGTCGTAAGTATGTATCAATGCCTTGACAGCATGTGGTGTCCATTCTTTCCCGGCTTCCTCTTTGTCATAATAAGTTGTAATTTGACTTTTTGAAGATGTATGCTTTGTTATTTAAAAATCACTTTGACATATATATATTATTTATATATATGTGTTTGACCATAGCTTTTTATAAATACAAAAATGTCCATATGTGATACACAAAAACAAAGTCCATGTCACTATATATAAAAAGTATACACAAACATATTTCTAAGGTGTACGAATGATGTCCAAAGAATCAATATGTTTTACTAATACATGGATCGTGTTTCAACGTACATACTTGATAAACATCATCACAGTAACCGGTAAGAAGTGACAGGGTTTAAATTATTGATGGTTACGAAATTCTAATTGAAAGTTCTATGAAACTTTATCTTAAAAAGCGTTATGTTTACACAATTCCATTACGTTTACTAAATTAATATAAATTGAATCTGAAAATCAAAACCGAACATTTTAACAACAGTCATGACATTAACAAAAGGGTCCGCATGAAAAATATAAATAAAAGCTTTCATTCGTGCCACATGAGTTTGTGTTAATTGTTTATCAATATGTAACTATCTGCAAATATAGACATCAACTCCCCAGAGTAATTACGCAAGCAAAAAGTAAAATCACAAAAATACCGAACTTAGAAGAAAATCAATTCGGAAAGTCCATAATCACATGGCAAAATCAAATAACAAAACGCATCAAAAACAAATGAACAAGAACTGTCATATTCCTGACTTTGTATAGGCATTTTCAAATGTAGAAAATGGTGGGTTAAACCTGGTTTTATAGCGCATATCCTCTCACTTTGATGACAGTCTCATCAAATTCCGTTATATTTACATTGATGCGTTATATAAACAAACACAATAAATACAATAGTCAAAGTATAGGTACATCAGTTATCATCGTAGAACAATTTTAAAGGAACAATTTAACAAAGTACTCGATCCAAATATCTTTTGTCGATTATACGTAAAAGATGTGTACGAATGTAAAGAAATATTTTGCACATTGGACTTAGTTTAGTTTATATAGATATAGGAAGATGTGGTGTGAGTGCCAATGAGACAACTCTCCATCCAAATAACAATTTAAAAATATATGCTTGCATTGGTTTGATAATTTCTCAAACATTATACAAAAATTTGATTTATTTGACTTCATTAATTTACTAATAATACAATATATTTCGTTAATTTAATTGCAACACTTAACAATATACAAGAACATTAAGAACAAGTTTCCGAATTGTATACACGATGAGAAAGGTCAAAGAAACACCAAGTCCAACACAGAGAAAATTAACAATAGAGAACGAAAAATCGTCTTGTTTTAGTGGAGAAGGAATAAGGAAAATCTAAAAAAGGACCATTAACTACTAGACCCAAACTAGATTTATCTAAAACAAATAATCTTTGATAAATTTTATCAGTGTGATAAAAAGAAATCTTTAATATTTATAAGAAAGAAAGGTAAGGTTGGGTGCATACATTTTTTAATTAATTGTACTTTAGACGTATATTTACAAAGTTTGACTATGAATCGATCAATTTTGGATTTTTCTATTAGTATAGTACAGTATTCACCTCCTTCAACCTTAAACTCATTTAAACTTATTGTACAATATCTACCATCTGCTAGTATTTCCTTTTCAAATTGCTGTTCTTTTGTGGTATTTTAATGTCACTGCAATCAGTATTTGTCATCATAATTTGATTGTTTCAGGTTCTGCTGTACATAGCTACTGACATAAACAAAGGATTAGTACATGAATTTCTTAAGAAAACACAATATTTAAAAAAACAATACAATCTTATGGTTAACAATAAAACATCAAAAGAATTCACATATGACAACAGTAGTAAACAAAACAAAAACGGATGTACAAAAACTGTTGATACAGATTTTGAAAATACAATTATAAATCCCTGCAACAAATTTAATACAGTTATTTTCAAACATTGTAATGTATTATATTCTGCTCTGAAAACTGAAATATATATATTAAGAAAAGTTGTAGTAACAAAGGAAACATAGCGCTATTTGATTTAAAAGTATATCATCTCAATAATATACATATCATTTAATAAGTTATTTACATGAGAAAATCATAGCACTGCAATCTATACGACCATAAACGTTTGTTATTATTTACAATTGAACATATTTGAGGACTTAATGTATGGTTCATGTTCATGTTCATGTTAAGACGATAACTTAATTCACAAAATCCCATGTATCATTAAATTATAAAGGTTTCGTGTATCATTAAAATATAAAATCTCGTGTACAATGTATCATTAGAATATATAAATTCGCATGTATCATTACTATATAAAATACCATGTTTCATTTAAAGCAACCAACAATCAATCAATCAATCATTTAAATTCTAAATCTGGTTTATCACTTTAAGTTTCCTTTACTGCTTGTTATTAATCTAACATTTCACTGGGTGGTCATTATGACTTTATTATATTGAAATCGCAAAAAAGGGAAACCCAAATGGAAAATTGAAACGTTTGATTAAAGAAAGAACTCTTTACTTCTACTTCTACTTCTACTCCTCTCAGTAAGTGACCATCGTCATTTAGTTGACTATCCTGTCACTGTTTGTTGTTCGCTTAAAAACTTAACAAGTCTAAAACGATTTTTTTTAATAAAAAGGAAATAATTTGTTCTGTACATAACATTTATAAATGGTGCAAATAAAAACATGGGACTTAACACTTAATGTGAATGCAGTAGTCTCTTGATTGAGTCAATACTTTCTGCAGCGGTCACCAAGGCAGGAAATGTGTTCCAATCTCTGTTAGTGCGTGGATAGAATTACTTTTTTTCTGATGCTGGTCTTTGAAGATGGTATTTGGAAACAGTGTACGTTATAGTACTGCAACTGACATCGAAAAAGACGCTTAGTTAACGAGTTTAATGGTCCGGAATAACACACGGCTGCAAATTGTTTTAAATGATAGAATAATATCTATATTTTAATTTCCGTCGGGTCGTAAAAAGTTTCTATGGTTACATTTTTGTATTTTATCTCTTAAATGGGGGTACCCCTCAATTTACGGTTTTGGGTAGTTACCTTAAAATCCAAAAAAATATTTTTTGGTGAAATTTCCCTCCATTTTCGTAAATATTTTCTATGCACATATCATCAAGGATCATCGGAATGATGAAGACATAAGTATAATACTATCTCCAAGTAAAACTTTCAAACTTAAAGTTGGCTGTTTTTTAGATAGAAATTTAACGCTTTTTTCTTTGAAAACGAGAAAACGTATGATTCAAAAACAGGATTTGACATTTGAGAGGACAAAACATGTTATTGCAATACTGCGTGCAAATTTTCTTGGGCATATTCCAAACAATTTGGTCAAAAACTCAAAAATAAAAACATCATTTGTACCTTTTTTAATTAGGGAAATTTCCTATCCGTTAATCAACTCCAGCATTTATTTTTTCCTTCACAATCAATTTGATAGTTTCAATGTGATTATGTAGATTTTGTAGAAGTTAATTTATTTTTGAGTGATTTGAATATATAAAGTAGTTCTTTCTTGTATTTTCTGTAAATAGTTATATTTTTGTTAATAAAATTTTGACTTTTTATAAAAGTTAATCAAATCCTTCGGATAAGAGGTTTTTCCGGATAATGACTATAGTTGATTTTGTGTGAAAATACATTGTATGTTAATGTTTAACGTCAGAGCAAATAATATGCATGCAAGTGGTCGGGGGAAAAGTATTATAAGTTTCGCAGAGATTTGGTGTGTGACAAGGTGATGCTTAAACCAACTTCTCTTGATATTCTGCTTTCCTTTGGCGAATCATCAGTGATGTTATGAGACTTGCACCAGAAGGCACACTTGTTGCCTCTTTAAATTAGATTGATTGATTGATTGATTGTTGGTTGCTTAACGTCCAGTGGCAAATATTTCATGCATGTTCAGGACGAGAATAAGTTAACAATAAAAACAATAGGTAGGTTTTGTCATAATCGAGGCCATTCGGGATGATGGTCTGGAAAATTTAGACTGCCACTGGAAAATGATAGTATATAGGATTGGGACAGAAATTTTCCATTGCAACCGACCACATACGGACCCCTCAAATGGTTGTTGCAAGGGTTTTTAACGTGCAAAGAACGTGGCAATCCCTTTACACGAGGCATCGGATTTAACGTCCCCATTCTGACCGGACGTGATTGCGAACTTGATACATCCCGCACATCAAAACGGACGCCCCTATCCGTTTTACTGCCGGTTGGGAGAAGACCAAGTGACCATATTTCGTTTCCCCAGCCACTCATGGGGAACTTTAAATAAGAAACAACAGAAATCCATGTGATAAAACTGATCGACATGTATCCTCACCACCTGACACTTTTATACGATCTCGCGCTCAGTTTCTTCCTTGTATTTTGGATATGAAAACAGGGTTTTTGTGTAAAAGAAAATCTTACAAAAAACAGAAAACTACACAAAACTGAGTCCTCTTAACGAGTTGACAGTCTGAAGTTGTGCTTATTATTTTATGAGTAATCATTTATCCATGCATAACCAAGTACTTATTGAAGTTAACACCTGTGCAATTAAGTAAAAATAGTTACTGAAAAATGTCCTCGTTTTTGGTATTTCTATGGAAATGATGCCAACATAGCTTCTTAATAGATATAGGAAGATGTGGTATGAGTGCCAATGATACAGCACACCATTCAAGTCACAATTTATAAAAGTAAACCATTATAGATCACGGTCCGGTTTTTAACACGGAGCCCAGGCTCAAAAATTCATTTGATAGTTAATTGATGAAAAAATAACACAAAGGCGCTTCTGAACCGTATACTGTCCCTTAAGATAACAAAAATTCGTAAATTTTTGGCTATTACAAAATCAATCGTTTCTGCAGCAACATTTGCCCCATCACATTTTGGATTTTGTGTTTCCTATGCACAGGTAAGACTGTATATTACGAGTTTGACCGAATTATGACGGTTATTTTCGCTCCAGATAGCATTTGTACTCAAACACTGTGTTTGCTTTGAACAAACTCTATCCTGCGCCGAACTTGTTCTTATAAAAAAGGGAAGTGTCTTGTAATGTTAATACGCGTACTGAATCCGCATATGATGACTAAGACATTGATTCATGTCCCTATTTAATGAATACTTGAGCTATTGTATGTCGCTTTTAAAAGTTATATAAGGATCATGACTGATTTTGAATTACAACATTAGAAAATTGACATTGCATTGTATAATTTTTCATCCTTCCCGTAAACAAATAATGAGTTAACTTTTTACCAGGCTTATCCCACTAAAAAAGTGTTCATGCACTAAATTGACTTTGTTTTACACTAATTTTTTTTAACCTCGAATTCGCCTCGGGTGACTTTAGTATATTTTGTATTATAACTGCTCTGTCAAGGCTTTGCAAATACACGATATGTATTTATCTATAACTAGATACTAATTTTCACAAAATACACAACCTTTACGATGCAAAATTAAAAACACTGTTTCAGCGCTTGAATTTTGTTTTTTTTCAAAGATAGAAAAAATATTGAAAGAATTTGATAAACTGGTGATTTATAGTTTAGAAAATAATTCTGTAATATACTAAAGTGAAACACTATACACAATATGAAAGTTTATGGATGTGAAAAGGTCAAGGCTACTTCTTATTTTGCTATGTCTTAAATGGAAAAAAATCAGAAGGTTCCAAATCAACGCTATTTTGTAATTGCAGCTCTTCATATAAGTAGTCAAATTTGTCGTTTTAACATCGTTTATAGCATATGCTTATAATTGAATCGTTTTTGTAGCATTCTATTGAATAAATATCAGAATATTTCTCCTTTTTGTCCTTGTGGTTGAAATATTGATATTTGTAGGTCTGACCTTTGGCCGCAACTTCACAAAATTGTGACCACTCTGGATTTTTACGACCAAACTTCTCTTATTGTACACGTTTTTCTCTTTCCATCGATATATAATTTAGGTGTGTTCTTCCGGACCATTAAAGTTTAAAAAAATTAACTCTGGTTGCAGTACTATTAGTGTGTCTTGATAATCTATCTGGTGGTATCAGTTTGTTGTCAGCACCAATCTATACTTCCTCATTCGAAATCTAATATAAGAGGTTTAGTCTAGCATTTTTCCTTCTCTCCTCTAGTGTTGGCCATTACGGTTATTGAAGCATGGATTCAACTGATGGCGTGTTATGGTACCTTGCTGATCTTTGTTATACCATATCAAGTTTGTGCTTGCCTTTTTGTAAATGAGGATCCCAAACGGAACTTGCATATTCAACTGTCGGTCTAACTAGAGCTGTATATGCCTTTTCCTTGATTACACTGTTCCCTGTCTTTAAAGGCCGTACTTTAACCTATAATGGTTTACTTTTTAAATTGTTATTGGATGCAGAGTTGTCTCATTGGCACTCACACCACATCTTCCTATATCTATTTAAGGAATCCTATTGTCCTATTTGCTTTCTGATAGATGTTCTTTATATGAGCACCCAAATTTAAATGTAATGGTGACGCCTAGATTTTTGCCTGACATAACATGTTCTAGCTTGTGGCCATGGAGGATGTACATATTGGGTATTGGTTCCTTTTTGGTAATTGGAAGAACTACACATTTGTCCGGATGGAACTGCATCATCCATATTCTTCCAATGTGACTAGCTTGTTTAGGTCATGTTGCTTTCTGATGAAACAGTGAGGTAGGCAATGGTGTCATCTGCAAATAACCTCGAGCTCACTGTTGACGAAATGTCTTCCGGCATGTCATTGGTGTAAAAAAAAAAGGAAGAGGTTAGGTCCCAGTACTGATCCTTACGGAACTCCCGACTCTTCATTTCGGATGTCAGACGTCTCCTCTTCTATAACTACACATTGTGTTTTATCAGAGGGAAAGCCTTTTATCCAAGCATTTGTTTCCCCCTTTGACTCTCTTCTACACGAAAATCAGTCTATAGATCACTTAATTTCATCTTCATTTTATGTTTTATTGAAATAATCTGATAAGAATCTGCTCCCATTGAACAGAAAAAGAGGTTTATATCTTCTATTTTTTTTTTTTTGCTTTATTGATATTTTTCAGTTGAAGACATGGTTTTGTATTATAGGTTGCACGTTGTTAATACAGCTGTTTCACAAACCACGCCTCTTTTTGGGAGATATGTCATACTCATATACAATTTTGTGTACAATCTGGTGCACTGAGATTACTAAAATAAAAGTTGAAAATACGCCGAACAACCCTTTATTTTGACCATTGATAAAAATAGTTATACACATGAGCTGACCATTCTAGTATATAAAATTTAATGGAACTTTACGAAAAAATTGGTGTTTTTTTCGGTCGTTCATGGAATGCACATGGGAAATAGCATTGTCTATATTTATTTATTTGGGGTTCGTGTTGTTTATTCTTTATTTTTCTATGTTGTTGCATGTGTACTATTGTTTTTTCTGTTTGTCTTTTTCATTTTTAGCCATGGCGTTGTCAGTTTATTTGAGATTTATGAGTTTGACTGTCCCTTTGGTATCTTTCGTCCCTCTTTTATAGAAATGCAACCTAAATAGTTATATTTCTCGGTTTAGATTATAATTTCTCACAAAAATTTCATAACAGGAACTTCTAAGAATGAATAATAAGAAAATAGCAATATCTTTTCACTGTACTTTCCGCTATATAGATAATGTTCTCTCATTAAATAATTTAAAATTGGTTACTATGTTGAACGCATCTATCCCATCGAACTAGAGATAAGGATACAACATATATAGTAAAGTTTGACTCATATCTTGACTAACATCTAGAAATTGACATTGATGGTCGATTGAAAACAAACTTAACGACAAACGAGATGATTGCAACTTCCCAATTGTGAACTATCTATTTCTATGTAGCAACATTCTAGCAGCGCCTGTATATCTCCAAATTGATACGATATACCTAATCTTGTATTTCCTATCATGATTTCCTTGATAGAGGGTTGCTGCTCACAAGGAAGCTATTAGACCAAGAGTTCAAAATTGTGAAGTTAAAATCATTCCTTCGTAACTTTAACGGACGATATGACGAGTTTTTTTTACCTTTACGGAATAACAGTTTCACAGATGATATCGGATATGTTTCTTACGTCGAAACTACAATCCCCTTCATTTTTTATGAATGTGAACTACCGAATTAGACTATTTTTATTGAATAATTGATTCAGGATTAAAAACAATATACCAGCGATTTTTAGGGTAAAATAATATATAGGAGATATTCAAATAACCTGTTTTTCAAATACAATACAGACAATTCAACGTATGCCACAACCATCTATTGAATCTGATATATCCTCATATATTGCCAAAAGACAAACAATTGATAAAATTTCATTTCAACTTGCTTTAGTTCTTAATGCATTATTCATTACTGATTAGATATCGGAATTTATAAAAGAAGGGTACATTTAAAATCAATAAAGGCTGTATCGTATATAAGAATGACTGATATATCCATCATCACAGTAATACATACTGACTTGCTTGTTATGTCTGAAGAATCATGTTATACGGTGCAATAGTTTGGAATATTTACTTCCAAATAACATTTGCTGGACTTTTAGTGATATTCAATACCTTTATAGTTAAATTGTTTTCAATGCACTGCTCTCCAGTCACAATTTTGCTTTCCGTTTTAGCAGTTACCGATACGCTAACTGCATTTTTTTTGGCAATTCCAAAATTAACTGGATATTACTTCTTCTATAATGACCTTGAAAGGAGTAACGGTTATTATTTTAACGGATGGTATTGGGAAAGAAAATATCTATTATGTGCTGTACTGTTTGTGATAGAAAGTTTAATATATACAAGTCACATGATATCTGTAGTGATTACTACTTTGTTGTCCATACAAAAGGCATTGGTAATCAGATTTCCTCGTTGGGGGAAAAGACATCTAAATAAAGCAATGTCTTTTCGATTAGTATTTGTGATTTGTGACCATAGTATGCATATGTTTTCTCTTTATACCAAGTATGATTCATGGAATGATGAACTTGTCACGTGGAGAAAACAATACATGTTGCTTTTCACAAGATCATTTGAGTATTCGTCGGATTAACGAGCCTACTGAAGGTGACCATGCAACTAGTACTTCCATTTACCACGACGACAAAATATACTTCAATACATCTAACGACTGGCAGTCTAGTAACAGTATGAAAGAGTTTAATTACTGGATATCAAATGCAAATGATACTCTTGCATCTTTTAACCAATCTAACTGGCAGTCTAAGTCTGGTAGTGGAACCGAATAGATTGATTTTTACTTGAAAGCAGATGAAAAGATTTCGAATGACACACTTTTGCATGTAACGACCAAGAAACAAGTATATGCTGGAGGGGGATTATTAAGATGTAGAAATAGAATTATTATGTATGACGCATTTTATATGAAACCTCGGTGGTGCTAACAAATTCATTCTATTGTGGCCTGTACATCGTTGATTCGTAAATGAGAACTTATTACAACTAATTGTATTAGCATAGTGGCTGTATGTGTTAGATTTTAGGTAGTCTTGTAAACAAGTGTAATTTTACATTTTTTTATAAAGTATAGAGAATGAGAATTTACATTAAAGACAAAAATGGATATGGTATGATTTTCAACGAGTCAACTACCAAGTTCAAAATAAACAGATGTTATAAGCAACCGTACAACAATGAGCAAAACCACAGAGCTATATAAGGACCCACCATGACAAATAGGAAATAATTCAATTTTAAAAGTAACGATCTTATTAAAAAGAACAATAATTTATTCAGAAGATGTTGTAAAGTTGCCAATAACACAGACATGTTACATTTGTCACAAGATTATAGTCTTGAAACAGATATAAAAAGAATAAGAAGGATGAAAGATGTTTGGGTGTGATCAACCCTCCATTAACCTGAGATAGTGGTGTTACATAACAAAATACAAACAAACTATAAAATTAAGTGGAAAATGGTTCAACTCGTCTGATCTGTACAAAGCAACAAAAATATATTTATAGGTTTTATAAAAATGTGTCATTGACATTGTTGGAGATAAGATACAGTTTTGGAATCTGAGCCTTAAAAACCTAAAAACCACTTTTAACTGTATCTAGAACTATAAAGATAACTGCTGTTCCACACTGGTTTTATACAGTTTATACATTTTTCCGAGCGTTTTGTTTTGTTTACATGTTCCAAATATTATTCCACATCCGCGGCTGACAAGGAATGCTTGGCCTAAAAGATATTTTGCTATCATTGTCCTTTATCCTTTACCCATATTTTGACTATTTTATTTACTGTGTCTTTATTTAACGCATCAATGTAAATATAACGGAATTTGATGAGACTGCCATTAAAATGAGACGGTTAGTGCTATAGAACCAGGTTTAATCCACCATTTTCTACATTTGAAAATGCCTGTACCAAGTCAGGAATATGACAGTTCTTGTCCATTCGTTTTTGATGCGTTTTGTTATTTGATTATGCCATGTGATTATGGACTTTCCGAATTGATTTTCCTCTAAGTTCAGTTTGTTTGTGATTTTACTTTTTATCTATCTGTTTTTCTGAAGTTTGGACCATTGTTTTCTTTTTTATGCATCGTGGTCTTAGTTATGTTGTATTATTTCTTCTTAAAGTTTGAAAACCATCTAACATTCTTTACTAGAGTGTAACAGCTGACATATGCGACTTTGAGATGAAGAATAGCAATACAAGTGCTGTTCCTTTGCTTTTTGTGTGTTTTGTGCTGTGTGTGTACTGATTTTGTGAATATCCTATATCCTTTGGTGTTCTATAAATATTGTCATGCGGGGTCCATCATACATGTAACTTTCTGCGTGCAGGTACTTTCGAAAAGTAAGCTGACTCGACTTTACTTCTGTTGAACTGGTATATAATGTTCTAACATTAGACAACTTCCTTTGATGACATTCTCGAGCACTTGACAGGCACGACAACATAGTATGTTCAATAATTTGAAATATCTTGTATACCTCCTTTGGCTAAACCGTAATTAGTGTACGGAAAATTTTGGGATTTATTTCTACCCGTTCCTTGCATTAAATGTATTTAAACATATCTAACTTCTATCAAACTTTATCAATTTTTCATTGGGAGTTTAACCTTGAGCGATTTCAATATCATAAATAACCCTCCAGGGAAAATTCAATGGAATAATAACAACCAGTAAATGAAAATTAAATTGTTATAAATCGATGATACAGGATATTTCGCATGTTATACACTTTCTGTGAAAATTTTGAGTAAATGCGTTATGAATGAATTGTTGACAAGTGCAATGGTTGTGAAATTCGATCATAATTCTCTCCTATTGTTGGGATTTTTTTTTAGAAATTCAAATGGGACGTCACTTTGTGCGTTTATCGCTTTGGCTAACTCGGCTGTGAAATTTTATGGGTTGGTTTCGGTTGTTTTATGTATCCGTTTTATTTTTGTAGTTAATCACCACTTCGGTTTAATCATGCATATCTATTATATTGTCATATTATGAAAATTTACTGTTTGCAATAGTATGAATCATTCTAAAAAAAAAAGGATGTTCTCATCTTAGGCAGAAAACCCTAGCCGTATTAGGAACAACTTTTTGGAATTTCTGGTCCTCAATGCTCTTCAACTTTTTACTTGTTTTGGCTTTCGAACTTTTTTCATCTGGGAGTCACTGGTTAGTCTTGTGTGGACGAAACGCGCGTTCGGCGTATATCCTGGTACCTTAAGTTAGCTATTATTCGTGTATGTTTCCCTGTCCTATATGTTCTCCCATTTATTTGTATTGTAGTCCTGTCGTGTAATGTGTCATTTTAATTTTATATTTAACATTTCCATAAAAGTGGGAGGTTTGGCATGCCACAAAACCAGGTTTAATTCACAATTTGTTTCTTAACATGTCCTGTAATAAGTCAGAAAAAGGCCATTGTTAAATTTTAGTTCGTTCCTGTGTGTGTTACATTCTAATGGTGTGTCTCTGTTGTGTCGTAGTTCTCATCTTATATTTGATGTATTTCCCTCAGATTTATTTAGTTTGTAACCCGGAGCTGTTTTTTTTTCTCAATCGATTTATGAATTTCAAACAGCGGTATACTACTGTTGTCTTTGTTATTCCTCTACATTACATTACTCTTATTCACGCAATATCTACTGCAAACTGTTCTCAAATTTTGCAAAGAATACCAAAATATACATTACGCACTTATATATAATTTTACAATAAGACGAATGACTGAATAAAGGAACAGTAGATTGACCCAGATATAGCTATACCAGTCAGACTATGCAAAGTTCTAATAAATGAAACAGTTTCGGATCGCGAGTGGCAGATATTTTCTTCATATGAATAAAGATGATATCTCCCATGAACAATAGTTTCAATGTTTAGAAAGATCAATAGATAAGGTCAGGAACTACTTCATGCGACGAAATAGTTAATGTATAACTATAAACCAATAGAGTATGAAATCAATCATTACCTACATTTCAAGCTTGTTTTATGAGAAAAGAAATACTTGCATCTGTAAAACGAGATATGGAGCTAGATATCTGTATGGATGTATTATATAACATCCTCAAATATGTTCAATTTTAAAAACCGTTAGCAGAACAATTATTACCGTGGAACATTGAAGTGATTTATTCTTGTGAGTAAATAACTGATTAAATGATAAATATATTATTGTAGATGATATACTTTTAAATGAAATAGCGGTATGTTAACTTAATTACCAAGATAACCAGGACGTTTATTTTATAGAAATTTAATTTTCAGCATACTAAAAGTAATCTTTCAAACATTATTTCAAATTCTTTATTATTTTTCAAACACAATTTTATAAGGTACACGTCATATGTAAGTTGTTGGTGAACAATTTTTATAAGTGTTGCGGGGATGTAGAATAGTAACATCCAATTTTGGAATCACAGTCACTGTAAAAAAAAAATTGTTTTGAATAAAACTGATGCCATATATGAACTAAATTTCAGGTTTATTGTAATTCGTAACATGATTTCCACTTAAAAATGTCTACAAGAAATGCATTTTGAAGTAAATGTTATAATTTTAGATGTATTGTTTGTATGTCTTTGATAATTTTAAGTTAGATTAATCCAATCTACATAGTCAGCTATAGAAGGCTCTTACATGTCTTGTCTTGTAAAAGTCCGAAAAGTCATTGAGAAGATGGGTGAACGATACCACAGCAAACTCATTAATCAAATATACACTGACAATTCCATGACTAATTAAGAAAGGACAAACAGACAGACAGACAAACACAACCATAAAACACAGCATAGAAAACTAGACTAAGCAATACGAACATTAATATATATTTTATTATATTGATCTACACAGTTTTCACTACTCCACGTTGGAGCATATTTCCTCTTGCATACCGCATAACAGCTGGCCATGCAAGATAATCCACCATCTCACCTCTGGGCACTAAAGATGTAAACAATTTCCTGTTTATAAGCTCACCGTTAGATACGTCCATATTCAGAACCATCGGCGGACTTTGTGTACACATTAACCAACAGAGTTCAGCGCACTTTTTAATATAAACTAATGGATACTCAGCATTTTTTTCACCACTCAACAATCTTCTGGCACAAACCTACAATAAATTAACGATATGCTGTCTTCTAAGAGTATAAGTCGAAGAGCGGAGAATTTGTCATGTATAATAACATAAATTAGTACGGTGAACGAGTAAGGAAAAGTCGCTCGTTTAAGGAGTTTAATTGTCATTCGGACTATACGACTATAAATCACAGTATTGGTAGTTCAAAGGTTAAACTTAAATTTTGACTTGTCGTCAAATATCGTACGGTGCAATTGTCGTAAAATTGGCTTTGAAGTACGATAGTTAAATTGAACGAAAAATCGACTAAGACAAGTTTTGAGGTCAACATTGTAAAATAACATCTGTGATATGATTTCTGTTATTATATACATTGATGTTACACCTTATTCATGTTATTTTAACGATGTCAAAGAAAGTTTAGCAAACTTAATTCGTCATTAAAGAGTTTTTGTAAAAGTTTAACACTACGAATACTTTGCATTTAATAGAGTACGTTCCAATTTATTTTCATATTTTTTTTAACGCAAAATGTAAAATAATTAACATGTTTATGTTATTTCTTACATTTGTACCTTTATTAATCAATAATATCAAATGCGTGTGTCTCAGAAGCACTATTTCAGCAATTCAAGCCAGACAAAGTTCATAACGCTCATATGATGGAGCTATTCGAAGCTTATATACAACTTCTTATAGATACATATACGCTGTTGGGATGTGATGTATTACTTACATTTACATACTGGGATATGTTCCCTGGAGCAGTAGACATGCTGTCAAATGTTAGAGCAGAATAAGAGGGAAATTGGTCTCTTCCTTGAGATCGTCAAATGTAAAATTATATTTCTGTAACCAACCGTACTGCACGGAGGTGAATGCCATTTAACATTCTAGATAACTTATGCTTCAATTTTCTGATCATCTTTTATAGATTGCTGCTTTGATTTTATACAGATTCCTGGACATTTTAACAGTACTATGACATGGCAACAGAAAAGAACGTTATAACAGCCTCAAGGGGATGAGGTGGCACTGAAGGCATAACAAATCAAAATTCTGCTCTTGTTAAATGGACTCTCACTAGCCATTTCATAGAATCCATTAGTCGTGTAATACTGAAGAGGGATGGAATTGCTGCAAATTGTGCAAATTCATAGTTAGAAACCAAAGCAATGAAAAGAGATGAAGAACATATTATTGCCATTGTGAACCATCTAAATGATCCATGACTGATCCCTTTGTGTGGAATCCCACCCGCAATGTCTTAAAAATATCTCTTCTTCAAAACAGATTCGTGGTTGTTTGCTCACAGTTGTCGAGGAAGGCTTGTAAATGTCTAAACATTTTATCATTAATGCTCTTTCTTAAGATCACAAGAAGTTTTTATAGTCCAATATCAAAGTCAAACACAAACCTAAAAATAAATCGGGGGAAATACTTTCAGGTCGCATAAATCCATAACTTGTGATTAGACAAGCACTGATTTCGGCAAAATGTAGAGATTATGTTATCATAATACATGTGTTGTCGCACCCATTCCATTATCCCCTTTTCAAAATGACGGCACCATGAGAAAATAATGCAAGTCGAAGGACACGCACGACTATTTCAATTGTTTTTAGAGTTTCGGTAATATTGAAAACGATGAAGCCCTTGTTTTGGCATGAAAGATAATCCCATTGGTTTATGATCAAAACTATCTCTTTTAAACCACTCAATCATAATAATTATTTAAGTTTGCCACAAGAAAATATGTAACTTTAGTCAGGTTATCTGCCTGCGAGACGGCAGTGAAACAGTACGTTTTACGTACTTCGTTTCAAAATTTTAAAAAATGGACCGCATTACACATTGCGAAACCCCTATCCGGTCACCTTTAGAATACGGTTGGCGAGAGTAAAATGATGCATTACACCCCGTGTATTTCAAAAGGCATATTTCAGCAGAATTCTTGCAAGATCTTGTGTCTTCATTGAAGGAAAATCTGCTGTTTGTTCACTACAAAACCTTACATGTCCGGGGCTTTAATCCTGTAAAGGGTCAGAATTATGTAGAAATTTCACATCATGTTCCTTGACAATTAACCAGAAGATATAATTCTGTTGTGTGGATCTCTTTGATAGGAATGTTGAATTGTAACTATTTTCAAATTATTGAGTGCTTTTTTAATTTTAATGAATTTCATGAATGATCTTATGCAAATATGCCTTCATGACAGTAGGATGCAAGTAAAAATAATATTCATCATTTATTGATGAGGTTGGATGTCAGCCGATAAGGTTACTACTGTAATTATAACATAATATGTTTTGATCTTGTGTAATAGAACAAATATTTGAAAAACGCCTATTTCCAGAATAAATCGATTTTTGTTTTAACATTTTCGAGATAATTTATTGAAAATTGATATAAGAAAATTTCTGTATCTAGAATTGAACCTAAATTGTTGTATATTTCTTCAAATTTTGAAATTATGGAAGAAACAAAATAAAAACCGAATTTGATCTTTGACCTCATTTTATGCAAAACTGTTACCACATTTCTTTTTGACGACATCGATATTTCAATAGTACTCATTTTTCCGAATCCAATGATATATAATATAGCCATATAGTATGTTTGACGATTAAATCTAAAAAATATTGGGTCTGGTCACCGTACTAAATGATACGACTGGCAACCAACAGATAGTTAGACAAAAATTTTACGATTGATCCAAGAATGAAATTTAAGCTATAAACTATGGTTTGCCTTGCAGTATGGGTTCTGTTAGTCGTTGAAGACTTTACGGTGATATAGAGTTGCTAAACTATACGTCATTTGGTCTTTGGTGGCTATTGTCTCATTTACAATAAAACCACATCTTTTAATTTAATAAACATATTATTATTTCTTTATATATGGTCAATAGACATGAAATTATATTAAAAAAAAAATATGGAAACTCAAAGAACTGAATGGACTGACGAAATTTGACATGTGGATCAATATTAAATTAAGGCATTACCTTCATGATGAACGGTATTGCCTCTGATGCTATTCTACCTTGGAATTCCTTGATGTTATTGGTACAAGAATTCGGTAACGATAACGAAAGAGATGCCTAGAAATATATATACCATCATTTGAAACATTGTGTGCGTATGATGATCAAGTTACACTGAATCATAAGAACTAACTCTGATAAATTAATTCCGGTAATTTTAGTCACCACCAGGTGGAGCTTGCGTAAAGTGAAGTTCTTTTGTTAAAATTCACTTTCTCAAACTATTTTAGGTTTTATAAGGTAGCAATACTATAATGTTACTATATGTACATGTAAGTATAAAATGTTTTATCAGGAAAGCGCTTTACGATACCATATAGGCTTTAAAATTGAACTTATATAGATTTAGAAGTTCATTATTCGTCTTTTAGTGACGATGTCAAACTACACGTAAAGAAGCTCGTTATATTTACGCCAGACACGTGTTTCGTCTACAAAAGACTCATCAAATCCGACTGAATGGGTTTAATTTTTGCATTGTTTACGATTAATTAATTTGAGTACTGCACTTGTCAATTTTGGTACATCCCACATTGTTTCGTTTGTGCCCGTTTTCAGGCATAATATTACATCATTTAAATGCAATTGGATTTTGAGATTAGTGATAGATGAAAAATAGAAGTGTGCATCCTACACAGTAAAGTTGGTACCGTTAATGTCATAACTACCACTGAATCGAAATCTCTGCTTTGAAACTGTTACTAAAAGAGGGTATCACCAGTCTAGAAGCCATGGCAGTACGTCAATACTGGTAAGATAATACTAGCACGATATTGTTTTATTAGAATTGGACAGGTGTTTAAACGTTTGGTTTCATCAAAATCCATAAGTCCAATTACTCATCCGTGTTTTTGTTTAGACTTATGGCCTTTTTGGTTTTATCAGCCTTGGAATTGTGTTTTATGTTTCTTTTTTTTTTAAATATTTTATAGATGTTAATTCATGACTGAAGACGCATTAATTGTCAAAATGTGCATTGAGCGCAATACATTTGGTATCGGTTATGTTATAATGTTATTCAATGTCATTTATGCGTTTCCTTATAGTTTTATTTTAAAAGTTTTTAAAACATATGTAAATATATAAACGAAAACTTACATTGGTGTATCTTCCAAAACATTTCATGGCATCTTCTCGTATGCTCTCTCTTTGTTCTTCTGATATTGCAATACATGTCAAATAACAATCCTATTCAGAGATAAAAATACATTGTACGATCAATATAAGAAAGAAATGACTTGTGTGTTTTGACCAATATGATCATAGAAAATGCTTGTACCAATTCAGGAATATGACAGCTGTTATCCCATCGTTTGATGTGTTTGAGCTTTTGATTTTGCCATTTGATTTGGGACCTTCTTTTTTAAATTTTCCTCAGAGTTCAGTTTTTTGTGATTTTACTTTTCAATACTTTATGATTTGATAAAATTGTTTTCCCCCGCAAAATAATGCAGTCATTTTGTATTTTGAATATGTATAATAAGGAATTGAGTCTTTTAGAAACAGCATTCAATTTAAATTGCGTTCAATGTACCAAAAACTATATCAATAAAAATCACAGGTGAGATACCTTCAGCCATGATAATAGCAAATCAACAACATATTGTTCAGAGTAGAACCTTCTCATGTCCGCGTATAGCTTTGTCCATTCATTATCAAACAGTGCTTTAAAATCCTTTGCTAATGTAGTCGGCTTAGGATCAAACATGGTGTCCTTCACTTCCGGTGACAAAGCGATATGAAGTTGCTTTCTAACTTCTTCTTTTCTTCTAAATGAATAAACGAAAAATATATATATATATATATATATATATATATAAATAAAACAATTTACAATGCAAGTTAATAGACAGAATAGTTTCTATGGTTTTGAACCCCCAAGGGTGACTGGGGTGTAAAAATATGGTCTCTTGGTCGACCGGCAGTAAAACGCTTGCCGAAGTGGGGCGTCCGTTTGGCTGTGCGGGATGTATAAAGTTCGCAGTCACGTCCGGTCAGAAAGAGGACGTTAAATCCGATGCCTCGTGTAAAGAGAGTGCCACGCTCTTTGCACATTAAGAACCCTTGCAACAAGTCTGTGAGGGGTCCGTAGGTGGCCTGTTGCAAGGCAAAATTTCTGTCTCTATCCAATATACCCTCATTTTCCAGTGGCAGTCCAAATTTCCCCGACCACCATCCTCTATTATAACAACCTACCTAAAGTATTTATTGTTAACTTGTTCTCGTCCTGAATATGCATGAAATATTTGCCACTGGACGTTAAACAACCAACAATCAATCAATCAATTCTATGGTTTTGACTATTATGAAATATTTGAAGTTATACAGCAAATACTATTCAAATAATGTTTTTTTTTGCACAAAACACAGAAACATATCAACATTTTGTCAACATACGGCGATAAACATGAAGATACAATTTGTCAAATTCATACTTATTATGAAAAAATATCATTTTAAAAGTGGCATACATATCATTCTGTGATAAATATTCGATAGAAATAGAAAAAGAGAAAAAATAGTATATTTAATTTACGCAAATTGTAAAACAAATTTGAATCATCAATTGAGATGCAGCAGTATCCATCGAAGTAACTTTTAGTTTTCAAAAGACATACTTACCTAGGTTGACATAAAAATGGATTTTGAAATACTGTTATCTGATGTTTGCTTACAGACGTAATCAAATAGAAATATTATGATCCCAATTCAGATTTGAGTGATAGCTAAATCAACCAATCATTTGGCATGTTCTAAACTACCCCGAGTGCATACAATTTGTGTGACGGAAAACCGTGACAACTTTCCATATTTTAGTTCTCTTTTGTACTTAAACTTTACTATGTTGCAAATTAATTTTGGTTGCTACTAAACTTTTAATAAAACGAGTATCTAGGATGATACATTCTGTAGTCAATAGAAAAAGAAAAAAAGACCACAAACATTATTATTAAATGTTACCTTCTTGGAGAAATTTGAATCATTTGACTGTCACTGAATGGGGACATCATTGAACGGAAGACTCGACAGTCTTGTCGTTCGGACAGATTGTTTAAATTGGTAAAACTACTGTTGCGGGTTTGTCTTGGTGTTTCATTTTCTGTACTTCTTGGAGAAAGCTGTAATTGTATGGATCGGAAACTACGAGGTGAACTTCTGCAATAAAGAAATGAAAGAATCATACCAACTGGAGTAACACATACATGTACTTGCATCAGACTCGTACATCTCTTGAATTGAATTTTAAATGTGCGTATTGTTATGCGTTTACTTTTCTACATTGGCTAGAGGTATAGAGGGAGGGTTGAGATCTCATAAACATGTTTAACCCCGCCGCATTTTTGCGCCTGTCCCAAGTCAGGAGCCTCTGGCCTTTGTTGGTCTTGAATTATTTTAATTTTAGTTTCTTGTGTACAATTTGGAAATAAGTATGGCTTTTATTATCACTGAACTAGTATATATTGTTTAGTGACCCGCTAAAGGACACCTCCGGGTGCGGGAATTTCTCGTTACATTGAAGACCTGTTGTTGACCTTCTGCTGTTGTTTTTTTCTATGGTCGGGTTGATGTCTCTTTGATACATTCCCCGTTTCCATTCTCAATTTTATTAAAGAGTTTACAAATAAACATTGCATTGTATCATGGTTCTTGTCCTGAATGCAGAAGGAATATTCTAATACTAAGTATGCCGCTTTTATAAATTGGTAATTTTATATTTGTTAAAGTCAAATGAGAAGATCACAAGTCGGGTATAAAGGTGGCAGTAGCATATTTAATATTATGTATAATAAGGTCAAGTCTATTTTATTAAATTAAAAGTTTGATTATTGAACTTTTAGGTCAGAGAAAAATGTGACATAATAAAAGGTAACAAATGGCCTTATGTTCATATATTATATTTTGTACCTTAACATTCGATTAAAAATGTGACCTATATACAGATCACGCCTTATTAACAGGTCTGTTTTTGTTTTAAGCAGGATCTGCCTACCCTTCCGGAACATATATAAGATCACTCTCAGTTTGGCGGGATACGAGTTTCTCAGTCTTTGTTATGTTGTGTTCGTGTTCTGTTGTTTTGATTGTTTGTCTTTTTTTTGCCATGGCGTTGTCCGTTTAAGCTACGAGTGTGAATGTACCTTTGTATCATTTACCTCTCTTTTGTTTTCTTTAAAAAGAGATATCTGGATTGAAATGTGTTGTTGGCAAACTTTGAATTTTACTGATGTATTTCCCTCATGTATAGGTCGCATGCCTTATTTTTGTTTTGCACTACACATTTTGAATAGTTGAACGAACGCACACTTTGATTGGTGTGAACTCCGTGAAGTCGTTTCAATAATGTATCGAGTATTCCCTACTCGAACCTTGGTGTTCACTTGTTATGGAACCTTCATATGAATATGTAATGAACTTACTGTACTGAATCTACTGGGGATTTCAATTCTCTCACTTCGTGCTTAAGCTGATAGATTTCATCTTCCATCAGACGTCGCTTGGTGATTTCATCTTCTAGATTTTCCTTAATGATGGAAATAAATAAGTAGATAAGAATAATAAGTATGGTCATTTGATAGTGTTATAGTAATTCACATTGATTACATACTTGTACACGTATAGTTCTATAAAAAATATTTAATCAATTCCAAATAGGCAGAGATTTCAAAACAATTCTTTTTAAATATAGTTCACATTATTTTAGTGAAATTCCTTTGAACTTGTTTTTTTTTTTATTTAATAATTGGCAGATTATAGTTTTTTTCTACTGTGACCTGTAAAACACCATGTACCTACCAGAAGTTTGACAGAATGTGCCATTTCTACCTCTAAATTTCTCCTCAGCTTTTTCTCTGACACTTTACATCTAGCGTGTGGGGGTTCTATAATCGGTCTTTCTATTATAACTTCCTGAAGCTTTGCTTTTCTATATCCAGCAGTCTCCTTCATTAAGATTAAAAATATATACTGCTTACATATGTACTAGAGTACAATCAGAAAGATTTCCCTATATGTTTGTAATCCTTTTAAATATGGAACTTATATCCAGTTTCTGGGTGAATAAAGAAAGTATTTGAAATGAAAACAACTTGTCTCTTAGATTACTGTTCCGACAAACCATTCGATTTTTTTACTATCCAAAAAGATTCATTTTCTTTTTTTGCTATCGTGAACAGAAGATTTGGATCAGTGTTACTAACTGCAACTACCACATTCATTTCTGCCCGCGCGCCTACTCGCAATTCACTCCAAATTAATGCCGACTTGACTAAGAAGTTACTAAAACCGTGGTAATAAGGTGTGTTAGTAAAACTATGTGCTTTTAAACGATTCATTTATATCAGATATTGTACAGTAAAATTATCGCATTGTGCCAACTTGGTCACATGTCCATTTACATATATATATATGCCACTGCTGGTGGACGTTTCGTCCCCGAGGGTATCACCAGCCGAGTAGTCAGCACTTCGGTGTTGACATGAATATCAATTATATGGTCATTTTTATAAATTTTATGTTTACAAAACTTTGATTTTCAAAAACTAAGGGTTTTCTTACGCCCAGGAGTAGATTACCTTAGCCGTATTTGGCACAACATTTTGGAATTTTGGGTCTTCAATGCTCTTCAACTTTGTATTTGTTTGGCTTTTTAACTGTTTTGATCTGAGCGTCACTGATGAGTCTTATGTAGACGAAACGCGCGTCTGGCGTATTAAATTATAATCCTGGTACCTTTGATAACTGTCTCTAAACATCAACCCAACAATGTTAGATCTGTAAATTTGCTTTCGCAAATTTTTGGTTCTTCCCTCGCCGGAATTCGAACCCGTGCTACTGTGATATCGTGACACCAAATCGCCTGCACTGCAGCCGTCCCGCTAGACCACACGACCACCTGGGCTCTCAAAAAAAGAGCTTTCGCTGGCCATGTGTTACCTTTCCACGTCAGTTTTAATCTAGCGGCGTACTACAGTACATGCTATATAAGGCATGAAGATGTTATTGTTACAGATCAGCTAAATTATCTATTATAGTAAAGGATCCTACAAATGAATGTAAGATACAGTCACAGAAAATAATTATATTCATAAGTACGTCTGAGTCAGTGACAACCCTACAACAGATGTATCCATCGGATCGCCATCAATGATGGTGATACATGGCTGTGTACATAATGTATATACAACTCGTCTAAACATCAACCCAACAATGTTAGATCTGTAAATTTGCTTTCGCAAATTTTTGGTTCTTCCCTCGCCGGGATTCGAACCCATGCTACTGTGATATCGTGACACCAAATCGCCTGCACTGCAGCCGTCCCGCTAGACCACACGACCACCTGGGCTCTCAAAAAAATATATATATATGTATATAGCTGTATTATTTAAAACATCAGAAACGTGTATCGCCACACAGTCCAACCTACAGCGTACTGATTATTACAGGATGTACAAATGCAGTATCTGCATAATAGGGCTCTAGAGTTAATACAAATATATAATAGAATATTAACCAATATTTGAGAACTTTTAGTTTAACTAATATTGACCCATTATCCCTTTACACAACCGTTTTGCTACATTTGTACATGTAGAATTTGCCAATAAATTATAGTCATTTAATATAAACAATGCCTGTTCTTGAGAGTGAAGTAGTGTTCTTCTGCTTGTTGATAAATTTAACATTATCTTCTCATGCGAACATTTTATTAGACTCGTAATTTACTGTGAGACGGAAGAATTTATTTTGCAGAAAATCTTAAAATGTAACAAGCAGAAAATTGGTAAATGTGAAATAATACTATATAATAGACAACAAACATATCCATTTTATTCAAGACAAAAGTGCAATACAGCTCTTAAATGTCCTCAGGCCTCAAAGGTCTTTTTCGGTAAGTGCCTCTACTTACTAAAATTGAAAAAGGAAATTAGGAATTTTTCAAAGCGACAACAACCAGACCATAGAGCAGACAACAGCCGAAGGCCACAAATGAGTCTTCAATGTATCGAGGAACTCCCGCACCTGGAGGCCCCTTAATAAATGTAATAGGAATTTTATTTCACTACACGTATAAAAACTAGCCTGATATCGAGCTTTGAAGACCGTTTTCTCGCCCATACACTTTCCTCTATGTTTTAAAAAAAAAATTATATTCTTACAATATAGGTTTCAACTAGAACTGTATCATTATTATGAATAACTTACAACTTCCTTTATCATATTATAGATAATTTTATGGTAGACTTGCTGCAATCCAACTTCTGTCAAATGTGACCATTCTCGAACAGCAGTGTCTGATTGTTTATACCAAGATTGCAAACAATCGCTCATTTTCTGCAGTCTTAAACGCCATTCTACTTTCACGTAACTGTTCATTATTATGATGAATGCTTATATTAAAAATCACAAAAAAAAACTATGTACACCGTGAAGCAAAATATCTTTCCAAACAATTGAATACACTATTTGATTATATATGTTTGTTTATTACAAATTTATTGTTTGATTTTAAACAATTGAATTAGTAGTGAATAAAAGAATAAAAACTTTCAAATTGTTTTTGTTGAGTGAACCGATGTAGAAATTTTGGCGAATTGACAAATATTATAATAACTTGTTTTTTTTTTTTTAATTTGTACAGACAATGTAAAAATTCAGTGCTTTTAATAAAAAAAAATTTCATGCATTTGCCAGCTCCCTTATGAACAGTCATATAATGGTTTGCTTTTTAAATTGTTATTTGGATGGAGAGTTGTCTCATTGGCACTCACACCACATCTTCCTATATCTATATAATTGTTTACACATGGAAACAGCTCCTCGGTAGAAAAATGTTACCCCTGCCTATACAAACTCTAGGGTGGTATAACGACTATGCTTATAATGTTCGTATTAAATTGTTTCGAATAGCTATGAATTTCCATTGTTTAATCATCTATTTTTCAGTCCCAGTTTTATTTATGTGTTAAAATACCCTTGCGGAGTCAAATTATCATTAGATCCCGAACAATATACAATTATTGTTCCATGAATTATGTAGGCAGGGATACAGTTCTCCGTTCCATGGTATTTAAGCGCTTCTGTTAACAACAAACACACTTAACCCCGCCACATTGTTAATGCATATGCCTACATTTTTTTTTTACAAATTTGAAACAAAGCAACCATCAACAACCACTGAAATAGAAATTCCGATCTTGGACATACTATTATAAAGAACGTAGCGGGGACAAACATGCCCAGTTGAAAATTCAAAAACCTGGACAATTGTTGAAAGAAACCCTTAGACTGTTAAAACCGTTTTTGTAATTTGAAGCAAGTGCCTACATTTACCTATCCATAGTAAAAAAAAAATTAAATTTGTTATAGTTTATAATTAGTTCAAGAGTTTTAATAAACCCGGTTACATTTTGTATCTGGAAATGTTTTGATGTGCTGCGCATATACAGACATATTTATGTTTCTTTAGATAAAGTTTTATATATACAATGTATAAAGATATATTATTAATTTATAATTCATTGTGAGATGAAACTTGTAGACTCCAATAGATTTAACGCTTCTCTTAATGAAAAACTCAAATGTAACATATTTTTCGGTTTATAAAGAATAATAAGAAAAAATAATTTGTGTGTTTTTAGCTGTGCATGTACTTATTATGTGTCATGGACGGTTATCCTATATACTTTGTTTTTCTATTACTATAAAGATTCTTAGTAAGTATCTTGTTCTAATGTCCATTGTTTATTTTTATCTGTTTTTCTTGGGTTCGCGTAAGATCTAGAGTTCAATATATTGGCTGCAGTTTGTCTTTTTCTTTCTTTGTCTTATATCTGTTAAACTTTTCATTGCTTAAGTCTCAACTTGTGCAAGAAATATTTGTCATTTTAAAACTATAACAAATGTACATATCTATATACAAGGAAACGTTAAATAGGAAAACTTATCAGAACAATTATAAATATTGTAAAAATTTAAAAAAAAGATGTGGTATGATTGCCAATGAGACACTCTCTCACGAGAGACCAAATGACACAGAAATTGACAACTATAGGTCACCGTACGGCCTACAACAATGAGCAAAGCCCGTACCGCATAGTCAGCAATAAAAGAGCCCGAAATGACAATGTAAATCAATTCAAACGAGAAAACTAACGGCCTAATTTATGTACAAACAAGAATGTGTCCATAGTACACGGATGCCCCACTCGCACTATCATTTTCTATGGTCAGTAGACTGTGAAATTGGGGTCAAAACTTTAATTTTGAATTAAAATTAGAAAGATCATATCATAGGAAACATGTGTACTAAGTTTCAAGTTGATTGGACTTTAACTTCATCAAAAACTACCTTGACGAAAAACTTTAACCTGAACTTCACACTATCATTTTCTATGTTCAGTGGACCATAAAATTGGGGTCAAAACTATTATTTGGCATTAAAATTAGAAAGATCATATCATGGGGAACATGTGTACTTCTTTAAAATCTACCTTGACCAAAAACTTTAACCTAAAGCGAACGGACGCACGGACGCAGACAGACGAACGGAGGCACAGACCAGAAAACATAATGCCCCTCTACGACACTGTCGTAGGTGGGGCATAAAAATGAACGAAACAATTATGTAACTTATAAAAAAATCGACAACCCCTGTATAACAGGCTCTCGACTTCGGACAGACACATACATACAGAATATGGCGGGGTTAAATATTTTAGCGGGATCCCAACCCTTCCATAACATTGAACAGTGGTTTGACAGTACAATGTAAGAACGAACTATTAGAATCAGTTGAAAAGACTTAACTCATTAGATGGATAATTTTAAAGTATAAATACTAAAAAGACAAGTAGACGTGGCCGCGTACTTGTACATCCTAACAACAAAAAAACACCAAGTACAGATCTGAGAGTTACTGACAGCTAGTTCTAATCCACTAACAACTAATAAAACAAATCTTGTATCTTAGACTAAATCATCAATCCGTATACATCCAACCTCCAATGGATTTAGTGTAAAGACGGCATAAACAGTCAGAGAAAGACGTGGCTTTGTGAAATGCAGATTGTAGATTCATGAATGTGTATGTGTATGTTTATATAACAAGATAATAATATTTAGTTTGCTTTTAAAGTCAAAATTGCGCATTCGTATTTGTTGGGTTATTCGACGGTTTATATATATGGTCGAATTTTCAAAGGCGTGTTTTAATCACCAACATCGGGGAAAAGAACGCTAAAATTTGCACTAAAATACCTTCCATCTATTATAGTAAGTTATGTACAAAATCTACTGTATTCTTGACAGATAAAAAAGCAATATTTTTTTTATACCGTAGATATTGATTTCCCTCTTTAATGAATGTGTTTATTTCAAAGCTAGCTAAACATTCTGAATAATTTAAATAATTAAATTTAAATAAAGCATTCAAAAAGTTTCCATGTGTCATTTTTTTTAATTTCATTTTGTAAATTCAAAATTTTGAACGCTTTGTCAGGTAAAACGAATTTACATTAATGACAGGCCTCTTTTATTTCTTACACATTATGTAAATCTTAACAGACATGAGGAAAAATTAAAATAGAATTCATTAACTTTACACATGTTTAATATCTTGTGAAAAGAAGCATGTTTACAAGTATATTCCGAACTCTTACACATTGGCGTTGTCTATTTACTTTGAACAATGCCTTTTGTTAAAAGTGTATTGTCAGACAAAGACATCAGCACAGGCCACACCAAATAGTCAATCAATTTTCCTTTCTTAAAATAAGTGGTGAATCGGTTTGGGTTAATTTTCCCGCCTTCTTTGAATTCAAAATCCATGCCAACTGGAGGGTCTTCAAAGTTCATCATCCAGCACAGTTCAGCACACTTGTTGATGTAATCCAGGGCAGCGTTTCTACCTTTGAATCTTATACTTTTAATAGTGTTCAGTCTACAGACCTAAATTGAAATAATAAATTAAATGCTTTATTTCAGATATCATATAAACAATAAAATAATGGTAAATCAGCGCGTACTATTACTTGGAAGTCGTATCAAGGAACAGCTACAATCCTATATTATAAGATATATATTTACATTTTTTTCACGGTTGCCGGAATCAAACCGATTTTGTATCTTATAATATCTTTTGCTAATGCAAATGTTACACAATAATGACAATACGTAAACAGTATATTTTTTGATTTTCACAGGCCATTACACAACATTTGATATTAACAAATTAGTGTTTATTGAAAGGGAGCGAAGGGGCAAATAGCCCCTGACTGTTGAGAGCGTCTCGCCTTTTCCACCGTAAAATAACAATTTGGGATCAAAAGAGAAGACTTATTATTTCTGTGATTTGGTATTCCAAAAAGGACTATGGACTATTTAACATTGTCATTTTGGGGCCTTTTATAGCAGACTCTGCGGAATAAGCTTTGCTCATTGTTGAAGATCGTATGGTGACAAATAGTTGTTAATTTCTGTGTCATTTTGGTCTCTTGTGGAGGATTATCATATTGCCAATCATACCACATCTGTTTTTTTCCATATATATATATTATCTCCTCTTTTGATGTAATAATCAACGATGCTTGGCGAATTTCTTCCAAAGCTGCACCTGTGGATTGTACTTGTTTCGTGGTTTAAAAAAAACTCATACAAACGGACACAATGTTAGCCTTTATAGATCATATCATATAACAAACACGCTCATGTGTGATGCAGAGTTTCATTACCATGCCAAAACAAAGACGACGACAATTTTTTTTACAAGTAAGTGTAAAGTGCGATTGCAAAAATAGACAAAATGTTTGCGATATTTTTATTTATAATAAAAAATATGTCAATACTACCTCTTTAAAAGCGGGAATGGTATCAGCTGCCATCTTTCTTTGGAAATCTTTAATGTGGACAACACCGTTTTTAGATACAGGTAATGCAAGATCTTTTCTCTCATTCTAAATACAATAAAAAGAAACAAAAAACAAAACTTTTCTATATTGTACCCATATACAAAAAGTCATCATTTGAAGAATATTTTAAACACTGAAACTAAGAATGTCACGCTAACTAAGTATTGCCTTATATGTATATATACGTATACAAGGTATACATTTTTTTTGAAGACACTATACCATAAACGTAAGTATGATACAATTCAAAGCATAAATCCGATTTTAATCATTTATTTAGTATAGATACTGTGAAATATGTAAGAGAATTGTGGACGGACGTACAGACGCAATGGGATTTTGAGGGGTACATGGTACTATATTTGGAGAGTGCTGGAAGACTTAGAAAATACTATATAAAAATTCATGATTCTCTTCGTTCTTACACAAATTTTGTGTAAATAGGTATGAATAAATGGAGATGTTGAATATAATTTAATGATTTATTGGAGTTTGCTTAAAGTCAAGTGTCAACTATTTCTAGAGTTCAGTCAGGACGATTTCACAAATAAAACACCAAATCGTCCCGAGTCTATAAAAGCTTCAAATAAATTTAACAGAAACTATTAACCATTTGTCAAAAACTCCTTATTTTCCAAAATATAATAAAACAAAATGCAAGATATGACATACATATACACGTCATTGTTTTCGAAAGCCCTACCAAATGAAATGTATTCAGCTTATCTTTACATGAGAGGTTATTATTTTCAGTGTTATTTTCAATTATTGAAACTTTTAAAAAATCAATTTTGATTATTGGTATTTTGATCGAAAATCAAACATAAAATCGCTGTTAAGTTCAAAAATTTTGAGATTTTTCATCATTTAGACACATTATAGACTATATAATATGTATCCGGTGTACGAGTTATATAATATGTATCTTTCTCGAACTTGTACCTAATCTTTCTTTAAAAAAACAATATAATATACATACTTTTTGGTATTTTCTCAGGAAACCTACAGTTTCACATTTAAGCATTTCTCTCTGTTCATCAAAGAGATCACGACCCATTTTCTGGCAAGTCTACAAATAAATTCCAATGACAGTAATATTCTTATTTGTATGAATAATAAAAATTGGTAGCAGAACATATATAAAGTAGATTTGGTGTATTTTTGGTTTTAAATATCAGTTTATTAGCAAATTTTAAACTTTCATTAATTTGTCGTGTATATGAAAAACAACAAAATTGTGTTTGTTCCAATATGTTATTCAAAATCAATCAAAATATGTGTTGTTACAGTCGTTGTTAGCGGTGATATCTTTAGTATACAATACCAAGCCAATCGCCTCCTGAAAAAGAGTGGTCAAAACAAAGACAACCCACTCAAAACAACACGTATACGTTTCAGAAAGTCTGACACAAACTATATTTTACTCTCACGTATTCCGTCCTATTTGTCTATATATATGTCGAAAAAAAAAACGCATTGTTAAGTGGATTGAAAATTATCTTAACTGATCATGAATATAATGTTTAAAAAATTTTCATTTACTCTGCGTTCGTATATTACCTCTAACCATTCCAACAAAACAACAATACTTTTTCTTTCACCATAAACATTTTTCACAACTTCATATGCGTTAGTCCAATCATCAACATATAAGGAGTTCAATCGTTGAGGGAACAATGGACCCTGCTCTTCCTTCATGTCGACATAGGGTTCAAGTTCTGGGAAACCATGTCTAATATTTTTCGTCTCCGCCTCAGTTAATCTAGTTAAATGTATGAAATGAAATAAATGTATTGTATATGCATGTTTACAAATATCAATAGTATGTACATGATGTATATGAAGTTGATCAAGTCATCGGTGTATTACAATACAATTTTAAATGTTTCTTCTTTTTTAGTAGAAATTTGTACGATGTTTTGTGAAAATTGTTGATATAATATAAAAGTACATTACTAAAAGCTTATTTGATGCATCAAATATGCGTTTTAACAATGTGTTAGCTAATCAACACGTGTTTTGCATTTATGACAATCGTTAATTATCGTATCTTTGGCTTTCAGGCGAAACGTTTGTGATTTTTGGTAATTGTAATCGTGTTTTCTTTTTGAAAGGTACATATCACCACTACATGTACCAACAGAGTATAAATATAGATCACGCCTATCAACCCCATATTCAATATGCACGGTCTCCACGTGGTCGCTTTTACCAATGATATTCATAGAAATGTATGGGGAATAAGATTATGTCTGATGCACGTCAATGAGACAACAAAACCAAACAAAGGACCGTAAGATAGTCTGACATATATAGATACAAGAATGTGTGGTATGAATGCCAATGAGACAAACTCTCCATCCAAGTCACAATTTGTAAAAGTTAACAAATGTAGGTCAAAGTACGGCCTTCAACACGGAGCCTTGGCTCACATCAAACAGCAAGCTACAAAGTGCCCAAAAATAACTAGTGTTAATAAATAAATAAACTCATCATAGATACCAGGATTGATTTTTTTTGTTAAACCGTCCAAACAAAAACAAAGCTCTTTGACATACCTGTTAAGCAAGGTATCATTTTCTTTCTGAAGCCTTGCTATACGGGTTTCCAACAACATTTCTCTGGTAACAGCTTCTCGACTTCTACTTGATACTGGCGGATATCTGTTTAAAGTAATGATATAATATTTTATTCGGCAATACGGTATTCTGATTTAGACAAAATAATAGTAATATTCATCAGGGTTTAATGAGAATCATGGAATATCTCATCATTTTAATAAGAAATATGCAGATGCTATCGGTTTAGAAGTGTTTATGAACAGTCGAAAACTAGATATTTCGGGTAGGGAATACCTACCGTATACATTGTTTTAGTTTGACTCCATGTTAGTTGAACTTGCGTTCAGTATGGTTTGTTTTAGAAGTATGTTTTCTACTTTTCTTAAAGGCCAACATGTAAAACATTAATGAGCAGCTTCCGAGACGGAGTGGCCACAAAAGCATTAAATATCTTATAAATACAGACCTTGTAAAATATATCTTTTAATAAGTGACTTTTCAGGTCGTCTAAACATACCTTTCTCCTGTGCTAGTCGTTTCTGAGTCATTCACTTCACTTATAAATGCAGATTTTATAGAGCGTGTGCCTCGACCAGATTTAAGTGTGCCTGTTCTATGTTTTACATTTGGAAGTTCGCTGTCTCTGCTTAACGACTTTCGACTAACTGGCCTTCGACTGATATCTTGATCTTTGATCCAAGTATGATTCATTGATCTACTGGTTTCAATCATTGCTTTTGGTCTTATGTTTGTTTTTCTGAAAAGCATTTCACGTACACACCTCCACCGATTTCCAGTCCCAACTTTGTTTAGTATATTTTTGATTTTCAAACCAAATGTCCAAAAGTGTAAGTCGCTTATTGCATAAATCTGAAATACCTTTATTCTAAAGCTAACAATCTACGGTTTAAAATAAAACTAGGTTAGTATTCCTCTAGACATTGCTTTACCACCTACCTGGTATCCTTTACCAGGTGCATCACTATTAATTGTGTTGCTTTATTTATTTGAGTCTGCGTACGGAATGACTTCCATTTAATCTCCTCCTACTTCTGTTGCCGGTATATTAAGTATACATGACAGTACGAAGGTAAAGTTCAAATGGAAATCTTGTTCTGCTTTTAACTTACTTTACGTTTTAAAACTTGTGTTTAATTTGGTTGTTTTACTTTGCAAATTTGATTAAGAAATGAGAAGTACTGATAAAAGACATATCCAGACATACACGGGGTCTTGTTATGGTTCATAGAATAGAAAAATGGACGAAAGGTGCAGAATCAAGAGAAAATAAATAAACAATAGAGAAGAAGGGGCAACCACAATTAACGAATGGAGAACTAGTATGGGGTGGTCAAGTATGAACAATAGAGAATATCGGTAAAATAAGAGATAAAGAATAGAAATGAATGACCGTAAATAGACCCTCATACTCTGACGGGAGTTTTTGTCAACATTCATCATCAAACCTATAGATATAGGAAGATGTGGTGTGAGTGCCAATGAGACAACTCTCCATCCAAATAACAATTTAAAAAGTAAACCATTATAGGTTAAAGTACGGCCTTCAACACGGAGCATTGGCTCACACCGAACAACAAGCTATAAAGGGCCCCAAAATTACTAGTGTAAAACCATTCAAACGGGAAAACCAACGGTCTAGTCTATATATTAAACAAAATTCATAATTGAAAACACCATATTACCTATTCATTACTACTTCTAAATTAGAACCCAATTCCTCAACTTCATTTTCAAGCTTTTCTACTTTGTTACTGTATCTTTGAGTTGTGTTAGTTTCAATTATATATCTACAAAAACCAAATAATGCCATTATTTATGACTTTTACAAAGTTTAACTAAATAAAATTGAATTCATTTTTAAACTATCTTAAAATCATCTGTAACAATTTTTTTTTATCTGTCTGATAGAAATTATATTTGATAAATTCAGATACAAGATGTAAATATAACTTGATAAATAAATTTTAAAGATCACTATTAATTCATTGAAATGAAACTGCCAAATAATTTTAAAATTATGACGAAGATGTGTTATGTATGCAGTTATCACTTTTAATTAGTAATATGTAATTAATTAATAAAACTTTTAGCAATTCATCGACGTTATTTGCAGAATTACATTTATATTGATTGCGCATTTTTCTTTCCTGAGGAAAGTTTTACCTATTGAGGAGACCATCTTTTTCCTTTTTCAAACGAGCAACATCATCCTTTAGAGCCTCTACCTGTGATTCGAGTTCACCCTTAGTTTGAGATACTTCCCTAACTCTGCAAAAAACAATATTTCATTTTTAAGTAAACGTTTTATACTTATCTTAAGGACAAAATCCGTCTTCCTAAATATCTGTATTTTGTAGTTCTGCAATTATTGCTGTTTATTATCATAGAAAAACGAAGAATATTGGTATTTTTTTTTCTCTTCTCAAAATCACAGTGAGGTCTTCAACACCGAGCAAAATAAAACAACAGCAATAAACTCTCACCTGACTGAGTTTAAGACGGCCTAAGCACCAATGGTTACCCCGTTCAAAAGATATAGTATACAGTACATATGCGTTAAACTTTATCTTTTTATATATAGAATCATATTCAAAACAGTGTGGCCCTGGCCATTGATTGACGACCTAAATTATCCCATTGACTTGGACAGGTTAGGTGAACGTTTGTCGGTAACAATCACTGCTCACTATGTACTTTTTAAAGACACTGAATCTGTGGGGTCACCAAAGGTTCTCAACACTTAAATAAAGCAATTCGAAAAACGAATCCAGAATAATACGATGTGTTGATTTATATCAATTATATAAATCAAAACATAAAGGTTATTCCTGAATAATTTTTCGAATTATTTTATTATTAAAGGCGTTAAGAACCCTTGGTGACCCCACAGTTTAAATTCTATGATAAGTAAGAAGTGAGCAATGGTCGTTACAGACAAACGTTCACCTTATCTGTCACAGTCAATGGGATAATTTAGGTCGTCAATCAATGGCCAGGACCACACTGTTTTGAATATGATTCTAATTGTTTAAATAATAACACTGGTAGCGGGTGAGAAGATGAAAGTTTTAACGACAGCTGACAATTCATGTCAGTTGCACTCACACCACATCTTCCTATATCTATTTACTGCAGGGTTTGTTACTCGTGCTGTGTGGATGCAGTAGAATGTGTCCCCGTGCTTGTAGTTTATGCCCTTATATATTTCAGTTATTGGTTGTTTGCCTGTGAGAGAGCTTTCACATGTTTATAAGTTGTCTCATTGGCACTCACACCACATCTTCCTATATCCAGTTAATCATTTGTAACTTCACTTTGCTATGAATTTAATTTACATTTTACAATATCGTATTGATCTCCGTAAGTTTTACCTTTGTCTTTGTTCCTCTTTCAGCTGAGTAAGTAGATTGTTAATCTGTGTCTGTAAAAATACAAGCATTATGTTTAGGTAGTACGAAATTAAAAAGATAAAATATGTGGCCGAAACTGTGCTTTCATTTACGGAATACGTTAATTTAATATGGATTTAAATTTATCCCCATAGATGATACAAAAGTCTGACAGGTGTTTACGAATTCATTACACCAAAATCAACACAAAAGATAAAGCAATATCAACGATGAATTACAATCAAACATGGAACAATGACTATGAAAATTCTTACAACTCATTGAACAATGTACATCATTCTGGTCTTTCCTTAAGATTCATTATACCAAGATTACATATAGTCTTGATGAGCCTTAACCAACGTTGATGATTTTGAGGATCAAATGGAAATGCATTATTTGCAATAAAGCAAGCATGACAAACTATTATGAAAACCAAAATGTTTAAGGTACAAATGTAAACTTTTCCTTTTAAATTTAAATATGTTATTATAATCTAATTGAGATTATCTACCAAAGCTAATCTAGTCTCTTTTTCTTTTTCGTTTATGATGGTATGATACTAAACCCCTAACGGGAAGGATTGTGCCTGATATTTATATGATGAAATCATAATCTTTCAATCAAGTCTGGAGCTGGCATGTCAGTTAACTGCTAGTAGTCTGTTGTTATTTATGTATTATTGTCATTTTGCTTATTTTCTTTGGTTTCATCTTCTGACATCAGACTCGGACTTCTCTTGAACTGAATTTTTAATGTACATATTGTTATGCGTTTACTTTTCTACATTGGCGAGAGGTATAGGGGGATGGTTGAGATTTTAGTTTCTTGTGTACAATTTGGAAATTAGTATGGCGTTTATTATCACTGAACTATTATATATTTGTTCAGGGGCCAGCTGAAGGACGCTTCCACGTGCAGGAAATTCTCACTACATTGAAGACCTGTTTGTGACCTTCCGCTGTTGTTTTTTTTCTATGGTCGGGTTGACACTTTACCCATTTCCATTCTCAATTTTATCTTTTTCGTTTTCTTTTGTTTGTTTGTTATTAGAAAACATAAGTGCATTCAAATGTGATAAGTAATTTTGATTTATATACATATTTTAACATGTATGTATACCAGCATAGAACATTAAATTTTGCTGCAACCAGGATTAAACCAAAATGAAATAATATTTCGAAGCAAATCATCAATTTTAATTTGTATATGTTTAACTGTAAAATAACGATAGAAATCTAGAACTTTATATGTACCTGTTAAGGTTTAATGGAATGATAGTACGCTAGAACTTTACATGTACCTCTTTAGATAAATGAAAAAATAGAACCCTAGAAATTTAAAGATACATGTTTGTATTTAATGTTATGATAGAACAGTTGAATACTTAATTACCTGTTTAGCATCACTATCTTGCTCTCTGAACGCTATGTCTTCTTTCATTTTTCTGTTGTTAAAGGCTAAATCATCTACAAACTGTTGGTGATGGCGATATGTTATTGCATTCCAAACAGAATAACCCTCGGCTTCCTTCAATTAAAAGATGCAAACATTTGAGAATGATGTCTGAATCAATGACTGATTATCCCTTCCTTGGTGTGTATTCGTGTCCATCGGTATTTCATGTATCTGATAGGCTCTACTGATCTATATCTTAATATATACTAAATATTCTTCTCTAATTTAAATGTATTTCACTAATTTCGTTTCATTTTTAATAATTTTGTCTATAGAAAAACCTTATTGACTCATTGGTACGCTTCAGCTGTTGTCTAATCTTGGTCGGGATGTTGTCTCTTTGACACATTCCCCATTTCCATTCTCAATTTTATTCTTGCTTAACTCATTGTGACGACAAAACAGTATACGGGGATTTGTTTACTTTTATCATCAAATAATATGAGCTGGAAGCTTATTTTTCTTAAAGACATCCGATGTAAGATAACTGTATTGAGCAATAAAAATTTATTAACGCGTGAACAATTTTTAAAACTTTTTAGTTGTGTAAACTCTTAAAATGAAAAATTTGAATATCTCTGGGGTTGTGTTAAAACAAAAAACGAAACCACATGCTTTCAAAGACCGGAAAAGAATGAAGCAAACAGACCGAAAAATAAGATCAAACAATAGGTTTAAAAATGTGACACTAGAAGCCTTTTGTGATTCTGCATTTTCACTCTGATAAATCCGTTGAAAACACTGTAAAATTTTGAATTTCAACACCTTTGGGTGTGAATTAACGTGCAAAACACATATGGTGCCGTTGATTTTTTTATATATAGAAAAACGGATTTTTAGGGATATTATATGATAGAGAAATGTTTTAATACCCTTGCTTAATTTGCACAGAAAAGTTTGTTAATCACAGAGTCTCCTCCGAATTTCTCGATATATCTACACCAAAAAACCAACACCAATTTCACGCTATTTCTATGTTTTTTTTCCAACTAAAGGACAGCAGAAAAAAAATGGACTGCCATCTTTTATCTTGGATGTAAAAAGTAGGTGGCGCCAGCAGTATTTAATGCTATACTGGAATACATCAAGAATTATTTTTATGATAGTCGTAATAACGCTGCATTAGACTTTTGGTTTCGAGCATAAACACGTTTAGAGCGGACGGGAATCGTATTAGCTTTTTAAAAGCATACCAATTTCTTCCGCAAATGACCAATCATATCAGCATTCAACTGTATAAAGATCTGTTCTAGGTACTCAGGTTTGTGAGCCTGTCCTTTACTGTACATGGAATATACACGACTTGCCCAATCTAATAGTTCATTCGTCAAAACATGCAATTTAAACATCCATTTATTCCGCTTTTTAAGCTGCTGATTGTCTGTAAATCATAAAGTTTATAGATTACTCGTAATCACATTGTTTTTATTTAAAGTGCAAAGTTTTAGTCATTTGTAATCATTTTATATTTTTTTGTCTTTCGTAAATTACACCAATAACTCAATTTCTCCATTGACTCGATTGTCTTTAAAATTTCAAAAACTCTTCTATAATGATACAAGATTGTTAAATAAACATATTATTGTAAATTATGTTGGAACTGTTCGCTTCGCATATTTTTGCATTTTTTTCTGTTCGCTGTTTTTCTATGTGCTGTATATGTCAATTAAAACTACTCATCTGAACAAACCAAATATGCTCTTGGAATAACGTGTTTAATAATACAACAGTAATATGTTTCAGATTCATCTTTCAGATAAATAGATAGTATAGTTTAAAGATAAATGAAAATTAAAGTTTTACTATATGCATGCATTTTATCCCTATATACAGCTAGAATAAACATGAAACAACCTCAATTGATATTCATTCGATTTTTATCTGGACTTTTATTCAACTCTTTAGATTAAAATATAGGTAAATGCCAGATATAAAATATAAATTTATAAAGTAACTTACTTAAATGTGCTGTAGATGTCATTTTTGAAAAATATCAAAATATCCGTGCGATCAAAACAAATATACTCTTAAAATATTACATATTATATGTATACATAACGTGTCTACGCATAAATAACCATAAACAACGCTATCGCATTCCTAATAGAAACATAGCTATTTAACTTTTTATCAATTGACTTTCACTACTTTAAATTAAAACTTTTAAATATTTGTAAAGTATCACTCGAAAGAATATACATTTGTTTATCTACATGTTGAAGTCAGGGTTTATTAGTGGAGATTATATCCAATTTTGAAAATGAACAGGAGCTAAATATTGGTTTTAAAGGGAAGAACTAGTGAGATTTTAACTTTTACGATATATGCGTTATTAGTTTGTCAATAAGGTCGTTTGATCTATATACTAACAAATTTATTGTGTATTGAAAGGCTTGAAGTTTAAATCAATAGCCATAATTTGCCGTACCGGTACACATGCTTGCATCCATTCAGGTAACTTCAATTGTTGTACAGAAAGTTATATTTACAAAAGTTTTATATTGCAAGTATGGAATGTAATCTATATTAATATATCTTGTTTACTCGATGCCATAATTTTAATGATTGATTTTGAAAAAGATGGTTACTATGGTATTTTGTTAGTAATGCATGTTCAAGTCATACGTAATTATTTTAAAGTCTGTCGTGAATAGATCTAGAATTCTGAATGGAAAAAAAAAATTGTTTTCTCGTAATTACTCAATTATTTTCAATTAATATGTTTCTTTTTTCTTTTTTTTTTATTATTATTGTAAACAGTCTAGTAGTTAATACACTCTTGCAAATTTATGTTGGTCAAAATCAATGACATCTTTATGACTAAATAAAATTTTAAATTGGGTGTCGCGTTTTCTTCTCTCGCATAAAATCTATTGAATATTGTTTTATTCCAAAAGGGAGTAAAGACCAGCGCAGTTAGTTATGTGTTCATTTCAAGATTTTTTGGGGTGAAATGAGGAGGGGGTTTGGGTTACAATCGAAATAAAACCAGTTCGGATCGTCCGTCCTGCACGACGTTCGGCTCTGAAATTTACTTGCCGTCATCATTTCTGACATTGTACATGTACCTCTGCCCGTCATATAATTAAATTTTATTTTGAGGCAGATACTGTAAATATTGACCTTAAACTGAAACGCCTTGTGGTAAATATTCCCTTGAAGCTCTCGGCAATTTAACAACAGATTTTTACACGTCAACTGCTGTTACTTCCGGGAAACTACATCAATGCAACATAAAAAAGGTGGAGGGATTACTTCGGTTTTCGGTTAAAAATCGGTACCGAAATGTGGCGGGTATGTGACCCACCCCCAATCATTATATATTAATGCATAACATTTTCAGCCCACTGATATATGGTGGTGGTTCTGAGCATGGAAACACTAGAAATCAGGTGCGGATCCAGGATTTAGTTTTAAGGGGGGCCCCCGGGATGCAAAAATTTTGTTTTCCCGAGTGAAGCATGATGTTGCAAAATATTTTGTGGTAAATTACCAAAATATTACGTGCATTCTTCATTTACAATGTACGTTTTGCCTACAAGTATTATGGTCTGGTCAGCAAAACGTATAGCCTTAAGGTTAGGGGAGGGGGGTTACTCCGGTTTGGTACAGAAGTGTGGCTGGAATGTGACTTGTCCCCATTCATATATTAATGCATAAAAATTTTCAGTTCATTAATATAAAAGGTTGGTTCTGAGCAAAGAAATCAGGTGCGGCTCCAGAATTTAATGCAGGGGGTATCAGAGCCGAGCAAAGTATATTTTGCGGGTATGTTTTAGTGTATCTAAATTAACAAGACGTAATCAAGTGAACTACATATTTATTTAGAAAATTTTAAATACATCAAATTAATATTTCAACAATCTCAAACATATCATTTGTCAACTGAAACTTGCCCTTTACTAAAGTTTGAACCATCAAAAGTAACTAGATATGTTACAATGTAGCTCTTTGTTCCACCAAAAAAGATTGAATCAATACAGTTTTTCAACAGTAGCAAATATTCAAATATACGACACTTTCCCCTAACTTGGATCGAGTTATTGCCTGTTTGAATTAACAATTTTAATTTAATTAATACTTTTTGGCAACAGGACCAACCATAAATTACCTGATTTAAGTGTGTTTGTTTGATTTTCTTGACACATGTTAAAACGCTCATTCTAAATTGATTTTATTTTAATATAATTATGGTTGTGTACATCCGAGTTGTGTGTGCACTAGTTTCCAACTATATCGTTTCACTCAATAAATTAAAGAACCATGAATTTATAACTCCATGTGTATTTCATTCCATCTTTTTTCTCAAGGTCACATGTTTGTCTTTCTGTCTCCATATATGGGCGTATGACATTTGCGCCGATTTTGAAATTTTTCATTCTTTCATTTGCGCCGATTTCTTTTTTTCATTTGCGCCGATTTTTTATTTGCTCCTAATTAGATTTACAGGTAAATTAATACTTGTACATGTACTATACCATTGGTAAAATTTGGTTCTCATTTGGCTTTTCATTTATGTTTAAGATAATTTTGATTCATACTTTTTCTGCAACTTCATTGTAACATGATAGACATATTGCACACGAAACGAGCCGAGGAGACAATTCTTTAATCATCAAGGGCCATACATATCGGAAGATAAGTGTCCTGAAATATAACAACATATCTTACTAATGTACTACAAAACTGTGTAAAGCCAGAGTCACCACGGATTTTATTGTCAAAACACAGATCGAGCATAAATATGTGGCATATGTCCGAAAGACAGAGGCTAAAGAACTACGGTCAGGGAAAATGTCTGGAGATGTATCTTGTAGGCCTTCTTCCACCTCCCCACTGTGAGCAGGGGACAACAGTTACATACATGTTATGATTGACAATTCATAAATTTGTACAAGTGGCTAATGGAAGAGGTCTATAATGTTAAATGAAAAATAACATGACTTCGATGGAGAGTTCTCTCATTGGCACTCATATCACATCTTCTTATATCTATTCACCTGTAATTTACCTGTAAAAAAATCGGCGCAAATGAAAGAAAATATCGGCGCAAATGAAAGAAAAAATCGGCGCAAATGAAGTGCAGATCGGCGCAAATGCAAAACGCCGCTATATATATATATACTCGACTAGTTTTTATAATATTGACTGATCGACCAAGACGATGGGTTGTTTATTTCGACTGTTGTAACCAAAAAACTGATGGCATTCTTTTACCCCGACGCGGCTAAGTACTTATACATCCTTAACAGTATACTGATAACATTTTCAACTAAGTTTGCTCTTAGTTCTATCTTAGCCAATAACCAACTTTACGGTATTTGTTATACTGCAATGTAGTAACTTATCATTCTTATCTACGATCTTCTTCAGTCAAGGCGAGTACTCTACCACAAGTATACAACTCTAATGCTGTTTAAGCGAAAGGCAAAGTAAATTCACACTAACAATAACAAGTATCGTTTTTTTGTGTTGATGTAAGTTAAGGCGAAATTAAAGAAGTCTTTTATTAGTATAAATTTCAAAATATAATACGTCGATGTTAAAATTAGCTCGGGGTCAAAGCTGTCACCTGGAACAAAAATGAATATATTCTGTTTCTCTCGTAGTATCAGTTTAATAATTTTACAATGTAAAAAGTTAAAATGAAAGAAATGTACTATATCAATATACATAAATCCTTGTATTGTTTTCATTTTTTTTAATTGGAACACGTATTTGTAACGGTTTATTTCTTCCTCTGTGATATTTTATCCTGAGGATAATTTGTCACGGTAATTTATTTGAATATTTTATATATTGAATACAGAACACCTTTATCCTTTCATACTTTATAAAAATAAACGCTTTGACATTATAACACACTTTTTCAACTGATTTTAATAGATTGTTCTTATGTTGTAATATTGCACCACTGACCCAAGTATAAACCAGCCACATTATGTGTGTGTCTGACCCAAATCAGACGCCTGTAATATATTGTTGTTTATTTATGTGTAACATTTATTTTCGTTATTTATTTTATTCATACATTTGACCGTTTGTTTCTCGCTTGAATCACAAAACACCTTCTGCGGAAGTTTCTCGCTACATTGAAGACACATTGGTGGCCTTCGGCTGTTGTCTGCTCTATGGTCAGGTTGTTGTTGCTTTGACACATTCCCCATTTCCTTTCTCAATTTTATTATTTTACCTTACCTGGCCCGATGGGCCAAATGAGCTTTTCTCACCACTTGGCGTCTGCCGTCGATGTCATCCGTTAACTAATACAAGAATCGACTTCTCTGAAACTACTATGCAAAATTTAAGTATACTACTGCTACACAAATAAGGCCGTTAGTTTTCGCGTTTGAATTGTTTTACATTGTCATTTGGGGGCCTTTTATAGCTGACTATGCAGTATGGGTTTTGCTCATTGTTGAAGTCCGTACAATGACCTATAGTTGATAATTTCTGTGTCATTTTGGTCTCTTGTGGAGAGTTTCATTGGCAATTCACATCTTCTTTTTTTATATTGTTCATTATGATTATTGGGTATCTAGTTTAAAAAAATAGTCCGACGTCCCCACGCCGCCTGTCGATATAGTACAGTACACTGAATCATTAAAAAAGGGATTGTATTAAAATAAGGATTATTTATCCTCTTTTGAGTTTGAGGCAAACACTTTAAAATGAGAGAAACTAAACAGGCTAAATGATTAGCAATACAAGTTAGTTTTTAGTCATGAATTCTATTATTGTCTACATTGTTCGAGAGTGTCCTTTCATGAATATGCATACATTTATATACCAATAAGAGCGACATATATGTTCCTTTGAGGTATTTACTGGTCGTCATAGTGTGGAACACAATATACGTATATAAATAAAATGTTTGATTGCCAGTGACTATATGTACGCAACTAAAAAGTGAAATGGTGTATATCAAACTTTCATTAATTCAGTTATGATCTTTTATATGCAATTCTGATTGGATATTTTTATATGTCTTATTGTTTGTAGTTTTAATTCTATGTAAAAGTGAAGATAATCAATCACCTAGTTCAGATTAAAGCAACTATATGCACAGGATTTATTTGTTTTACACAATTTGATTGAAAAGAAAAACCAACATAGCTAGAGAATACAAATAATTATACATTTACTAACACATGTCTTAATTTGTATTTTTGTAATTGTGATAAAATACATCAAATAACACCTCTACAAACTCATCTTAATTTATTTTCAATTTGTAGGAAACATAACTGTGACGTCACTTTTTGTGGTGTTGATACATTCTTGTGACACATAGTTCATAATTCTATTATGCTATTTTTGTGTACTGTCGAAAATTAAAATTTGGTGTTCGTTATATTTTGTGGTAAACATGTCGAAATGTACTATTATATTATTTATTTATGTATTTCTCTGTTCTGAGTGATTTTTTTATTTGTAATGTATTCTTGTCATGTAATGTAATTTTAGCAGTATTTTCAACCTTTCCATTAAGTGCGAGGTGTAGTTAGCCATAAAACCACCATTGTTTTTTAGAATTTCCAAAGTCAGGAATATGGCAGTTGTTATAAAATAGCTCGTTACTAATATGTTGCACTTCAATGTTTCTGTTGTTCCGTATTTTCCTCTTATAATTGATGTGTTTTCCCCGGTTTTAGTTGTCACCCTGACTTGATTTTTGCAATCGACAGTTTACTTTTGAACAGTGTTATAATACTGTTACATTTATGTGATATACTTCATGATACGAAAATATTGAATGCTTGCTAACACCATAAAACTATTAAAAAAAACATGGTAGAAAAGAAAAACAACTGACTCCTGGTTTATAATAAGCACACCCAATATATATTTTCTATTTATATCAATTTTATTTTACATTTACTTATTTTTACAAGGAAAAGATGTAAATATAAGGATGCACACAAACGATGAATAAAACAATAGCTCTTAGTACATTCATCAATAACCACTAGTTTATATAATAATACTTGTTTGTAAAAATGACAAGTCAATGACAACAATAATTCCTTTGTATCATAAGGTCTTTCGACTTTTCCGTGGAAAGACCTTTTGTTTTGGTTCTAATGTTTTGTTCTTCTTTTCTTCCGCCTAATTTTTTTCTTTCAAAAAATATTTCGCCCAGATTATTTTTTTATGTGAAATCAATCAGATTACCATAGCTTTATGAATATTTTGATATGAGCGTCACTGATGAGTCTTTATGTAGACGAAACCGGCACGGGACGTTTGCGCTTTTTCATAGGACATTTGCGCTTTTTTTTTGTGGACACTTGCGCTTCAAAACATAGGACATTTGCGCTTTTTAAAAATGGACATTTGCGCTTTTTACTTAGGACATTTGCGCTTTTTTTATATATATATCTATGACTTTCCTCCTCTTTTATCTGGGCTTGGGACACATTGTTGATATATGTATAAAAGTTTATGTACAGCTAAAAGATCGAGTTTCTCCTTCTCAATTCTTGATTGGGGAGCCTGTTCATCAATGTACCGAATCTAAATATAATTTACTGACTGTTGTTCAATAATGCTATTCAAAAATATAAAAATTACAGGATGAGTCGTGTAAAACTGTGCATTGTGTGAAAATCTCGATTCAACTGTAACATAATTTCTGTCAGGTAGTCTGCAAATTTGGAATATCTCGGTTCTTTTAAGGTGCTTCAGCCATCATATCTTCAACAACTGGGTCTTCAACATCTGAATATTAGAAGTCTCATTGTCCGTTTTAATTCTTGCATTACAATGTTTAACGGTACACCTCTATGAAAGGTCTCCAATGTTTATGGTTTTGTCGAAACGATATAAAAATCCATCATACATTTTTTTCCTTTACTAGTCTCTATAACTTTTTAAAAACTCCATGTTCAAGACTGTGTAAATGTGAACTAACTAATAGCAAATTTAAGTTAAATTTATATTACGTAATGGTTACTTCTCATGAAGATTACAGGTAGTCGACTATAGGTAAAAAGCGCAAATGTCCGGTCAATTTAATACAGGTGAATCAAAATTAAAAGCGCAAATGTCCATAGTATTTGAAGCGCAAATGTCCTATCGTTTTACAGGTAAAAAAGCGCAAACGTCCTGTGCGTCTGCCGTACTAAATTATAATCCATGTACCTTTGATAACTATTTCAACGCTTTTGAAACTGACACTACCTAACCAAATATTTTATTTTGTAAGAGTTATGTCCTCGAACACTATTTTGCTTGTGTGCACTACTAATTTGCAACGGTAAAAGATTTTGACTAATTTATTTTACCAAATTGCTTGTTAAATCCTAACAATGTTTTGTTCATGTTGACTGAAGCGGTATAGATATTTCATATGACAATAAATTTCCTCTTATACATTTGATATCAGTGATATGAATTTATTATTGGTAAACCATTAGTGATTGAGACCTACGGTCTTTTGATTTGAGGTCCTATGTAAAACAATAACAAACAAATAGGTCAAGGTTAATGGTCAAGGTCAAATTCCTTTTTTTATTTAGGCTTATTTTTAATTACTTTTCAAAAACCATATATAAGATATTAAAATATTTTGTTTTAGTGAATAATTATTTGTATTCATTCGTAACTCATCAATTTTAATTGGAAGCGTGCGTAGACATAACATACGGATTTTGGCCCCTCTTAATGTACATGTATAGCTATAGGTAAAGCGATATAATCATACACCATATATAACAAAGACCTAGGGTCTTTCGATTTGATGTTCTTTGTTTGTAACATTGAAAATAAGGACAAAAATGAAATGCAGTAGAATAAATGTTAGTAAGCAATCGACTGTATCAATGTTATTGGTAAAATGCATCATTTTGATTATTATATTGTGGAAATATATAACTTAGTAATAAGTATAATTACTAATTTGCTATACGTTATATAGTATACGTTGTGATCCATACAAATTAGTTGGCGTACGCGTACATCTCATCTCGATTTTTAAGGTTTGTTAGGTATGCCAAAACAGTGGTCAAATCAATATCCTGTGTTTGCCCCATTGAAGCTGTGACTTTCGTTTTCGGCTGTACTTGTTGGTAACTTTCTTCTGAAATTTCTGATGACTCCTGATCATCTTGAGGTTGGCCCACTGCGTTGTATTTGCATAGCATGCGGCTAATAATAATCATGGTGACCACACAGAAAACAGCACCAAGACCACTAAAAATTATAGAGTAAGGTACGGTTAATGTTACGTTGTTTTCTCTCGCTTCCAACAGCACTTTGGTCAGCCAACGCCCAACTGCCATTAAAGTTATCATTCCTACATTTTGTAAAAAAAAGGTATATTTAAAAAATGTCCAAGTATTATTTTTTTAAGTTAAAAATAAAATCACAAAAATACTGAATTCCGAGGGAAATTCCAAACGGAAAGTGCCTACTCAAACGGCATCATCAAATGATAAAACACATCAAACGAATGGCCAACAACTGTCATATAAGGTAAAACTTGTCTGAAAGAGTTAAATTCGCACCGGTCGGCTAAATGAATACTAAAATAGTAAAATGTTTAATCCAAATCTGGCAGAAATACGTTTTTACAACAGTGGGGAAGATGCCTATTTTTAGAGTACTAGTATCTTAATAGACTACTAACTTTTTCTATGTTGTGATGCTATGCTATTGTTTCAGAAAAAGGGAGAAGGTTTGGATCCATAAAACGTTTAATCCCGCTGCAAATGTTTGCACCTGTCCTAAGTCAGGAATCTGATGTACAGTAGTTGTCGTTTGTTTATGTAATATATACGTGTTTCTCGTTTCTCGTTTCTCGTTTCGTTTATATAGGTTAGACCGTTGGTTTTCCCGTTTAAATGGTTTTACACTAGTAATTTTGGGGCCCTTTATAGCTTGTTGTTCGGTGTGAGCCAAGGCTCCGTGTTGAAGGTCGTACTTTAACATATAATGGTTTACTTTTTAAATTGTTATTTGGATGGAGAGTTGTTTCATTGGCACTCACACCACATCTTCCTATATCTATACAATAGAATTGTAAAGACTGTGACCTATGACAAATTTCAAATCTAGTACTTCTCATGAATTGCAAGTTAAACAAATCATAGGCATATACCAAAGAGCACATTATCAAACGTGACGAGTCGTTGATGTTGATTTTATGTATTTGTATATTTCATTGTTTTTTTCCTGTCATTTCGAATCGATCTTGCGGTCGCTCTCACAGCCTCTTGTTTAGTTTTATAACTTTTTTGATCTGAGCTTCACTGATGAGACGTATAAAGACGAAACGCGCGTCTGACGTATTAGATTACAATGCTGGCACCTTAAATAATTATTTACTTACAAACCATATATGTTTTAATCAGTTTGAAGTAATCTATCATAAAATCCGGTAGTTATATTACGTAGACCGGATGAAGCAAATCATTGTCTATACATGCTATATTTCATGCGATAGTTTTGATATATTTTGCACCGTGTATGAATTCCTTAAGCAAAATGTCCAGTTAAGGAAGATTCCTACCATTTATCAGTGTAAAATGAGGTTAAAACCCTTGCAGTTTTATTGGGGCATATAGGATACTTTGTTTATGTTTTGTAGCATTGTATAATAACAAGACAACTGATTGCTTAATTCTGTATATTTTGGAATGAAAAAATCCAATAACACGAATTGGCTCATACATTTTAGTAACAGAGATTGATATAACAATTTGATACTGACCTGCTAACATGTACAATATGATAGGAGCAATCAAAACACCAATTGATCCTGTTTTGCTGTAAGCAAAAGTTATTATAATTGATATTAAACATAGGACAAACCCAATGATAGTTTCTATCTGGTATTCAAGAAGGTGAGTTGCTGAAAAAGAAAAAAAGTGTAAGTATTAAATTTATTCTTTATTACTTTGAACAATACATGAAGTCAGTAGGGGTAAAGACAAAAAAGTGTGATTTTCATAAAGAAAAAGAACAAAGTATTACTACGAGTGGGCTGTATTATGCAGTATTTTATTAAAGTGGTGTACAAGGATATCCACTGTCACATTAGCAGATATCATAACCTCTAAGAATACAACACATAATTCCGTAGTTACCTTATAATAAGGTTTAATAATGATTGGTGAAGTACTTTCATGAACGGTTTGGAATTCAGCCTATCGAAACGAATGGCCTGTATTCTCGTCTTTAATACCAATGATGTGACAAGTCGATAGCATGAACTAATGTACATCAGAAATGCAGAAAACAATTTCCAATTAACTTTTGTTATGCCCGTCAGATGATATCTATAAAATGGTTAGTCCAAAGTAATTTGATTTTATCGTTCGAATTAGTTTCGCCCTTTATCAAAACGTAGGTGACCTTTTATAGGTATTGACAATTATGTAGATGAAGCTACAAGGGAGGACAAACCCGATGCAGACTTTAAACTATGTGAAGTACGACAGTTCAGACCATTAAGGCTGTCATCTCCACTCTATGATCATTTCGAAAAAAAAATGGTCGGACATCAAAACTCGTATATGTATTTAGTTCCACTCTAGTCAGGAATTGATTTTGGCGATATTAACTGTTAAGCCATTGTCATGTTTAACGCAGCTGTGCATCAATTTCCAAATTCACATGTTATACAAAAACAAATTTCGAAAACTCTTTTAAAATAATAAAAAAAGGATACATTACTTCAGAACAAAACTTAGACCCGATTCATTTATACGAACGGTTCATCCAATACTAAGGGGAAAGACGAATTATATGCAATGGAAATAAAACTGAGAATGGAAGTAGGGAATGTGTCAAAGAGACAACAACCCGACCATAGAAAAAACAACAGCAGAAGGTCACCAACAGAAAGACTTCCAAACAACAAACACTTATACAATCGGGGGAAAAGTCGATTAGGCCGTATTTGCTGCGTGCATAGTCAATTTCACCTTCAATCTTTAAAGTTTTATCGGTTGAATGATTTAGTTGATTTTTTAAAAAGTTTTCCGCTTCCTTCGTATTAGTTAAATGCTTCTATCTAAATGTTACGATATAATTTACATCAAAAGAAGGATAAGTTAGGTGGTAATATAATTAAAATTGATGATTCAGATTAATCATTTTTTTGCATCACTTGAATTTCTATCTTTTAACTATGTTTTTACCCAAAAAAGTAAATTAGCAAATAGTATCAAAAGAGAGGCGGACCAAAGCGATATACAAACTAATATGTCAAAGACAAACTCACAACACTGCGGTTAACGACATACGACGCAAGGAGATAAATAGCATTCTACAAAACACATCTTAAAAACAAACTAACAAAAACTCCACCAAAACCCGGGGGTGATTTCAGGTGCTCCAGGACTGAACATGAATCCTACTTATTATATCATACATTTATACATTAATGTTGAGCCTGTACGCCATAAGATAATATCGCATAACAATTTTGATACAACGAATCCTGACTCGTATTTTTATTTAATATTAGAAAACAACGAATCTTGACTCGTAATGTTATTTAATATTAGAAAACAACAAATCTTGACTCGTATTTTTAATTAATATTAGAAAACAATAAGTGTTCAACGGTTTTAAACTGTGAACTGTTTACAAAAAATGTAATATAGACCATATAAATGGTATACAATCACTGGGTCGATGCAACTGTTGGTGGAGTTTTTATTCCAAGAGGGCACCACAAGCCCAATACTTGTCTACCTAAGGAATAGATTACCTTAGCTGTATTTGTAAAAACATTTAGGAATTTTCGCTCTATATTTTCAACTTCGTACTAAAATTTACCGTATTAACACTTTTTGTTTCGAGCGTCACTGACGAGTCTTATGTAGACGGAATGCGCGTCTGGCGAAAATATAAAATTTTAATCCTGGTATTTATGATGAGTTTTATTCTATAAGGATATTAAAAATCGAAACACAAATTAGCATGGTCAGGGCTTAAAAATGTTTGTGTATGAGCATAAAAACAATCTGGTTTCTGTTTGCTTTAAACTCATCTTCAGTTTTTCAGAATGTGAATAAATGGTGCACGTTACGTTTCAAAAGAAAACAAAAATATTTAGTACGGGAAAAAACTGATTACGGTGGCTTCATTTATTGTCGTTGACACCAATTTTCGTGGATTGAGGAAAAATTGCACATTCAGTTATATTTAAATTCGTGGTTTTGGAAAAGTTTGCATATATTCCTTTAGAAAATGTGAAGATCGTGGAATATTTATTTTCGTGGTTCGCATGTAACCACGACAATAAGTATTTAACGAAAATTAATGAATCCAAGTTCAATGTAAATCAACCAGAAACTAACGGTAATATTAGAATACAATCATATTCTGGACTTGTACATGTTTTTCCGAACAAAATGGTGTAGTATGACAGATGTTTAAAACTGGTATTCATTTCACAACTAGCAAATGACACAACATTATTTTGTAAAGATGAAAACGATGTAATAAAATTAACGGTACAAGTTTTCTTGCACCAGATGCGCATTTCGACAATACATGTCTCTTCAGTGATGCTCGTGGCAAAAATATTTGAAATCCAAAGCTTATATAAAAGATGACGAGCTATAATCCAAAAGGTCCAAAAAGAATAGCTAAATCCGTGAAAGGAATCAGAGCTTTGCATGATTGAGACACATTCCTGAATTTATAATATTTTTTATCATGTTGTAACAGAAAATTTCAATAACACAAAAAAATCCGTATTTTCATGCCAGTACCAAAGTACTGGCTACTGGGCTGGTGAAACCCTCGGGGACTAATAGTCCACCAGCAGAGGCATCGACCCAGTGGTAGTAATAAAATTAACGTACCAATTTTCTTGCACCAGAGGCGCATTTCGACAATACATGTCTCTTCAGTGATGCTCGTGGCCAAAATATTTGAAATCCAAATCTTACATACAAGATGACGAGCTATAATCCAAAAGGTCCATAAAGTATAGCCAAATCTGTTTAGGAATCAGAGCTTTGCATGAGGGAGATACATTCCTTAATTTATCATTTTGTAACAGAAAATTATAATAACACAAAAACTCCGTATTTTCATGCCTGCAATGAATATAATTGGAAAGATCGTGTTTTTGAGACTACATTTTTTTTTAAAATAAAATGGTATATGACTCTCTAGTGAATAGTAAAAAGAAACGTCAGTAGTGATAACCAGGTCGCTCAAAATTTTACCATTGCAAGAAGCTTCAAATATGAATTTATTATATAAGTTTATTTTCAAATACTTAACGGAAAATGAATTAAAAATATACAGATGGAAACTACTACAGTTTATTGTACCAACCAATTATCCATTTATTACAATGGAAAATAACTAATAACAGTTTGTGTAATTTTTGTAACATAGAAGAAGACTATGCTCATTATTTTTTCAATTGCTCTTATTTAACAAGATTTTGGCAACAAATAAAGGATCTCTTTTAAAAGAGTAATTTACATTTTTGAATAAAATTAAAACACATGATATTTGGTTACAAAATTACAGACAGTAAGTATTACCCAATTTTTTTTTTTATTACAATTATTAGTTTTTCAATATATAAGTCTTGATATGTATCTGAACAGAAAACAAAAAACATAGACGTATTCAGAATTTTTATTGATGAACACACCAATAGAGTAGATACAAATATCAATGGACATAAGACAATAAGTCCAATGTTACTTTCAATTAAAAGAAACATAATCAATATTTTTTTTAATTGTTAATATAGAGTTTTGTAAACAAAATGTATGTCAATTAATTTAATCAGCTGATTATTCCCTCGGTATCAATATATCTTTACGTGCAATACATTACATATCTGAACATTTTTATTGTGAAAAGGTTTGATATTATTGTCAAAAACAAAGCTTCAAATCTTAAGGTACGGCTTATACACATGCGACTTATTAGATCATATACACTGATTGGAGTTCAAGATGAATTATTGTATTTTTATAGATGAATAATACGAATTGTGCAAAAGTCAAAATCAATAAGCAAATGTGAGTTAACTACAACCTTACTCCTGAAGTAAATGCAGCACTTAAAATGGTGTATGTCTATGGTGACCTCGTTTTCCGAATGGTCCGAGAAGTTCAATTACTTGTATCATTAACCTGTCAAATCTATGTTTGTTTGATTGAGCCTACACGTGGCAGGTGCTTTCGACCCTTAATTAACAAGAATTGCCATTTTTTCCCACCGAAGGTTGGTGGTTCTCTTTTCATTCCTTCTCCAATAAAAACTTGACGCAACGAAATGGCCATCAATACTGAAAGTGGCAAAAATATATCAAACAATCAGTAATTTATAGTTATTATTTCTCATTGTTTAATGCATTTATACCTCGATTCCTTGCTAAGTGTTTGATGTATGTCTAATCTATATTTATTTAACATCTTCTTAAATTGAAATAGCTATAGTTATACTTTAAATATATGAGCATACTTATATATTTTTCCAATTCTGGGGCTTCACCATATGTTATTGTAACTCTGATACCATTCCCTGAAATAACAGCATAATACAATCCCAGATGTACTGTTAGTGAACTTCCTCCACTATATCCCTGAAGTTCAGACAAATCCATTACTAACCACCCAGGAGAGAATGCTCCTGAACACAATAAAACTAATGCAACTATTCCAAAAATTGCCGGACACAATTTTTCCATTTTGTTTGCTGTGGACTTCGGCATGTTTGGGTCAACGACTAGAGTGTTGTTTTTTTCCAACTTTTCAAGATATTTTGATTAGTAAAAAATAGGTTAGACCGCGAAAATGTAATTGTATTCTCTTCGGATGAAGTCATTTCAATGGATAAACGATACTTTTAAAATATTTTCGTGTAAATTGATAGTTGTAAGTTACATTAAATTTAAATGTTTTAAGTTATCAGTATAGTCGTTTGACCTGTATTTTTACCAATTGTGTTTTATTCCCGATTCTGACATTTTTAAATAAGGGGCGAAAAAGGGATATCTGCACGGTCGAACGCGAAATAAAATTGCCATTTCACGAAAAACAAGCAATTAAAGATTACCAGCACGTTGATCTTTTTCATGATTTTTCAAAACACGGAGATTAACAAACCTTTTTCACGGCTGCACGTGAAATAAAAATGGCAAATCACGTTGCACGAAAATAACCCTTTACCACCCTCTTAAAGCACGTGATGCGTACATTGTAGTAGATGCTATCAAGTCGACAGACCAGGGATTGGTAAAAAAAAACATACTGTATATATAATGTGAACATGAAATACATCTTCTATAAAAGTTTGTTTTTACATCTTTTTGTGATAATATGTACATAAAATTTAAAATGGAAATGAGGATTGAGTAAAAGTGGCAACAACCCGACCAAAGGAAAACCAAAGGCCACCAATTCAACACAGCGAGAAAATCCCTTAGCCGGAGTCTGGCTTCGGCTCAAAATATCACGTAGTTCAGTGAAAATGGACGTCACACTAAACTCAAAAATTGATATTATGAATCAAAATTAGAATAACATTCAAGACATATAGGACAGAGCCTCCTAAATTGGGCCAGGCATAAAAATGCGACAGGGATACACATAAATTGTGAGATGTGACCCCTTCCGTTATACATCCAGCTAATACACAATTAATAAACACAAAAACGAAGTCCGAGTCCGATTACAGAATATGTAACAATTAACTTAGCAAACTTTTTTCAAGATCTTTGAAAAAGAAATGTAAGAACACGGAATTTCTCTACGAAGAAAGACCCTTGGTAGGTTTTACTCTGTGGTTTTTCTTTAGTTCGTGTTTCTCAGCATTGAAAAGCGTTTTGCTTCTGATTTCTTCTTCTTTTTGGATAGTGCCATTCGTATATTCCGCGTCTTTATTGTTGATGAGGGATAAGAGTTTTGGTATAAGAGATTTATATTATTTACTTTTTTTGTAAAATACTAAACGTTTATATCAAACAACTTGCCTGTTTAGTTTCCGGCAATTTTTAGAAAGGGGATATCATCGAGATGCATATGACAAAAAGTGGACAATAACACAACATCGTGCAACTGAAATAAACTATAGTTCGGTATAAATAATTTATTCTTTTGAAACCACTTGGAAAAAAGTGAAATCACAAAATTACTGAACTTCGAGGAAAATTGTCATATTCCTGACTTGGTTAAGGCATTTTCTTATGTAGAAAATCGTGGATTAAACCTGGTTTTATATCTAGCTAAACCACTTACTTGTTTCGACAACGATGTGAAATGTGTATGTATCATATGATATGTTCTCCGTTAAGTGTGTACTCGCAGTGTATTTCAGGTAGTTAATTTATGATTCTTTTGTCAATATGATCGGACAAATTGATCTTTCAATAGAACTTACAAACGACTGTATACATTTTGTAGGTAGTGAAGATTCAAAACAGTTAAGTAACACAAATGAAGCAGAAAATTAAAGAAGGCTGATTTTAATTGACTGATTGCTGTATGTTTGCTTTCGTTTCAAATAGTTTGAGTATTTTAAAGACGAGAACAATTCGATTATTATTAATATCGGTTATTTCGGCAGTGGATTGCACTTGATAAAGGACATGCATTTCGACTGCCACTTAAAATGAAGGTATTTTGGATAGGGAGGTACAGAGAGTGATATTGATGCTAAACCGGAAATGGACGGATCTCCTTCGGTCCACTTAACATCAATAGAGCTATTGATGAATGTAGATGTATACAAATTACCCTTTTTTATCTTAAAACTTTGTTTATTTCAGGTCGCAAGGTCATATGCTGTATTTTGATACATAGGTCAACTTGAAAGTACACAGCCTTATTAGTGATTTATTTTCGGGTCAAAACGTTGAAAATGATTATTTTTTTATTTTTTTTAATGAAATTTGTTTTTGATTGAAATTCATGTGCAGAAATTTGGTTCCTTTTTAAGTATGATATAACATGGGTTTACTGCTCACCTAGATTACAAGATGTTGTTGTTACGATCCTTGTACGAGTTTAGCAAATAAAATCAAGATTTTCTACCGCTAAATATGTCATATTTAGTTTTGAACTTTAATATAAAATATATTGCTTCGTATATCTGTTTAATACACAAAAGTCCTTATCTATGTTTTTCATATTGTGAAAAGTGTAGCTGGCACTCAATAAAACTACATCCCCTAATTTTGAATATTATACTGGAATTAAAATATTATCTAGCAACTTCATTTGAATGTTTAAGGTTCGTCACAAGGAATTTAAAAATATGGCCGTGTTTACCCCTCAAAATTTACTATGAGTACAGAGTAAGGCATGACAGGAACTAGATATATAAAAGTTGTATGAAGTATACGTTCCAGAAAATTAAAAAAATACCTTGATTTTGATGTCAAGTTTTTTCCAGTCTGCAGAAAATAGCAAAATAAACAAACACATAAGTATCGTTTGATACGGTCCACTCATTTACACATTTTAAATAACCTGATGTCTGCAGATGTCAATTGTCCAGCTATTGTCCATTTAAACCATTACTACTCACAACATGTATTATATAAGGGGAGATTCTCAAACCTCTTTCCCGACTTAGTTTATTTTGGCACCTTCTGCAGGAACGAAAAAACTGGAAAGCAAAATCTAGTAGAGTTTATAATTTTCTAAAACAAAAAATGCAGTTACAATTTATATATCTAGTTCAAACCAGCCCTTAAAACTTTTGCAGGTTAATAGGTTTGTCTGTACTCACAGTAAAATTTGAGGTGTAAATACGGACTTATTAGCCAAAAGGTTATGATGAACCTTAATGGCTTGTAGTGTTATAAAACTAAGCAGTAAATGTTCATACTTAGTAATGAAAATCTAAAAAAAAAATCATGAATACAACAATGAAATGAGATAATTCAATTTATAACATAAAAAAGACGAAATTACAAGATTTAAATGTATAATGGCTTATATTGTTGTAAACAAAATTAAAAAGAAAATGTGCATACTAAGTAATGAGATCTGAAAAAGAAAGTATAACTATAAGAATGAAATGAGGATAAATAAATTTTAAACACAAAAAGATGCAATTTAATATCAGTACAGAAATAATGTTATTCAAATGCAATTGTATACTAAAGAATATGATACAATAGTAAATGATTTATCTTTTATCTGATGTGACCTGAAAAGCTATAAGCATCTAACGAGGCTAGTTAGACGAAATTAACATAATACAAATTTTGGGAATCCAAGTAGAATCTGAAATAATCATTTAGGATTTTAATAAAACTAATAATCGAATATAAACTTATTCACATTTTATCATGCCGGGGTCTGTTTGACTTACGATATAAATTTCACTCATTTGAATATCTTGCTGTATCTATACGCTATGAACAGAACTGTAGTCACAAATAGCTACAGATAGTTGGATATAGCCAATCATAAATTAAAGTAACAATTAAGTAATTTATGCGTCCAAAGTGTTTTTTTTTTAATTTAAAGTCACCAGTAACGCTTAAACTGAACTACTTTGAAAAAAGGAGATATATGAGGCTTTAACACGCGTAGAGCTATATGACCTAACGAACCGTTCAATATTTATCAGAAGGATGGGCTAGTGTAAAATTGGGCGATGCAATTTTTTTTTTATTTGTGCAAATTTTTGGATGAGTGAAATCTTTTTTTAATATGTTTAGTGGATGGGCCAGAACTTATCAAGAGGGAAAAAATGCTATAACTTTTGTTGGGGTGTATGATATTTCTTTTACATGCACATAAAACATGACCTTAACAAAAGTTACGATTTTAACGAATCAAATCATGTAAAATGAAAACACATCTAAGAAATAATTTTAAAAATCATAAAACATAAAAACACAACATTTTAGAAATAATTTCATGCACCTATTTTAATCAAATAACATGGATAAACTCAACATAGATACCAGGACTAAATTTTGTATATACGCCAGACGCGCGTTTAGTCTACAAAAGACTCATCAGTGACGCTCGAATAAAAAAAAAAATAGGCCAAATAAAGTACGAAGTTGAAGAGCATTGAGAACCGAAATTCCTAAAAGTTTTGCCAAATACAGCTAAGAAAATCTTTACCTGAGGTAGAACCACAACATTTTAGAAATACTTAAATAACAAGGAGGTGGAGGTGGGAATTTTAGCAGGATAAGTCCGTCATGCACAAGAATAGTGTCAAGAAACACAAACATACATGGATGTGCATCATAAAACGGTTCATTATTATGAACATGAAATAATTCCGGACTGATGCAATGATGCCCAAAGACTTCGTGAAAATATGGACTCAATGTTTGTGTCTTGGCGCCACGTAAAAACCAACTTATTTTTTTAACTTTTTAAATGCTATACTATACAAATCCTTGGTAACATTTATAACGGGATTTATCATGACTTTATATTCTGATTTAAGATTCAATATGAAAAATGTTTAACTTGATTTAACGAATATTTTCAAAATTCGTAATTCATAGTCATATTTACTATGTAAATTAATAAATTATTGACATATCAATATTTTGATACAATTATTTTGGGCGACCTACATTTGTGCGGATTTTAAATTGACACGCATTACATTAGCGCGAATTTACCTGTAGTTTACCTGAGGTTTTTTTTACCTGTAATTTGCTTTTCGATTAAATTTGTTATTATGTCACATCTAATTGATAAGTATATTTATATAGATTCAGATTCAATATTTTTTTAAAGTCTTACCCCTACAATTACATATATTTACACAACAAAATATTCGTACAGGTTCATAAAACAGACATGTTTAACAACAAACTTTAAATTCACATTGTATGTGCCAATCTTAAAAGATTTATGAGAGACTGTATAATCAAGATGATTAATAAAACAATAACATATTGTACATATTGTATATAATATATATTTGCTTATGCATATCATTAATACAATTAACGGTACCAATTTTCTTGCACCAGATGCGCATTTCGACAATACATGTCTCTTCAGTGATGCTCGTGGCCAAAATATTTGAAAATCCAAAGCTTATATAAAAGATGAAGAGCTATAATCCAAAATGTCCAAAAAAGTATAGCCAAATCTGTGAACAGAATCAGAGCTTTGCATGAGGGAGATACATTCCTTAATTTATAATAATCTATAATATTTTGTAAAAGCAAATTTTAATAAAACAAAAAATCCGTATTTTCATGCCAGAACCGAAGTACTGGCTACTGGGCTGGTGATACCCTCGGGGACTAATAGTCCACCAGCAGAGGCATCGACCCAATGGTAGTAATACAATTAACAGCATAATCAATTATATCAAAAACCCATTCCTTCTGATTAAAATGCTATAGAAGGTTCTGGCGACACTTTAATAAACTTAACATAGTATTTGCCAATCTTAAAGGATTTATGAGAGACTGTATAATCATTATTATTAAAAAAAACAATAAAATATTGTACATATTGTATATAATATATATTTGCTTATGAATATCATAAAAATACAGCATAATCAATTATATAAAAAGAACATTTCCTTCTGATTAAAATGCTATAGCAGGTTCTGGCGACACTTTCAAAAACTTAATCATTATTGAATAAAAAAATAAAAAAAATCATTATCTGATAAAATGTTAAAATCCGCATTAAAATTTGAAATATTTCTTTTCTTTCATATCTACCCGTTTCTATTCTAGGGGGAGCAACTTCACATCTAAACTTAGCAAACGAATTTCTAAATGTAAGTGGCATTTTATATTTTAAGTAAGGTTCAGTACAATAATCATGTTTAAATAACTTATAAGTTCTTAATTTATTACCTTGAGTATACGCAGATACTCTATTACTCCATTCTAATTTATATTTATCAAACATTATTGTTTCTAATTGTACAATAATACTCTTATTTAATACATTAGTTTCATAATTATCAAAATTATGATATTTTAAACATTTCTATTACTATATGGCTCCAATTCTTAATTCTACCTCTAGCTTTTTTAATTGACCATTTGAAAACCTTAAAATATCTATCATGAGTCATATTTGAACATCTTTTCCAGTGTCTAAATACACTTGTCCATTGTTTTACAGATGGCGGTTTCCAACCCATATCTCCATGTATGGCATCATTTGGGGTATATTTACCGACACCCATAAAAAATATTATGGCTCTATTTTGGTCAGCATTGATACACCAGTAATTACGTGTACCCCAAATACACCACCTGTACTCAATAACTGACCAGACCATAGTGTTGTATAATTTAGAAAATTTAGAAAATATATCGTGTTGGAAACCACCATTTGTGAATAATTTACGCTTTTTATATTTAAGCAAGATGTAGGGTACTATTAAACATAACTTGGTTATTATTCATTTATCGGGAAAGAAATTCAACAACTTATTACGTATAACAAATACAATTAAAATGCTTTCGTAGATTCACGTTAAATCTTGGCTTTCTGGAAGGAAGTTTTATCTATAAGCCTGTTTAAATCTGAAACTTTGTACTGTTTCTTCTTTATTTCAAAAACAAATATGGTTCGAGGTATAACAATGATAACTGGTTAAAATCTGAAATAACTATTCCGCCCCTTCATAAAAAAAACACCTTAACAATATACTTTTCCCACATATTTTTAAACTACTTGATGCACATAATCTTTTTTTTGGTACTTATTTTACCAGATATTGATAGTTACTAATACATTCCATTGTCTTGGTAACAATTGTAAAATTACATTCAGTTCTAGGTACAGATGGACTTCTTCAATGCATAATTTTGGACTTATTAATATTGACATTAAGTCCATTAGCTAATTGTTAAGAATGTCTAACATTTTCTGTAAAACTTTTTCATTTTCCGCCATTAATACCGTATCATCAGCATACAATACAATTGCTATGTGACGTCATGCTGTTTCTAAATTTCATAAATTCAAATGTGGCATAACGTTTGTGCCTTTTCGCCATCGTATGTGACGTCATTTTTTTTAATTGCGTTGACGCCTGGACTGATTCGGGTGTGTCTATACTGTATTGAACTTAGCATCATGTATTCGGGTTTAGTTTTCTGTAATGAGTTGATACTTCAGTTTCATTATGTATATATCTTTCATATTCATTTGTTAAAATTTACTGTTTGCAATAGCATGAGTCGTTCTATATAATAATGGAGTTCTTATCCCGGGCATAAAAACAATGCCGTATTTGGCAAAACCTTTTCAACTTTTGATCTTTCGTGCTGTACAACTTTGTACTTTTTTCACTTTCTATCTTTTATATCTGGGCGTCACTGGTGAGTCTTGTGTGGACAAGGCGCGTTTTTGGCGTATTGAATTTTAAACCTGATGCTATTTGTTATCTACTAATCATGTTTTTCTTTGTCTTATAGGTTCTCCTATTTATTTGTATTGTGGTCCTGTAATATTATGTTGTCATTTCAATGTTATATTTAACTTTGCCACTAAAGTGCGAGGTTTGGCATGCAATAAAACCAGGTTCAACACACCACTTTTATTCCCCTTTAAAAGTGTCCTGTGCCAAGTCAGGAGGATGGCCATTGTTATATTGTTGTTCGTTTCTGTGTGTGTTGCATTTTAACGTTGAGTCGTTTGTGTTTTTCTCTTATTTTTGAGATATTGAGATAAGACGTGGCACGGTACTTGTCTATCCCAAATGCATGTGTTTTGGTTTTGATGTTATGTTTGTTATTCTCGTGATGTTTTGTCTGTTGCTTGGTCCGTTTCTGTGTGTGTTGCGTTTCGGTGTTGTGTCGTTGTTCTCTTATATTTAATGCGTTTCCCTCGGTTTTAGTTTGTTACCCCGATTTTGTTTTTTGTCGCTGGATTTATGAGTTTTGAACAGCGGTATACTACTGTTGCCTTGATTTTTCATCATCAATATTTATACCAATATCTAGAGCATTTATATCATCAATGAGAGTGTTTATATAAATATTAAACATAGCAGACGATAATACACAACCTTGCTTTAAACAAGTATCTACATTAAACCATTCAGTCATATTACCATTAAGGCGTACACTGCATGTTACATTTGAATTAAGGGCATACATAAATTTTAAACTTATTCCTAAATTTTCTAATTGGTTAAACAACAATACTATATTTATTGAGTCATATGCTTTTTTTTAAATATATAAAGGTCAAATAGGTAGATAATTTACATTTTTTTCTTATAAATATAATACAAGTATTAATTTATATGAACATTAAAAAGCACTACATTTATATAAAATAAACATTTTGAATAAAATACAGCGACTATCATGGAAAAGAACATTCAAAGTATATACTCATAAATAAAACGCAATAAACATGCAGATGATATCTATGCAGGTCCTAGCGATTTGAGAAATCATTGACGGTAAATATCACCATTTTTGAAATTTAATATTTTCCATATAATTTTGTATGAATCTGCGCAAATTCAGTAACTTTTCAACAGGTAAAATTTGCGCAAACGTAATATTTTTTTTCGAGCAAACGTGGATATCGTCCGCGCAAACGCAAACCTATTCCTACTCCATTTCACGGTATAAACTTCAAGATTATATTTTTTTTTTTAAACCGGTTTTTTTCTAAAGTGAATTTTGATTGGTTAAATATTTCTCAGTGATGTCCTGCCATGGCTTTGTTTGAATTTGTTTGTTAGCTTAAATTGTTGGTCATGAATGTTTGTCTCTAATATTTATACCAAAAGGCTATGGTCAACTTTTTCTGAGGGAGTCAAAGATTTTTTTTAAAAGTGTGTTTTAAATCAGTCCCGTTACGACGCACAGACTACTGTGATACTGTAACGTGTCTGTAACGTGTCTGGGGTCCGTACCCGAGTTGATTCTCGAGATCTGAGACTTGTATATATAATTGTCTTCTATTTATAATTCCTCTCTAACTCTCTCGGCTCATCAAAACTCCTCCAGCTCAATATATTATTCAGCCTACTGGCTTACTGACTCTATCGGTCAATTAAATAGCAAGATCTACTTGCTCACTAGCTCTGTAGCTCTAAGCTCAACAGACTCACTAGCGCTGCAGCTCAACTGGCTCACAATACTGTTGCTCTTTTCGCTATATCTTCACCAACGAAGCTCTCTTAGCTCTCTAGCTCTTTCGTTTCTCTCGATACAGCTCACTTATAGCTAAAGGTAATACTTCTGCAAATTTCAGTTATTGGAAAGACTAGAGCAGTGAATCCAATGTTTGAACTATAAGCAGGTATTTATCTTATCACTTATACTTGTGATCTGATCGTAATACCGACCCAGACTGACTGCTGACGGCTGTTTACATACCCCTGGATGATTGGGATATACCACTTTTGGACAATACCATTATCTAATATTGCCTAGTTACGAGGGTGTATCAACCCTGGATGAGTCTACCTTTATTGGACTGTGCCAAGTTGAGCATATCATAGTAACAAGGGATGTCAAGTAATGAAACGATAATATCTTATCCCAAGGAAGACAATCCCAAGGAAGACATTACAGTACCCGATGACCATAAAAATACCATTTATATTGTTATTACGTCTCACGCTGAAGATTCTTCATACAAGTTAACTCATTTGCCAGTTTATGAAATAGTCGGCGATATGCATAACTACTTGAATTGGAAAGTAGAATGTAGTCCGAAATAATGCAAGTTATCAAATGATCAACCTCATTGTAACTTTAATAAAATGTAACTTATTAATATGATGAAGTTTAAGGTAAGTGTTAAGACAGATAAAGAAATTGTAACTGTACCTTTTAATTCCAATGTTGCGTTGCTTAGGGTTCAAATAAGAAAGGGGACAGTAACTACTGACTTCGCCCTTTTTAATGCATAGTCGTCCCATAGCCTTTCGTCACAATACACTCAGGGTTCATCGATCATCTTATCGACTTTACAGTCAACCAGTATCGTTATGAACCAGTGCTAGTGAATGCAGATAACAATTTATTAGGTCTTTCCACTTTTCTGTGGAAAGACCTATTGTTTTTCTTCTGATTATTTTTTTCCCCTAATTTTGTTCTTGCGATAACTATTTGTTTCGCAATATGTCGCTTATATATTCGGTATATGATATCGAACAGTTTGTGCGCTTTTGAAATTTACCCTGCGTAACTGAATACTTCTTTTTGTAGGAGTTATTTCCCCAAACACTGTTTTCCTTGTGTCCACGACTCCTTCGCAAACGAAAAAGATTACGACAAATTTATTTTACAAAATTGCTCGTTATATCCTTCGCATGATTTGTTCTATTTTGACCGAAGCGATATGAACGCTCCATATGAGAGTTGTTTCCCCTTATGTATTTGATATAAGTGATATGCATTTCTATCTTGTAAACCATAAGAGATAGAGACCTAGGATCTTTTGATTTGAGGTCCTTGGTCCAAAAAAATGAAAATTAGGTCAAGGTCATATTCTAATTAGCATTTGGCTTATTTCCACTCATTTCCAGAAACTGTTTAAGATATCGACAAATTATTTTTCTCTAAATTGTGAGTTGCGACATGTCGTAACACGTAAATTTTGATTGAAATGGTACCTGAACGTAAATGTGAGTTTTTTCCCCTCTTGTATTTAAAAATACTTGTATGGCTATATACATTAAATCATTAACCAAATATATAATTAAGACCTATGGTCTTTTTATTTGAGGTCCTTGGTTTATGACCTTGAAATTGATCTCACGGTCATAGCTTAATTTGACGTTTTAGATTTTGACCTTTGCTTTTTCCTCACATGTATACATGATAAAGCCTTGAAACGTTGGCAAAAGGTATCAAACCATTTAACCTGGAAAAAAAGAACCGGAAGTGACCTTGTGTAAACCAGAAGTAGCTATCTTTGGTACTTTATTAATATAAAAGTATATAGAACCAGATATTTTAAAATTATAAAGAAACTAGGGATTCAACTCCTATGGCCTATTCGACCATAGTGGTATTATGTTTTGTTTTAATCAATTTTTGATCATAGCTCGTCAACTGTTCCTGTTCGTATACACCCTCGGTTTAAGCACATTCGATTTTGAGCGTTCTTGAATTTATAATTTGTTGCTTTTATTTTTTTCACTGAATATGAGAAAAAGAGTAGTGTTTGGAGGGAATAACTGTAAAACGTATTTACCCGTTGTCACATGTCAATCTAAAATAACAGATGAAGAACAAATATCGTTGTTTAATATTTTGTAAACAAAAATGACTTTGTGTCCATATTACACGGATGCTCCTATCGCACTATCACCTTCTATGTTAAGTGGATCGTAACAATGTGGAGACTAAACTCTAATTTGGCATTGTAATTAGAAGGGTCATATCATAAGGAAAATCTTCTCCTCTGAAACTACTGAACCAAATTAATCCAAACTTGGCCACAATCATCATCCGGTCACCCGCAAAACCAACCAAGATGGCCGCCATGGCTAAAAATAGAACATAGGGATTAAATGTATATTTTTGCTATAACTCTGAAACCAAATCATTTAGAGCAAATCTGACGGGTCAAAATTGTTTATTAAGTCAAGATCTATTTGCCCTGAAATTTTCAGATGAATCGGACAATGGGTTGTTGGTTTGCTGCCCCTGAATTGGTATATCAAGGAAAGTTTGTCCGTTTTTGGTTATTATCTTGAAAAACTATTATAGACAGAGATAAACTGTAAACAGCAATAATGTTCAGCAAATGAAGATCTACAAATAAGTCAACAGGACCAAAATGGTCAGTTGACCCCTTAAGGAATGTTGCTCTTTATAGTAAATTTTTAACAATTTTCATTAATTTGGTAAATTTTGGTAAGTTTTAACAAAATGTTTTCCTCTGTAACTAAAGGGTCAAGTACATTACAGATAGAGAAAATTGTAAGTAGCAAGAATGATCAGTAGAGTATGATCTACGAACACATCTCCAAAACACATTTTTGTCATGAATCCATCTGTTTCCTTTGGTTAGTATGCACATAGACCAAGGTGAGCGACACAGGCTCTTAAGGGCCTCACGTTTTTTGAAATCCTGGATCTTCCACTGAGGGAAGTCTTAATAGAGGCATATTTTATATTGCTTGCGCGAACAATCAACGGTTTGACAAACCCATGAAATTATAAAAAGAAGAATTTGATTTTTTTAATTACTTTTTTTATGGTACAACTTGACAATAAGACCTTCATCTGGCTTTTGTGCGTCCTTCATGCAATGCTTTAATTTTATAGACGACAGCAAGTGCATCAATAACTGTTGTACTTTATTTGGAAATGAAAATTCATATTAAAGTGCATTACGATTGTTGTCTGCTTATAAAATTACGGATACGTAAAATGTAACGTAATTGTTTAATGTTTTTCAAATGAAAGTTATAATTTTCTCGTCCATAATATACATGAATTGATTGTCACTGGAAATAATGCAAGCTATAACCCATCAATCATTAAACAACCGTACAGTATTGTTAACTTCGGATCCTTTTAGTTAAAGAGACGCTTTATAACTGCACACGACAAAGAAAGTGACAACCTCACATGTATACCGACCAACTGAAAATACATGCAACTTGCGCAAATTGCATGATATTGAAGGAAATACAGAGGCCAACAAACAAATGCATTTTTATACCATTTATTTTCTTTTAACTTTACAACATGATGATATATACGTGTGTGCTTTTGAATATCATATATAGAATGTAAATTAAATTTTATATTTTCTTATACAAATTTCATTGATTGGTTGACGCACAAATCATTTTTGTTATTATTCATTATGAGGTATGCTTCCACAATTACCATAGTTCTATACGCTGCTTTGTTTCTCCTGGTGTTGTTCATATGGCGGTGGCCCTTGTCTATATGGCAGTGGCCCTTCCGTATACGGCTGCGTTTGTTGATATTCGGTCATTGCAACACCAGAATATATCTGCCCCTCTTGGGCTAGTCTAGCAGTGGTGTGCTGGCAGTACATGCGGCTTACATATATCATTAGGATCCCACAAAAAAAGGCTCCAATACCACTCAAAATTAAAGAGTAAGGTACGCCCAAGGGTACTATGTTTGAGTACATATAAAAAGATACATGAATCATGCGGGTAACCCAACGCCCGACTGCTAAACATGTAGATATTCCTGAAAAAGAGATGAATCCTTTAAAGATGCACTTGTTTACGGTTAACAATTTTTTGCTGCAATTATACTAATAAGATACAGGAAAAGGAATATTGAAACAAATACGAGTTTTCATAAGTGCATACTTTATTCGTAACATGTTTGGCAAATATTGTATACTGATTGTTGCAGTGATCAACTATTCTGATAACTCTCACAAGTCAAAATTCAAGTCATACCAAAAACAAGGGGTGGGGGCATTTCATCAGCTATTATGTAAATTTCTAGGTCATGTTTGTACATAGGTTCGAGATTATGATGATACTTATCCAGTAAATCAAATGTTTAATGTGTAAAACACTGGAAGTGAAATTAGTTGTTTTTCATATGTTTTCATTTGTTGTACAGCTGTGTGTAATTTCTCATACCTTTTCTGTATGAATTAATACTGAACATATCAAAAAGTATTTCTTGAAACCAAACATCTACTTTTCATGGCTTTTGTGCTTTAGAATAACCGGGTGAACACAAAATTGCTACTCTTATGATGACTGATGTACCCATATTTTGACTATTTAATTTATTATGCCTGTTTAGTTCACGCATCATTGTAAATATAACGGCATTTGATAAGACTGTCATCAAAGGGAGAGGTTTAGCGCAATAAAACCAGGTTTCATTCACCATTTTCTACATTTGAAAATGCCTGTACCAAGTCAGGAATATGATAGTTCTGATCAGTTCTTGTCCATTCGTTTTTTATGTGTTTTGTCATTTGAATTTGCCATGTGATTATGGACTTTCCGATTAGACTTTCCTCTGGGTTCAGTATTTTTGTGATTTTTTTTTATACAAAAAAAACAGGAATATACATTTACAGTGGTTAAACTACTTTGAGCGCGAGGAGGCTTATTCAAAATTAAAAACTATGAAAAGCCGTTAGTTACAAAAGTAGCACATTAACAGTGAAATACAAAGGAAGCCGTTTATTGCACATGTATTAACCGAACAGAGGAACTATATTAAACACCATAATTGAGGTGCTCCTGGAAGCATATACTGCATTGTATGAGTGTTGTAAATTGTCGAGTATAGGACAGGATACTCTCGGTTGGCTTTCGATTCGGTGTCAGAAGTAGTATGCTAAGATTCTAATTAGCATCCAAGATACGAACTTTGGAATTACCTGTGTCAACCAAACAATGTGGTTAATTAAAACTATAAAAAATTAAACAATATATGATAGTAAAATTCTTTATTTTGAATATGGCTGATGTTGGTAGGAACTCCCCAGACCCTGAAATAAATTTACGTATGAAAACAGATTTTGATGACTAAGAAAGGAGGATCAAATACATACTGATGACAATGACGAATCTGAATCTATTTTACAAGGTCGCTAAAGGGCGGTATGAATATCAGAAACATGATTTTGACGATTGGAATGATAGAGATAATCTTAACATGCAACCAATTGGCCAACCAAAGGTAAAACCTAAACTTAAACCGTTCTCTGTGAAGAATTGTTGGGAAGAATACCTATCGCATTTTGAGGACTAAGCTGAATTGGAACAATGGGAAAATCGTACAAATAAACTCATCATAGATACCAGGACTAATTTTTATATTTGCGCAGACGCGCGTTTTGTCTACAAAGGACTCATCAGTGACGCTCGAATCCAAAAAAGTTTAAAAGGCCAAATTAAGTACTATGTTGGAGAGAATTGAGGACCAACATTCCTAAAGGTTTTGCCAAAAACAGCTAAGGTAATCTATTCCTGATGTAAGAAAGTCTTAGTATTTAAAAAATACAAATGTCATGTAAAAAGTTAATTTATAAATATGACAATATCAACGAAAACTGCTGTTTTAGCAGCTAGGTTGAGGGGCCAAGCAAGGATATAATACATGAGCTCGTCTCGTCAACATACCAAATGTTAAAACAAAAGTTAAATCAAAGGTTTTAGAGTTTAATAGTTATCAAAGTTTCTAGGCTTATAGTTTGATACGTCAGATGCGCTTTTTGTCTACATAAGACTCATCAGTGACGCTTAGATAAAAAAAAATCATTCTTGGATACATATCAAAAGAAATATGCATTTACACTGGTAAAAACTAACTCGAGCTAGAAGACGCTCGTTCAAAATTAAAAACTATGGAAAGCTGTTAGTTACAAAAAATAGCACAGTAACAAACAAATACAGTCAGCACTTCAGTGTTGACTTGAGTTATCATTGATACGTTCATAATTGTAAATTAAAGCCTCGGTCACACATTAACGGATAGTTCGAACGGACGCCTAACGGATAACTTTTTTTCAATCTGTTCATGTCCGTTAGACGTCCGTCCATATTCGTTGAATGTCCGTTAAGCGTACGTTTTATTCGTCAACGTCCGTTCTGTCCGGTGGAAAATGTTGAGCATGTTCAAAATTGTGAACGTACGTCCAACGGATAAAATGTCCGTTTTGTACGGTACTTATCCGTTTCGTTTCCATTACGTGTCCCTCAATCCTCTGTCACACCTTACCGGATAGCATGAACGGAAGCCTAACGGATGAAAATAAAAGTTGTACGTTGAAAAACTTGTTATCTGTTGGGCGTCCGTTGATGTACTGACCGAATACAACGGATGGATAACGGGCTCACAGCAAATATGCAACGTACGAGAAACGGAAACGTACCGGACAGAACGGATGTCGAACGTACATTTAATGGACGAATACCGCTTAAAACGGACACTTAACGGAAGCGTACCGGATTAAACGGATGAACAAGATGTGCGAAAAAATCAAAGGCGACAATAATAATACATGTAAATCGCATAAATATTCAAAATGTTTCTGTGTAACTGGTTTTGGTTTGGTCTTAAAAATTCCACCGTTACACGTTCGTTTTATTCGATCAGTACATGAACGGACTCCCAAAGGATAACAAATTTGTCAAGGAACAACTTTTATTTTCATCCGTCCGTTCGTGCTATCCGGTAAGGTGTGACCGAGGCTTAACTGCTAACAAAACTATGAATTTTTGAAATACTTAGGCTTTCCTACCTCAGGAATAGATTGCCTAATAAGCTGTATTTGGCAAAACTTTTAGGATTTTTTAATCATCAATGCTCTTCAACTTCGTACTTAATTTGGCATTTTTTACATTTTTTTATTCGAGCGTCACTGATGATTCTTTTGCAGACGAAACGCGCGTCTGGCGTAAATATAAAATTTAAATCCTGGTATCTATTATGAGTTTATATATAAAGGAAGCCGTTTACTACACATATGTTAAAACTTAAGAGAGGAATTATATAAAACACAAAAACTGAGGTGCTCCAGGGAACAGATACTCGATTTATGAGTGTTAGTATGTAAACTGATTAGTATAGAACATGATACTTTCATGTGGCTTACAATACTTGAAATTGAAATTCGGTCACCACAAAATTTATGACATGCACTTTGAATTATAAAGTTCGATTTGGCGTTTTTTGCATTTACATTAATAGAGTTGTGTCTTCAATTTTCTAAAATTTGGTTTTGTTTTTGATTGATTATAAAAGTTTCACTAGAGAGAATCGCAATTTGAACATTTAATATGTCAACAATCATGAGATACTAGAGATCTGTTTTAAATTGATGCTAAGATTTGGGTATTTACATAAAATTTCGTCCTTATCTTTCTATTTGAGGAATGATAACAGATATTTTTCTATTTGAGAATCCTGCACAATTATCGGCTTACCCGATCTCAGTTGTCTGAAAATTCTGTAACTCTCGAATCCAGATTTTTTTAAGCTAAATTTATCATCAATAAGCGCTCAAGAGTTTATTTATATCATTACTCGCTCATAAAAGTTTAGTTTTTTTTTATCCAGAATCAGTATTTTTATTAACTGTTTGATGTGTTCCAATTATCAATGCATGCCTTGATCTATAATAAAGCAATGTAAACCTCAATTCGACAGAATTAGACACTTCTATTCATTTTTACTCCCTATTGTTTTTCATTTGATATCCTTTTTCAACCGATTTAGTTTAGACTTTATAAATTCATGTTATGTATTGGTGTAGAAACGAACGTTTATTAAAAAATGTGTAATTCATAAAGCCCTCAACAAATCTGCATAGTTCGGATGTAAAAAAGTGTGCATATTCAGACACAAAAAGAAAACAGAAGTTAACACAGTTAGAATCACCCATACTGTATAAAATTGAGAATGGAAATATAGGGAATGTGTCAAAGAGACAACAACCCGACCATATAAAAAACAACAGCAGAAGGTCACCAACAGGTCTTCAATGTAGCGAGAAATTCCCGCACCCGGAGGCGTCCCTCAGATGGCCCCAAACAAATATATACTAGTTCAGTGATAATGAACTCCATACCAATTTCCAAATTGTACACAAGAAACAAAAATTTAAAAATTTAAAGACTAACAAAGGCCAGAGGCTCCTGACTTGGGACAGGCGCAAAAATGCGGCGGGGCTAAACATGTTTATGAGATCTCAACCCTCCCCCTATACCTCTAGCCAATGTAGAAAAGTAAATGCATAACAATACTCACATATAAAATTCAATTCAAGAGAAGTCCGAGTCTGATGTCAGAAGATGTAACCAAAGAAAATAAACAAAGTGACAATAATACATAAATAACAACAGACTACTAGCAGTTAGCTGACATGCCAGCTCCAGACTTCAGTTAAACTGATTGAAAGATTATGTCATCATCATATGAATATCAGACACAATCCTTCCTGTTAGGGGTTTAGTATCATACCAGCATAACATATATGAGGAGAACATAACCCGTGTCAAGCCATCAACTGTTTTTTTTAGTAAATGTGTATAGTTCCGATGCTAAGTTAATCAATATTAACGCCAAAATAAGCAAGTTTTAATGACCTGACAACAGTATCGTAACTATATCCCTTTTTGATAAGTCGATTTTAAGGTTTTGTTAGTTTCTGGGGTGAATACTGACATTTTTGTGCTTTATAAAGAATTTTTCCATAAAAAAAATTGAATGTGAAATACCTGAACGTATAAGAAGTCTGCATGTTTAGCCATATTTACGAATGATGTCCTTATACCGATGATAAAATTTAGTAAATGTTTTGACTAGTTTGTGATATCGAAAACCCTGGTGTTATAATTTTTCAGTAATACACATAAATTTCTCTCGTTAAAATCTAAAACATTGTTACATACACGAGTGAATCGTACAAGTTGATATATATAAACACCTTTAGATGGTGACAAGGGAATGTCATCATCTAAAAATGGATAATTAACAATAGGAAATGAAAAATCATCTCTTTTATCATACATTTTAGTATTAGGCTTTCCGTTAGTGATATATATATCAAGATCGAGGAAAGGGCAGTAGTCATTGTTAGTGTTAGCTTTATTTAAAGTAAGTTCAACAGGATAACTTTCTTTAGTATACATACTGAAGTCGTCATTATTGAGAGCCAAAATATCATCCAAATATCTAAAAGTATTATTAAATTTGTTTACGAGATGTTGTTTCGATGGGTCTTTGCTGATTTTTGTCATAAATTGTAACGCATAGCAATACAAAAACAGGTCCGCAATAAGTGGTGCACACTTAGTCCCCATTGGAATTATGATAACCTGACGATATACGGAATCTCCAAAGCGAACAAGTTATCTAGTAAAAAACATTCTCTGCTGTAAAATAGAATGGATTGGTCCCATTTTATTGTCATCAGGCCTTTTAAAAACTGTACATGTACGTCAAGCTTCAATACCTTTGTCAGTTATTTTTTTTAAATAGAGAAACCGTCATTATGAATGTGGAAAATTACGCTATGGAGGAAGTAGAAAATAAACCGACCAAGATCAGTTTTATTGTCCTCTTTATAAAGATTCTTTAAAAGTAACGAGAAAAAACATAGTACTGAATAAAATTAAAACAGGTGACGCTTCTTAACACAGGTAGCACTTCCTGCTTATTCTTTTAAAAAACTTTTTACTAAAATATTTAACCAGTGTGTATTTCACTCACAATATAAAATTGTAAAATTGTAAAATCCAGCTGTAACTTGAATATATATAAATTTAAATCGTCTACTTATAATATTATTGCTGTCGGTAATAAAGGCTGATTTTGAATATTTTGTCAATTTTTTGGCACCGTACAGCGCTTACCAAATGACATTTAATGGATTGATTTCTATCCGACAGTAACGAGCTTTTTTTAATACCAGGAAAAGGTGTGTTTGCTTGCCAACGTCTATATAGTTTAGGGTTTGACTGACCGAAAGAGAATTCTAACTTTTCTACTATCGATTCAACCAAACAATATTGATAGTTCTGTCTGACAGAATGATTGTTTGTCTCTCAGACAGAGTTTGGGATACACTGCGTTGAATTAATCACATTCGACACCCGACACCCCCCCCCCCCCCCCCTCCCTCTCTTTTTTTTTGTGACAAAACACTTGACTACTGACCTGCTATATTGTACATTATGAAAATAGCAACCAAAACTCCATTTGTTCCGTCTTTTTTATAGGTAAAAGTCAGTATGACTGATATTAAACATAATACAACTCCAATGATAACTTCTGCCTGGTATTCAAGCAAAACAATTGCTGCAAATTAGAGAAATGTATGTTAATCATAATACAAAGATGATTGTAAATTATTATAAAACGCGTGTGCCTGTGTTTTGTTATAGACACGGTTTCTGTAACTCGTTATATAGCTAGGTTCACACTGCCGATCAGATCATCTCGATGATCACGATTGTTCAAATTTTCACGACCAAGCGATATCAAATTTTCCATCGGGCATGTTTACGAAATCTACCCGACTGTACACGACCTTAACTCGCTCTTTCACGACCACAAATCGAATATGAATTCCGAACAATTCGCGATATTAAAACTATCTTTACTCGACTAGCTAGACAAAATGAACTAAAATCAATCTCAGCCTGATCTCAACTAGACCAGATCGACCTAATCGACGTAAATGGGTTGTAGGAATAGTCGGAAATTGATCCGGTATGTACAATTTCATTATAAAAAAAGTCTGTTTATTTTTATATGACCCGCTGCACCGGAGAGAGCATTTACAAATGTTGCCCTTGTCTGTCCATAAGTACGTATGAACGTTAACACCATTAGTTTCCGTTCTCTAATCTTATGTTGTCTTAACCAAATTTATGAAACGTATACACAATGCTTATTATCATAAAACACAGATCGAGTTTGCAGTTGGGTGACGTCACATTCGCCGTTCTTAGGAAATGACTCTAAATAACGTTACATGCAGGCTGGTGCATTATCTGTGTCCCATAACACATTACCGTTTATATGGTTGGATTCAGTACAACAACGAAGTTCTCAGTAAATATCTACATGGAAATAAAGCAGTTTGATTAGTGGGCAAGGTGGTTAGAGCTCAGAGAGACATGTAAATAGCTGTAACGGAGCTTGCTTTGAGCGTAGCAGACCAACAAGAAGGCATAGACATCAACGGCCGCCGAGAAAGTGAGGCTATGGCTGAAACAGGGGCCACAGTTTGGGCAGTATGAAACAAAATCATACAAAAACTGATTTGTGGAAAATTCATACATCAGTCCCTAATCAAATAGCAAAATCAAAATTATGAGAGACGTGCAGGAGCGCAACAAAGAGGACCAAATAGTTATAACAACTTCCGAAGAGTGAACGACGGTAATATGTTATAGTTTTACATGCACCGCTCTTTTCTTGAAAATGACACCAGACAACGAGATTAGTATTAAAGTTAGATAGCAATATACGTAAAGTTTACCATCTCCTTTTCCTTGCTTTCCAACAAAGCAAACCTGTTGTTTGTGTCATATCGTGTGCATATGTATGTAATTAGGTTTTCTTGTCTCCATAGAATTGATATCTAGTATCTGAATGGTTAAATGTCTTTCTTTATGGTGTATCCATGGCAACAACCGGGTTTTTTTTTATAAAAAATATTACAACAACGGTATAAGTATGTCACATCTTTCTCCAAAGTGTGGCTTTGAATAGAATTTCAATTCCCAGGACTGGTGACATATATCTATCAAGAGATCAAATAAAAATAATGTTTTCGTCGGGTTTAAAATTCCGTCAAAAAGTTTGTGTAAAGAAAGTCTTTGTAAACATTCGACCGTACGGTGACATATAGTTGTTAATTTCTGTGTCATTTGGTGTCCTGTGGAGAGTTGTCCCGTTAGCAATTATACCACAGGTTTAATAATATTTTTTTATGCACAATAACTTTCATATATGAAAAAAAACTCTAGGGCCAAAATGTAGGATCTACTACCCTTCCAAAACCTAAGATCATCCCAGGTTTAATTTGGGTTCATGTTGCTAAGTTTTTAGTTTGCTGTGTAATGTTATGTGGACATTTGTATGTCTTCTCATCAGTTTTCGTTTTTCGCTATGGTTGTGTCGGTTTGTTTTCGACCTTTGAATTTGATTGTTACTTTGGTATCTTTTGTCTCTCTTTTAAAATTTTACTCCTCTTTTGTAATGTACATTGAGGAATCCCTGTACAGTTAAAAATAATAAGAATATTTTTTTTGCGGAAGAAAATTATGAGAGTTAATCAGATCAGCACACCCGCTTAGAAAATCGTGTAGCTGTCATATGTACTCGTATATGGCCGAGTAGAATTCGAAGTGTGATCGAATGTTGTCGCGTAGATAGCGGGTATTGGTCAAGTTGGTCTGGGAAAAGAAAAATATTGAACATGTAAAATTCGAAGTTATCATGAAGCGATCGGCCATTGGTCTTGTTAATCTGAACCACATATCAAACAGTTTGGCGTTGATCAGGAAATGATCGGATAAAGATCGAGTACTGATCGGTGAAATATTTGTATTCCGACCAAACTCGATCTCCTCACGATCCTTTCCCGATCAATTCAACCGCTACTCGCCGAAGTTTCGATCCTTACTTGAAGATTTCTGACATGTTAAAAACTCTCATCTTGAATTTGTTGCTTATTTGATAAGTCGAATTATAATTATTTCAATACATGTAAACATTAAAATGGTTATTTCTATTAGAATGTACTTGATAAATATTTTGAAATATTCTAAAGATTAGGGTATAATTGACCAATGTACCGAAATGATTCATTAATTCGCCAATGAATAAAATCTTTAAAGCTTTTGAACTTTTTTTACGAGGGAACCTGTTCGACGTTCAAAAACTAATCATATCTTAAATTCATAAGAAACGAGTGACCAGTGAAAAATAAGTTTCTTCCAATTTTTGAACCAATGCATTCAAACATCATAAACTTAGTCTTCTGTACACGAATTTATCATTTTTTTCGTGAAAATTTCGTATAATCGTCAATTTTTTTTCAATCGGTCAGTGTTATTGTAAAAATATGGCAGGTAATTAAAGTTTGTGTTTTGAAGCCAAAGTTTAACGATTGTCACCTATTTGTCAACAATCGACGAACAATCAACAAAAAGCATGGAAATTGAGCACGTGTTTAACATTTAAATTCAGATGATAGGTTATTTTAAGGACATCCATGCGTATTGCGATCACCGGATTGTTACGAGATTGGTCACACTGAGGTCACTTTGCATACCGAAAATATATCGGGGGGAAGGAAGCAATTCAAATAAAGTAAACTTCTTCTTAATATAAATAAATTAAAGAATTTTTGTCAGAAAAAAGTATATGTATATAAGTTTTATAATGGAAACTATCCAATGAGTTATAAAAAACATATGCATTATTTTTTTTTACTTTGAGGTTTCTTATGACTTTGATGAAAATGACATTAGTTGCAGTTGGGCAATATTTGCAAAAACATTGCTTGCAATTATCTTTTTTCCTCAAGTTTATTTTGTATGCCAGAAATATTGATTAAGTGCTGGATACCATTTGTCAAGTTCAACAGGCAGGAATTTACTCTCGATATGTTGGAGTATATGTCATTTGTATCCTATCGAATATAGAAATAAAAAAGAGAGAGACAGGAATTCTCAACTGTCACAGCTTTGAAGAGGGTATGAATTGGGTTTACAGACTAGAGTAATGGGTATAAAATATAAAGAATAGAGAAAGACACAGCGACAAAAATAAAGAATAGAAAATATTTCGCAAAAGTATAAAGAATAGAGAAAAACAGCACAACAAATTACAGAATACATAAATGGTTTAAAGTTGCTGTTTTACTTTAAAATACCATTCTATCATTTTCATCAATGTTAAAAGATTTTTTTATATTTAATGATAAATTTGAATTTTATATTACGTAAATTATTTGAACTGAACATGTAGGTAGAAATATACTGTTAGGGCGGATCTCTTTGTACATTTATGAACTAATTATTTCTGTACTTCTATATAACACATTTGATGACAAATAAACTCCCTATCAATGTCTACATAAGCACACTGCGTTTTTCAAGGGGATAAAATTAAAATTCATGAATTCATGTCATGCAAAAAGTCACCTGTAGATGCTTATGATCATTTTGATTAAATTTCATGTTTATTTTATGTCTCATTTGTATTCCCCGTACATATTTTTTTCATTTCATAAAATAAATATAGTCATGAATGCTTTTATCAAATCAATATAAAAACAAAAGTACATACGTATAGTTTTTGATCCAATACACTCTCCATACCCCACAACTTTTCTAAAATCTTCCCCTACAATAACACAATAAAATAATCCCATATGTACTTCAATACTGTCTGAAGTATAATGGCGTTCTCCACTCATTTTAGCACCTACTTTACAAGTGTCAAAGGCAAACCACCACGGAGAGAAAGCTCCAGTACACAATAAAACTAATGTAATTAATCCAAAAACTGCAGGAAACTGTTTTTCCATTTTATTTTACTGTGAATTTATAATGAATTAGCCATCAGCTTTTAACTGTGTTTGTAAACACGGTTATTTCATGAGATCAAAAAGGGTTTATTCTTCCTTTTATAAAATCACCATTCTTCCGGAACGGTTCATATCAATAGACAAGGAATTGTTTTAAATGGTTTACATTTAATGTAAATAGGTCAAAGTTATATATATATCTTTAATGTTGTTTATCCCTTGGAAAAAGAAGTTCTATGTACTCCTTGTGATTCATGGAATCCAACTCGGAGATTTCTAGGCATTTGGCAACATTGACTTATCATTTCTGCAAGATGGACTCATGATGGTATGGGTGTCTTTTTGGGCTTCTACCGAACAGGACTTTGAAAGTTGTTATTCATTCGTTTGATGTGTTTTAGCTTTTAATTTTGCCATTTGCTTAGGGACTTTTTAAAATTTAACTCGCTGTTCAGTCCTTTGTGACTTAACGGTTATGTTTTATTTCATGGAATACAAAGACGAGACATTTGATTACATGGGCTTCTTTAACCCTATAGTCGAATCTGTACAAGTCTCGGTTTCGTTTGACTGTTCAATACTTAAATAAATATAACCTGTCATAAAGAAGTTTCAAAATTAAATGCTCTTCGCTGGATATATCTATTTTAGTAAACTTGTAAAGAAACATTTGCTACAAGATATAAAACAAACCAGTAAAAAACTTTTTTTTATCATAAAATGAAAATAATGTAAAAGTTATTCGCTTTATACAGGCATTTTCATTCAAATTTGTAAATGTTAGTCAGAAAACAACATTTGAGGATTAATTAACTTGCAAGTGAATAATTCTACCTTATTGAATCCTTACTTATTTGAATAAAATGGGGATACGCATGAACTAGGCGCGTTGAGCTATTTAAAGGAAAAGAATGTCAACATTGAAAGTTTAACATGGGGAAATCATTGGTTGATTATTTGATCCTCATAAACTCATTATTATACAGGAACATATGTACAAATGATGATTAACAAATTTGCTTAACTTATAACATGAAATCAAACATCAAAGTGTTCACTACCTATTTATATCTATATTTATGTTTATATCGGGTTCAGTCACCGCAGGCAGTATTCGGAGGTCCAATCGACGGCTATTTAGATGGCATTTAGACTAAATTACACATGAAATACGGGTATATTATCGAGTACATGCATTGTTTAATTTAAATTTTAGACTTTTTGTAAGTTTGGTATACGCTTTAGGAGGTTATAAATCCAATATGAAAATTAGAGTAAAATCGATGTACATACATTTTACAGCTAATGTCAGAAGGGTCAGAAGAAATCCTTTTATTTTAAAGAATACTCTGATATAGCATTTACTATGTTTTAGTCGTGATATGTATGCCTCATCTTTCATGAGAAAATATGCTCATTCAAAATAGTATGATAGGGAAAAGAATATTATCAACAAAAGATTATAAAACAGCTCTTGCAACCAAAATGAAATTCTTTGTTTACAGTCATCAAAAACACCAAAAACCCAAACATTTATTTTTTTAGTTTTAAATACGAAACAACTATCATAGATTTTTTTTTACATCTACGACGGTTAAAAATTACACTGAGACACAGGCACATCGTATTGATCGACCAATTGAAACAATTTAAGACCAATTAACCTTTCGTGAATAAGTTTAAGATTGATACAGCCCTTCTTTGATAAATGAAATGCAAACTCACAAGGAACTGTGGGTCATTGCCCGACATGACATCGTCGATATGTCGTTACGGGGTGTTTTTTTTTGGTGTATTTCCGAACAATTACATTTGGAAATGTGGTTCCATCATTAAAATAATAAAAAATTGAACGGTCCACAACAAAACTGCAAATCTAAGGCTAATTATAAAGTGGTGAGATCTGGAACCGCATACCCTAATTTGATTTTTTGGAGATATATTTTAGATTTTTAAATAGATAAACTATGCTATCATTGTACCTATATATAGATATAGGAAGATGTGGTGTGAGTGTCAATGAGACAACCCTCCATCCAAATAACAATTTATAAAAGTAAACCATTATAGGTCAGAATCCTATAGCCCTAAATGAGTAAACTATTCAAAATTATTCTGAGTTCCAACTATGCATGCTATGTTTGGCCAGGTAATCTCAAAAGTTTTTCTTCTATACAACTGGCCACTGTAAGGTTGTGAATTAAAGCCTCGTTAGTGGCTGGTGTATTCTACTCCAATCTTATTTTTCTACGATTGGCAGAAGGTCGTTGGTTTGTACCGGGCACTCATGTTGCTTCCTTTTACAAATTAAAAAAACAGCTACACAACTGTTATCCTACCATAACAAATATGCCACTAACACATTACATAAAAAATGTACTATTTTAAACATAAGGTTCCACTACGTTTGCAACAAGCAGTTGACGATTTCCAGAACATTCATCTATTTATAAGGATGGTATCATATTACATTTCTGACTCAAAGAGAACAAAAATAGATATCTTCAAAATATTCAAGGAAGAAATAAAATATATTGTTGAAATCAATATTGTAATTAAAAGAAAAAAACAGTAATGTAATCATAAAAACCCTTAACTTCATAAATGATCATAAATAATAACAAATATCACTGAAAACACGTACATGACCCAAGTATTAAGTCACATGACTTGAGCGTGTCAGGTGACAATAATGTACTTTAACATCTAACACATGTTAAAAAAAATATATTATTATATTATTCAATATTGTATATATAATACACACTTTTTTTGTCTCCTTCTTTAATCATTTGATTATTTATTTTTGACAACTTTGTGTTGTACACTTTGATGTTGTGTATAATCATGTTTACCTGAGGTATTTAGATGTATCAATATAAAATACCACAGTTTTTTTTCAAATAATTCAAGTTAAAACTTCGATTATTATTCAAATCATAACGAAAATTATTTAATTTTCACTTGAGGCAAAACACTGCAACCAACATTAAAGTCAATTAATCTAAACCAACTGACTATCGATGATGCAAACGATTGTGGTTTTAAATAGTATAGCATGACCATTTGTTCAATGACATTCTTATTATAATTAGCTAGCACCAAAAATAAATAGTTAAGCTTTACATTTTACTATATATGCAACAACAAATTTTCCTTCGTGGTGAACAAATGTGCAGAGATTCTACATACGACTCATGTCTGAATGTCTGTGTTCATCATATAATACATGCTTCGTTCAACGCTTTTACACAAGAATAAAACAACAAAAAGAAGCATGCAACTCTTGGATAATTTGGTCGAGCATCCGAAGCGCTTTTCTTGATTTATCTTCGCCAGAAACATAATTTAAAGATCTTTAAAGGCATGGGATGCCAGTACAAATACGAAGAAATGTTATAGGCACTATATGATTACAAAAACATAGTCTAGTAGATCCCCATATTATCTACATAATACATTTTAAAGCTTTCTTATCTAGATTTAGAAAAAAAAGTTATAACCAGATATGCATTCAAAAAAGAAGATGTTGTATGATTGCCAATAAGACCACTTTCCACAAGAGACCAAATGCAGTTCTTATAAAATATGATATTCCTGACTGAAACTAAACGAAAATAGTTATCAAAATAATTTAAAACAAAAACATACCTCATTTCGATGTCTGTTAAGTTGACTTTCTGGACCTGTTCAACCGTTGTGTTTACATTTGAGAAGAGCAGAGACCTATATGTATATCTGTCTCTGATTTGGGCAATGTATCAAGAGAGTTTTCATTAACAAGCAAACTGATCATTTTTGAAAGGTTACTTTAATCAATACCATGAATAACGAGGAAGCAGACGGTCGAAAAATAAAACAAACTGGGTCTAAAATGTCAAAAATTATTTACAAGGTTCTCGATTTTAGCCTGAGATGAACCAAAGAAAAAATCAGTCAAGCTCGACATCGTTTAATTATTTTCCTTTTTCTCAAACTTACTAGATGTGGGCCTTTTGAACTGTCTATGCACGTTTTAAGTCCTTTCTAACAAACAAATCAATGTGCAACCATACGAGAAGACGTATTGAAGAGATTGCCTGTATATATGTGCAATCATGTTGAAAACTGTACTTTGAACTACAAAATGTGACTTGGATGGAGAGTTTTTAACTGAACGGTGACCTATATTTTTTTATTTATTTTTCGAATAAGCTGTACATAAACTAAAAATAAAAATTAAACGATTTCTGTAATTTTGTTCTTTTTTTGTTTCGATATTACCACTATTTCTCCTATTAGTTCAACAAAAAAAAAGTACATTAACAAATGTGTATGCTTCTTTCGAAGACAGATTGTGAGCGTAAATCTACGATGACCCCATTTTTGTATAAGATAAAGTTCAGTTTTAGAAAAATATAGCGAAATCCTATATTAAATTAAAAAAAAATTGATTTAGACCCGCGAGCCCCCTTAAGTCCAGTTTCTGTACCAAAACTGTTTAATCAGTTGGAATTAGCAAGCATTGCTGTATTTGATTGTGATTGACTGTGATTCCAACATGATGCATATCAATAAAAATCCTGTCATTTCACTTTTTCATGTTAAGAGATGTTATTTTTATGTTAATCAGATCTTTTTTTCCCATTTAAGTACCAGTCCTCCTAAGAATCAAGACATTAGTAAAAATTTAACGAAATAAAAACCTGCTTTATTTTACATTAGAATTCAGACTATATAATGTTGCACCAATATATCAATTGTTTTCCTAAGTCATGTTTTGTTATTTAAGTTATAATTTAGTTGAAATGCATTCAAAATTGATAATGAATTATAAGGGGAGCTAACTCCAAAATATGCTATCAATTAAACAAAGTTATCTTGATATCCAGAAACACAAAAAGGAAAGACCTACCTTCTTAACTCAGGATGAGGGTAACTTCAAAATTGGATGGTTAAGTCAGAATGTTTTACAATAGCCATATTCTTACAAAGACTAGCACTTAATAATGCCTTTAGTGCTATGATAAGGCCACAAATAGAAATCAGCAGTTAAGACATACATTTTCATCAGATTACTCCTTGCAGTTGTGCTACTTATTTTTTTGCTTTTGTTCACAATTTATAGAAATTTATCATTATGAAATGGAAGTAAACAACTTTAATTTAGGCAACCGTATATGACCGTTTTATTAGTTTAGTCATATTGTTCATGGTTAGTGTGGTCAGTTTTATGGTTTGTTTTTGCTATTTCTATTATATATTCCTTTTATGTTTTGATTTTTTGTATTTTCATAACGGTTTCTTTGGGCAGGTCATTTGAATCTTTAATTATACCGCAAATTATGGACAATCATAAAATAATAAAAACATACAATCTGCAGGATTTTAATTAAGACACAAAATAACTCGCAACTATCATCTTACATGTTATATAGTTTATATCCGCTGAAAGTTGACCAGCTATCACCATACATGTACTGTCCAGTGTGTCCAGATTGGTTCCGTACAGATCTTTGTCGTTCCTTTTAATTTCAAGAATGACGTTCTGACTTCCCGAGGCGTGGTCTGCTACACCCATGACCGATGCATAGTTCCTAACTATAAGGTTTTCATTCAGAGATATGTAAGTGTAAAAGTTTTTGCCATGATGACATAGAACGTTTCATGAAAATATGTACACACCATTTGAAGGAGCTGTAAAAATCCCATTGGACGAGTCGTATCCATTTTCTAAATTCGTTACAACTGTCTCGTATACCACAACAGCTTTTGAAGGAATGTTTTGCAAAGCTAATGACGTTTTTGCCATGAACGCAACTTTATCTGGTCCTGAGGGAAATTAAAAAATATGTGATATTTTTAACAGACATGGCAAATACAAATGTACTGGAATTAAGTTTTACTTGTTTAAATTAAAATCGAAATAGAAATAAAAATAAAAACTGATTCCTTCAATACTCGAACCCGGGCTGTTTAAAATCGAACAAGTATCCTTTTTAAAACACTTACACGTTTATATTTCACATTTTTTACGCATGTTTGTTTTTGTTTGATCACTTATTTCGTTAAATAAAAAGTTTCTATCATAAGTTTTTAATTAAAGTATTGATAAAAAGGTTGTGTGGATTATAACACGCAATGAAAATCAACCGTACAAACCACACGATAAAGACCAACCTCCCTTTTTCTTTCAAGAAAACAACAAATTAAACAAAATAACATTAATGATTTATTACTAGATAACAAAAATTCCTACAATCGTTCCATGAAAATGAGGTACGAAACTCCGATCGATCTTTCAATCCGATTCTAAGAACATTCCAGGCTATTTTTCAACGCACTGTAAAAAAGTAATACCTGAACTTCTCCCTGTACAATCACACTTTCCATCATTTTCCTCCACGAGTTTTAGCTGGTAGTGTATACTCTTCATGAGACCAGCATTTCTGGAGCAGGATTTGTGTCCTGTCACGATGAGTGTCGATACGTATGACAGTAAGATAAACTGGAATAAACTTGAAAAGAGGTACAACGTTAATTTGGGTCCCATACAATAATTACTAGTACAAGTGTCGTTCACAGTTGCCATGCAAATGAGAGGTTTAACTAGCTAAATGAGAAAATAGCAGTACCAAGTCAGGAATGTGACATTTGTTTTCCATTCGTTTGATGCATGTGTTTGAGCTTTTGATTTTGCCATTTTATAAAAGACTTTCCGTTTAGAATTAACAGTGATGTTTGTTATTTTTTGTTATTTTACTTTTTACTATGGGCAAAACATTGCAACCAAACGAACGTTATTAAAATCAAGTCTTCTTCTTTGTTAAAGTTTCTAGCGATCCTTCAACTATTGAAGATTATTCGCCGGAAAAGAGGTACAACGTAAATGTTCAAATAAGCTAAACGACTCGGTCTGCTATCGATTTTAAATTTTTAAAGAAACAACATGAATATATCTTCTGTCAATTCTCTGACATTCTAAGTATACTTATAGGACCAACAATAAATAGTTATGCTTTATTTTTTGACAACGTATGCATGCACCACATTACCTTCTGTTATGAACAAATTTACAGTGATTCTACATGTACATATGATTGCACCCTTCACATAAACTATGCTTCAATCAACCTTTACTACAAGAAGAAGCGTTCAATTAATTCTTAAAGGTTTGTCAAGTATCCGAAGCACTTTTATGGATTTATCTTTACTGACCAGAAACTTAATTTTAAAAAATGGGGGGCTAGTACAAATATGAACAAATGTTATAGGCATTGTATGATTACAAAATACTAGTAGTTTGTTACTTTAGTAGAGCCACATATAATCAAAGATAATAAATTTTACAGCTTTTTTTATCTATAGATTTAGTCAAATGAAACTATTCAGTTCCTTATATCTATAGAATTCCGAAAGCTGAACGAAAACCTTTATCAAAATAATTTAAAACAAAAACATACCTCATTTCAATGTCTGTTAAGTTGCCTTTCTGGACCTGTTCAACCGTTGTGTTTACATTTGAGCAGAGCAGAGACGTATATGTAAATATGTCTCTGATTTGGGCAAAGTATCAAGAGAGTTTTCATTAACACGCAAACTGATCATTTTTGAAAAGTTACTTTAATTAATACCATGAATAACAAGGAAGCAGACGGTCGAAAAATAAGACAATCTGGGTCTAAAATGTCAAAAATTATTTACAAGGTTCTCGATTTTAGCCCGAGAACAACCAAAGAAAAAATCAGTTAAGCTCGACATTGGTTAATTATTTTCCTTTTTCTAAAACTTACTTGATGTGGGCCTTTTGGACTGTCTATGCACGTTTTAAGTCCTTTCTAACAAACAAATCAATGTGCAACCATACGAGGAGACGTATTTTAAAAAGAGATTGCCTGTATATATGTGCAATCATGTTGAAAACTGTACTTTGAACTACAAAATGTGACTTGGATGGAGAGTTTTTAACTCAACGGTGACCTATATTTTTTATTCTTTTTTTCGAATATACATAAACTGTACATAAACTAAAAATAAAAATTAAGCGATTTCTGTAATTTTGTTCTTTTTTTTTTTGTTTCGATATTACCACCACTAGTATTTCTCCTATTAGTTCAACAACAAAAAAGTACATTAACAAATGTGTATGCTTCTTTCGAAGACAGATTGTGAGCGTAAATGAACGATGACCCCATTTTTTTAATTTCATTTTTCTATTAAGTATAAGATAAGGTTCAGTTATAGAAAAATATAGCGAAATCCTATATTAAATTTAAAAAAAATGATTTAGACCCGCGAGCCCCCTTAAGTTCAGTTTCTGTACCAAAACTGTTTAATCAGTTGGAATTAGTAAGCATTGCTGTATTTGATTGTGATTGAGTGTGATTCCAACATGATGCATATCAATTAAAATCTTGTCATTTCACTTTTTCATGTTAAGAGATGTTATGTTTATGCTAATCAGATCTTTTTTCCCATTTATGTACCAGTCCTCCTAAGGATCAAGACATTAGTTAAAATTTAACGAAATAAAAACATGCTTTATTTTACATTTGAATTCAGACTACATAATGTTGCACCAGTATATCAATTGTTTTCCTAAGTCATGTTTTGTTATTTAAGTTATAATTTAGTTGAAATGCATTCAAAATTTACAATTAAGGGGAGCTAACTCCAAAATTTGCTTTCAATTAAACAAAGTTATCTGGATATCCAGAAACACAGAAAGGAAAGACCTACCTTCTTAACTCAGGATGAGGGTAACTTCAAAATTGGATGGTTAGGTCAGAATGTTTTACAATTGCCAGATTCTTACAAAGACTAGCACTTAATTATGCCTTTAGTGCTATGATAAGCATCCGAAGCATTTTTATGGATTTATCTTTACTGACCAGAAACTTAATTTTAAAAAATGGGGTACTAGTACAAATATGAAGAAATTTTATAGGCATTGTATGATTACAAAATACTAGTAGTTAGTTACTTTAGTAGAGACACTGTGACATATAATCAAAGATAATAAATTTTACAGCTTTTTTTATTTATAGATTTAGTCAAATGAAAATATTCAGTTCCTTGTATCTATAGAATTCCGAAAGCTGAACGAAAATATTTATCAAAATAATTTAAAACAAAAAACATACCTCATTTCGATGTCTGTTAAGTTGCCTTTCTGGACCTGTTCAACCGTTGTGTTTACATTTGAGCAGAGCAGAGACGTATATGTAAATATGTCTCTGATTTGGGCAAAGTATCAAGAGAGTTTTCATTAACACGCAAACTGATCATTTTTGAAAAGTTACTTTAATTAATACCATGAATAACAAGGAAGCAGACGGTCGAAAAATAAGACAATCTGGGTCTAAAATGTCAAAAATTATTTACGAGGTTCTCGATTTTAGCCTGAGATGAACCAAAGAAAAAATCAGTCAAGCTCGACATTGGTTAATTATTTTCCTTTTTCTAAAACTTACTTGATGTGGGCCTTTTGGAGTGTCTATGCACGTTTTAAGTCCTTTCTTACAAACAAATCAATGTGCAACCATATGAGGAGACGTATTGAAGAGACTTCCTGTTGATATATGTCCAATCATGTTATAATCTGTACTTTGAACTATAATAGTTTACTTTTACAAAATGCGACTTGGATGGAGAATTGTCTTATTGGCACTTACACCACATCTTCTTGTAGCTAACTTATAAAAATTTATTTGGTCCACGTATCGTCATTTTATTTGAAATAAGCATACAGCTAGCGTAACAGTCTTAAGTTAAGTCTGCCAATTGATATTTTATCGTATGTTTTTCTATGTTGTGATGTTATACTATTGTTTCAGAAAAAGGGAGAAGGTTTGGATCCATTAAAACGTTTAATCCCGCTGCAAATGTTTGCGCCTGTCCTAAGTCAGGAATCTGATGTACAGTAGTTGTCGTTTGTTTATGTAATATATACGTGTTTCTCGTTTCTCGTTTTGTTTATATAGATTAGACCGTTGGTTTTCCCGTTTGAATTGTTTTACACTAGTAATTTTGGGGCCCTTTATAGTTTGTTGTTCGGTGTGAGCCAAGGCTCCGTGTTGAAGGCCGTACTTTAACCTAAATTTGGTTTACTTTTTAAATTGTTATTTGGATGGAGAGTTGTCTCATTGGCACTCACACCACATCTTCCTATATCTATTAAGTTAAAAGAAAAGTAAATCTCTTAATTCATCATTTTAAAGATCTCAAAGAGTGACTTTATCATAAAACTTACACGATGTTATGATGCAACGAAGAAAGTGAAGTCGCCCTCGAACCTGGAACACATTGTTAGTATTATACACAGGCAAATTTCAAACGAGCTTATACGTGAAACTCATCTGAAATCAGTTTTTGTTGTAAATTTCACGTCAAATTCATGTGAAATTCACATAAAAACTTTCACTTTCATGTGAGATTCATGTGAGCAAACTTTGCCTGTGTAGTCCAAAAATAGACTGAATAATGTTTTCATTCAAATCTCACGTCGAAGCAATCTGCAAGCATTTTCCTAAACAGGAATATAACTGAGTACCATTGTAATAACTCTAGTCATGAGACTTTCAGAAATAGCAAATTAAAAACTATGTATGTATATATAGTCCTTGATTGCTCTAACTTATATTACAATTATGAAGGAATTTATAGGGCTTGCTGGACAATGGATGGACAGAACAATTCATAAAACGAATTTCAGATCATTATTGAACTATACATACATAAGTACCATAAACACCGACTTCATGATGGAAGAAAACATTGGAAATGTCAGTTGTTATCCATTCGTTTGACGTGTTTGAGCTTTGATTTTGCTATTTGCTTTGGGACTTTCGTTGAGTTCAGTATTTTTGTGATTTTACTTTTGACCAATGAACCCTTATAACGAGGTTAAGGTCGTTACATGTATACATTTCAATAGCGCCATATACCAATTGATTATAGTATCTGAAAATCTTAACTTACCAGGAAAACTAGACAGGATCGAATGATCCATGAAAATTAGATTGTCATAGACCTCATACAGATGAATATATAACAAATTTAAGTCCAGTGTCAGTATACCAAAACTGTTTAATCTGCTAGAACTGGCAAGCATTGCTGTATTTAATTGTGATTGACTGTGATTCCAACATGATAATTATCAATAAAAGTTCTGTCGTTTCACTTTTTAATGTTAAAACAGATTTTATGTGAAGATATGCTTATCAGATCTTCCATTTGTGTACCAGTCGTAAGAATCAAGAAAATTTGAAGAAATAAATAAAGGCAACAGTAGTATACCGCTGTTCAAAACTCATAAATCCATGGACAAAAAACAAAATCGGGGCAACAAACCAAAACCGAGGGAAACGCATTAAATATAAGAGGAGAACAACGACACAACACCGAAACGCAACAGCACACAGAAACGGACCAAGCAACAGACAATACATCACGAGAATAACAAATATACATGCTTTATTTTACATTAAAATTCAGACTACATAATGTTGCACCAATATATCAATTGTTTTCCCAAGTCATGTTTTGGTATTTAAGTTATAATTTAGTTGAAATGCGTTGAAAATTTACAATTAAGGGGAGCTAACTCCAAAATATGCTATCAATTAAACTAAAGATATCAAGACTCACAGAAAGAAAAGGCTTAACTTTTAAACTTAGGATGACGGTAACTTCAAAATTGGATGGTTAGGTCAGAAGGTTTTACATTATCAAGATTTTACAAAGACTAGCACTTAATAATGCCTTTAATGCTATGACAAGGCTATACAGAATATATCAGAATATAACAGCAGTTAAGACCTTCAGTTTCTTCAGATAACTCCTTGCATTTGTGGTACTTAAGATTTTGCTTTTGATCAAAATTTTTAGAATTTTAGAAGCATTCAAGTGTCTCTAAACATTTGTTTGCTCTTTCCTTGGATAATTTCCTGCGGAAATATTCAACATTTATCTGTATGCACCCATTAGTTGTCTAAAAGTATTTCTGTATATTAGATTATTAAAGATTATCTGACAATAACTGACACTATATGTAATTTTTCTTTGCCAGACATACCATTATATAATTTGTTAATACATTTATATAACCCAGTGGCAGAAGTTTTGATTGCAAAGATCAATTAAAGCATGGTTTAGTTTGCATGTACTATGATGTAGTGATACTTTTACCTCAGGAATTTCCCCTTTGCCAATTGTAAGACTAATTCTATAATGGGTTGCTGCACATCTAGAGCATGATCAGTTGTAAATGAGAGTTTTGACCAATTTTTTTACAATGCTACTAAAAGTTTTTATAATAACCCCCGGTACTTTAGGTTGACATTGACTACAGTATTGGTTTTACTCATTTCATTAACTGTACACACATTACCCAGATAAATTTTCTCTTTTTCATCTATCTCTTCATTGGCAATAAAACTAGAGGCTCTCAAGAGCCTGTATCGCTCATCTGATTTTACTTGGGTTTCAAGTTGAAATCATATAAAAAAAATATAAAATTTAGCTAAAAGTAACAACACAACCTCATAAGGAAAGGAACATTCAGGCTATGTTTAATTTTATTCAATTCAGTGGTTCTCTAGAAGAAGACTTTTGTATGCATTTCCCATAGGGTCCTTTGTTAACTAAGTCCCCCCACTGGTGGCCATCTTGGATGATGGATCGGCTACAAAGTAACAACACTTGGTCAGCACCTCATAAGGAACATTCATGCCATGTTTGGTTTCATTCTATTCAGTGGTTCTCTAAAAGAAATCAATTGTATGCATTTCCCATAGGGTCCTATGTTAAAATAAGTCCCCTGCTGCGGCCATCTTTGATGATGGATCAGCTACAAAGTAACAACACTTGGTCAGCACCTCATAAGGAACATTCATGCCATTTGATTAGACCTTTGAATAGACTTATTAAGAAGGGATATAGTTACGATATTGTTGTCAGGTCATTAAAGATTGCATATTTTGGCGTTAATATTGATTCACTTATAGGGTCTTTGCATCGGAACTAAACACATTTATTCAAAAAACAGTTGTTGGCATGACACGGGTTATGTTCTCATATATGTTATAATGGTATGATACTTAACCCCTAACAGGAAGGATTGTGCCTGAATTACATCTGATGACATCATAATCTTTCGATCAGTTTAATTGAAGTCTGGAGCTGGCATGTCAGTGAACTGCTAGTAGTCTGTTGTTATTTATGTATTATTGTCATTCTGTTTATTTTCTTTGGTTACATCTTCTGACATCAGACTCGGACTTCTCTTGAACTGAATTTTAATGTGCGTATTGTTATGAGTTTACTTTTCTACATTGGCTAGAGGTATAGGGGGAGGGTTGAGATCTCACAAACATGTTTAACCCCGCCACATTTTTGCGCCTGTACCAAGTCAGGAGCCTCTGGCCTTTGTTAGTCTTGTAATATTTTAATTTTAGTTTATTGTGTACAATTTGGAAATTAGTATGGCGTTCATTATCACTGAACTAGTAAATATTTGTTTAGGGGCCAGCTGAAGGACTCCTCCGGGTGCGAGAATTTCTCGCTACATTGAAGACCTGTTGGTGACCTTCTACTGTTGTTTTTTCTATGGACCGGTTGTTGTCTCTTTGACACATTCCTCATTTCCATTCTCAATTTTATGTTCATGTTTGGTTTCATTCCATTCAGTGGTTCTCTAAAAGAAGACATTTATATATATTTCCCATAGGGTCCTATGTTAAACTAAGTCCCCCGGGGGCAGCAATCTTGGATGAGGGATCGGCTACAAAGTAACAACACTTGGTCAGCACCTCATAAGGAACATTCATGCCATGTTTGGTTTCATTCCATTTAGTGGTTCTCTAAAAGTCATTTGTATGCATTTCTCATAGGGTCCTATGTTAAACTAAGTCCCACGCTTGCAGCCATCTTGGATGATGGATAGACTACAAAGTAACAACACTTGGTCAGCACCTCATAAGGAATATTCATGCCATTTGATTAGACCTTTGAATAGACTTATTAAGAAGGGATATAGTTACGATATTGTTGTCAGGTCATTAAAGATTGCATATTTTGGCGTTAATATTGATTCACTTATAGGGTCTTTGCATCGGAACTAAACACATTTATTCAAAAAACAGTTGTTGGCATGACACGGGTTATGTTCTCATATATGTTATAATGGTATGATACTAAACCCCTAACAGGAAGGATTGTGCCTGAATTACATCTGATGACATCATAATCTTTCGATCAGTTTAATTGAAGTCTGGAGCTGGCATGTCAGTGAACTGCTAGTAGTCTGTTGTTATTTATGTATTATTGTCATTCTGTTTATTTTCTTTGGTTACATCTTCTGACATCAGACTCGGACTTCTCTTGAACTGAATTTTAATGTGCGTATTGTTATGAGTTTACTTTTCTACATTGGCTAGAGGTATAGGGGGAGGGTTGAGATCTCACAAACATGTTTAACCCCGCCGCATTTTTGCGCCTGTACCAAGTCAGGAGCCTCTGGCCTTTGTTAGTCTTGTAATATTTTAATTTTAGTTTATTGTGTACAATTTGGAAATTAGTATGGCGTTCATTATCACTGAACTAGTAAATATTTGTTTAGGGGCCAGCTGAAGGACTCCTCCGGGTGCGAGAATTTCTCGCTACATTGAAGACCTGTTGGTGACCTTCTACTGTTGTTTTTTCTATGGACCGGTTGTTGTCTCTTTGACACATTCCTCATTTCCATTCTCAATTTTATGTTCATGTTTGGTTTCATTCCATTCAGTGGTTCTCTAAAAGAAGACATTTATATATATTTCCCATAGGGTCCTATGTTAAACTAAGTCCCCCGGGGGCAGCAATCTTGGATGAGGGATCGGCTACAAAGTAACAACACTTGGTCAGCACCTCATAAGGAACATTCATGCCATGTTTGGTTTCATTCCATTTAGTGGTTCTCTAAAAGTCATTTGTATGCATTTCTCATAGGGTCCTATGTTAAACTAAGTCCCACGCTTGCAGCCATCTTGGATGATGGATAGACTACAAAGTAACAACACTTGGTCAGCACCTCATAAGGAATATTTGTGCCGTGTTTGGTTTCATTCCATTCAGTGGTTCTCTAAAAGAAGTCATTTGTATGCATTTTTCATAGTGTCCTATGTTAAACTAAGTTCCCCGCTGGCGGCCATCTTGGATAATGGATTGGCTACAAAGTAGTAGCACTTGGTCAGCACTTCATCAGGAACATTCATGCCATGTTTTGTTTCATTTCATTCAGTGGTTCTCAAAAAAAGTCATTTGTATGCATTTCCCATAGGGTCCTCTGTTAAACTAAGTCCCCTGCTGGCGGCCATCTTGGATGATGGATCGGCTACAAAGTAACAACACTTGGTCAGCACCTCATAATGAACATTCATGCCATGTTTTGTTTCATTCAAATCAGTGGTTCTCTAAAAGAAGTCATTTGTATGCATTTCCCATAGGGTCCTATGTTAAACTTTAGTCCCCCGTTGGCGGCCATCTTGGATGATGGATCGGCTACAAAGTAACAACACTTGGTCAGCACCTCATAAGGAACATTCATGCCATGTGTGGTTTCATTCCATTCAGTGGTTCTCTTAAAGAAGTCATTTGTATGTATTTCCCATAGGGTCCTCTGTTAAACTAAGTCCCCCGCTGGCGGCCATCTCGGATGATGGATCGGCTACAAAGTAACAACACTTGGTCAGCACTTCATAAGGAACATTCATGCCATGTTTGGTTTCATTCCATTCAGTGGTTCTCCAGAAGAAGTTCAAAATGTAAAAAGTTAACGATGACGTTGGACGACGGACGCCAAGTGGTGAGAAAAGCTCACTTGGCCCTTTGGGCCAGGTGAGCTAAAAATATGTCCTTCCAAAGGGAAATAACTCACTAAATGGATCTGAAATTACGTTTTCAATTAAGGAATTGACAAATAGACAACAGGAGAGGTATGGGATAGTATTGTTTTATTATGGAGGTGGAAAAGTTGTTTTTCACACAACATTTTTCTATGCATCCTTAAGGATGTACACCTCTTAGGAGCCAAAAATTTCTAGAATTAAACTTTTTTTCTTCACCTGATTTTTTGGTTTATAAGACTGTAACAAAATAATTGGTGAAGAAAAATTCATATGGTGGTGCATTTCTTTTTTTGCTACTGCTCTTTGAAAATGCCCAATTTTTCTTGTTTCATCGATTTTTACCAGTTTTTGGGCTATTATCGTGAAAAAAAATCACAGTTCCACAATTAAACTTTTTTCATTCTTTCTCTAAATATGAAGTGGGCCAATCTGAATAAATTTTACTAAAAAAAACTATAGGTAGCTGTTAATATAAGAAAGTTTAATCATATTTTGACTCTTTTTTGTGTAAAATTTACCATGCTGTTAATTTTGTATTTTTGTGATTTTTCTCAGTTATAAGAACAATATGCATATTATTTCAACTTTTTTGTTATAAATGAATGAAAAGATACATATCTAAGAAATTTGAAAAGACAAAAATGATATGGGATGTATATGATTCATGTAAAATAATTTTTTGTATCCCTAATCCATTTTCTCAAAATTTTGGCTTAAAATACTGACTTGATTGGTCGTAAAATTTGAAAACTGGATTACTCACAAACCATTCATTGCAAATTCACAATTTTTTCACAGAGTTATGTTTGATTATAATATTTTAATAAACAGCTGCGCCATAAGCACATGATACGCCCGACGTCTTGTGTGGAAGTTTTATGCAATAATCATAAAAAGTTTCTGAGAACGTTTTAAGCAATAACCATATATTGTTTTTGAGACACGGCGGGACATGTGAAACCCCCAACCCTGTTTTTTTTTTACAAAAAACTAAATATCACTAAAATAAAATTTTGAATCAAAACCAAAAAGTATACAGATCTTGAGATTATTATAACAAAAAAGTGTGTAAAGTTTTAAGCAATAATCATAAATTATTTTTGAGATACGGCGCGACATGAAAAAAAAACCTCCCCTGTTTAACAAAATACTCAATAACTCCAAAAAAAAGTTTTCAATCATCCCCAAAGGTATACAGATCTTAAGATTAATATAACAAAAAAGTGTGTAAAGTTTTAAGCAATAATCATAAATTGTTTTTGAGATACGGCACAACATGTAAAAAAAAACCTCCCCCTTTTTTACAAAATACTCAATAACTCAAAAATGACATTTTGAATCATCACCCAAAAATATACAGATCTTTAGATTAATATAACAAAGACATGTGTAAAGTTTTAAGCCATAATCAAGAATCGTTTTTGAGATACGGTGCGACATGTGAAAAAAACCACCCCTGTTTTAGTTACAAAGTGCCGTAACTCAAAGTTTTAATCTTATTTTCACACAATAGTGCACACACTGAAATGTCTCGCCTTCTTTACTAATCGTTGATATTATGTTGATAGTCCTAATAATAAAGCTTCATTACAACTGTCACATAAACTTAACTCAAAACTAACAAAACCTTTAAATAGACTTATTAAAAGGGGATATAGTTACGATACTGTTGTCAGGTCATTAAAGATTGCTATTTTGGCTTTAATATTGATTCACTTATAGGGTCTTTGCATCGGAACTAAACACATTTATTTCTAAAAAACAGTTGTTGGCATGACACGGGTTATGTTCTTCTCATATATTTTATGATAGTATGATACTAAACCCCTAACGGGAGGGATTGTGCCTGATATTCATATGATGAAGAGATAATCTTTCAATCAGTTTAAGTGAGGTCTGGAGCTGGCATGTCAGTGAACTGCTAGTAGTCTGTTATTTATGTATTATTGTAATTTTATTTATTTTCCTTTGTTACATCTTTTGACATCGGAATTGGACTTCTCTTGAACTGAATTTTAATGTGCGTATTGTTATGAGTTTACTTTTCTACATTGGCTAGAGGTATAGGGGGAGGGTTGAGATCTCACAAACATGTTTAACCCCGCCGCATTTTTGCGCCTGTCCTAAGTCAGGAGCCTCTGGCCTTTGTTAGTCTTGTAATATTTTAATTTTAGTTTATTGTGTACAATTTGGAAATTAGTATGGCGTTCATTATCACTAAACTAGTAAATATTTGTTTAGGGGCCAGCTGAAGGACTCCTCCGGGTGCGAGAATTTCTCGCTACATTGAAGACTCATTGGTTGCCTTCGGCTGTTGTCTGCTCTATGGTCGGGTGGTTGTTGCTTTGACATATACATCATTTCCTTACTCAATTTGATTAACATAAACCAAGAAAACTAAACATTTACCTTTGAACCATGAAAATGAGGTCTAGGTCAGATGAACCATGCCAGGTAGGCATGTACAGCTAACAATTCTTCCATACAACAAATAAAATTGACTTATTGCTCTTAGTTTATGAAAAACAGACCAAAACACAAAAGCTTAACACTGAGCAATGAACCGTTAAAAATTAGGTCAAGGTCAAATAAAACCTGTGTGACTGACATGTAGATCATGAAATATTTCCATACACCAAATATAGTTGACCTATTGCATATAGTATTAGAAAAAAAGGCCAAAACTCAAAAACTTAACTTTGACCACTGAACCATGAAAATGAGGTCATGGTCATATGGCACCTGCCAGGTAGACCTGTACACCTTACAACCATTCCATACACAAAATATAGAAGACTTATTGCATACAGTATAAGAAAAACAGACCAAAACACAAAACCTTAACTATAACCACTGAACTGTGAAAATAAGGTCAAGGTCAGATGACACCTGCCAGTTGGACATGTACACCTTACAGTTCTTCCATACACCGAATATACTAGACCTATTGCTTATAGTATCTCAGATATGGACTTGACCACCAAAACTTAACCTTGCTCACTGATCCATGAAATGAGGTCGAGGTCAAGTGAAAACTGTCTGACGGGCAAGAGGACCTTGCAAGGTACGCACATACCAAATATAGTTATCCTAATACTTATAATAAGAGAGAATTTAACATTACAAAAAATCTTAATTTTTTTTTCAAGAAGTCACTGAACCATGAAAATGAGGTCAAAGACGGTCAAATGATCTGTATACTTTTTTTGTCGAGCCTGCGACTTTTGTCACAGAAAGCTCGACATAGGGATAGTGATCCGGCAGCAGCAGTGTTAGCTCACTTCTTAAAAGCTTTATATTTTAGAAGGTGGGAGACCTGGATGCTTCATACATTGTATATGGATGCCTCATGTTACGAAGTTTCCGTCAGTCACATGTCCAATGTCCTTGACCTCATTTTCATGGTTCAGTGACTTCTTGAAAAAAAAATTAAAGATTTTTTGTAATGTTAAATTTGGATAAGTCATTCTCAAGTTATGGTGCGACATGTTCACGCTGGACAGACAGACGGATGGATGGACGGACACTGGACATTTGTATACCATAATACATCTCCTCAAAATTTTGACGGGCGTATAAAAATTCATTGATATTTTCCACTTGTATTACATGTTTTGAAAATAATTCAAGAATGAGATTTCAACTAGACTGAACGAGACTGAAAAGTCAGAAGACTACATCCTAATAAGTATTTTCAGATAGACAAAATTAAGCAATTTGGATGACTTTAAAAGATTTCCATGTGTAAACATCTGATTTTGTACATATATTCAGGGCGTTAGTTTTCTTGTTTAAATTATTGGACATTTGTCATTTTAAATACTTCAATAGCTGAATATTCAGCATTGGTTTCACGCATTTTTGAAGGCTGTACAATATCCGAGAGTTATCAATTTCTCTGTCATTTGGCAGAATAGGTGGAATTGTCTATTGACAATCATACCACATTTTCTTATTTTTAAATTAAACCAAAAATTTCTTTTTTTCCCTTTCATCTGCTTTCTGATTTGTTCTTTTTTATTTTCGCTATCACTTTTAAAAAATCTGTCTAGTATCTGGATTCAGGATTTTTTATATTTACCAACCCACAAAATAAGTTTTAAAACTCAACATCTTGTTTTCATTAAAACTGATCTGAAAACATTTCAATTATTGGGAAAATGTGTTTTATTAAATATCATATAAATGTAATAGTCAATAGTTTATGTTGTCCCTGGTCAGTTAGAATAAATCAGCAATGCCCTCCTCTAAGAATCTCTTATAAATTGCCATAAATTTAGCAACAAAAGCTTCCAGATGATAAATAGCTTTCTGTCCCATCTGTAGTCTGTGTTCATAATACGCTGCAGTCTGGACAACTTCTGTCTTCAACTGGCCATCACAATTAGATATCAACTCTTGTAGTAATCCCTGTAAATAGAAAGTGTACAATGGACAATTGGCCGTTTATACATATAGATATTTTTTCTTGTTGCAGTATTCAGATTAATGGTCTTGTTATTAAAAAATTAAGTTAGTTTTTAAAGTTTCCTTTTGTTCATATTGCAACTACTCTCAATTCAGACATTTTTGCTTGCATTTATTATTGTGATATTGGAAAAACAGGCTCTCAAGAGCCTGAATTGCTCACCTTAATTTTTTTGGTTAAATCTCTTATCAATGATTATCTTGGCTTTTCAATTCATTTAAATGTTCTTTGAATCGTCCTATTTTCATCAAAAGCAACAAAAAAAATCATTTTCTCCTATGTTCTATTTTAGCCAAAGGAGCTATGTTTCTTGACATACAAGGAAATAAAATATAAAATGTATACTAGATACTCTGAAACTCATTTAGCCTAAGTTTGGCTGAAATTGATACAGCAGTTTCAAAGGAGAAGATTTTTTAAAGTAAGTCAACATGATGAACAAATTGTGAAAAAAGTCTTTAAAGGGCAATAACTCCTTAAGGGGTCAATTGACAATTTTGGTCAGATTTACTTATTTGTAGATCTTACTGAATGCTTAACATTTTTGCTATTAACAGTTTATCTGTATCTATAATAATATTCAAGATAATAACCAAAAACTGCAAAATTTCTTTAAAATTCATGGGCATTATACCTGAAAAACCAGTTACCCAATTTGGCTGAAAATTTCAGGACAGGTAGACCTTAACCTAATAAATACTATAACTTCTTGTCAGATTTGCTCTAAATGCTTTCGTTTTTGAGATATAAGCCAACAAGAATGTGTCCATAGTACACGGATGCCCCACTCACACTATCATTTTCCATGTTCAATGGGCCATGAAATTGGATAAAAAATATAATTAGGCATTAAAATTAGAAAGATAATATCATAAGGAACATGTGTACTAAGTTTCAAGTTGATTGGACTTCAACTTCATCAAAAACTACCTTGACCAAAAACTTTAACCTGACACATGCACTTTCATTTTCTATGTTCAGTGGACCGTGAAATTGGGGTCAAAAGTTTAATTTGGCTTTAAAATTAGAAAGATCATATCATAAGGAACATGTGTGACCCCAAATTCACGGTCTACTGAACATAGAAAATGATAGTGCGAGTTGGGCACCCGTGTACTATGGACACATTCTTGTTTGGCTTGAGCTGGAATGGAGAAAGTGAGAAATAATTGAGTTGAAATGACCAATGATAATCTGTTTATAGCTATTTTACCTATGACGACATTGTTAATTTCATTTGACAACTGGCACCTGCCCCTTATTCATAAATTTCGTAAAATAGCCATAAATCCCTATTCTAGATCAAGGGTGCAAGAGTTACCTTTATGATAACATCTGGTGGTATACAATGTGTTAACAGTTCATAAAGTCTTCCTCTTACTTCTAATAACCTGTAACAATATAAAACTTGACATAAAATAAATAAAATAAAAAAATAAGTCCACAAAATCTTATAATATACATATAGTAGTTATCATAAATGTCACATACAATGGATTCATTAATTTTTGTGAATTGAGGGAATATTGCACTTTTGTCAAAATTCGATTTCATGGTTTGGGGAATCAAAGAGCTGAAAAGCTCTGATGGGAAAGACGGCCCTTGTTTCTATTTCATTTTTTTAGGGGGGGGTGGTGGTATCTTTTGATAGTCTTCATATAAAGAATGAAAAAAAAGAACAGCTAGAACATGTGGAAGGTTGGCACTATTGGAATCAATTGTTGTTTCATGTAATTTCGTTTCTTTAGTTTAGGATTCAATTTAGACCAATGGAAGAGATCTGCATCTTCTAAATCTAAACATTCAATTAAAGTTGATAGTTAATTATTTAAAATTTAACTAGTTGAATTCTGTCATTTAACAACAACTACAATTATTTTTGAAATCTTAATAGTGTATGACTGAACTGCAGGCTAGGACCATTTTCCACTTTTTGTGACAGTGATTTTTATTTTTTTTCTTAAGAAAGTTAGGAATGAAAAATCTAGTATTCAGTTTTAAATTTCCATTGATAAAGTTCCCAGTTACATCTCTCATCACAGGGATACAGGTACTAATAAAAATAACAATATGATTGATGTAAACTGTGTGAAGCTTGTTTCCAAATCCTACATTTTGAAATATTTGTAAAATTTCATGAATAAAGAGGTTTAAACTACAAAATGCAACATTTGTATTTTTTTGTTTTGTTACTATTACAATGATTATGTTGGTACACAAAATTTAGTTTTAATGGAAGTCTACTTATCATATACTAAATGTCACATTTTAAGTGTTTATTTTAGTGGATAATTAGCTCATAAATTGAGGTGCTCCTGAATTGGTAGAAGATTCTCAAAACAGAGTTTTACAGAAAAAAATGGAAAAGATCGTTTCTCTCCACAATCTCATGTAGCCCCTCGGACTTTTGGTTACTTTGAAAGTTGTTGACCTACAAATTAAAGTATTGCATGTTGATGTTTGAATCATCTACAGCAACCATCGTTATTTTTAAATTTAACAAATACTATTTTTTAATAAGAGCACAATCTTTGAGAATGATTTAAATAACCAGTGAAGGATATCCCTGCTTATGCGTAGTGTGGCATTCCAACAATGACGTCACTATAAAATATAATGTAGGTTGGATATATTTAGAATATCTCGTCATACTGATTTTTCCGGAATGTAAAATAAACGTAAATAGTGTAAAGGAGAGCTCAATATACGATAATTTCGAGAGAAACACAAGGGAAATGTGTAAAACAGTGTTTAAAGTCAATTTATTCATTTGTGTCTCCCCATCTCATCATTCTCAGTAAGATTTGTATGGGGGTTTTCCACACTATAAAAACAATATGAATGATGTGAGGGAATGTCACTCTGGTCAACCCCATTGGGGATTGACGGCTTGAAGCCGTCTTCCCCAAAAACTACATTCCAGCTGATAAGACTACTCACACTTTAATAAAAAAATTATTTATAATCACAAAATCCACAATAATTTCCTTGAATAAAATGAATTCACAGAATGGGATACATTTTTCATAAAATCTTAAAACTTTAAGAAATGTTTTACTTTGTTTTATAAATGCCAGTCCATTTCAGAACTCCATCTATTTCTAATCAACTAGCATATGTGACTAATTTAGATTAACATATAAATATTATGGAATGTAGTAACTATTTTTGCATATTTTTTAAAACTATTTACAACAAAAAACATTGCATTTTGCATTCAGAATTGATAACATAACATATATCAGATGCTAACAAAAAGTAGCAACTTTTATATAAAAGAATACAAGAAATTATCACCTCTTAGGACTTTGTTGCTGAGCTATCAACTGAGCTGTTTCTTTCAGATACAATTCCCAGTCTGGTTCTGTCACTTCCTGATCTGCAGTGAAATTTTGTCTGAAATGGATAAAGTTTGTAAAATAAATATAAATCAGAAAATGAAGTAGACTATTTTCCCCACTTTCTGATTTGTTTTCAGATATTATGATATCTTAAATTAATTTGCTAAACTTCTGACTTTTAAAAGATGTATATTAGTAGTTTAATGATTAATGTTGGTAGAAAAACTTTTACCACTATTTGTGAATCAAAATTTTCTCTCTATCAATCAATCGATAATTTTTCTTGTTATTTAGTTTTGATGCTGAGACCAAAATAACACAATGAAGCATTTACATTATTACAAAAAAAAAAACTTTTGTTAACTGGCTAAAATTCAAACTTCTGAAATTTATTCCTGAATTACCTCCCCTTGTCCATCACCATTTTTTAGTGGCAGTCATTGATATCAAAATTCATACATACAAGTTACAACTGCAAACTTTTTTATGCAATGTAGGTGGTGGTGGTGGTGGTGGTGGTGGTGGATATTTAAATTTATTCCATATTGGTATTACTTTAGTAGGTTTCTCTATTTGAATTGGATTTTGAATAAAAAATTTGTAAGGGTTCCGCGGAACCCAGTGTCTCGCCTACTTTTGCTGTAAATCGCAGGCTCAACAAAAATGAGAAAAAAAATCAATAAAAATATTCCTCTTGATACAATCTTTTGATTTTAAGAAGCTACTTTCCAAGTTTGGTAAAAACCCAGCATAGTTAATGAATCTAACAAATGCTTTCAAAACTTTAAATGCAGACTTTACACATATGTAATGTTAACTGGAAGAAAATCTAAGTCCATTTAAAAGTCAAATATGCAAAAAGTGGGGTTTTTTTTCTTTCAAAATTTACTTCTGGATACTATCTTATGATCATACATAAGCTTCTGTTCAATTTTGGTACAAACCCCGGATAGTTTAAGAAAGTTATTAAAATTTTAAGTCCATTAAAAAGTAAAATATGGAAAAAATTGATTTATTTTTTTCACAAAATTTACTTCTGGATACTATCTCATGATTATTAACAAGCTTCTGTCCAAGTTTGGAAGAAATCCAGAATAGTTTAAGAAAGTTATTAAAATTTTGAAAACTGTAACTAGAGTGAATGTAATGTTTCCCCGCAGAAAAACTAAGTCCATTTACAAGTAAAATATGGAAAAAATGGAATTTTATTTTTACAAAATGTACTTCTGGATACTATCTTATGATTATAAACAAGCTTCTAGCAAAGTTTGGTATTAACCCAGTATAGTTTAAGAAAGTTATTAAAATTTCAAAAACTTTAACCACAGAGTGAATATTTGTGGACGCCGCCGAGGACAGAATGTAGGATCGCTTAGTCTCGCTTTTTTGACTAAAGTCGAAGGCTCGACAAAAAGCATATTCACCTGAGAAAGTGTCACACACAACATTATGGTTAAATTTTTCATGTAAAATTTGTTTTGGTATACGTTTGTCATTAAATATATTTTCTTCTCTCGGAATATGGAATAAAACAATTACTGTCTTTTGTTTCGGTAAATATGGGGTTTAATTGACCTTTGAAAAACTGATATTAATACCAGTTTTTCAAAAGTCAATAATACCACATATTTACCTCATCAAAAGACAGTAATTGTATAAGAGTTGAAGAATTCAAATAGAGAAAAAATATTCACTGAGTGACCTAAAAACACAATTAATTCAAAAATGCATGATAATTATTAGTGTTCTTTAGCCACAAGTTGAATAATTGATATTTAAATCTTAATATAAGTTTTTCTTTGTAATAAATTGGCAAATGGCTTTTATTTTAATGAAATTTAAGTAGAAAATGTAAGGATCAATATCAATTGTTGCCTTTCATTTCTGTTATCTACAAATATATCCTTAGTTTGGACAGTGGATTTCTTCCACATTTTTGTTTATCCTTCTCAATACCTTTCTTAATGTTTTATGCATAAAAAACAATGTTAAAAATCATTTGGGTCATGAATTTTAATGCATTAATTTGGTCCAGTTGAGAAAGGTCAAAAATATGTATGTCAAAATCAGTTAAATTGAATAAGCGTCAATTAGACATAAATTGTTCATTTTTTAGTTTTCGCTGATGAAGTATTATATAATAATGATATAATTTGCAAGAAAAACATGGCTTCACTGAAACTAAAAGCTCTCAAGAGCCTGTATCGCTCACCTGATTCTACCTGGGTTTTTGAAATCATATAAAAAAAGGATAAAATTTGGCTACAAAGTAACAACACTTGGCCAGCACCTCATTAAAAAAGGAACAGTTATGCTATGTTTGGTTTTATTCAATTCGGTGGTTCTCTAAAAGAAGGCATTTGTATGTATTTCCCATAGGGTCCTATGTTAAACTAAGTCCCCCGCTGGCGGCAATCTTGAATCATAGATATGCTACAAAGTAACAACACTTGGTCAGCACCTCATAAGAAACATTCATGCCATGTTTGGTTTCATTCCATTCAGTGTTTCTCTAAAAGAAGTCATTTGTATGCAGTTCCCATAGGGTACTATGTTAAACTAAGTCCCCCGCTGGCAGCCATCTTGGATGATGGATCGGCTACAAAGTAACAACCCTTTGTCATCACTTCATCAAGAACGTTCATGCCATGTTTGTTTTCATTCCACTCAGTGGTTCTCTAAAGGAAATCATTTGTATGCATTTCCCATAGGGTCCTATGTTAAACTAAGTCATTCATGCCATGTTTGCTTTCATTCCATTAAGTGGGTCTCTAGAAGAAGTTCAAAATTTAAAATGTTAACGACGACGACCCCGGACGTCAAGTGATGAGAAAAGCTCACATGGCCCTTCGGGCCAGGTAAGCTGAAAATGTTACTGAGAAATTGCATGTAGGATTTTTGTTAATTTGGCTATAAATTGATCAGTATTAATCATGTTATCAGGCTAGATGGTCAGTGACATCAAAAACACATAATGATCAATTGAACAAATTGAGCTGAAAACTTAAAATTCTATTTGATATATACTGTTGTACTCTGCAAGCTTCACACATTAGTACTGCACGTCGTAGATTTCTGTTACTCTTTTCTGCTATTCTTCTAGCCAGTTCTGAGGGCAAATTTAACGACTCCTTTTTGCAAATATTTTGAAGAACTTGGCAGATCTAAAATTAGAAAACAATAAATTAATAAATTATATACTACATAGTTACACCAATGACTAGGAACTGTTTTGTTTTAAATATGTACATACTTTTTTTACCAGGCCCAATTTGGTAGTGTGACATCTTAGTCTATATGAAACTGTTATTGTATAAACTTGCAGTGTGTTAAGAATTTTTGTTTTTGCTCTGTGACGACTATAACAATGTATAAGACGAAGAACAGCAATGAAAGCACTGCTCCTTTGCTTTTCATGTTTTTTGCTGTGTATGTACGGAATTAGAGTTATGGATGGATAATGGATTGGTATAGAGGCTTATCATTTTTGTTGTTATTCATTGTATCATTGCGGTAAATTTTTAGAAAAAGCCGTTTGTTTGTTTACGCATACATTGTAGGGAGTTTAAGCTAGCTAGAAAATCAGGTTTAAGTTATAACCCTAAATTTTTCTTTGTAAATGTCTGTACTAAGGCAATAATTTGAAAGTTGTTTTCCATTTGTTCTGTTCATTTATATAGGTGAGTGTTTGGTATTGTCAAGTTTAACTGATTCCCCTTTTTGAATTTACCATAGATTTTTATATTTCATAATATTTTTTGTGCATTCTCTGAACCCAGTTTTTAAATAAAATGTACCTCCTCTATTGATGGAGCTGGTACTCTTACTCCCAGACATCTGCTACGGATAGCTGGGATCACTTTACTGGTAGAATTACAACATAGTATCAGACGACAGGTAGCCATGTACTTCTCCATGGTTCGCCGCAATGCATGCTGGGCATCTTTAGTCAACCTGTCAACTTCTGTCAATATGACCACTGTTCAAAATAAAGATTTTAGAAAACATCAGAAAAATAATCAAATATAAAATTTCGTAACCTACAAATACTTGTTCCTGAAGCAGTGAGTTTTTTTAGTCTTTTTTTGTTTTGAAGGATTTTTGATGTAATTAAGATTTAGTTATAAATCAAAGTCCATACATGTATTCACGAAAAGAAACTATTAAATTGCATCAAAAACTAGAAAATATGCATTAATAAATACTTCCATTAAATACTTTACAAATATTTGTGATTTTTATAGCTTGCTGTGCTGTATGGGTTTTGCTTATTATTGAAGTCGGTATGGTACCAATATTTGCTTACTTCGGAATTCTATGTCATTTGAACCCTGTGTGAATAGTTGTCTCATTGGCAATCATTCCACATCATTTTTATAAAGTAATACAAGTTGATTGTAATATTCATGCCTTCCATTTAAACTCATTTTAAATGCAAAAAACTCAGACAACTAAATTTATTTTCTTTTTTCAATGTTTACTTGCATTGAGTGTTTTTTTTTGTGATTGTTTTTTTAATAACTTTATTTCTGTCGAAATATTTGACCAAAGAGCTCCTTATACTTATCGTCATTCCATACAAAACACACAAATTATCTTAAAATGCTATCTATTGTATCTTGAATGTTTAAATGACAACATGAAATTGGAAAGGTATAAATCAAAGTAAGTAGTGATTTTTTTCAGCCCTGTTCCAAACCTTTGAAATCTTTTTGTGTCGATGTTTCTAGTTGATTAACTTGGGCAACAGTCTTGATCAACTCCTGTATAACAACTCTGTCTTGGTTTCCCACATCACTAGAATTCAAACAAACAAAATGTCATTAATCAAAGAGCAGAATGCTCTGAGGGATACGATTGCCATAGTTTTCATTGACACATGTATAGCAGTTCTGCCAAATTTTCATTAAACAAATGCAGGAGATTTGGCCAAAATTGAAAAGATCAAAGAGGAAAAAAATAGATCCAAGAATACTGCCGCAAAAAAGCATGAACATGCGTGAGTCTCAAGCATTTTTGGCTGGTAACTCTGGTACAGCTGGATAGTATTATTCTCTAAACTAATTCAACTGCACATGCAAAATGTAACAATCTGAATAGTCACTCAACTTAAAGAATAGCCAATCCCCGTTACAAGTGTATGAGCCATGTACTTATTGTGTTTTATCAAATTATAGTTATCCTGTACCATTGTAAACTCGTACCACTAAAAAAAACTTGTACCAATGCAAACTCGTACCATTGCTCACTCGTACCAACTTATTTAAATGCATTCAAATGATGTTAAATGATGAATATACATGATATACGTTACTTTCACCCAATACCTCTTAAGTCTGTAAAATGTATATAATTTGAAAGTACAATGACCAATTTGTAGCTAATGTTCCTTGTATATTGGATAGAAAATACTGTGGCAGATGTAGATAATTAAAGTATAAACAGTTTCACCCGAAGAAAATTTTTCATGAATGATTCAGTCTTAGCAGTTAGTCCAAATGATTGCCAAAATTATTTTTACTGTCTATAAATAAATGTAACAATGAAATGTAAGTGATTCCTGTTAAGGGGGTCCGCATTTTCCCCCGCAAAAAAAGCACATGGCTTTCAACAATTGTAAACATAGCATTCAATTTGTGATCATGGATTACAGCTTTAATTAACTTAAATTGGATATATATATATTCAACATGTTCAATTTTAATAAGGTACAGTTAAAGCAATGTTTTAACTTTCCTCTGGATTAAGTTCTACAGTGGCGGATCCAGAACTTTTCCTAAGGGGGAGCCTGCTGACTAACCTAAGAGGGGGCCCGCTCCAGTCATGCTTCAATGATTCCCTTTATAATCAACCAAATTTTTTCCACGAAAAGGGGGGGGGGGAGGGGGCCTGGATCCGCATATGTTCTAGTTTGAAAGATCAGTTAAAACATTAATGCTTTAAAACATTCTTTATTTTTGTCTAAGTTTTCATTAAACTCCTGTGTAATATTCAAGTAATTCAACTTTATTTCTATTAAGTTTACAAACAGAAACCCATAAAACATCATATTTTTTAATATATTTTTCTGAATGGTACTACTTCCCAGTAGTACAAGTTAACTTTTTTGGTTCCAATGCCGTGGTACGAGTTAACTTGCTTCCATATCTTATCACCGTAATTCTAGGAGGAACCCTAAACTGGACCCCTGTTGTGTTCACTTATCGCTACACTGACCTTCGGTGCGAAGCTATATATAGAACGGCGGACCAGTTTAGGAGGAACCCCATTTCTTACTCTTTAATTATTGAAGTTCCTTTGGGTCAGAGGGCATGACTCCTTTCCGTACACACTCCTCTGTTTACATTGAGATCGTTCTTAATATAATACGACGTTTATCGGCATTTACGAGTTAATTCTTCTTGACGAATACTTCGAAAAGGGAGACAACTCCAAACGATAATATGGAAGATTCCATTTCTGCTGAAGGGTGGTTATAGGTAATTTTTACAATGAAACATTTATTTTAATTTAAATTATGCATATGATTTAAAATTATGCAACAACAATAGCCCTCCATACGCAGACAGACATAGAAAGAATCTCATGAGTTTCAAATTAATCAATGAAGCGGGGAAACACTCAATCTGATACCCCTTGAAATCAGGAAAACTATACGCATGTGGGGTCTCACTAATTAGCGACAAAAAGCGTCAAGAAGGGACAAGAAGAAAAATAATATAAGTGACAAAAAGCAACAAGAAGCTATTTAGCGACAAGAATACATTTTGTCATCACATACATCAAAATATTTTTTTAGGATTACATTGAAAGATGAAGAAATAAAAAAAATTTTGAGGAAGAGATTGTGTACTTTTTATTATCATATTGATAGATGAAGAAATTAAACATGTGTAAGAGCAAAGGAAATGTAAACGCTATAAAATGAAAATAAAAACAAAGATTTGTCACCTTCCTTTTGAAGGATTTAATAAAACAAAAACATGACATATTATTTCCTTCCTAACTGTACAATTTTTTTTTCTGATAGGACCAACATTAGCTGTGGCTTCACTCTAAGGTAATACACAATTAAGAGCAACAAATGAGATTAACTAGGTGCGTGTCCTTTGTTTTATTGCTACAATAACATCCATTAACACCTTCATCAATTACCAGAATATACAATTATTGTACCGAATAGTGAACACCTGTTGAAAACTCAAGATTGTCATCAGTTTCCTTTAATCTTCAATCTATATGCATAAACATGATAAATGAGACAATACACTATAAAAATGATGAAAAATATTCACATTTTAATTATGTTTTCCTCTTGTTTGATTCCAGTTCTTAATTTGTATTTCACAATTTGTGTATGTATTTTCTGGACAATTATGCACAAATAATGCATTTTGCAAGTGAAGTATATATTGTACAAAAATAGTTTTAAAAACAAATAAAAAGACAAAATATATTATTGTTCTAAAACACAAGTAAAAGTAATACCATAAAACGACAGGGTAAAGGTAATACTTCCTTTGATACCTTATAAAATATCATGTAAATAAATGTAGCAACTGAATTTTATTTTTCCCCTATCAAAATTAACTTTCCTGTCGTTGAAATTGTTTTCTTTTGCATATTTTTTTAATATTTATTTCGAATAAGTAATATAAATAAAAAAATGTTTTCTTGTCGCTAAATAGTTTCTTGTTGCTAATACATTTGTATTATTATTCTTGTCGCTTCTTGACGCTTTTTGTCTCTACAATTCTTTTTGTCTCTAATTAGTGAGACCACGCATGGGCATTAATACATAAACAATCCGCGACTTGCGATTTGGGACAAGAACGTTTATTAAATGATATGATGGTTCTGCATTTCTTTATGAGAGTACAGTATTAAATATCAGTTTCATAACGGTAAAATATAGAAATACTCCTCTTCAGTTCTTGTGACAGAAATAGAATTATCGATCGGCTTTCAGAGAACTCTCGCAGTTATCAAAATTTGGGAATTCCCTCTGACGTGTTTCTAAATTTATAAAAACACTAAATATAAATACTGTTTAATTCTGATTTTCCGTATTGTTACAAACACGCATATAAGTCAAGGAAAATATCACACATGAAGATTATGAGTAAAACATTACAAGAAAGTTGTTTATGTTCAATTGTTTTGCTTGTTTTTACCTTTTAAAGCAAGACAATCATAAGAATCTGAGATGTTGCTGAATGTTTAGAATAAAACGAATGACGTGAGGGAGTGTATCATAGGGTCAACGGTAAAAGTCTACAGATTGCTTGACAGCAATCGTATCCCAAAAAATGTATAAACAAGTGATATCAATCATTAGAATGAAGTTCTCAAAGAATTATGAGTAAGGCCACAATTAAAAAAAAAATTGGTTTGCCCAAACCCTACCCAAAGGTTGAGACAGTGGGTAGGTAGGTAGGCATTTTTTATTTTTTTTTCAAAAAGGGAAATTGAAGTATCGGGTGTTTATTAGTCTTCATGCCTATCTGATTAAAAAAAAACTTCTTCAAATCAGGACAATAAAAGAATTTGCGTAGGCAGCTTTTTTCTGGGTAGGTAGCATTTGGGCAAACAAACCTATTTTTTATTATGGCCTAAAGGATTGATGATTTATACTTCTATTTTCCCTTTAATATTATATTTTACAGTATTCTGAATTCAATTTTGGTACTTGTTCCGTACTTCTTGTTGTTAGTTTCACACAATAGTGGAAGGTAGCTACTTTTATAAAGTTTTTCTTCAATACTTTTAACTTCACAATGTCAAACCTTGTCCAAGTATGGAGATGTTTTTAGATTTTCATGCTGAAGTGCCTTACCTATCTGTTGAATTTATCATGTATGAAGGGAAAACTGTAAATTTAGAAATTGTTGCAATGTTTTTATTATTGAGAAAAAGCGACATGGTTAAAATGAATTGTTTTATATGAATAAAACAGGATATTTCTCAATATCGCAAAAATAAAAATCGCCTTTTAGTCAAATATTACAAAATTGCAATAATAAATGCATGCAATAATTTCTGAATTTACAGTAATAGTTTGTCTACATCTACTTGAGATATGACAAAATTTAAAAAAAATGCATTTATTTAATATGGAAAATGACACAACATTTCTGCTTTTCTTTGTTCTTTTTTAATTGAAATGTACTGTTGGTTTTCCCGTTTGAATGGTTTTACACTAGTAATTTTGGGGCCCTTTATAGCTTGTTGTTCGGTGTGAGCCAAGGCTCCGTGTTGAAGGCCGTACTTTAACCTATAATTGTTTACTTTTTAAATTGTTACTTGGATGGAGAGTTGTCTCATTGGCACTCACACCACATCTTCCTATATCTATGTACTGTTCAGCAGAACTTTTACTGTAATATTACCTAGGGTTGACCTCTATATGGTAGTTACTAGAGATAGTTGATATTTCAATCTTTTTATTTGATGGTGTAGTGAAGGTGTGGTTTTCTATCCTCAGTTTCTCCACCCCAGAGCCATACATCTCTCTCAGGAGACACATGATTCTGGTCTTTTTCCCTGCACCAGATGGTCCATATACCAATAAATGAGGAAAATCTCCTCCTTGTACCTGAAAAAAGAGATAGTATTTGGAATTAAAAACTTCATGTACCAACATTTGTTTTTTGGTGGGGCGCGATGCTACATGTAGGATGAAGTAATGTGTCTAGTATTTTTTTTAGTAGTCATCTCTATATATATTTCACCCTATTCTGCCCTGCCTTTCTTTTATTAGTTTATGCACTCTTTTCTTTACATACATTATACATTTGTAAGTTGATCCTACCTGGAAGAGCAAGTCATTCTTCTACTAACTTATTGACCATATCAACTTTGTGTTTACTTGGATTCAAACTCTGGACCTCTGTGTTACAAGGCAGTATTAAGTGCTGACTAAGTATCTACCACATTTTCTAAGGGAAGCAATCAGGTCACACTTCCCCAACCTCAAGAGTAATCATACCATTATGAGGCCACATTTAAAAGAATGTCTGTTTCCCCTCCTAGGGTCTACCCTTTGTAAACAGACCAGGCAGGCAGGTAATTTTTTTTTCCAACTGGATGTCATGGATGGTTGGACTTGTCCACTGGAGGCCACGTACATGTATCAGTTGTACATGTAAGTGCTCAATTTGAGTGTATTTATTTAGATTATCAATCCTTTTGCTTTCAAGCACTATTCAAAATATGCACATTAAGTGCATAAAACTAATGTAGCATTAAAGTGTATATTTACTGCTTTCTGTTTTGACAGTTATTAAAGCTTTTATTAATAACATATTAATACATGTAAAATTTGACATTATAAGGGATGCACCACCTTCAAATGACAAAAACAATAATCAGACTAATAGTAATGCACAAAATGCATTTGACATCCTAATGAGAAAAGCTAATACTCAGGCAAACTCGAAAGTGCCTTCCAAACTTGATGAAACAGCAGCAAGATTTACTGGTAAATACATGTATGTTAAAATTATATAAGGTAAAAATTTTCTTTTATTTTCTTGAAGGCTTGAGATGGTGTATGGTTCATGTCATTATAAATTAACCTGCCCCACACCAAACTCAACACCATTTTCCAGGCCAAAAGTTTGGGATGTAGATAGAAATTGAGTTGGTGTGGGGCAGGTTTATTTATAATGACATGAACCATACACCATCTCAAGCCTTCAAGAAAATAAAGAAAATTCTTACCTTAAATAATTTTAACATACATGTATTTACCAGTAAATCTTGCTGCTGTTTCATCAAGTTTGGAAGGCACTTTCCAGTTTGCCTGAGTATTAGCTTTTCTCATTATTAGGACGTCAAATGCATTTTGTGCATTACTATTACCATGATTACTGTAGTCTGATTATTGAATTGTCATTTGAAGGTGGTGCGTCCCTTATAATGTCAAATTGGACGTATTTGAGTCTCTTGTCAAAATCATGAACAACTCATATTTCTTCAGCAAAATCGGGCTCAAAAGTCACACCGTTAGCCATCTTATCAGACACAGAAACTGTCACTTCATCTCATTTATTTATGTTGTGACCATCATCTGTAGTTAAATCGTTCAACACGTTGTTCCATGTGCACCTTTTTGAAAAGCTGTATAATTTATTTACCACAATGGGTAACACCTTTGACCCGTCCTTGTACTTAATTCGTACAGAAGACGACAATGCGATCTTGTCCCCCATTTTTCAAGCAGACAGTTTACCCTCGATACATTCCGCTAAATTGATAGATAACTTGAGAGAGTTCCGGGAAGACTTCCGGTAATATCAAAACCAATGTCGGAATGGAAACGAACTATTTTCAGGAATAAAAAAAAATCCGATTTTTTGGGGGCAAATAATTTTTTGACTCGGGGGCTTATTTTTTACCTGGTGGGGGCGAGGGGAAACAATCATGTTTTTTATTTTGGCCTGACACTTACAACACTTACATTGTATATGTACCCTAGCTAGAATTCAGCGCTTCCCAGCATATTTCGAACTATTGTTGGGTAAAATTAGAAAATTAGCGAGAATTAAAGTTTCAAACAGAAACCTACTAAATTCACCCTGACAACAATCTACAATTACTAGTGACTGACTGGCTCAATATCTTTAATTGTTTTTCCATAGGCGATAATGGTAACGTTTTTTCCTGTAGCTCAGTCCATATCGTAAACTTGGATATGTATGATAGCTCGTTTCGAAGCTGTGACATTTTCACATATGTGATTAAATTTTCGGGGTACGAAGTGAGATTACTTTTTCCGTAAATTAGCAAACCCCGAACATCCTTTTGTGATGCGGCTCCTTGTGGTAAAATATCCCCTTTTTAACACAATAAGTTCTTTGAAAATTTAATACTTTGAACACATTCAATAGCTCCATAGTTTTTACACATTTATTCTATGTTCCTCTACTTTCTTAATCACCACAAATAATTAAGTTCAGTCATTTGTTAAAAATAGAAACATGTCCAATATCACTACACAGAGATTTTTTCTTTACACGTGACTTTTGAGTTCCTCATTTCAAGGCGCATTAGGATGTTGTCCCATATTGCAATCCATAGTTCTGATTTTTCCAAATATTTTTATGTGATCTTCATCGGTATGACATTCTGAATAAATCTGTGTATTTTTGTCCATTTCTGAAAAAAAATAAAGTTGTTTCAGCACTATAAGACAATGACACTTTTATCGCTATATTTATTTATTTTGAATACAAAGTGTATGCATAATTAATTTCTTACAGTATACCTTCACTAGTCAAAAGAAGGACAAAACATCTGAATGTAACCTTAAATTACAACACACAGACCCTGTTGGCATTCAATAAAATTTTCTGGTGCCTAAAAGTGCATTTGACAGAGAAATTATGCAAAAATGAAGATTTCATAAAAAAAACACCAAAATACTAAATTATTCTAGCCAGTGGAAACCTGGTATTTTATACTGTAGAAACCACTATAAACTACTGTAAAAGTCATTTGAATCATATAATTAGAGTGCAATGAAGTGCAAATTTTCAAAACTTGTTCTTTCACATAATTGTATTTGAGAAAAAATGTTTTTTACATGTATTTCAGTGAAAATCTTTTATCAGTGAGATATCGGCAAGAGGTTTTAAAGGAAACGTTGTGACATCACACGTAATATGGCGTCATTAAATAACGACATATCAAAATAATGCTAATTATAGTTTGCAGTGTTACATGAGGAACAGTTGCCGCAAGGTTTAACTTGAAATATGGAGTCGAAAAGATCAGTAACCAAGCATTTTCATTTAATGCCAAGACCATAGCAACAGTTTTCATATCAGTATATTTTTAACATACCGACTGTAATTTGAATTGCATAAATACCATAAATAAACAATTTAGAGCTTGCCAAATAAAACAAAATGCCTACCAGTTATTCAGGACCTTTTAAAACCTCTAGTTTGTCATCTCAGGTTAAAAAGTAATGATATGTCTGGAACTGAAATAAGACAAAAAAATTACTCAGGCTGTGTTATTATTTGGTTTAAATACATAAGTATTATTGAGAGAGCAAAAATCAAATTCTTGAACGTTATATCGCAAAGAAAGAAAAATGCTTCTCCCTTGTGGCTTATCAACCTTCATTTAAATCTTTTATATTAGAAGCAACGAGTGGTAGCTAACTAACTTAATAGTTGAAAAGGTGCAGCAATATTGTTTTCGAAAGGTTTGTTGACCCTCCCCCTTTTTCACTGAGAAAAGACAATATCTTGTGATTTGCTAGTGTGCATTACAAATAATAATTCATGATTTCTTTAATACATGTACATGTTTGTCTGTTTATTAACTGCATATGATATCTACTGACTGACCATGGGTCAAATTATTGGATAAAAGCACATGATGATGATGTATTTCACTTTACTCGTATGGAGTGTGTTATCTCCCTTGATTATCAGTTATTCCTGTAAACCGGAGTGATAATTACATAACAAAGACTGTATTGTGTCATGTTTACTTACAGATAAAACTATTATGTTAGTTCATGCCTTTTTCAATTCATAAACAAATTCCTTTCGGATCTCTCAGGGGTGTAAACAAAGTTAGAGTTGTGCCTAAAAAAAGTGTTCAGCCCCGTGCCTGCAATGCTTTCTAAAAGCGAAAAATTCATTGAGTATCTGCTGGTATTTATCTATAATGGTTATCTGAAATCATCTGGGATATCTAGGTATAAATAAAAAAATACTTACCATCATTTTCACAATTTTCCCGGGTGTACAAGGTGAAATCATCCATAGATCACTCTGGAAACTTCTGATTTATCTTTTTGTAAATTGGCTCAATATCTTTAATTGTTTTTCCATAGGCGATAATGGTAACGTTTTTTCCTGTAGCTCAGTCCATATCGTAAACTTGGATATGTACATGTATGATAGCTCGTTTCGAAGCTGTGACATTTTCACATATGTGATTAAATTTTCGGGGTACGAAGTGAGATTACTTTTTCCGTAAATTAGCAAACCCCGAACATCCTTTTGTGATGCGGCTCCTTGTGGTAAAATATCCCCTTTTTAACACAATAAGTTCTTTGAAAATTTGATACTTTGAACACATTCAATAGCTCCATAGTTTTTACACATTTATTCTATGTTCCTCTACTTTCTTAATCACCACAAATAATTAAGTTCAGTCATTTGTTAAAAATAGAAACATGTCCAATATCACTACACAGAGATTTTTTCTTTACACATGACTTTTGAGTTCCTCATTTCAAGGCGCATTAGGGATGTTGTCCCGACTGAAGGATGTACAGACAAAGGTCAAACAATATGTTCCTGTTCTGCGAAGAACCTTCAAGTTATGATGGCAAGGTCTCCTACAAATTAGAAAAATCCACAACAATCTCCTAACACCCCTAACTTACGCACTAAGAAATTCATATTGCATATATAATATGAGTTTATAAATCTAAAGTTTCAAAGCTGCAGCCTTAAAAACAGAAGCTGAAGATCATGTGAACATTTTATTTTATTCTATGTTCCTATGCAAACCAATCTACAATCAAAACACCAGCACTTTTTGTAAAATGATCTACATGTACATTGTACATATGTATAGCAATATCAGGTAATAAATATCTCAACAAATCCTTGAAAGACATTGTGCTGGTAGTTGTGACAAAAAGAAATACAAAAACATCACAAAAATAAATAACCCTTTTTTGTAGATCGTCAATGTGTCTAAGCCAATGTACATGGTTTCAATATATAATGTGAAATAAATCTGGTTCACTTAAGAATGACTTTAACCATGTTAACACTCCATAACACCAGCCCCGACAAACTTGGTAAAGACGATGGAAATGTGAAGAATTGACAGATGGACGGGCGGACCAACGGAACATAGTGAAACAAGACAGATAACAACAGCTCACCTTACCAACACTAGAACAAAATGTATTAGATTTTGCAAACGAAAATTTCTAATTTCTACGTGATTTTTAGGCAGTTAAGCTGCCTTATGTGAGCACCCTGGATTTGGGTCCCCCCCTGGGATTTTTTGAAAAAGTGCCATTGCTCTGATCTGGCAGGTCTGGTAGATTCTTTATAACTAATTAATTAGACATTTTTTTCACACTTTTTGTTATGTAAAACAATAATTATAAAGAAGATTACCTTAAATGATCGTCGATTTTCCCAAAACAATTGATGTTCCCCATTTGAAAAAGTGCCGATTAAAAAGTTAAGCATAGCTTTTTATCGTCTGTGCTTTTGATGGAGATGTAAGTGAACTATTATAAGAATAATTTCATTGCAGAAAATGTTTGTAATGAAGGCATTAAAAGTTGCCAAATGGCGCATGGATATTATTTTGCGGCTATCAGTGACGCCGTTGAATTGGGTGGATTCCATCTTAATAAACAGGTATATATTTAAAAGCATTGTCTTGCTTCCTGTCTGTATAAGTTTAATTTGTGAGAATACTTGATTATTTCATTTCTGATCTTAATCTTTATAGGTGAAGATATGTATTTTATTTAATTATTTAATGCAAGCTGATGTTATTTGTCATGCCAGTCGTGTCTCTCCGTCGTGTATACCCCAAAACATTACACTCGATCAGGGCCTTGGAATTTTAATCGGGACCTCATTTGAATACGTATTTATAGATTTTGTCGATGTCAATCATGTCAATTAAAGGTGAAATGCAAAGGTTTTTAAAAACTTTCTTTGTTTCATATTTTAATAAATTGTTTAAAATAAATACTAAAAAATATATTGGTAGTCGTATGTGTGTCCTCGTAATACCTACATGTATAAAACAGGTAACTTCATGGTTAATTGGGGAAAGTGCAACATGATTGTCTCCCTTTGTTCTGGAATGCTGGTGACGTCATTCGTGTCCTCTCATTATGTAAACAAACAAGCACGGCCTTGAATATGTGAACGACAATACAGTGATACACAGCTACGGACTATAGATTCACAGACGATGAAAGTGAACAGATAGACATTCCCAAGGTTAAACTATGCCAGTACAATCATACATGTATGAACCTGTAAGTCAGAGCCAGAGGATTGCTGGTGCCCTAATCGGTAACTGGATAAAGAAGCCAACATTTTCTACATCTGATGGTGAAGATGGAAACGAAATAGATCTTTAACAGCCTGCTGGCTTCAAAATCTCTCATCACATGCTCATGGTGCGTAAAGTAGATAGTAAAATAATGTTTTTAGGCATAATTTTTGTGAGTCCAAGATTACTCTGACATCCAGTGGGTGTTTTATAGGACAAGCTTGGGCCCTCAATATGACCCCAGTTTGTCTGGCAAAACAGTCGTTGGACGTCAGAGTCATCTCGGACATTTTTTTTGTAATCATAGAATAATGATGTAAATAGGTTGGTATACACAGTACATGTACATTGCAACCTTTAGCTGTTGAGGGACGGGTTGGCAACGAACATGAGAAATTGAGGGGGAGTAGGGATCGAGATGTAATTGTCAATATCCAGAAGCAATATTCCATGGGTTACACTAATGTCCTGACAATGTCCTGACAATGACCTGACAATGTCCTGACAGAAATGAAAATGCTTAATACTTTTTTATTATTGGAAGGATTTACTTGAAATTTGGAATCAAGCAAGATGAGAACTTATATTTAATAAATAAAATTTAAAAAAAATAAAAAAATATTTTTAAGAGTTAGAAAACTTGACCTGACCAACTTGACTTTGAAACTACTAATGTCCTGACCAATATGAAACGGCTAAAAATGTTTTATTATTGACAGGATAGACTTCAAATTCGATATCAAGGAAGATTAATACATTTGATACAAAAATATAAGAAAAAATAAGAAAATAAATATTTAAGAGTTAGAAAACTTGACCTGACCAACTACGTACTCCCGTGACTATTGTCCTGACCGATGTAAAATGCTAATTACTTTTTTGTAATTTGAAGGTTCGACTTCAAATTTGATGTCAGGGAAGATTCTAACATTGAATACAGAGATATAAGAAAAAATATTTAAAAAACTAATTTTAAGTGTTAGAAAACTTGACCTGACCAACTACGTATTTCCCATGACTAATGTCCTGACCAATGTAGAAAATGCCTAAAACTTTTTTATTCTTTAATGTATGGATTTCAAATTTGATGTCAAGGTAGATTATAATACTAAATATATTGATGCAAAAAAAAGATTAAAAAAGATAATTTAAAGAGTTAAAAAGTTGACCTGACCAACGTTGACACTGCTCTGACTAATGTCCTGACCGATGCAGAAAACTTTTTATTATTAAAAAAAATGACTCAAGTTCCTTACCAAGGAAGATGATAGCAATAAATATAGGAATTTATGAGAGAAAAAAAACGCTGAAATTTTTTATTTTTTTATTTTTTTGAAATGTTAGAAAACTTGACCTGACCAACTTGATAATTGTCATGATGAATGTCCTGACCGTTATAAAGATATCAATAACCTTTTTGTTATTTATTGGGATATTACCAAGTTAGGTATCAGGGAAGATTACAACACTTAGTATAAGCATGTAAAAAAAATATTTTAAACTTGACCTCACCAATGTTTACCTTGTCCTGCAATGTTCTGACTATGAAGAAAAGACAAATATTATATTACTGGTTTTTATTTCTCTATCTAAAGACAGGCCGCTAAAGACAGAATATACTAAATTCTTTAAATGAGATTGATCTTTTTTTTATTTAAACATAGTAGAGAAAGAACTTGGATGCACTTTTTATTATTCGTAATATATGTGTATAAGAAAGGTAAAAGACAGTGACATGATAAAATTATATTTCTGTGTGATTCTAACATAATTTTACTTTGAATGCTTGTAAAAACAATATATTGACATCAAAAGAAGCCCATTTCCTGTCCTTTTTTTTGTATGTTTATGTTATTTGACATGTTTAATCCCTCCTTAACTAAACAACAAAAAATGAGTGAAATAAATAAGATAATATAGTTATGTAAACACTACAATTTGTGTTAATTTTAATTAATGTATGTGTGAATAAATTTTAATTATTCATGTCACTGTCTTTGGACTTAATTGCATTCTGTTCATCTTTAAAATCCTTTCATATTAAATGTAGAAAAGGTGCATTTACTTAGTATCTACAGCATCTCTAATCACATATCACTTTTCTCAGTGATATTAAATTTAATAATATCCCTTTCAATAACAAAAAAGTTATTGAACGGTCAGGACATTCGTCATGATATAAAGGTCAAGCTGGTCAGGTCAAGTTTTCTTACATTTAAAAAAATAACAAACATTTTTTTCATAAACTTTAATTATGAATATTATAATTTCCCTTGGTAAGGATCTATAATTAAGTCAATTCTTTCAATAACAAAAAAGCAATTAACATTTTCTACATTGATCAGGACATTAGTCAGTGCAGAGTCGACGCTGGTCAGGTCAAGTTTTCTAACACTTAAAATAAGTTTTTTTAATATTTTTTCTTATATCTCTGTATTCAATGATAGAATCTTCCCCCTGACATCAAATTTGAAGTCGAACCTTCAAATAACAGAAAAGTAATTAGCATTTTACATCGGTCAGGACATTAGTCACGGGAGTACGTAGTTGGTCAGGTCAAGTTTTCTAACTCTTGAAAATATTTATTTTCTTATTTTTTCTTATATTTTTGTACCAAATGTATTAATCTTCCTTGGTATCGAATTTGAAGTCTATCCTGTCAATAATAAAACATTTTTTAGCCGTTTCATATCGGTCAGGACATTTGTAGTTTCAAAGTCAAGTTGGTCAGGTCAAGTTTTCTAACTCTTAAAAATATTTTTTTATTTTTTTAAAATTTTATTTATTAAATATAAGTTCTCATCTTGCTTGATTCCAAATTTCAAGTAAATCCTTCCAATAATAAAAAAAGTATTAAGCATTTTCATTTCTGTCAGGACATTGTCAGGTCATTGTCAGGACATTGTCAGGACATTAGTGTAACCCATATTCCATCAATTCATAAATCTTACCAATTTCTTCAAATGAGCAGCTTGCTCTTTGTGAAAGTCAAGCTTATGCAGAGAAGTTGGACGGTGTTTGTCAACCCAAAGACTCATTTTTAAACCTCTTAGATTTCTGTTTTCTTTTTCAAGTTTAACCCGCGCAATATTCTGGGTGTAAAAGATTAATTTGAGCAAACGTAAGTTGTATGATTTTAAAAACGCATAAGCGATCTCAAGAAATAACTGTAAACATAAAACAATGTCCGAATAAATATGAAAGTATTCCGGATAATAGAGGATCTCCTGTCAATGTTTAGCAGGATATACTGTTCCCAGGTTTTAGCATTTGTCGAATAAATAAATTAAAAAAATATGATATTAAATAAATTTGTTAACACAGAAAACAGAGTCATAAAACAGCGAAACGCAATATAGGTTAGTGACCATAACCTAGAAGTTGAAATGGGAAGATATAAAAAGGCAGTGGCTATTTGACCGGCACCGGCAAAATAGCAAATTTGCTATTTAGCCGGCACTGAATAAAACTGTTCATTTATGTGATTTATAGCAGAGAATAAAAAAGCTTAATAATAATTTAAAATAACTTATTCACAATATCAAGCATTTAAAATACTGTACAATCAAAAATAAAATATTGAAGATGTTCATAAATAAATAATTCATAACTTTATAACATTAATTAAAAGCATGAAATCACATTTGTATATACATTACTAAATATATTTTTTTCTAAAATATTTATTAAAAAGATGCACATCTGTGTAAAATCTATGGTTTAAAGATCCTGCTACGCTATAAAAATAGTACTATGTAAAACTACGTACATCATAAAAAAGACAATATTAAAAGTTGTTTTCTACGAATTTCAAAAAGACACATGATTTCACATTTGCAATTGATACAAAACCAAATCTTTGCCTTTGGAAATTGTTTCAGTCTAGCACAAGATAAAAGTTGCCACTGCAAACAGGAACTAAACACATTACACTGAGTGAGGAAATTTCTTAAAGCACGAAATACAGGGAGACACAAATTATGTCACAGCAAATGGCTAGTCTTTCATCCGAAGCTACTGGTGGTGAATACCAAAAAGAGATTAGATGTTATTCAGAGCATTTCAAATTTTTGGAGTCCCGACCTCTATGGTTCTTGAAGTTCTAATGTCTTTTTGGTATTTAAGGTGGTACCCAACACATTCGCAACTTTTAATATTGTCTTTTTTATGATGAACATAGTTTTACATAACACTATTTTTATAGCGTGGCAGGATATTTAGACCATAGATTTTACACAGATTTGGACATCTTTTTCATAAATATTTTAGAAAAAATTATATTTAGTAATGCATATACAAATGCGTTTTCATGCTTTGAACTAATATTATAAAGTTATAAATTATTTATTTATAAACATCTTCAATATTTTATTTTTGATTGTTCTGTATGTTTAATGCTTGATATTGTGATAAAATGATTTTAAATTATTATTAAGCTTTTTTACTCTCTACTAAATCACATCAATGAACAGTTTTATTCAGTGCCGGCTAAATAGCAAATTTGCTATTTTGCCGGTGCCGGTCAAATAGCAAATCTACTATTTAGCCGGTGCCGGTCAAATAGCCACTGCCATATAAAAATGTACCCAGAGATCAAAGGTTATGTAAACTTTGTAATAAAATTGATGATGAATACCATTTTTTACTATACTGCAAACTAAACTCAACTTTAAGAGATTACTTATTTTTTAAAGATTAATAATTTAAATCCTGATTTTACAAATTATCAACCACTTTTAAAGCTAAAACAACTTTTAAATCCTAAATCTGAGCTTTTGACAGAAATTGGTGACTTTATAAAGCAATCATTAAAATTGCGAAAATGAGGTCCATGTCCATCAAAGGCTACATTAATTACCATTTATAACTATGTTTTTTTTATGTTTATATTTGGAATTCTTCACTGTCTGTATTAAATGTTGTATTTGTGTTTGCTTGACCCATATGGGTGTATTTTTGCAAATAAATTGATATAATTAAAGATACCAAGGATTTGTATAGTTAGATCTAACTATACAAATCCTTGAAGATACAAACAAAATTAGTTTGAAGAAAAGGGGGTTAAAAATGCCCTTTCCCAAAGTGCATATGCCTATGACACAAATGAGCATCTACATTCATCGTATGAAAAATACACTAGATCTCTTTCTCACTAATTCACCAAGTCTAGTTCAGAGGGTAGATGTCCTCCCGGGTATATCAGACCATGACATATGGTCTTCACAGAGTTTGACATGAATGGGCATGAATACCATCAAATTTAAGGAACAAGAAATTTAAGACCCATACCACATTATAAGAAAGCAAATTGGGAAGGTTTCAAAGAAGACCTTACAGCACTACATAAACAACTGAGTCAAATGTATAAATCTAAAATCATAAATGCAAATGACATGTGGGTATATATAGAATAAAAAATGCTCTGCTCAAAGGAATAAAAGATCATATGCCACAAAAAATCCAAGAAGAAAAATAAACACCCATGGATAAATAGTAATCTAAAAAAAGCTGACAAAAAGACAACAACGACTCTACAAAAGAATGAAGAAATCACAAGATCCTAAAGTCAAAGAAGAATATAAAGCCCTAAAGAAAGATGTACACAGAAAACAACGTAATGCGTATTGGCAATACATCGAAGATATTATCACTCCTCAAAACGATGAGAAACCATTTGAGGGATCGAAGAAATTCTGGTCTTTTGTTAAACATATAGGGAAAGAAATGATTGGCATAACAGTACTTATGAAAGAAGGAAACTGTTCACTGAACCAGCGGAAAAAGTTAACAACATCCTTAATGCACAATTTCAATCTGCATTCTCTGACACTTTCACAAAAGATCAATGTATATCATCTAAGCGAATGAAAACTAAGAATACATCACCAACTATGAAAAACATAACCATAACAACAGAGGGCATAGACAAACTACTGAAAAACTTGAACCCAAACAAATCACCAGGTCCGGATGGAATATCACCTAGAATCCTCAAAAAACTACACAGTGAGACAGCACCTCTCCTATAGTTATTGTTTTCAAAATCCCTAGATACTGGAGTGGTTCCAGATGACTGGCGTTCAGCTAACGTGTCTCCGGTCTACAAGAAGGGCCAAAAGTATACTGCTTCAAACTACAGACCAATCTCACTCAATTTGCTGTAAAGTATTGGAACATATAATTGTATCATCAATTATGACCCATGGTGAAAACAACAAAATTCTTTACAAATTTCAACATGGTTTCAGGAAAGGCAGGTCCTGTGAAACTCAGCTCATCGAATTTATTGACGACCTAGCTAATAACATGAACATGGGACAACAAACAGATGTGCTGATAATGTACTTTGCTAAGGCCTTTGATAAGGTCAACCACAGTTTACTAGTAAACAAACTACATACTTACGGAATAAAAGGCAACACAAACAGGTGGATAAAAAACATGCTGAGTGGAAGAACACAAACTGTTGTACTAGAAGGATGCAATTCAACATCAGTCCCTGTTGACTTAGGAGTACCACGGGGCTCAGTCCTTCTATACTACATCAACGATCTGCAAGAAGATTTAAATGCTACAGTTCGCCTGTTTGCAGATGATACCATCGTCTACCTGACAATAACATCAAAAGACAGTGGAACATTTTTACAAGAAGACCTTGATAAATTAGCTGAATGGGAACAATTATGGTGCATGAAATTCCACCCCGACAAATGTAACATATTGAGGGTAACAAACAAGAAAACACCAATTCAAACTTCATACAACCTCCATGGTCATAATTTGGAAGAAGTGCAGGCAGTCAAATATTTTGGTCTCACCATTCAAAACAACCTAAAATGGGATCAACACATGCATACAACAGATAACTGACAAAGCAAATAAAACACTCGGATTCCTGAGGAGAAACATCAGAATATCATCAACAAAATTAAAAAGCCAAGCTAATATTGGACTAGTAAGACCACAATTAGAATATGCCGCATCTGTTTGGGACCCAGCAACAAAAGAATCAATCTACAAAATAGAACAGATACAAAGAAGAGCTGCAGGATACGTGACAAATAAGTACAAACCTACTGCAAGTGTCACAGAAATGATAGACCACCTAAAATGGAAACCACTGCAACAACGAAGAAAGGAAACCAGACTAGCGATGTTCTATAAAATAGAGAATAATATGGTATCAATAGAGAAAGAAGGACGAATCACACCATCAGTAAGAAAAGGGATAAATATACATTCTAAGGCATACCAAGTACCGCACTCACGTATTGATGCACACAAGACATCATACTTACCACAGACTATAAGACAGAAACAGAAACAAATGTATCCGTATCGCATTAGATCCGACTGAATGAAACCAAGCTGTGTTTTCCAATAGTGTCATGTCTATGCGAGTCTGAGACTACTTTAACACTGTTTTATAGTAGTCACATTGTGACTCAGTATGCAGTTGCGGTTCCAGGGGTTCAGAGGTTTGAGCCACCTTTTTTTTCGATTACTGCTTTTGAATAGGAACATATGGTTGCCCCCTCCCCACAGGCACATTTGTCTCTGAAAAAAAACTTATATATACAATAATATAACACTAGGATTTTTTTTTCTGAGATAAGTGCCTGTGTCCCTCACCACACACACACACACAGCTATCCCGGATTGGAAGCCGTTTTTTAAAAAAAAATGGCCTGGATCCTCCCCTGTCAGTATTGCATTATACTGTGTCACAGTCTAACAGACGTATATTTAAAGAAACTATGTTTTAACAATATTATACAAATATAGCCTTTGTATGAGGTCGATACAAGGATATATTGACCTGAAAGAAGTATATTGACTGAGGACGAAGTCCGAGGTCGATATACTTCTTTGGGTCGATATATCCTTGTATCGACCTCATACAAAGGCTATATTTGTATAATATTGTTAAAACATATTAATTTCCGACCATATTTGTATCAAAATCGTCATTTAGTTTTGTTGGAATTTTATAGATATTACATTTTCTCCTTGACAATAACAACATATTAGTTGTTATTTCATTTACTACTTTTTTTATATCTTATATATTCGAAGATTTTTTTCGTCAAATAATCGATCACAGATATTATGTGTTTCAAAACGTTAAACAATATCCTGAAATTCATTACATGACGTCACAAAGTATATCGGTTTTTAGATATTCTAAAAATAACCGTGCGATATGCGTTTTGCAGGTCAATATGTTTTTTGCTATCCGCCGTTTTCTCTCTACCTTCGAAAATATAGTTTAACATGTGACTATCCTTAAACGAATCAAATTTGTTAAAATATACGAATTAATAATATGATAGTATATAGTCTCGGTTGATAGCATTACAACTTTAAATCATTGGTTTTTAAATCGGACATATATTTCGTTTGACACAATCTATATCTAAACCGACTTAATAAATATGGATAAGGGATCACCAAATCCACAGTCGCAGCCTCAACAACAGTACGGCCAACCTCCACAGCAGTATGGTCAGCCTCCACAACAGTATGGTCAGCCTCCACAACAGTATGGTCAGCCTCCACAGCAGTATGGTCAACCGCCACAGCAGCATGGTCAACCTCCACAGCAGTATGGTCAACCGCCACAGCAGCATGGCCAACCGCCACAGCAGTATGGTCAACAACCCCAACAGCATGTCCAACCTCCAAACCAGTACGGCCAGCCTCCACCAGGTAAACAGTCAGCTTTTATATGTTATTTTTGTTTAATTTTCGAACAATTTTCTACATTAATGTCAATAGAATTGTATATTGGTTCGTTTTCCGTTTTATTAAACGTGTACTACTATAACGACAGTAAATTGTTGAAAGGTGGAAAAAGGACATGAATTTAGAATTTTATCTACTAGTATACGCTTTATTAAAGGTATTAAGTCGGTCGACATGAAGTTTAGTTAAATGTTAAAATTTTAAATAACTGTTCACCCAAGACTTTTATATGAAAATATTATAGTTGACACTGTACACAAAACAATATATCATATGGTTCCAGGTCGTTCTTCCTTCAATAATGACCCAAAACCTGTACCACATAGCCAGCGATACAATGCCCCGAAAAAAACCAAATGTTAAACATTTTAAAAGAGAAAACTAACGGCTTCATTTGTATACAAAACAATGAACAAAAAAAATAATATGATATAAAGAATCAAAGTGAATAAACTGTGTCTCTTTAACGAAAAAAACAACCACACAAAAGCTAAAGCGCGATTGAGATCCACACTGACCAAACTTAAACTTTTGTCTTTACAATATTTAAAGAGAACACAAATGACTGAACAGCGAACGTCATAATGAGTTAAACCTTCAAATTAAGTAAACCACCATTGATAACAATAATTATGATATATGGTTATAAAAGAATGTAAAATTTCTGACTACAAAGAAATGAAATTGTATGAGTTATATTTTTTAAATCCATTACTTTGCATTAGGAAAAAATGTTTGTCGAACAAGAAGTCAAACAAGAAGCACTAATTGGCTAAACTTAGTACACATGTTCCCTATGATATATGATCTTTCCAATCTAATTAAAATATTGATCTCTGATTACGTTATTAAAATATTGATCTAATCAGAGATCAATATTTTAATTAGATTGATGATCTTTCTAATTTTAATGCCAAATTAGCGGAGATTTTACCCAAATTTCACGGTTCACTGGACATAGAAAATTATAGTGTGGGTGCATCCGTGTACTTGGGACATATTTTGAATACAGGTATTATACCTGAAAATTGGACTTCTGGTATTATTAAACCAGTTTTCAAAAACAAGGGTTGTAAAATTGATCCTGATAACTATAGAGCAATTACGCTCATCAGTTGCCTTGGGAAACTTTTCACATGCATTTTAAATACTAGACTGAATATTTTTTCTAATGAACTGAATATTATATCTGAGAACCAGACTGGATTCCGTAAGGGATATTCTACACAAGATAATATTTTTGTATTACATGCACTTATTGAACTGTATTTTTCTTTTGGGAAGAAACTCTTTTGTACATTTGTGGATTTTAGAAAGGCATTCGATACTGTTTGGCGTACAGGGCTGTGGAAAAAATTACAAAAAAGTGAAATCAAAGGGAAATGTTTTAAAGTTGTGTATAATATGTACAGTGGCATTAAGTCTTGTGTTCAATTTAATGACTCTCAGTCAGAATTCTTTCCATGTCTAACAGGTGTTAGACAGGGGACCTGTTAGACAGGGGGAGAATTTATCACCTTTTCTCTTCTCGATCTTTTTAAATGATCTTGAAGACTATTTTTGTCAGCTTGATGGACTTCCCTTAGAATTAGTTAAAGAGAAACTTGAAAGTGAATTACATATTTTTTATAAAATTTTCATTGTATTATATGCTGATGACACAGTTATCTTAGCAGAGAGTAAAGATAGTTTACAAAAAGCACTTGATGTATTTCAGTCTTATTGTTCATTGTGGAAACTACAAGTAAATGTAAATAAAACCAAGGTTATCATCTTTTCTAAAAGAAAAGTAAACCACAATTTAAGTTTTACATTACAAGGTCATATTCTTGATATTGTAGATACATACCCTTACCTAGGTGTTATATTTAAATATAATGGTACATTTATTGAGACAAAAAAAAACCTTGTAGAACAAGCAGAAAAGGCAATGTTTTGTGTTTATAAACTTATCAGAAATGAGTCTATACCTGTTGATATCCAATTAAAGCTTTTTGATTCGATGATAGAACCAATTTTATTGTATGGTTCAGAAATCTGGGGATAGTACGAAAACCTCAAAACTATTGAGCAAATCCATTTGAAGTTTTGTAAAAGAGTACTCAAAGTAAGGAACACTACGCCAAATTTTATGGTTTTAGGTGAGCTTGGGAGATTTCCCCTCGAAATTAAAGTTAAACTTAGAATGGTATCATTCTGGACAAGACTTGTACAAAATGATACTAAACTAAGTAGTATTTTATATCAACTGATGTTATCCTTACAAAGTAAAACTAAAAATACCTTCAAATGGATTAAATATGTAGAAACTATTTTTGATGAAGTTGGGATGAGTTACATTTTTAGCTCACCTGGCCTAAAAGGCCATGTGAGCTTTTCTCATCACTTGGCGTCCGTCGTCGTCGTCGTCTGTCGTCGTTAACAATTTTTCAAACATCTTCTCCTCTGAAACTACTGAATGGATTTGAATGAAACTTAGCATGATTGTTCCTTAGATTATCCTGCACAAAGTGTGTGCTTTGATTTATGATCCGTCAAAAAACATGGCCGCCGTTACTTAAAATAGAACATAGGGGTCAAATGCAGTTTTGGCTTATATCTCAAAAACAAAAGCATTTAGAGCAAATCTGACATGTGGTAAAAATGTTCATTAGGTCAATATCTATCAGCCCTGAAATTTTCAGATGAATCAAACAACCAATTGTTGGGTTGCTGCCACTTAATTGGTAATTTTAAGGAAATTTTGCAGTTTTTGGTCATTATCTTGAATATTATTATAGATAAAGATAAACTGTAAACACCAAAAATGATCAGCAAAGTAAGATCTACAAATAAGTTAATATGACCAAAATTGTCAATTGACCCCTTGAGGGGTTATTGTCCTTTAATGACAATTTTTCACAATTTGTTCATCATATTTGCTAACTTTAAAAAATCTTCTCCTCTAAAACTACTCAACTAAATTCAACCAAACTTCAACTGAATGATCAGTAGGGTGTATAAAATAAAGTTTGTGCTTTATTTTCTATTTCGTCAAAAAACATGGCCGTCATGGCTAAAAAAAGATCACAGGGTAAAATGCAGTTTTTGGCTTATATCTCAAAAACTCCAGCATTTAGAGCAAATAAGACAATATGTTAAAGTATTTATTAGCTCAAGGTCTACCTGTCCTGTAATTTTCAGATGAATTGGGTAACTGGTTTTTCAGGTATAATGCCCCTGAATTGATGATTTTAAAGAAATTTTGCAGTTTTTGGTTATTATCTTGAATACTATTATAGATACAGATCAACTGAACATTTAAATAAATTGAAAAGCCAAAATAATCACTGATGAGAGATTTAACCAAAAAAATTAAGGTGAGCGATTCAGGCTCTTGAGAGCCTCTTGTTAAAAACCAGTATGCATTTTGTGATAAAATTGTTGTGAAGCAAATTTTATGTGATCAGTTTATACAAAAGTGGTATAGTGATATACAAAGTTCCTCCCGTGGCCTCTTTTATTCGATGTTCAAAAAACAGTTTTGTTTGGAAAATTACTTATTGAGACTTAGTGAGTTTAATCGAACGTGGTTAACCAAACTGCGTACATCTAATTTACATTTACCTATAGAAACTGGTCGTTGGTTCAATATCCCAAGGGAAGAAAGAACATGTAACTTATGTACAAATGGTATTGGAGATGAATTCCATATTATGTTTATATGTAAAAATGAAAATATTGTTTTATTAAGAAACAAGTACATACCTATGTACTACACAGCTCACCCGAGCATTATCAAGTTTGAAGGTTTACTCTCTTATTGTAATACTGAACTATACAAAAAGCTATCATTGTTCATCAGAAAAGTTAATGTATTTCTTTGATTTATGTCATATCGATCCATATATATTGTATATCTTTTTCTTTATAATCATTCTCTCTGTTTGGTTCTAATGAGCTGTATATATTGATTTAAATATGTTTAATCGTTCTTCTGTCATGTTGTTTGCATATATTGTATTATATATTTGACCTCATGTTACACGTTTATATGTGTCTGAGTGTTTTCTAATAAATCGTTAAATCGTTAAATCGGGACACATTCTTGTTTTAATTAGATGGACATTTAGACTAAACAATAAAGAACAGTTCACTTTTACTCTGCTCAAATAAGAAAAAGAAAATGCCTACCTACCTACCTACCCAACCACTGTCTTTAACTTTGATAAGGAATTGAGCAAACCTACATCATTTTTAAGTGTGGCCTGGTCATCTTCTTAATTGATATTTTTTACCGAAAAAAAGGTACGAAAATGCAAACACTGTATTTCTAAAATAGAACTAAATATCCCAAATGCCATATACCTCAGAATTGGAAAAACATATGCACATATTCCGTTATAACATTATAGATAAAATATATTTTTTAAATAAGGAGATGGTATAATGGCAAATGAGAAAATAATGCATCACAAACCAAAAGACGAGAAGCTGATTGTACGGTATGGGATTTGCTCATTGCCGTAGCGTCATGATTAACTATAATTGTGTTCATCATCCCTCATAGTCGAAGACCTCATTGTGACATACATTTTATGTACATGCTTGCCATCCTTTGGTAACTGTTGGTTATTGCTCATTGTCGAAGGCCTCATGGTGACCTATAGTTGCGTACATCATTGTCATTATTAGTATCTGTTGATTACTGCTCATTGACAATTATACCACATTTCCTTATTTTTATATTGAACTTTCATTGTTTCATTACAAGATTTCAAGATTTCAAGATTTTATTGTACACTCTGACAGTTTACACGGTTACAAGAGGCAGATATACATAATATACAGCTTGACAGAAGTGGTATAAGATTTGTATAATAACAGAATAAAATTGAAATAAACATATATACAGGTCAATTGAATATAGGTCATCAAACACACCGTAACATACGGTTGTTTGACACGTGATTTAAACGATCAAAACAAATTCACATAGCATGACATACATACATATATATATATTTAATTAATTAATATGATTAATTGGATTATAACACACAACTTGAATTAGGTAAGTACTAGACAGTTTCTTTGATCAAAAATACTTCATGATTTTTTGCAAAAATAATGCGACATTATTGAGTACTTTTATATTACAATAGTATAGCAAACCAAAGAGCTTGTCCTCTGTTGGATTAAAAAAATAATATCTTGGTATATGCATTTTTCTAATTCTTGCAATATTAGGGTTACAACATACTAGCAGATAATGAAATTCATTTCCTATCACCCCCATTACAAGCACACATACAACACAATATCCTAAATATTACAGATTCATGTTTTGTACATTTTAATATATTCACAGCTTACGGTGGTGGGCAGCAGCAACAGACGTCAACAGTTGTGGTTGGACAGCCGCAGACTTTAGTGTTACAACAAACATACAGAGATTCACCAGTACGTACGACGTGTTCATCATGCAATGCAGATGTAATGACAGCCATTTCATTTGAAGTAGGAACGATGGCTTGGATAGTGGCGGGATGTCTCTGTATATTTGGGTATGCTATATTGAATGAATAATAAAACACCATATTCGACTAGTCAGACAAGTTCAACCAACAAAATGCTACAGCATTAAATTTTCAAAGTAAATAGATATAAAAAGATGTGGTATGAGTGCCAATTTTACTCGATCTTCATCAAAGTCACAATTTGTCAAAAGTATACACGAAGCCTCTTTCAGCTATATATCTGTGATGGTATCGACAATAAAATTCAAAGATCCATTTTGAAAAAAGGGGTCCAGATGAACATGCCAGACTTATATGTACACCATACCATCATTCCAATACACTAAGTATAGTGGACTATTTGTGCCGAATAGTATCCGAGAAACAGAACGTATCATGAAAACTAAACATGTCTGCTCTTTTGTCGGGTTGTTGTCTCTTTGCCACATTCCCCATTTCCATTCTCAATTTTCTTGACAAAGGAACCATGATTAATGAGCTCTGTCAGACAAATATTTACATCTTCCAATCATATCATACACTTGGCATATTGAAGTATTGGCCATAGTACATAAGAGTGGACTAGATCTCAAAAATATAGTATTGACAATTGAACCATGAAAATTCGGTCATGATAAAACGCCAAACGAAAACCACTGCCACCGGATTATCATCGCTAAGTCTCGCTTTCTGCGAGTTTGTCTGAAGCGAGAGAGAAACTGAAAAACTAAAAAAAAAAAAAAAAACAACAACAAAAACATGCACTCACATAATAAGAATTAAAATATAAAACTGAGATAAGGCGCACACAGTCTGTTTGTGTACCTTGGGTATAGAAAATTATTTGAATTTAAATTGATAAATGTTTTGAACTCAGAAATTCAAACCCCCGTTAAATATATATATTCTATACCCAAGGTACACAAACAGACTGTGTGCGCCTTATCTCAGTTTTATATTTTAATTCTTATTATATATTTATATATTTATGTCCTTCACTTATATATGAATGGTAGGTGGTTTTAGATCTTAGTATTGAGAAAAATAAATTTGTCTATAAATTGTTTTCAATCAATTATTAAAATTATTCAATCATTTATTGAAGTTATTCAATCAATTATTAAAATCATTGAAATAAATTACTTTGCCGTTCAAGGTACATCGTATCCAATCTATCTAAATACCATTGCATACTTCTAAAGTGCATTTGGTTAAATGTACCCGATTTACCATATATCATGGTTGAACATTGGGGTCTAATCAAGGATTTTAAATTAGGGGACTAAAGCGTATATTTCCGTATATTTCCCCCGAGCGAAGAAAGTAAATACAAAAGTTTTGAAGAAAAATTATAGAAATATTCTTTATTAAGCAAAGAACAACCCATATACCTTTTTCAAAATTAAGGAGGGCACAACGTCACACATACCAGGCCCCGTCTTAATCCACCCCTTAACATTGTATAATCATTTATTTGCCTGTTTTTTTTTTGTAGATTTTGGCTTTGTTGTTTTATTCCATTCTGTGTTGACGGCTGTAAGGATGTTGTTCACACTTGTCCAAACTGTAACCATATGGTGGGAAGGTTCAACAGAATGTGATAAAATGACAATGTTTTAAAACACAGCACCAGAGCATTTATATTTTATAATATGAATGAACAGTATAAATTAAGAGCGCTAGCAAGCTTTTAGACAATTGTATTAACGTATATGGACATTTCTTTAAATAAAAGCAATTATAATTTTGTAGACGTTTTCCTGTACATATATCTCTTGTGTAGAGTTGTCAGTCTATCATGCCACATCTACTCAGTAGTTTATATACAACCTATTGATTTTCTCTGTTAAAACATTTGTATTATGTCTGATGATTACTACCCATAATTTAATTGCTCAAGCACATAATCAATTTATTTACAATTCATCAGTGACACAAGCAGTTTAAATATAGCACCGAAATGTTATCATGTAATAAGATTCCGAGTATAAAAAGAGACTGTAATGAACTTTTTTTTAGAAAAACTCGCGTCTTCTGTTTCTGTATTTGTTCTGTTGAGTCACATGTTGATTGGTTGTGCAGCAAACGCTGTCATAGTTGTGATGTTATGCTATTGTTTCAAAATAAGGGAGAAGTTTGGATCCATTAAAACGTTTAATCCCTCTGCAGGAATTTGATGTACACTAGTTGTCAATTGTTTATGTAATTTATACGTGTTTCTCGTTTCTCGTTTTTTTTTATATAGATTAGACATCTGTTTTGCTGTTTACGAGTACAGTAGCTGCATGTTCAGATAAGAACTTATCGAGTCGACATTTATTGATTAAACTCAGGTGATATTAAAATAATGTTTAACTAGTTCTATTTCAACAAATTATATCACAAATAAGTAAAGAGTGTTTTTTTTCTTTGAATTTCAATTTGGTGTTGCAATACTTTTTTCCATGTGTATATATTTCAAAAATACAATATTATAATAAATAAATTTGTTAAAACAGAAAACAGATCCATAATACAGAGAAATGCAATATAATTAAAATACAAACAAAAACATCGAAAAAAGGAGGGGGTGGGGAAAAAATGTCCTATCTCAAAGTGCCTATGGCACAAATGATCCTCCGCATTCATCGTATGAAAATAATATGATATAATGTGCTTTGTTTGTTAAATTTTTTTATTATTCAAAATCTATAACAAAGAATAAATTGACTGGAATTTATATCATCTCAAATTATCTATACAATTGAATTTCAAGGGTAAAAAAATATAAATCAGTATACGCAAAAAATGGTTGTGTTAGAAACTGCTCTTTTAGTCAATTCTGAGACATCATATATACGGTATGATAGTCCCAGTCTTCACGTCAAATGAATCTGTATTGCAATCAGACTGAATGAAACCATGCATGCTGTGTTTTTTTAATATTGTTAGCATGTCTATCCGAAACTAGTATAACACTGTGTTATAGTAGACACATTGTGACTCTTTCATTAAGCACAGTTCACCATGCTGCTTTCAATAGTTTTGTCAAATTGTAAAAACTCAGTATGCAGTGGCGGTTCTAGGGTCCAGAGGTTTAAACCACATTTTAACGACTCGAATTACTGCTTTTGAATAGAAACATATGCATGGTTGCACCCCCCCCCCCCCCAATAAAAATAAAACCGCGCACGCACACACAGTTATCTTGGGTTGAAAGCCGTTTTTCAAAACTTGCTGGATCCTCCCCTGTCAGTATTGCATATATGTCTATTGCGTAATGCTGTGTCACAGTCTAACAGACTTATATTTATATTCAAATAAACTCTGTTTGAACAATATGATAGTATAGTCTCGGTTGATAGCATTTCAACTTCAAATCATTGGTTTTTAAATCGGACATATTTCCTTTGACCCAATCTATATCTAAACCGGCTTGATAAATATGGATAAGGGATCACCATATCCACAGTCGCAGCCTCAACAACAGTACGGTCAACCTCCACAGCAGTATGGTCAGCCTCCACAACAGTATGGTCAACCACCACAGCAGTATGGTCAACCGCCCCAACAGTATGGTCAACCGCCCCAACAGTATGGCCAGCCACCAGGTAAGAAGTCAGCTTTTATATATTGTTTTTTTTTTTATATTTTGAACCATTTTGTACAGTTATGTTGAATTAGAATTGTATATTGTTTCGTTTTCCGTTTTATTAAACTTGTACTACTATAACAACAGAAAAATGTTGAGAGGTGAAAAATAGGGACATGGATTTGTTTTTATCTACTTGTATACACTTTATTAAAGGTATTATGTCGGTTCGTCGACATGAAATTTATCAAATATTCAAGTTTTAAATACTGTTCATCCCAACCATTCAGATGAAAATATTAAATATGACACTGTTTAATGCAATATATTGAATGGAACAATTGTGTTCCTCTTTCAACAATGAGCAAGACCTTTACCGCATTTATACTCGTCAGCAATCAAATAAATTTCAAACAGTTCAAATGAGAAAACTAACTGCCTGATTTATGCATAAAACAATGAACGAAACACAGATATGATATCAAGCAATACAGTGTGTCATTGTAAAAATAAAAAGAACTCAAAAGCAAAAGTGCGTTTGAGATCCATACCGACCAACTTAAACTTATTCCTTTATTCAATGGGGGAAAACTAACTGAACAATGTACGTCATATGATAATGAGTTTAAACCTCCAAAATTAACCACCATTGCTGACAGTATAATTATGATATATTATGGCTACATAAGAATTAAAAATTTAATGCGATATAGAAAGGAAATTATATGAAGACTGTGTTATAACTTTAAAATCAATTACTTTACATAATGACACATTACTTGTTGAACAAGAAGCAATAAATGGTCATTCACTATATATTCGCACAACATCCTGTCCACAAGTTAACAATTTTTTTTTTCTTTCTGTGACGTATTAAATTTATAATAAGATCCATTTTGTTACAACCTGTGATCAATTTTATTTGGCAATCGCCAATGGCAGTCAGCAGGGTTAAAGAACATCAGTTGTTCGACCCGTTAGTCAAATGCGTTTTGTTTAAATATACTTTTTCACTCTTTTGGTCTTTTGGAAAATGTTGTTTGTGCTGTTTTTAGACCCTTCTACAACGAAATTTGTTTGACATGCACACGTATAAAAATTGCGGTTTTTATCCAACGCAGTCATAGGTTTGAACGTAGTTTTCAATTTAGACTCGTTTATATTTTTTGTTTGGGCATGTATCATATTTTCCCTCCGGTTTATATGATCCGTTCATCCTATATATTGACTCTTAAAATTCAAGAGTTAATCTAAAAATGAGGGTACTTTCTCTAAAAATGAGGGTGCTTTTTATATGGCCTTCCAAATACCGTTTCGATCCCTAACATCACTGAAGAGACATTTATTGTCGAAATCCGGATATGGTGTACTAAAGAAATATTGACACCGAATGTTTGTGGCACAACATCCTGTCCACAAGTTAACAATTTTTTTTTTCTTTCTGTGACGTATTAAATTTATAATAAGATCCATTTTGTTACAACCTGTGATCAATTTTATTTGGCAATCGCCAATGGCAGTCAGCAGGGTTAAAGAACATCAGTTGTTCGACCTGTTAGTCAAATGCGTTTTGTTTAAATATACTTTTTCACTCTTTTGGTCTTTTGGAAAATGTTGTTTGTGCTGTTTTTAGACCCTTCTACAACGAAATTTGTTTGACATGCACACGTATAAAAATTGCGGTTTTTATCCAACGCAGTCATAGGTTTGAACGTAGTTTTCAATTTAGACTCGTTTATATTTTTTGTTTGGGCATGTATCATATTTTCCCTCCGGTTTATATGATCCGTTCATCCTATATATTGACTCTTAAAATTCAAGAGTTAATCTAAAAATGAGGGTACTTTCTCTAAAAATGAGGGTGCTTTTTATATGGCCTTCCAAATACCGTTTCGATCCCTAACATCACTGAAGAGACATTTATTGTCGAAATCCGGATATGGTGTACTAAAGAAATATTGACACCGAATGTTTGTGGCACAACATCCTGTCCACAAGTTAACAATTTTTTTTTTCTTTCTGTGACGTATTAAATTTATAATAAGATCCATTTTGTTACAACCTGTGATCAATTTTATTTGGCAATCGCCAATGGCAGTCAGCAGGGTTAAAGAACATCAGTTGTTCGACCTGTTAGTCAAATGCGTTTTGTTTAAATATACTTTTTCACTCTTTTGGTCTTTTGGAAAATGTTGTTTGTGCTGTTTTTAGACCCTTCTACAACGAAATTTGTTTGACATGCACACGTATAAAAATTGCGGTTTTTATCCAACGCAGTCATAGGTTTGAACGTAGTTTTCAATTTAGACTCGTTTATATTTTTTGTTTGGGCATGTATCATATTTTCCCTCCGGTTTATATGATCCGTTCATCCTATATATTGACTCTTAAAATTCAAGAGTTAATCTAAAAATGAGGGTACTTTCTCTAAAAATGAGGGTGCTTTTTATATGGCCTTCCAAATACCGTTTCAATCCCTAACATCACTGAAGAGACATTTATTGTCGAAATCCGGATATGGTGTACTAAAGAAATATTGACACCGAATGTTTGTGGCACAACATCCTGTCCACAAGTTAACAATTTTTTTTTTCTTTCTGTGACGTATTAAATTTATAATAAGATCCATTTTGTTACAACCTGTGATCAATTTTATTTGGCAATCGCCAATGGCAGTCAGCAGGGTTAAAGAACATCAGTTGTTCGACCTGTTAGTCAAATGCGTTTTGTTTAAATATACTTTTTCACTCTTTTGGTCTTTTGGAAAATGTTGTTTGTGCTGTTTTTAGACCCTTCTACAACGAAATTTGTTTGACATGCACACGTATAAAAATTGCGGTTTTTATCCAACGCAGTCATAGGTTTGAACGTAGTTTTCAATTTAGACTCGTTTATATTTTTTGTTTGGGCATGTATCATATTTTCCCTCCGGTTTATATGATCCGTTCATCCTATATATTGACTCTTAAAATTCAAGAGTTAATCTAAAAATGAGGGTACTTTCTCTAAAAATGAGGGTGCTTTTTATATGGCCTTCCAAATACCGTTTCGATCCCTAACATCACTGAAGAGACATTTATTGTCGAAATCCGGATATGGTGTACTAAAGAAATATTGACACCGAATGTTTGTGGCACAACATCCTGTCCACAAGTTAACAATTTTTTTTTTCTTTCTGTGACGTATTAAATTTATAATAAGATCCATTTTGTTACAACCTGTGATCAATTTTATTTGGCAATCGCCAATGGCAGTCAGCAGGGTTAAAGAACATCAGTTGTTCGACCTGTTAGTCAAATGCGTTTTGTTTAAATATACTTTTTCACTCTTTTGGTCTTTTGGAAAATGTTGTTTGTGCTGTTTTTAGACCCTTCTACAACGAAATTTGTTTGACATGCACACGTATAAAAATTGCGGTTTTTATCCAACGCAGTCATAGGTTTGAACGTAGTTTTCAATTTAGACTCGTTTATATTTTTTGTTTGGGCATGTATCATATTTTCCCTCCGGTTTATATGATCCGTTCATCCTATATATTGACTCTTAAAATTCAAGAGTTAATCTAAAAATGAGGGTACTTTCTCTAAAAATGAGGGTGCTTTTTATATGGCCTTCCAAATACCGTTTCGATCCCTAACATCACTGAAGAGACATTTATTGTCGAAATCCGGATATGGTGTACTAAAGAAATATTGACACCGAATGTTTGTGGCACAACATCCTGTCCACAAGTTAACAATTTTTTTTTTTCTTTCTGTGACGTATTAAATTTATAATAAGATCCATTTTGTTACAACCTGTGATCAATTTTATTTGGCAATCGCCAATGGCAGTCAGCAGGGTTAAAGAACATCAGTTGTTCGACCTGTTAGTCAAATGCGTTTTGTTTAAATATACTTTTTCACTCTTTTGGTCTTTTGGAAAATGTTGTTTGTGCTGTTTTTAGACCCTTCTACAACGAAATTTGTTTGACATGCACACGTATAAAAATTGCGGTTTTTATCCAACGCAGTCATAGGTTTGAACGTAGTTTTCAATTTAGACTCGTATATATATATATATATATATAAAAGTCTATAAAAAGGACCAACCAGCAAATTTAGTAATTTACTATGTACCGGATCGTCTAGAATAGGCGATACTATGCATGCAGATAAGGAAAAAAATATATCAGTCTAAAGATTTGCACAACGGTACTGATATAAGGTGTTATTAAACGAAAATGTTGTTATAAAATCGTGTTGACAAATATTTCGGCTCAACAAATGGCCTTCTTCTTGTGTCACAAGTTTTAACAATACTCCTAAATGTATACGGTATAGGGTTTGATCGTTGTCGAAGGCCTCGCTGTGACCTATATGTGTGTACATCATTGCTCATTGTTGAAGACCTAATGGTTACCAATAGCTATGTGCATCCTCGCCATCTTTTTACTGTTGGTTATTGTTCATTGTCGAAGGCCTTATTGTGACCTATAGTTGGGTACATTCTAACCGTTCTTTGGACACTGTTGCATAGTTATATTGGTCATTGTCGAAATCCACATGGTGACCTATAGTTGTGTAAACCCTCACCAGCCTTTGGTTTGGTAACTTTTGATAATTGCTTATTGACAATCAAATCACATCTCCTAATTTTATATTGAGCTTTCATTATGTGTTATTGGTTAACTGTACACACAAACACACGACACGACACAAAGTCCTAAATATTACAGATTTTTAAGAATCATGTTTTGTACATTTTAATATATTCACAGCTTATGGTGGTGGACAGCAGCAACAGTCGTCAACAGTTGTGATTGGACAGCCGCAGACTTTAGTGTTACAACAAACATACAGAGACTCGCCAGTACGTACGACGTGTCCATCATGCAATGCAGATATAATGACAGCCATTTCATTTGAAGTAGGAACGATGGCTTGGGTAGTGGCTGGTTGTCTCTGTATATTTGGGTATGCTATATTGAATGAATAACGCACCATATTCGCATCGGCGGATCCAGGGAAAATGGGGAAATTGGTTGATTATTAGTATATAGGGAATCACTTAGCATGACTGGAGCACCTTCCCCCCTTTAGGTCAGTCAGCGCTCCCCCCTTTATGAAAAGTTCTGGATACGCCACTGATTCGTCTTGTAAGATATGTTCTGTAATCAAAATACTTCAACAGGAAATTTTCAAAGTAAATAGATATAAGAAGATGTGGTATGATTGCCAATTATAGACAACTCGATCTCCTTCCAGGTCACAATTTTTCAAAAGTACACGGAGCCTATGTGTATTAATATATCACTGGCAATCGTGTTGTATCAGCTATATACTCTGTGATGAGCACTGGCAATCGTGTTGTATCAGCTATATATCTGTGATGATATCGACACAAGACCTAGCCAAAAAAAATCAAAGATCACTTTTGCAAAAAAGGGTCCAGATGTATACATGCCAGACTTATAAATGTAAATGTACACTATACCAATACACAAAATATAAAGTGGACTATTTTGTGGATAAAATCCAAGAAACATAACTTAAAATGAAAACTAAACATGCCTGCTCTTTGGTCGGTTGTTGTCTCTTTGACACATTCCCCATTTCCATTCTCAATTTTATTGACAAATGAACGATAAATGAGCTCTGTCAGACAAATATGTACATCTTCCATTCATTCTATACACCTTGACATATTGAACTATTGGCCATTGCACACAATAGTGGACTAAAATTTAACTACATTCAAGTCCATCCGCTCCACAGAGAGTCATATAGTACATAAACATATCACAACCACATCAAAGCTTCTTGTGAACATTTGAAGGTCACTACTATGTATTGGCTACCTTAACTACATGTACACAAGCAACCAATTAAATATCGTTTTATCTCGGCTTCTAGTAAGTGTTCTACAACTAATCTTTCAGTGCTTTTAACAAGTTCATTAACTACTATTAAAGAACTTATCATACACTATTGTAATAAAATATATGAACATAGTGGTATATAAACTATATTTGGAGTGTAAGAAATTCTTTGGATGTTTTAGATAAAGTACGTGCTTTTGATGGTCCTTTTGATTCCGTGGACAGTTTTGATTTTTCTACTCTTTACACTACACTTCCACACTATCTTATTAAACAAAGGTTTCCTATTTAATGAAATGGTCGTTTGGTTAGTTAAGCTGAATGCAAATATATTTTCTGCAACTCATTTAAACCCTTCTCCTCTAATGAGAAAGGTAAATACGCTAGATATACTTACTGGAGGTGTGATGAGATCATTTAAGCTGTTAATTTTCTTCTTGATAATATTTATGTACGTTTCGGCAACAAAGTTATTCGACAGGTTGTAGGTATCCCCATGTGCACTAATTGTGCCCTTTAATAGCAGATTTGTTTTTGTACTGTTACGAATCAGTTTGTGACTAAACTCAGTAAAGACTCGTCGAAATTGCATTTAATTGATAAATTCAACAACATTTACCGTTATCTTGATGATATTTTTTCGTTAAATAATCAAGAATTTTCTCAATATACTGCTGAAATTTACCCCAAGGAACTTACTTTAAATGAATCAAATTTATACGGTAATAACTGTCCTTTCCTGGATTTAGATATTTAGGTTTTAAACGGGAAACTCCATACTAAAATTTACGACAAAAGGGACGTTTTTTCGTTCCCTATTGTTAATTTTCCATTTTTAGATGGTGAGGTGCCTTTGGCACAATCTTACGGTGTTTATATTTCACAGCGCGTTCGCTATGCCCGTGTCTTGTGACGTTTTTGATTTTAACGAACGCAATCTATGTATTACTGGTAAATTATTAAACCAGGGATATCGTTACCATAGATAACTTAAAACCTTTACGAAATTTTTCCATAGATATAAAGATTAGGTTTTGAAGTTTGGTTGTACCTGTAAAATACTTTTTTCAAACGGGATAGCACATCCTCATTTTTACGGAAGTGTTGTTAACCGGACCCGAAAATTTGTCCATCTGATGAGTTAAGCCTTTTTCAGCTGCTTTTTATAGTTCGACTGTTATACCACTGTACCAGGTTAGGGGAGGGTTTATATATGTGCCTGTCCCAAGTCAGGCGCCTGTAATTCAGTGGTTGTCGTTTGTTAATGTGTTACATATTTGTTTTTCGTTCAATTTTTATATAAATAAGGCCGTAAGTTTTCTCCTTTAAATTGTTTTACACTGTCATATTGGGGCCTTTTATAGCTGACTATGCGGTTTTGGATTTGCTCATTGTTGAAGGCCGTACGGTTACCTATAGTTGTTAATGTATGTGTCATTTTGATCTCTTGTAGACAGTTGCCTCATTGGGAATCATACCACATCTTCTTTTGTTATAAATCACAAAAATATAGTATTGACAATTGAACCATGACAATTAGGTGACGATAAAACGCCAGACGAAATTTACCGCCACCGGATTATCATCGCTATGTCTTGCACTCTGCGATTTTGTCTGAAGCGAGAGAAAAACTGAAAAAAAAAGAAAAAAAAAAACCAACAAAAAAACCCCAACAATACTCACATAATGAGAATTAAAATATTAAACTGAGATTGGCCGCACACAGTCTGTTTGTGTACCTTAGGTATGGAAATTATTTCAATTTACATTAATAATTGTTTTGAAATTTATCAATATAGACTAAGTTTTATATATGTAACACCTTAACAATAGCAAGTTAGGGGATGCAAACTTATATTTTCGACGAGCTGAGCGAGTCAAAAACAAAATTTGAAGTAAATTTATAGAAATGTTCTTTATTAATCAGAGGACAACACATGTATTGCAAATTTTAGGAAGGCGGATAGCTGCCACGCCCCTGCCTGAATCCGCGCATGAACATTGTACAATCAATCATTTGTCTGTCTTTTCTTGTAGGTTATGGCTCGGATGTTGTCTGATTCCATTCTGTGTTGACGGCTGTAAGGATGTTGTTCACACTTGTCCAAACTGTAATCATATGGTGGGAAGGTTCAGCAGAATGTGATAAAAAAAAAATTTTTTCTTAAAAACAACACCAGAGCATTTATATATATTATGAATGAACAGCATACATTAAGACCGCTAACAAGCTTTTATATTAACGTATATGGACATTTCTATAAATAAAAGCATTATAATTTTGTAGCATTTTCTATCAGATATACTGGTATCTCTTGTGGAGAGTTGTCTCAGTGGCGACAATACCACATCTTCTTATTTTTATATGTACCTATTGATTTTCTCTGTAATACTATTTGTATTATATCTGATGATTACTATCCATAATTTAATTGATCAAGCACATATTAAGCAATATATTAACAATTCATCAGTGATACAAGCAGTAAAAATATAGCACCGAAATTTTATCATATATAACCCCCCCAGATCCGCCACTGAGAAATAAAGTAGCTCTATTACTGACAATGTGAAGGAGTTGTTAAAAATAATGGCAATGCAGTTTCTGATATTTAATGTAATGATGAACATGCAATGGTACATTCAGTTTATACTGTCTTTACACTAACTTAGTAAGACTACCATATTGAAAGTGGAAGAAAAAAAATAACGCTATAGAGTGTAAAACCCGTTCATATCATTTTAATAATATTTCATATCAACGTTGAAAAAATATTTTTCTTTTTGCTGAATTTACAAATCAAAGTGCATTGTTTTGTGTGTTAATATAATACATATGCTGCACATCAAGCCTTATAAATGGCTCTTAATTGGATCATTAAATGTTCTTTTTCTTATTCAATCATCATGTGATAAAATGCCGCATGTCATGTCAGATTAAACGTTTTTTTAAGTTCAAATCTACATTTTGTTATTTTTGTTCATAAGAGGTTGAGATAAGACAAAGAGATATCATTGACAAAATATAACTTTAAATAATTGGGCAATTTTCCATGATTATAAGGTTGACGACAAAGGTATTTGTTCAACCAATTCAAAAATTATCAACTTTAAAATGTAAATGAATATTTAAATTAAGACTTATTGATTGAATACATGGTATCCTTACGTCCATAGTATGTAATTTCTAAGCATAATTTTACCCCTTTTTGTTTCTATCTCCTTTTATTTCTTTATGTACTTCTTTATTGTGTGTTATTATTTGGTATAAAATGATATTTTGTTGATTTTAATATTATTTATTTTTTAATTATAATTTTGTTATGATTAGGTATAAAATAACCCCTATATAAAAGGCTATTTGGTTCATCATAAACTTGTATCATATAAAACCAGAAAACTAAAAATTTTGTAAGCTGTACGCTAGACGCGCACTTCGTCTAAAGAAGACTTATCAGGAACGCTAACATCAACACCGTTAAAATTGCCATATAAAGTACGAAGTTGATGAAGAACATTGCAAACTTATCATCTAACGTAGAAATTTGACAAAACATGTTCACTGCATAATATAGTCTGAAGATGAATGCAAACAAATTTGAAACTAGCATATACAAACTTATCCATGCAGACCAGTTTATTTAACAATTTTAATTTTGACTTCATGTCACCTTTCATTTTGATAAAATTTAACCTTTTCCTTTTTTTTTGTATCTTAACCTTTTCTTATTTTAATTTTTGTATCTTAACATTTTCCTATTTTTTTGTATCTTAACCGTTTCCTATTTTTTTTTGTATCTGTAAAACAATACACGAATGAACGACTTTATTTGCTAACACACCAAGTGGCCAATATTTAAAGCCTTTTCGGAACAAAGTTAAACATTTCAATGCTAAATTTGTCAGTATAAACATAACCAAACATTAGTATAGACAGAACCATCAGTTAGTATATAGAAATAACCAGTGGTCAGTACATAGACATAACCAACAGTCTTTATAGAGATAGAACCAACTATCAGTATAAAGACAGAACCAACTATCAGTATAAAGACAGAACCAACTGTCAGTATAAAGACAGAACCAACAGTCAGTATATATAGATAGAACCAATTGTCAGTATATAGACAGAACAAACAATCAGTACATAGACAGAACCAACAGTCAGTATAGATAGAATCAACTGTCAGTATAAAGACAGAACTAGCAGTATAAGTATATAGACAGAACCAACTGTCAGTATAAAGACAGAACCAACAGTCAGTATATAGACAGAACCAACAGTCAGTATATAGACAGAACCAACAGTCAGTATAAAGACAGAACCAACAGTCAATATATAGACAGAACCAACAGTCAGTATATAGACAGAACCAACAGTCAGTATATAGACAGAACCAACAGTCAGTATAAAGACAGAACCAACAGTCAGTATATAGACAGAACCAACAGTCAGTATATAGACAGAACCAACAGTCAGTATGAAGACAGAACCAACAGTCAGTATATAGACAGAACCAACAGTCAGTATATAGACAGAACCAACAGTCAATATATAGACAGAACCAACAGTCAGTATATAGACAGAACCAACAGTCAGTATATAGACAGAACCAACAGTCAGGATAAAGACAGAACCAACAGTCAGTATAAAGACAGAACCAACAGTCAGTATAAAGACAGAACCAACAGGCAGTATATAGACAGAACCAACAGGCAGTATATAGACAGAACCAACAGTCAGTATATAGACAGAACCAACAGTAAGTATATAGACAGAACCAACAGTCAGTATAAAGACAGAACTACCTGTAAGTATAGAGACATATCCAACTGTCATTACAGATATAACCAACTATCAGTATATAGACAGAACCTACTGTCAGTACATATACATAACCAACTATGAGTATAGTATAACAAAGTTTATTGACAGAACCAAGTATCAGTATATAGACGAACGAACTATCAGTATAGACAGAACTAACGGTCAGTAAAGACAGAATTAACTGTCAGTATAGACAGAACCAACTCTCAGTATAGACGGAGATGGAACCAACAGTTAGTACAGATAGAATCAACTGTCAGTATATAGACTGAACTTACAGTCATTATATAAATAGAACCAATAGCCAGTATATAGACAGAACCATCAGCCAGTAAATGGACAGCACCAACTATCAGTACATCGACAGAACCAACTATCAGTACATAGACAGAACCAACTATCAGTACATAGACAGAACCAACTATCAGTACATAGACAGTACAAACTGTCAGTATAAAGACAGAACCAAAAGTCAGTACATATAGAAAAAACTGTCAGCATAGACAGAACCAAGTCAGTACATAGACAGAACCAACAGTCAGAAAATAGACAGAACCAACAGTAAGTAAGTAGACAGAACCAACAATCAGTATGTAGACAGATCGAACTGTAAGTATAGACAGATCGAACTGTAAGTATAGACTGAATCAGCTGTACATAAAATTGAGAATGTATCAAAGAGACAACAGCCCGACCATAGAAAAAAAACCAGCAGAAGGTCACCTACAGGTCTATATATATATATATATATATATATGATAATTTAGCTGATCTGTAACAATAACATCTTCATGCCTTATATATCATGTACTGTAGTACGCCGCTAGATTAAAACTGACGTGGAAAGGTAACACATGCCCACCGAGAGCTCTTTTTTTTGAGAGCCTAGGTGGTCGTGTGGTCTAGCGGGACGGCTGCAGTGCAGGCGATTTGGTGTCACTATATCACAGTAGCATGGGTTCGAATCCCGGCGAGGGAAGAACCAAAAATTTGCGAAAGCAAATTTACAGATCTAACATTGTTGGGTTGATGTTTAGACGAGTTGTATATATATATATATATATATTGCGAAAGCAAATTTACAGATCTAACATTGTTGGGTTGATGTTTAGACGAGTTGTATATACATTATGTACACAGCCATGTATCACCATCATTGATGGCGATCCGATGGATACATCTGTTGTAGAGTTGTCACTTACTCAGACGTACTTATGCATATAATTATTTTCTGTGACTGTATCTTACATTAATTTGTAGGATCCTTTACTATAGATAATTTAGCTGATCTGTAACAATAACATCTTCATGCCTTATATATCATGTACTGTAGTACGCCGCTAGATTAAAACTGACGTGGAAAGGTAACACATGCCCACCGAATGCTCTTTTTTTGAGAGCCCAGGTGGTCGTGCGGTCTAGCGGGACGGCTGCAGTGCAGGCGATTTGGTGTCACGATATCACAGTAGCATGGGTTCGAATCCCGGCGAGGGAAGAACCAATAATTTGCGAAAGCAAATTTACAGATCTAACATTGTTGGGTTGATGTTTAGACGAGTTGTATATATATATATATATATATAGACATACCAAACAGTCAGTAAAACTAGACCCAACAGTCAGTATAGGTTCCCAAACTGTTAATATTGACAGAACTAACTGTTAGTATAGACAGAACCACCCGTAAATATAGACAGAACCATTTTACATTCTATTTAAAATAAGATTTATACTTTTTCTTAATGGGTGTTTCTGAAAAAAAACCAATTTATGAATGAACGACTTTGTTGTGGCCAATATTTAAGGACTATTCGGAACGAAATTAAACATTTCAATGCTTTATTAGTATAGACAGAATTAACCTACAGTATAGACAAAACCAACTGTCAGAATAGACAGAACTAACTGTCAGAAAAGACAGAACTAACTGTCAGAATAGACAGAACTAACTGTCAGAAAAGACAGAACTAACTGTCAGAATAGACAGAACTAACTATCAGAATAGACAGAACTAACTGTCAGAATAGACAGAACCGATTATCAGAATAGACAGAACCAACTATGAGAATAGACAGAACTAACTATCAGAATAGACAGAACTAACTATCAGAATAGACAGAACTAACTATCAGAATAGACAGAACCAATAGTCAGTATACAGACTGAACTAAAAGTCAGTATGTAGACAGAAACAATTGTCAATATATAGAAGATTCAACAGTAAGTAAAAAAGAACCATGTGTCTTTATGTATATAGAACCATCAGTTAGCACGTATGGAACCAAGTTCAGTATATAGACAGAACAAACAGTCAGTATATAGACAAAACTAAGTCAGTCAAGATAGACCCAACAGTTAGTACAGGTAGAACAAACTATCGGTATAGATAGAACAAACAATCAGTACAGATAGAACAAACAATCAGTATTGACAAAACTTACTGTTTGTATAAACAGAACCAACTGTTAGTATAGACAGAACCAACTGTAAATATAGTTACATTTTGTTTTAAATAAGATTTTACCTTTTTCTTAATTAGTGTATCTAAAAAAAACAATATATAAATGAACGACTTTTTTTGCCTAAACAAACAGTGACAAATAATAAAGGACTATTCTGAACGAAGTTAAACATTCCATAGCTTTATTTGTCAGTAAAGACAGAACCAACTGTCAGTATAGACAACACCAACTATCAGTATAGACAGAACTAATTATCCGTATAGAAAGAACCAACAGTCAGAATACAGATAGAACCAACTGTCAGAATATAGACAGAACTTACAGCCAGTATATAGACAGAACCAACTGTCAGTATATAGAAGATGCAGCAGTCAGTATAGAAGGAACCAATTGTCAGTATATAGACAGAACCAACTGTCAGTATATAGACAGAACAAACAGTCAGTATACAGACAGAACCAACTGTCAGTAAATAGACAGATACAACAGTCAGTATATATAGATATAACAAATTGTCATAGACAGAAACAATTATCAGTATATGGACAGAACCAACAGTCACTATACAAACAGAACTTACTTTCAGTACATAGACAAAACAAACAGTTAGTTTAAAAACATAACCAAACAGTCAGTATATATAGATGAAACAAATTGTCAGTACATAGACAGATCCAACAGTTAGTTTATAGACAGAACCAACAGTCAGCACATATAGAACCAACAGGCAGTATATAGACAGAAACAACAGTCAGTACATAGACAGAACAAACATGTAGTATAAAGACAGAACCAATTATTAGTATAAAGACAGAACCAACTGTCAGTATATAGACAGAACCAACAGTCAGTATATAGAAATAACCAACTATCAGTATATAGAAATAACCAACTATCAGTATAAAGAAATAACCAACTATCAGTATATAGAAATAACCAACTATCAGTGTTTAGATAGAACAAACAGTCAGCAGGCGCGGATCCAGCCATTTAAAAAGGGGGGGGGGGTCCCAACCCAGAGTAAAGGGGGGGGGGTCCAACATTATGCTCCCATTCAAATGCATTGATCAGCCAGAAAAAAGGGGAGTTCCAACCCCCGGACCCCCCCCCCCCTTTTGGATCCGCCACTGGTCAGTATATAGACAGAACCAACTATCAGTATATAGACAGAACCAACTATCAGAATATAGACAGAATTAACTATCAGTATATAGACAAAACCAACAGACAAAACAGATAAAACTAACCGTCAGTATACCCTGGTCTTATTAACGGTAAATTTGTTACAAAAAGGAAATAAAAAGATACTTTGTTTCCACTGAAAACTAAGGTTTAAATAATTACATGTACTAGAATTAAATTTCGAAATGTTCCTACATTTGATTAAAAAAAAGTATCTGGAAATAAATAATACAGAAATGTTTGTTCCGAGACAAAACCTATATGCCCCCACAACAAATGAATAGTCAACTCTAAGAATGGAGTTTATCATCAACAACAAACATATTAAATTTAAATGTCTACAAAGGAGGGTATTTTCAAGGGGAATCATGTGAAAATCATATCAAGTGAATCACTCAAACATTTCAAAACATTTAATACGTGAACTTTAAACAGACCTTTACTGTAGCACCTACGTAACCATCTAACTCGGTCGAGATAAGATAAGCTTTATTGTTTAAACTGAAAGGACGGGAAAAAAGGGAATCACAGTTAGGATTAAAGCTTCAAATATGGAGAAAGGATCACCGTACCCGCAACAGCAGCCACCACCCCAACAGTACAATCAACCTCCACCAGGTAAGGTGTTAATAATACATAGAAAAGTATAAATATATATAGATCAAACTGTCATATTTTGAAGTGATGTCTTTAACACCCGTATAATGTAATGTTTTTAAAGGGTCCGTGGCTAGGCATTCGTACCCGTCTTAAAAGAATTTTAACTTCAAAGTTGAGTGACATGTGTTTTTTAACAATTAATTATAGTATTACGTAGCTCATAGAAAAGTATAAATATATATTGATCAAACTGTCATATTTGGAGGCGATATCGTTAACACCCGTACAATGGTTAATTTAAAAATGGTCCGGGGCTATGCATGTCACTTAATACATTTGTACATGCCTTTGTCTGAATAAGACGAAATTGAATGATATTTGTGTTTTCTGTAAAAAAATCGTATTTCAAAAACAAGTATCAATTTCATGGTTATTTCTGGATGTATTGCAAATCTATTTTAATTTTACAAGGTGTGACTTTTTTTCTGTAACTTTATTAAAGCCGTTTATTGATTCTGTGTTTTTTGGTCCTTGAAACTTTGTATCTATTAAACTTTTAAGCAAAAGTGAATAAATTATAAATGGTAGGATATTGATCATAAACAATTAGGAAAAACTGAAAGTAGCAAATGTACTATTACTTGGAATGTAGGTATTTTGTAATGGTTGTTTGCGTACGACCTCATGTTACCTGTTATGTTATGTGTGTCAGTAGCTATAATATACAGAGTTAAAAAGTAGAATCAAGAAATATTGAGTAACACATATTATAAGTAACTGTACACTTTAATACAGTGTAAAAGAATTTATTAATAAGATGGTTTATCTTTAATATTCTGTTCTCACACTCAAAACAGATTAAAAAAAAAACACAAAAAGAGTGAATCCTTGTACTTATTCTTTATTGATATTTTTTTGTTTGTTTTTAAAGTAAATTCTTCTATAAAGCCTGAAAACCGAAATTGAAAAAAAAGCTACTGTTCGAAATAGTTCTGTTGACTGATTTTGCTTCAAAATCATAATACTTTAACTCGTATGTTAATAAGCATAATAAGGCTTTAACGAGATCCTTAATATTTTCTATAAACAAAATTACAATAGTAGTCCAGAAGTAAAATGTGTTTCTAGGTATAGTAAGCAAGTCCATATACTCATAAATGTACTAGAACAATCACAAACAATCTCCTGTGGAACAAGTCTGTCTCAGGGAAATAAATCCTTTGAAATTGAGTTCATATACAAAATGAAAAATTAATTGGAATTTGTTTAAACAGAAACGTCATTCCTTGCTAAATATAAAACATGGTCTAAATGTGAAGCCAAATACAAGGAACTGTTAACTTAAAAGAAGCAAAAAATAAATACTATATATAGGAATGCTGTTTACTGTTTGAAATAAGGTTTCTTGGTTACAAAAGTCACAATAGAGTTTCGAGGTGGATCATTGGTGCGAAAGTTAGTATGTCACTGTAAAATTAGGGTAAATTGGCGAGGGACCAAAAAAATAACCTTACAACGGGCCATCATTGACCCCAAACAGTGTTTGCAAGGGTCCTCTGATGTAACTTTCCCATTCTAACCGAACATGACTGCAAGATTTTGCAGTCAGACGGATGAATAACTTGGGCGAAGGTTTGTTTTCCGGTTGGAAGTGATGATTAAATTTCTATATACCCCAATCAACCCTTGGAGTCTTATGTGTTAATCTTTATAAATAACTTTACATGTATAATTTTTTTTGTAGTAGAGCGTAATCAGAGATCAATATTTTAATTAGATTGAATAATTTTGCTTTCAGCCTATGCACCGCCTGGTCAGCAGTCTCAAGCCACAGTCGTGGTTACACAGCAGCCAAATGTTTTGCTCCGGCAGAACTTTCGTGAGGTACCAGTGCGTGTGACTTGTCCATCATGTAGCGCTGATATCATGACCGCAACGCAATTTGAAATCGGAATGCTGACCTGGTTAGCGGCTGGTATGATATGCCTGTTCGGGTAAGAACACTGTATTTTACAGTCAATTATTCATATAAATTAGGGGTCGATTTGGGTTGAAGTTTTCTTGTTAATATGTCTATTGATTTTTAATTATTTTTATTTTTGTTTGGGTGTTATATTTTCTCTTATTTTGGGCTCTATTTACCGTAATTCAATTATGATTTGAATGCTTCTTTTTGTAACTTTATTTGGGTGTAAAAAGCGTTGATTGAAGTAAATTTGTATGAATCGTTTATCTTCCAAAGAAATCTCAGTACCATTAGTCAACTTTTCATGCGTGTTTTTGATATTAACTTTTTTTTTTTTTTTTATATCAAACTATAGTAAATGACTCATACATGTTCAGAGACTACGGTATATCCAATGCAATAGAATCGTACATACATGTATATTGACCAGCCAAACGCAATAATGTTCCTGCAGGAACATTTAGACCAGTTTTCTGTTGACTTATTTATAGCAGACAATGAAAAAAATCTGTTAATTATGTGTCAAATGATTTAAGGTAGATCACCAGTATATATTTTTTGAGACCGAATTTTTTTATAATTTGCCAAAATGAAGATTTTACTATGCTCTTTTCAAAAATTTAATAAAAAGTATGGGTCACCGTGCTATTTTTCAAGCTATGAGTCGTTGAAAATTGCCAAAATTTGGTTAGTTTGTTCATGAAAATAAAAAGAAAAAATGGTGTCACCGAACTTGTTTTCTTGATACAAATAAATATAAAAAATTTCCCTATTAGCCCAGTATAAGTTTTGTACTAAAAGAGTTTTCTCCCCTTTAATGGCTCATTTGAAAAAAATGATTTTAAACCCAAAGAAAATGATATTTTGTTAAAATATTTTGTATAATACAATTAATTAACAAGTTTTCTTTAAATAGAAAAAACTTCTAACAATTAAATTGCAAATCTGTCTCCAAATTTGCAGATTTAGGCAAATAACTAGACCGATTTTGTACTGTGATTGTACAATCCAAGATGGCGGTATACCATCAATCTACCTTAAATGTATGAACAAATGATGACGTCAAATTTCTCTTTTTTTCTTTCAGGTTATGGCTTGGATGTTGTCTGATTCCATTTTGTTTAGACGCCTGTAAAGATGTCGTCCACACATGTCCAAATTGTAACCACGTGGTTGGAAAGTATAGCAAATTGTCATGAGACATACAAAGTTCAAATAACGGTGTTGGAGGTTCAATACCTTGTCATTACATATCACATATATATAACTTTATGTAAATATTTATTTTGTAGCCCTCCTCAAGTGTGTATTGACCATGACCATTAACACTTTAAGAAAGTGTTAGAAAGGCTTTTAACCCATGGTCTTCCATGGATTTTTTTATATTGTGTATATACTATATATAACATGGAATGTAACGTTTATATAAGTTGCTTAATGTTATTCTCAGTTCTCTTTTATATGAGAGGGTGGTATATAGAGAGAGAATTAAGCCGGAATGTTGAATAAAACATATCACATCAGTTAAGAATATTTGATTGGTAGGTATTTGCCGAACAGACCCTTTTGTGGTTAATTTTCAAACATTCCGAGAACTTCTACAATTAATATTTTTATTTTCTCGTAAATGTTTTTATGAAAATTTCTCTATTTGTTCTTTCAAATCGACGTGTTCAAATCATGAAATATATTTTCATTCTCATTTCTTAAATGATTTCGATACAAACTCGTAATATGATAATGTGCATGTGAAATGTAAGAACTTTGCTGCCCTTTTTTAAAACTTATTTACATTTTTGTATACAACTGTATCCTATATTATGTGTTGCAAGTATTTCTTTTTTTTATCTTGAGTGGGAAAACATATTTCATTTCAGCTCTAACCAGGCCAGAGCATTCATTTTCACCCTCCTGAAAAATCAAACGAAAGTCCTGTATGTGCCTTACCCAATTAAACATGATTTATTTTTACAAAATTGTATGTTCAGATTTGTATTTAAAAATTCAAGTGTTAAATAACAATGGATGTTTTTTTATATATATATTATCAGGCTTATGCTTGTATTATTTGTTCTAGAGGCATTATAAATGGAAATAAAAAATCATTGACAGAATTGGATTTTTTCAACACCAAAAATGTTTCGTCAAGTGAATACAGTGGCGGATCCAACCATTTGAAAAGGGGGGGGGTGTCCCAACCCAAGACAAAAGGGGGATTCCAACAGGCGCGGATCCAGAGGGGGGGTGTTTGAACTCCCCTTTTGTTTGGACGATCAATGCATTTGGATGGGAACATGTAATTGGACCCCCCCCCTTTTTGTCCTGGGTTAGGAACCCCCTTTTTAAAATGACTAGATCCGACCCTGTCCAACTATATGTCCCCATTCAAATGCATTGATCGTCTCCAAAAAAGGGGTTCCAACCCCTGGAACCCTCCCCTGGATCCGCCACTGGAAACATACACAAATACAAACAGAATTAACATAATACCATTTTTTTAACGAACAAAGTGAATGTATAAATGCAAATGGACGTCAAGTTGGTTACTTATTCCCTATTCCCTATTCGTTACCTATTCCCTATTCGCTATTACCTATTCGTTACTTATTCCCTATTCCCTTTTCGTTACCTATTCATTAATTATTCCCTATCGTTACCTATTCGTTACTTATTCCCTATAACTTATTCGTTACTTATTCGATTTTTAATATCCTTCCCCCTTTTTAATTGTTTATACTTTTATATCTGGTAATAGTTCCAAATTTGTTGAGGTAAAATGATCTTTTTATGACCTATTTATATGTGTTTGTACTCAACCGATCCTTCTACTTTATGTTCGATACTCATTTGTTCCTTATTTGATTTTTATACGTTCCACCTTTTAACTGCTTTATGTTCGTATGTTTGAAGATGGATGTTGGTTCGAAGGGATGTCATCTCATTGTTGAAGGCCGTACAGTGACCTATAGTTGGTAATTTCTGTGTCATTTTGGTTTATTGTGGGGTGTTGTCTCATTGGCAATCATACCACATCTTCTTTTTTTATACAAGCGCTAACACGGTGAGTTCATCCCTTCGAACCAAGATCCATCTTCAAACATACGGACATAAAGCAGTTAAAAGGTAGAACGTATAAAAATCAAATAAGGAACAAATGAGTATCGAACATAAAGTAAAAGGATCGGTTGAGCACAAACACATATAAATAGGTCATAAAAAGATCATTTTACCTCAACAAATTTAGAATTATTACCAGATATAAGAGTATAAACAATTAAAAAGGGGGAAGGATATTAAAAATCGAATAAGTTACGAATAAGGAATAGGGAATAAGTAACGAATGGGTAACGATAGGGAATAGGGAATAAGTAACGAATTGGTTACGAATAGGGAATAGGTAACGAATAGGTAACGAATAGGGAATAGGGAATAGGTAACGAATAGGGAATAGGGAATAGGGAATAGGTAACGAATAGGGAATAAGTAATCAACTTGACGTCCATTAAATGCAATGACTTCTCTCAACAAATTAGTTAAAACGATTAAATTGAAAATCGGTCCGGTCTTGCACATCTCAGGAACGATTATGTGCAATAAAGCACTGATCGACGTCCATATTCATTGACTGTGCTAGTACACATTTTAGTAATAGAGTCTGACTGAAGCCCCATGCACGTGTTTCTCATTGTGTTGAAGACTCATGGTGACCTTGAACTGCTTTTTATTCTATGGTCATTTTTGACACATTCTTAATTTCCATTCTCAATTTTATTGCATGTAAGTTTTGTCGAATTCCACTCCGGCCTTTGTTCAGTTCAATGGTCTGATGATACTCAACAGAATCGCATAGATAAAAGTACAGATCGGCAAATTGTTGTCTGTTCAATGTTCAGTGACAGATATTCCAGGTCTGTTGATCCAAAATATATAGGGGACTGAGGTGTCAGCAACATTTATGGCTAATCCAGGTTTTTACTTGTTCTACTCCCTACTAGTGCTAAAATGTCTTGTGTGTTGACCCTCTCCGTTTCAAAATCCTGGCTTCTCAGAGCATGACTCCGCATTGTGAATTAACTATTGGTGCATGATCGAATAGGGTTGATAACTTGATATGATCATTTGGCCTTGCAATAGACCATCGGACCACGAACCTTTGAAGAGTCTTTGCAAGGTTTCTTTCATGTTTGGCATTCCTTTAAATGTGTGCCTCGGGATGTGTGCACAGGTGCAGTCTAATTAGACGTGGCTACGTACCGCTTAATTTATACATCCCGCATTGCCATACTGATTGTAAAATACAAAGGAAGGAAAATTCAACATCAAATACTTCACAGAGTAAATATCCATGAATAAACCCACATGTATGAAGCCTCAATGTACTATTCATAAGCTCGCCACACAAAATTCAAGACACAAAACGTAAATGTTAACACGCGCCAAGGATGCAGTGACAACAGGTCTCAACTGTAGCGACCTAGTTCTTGACTCCAGGTAATCGACATATTGCTTTTACGTTACAGTCACAGTGTTGCGAAACACCCGTTTATTTACATTTTGAAATATTTAAAGAGCGGATTAGAAGAAGACATGGAGAAAGGATCACCATACCCTGCACAACAACCCCCACCCCCTCAGTACAATCAACCTCCACCAGGTAAGTCTAACTGAATAGTTTTTGTTATTTGTTTACATTTAAAGATATATGGATCGATTACTGCCCTTGGTTCTTTGTGTAAACACACTGATAAAGGAATTCGAAGTGTGTTTGTTTGGAACATTTAAATTTATATATAAACCTGTATGAAACTTTATTATGTAAAGAACCACACAAACCTACTAAATGTAGACATTTTGTCAATTTGTGTGTACGGCCGTGTTCACACCAAACGCCGTGTAGAGTAAACATGTTTACAATTAGTTTAGTGAAGTGTACACTGGTTTCACATTACATTTGTTCAAATCTATACACCTTGTTTAGCTACCTGTACATAAGATTTGTTCCCACTTGTAAACTATATGTCGTTTAAAAGTTCATTACGTAAAACTGAATTCAAAATTTTTGGACAATTTTTCTAGCGGTAAGGAAACAACCATTTGACTTCAAAAGGGGGGGATGGAAATATTCCGATCCCAAATTTTATATAAAAAAAAAAAATGGTCATACAGATGATAAAATAAAATATTCTGAATCAAGAGTTTCCCCATACATTATAGTGTTGAATATTGTTGCAAATGGTATTTCTTCTCCTCCAAGGAGTATTTTGTAAAGGAATACGGCAACGTTTTTTTTTTATTTATTTTAAGTGTTATTTAACGGATCTGAGATACTAGAAAAACATATCATTTACCGCACACTTTTTTAGTCATGCATTTATGCGTGAATCGTTGGTTGAGTAAAGAACAGTGGCGAATGTTTCTGTGTTCGCCAAGTCGATTCGGGAGGACCTTTTCAAATAAATTAGGCAGCAACTATTTACTTCATTTTTTGGGGACGGAGCGGGGGGGGGGGGGGGGGGGGGGGGGGGTAGCTGGCGTGGGCTTTTGATTTTTATCAGGACACATTTTGGTGACAAGTCGAAATCAATTTAAGCATTATATATAGTGGCAGCTGAGGGTGAAACAAACAAATGTTTTTTTTCAGGGCCATACACTGGAAACATTTTTTGTTTCAAAAACAAAATCCATAGCTCACTACCCCAACCCCTTTGCCTTTATGTTTTATACTCAACTATAATAGCCCCCCCCCCCCCCCCCCCTTGATTTTGAAAATCAATTGGTTGCTGCCTTATGGGTTCTGCAATGAAGCTGCTTTGAGTCTTGATCAGGGGTTAATAAAGTACGTTAATTTTTTTTTTCAAAAAAAAATCTGTAAAATTTAGACAACAATTTCTGTAAAGAACTATAATACTAATAATTATCAAAAATATCAATTTTACTCCAAAATAGTTTCCTCCTTAAATATATACACGGTAAAACTTAAATTATGTCCTAAATGTCTAGTTTTGTGTACACTTAACCTACACAAGGCCTACATTGACTATCGACTGTGTGTAGATAAAACATGATTTAAACTACATGTAAACATTGAGTTTTATCAATGGGAACGCAATTGTGTTTAGTTTACGTGTGAGTTACACTAACACAACACGGAATTTAGGTCAATGTGAACACGGCCTACGTCTCGGTCGAGGTCTCGGTACATGTAGTACCTTTATGGACCCTTTATAAAATCAGATTTTATTATACTGTTATGTGGAATTGTCCCAAATTAAGGAATTTCTTTTTTAATAAATACAAATATAAGTGTATATATAGGCCTAAATGTCAACTATTTTGGTAAAATGGGAAATTAAATCGCCTATAAATGTCCAATTTGGCACACCCGTAAACATAAACATGATAATTTTAAAAATGAAAAAAATAAATAAAAAATCATTAGACCGTGTCTATCTGCGTCATATAAACCTAAGTCAGGAAGTAAGAAACACGCAAAATAATGAAGTCACACAGTTTTACACGTAGTTTCATCATTATTATAGTAAGCAAACTAAAGCTCGTTTAATAACCTTCGACTCGCAATAATTTGAGGGGTTAATTGATGAGGATTTTTAAACGTCATGGGGTTTATAGAAACTTGAGAGATACAGTTACCAAGATTGGAGAAATGAATAAATGAGCCAAATATATTAATAAGAGATATAAATTGGGTGCTGAGATATATAAAGAATACTATAAAAAGTATTGTGCACAACTTTTTGGAATTTCGGATCCTCAATGCTCTTTAACTTTGTACTAGTTTGGCTTTATAAATATTTTGATATGAGCGTCACTGATGAGTCTTATGAAGACGAAACGCGCGTCTGGCGTACTAAATTATAATCCTGGTACCTTTGATAACTATATATATAGTGCAACAATAATAAGGCTAGAGAAAAGTGCCCCCGAAAATTTAAAATACTACCAATGAAAACCCTGGAGTGGTGTAGCTGACATTTTGATCATGTTGATATAGGCATAAAACACCAAAATGAAGGAAATCAACAGCCGGAGGTCATGCTTTTCGGTGCGGAATTTTCTCGCTGAGTTGAAAACCTATTTGCGGGAGGGTGGGGTGGGGGGCTTTGACTGTTTTCTGTTTTTTTGCATGGTCAGGTTGTTGTCTCTTTGTCACATTCCCCATTTACATTCCAAATTTTATTTTCGGGTATACTGTTTATGACGTCTTTACGTAAAATCGGTTTGATGTGTATAGAAAAATGTAATAGTCTGGAAAAATCATGATTCATTTATTAGTTGAAATTTGGTCTTTTTTTGTGTTTTCATGTCTTTATGCTATTTTTTTGCGTGCTTACTGGCCTTACTGATTTTTGTCTTGCACAGACGGCACGGTGACTAGTACAGATCGTTGATGAAGGCCAAATTTTGACTCCGGTGATTACATTTAAGGATCTTCTACCCCATGTTTATTCGAGAGACTGAAATGTCACAGCTCAATGAAGAGTATAGGAGAGATATTAAATTTAATTTGTCGAAGTTCAGTTTTATCATCGGAATGAATTTACATTATAGAATGATGGTTGGACTTTTTATTTGACGTTTTCCATGTGAGTGACAATTGGAACTACGAATTGCATATATATGTAATGTTAACCTGGACCAATACATGCAAAATGTGATTGAAAAGTAGTTTGCACACAGGCCTATGGGAATATATTTGAATGGCTTTGATATTGCCTCTGTTTGTCCGCCGTCTATGCTCCATGGTTTCATGGGAATTATGTTCCTTTATTTTGCTGTCATTTATTTGCTTCAACAAGATATTAATAAAGATGGGAAAGTGAAGTTTGGTTGACACTGCACGGATTCTTCAAATAAAACAAAATGCCACGAGCTTGCTCAGGTCCCCAATAGCTAGAAGTGACCGTCAAAATGGGTCACCGGACTAGAAATTGACCATGCCTTTAGTGGAAGTAGGGCATACTTCAATGCATTCTTTTAAGTATAGTTTTAAGCACTTGAAAGAAGCAATGACTATCATACTGTTTCAATAATCACTGATTTATCGGATTCCTTAAATACACTTCAAATCATTACCGAAATATAAACTGTAAGAATTCTGCACTTGAGTCCTCTAGCTATATAGGCTCTATGTATAGCTTTATTACATCCCATTGATGAGGGTCTGGATGGAAGGGAGGGTGTTATTCGGTGTTATTCTTTAAACATTTAATTTTCACCCCTTTTTTCTCTAATCTTCAAAAAATTAAACCCTTTGTACGCTAATCTTAAAAAAATAAGACCACGCATTTCTATAATCTTCATTTTTTTTACCGTTATTCTCTAATCTTCATTTTAAGGGCATTATTCTTTAATCATTTAACCCCATCCAAACCCTCGATCATGTCGATCATTGATCTTGCAGATTTTGATGGAAGCCCTGTGTAATTAATCAAGTCTATCTCTTATTGTTTTAGCCTATGCACCTCCCGGTCAACAGACCGCAGCCACCGTTGTAATACAACAACCACATGTATTGCTTCGCCAGACATTCCGGGAAGTTCCAGTACGACTGAATTGTCAGTCATGTCAAGCGGACATCATGACAGCAACCAATTATGAAACTGGAATGTTAACGTGGATGGCGGTCGGCATTATCTGCCTGTTTGGGTAAGTTATTGTCTTTTCTTTAGGTAAGTGTCATAAATCAACTGCATTCGATCTGTAATGCAGTCTTATGCGCAATACCAGCAAGAGTGGTTTTATTTTTGCACCTGCTCCGAAAGTGGAGGAAGCGGCGAGAGTATGACATACTGTATCTAGTGTTAGTGAAAGGGGCGAGCAATTGTGAGCAAAAAGTGATTAGGTCCAGTAGCAAATTAAAGTAATAGATTGCGTAAACAGGATACTTGCTAAAATTGTTGGATTTTAGAATAATTTTCTTTCCGACAATCAACAGTAGATCTCTGTACAAACTGAGCACCACTTAAAACTGTGTCACCATCTGATCGAAGTTTATTTGTAATTTTGACATTTATACATAAATATTATGTAACATATATTGATTGTTGATTGTTTAACGTCCAGTGGAAAATATTTCATGCATGTTATTAACGAAATATGTAACATAACAGTTCTTGTATCTGCACCTGAAATATAAATTCCAGCAGTATATTTTTTTTTAGTATATACAAGTCTCTTTATATGTGTGTGGTAAGTTGGCAACTTTTAAATTTGTTATTGATCTTTACAGAGGATGGCTCGGATGTTGTCTGATTCCATTCTGTATTGACGCCTGCAAGGATGTCGTCCATACTTGTCCAAACTGTAAACAAATGGTGGGGAAGTACAACAGATTGTCGTAGAGACAGAAGAACCGGAAGTGGCTGGAGATCAAACTTACTATTTTAAATGTTTTAAAATTTTACAAAAGTTATTATGAAAGTTTCAATAATGTTTTAACAATTTTTCGTATTGATGTTAGTTTAAACCTACATATGCAATTATTTTATTAACACATTTTATTTTAAGGGCATAAAGATGATTATGGAAATACTGCAAGACAGTCTGAAAATTTCAACTTTGAGAATATAAACTAGACGAATTAGTTTAACCATCAACAGACATATGAAAAATATTACTCCTTAATGTTCTTTGAACTTAGTTTTTATACGACCGCAAATTTTGAAAAAATTTTCGTCGTATATTGCTATCACGTCGTCGTCGTCGTCGTCGTCGTCCGAATACTTTTAGTTTTCGCACTCTAACTTTAGTAAAAGTGAATAGAAATCTATGAAATTTTAACACAAGGTTTATGACCATAAAAGGAAGGCTGGTATTGATTTTGGGAGTTTTGGTCCCAACATTTTAGGAATAAGGGGCCAAAAAGGGCCCAAATAAGCATTTTCTTGGGTTTCGCACTATAACTTTAGTTTAAGTTAATAGAAATCTATGAAATTTTGACACAAGGTTTATGACCACAAAAGAAAGGTTGGGATTGATTTTGGGAGTTTTGGTTTCAACAGTTTAGGAATTAGGGGCCAAAAAAGGGCCCAAATAAGCATTATTCTTGGTTTTCGCACAATAACTTTAGTTAAAGTGAATAGAAATCAATGAAATTTAAACACAATGTTTATGACCACAAAAGGAAGGTTGGTATTGATTTTGGGAGTTTCGGTCCCAACAGTTTAGGAATTAGGGGCCAAAAAGGGACCCAAATAAGCATTTTTGTTGGTTTTCGAACCATAGCGTTAGTATAAGTAAATAGAAATCTATGAAATTTAAACATAAGGTTTATGACTATAAAAGGAAGGTTGGTATTGATTTTGGGAGTTTTGGTCCCAACAGTTAAGGAAAAAGGGGCCCAAAGGGTCCAAAATTAAACTTTGTTTGATTTCATCAAAATTGAATAATTGGGGTTCTTTAATATGCCGAATCTAACTGTGTATGTAGATTCTTAATTTTTGGTCCCGTTTTCAAATTGGTCTACATTAAGGTCCAAAGGGTCCAAAATTAAACTTAGTTTGATTTTAACAAAAATTGAAACCTTGGGGTTCTTTGATATGCTGAATCTAAAAATGTACTTAGATTTTTGATTATTGGCCCAGTTTTCAAGTTGGCCCAAATCGAGGTCCAAAATTAAACATTGTTTGATTTCATCAAAAATTGAATAATTGGGGTTCTTTGATATGCCAAATCTAACTGTGTATGTAGATTCTTAATTTTTGGCCCAGTTTTAAAATTGGTCTAAATTAAAGTGCAAAGGGTCCAAAATTAAACTAAGTTTGATTTTAACAAAATTCAAATTCTTGGGCCTCTTTGATATGCTGAATCTAAACATGTACTTAGATTTTTGATTATGGGCCCAGTTTTCAAGTTGGTCAAAATCAGGATCTAAAATTATTATATTAAGTATTGTGCAATAGCAAGTCATTTCAATTGCACAGTATTGTGCAATGGCAGGAAATATCTAATTTCACAATATTGTGAAATAGCAAATTTTTTTTTAATTAAGAGTTATCTTTCTTTGTCCAGTATAGTAAGAAAGAAATATCTGCAATAATTTTTTTTAATTGGAGTTATCTTTCTTTGTCCAGAATCAACTTAAATCTTTGTTATATACAATATACAATGTATATTCACTTTTTACTACCAACTGGTAAATTTAAATAATCTTTACCATTCAGTGATAACAAGCAGTTTTTTTTACATCTTAATATTTTATGATGTATTTAAATGAGTAGTAATTGTTGCAAACTCCATTAGAATATTTTAATTGAAATTTATTTTTGGAATAAGGGAAAGGGGGATGTGAATAAAAAATTGGGTTCAATTTTTCTCATTTGAAATTTCATAAATAAAAAGAAAATTTCTTCAAACATTTTTTTGAGAGGATTAATATTCAACAGCATAGTGAATTGCTCTAAGAGAAAACAAAAATTTTAAGTTCATTTGAATACATTCATTCTGTGTCAGAAACCTATGCTGTGTCAACTATTTAATCACAATCCAAATTTAGAGTGGAATCCAGCTTGAATGTTGTGTCCATACTTGCCCCAACCGTTCAGGGTTCAACCTCTGCGGTCGTATAAACCATTTGATTTTGGGGGGGGGGGGGGGGGGGGGGGCTATGTTGTTTTTTTCTGGACAAATTTGAAAAACAATCTTTTTTTTTCGCGACAAGTCGAAAACAATTTTTTTCTTTCAATTTAAGCATTACATATAGTGGCAGCTGAGGGTGAAACAAACAATTTTTTGTTCTCAGAATCAAACAAATTATTTTTTACTCCAAAAACTGGAAACAAACTTTTTTCCCCCAAAAAAAACATAGCCCCCCCCCCCCCCCCCCAAGAAAATCAAATGGTTGCTGCCTTAGTTGTAAACATTTCATACTTTGGAAAAAAATCCTTGACAAGTGGAAGTAACTCCAGCAAAACAACAAGATTTTTTGGAAGATATACTAGGAGGACGCCTATTTTTTAACTTTTGTTGTTAACCTATATATGCCTTATAACTAATGTGCAATTAAATGTTATATACATTATATAATTCATTGTTCACTTTAATCTCATTTTGAAAGTCCCATTCTATTCATTGATCCAGAAATTTTACTAGAACGCCATAAGGATGAGGTTTTTGTTGATGTACTGAAACCAGATAAACGTTCAATAAAATTATACCAGTATTTGTGTGGTTCAAATTGCTTGAAATTTTCATGTTTTTGTCAACATCTCAAGGAAAATATTTGTCGAAATTTTATATAAATTATCTGAGCAAAATATGTTGTAGTAAAAAATAAATCTATTTTAGTCAAAACGGGGATCTGGTGAATTATAACTGAAACAAAAATGAAAAATATTTTATTTTTAAATTCTCTTCCCACTTTTTAATTATAAGATCTTATAACCTACTTTTAATCAAATTTAGAATTCTATTTTTAAACTATACAATGGACTTTGGTTTGATGTTGAAATATAGTAAGTGCCTTGAAACTATTTGTTTTGTTGTTATCAAGCCTTTTACCATTTATTTTTATCTTTCATTTTCTTTTATTATTGTGTACTAAGTTATCTGATTAGTTTTATTCTTTTATGTTTTTACTGTTTATTAAAAAAAATTATATGTGATTATAATAAAGTATTTTATCATCTTCTCATTATTTATTCTTCAGTAAGTGTATTTTCATTAATTCTGCTTCTGCTTCTGCCAAGTAATGGCCACAATCAACGGACTGATTATACTGCCATGGTTTGGTGCGCATAATCAGGACACAGCACCTAATATCTTTTACACTGGGATTTTTAAAAATACTTCAACATTTGGCTTTTCTAGCCTGCATATACATAGTTAGGGTTTATTTAAACATTTTATTTTCTCATTAAAAAGGTTGTGCATGGGTTATATGTCAATTAGACAGCAATATGACCATCCTTAGCCAATTTAATTAAAATATAGATCATTATTATTAGATTATTAGATATGAATTTAAATTAGATTGAATCATAACAATTGAAAAAAGACCTCGAGGTCGAGATAGATTGATTGGTCGTATCTTAACTTCCATTGAGAATTGTTTCATCATGTTCAGGAACAGAAAAAAAACCTAATAAAAAATACAATACATAGGACCTGCAGTAGGGGATGTCTGGGTTGAAGGTCGGTGAAATTTGACGTACGTTCATTTTGACTGTGTTGGATGTACAAATACGCAGCCACGCGCTCTCAGAATAGGGACGTTAAATCCGATGTCTTGTGCAGAAAGGTTCCACGCTGTCTGCATGTCAAGAATACCAACAACAACACTTGGATGGTTGAGGAGGAGGTACAATTTTGGCCTGTTGAAAGGCAAAATTTCGGTCCAAAATTGAAATTCGAATTACATGGGTTTAACTGCCGGTCGGAAGAAGACCTGTAATGACAACATGTTTCTATTACTCTTTTATTGTGAAAAATTAGGGAGGGGTGTGGATACATACACACAACACAGCTGGTATACTAACTCACCCCAATTTAAAAAAAAAATCCCATATTGATTTGACCACCATACCATAATTTGTAAATTCTTGTCAACGAGGTAGTACTATAGTATATGGAATTTCTTTGTAATTTCTTCATATAAGCACATCTCGCAGTGAAAAAAAACTTTTATACTAAAAGGGACATTTTCGCGTCTTATCTGCCCAACTAGTGTCTTCATGCTTTCAAAAATGTTTGCACTGTTTTGTTGAGAGTGACATTTATATATTGGTCAGTGAAAAACGTTGGACGCAGTGAATTGAAATTTAAATGACAACGTAGAGCATATTTTATTTCAAAATGATAAATAAGGTTTAAACGGAATATAACAATGTTTCCTTCGACGAAGACCAGCATCCGTCTCGTATTGAAAATTTACATTTCTGTAAATGGAATTTAATCTTAAATTAGTCATGAGGATCCACATGTTTAATGATAACAAGTTTTCTGTTGTCTTTTTTTCACGAATTTATGAAAAAAGTATGTTCACCCGTTTAACATCTGAAAATGAAAACTATTTGAATAAAAGAAGTATTTGGTTATCAAAATCAGAAATCGACAGATAAAAGGTTTGTTAATACAAGATAAATACTTGTTTGAAAGGTCAGACAACTTGAAAACACCTACAATGTAAATAAAGTTAAGATAACGTGTAAAGGGACGTTTTTGTAGAAAGGGAGATAACCATGAAAAAAATTACATATCTAATAAAGTCACAATTTGTAACCTCCCTTGTATTTAAATACTTGAAATATTGCAAAATTTTATTAAATTAAAAGTGGCTACAAATCAAACAAAAAGGAAGTGTGTGTTAATGAACATTTAACAAAGAGGACGGTAATTTTGATGTCATTACTTTAATAGTAAACAATGTTCCAAGGTGATTATATTGTTGCCGTTTGATTAGGCGTTCAGTAGCAAGTATTTCATGCATATTTTAAGAACAATTCAAGCAATCAATCAATTAGGTAGGTTCTGCAGAATTTGTTTCTTTTGGAGGGAAGGTATGTGGTCTGTCATTTGACACGATGGCTTGGTAGGCAGGGTCTTGGGCGTTTCTTTTAAAAATATCCCTAGAAGACCTACTACCCCTGTTCCTCCCAATGTTATCATATGGCTACCTTTTCCAGTAACGTACAAAGATCGTGCCGCTCTCTTATGTGCATCTGAGCGATTTTTTCAGTTATTTTTTTTTTTTTTACAGTGTGGGGTTTTCCGTTCGTTAAGTTACGTCAATACTTTGTAATTTTCAACGGTTCTGCTATAAAAAGTTGTCTGCAGCATGGTATAATCAATGGCAATGACAGAAAGAGGCACAAAAGACTAATAAAACAAGGAAACACAAAAGGCATAATACCTGATTCCGTTGAACAGATTGAACAACACATGAAAATGCGTCACTAATATTTATACATTAAGTGTTTGAACTTTTTTTTTTAATAAATGCAAATTGTATAGAAAGAGTTTGCACGTCTTGATCGTTTATACTGTAAATCCTTAATTTTTTTAAAACCTAAAGATAGTTTTTTCGTTGAAACCGATATGTCTTTGCAATTTAAATTTATACTACAAACTTGACAAAGTTGCTTCTATGAACTTTTCCTCACATAGTTTATGAGTCCGACCGAGTCGTTAACTATTAACACTGGAACTTTTTATTTGCAAAACACTCATTTCCAAATTCTTCCGCGCCGCCTCAAATTAAAGCTACAGTGTCGTGTATATAACCAAAATGTGCGGAATGACATGGGATTTAATAATTTCATTGGTTTTCTGTTTCCAATCTATTTTTTCTGCAATTTGATTTATATAAACATCTAATTTTCAATATCCCATGGGACAGGGCAAAATTCCATGGGATTGACCATTATCCCATATAGTTCCATAAAAACAATACCAATCATTCTTAATACAGATACGCAAATAATATTCTTTTTAGGTCAAGGTCTTATTATTTTTTCCCGCATTTATAGAAAACATTAGTTAAACAAGTTTGGAAATAGAACATACGGCTTGTAAATTGTATACGTGTACCATCATCAATGCATACAAATGAGCAACTATTTACTTATGGTTAACTTCGTATACCTGAATACACATGTTTCTGTCACGCTCCATCGGTATTCAAAAAGTAAATGTGTTCATATTACTTTTTATTTCAACCCATTTACTTTTCCTTTACACCTTTTACATAACCACCCTTTGCAATGTTTAATGAGTCGTGCAGAGAAACCCACTACAGTAAAGAATAAATCAACATAACATTACAGTTATAAGAAGTATAATAACGTCGAAAATGTATTTGCCCATGCAGAATTAGAAAAGGTGGCATTCAAATTTTTTGTACGACAACTTTTTTGTATGACATCTCAAAACTAGAGGCTCTCAAGAGCCTGTGTGGCTCACCTTGGACTATATGCATATTGAACAAAGGACACAGATGGATTCATGACAAAATTGTGTTTTGGTGATGGTGATGTGTTTGTAGACATTACTTTACTATCACTCTTGCTGTTACCAATATATCTATTTATAATGCACTTTGCCTAGTATTTAGAGAGAAAAACATTTTGTAAAATATACCAAAAATTTACCAAATATGAAAGTAGTTAAATTTTACTATAAAGGGCAATGACTCCTAGCCAAAGGGGTCAATTGACCATTTTGCGCAATACATGTTGACTTATTTGTAGATCATTATTGCTGTTTTAAGTTTATCTATATAGACTATCTATAATAACATTCAAGATAAAAAAATTCCTTAAAATTACTAATTCAGGGGCGGAAACCCAACAACCGGTTGTCCAATTCATCTCAAAATTTCAGGGCAGATAGATCTTGACTTGATAAACAATTTTACTCACGTTAGATTTGCTCTAAATGCTTTGGATTCAGAGTTATAAGCCAAAATCTACATTTTAACCCTATGTTCTATTTTTAGCAATGGTGGCCATCTTGGTTGGCTAGCCTGGTCATCAGTATATACCCCAATGATAGTTGTGTTCAAGCTTGGTTAAATTTGGCCCAGTAGTTTCACAGGAAATTTTTGTAAAAGATTACAAAATTTAAGAAAAAAATGGTAAAATTGTCTATAAAGGGCAATAACTCCTTAAGAGGTCAACTGAACATTTTGGTCATGTTGACTTATTTGTATATCTTACTTTGCTGAACATTATTGCTGCTCACAGTTTATCTCTATCTATAATAATATTCAAACGGCCAATTTTCTAACAATATACTATCCATATTAGAAAAACAAACAAAACAAAGATAAACCTACGAAATTACAGTACTACAGGTCTACTGGCTTGGAAACAGATGCATACAGAATTTGATGGGGTAAATATATATAGTGCATCATAAGCCTATGAAGGCTGGCTGACCTAAAATATGTTTCATAATTGTATAATAATGTTATATCAGGCTGCAATTTAATAACACAATGTACATAATATACAAAAAGTTGTTCAGATTGCCAAGTCACAATCAGAGACGGAAAGACGTAGAATTTGGTAGCAATATTTTACTGTACGGCCTACGACAATGAGCAAAAGCCATAAAGCATAGAAAGCTATAACTGGCACCAAATTGAGAAATCAATCGTTAATAAAACACACTCTCTGACAACATATCAAACAACCACGGTCTCCACGTGCTCGCTTTTAACCAACGATATTCATAGAAGGGTATAGTAGGAAAGTTATTTATATTTTGAAAAACTAAATCAATGCAAGTACCCATAAAATCTGTCGGTGTACATGTGTTTCTGCTTTTTTTGTAACGAAAGTCTGGCCTACAATCCTGCTTCCTGCTGACAGCAATTTGGAGCAAAGATAAGTTAAAAACAGTCATATTACTGCCTCCTACAATGCAATAAAAAATGTGTTCCTCTTTTGGCACTTGGGTCCCAGCAAGGTTCGATATGAAAGGTTTCCTCGCAGTTTATTAGGTATCGCATCTATATCAGATTTTCACGACATTGAATTACTTCAATTTTTTTTTCTTCCGAACAATGTGTTATACTTCTTAAACTATATGACTAGTAAAATAAAGATAGCTTAACTACAGCCTATATTCACAAGAGTACAGTGAAAAAAAACATTAAAGGAACAAGCAGTCGTAAACAAAATACTATATAATTAGTTTACGAGAATATCAAACTTGTCTCGAGACAGTTTCTGGAAAAGAAGCTGCCATGTATTAGTCTATTATGCAACTTCATTGCATTTTGAATCGGTGATTTGTTCTCTTCATAAGTTGTTGATAGTTTGAAGAACTGTACAGATCTCTGGACACTTTTCTGACAGAAGCGGGAACCGTTATGAACAGTTCTGTTATACAATTCACAACAAATAGGCCAGGGGCCGGGGGGGATTTCTAACATTAATGATTATGGTACCGAAGCACATATGTATTATTTCAAAAGAATATAAAGTGCGATGTGAACTCGGGTACATAAAAACACTCCCAATACAATGAAAAAAACACTATGTTGTTGTCATGAACTAGTAGTTATAACATAAGTTCTAAAATAAAACGAATGAAATATTCTGCAATACATTATTTCCACTAGAATTTTTTTTTATCAAGTATTTTTTCTTGATGAACTATAAAAGAGGGTATATAAAATAATTGTTATTACAGGGATTAAATATTACAGCATAGTTTATAATAAAATTTCCAGAGGAACTTCAAAAATCTGGTATGAGGAACATTTAAACGTTGACAATGCAATACAAATATTTTACCTGTTATAAAAACCACGGAAGTGTTCCTCGACCAGTACTATTGTCTTAATGTCAAAGGATAATAATGTATCATAATAGCTAATGTAGTATTTTTTTTTTATAATAATCACGGAACCATAAGAAGAATATTTTTCTTCAAGAATATTTAAAATCAGAATTGGACATTTTAAAACGGAGAAAGAAAAGTTAGTCAGCTGTGCATCACAATGAAGATCAGTGGCTGATTAAGATGTGTATAGGTGTATGCCACCCAATTTTGTTTTTTGAGAAATTATTGCAATATATTGGTTAAAATCGTTTCAAATAATTTCGTCTCGCTACTCTTTGCGGTTTTATTTCGACTATTTGGAACAGCTAGTCTACGCCTTCCAAAGACACCCGATACGCACCAAGCAAGAGAGTCAAATTCTGATAACACAACCAAAGACATGTAGAATATATTTGTTAAGACTGATTTGATAATCAAATTTGCATAAACATGCAAAAACTATGACAATGAAACGTATAACTGTCTGTGCTTAAAGTACATAGTTTATTTAATCAGGCCTCGATCAGTGATTCCCTATATAATCATCCAAATGTTTCCAACTAAGAGGGCAGGCAGTCTCTCCTTTAAACATGCCTCTGGTGAATCAATGAATACAATTTACAAAAAAAGACCGGAAGAAGTCTATAGAAGTGTTTGATTTTCAATGAATTTTACGCGTACCCTTTTATCGGTCATTTTTCCTCTTTATTCACAAAGGGATATCTCATCCTGCTTCCTTATTGCGCGCGTCTTCACATTTATAATTTGGATGTTTCTTTAACGGTTCCTTTAACTCTCTGGTTGTAAATCAACAATATAACAATACAAAAATTAATACTTCTGTATTTTGTAATTTCCCCTGGACTTTGTTAAAACGTGCCAGTGCTCATCTTAGTACACGTTTACCTGACTAATTAATACGCATCCGCATTTAACGTAGTATTTCCTTCAACAAAATGGAAGCGCAAGGTAAGACGTTTCATCTACTAAAGATCAGTTGTCATAATTTGTTTTATGTAATATATACATTTATAGAATATAAAGAAATAAAAGGTATAAAATAGACAAGGTACTTCGTCAATAAAAATCACTTAAATGTTATAAAACTGTATATTTATTTTTCTAAATAGAAGGAAATATGACAATAAGCTTAACTGATATACGTTTTTTTATCTTTTTTTTCCCTTCGTTTTTCTTCTGCTTTTCCCCTTAACTTTTCTTAAGTTTTGTTTTCACTTTTTAAGCGTTTTTTTTTTTAATAATCTTAGTCTCTTCTATATAGTAAAAAAAAATAATTCATAGTAATTACCTGATGATAAACGACATAAGTTTTTACAATCTTATCCAGAAGTCATGCACGTAAAAGTTTTTGACAATTAAAAAAATTAACACTATTTATTTCAGTAGAAACTGTAAGTTGTACAGACAACTGAAATATGTCGTTTTTCAAAATCTGAAACAATTTTATAAATGAAAGCAAACGGCCTATTTCAAACTTAACCAAAAACATATTTCACGGACAACGGCAGCCGTTTGACATGCACTTAAGTATGTGGCGGGACTAAAGATGTCCTATGGTGAAAAAACACTGACAACATCAAACCAAATGTTCAATTCGATTGGAAAGGGTTCTACTCCTCAAATCTGCATGTGCAGACAAAGACACAACTAACACATTTAAGTACTATATACACAGAAGGTTACTGTAAACTTACTAAATTCTAAAGAGTAATCTTGTTCCCAGGGACTATCTATCCCTCTTGTAACATAGCTCTTTGTGGACCTTTCTTTACTTTCGAAAAATTGTGTTTCAAACCCCATTGTGCAAGGATAAATCACCAACGTTCCCGGATGTGTCAAAAAATTAGAGAAAGAGGGAAAAAACACATACTTTTACTATTCGTAGTTCCCATATTTACTTTTAGGTAATCTCGGTTAAAGAGGCAAAAAAAAAAAAAAAACAACATTTACCACTGTCTCTGAGGTCATGATACAATGTTCCTGTTATAATGGAATTAGTTTTACATATAATTTCAAATTATCACATATGATAAAGTTACATGTATGACTATGTTAACTTTGTAGTTTCGGTGAACCCTGATATTTCTTTATACTACTCCCTCAAATTTAAAAAGTAAAAGTAGCCCTACTCTGAAACAAAAAAGTGCTTATGATTTCTTTGTTTCCTTAAAGTAACCGACCTATTTGTAGAAATGAAACTTTTGGGGAAAATTTCTAACCAAAATTTACTTGTCTATGAGTTTGCATTAAAAAAAAATCAGGATAAATGCGCTCCATTGTATACTGATTTAACATTTCCAGAAAATCAGGATTTATTTTGGTAGTACCTCAGTTTGAGATGTCTTTTTTTTCTTATAAGACTTTAAAGGTAGGTTGAACATTGGCATTTAGAAAGATGATACATGTACAATTCAGGATATACCTGTTTTCTAATAATCAAAACTTTATATAAAATTAAAGCTGTGAAAATTGCAAAATATGGTTGAACAGATAGGGATTTTAAATGGTGGTCTAACACCTACATGTATATAATGTATAATAGCTTCTTTCACTTGTATCCAAAAAGCTACATGTAGTTTAATAAATGCATAACGCCGCGAGTCTTCAAAGGTTAATTTCTGACAAAATATAATATTACTTTCCGATGGATTGCTATCTTCGCCTAGTAAGTAAAATAACAAAATCCAATGAAAAAAAAATCACAAAATCCAAAACCATTATAGTAGAAGAAATAGAAATGGTAATTTGGAAAAAAATTATGCAAAAGTCATGAAAAAAATTATCTTTAACTCTCAGTATTTGCATAATTATTCACACTGTTTGATGTCAAGGGCGACATGCATTGACTTTAATTTGTTTTGTCTGTTACGCATGTAAATGAATTATATGTTTAACCTCATGTAACACATTTACATGCGAGTGTTTCCTAATAAATCGGATTCCTCAAAGTAAATTTATGAAAAGAACTCCAAAACAGAGAGGCTTCATTTACAAACAATTGTATTTAAAAAAAACCATGACACAATGATTCATTACTGCAATTGAGTAAAATTAAATTTTTTCAGTTGTAATCAAATCGTCATATTCATTTCTTAGATCATCACCCAATGGCCCCCTCAATCAAAAAGAAAGTCTTTAAAAATATGCTGAACTCCCAGGAAAATTCAAAACGAAAAGTCCCTAATTAAATGTCAAAATTAAATTTAAGCTTAAATACACCAAACGAATGGATAACAACTGTCATATTCATGAGTAGGTACGTGCATTTTCTCATGTAGAAAATGGTGGATTAAACCTGTTTTTAAAGCTAGCTAAACCTCTGACTTATATGGCAGTCGCATCAAATTCCAAATTCAAAAAGTCGTCCTCTGAGAGTGGTCTCGACCTGACTGCATTTATAATTTGCAACTGGAATTCAATATTAACATCAATCGGTCCATTAATTAAAAGACATTTAAGATTTTTTTTCAAATAAACCACAGTACGGCTGATAGAAATTTATATATTTTTTTAAGCACGAGGTGCCTCGTCGCAATCATATGATAAGTCTTTTTACTCGATATTTTAGTAAGAACCGATTAAGAAATGTTTGTTTTTTGCATTATGATCGTCATTTAAAAAAAATATTTTTGATACCCTTTTCAGATAAAGTCTCCGTGAAGTTTGCGCTAGACATATTTATAATCGTAGACGGTTTATGAAAACTGCCAATGTACTTTAAAATGTTTAATTTTATTACAGTATTAGATATAACATACAATCTGAATATAAAAGCGGGACCATCTCAAAATATAAATCAATGCTTCGTCATATGATTGTGACTATGCACCTCGTGATAATAAAAGATATTGGTATCACATGCATTTGTGAACAAAATATGAAAGAAAAGATTCTTTCAATATGAATTTACATTTTCATGGCTAGCTATTTAAATCTGTGTGCTATGTACTTAACAACTGCAACTATATTTTTATTGATTAATGTCAATGATATATATGAAATAATAGTATGCATGTAGATTCATTAACAGTTTGAATTTCAAGTTTACTACACATACACTGGAAGACTTCACACTAAAATTAAAATATGATATAGAAAAAGTTAAAAAAAATCGGTCAACATGCTAGGCTGTCAGTGTAATGGTGAGCTATTATAACGCAGCAATAGACCTAAACTACAAAATTTATAAATGTATGATGCTTGTTCAATGATATTCAGCGAGGCAAAATGGAGAAAACAAAAGTGGAAAAAAAAGGATGCAAAGCTACAGATATTGTCTGCGCTTATTCTGTTCCAAGTCAAGGAATTCGTCTGTGGTTGATACTTTCTTTGTTTTTTTTTTAAATTGGTGTTGATGGACACATGTTTCTCAGTAATTCTCAACATGTCGAGAATTGTGGCAATTTTTTATTTGTTTCCAAAGGCAGTTGCTTTGGCATGTACAATTAAGTATTCTAATAACATATCACAGTTTTATAAATTGTGTAAGTATTTAATTATCACTCTAACTAATGGATGCAAGTCCAATCATACCGTCCCAATTTAAAGGAAGGGATATGGGCGCTCGCTAACATGTTTTACTCTGAATGTGCCTGTTCCTAATGAGGATCATGTTACTCAGTGGATTTCGTTGGTTGCTGTGTAGCATATTTGTTTATCGTTCGTTATTTTGTACAGAAATCAGGCCTTTAGATTTTTGATTGAATTATTTTACTTTTGTCATTTCGAGGCCTTTTATATCTTACTGTGCGGTATGGGTTTTACTCATTGCTGAAAACCGTACGTTGACACATAGGTGTTTATTTCTGTATCATTTGGTCTCTTGTGTATAGATGGCTTATTGACAATCATACTACGTCTCATTTTTATATAAGACATAATTTTTTTTTTTTTTATTGTGAAATTTGATTTAAATACACGCAATTTAAATATTTATGAAATTGTCTCCCTAAGCATTTTGTATGAATCGAGCTTTATAGGTTATTCAACACACAAAAGATCAGAAAAAATAATATAAAATATATGTTTTTGGTGCTTGTCTTTTTTTCAAATTTAATATATGGTTGTCATATAAATCAAAGACATGTTTATATGTTGTAGCCCCGCCTCCTTATGGTCCACCAAGCTACCCACAAGGCCAGACACAACAGACGATAGTTGTAGCACAACCAACGGTATTGGTGTCCCCACAGTACGGCGACTCTCCGGTAAGGATACAGTGTCCGGCATGTAAAGCAGATGTGATGACTTCAACTTCTTGTGAACCTGGGATGCTGGCGTGGATTATTTGTTTAGTTTTGTTTTTCACTGGGTATGCTGTAAATTCAGAAATTATTGCGCGCATTTATTATTGCGATTGTTGAATATTGAACACAGATCCGATTTGATTATTGCGATTTCAGGAAAGGTAAAATACAAATTTTGCAAGGGCATTTTTGTGGGGAAAAAACACATATACACCTTATTCTAACATGACGTCCTTCAAACGCTTTGAGTACACACCCGTGGTAAAATATGAATATATTTCATGGGCTGTTCCCATTGTACCCCCACGTCATATGTTTTTTTAATGAATGAGCGACTCGACGTCATAGAACAATGACGTCAGAATATAAGCAATTTACGGGAAAATACACGCTTGTGAAACGGAAAATCATCACAACAAGGAAACGTTAACAAATGATGCTAAAATGAGTTATATTAGCCGTTTTTGTATACATATGAGACATATAAGTACAATAATAATAAGATTAATCTAAAATTATCTAAATATGTTATTATAAATAGTTTAAGCATCATCATTTATTCAGTTTGCTCCGTTATTTTACGTCAATTTAATAGTGCGTTAATATATAGGAACGGCAAATAATGCCATCACCTAGAGCGCTTCGATCCAAAATAATTGCCGTATTTGTCCTATTAGAATCGAAATAATTCATGGGGGCTTGAATATATCTAGATTTTACCACGGGTTGTCCCTTTATGCCGATATTTTACCCCTCGCTATCGCTCAGGGTAAAATATTTGTCATAAAGGGCCAACCCGTGGTAAAATCACGATATATTCAAGCCCCCATGAATTATTTCTTAAATATATTAACACGTGTCAGTATATTAAAGTATATATGTATATACGATTTTTGGCCGAGACAAGTGCATGTCTGTGAATTAGTTCCATCAAATTGAATGCGCGAGTTAGAATTTGTCAGCGCATTTTTCGAAAAAAAAAAAAAAATCAGCATCATATGAATAACGGAACAAGTCGGTCAGAAGAAGGACACAGTTTGTTCCCATTGGAACACCGGTCACTTGTTGAAAACAAGTCATATAAACATATTTGTTTTTCTTTCATTTTTTTTACATAAATAAGGCCGTTAGTTTTCTCGCTTGAATTGTTTTACATTGTCTTATCGGGGCCTTTTATAGCTGACTATATGCGGTATGGGCTTTGCTCATTGTTGAAGGCCGTACGGTGACCTGTAGTTGAAAGTTATGGTAGTTTGTAAATTGACATTTTGCTATATTTTCCCATGTATGCAGCATTTATTTATTATGTTTAGTGTGAATGTATTGAGTATAAACATGTGTATACGTGTATATATGATGTCCTCTTGTACACCTATGTGTCTGATGTTTATTAATAAAGAATTGTCTATTGTCTTTTGTCTACTAGATGTCATTCAATTACAAGTATCCTCGAATAAGCGTTATTAGTAAAAAAATACTAATCCTTAATGACATTGTTAATATGACCTCTGACCTTGATTGTGTGATTATAGTTTGACCTTGTTTGTGTGACTATATTTGACTTTGTTAGTAAATATGAATATTTGACCTTATTAGTTAATGTGAATATTTGACATTGTCAATGTAATAATTGACCTTGTTACTTTTAAAATGAGAATATTTGACCTTGTCAGTGTGAATATTTGACCATGTCAATGTGAATATTTGACCTTTTTAATATGAGTACATGCATTTGACCTTGTTAATTAGAGTACTTGACCTTGTTAACACATGTCTGTGATAATATCGTTTCAGGTTCTGGTTATGCTGTATCATCCCCCTCTGTATTGATTCCTGTAAAGATGTAACACACACGTGCCCTAACTGTAGACATGTTGTGGGGAAGTTTAGCCGAATGTGATAGCACGTGCCCTAACTGTAGACATGTTTTAGGGAAGTTTAGCCGAATGTGATAACACGTGCTCTAACTGTAGACATGTTGCTGGAAAGTTTAGCCTAACAGTTGAGACTGAAACTTATCTATAGCGATCCAATCCTCTTTTATATATTTTATGGATGTACTTAGGTGAAATTACAAAAAAACTAAAATTTAGAATTGATACTATAAGTTGGAATAGCATTAGTTGAGGAACAAATTAAGCAGATATGCTAACATTTTTGTAAATAACCTTTTATATGCTATTGCAGTCTTTCATGAAAAAAAATGGATGTTATGGGGCAAACTATTTTACCCTGTATTGAAGGGGGAAACTAAGAGGTCAGAACATATGACACAAATACCGTAAACCTTACCCAAGTGCATCCTTAAAGCATCGAACAATCATCTTCATTGTGGGGAGGGGGTAGGCATTATATAAAAGGCATGAAATTTATTGGGTTTCAACAACACATTATTGGTCATGTATGCTATTAAAAAACACAATTTGCGTTTGAATAAAGTCTATTTTTTGTCTTAAGAAAATATAACACTCCTCTTCTTTTCTCATAAAGTGTCTACATGTCTTCATTGTAAGCTGTAGGGAATAAATTGATAATAATTGCTTACTATGTGAAATACCTGCATTGCTGTAATAATTATTCATACTTTCATGCCGTATATTTTAACAACTTGATTAATATCCCTTTGCACAAATGACCCAACTACTTTATAAATCGGTCATATACAATGTATATTTTTCATATTTTGTAGTTTTAATATAAAGAATTATATATCATGTCGTGTACAATAGTGTAGTATACCAACATCAACAAACTGAAATGTGTATCAGTATGTTTTTAATTTGTTGAAATACGATATTATAGAGTATAATTGCATACTTATGTTCAAATTCATTGTATTTCATCTTTAACATACATTTTGGTTATTAAATTGTGTTTATGATTATCCGGTATCCTTATAGATTTATTCAGTAATATCCAGATTTTCAATGAGATAACTTCATATGGTGGAAAGCACGAACACATATATCCTTTGAAATGTATGTTTGTATATAATAACTGTACATCCTGTTACGTTCATCTTTATCCAAAACTTTCTTTCTAGTCCTAAGGGAGCAAAAACATTTAAGGTGGTACCTAACACTACAGGGAGATAACTCCGTAAAGTCAGCTAAGCGTTTTAATAACGTTGTGTTGTAAAAGGAATATTAAGCTTCTCAATTATCAAAATTGGTGTTTGTCAAACTGCTATATAACCAGTGTAATTTTTCTGACAAAACGGTTGGTTCAAAATTTTTGATTTTTTTATATTTTTGTTAAAGGGTCTAAGTGAGTACTTTGACAAAATTTTATGAAAATTAAACGATCCAAATTGATCTTAGTGCAAGTGTTGGGTGCCACCTTAACTTCAGGAGTTGGTTGGGTATTGTTTTTGGGCTACATAAAAAAAGCGCAAAAATTTTTGTTTTTGTTTTTCAATGCTATATATCAGATTTTGTTTTCTCTTCAAAACTTAAAACTATATAATGTATGGAGAAAATCTTGATTCATTATGTGTTTTTTTTTGTCATCTGCATGACTACACTATTTTGTTCATCAAGGGATCAGTACTTTGTTTTAGGAAAAATCTATACCCCTCCATCAAGTTTTAAATTTATTTATTTATGAAATGCACATTTATACCCCTGGGTTGAAGGCATATACAAACAATACAATACAATATACACAATAGAAATATTAACATATCAAACATCATATATAAAGTGGTAAAACAGTAATATTAATGCAGGCGTTGTGTTCACTCCCCTCAGTGCAAATGACTTTTTAATGAACGGAACAGTAATTAAGCTGCATAATATCAAATGAAGATAGCATTAATTGTAATCTATCTGTTTCAGACAAATTAAAGTATTCTGGACATATATTATTTATATCTTTTTCAAGCTGATAACGTAAAGATTTTTTAATTTTATATTTTAGGAAAAAGTGGGTTTCATCTTCAACCTCATTTATATTACAATGTTTACATATTCTATTTTCTCTTTGAATTTTTTTTATATCTACCCCTCTCTATTAAATGGTCGTTCTCTAACATGAGATTCATTTGTGACGTCAAGTGAGTAGAATCATATATGTCTATTTCCCTGAACTATAAATAAGAAAATGTGGTGTCAGTGTACATTATTGTTTATGGGTCAGCTGAAGCACGCCTCCGAGTTAGGGATTTTCTCGCCTGAAATGAGGACCATTTGGTGGCCTTGGCATTTTATTTGATCTTTGGTCGGGTTATTGTCTCTTTGACATTTATGTTTAATTCTATATAAATTTTGTAATGATATTGTAATTTTAGTTGGCTCAATTTCATGACAGCACGATGCTTCCTGTGACATCGTAACAACAATGTATAGGAAAACAAACAGAAATATACATAATTCGATATGGTATTCAGTAGTCGTCGTTTCTGATACGCCTAGGTCTTCGGCATTACTTAGGAATTAAGGGTATCAGGGGAACTAGCTGTCTACTGACGTATACTTGAAATGTCCCAAGAATAAGTTTCTAGACCAGGTACTAAATAAAATCTAACATGTGCATTCTCCTTTCCAACTACAATATTTACACTAATTACACCAATAATTTTTACCTTTTCATTATTGGCTATCAAAATAGAGTCTTTATCCGACCCATCAATGTTTATACTCTTACACCAATATATCTCTATTTGCCAATTAAAGAAGGATTTGCGACAGAAATATCTGCACCTGTATCCATCAATGCAAATGTATCATATTTATCACTAGAAATCTTAATATAATTGTTTATCAAAGGAGCAGCGTTTACTGTACACAAACTGTCACTTACTATTGGGCTTGGCGGGTCAATAAGTCCTCTCGGCCTAACAAGTCGCCCGAACTGTTAGGCTGTTTTAGTTTCCCATATAATATTCTCGACACTTTCTTGCGTAATGTCCACGCTTGTGACTATTATAACACTCGATGTCCCTCTTTTTATTAAAACCTGATTTATCTTGTACATGTTGTAGACTGTAACTGCGACAGTCTTTAGCAGAATGTCCGGTTTTTGTACAAAGTTGACATCATATTCTGGGTGAAATCTGCATAGCGTATATATATATATAGTGTCTTTCAAATCTTTGATTGCCTTCTCCTGGTCAGAAAGTTTATTCAACACTGAGTTTGAAGCTCCATATTCGAAGGTGCTTGTTAGTCCGGCCATCGATTCTTGTGCCAATCTTGCAGACTGTACGGCATCTTTGAAGTATTTTGGGTCCCTTTGAACCACCAGGTAGGCCTCTGATGAATGCGGTTGTAGTCTCTCTGTCTGTTTTGCACAAAAGGCTACACCGTTTCTCAATGTCACTAATGTAGACTTCGAGTGATTCTGATGGAAGCATACTAATATATCACTGTTTCGTTTTACACTATTGGGCAGACCATTAAAAAGTAAAAACACAAAAAATACTGAACTCCGAGGAAAATTCAAAAGGGAAAGTCCAAAATCAAAAGGCAAAATCAAAAGTCCAAACACATCAAACGAATGGATAACAACTGGCATATTCCTAACTTGGTACAGGCATTTCTAATGTAGAAAATGGTAACATGGATTGAACCTGGTTTTATAGCTAGCTAAACCTCTCACTTGTATGACAGTCGCATCAAATTCCATTACATTGTCAACGATGCATGATCAAAACAAACATACTCAAAGAGTAAAAATGTCAAAAATAGGGGTACAGCAGTCAATATTGTGTTATCATCTTAATCACTATAAACACAACAAATGTAACGAAGAAGCACAAAAAAGACAAAAAACCACAATAGCGCACCTCCTTCCAGTTTAAGACGCATAGCACTTGCATTTTTTTCATTTTCCTTGTTCCATCCATGGAACGCAATCCATGCGTCGAATTTATCGAGCCATAGGTTGGCATTTTTGGTTGGTAACCCGGCAAAACTATCTATAGAAAATCCCGGTGTAGATGATTTTGATCCATGTTGGAATGTTTTTGCCATGTGACTGATGTTGTTCATCAAAATTTCGAAATGTTCACTGTTCACTGTTTACAGTTGTTTGTGTTGCTGTTGGTGTTGGCTGACTAGCTGATATTTCTGCTAAATTTTCTTCAGGTTTTACATTGTCAGTTCGGGCCTTATAAGGCTGAGTATGCGGTATGGACTTCGCTCGTTGTTGAAGGTCGTACGGTAACCTATAATAGTTGTTAATGTTTGTGTCATATTGGTCTCTTCTGGAGAGTTGTCTCAACATGGCAATCATACCGCATCTTTTTTTTTTGTAATCAATGAATTTTGTAAAAGATTTAATGACTGGAGAATTTCAGAAAAGGTATCAAAAGTTCACATGAATATTTTTAGCGCTTATCTGTACATTATGAACATTCATTACTATATAAATATGTTGTATTTATTTTCAATTATAAGATAACTAATCGATCCATAGTGGTCATTGATATAGTATACAGACCCTCTCTATTTAATAAACTCTGTGACTGCCGAGGATAGTAAATTTGAAAATGACAGCAGATAGAATTCTGAAAATACACTTTATTCTTTGTATATGTATGTTCAAAGTATACAGAAAAACGCAAACCGGAAGTCTAATCTGACTTAAAATTTCGTCCAATGACGGGACAATATCCGGATGACTTTTTTCTCGTTTTTCTCCAAAAATAACTCAATCTGAATAATCATATGAATGGATGACAAATGGCACTTTGTACTGTACCTATAGGACACAGAGGCGTGTTGATGAATTAATTGTGGAAAGAAGAGAAGCGACACCCAAAATGAGGTCTTCATGTTCAATAGTATAGATTGCAATAAATTATAACAGCCAATTTCAATAAAGCAATATCCGTAGTTTCATTCCAGAACCGAAGTAGTTGCTACTTGGGGTGGTTATCAATATTGGAGAGTAAGCCAACTAGCAGAGGTATCGACCAAGTCGAAGTAATAAATGTTAATTACCAATTTTACTGCACCAGTGATATGTGTTTACATTTAGTAAATTTAGGAAATGCGCGTTTTCCGGCAGCTTCCATTCACATCAAGGAAGACACACGAAAGTTACAAAAGTTTTATAATTAGTCCTGTGCAATTTCCAGTGTCCAATTTCATCATCGATTACTGGAAGAGAGTAAATCAACCTCATATAGTATTCTTCTAATTAGTTGTGATACTTCTTCCATTGGTGATCGCTAAAATATGCTGTTAAGCATCTCAACTAGCCAAGCCCCTTTCTCTTCAAGAAGAGACTGGATCGAAACCCTTATAGCTAGAGAGGATGGCTGTCAAGAAGGGTATTAAGAAAGTACGAGTCAACGGACGAGATACAACAAAACTTATTAGATTATCTTCTAATAATTTTGAAATTATAAAGAAACCAAGGTTTTAACTCCATCAGGCAAAGTTGACCGTAAATAGAATAAACTATAATGATTCTAGGTCCGTTTTGTTCATAAAGCTCTTCAGTTGGTTGACTGACATATTCTTGGCTTTTAAATGTTTGGCTTTGAGAGCGTTCTTGTTGAAAGTAAAGCCAGCATAGCGCTTCAGACATAATTATGTATAATTGTAGTTTTCATTTTTTCTGTTTTATTATCAAATAAAAACAACTTTCTATCTTTTTAAACAACACATAAGTCACGTCTAGAAAAGAAGCATTTTAAAACTTAATTACATTTTTGAAATGTATAACTTGAGTTCGTTCGTGTCCTGTTAGAGGCAATATATACCAAATGTATCCGTGTGCATCTAGCAAGGGAAAATTTAAATCTATTAAAATGCTTCAAATCAGATTTATATTCTCTTTTACATATTGCGTAATCAATTATAACAAAGTTATGTGTAAGTAGCCTTAACGAGTAAACAAAACAGAGGAATTTTATCATACATCCAATTTGTTTTGATATCTAAAATTTTAAATCGATGAATTAAAATATATTTTAAATGTTCGTTATCTCATAAAGACATTTGTGAAATCACACCATCTTTATGATACATGAACACGCAATTATTTATTTAAAAAATATTTGTTTTTAATCAAATATTAAAATAAGCAAATTACCGCACTAGCTTCAGAAACTATCGTGCGTGCAACACTTATCAACAACAGACCCTAACTGTAGGTTAGCCGCCTGTGTATCAACAGAGCGTGTGTTAATTTATTGAACATTTCTGTAGTGCAGGGCGTTAACTATTCACAATGCAAGGACAGGGACCGTACCCCCAGCAGGGACAACCAGGTAATTTATTTAATTAATTTTATAAACATATTATTCTTAATTATCTGACCTGATTTGTCGAGACTTTGACTAGAAACAGATGTCTATGAACTTACATCCATTAGTAGGTGAAATATTTATTGTAGCATATCAAGAAGTTGGTTAATATTTACAAAGTTACAAGTTTTCATATCTGCACATTATTGAGAAATGAAAATGTGTTATAAGAACATTACGTGCAATTAAACAACCCGTTTTTTAGTATAAATATAACGGGGACGGGTTATTTACATATAGTTAATCAGCCTGTAGCTGACATTATGCCAAGAGAAATGGTATCATGTCGAACATTTATACCAAGTTATCAATTCATAAATCGATACACACATCTATCATTTCTTTATAAATAGAATGCTTTCCCTAATTTCTTTCAACTTTGATTTAAATAACTTTTAATCTTTCTTGATGTGATCAGCTTTGAAAAAAAATGATGAAAATTTTTTATGACCTCTCATTTTACTGTGATACGATCATGGGTGAATGAATGAATGAAAAATACCAACTTTGCGAGATAATTGCTTGACATTTCATTGCGACAGCTTGAGGGCAATACACTCTAGCTTCGCATCTCCCTTGTTCAGGTCACGTGATGTGCATACCTGGGACAGTTGAAAGAAAAGTTTTAAATGTGTTTGTTTTCATATTTTTTTCAGGGAATGTATCCTCTAGTTTAAAGATTGTCTTTAATTGCTTTTTGTGTCAAAAGAGGGTTACAATTAAAAAGTCTTTCCATACTAAACTGTTGATATATTAATCGTCAAGCAGTACTAGTAACCGCGATCGAATCATATTCAGTTTTTACTTGAAAATTGAATCGGCAAGCATCCACCAAAATAAAGCATTAACAAAACACAAGGTTGTACAAAGAGTATGCCGGTATGAACAGAATTTACGAAGCACGGAAATAGAAGAAAAAATATCCTTTTGTATTTGTTATTGATACGAAATACATTCTGCATTAAGGATCTGGATGGGCCCCTTTCATTTCCATTCTCTTTCATTTTTAAGTCATTTATTTTTTATGCTTTATATTTAATCGACCCCCCCCCCCCACTCCCCAAGGGTGACTGGGGTATAGAAATATGGTCACTTGGTCTTCTCCCGACCGGCAGTAAAACGCTTGCCGAAGTGGGGCGTCCGTTTGGCTGTGCGGGATGTATCAAGTTTGCAGTCACGTCCGGTCAGAAGGGGGACGTTAAATCCGATGCCTCGTGTAAAGAGAGTGCCACGCTTTTTGCACGTTAAGAACCCTTGCAACAACTCTTTTGAGGGGTCCGTAGGTGGCCTGTTGCAAGGCAAAATTTCTGTCCCTATCCAAGATCCCTCATTTTCCAGTGGCAGTCCAAATTTCCCCGACCATCATCCCATATGGCCTCTATCGTGTCAACCTACCTATTGTATTTATTGTGAACTTGTTCTCGTCCTGAATATGCATAAAATATTTGCCACTGGACGTTATAAGCAACCAACAATCAATCAATCAATCAATTTAATCGACCCATTATTCTCTACTCTTAGTATTTTAGCACCCCTTCATTCTCCAGTGGCGGATCCAGAAATGTGTATAAGTGGGGGCCCACTGACTGACCTACATGTAAGAGGGGGCCCGCTCCAGTTACGCTTCAGTGGTTCCCTATATAAACAACCAAATTTTTTTCCCAAAAAGGGGGAGGCCTGGGCCCCCCTGGCCCCCCTAAGTCCGCCTATGTTCTCTATTCATAATTGTTGGCCCTATTTTCTCTTTTCTTTATTTCTATAGATTCGACCAAATATTCTCTATTATGTCAAACCCATTCACACCTTCTTTTATGATCTTTTAGAGATTGATGCGCACTTTGATATTATTCTATGTTTTGATTTAAATTCTTTCAGACTAATCGTAACTTTTGTATTTATACTTATTTCTTTATACAGAACGTTAACAGTGTTAAAGCCACCAGTTAACTATACCTGTTCAGGCCCTAGTGAGCCATTGTTTGAATGATACTTGTAAAAAATCTATTCATTATATATATTAAGCTCCTTAATCCAACTCTGAAGTGTAAGATTACACAATTGCATCATTGAAACAAAGACAAAACATAAATTATATGTATTTTTGTATTGTAATAATAGACTGTGACACGAATTCAGGTACCTGGTATAAGAAGATATGGTATGAGTGCCAATGAGACAACTCTCCGTCCAAGTCATAACTTGTAAAAACTATTATTGGTCACTGTGCAACATGGAGCCTTTGCTCACACTGAACAGCGATATATAATGGGTCCCAACATGAATAGTAAAACAATCGTTGAACAGCGATATATAATGGGTCCAAACATGAATAGTGTAAAACAATCGTTGAACAGCGATATATAATGGGTCCCAACATGAATAGTGTAAAACAATCGTTGAACAGCGATATATAATGGGTCCCAACATGAATAGTGTAAAACAATCGTTGAACAGCGATATATAATGGGTCCCAACATGAATAGTGTAAAACAATCGTTGAACAGCGATATATAATGGGTCCCAACATGAATAGTGTAAAACAATCGTTGAACAGCGATATATAATGGGTCCCAACATGAATAGTGTAAAACAATCGTTGAACAGCGATATATAATGGGTCCCAACATGAATAGTGTAAAACAATCGTTGAACAGCGATATATAATGGGTCCCAACATGAATAGTGTAAAACAATCGTTGAACAGCGATATATAATGGGTCCCAACATGAATAGTGTAAAACAATCGTTGAACAGCGATATATAAAGGGTCCCAACATGAATAGTTTAAAACAATCGAGACAAAAATTACGGTATAATCTATTATATATAAACAACGATAACATGCACGTACATACCACATCACCTAATAACAACCGCTGTTGTTCCTGACTAAGAACAGGTGCAAACAAAAGCAGTGGTTTTCAACGTTTGAACAGGCTTTTGAACATGTTTAACCCCGCCGCAATTTTGCGCCTGTCCCAAGTCAGGAGCCTCTGACCTTTGTTAGTCTTGTATGATTTTAAATTTTAGTTTCTTGTGTATAATTCGGAGTTTAGTATGACGTCCATTATCACTGTACTATTATATCGATATAGGAAGATGTGGTGTGAGTGCCAATGAGACAACTCTCCATCCAAATAACAATTTAAAAAGTAATCCATTATAGGTTAAAGTACGGCCTTCAACGCGGAGCCTTGGGCCAGCTGAGGGACACTTACGGGTGCGGGAGTTCTCGCTGCATTGAGGACCCGTTGGTTGCCTTCGGCTGTTGTTTGCTCTATGGTCGGGTGGTTGTCGCTTTGACATATTCACTATTTCCTTTCTCAATTTTATTCAACCTTCACCCTAACCTGGACCAGTAGTATAATATTATATACAACATAGAAAGACACACTAAAATATCAATTGAAATTGTTCAACTCTATCAAAATGAAATAATAACAAAACAGGTAAAGACACACTCAACAAATGACTTTCCTTTATATACTTATTTTCATTATCAAGGTTATCCTCCACCGGGACAACAAGGCCAACCAATGTACCCACAAGGTCAACAAGGTTATCCTCAAGGACAACCTCAGCAAGGTTACCCACAAGGTCAACCACAGACGCAGACAGTTGTAGTACAGCAGCCTATGATTGTTAATCAGGTGTTCAGGGAATCTCCAGTCCGTATGCAATGTCCTGCATGTAGAGCAGATATAGTCACGGCTTTAAATTATGATACTGGAATGTTGGTGTGGATTCTTTTTGGAGTTATGTGTATATTTGGGTATGTCAGATTTATAATACAATGAATGGGCGTTACAGTGTATACGACATTTACCATGTCCGTCTGTCCGTTCGTTATTTTCGTTTTATATTTCTTACATTCTGTATTGTGCTACAATATGATTAGCTAAATAGCTATTCTGAATTGGCAGCTCCGTTGTACTGCAAGGGCAGATCCAGCCATTTATAAACGGCCGGCGGGAGGGGTGTCCTAGTCAAGGATAAAGGGAGGGGGTTCCAACTATATATGTTCCCATCCAAAATGCACTGATCATGTTGATCGTCATGAAAGGGGAGTTTCAACTACTGTACTGCCTCAAGTATAGACATATGATGACAAGTTTATTGAAAATCATTTAGACCATCTTTGCTAACCAAGGCTTATGATCCACTCCGGTTACGATTCACTCCCGTTCTCTTCACGGGAAGATTCATTTAGACGGGAAGATGCATTTAGACGTGCTAATATATGATTTAAATTTTGTACTTTTATTATCAATCAGTTGTGCATATATATATCCTCATATTAGCAAAAAAATCGGGCTTTGTAGGCCAAAGTGACAACAATCTACAAGAGACAAAATGACGTAGATGAAAACAATCTTTTCAGATTTTTGTATAATATCCGGTCGGATGTGATATACACTTACAGTCAATTGAAGTTTACTGAGTGACACTGCGAAGGTTCAAGTTAAACTCAATGTTACGGTTGAAGTCTTTTTTATTTTTTATCAGATGACTGCATTTTTATGCACCACACTAAGTCTAAATTTGGCCACGTAAGCATAGAAAGGGGGGACGTATATAAATTTCGATACCGAAAAGTATGCCAAACAAACAACAGGAAATAGATTGATTGACGTAAGGTCCAGTGACAAATATTTGAAGCATGCTCAATTCATAGAGAAAAAAACTATGTGACTGAACATTCAATGACATATATTATTCGAATATTAATTCCGACACGATAAAAGCAGATGTTCACTCAATATATCGAATTCCGTTACTACATATGACAAGGGTGTTTAAAAAGGGGGTGGGGTGGGGTGGCGGTGAAATGTAGTACATTGCCTCCTTTATAGAATATATTTAGGTATATGGGCGACCTAAAGCATGTACATGTTACTCAGCTATATAGCGTTGACATTCAATGGTCAACATAAGGTCATGCATGTAGGCAGTGTATGAAACTTTTGGGTCTGCCTGATGTGGACTTATTTATTTATCTTGGTTTTTATTTATTTTTTGTTTTAACATGCAATTAAAAAAGCGTAAACATGTATATTGAAATATAAAACAAGAAGATGTGGTATTATTGCAATTGTTACAAATATACTCCCAAGTTGAAATGAAGTGCATGATGTAAGCAATACTATGAAAGATAGATACCAACGGCATTCATGAACTACATGCTCCAAACTTGAGACGGGTACAGTAAGAATGTGGCGAGTTTAAATGTGTTTGCTGGTGCCAAACCCTAATCCCGGACTTTGGCGTAACAGTATCACATTTGGACAAACTATAAAAAATAGTTGAAACGGACTAAATGATATCGATACAAAGCAGAAAAACAACCTACATCAAGAATGTGTCTATAGTACACGGATGCCCCACTTGCTATATCATTTTCTATATCCAGTGGACCGTGAAATCGGTGAAAAAACTCTAATTTGGCCATTACTAGTGAAAAAAATCATACCTTAGGGGACATACATGTATGTACTAAGTGCATGCTAAGTTTCAAGTTTATTGGACATCAACTTCATCAAAAACTACCGTGAACAAAAGCTTGAACTTGAAGCAGGACAGACGAACAAACGTCCGGACGTCCGGACGAACCGACACGCACTGACCGTTAAACATTATGCCCCTCGGTATTTTATCTTTGATGTGTGACAAATGTACCGAAGATAAGTTGGAAATGGGATTAAACTGTAAGAACTCAGAACAGATCGTCATGAAATCGTGCTTACGTACCAATCATAACCAAACGGCTGTAATTGTGGTTTTGTCAACCCGGATATTTACTTTTAAATTACATTTTATTTGTAAAGGATTGCTATGTGAGTTTCCTAAACTTAAACACACGTTCGCAATTTATCATTTTTATTACATACAAGTTTAAAATTAAGACGATATCTAGCTGGTTTTTATACGCCCGTCTTTTAGACGGGACGTATTATGGTATACCGTTGTCCGTCCGTCCGTCGTCCACACTTCGGACAATAACTCAAAAACACTTTCACCAATTTCCATGAAACTTAAGTGAATTGTTTATATATATTGACGTAAGATCCCTTTCGTTTTTTTTAATTTCAGATTTTAAGTTTTGGATTTATGGGGCTTTATTCATAAAAAAGGGGGGATTTTCAACACTTCGGACAATAACTCAAAAAGGCTTTCACCAATGTCCATGAAACTTTGGTGAATTGTTTATATCTATTGATGTAAGCTCTTTTTCAATTTCAATTTATATAAATTTCAGATTTTAAGTTTTGGATTTATGGGGCTTTATTCATAAAAAAAGGGGGATTTTTAACACTTCGGACAATAACTCAAAAAGGCTTTCACCAATGTCCATGAAACTTTGGTTAATTGTTTATATCTATTGATGTAAGCTCCCTTTCAATTTTTATAAATTTCAGATTTTACATTTCCGTGTTATGAATTTTTATGCTTAAAGAAGGGGGGATTTTCCATTTTTAGGACAATAACTAATACTTTCACAAATGTTTAAGCAACTATGATAAATTGTTTATATCTATTGACCTCAATAGTGCCAATTTTTTTGTGCATTTTTATTTATTATTTATTTATTTTTTTTTTTTTGGGGGGGGGGGGGGGGTATTTGACAGGGCTCACACTATTTCCAGTTGATCATATAAATTCATTTAAAGCATACAAGTTAAAAGAGCAATGGGCGTATCATGCGCTAAAGCGCAGCCCTTTATTAACTGTATCTAACCGCGCACTCAATCTTACTCGGACACTTATGGCAATATGTATACTTTGGATGCATTGGACAGGTTCCCTTCTTTAACTCTCTTAAGAGGAGGCTGAACGAATTAGATCAAATATGTGAGATACAATCATTCCCTCCGCACCCTCCCCCCCAATAAAACAATATAGAAAACTGGCTAGGCTACTGTTAAAATTTGTATATACTTTAAGTTCTTTGATTAATTTTTTTCATTTTCAATTTGATTCAACCAGGTGCGAATATATAAAGGTAAATTTGGGAATTTCCTCACGAGGTTGGCTAATGTTCAAAAAATTTTAATGGACCTATTGACATTTCGCAAGGAGTGGCAAAGGTCGCAAATATTCTTTTACCTGGTTGTGTATATGATATATTATCAGATTGGTTTGGGACATATGATATTGAGGACTGCCCAAAATTTCATGTTGAGATCCAATGTGGCATAGTGTACCTAACTAACTAAAGGAAATAGAAGATTTAAAGGGGTGAAAAAACGTAGAATGTGCGAAAACGATTTTTCTCCGTCACTGGTCATATATTTGAGGGGGAAATTGGTACTAACGCCTTTATTTGGACTGTTGTAGTGCATACTTAATTTTCCTTTACCGTCCCTTACATGAAGCTTCAAATTGTGAAATTTATTATTTTAACAGAGTATCTGAAAACCGCTGATTGAAATTTAACCATAAGGACGTTTATGTTTTGGGCGATGCGTAATAGTGCACCAAGTATTCCAATGATTTATAAAAAAATAATATAAAGTGGTTTCACATTTTGAAATGCTTATGTATAGTTTGATATTTTTATACATCATAATACTATATACTATCATACACTGTAGTGTAGTTATGCATCGTTTATTTTGTTTTTGCGTAGGAGACACAAAAAATGTGGAAATCCATATTACATACACAGTCTACACAATCATAATTTCATCGATCTTATTAAAAGATATATCGTGGTGTCCTCTCTATCGTAGTGCCTTACAGTTAATGTCAGACTAACGTTAACAAACCACAATTGTATATGTTACACTAACTAAATCATAGTTCGTCACCGAAAAAGGGTAAAAAAAAACCTTGAACTTGACAGTTGTAGGAAATTAATCCTACATTTTATAGAATTAAAGCATTTCTGATTTATTAATCTATTATATCTTTGGTTTTTTAAAGCACCATTGTTTTTTTTTTATTTGGTGCTTCTTTAAAATATTGTGGAAACTTGAGGTAACATAGCACAGGGAAAGAGGGGGTGAACATTTGATTGTTTAATTTTTCCAGTAATGGTTATTAATTTATATGTAGTTATGTGGAATTTTGTCTAAATTTTGTCTATAGTACTGGACAGGCTGAAACTTTACTCTCTATATTGAAACAAAGATAAAGTCTGCACATGATTTCTTGAGAAGTGATTTATCAAAGACTAAAAGGGGAAATAAATTGTGGTATTTCGCCTATGCATGTAGGTATGATGTATGCAATGTCATAAAACAGCACGTATGGATTGAAATAAGTTCCATATCTATACTATGCCGATTTGCCATCCCTTGTGTCACTTTTCTAGATTCTGATATAAAATGTCATTATATATCAATGAATACAGTATCCCTTATTATACATTGTAGTGAGATAGAACAAAAATATGCATCTAATATAGCACGGAATTCACTAGGGGATATTTTCCCACATACATTTTCCATCTTACAACCGACCAGTACCATTTGTATTATCGACGTACACTATCTGTGTCTGATTGCTTGTTTCCTAACGTCCAGTGGCTAATATTTCATGCAGGTTCAGTACAATCTGTGTTATTAAGTTTTCACAATAGAGAACGAAGTAATATCATACAATATCTAAATTATAAATCACTGTTAAGATTTTCTTGTCAGTGTTTAGGATGGAGGAGACAATTATGTTTCTATCAAACAATTTATTTCCTAATCCAATACTTTGCATATTCTTATTTTGCATCCAAGGTATAATAAACTCATCATAGATACCAGGACTTAAATTTATATATACGCTAGACGCGCGTTTCGTCTACAAAAGACGCTCGAATCCCCAAAAAGTAAATAAAAAAAGCCAAATAAACTACGAAGTTGAAGAGCATTGAGATCCAAAATTCCTAAAAGTGTTGCCAAATACAGCTAAGGTAATCCATGCCTGAGGTAGAAAAGCCTTAGTATTTCAAAAAAATCAAAAGTTTGTAAACAGTAAATTTATAAATATTACAATATCAATGATAATTCATGTCGGCACAAAAAGTGCTGAATACTGGGCCTGTGATATACCCTCAGGGAAATGAATCTCCACCAGCAGTGGCATCGACCCAGTGGTTGTAAATAAACTCATCATAGATACCAGGACTAAATTTTATATATACGCCAGACGCGCGTTACGTCTACAAAAGACTCATCAGTGACACTCGAATCCAAAAAAGTTGAAAAAAAAGTTAATGCAGACTATGATGTAACTTCCTTTGTTGTTTTTGTTGGAATATATAATAGATTTAAGGATATTAGTCTAAAATTAAATTCAAACATACTGTATAAGATAAGTAGCTTACAAGTTATAGTGTGATTATTTTGAAAGCAAACCTGATTGAGTAGTTCTTGATTTACAGTACTTTAAATATTCATTAACAAGATGTGTAAAGGGGTGATTTTGAAAGTTACAAACAAAATCAAATTAAATCAACTAAAAGCTCCTTTATATATAGTCTGATAGTTAAATGTAAGTGGTTGGTCCTCTATAATTTTCTCTTCAAATTTGCGGTATACAACATTTGGGATCAAAAGTGGGGAGAACTATCATCGAAAAATCACCACCATTCCCCAATTTCTCTCACGCCCCTACACAAGTGTTATTTTTTTGGTTTACAAAAATATTAAGGTTTATGAGGTCTCTAAAGATACTGTACGAACGGTCAAATCGAAAAATTTGAGTTGTTTCCCCTTTACCACTGGTTAATATCATACAGCTTCGCCTTTGATTATAACATAATGATCAATAATATACTAGATACTATTTTACTTTGTAATGATATGTAATGATAAGAATTTATGATTACATAATACTACAAGACAATGAATTGTTGTTATGTTATGGTAATATTATTTCAATAACAGTTTGTTACGCTGACATATTCTCTGAAGAAACGAATCATTTATAACTGCGGACGAATATCGAAATATCTCTTGAGGAGCACGTATTTACGGTTGACCAAGGGAAATTATCCTTCCCATGTAAATGCTTAGCCAAAACATAGATCGATGCGCGAGGGAAATTTAGAGACCAATTTAGGGGGTCCCACTTTCACTTTAATGCGAAAAATTTGGTTGAAATATTAAGGGAATCACTGGAGCATGAATGTAGCAGGCCCTCTTAGGCAGTTAATGCCCTCCTTCCCCTTTGTGAAAATTTCTAGTCCGCTACTAAAAATGGCTTTGCAATTGCGGATGAATATTTAAAAAGTTTTTCGGTGGCATGGGACGTATTCACGGTTGACCAAAGCGAATCTTCCTTTAAATGATGCCTTAACAATTAACGCGCCAGGGAAATCACGTAACAACCGCGGATGAATACTGAAATGGCTTTTCAGTGGCACGAATTAAATTTACTTTGTTTTATTGTGAGATACATGAACCCACCATTGTACACATTGAAGCTGTCCTTAAGGACCTTAATATGCATCTACTCAACAGTTTACCATTATTGAGAATTTTATTTTAAAAGTTCATGTGCTAAAAAAAAATCCAATATCTTAAATTCAATCACAGGCACTTGTCTCAAAAAAAAAAATCCTATATACCTTAATATAACACAAGGTACTTAACTAAATTTTTAGAAAATGACACCCAGTCCCGAATTCACGTCATTTTTTTTATTTCTCGGTTTTCAAACCTACTTAAACTTAATATGCCGTAAATCTAAATTGATTTATCTACACAATGGTATATGACACGACTATCACTGTTGTCGGGATCATTAGTAGCAGGCCTCAGAAGTCGGTCAACGGGATGTTTTTTTGCATTCGTCTCAATTTTTGGCAACACCCGGTCCGCATGTAATTTTATACTGGTTTCTCATTGGTCAATCGTCTGGCTAAAAATAAATGTGGGAAATTTTGGTCAATTTATAACTCTACATTAGTGTCGTTGTGTACACATGTGTTTCATAACAAAGTTATTTGGGTTTGTTTCACATAATCTGTAAAGAATTTACAATAAAGGTAATAATTCATAGTCAGAGGGAAGCTAACAGTTTTTATTTTAATATTTTTTCATAATAATTCAATCACTGCGGGCTGGGTGTTGCCAAAAATTGAGACGAATGCAAAAAACATCCCGTTGACCGACTTCTGAGGCCTGCTACCAATGATCCCGACAACAATGATAGTCGTGTCATATACCATTGTGTAGATAAATCAATTTAGATTTACGGCATATTAAGTTTAAGTAGGTTTGACAACCGAGAAATAAAAAAATAACGTGAATTCGGGACTGGGTGTCATTTTTCAAAAAATTTAGTTAAGTACCTTGTGTTATATTAAGGTATATAGGAATTTTTTTTTTTGAGACAAGTGCCTGTGAATTCAATGTCTAATTTTACTTCTTTTTTTTGTAGATTTTGGATTTGTTGTTTTATTCCATTTTGTGTTGATGCCTGCAAAGATGTTACACACACGTGTCCAAACTGTCAACACATGGTTGGAAAATACAGTAGACTTGGATAATGTGGCACTCGTTATACATGACCTAAATTAAAAATGAGACTCAGTCACATGACTTACATCTAAAATGAGGCTCAGTCACATGACTTTCATTGATGTTGTGAACATCTATGCAATCGTAGTAAAGTTGTTTGATTATGTATCTGTAACTGCTTTGTACCCTCTCAAAAGGTCTAAGCATTATTATTTTTTTATTTAACCTTCATAAATCATCTTTTAAAAAGTTCTGTATCAGTGCCTAAATTATTTATGACTATGTACAAGCATCACACATTTAACTTGCTCTGATCTGTAATTAATGGAGCAATTGAATGCACAGACACTCGTCTCAGAATTCCCCCCTCAATACCTTTATATATACAGGGATATAGGATTTTTTTTTGAGACGAGTGCCTGTGATTGAATGCTATTTCCCCAGTGAAATACAGTTGCCACAGGTTCAAAAGTTTTCCTAAAAACTCATCAGGGATATATATAAGGCTCATAAAATTGGCGCCATACGCGCGTGTTGTCTACAAAAGACTCACTACTGACGCTCGATTCAAATCAGCGTCAACAACTGTCATTTAGAATCACAAACTATAAATCAAACTTTAAAAACTCAGGTTTACTGTTTTGTGCCTACAAATTTTCCAAGTTAAGAAGAAAAGCGGTTCTATATTTTTTGGTATGTTGTTGGTGTTTTTTTATGCAATCTTGATACTATTGCTTTGAACATTTGTTCTTGCCTTACAGCTTTATGTTAAACGTTTATTGTTACTTCTACGGATAACTTTGTATTTTGTATGGAATCATGCGTAGGAAAAAGTTACTTGTTTTTGAATAAAGACTGCCGTTTTTTTTAACATTTACATGTCTGTATAAGTTTACTTGAGCATTTTCAGTTGTCTAAATATTAATTATTTTTTGAATAATCAGCCAGCCAATATAAAAAAATATGTTCGCCAAAAAAAACCCTTCTCATTTATTCTGCTTGAGATGTTATATTTTAAGTTTTATCAAATCATTTCATTCGATAGATTTTATTTTTTTCTATAATGATCTTGTTTAAATCCTTTTATATATTCATCTACATGGACTTGTATTTTTTATCTTATCAAAAGTTATTCATGGTTTTATCAAATTATACATGTATACGTTAGTACCTCTATACTTTTTAATATCTACGATATAAAGTTATAAAAGTGATTTTAAAACGTCTTTTGTTAGTTTATACAGCCACACGTATAACACATTGTTTCGGGAAGCAGTATCATAATTTTAATATACTTACACGCGAACATACACACGCTGAGGTAAATATTCGAAATACATCCTCAATGGAATATATAATCGATTCAATATAAAAAAAGAAGATGTTGTATGATTGCCAATGAGACAACTGTCCACAGAGACCAAAATGACACAATGCATACGTGAGAGGTTCCATATTCTAGATTCATATTTCTGTTAAAGCATATAGAATTGTTTCAATGGTGTTATAGTTTTTGTTTTGTTTTATACATACATCTTAAGCCCTGTGTTCTTCTTTTTCCGTTCTGTAATCCCCTCTGCATTGTTCGAAATAAAAATATAACAAATAGTTGAAATCTACCCCTCTACTTGTACATGTATTACTTCAAAACAGAAAGAATACGTATACTGTAAAATTGGGTTTATTTATAAGAATAATTTATACCCGTTTTCAAACTATTCGTTTACAGGAAAATTCACATTCCGAATTTCTTAAATTTCTTGAATTATATTTTTAATATTAATTAACATATATGTTGGGTATACCTATACGAGACACCAAACCAACGATCCAAATCACCTGAAGACATACTTGTGTCCATCTTCGAAGTAAGATGATGGAACAGGATAGTTGGAGAGCACAGGGCAGGGTAGTAGGAGAGGACAGAATCGAAATCCTTGACTATATCTCAGGCGGGAACAGGATCGTAATCCTTTACTATCTTAAAAGGGTCGTGATCGTATCCCTTGTCAATTTCAGGAGGGGAACGGGTCGTAATCCTTGGCTATCTTAGGAGGGGATAGGATCGTAATCCTTGGCTATCGCAGGAGGGAACATGATCTTAATCCTTGGCTATCTCAGGAGGGAACATGATCTTAATCCTTGGCTATCACAGGAGGGAACATGCTCTTAATCCTTGGCTTTCTCAGGAGGGGATGTATTATCTGAATCCTTGGCTATCTCAGGAGGGGACAGGATCGTAATCCTTGGCTATCTTAGGAGGGGACAGGATCGTAATCCTTGGCTATCGCAGGACGGGACAGGATCGTAATCCTTGGCTATCTCAGGACGGGACAGAATCGTACTCCTTGGCCATCTCAGGAGGGTACAGGATCGTAATCATTGGCTATCGCAGGAGGGAACATGATCTTAATCCTTGGCTATCTTATGAGGGGACTGGATTGTTATCCTTCGCTATATCAGGAGGGAACAGGATCGTATTCTTTGACTATCTTACGAGGGGACAGAATTGTAATCCTTTGCTATTTCAGGAGGGGACAGGATCGGAATCTTTGGCTATCTTAGGAGGGGGACAGGAATGTTATCCCTCGCTATCTCACGAAGGGACAGGATCGTAATTCTTGGCTATCTCAGGAGGGGACATGCTCGTAATCCTTGAATACCTCAGGAGGGGACAGAATCTTAAGCTTTGGCTATCTTAGAAGAGGACAGAATCGTTATCTTTGATTAACTTAGGAGTGGATAGGATTGTATTCCTTGGCTATTTTGGAGGGGACAGGATCGTAATCCTTGGCTATCTTAGGAGAGGACAGGATCGTTATCCTTGAATACCTCAGGAGGAGACAGGATCGTAATCCTTGGCTATCTCAGGAAATGACAGGATCATAATCCTTGAATGCATGTACCTTAGGAGGGGACAGGATCGTAATCCTTGAATACCTCAGGAGAGGACAGAACTGTTATCCTTGATTATCTTAGGAGGGGACAGGATCGTAATCCTTAGCTATCTAAGGAGGGGGCAGGATCGTAATCCTTGGCTATCACAGGAGGGGACAGGATCATAATCCTTGAATACCTCAGGAGGGGACAGGATCGTAATCCTTGGCTATCTCAGGAGAGGACAGGATCGTAATCCTTGAATACATGTACCTTAGAAGGGGACAGGATCGTAATACTTGAATACCTCAGGAGGGGATAATATTGTAATCTTTGTATATCCCAGGAGGGGACAGGATCGTTATCCTTGAATACCTCAGGAGGGGACAGAATCTGAATCCTTGGCTATCTTAGGAGAGGACAGAATCGTTATCCTTGGTTATCTTAGGAGGGGACAGTATCGTAATCCTTGGCTATCTTACATGTCTTAGGAGGGGATATGATTGTAATCCTTGGCTATCTTAGGAGGGGACAGGATCGTAATCCTTGGCTATCTCAGGAGAACACCGGATCGTCATCCTTGGCTATCTCAGGAGAAGACAGGATCGTAATCCTTGGCTATCTCAGGAGAAGACAGGATCGTAATACTTGGCTATCTTAGGAGGGGGACAGGAATGTTATCCCTCGCTATCTCACGAAGGGACAGGATCGTAATCCTTGGCTATCTCAGGAGGGGACATGCTCGTAATCCTTGAATACCTCAGGAGGGGACAGAATCTTAAGCTTTGGCTATCTTAGAAGAGGACAGAATCGTTATCTTTGATTATCTTAGGAGTGGATAGGATTGTAATCCTTGGCTTTTTTGGAGGGGACAGGATCGTAATCCTTGGCTATCTTAGGAGAGGACAGGATCGTTATCCTTGAATACCTCAGGAGGAGACAGGATCGTAATCCTTGGCTATCTCAGGAAATGACAGGATCATAATCCTTGAATACATGTACCTTAGGAGGGGACAGGATCGTAATCCTTGAATACCTCAGGACAGGACAGAACTGTTATCCTTGATTATCTTAGGAGGGGACAGGATCGTAATCCTTAGCTATCTAAGGAGGGGGCAGGATCGTAATCCTTGGCTATCACAGGAGGGGACAGGATCATAATCCTTGAATACCTCAGGTGGGGACAGGATCGTAATCCTTGGCTATCTCAGGAGAGGACAGGATCGTAATCCTTGAATACATGTACCTTAGAAGGGGACAGGATCGTAATACTTGAATACCTCAGGAGGGGATAATATCGTAATCTTTGTGTATCCCGGGAGGGGACAGGATCGTTATCCTTGAATACCTCAGGAGGGGACAGAATCTGAATCCTTGGCTATCTTGGGAGAGGACAGAATCGTTATCCTTGTCCTTGGTTATCTTAGGAGGGGACAGTATCGTAGTCCTTGGCTATCTTACATGTCTTAGGAGGGGATATGATTGTAATCCTTGGCTATCTTAGGAGGGGACAGGATCGTAATCCTTGGCTATCTCAGGAGAAGACAGGATCGTCATCCCTTGCTATCTCAGGAGAAGACAGGATCGTAATCCTTGGCTATCTCAGGAGAAGACAGGATCGTAATACTTGGCTATCTTAGGAGGGGACAGGATCGTAATCATTGAATACCTTAGGAGGGGACAGGATCGTAATCCTTGGCTATCTCAGGAGAAGACAGGATCGTCATTCCTGGCTATCCCAGGAGAAGACAGGATCGTAATCCTTGGCTATCTTAGGAGGGGACAGGATCGTAATCCTTGGCTATCTTATGAGGGGACAGGATCGTAATCCTTGGCTATCTTAGGAAGGGACAGGATCGTAATCCTTGGCTATCTCAGGAGAAGACAGGATCGTCATCCTTGGCTATCTTCGGAGGGGACAGGATCGTCATCCTTGGCTATCTCAGGAGAAGACAGGATCGTAATCATTGATTACCTTTGGAGGGGACAGAATCGTAATCCTTGGCTATCTCAGGAGAAGACAGGATCGTCATCCTTGGCTATCTCAGGAGAAGACAGGATCGTAATCCTGGGTTATCTTAGGAGGGGACAGGATCGTAATCATTGAATACCTTAGGAGGGGACAGGATCGTCATCCTTGGCTATCTCAGGAGAAGACAGGATCGTAATCCTTGGCTATCTCAGGAGAAGACAGGATCGTAATCCATGGCTATCCCAGGAGGGGACAGGATCGTAATCATTGAATACCTTATGAGGGGACAGGATCGTCATCCTTGGCTATCTCAGGAGAAGACAGGATCGTAATCCTTGGCTATCTCAGGAGAAGACAGGATCGTAATCCTTGGCTATCTTAGGATGGGACAGGATCGTAATCCTTGGCTATCTTAGGAGGGGACAGGATCGTAATCCTTGGCTATCTCAGGAGAAGACAGGATCGTCATCCTTGGCTATCTCAGGAGAAGACAGGATCGTCATCCTTGGCTATTTTAGGAGGGGACAGGATCGTAATCCTTGGCTATCTTATGAGGGGACAGGATCGTAATCCTTGGCTATCTCAGGAGAAGACAGGATCGTCATCCTTGGTTATCTCAAGAGGGGACAGGATCGTTATTTTGGCTATCGCAGGAGGGAACAAGATCTTAATCCTTGGCTATCTTATGAGGGAACAGGATTGATATCCTTCGCTATCTCAGGAGGGAACAGGATCTTATTCTTTGGCTATCTTAGGATGAGACAGAATTGTAATCCTTTGCTATCTCAGGAGGGGACAGGATCGTCATCCTTGTCTATCTTAGGAGAGGACAGGATTGTAATCCCTAGCTATCTCACGAAGGAAACAGGATCATAATCCTTGAATACCTCAGGAGGGGACAGGATCGTAATCCTTGAATACATGTACCTTAGGAGGGGACAGGATCGTAATCATTGAATACCTCAGGAGGGGATAGTATCGTAATCCTTGGCTATCCCAGGAGGGGACAGGATCTTTATCCTTGAATACCTCAGGAGGGGACAGGATCGTAATCCTTGGCTATCTTAGGAGAAGACAGGATCGTAATCCTTTAATATATGTACCTTAGGAGGGGACAGGATCGTTATCATTGAATACCTCAGGAGGGGATATGGTCGTAATCCTTGGCTATCTCAGGAGGGGACAAGATCGTTATTCTTGAATATCTCAGGAGGGGACACGATCGTAATACTTGGCTTTCAGGAGAGGACTTAATAATCATCCTTGGCTAGCGAAGATAACTAGTGTCAGTAAACATATTCAAAGCGAACAAATGAAAAATATCTCAATGTCAACATGCTGTCTTCAATGATTAAAACATTTATATTCCATATGTCAAAGTAAATAACTCCTAGTTTAAAACAAAAATAACAACAGTATATTTAACAAAAATGCAAGCACTGGCGAGGTCCCAAACTGAGACAGTCGAATGGTATGTGGAGGGGTTAAATTGGCTTTTTAGACTTTTACAAATGGAGGAGTCATAAATCAAAAGCTTCGATCTTAAAAAAAATAAAATAAAATCACAAAAATACCGAACGCCAAAAACTAGAAAGTCTATAACTAAATCGTAAACTCAAAAGCCAAAACACTTTATAAGAAAGTATAAAACCTGTCATATTCCTGACATGGTTTCAACCATTTTCTAGTTTCCCTTTTTTATTGCTAGTAAACCTACCACTTATATGACATTCGCTTACAATTCTATAATTTTGACAACGATGCCTGCAAAAAGCTAGACACACAGGTAAAAAAGTTAAAAAAACTAGACACACAGGTAAAAAAGTTTAAAAAAATGAGGTACAACAGTCAACATTATATAACATAAAAACCAACAAATATGTAACAAAGAAACATAAAAATGTATATAGACAAAGCACGTAAGTAAAAAATGAAAGACAAATATACAAGAATGTACTATTATACTTTTTTTTTATATAGATTAAACCGTTGGTTTTGCTGTTTAACATTACTAATTTTGGGGCCCTTTATAGCTTACTGTTCGGTGTGAGTCAAGGCTCCGTGTTGAAGGCCGTACCTTGACATATAATGGTTTGCTTTTATAAATTGTTTTTTGGATGGAGAGTTGTCTCATCGGCACTCATACCTATATCCATGTAACAGAATAAACACTATGACGAGATGTCTAAGTACCGGACCATGTCATATGTAACAAAGAAACAGAAAAAGGCATGTAGAGAAAGCAAAAATGAAAAAAAACAGAATACATTTTTTTAACTATTGCACAATAACACAATGACGGGATGTATAAGTACAGAGCCACGTCTGAAATGGATATCAACCAGGTCCAGCTTATGTATAAAATGGTTAAATGTATGCATCCGGCACATTTATAACTCAACATTGCACAATATTCTCAATATCTTCAGTGGATATCCGAGTCGAATATATTTGAAGCGAAGCTAACAATGGTCACAAGGAGATAGGTTATGAGATGGCAGGCAGTAATTTCTATTTTTGTTGGATGTCTTTATGAGATGTTGAAATAGAAATCACACAGGAATAAATGTATACCTTTTGTAAAGTTCAATGTGTTGACATTCTTATGAATTATGTATACCGTGTATTCATCTTGGTTAAAAGACTCAAGAGAAATCCAGTTCGAACCTGACAACACTGAAATCTCAGCCTTTATTATGACAACAAAAACAAAGTAAATACAAGAAGTATTATATTCTATTTGGATAATGCAGTAAAATTGCTTTTTAATTAATTTGATTATACTTGATAGTCTTATAAAATTTGTTTACGATTTTGAAATGAAATTATTGGTTGTTTCATCCTATCTAATTTACATTGATCGAGTGTTGATTTCACAGTATTATATCCGGTTTAGACTAGTCATAAGAGTAATTAATAACACAAATCAATACATTAATATCTTGAAATCGACAATCATGGTCAATTAATAGTTAATGAAAACTGAGTATTGAAAATATCGTAAAAGACCTGTAATAGTAACTGTTATGTTTAGGTTTGTTTCTTTTTATTATAAGTTTATTTTTAAACCAATATCTGTGAGAAAGCTATTCCTGTTTAATATCATGCATGACACTTTAATAATTCTATTTACATTTCCGTACTTTAAACTACCAGTATCCAGATTAAATAGACTATAACAATACCATTCGTTGACTCCTTAACGTTTATACAAATGCAGATCCAAACGGAGTCCCACACCACGCACAAGGTGTGCTCGACTTCAATCTTAATTGACAAGTACTCGTTTTTCCTGCGGAAGGTCGGTACTTCTATATATGCGTTCCGGCTTCCTCCACCAATCAAAAATGATCGCCACGAAAGCTGAATAGTGTTGAAAATGGCATTAAACGTCAATCAATCAATCAATCCTTGATACCCACATTACATAGTTACGCACGCACGTGGCAGGTGTGCTCGACTCCAATCCCAATTGACACGCAAGGTCGAAGGTCGGTGTTTCACCGTGCACAAATAAAAAACTGAACACCGAGAAATAACCAATAGTGCTGAGAGTGGCGAATAACACGAATCAATCAATCAGTCTATATTATTTAATATTTTTTTTTTTGCAGAACAATTTTATTGTTTGTAAGTTCCTGCATACAAATGTACCATTGTTAATCCACAGATCAAGATTAAAGAAGTTGACTCAAAATAATTTATCAAGATGATGAGGATAATATATATGTTTTCTTAGGGCTTTTTGTTCGTTGCATTTTGTGATGATATTTAATCATAAATTATTTGTTTAATTTGTTTACAAAAATTTAACCGAGCATACTCATTACTCTCAGTTCGATACAAAAATAAAACCAAACAAACACAGTTCGCAAATTGAACTTTTTTTTAATAGATTTCGTATTTGTTGATATCACTGCACTTCAACCATTATAGTTTGCATTGAGGGTCGTTAATCATTTTCTTTCATTATTATCATCCAATTAAATGCATTTAGTTTTTGTACTTTCAATTTGTTTAATGAACCAATGTAACTTTTAACTGAAATTAAATATCAATATGCACACATTGTTTTGTTAACAAAGGTATAATTTCGCTTGTGTAAACAAAATTAAGAAAATGTGAGTGATCAAAGTATGTTTTTTGGTATATTCAATATGCTATTCCGCAAACATAATCTCTAAACAAATGGCGAAAATAGGGCGAAACTTTTAACACCTCAAGATATGCAGTCTCTAAAAGCCATATTATTGGTGTTTGACATCATCAGCATGAGGTCATTGATAAAGAATGTGTAGTTTCCAAGACTGAATTCCTGTCCTTTATGGCCTGTAACAAGCTGGCTCAGAACACAGTATGTTGCATGGGAGAGATGTTACAGTTGTCGATATTCAAATATTACGTCGAACACATATGTGTATAAAGGCACATATTTGCCACTACCGTAAACATGTTATATACTATATAGATGAGGTATAATTGACAATAAGAGAACTCACCACCAGAGATCTAAAATGAGTTACTAGATTACATGTGCCTTTACTATACACTCAGCCGTGTACACTCTAGTGTGCATGTGTCTGTACCATAAATTTATATGTACTAGCCTTAATGTACATGCGCTGTGCATATATGTATACTTATCTACAAATGCATGCACTGCATATGTGTACATTTATTTGTACTAGAGTCTAAATAAACATGTGTCGTACATGTACATTATATACATATATACGATAAGATGAAATATATAAGATATACTAGTCAACATTTCCCTGCATCGAACATGCACTTGTATGTACTACAGTCCACATTTAGCTGCACTGATATGTATACTATTAGAGTTTTTGTAAATTGTTTTGTTATAAATTTGACTGTTACAAAAATGAAGTTCTTTTGTTTGAAATATATCCCATTCATCAAAGAGTGATCTTTTAAAGCCGTCTTTACAGATTTTTTTTTTTATCGTGGTAGGTTGTACGGTGAGTCTTATCTAAAGGGTATATTTTATTACGAGATACATGTTCTTCATTTGAAGGACTTTTGTCCTAATTGGCCAATTAAGGTCAAATATGTTTATGTTATCATCACATTCAACATAGCAAGAGACATTTCTAAATTGTAGTGTCTATTTTATTAGCCATAGGTTTGTTTGTATTTCTTTAACATGATTTTTTATTTTTTATAACTAAGTATTGTTTAAGATTATTTGCTCGTACATCTATTACTTTCCAATAATAATACTCAATTCAAAAAGAAACACAAATTCCACAAAAGATAACACTTTTGACATGTTTGATGTTACCTTGCTTACTGTTTTGTTTTTTTAAAAAGTATTTGCTGTACGTGGTAATTATATTGAAATATTCGATTACTCTACACGAATCAGGAAATTGCCCTGCTAGAAAACTTTTCACACTGATTATAATGGAGACAATCTTTTAATCAATACAATTAAGGTAGATGAAATGCAGTCTTTATTGAAGGATATGAAGAAACAATCTAATGTTCAGTTGGAGTAATGACCTTCGTTTGCATTGGACCACGGAAGTCTCGTTATCGCCAAAAATCTCGCATCTTTGGATATTCTTTCGTTATTATGGTAACGGAGATTTATATCGATAAATTCCGAGTGATCCAATGTTACAGTGGTTCATCTTTAGACTCCAATAGATTATTTTTTATAAAACATTGAATTTTAAGAGGCATTGTTTTAACGATAAAAATTAAACGAGAATTGATTCAACGTTTAAAACAAAACTTTAACAATAAGTCTCGAAAGTGTATGCTTGGAATGTACGAATGTATTAGTTAATAGTGGCACACATTGTTTAAAGGTAAGAATGTTTTACAATTTTTAATTACAAATGAAAAAAAACCACCATATCTTAATGATATCAGACAATGTAATTTAAAGATCCAAGTTGAACTGAAATGAACACTAATACAACTTGTCCAGAATATAATTTCATATTTCTCATAATTGGCTTCTATAACTAGTCTATAAAAACATTTTTTTAAGGATTTGGTGGCAGGGTAAGTGTTAATAATTTAACGATGCACGCTTTTTGGTATGTCAATGAAACAGTTACTGTATTGTAATTCTGATTTTGCATTTGATTGAGCCTTGCACGTGCCATACGCGTACGACCAGTGATACACATGTTTGCTAATGAAAAGTATATTTTGCCCACAATAGAAAATACTTATGTATTGGTTTTCATCTGCAAAATATTCATGTATTCGATACATGGTAACTTATATGTACTAAATGTATATTAATATGATAGAACTACATTCATATACGAACGCTTTTACTTGTTTTAGTGCTTTATGTTTTCTATTTGATATTGTTTCCATTACATTTATAATTATTTAACGCTATGAAATTCTGCGTGTTTTTTTTAAAATGAAAAATAATCCTTTTCCTCGGTAAATTGATTTAAATTAGGCTAATGGCTATAATGATACAAATCTCTTTCTCATCAACTTTAAACAGTAGAGAAGAAACTAAGCGAAAATACTAAATAAAAGCCGACAAATTGAAAAACAAAAACAGTAGAATTCAAAGATAAAAGGAAAAATCACGAAAATACTGAACTCCAAGGAAAATTCAAAAAAGGAAAGTCCCCAATCAAATGGCAAAATCCAAAGTTCAAACATATCAAACGAATGGATAACAACTGTCATATTGCTGACTTGTACAGGCATTTCCCTATGTAGAAAATGGTGGATTGAACCTGGTTTTATAGCTAGCTAAACCTGTTACTTGTATGACAATTGCATCATAAAAGACAACAAACTCACAAAAAATAAAAACACGTCAACAAAATATTACATAAAAACCAAACATTGAGCAAGAGAAGTACCATCAAATATCGGACATAAACGATCAAGAAGTAACTCCCCATGTTGATCGTAAAGTCTGGTGACGAGTTGTTTGTAAATTAGTTATTTTTTAACAGGTAAAATGCTACGGATTTTGCTTAATCTGCTAATCAGTAATCAACAATTGGTTAAATAGCAATGTCGTATTAAAAGATTGAAAAATTGAGCCTTACCAAAAACACATTATAAATTTTTATTTTATTTCTAAGACTTTACAAATTATTTGTCCACAACAATTGTTAAACCCTTCACAGATAACCACTTACGGAATATGCGACATGAATTCTTTAAAATGCAAATGAATTTCAAGGATACAAGCTTGTACTGATATTAACACAACGAGTTTCCATTTGTCGCTTCTATCTATAAAGTTTTGCTAAAACGTCTATATTCATATTAAACAACATAACAGAAAACTCATTGACCAAATCATATTATTTTGAGGTTACGACCTTATATTGTTTTTATTATTTTACCATATTTTGTTTTACATCGAGCCTTTGTAAAGAAAAATATACTCAACTTTCAATGTTCTTCTTCTGTACGCTTTCCCCTCATGAATCTGAAAGAAAAACCAAGTGTATGAATTACTTGAATATTATTATAGATAGAAATAAACTGTAAACAGCAATGATGTACAGCGAAGTAAGACCTACAAATAAGTCAACATGATCAAAATGGTCAATTGACCCCTTAAGGAGTTATTGTCCTTTATAGGCAATTTTTTAACAGTTTTCATAAATAATGTACTATTTTGATGTTACGACCTTATAAACTATTATGAGGGTACGACCTTATATACTATTTTGAGGTTACGACCTTGTATACTATTTTGAAGCTACAATCAACATGATTTAGAAATGGCAGGTCTTTTTATTCTGCATGTCTTGTAATTAACCAAATCCCAGAATAGAAAATTAAAATTATGAACTTTAATTGATTTGAACTTGAGCGGGTTTTTGTTTGTCATATTTTCACCACTGCTTGATTCTTAGACAGTTTGGCGCTAACGCTATCCAAACATATACTGCTGTAGTCGTTTCATATGTATGCCCTGCACCACTCCTTCATATTTCATAATCATTTTGTACCATTTGCGTCATGTTCATCGAGTGCAAAGAGCGGGTTTGAGCTACTATAACGAAAATTAATCAGTCATTCTCAAACAATCAATGGTATTATAATAGCATGAGGTCGTGTATTCCATTATCATGGTGTGATATCTTTTATCTATCAGAAGATGTGGAATGGTGTCATCCATTCAGACATGAGGACAAAGATATGAAGAGAACCGTGGTGTAGTGGTTAGTGCATCGGACTACTATCACAAAGGTTCCTGGTTCGATTCCCGTTCGGGATGAAAATTTCAGGAACTCAATGTTCGGCTCTCCCTTGACACCATTTGCGAGTATGGTATTGAGAAAACGATGATAGTCCATCGGAAGGGGACGATGAATGGCTGACCCGTGTTAAGAGAGAGACACATCTCTTGCACGTTAAAGACACCCTTGTAGATTTCGAAAAAGAGTAGGCTAATGCCGCTACAAGGCAGCACTCGCACCCGCCAAGTGGAAAAGGATTAATACAAGTTGCAAAACTTGTTTCCCAATCCACTATGAATAAAAATGTTTAAACTAAAGATATGAACAACCGTAAGGGGCAAACCCAATACCAAATTACTCTATAGTAAGCTAAAAAATATTCACGCGGTAACAAGATGTAAAAAATGCAAAGCAAGAATTTAACATATTCAACTTCTGTGTAAGAGCAAAAGTTAAGCCTTATATTTCCCAGAATGGATATGACGTTTACTTATCATATATATTTGAATGAAAAAAGTTGAAATCTAATAGTATCATAAACTGCTATATTGTGAAAGTTCATGTTTAGTCAGTTCGAATTTTCCAATGATTGGGCAATGTATGTATCATATAACCAATAGGAAACAAAACAATATAGCCATACTCATTAAAGGTCAACTATGACGGAGGGAGTTAAACAACAGCAGTTGTATTCATGATCTCTTAAATTTATAAACATTGAATTTTAAGAAAAAAATTATAAATCATGTCAGTGTCAATACATTAGTAGTATCGACTCAGTTTCTTTGTTGATGTGATTTATATATTTAACTATTTCCGTACTCAATTTATAAGAGCAAAACATATTCATTTGCAGATTTAAGATGACTAATATGAGTTATTTGCGAACAATCATTAAAAACATAGATCTTTATATCATTCTGATGCGTCTCTATATAGTGTTAATTCCAATTCGGTGCATTTGAAAAAGCGCAGAATTTCAACGTAATGATTTGTTATTTATTTTACTGATACTAAGCAACAAAAGCATAAAATCGGATGTGCTTTGTGACAGCAAATATAAACTAAATGGTATTTTGATAGTAATTTACGACCATGCAAATTGTTTGGGTTCTAAATTGATTCTAAATTGATATTACATATAAGGACCATTATCTTTTGCCCATCCGAATATAATGTACTGAATCGATTAAAAATAAATAAATAATTGTTTGATGCATAAATATTAAAGTTCAATATTGAGGAATCGAGGAAATATTATCCTTTAGGATGTTGATAATTGTTATTTTATTGATGACAAGTGCTTCGGTACTGACATGATAAACAACATTCTTTTCTCCAATTGTATATTAAATTTTATGAATTATGAAATAATTCATAAAACTAAGGTTCCAACTGCTCAGGTAAAGTTGACAATATATTTAGGAGGCTGTTACATGTATTTCTATGTCCATTTTGGTCATCTTTCGGTACATATGCACCCTTGGCTTTCAAATATTAGGCTGTATGTACGCGTTCCGTCATCGAAGTAAAAGTTGCAGAGGTACGCCGAATGCAATTGTTTTCAAAGCAAATGTCATTTGTCTAGGAATCGAAATTGCCATCTTCTAGTAATGATTGATATTATTCATGTCACTTTTACACGACTGTTACAATACACATTAAATAACTGAACAGATGTTTTAGCTGCAATGTCAGTGCTACATACCAAATACACTAGTTATTGACACAAACTTTCCAATCGTATCAACATCCGTTTATTTGTTTTGTAATGGGTGGGACTAGAAAATAACTATTTTTGCGGCACTGTCCTTTTTAATGTTATTGATTACGTAATTAATTAAAAAAATATTGGTAAATTGGTTGAAATATTTACCTTTTATTATTTTGCTTACCATGTTAATAGCTATCAAAGGTACCAGGATTATAATTTAGTACGCCAGACGCGCGTTTCGTCTACATAAGACTCATCAGTGACGCTCATATCAAAATATTTATAAAGCCAAACAAGTAAAAAGTTGAAGAGCATTGAGGATTCAAAATTATAAAAAATTGTGCCAAATACGGCTAAGGTAATCTATGTCTGGAATAAGAAAATCCAGTTAAAAATATCTGTCGATATTTTATGGATACACATGGTCTGAGTTTCATGTTGTAATTTTGTCGAGGCTCCGACACGAACGTTAACTAAAATATTTGTCAATTTAGTTTTTATTTGTCTTTGATTATTTTAAAATAGCTTGAAAGTGTTTTGAAATTCAAATACAATTGATTACAATTTACCAAACCTTCATTTTTCAATTTTACCGTTACTGGAAAAAGTTATATTCTTAAGAGTACAACAAAAAGACAGGACCAAAGCAACCATGTCATCGCGACACAAAAGATAACTTTGATAAAACTCTTTTATCTTTTTAAAAGAATAACTATTTGATATTCATTATAATGTTTAACTTTTTAACACACACCGTTTTGTATATTAGCAGAGTTTTTTTTTCTTCATTTCGAACAATAGGAATTCAGTAATTTAAAATCATACCATTTGTTTTATTTAAACGCTAGCTGTACATATTGTTTGCCATACATTTTATTCTACAAAAAAAACTTTGTGTGCTATAAATTGTAAAACACACCTATATAATGGTAGTCAAGCCTGAACATATTAAATATGTCTTAAGGAATTTAGTCGTAATTTTCGAAATATTTCCAACGGTTGCAAGTAATAAATTAAGGTGGCTCGGGACTATTCGACTGCGCATAATTTCACGCATGAATTACAAAAGTATTTGTTGTAAATTTGCTTTAATTTTTTAAAATATTTTGATTGATTAGAAATGTTTAAACATTGTAGTTATGTGATTAATAGAATATTTTCATTATTATCCGTATTTGTTAAAGGGTTAAAGTGACATTTCACCAATTTTCACCATTTTCCGCCAAAATTTGGGTTTTAAGGCAAAACATTTTTTTTTCTTATCGGTGACCTATGGTTTCAATTTGCTCATTCCTTGAAGTTACGGTTTAGCTTTTTATATCACAGTTTTGGACCAAGTGTCATAGAACATTTTGATTTATATTCCGATAAAAATATGCCAACACCCTATCATTTCATTGAAAAATGGTCCCTTTTACAAACCTGTTTAAAAGTATAATTTTTAGCTTAAATGGTCCGTGAACCCCTATTAATTTGTGCTTAAGGTATATATGTGAGCCAAAATTTGAAACATATATCACAGGAAATAAGTTCTGGGAGAACTTTTTCACAGACAATTTCTATATAATTTGTTCCATCTCTATAAAATAAGTTCCACACTTTACCTGGTGAAATAAGTACCGGGTTGGTGAACTTTGCTCCTTGGTCTGATTTTTTATGTTAGAATATTTGCGATGCGCCTACACGCACGTTCGCTAAACTAAAGTATGTGACTAATTAGTTGTTTTCTTTTAGTATCGTGGAATAGTTTTACGAGTTTTGTAATTCAAAGACAATTGCTGACAAATTACCAAACCTTTCATTTGTTAAGTTAACCATTCAAAGAGAAAGTTATATTCTTTAGAGTGTAACAAAAACAAAAGAACAAAGCATGATGTCATCATGACACAAACGTTAATGACTTACTTTTACAAACCTGGATATTAACTCACATGAACGTTCAGTTTTAATTCAGATAACTTTGATGGAACTATTTTACTTTGTTAAAGCTTAAATATTTGATATTCATTAGAATGTTTAGCTATTTAACACGCACCATATTAAATTTATCATAGCACAATATCAAAAAAGCGAAATGTATAAATTCTGAACTACACCAAACGGATATTACAAAAAAAGGACTTAATATTACACTAAGGATTAAAATATACAAGGAAAAACAAACAATACAGTTTAACACGTAACTAAAAAAAAACAAAAAAACAACGTCATTGCCTATTATATATACAGCGAGACAATCATTGATTATTGTAAAATTCAAACGGAATGATGAAACTTTATAGATTTTGAGCGTCAAAAGTGCTTTTCTAAACTTGTCGGATATTTATAACATATCAAAATGAATGCTAGGGATGTGTAAATACAAAATACGAAATAATCTGCATTTACATGACCAAGAGGAACACAAAGAGAATACTATATATAGAAGCCAAAATTCAGTGAAAGGCCAACCCTGTCTGAAGCAGTTGGAACAGCAATGTCTTCATACTTTGTTTACTTATCAACGGAGAATTGGTTTTAAATTATGTCAGTGCCAATACACTGACCATTGAGCCGTTATACAGTTCAGGACTAGTGGTATCGACACAGTTTTTACAACATTTATAAACACAGTTTTGTTTGTTTATGTATAGCTAACTGATTTCCGTAGTTGAAACTTACTTGTTTGCAGATTAAATATGACTGACATGTATTATTTCTTACAACTTTTTTTTAACAATCAAGCAAAAAGCATTACACTTTGCATCAATCTGATGTATCTCTTTATAGTGTTGTTTCCAATTCGGTAATTTAACAAACAAACAAAAAAACATCACGCATGTTGTTAATATAAACTACTATTTGTCTGTTTGTACTTTTTATTTTAACCATGACTGTTTTGAGTTTATTTTCGTTAGTATCTCTCGCCTATCTTTTATATGCAGCTGTAAAATATATCAGCCATTTTGAACATAAGGAAATACCTGTACCAAGTCAGGAATATGACAACTGTTTGCCATTTGTGTTCAATCCTTTGATGTGTTTTTGGACTTTTGATCTTGCTATTTTCCTTGAAGTTCGGTATACCTTTGTTATATATTTCATTTTTTTGTAATCTTCTTTTAGTTTTTATTGTCTCTCTTTTCGATTGCAATGTTTTGATTATCCCCTTGTCATCTTCCACTCTATAATTAGGATTATGAATAGATTGCTTTCAACCGTTCTATATATTTGCTTTCCAATCCCGAGCGCACCTTTTCAGAAACACTTAAGTTTGCATGGAAATCATATCATACCCTTTTCCCAATCGACATAACTCGGCGAACTCTTCTATCCTTCTTTCTAAATAAGATCTGCCAAGGTGTGCCAAGGTCCGGAAAGGTGTGCCAAGTTCCGGAAAGGTGTGCCAAAGGATCCCCTTTTAAACGCTATGACGTTTTCTTTAAAATCAGTATTTTGATTTTATTTGGGATTGCCTTTATTGAATTCACTATTACTCGACTGTTTAAATAAACATTTAATAACGTAACAGATGTGTTAGTTGCACTGTTAATGCTATGTACTCAATACGTAACTCATTGATGCAACAATATCAACATCCGGGTTTTTTATGCAAGGATTAAACTAGAAATAGATATTTCTATTGCAATTCCTTTATTTGTCTCATATTGATTGCTACTTGATTAAAGATTTATTAGTAAATTAGTTAAAATGTTTTGTGATATTGCGTACGTTATAAATACAATTAAAAACTTTTTGAGTTTTATGATACACAAACCTTGGAATAATTTTGATGTAATCATGTTTGCGATGCGTTTACAAATGGTACCAAAAATAAATGGATAAAGATGTTTTGTGATTCAAAGACAGTTAAAACGAAATGTGCATCTGGCATATTCAATTATAAGCCTGGTACCTTTGATAACCAATTAAAATCAATGTATCAAACCCGTTTCAATTTTACCATTGAAAGAAAAAATATATATTCTTAAGAGTACAACAGCAACATAGGACTAACGCATTCGTGTAATCACGTAACAATGATTTAAGTTTTATTACCTTTACAAACCCGGATATAAGGTCACACGAATGTTCAGTTTTTATTTAGATAACTTTAATAAAACTTTTACTTTTCGTAAAGCTTAAATATTTGATATTCATTAGAATGTTTAACTATTTCACACGCACCATTTTGTTTCTTAATAGATTGTCATTAATTTTTTCTAACACGAGGAAATTTAATGTCATGCAATTTGTTTTGTTTAATAGCTGTACGTATTGTTTGGGTAGTTGCCATAAATTCCTTCTTATAAAGTCAATCTAGTGCTATTAGTTGCATAATAAAACAAACAAATGGAAGTCAACCCTGAAATAATTTGCATCAACTGAGTCGAAATCTACGAGAAATGTCAAACCGTTACGAGTATCGAATTAAGGGGAACCCTTAGTTGCTTCCGTGTGCAACTTAGGGTTGATGTAACAGTTAATTATTATTAAAATATGTTTAAAATTAAAACAAAATGATAACTTGTCATTTCATAGAACCCGTGTTTTATTATGCGATTTATCTTTTCCAAGAGAGAGGTTTAGCGCTGTAAAACCAGGTTTAATCCACCATTTTCTTCATTTGAAAATGCCTGTACCAAAGTCAGGATTATGACAGTTGTTGTCCTTTCGTTTGATGTGTTTTATCATTTGATTTTGCCATTTGATAAGAATTTCCATTTTGAATTTTTTCAGTATTTCTGTGACAGATGTTGCTTTTTGGTAGATTGCTGTTTGTTTGTTGGTCCTACAATTGTCATTATTTTAATCTTTCTTTTGTCGATAACTTTTGATAGTGAGCAGAATAAGACTTAAATGATGGGAAAATTACTGAATCTTCATACGGATTTGTTTGCACCGTCATATAAGAACCAAAACCTTTTCCTCACTCAAAGTTATATTGTATAAAACATGGACAGTTTAAAGGTGAACATAGTATGTACTTCTGGTATAATATCTTCTGAGTAGATACATTTATTATTTCAAAATTTTCATATCGTGGTTCATTATACATGGAGATGACTATACTAAATGTGTTTCCTTGTTGGAGGCGGTACAGTGACGAACGATTTCTTTTATCCTTTACATTTGGAATCTGTTGGATAGTTGACTCATTGGAAATCATGCTACTTCTCCTTCTGTTAAAGGTTTTGCTGAATTTACGTGTATGGATTATCCTGATATATCATGGAATACAATCGAGTTATTTTATTGCTTGACTTTCTGTGCACTCTTCATTATACATAAATCAATGTAATATATCTGTTTAGCCCTACAGAAACTAAAACAATGATATGTATGTTGTGCAACACGTTTGTTTGGGGGTGCAGAAATGATGGACAAGGGAGATTAGAAAATATTTCGTGAAAAAGCAACGGTGTTTTATATTTTTTTTTACTAAACAATTCTTTCATAATAACGTTTTATTTATAAAAAGGTTTCCATCTTTAAATAAAATTCATTAAGTCCTTAATTCTAAACACTACTTTTGCGCATATAGGGAAAAATTTTCCTTTTTCAAATCTTGAGAGGGACTGACATATTCAAAATTTGGCTCTTTTAAAAATAAAAAAAAGCGATACACATTGATAGTTCAGAAATTCTCTGTATAATTACCCTGATTAATTTTTCCCCCATAAAGTGTTGATATTGATTTATTTATAAGTTATGTTTTTTTTAACATATTAATTGCATGCAGGCTTTAATATGCTCTTGTATGTTACAATATACTGTATCATGACCAAACATTTTTGATGAATTACAGTCAATCAAATATAGCTAGAACAATGATGCAAAAACTTCATTATGATTTCAGAATTGAAATTTTATGTTCTAAAAAGTATCCTCTCATTATTATTTCTATTTGAAATTATCCAAACAGTTTCTCTTCGTTCTCAACTGAAAATTAATTGACTTTATATATTTAATTTCTCGTCACTTTTAGAAAATCATCAAAAGAGCCAATGAATCAATCAAATACAGTGGACTATCATCAAAGGAGATAAATTCTACAGGAGATGAAATACAAAAACTATTCCTTAGGCATGCTCTCAATGATTTATAAACGTTTATTAGTTTTATGTTTTTAAAGGTTTTTTTTTCGTTCCATATCAATTGTTTATTGCAATAATACTTTGCATATAACATATTAGTTAAAGATTTAAAAGAATTCATATTAACAAAGCACACAATTCTTATAGAATTATTTTGAAACAGTAAAACAATAATCTAAACGAGTATGTTAACGTAACTAGGGCATCAGTGGCGAGTTGTCTACGTAGTTCACTACTGATTCAACAACCTGCCACACGGAGTTTGTATGTTAGTACCCTGCACGACTCCAACATTAGTTGACGAAGATTCGTTTTGTCAGTTTCCCTACCATAGTTCGGTGGTTCCTCTGTGGACTACATCAATAAAAAATTAATGCCGAAATAGCATATAACCCAATAAGTGGCGTTGAAAAACAATCAATAAATTAGTAAATCAGTAACGAACACAGTAAAATAAAGTTCAGAGGGCCACTACAAGAGAACAAAATCCGATTTTAAATAATTAGTTTTTGTTTTGAACCAAGTATATGTTTTCAGTTATTGAAAGCGATAGTACTTTTATATTTAACCATAGGGACATTCAAACTCATAAATTGAAAATAAACTGACAACGCAATGACTAAAAAGAAAAGATCTACAGACAATTATCATAATGAAGATTTGGTATATTATGTCTAAATAAGATCAATTGTAAGTGCTGCTTAAATATGAGTAGAAAGTTTGAAGCAATAGAACAAACGAAAACAAATATGAATAGAATAGTTATCAAAGGTACCAGGATTATAATTTAGTACGCTACATAAGACTCATCACTGACATTCATATCAAAATAGTTATAAAGCCAAACAAATACAAAGTTGACAAGCATTGAGGATTCAAAATTCCAAAAAGTTGTGCCTAAAACGGCTAAGGTAATCTATGCCTGGGATAAGAAAAATCCAAAGTTTTGTAAACAGGAAATTTATAAAAATGACCAAATAGTTGATATTCATGTCAACACCGAAAAGCATTGAAAACCAAAAATTCGAAAAGTTATGCCAAATCTTGGTATAGGCCATGAATACAAGGTAGAAATACACGACTGTATACTATAAGATTAGGAGATCAAATTTGTAGCTGAACTGTCTTCGAGCCGACGATTGTCTACATGTCTAAATATATAGTAAAATTGAGAATGGAAATGGGGAATGTGTCAAAGAGACAACAACCCGACCAAATAAAAAAAAACAGCAGCATAAGGTCACCAACAGGTCTTCAATGTAGCGAGAAATTCCCGCACCCGGAGGCGTCCTTCAGCTGGCCCCTAAACAAATATATACTAGTTCAGTGATAATGAACGCCATACTAATTTCCAAATTGTACACAAGAAACTAAAATTAAAATAATACAAGACTAACAAAGGTCAGAGGCTCCTGACTTGGGACAGGCGCAAAAATGCGGCGGGGTTAAACATGTTTGTGAGATCTCAACCCTCCCCCTATACCTCTAACCAATGTAGAAAAATAAACGCATAACAATACGCACATTAAAATTCAGTTCAGTGTATGTAATGTACTTTATAACCTGTAGTTATTGCTTCAATAAGCACGGCTTAAATAATTAAACCCGGAATACAGTTCCGTAGCTGGTTCCTTACAGTCTACGTTTTGTAAACTTTGTGACATTTATCTTTCATACAGGTTTGGTATTTCATTGTTTTGATTGCCATTATTAGTGTCACTTTTACTCAAATGTTTCAATAAACATTAAATAATATACGCTTTATCTATGGTCTTAATGTTACGTATTATATACATAACTTATTGACTTCACAATTTCAATTATATCAACATCCTGGCTTTGTTGCATGAATTGGACTAGAAAATAGCTATGTCGGTGGCACTTCCTTTTTTGTTTTGTATTGATTACGTAATTCATTAAAACATTTATTAGTAAATTGGTTTAAATATTTATCTTTTATTAATTTGCTTACAATGTAAATACAGAAAAAACTATTGTGGATGTTTTAGGTTTCACAAACTTTGGTGTGACTTTATGTAATCATTTTCCGATGTGCCAACACGAATGTTAACTAAACTTTGTGGTAATTCAATTGTTTTATTTTCTGTTATTATCTTTGAAAAGTTCAAAGATGCTTTGGAATTCAAAGACAATTAATTGCAATTTACCTAACCTTCTTTTTTCAATTTTACCATTAATGGAAAAAGTAATAGTACACAGAAACAAAGCACTGTAGCATTCGTGTAATCACGAAACAATGATTAAATGTTAACTTTAACAAATCCGGATATTAGGTCACACGAATGATCAGTTTTTATTAAGATAACTTTGATAAAACTCTTTTATCTTTTTTAAAGCTTAAATATTTGATATTCATTAGTATGTCCAACACTGTACACACGTACCATTGTGGAGGGCCCTCATGGGTTTTTTGATTATGTGATTACTTGGCCGTTTTTTTAATGATTATTTGATTATTAAGCCAAATATTTCATGATTATTTGATTACCTAGGACTGTATTTTTAGTTTATGATTATTTGATTACTAAAGATAAGCAAATATTTAATGATTATGTGATTATATTGGCAAAAAAATTGTGATTATGTGATTACTAGGACCCCCCCCCCCCCCCCCATGAGGGGCCTCATTGTGTATGTTTGTAGATTTTAATTACTTTTATCCCACAAATAGAAAGCACAGTATTCAAATATCATGTAGTTTGTATTTTTAAAACGCTGTACGTATTGTTTGAGAAGTTGTTTTACATACCGTTGCATAAAGTCAATAAAAATGCTGTAAATTGCCAAACAACTCAAAATAAGATTGAACTGAATACATAACAGAAGATATTTACATAAATTAAGTGGAAGTTTGAGAGATGTTTCTTTTGATTGCGAGTAGGAGATCAGGAACGGCTAACACTTCCAAATCAAATAAGTTCAATACTCATTTTTGGTTGGAATCATTTTTAGTTGATTGGTGTTTAAAAGCACATGAGCCCATTTTCCGTTTCCGGTGGGTTTCATGGAATCATAGAGCTTCCAATGTACATGATTGCAATTCCCGTTTTGGTATGATAAGTCTTATCTTTGATGGTGAAATGCTGTTTATCTGTTTGTCATATTTATGTATTTCTTTAAAACAACTGCTTCAAAAACATTTACTATCAGTATTGTTTGTAACGAAAAATATGAAGTGAACATCATACATACTCCTGGCATATTAATGACTACACCAATGATAGATGGTAAAGTTCAAAATACATAAACATAAAACTATTCATATTGTAGATCTAAATCGTATTATCAAATTGAACAAAATTATAAACTGGATTATGCTTTTGTTGCCAATGGGAAAATAATTCCATTGTACAATCATTAGAGCGCTTGGTAATTAAAGACTAAATTGGTACAAAAACTAAACAAGAAAAGAAGTGTTGATAATTAAGACAATTTAACTTTTTTCGATTTATTTCTCTCGTATTAAATTTATATTATTTCTTAAAATATCAATTAATTGAATAAGAATTATTGACGAGTTAAACGTATTTATGCAATGCATGATGCTGATGGTATTGCAACTGCAGTTCCCCGAAAACCTCTTTCACCTGTTTTAATAAGTAGATGTTTTCCTCTCCTCGATGCTTTCTTGAAAATAATTTCACGTTCACTTGAATAGTACATTTTTTAAACACATTATAAGAACAAATGATGCAATCAAACGCAGTGTAAAATCATAAAAAGCAATAATTTCTACAGTATAGATGTAAAAAGTATCAAGCCTGTTTCGTGCTGATGCAATGATTAATAAACGTTTAAAAGTGTTAAATATTTGACATAGTTTCCTTTTTAGTTTTATGTCATGTAATTATTGAATATCAAAATGATATTTCGAAAATAGCATAGTTAATAGCAAATAAATTGGAAAATAGTTAAACAATGTCTTTTGGGTACTTTTATGATTACGGATTGAAAATGTTCAGATGGCGATAACGAGTCACAGTGAGGCCTTCAACACGTATTTATATATATATAAAAAACTGTCACTGCATGTTCTGGACTTTCATTTCAACGGTATACAAGTAATACTATTAATGTTATTATAATTCTGTTGACTTCATTGTAGACTAGGATCAGCCTCTTTCCTGTTTTTTTTTGTTTTGTACTCTTAGTTTGATGCATCAATTCCTACATATGAGCATTGGTAAGAAGGTGTATAAATTGATGTATTTATGTGTATAAATTGATGTAGTTATGTGTATAAATTGATGTATTTATGTGTATAAATTGACATATTTATGGAAATCTGGTCAAACCTTCACAATTTGTAAGTTCTATGGGCGGGCTTTTGGAAAATGAGAGCCAATTATAGGTGACAAGTAATACTAACACAAGATTAATATTCATTCTTATATAGTCAAGTTTTCTCCACAATTCGGTAGGGGAAAATTATTCATAGTTAAAGATAACAACCTCGTTCGTTCTCGGAAATAAGAAAAATAAAACATTTCTCCTTCTCTTGAATGCCTAAAATATATATACGGTCAAAACTTGTCAAATATACAAGGGTGACGAAATTGCACGCCGCACATTTCATCTCAATAAAACTCATATGTGGTGCTTAACATTTCGTTTTAAACGAAATATAGTCAAAATAATGTTCCTGTTATTGTCTCCTAAAACACTTTTAATAACATATATCGCATTTGGAGAGTGCCATATCTGAACACTTGCTAGATTCTGAAAACCATGCATGTTATTTTATTTAGGAACCGATTCTTAAATGACCTGTTTGTCCATGTCCACCAAAGACAAACATAGGAAAATAATGACACGTATATCTCGATCGATTATCTTCTCAGATCGTGTCTCATTTGTTGATGTTATATTTGTTCTTGTTCGTAATGTTAATTGAATAATAGACAACTCACGTTTAACAAACACCAATCAACAATAATAAGTGTCGAAGACCATTCGTTGACCTGAAGTTGATTACCCTCATTGTCATTGGTATGTTCAAGATACATAATAATCATCTCAATGGTTTCTTGGGTTAATATATATGTTCACCTGGACTCCTCTCGTTCAAAAAATAATGCTTATTGATGAAGTGAGGTGTCCGTTTAATTGGATGACCAGGACATCTAAACTCGTAGCCATATATAATCGGAAAGCCACGCTTTCAGCAATTTAAAGAGCCCTTGCAACAACTATCTGAGGGATCCGTATGTAGCTTGTAACCTGGACATTTTTTTTTTCTCAATCGATTTATGAATTTCGATCAGCTGTATACTACTGTTGCCTTTATTAGTAGCAAAGCAAATTTTCTGCAAATATTGAATATACCGTCCTTCTCTAGTGGCTGTCCAGATTTCCCTACCTTTATTAGAGGCATACCTACTTACAGAACATAACGTCTGTTAAAGTTCCTAATAATGCATGAAATAATTGCAAATGTACGTTTTGAAAGCACCAATCGAGAAAGAAGGAAAGTACATGTAGTCATTGAATGGATGTAAAACACTATCTTCCTATCACAATGCTTCCTCTAAGCTACTAATTAGTTAGCCTTTCAGTCTCTCGAAACAAAAATGTTCAAAATTTAAAAATATTCTCTTGCTTACTCATAATTTGAAATGTTAATGTTCTTTTTCGTACTCATAACTACATGAACTAGTAAATGTTCTTTTTTGTACTCCAAATTGAATAAAATGTTCTTTTTCGTACTCCAAATTGAATAAAATTTTCTTTTTCGTACTCCAAATTGAATAAAATGTTCTTTTTCGTAATGATAATTTTTTTTTTATACGAGCCCAATTTCCAATGGCCCAATAAATCATGTCAATTAAACATCATAGAATTTTTGAGATATTTGAATAACTATGAGTTCAATATTCTTTAGATAAAAAACTTTCAATATGACTAAGAGTGTGGTGTACTCTATTTCTTTATACTTGTTTATATTCATTAAACATGATGATTTTCGAATCAATGTTATTCTTCAATTTTATAAAGTAACTAAAGGTGAGTCAAAAACAATATTGCTCTTAAATAAATAGGTTAAAGAATATTTAGTTATTTTTCATTAATATTGTTTTGTGGTGGTTTAATTAAGCAAGATTAGTTTATACAATTGAACTGATTATGGAGATCAGCATATCAATACTCTCACTGGTAACTCTATGATATAAATATATAAACGAATTAAACAATGAAGTATTTACTTAGTTGATTGAAAGTGATAAAAAAAAAACTATTTTAAATGACATGAATTACGTGTTGGTAGATAACATAGTTTACCCCTCCTAGCACACCATACCTAGACAATAGTCCAAGTCTACAACCATACCATAACTTATAACTAAGTGGGATAAAGTGGCGTAATACCTTCTATATAAGGTTCATGTGTGACCTACCGAATTAGACTGACTACCGGATTTATAACTCATAAGAAACACAATGGATGCCACATGTGAAGCAGGATCTCCTTACCCTTCCAGAGCACCTGAAATAACCCCTAGTTTTTGGTGGGGTTCTCTTTTAAAATGCATTCGTCTTTAAAATAGAATCTTCTTCTCAATCAGGAAATCGTTTTAACTTGATACTTTTATGTCTACGTGACCATCATGCATGATCTTGATTGCATTGTTGTTGTTGATTGTTCTTGGTTTCTGGAAATCACGTATCCATGATTTTGATTGTATTGTTGTTAGTAATTGTTCTACGTTTCTGAAAAACATCTGTTAGGACGGATGTTAGGAAATAAGTTGTTCGATGATATTTAAGTTTAGAAGATAGGCCATTTAACTAAGAAATTAACGCTTTATTCAATATTTTTTGTAGACATTATCATTACTACCCAAGAACATGATGACATTAACAATTGTTACCAAATGACAAATCTAAAAATGAAACTAACGACATAAAAATATGATGTTTAGCACTGAAGTTAAGCAACTGAATAATAACGAACAACTAGTCTGAATTGTGAGGATAAATTATGTTTAAATCAGGTTACAACACAGCCGCAAAGTTGTACTTTGTAAATCTAGCTGTTTCTCAAACCACCACTCTTTCGAAGAGACATAATATATTCATTGATATTTCGTTTTGCTTAAGTGCTGGTTCCGTGATATGATCCTTATGTTTCTCGGACATATAAATGTTGAAAACATGCCGCACATCACTATGCTTTGACTTTTGAATTAAACAGTCCATCACAACTATTCCATTCTAGGACATAAAAGGGAGTTTTTTTGGAACATTGCAACCCATAATACGTTAGTTGTGTTAATGTGATAAATATAATAACGATATAACACATCTATTGCAGGTTTAACAATGACGAAATGAGACTATGTGTTTCAATAACAACATTGATGGTTCTTGAGATGTTATTTATAGCGAAATCAAAGGGTAAGTAACTGTTCCTTGATAATTTATATATAATTGCGCATGCGTCGAATTGTGACAATCTAAATTGGATTGTCAGTCTTATCTTTTCAGATATGGTTTGACATTGTACTAGTAGAATCTACACCCAAATTATTCTAAAAACAATTTAATGTATTCACATACCCTCGAATTGATACTGTTCGATTTCATTATTTTCGTCTTTATATTTATTATATCTCTCTTCAAAAAAGCGTCCTGAAAGGTATAGTCCTCTCATAATCTATTGTTAGTTTAGCACTATTTAAGTCAACTCAATATGATGTTGTGTCATTCCGAACGAATAATGCATTGTGTACATAAACCCATTTTTAAAGGAATGTAATTTCAGTTACAAACGTTAAGGGACCTAGATCTAACATAATACAAATACCATGTCGTAAGGTAATTAGCAACTGTATTTGTCTAATACCAACTTTGAGACTTGCTCCCACTATGGATATAAATACTTTTTATGGAATTTATTGGTGTTTTGACATGGCCAATCAAACACTTAGCATAAAGTCAGAACTCACTAAGACGGAACTTTGAGCTTCACTGATGAGTCATTTGTAGACGAAACGCGCGTCTGACGTAAATATTAATTTTTATTCCTGGTATCTATGGTGAGTTTATCTGATACTAAGCTTATAAATGCTTATTTCATGCGGGTATATATATATGTCTACTTTGGTGTTTACATATCAATTAACCCGTAACAAAAATAACTGTGCGATCTATTGTACAATTACAATACATAAAAAAGAATTTCGCGATAACTTTTTTCTACAGTGTATGATTAAAGACCAATAACGTCTTGAATAAAGACAATAGTAGTAACCTGCTGATCAATATGCATAAAATGATTAAAGAAAAACAAATCCAGGTTCCAACTAAAACCGACGGAAATACATCAACTATAAGAGGAAAACAAAGGAACAACAGAACTGCAACAAAGCAAACGCTATACTAACATAGAAACGAACTATATCAATTGCAGTATGTTTTACTTGGTACAGGACATTTTTGGAAAATCAAATATTTGGTTGAAGCTGGTTTCATTGCTAGCCGAACCTCAAACTTAAATCTAACAATGTTAAAAATACAGCTAAAATGACAATACTCGTGGCAGGAATACAATGCAAATAAACGCAACAATACCCAAGAAGGAGCAATAAATAAATAACTAAAACCTCGCAGCACGACTACAGCATCATGATAACCTGTATTAAAGGACATTACAATGAGATAATGATCCAATGACAAAATTCACTAAAAAACATATATAGGGCAGCAACAACTAGTTGTCAAAATGGACAGTTGTTGGGCTATATTTCGCTTGGATTTGATACAAGCTGTGAATACATTGGACAGAAACACACATTTATCCTGGTTATCAAATATTCTGGTTTGAGTGTATCTGGTGATAGCAAATCATAAAAACCCTTTTGTCGCGCCATTAACTTATTTAAAAGGTGTTATTTTCATTCAGAATGGTAACAAATATATCTTTATATACTGCAACATGAGTTGACTACTGAATTCTTTGATACAACAAGATGGAGTGTTATAAATCGATGTTAACACGACACTTCTAAGAATTAATGGGGTTAATTTAATTGTATGTATATAGAAATGAACACCTCTACCCTATAAGACAACGATGTCTTTTTATTCATAAATCTCATAGAACCTACAACAAGACACCCAATCACAATCAATCAAGTTGATTCTTGCTATATTGCAGGGGCAGACACCTTCATAGATTTCTTTTTCAAACGTTAGCTTTGAGTGAGCCTTATTTAATTTTCTGATAATTTGATGTGCATCAATTCTGTAAAACAAACTTAAACTGTTATTTCACCATCTGTCTTGACTGGCAAAGACCGGATATTCCATTTAAAAAAGCAGGTAACTCGTGGTAACCAGTAATTACTTGTATTTAAACAGTGATTCAAAAGAACGACATTACGTGTTATCTCATTGATTAAATTATGTTCGTTCTATTGTTTAAAATAAAGATGATGTTTGAAGATGTAGCAGGTCTAATTTTAATTTTTTTTTCTCTTTCAGCATGTTCGAAATGTTCTTGTTTAGCCAAAAACTTTGAGTTCACTGCATCATATATCAAAACTGCCTTAGTATCCTCCGAGTACACAGAAAATACAACAGGGTGGGTATCTTAACTTATAAAGAATCTTATATAAGAACACTGATGCACATCAATCAAAATATGTAATCCATACATTTGTTCATTGAAATAATTTAACGAGAAAACTAACAGCCTTATTGAGGTACAAAACAATGAACAAAAAATAATATGATACACAGAAACAAACTACAACTAGAGAATAGCATGCTCTTGGTTGGTAGTAGGCATATACAGAATATAGCGGTGTTAAACATACATCTTATAAAAACACAGAGAGGGAAGTGGCAGGGTACTTATACATCCCAACAACAACAAGACATAAAGTACAAATCTGAGAGTACACCAGCTACTAACTGCTGACCGATAGATCAAAGCAAATTACAACTAATAGAAAATGGCATGTATCTTATACAACATGAAGAATCATCACAATTTAACAGGAGAATATGATTTAGTACGCCAAATGCAAGTTTCGTCTTCAATGAACTAACCAGTAACGATCGAATCAAAATACGAAATAAGAATCACCCCATTTCCCCCCCCCCAAAAAAAAAAATTCAACAACATATTATTGCACTCGATATCAGTATTTGCGTATATTGAATCTTTATATATATATAGGTAACAATTGAATATATTACAGGTTGATGAAGTGTACATGGGTTGTCAAAGCTCAGAATAGTAGCCATTCCGTCACATTCAAAATGAGTCAAGTTCTTACAGCTAAATCTTCACTCTGTGGAGAAGATTATGTTTTCATTCGAGACGGTAAGTCGTCAAAATAAAAAAAGTACTAGTATGTAGGTAATGTATTCCTAATTTCCAAAGCCTAGCTTTGATTCTTTGGCGGCTTTAGTTCCTTTTGGTTTATAGCTCTTCATTTTTAATAAGCTTTTAATTTCCAAAATTTTGCCTCGATCATCACCGAAGAGACATTGATTGTTGAAACGCGTATCAAGTGCAGAAAAACTGGTACCGTTTATGTAATTATTTAATCAATTAAAAAAAATGTTATAAAGACGAAATTTACAATGAGTCAAAATGACATTTTATCAATTATAAGGTAGCAGAAAACAAATAGGGTATTGTGTTTTTTTTGTAAGGACCGTATGTCTTTCGTCAGCTTATAAGACTGTTTAGACAATTTAGAGCGCCCTTTGTTTAGGCGCCTTGTCTTTTTTTTTAACGTTAAATGTCTTTTTAGCTGTCACACTATTTTGTTGCTGTTACATTTGAGATCACGCTTACTAATCTTTTGAATTATAGTCAAATTAGAACAAGAATGAGTCTATATAGTGCACGGATGCCAACCGCGGACTATCATTTTCTATGACCAGTGGACCGTGAAATGTTGATCACAACTCTATTATTTGGCATTAGAATAAGAAAGATAATATCACAGAGAATATGTATACATAAGTTTCAATTTGAATTGACTTAACCATCTTCAACTTCACCAAAAACCTGAAGCGGGACAGGCGAACAAACGAACGCACAGACCGAAAAATATAATGCCCCTCTACTATCGTAGTTGGGACACAATTCATGTACTTGAACATAAGACAACTTTATATAATTCATAAGTAACTAATGTATGTTGAATTCCTGTAATATTATTAGTAACGTATGAAATATTTATGGATTCCGAATTCCTTTAGATTAATTTTTCTCCATTCCTTAACCCAACAATAGAGATTTAAACGTTTAAACTGTTAAAAGATTTTGATATATCACGCATTGATACAAGTATTATAAATATTTATGTTTTATCTAAAAGACATACATATATACCCCCTATAAAGATCAGATAACCTATTTTCGCTAGTACCTTAATTCACAAATATATACACAGTCATGTAAATTGAGACGGAATTACGTTGTTTGAAAATAACGAAAAAGATGTGTAAGTAGTTGGATGATATGGCGTACTTCCTCTGTCCATTTTCAAAATCCTTTCGTAAGAGAGTGTATTCTTGATAATACGCAGCTTATTTTTTTTTTATTTCGTACCTGTAACTGTCTAATTATAGAGCTAAATGACAGAAGAACAAACAAGTTTCTCGTTTTTATATAGATTAGACCGTTGGTTTTCCCGTTTAAATGGTATTACAATACTAATTTTTGGGGCCCTTTATAGCTTGCTGTTCGGTGTGACCCAAGGCTCCTTGTTGAAGGTCACACCTTGACTTTAACTGGTTTACTTTTATTAATTGTTATTTGGATGGAGAGTTGTCTCATTAGGACTCATACCACAACTTTCTATATCTCAGCACTTTGTTGTTCAAATTCAGATATACAATGTAATACTGATTAACGTATTTACACCTCTTGTTATGAATGGGGAATACATAATTATGCAGTTGTAATTGTCTTATCCAATACATATATACATGTAGGGAAATTTTCCCTAGAATGTATGTCATGAAGAAGTCCTTAACTGTTGGTTTTTTTAAACTTTGGGTAGCATAACAAATGTTAGAGTGGGACATTTAAAAAAAAAGATTCTTATCTAAGTAAATATAATTTTATGTCTGTAAGATTCCAACTTATTTATTTTGGTTAAATTATTTCCTTCGATACATGTACAATTTTTTTTGTTATCTAATTATGGTAAAATGTTCTGGTTTTTTTAAATTGTCTTTTGAAGCCATATGCGATCAGGTAAATTGATGAAAATCATTTTTAAACATAGATGTGGAAGAAAATTATTCTGACTCTTTTGATACTCGAATTTGAAAAAATTGAAAAATCCAAACTTTCTTTTTCTTCTGAAAAGGAAAATAAACAGGAAAAGTTGACCATGTCTCTTTAGTGTCTCAACATTAGATTGAAGTAGATGATAGTGGAGATTCTTTATTGAACCCATTGTAAAGTTATTAAAAGTATCAAATGTCTACACTTAAAATGTCAAATGTACACAAACTTGTTTGAAGAGAATTCAACAAAATACTTAAAGTCTACAATGAGTATGTATAATAATTTAAAATTACATTTCATTGCGCTTTTCTTTTTAACTAATTCACCAACAAGAATTTTAGATGTTGATTTAGGGTCAATTCAGTTTAGTGGTTTCAGTATATAAAAAGAGTACAAATAAAGTCTTATTTATAACTCATGATAGAAATTGCAGTTGTAAATCATAGGGCTGTATGTACTTTATTCAAAAATATTTAAAAATCAGTTTGATAAATAATTATTTCGTTCAAAAGACGCCCTTATATTGACAACTGAAATTTAAATCTGATTACCAAAAAGCGCAGTTACCGTGAAATAGTTTTGTGAAAGGAAACGTCCGCAAATAAGAAATATTTGTAGATGAAATAATATACATATAGAAAACGTTGTAAGTATTCAGGAGGATTTACATATATTAACGATACTTTCCATCCTATACGATAGATATACAAGAACCGTTTTATATAGTAGGTAAGACTAATTTTCGTATCATATTTAATATTTTTAAACCGTTATTATTAGGGATAAATTCGAAAAACAAAACAGTGGTAATGATAAAAAGTAAAACTGCTTTCACGCAGTAGTCTATTATTCCAGTATTAATATTGTATCCCAACAGAACCTAATTAAATGCACAAAATTTTATTAAAATTAAACGACACAAATTAATTTAAGTGAAGGTGTTGGGTACCACATTAAGGTCTGCTTTCCGACGATTGCTCTACGCTCACTGTCAAGAAATATCTTATATGTTCGCTGTCTATAAAACTATATGAACAACGTATACTAAACTTCATTTTCATAAAACTGAGAACAAAAACGGGGAATGTGTCAAAGAGACAACAACCCGACCATAGAACAGACAACAGCAGAAGGTCGTCAATATAGGTCTTCAATGCAACGAGAAACTCTACAATACCTCATGTTAAAATAAAAAAAAATATAAACAAGATAAGAGAATGCGTTGTTGTTCATATCTTTGTAAGTTAGATCATAGGAAAAGTGATATGAGTGACGACATTGTGTGATTGTTTACTTATTTGTATGAGTAAGATGGTATGAGTAAGATTGTATTAATAAGATGGTATGAATAAGATGTTATGAGTAAGATGAAATTGAGAATGGAAATGGGGAATGTGTCAAAGAGACAACAACCCGACCAAATAAAAAAAACAACAGCAGAAGGTCACCAACAGGTCTTCAATGTAGCGCGAAATTCCCACACCCGGAGGCGTCCTTCAGCTGGCCCCTAAACAAATATATACTAGTTCAGTGATAATGAACGCCATACTAATTTCCAAATTGTACACACGAAACTAAAATTAAAATAATACAAGACTAACAAAGGCCAGAGGCTCCTGACTTGAGACAGGCGCAAAAATGCGGCGGGGTTAAACATGTTTGTGAGATCTCAACCCTCCCCCAATACCTCTAACAAATGTAGAAAAGTAAACGCATAACAATACGCACATTAAAATTCAGTTCAAGAGAAGTCCGAGTCTGATGTCAGAAGATGTAACCGAAGAAAATAAACAAAATGACAAAAATACAAAAATACATAAATAACAACAGACTACTAGCAGTTAACTGACATGCCAGCTCCAGACTTCAATTAAACTGACTAAAAGATTATGATTTCATCATATGAACATCAGGCACAATCCGTCCCGTTAGAGGTTTAGTATCATACCATCATAACATATATGAGAAGAGCATAACCCGTGTCATGCCAACAACTGTTTTTAGAATAAATATGTTTAGTTCCAACGCAAAGACCTTATCAGTGACTCAATATTAACGCCAAAATATGCAATCTTTAATGACTTGACAACAGTATCGTAATTATATCTCTTCTTAATAAGTCTATTCAAAGCATGAGTAAGATGGCATGAGTAAGATGGCACGAGTAAGATGGCATGAGTAAGATGGTATGAATAAGATGGTATGAGATGCGACATGTCAATGCATTAGTGTTATTCAATATTTATATAAAAAAATCTAAATGTATAATAATCTGTCAATATTGAATGGCTCCAAATATCAGGCACCCAGTATGTACTTCACGTTAAATATATATGTTAACATGGCAACAAGTTATAACCATTTACGGACCGTAAATTTCCTGGTTGATGTTCTTTGGTTGTTAAAAAAAGTATCAATTTTTATTTGTTATTTTTTTGTGCTTTTAATTGGTTATTAAACACCTGTGCCATATCTTTGCGATTTGTTAAGATTACATGCATATATTGAACCTTAGACTAGATATGTTTATACAAGCCACTTCAAACGAAATTCAAAATGCATTGAACTTGCACAGTATGCATACCATAAGAATTTGATGTGTGTATTATAATCCTAAGCTGTCATGCAGGTGTAAATGCATAACTAAGTTGAGTTGAGTTAAGTTTTACTTGTTGTGAAAAAAAGGGTTTATTATACTGTCAAGATACAATTTTATATTTTAATCCTGTTACAGTTTCCTGTAAACATTTTTGTAAAAAAACAGTATTATAAAAATCGTCTAGAAAAGAATTAGGTCAAGTAATTATATCAAAAGAAATAATGATTTCAGATGATAATTTTTATTAAGCATTGAAAATACGTTAACTTTACGTCAATATACGTGTGAAAATTTGACATACAATGATAAATAGTTATAAATCTTCGAATGAAATAAATTTTCATGAATATTTTGGTCAGTACAGTAAAGACATTACATATTTATTCAGCAAGACGTCTGTGAATACTGTTAATATTTTAATGAACTGGACAAGGTTATAAAAATTGTGTACGACTTGTTGGTCCTGTGTTATCCTGACAGTGTATCCGTCAACTTCTTGATAACGTACGTGAAGCTTGAAGTTTGACGGTTGCCTTTTGCAATTCAATCTTAGACTAAATTTGAAAAGGGCTCTGTCTAATCTATACATAAAGCAGTGGAGGATCCATAACTATTTTCCGGGGGCACTGACTGTCATAAGTGGGGTACTGCTACAGTCATGTTTCTGTTAGTCCTTATATAATCACCCAAATCCCCCCTTTTATCCGCAAATGTTTATGTAAAATTGTTAAACGTAAAACACTTTGATTTTCTTCAATCATCCAAATCCTCTGAAAAAATGAGCACTTCTGAGACAGAAAAATGAACATCAGTTTGTTATATGCACTTTTTAAAACGAAAATACGTTGAATGTGTCAACGAGAAAGAAGGTCACCGAAGACCGCTGTATTTAAATGTTTTTGTGACTTTGCGTGCAAATGTCATGGAGGACCAAATCCCCTCAACGGGTGACCTTAAATAAACGAGGGACCCATTGTGTAAATTATTATTTCATTCTTGACGGCTTTTGTTTGTTGTTATATGGGATTTATTTCAGTTAATTTATTAAGTAACAAATATCTACTACTTTTGTTATGAATGGAATTTTTGTTCAAAACTTTAAAATAAACAACTATTTATTTCATATTGTTATGTTAGGGTTTAAAACCGCTGTGATTGCATCTGTTTAGTTATAATTTCATAGTTCTTGAGTTATTTATAAGGTATCTGTTGTGTCTGGACATAAGTATATCAGTGAAAAGGTAGGCAAATATGTATACATGATATACGTACAGTGTTAGACAGTAAGGGGTTGGGTTGGAGTGATCTATTTTTATAATCTGTTGATAGTTGTTGCTTAAGCAACAAAATATGTCTGATAATACGTATAACATTTGTAATATTATATTTATTCAAGGTACGACATGTTGCACTACATGTATCAGAACAGAAACAACTATCGTTTTTATAGCACCGGAGTTCACACCTTGTTTCGGAGGAGTGTGTTGTGAAATTTTGTTCGTCCCTTTGCCACTTTTCTTTGAGGTTATGCTGTTGTCTGTCTTTTGTTTAATATATGTTTTTTTACTTCCCCCTTGGCCTATTTTCTCCCTTTTTTAAAGTCTGCATTAACACGTGTTTACATATAGCAGAATTAGTCTATGACGTTAAATGATGTAAATTGAAGGGTAATGAAATATTACACTTTTTCTGAAAGAAAATTTAACATAAAGGAAAAGTTTTTAATAAATTTAAATTACATTATAAATGTTCTCCTTAATTACTATACATGATAGATTCTATATTACAGCAACTTTATGAAAAGAAGTATCAATGTATATTAAGTATGTTTTTTGAATATATATAAACTGTCACATAAGTCATAACAATATAATATTTAAGGATAACAATTTGTGGAACAGACTAGAATAGAAAGTCATCCGGTTCCTTTATATTCACCAAATGTTACTTAATTACTTAAGGTGGTACCTGGGAATATAAAGCTTCTCAATGATCAAATTAATAGTTTGTCAAATTGCTATATAACCAGTGTAATTTTTCTGATAAAATGGTTGGTTCAAATTTGCTTTGCATGTCGAGGAACATATACTTTAATTAAAAAAATGAAAAATTTTGAAACAGCAAATTTTAAAAACATAAATTGTAAATTTCGTTTAAATCTGCTTCATGGTTCAATTAAAATTTTCAACTACATACATTTCGTTTTTTTTTCAATAGTCAATTCAATGAACTCGTCAAATATTATGACAAGGTAATTACATGTATGTTAATAGTGGCATTCACTTCCGGGATTGTAAAACACCAATATCTGAAGGTCAGTTTGGTTCGTTGACATTTATGATTTCTATATCCTTTGTAGTGCACTTTCACTTTCTTATTAAACAGAACTTGCTTAAACATGTATGGTTAAATAATCTCTTCTTGATTACAATGTACTTGTTGAAAATATATGCATGAAACATGTATCATAATAATATATGAATAATGAAATAATTTTATAAAGACAATAGTTATAACTTGATTGATAATATTAATCATGATAGGCTGTTTTTTGTTTTATAAGGACCAAAATGAAACTTAACTCCACTTGATAATGCGCGGTTATTAGGATATTTTTAGACTTTTTTTTAAAAATAATCCTCAAGCTGTCTTTTTGTGTGTGTCGTTAACAGGGACAGTTGTCTTATTGACGAAACCCCTTTCTTCAATTCATGACTAATTTATTGCTAGAACGTAATTTAAGGTGGTTGTCTCGAAAAATATACATTTATCAAATGACATCTTTGCTTTTTTACCTTTCAGATGAAACATAATGAATTTGTCACGTACTAATATGTACTAAGATGGCAGCTGTTTAAAGCATTGCTCCTAAAATTTTTAGCTTTTATATTATGTTCGTTTTTTTAGCTCACCTGGCCAGAAGTGCCAAGTTAGCTTTTCTCATAACTTTGCGTCCGGTGTCCGTCGTCGTTAACTTTAAAAAAATCTTCTCCTCTGAAAATACTAGGCCAAATTAAACAAAGTAAGATCTACAAAAACGTCAACATGACCAAAATGGTCAGTTGATCCCTTAACGAGTTATTTCCCTTTATAGTCAATTTTTGTCAATTTTTCATAATTTTTTCTAATCTTTTGCGAATATCTTCTCCTCTGAAACTACTGAGACATATTTAACCAGACTTGTTCACGATCATTATTAGGGTATCAAGTTTAAAAAGTGTGTCCGATGACCCGGCTTGTGTACCAAGATGGCCGACATGGCTAAATATAGAACATAGAGTAAAATGCAGAATCTCAGAAACCAAAGCATGTAGAGCACATCTGACGGAAAAAAAATGTTCATTAGGTCAAGGTCTATCTGCCCTTCAATTTTAAGACAAATCAGGCAACCTGTTGTTGGGTGGCTGCCCCTGAATTGACAATTTTAAGAATTTTGCTTTTGGTTATTATCTTGAATATTATTATAAATAGAGATAAACTGTTAACAGCAAAGTAAAACCTACAAATAAATCAACATAATAAAAATGGTCAATTGACCTCTTAAGGAGTTATTGCTCTTTAAAGTCAATTTTTAACCCTTTTCATAATTTTTTTAAATTTTAACAAAAAAAATCAACTATTGGGATAGATTCATAGGTTCATTAGATAGAGATAATTGTAAGGAGCAAGAATGTTCAGTAAAGTAAGATCTACAAACGCATCAGCATCACCAAAACAAAATTTTGTCATGAATCCATCTGTGTCCTTGAAGTTCGTTTATGATATGCGCATAGACCAAGGTGAGCGACACAGGATCTTTAGAGCCTCTAGTTATATATACATATTTATTCTATATATTTTTGTTTCCCCCTTAAATATAACACGTTAAGGATATTTGAGAGATTTACAATACGTGACCTTTATTTCAAGCGAATGTTTTTTTCTCGTTTCATCATAAACTAATACAACAATCCTGAAAATATGTGAGCTGCCATTTTGAGTAACAAAGTACTTGTATATAAACTCATCATTGATACCAGGATTAAAATTTGTATTTGCGCCACACGCGCGTATTATAATGTCTTAATTCAACAAACAAATATGGAAAAAAACACATGAGTGAACATGACTAAAACGAAACAAAAACAGAAACAAAGCAATAAGCAAAACATGATTTTTTTGTGTAACAGTATAGGACTGTAAAGTAGATTTATTTTTATTTTGTTGAATCAGGAAGTTCAGGTAGAGGCCCTCCATTAGGATACTGGTGTAAAGATGGAACATACGACACTGACGTAACGTCATATAGCAACGCCATTCATGTCGAATTAGAGACTTATTCAAATGGGGTAGCTGGCTTAATATTTGTGATGTCATTTTGGGAGTCTTCCGTTAGTAAGTATTTAAAACTTTGATACAAAACACAACATAACTTATAAAACCGATGGAAATGATTGGGAATACAATGTTAGTCAGAACCATTATTAAAACGACATAACGCTGAAAACATTTTTTTTTAATATTATTACTCATTCACAAATCCGTGTGCTTGTCCCAACGAGAATAACGTGTCATCAGATATCTTGTATAAGATCTCATTTTTCATGGCAAGTTATGTAGACAATTTACCGTTTCAGAATGTAAAGGAACATGGGTAAAATGAAAACAGCGTCACGACGTCAATGGTTTACTTTTCATTGTTTTGGACGTTGTAAGCCGATCAAAGCGTTTTGATGTCACTTTTGATAATATAAGAAGCTATCGAAAAAAAACTGCAAGTCATAATTTAAAGAGTAAAGTTTATGAGCACATGCACTAGAGTATAATCACAAAAAGAATGGAAAAAGGAGCAGAGCTTTGCTTGTAGTAGCTTGTCCGTCATTTTTTTATGTTGCTTGTTTTAAACCCAGTGGCAAATATTTCATTTATATATAAATGCTGAATGGCTCGTAGGAATAAAAGGTGGGAATGTACATGTATACTGTCAATAAAAAAGAGACTATTTTTAAAGAAGATTATTAGAGTGAAATATTTTTAAGTCAATTTGGCGCAATGGATTTTGAAAGTATAAGGATATAGCGATTTTATCAAGCTACTTCTATCACAATTCATTATTCTACTTAAAAAGTCAATCAGATGCAAATCATATCTGATTTGACTTTTGTATGAAATATCTGCAGTAGAAATTCCGAGATGTTGCGTTTGATGAAATAGGTTTTACGGTAGATGTATTGTTCTGAGGATCACATAATGCAAAGAAATTTATTTCTGAAATCTTGTAATACAGTATATTAACATCACTATAATGTCAAATAAAAAAAAGACAATATGAGGGTTAGTCAATTTTGGGTGCGAAAAGCATTTTAACACTTTTTTTATGACGTGTAGCATGTTATCAAAAGTGATTATTTTTGAATTAATTAAGGAAATTTAGTTACAATGTATTTACAAAATCATCAATTTAATTTAGGAGTTTTGATTTTTCCAACTAATTTTATTAGCGGCAATTGTTAGTATGGAAAGGTTATTTACTTGTATGACAAATTTCTCGACTAAAATTAAGATTAAGTCGTGATTATACCTGTTGATTACTGTGGTAATCAATTACATAATTACATAGTAAATATAGTCAATTAACACGTCTTTAATTAATCGGCTTATATGTAAAATACAAAATATATCATTTTAATAAAAAATAAAACCTGTTTGTTTGTTCCTTTTTTATATTTTCATTGGTTAATATTGTTCTAGGATTAAATGCTTAAAATTTTAATTTTGCAAACAAACAAAAAAAAAATATGAAGTAAAATTAACCGTTATTTATGTTGAAATAAACACTCTTCTATGATTACGCAAGTTCTGTGTACTGACTGAATATATGTTTGATATTTGCAACTGGACGCTAAGCAGCTAACGATCTTTGATATTTGCACCTGGACGCTAAGCAGCCAACAATATTTGAAATTTGCCACTGGACGCTAAGCAATCAATTATATGTTAGATAGAAATATAAACTATGCGATTATTCACTTTTTCACCTCCTACTATGAGTCCCGACATAGAACATAACCAAGGTTTGTTGGAATATCTAACTCTATTATTTATCTAATGTAGATTCAATATTTTATTAGAATGTATGATGGACTGAAATTACACAAAACATGAATATATTCAAAACCAATAATTTTTTATCACTTCAAACAAACGATTTTTTTTTTTATACACGCGTCATTTTGGGGGATAATAAAAACTCCGAAAAACTAAGAATATTAAAAGTTGCAGAACAGTTCATCCGTGTTTTATTATATTATCGAATTCGAAGGGACACAGTTTAATTGATTTTTTACAGCATAATGCATTGAGTGCGTACTAGGTAAAAGTAGAAACTTTATGTTAGCTTGCTTGTTAGGATATCTTGAATTCCTTATAAGTTAAAAAAGGTTTACTACCCTCTTTTCGGAGTAGTCTATTCCTACAAACAGATAGATGGTTATCTGTTAGACAAGTCTTCTCTGAGAGGAGGTAGCTTGCATAACCTAATTATGACTTCGTAGTTCAGCTAGCAAGCAAGCTATTCAAAGATGTTTACTTACACACTCCATGCATTCTGCTGTAACTTATTTGATCCTCATATATCACCTATTTAAAAAAAAACAATAAAATTAACATATTAAATATTATAAGGAAATGGGATTTTTTTTTAAATTTCTGTTATATTATATTGGAAAAGTGTGACAAGTATCATATTTCTTAGCGGGGGCCCATTACTGAATACACATATCTGCCTTAGTGGCCGGTATCGCTAATAACAGGTCCATCCCCATATTTTCAGCACATGTTTAACTTCTGAACGAGAAGTTCCGGTGACCATATTTCTATACCCCAATAAGTTAATAGTTCGATATTCAACGATATCTTCTGCATAATGTACTTATAAAACAAACATTAAAACTGGTAACCTAAATATTACACGTTTCGATAATGTCACTATTATTCAGTACATCTAAAGAGCGGAAGAAAAACAACACTTATTGTCACATTCACAAATCGCCATAATTCATTTTATATAGTACCTTTTAACGATTTCCATACATAAATTTGGTCTATGAATTTTTAATAATAAGATCATATAAGAGATTATTGCATAATTTTCTAGTACAATGAAGTATATTGTCACAATTCATAACTGGTATTTAATGACATAATTGTTAAACCTCACACATAAACAATGAATAGCACTTATAGTCCATAAAGCCGAACAATATGACTTCATGGGACGATTGTCATATTACTTCTAATCTTAAATGCCCAAGTGTCAGTAGCATGAAATATTTGAATAATATAATGGAACATCGAACAATAAATTGGAGCACACAACTAGCAGGAAAAATACCATTATAAAATATCAATGCGATGTCAAACAATATTTTATACCTTTGGAATACAAAATTATGGATTAAATCCATCCTTTTGAAAAGACAATCCTAAAATAGTCTCCATGCACCGAAACTAAGAACTTTACATATAAGCAATTAATGGCATTAGTTTTTTTGTTGTTGTAAGGGTGGTTAATAACAGCATAAAATGAATTTCTATACCAAAGCAAATGCCATATGTAAGAAGGTCAAAACAGACATGTTATTCGCATATAGAATCATATTCAAAACAGTGTGGTCCTGGCCATTGATTGACGACCTAAATTATCCCATTGACTGGGACAGATTAGGTGAACGTTTGTCGGTAACAACCACTGCTCACTATGTACTTGTTAAAGACACTGAATCAGTGGGGTCACCAAAGGTTCTCAACACCTAAATAAAGTAATTCGAAAAACGAGTCCGGAATAATACAATGTGTTGATTTATATAAATAATATAAATCAAAACATAAAGGTTATTCCTGATTTTTGTTCCGAATTGTTTTATTATTAGAGGCGTTAAGAACCTTTGATGACCCCACAGTTTAAATTCCATAATAAGTAAGAAGTGAGCAATGGTCGTTACCGACAAACGTTCACCTTATCTGTCCCAGTCAATGGGGTAATTTAGGTCGTCAATCAATTAATGACCAGGACCACACTGTTTTGAATAAGATTCTCTTAGTTTGGTAGATGTTTTAGGGGACCGTTTGTCTTGATAGCATAAGACAAGAAAAGATATCGGCCCCAAAATAGCCTCATTTTCAATGGCAATCTAAACATAATTGCCTTTCAACCCGGTCGTCCTTCTTATATCATACAAAGGTGATTTATAATGATAGAATTGTAACGTCCTATATATACATGAAATATTATCCACTGGACATTAAGCAAACAACAATCGAAATTGCGCAAATATTTGTATGAACATGTTTGAACTTTAATGTAAAAAGGTTGAACAGGTATTTAGCATTTAAACTGCACGATGTATTTGTTTTATGTTTTTGGTGCAATTAAAATAAAATAAATCTCTATTTCGCAATGTCTCAATTTCATTAATTGCCTAATTTTATTCTATTTTGATTAGTTGCATATGATTTGCGATGTCTCGAGTAATTGTTCCATCGATAGCAGTTTCCAGGAAAGTCGAGCTTCCGGTTTTGTAATCTTAAAACAGATGTGCTTTTATTTGTTATTACGTTATATATTTAACACGGAAGTTTATTTCTTTGACATTCTATTAAAGAAAGAGTCCTTGTCTGGGAGCAAGCAATTCAAAACCAAAGGAGGAGGGGTTATTTATTTTTTGTCTGAGTCAGATATTTCTTTTGTTTTTCAGTTTTTCAACGCGTCATGCATCAATAATTTTTCTCTCTCTCTCAATATTTAACACTAAAAGGTATGGGAGAAATCTAGATTCACAATATTTGTTTTCCATCTGCTTGGGCAGATCATTTTCCCCATCAAATTTGGATCAGAATTTTTTTTTTTTTTTGAAAAAACAACCATAAGTCCCTTTTTTGAAGTTAAAGGATTTAAATGTTCCCTCATTGTGTATCCCTAATAATGGAATGACTAAGACTTGATTATTATTTTCTAATAAAAATCAAAAGCGATTGACAATGTAACGTCTTTGTCCTGAACATGCATGCAATATTTGCCACTGGACGTTAAGCAACCAACAATCAATCACAATGTAAAGTCTGTCATTAAGCAAGTTATAAAAAAATACCAATTCATTGTAACTAAAAATCGGTATAAGCAATGATTTTAAGCTTTTAACAATGTTATGCTATAGATATATGTATGCGTTGTGATGACATAGATGGTATTTGTTTAGTAATTACCGAATTGTTGTTTTTGACGGCTTCATCTGTTGGTTTCCAAACACTTATTAAATTAACTTGTTTTTTTTAACTGAATCAAGTGACAAATCTCCTATAATTAGGTCATAGGAAGCTTACCATTTGTATAGATTTCATTTTAAGTTGTGTATCTCCCCACCCTATTAAGCAACTTTTCAATAATGACATTATCTAAAAGATGCTTTATGTGAAAAGGTACTTAAAAACTGATTGACGCTACGTTTTAACGACAATAGAGGTGGTCTTAACAATTCTCCAGCGTCAGTTCTAATGATTAATGAATTAATAAAGAAAATCATCGAGTTTGTTTAACGTGACACCGAGCAATTCCAACAGTTGTTATACCACATTCAGATTGTCGTTGCTGGGTAAACAAAACACTATTAAAATGTTTTTGTTTCTTGCATAAATCGAATCGGATATTAGAAAACGCGTCATGCAATGTTTACAAAAAGTATCGCGATTTTATCAAATCTTTTTTTATATATATAGTTGTATAATTACAAAAGTTCCAATAACATACTAAAAGCAAGAACATTTAAAAGTTTGTAAAAGAGAACACATGATTTTGTTTGTGTTCTCTAATATATTCAGTATTATATATAATTTCATGAAACTGTACTAAAAAAAAGTATTACTTTATATATCTCTTCATTGACTTGATTTTTTAGATAGTATGACATTTTACAAGTGTTTAAATCACAAATCAAAATAACATGTATGTGTTCTCTTTCTAATCCACAAACGCTAAGGAACATACACAGAGCTGTGATTTGACTAAAAAGACTGATTATACGACGTGTTATTGCATTTATGTTACACGAATCTTATCTTCATGATTGAATACGGGAAGGAATACAAAAGCAATGAATATGTCATAAGATCGGTGTTCATTGGGGATCCAGAAATTTTCACATAGGGAGGGGAGTGGCACTGTATGTCTACGAAAAGGACTGCGCCATGCAGTCATGCTTCAATGATTCCCTATTTATCAACAAATATTTTCCAACAAAAGGGGGGATGGGGAGGGCGGTCACCCTGTTCCCTCTTAATCTGTCTCTCTTCTATAATTACGATGCAATACGAACTGCATTGACTATATTTTCAATCTTGCAAAACACAACATTTCTAGAATCATACTGAGCGAACATCGATTTTTAATTTCAGTTTTTTTATTTTTGATATTGATGCAACCGATATTAACATCGAATTATTCTCTGACGTCGGTCATATAACAACTGCCATGTGGCTTACATGTACATATAATAAGCTTGATCAGGTTGACAAGCATATCTGCCATATTATGTAACATATGTGATGTTTTAACCGGAAAAGAGGAAGTTCAATAACCTTTCAAGTACAAGTATGCATGTATTTTCATGACAAAATAATAAATAGCGGTGTCCTTCTGTCTTTATTTTATGTTCTCTGTCAATAAGACTTAAAGTCTAGTTAATGCTGTTAAAGGCGAACGTTTTGTCGTTTGAAATCATAAGTAAACACTAAAGAGACTCTTGAATGCAAGGAGAAAATTCATCGCAATGCATAAAAACACGTTTTATCCTTCTTTCAATTAAACAATTTAATCGAAACATTAAAGTTTCATGGAATCAATATTCACTTAGAAGATTCAAAACCACTGGTGTTCAATTTAAATATCATTCATTAGCCATTTACAAAATGAAGTGTATTGTTTGCATATAGATTTTGCTAAGTTGATAGAGAACAAAATCAGTATACAAACAAAAAATCGTGACGTCATCAATAATTGTGCAGTTAAACAAATGTTCTTAGATATCTAGTTTTCATGGTTGCTTTTTATTCCTTAGAAAGTATTCTTTTGTGATTTGTGTATCCTGTTGAGTTTAAGTCTTTTGAACCAGACATAAGTTATTTTATATAAATAGTAACGGCGCCATTTTCTACATATGGAATCTTTAGTTCTACTGACACGAATGAAGCAGTCTTTACTGACAAAACTACTACTGGAGAGCTGGAATTAAATGATTCAACTAACATCGAAACACATTTTGACAATACAACTCTTGTGTATGATAATTTGGAATCCGCTAATGAATCGGAATATGATACAGTGACAGATTCCATTATTACCTCCGAATCTGAAATTTCAGATTACGAACTAACATCTGAATTTTCGGATTACGAATTAACAACTGAACATGTTTATTCTGTTATTTCAGGTTCAAGTGTTCAGTATGGGCCAATAGAGTATGGCATAGCTAATTACGTTTTACTAGCCTTCAGTGTTCTCATAGGATCTCTGCTTCTCGGTTCTGTTATATTCCTTATCTATAGAGAATATAAGAAACATCAGGCCGAAAAAGAAATGAAATTTAGAGAAAAACTTTTAATGAGAAGAACAGGAATAAGTGGTCGCAGTGGTGGTATTATAAATGACGATTTCCGCCATGACAGCGTCAGTGACAAAAATACGTCATTTATATTTTTGTCTCCGACGCCGACGTCAGAGATTAGCTTGTGAATATTCATTAGATGAAGGACACTTAAAGTAAACATATTTGTATGTATGTATATAGTATGTATCATTTAAATTCAAATGCTAACATCATTTCATTCATGACTGTAATGTTAAAATAAAATATAGAATACCATTAATTCCAGAAGAGCTTCTCTGTAAGAGTACAATGTATCACCGGCCCAAAATATTTGTAAATCGTCCTAAAATATTTGCAACTGGACCTTAATCAACCATGCATGAATCAGTCAACAGACCCATTAGTTAAATTCAAACAAATGTACAATGTTTCAAATTGGACCAATCTGATGTTAGGAGCTGTAAAGGGAATTATGCTTTTTTCGAGATTAAAATTAAGTTTTTGAAATTTCAATCATATTTTTTTCTTCGATATATAACACTGTAAAGTATGGGAAAATCTGGATTCAGAATATATCCTTTTTTGGCATTTGCTTGACCAGATTATTTTTATATCATCAAATTAAAGATCAAAATATTTTTATTAGAAAAATACATAACTTCCCCATGAAGTTTAATGGTCGATTTCTTACTCTCAGACTGCACGACATAGGATCATCACCTCTCTTGTCCTTTAGCTATAAACAACATGATAGAAAACATTCATATTTGTTTACAACATTTCATTTTTTGATATTTTACATCATGTAACCATGATGGTAATTATATAAGTAATTATTAATTTCACGAGAGGACGACTTGAAGTCCTCACTATAGTAATATATACTAAGTTACGTTCAATCCACCATTTTCTACATTAGAAAATGCCTGTACCAAGTCAGGAATATGACAGTTGTTATCCATTCGTTTGATGTGTTTGGACTTTTGATTTATCCTTTTGATTTTGGATTTTCCTTTTTGAATTTTCCTCGGAGTTCAGTATGTTTACTCACAGTTTGGGGGGATTTCTGTTAGTTAAACGTAATGTACGGACACTGGTCTATGTATGCAATATAAAAAAAGAAGATGTGGTATGAATGTCAATGAGACAACTGTCCACAACAGAACAAAATGGCACAGACATTAACAACTATAGGTCATAGTACAGCCTTCAACAATGTACACAGCCCATACCACATAGTCAGCTATAAAAGGGCCAGATAAAACAATTAAACTAGAGGCTCCAAAGAGCCTGTGTCGTTCACCTTGGTCTATGTGAATATTAAACAAAGGACACAGATGGATTTATGACAAAATTGTGTTTAGGTGATGGGGGATGTGTTTGTAGATCTTACTTTCTAAACATTCTTGCTGCTTACAATTATCTCTATCTATAATGAACTTGGCCCCATAGATTCAGTGGAAAATGATAGTGAGACTATTTTGGTATTGTTGACTTATTTGTAGATCTTACTTTGCTGAACATTTTTGTTGTATACAGTTTATCTCTATCTATAATAATATTCAAGATAATAACCAAAAACAGCAAAATTTCCTCAAAATTACCAATTCAGGAGCAGCAACCTAACAACGGGTTGTCCGATTCATCTGAAAATTTCAGGGCAGATAGATCTTGACCTGATATACACTTTTATCCCACGTCAGAGTTGCTCTAAATGCTTTGGTTTTTGAGTTATAAACCAAAAACTGCATTTTACCTCTATTTTCTATTTTTAGCCGTGGCGGCCATCTTGGTTGGTATGCCGGGTCACCGGACACAATTACAAACTAGATACCCTTTTGATAATAGTGGCTAAGTTTGGTTAAATTTTGCCCAGTAGTTTCAGAGGAGGAGATTTTTGTAAAAATTTTCAGACGACGGACGACGGACGCCAAGTGATGAGAAAAGCTCACTTGGACCTTTGGGCCAGGTGAGCTAAAAATGAACGAAAAACAAATACTTCATTTCTCTAGATGTCTTTTTTGATATGTTTGTCTTTGGTTTGTTGAATCAAATATTTCTTCAGTAAGTCTTTTAAATTCAAAGAAACAAAAATGCCAAAAATAGTACCGGCGTGACCCTGAAAGAAAATGAAAATCAAAGGATTCATTCTTGAATAATTTGATTTGTTTTTTGTTTGTGTTTAACAAGACTCCAATACTAACAAACTGACAATCCGAGTCCTTTAAGATTTGAGTCGAACGCATCATCCTTAGTGTTGATTATAGATACAGTAGCTTAACCTCATAGACCGTTCGGCCACAAAAGCACAGAAGGACACACGAAGAAACATAATGTTAAAAAAACCTACACAGTCTTGGGGATTATTTTGAGGTAATAATCGACTCCTCAGGGTCAGAATATAGTGTCCTGGCATGTCTTGCTGTGTAGTGTTAACTTGAGAGATTGATTCAATGTATAGGTTGTCTACAACATGTTAATATTCTGTATATGCAAGTAATGTTGCAAGTTGAGACGTTTTAAATCAACAAATCAATCAATCAATCAATCAATCTAAACTGTCTTTTACACTAACCAGTGACCATGGGAGAATTATGAATGACTACAAAGATAACTTATGATGGGAAGGTCAGGAAGGAAAAGCATTATAAGTTACGTACATAACATGCGTCATCTACTTATCAAAGCCAATATTTAAGGAATAAATAAAATTTCAATTGCCCATTTTACAAAAAAGAAGAAACTTTAAGATGTCATAAGAATAAATTTGAAAAAAAGATTCTGTTATTTACAAAAAAAATATGTACAGAAAGAAACACAATTAAATATGACTATTATGACTATGAAAAATGTAAAAATAAATGACTAGTTAGAGTAGGAATGATCACACCAAAATTCTGCAACTAAATGTATGTACTAAGCAATGTTCTAACACGGCGAGTTTTACAGCAATAATGGGTTAGTTTGATTCCTTATTTACAATAGGTGCAGTGTCATCTTCAATTTTGGAAGACTCGTATATGAAGTTATCATTTTCACCAACTAAAATTGTCTCATCTTTTTCAAATTTCGCTTTTTTTATTTTTTCACCTGCTACGTTAGGTATCTTTCCATTTTGTTTTGCATCATCTTTGATTACTTTCTCTTTATCTTTGTCAAAGTTCGAATTTAGAATCGGTTCAGTGTCATTTTCTATTTTTGTAGACTCGTCATTGAAGTGGTGTTCATCTTCAGCCATTAAAGTTGTCCCGTCTTTTTCAAGTTTCATTTCATTTATATGTTCTTTGGGGTGGTCATCTCCATTAGGAATGGTCCCATTTTGTTTTGAATGATCTTTAGTTACCTCCCCTTTATCCGGATTAAAACTGCCGTCTTGTGGCATAGTATCAGGTTCATCTTCATTTGTAGTGTTTCCCAGTTGGTCAAATATATCACGAATTCTTGTTGGTTCCGGTGTGTTCATACCATTTTCGCTGTACATTGGCAAACTTATGTTGTCTGGATCCCCTTGATTAACAGGCCGTGTATGACCAGATGTTTCCGTTTCTGATTCTAAATCCATTTCATATTGGAATCTTTGCCGAATAGCATGTGCAATATCTTCTTCCGGTAATCCAGGAGCAATAGTACCACCAAGAGTCGTCCCTCCGTCGCAATCGGGTATCGGCGAAGGACCAAATCGAAAGACGGCGATTTCGCTTAACGTAGGATATGGCGAATACGGCGAAACGGCTCCGCAACGACTCATTGAAGAACCCACTCTATCGAAATGGTCTATAGGTGGTGCTTTTACTGTCAGTGAATCTGGTCTGACCTTTTTCAACTGTTTCTTCTTTTTCCAACAATAAAACACAATGGAAAAAACTCCAATCATTAGTAAAATGACAACACAAATAGAAACTACTGTTGCAGCACTGAATATGTTTTCTGGAGTTATAACAGCTGAAATACAATAAGTTAAAACATTAAAGAGAGGCAAAAGATACCAAACGGATATTTAAACTTTTTAGTCCAGGTACTCCAACTAAGGAAATTACATAACATAACATAGTCTAGTATTTATATAAATAACAAATAGTATACAAGCAGAATTTAAAACAGGGACAGGTTGACGATTTCAAACTCTATACATAATCGTATGGCGCCTAGAACCTCAATTAAAATTAGGAAGCTACCATTTGATTTTTATGGGGTGCTAGGAAGAAAAATGTTGTTCTGACTCATTTTTGTTGTAGTCTCTGTCCTGCCTTTTTATTTTTCACTCCATTCGGTCCTGCTTTTTTTTTCATTAGTTTATATTTTCAGTCTTATATATAAAAGTATCCGAATGGTCACCTGGTGTGTAGTTTTACCAATTATATACTTAGGCCAAAAACAAGACATTTTATTTGCGCCAGGATTCAAGTTATTCATATGACACATTCGGTCTTGTTTCTTTCGGCTTTCCCTAGTTTAAGTACTAGTTATTAATATCTAATAAGCAAATAAGAGGTGTTAATTGTCAAAGTAATGAATAAGACAACAAATATTTGAATGATAAAATAAATAAATATTGGTATCATTTTACATCAAAACAAAATGAGCACACCTTGGTAACTTAACAAGTTATATTGATAAAACTTGATAATTTATAAATAAAATTTATGTTTGAACGTTCTATAATTGATTGTAACGATGTTGTCTTGTGTATAAAAAGCTTATCGATTCAAAAGGACAACATCTACCCTGATCATGCAGGTTCTAACTATTTCAAGAAATCTATGTTTTGTTTGTTTCTATAACTTTTTTGAATAGCAAGTTTAAAAATATTGAGACTAAGCTTCAATATCCACCCGGAAGACTGTAATAGCTATAAGCCTTATACGGGTTTTGTTGAAGTCTCAATACAATTATCATGCCTCCCACACTATTGGTTTTGAATTTGGCTTATTACGTCGGTGTATTTCGGAAACACATATGTCGCGACCATTGAAATTGGCTTACAATTATATTTCAGTACAGAAAACATTAAGTTTAATTACAATTCAATTAGCCTGATTTATTTCATAAACACGAAACTCTGAAATCAGTATTCAATTTGATTTTGATTGGATTTTTATAACATAATCCAAAATTTAGAGAAACATTGTGAATTTAAGTATACTTACGACACGTTGCTGAAAAAGATAAAAAAGAAATCCTGTTTATTTTATTGTCAATTGTAAGTAGTTACAAATACTTCCATGCACACACTGCAAACTGAAAACAAGATTTTGGTAACAAATGACCTTTAGTTGCGTATATTTTCTAATAATTTAATTTTGGATGAAACGCATTCCCTGATTGGCTGACGCTATTTTGTTATCAGCCCATAGACATATCTGCCAAATTTCAGTCTGCAGCACAAATCGAATGAAATAGAGAATGGAAATGAGTAATGAGTAAAAGAGACAACAACCCGACCAAAGATCAGAAAACAGCCAGAGACCACCAATGAGTCTTCCACACAGGGAAAAACAAAACCCGCATCCAGAGGCAGGCTTCATCTAACCTCTTATCAAAAATGAGTACTATTTCAGTGGAAATGGACGTCACACTAAACTTCAAAACATATAAATGAACAAAAATTAAAACAAACATACAAGATTAACATAGGCCACAGGCTACAATTCTAAAAAAAAAATAGGTATCTTCTCTTATTTCTCTTCTACTACTATGTACACATAGTATCTCAGTAACATTCAAAACTTTCAGAGGTTAAGGCATTACTGTATGTGGGGTTTGACTGCCGTTCTTACAATGTATTTGTAACACACAACTGATTCTTTTATTCTAATGCAGCAAATGAAGGTAGACCTTTCCAAACAACGTTAACATTGTTACAATTGATAGTCGTTAACATCTTTTTGTTAATATTATTTGTTCTACTACAGACCAGAACTGTTTCATTTTTAAAAAACATTAAAAAATCATGATATTATTTATATGTTATTACAATTGATACAATTGTTTTTAATTTTTATCACGTAGTCGAAGCTTAAATTAAATTTGCTCTTTTTTGTTATGATACTCGAATAAGCGCAATGCGCGATGAAGGTAGCGTCAAGTAAAACGTATCAATAATTATTTTCAAATTTATTTTTTAACACTTACATGTCTGAGTAAGAGTTAATAAGCCTCCATGAGTGGCGTAAGCAGTCGAGACTTGGTTCTTCATACACGCCTGTGGATACTGTGTCGCAGTGGCTGTTGCATTACTTATGGAAGATATCGACTGAAAAGGGATTTCGATATTCTTATCATGGCGTACATGAAATTTTTTATGTACATTGGAAACGACACCTTTCTACTAATATATTATTAATATATTTGATGACATTTGTGGTTTTCTTTGCATTGCATTCCAATGTCTATCATAATCATATGCATGTTCCATGTACAATATTTAATTATTTAACCATGAAAAGATATTAGTTTTTTTTTTCAAAATCTTTGAAAAGATTGACTCCAGTCTAGTATACAGTGTTTGATTATATGAAAGGGGTGTATTTAGGAACAGAAAACACAAACAATTCGAATTTACTTACGTAACATGAAAATCTGAATGTTGTTAACTCATCAGGTACGGAACTGTCTGAATTGTAAACAGTTACATACGTGCTGTTTTCAGTTGCGACGTAGTACACACAATTAAGAGTGCCCTCCGCTAAAAGAAAGATGGATACATCAGTTTCGAAAAACAAATTTGCAATATCGATGCAATATAGCAAAACATTCCATAATCAAAATTCAAACGAAACTTCATAAAAATAGAATATCAATCAGTCGGACAACGATGATATAGAGCTATCAATATATATATTTCCCCTGATGTTCTTTGATATTCTGTGAAGGAATGTGCCGGTCCTCACTACTAATTATATTGCAAAATACCAAAATTGTATCGGTCCTTTGAAAAATGTTGGTGGTCAGGATCGTTTACCAATGATTGTGGCAAAGTTTTGTTAATTTGAACCAGTTGTTTCAGAGGAGAAGATTTTTGTACAAGATTACAAAAATTTACGAAAAATTGGTAAAAAATGACTATAAAGGGCGATAACTCCTCAAGGGTTCAACTTACCCTTTTGGTCATGTTGATATATTTGTAGAACCTACTTTGCTGAATATTATTGCTGTGTACAGTTTATCTCTATCTATAATATTATTCAAGATAATAACCAAATAGGGCAAAATTTCTATAAAATTACTTATTCAGGGGCAGCAACCTACGATTCATCTTAAAATTTCAGAGCAGATTGATATTGACCTGATTACCAATTTTATCTCAGGTCAGGTTTGCTCTTAATGCTTTGGTTTCAGAGTTATAAGTAAAAATCTACATTTTACCCCTATGTACTATTTTTAGCCACGGCGGTCGTCTTGGTTGGTTGGCCGAGTCACCGGACACTTTTTTTATAAACTAGATATCAAAATGATGATTGTGAACACGTTTGGTTAAATTTGGCCAAGTAGTTTATAGAGGAGAAGAATTTTGAAAAAGTTAACGACGACAGACGACGACGTTCTCAGGCCGGTATGAGTGTCTTCCTCCATCTTAGATTGTAAAAAACAGAGAACCAAAGGTCTAATTTTTCTATCGAGTTAGCAAAATTTGATGCAGGAATGCAGATATTTAATGTGAATTTTCATAAGAACAAATTTATAAGAATATAACTTATCAATATTAATATTTTTGCAAATGTTGATTATTTTTGGTTGCTTTTTAAAAAATAAATAATTTGGCATTTTAAGGGGAGGTAACTCTAAAACTGCATTTTCTGAAGGATTCTACATGGAATTTTCCCATTTTGTATTTTAGCTGGAAAAAACGTACGGTGACCCTATCTTTTCTTTTGATATTCTCAAAGCAGTGTCTGAAAGCTATCTTTTCCTGAAGTATTTAACAATTATATCATTTTGTTTAGTTTCTAATCACAAAATGGTGTTTTTTCCTGTATAATCCATACAAAATGTGTCATTTTGTCACGCCCTGTAGCTTGAGAAAATGCGCGGTGACCTATCATTTTTAGTATATTTTTCAACATATATCAATGGATACTACATTTTGGCAAAGTATGAACAAATTCTATCATTTTTTTTTAGACTCCCATACCACCTTAATCAACATCATGAAACTAACTAATGCTTAGACGTTAATGATTTGCAGAGTTGTCTCTCTTTATAACGCCTTCCCCTCTGGTAAAGGTATTGAGAAAACCAAATCACAACGCTTTTACTGCTTGCTTACATGAATATGCTTGAACAGCTGAACATAATGTATAATTATAGACAATCTGGCTTTCTTCTGTACATGATTCCATATAACTGTTACCGGTGCACTGGGTCGCACTACCGGCATCAAACTCGTAAGTAAATTTGCCGAGGAAATCCGAAGGACATGATATTGATGCCGAAGACACACTTCCTGTAAAACATTAAGATTCGTTATTAAAAACTAGTTAGGGGTATACGACAAAAGCATAGCTATACCCCTTTTGAAAAACCAAAAGCAAACAAACTCAAACTTAAACTTGCATAAAACCACTTGCAAATTAAACCTCGAAGAGACCAATGGGCAAACTACAAAAAGTTTCTCTTTACGATTTTTCAAACTTAGTCTAAGAAATAGAACACTAAATTATATAGTAAGAAATGAGCGTAGGCTATATATAATTATTTATAATGCGAATTGTGCCCAAGAAGCCCTTGGTGACACGCAACGCTATACACATATATAATGCGTAAGGGATTGTATTTATCTTTTTCACTTCCAAAACTTCAACTTGTCCGGAATCATAATGAATCCCGAAAATGTTAATACTTTCAATATAAAAAAAATCCTATGAAAACGCATAATTCAATTACTGTCTCCAATGTAAATATTTAATCTTTAAATTCTATTTAAATGAAACATTCTATATGGGAGACAAGTCATTCATGTTTACAACATTTACAATTGGAAAATTCTGATTCCCTCCCTTAGCATAGGCTAACTATATTTATTCAGGTTTATATGAGAGACTGATTTCATGATAGTAAAAACAGTTGATAAAGGTTAGAAGAAACAATCCGTTGTTCTATACAAATAATACGGCGACCATTCAGTATAGTTTCGGTCCTTTTTTCATTGCATAATAAATATATAATAATATAAAATTTGCCCAAACTACTAGATCATATTTAAACGAGGAGTACTGAATGTGGATCAGGTTCTGCTTAACTTTCATGAGCTCCTGAGATCACGACTATTTTAGTGGGCTCCGTGTTTCTTAGTCATTTGGATATTTATGTAGCTTTTGGTGGATATAGCTGTATTTTATGTTTTCTTTTCGATTCTTCATACACTAATACAAATTGTAAAAGTCCCTTCGGTGTCTGCCTTTTTCCCAAACTCTGAATATCAGAGAATAGCACGCTTGAAGTTAGGAGTCATCCATAATTATCAACCATTTGCCTAAGTGTACAAAAAACTACACTTGGAGGGTGGGGTTAAACATTCAAAATTTTAACAATACGCTTTTTTTATTTGTCAAATAAAACAGTCATACATGTTTCAGTTTATTTTCAATTCAAATTTCTATATTAAACTAATTTAAAACTATAATAGACTTGATCTTCTTTTAATAAAGAACGATTGATTCTTGTCTTGAAATCTGAAAATGGTTAATGTAAACTTTTTGAGTGAGGGTTGTGGTCTGAAAAAGTGTATGTTTTGTATACTTTGGAAAATGGTTGACAATTATGGATGACCACTTAGTTCTACGCTTACCGTCTTTTACGAGGACTCGTATGGCAGAGGCATCATATGGACCGTTGAGTACACAGTCTGTTGCTATAGAAAAGGTTGCTGTGGCTGACTTGAGTTTAAATCTGGCATTTGTTGTGTTGAGCATCACAGCTGTTGTGAGATAAATATGGATTTTCCATTAGAGATGAATATTAAACAAATAAAAAAACATGTTTTTTCAGAAAAAAAACTACAGCAATCTGGATCCGTCTTCTAAAAACTTTTAGTCTGTTTCTTTTTATATGAAATTTCGAATAATGATAGTTTGCAAGAAAAGTATTTATATAATATTTCAAAAGAAACAAATACAACAAAAATGTTTCCTTACTTTGAAATTATTTCGTCAAATAAACTAAAAGAAAAGCGCAGAAAAAAACTTTAAAAAGTAGAAAATGAAGAAAAAGCGTTTAAAACTATGATTTCTCTTGTCACTTGAAGATAAAGTGGCATTGTATTGACTCGGGCCTTTGTCGTCTCCAGTGGAAATGCAGATGATAGGTCACCGTTCATTTTATGCAATATTCATAAGCGTGCAATACAACTTACATTGAGCGCTATTATACACAATTTTTGTTGATTCTGAAGACTCTATATTCCAACACATGGTGATACGGAATTGAGCAAAGTATTGGGTGAATTCATCTGATCTGAAATAGAAAGATTTTTTTTGACAGTATTAAAACTCATTCTTATAGATCTGAGCTCAAAATATGTTAATTGTATTTATTGTTTAAAGTTTTCAGTTGATTTTCACTCCTCTGTTAGAGGTGCAAGTAATCATGAAATCAATCACACTTTTGTTGTGGTATTCAGATAATGTAAATTAAAGTTTTGCTTACATGAATCTTGGTGAAGAAATGATTATACAAAACTATGTGATTCTAAAACTACCTTTTATATGTAATAAGATATTCGCTACATTTTGTATCTGATATGGCATTGTTTACCAAGAGAATCATTAAAAATGCATAAAAATATGCATAAAAAAATTGCACGATTTCTCATTGATTGCTTGCTTATTGTTTGATTAACATCCAATGGCAAATATTAGAAGTATATTCAGCTAGGCTATGCACAAATTAGGTAATTGGAAACCAGTGGACAATGATGGTCAACTGTATAGATAAAGTCATCTATCTTTGTGAGAGTTGTTGCCCTGTCTCTAACAAGAGGCAACAGATGTATAACGTCACCATTCTTGGAGTACATGGAGTCGTGGGTGCGATATATATATATATATATATCCAGGGCAGCCGAACTGATACCCAAAGTAAACATAGGTATAACAACCGTCCAGGGATGGCCCTGTGATGACCATATTTCTATACCACATGCTGAAATATTTAGGTATACTTAGCTTTAAACTGGAACTACTATCAAACCTTATCAAAACAAAATTATATGAACTTACTTGATATATAGTATGTTTCCTAGAGTATCTTCACAGTTGAAGATCACGGCATTAAATTGTGACATTATTTGAGTATTCGAGTCAATTTTCATAAGTTTATTGGACAGTGTGAACTGTGAACTGGTGAAAACTGCTTGACCAATATCACTTCCATGCCATATACCGGTCAGCTGGGAAGGAAATGTACATGCCGCCTCTGTAATAATCAGATGTTTAAATAAATAAAAACAAATCAATAGAATAATATATTTGAACGTAAAACATAGAACGACACCAGAAACTTTTAATTGTTTCATTTATTTCGCCTCCAATAATTTTATGTAGAAAATAATTTTCTCAAGCCATAATTTTTTTAAATTATTGATCATTTAGTCGAGATATACAAGTTTTACAATTTGTAGTTGTTCGATTGGATTTGACGGAATACTATTTAGTCCTCTATCACAACATAATCATCAAGACCCATGAACATAAAACAAATAATATGTGTGTTTATGTGTTTGTTAGTAATGTTAGTCCTATTCAGCGAAATTGGGGAAATCGGCCAGGTTTTATGGATCGAAGAAATCACAGTTCTTAGAGTACTAAACGATATTCCTAATCATTCCAGACTAAACATTACGTTCCCCCTAATAACCTCTCCCCAAAAAAATGTTTCTCGATTTCTAACCTTCTGCATCCTATGACATTTAGTTTCATAGGAACGCGAATGTTATGATAAGAAAATTGTTTTATTTTGTACGGTTCCTGTTTTTTCAGATTCCGGTCATTTATTCAAAGCCGAATAATGACTGAATCTACCTTTTATTCGTGGTTTTGAATGACAATTCAGCTGTACAGTCCTTCTTACCTGCACAATAGATCTTTAAAATGCAGAGGACAGCAACCCAAATCATCCACATCGCTAGAAAGCGCGCTTCTTCATCACATTCTATAAACAATCTTTCTTTTCTCCAGTGTTATTAGGAAGCCATTTTGTTTTGAATTTTCATTTTGAAACAGTTAAACGGATAACAACATTGATGCAATTTCTATTGTTTAAGCATGCTATGGTGATTTGGATTAAGGGGATTAAAATCTTTAAAACGATATATGCCTGTAACGTACTATTCAGGCCGGTAGCAAAAGGTCTTATATTTAAATATCTAAATATTTAAATGTTTGTTAAAATTAAATATCATATTCTTGCACAATTTAAAGTAGGTTTAATTGAAATAATTTTTAAAACTGAAAACTATAATGTTACATTCACAAAATAATGTTAATATTCAATTATTTCTGATTCACATTCTGTTCTTAGGTTTTTAAAATGTTCATATCAGATAGTTTTAGGTCATAAAGATATAATCCTGGGGCCGGTTTCACGAAGCTATTCTAAGACGTGTCATAATATATATCTTCGGACATGACTTAAATACTCTTATGACTATCCTAGGACATATCTCAGACTTTTCTCGAAGCTGTCTTAGGATGATCTTAGCTAAGACATTCTAAACCTGTCGCAAGTTCTTTAAATTTTCAAATATAAATATGATGTACGGAAAAAAATCATTTAAATGTGGTGTGTCATACCATAACTTTATGACCAACTTTAAGAGATGTCCTAATTTAGGAACACTTTGTGAAACCCATATAGGACTAAGATGTGTCGTAAGACGATCAAAAGACATGTCTTAGTCCTAAGACAGTTTCATGAAACTATATAGTTTCAGAAACTAGTCTGATATTAGTCACAGAAACTTTGAATTTAAGAATAAGTAAGGAGAATATGTGGGATGATTGCCAACGAGGCAATTAAGTTGTCAGAACATACATGTATGTTGAACTATCCACCAACGTTCAAATAAAGTGGATGCAAGAAATTATAAGCAACCTTATTGGATATTGTTCTGTATGGTTATTTCATTTTGTTATGTTGTGTCACATACTATAAATATGTAGTTTTATGGCAATAGAGATTTGAATTGGATTGAATCGATTTTTTTTTAATATAATGCAGTAATATGTACCGGTTATATGTGTAAGTAATTTTAAATATCAAGATAAAGAACTTGGTAAACCTAATATTTTTTATCAAACCACTAATCGTAAACACCTAAGCAAAAAATGAAAACAGATTAGAACACAGATCCTAATCATTTTATATAGATTATCTTCAAACAAATAACAAAATTATGAACGATAGTTAAAACTGCAGTTTTGACTGATTTTGCTAAATTTTAAGTATATTAAGACGATTATCATTAAACAAAACTAAATTGAAAATGATATGTAAACTGTCTTTCGTGAAACCAATTTTATTTATTTGGTTATGGCTGTCCATATGCATTTCAGTTATAAACCACTTGAATAAAAAAACTAAGGCCTTATTACATAAATAAGGATGTGAGTTTCTCGTCTTAATTGTTTTACACTCTCATCTCGTGGCTTTGTATAGCTGATTATGCTGCTTTGAGCTTTGATCATTGTTGAGGGCCATACGGTGATCAATAGTTGTTAATTTCTGTGTCATTTTTTGTCTCTTGTGGAGAGTTGTCTCATTGGCAATCATACCATGTCTTCTTTTTTATATGTAAAATTTTCAAATACAATTTCATCCTCAAGAATATAATGTAACCTGTTGTGCTGAATTAAACTAGAATTTAAGGAAATATATACTAGTAAATTGTTTTAAAACTGTTTTTTTATATGAACACTTCAAATTCCCATAAGATTTGACCCATTTTAGATTTTGCTCCTGTTGCTGAAAAAATACTAAGAAAATTCGTCGCTATCAGAAATGCTTTCGGAATGGTCAGATGACTATTTCGTGGAAAAAAAAAGTAAACTTGATCGATAGATATAATGGTTTACCTGTATGAATTGATATTTGACTGGAGAGTTCAACTTGTCTCATTGGCACTCATACCACATCTTTTTATATCTACAATAGGTAAAAAATAAAAATAAATGGGGTACAGCATTAACATATGCTATAATCTCGATCACCATAAAGAAAAAAAAAAAAAAATATGTACCAAAGAAGCACAAAAAGGCATGTATATACAAAACACATTAGTAACTATTATAGACAAGAATACAAAAAATTACCATAGCCCAAAAACACAATGACGGGATGTAGAAGTACAGAGGCACGTCACATGTATAAAGCAACACAAAAAGGCAATAATGTATAAGCAAAGCACAATTTAGCAAAAATGAAAAAAAAGAATAAAAAAATTATCGCAAAACAATAAGACAAAGACGGGATGTATAATTGCAGAGTCACGTCAAATGGATATCACCAAAAAACATGAGGTTTTCATTTAATTTTTTTGAGAATTGTTTTCATAAGTTTTTTCGTTGTTGTTGTCTCTCTCACTAACAACTATACGATATACCTTTCCTCTCTGACTCTCGCTCGCGCTCTCTCTCTCTCTCTCACACACACGTACAAACACATGCACGCACGTACAATATTATTGTAATGTAGGCCACTGGACATAATACAGCCGAGAATCAATTGAAGACCTTTACCAGAAATGAATCACTTTATAAATCAGTATAATTAAACCTATTTGAATACATTAAATTCAGAAAGAGAGACGTAATAAAATAGTTATAAATAAACAAACAATATCATGCATAAAAATGATGTTATAATAATTAAGTCAAATCGAGGTAAAACATTGAACTGAAGTTTGTAAAAGAATCGGCTTAAAACATTACTCAATTTTTTTCTGACAAAATTCCAAAATATTTACTAGCCCTTTTAACATATTGTACAAAGCAATGAACGATATACTAAATTTTATCAAATTGGTCATGCTTTAAAAATTATAATATTAAGATAATCCTAAAAAGATTAGTTCAATACACTAATCTCTTAGAAACCATTTGAATACAGATCGGGAAGTTTTTACCCTCGACTTGGACTGAAATGCTAAATTAATTGTTATTTTATAGTTGTGATTAATTTTTTGAAAATGTGAATTTGTCAGAAAAAAATGGGATTAATTTTCCGCACCATAACATTCTTCTAAAATGGAGATTAAAATAAGGTTTTCAATATAAAAAAAATAAAAATGGAATGTCAACATATCAAAAATGGAGGATTGTATTTTGTAATTATTCTTTTGGTAGCTGTTGTTTGTAGTGGTAAGTTTTTCATTATGAACTTTTCAATTAAAAAGGACACAATTCAAAGCTTCATGCATGTGCATTGGAAAATTGTGCCGTAACAATATTTTTTGAGACTCTTATGGAGCCTTATTTTGTTATATAGGCATTGTACTTTTTTTTTATACTAAAAAGGTATGTACCTTTTGCTTATCGACTTATTTTCTCGAAATTGAAATTGCCGATGAAATCGCGTGTATTAAATTTCGCAGTTGCGCAGAAAACATTCAAACATTAATAACGAATTTCCTGTATTCAGTGAACAAGATTTTCGATTTATATAATATATGCAATCGTAGTTTTTTTGCAGGCTAATTTCGAGCTATACTTGCTAGCTTTGTTCAATTGATACACGTAGTCTAACGCAAGACTGTGAACATTTCTTTTACTGCATACAAGATATTGCATGTCCCTCAATGCTCTAGGTAAGACCGTTAGCAGACGTACCAGCTACTTTATATCAAGCATGGAGGTAAGGATGGGAGGTCCTTCATTTATGTATTTCAGTTTTGTCCGCTTACTTTTCTTTATCTGTTTATAAATAATGGCTATACTGTATTTTGAACATTGTTCTTTCTTTATGTTAAATGCACTTGGTAAATACAGCTGTTTCTCAAACTACACCTGTTATGGAGATACATATTCATAGATAGTTTGATTTGTAAACATACTGTTTCCCAGATATGATCTTTATGTTCCATCTCATAGAGACATAATTTGGGACTGTTTACAATATAAAAACATACTATTGCGGTGAAAAAATTATTCTGAAGCAGGCAAACAGTAAAGTATGGGGTAGTACAAAATTTTAGTTTAAGTTTTAAGTTAACTAGTATTAGTAGAACAAGTTCGGGACATACAAGTGTTGAAAATATGCAGCACAGCCCTATATTTTGACCTTTGAATAAAATAGCAGTGCATATCAACTTTCTATTCTAAGATATGATTTTTCACGAAACCTCTTAGTGTCAACGTTTAAGCCGCAAAGGGAGTTCCTGTCAAAAATTGCATTGTCTATATTTACAGAAATGCAACCTATAAGCAGTATATTTTTAACCAATTCTTTAACTGTAGCATTTATTCTTTATATTTCAGAACTCAATTATTTTCTATGCTTTATTTTTTGTCCATTTTTCTCTATCCATTTGTTTTTGCTTTATCATAGAATCATATTCAAAACAGTGTGGTCCTGGCCATTGATAGACGACCTAAATTATCCCATTGACTGGGACAGATTAGGTGAACGTTTGGCGGTAACAATCACTGCTCACTAGGTACTTGTTAAAGACACTGAATCTGAGGGGTCACCAAAGATTCTCAACACCTAAATAAAGCAATTCGAAAAACTAATCCGGAATAATACGATGTGTTGATTTATATCAATAATATAAATCAAAACATAAAGGTTATTCCTGAATAATTTTTCGAATTATTTTATCATTAAAGGCGTTAAGAACCTTTGGTGACCCCACAGTTTAAATTCTATAATAAGTAAGGAGTGAGCAAGGGTCGTTACCGACAAACGTTCACCTAATCTGTCCCAGTCAATGGGATAATTTAGGTCGCCAATCAATGGCCAGGACCACACTGTTTTGAATATGATTCTATTTTACCCATGCTCATCATCTAGTACAGCACGGCTTATTTTGTTTAAGCTATAAGTGAAGTTTTTGTAGGGTTAATTTGTATTTGCCTTCCAAACGTTCAACATGAAAAATGGGTGGATGAATGCTTAATGCCAGTGATAAATAGTTTATAGGCAGATAAGATGATATAACATAAGAAAATATAGTTTGTACTTGCAAGCTGTAACGTATTTTAAAAGTGGTAGCTCACAAAGTACGCCATGCCGTCTTCGAGCTAAACAGGATTTTGCTCTAACGTCTACACCAAGTTCTTGATATCGTTTGCAGGATATAGAATGATGGGAAAACAACAACATAGAATGGAGAAAAGAGGTTAAAAGTAAAAAGAATAAAAGCTGCTTCAATATAAAAAATCGTGAAAAACAAAATCCAATTAAATTTGATAATGAAAATGTCAAAAGGAGTAGGTCCGGTAAGGGCCGATTTTGGTCTCAAAATTTAGGTTCATCTAACGTGAGTTTATTTCAATTGATTGGATTAGTTAATATGAAAGATTTTAACTTATTTACCAATTAAAAACGCTCTGATTCAAGCTTAGATATGAAAAATCTATCAAATATGCCAAAAAACGTCACTTTTCAGATGGTTTTTTGTCAAAATTGAAAGTGGTCGCATACGTATTCATCCTCAACCTTTATTTAGTTTTGTATTATCATCAAATACAACTTACATTTCAATATAAAGGATGAATACGAATGTGGCCACTTTCATTTTAGAATTTTAAAGATTCAGTAATTTAGCATGACTTAATGATGCTAAAACATGAGATTTGTGCAAAACCGCTCATATTTATGTAGCAGAAGCATTTTGCTCTCCAAAATATACCTTAAATCCAAAATATACCTTAAATCCAAAATATACCTTAAATCCAAAATATACCTTAAATCCAAAATATACCTTAAATCCAAAATATAAGATTAGACCGTTGGTTTTCCCGTTTGAATGGTTTTACAGTAGTAATTTTGGGGCCCTTTATAGCTTGTTGTTCGGTGTGAGCCAAGGCTCCGTGTTGAAGGCCGTACGTTAACCTATAACGGTTTACTTTTTAAATTGTTACTTGGATGGAGAGTTGTCTCATTGGCACTCACACCACATCTTCCTATATCTACTTAAAGATAACATTTTCACAATTTTCTAAAACTGCTATATTTTGGGGCCAATAAGTGGTCTAACTAAACCTACTCCTTCAACATAAAATAATGATAATTCTGAAACTGAGAACACCATGCAAATTCTTACCCTTGTTAAAGGGCTGTGCATATAGATAAAAGCGGATCGGAGACAAAGCAAATACATGTAATCCCTCTCCAGATCGAACGCAATCATACAGTGTAACCAACTGTATGAATGCGTTATGTTTTATTTTTTTATTTTTTAGATATCCAATGATTTTTTAAACCATTATAAATCCAATATTACGTCAATAAAGCGCAAATGTCCTAAACATTAAGCCCACAGGTCTATTTAAAAAGCGCAAATGTTCTATCAAAATGTACAAAACGTCACGTGCCGTTGAAGATATGTCAATGATAATCAATCTAATTTTAATTTGTTTCATTACGAAACTCATATTTGGAATGCCTCACTTGATTACAGATCCAGGTACGTTTACAGAATTTTCATTGAACAATTACGGACATCGGAAACTCGTTCGGGATAGCTTTAGAACTTCACAAAAAAACCCACAAAAAAACAACGTCAACAATTCCCATCCTATTGTTATTTTTGACTTTTAGCTCAGTTGCAAATACTTGAGGACAATTTTTATATTTCAGATGGCGCCTGTACATTTCCGTCCGCCCTGAATGGTGATTGGTATAGTAGTAATGGGGGAGAGTTGACATTCACATCAAATACATTTTCTAATTTCAAAGTTGCATCATTCGGTACTTTTACTTTTACTTGTGAAATGAGCAGTGGCACGCAATATGTAAGCAGGTAAGCATGCTTGACCAGATTACTGATGAATGTAACATAAGAGAGCATACAGCAACATTCAATTGCTCAAACCTAATATCGGTTTGTGTGGAACTTATTTGTCAATCACGCGTTATTATCGAGTCGATATTAAGAATTGAACGATGCACAGTAAGGCCGTGAATTCTTCTTGCTACCAGCTAATTGGAAGATATTACGAGCACTTTCCATTTTCATCAGCTAAGAAAGCCCTTTTTGAAAGGCTAACGCTTGTGTATATATGCATTGAAAAATATAGCTTTGAGGTTGTATCGATAAACTAGATATGAACGAGTGAAACCGTCAATAAACAACGAATGAATAATGGGATTTGACATGAAGGGGAATTCACTCTTTTGTCGACTTTTGATCCACATAATGAACTACAAAAGATATCGCAGAAATCACTTACATAAGTAACTAATATTGCAGTTAAGGACAACAAATACAAACCTATAAGTCAAAAAGTATATATAATAGTTGTGTTAACCGATCATATGTTTGAGTAGTTGAACTTATTGCTGTCAATACTATTGAAATACTATCGAAATCAATTGTACATGTAATATGTCATATGACTGAAGTAAGAAGTGCAAAGAAAACATTTTGAAAGAGAAAAGTTATTTTGTTGGTTATTCATTTTGAAATGGGTGACATGCATTGCATGTGAAATAAGTAGCCGAAAAGTAATATTAAAAACATACAGCTGTATCCTATCCGTAGTTTATTTTAGTGTGTATGTTGAGGTTATTTGTAGATATGACAACTAGCTTACTTTATGCTTTTTGTTTTTTGTTTTCAGTTCAGAAGTATTTTACGTGTTTGCCCTCCCATTTGTTGCCTACATTTGTATGGATTTAACCGCCCTTTCAGGATACAAGTATCGCTACTACCAGGCAACAAGTAAGTGGTATAACTATAAGTCACTGGATACGTTAATGATTTACTTACGGAAAAAAGGGACATGTAAAAATGACAAGCAAAGAAATATTTAGAGACCATCGTTTGAAATTATTATATACATATACCATTTTTTTTTTAAGACAGCCATTGTCTTGTCGTGTATGCTAATATAAGTTATATGGTTCGCTACTGACCCCCTACGGATCCATAGAGGGTTAGTAAAATCCATAGGGGGTGAGGCCGGAGGCCGAGTCCCCTATGAATTTTATTCACCCTCTATGGATCCGTAGGGGGTCAGTAGTTAACCGTATAACGAATTTATCGGACGCTGGACTTTTCTGCGGCGTTTTGTTGAAAAATAAACAACGAAACGCAACACCATTAATAGATGACGTCGCCATTAACGCGTCATAAACCCCCTATGAAACCTACTAACCCCCTACGGTCTCATAGGGGGTCACCACGTGACGGCGTTTAACCAATCACAACGTGATAATTCATCTATGGTCCGATAACGCCTTAAAGATGCCTTAATATACATTTTGCGATACGATGTCTTATTTAAAAATTTAAATGAAGACAGTGGTAAAAAAACCAGGAATTTTTTGATCAATTATTTCAATTTCGACATGTTCATCGATATTTTAATGTGTTTTTTTTTTTGCGCTAGCCTATAATTTTTTTAACATAAAATTTGCATTACCCATTTAGACTTTCTTAAGAACTATATTTGATTTTTCTCTGACGAGCTCACTTATTAGGTCATGGTTCATATCTCTTTTTATTTATACCATAGACAACTTCTCTTACATATTACTGCTAGTAAATCTTAATCTTTATTTATACAATTGCAGCACAACTGAAAGACGCGGAATACGCCAGATTAAAGATCTACCTAAATAACACAGTGACGGTCTCCGACATCAATACAATATGCGAGCTGACAGACTATTCAACTTTAAGTTATCACATGCTTCTAAAAAATAGTGAGTTCATCTTTCCATATTCCCACTATGTCAAAAATCCATTAGAAAAACGGTAAGCAGACAGAAAGTCACGTGACAAGTAGTTGAAGTACAGAAATTAAATTTAGAATAAGTAAACGCGAAAAAAGTTGCAGGACAGAAAGTTACACATGTGATATTACAAAAAGTCACACATGATCGTTTAATTATGATAATTGTTTGCATATTTTAGAGAAAATTCTTGGAATACTTACCTTTATTATATATACTCATTTTACAGTTAAGGAATTTGTTCATAAGACTTTAAACATGTCTTTATCAAATGTTGATCTCGCAAAGGATATTTCGAGGTACCATGAAACCATTAAGTACCGAGCAAATTTTACAAATTGTATTGAATTTCATGACAACATTTTAACGATTGTTGATTTCTTTAGAATATTTTCTGTCTATAAAGTTGCTTTATCGTTTGAATTGTTTTACATTGTCTTATCTGGGCCTTTTATAGCTGACTATGCGGTATGGACTTTGCTCAGTGTCGAAGGCCATACGGTGGCATATAGTTGTTAATTTCTGTGTCATTTTCATCTTTTGTGGATAGTTGTCTCATTGGCAATCATACCACATCTTCTTTTTTATATTATAGTTCAAGAAAAATACAAAATATATAATGTCGATATAAAAAAAAGTCAAGAACGTCGATTTTAGGGTGACACAGTATATTTGATGTCTGTTTGAATTATTTTAAAACTATTTTGTTTCAATTTTTCAGACACTATATCTAGTCAGAAAATTCAATGTCCAGATTCATTTCTGGGAACGTTTAATTATACCTACGATACCGGAAGCGGAAATCTGTGTGCTGCTAGCAGTGGATTAGACGTTTGTACAGACAAATCCACAATGACCTTTGATTACTCACTATGCTCCGAGACCCAAGCTTATTCTGGTGAGTTATTAACTCTCTTTTAAAAATAACAGGTTTGTGTTAGACCTTATATGTGTGAATTTTAGATTCATATATTTCTTTTCGCAAGGCAAAGGTATGTGTGTGCGTGTATGTGTGTGTGGATGGAGGAAAAAGGGGTGGTTCTTATCAATCTTTGAATAGAAACTGTAATATACCCTTTACATACACTTTAAATGTGTGTGTCGTTATATTGCTGTTTCATTGACGTATTTCACATATTTCCGTTTACCTTACTTTGTTAAATCATGTAGTGGTCGTATTACATTCACTGGTATTGATAAACGAATTTTATATATCGTATATTTACATTAAATATAAGAGCTATTGTACCTACACTAATGTAACAACTAACTTTTTTGTTCAGACTTTGCCGTTTTTATTAGTCTGTAAAAATGATGTTTACTACACTGAAAAATATTATTTCATCCAACAATTTAGAGAATAAAATGCGACTTTATGTTGGAACCATGATTAATACATTAGTCCCAACTACAAGTATTCTTTTCTCGTTTTAGCTGGCGGTATAGTAAATTGTTTGTACTCCTCTACGTCAGGATCTGCGACATTGCTTCACGTCTTTAACTTAGATTCTACAACAGATGAAACCACATATTATAGATTCACGTGTTATGTAAGTACAATACTTCACGTTTTTGACTACGAGAAATCACAATGCTTCACATTTTTGACTTAGCCTTCGGAGAAAGCACAAAGTTTCACGTTTTAACTTATACTGTACAGCAGATGGAAGCACATACTACACACGTTACAGATTCACGTGTTATGTAAGTACATTGACTTAGGTCTTAAGGCTATAGTAAGTACAATGCCTGACGTTTTTAACTTAGACTGCAGAGAAAGCACAAAAGTAAATAAATAAATTTGTTGTTTTAACTGTCTTCTGATTGATTGAATTATTAGTTTTATTTTCAATGTTATCAATTTTGATGGCGACACGCCCACTCTGACGTTGTGTATTCATACGCCAATATGTGTGTGTACGTTGTTATTGTTAATATAGATAATATAAAAAGGTCTTTGAGCCTTATTTTTGATAGAAATTTATTTATAATGAATGGCAATAATTAATTTTGATTTTATTGAACCATAAAACTAATTTTTGACTCTTCACATTTTACATAATCAGCTTCGCGGATTATTCAATGTGAAGAGTCAAAAATTAGTTTTATGGTTCAATAAAATCAAAATAAATAATAGCCATTCATTAAGTACAATGATTCACGTTTAATTTTGACCTGCTATAGATAAAGCACAAGTTATACACTCACGCGTTACATAAGTACGATACGTTATTTGTGTCTTATGAATTTTACGAGAGCTCTACGGAAGACTTCTTTTAGTGGTCTCCTACAAATGTGGTTATTAACGCATGCATATATATATATATATAATTTACCAACACTGTAACTTGAATTTGCAATTGTTTTCATAACTCTCCTATCATTGGGATTTGTTCATTAACAACCTTATTTATTTCAAAAATAATAATGAGGATGTCACGGCAGAGCATTTGGGCGCTTCCAACATTCGATATGTTTTGTTTAAAAAAAAAAGAAGAGTTTTATCAATTATACTTTCAATTATACTTTTTAAATTTTAACTTTCCTGAACACTTTGATATTCGCTCTCTTTTAAACGTTTTTCAATATACCTTTTCCGCCAAAACTTTAATTGAGTTAAAACTTAAATGTATCGTAGGTTTCACCATAGTTTTTGTTCTTCATAAAATATGCAAATATCAATAAGCCTTTATCCCCAGTACGAATTATTAAAATAGCATAGCATGTTGATTTTCTAACTTTTGAAAATAAAACAAAAAGCAAAATTTCCACTTTAAACAGTAATTAAATGCTTGGCATGTTTTAATGAATTTTACTAAACTGATAGTAAATATTGATAGTTATATCTCTTTCTATCAATTTAAATATAACTGGGTTCAAAGGTTTTGCATGTACTTGTTTTTTAGAGTTTAATTGCTGCTGAAATCGACTAACCAAATAATACTTACTATACAAATTATCAATAGGTTTCAGTTAGTCACTTGAACGTCAACTTGATACAAGTAGTGTAAAGATACCATTGAAAATTAATCAGATCAAATATCCGAAACACAACAGTAAAATGATTATTTCATGGAATGGATTATCAGTTGCATGTTCGTTCTATCGATCCATGGGATTTGCTTTAACGCACCTGGAATAACTACATGTATCAAACCACTTGAATTACTATCAAGCTACGGGAATCATTATCGACACACAGGAATCATTTTACGACACTCGTCATCGAGCCACGGAAATCATTATACGGCAATCATCATCGAGCCACAGGAATCATTATACGGCAATCATCATCGAGCCACGGGAATCATTATACGGCAATCATCATCGAACCACGAGAATCATTATACGGCAATTTCCATCGAGCCACAGAAATCATTATACGGCAATCACTATCGAGTCACGGGAATCCCATTGGTCCACTAAAGTCAAAACTGAGTCACGGGCAATCTACAGGAATTTCCATAGTACAGAACTAAAGTGTTTATTAAAAACTCATGCATGTATTTTGATTAATTCATTAATTTGTACCAAATGAGAATGTTTTCATTCGTTACATGTATATTTGATCAAACTTTTTTAATATAAATTTTCAATTGCATATGCATGCTATTTATGATTTCGTTCGATGTATTCTGCTTTTTTAGTCGTTATATTTTATACGAGTATGAATTTTCAATGGCATATTTATACTGTTTATATTTTCGTTCGATATATTAATTTCAGGTAATTGAAACAATTAATAGCGTTGTGTATGCTACACAATATCCACAGGATTGTCATTATGGACAGAATGCCACAAATGTTAATGCCACTGGTGGAAACTTGGTTCTAACAGCAGAATCTATTTGTGGTAGGATTTCCATCATATTTATTTACTCTGACTGGCAAAAGTATCATTTCTTCATATTTTTTAGGTTAAAATTTGTTTACGTTGTAAACCTATATGAAAAGATTTGCTGTGGTCAAAATGCAAAATCCTCTATTATTTTACATCTTATTTCAATGTAAATCATATGGCTTTGCGTGATTTCTTTCGTAAAGATCAAAACAGAAAAGGGCACAAGATGTTTATACCCTTATATCTCAAAGTAGACCGAGACTAAACAAAAGTTTTCTGTTTCGAGTCCATAAATTTAAGAATTCAACATAACAAAAAACAACCTCGTGGAATTTAAGATTTTGTTTGAAAATGAAATGAAAGTCTGCCGTGAAAACGAATCGCAGTAATATAATCAGTGCAAAAGAAACACAAAAGAAGCTACTTTATAAATGCTAAAATTTATGCTAATAGTATTTATTAGCTCAAACATTAAACCCTTGTCTATTTTTTCACAACTAGTGCCCGAGACAGTAGCTGCAGCTAGTATAGGAATCTACATTGCCATCGTTATTCTGCTTCTAATTATCATCATCGCCATTATATTTGCAATATATATGTGGAAGAAGAAAAAAGAAGAAGAAAAAAGAAAGAAAATGGAAGAAGAAGAGAGACGGCTTCGACAGAATACAATTAGGGAAAAGAGAGAAAACCCCGATTTGAGACCGGAAATGGATCTTGGACTTCCGGACGATTCTAAATATAACATCGATCGTCTAATATACAGCGATGACAAAATGGTTACACCTTCAAATATAGAAATTGAAAGATTGAGATCCCAAGGATTTGAGGTAAAATAAATTTCGTATGAGTTGGCTTAAGATTAACAGATATACACGAACTGTACCAAAGATCTGTGTTTGCATGCATTGACCAACTGACTGATTGATTGTTAGTTACATTGCGTCCAGTGGCAAATGTTTCAAGGATGCTCAAAATAAATTCATTCTGTGCATTTGTGCTTTTGCATGTTCCTAATCCAATTCATTTTATTTTGAATGAAATATAAACTTATTAAGAATATAAATGTATTCATAAGATTTGTTAATTTTTTCGTTCATTGATTTGTATCCCACATTTCCCCATATTAATGCTCGTTTGTCGAGTAAACATATGTTCTTTGGTAGTAGACGGATTATTGTTTCAATGGTAATCCTACCACGTCTCCTTATTGTTTTGAAATCCTGTTGTTTTGTCGCTGTCCCTTTGACCTCTAAATTGAATCTCCATTTATTGATTCACTAAAGAAATGGAAGAAAATAAGTTAGCTCATCTTTTGACACTTGTAAAATTCAATTTCCAAGACGTCCATATGCAGTCATATATCTTTCTATTGATACCAATAAAAGGAAGAAAATCAGTAATGGCATCTTTGGACAATTGTTCAAAAGTTGATTTCCATGACTTCCACATGCAGACGTATATAATTTTTTAATTGATATCAATAAATGGAAGAACATCAGTTATCCCATCTTTGGACACTAAATCTTGTTTAAATCTAGTTTCGAGGACGTCCACACGCAGCCAAATTATATCCTTTTATGATACCAATAAAAGGAAGAAAATCGGTAATTCCATCTCTGGACAATTGTTCAAAAGGGATTTCATGCACGTATTTCTTTTATTGATATCATTTATACATAGAAGAAAATCTGTAATGACATCGCTGGCCGATTGTTTGACATACACATTTATACGTTAACGAAAGGTGACGTTTAAAAGTCTTTGTTTACAAATGCGATAATAGACTTAACCATTATTTAAATAATTTATTTATTTACATTTAAATAATTTGTTTATTTACAGGGATTTGATGGATTCGATGATGATTACATGGACGATTTTACTCGACAAAATATGGTATGTACAAATGGTTTTTTTTTAGGAATTTTTGTCATTTTAATGTTTCAACAGGATTTGTAAATCGAAGTTTTATTGATACTTCTTTGATATAAGTCATAGCTTTTTAGAGTATTTAACTAGAAATTAAAAAAAATCTGGGGAAATTGTCCCTAAATGGCTGCATTCATTGTGTACTTGTGTACTTGTTGACTTGTAAACAAGGGCACAATCTAACCAATTGCTGAAATACAAAGGTTTGACCCTCCGGAATAATAGAATGAACTGCGTATGAAAAATAACGGAATTTTATTCCTAACGAAGTAAGCATTCAATGTTAGAACTTCCCTCATATTTCAAAGTATGACCAATTTATTTGGTTGATATCATGTGAGTCTGTAAAGGTTAACATGTCAGTGTCAAGATTTCAAGTACTTTTGAAATAAGAGAAAATTTGCATTCCACAAACGAAATATACATGTAGTGAGTAGTAATGTGGTTTATTATTTTTTTTATTATTTTTGTATTTGTATAAGAGACAAAATATTATATTTTATTTATTTTCAATCACCATCTAGTAGTGAGTATAGTTATCTAATCATCTATATCTAATATAATATATTCTTATGATTATTGTATAATTAATATTATATATATGTGTATGCTATAGGAAACGGGCCCTTTAATTGCATTCAATAATTTCTTCTTTTTCTTATGCATGAATCTATAAATCATATTCTTCTATGAAATATCGTTCACTGGACATTAATTAAAAAGAAAGGCTTGACTTTGGATTTACTTCATTATCCTTTTGATAGCATCTACGTTTGTAATAAGGTTTTAGGCTTTCAATTTAATTTGGCTCCCATAATTTCTGAATTATCAATTTTTTGTCGAAATGCGCATCTGAGGCAGTAAAATTGGTTTCGTGTATATTTTTCTTACTTTCCAACAAATAATTCTCGATCTGCATTTAATTTTGGATTTTTTCTTCTGTTTTAATATCTCTGCGACAGTTTAAAATGTCACTGACGTAAATGAGTAATCTTAATACATTTGTACTTAAATAAAATTCATAATCTTGATTTATATAACATCAGTACTGTCTGTTAGCCCTCAGTTTGTTTAGGGATGTATACAAACAGTAATAACCAAATAAAAGGGGTAATATAAGTGTCATGATTACTCTTAAAGTTATGGTAAAATGTTTATGAAGTATCGTTTATGTAAATACATGTACAAGTTATTACAAACTGACGAAGTACTTACTATAAATGTTTCTTTCATCGTAATGTCATGTACATTGCTATTAATCTTGAACTTTCATTTTTATCATATAACGAGTAGGATGTAAAAATAGCACCTTTTGTTTTACATTGAAAAGGAAACCATATAACCCAAAAGCTCAAATGTTATGTAGAAAAATCGCAATTGCCCATTTTGTTATTGAGCAAATGTTTTAAAAGCTAAGGCGCGAATGCCCTATTACACAATAAAATACTCTTCTAAACATCACACTCAGAATTAGAGATTGAGGTCTGAGGTCGTAACTAGACAATCACTGAAGAGGCATTGATGGCCAAAATGCGCATCTGGTGCAGTTAATGTGGTACCGTTAGTGTAACTAGAACACAATTAATATTGATATAAAAAAAGTATGTGAAGGTGTTTACTATCCTTGTTGAGTTGATGTTTTACTGACGGAGACATCATATGTTCATTTTTAATAAGTATTAAAAGAGACTTTAAAAAGTGATCAATCTTGAAATACACGTATTATATTTATGCAAAAAAAAAGATAAAAAGACTAACCTCAAACGACTTTTTAAAGATTTTTACACCAGAAGAAGATTACACAAGATAAAAAGCTTACATTTGTGTATTTAATTTACGTTACATAACAAGGCTAAGTTTTTAATCATTGAAATACAATTTATCCTTAGTCTGTTCGTTTTACGTACGAAAAATGTTGTTCATGAATTTTGTACATGTATTAGGTGTAATATAACAAAACATGTTTTATTTGCAGATTGATGCTTCCTTGTTCATGGACAAGCGTCAGCGCCTTGATCCTATCGATGAGATGGAAGGCAGTGAAAGAGGAAGCGCGTCTTTTATGAAAAGATTCAAGGAACTCGCACGAAGCAGAATAAAAAGAAAGAAAAGAAAAGGTGGAAAATCGAAAGGTAAAGGAAAGAAAAAGAGTAAAAAGGACGCTGATGGCAATGTTGTGAAAAAGAAGAAAAGGTTAGTCCTTGACCTTGGAACTATCGATGCCGAAGATTGGGAATCTGACGAAGATTTTGATGGAGACGAAAATGGGGATGACGATGTAAACCTACCAGGACAAGTTGAACATTTGGAAGGAGAAATGCCTTCTGCGAATGGAGGAATTGGACCAGTGTTGTCACAGAGGAATGTTTTAGCAAACAGAAAAGTTGACCAGGAACCACAAGGCAAAAAGAAAAAGAAGAAAAAGAAGAAAAAGGTAAGAATACATGTAATTCATCGACGATTAGGTCGTTCAAAGTTTGAAAACAAGTTAGAACTTTCACAAACATAATGATTTTGAATATTATATGTTTTTTTAAATTCAATAGAAATAATTCAAATTTAATAAAATTTAAGGTTCAAGAACATTTTGACAAACATTGTATTGACGTTATTTGCATTGGATATCTAACTTTCATGCTTAATATCTTTAGACTAATAGACAATCAATCAGTTTTATACACAAGCAAATGTTTCTTCTCTTCAAACAGATCACTATTAAAATAGATTCTTTTAATCATTTACGAAGAAGGAAAAGTAGTCGAGTTGAGGTAGCCAACTATGGTCTTATTTTACTGAAACAATATATCCTGATATTCATATTAGAACAAAAAAGTCCAATGGCATTAGATAATAGTCTATTTTCATTACCGATCGGTTTCCATTTCTTTAGACAAAGGGAGATAACAATCTTTTATGACAAATTGCGTCCTCTGAAGTGGAACATATTTAATACATATTGTCCAAAGTTTCAGTAAAAAAAGTTTTGACTTCGTAAGTGCATTACATATGCACATGAAATTGTGAAAAAGTGATTTTGCAATGAGATGCACACCTGTTTATGACAGCTAACGTGCACCTAAACATGCATTAGTCATTTTGAAAGACCCCAACAGTTATAAAATGGAAACATAGTCGAATAGATGAGAATGGTAATTGTCCTTGCCAAATTGAAACAAACGTGTTACTCGAATTCTTGGATATATTGTTTTATGATGTATTCTCAATATATAGATAACATTTCAAATCTAACTTTTATGTCTAACACCACATTAATTTTCACTTCGTTAAAGCTAATGTAAATATTTGTCAATACTCATTTCACTTCTACTACTGGACACTTTTAATACACAATGTCACAGAATTTGGATGTTAGTGTAATATTAATTTAAAACAAGATTTAAAAAAAAAATAAACAAAAAGGTGAGAAAAAAGTTTTTTGTAAGAGTCATTACGTGACACGGAAGCAGTTTATCACGTGACTTTGTTGTCCAATAGGAATGTGATACTGACGATGAAGATGTGGAAATGGATTTGGAAATAGCTACGCCAAGACTTATTCTTCCAAACTTACGCCCTGAAAATACAGAAACAGATCAGGATAATGTAAGTTTAGCTTCTATGTATAGATACATTAATTTTGTATATTTCATATCAAATAAATTCACAACAGACATTTCAGATTACACTGGCATCCAATATGTATTGGTTACCACTTGTTAATTCACATATTGTTATATTAAAGCACGCGATATCTAACAAATATATATTTATGTTTGCACGCGTCATCAACTTAACCTTACTCATCAAGGAGATTGAAAGAATATTCCTTTTTAGAAAAAGAAAAAGGGTCTATCTACATTGGCGCCACCTGTTACAAAGAGAAAGTCGTTATCGTCCCTCAGGAGTTTCCCCTCAATGAGAAGTGCAAAGGTGAATAATTGGACACAAGAGCAGGACTTGGATTTACCGCTTTTCTTTGAAGATCCGAAATTAAAAGACCTACCTCCGCTCCAAAGAGTAAATAGAAAGAAAAATCCGAAACTATGGTCCGACATCCTTGCCAAATTTGGTGGGGATTTAAAACTTGGCAATGACCCAAATAGGCTTAGATGGTCGGAAAGTAAATGGCGTAATTTATTGGAGGAGCTTTACACTGACAAAAAATACTTTGACTATATGACAAGTAAGTACTTTTATTATTTATTTCTACATGTTCACTTGCCATATATAAACAAGTGTAGTGAAGTGTATAACATGGTCAACAGACAATAACGTAACGACTATTTCAAATGCAAACAAAAAACACTAAAGGAAAAAAATATCAAGACAAATGGGCGAACATCAAAAAGGTTTATCCAAAGTTGAAAAGTTTTCAAACTAATAGGGCAATTACAATTCTAAGAAGCATGAAACCGTTTAAAAACAAGCGAGAATTAGCAAGAGAATTTTTGATCACGAAGGAAATTTTAGAAAGTGTATATAATTTTCTTATTTAAAAAAAGGGACACGAAGCATCCATCCAGGACATAAAATCAGTTCAAATAGATAAAAATCAAAAGCATAGCGCTTTTATAGCTGTTCTTCATCTCAAAGTCAATATTAGACCCACAAAACGGAATGAACAAACTCAGGGTCATTTGATTCATTAGTCAAATAGAAATACCGACCATTCCATAGCAACTGCATTTTAACTACGGATTTTAATGTGATGTGAACCGAGCAATTTGTATTTGAGTAAATATTAAGAGACGTTGTCTTCTCGTCTATTTTCTACAGACAATTGTTTTATATGTTTTTCTAATTTTAGTCTTTGATTGTCCGTTTTTTTTCTACAAATTAACAAATTAATGGTAACAATAGAAACTTTTGCATTGAATATAAATGATAAAGAGTTGTCAAAATGAACAATTTCTTTAATTAAAACAAAAAGAAGTCAGTTATACTTATAAATATTTATTATATTTTATAAAATTTCAAATAAATATTTTCAGAATCAGCGAAACACAACCCCGCAGAAAGAGACGTTGTTGGAGAAGCCAACGAAGGACTTGGTTATCTGTTGGATAGAGCTAATTTCTGGAAAGAGCAAGAACCCATATCAGTTCGCCCACCTTCATGGAGATCACATTCTTTTGCACATTCCGCAAGTTCTCCACGGGGGAAAACCCCAAAGAAATCGAAATCTTTCGTAAATTCTACATCTGTTAAAACTACAAATGACACAGTATCAGAAGAAAGCTCTGGAGGTGATTCGAAAGAAAATTCATCACTTCAAAAAGAGGAATTGTCACCGAATGATATTTCTACACTCCACAGGGAAAAATCAAGGCTTTCAAGAGAGAAATCAATGATTAAAAAAGAGAAGTCAAACATTTCTAAAGAGAAATCTTCTCTCCAAAGAGAAGTGTCGAATGTTTCTAAACCAACACATTCAGTAAGAAGAGAAAGATCGTTTATGGATTCGCCAAAGTCGTCGCCATCTAATAACAATTCTCCGTTCGACAACTCTAAAAGTAACACACCACGAGCGAAAAAAGTTCATTTGCCAAACATAGATGATGCAAATAAGGTGTACAAAATGGACTTAATGCCGAAAACTCCTTTGACACAAGTTAGAATAGATATTGACAGAGAAGAATCCATTCTATAGTGATGTTCATTGTGAATTGTTCTGGTTCAACTGTGATATTTACTGATATGTTTTGTAGCGTGAATTATCAATTCCTTGTGGCTGAAGTCGTCATCAGCATTTCCATATTTGTGACTCAAATTAATTGAAAAAACTGTTTTTGAATCAAATGATATTGTACAGTATATTAAACTTGAAAATATATCAATGAGGTAAAAAATCACGAAACAAATATATCACCACAATAAGATGGTTTACAAAAATCCTTGACCCCCACTTATATAAAATCTAGCAATGAAAGACGAAACATAATCGAAAGATACAAAAAATGCCTGATATATGGAGAAATATTCACTTAAACTTATCCCAATACATTCTTAATATGTATGCCTAGATTTTTGCCTATTGTTTGTAGATTTTAATGAGTGCTCTGATATATGTTTTCTTTTGTATATATATACATTTGACCTACAGATTAAAGGTACTTTCTGTTGTAAACGGATATCAAATAGGTCTAAATAATGATACTGGAATTACAGCTTATACTTTCAAAATTATTTATTGTTTGATCTATTGGTTTTGTTGTTTGACAAAAAGCGAGTCAAATTTTTCATGAATATTCAGGACGAGATCAAATTTAATTATAAAGCAAATTTGATGTATTCATCAAAAGCGACAGATAAAGAAAAAATATAACTCCTGAGTACTGATTAAAGATACGACACATTACAAAATGTCAGAAAAAGTTTCTTGCAACATGGCACTTAAAAGAACCCCTGAAAAAGAAGTTGCATTTGTTCTTTTATATGCCAATAAAGTAGGATTTTGCAAGCACAGGGTAACGAAATCAATGACCTAAGTTCGAATTCAGGCCCGTTAATATAAGCACAAAATGGCAAGATTCACTGCAATCAGCAGAAGTCCTGGTAGCTATATATTCCAAAGTAAACGTTTGGGCGTCACATTCGATATACCTATACTAAACGAGTTTGTGATGTTTTCAAAATATAAACAAAAGGTTTACTAACTAATGGTGATTTGTCAATATATTTCAAAACTATCAACCTTCTCATTCTCAATAAATGCAATACCAAAACACTACTACATTATGTAAAATATAATCCTATGTATAGTTTATCTACGTTTCATGAAGCCAAATAATAAAAATTAAAAAAAAATATATGGTTTGTGATACTGTGTGTTAGTTTCGGTAATTTCGAGCGTTCTTATTACATGCTGTTTTTATATTAATTGTGATAATTAATCGAAGACTATTTTACCTCGTCATGTGTGGCTTTGCCTTTTCAAACATTTGAATATCTCCATTAGTTACACATTTCTTTCGTACCTTCCTGATATATGCTCATCATGAAATTATGCCCTTATATTTTACCGTCAGTAGTATTTGTCAAATATATTAATAACTTGTTCTGTTTTCTAAGGGTTCATATTGGGTTTTTTTCACAATAGCTCGTTAGAAATATTATGTACAGTAGTTGTCGTTTGTTTATGTAATGACATGCGTTCAGATTGAAATGAAACATTCGATTCGTACATCAACATGTTTATAGGATTATGGAGTATCAATTAATTTGGTTTACATTTGTACGTGATCTACTTCAAAAATAAACGCGAACGATTTTGATTGATGTATACTACGCGCGGCTAGAATAACGATGTAGATAGTCTAAACATCATTGCTGTTAAAAGTGTAAGTTTTTCCTAATTACACATTTTCATTGAATTCTGTGGCATATGCTTGTAACACTGTCGAAATAAAATTACCCTTTTTGGGTGGAAATCAAGATTGGCACTAGTGTATTTTTGATTATTTTACAGTTAGTTTTGTAAGTTGCAGCACGTTCTAAACATTGTATTGTCTGTTTTCGTAATTCAAGTTATTTCTTAAAGGTATTTTTATTTTTTATTTTGCTTAAATGTCTAGAATTAAAAAAATAATCAAAATAGTTATTAATATCGGAAACAAACTTTTTAGATCTGGGCAATTTAAAATTAAGAAATTTTATTGCATTTTGTTTTAGCTATTGTACCCGGCACATTTGTTATGTTACAGTTTGTCTGATAAAAATATTCATGCACACACAAGATAAATATGATATAATGTGATAAAATGCAGTGCACCATTTTAAGAATTAAAACCTACCTGTAAATCATCCAGCAGTAAACGTGAGTATATTTATTATTATATGGCATTTGAGTTATTCGAAAATAAGGCTTTCTGTTTAGACTGTTCGAATATATTTGTGAAAGACATGAAAGAAAAAACTAAAATTGTTTCAATTTCAACTAAGAGTATTTTTCAATATCTGTAAATATATGACAAGTAGTTGGCTGATTTTGATAATATGACAGCCAGATATGAAATTTTAATAGATTTAATGACTCTATGTTACTCATGGATAATCTATTTTTGCATAATCTCTCTTAATAATTTGTACATTGTTATTACGTTTGATATATTAGGAGCAACCAATAGAACTTCACAAGCGTTAACTTTATAATACAATTGTTTAGGTACAGATGTGGAAAGACTCATGTCTAATCTCTTACAGTATACACATTATAAAGTTTTTTTTATGCATCTGCTTCTAGTAAAAAATCGACAATGAAGTCAAACGTTCAAATTTTTATGTCAGAAAAAAGTGTTTTTATTGATATCAATAAGTACTGAGAACCGTAAATGTTCTGGTGTAACCAATCCCTATGTTTCCCAAAATGCATTGTTCCTTATGTGATCCAGTTCAAATATTAACAAAAACTAAACAAAATGAATAATTAGATTTTTGGTAATAAATCTCAGTTCTTATTGACTGATTTATAACAATTAACAACAATGAACAAACAGAACATTTACGGTGATATTTTTGAATTATTAAATAGAGCACGTTTTGTACGTCTATTATTTCCTGACCTTTTGTGTATTGCCATTATCCTGTTATTAATACAATCATTGTGTACATATGTGCGCAATATGAATTTACTAATAAATAAAAAAAAAGAATGGATACGTCCCCTCGGTAGACTAACATCCCAAAAGCAAAACGTGCTCTGTTTACGTCTCGCTGTGTATATGCATATAAATGTATATGTAAAATTTTTCATAGAACGGTGCAAGGAAGAATCTCGACGTGATATCATATGCTACTCAATTTCTCGTATTGCATTCGAAGAAGAATTCCAAAAAACCTAAGGTAAATTTATTGTTCGGGCAAGAAACTTGAAAATTGACTTGTTCAAGGTATTTCCGTTCTTTTTGAAGGTATTTCTTGCAATTTCTAATGTATATCCGACCATGAGATCGAAATATATTTTCTATTCTGAGGCTATTTTTGTTTTATTGAAACTCTTTCTCAAACAATCTGTCATAAAGGTCTGATTGGAATTGGCTAAATACGCCGATTAAGTGTGAATAATCAAATTCAATGTTGTTTAAAAAAAATATACTTCTATTATACAGTATACGCTATGAAGCATAACGTTTTATTTCGAAAGTAATCGGCTTAAAATGTGGACAGTATTTGTCATTCACTTGTATTATACTTTGACTTGTTTTTTTATTCGTTTTGATATTAATTTGCTTTGATTTCGGACTCTCGATTCTAATTGATATAAAAATATATGCATCGCTCTCAGCAAATAATGTGTTTTTAAAATAGGACATGAGCAAGCCATCTGCACAAAAAATTGGTGGATGGTATATCATGTCGTCTGCTAAAAAACGACAAAAGACCCCAGAGAATTTAGATGAAGAAGCACCATCCTGGAAAGAAATACTAGACGCCAATCAGACAAATCACGATGTTTATTCTCAATTTGCCAGGTTTCCAAGAAATACAATATTGCCTAGTCTAAAGCACAGAAAGGCACATGAACTAGAGGTAATATTGATGAAATGAGATATGCATAAACATTGAGAATGCAATGGGGAATATGTCAAATAAACAACCCGACGAAAGAGAGCAGATAACAGCCAAAAACCACCAATGGGTCTTCAATGAAGCGAGAAAATCCCACACCCGGAGGCATGTTTAAGCTGGCCCCTAAACAAAAATGTATACTAGTTCAGTGATTATGGACGTCATACTAAACTCCGAAATATATAAAAAAACTAAAATTAAATATCATACAAGACTAACAAAGCCCAGAGGCTTCTTTCTTGTGACAGGCTAGGAAATGCGGAGGATTGAAACATGTTTTTTTAGATCTCAACCCTCCCCCTTTACCTCTATCCAATATAAAAATACAAACACACAACAATACGCACAGTAAAACTCAGTTTAAAAGAAGTCCAAGTCTGCTCTGTGTATTATTTTAACAAAAAAAATAGTAGAACAATTATTCTTTGATTGAACATGTATAACCCATTTTTGTTTCGCATATATCAATGAACGCAATAAACAAAAGCATAATGCAAATTATATGTAATAGGCATTCACATGGCCAAAATCAAAATAGAGGGAAATAATTATAATTACAGAACCATTCAGAGCTTTGATTGGATTTTGTTACCCGTAATGACCGTCAACGATTATCGAAAACTTTGCTTTTCAAATGAAGGTTGTTTGAATGTTTTTTTTAATGTAATTTGAATATCTGATTATTAATTAAAAATACAGAAAATAAAATTGAAAAGGAATAAGTTAGCATATTTCAACACAATAGAAATCGCACAACAAAACACACTAGATTCACTGTACAATTTTTCACAATTGATAGAGTTAAGAAGGGTTAGTTCATTCCTGCACAAACATTGTCTTTATGCGTAGTACATCATGTTTTGTTTTCTTCAAAAAGCTCAAACATAAATAATTTGAAACTACAGAAGTCAGAAACTGGAAACAAGCCGTGAAACCATCGACTCGTCGACTGAAGTTTACTTGATATCTACATTTTGACAAGAGAACAGAAAGAAGGACATTCAAAGTATCCATGTTCATCGAATAAACTTTTTTATTTCAGCTACAGCGAAATTCACCACGACCCGACTTATATCAACTGAACAATAACTGGGCTGTGTGATATGCGTAGAGCTTAGTACGTTTAACCATTTATACCAGATCACTTCAATTCGTATGGATATATATATACATGTATATATATTATATATGTTAACCCGTATTACTAATGTAACAGTGTATTTTGAAAGTGCTTGAATGGAACACATTCTTTGGGGAATGTTTTCCCTTTTGTTATTGTGTACAAGTTTTTAGCTTTTACCACTTAGGGACATTTAAGATATTGTAATTTGATATACCTGTTGTGGGTAAACCATACTGAGATGATCTCTTATCAGTTTTTAGAATGCACAAAACATATCAATTCTTATAACATGATCATTTTATTATTGTTTGCTACATGCGTTTTTTGTATTCCTAAAACGTTTTCGAGATGTTAATGTTTTTTTTATTATGTTTTATCATTAGAATAAAAATTATCATTTCTCATTAGCATTGCTCACTATTCCATAGAGAAAATTAAGAAAGATAATCCAAATGTTAATTTTAACCATTCGAAAAGTGAAAGCTGAAATTATATTAATATGGATACCAGGTTATTGGGGTAACCTATATGGCATTGATATAAGAGGCGGTGGTGGTAATGATATCAACGGTACCAATTGCACTGCATCAGAGGTGCATTTCTACAATTTTATTTCTCATCAGTGTTGCTCGATAACAGTTTATTTGACAATAAAAAACCGAATACAAATATAGAAGAAATTATGAAACCAAAAATAACTAGGCGTGTAGCCAAACCCATTAGTTTTATTCAAGAGGAAAGTTTAAGCTCTTAATGAATGAATACCATAAAGATCAATAACTGTTATTTAATCAATAAAAGAATTTCCTTTGCCAAAACAAAATGCAAAAATAAAGAAATCAGCACAACACAAAAACAAAACACCAAAATAAAAAGTAAATAGACCGAAAAACCCAAAGTTATTTTGTCGAACACTTGTCATTTTTGTTGAGATAATAGATTGCAATAGATGGTCTCGATCTATATATTAATAGAAAAGTTTTGTTTTGCTATTAATATGTATGATTTTAATGAATAAAAAGACAATGAAAATACCAGAATAAACTATGTTTTCCAAAAAACTGATATTTGATACCGAGGTTGATATGATGTATAAAAAATAATCATATTGAAAACAGTACAATAGTATTAAATATAGTAGATATATTTGCTTTCGTGTTCGGTTTTCATTTCTAGGCTTTTTATAATGGGCAACCAAATAATGTTATGTCGTCTGCAAAAACAAAAGTCTCCAACAAACACCTTAAATGAAGAAGCATCGTACTAAAATGATAAACTAGAAACCAATTAGACAAATCATGATAATTATCCACAACGTACAAGTTTCCATAGGAATACAATCTTAAAATCATCACATAGAACGCATCTATGATTATTCTGTCCATCTTCAAGATTTTTGAAGGTAAGTTATGTTGATCGGTTTTTTGATTGCTCTCCCCTCTTTTGGTATCTTAGAATTAACGATCAAAACCGATAGGACATAACTATATTATATATGATTAAGTAGAATTAATTTTGGTTACTCATTTTTGCCCCACCTACGATAGTAGATGGGCATTCTGTTTTCTGGTCTGTGGGTTCGTTTGTTTGTCCGGTTGTTCGTCCTTCCGTCCGTCCGTCTTTCACGCTTCAGGTAAAAGTTTTTTGTCAAGGTAGTTTTTGATGAAGTTAAATTCCAATCCAAATTAGAGTTTCTATCCCAATTTCATGATCCACTTAACAAAGAAAATGATAGTGCGAGTGGGCATTCATGTACTATGGACACATTCTTGTTCTTAGATATTTCAGCGGAAGATGCTTACACCTTTTCGCCCCACCTACGATAGTAGAGGGGCATTATGTTTTCTGGTCTGTGTTTCGTTCGTTTGTCCGGTTTTCCGTCCTTTCGTCCGTCTTTCACGCTTCAGGTTAAAGTTTCTTGTCAAGGTAGTTTTTGATGAAGTTAAATTTCAATCCAAATTAGAGTTTCTATCCCAATTTCACGGTCCACTTAACAAAGAAAATGATAGTGTGAGTGGGCATCCGTGTACTATGGACACATTCTTGTTCTAAGATATTTCAGCGGAAGATGCTTACACCTTGTTGATAAATTTTCCGTATCGATTTCATAAACATTGCATGATGGTCTTTATGTTTATATTCTAGGTAATGTCGTTGTTAATCACATAAATACATGTTAATGTGATATTTTTATTTGTCTTTGTACAATTGAAACCTTTTGAATTTTCCTCGTAGTTTTTTTTAGTTTTTTTTACTTTCTCTTATTTCTACTTGTTGATTATTTAAATGTTAGGCTATTTTTAATAGAACGAACACCGCATATTCTTTATCCTACTAATTTCTTTATTAATAGTATATATTTGAGGTGGGGTCAATGACCTGTTATTTGATTATCAGAAATATTGGATACCTAATCGTTTGATATAACAAAACAGGTACTTTATATCTATATATCTATGAAAATAGGCAATATGTACCATCATTTTCAGATTTCATTTGACAATGTTTTATTTAATTCGAAATCATTAAACAGAAGGTGTTCAACAAGGATCATCAGTCATGCACTTATCATTTTAAACCTGAAATAAACTTCTTCTATTAATAATCATCAGATTGCAAAGAATCTCGCTCAAACCGATACTAGTAAAACTTTTTAGAACTTTGTCATTAAAATTAGAAAGATTATATCATAAGAAGTATGTGTACTAAGTTTCAAGTTGATTGAACTTCAACTTCATCAAAAACTACCTCGACCAAAACTTTAACCTGAAGCGGGACAGATGGACGGACGAACAGACGAGCAGACGAGAAGAAGAACAGACGGACGGACTCACAGACCAGAAAACTTATGCATATGTATGGGACATAAAAAGAGGGGCAAAAGATACAAGAGGGACATTCAAACTCATAATTTAAAAACAAACTGAGAACGCCATGGAAAACAGACATATAATATAACACAAGACACAACATAGAAAACTCAGACTAAGCAGCAAGTACCCCACCTTCAAACCGGAGGATGACCTCAGGTGCTTCACTATAAAAAGCAGATCCTGTTCCACATGTGGCATCCGTTATTAATTTTACATGCGACAACAGAGTAAATATGCCCTTAGTTTCACATACGTATTATGCCAAACCAATTTTATCGGTTTCTAACAAATCCACTATCTTCAATACCAAAATACAAAATGCTTGGACTTAAGTTATTACAAGTTAACTGATACTTTGGACTGTATGCATCATGACTATTTATTTTAATATTTTATAAGCATCTTTGTAAAACAAAAATCAATTTTACTTCTTTTTTTTAATTTCTTGAAACAATTAAAGGGGAAACTTTTTATTTACACATTCCATGTTAAAGGGCTTTCGTATATATTTCCGGCCTTTACCAGATAGTATGTACTATATAAATACCTTTTTTAGTTAATTTTATTTCTTAAGTTTGAATTGAACTTCCTTATGATCCTCATTGTTCTTCAACTTCGTACTTTATCTGAACTTTTTAACTTTTTGTATTTAAGGTGGTACCTAACACTACAGGGAGATAACTCTGTAATATCAGCTAAACGTTTTAATTGCATTGCATTGTGAAGGCAATGTAAAGCTTCTCAATGATCAAAATTAGTGTTTGTCAAACTGCTATATAACCAGTGTAATTTTTCTGATGAAACGGTTGGTTCAAATTTTTTGAATTTTTTATATTTTTGTAAAAGGGTCAAAGTAAATACGTTGTTAAAATTTTATGAATATTAAACGAGCTAAATTAATTTTAGGGAAAGTGTTGGGTACCACCTTAAGCGTCACAGATGAGTCTTTAGTTTTTTAAATTTGCGTATAGTGCATTTTTTTTTCAATCCTGGTATCTATGATGAGTTTATTTGCACACACACATATATCATGTATATATTACAGTCATATCAACAAGATCAATTAAATGGACAGTAAACCTTATTTTATTTTAATATATTTATCATTTTGTCTCTTATAATTTGACAAACATAATTATTCAAATAAACGCATTGAAATCCTTCATCGTCTATATTTTTTTCTTCTGCTCCTAGTGGTTTTACTTCTTCTGTAACTGGTGGTTTTACGTCCCCTGTAACTAGCGGTTTTACTTCTATACGATGCTGTCGTCTTTTTTCGATATCCGGATTCCTCCGGTTTCGATTCGCGATACCTACTATACCCCTGGCTTGATCTTTTTCTGTCGTAGCCAGTTGTTTTGGAAGCTGTCTTATGTTTGGTTCTGTAACCGGATTGCTTCTTTGTTGATCTACGATAGCTGTTATACCCTTGCCGAGATGCTTTACTAACGTAGCCAGTTCCTACTTTTGTTTGTTTATTTTTGATGACATTATTTTCTTTAAATTGTTTCTTTACATCGTGTTTGTTAGTATCAGGTTGGTCCGATGTTTGTAGGTTAGGGTCGACTTTGTTTTCTTGTGGCTCATTTTTGTTGTCGTTTTCAGTTTCTTTTACGATGAAATCTTTAACAGCATTCTGTATTTGGTACCTTTCTGGGTAAAATAAGAAAAAGAATGTTTACAAAATGAAAAAAATTAAATCGTCATGAGTCATTTCAAACGGAAGAAACATCAGTAATTAAAGAGCGAATGGTTAATGAAAGTGAAAGCCAAAATTAGACATGTGATTTTACAATAAATGAAGTCCTTCCTCATTGTAATCCTCATAAAATATAATCAACAAGTGAAATTACGATTTAAACCTTTTAAATCTTTCCTTCAAACAAACAATTTATTTTCAAGGACAATGTTTTCCTTACTTTAACCATCTAAATCAAAGATGTAATAATTACTTACTTCATCGAGGTGTCCGAACTATGTTTGCACCGTTTAATGATAATCAGTTATATTTTGTTAGTGAAAGAAGTGTGAGAAGATTTAACCGCGATGGCAAAAACATATCCGCAACTGGAAAACTAAAGACTAAGCAACACAAACCCTACCACAAAATGGGGGTGATCTCAGATGCTCCAGAAGGACAAGCTACGCACTCGGTATGAGTTGCATATTTGATGAAATTACCGATATATAAGGATAATTCATTTGAAAATGATTGTTTAGAAGGAGGCAAATGCTCTTTTGATTACATTCCTGCTAGTTGGACTGGAATTTGCATGATCAGGAATATGCTTTAATGATAATTACACGATGACTACATTTTTTTGTATTGTGTCATACAAATGTTATCTGTTAGTTCATTTTACTTAATATTTACCAATTTTGCCAATTCTTAGTTTTCCTTTCTCTACATACAGATGGACCCGTATATCAAATTTCCCTGAAATTAAATGACAAAACTAGCATACATATGCACATAACACTACATTCTCCCTTTTACTGGTTCACATTTCTGAATATTTTATAACAGCTATTTTAAATGTTTTGTGAAATTTCAATTCTTTTTTACAAGAAAAGAACGTGTCATCGCCAGTAAACTTTGTATTACCTTGACAAAAAATCAATTACACCAATAACCAAACATCTAACATGTAGATTTTCTTCATCTCAAAACTTGTTTTTTAAATTTCAATACAAAATAAATCAGAGCACACATTTTTGAAGAATAGTTCTATAAACAGAAAAAAATAATGAAGCTGTTTTCAATCGTGTAACAATTGTAGAAAGTATTCTTATTTAACTGTGCATACTGTGTCCATGTTATACAATATTTAAAGAGATGTAACCGATCTCAATACATATTTTTTCTATTTCTTCCTTACTTACATGCTATGCTATATGATATTAATTTAAAAAGACGAAGGAACACATAAAGTTCCGTTTTCTTAATCCCATTTCCCCCAATATATTTGTTTTTGAAAATGCAAACAATCTTCTCAAATGTTTTTTCAACTTACCATCTTTTCCTATAAAACAAGACAAAAGTCATTAAATAAATTTGGTGCATATATGTTATAGTAAATACAGAAAAAAATGGTTTAATTTAAGAATTGAATAAACAATGATTAAATAGAAGTAAATTATGATCAGGTTTAGTGACATCACTGTTTAAAACACAAGTACGTTTGTAACAACCGTTTTCAAAAGAGGACTCTGAAACAAGAATTTAAAAACTTATTATTATAAAAGGTGACATAAAAAATCATCTCTATTAAACACCTATACCCTTTAAGTAGAAACCATGATGTTCAAATTCAAAGTCACTCTTCTTTGATTATTTGTAGTGAATAATTTCATTCAATAAGGGTCTCAAAAACAAAATGTACTGTAAGTTTTTGGAATAAAACCCTCGCTTTAATTATTCATTAAACAAGATATTGACAGGCTATTTACATGATATATTCAAACAATTATACCTGAAATGTGATGCAAATAACACTTAAAGTTGAAGGTTTTTTTGTGTTGTACGCTTCAGGCTTTGTATGATTGTAAAATACTTATTTTTATACAATCAATATATTAAAAATTTCGAGTGTTGCCGTTATTTTATCTTTACCCTAATTAAAATCAAATCTTTTCAAGATCTCAAAGCTGGACAGTTTGTCGTATTCATAGAATATTATTCGAATACATAATAGCAAAGCCACAAGCTTTATGAAAAACAATGCTAATTAATAGTATACCCATAACTATAAAATACGAAATCGATAAAGTGCATAGGATATTAACAAGTATTTGGTAAAATGCAAAATGTTACCAATTTATATGTAGGAACTGAGCTAAATGGTTGAAAACAATACCTGGGGTTCCTTGTAGTCCTTGTGGTCCGGTAATTCCTGCGAATGGAAAATGAACTACATGTGTTGAGCAGTTACAGAAATATAGATAACATACATTCATCATGATATCTTTGTCATTTTCTACATTTTTTTTGAAATTGTGATGATTTAATTGTAACATTACTTTCAACTTCTACCTTTACTTGACTTTTACCTTTATTGAAAACCATTCTACCCATGCTCTGAAAGGCAGACATTTTGTGTGTTGAAACATGTTTATATGATGTCAGTCGAACTTCCGTTTTAAAATGTCCGATTTTCAAAATAAGGTTTCTAATCATCAGCTCAGTTTATCAGGGTAACAATCTGTCTTATCATCTTTGCAGCTATGTGTTATTCATTTTACTATACTCAATACCCCGTTATTACAGTCTATTGAACATTAAATTCGAAGTAATACTATACATTACCATCCGTATTAAAGAAAGTGCATAACTGATATAATGATATAGTCTTCCCGCGAAGAATAATATGTTTTACATAGGATTACAGACTCAAAATCTGGCATTAAAGTATAATTTTATTTTTTGTCTGTAATGGGGTACATAACAGCATCTCATTTATGTCCTTTTTCTCCATTATTACCAATAGAATAATATTTTACTTTGAATGTATTGATGTTATATTTATATTACTTCATGTAAAAATGAAAGCAAATGTTAAAAAAATGAGCCATCTAAAAATAAATATTATATAGGATGACGAAAGTTGTCTGTATTTTGTTCAAATAGTGTATTATTATTATTTTTTTAGATACAGATAACTTTAAAGTCATGACTCATAAGCAGCGGGTTTCAAAATACAATGACAAATTAATTTAAAGTCAAACTAAAAACTGATTATGAAAAAAAAGTATTTTTTTCTTATCAATACATCTCTCCCAAATAACTGACAATTGAAAAACAATGTTAGAACAATTTGAATATGTAAAGGTAATTGAAGCAAAGCTATTACTACACTTGTTTTTGATATTTTAATACATAAAAAGACATAATGTATAAAACGTTAACAATCATATGTCAAAGTACGGCCCTTTACACGGAGAATTAAATAGAACTGTAAGCTCGACTTCACCGAACGACAAGCTCTAGTTAGGCCAAACATTACATAAATTATGTAAAATTATTCAAACGAGGGCTTTCTGTTTCGTCTGATTTTTTATGATAAAAAAGAACACTTTAACACGAAAATAGGGTCACGACAACAACACGAACACAGTCAGTACACAGAATATGACTTCAATACCATTATGTTTTGTTTGTGAGGTTGTTACGAAATACTTATGAACTTTCTTAAGAAAAACGACGAGACGTTTATTGACATAAACTTCGTTCGTAAACGTGTTTGTCAAACAATGCTGACGTTTGATAACGTCAGAGTAGCAGCTGTAAAATGAGACGTTCAAATTAATTTGAAAATGCATATCCTATATGATGTATGCAGGAGAAGTGGGTATATTGCTACTGAGGTGGGTGAAATTTATTTTTTAAAATCAAAATCGTATCGTTTGTCATATATTCTTGTTCTGAGATCAACGGTTTGTCGAGTTCGAGGTATAAGTCTAAAAATGAGATTATTGATACGATACCTAATGATATTTAGATATTAGCCAAACACACAGTGTAAAAAGTAAAATAATAAAATTACTGAACTCCATGAAAAATTCGGAAAGTCCCTTAAAAATGTCAAAATCAAAAGCTTGAACACATCAAACGAACGGAAAACTACTGCAAAACCAATCACCTGTCGTTTGGGTGTTCTGCCTTTTCCGGTTTCAGATTTTTGTTTATTAAATTAAACAATTTTCTCAAAACTTACCATCTTTTCCTAAAAAGCAAGACAATTACATTATTGCGTTCAAAATGCAATTCTCGATAGCAGTAGAACAAATTAAAAAGAAAAAGATAAATCCATTTCAAAAAGAATGTAGTTAAGAAAACAACATTGTTAGCTTTTTCAAATGTCTACATAAACGCAGAAATCTTTTCCAGTATCCTTTTTCCCCAAATCATTTTTCTCGAGTTTTTGCCATTAAATAAAGATAAAACATTAAATGATCTCCATCTTATTTACAGAAGAATAAAGCAAATTAAACAAGGAAACTGAATTGCAATTATTTAAAAATGAGGCTGGTTCTTTTCATTATACGTTTTTAAAAACAAACAGAATGAGTTCTACTCTTGGAAAAGATTTGTAATGAGCAAATGATTTTCAGTTTTAATGTTAGGTTTGAATTTTAAATAATATATTCATACATATACCAACTTATATTGCTGAGATTGTTTGATGTCATATATGATACAAAACAAAAGACTTAACACATATAAACCTCACCATTTTTGCCATCTATACCGTTCTTCCCATTCATTCCTGTAAGCATTTTTAAATATTGATCAATGATCAAACAACTTTGAGAAGACAATAATATCGTTATACAGTTTATTTGATGTATAAATATTTCCAAAATATACGTTTTTAACAAGTTTGAATATATTTAGATTTTTCAAGAAATAATACATTATAAGTAACATTTCTAGAGGTTCTTTTTGGAAATAAGTAGAACACAAACCAAATGATATTGAAAGTGTGAACCTTACAATAATATTCTTTATTGTGAATCATAATACAAAACAAGAAGCTATAATCTGAAGATCTAATAAAAAAGCAACATAAATTTATTAAGACGGACAGATGCAAAGTAGTAAATCAATGTCTCAACTAGCTGATAGATGGAAGAATAAACATTGGTTCTATACATGATATGTGCAAACATTATCTTAAAAATTAGATTCAATTTGATAATTTGAAGTTTTTCCACGAGACAAACGAAAATTTGCATTATTAAATAATATTTTGTCTATACTAGGGTACATACCAGCATCTCCTTTTTCTCCTTTCTCTCCTTTACCTACCCATGCAAGAATCAATATTAGGCATGGCATACAATAACATTTCTTTAATTTGATAAACAAACAAAACCCAAAATACACAGTTTGAAATCAAATAAAAATGTACATATTGTTGATACTTGATAGAAATATTGAAACCATCTTATGTTGGCGCTAGTTTTCGTTGAACTTCAGTGTTGTTTCGTTGTTTTCCTCTTATGGTTCCTTTGGGTTAATTTTGTATCCGGATTTATTTTTCTAAAACGATTTATAACTTTTGAACACCGTCATACTACTGTTGCCTTTATTCATGACAAATATACGAGGTAACATATTAAGCAAAGTGTATAAACGCATTACTATTTGTACAGGCTTTTTAGTAATTAGATTTAAGACACACATACAGTGTAAACAGTAAAATAAAAAAAATACCGAATATTCAATACTATAATAATGTCTAATACATTACAATTATCCGTATTCAATAAAGCGCACAATTAGAAAAAGGTCTCCGTGAAAGGTAATATAGTGTTTCCCAGGGAATGTTTTGACATGAAGTACAATAATATATTCTGTCTGTAATAGGGTACATACCTGTATCTCCTTTTTCTCCTCTGTCTCCTTTATCTCCTTTGTCTCCTTTTACTGCATTATGTTCTATAGCTTCTATATAATGTAATAAAATTTAGAATACATTTTGTGTAAAAACGAAAACTTTTGAGTAGATTTGTGAAATACGATGCAGCATCTGACCATAGGAACTGTGTTCACTTTCTACTTTTATGCGTTATTGCATTTTCTAATGTATATAATAATCTTAAAGAAATATCTTAATATTGTATAGAAATTCATAATTTTTTAATAACGTAAACTTACTCAAAGCAAGGCTTCTGATACAGGTACAATTATTTACGAAAAAGGGAGAAAGGAACACAAACAGGGTAACCGTTCATTGTTACGTTCCTCTTTTAAAGGTTTGGATTTTATTTCAAATAAATGAAAATAATCTTTTAAAATTATCTTACAACTCACCCTCAGTTTCTACAAACAAAGTGTTGATACATGATTTAGTTTTAAGCGATATAAGTGATAGATACAACACCCCAATGCCTTTATTTATTTTTTACAATATGAAGGATGTTGGCAGTATTTACCATTCTTGAGCACATGAGTTTATACCTTTGGCGCTCGGTTATGAAAGTTTATTCATTATTCGGAACAAAGATCGTGCTCGAAACACCTAACAAAGCATTTTGAATGGTTTAATGTGTGCTCAAAATTGTATGATCCCCATAATGGGTAATGATTGGATATGTTTATATAGAGATTAATAATGGCCTTTTCCATATCAGCCTGGGTATCATCCCGAGACCCCCATATCAGTCCAAGACGGAATCGAGGCGCTGATATGGGTCGAGGGATGATACCCAGGCTGATATGGAAAAGGTCAATTATTAATCGCTTTATCATATACTTCCGACAATAGTTTTATGTAAGGTAAATAAACAAATGCAACAACTAAAACAGTCAAAAACTTTAAAAAGAAGTTACTCATAAGTCATTGATCAAATAAACTATAATTGTCCAACAACAACATCACTACCTCCATATATATGTATGGTCACATTTCCTATAGAGGCATTTTGAAACATTGAAAATTTAGAAGAGTTTTATGATCATTATTTTAACAGCTTTGATGTAAGCAAGTACTTAACTATTCTTCCAAAAGTTCACGTAAATTTTGACGTCGTCATAAAAAATATCTGACGTCACAATGGAAAAGTAAACAACCGATACCGGAAACACCGGAAGTAACTTGCACGAGAAGCACTGTTATGGGTTTTTGCACGAGACGGCCCTGATATGGGTTATCAGACCGGGCTGATATGGGTTATCAGCCTAGGCGGGAAATTAAGGCTTGTGTACTTCTGCTCGTTACACATATGCAAAAGCTATCATACCAATGCTAAGTATATGATAAATAGAGAATAATACATGGCAAAATCCGTATCATATGTCGTATCATCCCGAGACAGCAATATCAGCCCGAGGACCTTTAGGCCCGAGGGATGATATTGGTCGAGGGTGATACGGCATGTGATACGGATTTTGCCATGTATTATACGCTTTATCATATATTTCAACAGAAGAGTATTATAGTATATGAACTGTTTTCTGATCCATAGCACTGGGTTACCTTCAGTTCTGCTTTTGTCTTGTTTCAAAGCTTTAAAATAACTGCTCAATTATTTACGAAGCACCTAGGTTACCTTACAATCTGTTGTTTTGAACATATTTTGTTTATTATTGTATATATTTAAGTGTTTTGTATTTTTTATAGTTGCATTGAGTGTGGCAAAAAATATGTTGTAAAAACTTGATGTTCGTGACGTCACATACAATATGAAAACTTGATGTACGTGACGTTACATACCAAACAATGACGTCATTCCAAAAAATATCCTATTTTTTGAAAAAAAATCTTAAGCAAAAAAAAACTAAATAGTGACTTCAGTTAAAAAAAAAAAAAAAAAATATGCGATACGGGTTTTACCATGCGATACGGGGTATGCAATACGGGTTTAGCCATGCGATACGGGGTATGCGATACAGGGTAGGTGATACAGACTGGAAAAAAGAACCTTTATTAGATATACAAAATAGCTGTATTTTGTACTAAATTTATGATAAATAATCTTATTTTTTATTGTAGTGTTTTGTGGACCCTTTTTTCGTCGGTTTTCCTTTTGCCATGAAGTTAGTAATTATGCTTAGGGATATCAATTCATAATATTCTCATAGACATCTTCGGCCCCTCATAAGTCCAAACCGTATACATGAAATTAGAAAGAAGTTTTTCGGTTATCATATTTGTTTTAAAGACAGTCATTATAAACTTTATAATAAGAAATAACACATAAATGAAACCGTCGTTTAAAAGTGTTCCGTAAAGTGACATTAAAAAGGCAGTTGAAAGAAAAATACAGCACTTTTAGAACAAAATGCTTACTTTGTATTATTTTGTCATTAGGATTTGAATTAAGAATGAATAAACAAAATGATAACAAAAAAAGGTAACATTATTTAAATTTGTTTTAAAGAGAACATGTAATTAGCATTGACAAAACAGACTAGTCTAGCAGAATAAACAATTGAGTGATCTAAAGAATCATCCCAATTTAACCACTATTCCTGTTAAGAGGAAAACTTTTAAATGACATTTTAAATAAAAAATGAATAATACTTGATTATTTCATTTGTAGTTAATGATTCTTATCAAATAAAGTTCCTGAAGGGGGCACATACCACTTCAGGGAAGTAACTCTAAAAATGGTTGAATACAAATTCACGACGTTCTGTTGCTAAAGAAAACATGCAATTTTTCGCAAACCTAAATAAGTGTATAATATGTCAAACTTGTTTATATCCAATAAAATTTTCCGTTAAAGTGTGTAGATCAATAGTGTAAGTCGAATACGACAGCTTTGTTACTAACACAATGTTCATATACATATTACCTGATGATATAAAATCTTACCATTCACATTGGCAATTTATATAAACAAAGTTATTTGATACAATACTAAATGGAGCACACATATATGTACGAAATAATCAAAATATATATTTAAATACCTGGTGGGAGTTGTATTTGTCGTGGTTCTTGTTGTCTAGCAGGTGCAATACCTGTCAACAAAAAATAAACCCTCCGTTTTAAACAGTAACGGAATTATATACATTCACCAGGCTGTTATTTACTTTTTTGTCATTTACTACTATTTATTCAACAGGTTATGATTTCCTTGCAATGTTGTAGTTGTCATCAAGATTTTTTTGAAATAAAAATATTTTAGCATTCGAGAAAGAAACGTAACACCGCCAATGCACTTTATAATACATCAACACTCATTCAATTTATCAAACATATATAATGCTGGATTGTGTTTATCTTTAATCTTTTGTTTAAAATTTTGATAAAAAATGAAATCAAAGCACATTTAACAAAAAGGAAAAATAGGACTATGAGTTTAAAGTCATTGATATGAACTGTTAACTGACAACATAGCTGTTTGTCTTCATACAACTTTTTCAGAATTTTCTAACTAAGTAAATTGTGTATAAAAAGGCAACTGTTGCTATGCAGAACTGTTTTGCGATGAAAGGCTGTATAGGATGCTTCATTTCGCGTCAATCAGTTGTTCCAATTTGAAAGTCTTAAACATAAAACTTGTTTATATTTTCTGAACATTTCATACCTTAAAGTTGTTTGGACAAAGTTAAAAATAGGAATACTAATCTTTGGCTCTGTTTCACAAAGCAAAATTACTAAAAATATTGATAACCATACTTGGTGGTCCTGGTGGTCCTGGTGGTCCCGGTGGGCCTTGTAGTCCTTGTGGACCTTCTGGTCCAGTAAGTCCAATACCTGCAAACAAACCAAAAATACTTCATGTGTTTATCGGTTACAGAATAATACACATTAGTTATGATATTATTCAAATCATTGCTTTTTTTCATTATTTATGCTGTGGTCCTGAAAGTGAGAAAAAAAATCATTATGATAATGCTTTTACAACAAATTTAATAGATAAAATCAAACATTGGTAAAAGTTAAAATTTTTACCATTTCCTTTGTTTCTTTTGATATAGTGGAGAGCTTCTACATGCGGCTTACAATTTGAACAGCTATCCTAAAATATCATCTCAAGAATTAAAAAGATGAGTCGTAAACAGTTCAATCACAACTATTCGTAATCAATAGGTCAAATGTTTTGCTCAGGTGCTACATGTGGTGCAGCATCTGCTACCCTTCCAAGGCAACTGAAATCAACAACAGTTTTGTCGTGGGTTGATGTTGCTCAGTTTTTTGATTTCTATATTGTTTCTTGTGTACTATTATTTGTCTTTTTAATTTTGAACAATGGCGCTGTCAGTTTATTTTTGATTTATGAGTTTGAATGTTCCTCTGGTATATTTCGCCCCTCTTGTGCAACGAATTGTAGAATATACTACCTTCAACTCCTTGAGGTCCTTGAGGTCCTTGTGGTCCTGAAAATTAAACGAAGATTAAATATCATAAGAACAGAGGTATAAAACATAGTAACGGTCAAATGATTTATTTACTATAAGCAGGTGTGTATATATATAGGAAGATGTGGTGTGAGTGCCAATGAGACAACTCTGTGTTTGTTTACATCAATCACGTGTGTGGTTCTTTAAATCAAGTACATGTTGCGTGTTTATGTTCAATTTGATAGGATTGTATATACACACAATGCCGATTTTACTGTTATATGCATTCATGATATTCGCAAAAAGCATGATTTATGTATTACTTAAGGGGTTAAGTGCAATTGCACAACACATATCTTTTTACTTGTTATTGTGCTTTGAAAGGTATCATATAGTTCTTTTCTCTCAACATTTCAAATAACTATCTTCTGTTGATTCACTTGTATTCGTAACGATGTTATGCTTGATTGCGTGGGAAAGCGTGGACAACGGATTTTATTGCTCAAAGAAATTTACATTTATTTATCAAGGCTTGTATACAAATGTTGCTAAACACAAGCAATTAAATATTCACTTAAATACAATAATACTTCAATTATCGAAAGAGTGTACCCTTGAAAATACGACGAATCCGCAGTGAGCAAATACGATAAATTGTAACTAAAACATGTAGAATACAGTTTATTTACACGTTGAAACATACCCGCGTCTCCTTTGTGTCCTTGAGGTCCTGGTGTTCCTGAAAGTCAGAGATGATATAAGTCCATCATTATGATACTTTCAAAAGATATTCTATTTTCAAGAACCTGACATTGGTATGAGCTAAAGGGTCTTATGTGTACCATGTTTGTCGTTTACCTATATTTCTTTAACACATTTATATGCGATATCCAAGAACGTAAACAGCTCTTCAAATATGTTATCTAAGGAACTAAACGGATGATTTGTAAGCAAAGTTTCAAAAGGTTTGTAATAATAAGAATGTTGACATATAATTGCAAGCAGTTTGTTCAATTAAATTAAACTTAAATGTGTATTTTGAAGCATAACAGATACTGTGCAAACAGAGTGCAATTAATCATATTGTTCTTTTCTCTCAATATTTTAAATAACTATCTTCTTTTTATTCCTTTGTATTCGTAGGAATGGTATTGCTGATTGCGTGGGAAGGTGTGGACAACGGATTTTTTCGGTCAAAGAAATTCACATTTTTCAACCTGGTATACAAAAGTTGGCAAACTCAAGAAATTAAAAATCCACAAAAATAAAATAAGACTTCAATTTACAAAAGTTTGTATGTGGCTTGAAAATTGAACAAAAAGTCCAAAACGTTATCAAAGAAATCAAAAAAATGATTTGTAAGCAACGTTAAAAAATGTTTGTAATAAAAACAATGTTAAAATATAATTGCAAGTGATTTGTTTAACCACATGAAAGTTATATGTGTATTTTTAAGAATGCATACCATTTGCTCCGTTTTGTCCGTCTGCGCCTGAAAGTAAGATAAGATATGCTAGTATAAGTACAATACATCAACGTTATCTGTTTTAAAAATACATGACTTTTAGTTGTTAGTGTGCTTTGACAGGTATTATATTTTTCTTTAATCTCAACATTTCAGATAAATATCTTCTGTTGATTCATTTGTATTTGTAAGGATGCATGGCTGATTTTGTGGGAAAACGTGAACAACGAATTTTATAGTTCAAAGGAATACTCATTGTTAAAGGTTGCATAAGAACGTTGGTAAAACCACGAAATTAAATATCCACTAACATACAATAAGACTTCTATTATCAAAAGAGTGTACCCTTTAAAATCAGACGAATACGCAGTGTGCGTTGTTTGCAAATTCAACAGACAAACTACAGTGCTATAAGGAGATTTGTTCAAACTATCACTTTTAATGGATAAATTCTTTTTTTTTTAAAAGTAAATGAATAGTTTGCTTAAAATTTTGATGAAACGTATTTCTTTTGATATTTATTATTTGTGTCTTGTGAGCAAATACGATAAATTGTAACCAGAATGCATTTTATTTACACGTTGATACATACCAGTTTCTCCTTTGGGTCCTTGAGGTCCTGGTGTTCCTGAAAGTCAGAGATAATTAAAGGTCATCATTATTGTACTTTTAAAAGAAATTTTATTTTCAAGAACCCGACATTGGTATGAGTTAAAGTGTTTTAATGTGTACCAAGTTCGTCGTTTACTTTATATTTCTATAAAAACATTTATATGCGATATGCAAATACGTAAACAGCTATCCAAATATGGAATTAAACGGATGATTTGTCAGCAATTATTCAAGGGTTTGTAATGATTAGAATGTTTACATATAATTGCAAGTATTTTGTTTAATCTCATTTAACTTAAATGTGTATTTGCAAGCATAACGGATACTGTGCAAACAGGGTGCAGTTGGCATAAACACGAAAGTTGATACATACCATCGGCTCCGTTTGATCCTAAAAGTTAGAGAAAATAGGATAGCATAAGTTCAATAATATAAAAAAAATATCTTTTTATTTGTTATTATGGTTAGACTGGTATCATATTGTTCTTTTCTCTCAAAATTTCAGATAACTATCTTCTTTTTATTCCTTTGTATTCGTAGGAATGGTATTGCTGATTGCGTGCGAAGGTGTTGACAACGGATTTTATTGGTCAAAGAAATTCACATTTTTCAACCTGGTATACAAAAGTTGGCAAACTCAAGAAATTAAAAATCCACAAAAATAAAATAAGACTTCAATTTACAAAAGTTTGTATGTGGCTTGAAAATTGAACAAAAAGTCCAAAACGTTATCAAAGAAATAAAAAAAAATGATTTGTAAGCAACGTTAAAAAATGTTTGTAATAAAAACAATGTTAAAATATAATTGCAAGTGATTTGTTTAACCACATGAAAGTTATATGTGTATTTTTAAGAATGCATACCATTGGCTCCGTTTTGTCCGTCTGCGCCTGAAAGTAAGATAAGATATGCTAGTATAAGTACAATACATCAACGTTATCTGTTTTAAAAATACATGACTTTTAGTTGTTAGTGTGCTTTGACAGGTATTATATTTTTCTTTAATCTCAACATTTCAGATAAATATCTTCTGTTGATTCATTTGTATTTGTAAGGATGCATGGCTGATTTTGTGGGAAAACGTGAACAACGAATTTTATAGTTCAAAGGAATACTCATTGTTAAAGGTTGCATAAGAACGTTGGTAAAACCACGAAATTAAATATCCACTAACATACAATAAGACTTCTATTATCAAAAGAGTGTACCCTTTAAAATCAGACGAATACGCAGTGTGCGTTGTTTGCAAATTCAACAGACAAACTACAGTGCTATTAGGGGATTTGTTCAAACTATCACTTTTAATGGATAAATTCTTTTTTTTTTTTTTTAAAGTAAATGAATAGTTTGATTACAATTTTGATGAAACGTATTTCTTTTGATATTTATTATTTGTGTCTTGTGAGCAAATACGATAAATTGTAACAAGAATGCATTTTATTTACACGTTGATACATACCAGTTTCTCCTTTGGGTCCTTGAGGTCCTGGTGTTCCTGAAAGTCAGAGATAATTAAAGGTCATCATTATTGTACTTTTAAAAGAAATTTTATTTTCAAGAACCCGACATTGGTATGAGTTAAAGTGTTTTAATGTGTACCAAGTTCGTCGTTTACTTTATATTTCTATAAAAACATTTATATGCGATATTCAAATACGTAAACAGCTATCCAAATATGGAATTAAACGGATGATTTGTCAGCAATTATTCAAGGGTTTGTAATGATTAGAATGTTTACATATAATTGCAAGTATTTTGTTTAATCTCATTAAACTTAAATGTGTATTTGCAAGCATAACGGATACTGTGCAAACAGGGTGCAGTTGGCATAAACACGAAAGTTGATACATACCATCGGCTCCGTTTGATCCTAAAAGTTAGAGAAAATAGGATAGCATGAGTTCAATAATATAAAAAAAATATCTTTTTATTTGTTATTATGGTTAGACTGGTATCATATTGTTCTTTTCTCTCAAAATTTCAGATAACTATCTTCTTTTTATTCCTTTGTATTCGTAGGAATGGTATTGCTGATTGCGTGGGAAGGTGTGGACAACGGATTTTATTGGTCAAAGAAATTCACATTTTTCAACCTGGTATACAAAAGTTGGCAAACTCAAGAAATTAAAAATCCACAAAAATAAAATAAGACTTCAATTTACAAAAGTTTGTATGTGGCTTGAAAATTGAACAAAAAGTCCAAAACGTTATCAAAGAAATAAAAAAAAATGATTTGTAAGCAACGTTAAAAAATGTTTGTAATAAAAACAATGTTAAAATATAATTGCAAGTGATTTGTTTAACCACATGAAAGTTATATGTGTATTTTTAAGAATGCATACCATTGGCTCCGTTTTGTCCGTCTGCGCCTGAAAGTAAGATAAGATATGCTAGTATAAGTACAATACATCAACGTTATCTGTTTTAAAAATACATGACTTTTAGTTGTTAGTGTGCTTTGACAGGTATTATATTTTTCTTTAATCTCAACATTTCAGATAAATATCTTCTGTTGATTCATTTGTATTTGTAAGGATGCATGGCTGATTTTGTGGGAAAACGTGAACAACGAATTTTATAGTTCAAAGGAATACTCATTGTTAAAGGTTGCATAAGAACGTTGGTAAAACCACGAAATTAAATATCCACTAACATACAATAAGACTTCTATTATCAAAAGAGTGTACCCTTTAAAATCAGACGAATACGCAGTGTGCGTTGTTTGCAAATTCAACAGACAAACTACAGTGCTATTAGGGGATTTGTTCAAACTATCACTTTTAATGGATAAATTCTTTTTTTTTTTTTTAAAGTAAATGAATAGTTTGATTACAATTTTGATGAAACGTATTTCTTTTGATATTTATTATTTGTGTCTTGTGAGCAAATACGATAAATTGTAACCAGAATGCATTTTATTTACACGTTGATACATACCAGTTTCTCCTTTGGGTCCTTGAGGTCCTGGTGTTCCTGAAAGTCAGAGATAATTAAAGGTCATCATTATTGTACTTTTAAAAGAAATTTTATTTTCAAGAACCCGACATTGGTATGAGTTAAAGTGTTTTAATGTGTACCAAGTTCGTCGTTTACTTTATATTTCTATAAAAACATTTATATGCGATATGCAAATACGTAAACAGCTATCCAAATATGGAATTAAACGGATGATTTGTCAGCAATTATTCAAGGGTTTGTAATGATTAGAATGTTTACATATAATTGCAAGTATTTTGTTTAATCTCATTAAACTTAAATGTGTATTTGCAAGCATAACGGATACTGTGCAAACAGGGTGCAGTTGGCATAAACACGAAAGTTGATACATACCATCGGCTCCGTTTGATCCTAAAAGTTAGAGAAAATAGGATAGCATAAGTTCAATAATATAAAAAAAATATCTTTTTATTTGTTATTATGGTTAGACTGGTATCATATTGTTCTTTTCTCTCAAAATTTCAGATAACTATCTTCTTTTTATTCCTTTGTATTCGTAGGAATGGTATTGCTGATTGCGTGGGAAGGTGTGGACAACAGATTTTATTGGTCAAAGAAATTCACATTTTTCAACCTGGTATACAAAAGTTGGCAAACTCAAGAAATTAAAAATCCACAAAAATAAAATAAGACTTCAATTTACAAAAGTTTGTATGTGGCTTGAAAATTGAACAAAAAGTCCAAAACGTTATCAAAGAAATAAAAAAAAATGATTTGTAAGGAACGTTAAAAAATGTTTGTAATAAAAACAATGTTAAAATATAATTGCAAGTGATTTGTTTAACCACATGAAAGTTATATGTGTATTTTTAAGAATGCATACCATTGGCTCCGTTTTGTCCGTCTGCGCCTGAAAGTAAGATAAGATATGCTAGTATAAGTACAATACATCAACGTTATCTGTTTTAAAAATACATGACTTTTAGTTGTTAGTGTGCTTTGACAGGTATTATATTTTTCTTTAATCTCAACATTTCAGATAAATATCTTCTGTTGATTCATTTGTATTTGTAAGGATGCATGGCTGATTTTGTGGGAAAACGTGAACAACGAATTTTATAGTTCAAAGGAATACTCATTGTTAAAGGTTGCATAAGAACGTTGGTAAAACCACGAAATTAAATATCCACTAACATACAATAAGACTTCTATTATCAAAAGAGTGTACCCTTTAAAATCAGACGAATACGCAGTGTGCGTTGTTTGCAAATTCAACAGACAAACTACAGTGCTATAAGGAGATTTGTTCAAACTATCACTTTTAATGGATAAATTCTTTTTTTTTTAAAAGTAAATGAATAGTTTGCTTAAAATTTTGATGAAACGTATTTCTTTTGATATTTATTATTTGTGTCTTGTGAGCAAATACGATAAATTGTAACCAGAATGCATTTTATTTACACGTTGATACATACCAGTTTCTCCTTTGGGTCCTTGAGGTCCTGGTGTTCCTGAAAGTCAGAGATAATTAAAGGTCATCATTATTGTACTTTTAAAAGAAATTTTATTTTCAAGAACCCGACATTGGTATGAGTTAAAGTGTTTTAATATGTACCAAGTTCGTCGTTTACTTTATATTTCTATAAAAACATTTATATGCGATATGCAAATACGTAAACAGCTATCCAAATATGGAATTAAACGGATGATTTGTCAGCAATTATTCAAGGGTTTGTAATGATTAGAATGTTTACATATAATTGCAAGTATTTTGTTTAATCTCATTTAACTTAAATGTGTATTTGCAAGCATAACGGATACTGTGCAAACAGGGTGCAGTTGGCATAAACACGAAAGTTGATACATACCATCGGCTCCGTTTGATCCTAAAAGTTAGAGAAAATAGGATAGCATAAGTTCAATAATATAAAAAAAATATCTTTTTATTTGTTATTATGGTTAGACTGGTATCATATTGTTCTTTTCTCTCAAAATTTCAGATAACTATCTTCTTTTTATTCCTTTGTATTCGTAGGAATGGTATTGCTGATTGCGTGCGAAGGTGTGGACAACGGATTTTATTGGTCAAAGAAATTCACATTTTTCAACCTGGTATACAAAAGTTGGCAAACTCAAGAAATTAAAAATCCACAAAAATAAAATAATGAACTCAATTTACAAAAGTTTGTATGTGGCTTGAAAATTGAAAAAAAGGCCAAAAAGTTATCAAAGAAATAAAAAAAATGATTTGTAAGCAACGTTAAAAAATGTTTGTAATAAAAACAATGTTAAAATATAATTGCAAGTGATTTGTTTAACCACATGAAAGTTATATGTGTATTTTTAAGAATGCATACCATTGGGTCCGTTTTGTCCGTCTGCGCCTGAAAGTAAGATAAGATATGCTAGTATAAGTACAATACATCAACGTTATCTGTTTTAAAAATACATGACTTTTAGTTGTTAGTGTGCTTTGACAGGTATTATATTTTTCTTTAATCTCAACATTTCAGATAAATATCTTCTGTTGATTCATTTGTATTTGTAAGGATGCATGGCTGATTTTGTGGGAAAACGTGAACAACGAATTTTATAGTTCAAAGGAATACTCATTGTTAAAGGTTGCATAAGAACGTTGGTAAAACCACGAAATTAAATATCCACTAACATACAATAAGACTTCTATTATCAAAAGAGTGTACCCTTTAAAATCAGACGAATACGCAGTGTGCGTTGTTTGCAAATTCAACAGACAAACTACAGTGCTATTAGGGGATTTGTTCAAACTATCACTTTTAATGGATAAATTCTTTTTTTTTTTTTTTTTAAAGTAAATGAATAGTTTGATTACAATTTTGATGAAACGTATTTCTTTTGATATTTATTATTTGTGTCTTGTGAGCAAATACGATAAATTGTAACCAGAATGCATTTTATTTACACGTTGATACATACCAGTTTCTCCTTTGGGTCCTTGAGGTCCTGGTGTTCCTGAAAGTCAGAGATAATTAAAGGTCATCATTATTGTACTTTTAAAAGAAATTTTATTTTCAAGAACCCGACATTGGTATGAGTTAAAGTGTTTTAATGTGTACCAAGTTCGTCGTTTACTTTATATTTCTATAAAAACATTTATATGCGATATTCAAATACGTAAACAGCTATCCAAATATGGAATTAAACGGATGATTTGTCAGCAATTATTCAAGGGTTTGTAATGATTAGAATGTTTACATATAATTGCAAGTATTTTGTTTAATCTCATTAAACTTAAATGTGTATTTGCAAGCATAACGGATACTGTGCAAACAGGGTGCAGTTGGCATAAAGACGAAAGTTGATACATACCATCGGCTCCGTTTGATCCTAAAAGTTAGAGAAAATAGGATAGCATAAGTTCAATAATATAAAAAAAATATCTTTTTATTTGTTATTATGGTTAGACTGGTATCATATTGTTCTTTTCTCTCAAAATTTCAGATAACTATCTTCTTTTTATTCCTTTGTATTCGTAGGAATGGTATTGCTGATTGCGTGGGAAGGTGTGGACAACGGATTTTATTGGTCAAAGAAATTCACATTTTTCAACCTGGTATACAAAAGTTGGCAAACTCAAGAAATTAAAAATCCACAAAAATAAAATAAGACTTCAGTTTACAAAAGTTTGTATGTGGCTTGAAAATTGAACAAAAAGTCCAAAACGTTATCAAAGAAATAAAAAAAAATGATTTGTAAGCAACGTTAAAAAATGTTTGTAATAAAAACAATGTTAAAATATAATTGCAAGTGATTTGTTTAACCACATGAAAGTTATATGTGTATTTTTAAGAATGCATACCATTGGCTCCGTTTTGTCCGTCTGCGCCTGAAAGTAAGATAAGATATGCTAGTATAAGTACAATACATCAACGTTATCTGTTTTAAAAATACATGACTTTTAGTTGTTAGTGTGCTTTGACAGGTATTATATTTTTCTTTAATCTCAACATTTCAGATAAATATCTTCTGTTGATTCATTTGTATTTGTAAGGATGCATGGCTGATTTTGTGGGAAAACGTGAACAACGAATTTTATAGTTCAAAGGAATACTCATTGTTAAAGGTTGCATAAGAACGTTGGTAAAACCACGAAATTAAATATCCACTAACATACAATAAGACTTCTATTATCAAAAGAGTGTACCCTTTAAAATCAGACGAATACGCAGTGTGCGTTGTTTGCAAATTCAACAGACAAACTACAGTGCTATTAGGGGATTTGTTCAAACTATCACTTTTAATGGATAAATTCTTTTTTTTTTTTTTTAAAGTAAATGAATAGTTTGATTACAATTTTGATGAAACGTATTTCTTTTGATATTTATTATTTGTGTCTTGTGAGCAAATACGATAAATTGTAACCAGAATGCATTTTATTTACACGTTGATACATACCAGTTTCTCCTTTGGGTCCTTGAGGTCCTGGTGTTCCTGAAAGTCAGAGATAATTAAAGGTCATCATTATTGTACTTTTAAAAGAAATTTTATTTTCAAGAACCCGACATTGGTATGAGTTAAAGTGTTTTAATGTGTACCAAGTTCGTCGTTTACTTTATATTTCTATAAAAACATTTATATGCGATATGCAAATACGTAAACAGCTATCCAAATATGGAATTAAACGGATGATTTGTCAGCAATTATTCAAGGGTTTGTAATGATTAGAATGTTTACATATAATTGCAAGTATTTTGTTTAATCTCATTAAACTTAAATGTGTATTTGAAAGCATAACGGATACTGTGCAAACAGGGTGCAGTTGGCAAAAACACGAAAGTTGATACATACCATCGGCTCCGTTTGATCCTAAAAGTTAGAGAAAATAGGATAGCATAAGTTCAATAATATAAAAAAAATATCTTTTTATTTGTTATTATGGTTAGACTGGTATCATATTGTTCTTTTCTCTCAAAATTTCAGATAACTATCTTCTTTTTATTCCTTTGTATTCGTAGGAATGGTATTGCTGATTGCGTGGGAAGGTGTGGACAACAGATTTTATTGGTCAAAGAAATTCACATTTTTCAACCTGGTATACAAAAGTTGGCAAACTCAAGAAATTAAAAATCCACAAAAATAAAATAAGACTTCAATTTACAAAAGTTTGTATGTGGCTTGAAAATTGAACAAAAAGTCCAAAACGTTATCAAAGAAATAAAAAAAAATGATTTGTAAGCAACGTTAAAAAATGTTTGTAATAAAAACAATGTTAAAATATAATTGCAAGTGATTTGTTTAACCACATGAAAGTTATATGTGTATTTTTAAGAATGCATACCATTGGCTCCGTTTTGTCCGTCTGCGCCTGAAAGTAAGATAAGATATGCTAGTATAAGTACAATACATCAACGTTATCTGTTTTAAAAATACATGACTTTTAGTTGTTAGTGTGCTTTGACAGGTATTATATTTTTCTTTAATCTCAACATTTCAGATAAATATCTTCTGTTGATTCATTTGTATTTGTAAGGATGCATGGCTGATTTTGTGGGAAAACGTGAACAACGAATTTTATAGTTCAAAGGAATACTCATTGTTAAAGGTTGCATAAGAACGTTGGTAAAACCACGAAATTAAATATCCACTAACATACAATAAGACTTCTATTATCAAAAGAGTGTACCCTTTAAAATCAGACGAATACGCAGTGTGCGTTGTTTGCAAATTCAACAGACAAACTACAGTGCTATTAGGGGATTTGTTCAAACTATCACTTTTAATGGATAAATTCTTTTTTTTTTTTTTAAAGTAAATGAATAGTTTGATTACAATTTTGATGAAACGTATTTCTTTTGATATTTATTATTTGTGTCTTGTGAGCAAATACGATAAATTGTAACCAGAATGCATTTTATTTACACGTTGATACATACCAGTTTCTCCTTTGGGTCCTTGAGGTCCTGGTGTTCCTGAAAGTCAGAGATAATTAAAGGTCATCATTATTGTACTTTTAAAAGAAATTTTATTTTCAAGAACCCGACATTGGTATGAGTTAAAGTGTTTTAATGTGTACCAAGTTCGTCGTTTACTTTATATTTCTATAAAAACATTTATATGCGATATGCAAATACGTAAACAGCTATCCAAATATGGAATTAAACGGATGATTTGTCAGCAATTATTCAAGGGTTTGTAATGATTAGAATGTTTACATATAATTGCAAGTATTTTGTTTAATCTCATTAAACTTAAATGTGTATTTGCAAGCATAACGGATACTGTGCAAACAGGGTGCAGTTGGCATAAACACGAAAGTTGATACATACCATCGGCTCCGTTTGATCCTAAAAGTTAGAGAAAATAGGATAGCATAAGTTCAATAATATAAAAAAAATATCTTTTTATTTGTTATTATGGTTAGACTGGTATCATATTGTTCTTTTCTCTCAAAATTTCAGATAACTATCTTCTTTTTATTCCTTTGTATTCGTAGGAATGGTATTGCTGATTGCGTGGGAAGGTGTGGACAACGGATTTTATTGGTCAAAGAAATTCACATTTGTCAACCTGGTATACAAAAGTTGGCAAACTCAAGAAATTAAAAATCCACAAAAATAAAATAAGACTTCAATTTACAAAAGTTTGTATGTGGCTTGAAAATTGAACAAAAAGTCCAAAACGTTATCAAAGAAATAAAAAAAAATGATTTGTAAGCAACGTTAAAAAATGTTTGTAATAAAAACAATGTTAAAATATAATTGCAAGTGATTTGTTTAACCACATGAAAGTTATATGTGTATTTTTAAGAATGCATACCATTGGCTCCGTTTTGTCCGTCTGCGCCTGAAAGTAAGATAAGATATGCTAGTATAAGTACAATACATCAACGTTATCTGTTTTAAAAATACATGACTTTTAGTTGTTAGTGTGCTTTGACAGGTATTATATTTTTCTTTAATCTCAACATTTCAGATAAATATCTTCTGTTGATTCATTTGTATTTGTAAGGATGCATGGCTGATTTTGTGGGAAAACGTGAACAACGAATTTTATAGTTCAAAGGAATACTCATTGTTAAAGGTTGCATAAGAACGTTGGTAAAACCACGAAATTAAATATCCACTAACATACAATAAGACTTCTATTATCAAAAGAGTGTACCCTTTAAAATCAGACGAATACGCAGTGTGCGTTGTTTGCAAATTCAACAGACAAACTACAGTGCTATTAGGGGATTTGTTCAAACTATCACTTTTAATGGATAAATTCTTTTTTTTTTTTTTAAAGTAAATGAATAGTTTGATTACAATTTTGATGAAACGTATTTCTTTTGATATTTATTATTTGTGTCTTGTGAGCAAATACGATAAATTGTAACCAGAATGCATTTTATTTACACGTTGATACATACCAGTTTCTCCTTTGGGTCCTTGAGGTCCTGGTGTTCCTGAAAGTCAGAGATAATTAAAGGTCATCATTATTGTACTTTTAAAAGAAATTTTATTTTCAAGAACCCGACATTGGTATGAGTTAAAGTGTTTTAATGTGTACCAAGTTCGTCGTTTACTTTATATTTCTATAAAAACATTTATATGCGATATTCAAATACGTAAACAGCTATCCAAATATGGAATTAAACGGATGATTTGTCAGCAATTATTCAAGGGTTTGTAATGATTAGAATGTTTACATATAATTGCAAGTATTTTGTTTAATCTCATTAAACTTAAATGTGTATTTGCAAGCATAACGGATACTGTGCAAACAGGGTGCAGTTGGCATAAACACGAAAGTTGATACATACCATCGGCTCCGTTTGATCCTAAAAGTTAGAGAAAATAGGATAGCATAAGTTCAATAATATAAAAAAAATATCTTTTTATTTGTTATTATGGTTAGACTGGTATCATATTGTTCTTTTCTCTCAAAATTTCAGATAACTATCTTCTTTTTATTCCTTTGTATTCGTAGGAATGGTATTGCTGATTGCGTGGGAAGGTGTGGACAACGGATTTTATTGGTCAAAGAAATTCACATTTTGCAACCTGGTATACAAAAGTTGGCAAACTCAAGAAATTAAAAATCCACAAAAATAAAATAAGACTTCAATTTACAAAAGTTTGTATGTGGCTTGAAAATTGAACAAAAAGTCCAAAACGTTATCAAAGAAATAAAAAAAAATGATTTGTAAGCAACGTTAAAAAATGTTTGTAATAAAAACAATGTTAAAATATAATTGCAAGTGATTTGTTTAACCACATGAAAGTTATATGTGTATTTTTAAGAATGCATACCATTGGCTCCGTTTTGTCCGTCTGCGCCTGAAAGTAAGATAAGATATGCTAGTATAAGTACAATACATCAACGTTATCTGTTTTAAAAATACATGACTTTTAGTTGTTAGTGTGCTTTGACAGGTATTATATTTTTCTTTAATCTCAACATTTCAGATAAATATCTTCTGTTGATTCATTTGTATTTGTAAGGATGCATGGCTGATTTTGTGGGAAAACGTGAACAACGAATTTTATAGTTCAAAGGAATACTCATTGTTAAAGGTTGCATAAGAACGTTGGTGAAACCACGAAATTAAATATCCACTAACATACAATAAGACTTCTATTATCAAAAGAGTGTACCCTTTAAAATCAGACGAATACGCCGTGTGCGTTGTTTGCAAATTCAACAGACAAACTACAGTGCTATTAGGGGATTTGTTCAAACTATCACTTTTAATGGATAAATTCTTTTTTTTTTTTTTAAAGTAAATGAATAGTTTGATTACAATTTTGATGAAACGTATTTCTTTTGATATTTATTATTTGTGTCTTGTGAGCAAATACGATAAATTGTAACCAGAATGCATTTTATTTACACGTTGATACATACCAGTTTCTCCTTTGGGTCCTTGAGGTCCTGGTGTTCCTGAAAGTCAGAGATAATTAAAGGTCATCATTATTGTACTTTTAAAAGAAATTTTATTTTCAAGAACCCGACATTGGTATGAGTTAAAGTGTTTTAATGTGTACCAAGTTCGTCGTTTACTTTATATTTCTATAAAAACATTTATATGCGATATTCAAATACGTAAACAGCTATCCAAATATGGAATTAAACGGATGATTTGTCAGCAATTATTCAAGGGTTTGTAATGATTAGAATGTTTACATATAATTGCAAGTATTTTGTTTAATCTCATTAAACTTAAATGTGTATTTGCAAGCATAACGGATACTGTGCAAACAGGGTGCAGTTGGCATAAACACGAAAGTTGATACATACCATCGGCTCCGTTTGATCCTAAAAGTTAGAGAAAATAGGATAGCATAAGTTCAATAATATAAAAAAAATATCTTTTTATTTGTTATTATGGTTAGACTGGTATCATATTGTTCTTTTCTCTCAAAATTTCAGATAACTATCTTCTTTTTATTCCTTTGTATTCGTAGGAATGGTATTGCTGATTGCGTGGGAAGGTGTGGACAACGGATTTTATTGGTCAAAGAAATTCACATTTTGCAACCTGGTATACAAAAGTTGGCAAACTCAAGAAATTAAAAATCCACAAAAATAAAATAAGACTTCAATTTACAAAAGTTTGTATGTGGCTTGAAAATTGAACAAAAAGTCCAAAACGTTATCAAAGAAATAAAAAAAAATGATTTGTAAGCAACGTTAAAAAATGTTTGTAATAAAAACAATGTTAAAATATAATTGCAAGTGATTTGTTTAACCACATGAAAGTTATATGTGTATTTTTAAGAATGCATACCATTGGCTCCGTTTTGTCCGTCTGCGCCTGAAAGTAAGATAAGATATGCTAGTATAAGTACAATACATCAACGTTATCTGTTTTAAAAATACATGACTTTTAGTTGTTAGTGTGCTTTGACAGGTATTATATTTTTCTTTAATCTCAACATTTCAGATAAATATCTTCTGTTGATTCATTTGTATTTGTAAGGATGCATGGCTGATTTTGTGGGAAAACGTGAACAACGAATTTTATAGTTCAAAGGAATACTCATTGTTAAAGGTTGCATAAGAACGTTGGTGAAACCACGAAATTAAATATCCACTAACATACAATAAGACTTCTATTATCAAAAGAGTGTACCCTTTAAAATCAGACGAATACGCCGTGTGCGTTGTTTGCAAATTCAACAGACAAACTACAGTGCTATTAGGGGATTTGTTCAAACTATCACTTTTAATGGATAAATTCTTTTTTTTTTTTTTAAAGTAAATGAATAGTTTGATTACAATTTTGATGAAACGTATTTCTTTTGATATTTATTATTTGTGTCTTGTGAGCAAATACGATAAATTGTAACCAGAATGCATTTTATTTACACGTTGATACATACCAGTTTCTCCTTTGGGTCCTTGAGGTCCTGGTGTTCCTGAAAGTCAGAGATAATTAAAGGTCATCATTATTGTACTTTTAAAAGAAATTTTATTTTCAAGAACCCGACATTGGTATGAGTTAAAGTGTTTTAATGTGTACCAAGTTCGTCGTTTACTTTATATTTCTATAAAAACATTTATATGCGATATTCAAATACGTAAACAGCTATCCAAATATGGAATTAAACGGATGATTTGTCAGCAATTATTCAAGGGTTTGTAATGATTAGAATGTTTACATATAATTGCAAGTATTTTGTTTAATCTCATTAAACTTAAATGTGTATTTGCAAGCATAACGGATACTGTGCAAACAGGGTGCAGTTGGCATAAACACGAAAGTTGATACATACCATCGGCTCCGTTTGATCCTAAAAGTTAGAGAAAATAGGATAGCATAAGTTCAATAATATAAAAAAAATATCTTTTTATTTGTTATTATGGTTAGACTGGTATCATATTGTTCTTTTCTCTCAAAATTTCAGATAACTATCTTCTTTTTATTCCTTTGTATTCGTAGGAATGGTATTGCTGATTGCGTGGGAAGGTGTGGACAACGGATTTTATTGGTCAAAGAAATTCACATTTTTCAACCTGGTATACAAAAGTTGGCAAACTCAAGAAATTAAAAATCCACAAAAATAAAATAAGACTTCAATTTACAAAAGTTTGTATGTGGCTTGAAAATTGAACAAAAAGTCCAAAACGTTATCAAAGACATAAAAAAAAATGATTTGTAAGCAACGTTAAAAAATGTTTGTAATAAAAACAATGTTAAAATATAATTGCAAGTGATTTGTTTAACCACATGAAAGTTATATGTGTATTTTTAAGAATGCATACCATTGGCTCCGTTTTGTCCGTCTGCGCCTGAAAGTAAGATAAGATATGCTAGTATAAGTACAATACATCAACGTTATCTGTTTTAAAAATACATGACTTTTAGTTGTTAGTGTGCTTTGACAGGTATTATATTTTTCTTTAATCTCAACATTTCAGATAAATATCTTCTGTTGATTCATTTGTATTTGTAAGGATGCATGGCTGATTTTGTGGGAAAACGTGAACAACGAATTTTATAGTTCAAAGGAATACTCATTGTTAAAGGTTGCATAAGAACGTTGGTAAAACCACGAAATTAAATATCCACTAACATACAATAAGACTTCTATTATCAAAAGAGTGTACCCTTTAAAATCAGACGAATACGCAGTGTGCGTTGTTTGCAAATTCAACAGACAAACTACAGTGCTATTAGGGGATTTGTTCAAACTATCACTTTTAATGGATAAATTCTTTTTTTTTTTTTTTTTTAAAGTAAATGAATAGTTTGATTACAATTTTGATGAAACGTATTTCTTTTGATATTTATTATTTGTGTCTTGTGAGCAAATACGATAAATTGTAACCAGAATGCATTTTATTTACACGTTGATACATACCAGTTTCTCCTTTGGGTCCTTGAGGTCCTGGTGTTCCTGAAAGTCAGAGATAATTAAAGGTCATCATTATTGTACTTTTAAAAGAAATTTTATTTTCAAGAACCCGACATTGGTATGAGTTAAAGTGTTTTAATGTGTACCAAGTTCGTCGTTTACTTTATATTTCTATAAAAACATTTATATGCGATATGCAAATACGTAAACAGCTATCCAAATATGGAATTAAACGGATGATGTGTCAGCAATTATTCAAGGGTTTGTAATGATTAGAATGTTTACATATAATTGCAAGTATTTTGTTTAATCTCATTAAACTTAAATGTGTATTTGCAAGCATAACGGATACTGTGCAAACAGGGTGCAGTTGGCATAAACACGAAAGTTGATACATACCATCGGCTCCGTTTGATCCTAAAAGTTAGAGAAAATAGGATAGCATAAGTTCAATAATATAAAAAAAATATCTTTTTATTTGTTATTATGGTTAGACTGGTATCATATTGTTCTTTTCTCTCAAAATTTCAGATAACTATCTTCTTTTTATTCCTTTGTATTCGTAGGAATGGTATTGCTGATTGCGTGGGAAGGTGTGGACAACGGATTTTATTGGTCAAAGAAATTCACATTTTTCAACCTGGTATACAAAAGTTGGCAAACTCAAGAAATTAAAAATCCACAAAAATAAAATAAGACTTCAATTTACAAAAGTTTGTATGTGGCTTGAAAATTGAACAAAAAGTCCAAAACGTTATCAAAGACATAAAAAAAAATGATTTGTAAGCAACGTTAAAAAATGTTTGTAATAAAAACAATGTTAAAATATAATTGCAAGTGATTTGTTTAACCACATGAAAGTTATATGTGTATTTTTAAGAATGCATACCATTGGCTCCGTTTTGTCCGTCTGCGCCTGAAAGTAAGATAAGATATGCTAGTATAAGTACAATACATCAACGTTATCTGTTTTAAAAATACATGACTTTTAGTTGTTAGTGTGCTTTGACAGGTATTATATTTTTCTTTAATCTCAACATTTCAGATAAATATCTTCTGTTGATTCATTTGTATTTGTAAGGATGCATGGCTGATTTTGTGGGAAAACGTGAACAACGAATTTTATAGTTCAAAGGAATACTCATTGTTAAAGGTTGCATAAGAACGTTGGTAAAACCACGAAATTAAATATCCACTAACATACAATAAGACTTCTATTATCAAAAGAGTGTACCCTTTAAAATCAGACGAATACGCAGTGTGCGTTGTTTGCAAATTCAACAGACAAACTACAGTGCTATTAGGGGATTTGTTCAAACTATCACTTTTAATGGATAAATTCTTTTTTTTTTTTTTTTTAAAGTAAATGAATAGTTTGATTACAATTTTGATGAAACGTATTTCTTTTGATATTTATTATTTGTGTCTTGTGAGCAAATACGATAAATTGTAACCAGAATGCATTTTATTTACACGTTGATACATACCAGTTTCTCCTTTGGGTCCTTGAGGTCCTGGTGTTCCTGAAAGTCAGAGATAATTAAAGGTCATCATTATTGTACTTTTAAAAGAAATTTTATTTTCAAGAACCCGACATTGGTATGAGTTAAAGTGTTTTAATGTGTACCAAGTTCGTCGTTTACTTTATATTTCTATAAAAACATTTATATGCGATATGCAAATACGTAAACAGCTATCCAAATATGGAATTAAACGGATGATGTGTCAGCAATTATTCAAGGGTTTGTAATGATTAGAATGTTTACATATAATTGCAAGTATTTTGTTTAATCTCATTAAACTTAAATGTGTATTTGCAAGCATAACGGATACTGTGCAAACAGGGTGCAGTTGGCATAAACACGAAAGTTGATACATACCATCGGCTCCGTTTGATCCTAAAAGTTAGAGAAAATAGGATAGCATAAGTTCAATAATATAAAAAAAATATCTTTTTATTTGTTATTATGGTTAGACTGGTATCATATTGTTCTTTTCTCTCAAAATTTCAGATAACTATCTTCTTTTTATTCCTTTGTATTCGTAGGAATGGTATTGCTGATTGCGTGGGAAGGTGTGGACAACGGATTTTATTGGTCAAAGAAATTCACATTTTTCAACCTGGTATACAAAAGTTGGCAAACTCAAGAAATTAAAAATCCACAAAAATAAAATAAGACTTCAATTTACAAAAGTTTGTATGTGGCTTGAAAATTGAACAAAAAGTCCAAAACGTTATCAAAGAAATAAAAAAAAATGATTTGTAAGCAACGTTAAAAAATGTTTGTAATAAAAACAATGTTAAAATATAATTGCAAGTGATTTGTTTAACCACATGAAAGTTATATGTGTATTTTTAAGAATGCATACCATTGGCTCCGTTTTGTCCGTCTGCGCCTGAAAGTAAGATAAGATATGCTAGTATAAGTACAATACATCAACGTTATCTGTTTTAAAAATACATGACTTTTAGTTGTTAGTGTGCTTTGACAGGTATTATATTTTTCTTTAATCTCAACATTTCAGATAAATATCTTCTGTTGATTCATTTGTATTTGTAAGGATGCATGGCTGATTTTGTGGGAAAACGTGAACAACGAATTTTATAGTTCAAAGGAATACTCATTGTTAAAGGTTGCATAAGAACGTTGGTAAAACCACGAAATTAAATATCCACTAACATACAATAAGACTTCTATTATCAAAAGAGTGTACCCTTTAAAATCAGACGAATACGCAGTGTGCGTTGTTTGCAAATTCAACAGACAAACTACAGTGCTATTAGGGGATTTGTTCAAACTATCACTTTTAATGGATAATTTTTTTTTTTTTTTTTTTTTAAAGTAAATGAATAGTTTGATTACAATTTTGATGAAACGTATTTCTTTTGATATTTATTATTTGTGTCTTGTGAGCAAATACGATAAATTGTAACCAGAATGCATTTTATTTACACGTTGATACATACCAGTTTCTCCTTTGGGTCCTTGAGGTCCTGGTGTTCCTGAAAGTCAGAGATAATTAAAGGTCATCATTATTGTACTTTTAAAAGAAATTTTATTTTCAAGAACCCGACATTGGTATGAGTTAAAGTGTTTTAATGTGTACCAAGTTCGTCGTTTACTTTATATTTCTATAAAAACATTTATATGCGATATGCAAATACGTAAACAGCTATCCAAATATGGAATTAAACGGATGATTTGTCAGCAATTATTCAAGGGTTTGTAATGATTAGAATGTTTACATATAATTGCAAGTATTTTGTTTAATCTCATTAAACTTAAATGTGTATTTGCAAGCATAACGGATACTGTGCAAACAGGGTGCAGTTGGCATAAACACGAAAGTTGATACATACCATCGGCTCCGTTTGATCCTAAAAGTTAGAGAAAATAGGATAGCATAAGTTCAATAATATAAAAAAAATATCTTTTTATTTGTTATTATGGTTAGACTGGTATCATATTGTTCTTTTCTCTCAAAATTTCAGATAACTATCTTCTTTTTATTCCTTTGTATTCGTAGGAATGGTATTGCTGATTGCGTGGGAAGGTGTGGACAACGGATTTTATTGGTCAAAGAAATTCACATTTTTCAACCTGGTATACAAAAGTTGGCAAACTCAAGAAATTAAAAATCCACAAAAATAAAATAATGAACTCAATTTACAAAAGTTTGTATGTGGCTTGAAAATTGAACAAAAAGTCCAAAACGTTATCAAAGAAATAAAAAAAATGATTTGTAAGCAACGTTAAAAAATGTTTGTAATAAAAACAATGTTAAAATATAATTGCAAGTGATTTGTTTAACCACATGAAAGTTATATGTGTATTTTTAAGAATGCATACCATTGGCTCCGTTTTGTCCGTCTGCGCCTGAAAGTAAGATAAGATATGCTAGTATAAGTACAATACATCAACGTTATCTGTTTTAAAAATACATGACTTTTAGTTGTTAGTGTGCTTTGACAGGTATTATATTTTTCTTTAATCTCAACATTTCAGATAAATATCTTCTGTTGATTCATTTGTATTTGTAAGGATGCATGGCTGATTTTGTGGGAAAACGTGAACAACGAATTTTATAGTTCAAAGGAATACTCATTGTTAAAGGTTGCATAAGAACGTTGGTAAAACCACGAAATTAAATATCCACTAACATACAATAAGACTTCTATTATCAAAAGAGTGTACCCTTTAAAATCAGACGAATACGCAGTGTGCGTTGTTTGCAAATTCAACAGACAAACTACAGTGCTATTAGGGGATTTGTTCAAACTATCACTTTTAATGGATAATTTTTTTTTTTTTTTTTTAAAGTAAATGAATAGTTTGATTACAATTTTGATGAAACGTATTTCTTTTGATATTTATTATTTGTGTCTTGTGAGCAAATACGATAAATTGTAACCAGAATGCATTTTATTTACACGTGGATACATACCAGTTTCTCCTTTGGGTCCTTGAGGTCCAGGTGTTCCTGAAAGTCAGAGATAATTAAAGGTCATCATTATTGTACTTTTAAAAGAAATTTTATTTTCAAGAACCCGACATTGGTATGAGTTAAAGTGTTTTAATGTGTACCAAGTTCGTCGTTTACTTTATATTTCTATAAAAACATTTATATGCGATATGCAAATACGTAAACAGCTATCCAAATATGGAATTAAACGGATGATTTGTCAGCAATTATTCAAGGGTTTGTAATGATTAGAATGTTTACATATAATTGCAAGTATTTTGTTTAATCTCATTAAACTTAAATGTGTATTTGCAAGCATAACGGATACTGTGCAAACAGGGTGCAGTTGGCATAAACACGAAAGTTGATACATACCATCGGCTCCGTTTGATCCTAAAAGTTAGAGAAAATAGGATAGCATAAGTTCAATAATATAAAAAAAATATCTTTTTATTTGTTATTATGGTTAGACTGGTATCATATTGTTCTTTTCTCTCAAAATTTCAGATAACTATCTTCTTTTTATTCCTTTGTATTCGTAGGAATGGTATTGCTGATTGCGTGGGAAGGTGTGGACAACGGATTTTATTGGTCAAAGAAATTCACATTTTTCAACCTGGTATACAAAAGTTGGCAAACTCAAGAAATTAAAAATCCACAAAAATAAAATAATGAACTCAATTTACAAAAGTTTGTATGTGGCTTGAAAATTGAACAAAAAGTCCAAAACGTTATCAAAGAAATAAAAAAAATGATTTGTAAGCAACGTTAAAAAATGTTTGTAATAAAAACAATGTTAAAATATAATTGCAAGTGATTTGTTTAACCACATGAAAGTTATATGTGTATTTTTAAGAATGCATACCATTGGCTCCGTTTTGTCCGTCTGCGCCTGAAAGTAAGATAAGATATGCTAGTATAAGTACAATACATCAACGTTATCTGTTTTAAAAATACATGACTTTTAGTTGTTAGTGTGCTTTGACAGGTATTATATTTTTCTTTAATCTCAACATTTCAGATAAATATCTTCTGTTGATTCATTTGTATTTGTAAGGATGCATGGCTGATTTTGTGGGAAAACGTGAACAACGAATTTTATAGTTCAAAGGAATACTCATTGTTAAAGGTTGCATAAGAACGTTGGTAAAACCACGAAATTAAATATCCACTAACATACAATAAGACTTCTATTATCAAAAGAGTGTACCCTTTAAAATCAGACGAATACGCAGTGTGCGTTGTTTGCAAATTCAACAGACAAACTACAGTGCTATTAGGGGATTTGTTCAAACTATCACTTTTAATGGATAATTTTTTTTTTTTTTTTTTAAAGTAAATGAATAGTTTGATTACAATTTTGATGAAACGTATTTCTTTTGATATTTATTATTTGTGTCTTGTGAGCAAATACGATAAATTGTAACCAGAATGCATTTTATTTACACGTGGATACATACCAGTTTCTCCTTTGGGTCCTTGAGGTCCAGGTGTTCCTGAAAGTCAGAGATAATTAAAGGTCATCATTATTGTACTTTTAAAAGAAATTTTATTTTCAAGAACCCGACATTGGTATGAGTTAAAGTGTTTTAATGTGTACCAAGTTCGTCGTTTACTTTATATTTCTATAAAAACATTTATATGCGATATGCAAATACGTAAACAGCTATCCAAATATGGAATTAAACGGATGATTTGTCAGCAATTATTCAAGGGTTTGTAATGATTAGAATGTTTACATATAATTGCAAGTATTTTGTTTAATCTCATTAAACTTAAATGTGTATTTGCAAGCATAACGGATACTGTGCAAACAGGGTGCAGTTGGCATAAACACGAAAGTTGATACATACCATCGGCTCCGTTTGATCCTAAAAGTTAGAGAAAATAGGATAGCATAAGTTCAATAATATAAAAAAAATATCTTTTTATTTGTTATTATGGTTAGACTGGTATCATATTGTTCTTTTCTCTCAAAATTTCAGATAACTATCTTCTTTTTATTCCTTTGTATTCGTAGGAATGGTATTGCTGATTGCGTGGGAAGGTGTGGACAACGGATTTTATTGGTCAAAGAAATTCACATTTTTCAACCTGGTATACAAAAGTTGGCAAACTCAAGAAATTAAAAATCCACAAAAATAAAATAATGAACTCAATTTACAAAGGTTTGTATGTGGCTTGAAAATTGAACAAAAAGTCCAAAACGTTATCAAAGAAATAAAAAAAATGATTTGTAAGCAACGTTAAAAAATGTTTGTAATAAAAACAATGTTAAAATATAATTGCAAGTGATTTGTTTAACCACATGAAAGTTATATGTGTATTTTTAAGAATGCATACCATTGGCTCCGTTTTGTCCGTCTGCGCCTGAAAGTAAGATAAGATATGCTAGTATAAGTACAATACATCAACGTTATCTGTTTTAAAAATACATGACTTTTAGTTGTTAGTGTGCTTTGACAGGTATTATATTTTTCTTTAATCTCAACATTTCAGATAAATATCTTCTGTTGATTCATTTGTATTTGTAAGGATGCATGGCTGATTTTGTGGGAAAACGTGAACAACGAATTTTATAGTTCAAAGGAATACTCATTGTTAAAGGTTGCATAAGAACGTTGGTAAAACCACGAAATTAAATATCCACTAACATACAATAAGACTTCTATTATCAAAAGAGTGTACCCTTTAAAATCAGACGAATACGCAGTGTGCGTTGTTTGCAAATTCAACAGACAAACTACAGTGCTATTAGGGGATTTGTTCAAACTATCACTTTTAATGGATAATTTTTTTTTTTTTTTTTTTAAAGTAAATGAATAGTTTGATTACAATTTTGATGAAACGTATTTCTTTTGATATTTATTATTTGTGTCTTGTGAGCAAATACGATAAATTGTAACCAGAATGCATTTTATTTACACGTGGATACATACCAGTTTCTCCTTTGGGTCCTTGAGGTCCAGGTGTTCCTGAAAGTCAGAGATAATTAAAGGTCATCATTATTGTACTTTTAAAAGAAATTTTATTTTCAAGAACCCGACATTGGTATGAGTTAAAGTGTTTTAATGTGTACCAAGTTCGTCGTTTACTTTATATTTCTATAAAAACATTTATATGCGATATGCAAATACGTAAACAGCTATCCAAATATGGAATTAAACGGATGATTTGTCAGCAATTATTCAAGGGTTTGTAATGATTAGAATGTTTACATATAATTGCAAGTATTTTGTTTAATCTCATTAAACTTAAATGTGTATTTGCAAGCATAACGGATACTGTGCAAACAGGGTGCAGTTGGCATAAAGACGAAAGTTGATACATACCATCGGCTCCGTTTGATCCTAAAAGTTAGAGAAAATAGGAAAGCATAAGTTCAATAATATAAAAAAAATATCTTTTTATTTGTTATTATGGTTAGACTGGTATCATATTGTTCTTTTCTCTCAAAATTTCAGATAACTATCTTCTTTTTATTCCTTTGTATTCGTAGGAATGGTATTGCTGATTGCGTGGGAAGGTGTGGACAACGGATTTTATTGGTCAAAGAAATTCACATTTGTCAACCTGGTATACAAAAGTTGGCAAACTCAAGAAATTAAAAATCCACAAAAATAAAATAAGACTTCAATTTACAAAAGTTTGTATGTGGCTTGAAAATTGAACAAAAAGGCCAAAACGTTATCAAAGAAATCAAAAAAATGATTTGTAAGCAACGTTAAAAAATGTTTGTAATAAAAACAATGTTAAAATATAATTGCAAGTGATTTGTTTAACCACATGAAAGTTATATGTGTATTTTTAGGAATGCATACCATTGGCTCCGTTTTGTCCGTCTGCGCCTGAAAGTAAGATAAGATATGCTAGTATAAGTACAATACATCAACATTATCTGTTTTTAAAATACATGACTTTTAGTTGTTAGTGTGCTTTGACAGGTATTATATTTTTCTTTAATCTCAACATTTCAGATAACTATCTTCTGTTGATTCATTTGTATTTGTAAGGATGCATGGCTGATTTTGTGGGAAAACGTGAACAACGAATTTTATAGTTCAAAGGAATACTCATTGTTAAAGGTTGCATAAGAACGTTGGTAAAACCACGAAATTAAATATCCACTAACATACAATAAGACTTCTATTATCAAAAGAGTGTACCCTTTAAAATCAGACGAATACGCAGTGTGCGTTGTTTGCAAATTCAACAGACAAACTACAGTGCTATTAGGGGATTTGTTCAAACTATCACTTTTAATGGATAAATTCTTTTTTTTTTTTTTTAAAGTAAATGAATAGTTTGATTTCAATTTTGATGAAACGTATTTCTTTTGATATTTATTATTTGTGTCTTGTGAGCAAATACGATAAATTGTAACCAGAATGCATTTTATTTACACGTTGATACATACCAGTTTCTCCTTTGGGTCCTTGAGGTCCTGGTGTTCCTGAAAGTCAGAGATAATTAAAGGTCATTATTATTGTACTTTTAAAAGAAATTTTATTTTCAAGAACCCGACATTGGTATGAGTTAAAGTGTTTTAATGTGTACCAAGTTCGTCGTTTACTTTATATTTCTATAAAAACATTTATATGCGATATGCAAATACGTAAACAGCTACCCAAATATGGAATTAAACGGATGATTTGTCAGCAATTATTCAAAGGGTTTGTAATGATTAGAATGTTTACATATAATTGCAAGTATTTTGTTTAATCTCATTAAACTTAAATGTGTATTTGCAAGCATAACGGATACTGTGCAAACAGGGTGCAGTTGGCATAAAGACGAAAGTTGATACATACCATCGGCTCCGTTTGATCCTAAAAGTTAGAGAAAATAGGATAGCATAAGTTCAATAATATAAAAAAAATATCTTTTTATTTGTTATTATGGTTAGACTGGTATCATATTGTTCTTTTCTCTCAAAATTTCAGATAACTATCTTCTTTTTTTTCCTTTGTATTCGTAGGAATGGTATTGCTGATTGCGTGGGAAGGTGTGGACAACGGATTTTATTGGTCAAAGAAATTCACATTTGTCAACCTGGTATACAAAAGTTGGCAAACTCAAGAAATTAAAAATCCACAAAAATAAAATAAGACTTCAATTTACAAAAGTTTGTATGTGGCTTGAAAATTGAACAAAAAGGCCAAAACGTTATCAAAGAAATCAAAAAAATGATTTGTAAGCAACGTTAAAAAATGTTTGTAATAAAAACAATGTTAAAATATAATTGCAAGTGATTTGTTTAACCACATGAAAGTTATATGTGTATTTTTAAGAATGCATACCATTGGCTCCGTTTTGTCCGTCTGCGCCTGAAAGTAAGATAAGATATGCTAGTATAAGTACAATACATCAACATTATCTGTTTTAAAAATACATGACTTTTAGTTGTTAGTGTGCTTTGACAGGTATTATATTTTTCTTTAATCTCAACATTTCAGATAACTATCTTCTGTTGATTCATTTGTATTTGTAAGGATGCATGGCTGATTTTGTGGGAAAACGTGAACAACGAATTTTATAGTTCAAAGGAATACTCATTGTTAAAGGTTGCATAAGAACGTTGGTAAAACCACGAAATTAAATATCCACTAACATACAATAAGACTTCTATTATCAAAAGAGTGTACCCTTTAAAATCAGACGAATACGCAGTGTGCGTTGTTTGCAAATTCAACAGACAAACTACAGTGCTATTAGGGGATTTGTTCAAACTATCACTTTTAATGGATAAATTCTTTTTTTTTTTTTTTTAAAGTAAATGAATAGTTTGATTACAATTTTGATGAAACGTATTTCTTTTGATATTTATTATTTGTGTCTTGTGAGCAAATACGATAAATTGTAACCAGAATGCATTTTATTTACACGTTGATACATACCAGTTTCTCCTTTGGGTCCTTGAGGTCCTGGTGTTCCTGAAAGTCAGAGATAATTAAAGGTCATTATTATTGTACTTTTAAAAGAAATTTTATTTTCAAGAACCCGACATTGGTATGAGTTAAAGTGTTTTAATGTGTACCAAGTTCGTCGTTTACTTTATATTTCTATAAAAACATTTATATGCGATATGCAAATACGTAAACAGCTATCCAAATATGGAATTAAACGGATGATTTGTCAGCAATTATTCAAAGGGTTTGTAATGATTAGAATGTTTACATATAATTGCAAGTATTTTGTTTAATCTCATTAAACTTAAATGTGTATTTGCAAGCATAACGGATACTGTGCAAACAGGGTGCAGTTGGCATAAAGACGAAAGTTGATACATACCATCGGCTCCGTTTGATCCTAAAAGTTAGAGAAAATAGGATAGCATAAGTTCAATAATATAAAAAAAATATCTTTTTATTTGTTATTATGGTTAGACTGGTATCATATTGTTCTTTTCTCTCAAAATTTCAGATAACTATCTTCTTTTTATTCCTTTGTATTTGTAGGAATGGTATTGCTGATTGCGTGGGAAGGTGTGGACAACGGATTTTATTGGTCAAAGAAATTCACATTTGTCAACCTGGTATACAAAAGTTGGCAAACTCAAGAAATTAAAAATCCACAAAAATAAAATAAGACTTCAATTTACAAAAGTTTGTATGTGGCTTGAAAATTGAACAAAAAGGCCAAAACGTTATCAAAGAAATAAAAAAAATGATTTGTTAGCAACGTTAAAAAATGTTTGTAATAAAAACAATGTTAAAATATAATTGCAAGTGATTTGTTTAACCACATGAAAGTTATATGTGTATTTTTAAGAATGCATACCATTGGCTCCGTTTTGTCCGTCTGCGCCTGAAAGTAAGATAAGATATGCTAGTATAAGTACAATACATCAACATTATCTGTTTTAAAAATACATGACTTTTAGTTGTTAGTGTGCTTTGACAGGTATTATATTTTTCTTTAATCTCAACATTTCAGATAACTATCTTCTGTTGATTCATTTGTATTTGTAAGGATGCATGGCTGATTTTGTGGGAAAACGTGAACAACGAATTTTATAGTTCAAAGGAATACTCATTGTTAAAGGTTGCATAAGAACGTTGGTAAAACCACGAAATTAAATATCCACTAACATACAATAAGACTTCTATTATCAAAAGAGTGTACCCTTTAAAATCAGACGAATACGCAGTGTGCGTTGTTTGCAAATTCAACAGACAAACTACAGTGCTATTAGGGGATTTGTTCAAACTATCACTTTTAATGGATAAATTCTTTTTTTTTTTTTTTTAAAGTAAATGAATAGTTTGATTACAATTTTGATGAAACGTATTTCTTTTGATATTTATTATTTGTGTCTTGTGAGCAAATACGATAAATTGTAACCAGAATGCATTTTATTTACACGTTGATACATACCAGTTTCTCCTTTGGGTCCTTGAGGTCCTGGTGTTCCTGAAAGTCAGAGATAATTAAAGGTCATTATTATTGTACTTTTAAAAGAAATTTTATTTTCAAGAACCCGACATTGGTATGAGTTAAAGTGTTTTAATGTGTACCAAGTTCGTCGTTTACTTTATATTTCTATAAAAACATTTATATGCGATATGCAAATACGTAAACAGCTATCCAAATATGGAATTAAACGGATGATTTGTCAGCAATTATTCAAAGGGTTTGTAATGATTAGAATGTTTACATATAATTGCAAGTATTTTGTTTAATCTCATTAAACTTAAATGTGTATTTGCAAGCATAACGGATACTGTGCAAACAGGGTGCAGTTGGCATAAAGACGAAAGTTGATACATACCATCGGCTCCGTTTGATCCTAAAAGTTAGAGAAAATAGGATAGCATAAGTTCAATAATATAAAAAAAATATCTTTTTATTTGTTTTTATGGTTAGACTGGTATCATATTGTTCTTTTCTCTCAAAATTTCAGATAACTATCTTCTTTTTATTCCTTTGTATTCGTAGGAATGGTATTGCTGATTGCGTGGGAAGGTGTGGACAACGGATTTTATTGGTCAAAGAAATTCACATTTGTCAACCTGGTATACAAAAGTTGGCAAACTCAAGAAATTAAAAATCCACAAAAATAAAATAAGACTTCAATTTACAAAAGTTTGTATGTGGCTTGAAAATTGAACAAAAAGGCCAAAACGTTATCAAAGAAATCAAAAAAATGATTTGTAAGCAACGTTAAAAAATGTTTGTAATAAAAACAATGTTAAAATATAATTGCAAGTGATTTGTTTAACCACATGAAAGTTATATGTGTATTTTTAAGAATGCATACCATTGGCTCCGTTTTGTCCGTCTGCGCCTGAAAGTAAGATAAGATATGCTAGTATAAGTACAATACATCAACATTATCTGTTTTAAAAATACATGACTTTTAGTTGTTAGTGTGCTTTGACAGGTATTATATTTTTCTTTAATCTCAACATTTCAGATAACTATCTTCTGTTGATTCATTTGTATTTGTAAGGATGCATGGCTGATTTTGTGGGAAAACGTGAACAACGAATTTTATAGTTCAAAGGAATACTCATTGTTAAAGGTTGCATAAGAACGTTGGTAAAACCACGAAATTAAATATCCACTAACATACAATAAGACTTCTATTATCAAAAGAGTGTACCCTTTAAAATCAGACGAATACGCAGTGTGCGTTGTTTGCAAATTCAACAGACAAACTACAGTGCTATTAGGGGATTTGTTCAAACTATCACTTTTAAGGGATAAATTCTTTTTTTTTTAAAAGTAAATGAATAGTTTGATTAAAATTTTGATGAAACGTATTTCATTTGATATTTATTATTTGTGTCTTGTGAGCAAATACGATAAATTGTAACCAGAATGCATTTTATTTACACGTTGATACATACCAGTTTCTCCTTTGGGTCCTTGAGGTCCTGGTGTTCCTGAAAGTCAGAGATAATTAAAGGTCATCATTATTGTACTTTTAAAAGAAATTTTATTTTCAAGAACCCGACATTGGTATGAGTTAAAGTGTTTTAATGTGTACCAAGTTCGTCGTTTACTTTATATTTCTATAAAAACATTTATATGCGATATGCAAATACGTAAACAGCTATCCAAATATGGAATTAAACGGATGATTTGTCAGCAATTATTCAAAGGGTTTGTAATGATTAGAATGTTTACATATAATTGCAAGTATTTTGTTTAATCTCATTAAACTTAAATGTGTATTTGCAAGCATAACGGATACTGTGCAAACAGGGTGCAGTTGGCATAAACACGAAAGTTGATACATACCATCGGCTCCGTTTGATCCTAAAAGTTAGAGAAAATAGGATAGCATAAGTTCAATAATATAAAAAAATATCTTTTTTTTTTGTTATTATGGTTAGACTGGTATCATATTGTTCTTTTCTCTCAAAATTTCAGATAACTATCTTCTTTTTATTCCTTTGTATTCGTAGGAATGGTATTGCTGATTGCGTGGGAAGGTGTGGACAACGGATTTTATTGGTCAAAGAAATTCACATTTGTCAACCTGGTATACAAAAGTTGGCAAACTCAAGAAATTAAAAATCCACAAAAATAAAATAAGACTTCAATTTACAAAAGTTTGTATGTGGCTTGAAAATTGAACAAAAAGTCCAAAACGTTATCAAAGAAATCAAAAAAATGATTTGTAAGCAACGTTAAAAAATGTTTGTAATAAAAACAATGTTAAAATATAATTGCAAGTGATTTGTTTAACCACATAAAAGTTATATGTGTATTTTTAAGAATGCATACCATTGGCTCCGTTTTGTCCGTCTGCGCCTGAAAGTAAGATAAGATATGCTAGTATAAGTACAATACATCAACATTAGCTGTTTTAAAAATACATGACTTTTAGTTGTTAGTGTGCTTTGACAGGTATTATATTTTTCTTTAATCTCAACATTTCAGATAACTATCTTCTGTTGATTCATTTGTATTTGTAAGGATGCATGGCTGATTTTGTGGGAAAACGTGAACAACGAATTTTATAGTTCAAAGGAATACTCATTGTTAAAGGTTGCATAAGAACGTTGGTAAAACCACGAAATTAAATATCCACTAACATACAATAAGACTTCTATTATCAAAAGAGTGTACCCTTTAAAATCAGACGAATACGCAGTGTGCGTTGTTTGCAAATTCAACAGACAAACTACAGTGCTATTAGGGGATTTGTTCAAACTATCACTTTTAATGGATAAATTCCTTTTTTTTTTTAAAGTAAATGAATAGTTTGATTAAAATTTTGATGAAACGTATTTCTTTTGATATTTATTATTTGTGTCTTGTGAGCAAATACGATAAATTGTAACCAGAATGCATTTTATTTACACGTTGATACATACCAGTTTCTCCTTTGGGTCCTTGAGGTCCTGGTGTTCCTGAAAGTCAGAGATAATTAAAGGTCATCATTATTGTACTTTTAAAAGAAATTTTATTTTCAAGAACCCGACATTGGTATGAGTTAAAGTGTTTTAATGTGTACCAAGTTCGTCGTTTACTTTATATTTCTATAAAAACATTTATATGCGATATGCAAATACGTAAACAGCTATCCAAATATGGAATTAAACGGATGATTTGTCAGCAATTATTCAAGGGTTTGTAATGATTAGAATGTTTACATATAATTGCAAGTATTTTGTTTAATCTCATTAAACTTAAATGTGTATTTGCAAGCATAACGGATACTGTGCAAACAGGGTGCAGTTGGCATAAACACGAAAGTTGATACATATCATCGGCTCCGTTTGATCCTAAAAGTTAGAGAAAATAGGATAGCATAAGTTCAATAATATAAAAAAAATATCTTTTTATTTGTTATTATGGTTAGACTGGTATCATATTGTTCTTTTCTCTCAAAATTTCAGATAACTATCTTCTTTTTATTCCTTTGTATTCGTAGGAATGGTATTGCTGATTGCGTGGGAAGGTGTGGACAACGGATTTTATTGGTCAAAGAAATTCACATTTTTCAACCTGGTATACAAAAGTTGGCAAACTCAAGAAATTAAAAATCCACAAAAATAAAATAAGACTTCAATTTACAAAAGTTTGTATGTGGCTTGAAAATTGAACAAAAAGTCCAAAACGTTATCAAAGAAATCAAAAAAATGATTTGTAAGCAACGTTAAAAAATGTTTGTAATAAAAACAATGTTAAAATATAATTGCAAGTGATTTGTTTAACCACATGAAAGTTATATGTGTATTTTTAAGAATGCATACCATTGGCTCCGTTTTGTCCGTCTGCGCCTGAAAGTAAGATAAGATATGCTAGTATAAGTACAATACATCAACGTTATCTGTTTTAAAAATACATGACTTTTAGTTGTTAGTGTGCTTTGACAGGTATTATATTTTTCTTTAATCTCAACATTTCAGATAAATATCTTCTGTTGATTCATTTGTATTTGTAAGGATGCATGGCTGATTTTGTGGGAAAACGTGAACAACGAATTTTATAGTTCAAAGGAATACTCATTGTTAAAGGTTGCATAAGAACGTTGGTAAAACCACGAAATTAAATATCCACTAACATACAATAAGACTTCTATTATCAAAAGAGTGTACCCTTTAAATCAGACGAATACGCAGTGTGCGTTGTTTGCAAATTCAACAGACAAACTACAGTGCTATTAGGGGATTTGTTCAAACTATCACTTTTAATGGATACATTTTTTTTTTTTTTTTTTAAAGTAAATGAATAGTTTGATTACAATTTTGATGAAACGTATTTCTTTTGATATTTATTATTTGTGTCTTGTGAGCAAATACGATAAATTGTAACCAGAATGCATTTTATTTACACGTTGATACATACCAGTTTCTCCTTTGGGTCCTTGAGGTCCTGGTGTTCCTGAAAGTCAGAGACAATTAAAGGTCATCATTATTGTACTTTTAAAAGAAATTTTATTTTCAAGAACCCGACATTGGTATGAGTTAAAGTGTTTTAATGTGTACCAAGTTCGTCGTTTACTTTATATTTCTATAAAAACATTTATATGCGATATGCAAATACGTAAACAGCTATCCAAATATGGAATTAAACGGATGATTTGTCAGCAATTATTCAAAGGGTTTGTAATGATTAGAATGTTTACATATAATTGCAAGTATTTTGTTTAATCTCATTAAACTTAAATGTGTATTTGCAAGCATAACGGATACTGTGCAAACAGGGTGCAGTTGGCATAAACACGAAAGTTGATACATACCATCGGCTCCGTTTGATCCTAAAAGTTAGAGAAAATAGGATAGCATAAGTTCAATAATATAAAAAAAATATCTTTTTATTTGTTATTATGGTTAGACTGGTATCATATTGTTCTTTTCTCTCAAAATTTCAGATAACTATCTTCTTTTTATTCCTTTGTATTCGTAGGAATGGTATTGCTGATTGCGTGGGAAGGTGTGGACAACGGATTTTATTGGTCAAAGAAATTCACATTTGTCAACCTGGTATACAAAAGTTGGCAAACTCAAGAAATTAAAAATCCACAAAAATAAAATAAGACTTCAATTTACAAAAGTTTGTATGTGGCTTGAAAATTGAACAAAAAGGCCAAAACGTTATCAAAGAAATCAAAAAAATGATTTGTAAGCAACGTTAAAAAATGTTTGTAATAAAAACAATGTTAAAATATAATTGCAAGTGATTTGTTTAACCACATGAAAGTTATATGTGTATTTTTAAGAATGCATACCATTGGCTCCGTTTTGTCCGTCTGCGCCTGAAAGTAAGATAAGATATGCTAGTATAAGTACAATACATCAACATTATCTGTTTTAAAAATACATGACTTTTAGTTGTTAGTGTGCTTTGACAGGTATTATATTTTTCTTTAATCTCAACATTTCAGATAACTATCTTCTGTTGATTCATTTGTATTTGTAAGGATGCATGGCTGATTTTGTGGGAAAACGTGAACAACGAATTTTATAGTTCAAAGGAATACTCATTGTTAAAGGTTGCATAAGAACGTTGGTAAAACCACGAAATTAAATATCCACTAACATACAATAAGACTTCTATTATCAAAAGAGTGTACCCTTTAAAATCAGACGAATACGCAGTGTGCGTTGTTTGCAAATTCAACAGACAAACTACAGTGCTATTAGGGGATTTGTTCAAACTATCACTTTTAAGGGATAAATTCTTTTTTTTTTAAAAGTAAATGAATAGTTTGATTAAAATTTTGATGAAACGTATTTCATTTGATATTTATTATTTGTGTCTTGTGAGCAAATACGATAAATTGTAACCAGAATGCATTTTATTTACACGTTGATACATACCAGTTTCTCCTTTGGGTCCTTGAGGTCCTGGTGTTCCTGAAAGTCAGAGATAATTAAAGGTCATCATTATTGTACTTTTAAAAGAAATTTTATTTTCAAGAACCCGACATTGGTATGAGTTAAAGTGTTTTAATGTGTACCAAGTTCGTCGTTTACTTTATATTTCTATAAAAACATTTATATGCGATATGCAAATACGTAAACAGCTATCCAAATATGGAATTAAACGGATGATTTGTCAGCAATTATTCAAGGGTTTGTAATGATTAGAATGTTTACATATAATTGCAAGTATTTTGTTTAATCTCATTAAACTTAAATGTGTATTTGCAAGCATAACGGATACTGTGCAAACAGGGTGCAGTTGGCATAAACACGAAAGTTGATACATATCATCGGCTCCGTTTGATCCTAAAAGTTAGAGAAAATAGGATAGCATAAGTTCAATAATATAAAAAAAATATCTTTTTATTTGTTATTATGGTTAGACTGGTATCATATTGTTCTTTTCTCTCAAAATTTCAGATAACTATCTTCTTTTTATTCCTTTGTATTCGTAGGAATGGTATTGCTGATTGCGTGGGAAGGTGTGGACAACGGATTTTATTGGTCAAAGAAATTCACATTTTTCAACCTGGTATACAAAAGTTGGCAAACTCAAGAAATTAAAAATCCACAAAAATAAAATAAGACTTCAATTTACAAAAGTTTGTATGTGGCTTGAAAATTGAACAAAAAGTCCAAAACGTTATCAAAGAAATCAAAAAAATGATTTGTAAGCAACGTTAAAAAATGTTTGTAATAAAAACAATGTTAAAATATAATTGCAAGTGATTTGTTTAACCACATGAAAGTTATATGTGTATTTTTAAGAATGCATACCATTGGCTCCGTTTTGTCCGTCTGCGCCTGAAAGTAAGATAAGATATGCTAGTATAAGTACAATACATCAACGTTATCTGTTTTAAAAATACATGACTTTTAGTTGTTAGTGTGCTTTGACAGGTATTATATTTTTCTTTAATCTCAACATTTCAGATAAATATCTTCTGTTGATTCATTTGTATTTGTAAGGATGCATGGCTGATTTTGTGGGAAAACGTGAACAACGAATTTTATAGTTCAAAGGAATACTCATTGTTAAAGGTTGCATAAGAACGTTGGTAAAACCACGAAATTAAATATCCACTAACATACAATAAGACTTCTATTATCAAAAGAGTGTACCCTTTAAATCAGACGAATACGCAGTGTGCGTTGTTTGCAAATTCAACAGACAAACTACAGTGCTATTAGGGGATTTGTTCAAACTATCACTTTTAATGGATACATTTTTTTTTTTTTTTTTTAAAGTAAATGAATAGTTTGATTACAATTTTGATGAAACGTATTTCTTTTGATATTTATTATTTGTGTCTTGTGAGCAAATACGATAAATTGTAACCAGAATGCATTTTATTTACACGTTGATACATACCAGTTTCTCCTTTGGGTCCTTGAGGTCCTGGTGTTCCTGAAAGTCAGAGACAATTAAAGGTCATCATTATTGTACTTTTAAAAGAAATTTTATTTTCAAGAACCCGACATTGGTATGAGTTAAAGTGTTTTAATGTGTACCAAGTTCGTCGTTTACTTTATATTTCTATAAAAACATTTATATGCGATATGCAAATACGTAAACAGCTATCCAAATATGGAATTAAACGGATGATTTGTCAGCAATTATTCAAAGGGTTTGTAATGATTAGAATGTTTACATATAATTGCAAGTATTTTGTTTAATCTCATTAAACTTAAATGTGTATTTGCAAGCATAACGGATACTGTGCAAACAGGGTGCAGTTGGCATAAACACGAAAGTTGATACATACCATCGGCTCCGTTTGATCCTAAAAGTTAGAGAAAATAGGATAGCATAAGTTCAATAATATAAAAAAAATATCTTTTTATTTGTTATTATGGTTAGACTGGTATCATATTGTTCTTTTCTCTCAAAATTTCAGATAACTATCTTCTTTTTATTCCTTTGTATTCGTAGGAATGGTATTGCTGATTGCGTGGGAAGGTGTGGACAACGGATTTTATTGGTCAAAGAAATTCACATTTGTCAACCTGGTATACAAAAGTTGGCAAACTCAAGAAATTAAAAATCCACAAAAATAAAATAAGACTTCAATTTACAAAAGTTTGTATGTGGCTTGAAAATTGAACAAAAAGGCCAAAACGTTATCAAAGAAATCAAAAAAATGATTTGTAAGCAACGTTAAAAAATGTTTGTAATAAAAACAATGTTAAAATATAATTGCAAGTGATTTGTTTAACCACATGAAAGTTATATGTGTATTTTTAAGAATGCATACCATTGGCTCCGTTTTGTCCGTCTGCGCCTGAAAGTAAGATAAGATATGCTAGTATAAGTACAATACATCAACATTATCTGTTTTAAAAATACATGACTTTTAGTTGTTAGTGTGCTTTGACAGGTATTATATTTTTCTTTAATCTCAACATTTCAGATAACTATCTTCTGTTGATTCATTTGTATTTGTAAGGATGCATGGCTGATTTTGTGGGAAAACGTGAACAACGAATTTTATAGTTCAAAGGAATACTCATTGTTAAAGGTTGCATAAGAACGTTGGTAAAACCACGAAATTAAATATCCACTAACATACAATAAGACTTCTATTATCAAAAGAGTGTACCCTTTAAAATCAGACGAATACGCAGTGTGCGTTGTTTGCAAATTCAACAGACAAACTACAGTGCTATTAGGGGATTTGTTCAAACTATCACTTTTAAGGGATAAATTCTTTTTTTTTTAAAAGTAAATGAATAGTTTGATTAAAATTTTGATGAAACGTATTTCATTTGATATTTATTATTTGTGTCTTGTGAGCAAATACGATAAATTGTAACCAGAATGCATTTTATTTACACGTTGATACATACCAGTTTCTCCTTTGGGTCCTTGAGGTCCTGGTGTTCCTGAAAGTCAGAGATAATTAAAGGTCATCATTATTGTACTTTTAAAAGAAATTTTATTTTCAAGAACCCGACATTGGTATGAGTTAAAGTGTTTTAATGTGTACCAAGTTCGTCGTTTACTTTATATTTCTATAAAAACATTTATATGCGATATGCAAATACGTAAACAGCTATCCAAATATGGAATTAAACGGATGATTTGTCAGCAATTATTCAAAGGGTTTGTAATGATTAGAATGTTTACATATAATTGCAAGTATTTTGTTTAATCTCATTAAACTTAAATGTGTATTTGCAAGCATAACGGATACTGTGCAAACAGGGTGCAGTTGGCATAAACACGAAAGTTGATACATACCATCGGCTCCGTTTGATCCTAAAAGTTAGAGAAAATAGGATAGCATAAGTTCAATAATATAAAAAAATATCTTTTTTTTTTGTTATTATGGTTAGACTGGTATCATATTGTTCTTTTCTCTCAAAATTTCAGATAACTATCTTCTTTTTATTCCTTTGTATTCGTAGGAATGGTATTGCTGATTGCGTGGGAAGGTGTGGACAACGGATTTTATTGGTCAAAGAAATTCACATTTGTCAACCTGGTATACAAAAGTTGGCAAACTCAAGAAATTAAAAATCCACAAAAATAAAATAAGACTTCAATTTACAAAAGTTTGTATGTGGCTTGAAAATTGAACAAAAAGTCCAAAACGTTATCAAAGAAATCAAAAAAATGATTTGTAAGCAACGTTAAAAAATGTTTGTAATAAAAACAATGTTAAAATATAATTGCAAGTGATTTGTTTAACCACATAAAAGTTATATGTGTATTTTTAAGAATGCATACCATTGGCTCCGTTTTGTCCGTCTGCGCCTGAAAGTAAGATAAGATATGCTAGTATAAGTACAATACATCAACATTATCTGTTTTAAAAATACATGACTTTTAGTTGTTAGTGTGCTTTGACAGGTATTATATTTTTCTTTAATCTCAACATTTCAGATAACTATCTTCTGTTGATTCATTTGTATTTGTAAGGATGCATGGCTGATTTTGTGGGAAAACGTGAACAACGAATTTTATAGTTCAAAGGAATACTCATTGTTAAAGGTTGCATAAGAACGTTGGTAAAACCACGAAATTAAATATCCACTAACATACAATAAGACTTCTATTATCAAAAGAGTGTACCCTTTAAAATCAGACGAATACGCAGTGTGCGTTGTTTGCAAATTCAACAGACAAACTACAGTGCTATTAGGGGATTTGTTCAAACTATCACTTTTAATGGATAAATTCCTTTTTTTTTTTAAAGTAAATGAATAGTTTGATTAAAATTTTGATGAAACGTATTTCTTTTGATATTTATTATTTGTGTCTTGTGAGCAAATACGATAAATTGTAACCAGAATGCATTTTATTTACACGTTGATACATACCAGTTTCTCCTTTGGGTCCTTGAGGTCCTGGTGTTCCTGAAAGTCAGAGATAATTAAAGGTCATCATTATTGTACTTTTAAAAGAAATTTTATTTTCAAGAACCCGACATTGGTATGAGTTAAAGTGTTTTAATGTGTACCAAGTTCGTCGTTTACTTTATATTTCTATAAAAACATTTATATGCGATATGCAAATACGTAAACAGCTATCCAAATATGGAATTAAACGGATGATTTGTCAGCAATTATTCAAGGGTTTGTAATGATTAGAATGTTTACATATAATTGCAAGTATTTTGTTTAATCTCATTAAACTTAAATGTGTATTTGCAAGCATAACGGATACTGTGCAAACAGGGTGCAGTTGGCATAAACACGAAAGTTGATACATATCATCGGCTCCGTTTGATCCTAAAAGTTAGAGAAAATAGGATAGCATAAGTTCAATAATATAAAAAAAATATCTTTTTATTTGTTATTATGGTTAGACTGGTATCATATTGTTCTTTTCTCTCAAAATTTCAGATAACTATCTTCTTTTTATTCCTTTGTATTCGTAGGAATGGTATTGCTGATTGCGTGGGAAGGTGTGGACAACGGATTTTATTGGTCAAAGAAATTCACATTTTTCAACCTGGTATACAAAAGTTGGCAAACTCAAGAAATTAAAAATCCACAAAAATAAAATAAGACTTCAATTTACAAAAGTTTGTATGTGGCTTGAAAATTGAACAAAAAGTCCAAAACGTTATCAAAGAAATCAAAAAAATGATTTGTAAGCAACGTTAAAAAATGTTTGTAATAAAAACAATGTTAAAATATAATTGCAAGTGATTTGTTTAACCACATGAAAGTTATATGTGTATTTTTAAGAATGCATACCATTGGCTCCGTTTTGTCCGTCTGCGCCTGAAAGTAAGATAAGATATGCTAGTATAAGTACAATACATCAACGTTATCTGTTTTAAAAATACATGACTTTTAGTTGTTAGTGTGCTTTGACAGGTATTATATTTTTCTTTAATCTCAACATTTCAGATAAATATCTTCTGTTGATTCATTTGTATTTGTAAGGATGCATGGCTGATTTTGTGGGAAAACGTGAACAACGAATTTTATAGTTCAAAGGAATACTCATTGTTAAAGGTTGCATAAGAACGTTGGTAAAACCACGAAATTAAATATCCACTAACATACAATAAGACTTCTATTATCAAAAGAGTGTACCCTTTAAATCAGACGAATACGCAGTGTGCGTTGTTTGCAAATTCAACAGACAAACTACAGTGCTATTAGGGGATTTGTTCAAACTATCACTTTTAATGGATACATTTTTTTTTTTTTTTTTTAAAGTAAATGAATAGTTTGATTACAATTTTGATGAAACGTATTTCTTTTGATATTTATTATTTGTGTCTTGTGAGCAAATACGATAAATTGTAACCAGAATGCATTTTATTTACACGTTGATACATACCAGTTTCTCCTTTGGGTCCTTGAGGTCCTGGTGTTCCTGAAAGTCAGAGACAATTAAAGGTCATCATTATTGTACTTTTAAAAGAAATTTTATTTTCAAGAACCCGACATTGGTATGAGTTAAAGTGTTTTAATGTGTACCAAGTTCGTCGTTTACTTTATATTTCTATAAAAACATTTATATGCGATATGCAAATACGTAAACAGCTATCCAAATATGGAATTAAACGGATGATTTGTCAGCAATTATTCAAAGGGTTTGTAATGATTAGAATGTTTACATATAATTGCAAGTATTTTGTTTAATCTCATTAAACTTAAATGTGTATTTGCAAGCATAACGGATACTGTGCAAACAGGGTGCAGTTGGCATAAACACGAAAGTTGATACATACCATCGGCTCCGTTTGATCCTAAAAGTTAGAGAAAATAGGATAGCATAAGTTCAATAATATAAAAAAAATATCTTTTTATTTGTTATTATGGTTAGACTGGTATCATATTGTTCTTTTCTCTCAAAATTTCAGATAACTATCTTCTTTTTATTCCTTTGTATTCGTAGGAATGGTATTGCTGATTGCGTGGGAAGGTGTGGACAACGGATTTTATTGGTCAAAGAAATTCACATTTGTCAACCTGGTATACAAAAGTTGGCAAACTCAAGAAATTAAAAATCCACAAAAATAAAATAAGACTTCAATTTACAAAAGTTTGTATGTGGCTTGAAAATTGAACAAAAAGGCCAAAACGTTATCAAAGAAATCAAAAAAATGATTTGTAAGCAACGTTAAAAAATGTTTGTAATAAAAACAATGTTAAAATATAATTGCAAGTGATTTGTTTAACCACATGAAAGTTATATGTGTATTTTTAAGAATGCATACCATTGGCTCCGTTTTGTCCGTCTGCGCCTGAAAGTAAGATAAGATATGCTAGTATAAGTACAATACATCAACATTATCTGTTTTAAAAATACATGACTTTTAGTTGTTAGTGTGCTTTGACAGGTATTATATTTTTCTTTAATCTCAACATTTCAGATAACTATCTTCTGTTGATTCATTTGTATTTGTAAGGATGCATGGCTGATTTTGTGGGAAAACGTGAACAACGAATTTTATAGTTCAAAGGAATACTCATTGTTAAAGGTTGCATAAGAACGTTGGTAAAACCACGAAATTAAATATCCACTAACATACAATAAGACTTCTATTATCAAAAGAGTGTACCCTTTAAAATCAGACGAATACGCAGTGTGCGTTGTTTGCAAATTCAACAGACAAACTACAGTGCTATTAGGGGATTTGTTCAAACTATCACTTTTAAGGGATAAATTCTTTTTTTTTTAAAAGTAAATGAATAGTTTGATTAAAATTTTGATGAAACGTATTTCATTTGATATTTATTATTTGTGTCTTGTGAGCAAATACGATAAATTGTAACCAGAATGCATTTTATTTACACGTTGATACATACCAGTTTCTCCTTTGGGTCCTTGAGGTCCTGGTGTTCCTGAAAGTCAGAGATAATTAAAGGTCATCATTATTGTACTTTTAAAAGAAATTTTATTTTCAAGAACCCGACATTGGTATGAGTTAAAGTGTTTTAATGTGTACCAAGTTCGTCGTTTACTTTATATTTCTATAAAAACATTTATATGCGATATGCAAATACGTAAACAGCTATCCAAATATGGAATTAAACGGATGATTTGTCAGCAATTATTCAAAGGGTTTGTAATGATTAGAATGTTTACATATAATTGCAAGTATTTTGTTTAATCTCATTAAACTTAAATGTGTATTTGCAAGCATAACGGATACTGTGCAAACAGGGTGCAGTTGGCATAAACACGAAAGTTGATACATACCATCGGCTCCGTTTGATCCTAAAAGTTAGAGAAAATAGGATAGCATAAGTTCAATAATATAAAAAAATATCTTTTTTTTTTGTTATTATGGTTAGACTGGTATCATATTGTTCTTTTCTCTCAAAATTTCAGATAACTATCTTCTTTTTATTCCTTTGTATTCGTAGGAATGGTATTGCTGATTGCGTGGGAAGGTGTGGACAACGGATTTTATTGGTCAAAGAAATTCACATTTGTCAACCTGGTATACAAAAGTTGGCAAACTCAAGAAATTAAAAATCCACAAAAATAAAATAAGACTTCAATTTACAAAAGTTTGTATGTGGCTTGAAAATTGAACAAAAAGTCCAAAACGTTATCAAAGAAATCAAAAAAATGATTTGTAAGCAACGTTAAAAAATGTTTGTAATAAAAACAATGTTAAAATATAATTGCAAGTGATTTGTTTAACCACATAAAAGTTATATGTGTATTTTTAAGAATGCATACCATTGGCTCCGTTTTGTCCGTCTGCGCCTGAAAGTAAGATAAGATATGCTAGTATAAGTACAATACATCAACATTATCTGTTTTAAAAATACATGACTTTTAGTTGTTAGTGTGCTTTGACAGGTATTATATTTTTCTTTAATCTCAACATTTCAGATAACTATCTTCTGTTGATTCATTTGTATTTGTAAGGATGCATGGCTGATTTTGTGGGAAAACGTGAACAACGAATTTTATAGTTCAAAGGAATACTCATTGTTAAAGGTTGCATAAGAACGTTGGTAAAACCACGAAATTAAATATCCACTAACATACAATAAGACTTCTATTATCAAAAGAGTGTACCCTTTAAAATCAGACGAATACGCAGTGTGCGTTGTTTGCAAATTCAACAGACAAACTACAGTGCTATTAGGGGATTTGTTCAAACTATCACTTTTAATGGATAAATTCCTTTTTTTTTTTAAAGTAAATGAATAGTTTGATTAAAATTTTGATGAAACGTATTTCTTTTGATATTTATTATTTGTGTCTTGTGAGCAAATACGATAAATTGTAACCAGAATGCATTTTATTTACACGTTGATACATACCAGTTTCTCCTTTGGGTCCTTGAGGTCCTGGTGTTCCTGAAAGTCAGAGATAATTAAAGGTCATCATTATTGTACTTTTAAAAGAAATTTTATTTTCAAGAACCCGACATTGGTATGAGTTAAAGTGTTTTAATGTGTACCAAGTTCGTCGTTTACTTTATATTTCTATAAAAACATTTATATGCGATATGCAAATACGTAAACAGCTATCCAAATATGGAATTAAACGGATGATTTGTCAGCAATTATTCAAGGGTTTGTAATGATTAGAATGTTTACATATAATTGCAAGTATTTTGTTTAATCTCATTAAACTTAAATGTGTATTTGCAAGCATAACGGATACTGTGCAAACAGGGTGCAGTTGGCATAAACACGAAAGTTGATACATATCATCGGCTCCGTTTGATCCTAAAAGTTAGAGAAAATAGGATAGCATAAGTTCAATAATATAAAAAAAATATCTTTTTATTTGTTATTATGGTTAGACTGGTATCATATTGTTCTTTTCTCTCAAAATTTCAGATAACTATCTTCTTTTTATTCCTTTGTATTCGTAGGAATGGTATTGCTGATTGCGTGGGAAGGTGTGGACAACGGATTTTATTGGTCAAAGAAATTCACATTTTTCAACCTGGTATACAAAAGTTGGCAAACTCAAGAAATTAAAAATCCACAAAAATAAAATAAGACTTCAATTTACAAAAGTTTGTATGTGGCTTGAAAATTGAACAAAAAGTCCAAAACGTTATCAAAGAAATCAAAAAAATGATTTGTAAGCAACGTTAAAAAATGTTTGTAATAAAAACAATGTTAAAATATAATTGCAAGTGATTTGTTTAACCACATGAAAGTTATATGTGTATTTTTAAGAATGCATACCATTGGCTCCGTTTTGTCCGTCTGCGCCTGAAAGTAAGATAAGATATGCTAGTATAAGTACAATACATCAACGTTATCTGTTTTAAAAATACATGACTTTTAGTTGTTAGTGTGCTTTGACAGGTATTATATTTTTCTTTAATCTCAACATTTCAGATAAATATCTTCTGTTGATTCATTTGTATTTGTAAGGATGCATGGCTGATTTTGTGGGAAAACGTGAACAACGAATTTTATAGTTCAAAGGAATACTCATTGTTAAAGGTTGCATAAGAACGTTGGTAAAACCACGAAATTAAATATCCACTAACATACAATAAGACTTCTATTATCAAAAGAGTGTACCCTTTAAAATCAGACGAATACGCAGTGTGCGTTGTTTGCAAATTCAACAGACAAACTACAGTGCTATTAGGGGATTTGTTCAAACTATCACTTTTAATGGATACATTTTTTTTTTTTTTTTTAAAGTAAATGAATAGTTTGATTACAATTTTGATGAAACGTATTTCTTTTGATATTTATTATTTGTGTCTTGTGAGCAAATACGATAAATTGTAACCAGAATGCATTTTATTTACACGTTGATACATACCAGTTTCTCCTTTGGGTCCTTGAGGTCCTGGTGTTCCTGAAAGTCAGAGATAATTAAAGGTCATCATTATTGTACTTTTAAAAGAAATTTTATTTTCAAGAACCCGACATTGGTATGAGTTAAAGTGTTTTAATGTGTACCAAGTTCGTCGTTTACTTTATATTTCTATAAAAACATTTATATGCGATATGCAAATACGTAAACAGCTATCCAAATATGGAATTAAACGGATGATTTGTCAGCAATTATTCAAAGGGTTTGTAATGATTAGAATGTTTACATATAATTGCAAGTATTTTGTTTAATCTCATTAAACTTAAATGTGTATTTGCAAGCATAACGGATACTGTGCAAACAGGGTGCAGTTGGCATAAACACGAAAGTTGATACATACCATCGGCTCCGTTTGATCCTAAAAGTTAGAGAAAATAGGATAGCATAAGTTCAATAATATAAAAAAAAATATCTTTTTATTTGTTATTATGGTTAGACTGGTATCATATTGTTCTTTTCTCTCAAAATTTCAGATAACTATCTTCTTTTTATTCCTTTGTATTCGTAGGAATGGTATTGCTGATTGCGTGGGAAGGTGTGGACAACGGATTTTATTGGTCAAAGAAATTCACATTTGTCAACCTGGTATACAAAAGTTGGCAAACTCAAGAAATTAAAAATCCACAAAAATAAAATAAGACTTCAATTTACAAAAGTTTGTATGTGGCTTGAAAATTGAACAAAAAGGCCAAAACGTTATCAAAGAAATCAAAAAAATGATTTGTAAGCAACGTTAAAAAATGTTTGTAATAAAAACAATGTTAAAATATAATTGCAAGTGATTTGTTTAACCACATGAAAGTTATATGTGTATTTTTAAGAATGCATACCATTGGCTCCGTTTTGTCCGTCTGCGCCTGAAAGTAAGATAAGATATGCTAGTATAAGTACAATACATCAACATTATCTGTTTTAAAAATACATGACTTTTAGTTGTTAGTGTGCTTTGACAGGTATTATATTTTTCTTTAATCTCAACATTTCAGATAACTATCTTCTGTTGATTCATTTGTATTTGTAAGGATGCATGGCTGATTTTGTGGGAAAACGTGAACAACGAATTTTATAGTTCAAAGGAATACTCATTGTTAAAGGTTGCATAAGAACGTTGGTAAAACCACGAAATTAAATATCCACTAACATACAATAAGACTTCTATTATCAAAAGAGTGTACCCTTTAAAATCAGACGAATACGCAGTGTGCGTTGTTTGCAAATTCAACAGACAAACTACAGTGCTATTAGGGGATTTGTTCAAACTATCACTTTTAAGGGATAAATTCTTTTTTTTTTAAAAGTAAATGAATAGTTTGATTAAAATTTTGATGAAACGTATTTCATTTGATATTTATTATTTGTGTCTTGTGAGCAAATACGATAAATTGTAACCAGAATGCATTTTATTTACACGTTGATACATACCAGTTTCTCCTTTGGGTCCTTGAGGTCCTGGTGTTCCTGAAAGTCAGAGATAATTAAAGGTCATCATTATTGTACTTTTAAAAGAAATTTTATTTTCAAGAACCCGACATTGGTATGAGTTAAAGTGTTTTAATGTGTACCAAGTTCGTCGTTTACTTTATATTTCTATAAAAACATTTATATGCGATATGCAAATACGTAAACAGCTATCCAAATATGGAATTAAACGGATGATTTGTCAGCAATTATTCAAAGGGTTTGTAATGATTAGAATGTTTACATATAATTGCAAGTATTTTGTTTAATCTCATTAAACTTAAATGTGTATTTGCAAGCATAACGGATACTGTGCAAACAGGGTGCAGTTGGCATAAACACGAAAGTTGATACATACCATCGGCTCCGTTTGATCCTAAAAGTTAGAGAAAATAGGATAGCATAAGTTCAATAATATAAAAAAATATCTTTTTTGTTTGTTATTATGGTTAGACTGGTATCATATTGTTCTTTTCTCTCAAAATTTCAGATAACTATCTTCTTTTTATTCCTTTGTATTCGTAGGAATGGTATTGCTGATTGCGTGGGAAGGTGTGGACAACGGATTTTATTGGTCAAAGAAATTCACATTTGTCAACCTGGTATACAAAAGTTGGCAAACTCAAGAAATTAAAAATCCACAAAAATAAAATAAGACTTCAATTTACAAAAGTTTGTATGTGGCTTGAAAATTGAACAAAAAGTCCAAAACGTTATCAAAGAAATCAAAAAAATGATTTGTAAGCAACGTTAAAAAATGTTTGTAATAAAAACAATGTTAAAATATAATTGCAAGTGATTTGTTTAACCACATAAAAGTTATATGTGTATTTTTAAGAATGCATACCATTGGCTCCGTTTTGTCCGTCTGCGCCTGAAAGTAAGATAAGATATGCTAGTATAAGTACAATACATCAACATTATCTGTTTTAAAAATACATGACTTTTAGTTGTTAGTGTGCTTTGACAGGTATTATATTTTTCTTTAATCTCAACATTTCAGATAACTATCTTCTGTTGATTCATTTGTATTTGTAAGGATGCATGGCTGATTTTGTGGGAAAACGTGAACAACGAATTTTATAGTTCAAAGAAATACTCATTGTTAAAGGTTGCATAAGAACGTTGGTAAAACCACGAAATTAAATATCCACTAACATACAATAAGACTTCTATTATCAAAAGAGTGTACCCTTTAAAATCAGACGAATACGCAGTGTGCGTTGTTTGCAAATTCAACAGACAAACTACAGTGCTATTAGGGGATTTGTTCAAACTATCACTTTTAATGGATAAATTCCTTTTTTTTTTTTAAAGTAAATGAATAGTTTGATTAAAATTTTGATGAAACGTATTTCTTTTGATATTTATTATTTGTGTCTTGTGAGCAAATACGATAAATTGTAACCAGAATGCATTTTATTTACACGTTGATACATACCAGTTTCTCCTTTGGGTCCTTGAGGTCCTGGTGTTCCTGAAAGTCAGAGATAATTAAAGGTCATCATTATTGTACTTTTAAAAGAAATTTTATTTTCAAGAACCCGACATTGGTATGAGTTAAAGTGTTTTAATGTGTACCAAGTTCGTCGTTTACTTTATATTTCTATAAAAACATTTATATGCGATATGCAAATACGTAAACAGCTATCCAAATATGGAATTAAACGGATGATTTGTCAGCAATTATTCAAGGGTTTGTAATGATTAGAATGTTTACATATAATTGCAAGTATTTTGTTTAATCTCATTAAACTTAAATGTGTATTTGCAAGCATAACGGATACTGTGCAAACAGGGTGCAGTTGGCATAAACACGAAAGTTGATACATATCATCGGCTCCGTTTGATCCTAAAAGTTAGAGAAAATAGGATAGCATAAGTTCAATAATATAAAAAAAATATCTTTTTATTTGTTATTATGGTTAGACTGGTATCATATTGTTCTTTTCTCTCAAAATTTCAGATAACTATCTTCTTTTTATTCCTTTGTATTCGTAGGAATGGTATTGCTGATTGCGTGGGAAGGTGTGGACAACGGATTTTATTGGTCAAAGAAATTCACATTTTTCAACCTGGTATACAAAAGTTGGCAAACTCAAGAAATTAAAAATCCACAAAAATAAAATAAGACTTCAATTTACAAAAGTTTGTATGTGGCTTGAAAATTGAACAAAAAGTCCAAAACGTTATCAAAGAAATCAAAAAAATGATTTGTAAGCAACGTTAAAAAATGTTTGTAATAAAAACAATGTTAAAATATAATTGCAAGTGATTTGTTTAACCACATGAAAGTTATATGTGTATTTTTAAGAATGCATACCATTGGCTCCGTTTTGTCCGTCTGCGCCTGAAAGTAAGATAAGATATGCTAGTATAAGTACAATACATCAACGTTATCTGTTTTAAAAATACATGACTTTTAGTTGTTAGTGTGCTTTGACAGGTATTATATTTTTCTTTAATCTCAACATTTCAGATAAATATCTTCTGTTGATTCATTTGTATTTGTAAGGATGCATGGCTGATTTTGTGGGAAAACGTGAACAACGAATTTTATAGTTCAAAGGAATACTCATTGTTAAAGGTTGCATAAGAACGTTGGTAAAACCACGAAATTAAATATCCACTAACATACAATAAGACTTCTATTATCAAAAGAGTGTACCCTTTAAAATCAGACGAATACGCAGTGTGCGTTGTTTGCAAATTCAACAGACAAACTACAGTGCTATTAGGGGATTTGTTCAAACTATCACTTTTAATGGATACATTTTTTTTTTTTTTTTTAAAGTAAATGAATAGTTTGATTACAATTTTGATGAAACGTATTTCTTTTGATATTTATTATTTGTGTCTTGTGAGCAAATACGATAAATTGTAACCAGAATGCATTTTATTTACACGTTGATACATACCAGTTTCTCCTTTGGGTCCTTGAGGTCCTGGTGTTCCTGAAAGTCAGAGATAATTAAAGGTCATCATTATTGTACTTTTAAAAGAAATTTTATTTTCAAGAACCCGACATTGGTATGAGTTAAAGTGTTTTAATGTGTACCAAGTTCGTCGTTTACTTTATATTTCTATAAAAACATTTATATGCGATATGCAAATACGTAAACAGCTATCCAAATATGGAATTAAACGGATGATTTGTCAGCAATTATTCAAGGGTTTGTAATGATTAGAATGTTTACATATAATTGCAAGTATTTTGTTTAATCTCATTAAACTTAAATGTGTATTTGCAAGCATAACGGATACTGTGCAAACAGGGTGCAGTTGGCATAAACACGAAAGTTGATACATACCATCGGCTCCGTTTGATCCTAAAAGTTAGAGAAAATAGGATAGCATAAGTTCAATAATATAAAAAAAATATCTTTTTATTTGTTATTATGGTTAGACTGGTATCATATTGTTCTTTTCTCTCAAAATTTCAGATAACTATCTTCTTTTTATTCCTTTGTATTCGTAGGAATGGTATTGCTGATTGCGTGGGAAGGTGTGGACAACGGATTTTATTGGTCAAAGAAATTCACATTTTTCAACCTGGTATACAAAAGTTGGCAAACTCAAGAAATTAAAAATCCACAAAAATAAAATAAGACTTCAATTTACAAAAGTTTGTATGTGGCTTGAAAATTGAACAAAAAGTCCAAAACGTTATCAAAGAAATAAAAAAAAATGATTTGTAAGCAACGTTAAAAAATGTTTGTAATAAAAACAATGTTAAAATATAATTGCAAGTGATTTGTTTAACCACATGAAAGTTATATGTGTATTTTTAAGAATGCATACCATTGGCTCCGTTTTGTCCGTCTGCGCCTGAAAGTAAGATAAGATATGCTAGTATAAGTACAATACATCAACGTTATCTGTTTTAAAAATACATGACTTTTAGTTGTTAGTGTGCTTTGACAGGTATTATATTTTTCTTTAATCTCAACATTTCAGATAAATATCTTCTGTTGATTCATTTGTATTTGTAAGGATGCATGGCTGATTTTGTGGGAAAACGTGAACAACGAATTTTATAGTTCAAAGGAATACTCATTGTTAAAGGTTGCATAAGAACGTTGGTAAAACCACGAAATTAAATATCCACTAACATACAATAAGACTTCTATTATCAAAAGAGTGTACCCTTTAAAATCAGACGAATACGCAGTGTGCGTTGTTTGCAAATTCAACAGACAAACTACAGTGCTATTAGGGGATTTGTTCAAACTATCACTTTTAATGGATAAATTTTTTTTTTTTTTTTGAAAGTAAATGAATAGTTTGATTACAATTTTGATGAAACGTATTTCTTTTGATATTTATTATTTGTGTCTTGTGAGCAAATACGATAAATTGTAACCAGAATGCATTTTATTTACACGTTGATACATACCAGTTTCTCCTTTGGGTCCTTGAGGTCCTGGTGTTCCTGAAAGTCAGAGATAATTAAAGGTCATCATTATTGTACTTTTAAAAGAAATTTTATTTTCAAGAACCCGACATTGGTATGAGTTAAAGTGTTTTAATGTGTACCAAGTTCGTCGTTTACTTTATATTTCTATAAAAACATTTATATGCGATATGCAAATACGTAAACAGCTATCCAAATATGGAATTAAACGGATGATTTGTCAGCAATTATTCAAGGGTTTGTAATGATTAGAATGTTTACATATAATTGCAAGTATTTTGTTTAATCTCATTAAACTTAAATGTGTATTTGCAAGCATAACGGATACTGTGCAAACAGGGTGCAGTTGGCATAAACACGAAAGTTGATACATACCATCGGCTCCGTTTGATCCTAAAAGTTAGAGAAAATAGGATAGCATAAGTTCAATAATATAAAAAAAATATCTTTTTATTTGTTATTATGGTTAGACTGGTATCATATTGTTCTTTTCTCTCAAAATTTCAGATAACTATCTTCTTTTTATTCCTTTGTATTCGTAGGAATGGTATTGCTGATTGCGTGGGAAGGTGTGGACAACGGATTTTATTGGTCAAAGAAATTCACATTTTTCAACCTGGTATACAAAAGTTGGCAAACTCAAGAAATTAAAAATCCACAAAAATAAAATAAGACTTCAATTTACAAAAGTTTGTATGTGGCTTGAAAATTGAACAAAAAGTCCAAAACGTTATCAAAGAAATAAAAAAAAATGATTTGTAAGCAACGTTAAAAAATGTTTGTAATAAAAACAATGTTAAAATATAATTGCAAGTGATTTGTTTAACCACATGAAAGTTATATGTGTATTTTTAAGAATGCATACCATTGGCTCCGTTTTGTCCGTCTGCGCCTGAAAGTAAGATAAGATATGCTAGTATAAGTACAATACATCAACGTTATCTGTTTTAAAAATACATGACTTTTAGTTGTTAGTGTGCTTTGACAGGTATTATATTTTTCTTTAATCTCAACATTTCAGATAAATATCTTCTGTTGATTCATTTGTATTTGTAAGGATGCATGGCTGATTTTGTGGGAAAACGTGAACAACGAATTTTATAGTTCAAAGGAATACTCATTGTTAAAGGTTGCATAAGAACGTTGGTAAAACCACGAAATTAAATATCCACTAACATACAATAAGACTTCTATTATCAAAAGAGTGTACCCTTTAAAATCAGACGAATACGCAGTGTGCGTTGTTTGCAAATTCAACAGACAAACTACAGTGCTATTAGGGGATTTGTTCAAACTATCACTTTTAATGGATAATTTTTTTTTTATTTTTTTTTTAAAGTAAATGAATAGTTTGATTACAATTTTGATGAAACGTATTTCTTTTGATATTTATTATTTGTGTCTTGTGAGCAAATACGATAAATTGTAACCAGAATGCATTTTATTTACACGTTGATACATACCAGTTTCTCCTTTGGGTCCTTGAGGTCCTGGTGTTCCTGAAAGTCAGAGATAATTAAAGGTCATCATTATTGTACTTTTAAAAGAAATTTTATTTTCAAGAACCCGACATTGGTATGAGTTAAAGTGTTTTAATGTGTACCAAGTTCGTCGTTTACTTTATATTTCTATAAAAACATTTATATGCGATATGCAAATACGTAAACAGCTATCCAAATATGGAATTAAACGGATGATGTGTCAGCAATTATTCAAGGGTTTGTAATGATTAGAATGTTTACATATAATTGCAAGTATTTTGTTTAATCTCATTAAACTTAAATGTGTATTTGCAAGCATAACGGATACTGTGCAAACAGGGTGCAGTTGGCATAAACACGAAAGTTGATACATACCATCGGCTCCGTTTGATCCTAAAAGTTAGAGAAAATAGGATAGCATAAGTTCAATAATATAAAAAAAATATCTTTTTATTTGTTATTATGGTTAGACTGGTATCATATTGTTCTTTTCTCTCAAAATTTCAGATAACTATCTTCTTTTTATTCCTTTGTATTCGTAGGAATGGTATTGCTGATTGCGTGGGAAGGTGTGGACAACGGATTTTATTGGTCAAAGAAATTCACATTTTTCAACCTGGTATACAAAAGTTGGCAAACTCAAGAAATTAAAAATCCACAAAAATAAAATAAGACTTCAATTTACAAAAGTTTGTATGTGGCTTGAAAATTGAACAAAAAGTCCAAAACGTTATCAAAGAAATAAAAAAAAATGATTTGTAAGCAACGTTAAAAAATGTTTGTAATAAAAACAATGTTAAAATATAATTGCAAGTGATTTGTTTAACCACATGAAAGTTATATGTGTATTTTTAAGAATGCATACCATTGGCTCCGTTTTGTCCGTCTGCGCCTGAAAGTAAGATAAGATATGCTAGTATAAGTACAATACATCAACGTTATCTGTTTTAAAAATACATGACTTTTAGTTGTTAGTGTGCTTTGACAGGTATTATATTTTTCTTTAATCTCAACATTTCAGATAAATATCTTCTGTTGATTCATTTGTATTTGTAAGGATGCATGGCTGATTTTGTGGGAAAACGTGAACAACGAATTTTATAGTTCAAAGGAATACTCATTGTTAAAGGTTGCATAAGAACGTTGGTAAAACCACGAAATTAAATATCCACTAACATACAATAAGACTTCTATTATCAAAAGAGTGTACCCTTTAAAATCAGACGAATACGCAGTGTGCGTTGTTTGCAAATTCAACAGACAAACTACAGTGCTATTAGGGGATTTGTTCAAACTATCACTTTTAATGGATAATTTTTTTTTTTTTTTTTTTTAAAGTAAATGAATAGTTTGATTACAATTTTGATGAAACGTATTTCTTTTGATATTTATTATTTGTGTCTTGTGAGCAAATACGATAAATTGTAACCAGAATGCATTTTATTTACACGTTGATACATACCAGTTTCTCCTTTGGGTCCTTGAGGTCCTGGTGTTCCTGAAAGTCAGAGATAATTAAAGGTCATCATTATTGTACTTTTAAAAGAAATTTTATTTTCAAGAACCCGACATTGGTATGAGTTAAAGTGTTTTAATGTGTACCAAGTTCGTCGTTTACTTTATATTTCTATAAAAACATTTATATGCGATATGCAAATACGTAAACAGCTATCAAAATATGGAATTAAACGGATGATTTGTCAGCAATTATTCAAAGGGTTTGTAATGATTAGAATGTTTACATATAATTGCAAGTATTTTGTTTAATCTCATTAAACTTAAATGTGTATTTGCAAGCATAACGGATACTGTGCAAACAGGGTGCAGTTGGCATAAAGACGAAAGTTGATACATACCATCGGCTCCGTTTGATCCTAAAAGTTAGAGAAAATAGGATAGCATAAGTTCAATAATATAAAAAAAATATCTTTTTATTTGTTATTATGGTTAGACTGGTATCATATTGTTCTTTTCTCTCAAAATTTCAGATAACTATCTTCTTTTTATTCCTTTGTATTCGTAGGAATGGTATTGCTGATTGCGTGGGAAGGTGTGGACAACGGATTTTATTGGTCAAAGAAATTCACATTTGTCAACCTGGTATACAAAAGTTGGCAAACTCAAGAAATTAAAAATCCACAAAAATAAAATAAGACTTCAATTTACAAAAGTTTGTATGTGGCTTGAAAATTGAACAAAAAGTCCAAAACGTTATCAAAGAAATCAAAAAAATGATTTGTAAGCAACGTTAAAAAATGTTTGTAATAAAAACAATGTTAAATATAATTGCAAGTGATTTGTTTAACCACATGAAAGTTATATGTGTATTTTTAAGAATGCATACCATTGGCTCCGTTTTGTCCGTCTGCGCCTGAAAGTAAGATAAGATATGCTAGTATAAGTACAATACATCAACATTATCTGTTTTAAAAATACATGACTTTTAGTTGTTAGTGTGCTTTGACAGGTATTATATTTTTCTTTAATCTCAACATTTCAGATAACTATCTTCTGTTGATTCATTTGTATTTGTAAGGATGCATGGCTGATTTTGTGGGAAAACGTGAACAACGAATTTTATAGTTCAAAGGAATACTCATTGTTAAAGGTTGCATAAGAACGTTGGTAAAACCACGAAATTAAATATCCACTAACATACAATAAGACTTCTATTATCAAAAGAGTGTACCCTTTAAAATCAGACGAATACGCAGTGTGCGTTGTTTGCAAATTCAACAGACAAACTACAGTGCTATTAGGGGATTTGTTCAAACTATCACTTTTAATGGATAAATTCTTTTTTTTTAAAAAGTAAATGAATAGTTTGATTAAAATTTTGATGAAACGTATTTCTTTTGATATTTATTATTTGTGTCTTGTGAGCAAATACGATAAATTGTAACCAGAATGCATTTTATTTACACGTTGATACATACCAGTTTCTCCTTTGGGTCCTTGAGGTCCTGGTGTTCCTGAAAGTCAGAGATAATTAAAGGTCATCATTATTGTACTTTTAAAAGAAATTTTATTTTCAAGAACCCGACATTGGTATGAGTTAAAGTGTTTTAATGTGTACCAAGTTCGTCGTCTACTTTATATTTCTATAAAAACATTTATATGCGATATGCAAATACGTAAACAGCTATCAAAATATGGAATTAAACGGATGATTTGTCAGCAATTATTCAAAGGGTTTGTAATGATTAGAATGTTTACATATAATTGCAAGTATTTTGTTTAATCTCATTAAACTTAAATGTGTATTTGCAAGCATAACGGATACTGTGCAAACAGGGTGCAGTTGGCATAAAGACGAAAGTTGATACATACCATCGGCTCCGTTTGATCCTAAAAGTTAGAGAAAATAGGATAGCATAAGTTCAATAATATAAAAAAAATATCTTTTTATTTGTTATTATGGTTAGACTGGTATCATATTGTTCTTTTCTCTCAAAATTTCAGATAACTATCTTCTTTTTATTCCTTTGTATTCGTAGGAATGGTATTGCTGATTGCGTGGGAAGGTGTGGACAACGGATTTTATTGGTCAAAGAAATTCACATTTGTCAACCTGGTATACAAAAGTTGGCAAACTCAAGAAATTAAAAATCCACAAAAATAAAACAAGACTTCAATTTACAAAAGTTTGTATGTGGCTTGAAAATTGAACAAAAAGTCCAAAACGTTATCAAAGAAATCAAAAAAATGATTTGTAAGCAACGTTAAAAAATGTTTGTAATAAAAACAATGTTAAAATATAATTGCAAGTGATTTGTTTAACCACATGAAAGTTATATGTGTATTTTTAAGAATGCATACCATTGGCTCCGTTTTGTCCGTCTGCGCCTGAAAGTAAGATAAGATATGCTAGTATAAGTACAATACATCAACATTATCTGTTTTAAAAATACATGACTTTTAGTTGTTAGTGTGCTTTGACAGGTATTATATTTTTCTTTAATCTCAACATTTCAGATAACTATCTTCTGTTGATTCATTTGTATTTGTAAGGATGCATGGCTGATTTTGTGGGAAAACGTGAACAACGAATTTTATAGTTCAAAGGAATACTCATTGTTAAAGGTTGCATAAGAACGTTGGTAAAACCACGAAATTAAATATCCACTAACATACAATAAGACTTCTATTATCAAAAGAGTGTACCCTTTAAAATCAGACGAATACGCAGTGTGCGTTGTTTGCAAATTCAACAGACAAACTACAGTGCTATTAGGGGATTTGTTCAAACTATCACTTTTAATGGATAAATTCTTTTTTTTTTAAAAGTAAATGAATAGTTTGATTAAAATTTTGATGAAACGTATTTCTTTTGATATTTATTATTTGTGTCTTGTGAGCAAATACGATAAATTGTAACCAGAATGCATTTTATTTACACGATGATACATACCAGTTTCTCCTTTGGGTCCTTGAGGTCCTGGTGTTCCTGAAAGTCAGAGATAATTAAAGGTCATCATTATTGTACTTTTAAAAGAAATTTTATTTTCAAGAACCCGACATTGGTATGAGTTAAAGTGTTTTAATGTGTACCAAGTTCGTCGTTTACTTTATATTTCTATAAAAACATTTATATGCGATATGCAAATACGTAAACAGCTATCCAAATATGGAATTAAACGGATGATTTGTCAGCAATTATTCAAAGGGTTTGTAATGATTAGAATGTTTACATATAATTGCAAGTATTTTGTTCAATCTCATTAAACTTAAATGTGTATTTGCAAGCATAACGGATACTGTGCAAACAGGGTGCAGTTGGCATAAACACGAAAGTTGATACATACCATCGGCTCCGTTTGATCCTAAAAGTTAGAGAAAATAGGATAGCATAAGTTCAATAATATAAAAAAAATATCTTTTTATTTGTTATTATGGTTAGACTGGTATCATATTGTTCTTTTCTCTCAAAATTTCAGATAACTATCTTCTTTTTATTCCTTTGTATTCGTAGGAATGGTATTGCTGATTGCGTGGGAAGGTGTGGACAACGGATTGTATTGGTCAAAGAAATTCACATTTGTCAACCTGGTATACAAAAGTTGGCAAACTCAAGAAATTAAATCCACAAAAATAAAATAAGACTTCAATTTACAAAAGTTTGTATGTGGCTTGAAAATTGAACAAAAAGTCCAAAACGTTATCAAAGAAATCAAAAAAATGATTTGTGAGCAACGTTAAAAAATGTTTGTAATAAAAACAATGTTAAAATATAATTGCAAGTGATTTGTTTAACCACATGAAAGTTATATGTGTATTTTTAAGAATGCATACCATTGGCTCCGTTTTGTCCGTCTGCGCCTGAAAGTAAGATAAGATATGCTAGTATAAGTACAATACATCAACGTTATCTGTTTTAAAAATACATGACTTTTAGTTGTTAGTGTGCTTTGACAGGTATTATATTTTTCTTTGATCTCAACATTTCAGATAAATATCTTCTGTTGATTCATTTGTATTTGTAAGGATGCATGGCTGATTTTGTGGGAAAACGTGAACAACGAATTTTATAGTTCAAAGGAATACTCATTGTTAAAGGTTGCACAAGAACGTTGGTAAAACCACGAAATTAAATATCCACTAACATACAATAAGACTTCTATTATCAAAAGAGTGTACCCTTTAAAATCAGACGAATACGCAGTGTGCGTTGTTTGCAAATTCAACAGACAAACTACAGTGCTATTAGGGGATTTGTTCAAACTATCACTTTTAATGGATAAATTCTTTTTTTTTTAAAAGTAAATGAATAGTTTGATTAAAATTTTGATGAAACGTATTTCTTTTGATATTTATTATTTGTGTCTTGTGAGCAAATACGATAAATTGTAACCAGAATGCATTTTATTTACACGTTGATACATACCAGTTTCTCCTTTGGGTCCTTGAGGTCCTGGTGTTCCTGAAAGTCAGAGATAATTAAAGGTCATCATTATTGTACTTTTAAAAGAAATTTTATTTTTAAGAACCCGACATTGGTATGAGTTAAAGTGTTTTAATGTGTACCAAGTTCGTCGTTTACTTTATATTTCTATAAAAACATTTATATGCGATATGCAAATACGTAAACAGCTATCCAAATATGGAATTAAACGGATGATTTGTCAGCAATTATTCAAAGGGTTTGTAATGATTAGAATGTTTACATATAATTGCAAGTATTTTGTTTAATCTCATTAAACTTAAATGTGTAATTGCAAGCATAACGGATACTGTGCAAACAGGGTGCAGTTGGCATAAACACGAAAGTTGATACATACCATCGGCTCCGTTTGATCCTAAAAGTTAGAGAAAATAGGATAGCATAAGTTCAATAATATAAAAAAAATATCTTTTTATTTGTTATTATGGTTAGACTGGTATCATATTGTTCTTTTCTCTCAAAATTTCAGATAACTATCTTCTTTTTATTCCTTTGTATTCGTAGGAATGGTATTGCTGATTGCGTGGGAAGGTGTGGACAACGGATTGTATTGGTCAAAGAAATTCACATTTGTCAACCTGGTATACAAAAGTTGGCAAACTCAAGAAATTAAATCCACAAAAATAAAATAAGACTTCAATTTACAAAAGTTTGTATGTGGCTTGAAAATTGAACAAAAAGTCCAAAACGTTATCAAAGAAATCAAAAAAATGATTTGTAAGCAACGTTAAAAAATGTTTGTAATAAAAACAATGTTAAAATATAATTGCAAGTGATTTGTTTAACCACATGAAAGTTATATGTGTATTTTTAAGAATGCATACCATTGGCTCCGTTTTGTCCGTCTGCGCCTGAAAGTAAGATAAGATATGCTAGTATAAGTACAATACATCAACGTTATCTGTTTTAAAAATACATGACTTTTAGTTGTTAGTGTGCTTTGACAGGTATTATATTTTTCTTTGATCTCAACATTTCAGATAACTATCTTCTGTTGATTCATTTGTATTTGTAAGGATGCATGGCTGATTTTGTGGGAAAACGTGTACAACGAATTTTATAGTTCAAAGGAATACTCATTGTTAAAGGTTGCATAAGAACGTTGGTAAAACCACGAAATTAAATATCCACTAACATACAATAAGACTTCTATTATCAAAAGAGTGTACCCTTTAAAATCAGACGAATACGCAGTGTGCGTTGTTTGCAAATTCAACAGACAAACTACAGTGCTATTAGGGGATTTGTTCAAACTATCACTTTTAATGGATAAATTCTTTTTTTTTTAAAAGTAAATGAATAGTTTGATTAAAATTTTGATGAAACGTATTTCTTTTGATATTTATTATTTGTGTCTTGTGAGCAAATACGATAAATTGTAACCAGAATGCATTTTATTTACACGATGATACATACCAGTTTCTCCTTTGGGTCCTTGAGGTCCTGGTGTTCCTGAAAGTCAGAGATAATTAAAGGTCATCATTATTGTACTTTTAAAAGAAATTTTATTTTCAAGAACCCGACATTGGTATGAGTTAAAGTGTTTTAATGTGTACCAAGTTCGTCGTTTACTTTATATTTCTATAAAAACATTTATATGCGATATGCAAATACGTAAACAGCTATCCAAATATGGAATTAAACGGATGATTTGTCAGCAATTATTCAAAGGGTTTGTAATGATTAGAATGTTTACATATAATTGCAAGTATTTTGTTCAATCTCATTAAACTTAAATGTGTATTTGCAAGCATAACGGATACTGTGCAAACAGGGTGCAGTTGGCATAAACACGAAAGTTGATACATACCATCGGCTCCGTTTGATCCTAAAAGTTAGAGAAAATAGGATAGCATAAGTTCAATAATATAAAAAAAATATCTTTTTATTTGTTATTATGGTTAGACTGGTATCATATTGTTCTTTTCTCTCAAAATTTCAGATAACTATCTTCTTTTTATTCCTTTGTATTCGTAGGAATGGTATTGCTGATTGCGTGGGAAGGTGTGGACAACGGATTGTATTGGTCAAAGAAATTCACATTTGTCAACCTGGTATACAAAAGTTGGCAAACTCAAGAAATTAAATCCACAAAAATAAAATAAGACTTCAATTTACAAAAGTTTGTATGTGGCTTGAAAATTGAACAAAAAGTCCAAAACGTTATCAAAGAAATCAAAAAAATGATTTGTGAGCAACGTTAAAAAATGTTTGTAATAAAAACAATGTTAAAATATAATTGCAAGTGATTTGTTTAACCACATGAAAGTTATATGTGTATTTTTAAGAATGCATACCATTGGCTCCGTTTTGTCCGTCTGCGCCTGAAAGTAAGATAAGATATGCTAGTATAAGTACAATACATCAACGTTATCTGTTTTAAAAATACATGACTTTTAGTTGTTAGTGTGCTTTGACAGGTATTATATTTTTCTTTGATCTCAACATTTCAGATAAATATCTTCTGTTGATTCATTTGTATTTGTAAGGATGCATGGCTGATTTTGTGGGAAAACGTGAACAACGAATTTTATAGTTCAAAGGAATACTCATTGTTAAAGGTTGCACAAGAACGTTGGTAAAACCACGAAATTAAATATCCACTAACATACAATAAGACTTCTATTATCAAAAGAGTGTACCCTTTAAAATCAGACGAATACGCAGTGTGCGTTGTTTGCAAATTCAACAGACAAACTACAGTGCTATTAGGGGATTTGTTCAAACTATCACTTTTAATGGATAAATTCTTTTTTTTTTAAAAGTAAATGAATAGTTTGATTAAAATTTTGATGAAACGTATTTCTTTTGATATTTATTATTTGTGTCTTGTGAGCAAATACGATAAATTGTAACCAGAATGCATTTTATTTACACGTTGATACATACCAGTTTCTCCTTTGGGTCCTTGAGGTCCTGGTGTTCCTGAAAGTCAGAGATAATTAAAGGTCATCATTATTGTACTTTTAAAAGAAATTTTATTTTTAAGAACCCGACATTGGTATGAGTTAAAGTGTTTTAATGTGTACCAAGTTCGTCGTTTACTTTATATTTCTATAAAAACATTTATATGCGATATGCAAATACGTAAACAGCTATCCAAATATGGAATTAAACGGATGATTTGTCAGCAATTATTCAAAGGGTTTGTAATGATTAGAATGTTTACATATAATTGCAAGTATTTTGTTTAATCTCATTAAACTTAAATGTGTAATTGCAAGCATAACGGATACTGTGCAAACAGGGTGCAGTTGGCATAAACACGAAAGTTGATACATACCATCGGCTCCGTTTGATCCTAAAAGTTAGAGAAAATAGGATAGCATAAGTTCAATAATATAAAAAAAATATCTTTTTATTTGTTATTATGGTTAGACTGGTATCATATTGTTCTTTTCTCTCAAAATTTCAGATAACTATCTTCTTTTTATTCCTTTGTATTCGTAGGAATGGTATTGCTGATTGCGTGGGAAGGTGTGGACAACGGATTGTATTGGTCAAAGAAATTCACATTTGTCAACCTGGTATACAAAAGTTGGCAAACTCAAGAAATTAAATCCACAAAAATAAAATAAGACTTCAATTTACAAAAGTTTGTATGTGGCTTGAAAATTGAACAAAAAGTCCAAAACGTTATCAAAGAAATCAAAAAAATGATTTGTAAGCAACGTTAAAAAATGTTTGTAATAAAAACAATGTTAAAATATAATTGCAAGTGATTTGTTTAACCACATGAAAGTTATATGTGTATTTTTAAGAATGCATACCATTGGCTCCGTTTTGTCCGTCTGCGCCTGAAAGTAAGATAAGATATGCTAGTATAAGTACAATACATCAACGTTATCTGTTTTAAAAATACATGACTTTTAGTTGTTAGTGTGCTTTGACAGGTATTATATTTTTCTTTGATCTCAACATTTCAGATAACTATCTTCTGTTGATTCATTTGTATTTGTAAGGATGCATGGCTGATTTTGTGGGAAAACGTGTACAACGAATTTTATAGTTCAAAGGAATACTCATTGTTAAAGGTTGCATAAGAACGTTGGTAAAACCACGAAATTAAATATCCACTAACATACAATAAGACTTCTATTATCAAAAGAGTGTACCCTTTAAAATCAGACGAATACGCAGTGTGCGTTGTTTGCAAATTCAACAGACAAACTACAGTGCTATTAGGGGATTTGTTCAAACTATCACTTTTAATGGATAAATTCTTTTTTTTTTAAAAGTAAATGAATAGTTTGATTAAAATTTTGATGAAACGTATTTCTTTTGATATTTATTATTTGTGTCTTGTGAGCAAATACGATAAATTGTAACCAGAATGCATTTTATTTACACGTTGATACATACCAGTTTCTCCTTTGGGTCCTTGAGGTCCTGGTGTTCCTGAAAGTCAGAGATAATTAAAGGTCATCATTATTGTACTTTTAAAAGAAATTTTATTTTCAAGAACCCGACATTGGTATGAGTTAAAGTGTTTTAATGTGTACCAAGTTCGTCGTTTACTTTATATTTCTATAAAAACATTTATATGCGATATGCAAATACGTAAACAGCTATCCAAATATGGAATTAAACGGATGATTTGTCAGCAATTATTCAAAGGGTTTGTAATGATTAGAATGTTTACATATAATTGCAAGTATTTTGTTTAATCTCATTAAACTTAAATGTGTATTTGCAAGCATAACGGATACTGTGCAAACAGGGTGCAGTTGGCATAAACACGAAAGTTGATACATACCATCGGCTCCGTTTGATCCTAAAAGTTAGAGAAAATAGGATAGCATAAGTTCAATAATATAAAAAAAATATCTTTTTATTTGTTATTATGGTTAGACTGGTATCATATTGTTCTTTTCTCTCAAAATTTCAGATAACTATCTTCTTTTTATTCCTTTGTATTCGTAGGAATGGTATTGCTGATTGCGTGGGAAGGTGTGGACAACGGATTGTATTGGTCAAAGAAATTCACATTTGTCAACCTGGTATACAAAAGTTGGCAAACTCAAGAAATTAAATCCACAAAAATAAAATAAGACTTCAATTTACAAAAGTTTGTATGTGGCTTGAAAATTGAACAAAAAGTCCAAAACGTTATCAAAGAAATCAAAAAAATGATTTGTAAGCAACGTTAAAAAATGTTTGTAATAAAAACAATGTTAAAATATAATTGCAAGTGATTTGTTTAACCACATGAAAGTTATATGTGTATTTTTAAGAATGCATACCATTGGCTCCGTTTTGTCCGTCTGCGCCTGGAAGTAAGATAAGATATGCTAGTATAAGTACAATACATCAACGTTATCTGTTTTAAAAATACATGACTTTTAGTTGTTAGTGTGCTTTGACAGGTATTATATTTTTCTTTGATCTCAACATTTCAGATAACTATCTTCTGTTGATTCATTTGTATTTGTAAGGATGCATGGCTGATTTTGTGGGAAAACGTGAACAACGAATTTTATAGTTCAAAGGAATACTCATTGTTAAAGGTTGCATAAGAACGTTGGTAAAACCACGAAATTAAATATCCACTAACATACAATAAGACTTCTATTATCAAAAGAGTGTACCCTTTAAAATCAGACGAATACGCAGTGTGCGTTGTTTGCAAATTCAACAGACAAACTACAGTGCTATTAGGGGATTTGTTCAAACTATCACTTTTAATGGATAAATTCTTTTTTTTTTTTTTTTTTTAAAGTAAATGAATAGTTTGATTAAAATTTTGATGAAACGTATTTCTTTTGATATTTATTATTTGTGTCTTGTGAGCAAATACGATAAATTGTAACCAGAATGCATTTTATTTACACGTTGATACATACCAGTTTCTCCTTTGGGTCCTTGAGGTCCTGGTGTTCCTGAAAGTCAGAGATAATTAAAGGTCATCATTATTGTACTTTTAAAAGAAATTTTATTTTCAAGAACCCGACATTGGTATGAGTTAAAGTGTTTTAATGTGTACCAAGTTCGTCGTCTACTTTATATTTCTATAAAAACATTTATATGCGATATGCAAATACGTAAACAGCTATCAAAATATGGAATTAAACGGATGATTTGTCAGCAATTATTCAAAGGGTTTGTAATGATTAGAATGTTTACATATAATTGCAAGTATTTTGTTTAATCTCATTAAACTTAAATGTGTATTTGCAAGCATAACGGATACTGTGCAAACAGGGTGCAGTTGGCATAAACACGAAAGTTGATACATACCATCGGCTCCGTTTGATCCTAAAAGTTAGAGAAAATAGGATAGCATAAGTTCAATAATATAAAAAAAATATCTTTTTATTTGTTATTATGGTTAGACTGGTATCATATTGTTCTTTTCTCTCAAAATTTCAGATAACTATCTTCTTTTTATTCCTTTGTATTCGTAGGAATGGTATTGCTGATTGCATGGGAAGGTGTGGACAACGGATTGTATTGGTCAAAGAAATTCACATTTGTCAACCTGGTATACAAAAGTTGGCAAACTCAAGAAATTAAATCCACAAAAATAAAATAAGACTTCAATTTACAAAAGTTTGTATGTGGCTTGAAAATTGAACAAAAAGTCAAAAACGTTATCAAAGAAATCAAAAAAATGATTTGTAAGCAACGTTAAAAAATGTTTGTAATAAAAACAATGTTAAAATATAATTGCAAGTGATTTGTTTAACCACATGAAAGTTATATGTGTATTTTTAAGAATGCATACCACTGGCTCCGTTTTGTCCGTCTGCGCCTGAAAGTAAGATAAGATATGCTAGTATAAGTACAATACATCAACATTATCTGTTTTAAAAATACATGACTTTTAGTTGTTAGTGTGCTTTGACAGGTATTATATTTTTCTTTAATCTCAACATTTCAGATAACTATCTTCTGTTGATTCATTTGTATTTGTAAGGATGCATGGCTGATTTTGTGGGAAAACGTGAACAACGAATTTTATAGTTCAAAGGAATACTCATTGTTAAAGGTTGCATAAGAACGTTGGTAAAACCACGAAATTAAATATCCACTAACATACAATAAGACTTCTATTATCAAAAGAGTGTACCCTTTAAAATCAGACGAATACGCAGTGTGCGTTGTTTGCAAATTCAACAAACTACAGTGCTATTAGGGGATTTGTTCAAACTATCACTTTTAATGGATAAATTCTTTTTTTTTTTTAAAGTAAATGAATAGTTTGATTATAATTTTGATGAAACGTATTTCTTTTGATATTTATTATTTGTGTCTTGTGAGCAAATACGATAAATTGTAACCAGAATGCATTTTATTTACACGTTGATACATACCAGTTTCTCCTTTGGGTCCTTGAGGTCCTGGTGTTCCTGAAGAAAGTCAGAGATAATTAAAGGTCATCATTATTGTACTTTTAAAAGAAATTTTATTTTCAAGAACCCGACATTGGTATGAGTTAAAGTGTTTTAATGTGTACCAAGTTCGTCGTCTACTTTATATTTCTATAAAAACATTTATATGCGATATGCAAATACGTAAACAGCTATCAAAATATGGAATTAAACGGATGATTTGTCAGCAATTATTCAAAGGGTTTGTAATGATTAGAATGTTTACATATAATTGCAAGTATTTTGTTTAATCTCATTAAACTTAAATGTGTATTTGCAAGCATAACGGATACTGTGCAAACAGGGTGCAGTTGGCATAAACACGAAAGTTGATACATACCATCGGCTCCGTTTGATCCTAAAAGTTAGAGAAAATAGGATAGCATAAGTTCAATAATATTAAAAAAATATCTTTTTATTTGTTATTATGGTTAGACTGGTATCATATTGTTCTTTTCTCTCAAAATTTCAGATAACTATCTTCTTTTTATTCCTTTGTATTCGTAGGAATGGTATTGCTGATTGCGTGGGAAGGTGTGGACAACGGATTTTATTGGTCAAAGAAATTCACATTTGTCAACCTGGTATACAAAAGTTGGCAAACTCAAGAAATTAAAAATCCACAAAAATAAAATAAGACTTCAATTTACAAAAGTTTGTATGTGGCTTGAAAATTGAACAAAAAGTCCAAAACGTTATCAAAGAAATCAAAAAAATGATTTGTAAGCAACGTTAAAAAATGTTTGTAATAAAAACAATGTTAAAATATAATTGCAAGTGATTTGTTTAACCACATGAAAGTTATATGTGTATTTTTAAGAATGCATACCATTGGCTCCGTTTTGTCCGTCTGCGCCTGAAAGTAAGATAAGATATGCTAGTATAAGTACAATACATCAACATTATCTGTTTTAAAAATACATGACTTTTAGTTGTTAGTGTGCTTTGACAGGTATTATATTTTTCTTTAATCTCAACATTTCAGATAACTATCTTCTGTTGATTCATTTGTATTTGTAAGGATGCATGGCTGATTTTGTGGGAAAACGTGAACAACGAATTTTATAGTTCAAAGGAATACTCATTGTTAAAGGTTGCATAAGAACGTTGGTAAAACCACGAAATTAAATATCCACTAACATACAATAAGACTTCTATTATCAAAAGAGTGTACCCTTTAAAATCAGACGAATACGCAGTGTGCGTTGTTTGCAAATTCAACAAACTACAGTGCTATTAGAGGATTTGTTCAAACTATCACTTTTAATGGATAAATTCTTTTTTTTTTTAAAAGTAAATGAATAGTTTGATTATAATTTTGATGAAACGTATTTCTTTTGATATTTATTATTTGTGTCTTGTGAGCAAATACGATAAATTGTAACCAGAATGCATTTTATTTACACGTTGATACATACCAGTTTCTCCTTTGGGTCCTTGAGGTCCTGGTGTTCCTGAAAGTCAGAGATAATTAAAGGTCATAATTATTGTACTTTTAAAAGAAATTTTATTTTCAAGAACCCGACATTGGTATGAGTTAAAGTGTTTTAATGTGTACCAAGTTCGTCGTCTACTTTATATTTCTATAAAAACATTTATATGCGATATGCAAATACGTAAACAGCTATCAAAATATGGAATTAAACGGATGATTTGTCAGCAATTATTCAAAGGGTGTGTAATGATTAGAATGTTTACATATAATTGCAAGTATTTTGTTTAATCTCATTAAACTTAAATGTGTATTTGCAAGCATAACGGATACTGTGCAAACAGGGTGCAGTTGGCATAAACACGAAAGTTGATACATACCATCGGCTCCGTTTGATCCTAAAAGTTAGAGAAAATAGGATAGCATAAGTTCAATAATATAAAAAAATATCTTTTTTTTTGTTATTATGGTTAGACTGGTATCATATTGTTCTTTTCTCTCAAAATTTCAGATAACTGTCTTCTTTTTATTCCTTTGTATTCGTAGGAATGGTATTGCTGATTGCGTGGGAAGGTGTGGACAACGGATTTTATTGGTCAAAGAAATTCACATTTGTCAACCTGGTATACAAAAGTTGGCAAACTCAAGAAATTAAAAATCCACAAAAATAAAATAAGACTTCAATTTACAAAAGTTTGTATGTGGCTTGAAAATTGAACAAAAAGTCCAAAACGTTATCAAAGAAATCAAAAAAATGATTTGTAAGCAACGTTAAAAAATGTTTGTAATAAAAACAATGTTAAAATATAATTGCAAGTGATTTGTTTAACCACATGAAAGTTATATGTGTATTTTTAAGAATGCATACCATTGGCTCCGTTTTGTCCGTCTGCGCCTGAAAGTAAGATAAGATATGCTAGTATAAGTACAATACATCAACATTATCTGTTTTAAAAATACATGACTTTTAGTTGTTAGTGTGCTTTGACAGGTATTATATTTTTCTTTAATCTCAGCATTTCAGATAACTATCTTCTGTTGATTCATTTGTATTTGTAAGGATGCATGGCTGATTTTGTGGGAAAACGTGAACAACGAATTTTATAGTTCAAAGGAATACTCATTGTTAAAGGTTGCATAAGAACGTTGGTAAAACCACGAAATTAAATATCCACTAACATACAATAAGACTTCTATTATCAAAAGAGTGTACCCTTTAAAATCAGACGAATACGCAGTGTGCGTTGTTTGCAAATTCAACAAACTACAGTGCTATTAGGGGATTTGTTCAAACTATCACTTTTAATGGATAAATTCTTTTTTTTTTAAAAGTAAATGAATAGTTTGATTATAATTTTGATGAAACGTATTTCTTTTGATATTTATTATTTGTGTCTTGTGAGCAAATACGATAAATTGTAACCAGAATGCATTTTATTTACACGTTGATACATACCAGTTTCTCCTTTGGGTCCTTGAGGTCCTGGTGTTCCTGAAGAAAGTCAGAGATAATTAAAGGTCATCATTATTGTACTTTTAAAAGAAATTTTATTTTCAAGAACCCGACATTGGTATGAGTTAAAGTGTTTTAATGTGTACCAAGTTCGTCGTCTACTTTATATTTCTATAAAAACATTTATATGCGATATGCAAATACGTAAACAGCTATCAAAATATGGAATTAAACGGATGATTTGTCAGCAATTATTCAAAGGGTTTGTAATGATTAGAATGTTTACATATAATTGCAAGTATTTTGTTTAATCTCATTAAACTTAAATGTGTATTTGCAAGCATAACGGATACTGTGCAAACAGGGTGCAGTTGGCATAAACACGAAAGTTGATACATACCATCGGCTCCGTTTGATCCTAAAAGTTAGAGAAAATAGGATAGCATAAGTTCAATAATATTAAAAAAATATCTTTTTATTTGTTATTATGGTTAGACTGGTATCATATTGTTCTTTTCTCTCAAAATTTCAGATAACTATCTTCTTTTTATTCCTTTGTATTCGTAGGAATGGTATTGCTGATTGCGTGGGAAGGTGTGGACAACGGATTTTATTGGTCAAAGAAATTCACATTTGTCAACCTGGTATACAAAAGTTGGCAAACTCAAGAAATTAAAATCCACAAAAATAAAATAAGACTTCAATTTACAAAAGTTTGTATGTGGCTTGAAAATTGAACAAAAAGTCCAAAACGTTATCAAAGAAATCAAAAAAATGATTTGTAAGCAACGTTAAAAAATGTTTGTAATAAAAACAATGTTAAAATATAATTGCAAGTGATTTGTTTAACCACATGAAAGTTATATGTGTATTTTTAAGAATGCATACCATTGGCTCCGTTTTGTCCGTCTGCGCCTGAAAGTAAGATAAGATATGCTAGTATAAGTACAATACATCAACATTATCTGTTTTAAAAATACATGACTTTTAGTTGTTAGTGTGCTTTGACAGGTATTATATTTTTCTTTAATCTCAACATTTCAGATAACTATCTTCTGTTGATTCATTTGTATTTGTAAGGATGCATGGCTGATTTTGTGGGAAAACGTGAACAACGAATTTTATAGTTCAAAGGAATACTCATTGTTAAAGGTTGCATAAGAACGTTGGTAAAACCACGAAATTAAATATCCACTAACATACAATAAGACTTCTATTATCAAAAGAGTGTACCCTTTAAAATCAGACGAATACGCAGTGTGCGTTGTTTGCAAATTCAACAAACTACAGTGCTATTAGGGGATTTGTTCAAACTATCACTTTTAATGGATAAATTCTTTTTTTTTTAAAAAGTAAATGAATAGTTTGATTATAATTTTGATGAAACGTATTTCTTTTGATATTTATTATTTGTGTCTTGTGAGCAAATACGATAAATTGTAACCAGAATGCATTTTATTTACACGTTGATACATACCAGTTTCTCCTTTGGGTCCTTGAGGTCCTGGTGTTCCTGAAAGTCAGAGATAATTAAAGGTCATCATTATTGTACTTTTAAAAGAAATTTTATTTTCAAGAACCCGACATTGGTATGAGTTAAAGTGTTTTAATGTGTACCAAGTTCGTCGTCTACTTTATATTTCTATAAAAACATTTATATGCGATATGCAAATACGTAAACAGCTATCAAAATATGGAATTAAACGGATGATTTGTCAGCAATTATTCAAAGGGTGTGTAATGATTAGAATGTTTACATATAATTGCAAGTATTTTGTTTAATCTCATTAAACTTAAATGTGTATTTGCAAGCATAACGGATACTGTGCAAACAGGGTGCAGTTGGCATAAACACGAAAGTTGATACATACCATCGGCTCCGTTTGATCCTAAAAGTTAGAGAAAATAGGATAGCATAAGTTCAATAATATAAAAAAATATCTTTTTTTTTGTTATTATGGTTAGACTGGTATCATATTGTTCTTTTCTCTCAAAATTTCAGATAACTGTCTTCTTTTTATTCCTTTGTATTCGTAGGAATGGTATTGCTGATTGCGTGGGAAGGTGTGGACAACGGATTTTATTGGTCAAAGAAATTCACATTTGTCAACCTGGTATACAAAAGTTGGCAAACTCAAGAAATTAAAAATCCACAAAAATAAAATAAGACTTCAATTTACAAAAGTTTGTATGTGGCTTGAAAATTGAACAAAAAGTCCAAAACGTTATCAAAGAAATCAAAAAAATGATTTGTAAGCAACGTTAAAAAATGTTTGTAATAAAAACAATGTTAAAATATAATTGCAAGTGATTTGTTTAACCACATGAAATTTATATGTGTATTTTTAAGAATGCATACCATTGGCTCCGTTTTGTCCGTCTGCGCCTGAAAGTAAGATAAGATATGCTAGTATAAGTACAATACATCAACATTATCTGTTTTAAAAATACATGACTTTTAGTTGTTAGTGTGCTTTGACAGGTATTATATTTTTCTTTAATCTCAACATTTCAGATAACTATCTTCTGTTGATTCATTTGTATTTGTAAGGATGCATGGCTGATTTTGTGGGAAAACGTGAACAACGAATTTTATAGTTCAAAGGAATACTCATTGTTAAAGGTTGCATAAGAACGTTGGTAAAACCACGAAATTAAATATCCACTAACATACAATAAGACTTCTATTATCAAAAGAGTGTACCCTTTAAAATCAGACGAATACGCAGTGTGCGTTGTTTGCAAATTCAACAGACAAACTACAGTGCTATTAGGGGATTTGTTCAAACTATCACTTTTAATGGATAAATTCTTTTTTTTTTAAAAAGTAAATGAATAGTTTGATTAAAATTTTGATGAAACGTATTTCTTTTGATATTTATTATTTGTGTCTTGTGAGCAAATACGATAAATTGTAACCAGAATGCATTTTATTTACACGTTGATACATACCAGTTTCTCCTTTGGGTCCTTGAGGTCCTGGTGTTCCTGAAAGTCAGAGATAATTAAAGGTCATCATTATTGTACTTTTAAAAGAAATTTTATTTTCAAGAACCCGACATTGGTATGAGTTAAAGTGTTTTAATGTGTACCAAGTTCGTCGTCTACTTTATATTTCTATAAAAACATTTATATGCGATATGCAAATACGTAAACAGCTATCAAAATATGGAATTAAACGGATGATTTGTCAGCAATTATTCAAAGGGTTTGTAATGATTAGAATGTTTACATATAATTGCAAGTATTTTGTTTAATCTCATTAAACTTAAATGTGTATTTGCAAGCATAACGGATACTGTGCAAACAGGGTGCAGTTGGCATAAACACGAAAGTTGATACATACCATCGGCTCCGTTTGATCCTAAAAGTTAGAGAAAATAGGATAGCATAAGTTCAATAATATAAAAAAAATATCTTTTTATTTGTTATTATGGTTAGACTGGTATCATATTGTTCTTTTCTCTCAAAATTTCAGATAACTATCTTCTTTTTATTCCTTTGTATTCGTAGGAATGGTATTGCTGATTGCGTGGGAAGGTGTGGACAACGGATTTTATTGGTCAAAGAAATTCACATTTGTCAACCTGGTATACAAAAGTTGGCAAACTCAAGAAATTAAAAATCCACAAAAATAAAATAAGACTTCAATTTACAAAAGTTTGTATGTGGCTTGAAAATTGAACAAAAAGTCCAAAACGTTATCAAAGAAATCAAAAAAATGATTTGTAAGCAACGTTAAAAAATGTTTGTAATAAAAACAATGTTAAAATATAATTGCAAGTGATTTGTTTAACCACATGAAAGTTATATGTGTATTTTTAAGAATGTATACCATTGGCTCCGTTTTGTCCGTCTGCACCTGAAAGAAAATAAGATAAGATATGCTAGTATAAGTACAATACATCAACATTATCTGTTTTAAAAATACATGACTTTTAGTTGTTAGTGTGCTTTGACAGGTATTATATTTTTCTTTAATCTCAACATTTCAGATAACTATCTTCTGTTGATTCATTTGTATTTGTAAGGATGCATGGCTGATTTTGTGGGAAAACGTGAACAACGAATTTTATAGTTCAAAGGAATACTCATTGTTAAAGGTTGCATAAGAACGTTGGTAAAACCACGAAATTAAATATCCACTAACATACAATAAGACTTCTATTATCAAAAGAGTGTACCCTTTAAAATCAGACGAATACGCAGTGTGCGTTGTTTGCAAATTCAACAAACTACAGTGCTATTAGGGGATTTGTTCAAACTATCACTTTTAATGGATAAATTCTTTTTTTTTTTAAAAGTAAATGAATAGTTTGATTATAATTTTGATGAAACGTATTTCTTTTGATATTTATTATTTGTGTCTTGTGAGCAAATACGATAAATTGTAACCAGAATGCATTTTATTTACACGTTGATACATACCAGTTTCTCCTTTGGGTCCTTGAGGTCCTGGTGTTCCTGAAAGTCAGAGATAATTAAAGGTCATCATTATTGTACTTTTAAAAGAAATTTTATTTTCAAGAACCCGACATTGGTATGAGTTAAAGTGTTTTAATGTGTACCAAGTTCGTCGTCTACTTTATATTTCTATAAAAACATTTATATGCGATATGCAAATACGTAAACAGCTATCAAAATATGGAATTAAACGGATGATTTGTCAGCAATTATTCAAAGGGTTTGTAATGATTAGAATGTTTACATATAATTGCAAGTATTTTGTTTAATCTCATTAAACTTAAATGTGTATTTGCAAGCATAACGGATACTGTGCAAACAGGGTGCAGTTGGCATAAACACGAAAGTTAATACATACCATCGGCTCCGTTTGATCCTAAAAGTTAGAGAAAATAGGATAGCATAAGTTCAATAATATAAAAAAATATCTTTTTTTTTGTTATTATGGTTAGACTGGTATCATATTGTTCTTTTCTCTCAAAATTTCAGATAACTGTCTTCTTTTTATTCCTTTGTATTCGTAGGAATGGTATTGCTGATTGCGTGGGAAGGTGTGGACAACGGATTTTATTGGTCAAAGAAATTCACATTTGTCAACCTGGTATACAAAAGTTGGCAAACTCAAGAAATTAAAAATCCACAAAAATAAAATAAGACTTCAATTTACAAAAGTTTGTATGTGGCTTGAAAATTGAACAAAAAGTCCAAAACGTTATCAAAGAAATCAAAAAAATGATTTGTAAGCAACGTTAAAAAATGTTTGTAATAAAAACAATGTTAAAATATAATTGCAAGTGATTTGTTTAACCACATGAAAGTTATATGTGTATTTTTAAGAATGCATACCATTGGCTCCGTTTTGTCCGTCTGCGCCTGAAAGTAAGATAAGATATGCTAGTATAAGTACAATACATCAACATTATCTGTTTTAAAAATACATGACTTTTAGTTGTTAGTGTGCTTTGACAGGTATTATATTTTTCTTTAATCTCAGCATTTCAGATAACTATCTTCTGTTGATTCATTTGTATTTGTAAGGATGCATGGCTGATTTTGTGGGAAAACGTGAACAACGAATTTTATAGTTCAAAGGAATACTCATTGTTAAAGGTTGCATAAGAACGTTGGTAAAACCACGAAATTAAATATCCACTAACATACAATAAGACTTCTATTATCAAAAGAGTGTACCCTTTAAAATCAGACGAATACGCAGTGTGCGTTGTTTGCAAATTCAACAAACTACAGTGCTATTAGGGGATTTGTTCAAACTATCACTTTTAATGGATAAATTCTTTTTTTTTTAAAAAGTAAATGAATAGTTTGATTATAATTTTGATGAAACGTATTTCTTTTGATATTTATTATTTGTGTCTTGTGAGCAAATACGATAAATTGTAACCAGAATGCATTTTATTTACACGTTGATACATACCAGTTTCTCCTTTGGGTCCTTGAGGTCCTGGTGTTCCTGAAGAAAGTCAGAGATAATTAAAGGTCATCATTATTGTACTTTTAAAAGAAATTTTATTTTCAAGAACCCGACATTGGTATGAGTTAAAGTGTTTTAATGTGTACCAAGTTCGTCGTCTACTTTATATTTCTATAAAAACATTTATATGCGATATGCAAATACGTAAACAGCTATCAAAATATGGAATTAAACGGATGATTTGTCAGCAATTATTCAAAGGGTTTGTAATGATTAGAATGTTTACATATAATTGCAAGTATTTTGTTTAATCTCATTAAACTTAAATGTGTATTTGCAAGCATAACGGATACTGTGCAAACAGGGTGCAGTTGGCATAAACACGAAAGTTAATACATACCATCGGCTCCGTTTGATCCTAAAAGTTAGAGAAAATAGGATAGCATAAGTTCAATAATATAAAAAAAATATCTTTTTATTTGTTATTATGGTTAGACTGGTATCATATTGTTCTTTTCTCTCAAAATTTCAGATAACTATCTTCTTTTTATTCCTTTGTATTCGTAGGAATGGTATTGCTGATTGCGTGGGAAGGTGTGGACAACGGATTTTATTGGTCAAAGAAATTCACATTTGTCAACCTGGTATACAAAAGTTGGCAAACTCAAGAAATTAAAAATCCACAAAAATAAAATAAGACTTCAATTTACAAAAGTTTGTATGTGGCTTGAAAATTGAACAAAAAGTCCAAAACGTTATCAAAGAAATCAAAAAAAGGATTTGTAAGCAACGTTAAAAAATGTTTGTAATAAAAACAATGTTAAAATATAATTGCAAGTGATTTGTTTAACCACATGAAAGTTATATGTGTATTTTTAAGAATGCATACCATTGGCTCCGTTTTGTCCGTCTGCGCCTGAAAGTAAGATAAGATATGCTAGTATAAGTACAATACATCAACATTATCTGTTTTAAAAATACATGACTTTTAGTTGTTAGTGTGCTTTGACAGGTATTATATTTTTCTTTAATCTCAACATTTCAGATAACTATCTTCTGTTGATTCATTTGTATTTGTAAGGATGCATGGCTGATTTTGTGGGAAAACGTGAACAACGAATTTTATAGTTCAAAGGAATACTCATTGTTAAAGGTTGCATAAGAACGTTGGTAAAACCACGAAATTAAATATCCACTAACATACAATAAGACTTCTATTATCAAAAGAGTGTACCCTTTAAAATCAGACGAATACGCAGTGTGCGTTGTTTGCAAATTCAACAAACTACAGTGCTATTAGGGGATTTGTTCAAACTATCACTTTTAATGGATAAATTCGTTTTTTTTTAAAAAGTAAATGAATAGTTTGATTAAAATTTTGATGAAACGTATTTCTTTTGATATTTATTATTTGTGTCTTGTGAGCAAATACGATAAATTGTAACCAGAATGCATTTTATTTACACGTTGATACATACCAGTTTCTCCTTTGGGTCCTTGAGGTCCTGGTGTTCCTGAAAGTCAGAGATAATTAAAGGTCATCATTATTGTACTTTTAAAAGAAATTTTATTTTCAAGAACCCGACATTGGTATGAGTTAAAGTGTTTTAATGTGTACCAAGTTCGTCGTTTACTTTATATTTCTATAAAAACATTTATATGCGATATGCAAATACGTAAACAGCTATCCAAATATGGAATTAAACGGATGATTTGTCAGCAATTATTCAAAGGGTTTGTAATGATTAGAATGTTTACATATAATTGCAAGTATTTTGTTTAATCTCATTAAACTTAAATGTGTATTTGCAAGCATAACGGATACTGTGCAAACAGGGTGCAGTTGGCATAAACACGAAAGTTGATACATACCATCGGCTCCGTTTGATCCTAAAAGTTAGAGAAAATAGGATAGCATAAGTTCAATAATATAAAAAAATATCTTTTTTTTTTGTTATTATGGTTAGACTGGTATCATATTGTTCTTTTCTCTCAAAATTTCAGATAACTGTCTTCTTTTTATTCCTTTGTATTCGTAGGAATGGTATTGCTGATTGCGTGGGAAGGTGTGGACAACGGATTTTATTGGTCAAAGAAATTCACATTTGTCAACCTGGTATACAAAAGTTGGCAAACTCAAGAAATTAAAAATCCACAAAAATAAAATAAGACTTCAATTTACAAAAGTTTGTATGTGGCTTGAAAATTGAACAAAAAGTCCAAAACGTTATCAAAGAAATCAAAAAAATGATTTGTAAGCAACGTTAAAAAATGTTTGTAATAAAAACAATGTTAAAATATAATTGCAAGTGATTTGTTTAACCACATGAAAGTTATATGTGTATTTTTAAGAATGCATACCATTGGCTCCGTTTTGTCCGTCTGCGCCTGAAAGTAAGATAAGATATGCTAGTATAAGTACAATAAATCAACATTATCTGTTTTAAAAATACATGACTTTTAGTTGTTAGTGTGCTTTGACAGGTATTATATTTTTCTTTAATCTCAACATTTCAGATAACTATCTTCTGTTGATTCATTTGTATTTGTAAGGATGCATGGCTGATTTTGTGGGAAAACGTGAACAACGAATTTTATAGTTCAAAGGAATACTCATTGTTAAAGGTTGCATAAGAACGTTGGTAAAACCACGAAATTAAATATCCACTAACATACAATAAGACTTCTATTATCAAAAGAGTGTACCCTTTAAAATCAGACGAATACGCAGTGTGCGTTGTTTGCAAATTCAACAAACTACAGTGCTATTAGGGGATTTGTTTAAACTATCACTTTTAATGGATAAATTCTTTTTTTTTTAAAAAGTAAATGAATAGTTTGATTATAATTTTGATGAAACGTATTTCTTTTGATATTTATTATTTGTGTCTTGTGAGCAAATACGATAAATTGTAACCAGAATGCATTTTATTTACACGTTGATACATACCAGTTTCTCCTTTGGGTCCTTGAGGTCCTGGTGTTCCTGAAAGTCAGAGATAATTAAAGGTCATCATTATTGTACTTTTAAAAGAAATTTTATTTTCAAGAACCCGACATTGGTATGAGTTAAAGTGTTTTAATGTGTACCAAGTTCGTCGTCTACTTTATATTTCTATAAAAACATTTATATGCGATATGCAAATACGTAAACAGCTATCAAAATATGGAATTAAACGGATGATTTGTCAGCAATTATTCAAAGGGTTTGTAATGATTAGAATGTTTACATATAATTGCAAGTATTTTGTTTAATCTCATTAAACTTAAATGTGTATTTGCAAGCATAACGGATACTGTGCAAACAGGGTGCAGTTGGCATAAACACGAAAGTTGATACATACCATCGGCTCCGTTTGATCCTAAAAGTTAGAGAAAATAGGATAGCATAAGTTCAATAATATAAAAAAATATCTTTTTTTTTTGTTATTATGGTTAGACTGGTATCATATTGTTCTTTTCTCTCAAAATTTCAGATAACTGTCTTCTTTTTATTCCTTTGTATTCGTAGGAATGGTATTGCTGATTGCGTGGGAAGGTGTGGACAACGGATTTTATTGGTCAAAGAAATTCACATTTGTCAACCTGGTATACAAAAGTTGGCAAACTCAAGAAATTAAAAATCCACAAAAATAAAATAAGACTTCAATTTACAAAAGTTTGTATGTGGCTTGAAAATTGAACAAAAAGTCCAAAACGTTATCAAAGAAATCAAAAAAATGATTTGTAAGCAACGTTAAAAAATGTTTGTAATAAAAACAATGTTAAAATATAATTGCAAGTGATTTGTTTAACCACATGAAAGTTATATGTGTATTTTTAAGAATGCATACCATTGGCTCCGTTTTGTCCGTCTGCGCCTGAAAGTAAGATAAGATATGCTAGTATAAGTACAATACATCAACATTATCTGTTTTAAAAATACATGACTTTTAGTTGTTAGTGTGCTTTGACAGGTATTATATTTTTCTTTAATCTCAACATTTCAGATAACTATCTTCTGTTGATTCATTTGTATTTGTAAGGATGCATGGCTGATTTTGTGGGAAAACGTGAACAACGAATTTTATAGTTCAAAGGAATACTCATTGTTAAAGGTTGCATAAGAACGTTGGTAAAACCACGAAATTAAATATCCACTAACATACAATAAGACTTCTATTATCAAAAGAGTGTACCCTTTAAAATCAGACGAATACGCAGTGTGCGTTGTTTGCAAATTCAACAAACTACAGTGCTATTAGGGGATTTGTTCAAACTATCACTTTTAATGGATAAATTCTTTTTTTTTTAAAAAGTAAATGAATAGTTTGATTATAATTTTGATGAAACGTATTTCTTTTGATATTTATTATTTGTGTCTTGTGAGCAAATACGATAAATTGTAACCAGAATGCATTTTATTTACACGTTGATACATACCAGTTTCTCCTTTGGGTCCTTGAGGTCCTGGTGTTCCTGAAAGTCAGAGATAATTAAAGGTCATCATTATTGTACTTTTAAAAGAAATTTTATTTTCAAGAACCCGACATTGGTATGAGTTAAAGTGTTTTAATGTGTACCAAGTTCGTCGTCTACTTTATATTTCTATAAAAACATTTATATGCGATATGCAAATACGTAAACAGCTATCAAAATATGGAATTAAACGGATGATTTGTCAGCAATTATTCAAAGGGTTTGTAATGATTAGAATGTTTACATATAATTGCAAGTATTTTGTTTAATCTCATTAAACTTAAATGTGTATTTGCAAGCATAACGGATACTGTGCAAACAGGGTGCAGTTGGCATAAACACGAAAGTTGATACATACCATCGGCTCCGTTTGATCCTAAAAGTTAGAGAAAATAGGATAGCATAAGTTCAATAATATAAAAAAAATATCTTTTTATTTGTTATTATGGTTAGACTGGTATCATATTGTTCTTTTCTCTCAAAATTTCAGATAACTATCTTCTTTTTATTCCTTTGTATTCGTAGGAATGGTATTGCTGATTGCGTGGGAAGGTGTGGACAACGGATTTTATTGGTCAAAGAAATTCACATTTGTCAACCTGGTATACAAAAGTTGGCAAACTCAAGAAATTAAAAATCCACAAAAATAAAATAAGACTTCAATTTACAAAAGTTTGTATGTGGCTTGAAAATTGAACAAAAAGTCCAAAACGTTATAAAAGAAATCAAAAAAAATGATTTGTAAGCAACGTTAAAAAATGTTTATAATAAAAACAATGTTAAAATATAATTGCAAGTGATTTGTTTAACCACATGAAAGTTATATGTGTATTTTTAAGAATGTATACCATTGGCTCCGTTTTGTCCGTCTGCACCTGAAAGTAAGATAAGATATGCTAGTATAAGTACAATACATCAACATTATCTGTTTTAAAAATACATGACTTTTAGTTGTTAGTGTGCTTTGACATGTATTATATTTTTCTTTAATCTCAACATTTCAGATAACTATCTTCTGTTGATTCATTTGTATTTGTAAGGATGCATGGCTGATTTTGTGGGAAAACGTGAACAACGAATTTTATAGTTCAAAGGAATACTCATTGTTAAAGGTTGCATAAGAACGTTGGTAAAACCACGAAATTAAATATCCACTAACATACAATAAGACTTCTATTATCAAAAGAGTGTACCCTTTAAAATCAGACGAATACGCAGTGTGCGTTGTTTGCAAATTCAACAAACTACAGTGCTATTAGGGGATTTGTTCAAACTATCACTTTTAATGGATAAATTCTTTTTTTTTTAAAAAGTAAATGAATAGTTTGATTATAATTTTGATGAAACGTATTTCTTTTGATATTTATTATTTGTGTCTTGTGAGCAAATACGATAAATTGTAACCAGAATGCATTTTATTTACACGTTGATACATACCAGTTTCTCCTTTGGGTCCTTGAGGTCCTGGTGTTCCTGAAAGTCAGAGATAATTAAAGGTCATCATTATTGTACTTTTAAAAGAAATTTTATTTTCAAGAACCCGACATTGGTATGAGTTAAAGTGTTTTAATGTGTACCAAGTTCGTCGTCTACTTTATATTTCTATAAAAACATTTATATGCGATATGCAAATACGTAAACAGCTATCAAAATATGGAATTAAACGGATGATTTGTCAGCAATTATTCAAAGGGTTTGTAATGATTAGAATGTTTACATATAATTGCAAGTATTTTGTTTAATCTCATTAAACTTAAATGTGTATTTGCAAGCATAACGGATACTGTGCAAACAGGGTGCAGTTGGCATAAACACGAAAGTTGATACATACCATCGGCTCCGTTTGATCCTAAAAGTTAGAGAAAATAGGATAGCATAAGTTCAATAATATAAAAAAAATATCTTTTTATTTGTTATTATGGTTAGACTGGTATCATATTGTTCTTTTCTCTCAAAATTTCAGATAACTATCTTCTTTTTATTCCTTTGTATTCGTAGGAATGGTATTGCTGATTGCGTGGGAAGGTGTGGACAACGGATTTTATTGGTCAAAGAAATTCACATTTGTCAACCTGGTATACAAAAGTTGGCAAACTCAAGAAATTAAAAATCCACAAAAATAAAATAAGACTTCAATTTACAAAAGTTTGTATGTGGCTTGAAAATTGAACAAAAAGTCCAAAACGTTATAAAAGAAATCAAAAAAATGATTTGTAAGCAACGTTAAAAAATGTTTATAATAAAAACAATGTTAAAATATAATTGCAAGTGATTTGTTTAACCACATGAAAGTTATATGTGTATTTTTAAGAATGTATACCATTGGCTCCGTTTTGTCCGTCTGCACCTGAAAGTAAGATAAGATATGCTAGTATAAGTACAATACATCAACATTATCTGTTTTAAAAATACATGACTTTTAGTTGTTAGTGTGCTTTGACATGTATTATATTTTTCTTTAATCTCAACATTTCAGATAACTATCTTCTGTTGATTCATTTGTATTTGTAAGGATGCATGGCTGATTTTGTGGGAAAACGTGAACAACGAATTTTATAGTTCAAAGGAATACTCATTGTTAAAGGTTGCATAAGAACGTTGGTAAAACCACGAAATTAAATATCCACTAACATACAATAAGACTTCTATTATCAAAAGAGTGTACCCTTTAAAATCAGACGAATACGCAGTGTGCGTTGTTTGCAAATTCAACAAACTACAGTGCTATTAGGGGATTTGTTCAAACTATCACTTTTAATGGATAAATTCTTTTTTTTTTAAAAAGTAAATGAATAGTTTGATTATAATTTTGATGAAACGTATTTCTTTTGATATTTATTATTTGTGTCTTGTGAGCAAATACGATAAATTGTAACCAGAATGCATTTTATTTACACGTTGATACATACCAGTTTCTCCTTTGGGTCCTTGAGGTCCTGGTGTTCCTGAAAGTCAGAGATAATTAAAGGTCATCATTATTGTACTTTTAAAAGAAATTTTATTTTCAAGAACCCGACATTGGTATGAGTTAAAGTGTTTTAATGTGTACCAAGTTCGTCGTCTACTTTATATTTCTATAAAAACATTTATATGCGATATGCAAATACGTAAACAGCTATCAAAATATGGAATTAAACGGATGATTTGTCAGCAATTATTCAAAGGGTTTGTAATGATTAGAATGTTTACATATAATTGCAAGTATTTTGTTTAATCTCATTAAACTTAAATGTGTATTTGCAAGCATAACGGATACTGTGCAAACAGGGTGCAGTTGGCATAAACACGAAAGTTGATACATACCATCGGCTCCGTTTGATCCTAAAAGTTAGAGAAAATAGGATAGCATAAGTTCAATAATATAAAAAAATATCTTTTTTTTTTGTTATTATGGTTAGACTGGTATCATATTGTTCTTTTCTCTCAAAATTTCAGATAACTGTCTTCTTTTTATTCCTTTGTATTCGTAGGAATGGTATTGCTGATTGCGTGGGAAGGTGTGGACAACGGATTTTATTGGTCAAAGAAATTCACATTTGTCAACCTGGTATACAAAAGTTGGCAAACTCAAGAAATTAAAAATCCACAAAAATAAAATAAGACTTCAATTTACAAAAGTTTGTATGTGGCTTGAAAATTGAACAAAAAGTCCAAAACGTTATCAAAGAAATCAAAAAAATGATTTGTAAGCAACGTTAAAAAATGTTTGTAATAAAAACAATGTTAAAATATAATTGCAAGTGATTTGTTTAACCACATGAAAGTTATATGTGTATTTTTAAGAATGCATACCATTGGCTCCGTTTTGTCCGTCTGCGCCTGAAAGTAAGATAAGATATGCTAGTATAAGTACAATACATCAACATTATCTGTTTTAAAAATACATGACTTTTAGTTGTTAGTGTGCTTTGACAGGTATTATATTTTTCTTTAATCTCAACATTTCAGATAACTATCTTCTGTTGATTCATTTGTATTTGTAAGGATGCATGGCTGATTTTGTGGGAAAACGTGAACAACGAATTTTATAGTTCAAAGGAATACTCATTGTTAAAGGTTGCATAAGAACGTTGGTAAAACCACGAAATTAAATATCCACTAACATACAATAAGACTTCTATTATCAAAAGAGTGTACCCTTTAAAATCAGACGAATACGCAGTGTGCGTTGTTTGCAAATTCAACAAACTACAGTGCTATTAGGGGATTTGTTCAAACTATCACTTTTAATGGATAAATTCTTTTTTTTTTAAAAAGTAAATGAATAGTTTGATTATAATTTTGATGAAACGTATTTCTTTTGATATTTATTATTTGTGTCTTGTGAGCAAATACGATAAATTGTAACCAGAATGCATTTTATTTACACGTTGATACATACCAGTTTCTCCTTTGGGTCCTTGAGGTCCTGGTGTTCCTGAAAGTCAGAGATAATTAAAGGTCATCATTATTGTACTTTTAAAAGAAATTTTATTTTCAAGAACCCGACATTGGTATGAGTTAAAGTGTTTTAATGTGTACCAAGTTCGTCGTCTACTTTATATTTCTATAAAAACATTTATATGCGATATGCAAATACGTAAACAGCTATCAAAATATGGAATTAAACGGATGATTTGTCAGCAATTATTCAAAGGGTTTGTAATGATTAGAATGTTTACATATAATTGCAAGTATTTTGTTTAATCTCATTAAACTTAAATGTGTATTTGCAAGCATAACGGATACTGTGCAAACAGGGTGCAGTTGGCATAAACACGAAAGTTAATACATACCATCGGCTCCGTTTGATCCTAAAAGTTAGAGAAAATAGGATAGCATAAGTTCAATAATATAAAAAAATATCTTTTTATTTGTTATTATGGTTAGACTGGTATCATATTGTTCTTTTCTCTCAAAATTTCAGATAACTATCTTCTTTTTATTCCTTTGTATTCGTAGGAATGGTATTGCTGATTGCGTGGGAAGGTGTGGACAACGGATTTTATTGGTCAAAGAAATTCACATTTGTCAACCTGGTATACAAAAGTTGGCAAACTCAAGAAATTAAAAATCCACAAAAATAAAATAAGACTTCAATTTACAAAAGTTTGTATGTGGCTTGAAAATTGAACAAAAAGTCCAAAACGTTATCAAAGAAATCAAAAAAATGATTTGTAAGCAACGTTAAAAAATGTTTGTAATAAAAACAATGTTAAAATATAATTGCAAGTGATTTGTTTAACCACATGAAAGTTATATGTGTATTTTTAAGAATGCATACCATTGGCTCCGTTTTGTCCGTCTGCGCCTGAAAGTAAGATAAGATATGCTAGTATAAGTACAATACATCAACATTATCTGTTTTAAAAATACATGACTTTTAGTTGTTAGTGTGCTTTGACAGGTATTATATTTTTCTTTAATCTCAACATTTCAGATAACTATCTTCTGTTGATTCATTTGTATTTGTAAGGATGCATGGCTGATTTTGTGGGAAAACGTGAACAACGAATTTTATAGTTCAAAGGAATACTCATTGTTAAAGGTTGCATAAGAACGTTGGTAAAACCACGAAATTAAATATCCACTAACATACAATAAGACTTCTATTATCAAAAGAGTGTACCCTTTAAAATCAGACGAATACGCAGTGTGCGTTGTTTGCAAATTCAACAGACAAACTACAGTGCTATTAGGGGATTTGTTCAAACTATCACTTTTAATGGATAAATTCTTTTTTTTTTAAAAGTAAATGAATAGTTTGATTAAAATTTTGATGAAACGTATTTCTTTTGATATTTATTATTTGTGTCTTGTGAGCAAATACGATAAATTGTAACCAGAATGCATTTTATTTACACGTTGATACATACCAGTTTCTCCTTTGGGTCCTTGAGGTCCTGGTGTTCCTGAAAGTCAGAGATAATTAAAGGTCATCATTATTGTACTTTTAAAAGAAATTTTATTTTCAAGAACCCGACATTGGTATGAGTTAAAGTGTTTTAATGTGTACCAAGTTCGTCGTCTACTTTATATTTCTATAAAAACATTTATATGCGATATGCAAATACGTAAACAGCTATCAAAATATGGAATTAAACGGATGATTTGTCAGCAATTATTCAAAGGGTTTGTAATGATTAGAATGTTTACATATAATTGCAAGTATTTTGTTTAATCTCATTAAACTTAAATGTGTATTTGCAAGCATAACGGATACTGTGCAAACAGGGTGCAGTTGGCATAAACACGAAAGTTGATACATACCATCGGCTCCGTTTGATCCTAAAAGTTAGAGAAAATAGGATAGCATAAGTTCCATTATATAAAAAAAATATCTTTTTATTTGTTATTATGGTTAGACTGGTATCATATTGTTCTTTTCTCTCAAAATTTCAGATAACTATCTTCTTTTTATTCCTTTGTATTCGTAGGAATGGTATTGCTGATTGCGTGGGAAGGTGTGGACAACGGATTTTATTGGTCAAAGAAATTCACATTTGTCAACCTGGTATACAAAAGTTGGCAAACTCAAGAAATTAAAAATCCACAAAAATAAAATAAGACTTCAATTTACAAAAGTTTGTATGTGGCTTGAAAATTGAACAAAAAGTCCAAAACGTTATCAAAGAAATCAAAAAAATGATTTGTAAGCAACGTTAAAAAATGTTTGTAATAAAAACAATGTTAAAATATAATTGCAAGTGATTTGTTTAACCACATGAAAGTTATATGTGTATTTTTAAGAATGTATACCATTGGCTCCGTTTTGTCCGTCTGCGCCTGAAAGTAAGATAAGATATGCTAGTATAAGTACAATACATCAACATTATCTGTTTTAAAAATACATGACTTTTAGTTGTTAGTGTGCTTTGACAGGTATTATATTTTTCTTTAATCTCCACATTTCAGATAACTATCTTCTGTTGATTCATTTGTATTTGTAAGGATGCATGGCTGATTTTGTGGGAAAACGTGAACAACGAATTTTATAGTTCAAAGGAATACTCATTGTTAAAGGTTGCATAAGAACGTTGGTAAAACCACGAAATTAAATATCCACTAACATACAATAAGACTTCTATTATCAAAAGAGTGTACCCTTTAAAATCAGACGAATACGCAGTGTGCGTTGTTTGCAAATTCAACAGACAAACTACAGTGCTATTAGGGGATTTGTTCAAACTATCACTTTTAATGGATAAATTCTTTTTTTTTTAAAAAGTAAATGAATAGTTTGATTAAAATTTTGATGAAACGTATTTCTTTTGATATTTATTATTTGTGTCTTGTGAGCAAATACGATAAATTGTAACCAGAATGCATTTTATTTACACGTTGATACATACCAGTTTCTCCTTTGGGTCCTTGAGGTCCTGGTGTTCCTGAAAGTCAGAGATAATTAAAGGTCATCATTATTGTACTTTTAAAAGAAATTTTATTTTCAAGAACCCGACATTGGTATGAGTTAAAGTGTTTTAATGTGTACCAAGTTCGTCGTTTACTTTATATTTCTATAAAAACATTTATATGCGATATGCAAATACGTAAACAGCTATCCAAATATGGAATTAAACGGATGATTTGTCAGCAATTATTCAAAGGGTTTGTAATGATTAGAATGTTTACATATAATTGCAAGTATTTTGTTTAATCTCATTAAACTTAAATGTGTATTTGCAAGCATAACGGATACTGTGCAAACAGGGTGCAGTTGGCATAAACACGAAAGTTGATACATACCATCGGCTCCGTTTGATCCTAAAAGTTAGAGAAAATAGGATAGCATAAGTTCAATAATATAAAAAAATATCTTTTTTTTTTGTTATTATGGTTAGACTGGTATCATATTGTTCTTTTCTCTCAAAATTTCAGATAACTGTCTTCTTTTTATTCCTTTGTATTCGTAGGAATGGTATTGCTGATTGCGTGGGAAGGTGTGGACAACGGATTTTATTGGTCAAAGAAATTCACATTTGTCAACCTGGTATACAAAAGTTGGCAAACTCAAGAAATTAAAAATCCACAAAAATAAAATAAGACTTCAATTTACAAAAGTTTGTATGTGGCTTGAAAATTGAACAAAAAGTCCAAAACGTTATCAAAGAAATCAAAAAAATGATTTGTAAGCAACGTTAAAAAATGTTTGTAATAAAAACAATGTTAAAATATAATTGCAAGTGATTTGTTTAACAACATGAAAGTTATATGTGTATTTTTAAGAATGCATACCATTGGCTCCGTTTTGTCCGTCTGCGCCTGAAAGTAAGATAAGATATGCTAGTATAAGTACAATACATCAACATTATCTGTTTTAAAAATACATGACTTTTAGTTGTTAGTGTGCTTTGACAGGTATTATATTTTTCTTTAATCTCAACATTTCAGATAACTATCTTCTGTTGATTCATTTGTATTTGTAAGGATGCATGGCTGATTTTGTGGGAAAACGTGAACAACGAATTTTATAGTTCAAAGGAATACTCATTGTTAAAGGTTGCATAAGAACGTTGGTAAAACCACGAAATTAAATATCCACTAACATACAATAAGACTTCTATTATCAAAAGAGTGTACCCTTTAAAATCAGACGAATACGCAGTGTGCGTTGTTTGCAAATTCAACAGACAAACTACAGTGCTATTAGGGGATTTGTTCAAACTATCACTTTTAATGGATAAATTCTTTTTTTTTTAAAAAGTAAATGAATAGTTTGATTAAAATTTTGATGAAACGTATTTCTTTTTATATTTATTATTTGTGTCTTGTGAGCAAATACGATAAATTGTAACCAGAATGCATTTTATTTACACGTTGATACATACCAGTTTCTCCTTTGGGTCCTTGAGGTCCTGGTGTTCCTGAAAGTCAGAGATAATTAAAGGTCATCATTATTGTACTTTTAAAAGAAATTTTATTTTCAAGAACCCGACATTGGTATGAGTTAAAGTGTTTTAATGTGTACCAAGTTCGTCGTTTACTTTATATTTCTATAAAAACATTTATATGCGATATGCAAATACGTAAACAGCTATCCAAATATGGAATTAAACGGATGATTTGTCAGCAATTATTCAAAGGGTTTGTAATGATTAGAATGTTTACATATAATTGCAAGTATTTTGTTTAATCTCATTAAACTTAAATGTGTATTTGCAAGCATAACGGATACTGTGCAAACAGGGTGCAGTTGGCATAAACACGAAAGTTGATACATACCATCGGCTCCGTTTGATCCTAAAAGTTAGAGAAAATAGGATAGCATAAGTTCAATAATATAAAAAAATATCTTTTTTTTTTGTTATTATGGTTAGACTGCTATCATATTGTTCTTTTCTCTCAAAATTTCAGATAACTGTCTTCTTTTTATTCCTTTGTATTCGTAGGAATGGTATTGCTGATTGCGTGGGAAGGTGTGGACAACGGATTTTATTGGTCAAAGAAATTCACATTTGTCAACCTGGTATACAAAAGTTGGCAAACTCAAGAAATTAAAAATCCACAAAAATAAAATAAGACTTCAATTTACAAAAGTTTGTATGTGGCTTGAAAATTGAACAAAAAGTCCAAAACGTTATCAAAGAAATCAAAAAAATGATTTGTAAGCAACGTTAAAAAATGTTTGTAATAAAAACAATGTTAAAATATAATTGCAAGTGATTTGTTTAACCACATGAAAGTTATATGTGTATTTTTAAGAATGCATACCATTGGCTCCGTTTTGTCCGTCTGCGCCTGAAAGTAAGATAAGATATGCTAGTATAAGTACAATACATCAACATTATCTGTTTTAAAAATACATGACTTTTAGTTGTTAGTGTGCTTTGACAGGTATTATATTTTTCTTTAATCTCAACATTTCAGATAACTATCTTCTGTTGATTCATTTGTATTTGTAAGGATGCATGGCTGATTTTGTGGGAAAACGTGAACAACGAATTTTATAGTTCAAAGGAATACTCATTGTTAAAGGTTGCATAAGAACGTTGGTAAAACCACGAAATTAAATATCCACTAACATACAATAAGACTTCTATTATCAAAAGAGTGTACCCTTTAAAATCAGACGAATACGCAGTGTGCGTTGTTTGCAAATTCAACAAACTACAGTGCTATTAGGGGATTTGTTCAAACTATCACTTTTAATGGATAAATTCTTTTTTTTTTTAAAAGTAAATGAATAGTTTGATTATAATTTTGATGAAACGTATTTCTTTTGATATTTATTATTTGTGTCTTGTGAGCAAATACGATAAATTGTAACCAGAATGCATTTTATTTACACGTTGATACATACCAGTTTCTCCTTTGGGTCCTTGAGGTCCTGGTGTTCCTGAAAGTCAGAGATAATTAAAGGTCATCATTATTGTACTTTTAAAAGAAATTTTATTTTCAAGAACCCGACATTGGTATGAGTTAAAGTGTTTTAATGTGTACCAAGTTCGTCGTCTACTTTATATTTCTATAAAAACATTTATATGCGATATGCAAATACGTAAACAGCTATCAAAATATGGAATTAAACGGATGATTTGTCAGCAATTATTCAAAGGGTTTGTAATGATTAGAATGTTTACATAAAATTGCAAGTATTTTGTTTAATCTCATTAAACTTAAATGTGTATTTGCAAGCATAACGGATACTGTGCAAACAGGGTGCAGTTGGCATAAACACGAAAGTTGATACATACCATCGGCTCCGTTTGATCCTAAAAGTTAGAGAAAATAGGATAGCATAAGTTCAATAATATAAAAAAAATATCTTTTTATTTGTTATTATGGTTAGACTGGTATCATATTGTTCTTTTCTCTCAAAATTTCAGATAACTATCTTCTTTTTATTCCTTTGTATTCGTAGGAATGGTATTGCTGATTGCGTGGGAAGGTGTGGACAACGGATTTTATTGGTCAAAGAAATTCACATTTGTCAACCTGGTATACAAAAGTTGGCAAACTCAAGAAATTAAAAATCCACAAAAATAAAATAAGACTTCAATTTACAAAAGTTTGTATGTGGCTTGAAAATTGAACAAAAAGTCCAAAACGTTATCAAAGAAATCAAAAAAATGATTTGTAAGCAACGTTAAAAAATGTTTGTAATAAAAACAATGTTAAAATATAATTGCAAGTGATTTGTTTAACCACATGAAAGTTATGTGTGTATTTTTAAGAATGTATACCATTGGCTCCGTTTTGTCCGTCTGCGCCTGAAAGTAAGATAAGATATGCTAGTATAAGTACAATACATCAACATTATCTGTTTTAAAAATACATGACTTTTAGTTGTTAGTGTGCTTTGACAGGTATTATATTTTTCTTTAATCTCAACATTTCAGATAACTATCTTCTGTTGATTCATTTGTATTTGTAAGGATGCATGGCTGATTTTGTGGGAAAACGTGAACAACGAATTTTATAGTTCAAAGGAATACTCATTGTTAAAGGTTGCATAAGAACGTTGGTAAAACCACGAAATTAAATATCCACTAACATACAATAAGACTTCTATTATCAAAAGAGTGTACCCTTTAAAATCAGACGAATACGCAGTGTGCGTTGTTTGCAAATTCAACAGACAAACTACAGTGCTATTAGGGGATTTGTTCAAACTATCACTTTTAATGGATAAATTCTTTTTTTTTTTTAAAGTAAATGAATAGTTTGATTAAAATTTTGATGAAACGTATTTCTTTTGATATTTATTATTTGTGTCTTGTGAGCAAATACGATAAATTGTAACCAGAATGCATTTTATTTACACGTTGATACATACCAGTTTCTCCTTTGGGTCCTTGAGGTCCTGGTGTTCCTGAAAGTCAGAGATAATTAAAGGTCATCATTATTGTACTTTTAAAAGAAATTTTATTTTCAAGAACCCGACATTGGTATGAGTTAAAGTGTTTTAATGTGTACCAAGTTCGTCGTTTACTTTATATTTCTATAAAAACATTTATATGCGATATGCAAATACGTAAACAGCTATCCAAATATGGAATTAAACGGATGATTTGTCAGCAATTATTCAAAGGGTTTGTAATGATTAGAATGTTTACATATAATTGCAAGTATTTTGTTTAATCTCATTAAACTTAAATGTGTATTTGCAAGCATAACGGATACTGTGCAAACAGGGTGCAGTTGGCATAAACACGAAAGTTGATACATACCATCGGCTCCGTTTGATCCTAAAAGTTAGAGAAAATAGGATAGCATAAGTTCAATAATATAAAAAAATATCTTTTTTTTTTGTTATTATGGTTAGACTGCTATCATATTGTTCTTTTCTCTCAAAATTTCAGATAACTGTCTTCTTTTTATTCCTTTGTATTCGTAGGAATGGTATTGCTGATTGCGTGGGAAGGTGTGGACAACGGATTTTATTGGTCAAAGAAATTCACATTTGTCAACCTGGTATACAAAAGTTGGCAAACTCAAGAAATTAAAAATCCACAAAAATAAAATAAGACTTCAATTTACAAAAGTTTGTATGTGGCTTGAAAATTGAACAAAAAGTCCAAAACGTTATCAAAGAAATCAAAAAAATGATTTGTAAGCAACGTTAAAAAATGTTTGTAATAAAAACAATGTTAAAATATAATTGCAAGTGATTTGTTTAACCACATGAAAGTTATATGTGTATTTTTAAGAATGCATACCATTGGCTCCGTTTTGTCCGTCTGCGCCTGAAAGTAAGATAAGATATGCTAGTATAAGTACAATACATCAACATTATCTGTTTTAAAAATACATGACTTTTAGTTGTTAGTGTGCTTTGACAGGTATTATATTTTTCTTTAATCTCAACATTTCAGATAACTATCTTCTGTTGATTCATTTGTATTTGTAAGGATGCATGGCTGATTTTGTGGGAAAACGTGAACAACGAATTTTATAGTTCAAAGGAATACTCATTGTTAAAGGTTGCATAAGAACGTTGGTAAAACCACGAAATTAAATATCCACTAACATACAATAAGACTTCTATTATCAAAAGAGTGTACCCTTTAAAATCAGACGAATACGCAGTGTGCGTTGTTTGCAAATTCAACAGACAAACTACAGTGCTATTAGGGGATTTGTTCAAACTATCACTTTTAATGGATAAATTCTTTTTTTTTTAAAAAGTAAATGAATAGTTTGATTAAAATTTTGATGAAACGTATTTCTTTTGATATTTATTATTTGTGTCTTGTGAGCAAATACGATAAATTGTAACCAGAATGCATTTTATTTACACGTTGATACATACCAGTTTCTCCTTTGGGTCCTTGAGGTCCTGGTGTTCCTGAAAGTCAGAGATAATTAAAGGTCATCATTATTGTACTTTTAAAAGAAATTTTATTTTCAAGAACCCGACATTGGTATGAGTTAAAGTGTTTTAATGTGTACCAAGTTCGTCGTTTACTTTATATTTCTATAAAAACATTTATATGCGATATGCAAATACGTAAACAGCTATCCAAATATGGAATTAAACGGATGATTTGTCAGCAATTATTCAAAGGGTTTGTAATGATTAGAATGTTTACATATAATTGCAAGTATTTTGTTTAATCTCATTAAACTTAAATGTGTATTTGCAAGCATAACGGATACTGTGCAAACAGGGTGCAGTTGGCATAAACACGAAAGTTGATACATACCATCGGCTCCGTTTGATCCTAAAAGTTAGAGAAAATAGGATAGCATAAGTTCAATAATATAAAAAAATATCTTTTTTTTTTGTTATTATGGTTAGACTGCTATCATATTGTTCTTTTCTCTCAAAATTTCAGATAACTGTCTTCTTTTTATTCCTTTGTATTCGTAGGAATGGTATTGCTGATTGCGTGGGAAGGTGTGGACAACGGATTTTATTGGTCAAAGAAATTCACATTTGTCAACCTGGTATACAAAAGTTGGCAAACTCAAGAAATTAAAAATCCACAAAAATAAAATAAGACTTCAATTTACAAAAGTTTGTATGTGGCTTGAAAATTGAACAAAAAGTCCAAAACGTTATCAAAGAAATCAAAAAAATGATTTGTAAGCAACGTTAAAAAATGTTTGTAATAAAAACAATGTTAAAATATAATTGCAAGTGATTTGTTTAACCACATGAAAGTTATATGTGTATTTTTAAGAATGCATACCATTGGCTCCGTTTTGTCCGTCTGCGCCTGAAAGTAAGATAAGATATGCTAGTATAAGTACAATACATCAACATTATCTGTTTTAAAAATACATGACTTTTAGTTGTTAGTGTGCTTTGACAGGTATTATATTTTTCTTTAATCTCAACATTTCAGATAACTATCTTCTGTTGATTCATTTGTATTTGTAAGGATGCATGGCTGATTTTGTGGGAAAACGTGAACAACGAATTTTATAGTTCAAAGGAATACTCATTGTTAAAGGTTGCATAAGAACGTTGGTAAAACCACGAAATTAAATATCCACTAACATACAATAAGACTTCTATTATCAAAAGAGTGTACCCTTTAAAATCAGACGAATACGCAGTGTGCGTTGTTTGCAAATTCAACAGACAAACTACAGTGCTATTAGGGGATTTGTTCAAACTATCACTTTTAATGGATAAATTCTTTTTTTTTTAAAAAGTAAATGAATAGTTTGATTAAAATTTTGATGAAACGTATTTCTTTTGATATTTATTATTTGTGTCTTGTGAGCAAATACGATAAATTGTAACCAGAATGCATTTTATTTACACGTTGATACATACCAGTTTCTCCTTTGGGTCCTTGAGGTCCTGGTGTTCCTGAAAGTCAGAGATAATTAAAGGTCATCATTATTGTACTTTTAAAAGAAATTTTATTTTCAAGAACCCGACATTGGTATGAGTTAAAGTGTTTTAATGTGTACCAAGTTCGTCGTTTACTTTATATTTCTATAAAAACATTTATATGCGATATGCAAATACGTAAACAGCTATCCAAATATGGAATTAAACGGATGATTTGTCAGCAATTATTCAAAGGGTTTGTAATGATTAGAATGTTTACATATAATTGCAAGTATTTTGTTTAATCTCATTAAACTTAAATGTGTATTTGCAAGCATAACGGATACTGTGCAAACAGGGTGCAGTTGGCATAAACACGAAAGTTGATACATACCATCGGCTCCGTTTGATCCTAAAAGTTAGAGAAAATAGGATAGCATAAGTTCAATAATATAAAAAAATATCTTTTTTTTTTGTTATTATGGTTAGACTGGTATCATATTGTTCTTTTCTCTCAAAATTTCAGATAACTGTCTTCTTTTTATTCCTTTGTATTCGTAGGAATGGTATTGCTGATTGCGTGGGAAGGTGTGGACAACGGATTTTATTGGTCAAAGAAATCCACATTTGTCAACATGGTATACAAAAGTTGGCAAACTCAAGAAATTAAAAATCCACAAAAATAAAATAAGACTTCAATTTACAAAAGTTTGTATGTGGCTTGAAAATGGAACAAAAAGTCCAAAACGTTATCAAAGAAATCAAAAAAATGATTTGTAAGCAACGTTAAAAAATGTTTGTAATAAAAACAATGTTAAAATATAATTGCAAGTGATTTGTTTAACCACATGAAAGTTATATGTGTATTTTTAAGAATGCATACCATTGGCTCCGTTTTGTCCGTCTGCGCCTGAAAGTAAGATAAGATATGCTAGTATAAGTACAATACATCAACATTATCTGTTTTAAAAATACATGACTTTTAGTTGTTAGTGTGCTTTGACAGGTATTATATTTTTCTTTAATCTCAACATTTCAGATAACTATCTTCTGTTGATTCATTTGTATTTGTAAGGATGCATGGCTGATTTTGTGGGAAAACGTGAACAACGAATTTTATAGTTCAAAGGAATACTCATTGTTAAAGGTTGCATAAGAACGTTGGTAAAACCACGAAATTAAATATCCACTAACATACAATAAGACTTCTATTATCAAAAGAGTGTACCCTTTAAAATCAGACGAATACGCAGTGTGCGTTGTTTGCAAATTCAACAAACTACAGTGCTATTAGGGGATTTGTTCAAACTATCACTTTTAATGGATAAATTCTTTTTTTTTAAAAAGTAAATGAATAGTTTGATTATAATTTTGATGAAACGTATTTCTTTTGATATTTATTATTTGTGTCTTGTGAGCAAATACGATAAATTGTAACCAGAATGCATTTTATTTACACGTTGATACATACCAGTTTCTCCTTTGGGTCCTTGAGGTCCTGGTGTTCCTGAAAGTCAGAGATAATTAAAGGTCATCATTATTGTACTTTTAAAAGAAATTTTATTTTCAAGAACCCGACATTGGTATGAGTTAAAGTGTTTTAATGTGTACCAAGTTCGTCGTCTACTTTATATTTCTATAAAAACATTTATATGCGATATGCAAATACGTAAACAGCTATCAAAATATGGAATTAAACGGATGATTTGTCAGCAATTATTCAAAGGGTTTGTAATGATTAGAATGTTTACATATAATTGCAAGTATTTTGTTTAATCTCATTAAACTTAAATGTGTATTTGCAAGCATAACGGATACTGTGCAAACAGGGTGCAGTTGGCATAAACACGAAAGTTGATACATACCATCGGCTCCGTTTGATCCTAAAAGTTAGAGAAAATAGGATAGCATAAGTTCAATAATATAAAAAAAAATATCTTTTTATTTGTTATTATGGTTAGACTGGTATCATATTGTTCTTTTCTCTCAAAATTTCAGATAACTATCTTCTTTTTATTCCTTTGTATTCGTAGGAATGGTATTGCTGATTGCGTGGGAAGGTGTGGACAACGGATTTTATTGGTCAAAGAAATTCACATTTGTCAACCTGGTATACAAAAGTTGGCAAACTCAAGAAATTAAAAATCCACAAAAATAAAATAAGACTTCAATTTACAAAAGTTTGTATGTGGCTTGAAAATTTAACAAAAAGTCCAAAACGTTATCAAAGAAATCAAAAAAATGATTTGTAAGCAACGTTAAAAAATGTTTGTAATAAAAACAATGTTAAAATATAATTGCAAGTGATTTGTTTAACCACATGAAAGTTATATGTGTATTTTTAAGAATGTATACCATTGGCTCCGTTTTGTCCGTCTGCGCCTGAAAGTAAGATAAGATATGCTAGTATAAGTACAATACATCAACATTATCTGTTTTAAAAATACATGACTTTTAGTTGTTAGTGTGCTTTGACAGGTATTATATTTTTCTTTAATCTCAACATTTCAGATAACTATCTTCTGTTGATTCATTTGTATTTGTAAGGATGCATGGCTGATTTTGTGGGAAAACGTGAACAACGAATTTTATAGTTCAAAGGAATACTCATTGTTAAAGGTTGCATAAGAACGTTGGTAAAACCACGAAATTAAATATCCACTAACATACAATAAGACTTCTATTATCAAAAGAGTGTACCCTTTAAAATCAGACGAATACGCAGTGTGCGTTGTTTGCAAATTCAACAGACAAACTACAGTGCTATTAGGGGATTTGTTCAAACTATCACTTTTAATGGATAAATTCTTTTTTTTTTAAAAAGTAAATGAATAGTTTGATTAAAATTTTGATGAAACGTATTTCTTTTGATATTTATTATTTGTGTCTTGTGAGCAAATACGATAAATTGTAACCAGAATGCATTTTATTTACACGTTGATACATACCAGTTTCTCCTTTGGGTCCTTGAGGTCCTGGTGTTCCTGAAAGTCAGAGATAATTAAAGGTCATCATTATTGTACTTTTAAAAGAAATTTTATTTTCAAGAACCCGACATTGGTATGAGTTAAAGTGTTTTAATGTGTACCAAGTTCGTCGTTTACTTTATATTTCTATAAAAACATTTATATGCGATATGCAAATACGTAAACAGCTATCCAAATATGGAATTAAACGGATGATTTGTCAGCAATTATTCAAAGGGTTTGTAATGATTAGAATGTTTACATATAATTGCAAGTATTTTGTTTAATCTCATTAAACTTAAATGTGTATTTGCAAGCATAACGGATACTGTGCAAACAGGGTGCAGTTGGCATAAACACGAAAGTTGATACATACCATCGGCTCCGTTTGATCCTAAAAGTTAGAGAAAATAGGATAGCATAAGTTCAATAATATAAAAAAATATCTTTTTTTTTGGTTATTATGGTTAGACTGCTATCATATTGTTCTTTTCTCTCAAAATTTCAGATAACTGTCTTCTTTTTATTCCTTTGTATTCGTAGGAATGGTATTGCTGATTGCGTGGGAAGGTGTGGACAACGGATTTTATTGGTCAAAGAAATTCACATTTGTCAACCTGGTATACAAAAGTTGGCAAACTCAAGAAATTAAAAATCCACAAAAATAAAATAAGACTTCAATTTACAAAAGTTTGTATGTGGCTTGAAAATTGAACAAAAAGTCCAAAACGTTATCAAAGAAATCAAAAAAATGATTTGTAAGCAACGTTAAAAAATGTTTGTAATAAAAACAATGTTAAAATATAATTGCAAGTGATTTGTTTAACCACATGAAAGTTATATGTGTATTTTTAAGAATGCATACCATTGGCTCCGTTTTGTCCGTCTGCGCCTGAAAGTAAGATAAGATATGCTAGTATAAGTACAATACATCAACATTATCTGTTTTAAAAATACATGACTTTTAGTTGTTAGTGTGCTTTGACAGGTATTATATTTTTCTTTAATCTCAACATTTCAGATAACTATCTTCTGTTGATTCATTTGTATTTGTAAGGATGCATGGCTGATTTTGTGGGAAAACGTGAACAACGAATTTTATAGTTCAAAGGAATACTCATTGTTAAAGGTTGCATAAGAACGTTGGTAAAACCACGAAATTAAATATCCACTAACATACAATAAGACTTCTATTATCAAAAGAGTGTACCCTTTAAAATCAGACGAATACGCAGTGTGCGTTGTTTGCAAATTCAACAGACAAACTACAGTGCTATTAGGGGATTTGTTCAAACTATCACTTTTAATGGATAAATTCTTTTTTTTTTAAAAAGTAAATGAATAGTTTGATTAAAATTTTGATGAAACGTATTTCTTTTGATATTTATTATTTGTGTCTTGTGAGCAAATACGATAAATTGTAACCAGAATGCATTTTATTTACACGTTGATACATACCAGTTTCTCCTTTGGGTCCTTGAGGTCCTGGTGTTCCTGAAAGTCAGAGATAATTAAAGGTCATCATTATTGTACTTTTAAAAGAAATTTTATTTTCAAGAACCCGACATTGGTATGAGTTAAAGTGTTTTAATGTGTACCAAGTTCGTCGTTTACTTTATATTTCTATAAAAACATTTATATGCGATATGCAAATACGTAAACAGCTATCCAAATATGGAATTAAACGGATGATTTGTCAGCAATTATTCAAAGGGTTTGTAATGATTAGAATGTTTACATATAATTGCAAGTATTTTGTTTAATCTCATTAAACTTAAATGTGTATTTGCAAGCATAACGGATACTGTGCAAACAGGGTGCAGTTGGCATAAACACGAAAGTTGATACATACCATCGGCTCCGTTTGATCCTAAAAGTTAGAGAAAATAGGATAGCATAAGTTCAATAATATAAAAAAATATCTTTTTTTTTTGTTATTATGGTTAGACTGGTATCATATTGTTCTTTTCTCTCAAAATTTCAGATAACTGTCTTCTTTTTATTCCTTTGTATTCGTAGGAATGGTATTGCTGATTGCGTGGGAAGGTGTGGACAACGGATTTTATTGGTCAAAGAAATTCACATTTGTCAACCTGGTATACAAAAGTTGGCAAACTCAAGAAATTAAAAATCCACAAAAATAAAATAAGACTTCAATTTACAAAAGTTTGTATGTGGCTTGAAAATTGAACAAAAAGTCCAAAACGTTATCAAAGAAATCAAAAAAATGATTTGTAAGCAACGTTAAAAAATGTTTGTAATAAAAACAATGTTAAAATATAATTGCAAGTGATTTGTTTAACCACATGAAAGTTATATGTGTATTTTTAAGAATGCATACCATTGGCTCCGTTTTGTCCGTCTGCGCCTGAAAGTAAGATAAGATATGCTAGTATAAGTACAATACATCAACATTATCTGTTTTAAAAATACATGACTTTTAGTTGTTAGTGTGCTTTGACAGGTATTATATTTTTCTTTAATCTCAACATTTCAGATAACTATCTTCTGTTGATTCATTTGTATTTGTAAGGATGCATGGCTGATTTTGTGGGAAAACGTGAACAACGAATTTTATAGTTCAAAGGAATACTCATTGTTAAAGGTTGCATAAGAACGTTGGTAAAACCACGAAATTAAATATCCACTAACATACAATAAGACTTCTATTATCAAAAGAGTGTACCCTTTAAAATCAGACGAATACGCAGTGTGCGTTGTTTGCAAATTCAACAGACAAACTACAGTGCTATTAGGGGATTTGTTCAAACTATCACTTTTAATGGATAAATTCTTTTTTTTTTAAAAAGTAAATGAATAGTTTGATTAAAATTTTGATGAAACGTATTTCTTTTGATATTTATTATTTGTGTCTTGTGAGCAAATACGATAAATTGTAACCAGAATGCATTTTATTTACACGTTGATACATACCAGTTTCTCCTTTGGGTCCTTGAGGTCCTGGTGTTCCTGAAAGTCAGAGATAATTAAAGGTCATCATTATTGTACTTTTAAAAGAAATTTTATTTTCAAGAACCCGACATTGGTATGAGTTAAAGTGTTTTAATGTGTACCAAGTTCGTCGTTTACTTTATATTTCTATAAAAACATTTATATGCGATATGCAAATACGTAAACAGCTATCCAAATATGGAATTAAACGGATGATTTGTCAGCAATTATTCAAAGGGTTTGTAATGATTAGAATGTTTACATATAATTGCAAGTATTTTGTTTAATCTCATTAAACTTAAATGTGTATTTGCAAGCATAACGGATACTGTGCAAACAGGGTGCAGTTGGCATAAACACGAAAGTTGATACATACCATCGGCTCCGTTTGATCCTAAAAGTTAGAGAAAATAGGATAGCATAAGTTCAATAATATAAAAAAATATCTTTTTTTTTTGTTATTATGGTTAGACTGGTATCATATTGTTCTTTTCTCTCAAAATTTCAGATAACTGTCTTCTTTTTATTCCTTTGTATTCGTAGGAATGGTATTGCTGATTGCGTGGGAAGGTGTGGACAACGGATTTTATTGGTCAAAGAAATTCACATTTGTCAACCTGGTATACAAAAGTTGGCAAACTCAAGAAATTAAAAATCCACAAAAATAAAATAAGACTTCAATTTACAAAAGTTTGTATGTGGCTTGAAAATTGAACAAAAAGTCCAAAACGTTATCAAAGAAATCAAAAAAATGATTTGTAAGCAACGTTAAAAAATGTTTGTAATAAAAACAATGTTAAAATATAATTGCAAGTGATTTGTTTAACCACATGAAAGTTATATGTGTATTTTTAAGAATGCATACCATTGGCTCCGTTTTGTCCGTCTGCGCCTGAAAGTAAGATAAGATATGCTAGTATAAGTACAATACATCAACATTATCTGTTTTAAAAATACATGACTTTTAGTTGTTAGTGTGCTTTGACAGGTATTATATTTTTCTTTAATCTCAACATTTCAGATAACTATCTTCTGTTGATTCATTTGTATTTGTAAGGATGCATGGCTGATTTTGTGGGAAAACGTGAACAACGAATTTTATAGTTCAAAGGAATACTCATTGTTAAAGGTTGCATAAGAACGTTGGTAAAACCACGAAATTAAATATCCACTAACATACAATAAGACTTCTATTATCAAAAGAGTGTACCCTTTAAAATCAGACGAATACGCAGTGTGCGTTGTTTGCAAATTCAACAGACAAACTACAGTGCTATTAGGGGATTTGTTCAAACTATCACTTTTAATGGATAAATTCTTTTTTTTTTCAAAAGTAAATGAATAGTTTGATTAAAATTTTGATGAAACGTATTTCTTTTGATATTTATTATTTGTGTCTTGTGAGCAAATACGATAAATTGTAACCAGAATGCATTTTATTTACACGTTGATACATACCAGTTTCTCCTTTGGGTCCTTGAGGTCCTGGTGTTCCTGAAAGTCAGAGATAATTAAAGGTCATCATTATTGTACTTTTAAAAGAAATTTTATTTTCAAGAACCCGACATTGGTATGAGTTAAAGTGTTTTAATGTGTACCAAGTTCGTCGTTTACTTTATATTTCTATAAAAACATTTATATGCGATATGCAAATACGTAAACAGCTATCCAAATATGGAATTAAACGGATGATTTGTCAGCAATTATTCAAAGGGTTTGTAATGATTAGAATGTTTACATATAATTGCAAGTATTTTGTTTAATCTCATTAAACTTAAATGTGTATTTGCAAGCATAACGGATACTGTGCAAACAGGGTGCAGTTGGCATAAACACGAAAGTTGATACATACCATCGGCTCCGTTTGATCCTAAAAGTTAGAGAAAATAGGATAGCATAAGTTCAATAATATAAAAAAATATCTTTTTTTTTTGTTATTATGGTTAGACTGGTATCATATTGTTCTTTTCTCTCAAAATTTCAGATAACTGTCTTCTTTTTATTCCTTTGTATTCGTAGGAATGGTATTGCTGATTGCGTGGGAAGGTGTGGACAACGGATTTTATTGGTCAAAGAAATCCACATTTGTCAACATGGTATACAAAAGTTGGCAAACTCAAGAAATTAAAAATCCACAAAAATAAAATAAGACTTCAATTTACAAAAGTTTGTATGTGGCTTGAAAATGGAACAAAAAGTCCAAAACGTTATCAAAGAAATCAAAAAAATGATTTGTAAGCAACGTTAAAAAATGTTTGTAATAAAAACAATGTTAAAATATAATTGCAAGTGATTTGTTTAACCACATGAAAGTTATATGTGTATTTTTAAGAATGCATACCATTGGCTCCGTTTTGTCCGTCTGCGCCTGAAAGTAAGATAAGATATGCTAGTATAAGTACAATACATCAACATTATCTGTTTTAAAAATACATGACTTTTAGTTGTTAGTGTGCTTTGACAGGTATTATATTTTTCTTTAATCTCAACATTTCAGATAACTATCTTCTGTTGATTCATTTGTATTTGTAAGGATGCATGGCTGATTTTGTGGGAAAACGTGAACAACGAATTTTATAGTTCAAAGGAATACTCATTGTTAAAGGTTGCATAAGAACGTTGGTAAAACCACGAAATTAAATATCCACTAACATACAATAAGACTTCTATTATCAAAAGAGTGTACCCTTTAAAATCAGACGAATACGCAGTGTGCGTTGTTTGCAAATTCAACAAACTACAGTGCTATTAGGGGATTTGTTCAAACTATCACTTTTAATGGATAAATTCTTTTTTTTTAAAAAGTAAATGAATAGTTTGATTATAATTTTGATGAAACGTATTTCTTTTGATATTTATTATTTGTGTCTTGTGAGCAAATACGATAAATTGTAACCAGAATGCATTTTATTTACACGTTGATACATACCAGTTTCTCCTTTGGGTCCTTGAGGTCCTGGTGTTCCTGAAAGTCAGAGATAATTAAAGGTCATCATTATTGTACTTTTAAAAGAAATTTTATTTTCAAGAACCCGACATTGGTATGAGTTAAAGTGTTTTAATGTGTACCAAGTTCGTCGTCTACTTTATATTTCTATAAAAACATTTATATGCGATATGCAAATACGTAAACAGCTATCAAAATATGGAATTAAACGGATGATTTGTCAGCAATTATTCAAAGGGTTTGTAATGATTAGAATGTTTACATATAATTGCAAGTATTTTGTTTAATCTCATTAAACTTAAATGTGTATTTGCAAGCATAACGGATACTGTGCAAACAGGGTGCAGTTGGCATAAACACGAAAGTTGATACATACCATCGGCTCCGTTTGATCCTAAAAGTTAGAGAAAATAGGATAGCATAAGTTCAATAATATAAAAAAAAAAATCTTTTTATTTGTTATTATGGTTAGACTGGTATCATATTGTTCTTTTCTCTCAAAATTTCAGATAACTATCTTCTTTTTATTCCTTTGTATTCGTAGGAATGGTATTGCTGATTGCGTGGGAAGGTGTGGACAACGGATTTTATTGGTCAAAGAAATTCACATTTGTCAACCTGGTATACAAAAGTTGGCAAACTCAAGAAATTAAAAATCCACAAAAATAAAATAAGACTTCAATTTACAAAAGTTTGTATGTGGCTTGAAAATTGAACAAAAAGTCCAAAACGTTATCAAAGAAATCAAAAAAATGATTTGTAAGCAACGTTAAAAAATGTTTGTAATAAAAACAATGTTAAAATATAATTGCAAGTGATTTGTTTAACCACATGAAAGTTATATGTGTATTTTTAAGAATGTATACCATTGGCTCCGTTTTGTCCGTCTGCGCCTGAAAGTAAGATAAGATATGCTAGTATAAGTACAATACATCAACATTATCTGTTTTAAAAATACATGACTTTTAGTTGTTAGTGTGCTTTGACAGGTATTATATTTTTCTTTAATCTCAACATTTCAGATAACTATCTTCTGTTGATTCATTTGTATTTGTAAGGATGCATGGCTGATTTTGTGGGAAAACGTGAACAACGAATTTTATAGTTCAAAGGAATACTCATTGTTAAAGGTTGCATAAGAACGTTGGTAAAACCACGAAATTAAATATCCACTAACATACAATAAGACTTCTATTATCAAAAGAGTGTACCCTTTAAAATCAGACGAATACGCAGTGTGCGTTGTTTGCAAATTCAACAGACAAACTACAGTGCTATTAGGGGATTTGTTCAAACTATCACTTTTAATGGATAAATTCTTTTTTTTTTAAAAAGTAAATGAATAGTTTGATTAAAATTTTGATGAAACGTATTTCTTTTGATATTTATTATTTGTGTCTTGTGAGCAAATACGATAAATTGTAACCAGAATGCATTTTATTTACACGTTGATACATACCAGTTTCTCCTTTGGGTCCTTGAGGTCCTGGTGTTCCTGAAAGTCAGAGATAATTAAAGGTCATCATTATTGTACTTTTAAAAGAAATTTTATTTTCAAGAACCCGACATTGGTATGAGTTAAAGTGTTTTAATGTGTACCAAGTTCGTCGTTTACTTTATATTTCTATAAAAACATTTATATGCGATATGCAAATACGTAAACAGCTATCCAAATATGGAATTAAACGGATGATTTGTCAGCAATTATTCAAAGGGTTTGTAATGATTAGAATGTTTACATATAATTGCAAGTATTTTGTTTAATCTCATTAAACTTAAATGTGTATTTGCAAGCATAACGGATACTGTGCAAACAGGGTGCAGTTGGCATAAACACGAAAGTTGATACATACCATCGGCTCCGTTTGATCCTAAAAGTTAGAGAAAATAGGATAGCATAAGTTCAATAATATAAAAAAATATCTTTTTTTTTTGTTATTATGGTTAGACTGGTATCATATTGTTCTTTTCTCTCAAAATTTCAGATAACTGTCTTCTTTTTATTCCTTTGTATTCGTAGGAATGGTATTGCTGATTGCGTGGGAAGGTGTGGACAACGGATTTTATTGGTCAAAGAAATTCACATTTGTCAACCTGGTATACAAAAGTTGGCAAACTCAAGAAATTAAAAATCCACAAAAATAAAATAAGACTTCAATTTACAAAAGTTTGTATGTGGCTTGAAAATTGAACAAAAAGTCCAAAACGTTATCAAAGAAATCAAAAAAATGATTTGTAAGCAACGTTAAAAAATGTTTGTAATAAAAACAATGTTAAAATATAATTGCAAGTGATTTGTTTAACCACATGAAAGTTATATGTGTATTTTTAAGAATGCATACCATTGGCTCCGTTTTGTCCGTCTGCGCCTGAAAGTAAGATAAGATATGCTAGTATAAGTACAATACATCAACATTATCTGTTTTAAAAATACATGACTTTTAGTTGTTAGTGTGCTTTGACAGGTATTATATTTTTCTTTAATCTCAACATTTCAGATAACTATCTTCTGTTGATTCATTTGTATTTGTAAGGATGCATGGCTGATTTTGTGGGAAAACGTGAACAACGAATTTTATAGTTCAAAGGAATACTCATTGTTAAAGGTTGCATAAGAACGTTGGTAAAACCACGAAATTAAATATCCACTAACATACAATAAGACTTCTATTATCAAAAGAGTGTACCCTTTAAAATCAGACGAATACGCAGTGTGCGTTGTTTGCAAATTCAACAGACAAACTACAGTGCTATTAGGGGATTTGTTCAAACTATCACTTTTAATGGATAAATTCTTTTTTTTTTAAAAAGTAAATGAATAGTTTGATTAAAATTTTGATGAAACGTATTTCTTTTGATATTTATTATTTGTGTCTTGTGAGCAAATACGATAAATTGTAACCAGAATGCATTTTATTTACACGTTGATACATACCAGTTTCTCCTTTGGGTCCTTGAGGTCCTGGTGTTCCTGAAAGTCAGAGATAATTAAAGGTCATCATTATTGTACTTTTAAAAGAAATTTTATTTTCAAGAACCCGACATTGGTATGAGTTAAAGTGTTTTAATGTGTACCAAGTTCGTCGTTTACTTTATATTTCTATAAAAACATTTATATGCGATATGCAAATACGTAAACAGCTATCCAAATATGGAATTAAACGGATGATTTGTCAGCAATTATTCAAAGGGTTTGTAATGATTAGAATGTTTACATATAATTGCAAGTATTTTGTTTAATCTCATTAAACTTAAATGTGTATTTGCAAGCATAACGGATACTGTGCAAACAGGGTGCAGTTGGCATAAACACGAAAGTTGATACATACCATCGGCTCCGTTTGATCCTAAAAGTTAGAGAAAATAGGATAGCATAAGTTCAATAATATAAAAAAATATCTTTTTTTTTGTTATTATGGTTAGACTAGTATCATATTGTTCTTTTCTCTCAAAATTTCAGATAACTGTCTTCTTTTTATTCCTTTGTATTCGTAGGAATGGTATTGCTGATTGCGTGGGAAGGTGTGGACAACGGATTTTATTGGTCAAAGAAATTCACATTTGTCAACCTGGTATACAAAAGTTGGCAAACTCAAGAAATTAAAAATCCACAAAAATAAAATAAGACTTCAATTTACAAAAGTTTGTATGTGGCTTGAAAATTGAACAAAAAGTCCAAAACGTTATCAAAGAAATCAAAAAAATGATTTGTAAGCAACGTTAAAAAATGTTTGTAATAAAAACAATGTTAAAATATAATTGCAAGTGATTTGTTTAACCACATGAAAGTTATATGTGTATTTTTAAGAATGCATACCATTGGCTCCGTTTTGTCCGTCTGCGCCTGAAAGTAAGATAAGATATGCTAGTATAAGTACAATACATCAACATTATCTGTTTTAAAAATACATGACTTTTAGTTGTTAGTGTGCTTTGACAGGTATTATATTTTTCTTTAATCTCAACATTTCAGATAACTATCTTCTGTTGATTCATTTGTATTTGTAAGGATGCATGGCTGATTTTGTGGGAAAACGTGAACAACGAATTTTATAGTTCAAAGGAATACTCATTGTTAAAGGTTGCATAAGAACGTTGGTAAAACCACGAAATTAAATATCCACTAACATACAATAAGACTTCTATTATCAAAAGAGTGTACCCTTTAAAATCAGACGAATACGCAGTGTGCGTTGTTTGCAAATTCAACAAACTACAGTGCTATTAGGGGATTTGTTCAAACTATCACTTTTAATGGATAAATTCTTTTTTTTTTAAAAAGTAAATGAATAGTTTGATTAAAATTTTGATGAAACGTATTTCTTTTGATATTTATTATTTGTGTCTTGTGAGCAAATACGATAAATTGTAACCAGAATGCATTTTATTTACACGTTGAAACATACCAGTTTCTCCTTTGGGTCCTTGAGGTCCTGGTGTTCCTGAAAGTCAGAGATAATTAAAGGTCATCATTATTGTACTTTTAAAAGAAATTTTATTTTCAAGAACCCGACATTGGTATGAGTTAAAGTGTTTTAATGTGTACCAAGTTCGTCGTTTACTTTATATTTCTATAAAAACATTTATATGCGATATGCAAATACGTAAACAGCTATCCAAATATGGAATTAAACGGATGATTTGTCAGCAATTATTCAAAGGGTTTGTAATGATTAGAATGTTTACATATAATTGCAAGTATTTTGTTTAATCTCATTAAACTTAAATGTGTATTTGCAAGCATAACGGATACTGTGCAAACAGGGTGCAGTTGGCATAAACACGAAAGTTGATACATACCATCGGCTCCGTTTGATCCTAAAAGTTAGAGAAAATAGGATAGCATAAGTTCAATAATATAAAAAAATATCTTTTTTTTTTGTTATTATGGTTAGACTGGTATCATATTGTTCTTTTCTCTCAAAATTTCAGATAACTGTCTTCTTTTTATTCCTTTGTATTCGTAGGAATGGTATTGCTGATTGCGTGGGAAGGTGTGGACAACGGATTTTATTGGTCAAAGAAATTCACATTTGTCAACCTGGTATACAAAAGTTGGCAAACTCAAGAAATTAAAAATCCACAAAAATAAAATAAGACTTCAATTTACAAAAGTTTGTATGTGGCTTGAAAATTGAACAAAAAGTCCAAAACGTTATCAAAGAAATCAAAAAGATGATTTGTAAGCAACGTTTAAAAACGTTTGTAATAATAACAATGTTAAAATAAAATTGAAAGTGATTTGTTCAACCACCTAAAAGTTATATGTGTATCATATTTTTCTTTAATCTCAAAATTACAGATTTTATTGCTCAAAGAAATTAACTTTTTTTATTTTGTATATGAACGTTGGCAAACACAAAACATTAGATATTCACTTTTATCCTGCAATTGGGTGCTCTACTATACAGATACAGTTCTTCATATATCGCTATGCTGTATCTTTATACTATACAGATATCGCTTTATAGCTCCGCCCACTGCCGGACTGAGTTTTGCCTAAAACTGCGTGACCTCAGAATGTGTATTGCAACTCGCATTTTAATAACGTATAAGTTGCGAATTAACGATTACTTTTATACGTTCTGTTTGTTTGAAAAATTTCTTTTTGACAATAATAATCACACACATTTTCTGATAACATACACACATTAACAGCAGTCTTCTCTACGATGACAACTATCATTTCAAACCTTGAATGCGTATGATTGTGTAACAAAAATTAACCATGTCAATTTTAGCATGCATGTTTAGGAGAATGTCGATTATGAAGCGTAGGACAACTCGCACACTCCTGTTTCAAATTGGACAATGTTTTGTTATTTGTTTTTACTGTTGAAATTAGTTGTTACGTTAAAATAGATTATTATTCACCTTGAGCGATGTAATATTGTTGACCATTCGATATTCTTATTTTGCGAACCGTCCTCAGCTGAATGTGTGATTACTGTATCGTATTACTACATGGGCCTCAAGGGATTTCAAATTGAAAATAAATGCAAAACATGCGTTTTGTGTCTTTCAAAACAAATAATATACAGAAATAATTGCAGGATAAAGACAATAACTGTTTGGTGTCTTTAAATATCAGCTGTATTTGTACTCGGCTCGAAATAGGTGTAATAGCTCGCTAAAAGCTCGCATACACCTTGTTTCCTCGTACAAAATACAGCTGATATTTAAAGACACTAAACAGTTATTGTCTGTAAATACTAAAACACTTCAATTATCGAAAGAGTGTACCCTTGAAAAAACGACGAATCCGCAGTGGACAAATACGATAAATTGTAACTAGAATACATTTTTTATACGTTGAAACATACCCGCGTCTCCTTTGGGTCCTTGAGGTCCTGGTGTTCCTGCAAGTCAGAGATGATATAAGCATAGCATTATTATACTTCTAAAAGAAATTTTATTTCCAAGAACCTGACATTGGTATGTGTTAAACATGTTAAAGGGTCTAATGTGTACAATGTTCGTCGTTTTCTTTATATTTAAATCATTATTTTAAATATCCACGAAAATATATTATGACTTCAATTAACAAATGTTTGTATGTGGTTTTTAAATTGAACAATTATCCTAAAATGTTATCTAAGGAATTAAAGAGATGATTTTTACACCATGTTTGAAAAGGTTTGTTATAATATCAAAGATGTAGAAATATAATTGCAAGTAGTTTCTTTAACCACAGAAAAGTTAAATGTTTATTTGCAAGCATAACCGATACAGTGGAAACTGGAAGAAATTGGAATGGACGGATGATGATACATACCAGCGGCTCCGTCTGCTCCTGAAAGTAAGATAGCATATAATTGTATAAGTGTACTACTATAAAACAATCTTTGAATTAATCTTCGACTTTTACTAGTTATAGTTGTTTTACATGTACAAACATGTATCATATTTTTTTTTTAGATAACTTGCTTCTATTGATTCATCAGTATTCAAGTAGAGGATCGGTATTGTTGATTTCGTAGGAAAACGTGAACAACGAATTTTACCGTTCAAAGAAATATACACACATTTGTAAGGGTTGTGTATCAATGTTGGTAAAACCTTTAAATCAAACATCCACGAAAACACAATGTGATATCAATTAAAGAAAGTATGTATCCTTCAAAAGTTAATGGAGGAATTGAAAAACATTACACGGATGCCCTACTCGTACTATCATGTTCTATGTTCAGTGGACCGTGCAATTTGGATCAAAACTCTTGGTATTATAAATGGAAAGATCATATCATAGAGAACATTTGTTCTGCTTTTCAAGTTGATTGAACTTCAACTTCAGAAAAAAATTACCTCGACCAAAATCTTTAACCTGAATCGGGACAGACGGACAAACGAACAGACGGACGCACTGATCAGAAAACATAATGTCCCTCTACTATCGAAGGTGGGCATGCAAAATCAGTTTAAAATGATTTGTGTGTGTTTTGAAGGCAAAAAAATGCAATACATACCATCCGCTCCTCGAAGTCCTTGAGGTCCTTGTGATCCTGAAAAGTAGAGATGATTGAAAAAACCAAATGTGATATTTGATATCATAACAATTGTATGATTCGCGGTGGTTCATGTGAACCATGATCTTCGTTTACCTTCAACATCTTTGTAAGCATTTATATGTGGCTTGAATAATAAGATGAATTGTCACTAGACTGCAATTTATCTACACGAATGTTGATACATACCATTCGCTCCTTGAGGTCCTTGAGGTCCTGGTGCTCCTGAAAGTCAGAGATGGTAAAATTTCATCATAATAATACTTAAAAAAAATGTTTCTAAGAATATAGCACGTATATAATTTAAATTGGTTTGACCATGGTTAATCGTGTGGAAATACGTGAAATATGACATGTATTGTTTTTTATGTTTAAGCTTGCATATTAACTTTGGTTAAACCATTAAATAAATTCCAAGAAATTATTTTTTTCTTCAATCTACGAAAAGTAGTACTCAATGAAAATAGGCAGATCCGCAGTATGAGTTGTTTCTAAATACAACAAACAGACAAGCAGACATGTTGTTGATTAAATTGTATAAAAAACATTTTACTAATAATGGTTTTAATATTCTCAAGTGACAGTTTTATTGGACTGATTTATTATTTGTGCTTTGTAGGCAAGATGAATAAGTAGTAGAATGAAACTACACGCATTTTAATACATACCATCCGCTCCTTGTGGTCCTTCAGGTCCTGGTGGTCCTGAAAGTAAGAGAAGATAGATTGTCATTTTGAAAAAAAACTTTAACATATTTGATTTTAAGAACCAAGCATTGATGTTAGCTAAAGTGGTTTGATCTTTACAATGTTCGTCATTTTGTTAATATATCTGAAATATCTACAGTGGATTTTAAATTCAAAGCTATCTTGAAATTTTGTTTAGAAGAACTTTTACTAGATTTTCTAATCAATTTATTCATATACTATTGTTAGCATTTTTTGCGCTTGTCACAAGTCAGGCGCCTCTGGCTATTGTTAGTCTTGTGTTATTATAATTTTAGTTTCTTGTGTAAAATTTAAAAATGAGTATGGCGTTCATTATCACTGAACTAGTATATATTTGTTTGGGGTCAAGCTGAAGGACGCCTCCGGGTGTGGGAATTTCTCGCTATTTGAAGACCTGTTGATTCCCTTCTGCTGTTTTTTTTTCTATGGTCGGGTTGTTGTCTCTTAGACACATTCTTCATTTCCATTCTCAATTTAAAGATGTATTGGAACTAGAATGCAATTGTTACAAACGAATACTTACCATCCGCTCCTGTAGGTCCTAGTTGTTCTGGAAGAAAATGTAGATATATCATATAAACATTGAATCCAAAAAATTGATTAACAAATATACAGAACTCCAAGAAAAAATCAAAGCGAAGTCTTTTACAAAATGGCACAATAAAACTTCCTAATTCATCAATCGAAACGAAAATAGCTGTCAAGTTCCTGTCAACATGTTTTTTTTTACCTAGATAAACCTCTCATTTGTATGACAGTCGCATGCAATTCAATTATTTTGACACAGATTTGTGATTAAGATGATCGATTATGTCGAACTTGAAGTAAAAGTCTAAATATGAGGAGGAGAAAGTCGCTGTTTCTTCAATATCTTGTTCTGGAAGGTATGTTATTGTTAAACAATGTTGATTTTTTTTTAGAAAAGCTATAAGTCAATGTGGTTTGACGTTTTCTCTATTCTTCTTACGTTTATGTTAACAACTGACTTAGCAGGGAAATTACATCAATTCTAATGAAACTGCAATTGATATACAGGAATATTGATACATACCATTTTTCCCCTGAGGTTCTGTTGGTTCTGGAAGGTTGAGAGGATTGAACATCAAATGTATTAGACTTAAAAACAATCTGATATAAGAAACTATGATTTAATTTTGTTATAGCGATTCGCAAGGTATCATATTAATTTTCTACCCCCCCCCCCCCCTTTTCATTTAAGTAAAATATCTTCAAAAGATTCCTTACATCCTGTACATAAAGTTGCTTTAAAATAAAAATATACAAATAAACTGTGTGGATAAATATCTTTACTTTTACATACGAACAGAAAATTAAAAGTGGAATTATAACTTCAAACAACATGACATAAAACCATATGATAAAGTTGCAAATTTCAAAGCGAAAAATCCTTTATCAATGGCAAAATTAAAAGCTTTTTGTATCTTTTGATGAACTATTTCAAGGTAAGGAAGAAATGTTCTTTGATATAAAACTCTTGGTTAAACATTTTGCACTAACACTGGTGACGTCTTATAAAGTCTGATTAGCAGCTCCATGCTCTTGAATTCCGTTTGATATGTATATTTTATGTGCAGGTTAAGCTAACACTGCTGCTAAGGAGACGGAAATTAAAATATCAAAACTGATATTGTCTCTTTTCAGAGATTCTAGTACTAGTATGACAGCTTATGTCAAACTCGATCGTATGTTTTCACCGTACTTAGCAAGGAAATGAGATACATTGTAATACAACTGCAATTGATATACACGAGTATTGATACAAACCATTCTTTCCTTGAGGTTCTGGTGGTACTGAAAGTTAGAGAAGATTATACATCAAAAGTACAAAATTATAAAACAATATGTTTTAAGAATATCGTATTTATTTGTATGGATTTATTATTGTCGGTTGAAATTAATGGGGGATCTTGCAGGTATACATGAAGCAGGAATGTTAATGTTCAACGAAGTATACAGTATTTTATGCATGTGTTCAGACTAAGTAACTTCAAGGAAACTATAAAATGTTTACAAATGTATTCACAAAATACAAGAATTCTTCAATTTTGTACACACTAACATTAAATAAATCCACATTATAAATGTTTGCAAACTGATTTTGAAGGAACTATCCACTAAAAGCTTTGCTGCTGTCCTGGATGAAAGAGCAGATTAAAAGCCATTATCAGACTCTAGCACATCTATTTTAAAAGTTTATAGACATTTACAGTCTTTATATATGAGAAAGCATGTATCTTCAAAGATTCGGAAATAGAACATACATATTTGGATGGAGATTTGTCTCATTGGCGCTCACACCACATCTTCCTATATCTATTTAATGATACTTTATTTGCAAGCATTTGAGAAAAAATGGTAATGAGAGCTCAAATGTTTTAAGTTGAGTGGAACGTCTGATTGAATATAATTTCAAATTTTAATTTTACACGATTAAAATGTAACTAAGCAAGAAAATAAAAACAAATGTAATTAGAATACTATTGTTATACATGATTATTGATACGTACTGTTCTGTACTATAGGTTCTGATGGTCCTGAAAGTTCAAGAAGATGAAATACCACAAATATTACTTGAAACAATTTAGTTTAAAATATTAGTATCAGTAGAAGTATAATGTTTACCTTCCGAAGCTTTTTTTATTTTTTAGTAGCAATAAACAAAAGAACTATGTCAATTGGACATGCTTTGATACTATTTATGCGCTTGAATTTTTACTTGATAACATGTTTGTTCGCTTTGGAGATTCCGTATATCGTCAAGTTATTGGAATTCTAATGGGGACTTACTGTGCACCACTTATTGCGATCCTGTTTTTGTATTGTTATGAGTTACAATTTATGACTAAAATTAGCAAAGACCCATCACAACAACATTTGATACACAAATTTAACAATACTTTTAGATATTTGGATGATATATTGGCTCTCAATAATGACGACTTCAGTATGTATACTAAAGAAATTTACCTGTAGCACTTACATTAAATAAAGCTAATGATAACAATGACCACTGCCCTTTCCTCGATCTTGATATCTATATCATAAACGGGAAGCTTAATACAAAAATTTATGATAAAAGAGATGAATTTTCATTTCCTATTGTTAATTATCCATTTTTAGATGGTGACGTTCCCTTGTCACCATCTTATGGTGTTTATATATCTCAACTTGTACGATTCGCTCGTGTATGTAACCACGTATTAGATTTTAGCGAGAGAAATTTATGTATTACTGAAAAATTATTACACCAGGGTTTTCGATATCACAAACTGGTCAAAACATTTACCAAATTTTATCACCGGTATAAGGAAATAATTCGTAAATATAACTCAACATGCAGACATCTTATACGTTCAGGTATATCACATCCAATTTTTTATGGAAATATTCTTTATAAAGCACAAAGATGTCAGTATTCTCCTCAGAAACTAACAAAACCTTCAAATAGACTCATTAAAAAGGGATATAGTTACGATACTGTTGTCAGGTCATTAAAATTTGCATATTTTGGCTTTAATATTGATTCATTGATAGGGTCTTTGCATCGGAACTAAACACATTTATTTCTAAAAAAACAGTTGTTGGCATGACACGGGTTATGTTCTTCTCATATATGTTATGATAGTATGATACTAAACCCCTAACGGGAGGGATTGTGCCTGATATTCATATGATGAAGACATAATCTTTCAATCAGTTTAATTGAAGTCTGGAGCTGGCATGTCAGTTAACTGCTAGTAGTCTGTTGTTATTTATGTATTATTGTCATTTTATTTATTTTCTTTTGTTACATCTTTTGACATCGGACTCGGACTTCTCTTACACTGAATTTTAATGTGCGTATTGTTATGCTTTTACTTTTCTACATTGGCTAGAGGTATAGGGGGGGGGGGGGGGGTTAATATCTCATAAACATGTTTAACCCCGCCGCAATTTTGCGCCTGTCCCAAGTCAGGAGCCTCTGGCCTTTGTTAGTCTTGTATGATTTTAAATTTTAGTTTCGTGTGTATTATTCGGAGTTTAGTATGACGTTCATTGTCACTGTACTATTACGCATATTTTTAGGGGCCAGCTGAAGGACACCTACGGGTGCGGGAATTATCGATACATTGAAGACCCATTGGTTGCCTTCGGCTGTTGTCTGCTCTATGGTCGGGTAGTTGTCGCTTTGACATATTCACCATTTCCTTTCTCAATTTTATGGTTTGAGTGTTCAACCGATATACTAAAATATTATTTAAAAGATAAAAAAAAGTGTGGTTTTGAGCAGTGTTTTAAATGTTTGTAGAATTCGATTGTTAAGATATTATCTTATAAAACTTGTTCATACACATGTTATTTTAAATTTGCATTTCAAAGCACTTAAGATACAATTTTTTGCATTATTAGCAAATCATGAAAATTTACGATTCAATGACATAAGTAATACAGTGCTACACAATATGTTTGAATAATCTATTATGTATTGTTGTTACAGTGGTACGACAGGTATCATATTCTTTTTTTCTTTCAACATTTCAGGATTTTTTGTCTATGGATTCATTACTATTCGTGAGTCTGTTATTTCTGTCGATTGCTTGGGTATACGCAAGCGACGATTTAATTGATGAAAACAATACACATTTTCTGTTTGCATGTATACAGACGTCGGCATAAATCAATTATCCTCGAAACCCCAAATAATTTCTTAATCAATCCACATTATTACCAACAAACAAACATGAATAAGAAGTATAAGTTTCCTGTTGGAAATTCGGCAAGATACATTATATTCAGAATGCAATTCATATACACGAATGATGATACATACCAACGTTTTCATCAAGTCTTTGTGGTGCTTAAAGTTAGAGAAGATAGTATTGCATCATTATATTACTTTGGAATGATTCGAGTGTTAAAAGTTACTTAAGGTATTTTGAACAATCAACAATGATTTAAAATGTGCATAGCAAAAATGTTTGTTTTTTCTTCAGGATTGTTGTTTATCTGAAATAGTGTAGCATTTCACAGTGGTATACTACTTTTACTTTAAATATGCATCCCTTATTCTATTGATTTTGTATTCAAATGGTATCATAAATCAAATGTATTCGTTCAGTGTATGTTCACTTGTGTTACTATTTTATTGAGTCTTTTTATTGAGTTAAGCCATTTCAAATAATACTTTATAGTGTGTCTTGTGATGTCTGATATTGTTTCAGATATAGCCGAAGTTTTGGTACAATTAAAACGTTAAAAGCCGCTGCAATTGTTTGCACCTGTCCCAAGTTCAGTAGTTGTCGTTTTTTAATGTGGTTCATGAGTGTTTCTCGTTTCTAGTTTTTAAAATAAATTAGACTGTTGGTTTTCCCTTTTGAATGGTTTCACAGTACTGTAATATTTTTGTGGGCCCATTATAGCTTGCTGTGCGCTGTAAGCCATTGCCTACTGTGGAAGGCCGTACTTTGACCTACATGTATAAAGGTTTACACGATAATGACTGCTATAGCCATATTTTGACTATTTTATTTATTATGTGTGTTTAGTTCACGCATTATTGTAAATATAACGGAATTTGACCAGACTTTCATCAAAGTGAAAGGGTTAACGCTATACAACCAGGATTAATCCACCATTTTCTACATTTGAAAATGCCTGTACCAAGTCAGGAATATGACAGTTCTTGTCCATTCGTTGATAAAGTGTTTTGTCATTTTATTTTACCATGTGATTATAGATTTTCCGATTGTATTTTCCTCTGAGTTCAGTATTTCTATTTTATTTTTATTTTATTTTTTACTTGGTTAAATTTTGACTTGAATGGAAAGTTGACACATTGGCACTCTTATCACATCTTATTTATATATATTACAAGCGCTTATTATTATACTGTGCAAACAAGGTGCGATTAACATACAAGCAAGTTATACATACTAGCAGCTTCTGGTGATTCTGAATAGAAGAGAAGATCGAGTATAATTATATAGAGGCGATTCGGAATTTTCAACGAAATACCAACTTTCTGTATTCTTGTGGGCAGACGTTGACATAAATTAATTACAAGCAAAATATATTCAAACAATTCCTTAATTGATACAATTTTTAACCACAATCTTACATCAATACGAAGTTAAAGTTGTTTGTTCATACAACAGACGAGGTATGCTAATGTTAAAAGAATTCGAAAATTATGTTTGCTCTTAATTGTTCACATGCATTTAAGTATGTGAAATATTTGATCATGTTGTCCTGAAAATAAGGGAAGATAAAAGGTCAACATCATATTTTTTAAAATAATGATTCAAATGTTAAAAGTAATGAAAGTAATTTCTTCAATCAACGATGATTTAAAATCTGCATTTCAAGCTCATGATTCATTGTGCAAACAAAGTGAAATTGACAGACAGGAATAGTTTTACATACCAGGAGCTTCCGATGGTCCTGAAAGTGAGAGAAGACCGTATAACATAATACAGTGATTAGTTTAAATGTTCAACAAAGTGTACGATTTCTGTTTTCTTGTAGGCAGACGTTGACATAAATTTATTATCCAAGAAAAATTACCCAAATAATTCATCTAATGTCTTTACCAATGTAAATTGTTACCCTCAAACATTAATGAACACGAAGTATACTTTTTTTTTTATTCTGCAGACAAGAAATTATAATATTGACGGAATTCGAAACATATGTTTTGCTTATAGTTGATGAAATGTGTAAACATATGTGAAAAATTTGATAATATTGAATAGAACTTTAACAATCATTTCTTTTCCAATGTTTTATGTATTCATTACAAATGAGTTGTTTGTAGACGAAACGTGCATCATGCGTAAGTTACAAAATTTAATCCTAATATCTATGTTGAGTTTATTAACGAATATAAATACATACCACCAAGTTGGTTGTGTTCTTATTGTCCCGGAAGAACGAGAAGATGAAACACAACAATTTTATTGCTATCAAAGACATTTAATTTTTCGCCTTGAAAAAATCTGATTAAATCTAAATTTTCGACATTTGAAGCTTTTATGTTTTCGCTCTAAATTTTCGACATTTGGAGCTTTTATGTCTTCGCTCTGTGTTTAATAACACCATACATATATATGTAGGAACAGTTATACATACCAGCAGTGTGTGCTGGTCCTGAAAGTTAGAGAAAACCGAATATCATAATACAGTGATCGATTTAAATGTTCAACGAGGTACACATTTCTTTTTTCTAGTAGACAGACATTGGCATTAATTAATTATCCAAGAAAAAATACTCTTATCATTCCGTAATAAATGCAAATTTGTACACACAAACAAAAATCAATACAAAGTATACGTTTTTTTTTTAAAATTCTGCAGACAAGTAATGATAATATTGATTGAATTCATGTTTTAAACTGTGTTAAAGTAAGTTAAACATTAAATAATGTTGATAGTAACTTTAACTAACATTTCTTTTTCAAATGACTACGTGTGTCCCTTATAAACATAAACGATGAATTTTAACAAGAACGTATCAGATATCACGAATTGTTGTCCTGTAAGAAATTGAAGATGGAATGCAACAGCATATTGCTATCAACAAATGCATGTCATTTGAGATTTAAACAAATCTATTCAAATCTCAATGTTTCTACAATTGAAGCTTTCCTTATTTGTACCTATATTTTATTCGACGCTTGAAAAATTGAAAATATATAAACTTAATTGTTACCGCCTTTGCAAGGATGTAAACAAAAGAAATTTACATCATAGTTGAAATGTTTAATTGAGATTTGAACTTTTGATTGTAATTGTGATCGAAATTTCTTTTTCATATGATAAACATTTGACTAAGCAAGTATGTAAGATATATATAACCAGAATGTAATTGATATTCAATTATGTCAATTCATACCATCATCTTCTTTAGGTCCTTGTTGTCCTGAAAATATGGGAGGAAATTGAATCAATATTTTTGTTTAATAACTATTCGAATATTAAAAAGTAATTCAGGTAAATTGTTCAATCAACAAACGATTTGATATGTACATCTCAAGCATATAATGAACTGTGTCAAAATAGGGAAATTGACGAACAGGAATAGTTGTACATACCAGCAGGTTCTGATGGTCCTGAAAGTCAGAGAAACCCAAATATCATAATACACTGACTAATTTTAATGGTCAACAAAGTACGCAAGTTCTGTATTCTTGTTGGCAGACTTTGGCATGAAATAATTATTCAAGAAAAAAACCCGAATAATTTCTTTAATCATTGCAAATTTTACCCATGATCATTCATCAATACGGATACAAAGTAGCTTTGTTTGTAAAAAGAACAGACCAGCTATGATAATGTTCAAGGAACTCGAAACATATGTTTCGCCAATCATTGTTCAAATGTATTTCATTTGATCATGTTATTTGGAACTTCAACTAACATTTCTTTTTCCAATGGTTTATGTTCCATTTTAAACGTAAGCATAAACAATGTCTTATCTGATATACACGAACATGGGTACATACCATCCATTTGTGTAGGTTCGTGTTGTCCTGGAAGAAATAGAAGATGGAACACAATAGCGTTATTGCTATCAATAAAGACATGTCGCTTTAAACAAATCTTCTTAAATCCAAATGTGCCGTCATTTTGTGCTTTCCTTTTTCATCTTTATATTAAATAAGAACATATTTTCTATACACATCGGAAATTGTAAATATATATATACTTAAATATTACCGCCTTTGGAAGGATGTACACAAAAAGGAATATACATCATAGCTAAAATGTTTGATGACGATTAAAACGTTTGCTTGTAATTTCATCGGATTAACATGTTACTTAGCAAGTATCTTAGATAAGAAGAACCATTATGCAATTGATATTCACGAATTTAAAAGCATACAATCATCTTTTTGAGGACCTTGTTGTCCTGAAAGTAAGGGAAGAAATTAAATCAACATTTTTTAATAACGATTCCATTGTTAAAAAGTAATTAAAGTAATTTGATCAATCAACGAATGATTTGATATGTGCATAGCGAGCATTTGGAATACTGTGTAAACATAGTGATATTGACAGACAGGAATAGTTCTACATACCAGCAGGATCTGACGGTCCTGAAAGATAGAAAATACCGAATATTACAATACAGTGACTTATTCAAATGTTTGATTCAAATGTATGCATGTTCTGTATTCTTGTTGACAGACTTTGGCATAAATTAATCATCTAAGAAAATATATCCCAATTATTCCTTTAAAAAATTGCAATATGTACCCACGACCATACATCAATACGAAGTTAAAGCTATTTTTTAATTCAACAGACCAGCTATGGTAATGTTGGAGAAATTCGAAACATATGTTTAGTTAATAATTGTTTAAATGTATTTAAGTACTAGTATATGAAACATTTGATCATGCCATTTGGAACTTCAACTAACATTTCTTTTTCAAATGATGTATGTGTCCATTGTAGGCATACACAATGAATTTTTACATGATTTTATCTGATATACAAGAATAATATTGAAACATACCATCTAGTTGGTTAGGTACCTGTAGTTCTGAAAGAAAGAGAAGATATAATATCATGATTGATACAATCAAAGACATTCTGTTTATCTTATAGACTTGATGAACTCTACAATTTAAGTGTTTCGACATGTGGCGTTTTCATTTTTCTCTCAATATTTTATAAGAAAGTATTTCTTTGGTACATTCCTGCTTGCCAAAAAAATATAAATTATTGAAATCTTCTTAAACAATTACCAAAACTGGATATTTCATCTGTTACTTTGAATGAGTGATCAACGCAAAGAATATTACCTCTGATTTCTTAAATTATTGATATCAACCGAGATACTATTCTTAATTTTCACCTATCAATGACATCATCTTGAAAAACTACCTTTGATTTCTTAAACTATTGGTGTAAGAAAAAGAGATACATATTGCTTTCTATCATTCAAGAAAATTGCCCTTGCTGTCTTGCATCATTCATCGCCACAATAACAAATACTTCTGTTTCCTTGTATCATTTTTTAACTTTACGGAAATTGTCTCCCCTTCCTTGTTTCATTAATCAACCGTAAGAAGATAATATCCCCTTCCTTGTATTATCATCTATAAATCACATTTATTGGGTAATTGACCGCCACAAAGACAACTTTGTCTAACTTCTTGAATCATGATCATATCTCTTATCATAAGCTAGTTTACCTATACCTCTTACATGTCTTAGCTCACACGAGAAATGTGCCTTAGTTTTCATGTATTATTGATTTACCTCATTTAGAAAATGACCATGATTGCTCTTTAATAATGAATCGCCGAATGAATTTTTTTTCGTTAAAACAATAATTTCATCTCGGAAAATAACTTTATATTCATGTATAATGATTTCATCTCGGGAGATAACCTTTTTTCGTGAATCATTGGTCTCAGATAAGAAAATAACCTTTGCTTCATAGTATCATAGTATATTCACGGTATATTACCTTTGCCTCATTGTATCATTGATTTCACAGAAACCAACCTTTACTTTTTTTTCAATCATTGATCTAAGCAAAGAAAGTTACCAATAATTCGATATATTGTATAGTCTAGGACAAAAAGTCCTCCTCTATTTGGTATCAATGATTTCATTTCGGAAAAAGACATCTGCTTTCTCTAATCAATAATTTACTTTCGAAAAAATACTGTTCGTCTTTTAATCATTGAACTTTGCATAGAATAATAGCATTTGCTTTCTCTCATTAAAGCAAAACAACCTTTGCTTTTGTGTATACATGTAATGAATCTCATTAAATATTTTGGATCATGGATTTGTTTAAGAACATTTTTCATGTAATAGTGTGTTTTTCTAAAATTTACACACCCATTCAAGGACGAAAAAAGATATGACGTCAGCAAGGAGTAATTTATACAACTATCTAGGAAATTTTTAGAGAACAGTTTCGAAATTCTTTGTTTACTTGGTGATAAATAAGATTTTAATTTATATAACATTATCAAAGTAAGTCCTAATTTCAGACCACAATGTTTTTTTCAAGTAACGTTGATGTGCACATATACGATAGCAGACATATCTAGAACTATTTCTTTCAACATAATTTACATGTAACATTTTTAATGATCAAACCATTCGTGTTTTGCCTTAGTTGTCCAAAATCTAACCTGAATAAGTAATTCAACCTTAGTTACAATGTTTATCTTTATTAAAAAAATACTATGTATTTGAAACTTAACAAATAATTTGTGACACTATGTGTGTATCTGACATAAATAGATATACTAGCAAATAACTATATTATACCAATTCAAATAGTTAATTCAAGACATTCTAAACAATGATAATGAAAAAGTAAAATGGTTTAACACATACAAATGACGCCAAAAATTATGATGTCGTTATTAAGGTTTGAACTATAAAGTGAGGCAAATGCTGCTTTTACAAACAAGCAATTTACTTACGATTTTTGGTATCACTGAAACTTTGTTTTTCAGTATCTGGAATCGTCTGTTTTGTTTCCGGTTCCTTTGGTCTGTTTTTCACTGGAGCTGAATATGTCTGTTTTATTTCTGGTTTCTTTGAAATATAACTTGTTTGTTTTACAGGAGTTCGATATTGTTGTTTTCTTTCCGGTTTATTTGATCTATAACTTGTTCTCGTCGAGAAATATCGATACTTCTTTTTTGTTACCAGTTTCTTTCGTCTGTAGCTTGTGTTTATCACTGAAGCTGGAAACGTCCGTTTTATTTCTGGCTTCTTTGATCCATATCTCGAGCTGCGACTCGTTCGTTTCGAAGAATATCGATTTCTATGCCTTATTATTGATTTATTTGATCTATACTGTGTTTGTTTCGAAGAATGTCCATATGTTCGAGTTAAACCTTGTTTCTTTAGTCTATAACTTGTTGCTTTTGATTTAGTCCGATAAGAACGATGTGCTGAAATAAGAAACATTATAGATAGCACGTAGATATTTTTAGCTATTTAAAGAATAAGTAATCAAGAATTCAAAAAGAGAAAACTCTTCAACGAGTGACTGAACAACACAATTATTCACGAAAACGAGTTGCACATGAGTGAATTAGCGATGTTGTGTGATCAAGAACAATTCGATATAAGAATTTATTGATTAGTTATTCTGTTTACTACATTGACAATGGGATTTTTTAGCAAAATTAAAGATGTAAGGAACAGTAGCATTGATGCGACGTCATCAACCACGTCTTCACAACACCTATTGTTGTATACATCTGCTGAGTATTTCAAATGAGTTTATTTCCATGTGAAATTATAGGCCTCTTTTTTGGGGGGGATTAAGTGCAAGCAATCTGATAATGTAAGTCAATATACAAAAATGATTCTTATATGATTTGCCTGTTTGGGAATACCTGTATATGACTGGTCGAGAGGATTTCCGGTAGAGGATGTTAACGTTGTTTATTTTTCGATAGATAACGTTTACCAAACAATTTTTTGTACCACTGTAGACAATATGGCGGCGATAACACATTCCGGTTAGATGTTGAAAGTATTTATGTTCACCCCACATATAAGCCCAACATATTTATTTCAATGAGAATAAGAACTTTTTTCTAGTTTATTCTTATCATATAGGCCATATTTTTGCTTTGACCAACAAATACATCCATGTGCAAGGCCAATTTGACGTCACACATATACAATTTACGTGTGATAGTGGTTAAAAGTGTGGAAAAACAAATTCCTTTTCGCCAATGTCAATGATTTATAATGATTAAACTGGACTCAAGTTGGACTTAAATTTGTTTGTGATTGAATTGTACTCCAACACGTTCCTTTAAAAAGGCGTTTAATCCTATAGAAGATGTGGTACGATTACCAATGAGACAATTCCCCATAAGATGACACATACATTAACAAATATTGGTCAACGTACAGCCTTCGACAATGACCAAAACCCACACCTTTAAAAGGTCTCGAAATGACAAATGTAAAACAATTCAAACGAGAAAACTAACGGCCTTATATTATATATTAAAACATTAATGAAACACAAATATGAAACACACATATACAAACAGAACTACTACAACTTATATAGCTATTAGCTGTTAGTGTATTGGACGCTTGTATGTTTTCGTTTTACGTATTGTATGGTATATTTTCGGTTAATAGATAAGACAGTCCCATTTTCACTGAAGGAAATACAAACCTTTGACTGAGAAGGTATCTGAATAAATGGTACTAGCGATCTCTTGTTTTCTAAATTACATTTCTATATCAATAAGTAATGTTGTAAAGTGAAAAACATGATACAATTTTGCTTAGTATATGAATAACATGATCATGATAATAAAAAAAAACAGATCTATGGTTTAAGACCAAACATGACAGTCAGGAATTTTTTATTTTTATTCAGATTTCTTTTCACAAATTTGTCATGTGTAATTAATAAATTATTGAAATCAATACGCTGCTATTATGGGAATGTACAGATATAGTATGATCGGCATTAAAAACAATAAGTTCGACTTATTATAAGGTGAAAATGGTAAATAAAGTCATCTTAAATTTATTGTGAGGTTTGAATTCCGTTTTTGAATGCCTGCGGTATAAATTGATTCGGTGTTTCTTATCTTGTCTAAAGAATGAATTTACCATTAACTTAAATTGTGAATAGAAATAAGGAATGTTTCAAAGAGAGAATAACCCGACAAAAAAAAACAACAACCAAGCACGTGTTTGAAGGGAACAATTATTACTTAATCATCCAGAGATTATCCTTATAAAAACCGAACTTTCAACAATACGTTTAAACCTTTATATGTTTGAAAGTCCAGCAAAGTTTGTTTAACAACCTACCAATTTTTAACCTAATAATGAAATAAATGTTATACTCAATTTGACACTCCAAGAAATCGCAGAAACAAATTGTATAAAAACTCCGCTAAATCCATGATAAGAATTAAAAAAAAAATGGTTAACTAACAAAATCGGAAGATGCAAAATTTCACCACTAACAAAAATTTTAATTTTTAATTGGTTTCAATTTAAAAAACCATTATCACAACAAAGCTTTGAAAACTTATTATATCATATTAAACTGGCTAGTTTTCTTTTGCAAGAAATTCCATAGAAACTGCAATGTAGACTTATTTTGCATAACATTAATAAATAAGAAATAAATAATATGAAATTCCTTACCAATTACAAATGCAAGACAAGCTATACATATCAAAATCGTTATAAACATAAATCGTCTTGCCATTATATTAAAACAAGCTGGTATGATCTTCTAATGGTTCGTAAGAATTCTACAGAATGCCGTTCTGTGTTATGCTGACAAATTGTAATTGTATGGTATTCTATCAAACAATGTATATTAGTTTACAATGTAACATGTGTGTACCAGATAAACGCCATTTTATCAATAGTTAAGTTAGTTGAACCCTAAAACGAACTATTACTTGTTTTAATTTTTAAAGATATGAATTGTTTAACGTTTTTTTTCTTGTCAAAAGTTCAAGTGTTTGTAACGAACAGTAAATACAAAAGAAAAAAGAAAAAAAAAGACAATTCAACATGGGATTACAAATGGCAAAGTTCGTACATTTGAACCGAGGGTAATGGTACAGGCAATTTTATTTGCGGGAAATTGTGGATTAATCCTGGTGTATAGCAAGCCAAGTCTGTACATTGTTTGAAAATAGCGCAAGGCTCCTTTACATCAACAACAATGTGAGAGCCAAATAAAGAGACATGTCACGGTTTGGTGTACGACGGTTGGATCGTAAAATTATATTTATCGCTTAACAAACAACTGTGTCAACTGAGAAGAAAAAAATAGCCGGTAGACCCTCTATAGACAAGGGACACAAGCAAAAATTAAAGACAATAATACGACAAATGACCTGTACACGAAAACACAATATAGAGATGTGATAATACCGAGTAACGCCATAAGAAAGGACATAATTTGGGATATATATACATATGTTACAGTAAATAGGTGAAATTAGGAATTACATGTAATTACTAAAAATTAGGAATTACATGTAATCCTCGATGTACTTAGTAAATACAAGTAATTCCCGAAACGGCCCAGTTATTACCAGTAATTGCTAATTTTAAAATGAATTTTTACACCTATTTACTAACTTTTAAAACAATGTTGTAATATGGTAAGCTGATCAAAAGTTATGGTAATTCTAGCTATAGAAGATCAGTGAGTACTCTTAAAAGTTTATCAGCCTAAAATGTACCTTTTTTGTTATAAGAGAATTAGCTACGAGATATAAAATAAATTAAATACGATTTTTATGTTTGTTTAATCATTAATGGAAATTATATAGTGAAATTATTATTCACTTTTAGCAGTCAATCTGGTTCTGTTTTACTAAAATAAGCAGAGAAACATGGTTGATGATTTTTGCACTTGCAAGTGAATAATTGGATATCATTAAACACGTATTCATGTGACCTTCAATTCAACCCCTAGTTGGATTGTAAGGTTTTCGCAGAACCCAGTATCTCGCCTACTTTAGCTGTTAGTCGTTAGGTAAAACAAAAATTGGGGAAAACATATCAAATCTTTTGACTAGTGCTGTAGCTTCTTTCAAAATTTGGTTAAAATCTAGGATGGTTTATGAAATATAATAAATGTTTAAAACAAATTTTCTGCAGTGTATGTTATGTTAACTGAGGAAAAAAAACAAGTCAATTTATTAGGAATATATGAAAAGGGAATTCATCTTATGATCATAAACAAGCTTCTGGCCAAGTTTGGTAGAAATCCAGGATATTCTTAGAAAGTTATCAAAATTTTAAAAACTTTAATCACAATTTGAATGTAATGTTAACTGGTATATAAGTCCATTTATAAGTAAAATACGGGAAAACTTGATTTTATTTTCACAAAATTTACTTCTTGAAAATAATCTCATAATTATAGTCAAGCTTCTGTTCACGTTTTACTATTTTGTAAAAGGAATTTGACTTATGTCATTGGGTAAGTTTATATGCAACAACAACAACAAACATTTTATTTGCCAATCAAGGCGCCAAAAATGAGCAAAGCAATTACAGTATAATTTTCAAACATAATGTAAAGTAAATTAAACATAGGTTAAAAAGGACATAATATGATCGATTTTGATTTAATTGATTAATATAAAATATTAAAGCAAATGAAGTAAGTAGAGTATGCCTGATGGAGATTGCAATATAAAGAATTTATGAGATTTTAAGAATTATTCAAACAAATTTGGCATTGTCAAATGTTTATCATCAAAAAGAGCTGACAAAGTTGCCTATAAATTTCTCACAAATGTATATCTCACATGTGATGCCCCTACATGTGCATAGTGTTATGTTAGAATACATATTGCTGAGTATGGGGGCCTATAGATCTATGGTTCACTGTAAAAGATAATTTTGTCGCTATTAACTTCTGATGCGAGTATGAACTTTCAAATGTCAAAGTACAACTACCTCTTAAAAAGACAAAATTAATTAAAATCAAAACCCTGACCGCACCATCAATATACGTACAAACAGCCAGCAAAGTGAAAACTTCCTAGTATTCAAAATATAGGAGATATATCCTGAACCGCTATGAACATATAGTGCAATTATATATCCCACACATCCAAAAGAGAGAAAATTAATACTAAAAAAATTGTAAAAATTGTTAGACGTCATAACATACATTCGACAAATCAGACAATGCAATTTCTTAAATGACTTTCTAAAGGATCCTTTCCTTTGTTCTCCACGTAATTATTATGATCAAATCCGATAGTGATGACAGTTGTATAAGTCACTTCTATGTATGCATGTTTTGTTTATTCCGCCTTAAATAAGAGTGCTACCTATAAACCAGGTGAAAATGAGGACAATTAACACACTGTTTCGGTACAGATTTAATGTGAGCTTTGATTACCCAGTGTGTCAGCCTTGCCGTTATCATTGTGACGGTTTTTTGACTTCTAAAAAGTTAACCTTACCAAAACCCTATTATTAAAATGCAATAAAACATACGTATACACACTAATCGGGTTCGATCGTCCAAATAATTAGCAGGGTACCCTGGGTACCGCACAAATGCCACAGCGACGAACAGCAAACCAGTAAGGAAATACTGATAATGTATTGTCATTATTAAAGAGAGGGACGAAAGATACCGAAGGGACAGTCAAACTCATAAATCTAAAACAAACTACAAAGCCATGGCTAAAAACGAAAAAAGACAAACAATAGTACAAATGACACAACATGGAAAACCAAAGAATAAATAACACGAACCCCACCAAAAAACTAGGGGTGATCGCAGGTGCTCCGGTAGGGTAAACATGAACAAACGACAACCACTGAATTACAGGCTCCTGACTTAGGACAGTAACATATGTACAGAATGTGGTGGGTTTAAAAATGTTTGTAGGCTCCCAACCCTCCCCCTTACCTGGGACAGTGGTATAATTTTTCAACGTAAGAACGAACTATAAAAATCAGATAAAAGACTAAACTCATCAAATGGACACAAATACACTTCAAGTGGACGTGACCGGGTACTTGTACATCCCAACAACAAAAAGACACTAAGTAGTACTCGCAGTTACCTGACAGTTAGTTCAAAGCAACTAATAACTAACAAAATATCATGCACCTAAGAAGTAAACAGTGATGATGTTATACTAATCTAGACGGTAACGCAATATGTTAGAGCATACGCTATGTTGCAGCATACTGCAGTGAATGCATATTTGAGATAATTTATAAGTGGGGATGCACTAATATATCCATTCATCAGGTCATGCTGTAATTGTTAATTGTTGAAAACATGGTGAATAATATGATAGCTGCTAATTCATTTTACATTCTATGGTCTATTTCGTCTGGTCCTCATACTTTTTATGTATTGAATCCATATTCTAATTTTTTTTTCGCCCATACTTAAGTTGTAAAGTCTTTCCATTTTGGATGAAATGTTTATTTAGTGGTACATATTTAGTTGATGTCTTCTTAGTTGATATAAGTATAGTGAAATATTCAATCAATGTTTTTGCTCTGTCATGGTCGTTTTCTGCAAGTACTTAGACCTGCTTTAGTCTTTAGTGGTATACTTTGAGAGTTCTTTTTTTTATCTGACCTTATACTGCTAAGTGAGCTTTTCTCATTACTTGGCGTTCGTCGTCCGATTTCGTCTATGTTAACTTTACAAAATGTCTGTCTTTGAAACAACTGGGCCAAGTGTTATTGAACATATGTCTTTTAGGGGTTGCCTGATTGTTTTGGTTAAAGTTTGCAACAATTATCATCGGTGTATCTAATTTAAACACTGTGTGAAATTCATGTCTAATTTGTCATCGAACTCGGACTTCTTTTAAAATTTGGTTTACTTTGTATTGCTTTGTATGTGTTTAATGGGGAGGGTTGGGATCCCGCTAACATGTTTAACCCCACCACTTATTAATGTATGTGCCTGTCCCAAATCAGGAGCCTGTAATTCAGTGGTTGGTGTTTGTTTATGTGTAACATATTTGATTTTGTTCATTTTTTACATAAATAAGGCCGTTAGTTTTCTCGTTTGAATTGTTTTACTTTGTCTTATCGGGGCCCTTTATAGCTGACTATGCGGTATGGGCTTTGCTCATTGTTGAAGGCCGTACGGTTACTTATAGTTGTTAATGTTTGTTTCATTTTGGTCTTTCGTGGATAGTTGTCTCATTGGCAATCATACCACATCTTCTTTTTTTTTATAATTCTTTATTCTACATTGGCTAGAGGTATAGAGGGAGAATTGGGATTTCACAAAACATGTTTAACCCCTCCGCATGTTTTCGCCTGTCTCAATCTCTAACCTTTCAACGGTTAGTCTTGTATATATTTTTAAAATTTAATCTCATTTATATGATTTGGAGTTTAGTGTATCGTCCATTTTCACTGAACTAGTACACAATTTTATTTAGTGGCCAGCTGATACCACCTACGGCTGCGATATTTTCTCGCTGCGTTGAAGACCCATTGTTGGCCTTTGGATGTTGTCTGGTCTTTCATGTGGTTGTTGTATCTTTGACATTTTTCATTCTCAATTTTATTAGAATGTTGAGCTCTACATTCACGTTAAAACAGTTAAAAGACTTGAGTTATCGACCTTATATGACGAATTTTCTCACTTGCATGTTCACCTGTTATATTGAAATAAATAATAAATAGATAGAAACTTTCGATAGAAAAAATTACCAGCAAGAGTAGACAAGATCTTTTGATTTATTCCCTCCCCTTAAATTCCGTCTGTACAATAAAAACTTTCCGTTTCCGCCGTTTAGCAACACCCGTAATATACAAGTCAACATAGATATTTAATCTTTATCACCAAATAAAACACAATCAAATATTTAACATAAAAGCACAAAATAGTAAGAAAACTCAAGCATATAAGCAAAAAATACACAAATGTGCCATAGTACAGTAACACAAAGACGGGATGTATAAGTACAGAGCCACGTGATATATGTAAGAAAGAAACAACATACGACTGATGCCTTTCAATTAATCAACCTATTATATGTTTTTTTATATATTTCATAGCTTATGTCCCTTATACATTTATTATCATTACATAATGATTTGTTTTCCGTCTAAGGTTGTATTGTATGAACTGTAATAGGGTATGTGGTCTCCTGTGGACAGTTGTCTCATTGGCAATCATACCACATCTTCTTTTTATATGAATGTCAAAGAGACAACTCTCCCTCCGAGTCACAATTTTCAAAAGTAAACCATTATATGTCAAAGTACAAAACCATTATATGTCAAAGTACAAAACCATTATATGTCAAAGTACAATCTTCAACACGGAGTCTGAGCCGACCGAACAGCAAGTTACAAATGCCTCTCAAAAAGTGACTAGTGTAAAACCATTCCAAAGGCAAAATCATCATCTAATCTATTCAAAACTAAGACTGAAGAGAAACACTTATGAACCACATCAAAATACGACAACAAGTTCATTTATATTTTGTAAATTATTATATATGTAGATACAAACAAGAACTTGTTTCCAGTACAAGGATTCCCTATCTGCAATTTCATTTTCTATGATCAGTGCCGTGAACATGGATGAAAATCTCTAATTTGGCATTAAAATAAGAAAGATCATGTCATAGAGAACATGCGCATTAAGTTTCGAGTTGATTGGACTTAACTTCATAAAAAATATCCATGACCAAAAACTTTAACCTGAAGCGGGAAAGTCGGACGCACAGACCAGAAAACACAATGTCTATTAACATCTAGCCTAAGCCGACATTGTTATGGATTACAATGATTCTAATCATTTGAACCGTTTGTAATGCTTTACAAGTGCACACGTATAATAGCTATGCTGAAAATTTCCCAGAGGTAAAAAAACATTTTTAGACTATAGGGAGCAGTCACTTTAATAATATAATCTTTTATTTGTCATATAAGTAACATTATACTTGTGACATAAACAAAATTAACAACAACAATAAAATAACTGAATTGAACACACACATATCTATATAGATACAAGTAAAACTAACTAAGAGTCCCCTGTCCTCAGCTCTAAAGACTGTTTTAAAAAGGAACATGTTTTTTTCACTTGGTTTATATTAGTTTAATATCTCAAAAGGGGAAATACACGAATACTTAAATACAATGCAAGGATGTAGATAAAAGTTACCATAAAATATTCTTTGCAAAATAGTACATAACTTTTTGTTATTTATTTGTGAAATTAACTCCTATACATGTAGAAAATATAAAATGTTCATACCTAGTGCTTATAATAACATCCGAATGTCAGTAGGTTCGTGTAACACTTATCAATTCAAAGTTTTAAAGAGTTTTGAAATTTTAGATTTTTGGAATTTTGATCAAAGTTTTAAAATATCAAAATTTCAAATTGTGTTAAAGTTTTGAAATTTTGAAATTTTAACCAAATTATTAAAATATCAAAATTCTAAATATCGTTTATAAATTTGATATTTTATAAACTTGATCAAACTTTTAAGATACTAAACCTAACGTGCAATTTTGATTATTTCACTTTTTGAAAGTTTAATTTTTTAAATGTTTGCTTAAAATATCAAAAATATAAAGGGGCGACAAGAGGGGTACCTGTAGTCACTGGTGTAAACACGGCTCTGATAAGAACTATTCTTAGATATAAATAAATAGCATGAAATATATCAAATCATTCTTAATAACAAAATAAATAATGAAAAGAAGAAGTCGGTTTTGTTTTATGAAACATTAGACATCACATGGGATAACAGTATCCTGAATTTTTAAGGTTGTGCATCTATCAAAAAGAATATAATTAAACCTATTTAAACCTGAATCAACTACGTTGATTTAAATCTCTTATATAAGGTTTAGCGTTTGAGATAAATAATTCAAAGCTATTTTGTGTTCCCAGTGCCCAACATTTAGAAGTATCAGTGAAAAATGACCAACTCGCAGTAAACCATATAGTATTATTCGCCTTTTTGACGTTCCTGATGAAGGTAGATCCAGAAAAATCGCTTCGGTCGCATACAACTTAAAACGTTTTCCTTTCTTGTTTATCGATTGCATGATGATAATGTATTGCCTTTTATGATTTATTTCAGTTCCAAGAAATGATACGGAAGGAATACTTAATATATAGCGTCGCAATGAAAGTTGTGCTAGGCGTGTTTCAGCTGGCCCCTACACAAAAAAGTGTACTGGTTCAGTGATTATAGACGTAATACTAAACTCCGAAATATAACAATGAACCAAAATCAAAATCATACAAGACTTAGAAGGACAGAGGCTCCTGGATTGGGACAGGCGCACAAATGCTGCGGGGTTTAACATGTTTCGTGGGATCACAACCCTCCCCCTATACCTCTAGCCAATAAAGAATGAAAAACACACAGTTATACGAACAGTAAAACGCACTTTAATAGGAAATACAAGTCCAATGTCAAAATAGGAAACAAACTATTAAAGAAACTAATCAACATGACAATGATAATAAAATAACAAAGGACTACTATATATATAAGGCTAGCATTTACTATCATACGCCAGCTTCAGACCTCAACTAAGCTAATTGAAAGGTTTTATATGTCTACTTTATGCACATTCTCTCCCTGTTGCATTTATTGCTTATTTGTTCCGGAACATTCATGAAATATTTCTCACTGGCAACAAAAAAAAATCGATAATTTAAAATAGGTTGTTTACATACAAATGACGAAGAAACGTAAGATTCAACTTTCGAGGACAAAGTTTCCCTTATATATGGATTTAAATATGTTTTAACTTCACATTGGTCAAACACCTCTTTAATTGTTTCGTTCTTATTTTTCTTGAATTTCAAATTTCAGTTTCAGCGTTCCGTAGGTGAATTCTTTACTTAAAATTCAGCATTTTACATTGTACTGGTTTTTCGAGAGCAACATTGGTGTACGGCCAAAAATGGAAAAAAATCCATCATGCAGCTGACAGTGTGGCTTCTCTTTGCACGCCCCATTCTGACTGGATGTACATGTGTACTTTTAGTTTGCTCAAAGTCGATTGTCGTACGATAACTTAAAAATACCCAAATGACAAAATGCAAATACGGGACAATAATATCCTTTAATACAAAAAAACTATTCCTTTTGTTTACTATTATAAAACAGTGGTTGATTTAGAACCTATAATGGAGCTACGTGTATGATAACCAGTCCAAACGTTGTCTTTAAGGTAGCAACCATTTAACTTTAAAAGTGGGTGAGGTTGTTTTGTCGAAGCACTAACAATTTTATTAAGTTTTTCATCGCTATTAATCAACTTGTCTGGTTCAAAATTTAACATGGATAATTTTTCTTTTGTTCTCTGCTGGCACAGAATATTATATCATCAAATTAGGGATCAGAATATTTTAATGTACCATTATCGAAGCCCCTAGTGGTAGTATCAAGTAAAAAAACAGGGACTATTTAAATATTGGTTCCCCAGAAGATTACCATTTATCGCTGATAGAAACTTTTGAAAAAAGTTTTCAACTTTCAAAATGCCGGCACCTACAAATGGATAGATGGGTGCTTAATGTAGTACAGCGCCAACTATTACATAAACATGAATGCAAGTTGGGTGCTTAATGCAGTACAGCGGTGACTATTACATAAATATGAATGCTCGTGAAAATAATGTTTATGGTATACGTTTATATATGATATGAAAGGTTTCAACTTTTACAAAACCAGAGCTATACGTTGGATTTAAAAGTTTACTTTATTTGGCCTTTTCAATTTTATTTGACTTTATTTGCCTTTTTAACTTCATTTGGTTCGAGTGTCAATGATAAGTCTTTTGTAGACGAAACGCGCGTCTGGCGCAAAAACCGGCAAAATTTATATTCTGGTATCCATCTATGATGAGTTTTTGTAGATACCTTGTAACAGTATCTTGGTTCAAATTTGCTGATATTGGATCTTAGAACCGTCTTAATTTCAGCGTAAATAAGATTCTATTAAAAACCTCCCACACTGTGGCCTAGCACACCCTTAATTAGGACACCATGCATTCAGTATCATAAAACCAGCCGGTAATGGTCAATATCAAAGCCGTACGTCTGGTTTTTAAAAAGATTTTAAGAAATATTAATTTTGTCATCCAATTTTTCACCGCTTACAAATGTCCGTTTTATTTCATACATAAACTTTGTAAGTATCAGTATGTTTTTAATTCATATTGTTTCGTTTCGATCCGCTTTTATTTCGTTTTGCTTTTTACAGGTATCCCTCTTATTGCCCCTTTTCTATTTTGATATTTTAAGCAAACATTTAAAAAATAAAACTTTCAAAAAGTGAAATAATCAAAATTGCGCGTTAGGTTTGATCAAATTTCTAAACTTTCAAATTTATAAACGATATTTAGAATTTTGATATTTTAATAATTTGGTTAAAATTTCAAAATTTCAAAACTTTCACACAATTTGAAATTTTGATATTTTAAAACTTTGATCAAAATTCCAAAAATCTAAAATTTCAAAACTTTTTTAAACTTTGAATTGATAAGTGTTACACGGACCCTCCTTAAAATTGTATGCCATTAAGAATTCCCTTCATCCATTGGAAATTTATAAAGATTCATGCATAAAATTACGTAAGTTTTAATTTAAATAAGAAATACTTAAATCCAAACTATTCTCTTATAATCGTATAACTCGTTTTGTTTAATTATCCATGCAAGACATCGCTTTGGTCATTTACGGTTCATGTGGACCCTATGGCTAAAATGGCCGTATTATCACCTCAAAATTTACTCTGAGTACAGACAAATCAGCGCATCTGTAAAAAAATTCAGGCATAGCATGCCCTAGATAAATGAATTTTAAGTATGTTTTATGTTGTAGAAAAATAAAAACTTACCAGGATTTTGCCGTGCACTTTTTTTCATTCCTACAGAAGGTGCCAAAATAAACTAAGTTGGGAAACTGGTTTGAGAACTTCCCCACAGGTAAAAATTAAAGTGAGCATTTTTAATTGACATGGTCATTAGATGGACAATAGATACCTGACAATAATTGGTTATTTAAACTGTGTACCTGAGTGGACCATATCAAGGTAAACTCAACTGTTTGTTAATTTTATCATCTTCTGCAGAGACGAAAAAAAGTGTACGGCAAAATCCAGTTAAGTTATGAATTTTCTAAATCATACAATGCATTTGAATTCTATTTATCTAGGGTATGATATGCCTTGAAACTTTTCCATGTGCACAGGTTTGCCGGTACTCAGGAGAAAAAATTGAGGTGAAAATACGGCCATTTTAGCCATAGGGTCCACATGAACCTAAAGGGGGCTAGCGGGTCGAAATCATTTTTTTAAATTTAATATCAGATTTCGCTATATTTTTCTACAAAGGAACTTTATCTTATACAACATAGAAAAATTAAATAATGGGGTAACCGTTCATTTACGCTCATAATCTGCCTTCGAAAGAAGCATACATTTTTGTTGATGTCCTTTTTTCTGTTGAACTAATAGGAGAATAAATGTATGTGAAGTTAGCAGCCGGTTCGTTATTCGATATTCGATATTCAATATCCAACCGGCTGCTAGCAGTCGGTTGGATATTCACAATTTTGTTGAAAATCTTAAAAAGAATAATACTTGATAACATTAAAAACATGATTTTCATAGTTAAGATAACTGATAAGAAACGTAGGAAATCGTACAATGACCTCTTCAAGCTGTTGTAAGTTCTCGTTGTCCTCGAATATAAACCCTTTTCTATGTTGCATATTTGTCTTTATATAAATAGATTGTTGTCAATAAAACAGCTTCAGAGGTTTACTTTTATACATGATATTTCTGTAAACAAAAAGAAAAACCACTACATATGTAACTCTAGAAAACATTATGAAATATATATAGAAATATTTATGGAATGTCCAAAAAAGAAATATATAGTGAAAACCTACCTGGGACCGCTTAAATGAGTGTGAGACCCCCTTGGTCTTTCAATGTCCGTAAAATTTAATTAAATCATATACTCTGTATATGTAAAGGTTGTATTAGAAGGATTTCCCAGAATATTGTCATATTCGATATCTATGGAGGGCTTATATTGTCACTTTTCACTTAAAAATTATCAAAATTTTAGGACAAAAAACACAGGTTAATGGTGGTAGCTCCCTGATCTTTCAATCTGTCTAATATTAAGCAGACATTTAGTCAATAGGTAGATACAAACGTGACTATAAGGAATTTGGGTACACTTCCTGTCTTTCATGTTTACGGAGCGCCCAAAGTGCCAGTTGGATATTCAAAATATACATTGAAAACCTACCTGAGACCGTTTAAATGAGTGTGAGACCCCCCTGGTCTTTCAATGTCCGTAAAATTTAATTAAATCATAGACTCTGTATATGTAATAAAAGGTTGTATTCGAAGGATTTCCCAAAATATTGTCATATTCGATATCTATGAAGGGCTTATATTGTCACTTTTCACTTAAAAATTATCAAAATTTTAGGACAAAGGGCACAGGGCAATAGTGATAGCTCCCTGGTCTTTCAATCTGTCTAATATTAAGCAGACATTTAGTCAATAGGCGGATACAAACGTGACTAAAAGGAATTTGGGTACACTTCCTGTCTTTTATGTTTACGGAGCGCCTAAAGTGCCAGTTGGATATGCAAAATATACAGTGAAAACCTACCTGAGACCGCTTAAATGAGTGTGAGACCCCCCTGGTCTTTCAATGTGCGTAAAATTTAATTAAATCATAGACTCTGTATATGTCAAGGTTGTATTAGAAGGATTTCCCAGAATATTGTCATATTCGATATCTATGGAGGGCTTATATAGTCACTTTTCACTTAAAAATTATCAAAATTTTAGGACAAAGGGCACAGGGCAATGGTAGTAGCTCCCTGATAATTCAATCTGTTTAATATTAAGCAGACATTTAGTCAATAGGTAGATACAAACGGGACTAAAAGGAATTTGGGTACACTTCCTGTCTTTTATGTTTACGGAGCGCCATAGGTGTCAGTTGGATATTCAAAATATACATTGAAAACCTACATGAGACCGCTTAAATGAGTGTGAGACCCCCCCTGGTCTTTCAATGTCCGTAAAATTTAATTAAATCATAGACTCTGTATATGTAATGGTTGTATTAGAAGGATTTCCCAGAATATTGTCATATTCGATATCTATGGAGGGCTTATATTGTCACTTTTCACTTAAAAATTATCAAAATTTTAGGACAAAGGGCACAGGGCAATGGTGATAGCTCCCTGATCTCACAATCTGTCTAATATTAAGCAGACATTTAGTCAATAGGTAGATACAAACGTGACTAAAAGGAATTTGGGTACACTTCCTGTCTTTCATGTTTACGGAGTGCCCAAAGTGGCAGTTGGATATTCAAAATATACATTGAAAACCTACCTGAGACCGCTTAAATGAGTGTGAGATCCCCCTGGTCTTTCAATGTCCGTTAAATTTAATTAAATCATAGACTCTGTATATGTAAAGGTTGTATTAGAAGGATTTCCCAGAATATTGTCATATTCGATATCTATGGAAGGCTTATATTGTCACTTTTCACTTAAAAATTATCAAAATTTTAGGACAAAGGGCACAGGGCAATGGTGATAGCTCCCTGATCTTTCAATCTGTCTAATATTAAGCAGACATTTAGTCAATAGGTAGATACAAACGTGACTAAAAGGAATTTGGGTACACTTCCTTTCTTTCATGTTTACGGAGCGCCTAAAGTGCCAGTTTGATATTCAAAATATACAGTGAAAACCTACCCGAGACCGCTTAAATGAGTGTGAGACCCCCCTGGTCTTTCAATGTCCGTAAAATTAAATTAAATCATAGACCCTGTATATGTAAAGGTTGTATTAGAAGAATTTCCCAGAATATTGTCATATTTGATATCTATGGAGGGCTTATATTGTCACTTTTCACTTAAAAATTATCAAAATTTTAGGACAAAAGACACAGGGCAATGGTCATAGCTCCCTGATCTCACAATCTGTCTAATATTAAGCAGACATTTAGTCAATAGGTAGATACAAACGTGACTAAAAGGAATTTGGGTACACTTCCTGTCTTTCATGTTTACGGAGTGCCCAAAGTGGCAGGTGGATATTCAAAATATACAGTGAAAACCTACCTGAGACCGCTTAAATGAGTGTGAGACCCCCCTGGTCTTTCAATGTCCGTAAAATTTAATTAAATCATAGACTCTGTATATGTAAAGGTTGTATTAGAAGGATTTCCCAGAATATTGTCATATTCGATATCTATGGAGGGCTTATATTGTCACTTTTCACTTAAAAATTATCAAAATTTTAGGACAAAAGACACAGTGCAATGGTCATAGCTCCCTGCTCTCTCAATCTGTCTAATATTAAGCAGACATTTATTCAATAGGTAGATACAAACGTGACTTAAAGGAATTTGGGTACACTTCCTTTCTTTCATGTTTACGGAGCGCCTAAAGTGCCAGTTTGATATTCAAAATATACAGTGAAAACCTACCTGAGACCGCTTAAATGAGTGTGAGACCCCCCTGGTCTTTCAATGTCCGTAAAATTTAATTAAATCATAGACCCTGTATATGTAAAGGTTGTATTAGAAGAATTTCCCAGAATATTGTCATATTCGATATCTATGGAGGGCTTATATTGTCACTTTTCACTTAAAAATTATCAAAATTTTAGGACAAAAGCCACAGGGCAATGGTCATAGCTCCCTAATCTCACAATCTGTCTAATATTAGGCAGACATTTAGTCAATAGGTAGATACAAACGGGACTAAAAGGAATTTGGGTACACTTCCTGTCTTTCATGTTTACGGAGCGCCCAAAGTGCCCATTGGATATTCAAAATATACATTGAAAACCTACCTGAGACCGTTTAAATGAGTGTGAGACCCCCCTGGTCTTTCAATGTCCGTAAAATTTAAATAAATCATAGACTCTGTATATGTAAAGGTTGTTTTAGAAGGATTTCTGAGAATATTGTCATATTCGATATCTTTGGAGGGCTTATATTGTCACTTTTCACTAAAAAAATTATCAAAATTTTAGGACAAAGGGCACAGGGCAATGGTGATAACTCCCTGGTCTTTCAATCTGTCTAATATTAAGCAGAAATTTAGTCAATAGGTAGATACAAACGTGACTAAAAGGAATTTGGGTACACTTCCTGTCTTTCATGTTTACGGAGCGCCCAAAGTGCCAGTTGGATATTCAAAATATACAGTGAAAACCTACCTGAGACCGCTTAAATGAGTGTGAGACCCCCCTGGTCTTTCAATGTCCGTAAAATTTAATTAAATCATAGACTCTGTATATATAAAGGTTGTATGATAAGGATTTCCCAGAATATTGTCATATTCGATATCTATGGAGGGCTTATATTGTCACTTTTCACTTAAAAATTATCAAAATTTTAGGACAAAGGGCACAGGGCAATGGTGATGGCCCGCTGATCTTTCAATCTGCCTAATATTAATCAAAGGTTTAGTTAATAGGTAGACAAACATTATAACCTTATGTTGGAAGGGGCAACTTCCCCCACTTGAGGTTGTGAGATCGAGATTAAGCAAGCAAGTGACCACAGTCTTGGCAAAGAGAGAGACCCAATTGAGCTCTGCAAATTATGAGCTATTGGATGAAAAAACCAAGCGCACCGGGTATGATTACCACGAATTTTATAGTTTTTTTATATGGACGATAGGATAGAAAGATCAAAAACCGGGTCTAAAAACCATTGAATTGGGGATAGTGGTTTTGGGTGACCTAAATTGATTTTAATTTGGATTGTTAGGATAAAGACATGGATCCAACAGCTAAAATTAGCTCGAATTAGTTGTTGAAAACGTCAAAGCCCTGAGAGGTATTATCAAAATGAAGCACCTCCGATAGTACTCCCAGATAAGGAAAGATCAGTTGATTAAGTTGATCGGAACGAAGACCAACATTATTTGAGCGTTGTCCCAACCCTATACGAGGAAGGATATTATCCCCCAGGTCAAACAGCATGGGTTGCGAGGGGTTAACAGTATGTCGAAAGATCGACTACTGTAGATATTACCGGAAAAGATCAGAGAAGATAGGAAAGCCATTGGGGATAAAATTGAGGTACATCCACTGAAGAAAGTCTTTAAAGATGTATTTACTAACTGAAAGATGACTCCAATTATTGACATAGAGGTGCAGACCTTCCTTGAGGTCTCTTGAATCTCAAGGATGGAAATTATAGACGATTGGGCATTGAAAGGATAGAAAGTCAATATGATGCTGCACTGTGAAGATTAACCAAACAGGTAAGATGGATGATGAGAACGTGGGATTCTTATACTAGGGAAACTCGATTTTCACTTCTACCACGTGCACGGACTTGCTTAAAACACTTGAGGAGATGGATGAAAAGATCGGAGAAAAGACAGTGGACCTCTGAAAAAAGTGGCTGGACATCGAAGGCAATTGTTAAATTTCAAGTCAATTTTAACAAAAACCGACCTATTGGCCGGCGTGGATCAAAGCCAAGAAGGCTGTAATCAATGTGAAAAATAACGACGAGAAGTGTTTCAATACTTTTGACCTTGCACCATAACGAGGTAGACCCAAAACAAACAGACAGGGTTACACAGAGCTCAATCTGGTTAGCCTTAAGGATATTAATAAATTTGAGAAAGCCAATTCCATCCTGGCGGTTAATGTATTTAGAAAGATGATAGTGAATTATACCCGCTGCGCATTTCAAACGTTGGTGAACAACGGGAAAGATAACTCAACTTACTGCTGATCGAAGGCTACAGGTGCTTGACCCACTTTTATAGCAAGGAAGTCCTGGACACCAACAAAGAGTTTTGCGTCATCCACAAGACAGTCAAGATCGAGCTGCCCAAAAAAGGGACATACCAGATGACCTTTGTCAACAACACCCACTCGATGAGAGTCCCTTTGGTGGTGTAAGCGGACTTTGAGTGCTTTGATTTACAGACAAGGTTGACACCAAAAAATATAAGGTAAAAATACACAGTTAGAAGTTTAGTTTCGCATTATGGTCATGGTGAATTTTTTAAATATGAAAGTTTTTGTACAATAAAATAGATTTTTAGATAATTAAAGAATAATATAGCCTTCTTAATGGGATTATATGAACATTTAGATTGTTTTTAGCATGTTTTATATGGCATTTATCTGTTTGACAGTCCGTATTTCACTATCCGTAACACCCATAGGTCCATAAATTATTGTATTGTTTATCAACAAAGATTTATTGATCGATCTTTCCAATTCAATTTTATGAAAAAACGAGCAGAAATGCATGTGTTTGCTTAACGTCCAGTGGCAAATATTTCATGCATATTCAGGACGAGAACAAGTTCACAATAAATACAATAGGTAGGTTGATGCAATAGAGGCCATCTGGGATGATGGTCGGGGAAATTTGGACTGCCACTGGAAAATGAGTGTATTGGATAGGGACAGAAGTTTTGCCTTGCAACAGGCAACCTACGGACTCCGCAAAGAGTTGTTGCAAGGGTTCTTAACGTGCAAAGAGTGTGGCACTCTCTTTAAACGAGGCATCGGATATAACGTCCCCGTCTGACCGGACGTGACTTCGAAATTGATACACCCCGCACAGCCAAACGGACGCCCCAATTCGGCAAGCGTTTTACTGTCGGTCGGGAGAAGACCAAGTTACAATATTTCTATACCCCAGTCACCCTTGGGGTGTATATAAACAAGAAGATGGGATTTGATTACCAATGAGACAATTATCCACAAAAGACCAAAATGACACGAACATTAGCAACTATAGGTCAATGTACGGCATTCAACAAAGTCCATAGCGCATAGTCAGCTATATAAAAAGCCACGATAAGACAATGTAAAACTATTCAAACGAGAAAACTAACGCATAAACAAACGACAACCACTGAATTACAGGCTCCTGACTTGGGACAGGCACATACATAAATAATGTGGCGGGGTTACACATGTTAGCGGGATCCCAACCCTCCCCTAACCTGGGACAGTGGTATAACAGTACAATATAAGAACGAACTATCATCATCATTGAAAGTGGCTTAACTCATCAGATGGACAAGTGGACGTGGGCGGGTAATGTCTATGGTTTCAGGAAAGGTACCCTGTTCAAACCAACGCCTAGGGGCGTCCAAAAAAACGCTTAGGGGAGTTCACGACAACGCTATAAATAATGACGTTTATAAAGATTACAGACCCTAAACAGTGTGAGGCGCTCGCAAGGGAGTTGCAAGAGATCAAGCGGAAGATTCGACCCAGTAACATGCAGCATTGCCTCCCGAAGATTGTACTCATCCGGGACCTTTCCAATGTATTAAGCCTGTGGTTGAGGCTCAGCAAGAGGCAGCTTCACCGATCACCAAAACGATCTAATACCTTCCTGCAGCAGTGACAGCCCTCCCTCCTCCACCGTTTGACTACCCATTTCCCATTGCAGCACCTACAGACACCATCCTCGGACCTTGAGCACAGCAGTGTTTGCAGCTAAGTAACAATCCTTCCGCATACCACACCTTTGGATCGCGAACTGAAAACGATGGTATCTTCATCGGAAGCTAACCAGTTACTTCTGACGGCGATAATATTTTTGTGGAAGGTGTGAGGTACAAAGTAACCCTTGACCTCTGGGAACTCATGGTGAAAAAGAAACCAGAATCGTTCGAGCCCTACGTTTTTAAGAACTAGTTGACTATGCAGAGATCCTGAGCAGTTCCGGTGCCATGTGCCAGGTATCAAGGTAATTAACCCATCTCGAGAACCCGAAGGCGATAAAGAGTTACAAGTGGACGAATATTGTGTCGCACATCTAAAGCAAGATAAGCATTGTAGCGGACTTCAAACCGTATCTCTACGCTCCGACTTTGACCAGCTCCTCTATCGCTGCAACGCTGCCTACTGTGCTGGAAACAATGGTGTGCGCAACGAGACTGTGGCGATCCTCGATACCATGACGAAAGGTGAACACATCAGCATCAAAGAATATAAGCAACCCCATCGTAATATTCTGTAAATAAATGTTAAGAATTAAGAAAGGTTTTGCTTTGACACTATCGTCGTTATCGCTGGTCACATATTCATCACCTCTACTGCCAAGACCTTGGAAAGTAAGGCTATGATCGCTGCCACCTATGCAGCCATGATAGGATTTGAAAAGGTGGTAGCCAAAGTCGTCGACCATGACGTTGACAAAGTGAACCGCCCTCGAAAACCCAGTGTCCAACGCAGCAAGCCCAATCAACAGCTCAGTGTTAAATGCAGTAAGCCCCACAACCAAACCCAGTTAAACAATCTCATCTCTGGTCGAGGAATCGCTACCATTCACGACTTCCTCCAAAGCTATAAATAAATACATAATGTCTGACATCCTTACAATCACAGAAGGGTTGACCTTCGATGAAAGTCTTCAAAAATATTAATACCAGGTTCACAAATTCGAACCTTAACCCGGCGCCCAACTTACCTACTCTGGAGCGGAGATCCGAATCAACATTGCAGGACCTGTTCCTCCACTCAACCGAGCGTTATCTCTGGGTAGAAGGGCGACTTCAAACGCACAACGGTACTGCATATGCAGACGTTAATCTCATTCACAATGGTATCATGTATCTCTTCAAAACTATCTGTTATCGACTTTCCGGCCAGCAGATTGAACACATTAACGACCCCGGCATCGCCACTACTATGCTGGGAATGTTAACCTACCCCGACGACTTCTCTAACTCGTAGGGTCTCAACCAACTGAGGCATAAGGATTTTTCCACCAATGCCGAGGCTGAGAACACTAGATTTGCAGCCTGCCATGGATATATTATCACCAAGCCCACTAACAAAGGATTGTACTCGTTTGTCATCCCCCTGAAACGTATTTTGAGATGATTACAACAAAATAGTGTAAGGGTTCAGGCACGAACTGCCACTAGTTCGCAATTCAGATGCAAATACCATTCTTAGGGCAGCCGCCGTCAATAACGTGGCAAACATAACCATGATTTAGATCTCTTGGTTCCTCCCTCACGTCACTCTTGCAGACGAAAACAAGATGCAACTGTACAAAACCATCCAGAATAAATCCAAGATCCACTGTGGATTTCGCATGAGACAGTGCGATTTCATAGCCATTCCCCAAGCCTCACAGTTTAACTGCCGCCTAGCTGCCAATAGTGGTCACGAAAAGCCTAGATATAGCATCGTTGCCTTCCAAATTAAACCGACAGAGATAATGATAAAACCCACAATACTACCGTGTTCAATCACTGTCGATTGCAAAATATCCATGTCACCCTCAAAGCTGAACGCTACTCAGCCGTCCACTTGAATGCCGTTTTTTCACAAAACAAGGTCGCCAGAGTGTTCAAGGAGGCGGTAGACTTCAGAAAGAAATTCGAAAGTATTGATACCCTCCTCAGTAACGGAGGTGTCAATTCCTCTGATTTCATTTACCTATAGCCGCAGTTCGTCATCGATGTAAGTCATCAGTCCGAGTGGACATCCAGATTCGAGCGGAATTCAAGCGTAATGTTCCCTCCAACACCGAAGCATTCCACTTGCAATCTCCGTAGGAGTCCTCCAGTTCGAATCGGACGGAACGTCGTGTTTTAATAAATAAATGGACACCATACTGTTGCAGAAAATCATCGACAACACAGACCCAAAAAGATGGGTTTCATCCTTGTCTCTGGAAACGATAGTCGAATTCTTACCCGGTGGTTCACCCCCTCCCCCAACTACAATTTATGGAATAGAACACTATATTGAGATTTAAGCGACAGCTCAACACATTTGATCGGTCAACAAACGGTTACAAAGAGGGTTAATGCATTGTTAGCATCAACAAAGCATCAACAGCATCCTAGTAAACAGTGGCATCACCAATGGAAGCTACGTAAACGGCACCCAACATTCCACTATCTACAGATTTTCCCTCGCAATCGATCCCGGGGTAAAGATAATTCAAACACAACAAAAACATGGCGTACTTACCCGTGACCTTGACAGCCATCATTCGCATGCAGACATACCTCACCGATCAAGACGGCGATCATATCAATCTCCGCAGTGAACATCTCATCATCCGCTTTCATCTTCGTGAGGTATGAATGAATAGTCTATCAAAATACGGTTTGAACTTGATAAAAGGGCAAGCTAATAAATCACAGAGAGCAGCCTTGTCACCATTCGTTTATCCCACACAAACCTGCAAGGTAAACACGCGACAGATTGAAAAGATCACCAAGCTCCTACAAAAAGGTTCTAGTGGTATGTCTGTGATAATGAGCACTACCCAATTGAAGAAAACATTCAAAAAGAAAGTGGATTCCTTTCCATGTTAGCTGGAAGGGCAATGCGAGCCCTTCCTATGTTGGCGAACACAATTCTGCCAGAATGAGGTGTTGGAGCCCTAAGTTTCCTGTGTGAAATAGCCGCCAACAATGCATCTGGACCTGGATTTTACATCAAAAGGGGTGGTTGTGTGAGCTGTGTGAAGGTGCGTGGTAAAGGTCTGTTTATCTTTCCCCGCCAAGCTAACTTCAACCTATGGTGACAGTTTGTACCTGAAACAAGGTCCTCGATTCTACTAGGCTTCTGGTCTAATCTGATCTGGAGCAAACAGTCCGTTCAATAACATTTCTCTTTTAATACAATCTATATATATATATATATATATATACAACTCGTCTAAACATCAACCCAACAATGTTAGATCTGTAAATTTGCTTTCGCAAATTTTTGGTTCTTCCCTCGCCGGGATTCGAACCCATGCTACTGTGATATCGTGACACCAAATCGCCTGCACTGCAGCCGTCCCGCTAGACCACACGACCACCTGGGCTCTCAAAAAAAGAGCTTTCGGTGGCCATATGTTACCTTTCCACGTCAGTTTTAATCTAGCGGCGTACTACAGTACATGATATATTAGGCATGAAGATGTAGATATAACTCGTCTAAACATCAACCCAACAATGTTAGATCTGTAAATTTGCTTTCGCAAATTTTTGGTTCTTCCCTCGCCGGGATTCGAACCCATGCTACTGTGATATCGTGACACCAAATCGCCTGCACTGCAGCCGTCCCGCTAGACCACACGACCACCTGGGCTCTCAAAAAAGAGCTTTCGGTGGCCATATGTTACCTTTCCACGTCAGTTTTAATCTAGCGGCGTACTACAGTACATGATATATAAGGCATGAAGAATAAATTGTTACAGATCAGCTAAATTATCTATAGTAAAGGATCCTACAAATTAATGTCACAGAAAATAATTAAATTCATAAGTACGTCTTAGTCAGTGACAACCCTATATGGTTTGGTTGAATTTTATGGACATTGAAAGACCCGGGGGGTCTCAGCCTCATTTAAGCGGTCTCGGGTAGGTTTTCGCTATATATTTTGAATATCCAACTGGCACTTTGGGCGCTCCGTAAACATAGAAGACAGGAAGTGTACCCAAATTCCTTTTAGTCACGTTTGTATCTACCTATTGACTAAATGTCTGTCAAATATTAGAAAGATTGAGAGATCAGGGGCTCTCACCATTACCCTGTGCCCTTTGTCCTAAGATTTTGACATTTTTCGACTGAAAAGTGACAATCTTAGCCCTCCGTAGATATAGAAGATGACGTTATTCTGGTAAATCCATCTAATACAACCTTTATATATACAGAGTCAATGATTTGGTTGAATTTTATGGACATTGAAAGACCCGGGGGGTCTCAGCCTCATTTAAGCGGTCTCGGGTAGGTTTTCGCTATATATTTTGAATATCCAACTGGCACTTTGGGCGCTCCGTAAACATAGAAGACAGGAAGTGTACCCAAATTCCTTTAAGTCACGTTTGTATCTACCTATTGACTAAATGTCTGTCAAATATTAGAAAGATTGAGAGATCAGGGGGCTCTCACCATTACCCTGTGCCCTTTGTCCTAAGATTTTGACATTTTTCGACTGAAAAGTGACAATCTTAGCCCTCCGTAGATATAGAAGATGACGTTATTCTGGTAAATCCATCTAATACAACCTTTATATATACAGAGTCAATGATTTGGTTGAATTTTATGGACATTGAAAGACCCGGGGGGTCTCAGCCTCATTTAAGCGGTCTCGGGTAGGTTTTCGCTATATATTTTGAATATCCAACTGGCACTTTGGGCGCTCCGTAAACATAGAAGACAGGAAGTGTACCCAAATTCCTTTTAGTCACGTTTGTATCTACCTATTGACTAAATGTCTGTCAAATATTAGAAAGATTGAGAGATCAGGGGGCTCTCACCATTACCCTGTGCCCTTTGTCCTAAGATTTTGACATTTTTCGACTGAAAAGTGACAATCTTAGCCCTCCGTAGATATAGAAGATGACGTTATTCTGGTAAATCCATCTAATACAACCTTTATATATACAGAGTCAATGATTTGGTTGAATTTTATGGACATTGAAAGACCCGGGGGGTCTCAGCCTCATTTAAGCGGTCTCGGGTAGGTTTTCGCTATATATTTTGAATATCCAACTGGCACTTTGGGCGCTCCGTAAACATAGAAGACAGGAAGTGTACCCAAATTCCTTTTAGTCACGTTTGTATCTACCTATTGACTAAATGTCTGTCAAATATTAGAAAGATTGAGAGATCAGGGGGCTCTCACCATTACCCTGTGCCCTTTGTCCTAAGATTTTGACATTTTTCGACTGAAAAGTGACAATCTTAGCCCTCCGTAGATATAGAAGATGACGTTATTCTGGTAAATCCATCTAATACAACCTTTATATATACAGAGTCAATGATTTGGTTGAATTTTATGGACATTGAAAGACCCGGGGGGTCTCAGCCTCATTTAAGCGGTCTCGGGTAGGTTTTCGCTATATATTTTGAATATCCAACTGGCACTTTGGGCGCTCCGTAAACATAGAAGACAGGAAGTGTACCCAAATTCCTTTTAGTCACGTTTGTATCTACCTATTGACTAAATGTCTGTCAAATATTAGAAAGATTGAGAGATCAGGGGGCTCTCACCATTACCCTGTGCCCTTTGTCCTAAGATTTTGACATTTTTCGACTGAAAAGTGACAATCTTAGCCCTCCGTAGATATAGAAGATGACGTTATTCTGGTAAATCCATCTAATACAACCTTTATATATACAGAGTCAATGATTTGGTTGAATTTTATGGACATTGAAAGACCCGGGGGGTCTCAGCCTCATTTAAGCGGTCTCGGGTAGGTTTTCGCTATATATTTTGAATATCCAACTGGCACTTTGGGCGCTCCGTAAACATAGAAGACAGGAAGTGTACCCAAATTCCTTTTAGTCACGTTTGTATCTACCTATTGACTAAATGTCTGTCAAATATTAGGAAGATTGAGAGATCAGGGGGCTCTCACCATTACCCTGTGCCCTTTGTCCTAAGATTTTGACATTTTTCGACTGAAAAGTGACAATCTTAGCCCTCCGTAGATATAGAAGATGACGTTATTCTGGTAAATCCATCTAATACAACCTTTATATATACAGAGTCAATGATTTGGTTGAATTTTATGGACATTGAAAGACCCGGGGGGTCTCAGCCTCATTTAAGCGGTCTCGGGTAGGTTTTCGCTATATATTTTGAATATCCAACTGGCACTTTGGGCGCTCCGTAAACATAGAAGACAGGAAGTGTACCCAAATTCCTTTTAGTCACGTTTGTATCTACCTATTGACTAAATGTCTGTCAAATATTAGGAAGATTGAGAGATCAGGGGGCTCTCACCATTACCCTGTGCCCTTTGTCCTAAGATTTTGACATTTTTCGACTGAAAAGTGACAATCTTAGCCCTCCGTAGATATAGAAGATGACGTTATTCTGGTAAATCCATCTAATACAACCTTTATATATACAGAGTCAATGATTTGGTTGAATTTTATGGACATTGAAAGACCCGGGGGGTCTCAGCCTCATTTAAGCGGTCTCGGGTAGGTTTTCGCTATATATTTTGAATATCCAACTGGCACTTTGGGCGCTCCGTAAACATAGAAGACAGGAAGTGTACCCAAATTCCTTTTAGTCACGTTTGTATCTACCTATTGACTAAATGTCTGTCAAATATTAGAAAGATTGAGAGATCAGGGGGCTCTCACCATTACCCTGTGCCCTTTGTCCTAAGATTTTGACATTTTTCGACTGAAAAGTGACAATCTTAGCCCTCCGTAGATATAGAAGATGACGTTATTCTGGTAAATCCATCTAATACAACCTTTATATATACAGAGTCAATGATTTGGTTGAATTTTATGGACATTGAAAGACCCGGGGGGTCTCAGCCTCATTTAAGCGGTCTCGGGTAGGTTTTCGCTATATATTTTGAATATCCAACTGGCACTTTGGGCGCTCCGTAAACATAGAAGACAGGAAGTGTACCCAAATTCCTTTTAGTCACGTTTGTATCTACCTATTGACTAAATGTCTGTCAAATATTAGAAAGATTGAGAGATCAGGGGGCTCTCACCATTACCCTGTGCCCTTTGTCCTAAGATTTTGACATTTTTCGACTGAAAAGTGACAATCTTAGCCCTCCGTAGATATAGAAGATGACGTTATTCTGGTAAATCCATCTAATACAACCTTTATATATACAGAGTCAATGATTTGGTTGAATTTTATGGACATTGAAAGACCCGGGGGGTCTCAGCCTCATTTAAGCGGTCTCGGGTAGGTTTTCGCTATATATTTTGAATATCCAACTGGCACTTTGGGCGCTCCGTAAACATAGAAGACAGGAAGTGTACCCAAATTCCTTTTAGTCACGTTTGTATCTACCTATTGACTAAATGTCTGTCAAATATTAGAAAGATTGAGAGATCAGGGGGCTCTCACCATTACCCTGTGCCCTTTGTCCTAAGATTTTGACATTTTTCGACTGAAAAGTGACAATCTTAGCCCTCCGTAGATATAGAAGATGACGTTATTCTGGTAAATCCATCTAATACAACCTTTATATATACAGAGTCAATGATTTGGTTGAATTTTATGGACATTGAAAGACCCGGGGGGTCTCAGCCTCATTTAAGCGGTCTCGGGTAGGTTTTCGCTATATATTTTGAATATCCAACTGGCACTTTGGGCGCTCCGTAAACATAGAAGACAGGAAGTGTACCCAAATTCCTTTAAGTCACGTTTGTATCTACCTATTGACTAAATGTCTGTCAAATATTAGAAAGATTGAGAGATCAGGGGGCTCTCACCATTACCCTGTGCCCTTTGTCCTAAGATTTTGACATTTTTCGACTGAAAAGTGACAATCTTAGCCCTCCGTAGATATAGAAGATGACGTTATTCTGGTAAATCCATCTAATACAACCTTTATATATACAGAGTCAATGATTTGGTTGAATTTTATGGACATTGAAAGACCCGGGGGGTCTCAGCCTCATTTAAGCGGTCTCGGGTAGGTTTTCGCTATATATTTTGAATATCCAACTGGCACTTTGGGCGCTCCGTAAACATAGAAGACAGGAAGTGTACCCAAATTCCTTTTAGTCACGTTTGTATCTACCTATTGACTAAATGTCTGTCAAATATTAGAAAGATTGAGAGATCAGGGGGCTCTCACCATTACCCTGTGCCCTTTGTCCTAAGATTTTGACATTTTTCGACTGAAAAGTGACAATCTTAGCCCTCCGTAGATATAGAAGATGACGTTATTCTGGTAAATCCATCTAATACAACCTTTATATATACAGAGTCAATGATTTGGTTGAATTTTATGGACATTGAAAGACCCGGGGGGTCTCAGCCTCATTTAAGCGGTCTCGGGTAGGTTTTCGCTATATATTTTGAATATCCAACTGGCACTTTGGGCGCTCCGTAAACATAGAAGACAGGAAGTGTACCCAAATTCCTTTTAGTCACGTTTGTATCTACCTATTGACTAAATGTCTGTCAAATATTAGAAAGATTGAGAGATCAGGGGGCTCTCACCATTACCCTGTGCCCTTTGTCCTAAGATTTTGACATTTTTCGACTGAAAAGTGACAATCTTAGCCCTCCGTAGATATAGAAGATGACGTTATTCTGGTAAATCCATCTAATACAACCTTTATATATACAGAGTCAATGATTTGGTTATATTTTATGGACATTGAAAGACCCGGGGGGTCTCAGCCTCATTTAAGCGGTCTCGGGTAGGTTTTCGCTATATATTTTGAATATCCAACTGGCACTTTGGGCGCTCCGTAAACATAGAAGACAGGAAGTGTACCCAAATTCCTTTTAGTCACGTTTGTATCTACCTATTGACTAAATGTCTGTCAAATATTAGAAAGATTGAGAGATCAGGGGGCTCTCACCATTACCCTGTGCCCTTTGTCCTAAGATTTTGACATTTTTCGACTGAAAAGTGACAATCTTAGCCCTCCGTAGATATAGAAGATGACGTTATTCTGGTAAATCCATCTAATACAACCTTTATATATACAGAGTCAATGATTTGGTTGAATTTTATGGACATTGAAAGACCCGGGGGGTCTCAGCCTCATTTAAGCGGTCTCGGGTAGGTTTTCGCTATATATTTTGAATATCCAACTGGCACTTTGGGCGCTCCGTAAACATAGAAGACAGGAAGTGTACCCAAATTCCTTTTAGTCACGTTTGTATCTACCTATTGACTAAATGTCTGTCAAATATTAGAAAGATTGAGAGATCAGGGGGCTCTCACCATTACCCTGTGCCCTTTGTCCTAAGATTTTGACATTTTTCGACTGAAAAGTGACAATCTTAGCCCTCCGTAGATATAGAAGATGCCGTTATTCTGGTAAATCCATCTAATACAACCTTTATATATACAGAGTCAATGATTTGGTTGAATTTTATGGACATTGAAAGACCCGGGGGGTCTCAGCCTCATTTAAGCGGTCTCGGGTAGGTTTTCGCTATATATTTTGAATATCCAACTGGCACTTTGGGCGCTCCGTAAACATAGAAGACAGGAAGTGTACCCAAATTCCTTTTAGTCACGTTTGTATCTACCTATTGACTAAATGTCTGTCAAATATTAGAAAGATTGAGAGATCAGGGGGCTCTCACCATTACCCTGTGCCCTTTGTCCTAAGATTTTGACATTTTTCGACTGAAAAGTGACAATCTTAGCCCTCCGTAGATATAGAAGATGACGTTATTCTGGTAAATCCATCTAATACAACCTTTATATATACAGAGTCAATGATTTGGTTGAATTTTATGGACATTGAAAGACCCGGGGGGTCTCAGCCTCATTTAAGCGGTCTCGGGTAGGTTTTCGCTATATATTTTGAATATCCAACTGGCACTTTGGGCGCTCCGTAAACATAGAAGACAGGAAGTGTACCCAAATTCCTTTAAGTCACGTTTGTATCTACCTATTGACTAAATGTCTGTCAAATATTAGAAAGATTGAGAGATCAGGGGGCTCTCACCATTACCCTGTGCCCTTTGTCCTAAGATTTTGACATTTTTCGACTGAAAAGTGACAATCTTAGCCCTCCGTAGATATAGAAGATGACGTTATTCTGGTAAATCCATCTAATACAACCTTTATATATACAGAGTCAATGATTTGGTTGAATTTTATGGACATTGAAAGACCCGGGGGGTCTCAGCCTCATTTAAGCGGTCTCGGGTAGGTTTTCGCTATATATTTTGAATATCCAACTGGCACTTTGGGCGCTCCGTAAACATAGAAGACAGGAAGTGTACCCAAATTCCTTTAAGTCACGTTTGTATCTACCTATTGACTAAATGTCTGTCAAATATTAGAAAGATTGAGAGATCAGGGGGCTCTCACCATTACCCTGTGCCCTTTGTCCTAAGATTTTGACATTTTTCGACTGAAAAGTGACAATCTTAGCCCTCCGTAGATATAGAAGATGACGTTATTCTGGTAAATCCATCTAATACAACCTTTATATATACAGAGTCAATGATTTGGTTGAATTTTATGGACATTGAAAGACCCGGGGGGTCTCAGCCTCATTTAAGCGGTCTCGGGTAGGTTTTCGCTATATATTTTGAATATCCAACTGGCACTTTGGGCGCTCCGTAAACATAGAAGACAGGAAGTGTACCCAAATTCCTTTTAGTCACGTTTGTATCTACCTATTGACTAAATGTCTGTCAAATATTAGAAAGATTGAGAGATCAGGGGGCTCTCACCATTACCCTGTGCCCTTTGTCCTAAGATTTTGACATTTTTCGACTGAAAAGTGACAATCTTAGCCCTCCGTAGATATAGAAGATGACGTTATTCTGGTAAATCCATCTAATACAACCTTTATATATACAGAGTCAATGATTTGGTTGAATTTTATGGACATTGAAAGACCCGGGGGGTCTCAGCCTCATTTAAGCGGTCTCGGGTAGGTTTTCGCTATATATTTTGAATATCCAACTGGCACTTTGGGCGCTCCGTAAACATAGAAGACAGGAAGTGTACCCAAATTCCTTTTAGTCACGTTTGTATCTACCTATTGACTAAATGTCTGTCAAATATTAGAAAGATTGAGAGATCAGGGGGCTCTCACCATTACCCTGTGCCCTTTGTCCTAAGATTTTGACATTTTTCGACTGAAAAGTGACAATCTTAGCCCTCCGTAGATATAGAAGATGACGTTATTCTGGTAAATCCATCTAATACAACCTTTATATATACAGAGTCAATGATTTGGTTGAATTTTATGGACATTGAAAGACCCGGGGGGTCTCAGCCTCATTTAAGCGGTCTCGGGTAGGTTTTCGCTATATATTTTGAATATCCAACTGGCACTTTGGGCGCTCCGTAAACATATATAGAAGACAGGAAGTGTACCCAAATTCCTTTTAGTCACGTTTGTATCTACCTATTGACTAAATGTCTGTCAAATATTAGAAAGATTGAGAGATCAGGGGGCTCTCACCATTACCCTGTGCCCTTTGTCCTAAGATTTTGACATTTTTCGACTGAAAAGTGACAATCTTAGCCCTCCGTAGATATAGAAGATGACGTTATTCTGGTAAATCCATCTAATACAACCTTTATATATACAGAGTCAATGATTTGGTTGAATTTTATGGACATTGAAAGACCCGGGGGGTCTCAGCCTCATTTAAGCGGTCTCGGGTAGGTTTTCGCTATATATTTTGAATATCCAACTGGCACTTTGGGCGCTCCGTAAACATAGAAGACAGGAAGTGTACCCAAATTCCTTTTAGTCACGTTTGTATCTACCTATTGACTAAATGTCTGTCAAATATTAGAAAGATTGAGAGATCAGGGGGCTCTCACCATTACCCTGTGCCCTTTGTCCTAAGATTTTGACATTTTTCGACTGAAAAGTGACAATCTTAGCCCTCCGTAGATATAGAAGATGACGTTATTCTGGTAAATCCATCTAATACAACCTTTATATATACAGAGTCAATGATTTGGTTGAATTTTATGGACATTGAAAGACCCGGGGGGTCTCAGCCTCATTTAAGCGGTCTCGGGTAGGTTTTCGCTATATATTTTGAATATCCAACTGGCACTTTGGGCGCTCCGTAAACATAGAAGACAGGAAGTGTACCCAAATTCCTTTTAGTCACGTTTGTATCTACCTATTGACTAAATGTCTGTCAAATATTAGAAAGATTGAGAGATCAGGGGGCTCTCACCATTACCCTGTGCCCTTTGTCCTAAGATTTTGACATTTTTCGACTGAAAAGTGACAATCTTAGCCCTCCGTAGATATAGAAGATGACGTTATTCTGGTAAATCCATCTAATACAACCTTTATATATACAGAGTCAATGATTTGGTTGAATTTTATGGACATTGAAAGACCCGGGGGGTCTCAGCCTCATTTAAGCGGTCTCGGGTAGGTTTTCGCTATATATTTTGAATATCCAACTGGCACTTTGGGCGCTCCGTAAACATAGAAGACAGGAAGTGTACCCAAATTCCTTTTAGTCACGTTTGTATCTACCTATTGACTAAATGTCTGTCAAATATTAGAAAGATTGAGAGATCAGGGGGCTCTCACCATTACCCTGTGCCCTTTGTCCTAAGATTTTGACATTTTTCGACTGAAAAGTGACAATCTTAGCCCTCCGTAGATATAGAAGATGACGTTATTCTGGTAAATCCATCTAATACAACCTTTATATATACAGAGTCAATGATTTGGTTGAATTTTATGGACATTGAAAGACCCGGGGGGTCTCAGCCTCATTTAAGCGGTCTCGGGTAGGTTTTCGCTATATATTTTGAATATCCAACTGGCACTTTGGGCGCTCCGTAAACATAGAAGACAGGAAGTGTACCCAAATTCCTTTTAGTCACGTTTGTATCTACCTATTGACTAAATGTCTGTCAAATATTAGAAAGATTGAGAGATCAGGGGGCTCTCACCATTACCCTGTGCCCTTTGTCCTAAGATTTTGACATTTTTCGACTGAAAAGTGACAATCTTAGCCCTCCGTAGATATAGAAGATGACGTTATTCTGGTAAATCCATCTAATACAACCTTTATATATACAGAGTCAATGATTTGGTTGAATTTTATGGACATTGAAAGACCCGGGGGGTCTCAGCCTCATTTAAGCGGTCTCGGGTAGGTTTTCGCTATATATTTTGAATATCCAACTGGCACTTTGGGCGCTCCGTAAACATAGAAGACAGGAAGTGTACCCAAATTCCTTTTAGTCACGTTTGTATCTACCTATTGACTAAATGTCTGTCAAATATTAGAAAGATTGAGAGATCAGGGGGCTCTCACCATTACCCTGTGCCCTTTGTCCTAAGATTTTGACATTTTTCGACTGAAAAGTGACAATCTTAGCCCTCCGTAGATATAGAAGATGACGTTATTCTGGTAAATCCATCTAATACAACCTTTATATATACAGAGTCAATGATTTGGTTGAATTTTATGGACATTGAAAGACCCGGGGGGTCTCAGCCTCATTTAAGCGGTCTCGGGTAGGTTTTCGCTATATATTTTGAATATCCAACTGGCACTTTGGGCGCTCCGTAAACATAGAAGACAGGAAGTGTACCCAAATTCCTTTTAGTCACGTTTGTATCTACCTATTGACTAAATGTCTGTCAAATATTAGAAAGATTGAGAGATCAGGGGGCTCTCACCATTACCCTGTGCCCTTTGTCCTAAGATTTTGACATTTTTCGACTGAAAAGTGACAATCTTAGCCCTCCGTAGATATAGAAGATGACGTTATTCTGGTAAATCCATCTAATACAACCTTTATATATACAGAGTCAATGATTTGGTTGAATTTTATGGACATTGAAAGACCCGGGGGGTCTCAGCCTCATTTAAGCGGTCTCGGGTAGGTTTTCGCTATATATTTTGAATATCCAACTGGCACTTTGGGCGCTCCGTAAACATAGAAGACAGGAAGTGTACCCAAATTCCTTTTAGTCACGTTTGTATCTACCTATTGACTAAATGTCTGTCAAATATTAGAAAGATTGAGAGATCAGGGGGCTCTCACCATTACCCTGTGCCCTTTGTCCTAAGATTTTGACATTTTTCGACTGAAAAGTGACAATCTTAGCCCTCCGTAGATATAGAAGATGACGTTATTCTGGTAAATCCATCTAATACAACCTTTATATATACAGAGTCAATGATTTGGTTGAATTTTATGGACATTGAAAGACCCGGGGGGTCTCAGCCTCATTTAAGCGGTCTCGGGTAGGTTTTCGCTATATATTTTGAATATCCAACTGGCACTTTGGGCGCTCCGTAAACATAGAAGACAGGAAGTGTACCCAAATTCCTTTTAGTCACGTTTGTATCTACCTATTGACTAAATGTCTGTCAAATATTAGAAAGATTGAGAGATCAGGGGGCTCTCACCATTACCCTGTGCCCTTTGTCCTAAGATTTTGACATTTTTCGACTGAAAAGTGACAATCTTAGCCCTCCGTAGATATAGAAGATGACGTTATTCTGGTAAATCCATCTAATACAACCTTTATATATACAGAGTCAATGATTTGGTTGAATTTTATGGACATTGAAAGACCCGGGGGGTCTCAGCCTCATTTAAGCGGTCTCGGGTAGGTTTTCGCTATATATTTTGAATATCCAACTGGCACTTTGGGCGCTCCGTAAACATAGAAGACAGGAAGTGTACCCAAATTCCTTTTAGTCACGTTTGTATCTACCTATTGACTAAATGTCTGTCAAATATTAGAAAGATTGAGAGATCAGGGGGCTCTCACCATTACCCTGTGCCCTTTGTCCTAAGATTTTGACATTTTTCGACTGAAAAGTGACAATCTTAGCCCTCCGTAGATATAGAAGATGACGTTATTCTGGTAAATCCATCTAATACAACCTTTATATATACAGAGTCAATGATTTGGTTGAATTTTATGGACATTGAAAGACCCGGGGGGTCTCAGCCTCATTTAAGCGGTCTCGGGTAGGTTTTCGCTATATATTTTGAATATCCAACTGGCACTTTGGGCGCTCCGTAAACATAGAAGACAGGAAGTGTACCCAAATTCCTTTTAGTCACGTTTGTATCTACCTATTGACTAAATGTCTGTCAAATATTAGAAAGATTGAGAGATCAGGGGGCTCTCACCATTACCCTGTGCCCTTTGTCCTAAGATTTTGACATTTTTCGACTGAAAAGTGACAATCTTAGCCCTCCGTAGATATAGAAGATGACGTTATTCTGGTAAATCCATCTAATACAACCTTTATATATACAGAGTCAATGATTTGGTTGAATTTTATGGACATTGAAAGACCCGGGGGGTCTCAGCCTCATTTAAGCGGTCTCGGGTAGGTTTTCGCTATATATTTTGAATATCCAACTGGCACTTTGGGCGCTCCGTAAACATAGAAGACAGGAAGTGTACCCAAATTCCTTTTAGTCACGTTTGTATCTACCTATTGACTAAATGTCTGTCAAATATTAGAAAGATTGAGAGATCAGGGGGCTCTCACCATTACCCTGTGCCCTTTGTCCTAAGATTTTGACATTTTTCGACTGAAAAGTGACAATCTTAGCCCTCCGTAGATATAGAAGATGACGTTATTCTGGTAAATCCATCTAATACAACCTTTATATATACAGAGTCAATGATTTGGTTGAATTTTATGGACATTGAAAGACCCGGGGGGTCTCAGCCTCATTTAAGCGGTCTCGGGTAGGTTTTCGCTATATATTTTGAATATCCAACTGGCACTTTGGGCGCTCCGTAAACATAGAAGACAGGAAGTGTACCCAAATTCCTTTTAGTCACGTTTGTATCTACCTATTGACTAAATGTCTGTCAAATATTAGAAAGATTGAGAGATCAGGGGGCTCTCACCATTACCCTGTGCCCTTTGTCCTAAGATTTTGACATTTTTCGACTGAAAAGTGACAATCTTAGCCCTCCGTAGATATAGAAGATGACGTTATTCTGGTAAATCCATCTAATACAACCTTTATATATACAGAGTCAATGATTTGGTTGAATTTTATGGACATTGAAAGACCCGGGGGGTCTCAGCCTCATTTAAGCGGTCTCGGGTAGGTTTTCGCTATATATTTTGAATATCCAACTGGCACTTTGGGCGCTCCGTAAACATAGAAGACAGGAAGTGTACCCAAATTCCTTTTAGTCACGTTTGTATCTACCTATTGACTAAATGTCTGTCAAATATTAGAAAGATTGAGAGATCAGGGGGCTCTCACCATTACCCTGTGCCCTTTGTCCTAAGATTTTGACATTTTTCGACTGAAAAGTGACAATCTTAGCCCTCCGTAGATATAGAAGATGACGTTATTCTGGTAAATCCATCTAATACAACCTTTATATATACAGAGTCAATGATTTGGTTGAATTTTATGGACATTGAAAGACCCGGGGGGTCTCAGCCTCATTTAAGCGGTCTCGGGTAGGTTTTCGCTATATATTTTGAATATCCAACTGGCACTTTGGGCGCTCCGTAAACATAGAAGACAGGAAGTGTACCCAAATTCCTTTTAGTCACGTTTGTATCTACCTATTGACTAAATGTCTGTCAAATATTAGAAAGATTGAGAGATCAGGGGGCTCTCACCATTACCCTGTGCCCTTTGTCCTAAGATTTTGACATTTTTCGACTGAAAAGTGACAATCTTAGCCCTCCGTAGATATAGAAGATGACGTTATTCTGGTAAATCCATCTAATACAACCTTTATATATACAGAGTCAATGATTTGGTTGAATTTTATGGACATTGAAAGACCCGGGGGGTCTCAGCCTCATTTAAGCGGTCTCGGGTAGGTTTTCGCTATATATTTTGAATATCCAACTGGCACTTTGGGCGCTCCGTAAACATAGAAGACAGGAAGTGTACCCAAATTCCTTTTAGTCACGTTTGTATCTACCTATTGACTAAATGTCTGTCAAATATTAGAAAGATTGAGAGATCAGGGGGCTCTCACCATTACCCTGTGCCCTTTGTCCTAAGATTTTGACATTTTTCGAATGATTTGTTTTGTTTTTTTGGCTTTCCATATATATTTCTATTTATAGTTATAAATATTTCTAGAGTTATGGTTTATTCTTTTTGTCTTAAGAAATATTATACACAAAAGTACATCTTTGAAGTCGTTTATTGACAAAACTCTATATTACATAAAGACAAATATGCAACATGGAAAAGGGTTTATATTCGACAGCTTGAAAAGGTCATTTAACGATTTCCCACGTATCTTATCAGTCTTTTTAAATATGAAAATCATGCATATTATGTTATCAAGTATTTAATTATCTTGTAATTTTTTCACTAAATTTTGAATATCAAACTGGCTGCTAGCAGCCGATTGGATATTGAATATCGAATAACGAATAACGAACCGGCTGCTAACTTCACATACATGGAGAATAAGCGGTAATATCGGAAAAAAATTAACTAAATTACAGAAATCGCTAATGTTTTACAATTATTTAGTTTATGTACAGCTTATTCGTAACTACAATCCCCTTCCCTTTCATGAATTTGACCTACCGAATTATACTATTTACCGGATTTGTAATCACATTAGCAACACGACGGGTGCCGCATGTGAAGCAGGATCTGCTCACCCTTCCGGAGCACCTGAGGTCACCCCTAGTTTTTGGTGGGGTTCGTGTTGTTTTTTCTTTAGTTTTCTATGTTGTGTCATGTGTACTATTGTTTTTCTGTTCGTCTTTTTCATTTTTAGCCATGGCGTTGTCAGTTTGTTTTAGATTTATGAGTTTAACTGTCCCTTTGGTATCTTTCGTCTCTCTTTTATTCGAAAACAATAATAAAAAATATAGGTCACCGATGAGTTTTAAAAGATATTTCAATTTGAATGCCAAAAAATGGTATTTGTGCACCAAAGGGAGACAATTTGGAGCTTTTTCAATGAAATCCACATTTTAAAAGTCACCTGGAGCCAACACGTATTGAATTTTTGGTATGATTTTTATACATATGATAAAGTAATAACTTCTTAAGGTAATTAATACGATTTGAAATGAAAAATAAATGTTTGATTTTTTTTCTGAAAATTTTATACCCGCGAACCTCCTTAAATATATCATATGGATAAAACATATTTTTATTAAAACCCGGGATACATTGATGTTAGTATAATACATAATTGAAAATACCAACTGAAAAGGTCTAATAAAATAGATCATGCATATTCAGGACGAGGAAACATTTAATAATAACAAATAAAACTAAAGAACGATTATTTTGTAAAGGCTTTAACGAGTGAGGGTCGGCGACATTTAGACTGCAACTGATAATGAAGATAATTGTTGCCTAAAATGGAACCCCTCAATTGTTGTTGCAAAGGTTCTAATCGCGCTGAAAGCCTGGGACTATCCTTGTGCTAGGAATTGTAAAAACAGTTATTCTTACAAGACGAGGCTGCGTACTTATACATCCTGCACAGCCAAGCATGCTTGGCATTTGGCGTAGTCCTTATGTGTATTGGACAGTCAGGGTATCGAATAAAATAACAAAATATCTATTTTTAGATAAAAAGATATTAGTAAAGGAGAAAGGAAATTAACACCAAAGGGACATTTAAACTCTTAAATCGAAAATACACTGACAAGCCATGGCTAAATAAAAAAAACCCAATAACAATAGACAACTAAGTCATAGTACTCAAATCACAACATAGAAAAGTACAAAATTCAATTAAGCAACACAAAACAAACTTCACTTTGCATGTATATTGTTAAAGCAAATACAATTCCTGTGTTATTGGATTTACTTGCATAAACTATCTCTTAGATTATTGGATTTACTTGCATAAATTATCTCTTAGAAACACCTTAGTAAGTAAAACCTGTAGAGTATGGAACTCCAGGAAAAATTCCTAATTAAAAATTCCTCATCAGATGGCAAGATCAAAAGCTCAAACACTCACAACGAATGGCTAATAAGTGGCATATTCCTGATTAAAATAAATGGTGGTTTAAAACTGATTTAAAACATGTATCAAGCTAATATACAATAACTGAATATAGTAAAAATTCATTTGACGTTTCTCGGTACTTGTACATCCCGTCATTGTGTTTTTTTGCTATGTTAAATTATTGTATATCAGCTTGCTATATGTGTACATAACGGGGTGTATAAGTACCGAGCCACGTCAAATTGATATCACAAAGATAACAGTGAACAGTAAAAGTAATTTTTAAAAAGACAAATAAAAGAAAAGTATTACACGTTATTAACATGGTGAACAACGTCAGTATTATTTATAATTAGACCAAGGTCTCTCCAAACGAACTCATTTGGAAAAGGACGAGACGTTATTAAATGTACTCCTAATCTGTCAATGTTTAGGCTCGTACATTGGTGACGTTTTAAAAAAAGTTTAAGAAGAAACGGCAAGCTTTTGAATACCGAATAAGTTGGGAAATGTATAGCCAGTTGTAGTAGGTAAATTGCTTTTAAGGTGGGAGATCTTTATAATTTCAAAATTAAAACATTCTCCTTTATCATAGATTTAGTAAGGTGACATACATAAGAACAGCAGATATATTTTGAGAATATGTAAAAGGTTCAGGGCGATTACAAGATTCATTTATCTCTGATGGCCGAAATTTGAATTATGTTGAAGGCTTACTATTATGCAATATTTTCGTAGACGGCAATATGAATATCACAGAAATTATTAAAACTATTTGCGTATGGTTCAAGTATCCAGGGTACATGTATGCTATATAGAATTGAATAAAAAAAAATCCAGATTATTAATCAATTAAACAGAATTTATATTTATCTATAGCCTTCAAAAACACAAACTTAAGGTCCCCCCCCCCGCCACTGTAGATTGATTGTATCTGTTTTTGAAAATCGAGATTTAGGTTTAGAGGTATTTTGCATATCACTGAAATGTTTTGGGGTTAACTTGAAGCAATTGGGAAAGTACTTAGTATCCGAGTATTAATGCATACGACTTATTTAAAAAGTGTAGCGAGTATCCGAGTTGTAACGCATACGACTTATTTAAAAAGTGTAGCGAGTATCCGAGTTGTAATGCATACGACTTATTTAAAAAGTGTAGCGTAACTTTCACTGCAGTGTTTACTTGTAAAAATGTTCTGCATTATCTGTGTTTCCTAGAACAAATTTTTTTTTTCTCGACAACTTAAAAAAACTCAAATATGAATGTCCGTGTTATATTCGCTTGCGGGTTTTGTAGTTTATTTTACATTTTTGTGTAATTTAATTGGTAATTAGTTATCAAAAGTACCAGGATTATAATTTTATACGCCAGACGCGCGTTTCGTCTACATAAGACTCATCAGTGACGCTCAGATCGAAATAGTTAAAAAGCCAATTAAATACAAAGTTGAAGAGCATTGAGGATCCAAAATTCCAAAAAGTTGTGCCAAATACGGCTAAGGTAATCTACTCCTGGGGTAAGAAAATCCTTAGTTTTTCGAAAAATTCAAAGTTTTGTAAACAGAAAATTTATAAAAATGACCATATAATTGATATTCATGTCAACACCGAAGTGCTGACTACTGGGCTGGTGATACCCTCGGGGACGAAACGTCCACCAACAGTGGCATCGACCCAGTGGTGTAAATAGTTATCAAAAGTACCAGGATTATAATTTTATACGCCAGACGCGCGTTTCGTCTACATAAGACTCATCAGTGACGCTCAGATCGAAATAGTTAAAAAGCCAAATAAATACAAAGTTGAAGAGCATTGAGGATCCAAAATTCCAAAAAGTTGTGCCAAATACGGCTAAGGTAATCTACTCCTGGGGTAAGAAAATCCTTAGTTTTTCGAAAAATTCAAAGTTTTGTAAACAGAAAATTTATAAAAATGACCATATAATTGATATTCATGTCAACACCGAAGTGCTGACTACTGGGCTGGTGAAACCCTCGTGGACGAAACGTCCACCAGCAGTGGCATCGACCCAGTGGTGTAAATAGTTATCAAAAGTACCAGGATTATAATTTTATACGCCAGACGCGCGTTTCGTCTACATAAGACTCATCAGTGACGCTCAGATCGAAATAGTTAAAAAGCCAAATAAATACAAAGTTGAAGAGCATTGAGGATCCAAAATTCCAAAAAGTTGTGCCAAATACGGCTAAGGTAATCTACTCCTGGGGTAAGAAAATCCTTAGTTTTTCGAAAAATTCAAAGTTTTGTAAACAGAAAATTTATAAAAATGACCATATAATTGATATTCATGTCAACACCGAAGTGCTGACTACTGGGCTGGTGAAACCCTCGGGGACGAAACGTCCACCAGCAGTGGCATCGACCCAGTGGTGTAAATAGTTATCAAAAGTACCAGGATTATAATTTTATACGCCAGACGCGCGTTTCGTCTACATAAGACTCATCAGTGACGCTCAGATCGAAATAGTTAAAAAGCCAAATAAATACAAAGTTGAAGAGCATTGAGGATCCAAAATTCCAAAAAGTTGTGCCAAATACGGCTAAGGTAATCTACTCCTGGGGTAAGAAAATCCTTAGTTTTTCGAAAAATTCAAAGATTGTAAACAGAAAATTTATAAAAATGACCATATAATTGATATTCATGTCAACACCGAAGTGCTGACTACTGGGCTGGTGATACCTCGGGGACGAAACGTCCACCAACAGTGGCATCGACCCAGTGGTGTAAATAGTTATCAAAAGTACCAGGATTATAATTTTATACGCCAGACGCGCGTTTCGTCTACATAAGACTCATCAGTGACGCTCAGATCGAAATAGTTAAAAAGCCAAATAAATACAAAGTTGAAGAGCATTGAGGATCCAAAATTCCAAAAAGTTGTGCCAAATACGGCTAAGGTAATCTACTCCTGGGGTAAGAAAATCCTTAGGTAAGACTGTTTAATGATAACAACATTCTTGTATCAAACCTCGTCGCTTTACCACAAATTATTGCACAAAATCATGATTTAAAAGAGATATGTGTTGGGGCTCCTCAACGGTTTCCGTACTTATACATAGAATCATATTCAAAACAGTGTGGTCCTGGCCATTGATTGACGACCTAAATAATCCCATTGACTGGGACAGATTAGGTGAACGTTTGTCGGTAACAACCACTGCTCACTACTAGTATGTACTTGTTAAAGACACTGAATCTGTGGGGTTACCAAAGGTTCTCAACACCTAAATAAAGCAATTCGAAAAACGAATCCGGAATAATACAATGTGTTGATTTATATCAATAATATAAATCAAAACATAAAGGTTATTCCTGAATAATTTTTCGAATTCTTTTATCATTAGAGGCGTTAAGAACCTTTGGTGACCCCACAGTTTAAATTATGTAATAAGTAAGAAGTGAGCAATGGTCGTTACAGACAAACGCTCACCTAATCTGTCCCAGTCAATAGGATAATTTAGATCGTCAATCAATGGCCAGGACCACACTGTTTTGAATATGATTCTATTTGGATTTCAAATGCTTTCCTTCGAGCGTTCCTGAAAATCCAGCGCTTTGGACGCAAACAAATACTAAACTGTCTACAAAACTTGGAAATTAGAAATTTTAGGATTTTTTTTTTTTATCTGCGGAATAGATTACCATAGCTGTATTTGGCAACACTGACGTATTTTGGTCCTAAATGCTCTCAACTTCGTACTTTATTTGGCCTTTTTAACTGTTATGGATTCGAGCGTCTGATGAGTCTTTTGTAGACGAAATGTGCGTCTGGCGTAAATACAAAACGTATTGCTGGTATCTATGAAGTGTTTATATAGTGTCTGGGTAGTCTTTGTCGCATAGTAGATACCGATCCGCTGTAGATGATTATTATCATGGTCGAGTTCTATATCATGTTGTTCACTATCTGTAACAGTTATATTGTTCATTCTTGCAGACTGTAATTCTTGACTTCATAGTTTTACGGTCAATGCTTCCCTGAATAAGTTTATCTCAATATTATTACATATTTCTTCATAGCAATGCTGCAAAAGTCCGCTAACATGAAAAGGTCTATGATTAATCTTTTCATTATACGAGGTGAAATTCATAACTGATACTTCCGAATGCCTACACGTGTTAGCATATGTTCTTACGACACATGGTACTTTGCCTACCTCTAAATGTGGTCTTGTCAAATCATTATACCCCCGCTTTAAAAAAAGAGGGGTGGGGTATACTGTTTTACCTGTCTGTCCTTCCGTCAGTCCAATCAATATTTTTCGTCGCATTTTTTTTTAAAAACTACAACACAAGGATTTCTGAAATTTGGTTTCAGGGTTTATCTAAGTCAGCTATACCGTGTGATGCGTTTTCAGATTGATCACTTGACAACTTCCTGTTTACCGAACACTTGTATGATTTTACACATGATAGCCAAGTTGAAAATTTTGGTCACATTTTTCCTAGGAACTACAATACAAGGATTTCTGAAATTTGGTTTCAGGATTTATATAAGTCAGCTATACTGTGTAATGCGTTTTCAAATTCATCACTCGACAAATTCCTGTTTACCGAACACTTGCATGTTTTACACTATTAATATTATCCACTTGCGGCGGGGGTATCATCAGCGAGCAGAAGTTGAAGAGCATTGAAGATCCGAAATTCAAAAAAGTTGTGCCAAATACGGCTAAGGTTATCTATTCCTGGGATAAGAAAATCCTTAGTGTTTCGAAAATTCAAAGTTTTATATTCAGGAAATTTATAAAAATGATATTGATGTCAACACCGAAGTGCTGACTACTGGGCTGGTGATACCCTCGGGGACGAAACGTCCACCAGCAGTGGCATCGACCCAGTGGTGTAAATGGTTATCAAATATCAGCTATTATATCACTTGGGTTCTCTGTGTCTAATTTAAAATGCTCCTTTATAAGACTTCCAGTTTCTTAAGCATATAGTTAAAGCAGATTAATTTTCGACCTAATTTGAATGTCGATTTTTTTTTTAGAATAGTACATTCCAGATCGTGTTTCATGATTGTCGTCTTTGCATGGTATGGCTTTTAGTGAGTTGAACTCTCCTAAAAACGAAACATTGTACGACAAGAATGAAGTAATTTTCTCTTTGATTATCTTAGACTCTGCTCTTTTCTTCGTAGGTCGTGATTTATAAGAATGTCCATATATTTTTTTTATTTCTCTTTCCATCATCCCCCATAAAAGGCTATCAAATAACATGAAACGCTGTGGTAGATTCCATTGACCAAGGTACGAACACAGATTCTTTAACACGATATCCAAAAGTTTCAATTGATGTACCCATTTGGCAAAGGATCTGAGGAACATAGTATTCATGTACATGTATATTGTAATACACTGAACTCAATCATACTGGTGATCAAACCTGGATAGATTTTGTTTGGTAAACTATCTGACAACGCAATTAAGTTTTGTTTAATACAAAGTACAGCAAAATTCAACTAACCATTCTCTGGTTTTAGATGACCTATCGCGTCAATATTACATGTATCTCTCACTAGTGTTTGATTGCCTAATACTTTCATAGAGGTTTTATAGGCAATAGATTTACTTTCAGCAGGTGAAAAATCATTACAATGAAGGGTCGTGCTTTAATTGTCTACATTTCTAAGCAAAACCTCTGCAAAGGATAATCCAACGTAAAATTCGAATTTCTTCATTTGAGATTGCACTCCCTGTATTAAAACTCTTATGTCTGTGCATTTTACTGTCTGCAGGGACCAATCCCATAAGTCATTAAGGGTGTCGTAGTTATCAATGGTACTCAGCATGTTGGCAGACTTATGGACTCGAACACTGTATACCCCTAACTTCGGCTGAAGAAGTCGTTGTTGGCCTTGGTACTCCATTAAAGTACCCAGGGTACTTTTATAATAATATTTCGGGCCCTGGGTACCATGTTATATTATGATGGTACCCTGGGTATCATATGAAATAATGAAACACCATGACAATAAAAGCGTTCATTTCTGATTACCAATTTTGACGAAAGAATCTGATAGCTTACAAAATGACTCTAAATAAATATGGTGCTATCAAGTGCAAATTATCACAAAATTTGGCTGCATATACATGTACATAGTTTTTTTTTAAGGATTACACACTTCAGACCTAACCACATGAACTCTAATAGAGCAGAAACTTCCGACTTTCTGGCAACCAGCTCTTGGTGGCCCCAAACAAAACAAAACAAAACAAAAACAATAAGTCCCAAGGGCACAGCAACATGACGAAATAAATGGTGTTCTCCGTCATTGTGAATTATTGTTATGTTATGTTTAATAAAAAAAATCTATGAGATATTGTTTCCTTTAAGAGTTTCCACTAAGTTGGATTCTAGCTCTAGCAGATTTTAATATGTAAGGCAAACTCATTTCAATTCAACTTTAGAAATGAGACAAACTGAAAAAAAATCATTAAAAGTAGGTTGCACTCGTAGATCTAAACAAAACAAAAATGTAATGTTACCTCTGGTTCTTTCAGTGTTTTTTTGTGGGGGGCTTCCCATACAACTGTGGCAGGTACATGTGTACCTTTAAATTCGACTTTCCAAACCCCAATGTTATCAGCATACATATGGATTTCTACTCTAAATAGACATCTGAGCCCTGATTTTGCCCTTTTCTTCTCTTCTTTTTTATCACAATCTGCAACATAGAAGAATTCACAGATTTTATTTGTTTAAGGTACATTTGTATATTGTAAACTCGTGTATAATATTGTATTTTGAGATGACTGCATTTTGTTTTAGTCAGAACTGAAAGCTGTTCAAATTTTTTGTTCATCTACACCAGAAATTAAATCAAGTAATTGTTTAAATTAAGTTAAAAGTAATTATTAGGAAGATTACTTTAATATATAGTCATAAGTAAGTTAGATAGTTTAATAAAATTGAGAATGGAAATGAGGAATGTGTCAAAGAGACAACAACCCAACCAAATAAAAAAAAAACAACAGCAGAAGGTCGCCAACAGGTCTTCAATGTAGCGAGAAATTCCCGCACCCGGAGGCGTCCTTCAGCTGGCCCCTATACAAATATATACTAGTTGAGTGATAATGAACGCCATACTAATTTCCAAATAGTACACAAGAAACTAAAATTAAAATAATACAAGACTAACAAAGGTCAGAGGCTCCTGACTTGGGACAGGCGCAAAAATGCGGCGGGGTTAAACATGTTTGTGAGATCTCAACCCTCCCGCTATACCTCTAACCAATGTAGAAAAGTAAACGCATAACAATACGCACATTAAAATTCAGTTCAAGAGAAATCCGAGTCTGATGTCAGAAGATGTAACCAAAGAAAATAAACAAAATGACAATAATACATAAATAACAACAGACTAAACTGACATGCCAGCTACATGTCTGAAATATACATTTCATGAGTCAATACAAAAGATTACTCAAGTCTGATTTTTTTTTTTTTATCTTGTAGCACTTTATTTATGAAAATTAAAAAAAGGGGAGTCAGTTTTCAGACAATAAATTTTGGTGTTTTGTGTGAAGGACAATGGTCCCTAGCTTCTTACATTCATGGTCACATTCAGATGAGTTATTTTGAACGTATTGGGAAGGATGGCTTATTTTCATTTTTGGGCAATAACTCTTCAATTTTTTTTCATTTATGTTAATTTTGGCGCATTATTTTTTCCCTCTCCAAATTCAGAATCTTTAATAAATCCCTTAAAAAAAATCTAAAATTGTGTACCATCCTTGAAATGCTTTCCCCCTGCTGACATTAATTATACTGAATGTGAAACAAAATATTCCAAACAACAGACAATCTTTTGAAATGTAATAACTGGAGTTCTCCAACAGACGGAGGAACAACCTGTTACATTAGTAGCCAGTTCTTTATCTGACCTCCGTCATAGGTGAAAGTCCTACCGCAGAAACGAACATCATGGGGTTCGTGTTGTTTATTCTTTTGTTTTCTATGTTGTGTCATGTGTACTATTGTTTGTCTTATTAATTTTAAGCCATGGCGTTGTCAGTTTGTTTTAGATTAATGAGTTTGACTTTCCCTTTGGTATCTTTCGTCCCTCTTTTTTTATTCGACAAACAATAATAATTGACTGATTTAAAGATTACCCTGCCTGAAATATTGAAACTGGTATACTATATAAATCAAATTCAACGAAAATACGTTGGGGAATATAATTCAATATACTTAATAAAATAAACTTGCCTTCCAAACACTCGCCAAATCCGCCACAGGCTCTCTTGCAATTCCCCTTTCCATTACAAAGAATGGTATCTCTAGCCACCCAGGTTTTGGCTCTAGGTAGGTTGACCTCTTGTCTAGTTCGGACACTAAGATACCCGTTTTCTCCCTTTTCTACCGTGACATTTTTTGACTTGGGGGTTGAAATGTTTGGATCGACTCTAGATATGTTTTTAATAGAACACTTTCGAGTGCATCAGTCACCGGAAAAAAACTCTTCAATTATGCGCGCCATTTTGACGCCATTTACCAGATAGAGGGGTCGCCTGTATCCCTGCACTATCAACGTTCATCAATCGTCTAAGTGATCGTCATCGTGCAGGATAAACCAGAAATAATATTTGTTTTGTAAGTACTGATGATTGTCAATTATGAGAATTTAATTTGCCGAATAATTAGTGCAATATAACATTTTTCCAACCACTCGCTCGACATTTGAATAGAAGTTACGATGCCTCTAAACGCACGAATGACGTTCACTAAAACCAGATTTTTTGAAGGAAATACATCGAACTCGAAAGTTGTCTATTCACTTTGGTTAATAATCATGGCCATTTTTTAAGATTGAAGGTGCAAAGATGTCAAAGTCAGCATCATCAACCTCACGTGACCCAAATATCGAGGTTTCAACATCTGGGTACGCTTATTAGTGTGAATGGAAACCTGGGTACCTTTATTAGTTTTGGGCATATCAAATTATTATTTCAATTCTTAAACGTACCATGGGTACCTTGATGGAGTACCTAGGCCGCCAACGACCCTTTCAGCCTTACTTCGGTAGGAGGGGTATGTAAATGACAATTCAAAACATATATATTCCTGATTGTATTTATTAAGAGTAACCGAATAATCGCTGAACTAGAATGTAAACTTTATAAACGGAAGGGAACAACTAAACCCTGCCTTCAGGCGTGGGGGCCATGCCGGGCCTGTTGTTAAAATAATATATCATGATTTCACATCCTGATCAGCGTTGGTAGTTATATAAAAAAAAAAAAAAAGATGTGGTATGATTACCAACAAGACAACTGTCCACAAAAGACCAACACGATACAGACATTAACAACTATAGATCACCGTTCTGCCTCCCAGCAATGAGCAAAGCCCATACCTCATAGTCAGCTGTAAAAGGCCCCGATAAGACAATGTGAAACAATTCAAACTAGAAAACTAACGGCCTTATTTATATAAAAAAAAATGAACGAAAAACAAATATGTAACACATAAACAAACGACAACTACTAAATTACAGGCTCCTGACTTGGGACAGGAACATACATGAGTAATGTGTCAGTGATAAACATTTCAGCGGGATACCAACCCTTCCCTAATCTGGGACAGTACAACATGAGAACAAACTATAAAATCAGTCGAAAATGGCTCAACTCATCATCAGATGGACAAAAAAAAACAAGTAAACGTGGCCGGGTACTTATAAATCCCAACACAAAGAACATATCTGAGAGTACTCGCAGTTATCTGACAGCTAGATCAAAGCCACTAACAACTACATTCATTGTAATATAAAATGCATGAATCTAAGACTAATCTTTCAATCTGTACATATCCAACATCCGATGGATTTAGTGTATTGACGTCTAAAGCATGACCTTGTACAAAGCTAAGTTACAGGTATCGACATATTGTAGATCCATGTATTTAACATGCTAGTAATATTTAGTTAGGTTTAATTAACTGATAACAAAATCAATATTTATCCGAATAAAAATAATAATGACAGTGTTGAATTGGTAACCTTTTAGAATAAGTTTATTTAAAGGAACGACAATTTTACTGGTTGTCCTAAATAATTAGGATTTTCTTATCCCAAGCATGGCCGAATTTGACACGGCTTTTTTCGACTTTTGATCGTAAGTAATGTACAACTTTGTACTTTTTTTTACTTTCGATTTTTTGTGTCTGGGCGTCACTGGTGAGTCTTGTGTGAACGAGGCACGTTTTTGGCGTATTGAATTTAAACCTGATGCCTTTTGATATCTATTAATCATGTGTTTCTTTGTCTAATTCGTTCTCCTATTTATTTCTTTTGTAGTCCTGTAGTATTATGTTGTCATTTCAATGTTATTTTTAACATTGCCATTAAAGTGCGAGGTTTGGCATGCCTATAAACCAGGTTCTACCCACCATTTTTATCTTTATAAATGTCCTGTACCAAGTCGGGAAAATGGCTATTGTTGTATCATAGTTCGCTTCTGTGTGTGTAATATTTAAACATTGTGTCGTTTGTTTTCTCTTATATTTGAGTGTGAATTCACATTACTTTAAGACGGGTCACGGTACTTTTCTATCCAAAATTCATGTATTTGTTTTTGAGGTTATATTTGTTTTTCTCATCAGAGTTTGTCTAATGTTTAGTCCGTTTCTGTGTGTGTTATACTTTAATGTTGTGTCGTTGTTTTCTTATATTTAATGCGTTTCCCACAGTTTTAACTCGGTTTTAGTTTGTTACCCCAATTTTGCATTTTGTCAATAGATTTACGAGTTATGAACAGCGGTATATAACTGTTGCCTTTATTTACCTGGATCATTTCTAAATATCCGGGCACGGTTAACAACATTTCCGTATAAATGAGGATGTGCTAACCCGTTTGAAATAAGTTTTCTACAGGAACAACCAAACTATGGACAATTTTAGTAAAGGTTTTATGTAATGATTTGTAACGATATCCCTGGTTTAATAATTAATGACTTGTGGATAAATATATATACTATAAAGATACATGTACTTTTTGAACTTTTTGCAACTGGACGTTTATAAAATAACCTCAATTAATCAACTTAAACATGACTGCTGTTGGTTTTAATTAAAAAGAACGAGTGAAATCTGGACATAAATTAATAACCTGCTTAACCTAAAGATATGGCATTGTATAAACAAATACCATTTCCAGTTGTTTGAATCGGTCTGAGGCGTGTAACGTCAACAACTAGAATCAAAACCTGCGACAATTCATCAAAAGAAAACTGCTGACTTCTAGATCGACCGTAGAAACAAGCAACATCTGTGGCGATTGTTGCTGACTATAGCAGTCTTCAGATTATCGATCATGGCATTTCAGTTTTTTTTCATTCTGTGTCAGATAAGAGCATGAACCATTGACAACACCAAACATTATTCGCAATATCATCTTAAACATAAGCACGAGTCCGATTAATTTATAATTTAAATATGTATTGCCATATAAACTATCTCAACATTAAGTTTGTGACAAATAAAAAATAAGTAGATACTATAACTAATTTTATCTGTTAATCAATAAACCGATCACGGTACTGCGGTTACGTACGTTGACGTGGCTCTGTATTTTCAACGTTGAGATACGTTTTTTTTAAACAGGCAGAGGAAAATATAAACATTTATTGCATTGAAGTTTAAAATTGAGAATGGAACTGGGGAATGTGTCAAAGCATATTATTCCAACATATTTTTTTATATTTTGATTTGTTGGTACGGTTTTCCGTACCTGCAGTTAAAATTGGTACGATCGGAAGAGTACCATATGCTTCGTCAGTGTGTTTATATGAATACGATGTTGCAAGCTTGCAAATGAGACGACTCTTCACAAGAGGCAAAATGACACAGGTACTAAAAACAATAGGTCATTGTACGGCCTTCAATAAATAACCCTAACCGCAACTTCCAATCACCCTTTAAACCACGGACAGTTTTAAACAGTTCAACATAAGAACGAAATTTAAAACAATGATATTAAAGGCTGATATCATTATATGGATACAAAAAGGAATACATCTAACAAAAGCAGAGTGGACGTGATTGGGTACTTGTACATCCTAACACCAAAAGCCACAAAGTTCAGATAAGAGAGTACTCGCAGTTCCTAAGAGCTAGATCAAAGCCAAAAAAAAAAAAACAACATCATGCATCCTAGACTAAATTATCCCTCATTGCATGCACATCGCACACAGTCATGCATTTTCCATTAAAATGTCTTTCAGATTGTTCGTGTTCTTAATATATTCATGGACGAGTTTTTCTAAGAAGAATGACTCACATTAATACATGGATAAACATTCTTGTTAATAAATGTTGATTGTTATAGATCATATTACCATTGGTTTAAAACATATTGACTACAAAATAAAATCAAATTATGAGTCCCACACATATATTGATTGTTTTATAACCGAGTAGATGAAGGGAAAGACTCCGATGAAACTTACTCAACAACCCCATTACCCATTTAAAAACATGTGGACGTCGCACATTTTCAAAATAATCCACGTCGTCACACGCAAGATGTGGACAGGCAGGCAACCGACAAACCGTGAAACAAGTTCCGAATGGGATTTGTGTGTTATTGACAGCGAGATAGATAAATCTGATTACAATTCAAGTGAAAAAGACAGAATGCGTGAGTGTTGCGTCAGACTTGTTACCTAAAGTATAACTTACTGATGGTGATATAGCAAGGATAGCTGAAACACTTACTAGAAGACAATATCGAGAAGACAGTCGAAAAGGTTAAGGATGAAAATCAAAAACTGTAAGTGTTGTACCTTTGTCAAGAGGAAAGAATTTAAAAATTACTACAAAAAAAATGAACAGCTAGGAGGAAATAGAAACGTCGATGACATTAACGTACTTAGCCAAAGTACAGTGAAATATAAGGCAAATGAACCATGTCGAATTATTGCAAAGTTCCAAAAGCACAATGATTTTGTAGAAATTCATTAATCGGTTAAAACAAGTGAAACAAACATCAGGTCCCTAAACAAGTGTATTAACCACGACGCGAAACGAGGTCGGCGGCTACTGTCTTGATGTTGTTAAAAACCATTTAGTCGACCCCTACTGACAGGGAGGTTTCCAGATGAGCGTATTACGTTTCCGCGATTTTAGCAAAAATCCAGTTTTACAGATATTACATTTCACCTGTTAAAAATGGTAGTAATGATATACAAGACTTCATTTTATTATAGTATTTTTTCTTGATTTGTATTTTATTATGACAATATAATTCCTTCAACATGTACATTGTAACCATGTGGAAAGCTGTCATCCCATTTGCACTTCCTCCGAAATCAATACATATTGAATTTGAACAGGCCAGGCACTATGCTGTAAGAGTAAGTTTTACTAATGCATAATGCAGATTCCATCTCGGTCAAAGTTGGTTGCGTAGAATACAAAATAGTGTACTAAGAACCGAATATATATAAACCAAGGTCAAGTGAAGTAGGGAAATGACTCAACCAGGTTTTTGGACTCGCCTTGTTCATGTTATTATCACCTGAAAAGATTAAGTATTGTTTTGTAAACATTATTATGTCAGTTACATTGTACACCTCTAAAAGAAAAATGTTTGAAATTCGCTGACTACATTGCCGCTGATTCTAAGTTTGCATCGCAAATATGGGCACCTCCTGGCACAGAAGCCAACTGCATTGGCGGATTCAGAGGGGGGCGAAGAGGGCATATTTTGATCGGACTTTTTTTTTGTAAAATGATTATTCAGACTAGACTTTGCCATTTCCCGAGTATTTATTTTTGATACGACAATTCTTTACTTATAAAATGACAAAGATATGTTTCGCTGGTTTTTATTGATTGTCTATGTCATGTGATTTGCTATGGTGGAGTTGACCAGTGCGTTGAAAAAGCGGCACTCGGTCATTTTGAAATTCAAATTACAGTATTACACATTGCTTAGGCTGAGGATGCCATGACAATCAGAGAACCTTCAAAGCGACACAGGATTGACCAAGAACGTATTGACCTCTATTTCACTATTCCACCAAACAGAAAGTAATAGCAAATACTCTATAATAGACGATTACACTCTCATGGAAAAAAAAGTTCCACAATATTATTTACCTACGAAAACATGTTTAACCCCAAATGCCCCAGCCTATTTTATAAATAACAAAGTTGAGTAATGATCCCCAGTCAGTATAGGCTCTAGAAAGATTTCACGTCTCATGTACGAACCATTTGATTTAAGAAGGCAGTCTGAGATATTTGAGAGAAAAAAAAATAACTCTGATTATTGCCTTAAACAAGAATTCTGGCCGTATCTGGATTGAAAACAATAGTCTTGTCCACTTTTATGCTATAAAAAACGAAAATTTCCAACAAAATAATTTAGCATGAAATGAACATGATGAATAAAAACGGGCGTATTTTTGTGTGGCCGTAGTTTGCATGTCTGACTGGAATGTCTGTTTCGCCGGACTTATATATATTGAATACTTTTTTCAAGACCAGACTGTAACCTGCCTGTTGAGTGTGACCTTTATGTCTCCATTTGTCGACCGTCATTCATAACTTCGTTGTCATTTCAGACGCTTTCGTAGTCATTGTTGGATTTGGAACCCCTTCCTTCGGTTCCCTAAGTTATGTTGGGTGAAACATATCAATCAAACATTTTGATAAAAACTGCTTGTTTGTCTTTTTTAACTCGTGTCGGTCGTATTGTAAATTTAATTGATTTTCCATGTCTATTTTTTACTGACAAGTCCTACATCAAATATATCAGTACGTAGCTTTGGATCAATACTATAATTTTTGATAGACAATTAATAGGGAGAATACAGCATAAAAAATGTCCAACCCTTACACTTTACAGCAACTATAAAATATACATGCCCCAAGCCAGGAACCGTTTAAGGTGGTATGGGTGTCTTCCTCCATCTTGGATTGTAAAAAACAGAGAACAAAAGGTACAGATGTTCTATCGAGTTAGCAAAATTTGATGCAGACATGCAGATATTTAATGTGAATTTTCATGCAAAAGAACCAATTTATTGGAATCTAACTTATCAATAATAAAAAAAAAAAATTTGGTTGTTTTAAAAAAAATAATAAATTGGCATTTTAATGGGAGGTAACTCTAAAACAGTGCATTTTCTGAAGGATTCTCCATGGAATTTTCCTATTTTGTATTTTAGCCGGAAAAACGAACGGTGACCCTATTTCTTCTTTTGATATTCTAAAAGCATTGTCTAAAGGCTATCTTTTCCTCAAGTTTTTAACAACTCTATCATTTTGTTTAGTTTCTAATCACACAATGGTGTTTTTTCCTGTATAATCCAAACAAAATGTGTCATTTTGTCACGCCCTGTTGCTTGAGGAAATGCGCGGTGACCTATCATTTTTATTATATTTTTCAACTTATCAATAGGTACTTCATTTTTGGCAAAGTATGAACAAATTCTATCATTTTTATTTTAGACTCCAATACCACCTTAAATAGTGCATATTACACATATTTTATGTTTTTTAGCTATAGAAAGTCACAAATTTTGTTCGCCCGGCTCCGCTCGGCGACATTTTAAATCTCCGTCCCCCCTTTCCAAAATCTTGGATCCGCCCCTGAACTGAACTACAAATCGTTTCATTCTCATATTAACTCCTGAGTTTTATGAATGTCACCCAATTATGTTTATTTTTATGGACATTAAAAATAAAAATGCGGAAAAGTTAATAACCTTTCACAAAATCATTGTAAAAATAATGCGGAAACGTAGGGATTTTAATACGGACCCGTACATGTAGTGCCAAATTACGGAAACGTAAAACGCCGTTCCAGATATGATGAAGCTAGCAAATATCAAAACTGTTTATAAGAACAAAGAAGGTCCAATATGTTTAAACTCATTGACAAGTTGATTTTGGTGGAGATACATTCAACACTGAGCAAGTACTAGATAGTGGACATCAAGGGGCTGTCTTGTTCCCTATTATATATATTTTTTTTAAAGAATTTAATGCTTCTTTTTGTAAATTTATTGGGGTGTAAAAGTGTTGACCGAACTACATTTTGTATGAAGCGCGGAAGCGCTTCATACTAAAAATGTGCGCACGGTCAACGCTTTTACAACCCTATAAAGTTACAAAAAGAAGCATTCAATACTATAATTACATTTGTTTAGCTATGATCATGGAAACACGAATTTTATATTTTTTGTATTTTTATTCACCTGTGCACTTTATTGTAGGACCACGTGTTATCATAAATGAAAAGTTTTATTGATTGATACAATTTCTTACGGAATAACACGTGATGTGCAGTTAGCCAATCACAATAACGTATTATAATTAAAGAGAAATTAAATAAGTGTAAGAAAAAAAAATTGTAATTGTAATTTCATGAAACTCTGTTGAGTATACGTAGTTTCAGATGAGTTGAGATGACAAACTGTTGCAGTAGTACATTAAAGTAAATAAGTTCAAAGTGGCGTAACTCCTAGAAAAAAAATTGAATAGCAATTTCCCGTCGATATGCTCAACTATATAGTATGTCCTTATTATCTGAAAAGGTTTCGTGAAATTATGTTGTGTGGTTTGAGAGGAGTTGAGATGACAAACTGTTGCAGTAGTACATTAAAGTAAATAAGTTCAAAGGGGTGTAACTCCTAGAAAAAAAATTGAATAGCAATTTCCCGTCGATATGCACAACTACATAGTATGTCCTTTTTATCTGAAAAGGTTTCGTTAAATTCTGTTGTGTGGTTTGAGAGTAGTTGCGATGACAATCTGTTGCAGTAGTACATTAAAGTAAATAAGTTCAAAGGAGCGTAACTCCTAGAAAAAAAATTGAATCGCAATTTCCCGTCGATATGCACAACTAAACAGTATGTCCTTATTATCTGAAAAGGTTTCGTGAAATTCTGTCGTGTGGTTTGAGAGGAGTTGCGATGACAAGAAACAGGACTGACGGACGGACGGACCGACAGACGGACGGGTCAAAAACATTATACCCTCCGCAACTCGTTGCGTTGGGTATAATGAAACATACATCTAATGTAATTATATATAAATGACATGGTCAGTAATAATATAGAATGGGATAATAAACCGTTTGCTGACGACACTTCAATTTTTATAGTGTTTGGTAACGAATATGAAGCGGCTGAAAAGCTATAAAACGCTATAGAGCAAATATATATTATTGGTCTAATCAATGGCTTGTCAATTTCAACCTTTAAGAAAACCAGAAACAATGATCATTTTAGGAAATAGCACCGTAAACCTCATCACCCACCTGTTTTATGAATATCAATGTCTTAAAAAGAAGTTGGGTCGCCCAAGTATGTATGTGTTAACATGAAAGAAGAAAGAAGAGAAGCTATACTTAAGGATTAATGATTAAGCTATTTCTCGATTATGTGAAAGTGTCTTTTAGTCGCCCAGTTTTAGAATAAAGTGATACACACAGGCACTTGTCTCAAAAAAATAAATTCCTATATCCCTTAATTACGGTATATAGGGACACAAAATTTGAGACAAGTGCCTGTGGTGATACATTATTATTAGCTGCGGAACCGTAGCTCGGTCCTCATGGTTTTATTTACTATTTGCGGACCATAGAGATACGGATTTTTCCTATTTCAAAACGTTCGGAATTGCGACCAAGGTTCAAATCGCACTTATTTTCTAACTATTTATTGTTTTTAATCCATGCAAAGCTTTTCAATATATATAGTTAGATATTTTTCTAGGATATGACCTACATGTACCTATTTATGTTTGAATATTCATTTCCTCAAAACTTTTATCTAATTATAACCATTTGTATACATTCAGCCGTTAGACGTCAGAGTAATCACCAGTATCATCAGTACACCGGATATAGGTACTATCCAAGCGGGCATGATCGATTTTGACCTTACACGGTAAGGAAAATCTTAGTTTTGCTTTAACAATATTCAATGTACATTTCTCAACATTTGAAATTCCTGCTCTGAAATAATTAATTTCGCATCGATTTTTTTTTCTATTCTAAAACAACTTTGATATTCTTATAACAACAATTAACTTGTACATGCGCAAATAGTTGTGAATGTAAACACCAACTTTCGATTTTGATACAGTTGTTGAGAGTGGTAATCTCGGACTAAGGCTAGATCTACAGGGCCCCAGGATTAGAGGGTCCTCAAATTTACAAACTATCCTACGCAGAACAAGTTATTACCTGATGATAGTTCACGATTCGTTATTAACCTTAAGTTTGTAATTGTATTCAAGACGACATTCGTTTAAAATTTTAAATAGATCGAATTAAGGTTCAAATTCCTGTACCATGTGAGGAATATGACAGTTGTTATCTTTTCGTTTGATGTGTTTGAGCTTTTGGTTTTGCCATTTGGTTAGGAATTTTCCGTTTTGAATTTTCCTTTGAGTTCAGTATATTAGTTGTAATTTTACTTTTATAACGTTTCTTTTTCACAAAACCTTTTTGTATTTTCCTACTCAGGTTATACAAAAGAAGAGTACAGATAATTATGTTTAGACAAACTCGGACTCCAGAGTATAGTTCTAATGGATCATCTATATATATGGGATAAGTAGTTTTAAAAAACACATTGGGTTCATGTGGTCACGTAGACACTCTCTCTCATTTCTTCTTTAAATGTACATGTGGTGATAAGTGGTAAAAAGAAAAAAAATCATTTTGTGTTGTAGCTTATTGAAATCAAAAATGTTTTGTAGTCAATAAATAATAGTTAAAACTCTTCCCCAAGTTGAGGGTGTCGATTTGAATATACGGGAGATACAAGTACGCAGGATCGTGTATAATAGGGGACATTAAATCATTACCTTTTGGTATAGAGTGTCTCATGATCTCTGTACGTTACGATCCCTTGCGACAACTCTACAATTAGTCAAGAAGTGGCCTTTAGTTATGCAATATTTCTGCTGTTTCCCAGCCTAATATTTAAGCGTAAGTACCATTTTCGGCGAAAAAGCCACACGAAAAGTTTCGTAGTTGACATGTCCAACTTTGTTGATACAAATATATGGAAAATAACATTAAACCTTCAACCCAGACGGCTTCTATTACACGATCTACCAATTAAATATATATACATGATATATATATACAAATATATATAGGGCTTGTGGTAAAAACAAATGGGAATATGTCCTCTACATATCAGTCAACTACGAAACAAGTTTGGGAGAAAAACGTTTCGAAGTAGACATTACCACTACCATGCAGTCGTTTTTTTTTTAAACTGTTTTCTAATTGTATTCGCGATAAACAAATAACAAGTGTTATTTTCATGTTATTTTCAATATGTTTGTATCAACAAAGTTAAAGGGTTGATGTCAACAACGAAACTTCTATTCCACTTCGAAACAGTTTTGGTCAACTACGAAACTCGTCAAAATGTCGACTACATAACATGAGTTGAACCTTCATTTGTGAAGTACTTGTCTAATTTTTATCGTTAAAAAAAGTTCTCCAATTCAGAAAATGAGATCTTTCCAGTATATAAAATAAAACAAACTAGAATGTCAATTATAAAGGAGACATTTAAATGTCATAAGATGTGTGGTTAGAAGCAGTTTCGTCAACTTCACAAAGAATCATACGATTTACGTTTACGATTAAACTTACGTTAAGGGCATACGATACAGTTTTGATCCTGTACTTACAATGCTCTTCAACTTTGTATTTATTTGGTTTTTTAATAACTATTTTGATCTGAGCGTCACTGATGAGTCTTATGTAGACGAAACGCGCGTCTGGCGTATACAATTATAATCCTGGTACTTTTGATAACTATTTACAAGTTCGTGAAAATTTGTATATAGGCAATTTTTTACTTGATTAAATCAAATATTTAATAAAAAATATACCTTCATGTGCTACTTTTCGAGTAAAATGAGGTACACATTTTGTATATTTGCTCAAAATTCAGATTTGTGGCCGTAATTTCATTTTCAAAAGAAAGGCATAACTTTTTTGTCTTAAAAGATAAACACAAATGGTTTTTTGTTGAATAATCGGTAATTTCTGTATTTAATAAGTATCGTTAAAAATTATGCATTTTTTATTCAGAAATAACTCAACTTTGTATTTGTTTGGTTTATTACTATTTTGATATGAGCGTCACTGATGAGTCTTATGTAGACGAAACGCGCGTCTGGCGTACTAAATTATAATCCTGGTACCTTTGATAACAATTATAAAATTTGGGTCACATAATCTCCCTGCAAAATGAAACAAATTGCTGTTTTGAAAAATAGGGGTCCATGAACTAGTTTTCAAATTAAATCAGTTTGAATGATAAAAATCAGTCGAAAATGCATCTTTTCCCGATATGTCACAGTTTGACAAAGATTTTACCTGCGAGTGTCTCACAAAAGTGATCGCAAACGTAAGGTAAATGTAACGTAAACTTCACAGGTATTTGGGGCATGGACCCCCCTTTTTTGGACCTCACTAAAAAAAAAATGTTTGGTGTTTTTTTATTTATTTACAAATTTCTAGAGTGTATAAACATTTAATTTAGTAAGTCTCAACAATCCATTGCTAGTCGATTACAATAACTTTTTTTACTATCCATAAGAGCCCCAAGTGAAAAAGAAGAAGGTAATTAACTTCGAGGAACGACCTACTTTCACTTTGGAGGATCAGGTCAGGAAATCGATAATGATGAAGTCATACAAAAAAAAAACCCAGTTAAATTCATTTGGATTTTTTTTTACGTGAACTTATAAGTATCTTTGAATGTTATTCATTAACAGGTATAAAATGTGTTAAGCATTGTGTTAGTTTCTGATGCGTGTCTAGACTTTTTTGTCAAGGAGGAACCCACTGACAAGACTGACAACAATCAATTATTGAAATGTACAAAGAATATGCATATTTTTTTTCTTCATATTTTAGAACGCTATGAGGTGCATGTGTTACTGTATCATCCAACAATTATAATAGTCATCAGGAGATTTAAAAAGCATAACATATTAAAAAAATGTGGTATGATTGCCAATGAGACAACTCTCTTAAAGAGATCAACATAACACACACAGAAATTAACAATTACTAGTATAGGTCACCGTAAGGCCTTCAAAACTAGCAACGCCCATACCGCATAGTCAGCTATAAAAGGCCCCGAAATGATAATGTAAAACAATTCAAACGAAAACACTCACGGCCTTATTAATGTAATATTGAACAAAAAACAAATATGCAACACTTAAAAATTGTAAAACAAACGACAACCACTGAATTACAGGCTCCTGGCTTGGGACAGGCACATACATGTAAATACAGAATGTGACTGGTTAAACATGTAAGCGAGATCCTAACCCTCCTGCTAACATGGGACAGTGGTATAACAGCACGACATAAGAACTAACTCTACGTACAAATCAGTTGAAAAAGGCTTAACTCATCAGATGGACAAAAATACAAGTAGACGTGGATGGGTACTTCTACATCCCAACATAAAAAAGACACTAGGTACATATCTGAGAATAATCGCAGTAAAGTGGCAGCTAGTTCAAAGTCTCCAACAACTAATAAAAAATCATGAATCTAAGACTAAATAATCAATCCGTACACATCCAACGTCCAATTTCGTTCAAAGACGTCATAATAATCAGAGAAAACCATGAGCTTGTGCAAAAGCATACATGTCTACGTTTTTTTTTAATTTTAGTTTGTATCTCGGGCTTGTAATTTTCCGGCCCAATTGACTTATTAATTTGGATCATGACTAATATTTTTATTTGTGTTTAAATAAAGGGAGAATCTTGAATCCCGCTGATGCACACCGCTTTGTCTCAATTTCTTAACGATTGCGCTATGCTTGTAAATTCATTGTTACTCTAAAATGAGATATCAAGAACATAACAGGGTTGTGGTTTTCTTGTAATCTGTATTATTGACTTTTTTTAAATATTTTCTCTATGATCTTTATAAATTTTGCTCATTAATCTCTATTCTGCACATAATTCGATATCCTTATTATTTTGGCCTCTTTTTTGACAAATAGACTAAGTATGGAAATCTGGAAACAACTACAAGTGGCGTTAAGGGTCCTTTTTTTAGGCCCGAAGACGTTTTCATGATGTAACTGTGTGAAAATCGTGGCACCTTTGTATTTATTTTATATACTATTAAGAATGGAAATGTTATTCTGTTCGTAGCAACATGTATAATGGGGATGATAAAAGTGAATAGAACATGTTTGCATCACTTAATATGGTCCGGGAACAATAACATAGTCTCAAGTGTGGACAGTGTGTTAGTTGCAAATTTTTGTATAACCCTTTTTAAATTTATTTCTTAATAATTAATGCCTCTAATAGAAACTATGACAATGTTATACAAATTGGGTCCGGAATTTTAAAGTAAAGAAGACCCATTGGTGGCCTTTGGCTGTTGTCTGCTCTATGGTTTTCGCTTTGACACATTCCTCATTTCCTTCCTCAATGTTATTAGTCCAGCTGAAAAAGCTAAAATAAGCATTTCGGAAGCTGTCAAAAGATTTCAAGACCCTCTTAACACAAAATTGTCCATATGTTGGGTAAAAGCCGACGAAGTTTTCTATAGTTTTGATATCATTTATCCCAAACATAATAAAACACACTGTAAAATATTACTGAGAAATTGCAGGTGCATTTTTTTTCCTTTTTTTTTTTTCTTTTTCTAAAAGAAATGCACTACGGAATAACTGTGTTCTCGGACAAGTATAACACACACTTAAGCTAGTGCAAACTTTTTGCCAATTGTTTTTATTCTTATTGTGAGCCTTTTCGAGTTGTACGGATGCTAGCAGATACATGTAGTAAATATACTAAACTGGAAGAAAACATTTGTGGAATACATTTTTGTACGAGATATATCTTTGGGATTTATTGAGAACTATTTCATCATTATTTTTGTCTAAAAATCTCATACATCTTCGCCATATATTAATTCTTTTAACAAAATGATAAACCACATTTTTCTCGTGCTAAAGATCAAGGATTGTTATAGTAAGTAAATCCTTATAAAGGTGGAGTCCGTCAAAAGTTTTGTTCATACACGAAGAGTGTACTTTTACACTTATGTCGTAACATGTGTCGAATGTGAACAACTATAGATTCTAATAAATAATTAATTTTCCAATAGGCAACAATGATAGCCTTTATCGAGACACAGACTAGAAAGTAGGTCATTTTAACGAAAACGTGCTAGAATAACAGATCTATATAATATTCGGACAGTATTTTTTTAGTCCAAAAAAATATAGGTTCCAATTGCTTTTCTTAACGTAATGTGTGCTTATGTTCGATGCATGGGGGATGAATGGCTATAGAACACCGGTATAAAAAAAAAACACAAACCCACACACGTCCTACGTCGATGTGGTTACGCATCGTCTTTCACGATCATGATAATCCGTTGCCCAATCTTTCACGATCAATTTTTATGAAAAATCAAAAAAAAATCAGTGTTTTTAAAAACAAAATGAACGGTTTCAAGGAAAAAAAACTTGATTTTATTGTTTAATTGGTCACGCCAAAGATTCGGTTTCAAATATATAACTATATACTGGAATGTAGTCGTTATAGGTTCAAGATGTCTTCTTTTTTTTTAATAAATCCCATAGACTAGGGTTGCGCCTTTTGTGTTTTCTCCTAAAGTACTGCTTATCTTATTTATCTAATTGCACAGTGCCATTGAGAAAGTTGAATAAATTTGACAGAAATGATTTTGTTTCTCTGGTTTACCCCGCGTTTAGAAAAAATAAACCAATGTTGTTGTTTTTTTTACAGATTTTAAGTAAAATTTCAATTAATTACATTCAAGATCCAATCGCAATTCTTGACCACCATTACATGTAGATATTCTTTAACGATAATTTTATGCTTACAATATTCTTAATTTAAAAATGGAAGTATATTAATAAGCATAAACAATCCCACAATTGCAAAGTGAATTATTATCATAGTTTCCAGTTAACCTTGCATTTTAGAAAGATCCAAGCAGGTATTGAGTACGGGGTTGAAGCATACATTTTATACCTAACAATAACGCAAACCTGATAGAGCGCATGGCAACTGGTGTAGTTAGTGAATTACATTGAAAATTACACTCATGTACTTATATAAATTATTATTTTCTCAATTTTGACTGTTATTTGTTATAATAAAATAATCTTAATGTATATACACAAATGTATATTAATGATGAGCATCGTCCTCCGCTGTAGTGTATGTATAACCGCAGAACATGCATTTGATGGAAATGAAGGGAGTGGTCTTAGGATTGTAATACACCTTATCGCTATTTGTCAGCCATTACCGGATATCACAGAGGTTCCCAAAATTTTGACGTCATAAAACAAAACATCTGACGCAACAATGGAAAAGTGATTGTTGTGTGCGTCAAAAGGTCAAGCGATCGGGTCGGCCGGCCGAGTAGGGTAATAGCGATAAGGTGTATTTAAAAGCTTGACATATATGTACTATGCATTGTTATCTTCATAAAGTCCGTTTGAAACATGAGTGATTAATGCTGTAGAACTATTAAATAAACTTTTTATAACTTTTTTTTGGGTGAGTATTTAGTATACAGTTAGGTGCATGCATTCGTTGCACGACGTACCGACCCCTCGCTATATATACAGTGCTGTGCTAGTCAATCACTTGTTTTTATGGTCAAATATTTGTAATTTAGTAAGTAAGATGCTGCTTTTAGTTAAAGGAAAAAAAAGCGAAATGTACTGAGAATACGATTATTTTCGGAATTTAAGGTTCAGTTACTTATGATTGGGACACAATAACATAAATACATGTATTCTAACCATCCGATGAATGTTTTTTTTCTTTAATTTAATGTAATGTTGTTGATTTTAACAAATTGTCGACAGGTTTAATCACTACGATTTGACTAAGACTGCCTGTTAACAATCGTAAGATTACGATCAAATTCGACTTACGATTGTTTATGAAACGGTCAAAAACTTACGATTTGACGTACGACGTACGTGAAACGATGGCCAGTACTAGTATACTATATAAATTATGAAAACAATCATTTGTTTACAAACAAGTCTATAATAGACTCTTGAAAAAAAAGACTTTTTGAAAAACGCTCATATAATATGTGTGACAACTAATGACCTGGTTTATGTAAAAAAACAAATATGTAAACATTAACAAACGAAAACCATTGATTAACACACACCTTCATTGGCACTAACTCATACAGAATGTGTCGGGGCTTAAGTAGTGTTATAACTGTTTTGATAACCATCACATACAAAAGAAATCCAATGGATTTTCAACCACTTGAGTACATTACCTTTCCTGTTTTTGGCAAACACTTGAATGGAATTGTCTTTCCTCAATGCATTCTGAATCCATGCTTTTTTGGACTTTCAATTTAAAATAAAAAGATGTGCAAGATTAGAAACTAACGACACTAGAATTTAAAATAATAGGTGTTCGTACGACCTTCAACAACGAGCAAAGCCCGTACCGTACAGTCGGCTATGACACGCCTAGAAATGACAAATGTAATTAACTTCCATCGAAACAACTGACGAGCAAAATAATAAAACAAATGCAAACGTAACAAACGACAACGACTGAATTACCGGCTCCTTACTTTGGACAGACACATACGGAATAAGGCAGGTTTAAACATGTTAACGGTCTCTCAACAATTCCCTAACTTTGGACAGTGTTGTAACAGTACAACATATAAGAACAAATTTTCTCGTTTTGTTTATATAGATTAGACCGTTGGTTTTCCCGTTTGAATGGTTTTACACTAGTAATTTTGGGGCCCTTTAAAGCTTGTTGTTCGGTGTGAGCCAAGGCTCCGTGTTGAAGGCCGTACTTTAACCTATAATGGTTTACTTTTTAGATTGTTATTTGGATGGAGAGTTGTCTCATTTGCACTCACACCACATCTTCATATATCAATCTATAAAATTCGGTTGATAAAGGCTTACACATGTTACTCATTATGATCAGATGAATACAAAAAGAAATAAATCTCACAAAACAAAGAGTACAGTTTAAACGTAATTGTACATCCTAATCTCCCAAAAAATCTGTGTCTTTAGAAGAATTTACCAGTTATGCATAGATTACATGCATTAAAATCCAAAACGTCACAACAGACACGGGCAAAGCGAAGAAGATATCACATGTATAAACACCTCAGATGGTGCCAATAGGAACATCATTATTCAAAAAATGAAAGCGAATGGACCTAAACCAGCTTTTTAGTCGTAAATCATAGTAGTTTCCGTATAAAACCGAATTGTCTAAACCTAGAAAGGGACAGTGATTACCGTTTATATTTAAAGTAAGCGCCTTTGGGTAAATGTCTGGACTATATATACTTGTGAATAGTATAGAAACTTGGTTTAAATCGGCGGTAATTAAGCGACAGCGCGTATTAAAATCGTGTCAGGCGTACACAATGTTCATTTCTGTATCTGTGTATGCTGTATCCATATTTTGACTATTCTATTTTTTCTATCTGTTAAGTTCACGCATCATTAATGTAAAAATAACGGAATTGTATGTGAGTGTCATCAAAGTGGGAGGTTTAGCGCTTAAAAACCAGGTTTGATCCACAATTTTTTATATTTGAAAATGCTTGTACCAAGTCAGGAATATGACAGTTCTAGTCCATTCGTTTTTAATATGTTTTGTCATTTGATTTTGCCATGTACATGTGATCATGGACTTTCCGATTAGATTTTGCTCTGATTTAAGTATTTTTGTGATATCATTTTCTCTATGAATGTATGATGAGTCACCATAGGTAATAAGCTATGTCCAGCTCGACCGACCTGGCGAACATATAATTTGTTTGAAGCCATTCGATTATTAGTTTTTTCGACAAAATTAATTATCTCTTTGGTATCCTTCGCCTCTCCTTTCCGACCTTAATCACGTTTAACCAGGCAGAAACATCTCCCTTTCCATGGACCTTGGTCACTGGTTCTTCTTTAAGATTCCATTTAAATAATAATCAAACAATACAATTTCAGATGATTTATTAAGTTAAAGAAACTTGTAATGGACACAACTGTAACATGTTGAATGTATGAGAAACAATGATAATTATTTCATGACATAACTGATAGTATATTAAATTAAAAATGTCAGTCTTTGTAGAAGATCCTTCACATTTTCTGCATAGGGAGTTGAATCCTCAAGTATGATTGATTAAATTACAGAAAAAGATCAGAACTTTAACAGGATGAATGGTTTGTGACATAAATGAAAGTATATTGAAACAAAAAATGTCAAGTCCTTGTCAAGGGAACTTTTTAAAATCATGTATTTGAAGTTATGGTGTCTTTCTTCGCTGAATGTGATTATCCTCGTTGATAATAAGACCGTTTTCTATGTGCAGCACCGTGAATCTTTATTGAGCGCCTGATTTTTCATAATAAGACCGTTTTCTATGTCCCACACCGTGAACATTTTTTTGGGAGCCGGACTCTTTATGCACCCATTTCTTTAAATAAGCAGCACCATTCTTATCTGCATGTTGTCTTTTAGTATTCTTATTGTAACGGGAATTGTTATCATCAGTTTCACTCTTTTTTGTTTTGGTCTGTTGTAAGCTGTGATATCCTCCATTATTTTTGTCATTGTAGTAAGCTTTGTTGTATCGAGGTACATGATGACTAACGTAATCTTTAACAGCGCTCTGTATTTTGGCTCGTTCTGCAGAAAAAAGAAAAAAAACATAATTTGTACTAACCTAATTGGAATAAGATTATATGTTTAGGACTTGATCTATTTATTATTTTAGGAACACTTATACAAAACATATGTTTAAGTTTGATTTGAAATTGATACGAATATAAGATAAAAACAATATGTATGTTTTTGTTTCTGTAACTGCTCTGTTTTGTTTTGTATAATACAAATTTAAGTGATGATTCATATACTAAAAATATTATAAAAAAGCGCAACAAAGGTGACGTGTGACCCAATGTGGCCTCAGTTTAATATTTTCCCATGTTTTAAATTTCTAAACGCCAAAAACGGATTACAACAGTATATAAAATTGAGAATGGAAATGGGGAATGTGTCAAAGAGACAACAACCCGACCAAATAAAAAACAACAGCAGAAGGTCACCAACAGGTCTTCAATGTAGCGAGAAATTCCCGCACCCGGAGGCGTCCTTCAGCTGGCCCCTAAACAAATATAAGTCTTTGCTTAATTTTGTCATAAATTGTAACTCATAACAATACAAAAAGAGGTCCGCAAGAAGTGGTGCACAGTTAGTCCCCATTGGAATTCCGATAATCTGACGATATACGGAACCCCCAAAGTCAACAAAAATGTTATCTAGTAAAAATTCAAGGGCATATATAGTATCAAAGCATGTCCAATTAACATAGTTTTTTTGTTTATTGCTACTAAAAAATTACCTAAAAGAGTTTGAACATATATATTCACATTCTGATTTTTTGAATGCCCATTTAATTAGGTGTGTGATTTTTTTCTTAATGAGAATGTGAGGCAATGTGGTATACAGGGTAGAAAAATCAAAACTTTGAACAGATTCAAAATCACCAATATAAGCATGCAATTTATCAAGTACTTCCAACGAGTTCTTGACACTCCAAAAGTAATTTATTCCACTATTTTCGAAGGCCTTATTTGAACAATTTATTATAAGGTTTTTAATTGTACCAAGTGTGCTGGTAAGAAGAATAGACAATTTAGTAGTTTAACAATGGCTTGAAGACGAAATAAATCTTTATTTGTAAGGGGTTTTGTGTAGCTTCGGAAGCCAATACATAGTTGGGACTTTCATTGTATTTGGCTCTGCCTGTAAAGCGATGGCTAAAAGTTTGTTTGTTACAGATTTCGTTTTCTGAAAATGGAGTCAGTTGGAATGTTGGTGAATTGGTGATTTCCTTTTTCAGAACCTCAATATAAAATTTACGTCAAACAATAATAATATTATTAGCAGCTTTATCGGCCGGGACGAAAACAAATTCCTTGGCTAGTTCTTTTAGTTTATGTTTGATACGAGAAATAGGTTTATTGTGGTTATTGTTAATAGTAAAATGTTCTTTAAAATGTTGAATACGTATATCAACTATCTTCATTACTGAATTAAAAAAAGAGTCCAAAGATTTTTTGTCAGCTTTTTCCCGTTTTATCCATTTCATACAGTAAGTATGGAGTGAGTCGTGGATGATATTACGACACTCATTCCAATTAATAATAGACGGGGGACGGTATTTGGGTCCTTTAATGAGGAATGATTTTAACTCTCGGTCTTGAACGATGTTAAGATCTCCTGTTATAACATGGGAAATGGGTCCATAACTATATAATCTAGATTTGTCTTATGTTGTCTTACGGTATTAGATAAGGCTATATGAAATATTTGTAGATCAGAAACATACAAAACAATATTGAATAGGTTAACACATGGACACGTCGATGGTCATTGTGATTGTATAACGTATTACCGTATTTATATACCTATTCTTCCAATTCTTATTTTTCCCTTTTTCACAAACAAGTGCACATTCAGATTGAGGTTTTTCTGTACTACCAATTTTCCTGTAATATAAAATTATCAAATGCATTACATAGTGATATTTAAAATATCCACCTATAGGCTGCACTTTGTAAGTACAACAGTTTCTCAAGCCACGCCCTTTTGAGGAGATTTAGAATATTTATAGGAAATTTATTTTGTTTACATACCGGTTCTCAGTTAAGATCTCTGTGTTCCTTCTCATAGAGATATATCTTGGGAATGTTATCAGTAAATATACATGTGCATATTTTTTATATTGAAGTATGTGGTAACCTTTTATTCGAGGTTGGGGTAGTTACGAAAAGTAGTGTTAGTTTAAGAAGTTCAGGGCATATTTACGTTTAAAATATGCCGCACAGTCCTATATTTTGACCTTTGAATAAATTTAAAGTGCATATGAACTATCAATTCTAAGATAATATTTTCATCAAAGCTTCATTGTTAAAGTAGTACAGTTTAAGCTTTGAAAGGAGTTCATATGGGAAACTGCGTTGCCAATATTTACAGAAATGCAACTTATAACGTAACAATTATAACTGATATTAACGTATTCAACAAGTTTATACCAGCTCTATATTACAACTTGAAACCGTCCTAGAAACTAATGCGATACATAGTGCGTTTTATTTCCGTTCTACATATACGTTGAAAGTAATTTAACTGTGTATAACTCATAACTGGTTCTTTTGATAACTATCATATCATGTTGATTTAGATTTTATGTTCAATGTAAGTCTATTCAACTTTCATAACATATCATTATTGGGTTAAATTATAAGTGTTAACCGTAGATGGGAACTGTTGAATGGTAAAATTAACCCAAAATATACTTTGTTTATTAAGATTTGTCAAATTATTTTAATTCTTGTTACTGAAATATTAATTTATTTGACAAATTCAGTGTTTTTCACATGTTGGAGTGAAACCAAAATAACATTAATTACATAAAACTGTCAACCCATTAACAAATACATGCAAGTAAGAGGCAAACAATGATGTGAACGGAAGTAAAATGTATGTTTGTTTGACATGTTTTTTTAATGCCATGAAATGATGTAGTTTTCCTCAATTTTTGTGTTTGCTAAAGAGGAACGAAAGATGCCAAAGGGACAGTCAAACTCATAAATCTAAAACAAATTGACAACGCCATGGTTAAAAATGAAAAATACAAACAGACAAACAATATTACACATGACACAACATAGAAAACCAAAGAATAAAAAACACGAACCCCACCAAAAACTCGGGGTGATCTCAGGGACTCCGGAAGGGTAAGCAGATCCTGCTCCACATGTAGCAACCGTTGTGTTGCTTATGTGATATCAAATCCGGTAAAAATTCTTATTCAGTAGGTCATATTCATGATAGGGGAGGGGATTATAGTACTGACGTAAGGAACATATCCGATATCATTTGTAAAACGGTTATTCCATAACGTTCAACCAACTCGTGATGGCGTCTGTAAAATTTATCTGCCTTCTTTGTAAACAGTCAGTTTTATTGTAATACTAGTACTGTTAATTTGATTAATGGTTTGATCCTTCAATGCGGGTGGGTCAATCGTTCGGCTGTTTTCGGTTGTGATTACATGCGTGCAGGTATATTTTTCTTTAATTTAGTATTATGAATTTTGGCAAATATTTAATAAGTTGAAATTTCATCGATTATTAAGATCAGATTAGTTGTCTTTATTATCACAATAAAACATACATATCTCCAACTTACCGTCTTTCCCATCTTTTCCTGTGAAAATAAATAAATAGCTGTTGTTTAGGTAGTTCGCTTCTCAGTTTCATAATATTAGGAGTTTCATTACACTAGTATATATTGATAGGGGTGAAATGAATGAACCAAAACAAAAACAAAAAAAAAACAAAAAAAAAAACAAACAAAGATATATCATATAAATGTTAATGTGCTTGTTTTTTAAATGTTAGCCATTGAAATTTTGTTTTCTCTTTTGTTTTTTAACGGCTGTATTATTGACAAGTTAAAGTTCTCAAAAACTTGAAAAAATAACAAAGATTTACAAGACTTTAATAGATGGCTGAAAATTCATATAAAAGATTTATGAAAAAAATGGGGTCAATTGGCAATTTGCTATTACGGCATTCAAATGAGTAAAACCATGGGATTTCAAAAATCTGACAAAAGTCCCAAAACATATGAAAAGCAAACATTTTAAACAATGTTTATAGAAGAAAACAATAAGGTCATGGGTATTTCGAAAGAGATTATGCAAATCAATTGTTTTTGTTACAGTTATTTTACTTACTTTTAGATAAGCCAATGTAGCTATTCATTTACTATTGAGATGACTATACATAATCGCCGGAAAATGAAAATAACAGATTATAAGTACGACGATTTATTGAAAAAAAAACATAGTGCCATCTAATGTTCTGAACTGGATTTTCATCAGAAATACTACATGTACTGATTATAATACGTTGAATAGTATCAATTTCAACTACAACTTACCGTCTATTCCATCTTTTCCGTTATTTCCTTTTAAGAGAAATTGAACAAACATTAACAAATAAAATAACTTATAAATAGGAAAACATTGAAAGGGCGTATTTAAAACGACCTAACGTAAACCAAATTTATTACATGAACAGAACTGAATGTAACTGTGTAAAATGCTCTATTTAGATATCAAAAGTTCACTTTTTGTTAAATATTTGCTAAAAGATACTATACTTATCTTACTTAATTATCTCAGTTTTAATATTGCTCAAAGATCCTAGTTTAAATATAAAATGATCCTAGTTTTCATATTGCTAAAAGATACTAATTTCTATATTTATTAAAATATCATGGTTTTGATATTGATAAGGTATTCTAGTTTTGATATTGCTTAAACATTCCTGATTCTCTAGAGTTAATTGTATAATAAAATGCAATTTAATAATGGACACAATTTGTTTTTAAAACTGTTGATTTCATACCATTGTTTCCTGGTTCTCCTAGAAAATGTAAAAAATTGAAGTCCATGAAAATACAAATCATTAAAATAATCCGATCATATGTTTGTTTCCTAGTAAAATATCCTTGTTTAGGCATTACTAAACTATCCTAGTTTTGATATTACTATAAGCTACTAGTTTTGCTATTGCTAAAATATCATTGTTTTGATATTGCTAAAGTTTACTAGTTTTGATATTGAGAAAGTATTCTAGTTTTGGTATTGCTTAAATATACCTGATTCTCTAATGTCATCAGTATAGTTAAATGCGACTCAAAGTAATTTGTCTATTAATCTTGCAACTTTTAAAACGCGTATTTGCATTTACAAAATAAACTGTACAAAAGGACACAACTTGATAACATAACTGTTAATACATACCAGTGTTTCCCTTGTCACCCTTTTCTCCTTTTCCACCTAGAAAAAATAGAAATTACAAGGACATGACAATAGCAATCATAAAACCAACAAATGTTCAGTTTTTTTATTAGTGAATAACATAATTTTGATATAACTTAAATATTTTCATTTTGATATTGCTTACAGATTTTAATCTTGTCTTACTAAATTATCCTATTTTTGAAATGGCTCAAAGATCTTAGTTTTAATATTATAAAAAGATCCTAGTTTTGATATTGCTAAAAGATACTGATTTTTATATTATTCAAAGATGATGGTTTTGATATTGCTAAGGTATTCTAGTTTTGATATTGCTTAAAAATGTCTGATTCTCTAAATTTATTTGAATAATGAAATGCAAGTTAATAATAGACACAGTTTGCTTTTAAAACTGTTGATTTTATACCATTGTTTCCATTGTTTCCTGGTTCTCCTTTTCCTCCTGGAAAATATAATAAAATATAAAGCCATGAAAATACCAATCATAATAACAATTCAATCATGTGTTTGTTTTGAAGTAAATATTCTTGTTTAGGCATTACTAAACTATCCTAGTTTTGATATAACTATAATATATTTGTTTTGATATTGCTATTAGATCATGGTTTTGATATTGCTAAAAGATCATTGTTTTGATATTGCTAAAGTTTACTAGTTTTGATATTACTGAAGAATCTTAGTTTTGATATTGAGAAAGTATTCTAGTTTTGGTATTGCTTAAAGATACCTGATTCTCTAATGTCAACAGTATAGTGAAATGCAACTCAAAGTAGTTTGTCCTTTAATCTTGCAACTTTTAAAACGCGTATTTGCATTTACAAAATGAACTGTACAAAAGGACACAACTTGATTACAAAACTATTAATACATACCAGTGTTTCCCTTGTCACCTTTTTCTCCTTTTCCACCTAGAAAAAATAGAAATTACAAGGACATGACAATAGCAATCATAAAACAAACAAATGTTTAGTTTTTTTATTAGTGAATAACATAATTTTGATATAACTAAAAATTTTCATTTTGATATTGCTTACAGATTTTATTCTTGTCTTACTAAATTATCCTATTTTTGATATTGCTCAAAGATCTAAGTGTTAATATTATAAAAAGACCCTAGTGTTCATATTGCTAAAAGATACTAATTTTTATTTTATTCAAAGATCATGGTTTTGATATTGCTAAGGTATTTTAGTTTTGATATTGCTTAAAAATGTCTGATTCTCTAAATTTATTTGAATAATGAAATGCAAGTCAATAATAGACACAGTTTGCTTTTAAAACTGTTGATTTTTTACCATTGTTTCCATTGTTTCCTGGTTCTCCTTTTCCTCCTGGAAAATATAAAAAAATATAGGGCCTTGAAAATACCAATCATAAGAACAATTCAATCATGTGTTTGTTTTGAAGTAAATATCCTTGTTTAGGCATTACTAAACTATCCTAGTTTTGATATTACTATAATATATTTGTTTTGATATTGCTATAAGATCATGGTTTTGATATTGCTAAAAGATCATTGTTTTGATATTGCTAAAGTTTACTAGTTTTGATATTACTGAAGAATCTTAGTTATGATATTGAGAAAGTATTCTAGTTTTGGTATTGCTTAAAGATACCTGATTCTCTAATGTCATCAGTATAGTTAAATGCAACTCAAAGTAGTTTGTCCTTTAATCTTGCAACTTTTAAAACGCGTATTTGCATTTACAAAATAAACTGTTCAAAAGGACACAACTTGATTACAAAACTGTTAATACATACCAGTGTTTCCCTTGTCACCCTTTTCTCCTTTTCCACCTAGAAAAAATATAAATTACAAGGACATGACAATAGCAATCATAAGACAAACAAATGTTTAGTTTTTTTATTAGTGAATAACATAATTTTGATATAACTAAAAATTTTCATTTTGATATTGCTTACAGATTTTATTCTTGTCTTACTAAATTATCCTATTTTTGATATTGCTCAAAGATCTTAGTTTTACAAAATGTTATATTATAAAAAGACCCTAGTTTTCATATTGCTAAAAGATACTAATTTTTTTTTATTCAAAGATCATGGTTTTGATATTGCTAAGGTATTCTAGTTTTGATATTGCTTAAAAATGTCTGATTCTCTAAATTTATTTGAATAATGAAATGCAAGTTAATAATAGACACAGTTTGCTTTTAAAACTGTTGATTGTATACCATTGTTTCCATTGTTTCCTGGTTCTCCTTTTCCCCCTGGAAAATATAAAAAAATATAAGGCCATGAAAATACCAATCATAAGAACAATTCAATCATGTGTTTGTTTTGAAGTAAATATCCTTGTTTAGGCATTACTAAACTATCCTAGTTTTGATATTACTATAATATATTTGTTTTGATATTGCTATAAGATCATGGTTTTGATATTGCTAAAAGATCATTGTTTTGATATTGCTAAAGTTTACTAGTTTTGATATTACTGAAGAATCTTAGTTATGATATTGAGAAAGTATTCTAGTTTTGGTATTGCTTAAAGATACCTGATTCTCTAATGTCATCAGTATAGTTAAATGCAACTCAAAGTAGTTTGTCCTTTAACCTTGCAACTTTTAAAACGCGTATTTGCATTTACAAAATAAACTGTTCAAAAGGACACAACTTGATTACAAAACTGTTAATACATACCAGTGTTTCCCTTGTCACCCTTTTCTCCTTTTCCACCTAGAAAAAATATAAATTACAAGGACATGACAATAGCAATCATAAGACAAACAAATGTTTAGTTTTTTTATTAGTGAATAACATAATTTTGATATAACTAAAAATTTTCATTTTGATATTGTTTACAGATTTTATTCTTGTCTTACTAAATTATCCTATTTTTGATATTGCTCAAAGATCTTAGTTTTACAAAATGTAATATTATAAAAAGACCCTAGTTTTCATATTGCTAAAAGATACTAATTTTTTTTTATTCAAAGATCATGGTTTTGATATTGCTAAGGTATTCTAGTTTTGATATTGCTTAAAAATGTCTGATTCTCTAAATTTATTTGAATAATGAAATGCAAGTTAATAATAGACACAGTTTGCTTTTAAAACTGTTGATTGTATACCATTGTTTCCATTGTTTCCTGGTTCTCCTTTTCCCCCTGGAAAATATAAAAAAATATAAGGCCATGAAAATACCAATCATAAGAACAATTCAATCATGTGTTTGTTTTGAAGTAAATATCCTTGTTTAGGCATTACTTAACTATCCTAGTTTTGATATTACTATAATATATTTGTTTTGATATTGCTATAAGATCATGGTTTTGATATTGCTAAAAGATCATTGTTTTGATATTGCTAAAGTTTACTAGTTTTGATATTACTGAAGAATCTTAGTTTTGATATTGAGAAAGTATTCTAGTTTTGGTATTGCTTAAAGATACCTGATTCTCTAATGTCATCAGTATAGTTAAATGCAACTCAAAGTAGTTTGTCCTTTAATCTTGCAACTTTTAAAACGCGAATTTGCATTTACAAAATAAACTGTACAAAAGGACACAACTTGATTACAAAACTGTTAATACATACCAGAGTTTCCCTTGTCACCCTTTTCTCCTTTTCCACCTAGAAAAAATAGAAATTACAAGGACATGACAATAGCAATAATAAAACAAACAAATGTTTAGTTTTTTTATTAGTGAATAACATAATTTTGATATAACTAAAAATTTTCATTTTGATATTGCTTACAGATTTTATTCTTGTCTTACTAAATTATCCTATTTTTGATATTGCTCAAAGATCTTAGTTTTAATATTATAAAAAGACCCTAGTTTTCATATTGCTAAAAGATACTAATTTTTATTTTATTCAAAGATGATGGTTTTGATATTGCTAAGGTATTCTAGTTTTGATATTGCTTAAAAATGTCTGATTCTCTAAATTTATTTGAATAATGAAATGCAAGTAAATAATAGACACAGTTTGCTTTTAAAACTGTTGATTTTATACCATTGTTTCCATTGTTTCCTGGTTCTTATTTTCCTCCTGGAAAATATAAAAAAATATAAGGCCATGAAAATACCAATCATAAGAACAATTCAATCATGTGTTTGTTTTGAAGTAAATATCCTTGTTTAGGCATTACTAAACTATCCTAGTTTTGATATTACTATAATATATTTGGTTTGATATTGCTATAAGATCATGGTTTTGATATTGCTAAAAGATCATTGTTTTGATATTGCTAAAGTTTACTAGTTTTGATATTACTGAAGAATCTTAGTTTTGATATTGAGAAAGTATTCTAGTTTTGGTATTGCTTAAAGATACCTGATTCTCTAATGTCAACAGTATAGTTAAATGCAACTCAAAGTAGTTTGTCCATTAATCTTGCAACTTTTAAAACGCGTATTTGCATTTACAAAATAAACTGTACAAAAGGACACAACTTGATTACAAAACTGTTAATACATACCAGTGTTTCCCTTGTCACCCTTTTCTCCTTTTCCACCTAGAAAAATAGAAATTACAAGGACATGACAATAGCAATCATAAAACCAACAAATGTTTAGTTTTTTTTTATTAGTGAATAACATAATTTTGATAGAACTAAAATATTTTCATTTTGATATTGCTTACAGATTTTATTCTTGTCTTACTAAATTATCCTATTTTTGATATTGCTCAAAGATCTTAGTTTTAATATTAAAAAAGACCCTAGTTTTCATATTGCTAAAAGATACTGATTTTTATTTTATTCAAAGATCATGGTGTTGATATTGCTAAGGTATTCTAGTTTTGATATTGCTTAAATATGTCTGATTCTCTAAAGTTATTTGAATAATGAAATGCAACTTAATAATAGACACAATTTGCTTTTAAAACTGTTGATTTCATACCTTTGTTTCCATTGTTTCCTGGTTCTCCCTTTTCTCCTGGAAAATATTAAAAAATATAAGGCCATGAAAATACCAATCATAAGAACATTCCAATCATATGTTTGTTTACTAGTAATTATCCTTGTTTAGGCATTACTTAACTATCCTAGTTCTGATATTACTAAAAGATTCTAGTTATTATATTGCTAAAAGATCATTGTTGTGATATTGCTATTTTGTTCTAGTGTTGATATTTTTTAAAGTTCCTGATTCTCTAAAGTTATTTGTATAATGAAATGCAACTTAAAAATGGACACAGTTTGCTATTAAAACTGTAAATTTCATACCTTTGTTTCCATTGTTTCCTGGTTCTCCTTTTCCTCCTGGAAAATATAAAAAATATAACGCTATGAAAATACCAATCTTAAGAACAATTCAATCATGTGTTTGTTTTGAGGTAAATATCCTTGTTTAGGCATTACTAAAATATCCTAGTTTTGACTTTACTAAAAAAATCTTCTTTTGATATTGCTAAAAGATCATGGTGTTGATATTGCTAAGGCATTTTAGTTTTGATATTGCTTAAAAATGTCTGATTCTCTAAATTTATTTGAATAATGAAATGCAAGTTAATAATAGACACAGTTTGCTTTTAAAACTGTTGATTGTATACCATTGTTTCCATTGTTTCCTGGTTCTCCTTTTCCTCCTGGAAAATATAAAAAAATATAAGGCCATGAAAATACCAATCATCAGAACAATTCAATCATGTGTTTGTTTACTAGTATATATCCTTGATTAGGCATTTCTAAACTATCCTAGTTTTGATATTACTATATTATATTTGTTTTGATATTGCTATAAGATCCTGGTTTTGACATTGCTAAAAGATCATTGTTTTGATATTGCTAAAGTTTACTAGCCGTATTTGGCACAACTTTTTGGAATTTTGGGTTCCTCAATGCTCTTCAACTTGTATTTGTTTGGCTTTTTAACTATTTTGATCTGAGCGTCACTGATGAGTCTTATGTAGACGAAACGCGCGTCTGGCGTATAAAATTATAATCCTGGTACTTTTGATAACTATTTACTAGTTTTGATATTACTGAAGAATCTTGGTTTTTATATTGAGAAAGTATTCTAGTTTTGGTATTGCTTAAAGATACCTGATTCTCTAATGTCATCAGTATAATTAAATGCAACTCAAAGTAATTTGTCCATTAATCTTGCAATTTTTAAAAGGCGTATTTTCATTTACAAAATAAACTGTACAAAAGGACACAACTTGATTACAAAACTGTTAATACATACCAGTGTTCCCCTTGTCACCCTTTTCTCCTTTTCCACCTAGAAAAAATAAAAATTACAAGAACATGACAAAAGCAATCATAAAACCAACAAATGTTTAGTTTTTTTATTAGTGAATAACATAATTTTGATATAACTAAAAATTTTCATTTTGATATTGCTTACAGATTTTATTCTTGTCTTACTAACTTATCCTATTTTTGATATTGCTCAAAGATCTAAGTGTTAATATTATAAAAAGACCCTAGTGTTCATATTGCTAAAAGATACTAATTTTTATTTTATTCAAAGATCATGGTTTTGATATTGCTAAGGTATTTTAGTTTTGATATTGCTTAAAAATGTCTGATTCTCTAAATTTATTTGAATAATGAAATGCAAGTTAATAATAGACACAGTTTGCTTTTAAAACTGTTGATTTTTTACCATTGTTTCCATTGTTTCCTGGTTCTCCTTTTCCTCCTGGAAAATATAAAAAAATATAGGGTCTTGAAAATACCAATCATAAGAACAATTCAATCATGTGTTTGTTTTGAAGTAAATATCCTTGTTTAGGCATTACTAAACTATCCTAGTTTTGATATTACTATAATATATTTGTTTTGATATTGCTATAAGATCATGGTTTTGATATTGCTAAAAGATCATTGTTTTGATATTGCTAAAGTTTACTAGTTTTGATATTACTGAAGAATCTTAGTTATGATATTGAGAAAGTATTCTAGTTTTGGTATTGCTTAAAGATACCTGATTCTCTAATGTCATCAGTATAGTTAAATGCAACTCAAAGTAGTTTGTCCTTTAATCTTGCAACTTTTAAAACGCGTATTTGCATTTACAAAATAAACTGTTCAAAAGGACACAACTTGATTACAAAACTGTTAATACATACCAGTGTTTCCCTTGTCACCCTTTTCTCCTTTTCCACCTAGAAAAAATATAAATTACAAGGACATGACAATAGCAATCATAAAACAAACAAATGTTTAGTTTTTTTATTAGTGAATAACATAATTTTGATATAACTAAAAATTTTCATTTTGATATTGCTTATAGATTTTATTCTTGTCTTACTAAATTATCCTATTTTTGATATTGCTCAAAGATCTTAGTTTTACAAAATGTAATATTATAAAAAGACCCTAGTTTTCATATTGCTAAAAGATACTAATTTTTTTTTTATTCAAAGATCATGGTTTTGATATTGCTAAGGTATTCTAGTTTTGATATTGCTTAAAAATGTCTGATTCTCTAAATTTATTTGAATAATGAAATGCAAGTCAATAATAGACACAGTTTGCTTTTAAAACTGTTGATTTTATACCATTGTTTCCATTGTTTCCTGGTTCTCCTTTTCCTCCTGGAAAATATAAAAAAATATCAGGCCATGAAAATACCAATCATAAGAACAATTCAATCATGTGTTTGTTTTGAAGTAAATATCCTTGTTTAGGCATTACTAAACTATCCTTGTTTTGATATTACTATAATATATTTGTTTTGATATTGCTATAAGATCATGGTTTTGATATTGCTAAAAGATCATTGTTTTGATATTGCTAAAGTTTACTAGTTTTGATATTACTGAAGAATCTTAGTTTTGATATTGAGAAAGTATTCTAGTTTTGGTATTGCTTAAAGATACCTGATTCTCTAATGTCAACAGTATAGTTAAATGCAACTCAAAGTAGTTTGTCCATTAATCTTGCAACTTTTAAAACGCGTATTTGCATTTACAAAATAAACTGTACAAAAGGACACAACTTGATTACAAAACTGTTAATACATACCAGTGTTTCCCTTGTCACCCTTTTCTCCTTTTCCACCTAGAAAAATAGAAATTACAAGGACATGACAATAGCAATCATAAAACCAACAAATGTTTAGTTTTTTTTATTAGTGAATAACATAATTTTGATAGAACTAAAATATTTTCATTTTGATATTGCTTACAGATTTTATTCTTGTCTTACTAAATTATCCTATTTTTGATATTGCTCAAAGATCTTAGTTTTATTATTAAAAAAGACCCTAGTTTTCATATTGCTAAAAGATACTGATTTTTATTTTATTCAAAGATCATGGTGTTGATATTGCTAAGGTATTCTAGTTTTGATATTTCTTAAATATGTCTGATTCTCTAAAGTTATTTGAATAATGAAATGCAACTTAATAATAGACACAATTTGCTTTTAAAACTGTTGATTTCATACCTTTGTTTCCATTGTTTCCTGGTTCTCCCTTTTCTCCTGGAAAATATTAAAAAATATAAGGCCATGAAAATACCAATCATGAGAACATTCCAATCATATGTTTGTTTACTAGTAATTATCCTTGTTTAGGCATTACTTAACTATCCTAGTTCTGATATTACTAAAAGATACTAGTTATTATATTGCTAAAAGATCATTGTTGTGATATTGCTATGTTGTTCTAGTGTTGATATTTTTTAAAGTTCCTGATTCTCTAAAGTTATTTGTATAATGAAATGCAACTTAAAAATGGACACAGTTTGCTATTAAAACTGTAAATTCATACCTTTGTTTCCATTGTTTCCTGGTTCTCCTTTTCCTCCTGGAAAATATAAAAAATATAACGCTATGAAAATACCAATCATAAGAACAATTCAATCATGTGTTTGTTTTGAGGTAAATATCCTTGTTTAGGCATTACTAAAATATCCCAGTTTTGACTTTACTAAAAAATTCTTGTTTTGATATTGCTAAAAGATCATGGTTTTGATATTGCTTAGGTATTCTAGTTTTGATATTGCTTAAAAATGTCTGATTCTCTAAATTTATTTGAATAATGAAATGCAAGTCAATAATAGACACAGTTTGCTTTTAAAACTGTTGATTTTATACCATTGTTTCCATTGTTTCCTGGTTCTCCTTTTCCTCCTGGAAAATATAAAAAAATATCAGGCCATGAAAATACCAATCATAAGAACAATTCAATCATGTGTTTGTTTTGAAGTAAATATCCTTGTTTAGGCATTACTAAACTATCCTTGTTTTGATATTACTATAATATATTTGTTTTGATATTGCTATAAGATCATGGTTTTGATATTGCTAAAAGATCATTGTTTTGATATTGCTAAAGTTTACTAGTTTTGATATTACTGAAGAATCTTAGTTTTGATATTGAGAAAGTATTCTAGTTTTGGTATTGCTTAAAGATACCTGATTCTCTAATGTCAACAGTATAGTTAAATGCAACTCAAAGTAGTTTGTCCATTAATCTTGCAACTTTTAAAACGCGTATTTGCATTTACAAAATAAACTGTACAAAAGGACACAACTTGATTACAAAACTGTTAATACATACCAGTGTTTCCCTTGTCACCCTTTTCTCCTTTTCCACCTAGAAAAATAGAAATTACAAGGACATGACAATAGCAATCATAAAACCAACAAATGTTTAGTTTTTTTTATTAGTGAATAACATAATTTTGATAGAACTAAAATATTTTCATTTTGATATTGCTTACAGATTTTATTCTTGTCTTACTAAATTATCCTATTTTTGATATTGCTCAAAGATCTTAGTTTTATTATTAAAAAAGACCCTAGTTTTCATATTGCTAAAAGATACTGATTTTTATTTTATTCAAAGATCATGGTGTTGATATTGCTAAGGTATTCTAGTTTTGATATTTCTTAAATATGTCTGATTCTCTAAAGTTATTTGAATAATGAAATGCAACTTAATAATAGACACAATTTGCTTTTAAAACTGTTGATTTCATACCTTTGTTTCCATTGTTTCCTGGTTCTCCCTTTTCTCCTGGAAAATATTAAAAAATATAAGGCCATGAAAATACCAATCATGAGAACATTCCAATCATATGTTTGTTTACTAGTAATTATCCTTGTTTAGGCATTACTTAAGGTAGCTCCCGACACTAAGGGAGATAACAACGTTTTACTGATGTAAACCTGGTTCCCGTTAAAAAAAATTAGGATATATCGCCTGTATATCTAGGTCACGGTAACAGTTCCAATGTCGTCTGTTGACAACGTGTGTAAACAACTTCTAAGTTACAGCCCATCGCTCAGAAGAAAGGAAGGTTTATCAGAAAGGATAAATGCATGCGTTCTTTTAAAATAAAGAATATGAATAGCTTCAACTTGAAAGTTCACACAGTCTTAAATGATTCTCAACTTATAAGATCATATGATATAAGTTTTTGGAAGTTGGAGAAATTCGGCGTCCGATCACAGACAGTGACTCTCCGTTTGACGAAACCTGGAAAGAAGGTCGAAGGATAGCTCCAGTTGATCACCTAGTGCAGAATAAGTTCGTTAAGATATAAAACTGTCCCCTGCGGATACTGTCTGTGAACGGAAATACGACCGTCAAGGCTTGGACCAGGAGCCGAGGCGGAGGCCGTGGAGCTTTTTGTCCATACCATATCGTTGTAGCTGCAGTGAATGTAACCTGCTTATCATACATGTGTAACAGTGTTGAAACGAGGAAAGAAATGGAACTGGTGAATTGTTATCAATTCAAAAGCTGTACATGGTAAGAGTTCATTTTTCTCTTTAAACGTTTTAATTTTACTGGGTGGAGAAGGTGTATGGTTTCATGTCTTGAATAAATGAACCTGCCCCACACCTCTCTTTTTCTTTCTTCAATTCCCCTCTATTATGGTCTGGGGTTTATGTGGTTTGAGGGTAAAAAGCTTTATTTTGAGGGGAAGTGCTGCTCAAATTTTTTATGAAGCTGGACTTGGTAATTTTTCTGGAATTTTGCCCCTGGAAGTTATTTATCATTTTTGCAATGAACAGAAAGACATCTATAGATACATAAGGGACTTTTTAGTTTTGCATCCAAAAGGGGAGGATTCTTTTGTAAATACTTATTTGGTAGCAATTATATAACCATAAATAAAATTAGAATTGAAAAAGTATGATTCATTCACAAAAATAATGTTTTACAAACTTAAAATATTAGTTTTCTTTATTTTATAATCAGAATTTTCATATTTAATAAGTCTTCTTTTGCAAGTGATCAGAGACCAAGTGGTCTGATACCTTACATATTTAGTCATTTAAAACACCTAGAATAATGTGTAGAATGCAGAATAATGCATGAAGGCAAAAAAGAAAATCAAGAAGGAGGGGGGGCACCCACCCTCATTCCACATTATTAGAAATAAATATGAGTCTGTGATCTATAAGAAAATAGATAAACATGAATTCACAATCATATTATATAAATATAAATTGAAGAAATCAATTGTAATAAAATTATGAACTAAGTCTAAATAGTTTATAGTTTATCTAATTAACCAATACATGTGCCATGATGTGCAGAATGACATTTCATATCATATTTTTCAGGAATGATACATGCAGGAATTTGTGCCACACATTTCAACAATTTCCTTAATGGATTGAATGTACTTTATGTGAATTCATCAGCCATACTTAAAAAGAAAAAGGAGAATGAAACTGGAAAGAAAATATTTGCAGTTGCAAAAGAATGCTGTAAATAAATTCAAAAGAAGAAACAGTTTTAAACATGGTTAATTTAATGAATAATTGGAAGGTAATTAAATCTTTAGTCATATAATTTCAAAGTTGTTTTTTTATAATTTTCCTAAGTGGATATAAAGTATAATGAGGACCATAATTATATTCATATTTGCACTTAAGCAGTCATAAAAATGATTTAAAAGATCTTGGAAATAATTTTAAGTTTAGGGTAATTTTTTTTAAATCAATTTTGTGGTAAAGCATTGTTATATATATACTTAAAGACTTTTATGTATAAAACATGTCAGAATTTGTTTCAACAAAAAATATTGAACTAGAATTAGTAACATTTGTATTTATTAAATTAAATCTATATTAATGTATAATTTCAACAAATTTAATGAAACCTATTTGGTTTTGAAAGCCTTTATACATATTATTATTACAAATTTCATTGTTAACCGTCTGAGTTTCCAGTTAATTTTAAATGTAATATGTTTCAGCTATAGTATTTGAACACTGCATGCACTTTCATTTAGATATATTTGTTAATTTTGTTACTACTTTTTTTCATTAGGTTGAAGCTACTTTTGTTGCAGAATGGCAAATGTTTGGTACTGGTTGAAACTATGAAAGTGATACAGGTAAATTTAAAGAATTTAGGCTTAAACTTTATTAATAGAAAAGATATTCCCAAATGTCAAGGTGAAAGTGGACATTGTAGATTCTAAACAACCATGTGAAAGCAACAGTCTTCTATGGTGAGAGGATGCCAATACTTAGCAATGATCTTGTTATTATATGGAATATGATTTTTTTTCTAAGTTTCGATGTGAGTGGATTTATAGTTTTTTTATTAAAAGAAATGGCTTTTTTTATCATTATTTTCATTATTTTGATATTGAACAACCAACATTGATAACAAGTAATTTAAAACTCTCACTTAATATAAATCTATATAATATAAATTTACTTATTTAAGTTTTTTTTATATTTGTTATCAATTGTAGGTCCCATGGTAATCATTTAACAGCTGGTTTTTAACAGCAGTTATGCAGAAAAATGAAGGATGACTGTCAATGGTAAATACATACATTTTAGGATGATTACATGTAGTTACCTTTGAGAAAAAACTTGAGGTTTCATTTGACACTTTTTAATCTAATAATGGTGTTTTGCAGGCATTTATAACATTTCATTTTGGACAATATATTTAGTAGACTCAACTATAAAATGAAGGATCATGTAAACTTGTACACATATGTCACTGACCTACATTTTCCACTTCATTGACTTTGGTAACATTAAACATCCAATTTCATATACAACAAAGGTATATCTCAGCAACTAAAAGGTGTCAGATCATGCAAACTTATATATACACTCTCAGAGTCTCAGTTAGTAACTCAGCTTACAGGCAAAAGAAGGTCACAGTGATTCACATTTTACACTATTGATTTGTACTGTATTTTATAATTCAAATACAAAGTATATTATCAAGACTGCCAATGGTTCTTATGTGCCAAAATTATGAAAATGAAGATAACTATGTGATGTAGATTACTTATGTTTATCACAAACTTGGTCACATGCTGTATATGTAAATTTATACCAAAAAGAACAGTTCAACTGTATTGATTTAAGGTAGACAGTAAAGGTCACACCTATTAAATATACATGTAGACCTTGAATTTGCATTGGAAACTATAATGCTGCCTATAGCATATATATTGTCAAGTGTCCAAAGTGTCATTGTACACATAACAAAAACCACTCAAAAGGATGTCCATCATATGCAGAAGCAATATAAAATGCATACCCATCAGCTGACCTAATTATTGCAATCACTTCAAAAACCTGGCCATATATCATATTACAAAATGTATAAAACACTTAAGGAGTACCTTTGTTAGTCAGGTATAATATAATCTTTTTAAATTGATTATGTAATGCATGATTGGATTAATTTTGCACTCACTGAAATAATATATAGATTAAGTAGTTTATTTGTATATATTACACCTTTTCATTACAAATAAATAAATTAACCTTTCAGGTAAATACAGCATCAGAATATTCCCCAGGAAAGTTTACTCAGAGAGTTTGGGAAAGTATGAATAAGAAAATAGAGAGGGAAACACTTACAGATAACCAGAAAACAAAGATTTTAAAAGAAAACAATTGCCACTAATAGTAATATGATCTATCTGACTGGGAGCAACATGTACTATTCAATATAGAAGGATTGACAATTTTGACTGAGAACAAAGTGAACTTTAATAATGCTATGACTATCAATCAATACTTGACTGAATCAGAGGAGTAAACTATTTACATATTTGTAAATATAACAACAATTATATGTTTGCTGATTATTGAGGCATTCAAAATAAAGAAAGTTGAAAAACCTTTGAAAAAGTTATAATTTCATAATTTTTTGGTTATGTTACTATGACAACTGAAATATATAATGTATTATCATTATGCTTCATCAACTTAAATGATTTATTGTGGAAAAGGTGACAAAGTCTTTTTATCCATTTACTTGCATGACTGTTATCTCAATAAATTAAAAAAAAAATATTTGGTGATTTTTGCCAACTTCTGACTAATTTATTTTGCTCATTTAATACCACAGTAATGCTAATGTAAGCTGCATTGTAATGTATCATAGTATTTGTTCACATTTACATAGAAGCCATGTGTTGTTGCTTTAAAATCATGGGATTTGATCTTCTATTGTCTGTTTGGTTGTAACTCTTGCACATCAGAACAATGCACAAACTTGAATTTTCCAACTTCGTGTCCTGTTGCCATGGTAACCGTTGTTCAAAGAAACAAAATAAATGTTCTCATTTCATTGCCTTGTGAAACTATTATTCTGTGAAAGTTTAACAAAGGATATGACAACATAAGTCACACTTTGGTGAAGTTTGGTCACCGATGATGAATGATATACAAAAAACTGCTGTTGATCACTGTTTCGTTAGGGGTCACAAAAACGTTTTTGGGGCAAAAAATAGTCTGGTGACCCATATTTTTTTTTATTTCTTTTCAAAGCTCATTGTTATGACCATCTTATGTCAAATTTAAAAAAATATTCATTGGACCATTTTTTTGAAAATTTAAGAAAAATAGAAATTTTCACAAAATCTGTGTTTTTTTGGTGGTGCAATGTTGATGAAATTGGAGCTGAAATCAATTAAAATGAATAAAACTGCCATTATTTGTGTTTTATTTTCATTTTAAATAATAATTTTGTAATAAATGTAAAACAAACCTTTCAAAATACTTTCAAAGGCTTAAAAAAAATCCAGAGTTTCTACATCAGGTATGTTTTTATGCATACACGTGATATACCAACTTTGGCGACCGTTACCATGGAAACGAGTCTGGTGACATACTATTTTTAACTCAAATTTTTATGGAGGCCATTGCATAGTATATGTATGCAAATTTAAAAAAAAATTCAATGGGGGGAAAAAAATTGCTATATCTGTAGGGTGCCACCTTAACTATCCTAGTTCTGATATTACTAAAAGATACTAGTTATTATATTGCTAAAAGATCATTGTTGTGATATTGCTATGTTGTTCTAGTGTTGATATTTTTTAAAGTTCCTGATTCTCTAAAGTTATTTGTATAATGAAATGCAACTTAAAAATGGACACAGTTTGCTATTAAAACTGTAAATTCATACCTTTGTTTCCATTGTTTCCTGGTTCTCCTTTTCCTCCTGGAAAATATAAAAAATATAACGCTATGAAAATACCAATCATAAGAACAATTCAATCATGTGTTTGTTTTGAGGTAAATATCCTTGTTTAGGCATTACTAAAATATCCCAGTTTTGACTTTACTAAAAAATTCTTGTTTTGATATTGCTAAAAGATCATGGTTTTGATATTGCTTACGCATTTTAGTTTTGATATTGCTTAAAAATGTCTGATTCTCTAAAGTTATTTGAATAATGAAATGAAAGTTAATTATAGACACAGTTTGCTTTTAAAACTGTAAATTTCATACCTTTGTTTCCATTGTTTCCTGGTTCTCCTTTTCCTCCTGGAAAATATTAAAAAATATAAGGCCATGAAAATACCAATCATAAGAACAATTCAATCATGTGTTTGTTTACTAGTAAATATCCTTGATTATGCATTACTAAACTACCCTAGTTTTGATATTACTATATTATATTTGTTTTGATATTGCTATAAGATCATGGTTTTGATATTGCTAAAAGATCATTGTTTTGATATTGCTAAAGTTTACTAGTTTTGATATTACTGAAGAATCTTAGATTTGATATTGAGAAAGTATTCTAGTTTGGTATTGCTAAAAGATACCTGATTCTCTTATTTCATCAGTATAGTTAAATGCAACTCAAAGTAATTTGTCCATTAATCTTGCAACTTTTAAAACGCGAATTTGCATTTACAAAATAAACTGTACAAAAGGACACAACTTGATTACAAAACTGTTAATACATATATACCAGTGTTTCCCTTGTCACCCTTTTCTCCTTTTCCACCTAGAAAAAATAGAAATTACAAGGACATGATAATAGTAATCATAAAACCAACAAATGTTTAGTTTTTTTTATTAGTGAATAACATAATTTTGATATAACTAAAATATTTCTATTTTGATATTGCTTACAGATGTTATTCTTGTCTTACTAAATTATCCTTTTTTTGATATTGCTCAAAGATCTCAGTTTTAATATTATAAAAAGATCTTAGTTTTCATATTGCTAAAAGATACTGATTTTTATATTATTCAAAGATCATGGTTTTGATATAGCTAAGGTATTCTGGTTTTGATATTGCTTAAAAATTCCTGATTCTCTAAAGTTATTTGAATAATAAAATGCAAGTTAATAATAGACACAATTTGCTTTTGAAACTGTTGATTTTATACCTTTGTTTCCATTGTTTCCTGGTTCTCCTTTTCCTCCTGGAAAATATAAAAAAATATAAGGCCATGAAAATACCAATCATAAGAATAATTCAATCATGTGTTTGTTTTCTAGTAAATATCCTTGATTATGTATTACTAAACTATCCTAGTTTTGATATTACTATATTATATTTGTTTTGATATTGCTATAAGATCTTAGTTGTAATATTATAAAAAGAGATCATAGTTTTCATATTGCTAAAAAAAAAAAGATTTTTATATTATTCAAAGATCATAGTTTTGATATTGCTAAGGTATTCTAGTTTTGATATTGTTTAAAAATTCCTGATTCTCTAAAGTTATTTGTATAATGAAATGCAAGTTAATAATGGACACAATTTGCTTTTAAAACTGTAAATTTCATACCTTTGTTTCCATTGTTTCCTGGTTCTCCTTTTTCTCCTGGAAAATATTAAAAAATATAAGGCTATGAAAATACCAATCATAAGAACATTCCAATCATATGTTTGTTTACTAGTAAATATCCTTGTTTAGGCATTACTAAACTATCCTAGTTCTGATATTTCTAAAAGATACTAGTTATTATATTGCTATAAGATCATGGTTGTGATATTGCTATGTTGTTCTTGTGTTGATATTTCTTAAAGTTCCTGATTCTCTAAAGTTATTTGTATAATGAAATGCAACTTAATAATGGACACAATTTGCTTTTAAAACTGTAGATTTCATACCTTTGTTTCCATTGTTTCCTGGTTCTCCTTTTTCTCCTGGAAAATATTAAAAAATATAAGGTCATGAAAATACCAATCATAAGAACAATCCAATCATATGTTTTTTTTGAAGTAAATATCCTTGTTTAGGCATTACTAAAATATCCCAGTTTTGACTTTACTAAAAAATTCTTGTTTTGATATTGCTAAAAGATCATGGTTTTGATATTGCTTAGGCATTTTAGTTTTGATATTGCTTAAAAATGTCTGATTCTCTAAAGTTATTTGAATAATGAAATGAAAGTTAATTATAGACACAGTTTGCTTTTAAAACTGTAAATTTCATACCTTTGTTTCCATTGTTTCCTGGTTCTCCTTTTCCTCCTGGAAAGTATTAAAAAATATCAGGCCATGAAAATACCAATCATAAGAACACTTCAATCATGTGTTTGTTTACTAGTAAATATCCTTGATTATGCATTACTAAACTATCCTAGTTTTGATATTACTATATTATATTTGTTTTGATATTGCTATAAGATCATGGTTTTGATATTGCTAAAAGATCATTGTTTTGATATTGCTAAAGTTTACTAGTTTTGATATTACTGAAGAATCTTAGATTTGATATTGAGAAAGTATTCTAGTTTGGTATTGCTTAAAGATACCTGATTCTCTTATTTCATCAGTATAGTTAAATGCAACTCAAAGTTGTTTGTCCATTAATCTTGCAACTTTTAAAACGCGAATTTGCATTCACAAAATAAACTGTACAAAAGGACACAACTTGATTACAAAACTGTTAATTCATACCAGTGTTTCCCTTGTCACCCTTTTCTCCTTTTCCACCTAGAAAAAATAGAAATTACAAGGACATGACAATAGCAATCATAAAACCAACAAATGTTTAGTTTTTTTTATTAGTGATAACATAATTTTGATATAACTAAAATATTTTCATTTTGATAATGCTTACAGATTTTGTTCTTGTCTTACTAAATTATCCTATTTTTGATATTGCTCAAAGATCTTAGTTTTAATATTATAAAAAGATCCTAGTTTTCATATTGCTAAAAGATACTGATTTTTATATTATTCAAAGATCATGGTTTTGATATTGCTAAGGTATTCTAGTTTTGATATTGCTTAAAAATTCCTGATTCTCTAAAGTTATTTGAATAATGAAATGCAAGTTAATAATAGACACAATTTGCTTTTAAAACTGTTGATTTTATACCTTTGTTTCCATTGTTTCCTGGTTCTCCTTTTTCTCCTGGAAAATATAAAAAATATAAGGCCATGAAAATACCAATCATAAGAATAATTCAATCATGTGTTTGTTTACTAGTAAATATCCCTGATTATGCATTACTAAACTATCCTAGTTTTGATATTACTATATTATATTTGTTTTGATATTGCTATAAGATCTTAGTTGTAATATTATAAAAAGAGATCATAGCTTTCATATTGCTAAAAAAAAGATTTTTATATTATTCAAAGATCATAGTCTTGATATTGCTAAGGTATTCTAGTTTTGATATTGTTTAAAAATTCCTGTTTCTCTAAAGTTATTTGTATAATGAAATGCAAGTTAATAATGGACACAATTTGCTTTTAAAACTGTAAATTTCATACCTTTGTTTCCATTGTTTCCTGGTTCTCCTTTTTCTCCTGGAAAATATTAAAAAATATAAGGCTATGAAAATACCAATCATAAGAACATTCCAATCATATGTTTGTTTACTAGTAAATATCCTTGTTTAGACATTACTAAACTATCCTAGTTCTGATATTACTAAAAGATACTAGTTATTATATTGCTAAAAGATCATGGTTGTGAAATTGCTATGTTGTTCTTGCGTTGATATTTCTTAAAGTTCCTGATTCTCTTAAGTTATTTGTATCATGAAATGCAACTTAATAATGGACACAATTTGCTTTTAAAACTGTAGATTTCATACCTTTGTTTCCATTGTTTCCTGGTTCTCCTTTTTCTCCTGGAAAATATTAAAAAATATAAGGTCATGAAAATACCAATCATAAGAACAATCCAATCATATGTTTTTTTTTAAGTAAATATCCTTGTTTAGGCATTACTAAAATATCCCAGTTTTTACTTTACTAAAAAATTCTTGTTTTGATATTGCTAAAAGATCATGGTTTTGATATTGCTTAGGCATTTTAGTTTTGATATTGCTTAAAAATGTCTGATTCTCTAAAGTTATTTGAATAATGAAATGAAAGTTAATTATAGACACAGTTTGCTTTTAAAACTGTAAATTTCATACCTTTGTTTCCATTGTTTCCTGGTTCTCCTTTTCCTCCTGGAAAATATTAAAAAATATCAGGCCATGAAAATACCAATCATAAGAACACTTCAATCATGTGTTTGTTTACTAGTAAATATCCTTGATTATGCATTACTAAACTATCCTAGTTTTGATATTACTATATTATATTTGTTTTGATATTGCTATAAGATCATGGTTTTGATTTTGCTAAAAGATCATTGTTTTGATATTGCTAAAGTTTACTAGTTTTGGTATTACTGAAGAATCTTAGATTTGATATTGAGAAAGTATTCTAGTTTGGTATTGCTTAAAGATACCTGATTCTCTTATTTCATCAGTATAGTTAAATGCAACTCAAAGTTATTTGTCCATTAATCTTGCAACTTTTAAAATGCGAATTTGCATTCACAAAATAAACTGTACAAAAGGACACAACTTGATTACAAAACTGTTAATTCATACCAGTGTTTCCCTTGTCACCCTTTTCTCCTTTTCCACCTAGAAAAAATAGAAATTACAAGGACATGACAATAGCAATCATAAAACCAACAAATGTTTAGTTTTTTTTATTAGTGAATAACATAATTTTGATATAACTAAAATATTTCTATTTTGATATTGCTTACAGATTTTATTCTTGTCTTACTAAATTATCCTATTTTTGATATTGCTAAAAGATCTCAGTTTTAATATTTTAAAAAGATCCTAGTTTTCATATTGCTAAAAGATACTGATTTTTATATTATTCAAAGATCATGGTTTTGATATTGCTAAGGTATTCTAGTTTTGATATTGCTTAAAAATGTCTGATTCTCTAAAGTTATTTGAATAATGAAATGCAAGTTAATAATAGACACAATTTGCTTTTAAAACTGTTGATTTTATACCTTTGTTTCCATTGCTTCCTGGTTCTCCTTTTCCACCTAGAAAAAATAGAAATTACAAGGACATGACAATAGCAATCATAAAACCAACAAATGTTTAGTTTTTTTTATTAGTGAATAACATAATTTTGATATAACTAAAATATTTCTATTTTGATATTGCTTACAGATTTTATTCTTGTCTTACTAAATTATCCTATTTTTGATATTGCTAAAAGATCTCAGTTGTAATATTATAAAAAGAGATCATAGTTTTCATATTGCTAAAAGAAAAAGATTTTTATACTATTCAAAGATCATCGTTTTGATATTGCTAAGGTATTCTAGTTTTGATATTACTTAAAAATGTCTGATTCTCTAAAGTTATTTGTATAATGAAATGCAAGTTAATAATGGACACAATTTGCTTTTAAAACTGTAAATTTCATACCTTTGTTTCCATTGTTTCCTGGTTCTCCTTTTTCTCCTGGAAAATATTAAAAAATATAAGGCTTTGATAATACCAATCATAAGAACATTCCAATCATATGTTTGTTTACTAGTAAATATCCTTGTTTAGGCATTACTAAACTATCCTAGTTTTGATATTTCTAAAAGATACTAGTTATTATATTGCTAAAAGATCATGGTTGTGATATTGCTATGTTGTTCTTGTGTTGATATTTCTTAAAGTTCCTAATTCTCTAAAGTTATTTGTATAATGAAATGCAACTTAATAATAGACACAATTTGCTTTTAAAACTGTAATTTCAATTTTTTCTAGGTGGAAAAGGAGAAAAGGGTGACAAGGGAAACACTGAAAAAATATCCTAGATTTGACTTTACTTAAAAATTCTTGTTTTGATATTGCTAAAATATGAAGGTTGTGATATTGCTACTTTGATCTAGTGTTGATATTGCTTAAAGTTCCTGATTCTCTAAAGTTATTTGTATAATGAAATGCAACTAAATAATGGACACAATTTGCTTTTAAAACTGTAGATTTCATACCTTTGTTTCCATTGTTTCCTGGTTCTCCTTTTTCTCCTGGAAAATATTAAGAAATATAAGGTCATGAAAATACCAATCATAAGAACAATCCAATCATATGTTTGTTTTGAAGTAAATATCCTTGTTAAGGCATTACTAAAATATCCCAGTTTTGACTTTACTAAAAAATTCTTGTTTTGATATTGCTAAAAGATCATGGTTTTGATATTGCTTAGGCATTTTAGTTTTGATATTGCTTAAAAATTTCTGATTCTCTAAACTTATTTGAATAATGAAATGAAAGTTAATTATAGACACAGTTTGCTTTTAAAACTGTTGATTTCATACCTTTGTTTCCATTGTTTCCTGGTTCTCCTTTTCCTCCTGGAAAATATTAAAAAATATAAAGCCATGAAAATACCAATCATAAGAACAATTCAATCATGTGTTTGTTTACTAGTAAATATCCTTGTTTATGCATTACTAAATTATCCTAGTTTTGATATTACTATAAGATATTTGTTTTGATATTGCTATACGATCATGGTTTTGATATTGCTAAAAGATCATTGTTTTGATATTTCTAAAGTTTACTGGTTTTGATATTACTGAAGAATCTTAGTTTTGATATTGAGAAAGTATTCTAGTTTTGGTATTGCTTAAAGATACCTGATTCTCTAATGTCATCAGTATAATTAAATGCTACTCAAAGTAATTTGTCCATTAATCTTGCAACTTTTAAAACGCGAATTTGCATTTACAAAATAAACTGTACAAAAGGACACAACTTGGTTACAAAACTGTTAATACATACCAGTGTTTCCCTTGTCACCCTTTTCTCCTTTTCCACCTAGAAAAAATTGAAATTACAAAGACATGACAATAACAATGATAAAACCAACAAATATTTAGTTTTTTTTATTAATGAATAACATAATTTTGATATAACTAAAATATTTTCATTTTGATATTGCTTACAGATTTTTTTCTTGTCTTACTAAATTATCCTATTTTTGATATTGCTCAAAGATCTTAGTTTTAATATTTTAAAAAGATCCTAGTTTTCATATTGCTAAAAGATACTGATTTTTATATTATTCAAAGATCATGTTTTTTTTTTATTGCTAAGGTATTCTAGTTTTGATATTGCTTAAAAATGTCTGATTCTCTAAAGTTATTTGAATAATGAAATGAAAGTTAATTATAGACACAGTTTGCTTTTAAAACTGTTGATTTCATACCTTTGTTTCCATTGTTTCCTGGTTCTCCTTTTCCTCCTGGAAAATATTAAAAAATATAAAGCCATGAAAATACCAATCATAAGAACAATTCAATCATGTGTTTGTTTACTAGTAAATATCCTTGTTTATGCATTACTAAATTATCCTAGTTTTGATATTACTATAAGATATTTGTTTTGATATTGCTATACGATCATGGTTTTGATATTGCTAAAAGATCATTGTTTTGATATTTCTAAAGTTTACTGGTTTTGATATTACTGAAGAATCTTAGTTTTGATATTGAGAAAGTATTCTAGTTTTGGTATTGCTTAAAGATACCTGATTCTCTAATGTCATCAGTATAATTAAATGCTACTCAAAGTAATTTGTCCATTAATCTTGCAACTTTTAAAACGCGAATTTGCATTTACAAAATAAACTGTACAAAAGGACACAACTTGGTTACGAAACTGTTAATACATACCAGTGTTTCCCTTGTCACCCTTTTCTCCTTTTCCACCTAGAAAAAATTGAAATTACAAAGACATGACAATAACAATGATAAAACCAACAAATATTTAGTTTTTTTTATTAATGAATAACATAATTTTGATATAACTAAAATATTTTCATTTTGATATTGCTTACAGATTTTTTTCTTGTCTTACTAAATTATCCTATTTTTGATATTGCTCAAAGATCTTAGTTTTAATATTTTAAAAAGATCCTAGTTTTCATATTGCTAAAAGATACTGATTTTTATATTATTCAAAGATCATGTTTTTTTTTATTGCTAAGGTATTCTAGTTTTGATATTGCTTAAAAATGTCTGATTCTCTAAAGTTATTTGAATAATGAAATGAAAGTTAATTATAGACACAGTTTGCTTTTAAAACTGTTGATTTCATACCTTTGTTTCCATTGTTTCCTGGTTCTCCTTTTCCTCCTGGAAAATATTAAAAAATATAAAGCCATGAAAATACCAATCATAAGAACAATTCAATCATGTGTTTGTTTACTAGTAAATATCCTTGTTTATGCATTACTAAATTATCCTAGTTTTGATATTACTATAAGATATTTGTTTTGATATTGCTATACGATCATGGTTTTGATATTGCTAAAAGATCATTGTTTTGATATTTCTAAAGTTTACTGGTTTTGATATTACTGAAGAATCTTAGTTTTGATATTGAGAAAGTATTCTAGTTTTGGTATTGCTTAAAGATACCTGATTCTCTAATGTCATCAGTATAATTAAATGCTACTCAAAGTAATTTGTCCATTAATCTTGCAACTTTTAAAACGCGAATTTGCATTTACAAAATAAACTGTACAAAAGGACACAACTTGGTTACAAAACTGTTAATACATACCAGTGTTTCCCTTGTCACCCTTTTCTCCTTTTCCACCTAGAAAAAATAGAAATTTCAAGGACATGACAATAGCAATCATAAAACCAACAACTGTTAAGTTTTTTTATTAGTGAATAACATAATTTTGATATAACTAAAATATTTTTATTTTGATATTGCTTACAGATTTTATTCTTGTCTTACTAAATTATCCTATTTTTGATATTGCTCAAAGATCTTAGTTTTAATATTATAAAAAGACCCTAGTTTTCATATTGCAAAAATATACTGATTTTTATATTATTCAAAGATCATGGTTTTGATATTGCTAAGGTATTCTAGTTTTGATATTGCTTAAAAATGTCTGATTCTCTAAAGTTATTTGTATAATGAAATGAAAGTTAATAATAGACACAGTTTGCTTTTAAAACTGTTGATTTTATACCATTGTTTCCATTGTTTCCTGGTTCTCCTTTTCCTCCTGGAAAATATAAAAAAATATAAGGCCATGAAAATACCAATCATAAGAACAATTCAATCATGTGTTTGTTTACTAGTAAATATCCTTGTTTATGCATTACTAAACTATCCTAGTTTTGATATTACTATATTATATTTGTTTTGATATTGCTATAAGATCATGATTGATATATTATAAAAAGATCATAGTTTTCATATTGCTAAAAGATACTGATTTTTATATTATTCAAAGATCATGGTTTTGATATTGCTAAGGTATTCTAGTTTTGATATTGCTTAAAAATGTCTGATTCTCTAAAGTTATTTGTATAATGAAATGCAAGTTAATAACAGACACAATTTGTTTTTAAAACTGTTGATTTTATACCTTTGTTTCCATTGTTTCCTGGTTCTCCTTTTCCTCCTGGAAAATATAAAAAAATATAAGGCCATGAAAATACCAATCATAAGAATAATTCAATCATGTGTTTGTTTACTAGTAAATATCCTTGATTATGTATTACTAAACTATCCTAGTTTTGATATTACTATATTATATTTGTTTTAATATTGCTATAAGATCTTAGTTGTAATATTATAAAAAGAGATCATAGTTTTCATATTGCTAAAAAAAAAAGATTTTTATACTATTCAAAGATCATAGTTTTGATATTGCTAAGGTATTCTAGTTTTGATATTGTTTAAAAATTCCTGATTCTCCAAAGTTATTTGTATAATGAAATGCAACATAATAATGGACACAATTTGCTTTTAAAACTGTAAATGTCATACCTTTGTTTCCATTGCTTCCTGGTTCTCCTTTATCTCCTGAAAAATATTAAAAAATTTAAGGCTATGAAAATACCAATCATAAAAACATTCCAATCATATGTTTGTTTACTAGTAAATATCCTTGTTTAGGCATTACTAAACTATCCTAATTCTGATATTACTAAAAGATACTAGTTATTATATTGCTATAAGATCATGGTTGTGATATTGCTATGTTGTTCTTGTGTTGATATTTCTTAAAGTTCCTGATTCTCTAAAGTTATTTGTATAATGAAATGCAACTTAATAATGGACACAATTTGCTTTTAAAACTGTAGATTTCATACCTTTGTTTCCATTGTTTCCTGGTTCTCCTTTTCCTCCTGGAAAATATTAAAAAATATAAGGTCATGAAAATACCAATCATAAGAACAATCCAATCATATGTTTGTTTTGAAGTAAATATCCTTGTTAAGGCATTACTAAAATATCCCAGTTTTGACTTTACTAAAAAATTCTTGTTTTGATATTGCTAAAAGATCATGGTTTTGATATTGCTTAGGCATTTTAGTTTTGATATTGCTTAAAAATTTCTGATTCTCTAAACTTATTTGAATAATGAAATGAAAGTTAATTATAGACACAGTTTGCTTTTAAAACTGTTGATTTCATACCTTTGTTTCCATTGTTTCCTGGTTCTCCTTTTCCTCCTGGAAAATATTAAAAAATATAAAGCCATGAAAATACCAATCATAAGAACAATTCAATCATGTGTTTGTTTACTAGTAAATATCCTTGTTTATGCATTACTAAATTATCCTAGTTTTGATATTACTATAAGATATTTGTTTTGATATTGCTATACGATCATGGTTTTGATATTGCTAAAAGATCATTGTTTTGATATTTCTAAAGTTTACTGGTTTTGATATTACTGAAGAATCTTAGTTTTGATATTGAGAAAGTATTCTAGTTTTGGTATTGCTTAAAGATACCTGATTCTCTAATGTCATCAGTATAATTAAATGCTACTCAAAGTAATTTGTCCATTAATCTTGCAACTTTTAAAACGCGAATTTGCATTTACAAAATAAACTGTACAAAAGGACACAACTTGGTTACAAAACTGTTAATACATACCAGTGTTTCCCTTGTCACCCTTTTCTCCTTTTCCACCTAGAAAAAAATGAAATTACAAAGACATGACAATAACAATGATAAAACCAACAAATATTTAGTTTTTTTTATTAATGAATAACATAATTTTGATATAACTAAAATATTTTCATTTTGATATTGCTTACAGATTTTTTTCTTGTCTTACTAAATTATCCTATTTTTGATATTGCTCAAAGATCTTAGTTTTAATATTTTAAAAAGATCCTAGTTTTCATATTGCTAAAAGATACTGATTTTTATATTATTCAAAGATCATGTTTTTTTTTATTGCTAAGGTATTCTAGTTTTGATATTGCTTAAAAATGTCTGATTCTCTAAAGTTATTTGAATAATGAAATGAAAGTTAATTATAGACACAGTTTGCTTTTAAAACTGTTGATTTCATACCTTTGTTTCCATTGTTTCCTGGTTCTCCTTTTCCTCCTGGAAAATATTAAAAAATATAAAGCCATGAAAATACCAATCATAAGAACAATTCAATCATGTGTTTGTTTACTAGTAAATATCCTTGTTTATGCATTACTAAATTATCCTAGTTTTGATATTACTATAAGATATTTGTTTTGATATTGCTATACGATCATGGTTTTGATATTGCTAAAAGATCATTGTTTTGATATTTCTAAAGTTTACTGGTTTTGATATTGCTAAAAGATCATTGTTTTGATATTTCTAAAGTTTACTGGTTTTGATATTACTGAAGAATCTTAGTTTTGATATTGAGAAAGTATTCTAGTTTTGGTATTGCTTAAAGATACCTGATTCTCTAATGTCATCAGTATAATTAAATGCTACTCAAAGTAATTTGTCCATTAATCTTGCAACTTTTAAAACGCGAATTTGCATTTACAAAATAAACTGTACAAAAGGACACAACTTGGTTACAAAACTGTTAATACATACCAGTGTTTCCCTTGTCACCCTTATCTCCTTTTCCACCTAGAAAAAATTGAAATTACAAAGACATGACAATAACAATGATAAAACCAACAAATATTTAGTTTTTTTTATTAATGAATAACATAATTTTGATATAACTAAAATATTTTCATTTTGATATTGCTTACAGATTTTTTTCTTGTCTTACTAAATTATCCTATTTTTGATATTGCTCAAAGATCTTAGTTTTAATATTTTAAAAAGATCCTAGTTTTCATATTGCTAAAAGATACTGATTTTTATATTATTTAAAGATCATGTTTTTTTTTATTGCTAAGGTATTCTAGTTTTGATATTGCTTAAAAATGTCTGATTCTCTAAAGTTATTTGAATAATGAAATGAAAGTTAATTATAGACACAGTTTGCTTTTAAAACTGTTGATTTCATACCTTTGTTTCCATTGTTTCCTGGTTCTCCTTTTCCTCCTGGAAAATATTAAAAAATATAAAGCCATGAAAATACCAATCATAAGAACAATTCAATCATGTGTTTGTTTACTAGTAAATATCCTTGTTTATGCATTACTAAATTATCCTAGTTTTGATATTACTATAAGATATTTGTTTTGATATTGCTATACGATCATGGTTTTGATATTGCTAAAAGATCATTGTTTTGATATTTCTAAAGTTTACTGGTTTTGATATTACTGAAGAATCTTAGTTTTGATATTGAGAAAGTATTCTAGTTTTGGTATTGCTTAAAGATACCTGATTCTCTAATGTCATCAGTATAATTAAATGCTACTCAAAGTAATTTGTCCATTAATCTTGCAACTTTTAAAACGCGAATTTGCATTTACAAAATAAACTGTACAAAAGGACACAACTTGGTTACAAAACTGTTAATACATACCAGTGTTTCCCTTGTCACCCTTTTCTCCTTTTCCACCTAGAAAAAATAGAAATTTCAAGGACATGACAATAGCAATCATAAAACCAACAACTGTTAAGTTTTTTTATTAGTGAATAACATAATTTTGATATAACTAAAATATTTTTATTTTGATATTGCTTACAGATTTTATTCTTGTCTTACTAAATTATCCTATTTTTGATATTGCTCAAAGATCTTAGTTTTAATATTATAAAAAGACCCTAGTTTTCATATTGCAAAAATATACTGATTTTTATATTATTCAAAGATCATGGTTTTGATATTGCTAAGGTATTCTAGTTTTGATATTGCTTAAAAATGTCTGATTCTCTAAAGTTATTTGTATAATGAAATGAAAGTTAATAATAGACACAGTTTGCTTTTAAAACTGTTGATTTTATACCATTGTTTCCATTGTTTCCTGGTTCTCCTTTTCCTCCTGGAAAATATAAAAAAATATAAGGCCATGAAAATACCAATCATAAGAACAATTCAATCATGTGTTTGTTTACTAGTAAATATCCTTGTTTATGCATTACTAAACTATCCTAGTTTTGATATTACTATATTATATTTGTTTTGATATTGCTATAAGATCATGATTGATATATTATAAAAAGATCATAGTTTTCATATTGCTAAAAGATACTGATTTTTATATTATTCAAAGATCATGGTTTTGATATTGCTAAGGTATTCTAGTTTTGATATTGCTTAAAAATGTCTGATTCTCTAAAGTTATTTGTATAATGAAATGCAAGTTAATAACAGACACAATTTGTTTTTAAAACTGTTGATTTTATACCTTTGTTTCCATTGTTTCCTGGTTCTCCTTTTCCTCCTGGAAAATATAAAAAAATATAAGGCCATGAAAATACCAATCATAAGAATAATTCAATCATGTGTTTGTTTACTAGTAAATATCCTTGATTATGTATTACTAAACTATCCTAGTTTTGATATTACTATATTATATTTGTTTTAATATTGCTATAAGATCTTAGTTGTAATATTATAAAAAGAGATCATAGTTTTCATATTGCTAAAAAAAAAAGATTTTTATACTATTCAAAGATCATAGTTCTGATATTGCTAAGGTATTCTAGTTTTGATATTGTTTAAAAATTCCTGATTCTCTAAAGTTATTTGTATAATGAAATGCAAGTTAATAATGGACACAGTTTGCTTTTAAAACTGTAAATTTCATACCTTTGTTTCCATTGTTTCCTGGTTCTCCTTTTTCTCCTGGAAAATATTAAAAAATATAAGGCTTTGATAATACCAATCATAAGAACATTCCAATCATATGTTTGTTTACTAGTAAATATCCTTGTTTAGGTATTACTAAACTATCCTAGTTCTGATATTACTAAAAGATACTAGTTATTATATTGCTAAAAGATCATGGTTGTGATATTGCTATTTTGTTCTAGTGTTGATATTTCTTAAAAGTTCCTGATTCTCTAAAGTTATTTGTATAATGAAATGCAACTTAATAATGGACACAATTTGCTTTTAAAAACTGTAGATTTCATACCTTTGTTTCCATTGTTTCCTGGTTCTCCTTTTTCTCCTGGAAAATATTAAGAAATATAAGGTCATGAAAATACCAATCATAAGAACAATCCAATAATATATTTGTTTTGAAGTAAATATCCTTGTTAAGGCATTACTAAAATATCCCAGTTTTGACTTTACTAAAAAATTCTTGTTTTGATATTGCTAAAAGATCATGGTTTTGATATTGCTTAGGCATTTTAGTTTTGATATTGCTTAAAAATGTCTGATTCTCTAAACTTATTTGAATAATGAAATGAAAGTTAATTATAGACACAGTTAGCTTTTAAAACTGTAAATTTCATACCTTTGTTTCCATTGTTTCCTGGTTCTCCTTTTCCTCCTGGAAAATATTAAAAAATATAAGGCTATGAAAATACCAATCATAAGAACAATTCAATCATGTGTTTGTTTACTAGTAAATATCCTTGTTTATGCATTACTAAATTATCCTAGTTTTGATATTACTATAATATATTTGTTTTGATATTGCTATAAGATCATGGTTTTGATATTGCTAAAAGATGATTGTTTTGATATTTCTAAAGTTTACTGGTTTTGATATTACTGAAGAATCTTAGTTTTGATATTGAGAAAGTATTCTAGTTTTGGTATTGCTTAAAGATACCTGATTCTTTAATGTCATCAGTATAATTAAATGCTACTCAACGTAATTTGTCCATTAATCTTGCAACTTTTAAAACGCGAATTTGCATTTACAAAATAAACTGTACAAAAGGACACAACTTGGTTACAAAACTGTTAATACATACCAGTGTTTCCCTTGTCACCCTTTTCTCCTTTTCCACCTAGAAAAAATTGAAATTACAAAGACATGACAATAACAATGATAAAACCAACAAATATTTAGTTTTTTTTATTATTGAATAACATAATTTTGATATAACTAAAATATTTTCATTTTGATATTGCTTACAGATTTTTTTCTTGTCTTACTAAATTATCCTATTTTTGATATTGCTCAAAGATCTTAGTTTTAATATTATAAAAAGATCCTAGTTTTCATATTGCTAAAAGATACTGATTTTTATATTATTCAAAGATCATGGTTTTTTTATTGCTAAGGTATTCTAGTTTTGATATTGCTTAAAAATGTCTGATTCTCTAAAGTTATTTGTATAATGAAATGAAAGTTAATAATAGACACAGTTTGCTTTTAAAACTGTTGATTTTATACCATTGTTTCCATTGTTTCCTGGTTCTCCTTTTCCTCCTGGAAAATATAAAAAAATATAAGGCCATGAAAATACCAATCATAGGAAAAATCCAATCATATGTTTGTTTACTAGTAAATATCCTTGTTTAGGCATTACTAAAATATCCTACTTCTGATATTACTAAAAGATACTAGTTATTATATTGCTATAAGATCATGGTTTTGATATTGCTAAAAGATCATTGTTTTGATATTTCTAAAGTTTACTAGTTTTGATATTACTGAAGAATCTTAGTTTTGATATTGAGAAAGTACAGATTCTAGTTTTGGTATTGCTTAAAGATACCTGATTCTCTAATGTCATCAATATAATTAAATGCAACTCAAAGTAATTTGTCCATTTATCTTGCAACTTTTAAAACGCGAATTTGCATTTACAAAATAAACTGTACAAAAGGACACAACTTGGTTACAAAACTGTTAATACATACCAGTGTTTCCCTTGTCACCCTTTTCTCCTTTTCCACCTAGAAAAAATAGAAATTACAAGGACATGACAATAGCAATCATAAAACCAACAACTGTTTAGTTTTTTTTTTTATTAGTGAATAACATAATTTTGATATAACTAAAATATTTTTATTTTGATATTGCTTAAAGATTTTATTCTTGTCTTACTAAATTATCCTATTTTTGATATTGTTTAAAGATCTTAGTTTTAATATTATAAAAAGACCCTAGTTTTCATATTGCAAAAATATACTGATTTTTATATTATTCAAAGATCATGGTTTTGATATTGCTAAGGTATTCTAGTTTTGATATTGCTTAAAAATGTCTGATTCTCTAAAGTTATTTGAATAATGAAATGCAACTTAATAATAGACACAGTTTGCTTTTAAAACTGTAGATTTTATACCATTGTTTCCATTGTTTCCTGGTTCTCCTTTTCCTCCTGGAAAATATAAAAAAATATAAGGCCATGAAAATACCAATCATAAGAACAATTCAATCATGTGTTTGTGTACTAGTAAATATCCTTGTTTATGCATTACTAAACTATCCTAGTTTTGATATTACTATATTATATTTGTTTTGATATTGCTATAAGATTTTGATTGTAATATTATAAAAAGATCATAGTTTTCATATTGCTAAAAGATACTGATTTTTATATTATTCAAAGATCATGGTTTTGATATTGCTAAGGTATTCTAGTTTTGATATTGCTTAAAAATGTCTGATTCTCTAAAGTTATTTGTATAATGAAATGAAAGTTAATAATAGACACAGTTTGCTTTTAAAACTGTTGATTTTATACCATTGTTTCCATTGTTTCCTGGTTCTCCTTTTTCTCCTGGAAAATATAAAAAATATAAGGCCATGAAAATACCAATCATAGGAAAAATCCAATCATATGTTTGTTTACTAGTAAATATCCTTGTTTAGGCATTACTAAAATATCCTACTTCTGATATTACTAAAAGATACTAGTTATTATATTGCTATAAGATCATGGTTTTGATATTGCTAAAAGATCATTGTTTTGATATTTCTAAAGTTTACTAGTTTTGATATTACTGAAGAATCTTAGTTTTGATATTGAGAAAGTACAGATTCTAGTTTTGGTATTGCTTAAAGATACCTGATTCTCTAATGTCATCAATATAATTAAATGCAACTCAAAGTAATTTGTCCATTTATCTTGCAACTTTTAAAACGCGAATTTGCATTTACAAAATAAACTGTACAAAAGGACACAACTTGGTTACAAAACTGTTAATACATACCAGTGTTTCCCTTGTCACCCTTTTCTCCTTTTCCACCTAGAAAAAATAGAAATTACAAGGACATGACAATAGCAATCATAAAACCAACAACTGTTTAGTTTTTTTTTTTATTAGTGAATAACATAATTTTGATATAACTAAAATATTTTTATTTTGATATTGCTTAAAGATTTTATTCTTGTCTTACTAAATTATCCTATTTTTGATATTGTTTAAAGATCTTAGTTTTAATATTATAAAAAGACCCTAGTTTTCATATTGCAAAAATATACTGATTTTTATATTATTCAAAGATCATGGTTTTGATATTGCTAAGGTATTCTAGTTTTGATATTGCTTAAAAATGTCTGATTCTCTAAAGTTATTTGAATAATGAAATGCAACTTAATAATAGACACAGTTTGCTTTTAAAACTGTAGATTTTATACCATTGTTTCCATTGTTTCCTGGTTCTCCTTTTCCTCCTGGAAAATATAAAAAAATATAAGGCCATGAAAATACCAATCATAAGAACAATTCAATCATGTGTTTGTGTACTAGTAAATATCCTTGTTTATGCATTACTAAACTATCCTAGTTTTGATATTACTATATTATATTTGTTTTGATATTGCTATAAGATTTTGATTGTAATATTATAAAAAGATCATAGTTTTCATATTGCTAAAAGATACTGATTTTTATATTATTCAAAGATCATGGTTTTGATATTGCTAAGGTATTCTAGTTTTGATATTGCTTAAAAATGTCTGATTCTCTAAAGTTATTTGTATAATGAAATGAAAGTTAATAATAGACACAGTTTGCTTTTAAAACTGTTGATTTTATACCATTGTTTCCATTGTTTCCTGGTTCTCCTTTTTCTCCTGGAAAATATAAAAAATATAAGGCCATGAAAATACCAATCATAGGAAAAATCCAATCATATGTTTGTTTACTAGTAAATATCCTTGTTTAGGCATTACTAAAATATCCTACTTCTGATATTACTAAAAGATACTAGTTATTATATTGCTATAAGATCATGGTTTTGATATTGCTAAAAGATCATTGTTTTGATATTTCTAAAGTTTACTAGTTTTGATATTACTGAAGAATCTTAGTTTTGATATTGAGAAAGTACAGATTCTAGTTTTGGTATTGCTTAAAGATACCTGATTCTCTAATGTCATCAATATAATTAAATGCAACTCAAAGTAATTTGTCCATTTATCTTGCAACTTTTAAAACGCGAATTTGCATTTACAAAATAAACTGTACAAAAGGACACAACTTGGTTACAAAACTGTTAATACATACCAGTGTTTCCCTTGTCACCCTTTTCTCCTTTTCCACCTAGAAAAAATAGAAATTACAAGGACATGACAATAGCAATCATAAAACCAACAACTGTTTAGTTTTTTTTTATTAGTGAATAACATAATTTTGATATAACTAAAATATTTTTATTTTGATATTGCTTACAGATTTTATTCTTGTCTTACTAAATTATCCTATTTTTGATATTGTTTAAAGATCTTAGTTTTAATATTATAAAAAGACCCTAGTTTTCATATTGCAAAAATATACTGATTTTTATATTATTCAAAGATCATGGTTTTGATATTGCTAAGGTATTCTAGTTTTGATATTGCTTAAAAATGTCTGATTCTCTAAAGTTATTTGAATAATGAAATGCAACTTAATAATAGACACAGTTTGCTTTTAAAACTGTAGATTTTATACCATTGTTTCCATTGTTTCCTGGTTCTCCTTTTCCTCCTGGAAAATATAAAAAAATATAAGGCCATGAAAATACCAATCATAAGAACAATTCAATCATGTGTTTGTGTACTAGTAAATATCCTTGTTTATGCATTACTAAACTATCCTAGTTTTGATATTACTATATTATATTTGTTTTGATATTGCTATAAGATTTTGATTGTAATATTATAAAAAGATCATAGTTTTCATATTGCTAAAAGATACTGATTTTTATATTATTCAAAGATCATGGTTTTGATATTGCTAAGGTATTCTAGTTTTGATATTGCTTAAAAATGTCTGATTCTCTAAAGTTATTTGAATAATGAAATGCAACTTAATAATAGACACAGTTTGCTTTTAAAACTGTAGATTTTATACCATTGTTTCCATTGTTTCCTGGTTCTCCTTTTCCTCCTGGAAAATATAAAAAAATATAAGGCCATGAAAATACCAATCATAAGAACAATTCAATCATGTGTTTGTGTACTAGTAAATATCCTTGTTTATGCATTACTAAACTATCCTAGTTTTGATATTACTATATTATATTTGTTTTGATATTGCTATAAGATTTTGATTGTAATATTATAAAAAGATCATAGTTTTCATATTGCTAAAAGATACTGATTTTTATATTATTCAAAGATCATGGTTTTGATATTGCTAAGGTATTCTAGTTTTGATATTGCTTAAAAATGTCTGATTCTCTAAAGTTATTTGTATAATGAAATGAAAGTTAATAATAGACACAGTTTGCTTTTAAAACTGTTGATTTTATACCATTGTTTCCATTGTTTCCTGGTTCTCCTTTTTCTCCTGGAAAATATAAAAAATATAAGGCCATGAAAATACCAATCATAGGAAAAATCCAATCATATGTTTGTTTACTAGTAAATATCCTTGTTTAGGCATTACTAAAATATCCTACTTCTGATATTACTAAAAGATACTAGTTATTATATTGCTATAAGATCATGGTTTTGATATTGCTAAAAGATCATTGTTTTGATATTTCTAAAGTTTACTAGTTTTGATATTACTGAAGAATCTTAGTTTTGATATTGAGAAAGTACAGATTCTAGTTTTGGTATTGCTTAAAGATACCTGATTCTCTAATGTCATCAGTATAATTAAATGCAACTCAAAGTAATTTGTCCATTTATCTTGCAACTTTTAAAACGCGAATTTGCATTTACAAAATAAACTGTACCAAAGGACACAACTTGGTTACAAAACTGTTAATACATACCAGTGTTTCCCTTGTCACCCTTTTCTCCTTTTCCACCTAGAAAAAAAAGAAATTACAAGGACATGACAATAGCAATCATAAAACCAACAAATGTTTATTTTTTTTATTAGTGAATAACATAATTTTGATATAACTAAAATATTTTTATTTTGATATTGCTTACAGATTTTATTCTTGTCTTACTAAATTATCCTATTTTTGATATTGCTCAAAGATCTTAGTTTTACTATTATAAAAAGACCCTAGTTTTCATATTGCAAAAATATACTGATTTTTATATTATTCAAAGATCATGGTTTTGATATTGCTAAGGTATTCTAGTTTTAATATTGCTTAAAAATGTCTGATTCTCTTAAGTTATTTGAATAATGAAATGCAAGTTAATAAAAGACACAGTTTGCTTTTAAAACTGTTGATTTTATACCATTGTTTCCATTGTTTCCTGGTTCTCCTTTTCCTCCTGGAAAATATAAAAAAATATAAGGCCATGAAAATACCAATCATAAGAACAATTCAATCATGTGTTTGTTTACTAGTAAATATCCTTGATTATGCATTACTAAACTATCCTAGTTTTGATATTACTATATTATATTTGTTTTGATATTGCTATAAGATCTAAATTGTAATATTATAAAAAAATTATTGTTTTCATATTGCTAAAATATACTGATTTTTATATTGTTCAAAGATCATGGTTTTGATATTGCTAAGGTATTCTAGTTTTAATATTGCTTAAAAATTCCTGATTCTCTAAAGTTATTTGAATAATGAAATGAAAGTTAATAAAAGACACAGTTTGTTTTTAAAACTGTTGATTTTATACCATTGTTTCCATTGTTTCCTGGTTCTCCTTTTTCTCCTGGAAAATATTAAAAAATATAAGGCCATGAAAATACCAATCATAGGAAAAATCCAATCATATGTTTGTTTACTAGTAAATATCCTTGTTTAGGCATTACTAAACTATCCTAGTTTTGACATTACTGTATTATATTTGTTTTGATATTGCTATAAGATCATGATTTTGATATTGCTAAAATATCATTGTTTTGATATTTCTAAAGTTTACTAGTTTTGATATTACTGAAGAATCTTAGTTTTAATATTGCGAAAGTATTCTAGTTTTGGTATTGCTTAAAGATACCTGATTCTCTAATGTCATCAGTATAATTAAATGCAACTCAAAGTAATTTGTCCATTTATCTTGCAACTTTTAAAACGCGAATTTGCATTTACAAAATAAACTGTAGAAAAGGACACAAGTTGGTTACAAAACTGTTAATACATACCAGTGTTTCCCTTGTCACCCTTTTCTCCTTTTCCACCTAGAAAAAAATAGAAATTCCAAGGACGTGACAATAGCAATCATATAACTAACAAATGTTTAGGTTTTTTTTATTAGTGAATAACACAATTTTGATATAACTAAAATATTTTCATTTTGATATTGCTTACAGATTTTATTGTTGTCTTACTAAATTATCCTATTTTTGATATTGCTCAAAGATCTTAGTGTTAATATTATAAAAAGATCCTAGTTTTCATATTGCTAAAAGATACTGATTTTTATATTATTCAAAGATCATGGTTTTGATATTGCTAAGGTATTCTAGTTTTGATATTGCTTAAAAATGTCTGATTCTCTAAAGTTATTTGAATAATGAAATGCAAGTTAATAATAGACACAGTTTGCTTTTAAACCTGTTGATTTTATACCTTTGTTTCCATTGTTTCCTGGTTCTCCTTTTCCTCCTGGAAAATATAAAAAAATATAAGGCCATGAAAATACCAATCATAAGAACAATTCAATCATGTGTTTGTTTACTAGTAAATATCCTTGATTATGCATTACTAAACTATCCTTGTTTTGATATTACTATAAGAAACTTGTTTTGATATTGCTATAAGATCATGGTTTTGATATGATACAAGATCAATGTTTCGATATTGCTAAAGTTTACTTGTTTTGATATTTCTATAATATCATGGTTTTGATATTGCTAAAGTTTACTTGTTTTAATATTACTGAAGAATCTAAGTTTTGATATTTAGAAAGTTTTCTAGTTTTGGTATTGCTTATAGATACCTGATACTCTTATGTCATCAGTATAATGAAATGCAACTCAAAGCAATTTGTCAATCTTTCTTGAGACTTTTAAAATGCGTATTTGTATTTACAAAACAGAACTGTACAAATAGACACAACTTGGTACAAAACTGTCAACACTTACCAGTGTTTCCTTTGTCACCCTTTTCTCCTTTTCCACCTTGAAAAAATAGAAAATATGAGGCCATGACAATACCAATTATTTAATAATCAAGTGGTTAGTTTGTTTACTAGTAAAATTTCTTGTTTTGATATTACTGAAATATTCTTATTTTGAGATTGCTAAAAGATACTAGTCTTATATTGCTCAAAGATTATATTTTTAATTTTGCTCAACAATGCTAGTTTTGATATAACTTAACGTCCATAGTTTTGATATTGCTAAGGTATTCTTGTTTTGATATGCTTTAAATATTCCTCATTCTCTTAATGTTTTTGAAGAATAAAATACAATTGAAATTAATTTGACTACAATCTGACATCCTTTTAAATATTCATTTGTATCTACAAAATAAACTTTACAGTTAGACACAATTTTCATACAAAACTGTTGATACATACCATTGTTTCCTGCTTCTCCTTTTTCTCCTAGAATTTAAAAAGAATTTAAGGCCATGAAAATATCATTCTTAAAACTATCAAATGTTATGGTTGTTTACAAGTAATTATCCTTGTATTGGTATAACTAATATATCCATGTTTTGGTGTTACTAAAATATCTTTGTTCTGGTATTACTAAAATATCTTTGTTCTGGTATTTGCTAACAAATACTAGTCTTATATCACTAAAATATCCTAGTTGTGATCTTCCTCGACGAACCAACTTTTAATGTTACTATTTAATCATAGTTTTGATATTGTAAAGGTATTCGAGTTTTGATATTGCTTAATAATCTCTGATTCTCTAAAATAATATGTATATTGAAATTGATTTTAACATGAATCTGACATCCTTTCCAAAGAGCATTTGCATTTACAAAATAATCTTTACAAATGAACACAATTTCCTCACAAAACATTGGCCATGTGGAAATATCAATCATGAAACCATCAAATGTTATGTTGTTTTACTTGTAAGTATTCTTGTTTTGGAATTACTAAAAGATCCTTGATATTTAACTAAGAGATTCTAGTTTTTATATTACTAAAATAATTTAGTTTTGATATTGCTCAAAGACCCTAGTTTTGATGATAATTAACGATAATAGTTTTGATATTATTAAACTATACTTATTTGACTATTGCTCATCAAAGATCCTAGTTTTGATATTGTTTGATTATTTAGTTTTGATATTTTGATTATTTAAAACAAGGTTCTATATTTTTTTTTAACTTTCCACTTGGTGCTCTATGCTTAATTATTTAAGGCTCCAAAATACGTGTACATTCAAAAGAAAAAAAAACTAACGTACTGGTATATAAACAAACCAAATATGAAATATATTAAGCTGTAAGGATACATTGTATTATTATTTAATTTTGATGGTGATATACATGTAGTAAATGTGTGTAGTCAGTATAGTTTGTGGTTTGTAAATACAACTGAAACCATGCCTTTTTTGGAGATATATAATATTAATAGATAAGTTATTTGTTATCGTTATGGTTACCAGATATTATCTCTGTGTTCCATGTCATAGAGACATCACTTCTGAAATGGAATCAGTATAGAAAAACATGGTAGCGCCTAAAATTTAATTCTTAGGAGATCCACAAGTGAATGTAAAAGTAGTATAGAATTTTAGTATAAATGTAAACCATTGAAAGTTCAGGGAATATAAATGTTGAAAACATGCCACACAGCTCTGTGTTTTGACCTATGAATAAAAATAGTGGTACACATCAACTTTCCGTTCTTGGAACAAAACTTCTTAATAAACTTCTTAATAAAAGTGTCACAGCTTTAGCAACAACGGGAGTTTCTACAGAAAATTGCATTGTCTTTATTTACAAAAGTACAACCTATGAGGTCCTCCTTACCTGTGTCACCCGTGTCTCCTTTGTCTCCTTTCATTCCTGAAGAGTAAATAAATTGTTTCAAGGTCTGCATGTACACTACGATTCAATACAATGTGTCATTTGCAACACATTTACAGGATAAATCAATTTAATCAATAATGAACATATATTTTTCTCTCTAATAATATATCTAACAGTTTGGTTTAACGTTTTATGTATTTACTTATATTAAGTACACATGAGAACATTACGTTAGTAGTTGAACAGTTTCATCTCAAAGATCTACCACTCCATTTTCAAAATATATTAATTTCTTAACTTATAGGAATCCATATTCTATAAGTTATCAATTTAACACCTACCAATTAATTTTACAATAGTCAATTAGACGTGTATGAAAACTTTAGCAAACAAAAACATGTTTTTTAAATCACACAAAAAATAATGACATAACAGAAATCAGCGTCCATGCTATTGCTTGTGGACGTCTACTTCCCTTGGTATCGCCTGCTCCGTAGTGAATTATGCAGTACTAACAATATGTATTGCATATTTTTAAAAAGAACTGTCGTTAAAATTGATTATTAAATGAAAACGACATTAATGTCCAACATCCTCAGGCGAAATTGAACACAGCTATGTTTGACTCCTTTTGTTAGGGCCCTATTGGTGGTAATATCTTTTTAAATGTCTACGTATTCTCCCTATACAAAGGCAAAATACATTGTGATTGTGTTGCATGCACAAGTTCACGACTTACCGTCTTGTCCTTCGCATCCCATGATAAAAACAAAACACATTTAGTTTTTATGTTTAATTTTGTACAGTAGAAAGGTGAGGAAGAAGGGTGTGTGAAAAAAAACTTCATATAAAGACTTGAATATTATAAAACTTACATTGTTTTTGAAGTGTATACGTTAGACCTACTTTAAATGTTGTACCAAATACTGTGTATTCATTATTATTGGTTGGATACCAAATTTCGCGGGCACAGGTAAACCAAGAATTTAAATGTTCAAGTAATGAACATTTTCGATAGGTTTGTATGCAGACTTCAGTAACACAACGAAATTAAATATCCACGAATATGCAAGTTTTCCTTAATCCATGAAAATTGGTACCCACGAAAAATAAATGTATCCCAGTAGATGCTGATGCATTCGATATTTACGGAGATACTTTTTTGATTCGTTTACGTTTATTTGATGAGAGATTACCAATAAGACGATAACGGTATGCTGCATATGATTACTACTGCGTAAATAGCGTAAGGTACATGTATCAATGGTAAATGATCGTTTTCATTTAAACACACATTATTTCTAAATCTTACTATAGTGTACATGTGGAAAAATATTTTTGTAATATAACATTTTCCATATGAAATTCTGTTTTGAATTTCACATATTTTTTTGTCGTAACAGATATATCCTGTGTTTACCATTTTTTTCTCTGTAGAAAATTAGGAATAATTCATATGTTTGTATTTTTGTTATGTCTTATATAGTAAGTATGATGTTAAGCTCAATATTGTTTCGCTGTTACAATTGTAAAGTCTAATAATGTCTACTTATCGTCATCAATATATTTTATATCTTAAATGGCTTGTACTATCTGTAGGGCCAGAATTTCACTATTAATGTCCTCACCTGTGTCCCCTTTGTCACCTGTGTTTCCTTGGTCTCCTTTGCCTCCCTTGTCGCCTTTTTCTCCCTGGTCTCCTTTTTCTCCCTGTTCGCCTTTCATTCCTTAAAATAAAATAAAAGGTTTTATCTCTGAATTTAAAGATCTATCTTCAGATAATTTATTAAATATCCCAGTTTTGATAATACTCAATTATCATATTTTTGATATTATTGAAATATCATAGTTTTGGTATTACTCAAATATCATAGTTTTGATATTACTCAAATATCATAGTTTTGGAATTACTCAAATATCATAGTTTTGGTTTTTCTAATATATCAAAGTTTTGTAATTGCTATAAAACCATTGTTTGCTTTTGCTCAAGTTGACTCGTTTTGATATTGCTCAGATATCCCTCATTCTCTAAATGTATTTGTATAATTAAATGCAACTTCAATGGATTCGTCAATCAATCTAACATCCTTTTAAATGTGCATTTGTATTTACAAAATCCACTTTACAAATGGACACATATTTCTTACAAAGTTCTAGTTTTGATATTGTTTAAATATCCCTGATTCTCTAAAGTTTTTGGTCAAATGAAATGCAACTTTAATCAATTTACTTATCAAACTGACAACTTATACACTTGCATTTGTATCTACAAAAATAAGGTGTAAAAATAGACATAATTTGGTTACAAAACTGTTGATACATACCAGAGTTTCCTGGGTCACCCTTTTCTCCTTTTCCCTCTAGAAAATATAGAAAATATAGGCCATGAAAGCTCTAATCATAAAACAATCAATTGTTATGTTTGTTGACTAGTTAATATCTTTGTTTTGGTATAGCTAAGATATCCTAATTTTGATATCGCTAACAGATACTAGTCTTATATTAAAAAAATATCCTAGTTTTTATATTGCTCAAAGTTTACTAGTTTTGATATTATTAAAAGATCATAGTTTTGACATTGCTAAGGTGTTCTAGTTTTGACATTGCTTAAATACCCCTCATTCCCTTAGGTCATTTGTATAATGAAATGCAAATTAAATAGATTCCCCCATCAATCTAGCACCCTTTTAAATGTGCATTTGTATTTACAAAATACATTTACAAATTGACACAATTTTCTTACAAAACTGTTGATACATACTAGAGTTTCCTTTGTCACCTTTTTCTCCTTTGCCGCCTAGAAAATATGAAATATATTTAAGGCCATGATTAAACCAATCATAAAACAATCAAATGTTATTTTTGTATACTAGTAAATATTCTTGTTTTGGTATTACTCAATTATCTTTATTTTGATATAGCTAAGAGATACTTTTCTTATATTACTAAAATATCCTAATTTTGATATTGCTCAAAGATCTTAATTTTAATAATAATTAACGGTCAAATTATTGATATTGCTAGGGTATTCTAGTTTTTATATTGCTTAACTATCCCTGATTCTCTAAAGTAATTTGTATAATGAAATGCAACTTAAAAGGATTTGCCCATCAATCTGACAACTTTTTAAACTTGCATTTGAATTTAATAAAATAAAAAGTAACAAATGGACATAATTTGGTTACAAAACTGTTGATACATACCAGAGTTTCCTGGGTCACCCTTTTCTCCTTTTCCCTCTAGAAAATATAGAAAATATAGGCCATGATAGCACCAATCTTAAAACAATCAATTGTTATGTTTTTTGACTAGTTGATATCCTTGTTTTGGTATAGCTAAAATATCCTAATTTTGATATCTCTAACAGATACTAGTCTTATATTAAAAAAATATCCTAGTTTTTTATATTGCTCAAAGTTTACTAGTTTTGATATTATTAAACGATCATAGTTTTGACATTGCTAAGTTGTTCTAGTTTTGATGTTGCTTAAATATCCCTCATTCTCTTAAGTCATTTGTGTAATGAAATGCAAATTAAATAGATTCGCCCATCAATCTAGCACTCTTTTAAATGTGCATTTGTTTTTACAAAATACATTTACAAATGGGCATAATTTGGTTACAAAACTGTTGATACATACTAGAGTTTCCTTTGTCACCCTTTTCTCCTTTGCCGCCTAGAAAATATGAAACAAATAAGGCCATGATTAAACCAATCATAAACCAATCAAATGTTATGTATGTAAACTAGTAAATATTCTTGTTTTGGTATTACTCAATTATCTTTATTTTGATATTGCTCATAGTACTAATTGTGATATGAATTAACGGTCATATTATTGATATTGCTAGGGTATTCTAGTTTTGATATTGCTTAAATATCCCTGATTCTCTAAAGTAATTTGTATAATGAAATGCAACTTAAAAGGATTTGCCCATCAATCTGACAACTTTTTAAACTTGCATTTGAATTTACAAAAATAAAGTGTACAAATGGACATAATTTGGTTACAAAACTGTTGATACATACCAGAGTTTCCTGGGTCACCCTTTTCTCCTTTTCCCTCTAGAAAATAGAGAAAATATAGGCCATGAAAGCACCAATCATAAAACTATCAATTGTTATGTTTGTTGACTAGTTAATATCCTTGTTTTGGTATAGCAATGATATCCTAATTTTGATATTGCTAACAGATACTAGTCTTATATTACAAAAATATCCTAGTTTTTATATTGCTCAAAGTTTAATAGTTTTGATATTATTAAACGATCATAGTTTTGACAATGCTAAGGTGTTCTAATTTTGATATTGCTTAAATATCTGTCATTATCTGAAGTCATTTGTAGAATGAAATGCAAATGAAAGAGATTCGCCTTTTAATCTAACACACTTTTAAATGTGCATTTGTATTTACAAAATACATTTACAAATGGACACAATTTTCATACAAAACTGTTGATACATACTAGAGTTTCCTTTGTCACCCTTTTCTCCTTTGCCGCCTAGAAAATATGAAATATATAAGGCCATGATCAATCCAATCATAAAACAATCAAATGTTATGTTTGTAAACTAGTAAATATTCTTGTTTTGGTATTACTCAATTATCTGTATTTTGATATAGCTAAGAGATACTTTTCTTATATTACTAAATTATCATAATTATGATATTGCTCAAAGATCCTACATTTAATATTGATTAACGGTCATAGTATTGATATTGCTAGGGTATTCTCGTTTTAATATTGCTTAAATATCCCTGATTCTCTAAAGTACTTTGTATAATGAAATGCAACTTAAAAGGATTTGCCAATAAATCTGACAACTTTTTAAACTTGCATTTGAATTTACAAAAATAAAGTATACAAATGGACATAATTTGGTTACAAAACTGTTGATACATACCAGAGTTTCCTGGGTCACCCTTTTGTCCCTTTCCCTCTAGAAAATAGAGAAAATATAGGCCATGAAAGCACCAATCATAAAACTATCAATTGTTATGTTTGTTGACTAGTTAATATCCTTCTTTTGGTATAGCTAAGATATCCTAAGTTTGATATTGCTAACAGATACTAGTCTTATATTACAAAAATATCCAAGTTTTTTATATTGCTCAAAGTTTACTAGTTTTGATATTCCTAAACGATCATAGTTTTGACATTGCTAAGGTGTTCTAGTTTTGATATTGCTTAAATATCCCTCATTCTTTAAAGTCATTTGTATAATGAAATGCAAATTAAATAGATTCGCCAATCAGTCTAGCACCCTTTTTAATGTGCATTTGTTTTTACAAAATACATTTACAAATGGGCATAATTTGGTTACAAAACTGTTGATACATACTAGAGTTTCCTTTGTCACCCTTTTCTCCTTTGCCGCCTAGAAAATATGAAACAAATAAGGCCATGATTAAACCAATCATAAACCAATCAAATGTTATGTATGTAAACTAGTAAATATTCTTGTTTTGGTATTACTCAATTATCTTTATTTTGATATTGCTCATAGTACTAATTTTGATATGAATTAACGGTCATATTATTGATATTGCTAGGGTATTCTAGTTTTGATATTGCTTAAATATCCCTGATTCTCTAATTTTAAAGTAATTTGTATAATGAAATGCAACTTAAAAGGATTTGCCCATCAATCTGACAACTTTTTAAACTTGCATTTGAATTTACAAAAATAAAGTGTATAAATGGACATAATTTGGTTACAAAACTGTTGATACATACCAGAGTTTCCTGGGTCACCCTTTTCTCCTTTTCCCTCTAGAAAATAGAGAAAATATAGGCCATGAAAGCACCAATCATAAAACTATCAATTGTTATGTTTGTTGACTAGTTAATATCCTTGTTTTGGTATAGCAATGATATCCTAATTTTGATATTGCTAACAGATACTAGTCTTATATTACAAAAATATCCTAGTTTTTATATTGTTCAAAGTTTAATAGTTTTGATATTATTAAACGATCATAGTTTTGACAATGCTAAGGTGTTCTAATTTTGATATTGCTTAAATATCTGTCATTATCTGAAGTCATTTGTAGAATGAAATGCAAATGAAAGAGATTCGCCTTTTAATCTAACACACTTTTAAAGGTGCATTTGTATTTACAAAATACATTTACAAATGGACACAATTTTCATACAAAACTGTTGATACATACTAGAGTTTCCTTTGTCACCCTTTTCTCCTTTGCCGCCTAGAAAATATGAAATATATAAGGCCATGATCAATCCAATCATAAAACAATCAAATGTTATGTTTGTAAACTAGTAAATATTCTTGTTTTGGTATTACTCAATTATCTGTATTTTGATATAGCTAAGAGATACTTTTCTTATATTACTAAATTATCATAATTATGATATTGCTCAAAGATCCTACATTTAATATTGATTAACGGTCATAGTATTGATATTGCTAGGGTATTATCGTTTTAATATTGCTTAAATATCCCTGATTCTCTAAAGTACTTTGTATAACGAAATGCAACTTAAAAGGATTTGCCAATAAATCTGACAACTTTTTAAACTTGCATTTGAATTTACAAAAATAAAGTGTACAAATGGACATAATTTGGTTACAAAACTGTTGATACATACCAGAGTTTCCTGGGTCACCCTTTTGTCCTTTTCCCTCTAGAAAATAGAGAAAATATAGGCCATGAAAGCACCGATCATAAAACTATCAATTGTTATGTTTGTTGACTAGTTAATATCCTTCTTTTGGTATAGCTAAGATATCCTAATTTTGATATTGCTAACAGATACTAGTCTTATATTACAAAAATATCCAAGTTTTTTATATTGCTCAAAGTTTACTAGTTTTGATATTCCTAAACGATCATAGTTTTGACATTGCTAAGGTGTTCTAGTTTTGATATTGCTTAAATATCCCTCATTCTTTAAAGTAATTTGTATAATGAAATGCAAATTAAATAGATTCGCCAATCAGTCTAGCACCCTTTTTAATGTGCATTTGTTTTTACAAAATACATTTACAAATGGGCATAATTTGGTTACAAAACTGTTGATACATACTAGAGTTTCCTTTGTCACCCTTTTCTCCTTTGCCGCCTAGAAAATATGAAACAAATAAGGCCATGATTAAACCAATCATAAACCAATCAAATGTTATGTATGTAAACTAGTAAATATTCTTGTTTTGGTATTACTCAATTATCTTTATTTTGATATTGCTCATAGTACTAATTTTGATATGAATTAACGGTCATATTATTGATATTGCTAGGGTATTCTAGTTTTAATATTGCTTAAATATCCCTGATTCTCTAAAGTAATTTGTATAATGAAATGCAACTTAAAAGGATTTGCCCATCAATCTGACAACTTTTTAAACTTGCATTTGAATTTACAAAAATAAAGTGTACAAATGGACATAATTTGGTTACAAAACTGTTGATACATACCAGAGTTTCCTGGGTCACCCTTTTCTCCTTTTCCCTCTAGAAAATAGAGAAAATATAGGCCATGAAAGCACCGATCATAAAACTATCAATTGTTATGTTTGTTGACTAGTTAATATCCTTCTTTTGGTATAGCTAAGATATCCTAATTTTGATATTGCTAACAGATACTAGTCTTATATTACAAAAATATCCAAGTTTTTTATATTGCTCAAAGTTTACTAGTTTTGATATTCCTAAACGATCATAGTTTTGACATTGCTAAGGTGTTCTAATTTTGATATTGCTTAAATATCTGTCATTATCTGAAGTCATTTGTAGAATGAAATGCAAATGAAAGAGATTCGCCTTTTAATCTAACACACTTTTAAATATGCATTTGTATTTACAAAATACATTTACAAATGGACACAATTTTCATACAAAACTGTTGATACATACTAGAGTTTCCTTTGTCACCCTTTTCTCCTTTGCCGCCTAGAAAATATGAAATATATAAGGCCATGATCAATCCAATCATAAAACAATCAAATGTTATGTTTGTAAACTAGTAAATATTCTTGTTTTGGTATTACTCAATTATCTGTATTTTGATATAGCTAAGAGATACTTTTCTTATATTACTAAATTATCATAATTATGATATTGCTCAAAGATCCTACATTTAATATTGATTAACGGTCATATTATTGATATTGCTAGGGTATTCTCGTTTTAATATTGCTTAAATATCCCTGATTCTCTAAAGTACTTTGTATAATGAAATGCAACTTAAAAGGATTTGCCAATAAATCTGACAACTTTTTAAACTTGCATTTGAATTTACAAAAATAAAGTGTACAAATGGACATAATTTGGTTACAAAACTGTTGATACATACCAGAGTTTCCTGGGTCACCCTTTTGTCCTTTTCCCTCTAGAAAATAGAGAAAATATAGGCCATGAAAGCACCAATCATAAAACTATCAATTGTTATGTTTGTTGACTAGTTAATATCCTTCTTTTGGTATAGCTAAGATATCCTAATTTTGATATTGCTAACAGATACTAGTCTTATATTACAAAAATATCCAAGTTTTTTATATTGCTCAAAGTTTACTAGTTTTGATATTCCTAAACGATCATAGTTTTGACATTGCTAAGGTGTTCTAGTTTTGATATTGCTTAAATATCCCTCATTCTTTAAAGTCATTTGTATAATGAAATGCAAATTAAATAGATTCGCCAATCAGTCTAGCACCCTTTTTAATGTGCATTTGTTTTTACAAAATACATTTACAAATGGGCATAATTTGGTTACAAAACTGTTGATACATACTAGAGTTTCCTTTGTCACCCTTTTCTCCTTTGCCGCCTAGAAAATATGAAACAAATAAGGCCATGATTAAACCAATCATAAACCAATCAAATGTTATGTATGTAAACTAGTAAATATTCTTGTTTTGGTATTACTCAATTATCTTTATTTTGATATTGCTCATAGTACTAATTTTGATATGAATTAACGGTCATAGTATTGATATTGCTAGGGTATTCTAGTTTTGATATTGCTTAAATATCCCTGATTCTCTAAAGTAATTTGTATAATGAAATGCAACTTAAAAGGATTTGCCCATCAATCTGACAACTTTTTAAACTTGCATTTGAATTTACAAAAATAAAGTGTACAAATGGACATAATTTGGTTACAAAACTGTTGATACATACCAGAGTTTCCTGGGTCACCCTTTTCTCCTTTTCCCTCTAGAAAATAGAGAAAATATAGGCCATGAAAGCACCAATCATAAAACTATCAATTGTTATGTTTGTTGACTAGTTAATATCCTTGTTTTGGTATAGCAATGATATCCTAATTTTGATATTGCTAACAGATACTAGTCTTATATTACAAAAATATCCTAGTTTTTATATTGTTCAAAGTTTAATAGTTTTGATATTATTAAACGATCATAGTTTTGACAATGCTAAGGTGTTCTAATTTTGATATTGCTTAAATATCTGTCATTATCTGAAGTCATTTGTAGAATGAAATGCAAATGAAAGAGATTCGCCTTTTAATCTAACACACTTTTAAATGTGCATTTGTATTTACAAAATACATTTACAAATGGACACAATTTTCATACAAAACTGTTGATACATACTAGAGTTTCCTTTGTCACCCTTTTCTCCTTTGCCGCCTAGAAAATATGAAATATATAAGGCCATGATCAATCCAATCATAAAACAATCAAATGTTATGTTTGTAAACTAGTAAATATTCTTGTTTTGGTATTACTCAATTATCTGTATTTTGATATAGCTAAGAGATACTTTTCTTATATTACTAAATTATCATAATTATGATATTGCTCAAAGATCCTACATTTAATATTGATTAACGGTCATAGTATTGATATTGCTAGGGTATTCTCGTTTTAATATTGCTTAAATATCCCTGATTCTCTAAAGTACTTTGTATAATGAAATGCAACTTAAAAGGATTTGCCAATAAATCTGACAACTTTTTAAACTTGCATTTGAATTTACAAAAATAAAGTGTACAAATGGACATAATTTGGTTACAAAACTGTTGATACATACCAGAGTTTCCTGGGTCACCCTTTTGTCCTTTTCCCTCTAGAAAATAGAGAAAATATAGGCCATGAAAGCACCAATCATAAAACTATCAATTGTTATGTTTGTTGACTAGTTAATATCCTTCTTTTGGTATAGCTAAGATATCCTAATTTTGATATTGCTAACAGATACTAGTCTTATATTACAAAAATATCCAAGTTTTTTATATTGCTCAAAGTTTACTAGTTTTGATATTCCTAAACGATCATAGTTTTGACATTGCTAAGGTGTTCTAGTTTTGATATTGCTTAAATATCCCTCATTCTTTAAAGTAATTTGTATAATGAAATGCAAATTAAATAGATTCGCCAATCAGTCTAGCACCCTTTTTAATGTGCATTTGTTCTTACAAAATACATTTACAAATGGGCATAATTTGGTTACAAAACTGTTGATACATACTAGAGTTTCCTTTGTCACCCTTTTCTCCTTTGCCGCCTAGAAAATATGAAACAAATAAGGCCATGACTAAACCAATCATAAACCAATCAAATGTTATGTATGTAAACTAGTAAATATTCTTGTTTTGGTATTACTCAATTATCTTTATTTTGATATTGCTAAGAGATACTTTTCTTATATTACTAAAATATATTAATTTTGATATTGCTGACAGATCCTAATTTTATTATTAATTCACGATCAAATTATTGATATCGTAAGGTATTCTCGTTTTGATATTACTTAAATATCCCTGATTCTCTAAATTAATTTGTATAATGAAATGCAACTTAAATGGATTTGCCCATCAATCTTACAACGTTTTAAACTTGCATTTGAATTTACAAAAATAAAGTGTACAAATGGACATAATTTGGTTACAAAACTGTTAATACATACCAGACTTTCCTGGGTCACCCTTTTCTCCTTTTCCCTCTAGAAAATATAGAAAATATAGGCCATGAAAGCACCAATCATAAAACTATCAATTGTTATGTTTGTTGACTAGTTAATATCCTTGTTTTGGTATAGCTAAGATATCCTTATTTTGATATTGCTAACAGATACTAGTCTTATATTACAAAAATATCCTAGTTTTTATATTGCTCAAAGTTTACAAGTTTTCATATTATTAAACGATCATAGTTTTGACATTGCTAAGTTGTTCTAGTTTTTATATTGCTTAAATATCCCTGATTCTCTAAAGTCCTTTGTCTAATGAAATGCAACTTAAATGGATTTGCCCATCAATCTGACAATGCTTTAAACTTGCATTTGAATTTACAAAAATAAAGTGTACAAATGGACATAATTTGGTTACAGAACTGTTGATACATACCAGAGTTTCCTGGGTCACCCTTTTCTCCTTTTCCCTCTAGAAAATATAGAACATATAGGCCATGAAAGCACCAATAATAAAACAATCAATTGTAAAGTTTGTTGACTAGTTTTAAATATCCTTGTTTTGGTATAGCTAAGATATCTTAATTTTGAAATGGCTAACAGATACTAGTCTTATATTACAAAAATATCCTAGTTTTTATATTGCTCAAAGTTTACAAATTTTCATATTATCAAACGATCATAGTTTTGACATTGCTAAGTTGTTCTAGTTTTTATATTGCTTAAATATCCCTCATTCTCTAAAGTCCTTTGTCTAATGAAATGCAAATTAAATATATTCGCCCATCAACCTAGCACCCTTTCAAATGTGCATTTGTATTTACAAAATACATTTACAAATGGACACAATTTTCTTACAAAACTGTTGATACGTACTAGAGTTTCCTTGGTCACCTTTTTCTCCTTTGCCGCCTAGAAAATATGAATCAGATAAGGCCATGATTAAACCAATCATAAAACAATCAAATGTTATGTTTGTATACTAGTAAATATTCTTGTTTTGGTATTACTCAATTATCCTTATTTTGATATTGCTAAGAGATAATTTTCTTATATTACTATAATATCCGAATTTTGATATTGCTCACAGATCCTAATTTTGATATTAATTAACGATCATATTAATGATATTGCTAAGGTATTCCAGTTTTAATATTGTTTAAATATCCCTGATTCTCTAAAGTCATTTGTATAATGAAATGCAACTTAAATGGATTTGCCCATCAACCTAGCACCCTTTTAAATGGGCATTTGTATTTACAAAAAAACATTTACAAATGGACACAATTTTCTTACAAAACTGTTGATACATACTAGAGGTTCCTTTGTCACCCTTTTCTCCTTTGCCGCCTAGAAAATGTGAAATATATAAGGCCATGATTAAACTAATCATCAAACAATCAAATGTTATGTTTGTATACTAGTAAATATTCTTGTTTTGGTATTACTCAATTATCCTAATTTTGATATTGCTAAGAAATACTTTTCTTATATTACTAAAATATTATAATTTTGATATTGCTCAAAGATCCTGGTTTTAATATTAATTAACGATCATATTATTTATATTGCTAAGGTTATCTAGTTTTAATATTGCTTCAACATCCCTGATTCTCTAAAGTCATTTGTATAATGAAATGCAACTTAAATGGATTTGCCAATCAATCTGACAATGTTTTAAACTTGCATTTAAATTTATAAAAATAAAGTGTAAAAATGGACATTATTTGGTTACAAAACTGTTGATACATACCAGAGTTTCCTGGGTCACCCTTTTCTCCTTTTCCCTCTAGAAAATATAGAAAATATAGACCATAAAAACACCAATTATAAAACAATCAATTCTTATGTTTGTTGACTAGTTAATATCCTTGTTTTGGTATAGCTAAGATATCCTAATTTTGATATTGCTAACAGATACTAGTCTTATATTACAAAAATATCCTAGTTTTTATATTGCTCAAAGTTTACAAATTTTCATATTATCAAACGATCATAGTTTTGACATTGCATATTGCTTAAATATCCTTCATTCTCTAAAGTCCTTTGTCTAATGAAATGCAAATTAAATAGATTCGCCAATCAGTCTAGCACCCTTTCAAATGTGCATTTGTATTTACAAAATACATTTACAAATGGACACAATTTTCTTACAAAACTGTTGATACATACTAGAGTTTCCTTTGTCACCCTTTTCTCCTTTGTCGCCTAGAAAATATGAAACATATAAGGCCATGATTAAACCAATCATAAAACATTCAAATGTTATGTTTGTATACTAGTAAATATTCTTGTTTTGGTATTACTCAATTATCTTTATTTTGATATAGCTAAGAGATACTTTTCTTATATTACTAATATATTCTAATTTTGATATTGCTAAAAGATCATAATTTTAGTATTAATTAACAGTCATATTATTGATATTGCTAGGGTATTCTAGTTTTGATATTTCTTAACTATCCCTGATTCTCTAAAGTAATTTGTATAATGAAATGCAACTTAAATGGATTTGCCCGTCAATCTGACAACGTTTTAAACTTGCATTTGCATTTACAAAAATAAAGTGAACAAATGGACATGATTTGCTAACAAAACTGTTGATAAATACCAGAGATTCCTAGGTCACCCTTTTCTCCTTTTCCCTCTAGAAAATATAGAAAATATAGGCCATAATAGCACCAATCATAAAACAATCAATTGTTATTTTTGTTGACTAGTTAATATCCTTGTTTTGGTATAGCTACATGTAAGATATCCTAATTTTGATATAGCTAACATATACTAGTCTTATATTACAAAACTATCATAGTTTTGATATTGCTCAAAGTTTACTAGACGTGTTGATATTACTAACCGATCATTGTTTTGATATTGCTGAGGCATTCTAGTTTTGATATTGCTTAAATATCCCTCATTCTCTAAAGTCATTTGTATAATGAAATGCAAATAAGATCGATTCGCCCATCAAACTAGCATCCTCATAAATGTGCATTTGTATTTACAAAATGCACTTTACAAATGGACACATATTTCTTACAAAACTGTTGATACATACCCGTGTTTCCTAGGTCATCCTTTTCTCCGTTTACCTCTAGAAAATATAGAAAATATCAGGCCATGATAATACCAATCATAAAACAATCAAATGTTATGTTTGTCTACTAGTAATATCTTTATTTTGGTATTACTAAAATATCATAATTTTGATATTGCTAAACGATACTTGTCTTATGTTACTAAAATATCCTAGTTTTGATACTGCTCAAAGTTAACTAGTTTTAATTCTAATACACGATCATAGTTTTGGTGCATTTCTGCGAAAAAAATCACGCGCAATTATGTGAATGAATGGGGAAAGTAAATCCTCACCCGTTGCATTCGCATATATCATTTGGTACTGGCCCAATCATTTTAATATCAAGACCAGTCCACTGATACTGACGTTATCAGCGAGTACACATCAAAGAAAAAATGTACAAATTACCGATAAAGTTTTTATAAGTTGTGTAATAATCAATATATCTATTGCTGTGAGCCATGAGTAAGCTTATCAACAGTCTATTACATTGTGGAACTCTTTGCTACTAATCAATTATTATGTGAAAAAGATCCGGACCTATAGTTCCTTAACTGTATTTTATTTTCTTATTTATGTCATTTTCTAATCTATATTACCTTACATTTGATTCTTGCAGCTTTTTAAGTTCAAATGTTTTAAATGTTTGACATAACATGTCCATCGTCAAATTTGTATTCATAAGTATCAGGTCGCAAAGTTTAATTAACTAAGATGATCACGTTATTGCAAACATCACGCTATGCAGATCTTCTTTTCAATCCTTAACCAGAAAGTAAGCATACATCCAATGTCTGTCAAATTTTGATATAACTTCGAATTTGAACAAACATTCAGATTACAGATACAACATTTAATTATCTTACTTTTTTGTTAAGTAGATCGTAATGTTTCTATACCTGGATGAGGATTAACTATTGCTAGTACACTTGCTAAAACAGCAGCGCAAACAACTCCTTGCAATAGTATATGCATGCCTGGACTCTTTTGATGATCAACAATGGAAAGAGGCCGCCTGAATTTCTCTTAGAAAAGTTGATCTGGATAACACAGTGGTCATTACAATTATGGCTATGTTCCTTATTTATACAACTTAAAGTCGATTTGACAAGTAGCAGCTGCGTATTAATTGGGCGTAATTTTAACATTAAGACTTGTCCTAAAGGTCAACAAAAATTTTAATTTAACAAAAGCACTGGAACACTCCTGTAACATCGCGAATCGCTGACTGAATTACTTTTTTCTGTCAATAATTTTAACATGTTTAGTGTCAATCTCTTTATAATGAAGACGTTCACGTATTATAATGACCTATGTCTATCGTAGTTCCAAAATACACCGTTTGGTGGTGCACCTTACCGAGGTTTGAAGTATATTATTTGTACCATATAATAGATCACAGGTAACATGTGACGTATACAATTGGTAGCATTTTTTTTATCAACACCATTGTACTTTTTTAGTTATTGACCACGAATGAAATATGTACACATAAAAAACCGACAAGAGAGAAACATTATCATCTTATCTTTTCAACCCATAACTGATCACGTACATAATGACATTTGAAGTGACGGCACGGATTAAGATGAAAAAACAAGCTTACACCGATTCAAGAGTATCTAAAAAAAACGTAGATGAAAACAATAGAATATTGGGAAAAACATTTATGTTTGTCCTTATAAATAATGCGCGTATGATAGCATTTTATATATTGGCATGCTTATAAAAAAAAATCCTCCTTTTCGATAGACAAACATTAGCTGATCGGAAGGTTTCAATCGATTTACCATTTTGTATCGTTTACTTAGCTATAACCAAAGGTAAAGAGTATGGCAGAGGTAGAAACAAAATTATTCAACAATCAACTTTTATATTTCTGATAAAGGGATCTAGGGTGCTATACACAGTGTAGGCATTGTTGCAAAAATAGTATGCGAGCAGCAAAAAAAACCAATCTTAGGTGAGAAAAACTGTTTGCCAACCTTAGCTTAGTGGTATACATTTAAAATGACGAATACATGAATGATAGTGTTATACATTCTTGCATAACCCAAGAATATCCGATGGAGAAAGATTGTCGTAAGATTTCAATTCTTTAGATGCAGAAAGTTAAAGAAACAATGACGGCATGGTAATGTCATAACTAACAAAATCAGACTGATCTGCAACACACACCAAATATTTGTAACCTAATATCATTTAATGTAGTCCAACCCTAGAAAACACCGAGGAGGGAAATCATTTCCCAGTTAAAACAGCATGGTTCTAGTAATTAACGGCACTGTTCTCAATTCAGAATCATAAAAACTATTAACTTTTGAAGCAGAATTTCAGTACAAAATTTGGTAGGGATATTGTTTTTTTTGTTGAGTTCGAAATATAGTTATAGTCAAACCTGTTATGTGATGTTCATTTTTGTTTTTGCATCATACTAAAATAAGAGATATGTATCAAGCAATTAATTTTAATGTGTCAACAGCGTTAACATAAACTATCTTAACGGAAACAAAACCTGTTATTGGACTGGGGACGGAAGCACATACTGGAAAACACAATATCCTTTTTCTAGGCCGTTACATGTGTTAATAAACACATCTAGTTCATGTGTCAACTAAATTGTACATATTCATTACGAAAATATGCTGACACAATTTGATCATTTAAATTGTTTTACAAGGTTGTTAACATAAAAGTTCAAACACTTCATTTAAGAGTTGAAAAGGTTACATATATTAAAGAAATAATGACAATATTTCGGCTTTTGAATGTGTTTCTTATTTTAAGTTTTTTAATGATTTGTGTTGTATATTTTTGTTTTTGTTTTCATTTTTGTCTATGTCAGTCTTTTTTTACCCATGACATTGTAAATTTATTTTCGACTTAATGTATGCGTTTGGCAAAAAGAAAATCCGGTATGATTGCAGATGAGAATAAAATGACACAGAAATTACCGACAATAGATCACCGTATGGAAAAAATTGAAAACAACGCGTTAAATAATTCTATGCGTCCGACGCGCTGATTTGGATTTACCTTAATCAGGAACGCTCAAAGTCAAACATTTGAAATCCGAAGATGTATAAGTACCAAAACCGTTGAAGTCCTATATGACAAAAATACCTAAAATAAATAGCAAAATCTAAAGTCAACTTTGCCTCGGGGAGCTGAAACCTTAGTTTCTCAATAATTTCAAAATTTATAAATGGACCATTTTAGTAAAATTTGTTAAATCATAACAGTACCAAGATACTGACTACTGAGCTGATGATACCCTCGGTGACTGATAGTCCATCAGCAGATATATCGACACAGTGATGTAAACAATTGAAAACAACACGTTTAATAATTGTATATGTCTGAAGCGCTTTTCTGGATTTACCTGCATCAGAAACGCTCGAAGCCAAACATTTGAAATTCGAAGATATATAAGAACCGAAACCGTTGAAGAGCTATATGACAAAAATACCTAATACAGATAGCCAAATTCATCTAAAGTTCACTTTGCCTGAGAGAGTTGAAAGAACAATGCCCAGGCCGCAGTCAGCTGTAAAAGGAACTGAAATAACAAATTTAAAACAATTCAAAGTATAAAAACTAACAGCCTAAATGACAAATATTTAACACAGCAACAAACAACAACCACTGAATTACAGGCTCAAAACTTTGGACAGACATATACATACAGATTGTTGCGGGGTAAAACATGTTAACGGACCCAAACTTCGCGCAATTTTGGACGATGACGTTACAGTACAACATAGGAACAAACTATAAAAACCAGTTGAAAAAAGGATTACCAAACCCGAAGTGGACGTGACCGGGTACTTGTACATCTCAACAACAAAACGAAACTAGTTACAATTATGCGTGTACTAGCTGTTACTGACAGACATTTCAAATCCAAAACCAACTAACAAAAGTCATGCATCTAAGACTAACTTATCAAACATTATACATACAACATCTAGGGGTCTTAGTGTAAAGACGCCATGAACCATTTGAGAGAAAAAATGACTTTGTGCAATACCTAGATACATATATCGACATGTTGTAGATCATTGAATATGCATAATATGTTTATAACAATGATATTTAATTTGCTTTTAATTTACTGAAAACACAATCAATACTAGTAGCAATAAAAGAATTATTCAAAGTTCTAATGACAGTGTTGAAGTAGTAACCTTTTATAATTAGTTTATTTACATGTCCGTTTTCCATGTCCATAGTGTATCTTCCACCGCACGCGGTACAAACCCATCCTTTTACATACTTACTAATAAATATGGGTTACTTAGTTGAAAAAACAGGAAATGACAAACTCTACATAAATCATAATCGTAACCTTTCTTGCCTAAGACAGGAATGCTAAATGTACCTAAAGATCACAAATGTCGTTGATAAAGTAAAAGGTTCGCTTATGCTCAGTCAGTACATTTACGGAAATTTATGGATGCATACAGCTTCTTTGAAATTTTATAATATCATTTACTTGATTATCTTTTCTTTTTTTAGATCTCGTTATTTCGTTATATTTCAAGATTGTATTATGTAACCCTTTAGAAACATGCATATCCCCTAAAAAAAGTCCGATTTATCAAAAACGTGTCCACATAATGACACTGAAATCTAGAAACATATCTAACTGTAAAAGGGTGCTTAAACGTGTAATTTTTATATAGTCCCAATAGTGTTTATATTATAAAAACACCAGAACGAGTTTTCTTTTAATTTCGTATACTTCTTTTACTATTTTATTGCATATTGACTTTTATAGTCCTTTATGTCTTTATAAACCTTATAGTATAACCCGTGCCAATGTAGAGGCATGTGTTCGTCTCTGCAGGATGTAAAAGTACGCAGCAACGTCAAGTAATAATGTGGATATTATCTGAGGATGGATACAAATGTTAATCATGTCAACATATATCTGTCTCTGAAATTTTCCGATGAATGGGACAACCCGTAATTGGGTTGCTGACCCTGAATTGGAGTGTTTGCCCTTTATATCAATTTTAAACATTTTTTCGTAAAATTTTGTAATTTTTTACAAAATTTTCTCCTCTGAAACTATGAGAACAAATTAAACCAAACTTGTCCACAAATATCATTAGGATATTTTTTTTTAAATGTGCCCGATGACCCCACCTTCGAACCAAGATGGCCGACAAGTCTAAAAATAGTACATAGGGTAAAATGCAGTTTTTTACTCATATCTCTGAAACCAAAGAATTCAGAGCATATCTGAGGGGGCTTAAATTGTTCATTTGATTTAGCTCTATCTGCCCTGAAATATGCAGACCAAATAGGCAACTTGTTGTGTGGTTATAGTTAATTTTTAACAATTTAAAATAAAAATGTAAATTTTGTAGATTTTGAATACCATCATGAGCATGCTGAAAATACTGCAGCATTGATATCTTTTGAATGCGGCTTTTACTCTAGATTCCTTACCGATTTATAACTAATGACTGGTATGTTCTTATTGTTTAAACGACGCCTACCATTAAGGATCAGCTAAACATTCTGGAGCTAATTAAATCACCGTCTGGGTTTTGATGTTATTCAGGGATAACTTTAAGAAGGTGTGGTCAAAGTTTCAACGAGGCAACTCTCCATTGGAGTCGCAGTATAAGTAAACCAGTATAGGTCAAAATACGAGCCATGGAAATAACAAGTGTAAAACATTCAAACAGGAAAACCAATTGTATATAAAACGAAAAGAAAGAAAATCACGAATCTGCTTAAATTTTGCCAAATGATCATGTATGGGTTATTCAGTTTTATGTAAATAGGTGTTGTGGGTCAAAATATCTCACCTGCTATCATAAAGAAAAACACAAACGAGTCTGAACATTTGACACTTTTTAAAAACATAACCTAAGTACATCCTTAAACGTTTTGATAGGATTTAAGGTATAAAACAAGAGCAGCATGATTGTCAATGAGAAAACTATCCACAAGATACAAATAGTACACAAAAAAACGATCTTATATGTCACCGTACAGCCTTCAAAAATGTGCAATGCCCATACTACATATATAGTCAGCTATAAAATGCCCTGACTTGACAAATGTAAAACATTTTTTTATGGCTGACTATGCGGTATAGGCTTTGCTCATTGTTGAAGGCCGTACGGTGACCTATAATTGTTAATGTATGTGTCATTTTGGTCTTTTGTGGATAGTTGTCTTATTGGCAATCATACCACATCTTCTTTTTTTTTATATATATAAACGAGAAAACAATGATGACTGCCGTACCCAAATTGTTAACATGTTGAAAACTTACGGCCTAATTTATTCATGTTTTGTAATATATGCATTTTATTGTCGTTTGGTCTTTTATATCAAAATGCCATGGCTTCGCCGTTTATCATCTTAAATGTTTGTGGAGTTTCACGTATAAAGCTGAACTTGTTGAAAAAATAGTTACATCAACTGCTGTCTATATTTGACTTTTTAAAAGAGGGACGAAAGAGACGAGAGGGAGAGTCAAACTCATATATAGAAAATAAACTGACAACGCCATGGCTAATTAAAAAAATATACATTGATAGTTATTAAATTGTGAATTGTGAATTGTGAATGTGATCTACCGAATTCGACTATTTACCGGATTTGTAATCACATAAGCAACACGACGGGTGCCACATGTGGAGCAGGATCTGCCTACCCTTCCGGAGCACCTGGGATCACCCCTAGTTTTTGGTGGGGTTCGTGTTGTTTATTCTTTAGTTTTCTGTGTTGTGTCGTGTGTACTATTGTTTTTCTGTTTGTCTTTCTCATTTTTAGCCATGGCGTTGTCAGTTTGTTTTGGATTTATGAGTTTGACTGTCCCTTTGGTATCTTTCGTCCCTCGTTTATTTCATACTTATAATCATCCCTTAATGAACCTACGATTGTAAAAATAGTGATCCATGATGAAATTGACACCGCACTAAATATAGCTGTGCTGCTATATTTAGAAAATAATCACAACTAGTTGCATTATAACTATACAACCTTAAAAGTTATTGTCGTAAAATTTATCAATTTTGTCATGGAAAAAATGAGTTAATTCATTAGACCTACGGCCAGTTTTCTTTCTCACTAAAAAGAAAGCATGTTATGAGTTTCAGCAAATTACAGATTGATCAAACGAACATTTAATTAAAGAGGCAAACTTCTATTTGACAACACTGTACCAAATGTATGTATGTACTACACCTAAAACACTTTTTAAAATCTATACATTCTTGTATACGAGTTCGAACACAACTTTAAACCTGCCGCATTGACAAGTTGATCAACAAGTTGAGTGTCCTACATTATTGAAATACATTTCAGAGTATTTAGCATATATAAATGTGCTGAGTTCGTATATGATAAATGTATTAAGTAGGTATGGCTTCTTATAAAACATGATATCAAAATAAAGTCGTCAAATGAAGAATAACAAATTTAAGAATATGACGAAATTTTCATATGATTGAGTATAAGTTAGTTGCAAAGATTGGAAATGCACTAAATATTTACTGTTCAAACTTAACAAGATATGAGCTGCGTGGGATATAAATAGATCTTGCGGAAGTGCCTGTAAACATGTACATTTATAAGATTTTGATTGATACTCTAATACGAAATACAAGATTAATTTTGGTCTGTTTAGTATATTTTCTTTTAACAATTCAATTTTCTAAAAGTAAAATACTTTATATCTATTAGATAATTGTTCAATCGGAAACAGACTAAGAATTGTGTTGATATATATGTATAACATGCTAATTGCTGCGGGCCGTACTATGACCTATAGTTGTTATTTTCTTGGTTATTTTTGTCTTTTGTCGACAGTTCTCTCATTGGCAATCATACTACATCTTCTTTTTTTATGCATTTACCTTAGGTCGATGTCTATCCGACTCAGCTCATATACTAGTTAAAGAAAGTTAATTTTTGTAGTTATTACCCGTTGTATTCACGGCCGTTAAAGACAGAGTTTAATAACATGTATGTGTTCATTCATTAAACCAAAAAGTATACAAACGTTGAACATTTTTTGCCTACTGTAATTATAAGATATGTCAACCATAATAAGGACGATAACGATTCACAAATCTTAGGAATGTGTAAAGTAAGTTTAGCAAAGAAGGTCGGATGTAGGTCTATTATTTCAACATCCATTAGAGCACTTAGGTAATACATTCCAATCAGCAACTTGTTGTCTTCAAACTTCTAAACATGATGTGCAATGGCTCTTACGTTTGCTCTATATTTTTACGGTATCCGATGGAGGACCATACTTTTTATTTAAATACTAGTATAACAATTGCGATAGGACAACTAAGAAGAAAGTTTGGGTTTAGTCTTAGATGCATGATTTTCTTTTAATAGTTGTTAGTGGCTTTGAACTAGCGGTCAGATAACTGCGAGTACTCTCAGATCTGTTCCTAGTGTCTTTTTGTTGTCGGGATGTAAAAGTACCCAGCCACGCTCACTTGTATTTTTATCCATCTGATGAGTTAAGCTATTTTCAATTGATTTTTATAGTTCGTTCTTATGATGTACTGTTAAATCACTATCCCAGCTTAGGGGATGGTTGGGATCCCGCTAACATGTTTAACCCGGCCACATTATTTATGTACAATGTCGGTGCCTGTCCCAAGTCAGGAGCCTATAATAGTTACATATTTGTTTTTCGTTCATTTTTTTATATAAATAAAAGTTTTCTCGTTTGAAATGTTTTACATTGTCTTTTCGGGGTATTTTACGGCTGACTATGCGGTATGGGCTTTGCTCATTGTTGAAGGCCGTACGGTGATCTATAGTTGTTAATGTGTGTGTCATTTTGGTCTCTTGTGGACAGTTGTCTCATTGGCAATCATGCCACATCTTCTTTTTTTATAAACATACTTTTACAAATAGAAAAATACCGCAATTTATTTGCCAAACAAGTACATATTGCTCGGGTGCAATTTTTTTATAATTCGTTCAAATGGAGGAGTTGCAAATCAATTATTGTAAATAACAATCAGATAATTATGTTGCAAAATCACGAATCGAGGGCATATGTGACATTGTTGATAAAAACAACAAGTTTTGTACTTCTAAACTTCCGGAGAACAATGCTCTGTAATTTGCAGTTTCTCAGCACATGCCAAGACAAGGTATAGTGAGAGATTTTGCATGCTATAAAACCATATTATATCTATCATTTAGTACATACTATGAAAATGACTTCTATCTATCATTTAGTACATACTATGAAAATGACTGTACAAATTCGAGAATATATAACTTTTTGCAATGAAACGACAGTCATTTTATTTTCACTGAAGACAAGATGCATGAAATGGCATTAATTTATATTGTAAAAGCAACAAAAAGCGTCTGTGCAATCAATGGTAATGGTATTTTTTGTTTCAGCGTCTAAAAGAAAACAATTTAATTTATCTGTTGATAAATTAAGAACTGATGATGAAATTGAAAAATCACCGTTTGAAAATATTATTGGTCGTCTGGTATTATTTAAAGAAAACAATGTAATTCATCTGTTGATAAATTAAGAACTGATTATGAATTTGAAAAATCACCGTTTGAAAATAGTATTGGTCGTCTGGTATTATTTATAACTACGTTTCAATATATATGAGCCTGTCTCATAATTTTGTAATCAGATGGTTATCATTGGTTGCTGTATACCATACTTGTTTTATTTCATTTAACATGAATGAGATGATTAGTTTTCTCGTTTGTTTTAAGAAACAATTCAAGTGGGTCTTGAGTTGATGATTCTCGGTGTTAAAGTTTAGATTTTTATTTACCTTACGGTGTTCCCTTTTTTTGTCTTTGTGCTACTATACTATATTTGGGGTACAACATGTATCCTGATTACATGTGTCAAAAAAAAAAAGCCAGGACAAATAATCTTAAATTGAAATTTTGGGACATGACGAAAAAAAATGTCTCTTTTATGAGCTGATTAATTTCAATTAATAACATTTTAAAGTTTCTGGTTGAAAACTCGACAAAATAAATGACAAAAATTTCGTAACGTTTTCATTATTTGTTGTTCTTCTATCAGATACATTTAGTTTCTTCAAAAGGGTTGCTGCTCACATAGAATTATTAGACCATGAGTTTTAAAAGATGAAGCTCAAATCCTTCATTGCCAAATTTTACGGATAGCATAACAAGTTCGTTGACCGTTATTGGATATCCGTTTTACAGATGACAGTTGATATATTCCTTATTCGTAACTACAATCACATTTCTTTTCGCGACTTTGTGCTACCGAAAATGCTTATTACCGGGTTTGTTATAACACGAACAATACGACGGGTGCCACATACATTGTATCTACATAAACACATCATAGATGGATACTAGGATATAAAATTTTTCCCGGTTTTTGCGCCAGACGCGCGTTTTGTCTTCAAAAGACTTATCAGTGACGCTCGAATCAAAGTAAGTTAAAAAGGCAAATAAAGTCAAATAAAATTAAAAAGGCCAAATAAAGTAAACGTTAATATCCAACTTATAGCTCTGTTTTTGTAAAGGTAAAGCCATTCATATCATATATAAACGTATACCATAATCATTATTTTCAGCATTCATATTTATGTAATATTTGCCACTGTACTACATTAAGCGCCCATCTATCAATTTGTAGGTGTCGGCGTTTTGAAAATTGAAAATTCTTTTCAAAAGTTTATATCAGCGATAAATGGTAATTTTTTGAGGGATCCAAAATAAAGAAAGTCATTTTTTTTTACTTTGATACTTCCACGAGGAGCTTCGATAATGGTTCATTAAAATATTCTGATCCCCAATTTGATGGAAAAAAATATTCTGTGCAAGCAGAGGACAAAAGAAAAATTCTAAATCCAAATTTTCTCCATGCCTTTTATAGTGTTAAATTTTGAACCCGATAATTTGTTTAGAAGCGATGAAAAACTTAATATTTTTTTAGCGCTTCGACAAAACAACGACACCCCATTTTTAAAGTTAAATGGTTGCTCCCTTATAGACAACGTTTGGACTGGTTATCATATACGTAGCTCCATTATGGGTCCTTAATCAACCACTGTTCTGAAAAAGTAAATAAACGAAAAGGGATTTTGTTTGTAATAAGGGATAATATTGTTCCGTATTTGCATTTTGTTATTTGAGCATTTTTAAGTTATCGTACGACAATCGACTTTGAGCAAAATAAAAGGACACATGTACATCCAGTCAGAATAGGGCGTGTAAAGAGAATCCACACTGTCAGCTGCATGATGGATTTTTCCATTTTTGGCCATACACCAATGTTGCTCTAGAAAAACCAGTACAATGTAAAACGCCGAATTTTAAGTAAAGAATTCACATACGGAACGCTGAAACTGAAATTTGAAAGTCAAGAAAAGAAAAAAAAGAACCGAAACAATTGAAGAAATTGTGAAATAAAAACATATCAAAAGCCATCTGTAAGGGCTACTTTGTCCAAGGGAGTTGAATCCTAAGTTTCTTCGTAATTTGTACGTAAACAACCTATCTTAAATTGTCGATTTTTTTTGTTGCCAGTGACAAATATTTCATGAATGTTCAGAAACAAATTAGCAATGAATACAACAGAGAGAGAGAGTGTGCATGATGAAGACATAACCTTACAATTAGTTTAATTGAGGTCTGGCAGGACCGTAACTACCTATGAGGCAGAGGAGGCATTTTTCCGAAGTAATAAAATAAATATGTACACGAAGAACTTGAATTTATATTATAGACAACACAAGTTTACACTTTTAACAGTGTTATCATGACACGTGATATGTCTGTCACTTTTCGGCTTTTTGATCGAAAGTGAACCGTTTTAGGGTGGGTTTTTTTGTGTTTTTTTTTTTGGGCCGTCCGTCTGTTATTCAGTATTGAGGGGGTCAGTATTCCTACGAGAACATAATTATATGAAACTTTGCTTTCGATAATTTTTAATAAAAGCTTAACTATTTACATTTATTGGGGGGCAGAGGAAGTTCGTTTTGTATTGTGAATCTTGAAGATATCGGAAATTCATTACCGGCTGAGTTGTATTGTTTAAGTCTCCCGATCGTACGAGAACATTATGGTTAATGCCTTAGTAGATAAACACTCCCATTCGTTGCAGCAGGGACTTTCTATACTGAGTACATACTAGACTAGTATAGAAAGTCCCTGGTTGTAGTTATATACATGTCTGTTCAGCTTTCAACAATATTGAAATACAAGATCCTTAATCAAATAAAATATCTGGCGTTCTATAATCTTGCTTTATATGTTTTTTTAAACTTACCAGTTTCTAAAAAAATATCTTTAAATACAGATAATAATTGTTTGCATGAAAATTAACCCAAGGAACCAGCAAAACTGAACTTTCTTAAAGTAAGAAAATCGTAGAAAAACGGGTAGTTTTTAGCTAATGACTGAAAAAAAAATCGGTTAGGGGGGGGGGGGGGGGCAATTTGCAGCCCCAAACCCCTGCCTCCTCTGAATTCGAACACTAGTTACAGCCCTGTCTGCAGCTGCTAGCTTTATATATATAGTAGTCCTTTGTTTATTTATTATCATTGTCATTTTAATTAGTTTCTTTCGTTTCCTATTCTGACATAGGACTTGTATTTCCTTTTCAAGTGCGTTTTACTGTCCGTATTACTGTGTGATTTTCATTCTTTATGGTCTAGAGGTATAGGGGATGGTTGAGATTTCACGAAACATGTTTCACCCGCCGCATTTGTGCGCCTGTCCCAATTCAGGAGCCTCTGTCCTTTTAAGTCTTGTATGATTTTAATTTTAGTTCATTGTTATATTTCGGAGTTTAATATGACGTCTATAATCACTGAACCAGTACACTTTTTTGTCTAGGGGCCAGCTGAAGCACGCCTAACACAACGTTCATTGCGACGCTATGCATTGTATATTCCTTCCGTATCATATCTTGGAACTGAAATAAATCATAAAAGGCAATATACTATCGTCATGCAATCGACGAAAAAGAAAACAAAGCGTTTAAAGTTGCATGCGACCGAAGCGCTTTTTCTGGATCTACCTTCATCAGGAACGTCAAAAAGGCGAATAATACTATTTGGTTTACTGCGGGTTGGTCAGTTTTCACTGTTGGGCACTGGGAACCCCAAATATCTCTGATTATTTATCTCAAACGCTAACCTTATATAAGAGATGTAAATCAACTTATTTGATTCCGGTTTAAATAGGTTTATTTAACTAATTTTTTTTTGACAGATGCACAACCTTAAAATTTCAGGATTTATCTATAGCAAAGAATGATTGTTATCAGAGCCGTATTTACATCAGTGTTTACAGGTACCCCTCTGTTTACGCCCATTTTCTTAATTTGATATTTTGATATTTAGAATTTAAATATTTTAATAATTTTGATAAAATTTCAAAATTTCAAAACTTATACACAGTTTGAAATTTTGATATTTTTAAACTTAGATCAAAATTTCAAAAATCTAAAATTTCAAAACTTTTTACAACTTTGAATTGATAAGTGCTACGCGGACAATTACTGACTTGGAACAGGCATTTTTTTTATGTACAAAATTGTATTCTACAAAATCAACAGACAGACAGTGTGATAATCGGTACGTTTTCATCTTGAAATGTAACACCGATATGTTACATTATATACATTTAGAAGTCTGATGCTTGAACATACTCCAAACCATGACATAGAAGTACAGCTACTTTAGAAGATAAAGAAAATAATTTTACAAATTTAAGGTGAACCTTTCTTAATTTTTTCGTTTGTTTAATGGTGTGGATAGTCGATTTTTGGAATTCTGATAAATCAAAATACAAGAACAGTGTTGATAACCAATATGGAGTATGCATTATTATCAGGATCGTTTAATTGCAATACTCATAGAAGAAGACCCTATATCAATACTGAACTAATAACAATGAGATGATGAACAACGATCAAGAGCTGTTGACGTATTTTTAAACTATGTTGAAGTCCTTCCTTTAATCACAAAGTGATTAAAATTAACCTAGAGTTGTCTCTCTTTATCTGTTGTTTTACAGTAATTCACAAATACCAAAATTAACATGATACAGACTTTCTGTATACTATACTCATTTGTGTAGAGGTTCCATCCTCTGTTTTTCATATATAACTTTTACAACTATCAAAAAAAAAAACAATCCATTGAATTAAACATACATTTTATTACACCAACTTGTATTTACATTTTCATGACTAGAATATACATTTTATACTTTGTGGCATTACTTTGGCTACAGAGTATTCTATAATATTTTGATGAGGCGCCAGGGTGACTACCGATTACCTAACACAATGGCTATCAGCTGACCTATGTTGACATAGTGTCATAAAACCCCTGGTAGTTAAACACGGTTACACCACCATCTACCATGGGGAGTGACCGGGAAAAACACTCGTATTACCAATGCTCCAGTTATAAGTGCCCCACCTGTTGGCAGGTGTAGGCCTCCCCTCTATAAGATGAGGTGGAGGAGGTCCCAGCGTTACCCATCTGTAGACCCCACCGTTACCACTAACCACATTTTCCAAACCTGCAAATTGTAGAACTTGTCAGGCCAAGAGCAAGGGCCGAGTGAAATAATCCCCCAATCACTACCAGTCTCCCTGGACCTCCCCCCATTCCAAATTGACTCTGCGCCTAAGGATAGTAGAAGAAAATTAATTTCTTTAAAATGTCTTGTTTTCTTTCCAATTGTTAATTACATAAAACTAGAATTAGTTCTGGATGCTTAAATCACAATAGTCCATATGTTAAGGTAGCACAATACAAAGATTTTATAACTCCAACTCCCAAGTTTTAAAAGGCTGTAACTTTCTTAATAATGCTTGAAAATTTATAAAAGAGGTAGTTTTGGATAGCTAACAGATTATTCTTTCAAATTAATGCAATGTTAGTATTATGAAAACAATTATGTAACCAATTATAATGTTAACTGTGTCTAAAATATTTTTCACCAAATTTCCACTTTCAAATGAAATTAGCTTCTGCATAGGTATCCCTAGAGGGTTGATTTTATAACATGTTGTTCCTATGGCCATTATCTACAAAAGGGTGTCTCAGATTTCAGATAGAATGTATAGAACAAATTTTACACCTAATTAAACATTATCTTCTTTTATGTGGTTAGGATGTTTACACTAATTAGAGATTTATGAGAGAATGGAATACCATAGAGACAATCTGAGACACCCTTTTGAAGCCCATGATGTGTTGATTAAGATTTCGTTAAAATTTTCTGTATAGTACAAGAGATAATAGAGCTAAATTCATTCAAGTGAACTTACCTAGATTTTGCCACTAATTACGTAATAATTAATTACATAATGATTGCATAATAAAAATATTGCATTCATTTAAAAGATTAATCTTTTATCTATCTATATATACCTCTGTTATTATTTTCTATGCATTCATAAGAAAGTTACAGCATTTCAAAGGTTAGTGATTGGAAGTAAAAAAATCTTTGTATTGTGCTACCTTAATAACGTGCTTAATGACGGAAATGTCCAAATGATAGCAACGCAAGTTTATTTCTAATAATCCTGTCTAGGTCCAATACTATGAAGGTCCGGCTTGAATACTGGTAACCATAATATTGCGGTCAAATACAGCAAACCAGTGCCTGAAAATATAAAACAAAAACAGCAGCAACTATTCTCATAGGGAGGGTGGGCGGGTTTTGGAGAGTTTAACTAATTTTTGTAACACCTGCTTTCGTCGACAGCAAATTAACAAGTGCCTGATACGGGATTTCCAAAATTCTATTCAAGCTGATCCGGGAATTCCAAAATTATGATTCATGCTGCGAGCGCCGTAGTGGCCAAGCCAAATATGGCATTGAGCTACAGGCTGCAACACCCACGCACCCTCACGAATATTTGATTGAATTAAACCAGATTATTGAAAATATAAAATTTTTATAATCTCAATTAATGATAGTTAAAAATTCAGAAAACGCTTGTCATAGGGGACTATAATTACGGTTTATTAATTAGAATATTACAATTAGTTTCTGTTGATAAATTAAGAACCGATGAAGAAATTGAAGATGTTTCCTATACTATTCCAACCCCTTACGGTTTTCTAATAATGTGACTGACCAATGATACAAGTATCCAAAAGACGGTTGAAAGATACCAGAGGAACATTCAAACTCATTAATCAAAATTAAACTGACAACGCTATAGCTTTAAAAAACAAACAAACAATAGAACAAAACAGAACAATAAACATTGATGTTTCTTCTAAATTTTGTATAACAAGCCGACCTTTGTCGTTGCAATAATTCGTTATAGGCCTCTAAAAGTGTGTCAACTGCAATCATTTCGTCTCCCCACAACCGATTTGCAGGCCTATAAACATATTTCTCAACTTTTATATGTAGAGTTGGGTGCAGCCCAAGAATTACATAGAGTAAACGCAGGTTGACGCTGCGTGCACATATTTCGTTAGTTAACTTCAATTTTCACGTTTACTACTAGTCAAATGCTATTGAAAAGTGTATTACTTAAACACATTTGAATTGGGGTTATCTCTATTATATGTAAAGTACAGAGAGAGAGAGAGTGTGAATGACATTGATGCAATACATTTGTTTTGGTAAAACAACAAGAAATTCGTACCTCAAATAACAGTTTGTTCACGGAGTAAACTATTTGAATAATAAATTATATTTTGACAAAAATTGACCTTTTTTGTTAATATCCTTTTTATAATTAATAATTTTACATGTTTAATGCAAGTTTTATGATTCCTTTTAGTAGTTGGTATAAGAAATAATTACGGTTGGCATACTTTGGGAGGCCTACTTCTATTCATTCCGACAGTGTTATACACCATTGTGTAGATAAATCAATTAAATTTACGACAAAACGAGTGTTTGCAACGTCAATAACTGTGAACTCGAAACATAATGGACGTTCGTTACCGGGTGATATATTTCAAAATGACGAGTTAAGATATTTGTATTATATTAAGATATATAGGATATTTTTCTGAGAAAGGTGCCTATGGTCAACCAAGATATCAGAATACCATGGTGTAGAATTGCACAATCAGAGACCAAACATTTGTACATTAGATAAAAGCTTACAAAATCCAACGATTTTTGTTCAGATTTTACAATTATAATAAATAAATTACGTACAAATTTATCACAAAATCAATGAACTCCGATGCAAATTCAGAAATAGTAGTCAATACAAATCAACAAAATCAAGGGCTACCAATCAATTAAACAAATGCAAAATAACTGCCTATGATAGACTGGGTACATTTTTTTTAAATTGAAACACAGAAAAAAGTATACATAAAAAATAACACGAACAAAAACATAAAAGCCTAAGCAACACGGCATCAAAGGAAACTGGATGGGTTCTCATTTAAAAAAAAGGTTAGATGTGCGTCATCAACAAAAATGATGCTCATTGCGAACAGCCTCCTATAATGTAGTTAATATTTGTCTTTGTCTCTGTAGGTTTTCGTTTATTCACCCTATGCAATTAACGTCTCATGGTTTACAGGTGTTTAAAAACCTATTATGCATACTTGAATTAATTCGTGCTTGTCATGGTGACCATCATGGTTAGTTGAATGATAATTGTTGCCAAGTAAAGTTTAATTTGACCCAGTAGTTTCAGAGAAGAAGATGTTTGTATGATTTAACGACGGACTACGAAGACAACTGCTAAGGACGTCAGGTGATGAGAAAAACTCTGTTAGCTCTTTTGGCAAGGCGTGCTCAAAAATGAGACACTGATTACTATATAACGATACGTTTATTATTGTGTTCTCTTACAACATGTACAATCAAAAATTGTTATATAATGTAAAACATCCGTTCTTCTCATTACACATGTTACAGTCAGAAACAGACATTTAACTTTCTCGAACGAGTGCCACTTTACGGTTTCCTGTTCCAACTGCGATATATGCGGTTCCCTGGTTTTTGGTGGGTGAAGACTTTTCTAGCGTTGAATTTTTCTGGAAAAAAAGAAAGATACATGTATCATACTGACAGGATCTTTTAAAGTACAGAGTCACGTTATAAGAACCAAAGAAATACAAAAAGTCACATATACAAAACACACCAGCAAAAACTGAAAGACAATACAAACACATTGACGGGATGTATAAGTACCGAGCCACGTTAAATGGATATCACATAAATTAATCCAACAGTAATACTGACAATAGAACAAAGACAAATGAAAGAACAATAAAACACATTGTTGAGATGATAAACAACATCAATACGCAGAATCAATACATCAAGACTATCATGTATTATTTGTGAAGCTGATACGGATTATTTATCAACAAAGTCTTGGTACGTTCCGATGAACTTTTATAGCAAAAGGATGAGACGTTCTTTGACATCAACTTTCTATTCCGACACTAATGACGTTTTACGAAATCTGGGTGGGAGTTGGAAGCTCTTGAATATCGAATAAGTTGGGAAATATATATTCCATATGAAGGTGAAGTTGGTATATTGCTGCTAAGATTGATGCAGATATCATAACATGTACAGTGTAAAATGCCTAATCCGACACGTGAGTAATGCTTTGACAGATTAATTTTTCTAGGCATTATTGTATGCCTATCCTGGCAGAAAACAAATGAGTATATCGACACCCAACATTAATGTTTGTCTGGTCGGAAAACACAGGTTACACTGTCATTAACTAATTTGTATATTCAATGATATGTCTGAAATGTATCCGATTTCTTTTGGAGAATACATTAGAATGTCTTGGTAAAAAAATCAAATCTAAAGTTATCTTTACTTTTTAGTTTATAGCTTTGAAGGACGACGTTCTAGAAGAAAACCGTCTTGTTGAAAATCATTCAAACGTAAAATGATCGGCAATGGGACATCTCTGCACAAGAGCCAGAAGTTAACAACTATAGGTCACATAGCCTGCTTGCACTTATTGACTGAAGTCATCCGACTAAAAACATACGCCGTGGCTTGATCGCATCGTACACAGGCATATATTACCTAAGCCGTATTTGGCACACATTTTTGGAATTTTGGATCCTCATTGCTTTTCAACTTTGTACTTGTTTGGCTTGATAAATATTTTGATATGAACGTCACTGAGGAGTCTTATGAAGACGAAACGCGCGTCGGACGTTATAAATTATAATCCTGGTACCTTTGATAACTATGTACAGTTCAATTATATTTTATATCAATATAAACAATCAATCCCGATAGTTGGAATAGATATGTCAACATATTTGTTTTTAAAGATATATATAATAACTGTATTTTTGGACAAATGTCAAAAGACCCTTATTATTCATAATATATCATAACGACCATGTTGTGATTGCAACTGAAACAATGACTGGCCAGTATTTAAACGACAAAACTTAATAAAAAATAAAAGTCATCGTATGACCTTCTATATTGTGAAAAAATCATTATAGTCAGTTATAAAATGCTGCGACATTAAAAATGTGAAACAACTCAAATTAGAAAACAAAAAGCCCCCTTTTTTCATTTATATTTTCGAAAACAATTCATCGCAGCATAAAAAACCCATAGAAACCAGTTGCAAAAAAGGGACAAAAGAAACCAGAGGGACAGTAAACTCATATATCAAAAATAAACTGACAATTTTATGGCTAAAAATGAAAAAGACAAACAGACAAACAATAGTAAATATGACACAACATAAAAAAAAACTAAAGAATAAGCAATACGAACCCCATTAAAAACTGGGGTGATATCCGGTGCTCCGGAGGAGTACGCAAATCCTGCTTAACATTTGGCACCCCCCCCCCCCAAAAAAAAAAACAACTCAAAAGATCAGACGAGTTATACACTCTCTAGGGCAACAACTAATAAATAACATTAGCAACAAAACAGCAGATATGAGAGTTATCACATTTACAGAACATTAGTTAATAAATGATGTTTTCCCAAAACCAAGATTCACGTTCTTTTGTGTTAAACAGTTATCAAGTATTTACCAGTTTCATAGAATTTTCTACTCTGTCCATTCTGTCCATCCAAATGTACACGTACATTATAATAACCTGTAGATATATATATATATATATATATAAAGTTCATTACTTTAAATAAATGAGGTATTCTTTTTAAAAGAAACATACGAATAATTCATTTTTTCAATGAATGAAAACGTTATCAGATATTTTCAACTTCCAATATTATGACATATAATAGTTTGAAAAATTACAGTGACCGGTGAATCGAGCTCTGCGTATCCAATGAGTAGGAAGTATTTATAAAATCAGAGACAACTAAATATTGTTAAAATAAGAGTATAGAGACAATGAAAGATCGTTACATTTCAATTTGTTTATGTTTTACTAAATGCAATGCATGTTTTTTTCATTACAATTCAAAATGCAATGCAGTCAAAGTTGAATCGAGATGTGGGACGAATCTTGATTGAAAGATTAGGTTCTGATTTTATCTATTTGAACCGGGTTTTTTTTATCTGGCTTTACAATTTTCGAATTTTATCTTTGAAACGAAATTTGATACTAAAAATACTTACCGTTTTTTCCTATCATAAAAAAGAAGAAAAAGTAAATATAAATACTTAAACCCCAAAATTCCACTGAAATTTAAAAAGTAGGTCTTGTTTAATACTTAGATAGATAAACTGCAAAAAAGGTAAAATATATCAAGTTAAGATACTTACAAATAATTTAAAATTACTACATGGCAAAGAAAAAAGGAACGAATCAAACTTAAAAACGGAATGTTTGTATAATAAGCTCATTTTAAAAGAACACCGATATCATAATTGTGTACGTTGTGTGCGCGTTAAGTCTTCCATAGGCTCATACAATGAAGGTGACTATCACGTATTCCATCAAATATTGTCGTACTTACCGGTATCTCCTTTTTCTCCTGTATTTCCTTTCGATCCTACAAATATATGTATTGCATTTTCATATAACAGCAAATAAAAATACGTGTTTCATTTCATTGCAAATCTTTTTAGGAACTCAATAAACATCAAATACAGACCATATTGTCTTTCATGAGTGTTCTTTTCCATATGATCCCTTCAGATGAAAAGTCAAATGATCGATCAAAATATTATCAAGCTTTCGATTTTTGTAACACAGTGTCAATATCACTGCTGATTATTTTCATTATTTAGTAGTCGCACTTAAACACGTTAAATAACATATCTTATCATGAAACAATATATGAAAATAAATGAATATATATAAACATAAGAAGACTTGGTATGAGCCAACTTTACACAAGAGATTATGTGACACAGAGATCAACAACTATTTTTACGTGTACGTCACCGTACTTACTTCAACAATGAGCAAAGTTCATACTGCATAGTCAACTTAAAAATGCTCCAAAATGTAAAACAATTCAAACAAACAAACAAAAATCCACCTAAATAGTTTATAAAATAATGAACATAAAAATATGTATATAATTCCACCACTGAATTACTGGTCTCTATCAGCTTAAATAAATCAATGTTGCGCAACTTCAAATTTATGATTAAGCAAAAGTAGGAATGTAAAAAACTTTTATAAATTGAAGTCACAGCGAAAATATGCCATACAAATACGTACCATCCCGTCCGTCTCTGCCATATCTTCCTGACAATGTAAAATGAGACTTTAGGTAAAGTTAATAACAAAAACAAGAATGCCTCGTTTCCGATTTTAGAATGAAAACAAAAGCGTTATCTGTAAATTTTGTAATCGTAAAACTAGGGCCTTGTTGTTTTTTTTTTAAGTTGAATAAAATGTAAGTGTTCCAGGTGATAGAGTGTTTGCAGTGTTTAGTCGCCTTCAAATAGAATTGACAATTGACAAATGTTTTACATTTTAAAAAAGGGTATTTTCGTTGAGGCTGTTACTATTTTATCGTCGTTACTCGTTATACGCAGTTTTTAAAAGTTAAGTCGCTTTTTGTGGTCGTCACTAATGAAATATACAATATGCATCTGATAATCATTTGTATATTCAATTAATTCCTAAGTCGTTATTACATGTATATCATTGTGATTTTATTTATATCTTTTTATTAAAACTGATCGTCCTGGACATGACGAAAATACTTGCCACTGGATGTTAATAAAACGCAATTAATCAGTGATCAACCTGACAGTTGAAAATATCATGTAAACGTAAAAAGTTAGAAATATTACCCTGTGGTCCCTGATAACCTGCAATAGAGAAAGGAGCATCAAATTATCTTATGATATAAAATATATTCATTGTCACCAAATGACAAGGAGACCGTCTTATATTTTGGTGATTTGTTTAAGTAGAGTTGATAATTGCAAGCCTATGCGTACAATGATTATATCAGGTAACACGCTATCAATTCAATGTTTTAATAGCCATACATATAAGGGGTACATTATGAGGTTAAAATATAACAGTTTGATATCCATACAATACTACATTGATTTTTGAATAGATCAATAAAACAGTTTGTTGAAAATTAGACTGGTTCTCTGTCCTTTATCTGTTTGGCTTTGTGAAACCCGTATGTTGCAACGGGAGGGCCAGCCTAGTTGAAAATATACTCAATTGGACGCGAATAGTTCTGATGAAATAGTACAAGAGATACTTAACTAAGTCAAATAACCGATTCATTTGTTTTTTGTTCAGCTAGTGACATGACAAGAGTACATTGGAAAAAATGAAATCACAAAAATATCAAACTGAAGGTCACTAATTACGTATTTAAATATGCCTGGAAAAGGAGAATATAAATGTTGTACATTTTATTTTTACCTACCTCTTTCACCTTTGGCTCCTTTCTGTCCTACAATTATACAGATATAATGATCATTTCGAAAAGTTTTGTTGATAAATGCATTTTCTTTGATTAAAACTTTATATCAAATTATATTTAAATGACAAGCTTCTGACTTGACTAAAAAGTTATCATCTACATGTATATTGCCAGAGTATTGTAGATAAATGAACAAGAATGACACCGACGTTCGACGATTCATATCATAATCCGCACTAGTAACCTCATTATGCAATGAACAAATCATAAAGACTAAAAAATGTTTTCCAAAACTGCAGACAATATTATACTATACAATGCATATGAGATCAAATAAGATAGTTCGGTGTGTAATGGAAGCTATAATGAATATAAAATGTCATAAGTATATGAAGTTGCAAGTTACTAGTTGAGATTTAAGATGCCTTAACGCACACCAAACAACAAATAAATTGAGAATACTGTTAAAGATTCAAACTGTTTTTAGTTATGCGCAGGCCCGGTCAGATTCACACACTCTATTGATTTGGATTTTACCGTACTCACTTAAAAGGGTCGTATAGTTTGTAAACTGTTAATTCGGCTTATATTACAATTTAAATAATTCACATAATAATGAAAATGAATATAGAAAGGACATCATATTATTATAAACTAATCAATCTACTGAACAATCTTGTTTTGAAAACGGAGATCATGTTTCTTTCATATCCGAATTCAATGTAACATAAGGATAACTCAAGTTTGTTAAGGATCAATATTGTTTGAAATCAATCAACATCTGTTTAACGGTGAAGCATTATATCATTGACCTATCTAAGGAGGCTCTTTATTTTATCAACAGTAACGTAAAGATATATATTTGTATTGGTTGATCACCCTACAAAATACTTAAGGTCAAACTTTATTTCATCAAACATGTCAAATGTATCTTTACTAACCTTAGCATGATTACAAATGTGTACGTTAGACAACTTAAAATTGAATACTAAATACCCTGATGAGTATTTAGTATTCTTTTTGTTTTTGTTTACCGTACACATTTGTAATCATGCTCAGTTTAGTAAAGACACATTTGACATGTTTGGTTAGAGAGTATGTCCTTAAGGCTCAAATATTGTTTACTGTTTTACCTACCGATATTTCCTTTGTCACCCTTATCTCCTTTTGGTCCTGAAATTATACAACTCATATGTGTAGGACGAATTATTTCATTATAATAAATTGCAAGTATAATGCGTTCGATTAAAATTAGTCTGCCTCCCAGCGTAGCCGAAATAAATTCTTCAAAAGCATCATTAAATCTGAATCTTTTTACTTCCTTTCAAGTTGACTTTTTCTACAAGTGCAATTTGAAATCTTACAAAATTCCTATACATGTGTTTTGTTTAAGGAAAATGTTCCTTACTTTCTGAAATCAAATAAATTTCAAATAATAACAAAATATGAGTACATACCAGTCATGCCCTTTGGTCCTGTTGGTCCTTTAGGGCCTAAAATACAAAACATATATCGTACCGTAATACATGTATTCGTATTAAGTATCTATAATAACGTTTAGTAATGAACGTGTGTCTCATTTCCTTAAGAGATTGAGCCAGAGTCATCTTATGGATTAGATCAAAAGTTACAGTATTGCCCAACTAGCAAAACGAGCTGTATGCAATAATAACTGAGTTCGTAGTACAATTCACAATACATAAATAAGATACTAACAGAAAAATTCTGTTAAAATAAGTTAATCTTAAACGGTAAAAAAATAAAAACAACCTTAACATTATTCAAAGAAATAGTTCACCGCAACGAAGATTACGCAGATCTCTATTCTTTCGTCTAACATGTTTAACGACCAAACAGTCCTTTAACATCCGTTTGGTGTTGTTTTATTGCTTAAATAATGATGATATTTGTGTTTAGAAGTTCTTCCATTTATCTTCCGGAATGAAAGGATTTATACTGAGACTCATGTTCGATTGATCGCACTAAAAACTATGGAGGAATGTATTCAGCCTCTAGAATACACCTTGATAATACACCTATAACTTGTTTTAGCCTGATACAACACAACACAAAATAATATCGTGGCTCTGATCAAACGGTTGTATAATGAACTCATTCTATATGAGACTGTCATTAAAGCGAGAGGGTTAGCGCTATCGAACCAGGTTTATTCCACCATTTTCTACATTTGAAAATGCCTGAACCAAGTCAGGAATATGACAGTTCTTGTTCATTTGTTTTGATGCGTTTTGTTATTTTTGCCATGTGATTATGGACTTTCCGAATTGATTTTCCTCTGTGTTCAGTATTGTTGTGAATTTACTTTTTTCTATATGCCATCATTACAACTCCTGCTGAGGACGATATTTGTTTCCTAACCTACATCGGACACGATAAGTTCCTAGTGTGTCGGTTAGCAAATGTGTGTTAATAATAAACTCATCGCAGACAATACATTGTACCATATTTATATAATTTTATGAGGTTAGAATAAGAAAAGGAAAAAAGGCAAAACTGTGAATTACTTTGATTAGTCAAACACTTTGTATCGCATTAAAGTTTAAGGTTATAAACTACATTTACATGTGTATACTGTTTACTTACCGGCATTTCCTTTTTCACCTGTAGGTCCTTTCTCTCCTAGCGATACAAAGATAGTATGGTTAAAACAAACAAAAAAATTTATAAACGTATTACCAAAAATGTGTATACACTTAAATTAAATCTTTACTGTCATACTCCTCCTGCTTCTAGATGTTTTTTTTATATATTTCAAATGATGAACGAACAATAAATAATATATGCAGCATTATACGATATACTGCTATATTATCTCATGAATATAGATAAGCACATTCATTTAATTAGATGGGATTTAAAATGGTAGTATGTGCCAAATTCTTTCAATCTTTTAGGATCGTGTTGAAACAGCTGAACTTCAGATCGAACTGTGCAATGTTAGTGTTAAGGTGACTTAAAGCGACGATTCGATACAATACGCCAATCACACTAAATGCAAATCACAAAAAACTACTGATCGTATTTTCTACATTTTGGCCAGATATTAATTAAGATAGATGTGATTTTGTTGAGCATAATTTTAGATTAAAACGAACATGATCGATCATTATGCATTAAGGTTTTAGTTTTTAGTACTACTGTTGATGGTCTACAAACTCATTACGTGTTACTCTAAATATATCGTAGTTGTACATTTACTTAGAACAAAAAGTACTAGATCTAATCATAAAGCAATGTTCGTAAACATTGGGTAAAAAACAGATACAGGCGTTTTGTCTATTAGCTAAAGACTAATCAATATCTAAAAACTTTAAAATCATGATTCAAATTATTTTTGAATGTAGCTTTTTTTCCTAAAATTGTCGTTAAGCGATGTGTGAACCTAGAAAATAATCTTGTATTTTTTTCCTAAAATTGTCGTTAAGCGATGTGTTAACCTAGAAAATAATCTTGTATTTTTTTCCTAAAATTGTCGTTAAGCGATGTGTGAACCTAGTAAATAATCTTGTGTTTTAATAAAGAACTTACCATCAGCCCCATCGCTGGCATCATTTCCTGCAAATTGAAATCAATATTTAAAAATATGTAAATAATATATACAACTTTTTGCTGTGAAATTATTATATTATATGATATTTCGGTTGCGTTTTTAAAAATACTTAAAGTATATGTATAAATCGGATAAGATATGATATCGACGATATATCTGAAAACCATTAGTGCACAAATTTATAAATTGATAGTTAAATACCATTTTAGTGCAAAAAGAGGAGCAAAATATACCAGAGGGACATTCAAACGCATATATAGAAAATAAACTGACAATGCCATGGCTAAAAATGAAATAAGCAAACAGACAAATGATAGTTCACATGACAAAAAAAAGCAAACTCAAGACTAAGCAACACGAACACAGCTACAAACTGGGGGTAATCTCAGGTGCCCGGGATGGTAATCAGATCCTGCTCCACATATGGCACCCGTTTTGGTTTCCTTGATCAAATATTCGACAAGGTTTTTACCGTGACAGATTGAAAATAGCAATAGTTGGAGACAATAGCTTATGATGAAATAGAAAAAATTAAAACAAATTTGTTGAAATTTCTTCCGGTTTGATTGTTTTTAAGCACCAACATTGCATAGAAATGACTAGCAATGGTCAATGTAAAAGTACTTATATCTATTCCGCGTTATGAGGATGAATACATCGAAAAGAGGAGTAATTGTCGACTAGGAGCATCCTATATTAATTTTTTAAACTTATATGGCAATTTTGTGGATGATATACATGATATAGTTTGTATAGTTTTGAGTAGACTTTAATCATCTTGATTATTATTCTCAAATTTTTATCATTCTTCAAAAATTCGAGTCATTTTCGGTTGATACTTTTGCTTACAAAATGCAGTTAATTACATTTTAATCATGTAATAGTATCAAAAAACCAACATCAATTATATCTGGTTTCTGAAACGTGATACCTTGACAAAAAACATGTTCACGGAAATAAGTAAAGAACATTACCAAATGGTCCTGGCATTCCTGAAAAAGAGAAAGCAGTAATTGATATGATTTATACAAATAAACTCATTATAATTCGCATTTCTATAAATATATTTAGTTTGCATTTCTATAAATATCTACAATCAATTTCTCGGAGACACTCCTTTTACGGTTAAATCTGTACCACTTATACTATGAAGTTTTGAAAAAAAACATTCTAGAATGGAACGTTTATAAGCACTACTATTTTTTTCAAAGTTCAAAATATAGGGCTGTGCGGCATATTTCAACATCTATGTGCCCTGAACTTCTACGAGTTAAATATTTACACTAAAATTAATTACTGCCCCAACCTAGAATTAAGGGCTCCCTTAGATTTCATTAATACTAAAATGCATATGCTTATTTACTGGAAAGATTCCTAAGTTATGTTTCTACGAAAGGAAACATATAGAGCATATCTGGGAACCATTACATACCGAATTGATAATAAATAGTATATTTCTCTCTAAAAGAGGCGTGGTTTGTGTAACAGTTGTATTTACACAGTGCAACGGAAAGATACCAGACATTTAATGGAAGTATGAATTGTTCAGAACAATTGCATGAAATCGGCATGTGTTTTGATGATTTACTTTAATACTTATGTCTGCAACTGTTAATAACAACTATCCTTTCACAAACATTGTTTTATGATTTTACAAATCGACAGCTGACATTGCCGATGTCTTTACATTGATTTACGACGACGCAGTATGGGTGCAAATGAGACAACTTTCCATACAATACCATGATTTAAAAATTAAACTGACAGCAAGGAAGGTTGCAGAGTAAGTGAATTAGAAATTCGGCTTTATAACAATTTGTTCTAGAAGCATTTGAAATGGAGATTTACTTTCAAAAATGCAATTAAGACTCATTAGTAACGCTCAAATGCTGTAGATTGTTTTACTTACCCTGAGCACCTAGTTCTCCCAGTTCTCCTTTCGGTCCTAAAAGTATATCGATAATATTGTAAGAACGAAATATCATGATTTTAAATACAGTTTTTAGAAACTAATTTCCTTTTAAATACAATTTACATGACATTTAATTGTGTACCTGAATGTTAATACCTGTTGACGAATTTATTTATATTTCCATACTGTGTGAAATCAATGCAACAATTTCCATTATTTCAACTGATCAGGCGAAGACATATTTTAATTAGCATTAAGGTCAGTATTTTTAAAGATGTGTGTGAAAAGGATGATTGCTGTTAAAATTATTATTGAATTCTTATCACCTATTAGTGTCACCAAACGCATATCACAAGAACTGGGTGTATGATACGGGACGAATAAATGGACATGTCATTGATAAGTTTATCCCAAAACTCCTGTCGATGGACTGGCCTGAAATGAACGAGCTTCTTAAACCCTGCCCAGTCAAGTGAAATAAATCGAGTAATATCTGCGTCATAAGACAACGTTCAAATGACTTTGATATATTTTTAAAAGGCATATTCATGATATTATTATCATTTTAAATTTTGACTTTAACAAAAAGTTTTGGTAATGTATAAACATTTAGTACCTATCTTTGACTGATGTACTTTTCTTAATTTTGAAGTTATTCATAAAATTTAAAATAATTGCAAAGAAAATATATACCGGCTTCTCCTCTTGTTCCTTGTGGTCCAGGTGAACCTAAAAGAGAGAAAATATATCATTCATTTATAATTGCTATTGCATAATGTTCAAACTTCTTAACGCAAAGATGATATTTGTTACCTATACTACTCAGAGAAAGTTTTGAAATCGTTTTGAAATAGTTAATGTTTTTACAACCGAAAATCAATTGACAAAGATTTATATCTGTTTTATGATTAAGTTATTTACCTCCAATTCAATACATTTGAAATGTAAGCTATATACTTATATTTGGAAAATAAAAAACAGGGAAAAAAACTGCTTGCATATGCGCAGCTACTGAATAAAAGCTTCATATGACTTTTACTGCAAATTGTTTCTTTATTATGATCTTGCAACAAACGAGGCAACATATCAGTATGCCTTTAACAAAATGTTAGTAAAATTAACTGATAAAATATCAAAGATGTCACGCTAAAAATGTTTGTCGACAAAAAACGACTCATCTATTACTCTCGAGTGAATAATGATTTAAAATGCATAATTATCAAAGTAAATGCTGTATACTGTATAAAATCTTACCCTGGTCCCCGTTTGATCCAATGACTCCTCTTGGTCCTAAAATAATGAAGATATACAGGTAAGTGCTATATATATATTTGAGAAACCATGTTCGATTGAACTTAAAATCAAATGTGTAATTACATTCTTCGCTTCTGCTTCTGACAAAGTTTTCATAGTGTTATTCACGTTATGACTCTAGGTAAAGAGAAAACAAGTGTTCCATTTAATATATGGATGTCAACATTCCTGAAATCAGGAAATCAATAAAAAAAAGTAGTAACATATTTTTTTTTTAATGTTTTATTCAGGTTTATTGTAATACCCAAATGTTTGTGATATACATATTAACCAATGCATATCGTTAACAAACAAACTATTCACCAGAGACCCAACGATGTAGACGTTTGCGTTAATATAACATTATACAGCCCTTTGAAATTAAACAAACCAATACCAAAACGCAAATCATTAAAATCATAACATAATATTAGATCAAGACAACAGTAGTATACTGTTGTTTGAAATTCACAAATCGATTAAGAAAAAAAACAAATCAAGGATACAAACTTACACTGAGGGAAACACTTCAAACATAAGATGAGAACTACGACACAACAGAAACACAACACTAAGATGTAACACACACAGAAACGAACTATAATATAACAATGACAATTTTCCTGACTTGGTACAGGACGTTTTAAGAAAGAAATGGTGCGTTGAACCTGGTTTTATGGCTATCCAAACCTCCCGCTTTAATGGTAATGTTAAATATAACATTAAAAGGACAGGACTACAATGCAAATAAATTGGCGCATAATAGTAAACGTTTTAAAGGATTAAACTGTCTAATTTAATTTGAATATTCCGTTGGTACCTTTTGTGTCTTTTAAAAAAATAAAGTAATAGACGAAAAGTAAATAATGATAAAGCAACACGTGAAAATTAAAGGCTCCTAAATTGGGATATAAGAACATTAAAATGTTTGAAAACGACACACCTGTCTTTTGCATTGGATTTTAATTAAGCAAATTATGATAACATCAAACTGTTCAAAGTTTTTGACACATCATATCAAAACAACGTAAAAAACATATGTTAGAAGCCAAAAACATCTCACAAAAATATTTTCTTTACATTCTTGAGTTATACCGCTAAAATTCTTATTTGATTTGAATATTAGGGAATACGTTGATATGATTGGTCGAGATGACATCCAGTAATTGATCTTGGCGTTGGCTGTTTTTCCATAGACGACGTTGACCGAACTTCTTTTCGTAACCAATGTGAACAAGATGGCGGCGATAATAACACCAACGTTGACAAAATTTATTCCCATTGCACGTTAATCAAAAAATTAAATCATACACATAAAAACATTCGTTTGAATCATAATAAGAGTTTTTGTAGTTAATTTTTTATCAGATAGCAAATTCCATTGAGCACATATTTTCCATTACCAACACATATATCTATGCTCCAGGCCTATTCAATGACACTATTTACGTGTGAAAATGTGTGATAGAGGATACGAGTAAGAAAAATATATTCCTTAAATCCAATTTTAAAGAATTATAAGGATTAAACGCCTTTTCAAAGGAATTGATTGGTGTATAAACTGGACTAATTCACTCACAAACATATCATATTTGTTTGTTAGGGAATTGGTCGAATTTATACACCAATAAATTCCTTTAGAAAGGCGTTTAATTCTATACTGAATATATGATAATGATATAAGGATAAGTTATATACCGCTATGTACGAAGACTGAAATTTTTTAGTCTTTGCCATTGACACTTTTAAAAGGTTTTCAAATAGTGATGGAGACTTTGGTAATATTCTCTATTCATTGATATATTTAAATCTCAATTTCCTAACAAAAAAAAGTCTCTACGTTTTTAAAATGTGTCCGCAATAATTCCAAATTATCAAAATACATTTATAAGAAAAGGATTGTTTTTATTTTTTTGTTCATATGATTTTTTTTTCTGATACGTTTTAAAATCTAATGTCATTCAAGATATACTTTGATGTTAAACAACGTTTAAATAAATTAACCAAATACATACCGACCGAGCCCTCAGTCGTTCCCGCTGTTCCCATTGGTCCTAAAAAAAAAATCGTAGTCTTCTTATTCACATACAGTTCAAACTTTATTAGGTAAAGTTGACCTTTGACGGATTTAAGTAGTATCTTTGCATCTAAAATGTTCTCGATGGCCGAGTGCTCTATGTAGTTACTACTGTAATCACTAGCCAGCTGTCAACACTGATGTTGTGAGTAAAAACCCCGCTCGTACGGCTGCATTCGACTCCTATCCTAATTGACTAGGATCGTCAGATTTCCTATCGAAGGTCGGTGTTTTTCTTCGTCAAATCCGGCTTCCTCCACTAATAAAAACTGGCCGCCACGATATGGCCTAAATGCTGAGCTAAAAAGTGGCGTTCATTCCCCAAAAATCAACATCAAATCTTTGCGTCTAGTTCTGATAACATAAGTGGCGTTTAATCCCCAAAAATCAAAATCAAATCTTTGCTTCTAGTTCCGATAACATAAGTGGCGTTAAATCCCCAAAAATCAAAATCAAATCTTTGTTTCTAGTTCCGATAACATAAGTGGGGTTTAATCCCCAAAAATCAAAATCAAATCTTTGCGTCTAATTTCGATAACATAAGTGGCGTTTTATCACCAAAAATCAAAATCAAATTTTTGCTTCTAGTTCCGATAACAAAAGTGGCGTTTTATAACCAAAAATCAAAATCAAATCTTTGCGTCTAGTTTCGATAACATAAGTGGCGCTTAATCACCAAAAAATCAAAATCAAATTGTTGCTTCTAGTTCCGATAACATAAGTGGCGTTTAATCCCCAAAAACCAAAATCAAATCTTTGCGTCTAGTTCCGATAACATAAGTGGCGTTTAATCCCCAAAAATCAAAATCAAATCTTTGCGTCTAGTTCCTATAACATAAGTGGCGTTTTATCACCAAAAAATCGAAATCAAATCTTTGCGTCTAGTTCCGATAACATAAGTGGCGTTTTATCACCAAAAAATCAAAATCAAATCTTTGCGTCTAATTTCGATAACATAAGTGGCGTTTTATCACCAAAAATCAAAATCAAATTTTTGCTTCTAGTTCCGATAACAAAAGTGGCGTTTTATAACCAAAAATCAAAATCAAATCTTTGCGTCTAGTTTCGATAACATAAGTGGCGCTTAATCACCAAAAAATCAAAATCAAATTGTTGCTTCTAGTTCCGATAACATAAGTGGCGTTTAATCCCCAAAAACCAAAATCAAATCTTTGCGTCTAGTTCCGATAACATAAGTGGCGTTTAATCCCCAAAAATCAAAATCAAATCTTTGCGTCTAGTTCCTATAACATAAGTGGCGTTTTATCACCAAAAAATCGAAATCAAATCTTTGCGTCTAGTTCCGATAACATAAGTGGCGTTTTATCACCAAAAAATCAAAATCAAATCTGTGCTTCTAGTTCCGATAACATAAGTGGCGTTTAATCACCAAAAATCAAAATCAAATCTTTGCGTCTAGTTCCGATAACATAAGTGGCGTTTTATCACCAAAAATCAAAATCAAATTTTTGCTTCTAGTTCCGATAACATAAGTGGCGTTTTATAACCAAAAATCAAAATCAAATCTTTGCGTCTAGTTTCGATAACATAAGTGGCGCTTAATCACCAAAAAATCAAAATCAAATTGTTGCTTCTAGTTCCGATAACATAAGTGGCGTTTAATCACCAAAAACCAAAATCAAATCTTTGCGTTCAGTTCCGATAACATAAGTGGCGTTTAATCCCCAAAAATCAAAATCAAATCTTTGCGTCTAGTTCCGATAACATAAGTGGCGTTTTATCACCAAAAAATCGAAATCAAATCTTTGCGTCTAGTTCCGATAACATAAGTGGCGTTTTATCACCAAAAAATCAAAATCAAATCTGTGCTTCTAGTTCCGATAACATAAGTGGCGTTTAATCACCAAAAAATCAAAATCAAATCTGTGCTTCTAGTTCCGATAACATAAGTGGCGTTTAATCACCAAAAATCAAAATCAAATCGTTGCGTCTAGTTCCGATAACTACCATTCGCAGAGAAAGTCTTAAATGCCTCACATTGAGATTATAATCTCTACCTTTTCAGTTTATACTAACCACTTTTGCTATGTATAATAGGACTTTGTTTTGTCTATGTTTCAGTTGCCAATTATTTGGCTCTGTTGAGATGATAACTGCACCATCATATGAACTAGGTTGAAAATAAACAGGATCCCCAACTTAAATCCCTTTAGTAAATAACCTAAGCTTAACAATTATAACTTATTTGTTGGCATTTAAGGGGGTTCGCGGGTCTAAATCATTTATATAGGATTTCTCTATATTTTTCTATAAATGAACTTTATCTTAAAGTCAATAGAAAAATAAAATAAAAAACAGGGGTCACCGTTCATTTGCGCTCACAATCTGCCTTCGAAAGAAGCATACAATTTTGTAAAAATGGCTTTTTTCTGTTGAAGTAATAGGAGAAATAAAGTTAATATCGAAATAAAAAAAGAAATTAATTACAGAAATCGCTCAAATTTTACAAAAAAATAGTTTAAGTACAACTTATATGGAAATTATATTAAAATATATAGGTCACCGACGAGTTGAAAAAGATATTTCAATTTTAAAGCCAACAAATGGCATTTTTTTCACCAAAGGGAGATAATTTGGAACTTTTTCAATGATGTATACATTTGAAAAGTCATCTTGGGCCAACACGAATTGATTGTTTTGAATGATTTTAATACCATATGATAAAGTAACAATTACAAAAGGTAACACATGAAATTTGTATGGAAAAACAAATGTTTAATTTTTTCAGAAATTTTTATACCCTCGAGCCTCCTTAAAGGAAACAAATACTTTCTTAATTTTTTTATTACAAATGTTTTTGAATAGACAAACGTGATTATTGGTGAAGATAACTGACCAATAACTATAATTAATATCTGTTCTATGCGGAAATAATTAACTTTCTTTGGTATACGATGTCGAAAAAGCGTTAGCATGACTCAATTTTCAAAAAAAGGAAAAGACAATTGACAAAACATTAACATTAACAATTGTAGAATATTTTTACATCTTAAAATGGGCTTCTGTGGATAGTTGTTTCATTGGCAATCATACCACATCTTCTTTTTTATATATTCATTTTATCCAAAAAATATAACTCTAAAATGGATGTTCGCTCCTCTTGTTTTGATTATTGGACAGACTTTCGAAATACTGTGGTGTTGTTGCCATATACAAAATTTGGTCCACAATACCCTACTTTTCTTTTCACAATTCTGTTTCCTATATTTGAAAATACCATCTTTAACAATCTTATAAAATCCTTTTATTATTTTTATTGTTTAAAAGAAAAGAGTAAAGAGGTTCTTGTTAAAAGTAAGGAAAATCTAGAGAGACTTATTTGCCGCCAAATATGCAATGACTAACGTTATCTTATATCAGTCTTTACAAAAGCTATGTTTTTTTCAAACAGAGTAGAGAACATCATTAACTCATGTGTAATTGATCACCTGATGAAATACTGTAGAAATGTGTATAGCATCTTGGTAATAGCCTGATATAGTTTTTTAAAAAATGTACTTTAATCCATTTCTTCATTTTGACCCTGCTACGAACGCGACATGATTTTATTTTGTCTTTACCCTATTATTATGTATTATGATGTATGTTAAACTTGCCATGTATATCACAGTAAGTGTACGCTAAAATTGGGTACGCTAATTGCGTGTTTTCCTTTCTATAGTATCATCATCACAAAAAACGAAAAAAGGCTAAATAGAGCACGACGTTAAAACGCATTGAAGAAACGAATTTTAAACTGGTATTTCACGAATGCAGAAGATTTAAAAATACTGTTTAATTGTTGTACAGTGTTTACTTACCTTGAGGTCCGGGTATTCCCTCATCACCTTTCGGACCTTAAATAATAAATAGTGTATGGTAAGTACGATTGATTTCTGTTGATGAATATATTTGAAATAATTTGTAATTTTAAACGTATAATGAGTTTCTAAGCTTCTCCTGTTGCAGGTTTATTTTTCATTGATGTATAGACAATAGAGAAAATAATATGTTTTTTTAATATCCTTTCTGCATTTACAAGAAACACCTATATACTTTCAATAGGTCTCCTCGACGGGTTATGTTGATAGAGGTTAGATAAAGTATGTGATTATAAGAAAGCCATATCGTATATACTTTATTTGTTTCTCAAGTAGAGTTTGTTTCTTGCGACGTTACATCATATAAATAACAGGTTTTATAAGCCCCCTTCCCAACAGTGACTGATGTCAATGAAGTATTATAATGCAACAACTTTTGTAACGTTGATTTTGATTGGATAACGTCACTGTTTTACATGGCATCGATTGACAATTGATGCTATGGGACGTACGCACAAGCGCAGACGGCATATGACATATTTTAATTACATGTTTTAACGTTGATTGTGTCAGTTTCATTAGCATGGAGATAACAATATTGTATTTTAAGCTCCGACGGCATCAAATGGGGATTTGATGATCACAAATACCCGTTTACTGTCTATGCTAACGCGTCGCCAGTACACTTAATGTGCGACCATCAAATCCCCAATTGATGCCGACGGAGCTTAAAATACAATACAGTTATCTCCTAAATGTTATTCAGATGGAGGTATTGATATAACCATGAGTGATATTGACGTCATCACTGACAGTTTATATATGAAGATTGCCATTGAACGTTTTGCAAATACAATAACCATGAATTTACTTCTAGGTATATAATAAATAACCAACTTATTCTAGGTTGATAAAAAAGGATTACATTGACGTTCAATGTTGGGGACTTAATCATGTATAATGACGGGCAATCGGTGGAAGATGAACGCTATAATACATCAATATTCATTGAAATAGATGAGCTTCAAGGTTCAGCGTTTAAAAGAACCAAGTCGATACACATTGATGTGCGAAGCAGTATTCTTGTATTCCATAAAGTTTGAAAATGTTGACGGTTAAAACCTAAAATGGCAATGGTTTATGTGTTGTTGTACGTACCTGTGTCTCCTTTGTCTCCCTGGGTTCCTATCGGTCCTAAAATTGTAAAGATATAATGTTAAGTAGAAACCAATTTAAAAGTCAATGCTTTTCGTTGCAACTGCAGTTGAAAACGGCTAAACGCATCAAATTGATAAATAGCACAGTGTACGTATACAAAGCATACCCCCTGAAAAAAACCCATATAATACGAAAAAAGTCAAACAGTTATAATTCAAGATCTAACTTGTATTCCGTTTTGAGTTTACACTTTTGAGTTTTGCAATGTAGCATCAATATATACTCACCAGGATCTCCGATTGCTCCCTTTGCGCCTTTTTCATCTACAATTACATATAGAATGGTTACTATGAGTTAATTATTCAATTAATGTGTTTAAGTCAAAGCATTCAATTTCTTTTAGCGCAGTTTCAATTGAATGCTTTGACTTAAACACATTAATTGAAACTGCGCTAAAAGAAAAAAAAACTGACGTTAAATCTTTTTATTTTTATCAAAAAAAAAGAAATCTAACCATTGAATGTATCTTGTCGAACTTGAAAAATAGATACAACAGATTTAGTGCAATAAATATTTTATTTTTTATTTCACAATGAGGATTAGTTGAGTAGAAATTTCACGACAAAAGAAATGATTTCATCTTCTTTTTTTATATTTAATTTCTTTTTTACCACATACCTGCAATTCGTCGTTGCAGAATTTAATACATCCTGGGTAATATTTTCAAAAATGTACAGCAAAACGTTGAGTTATATTAAAAAATTAACAAACAAAGGGAAACAAACAATAACGTGACGGTGTTTTACTTTTGAGGTACGAACATTGAAATTATCCATAGTTCTTTAGATCCTTAAACGGCCACTTGATACTACAGTCAAGAGCCTTTTCTTACACGATTTTATTGATAGACAGTTGCTGCTTATAAGAAAGGAAAATAACATTTGACGTTACAAACTCAGATTTAAAGAATAAAAAAGAAGCTTCAATAGATCGGGATGAACTATCTACAAATAATAGGCAGGAAGCCAGCAAACAATTTATTCTTTGTCTAGTGTCCAGTTATGTGGCACTACCACGGCATGCGCAGCAATACACAACATTTAAAAGCGGGGAAAAAAAAGAACTACGAATAAACTAGATTATTCAACGTATAAGTAAATTGTATTTGCAAATTGTTAAAGATTTCAGGGAGATAATCATAAGGCTGACACAAATCATACAGTCTCAATGATGTCGTGCAAATGTCGATATGTAAACAAAAGAATATGACATAAGTAAACAAAAAAAGAAAATATCTTACCTGCAAGAGCAGATATAACTGCTATGTAGACAGAGACAATCAGCAGTACATATGTCCAAAATAGAAGCTTCATTTTAGAGGTTAAGTTAAATACCTCTCTCTTAATATAATACGATAGATATATATATTTGTTCATAATAGCCTTTTATATATACATAGGTATACGTTTAACTCTTGAACTTAGATTGACACTTTTTTTATCAAGTGAAAAGTTTAACTGAATATCATTACCTTTTTTTTCAATTATAACTTTAACAATACTTGAATCTATTCATGAAAATTAATAATATTTGTGTGTGTAAAATATTTATGAATTCGTTCAATATATCTATTTATTCATTTGTTTGTTTATTTTGCTCCGAATTAAAAATAATGTGTGTTTATTCATTTATTTATTTATTTAATTAATTAATTACAAGTAATATCGTCTATTTAAATATATAAAGTTTGGTTCCGCTGCTTTATTGATCTTATAAATGATTTCAATTTTGGCCAAGATTTTTCAAAAGCAACTATTTTAAGGGGAGCTCCAACTAATTTAATGGTTTATCAGATAGTTTCCTTAAATAAATGGTTCAATCTAAATAATCAAGTTAAAAATTAGAAATAGATTTTTTACTATAATGGCTTGTATTTGGTTATGTTTATATTTAAAAGGAAAATATTTATAATATCCAAGTTTGCCCATATTGTCTAGGAATATAAATTTAATGTTTTTTTATGTATTAAAAGAGAGCTAATGAAGAATAGATTCTGTCTTTATCAACTTAATATGTGTATTTGTCAAGAGAAATTTGAGCAGCTATTTCACGTAATGTTAAAGATTTGGAAAAGCTAAATGTGTGTGTGTTTTTTTTTCTATTTCCAAATAGACTTAATCGTAAAAAAAAAAAAAATCTCATCAGGCACCCTGCTGAAGATCTTGAGCGTCTCACGCGCTTTTCGTCTTTAACTAACTTCAGAAGGTAATATACCAAATAAATTACCAAGCTGAAGAGCATCGAAGACCGTTATTCGGGAGATTTTGTTGAATACAGCCAAGGTGAACTACTACATGTATTGCACTCTGGTGACAATGGTTCTTTTGGATATACATCAGAACACACTAGAACATAGATAAAATAGAAGAATATTTTAAGCGTACAATTTGGATTTTATTGTGCGATCTAGTTTCTGAGAAGTTCTATGCTTTTACGATCCACAGTTGTAGTTATATCTTATTTCAGTACTAGCTCGGTGTATGAAAAAACAAAAACACATGTACATGTAGGATCATCCAGGATATATTGAGTTTTGATATGCAAGACATCTATGAGGAAAAGCTTTGTTTATGTATATCTCATAGATTTATTTTAAACTGTGTCTAGTGGTGTTGGCTATCTTGAATTGGGATTGGCTACAAATTCAAAATTTGTATCAGGCTATTTGTAGGGCAAGGTGAACTTATACATAGCAGGAACATAAAGTAAAATGTTATTGCTTTTCTTGAAACTTTTCACATGGCCCTAGACTTTTTGCAATTATTTAAGATAAAATTTTTCAAGTATGTTTGTTTGTTTAAGTCTAATAATACATTTAATTGTTGTTCAATAATTATAGATTTCTACGAGTGGGAAATACAAATTCAACACCATGATTATAGTATTTGTTTAATGATCAATTATGTAAAATTTATGATTTTTCTGAGAATAAACGAATCTTAATGAAACATGTAAATGAAAAGAGAAGCATATAGTTTTAACATCATCATGATCATGGTATACAAAAAGAGCAGTATTGCCCTTATGGAAACTTTGTATTTAGTTAATAAGTTTATAACGCAATTCAATTCTAGAATTCAGTTAAGCTTAGTGAGTATCGCCCTTTTACATAGATATTATCTTAACATCAATGACAGTTAGTACTTGGTACTATTAGGAAGGCCTGACATCATATAATTAGTACTTGGTACTATTAGGAAGGCCTGACATCATACATGTATTGCAATAAGCATTTTGTGTGTATTACATTATGATGCCTTTTATTCGCTGTCTGCTTGTATGATGATATGATACTAAAAATGGGAGTAATTGTGTATGATTCCAATGATAAAGACACAATATTTCAGTCACTTTCATTGAGGGATAGAGCTGTCATGTCAGTCACTGCTAGTAAATCGACCCCTTATTAGCTTATGAATCATTATCAGACTGTTAACTTATAGTTAATTCTTTTGTTACCTATTCTGACATCTATACTGGCTAAAGGAAAATGGGAGGATTAATATCTAATACAACAAGCACGTTTTACCTCGACGCTTGTTTACGCCTGTAAGTAAGGTGCATTTGACCTTCATTTATATGTTTTAAAGTTTAGGTTGACGTCCATTTTCATTGACTAAAACATGTTGTACACATTTATTAAAAGCTAGCTTTCGGATACAGGAATGCCTTGCAGTGTTGAAGACCAATTGGTGGCTTTCTTCTGTTTTCTGCCTTTTAGTCTGGTTGTCGTCTCTTTGACAAAATTTACATTTACATTCTCCATTTTCAAGAATGTTAGGTTCAAATGAAAATTAAAGCCTTGAATCTTCGTGAACAATTAATGTGTATCATTTATTGCTTCAATCGACTATACAAGACATCACATAATTTCGAACACTACCTTAAAGTACTTGATGATAAAGATGTAATAACAATGTCGCGGTTTATGAAAATAAACCCTTAAATGCCGATTGAAAATGGTAGATGGCAAAACATTCCCCGAGAACAGAGAAAGTGTCCGTTGTGAAGAGTTACTATAGGTGACGAATACCACTATGTAATGGAATGCAGCAGTCTCCTGACAGATAGAACACTACTTATTGACAAGAAATATCTTACGAACTGTATTTTTTTAAGATTTAACGCTGTTATGAACTAAAATCAGAAATCTTTACTTCGGTGCCAATTTATTAGAATTATAAATGGCAAGCTGGATTCTCTCTGATGTTAATCTGTCGGCTATACTGATCATACCATTGTAAAATAACTCACATTTAATGCTTCCTCAACAATTATGCAATGCAATGCAATGTACATTAATATGTTTTTTCTGTTTACCTTTGTTAAAAAAGACGGACGAAAGATACCAAAGGAACTTGTTCAACTTAGGTGATACCTGAATAAAATTATATACAATATCACCATGTACTTATAGTTTTAAAAGAGATTTATATATAGATAATGCAACATACGTTAATCATTATACCTAACAGTTCGTTTCATGTACATATAGATGAAGATGGTATTTTTTTAGTCTCAAAAGTCTATACCGAAGTTTTACATATTACAATTAACCGAACTCAATACAAAGAACCTGAAAAATAGACTTAGATAGAGATCTCAATCTAGTGATATACTTTGTTATGCTGGTTTTCTATAACTTGATTGTCACTGCCTGTCACCATGGTTACCAAACGCATTGAGATCCTGAAACAAATTGCAAATAACTTCTTTTACAAATAGAATTCAAAAAGATAACTTATAGATGTTAATTTCTGTCTCATCTAGTCTTTTGTGGAGAGATCGTATTGGCACTCATGTCACATCTTCCTATTTGTTTTGTGTATAAGTTTTGTAGTATTTGGTTGAGGCAACTAAAGTTAAGGTAACACGATACCGAATGGCATATCTCCCGATTTTCAAACTTTTTGGCACACGTGTTCTTTGAATCGAGTTACATTGGAATATGTAATAAAAAATGGGGGTCACCATTTTTGTTTTCTTGGTAATTTCATGAGAAAACGTCAATTTTGGCGACAAATTTACTTAGGTATATAGGGGAAATGCCTATTTTTCGGCTTACTTTTTTAGATTTTCCAATGGATGGCTATGTTCTGATATACGGAGAAAAACAAAAAACTAACATAATATCCAGGATTGCATACTGAATCCATACACGTATAGAAACTTATATGTCACCATCCTTGTTTTTTAGACAAATGGCTTCAAAGTTGATTGTTACCCTTAGAATTTGGCTGAAAATGTGTGACGTTATTGAATACAGAGTGTAACGTTATTCTTACTTAGAGAAATGGAAAATAAAATATGTGTCGGAATCTGAATGGTGTTTATTTTATTTACATTTCCCTTGTCGGGTGTCGTAAATTTCCTAGTAATGCAATATGAAATATTTCGTCCCGCTCATGGAAATTTCACTAAAATGAATTAACAATAATGTTGTCTGATTTTCACACCAAACGAGCATATTGTAATTCAGTGGTTGTGGTTTGTTTATGTGTAGTCTGTTTCCCGGCCGTTATTGAAATTCTTGGTTGACATTTGTATATTCCGAAGGCATACTGAATGTTTTACGGAGGGGGCCAACCTAGTTTATTGTTTTATATAAATAAGGCCGTTAGTTTTCTCGTTTGAATTGTTTTACATTGTCATTTTGGGGCCTTTTATAGCTGGCTATGCGGTATAGGCTTTTCTCATTATTAAAGGCCGTACGATAACCTATAGTTGTTAATTTCTGTGTCATTTAGGTCTCTTGTGGATTGTTGTCTCATTGGCAGTCATACATCATCTTCTTTTTTTTTTATATATACTTGAAACTTGCTGGTTGGTTCCACGTGAATCTTATAATAGACTAGTTCATGAATCACCGAAAGTAGGTACACGTTAAATTCACGTATTTTTTTTAAATAAGATTATTCAAATAATATCTTAATTCTAAAATTTAATTAAAATCAGGGTGGTGTCATCGCTTCATCCATGCAGAAAAAGAGAACTTAAAACAATTTGATCTAGTTAACAGTTCGGTTTTTGATAGTTGTTTAATATTCAGTGGCAAATAGTTCATGCATGTTCGGGACGATACAATACAATATTGAAAACAGTTGTTAATAAAAGACACATTTGATGCACCAGTCAAAAAAAGGTTGAACATTCTGTTAGTTGTGAAAATTATGAGTGAAAATTATGATTCTGATAAAATACACATTCTGAAAAATAAAATAATAAAACTCAAAGGATATTTCAGAACTCGATCATATTCTTAATTTGCTACATAAGTAAGTATAGCGTACACTGTGTGGTGTAAATGTGTCAGTTGGTTGCTCAGCAAGTAAGACAAACATTGCAAACTGTACGCAACATTTCACAAAATGTCTTTCATTTGTGGAAAATTATTTACAAAACAAATCTTGATATCATATATGTTTTCTTTATAAGTAAAACAAACTGCGAAATATAAAGGTTCCAGCTTGAAATTCCACATTTATGAGATAGAAGCCGGAGTCTGAAGTCCGCGTGCCTTTTATATTTTATCAAAATGCCTAATCAAGCAACCTGCCATGAACAAAAATAAAGAAAATCTAGAAGATATGCCCAGCTTTAATATATGTTGTAACACCATGTACATAATTTAAACCCGAAGCAAAAAGACTGTAGTGCCAAATAATTAGCCGTAAACACCCTATATACCAAGTGCGGGATTGACGGTTGAATGGACACAAGTGACACAATATGATGATACGTGCCTATTAGGATTTTGGTGACAAAACATCATACTTGAATATCTAGTTCATATAAAGAATTAGTTATTTGAAGATCTAAAATGAAGTAGCAATGTAAGCAAACTAACATTTCCGTAATTTTGTCTTTGGTGGAAAGTTGATAAATTGGCAATTTTCCCGCACCACCTAATTTCATTATGGTTTGAATTTTCTACCGAAGAATAAAAGTTTTAAGACTTAAACAAATATTTACTAGAGACTGAAATGTTAGTGTGATACTTATACTACAAATACTTTGATGTTTTGTTGTCGTTAAGTAGATATAGGAAGATGTTGTGTGAGTGCCTATGAGACAACTCTCCATTCAAATAACAGTTTAGAAAAGTAAACCGTCATAGGTCAATGTACGGTCTTCAACACTGAGTCTTGGCTCCAGATTGCTTTCTTATAAACTGCATATCCCATATCATCCATTTATCATTTTAACAGGCAACTGTTGTAAAAATAAAATGTTCCATATAATTGTTTGCTTTATCTATACTTGTACTTTTACTAGTCTCATGTTAACCCACTTCCATAATGAGCAAGCGGAAACGTAAATATTTCTTTTTGCGTAAATGTTCGTAAACTATTTTCTTTTAAATAGAAAAAATTAGAGGCAATGATTTGAATTTTAACAACTAAAGTTTCAAGTGACGGTGGTTAATTGTAGGATTGATTGCAGTTTGCTTTACGTCCAGTGACAAATAGATCATGCATGTAACATGTATGGGCGAGAACAAAATATCAATAAATATTTCTTTTAGGTTATGTAATAGAGGCGTTCCGGGATTATGGTTTAGTAAATTTGGAATGACACTGGAAAATGAGGGTAAATTGGATAGGGACAGATATTTTATCTTGCAACAGGCCACCTCAAAGAGTTTTTGGAACTGTTTTTGATTTTCAAAGAGCATAGTACTCTCTTTATTCGAGGAATCGGATTTAAAATCCCCATTCTGACCGGATGTGACTGCAAAGTTGATACACCCCGCACGCCAAATGGACGCCTCACTTTGGAAGCATTTTACTGTCGGTCGAACTGAGAAGACCAAGTGACATTTTCTATTCCTTTGTCACCTTTTAGGTGTTATTCGTAGAATAAAATCAAAATATAAAAAATATGTACAGTGTCAGAAAAATAAAATGTATTTGTCCTCACTACGGAACAAGACTCTTTCTGTCGTTTGAATAAAAAGTTAGTCAGTCGTTTGCTTGTAAATTTCGAAAGAAAAAATGTCACGGAACCAGTCCTGACTATAAACTTGCGTTTTTATACGCAAGTGGATACATGGAGCTGTCTTTAATCAGACTTTAACTAGCCCTGAATTGATTTTAATTTCTTTTTTGCCGAATCAAGTTCTCATGTATTTCTCAGTCTACGTTAACTTTCTCAAGCCTCATTCCGAATTTGATGTCTGTCCCGTGTAGATTTGTTCTATATGATTACAAAGTTAGCACTTTATATAATAAATGTTCGGATTCACTCTCTACAGACCAATGAATTGCAGAGACTGTTTATACTTGGAACACAGGGAAAGTTTTTCGGCAAAATATCAAAGTTAAACCACATCGTCCTAAGTTTCTATAGATAAGAATTCTACGTTCAAAAAAAAAATTCATGGGGATACGGCGTGCATCATGCATAAGTATTTATTGTAAAAATAAACCAAGAATAAAATAAAGTGACAAAACTCAAGTCCTTTATGCGTAAGAACATATATAGTTAAATCGTGCAGATGCTTAAATATTTAAGAAACAGAATATTTAAAAGTAAAGTAATACATTTTTAAAGGTTAACAATGAGCAGAAGAATTGCAGGAAAACGATAAAGCAATCTATGTCAAATAAGTTAACTGTTACGTATTGCATCAAAACTCTTGGCACTCTGCATCTAGAATGATGGTTGAATGGACACAAGTGACACAATATGATGATACGTGCCTATTAGGATTTTGGTGACAAAACATCATACTTGAATATCTAGTTCATATAAAGAATTAGTTATTTGAAGATCTAAAATGAAGTAGCAATGTAAGCAAACTAACATTTCCGTAATTTTGTCTTTGGTGGAAAGTTGATAAATTGGCAATTTTCCCGCACCACCTAATTTCATTATGGTTTGAATTTTCTACCGAAGAATAAAAGTTTTAAGACTTAAACAAATATTTACTAGAGACTGAAATGTTAGTGTGATACTTATACTACAAATACTTTGATGTTTTGTTGTCGTTAAGTAGATATAGGAAGATGTTGTGTGAGTGCCTATGAGACAACTCTCCATTCAAATAACAGTTTAGAAAAGTAAACCGTCATAGGTCAATGTACGGTCTTCAACACTGAGTCTTGGCTCCAGATTGCTTTCTTATAAACTGCATATCCCATATCATCCATTTATCATTTTAACAGGCAACTGTTGTAAAAATAAAATGTTCCATATAATTGTTTGCTTTATCTATACTTGTACTTTTACTAGTCTCATGTTAACCCACTTCCATAATGAGCAAGCGGAAACGTAAATATTTCTTTTTGCGTAAATGTTCGTAAACTATTTTCTTTTAAATAGAAAAAATTAGAGGCAATGATTTGAATTTTAACAACTAAAGTTTCAAGTGACGGTGGTTAATTGTAGGATTGATTGCAGTTTGCTTTACGTCCAGTGACAAATAGATCATGCATGTAACATGTATGGGCGAGAACAAAATATCAATAAATATTTCTGGTAGGTTATGTAATAGAGGCGTTCCGGGATTATGGTTTAGTAAATTTGGAATGACACTGGAAAATGAGGGTAAATTGGATAGGGACAGATATTTTATCTTGCAACAGGCCACCTCAAAGAGTTTTTGGAACTGTTTTTGATTTTCAAAGAGCATAGTACTCTCTTTATTCGAGGAATCGGATTTAAAATCCCCATTCTGACCGGATGTGACTGCAAAGTTGATACACCCCGCACGCCAAATGGACGCCTCACTTTGGAAGCATTTTACTGTCGGTCGAACTGAGAAGACCAAGTGACATTTTCTATTCCTTTGTCACCTTTTAGGTGTTATTCGTAGAATAAAATCAAAATATAAAAAATATGTACAGTGTCAGAAAAATAAAATGTATTTGTCCTCACTACGGAACAAGACTCTTTCTGTCGTTTGAATAAAAAGTTAGTCAGTCGTTTGCTTGTAAATTTCGAAAGAAAAAATGTCACGGAACCAGTCCTGACTATAAACTTGCGTTTTTATACGCAAGTGGATACATGGAGCTGTCTTTAATCAGACTTTAACTAGCCCTGAATTGATTTTAATTTCTTTTTTGCCGAATCAAGTTCTCATGTATTTCTCAGTCTACGTTAACTTTCTCAAGCCTCATTCCGAATTTGATGTCTGTCCCGTGTAGATTTGTTCTATATGATTACAAAGTTAGCACTTTATATAATAAATGTTCGGATTCACTCTCTACAGACCAATGAATTGCAGAGACTGTTTATACTTGGAACACAGGGAAAGTTTTTCGGCAAAATATCAAAGTTAAACCACATCGTCCTAAGTTTCTATAGATAAGAATTCTACGTTCAAAAACAAAATTCATGGGGATACGGCGTGCATCATGCATAAGTATTTATTGTAAAAATAAACCAAGAATAAAATAAAGTGACAAAACTCAAGTCCTTTATGCGTAAGAACATATATAGTTAAATCGTGCAGATGCTTAAATATTTAAGAAACAGAATATTTAAAAGTAAAGTAATACATTTTTAAAGGTTAACAATGAGCAGAAGAATTGCAGGAAAACGATAAAGCAATCTATGTCAAATAAGTTAACTGTTACGTATTGCATCAAAACTCTTGGCACTCTGCATCTAGAATGATGGTTGAATGGACACAAGTGACACAATATGATGATACGTGCCTATTAGGATTTTGGTGACAAAACATCATACTTGAATATCTAGTTCATATAAAGAATTAGTTATTTGAAGATCTAAAATGAAGTAGCAATGTAAGCAAACTAACATTTCCGTAATTTTGTCTTTGGTGGAAAGTTGATAAATTGGCAATTTTCCCGCACCACCTAATTTCATTATGGTTTGAATTTTCTACCGAAGAATAAAAGTTTTAAGACTTAAACAAATATTTACTAGAGACTGAAATGTTAGTGTGATACTTATACTACAAATACTTTGATGTTTTGTTGTCGTTAAGTAGATATAGGAAGATGTTGTGTGAGTGCCTATGAGACAACTCTCCATTCAAATAACAGTTTAGAAAAGTAAACCGTCATAGGTCAATGTACGGTCTTCAACACTGAGTCTTGGCTCCAGATTGCTTTCTTATAAACTGCATATCCCATATCATCCATTTATCATTTTAACAGGCAACTGTTGTAAAAATAAAATGTTCCATATAATTGTTTGCTTTATCTATACTTGTACTTTTACTAGTCTCATGTTAACCCACTTCCATAATGAGCAAGCGGAAACGTAAATATTTCTTTTTGCGTAAATGTTCGTAAACTATTTTCTTTTAAATAGAAAAAATTAGAGGCAATGATTTGAATTTTAACAACTAAAGTTTCAAGTGACGGTGGTTAATTGTAGGATTGATTGCAGTTTGCTTTACGTCCAGTGACAAATAGATCATGCATGTAACATGTATGGGCGAGAACAAAATATCAATAAATATTTCTGGTAGGTTATGTAATAGAGGCGTTCCGGGATTATGGTTTAGTAAATTTGGAATGACACTGGAAAATGAGGGTAAATTGGATAGGGACAGATATTTTATCTTGCAACAGGCCACCTCAAAGAGTTTTTGGAACTGTTTTTGATTTTCAAAGAGCATAGTACTCTCTTTATTCGAGGAATCGGATTTAAAATCCCCATTCTGACCGGATGTGACTGCAAAGTTGATACACCCCGCACGCCAAATGGACGCCTCACTTTGGAAGCATTTTACTGTCGGTCGAACTGAGAAGACCAAGTGACATTTTCTATTCCTTTGTCACCTTTTAGGTGTTATTCGTAGAATAAAATCAAAATATAAAAAATATGTACAGTGTCAGAAAAATAAAATGTATTTGTCCTCACTACGGAACAAGACTCTTTCTGTCGTTTGAATAAAAAGTTAGTCAGTCGTTTGCTTGTAAATTTCGAAAGAAAAAATGTCACGGAACCAGTCCTGACTATAAACTTGCGTTTTTATACGCAAGTGGATACATGGAGCTGTCTTTAATCAGACTTTAACTAGCCCTGAATTGATTTTAATTTCTTTTTTGCCGAATCAAGTTCTCATGTATTTCTCAGTCTACGTTAACTTTCTCAAGCCTCATTCCGAATTTGATGTCTGTCCCGTGTAGATTTGTTCTATATGATTACAAAGTTAGCACTTTATATAATAAATGTTCGGATTCACTCTCTACAGACCAATGAATTGCAGAGACTGTTTATACTTGGAACACAGGGAAAGTTTTTCGGCAAAATATCAAAGTTAAACCACATCGTCCTAAGTTTCTATAGATAAGAATTCTACGTTCAAAAAAAAAATTCATGGGGATACGGCGTGCATCATGCATAAGTATTTATTGTAAAAATAAACCAAGAATAAAATAAAGTGACAAAACTCAAGTCCTTTATGCGTAAGAACATATATAGTTAAATCGTGCAGATGCTTAAATATTTAAGAAACAGAATATTTAAAAGTAAAGTAATACATTTTTAAAGGTTAACAATGAGCAGAAGAATTGCAGGAAAACGATAAAGCAATCTATGTCAAATAAGTTAACTGTTACGTATTGCATCAAAACTCTTGGCACTCTGCATCTAGAAAAAGTTTTTGTTAAAAATGTCACATAGTTACCAAATTATTATTTTTATTATTTAAGATCACTTTGTAATTGCAGAACCTGCTGCATTGGCTTGTATACATGTTTGAACGTTATTCGATAACGCCAGGAACGATAACTCGTGGCGTAACGTCATTCGGTATCGTGTTACCTTAAGAGAACGGAACCCCTTTTTTGGACGTTCGGGACGAACGGACCAGAGTAACTCTTTATGTCCCTTTACTATGGTTCCAACACAGAATTCTGACTATTGTTTTGGTGCTACTTATCCCACTTGCACTGTCATTAAAACACACACAATTTTATTATAAAAATATTCAATCTTAATTTTGATTTGATTATGTTGGGCCTATAGTGATTATATGCATGCCTTAATTTCACAAGTAGTATCAAATTTGCCAAATTATTGAACATATACATTTCTGTAATATTTATAACTTATTTTTCAATTAAATAAAGCTAACAAACTTAAATTGATAATCACTTTCTTTTTATATGTCTTTTAACCTTCAATTTTGAACAAAACGATTTATTACATATACTTTACACGTATTTCTATCAAATAAGACATTATTTCAAAGCAGCTAGTAAATAAAATTCATTCGTACTTTAAATGTGCAATCAAATATATATGCAAGTCGTCAACTGGTCAAGTGGCTAGATGCACATATCGTTGGTCAACTAAACGACGGGTCCCTGCTAATTTTGTTGTCTTAAAACCTATAGACACATTAACGGAAATAAGGAATGAGTTAAGGGAAATAAATAAAAACAGAACGACTGAATTAAATCTAGTTTCCTAATCAAAATTATTAGAATGAGAAAAAAAATACCTAATTACAGCTTTTTTTACCATCGATCCTGAAATGTTTAATGTTATCAAACAGTTTTAGCATCTTTGACCTACTTTATCTTTTTATTCGGATACTTGTGGTTATCTTCTCCAAGTTCAACGGGGTCATTAGAATAATATAGAATAGAACCCAGATGGAACTAAGTAGTCGGGTTGCTATATCCAGACAACTCGGATGTTGAACCAGTTACCATGGTTTCGAACCAAAGAACCCGGATAGAACCAAGGTTCAGAACCAAACAACCCAGATGGAACCAAGATTTAGAACCAGAGTGCCCGGATAGAACCTTATTGCATTCGGAATTCTCATGACTTTTAATACCTTCAACGTATTTTCCAAAACATTTATTTTTTTAGTATATTTATATATAATTTATTTATTTCTTATTTTAATTTTTTTTACAAGTATTAATGATTTTATAAATAGACTAAACTAATTTCCGTTGCTTTATGGATCCTATATAATTGATTTTATTTATGTTCAAGATTTATGAAAGTAAACATTTTTAAGGTAATCTTCTTCTTATTTTATTACTTATCAGAAATTTTCCTCAACTAACCAGGTCAAATCTAAATAATTCATCAACAAATAAACCAGGGTCATTACTTTAGTCTAATGGTCATTATTGTAACTATGTTTTTATTTGGACATTCAAATAATCAACATAATTTTATGCAAGTCTGTACATATTGTCTATGATTATTCATTTAAGGGGGCTCGCGGGTCTAAATCGATTTTTTTCTTAATTGAGGATTTCGCTATATTTTTCTATAACAGAACTTTATCTTATACTTAATAGAAAATTTTTTTTTTTTAAAATGGGGTAACCGTTCATTTACGCTCACAATCTGGCTTCGAAAGAAGCATACATTTTTGAAAAAGTACTTTTTTTGTCTGTTGAACTAATAGGAGAAATAGAGGTAATATCGAAATGAAAAAAGAACTAAATTATAGAAATGGCTAAAATTTTACAATAGACTAGTTTAAGTACAGCTTATTTGAAAATAATAATAATTTTAATGGCATTTTTGCACCAACGGACGATAATGTCGAGCTTTTTCAATGATATATACATTTTAAAAGTCATCTCGGGCCAAACGAATTGATTGTGTAGAATGATTGTTGTACCATATGATAGAGTAACAACTAATTAAGTAATAGATAAAATTTGTAATGAAAAAAAAATGTATAATGATTCCTTATTTAAAAAGAATTACTGAAGAACAGATTCTGTCTGTTCACAACTTCAAACGTTTATTTGGCAAGGGAAGCAGCTGTTAAACGTAATGTTCAAGATTTTGAAAAGCTACGTTTTTGTGTGTATTTGTATGGATTTAAAAAAAAAACTGCATTGTGAATAAATTACCCATTATGAACCATGCTTATGATTTTGCGAGTCTCACGCACTTTTTGTCTTTAAAATAATCAAATCAAGATAGTGATAAGCCAAGTAAATTACCAAGCTGAAGAGCATTGAGGAACCATAATTCGGAAAGGTGTTGTCAAATTCAGTCAACTTGAACTACTATGGCACACTAGTGTAAGTGGATGTATACCTTGGGTGCACAGTGTGGATTTTATTGTGCGATCTAGTTTTTCAGAAGCTGTATGCTTCTGGTATGGCTTTATGCTCCACTATTGTAGAACAATCGTGGTATTAAAAATAACAAAAACTCATGTAGGATGATTCCAGATACATTATATTTATTTAATTATTTTATTTAGTTAGCTATACATTTTATATATCCTTTTATTTAATATATTCATTATATATATCAATTTCATTTATTTAGATAATTAATTAAATTCTCATTAATCCATCCAAAGAAAACTCAGGTGATAATGAATTATTATGTCTTCAAACTTTCGACCTCACTACAACTGTAGCCTATTGAAAATCTCAGGGAAAAAACCGACAACATTTTCTTAGGTCGTGAAAATTGAATAAAACAATAAATTAAAAGTGAACGAAACTTTTCACTGAGTAACCTTTGCATTTTCGTATTTTGTATTCTAATCATTCGCTCGATTTAAAAATTGATTGCTTCTATCTTATCCTTATTTGATGGAATATTTATTAGTGATCTTGTTTATTGAGAAGTGATGCATGGAGAACTGTATAACAGACTGTACGAACAAACCATCTTACAACTTATTTATAAGATTTCAAATTTGAACCTTACAATCTCATGACCGATCCTACACTAACATGCAGTTTAGAAAGAAATGTTTATTTTGCAAGATAACTAGAACAACCAATTAGGTTTCGGAACATGTGACCTATAGCCCGTTTTACAAAAGTGCAATAAGATCTAAATGAATAATGTTATATGAACTTCGTTTTGAAGAAACTCAAATACTGTAATCCAACCTATTCTCGCGGATATTATTTTTCACGTTTTGCCCTTTCTAGTTCATTCCGCGGCTGTTTATTTTCGTAAATGTCCTATTAACTTGATGTAGTTTAATAGAGAAAGCCCAAAGTTTAGCAGAAAAGAGATTTTTTCTCTATTCCCGAAAGTTACAAAAACTTAATATCTCGCGAAAATAGAAAATACGTTGGTTTACAGTATATTAAACATTCAATAACATTCTAATAATCAACTTCCTCATTGTGTGGCCTGGCAACAAAGTTCAATATACTATTCACGTCCATCCGTATCTTTCTAAAAACGGCTGTGGCAGATTTGAATGTATTTTGTCAACTACTTAAGGTTATGTAAGCATGGATTTCGGTTTCTCATTTAACAACTTTAACTTCGCCAGTTTGTATCATTTTATAAATTACAACAGACACGCTTCCTCCTTTGATAACCGATTAATCGGGTACACGTCCTGGATAGTGTACTTGAAACCTTTTTAATCTCAATTGTATTTTGATGTAAGAGTATTTGTTGTACGAACAGACACAAACGTTGTTAATTGCCAGTTAAACATTGCGAATGAAGCTTGAACCCGTAGAATACTTAAATAAAGTAGTAAATAGAAAAAAACTAAATGGTGAAATCCAAAGAGTTTATTTGACCACGAAGGATACAGCATTTTATACGGAATATATCATATATTGATGTCTTGGGTATATATTTAAACAATAAACTTGATATAAAAGACCACAAGGTCGTGTTTTTCTCTGGCTGTTTATGACGTTTTTACACTAAATCCATTGAATATTGGATGTATGCGGATTGATAGTTAAGTCTTAGATGCATGATTTTTTTATTAGTTGTTAGTGGCTTTGAACTACTGTTAGATAACTGAAAAGACGCTCATATCTGTTTATTGTGTCCGGCCACGTCTTCTTGTATCTTTGTCCATCTGATGAGTTAAGCCTGTTTCAACTGATTTTTATAGTTCGTTCAATGTTGTACTGTTATACCACTGTCAATGGTTAGTAAAGGGTCGGGATCTCGCTAACATGTTTAATCCCGACACATTATTTGTGTATGTACCTGTCCCAAGTCAGGCGCCTGTAATTCAGTGGTTGTCGTTTCTTTATGTGTTATATATTTTTTTTGCTATTTTTTTATATAAACTTTTCCATCGTCAACATCTCTCAGGGACGTAGCCATTTTGAAAAAAAACTTGTAGCAAATGACAAGTCGTGACGGTTTTAAAATCTGCTTTTCATCTTTCGACTTAAACCTCTCTCTTATCATTGCGAAGCAAACTGTACACTAAAACATGTACTATACACCAAAATTTAATTTGTTTATGAGTAACATGCAGCTTAATTTTGTTTATTCTATTTGAATACGCATAACGTTAAACGAATTCCAATGTACCAAAATGTTTTGAAATGTGTTTGCAAAAATCAAGGTACTGTTTACGTGTTATTAAGCCCCTTAATGCTATCTTATTTATTTAAATACTGGTAATAATTGAAATATCATTAAGCTGAAGTGAAATTCAGATTTGAATTAATTCACAAACAATACAAAATTATTGGTAACACATGTTGTTTTTATTTCAAATGTACATGTATTAACTTTTTATTTATTTGACTAAAACTTTATTTACAGTGTGTCCAAATCAAATGCTGGTGACAAGGCATAGACTGGATTGGTTACAAATGGGTTTTATACATAAATAAGGCAGTTAATTTTCGCGTTTGAATTGTTTTACATTGTCATTTTAGGGCCTTTTATAGCTGACCATGATGGTTGTACGGTCACCTATTGTTGTAAGTTTCTTGGATATTTTGCTTACTTATGGAGACATATATGTAGTTGTTTAAAACAGTAACAATATGAAAAAACAAAGTTGTTAAACTTCTGACATCGTGTACTTTAGAACTCTCTTCTGGACTCCACCTTGAAGCTGAATATATTTAATAGCTGTAGGCAACAATGGAAAAATTAATTACGGTGTTGATTTTATAATTTTACCAAATCGTGTTGTTAATTATCGTTGCATGTCATCTAGCAGATTTATTAAAAATTGTACAACGCACATGTTTGAATTATGTTTTTTCAGGTCATTTGGTTTCCTGTTTCACAAGTGGCCATTTATGACAAAACAAATTAAAATGCATGCAAAAATCCGACGTTATGCACTGTGTAGCAATTTTACCTGACCATATCGGAAAATAGGTATTAAGTCGGATCTTAACACGTTCTTGTAATTTTGTTAATACCAATTTTTGATATAAATATACGAAGAAATTTCGAAATGTTCAGGACTTAATTAAATCCGTATTTCGGTAGGATGGTGCAAGCATACGATTTTTATTGCGTCTTACACTTTGAGAAGCGAATAATCTTTAACTGCTTTATTCAAATATTGTGAAAAACGGTAATTTTGAGCTTTGAAAGTCAAGTGACTCGAGCATTTTCCTGAGGAAGTTTTAAAAAATTGCAAAGAAATATTTTTACAGTGGGTTAGTTTTCATTAGTCTTCACTATCTATAGATTAACAACTTTTGGTTATATTTTATAATTTAGAATCATCATTGAAGGTAGAGTACGATTGCACAGTTAATTAATTCTATTGATGAGCCATTTGTATGCAAGAGTGACATTCCGTTGTATTATGTGCCAATTCGGAAAAGTTATGCGAGTATTCTCTCTCCTTAACAGGTTAATTTTTTTTATAATTAAGTTTACGTTTCTAATATAATTTTGAATAATTACAATATATATCAATTCAATATATTTCAGTTTTTGTTATTGGTGCATCAAAAACATTGATGTACGAATACAATTTCATAAATTTGAAACGTTTAAAAAGATTACATACCAATATAAAGAACCGTTCATCATTTTTGAATAAGACTATGAATGAACATCTATTTATATATCTTCTCTTGATGATAGATTGATTGGCAAATGAACTAGTGATAACAAATTATAATGACAGTGAGGGACCGGCGAGCAATTTTTTATTGTAGCTTATTCAACCTTAAAACAAATTTCCACTATAAACGAATGTTACTTTATACAAATATAAGGACTTAGTTAGCTAAATCTACAAACTTTATTAGATATTATGAGTTTTTATTGCAATAGATTAGTATGCTACACATCAATAATTGATTTCAAGTGGGTGCAAATCAGTACTTTTCAGTCGTTTTGGCGCCACACCTTTTTCAGGAATGTAAATTTAAATCTTCACTTTTATGTAAAACTAACTATTATATTAAATAGCCGCGAAATAAACAAGAAAAAGCAAAACGCGAAATTAAATATCCCTGACAAAAGTTTTGTTTACAGAATCTGTTTTGCAGAATGAATTTTGTCTGTTTTTATTCTTTTAGATATTGATGAAAAAACAGTCTGTCGGTCTCATGTTCAAAATCCTTATTTGGATGCACTAGCGGTTTATCATTATAACACTTTCTTTCTAAACTGCATGTAATGATAAGATGGGAGCGATCCGTTTGTTAATCGAGTGAATTTTTCGGAGACAAAATACGAAAATGAAAAGGTTACTCAGTGGGCAGGTTAATAAACATCTTATTTTTTGTCTTATTACCTTTCCACGACCTTACAACAGGTTGTCGTTTTTTTTTTCAGGGTTTTTCAATAGGCCGCAGTTGTTTTGAGGTCGAAAGTTTGAAAACAGATTAATTTACCATTTTTAATTTTCTATCGCATGAATAAATGAAAATTTAAAAAATTATGTCAATAAATAAAATGAATAAATAATTGAATAAAAGATAATACAAATATTTTAATAGATGAAAGAAAATAAACATTTTTTTTTATTGATTTAAGCCTTCCAATTGATATTTTATAGTGTGTTTTTCTGTGTTGTGGTGTTTTAATATTGTTTCAGAAAAGGGAGAAGGTTTGGAACCATTAAAACGTTTAATCCCACTGCAAATGTTTGCATCTGTCATAAGTAAAGAATCTGATGTACAGTAGTTGTTCAAACGTGTTTCTCGTTTTGTATAGATTAGAACATTGGTTTTCCGGTTTGAATAGTTTTACATTACTGATGTTTTTGGGCATTTATAGCTTGCTGTTCGGTGTAAGCCAAGCCTCCGTATTGAAGGTCGTACCTTAACCTTTGAAGGTTTACTTTATAATTGTTAATTTAATGGAGAGTTGTCTTATCGGCACTCCTACCACACCGTTTCCTATATCTTAATAGATATAATTATAAGTTACATGCAGGTACTTCTTAGGAAGAAAGATAAGAAGTTAGCTATGACCTTTAACTCTACTTTCCGCTTTAAAGATGATGTTCTTTCACTAAATAATTCAAAATTTGGTAACTTTGTCGAACGCATCTATCCCATCAAACTAGAAATAAAAGATACAACAAATACAGTTATTTCGACCTCATATCTTGACTTATATTTAGAAATTGACAATGAGGGTCGATTGAAAACAAAACTTTACAACAAAAGAGATAATGTAATCTTTCCAATTGTGAATGTTCCATTTCTAAATAGCAACATTTCAGCAGCACCTGCATACGGTGTATATATCTACCAATTGAAACGATATTCTGGTGCTTGCATTTCCTATCATGATTTTCTTGATAGAGAGTTGTTGCTCACAAGGAAGCTATTAAATCAAGAGTTCCAAATAGTGAAGTTAAAATCATCTCTTCGTAAATTTTACGGACACCATCAAGAATTGGTTGACCGCTTTAGAATAACGTTTCACAAATGATATCGGATATGTTTCTTACGTCGTAACTACAACCCCCTTCCCTTTTATAAATGTGACCTACCGAACCAGACCGGATTTGTTATCTCATAAGCAACACGACGAGTACCACATCTGCCTACCCTTCCGGAGCACCTGGAATGACCTCTCATTTTTGGTGGGGATCGTGTTGTTTATTCTTTAGTTTTCTTTGTTGTGTCATGAGTATTATTGTTTAACTGTTTGCCCTTTCCATAAATTTTTTTTTAGCCATAGCGTTGTCGGTTTATTTTCGACTTATGGGTTTGACTGTCCATCTGCCTCTGGTATCTTTCGTCACTCTCTTAAGTAAAGGTTATTTGTATTCTAAGCAAAATGAACAAATTGAATAAATGATAACAAACACATCATAGAAATCAGGATTAAAATGTTATATTTACGCCAGACGATGCGCGTGTCGTCTAAAAAATACTCATCAGTGAAGCTCGATTTAACTAATGTTTAAAAGGTCAAATAGAGTACGAAGTTGAAGAGCATTGAGGACCAAAATCCATAAAAAGTTTTGCCAAATACAGCTAAGATAATATATTCCTGATGTAGAAAAGCCTTAGTTTTCTATAAACAAATCAGAGTTTTGTTAACAGTTAATTTATAATTATGAACATATTAATGATGACTAAATTCACACAGAAGTGCTGACTACTGGGCTGGTGATACCCTTGGGGAAATATATCTTCACCAGCAGCAGCATCGACACAGTGGTTGCAAATAAACTCGTCATAGATACTAGGATTTAAAATGTTATATTTGCGCCAGACACCTGTTTCGACTCAAAATACTCGTCATTGACGCTCGAATCAAAAATTTTTAAAAGGCCAAATAGGTACGAAATTGAAGAGCATTGAGAATCACAATTCCTAAAAATAAAATTCCAAATACAGCTACGGTAATCTTTTCCTATGGTAGAAAAGCCTTAGCTTTCTCAAAAAATTCAAAGTTGTGTAAACAGATAATTTATAATTAAGAACAGAGCAATGATAAATCAAGTCAACACAGAACTTCTCAATAACATCTATGATGAAAGGGCATCAAGTGGTATTTTTACACTAAGTAGTGGTTCAACAACAAGAGGGCATTCTTTGAAGTTAGTCAAGAACAGGAGTAGGCTAGATCTTAGAAAGTATTATTTCACCAACAGAGTAGTGGAAGTCTGGAACAGTTTTCCTGAGAAAATTGTAACTGCCAAAAACGTTAAACGAAGACTAGATAAATATTGGAAAGAACATCCTATGATTTACGACTACACAGTAGATTACAACTTCATGATCGGAGGTAGCACAGTAATCAACAGTGATAGTGACAATGAAATAGAGCCAAATATAGAGGAGCAAGCTGATCTCCTGCGTTTGGAAACACTTAGGTAGACTTAGGTAGGTAGAACTGCTGACTACTGGTCTGGTGAATACATAAATTACAAACACAAATAAATATTATCAATTTTCATGAATAAATGCAAACATTTATAAATAAATAGTTGAAAAAAAAAGAAATAATTTAAAACGATTATGATAATCATATGAATAAAAGCAAATATAAATAGATATCTAAAGAAATAAAAATATAACATTGCGGTACCCAAATTGCACCGAGTACCCAAATTCCACCTATTTAGCAAAACTCGCTGCAGAAATCTTACAAGATTTCCTAGCCACTAAACAGTTTGTATTTTTATGAGTTGATACTATGCACGTCCTTTAACATTGCTAAAAATATTTAGATATACACAAAACGTTCGCAGTAGTTATCAACAGATAAGGTATTTATTGAAAATGCAAAATGTACGGAAAAGTCGCCATGCGACGTCACCAAGACGTTATCTTTTTTTTAAATTAGCAAATACAATGTTACAAGTATCCATTTCTTAAAAAATGAAGAGTGAACATGGACTCATATCCAATTGTTCAAAAATATTTGAAGTGATAAAAAAAGGCGCTGTTAATCGACTTTTGACGATGCGAAAATAAGCCAATAATGCAATTTGGGTACTCCTCATTACATAATCATTGATAGTTTGGAGGTCAGTTCAGACCAATTTTTCTATGGTTCCATATGAATTCAAAATGAAACTGATGAAACCATATGATAAATAAGGATACTTCTTCAAAATAAACACATAATTAAACTTTTGTTTAAAGCATAAATAAATGTAGGTTAAAAAAATGTAAAAATAGGTGCAATTTGGGTACTGTCACGTTATAGATATTTAAATAAATAAATAAATGAATATATACATCAATACATAAAAACTTAAATGAATAAATAAGTAAATAGATAAATGAATAGCTAGATAAATGAATAAAAAATGATATATAAATGTACTAAATAAATAAATGAAATACGTTGAAATATAAAACGTCGTGATCTATCCGAAGGCAATGAGGTATCTGGACACTCTGGTTCAAAACTTTGGTTCTATTCGGGACTTTCTGTTCAGAACCCGGTTCGAAATCATAGTAACTGGGTTTGGTTATAACAACCCAACCTATTGGTTCTATCCGGGTTCTTTTCTAATGTTCCCGTTGAAGTTTGAGAAGATATCTACAAGAATACGAATTAAAAGAAAAAGAGGGTCAACGACGCTTAACTGGTTTTATTTCATTGTTCATTTCAGCATCGCCGAAAAAAGAAACTGTCAGGAAAATATGTTCTTATTTTAATCATTTTGACATTGGAAACTGGACAAAAATATAGAATCGCATATAATTACGTCAATCTAAACATACAACATATCAAAAATCCTATTCTTTTAAATCAGTCATTCCGACAGTTTAGTTTATTTTTGACTACTCACCTCTTATTTTCTGTCAATAATTTTAGAACTTTGAAAAGAACACTTCAAGTGGCCAACGATTTGTACATAAAGCCATTTGGCGACTTGCATATATGTTTAAGATATTGAAAATAATGTCAGATTTGCTAGACAATTTGTGCAGTATGTTAACAATCGTTCTGTTCAAAACAGATTGTTAAAAGACATGAAAAAAGAAAATGATGAACAATTTAGTTTGCCAGTTGAACTTAAACTGAAAACCTATAAAATGTTACAAAAAATGTATCTGCAGAATTAATTAAAGGTTGACACTCCGTGTGAAGGGGGTGCATTGTCATGGCTTTATTTTCGAAAAATCAAGAAATCAAAATTGTATATGGGTTGACGCCAGCGCTGGTTGAATATCATTAGTAGTCAGAACGTCTGTGTTGCCACTGTAGTAGAGAGGGCATAAAGTGTAACCCTGGTTCGTCTGTTCTATACATCCAAACAAATAGTTTCTGTCTACCTCAACCGAATGTTATAAAATTTATACACAATGCTTTTTATCACAAAACACAGATCACGTTTGATATTGGGTGGCATGACTTGGACTGTTCATGGAATAATAGAAATTTAAGAAGAGGTTGTATGAGTGTCAATGAGATACGTCTCTATCCAAGCCACAGTTTGTAAAGAGTAAACTATTATAATTTAAAAGTACGGCCCTAAATACGGAGTCCAAAAAGGAAAATAGTTAAATCTGTCGTTTTCGTTCTTAAACCAAATGATACTAAACGTATACACAATGCATGTTTTTAATCACAAAACTGTCTTAAATACATTAATCAGGCATCTGTATACGTATGTGGAAGTTGACTCAGCTGCCCATAGACACACATTTTTACTTCCTCCGAATTCTACTTCTAAAAGAAGTAATTTGTAAATATTTTTTTCAGGATCTCAATGCAATTTGCAACAGACAGTGTTATTCAAGTTACAAGTGCCCAGTATAACACAATATATCATTAGATTGAGCTCTCTGTCTTAGTATATTTTAAAGGTTCTTTGCATTGAGTTCAGTTTATTGTATGCGTATACCTTCTGTTTGGATTTTTAAGATTTAATAACCTAGCATCCATGTCTACATGTACATGAAATGATCTGTAAGGTAAAATGATTGAAACATTTTGCATCTGTCAGCACATAGTACTACTAAAGCAATACAAGATTTTCATTAATCGTCTTCTGAGATTAAAAGATTCTTACATTCTTTAAAATGGAAATGGAAATGCAGAAGGTGTCAAAGAGACATTCTCGAACAAGGAGCAGAAAACAGCCGAAGTTAGACCACCAATGTGTCTTCAACAAAGCGAGACAGTCTTTAAAACGGAGATGGGCGTCAGCTATCACCTAAATAAAATGCGTACTAGTTCAGTCAAAATGGACGTAAAACAAACTCCAAAACATATAAATAAGTTAAGATTTAAAACAAATAATACTAACAAAGGCCAGAGATTCCTGTCTTAGAACAAGCACAAACATGTGGCTGTTTTAAACGTCTCTTGCGAGAACTTAAACCTCCCCTACACCTCTAGCCAATGTACAATAATCAAACACACATCAATACGCACTATATAACTAAGTTTAAAGAAGTCCGTGTCCGATGTGACAAAAAGGTAACAGACGAAACTAAGCACAATGACAATGACACATAAATTAACAAGGACCAGACTTATAGCAGTTACTGACATGCCAGCTCCAGACCTTTATGAAATTGATTGAAAGTGTATGTCTTCAGTGTATGCAAATCAAATACAGTCCCTCCTTTAAAGGATTTAGTATCACATACCATCATAAAATCAACAACATAACCCGTCTGCTTATTGCAATACACGTATGATGTTTAGTTTAGTTTTTAAACATTTGTACTACCTACTTAAGAGTACCAAGTACACGTTTTCATTCATTCATGGCGTTAAATATTTATTCTTTATATTTCTTTTTTTTTTCTCTCGTAGAAATCTATAATCATGGAACAAAAAATTGAATTCACCAATGTGTAAGTAAAATAATATTTGATTATTTATCTAAATATAATTTTAATCAATCCATGAGAGTCTAGGCGCATGTGAAAAGTTTCTATTGTCATAATAAAGTGTTATTGTATGCTCCGAAATGTTTATAATTAGGTTCACCTTGCTAACAAAAATAGCCTGATACAAATTTTGATTTTGAAGCCAATCCAAATGCAAGATTTTTCAAATTTTTGTGCTGTTTTCACATTTCCTGACCGGTGTGAGACAAATATTTCTCCTCACTAGTGAAAAATCTTTTTGCGGCAAATGATTTGTTGAAATTCATAGTGACGTTAAATTTTCTAGTTTGCTTCTGAATTTTCTTATTGTGAAGTCATGAAAAAAAAGAGACCATGACGTCACATCAAAAGTGCACATCTTTCCTCAAATCTATCAATAGACGGTAGGGTAGGGGGCATAAAGTGTTACCTTAGTCCGTCCGTCCCAAACGTCCCATAAGATGTGTTCCGTTCTCCTAATTTTAGGTTGCCTTATGCAATCAAAGACTATTAAACTTATATAAAATAAAAAAGAAGATGAGTGCCAAATAGAACTCTCCAAAAGGGACCAAATGACAAAAAATAACAACTATAGGTCATCATACGGCTTTCAACAATGAGCAAAGTCCATACATAGTCAGCTATAAAAGAACCGAAATGAGAAAGTAAAACAATTCAAACGAGAATACTGACGGGCTAATTTAATAACAAAAAATAATATTTAACAGATAAACAAACGACAACCACTGAATCACAGGCTCCTGACTTCGGACAGGCACATACATACAAAATAAGGCGGGGTTAATCAAGTTAATTAAATACCAACCCTGTCCCTAACTTAGGACAATGCTTATTTCAGCAAAACATAAAATCAAATTTCAAATATAGTATTGTCACGTTTACCGTTCATGAGTTATCATGTCCTTTATAAACATAGAAAAATGCTGATGTTTTCGTTTCCGTTCACTCAAAGAAGTTTGTCTCAACCAAATGTTACAAACCTTATACGCAATGCTTCTAACCCAACAAAACCGAGCTTTAAAAAGTTCGATATTGTGTGGCGTCACGTTTACTGATGAGTTATAAGATGTAAGAATATGTGGTATGAGCATCAATGATACAAATGTCAACACGGATCCTTAAGATCGGAAAAAATGTTTCCGATCTCTAACTTGAGTTTGCCTCAACAAAATATTATTAAACTTATACACAGTGCTTACAATGTATAGTCACAAAACGGTCAAACTACGTGAATCCAGATCTGGCATCTATATGTGGAAGTTTACTCAAGGTTTTTTTTCACAAGCGGGGGAATTTGTGGCATATACACATATTCTATATTCATTTTGTCAACAGCTTGTTCACTTCCATTTCCTGGTCTGTGTACAAAAAAATGAACGAAAAACAAATATTTAACACATATTGCAGCACAAACAAGCAAGGAACTCGATTAAACTGTTTGAAAGAGTATGTTTTCGTCATATGAAAATCCAGGACAATTCTTCCCGTTAGGAGTTAGTAGATATAGGAAGATGTGGTGTGAGTGCCAATGAGACAACTCTCCATCCAAATAACAATTTAAAAATTAAACCATTATAGGTTAAAGTACAGCCTTCAACACGGAGCCTTGGCTCACACCGAACAACAAGCTATAAAGGGCCCCAAAATTACTAGTGTAAAACCATTCAAACGGGAAAACCAACGGTCTAATCTATATAAACAAAACGAGAAACGAGAAACACGTATGTATTACATAAACAAACGACAACTACTGTACATCAGATTCCTGACTTAGGATAGGTGCAAACATTTGCAGCGGGATTAAACGTTTTAATGGGCCCAAACCTTCTCCCTTTTTCCTGAAACAATAGCATAACATCACAACATAGAAAAACATACGTTTGTATCATGCCCATCACAAAATATATGAGAACATAACTTGGGTCTTTCTGTCAGGCAGCCAACAATATAAAGGATAGTTAAATACAAACACAATGGTTATTGCAATACATGGTATGATGTCAGGTTTTTAAACCTTTACTACCTACTTTAGAGTACCAAGTACATTGTACAAATTGTAATTAATTTATAGAAAATGTTGATGTAAAAAGACGAAAGAAGCTACCTTTTAAAATTGAATTGCGTTATTGATAATATCCAAATTTTAGATAAAACAACACTGCTCTATTTTTCTACCATGATGTAAAAACTACATGTTTCTGCTTTCGTTTAGACTTTCCATCGAGATACGTTTTCTACTTTATTCACAAACAAATATATTTCGACAAAATTGATCATTAATTGGTGATAAATTTGTATTCTTCATTTCGTTTCTCTCTCGAAAAAATGTATAATTGTTGAACAATCAATAGAATATATTAATCGATTAAAACATGTTAAAAGATGAAATCTGATTTGAAAAAAAAATCTGTTGAATAATTTCAATCAAAGCATGGGGTCAATAGGCATGTGGAAAGTTTCTAGAAACACAATACAGTTTTGATTTACGCTCCTACTTTGTACAGGAAATCAACTTTTTATATAAATATGAACGATAAATACATGCTAACTCTAATTCGATTCCAAACAAACAAATGAATGAATAAATGAATTAATAGATAAATATACACAAGCAAATTTTATGAATATTCATGAATAATTTCAAGTATTAATAAAGATGTAATTGAAAAAAAGATAATTATATTCAGTTAAACTTTTCACTTGATAAAAAAAAGTGTCAATCTAAGTTCAAGAGTTAAACTTCCAACTATGTATATAAAAGGCTATTATAAACAAATATATATTTATTGTTTTATATTCAGAGAGAGGTATAGAACTTAACCTTCAAAATGAAGCATTTATTCTGGTCATATGTACTGCTGATTTTATCTGTCTACATTGCAATGATAGTTGCAGCACCAGGTAAATTATTTTCTTTGTTGTGAAATCATTTCATATTTTTGTATACGAATCAAAATTTGCACAAACTGCACGACATCATTATGACTGTTTGATTTTGTGAAGCTTACTGATTATCTCCCTCAAATTGTTAATAATTTGCAAATATAATTTTCTAATACGACGAATAATCTAGTTTATAAGTACTATGTATTTGTTTTCGTTTTGAAATAGTGTTTATAGGTGTACATGGTTGTTGTAGTGCCACCATACTGGACAATAGTTCAAGTTTAAGACATTGAATAAATTGTTTGATACCTACCTGACTATCAAGTATAGAATTTTTTCTTCGATCTGTTGTACTTTTCTTTTGTTCTTAAAATTTAAGTTTGCAACGTTTAAAAACGTAGTCATCGAATGCTTTCTTGTTGAAAGCAGCAACTGTATATAATTGTAATCGTGTGAGCAAACGTTTCTGGCTATAGTGTCAACTTGCCCTTTCAGAATCTAAAAAAACATGGATAATTTTAATGTTCGTACCCTTAAATGTAAATAATGTTACGTTATCGGTTGTATTTTCCTTTTGCTAATATCATTATTAACCTAACATGACGTTTTGGTGTATATTTTTCGAAATATTACCCAGGATGCATTATGCACGTATGTTGTAAAATAGTTATTGAAAGTAAAAAAAGAAAGATTAAATCATATTCTTTTCGTAAAATTTTTGCTGAACTCATCCACATTGTGAAATGTAAATAAGATATAAGGCAGACTAAATCTGTTGTATCTCTTTTTCTTGTTCAATCTGATACATGTAATATTTACAGATATGTCCTTAAAGAAAAAAAACACAATTAAACGTCAATGTTTTCTTTATTTAGTCTCAATTGAACGCTTGACTTAAATACAAATAGTAGATATATTTATTAAATAAATAAGTCATAGTTATCATTCTATTTATATAACTGTAGATAAAGGCGACAAAGGAGAAACGGGACCTCCTGGTGAGTAGATATGCATCCCACATAACAAAACACAATAATGAAAACTTCAAACTTAACGGAAAACCAGTAAAATGTGTGACCAATCAAAGTTTATCTTCATTGTACTTTTTCTTTTGGTGAAGGGGTAACCTTTGTATACTGTGCTTTATATCAATTTGATACATCAAGATGTGTTAAACTGATGTTTAACACTTCTGTCTCTTGTGTCGTTGTTACAAACACAATCCGTTGTAAATAAAGAAAGTCGCTTTCACAAACATCTAAAACACCATCACATTAAATGAAATGTGTCGCAAGTCTGCAGCCTGCAGCCTTCAATTGTAGAAGAAATCTATTACATATATCCATTTTTTGTTTATTGATTTGTAAATACACATACATGAAAGACAGTTGTTTTAGTTTTGCCTGCATTGTTTAACATAGTGTTAAAATTATTTTTTTGAAGGCTTTGGTACCTTCACTCACATTACATCAACAGGATAGATTTATTTGACCACAAAAATCTAACATAAATCGCCAACCATAACAACAATTTATTTGCCTTCATCGGGAATGTTAAAGGCCTCTTCATTTAACGTCAATGCATTCCTTAGATTGTAGTTGCAACTGGATGCAATAACTTGAATACATTAATTAAAACAAGGTTGATACTAAACATTATATCTTTACAATTTTAGGACCGGAAGGACCCAAGGGAGTCCAAGGAGACATGGGTAAGTACAACAACATATATATTTGACATTTAATTTTGTAATCTTTAATATGTTCAAACTTCAATGAATAAGATAATACTGCGTGGCTCATCCATGCCCGTCGTCCTCGTTTACCTGTAACCTTTTAGCTCACTTTGCCCAATGAGGCGTATTTAAATGTATTATTGCGTACATCTTCGTACGTCCGTCGGTGTGTAATATTTGTTTCCTACATATCAGAGGTACATAAAGGGACACTAAATGTCAAACATGTTTCTTGCATCAATTTTTATATTGATTTGCCGTAATGAGGAATTATTTAGATATCGATAATAGGCACTGTTGCAAAGTATTTATCAATCCTTCCATTTGAATAGCATCACTTCATCGACATCAGTCAAAGTTGGGATGATTTATAAAGCCCGTTATACATATGATGTCAGGCCGCATTAAACACGCTTTCATTTGATATATACAATGAAGCGTACAAGATATCGTTTCATTTTAATAACACAAATTATCGAACCTCAACCAATATAATCCGTCGACTATTGAAATTATATTGTAAAAGCCATATTATATTCTCTACTAACATCATTGAAAAAATATAATAGACAGCAGGAGAAATTTAGAAATTAAGTATACGTTTTTATTTACACATTGTTTAAAATATATTCAACATAAATCAATCGTACCGACCATAATCATGATAATATATATTTTTAATTTAAGGTCCGACAGGTGGAACGGGACCAACAGGACCTCCAGGTAAGTAAAACAATAAAGAACATATAAACTGTATTTTTGTTTCTCCCACCTTCGTGTTATACCTGTTCAAAGTTTGTCCTTTCAATACGTTTAAACTTTTTCGTTTTACCATGTTAACTAGACTATAGAAGAAGGGAAACGCACATTTAGCGTACAAAACTGTACGCGTGATATATATGATGAGTTTAAGGAGTTAGACCTTGGTTCAGGGAATTAACTCTTTAAATCAGTTATTTTTTTGTAAAAGTCCAGTTTCATCAACGTATTTTAAGCATTTACCTGAAATAGATTGAAAATAATCTATGTAACACAGAAGCTTAGAATATATTTTTGAAAATGGTTGACAATTTATTAAAGTACAATTATATGAGTCTATTATCAAGATGCTGCATATGGTCTTCCAGTATAGTGCAGGATGTTCGCTACGTGGTTTCAAAGGAATCAGAAAAAAAAACATAACATGCATAAGGATCGGTGTGCTTTTGGTGAAAATAATATCTATTGGATATTTGGCGGGACAAGCGTCTCTCTAGAGTTTACCTACTTTAAACATTGGCTGATTTTCTCTTTTTAAAACAATGAAAACATAATAATAATTCTATAAGATTTTAAGAAATGTTTTTTTTTAAATCTACATGTATACGAAATAAAATTATGAAAAGAAAAGTAGGGTATAGTGGACACAACTTTGTATATAGAAAAGACTGATGAAACCAGTGAATTTCTAAAAATCTGTAAAAAAATCAACAACAAATGGAGCGAACATCATTTACATCCTTAATTTGATTGATAAATTGAAGACCATTATAAGATAAATTACCTATACTAATTATTTGTCAATTCTGTTTTTCTTCTTTTGGAACTAAAGTTATTCTACGTTTTTTGTGGCATTGTATTGTAAAGAATATTTTATCATCTCCGCGTAGGACAGATTTTTATTAGAATTATTGTTGAATTTTCTTCATTAATTATCCTGTCTGTCGTTTTCAAAAACATTTGTGACTAATATATAAATATAACGTAGTTTTAACTCTTAATGAAAAACAAAATACGTAGGTTGCGAATTTTGGATAGATACGAGTCAACAATCCACTAACTTTTTCGTACTGATTGTTCATGTTAAGACAAATATCTATAGGAATAAAATTGAGAATGGAAATGGGGAATGTGTCAAAGAGACAACAACCCGACCAAAATAAAAAAACACAACAGCAAAAGGTCACCAACAGGTCTTCAATGTAGCGAGAAATTCCCGCACCCAGAGGCGTCCTTCAGCTGGCCCCTAAACAAATATATACTAGTTCAGTGATAATGAACGCCATACTAATTTCCAAATTGTACACAAGAAACTAAAATTTAAATAATACAAGAAACCAAGTTGGTTGATCCTGTTAATTTGCAACTTCATATGATGCCTCTGAATTCATCCCATAACATCCATCAAACACAGGCAAAACAAAGTATTCTTATATAAATCACACAGTGGTTACAAAATGAAAATGTCGATATAACCATCTCGATGTGAGCCATTTAACATTGATTTAAGGATGTACTTATGTGAGGTTTTGAGATAAGTATCAAATGTTCGGACTCCTTGGGTTTTTCCATACGATACAAGGTAAAAAAAAATGCCCCATAACACCTATTTATCTTTAAACATAAGATGTAATAGCTCATAAAAGGTAATTCGACAAAATTTAAGCTGATTCTTGATTTTTTTTCAGTTCATTTGAGACCCAAATAATACCAATGCAAAAATAAGATAAAAGTCCGAGTCAGCCTTTTCCCGCCATATTTTGTGAATCAAATATCTCGAAAAGGAGCTCCATGATCTATCATTTTTTTAGCTTATTGTCATCCTTAACTATCAATGTCCGTGCTTGAACAATCAATTTTGAATTCTTGATTTATTTAATTTTACCTTAGATCACCTAAGCACATCTTTCAGACTTCATCTGAGTATGATAAATATCGGAACTACAAGCAAGTATAACACTTATATTTCTTCAAAGGTCAACTTCAAATAATACAGTTTAAACTAAATGCGAGTAAATTGACTACGATATGATATTGTTTTTTTTTCTCTCCTTCAGGAAGCGATGGAGCAGACGGACCGCCAGGCACGAAGGGTATGTATTTGATTCAGTCATTAAAACTTTCTTTGAGTTGAACATATATACTGGATGATATTTTAAAACGAATCAGTATGAGAAAAATAAATTGAACAAATTAACAATATCAGACAAAACCATGTTTTTAATATATACTTTGATCATGTTGATGATTTGGAACTATTTCTGAAACATTTTAAAAATGCAGATACTTTTTTGGTGTTAGGAAATTGTGATTTGAATATATCAAAGTAGGGGAAAATAAAACCAAATTCTCCATCACTAATAAAAAAGCCTTCAAAGTGTCTATGTCAAAGACTATAAAATTTAGTCTTCATACATAGTGGTATGCATTTATAGATAGACTTGTCTTTGTATCACATTTGTCATAATCATATATGTAGAGCGGTATAGAAAATTCAATCAACATTTTAGTAAGATGTTTTTGGCTTATAACATGTATTTTGTTATATGATTTGTCAGTCCATTTTCTAATAACTTTGAACAGTCAGTTGTTATCGTTAGCTATTTCATCGCCATTGAATGCAAGAGACAGTGGTGGCGTTCTTAGACAATTCAGTGTGCAGATTCCAATTCAGAAGTCTTTGTATTTGTTTAGGGTCCAGCTGAAGGAAGCCTCCGGGTGCGGGAATTTCTCGCTACATTGAAGACCTGTTGGTGACCTTCTGGTGTTGTTTTTTTCCTTGGTCGGGTTGTTGTCTCTTTGACATATTCCCAATTTTCATTCTCAATTTTATTTAATTGTCATTCGTTGCTTTCATATTTTTACATTTCAGCTATAACTTTTACATTAAAGATAGACAAAATATACCAACGGAATATTCAAACTGAAAACGCCATGGCAAAAAAAAACACACTAAAAGATAAATAACTATACACGGAACTGCACATAGAAAACTAGAACTTGAGAAACACGGTCCCAACAAAAAACCGGAGTGATTATATGTAGTCTGGGGGTGAAAAGATCCTGCCTAAAGTAGTTCAAATTGAATTACACTGTTAAACCGTTCGAATTATTTTACATTATGTAAAGTTTTTCATAATTTGCGTTTTTGTATGTGTTTGTTACATTTGAAAAGGCCATGTATTAAAAATATAATAATGCCTACATCTACGAACTTTGGTCTCTTGTGAATAGTCATTTTGTGTTTAACCTAAATTCATAAAACTGAGAATGGAAAAGGGGAATGTGTCAAAGAGACAACAACCCGACCGTAGAAAAAAAAACCAGCAGAATGTCATGTTCTTATATATGTTTATTACAGACATATGAATACAACACAATGAACCTTAATTGAATATTAAATTACGAAAATAAAATACTTTATTTTCGTACTTTAATACTAATTAAGGTTCATGGTGTGGTATCCATATGTCTGTAATATACATATATAAGAACATGAATTTATACTTTATTTTGTAATTGCTTTACCGATATCAGGATTATAAACATCTATATGATCAATTTAACCCTTTTTCTTTTACCTATAGAACACGATAAACATCTTCTTTCACGCAGGAGCTAAGATTGTATATATACATTTGAATTCAATTTCAATCGAACCGTTTTTTCCTAAATATGTTAAGCACTTACCTGTATATCTACATTATTTTAGGAGCCCGAGGAAGTAAGGGAGACAGAGGAGGAACAGGTAAGATACACAGTATATAATCTCTAAACTGTATTCATTATTCCCTTAAAATAAATATTAATTCGAGCGTCATGGAAAAAAGGAAGAGTCAATTGTTTTCAAAACACATTTTTAGTGTGAGATCTTCGATCTTTGATCAGATTATTTTACTAACATTTGTTAAAAGACATACTGGTGTCCTGCCACGTGCGAACAAAGATCCTAATAATGAAACAATTAGAGTCATATGATGCCTTAAGCCAGAAGCTACACATTTTCAGCAGTTTCTTTTGGAGTTATCGACCGAACATAACTATATAGCTGAACTAAAAAGTAAAATCATAAAAAACTACAGAACTCCGAGGAAAATTAAAACGGAAAGTCCCTAATCAAAGGGCAATTTTCAATTGATAAAACACACCAAACGAATGAAATACAATTGTCATATTTTTAACTTGGTATAGTTATTGTCAAATGTAGAAAATCGTGGATTGACCCTGGTTTTATAGCGCGAAACACTATGTAAATAACTTAAACATCAAACAGAAATATATCTTTGTCAATGGATATTCGGTTGTAAGCACATTAACTTTTTTCAAAACTATTTCAAATCTTGCTCTGAGTAGTAAAGGTAACACAAGTGATCTATACATGAAAAAGTTTGCACTTTATAATATACCATGTGTAATGGTATGATATAATTTATCTCTTTCAGGTTCAGCTGGACTACAAGGACCAAGAGGATCCACCGGTATGTATTTTTGCAATGATTAATACTATTTATTTTTCAAAATTTAAAAAATATATATCAGTCAAACATATATACTGAATGTTTATACATTTCAAAAAATATGTGTACAAGTTAAAAGTGAAACATACGTTGCCTTTTACGCATATATCTGAGTGATTTTTAACAATGTCTGATGATGCAGAGGCTTGTTTTGTAAGGCAGTTGTTGTTTTGATGTCCCACAGTATGGAAATAGAAATAAATTCGTTGACAGTGATAAACATTCCGGAACAACATTAAATTCCTTACTTCTTTTAGCTAAAAGTGAGATAGTATAGTTTAAATTAAATGAGTTTCTTAAATATTTATATAAAAGTATGATGTTTCGTTCTTACCATATCATCGATATAATTTCAGGACTAAAAGGAGAAAAGGGAGGAAAAGGTGTTCAGGGTAAGTAAAACAATCTACAATATTTGAGCACTACTAATGAGTCTTTGTTACATTTTGAAACAATCTACAATACATGTATTTGAGCATTACTAATGCGTCTATTTTACATTTTGAAAATTCATCTTCATTGAAAATTTACATAGTAAAGATTGTTATAAAAGTCGAATATTCAGTGTTGTCTCATTGCATTAATATCACATCGTCGAATATCGCTGTAAAGACATCGGCATTGTCAACTGTCAATTTGTAACTGCATGGATTCATTGTAAATAGTATCTGAAGGCACCATTCTTATTAACTGTTTCATACTTAATTAATAAAGCAAACCATCAAAACGCAAGAAGATAACATATAGCTGTTTTTTGGCGGGGTGTAAACTTTTGCAATCATGTTGATTTAATAAGGTATATACACTATTTTGCCGGGGTCAAAACTTTTAATAATACCTATGTATGTCCACTTTTAAATGGAGGGATATATTTTTGCGATTTTGTTCTATCCTCGAAAATACGCGAAAGTTACCCGCTATACGTAGCCATATAATCGTTGTGAATAATTCAAACATTTGTGTTTCTGGTATCTATGATCAGTTTATTTGTTCTAATCAAATCAATAACTGACCTTTTTTTTGCAGGAACGCCAGGACAATTTGGTAAGGTTCTTAACTTATTTAAGTTTATCAAATAATTTATCACGTTGAAAAACTAGATATGAATTATTTTGATATGCAGATAGTAAAATAAGCTTAATGATTTTCTTGAGTATAAATGTATCCCATGGTTGAAGTAGAAAATAGGGACATACTATTTACAAGTTATATACCTCCACAACGTGCATTGAAATTCGTTGTTGCCGATGAAACACGTTTTAAATGTTAATATTCATTTTATCAGCAAAAGTCTCATCTGAAAATGGCACGCATTCCTTTAGAATTATAAATAAACGGCATTTGAGATTATAATCAAGATAATAAAAGTCTACTCGAAACTGTACAAACTCTTTTCACTGCACAACTATCAGTTCACTGAAAATAAAATATATAGTATGCTTCTTAATCTAGTTGATTATTTCCCCCTTTTTTGATGTGCTGTTAATTCAGAAATTTAGTTTAGTTTAGTTCTTACAAAATTTTCTAAATGCAAATTACATTAATGCGATTACAAATGTGAAATAAGTACATTTACATTGAGCTTTCCTTATCTTATCTATGCATTATCGTTGGTTAAAATAACTCAAATTAGAAAAAAAACCCACACAATTGAATTATTTTTCTACTTTATTACGGATTATTGTCTCAAACTGTTGCTATTTAAAATCTGTAACGAAACAAAACATTGTTGAATAACTAAGTAAGGAAAACAAACGCAGTTTGGCATTTAAATTGGTATCAAATTATCAATTTGTAACTTCGTGTACTCATGGAATTCAAAGTAATTGTCAATATCATCTCGTAACCGGTTACTTCATATGCTTTTAATATGCAAACACAATCGAATTATTCTCACTCGATACATTCACAGCTAATAGTTTTGTATGATATTAAAATAAATTTAAGCATACATTTCCTCTTACAGGAAGAGATGGCAGGGATGGACGTGCTGGTAAGTTCTTTATCCCAATACAAGACTATTGCAGGGTTGACATCGCTGAACGACAATTTTAGAAAAATACATCTACATTCAAATATAATGTAAATCTTGATTTTGAAATTTTGCTATAATGATAGTCTTAGAATGAAAGGGAAAATGCCTGTATATGTTGTTAACCTTAGTTTAAGTTATATTGCTTTGTGATTAGTCTTGTACTAATTGTTTTTGGTAATGTATGGGTACGCTATAATGAAAGTAACACGTAAAAATTTCGTAGACGATCAGCAGTGGTATTTACAACTTAAAGCTTATTACATTCGGATCGATCATAGAACGTTTTTTTCTGAAATTATACTCAACAAAGTTACATTTTTCTGTGCTTATCAATATTAAGGCATGACCAAACTAGTAGTGTGTAGCATGTTGCTTTTTATATCATTTATTGTTCGTTCATCCATTTGACCATATAGAAAAGAATATAGAAAGAATATATGAAAGTAAAGATTTTATTTTGTTTAAACAAATTGCTTGTAATTCATTTACAAAGTTAAAAAGAAATTATTTGTATTAACCATAATATCTTTTTATTGCTAGGACGGGACGGAGATAAGGGTGAACAAGGAAATAATGGTAAGTTAAACAGTATAAACATTTTACTGTAGTTTATAATTTTAAACTTATATGCGATTCAAATTCCTACTGTTTTTTCCCTTTTTCCTTTTTTTTCCTTCTAACTTCATAGATGAGTTTTGTATCATCTGCAATGATATATATAAAAAAAAGATCTAGTATGATTGCCAATGAGACAAATGTCCACAAGAGACCAACATGACACAGACATTATCAACTTAATGTCACCGTACGGTCTTCAACAATGAGCAAAGTCCATACCACATTGTCAGCTATAAAATCCCCGATAAGACAATGTTAAACAATTCAAACGAGAAAACTAACGGCCTTATTTATATAAAAATAAATGAACGAAAAATATGTAACACAAAAACAAACGACAACCACTGAATTACAGGCTCCTAACTTGGGACAGGCACATACATAAATAATGTGGCGGGGTTAAACATGTTAGCGGGATCAACCCCCTAACCTGGGAATGTGGTTGAACAGTACAACATAAGAACGAACTATTTAAATCAGTTGAAAAAGGCTTAAATTATCAGATGGACACAAATACAAGTAGACGTGGCCGGGTACTTATACATCCCGACACAAAAAGACAAAATGAACAGCTTAAGAGTACTCGCAGTTATCTGACAGCTAGCTATAGTTCAAAGCCACTAACAACTAATAAAAATATCATGCATCTAAGACTATACTAAATAAGTTTGTTATAGAATAGACATTTGCTCTACGACACACTAGTAACTTGTGGCATTCGTAGTAGTGTCAAATTCATTTGCAGTAGGAGTTGTAATTAAGGTATATATGATGAGCTAATTATGCAATCATTTTGTCAGAGTCAATATATTATCTTATCTTGTGTTGTAACACACTAAACAAAAACACAACAATAAGGTGTATTATCCAGCCGTTTTCCTGAAGCTTCACACATTCATCCACAGTTTTTGGTACATGCAATCCAACACGAGTGTATATCTTTACATTCCAGTCGATACTTTGAAGAATTAGAAAGATAAATATTATCATGATGTAAACAATTAAACAACATCAAACAGATGTAAAACGACTGTTAAGTCGTTACACATATTATACGAAAGAATAAGGATCTACAAAATTTGCGTTTTGGAGAGCTATTTGTTTGTGTAATATTCAGGATTTTAATTCTTTCGATGTTTCAGATTCACTTATTTTTAAAGCAGTTTTATATAGATTGCGATTTGTTTATTGTGAATAATGTGGGTATGGGGCTAGCATTGCATCTAACTAATTTTTCTAGTTGGGCTACACTATATATTTTGATTACATTCATATCATACCTTTTTCTAAATCAATCTCTCATGACATATGATATACAAGTTCATTACTAAACCTTATTATAACAAATCTGCAGATGTTAATATAAATTACAGATAGGGAGACTAAAATCTCAAAGGAAGTAATTTAAAAGTGTTTCTTAGCACTACAACTTATTTAGGAATGTACAAATAATAGGCATATCCATCAAAAGTCGTCTTTACTTATTTATTAAATGCAAATACAAAATTTATGGTAAGATATATGTTTGTCTTCTAGGCCCGATAGGACTAACCGGACCAACGGGAATGACTGGTATGTATTCATAGTTGTAATAATTGAAAGTTTACTTGATTTTTGAAATTCAGGAAAAAATATAAAAGAAAATAGTATATACATATTTATTGCTAATAAATTTTGTAAAAAATTGCACTTGCAGAAAGAAGCAAGTGGAAAGTAACAAATTAAATATATTTCGGCTATAAGCAGACAAGTTTAATCGAATGCTTTTTACTGGAAACTTATACCAATGAGATAATTTGTCCTAAACAAATGATCTATATAATTTCAGGACCAAGAGGAGACATGGGAGACCAAGGAGATACCGGTAAGTAAAACAATACACAATATTTGAGTCTCATTGTTAAGTATTTAGTAATCAAAATGCACGTGTTGCGTACATATATGCAATCATGATGGGTTTGAAAAGATACCTTTAATTAGAGAGTCTGTTTTGCAGTATTTATAGGGTGGTCAGCCGATATGAATATATCTTCACATTCAACTGATAAATAAGTGACCGTTTTTGGATGAAACCATTACTATAAATGAATATATAAACTAAACTAGATGTGTATTGGTTTAAAACATTATCTATCTTTTAAAAACTTGAGTTACAAATGTGCCCTTACATTACATTAAACTCCTATATCAAAAATAGCATCTTAATGATCTACGTTTCAGAAACCAGTTCGTCAGGTAGATTGATTAGTTTGTGTTGAATGAATTATGATGTCCTTTATATATTATTTTCCACTTATAATTATTCAAATTTTAGTAATAGCTAATTAAGTAAACAGTAATATATCGGAATTTGATGAGACTGTCATTAAAGTGAGAGGGTTAGCGCTATAGAAGCAGGTTAAATCCACCATTTTCTACATTTGAAAAATGCCTGTACCAAGTCAGGAATATGACAGTTCTGGTCCATTTGTTTTTGATGCGTTTTGTTATTTGATTTTGTCATGTGATTATGGACTTTCCTAATTGATTTTCCTCTGCGTTCAGTATTTTTGTAATTTTACTTTTTACAAACCCAATTTCCTTAAGTTTATTACTGTAATTACTGTAAATTTCCAAATTAATTAAATGTTCGTAGTGGGACGAATCTGTAAACTTGGATCCCTATTCAGATTTGAACTGGGTTCCTTTGTTATAATCAATAATAATCAAACAAGGCATACGTAACTCGACTACACGAATTAAAATCACAATGTTAGCATTACTCTCAGCAGTTAACATAATTAAATAATGGAGCTTGACTACAAACAGTTTGAATCATTAACAGTGTCATCAAATGCTGTTGGCTGATTTCATTTTTTAATTTGTACCGCGGAAGATGGGTCTTGTTGAAATGTTCAGCTCAATGCAGTTTAGGATTGATATATGAATCACTTTGTTTATTTGTAGTTTTGTTTATATCAAGATATGCGCAGCCATCTGAAATTTTAACTAGAAAATTGTAACTTCATATATTTATGGTATTCTATATTTATTGCATCATTGTTTTGTATACCAAACTATCTTAATTGATCAAATTGTATACTCTTACTGCTACGGCAAATATAGAAAATTCTCAATACTCTGGCAAGACAGCTCTGAAATTAATAAACAAAGCGGAAGTAAGTACATTTAATATAAGTTCGAATTAAATTTCAATCAAACCAAATGCATACATCAGCTAAACGTTTTGTACTGATCATTATATCTGTATCATTTTAGGACCAAATGGAGACAAGGGCGAAATGGGTAAGTAAAAAAAGTTTAGCATTTCAACTATACATGTATAGCTATCTCAAAACTCCAACTTACGTGATTTTGGATTTTCCGTTTTGAATTAATTGTAATGTAAGGTATTTTTTATGATTTTACTGACTCCAATGTGTTTTTGTCATATCTCTTGTGGTTTTATCAGACCTAGTCAAGAATCTCATCACACTCCCCTTTTATTCTCTAGGAAAAAGAACTGAACTTGAGTACATCATTTAGAATTCCAATGAAGTAAAAAGGAAACAGTTGGCTTTTAACCTCGTAGTATACTACTTATATGTATAGACATCGTTAAGATCAATTGATCGCCTGCTGCTTCATATAATTAGTTCACGTGAAAGCATTTCAATTATCATCTGTATTAAAACAAATCGCTAAAAATAAAGTCGGTATGTTTTACGTGTGCTCAACAAAGGCTATTATATGTATTATCATTATAGTATCATTTAATGCTACTTTTTCTATTTTAGGCTTTCTAGGACCACAGGGTAATATTTATAACTTAAGTATTTCCTGCATGTTCAGGTTATGAAAATATATATTAAATGATACACAATGTTAAAATTAGTACTTAAGGATGTACTAAGGTGAGATTAGATAACAATTCAGAAATTAAGAAATTAAAAGTGATACTATTAGCTGGTAGAGCATCAATTAAGGATAAAAATAAACTACAAATATTGATAGGTCATGGACCTTCTTTTTGAGATATCTGAGATTTAAAATATGGCAGGAAAAGGCAGACTCAGACTTTTACCTTGTATTTGCATTGGTATTATTTGGGTCTAAAATCAAAAGAAAGAAAATTGAGAATCTTCTTAAATTTTGGTAAATTGGAATCTTCTTAAATTTTGGTAAATGACATTTCATGAGACTTTGGGTAAAAATATTTTACATTATATTGTATGGAAAAACACCAAGGAGTCCGAACATTTGACACAAATTCCAAAACCTTAAGTTCACCCTTAAAATTTAATTGAATGAAAAAAAAAATACGATTATCAATATACATATGATATATTCCAGGAGTATATCAAGTAAAGCGACATAACTTTAAAACAAAAATAGGTTTCACCATAACGAGTAACGAATGTCGTTGTTGACAATGAAATAGTAATAACTACAACCAAAACAGAAAACTTAAGTTCTTTCAGAATATGAAACAATTGTATGTTGCTAATTTTATTCAAAGCAGACTTAACACTGCACAAACAATGTCACCTTTTAACTGCCATTGACATAGTTTGGCGATTGTGAAATTTTACATATTTTTTTCTTCAGATAACGCCTAGGTATTCATTTTAATAACACAAACGATGCATGATTGTTTTTATTAATTGATTATGAGATATTTATTTACATTTACAGGAATATTTGGAAGAGACGGGCGGAATGGTAAGTATTGCATATTTTTGAAAACTATCAAATTTAAAAAGTACTGGACAGTAAATCAGATGTTGATTCATGAACTTACTCCAGTCAGTAAACTTTTCGTAAAACTACTAGAATAAGAAAAATCGGAAATTTCGACTGATTTTCCAATAATTTATTGATACTACAAATTAATATTTTTATGAAGTATTCGTTGTAACTACAGTCCATCAAAGTCTTCCACATCTAAGCCGGATATTATTCTAAATCTAATTGTTAATCAATGGAGGCATTACATACCTGCATTCTGTATTTTATGTTCATTGTTTTGTACATTAATTAGGTAGTAAATTATGTCGTTTGAATTGTTTTTCATTTCTAATTTCGGAGCCTTTTAAAGTTGACTATGCGATTATGGCTCTTCTACTTGTTGCAGGAAGTGCGGTGAACTACATATAATTGTTAATGTCTGTGTCATTTGGTCTCTAATGTGAGGTTGTCTTATACCACGTGTTATTAGTTACATATATGCATCTGTTATGATACGTAAGCATTAGTTAATGGGCTTACGTGCGACTCACCTTCAGTGAAATTAACACGTGATAAACTTGCAAGCTACCAGCAGTAATATGGACACTGTTTGACAAAACGAAAGTTCGATACTGCTTTGATCAATCATTAAAAATCTTATCTTGAATGATTATGATAAAAGGAACCTCATTTGAACGATAAAACACAAGAACGAATAGACACATGATCTGTGGAAGAGGTTTGTTGAGGTCCTATAGAACTGCCATCAAATTTGAAAAAAGGCTACAACGTACTATTGATTTGCTGTAACTATGAAAAAGAAATAACACGTGATAACCATATTATCTATATACTTTTAGGAGCCAAAGGAAACAAGGGAGAACAAGGAGATGCAGGTAAGTAAAGCAATACACAAAGGTATATGTGGTTTTCATATATGAGTTTATTGTAGACTTAACGCGCACCAAACGTAAACAAATAGGTTATCGGTGTTGTCTTTATCTTTTATTCGTTTTTTGTTGTCATAGAGTTGTTAGTGTATTTTAAATCATTGGTAATTATAAGTGTCTTAATTTTGTATCTTTGGCCCTTTTTTACAGTTTATCTACAAGAAGATAAGGCAAAGTTGACAGATTACGCAAATTGTTAAATTTAAATGGAACTATAGAATATACTCGATCATATCATTTTTACATTACTCATGTTTGTTATCACTTTTTTATTTCCATTACAGGAAAAGATGGTAAGTATTGTAAGAATCAAATTCCGTATTGAAATAATTTGAAAAATAAAGCACGATAAAAATAAGAAAAAAAATGATAACAATAGACCAAATCAGAACATGATCGTTCCATCAAGTGTTGTCCGACATCTCGTTTCAAGTTAAACTGCAGTTAAGGATGTTTGCTGCTCAGTTTCATAATAAATCACTTTCCTGAAAACTAGTATATATTGATAGGGGGTTAATTGAAAACAAACAAAAAACAAAAATAGGTGTCAATGTGCTTGTTTTTGAGATATTAGACATTGAAATTTTGGAGGGGAAATGTTCTCTCTTAATTTTTCATAGCTTCTTCATTGACCAGTTAAAGTTCTCAAAAGCTATTACAAAATAAATGATTTTTTATAAGATTTTTACAAATGACTTAAAATCATACATGGAAAAGATTTATAAAAAGAAATATGGGGGTTTATGGGCAAATTAGTTTAAGACATTTAAATGGATAAAACCAGAGGATTTCGAAAATCTGACAAAAAGTCCAAAACATGACAAACAAAAATCCTTAATGTGCGTTAATTTGAAATATTATTCATAACCATGCAATGCATTTAGTAATAAAAGATAAATTGACATGACATGGTCTCCATTTTCTCTATACAATTTGAAAAAATTAAAATTTGAAGAAGATAATGGGGTCTCTGATTGAATCGATCATGTTTATTCTGCACTCATTAGATACGCCATGCTTGTATAAACCGTTGATTGTGACTTATATTTATATAATCGTTTTTCTTTCATTATAATGAATTTAAAAAGAATCTTCATTGAAAAAAGAAATAATCGTATGACTTGTTCAATAGTATAACCTTGTTTATTAAAAAAAAAATTTTTATATTTGTACAGGATATTATGATTTACGTGTTCAGTATGATGGGAAGAATGTACAAAATAGAAGATTCTACGAAGCTGGTAAATATCTAATCACTTTTTAAAACCAAAAAGCGTGAATATTTATTCTGGAAAACATCATTGACAGTTTTTGTATTGACTTTGAATTAACTTACTGTTACTGTGACAACTCTAATGTCAACTGTTGTATTACAAATGTTTTTTGCTAGTTCTTGTTCGTGCTGGTGTCGTACTCGTATGTTGTAACTGATTCCAACAATTTTGATATGATGCGTTGTATTTGATTCAGTAAAGATAACGGACAAAATTTGACCTTTAGCTTTTTTTTTTGAATTATTTCACATTTCAATGTCGAAACCTTTTATAGCTGACTATAATGAATTTAAACATCATTCAAAAAGCATACGATGAACTTCAGTCAATAAACAAGTGTTTGTTTGACCTCTGGTCGGTTGTTGTTGTATTTGCAGGCAATCACAACACGTCTCCTTTATTCTATATCGTGAATGATAAAAGTCTTGTGTTTGTCATATGATTGGTAAATAATTAGAGTCGTTATATATGCTTCAAATTTAAAACAACTCCTTAATGTTGGTATACATGTAACTATGGCAATATCGGGATAATTTATTCATATTGACAAATTGAACTGTGCAATTAATGCGAACAAGCCATAACGTTATGTTTTAGTTGAGCGACTTAATTGAACAAGTAGTCTTCATATTTTGTCGATCATAGTACTTATTAGTTTGTACTCGAGGTCATTCAAATATGCATTAACGTATAGGGTAAATTAAACATGTAATTAGATTTTCAATAGAAATTTTATCTATAAGAAAATCTTTCCAAACAATAAACTATAAATAATACATAATAGATATCAGAAAATATGGTATGAGTGCTAATGAGACAACAGTCCTTCCAAGTCAATATTTGTCAAAGAAAAATCTTCACAGGTCAAAGCACCGTCTTCAACACCGTTTTGATTTGAATTATTACAGCTTTCTTAAAAAAACATTCTATCAATTTTTCCTAAACAAATTTGGATTTTCAAAAAGTGCATGTAACAATTAAGACATTTTATTGAACATACATACAATCAGATGATGATGGAATGATTGATTGGGGACTAAAAAATGTACATGTCATGGTACCTGTATGATTTATGTACTACAGTTATCTATAAACTAAAAAAAAAACACCTTTCAAAGGGAAACTTGACCGCCAATGGTCATGTCGAAAAAAAATGAACATATGCCCTCCAAAGACATAACAGCTTCTGTTTTTTTTGGGTTTTATTATCTTACTAAAACATGCATTGCATATGTTTGCTTTTTTATGATTTTGTTTACTTTATCATGTTTATAAATGTACATCCTGTACATTATGAATCATCAATTGTCACCCTTCTTATCTTATGACGTTCTTTTTTTTTTCAGACAAGTACAATATAAACAACGCTGTAAAAAAATTCCTTCATCAAAAGGATCAGAACAGTAGACATCCCTATTGGAACAGAAGACCTTAAAGTGGCACATGTTAGATCAAATGAAATATCCGTAGCCGACTGTAAATCATCGTAATATAGAGAAGGGATTTCTTAACTCAACATTTTAACATATTTATTGTAATATATTACAATAATAAATGTATCGTTATATGCAAGATGTTGTTGTTGTTTTATTTCTAAATAACAGTAAGACGTATAAGGTTTACATGTATGCTTCATTGTTTGTTAATTTGTTGTTTAATGTCCAGGAATCAATGATACATGCGTAATACATACAAAATAAATGCTTGAAATTTCACCAAAAAGATTCCAGATCTACTTTCAACACACAAGTCTTTCAATAGTCAAAACTCATCGTCAAATACTCATACAAATGTGGCCTAGTTCACAAAGTTAAATATGTTTAACTGCATAATCAAACTTTCATAGGAATGAAATGTATACATAAGAAGATTGGTACCTTTGATAACTTTTATGATGAGAAAAAACAGTTGGAGTCCCTCAGAAAAAATATAATTAGTAATCCCTTAAATCTTTCAATATATAGTATGTATGCTACCGTTAATAACAAATATGTGGATAAATATAAATGTTTCAACAATCTTTCAACACGGGTTAAACAAATCGCAGAAACTACAAACGATGAAAGTGATTTCCAATAAAGAAGAGAAAATGTGTCAAAGAAACAATAATAGAAACCCCCATGATTCGAACACAAGTTGAAAATAACAAAGTATGCATAGAAATTATGAACGAATACAGACCATGAGACGTTAACGTCATATTGTGAAAAGCGTACTATGCAGTACGGGCTTCCTGCATTGTGACAAGCCGTACGGTGACCTATAGTTGTTTATTTCTGTGTCATTTGGTCTCTGGCAAAGAATTGGCACAATGGTAATCATACCAGATCTATTTATTTATATAGAAACACAGACAACAATTAACAACATAAAAGACACCTGTTCGCAATTACATGCAACATGCATCAGAGTTATACTCATAAGAGCAGCACGATGGGTGCTGCTACAGATAATAAGAAGAGTTTATCATTCTAGCAATTGAGAGCGCATCGAGTTTCTTGTCGGGACGTGTTGCCCAGTTTTTTCTCTTAGTATTGTGTTTTTATGTCTACTTGTTTTCCGTGGTTTTTGAAAATGTCTGTACCAAGTCGGAATTTTGCAGTTTTTATTAACTTGTTCTATTAATTATAAAAACGACAAAATTAGTTTACTCGCGTAGTGGTATTCTTAAACATTGTAAAGATTTTTTTTTTTTTTTTTTAAATAATTCTAATATAACTTTCGATTGTTTAACCCTATATACCACTAATCTCCATGAGAAATTATAATGGTTTTGAATCAACATTGAACGACAAAACTTCTTCCTATGAGACTCAATTTTAATGACAAAACTTTCGATAATTTTTATTGTCCGAAAATATTTCATAGTACTATAGTCGATTTCGTGTTGCTAATATAAAAAAGAAGATGTGGTATGATTGCCAATGAGAAGAATATCCACAAAAGACCGAAATGACACAAACATTAACAACTATAGGTCACCGTACGGCCTTCATCAATGAGCAAAGCCTATACCGCATAGTCAGCTATACAAGGCCCTGATAAGACAATGTAAAACAATTCAAACGAGAAAACTAACGGCCTCATTTATGTAAAAAAAAATGAACGAAAAACAAATATGTAACACATAAACAAACGACAACCACTGAACTACAGGCTCCTGACTTGGGACAGGCACATACATACATAATGTTGCTAAACCTTCATATTTCCTTTTTGTATTTGTGTACTATTCTTTGGCTGTTTTCTTTTTTAGCCATGACATTGTCAGTTTATTTTTGATTAATGAGTTTGAATATATTTCTGGTATCGGTCGCCCCTCTTTTAATTATTTATATCATTGTCGACTTTTGTAAAATAAACCATAAGGAATTGGGAAAGAATAGCAAAAATCCATGTTACGTCACTTCATCTTTATAAATACTGGAGGGGTTGGAAAAGTGTAACAAAAATCAGTACAATGTCATTCTTGTACGAAGGAGTTCATTTATACTTTAATTTCAAGATTGGTTCTAAATTTATCAACGGACCTTCTGAATTCAAATGTTCTAATTAATAAAACGTATGTTATCTTTCTTTAGCAAGGGCGTTTTCTGAATACTCAACTATCATTAAAAGATCTTATAACTAGATGTTTCAAAGCGACACAAATAGTCTTGTCCCAAAAAGTTGAAAAATCTGCAATTTCAATATACACGCATGTGGACACAAACATCTTGAAACTATATGGCACCGACAACTTCGATGCGGGGCCATAAACATGCATAACCCACTGTTTTGCAACTCTGTTCTGATGGTTTTTAACTTATCATATATTGGCAGAAAAATAATGATATAAATGTACCCCATGGTAAAAGTAATTTTCCCAAATATTTACTCATTTAACTTGAAGAATTGTATTAGCCGTGTAACATGAATTTTGTTTTTAAAAAGTAAAATTAAAAAAAAAATTAATAAAATCCGAGGAAAATACAAAACGGAAAGTCCATACTCAAATGGCAAAATTAAATGATAGAACACATCAAATGAATGAACTGTAATATTCCTTTCTTGGTACAGGCATTTTCAAATGTAGAAAATATTGGATTGAAACTGGTTGTATTGCGCTTAACTTCACTCTTGTGTCACAGTCGCATCGAATTCCATTAGTTTTTGAACGATGCGTGGACAAAACAGACAAAATAGTCAAACAATGGTTATAACAGTCATCACAGTGTTACAATCGCAAAACAAACCAATAGTTTCCAAAAAAGTTCAAAAATCATCTATCATATAAAATACACAGTAATTTTTTAACGTGTTTGGCGTCAGAAAATGTAAACGACACAAAGGAAGAAATTTTCTCGTTCAATGTGTATTCAAAACAATTATAATTTCACAATGGGAATGGTGGTGTGCAGGGTTAAAAATCAAAAGTTGTGTAAGAATTAATTTCGACAAAAGACCGTGATTTAAAATTAACCAGAAGTTCTTTAGAATTTATAAGAATCCATATATGGTTAATAATTTAAGTTTTTTGTGTATAATTCGGAGTTTAGTATGACGTCAATTATCACTGTACTAGTATGCATATTTTTTAGGGGTCAGCTGACAGCTACTGGTTAGGAATTTCTCGCTACGTTGAAGACCCATTCGGCTGTTGTCTGCTCTATGGTCGGGTTGTTGTCGCTTTGACACATTCACCATTTCCTTTCTCAATTCTATTAATACCACTACGCGAGTAAAATAATTTTGTCGTTTGTCGTTGAAAGTATAATCAAGTTTATAATAGAATAATAACGATGACATATACTAGAACAATAATATAAAAACGGGATATTTGATCTGCTTATCAAATGCTCCTAGTATGTATCCACTGTTTCACGTTATTGTCGCATGATTTCTCTAACAATATTGCAAAGCATTTTGAAGTCAGTCTGCTAATTCCGTTAAATAAAACTCAGTGATTTTATATTTACATTGTGTCCTAGATCCAATGTACTCGTTCAGTGTAAGTTCCTGTTGTGTTTATATGTCTTCTGATTGAGGTAAGCCATTTCAATTGATATTTTTAGTGTGTCTTTCTATTATGTGATATTACAGTATTTTTTCAGATAAGGGTAACGATTCGGTATTATTAAAACGTTTAAATCTGCTATAATTGTTTCCACCTAACCTTAGTCATGAAAATAATTTCCATTAGTTGTCGTTTATTGTTATGTTACATTAATGTTTTTCGTTTCTTGCATTTCATGTAGACGTTACCTTTGGTGTTCCAGTATGAATGGTTTTACACTAGTAAATATTTACCAAAGGTAGCAGGATTATAGTTTAGTACGCCAGACGCGTCTACATAAGATTCATCAATGACACTCAATCAGAATATTTATGAAGCTAAACAAGTACAAAGTTGAAGAATATAGAAATTGTTGGGGCCCTATTTAGTCTGCTTTGTGATATCAGAGGCATTTCGGTGTTAGCAAAGTATCAGAGTTGGAGACCGTGTGTTGACTTTTAATAGTTGACTTTGATAAATTGTTACTTTGATGTAAAGTTGTCACATTTTCACTCATACCATATCTTCTTATATCCAATTATTAATATTCAAATGTCTAGGCTCATCTAATATCCTCGCAGAAAAAAACCAATATGTGCTTTCCTATTAACATGATTAAAAATTAGTTTTCAACAAGAACAATCGTTTAAAAACAATTTTACCTTTATTGATATACAGTGAAACCTGTTTAAACTGAATTTCTACGAGACTTCAGATTGTGTCCGATTTTTGCCGAATTTCGGTTTAATCAGGTTCACAACGCATACAATTTGATATTACGGTGCTTAAGAACATGTTTGGTTTATACAGGTTTTTCGGTTTATGCATGATTCTGTTTAGTCCGGTTTCACTGTATGAGAGTTTCTGTTAATATTTCTCCTGTATCTTTGGCCTTTCTTCTTTTCCAGTAGTGGATCTTTTTAACACGTGTTGTAAAAGTTTTTGTACATTCACATTGATTCATATATTCATTTCTGAAAACCCGTACATTATCAAACCATAGATTTTAATTTTTTTCAACATGTTGGACGAGTCATATGATTTCTAATTATGTGGGTTTTTTTAAGGACTGAAAAATATTGATCTCAACATAATCTATACTTTCTATTACGAAAATGCTCAAAGGCTAGGAGGAGGGTTGGGAACCATCTCACATGTTTAACCACGCCATTGTCGTGATTGTCTAAAATCATGAGGATGTAATTCAGGGGTTGTCGTTTGTTGATGTGTTACATATTTGTTTTTCGTTCATTTTTTGTATATCAATTGGGCCGTTATTTTTCTCGTTTGAATTGATTTTCATTTGTTATTTCGGGGCCTTTTATAACTGACTATGCGGTATGGGTTTTACTCATTGTTGAAGACCGTAGGTGACGTGTAATGGTTATATTTTTGACATTTGGTCTCTTGTAGAGCGGTGTCTTTTTTGCAATCATACAACATTTTTTTCATATTAAACATGTGAAGTCTTAATTCCTGAAATAGGCCACAAAGTATGTGCCTGTAATAATGAGCCTTGGCTATTTGGACGACGATGTGCAGGATTTCAATTGTTTCTGTTTTAATTCCATTATAGTGAAGACGATTTAGTTAGTGATACATTTGTTTTAAAAGTTCACACTTAATATATCAGGTATGAATTAGTTGTCATAGCATGTTAAGCAACCCAACAAATTAAACCATTTTCATCAAACAATTAATATTGTCTTTCTGTTATTAATGAAAACATGTATATATTTAGATGCATTTATTATTGCGGTCTGTTACAAATAAAAAGTTTACTAAAGATATTAGTAAAAAAAATCCATTTAACTTCCTTGGATGTTCATTGAATGGTAAGCATAATCTCTTACATCACTTTACTTTTTCTTTTTTCCTAAAAAGAAGAATGCAATATGTTCTTAATGACGATAATTAACTCAAAATGTACATTTAAATAGTTGAAACAATATGAAGCAGGTGTTATTTGTGTTAATATAAGAGAGGGGCGAAAGATAGCAGAGGGACATTCAAATTCAAAGATAAACTACAAACTGACACCGTTATAGCTCAAAAGTAAAAACAAAGACAATCAATTCTTCACAAGACACAACATATAACAAACTTTCAGAAACAGGATATATGTTTTAAAGGTAACATACAGCGTTTCTGGTGTATTTGAAATAACCGGTTCCTACAGCAATTTAAACTTAAAAATAAAGACTAAAAGCAACCAAAGGTCAGTGATGGACCTTCGACAATGAGAAATATCCACTGTATGTACAGGAAGCTATAACATTAAATATAAGAAACAATTCAAAGGGGAAAATTAAAGTCATACCAAATACACTTTAATTTACTGAATTTTCAAAGAATAAAGAACGTCAAATAAGCTAAATTTTAATTCATTATTATTCGTTGTATACTAATTTTCGTGGATTTCGTGGGTACCGGGGAACCAGGAGTTTACATGTTCAACGAATTACAAATTTCCGAAAAGAATATACTCATAGTTTGCAAAAACCTAGAAATAATATATCCAGGAAAATGCAAGTTTCTTCAATTCATGAAAATTGGGTCTCATGAAAATAAGTGAATCTACAGTATGCTTATTGGATTAATAAACTAATAAAATATTTACCAATTTCGTCAACTTTCATTTCTTTATTCCCATACAAACGAACACGAACATTATATGTCTCTGAAAAAGATGATAAGAATAGAAACCAACTGAAAACAACTTGAATTATGATCTATTTATTCATATTATTTGAGTGTGCTAAAAAAAAATGTTATATTAAAATATTATAGAAGTGAATAACAATTTAAATAATAACTATTTAAAAATTTACCAGAGCGTAATTTAGGTCAGGCAACTGTAGAGTAAAAATGTTAAAAAACAGTCAGTTATTAACATGATTTTGTATAATGTCAACAAACAAGTTTCGAGAAAATTAAGGACAGAAACATTTAGTATATATGTATTTTCAATTCAATGTATGGATCTAAGTGAATTGCATTTGGAAAGACAACGATATAGAAGAAGATATTTGTGTAACATTCTTGATTTGCTTTTACCTACACTAACAATATTTTGCGTTTTTCTATGGCTTTGAATAACATTCTCAACACAATATTTATAGTAAAGTACTTACTCTCTCTGCCTATTAAAAAATAAGAACAATTGAATATTTAAAAGGTGTATGTTATGAAAAGTAAAATCACTAAGATACTGACCTCCGAGGAAATTTAAAATGGAATGACAAGCTCAAATACATAAAACGAATGGAGAACAACTGTCATATTACTGACTTAGCAATGACATTTTTATATATAGAACATTCTAGGTTTAAGCTTGTTTTATAGCTAGCTAAACATCTAATATGTATGAAAATCGCATACAATTCCATAATATTAAAAACACAAAAATATACCAATTGATAGAAAGGTATTATACAATAAATCTTGCTTAATCTTCATTTGAATAAACTGAAAAAGAAATCTGAAAGATAACAAATGGATATTCAAGTTAAGACGTTGAAAAAAGATGATAACGTTATAACAAAGACCAACAATTTCAATTGTTATAATATTATCATAGATACACCACGTACAACTGTATAGGTTCAAATCGAGCGTCTTCTACAAGCTATTAATCAACGAAGCTCCAATATTATATATTATTTTTCCTTACCTGTATTTCCTCTGTCTCCTTTATCTCCTGTCGATCCTAAAAGTGTAATGATAATATAGCTAGTACATATTACTTTTTTTTTTTTTTTTAAAACGTGTTCGATTGAACCTACAATAAAACTCATATTTGTATGTGCAAGTTTAACTTCAGAATGTTTTAACTCCCAGATACTTCTACATGTTATAGGTACATAAATTAAGATGCCATTCTATCAGACAAAAGCACAAAGTGCAAAGCACCAAAATACCCTCAAAAAGTACTGATCCTATTTATTTTGATCGTTCAAGATAAAAAGTGAAATGATAAGTTTTTATTAACATTGTTCAAATACCAGTGCTTCAGTTCTGCACTTTTGTAATGCGTTATTTTCAAAAACATGCCAATCGTACTAAAAAAAGTAAAATCATTAAAATACTGAAATCCGAAGACTGCTACGTATTTTTTGGTATTATCATAACACAAAATACATTTCCTACATCGCTACAAATCGTCATTGTTGCAAAATCTCATAGTTATGATTTAGTTAATGTTTTGAATCGACATTTTTGTTTTTAATTGAAGTATTAAAAAGCGAAAATATTCAATTCATTTAACAAAACATTTAACATTTTATTAAAACAAAATTTACCATCCTTTCCATCTGCACCGTCTTTTCCTGTTAATGAAAATGTATATTTTAGGATAAATAGTATATTAGTAGTTATTAGAAATTATTTGCATTGTAATTATCGTATGTTATAAAGTATGCTATTTTGGTTGCGTGTGTATACTAAATGTATATGCATTGATCAGTTAATAATTGATATTCTTTATGTTTATCAATACCATGTGTATATGAAATTACAAATTCAGCAAAGGTTTTTCTCGTTACAAACGTGTTGTACTTTTGTTATTCTTATTTGTTTTTTTATCTCTGTTCGGCTATGTACACATACATTAATGAATGATTTAGGGAGAGTTTCTTTCGTCCCATTTGTGTGATAGGGAATCAATTATAAGGCGTCATCTTAAAAGAAAGGATGCAAAATGTAAGTACCGCCAAACTAGTACCATGCTATATATTTTAAATTAAGCTAAACAGACAGTGCAGAGAATGTACAATGGTTAATCGCCTCCAATTAAATATAACGTTGGCATTTGAAACTCATAATTATGTTATATTTGATGAATATCCCAATTCCGTATTAGATCATCTGCATATCAAATACATCTGTTTTCTAAAACTGGACAATGGACAATTGTCAATTACATGGTATCAAGTTATAACACTTACCATGTGGTCCTTGAAGTCCTGAAAAAGAGAAAAGATCATTCAATGATTATATTCAAACTGACCAGAGATAATCTAATCTCAGTATTTTGAACTTATTTCGAACAAAATTACCTTGGTTAGGAAAAGACATTTTACTATTCGAGACAAATATTTAAAAAGTATTTCAAGAAATAGTTTTCTCAAAAGGAGATAATTTAAATCTTGGTTTTTTTTAATACCATGAATGAGAATTACAGTGATTTAACGATCACAAATCAATTGAAAAATGTATTAAAATCTATTTGAAGTTAAAAATCATTTACATTGAAAAGATTTTATTTTTAGACAATCTCAAGTTTTGCTACATTAGAATGTAAGAGTATGTTAACATGTTCAGTTGATATCCCGAATAATTTAAATAGAATATGGCTGAGATTTTTTACCTAGCCTTATCAAACTTAAGTTTCAGCCGATTTTTTTTGAAACGAACACACATTGTGTAAGTCGAGACACAATAGCTGTAATTACTATTCTGTTTGAAACGTATGTATGTTGGCAGTTTTAGTTAACCTTTTAACACATAGTTTTAATGTTTTACTTCGCTTCACTCACCTCTGTCTCCCCTGTTGCCTTGCTGTCCTGAAATATGAAAAAAGATAGGTCAAAATGCATTGTCTTTTGGAGAAACTCATATCAGAAATTCCTTCGTTTTAAACCAAATTATTGTATTTTCTTCTGGATTATATAATTCTACTGTCTTACTTTAATTAAAGAATACAATAATTAAACCGATTTTGTACTCTTCATCTTAAATCAGTATGGTAAAAAAAAAGGTATGCAATGAACGTATCTTTTATTTCGTTTATCTGAAATAAACACGTCAATTATTCTAACAAGCTGCTATCGGTTTCAGGGGTCCTTGTTATACATTTTACATGTATGTATTTATTCAAATCAGAATCCATAATAAATTAAGAATAACTCAACTACTAAAATCTTTAGAAGGTAAAGAAACATATTTGTTTAACCTTCTAGCTGTATTAGATAGTAATAGTTTTAGCTAGCTTTAAAACCAGGATTAATTCATCATTTTCTACATTAGAGAATGTCTTTAACACGTCAGTAATATGACAGTTGTTATCATTCGTTTGATGTGTTTGAGGTGTTGATTTAGTCATTTGATTTAGGAATTTCCGTTTAGAATATTCCTCTCAGTTCAGGATTCTTGTGATTTCACTTTTTATTTCAAGCTCGTTCCCAAATTGTCAATTTTAATGTAAATACTTATTTCTTTATTGATTGACCACCTACATAAAATATTTGAAAACTGTCCCTTTACCAACATGTTTGCATATTTGTTTCATAAAAATCAGACATGCATTTCGTCAACAAACGACCCATCAGTGAAACTCAATTCGCCTCTTCATAATCTGAAAGACTATGGGTAATCTCATTGGTCGTACACCAAAATGAAGATAACGTTACGTCAATAGTTGAATTTCAATTGTTAAGAACGTTTTTAACCAATCACATCGTGTTGGTGTACGCGTTTGAAAATGTTAACCAGAGTGCATTATATTCTGAAACGGTCAATTGTTGTAAATAGTTGGCTTACCGGCATTTCCTTGGTTTCCTTTGTTTCCTTTCGATCCTATAATTAGAAAGATAATATGGATCAAAATCATCGAGGAATATCTTGAAAAGGCATCGTAATATATATTATTAAGTTCTTTGAAATCTACAAAAGTTATATGTTTAACTGATATGAATGAATGAAGGTTTAACAGCAAATAAAATCTTAAGTATTACAAAACAAATGCATACCTTTCATGCCCATCTGTCCTGTTGATCCAATTGGTCCTGAAAGAAAGAAAATATGTTGTACATCAGTTTTCGTATTCGGTGAAGTTTAACATTTCTCAAATAAAAAAACCTTTGATGACTTTTGTATTCTGAAACATACTTTGCATAACGGAAATCATGATGGTTTTTACATTTTCGTATAAGTTGCGTTTAGACAAAAAAAATCCGTTACCAAATTTAAGCATCCCTTTAATGTTGTAGAACTATTGACAGAGTGATGGGGTTTTTTTCTTAATGGAGTTCGCATCTCAGTTTCAAAATAATCAATTTTTCATAACACTAGTTTATATTGATGGAGGATCAATAAAGGAATCAAAAGAACAAAAAAAAATATATAAATCAATGAGAGTCAGGAGCCTCTGGCCTTTGTTTTAATTTTAGTTTCTTGTGTACAATTTGGAAATTAGTATGGCGTTCATTATCACTGAACTAGTATATATTTGTTTAGGGGCAAGCTGAAGGACGCCTCCGGGTGCGGGAATTTCTCGCTACATTGAAGACCTGTTGGTGACCTTCTGCTGTTGTTTTTTTTATTTGGTCGGGTTGTTGTCTCTTTGACACATTCCCCATTTCCATTCTCAATTTTATTTTATTGCCTTCGAGATATGACCCATTCAAATTTTGGCGGGAAAATATTCTCTCTTGATTTTTCTTAGCTTTAACATTGACAAGTTTAAGTTCTACAAAAGTATTGAAAAATAATTAAAATTTTATAAGACTTTTACAGATGGCTAATCATAATACAGTTATGTAAAATATTTAGAAAGAAAAAGAAAAAAGAGAGTCAATTGGCAAATTTTGTTAAGGTATTCAAATGGATGATTCCTAAAATGTGACAATTACCCAAAACATGACAAGCGAACATCCATAAGAAACATTATAGGATTAAACACATTTTTTCTAGAGGTTATTGATGTGTAAACCGGGGAGGTTAACTCACAAACTGAATTAAAGTCCAAAGGACTTTTATGTCAAGTTTGTGAGTTAGAGACCCGGTTTACACATCAATAACCTCTAGATAAAATGTGTTTAATCCTTCTAATTCTTCAGCCAAACATATGAGATTATTAATTTACATTATTACTTTGATGGCTACAATCAGACGCACAATGTCAATGGCATGTCGTAACTAAGGAGTACGCTGCCATCTTGACTTTCTAAAACTTAAATGTTCGATAAATGCAACAGAATCTAAAATGAACTAGCACCTACCTCAAAAATTTAATTTTAATTAGATACGATCCGAATTTGAAGCGTACAAATAACGAAATAATCTTCCGTCTGAAAGTTTTCAATCGTATGACGTCGTGTTTTGCCATGACGCAAATTCGCCAAATCGTTTTATTAAAATTTTATTTTTATACATTTTCGAAGCTCAAGTGCATTTATTTTATTTCTTTTCTTTTTGGTTATATATGCGTTAGAATAGAAACAACTGTTATGCAATTGTTTTATAATCTCAACTTGCTGAAAATCCCAGTATCCCTGTAAGAATGTGTATCGCGCATGAAATGATTACAAAAGTAGTTTCGGAAACATGGTTTATCGAAGTGTAAACCAAGAGAAAAATACTACTTGACCAATCCAATTCAGTAATTTATAGATATGCAAATGATATAAGAATTATTATTTAATTATCAAATGCCATGTCATTATATACACTCATGTTCAATTGATCGTATTAGATAATACTTGAAGAATATATGGAGATCATAGACAATAGACTATCCAGTATTGCTTGAATAAAAAAAAAGCAAAAAGGCAAAATGTGTACATAGTTGAAAACCACCTTGAAGACCCAACCTTTATTATTGTATTGAATTTAGGTTGAAGGTCACCAAAGTTATATATTTAAACTGTTTACTTACCAGTATTTCCTCTGTCTCCCATCCCTCCTTTCAATCCTAAGATTATAAAGATAAACTTATTAGTACAAATAGTGGGTTCTATAAATATATTTTGAAAGGTGTTCGATTGAAACTAAAGTAAATCTGTATGTTTCTATTTGTTTTGTTTTTCTTCTTCTCATTTTTTTTTTTTTTGATGTACAAATAAAAACACGAATAATGAGTAATAGACACATCAAAACGCTTTAGCTTATGCTGTTCAACATTATAACTTACAATGTAGGATAGTCATATTTAGTTTTCATTTTTAATATGACTGGGTTTGAAATAAATTTTAATGCCAAATCCTGCACTTTCTTGAGATTGTGATGTAACAGCTAAAACAATGATCGAATTGTCAAAAATCAGGCTTGTCGCATCGGATCGACACAAATAACAAAGAACAATACGTTCTTGTGTTACATCTTTTTCGATTGATGTATTTTTCATAATGATAATTTCAAATAAAAAGTTCGATGATTGATCAAAAATGTTATACGTTTTCTATTGTTGTGACTGCTTGTAGGTTGTTTTAAAGTCATCTAATCTCTAACAAGTAATGAGCAAAGTAATATAACTCGTTGTAAGTCAATTGATAAAAGTGGCAGATTTTGAACTATGTGACACAGGTCAATTACTGTAATTTGAACTTAAGTTGTAGAACATATCAAAATGTAAACAAAATAATTTGATATGTTTATAATTAACTTACCAACAAATCCTTTCCTGCCTTCTCTCCCTGTTAAAATAAATTTATATTTATAAATATAACAAGGTTGTACAAACCACTACATTGTGTTCCATTGACTATAGAAAAATAATTCTGTTAAAATCATCTGAACGCTTTAATCATGTTCTATTATAAAGAAAATAGTTAACTTTCCAATGATCAATATAAAGATTTGTCAGTTGTCAAATATCAAATATCAATTGTAACTTTTCGATTAATGGTGCAATTACTGTCTTTTAACATGAAAATTGACACCACTTATGTCCATGTAAATAAATTAAGAAAATTACCCGGAATTCCTTTAGCTCCTGAAAAAAAGAAAAATCTATTTAGTTTTCACCAGACTGATATGATACATTCTTAGGTTTTGTTGATGTACGTTATTACTGAGAGATTAAACAGTTACTATTTACAATACTGTGGATTCATTATTATTCGTTGGATACCAATTTTCGTGGATGTCGCGGGTATATGTTACCTACGAAATTAAATGATCAACGAAAGACAAATTATCTGAAGGCCTGTATAAAAATTTCGACAAAACCACGAAATTAAATATCCAAAAACATGCAAGTTTTACTTAATCAACGAAAATTGGTGCCCACGAAAATCAATGAATATACAGTAACTTAACATAGAATAGAAATGCGAGGTTATGATTAAACCATGTATAATAATTTTTACTGAACCTGAGGTTCATGTAATAGAAAGCCATGTAAAACTCATACTTGAGTTATTTACCGCGCATGTGGTATGGTATGTATACAAGGGTTCTAATTTTTCATCTGAAATGAAATGTCAATAAACCTATTTGCTAAAATTTTCACAGTGCTTTTAATCTATTTTCGTTCATACAGACAGGTATGAAAATAGCAGAGTTTGTCGGCTCTTCACTCTGTTATAATCCAAATTTGAAAATGATTGTAGTTGGCATTCTCGATTTATAATTTGAATTATTTTGGTTGAACATTTTTGGTTTCTGTAAAAATTTTGTAATGCAATGGCTCAAATTTTGTGACACGAGACATAGTGCAACTCCTAAACTGCTATCGCATTTGAACAATTTTTTTAAATGCGTATAAAAAAAGTATAATATAAGCATATGTTGTATTTTAGGAAAGTCTTGATGTCTATAAACTGACTTGAGTATATGACGGAACACGTTGATGGTCGGTATTGTAGTTAATGTAGTTGGTTGTGCATAAGACATGTAAGATAAATATAAAATCAATTGTAAATTAACAGTGTAATAGCTATACAAAGCCTGAACTGAATTTACAGGATCACAAAGTTTCTGAATGGATAGTAATAAACGTAGTAGATGTTGTAAAATTCAACACAATTTGAATGGTTTGCACTATAAATGAAGATACTTTTTTAATTATTTGATGTAAAAATTAAAATAAAAAAAAAATACTCAATAAACAAATGATATTAATGTTTAATGTTGTAGAATTAGAAAGTTAAACATATTATTTTTTTTTCTTACAAGGGTCCTCAATTGTAATTTAGGATATATATGTTAAAGAACATCAGTTGTTCGACCTGTTAGTCAAATGCGTTTTGTTTAAATATACTTTTTCACTCTTTTGGTCTTTTGGAAAATGTTGTTTGTGCTGTTTTTAGACCCTTCTACAACGAAATTTGTTTGACATGCACACGTATAAAAACTGCGGTTTTTATCCAACGCAGTCATAGGTTTGAACGTAGTTTTCAATTTAGACTCGTTTATATATATATATATATATAGTCATGTTGGATTAATCACCCTTACCGAATACAGGACGACAGCTTGGCTTTTCTGGGAAATAACCTAATTTACAGGCCCCTTGACACAATGTCTTCTTTGTTTACTTGCTATAAACACAACAACAAACTGTTACTCAAATGACATTTTTTTCTGTTAAAAAAACAAATATATACTCATGACGCATGGTTCTTCTACAAAATACACATCAGTGATTTTGGATGTTGCATTATGCTTTACTTACCAATATCTCCTGCTGAACCCCTATCTCCTCTCGAGCCTACAATTGTATGGAGAAATAATGAGTGCGAAATATTTCTTTGAACAAAAAATCAACAATAATGCGCTAGGTTAAAATTGAAATCAATCAATCAATCAGTTTCTGCTGCTGAATTGTTGTTTTTACGATATTAGTAGTTAAGTGCCTCCTAATTGTTTTTTTTTTATTATACGGGATACTTAGTAACGTGGCTATTTTTACAGTAAGTAGTGATTACCAGACCAAATATGATTATTTGATAATCTTGTACTGTTTTGTTTATAAAATAATGAGTGGTTATATTGGAACATTTTTGAGATTATGTGATGATTTGGATATTCCCGTGAAGGGCCTCATTTAATTTTAGTTACATTCATAAGATTGCATTACACGTTTACTTTTTGAAACTTTCCTGATGACTGCAAATCAGTTTTTTTAAAACACATATTCACTATAAAACTGAAAAAAAGTATTTATCGTTTAACTCTCACTTTGTAAGCTGCCATTTTGTAAACAAATTAGCAAAGTCTTTCAAAAACTTAACAGATGAATGGACACAAAGTAGACTCTAATCGGCCTAGACATTTTGTACGTGTGTCTTTTGGCTGATTTTTTTTAAGCATGGATTAATAATTCAATCGTATTTCTATACTTTCGGATTTTAAAAGTACAGTTTCATCACAATACACGTGTTTGTGTCTGTCTCAAAAACGTCTCAGACATTGTTAAAAATCCGTGACGTATATAAATTTAAAATTATCGTTATATCGGATATTGATTTGTAGTTCAATTTTGTCTTGCTGTTTTAATATCCAAAATATTCAGTACAACACGTTTTGATCTGAATTTCATTCATTTTATATGTTAAATTTTTAGTTCAAATAATTGCAACAATTACATACCGATAAAGCCAATTTCTCCTTTTTTACCGGGGGCTGTTCCTGAATGATAAAAGAATTAATATTAATATTTATATCATACGATAAAATATCCACTGGCCAACAATATAACATTTTCTACAGTAAATATTAAAAAGAAGATTTGGAAGGATTGCCAAAAAGATAATTCTCCTATCGAAACCAAATAACGGAAAAAAAACAATCATATGTTAATATGCGGCCTTCAACAATGAGCAAAGCAAATTCTGCATCATAATCGATAATAATAAAAAAGTAAAGTTGGCCATAATTTGATATGACTGTATTATATCTCGTCTCTTTTGTGCATATATACTACTGTTTTCCTTTTGTAGTTATTGTGTTTCCTCGGTGTTAGTTTGCATCCCAGATTTCCTAAATCGATGCATGCGTATTGAAAACAGTGTATTACTGTTGTCATATGTGTATAGTTAGGTATGCAATTAGTATGCTTGAGTTATATATGTATCATTTACGTTATGGTTATGAATACAGTGCCAATATCTGAAAAGGCATGTGAATTAGAATAAGAACGACGAATTATGATAATAATGACGTAATATTTGTATAAACTTATCGTAGATGCTACGCTAGATATTGTATACGCTTTTTGCGCGTTTCGTCATCAAAACATGCTCACAAGAAAAGAAAAAATAATGTACACTTTATATTTTGGATGTTGTTTTTCTTACCGGGATCTCCTTGGTCTCCCTGAGGGCCTGGATCTCCTAAAATAATAAAGATATAAAGATTCGTATCTATTTTTTTGTTATACAAGTTGAGTCAAGGTGAACGAGTGTTATATAGCGGTTGAAATAGTGCAGGCAGTGATGTCTCGATATCTGTATATCATGAGTTTGAATCCCGGCAATGGAATATAAAAAATGTGCTTCCACTAATTTTGAAGATTTAACATTGTCGTTCTGACATTTAGAGTATTCTCGTCAGTAGAATGTATCACAGGATCTGCTTACCCTTCGGGAGCACATGAGCTCACACCCAGTTTTTTTAATCTATGAGTTTGACTGTCACTTTTGTTATCTTTCGCTCCTCTTTTATATCATGTATATAAGGCATGGGTATGCAATATATTGCAGATTAGCTAAATTACATATTGTACATACATTATCTATCGATATGGCTATAGATAAAGGAAGATGTGGTGTGAGTGCCAATAAGACAACTCTCCATCCAAATAACAATTTAAAAAAAATGCAAACCATTATAGGTCAATGTAAGACCTTCAACATGGAGCCTTGACTCGCACGAACACCAAACTGTCGTAGTCTCTGTTATGTTCACTTTGAGTTAAATAATATGACCATACTTCTTGATATCCAAATCATTATAATCTTACACACGACGTTTATGTTTCTTCCAAATGACCCAGAAAAAGATCCAAATCACAAAGACCTATATTTTTAAAGATTATTATTTATCTTACCTCCGATATATATTTAGGGATATGATCGGTTAAAAGCAACCGCGTAAAGAACGTGTATATTCCATTTTAGATAAGAAGGCGGGGCATATTTGAATACACGGTTAGTAGTGGTGGTATGTCCCTTTATAGAAACAAAACATTACTAAAAAAAATCTTAAAGGTTTTAACAGACGTAGAAATTAATGAAGTAAGATTGAAATATATTAATAACGCTAGTTAATTTCTAACAAGATGTTATTGGTAATATGGTGGTAAATTCCATGAGAAATAGAAGCTCTTATCCATGTGGAATTTATTGACCCCATATATACCGTATAAGGTATAATGTCACTAATAATATCTGATATGGTTTTGGTTTTTAATATTGATTTTTTTTTTACAAATCCGTTTTGAAATCTGATATGTTAAACTTACTGTTTTTTTGTTTTTTTTGTTTTTTTTCTAAACGTAAATACATGTATATGTATTTTAAATAGATAAAACAAATGTGTACCTTGTGGTCCCAATGGTCCTGGTCCTCCGTTACCTCCTGAAAAAACAGAAAATATGTCATGCCATAGTCGACGTTCTCGAATAAAGTAAAGTAATGCAAAGTCAAACCAAGAAAAATACAGAAATCAAGGGAAAATTTAAATCTTAAGTTCTGTATCAAAATGCAAAATCAAAGAATTAGCTATGTTGAGTAAAGTGTCACATGTAATGACCATCTGTACGTCTCATTCTGGTGTTTATACTACTCAGAGACAAGTTTGCAGGACTTCCATTAAGATTTCTATATCATATCTATCAATTAAATTAACCACTGTTTGCTATGTAGAATTGGCTGTGTAATGCTTATGCTAGAATAACTGTCTCTTGTGCACTATGGGGATTTTTACACAACCATCATTTGAAAAGGGTCGTAAGTAAACCTAAAAGATTACTCACCTTTAAACATAATACTAGTGTAAACATAAAAAAAAACTGTGTACTTGCATCATCGATTTGTATTAAGCAGTGCATGAAACCCTTATAACTTGTACAAAAAATCTGTACAAATTGTAACATAAATATTACAACAAAAGCAAGTTTGTCATTAACAATTCAAGCGTAGGTTATAACAATCCTTATTTTGTTTCGAATACCGTGAAAACGCACATAACTCAAGCTTCACAGCCGAAAATAAACTTACAAAGTTTTCTATTTATCTTATATATTAACAATATTTGCATATTGATAATCTATAAAGCGAGAGTCTCCATTTTATCATTTGAAATGTAAGTCTGTAAACTCATACTAGGTCAATAAACCTAGAGGATACTGCAGGAATTCATGCAGCTTATAGATAACCGCCCGATATTACTCTCACTGCAAATAATATCTATATTTTGATACTTCAAGGGAATTAGCATAACAGTATTGTGTCTCCAACCTTATGTTGATATGATAAACTCGCCAAAGCTTGTTTAATTTACATGATACAATTCAAATTATTAATGTATTACCGGCAACTCCGAAGGCTCCTTGATCTCCGGTACTACCTAAAATGATACATATATAAACATGAAAAAGGGTATATAGAATTGATTGTTTCAAGTTTTAAATGATATAAGAAAATAAGCCTTAAGGTGGTACCTTACACTACAGGGAGATAACTCTGTAAAGTCAGCTAAACGTTTCAATTACGTTGTGTTGTAAAAAGAATATTATGCTTCTCAATGATCAAAATTGGGGTTTGTCAAATTGCTATGTAACCAGTGTAATTTTTCTGACGAAACGGTTGGTTAAATTTTTTTTTTAAATTATTTTTTTTTTGTTAAAATGTCAGAATACTTTGTCAAAATTTTATGAAAATTAAACGAGCCAAATTAATTTTAGTGAAAGTGTTGGGAACCACCTTAATACGGACAAATCAGCATGTTCCGATTATGTTGCCCTGTCGATAGGAATCAAGAGTATTGCTCTCCGGACAGAACCAATAAATGTAAAAAGCCGTATTGGCTAATGGCTAACTTCCGATATAAATAATCTCACGTCTTGCTTAACTTTGGATGTTTCATTCAGCATAACAAAAACACATTTGTATTATATTTTATCAGCTTAAAATCATGATATAAAAAGTAAAAATGGTGTTAGTGTTTTGTAACGTCTTGAGGTCTTAAACGTAAATATATAACAGACTTTTTTAAGTACCACTTCGATTATTGACACTGTTTCTAAACTGTTGATCGATCATTAAAACGAAGACGATACAAGAGTAATAAAAATTTAAATATCTGATTTTTTTCTTCCTAGCTTTTTTTTTTGCTAGATTAAATGCAAACAGAATTGAAAAGAATGAAATTAAGTATTTGGGCAAGATATCAGAAACACCATGCGAAATGTTGACCCAATATCCCTGGACGTAAATGCGAAAAGACAAGTCCAGATAGGAAACTATGTAATTTCGTCACGATATGTTTCTTCATTCTCCTTTTGAATGCGTATTTGATATCAATAACCAGGCTAACTCGACGTAAATTAACAAGGGTAACATTGACGTGCAATGCAATGAACTCAAACATTCCTGACGACGACTAAGCAATATAAGGTTTTATTGACGATGCATTGAAGATGCCCCTGTGGTTCAAAATTTTCTCCTACATTTGAATTTACGTAAATGTGAGCATTTAAAAATTAATATGAGGACTCTTTAAAGAGCAAAACTAAAACCGACGCGCAAGCTGAAAAGACATGGCTTAATGTCAAACAATTCAAATGACAAAATCAACAGCCTTATAGATATAGGAAGATGTGGTGTGAGTGCCAATGAGACAACTCTCCATCCAAATAACAATTATGCATAGTACTCACAAATAATGGAAAATATATTATATAAAAACATTACCATATTGCACTTCAAGTTGTGTGTCAATGGAATATTGTTTTGAAGAATAAATAACATGATACTTTGTTTGAAAATCCCAACAATTAATTTCAAATATACTTCGAAAACGCAAATCATGACGATGCTTATATTACTGTGAATTCATTATTGGTCGTTGGATATTACTTTTCGTTAACAACGATATTAAACGTTCAACCAAAAAAAAACATAGCCATTCATACAGATTTTAGCAACACGACGAAATCAAAGATCCACGAAAATAAAGTTTTTCCTCAATCCAGAAACATTCTTATCACCGAAAATAAACAAATCCATAGTATGTTTTCGAAAAGGATTTTATGATAACGTTATGTGTAGCTTAACTTATACGACCAACAATTCATTGAGTGTAACCTCCCTTTTTAAATTATCCCAGAACTATTCATTTAGTTTCCTATATGATGGTCTCAAAGTTATCAATTAAAATAAAAGGATATGAAATCGTGTTCCATTAATCCCCTTACACCTGAACACTGTATGTATGTTAATAGTTTTCACTGAAACATATTTCATTTTTCTAATCCTGTTACGGGAGTGACAAGAGCTTACTGTGTCTCTTACCATAAGATTGTACAATACGCTCGTCATATGTACCACGCTTGGAAATGTGCAATCGAAAAAACAGATTCGTCTACACAAGACTAGTAAGTGACATTCAAATCAAAAACACAAAAAATACTTATACGGCAGAATTTGTCAAACATTACATTGTATTCCATTAAGTTTGAAGGCTACATAATATGTTTAAATCATGTGATTTGTTAAACTTACCTTTATCCCCCAAGTCTCCTTTTGGTCCTTTTGGTCCTTAAATTGTATAGATATGAATATTAGTACGGATATTTTATTTTAACTGTATTTAAGATAATATGTGCAATTACAACTTCGATTAAAAAATGTCATTGACGTTAAAGTTTGGAGTGTAAAAACATTCCAGCTGGCAACTTATCAATAGGAATTGATTTAATTCGCCGTTTCAGAATCTAATGTATCCTGGTTAATATTTTTAAAAGCGTATACCAAAGCGTTTTGATAGGTTTAAAACATTATAAACAATGGAAATTCAACCAATGACGTAACGTTATTTTCACTTTGGGGTACGAACAATGAAATTAACCATGATGCTTTAGATTATGAAACGGCCAATGGCTGATTCATTTTATGTCCATTGTGGTTTGATAAGTCTTAAAATTAGATATTACAATTTGCATTATAGTTATGCGTTATGAAATAATAATCCATCAGAGACTACATCAAACGTGAATGTTATCAATGAAAGATCTCCATACAGCTTTAGGAAAAAAAGTAAAACTCAAGTTAAGGTGTTATGTGTGTCTAAATTAACAATGATAGAATTTATACATTCTTTACCAAAACGTAGTTTGTACTGATACATGTGATAGATGTTCAAAAATATGATAAAAATGAAGGGTCTCCGGGAATTTTTATCAATTTACAGTTTTTGACACATTTTTTTATTGGATTATACAGATAAAAACATCATAATGTGATAATAAGCTTAACTTAGTGAAAGAATTGTAAAATAAATAAAAAACGAGAAGATAGCTTTAAGAATATACTTTGAGAATAGTAGAAGATAAAATAAGGTCACCAGACGTTTTTGCTGGCTAAAATTCATTATAGCAAAATTCCATGTAGATTCCTTCAGGAAATGCACTACTTCAGAGTTACATATCCTTTAATAGTATTAACGGTACCAATTTCTTTTCCTGCACCCTATGCGTGTTTCGACAATACATGTCTCTACAGTGATGCTCGGGGCATTAATATTTGAAATCCAAAGCTTATATAAAAGATGAAGAGATTTAACCCAAAAATGCCACTTGAAAAAAACATTAAAAATCTAGCAAAAAAATTATACACTTGTTAAAATATTATTATTTAGAACTTTTTAATCCTTTAATGTTTTTCTTTTATATGCAAATTCACATTCCTGCATCAAATTTTGATTGAAAATCTTTAAATTAGGTTCTCTGCTTTTCAAAATCCAAGATGGAAAAAGCCAATCACACCTGAAATTAGAGCCAAACATTACACTTTTTCCAAAAAAAATCAAATGTGACAATATACAGTTGAAATTGTGCATGTAACTTACCCGTTGGTCCTTCGTCTCCCCTCGCTCCTGGCGATCCTACCTCTAAAAAAATAAAGTGATAAATATAAGAACACAACCTTTAGAGATATAAGAAAAGGTTAATAATAAAAATCAGAACTCAGAGCAAAATTCACAACGGGAATCCTGCCTACCCTCAAATGGCAATTATTTGAAAACCAAATGCTCAAACACACAAAAAGAATGGAAGTGTATTTGATTGAAAATACAATAAAAGTGTGCTATTGCCATGTAATATTTAGGGCTGACAATTTCGTGGTGACGGCAAGAAGACATAACATTGATTTGATTGATATTTCTTCGTGTCCCCTTGTTGTCCGATACGTAGCTAATAAACATTGTTGATATAACAGTGTTATAATAGAGACCACATAACGTATAATTATGCAATAGCCTTTAAAAAACAAAGGACTACAAACATTTATTGACATGTCAGTGCCAGAATCCATATAAACTGATGGAGATATTATGTGTTCATTATTTGAAAATCAACCACCATATCTTCGCTGAGGAGGAACGTAGCAAGTTACTATGAATTATACAAATAGAACATAAACCGTATCATGCAAACAACTGATTTTAGAATATTTCCGATACAAACTCTTACACGTAAGTCAATACAAGTTTTAAAACAAATGAGACTTAAATGGCATGACTTGATATATACAATATCGTTACTATATCTTTTCTTAGTCTTAGTCTTATTAAAGTATTGGTTAGTTCTATACATTAATGACCAAATGACTCTACTTTGTACAATTTATACTAAGTAACCATTACAGATAAAATTTGAAATATCTGAACGTGTACGACGTCAATACATTGTACACTATATACTAAGTAACCATTACAGATAAGATTTGAAATATCTGAACGTATACGACGTCAATACATTGTACACTATATACTAAGTAACCATTACAGATAAGATTTGAAATATCTGAACGTGTACGACGTCAATACATTGTACACTCTATACTAAGTGACCATTACAGATAAGATTTGAAATATCTGAACGTGTACGACGTCAATACATTGTACACTATATACTAAGTAACCATTACAGATAAGATTTGAAATATCTGAACGTGTACGACGTCAATACATTGTACACTATATACTATAGTCGCCGTCACGTAAAATTGGCACCATGATTTTTGTCAAAATTTTCTAAAATATCGACCGCGTTTACTCGAGATCATGTTTTTCAATTAGCGGGATAAAAATCCAATCCAAATATATACTACTGTCCTACCTTTTATTGTGTTTGCACTGTATAATCCTGACCTTCACATTTTCCAAGATTGTTTTCATTATAAAACCGCCATCTTGGTTTCTATGAGGATCCCTTACTACATAACATTCGTTACTCTCCAGGTAATATCATTGTCATTGATGATACGATTTCCCGCGCTTTTTACATAGAGATGACGCACAGTTCCGAGAGACACAAGAAAATTGAGAGCACGTGGACTCCACGGCAACACTTCCGGTAATAACAATGTCGAATTCCACCATACAAAATAATCCTGGATTTTGTGAAGGTCAGGATTATACTGTGCAAACACAATAAAAGGTAGGACAGTAGTATATATTTGGATTGGATATTTATCCCGCTAATTGAAAAACATGATCTCGAGTAAACGCGGTCGATATTTTAGAAAATTTTGACAAAAATCATGGTGCCAATTTTACGTGACGGCGACTATAAGTAACCATTAAAGATAAGATTTGAAATATCTGAACGTGTACGACGTCAATACATTGTACACTATATACTAAGTAACCATTACAGATAAGATTTGAAATATCTGAACGTGTACGACGTCAATACATTGTACACTATATACTTAGTGACCATTACAGATAAGACTTGAAATATCTGATCGTGTACGACGTCAATACATTGTACACTATATACTAAGTAAAAATTACAGATAAGATTTGAAATATCTGAACGTGTACGACGTCAATACATTGTACACTATATACTAAGTAACCATTACAGATAAGATTTGAAATATCTGATCGTATACGACGTCAATACATTGTACACTATATACTAAGTAACCATTACAGATAAGATTTGAAATATCTGAACGTGTACGACGTCAATACATTGTACACTATATACTAAGTGACCATTACATATAAGATTTGAAATATCTGAACGTGTACGACGTCAATACATTGTACACTATATACTAAGTAACCATTACAGATAAGATTTGAAATATCTGAACGTGTACGACGTCAATTCATTGTACACTATATACTAAGTAACCATTACAGATAAGATTTGAAATATCTGAACGTGTACGACGTCAATACATTGTACACTATATACTAAGTAACCATTACAGATAAGATTTGAAATATCTGAACGTGTACGACGTCAATACATTGTACACTATATACTAAGTAAAAATTACAGATAAGATTTGAAATATCTGATCGTGTACGACGTCAATACATTGTACACTATATACTAAGTAACCATTACAGATAAGATTTGAAATATCTGAACGTATACGACGTCAATACATTGTACACTATATACTAAGTGACCATTACAGATAAGATTTGAAATATCTGATCGTGTACGACGTCAATACATTGTACACTATATACTAAGTGACCATTACAGATAAGATTTGAAATATCTGAACGTGTACGACGTCAATACATTGTACACTATATACTAAGTAACCATTACAGATAAGATTTGAAATATCTGAACGTGTACGACGTCAATACATTGTACACTATATACTAAGTAACCATTACAGATAAGATTTGAAATATCTGATCGTGTACGACGTCAATACATTGTACACTATATACTAAGTAAAAATTACAGATAAGATTTGAAATATCTGATCGTGTACGACGTCAATTCATTGTACACTATATACTAAGTAACTATTACAGATAAGATTTGAAATATCTGATCGTGTACGACGTCAATTCATTGTACACTATATACTAAGTAAAAATTACAGATAAGATTTGAAATATCTGATCGTGTACGACGTCAATACATTGTACACTATATACTAAGTAACCATTACAGATAAGATTTGAAATATCTGATCGTGTACGACGTCAATTCATTGTACACTATATACTAAGTAAAAATTACAGATAAGATTTGAAATATCTGATCGTGTACGACGTCAATACATTGTACACTATATACTAAGTAACCATTACAGATAAGATTTGAAATATATGATCGTGTACGATGTAAATACATTACGTTGAATTATATTCATGAATAATTACCATGTACCGTTGATAAAATTTTGTAAAGGTTTGACAAGTTTGTGATAAAATAAAATCAAAAAATTCCAGAGAGCACGTACAGTTTTACAAATGTTGATACTTAATCAGAATTATAAGGTGTATTGACTAAAAATAAAATCATTTACCGTGTCCGGAACATGTACAGACAAAAACAAGAAACAGAAAACAGGTCCAAAACAGATGCTTCATTCTTTTAATTTTATGTCTTGATTCCGCTGTTTAATAAGTTAACAATACACATATATTTGTTCAGATTAGCCTTTTATATACATAGTAAATAATTTTACCTTTTAAACTATGGTTGACTCTCTTTTTTCTATCAAGTGAAAAGTTTACGTGAATATAATTAAAACAATTTCAAGTAATATCTTATTTCAGTTTAAGTAAGATTGCTGAGGTTACAGTTTCAACTATATCCAATACATTTCTGACTTGAAGTTTTTAAAAGGCCGAAAATGCCTCTTTTTTTTTCTTTTAGTATATTAAGCTTTGTTGACTGGGTTTTAATAATTGTTCAACGATACAAATTATTGGTGATGTCATATAAATGTAATATGTCGATACCCAATCTCTTACAAATCAGACACATCAGGCCGGTTTCTGAACATGCTGGCAGAGTAACCTTGCCTTGATACATTTTTGATTACAATTTAACCATTTATGACAAGGCTTTGAATAGCAGAAAGTATGAATTAGGGTCTCCATTTTTGTTGCTTTTTATTTATCTATTGTTTTGTGCTTTTATGTGTTTGTTTCTCATTTATCTATCGATATATCTGTCCATCAATTATTTTATTTAATGATATGAAGAAGAATTTAAATAGTAGATTTATCCCTCTGCAACCTTTCGACCGCACTACAACTTAAACGTTTTTGAAAAAAACTTAGAAAAGAAAAACAAAAACTGGCAACATATGTTAAGGTCGTGAAAGTTGAATAAAAAAAATTATTTAATGAGATGTAATTTTCTTTTACTCAATGTCCCTTTCACAAATGATATCGGATATGTTCCTTACGTCGTAACTACACTCCCCTTCCCTTTCATGAATTTGACCTACCGAATTAGACTATTTGTAATCACATAAGCAACACGACGGGTGTCGCATGTGAAGCAGGATCTGCTTACTCTTCCGGAGCACCTGAGATCACCCCTAGTATTTGGTGGGCTTCGTGTTGTTTATTCTTTAGTTTTCTATGGTGTGTCATGTGTACTATTGTTTTTCTGTTTGTCTTTTTCATGTTTAGTCATGGCGTTGTCAGTTTGTTTTAGATGTATGAGTTTGACTGTCCCTTTGGTATCTTTCGTCCCTCTTTCAGTTTCGTATCTAAAAGTAAAAAAAAAGTTCTAGTTCTGATGATATTCATTACTATCGACATTACTGTCGGCTTATTCTTGTTTTGAACAACCTTTAAATATAATTATTATGCTGGTTCACCATGTTTATTTATTTGTTAAAGGCGAAACCTACATGAAGACTAAACGAACGAGGGTCGTTGTATAAATTATTGAATGTTCCTCAACAATTAAAAACTTTATTAACTAAAGGAGGCTCCGCCACATTTTGATAACGGAGAGAAAGAAATTTTGTTGAGCCATCACAGAACATTTCACTGATCCATTTTTATATACTTAATTTATTTAGTCATTTATCTTTATCATTTATTTATTTCTTCATTAATTTCTTCATGTATTTCTTCATTTATTTCTTCGTTTATTTTCTCATTTATTTATTCATTTGTTTATTCATTTATTTATTCATGTATTTGTTTATTCATTCATTTATTTATTCATTTATTTTTTCATTCATAAAATTATTTATTTATTTACAAGTATTATCGTTTATGCAAATATTTTAATTGCTTAATGGATCTTACATAATTGTTTTCATTTTTGTTCAAGATTTATGAAAGTCAACAATTTTTTTGTGTTTCATTCAATAACCATGTCTAATCGAAATCGTTCACCAAAAAATGTACATGTTCTAGACATAGATGCTTACTCAAATTGGTCATCGTTGTACTGTGTTTATATTTAGAAAGAACACTTCTTAAAGTATGCAAGTTTGTCCATATAGTTTAGGAATATAAATTTAATGATTTTATATTCAAAAAGAGAGTTAACTAAGATCAGATTCTAACTTTTCAGCTTTAAAAGTGTAGTTGTCAAGAGGAATTGAGCAGCCGTTAATCGTAGTGTTAATGTTTTGGAAAGGCTACATTGTGTTTGTATGTGTATAGATTTCCAAAATGACTGCATTTAAAAAAGAAAAATAATCAAACACCATGTGAACTGTTTTGCGCGTCACACGTGTTTTCCGTCTGGAAATTACTAAAATCAAAATTGTAATATGCCAAATAAATTACCAAGTTGAAAAGCATTGCAAACTCATAATTCGTTCAACCGATGTGAATAACTATTTCACTCCAGTGACAATTTCGTATACACATCAGAAAACATTAAAGATTTCTTGCTATTTCGCAAAACTCTTTTTTACGCAATATTGTTCTGTTGCACAATACTGTGCAAGTTGTACAATACTGTGCCATTAGTACAATACTGTGCAATTAGTACAAACTTATATTATCAATGTCTTTGAATATAGTTTACATCAGCACTTATATCGATTTTAAAATCAGCAAATTAAAGCAGAGCTAAATGTGTATTCTTTTCAAACGGGACGTATAAAGACACAGTCACCTTCATTTTTATGCGTAAAGAGGCTATCTTACTGCCTGTCGATACATTTATTTTTTGGCATTGCGTTGTCAGTAACTGCGAGTACTCTCAAATCGTATTTTCTTGTAAATTTGACATGTTAATACTATTTGTAATGCTTTTTTGTTATTTCATGTTAAAATCTATTTGGTCTATATACCAGCTTTACTATAAATTATCACCTCGTGGTACTATTAACTATTAACATAAACATTATTTCTTTTCTTCTTTTGTTTGTACTGTATATGTTGTGTACAATACGTAAGTTTGTACAAATTATAAGTTTTTTGACACATAACATAGGTGATACAGGTTTATCTTCTTAAATGTACCAGTTTAGTTTTTTTAAATTCCAATCTATGTACTCCAACCAAACAGCTAGTGCTATTCTCCTTGTCCTCAAACCGGAAATGAGGACATCTCAATGGTTTAAATTCTAATTTTATTTTCCTCCATATACCATATTAATATCCATAAAAAGTATTTTTGTGGTCTCAAAATGTATTTTGAATCAATGCGCAGTATAATATAAAATTGAGAATGGAAATGGGGAATGTGTCAAAGAGACAAATTGCAACAACCCGACCAAATAAAAAAGAAAAACAGCAGAAGGTCACCAACAGGTCTTCAATGTAGCGAGAAATTCCCACACCCGGAGGCGTCCTTCAGCTGGCCCCTAAACAAACATATACTAGTTCAGTGATAATGAACAAATAAATAATTCTGTATCATGTTAATATGACAGAACTACATGTATGCGATAAAAGACTGAATGCTTGCATCAACTATTTGTTATAAGCAGTTGATAACTTATATAAGAACATCTGTACATATTATATTTTGTACAACATGACAAGTTGTACACACAATATACACCACACTTGAGCATCTGTACATATTATATTTTGTACAACATGGCAAGTTGTACACACAATATACACCACACTTGAGCACCTGTACATATTATATTTTGTACAACATGGCAAGTTGTACACACCATATACACCACACTTGAGCACCTGTACATATTATATTTTGTACAACATGACAAGTTGTACACACCATGTACACCACACTTGAGCACCTGTACATGAAGAACACGAAGTTTCATCGAAAACCAATTGTAAAGTTTAATTGCTTATATTCATCCCAGGTTTAGGAATAGTTATATTGATTTACAAGAAAATTCTTGGTATTTCTAAACGGATGGTTATACACAAATAAAAAGAGGTATCCTTAATGCCCGTGTCACACTATCCCGATTTTAATATACGATGGACACCCGAATGCGAAAATTGTAAGTTCGTACGAAGTTGGTCCCGATCTCGTTAAAATACCAAAAAGTGACCGAAGCAAGTACGATAAATAACGAAGTCTATGCGATGGTGCCGAAATTATATACGATAGCAAAACGGGTATTTAAGCTTCATAGCTCAGCCTAAATCTACACGATGGATCACGATGGATTACGAAGGCTACACGATGGATAACAATGATGGCGCGATGGCCATACGATGTCTAAAAATAATTCTTAGTTTATTATCCCCTCGCCTACTGCGTGTAAATAAAATTGATATGGACACTTTAGAACCAAAAATGCTTAAAACTTGGTATGGTGTTTCACGTTTAGAATATATTAAGCGCTATTGACTTTAAAGTTCAAAGGTCAAGGTCACAGTGGCAGTTGTTATACAAGGCAATATCACCCTTGTGGACACTCTAAAACCAATATGCTTCAAAAGATTTTAACCACATTTGGTATATTGTTCCTCCTTGTAATGCTCTGACATTTTTTACGTTGAAGTCCAAAGGTCAAGGTCATGCAGATGGACTCCCCCCTTGAAATAGCATAATATACAGGTAATATGATGCTTGTATTTTTACCTACTGGTTCTAAAGACGCTCGGCATTGCCTTGTTTGAACTGTTAAATGTGTGCACTAGTCTGAATAACCACCCATAATTTTGCCCATGTTTACTGATCTATCTTAAAGGTAAGGTAATGCGTGCGTTGATTCCTTTTATTCAAAAAAACTCTTTCCAGGAGAATATCATCATAATATAGACAAATGGAAGGATGCGGGGAAAGCAACAAATGCGGCAAAATATGACATATAGAAAACAAAATGGTTATGGAGTAAACATTCGTGTGACAACAACTCAGACGATACATAAAAAATCAGAATAATGAAGAAAAAGATGGTTTCCCTATATACGTGTACCTGCAGTGTTGGTGTAAGAGGTGCGTTTAAGATTTTCATTATGTTACTTAATATGAAAAATTTACAAAACATATTATTTTACTTGTAAAAGTAAATCCTGAGCCTGAATTAATAGAAACAACGCTGTCGCCTTTCTTGTTCTCATAGAATCATATGATATGAGCTCCATGTTTTGTAAACGTCTTTCTCAACTGTCGTACTAGACTGACCAGTGCATATCGCGTATTGAACTTTAAATGTATTTTAGCGCGAAATTTAACTTACATTTAGCTGTATTTATTGCCGCCGTGATCCCATCCAATCTTGTCGCCTTCGTACTTTTATTCGATGACAACACGACGGGATTACGAGGTCTTCACGAAGTCGTGTTGCAATCGAAAGACCTTAGGGTAGCTTCGTGATTCATTCGTGTAGACATCGTAATGTCAAAACTGCCCGATGGAAACGATGGAAACACGAATGCCATACGATATTCAAAGATGGATTCCCGGTGACATAACGATGATGAGGATGGTGATACGAACTTAATACGAACCCTCAACATCGGACGCACCTTCGGGGATTTTTTAACATGTTAAAAAATTTAGAACCCTTCCCGAAGTTGTCCCCGAAGGCTAGAAAAAGTGGCCGATTGTTCTACGATGGTTAAAGATGACACTAAGAATAGCCCGATCTGGACACGATCAGTCCCGATTTTGAAAATTTCCATAATCGTGTTGCCATCGGCGTAAAAATCGGGACAGTGTGACGCGGGCATAACAAAAGAATTATTTTCATTTACCTGTGAATAAAATGACGTATTTTTTCAAAGTTGCTGTTTTTCTTATTTTTTTTTAAATTTCACAGCGGTATAAAACTTTAACTTTAATCATTCATCATTATTTATTATTACCTTTGTATTTACATTGTATCATAAATCAAATGTATTATTTCCGTGTACTTTGTTCATTTGAGTGACTAGTACGTTTTTTTTATTGAGTTAAGCCATTCCAATTGATATTTTATAAGACCTTTCTATGTTGTAATGTTACACTATTGTTTCAGATAAGGGAAAAGGTTTGGTACCATTTAAACGTTTGATCCCGCTGCATTGGTTTGCACCTGTCCTTTGTCAGGAATCTAATGTTCAGTAGGTATCGTATGTTGATGTTGTTCATAAGTGGTTCTCGTTTTAAATATAGATTAGAACGTTGGTTTTCCCGTTTCGCTGGTTATACACTAGTAATTGTTGGGGCCCTTTGTAGCTTGCCATATCGAACTATAGCAGTCATCACTTGGCTTTGGCGACGTCACACATCATCCTATCACGCCAAAGTAAAATGCATAGAAATGCACAGGGGCTTTCAAAAATTCATAAAATTTATTTCTTTATAAAGTTCATCATACAAAAAATGTGAAAATATATAGTAATTCCTGATAAATTTAGAAATATAGTTATGCCTTTTGGGAAGATTAAATTTTGGTCTTCGTCTTCGGCTGTTGTCTGCTTTATGGTCGGGTTGTTGTCGCTTTGACACATTCCCCATTTCCTTTCTCAATTTTATTCTCCCTTCCAAATGCTTTTGAAAATTTGGCTTGTTGTCTGGATAGGTTAACAATATTAAATCACTAAACTCCGATAAATTTTGAATTTTCTGTCGTGTAAAACTTAAAATTGCAATTGAAACAAAATACATGAAAAAATTGTTGAAATATGTGCTTCTTACTAAATTCATTATCATTTGAAATATCGTATATGCAATGGTTTAGTGTATTATTAATATCCTTCCAATGCAAAAAGTAAAACACAAAAATACCGAACTCCGAGGAAAATTCAAAAAGGGAAATCCAAAATCAAAAGGCATAATCAAAAGTCCAAACACATCAAACGAATGGATAACAACTGTCATATTCCTGACTTGGTACAGGCATTTTCTAATGTAGAAAATGGTGGATTGAGCCTGGTTTTATAGCTAGCTAAACCTCTCACTTGTATGACAGTCGCATCAAATTCCATTACATTGTCAACGATGTATGAACAAAACAAACATACTCAAAGAGTAAAAAAGTCAAAAATAGGGGTACAGCAGTTAATATTGTGTTATCATCTTAATATCACTATAAAAACAACAAATGTAACGAAGAATCACAAAAAGGCATACATCAAGTTTAACATACTGATTTTGCTTTTCTTGTACCACTTAATTTATGTATATAAAGTCTACCCGTAAAGGAAAGAAGGTTTTCATTGCTGGTGTAAAAATGCGCGTTTGAAATTCGTACAGGTAGACATAAAAATAATTTTGTCGTAAAAAGTATGAACAAAACAAACATACTTGCATACTTGCAAGTTGATTTGAAAACTAGCTTTTTTCTGAAAATCTTGTATTATTTTACAAGATGGCGACCACATTGACAGTATTGGCGGCTGACTTGGTAAAAATGTATTTTGTAAGACTGTTATAATGAAAATCAAATAACTGTTGGATGCTCGCGTTTTCAGTCATTGTCTTACCTTAAAGCAGCATAGAATCAAACATTAATTCCTTTTGATAAAGCTGAAAAATTCTGTTGTTTTTGTTATACATTTGACAAATGGCGACTAAATCATTTCAAACGTAAACGATGTTCGACACTTATTTTGTCCATGTAAATAACCTAATTTAATTACACTGTTTATATTGCAATTAAATATGACACGTTTTTGTCACTATAATGAAAGCCAATGACAAAGCTAGATTAAGGACATATTAAGTCATAACATCGAGGTGATCAAAGAAAACAAATATGGCACCTGATCACAATATAAGTTTTGACAATACTTTAAAAGATGTACGTTTTGACAATAACTAAGTAGATGTAAGTTTGACAATACTGTGTACATAAGTGTTGTCCGATTCTCAATGAAATTCATTGCGATATTTTTATAAATTTATGAAAGAAGATCTCGAATGAATATTCGCCGAGGTGAAACAACTATTGTTTTTCAATTTTCTTTAAAAAGTAAAGAGAGGAAAATCCAATCGGAAATTTCATTAATCACATGGCAAAATTAAATAACTAAACACATCAAAATCGAATGAACAAAAACTGTCATATTCCTGACTTGGTACAGGCATTTTCAAATGTCGAAAATGTAATTATGACTGGAATAGTTGCATATGTGAGCGGAGAGTTGTCTCATTGGCACTCATACCACATCTTCCTATAAATAATTGACAAGATCTTAGTACTGTGCAATACTATGATATTGTGTAATACTGTGATATTGACAATTTGAAATTACAAACAACTTTTAGAAAGGAATATGGACCTACAACAAAAAATTGAAAAAAACCTTGCTCCATTCATTTAGACCCCGCTTTGGGGTAATTACCTCCGAACTCAATACCAGCTTTCCTTTTGAGATATGAAACCTAGAAGGCGTACAGTTTTCAAGAGATCCATTCACTTAAACACAATTCATAGTAAAAAAAAAATACTTATGTTTCTTTATTAAACCATATTCATGAACTGTTGGTACCGTTATGTCCTACATCAATCCAAACTTTTCTTTTCTATTCATGAACTTCTGGTAAATTTCATAGAAAAACATCAACATGATCAAGTTAATTTAATTCATTGTCCAGAAACTAAATGTGTCTTCCGACGCCGTCGACAACATTATAGGGTTATACGTCGCAACGTAATTTTTACGATCTTATAAAAAGAGATAGGGTCGTAAAAAAAGTTACATCATGCGTGCATTTCAATAATAATTTTGTGTGTACTTAATTATGCTTGCTTCAATTAAGCTAACTGGTAGACAAAGACTGATTATGTTTTCCCCATATATTTAACGATGGTATTATACTTAACTCCTCTCAAGAGGGATTGTGCTTGATTTTCATAATAAGGTAATATAATCTTTCAATCAGTTTCATTGAGGTCTGGAGCTGTCATAACTTCCAGTAGTTCCTTGTTGAACAATGTTTCATTTTGCTTTGTTTCACTTGTTTTATATTCTGAATTCGGACTCGGACTTCTTTTAAACTGAGTTTTACTGTGCGTATTGCTGTGCGTTTGTTCTTCAACATTGACAAGAGGTATAGAGAATGAGTAGAGATCTCAAAAATTAAATTGAGAATTAAAATGTTGATTTAAAAAAAAAAAAAGGAACAACCTGACCAAAGAGCAGATAAAACAAAATCAACCCGCCTAATTTGTGCACCTATCCCATGTCATGAGCCTATGGCCTCTGCTACTCTTGTTTTTAATTCTTAGTTCATTTATATGTTTGAGAGTTTTGACTTATTCACATTTTGTTCAGTGGTCAACTGAATCTTGACTCAGTATGAGTGATTTGCTAGCTGTGTTTAATAAAGACCAATCGGTGGTCTTCGGCTGCTTTCTCCTAAAATTAAATCCTTTAGTATCCTTGAACAATTAATGTGAATAATGTAATGCTCTAGAAATACCATAAGCTGTCAGTTGTGAAAGAGATTTCATTATATAGATAATGCACAATGATTCATGCATTTTACCTTGCAGTTAGTTCATTTCATGTATATGTAGATGGATGGTCTGTTCAAAAATCTCAAAAATCCATATAGAAGGTATACGCATAACAATAAAAACAACCTTAAAAAGGTACTTATATAAAAAGCTCAATTCAGTGATACACTTTGTCATAAGTGTCACATCTAACTCAAATCAAAAATGTATGTTACCAAACTGCATTGAGATTCTGAAAATAAATATGCAAATTACTTCCATTAGAAATAGATTTCAATGGAAAGAAAGAAGCTATTCAAATATTATGTAGAAAGTGTTTATTGCCCCGCCTGTAAATATTTCTGGCTCATAGTCTAAGAGAACTTATAATCTAAGAGAACAAGTAGTCTATAGATTTTTGGAACCGTGTCTATGATTGTTTCGCGACAAATGCACTATATTTTTTTATGATATCGAGTTATTACGGGTACATCCTGCACCCTGTCAATTCGTAACTTAAAATAAAAAATGTTATTGAAGGATTTGTTACTCAGTCTAGGATTAACTATCGTGCGACTAAGTAAGTTAAATTATCCTCTCAAGTTAATTCAAGTATGAACAGACTCAATAGTTCTCTCATTAGTGTAAGCTGATCAAAAACATGAATAAAACAAAATAAATTTGAAAATATTTAAATAGAAATTGAACAGGTTTTTTTTCTAATCGGATGAATTCTAGCAACATGACGTTTTTCTGTTTTGGATCCTTTGGTTGAGTTGAACTTCATGGAAACAAAGACAATAACAACCCAAACCAAGGACTTAACAAACACTAAAAAGATCTAAAAGACATATACCTCAGGCATAGATTGTCTTAGCTGTATTTGGCAAAACTTTTAAAAATTTTGGTCCTCGGTGCTCTTCCTACTTTATTTGGCATTTTTAACCTTTTTGGACTCGAGCGTCACAGATGAGTCTTTTGTAGACGAAAAGCTCGTCTGGCGTATATACAAAATTTAGTTCTAGTATCTATGATGAGTTTATTTACTAGCACTGGGTCAATGCCACTGCTGGTGGAAATTTATTTCCCCAAAGGGTATCACCGGCCCAGTAGTCAGCACTTTTATGTTGAAATGAAATTTTATTGAGATTGTTATATTTATAAATTGACTATTTTTTTAAATACTAAGGCTGTTATACCTCAGCCATATATTACCTTTGCTGTATTTGGCCAAACCTTTAGGAATTTTGGTCCTCTGTGCTCTTCAACTTCGTACTTTATTTGGTATTTTTAACCTTTATGGGATTCGAGCGTCACGTATGAGTCTTTTGTAGACGAAACGCGCGTCTGGCGTATATACAAAATTTCGTCCTGGATTCTATGAAGAGATCTACAGTTATAATAATAATTTAGAAACAACACGAACTCCACTAACAACCGGGAGTAAAATCAGGTGCTCCGGAAGGGTAAGCCTTTCATGCACCGTATACGACACCCGTCGTGTATGTGAATATTTGTAAAGACATTTCAGAGACCTGTAGATATGTGATGGTCACTTACATTGTATAAGTACACGAAAATACAATTTACTAATCATTTTACATAAAAAAATAAATGTAATTCTGTATATATGTTTGTATGGGAAATTTGAATTGTAATTAACATTGGTTTTGTAATAGGAATTAGAATATGAATATTTAAGTATTTATAACATCATCAGTCAGTCAAATTTCAATTTCAATTAAAAAAAAAACTGTTTTAGAGTCGTTTCAAAAAGTAAAATCACAAAAATACTAAACTCAGATTGGAATCCAATCGAAAAGTTCATAAACACATAACAGATTCAAATGACAAAAAACATCAAAACCATATGGACAAGAACTGTCATATACCTGACTTGGTACAGGCATCTTTAAATGTAGAAAATGGTGGATTAAGTCTGGTTTTGAAGCGCTAAACCTTTCACTTTGTCTTCACAGTCTTCACAGTCTTATCAAACTCCGTTATATTTACAATGGTGCGTGAACTAAACAGACATACTAAATAAAATAGTCAAAATATGGGTACAGCAGTCATCATCGTGTTACAATTTTATAAGGAACAATTTAGCAGAACAAAAAACAATATCTATCTACAAACACATTCATTGATTCGCCTGTTTGACGTCAGAAAATTTTATTCGTCACATAAATTTGTCGTTCAATGTATATACAAACATTGTAAAAATTAAACATGGGCAATGTTAGCTTACAGGGATAATAAAAATCAAAGTATGTAAGTATTCATTTCAAAAATAGACCGAGATTTAAGATAGTCCAAAAGTTATGTAGACGCTTTACTACGCGACTGAATAATGTTGACGTTTGTGGTTCAACGTATTTTCAAATTCATAATAAAAATGTATTATAATGACATATAATAGAACAATATCATATTGACGGGATCTTTTAAAGTATAGAGTCACGTTATAGAACCAAAGAGTTGTTAAGATGATAAACAACATCAGTACGCATAATCTGTACATCAAGACCATCATGTATTATTTGTGAAAATGATACGGAATATTTATCAACAAGGTCTTGGTACCTTCCGATGAACTTTTTTTAGAAAAAGGACAACCGTTCTTTGACATACCCCTGGTTCATCAACTTTCTACTCAGACACTGATGACGTTTTACAAAGTCTGAGTAGGAGCTGCAAGCTCTTAAATATCGAATAAGTTGGGAAATATATATCTCATATGCAGGTGAAGTTGGTATATTGCTACTAAGGTGTGGTAATTTCTTTAAATCAACATCGTCTCGTTTATCATAGATTCTGGTACTGAGATGACTGTATAAGTAAAATTCGAGATATAAGTCTAACAATGAGGCGGAGGAAGCTGTGTATGTTGTTTCTTTAATTTCAATTTCTAGGGGGATATATTAATGAAACCCAATCAGAAACGTTCGTATTGTTTATGGAAAGAACATCAATAATATATCTGAAAGAGAAATTAAATAAACTGGCTTCTTTTATCCTCTTGTTTTTGACAAGTGTCTGACGGAACTCCGATTCATATGAAAATAAGAAGAGGTCGGCAAGAAGAGGCGAAGAGTTTGTTTACATAGAAATGCCGACAATTGTTGGAAAGGTCTACCTCCAAACTCAACAAATATGTTGTCGATAAGAAACTACAGCATACTGACCACTTGTTCTTCTTTGTAGCATGTTTTACCTTTTTGTTTGTCACTTTTAACGAAATATGCCTTAATATATTCACAAGTAATAAATTTATAGCGTACGATACCATTTTTATGTGGAAAGGCATTGTGGATTATATCTTTTATGCGATATTTAAATTCACATGGGGAATGGTTGTATACAGGGTTAAAAAATCAAAAGTTTTGATAGAACTGATTACAAAAAAAGACCGAGATTTAAAATTGTCTAGAAGTTCTTTAGAAATTTTAAGAATCCACATATGGTTAATGTCCCCACGCGAGTAAACAGTTTCACAGTTTCTGAAGACCCTCTTTCACTGCGGACACAATTTGTGAATACGGAAAACAAAGTGTTGCTGCAAGGTACTTACATTGGGCACAACGCCAAAATCTTACAATCTGGTTGGTATATATAAAATATCAATTCGTTTGATGTGTTTGAGATTCTATTTTAGGACTTTCCTTTTTAATTTTCCTCGGAGTTCAGTATTTACGGGAATTTACTTTATTCAATGTTATAAATAACATAAAGCCAAACATTTTACACCATGAGATAAAAAAAAGTGAAAGGGGGAGATATCTAACTATTGATAGCAAAATGAATGGTATATTCGCATAAAGTGCCATGATAACATTCAATAAAAAGTGTACCTCATAACAAAACTTAAACAAAATTCAAAAAACCAAAGTAATGGGCGGTTTCTACTTGCGTAGTCATTACATAGGACGTACATTTATATATTTGCGTCTGCTGCTAACATAGTGGAGATTTGAGGTAGTCTATGAAATGTATTCAAAATGCATAGGGAAGTCTTCATGGATATTATCTTTTTGCCGTGGGGTTTCAAAGATGAAAGGAATTTCACACCTGAGTTGAAAATGCACGCACCTCAGGCTGTGTCTCAGGGTGTATTTACTTTCAAATCGGATGCAAAATTCCTGTCACCCCTGCGTACACTCGAATAATCAAGAGTTTTACATTTGTATTCAAACTGGAAATGATAAAATAACTGCATTTATTTGAATTGTGATTTAGGTTTTTAGGTTTAGTGATTTATAATGATGTTCAATTATCCTTTGGTCTAAAGATTGTTTTTAACGATTAAGCACACGGTATGAAAGTATATATTATATGTCTGTATATATTGTATGTCTTGCTTTAAATGATTGGTAACCGTTATGCTACGCATGATTCATTTCAAAATAAAAGTCAATTTATACAAAAATTAGAAAAAAATAGAAATGTTATAAAATGAAATTTGTGATATAAAGGATTGAAATCATTGTAATTACAGAGTTATTTATAATGACTTACCAAAGACATAACTAAGTATTTACCCCACTAAACTCTTGATATTTTCTAATGAACAGTTCATTAAACTGTTAGAAATATAAAATATTAAATATTTACTTGGAATTTTTAAAAGTAAATTTATTCTGAAAAAAAAACATAAAAACTAATAAATATTCGTGGCTTTTTGAAAACAGATAGACAAGTAAGTAAAATATTTGCTTACTCATACTTATGAAATAAAGATAAATCAGAAAATAGAAAGCCTATTAACAAGTGTACTTTAAGAATCGTCTACTGAATATACATAAATAACGCAATATTATTAATAGTGAAAAAAGTTATATCACCAAAACTCTCATGAAGTGTTATGTAACTTCAATACAAGAGACATGAACTGTAATTAAATAAACATATGATATTACATCAAACATAAACGGACAAATTAAGAACACTGATAGGAGTCGCAAGTTGACTGAAGCTGCAATATGGTTGATAATTTTGAATACTGTGGATTCATTATTTTTCGTTGGATACGAAATTTCGTGGATTCAATGGCAACAGTTGAACCACAAAATGTTCAACAAATACAAAATTTTCTATAGGCTAGCATACATACTTCAGCAAAACCACAAAACTAAATATCCACGAACATGTAAGTTTTCCTCAATACGCGAAAATTGGTACCCACGAACATAAATGAATCCACTATATTTGGTCTTTATATAAGGATTTTAATACTTCTCAAAAGTACCAGGATTATAATTTTAAAAAGGGGGCGGAAGATACCTGAGGGATTTTGAAACTGACACCGCCATGACTGCAAAGGAAAAAGTCGAACAGACAATTATAAGTTCCTTTAAAGCGACGATGAAAAATACAGACTAAACAAGACAAACTATATCAAAAACTTGGGACGATAAAAGGTGCTCCAGAAGAGAGAGCGGATCCTGCTCAACTGGCTGCACCGGTTGTGTTGCTTATGTTATTATGTTTACCAGATAAATAGTATAATTCGATAGGTTACATTCGAAGACAACATAACAGTCAAATCTTACCACAAGTAGAAAGTTCTACACTGTCTAAACGAATACTACTGCTGCCGGATTGTTTTGTGACTGTTATTCTTATAACGTTGTACTTTCTCAATTCCAATGTGATTTCTTCACCCGGCTGTACATTTGGGGCCTGAAATATTGTAGAAAGAAACTAAAATATATAGGTGGTTCTTTTACGACATCTAATCAAAAGCATGTATGAATTTATTTCATTTCAAATTTTGTTTTTTTAAATTTGCCTGTTTTTTAATTACTTTCTTATTGAATAAGTATAATAAAATGAACTTTAATAATATACATATAGCTATTGACTTATAATGAGATTGATACGATCAACCAAAGAGATATGTATTTATTCAGTTTATTGAAGATCCTTGTTTTTATATACTGAATATGTATTCTGTTAACTGTAATGAATTGAAAAAATCGTTTAAATTTCCTAATAAAACTCCTACAATTAATCCCGTAATATATCATCATATAGACTTCTAATGTTAACATAACATAACATTAAGGAGATGAGGTGTGCATCCAAATGAGACAACTGTCCAATGAAGGACAATCGACGAAGATACACGAAAGTAAAGGTTACCATACGGCTTCAATAATGAAAATAAATGTGATAATATATAAAACCTCAAAAGGGAAATCTCACTACCTAATTTGTATATTCAAAATGCATGTTACATATCATAAATTAGTTTTATCTTATTTGGAGCCGAGACGATCATAACAATCATTTACCTGAACAGTTATAAACTCTGGATTATCTGGAAGATTATACTTCACGGTAATAGTAGCAATGCCATCACCAGAAACTGTTACACCATTTACTTCTTCGTCTAAACCGCCAATCAACAGAACCATAATAGATTCATTTGTCTCAACAAACTTGTTATCGTCTTTCTCTTGAAGTGCATCTTTGTCGCTTGTGGACAAGGGTGCCAACGGGTTATTTGTATCAATATTAGACTCGCCTAGTACAACTTTTTCTTTAACACATTCTGTAGCTGTTGTAACCTCTATATTAGATGGTTGTGTAGTTGTTCCCATTGAAACTGTTGTAAGTTCACCTATTATAATAAACAATGCATTAAAAAACGAAAGCAGCAATTACAAGTATTTTTTTTTCAAATTTGACATTTAATACAGAGTTAATCATTGTTTGCTGTCCAATAAAATGTTATGACAACTCATTCGTTACCATTCTTTACATTATTATAAAGATGGATTTGGCTAATATTGTACGTTCATTTTGGCTAATACGGCTCTCTATTTTTTGGGGTTGGTGTAAATGACTGGCTTTTAAATTTTCTTTGAGCGTCCCTGGTGAAATAAAATTAAGAAATGCGCATCGGAACAAACATTGATGGTATTGTTCAAAGCACGCAGTTTGCAATAAAAAAAAATTAAATGGCCACAAATTTTCCATTCTTTATTTAAGAATTTTAGAGAAAGTATTTTTTCATCAATGTTGATTCATTTGAATATTTTCCACTCTCAAAGATAAGTAAGATAGAGACAATGTGACACCTAGTATGTAATAATGTATACAGGCAAACTGGTAATACCCAAATAGAGATAATAATACAGGAAACTCCAAAAACCACCAACTAGAAACTTTATAATTGTTGATAGAAAAGTTATTGATAATTATCCTGTCCTCCCCCTCAAATTGAAATCGACGAGTCACGACACGAAGTACAACCGCCAGATTTAGGTACTATGACAATGAAGTTAAATAAGTTATTCCTTGATCCTAAGTGAAATTCGAATTTCCAATTTAACTTACAAGCATGAAGATCTTATTATTTCTAGCTAGGTAATATATGCATGTAATAGGTGTAAGGGATTTATAAGAAGAGTTGAAATTGACATAAAAATACACCGAGAGTAGAATGAAAGTACTTATGATACAGCTTTCGACCAGATAACAATAAAACAATAATCATTTCTCACCACAAATGAAATGATTTCATCTTCCTTTTTTTTTTTTTAATTTAATTTCTTTTTTACCAAATACCTGCAATTCGTCGTTGCAGAATCTAATACACCCTGTACAGCGAAACGTTGTGTTATATTAAAAAAATAACAAACAAAGGGAAACAAACAATAGCATGACGGTGTTTTACTTTTGATGTACGAACATTGAAATTACCCATAGTTCTTTGGATTCTGAAACGGCCACTTGATACTACAGTCAAGAGCCTTTTCTTACACGATTTTATTGATAGACAGTTGCTGCTCATAAGAAAGGAAATAACTTTTAACGTTACAAACTTAGTTTTAAAGAATAAAAAAGAAGCTTCAATAGATCGGGATGAACTATCTAGAAATAATGGGCAGGAAGCCAGCAAACAATTTATTCTTTGTCTAGTGTCCAGTTATGTGGCACTACCACGGCATGCGCAGCAATACACAACATTTAAAAGCAGGAAAAAAAGAACTACGAATAAACAAGATTATTCAACGTATAAGTAAATTGTATTTGCAAATTGTTAAAGATTTCAGGGAGATAGTCATAAGGCTGACACAAATCAAACAGTCTCAATGATGTCGTGCAAATGTCGATATGTAAACAAAAGAATATGAAATATATAAACAAAAAAAGAAAATATCTTACCTTCAAGAGCAGATATAACTGCTATGTAGACAGAGACAATCAGCAGTACATATGTCCAAAATAGAAGCTTCATTTTACAGGTTAAGTTAAATACCTCTCTCTGAATATAATACGATAGATATATATATTTGTTCATAATAGCCTTTTATATATACATAGGTATACGTTTAACTCTTGAACTTAAATTGACACTTTTTTTTATCAAGTGAAAAAATTAACTGAATATCATTACCTTTTTTCAATATAACTTTAACAATACTTGAATCTATTCATGAAAATTAATAATATTTGTGTGTGTAAAATATTTATGAATTCGTTCAATAGATCTATTTATTCATTTGTTTGTTTATTTTGCTCCGAATTAAAAATAATGTGTGTTTATTCATTTATTCATTTATTTAATTAATTAATTACAAGTAATATCGTCTATATAAATATATAAAGTTTGGTTCCGCTGCTTTATTGATCTTATAATTGATTTCAATTTTGGTCAAGATTTTTGAAAAGCAACTATTTTAAGGGGAGCTCCAACTAATTTGATGGTTTATCAGATAGTTTCCTTAAATAAATGGTTCAATCTAAATAATCAAGTTAAAAACTAAAAACAGATTTTTACTATAATGGCTTGTATTTTGTTATGTTTATATTTAAAAGGAAAATATTTATAATATCCAAGTTTGCCCATATTGTCTAGGAATATAAATTTAATGTTTTTTATGTATTTAAAAGAGATTTAATGAAGAGTAGATTCTGTCTTTATCAACTTTATATGTGTATTTGTCAAGGGAAATTTGAGCAGCTATTACACGTAATGTTAAAGATTTGGAAAAGCTAAATGTGTGTGTGTGTGTTTTTTTTTTCTATTTCCAAATAGACTTTATCGTAAAAAAACAAAAACAAAATCTAATCAGGCACCCTGCTAAAACTGTTGAGCGTCTCACGCGCTTTTCGTATTTAACTAACTTCAGATGGTAATATACAAAATAAATTACCAAACTGAAGAGCATCGAAGACCGTTATTCGGGAAGGTTTTGTTGAATACAGCCAAGGTGAACTACTACATGTATTGAACTATGGTGACAATGTTTCTTTTGGGATATACATCAGAACACACTAGAACATAGATAAAATAGAAGAATATTTTAAGCGTACAATTTGGATTTTATTGTGCGATCTAGTTTTTGAAAAGGTCTGTGCTTTTACGATCCACTGTTGTAGTTATATATATCTTATTTCAGTACTAGCGTGGAGTATGAAAAAACAAAAACATATGTAGGATCAGCCAGGATACATTGAGTTTTAATATGCAAGCTTTGTTTATGTCTATCTCATAGATTTTTTTTAAACTGTGTCTAGTGGTGTTGGCTCTCTTGATTTAGGATTGGCTACAAATTCAAAATTTGTATCAGGCTATTTGTAGGGCAAGGTGAACGTATACATAGTAGGAACCTAAAGTAAATTGTTATTGCTTTTCTAGAAACTTTTCACATATCCCTAGACTTTTTAAGGTATTTTTTTTCAAGTATATTTGTTTTGTTTAAATCCAATAATACATTTGATTGTTGTTCAATGATTATAGATTTCTACGAAATACAAATTAAAAACCATGACTTTAGTATTTTTAATGATCAATTATGTTATAGATAATGCATTTTTTAAGGTTTTTCTTGTCGTAGAACACACCGAGGGGTGACAGGATTGATCAAATGAAAGACCGACCGGAGGGAGGTCTTTCTTTGAACAATCCTGACACCCCGAGGTGTGTTCTACGACAAGAAAAACTTAAAATATGCATTATCTGACTTATATACCGTCAAAAGATACCAACTTTATAAAGATTTGTAAAATTAAGTATCCTTTTTTACCGACAACACTAAAGTGGGATATTCCTTTCTAATGCGTTCAGATTTAATACGCCCTGCGGCTCATTTAAAATGTGAAATAAAACTCTCTAAATAATTTAGATATAAACCTTTTAAAAATTGTTATCCATACACAATAAAAATATTACTGTAACTGCATGAAGTAAGACACAAATGTATTGTTACCATCCGATGACAAATACAAGACACATTGTAAGTTATTTATTGTATCACTTAGCTTATGGAAAAGGGGGAGGGGTATGTGGTTTTTTTTCGTTTTGTTATGTTATTTCTATCGCGGAAAAGTTGTTATTTATTTAACCATTTTACTTGAATCGAATGAAAAATTCAGAAAGATTGTCTTTCAAACAGCAATACATTTTATTAAAAGATAATCAGGATAAAATTATATACCCTCCGCAACGACCCTTTCGTGTTATTCAATAGAATATAATATTATTTTATTAGTTGATTATTTAATAGAGTAAAAGGTATACATGAATTTTAAAAAGTAACGAACTGACACGAAGACGAATATAAACACATGTAGGTCACAGTATGATTTCCTATTCAGTGTGTATCGTTCTGAACATGCATGAAATATTTGCCACTGGACGTTAAGCAATCAACCTATTCAGTTTGACTCAATAAGATTTTCAAAATCTTACACACGAATATGTTAAATCTGGATTTATTTTATGAAAGTCTACATTAAAATTCATCTGACCTATATGATAATGTTTCTTTATAATTATTATAGCGATAAATCAACAAAACTTCGCGTTATTAGTTTCTTAAATTAAATTGCGGGTCTACAATGACGGTTTCTTTTACATCTATCATCGGTTGAACTTTAGAAAATAAATTTCCAAATCGGCAACAAAAAACTATTAGACGAATAAAATTTTAAAGTAAATCATAGATTGCATGTTAATCAAGGAAAATAATGACCTTACACAGGTCATTATTTTATGCCTTGGAGCATATACCATTGAAACATGGTATCGTCCGGGTTGATTCTGAAAAAGTTAAGCTTTGTGAGTATCGCCCTTTTACATAGATATTATCTTAACATTAATGACCATTAGTACTTGGTACTATTAGGAAGGCCTGATATCATACAATTAGTACTTGATACTATAAGGAACGCCTGACATCATACATGTATTGCAATAAGCATTTTGTGTATATTAAATTATGATGTCTTTTATTGGCTGTCTGCTTGTATGATGATATGATACTAAAAATGGGAGTAACTGTAAAATTGAGAATGGAAATGGGGAATGTGTCAAAGAGACAACAACCCGACCAAATAAAAAAAAACAACAACAGCAGAAGGTCACTAACAGGTCTTTAATGTAGCGAGAAATTCCATGGGAGTAATTGTGTATGATTTCAATGATAAAGACACAATATGTCAGTCAGTTTCATTGAGGGATAGAACTGTCATGTCAGTAACTGCTAGTAAACCGAGCCCTTATTTACTTATAAATCATTATCAGATTGTTTACTTTTGTTACCTATTCTGACATCGCGCCCGGATTCTTTTAAACTGCGTTTTACTGTGCGTATTGCTGTGTGTTTATTCCTTCTATGCTGGCTAAAGGAAAATGGGAGGATTAATATCTAACAAGACAACCACACTTAACCTCGACGCTTGTTTACGACTGTAAGTTAGGTGCATTTGACCTTCATTTGTATGTTTTGGAGTGTAGGTTGACGTCCATGTTCATTGACTAGAACATGTTGCGGATGCAAGAATGCCTTGCAGTGTTGAAGACCAATTGGTGGCTTTCTGCTGTTTTCTGCCCTTCAGTCGGGTTGTCGTCTCTTTGACAAAATTTACATTTCCATTCTCAATTTTCAAGAATGTTAGGTTCAAATGAAAATTAAATCCTTGAATCTCCGTGAACAAGTAATGTGTATCATTTATTGCTTCAATCGCCTATACAAGACATCACACAATTTCAAACACTACATTAAAGTACTTGATGATAAAGATGTAATCACAATGTCGCGGTTAATGAACCCTAAAATGCCGATTGAAAATGTTAGATGGCAAAACATTCCCCGAAAACAGAAAAAGTGTCCGTTGTGTAGAGTTGCTATAGGTGACAAATACCACTACGTAATGGAATGCAGCAGTCTCCTGACAGATAGAACAGTACTTATTGACAAGAAATATATAATGAACTGTAATTATTTATGCCCGCGTCACACTGTCCCGATTTTTATATACGATGGAAACCCGAATGCGAAAATTGTAAGTTCGTACGAAGTTGGTCCCGATCTGGTTAAAATACAAAAAAAGTGACCGAAGCAAGTACGATGAATAACGAAGTCTATACGATGGTGCCGAACGTATATACGATAGCAAAAGATGGACATACGAAAGTTAACCGAAGACGGGTATTTAAGCTTCATATCTCAGCCGAAGCCTACACGATGGATCACGAAGACTACACGATGGATGACGCTGATGGCGCGATGGCCATACGATGTCTAAAAGACGTCGTGTACAGCTTACGATGCATTTAAATTATATGCCGAAGGCATCACGCGTTTTAATAAAACTTAGTTTATTATCCACTCGCCTACTACATGTAAGTTTTGTGTAGATACCAATTGTCATGTCGATAAGAAAACAATAAATGTGACCTGTACAAACTTGTTATCTCTTGTTTATTTTTAGGTTTATCATCTTACTGAAACATGCATAGCATATTTTTACTTTTTTTACTTTTGGTGACTTTATGAACATGTATGTACATTTAGCATCATCAATTTTTACTCCATTATTATCTATACAATATAAATACAATATAAACAACGCTGTAAAAAAATTCCTTCATCAAAAGGATCAGAACCGCAGATATCCCGATTGGAACAGAAGACCTTAAAGGGGCACATGTTAGAAAAAGTTAAATATCCGTATCTGACTGTAAATCATAGTAATATAGAGAAGGGATTTCTTAACTCAATATTTTAACATATTTTATTGTAAGTTATCACAATAATAAATGTATCGTAATATACAAGAAGTTGTGTTTTTTTTCATTTCTAAATGACAGTAAGACGAATAAGGTTTACAGTTACATGTATGCTTCATTGCTTGATAAATTGTTGTTTAATGTCCAGCAATCAATGTTACATGCGTAATACATACAAAATTAATGCTTTAAATTTCACCAAAAACGATTCCAGATCTACTTTCAACACACAATTCTTTCAAAAGTCAAAACTCATCGTCAAATACTCATACAAATTTGGCCTAGTTCACCAAGTTAAATATGTTCAACTGCATAATCAACCTTTCATAGGAAAGAATGTATGTATACATCAGAAAATGGGTACCTTGGATAACTTTTATGTTGAGAAAAAACAGTTGTTGTCCCCAAGAAAAAAGATTATTTGTAATCCTTTAAATTTATTTTTTTCAAAATATATTAAGTATAATACCGTTAATAACAAACATGTGGATAAACATTAATGTGACAAAAACCTTTCAACACGGGTTTAACAAATCACGGAAACTTCAAACGATGATAATGATTTCCAATAAAGGAGACGAAATGTGTCAAAGAAACAATAACAGAAACCCCATGTTTCGAACACAAATTGAAAACAGCATAGTATGCACAGTAGTTATGAACGAATATAGACCATGAGTCGTTAACTTCATAGTGTGAAAAGCTGACTATGTGGTGTGGGCTTTGTTCATTGTTGAAATCGTACAGTGACCTACAGTTGATAATTTCTGTCGTCATTTTGGTCTCTGGCGAAGAACTGTTTCATTGGTAATCATATCAGATCTATTGATTTATATAGAAACACAGGCAACAATGAACAACATAAAAGGCAACTGTTCGCAATTACATGCAATATGCATTAGGTTTATACTCATAAAAGTAGCACAATTGGTGTTGTCACAGATGATAAGGATTAGTTTATCATTCTAAAAGTGAGAGCGCATCGAGTTTGTTGTCGGGACGTGTAGTCCAGTTTCGCAGTTGTCTGTTAGTATTGTGTGTTATGTCTACTTGTTCATGTGTTTTCCGTGGTTTTTGAAAATGTGTGTACCAAGTTGGAAATTTGCAGTTTTTATTCAATTGTTCTATTAATTATAAATTTGGAAATACTTTGAACGACAAACGACAAAATTATTTTAATCGCGTAGTGGTATTCTAAAACATTGTAAATAACTTCAGGACAGTTTTGAATATTGGCCTATTTCTGAAAATAATTCTAACACAACTTTCAATTTTTTAACCCTGTATACCACCGATCTTCATGTGAAATTACAATTATTTCGATTAAACATTGAACGACAAAATGACTTCCTATGTGACTCAATTTTTATGACAAACCTTGAGATAATTTTGATTGTCCGAAAACATTTCAAAGTACTATAGTGCGGGTACCACATGTAAAACAGGATCTTATTACCTTTTCAGAGCACATGAGGCCAACACCAGTGTTTGTTCGGTTTCGTGTTGTTTGACCTTCATATTTCTATTTCGTATTTTGTGTACTATTATTTGATTGTTTGGGTTTTTTTCCTTTCGAAGTCACGACAGTGTCAGTTTATCTCCGATTTATCAGTTTGAATATGCCTCTGGTATCTGCCATCCCTCTTTTATATATTTGATATCATTGGCGATTCACCTTTGTAAAATAAACCGTAAGGGATTGGGAAAGTATAGCAAAAATCTTTGAAACGGCACTTTATCTTTTTCAAAACCGGAGGGGTTTGAAAAGTATAACACAAACCAATGTTACGTCATTTTTTCGAGAAGGAGTTCATTTAAACTTTAATCTCAAGATTGGTAAAAAAACGCATAACCCACCGTTATGCGACTCTGTTCTTAAAGTTTTTGATTTATCATATACGGGTAGAAAAATAATGTATAAATGTACCCCATGTTAAAAGTAATTGATACAACTATTTACTCATTTAACTTTTTTTTAATTGAATTGTATAAGCCGTGTGATATAAATTTTGTTCTCAAAAAGTGAAATCACAAACATACTGAAATCCGAGAAAACTTCAAAACGGAAATTCCCTAATCAAATGGCAAAATTATATGATGAAATATGTGAAACTAATGAACAACAACTGTCATATTCCTGACTTGGTGCAGGCATTTTAAATGTAGAAAATGTTGGATTGAACCTAGTTTTATAGCGCTAAACCTAATACTTGTATCAAATTCAGTTATTTTTACATCGATGCGTGGACAAAACAGACAAACCAGTCACACCAGTCACACAATGGTTACAGCAGTCATCACTGTGTTACAATCGCAAAACAAACCAACATTTGCAAAATGTACAAAAGGCATCTATCAAAATAAAACACACAGTCATTGTTTCGCGCGTTTGGCGTCAAATATGTTAACGTCACACAGAAAGAAATTTTGTCGACAAATGCATATTCAAAACACTTATAATTTAACATGGGGAATGGTGGTGTGCAGAGTTAAAAATCAAAACTTGTGTAAGATTTAATTTTTGAAAAAGACCGAGATTTAAAATTATTAAGAAGTTCTTTAGAATTTTCAAGAATCCATATATGGTTAATACCACTACGCGAGTAAAATAATTTTGTCTTTTGTCGTTGAAAGTATTACCAAGTTTATAATAGAACAATAACATAATGACGGGATCTTTAAACTGCGTATCAACTGCTCCCAGTATATATCCATATATCCACTGTTTCCCGTTATTGTCGCATGCCTTTCTTTAATGTTATTGCAAAGCTTTTTTAAGTCATTCTGCTAATTCCGTTAAAAAACCTCAGTGATTTTATGTTTACATTGCATCATAGATCCAATTTATTCGTTCAATGTAAGTTCAACTTGTGTTTATATTTCTAACCATTTCAATTGATATTCTATATTGTGTATTTCTATGTTGTGGTTTTACACTATTGTTTCAAATAAGTGTTAAGATTCGGTATTATTAAAATGATTGAATCTGCTGCAATTGTTTCCACCTATCCTTAGTCAGAAAATTTATATTCATTAGTTGTCGTTTGTTGTTGTGGTACATTAGTTCATTTCATTTCATGTAGACTAGACCGTTGGTTTTCCAGTTTGAATGGTTCTGAGTAGTATTTATTGGGGCCATATATAGCTTGCTGTGTGATACAAGAGCATTTCGGTGTGAGCCAAATATTAGAGTTGGAGACAGTATGTTGACCTATAATAGTTTACTTTTAATAAATTGTGACTTGGGTGTAAAGTTGTCACATTGGCACTCATACCACATCTTCTTAAATCAAAAAATTCATATTCGAATTTCCAGGCTCATCTAATAACCTCTCAGAAATAAAACCAAGATTTGCTTTCCCTTATAAAATAAGTTTTTAACAAAAACAACCATTGTAACATCCTTACATTTATGTACAAACAGTGAAACCTGTTTGAACCGAACCTCTACGGGACTTATTATTTTGTTCGGTTTTGTCCGATGTTCGGTTTCATCAGGTTCACAAAGCATACAATATGATATGACGGTGGTAAAGAACATGTTTGGTTTATACCGGTTTTTGGTTTATGCAGGATTTGGTTTTGTCAGGTTTCACTGTATGAGAAATTCTGCTAATATTTCTCTGTTATCCTTCGCCTTTCTTATTTTCCAGTGAAGCTTTTTGACACGTGTTTAAAAGATATATGTACATTCACATTGATTTCTGAATAACCCATACCTTGCATTATAATACCATAGATTTGCATTTTTTTCAACATGATAAACGAGTCAGTTGATTTCTAATTATTATTTTTTTTAGGGCTGAAAATTAATTATCTCAACATAATCTATACTTCTTGTTACGAGAATGCTCCAAGGTTAGGAGGAGGGTTGTGGTCCTGCTAATATGTTTAACCCCAAATCATTCTGTATGTATGTGACTGTCCGAAATCATGAGCATGTCATTCAGAGCTTGTCGTTTGTTGATTTGTTGCATATTTATTTTTCGTTCATTTTTTGTATATTAATATGGCCGTTATATTTATCGTTTGAATTGATTTGCCGTTGTCATTTCGGTGCATTTTATAGCTGAGTATGCGGTTTGAGCTTTACTCATTGTTGAAGGCCGTACGTTGACGTGTAATAGTATTTTATTTTTACATTTGGTCTCTTGTAGAGGGGTGTCTCATTTGCAATCATACCACATTTTTGTTCTTATTAAACATGTGAAGTCTTAATTCCTGAAAAAGGGTACATCGTATGTGCCTGTAATAATGAGCCTTGACTATTTGGACAGCGGTTTGTTGATTGTAGGATTTCAATTGTATCTGTTTTAATTTCATACTTGTTAAAACAAATAAGTGAGTGATACATTTGTTTTAAAAGTTGACAATTAATAGTTCAGGAATGAATTATGTGTCACAACATGATAAGCAACCCAACAAATTAAGCCATTGTCATAAAACATATAATAATGTCTTTCTGTCAATGAGGAAAACATGTATATATTAAGATGCATTTATTATTGCGGTCTGTCACAATTAAATAATTTACTAGAAATAGTAGTAAAAATATCCATTTAACTTCCTTGGATGTTCATAGAATGGTAAGCGTAATCTCTTACAGCTCTTTACTTTTTCTTTTTTCCTAAAATAAAAAAGTCAATCAGTTCTTAATGACGATAATTAACTCAAAATGTACATTTAAATAGTTGAAACAATATGAAGCAAGTGTTATATTTGTTAAAATAAGAGAGGGGCGAACGATAGCAGAGGGACGTTCATATTCAAAGATAAACTACAAACTGACACCGTCATAGCTCAAAAGTAAAAACAAAGACAAGCAATTCTTCACAAAGCACAACATATAAGACACTTCCAGAAACAGAATATATTATGTTTTAAAGGTAACATACAGCGTTTCTGGTTTATTTAAAATATCCGGTACCTACAGCAATTTTAACTTAATAATAAAGACCAATAGCAACCAAAGATCAGTGAAGTATCTTTGACTATAGGTACAGGAAGCTATAACATGAAATATAAAAAACAATTATAAGTAGAGAAAAAAGGCATACATTTTTTAGGTTACTGAATTTGCAAAAACAGTAAAATTCAATTGCAAATTACAAATATTAGATAAGTATGACACACAAATCAAAAACTTAAACTTAAACTTCGGTACACAAAAGCAGAAAGAGAGTTAAAAGCCAATAGAAAATCATTGAGTAATGTTTTTCAAAGAATAAAGAACGGCAACTAAGCTAAATGTGAATTCATTATTATTCGTTGTATACAATTTTTCGTGGAATTCGTGAGTACAGGGGGAACCACGAGACTACATGTTCAACGAATTACCAATTTCCCCAAAGACTAGACTCATACTTTGCCAAAACCAAGAAATAATCTATCGACGAAAATTTGGTCTCACGAAAAAAAGTGAATCGACATAGCGCTTATTACATTAATAAACTAATAAAATGTTTACCAATTTCATCAACTTTCATTTCTTTATTCCCGTATAAACGAACACGGATATTATATGTCTCTGAAAAGATAATAAAAAAAGTAATTAACGGAAAATAAAGGATTGAATCCTGATCTATTTATTCATATTATTTGAGTGATTGTACATGTGCTCAAATAATTTGTTATATTAAAATATGATGGGAGTGATTAACAATTTAAAGAATAACTAATTACAAATTTACCAGATCGTGTTTTAGGTCAGGCAACTGTGAAGTAAAGATGTTAAAAACAGTCATTTGTTAACATGATTTTGTATAATGTCAACAAACAAGTTTCGAGAAAATTAAGGACAGAAACATTTAATATGTATGTATTTTAAATTCAATGTATGGATTTGAGTAAATTGTATTTGCAAATAAAACGATATATACTAGTCAACAAAAGAAACGATACACGACTTTAAAATAAAATTTATCAAAAAGTATTAAACATAAAACAAAATGAGATACACTATTTAAAAAAAAAATCATTTGCAATGTATGCACATGTGATAATGAAAATCAAAACTTGTCGGGAAGTATCTAAATTCCGTGTAAACGATCATAGGGTGCAAATCAGCGGAAGTTGAATAAAAAATCGACACATAATTTTCTCAGTACTAATTAAAATTTCAAATTTGTGTGAAAATATTCAATATGCCAATCAAGTTATGTTCATGTTGTAAATAATGGGTTAAAATATTGTTTTTTTTCAAATTTTGGGGAAAAGAGGTTTTTTTGAAATCTCAAAAAATGCAAAAAAAAAATATTTTATTTTCGTCTCAAATCAATGCTTTAGATATGAAAACAACACACAATAAATTTCGAACCTTTCGGATTAGTTTTTTAAGATTGTTACCGCTTTCTGAATATCGCTCTACACATACTGTCTATGGTAAATCAGTTGATAATGTGTACATTTTAACGATTTCTCGTGGGGCCGAACTTTGCTTAACAAATAAACGAAGAAACTGGATGATTTTTAAAAACAAATTGATGGAAAACACTGTCTTTACCTTTAAATGAGAGATGGGCATCATTAGTTGGAACTTCTGTTTTTAAAACGTCACGAAAGCAAAAACAATTTTTTTTAACGGATCTATATTTCCATAATGATTTTTAGTATTACCTCCTTCAATATTGGTCCAATGAACGGAAAACTTTATCTTTAATTTGAAAAAAAGTCTTGTATCGTTTCTTTTGTTGACTAGTATAGAAGATATTTGTGTAACGTTCTTGATTTGCTTTTACCTACACTAACAATATTTTGCGTTTTTCTATGGCTTTGAATAACATTTATAACACAATATTTATGGTATAGTACTTACTCTCTCTTCCTATAAAAAAAAAGAACAATTGAATATTTAAAAGGTGTATCTTATGAAAAGTAAAATCACTAAAATACTGACCTCCGAGGAAATTAAAAAGGGAATGACAAGCTCAAATACATAAGACGAAAAGATAACAACTGTCATATTACTGACTTAGCAATGACATTTTTGTATATAGAACATACTAGATTGAAGCTTGTTTTATAGCTAGCTAAACATCTAATCAGTATGAAAATCGCATACAATTCCATTATATTAAAAACACAAAAATATACCAATTGATAAAAAGGTATTATACAATAAATCTTGCTTAATCTGAATAAACTGAAAAAGAAATGCGAAAGATAACAAATGGATATGCAATTTCAGACGTTGAAAACAAACTGAAAAATTCATAGCAAAAAAAACAAACAAAGGATTAAAAGACAAAGAACAGAGATTTGAAAAAAAAAATAATAACATAAACGACTAGACGAATTTAGACGTACAAATTGAGCGTCATCTACCAAAATACTGATTTATAAGGCTGAAATTGCTATAAATTGTTTCGCTTTACCTGTATTTCCTCTGTCGCCTTTATCTCCTGTCGATCCTGAATGTAAGTTAAATATAGTTAGTAAGTATTACTTCTTTTATTTAGTTTAACATGCTATAATTAAACCTATATTTGTATGTGCAAGTTTAACTTCAGATTGTTTTAACTCCAAGATACTTATACGTGTTATAGGTACATCAATAAAGATAACATTACAAAGTGCAAAACATCAAAATAACCTCAAAAAGTACTGATTCTATTTATTCTGATCGTTCCAGATAAGCTTTTATTAACATTGTTCCAATACCAGTGCTTGAGTTCTGCACGTTTATAATGCGTTATTTTCAAAACATTACAGTCGTACTTAAAAAAAAAAAAGAAGTAAAATCTCAAAAATACTGAAATTCGAGGAATATTTTGTATTATTTGGTATTACCTAAAACAAAATACATTTTCTACATCGCTTCAAATCTTCATTGTTGCAAAACCTCATAATCATGATTTAGTTAAGGTTTTGAATCTACATTTTCGTTTCTAATTGAAGTATTAAAAAGCGAAAATATTCAATGCATTTAAACAAAACATTTCACATTTTTATAAAACAAAATTTACCATCCTTTCCATCTGCACCGTCTTTTCCTGTTAATGAAAACGTATATTTTATGATAAATTGTAAATTAGTAGTTTAGAAATTAATTGCAGTGAAATTATCCTATTTCATAAAGTAGGCTATTTTGGTTTGCGTTTATATACTAAATATATATGCATTGATCAGTTAATAATATATATGCTGGATGTTTAACAATATCATGTGTATCTGAAATTACAAATTAAACTGTCAACAAAGGTTTTTGGTCACGTTAGAAACGTGTTGTAGTTTTGTTCTTCTTATTTTTTTTTTTATCTCTGTTCGAATATGTACACATACATTAACGAATGCTTTAGGGAGAGTTTCTTTCGTCCCGTTTGTGTTTATATTGGGAATCAATATTGACAGGCGTAATCTAAAAAATCGTTGCAAATGTTAGTATCGCCCAACAAGTACCATGCTATATATTTGACTAAAGCTACACATACAGTATACTAAGTTGCAGAGAATGTGCAATGGACAATCACCTCCCATTAGATATAACGTTGGCATTTGAAACTCCTAATTATGTTATTTCTAATTTATATCCCAATTTCGTATTAGATCATCTGCATATTAAATACATCTGTTTTCTAAAACTGAACAATAGACAATTGTCATGTACACGTTATTAAGTTATAACACTTACCATGTGGTCCTTGAAGTCCTGAAAAAGAGAAAATAACATGCAATGATTATATTTAAATGATTATGTCCATTGGTCATCACACTAACCTGACATTATCTTATGGTTTTGTGATTTTTTTCCTCAGTATTTTGAACTTATTTCGAACAAAGTTACCTTGGTTAAGAGAAGACATTTTACTATGCGAGACAAATATTAAAAAATCATTTCAAGAAATAGTTTTCTCAAAAGGAGATAATTTAAATCTTTTTTTTTTAATATCATGAATGAGAATAACACAGATTTAACGATCATCACTCAATGTATTTAAATCTATTTGAAGTTAAAAATCATTTAGTTTAGTTTAAACATATTTATTTATAGTGGAATGGGAAACAAGTTTTGCAACTTATATTAATCCCTTTCCACTTTGCGGGTGCGAGTGCTGCCTTGTAGCGGCATTAGCCTACTCTTTTTCGAAATCTACAAGGGTGTCTTTAACGTGCAAGAGATATGGCACTCTCTTAACACGGGTCAGCCATTTATCGTCACCTTCCGACGGACTATCATCGTTTCCTTAAGACCATACTCGCAAATGGTGTCAAGGGATCATGTACATTGAGAAGATTTTATTTTTAGACAATCTCAAGTTTTGCTTCATTAGAATGTAAGAGTATGTTAGCATGTTCCGTTGATTTCCCGAATAATTTAAATAGAATATGGCTGAGATTTTTTACCTAGCCTTATCAAACTTAAGCTTCAGCCGATTCATTTTTTTAAACGAACTCACATTGTGTAAGTCGAGACACAATAGCTGTAATTACTATTCTGTTTGAAACGTATGTATGTTGGCAGTTTTATTTAACCTTTTAACACATAGTTTTACTGTTTTACTTCGCTTCACTCACCTCTGTCTCCCCTGTTTCCTTGCTGTCCTGAAATATGAAAAAAGATAGGTCAAAATGCATTGTCTTTTGGAGAAACTCATATCAGAAATTCATTCGTTTTAAACCAAATTATTGTATTTTCTTCTGGATTATATAATCTCTGCTGTCTTACTTTAATTAAAGAATACAATAATTAAACCGATTTTGTACTCTTCATCTTAATATCAGTATGGTAAAAAAAAAAGGTATGTCATAAATGTATCTTTTATTTCGTTCATCTGAGATAAACACGTCAACAAGCTGATATCGGTTTCGGAGACCGTTGTTATATGTATTTATTCAAATCAGATTCCATAATAAATTAAGAATAACTCAACTAATAAAATCTTTAGAAGGTAAAGAAACATATTTGTTTAACCTTTTAGCTGTATTATATAGTAATGGTTTTAGCTTACTTTAAAACCAGGATTAATCCACCATTTTCTACATCAGAGAATGCCTTTAACACGTCAGTAATATGACAGTTGCTATCGTTCGTTTGATGTGTTTGAGGTGTTGATTTTGCCATTTGATTAGAGACTTTCGTTTTAAATTGTTTCTCTTAGTTCAGGATTCTTGTGATTTTACTTTTTATTTCAAGCCTGTTCCCAAATTATCAATTTGAATGTAAATACTTATTTCTAAATAGATTGACCACCTACACAAAATATTCAAAAATTATCTCTTTACCAACATGTTTGCATATTTGTTTCATAAAAAATAGCGTTTCGTCAACAAACGACCCATCAGTGACACTCAATTCGCCTCTTCATAATCTGAAAGACTATGGGTAATCTCATTGTTCGTACGCAAAAATAAAAAAAAAAACGTTACGTCAATGGTTGAATTTCAATTGTTAAGAACGTTTTTAACCAATCACATCGTGTTGGTGTACGCGTTTGAAAATGTTAACCAGAGTGCATTATATTCTGAAACGGTCAATTGTTGTAAATAAATGGCTTACCGGCATTTCCTTGGTTTCCTTTGTTTCCTTTCGATCCTAGAATTAGAAAGATAATATGGATCAAAATCATCGAAGAATATACATGATATATATGATAATATCGTGGTTTTTTTAAATTCTGAAATCTACCAAAGTTCCTTATATGTGTTTAACTAATATGAATGAATGAAGGTTTAAAAGCAAATAAAATCTCAAGTATTACAAAACAAATGCGTACCTTTCATGCCCATCTGTCCTGTTGATCCAATTGGTCCTGAAAGAAAGAAAATATGATGTACCTCATTTTGCGTACTCGGTGAAGTTTAAAGTTTCTCAAATTAAAAAAACCTTTGATGACTTTTTTATTCTGAAACATACTTTGCATAACGGAAATCATAATGGTTTTTACACCTCGTATAAGTTTCGTTAAGACAAAAAAAATCCGTTACCAAATGTAAGTATCCCTTTAATGTTGTAGAACTATTGACAGAGTGATGGGGTTTTTTTTTCTTAATGGAGTTCGTATCTCAGTTTCAAAATAATCAATTTTTCATAACACTAGTTTATATTGATAGAGGATCAATTAAGGAATCAAAAGAGCGAGCAAAAAATAATATATAAGTCAATGTGCTTGTTTGCGAGATATTAGCCATTACATTTTGGTGGGGAAATATTCTTTCTTGACTTTTCTTAGCTTTATTTTTGACAAGTTTAAGTTCTCAAAAACTATTAATTATAATTAAAATTTTATAAGACTTTTACAGATGACTAATCATTGTACAGTCATGTGAAAGATTTAAAAAAAAAATGAGGGTCAATGGGCAAATTTTATTAAAATGGAGGATTCCTAAAATGTGACAAAAATCCTAAAAACATGACAAGCGAACATCCTTAAGAAACATTCCAAATTATCAAGTACCATGTCTTGATATACACTCATGTTCGATTGATCGGATTAGATAATACTTGAAAAATGAGGACCCAATCTTTATTATTGTATTGAGTTAATGTTGAAGGTCACCAAAGGTATATATCTAAACTGTTTACTTACCAGTATTTCCTCTGTCTCCCATCCCGCCTTTCAATCCTAAGATTATAAAGATAAACTTATAAGTACAAATAGTGGGTTCTATAAATATATTTTGAAAGGCGTTCGATTGAAACTAAAGTAAATCTGTATGTTTCTATTTGTTTTGTTTTTCTTTTTCCCATTTTTATTTTTTTTGGATGTACAAATAAAAAAACGAATAATAAGTAATAGACACATCAAAACGCTTTAGCTTATGCTGTTCAACATCATAACTTACAATGTAGGATAGTCATATTTAGTTTTCATTTTTAATATGACTGGGTTTGAAATGAATTTTAACGCCAAATCCTGCAATTTCTTGAGATTGTGATGTAACAGCTAAAACAATGATCGAATTGTCAAAAATCAGGCTTGTCGCATCGGATCGACACAAATAACAAAGCACAATACTTTCTTGTGTTACATCTTTTTCGATTGATGTATTTTTGATAATGATAATTTCAAATAAAAAGTTCGATGATTGATCAAAAATGTAATACGTTTTCTATTGTTGTGACTGCTTGTAGGTTGTTTTTAAGTCATCTTATCTCTAACAAGTAATGATTAAAGTAATATAACTCGTTGTAAGTCAATTGATCAAAGTGGCAGATTTTGAACTATGTGACACAGGTCAATTACTGTAATTTGAACTTAAGTTGTAGAACATATCAAAATGTAAACAAAATAATTTGATATGTTTATAACGAACTTACCAACAAATCCTTTCCTGCCTTCTTTTCCTGTTAAAATAAATCTATATTTAAAAATATAACAAGGTTGTACAAACCACTACATTGTGTTCCATTGACTATAGAAAAATAATTCTGTTAAAATCATCTGAACGCTTTAATCATGTTCTATTATAAAGAAAATAGTTAACTTTTCAATAATCAATATAAAGATTTGTCAGTTGTCAAATATCAAATATCAATTGTAATTTTTCGATTAATGGTGCAATTACTGTCTTTGAACATGAAAATTGACACCACTTATGTCCATGTAAATAAATTAAGAAAATTACCCGGAATTCCTTTAGCTCCTGAAAAAAAGAAAAATCTATTTAGTTTTCACCAGACTGATATGATACATTCTTAGGTTTTGTTGATGTACGTTATTACTGAGAGATTAAACAGTTACTATTTACAATACTGTGGATTCATTATTATTCGTTGGATACCAATTTTCGTGGATGTCGCGGGTATATGTTACCTACGAAATTAAATGATCAACGAAATTATCTGAAGGCCTGTATAAAGATTTCGACAAAACCACGAAATTAAATATCCAAAAACATGCAAGTTTTACTTTATCCACGAAAATTGGTGCCCACGAAAATAAATGAATCTACAGTAACTTAACATAGAATAGGAATGCGAGGTTATGATTAAACCATGTATAATAATTTTTACTGAACCTGAGGTTCATGTAATAGAAAGCCATGTAAAACTCATACTTGAGTTATTTACCGCGCATGTGGTATGGTATGTATACAAAGGTTCTAATTTTTCATCTGAAATGAAATATCAATAAACCTATTTGCTTAAATTTTCACAGTGCTTTTTATCTATTTTCGTTCATACAGACAGGTATGAAAATAGAAGAGTTTGTCGGCTCTTCACTCTGTTATAATCCAAATTTGAAAATGATTGTAGTTGGCATTCTCGATTTATAATTTGAAGTATTTCGGTTGAACATTTTTGGTTTCTGTAAAAATTTTGTAATGCAATGGCTCAAATTTTGTGACACTAGACATAGTGTAACTCCTAAACTGCTATCGCATTTGAACTATTTTTTAAATGCGTATAAAAAAAGTATAATATACATGATATAAGCATATGTTGTATTTTAGGAAAGTCTTGATGTCTATAAACTGACTTGAGTATATGACGGAACATTTTGATGGTCGGTATTATAGTTAATGTAGTTGATTGTGCAAAAGACATGTAAGATCAATATAAAATCAATTGTAAATTAACAGTGTAATAGCTATACAAAGCCTGAACTGAATTTACAGGATCGCATAATTTTGAACATGCAATAAATATCATTGTTTCTGAATGGATAGTAATAAACGTGGTAGATGTTGTAAAATTCAACACAATTTGAATGGTTTGCACTATAAATGAAGATATGTTTTTAATTATTTGATGTAAAAATAAAAATTAAAAAAAATACTCGATAAATAAATGATATTAATGTTTAATGTTGTAGAATTAGAAAGTTAAACATATTATTTGTTTTTTCTTACAAGGGTCCTCAATTGTAATGTAAGATATATATATATATCTATATTCATGTTGGAATAATCACCCTTACCGAATACAGGACGACAGTGTGGCTTTTCTGGGAAATAACCTAATTAACAGGCCCCTTGAAACAATGTCTTCTTTGTTTACTTGCTATAAACACAACAACAAACTGTTACTCAAATGACATTTTTCTGTTAAAAAAACAAATATATACTTATGACGCATGGTTCTTCTATAAAATACACATCAGTGATTTTGGATGTTGCATTATGTTTTACTTACCAATATCTCCTGCTGAACCCCTATCTCCTCTCGAGCCTACAATTGTATGGAGAAATCCTGAGTGCGAAATATTTCTTTGAACAAAAAAACAACAATAATGCGCTAGGTTAAAATTGAAATCAATCAATCAATCAGTTTCTGCTGCTGAATTGTTGTTTTTACGATATTAGTAGTTAAGAGCCTCCTAATTGGGTTTTTTGATTATATAGGATACTTAGTAACGTGGCTATTTTTACAGTAAGTAGTGATTACCAGACCAAATATGATTATTTGATAATCTTGTACTGTTTTGTTTATAACATAATGAGTGGTTATATTGGAACATTTTTGAGATTATGTGATGATTTGGATATTCCCGTGAAGGGCCTCATTTAATTGTAGTTACATTCATAAGATGGCATTACACGTTTACCTTTTTGGAACTTTCCTGATGACTGCAAATCAGTTTTTTTAAAACACATATTCACTATAAAACTTTAAAAAAAAGTATTTAACGTTTAACTCTCACATTGTAAGCTGCCATTTTGTAAACAAATTAGCAAAGTCTTTCAAAAACTTAACGGATGAATGGACACAAAGAAGACTCTAATCGGCCTAGACATTTTGTACTTGCGTCTTTTGGCTGATTGTTTTTAAGCATGGATTAATAATTCAATCGTATTTCTATACTTTCGGATTTTAAAAGTACAATTTCCTCACAATGCACGTGTTTGTGTCTGTCTCAGACATTGTTAAAAATCCGTGACGTATATAAATTTAAAATTATCGTTATATCGGATATTGATTTGTAGTTCAATTTTGTCTTGCTGTTTTAATATCCAAAATATTCAGTACAACACGTTTTGATCTGAATTTCATTCATTTTATATGTAAAATTTTTCGTTCAAATAATTGCAACAATTACATACCGATAAACCCAATTTCTCCTTTTTTACCGGGGACTGTTCCTGAAAGATAAAAGAATTAATATTTATATTTATATCATACGACAAAATATGCACTGGCCAACAATATAAAATGTTCTACATTAAATATTAAAAAGAAGATTTGGAAGGATTGCCAAAAAGACAATTCTCCTATCGAAACCAAATGACGGAAAAAAAAACAATCATATGTTAATATACGGCCTTCAACAATGAGCAAAGCCAATTCTGCATCATAATCGATAATAATACAAAAGTAAAGTTGGCCATAATTTGATATAACTGTATAATATATCGTCTCTTTTGTGCATATATACTACTTAGATATAGTTCTAAAACACTTCCATTGAGATGACAATCTCGTTTCTTTTATTGATGAGTCTTATGTAGACGAAACGCGCGTCTGGCGTCCTGAATTATAATCCTCGTACCTTTGATAACTATAATTTTAATTAACATGTGGTTCATGGATCTGTTGTTATCATATACCGCGGATTCATTTATTTTCGTGGGTACCAATGTTCGTGGATAGGGAAAAATTGCATTGTCCTGGACTTAAGAAATCTTCCATTTTCGTGGATATTTATTTTCTTGGTTTTGTCAGTCTGTATAGGAGCCTTTTAAGTATATAAAATTTGTTATTCGGTGAAAATTTATATTCATCTCCACCTGTATCCACGCAACCGACAAAAAATGGCATCCAACGAATAATAATGAATCCACAGTTGCATGTTCGTTTGTATGGTGGCGTTTGCTTTTGATACAATTCATTGTTTCTGTTGTTCTATTGTTTTCCTCTTGTAGTTGATGTGTTTCTTCGGTGTTAGTTTGTATCCCAGGTTTCCTTAATCGATGCATGAGTATTGAAAACAGTATATTACTGTTGTCATATGTGTATAGTTAGGTATGCAATTAGTTTGTTAGAGTTATAAATGTATCATTTACGTTATGGTTATGAATACAGTGCCAATATCTGAAAAGGCATGTAAATTAGAATAATAACGACGAATTATGATAATAATGACGAATTATAAGAGTAGGAACGTGACCAAATTGTCGTGTATGTGCGACGTAATATTTGTATAAACTTATCGTAGATAATACGCTAGATATTGTATACGCTTGTTGCGCGTTTCTTCATCAAAACATGCTCACAAGAAAAGAAAAAAAATTTACACTTTATATTTTGGATGTTGTTTTTTCTTACCGGGATCTCCTTGGTCTCCCTGAGGGCCTGGATCTCCTAAAATTATAAAGATATAAAGATTCGTATTTATTTTTTTGTTATACAAGTTGAGTCAAGGTGAACGAGAGGTATATAGCGGTTGACATAGTGCAGGCAGTGATGTCTCGATATCTGTATATCATGAGTTTGAATTCCGGCAATGGAATATAAAAAATGTGCTTCCACTAATTTTGAAGATTTAACATTGTCGTTCTGACATTTAGAGTATTCTCGTCAGTAGAATGTATCACAGGATCTGCTTACCCTTCGGGAGCACCTGAGCTCACACCCAGTTTTTTTTAATCTTTGAGTTTGACTGTCACTTTTGGTATCTTTCGCTCCTCTTTTATATCATGTATATAAGGCATGGGTATGCAATATATTGCAGATTAGCCAAATTAAATATTGTACATACATTATCTATCGATATGGCTATAGATAAAGGAAGATGTGGTGTGAGTGCCAATAAGACAACTCTCCATCCAAATAACAATTTTAAAAAATGCAAACCATTATATAGGTCAATGTAAGGCCTTCAACATGGAGCCTTGACTCGCATGAACACCAAACTGTCGTAGTCTCTGTTATGTTCACTTTGAGTTAAATTATATGACCATACTTCTTAATATCCAAATCATTATAATCTTACACACGACGTTTATGTTTCTTCCAAATGACCCAGAAAAAGATCCAAATCACAAAGACCTATATTTTTAAAGATTATTATTTATCTTACCTCCGATATATATTTAGGGATATGATCGGTTAAAAGCAACCGCGTAAAGAACGTGTATATTCCATTTTAGATAAGAAGGCGGGGCATATTTGAATACACGGTTAGTAGTGGTGGTATGTCCCTTTATAGAAACAAAACATTACTAAAAAAATTCTTAAAGGTTTAAACAGACGTAGAAATTAATGAAGTAAGATTGAAATATATTAATAAAGTTAATTTCTAACAAGATGTTATTGGTAATATGGTGGTAAATTCCATGAGAAATAGAAGCTCTCATCCATGTGGAATTTATTGACCCCATATATACCGTATAAGGTATAATGTCACTAATAATATCTGATATGGTTTTGGTTTTTAATATTGATTTTTTTTTTTTACAAATCCGTTTTGAAATCTGATATGCTAAACTTACTGGTTTTTTTTTGTTTTTTTTTTCTAAACGTAAATACATGTATATGTATTTTAAATAGATAAAACAAATGTATACCTTGTGGTCCCAATGGTCCTGGTCCTCCGTTACCTCCTGAAAAAAAACAGAAAATATGTCATGCCATAGTCTACGTTCTCGAATAAAGTAAAGTAATGCAAGGTAAAACCAAGAAAAATACAAAAATCAAGGGAAAATTTAAATCTTAAGTTCTGTATCAAAATGCAAAATCAAAGAATTAGTTATGTTGAGTAAAGTGTCACATGTAATGACCATCTGTACGTCTCATTCTGGTGTTTATACTACTCAGAGACAAGTTTGCAGGACTTCCAATTGTAACATAACAACTTGTACACAACATAGTTATATATTTAGACGAATTACATATATGTTTATACATATTACTAGCATGTTTGAATGCATATATTTATCATAAACTTATACAAAATAATTGTACCCCATAATAAAACTTATTTGGATATATAATTATTCATTAAATTTGAAGAATTGCCTTAGCCGTGTTATATGACTTTTGTTATCAACTGTTCTGGTTTATATCAACTGCTCCCGTTTCATATCAAGTGCTTCTGGTTATATTCGCATGCCTTGCTGTAACATTATCGAATGACATTCTGACGTAATTTGGCAAATTTCGGAAAATTTACCTCACTGGTACGTTTCTTTGTATAAAACATAACAGAGTTGGATAAAAAAAAAATCATTGTTTAAAAATGCAGAACAAATATTACAACAAAAGCAAGTTTGTCATTAACAATTCAAGCGGAGGTTATAAAAATCCTTATTTTGTTTCGAATACCGTGAAAACGCACATAACTCAAGCTTCACAGCCGAAAATAAACTTACAAAGTTTTCTATTTATCTTATATATTAACAATATTTGCATATTGATAATCTATAAAGCGAGAGTCTCCATTTTATCAATTGAAATGTAAGTCTGTAAACTCATACTAGGTCAATAAACCTAGAGGATACTGCAGGAATTCATGCAGGTTATAGATAACCGCCCGATATTACTCTCACTGCAAATAATATTTATATTTTGATACTTCAAGGGAATTAGCATAACAGTATTGTGTCTCCAACCTTATGTTGATATGATAAACTCGCCAAAGCTTGTTTAATTTACATGATACAATTCAAATTATTAATGTATTACCGGCAACTCCGAAGGCTCCTTGATCTCCGGTACTACCTAAAATGATACATATATAAACATGAAAAAGGTTATATAGAATTGATTGTTTCAAGTTTTAAATGATATAAGAAAATAAGTGGTACCTAACACTACAGGGAGATAACTCTGTAAAGTCAGCTAAACGTTTCAATTACGTTGTGTTGTAAAAAGAATATTATGCTTCTCAATGATCAAAATTGGGGTTTGTCAAATTGCTATGTAACCAGTGTAATTTTTCTGACGAAACGGTTGGTTAAATTTTTTTTTTAAATTTATTTTTTTTTGTTAAAATGTCAGAATACTTTGTCAAAATTTTATGAAAATTAAACGAGCCAAATTAATTTTAGTGAAAGTGTTGGGAACCACCTTAATACGGACAAATCAGCATGTTCCGATTATGTTGCCCTGTCGATAGGAATCAAGAGTATTGCTCTTCGGACAGAACCAATAAATGTAAAAAGCCGTATTGGCTAATGGCTAACTTCCGATATAAATGATCTCACGTCTTGCTTAACTTTGGATGTTTCATTCAGCATAACAAAAACACATTTGTATTATATTTTATCAGCTTAAAATCATGATATAAAAAGTAAAAATGGTGTTAGTGTTTTGTAACGTCTTGAGGTCTTAAACGTAAATATATAACAGACTTTTTTAAGTACCACTTCGATTATTGACACTGTTTCTAAACTGTTGATCGATCATTAAAACGAAGACGATACAAGAGTAAGAAAAATTAAAATATCTGATTTTTTTCTTCCTAGCTTCTTTTTTTGCTAGATTAAATGCAAACAGAATTGAAAAGAATGAAATTAAGTATTTGGGCAAGATATCAGAAACACCATGCGAGAATGTTGACCCAATATCCCTGGACGTAAATGCGAAAAGACAAGTCCAGATAGGAAACTATGTAATTTCGTCACGATATGTTTCTTCATTCTCCTTTTGAATGCGTATTTGATATCAATAACCAGGCTAACTCGACGTAAATTAACAAGGGTAACATTGACGTGCAATGCAATGAACTCAAACATTCCTGACGACGACTAAGCAATATAAGGTTTTATTGACGATGCATTGAAGATGCCCCTGTGGTTCATAATTTTCTCCTACATTTGAATTTACGTAAATGTGAGCATTTAAAAATTAATATGAGGACTCTTTAAAGAGCAAAACTAAAACCGACGCGCAAGCTGAAAAGACATGGCTTAATGTCAAACAATTCAAATGACAAAATCAACAGCCTTATAGATATAGGAAGATGTGGTGTGAGTGCCAATGAGACAACTCTCCATCCAAATAACAATTATGCATAGTACTCACAAATAATGGAAAATATATTATATAAAAACATTACCATATTGCACTTCAAGTTGTGTGTCAATGGAATATTGTTTTGAAGAATAAATAACATGATACTTTGTTTGAAAATCCCAACAATTAATTTCAAATATACTTCGAAAACGCAAATCATGACGACGCTTATATTACTGTGAATTCATTATTGGTCGTTGGATATTACTTTTCGTTAACAACGATATTAAACGTTCAACCAAAAAAAAACATTGCCATTCATACAGATTTTAGCAACACGACGAAATCAAAGATCCACGAAAATAAAGTTTTTCCTCAATCCAGAAACATTCTTATCACCGAAAATAAACAAATCCATAGTATGTTTTCGAAAAGGATTTTATGATAACGTTATGTGTAGCTTAACTTATACGACCAACAATTCATTGAGTGTAACCTCCCTTTTTAAATTATCCCAGAACTATTCATTTAGTTTACTATATGATGGTCTCAAAGTTATCAATTAAAATAAAAGGATATGAAATCGTGTTCCGTTAATCCCCTTACACCTGAACACTGTATGTATGTTAATAGTTTTCACTGAAACATATTTCATTTTTCTAATCCTGTTACGGGAGTGACAAGAGCTTACTGTGTCTCTTACCATAAGATTGTACAATACGCTCGTCATATGTACCACGCTTGGAAATGTGCAATCGAAAAAACAGATTCGTCTACACAAGATTAGTAAGTGACATTCAAATCAAAAACACAAAAAAATACTTATACGGCAGAATTTGTCAAACATTACATTGTATTCCATTAAGTTTGAAGGCTACATAATATGTTTAAATCATGTGATTTGTTAAACTTACCTTTATCCCCCAAGTCTCCTTTTGGTCCTTTTGGTCCTTAAATTGTATAGATATGAATATTAGTACGGATATTTTTTTTTAAACTGTATTTAAGATAATATGTGCAATTACAACTTCGATTAAAAAATGTCATTGACGTTAAAGTTTGGAGTGTACATTTGTAAAAACATTCCAGCTGGCAACTTATCAATAGGAATTGATTTAATTCGCCGTTTCAGAATCTAATGTATCCTGGTTAATATTTTCAAAAGCGTATACCAAAGCGTTTTGATAGGTTTAAAACATTATAAACAATGGAAATTCAACCAATGACGTAACGTTATTTTCACTTTGGGGTACGAACAATGAAATTAACCATGATGCTTTAGATTATGAAACGGCCAATTGCTGATTCATTTTATGTCCATTGTGGTTTGATAAGTCTTAAAATTAGATATTACAATTTGCATTATAGTTATGCGTTATGAAATAATAATCCATCAGAGACTACATCAAACGTGAATGTTATCAATAAAAGATCTCCATACAGCTTTAGGAAAAAAAGTAAAACTCAAGTTAAGGTGTTATGTGTGTCTAAATTAACAATGATAGAATTTATACATTCTTTACCAAAACGTAGTTTGTATTGATACATGTGATAGATGTTAAAAAATATGATAAAAATGAAGGGTCTCCGGGAATTTTTATCAATTTACAGTTTTTGACACATTTTTTTATTGGATTATACAGATAAAAACATCATAATGTGATAATAAGCTTTACTTAGTGAAAGAATTGTAAAATAAATAAAAAACGAGAAGATAGCTTTAAGAATATACTTTGAGAATAGTAGAAGATAAAATAAGGTCACCAGACGTTTTTGCTGGCTAAAATTCATTATAGCAAAATTTCATGTAGATTCCTTCAGGAAATGCACTACTTCAGAGTTACGTATCCTTTAATAACATTAACGGTACCAATTTCTGTTCCTGCACCCTATGCGTGTTTCGACAATACATGTCTCTACAGTGATGCTCGGGGCATTAATATTTGAAATCCAAAGCTTATATAAAAGATGAAGAGATTTAACCCAAAAATGCCACTTGAAAAAAACATTAAAAATCTAGCAAAAAAATTATACACTTGTTAAAATATTATTATTTAGAACTTTTTAATCCTTTAATGTTTTTCTTTTATATGCAAATTCACATTCCTGCATCAAATTTTGATTGAAAATCTTTAAATTAGGTTCTCTGCTTTTCAAAATCCAAGATGGAAAAAGCCAATCACACCTGAAATTAGAGCCAAACATTACACTTTTTCCAAAAAAAATCAAATGTGACAATATACAGTTAAAATTGTGCATGTAACTTACCCGTTGGTCCTTCGTCTCCCCTCGCTCCTGGCGATCCTACCTCTAAAAAAATAAAGTGATCAATATAAGAACACAACCTTTAGAGATATAAGAAAAGGTTAATAATAAAAATCAGAACTCAGAGCAAAATTCACAACGGGAATCCTGCCTACCCTCAAATGGCAATTATTTGAAAACCAAATGCTCAAACACACAAAAAGAATGGAAGTGTATTCGATTGAAAATACAATAAAAGTGTGCTATTGCCATGTAATATTTAGGGCTGACAATTTCGTGGTGACGGCAAGAAGACATAACATTGATTTGATTGATATTTTCTTCGTGTCCCCTTGTTGTCCGACATGTCCGATACGTAGCTAATAAACATGGTTGATATAACAGTATTATAATAGAGACCACATAACGTATTATTATGCAATAGCCTTTAAAAAACAAAGGACTACAAACATTTATTGACATGTCAGTGCCAGAATCCATATAAACTGATGGAGATATTATGTGTTCATTATTTGAAAATCAACCACCATATCTTCGCTTAGAAGGAACGTAGCAAGTTACTATGAATTATACAAATAGAACATAAACCGTATCAAGCAAACAAATGATTTTAGAATATTTCCGATACAAACTCTTACACGTAAGTCAATACAAGTTTTAAAACAAATGAGACTTAAATGGCATGACTTGATATATACAATATCGTTACTATATCTTTTCTTAGTCTTAGTCTTATTTAAGTATTGGTTAGTTCTATACATTAATGACCAAATGACTCTACTTTGTACAATTTATACTAAGTAACCATTACAGATAAAATTTGAAATATCTGAACGTATACGACGTCAATACATTGTACACTATATACCAAGTAACCATTACAGATAAGATTTGAAATATCTGAACGTGTACGATGTCAATACATTGTACACTATATACTAAGTAACCATTACAGATAAGATTTGAAATATCTGAACGTGTACGACGTCAATACATTGTACACTATATACCAAGTAACCATTACAGATAAGATTTGAAATATCTGAACGTGTACGACGTCAATACATTGTACACTATATACTAAGTAACCATTACAGATAAGATTTGAAATATCTGAACGTGTACGACGTCAATACATTGTACACTATATACTAAGTAACCATTACAGATAAGATTTGAAATATCTGATCGTGTACGACGTCAATACATTGTACACTATATACTAAGTAACCATTACAGATAAGATTTGAAATATCTGATCGTGTACGACGTCAATACATTGTACACTATATACTAAGTGACCATTACAGATAAGATTTGAAATATCTGAACGTGTACGACGTCAATACATTGTACACTATATACTAAGTAACCATTACAGATAAGATTTGAAATATCTGAACGTATACGACGTCAATACATTGTACACTATATACTAAGTGACCATTACAGATAAGATTTGAAATATCTGAACGTGTACGACGTCAATACATTGTACACTATATACTAAGTAACCATTACAGATAAGATTTGAAATATCTGATCGTGTACGATGTATATACGTTGAATTATATTCATGAATAATTACCATGTACCGTTGATAAAATTTTGTAAAGGTTTGACAAGTTTGTGATATAATAAAATCAAAAATATCCAGAGAGCACGTACAGTTTTACAAATGTTGATACTTAATCAGAAATATAAGGTGTATTGACTAAAAATAAAATCATTTACCGTGTCCGGAACATGTACAGACAAAAACAAGAAACAGAAAACAGGTCCAAAACAGATGCTTCATTCTTTTAATTTTATGTCTTGATTCCGCTGTTTAATAAGTTAACAATACAAATATATTTGTTCAGATTAGCCTTTTATATACATAGTAAATAATTTTACCTTTTAAACTTTAGTTGACTCTCTTTTTTCTATCAAGTGAAAAGTTTACGTGAATATAATTAAAACAATTTCAAGTAATATCTTATTTCAGTTTAAGTAAGATTGCTGAGGTTACAGTTTCAACTATATCCAATACATTTCTGACTTGAAGTTTTTAAAAGGCCGAAATTGCCTCTTTTTTTTCTTTTAGTATATTAAGCTTTGTTGACTGGGTTTTAATAATTGTTCAACGATACAAATTATTGGTGATGTCATATAAATGTAATATGTCGATACCCAATCTCTTACAAATCAGACACATCAGGCCGGTTTCTGAACATGCTGGCAGAGTATCCTTGCCTTGATACATTTTTGATTACAATTTAACCATTTATGACAAGGCTTTGAATAGCAGAAAGTATGAATTAGGGTCTCCATTTTTGTTGCTTTTTATTTATCTATTGTTTTGTGCTTTTATGTGTTTGTTTCTCATTTATCTATCGATATATCTGTTCATCAATTATTTTATTTAATGATATGAAGAAGAATTTAAATAGTAGATTTATCCCTCTGCAACCTTTCGACCGCACTACCACTTAAACGTTTTTGAAAAAACCTTAGAAAAGAAAAACAAAAACTGGCAACATATGTTAAGGTCGTGAAAGTTGAATAAAAAAAATTATTTAATGAGATGTAATTTTTCTTTTACTCAATGTCCCTTTCACAAATGATATCGGATATGTTCCTTACGTCGTAACTACACTCCCCTTCCCTTTCATGAATTTGACCTACCGAATTAGACTATTTGTAATCACATAAGCAACACGACGGGTGCCGCATGTGAAGCAGGATCTGCTTACTCTTCCGGAGCACCTGAGATCACCCTAGTATTTGGTGGGCTTCGTGTTGTTTATTCTTTAGTTTTCTATGGTGTGTCATGTGTACTATTGTTTTTCTGTTTGTCTTTTTCATGTTTAGCCATGGCATTGTCAGTTTGTTTTAGATGTATGAGTTTGACTGTCCCTTTGGTATCTTTCGTCCCTCTTTCAGTTTCGTATCTAAAAGTCAAAAAAAGTTCTAGTTCTGATGATATTCATTACTATCGACATTACTGTCGGCTTATTCTTGTTTTGAACAACCTTTAAATATAATCATTATGCTGGTTCACCATGTTTATTTATTTATTAAAGGCGAAACCTACATGAAGACTAAACGAACAAATGGGTCGTTGTATAAATTATTGAATGTTCCTCAACAATTAAAAACTTAATTAACTAAAGGAGGCTCCGCCACATTTTGATAACGTAGAGAAAGAAATTTTGTTGAGCCAACACAGAACATTTCACTGATCCGTTTTTATATACTTAATTTATTTAGTCATTTATCTTTATCATTTATTTATTTCTTCATTTATTTCTTCATGTATGTCTTCATTTATTTCTTCGTTTATTTTCTCATTTATTTATTCCTTTGTTTATTCATTTATTTATTCATTTATTTGTTTATTCATTCATTTATTTATTCATTTATTTTTTCATTCATAAAATTATTTATTTATTTACAAGTATTATCGTTTATACAAATATTTTAATTGCTTAATGGATCTTACATAATTGTTTTCATTTTTGTTCAAGATTTATGAAAGTCAACAATTTTATGATGACGTTTTATTTTTTTTGTGTTTCCTTCAATAACCAGGTCTAATGTAAATCGTTCACCAAGGAATGTACATGTTCTAGACATAGATGCTTACTCAAATTTGTCATCGTTGTACTGTGTTTATATTTAGAAAGAACACTACTAAAAGTATGCAAGTTTGTCCATATTGTTTAGGAATATAAATTTAATGATTTTATATTCAAAAAGAGAGTTAACTAAGATCAGATTCTAACTTTTCAGCTTTAAAAGTGTAGTTGTCAAGAGGAATTGAGCAGCCGTTAATCGTAGTGTTAATGTTTTGGAAAGGCTACATTGTGTTTGTATGTGTATAGATTTCCAAAATGACTGCATTTAAAAAAGATAAATAATCAAACACCATGTGAACTGTTTTGCGCGTCACGCGTGTTTTCCGTCTGGAAATTACTAAAATCAAAATTGTAATATGCCAAATAAATTACCAAGTTGAAAAGCATTGCAAACTCATAATTCGTTCAACCAATGTGAATAACTATTTCACTCCAGTGACAATTTCGCATACACATCAGAAAACATTGAAGATTTCTTGCTATTTCGCAAAACTCTTTTTTACGCAATATTGTTCTGTTGCACAATACTGTGCAAGTTGTACAATACTGTGCAAGTTGTACAATACTGTGCAAGTTGTACAATACTGTGCCATTAGTACAATACTGTGCAATTAGTACAAACTTATATTATCAATGTCTTTGAATATAGTTTACATCAGCACTTATATCGATTTTAAAATCAGCAAATTAAAGCAGTGCTAAATGTGTTTTCTTTTCAAACGGGACGTATAAAGACACAGTCACGCATATATAAAACACACCAGCAAAACAATGAAAGAAAATACAAACACATTGACGGGGTGTTTTAGTACCGAGCCACGTTAAATGAATATCACATAAAATAATGCAACAGTAAAAGTAATATCAATAATAGAACAAAGACAAATGAAAGAACAATATAAAACGTTGATAAGACGATGAACAACATCAGTACGCATAATCTGTACATCAAGACCATCATTTATAATTTGTGAAGTTGATGATACGGAATATTTATCAATAAGGTTTTGGTACCTTCCGATGAACTTTTTTAGAAAAAGGACGAGACGTTCTGTGACATACCCCTAGTTCACCAAATTTCTACCCAGACACTGATGACGTTTTACAAAGTCTGAGTAGGAGCTACAAGCTCTTGAATATCGAATAAGTTTGAAAATATATATCCCATATGCAGGTGAAGTTGGTATATTGCTACTAAGGTGTGGTAATTTTTTTAAATCAACATCGTCTCGTTTATCATAGATTCTGGTACTGAGATGACTGTATAAGTAAAATTCGAGATATAAGTCTAACAAAAGGCGGAGGAAGCTGTTTATGTTGTTTCTTTAATTTCAATTTCTGGGGGGATATATTAATGAAACCCAATCAAAAACGTTCGTATTGTTTATAGAAAGAACATCATTAATATATCTGAAAGAGAAATTAAATAAACTGGCTTCTTTTATCCTCTTGTTTTTGACAAGTGTCTGACGGAACTCCGATTCATATGAAAATAAGAAGAGGTCGGCAAGAAGAGGCGAACAGTTTGTTTCCATAGGAATGCCGACAATTTGTTGGAAAGTTCTACCTCCAATCTCAACAAATATGTTGTCGATAAGAAACTCCAGCATACTGACCACTTGTTCTTCTTTGTAGCATGTTTTACCTTTTTGTTTGTCACTTTTAACGAAATATGCCTTAATATATTCACAAGTAATAAATTTATAGCTTACGATACCATTTTTATGTGGAAAGGCATTGTGGATTATATCTTTTAGGCGATATTTAAATTCACATGGGGATTGGTTGTATACAGGGTTAAAAATATAGAACTGATTACAAAAAAGGACCGAGATTTAAAATTGTCTAGAAAATCTTAAGAAATTTTAAGAATCCACATATGGTTAATTTCCCCACGCGAGTAAACAGTTTCACAGTTTTTCTGAAGACCCTCTTTCACTGCGGATACAATTTGTGAATACGGAAAACAAAGTGTTGCTGCAAGGTACTTACATTGGGCACAACGCAAAAATCTTACAATCTGGTTGGTATATATAAAATATCCATTCGTTTGATGTGTTTGAGATTTTATTTTAGGACTTTCCTTTTTAATTTTCCTCGAAGTTCAGTATTTACGTGAATTTACTTTATTTAATGTTATAAAAAACACAAAGCCAAACATTTTACACCATGAGATAAAAAAAAAAGTGAAAGGTGGAGACATCTAACTATTGATAGCAAAATGAATGGTATATTCGCATAACGTGCCATGATAACATTCAATAAAAAGTGTACCACATAACAAAACTTAAACGAAATTCAAAAAACCAAAGTAATGGGCGGTTTCTACTTGCGTAGTCATTAAATGGGACGTTCATTTATATATTTGCGTCTGCTGCTAACATAGTGGCGATTTGAGGTAGTCTATGAAATGTATTCAAAATGCATAGGGAAGTCTTCATGGATATTATCTTTTTGCCGTGGGGTTTCAAAGATGAAAGGAAGTTCACACCTGAGTTGAAAAAGCACGCACCTCAGGCGGTGCCTCAGGGTGTATTTACTTTCAAATCGGATGCAAAATTCCTGTCACCCCTGAGTACACTCGAATAATCAAGAGTTTTACGTTTGTATTCAAACTGGAAATGATAAAATACTTGCATTTATTTGAATTGTAATTTAGGTTTTTAGGTTAAGTGATTTATAATGATGTTCAATTATCCTTTGCTCTAAAGATTGGTTTTTAACGATTAAGCACACGGTATAAAAGTATATATTATATGTCTGTATATATTGTATGTCTTGCTTTAAACGATTGGTAACCGTTATGCTACGCATGATTCATTTCGGAAAAGTCATTATCATTTCAAAATAAAAGTCAATCTATACAAAAATTAGAAAAAAAATAGAAATGTTATAAAATGAAATTTGTGATGTAAAGGATTTGTACTGCAATTGTGAAATCAATTCTGAAACGAAAATGCAAAATCATTGTAATTACAGAGTTATTCATAATGACTTACAAAAGACATAACTAAGTAATTACCCCACTAAATTCTTGATATTTTCTAATGAACAGTTCATTAAACTGTTAGAAATATAAAATATTAAATATTTACTTGGAAGTTTTAAAAGTAAATTTATTCTGAAAAAAGCATAAAAACTAATAAATATTCATGGCTTTTTGAAAAGAGATAGACAAGTAGGTAAAATATTTGCTTACTCATACTTATGAAATCTAGATAAATAAGAAAATGGAAAGCCTATTAACAAGTGTATTTAAGAATCGTCTACTGAATATACATAAATAACGCAATATTATTAATAGTGAAACAAGTTATATCACCAAAAACTCTCATGAAGTGTTATGTAACTTCAATACAAGAGACATGAACTGTAATTAAATAAACATATGATATTACATCAAACATAAACGGACAAATTAAGAACATTGATAGAAGTCGCAAGTTGACTGAAGCTGCAATATGGTTGATAATTTTGAATACTGTGGATTCATTATTTTTCGTTGGATACAAAATTTCGTGGATTTCGTGGCAACAGTCGAACCACGAAACAAAATGATCAACGAATACAAAATTTTCTATAGGCTTGTATACATACTTCAGCAAAACCACAAACTAAATATTCACGAACATGTACGTTTTCCTCAATACATGAAAATTGATACCCACGAACATAAATGAATCCACTGTACTTGGTCTTTATATAAGGATTTCTTCTCAAAAGTACCAGGATTATGATTTTCAAAAAAGGGGGCGGAAGATACCTGAAGGATTTTGAAACTGACACCGCCATGACTGCAAAAGAAAAAGTCCTTTACAGACTAAACCAGACAAACCATATCAAAAACTTGGGACGATAAAAGGTGCTCCAGAAGAGAGAGCGGATCATGCTCAACTGGCTGCACCGATTGTGTTGCTTATGTCATTATGTTAACCAGATAAATAGTATAATTCGATAGGTTAAATTCGTGAAAAGGGAACTTTTCTTTAAGTCAAGAATGCTGATAAATAAGATCAGAAGTATGGTGCTGATCCGGTAGTAAAAACCTATCATATATCCATGTTGTGTAGTGAGTAATTTATAAAAGAATGAGAGGGAGAGATATAGAAAGAGAGACCATATACAAAGAGGTAAAATAAAACCATAATTTGAAGAAAAAATCATGGTGCGTCAGACACGCGTTTCGTCTACATGAGATTCTTTGGTGATGCTCGAATCAAAACGTTGTTTTTGTCAAACCAATTACAAAATGATAAGCATCGATAGTCAGCAGTCAATCTAGAAACAATGGAGCATGTCAATCAATAAGTTTTGTGTCAGCTTGAGTCAGATTTTAATTTTGCATTGATTGTTAATTCCAAAGCTTCTAAAAGGGGGACGAAAGATACCAAAGGGATAGTCAAACTCATAATTCGAAAATAAACTAACAACGCTATGGTGGTAGGTCACATTCATGAAAGGGTAGGGAATTGTAATTACGACGTAAGGAACATATCCGATATCATTTGTGAAACGACTACTCCATAACGGTCAACCAATTCGTGATGGATGGGATGATTTCACATTTACCATTTGGAACTCCTTGTTTAATAACTTGCTTGTGAGAAGCAACCATCTATCACGAAAATCCTTTTACAAAATGAAAGCAAGGGGACTATCGTATCAATTGTGATATATATACCCCGTATGCAGCAGCTGCTTGAATGTTGCTACTTACAAATCGAAAGTTCAAAATTGGAAAGCTGAAATCATCTCTTTTGTTGTAAAGATTTTTTTTCAACCGACCTTCATTGAAAAGGAGTATGTTCGATAAGTTCCTAAAATGGCCCCCTATTTTAGCGTAAATTTCAAATTAGGAATAATGGACCAATATCACGATAAATAATAGCTAATACATTGACTGGATACACTGCTAATTTTGCATAGGTACTTTTTCTGTACAAAAAATCTGTAGTACTGGAAAATTACTTTTAAAATATAGTACTTTTTTAGTACTTCAAATTTATTGTAATATTTAAGTACTTGTTTTTTACAGTACTTGATTTGTACTTCAAATTTTAAGTACTCAATTTGTACTTTAATTGTGTAGTACTAAATGTGTACCTCAAATATTAGGTACAAATCAAGTACTGTAAAAAACAGGTACCTAAATATTACAATAAATTTAAAGTACTAAAAAAGTACCATATTTTAAAAGTAATTTTCCAGTACCACAGATTTTTTGTACAGAAAAAGTACCTATGCAAAAGTAGCAGTGTAAGGAGCGATTTTTACGGAATTGCCATTTCTTTTCTCTAGGAAAAGTCTTGAGAGATATCTGCACCACGTTGTTTTATGAACTTTTAGTACATGTATGCCCTGCTGACTGCACATTTTGGGGTCGATTAGACTTGTAGTTTCAGAGTATAACTGATAAGAAGGATGTGAATTTTTTTTTCAGAAGAGATGTAAGAACAATATTGAAATTCAATTCTTCTTGAATAATTGATCATAGGTCTTTCCTTCCATATTGTTTTAATGAAACTGTCATAAATAAACGGTCATACATATTGATTGATTGGTTGGTTGGTTGGTTGGTTGGTTGGTTGGTTTGTTTATTACTTAAACACTTGGGATAGGGTCTCTTGAAGCAACCGGAAAAAACTGAGATCTTGGACCCCGTATTGAACACACGAGACGGAAACATGCACTGATTTATTGATTGATTGATTGATTGGTTGGTTGGTTGGTTGGTTGGTTAAACATGTTGATTGGTTGATTTAACACGTTGGTTGGTTGGTTAAACACGTTAGATAGTGTTTCTCGAAACAAGCGAGAAAGAAACTAATGAGATCGTGGACTCCATATTAAACACATGAGACGGAAACATGCACCGATTGGTTGATTGATTGGTTGGTTGGTTCGCTTAACATGTTGATTGGTTGATTGAACACGTTGGTTGGTTGGTTGGTTGGTTAAACACGTTTGATAGTGTTTCTTAAACCAAGCGAGAAAGAAACAAATGAGATCGTGGACTCCATATTAAACACATGAGACGGAAACATGCACTGATTGGTTGATTGATTGATTGGTTGGTTGGTTGGTTGGCTAAACATGTTGATTGGTTGATTAAACACGTTGGTTGGTTGGTTAAACACGTTGGAAAGTGTTTCTTGAAACAAGCGAGAAAGAAACAAATGAGATCGTGGACTCCATATTAAACACATGAGACGGAAACATGCACTGATTGGTTGATTGATTGGTTGGTTGGTTGGTTGGCTAAACATGTTGATTGGTTGATTAAACACGTTGGTTGGTTGGTTGGTTGGTTGGTTGGTTGGTTAAACAACACGTTTGATAGTGTTTCTTGAAACAAGCGAGAAAGAAACAAATGAGATCGTGGACTCCATATTAAACACATGAGACGGAAACATGCACTGATTGGTAGATTGATTGGTTGGTTGGTTGGCTAAACATGTTGATTGGTTGACTAAACACGTTGGTTGGTTGGTTAAACAACACGTTTGATAGTGTTTCTTGAAACAAGCGAGAAAGAAACAAATGAGATCGTGGACTCCATATTAAACACATGAGACGGAAACATGCACTGATTGATTGATTGATTTATTGGTTGGTTGGTTGGTTGGTTGGTTGGTTGGTTGGTTGAACACGTTGATTGGTTGATCAAACACATTCATTTGTAAGTGGGGGTAAAAAAAAAAGGGGGGGGGGGAGGGTCCTAGGGATTTTTTTTTTATATAAACGGAACAGAATGGTTAAAATTGTCGTTTTACAATTTAAATCAATTGCTTCTAAAAAGCAATTGTAAACGGTCTTGCCCCCCCCCCTTTGAAACATGATTGATTGTTATGTGTGTGTGTGTGTGTGTTTGTTTGTCTGTCTGTCTGTTTGTTTGTTTGTCTGTTTGTTTCTGTAAGGGGTCTATATTATTCCGGGGAAGTTTCATGTTTAGTTCGGAAAGTTTTTATTTTATTTCAGGTCCAGCGCGCGCGCCAGATTGGAGGAGACATCACGTGACGCGGGTTGATAATAACGAAAACTCAGTCTTTTTATTTCTTTTCAGGTGGAGACGTTGAACAGACAACATCTATAGAGATGGAATGTGCACAATGTAATTTCTTTTGTCATTGTAGGAAATTGACATTTCGGTCACAGTTCACCAGCAGTGCATGATTTGGATTTTATTGATCCGGTGTAACTTTAAAACACGCGTTGCATGCTTATTTTCTTGTAATGTACATTTTTCAGCACCAGTTTGTAACACAGATAAGTATTTTAATCTAGGAGCGAACATTTTATTTTAGGATTTCACTGAGATTTACGGCCCTGCACTGCTAATTTTGCATAGGTACTTTTTCTGTACAAAAAATCTGTAGTACTGGAAAATTACTTTTAAAATATAGTACTTTTTTAGTACTTCAAATTTATTGTAATATTTAAGTACTTGTTTTTTACAGTACTTGATTTGTACTTCAAATTTTAAGTACTCAATTTGTACTTTAATTGTGTAGTACTAAATGTGTACCTCAAATATTAGGTACAAATCAAGTACTGTAAAAAACAGGTACCTAAATATTACAATAAATTTAAAGTACTAAAAAAGTACCATATTTTAAAAGTAATTTTCCAGTACCACAGATTTTTTGTACAGAAAAAGTACCTATGCAAAAGTAGCAGTGTAAGGAGCGATTTTTACGGAATTGCCATTTCTTTTCTCTAGGAAAAGTCTTGAGAGATATCTGCACCACGTTGTTTTATGAACTTTTAGTACATGTATGCCCTGCTGACTGCACATTTTGGGGTCGATTAGACTTGTAGTTTCAGAGTATAACTGATAAGAAGGATGTGAATTTTTTTTTCAGAAGAGATGTAAGAACAATATTGAAATTCAATTCTTCTTGAATAATTGATCATAGGTCTTTCCTTCCATATTGTTTTAATGAAACTGTCATAAATAAACGGTCATACATATTGATTGATTGGTTGGTTGGTTGGTTGGTTGGTTGGTTGGTTTGTTTATTACTTAAACACTTGGGATAGGGTCTCTTGAAGCAACCGGAAAAAACTGAGATCTTGGACCCCGTATTGAACACACGAGACGGAAACATGCACTGATTTATTGATTGATTGATTGATTGGTTGGTTGGTTGGTTGGTTGGTTAAACATGTTGATTGGTTGATTTAACACGTTGGTTGGTTGGTTAAACACGTTAGATAGTGTTTCTCGAAACAAGCGAGAAAGAAACTAATGAGATCGTGGACTCCATATTAAACACATGAGACGGAAACATGCACCGATTGGTTGATTGATTGGTTGGTTGGTTCGCTTAACATGTTGATTGGTTGATTGAACACGTTGGTTGGTTGGTTGGTTGGTTAAACACGTTTGATAGTGTTTCTTGAAACAAGCGAGAAAGAAACAAATGAGATCGTGGACTCCATATTAAACACATGAGACGGAAACATGCACTGATTGGTTGATTGATTGATTGGTTGGTTGGTTGGTTGGCTAAACATGTTGATTGGTTGATTAAACACGTTGGTTGGTTGGTTAAACACGTTGGAAAGTGTTTCTTGAAACAAGCGAGAAAGAAACAAATGAGATCGTGGACTCCATATTAAACACATGAGACGGAAACATGCACTGATTGGTTGATTGATTGGTTGGTTGGTTGGCTAAACATGTTGATTGGTTGATTAAACACGTTGGTTGGTTGGTTGGTTGGTTGGTTGGTTGGTTAAACAACACGTTTGATAGTGTTTCTTGAAACAAGCGAGAAAGAAACAAATGAGATCGTGGACTCCATATTAAACACATGAGACGGAAACATGCACTGATTGGTAGATTGATTGGTTGGTTGGTTGGCTAAACATGTTGATTGGTTGACTAAACACGTTGGTTGGTTGGTTAAACAACACGTTTGATAGTGTTTCTTGAAACAAGCGAGAAAGAAACAAATGAGATCGTGGACTCCATATTAAACACATGAGACGGAAACATGCACTGATTGATTGATTGATTTATTGGTTGGTTGGTTGGTTGGTTGGTTGGTTGGTTGGTTGAACACGTTGATTGGTTGATCAAACACATTCATTTGTAAGTGGGGGTAAAAAAAAAAGGGGGGGGGGAGGGTCCTAGGGATTTTTTTTTTATATAAACGGAACAGAATGGTTAAAATTGTCGTTTTACAATTTAAATCAATTGCTTCTAAAAAGCAATTGTAAACGGTCTTGCCCCCCCCCCTTTGAAACATGATTGATTGTTATGTGTGTGTGTGTGTGTGTTTGTTTGTCTGTCTGTCTGTTTGTTTGTTTGTCTGTTTGTTTCTGTAAGGGGTCTATATTATTCCGGGGAAGTTTCATGTTTAGTTCGGAAAGTTTTTATTTTATTTCAGGTCCAGCGCGCGCGCCAGATTGGAGGAGACATCACGTGACGCGGGTTGATAATAACGAAAACTCAGTCTTTTTATTTCTTTTCAGGTGGAGACGTTGAACAGACAACATCTATAGAGATGGAATGTGCACAATGTAATTTCTTTTGTCATTGTAGGAAATTGACATTTCGGTCACAGTTCACCAGCAGTGCATGATTTGGATTTTATTGATCCGGTGTAACTTTAAAACACGCGTTGCATGCTTATTTTCTTGTAATGTACATTTTTCAGCACCAGTTTGTAACACAGATAAGTATTTTAATCTAGGAGCGAACATTTTATTTTAGGATTTCACTGAGATTTACGGCCCTGCACTGCTAATTTTGCATAGGTACTTTTTCTGTACAAAAAATCTGTAGTACTGGAAAATTACTTTTAAAATATAGTACTTTTTTAGTACTTCAAATTTATTGTAATATTTAAGTACTTGTTTTTTACAGTACTTGATTTGTACTTCAAATTTTAAGTACTCAATTTGTACTTTAATTGTGTAGTACTAAATGTGTACCTCAAATATTAGGTACAAATCAAGTACTGTAAAAAACAGGTACCTAAATATTACAATAAATTTAAAGTACTAAAAAAGTACCATATTTTAAAAGTAATTTTCCAGTACCACAGATTTTTTGTACAGAAAAAGTACCTATGCAAAAGTAGCAGTGTAGGGTATAAGCCATTTTGTTAAACATTTTACGTTGCTGCGTTTCACACAGAGCTCATGTTCATTGTTATTATGTATATATATGCAACCCGACTTTAAATAAAGATTACTTTACTTTACTTTACTTTACTATTATGACGTCACAAGTTGTAATCATATTGATTTTTCACGAACAAATCAATGAAAATGGTTAAATTTCCAAAGATTATTTGACAGGAAACATAAAGCGCATACGTCGACAACAAAGATCTTTTAAAATAATGTTTCTGAAGACATTTAACATGTCTGATCTGAATATTAAGCTTGTCGACGCCTTCGCTCTATGTTTCCTGGTCCTTTATTTGGTTGAAATCCAGCTGATTTTGTTAAATTTCACCAAAATCCCTTATCTTGACCTTTTTGGGATGTAAAAATCAACGTGTCAGAATCAAACTTTGACAAACACAGCTCTGTTTAACTTTCTCACACGTCTTTAAGGCAACTTAAAACAGTTATTGTCTTGTAAACATGAACTTTATAATTTGGGCCAAATATGGCTTTTACCGAACTTACTCCTTTCTAGATGTTAGTCAAGTTATGAGGCCGGCTTAACTGTATATGTTGTTTCCTTTATCTCTAGTTCGATGGGATAGATGTGTTCAACATAGTAAAAAAAATAGTTCTTGAAAAACTAATCATAATCGTGATATATGGACTGCCCACAGGACAGTGGTATAGTGGTGATGGAGACTGTCGCTGTCACTGACAATACCAATGGCTTACAGGCAAGCCATGTCCCACAATAATGAACAGTTCTTTAATTACTGTTAGGTTTATTTCATTTAGGAACCTGTTTTTGGAAATTATCATAAATTCAAAATGTCAAAAGCAAACTAGAGTTGTTGTACGATTTCTATGGCAAAGAGTCGCAGTAATATTGCTATCATTCTAGTGCATTGATTTATAATCAAGTTTTCTATAATTTTATTATTTACAAAAATCAATGGTAAAATTCAACAACTTAAATATAACATTGAAAATAGGAAAATGTTTTATTTAAAGGATATTTTTCTAAATAGAGATACAACACCCCCATCGGTCATTGACAGAGCAACCACGCCTCAATGGTCAATTACGGACGGAAATCACACCCAACTGGTCATTACCACGTTAACGTACGTTGACGACCTGTTTTCTGGTCTGTTTGGTTCTGTTAATGACCTACGGAATTTATAACTGAAGAATAATGCATAGTATGCGATCCCTTTTTATCCAATAAGATAGACTTATTCTTAACCGATATGAAATATTAACATAATAGTTTTGAAAAACTGGTCATAACCGTGATATATCGAGGACACAGAACAGTGGTATTGACTAAGATAGTGATAGTGAATGAGCCAAAGGCGAGGCCATTATCTCTGTCACAGTCAATATCACTAGCCGACGTGCAGTCCATGTATCATATAATATCCGTTCTTCAATATCTATTAGGTTTATTTCATGAAGGTAGCCTGTTTTTGAAAATTGAAATAAATTCAAAAAGCAAACTTGGGTAAATGTACGATTTTTTTTTAGCAAAGAGTGAATATAAAAAAGAAGATGTGGTATGATTGCCAATGAGACAACTATCCACAAACGACCAAAATGACACAGACATTAACAATTATATGTCACCGTACGGCCTTCAACAATGAGCAAAGCCAATACCGCATAGTCAGATATAAAAGGCCCCGATAAGACAATGTAAAACAATTCAAACGAGAAAACTAACGGCCTTATGTATGTAAAAAAATGAACGAAAAACAAATATGTAACTCATAAACAAACGACAACCACTGAATATAAAGGCTTCTGATTTGGGACAGGCACATACATAAATAATGTGGCGGGGTTAAAAAAAAAACTCCCCCTAACCTGGGACAGTGGTATAACAGTACAACATAAGAACGAACTATAAAAATCAGTTGAAAAAGACTTAACTCATCAGATGGACAGAAATACAAGTGGACAAAAATACAAAAAAACAGTCGTAGAACTACTGCGATTCATTTAAGTGCAATTTTTCAGTATATGATTACTTAATCAAGTTCTATCTAATTCTATAATTTACAAAAACATATGGTAAACAATTCAACAACATAAATATATTAAAAGTTAAAAAGTGACAAACTAAAGAAAAATAAATAATTACAAAAAAGACTCAAATTCATGATTATAATTCTAAACCATAAAGTGGACCGTTTAATTGATAGAGGTTTTTATGCCCGGACAAACCATGTTATTTTCCACGAATTAGCATGAAACACGACGACTATTGAGTGTCAAATAGTAGCCACTATGAATAACGAGTTTTAAGCAAATTTATCGAGAACTGTATGCATGTTGATTACTTGTTTGTATATAAAAAAAACACACACATTTACCTCATCAAATTAAATACAGTAATAACGTTAGATTTTTTTACATATTTCCTATCGAATTTTAAATGCACATAAATATCAAAATAACAAACCATGCAGAAAAGGGCGTCACTAACAGTATTGAATGTCACGCTTCTTTAAACCTTTTCAATTTCATATAAGTCAAGCGACAAGATATGTACCTCGGACATCGGAAGCACTCTTTAAATGTACGCTGTTCAATTTAGATTAGGACTATCAAATCATTTTCATATTATTGACAGTTGCTACAGAGTTGAAAATGTATAAGACATTCTGGATGGGTTTTATCGCTTCAATTTTGCTGTCATTTGTATCATTTGTATGTGCTGAACCGAAAGCTCCATCATGTAAGCAAAACAGTATCGTTATAGGCTGAACGTTATTTAAAATAATTTGCTAAATCATGTACGTATTAATTAAATTTATTCCTTTTCTCTCTCTTTCTCTCTCTCTCTCTCTCTCTCTCTCTCTCTCTCTCTCTCTCTCTCTCTCTCTCTCTCTCTCTCTCTCTCTTTTTGCATATTAGTTACTTTAATTGTATAAATGTTTGCATTTCAGCTCCATGTGATACAAACCCTTGTTCAAACGGCGGCACTTGCAATTACCAGCCGCCTACAGGCAAATCCACATTTACTTGCACGTGTTCTCCAAATTACTCAGGAGCATTATGTGGTAAGCAATTTATTAATAAATCATCTACTTTATTGTAAAGAAAAAAGATTACGATATACTGAGTGACAATACATACGAAGATAAAAAAAAATACATTTTACCACTTACCTGAATATAACAACTACTGTAATTTGTATTAAGGTCATAACCATTTATAGTCTGAAATTTACGAGTACAAAAACCTATTCATATAACATGTATAATAACATTTACTCTTTTTAACAATTTGCGTTGGTCATATTTTATCGATCATTTGTTTTGATATATTAACGTAATTGATTATACATCTACGTTTTTATAAAAAAAAAAAAAAAAAAACTAGAAAAAAGGTATCTTCAATTTTAGATCAGGAGATAATTGATGACAGCTTGTCCGACGGGTACGTTAAACATTTGATTTTTTTTCCTTCTCTCACATATTTAAAAGTATTATTTGAAAACGAAAAGTGTTTCCATTGAGATCTCAAATACATTTACATTATCTACACGTAAACGGAGCCAGTACAACATATATTGTTGACCGTCGATTTCAAATCCAAAATTGACAGAGACAACTTGTTGATAAGTTTATACCTGTACTAATATAATACTATCGTTATTCAAATATGACGTGCTCCTTTCGTTTTGGAAACAGCATCGTAGAAAATTTTCCGGTATATGTATACTAACAGAATTGAGAATGGAAATGGGGAATGTGTCAAAGAGACAACAACCCATAGAGCAGATGACAGCACACATACCAAAATGCATATAATAATGGCTGCTTAAATCTGTCTTCCATGTGAATCCAAATGTATCGTAAACTATATGCTATGACTACATGTAAGTCGATTTCGCTGTGATAAAAATAAGAACTGAAATAAACCTACAGAACCTTTTTTTCTTATTCTGAGGAATAACGAAAAGAATTATTACTTTAGAGATCAGGTACATGTTAAAAATCAAAATCATTTAAAATCCCGCGAAATTTCATAAACGTTTTACATGTAGCGCATTCACGTCATTTCAAAACATGCCGTCATATGAATGAAAACGCTGTTATTATTTTGTAATATTTGTACATTTACTGATTTCATCAAGTCAATATGACGGCAACTTTGTTATCAAATGTCTAAAAATGGCAAATGTTAAGTTTGACTGTTAAAAAAATTATTCTTGTTTTTAGCGTTAATTTAAGAACCGACTCATGCAAGCTATATAACTAATAGATATTTTTAAATTTATCTAGCAGAGTGGGTAAAATAGAACAGCCACACTCACGACATAATATTTGCAAATGTCGATGAAGGAATCTTTGGAAAAATGATGTCATTGTTTAAAACATTTAAATATGTCATTCTATTCGACTATATGGTAACAACTATTTTCAGAAATATGCAATGGAAAACAGGAAGAGTTCCTTCATTTTTAACAATCTACGGTGATCCTTTGATAGAATCGTGTCAATAGAATTAATAACATAGTTTTGCATGTGTTTTTTTATTATGACTCGGTACAATGAAATATTTAAAACAAAGCTTGTAAAGGGATGTATATCGAACTGTCACACACCGGAAATATCGTACACCACGAAATACAATAATAGTTTTCATAACTCTCATTGTGTTGAATTAAAAAAAATCCACAAATCCTTAGCACAATCAGTATGACGTCAAATGTCATTTTTTGACATTTTTACTTATTGTGTCTGTTTATACTGTTCACACATCGTTGACTATGTAATGGAATTTGATGCAACTGTCATTCAAGTGAGAGGTTTAGCTAGCTATAAACCCCGGTTCAATCCACATTTTCTACATAAGAAATGCCTGTACAAAGTCAGGAATATGACAGTTGTTGTCCATTCGTTTGATGTATTTGAACTATTGATTTTGCAATTTCATTTGGGACTCTTTTTTGAATTTTCCTCTGAGTTCAGTATTGTTGTGTTTTTACTTTTTTCCAGTGTCAAACTTTTAATTAACCCATTTAAAGAGTTTTCGCACGCTTCAGAATACAATACATTTTCACAAAAAGAAGGTTTTCAGGTGTAAAGTGTTAGTTGTTTGTACAAGAAACAAATATGTGTTTTTAACGACCTTGACTGGTTATACAGCTTACAGTTTACTGCTGCTGTGCTGGTGTGTTTTGTATATGCGACTTTTTCAGTTTCGTTGGTTCTTATAACGTGACACATTACTTAAAAATATCCTCTTAGTATGTTATTGTTCTATTATATGTCATTATGATATACATTGTATTTCTATTATAAATTAGAAAATACGTGGAACCACAAAAGTAAAAAAAAATAATTACGTAGTTGAATAAACCATATATGGACTTTTATAAATTCTATAGAACTTTTGGACTATTTTAAATCCCGGTCTATTTCTGAACCTAATTCTTGCATATTTTTGATTGTTTAACCCTGTATGCTAACGTTGCCCGTGTGAAATTTTAGAGTTGTCTGTATAAACATTGAACGACAAAAATATGTGACGTATACATTTTCTAACGTCAGACACGCTAAATTGTTTCTTTTTAAATTGAAACACGATGATAACTGTTGTACCCATATTTGACTATTTTATTGATTATGTCTGTTTAGATTACGCATCATTGTAAATATAACGGAATTTCGTGACACTATCGTGCAAATTGAGAGGTTTAGCGTAAAACCATGTTCAATCCATCATTTTTTTTACATTTGAAAATGCTTGTACCAAGTGAGGAATATGACAGATGTGGCAATTCGTTTTTGATGTGTTTTGTCATTTGATTTTGCCATGTGTTTGGGGACATTCCGATTTGATTTTCCCCTGAGTTCAGTTTTTTTGTAATTTTATTTTTAAATGATGCTGAATAAGCCAATCAGATTAATTCCGATTTTCGTATCACTTTTTGTGCAGTGTGATTTAAGAAATATAAATTCATGCAAGAAAAAGATAAATGGCAACTAACATAAAAGATTTCCTTGTATACTGTACAATATAAGCAAATTGTATCTTTCTTTTTACTGATCTTCAAACAGTCCGTGTTTTCTTTGTTCAATATCATCATATATTATAGCCTTCTTCATAATTTCCACAGTAATCTTGAACAGGTATTTCTTGTATAGCTGTACAAGTATGAACAAGTACTCCTAGTATCCTTGTACAAATATGAACAAGTATTCCTCGTATACTTCACAAGTATGAACATGTATTCCTTGTATAGTTTTACAGGTATAAACATGTATTTCTTGTATAGTTCCACAAGTATGGACAAGTATTCCTAGTATACTTGTACAAGTATGAACAAGTATTCCAAGTATTCTTTACAAGTATGAACATGTATTCCTTGTATAGTTTTACAGGTCTAAACGTATAGTTCTTGTATAGTTCCACAAGTATGGACAAGTATTCCTAGAATAGTTTTACGAGCATGAACAAGTATTCTTAACTTTTTTCACTTTCAGAGAAATAGCAGGAATCGTAGTTGGATGTGTGGTGCTATTAGTACTTATTGTTGTCATTGCTATAGTTATTTGGAAATGTTGTTGTAAAAAATGTAGGTACACATTGTTAAATGCTAATCTTACCTATTGATTATTTAAGGAATGACTGTAGTAGTTTTTCTGTCTACGGAGAAATAACATAGAAAATTTGCTGCACAACGAATAACGCGCGTAGCGGGTTAATTAACAGTGTGTTCCACATTTTTTTATGTTATTACAAAAAGACAGAAAAAATATTACAGTCATTTCTTATAATTTAATTCTAAATTCCATTTTAACCGTAGAAAACCATTAAAAATCGTTGATGACGTCACGGTCACACGACTGAATTATGTCTATGGGCCAATCAGAAGACGCGTTACATCCAAAATTAAATTATTAGTGAATATACAGTTAATCTTTTCTAGACAAATGAAACACCTTTGACAAGTGTTAAATTCATTTATGAAGTGTTTATGGTTATTTTGACACTAGTTAACACTATCAATTTAAGTTTACATGCATTACACAGGCATTGCATATTGTAAGAATGTTACAAGAAAAAAAGCTAATTAAAGTCAATGAACCAACAGTACAAGACCGATCAACATAGCACGGGCAATAAACAAATCCTCAAGGAATAACAAGGTCAATCCAACAAAAGCTATTTAAATCAACGTACAAGACTATTCAAATGAAGACATTAAACGGACACTTCAAGAAAAAATACCAAACAAAATAACTGAAGTCATAAAAAGGACAGTACAAGATTCAAAAATAATAACCGTATCGGGGATTAGAATTGTATATACAAATAAGTTGTGGTACGATTTCCACTTTTTACCAGAGTTTAAAGAAAATTGTTGATTGCAATTGACTAGTCCATTCATTGTACGTTTATTTCTATAGGTTCTATAGGTTTTGTTCTGCTGGTGCTGTCTAAATTGTGTTTTATTCCAATTTTATACCTTCTTGATTTATGTAAACACTGCGAACTGGAAAACAAATATGAATTTTCTAACTAATTTCATTTGTTTTATTTTCAGCTAAAAGCGTGCCAATGTGATGATATCTCAATTCCGTGAAATTCAAATATAAACAGTCATCAAATCAAAGAAAACAGATTCCGTCCTAACTATGAATGAATTAATGATAGCTATATAAACTCCTTAATGTTTTAGTAACCTATTTCTAATTTAATACAAATATTTTCAATCAAACATGGTTTACGTATATTTGGTCATTGCCATAATAAATTTCTTCCTCTTTACAAAATATCAATATATATATATTACTTCTTTGTTTTAAAAGTCGTTGCATAACTCACCAAATCAAAACGGCACAATAGCCACTACCACTTTTTCAAACTAAATTCGTTACACAAATGTTTATTATTTTGTAAACCTTCATCTATCGAATTCGATATTCGCAAGTCATCTTAGAATAAAAAATCGGAAAAAATCAAAACTCACTTTTTGCCAACAATTTATTTTTATTTCTATATGCCACAAATTGAGACAATTGCCGTTATCATAAAGCAGAACAATCATACATACCACTTTTTATACTTGTTATAAGACATCTCAAATACGTGTACGACATCTTTTACGATTTTTTTTTTACCTACACTCACGAGTTTTAGAACCTCAATAAAGACCACTTCAAATACAAATCAACTGAATGCACATGTTCAAGTTCAATTGCAAATATTAGATGGCTGGTCAAGTAATAACTGATAACCTTTAGCTAACACTGTCAAATTTTTATGGAAGTATAATCCCATTGATAGTGATGGCTTATCGCAAAGTTGCGATGCAAATGAAATCATGTTTGCCTTTTTCAATAAGATTATTAACCATTATATCCAATAAACAACTAAGTGCAACTGATAGTTTCTTGTTTCCCCTTGGAAAGCATACATGTATATATTTCAGTAAATAGGTGAAATAAGGACTCACATGTTATTACTAAAGTTTAGGAATTACATGTGAATCTCGATGCACTTAGTAAATAGAAACAATTCCGAAAACGGCCCAGTTATTACTAATTTTAAAATGAATTTTAACACCGATTTATTAACTGAAAAACTATGTTGTAATATGGTCCTCTGATCAAAACGTATGGTAATACTTACTAGAGTATCAGTGAGTATTATTAAAAAAAGGATCAGCCTTAAATAGACCTTTTTGCTAAAGGTTCATTAGCTACAAGATTAAAATTATGTAGGATTTTTGTTGTTGTTTAATCATTAATTAAAATGATTTAGCGAGATTATATTTCATAGAAACATGGTTGATGAGTTGAACACTTTCAAGCTATAAATTGGACCTAAATGAATATATATTCATTTGACCTTCAACTCAACCCCTAGCTGCAGATGGTTTACCGATGTATACAGATATACAATTGTAAGGTTTTTGCACAACCGAGTGTCTCGCCTACTTTTGCTGTGAGTGGCAGGCCCAACAAAAATAAGGAAAAAAATGTCCTCTATATGCTATGTTTAGTTCTGTAAGAAGCTCCTGTCAAAATTTGGTAAGAAATTTATTAAATGTTTTAGAAACTTTAACTTCAGAGTGTATGTTTGATATGTAATTTGAATAATAAACAAACTACATGTAGTCCGTTTATAAATAAATTTCGAAAAAAGTATATGTTTTTACAAACTTTACATTACTTCTAGATATTATCTTATAATCATAAGCAAGCTTCTGTCCCAGTTTGGTAGAAAACTAGGATACTTTGAGAAAGTTATCAAAGTTTGTAAACATTCAACCACAGTTTGAATGTAATATTAACTGGCATTAAAACTTAGTTCTTTTATAAGTTAAATACGAAGAAATCTTGATTTTGTTTTTTACAAAAAAAAATTCTTGAAATTTATCTTTTGATTATAAACAAGCCTTTGTTCATGTTTATTTAAAATTCAGGATAATTCAAGAAAATGATCAAAATTTAAAAAAGACTTTTAACCACTGAGTGAATATTTGAGGATGCCGCTGACGACGGAATTAATGATGGTTCGCTATGTCTTGCTTGTGTGACTTTGGCAACAATTAACTGACTTTTTCATTCCACAAACATATCATTCTTATACAGGTAGAAACGATTCTAAAATTGTGTTGCATAAGGTTCATAAGCTTCAGTTTGGAGGTCTTGAAAAACTCATAAAAAGAGGAACACAAAAACATGAAAATGTGATTTTTAACGCTATCAATTTGTATAAATTTATTTGTGAAGAATGTCCGCTTCATCGCAAATGTCTGACAAAAGAAGTCGTACTAAAACCTATTTTGTAAAAAGAATTTAAGTCATGTCATTGGCCAAGTTGATATGCAAAGTATGCCTGATTGAGATTTAAATTTCACAAAATTATGAGATTTTAAGAATTATCAAGATCATTTGCATAATCTAATGTCTGACTTAAAAAGAGCTGACTAAGCTGCCTATAAACTTCTCATAAATGTATTTCTCAATTTTGGAATGATATCATTGGCTTGCATGTTGATGATTTTTAGGGAGTTTCAAAACTTATTTAGCAACATTTTAAAGTTTCAATTTACAAACACTTCGCACTTTTAAAGTGCCTTATAATCCTTTATACTGAAGAAAGCCCTAAAAATCCCTACCCCTTTACTTTCTTATTTAATATCTTGAATTATGTCTTGAATTTTTAACCAAAATATCAATTTAGTAAATAGCTGTAAAAATGACAAAAAAATAACTGAATACCCGTAATCACTGAAACAACTAGTAAATACATGTAATTACTAAATTAACTAGTGATTTAAGGTATTTACTGAAATGTTTAGTAATTACGTGTAATACCTAATTTCACCTTTTTACTGTGACATATATAAGTTAAAAAAAAAGGGGGAAACATATAGAGTGTCTGCTTATTTTTTAAGTCTAATATTGGTCAGTTTTTAATTTAATTTTATGTATTTTCTATTGTAAGAGTATACTTCTGTAAATGAAATAATATGTTTCATATAAAGGCACGTTTATTTTTCGTAACAGTTGGTTCGCCTCTACATTTCTATAGGCTTACATGTATTGAGATAAACCAACATTCTGATGAAAAAAAAAACGACGTGAACTATAAACTCCATGTATATTTTTGTATAAAAATGATAATGATAATAAGATAATAATTATATCTATGATGAAGATAAATATGCTTTTAAGGAAGATAACTCATTTAAAAACTTGTCTTACATTTTCTGATAACCTAATACAATTACATAGAAATCACTACCACTTTAATAGAAAGTTACAGATTGTTAATTCGTTTCAACAGTGAACATAATGCAACACATCTTATACCCATATCCTCAGCGATTTATATAATCTTGACTATTTACCGGATTTGATATCACATAAGCAACACGACGGGTGCCAAATGTGGAGCAGGATCTAATTACCCTTCCGGAGCACCAGCGATCACCCCTAGTTTTTGGTGGGGTTCGTGTTGTTTATTCTTTGGTTTTCTATGTTGTGTCATGTGTACTATTGTTTGTCTGTTTGTCTTTTTCATTTTTAGCCATGGCGTTGTCAAATTGTTTTAGATTTATGCGTTTTACTGTCCCTTTGGTATCTTTCGTTCCTCTTTTGCATCCACTTCATATTAAGTTATGGATATAGAAAATTCTCGAGGAGAGAACCGAATACAAGATAATATCTATACGTTTCAGAAAACAAAATGTGGACTACTATGGTATGAGTAAGACCTCACTGGATATAGTGATCAGTTGTTTCTGTGGAGCTCATAAAATGAAGCATTAGTTATAATAAACATTATTGTCATCTGAAATATATAATCTGTTTTACCATTGTAATGAAATAGCAAGCACAATCATACGAATCCACTTACCATTGAAAATTGCCAAAGCGAATGGGTGTTTCGTCAGCATAATTCCATGTTAATATTTTTTGTTTTTCTAATGTCTCGTGCTCATCAACTCAAAATAAAATTGAAAAAGGAAACGGGGAGTGTGTCAAAGCGACAATAACCATACCATAGAGCAGTCAACAGCCGAAGGCCACCAATGGGTCTTCAATGTAGCGATAAACTCCCGCACTCGGAGGCGTCCTTCAGCTGGCCCCTTAAAATATGTATAGTTGTTCAGTGATCATGGACGTTATACTAAACTCCGAATTATACACAAGAAACTAAAATGAAAAATCATACAAGATAGACCAACAAAGGCCAGAGGCTCCTGCCTTGGGACAGGCACAAAATTGCGGCGGGGTAAAACATGTTTGTGAGATCTAAACCTTCCCCCTCTACTTCTAGTCAATTTAGAAAAGTAAACGCATACCAATACGCACATTAAAATTCAGTTCAAGACAAGTCCGAGTCCGATGTCAGGAGATGTAACAAACGAAAATAAACAAAATGACAATAATACATAAATAACAACAGACTGCTAGCAGTTAGCTCCATCAAACGCATACATGTACTACCAATATCAAAAAATAAATATAAATATAGTTGTATATACCCATATCCTCAGTGATTGATATAAGCTTGCACCAAGTTAATGTTAAATAATGGGCATATACAACGCTATAGACCATACAGTAGTTATCAAAGGTACCAGGATTATAATTTAGAACGCCAGACGCGCGTTTTGTCTACATTAGACTCATCAGTGACGCTCAAATCAAAATATTTATAAATCCAAATAAGTACAAAGTTGAAGAGCATTGAGGATCCAAAATTCCAAAAAGTTGTGCAAATACGGCTAAGGTAATCTCATTTTTGCAGGCCAATCTCAAATTACACCACTAGCGAGGTATTCCTTATACTCAAAACAAAAATATCTTCAACACTTTTATTAAATATTATTTCTTAATTACTATACGTGTACACAGTCCTTTATAAATTGTTTTATTGTTCAATAAATTCTCATGAATTTGACCACATACCTCCAAGTACTAACCATACTGGCTTGTCTCTTTCTTTACTGTTGTTGAATCAAACTCACTCTTTACTTCCTAATCAGGAAAATTGACAATTGTATTTCCAATTCATTCGTCACAACCTTACCGAAAATATATACACCCATAACAACTTGTCAATTTGTACATGTTGTACTTAATACAGAATAAGCCACACGTTGAAAAGGAAAAATTCCTTTGCCTACAATCCACTAGAGAAGCAATGTCCCTCGAACTGTAGACAAAGAAATTCAAATAAAAAAATTAAACCATACACAAAACAATTATTTGACATGTTTAATCTTCCATATTGCAATCCATCAATGATTTACACATCCAATAATTAACAACATAAAATTACTGACAAATTTCATTATTTCTTTTTTTTTTTCAATTGTAATTTGTTCCCATCAGAAAATCCTTTCTTTTTAGGTAGTTCGAACTCATTGAAATGAATTATTGTGTTATGTCAAATTGCTTCTTCGTCATTCCGCAGCTAGTCAAAGCCGTAGGAAACACTATCTGAAAACCAAAAACATTATATTCAATTCTATGTAGAATCAAACAGACGGCTGAACGCGAACCACGACGAAGACACCTTATATTCCAATACACATCACTGTGACATGGCACACTATCAACTTTCTCAATCTTTCTATTTTTTTTCTAACAAAGTCTTTTAAGAACATTTTCAATCAGCATGTACAATGTAATAATCCATGAAAAGTCCACAACACTCAAAAGTTACAAAAGTTACTATTTACCTTATAAACAATTTATTGTTCTCCTTTCAAAAACAGTTCTCCAAAATAGCCAGAGCCGCCACTTCCACATAACATATCATATAGCGAAAGCACTTTGCCTGCGTTTAACAGACGTACGGCGTAACAAATATATGACTACCTGGGTTGATAATAACTATCCAAGTTCTACATCTCAAAACATTTTGCAACCAAGGTCGAACATTACCATACAGTTCTATCAATAAGCCCCCAATGCGAATATAAATGACCACCAAGGAGAATTTAAATGACCACCAATGTCTTAAAGCCCATAAGGCTATTATTTTTAATTGGATGTTGCCACTAAGGCAAATGTAAAAAAAAATAAAAAAAAAATGACATCCTAAGTCTTTTGTCACAAACCCTATATTAATGACCACCTAGGTCTATTGCCACCAAGGCATATATTAATGACCACCAAGGTTTAAAAGCCACCAAGGATGTATCGTCACCAAGGCAAATGTAAGTAAAAGTATACGAATATAAATACTTTGCCGACAATACGGGGAGCATGACCATCCAACAGCTTGAATATTGAAAGAATGAGGATGTATCGCATGTGCTTCCGCCAAAGATATCATCCAATGAGGTTATTGTATCATAAAAAAAATGTGACGATACCATAATATTTTTTAAACATCATTGTTAAGAAATAATGATGTAATAAAATGATGCTGGAATAACTCTTCAATGTCTGATACCTTCCTTTATCCGGAATGGTAAATCACTTTATTGTTTGACATGTTTGATAGTATTGCAAAATAAGTACAAGCTTAATAAACCATTGATACATGTATTTGGTAGCTATAAAGATATGTTATTATTTCAGATTGGTCGTAAAATAAAGTGTTTACGTCATTTAATCAACAATATTTTAATCATAAACTATCCAGTGTAAATCTATTTATAATTTTATACATCAAAATTTGGGAACATGGTTATCTAACAGAATAAAACAGGAAATTCGTTTGACATTCGATTACAATTTTTGCTGCTCTGTAGGTTTTGTTATTTGATCCGAACCTTTTGAACACAGTGCACTACAATTACAGAAATAAAACGTGAAAATAAAAAAAAGATAAGGTTTCCTTGTGTCATTTTATAAATATTTCTTCTTTTTTATAGAAAAGGATATTGGTTTTTTTTGGTGAGTTAATCTTACATTTACGACCAACACGTTCTTTCTAACATAAGAAAATTGCATATTGTATTTAATTATCTTGATGTTTAAAATCTAAAATTATTATATCTATAGCGCTTTAGTAGAAGATCTATAAAAATGACATAATTCAAATAAGTGTACCTTATTAAATACATATGTAAGATGTAATGTGTAAATAACTTCATTTCTGAATTATATATTTTTCATTTAATGTGTTTAAAATACATGCATCATGAATCTAAGTTAAACTTAAAAGAAATATTTGAAAAAAATAATCTTTTATTGCAACAAATTGTATAAGTACTTATTTGAATACGATTTTATGAGGAAAAAAAGCACACTATTTATTTCGTTATTGTCATTAAAAATACATTTGAGGTTCGTATTCAGAAAGGCGGAAACAAAATACTCCGCACTAGTGACATTCGCTTGTAATTTATGATGATATTAAATTAAAAAATTAAAAATATGGGCAATAAAACCATGAAAAAACACAACATAGCTCCATGCCATAAATAAGTCTTCGGGGCGGCGATAAAATTCCGCATTTGGAGACGGGTTTCAGCTACTTAGCAAAAGTGTATGTTAGGCAAACTCCAAAACATGTAAACGGATCAACACGAAAAAAACAATACAAACAAGACTAGATGCGGTTCCTGTATTTGGATAAGCCCGTACTTGTGACACACTAACACTATGATTCTAGCCAAATTTAAATAGACGCAGAAATACGCACTGTCAACCTTAGTTAAAAAGAAGCACGAGTCCGAGGATAGAAAAGATGTTTTTTTATTCAACTGTACATTGTAGTCATTATAATAAATCATCATACGGCTGAAATATATAATCCACAAAAACAACGTGACCAGACAGACGGATCTTTTGAAAAACGAGATTCGGAAGGAAAATTTGGAATCTTTTCTTCAACATTATACGGACACCACCACGAGTAGGTTGACCATTACGTAATATATTTGTAGTTACACGAGGAATAATGTTGATGTCACATATGGATCATGATCTGTATTTTTACCTTTCCGTGACATTTGATCACCCTGATTTTCTTGGTTGGCTTTGTGTTGCTCTGTACATAGTAGTATATGTTGTCTTTTGTGTACTGTTTGCCTTTTTGTTGTTGTGCGCTTTTGCCAAGACACTATCGTCTAGTTTATATATCCATTTGGTATCTTACGCATTTATTATGGTTTGGGGTTTTTAATCCGATTTAACAGTATTTATACACGTTTTATAAGCTCACTCTTATTGCTGACGTATATCACATATTTGTGTAATGTTTTGACAATAGATATTTTAAAGATCTTAATTCAATTAAAGTCATTATTGGAAAGTTTTTAAAAACAAATCAGCGAATCATAGCACAATCAGTACAATATTATAAAATTAACTTAAAAAAATTAAAGTAAATCCAAATCATTGCAGAAGCCTTAAAAATTGCAAGGATGATGTAACAAAAAAACTGTTATATTGTAGGCTGTTTTTGTTGAGAAATTGATACCCCTCTTTCCCTATATAAGCAGTAAAACTTACTGTAAAATCAAATTTGTTTTTTTCATACCCAATATAACTTTTAAAAATGTCATTTCCCAACAAAACAAGGTGCATACAATACGTAAACACATTTATCTCAAAACGGTTGTTGAACAAAATTTCTAAGTTCTGCCTGGTTTTCTTTGGCATTGCCTCTTAAGTCAATGCACGGACAATGCAAGACAATTCAACATTGCACGGGCAATAAAAGAAAGAAAAAATCAAGGGATAGCACAGACAATGAACACTGAAAGAACAAACCAAAAAAAAAGCTTTGTTAAGTCAATGGACGGAAATTACACGATGAATGAAATGAAAAAAGTAAAATCACAATTATAATGAACTCCGAGGAAAATTTTAACAAGAGTGCACACGCTGAAATGTCTCACCTTCTTCACTAATCATCATGTTGATAGTTCTAAATAGAAATCTTTATTATAACTGTCACATAAAATAAACCAAGAAAACCAAAAATTGCCCAATGAACCATGAAAAAGAAGTAAAGGTCCAATGAACCATGGCAGGCAGGCATGTACAGCTAACAATTTTTCCATACAACAAATATAGTTGACCTAATGTTTATAGCTTAAGAAAAACAGACAAAAACAGAAAAACTTAACACTGAGCAATGAACTATAATAATGAAGTCATGGTCAAATTAAACCTGTACGACTGACATATAGATCAACAAATATTTCCATATACCAAATATAGTTGACCTTTCGCTATTAGTATTTGAAAAAAAAGACCAAAACTCCAAAACTTAACTTTGACCACTGAGTAACCATGAAAATGAGGTCAAGGTCAGATGACGCCTGCTTGCATTACTAGACATGTACATCTTCCAATCATTCCATTCACTAGATAGAGTAGACCTATTGCATGCAGTATAGGAAAGACAGACCAAAACACAAAAACTATAACCACTGAACCATGCAAATTAGGTCACGGTCAGATAACACCTGCCAGTTGGACATGTACACCTTACAGTCCTTCCATACAGCCAATATACTAGACATATTGCTTTAAGTATCTGAGATATGGACTTGATCATCAAAACGTAACCTTGTTCATTTATCCATGAAACGAGATCGAGGTCAAGTACGCACATACCAAATATAGTTATCCTATTACTTATGATAAGAGAGAATTTAATATAGCATAAAATCTTAACTTTTTTTAAGTAGTCACTGAACCATGAAAATAAGGTCAAGGATATTGGACATGTGACTGACACAAAACTTGGAACATGAGGCATCCATGTACAAAGTATGAGGAATCCAGGGCCTTCCATCTTCTTAAATCTAAAGCTTTTAAGAAGTTATCTAACGCCGCCGCCGCCGCCGGATTACTATCCATATGTCATGCTTTCTGCAACAAAAGTTGCGCTTTCGACAAAAACGGAAAGACCCTCATCAAAAAATAAAAAAATATTTCAAACACACCAAACGAGTTGATAACAGCTGTCATATTCCTGACTGGGAAAAGGCATTTTCTTATGTAGAAAATGGTGGGTTGAACATGGTTTCATAGCTAGTTCTTCCTCACGTGTAGGACAGAAGTAAGTGTAGAGACATTACTAAAATATGAAGAAGAAAAATCTTTCGTGCGGACAAATTCTCTTTATGCTGATATCTGTGCCAATAACATGACACGGTGCTGTCTGCCGATATATAAGAATTATTATCATTAAGCATTATTATGATTCAGCATTATTACGATTAAGCATTGTAATTATGATTAAGCACTAAAAGATTACCAGAATATATTGTATCATAAGATCAAAGTGGCAAAGATGTAATGTGTCCTTACCAAATTTTCGGATGCCATAACGATTTGATTTGCTGTAATAGAATATGTGTCCCACAGATGACCATGGGTGTGTCCAAACTGATTAAATCACAATCCCGTATTCAATGTAACCTATATTAGACAAATCACGGGATTTGTAGTTTGATGAGCAACACGACGATTATAATATCGTGTTAAGGATCTGCCTAACATACTGGCGAACATAATAACACCCCGATTTTGATTGTGGGGTTCGTGTTGCTCAGACTTTAGTATTCGGTGTAACCTTGTGTGCCTTTCTGTTCGTCGTTTATCGTGGATTTTTTTTAATAACATTATTGTTTTTTTGTTTTGACTTATGCCTTTGAATTTCCATTCGGTAACTTTCGTCTGTCTCGTGAATTTGTGGCCCGGTTTTTTTTTTTAATGTATTGTTAGTTATATTTAGCCTACAGTTGAATTCAACTGTTAGGTCAACATGCGGAATGTAATATTTTCTTTTAAAGATACAACCTGTAATTTTTTTCTTTTTTTCTTTCATTTTTTACAATACTTTGTTTGTTCAGATAGTTGTTAGTTTCTATAGTGATAAAGATGATAAAACAAGGATAATTGCTGTGTCCTTATTCTGACATTTTTTAATCTGAATGTTTGGTTTTTTTTACAACACTTTGTCAAAGTAACGGAATTTCATGCGATTGGCATTCAAGTAAAAGGTTAAGCTAGCTATCAAACCAGGTTTAAAACTCCATCTTCTACATAATTATACATAAGAAAATGTCTGGATCAAGTCAGGAGTATGAAAATTGCTATTATTCGTTTAATATGTGTGAGCTATTGATATTGCCTTTTGATTAGGAATTTTCTGTCAGAAATTGTCCACGTAGATTGGTCGTTTTGTGTTTTAACTTATTAAATGTACCATAGCCAACATGACAAAGAGTTACCTACCTGTGAGATATTGCAATCAATGGTCAAACATAAATTCATCTTCAATTTATGTATGTAGAAAAATCACTAATGCTATATGAGTAAGTATTTGTGTGTAAACACCATGACAGGATCACGCCTTATATAAGCACATGTAGATTAATGCTATCAAACACTGGCTGCCTTTCAAACCATAACACTCGTGAAGCCTCGAAAATTTCAATTGAATTGTACAGGTGATTGTGTATCAATACAGTCCTTTGCACATATTCCGTAATCGCTTTGATATCATGTTATTGTGTTCTAGGCAACATTCTTACTCTTATTTAACCTTGTAAAATATCATATACTGTTACTAGTGAGTTTACTTCATACTAGTACTAGTAAGTAAAGTCAGTTTAAAAAAAGAAATACTTTAAAGCATCTGAAACTGGATCTTCCGTACCAAAGTATGCTTTAAATGTGTTTAAACATCTAAACCTTTTTCGAAAAGTATTGGTATTTATCACATTTTCAAAGGACAGCTTCATTTTTTGTATTTTTATCTTATTAAAAAAAAGAACATCAGTAATTTGTTTATAAAAATTTGCAAAAATAAACTTCATGCATAGTCAATCCAAATGTTATTTGTTTAAAAGAAAATGCGTGCATTTTGGATATATCAGATAGACGTTGCGAACTGTTTTCCCGATATGTAAGTTAGACGTCGTGAACAATTTCATTGCACTTTAGCAACGGCATTACATCCCCTGTACTTGTATCGTATATATGCCCCATAACAGACGTCCTCACAATTAACTGTAAAATATATATATATATATATATATATATAAGTACGTCTGAGTCAGTGACAACCCTACAACAGATGTATCCATCGGATCACCATCAATGATGGTGATACATGGCTGTGTACATAATGTATATACAACTCGTCTAAACATCAACCCAACAATGTTAGATCTGTAAATTTGCTTTCGCAAATTTTTGGTTCTTCCCTCGCCGGGATTCGAACCCATGCTACTGTGATATCGTGACACCAAATCGCCTGCACTGCAGCCGTCCCGCTAGACCACACGACCACCTGGGCTCTCATTTTAAAAGAGCTTTCGGTGGCCATATGTTACCTTTCCACGTCAGTTTTAATCTAGCGGCGTACTACAGTACATGATATATAAGGCATGAAGATGTTATTGTTACAGATCAGCTGTATATATATATATATATATATATTGTCACTTGGAAGAGCGGTTGGACTGGTGAATTGATCCGTCTCTATTGATAAAGTTAAACATCGATTCTAAATTTAAATAAAATACGTCAATGTGTTCTGTTATTTACACTTTTACAAAAGTATACATGTTGTGCTCTGTTAATTATAGATGATTTTGCCTACGGATTGATACTGACAAAAAGTTTAATTATTTTCCGAAAGTATAACTTTGTAAAGCCACAAAATTATTGGTGTGTGTTATTAAATGGGAACTTCACACAGCAGTAGTCCTTTTCACAAAACAATTTAAAGTGCAAAATGTATCGTAAGTCTAATATATTCCTTAACAACTTATCTAAATATTTTTATGGTTAGGTTAATTTTACACTATAAGATTTTTTGTGAAAAGGGCATAAGTATCGTGCAAAATATAATATTTTATGAATAATGATGAAAGGCTGTATAATTATAACTGTTTTATTTATATTGTTCATTTTCTTCAAATTGGATGTCGGTGAGTACATAATATTGTTATCTCAACATTGTTTGTAAGATAGTTTACGGTTTTGTAAGATAAAGAATATATCTGCTTCCATTTAACATGATTTATAAAAGCGTATACCGCTGTTCGAAAGTCATAAATGGATTGAGAAAAAACAAATCCGAGTTACAAACTAACACTAAACAAAATATATCAAATATAAGAGGAAAGCAACAAAACAACAGAAACACTTACGTGCAACAACAAATAACGACAAAGAACACACACAGAAACGAACTGTAAGAGAACAACTGCCATTTTCCTTACTTGGTACAGTCCGTCAATAATCACTAAAAATCGTATTTAAGTATTATTTTATTATAACGTTACAACAGTTGATGGTTAAGGAGTAGGTCCTGTAAAGGCCAATTGTGGCCTCAAATTTCAGGTTCATCTAACGAAAGATTTCGGACACTTTTCAAAATACTTAAGTGTCTTTTTCAATTGATTCAATTAGTTTATGTGAAAGATTCTAACTGATTTAGTCATTAAAAACGCTCCGATTCAAGCTTAAATATGAAAAATCTATCAAATATGCCAACAACGTCACTTTTCAGATGTTTTTGTCAAAAATGGAAGTGTCCACATCTGTGTTCATCTTCAACTTTTATATGTTATGCATTATCGACAAATACAACTTACATTTCAATATTATGAATGAACACGAATGCGGTCACTATCTTTATAGACGAAAACCGTCTAAAATTTAAATAAACTGCTAAAATTGTGAAGATTTCAGTAATTTAGCATGACTTAATGATACTTGTACCCGATATATGTGCATTGTATTCTCCAAAAACGCCCATATTTTTGAGGCAGAAGCATATTACTTTCCAGTTAATAGCTAAATTATTACATTTTCACAATTTTGTTAAACTGCTATATTTGGGGGCCATCTTTCTAAAGTCTATATTACCTTCCTAAAGTACAATCTTATGCATTGTGGATGATACGACACACAACATACTTATGATCATGCTCTGCTCGTCAGAAAACAGTAGACCCAGAAATGACATTAATGTATTTTCAATATATACATGTACCGCCATACTGGATTGTACAATATCAGTACACAATCGGTCTAGTTCTTTGCCTAAATCTGCACATTTTGAGACAGATTTGCAATTCATCATGTCAATGCGTACGACTGCTTATGTATATAAAGAAAAAAAGCTGGTTAATTGCATTATCCAAATCATTTTAAAAAAAAAACAGATAATAGTGTTTTTAGATTACATTTTTTTCAATTTGGCCATTAAACTGGAGAAAACTATTACTGCTAAATTTAGAAAGGGATTTTTTTCATTGTAAACTTGTAGCAAGAAAACTAGCTAGGTCACACCTTTTTATTATTTTCTTAAAGCATACCACAAAATCTGTCTTCTCATATTTTATTCCAAAAGTATATCTCATTGATTTCTTCTTATTCACATAAATGTATTTTTTCATGAACATTTTACACATTTTATCAATTTGCCCAACTTGTAGCTCAAATATACCACGGTGACCTATACTTTTTATTATATTTTCAAATAAGGCATAAAAAAATCCTCATTTTGGCATAGCATAACAAATATCTATCTGCTGAAATATATACCGATGATTCGCCTTTGATTTATATTGTTTCAAAAAAAATTGATGATCATTTGGCTGTTAGTCAGTAACAGTTCGTGTTTCCAAACTTTTAAGGTGGCTTGTTTTGGATTTTGAAGTAGCAGACAACAATTGATCTAGATCTTTAATGAAATGTGCACATTTTGAAAGTAGTAAGAAATGTAACATGAAAGTACCCGAAATCCACCTATTTTGACAGCTTTTTTTACCTACGTATTTAATGCTTAAGTTTGAATTCGTAGATGTTTAATTATTTGCTATGTGGTTATACCAATTTAATTTGGAATCCATTTGGAATCATATCAAAATTAATCTGAACGGACCTCAATACCATTAATACTTCTGTAATAAGGAGTACCCAAATTACACATGCTGCATCCATGCTTAAATTTGCATCGTCAAAAGTCGGATACGAGAGCTTTTTTTTTTTTTTTTTTTAATATTTTGAAGAATTTGATATTACTAATTTTAAAAATATGACGTTTTGATGGCGAAGTTTTCTTACATTTTGCATTTTCAGTAAACACTTCATCTGTTGATAAATACAGTGAACGTTTTGTGTATATCTGAATAGTTTACCTATGTTGAAAGACGGGCATAGTATCAAATTATTTGAATACAAATTGTTAAGTCCCTAGGAAATCTTGAAAGATTTCTGCTGCTATTTTTGCTTAATGGGTGCAATTTGGGTATTTGGTTCCAATTTTGGTACTTGGTGCAATTTAGGTACCGTGACGTTATGTGTAAGATTTGTCATGTAGATTTAAAAAGTTAGGTGGTTCATCATATTTACAGCTGTATTTTCTAAAACAACACAATATATTTGTTAAATTGATTTTAGTTTTTTACTTTGTCACATAAGGGGAGACAACTTAGAGAATAAAGGAGATAACACATACAATGTAATTTTTATAATTGAAAGTGTTATGAATTTACCTATTTTCATATGTAACTGAAAGAAAAAAAAATCGATGACCCGATATTTTTATCTGTAATAATTTTATAAGAGCTAAGATCGGCGAGGAGAGCAGCACATATTGTTATTGATCGAGAAAAGTGTGACAGAAAAAATATAAAAGCAATTGCCCAAGTAAAATTAAAGAAAGTTGTCGTCTTGCTACCAAGCATTGTATTTTCCATGTTTTCTGTAAAAGGTAATACACTAAAAACCTGTTTGAATCCACTGATTCCCTTTTTTTTTAACTGTCAGCTGAATTATTGAGAATGTCATATCTTTGCGACAAAACACTGTCTTTCATCTGTTATTAACAAGGCTTTTTAAATATGGGTGTTCTGGAATTAATTTATTTAAACAAAATGTGTGTACCTGTCGAAAAAGCAAGACATTTACATAACAGCAGATGTCCATCCAATGTACAATGTGCCATGCAAAAGTAAATAAATGGTAGTCTTATTATTAGTTCATATACCTTTTATTGAGAATCATTGTACAATAGTTTTAACTTAAGTGTTGTTGGTTTTTTTTAAGTGCATTAAAAAATCATTGGTCTATTTGTATTACAAAGACACATTTTTTTCACCAAAATACAATAAAAACATGTGGACCAACGGACTTTTTATCTCTCTTTGTCAGATTTTCTAAAGTGTATGCATGGAAAATCAATTTTGTGTTAATGAAACTCAAATCAGATTATTTTTGAATATTCATTGAAATTTTATAAGGGAATCTGTGAAAAAAAAAATTTTTTAGTGATTGTTAAATACCTAATATATATATATATATGTATACTCCCAACGTGTCCGTCCGCCCAAACATGTCCGATTCTCCGAAACGTGTCTATGTTCCCCAAACGTGTCCGTAATATTCAATATCCCCAAATGTGTATGATTTGTGAACCCTTAAACGTGTCCGATAGTTGTTATTCGCCAAAACGTGTCCACTATAACACGCCATAATGTATCACGTCATTTAGCGTTAATAAATTCATTATCCGAATGAAATAAAGTTTACGACTATTCAGGGACATAGTTGATGAAATGGTCATTTATTAGCATTAGTTAGTTCAATGACGGTTATTAATGATTATAATAATTGTTAATTTAATCTGTTACATATGAATTAACTTTTGACTTTTTTGGCTTATTTGCCAGTTGCAAGTATTTCATGCTCATTCTGAGCGAAGATACAAATACAGAGGAATTAATCGTGGAACTTTTTAAATATTTTTGTACTTATAAACTCCGATGATGCTTTTATATTAATCCGAATATTGCAGGGCGGCCTATCAGCAGAATCTGCTTCCTTTTTTCAACTCTCAGTCTGGGATTGTTAAAGCTCTTAAAATCAGAAACTGGTTGTCAGTTTTTTTTACATTCAAGTTTCGAGCATCACTAAAGACACACGATCAAGAGACATAACATTCAGTATCAAATATTTCATGCATTATTTGCACGATATTATGTTAGCAAATATACGTTTGTCCTTTCGGGAACTTTTATAGCTGTTTATGAGGTATGGGTTTTTCTCAATGTTAATTGGCATATAGTGACCTATAGTTTTTAATGTCTGTGACATGGGGTCTTTTGTGGAGAGTTGTGTCATTGAAAATCACACCACATCATCTTTTTTATACTGTAGATAGGTTCTATTATATTTAGAATTAATTATTTTATCATACCAAGTATTGAAGGTTGAAACTAAATGTTTACAGTTATTCAGGATTAACACTACATGTAGTTGGGATTTTAATTTTTTTAAATCAAGAGCGAGTAATAACGATTTTTAATTATTTCAGTTAAAATTGCGTAGGGAATGGAAAAATCTCCCTACACGGGGTATCTGATTTTGTATCCACAAATGTTATATTTACATTCAACATAGCTTAACGAACGTCCACACTTTTACCCAGGTAATTCTGCCGGTTTAGAAAAAAAGACCTTATTAAAAGTTATTTTCTATTTTTTAATGAAATAGCAAAATGAGTATACGTTAATGAAAAACCAATATCCAAATAACTTCCGTATTTATAATATTGACCCAAATGACATTTCCAGTAAAAAATTAAAATATGAACACATTATGGGGATTGGACACGTGTGTGTGTTTATCAAAAATGGACACGTTTAGGCGTTTATACATATGACATGCTTTGGCGCTGTTTTACAACTTAGACATGTTTTGCAGTTCAGAAACGTCATGCGGACACGTTTTGGGGCATTGGCCACGATCGAAGGGGGGGGAGGGAGATCACGTTTCTTAGTGTTGCATATCTTCAGTTAAATTATTACTGTGACCGTCATGTACAAAATGAAATCATATTGTTAATTTTTTTTTTAATTCTGACTAAACCGAACATTAAAAATCCTGATTAGATATAAAAAAGAAGATGTGGTATGATTGCCATAAGACAACTATCCACAAAAGACCAAAATGACATGTTTGGTACCAGAGAATATTGAACATGTTAAGTCCTGATCACGTCTGGAACCTGATTATACTGTAAATGTTTTAAAGTCCTAATAACGTATGGAACCAGATAAAACTGTATATGTTAAGTCATTATTACGTCTGGTACCAGATTATACTGCACATTTAAATATTTAAAGTACTGATTACGTGTGGTACCAGATGATACTGCAAATTTAAATATTTCAAATCCTGACTACGTCTGGTACCAAATTATACTGTATATATAAAGTCCTGATAACGTCTGGTACCAGTTTATACTGGATGTTTAAAGTCTTGATAACGTCTGGTACCAGATTATACTGCAAAATTAAATGTTTAAAGTCCTGACTACGTCTGGTACCAAATTATACTGTATATTTAAAGTCCTGATTACGTCTGGTACTAGATTATACTGAAAATTTAAATATTTAAAGTACTGATAACGTCATGTTCCGTTAGTTCGAGTACCAGATTATACTGAAATTTTAAAGTTTCATTACGCCTGGTACCAGATTATACTGCAAATTTGAATATTTCAAGTTCTGATTACGTCTGGTACCAGATTATACTGCAAATTTAAATATTTAAAGTCCTGATTACGTCTTGTTCCAGATAATACTGCATATCTAAATATATAAAGTACTGATTACGGCAGGTACCAGATTATACTGACTGTTTAAAGTCCTGGTAACGTCTGATGCCAGATTATACTGAAATTTTAAAGTCTTGATTACGTCTTGTATCATGATTTACTGAAAATTTAAATGTGTAAAGTTTTGATAACGTCTGAAACCAGATTTTACTACATATTTAAATATCTTAAGTCCTGATTGAGTCTGATATCAGATTATACTGCATATTTAAATATTTAAAGTACTGATTACTTCAGGTACCAGATTATACTGCATATTTAAATATTTAAAGTACTGATTACTTCAGATACCAGATTATACTGCCTGTTTAAAGTCCTGATTACGTCTGATGCCAGATTATACTGCATATTTAAATATTTAAAGTACTGATTACTTCAGGTACCAGATTATACTGACTGTTTTAAGTCCTGATTACGTCTGATGCCAGATTATACTGAATTTGGAAAGTCTTGATTACGTCTAGTACCAGATTATACTACCAGTTTAAATATTTAAAGTCCTGATTACCCTTATTACGTCTGGTACCACTTATACTGACTATTGAAAGTCCTGGTTACGTCTGGTACTAGATTACACTACAAATTTAAATATTTAAAGTCCTGATTACGCCTGGTATCAGATTATACTGAATTTGTAAAGTCCTGATTACGTCTTGACCAGATTATACTGCAAATTTAAATATTGACGGTCATAATTACATCTGGTACCAGATTATACTGCAAATTTTAATATTTAAAGTCCTGATTATGACTGGTACCAGATTATACTCAATTTTTAAAGTCTTCATAACGCCTGGTACCAGATTATACTGCAAATTTAAATATTTCAAATCCTTATTCGTCTGGTACCAGTTTATACTGAATGTTTAAAGTCTTGATAACGTTTGGTACCAGATTATACTGCAAATTTAAATATTTAAAAAGTCCTGACTACGTCTGGCACCAGATTATACTGAATGTGTTAAATCCTGGCCTCACGGTCATAAAACTTTCGAGCATGATTTTTGTACTCAGACTTGAAAAACAACCAATCAAATTGCTGGATTTCATGTTTCGAGCATGTTTTTTGTGCTCCGAGCACTGAGCAAAGTTTTATGCCTCCAAGGCCTGATTACGTCGGATACCACATTATACTACAAATTTAAATATCTAAAGTCCTGATTACGTCTGATACAAGATTATACTGAATTTTTAAAGTTCTGATTACGTCTGGTACATGTACATTGATACATTGAATATTTAAAGTCCGGATTATGTCTGGTACCTGGTTACACTGAATATTGAATTTTTTGAAAAACTTGCAAATACTACAAGACTACTATGGTGACACAAAATTTAATATTTAGATGCTGCTTGTTCAGGAATTCCATCCGATCTACGAGGCAGCTCTTGGGTTAATGATGATACAGGGAGCACATTTACGTTTGGAACCACAACTTTATCAGGATTTTCATTCCAAGACTCCGGAACTAGTTTCAATGCTTTCACTTGTGTTGGTAACGAAGATAATGTATATCTATTTGGGTAATGTATAAATTGTTTTACAGGAAGTCTTTATCAGGCTCGCTGATTCATTCCTCATGCCATTCAAATTAATACATTATAAAAAAAAATGAAAAATTGGAAAAACATTGTATTTATCATGGTTTATTATGATATGAAGGCATTTGCTGTTAACTTTTGTTTTTCTTACTGTTTTTACTTTAACTTTTGGTTTTTTAGTGTTAAGTTTTCTGAATATGAAATGTGTTACGCATAAGTTTTCGGAATATGAATTATACGAAATTTGGCTACAATTAAAAAAGTATGACAAAATTTAAGAAATAAAACAGAATAGATCGTATGCCTCCGCTCCCATCGGTGTATTCTTCTCTAGCAGTAACAACAACAACACGACTATTCGAATGCAAATGGTATAATAAAACTAACACAGGTAAAGAGCAGACGGACCAAAAAAATGAGCTGTCAAATATTGTATTAATAATTTATGAATATTAAACACACACTTTAAAAAAGTTTGCTTTTAATAATTTTTCCACAATAACAAAAAGTTTTCTAAAATCAAAATGTTTGTTTTATTTTCTGTAGGAGTGATAACAGTCTCTTTCAACCTGGCGGCATTCCTCTATACCATTATCTGTGTATGAGAATTACAAAAGTAACTGAAAATTCATATTATTATTACTTATTAGCAGGTATGGTCAACTTATTGTTAACTTCTCATTCACAAAACCGCCAATATTAATACGAATAAGGCTGATATAACCTCGACTTAAACTACCTGAAATAATATATGATAGCTTTTGAATTAGATGTAAAAGAAAATATGGTGGATGTCAAATAATAACCTCATGGTTTGGTAGAGATAGGATTTTTCCGACGTTGTCGGTATAGTTTCGGTTTGTGCACTTTGAAATTAAGGACGCTTCACTATGACAACAGACTACGCATGCTCGAAAATCCTTTCTGTGATTGGACAAAATGCTGTCTTGCTGGGTGATGTTGTTGTGTTTGAAAAACGTCTCGAAAATTATATTGTGATGGGACGCAAGTGAAAAAATATATATATTTGAACTAGATCTGACAAAGATTTATATATTTTTTTTAAATAATTGTTTCTCCAATAGCTCTTTGCATCCATGACAGCTGTTTATTCGGGACAATTATATGATTATATAATTTTTAATGTAAACTTTGTTGTACGAACGTACATGACTTTTAGAACGCACCTACGCATGTGAGGTTTCCGCGGGGTTTTGGTGAATGTAAACAGAAAGATACTACTTATACTACCAATAGTTTCTAGCTTTGTTCACCATGAATTAAGTTTAATGTTAACAGAAGTAAATATATATTTGTTTCTTTTTATTTGCACTAGATTGTTTTGACAAATAAAAATTTTAGGTGTCATCACAATATTCTTATATATTATTGCCTTAATATAACTAGACTTGGTAAAGAATTTCTTGTAGTTACATTCAGATAGAGATTTTATTAAAGAGGTCCTGCATCATTAAGTCATTGTGCTTCTGAAGGTTATCGAAATGATAGCGTTAAACATATACTCAAATTTAAATACGTCGGATATCTTTTTTAAAAATAGTTCTTGTTTTTTTAATATGCACAGGCGATGCATATCATGAAGAATCAAACATAAAGATATCGTGACACCAAATCGCCTGCACTGTAGCCGTCCTGCTAGACCACACGACCACCTGGGCTTCACAAGATAAAGCTTGCGGTGGCCGTGTGTTACCTTAAAAGTTTCCTCGTCAGTTTTAATCTAGCGGCGTACTTCAGTACATGATATATAAGGCATGGAGATGGGTTTTTTTACAGATCAGCTCAATTATCTATAGTAAAGGATCCTACAAATCAATGTAAGATACAGCCATATATATATTACATATATTAATAAGTACTTCTGAATCATTAACACACGTCCATCGAAAGCTTTATTTTTGTGAAAGCCAAGGTGTTTGTGTGGTCTAGGGGGACGGCAGCAGTACTGTCGATTTGGTGTCACGATATCTCAGTAGCATGGGTTCGAATCCCGGCGAAAGAAGAACAAAACATTTGCGAAAGCAAATTGACAGATCAAACATTGTTGGGTTGATGTTTAGACGAGTTGTATATACAAAATGTACACAGCCATTTATCACCATCACTGCTAGTGATCCGATGGATAAATCTGTTGTAAAGTTGTCACTGGCTTAGACGTATATATAACAATGTGTGGTATGATTGCTAATGACACGACTATTCAAAAAATGAAGACTAAATGACACAGAAATAAACAAGTATACATAATAGAACGGCCTTCAACAATGAGCAAAAGTCCATATCGCATAGTCAGCTCGAAATGGCAATTGTAAAACTATTAAAATAAAAAAACAAGCGGCCTAACTAATGTACCAAAACGATAACGAAAAACAAACATGTAAACAGCAGAAAACAGAATGTGTCGGAATTGAACATGAAAGTGATATCACAACCTTCCCCACACCAGGTTCAGTGATGTTACATTAAAACATTTGAACAAACTATCAAAATCAGTTGAAAAAAGTTTAACGTATCAGATGAAAACAAAAGGAAATCATCTAACAATTAAAAACCTATTGTTCAGAGAACAATCGAAGGTCTTTCCACCAAAAACAATGTATTTTAATATGAAAGTTGTCAAATAAAGTTGTAAATGTCATTTCAATCGTCAAATGATAGCTTATTGTACGCTGATTCCAAAAATATTAGGTTTCTATATTTTTTAAAAGGGAGATGATTTGTTACTTCCCGTTTGAAAAATGTTACTTCCGATAATATTTAGATATTTACTTGACACTGATTTCAAAAATATCTGGTTATATATACTTTTATCCTACTAAAGTACCAAAAAGTGCTACTTCCGGTTTACACAAGGTCACTTCCGGTTGTTTTTTTCAAGGTAAAATCGTTTGATACCTATTGCCAAAAGTCTCATGGCTTAATCATGTATACATATGAGCTAAAAGCAAAGGTCAAAAACTAAAACGTCAAATAAAGCTATGACCTTGAGATGAATTTCAAGGTCATAAACCAAGGACCTCAAATTAAAAAACCATAGGTGTTAATTATATTTGGTTAATTAGTTATATTGCCATACGCGTATTTTTAAATCCAAGAGGGGAGAAAACTCAGTTTTACGTTCAACATACCCTTGCAATCAAAATTTACGTGTCACAACATGTTGCAACTAACAATTTAGAAAAAAAAATTGTCGATATCTTATACGGTTTCTGGAAATTAGTGGAAATAAGACAAATTCAAAAATAAGAATATGACCTTGACCTTTGACCTTGACCAAATTTTCATTTTTTTGGACCAAGGACCTCAAATCAAAAGATCCTAGGTCTTTATCACTTATGGTTTATAAGATAAAAATGCATATCACTTATATCAGATGCATAAGGGGAAATAACTCTCATATGGAGCGATCGTATTGTTTCGGTCAAAAAAGGACAAATCATGCGAAGGATATAACAAGCAATTTTGTAAAATAAATTTGTCGTAATCTTTTACGGTTGCGAAGGAGTTGTAAACACAAGTGTTTGGGGAGATAACTCCTACAAAGAAAAGTATTCGGTTACGCAGGGTAAATTTCAAAAGCGCATAAACTGTTTGATATCATATACCAAATATCTTAGCGACATACTGCGAAACCAATGTTTATCGCAAGAACAAAATTAGGCGGAAGAAAAAAAAAAATAAAAAACCAATTGTTCAAAGAACAATTGAAGGTCTTTCCACTACTAAAGATCTATTTTGATATTGATTTAGGAAAAATCAGTTAATAATGTTAGTTCCTATGGCTTTATGATGTATTCATATGAGTTTAAAGCGAAGGTCAAAATCTAGAACGTCCTAATAACCTATGACCTTGACCTCAATTTCAAGGTCACAAACCAAGGACCTCTAATCAAAAGACTATGGATCTTATTTATAGTTGGTTAATGAGTTATATCACCATACGCGTATTTTTTAATACAAGAGGGGAGAAAACTCCCTTTTACGTTCAACGTACCCTTGCAATCAAAATTTACGTGTAACGACATGTCGCAACAAACAATTTAGGTAAAATAATTTGTTGTTATCTTATACAGTTTCTGGAAATAAGAGAGAATAAGACAAATTCAAGAATTAGAATATGACCTTGACCTTTGACCTTGACCTAATTTTCATTTTTTTTTGGACCAAGGACCTCAAATCAAAAGATCCTAGGTCTCTAGCACTTATGGTTTACAAGATAGAAATGCATATCACTTATATCAAATGCATAAGGGGAAATAACTCTCATATGGAGCGTTCATATCGCTTCTGTCAAAATAGGACAAATCATGCGAACAATTTTGTAAAATAAATTTGTCGTAATCTTTCACGGTTGCGAAGGAGTTGTGCACACAAAGAAAACAGTGTTTGGGGAGATAACTCCTACAAAGAAAAGTATTCGGTTACGCAGGGTAAATTTCAAAAGCGCATAAACTGTTCGATATCATATACCAAATATCTAAGTGACATGTTGCGAAACAAATATTTATCGTAAGAACAAAATTAGGCGGAAGAAAAAAAAAATGGAGAGACCTAATAATCAGAAGAAAAACAATAGGTCTTTCCACAGAAAAGTGGAAAGACCTAATAACACATACACATTGTCTTCCAAAATACGATTCAGACCTTTCAATCTTGTACATCGTACACACGGTCCTGAAACAAAATACTCAAAGATACTAAGATAACGATATACATATGCCATGCATTTTAATAAAGTTATAGATTTTGTTAAATTGTTCGGGTTTTCGTATTAAAATCGTTTATTTCATTGTTTCCGTAACCAATGCTCCTTGATAATACAGTGAATATCAATTTTAAAACAAAACAGTTTCATGCCGACATTCATTTTCATACATTCCTTTAGAAACACATAATATATTAATAAGGCGTACGATTAATTTCTAGATCTTAGCGATATTGTAAAACAAATATACATACTATATTAATATTTTTAGAAAATGAGAGAGAATAAGGTGTTTTACCAAACTTTTATCAAAACTTTTGATTTTTCAACCCTGTATACCACCATTCCCCATGTAAAATTGAAAAATCGCCTAAAAGAAATTATCCACAATGCCTTTCAACATAAAAATGGTAGCATATTCTATAAATTTATTACTTTGGGATTTCATAAAGCATATTTCGTTAATAGTGACAAACAAAAAGGTAAATCATGCTACACAGAAGAACACGTAGTCAGTATGCTGGAGTTTCTTATCGACAACATATTTGTTGAGTTTGGAGGTAGACTTTTCCAACAAATTGTCGGCATTCCAATGGGAACAAACTGTGCGCCTCTTCTTGCCGACCTCTTCTTATTTTCATATGAATCGGAGTTCCTCCAGACACTTGTCAAAAACAAGAGGATCAAAGAAGCCAGATTATTTAATTTCACTTTCAGATATATTGATGATGTTCTTTCCTTAAACAATCCGAACTTTTCTGATTGGGTTCCATTAATATATCCCCCAGAACTCGAGATTAAAGAAACAACAGACACGGCTTCCTCCGCCTCATTTTTAGACTTATATCTCGAATTTGACTTACACAGTCATCTCAGTACCAGAATCTATGACAAACGAGACGATTTTAATTTCGAAATTATAAATTTCCCCCACCTTAGTAGCAATATACCAACTTCACCCGCATATGGGATATATATTTCCAAATTTATTCGATATTCAAGAGCTTGCAGCTCCTACTCAGACTTTGTAAAACGTCATCAGTGTCTGAGTAGAAAGTTGATGAACCAGGGGTATGTCAAAGAACGTCTCGTCCTTTTTCTAAAAAAGTTCATCGGAAGGTACCAAGACCTTGTTGATAAATATTCCGTATCAACTTCTCAAATAATACACGATGGTCTTGATGTATAGGTTCTGCGTACTGATGTTATGTATCATCTTAACAACATGTTTTATTGTTCTTTTATTTGTTTTTGTTCTATTATTAAGATTACTTTTACTGTTGAATGGTTTTATGTGATATCCGTTTGACGTGGCTCGGTACTTATACATCTCGTCAATGTGTTTGTATTGGCTTTCATGTTTTGGTGATTTGTTTTGTATATGTGACTCTTTGTATTTCTTTTGTGCTTATAACGTGATTCTGTACTTTAAAAGATCCCGTCAGTATGATATTTGTCTATAATATGTCATTATGATATATTTCTATTATGAATTACTATATACGTTGAACTACAAACGTCAAAATCAATCAATGGCGTAGTGGAATTAACAATTTTTGAATTCTCATAAATTCTATGTATGAGACAATATCTGAAAAAGTCAATTTTTTGGCAATAAGAAAAAACCCAAAAAAAATTCTTTAAACCCGGTTTTTCAATAGCACAAATTGAAGAACACACATTTTGAATCTAGGAACTGTTGTCTGTAATTCAAACAATTGTTTAATAAGGAAACAATGGCAATTTTAAAAATGGTACAAAAAAATCCAGTTCTTTCCTGTTACCAAAGGGAATCAATTTTAAAAAGTTTCTAATGGGAATAAGGAATAAGTTTAAGACATTATTTGTGGTTTACTAGTATATCCTGCAATAGTTTATCAAATGCCAATTATTGATTTTAACATTTGCAATACAAAAGGTTTAGAAATATACTTAAATATAGTTCGGTATGTCGGTAACATGAAAGAATTTTGAGTAACAGGACAACGGTAACAGGACAGAGTTGGTAACAGAAAGGATTTTTCTGCTTTATTTTAAAGTTTAAGAAAAATACATCATTTTAGATTGGTCACAATTGGAAGATAACAGCAAACAATGTCATTTAGTCTTTGAAACTGTATTTGCAAGATGAAAAATCTGCCTAGGTAATGAAAAATTCTAAAATAAATTCCTTTCTGTTACTATCTACTATACTTAAATTGCACAATGTTCTACGTGGGCGCTTACATTTGTCACTCTATGCGCCATTCCTGGTGAATATGCGCTATAGGCGCAAGGCGCACGTCCTCCCCGATCACTGCAATTTGTGGTGTGTTGGCCTAAATATTTGGTTATTAATTTTGAATTATATACCATCAGATTGACAACCTATCTTAAATTTTGAATTTGTTTTGTTTTGTCGGAAACTATTTTTTGCAAATCAAGGAATGATGTGTTCTTCATAATTCATGTTTTTAGACTGGTCTATAGGAAATGTGTAGTTAGTGTTAACACTATAGTAAGGAGTTTATAACCTATAGTCAGGAAACCAATAAAACCCACAAATAATGATGAATAACCTAAAAATTTAATATCAATGCCTTTTAGATTTCTATTTTGAATAACTTGTTTTTGTTTGTTTGCTTGGTCATCAAGTTTTACTCCTAGATGCATATTTCTCCTTTTATTCATATTAGTTGGGATCCATAGAATACAAAATCACCAATAACAATGAATTTTCTAATCTAATTATGCATACCTTTTGAATACTTTATTAAGTCATAAAACTGTGTTTTATCGTAAGATATAGCATGAAGTGTACAGGTGTTTAATTGTAAAATTATTAGAAAAATCTCTTTCATACATGTATGTGACTGAAATATGATACTAATGAGGGGCACCCCGCAGGAGATTTTGAAGATTTTAAAGGGAGCTAACTTACTGAGGAAAAAATATTGATAGTATTTTTGGAAAAAAAAAAAAAAAATCCTAAACGCCATAGACATGATATTGAATTAGGATTTTTCTTTCATTGGCAAGTTTTTGTAAAAAAAAATTAATTATGCAACATATAACAACTAAGAAATATACGTACATGTTTAATTTCTAACAAAATTTTCACAATACTCAGTTTAATTATAAAAAATCCTTCCAATTGGAAGTAGAGAGTAAAATTTCCTAATACTTAACCCTGCAGGAGCTGAACTTTAAGGGTACAGCTTTACATTTTTAATGTGAATTGAAATATATAAAAAGCCACTTGAAAAATATTGAAGTTATTTAGTTCAAATAAAATCTCATGTATGTGAGACTACAACATATTTATTAAATCTTGATTTTTTAAAGTGCATGAAAACCTGCATTGAATTAAAAAAAAAAATTGCATAAAAGCAGAATTTTCATATGATTTAATGCCTTATTCGGTTGATTTTTTTTCTGTTCTGAAAGAAAAACTGTGGTAGGTTGATGGAGATATCTTGCATATATGCATAAATTGACATGTGGACGATTAAAAATTTAAAAAAAATAATGCCAATGCTCAGCCTAAGTTATAGTGCTAAAAATATTGGGATGTGATTGAAATTTTGTGAAAGGAATAAAAGATGTTTAACAGTTCGTATCCATGTCGTAATCAGGAGTAAATTAAAATTTTCTTTTGGAACATAGAAATTAATTTACGACACAGCAAGTTATAAGTTACAAACTCCAGTTGTTAGACTACTCTTAAAGATTCACGCGTCTTTTTACAAAGTGAATAATTTTGCAATGAAAAAGTATATTGAAGAAACACCCAGAGACAAATCGTATTGTACCTTGATTCAGTTTGTAGCTCCATAAATATAATCTTCACGTTTATGATAAGATCAGACATCTATTATGAAATATTAATGTCTATAATTTGATCAAATATCATGTAATTTACTGTTTATTTGAATAAAAATATGATTATGAAGCATTTGAAAACCTCTTTTGAACAATTTACTTGTGACGGTTTGCAGTTTTATGTTTAACAAAAAATGATAAATGGAGCCGTCTCAGATACTAATTATTTCTATTTTGAAACCTCAATGGTGATTTATTTCTTTTTTCCGAAACCTTGAAAAAATTAAATTACAAATTCAACAGTTGCTTTTGAAATGAGATTTTTTTAATGTTGGAGGGAGGCGATGAAGAATTTTTTTTGTGTGAATATGCAATTGAATAAATTATGCCGATTAAAAATTGATATATTTCTTTATGAACTATAATTGAAAATTGTATGAAAATGTTCAATTATATATTTCTGTATATATATATTAACAATAGTCTTTTCTTATGTTGAATTATTCATGTATGTCTGACATATTTGAAAAGACAGGCAGCCATTTTTCCTGTGGATGAATTTTGTCATTCTATGTATTGTAAAATATATCGGTGAATTGAATTCTTTCAAAAACCCTCTGATACAATCCTTGATTTTTATCTGTGATTAAATTATAGATTTTTTATTTGTCACTTGATTGAGTATCTGATGGCCTCCGTGATTAATCGTAATATAACTGAAACATTATTATTGTGACTAATCATGCTAAACATTTGGCTGACCTCATGTTTGTAAAGTTCATAAAAATGTTAGATTTGTATGTGAAGATGGCGGAACTTACAAGTAGACATGATAATTTGAATGAATTGATAATTTTTTTTAACTTTTCAAAATGGTAAATTCCAGTGAAAATATCAAGAAACACAAGACTACTTCCAACTCTCATGAACTTAAAAGTTTACCTATAAAATAAAAAAAAATTGCAGGGGTATTATAATGGGTTTATTTTCTACATTACATATGAAGTGTTTCTATACTATTTGATGATTTGAACCTTCACACTTAAAAGAAAGTGTACAATCTTTAAGTTTTGCACTGTAAACTCTGAGCTTGATTCTGTTATTTATATTTATTTATAATCAGTGCAATAATCCAAGGGAAGTAACTCAATTTCATTTTCAGTAAACATGATAAATTGAAGGATTTTCAATTCTCTTTTTTTTTTATTTCAGAAAACTGAATTTAAGTAATGAGCCTGTTTCTATTGGTGGCATTAAAGACATTAATGTGGCATTACAGCGGCCTGGTCAGATTGAGACCCATGATTTTGTGGGATGTATGAGAGAATTTAAGATTAACAACGAAGATTATCTTCATAGTAAAAATCCTCTAGAAGAACAAGGTGTTGACAATAATGGCTGCCCACGACAACAAGGTCAGAGTTCATGCTCAGATGCCGTGTGCCACAATGGCGGCAGATGTGTGGATGAATGGAATACAGTCAGTTGTAGATGTGCAGCAGGTTTCCATGGCAATCTCTGTCAACAAGGTAAATACTTCAGCTAATTAATACATGTATTAACTACAAAAAAGATGTTGGATTTTCTTCATTTGAACAGAAACCCAACAAGAACATCAGAAAACATATATAAGTCATATTAAAAATTTTGGTTCTTGTTCTTTTAAAAGATACTCTACCTACTGTTTGGTTTCTGTCGTCTTATGGAATTTTATAATATTCAGTAGACATGAAATAAAACAAATTTCAGTTAAGAACAGGTCCAGTTTTACTTATAGGCATGAAACTAAAATAGTGGTTAAAATGTCAATACCAATATGAATTACAAGTAATTTAAAAAAGGCAAACAAATTGTATCAAAATATTGTTCAATTTCTTTATTTAAGATAAAAACTTTATGTCATTATTATCAATTTTAGTTGCATCAGTTAGTTAAATAATGTATCAACTACCTTAATTTTGATTTAAGAATTCAAACCATTTGGATTTGATGCCAGTGCATATGTTGTGTTCAAACAGAAAGAAAGCTATCAGCGGGATGTATTAGTAACGAAATCAAGGAGACGTCGGGTAGCAGACACATCCAGTGTCTTTATAAGATTTAGAACAACCAACAATGGTCTGTTATTCTATGCAGAGAGAGGTTCAAGGTCATCAGTACTTTATGTAAGTCAAATGATTGGAATTGAAAGTTTTAACAAATATGCAAATTGTAAAGAGCATAAAATATACATGTATGACAGAATATGAGACATTGCTTGAATTGACCATACATGTTCAGTGGAGTCATTTGAAAATTTTATCAGTAGTGGAAATACATTCAACTTTTAATTGCATAAGTTTAATTTTATATTCATTTATATGGAATTCAATCTTTAGTAGCTGTTTTCTCTTGAGTTTGTACACTACAGCTCAGGTGGATTTTGCTTTGTCCACCCGTTTACAGTGGGAGTGGGCACCCGGTGGACAAAATTTCTAGCTTGTCCACTCTGCCCACCCTTAGGAGTGGGCATGCAATTTCTTTTGTTTAATCAAAAGAATGGCAAGTTCAGTCAATTGAAAAAAAAACAGATAAGCAATTGTAATCACAATTTTTACTAAAAAGGAGATAATAGCTAGGGTGGACTGCCCACAGTGGGCCAACGGAAAAAGAAAAATCCATATAAAAAAGAAAGATATTGGGTAAACAATATAATACAATTTCCATGTTTTGTTTAGATGATTTACAACTTTTACAAGATAAAATTGGATTTACATCTATATAATTAATTAAAAACAAGCCTTGACATGGAGTATATAAGAAGATATGTGTGTCATGCAGAATTGTAAAATTGTATCTGTGGTCAACTTAGAAAGTTGTGATTTTCAGAAAAAATAATTAAAAAAGATTTGAAAGTAAACATTTTTAAAAAACAACCAGAAAGACACTAAAAATGACTATACAACAAGTCAGAGGTCAAAACACAGTCATTTAAAACAAACAGTGGTCTACACATTTTGTAAAAATCTGGAGTACAGAAAAGTATGACCAATTTAGAAATAAGGAAATGTGATTATAATGATTGCCAACAAGATAACTATCACATCAAAAAGCACTGTTGATGATTTCAAAATAAAAAAGCTACACAGATTTGAACAAAGCAATGTGAAAATTGGAAAGAAAATAGTGTTTCACTATCAATAATTGAATCCTTTGTTTATTTTGACAGATTGATGATAAAGTATTGAAGTATACCATCACAGAGAGTACCAGTAACCAGGTCACAGTAGAGGTCAAGGTCGACTCTATTCGTGATGGAAGCTGGCATAATGCTACAGTCATTATAACAGGTAAGATAAGTTTTCGAAGTTGAAGTCATGTACTTGCTATTACGGAATTTTTTGAGGAACTTTTCCCATTTTCAGACGTTGGAATTTGGTATTTTTCACTAAAATTTATTTGTGTTATATCTTCCCCATAATATATAATTTACAATTTTCAACCAATACTCCGTAAACTTAAAAGGATGATAGCATTTATGTTTAAGTGTTGCATCTGTTATTATCTATTGTTTGAATGAAATTGAGAATGGAAATGGGGAATGTGTCAAAGAGACAACAACCTGAACATAATTTTTTTCAGATTTTTGTTCACAGTTAAATTTAGTCACAAAAATTGCAACTTCTTATTTGAAATTTTGACCTATTCTAATGAATTAAGGGAATATTTATTTTGATTTTATAAAATTTGATGATTTCTTAAATTTGATATATTTTGTTATTTTAGGATCAACAATTTTGCTGATGTTCGACGATAAGAGTTCTTCTAGAAGCAATGTGCAGACGGCATTCAAGTTTTCTGATGTGCATGTGACACAAATGTCACTAGGTGGAACCACCAAAACTGTTTCTGTGGATGGTGGTTTAAATGATTTGCAAGGTAATTTAAAATGTAAACTATGTAATGTTCTTGTTGTTTATTAACTTTCGGTGAAATATGAAATAGTTGCTACTGAACTTCAACCAGCAAGAATCGCCGAACAATAAAAGAAGAAGTTTTATATAACATGGTTATTTTGAAAGGTCAGAATTTTTCCACAGACAGAATTATATGTTTTAGTAAACTGAAGATTTATAAATTATTGCAACTGGATGAGTTTCCCAGTAATAAGAACTCACAATCTGAATTCATTACATATCTTTGTATTAACATTTTCCAGAAATTGCAAAAAAAAATTACATTTTTTCCATTCTTTAAACATTGCAATAATTAACTCGTGCCTGAATTTCTGATTTTATAGACCCCATGAATATTTTCGGAATATTGATACTTCCAAAATATTTCTGACAGAACGGACTTTGGCAAAGTAAAAAAAGCACAAGACTCTGAATGTTATTGATAAACACATGATTGCTTCAATGAAAAACAAAAGTGATTGATGGAGATATAACACTCTGTTTTATCACTTGGTTAAGTTTATACTATGGAACAAAAGTCTCAACACCAAAATTTAGTGTGCATTTGACCAATTCCAAAATTCTGCCACTGTACTTGTGTCTAATTAGTTTGTGTAGTCTCATGTCTTATTTTGACAACATATTTATGGCATATATTAACAGGCAAGCCATTTCAGCATGTGCACTCTTTTAAATATAAAATTTTATATTTCAGGTTTCGGAGGATGTGTGTCTGAATTTGAATTGGACGAGAGAGTAACACCTCTTAATGGCACAACTGACAGATTTGTTATTGAAACAAGTACTACTGGCGTGGAGAATGGCTGCTCTGGATTATGTGCGTCTGCAGGATGCAGTGGTTGTACTGTAGACGGAGAAGTTGCTAAATGTGCAATAAATGCAGAAGGAGAAGATGAGCCGCTAGGAATTGGAGTCATTGTGGTGATCGCATTCTTTGGAGTTTTACTCGTAGTGATTGTTGTCATTTTCTTAGTTTACCGATTCCATAGACAGCGAAAAGAGACAGCAGCAAAACAAAATGGCCACGTAAATAAAAGTTTCGGAAGTGGTCATAGTCCAGGAGATTCTGGTTATGGCGACAATGAATTTATACATCAACACGTCAATCAAAGTATTAAAAATAGCTCTCATTATGCTGTTTCGAATGGCAGACTGCCAAGTAGACCAGATCTTATCAATGCTGACGGAAGAAGATCAGCGTTGCCGTTAGAGATAGACGATGGCACTGTAATTATTGACAATGGTGATATTCATTTGACAGGAAACGAGGACAGTCCTGAACTCTATGATTTGGAAAATGCAAGTAGTATAGCGCCATCTGATATTGACGTTTCGTACTATTATGGTGCTTCTCGACATGGCAAAGGCCAGTCATATAGAGATAACTACAAAAAACAGTTATCAAAGACTAATGGGCATGGCCCACCTGCAAATCACTGGAACTCAAATGGTTCCAGAGAAAGTCCTGGTGCCTTAAGAATGCAGACCACTGCAATGCAAAATAGAAACAGTCCAGCTAATATGCTGGGTCCTCAGCATTTTAACCCGCCAAATCGCAATAGTCCAGCATCACAATATGGGTCTCGGCTTAGTCCCATGAATCAAATAAATAGACAGAGTCCCCATTTAAGGGCTAGTCCCTTAGTGCAACAAAACATGCGTGGCACACCAGACATTCATCACGGAAGGGGATCATAGTGTCGTAAGTCATCATAGCCATCACAGTATTAGTTCAACTTCATCAGCATCTAGGATGCAACCGTTACCTAATGGACATATTAAACACAGCACTGGTAAAAGACCTATGCCAGGTAGCCGTGTTCCAAATCATTCACGGCCAGTGAAAGGATTAACGGTAGAAGAAATAGACAAATTAAACGCCCGTCCTTCAAGACCTAGTCCTGTCAGCATGTTGGAAGCAGTGTCTTCATCAACAGAAGAAAACCGTCTTAATCCACAGTATAAAATTAAAGACCATCTAGATGATGGGGCAATGTTGGAACCTCTTGATTCAAGTTCAGATGAAAGTAACACTGATTCATTCACATGTTCGGAATTTGAATATGAAAATGACAAGGGTCGTAGTGACTTTGACCCTAGTGCAATGATCTTTTCTAAAGTTGCAGAAGTTGACAATGAAAACGAGGATTTTAATGTGAATCCTAACTACCGGAACAATGATGGACTAGACTCAAATGGAAGTTCATTTGCTTCTTCAGAGGAAGGAAGAAGAAATGGGGCTCCAGTTAATGGTGCAATAAATTGGGACTATTTTACTGACTGGGGCCCTAGTTTTGAGAAGTTAGTGGGCGTGTTTAAGGATATTGCCTCCCTGCCGGATGGGGACGGGACTTCAAATAACAATATGGACTGCAGGACTGAAACAGAGGAATATGTGTGACCCCCTCAGGACTATTTAAATATTTAAATTATATCAAAAGTAACTTACAGCACATGAATATGCAAATTAATGTACTAATTAATTATATAGAATATTTTATATATTTGTTTCATCATTGAATTGTAAAAAAGAAATATTGTACATAAAATTTTTATTTTAATCCTGATTTTGTATTTATACACAATATTCACTTGTAAATAAATTGCTATTGAGTTCTTGAGTCCCAGTCTAATTTAATGCATAATTACCATTAAGCTTTATTTATTCTCATTCAAGCGCAGCCAGTCAATATTGTGTGTGAAAACAAACTATTTTCTTACTGTCAGACAAAAATAAATCTCAAATAAGCTACTTGTTCAGTCAGTGTTAAATTGTGTAAAAAAGTTTTTTCCTGAGGTTTTCTAAGTAATCATATTTTGATATGTAAATTAATGAGATCTATTTTTGTCTGACAATGATCATGTGATGGTCATGTGATGTTTTTACACCTAGTTAAAGGTGTGTTTGATATTTTTTAATTGTACAGTCTTTTATACATTTTATAATATTTTGTTTGTTGTGTTTTTACAAAACGTTCTTATATTTTATATCTTTTAATTTTAAAAGTGTTCAGTGACGTGAACGATTTTTTTTCAGATTATTCGATTGCGTGTTGATGAAAAACAGCATCATGTTTATTTTTAAAGTAATCATTCGTCACCATACAAAAAATTAGAAAAAAAATTGTAAATCTTAAGGTTTTCTGTGAAAATTAAATTGAAAATTTATCAATAAATAAAGAGAAGAAAGTTGATTAAATAATTGATATTGAAATAAGTTCTCAATATACTAGAGAATGTTAAAGATTTCAAGAATATATATTTTATGAATTAAATTCACAATAAATAATGAAAATAGTACATTCCATGGATTAAGGGGAGTAGAAATTAAATCTTGCCAATTGATTTGTGATATTCATTTGAAAATTGTACGTGTCATTTGTATTCTTAAGCAAAGTGTTCATTAAAAAAATACTTACATCTTCATTTCCATCTGTCCTTCATGTTTATACATTTTACAAAAATTGCTCATTTTACTGATTGAAAAAAAGCTACTTTATAGGAAATAGGTTTCTAGTATTTTGAAAATACTGCAAAATTAATTAAATTTATTTTCATCATTATTTGGAAAATAATCTACTTTTAATCTCTTATTATGAGATATATTTTTTTGAAAGCAAGATAAGATTTTATAATTTGACATCATTTATAAAGATTTATATAAAAAAAAAAACATTGAAATATTTTTGTGAGAGTGTAACAATTAGAATGTGTTAAAGCATATCTGTCTCAATTCAACTTCAATCATTTGAGATTTTAACATTTCCAATTCATTTATCATTCCAATGCAAGTTTAGGTCATAAATAAAATCATATTTAGATTACTTTAGTACTTGATAACATACTGCTGATATACAAGTTATGTTTACTTTATTTTCCCCCACTTCTATGTGCATATAAAGACTTTTATAAAACTAATAAATTTCGTCAAAGTGTAGAAATTACTTTTTTGACAGTTATGTTAATTAAAGGGAGGTTATCATGGCATGAAATTATGCAACTAAAGATGTTTCTTAATTTTAGTATTTTAATCTTTTTATGAATAAACCATAATGTATTCATTTATTTCATTCCATATCTTTCATAAAAATGAAGCATTTTAAAAGTTTGAAAATAGCCTGTAACTTTTTATATTGTAAATGAAATAAAATATCAGCAGAAAAACAATGTATTAAATGCATGAAAATATACCTAGCTAATGATCAAAATGTTTATAAACCTATGCATTTATTTAAAATATAGACATTGTCTTGGCAAGAATTTGTTATCTGTTTACAGATAAAAAATGATATTGTTTCTATTAAAGAAATAAAAAATAATGAATTTATTTGTGTTAGATTATGAATTAATAGCATATGAAGTTAGGTTAGTGAGATATCAACAGGAGAAAAAATGCAAGAACCCATTCAGAGATATACATATATTAATGATTGATGATTGACTGTTGTGGCTTTATTACAATGGCTGATTATAGGAGGGGAATATTGAAGGATAGATTTTTATGCCCCTGTCATCAACAAAGGGGGCATTATGTGTTACCCTGCACAGCCCGTACATAATCCCCAAATAGGTTTCTGTTCTGTAACTCGTGTTCCTCAGCCATGTGAAATGAAACTTACACAATGCTTTGTACCACAAATCTCAAATTTGAGTGGTGTCACTTTTATTATTCTCAAGTTATGCCAATTCATAATGTTAAAATGCACAGGCACCTTCTCCATTATTAGTGTTTTAAGGCCACTTTGAGTTCTGTTGGCTACTTCTTATTTGCGAAGAAAACCATCTACATACGGCAGAAAACTGCTAATCAATTCAATTAAGATTGGAGTTGAATTCACTTGTCACATGCATGGTTTCAAATCACAAACTTAGTGTTGACAGGTCAGTGATAAAGTAGATGAACTGCGTTAACCACTCTTGATCAATTCCCAGTAGGAACCATCAAGATACCATATGAAACTGCAACCATAGTCTATTAAGATAAGAGATGGGTTTGGTCTGAAATTCACAACCTCAGTAGACCGTACCCTAGTGATCACTGTAGATGAACAACTTACTTACTGGGATTCCAACCAATGTTAAGATTTTGTGATACTTGTAATTAAACCTTCATTTAACAAACTTGATACATGAATTTAACAATAGGCACAACCGCGTTGCAGTCATGATTCTTGTCTTCCTGGGTAACAACTTTCCTCAAGTTTCAAGTTTCAAGTTTTTATTTCTCAAGACCCTTAACCAGGGTATGTGAACAAATACAATTGAATACAATTTAACACAATATAACAAAATAGGTTGATTAAATGAACAAGTTAACATATATACATGATATACATTTCCAAATATATGGAAGACGAACATATTATATAAACAGTAACTTCAATCATTTTACTAAAGAAAGTATGATTTTACAAAATTTTGCAGCTTTGAATATTACATTATAAAATTCCTTAATTACACCCTTCAAATTGTATTTAGAAAATTCTTCAAATATCTTTTGATCTTTCTGAATTTGGATATATCTGGAGTAAGCCTTGAACACCATAGGGGTTAAATTTACAAGTTGCAGTTAATTGGTGACAAATCAGGTTGAAACGGTGGTTTGTTCTTTCACTGATATTGCCACTCTGCACTCACTGGACAGAAATTTTATTCTATTAATTAGAGGAAAAATACCGAAAGGACAATAAAAAAAACATTTAGTTGAAGAAACACAACACAAATAAACAACATGAAAAAGACAAACAGAAACCCCAAAACAGAAAGATAACCTCCCAAAGACGACTACAAGGAAAATCACATTTGAAGAAAAGACAAAAGAGACGAGGTTATAACTTAGGTATTCCTGGAGAATACTTGGAATACCCAAGTTATATGTAAACTATGTATTCAAAACTTGTTGCTTTTATTTGACGATAAACCTGAACGATATATTTGTTGATTCTTGGTTGTTTTATGTCGAATCCATGACAAATCGCCCCACTGGCAAATCGCCCCACACCTAATCGCCCCACTCTTGTTTACCAACTCACCCCACTTACGAAAAAGGCTAAAATTCCATTGCAAATAGGTTGGATAACATGCCCCTTTTATGAAAAGAGTTAAAATCCCGCTGACATAAGGTCTGCCAACTCGCCCCACTCTTGGCAAATAGATAAAAAAAAAACCAAGATGATTTTATTGGTGCCAACTCGACCCACTTATGAAAAAAGATACAATCCCGTTGTATATCTATATATGTCCCTGCCCCACTTCAATACCCATGAAAACATTAGTGAAGTGGTATCAATCAAACTGCTGTTAATTGAAATCCTGCAATTGTATGATTATGATTCAATTAACAGGTTTATTTTCAATTGTTATACAAATAACTAAGCATACATGTATAAAATTATTCTCCAATAATATTTTATGATACGAAAATGTATTTGCAATTATATTCTAAGACTGTTAAAAATCATTTCATTAAAAAAAATAATGGTTAAATAAATTTCGTTTTTTTGGGGTATTCTGTGACAGTGTAGATTAGTTTTCATTTAAGTGGGGCTAGTTGGTAGACCTGAAAATTATATATTGAAGTAGATTTTAACTTTTTTCAATAAGTGGGGCGAGTTGAAAGGGGAAACATTAACGGGATTAAACCCTTTTCATAATTGAGGCGCCGGATTTTTTAAAAAGTGGGGCGAGTTGGTAAACCAGTTTGAGGCGATTTTTTTTAAAGTGGGGCGAGTTGGTGAAAAAGTGGGGCGATTTGGTGTGGGGCGGTTTGCCAGTGGGGTGATTTGTCCTGCTTCCTTTTATGTCCAGTAGCAAATATTTCTTGCATTTTTAAGATGAAAACATAACTTAACAATTACAGTCGGTTTCATTTAGTGTGAAGACAGAGGTAATATATTCGGTAAGCTTGCTTGTTATAATATAATACATAGGTTTTGCAATGTATTTCGACCAAGATGTTGAGCTTAAATATTGACTTCTACTTGAAAACTTTCAAACTCGTCATGCAACAGTTATCTTCATTAACATGCAGAGATAATGAAACTCTATAACATGATACATTTTGATTTCAAGTCCAAATTACGGCTGGACATGGCATCATACTTATGAACACCAACTTTATCAGATTCTTCAAATTCTTTATTAAAATGACTTATTGCCGGACTTTTGCAGTCAACTATCCATCCCCCGTTCTTTTTCCGGATTGAGAAATCATAGAATGGAACTGATCATCGAAGTTGCAACGAGTAGATCATTTGGTACTACTAGCGAAGGAGGAACTACTCACCTTCGTAAGTTTAATCATAGTTTAGACTAAAGAGGTATTTATTGGGGTTTTTTTCTGTTTGTTGAATTTTAGCATTGTCTTTGATTTCTTTTGTAAATGCCTGTCTCTTTCTTTCTACCGACCACATTTGTATATGAGACAATATCTGAAAAAGTCGATTTTTTGGCTATAAAAAAAAAAATGTCTTTAAACCCGGTATTTAAATAGCACAAATCGAAGAACACACATTTGGGATCTAGGAACTGTTGTCTGTAATTCAAACAATTATTTAATAAGGAAACAATGGCAATTTTAAAAATGGTACAACAAATATCCAGTTCTTTCCGGTTACCAAAGGGAATCAATTTTAAAAAGTTTCTAATGGGAATAAGGAATAAGTTTAAGACGTTATTTGTGGTTTACTAGTATATCCTGCAATAGTTTATCAAATGCCAATTATTGATTTTAACATTTGCAATACAAAAGGTTTAGAAATATACTTAAATATAGTTCGGTATGTCGGTAACATGAAAGAATCTTGAGTAACAGGACAACGGTAACAGGACAGAGTTGGTAACAGAAAGGATTTTTCTGCTTTGTTTTAAAGTTTAAGAAAAATACATCATTTTAGATTGGTCACAATTGGAAGATAACAGCAAACAATGTCATTTATACTTCGAAACTGTATTTGCATGATGAAAAATCTGCCTAGGTAATGAAAAATTCTAAAATTAATTCATTTCTGTTACTATCTACTATACTTAAATTGCACAATGTTCTCTGCTGTTATCAAAAGCAAAAAACCTATTTTGTTATTCAATATACTGTATATTATTTTGAAATTTATTTGATATGGTGGTGATAACTTATATTAAATGAAATAGTTGACATATAGTAGATTAACTCTTCGATTCTTGAGTGAAAATGTCTTGAATATCCTTCCTGTTACTAATGATAGTTATGCTGTTACTTTGTATCAGGTAACATGACAGAACGTAACAGAAAGGAATTACGCCATAGTTTTTGTCCTTTTTATCACATTAAATGTAAGTGTATTTCCTGTGTCATATAACTTTTAAAAAGATGATATAAAAACACACTTAATATTGTGGTGCACACTTAAAAATATTCACAGAAAGTGGAAGAAAAGGCTATAACAGGATGGAACATCAATAAGTATTTTTCTATAAATTCTTACCTTGGATGGGCTTGAATGTTCAAACCTGGTCGCCTTTTCAACTATTTTTTTGTACTAATGCATTCAGGAAATGATGCTCTTCACAATACATAATGGGAATATAACTATAGGTCTTGTAAACGTTTCCACAGGTAAAAAAAAAAAGGAGGGAAATCACCTCTGTGGACAATTTTTTTTGGTCTTAAAATTTGCAAAATTTTATTACATGCTATAGTTAGAATATAAAAAGACAAATTAAGGACAAGCTTATTATATAATTTATCATATATGTGAGAATCGGACGCCTGTTTAATTAATTTGGATATTATTTGAATGATTTAGTTTTCCAAAAAACACAGGGGACAACATGCTTTTAGGGGGGGTTGAACATTTAAATTACAATATTTTATTGGAAGAAATATAAGAATGAGTGTTTAATTGTCAGGGGTTGGTGCATTATATAATTTAGTTTATACTGAAACTTGAAATTTTCAAAAACGATGGTTGAATAAAAAAATAATTGCTGGTGAAGTTGGGGACATGAAAAATCGACTTTTTCAGATAGTGTCTCGTATAACTTTTGGACTAGTTTAAATATCGGTCTATTTCTGTAATTTATTCTTGCATACTTTTTTTAAACAAATTTTAAAATTGTTTGTATGCACATTGAACGACAAATTTATGTGACGTATATAATTTTTCTGACGTCGTACACTCAAATCAATCCATGTGTTCGTAGATAGTAGATGTTTTTGTGTCCTGTTAAATTGTTCCTTTTAAAAGTTTTGGATTCTCATAAATTCTATGTATAACTTTTGGACTAGTTTGAATCTCGGTCTATTTCTGTAATTTATTCTTACATACTTTTGATTTTTTTAACCCTGTATGCGTACATTGCCTATGAATTTTTAAAATTGTTTGTATGCACATTGAACGACAAATTTATGTCACGTATATAATTTTTCTGACGTCAGACACTCAAATCAATCCATGTGTTCGTAGATAGTAGATGTTTTTGTGTCCTGTTAAATTGTTCCTTTTAAAAGTTTTGGATTCTCATAAATTCTATGTATAACTTTTGGACTAGTATGAATCTCGGTCTATTTCTGCAATTTATTCTTACATACTTTTGATTTTTTAACCCTGTATGCGTACATTGCCTATGTAAATTGTAAAATTGTTTGTATGCACATTGAACGACAAATTTATGTGACGTATATAATTTTTCTGACGTCAGACACTCATATCAATCAATGTGTTCGTACATAGTAGATGTTTTTGTGTCCTGTTAAATTGTTCCTTTTAAAATTGTTATACGATGATGACTGATGTACCCATATTTTGACTGTTTTGTTAATTGTGACTGTTTGTTTAACGCATCATGTAAATGTAGCGGAATTGATGAGACTGTTATTAAAGTGAGAGGGTTAGCGCTATAGAACCAGGTTTAATCCACCATTTTCTACATTTGAAAATGCCTGTACCAAATCAGGAATATGACAGTTCTTGTCCATTCTTTTTTGATGCGTTTTGTTTTTTGATTTTGCCATGTGATTATGGACTTTCCAAATTGATTTTCCTCTGAGTTCAGTTTTTTTGTGATTTTACTTTTTATACAATATATGATTTCATGTTTTCAGAAGAAAATACTAACACATTTCCGACAGTAAGAACAAACAGGACCACCACGCCTCGAAATGTTGCCACGGGCCTTCCACCGTGTGATTATTGTAATACCGTGAATTCGGGTGCATATTTTCTTCGGAGATCGACAGGTAATTTCATTGTGTACTATTGATATTTTTCGGTGTTTTTATTGAACATTATATAATTCTGTTTTACATTTTTAGATATATGCTAAATGTACAAGGTTCATTACTATTTCAAAGGTGTATATGCAAGAAAAGTCGCGTCTTCATTTGACAAAAATGTTAGAACGCACTGAATTGTTACCGTACATATTTTTTAAATTGTTGTAATAATATATTCTTCTGACATTTCAATTCATGCTGAAATCTCGTTCAGGAATTATTTCCAAAACGTGTGAACGGCCGACACTGGTTAGAGATTGGTCGGTAAATCTATATTGCGTATGCGGCTATATCGGCAGTTGGTCTGTTAATCGGGTTGGTTATACGTCTTTTAAGAGTAAAACGCACAATTTATTGTTAAACTCTATTAAAAAAACAGATTTTTTGTAAATTATAAGAACCAAATTCAAAAAAGAAAAGTGTCTGACAAAATTATATCTATCAAAGAACATTTTCCATCTGTAAAAACATTTTAAAGTCAAAGCAAATTTCAGTAAAACTAAAAGGCGTCGTGCAAGTATGTGGTATATATGCTTATACGCATATCGATTTGTTTAATAAAAGGCGAAAAAACAATTCAAGATAGCATTTAAAGGGCACAAATTGTACTTTGGTTCTAAAAAAATTAATTGACTTTAGTAAATATTTCATAATTGTAATATAACGTGAGTAATACCACGTTTCAGTGGATATCAGGGGGAAAAGTCTGTTAAAGGGTTGGACAATTATAATTGAGTTAGTTAAGAGTTGGTTGACTGTTATGGAATAACCGTTTCACAAATGATATCGGATATGTGTCTTACGTCGTAACTACAATCCCCTTCCCTTTCATGAATGTGATCTACCGAAATAGACTATTTACCGGATTTGTAATCACATAAGCAACACGACGGGTGCCACATGTGAAGCAGGATCTGCTTACCCTCCCGAACACCTGAGATCACCCCTAGTGTTTGGTAGGGTTCGTGTTGTTTATTCTTTAGTTTTCTATGTTGTGTCATGTGTACTATTGTTTTTCTGTTTGTCTTTTTCATTTTTAGTCATGGCGTTGTCAGTTTGTTTTAGATTTATGAGTTTGACTGTCCCTTTGGTATCTTTTGTCCCTTTTTGAAGAGTTATTTAGTCATGACAATAGTTTTGTACCTTTATAATTGTATCCCATTGAAAAAGTTAAGAATGAGATGTACTTGAGTAAAAACATAACAATTCGGTGCAACAGTATCCTTCTAGTTAGAGCATTTTTATTTTTATTATCTTAGCATTTTATTGAAAGGTGTTTCACTTCAATATAGCGTGATATAGATTGGCCACTGGAATATGTATGGATTTATTATCAACGTTTTTAATCAGCCTTAATTTGTTTGTCTTTTCAAAGTAGCACGTTCTAAAATCCGACTGAAAGTGTCTGTTTAACACAACGCCAGGTACATATTATAAGTTATATGGTTCGCTACCGACCCTTACGGATCCATAGAGGGTTAGTAAAATCCCCTATGGATTGTAATTACCCTCTATGGATCCGTAGGGGGTCAGTAGTTAACCGTATACAGACTTATCGCACGCTCGACATTTTCCGCTGCAGTTGTGGAAAAATAAACAATGAAACACAACTACATTAATAGATGACGTCACCACTAACGCGTCATGAACCCCCTATGAAATTTACTTACCCCCTATGGTCTCATAGGGGTAACTACGTGATGGCGTTAGACCAATCACACCATGATAATTTACCCGCGGTGCGATAAAACGTGTTGTCGTTCTCATATGCACATGACATTTGCCACTGGACGTTAAATCGTAATTCGTCAGTATCATTCAATTGGTTATTTTGTTCTATTACTGAATCATATGTTGAACAATCATCTTCGAGGGTCTAAATAATGAAAAGGTTGCTTCATGTCTGTATTCTTACACAGTTTGTATTTTTTTCTTCCTTTTTTTAGCAATGCATTACTGTCTTTATCTTTTATTCTATATTCTGCGTCTCCATCCAGATTCTCGTGTATACCATGAGGATCCGGATTGGGAGTGTTGTTGATTTCTGTATTCTTTTAATTGTTATGTCACTTTTCTCTGCATTTTATTTATTTTTCTCATTATTTTTTATCTATTCTTTATATTTATGCATCCAAAGAGATTTTACTTACTGATGTTTAGTAACATTACGATGTTTATCTCTGATGTATATACGTATTACCAATGCAGATGACAAATTGGTGTTATTCATAACAAAGAAACAGAATCCACATGATGTATGCAACCATTCTTGGATGAAATTAATATTACTTAAATATTACACCTTTTGAAACCCGTCTAAATTTATGTTTCATTGTTCATGTGTTGTTTTCGTAAATTTTTAGCAACTCGTCTGGAGCCTACCCATTTGATCCGATAACTCCCCATTAAGCTATCAATTTATACTGATACCATTTATAACTCTTAACAAACCAATAAACAGACCGGGTTTTATACATCCGACCCATCATCAGACCAGGTTTTTAATGAAAATTGATTAATGTAACCAAAAAATACTGATTTTCGTTTAGATTTTTCACACAATGATATTAATATGGTTAACAAACATAATGCCTGTCTTTATTCGATGTTCAAAATAATGCATGCAAGTAAATTCAACCAAGTTGTCATTTTGTGTGCAATTTGTGTGTGTAAAATGTGTATAAATTTATTGATGAGTAACCTTTATACATCCGACCCATCAACAGACCAGGTTTTTAATGAAAATTGATTATTGTATCCAAAATACAGATTTTCGTGTAGATTTTTCACACAATGATATTAATATGGTTAATAAACATAATGCCTGTATTTATTCGATGTTCAAAATAATGCATGCAAGTAAATTCAACCAAGTTGTCATTTTGTGTACAATTTGTGTGTGAAAAATGTGTATAAATTTATTGATGAGTAACCTGCCTTTTTATTTTATAGATCGTTTATGGAAGCTAGAAGAAAAATAATTACACCACTGTATTCGGTACATTGAATTGTTTTGTCAGACATAAATGATATTTATGACAAAAATGTATTTAAAAAGTTAAACAATGAAACATACTGAACTTGCAATGATTGTCTCGATAACACCTAGTTAACAGACTTTAGCCATCCCGATTAACAGACCAACCGCCGATATAGCCTCATACTCAATATAGATTAACCGACTAATCTCTCGGTTAGCCAAGTTTCGGCCGTGGTGAGATACAAGTGCAAAATGTCAATGAATTTTAAAAAGAAATATAATCAAACTTAACCTTAATTAAAAACTGTATATTTATAAAAAGTAGTTTTTTAGTAATGTTTTTTTTCAAATTGTTTTACCAATTGTTCCAGTCTTTTTAGCATAATGAGAAAAAAGCTGAGGGGTACAAGAAATGATTTTACCAAAAACATGTACAACCCGTATCATTTTTTTCTTTTATCATTACTCAGATATGTATTTTTCAATCTTTTGTAACAAAACCAAAAAAATATGCATTTTGTTCTTAAAAAAGAGAAAAACACAAATTTTCAAAATTAACAGCATGATTAATTTAACACAAAATATCATCAAAATATGATGCTTCTTTCTTATATTAAGGTGGTACCTAACACTACAGGGAGAAAACTCTGTAAAATCAGATAAACGTTTTAATTACGTTGTGTTGTTAAGGGAATATTACGCTTCTCAATGATCAAAATTAGTCTTTGTCAAACTGCTTTATAACCAGTGTATTTTTTCTGATAAATTGGTTGGTTCAAATCTTTTGAAATGTTTATATTTCTGTCAAAGAGTCAAAGTTAATACTTTGTCAAAATTTTATGAAAATTAAACGAGCCAAATTAATTTTAGTGAAGGTGTTTGGTACCACCTTAACAGCTACTTATAGTTTTTTGCAAGTTAAATTTGATTAGATTGGTTATCTTCGTCATTTTATATTAAGTATGAAAAAAAGTTTGATTGTGGAATTGTGATTTTTTTTACAAAAATACCCAAGAAAAATAGTAGGTAAATATTGATGACGACTGAGAAAAATACAGTAAAAGTTTTTGTCTACAAAGATGGGTAGCTAAAAAGAAAATGCACCTAAATAAAAAAAAATTTCTAAACAATAATTTTTTTTATAGTCAGATAAACCCAAAAAAAATCTGGTTAGTGTAAACAATATTTTATTATGAAAAATACAAGTATAAATTATAAACACATTCACAAAAAGGATCCGGACACAATCTGGTTACACAATAATAAAAAAAAAGTTTTATTCTAGAAAATTTTGGCTTCTCAGACTTGTTTATTCTGATCTTAAGGGGGCTCGAGGGTCTAAATCATTTTTTTTTATCTAATATAAGATTTCCCTATTTTTTTCTATAAATGAACTTTATCTTATACCTTATAGAAAAATTAAATTAAAAAGAGGGGTCACCGATCATTTCCGCTCACAATCTGCCATCGAAAGAAACATACATTTTTGAAAAGGTACTCTTTTTCTGTTGAACTAAAGAAGAAAAAGAGGTAATATCGAAATAAAAAAAGAACCTAATTACAGAAATCGCTTAAATTTTACAATTATTTAGTTTATGTATAGCTTATTTGAAATCAATAATAAAAAATATTCGATGTTCAAAATAATGCATGCAAGTAAATTCAACCAAGTTGTCATTTTGTGTGCAATTTGTGTGTGTAAAATGTGTATAAATTTATTGATGAGTAACCTTTATACATCCGACCCATCAACAGACCAGGTTTTTAATGAAAATTGATTATTGTATCCAAAATACAGATTTTCGTGTAGATTTTTCACACAATGATATTAATATGGTTAATAAACATAATGCCTGTATTTATTCGATGTTCAAAATAATGCATGCAAGTAAATTCAACCAAGTTGTCATTTTGTGTACAATTTGTGTGTGAAAAATGTGTATAAATTTATTGATGAGTAACCTGCCTTTTTATTTTATAGATCGTTTATGGAAGCTAGAAGAAAAATAATTACACCACTGTATTCGGTACATTGAATTGTTTTGTCAGACATAAATGATATTTATGACAAAAATGTATTTAAAAAGTTAAACAATGAAACATACTGAACTTGCAATGATTGTCTCGATAACACCTAGTTAACAGACTTTAGCCATCCCGATTAACAGACCAACCGCCGATATAGCCTCATACTCAATATAGATTAACCGACTAATCTCTCGGTTAGCCAAGTTTCGGCCGTGGTGAGATACAAGTGCAAAATGTCAATGAATTTTAAAAAGAAATATAATCAAACTTAACCTTAATTAAAAACTGTATATTTATAAAAAGTAGTTTTTTAGTAATGTTTTTTTTCAAATTGTTTTACCAATTGTTCCAGTCTTTTTAGCATAATGAGAAAAAAGCTGAGGGGTACAAGAAATGATTTTACCAAAAACATGTACAACCCGTATCATTTTTTTCTTTTATCATTACTCAGATATGTATTTTTCAATCTTTTGTAACAAAACCAAAAAAATATGCATTTTGTTCTTAAAAAAGAGAAAAACACAAATTTTCAAAATTAACAGCATGATTAATTTAACACAAAATATCATCAAAATATGATGCTTCTTTCTTATATTAAGGTGGTACCTAACACTACAGGGAGAAAACTCTGTAAAATCAGATAAACGTTTTAATTACGTTGTGTTGTTAAGGGAATATTACGCTTCTCAATGATCAAAATTAGTCTTTGTCAAACTGCTTTATAACCAGTGTATTTTTTCTGATAAATTGGTTGGTTCAAATCTTTTGAAATGTTTATATTTCTGTCAAAGAGTCAAAGTTAATACTTTGTCAAAATTTTATGAAAATTAAACGAGCCAAATTAATTTTAGTGAAGGTGTTTGGTACCACCTTAACAGCTACTTATAGTTTTTTGCAAGTTAAATTTGATTAGATTGGTTATCTTCGTCATTTTATATTAAGTATGAAAAAAAGTTTGATTGTGGAATTGTGATTTTTTTTACAAAAATACCCAAGAAAAATAGTAGGTAAATATTGATGACGACTGAGAAAAATACAGTAAAAGTTTTTGTCTACAAAGATGGGTAGCTAAAAAGAAAATGCACCTAAATAAAAAAAAAATTCTAAACAATAATTTTTTTTATAGTCAGATAAACCCAAAAAAAATCTGGTTAGTGTAAACAATATTTTATTATGAAAAATACAAGTATAAATTATAAACACATTCACAAAAAGGATCCGGACACAATCTGGTTACACAATAATAAAAAAAAAGTTTTATTCTAGAAAATTTTGGCTTCTCAGACTTGTTTATTCTGATCTTAAGGGGGCTCGAGGGTCTAAATCATTTTTTTTTATCTAATATAAGATTTCCCTATTTTTTTCTATAAATGAACTTTATCTTATACCTTATAGAAAAATTAAATTAAAAAGAGGGGTCACCGATCATTTCCGCTCACAATCTGCCATCGAAAGAAACATACATTTTTGAAAAGGTACTCTTTTTCTGTTGAACTAAAGAAGAAAAAGAGGTAATATCGAAATAAAAAAAGAACCTAATTACAGAAATCGCTTAAATTTTACAATTATTTAGTTTATGTATAGCTTATTTGAAATCAATAATAAAAAATATAGGTCACCGATGAGTAAAAAAAGATATTTCAATTTTAATGCCGAAAAAGGGCATTTTTGCACCAAAGGGAGATAATTTCGAGCTTTTTCAATGATATCTACATTTTAAAAGCCAGCTGGGGCAAACACGAATATATTTTTTGAAACGATTTTTGTGCCATATGATAAGGTAACAACTACTTAAGGTAATTTATAAAATTTGTAATGAAAATTAAATGTTTAATTATTTTCTGAAAATCTTATACCCGCCAGCCACCTTAAATAAGGTAAAAGCTGTTCATAAATAGATACACGTACATAATTGAACAAGTTACGTTTACAACAAACCATGACGAAACGTGTATAGTTCACAAAATGTGTCATTCATTTCATGCGTAAAATAAAGCTAGGAATTTAAATGTTCATCTTCATACGATATGTCTGATAATTTATATGGACAAAATCCGATATAAATATCAAAGATGACACAATGTTTCTTAATCAAACAAATTTGATACCGACATAAAAGAATATACGAATCCGCAGTATATCGAATATGCACACATTACAGACTATGATGCAAAAGATTTGAACGCTCACTGGCAACTTTTTGTATCTTGTTTTAAAGATAGTTGAGCTGACAGTTCTAATGATATTCACACATTGAAGTGATATTCAGGATTTTGTGTTATCCACACAGATATCCTAAGATAATGTTTTATTTTATAATTGACAGAGGCCTCTGTGCCATCAGTGACAGCAGCTCCACCTTGTTTACCGTGTACGAAGCTACAGGTAGATTGTGACCTCCCGGCAGATGACCCAGCAGGTAGTTCCGTGTGTTTGATAATATACCACCATAAGCAACATAATATAATAAATGACCACTAAAGGGTGAAGGCTTTTGATATGAAAATTAACAAAGTAATAAATAAAACGAATTGGGGAAATAACTTTTTGAAATATCATTTGATTAGGGTTTAGCTCATTGCTGAACGCAGAGTGGGAATATGTAATCATTCCATTATTTGTCCATTGACCTTTCGTGTTCAAAAGATGTCTCTTTTAACATCTTTGTTTAACTGTTTAACTTAATATATTTGCAGAAGAAATTTGGTTTGCATGCACACTTGTATTTTTTTTATCCAACAAATCATAGGTTTGAACGTTGTTTTCAATTTATTTTATTATTTTTTTCGTATGGGGTTGTATTATTTTTTCCTTCGGGTTAATATGATTCGTTCATCCTATTTCAAAATTCAACAGTCTATCCTAAATTGAGGTATAATATATGGCCTTCCAAATACCGTTTCCATTCTAAGATTACTGAAGAGACCTAATTGTCGAAATCCGGATATGGTGTACATCTTTTTGCATCTCATCTTTACTCCATCTTATCCGCAAGTATATTGTTTTCTGTTTGGTTTTTAATAAATAACCAATATCCGTTTTGTTACATCTGGTGATCCGTTTATTTGACAATCGGCATGGCAGTCAGCAGGGTTTAAGAACAACCGTTGTCAAACTGCTCGTCAAATTCGTTTTGTTAAAATATATTTTTTCTCATTTTTGGTCAGGCGAGTATAATAATGATACATTGTTAAACGTTTATTTGTGTTTGCAGAGGGTATCACCAGCCCAGTAGTCAGCACTTCTGTGTTGACATGATCATGATTAGTTATCATTCAAATGGTAATAATTATAAATGTGTTGACTGTTTACAATATTTTGAATTTAATGAAATACTAAAACTGTTCGATCTTCGGAATATATAACATCAGCTGTATTTGATAAAACATTTAGGAAATTTTGATCCTCAATGCTCTTCAACTTCTGACTTTATGAATTATGATTAATATGGTTATAATAACAAATCCACAGTTTACAAAACTCTGAATATTTGAAATATTAATTTTCTACCTCAGGATTGCCTTAGCTGTATACGAATAAACATTTTGGAAATTTTGGTCATCACTGCTCCTCAACTTCAAACTTAAATTGCCTTTCACATTCTTTTTATTCGGGCATTTCTTATGAGTCTTTTTGAAACGAAACGCGCGTCTGGTACAAAATAACTACTAATATAAAATTTCAATCCTAGTATCCATGATTTATTCTTCAATTTGATGATCATTTATATATTGCTGGACCGAAAGTTTCATGTGAAAACTGGGTTTTTTTTTATCAGCTAAACTTTTTTAAGGTAGCACAATACAAAGATTTGTTCACCAATCAGACAACTTTAAACTGATGTAATTCATTTCATCCTTCTCTATATTTTATAAATGAGGTACCAAAAAAAAGAAAAATGATTAATCTTTCAAATTGTGAAAATTTCATTATGACATATTTATTACATAATCAATTGATATGTAATTAGTTGCTATATTGTGATGTCAACACTTGAATGAATTTAGCGTCTTTGATCTTAACAGCATTCCAAAATACTTTATAGATTCTTGTACAACTCAGCTTGACCTCCAAAACCATGTCTCAGATTTCCAAAAACATCAATACAACAAATGTTATTCCCAATTGAATTTGGTGATCTCTTATAAATTGATGTTGCAAACTTCATTAAAGATTTATGAGAGAATGACATACAATAGGAAAAATCTGAAACACGGTTTTGGATGTCGAACTGTGTTCTGCAAGAATCTAAATATTTTGGGATGCTATGAATAACAAATTCATTCAAGTATGGACATCACAATATAGCAACTTACAACATAACAGTTAGTTATGTAATAATTATGTCATAATTTAATTATCACAATTTGAAAGATTAGTCATTCTTCTTTCTTTTGGTACCTCATTTATAAAATTTCAGGAGGGTGAGTGGAATTACATCAGTTTAAAGATGTCTGATTGGGGATGAACAGTCTTTGTATTGTACTACCTTAAAATAAACAATTTCTCTCTCTCAATTTGCCTGCACGTGTACTACAAAGCATACCGAAACATTGTGTGGTAAACAATTTATTAATATATCATAAATATGATCGTCAAGAAAAATCTTGTGTAAGATATACTGAGTGATAATACAAAGAGATAAGATAAAAAAGGGTGGTTTTTTTCATGGCTTACATGAAAAAAGCGACTATTTTCTTTCTTTTTTTTCCTTTTTGATCTTAAAGGGGCACTTGCTGTCAAGTTCATGTTCACCAATTTTAATAAAATTCTCATATTTAATTTTATGACAATGTAAAACATTTATCCAAACAATCAAAATTCTATAATAAAAAGTTAACAGGGCACGGGCATGACAATACGGAGCTTCGTCTAGTGCGTATTTTAGTCTAGACGCCATCTAACTAAATATCGGGTTGACCTATCTAGTCATCCGATGACCATATAAATGATGTAAACATAACTAAAGATATAAATATTTTAATCAAAACTCTTGCTGTTGGATTTTTCTAGGTCTATTTAATTTCATCAATTTTTATCATCAATTTTATCATAAGAATGATTTTTTTAGAGAATCGAATCCGTCAATCAGATGATTTGTCTTTGTTTTACTTTCACTATTGACATTTTTTTCATTTAATAACTTAACACACACAATTCACGTATTATTCATCTCAAGATAAGGGTAACGTTGATGTTACCACGCATCCGAATTCAATGAGGTCGAATCATTCACTTGCAAGTGAATAGTTAATAATCAATATTGTTTAGCTTATTTTGACAAAATTGAACCATTCTGGCTGCAAAAAGCGACTTATTTCATAAATGATTGAGAAAAAAAATAGTATTTTAGATTTAACTGCTTATAGTCTGAAACTTGTGTTCAAAATGTTTTAATATTACATCTTCCTTTGAAAGCAATTTGCTTTCAATCTTTTGATATATTATTCATTAGCTTTGATAGATCAAAATATATCATTATACATCTACATTTTTATTAAATTTGAAATAATGATTCTTAAATTGCAGATCAGGATAAAACTGACAGCTTGTCGGAAGGGTAGGTTCAACATTGATTTTGGTTTTTTTTGTCTTTCTATTACATATTTAAATATATTATTTGTAAACGAGAAGTGTTTCAATGGTGTTGCCAATAGCCTATAATCTATATTCAAATGCAAATATCTATAGGATGGTTTAAGGTTCAATACTGATATATTTGAACAATTGCCCTTCTATCAAGAACAAATTCACAACCTGGACATATCATTCAAAAGATTCTTCGTAAAATTTAATTCCCAAATTTGTATAATCTGTTTGCCAATTTTTGTAGTGTACACTGTAATTAGAGATCCCATTCCGGTTGTTACATGTAGAAGTGACAATTATCTTTATTCACAATAGGGGCTTCCGGAGAGAGCAAATTTATCTATGCGAAATGCATGTTATGTGTGTAACTGTTATCTTTAAATTACGTTAATGTGTTGTTTAGCTAAATATAATTGATAGCAAAAATTACAGATATGTAAAATCGAACTGTCAAACACTGGAAATGTCGTTTTGGAATCCGTATTATACTATACGATATGTTGCAAATTTTAGCTTTCCTTTTTACTGATCTTCAAAAGCCCGTTATATTTTGTTCAACGAAACTTGTTTTATTGCCTTCATTATGACGCCTCGGCAAAGAAATCAGAAAAATGCAAGAATTGACGTTATAATATAATTCTGAACAATGAAGAACTGAGATTTAGTGACAATAATCTGCTCAGAGTTTATGTCAATAAATGTGGTTAAAAAATGGCAGGAATACTATCTTTATAGAAGTACCTGAGAAAAAAATGTCAAATCACCTATTATTCATAGTATATTTATTATGTCTTATTGATCTGGTATTTGTTTTCTTTCAGCATAATTATACTAAGTAATGGTTAAGTATTAACAATTATTTCATTTTTTTTTTCACTTGTAGAGAAATAGCAGGAATCGTAGTCGGATGTGTGGTGATATTAGTACTTATAGTTGTCATTTCTATAGTTATTTGGAAATTTTGTTGTAAGAAATGTAGGTATATTCACATCTGTTAAATGACAATCGGATATTGCTTGAATGTAACCCCTATGGCATTTTATGAAAAATTCGTATATGAAGTATTCAAGGTTATTTTGTTACATGTATATAACATACTTAGTTTATCAAATTCAATTTAACACCAACAATTTTAGTTTCCTTTTGTTGTTAATGTTATCTCTCATGGTTAATTTTGTGCACTACGTTCCTTGTCAAATAATATGTTTAAGATCTGTATTCATCGTATGTCATTCGTGAATATTGTTAAATTTCACGCACAGTACAAGATAAATCAACTTGTATTGCATGCCACTTTGTGGCCTTCCGCTGTTTAATGCTCTTTGGTCGGCCTCCGCTGTTTAATGCTCTTTGGTCGGGTTGTTGTCTCTTTGGTCGGGTTGTTGTCTCTTTGCTAACCTCTCATATTATGTTGATAGTTGTAAGCTATCACATAAACTTAATTTATTCAACGAACTTGAGGCTAAGGTCATATATAACTAATGCAAAAGACACCGTTCAATTTTTCTATACACTAAATAAAGTAAACATATTGCTTATATTGAGCGTGTGTGAAACAGGCTAAACCAAAATAAAAAAGAGATCTTATAAACATGTTTAACCCCGCTGCATTTTTCCGCCTGTCCCAAGGCAGGAGCCTCTAACCTTTAAAAAGTTCAAACAGGTATTTGACTTCTTCACACAAAAAAAATGACCTCAGTTCTTGCTATTAAAATAAAATTAAGTACTAAAATGCAGTTTTCTGCTATGGGATGGGCGATGTCTCTTTGAAACATGACTCGTATGTGTATTGCATTATATAACTGTAAAAATAACTTATACAAAATTACTGTAACTTTATCGATAAGGAAAACACTTCAACTGTCCCTCCATAATCATGTTTTAATTGACTAAGTAGTTGTTATAATAATTATTTTGTACATTCCAGAGTTCTGAGACCTCCAGGTATGAAACAAGAAAATAAGGTCACGGTCTAATGAATCATGCCAGGTATTATGTCATTGCACGGATACCATATGAGTTCTCAAATGAAGTCATTGAACGGACAATACAAGAACAAAATTAGATTAATGCGCGGACAAAACAAAATTAAAATCAACTTAGGTCGTAGACAGGACAGAAGTAAAAAGATTAAAACCGTATAATGAATAAAAACTTGCCAATTTCTACTATAGTTCAAAGACAGTTGATGATAACATGCAGCCGTCATCAATGAGAAAAACAAACATATGTCTTAGTCGGCACACATAAAGGACCTATCATTAAAAATAGCTGTCTAATTAATAACCCAATGCGTTGACGTGTAAACGTCCTGTTGGTTTTTATTGTGCAGTTGAGTTGCCGTCTAAATTTAGTTTTTATCCAATATAATACCTTTAAACATCATTTTCTCCTTCAGGGACCACACAACGTAATATGTTAGCACCTTAAGGTGACCGAACGACCTTCGAAAATATGTAACATCAATACCACGTATCAATATATAAAAGACACAAAAATAACATTTGCAAAACTATTAACAATAAAAAATAACGGTTTGATTATTTACACACCACTAAATGAAAAACATTTTAGATATGACTGACAAATTTGTTTTGTTTTGTTTTTCAGCCAAAAGAGTGTCCATATGATGATGCAGCACTTCCATGTTTATTCTATTTAACCTGTCATCAAGTAAAAGAAAACTGATTCCGTGCTGCACTATGATATATTATGTAACCTAAACTTTTTTACTCATTTGTGATTTTTAACACTAACTATATATTAATAATATTTCTCTCAATGTAGAACAGGTAGAAGCAGCTATGGTCATCGTTATTAAACATCACGTCCTCTGTACGCAATGTCTCCAAACAGTTTTTCTTTCTCTTCTTCACTATATCAAAACTCATCAAAGATTAAAAAAAAAAAAAAAAAAAAAAAAAAAAAAGTCTGTTGCAAATTTGATAACAAAAAAATATCTTGTATTTGTAGTGCTTGGCTGCGGTTATATTGGGCTATATCTTCAATTATTCAAATACTCCGGATCACAATGAGTGTCATGTTGCCTTTTTGTTATGTTTTCTGACACTTGCTTTATAAATGTATATAAAAATATGAGTTCCAAAAAAAAAAATTCTCTATTAAAGACACAGTCCATTAAATCAAATTCAGCAATCATTGGTTTATCTTCAACATAATGCCATATAGGGACCAACAATGACGGGTCTAACTAAATCATGAACAAAACGAGAAGGGAAATAATCCAGTAGAGAAGAGTAATATAATAGGAATAGATTCAACGCTGCTAATTTATAAAACATATCCTAGTTCACATCCTTGTCACAAATCCATTGTATATCATAACTTATTTAATTTAGACTAAAACAAACCTTTACAAAACTGTGCCATAAACATAAAGATTTAGTTTTGAAGTTATCAGTAAATTAAAGTTTAATATTCTTGTCATATACACATTCATATATCTACAATCTGTTGATACATGTATCTTGACATTGCACAAGGTCATGTTTTTGTCTGACTATTTATGACGTCTTTACACTAAATCCGTTGGGTGTTGGGTGTGTACTGATTGATAATATAGTTTTAGATGCTAATCTTTTTATTAATTTATTGTTGGTATGTACGTGTACCCGGCTTTGTCTGTGTGTATTTGTAGTATTTTGATCCATCTGATGATTTTAGTCTTTTTCATCTGAAGTTCGTTCTTATGTTGTACGGTTGCACCATTGTCCCAAATTAGGAGAGGGCCAAGGTCATTATAACATTTTTAACCCTTCAACATTCTGTAAGTATGTGCCTACAATCAGGAGCCTGTATGTTTTAGTGGTATTCGTTTGTTTATGTGTCACATATTTGTTTTTCGTTCATTTGTTGTATATAAATTAGGCCGTTAGTTTTCTCCTCTGAAATGTTTTACATTGTTATTTGGGGCTTTTTATAGCTGGCTTTGCTCATTGTTGAAAGCTGTACAGTGACCTAAAGTTGTTACATTGTAGCTCTTGCTGTATTGATGAGGATTTCGTTAACAAAATCCTGTATAGTTAAAGAGACGAAAAAGCTTAATTCATTCAAGTTAACTGATCAAGATGTTGACAATTTATAAATACCTCTTTTATTAAATTACATACATTTTTAAGAATATTGCATTCGCTTTAAAGATTATTTTTTTTGTATCTATTTTTACCTCTTTTATTAATTAATATGCATTCTTGAGAAGGTAACGGCATTTTTAAGGTTGGAGATTGGCAGTAAAACAATCTTTGTATTGTGCTACGTTAAACAAGCAAACCATATAAATGTTTTTATATTTTTTTTTTAAACTAAATGTCAGTCTGTAAACCATTGATAACCGTTATGCTTCGCGTTGGGTTTTTTCATTGTCATTGAAGAGACATGCATCATTTCAAAAATAAAAGTCAATCTATACAAAAAAAAATTAAAAATAGAAATGTAATCAAATAAAATTTGTGATATAAAGGATTTATGCTTTAATATGTTAATTGAACAATTAATTCTGAAATGAAAATTTGAAAACTCATTATAGTTTAGTTTGATAGTTTATTAGAGAAAACTCAGCCGCAGAAGACTGCGTAACAGGAGCATATTTATATACACAATATTAATTACAACATAGTTCATAATACAAACAGAATACATTTTTAAATTATACATCTTCAAAAAGAAGTTTGTGTTATACAGTTATTAATAACTACTGACAAAAGACATAAGTATGTACCCAACCATACTCTTAATATCTACTGATGGACAGTTCATTAAACTGGCAGAAAGATAAGATATTTAAATATTACAAATTGAAGTTTAAAACGTAAATTTATTTTGAAATGAACAAAAAAACTAACAAATGTTCATGGTTGTTTAGAATAGATAGAAAAATAACTAAAATATATGCTTACTCATACTTATGAAATAGACAAATAAAAGAAAATAAAAAGTCAGGGTTTTTTTTCAAAATGTCTACTGAATATACATGAATAAGGCATATTGTTGACAGTTAAAACACATTATTGTATATAACTGAAACTGTCATGAAGTATTGTGTTACGTGAATACCAAGGGGGAAAATACCACAAAAATAGAAAAGGTGTAAGAAAAAAAATCTCTTGTTTTGTATAAGGACTATAAATTGTAGGCTGATGTCGTTTTTTGTCTAGTGCGCATATATAATCTAGGCTGTAGCTCAAGAAAGTTAACGATTATATTCAAGTTTGCTCCATCGTGTTTCAACTGTCTTCTACTAGAGGAGGGACGAAAGATACCAGATGGACAGTCAAACTCATAGATTGAAAATAAACTGACAACGTCATGGCTTAAAATAAAAAGACAAACAGACAAATAATAGTACAGAAGACATAACATAGAAAACTACAGACTAAGCAACGCGATCTCCACCAAAAACTGGGGTTAATTTCAGGAGCTCCGAAATTGTTAGCAAATCCCGCTCCACATTTGGCACTCTTCGTGTTGCTTATGTTATTAGAAAATCCATTAAATAATCTAATTCGGTAGATCACATTCGTTAAAAGGGAAGGTATTGTAGTTACGAACTAATAAGACAATTATCCGATATCATCTATGAAACGGTTATAACATACCGTCAACCAACTCGTGAAGGCGTCCGTAAAATTAACGAAAGGATTATTTCAACCATTTGGAACTCATGGTTTAATAGCTTCCCTGTTAGCAGAACTCCCGTACCAAGGAAATCATGATAGGAAACACAAGCCCGGGAATATTGTATCAATTTGGAGATATATACCCCGTATGTAGGCGGTGCTGGAATGTTGCAACAAACAAATAAAAAGTTCACAATTGGGCAGCTGAAATCATCTCTTTTGTCGTAAAGTTTTGTTTTCAACCGACCTTTATTGTCAAGTTTTAGATGAAGGTCAAGATATGAGGCAGATATATTTAACTGTATCAGTATTATCCTTATTTCTATAATAGATAGATCCGTTCATCAAATTTGTATTTAGTGAGAGAACATCATATATATAGCGGAACGTAAAGTAAAAGAATATCGCTTACTTCTTATCATTTGTCCTAAGAAGTACCTTTTGAAGTCAGCCTCATAATAATAAAGAATACGAGTTATTAGATATGTCAATTACATTATTTAGTTTATCAGATACTATCATTAGTTTTTAAAAGTAACTTTTCAAATGTATATGATATCTTGAAAATGTGAAGAAAACAAATGCTTTATCATAGCTAATGTTCCTTCATATGTGCACCTTAGTATTTCAATGAACATAAATAGATAATAAAAATGATAATAACGGGGATGTAAAATGCATATGACATTTTTTCACACTTGTTAACTCGTATAACTTGAAGTAAAAAGATCTGTATATCAGATTGGATATCACTTTTAATTGTTGTTAGGAGTGCATCCCATCACGATTCATTATCGGGGTAACAGTGATAGCTATTACAGTACTGAAGATGAGTAAAACATTTTGGACTTGTTCAATAGCTTTGATTTGGTTATGATACAGATATTCCTTGTATAGTTTTCAAGTATGACCGTGTATTCCTAGTAAAGTTTTACAAGCATGAACAAGTATTATTATCCTTTTTTTATCGCTTGCAGAGAAATAGCAGGAATCATAGTTGGTGGGGTGGTATTAGTACTTATAGTTGTCATTGGTATAGTTATTTGGAAATTTTGTTGTAAAAAATGCACGTATACATTTAAGGATAACTGTAATATTTTTTCTGTCTATGAAGAAATAACATAAAAAATTTGGTGCCCACTAAATAACGCGCGTAGCGGGGTATTTAACAGTGTGCACCACATTTTTTATGTTATTTCGAGTAGACAGAAAAAATATTACAGTCATTTCTTATAATTTTATTCTAAATTCCATTTTAAACCATAGAAAACCATGAAAAAACATTGATGACGTCACGGTCACCTGACAAAATTATGTCTATGGGCTCATAACAAAATAACGTAAGCCAATCAGAAGAGGCGGTACATACCAAAATTAAATTAATGTAAAAGGTTAATCATAAATATTAATGACTAGTCTATATACAGTTTATCTTTTCTAGACAAATGAAACACCTTTGACATAAGTCTAAAATCTTAAACGGTTATTTTCATATCAAACATACTTACAATCGGAATTAACAAAAATTAACAATATTAATTAAAGTTTACCAATGCTGTAAATGTCTTCTTATATGGTTAATTGTGTGTACTTTTTTGACAAAACACTTGTTAAAGATCTTTAACAGGTTGAAACAACTTAAATCATTCACTGAGATGCTACGGAAGATCAAATTAATGCATTGAACGAACAGTACAACATAACTCAACTTACAAATTTAAAAGTAAACTGAAGGCATTGCAATTTGTTGGTATGGTTTGTTTAAATCTAGGTAGTTTTAATTGGTATTCAGTCCAATTCATATTTTAAGTCAATGTGCGAATGCAATACTATATTTGAACAATCATCCCGTCATTGTGATATTGTTTAATGGTATTTGTTTGAGTATTCTTGTCGTTCCTTTTTTCTAATGAACTATATTTTTTTTTTTTTTTTTTTTTACTTTCTTGGTTTCACATCTGTTGTTTTTTAAAGTGATTAAGATTAGAATATAACGTTGACTGCTGTACCTCTATATTTTGCATTTTTACCTAGTTGTCAACTTGTTTTGTACAGACATACGAAAATGCCTGTTACAAGTCAAGATAACGTGCTTGTATGAGCTTTTGATTTTGCCATTGGTTTGGATACTTACCGCTATGAGAATGATGAGTTTTCTTTGGGGAACAATGGTTTCGGTATTTTCCTTTATAAATGTACTACAGCAAACATGACACAAAATTAATCGTGAAATATTACAATAAAAGGTCACTTACAGCTTAATAAAATTAACAGTACCAATTTTCATGTTGACGTACAATGTATGTATGTAAAAAAAAAAAAAGCTATATGAGTATGTATTCTTGTGTAATACCTATAGATGGTGTACGCCTTCATATTAGTTGATGTAGGTTAATGCTATCAAACAATTGGGAATTTTAACTTTTTTGATTGTTCCGAACGCTTTAAATTTGCAATATCAAATACAAGTACTAGTAAATGAAATTAGATTTTTTTTAAAATAGCTTGCTTTTTTATGATTTTGTTATTGAGGGGTGGAATTGAACGAGGGAGTTGTCACTTACACGTTTTATAAATATTTATGTGTATTAGTTTTATTTTCGGATATTTTTTTTTTGACTGTTACATTAGGTTCAGGTCATACAAACTGAGACTTCAAAAACATACTGTACAGTTTTAATCCCAGTGTGAATTTTGTGCGAAAGTTTGCATGCTAGCTATTTTTTATCTATTCAATACAATAATGTAATATAAAATTTACCTTTATGTAAAATCTAAATGGGGTCGAAATTTTAGATATTTACCGAAAATGTCGACTACTTGAACATTTTATCCTTTGGAAATACATAGCTAACGTTTTCCTTTTAAAAGAGAAACGCATGTTGATTTTTTTAAATAATCTAAAATTGGAATATCTTCTCTACAAAAGTATGCTTTAAATGTGAATGATAAAGGCAACAGTAGTATACTGCTGTTCAAACTTCTTTCAAAATTGTTGGTATTTATCACATTTTCATGATTTAGTCGACGAACGGCATCAGTGTCTGTATGTTTATCTTATTTGAGAAAAAATGTAAAGTGTTCCTTCAAATTGGCACAAATTAGCTCCGTGCTTATTCAATATAAATATTATTTATTTTCAAGAGTGATCATTGAAATTGTTTTAATGTTCAATCAGAATCAAAGATAAACATGTCTAAAATGCACGTTTTCCCTAAATGACAGTATTACACTTTAGCAATGGCATTACATCCCCTGTACCTGTATTGTACATATGATCTTAACAGACTATACAATATTTACATATTCTGTCATTTGGAAGAGTGTTTGGCTCGGTGTAATGATCTGTCTCTATTACTTAAGGTAAACTTCGATTCTAAAACTAAATGAAAAACGTCTATGTTGTCTATAATTTACTCTTTTACAATTATACTTGTCATAACTGTTGTGCTCTGCCAAATAAAGATTGTTTGGCCTACCTTTTGACACTGACATCAAAAGAGAATATTGTTTTTTTCTGATATATAACCATCTATAGCCAAACAAATGTATAGTGTGTGGTATTTAACGGGTACATCACACAGCGGGGATCGTGAAAAATATAATATTTCATGCATAAAAATCTGATATAATAAGTGAAAATGACAACATATTATGCAATCCGGAAATACACGAGTGTACAGCGAAAAGAAATGTCATTGATAGCAACTGTATCTAGATAAATTTGATGATAAGAGACGCACACTCTGTCTACGGACAAACACAGAAAGAAAAGCTAAGCTTTTGGCAGTTAAATTTGAGATATATTCATGTAAAACATAATTACCCAAATGAAAGCACAGCAATGATAATTTATTCACAAAATTAAATATTCAACATTGTTGAGTAATTATGAATAAAATGTATGTTTTCATCGTAGAATCATCGTCAATGGATTAAAATATCAAACAACACTATGAAAGCGTATAAAGGGAGGTTATCAACTTATAATGAGAAATGGTATTAATCATAAGTTTAATGAAAATATTTAACCTTTTTCCAAAACAAATGTTGATACATTGTGTATTCTCTCTAACTGACAAGAGTAGATTGATGTAATATTTAATGAATGGCTATTATCTATTTTGAATTTATTTAACCATCAAATTAAGTTTTGACTCTTCACATTGAATAATCCGCGAAGCATGGTTCAATGAATTCAGAGTGGGCGTGTCGCCATAAAAATGGACAACATTGAAAATAAAACTAATAATTTTAACTAATCAGAAGACAGTAAATACACCAAATTTATTTATATTTTTATAAAAATCAAAATGCTCATATATGAAAAACACCAATTTGTATTTTAAAAAAAAGTACAATTCATATCTTCAGTGCTGAAATTCCTCGTTCGTCAGCCATAAATTATTTTGTTTATAATTCATGTATTGTAAGTTGACGTAAAACTAAGGTACATACACAAATGTTATTACAAATTATTGATCAGACTGAAAAATAGCATCTCCTCTCCATGCCGAAACCACTGCCTTTTATCTATTTCTGATTAATGCTGGCACAAGGTCACTGCGTCTTTATTCCTTCGTTCCCGTCATGATGTGATGACAATGAAAATATATAAACACCAGGTAAAACAATTTATTGCATGAATTATGCATGTGACGTTGATTTGTTACCATTTCAAAAGAAAGTGAAATCCCTAGTGATAGGCTTTTATTGATATTCATTTTTGTTCATTACTATATTTCTATATATTCAATTACAACTGTTTTTTTAAATTTGCTGTATCAAGTATCATTCGAAATGTCCTAATGGTTTAATGGTTTTAAACCAAAGGCAATAAATACGTCTGTAGTAATGATGCCATCTCATATGGCTGATTTAGGTATCAATGACCTATATACGTTTGAAACCTTTGGCAGGGTCATTCCAGATCAGAATTTTCAGATAAGTGCCAGTAGGAATGTTATGAATAAAAATAAATTATTTAAAAGACAGTAGCTTCTGACATTAACAAATTGTATGTACGAGTATATATGTGTCTTTTTTCCTATGGCAACCAAACAAATTTAGGTCGTTCGATTTCCCTTGAGGACTATAAATTTCACCTGACCAGTTTTAATCTTGTTACTAAAAAGCAAACACGCATTTTTGTTGTAATAGACTCTGGTTTTTAGCATTAAATCAAATTTATTGTTGTCCATACATATATTGACAGGAATTCATAACATTTGCTAACCAAACATGGAAAACAAGCAGTTCATATTTACAAGTTGGATGCATTTAGCTTTGACAGTCGGTATGTTACATGTATATATTATTGCATCTAAAAACAAATTTAGATAAGACAGTTCATAGTTGAAAATGTTCAGATTATGGTGAAATAGTACCTTTATTATTAGTCATATCAACTCATATCAAAACTTTTAGGGAACATTAATAATAAGTCTAGAACTACATTATAGTTTTAAAAGGTTGAGGAAAACAAAGGTAAAACAAGGGATATTGATTCCATGTTTTTATGTATTGGTTTTTAAAAGATTAAGATATTAAAAATTCCTCGTGAAAATTTGACCTATTGTTAGCCCTGTTAAAATCGTGTTGGTTGTTCTGTGTACACTTTTCAGCGGTTCTATTTATGAAGCTGTGGTGGTTTTATGTATACCACTTAATTTTTCGGTTAACGTCGTTTTCATTGTTCTTTTATCACCGCTGTGGTTGTTTTGATAACGCGGTTTGGTTGTGTTCTTTACGCTGTTCAGTTTTCTGTTTACACTGCTTTAGCTGTTCTTATAATTTAAGCCGTTTGGTTGGTCTGTTGACATCGATTTTGTTGTTGTCTACACCGCTTTAGTTGTTCTATTAACGCCGATTTAGTTATTCTATTCACGCCATTTTAGTAGTCCGGTTTTCACTGCTTTTGTTTTCAATTAATGTTGTTTGGTTATTTATATTGTCTGCAATTACAGTGTTATTTATAATTATGTTAACCGGTATTGATATTGTTGTATAGAAATCTAATGTAGTACTAATAAATATCCTAACAAGAGTGCTTACACTGATATGGCTCGCCTTCTTGACTAATAATTGATCTTATGTTGATAGTCTTAAAAATAAAGCTTTATTACAACTGTCACATAAACTTTACATAAACCAAGAAAAAACTAATTATTGAACTTTGAACCAGAAAATGGGGTCAAGTTAGATAAACCATGTCAGGTATGCATGTACAGCTATCAATTCTTCTAAACAACAAATGCAGTTGACTTATTGCTTAAAGTTTAAGAAAAACATACCAAAACACAAACACTTAACACTAAGCAATGAACCATAAACATGAGGTTAACGTAAAAAAAATATAGTAAACTTATTGCATATAGTATAAGTAAAAAGACTGACTCATGAAATTGAGGCCAAGGTCAAATGACACCTGTCACTTAGACATGTACACCTTACATCATTCCATACACAAAATATAGTAGACCTATTGCTTACAGTAAAAGAAAAACATACCAAAACTCAAAAACTTAACTATAACCACTGAACATGAAAATAAGGTCAAGGTCAGATGACACCTGCCAGTTAGACATGTACACCATACACTGCTTCCATACATCGAATATTCAAGACCTATTGTTTATAGTATCTCAGATTCCATATCTGAGATACTTGACCACCAAAAATTAACCTTGTTCACTGATCCATACAATGAGGTCGAGGTCAAGTGAAAACTGTCTGACAGGCAGGAGAACCTTGCAAGGTACGCACATACCAAATATATTTATCCTAATACTTATAATAAGAGAAAAATTAGCATTTCAAAAAATCTGAACTTTTTTTTCAAGTAGTCACTGAACAATAAAATTGAGTCAAGGACATTAGACATGTCACTGACTCATCCATATACAAAGTATGAAGCTTCCACGTCTTCCACCTTCTAAAATGTAAAGCTTTAAAGAAGTTAGCTAACGCCGCCGCCGCCGCCGAATCACCATCCCCATGTCGAACTTTCTGTGACAAAAGTCGCAGGCTCAAAAAAAACTAGAATAGAAACGGAAATGTTTTGGAGTTCCGGTTTATGTATAGTTGAAAAGCGAAATTTGAGATTAAAATACCGAGAGTATTCTTAGATGAGTATTTTGTGTCTTTTGTCATTTTGTAAGTTTATTTTTACCTCTGTGCTTATCAGATCCAGATGAAACGAAACCGTTCCTAATGATGTTTACACTGTTCTTATGTTATGCTTTTAAACCAATGTCCATAGTGATAAAAAGGGTTGGAAGCTGTCAAATAAGTTTTACTCCGATAAAATGTCCATGTTTCTTTCATAAGTCAAGTGTTGTCATTTGTTGTCTTTTGTCACATTTTGTTTACGTTTAATGTTAAAAACTGAAGTATAGCTGTTTTACCGTTTGTACTGCTTTTGTTTTTTGTTAGCGTTTTATAAATTATCTGATATGATAAAATCTCTTTTGATTTCTTGTTGTTTTATCTATCCGTTAGCATTTTCCAAATCATCCTTAAACCACGGCTGTTTTTTTTTTGTTTTTTTATAAAGTTTATCCGCTCATCCAGGGAAATATTCAACTCACTTATAGACACCTTCCACTTTTTTCTGCATATTCCTTATGATGTTTCTATGTTTTTCCAACATCAAAACTTACTTTTAATGCACTTTTCATACCATTTCAGCTGCAAGTGTAGAAATAAAAGGATATAAACAGATGCTGTACAGCTTGATCGCTGCAAACGAAATACCACTGGCATGCACATCAATGAATACAGATGGGCATCTCGAGTGCGCAATGAAATGCGCAATAAAGAGTAGTTATGGATGTGAAGCAATTCAAATTCGACGTGAATTAGACTGTAGTTTATTCTCCTCTGATAAGATGGTGAAAAAGGAAAATGGTGTATCTTCATTTATCAAATGTGGTTAGTTTTATTATGCATTCTAAATGTTGCAGTATTGTTTATTTTTTAACATAATGGATATGTTAAAGCGACGCCGTTACTAGTTAGTTGGCCGTTATGAAATATCCAATTTACAGATGATACCTTTTCACGAAAGGAATCTACCAAATTAGACATTTTACCGGGTTGGTAAAAACAGAAGCAACACGACGGGTGCCATATATGGAGTAAGATCTGCTTACCCGTCCGGAGCACCTGATATCACCCCAGTTTTCTATGTTGTTTCTTGTGTGCTATGTTTGTTAGTTTTTCTGTTTTCGTCTTTTAACCATGTCGTTGTGAGTTTATTTTCAATCTATGTTGTTTACGGTCTCTTTGGTATATTTCGCTCTTCTTCTGTTTTGATTAAATGGATTTTTCTTATAATTGATAATCTTCATCATTCTCTATTAAGCGGGAATCACACAAAACAAGTTAAGTCTCTTTAGGTTTTTGTATTATGACTTCCCAGAATAAGGTATCAATACAAATAATGATTTATGTTTGAAACTGACTTTGATATCACGTTCTATCTCCCTTGAATGCGATTTTTGTTACACAAATATATAAATAGCTCCATAAACAAAACTTAAGTCTTTTATCTGATTTTATTTCAATTTTATTTTTCTCTTATTTTTCAGGTGGTCCTTTACGGTTTTTTACTACAAATGATTATGAATATTTGCATCTTTTTGATGCCGGAATATCATTTGTTGAGAATTCGTCCATAGTCTTTGAAGTTAAAACATGTAGAGGAGCTCACATTGCGCTGATGACAGAACAGACTGATATCGGACCATTATATGAAATTGTCATTGGTGGCGAAAAAAATACAAAAATAATTATGCGCAGAGGAAAGTTTTCTCATTCGGTACTCTCGGAATGGGCACCGTCGCTGGTAGACTGTTTCTCCTATCAAGCTTTCCAAATACAGATAGATGACGGTTATATTGAAGTGAAACACATAGAAAGTAATAAAATTTACAACTGGACCGATCCGAACCCATTAAATGTATTATATGTTGCGATTGCTTCTTGGTGGAACGCGACTGGAGAATGGAAGTTTAATATTTGACGTATAATTATTGACCTACGATCGAGGGTGAACTTAATAGTCATCAACAAGAATAAGGATTCTGTGATTTCAACTATTTTAATGTATAATTTTTTGCAAGTTCAACAAATGATAAAAATAGTAATTATGCTCACTGTCTGTACAAATTTTTGTCAATGGAATATACATGCATGATTTTTTTTTAAATTTGAATATAAGCTCCTTTCACAATCTTAAATCGATTTACACGATTTGAACATCAGTAAATTGTTTACATCTTCTATACTTTATAAATATGTGAGGTATAAATCCACGACGCAATATGTGGAGCAGTGTGTTCTTATCCTTCTGGATTGTTTTTTGCCATGGCGTCATCAAGTTCGTTTTCAACTTTTTTCCCATCACTTTGGTATCAATAACCGCGGTTTTTTTTTAAATTCCTGTTTACAAAACTTTGAATTTTAAAAAAAAAAATATTTGGCATACCTTTTGGGGAATTTTGGATATCAGTGCTCTTCATCTTTGTACTTGTTTGGATTTATAAATATTTTGATCTGAGCGTCACTGGTGAGTCTTATGTAGACGAAACGCGCGTCTGGCGTACTAAATTATAATCCTGGTACTTTTGATAACTATTTAATAATATGCATTTTAAAATGATTTGGTTCTTTTTTTCAAATTTTCAAAATGTCTTAGAGATTTATGACAGAATCTCCGCTTTGAGAATTAAAATATCAGATTTCTGTATATCCTCTACTCTGTTTCTTCTCGCCACGTGTCTGCTACCAATGACTATAATCTTAATATACGTAATAAAAGTTTTCCAAAAAAGTTCTTTTCTGTGGAGTACATGGTTTGCCTGTTTACCCTCTTATATGTTTCAAGCTTTTACTATAATTCTGTGTGCTAATTTTTTTTTGTCCGTATAGACATATAAAAACAAGAGAAGATTTAGCATGATAGCCAATGAGACAAGTCCCCACAAGAGACAAACTGACACATAGATAAACGAAAATATGGAGCAAGATTATGTCTTTGTCAATGAACGAATCCCAGACCGCATAGTTAGCTAGAAAAGGCCCGACATATGACAAATCTAAGGCCGTTCAACTGAGAACACTAATAGTCTAATTTAAGTAAAAAATAATCAATAAAAAACTTATAGGACAACAACAACGACTACATCTCAATTAAAGGTTCCGGACTTTGGGAATACACACATACAGAATGTGTCTCCTACCTACCCTAACAAGGAATAGTGGTGTAACAGTAAAACATATGAATTCACTTTAGAAATCGATTTAAAAAAAAACAAAATGTTTAACCCCGCCACATGTTTGTGCCTGTCCAAAGTCAGGAGCCTCTAGGCTTTGTTAGTCTTGTATGGTTTTAACTTTTTGTGTCTTTTATTTATTTCGGAGTTGATTATGACGTCCATTTTTACTGAAACAATGCATACTTATGTTTCAGTGCGAGTTGAAGCACGCCTCCGAGTGCGGATTGCTTTCGGCTGTTTTTTTGCTTTTTGGTCGGGTTGTTGTCTCTTTGATACATTCCAAAATTCAATTCTCAACTTTAATTCATCAAATGAATACAAACAGACGCAAATCTAACAAAATGGTATAGTGGTACTTGTAAATTAGTAAGTAGATACATAAATATTTAGACAAATAATTAGCATATCATAAAAAATTATACATGTTAAAGCTTAAAAAAAAAGAAGGTTACTACAGATACAAATTAGTCTGCCTCACATCTTGACTTACATCCATAAATTTGCCATGAGATTCGGTTGAAAACAGATCTTTACGACAAGGAGATTATCATGATGATTTCAGCTTCCAAATTGTGAACTTTCCATTTCTTTGTAGCAACATTCTGCATACGGAGTATATATCTCCCAATTGATACTATATTCCCGAGCTTGTATTTCCTAATATTATTTTCTTGATAGATGAGTGTTGCTCACATAGAATATATTTAACCGAGAGTTCCAATTGATGAAGTTGAAATCATTCCTTCGTAAATTATTACGGACACCATCACGAGTAGGTTGATCGTTATGGAATAACCATTTGACAGATTATATCGGATATGTTCCTTATGTTGTAACTAAAATCTACTCCCCTTTACGAATATGACCTACCGAATTAGAATATTTACCAGATTTGTAATAACATAAGCAACACGACGGGTGCAACATGTGGAGCAGGATCTGCTTACCCTTCCTAGCACCTGAGATCACGTTTGTTTGGTACGGTTCGTGTTGTTTAGTCTTTAGTGTTCTATGTTGTGTCTTCAGTACTATTATTGGGGGGGGGGTGTCTTTTTATTATTAGCCAATGCGTTGTCATTTTAACAAAATACCCTAAGGATAATTTTGGCTAAGTTTGGTTAAATTTGCCCTAATTGTTTAAGAGAAGATTGTTTGATGACGACGGACGCCAAGGGATGAAAATATCACTTGGTTCCCTGGGTCAGTTGAGCTTAAAATGTGTTATGTCTTCTGTGAGTTACAGAGGCTTAGTTGTAATATATAGTTATATTTACTTGCCATTCAGCAACTAAATTTATTTCTCTAAGTCATGTGTCAATATGAGTCATTCTGTTTATTTCAATTTCTCTCAAACCAGTACTGTATTTGCGAGTTGAATTTATTGAAATTATATAAATTTTATTATTAATCATTTTCTTATGCAAGCTACTTCAGGAGTCCATAAATGTCAAATTATAGGTGGAAATTTTAGAATTACCCGAAAGACACAATTCCGACAACTGCAGACCAATGTCCTCTGCCTACATCAAGTTAGAAAAGGGGGATTAACGGAGTGCAGGGTACCAGGGATTCCCTTAATTGAAGTACATCATACATTGTATATGGCTATTGCATAGACTTCTTACGTGTTCTAGTTCCAAACGTTGCCTAGTTTTGGGACCCAATTACTGTATCAAATTCCTAACTCCTCATTTGAAAATGACCATATGATCCCTATATGATGACCTTCATGCTCTCTGCAAGTAACGAAAGCCTTATCATTACCCTTGCATAGTTCCCGAGGTTAAATAGTCAAGTTTTCGGCCTGTATCTACAATGTACATGTAATATACTTTTTCAGGGCTGGTAAAAATTACCAGTTTTAGACTCTATAATTTGTAGAAGCTTTTTAAACTTTTCGCATTCAATATGCATGAAATATTTGTCACTGAACATTAAGGAAACATGCTTCAATAATTCATCGTTGATTTCACCCTTGAATATTTTGAAATATGAATCATACTTTGAGATATATACAATAAAGTGGGCCTGGGTGGGAATAAATCTACTGATAACTATTTGGTTATCTTTTTGTGGAAATTTCCCGTTCTATTGATTTCTTCTTGGCTATCATTATTTTGTGGAAATTTCCTCAATCTATTGATATCAATTTTGCATGGTTCACATCTTTTGTGTCGATTTTGGATTATCAAATACTCTCCCCCCCCCCCCCCCCCCCCCTTTCCAAGCATTATTAACTGTCGGAATGTGCATTTGGTGTATACACATTTGTACCGTTAATGTTGGTAATATGCATGATTACTAAACAAACTAAGTATTGAACATGTAAGTTTTCAATTTTAATCGACTGTAAGTTATATACAATGTACATGTATGCTTTTTTCTATGGTCGGGTTGTTGTCTCTTTGACACATTCCTCATTTCCATTCTCAATTTTATATCGTGCTTTGTAACGTTAAACACGTGTGACTTAATGAATAAAAAATACATGCATGCCCACCTGCCTTCCCGATTGAAATCGAGAGATAAAATCATTTACAAAGAAATATTAATTAATTTATAAACAATTTGTCATAATCCCGTAGCCTCAAATTTGATTGATATAATTTATTAATCCATATTTAAAAGAACATTATTTAATACACTAATCTTAATGTCGATGAAATTTGTTCTATTTCCAAAATCGGCTTAGTCTTTAAAAGTTTTAGACTTTGTCTTGGTAAAATTATTGTTTATGCATCCGTGACAATACTATTGCTAGGTAGATTAAAACAATGGCCGACACTCTAACATAAAGTTATATTTTGTATAGAAAAGATGAGAAAACGTTTTTTTATAAGATAATTAGGAAATATGGATGTTCTTCTACGGAAAGTGAAATTTCCAACATAAGATGATTTTGTGGCAACAGCCGTCATACTGGTTCATCTCTTTCATTCTTCTTCTTCAAAATCATGATGTCATAGGTAAGTTGAATTTGTATTGAAATCACTTAAGTATTATTTGTATTACAAACACAAATGTACTGAAAGACAAGAATGTATGACATCTTAAAATGAGGGTGGGCAGTGGCTCCTGACTCCCACTTAAGTACCCCAACTCTAAACTTAACCCCTTTCTATCATTCCCTTTCCTACTCCCACTCCCCTATCCCCTATCCCCTAACTGCCAGACAAAAGTCGGCCAAATTTTTGTTTCCGCATATGCATATTTTACTCCTACTTTTCACTTAGTTCCCACTTCTAACTTCCGCCACCCTCCCCACTAACTAGTCTTCCTGCTCCCTCATTCCTATGTCCCTTTGCCTCTGTCAAACCTCATACATGTACTTAGTATATAAAAATAAAATATATAGTCAAATGTTATTCTGAAACCACTATTCTCCGATTTATATTTTCTCTCACAATTGATTAAATTGTATATAGAAAGTTGACCAAATTGTTTAGATATATACTAATGTTTCCTCAAAATGAAAATGTTTAAACCAACAATGCAGGTAGGGGGATCCATAATGGACCCCCCTTTTTCACGATCAATGCTCACGTTTCAATGGGGACATATTGTTGGACCCCCGCCCCTAAACAAAAAAATGCCTCTTGAAAATATCTGGATCCGCCTCTTAACCAATGTCTCATTTTGGAAGCTCTCGAAAAGTATTATTATTAAAAACTTCCAACGACAAGGATCCGTAGTGGTGTTTTCCAATATTATTGAGCATGATCCCATTTTTAAATGGCATTTGGAAGTTTCAACTATACTTTCGATTCATTCACCTTGATTTATTGTATAACTTCAAGTCTTGTTTTATCACATATTTTGTACTGATATGTACGTTTTTGCATGGCCAATAATAGTCGGAAGTCAAGGTTGGTTATCAGCCCTCGGGGCCGATATCGATATCAGCCCTCGAAATCCATATCAAGCCCCCGAGTTTAACTTCCGGTAATCTGTTAATCAAAGACTATTTGTAAACAAGTTGAACACAATGAAAAGGAATTTAGAAAGTTAGAAGAAAAGAGTAGAAATTAACAGTGAAAATCACAAAAGTTCCCGTAAAATGTCGACATCATAAAGAATTTAGAAAATATATGACGCCACACTGGAATGAGTAGCGATATAGGATTATTCTTAAGCATTTTTTAACATTTGTAATGTAACACTTTAAAGTCGTTTTATATTTGCAATTCTTAGAATTAATATATTTATTGCTAATTATTTCTGAAACTTTTCACAAAACGTTGTTAACCTACTGTGATACAAACTTTTTTTTACTCACAGTGATACATTTTTTTATTTTTTTTTCGTTAAATATCTTTTTGATTTTTGATGAGTTATCAAACATAATTTGGTGTAAGCTATTTGTTTTCTCTTGCTTAAAAATATGTGATAAATAGATTATTACATGTCCTTTTTCATATGGTCCATGGTATCAGCCCACGACCCATATCAAGCCCTCGGGCTTAAGCCCTCTGGCTTGATATGGGAGTCTAGGGCTGAATCAATATTGATTGAATTTTATAACTTGTTAAAAGTAGTGACAAATATATCATGCATATTTGGGAATTATACATAAAATAATTGCTCATTGGGAAAAACATTGGAAAGATGTTTCGACTACTGTATTGTCGAGATACAGACTCTTGCTTAAATGACTGGGCCTAGAACGAGGCTTCTATTGACCCAGCTACAAGAAGCAATTTTATTATTGATCATATATGTCGTCAGTAAAAAAACTCGGGTCAGTTATTCACAATAGGTCAAACACATGTTAGTCACGTGGCCAGAAATTCAAGTTTTTTTAGGCTCACATGACCAATACAGTAATAAAGAAACTCGTGCGCTTTTCCACCATTTTCTACATGTGAAAATGCATGTACCAAGTCAGGAATATGACAGTTCTTGTCCATTCGTTTTTTATGCGTATTGTTATATGATTTTGCCATGTGATTATGGACTTTCAGAATTGATTTTCCTCTAAGTTCAGTATTTTTGTGATTTTACTTTTTACAGTTTGTCTAGTTTCTTATTGGCATACAATAATTTCTATTTAAGATGCAGCTTGTTTATTTCCTATGAATAGCGGGTCATGGCATTCAACAGACAAAGGATCGCTTTCCATTACATCAAATATAATAATAGATTATCCAACGTCAACATTTGGTAGCCTTAGTTTTGAATGCTATACAAGTTCTGGAACCCAATATGTAGCAAGGTAACTAAAGCGTTTTCAGAGTAAAAAATTAATAATTCCATATCATTTGATCTCTAGTAGAGTGTTGTCTTATTGGCAATCATACCTCATCATTGTATTTAAAATTTTATATTCATTTTACTTGGATGAAGATAATTGACTGTACTGGGGGTTATTTCTGTTTAATTCTGGTCCATTATTTTGATTATTATAACAGTCTTATATATTCCCTCTGAAAATCATTGTCTCTGTTTATCTACGTGATTTATAAAAATATAAAATATGTTTTTTTGTCGAGCTTGCAACTTTTGTTGTGATCCGTCGGCGGCGGCTACGGCGGCTACGGCGGCGACGGTGTTAGCTCACTTCTTAAAAGCTTTATATTTAAAAAGGTAGAAGACCTGGATGCTTCATACTTTGTATATAGATGCCTCTGTGTTATGTTATGTAGGCTCATGTTACGAACTTTCCGTCAGTCAACTGTCCAATATCCTTGATCTCATTTTCATGGTTCAGTGACTACTTAAAAAAAGTTCAATTTTTTTGTAATGTTAAATTCTCTCTTATTATAAGTAATTGGATAACTGTATTTGGTATGTGCGTACCTTGCAAGGTCCTCATGGCTGTCAGACCATTTTCACTTGACCTCGACCTCATATCATGGATCAGTTAACAAGGTTAAGTTTTCGTGGTCAAGTCCATATCTCAGATACTATAATCAATAGGTTTTGTATATTCGGTGTATGGAAGGACTAAGGTGTACATGTCCAACTGGCAGGTGACATCTGACCTTGACCTCATTTTCATGGTTCAGTGGTTATAGTTAAGTTTTTGTGTTTTGGTCTGTTTTTCTTATACTATATGCAATATGTCTACTATAATTGGTGTATGGAATAATTGTAAGGTGTCATCTGACCTTGACCTCATTTTCATAGTTCAGTGGTCAAAGTTAAGTTTTTTAGTTTTGGTCTATTTTTCTAATACTTTATGCATTAGGTAAACTATATTTGGAGTATGGAAATATTTTATTATCTATATGTCGGTTACGCAGGTTTTATTTGACCTTGACCTCATTTTCACGGTCCATTGCTAAGTTTTAAGACCGTCGGCAGTCTTCGGAGATGAACCCGATAGTTAGTTTTAAAGCTTCAAGACTTAAATGCACACGAAACAGATATAGCTATAATCAAGCCCAAAAAAGGGATGCTCTGTAAAAACTTTATTTTAGACTTTTTTATATTTGGTATATAAGTTAAAGTATGCCCCTTTAAACGTTAAAAGAAAACCAAGTTGTGCATACCGTAATAATAGTAGTTTATTCTGAGTGCAGGCTTTTCACGCTGCGTTGAAGACCATAGGTAGCCTTCCATTCTCAATGCTATTTGTATGCCGTTAAAATTACATTAAAGGTATTTTACCTACCTACCAATCTATTTGATATAATAGTTAAAGATGGAGGGTACCAAATGGATATACACACTCACATTCTTTAAGTCAAAGACAAACTGGCATTGCCACGGTAAACAAAAACGGAAAAAACGAAAACATTCTACAATGCAAAAATAATATATATAAGACTCCGCATTATGAACCACATAAAAAAACGGTGGTGATTGCTAGCTATGGGTTTCCAGAATAATGACCAGATAATACTCCTTACGTGGCACATATCGTGTTATTCGCGTAAGTGCTTCAAAAGCTGAATGTATTTTTATCTGTTTTAGATCAACTACTTTTACACGTTATGGTGTGGACGTTCGAGCATATTTATGCTTTAAGCTTGTAAAAGTCACCACGTTCCAATACTATTACTATGAAGATTCGGGTAGGTTGTTCTTAATATAATGAAAAGAAAATTAGCCATATCTCCTCTTTAAATTCATGTACTTCTAGTATTACAGCACTGCAGAAGCGCATTTTAATTCGTATACAGAGATGAGTCTCAACTTAAGGCGGTAGACCTAGGTTAAGGGAAATAACTCTTAAATCATCAGTACGTTTGTGTCAACCATTTTCAAAAATATATTCTAAGCTTCTATGTTACATAGATTATTTTCAATCTGTTTCAAGTAAATGCTTAAAATACATTGATGAACTTGACTTTTACAAACGCTTAACTGATCTAAAGAGTTATCTCCCTGAACCAAGGTCTACCACCTTAAGTAGCTACTGTAGTTCGGGTACAATCAAAGACTATATTACATTTATTTAAACAAGCATGGTTTGGATTTTTTTTTTAGCTTAAAAGAATGCTTTTCTGACAAGTCCTTAATAATGAATATAGTTTCGCTCGGTTCACTCCTTTAAGACTAAACTTTCAAAATGTTTTATTTCATTAGATTTGTATACAGATTAGATATCTCCTTCATATACCAATTTGCCCGTTTGGAATTTTATCAATCATCTGCTTGCATGTAAGTAAAACAATATCTAGTTGTTTTTATATATTGTATGTTCTTTTTTATAATTTCGGTCACTTGCATTTAAATTAAGGACTCTTTTAACCCCGCCACATATGCATATATGTGTTCCATAGCCAACGCACTCTTATAAGTTGTTGTTAAACATATTATCGTCCTGAACATGCATAAAATGTTTGCCACTGAACGTTAAGCACAAGATGAATCTTGAATCGTAAATTCTACAAATATCTGTATTTACAGTAAAGGATTCAACACTAAGTAACGAAAGGATGAAGACAGTAGCAAACACAGCAACTGTAACGGTCGCTGATATCTGTGACAGAACGGTGTACGCATATGGTTCATATAACATAATGGTGCAAGATGGTAAGATATTAAATGAGTGTAACGGTCGATTACATCTGTGACAGAACGGTGTACGCATATGGTTCATATAACATAATGGTGCAAGATGGTAAGTTATTGAATAAGTGTAACGGTCGCTGATATCTGTGACAGAACGGTGTACGCATATGGTTCATATAACATAATGGTGCAAGATGGTAAGTTATTGAATAAGTGTAACGGTCGCTGACATCTGTGACAGAACGGTGTACGCATATGGTTCATATAACATAATGGTGCAAGATGGTAAGTTATTGAATAAGTGTAACGGTCGCTGACATCTGTGACAGAACGGTGTACGCATATGGTTCTTATAACATAATGGTGCAAGATGGTAAGTTATTCGAGTGAGTGATGTACGCATATGGTTCATATAACATAATGGTGCAAGATGGTAAGTTATTGAATAAGTGAGTGAGTGATTGAGTGAGTGAGTGAATGAGTCAATTTTGTGAGTTAGTGAGTCAGTAAACTTTGTGACTTAATGTTATAACTGAGAGAGTTAGTTACTTGGATTGACTTATTTGATGAGACTTTTCGTTTAGAATTGGAATGCAATTTTTATTGTTTTACTTTTCCTTCTCTTTTTGATTGGAATGAAAGTATAATGATATATAACAGTTATTAATTTTACCAACCGTTTAATATACATTTTTAGGATACGCATCTGAAGCAGCTTCGACCTGTTCCAGTGTTATTCAGGGTGAATGGTCATACAACTTTACTGATAGTTCAGGGAATTCAGCGTGTAACTTCGATTCTTCCGTTGACATCTGTACAGATAAGAGTGCTTTAGCTTTTAACTACACACAGTGTACACAGAACATCATGTATTCGGGTATGTACACAAAAATATCTTTTGATAGAATAAAAAAATAACAATTAAAAATTGCTGCATATGGATTTTTTTATATAGATTAGACCTTTGGTTTTCCATTTTAAATGGCTTTACACTAGTCTTTTTTGGGGGGGAAACCTTTAAAGCTTGCTGTTCGGTGTGAGCCAATGCTCTGTGTCGAAGACCTTACTTTGACATATAATTGAATACTTTTACAAATTGTGGGTTGAATGGAGAGTTGTCTTATTGGCATTCATACCACATCGTGCACATTGTCGCATGTCTATTTACATGCATCGGGTATATAAGAACCATTCACATTTGAATGTCAAGATAGCATCAAAACAAGAGTACATGTACTTAAAAAGTTTCACCCTCAAAAGGGATATTATAAAATAACCAAATCAACCTACGGTATCATACTTCGTGCTTTGGATCAGTAGCTTCTGAATAATTTCCCAATTAAATAACAGAGAAACTTAAAAAGGTATGCTATGCCTCATTGCATTATCCAATGATATGAAAAGACTATTCAATAAACTTTTTAATTGACCATAGCTTCTTTTATAAATGAGATTTCAGTGACCTTGTGGTCTAAGTGTCTCGTCACAATTAATGCCGATCATTTACCTGCCAACACTGAAGTTGTAAGCTCAACGCCACACATGTATGGTGCGTTCGATTCCGATCTTGATTTATAAGGATTAACAAGTTTCCTGTCGAAGTTCGGTTGGTCCGTCTGAACAATGAATCCTAATTCCGCCACCAATAGAAACTAACCGCCGCAATGTGGTGTTGAACAACAACAATCAAATCAATGCTTTAAAATGATATTATGGTTGTTACATTTATGTTTTGTATTTAAGAATTGAATGCTTCATTTTGTAACTTTATTGGGGTGTAAAAGCGTTGACCGAAGTACATTTTGTATGTGCGCACGGTCAACGCTTTTACAACCCTATGAAGTTACAAAAAGAAGCATACAATACTTATAATTACATTTTTTTAGCTAGGATCATGAAAACACAAATTTTATATTTTTTTTATTTAATTCACCTGTGCACTTTATTGTGGGAACACGTGTTGTCATGAATGATAAGTTTTATTGAGTGATGCAATATTGCTTAATGAATAACACGTGATGTGCAGTTAGCCAATCAGAATAAAGTATTTTAACGAAACATACATCTAATGTAACTATTATATACAATTGTTTACTAATATAGTAACAGTTCAATGAATATATCATTTTTATAGCTCAAGGAGACCTGTATTGTTTATATTCATCATCTGGAAACTCCATGACATATCAACATGTACTTAATTTGGACACAACAACGGACGAATCTACCACCTACAGAATATCATGTTTGGTAAGATTATTAGTTATCTTGGTGTAATCAGGGGTGTACAGAATTTTACACCGTTGTTGAAAATTCATACACCCTGAGGCGCAGCCGAATGGGTGTATGAATTTTCAACAACCGTACGGTGTAAAATTCCGTACACCCCTGATTACACCAAGATAACGAATTTATTTCTTATGAACAATTCCTTCACTCATTTTGAAACCAGGATGTAAAATTGTAAAAATGGTAATGGAAAATTTCCAGCGTAATATTTTTTCAATGTCCATGTTGCTGCACATTGTCAAATACTTTTTGGAAAAATTCAGAAAATTAGTGTGTTCTTTTGAGTTTACAGAAAAAAAGAAAAAGTCAACCAATCAGATTGCAGTATTTTTGCTGCATAAGAAATAAAGCCTCTTACTTTGTTAAGTTGTTTGTTTGAAATGTTTTCGTTAAAAACGTATCAAATAATGAATATCCAACCAATACGGTCAATTATGTTATTTTCATTCTGGTGTACAAAGTTGGCGACGAATTTACATGTGATCTTCTACAACCAATCACAAGGTATTAATGTACGCTATTGTAAATTTCCCTTTCAAATACAGATTGATTACTATAACTTTGGAGGACACCCTCTTGCTGTTTATTCGAGAGAAGAAAAATTAAGAGCCATAGAAAAAACACAAAGGAGTAGGTCCGGTAAGAACCCTTTTTGGCCCCAAAATATAACAATTTTACAAAATTGTTAAAATGTAAACTTTTAGTTATTTATTGAACAGTTGAATGCTTCTGCTACATAAATATGGGCTGTTTTTGATAATACAATGCACATATATCTGGTTGTAGCACCATTAAGTCATGCTAAATTACTGAAATCTTCAAAATTCTATCATTTTAGTTAAATTTTAGACGGTTTCCGTGGAAAACGAAAGTGGCCGCATTCGTGTTCATCCTTAATATTGAGATGTAGATTGTATTTTATGATAATTCATAACATACATAAAGGTTGTGGATGAACACGGATGCGGCCACTTTCATTTTTGACAAAAAAAACATCTGAAAAGTTTTTTGGCATATTTGAGAGATTTTTCATATTTGAGCTTGAATTGGATCGTTTTTAATGACTAAATTAGTTAAAATCTATCACAAAAATTAATTGAATCAAGTGAAATAGACACTTTAGTGTTTAAAAAGTGGTCAAAATCTTACGTCAGATGAAACTGAAATTTGAGGCCAAAATGAGTCCTTACCGGACCTACTCTATTGAAGTATTAACCTCTTAAATTTAGAAAAAAAATACTTAGTTGCATTACCCTTTTTTTATATTTTACACACAGTTTTCTGGAATCGCTTGCTCTCCCTTTCTCAATAGCATCTCCTATCGCCACTGATATCTATCAATATCATCTTCTGTCGCCACTGATATCGATCAATAGCATCTCCTATCGCCACTGATATCGATCAATAGCATCTTCTGTCGCCACTGATATCGATCAATAGCATCTCCTATCGCCACTGATATCGATCAATAGCATCTTCTGTCGCCACTGATATCGATCAATAGCATCTCTTATCGCCACTGATATCGATCAATAGCATCTTCTGTCGCCACTGATATCGATCAATAGCATCTCCTATCGCCACTGATATCGATCAATAGCATCTTCTGTCGCCACTGATATCGATCAATAGCATCTCTTATCGCCACTGATATCGATCAATAGCATCTTCTGTCGCCACTGATATCGATCAATAGCATCTCCTGTCGCCACTGATATCGATCAATAGCATCTCCTATCGCCACTGATATCGATCAATAGCATCTCCTATCGCCACTGATATCAAAATCGGTAATTTGTCATCTTTTTTTTGTGTTTTTTTTTCTCCAGGTTATGTCAACTGATGGGAATTCACGATACATGACACAGTATCCCAATAATTGTTATGATGGTCAGACTTCAAAATCTGTGTCATCTCCAGGTGCTTCGATAGAATTTTCACTGAAGAGTAAGTGTGTATCGGTAACTTAACAACCTGGGCCCAGTTTCAAAAAGCTGTCTTAGGACTAAGACATGTCTTAGGATGGTCTTACGACATATCTTAGTCCTAAGTGGGTTTCACAAAGTGGTTCTAAATTAGACAGCTCTTAAAGTTGGTCATAAAGTTAGTTCAACGCGAGAGGTCTTATGATAGTTATACGTTTATCTATATAAATTACACTCATCGTAAGAGCTCTTAAAGTTGGTCATAAAGTTAGGACAACGCGAGAGGTGTCTTATGATGGTCTTAGGATAGTTATACGTTTATTTATACAATTTTTTTTTATATTAATTTTGAAAAAAATATCTTATTAACATCTAATTATCCTGTTCCTGCTTTTAACGCAATTTTTCTAGATTGACGGATTATCATGATTTGTCAACAATGTAAATTCGATGTATAATTGATATCAAGATTGCACGATTTTATCCCTTAACCTTTTATAACCAATAAAGTCGAAATTGAATTCAACTCACTTGTACCAAAATAATTATCATTTTATATTCTTGTTTTCTTAATTTTTCATTAAAAATTTCATATTTATATTGATGTATTGCTTGAAGAAAATTTATAAATAAATGACTTTTACTTTTTTTATATTTATTTTGCAAATTATGTCATTTATATTGATCAATACGTTTAGAATAATTTATGGTAAGACATACTACATTTACATGATTTTTTTCCGTAAATCATATTTATATTTGAAAATTTAAAGAACTTGAGACAGGTTTAGGATGTCTTAGCTAAGATCATCCTAAGACAGCTTCGAGACGAGGTCTGAGATATGTCCTAGGATAGTCATAAGAGGATCACAAGACATGTCCTAAGATATGTCTTATGACATGTCTTAGGATAGCTTCGTGAAACCGGCCCCTGGCTTAATTAGTAGAACATCCCAATTTTCTCACAATTAAGATTTCTTGAGGAGATTAACTACTAAATTTTCGAAGGAAGAAAGTCAGCGAGTCTTATTTCTTCATCGCGACTATTTATAAAAGAAGGGTGGAAAGCTTTCAATAATTTTGATAAATCACCCTGTTGGTAATAATATTTATAAGAAATTAAGCAAACCCTGAATCAGATATTCGACATTTAACTGCCGAAATGTGCATCAGGTGCAGAAAACGTTTTACCCTTAATGTTATTACTTTTTACGCAGTGTTGAAATGTCACCTTTAAATAAATATTAAGTTTATCGTAAAATAATTTAACTAGTACTAATTTTAGACATTGAGAGTACAGATTGAATGTTTAATTTCTTGTGATCTAAAGTAAAAAAAAAAAAAGAATACTAGTAATACGTAAACAAAATATAACATATTCTACATATTTTTGTTTCTCTTTTCAGGTAGCTGTCGTAAGTTTCATATGTTTAATTGAATGGCTTTTGAAATGTAAGAACACTATCTCCTTACAGCAAGTAATTATTCTACAGAAACAAAAATCTTAAACATTTTGAATGTACATTGTAGCTTTCTACAACTATCGTTTTAAATTTTCTGCATATTTTTTTTTACTTTTGCACTATATATTTTATAAGCAATACATTTCGAGTTTGACCAAAAGCAAACATAATCAAACAGCGAAAAAGCAAATTTAGAGCATACACATGCATCTTATAGTTGACATCTATACCTAATATAGATTTACATAGTTATGAAGCAGATTTTATTTTTTTAAAGTTTGTTTCAGCTGATTTCTGCGATTTAAAAAAAAAGTAGATTGACGTTGGATTTAACTTTAAAATGTACATTAGATTTAGTTTTTAAGAAAATACGTCAAGTATAAAAAAAAAATGGATGCTGTTCAGTTATTCAAATTTAATGTACTTTCTCGTTTCAATCAGCTTATACAGAGGCAGAAAACTTCACGGCGGCAATAGCACTTGGGGTTATTGTGCCTTTGATAATGATAATAATCATTGCTGTAATTGGTTATAAACTTTATCAGAACTATAAATATTACCAAGAAAACAAAGAGGTTGACACACCAAAGCCAGATCCAAAATACGCAAATGGCGAAATACGTAATAAACGAATGTGCAAAAGTAACGGTGTTGTGATTGACGAAAAAGCACTGATTAACGATACACCTAGAAGTGTTGAAATCATGATAGATGAAAGATGTCGACCTGATTCCACACTAACAACTGGTTCGCTTCTGTCTGCTGGAATTAGGCGCGAGTCTTCGATTCTTCTCGATATTAACCCGTCAACTCGGGGTACGATGGTTGCCGAGTCTCTTCCGGAAGTTACCGAACCGATCGATTACTCATCTGAATATTCAGACTCCGATGACGACGACCAGGGTAGTGACAATTTTTTGCAAATGCAATCGACTGGTGACTTTCTGGATGGTAAGAGAGACGAAGGTACTCAAACACCTAATATTCCTCAAATAGTACTGGACAGTATAAGCCATGGTGGAGACTTTCAACCAGACCTTATTTCACCTATTGCCGTTCCTCCTTCGATGACGACTATACCAGAGCACCAGACTGATGCAACTCAGACAGAGCAAGGAGGAACAAATAAGAAGAAAAAGAAACGGGTCAAGAGAACCAAGAGTGCATCTTCCACTAGACGAGTAAGCTCAGCTTCGAAACGCCGACCTGGAAGCAGCATTAAAAGAAAGGGAACATCAAAGCAAAAACCGGTAAATATATAATTTTATAATTGTAATAAGTTTTTCGTTTATGTTGTTTTAACTAAACTATTACTAACGTTGTACTGTGATTTGTCTGTTTATATTTTGCGTTTTTGTTTGTTTACTTTTTCGTTATCAGTTTGCCTTTCACAATAAATGTTTTGACACATAAAAACAACAATTCCTCCATAAATATTTGGAACCTTTTGAATACTGTGGATTCATTATTATTCGTTGGATACCAATTTTCGTGGGTTTCTTAGATACCGTTGAACCACGAATTCAAATGACAACGAATAACAAAAGGTTTTTCTCAATCCACGACAATTGATACCTAAGAAAAAAATGAATCCACAGAAAGTTATATGTGCAATTCGCGCGAGCTGTGATTGTCCGGTATCCTACTCATGTCGTAAAATAGAAATCAAATTATATATTAATGAATTCGAACCACTTAGGCTGGATAAATTTGAAGTAAAAGCCTGCAATTTTATTTTCTAGGATCGCTATGGTAATACTGACGATAAATTAGTCTTTGGTACCCGGATAAATATTTTGAGGATCCGCCCTAAATCATTCAGGGTAGGTCACGCACTTACTCTACTAACAACAAATATGGCGTTCTTTTTTAATATTATAACATTATTTTTTTTCCTTTCTGATTTATCAAAGAAGATTGTGTTTACAGTACACTGATTCCCCAATCGAACTATCATTTTCTATGTTCAGTGGACCGTGAAATTTGGGTCAAAGCTCTAATTTTGCATTCAAACAAGAGGGAAACATGTGTTTCAAGTTGATAGGACTTTAACTTCATCAAAAACTACCTTGACCAAAGAATTCAACCTGAAGCAGGAACATGTGTTTCAAGTTGATAGGACTTTAACTTCATCAAAAACTACCTTGACCAAAGAATTCAACCTGAAGCAGGCACTAGCACTTTCTATGTTCAGTGGAAAGTGACATTTGGGTCAAAACTCTTATTTGAAATCAAAATTAGAAAGATGATCTCACAGGGAACATGTTTTCTAAGTTTCAAGTTCATTGGACCTCATCTACATCAAAACCTACCTTGACCAAAATAATAACCTGAATTTCTTTTTTGATTCTTTTATATGTTTCAAAGTTTAGTATGCCGTACATATTCGCTGAATGAGACTATAAACACCTTTTTTACGGGACCAACTGAAGCCTGCATGCCTACGGGTATGGGAATTTCTCGCTGTGTTGAAGACCCATTGCTGGTCTCGGGTTGTTTTCTTTTCTTGGGTCGGGTTATTGTCTCTTTGACATATTCACTGTTTCCTTTCTCCATTTTATTCGATTTCATATTTTAAGTCCTCAATGCTCTTCGATGTTACTCCTTTAAGTGTGTTTGATCTTTTCAAGCGTCACTTACATTATGAGCTATTTGTTGACGAAATGTGCTTCTAGCGTACACAGTTTAAATCCTGGTGGAACTAATAAATTTGAAAGGCCTATTTTTGACAAGTTCATTCTTTTTTACAAAATATTCTTCTCTTTCTGCAATTAAGGTGGTACCTAACACTACAGGGAGATAACTCTGTAAAATCAGTTAAACATTTTAATTACGATGTGTTGGTAAGGGAATATTAAGCTTCTCAATGATCAAAATTAGTGTTTGTCAAACTGCTATATAACCAGTGTAATTTTTCTAATAAAACGGTTGGTTCAAAATTTGTGAAATTTTTATATTTTTGTTAAAGGCTCAAAGTAAATACTTTGACAAAATTTTATGAAAACTAAACGATCCAAATTAATTTTAGTGAAAGTGTTGGGTACCACCTTAATTACTTTGTCCCTTGGCCTACTTCACGAAAGTTAATAACTTCGAAGGCGTTACGTGGTGTTTAGTTTAAACGTAATCCCCTTTCCTCATAAGTTAATTCTTTAACATTCTTAATCTTCAAAATATATTTTAATCTTGTTAAATTGGCATTAGATGTTGAATCAGTGCAAGTTATAGCCTTGAAATCTTTAGAATGTATTATTCAAAATCATTGTCGTACAAAATAGATAAATTATAACCAAAGAAACCACAATCCCTCTGAACATCTGGATAAAACATCAACAACAAAATATTGTATAAAAAAAACCACATTAATACAGAAAAAAAACAGCATACTTTTACATCAGAAGTATTCGTTAACATGTGCCGCTCACAATGTACGAACCCGGAGCACCTTTGTTCGTTACACGTTTTATATAGGTTCATAATGGTGTAGTCTTAATTGTGATGTTTTGAAAGTGTATAAGTATGTCTTTGAATTTCCTTCGACTTATGTTGTCGATAATATTTTAAACCTCTTTTAAAATAAATTAAACAATTTATAAATTTTCAACTGGATATATCGATGCTACGAAAACATTTATAGACAACTTTCGAGTTCGATGCATTTTCCGTAAAAAAACTCGGGTTTTAGTGAAAAAAAATTGTGCGTATAAGGGCATGGTCACTTCCCTTCAAATGTTGAGCGAGTAGTTGGAAAACTAATATAATGTTAAATTGCATGAATTATTCAGCAAATCAAATTCTTATAAATGACAATCAGCATTGCGGTCATTAGGGAATTTTAATTAAGTACCTACAAAACAAACATTATTTCTAGTTTATCCTGTACAATGACTATCACATAAACATGTTAAACGCTTGATGAACGTTAAAGTAATAGTGCAGGGATACAGGCGATCAAAGGCGCGCATAATTGACCGAGTTTTTTTTTTTCGGTGACGGATGAACTCGAAAGTAGTCTATTTGACCAAAACAAAATCTTTCTATTTAATGCAATATACATGTACCATTCATGTATATGGCCCGAAAAGTACCGTAATAAAATAGAAAAATCTTTTTCGTCGAATGGGTGTTTACTATAGAAGAGTTTGATATCCGGATATCTGTTTTTCGGGGCGACCTGAAGAAAGCCACACCACAAAATTATTAATCATGCTGAAAAACTACGAAATTAAGTCAACTCGTGCTTTGGTAAAATAAGTTTACCTACCGACCCAATCCTTCGTCGTGCTTAATCCCAATCGTCATGTATTTAATTCCACAGTTATACAGACGATTTAAAAGTTATGTCATTATCCCCCTCCTTTTTCTAGCTTATTAAACATCAATAGCAACATTGCATTTGTTAGTAAAAAATCTCTAAAACGATAAAGACATGCAGTGCAATCTCTCACACTATGGAATTATTTATGTTTTTGGGTTGTACGGTAAGATCTTTTTTTTTTTACATATCTTTTTTTTTTGCTGTGTGTTAATTTATTCATTTAAGTTTTAATGTAAAACTCACTAGTACAATACAAATTCTTTCTTACTTTCATTCTGTCTTTTTTTTTCATTTAATTTTCCTTTATTTTTTTTTAACAAGGTAGAAATGTTTCGAAATTTAAAGCAACAAGACAGTAAAGTGATATATTTTTTTCATACACAGTACAAAGAAAATCGACTCAACGATCCTTACTTACCATTATATATAGTAAGAATAGGAAGGCAAACATATATCAAATACCAATTCTGCCAGACCATCAGTACTAAAGATTTTTGGAATGTTAAACGTATCTGATATGACTACCCTCACGAAGAGCTAGTCACCTTAGTATTGTATTTAGTATCCTAATTCTTTGTATTTTTTTTTCTCAGAAAAAGAAGCAGGTTAATCCATTAATCACTGATGAAGATAGTCCAATTGATCCAAGTTTAAATGATTTAGATATGAGTACAAATGATCAAATCATTGTACATTCCAAAGATGAAAACATTACTACAGAAACTGGGGAGGAAAAAGAAATAGATGACAATACTACAGATGATACATTAAATTCAAATCCAAGCAAGTCAAACTTAAAACGAAACGAAAGTATGCTGAGAGAGAAAATATATAAACATACCAATAGGGATATACCGTCTTCCAAAAGGAAAAAGAAACAACCAAAGCTTAGACATCCTCTTGAACAAAAGAAGGTATGGATGTTGTACATAAACGAAATCATCGAATATCTTTATGCGAATTTACAGTATAATTCCTAACTCAGACAAAAAATCTACATACTTCCCCCTTTTGAAGTTAAATGATTGCTACCTAGTTTGTGTTAAATAATTGTTTATCTGAGATGCAAAGCTATATATAAAGATATGCTATGGTTGCAAATGAGACACCTCCCTATTATAGGTCACCGTACTGCCTTCATCAATAAATTCAGGGTAGTTTTAAAAATTCCCCTGATTTACAAAGAAACAAAAATTCCATGTGTATGTCCTGTTTTCTTGATGCATTGTATTTTCTTGTCTTTTTGTTTTCCCGTCTGTCCCATAGCTTGAATTTGGGTTTAAGGTAGACTAGAACGATACAAAAAAATTAATATAACTTGAAACTTAGTACAAATGTTTATCTTTATTATGTAATTTTTTTTAAATATAAGAACTGGATAGGTTATGAGCCATATTTTGAGATTCGTTTATAACGGAAATGTCATAGTGGTAGCGTGCATGATTTAATAGGAAGACATTTTTGTGTTTGTCATAAAATCTAACTGCAGACTTGCTTTTTTGCAGGGAGATCAAGAACCTCTGTCCGACTCCTGGTTTAAACATAGGAGCACATCTGTACCTAGAACGCACAATAACTCAGATAGAAAAGAGGAAACTGATGGTGAAGGGGTGAGTTTTGTATAAATATTTCTATTACTATAATAGATTAATTGGTAATGTTTAGCTTTAAACACTGTGCTGGACACATTTGCCATTCCAAAATTGATATATGAGGCCTCTTTATATTGAGAACAGAAGTCATCGGCTATATACCTTGTATCACTAAAATCGTGTGACCAAGGCTTTATATAGTAATTTGTCTGGTGGGTTATGGTATTTGGGTAGATGGAAGTTATGCATCAGAATCAAGCTTTTTTGAAAAGGAATTATTTGTACTTTCAGAACAACCAAAAGGATATCTAAGCATAATATCTTACTCTGAACCCATTGACGGCGTGTTGAGTGGAAGTTTTAATGTATCTCCCTCATGCATAGCTCTGATTCCTTTCGCGGATTTGGCTATACTCTTTGGACCTTTTGGATTAAATCTCTTCATCTTTTATATAAGCTTTGGATTTCAAATATTTTGGCCACGAGCATCACTGAAGAGACATGTATTGTCAAAATGCGCATCTGGTGCAGGTATAATTGATACCGTTAATGTTATTAACTAAAACGTTAAACAAAAGGCATTTCATTATTAACTAATTGTTTATCGTTGAGACATCAGAGTGGGTAATTAAAATACTATTTTAAGCCTCTCTATGTGTACGAAAGCTTTTTTAAAATCCAAGTGCAAACCTTAAATTGCTTTTATCATAAAGTTATAAATACTAGTAGATATTCAACTCAACCCATCTTTGATTGAAACAAATGACAGAAAACGTGAAATTGCTAACATTTTATAGCATAAAAGCACAGAGTGTACAGTGTTATACTACTGCAATACTAAGTCGACTCGATGATTTTGATTTTTAGGACTCTGAGTTTGAAAGTATAATTTGGAATAGGTGAGACTTGCACTGCATTTGACATGATTTATATATTAAACGTCATAGATAAATCGACATTGACAACATATTTTGGTTGTAATATATTATGAAATGTTTCTGTAAAGGCAATTATTCGGACAGAATTTGGAAAAAATATAATATTAATACTTTTCTGTTTTAACTTCGCTAACTGGTACAGTTAAGCACCATACCCAACAATACAATATCTAGGACGATTACAAAACAGCACACCAAAACACAAAACAAAACCTCTGACTATTAGCAGTACATCTCATACGACAACAGTACAATCCTTCTGACTAACAGTACAAGTCGTCTGCCTAGTTTCAGAATTCTACAGTTGAAAATTCATTTAAGTCATGATACCATTTTTGGTTAATTAGTTTAATTTTGCAAAGAGTCTGTCTCGTTGCTTTATATATCGTGTCAAATGATGTTTTGCACTGGAGAGCTTCACCATTTCCAAATTAATTATTTTGAACGTTTATTTAATATTCACTCATTTTGTGAATAAGACTTTGTATTGTAATAGTAAATTCAATAACCAAAATTTACAATATTTAACATGAAAGTTAAAAGTTTTATTTCACCATGCACAAAACTTAAGTTGGCTACTTTAGAAATGCATTTCAACAAAATGCTATAATTTTATCCATATCAAATATCGCAATTTTTAGTAAAGGGTTGAGGTGACTCCAACTTATTCGATAGTTCAGATATTTCGAGAACCAAAAATCAAACCATCGTTTCAAACAAAATGTTTTAGTTCTAGACAACGCTGTTGTTGCTAAACACAATGCGAAGTAATATTTCTTGGCCAAAGAGAATATTATTTAATCAATAAACTATAACCGAATTAAGAGTTTAGAGTATTTTATTTTCTATAAATGACTACATAATAGTTAAATGATTTTTTAACATCAACGCATATTTGATTTTACTTTTTTTTTTAAATAATCTTTTTACCTAAGCAGTCGCATTTTTCTTGTGAGTTTAACCAGTAGCATTCCTGCATATAATTGTGCTACATGTAGTTATATTAATTTTTTCACGAACAAATATCATTTTGAATTCTACAAGAAGTGAATGAAATTATTTTTATTCAAAAGTCTTTTTTAAAACCCCTTCAGTAAATTTGCAGCTAAAAAAAATAGCATTGCTCAATCATAGGATTTGCTCACTGTCACTGCTATTTGTCTGTTTTTCAGTTCTAATCATGCACTTTTCACATAGCACATGATATCTCAATCTTCGATTTGAGCTTCGTCCTGAACATGCATGAAATATTTGCCACTGGACGTTAGGCAACCAACAATCATCGATTTGAGTTCGCATTAATTTGTAGTGACTTTATTTAACAAAATCGTTATTTCACGAAATGCTTTTTAAAATAATTTCTTATTTAACGTATCTAGAATAGATATTTATTTTCAAAAATACTTTAAATAGTTTGATGAAAGAAGATGGGTTTTTTTTACAATCAGTTTTTTTATAAGCCTTACCAATTATGAGAATATCATAAATATCAAAAGCAAAAGCAGTTTACTTAAACTTTCGAAAAATGTTTTATTTTTCTTTGATGTATTACAATTTTCAAGTACATGAACCTCTTGGTTCTTCGGTATAACAAGTTTTGAATAACATTAAACTTTATACATAAAGGTCTGATAGACTACAAGCGTCTGCTCCATTTGACACTAGAGGACTATTCTCAGGAAGGTAGGTTGTGGTACGTAATCTTTTGTGTCGTCTGTTCCATTTGACACTAGAGGACTATTCTCAGGAAGGTAGGTTGTGGTACGTTATCTATAGACTACAAGTGTCTGCTCCATTCGACACTAGAGGATTGTTCTCAGGAAGGTAGGTTGTGGTACGTTATTTTTTGTGTCGTCTGCTCCATTTGACACTAGAGGATTGTTCTCGGGAAGGTAGGTTGTGGTACGTTATCTTTAAACTACAAGCGTCAGCTCCATTTGACACTAGAGGATTGTTCTCAGGAAGGTAGGTTGTGGTACGTTATCTATAGACTACAAGCGTCTGCTCCATTCGACACTAGAGGATTGTTCTCAGGAAGGTAGGTTGTGGTACGTAATCTTTAGACTACAAGCGTCTGCTCCATTTGACACTAGAGGATTGTTCTCAGGAAGGTAGGTTGCGGTACGTAATCTTTAGACTAATAGCGTCTGCTCCATTTGACACTAGAGGATTGTTCTCAGGAAGGTAGGTTGTGGTACGTAATCCTTTGTGTCGTCTGCTCCATTTCACAGTATAGAGGATTGTTCTCAGGAAGGTAGGTTGTGGTACGTAATCTTTAGACTACAAGCGTCTGCTCCATTTGACGCTAGAGGATTGTTCTCAAGAAGGTAGGTTGTGGTACGTAATCTTTAGACTACAAGCGTCTGCTCCATTTGACACTAGAGGATTGTTCTCTGGAAGGTAGGTTGTGGTACGTAATCCTTTGTGTCGTCTGCTCCATTTCACAGTATAGAGGATTGTTCTCGGGAAGGTAGGTTGTTGTACGTTATCTTCTGCTGTCATACAAACTGGACTTGTAAAGCACAACTGTGTTTTCGAATAATACTGCATAAAATAAGGAAATGCGGTATGATAGCCATTGCATTTAAACTATAGGAAAAGGATGTTTAATCGTACTGCAGTATGATTTAGGTATACTAGAAAGAGCATTGATGAATGAGCGATTCAATAGAATGACATTACATTTGTTCGTCCAAGATCTTTTCTTGATTTATTCATATTAGAAACGATCGTAACTGTCTAAACGGTATAGGGTTTTTCTCATTGTTAGAGGTTGTACGGTTGCATATGATTGCTTACATCCACTTCATTTGAACTTTGGTGGATAACTGCCTTTTTGGCTATAATACTACTACCTCTCTTTGTTTTTATAAATTAAACATGCGCATCCCAAAGATGTATAAATACTTAGACACGTAAGGGGCTTAATGGACATAAAAATAATCGCCAAAAATTATTTTAAATCTACTTTGTCCCAAGGATTTGAAAAATTAGGTTCTTTATTTTTATCAGAGTGGAATTGTATAATTTTATACTACGATTTTTATTTTAAAAGCATAAAATAATATAGCACCGGTGCATGCAACAAGTATGACTTGTGATCAAATCAGTGCAGTAGTCGGACCTACATGTATTTGGCATTTATTCTGTAGTTGCAACAATCAAAATGATTATCTTTTTTTTCTTCTTCGATTTGATATTCTTTTTGATATAATTAATGTAGTCTATATATATTCACATCTGATTTACTGTTTGCTTTTACAATCTAAGACATGTTTATAGATGGGCGATGGATAACCTTATTTAAATTGGGTTATCTCCAGTTTACTAGAAAAAAAAATACAATACAAAGTAACTACAATGTACACCATAGCATATATGGGTCTAAATGGGGTTTACAAAATAGAGAATGATTGGCAAACATTCAAAGCACAGGGCATAAATTAAGGAATAGACAAAAAAAAAGGAAGAGAAAAAAAGAGAGAGATTTGTCTAAATTTAATATCATTGAATAAAGAAATGAAAGACCATCTAAATCATGTTGTATACAAGATAGGTCATCTTAGGAAAATAGTATGTTGCTTTTCTATATGTTCTAAATGGGAACAAAAAATATTATATTTTTATAAAAGCATTATTTTCTGTTTAATTTTTTCTTATAATTTTTTAATAATTAAGTGTTCAGAATAAAAAAAAACTATGGAATTTTTTTTTCTTTGTGCATATACATGTACATGTACAAATGTATATCAACAAGTTAGTATATTTTACTGATAGCTTAAAATAAAAACTCATATAAATAGTATACCGAAAGAAATATGTAAAAAACATTTCTAAAACTATAAAAGGTGTATTCTTTTTTTTTTTTTTTTTTTTTTTTTTTTTTTTTTTTTAAGACTTGAAATACATTTATTGAAAATCACCTGATTACATTTTCCTTGTATAACTCAGGGAAGAATACACAAGGGGCCCTGTGTTTACAATGATCCAACGTCCAGGGATAAACGGTGGACTCTATCATAAAAAAAAAAATCTATTTAATATTTTTTTCCATACATAAGTTATACATTCATATTAATTACACAGATTGAGTTTGCGTATAAAATGTTCACAATATTCTACAGTAAATAAAATACATTAATAAAAGTCCCCCAAAACACACTGCAATCTACACAATAATTTACCTTTGCTTATATAATTGGCATTTAATTTTTTGTACTTTTAACACCTGGATTACATTGTTATGTGTCGGTCAGTGGTTTTATAGGTCACATGCTCGACCTTGTAAATGCGTGTATTGTATATTTCTATCGTTGGATGTATTATGTTCTAAAAAGGAAAAGAAAGTAAGTACAAATTATTTCGTCACTTACTAGTGTATAAGATTTATTATAAGTTTTATTTCAGCTGCAAAATTTTCTTTTTTGGATGATAATGATTTGTCCATAGATTCAATTAAACTTCCCAGTTCCCGTTTTGCATATGCTATCAATTGGCTGGAAGTAAAACTTTTAGACTGATATTTGATTATATTCCTACATTTCCAAATAATCCATTTAACTGTATTCATAATCGTATTAGTTATGACATTGTACTTTTTTTTGTAATCGTACATTCCTAGCAAGTTCTTCGCTCAATGGAATATATACTGTGTTATTTAGTACATTATATGTTTTAAGCGCATCAAAAATGTGTTCCCAAACAACCATTATAATGTTACAGTTGTGAAAAAGGTGTGTGAGAGTTTCGTTTTCTGTTTTACAAAAATGGCATTTGCCATTATTTGATTTGCCCATTCTAAATAGTTTTTGCTCCGTATAGATAATGTTATGAACAATTTTCCAGCTAATTTGATTTGCTTTCCTAGAGGACATACTTTTATTTAAATTTATCCAGATCTTTTTCCACGGTAATTCCGAATTATACTGAATATTCCATTTTATTTGACAGTTTGGAACTATATCTAAATTTAACGAATATTGGATTAATTTCAAAGATATCTCACTTGGGATTACTACTTTATTCTGTTTATCGTAAAATTCAAATGTATTTTTAATATAATAACCATTTTTGGGGGGTTCTGGATCAACGTGGACGTTTTTTAGTCTGTCCTTGAACAATTTAGGAATAGCTAATTTCAGCCTTGCCCATTCCGAGATCCAGTTTCTCTTATCTTTAAGAGTATTGTATATAAAGTTGTCGCTTTTGATGTTTTTCGTTTCTTCATCCCAAATATCTTTTATTGTATGAATTCCACTTTTTCCGAAGTTAGGGAAAAAAATAGGTTTTTTATTGTATTGAATTTTTATGTTTCCAAAAAGTTGTTGGTTTAGGATATCGTTTTTATTTATTGGACTTTGTATACTTAAAAATTTTGACCACGTTTTAATTAACTCAAGATAGTATTTTGGAAAATTTTCCATTTGCAATCCTCGTAAGTCCGAACACTTTGCTAAAAAATTATTACAATTATATTTGATATCAAACTTCTGTAGCCACCATTTGGCTATTGTGTTCCAGTTATCGGGTTTTGATCTTAAAATCTTTTGCATACTTTTGATTTGTTTGGATTTAATGAACGAGTCTATATTGATCATACCAATCCCCCCTTCTTCTAACGGTAAGCAACACACGTCCCTTTTAATTAAATTTACTTTCCCCTCCCATATAAAATTCCACATGACATTGTTTATTTCTTTTTTATATTTTTCAGGTATACCTCGCATTTCGATTTCGAACCCTATTTTAGAAATGATCAATGATTTTAATATTAAGACTCTGCCCTTCAATGTTAGGTCACGAGATTTCCAAACCTCAAGACACGCCTTAATCTTCTTTATTTTTTCTAACCATATAGCTTCTATATCAACACTATATCCATGCATGACTCCCAATGCTTTAATTGGTTCGCTTGACCACCTAATTTTTTTATATTTTGGTGTTTTATTTTTCCAACGACCCAAATATACCCCTACTGTCTTTTCATAATTTATCTTAGCACCCGATGCTTTCTCATATATTTCTAAAACCTTGAATGTTTCCTCTATTGATTCCTCTGTTCTATTAAAAAATTGTGTATCGTCTGCAAACATGTTAATCTTAACCTCTTTCTTTTCATTTTCTATGTCAGGGTGGGGTAAATTTATTCCTTGAATTTTCGGATTAGCCCTAATTGTGGCTGCCATCGGCTCTGCTTGTAAAATGTAAAGCATCGGCGATATTGGACAGCCCTGACGGATTGATCTAGAAATTGGGACGTATCTTGATTGAAAACCGTTAGTCATTAAACAAGTTTTAGCATTTTTTAGTAACATTTTAACCCATTCCCGAAAATTTTCCCCAAATTGAAATTTTTCTAAACATGCATCTAACCATTCCCATTCTGCATAGTCAAAAGCTTTTGTTTGATCAAGAAAAAGGATTGATCCTTCCTCGTCTTCCATATCTATAAAATCGAAAATATCTTGCAGCATTCTATTAGAATCAAAAATATTTCTGCCCTTAACAAACCCTTTTTGATCTGTTTCTATAATTGATGGTAGAACTATTTTCAAACGTTCAGCCAGAATTTTTGAGCAAATTTTATAGTCTACATTTAATAATGTTATAGGTCGCCAGTTTTTAATATCCTCCCTCTCCCCACTTTTATATAATAGGCTTATCATTCCAAGTCTCTGCGATTCGGAAAGTGTTTTATCAAAAAAGGTTTCTTTTAATATTTGCGTAAGCTCATCCTGTATCAAAAACCAATATTCCTGATAAAATTCTGCAGTTATGCCATCTTCCCCTGGTGATTTATCCCTTTTCATTAATTTAATTGCTTTGAAAATTTCATCTTTTGTAATTTCACTATCACTATTCTGCTTCAGATAGAGTTTTACTTACATTATATAGTAATTTTTCCCCAGCCTCTCTATTACAACCCCCCGAGGTAAAAAGTTTCTCATAATATTTTAATTGCTCGCCTAAGATTTCATTAATATTATTTTTGTATGTGCCATTTTCGGCTTTTATTTTTGACCATAGTTTTTCTTTTCCTCGTTTTTGTTCTAATCTGAAAAAATAATTTGTGGATTTTTCACCTTTTTCATACCAATTTATTTTTGATCTTATGCGTGCTGCTTCTGCTTTTTGTTCGTAATATTTATATATATCTTTTTTTAGTTTTTCAACCTCATTCAGATTTTTTTGTGTTCCATCATTTTCTAACAGATTTTCTAATTTATCTTCCCAATTTTTAACTTCATTTTCATTTAATCTAAGTTTCTTTGAAACCGTTATTGTTATGTCCTTTATTTTAGTTTTTGTTAAATCCCAGAACTCCTTTTTATCTTTAAAATTATTTATGTTAAGTTTCCAAGATTTCCAAAATGTTTCAAAAGTATTTTTGAAAAGGTCGGTTTTAATTATACTATTGTTCATTTTCCAGTAACCCGGGCCTCTTTCTGGTTCGACGATGTTCATAGTAATTGTTACGCCGTCGTGATCGCTGAAGGGAAAATAAACAATTTTTGCATTGTTTACTCTACAATCGATATTCTCACTGGTGAAAATATAATCTATTCTCGAGTATGATTGACCCCTTGAAAATGTATATTGTTTTTTGTTTGGATATCTGAGACGCCAAATGTCCGTCAATTCATTTTTTTCAATGAAATTTTTTAGTTCATAATTTCCCGCATCTTCACGTTTGGGCATATGTTTTCTATCTAATTTCCTATTTAGACAACAATTAAAATCTCCCATAACGTAATTCACAATATCATTTTCTTTATCTATTTTTAACTTATTAAAGAAATGTTTTCTTTCTATGCCATTATTAGGGGCGTAGACATTAAAAATTCTAATAGTTTCGTTTGAGTCTAATTTGAATTCAACTATTAATTTCCTTCCCTCTGCATCTTTATATTTTTCAGTAATGTTTATATCTAAATTTGGTTTCACTAAAATTGCTACCCCTTTGGAAACGGAAGTCCCGTTACACCAAAAACTTAAACCTCCCCATTCTTTTTTCCATTCATTTTCAACAAATTTTGTGCAATGAGTTTCTTGCAAACATATAAAATCAAAATTCTTTTTTTGACACCATTGAAATAATGCATTTCGTTTTGACTTATCTCCCATACCGTTTGCGTTTAATGACATTAAACGAATAGACATACTTTATGGGGAAAATATATATTTATATTATTGTCTTCAAAATTCTGAATATTTAGTTTGCTATACAGTTCACCGATTTCATTTATGTTATACAACATAATAAAAGTCCAACCTATATTCAATATATTTACAATAAATGAATTTGCATGTACACTTGCAATGCATTTTTTTTAGAGTTATCTCCCATACCATATATTTCATATATAATTATTATCTGCCTACTTATTTCACCAACAAATACACATATTTGTATCACTAACATAATACAGTTCAAAAATTTTCCAAAATATTTACAATAAATGCAAGATTTTGCATACACAATAATAGCATGTATTTTTTGTAAGTTTTTCATTATATGATAAAAATTTATAATAATATATTATATACATTTTACACAAAGTTCTCCATAAGCTCGTTTAAGGAATATGCCGGGATAATTTACTTAGAAACAGTTTCTTCCAAAGAAGAGTTTTGTCTTTTTGATTGCTGTTTCTCGCCTGATCCTGGTGTTGAAGCTGAACTTCGAGTTCTCTTTTTACCACATGGTGTTTGCTATTCGCCTAATCTGTCTATACTCATAAAGTTCTTGACAAGAGAAACAAGTTGTTTTGCTCCTTCTGGATTGATATGTACCCCGGATGGGTCATTTTTATCAAACAATGTTTTAATGGGGTTGACACCCATGCCTGGTCGACAAAAATCATCCCAAAGATCGATAAAAGATAGCCTTTGGTCTTTTGAACATACCTTTTCCATATACAAATTAACAGAATGAGATGTTAAATTACATTTTGTTAAAGTTTGACCTTTGCCCTTTCTTGGCAGTATACTGAATATGCATATATCCGCAGCTTTAACTTTATTTATAGCATTTGTCATATTAACACAAATCATTTCTTTATCTGTCATGTTTCTTGTGACGTCGTTTGTACCCAAACAAAAGATGACCTTCGACACATAATTTTTATCAACACTTTTGTCCAGTGTGACTAAAAGTTTGTCAATGTCTTCTGCTGTACTACCAGAAACAGATGCATTGTGTATTCTGTTGTCAGATATCTTGAGACGGCAACAGTTTGATGCACCTAAAATGATTGTAATAGGGGGTAATGGTAAACAGTTGTCTTCGTTTTCAGGAACAGATTGTTCATAATCCGAGTGTTTGGTGGTATCGTTGTCAATGTAGACATTCAATTCCTCGATCTGATCTTGTTCCGTAGTTTCTCGTCCCTCCCTAATTTCATGAACATAGTCCCCGTATTCATTATCTTCGGTTATTTTCTCATTTTGCTCGTCTTTCTTTAATATAATCCCTATTATAAAGTTTGACCTGTATATCAATAATAAGAATGTGACTGTACTACATGTACACTGTACTACATGTACACTGTACATGTGCTTGTATCGTATTACTCAATCTAAATCCACTTAATTTCTCACAATGTTTTAATGCCTTAGCTTATTCAAAACTATTTACTATGGATAAAGACTATAAGAGTCATTGTTAAATTGAACGATTAAAATTGAAAAATTATTATGAAAAAATAACAATTAAAAGATTTAAAAAATACAAAAGATGTATATAACGGAGATTTATCTGATAGATACTAAAGGTTTGTAAACCTTATAACAGTCTACATCACATTTGATAAAGGGAAGCATGACATTATGTCTTTAATATGGATGTTGACTTGTGGGAAGGGGAGGTAATAACCATTTATGATCTAACTATCATGTAGGAAATATACTGATTTTTTTTGGTAAATGAAGAGTGTCCCTAGAGGGAGGGGTATACTGCTGAACGTTTGTCAGTCCAAGACAATATCTAGATTAATGGATTATTCTCATTTCTAATCTTAAGGATGGACAAGTTCAAAATACTTTTCTGTGTAATACTAGTATTTTATTTGTTTAGTTTTTATTTGAGCTTTACCAGTTGGTAACGCATTGATTCGAATGGTGACCAAAAGATATAACAGGCTTCTTAACACGAAACTTACTTGGTATTAAATTGTAAGTTTTTAAATTCATTGATTTTTAAAACGAGACTGAGTTACCAAAACGACAGGTTGAGACTTTTCATTGTCACTGGATGATGAGGTTATGTTTAATAGAAGATATTGTCATATTTTACAGGCCTCGCACGGACCCTTCTTATAGAAGCTGAATATGATATATAACGCAGAGAGTGTGGTAGCCTCCTCTCATAAGTCACTCGATTTAATTTCCTCATTCCACACTGCATTTTCTAAAAAAAAAAAAGAAGCTTGCTACATGTATATACATGTATTTTAGGACGAATCCAGGATTTTTGGAAGTGAGCGTAATTCTATAAAACGGTTTCTCAACTGAATAAAAAAAAATGGACTATTTTATGTTTAAAAAAAATCTTAAAAACGGTAAAAAACATGATATAATCACTTTTGACGATCCGTCTATGTGTATTAATCATATTTTCTTTTTCAGCAAGTATCACCTGAAGTAGACGAGCACGGGAACCTATTACCGCAAAGTGATAATGACTCCGTAGAACAAAAACGACCACCAACGCAGCAAAAACCATTCATGAAGCCTCAAGCAGAGACAACGGAGGAAGTGTTCGAAAAGATTAAATCTATGTGGCAATTTGGAAATAAGTGGCTTGGAAATACGTATATTGCTCATAGTCCTAAATAATGTGTGCATGTATTTAGGAACTGAAGACTTATGAGTTAAATCATTCATCAAGTATATTTCATGGCATTGTGAACGCTTTTTATTGACATTTTTATTTTCTCAATCTTCATTTTTAACCGCGTTTGGTTTTGTCACCACTTGGAATGTTTGTTGTCATTTGAAACGCATCTTTTAACTTGCTTATCAGACATACCATTTTCTATGAGTGATCGTGCTTTTTTTTCATTTGAACTTACTTCTTCCTAACTTAAATATGTCAGTTCAGTCTTCTTTCACTTAAAGTGAAAACTAGTTTGTATTACAAAAGGCATTGTTCGTCTAATTCAAACATGATTGCGTGCTATAATATACTTTTATGTTTATTCATTTTATAGTTGTTATACTTTAGTTGAACCTGACCTAAAGTAAAAAATAAAAAACCAAAAGTAAACTACATAGAGATATATTCTCATTTATCAGTTTCACTGTCAAGTCGCACAATAACATAATAACTATGAAAGCGATAATCTTTAAGTAAATTATATAAATCCTTAATAAGATCATGTTTGGTTAATATGTTAAAATTGATCAATCGTTTTTTGTTTTTTTTCATTGTTATTTTTTATTTTAGTTTAATATTATGCTATGAAACCTATATATGTGTTATTCATACACGTAACGAACTTAAAAGATAATTGTAAACAGCGTGTTTTCCATTCTGAAGAGAACAATAAAATCCAGTGTAAACGCAAATATTTGGGTTATATAAATCTTTAATAAATAATTTGTTAGCAATATCTAATATACTGTTTTGATGCTCTCTTGTGTATATTCCGCATGTTATGATTTATGTCCTTCTCGGTCCCAAATGCTATATGTCTACTTAGAAAATGAAATGAAAGTATTTTTTGAACTTATTAATTTTATCTGAATGCTTTAACATGTAACAAGTTAATATTTATTTCACAACTAAAATATAGATATATGCGTCTTTAAATATTATAAATATGTTGGTTTTTTTAAATGAATGACTGCATTCCAGAACATGTTTTCTTTTTTCATCTTTTTTTAGATGTAAAAATCCCGTAATGAAAATGAAAATATCGTTTATTACTTATAAAATTGATGCCTGTGAAGCGCTTTTCTGGATTATCATCTTCATCGGGAACGCTAAAAACTAAAATTTGAAAGCCATTGGGTATTTGAATTGACAATGAGCTGTATGTATGACGAAACATTATTGACAAATCAATTTAACAGCCATTAAATGACTTGGTGTTTGATTATCCGAATGACGGAAGTGTTGTAGCACTTCGTTGTGATTAGTTCGCTTTTTACATCTGATAATTGGCCGGACTTACTTTATAAGTTTTAAATACAAACATAAACATCTACGAATCTTGTTTCTTCTATTTATTGTATATTTATTCAGTTCGCAAGAAGTTCCACTCCATGTAGAATAATAAATATCAAATTGTTATTACAATATAGTCTTTCATCTATAGATCCATCTGTAATAAATGTAATATGACAGACAAACAATTCTCTGTATATCATGGTAGATTGTTATCTTAATAATGTTAGGAAAACACAAAGAAATAAAATTACTCTGTCTTTGCCTTTATGTTGTTCATGATAAACAATGTATATATAAAAAAAGAAGATGTGGTTTGATTGTCAATGAGACAACTATCCACAAAAGACCAAAATGACCCAGACATTAACAACTATAGGTCACCGTACGGCCTTCAACAATGAGCAAAGCTCATACCGCATAGTCAGCTATAATAGGCCCCGATAAGACAATGTAAAACAATTCAAACGAGAAAACTAACGGCCTTATTTATGTGAAAAAATTAACGAAAAACAAATATGTTAAACATAAACAAACGACAACCACATGTACATGTATATATGTACTGCTCTAAATTATGCAAATCAAATATTTCAAAGATTCAGATTCAAATTTAGAACATTTTATATCGCACATACAAGCACATGCTGGGGCCTTTCATAGTTTACTATATGGTAAAGGTTTGTTTCATAGTTGAAGTTTGTACTGTATTGCTTACACTTCGTCATTTGAACCTTGATGGGTAGTTGTCTTTTTTACTATCATACCACATCTCCTTATTTTTATACACCAGGAAGGAGACGGGGAGAATCATGTTATTAAACTTAAGCATCCATTCGTGAATTTTACGGACGCTTTCACGAGTTGGTTGATCGCTATGGAATATCCGTTTCACAGATGATAGCGGATATGCTCATTATGTCATATGAAGAGTGTCATATGTAGAACAGGATCGGCTTATCTCTTCCGGAGCACTCTAATATCACCCCTAGTTTTTGGTGGGATTCATGTTTCTTAGTCTTTAGTTTTCTAAATTGCTTTCGAGTACTATAGGTTGTCTGTTTGTCATCCTTTTTTTTTAGCTATGGCGTTGTCAGTCTATTTTCGATTTATGAGTTTGAATGTCCCTCTGTTATCTTTTGTACCTCTTATATGGTCGAGGTTATGCAAAAGTTCGATATTGTCCCGAGTACGTAGTTTCATTAGACAGGATGAAAACAAATCCATCAATTATGTTATGGGTCCTTATGTATAGCAAAATTGCCTACCCCTATCCAACGTCTCACAATTTCCCAACTGTCTATCATTGGGTGTGTCTACAGGTTGTGATACTTATTCATAACGAATTTGTAACTTTGTTAAAAACATCTCCGAAAAGTTCAATTGATTTCAATTTCTATTTACAAAGCACCCATTATTTACATGTAATGCACCTATAACAGTCTCAGTTAAATTATCACTTCATACTGAAAGCTTCGTTTTTACAATGCTGGTAGTTAGGCTAAAATAGCCGAACTCCAAATAATTTGCATTCAGTACTTGCAATCGCTGAATGAACTTTAAGGCATGCATGACCTAGGTACAAAAAATCAATTATATTTTTTTTATATTTCAGAACCTTTTTCGTTCTCTTAGAAGATGTCAGAATCCAAACCAACTTCTTAATTATATTTAGTCTGCTCATAAATAATAAGGCAGTGGCCGGGCCTTGGTCTTTTATCTGATTCTACATGCACCATCTTTAATTACCGTAATAGCCAAACTCACCCGATTCCAATAACTTGACTTAATGTGTATCAACATTAATTCCCCCCTGATACTTCCATGGATCCGGAACAATTTATGTATTATAGCTCTATGATTTTGGAATAATTTAATCTTTACTTTTAAAAATAAAATTGAGATAAGAAATGGGAATTACGTGTATGTCAACTAGATAAAGAGCAGACAACAGCCGATGTCGTAAAAGTGTTATAGACAGAATTCCGATTTATACTTTTGTCATTTACTTTTCAATTTTTCAGAATCATTTTGTCAGATTTGTTTTATATCACGTTTATCTTTTGTCATAAATATTTCAAATAACTCACTATATATATCGGAAAATATTGACATAAAATCTTAATATGCATTTAATTTCACAAACTTTTCCTGTTTCCTGTTTCCGGAGATATTTTGATTTAGTTTAAGATTTAAAATAGTATTTGAAGGTCATGACATTTGTTAGTTTCCGTATACAATCATTTTTTTTATCTCTAATTTAGAGCATTATGTGACACTCTTTGATTTACTCTTTTTCGGATATTTTATTATTAAATCTTAGTTTTTGTATCGAAATATTAATTTCTGGTTATGAAATTTTGTCAATCTCATATTACAATCACCTGCTTCAAATAGATTTTTATTGCAATGATTTTTCAGTTGATTTTATTTTTTGTATTTAGACTTTTCCTGTATAAATTGATTGAGTCAAAAACATTTGTAACAGATATATGTCTCTCCTTTACACGAGGAGCTGGATATCATAACAGGTCTGCGAGGCTACTGCAATACTTCTTGGGGGGCTCTTGTTGCTTAGTCTTCAGTTATCTATGTTGTTTGTGGGGTGGTTTTTTTCGTTTTCTATCCTATACATGCAGAGCTTGTTTTCGACTTATGAGTAGGAATATCGTATTGGTATCTTTCGTCTCTCATTTATATGTGTGTAATTTTGAAAGCATATTGCAAGTGTTGAATTAAATGCCAAAACCTAGCCATGTTAACTATGCCAAACAACCAACTTATAAAATAAGAAAATGTTGTATGGTTGCAAATTAGACAATATTACACAAAAGACCAAATGACCAAAAAGTTGGGCGGGGGAAACAAAACATACAGCATAAAAAGATATAGAAAGATGTGGTGTGAGTGCCAATGAGAAACATCTCCATCCAAATAACAATTTATAAAAGTAAACCATTATAGGTCAATGTACGGCCTTCAACACGGAGCCTTGGCTCACACCGAACAACAAGCTATAAAAGACCCCAAAATTACTAGTGTAAAACTATTCAAACGAAAACCAACGGTCTAATCTATATAAAAAAACTTAACACGTATAAATTACATAAACAAATGACAACTATACTGTACATCAGAATCCTGACTTAGGACAGGTGTAAAAATTTGCGGCTGGATTTACGTTTTAATGGTACCAAACCTTATACCTTTTTCTGAAACAATAGTATAACATTACAACAAAGAAAAACACACGATAAAATATCAATTTGAAGGCTTAACTCATTCAAAAAACGTAAATTAACACACTATGAACGAATAAAATTTGATCTGCGATATCTAAATCCAGTATTGTTCAAAAGTAAACATATAGTTTGCTTTTTACAATTAATCTAAGCAAATTGCTATTATTAACAATCAGACTTTTGGAATGAATTCATATCGGAATGTGACCTTTTTTGATAATTTTTGATAAAGTTAAATTCCACAGCCATATTTTAGTAAAGGTGATTATGTTAAACAGGATAAGATCATCAAATTGTCAAAGAATATACCAGCAAACACATGTAGAATTCACAAAGACAACCCATTTAAGACAGCCATAGAAATGTAAGAAGATGTGGTATTAGTGCCAATAAGACACTTCATAATATGTAAAAGTGAACCATTATATGTCAAAGAACGGCCTTCAACACGGAGCCTTGGCTAGCACCCAACAGCAAGCTAGTGAGGCTCCCAAAAATTACTAGCGTAAAACCATTCAAACTGGCAAACCTTATATATTATAAAAATGAGAAACACTTATGAACCACATAAGCTAACGACAACCACGGAACAATAGGTTCCTCATTTAGGACAGGTGCAATTAAATGCAGCGGGTTTAATTATTTAAACAGAAGTTTACTTGTTTGGGCCATACACATGAACACTTGGTTGTTCTATCCTACAAAATCTCTCAACTCTCAATCTTTCCTCATTTGTTATATATATTTTTTTATATATTATACAATTATAGCCTTTGTATGAGGTCGATACGAGGTTTTATCATATATTTAGTACAAAATACAGCTATTTTGTATATCTAATAAAGGTTCTTCTTTCCAGTCTGTTTCACCTACCCTGTATCGCATACCCCGTATCGCATGGCTAAACCCGTATCGCATACCCCGTATCGCATGGTAAAACCCGTATCGCATGCCTTTTTTTTTTTTTTTTTTTTTTAAACTAAATTCATTTTTTTTGTTTTTTTGCTGAAGATTATTTTTTTGTAAAAAAAGGTCAATTTTTTTAATGACGTCATTGTTTGGTATGTAACGTCACGAACATCAAGTTTTCATATTGTATGTGACGTCACGAACATCAAGTTTTTACAACAAATTTTTTGGCACACTAAATGCAACTATAAAAAATACAAAACACTTAAGAAATAATTCATGGGGGCTTGAATATATCGTTATTTTACCACGGGTTGGCCCTTTATGACAAAGATTTTACCCTGAGCGATAGCGAGGGGTAAAATATCGGCATAAAGGGACAACCCGAGGTAAAATCTAGATATATTCAAGCCCCCATGATTTATTTCGATTCTAATAGGACAAATACGGCTACTTTTTTGGATCGAAGCGCCATAGGTGGAGGCCATTATTTGCCGTTCCCATAAATTCACGCACTTTTAGATTGGCGTAAAAGAACGGAGCAAACAGAATAAGTGACATGCTCAAACTATTCACAAAACTTATAAAGATAGATTTCGATAAATTTTAATGATAACTTACTTATATGCCTTCTATGTATATAAAAAAAAATGGGCTTATACCACATTTTTGCATCGTTTGTTTACGTTTCCTTGTTGTGATGATTTTCGGTATCAAAAGCGTGTATTTTCCCGTAAAATGCTTAAATTATAACGTCATCATTCTATGACGTCGGGTACTTCATTCATTAAAAAAACATATGACGTGGGAGTACGATCGGAACAGCCAATGCAATATATTCATATTTTACCACGGGTATGTACTCAAAGCGTTTGAAGGACGTCATGTTAGAATCAAAATTATACAATAATAAATCAAAATATATTCAAAACAACAGATTGTAAGGTAACCTAGGTGCTTCGTATAAATAATTGAGCAGTTATTTTAAAGCTTTGAAACAAGACAAAAGGAGAATTGAAGGTAACCCAGTGCTATGGATCAGAAAACAGTTCATATAAAATAAAACTCTTCTGTTGGTTGAAATATATGATAAAGCGTATAATACATAGCAAAATTCGTATCACATGCCGTATCACCCTCGACCAATATCATCCCTCGGACCTAAAGGCCCTCGGACTGATATTGATGTCTCGGGATGATACGACATATGATACGGATTTTGCCATGTATTATTCTCTATATATCGACCTAAGAGAAGCATATTGACAGAGGTCGATATAACATCGTATTGACTTTGAACAACCAAAGGCTACAATTGTTATATTATTAATCAACAACTATTGCATGAACAATGTAAATTTGGGGATTTCTAGAATGTATTTTTAGTAACATGCTGTATGCCCTGTGCAATATGCTGTTTTTGACCTACGAAAAACTAAACACAACAGTATTGGCGTGCAAACTGACGTGTATATACATTTTTTAACTTTAAGATTGAAACTCAATATGGCTTATTTTTCTTTTTTTATATTTCTTACTGGATAATATATTCTAATGATAAATACACATATAAAAGTAATAACACCTAAAGAAATAGTTGACAATATAAACAGTGAAGGCAAAGATTGATGTCCATATGAAGAGTTCCCTTTTGATATTTCAAAGCGCACTGCGCGTATCTGTAATATCTGTGTTAATGTAGCAAATATGTGGAAAATTTGGTGGCTTTGTCCAACAATATCAAATTTGCCTGGAAAAAACACTTCTGGCAAGTGGCAACCGTACGACGCACCTTCAAGAAAAAATGATAAATATATCCAATTATAATTAGTAATGGGTGCTAAATATTGCTGGTTTCCATTCAGTAAAAGCCAATATTTTCTTGCTACTGTTGCAGACAAAAGAATTCCATGCAACGTAAAAAATAAAGCTAATAGACCTTTCCTTCTCCATTGTTGCTCTTTATGCCCAAAAGTCAGTTTTATAATACACAAAAGAACAAAGCCACACAAAGAGAATATCCAATGGGAAATTAAGTAAACATTTACGATCATGCTGTAGGTGTATTCATCTGAAAAGTAGTAAATGGCTATCAAACCGGAAGCATATCCATACATATACGCGCCTGCGTAATCAAGCAGAAATAAGCTAAAATGGACATCAATGTTTTTGCTATGAAATATATGTGCTATTACACTAATTGTCGTCGAATATATGCAACAAACACTAAATATCAATAGAGTCCATGATTGTTGGTCACGATAATAGTTGCATTTTTCGGCATACTGGTAAATCATACTTAAATGTATGAAAATGGCTATCAAATGTGTCCATATATTGAATGTTTCGTTGTGAATTTTAAACATGCTTCTCGCATAATAACTCCACGTCTGATTTATCTGACGGTAACCAATTATGATTCCCGGATCCTGCATCAAAGCTGGTATTTTAGAGGATCTGATTGTGTTGGCTGGATTCCAAAGCATACTGACCATTTCTCAACTGAAGCCGGCAAATCTTGAATATAAAACATGTATAGATATATCAGTGTGCTGTCATTTTGAAAAATTAGCATAATTCTTGCAGGTAAATATTGCCTTCTGCAAAGTTTTTTTTATATATCAATGGATGATTTCAGAAAATTATGTTTTATACCATGTAAAAACGGAAGCACTGAGATACATGTATTCATTTGATGATTGTATATGAAAAAGAAGATCTGGTATGATTATCAATGAACCCACGGAAGACCAAATGACACAGAAATTAACAGCTATAAGCCACTGTATGGCTTTCAACAATGAGCAAGCCCATACCGCATAGTCAGCTATAAAAGTCGCCGAAATCACAATCGTTAAACAATTAAGACGAAAAAACTAACAGCCTTATTAATGTACAAAAAAATGAGCGAAAAACCAATTATGTTTTATACCATGTAAAAACCGAAGCACTGAAATACATGTATTCATTTGATGATTGTATATGAAAAAGAAGATCTGGTATGATTATCAATGAACCCACGGGAGACCAAATGATACAGAAATTTCAGCTATAAGCCACCGTATGGCTTTCAACAATGAGCAAGCCCATACCGCATTGTCAGCTATAAAAGTCGCCGAAATCACAATCGTAAAACAAATAAGACGAAAAACTAACAGCCGTATTAATGTACAAAAAAATGAGCGAAAAACCAATATGTAACACAGCAACAAACGACAACAACTGAATTACAGGATCCTGAATGGGACGGGGACAGGCACATACATATACATACAGTATGCGGGTATCGACAACGCCCCTCCCCCTAACATTGGACAGTAGTGTGACAGTACAACATATAAATTAAAAGAACGGAAATTAAAAATCAGTTGAAAGAGGCTTAACTCATCAGATGGATGCAAAACGAAATACATTCTATAAAAAAAAATGTGTGGACGTGAACGGGTAATGGTATATTTCAACATCAAAGAGACACGAGGCATAGATCTATGAGTACTCGCAGTTACTTAAAGCTAGTTCAACGCTAATAATAACTAATACAAAAAAGTCTGCATCTAAGAATAAATTATCAATCATTAATTACACAATTGTTTTAAGATAAATTCAATATATTATATGCTCTTTTCATACGGTGTAGAAACACAACATTGTGACACCACCAATCAGGTGAAACTGTCAATACTCTAGCTTCAAAACGGTATTGGAACTCTGACAAGTTGATCTTGTAACTGGCTAGTGTATATATACTGTTTGATGTTTGACAGGAAGTTTTTCAATCAAATTTTAAAGATTTTGTTTTATTGTAAACTTTTATACTTGTACGTTTTAGTGCGCTGTCTTCGATTTTAGGTTTATCAGATTGCGAAAAGCTAGTCTATATATTTTTTGTAATAATATGGTAACGTACTTGTACTTACCAGTATCTTAGTGCATCTGTTTGTAAGTCTCTTTCGACTTACAATATATATATAACCGGTACAAATATTATTTCAGCATATTTAATGAACCCGGACGCTAATGTATGTCATTTTCAACGGATCGACAATCAATAAAGCAATAAAAATAACCTGTTTGCATTATTGACAACCTTTTAAAAATAGGATTTACCTGGCCACACAATATATCAACAAAATATACTATTTCAAACACATTTTGATGTATACACAAACATTGTGAATTTTATCATACACAACGTCTTTAAAATTCACAGGTATACACACTAGCAGCGAGGAGTAAACTGTTGGATTCCCTAGAAAGCTCTTGAATTTTTCAATAATTTGTAATTGCCATATCCTAAATGATGCATATGTAAATATCCAGAGTTAGAACATAATATTCATATTTTTCGGTAAAATAGCTTAATCTTATATTAATGATCTTTGGATTGGCGTAAGGGACCAGCACAAGAAAGTAAATAGAATTCGTCAAAACAAATTGATAGAAAAAGGAACAAATAAAGCGTTTTCAATCTTAATAATATACTAAATGTTTATGAAAATTATGACTGTAATATGTCATACGGACGCGGAAATCAGTATCATATGATTCTTTCAATCGGTACGACTGCAGCAGTATGACTGTCTTCCTGTGAACTATACGGAAAGTAATTATTGATCCTTAATGAGAATTTTTGTAAATTTTCAGTTTATATAAATTTTCAAATCAACTGTGCTTAATGTAAATTTGTTTGCAGCAGACTTAAGACGACTTCTGTTGTTTGGTTCAGGTGCCACGGTAAGAACACACGTAATGCGCACAAAAATTGATTTATAAATAAAAACAATATAAAGCTCCTCAAAGTTAAATGGTCTTCCCATAAGCAATTAATGTGTTATATATCTTGTAGCTAAAATTATATTGAAGTTTCGTGTCCCAATTACCATGATTACATAGTTATTGTGTTTAGACTGTTTACATCTTAATAAATACTGTTTTCTGTGAATTATCTATTATAATACTAAAATGACGAGGTTCAATTTGTCAGCCGTCATGGGGTAAAAACGACAAATCAAAGAATTCAACTTTATATATAGCTATATAATATAGGACAATGGTGTAGATTAAAAATTACACCACTCAAGATCCTTTTTTTATTGGTGTCATACCACCTATTACTCCCTCAAATTTAGAACGTGAAAGTAGGCCTACTCGGACAAAAAAATATTACATTTGATGTCATTGTTCACCTAAACTAACCAGCAAATTTGCAGAAATGAAACTTTTGTTGAAAGAGAAATATATCAAGACCATTTTGAGCCAAATTTTACCTGTCTATGAGTTTGCATTTAAAATTGAGGATTAATTCGCTCCATGGTATACTTATTAAAGATTTCCAGAAAACCAGGGGTTATTTTTAGTGGTACCTCCTTTCGGGAGCTCTCTTCTTTCTTATATGATTTTGAATGCATGTTGAAAATTGGCATGCAGAAAGGTGACACCTGTACAATTCAGGATATACCTAGTTTCTATGAAGTTAAACTTAAGGTAAAATATTTGGAAAGCTGTTAAAATTGCAAAATTTGGTTGAACAGATAGGGACTTTGAATTGGTGGTATGACACCTTATTTAATTAAAAAGTTCCGGGTCGAATCCGATTCCGATACCAATTTTAGTATATTTGCCTGTTACCTATTACCTTATCTGTACGTTTCGCATCTGACAGACGCACCACCAAACGGTGTATTTATGATTTTGCTATATACACGGGTCATAATCACAGGGTTGACACTACTAAATTCAATTATTGTCAAATTGTTCCCTATTGTAGTATTTAAATCAGCAAGACTTTCTAAGATAACAATACTAATACTAAAAATATGGACGTAAAAAAAGCGTATTTATATTTATATAGGTACAGTTTTCAATTTATTAGCTGGCAATGCCATGACGTAAAACATAAAACAGCGAATAAATGAATTCAACCTTATTTATAACTCATATAAGACAATGCTGTTGATTGAAATATTCCATTCCAGGACCTTATGTTTTCCAAATAATTAATATTATCAATAATTGATAAGTTCCAAGTCGACGGGTTCAAACAGAAAGATTTTGAAAGCAGAGAAAACTGTGTATCTTATAATCGGCATGACTTTATCCGATGACGATACCAAAACTAGAATAAGGCTTACGCATAGTTATATTTTCCTTTATTCGGTCACGGACACGCGATATCACGGGTATGTTCTAGTTCTTTTTAATTTTACCATCTATATTGTATACATTATAAAATTTATATCTTCTGGTCTATAAATTATTCTATATTCTAAAACAATCATACTTGCAGACAACCGTCAACATAGTCGGCTATCACCAAAACATATTTTCCGATCCCAACAAGAAAGGGAGGAGGTTATTCAATGTTTCGTGTCTTCTGCAAATAACATTAAAAAAACGGGGTTTGAGTTCCTCAGTCTTTAATTTTCTAAATTGTGTGTGTGTGAGTTTGGTTTTTTTTTATTTTGCCATGGCATTTTCAGTTTATTTATTTGAATATTCCTTTCGCCTCTCGTAAAACGAAAAGATAAGAATAACATTTGTATTCCTATTCGAAGGACAGTATAATTTTAAATTAAAGCAAACAAAATAGAATAAATGTATTTAGTAATATAAATAACTTTTATTAATAAATATCGAAGCAGACAATGCTTCTATAAGCACTATGACGGGAGTTAAGCTGATATTAGATTTAAAAGCATATATTAGTATTGAGGGGGGAAAGGAAAAATAAAAGTAACATCTACAATGTAGTAAAATGAAATAAAAACATAACATTAAACAATTGTCTAGCCCAAAAGATTAACCTGTTAGTAGCCTTTTTTGTGTCGGCGGCAAGTAAGACAGCAGTGCGGTATCTTAAATTCTGCTGCATCCAGGGGATGATACATAAAAAAAACTGGCATGCTAAACATATATGCTGTCTTTATCCTACATGTATTAATAATATAGGATGTAGTAGTATAGACGGTAACTTGTATGCAGTTGATTAGGACACTATACATTGTGCAAATCTTCTATAGGAACTTTGATGACCTTTTTTCATATCATCATCATCATCATCCGCTTGTGTTACAATATATTTTTTTCATTAAATAATAACGTTTTTCCCCTGTCTGTTAATGTTCGAAAGTATTTGAAAGATTGTGCACTTGACAAAGGATGCATAAATACATTTGACCTAATATACAGATTTGTAAGTTCATGTTTTGAAGAAGCTCTTTTTCGTCTGTTTTTAAACTAGTAAGATCGAAACCTTCACAGAGAAGAGGAATTCTAATATGACGTCCTTTCATGTATAACGCTTTGTTAATAAAGCCGTGTTCTAATGAGCACAAAAATATGCTTGACACATGCGCAAGGACTTACTGTTTATATTAACGTTATTTGCATCGGTATCCTTTAAAATATATACATTTATAGGCAGCTAACATAAACTTTTAATATATATTTACGAAACAACATATATTTATCCTGCTAGTAGTTTTTAAACTTATCAAATATGAAATGCAATGCACAGATTCCTCGAGGAGGAAACGGGAACAGCCAAACATTTTTATGGTAATTTTCTTCCGCTTCGACCTATAAAAATACTACATTTGTCCTATTAAAATCGAAATAATTCTAACGCTCAGTGTAAAATATCGACAAATATAATGCCTACCCATGTTAAAATGAGCATAGAGCATGACATGAAGGAATTATTTCTTAAATTTCCTCCAGTTCAGTCTTCTAATAAAGAAATTGTAGCAGTCTACATCACGCTCTTCGCCCATAAGGAGGTACATGTAACATCTAGACTCTACTGACCAGTGCTCGATAATTTAACATTGGTTTTTACTGTTTACCGACATAATCTTGCAAACTGATTCATGACCTTTTGTTTGATGATAGTTGACCTTATTTGAAATAAAAGGACCTGATTGGTTGTTTAATTCCTATCATGATGTCACCTTGGGGCATGCTTGATTCACATACTCAAATTATGCCAAATTTGAATACAAATTGATCAGTTCTCGATAATGCATTAAAAACCTCAGAATAAAAATGAAATAAAAACTATGATGTCCATTTGATAAAATGAACATTTTTCTGATAATTGACATTTAAAATTTCACTGAAATGGTAGTATATTCATAGAAATTCAGATATTCTAAAATTTATCAAAATGTTTATTGTTTGGAAAACAAAAACTCCATGTTCATAGGTCATTATTTCTTAGATTGTACACACGCATTACAGTACCATGGCTCATCAAAAATCTAAAATTCAACTGTATTTTCAAATCAGTCTAATCTATATCAAAAACGAGAAACGAGAAACGCTTATGAACCACATCAACATACGAAAACTACTGAACATCAGTATACTAACTTTGGACAGGTCCACACAATTGAAGCGGCATTAAACGTTTTAATAATACCAAACGTTCTCCCTTATCCGAACCAATAGTGTAACATCAAAACTTAGAAGGACACACTGTAAAATATCAATTGAAAGGACTTAACTCAATAAAAGAACACAGTAACACTAAGGAACATACATACAGCTGAAGACCGCCTCCGGGTGCGGGAATTTCTCGCTACATTGAAGACCCATGGGTGGCCTTCGGCTGTTGTCTGCTCTATAGTCGGATCGTTGTCGCTTTTACATATTCCCCATTTCATTTCACAATTTTATGTACACTGAACAAATAAATTTGATCTATGATAACATGTAAATACAAAGTTATAAAAGTACGGGATGAATAATTGAAAGTAAAAGTATTATAATCTACTACAAATGTATTAAAAAGTAGTACACCGCTGTTCGAAATTAATAAACCGATTGAGAAAAAAAACCGGGTTATAAACAAACTAAAACTGAGGGAAACACATCAAACAATAGAGGAGAACTATGACACAACAGAAGCACAATATTAAAACATAACACAAACAGAAACGAACTATAATATAACAATGGCCGTTTTCCAGACTTGGTACAGAACATAAAAGAAAAAAATATACCCCTGCGAAATGCTAAACAATTAAATAAAAACATCAACTTTGAAAAAAATTACGTCATATTTATATAAACAGGTTATTGAAAATAAATTTGTTTTTCAGCATATTTCCTCCTCTGTCTGTATAATCATCTGTTTAGTAATACGTTGTTTAATTTAAATATTTTGTTAGTTCGAAATTGGTTCTATTAAGACTTCTGAATATTGAACACTGTATATCACTACTTCCCAAGTGAATTTAATAAATCATCCGGAAGATATATTCCACTAGGTTTTTCCACAGAAAAATTGTTGATAGTGAACGAAAAGGTAAAACATGCTACACAGAAGAACAAGTGACCAGTATGCTGGAGTTTCTTATTGACAACATACTGTAGTTGTTGAATTTGGAGGTTAATTTTTTTAACAAAATGTTGGCATTCCTAGGGAGCGAACTGTCTGCATCATCTACTTGTCAATTTGTTCTTATTTTCAAGTCAGTCAGACACTTGACAAAAACAAGAAGACAAAAGAAGCTAATCATTTAATTGCACAATCAGATATACTGATGAAGTTCTTTTCATTAAGCATCTTAACATTTCTGATTCGGTTCTATTTACATCTTATATTTCCCTCGGAACTAGAAATCCAATAAATAACAGCCGCCTAAATTTTAGACATATACCTCGAATTTGAAATGACCGGTCATCTCACAACTATGATATATGACAGAGTAGACGATTGTAACTTTTTTTTCTCCTTAGTAGCAATAAACCAACTTAACCGTCATATGGGACATACATTTACCCAATTATTCGGTATTCAAGAGCTTGCAGCTGCTACACAGACTTTGTAATGTCACCAGTGTTTGTGCAAAAAGTTGATAAACCAGATTTATTTCTAAGCACGTCTCGTTCTTTTTGATAGGAAGATACCAAGACCTTGATGATAAATATTACGTATCAACTTTACAAATAATACATTATGGTCGTGCAGTATAGGTTCTTGGTACTAGCGTTGTTTATCGTTTTAGTTATGTTTATGGTTCTTTGTAGATAATTAACATTTTACTGTTTAGTCTATGTTAGATATATCCTTTTGGCGTGGTTTGGTACTTGTATATCCCGACACTATCTTTTGTGATATGGTAACTTTTTGTATTCTTGTCTTTCATTTTTGCATATGTACGTTATCTATTTGTCATTATCTTTTATGTTTGTTGACATATTTGTGTTTTATATACCAGTAGTGATTAAGATTATAACACAATGTTCACTGCTGTACCTTTTTTTCATGTTTTTTTTTCATTTTTTTTACCCTATTATGTCTGTTTTCTTTGTTCACACATTCTTGTCAATATACATGATATAATGGAATTGTATGCGACTGTTATGCAAGTGAAAGGTTTAGCTAGCTACAAAACTAGGTTTTATCTATCATTTTATACATATGAAAATGTTTGTACCAAGACAAACCTCTGATGTGATCGATTTTCTGATTTTGACATTTGTTTAAGGACTTCGATTTAATTTCTTTTTTATGTTTTGTAGTTTTGTTATTAATTTTTTTTTTTATATGAGAAATGTGGTGGACTAAATTCTGTTTTATACTAAAAACTTTCGAAAAGAATAACTTATTTTTGTGATAAAGAAGTGTCTGTGTATATAATGAATATATTTTTTAAAGATAATACGTTCCTAGCAAAGACAATTCCAACTTTATAGACATTTCTAACGTACTCTTCTATTGGGTAAAAGTCTTTACTTCTTAAAAAGACCCATACGACATTTTCATTAAATGCATACGACGATGGGAATTCTTGTCATTTCTGAAAGTGTTGCATAAAACTCTTTTTTGTTTTGTTTCAGATACCCTTTGTGTCTCGTTTGCAGCCAGTCGCGTGTGCCAGCAGTAGAACTAACGGTATTGTTAATGAAGAACACCTATAATTTGCTTTTTTTCATCAATCTTAGCAAGGTGTTGTTATCAGCAAGGATGCTTTTGAAGTAGTCTTAATTAATCAAATTGTGAACTTTTTTTTATAATTATATTATTTCAAGGCCATAGTTCAGTAAAAGTTAATATTTTTCTTTAACAGATATCAAATCAACAAATGTCATATAGAATCAAAGAATAAAAACAAACCTCTGACATTTTTGATTTGAGACAGTAAAAATTAATTCTCCGATTTAGAGACTGACTGAGAAAACAGCTCAATTGTGTTTATTTTTCTTTTTTTGAAGTTTGTACTGGAAAATATTTTCTAATGATAAATACACATATAAAAGTGATAATTCCCAAAGACATTGTTGATAATATAAAGAATGATGGCAAGGACGGATGTCCATATGGAGCGTTCCCTTTTGAAATTTCAAAGCGCACTGCGCGTATCTGTAATATCTGAGTCAGTGTTGCAAATATATGAAATATTTGGTGGCTTTGTCCAATAATGTCAAACATGCCCGGAAAAAACACTTCTGGCGAGTGGCAACTGTACGATAATCCGCCAAGTATAAAATATAAATAAATCCAATTATAGTTAGTAATGGAAGCTAAATATTCGGTGTTGCCATTAAGTGAAATCCAATACTTTCTTGCTACTGTTGCAGACATAAGAATTGCGTGCAATGAAAAAAACAAGCTAAGTAAGCCTTTCCTGGTCCTCTGGTGGTCTTTATGTCCAAAGCTTGTTTTCATAATACACATGAGAATAACGCCACCAAAAGAGAATATCAAATGGGCGACCAAGTACTCATTAACGATCATGTCATAAGTGTATGGATCTGAAAAGTAGTAGATGGCTATCAAACCGGAAGCATATGCGTACAGATACGCGCCTGTGTAATCAAACAGAAATAAGCTGTAATGTGCATCAATATTTTTGCTATGAAAAATATGTGCTATTACACTTATTGTTGTGGAATATATACAACAAACACTAAAAATTAATAATGTCCATGAGTGTTTGTCACGATAAAAGTCGCATTGGTCGGCATACTGGTAAATCATACTTAAATGTATGACTATGGCTATCAAATGCGTCCATATATTAAAGGTTTCGTTGTGAAATTGGCAGATGCTTCTCGCATAATAACTCCACGGCTGATTTATCTGACGGTAACCGAAAACGATTCCCCGATTCTGCAGTAGAGCAGGCATTTTAGATGCAATGAGTGTGTTGGGTGGATTCCAAACCATTTTGATCATTTCTCAACCAAACGCAAACCTATAAGATAAAACGATAAAACATATTGATATAGTATTCCACTATCATATATGAATACATTGAGCAATAAAAAAACCACGAGTACAGAACATTAAAATAACACTCTATTAATTCCCTGTGTTTGAACGGATTGTTGGATTAACCCTCGCAGGCACACTATGTCCTAAACACTTGCAGTCAACAAAAAACTAATTAATAGGATTAATCCTCCTTTCACTCTTTATGCAAGGAATGAATGTATAGTTTTTCTGTCTATGAATAAATAACATAAAAATGTGGTGCACACTGAATAACTCGCGTAGCGGGTTATTTTAAAGCGTGCACCACATTTTTTATGTTATATCGAATAGACAGAAAAAATATTACATTCATTTCATAGAATTTAATTCTAAATTCCATTTTAAATCGGAATAAACCGTGAAAAACGTTAATGATGGTCATTGTCACATGACCAAATTATGTCTATGAGCTTATAAACAAAACAACTTCAGCAAATCAGAAGACGCTTTACATCCAAAATTAAATTAATAAGAAAATAACAACAACAGAAACTACCTAGCCTATATTTCCCCCATGAATGATCTTTTATCACTTAGTAAAAATTTGTTTACGACATAACATAAATAGATTAGTTCTACAGAGATGTCTTGTTATCTACATCTTTTGGTATGTTTTATGTGGTGCCATGGCCAAATTTACATCAATTAGCATAGTAATTAACAGACGTTTGATAACCGTTATGTAATCATTGTTTAATAGTTGTACACGTATTGTTTTTAAAATCTTAATACGTTAATCGCTTATTTAGTTTTAATACACTTAACTTGATATAAGGAAAAACCAGTACCGAGTCAGGAATATCACTGTTGATTACCATTCGTTTCATGTGTTTGAGACTTTACAAGGGAAGATTTGAATTTTTCGTAGGTTTACTTTTTATCGGTCCATTATTTTCTTTTCCTGCAGTAAGAGAAATGATGCAATTTTATTTAATTTTTTATTGGGGGGGGGGGGTCTTATGCTAGACACGTGCAACTGCATCTGCCTTTGAAACAATCCCCATACGTCAAAATATAAGGAAGTTATTCTTGATAAGGTTATCGAGATATGGATGCTAAGTCAAATCTGAACTTAGGGAAGTTGTGATAATATTTAGAAACCGGCACTATTAAAAACAATGTTAACAATGCTCAAGTGTAAACTTAATCCTTTTTTTTTGTTAGTTGATGCAAGCATACGATTTCTTTTTTAAAAACTGAAAAAAAATATATTTAAAAGAATAAATATATTTTTTCTGAATACTTTAGTTATGAGCTATAAGCACCAAATAGTTCGTGTATTATCACATGTGTTATGAGTAGGTTTAAAACAACACTTTGAAGCATTTTTATATTATCTGTATGGGTATGTGTGTGGTGAAAGATGCATCATGTTATAAAAGGGTTTATTTGTCCTATTCCTGTCTTGTAAAACATAGGTTGCCGTTTGTAATAAATCCATGTTGGAAGTTTCATTAATCTATGCCAAGATTTATTAGAGTCTAAATAAAGTCAACAATAGTATACCACTGTTTTATATTCATAAATTGATAAAGCATGTTCTGTATCAATCTGGCACAGTCGAAGAATAGGATAAAAGAGGGACGAAAGATACCAAAGGGACAGTCAAACTCATAAATCTAAAACAAACTGACATCGCCATGGCTAAAAATGAAAAGACAAACAGATAAACAATAGTACATATTACACAACATAGAAAACTAAAGAATAAACAACACGAACCCCACCAAAAACTAGGGGTGATCTCAGGTGCTCCGGGAGGGTAAGCAGATCCTGCTCCACATGTGGCACCCGTCGTGTTGCTTATGTGATAACAAATCCGGTAAATAGTCTTATTTGGTAGGTAACAGTTCACAACGATTGTAACAAGAGTCAAGCACAATGTTATAAGTATGTATAATATATGATGCTGAATCTGCATACTCAACTCATGTCATGTTGTTATCCTTGAGTTTCTGTTTAGATCACTAGCCTTTGGTTATTTCAAAGCCCGTTCGGTTGTGGTGATGATGCTTTCACTCTGTGAAGAGTTTGATAATTCTTAACTGAAAAGCTTTATGCTGTTTCTCATAAGTCGAAGATGTTTGGGTGTGGATAATATACATGTGTCTTTAGATGATGATATTATATCTCAAACTCTAAAGTGGTCTGCTTGTTTCTATTTCATCTAATGCTCTTAACCAAACATCATCCACATGCTATAGTGTTACAATAATGTCATGTTGTTATCCTGGAATCACCAAGCCTGTTTTTCTTTTCAATATTCTTTCGTTTGTGTTCATTACGTTTACACACTTGCTTAGTATTGAATTGATCTAAACACCAAGGTGCTTGCAGTTTCTGCAGAAGTATGATGTCATCCTTCTAACGCCAAACATCATCTACATGCTTCAGAGGGACCAATATTGTACGTTGAACCGATAAATTGATTTCATTCTTGTTCTTGTAGTGGGTAATGCGTACACAGATGGGTAGATGGCTCCGTCGCAAAAGAATGTAATGTACAACCTCACCTTTGTATTATGTATAAATGTTGATAAATGTGTGACCGATATATTATTGGTAACAAAACGGAATATCTAACTGTGAATTGCCTTACTTGCACATGTTCTTGTGTAAGATGGATTTCCAAAGTAAATAAGGGACACCAAATGTTATCACAAAATTCAATAATGGTCTACTATTTAGATAACAGTTTTAATTTGAACTATGTTTGTTATATGTTTAATTTAATTTGATTTTTTTCTGTATTAAGCTTTTTCTCCGTCATTGTTTGAAATGTTCAGGGTTTTTTTCCTTTTATATAAATTCGAAGTAAATTTCTATATTTTTTTTTTTATCTTCTTTTTTCTATTACAGTTTTTGCAATGCATCTCAGGTTTTTTTCCTTATTACATGTGTATCATAATTCTTCATAAATAAATGAAAAGTGTGTTTTTGATTTTACTAATTTACCTGTATATCAATAGACCACTTTCGATTTCATCCGTCACCGGAGAAAAATCGTCAATTATACGCGCCTTTATGACGTCATTTACAAGATAGAGGGGGTCGCCTGTATTCCTGCACTATTTACGTTCATCAAGCGTCTTAGTGATCGTCACTCTGCAGGATAAACTAGAAATAACGGTTGTTCTGTAGGTACTTAATGACAATTTCCTAATGACAGCAATGCTGATTGTCAATTTTGAGAATTCAATTTGCCGAATAATTCGTACAATATAGAATAATAGTTTTCCGACCACTCATTCAACATTAGAATGGAAGTGAGGACGCCCTTAAACGCACAAAAGACGTTCACTAAAACCAGATTTTTTGACGGAAATGCATCGAACTCGAAAGTTGTCTATTAAAGTACATTGCAGAAACAACAAATCACCTTATAACAAATATTATATTTAAATAACGTGTTTATAAAACTTGACATTATGCATTTAATCATTGTTTTGTGAATATATAAATACTATTTATAAATATTAAGTATTTGAATAAAGACGAAGAACATTAAAAGTGTGAGGGGTATAAGTCGTGCATTTGCCACGAATAGGGAAGAATTCAAGTCTTTTTAAGTTTCAATTATAAAATCGTGCATCTGCCACGAACCGTTCTAAGGAATGCTTTTTTCTTAAAGCCACACTATGGCAAATAATCTAATATTGTGCATATTGTTTGTGTTGATGAAATTTCTAAATTTGAGTCCCTTAGGACATGTTTACGTATGCCTTTAATCCGTCAAGTCCCGACACACACACACACGACTCAAACCCTGTTAGATTATTTCATTGAATCCTATATTAAGCATTTGAACTTTTTTCATACAGAATCAAGAGTGACTTTCACTATATTATTGTGAAAAAAATAACTATAAAATTTATTTCTACTGAATATGACTGTTATTGTTTTAAATTTTAAGGACATGGTTTACCAAATCTAGTAATCTTTTTTGAAAATGGGAATATGTGTGATAAAAAATAAAATCAAATTAACAGAAGTTAAAACGAAAATGGCTGGACTTTACAAATTATTGTATATTATCGGTTTTTAAGATGAAATTTCCATAAAATAATCTTTCCGTATTGGCTTAATCTCCTATATCACCACAATGCCATCACTTTGGCTTAGATACTTTGTTGGACATATAGAAGAAGTGGAAGACAGGTAAGTTGTCCCTGTAGGTGTATGGATACTCTTAAGATTTTGACTAGTATCTTTTGGAAATAATAACCGACACAATGTGCGTAATTGAACACCTACAAACGCCTGTGTATACATTTAACGTGTAATATGTGTACATTATATTTGTGTACAGGAACAGTTACATCCTATACCACCCATTAATGTAAACTTACAAATGTACTTACATGTACCAGTATCGTAAAAGTATCTGTTTAACTGTTAGAGGTGTCGTCTGTCAACTTATTATGTAAAACCATTAAAAATGTCATTGTTACAAAAACAATTCAAGTTTAAATTCCGTTACATGAACCCGGACGCGAATTATACAATTTTTCAACAGATCGTCAATCCACACTGTATGTAAGGTTAACTTCTTAACTGTGGTTAACCTGAATACTTCATTTAGAAGATTTTATAGAATGATATACCTGGCTACATATTATAATATATATAACCGGTAATATTTGAAACACACTTTACTATACACATTAGTAATGTTGTGATAGCTAACATCATTTGATTTAAATGTCACTGGTGTAATGCACCTCAAGCGAGAAAATATGTATACGTACAAGCAAAGATATGGTTCAATCTTGCATAAATTATCAAGAAATTTGTTCGTAAATATATTGATGAACTATTAGTTTGTTATAAAAATATATATATATATATATTTTTTTCACATATGTACCAAGTTTACAGCATTTACAATTCATATGAAATAATGTTCATCAATGTTGAAAAATATTTAACCACTTCGAATAGATATAAAATTGTAAATACAGAACATTTCTTCATTATACAATTTTGTTATCGTTTATTAAACATACTTAAACCTTGACTTATAAAATCTATGGTTTTGGATTTTTTCTATTATCAACAGGAGCCATATTATTTAATCAAGTATAAAGATAACGAATCAAATTTTCAAAAAAAAAAGATGATTCCGATTTTGTTATATGATAGTCAATTGAAACATAGAATAAATATATGTAATATATGGATGAAGTATATCTAATTATACAACAAGGTCTAAGGATAAAGCCAGAAGAGCGATTCCGTTAACATAATTATATGGATTTCCGATGTGCATGGAACAAATTATCCATAAGATCATGAACATTGCATGCGTTAAGAGTTAATGGGATTAATTTATGTACTTAGAATGAATATTTTTATTGGTCTGAAAACAAATGATAAACTATTCAGTGCAGCGATATTATTATCTCACCTACATTTTGCTTATACATGTGAAATGATTGGCATTTGTTGGGTTGTTTTTTATAATCAGTTTATTAAAAATGCAGAACATTGGCGTATATATATTTCAAAATTAAGAAATATTTCAAGATTGAATAAAGAATAGAAATGGTGAATATATCTTGGAAACAACAATCTAACAAAGAGCATAACACATCACAATGCTACTAATCAAAACAGATAAACGCCAAAAAATATTGATTATTCCGAAAAAGAAAAACTAACATTAATTTTCACAGTCTCACTCATACAGCTCACGAACGTCAGTCGGCATAACAATCCCCATCTACAATGGGTTTTGGAGTGACTGTTGACGCGGGAATTTACGCAATAAACAAACGTTTACTGTACAGCGTGTTGGATTGGTTTCTGTCATCTGAAGTGGTAAGTCGACCCATCTAAAGTAAACCCTCATTGACGATAGAGGGCAAAGGAAAGCTGACCTATCACGTATGTTCAGCTGTTATAAATGAGACGTCACCTGAAGTAATGATACACGAAAACCATATTATAATATAATGTAATGCACGCCGTCATTTGATTTTCAAAACTTAAACCTATATTTATTTATTAGAAGTATTATAACATAAAGAAACCGTTTGAACAGCGAAGTCGATATGGTAATAAATTTAGTTACAAACTTAAAGATTTCGGGAATTATAAAAAAAAGATCGCAAATAGTACGTGATCGTAAAGTATAACTTTCGGTTTTGAATTCCTGTCTAACCACGAGGGGAAGACCTGGCGGAATTTTCCCTGTTTATTTCTTTCCTAGTTTTATCTGTTCAGTTGTCCTTATCAGTATAATGTTATTAATTTGCTGCAGGATACAAGTATCAGCGTAATTGAAGTAGAACATGTAAAATATCAAGTATGATTGTAAAGTCTGTTAATGATGTTCACATTCGTCAGTATGTCCTGATAAGGCTACTGTTCGAATTTAAATTAATGTCCATACCTCCTTGTTTATATAAACGGTTATTGAGTTAATGCAGAAAACATGTATCAGCGGGATTGAAGTAGAACATGTACGAATGTTAAGTATGACTGTATTACAATATGTAAAGTATTTTAATTATGTTCACATTCTTCATGGTACTATTCGAATCCAAAGTGTGGTTCATTCTTTCTTGTTTACATAAAAGATTATTAATTTGATGCAGGATACATATGTCAGTGGGATTGAAGGAATACATGTACTAATGTCACATATGATGTATAACAAAACGTTAATTTGGTTATTTTAACAAATAATTTGAGAATGAAAAAGGCGAATGTGTCAAAAAGACAACAACCCGATCAAAAATCATAAACACCACAGGCCGTCAATGGGTCTTCAACATACCGCACCTCTAGATAATAACTTAGTTGTAACATTCTTTGTCTGTATAAGTGCAGTATACATCAACGTAATTTATAAACATAATGTACGAAAGTTACATACGAATATAAAACAAAATGGAGGGTCTTTAACCGAAAATCCCATTTGTCACTATGTAATAATTGGAATAATGTGTTACATTTCTCGTTCCTAAGCAACAAAACAAATTTATGTTTTTAATTCATTGTTCATCATATTCCCATCTTCTTTCATTCGTACGGTCATAAGTACTCTGTAGTTTTCTGTCAATATTCTTCCGCCATATTATGCTTTTCAATGAGGGTTCACAATTCATTTCTATATAGTTACACTGTTCATATGAATTCTTCTGTATTACACACATCTTTCATATATAGTTAATTCACAAGGTAGTCCTTCCACTAGATAGTTTTGTCAGTTATGAAATGGTTAAAAAAATACAAATCCACTACTACGTTGTCGCTTTATTTAGCCTTTGGTACATATTTTCAATAGACTTTGAATTTTGGTCTTTAGTTTGCTTTGTCCTTGATCAATGGGTGCAGAGGGAGATATCTCTTTGAATTTAGTCACACACATTCAAACCATCAAAATTGACAACATATAGTTCCAATTATTCGTGCGTGGCATAAGAAACCAAAGCTACAAATTTCTATTTTGCTAACCAAGATGTGTTTCTATTATGAATACAATTATACATTATCACCGTTTCAATGACGATCGCAAGTAACTCAATTGAATAGCCTTTCCTTAATTTAGAAATCCTATCTCTTTTTTTTCGATTTTATTTGAGAGTGTCTTTAGCTTTATTCATGGACTTTAGTTCACTTATTTATTCAAGTCCTAAAACACCTAGTTAGCAATTTCTATGTATGCATCAATACGTTCTCTGAAATACCCAATTATTTGTTTTTCTGGGCCTTTTATAGTTGACCATTGGCTTTGAAGACCGTACGGTGACCTATATTTATGAATTTGTGTGTCATTTGGCCTCTTGTGGAGAGTCGTCTCAATGGCACTCATACCACATCTTTTTTTATATTCATATATAAGTAAGACTAATAATTTGTACATATTTGATTCCTGAAATTGGTCCGGTCTTTTGTTATACTTTTTTTTTCAATTCTTACCCAAGCTCAGTTTTTGATTTCATAACCGTCTCACCAACCCGACATATTGCAACTGGAAATTTTCTAATATTAATGTTGTCAAGTATCAGAGTTTAGATTGTCTTAAAAACCATTAACTGAGAAACAAACTATATATTTACAGATTTCTCTAGTTCTTACACAATTTATTCCTTTTTTGACCTGCTGATTACTTTTATTTCATCAACGTGTGGTTCTAAAGTGTTTTGCTTTTCTCTGAAATTCTTATAGGGATTTTATGAAAAAAGGCGATCATGCCTGATGACCTTACAAAAAATTACACATCCTTTTGCAGATTGTTTGATAAAACGGATTAAGATTGTCTGTTTATTATCTAAAAAATAGAAAAACAGATTTGACCACCAAATCTCGTGCACTATAATATTTATTTACTCTCGACAGTTGAATTTTAAATATACTAAAACGCTTGAAGTACTTCAAGTGCATTTTAACTTTGTTAATCTGAACGTCTCGAGTGGATAAATATTTTATCAAACGCGATGCAGTGGTAGAACCTAAATTCAACAGAATTGTTTCAAATTTTATCCATTTGATAAATGCATGTCGACCAGTAAATAAAATATGGTGAAACCAGTGATACGTATCCAGTATACACGTCTTTTCATTAGTCAATTGTTTGAGCAAATGATATTTAGGGGTATTCTCAATTCAACTACTTACAATTAAAAAAACAATTGAATAGCAAGTCACGGTAAATACATATCACCTGCAAGGCTGCAAATCTTTGAGTTTTAATCAATGATTGTTTCATCAGTGACAAATGATAAGCTAAAGTGTACGTGATTATCACTTTCTCCATGATTTAGTGCGATCATTAGCCTCAACATTTAAAACAAACATGAAATACGGAAAAGTTCTCAACAATTCGTAAAGTGTCATCTTCTAAGTTTTATAACAAATATACAAATTCAATATCGGAATCTCACACCACATGTGTAGTGTAATAGAATTTATAAAGCGAATAATATATAACAAATATATATGATTTCAGCATAATAATGATTCTCGGCTTTCTCTCAATGAGGTGTTTGTGTTTAATTCTGTAACTATTCGTTTCTTATTCCTTAATCTCAACACTTTTAAAAGAAATGTTATCAAAATGCATCTTTTTAATATGGAAATTTGATTAAGCCCTCTCTGGTTTTGTTCATGACACTTTTTTTACTTTTGGCATGAACAACAAAATGTTAAAAAAATATTATTTAAACTATGTTGATAAACCTCACCCGTATTTAGTCTATACTCCATCTAATTAAAAGGGAAACCAGTACTAATAAAACAGTTATATGTGGTTTTAGTACTTTATCATTCTGTTTTAAAATTAAAGCCAATAGTATCATGACCAACTTCCAACGGAGCTTGTTTGTGTTATCCATGCCCACTGCAATTATATATTTCAGAATTTATATTGTAAATACATACACTGCAGTTATTCATAGATAAATAAAAAAAATATATTGTACCCTTACATCAAATCATAGCGCTACTAGTTTGATTGCCTTGGATACAGAAAAGGCCAACCTAATGATGTGAAAATGTAATAGTACCGTTTTCCCTTAACTGTTGCTATTCCGCAGACTGTCGACGGTCATATAACCCGACATAAACATGAACTTAAATATAATTAGATAACAAACTCGTTCAACTCGTTTATTTTACTAAGTCTGTTTGTTTTCCCGTCATCAGTTAAAACTATGTCTTAATAATCGTGTTTACATGTATTAGAATGGTTTACCCTTTATTTCACTTCCAATATTGACGTTCTTTGATTATGAATTTAATGAGATTAAATTATTCACTTGTAAGTAGATTAATCATAAGCGATTTTTCTTTGCTCATTTTAACCAAACTTAGATAAACTAGCTGTTTAAAGTGTCTATTCATTTCAGTATTTCACTTTCCTATATGATATAACAAAATTAAATCATATCTAAATGTTTTCTATACATTGTTGCTATTTAAATGACAGCATCTCACAATAACCTGAAACTATCATTTAAAAAAAATGTATTCATAATTCCTCAATTGGTATATACCTTAAAAACATAATACAAACTTTCAGCGGTTATTGGGCGAATCATATAATGTAAACAAATGTAAGATCTTAAACCTTTTTATACATTAGCAAACTTCCCTCGAAAAGATTTTCTTCTTTTTGCGCTGAGATAGAAAAAAATTAATCGACATTTAAAAGAAAAAAAATTAAATTCTTACGTTTTAGAATCCTTTGCGTTGTATAAGCTTAAGTGATGGTTGATTCTGGTCAATGCAAAAATTTACGACGCATAGTGAATAGAGGTCGATTTAGGAATTATATGAATATTCTATTATTTTGTGTCCGTAGGATTAATACTCGTGTTAGATGACCTTTTTGTTTCCGTGTTTCGGACAAAGTTATCATTAACCCTCAGGATACATGTTATAGTTGTACTAAAATACTATTCACTTAAATTTGTTTATGGTCATTTATGTGATTGTTTTAAGCACCATACGATCATTTTTTCAAACGGTATCTCAATACTGTCTAAAAAGTAAAATCACAAAAATACTGATGTCAGAGGAAAATCCAATCGGAAATTTCATAATCACATGACAAAATCAAATGACAAAACACATAAAAAACGAATGAACAAAACCTGTCATATCCCTGACTTGTTACAGGCATTTTCAAATGTAGAAAATGCAGGGTTAAACCTGGTTTTATAGCGCTAACCCTCTCACTTAGGTGACATTCTCGGCAAATTCCTATATATTTAGAATGATGCGTGACCTAAACAGACATCAATTATATATAGTAAAGTCATTGTAAAAAAAACATTTTAATCATTAACACATTAGTCGTTTTACTATAAGATAATGTTCTACCCCACACTTTGTCATATTTGTACAAATCAAAAACTTTTTCACGAATACTGCCTTTGTAGGATTGACGTGAGCAAGATATAAAGACCTTAATGTTTGTGTCATTTTGGTCTTTTGTGGATAGTTGTCTCATTGGCAATCATACCAGATCTTCTTTTTTATACTTGTTAATAAATATTCCTAATCAACTTCACAATTAAAAAAACGATGATCTTGAAGTATACATTTCCTACTATTATAACAATGCGTTTACTTTTCTACATTGGCTAGAGGTATAGGTGGAGGGTTGAGATCTCATAAACATGTTTAACCCCGCCGCATTTTTCCGCCTGTCCCAAGTCAGAAGCCTCTGGCTTTTGTTAGTCTTGTATTATTTTGATTTTAGTTTCTTGTGTATAATTTGGAAATTAGTATAGTGTTTATTATCACTGAACTAGTATATATTTGTTTAGGAGCCAGCTGAAGGACGCCTCCGGGTGCGGGAATTTCTCGCTGCATTGAAGACCTGTTGGTGACCTTCCGCTGTTGTTTTTTCTATGGTCGGGGTGTGGTCTCTTTGACACATTCCCCATTTCCATTCTCAATTTTATTGTACTGCCGTTGTTTGTCATCTCAATGACGGTTTATAGTATTCTTTTATTTGTCTAATATGTAAATCATTACTTTAACCGTTGAGGTTACTTTTGGCTATATCTATTTGCTGTGGCTCGTTACTTTTAGGTGTAATAACACCACATTATTATAGTACGTCACAGCCAGTTGTATACGAAAATATGTTTAACAAAATATTCCCTTGAATTGAAACTGTTATGTAATTAATCCTACACTTCATTGTAATCAATAATTATATACGGTACCAAGATTATAATTTAACACGCCAGACGCGCGATTCGTCTACATAAGACTCATCAGTAACGATCAAATCAAAATAGTTATAAAGCCAGAAAAGTACAAAGTTAAAATGCATTGAGGACCCAAATTTCCAAAAAAATGTGCAAAATACGTCTAAGGTAATCTATTCCTGGGATAAGAAAATCCTTAGTTTTTCGAAAAAGAATAAAGTTTTGTAACAGAAAAATTATAATAATGACCATATAATTATAATTCATGTCAACACCAAAGTGCTGACTACTGAGTTGGTGATTCCATCCGGGACGAAAAGTCCAGCTGTAAGGGCATCGATCCATTAATGTAAATAGATATCAAAAGTAGTAGGATTATAATTTAATACGCCAGACGCGCGTTTCGTCTACATAAGAGTCAACAGTGAAGCTCAGATCAAAATAGTTAAAATGGTTACAAGTACAATGTTAAAGAGCATTGAGGACCAAAACTTCCAAAAAAGTTGTGCCAAATACATGTACGTCTAAGGTAATCTATTCATAGGAATAGTAAAACATTTTGGGTCATAACCATAAATCTTTGTATCTTTCAAAGCACTATTATTTATTTTTTTATTATTTTGGATTTTTATCAAATATTTTAGACACTAGAGGTTAGATGGTACCTAAAGAGTGTAGACAAATTGAAACAATTCATTGGTTAACTTCCAGTAATGGTTATTTTCCTATATGCAATGCAATGTAATCAGGTTTGGTTTTTTTTTATAGTACTAGAAAGGACAAAATTGTATCATGCCAAGTATTTCTTTATCTTAAATTATGCACAATTTTTCGTAAAATTTAACTAGAATTAATCGGGGGAAATCAATAGTGGTATTACACTTAATATGGGAAGCAGTATATGAACATTTGACCTTGTGAGTACGTACATGGGTTAAAACTTGTTGCTATTAGAGTGAAATATTTCAAAAATTTAATATCTTTAGTATGCATCCATACTTATTGTTTTGGATAGCTTTTTCTCTTTAATTCTTATATTTTGCTATAATAGAAATTTTTCCTTAGAAATGCTTTAGTAAAGAGGTAAATGAAATTATTATTAAAACAGAAACAACAAATTATTCACTTAAAGAAAACTTTTTGTGTCCCTCTCTGAAACGTGCAGTAAATTTAAGGTTTACGTTAGGACTTATTGAAACCTCATTGGAGACAGTAAACTTTTTTATGGATAGTTCATTCATCTTGAATATTTCAATTACTCGTTTATTATAATATTGCATCGTTAATTAGTAAAAGTAACCTCTAGAAAGTAGAACTTTAGAGAAAATAAGAGGTATAAATGGACCAAAAGAAATCTTATAAGGAAAACAAACAGGTCCATTTGTGGTTAAGTTGTTTGAAGGTAGATGAGACAAATATGTTATTATTATTTGTCCACACTCTATTCTTTCATAATGCGGCTTGGTTTAGGTTGTTTTTACGAAATTTTGCTCTAATCGCTGTAAATGTTGTCTTACATTATACTAGATTTTCTAAAACTATTGAACTGATTATGACAAACATTGACAGGAATGCTGGAAATAACCAGTATAACAAAGTAAAAAAAAGTCATTTGTTTGTTAGCTTTTTGGTCATGAATGTTTGTCTCTAATATTTAATTTACTGTGCATTTGTATTCAGATATCGCAGATCAAATTTATTCGTTCATTGTGTAATCATACGTTTTTTTATTGAGTTAAGTCTGCCAATTGATATTTTATTGTATGTTTTTCTATGTTGTGATGTTATGCTATTGTTTCAGAAAAAGGGAGAAGGTTTGGATCCATTAAAACGTTTAATCCCGCTGCAAATGTTTGCACCTGTCCTAAGTCAGGAATCTGATGTACAGTAGTTGTCGTTTGTTTGTGTAATATATACGTGTTTCTCGTTTCTCGTTTTGTTTATATAGATTAGACCGTTGTTTTTCCCGTTTGAATGGTTTTACATTAGTAATTTTGAGGCCCTTTATAGCTTGTTGTTCGGTGTGAGCCAAGGCTCCGTGTTGAAGGTTGTACTTTAACCTATAATGGTTTACTTTTTAAATTGTTATTTGGATGGAGAGTTGTCTCAGTGGCACTCACACCACATCTTCCTATATCTATGTTCAGTTTATTCAACGAAAAAAGGTATAATGACGGTATAACAGTCCACGAAAAGACCCTACCATCGTTGTTGCAAGAGGCAATAAAGTGCTTAAAGTTTATCACCCACCTTTCATGAGGCATTGGATTCAACTTTTTCCGTTCTTACCCGACGTGGCTGCGTATTTGTGTATCTAAATGAGTGCTCCACTTTAGTAAGGGTGTTACACACAGTAAAAAAAAAGACTTAGAGAGGCCATATTGCTTATTCTTGTTGGAGGTGGGTACTTCAGTAATAGTTAACTTGCGATTTATATGTGATTCAATCTAGTTGACTTATTTGACGATCTGCTTTTGTTCAGAATGTAGTAATTTACTATTTTTACTCTATCTATTATAGTTTTCAGGCAATACATGTAACTCGCATAATGATTCGTCTGACGGTTTTGTAATTTGACTTTTTTTAGATTTTTATTTTCATGCTTATTTTTGCTATTTAAACTTTCGTTTTGTATTTTTCTATGCCAGGATAATAATGATATCATAAAAGGCAAAACTATTTTAAAATATATTTAAGGGAAAGTCATAGGGCAGTTTTGATGTAAATAAAAATATCACAAAATAAGTTTGATCCCGCAACATTTTTGGCCTGTCTATTACGTCTGGAGACTTAAGTACATTTATATATTACGGAGTTTAGTATAACATCCATAATCACTGAAAAAGTACACATTTTTTGAATTTGAAGACAGCTATAGCACGCTTCTTGTTGCATGATTTTCTCGCTGTATTGAAGACCCATCTGTTTTCTGCTCTTTGGTCGGATTTTTGTATCTTTGACACATTCACCATTTCATTTCGCAGAATCAAATCAATTTACTTTCGGAGAAGGGGTTTTAAACGCCAGTTTTGAATCCCGAGTACAAAGTTCATATTTGAGACCGTATGAGGTACAGGTGTTGTGGGTCACTCTCAATCAACTACTTAAACACATTGATATATAAGTAGGGCGGAATCAATCCATATAATAGGCTGTGAGTTTGTCTCATATGTCTAAACAACTCTGAGCTTGCTTTCAGTATAATTTTCTATTTCATCACGTTTTCTGCGCTAGATTTTTTATCTTCAATGCAATCATTTAACAATGATTTTATCGATGACTGATTTTTTTAAGTACAGTAATCCAGTTACGAAAAAAGTAGAATAGACATAATAAATCATTGACTGACAACTTGATATTGTTCACAGTAACGAGCATTGTTCTCTGTTGGGTGGTGCTAATAAAATTGGCTATTTTTGTTTAATCTTTGCTTATTTATGTTTAATATATCAACGATGTTGTTCAATCTATGACGATGACCGAACAACAGTCTAACCTGCCTCATTAGACACCCGAGTATTCCAAAATCCAGCTTAGAATATACATTACCTTGCAGAAAAAACCTGGGCTTTCCGACACTTTTGCTTTATCAGACATTTTTTAGGGTCCCACAGTGTGTCGGATAACACAGGTTACAGTGGATAAGTATTGTTCAAATACCTGTTTTTTTTTAATAATTGTTGTGTTTTGTCGGATTGTAATTTTTGTTGATTAGTTCCTGGGTCGGTGATGTATACTTACGTTTTGTCTTTGATATAACACTGCATCATTCTTCTAACCATTATCAAGTCTTAACGTGATACCTAACACTACATGGATATAACTCTGTAAACATTTTAATCACGTTGTATTGTTAAGGAAATATTAAGCTGCTCAATGATTCAAATTAGTAATGTCAAACTGTTATATAACCAATGAAATTTTTCGGATAAATAAGTTGGTAAAATGTTTTGATTTTTTTTTATATTTTTGTCAAAGGGTCAAAATGTTATGAAAATTATACGAGCCAAATTGATATCAGTCAAGGTGTTCTTGTATTTGAACCTTCTACCGAAAACAAACAGCACTGTTTTTAATATCGGTAGAAGAGACTTAAATGCTTTAATTTCACATAGTAAGCATTCACTGTTATACAAGTGAGAGGTTTAGCTAGCTTTTAGGCAATGTTCAATCCCTCGTTTTCTACATTAGAAAACGTTTGTACCATGTCAGGAATATGACAGTTATTTTTTCGTTTGAATTGTTTGAACTTTTAATTTAGCCAAATGATTTTGGACTTTCCGTTTTGAATTTTCCTAGGAGTTCAGTAATTTTTTTATTTTTAACTAGTACGAAATTATATCACAAAAATATAGATTTTTTGTGGAACTTAATTCACTATTATATCACACCATGTCACAACTCTAATATGTTTTTGTTATATTATATTGCTAACACTGTTATGACATATCCTTAGCATATTTGTTCTATTGAGTATAGCCGATATGATTTCCTATTAGCAAATGTATCCTTCTGAGTTCTCATTCAACAGCTGCAAGCATAATGTGATATGCTATTCAAGTTACTGTTGTGTCTACGCTGTTTTAAACCATATAAAAAGCGTTAAATCAATCGAACAGCTTGCTTCACAAATGGATAAATGAGTGTCATATTCCTTTCTTTGTACAGGCATTACCTTATGTAGAAAATGATGCATACACCTCATTTGGTTCGTAGCGTGCATGCATGCTCATATAATACTACTGATATGTAAATATCGATATTGTTATATTGAAACTTGCTGTTATATAATGTTTGGTTTTTTTTTTAAATAATTTAAAATACATGTTTTATATTAATAGAATCTTATTAGGTTTTTCTGTCTCAATTGGATTATCGATAAAGTAACAGATTCACATATGGAAAAGGTTATTCACCGCCAAAACGCCACGTGTACAGTTATTTTAAAATCGTTTGATGAATAATACGTTTTGGAAATAATCATCGTTACATAAACGAGCCACTACATGCAGTCAGATATAAAAACGAAACAAAATACGAAATTCTAAAAAGTTTTCAAATTTGGTAGCAGTCTGGTGATCTATAAATCACATTATTTGCTTTTCATCATACCTTTTAGCTGGAAGCTTGTGCTGAACACCCCTTTTCCTTTTCCATATCTTCCTTGATTAATAAAGATTTTGCTCAATTATTTCATATCTTTTAATAAGTGTTTATTGATAGTTTATATGTCTTTAAAAGAAAAACGATAGATACCACAGGGACATTCAAACTCCATAATAATAATACTGACATCCCTTGATGAGGTTTACCCAAGTTTAGTGGGGATAAGTCTCTAACTTACAATGCAGATATCAATACAATTAAAGAGGGCACAAAGATGACATAATTTTTGCATTTTTTCCTATGTTTAACTGTTGTCTTTATTTCTGAAAATAGTTGTCAAAGGTACCAGGCTTATAATTTAATACTCCAGAGGCGCATCAATCATTGCACAATTAGACTGTAAATATTTTATTGCACCTGTAAGTACGCAACTAGAGGACTTCTTTGTTTGAGGATCAAAGTAAAAAACAACTCATCATAGATACCAGGACCCACATTTTATATAAAAGACTCATGATACCCAGGGTATCCAGATGATCGCTGTATATATTGAAACTACGACCTGTCTAAGATCAAAATTACTTTGTATAGAATAAAATTGAGAATTGGGAACTCGACCAATGATAAAAAAAATAGCGTAAGGCAACGAATAAGTATTCAACACAGCGAGAAAACTGCAAGTAGGCTTTAGCTGGCCCTTGAACAAAAATGTACTAGTCCAATGACAATGGACATCACACAAGTTTCATTTTTCGATTTTGTAAAAAAAATATACCGTCGCACAAGAGAACTATCTTGAAAAAGAAAAACAATACGTCCTATGTGTACGCCCCATGATATATAGTATCTTGTTCACACAATATATATGTTTTCGTGGTAGGTCCCAAACGGAGCTCCACACCTTTCAAACAAAACCGTATTTTATGAATATTATTGTCAACCTATATAATTAATATGTTTATTTTTTTGACTGAATTTACCATCCTCGTAAGTTCCTAGGTTTTTTTTCAAGCACAATATAAGATTTTGACATGTAACATTGACTTCTTGCTTGTAATTTCTAATATATTCCTATTGGCTATAATATAGTTGGGCTGCACATATTAATGTACATATAACTTTCTGATGATTTCATTGGAAATATAGATTTTTTAGCAAGGGTCAAATTAAAGTCTTAATCTGCTATCGAGTTTAATCATTCTTTACGTTAAAGTTGTACTATTGAGTTAAATCACTGTCATAAGATGAACATTGTTCTTTTTAAAAACATTCTGGGACCGTTCATTGTGCATTTAATTATTAACTTCAAAGGTAAGAGTTATAACCTATTATTATCCATTAATTTTCTTATTACTAACACATTTCTATATTAATAATCGCGCAATTGTTATAAAATACATCAAATTATATAGTTGCAAAACCTAATTTTGAACAGTATCAATTCTTTTTAAGAAATTTACCTGTGACGTCACTTTTGTGGCCTGACTTTTAAGAACAGTCCGTGCGACTGTTGTCCTTTTATGTGTGCTGTCATGTGTTGTTTTATGTGTTCGTTTTTAATGATGAGTCTTATAAAATTGAGAATGGAAATGCGGAATGTGTCAAAGAGACAACAACCCGACCAAATAAAAAACAACAGCAGAAGGTCACCAACAGCTTTTCAATGTAGCGAGAAATTCCCGCACCCAGAGGCGTTCTTCAGCTGGCCCCTAAACAAATATATACTAGTTCAGTGATAATGAACGCCATACTAATTTCCAAATTGTACACAAGAAACTAATATAAAATTAATACAAGACTAACAAAGGCCAGAGGCTCCTGACTTGGGACAGGCGCAAAAATGCGGCGGGGTTAAACATGTTTGTGAGATCTCAACCCTCCCCCTATACCTCTAACCAATGTAGAAAAATAAACGCATAATAATACGCACATTAAAATTCAGTTTAAGAGAAGTCCGAGTCTGATGTCAGAAGATGTAACCAAAGAAAATAAACAAAATGACAATAATACATAAATACATAAATAACAACAGACTAGTAGCAGTTAACTGACATGCCAGATCCAGACTTCAATTAAACTGACTGAAAGATTATGATTTCATCATATGAACATCAGGCACAATCCTTCCCGGTAGGGGTTTAGTATCATACCATCATAACATATATGAGAAGAACATAACCCGTGTCATGCCAACAACTGTTTTTAGAATAAATGTCTTTAGTTCCGACGCAAAGACCTTATCAGTGACTCAATATTAACGCCAAAATATGCAATCTTTAATGACTTGACAACAGTATCGTAATTATATCCCTTCTTAATCAGTCAATTTAAAGGTTTTGTAAGTTTCTGAGGTGAATACTGACACCTTTGTGCTTTATAAAGAATATTTCCATAAAAAATTGGATGCGAAATACCTGAACGTATAAAAAGTCTGCATGTTGAGCTATATTTACGAATGATGTCTTTATACCGATGATAAAATTTAGTAAAAGTTTTGACTAGTTTGTGATATCGAAAACCCTGGTGTAATAATTTTTCAGTAATACATAAATTTCTCTCGTTAAAATCTAAAACATTGTTACAAACACGAGCGAATCGTACAAGTTGAGATATATATAAACACCGTAAGATGGTTACAAGGGAACGTCACCATCTAAAAACGGATAATTAACGATAGGAAATGAAAAATCATCCCTTTTATCATAAATTTTAGTATTCAGCTTTCCTTTAGTGATATAGATATCAAGATCGAGGAAAGGACAGTGGTCATTATTAGTATTAGCTTTATTTAAAGTAAGTTCAGCAGGATAAATTTCATTAATATACATACTGAAGTCGTCATTATTGAGAGCCAAAATATCATCCAAATATCTAAAAGTATTATTAAATTTGTTTATCAGATGTTGTTTTGATGGGTCTTTGCTTATTTTTGTCATAAATTGTAACTCATAACAATACAAAAAGAGGTCCGCAATAAGTGGTGCACAGTTAGTCCCCATTGGAATTCCGATAATCTGACGAAATACGGAATCCCCAAAGCGAACAAAAATGTTATCTAGTAAAAATTCAAGGGCATATATAGTATCAAAGCATGACCAATTAACATAGTTTTTTTGTTTATTGCTACTAAAAAATGACATTACAGAGTTTGAACATATATATTCACATTCTGATTTTTTGAATGCCCATTTAATTAGGTGTGTGATTTTTTTCTTAATGAGAATGTGAGGCAATGTGGTATACAGGGTAGAAAAATCAAAACTTTGAACAGATTCAAAATCACCAATATGAGCATGCAATTTATCAAATACTTCCAACGAGTTCTTGACACTCCAAAAGTAATTTATTCCACTGTTTTCGAAGGCCTTATTTGAACAATTTATTATAAGGTTTTTAATTGTACCAAGTGTGCTGGTAAGAAGAATAGACAATTTAGTAGTTGAACAATGGCTTGAAGACGAAATAAATCTATATTTGTAAGGGGTTTTGTGTAGCTTTGGAAGCCAATACATAGTTGGGACTTTCGTTGTATATGGCTCTGCTTGTAAAGCGGTGGCTAAAAGTTTATGTTTGTTACAGATTTCGTTTTCTGAAAATGGAGTAAGTTGGAATGTTGGTGAATTGGTGATTTCCTTTTTCAGAACCTTAATGTAAAATTTACGTCAAACAATAATAATATTATTAGCAGCTTTATCGGCCGGGACAAAAACAAATGTAGACGAAACGTGCGTCTGGCTTACTAAATTATAATCCTGGTACCTTTGATAACTAATTATTCTGTGGTTAGCAGGTGTAAATGTGCTATTTTATTGTTTGTTTGTGTATTTTCCTTTCCTGAATGTCCTTGCGTTTCATTTAATGGTGTCCTTTTAATGTTATATATAATTTGTCATAAAAATGCGAGGTTTGGCTAGCCTCAAAACGAGGTTCAACCCACAATATGTTCTTAAGATATCCTGTCCAAAGTCAGGAAAATGGCAGCTGTTATCGTTTAGTTCGTAACTGTGTGTGTTGTATTGTCGTTTGTTTTTGTTCACTTCGGTGTTTCTGTTATTTCGTTGTTTTTTCCTCATATAGTTAATGTGTTCTCCTCGGCTTCAGTTTGTAACCCGGATTATTTTTATGTCTCAAACGGTTTATTTCTTTGAACAGCGGTATATAAACTCATCATAGATACCAGGATTAAATGTTTTATTAACTCCAGAGGCGCGTTCTGTCTACAAAAAAAATATCAGGGACGCTCGACTTTTGCGAAAGCAAATTTACAAATCTAACAAACATTGTTGAGTTGATGTTTAGACGAGTTGTATATATATATATATATATATACAACTCAGTGGGCATGCTCAGTGCAGGCGATTTGGTGTCACGATATCACAGTAGCATGGGTTCGAATCCCGGCGAGGGAAGAACCAAAAATTTGCGAAAGCAAATTTACAGATCTAACATTTGTTGGGTTGATGTTTAGACGAGTTGTATATACATTATGTACACAGCCATGTATCACCATCATTGATGGCGATCCGATGGATACATCTGTTGTAGGGTTGTCACTGTCTCAGACGTACTTATGAATATAATTATTTTCTGTGACTGTATCTTACATTAATTTGTAGGATCCTTTACTATAGATAATTTAGCTGATCTGTAACAATAACATCTACATGCCTTATATATCATGTACTGTAGTACGCCGCTAGATTAAAACTGACGTGGAAAGGTAACACATGCCCACCGAAAGCTCTTTTTTTGAGAGCCCAGGTGGTCGTGTGGTCTAGCGGGACGGCTGCAGTGCAGGCGATTTGGTGTCAAGATATCACAGTAGCATGGGTTCGAATCCCGGCGAGGGAAGAACCAAAAATTTGCGAAAGCAAATTTACAGATCTAACATTGTTGGGTTGATGTTTAGACGAGTTGTATATACATTATGTACACAGCCATGTATCACCATCATTGATGGCGATCCGATGGATACATCTGTTGTAGGGTTGTCACTGACTCAGACGTACTTATATATATATATATATATATTACGGATTACAAATGTGTCGAGGGTTGTGATTGGATAACAACACAGAGATGTCAGTATATATTCAGGAAACTGCCGGGGTATATAAGACGTTGTTATCCCCAATTGGAACCTCAAAAACGTCATCATAACACCGGTTACTATGTGACGTAGTCAAAAGCTATCAGACTGCCAGAGGCTCACAGTGGGAAAATAATGACGTGCTTCAGTAAATAATACATTTTTCATACAAAATCACGCAATTTACACTTTTATACTTAAATTTAATGTTGAAAGTGTTATTATAAATTATTACATACACGATAAAATTATGTTCACAGCAAATTAGAAAATCCTTCACGTATGCCAAACATATCAGGTTGTGTTTTTCAACTTATATATGTGTTGTCAACAAATACCTGCACTGGAAAATATCATTAAGTCAGGGGTAATCCGTAATAGATGTGCAATTCAGGTCTCAGAAAGGGTATATACTGTGACATTCCCGGCTTAGGGCTTATATACCCTTCGCCTTCGGCTTGGGGGATATAAACTCTAAGCCGGGAATGTCACAGTATATACCCTGTCTGAGACCTGAATAACATATACTATTATGTTTATGTTGTTTACAAGTTATCATTTTGTACAAATTATAATTTGTACAAAAAAATTGTACAACTTATAATTTGTATTTTGACTTTGTACAAATTAAAATTTGTACAAAAACTGTGTGTACACATTATAATTTTTGCAAAATAAGGCTTAATTTCACTTATAGCTTGAACAATATTTTACAAATAATAAATTTCAAATCAAATGATAAAAATAATTTCAATTTTGATTACGAATCAATATGAAACACACTGGTGACTCTATTTACAATACAATTCAATGATATATAATGCTCTTATTTGTTGGAGCAGGTGAGCGAATCGTGACACCTTTAATTACACAAAACATTCTGCTTTTTGCATTTACACTCCAAATTGTTACAACCGCCTTTAAATTTGCAAGAGAGAAAACCCTGTCCATCAGTTTTTGAAAACAAATCACAGCTTCCCTTATCATTGCTTATGGAGAGTTTTAAATCTGGAATTTGGGCAACGGACAAAGAAGAGTCACACATTGATTCTAGTTGTTATTTGCTTCAGACTCCTGATAACTTACCAGCTATTTTCTCTACACGATAGTCAAAATATTACTTCTACAACAACACCTTTTATATTCCTTCTGATCGGTCGGTGCTCAGTCATTTTGTGGTATTGGGTTAATCACAGTGTCGTCAACAGATAACTCACTCAGTTTTTCTGTTTGGATTTGTTCGCCAGACAAGGCGCGTTTTTTTTTTTGGCACGAATGATTGGGGTTTCGACTTACTCTGATACAACTTCAATAGTTGTACTAGTTGATCCAGAATCGTTAAGGTCTCTTTATGATTCTACCGATTCAGCATCTGTGTTTTCATCCCTGCCGTCAATCTCAATTTCACTTTGATAACCTCTGAAACCTCTTTAAACACTTTCTCCAAATCTTCCTCAGTTTCAAGATTTGGCAAAAGTTCCTTGTGCAAAGAAGAGGAAGATAAACCTATCTTTGGGTCAGAACCAAATAGAGCATGATAAGGCGATTAACTTTAGAAATTAACTCATTCCATTTGTCCCTAGTATAAAGATGGTTGTGCTTAAATGTGTATTTCTTAGGAAATTGCCTAACTTCTTGATAAAATTTATCCTGTTGATCAACAATACTAGCCCTTTTGTTTAACATCTTAACTTTCACTTTTGTAAATTACCATGTGAAAGACCAGTGAACAGGAATTCAATTCATAATCTGAAGGCAATATAAATGAATCAATATGACTTTAAAAATAGCATTGAAATTTTTTATAGTTTGTATCAACACTTTTTTATCACAATATCCATATGATAAATTATTGTACAAGTTATAAGTGAAATCGAGGCTTATTTTGTACAATTTGTACAAGCACTTTTTGTACAAATCATAATTTGTACAAAGGCAAAATACAAATAATATATTGTACAATTGTTTTGTACAAATTATAATTTGTACAAAATGAAAACTTGTACACAACATATACATAATATATATATATATATATATGCAACTCGTCTTAACATCAAACCAACAATGTTAGATCTGTAAATATGCTTTCACAATTTTTTTTTCTTCCCTCGCCGGGATCCGAACCCATGCTACTGAGATATCGTGACACCAAATTGCCTGCACTGTAGCCGTCCCGCTAGACCACACGACCACCTGGGCTTCACAAAGAATAAAGCTTTCGGTGGCCATGTGTTACCTTCCCTCGTCAGTTTTAATCTAGCGGCGTACTACAGTACATGATATATAAGGCAAGGAGATGTTATTGTTACAGATCAGCTCAATTATCTATAGTAAAGGATCCTACAAGTTAATGCAAGATGCAGTCACAGAAAATAATTATATTTATAAGTACGTCTGAGTCAGTGACAACTCTACAACATATATATACAATTATTTATAGTTTCTTTGCCTATAGTTTATGTTCAAATAACTTGAACTCTTATAGTTCAATATATTAGATAATTTCTACTCATTATGTAATCGTAATTGTATATTCAATGTATAATTGGTGCTCCTGTAACGCATTTACGGCGTCTGAGTTTGTTAAATATAGTAAAGAGCTTTGCTCATTGTTGAAGGCCGTACAGTGATCTATAGCTGTTAATGTCTGTGTCAGTTGGTCTCTTGTGGTGAGTTGTCTCATTGGCAATCATATCATATCTTCTTTTTTATATCAATAAAATTAGATACTGCAGCATTTATGTATACCTGTTGAATAGCTTTTATCTGTTGAATTATTTGAAATGCATCTGAAATGTCATAAAGACTATTCATTTGAGAGAATACTATGATCATCTCCTCGCTTATGTTTTGATTTTCAAACAAATCATTCAATCTGGTTTTTTTATAGTGTTCATCTCTTTCTATGGCATAGTTAGTAAAAAAAAAAATCATTTTTCAATTTGAATAACTTCATTAAATATATTATTTGTCATCAACAAATTTGCTGCAGATAGTTTTGATCCCACAGTGATTGTTTTACAAACACGCACATACAAGCTATTTTTCACTTTGTGAATTCAAATATAAAATAAATAAACTTCCTTCTTATGCCTAATTTAAATTCAAATTTGTTAAAAAATTTAGTCGTTTACTTAAACTTTTGGTTTTGTGAACATTTCTTTTATTTAGACAGACATGTTTAACTTTGTTGTTCATATATATTTTAGATAATTTGGAAGATCTGCTTTGCAAATGTATACTATTAATGTATGTTAAAATTGTTAATATTTTTAAATTTAAAACGCGGGGCTCGCTAAGTTTTCAAAATATTTAAAATTTGACTTCCGAGATTTGATAAATATGGTATTGGACGAGATTTTTGTCGTGGAATATGTTTCTCTCATGATTTTTAGCCAATATGCAGACAATCTTAACCATTTTTGCGATCGATCTGCAAATATGAAGCAAAAGTAGTTACAAACTTAAATTCAGGGAAACACATCAAAACTAAGAGAAGAACTACGACACAACGGAAAAACACCACTAAATTGCAACACACAAAGAAACGATCTATAAAATAACAATGACCATTTTCCTGACATGGTACAGGACATTTTAAGAAAAAAAAGGGGGGTTGACCCTGGTTTTGTGACTAACCAAACCTCCCGTTTGTATGTCAATGTTAAATATAACATTAAAATGACAAAATTATATGAAAGGTCTACGATACAAATATATTGGAGAACATACATAACAGAGAAATTAAGCCAATAGTAGTATACCGCTGTTCAAAATTCATAAATCGATAGAGTAAAAACAAATCCGGGTTATAAACTTTAACTGAGGGAAACACATAAATAAAAGCTGTCAAAAGGTACAAAGGTAAGGTTATATGCCTGGGATAAGAAAAAAATTCTCAGTGTTTAGAATAATTCATACTTTTTCAAACTGAAAATTTATAAGAATGAATATATAATAGTTATACATGTTTACACCGAAATCCAAAAAAAAAGGGTTTCTGTTGAAAGCAATAAAACTTGACGTCTTTATCGGATATCAACCAATGGAAAACTAAAATAAACCAAACCACAAGTCCATTAAATAAAAATAATAAACAGGTCAGGAAAAAGTAAAGTCACAAACAGTCTGCACTCCGAGGGAAATTCAAACGGAAAGCCCTTAATCAAATGGCAAAATCAAATGATAAAACACACCAAACGCATGGACAACAAATATCATATTCCCAACTTGGATAGGCATTTTTAAATGTAGAAAAATGGTGGATTGAACCTGATTTTAAAGCGCTAAACCGCTCACGTGTAGTACGACGGAATAAATCGAGTAATGATTAAAAACATTACGGTAACTAATATCCGGGTCTTTATGGTTTTGTTGATTAAATCATAGTTATAGTAAACTCTAATAGACGTCACTTACACACAGACTTCAAAGAGAAACTTTCACATTACAGTTTGCTCAATATGAAAGTGGTGCACATGATACAGAAGACAAGTACAAATTATTTAACACATACATTTTCACAAAAGTAGTGTTATTTTTCCTGAAATGTTTTTTTTAAAGAAATATTTGATGCATTTCATAAAATATATTCGAAAAATACCAACGGGACATTTAAACCAATTTATTGAAATTGTATCTTGAACAGTTCACAAACCCACCCTACTTTCTCCTTGAATGCATGGCACTTGTCTACAAAACATACTCTCAAACAATGGATTTTAAATTCATGGTTAAAAGCTTTGATTCAAGTGGTCACTTTGTCCGTTCATTATCACTTGTATTATCTTCGACAAGTGTTCATCGGAGTTCTATTTAAATACATGTATGTACAAAAAAGAAGATGTGGTATGATTTCATATGAAACTTCTCTTCACAAGACCAAAAGACACAGAAATTGACAACTATAGGATATTGTACGGCCTTCAACAATGAGCAAAGCCAATACCACATTGTCAGTTAAAAAAGACCCTGAAATGACAATGTATGTAGTTCACTGTATGTTACATGTCATCTGTGGTCTACACAACTGGTGATGTCAACATCCGCAAAGGATACACAACTTAATAACAGAATGTGTTTGCATTTTTTTCTATTCATCTAATAAAAGAGGGACGAAAGATTCCAGAGAGACATACAAACTCACAGATTGAATATAAACTGAAAACGCCGTGACTAAATAAAATTACAAACAGACAAATAATAATACATAACACAATATAGAATATTGAACACTAAGCAACATGAACCCCCTTAAAAAATGGAGAGGATATCAGGTACTAAGGAATGGTAAGAAGATCCTACACCATATGTCGCACCCGTCATGTTGCTGATTTTATAACAAAATCTTGTTTGTGAACCAATCTTCTGAGCTTTATTTTATTTTATCTTATTGTATTACAAATTCATATCTTTATTATTATGGACTCTTGCAATGTGGTAAATATCAGGGAAACCAGATATCTCGGTATAAAACGTTCAGTGATTATGTAATTCGCTAAACATTTTAATTCGTGATCAATTTTCACCCAAAAACTCCACTTAATCTTTTATCACAGTAATCATAATGAATCCGAATCGCAGTATGTGTTCGTATGTTTATATTTTTTGTAATTATTATGAATTTCCTCGTTTCAGATTGTAACACTTTACAACTATCAACTCTGAATGCAGGTAATAAAGCTGCAAGTAACACCCCTCATGTGTATAAATACTTTACAAAACTAAGCTATTTTGGTGTTTCACGTGTATCTGGAACTTTTTTGAAATTTCAAGTAAAGGCATGTAGGTCCGCACTTGTTCTCCTGTCAGTTGCTAGTGATTTGTTGTCTTCTGACTTCTACGAAATATTCTATGGAGGAGGAGGGCCCACCTGGACATATGTATCTCGAAACTATGGCTCGAACGAAGCACAATTCAATACGCGAGAGATATTCGATTGTAATAATATGTTATCACTGTGGCTGAGCTGGAAAAATGGTCAACTCAAAAGTGGAACGGGTTCGATTCTGGGACAGGAAATAATCTTTGAATGGGATGATCCAAATCCTTTAACCATAAAAGGCATAGGAGTAATGTCGGCATATGGACAAAATGCTACATGGATAATATCTTCTGGAGGTAATTTAAGGCAACACATTATAATTTATAATATTCTTCTAACATTGTGACAGATATTTCTCTCTCAGATATATATTTTGTCTCAAATTTAGCCCACATCTGTTAGATCTGTAAAATTGTGTTAAAACATTTTTGTTTCTCCTTCAGCGGGATTTAAACCCTTGCCTCTCTACAAGGACATGCATTACTTGACTTACAAAAGCTATGATTTTATAGAGCCAAGTTGAAGTATTCTAGGCATTAAACACGGTGTAAAAGGTAAAATAACAAAATTTCTGAACTCCCAGGAAAGTTCAAAAAGGAAAGTCCCTATCAGATGGCAAAATTAAAAGTTCAAGGACATCAAACGAATGAATAACAAATGTCATTTTCCTGACTTGTTTCAGGCATTTTCTTATTTTAAAAAAATGTGGATTGAACCTGGTTTTATCGCTATCAAAACATCTCACTTGTATGACATTCGTTGTGGGTTGTCGAGATATATCCAATGCCTGGGTTTAAATCCCGCTGAGGGAGGACAAAGTATTATTTAATGTATTTGAAGCATCGAATTATTAGCAAGTTATATTCTAACATTCCGTGTTATGCAATAAAAAAATGTTTTAAAATACCATTTATTTTAAGGTCCACTAGCTGTCCAATTTGTGTTCACCAACTTGACTCAAATTTTCATTTTTGATTTATTACAATGTAAAACATTTATCCAGATTATAAATAGTCTAAAATAATTAACAGGGCATGAGCTCGAGAATATGCAGCTTCGTTTTGTGTGTATTTTAGTATTGACGCCATCTAATTAATTATCGAGTTGACTTCCAAATACCTCCTATGGTCATATAAGCGATATAAATATAAATATTGATATCACTAGATAGGAAACTCGTGGAATTGGATTTTTCTAGTTTTGTTCAATTTCATATCATACATTTAAAATATATCTTAATCGTCGGTCTACCATATATCAAAATTATTTATTGGATTGAACCTGTAAATCAAATGATTTACCTTTGTTTCACTTTCAATGTTGAAACTGCAAGTGAATAGTTCATCATCAATTTATCATGTTTATCGTGACTTATTTTAACATTATTGGACCATACTTACAGCGAATTGTTAAAATACTATATCACTATCATAAATGATTAAACAAAACGATTTTTTTTTAGATTTTTTATATATCTCGTAGAAAATGCACCTTAAACATGTAAAGGAAAAGTATGAATATTTTACTTGCATTAAGTATTTGTATTTTTTAACAGTAGGAAATTATTTTAGTAATTTATGTTTCTCAAAATAGGAATATTCAAAGTTTATTGCTTGACGTCTATAACTCATTTTAATAATCCTCATAAAATTTATACTTCAAGAAGTTCATTTCATACAACTTTTTTTTCTTATGGCGAATAGACGAGTTATTTGATTCCGTCGACACATGCTGTATGCAAGCAACGTATACTCACTATTAGAAACGTAAATGTTGTTTGCCTTAATTTCGTACAAATTTTAATTTTGTAATAAAACTCAATACAATTATTGGAATGAGGTGATCGATATTGTTTCTTTTTATTAATTGTGTTGCTTGCTGACGAACATGTATATATGTATGCCTATAAAAAAATTGAGTATTTATTCGTATACCGTCAAGAATACAGAAAAGAGTTTTAAACAAATGCAGTTTGATAAGATACCACAAAACTCTCAGATTTAATTACTGTTTGCTTTTTTAAAAGTACTTAACAAAACAATGAACTAATACAATAGATGATATAGTGGCCAACTTTTGAAGTGTGATAAACTTTTTAAAACAAATTTTTGATATTTTCAGGTATCGAAGACAAAGGAATTTTTTGTGGATCTGCAAGACAATCTCTAACCAATACAGGTGTTACCACGTACGGCCATTCATTATTTAGTTGTGCCATATCATGTATTTTCAATGTTTGCGCTGGTTTTGATTACAACAGTAAGATACAGAAATGCCATATTGTAGACGAAAAGGAATTTCTAACAAGCGCAAATGACCGTGACTCCGTAATGTTTACTAAATGTTTATCTATTTAGGCAAAAAGTAATTCATGATTTCAAGATATTTCATATTTAGACAACCAACCTTTATATTACCGCAGATCCTATCGATGTTTATAAGATAATTAATTGAAAAAAGTATCACTGTTCATGGTTATAGAATAATCATTATCGGAACGTACAAGGCATTCAACTTTGTCCTCGAAAAATGTTAGGCAATATCACGCTCATCCTCTCTCGTTATGACGACACAAACAAGCCAAAAAAAGTGACGTTCCCATGATACGGCATAATTTCACAGTTTTTAAATGTATAAAATCATAGAACCCCAAAAAAAGTATAACTACTGTACTGTTTAATTGTGTAGTTATCTGTTTCTGAATGAAAAATCAATTTGGAAAGTCCATAATCAAATGGCAAAATCAAATAACAAAAAGCATCAAAAACAATTGGACAAGAACTGTCATTTCCCTGACTTGGTACAGGCATTTTCAAATGTAGAAAATGGTGGATTAAACCTAGTTCTATAGCGCTAAACCTCACACTTTAATGACAGTTTCATCAAATTCCATGTAATATTGTTATTCAAATTGTATGCTCAACACTATCATAAACGCCTCAGGTTTGGCTAGCCACATGACCAGGTTCAATCCACCATTGTTTTCTTCAAATTTCCTGTACCAAGTCAGGAGAATGGCAGTTTATATCCTATAGTTCGTTATGTGTGCTTGCCTTGTCGTTTGTTTTTTGTTACAATTCAGTGATTCTGTTGTAGTCGACGTGTTCCCCCTGTTTTGGTTTGTAACACGTATTTGATTTCTCTCAATATAACATGTGAACAGCGATATATCGCTTTTGCCTATATTTACCATACAACAAAGTAAAGATATTAGAAAAATATAATTTAAAATCTTTCACACATTTGAAAAGTGAATTTCAGAAAATTTAAGACTTAAAACAAAATGTTATTTATTTTTTTTTTAAAACAAAAAATACCGAACTCCAAGGAATATTGTTAAGGTAAATAGCAAATGAAAAAAACTCAGACATATCAAGGGAATGATTAATAACTGCCATTTGGAAAATAGTGGTTTAACTCTGGTTTGACAGCTTATGTAATTGAAAACAGAACGGGGAACCTGTCACAGAGACAACAACCCGACCATAGAGCAGACAACAGCCGAAGGTCAGCAATGGATCTTCAACGCAGCGAGAAACTCCCGCACCCGGAGGCGTCCTTCAACCGGCCCATACAAGAATATATATACTAGTTCAGGGATAATGGCCGTTAAACTAAACTCCAAATTATACACAAGAAACTAAATTTTAAATTCAAACAAGACTAACAAAGACATGAGACATCAACCCTCCCTGTATATACCTCTAGCCAATGTAGAAAAAAATAAACACACAATAATACACACAATTAAACTTTGTTTTACAGAAGACTGAGTCAGATGTCAGAATAGATAACGAAAGAAAATAATCAAAATGACAATAATATATAGATTAACATAAGACTACAAGCAGTTACTGACATGCCAGCTCAAGACCTCAATTAAACTGATTGAAAGATTATGTCTTCATTATATAGATATCAAGCACAATCCCTCCCGTCAGGGATATAGTATTATTATGAGAAGCACATAACCTGTGTCATGCCAACAACTGGTTTTAGAATAAATGTGTTTAATTCAGATGCAAAGACCCTTTGAGTGAATCAAAGTTAAAGCCAAAATATGCAATTTTTGACAACAGTATTATAACGTTATCCCTTCTTAGTAAGTCTGTTTAAAGGTTTTGTTAGTTTTCAAAAGAGGTGCATACTTATTTTTTGTGCTTTGTAAAGAAAATTACCATAAAAAATTGGATGTGAAATACACGAACGTATAAGATGTCTGGATGTAAGGTCATTTTGGCGAATGATGTCATTATACCAATGATCAAATTTAGTGAGGGTTTTGACAAGTTGGTGATATTGAAAACCCTGGTATAATATTTTTTTAGTCAAACATACATTTCTCTCGCATGTTTAAGGGTAAATTTATCTGTGGATTGCGAGTTGTCTCATGAGTACTTTTACCACATCTTCTTATATCTATTTGCTTTGAAGGTAGAATAACCCGTTGCGGTAGTTTGTGATTAAAACATCGTTTAACGTCATATCATCCTGGTAAGAACGTTAACTTCGAGATTATTTTTTTAATAAAAACTAGAAATGTCTTTCATAAAATTTTGAGATATATCGATCCATAAATCTATAAAACTTGGTTCACCCATGCACTTTATACTATGAAAGGGTCTTTGATCATAACAAAAATAAGTTAACATGGAATCAGAAAAAGCGTTATGATGTACTATGAAAAACTAAAATTAAAATGTTGTAATAAAGCTACCACTTAATTGCGTTTTCTTTTTCTTTGTTTTAAAGATTTCAAACTTATTCATTTATTGATATTGCATTTTGATTGTTAATGCAAATTTTGCTTTTATCTTAAAATAGATATAACGATTCTATGCGTTTTCGTTTCCGTCGTGTTTTAATTTCATTTATTAATTTTGCATCTGACAATTTTTTTGTACTTTGAGGTAGAGTGCTTCGTTTTAATAAATCTGGTGAATAAAAAGTTAAAGGGTTCTCAAATTTAAAGATAGATATTTTTCAATTAAACTACTCAAATATTTAGTTCGAAAAAAAACTATAGACAGGAAATGACCAATTAAATTTCAAAACTCGAAATTTCGACAACACAGTTGTTTTCCTTAGATGTAATAAGAACAAAATTGAGTAAAAGTTACTTTTCGAGCCGATTTATTACCCTTATCATGTTTATTTTTGATACATGCAGGAACTATTTCGTAGTTGCAATGCAAATAGAAGTTAGGAAATGTAAATGATGTGGCCAATGTATGTGACTATCAAAATATATCCTAGTTAAAGGAGTGGAAATCTAGTGATCTTAAATATATATCAATTCTGTTGTAAACATTTCGTATTATATTATGAAAATTTGCGAACGTGTTATTTTAAGCCAAAGTCAACGAGGGTTGATATGCCTTTTTTTTCTTTTTGATTTGTTTTTCTTTTTGCTGTTCATGTACTAATTAATTTTTTGTCATGAATGGATACCAAATATCCTTTTTTTTCTTTTACGCTATTATGTGTATGTACATATTGAGCAGTTTTTCAGATCCCTACAAAATTTTGAATACATTTATAGCGCATCTGGTGCAAGAAAATTGGTACCGTTAATTTTATTATAATTCGTTGATCTGCATCTAAATACAGAATTTATAATGATGCATACATATAGACTTTATTTTTTTGTATTTATACAACCAGTTATAATACCTTTATAAAGTATATATTTAAATGTATATAATGTACATGTACGTACAAAAGGGTGGAAAAGACAGTTACTTAAATTTGATTGCAAATCTAGGAAATTTCATCAACAAAAAACATGTCTGAACAATTCTATGTTTTTGGTGTAATAATTTTTCGATTTAATGATTCAAACGTATTATGATAGTCGGTTTGAATAAAGAGCAATTTACAAAAACAGACAGTTTAGTCAGCTCTTTAATAATATATTAAAAATACTGAGTCCAAGGCAAAGTCAAAACTGGGAAGAAAAAAAAAAATTAAACGCTATGAATCAACGGAACAAATGAAAAAAGTGTTATATTCCTGACTTAGTACAGTCATTTTGCGAGGGAAATGATGGGTCAAAGTTGTTTTATAGCTAGCTTAACTTCCCACTTGTATGAACATTGTTTGTATATCCGTTAAATTGAATTCACTAGTAGTCCTATAATATAACAGATTAAGGGTTCATTGTGTTTGCATTCAAGGTTTTTGATCGATTATTTATTTTACTATAATGCTAAAATCCATGGTTAATATATAAAAAATATGTTGAATGAGTACAGATGAATTAATAGTTACAAAAATATATCCGATTTAAAACATTGAATGCAAACGATATGAACCTACAAAGTCTTATATCATAAAACTAGATCAGCAGAGCCGTCACGTAGTGATCATCTCATCGGAATACATACGAAAAGGTTCCTGGTTAAATCCCCGGGGAGAAAAATTTTCGGCTATATGTTGACACCTTTTGTGAGTATTGATTTTAGAAGCGATAATAGTCCATCGGAAGGGGACGATTAATGGAGATAGAGCCATATCTTTTTTACGTAAACGACACCCTTGTATATTTTGAAAAAGAGCATGTTAAAACAGCTACAAGGCAGCACTCACACCCGCAAAGTGAAAAGGGATTAGTATAAGTTTCAATATCTTAATAATTTACTCCACTATAAATAAATATGTTTAAAGTAGATCATTTAGGTATGCATCAGTTAGAATAAACAGATAGTACGCCAACTGAACGAAGTTGTTAATATAGTACTAAGAGATTTTTTTTTCGATTAATCAATGAAGAAATGAACGTCGGTACTACAAATTTGTATCTTTGGTGTGATCGCGGAATAACCATTATTTTAACACTGTCCAAATCTTAACCTCTCCCAAACACTCAAAATTGATGTGTAATGGGTTTTGCATAAAGAAGGACGAGGGATACCAGAGGGACAATCAAACTCATACATCGACAATAAACTGACAAAGCAATGGCTAAAAAAGAAAAAAACAAACAGACAAACAATATTACACATGACACAACATAGAAAACTAAAGACTAAAAACATGAAAGCTGGGAGTGATCTTAGTCGCTCTGGATGGTTAGGCATATCCTGCTCACCATATGACACCCGTCGTGTTGATCATGATATTTCAAATCCGCAAAATATTTAAATGGTTGTGGAATATTCACTTACATCATAAACCCAATTGGCTGATATTGAACATGTTCTATCACTTTCATACATAGCAATTTAAAGTGGAAATGCAACTTAACTATAGTATGACAGCTCACTTAACTCCATATTTAAAGCAACTTTTAATGAAAAAATCTCTATTATACATACATATAGGATAATGTATCAATGATTGGTATCCTGCATCCTGAAAAACTTATATCACAAATATATTACCTGACTTAAACTTTGAATCAAAAGTCAAAAAGTCAAAACACCAGATGGCAGGAAGTAAAAATACCCCACCTCGTGAAAAATCATATGACTAAAAGAAACATAAAGCACGCAGACATTCATAACTTCACCACGTGAAAGACTTGACATCATGTAAAATAAAAAAAAAAAAAAAAAAAAAAACGGTCTGATTTATGTCTTAACAATAAACGTGAAAAAAGCATAAATCTGGCATTCACTGAATTCCAGGGTTCTATTTTGGGACAGGCCAACATAGAATGTGACGGGGTAAAATATATTTTATGAGCTGTCATCCCTCATTTAGCATTAACCAGGAGAAGAAAATCATTACATAAGAACATCAGTTTGGCATGGCTTGACTCTTCATATGGCACGTATGTGATGTTCTTATATCTACAACATTTATACACTTATATACGAGTCAAGAGCCTTTTGTGTCAAATTTTTCCTTTGACACCAATGTTTTTAATAGAATAAAGAGTGTCTTTTATTTATCGAGGACATTGTTTCAAATATATTTCAGATTGATGACGATAGTTTGATCCTTTATTTCAAAAAATCTTGATAGGGTTCAAACGGTTTTCATAAATTTTCAAACGAAATCACATTTTAATGGACATTGTCAATACATGCAATAAAGACAACAGTACTTTACCGCTGTTCAAAATTCATAAATCGATTGAGTAAAATCAAATCAGGGTTAAAAACTAAAACTGAGGGAAATACATAAAGTATAAGAGAAGACCTACGACACAACAAAAACACAACTTTAAAATGTAACACACACAGAAACGAAGTAGAAGAAAAATATGGTCATTTTCCTGACTAGGTAAATGACATTTATTTAAAATAAATAATGTGTTGAACCTGGTTTTGTGGCATGCCAAACCTTCCGCCTTTGTGGCAATGTTAGATATGATTTTGAAATGACAACACTAAATGATAGGACCACAATACAAATAAATGGGAGAAAATATATTGTTATCAAAAGTACCAGGATTATAATTTTATACGCCAGACGCGCGTTTCGTCTACATAAGACTCATCAGTGACGCTCAGATCAAAATAGTTAAAAAGCCAAACAAATACAAAGTTGAAGAGCATTGAGGACCCAAAATTCCAAAAAGTTGTGCCAAATACGGCTAAGGTCAGAGGAACACACGAATAATAGCTAAAAAAAGGTTCCAGGTATAAGATTAAATACGCCAGACGCTCGTTTCGTCCACACACCAGTGACGCTCTGATGAAAAAAGTTCTGAAGCCAAAAAAGGTATATAGTTTAGCTTTGAGAACAAAAAAAATCGTAGAGTTGTGCCCAATGCGGCTAGGGTTTTCTGCGTGGGATAAGAACATCCTTATTATTTAGAAGAATTCATACTTTGCAAAAAGTATTTTTTTACAGATGACTATAAAATAGATATAAATGATAAAACCAGTGACTTACTACAACATAAAAACGGATAGATAAATACCATGAACCAGCATATAAAAAATCTCAGCCGCGTTAGACAAATCGATAAACGCACAAATTTAAGTGACGTCACATTTGAATTTACAAATAAATCCCAAAAATAGGATAGAATTCAAGATTAAGTTTGTAATGTTGATATAACATTTATTAATTAAAATGAAAATTACAATAACAATTAATATCAAATTGTGGTTGTAGTTAGATAATTAATATATTATCTAGCTATGTCGGTATTTTTTTCTACTTCAAACTGTAAACCAAATATATCGTATAAATTAAGTCAAACCAAATCAAAATCTAACAAATTAAATGGATTGTTAATTAGCCCTACCATAACCAAAGAATGCGACAGACAAATAACATGATTTACAACTACAAACGTTAAGACTTTTGACAAAATCCGATGAGAATAACAAATACAACATTAAAACTAAATACATAAATACATAAATACATAAAAACATAAAAACATAAAAACATAAAAACATAAATACATACATACATATTAAGTACATGAACACATATGAAATAAATGAATACATGTTTAATACATGAATTTGGGATAGGGTCATTTCCCTGACCAAAGTCCTGACCCTTTTAAGTAAAAAGTTTTTTTTAAAGCATCATTTTTGGGGAATTTTTTTTAAAGGAAACAATGACGACTGGCTTGTAGTTTCTACAAGATTCTTATTAGTTATACGTATGCTTGGACTCCACACTCATTAATATAATCCTACTATATGATGCTTTAATTGGAAGTATTGATTGTCAGCAGGCGTCTAATAAATATCGAAATCTGCAATCTTTACGTTAAAGATCTGCTCAATCACAGTCATAAAATGGACCTAATTATTAACAAAAACATTCTGACACCGTTCATTGTGAATTTAATATTTTACATGATTAGTTTCAAAGGTAAGAATCATATCATTTTATTTTATTTTCAAATAATACATTTTTTGTATAACCGAATTATATTGCCAATATATCCCTAAATAGTATAATTAAGGATGTTAGCTTTATTATTTTTGATTTTTTACAGATAGTTGGATATCCATGAAATGCCATAAACACCATCTCCCTGCTTAACCAGACTGTTCTTTTCATTGTTTTATTTCATATAGTTTAAAAAAAAAATAAAAAAAATATTCCAAAATGCTATAAAATACATGAAATAGTTGTAATTAGTTTTCTTTATTTTCTTATAAAGCGTAGTGAGTATATATGTATTTCATATTTCCGGCAAAATATCTTTTTGAAATATTTTTTTTGTGCTGTATTTAGACCTCTCTACCACCAAATTTGTTTTACATGCGCACGTATTAAAATTGTTATCATACACAATCATAGGTTTGAACATTGTTCGCAATTTACACTTTTTTATATTTTTTAAATTTTGGAATTCTTTTATGTTTTTTCTCAGGTTTATATGATTCGTTCATCCTATTTCGACTCTTTCAAATTCAAGAGTCTATCCTTAATTGAGGTAAAATATATGGCATTCCAAATATCGTTTCGACACATAACCTGACTAAAAGGATATCAATTGTCGAAATCCGTACGAATGTTTGCACTTTATGTTTGTGGTAAACCATCTTTCCCGCTAGCTTTTTGCTTTCTGTATGGTATCAAATTGATATAAAGAACCATTTTGTTACAACAATTTATTTGACCATCTTTAATTGCAGCCAACAGAGATTAAGAACATCAGTTGTTCGACCTGTTTGTGAAATGAGTTCTGTAAGAATACATGTGGAATATACGTTTTAACTTTCTTTAGACTTTTGGAAAATGTTTTTTTGTGCTGTATTTGTGCTATAACTTTTGGACTAGTTTAAATCTCGGTATATTTCTGTAATTTGTTCTTACTTACTTTTGATTTTTTAACTCTATATGCTTACATTCCTATGTAAATTTTAAAACTGTTTGTATGCACATTGAACGACAAACTTATGTGACGTATACAAATTTTATGACGTCAGACACTCAAGTCAATCCATGTGTTCGAAGATAGATGTTTTTGTGTTCTGTTTAATTGTCCCTTTTAAAATTGTTATTCGATGATGACTGATGTACCCATATTTTGACTATTTTATTAATTGTGACTATTTATTTAACGCATCATGTTAATATAACGGAATTTGGTGAGACTGTTATTAAAGAGAGAGGGTTAGCGCTATAGAACCAGGTTTAATCCACCATTTTCTACATTTGAAAATGCCTGTACCAAGTCAGGAATATGACAGTTCTTGTCTATTCGTTTTTGATGCGTTTTGTTATTTGATTTTGCCATGTGATTATGGACTTTCCGTATTGATTTTCCTCTGAGTTCAGTATTTTTGTGATTTTACTTTTTTTGTATTATGACACCTCTCCTACAATTTTTTTTAAAGCATAACGCAGTTTTTATCCAACGCAATCACAAGTTTGAACGTTTGTTTTCTATTAAGACTAGATATATATATAGATTAAAAAAATCTGCATTGATTATAATACGAAATTTATCCACTGGAGACCGATAGATTTTCAAATTTATGACGCGAGGCTTGCTGAGCGTTTGAAATAGTTAAATATAACTGGCGACAATTTTTATAAATCATATTCCACGACATTTGGTGTTGAAATAAGTTTCGCTAATGATTTTAAGCCGATATGCAGAAAATGTTAACCCTTATATCCATCGATCTGCAAAAGAATATTTTTCTGAGGAGACGAATACAGTATAAAGTAATAATAAAAATTTGACTAATGAAGAACTAAAATGATACGTACCACACGTTGATTTAAGAAAAATAATCAACGGGTTAAGAAAAGGATCAATCGGGTATAAATTATGGGAATTTTTTTATCGTGCAACTTATATTCTGGACTTAACGTTTTGGTTGCTTAAATAAATGAAATCGATTTAGCTTGAGCTCGGATTGCAAACAAGACCAATACTGAACTGTAACACAAAAAGAAATTTTAACATTACAGTTCATTTAAGTATATCTAACAGGAGACCAGAACAAATGAAGTACACATTCATTTGTGAACGTGATATTTTAACAATTGAATTTTATTGCTAATTATCGGATAAAAGCATTCAAATGACAGAGGAATTTAGCACAACTAGATTGAAAAGAATATTTTCACGTTTCAATGAATACTTAAAGTTTCATTAATCACGTTCGAAATAAATCATTTCCTGATGTATCTTACGCTTTTAAGTTGTAATACAAAAAATAAAGAATCCAGTGTACCGTTATGATAAATGCAATACGTTTATTAAGATCTCTATCAAAGAGTTTATTAAATATATAGAGATGAAAGAACACATTTCAAAATACATTTAATTCTTTAATGACATCTACATAAATTGCTGGTTGTAAAAAACTTTTTATCAAAGGTTTCTAATCCTTTATTCAAACACATTCTGTTATTGTAACTTTTCTAATTCTTCGTCAATTTATCCCTTTCTGCACCCGTTGTTTAAAAAAAATAATCAACGTGTGGTTGTTTTGATCTCAGTTTTTCGTTGGTTAAAATCCGAGTATGACGTTGAATTTTCTTGTTTTCCTCTGAATTTCCTATTGTGACGGCATGACAAAAGGCGACAGTGCCTGATGACGTCATATAAAAAGAACACATCTTTCTGCAGATCATTCGAAAAGAAGGAATACGTTTGCCTGCATATTATTAGAGAAACAGATTCTATCACCAAATCTCGTGTAATACGAAATTTAACCACTCTCGACAGTTAAGTTTCAAATATTTATAACGCTCGGCAAGACTCGCGATTTAAATTTGAAAATTTTACTGTCTCGAAGTATAAATATCGTATCACGCTTTATTACAACACATTAGTATATATTGAGCTAGTATAACATATCCGTTTGCAGACCAGAACAAAATTAATTATATTTATTTATATATTCATTTATGACGTTTGTTTTTAGTATTTGGCGTGCATTCGGCAAAGTTTTATCGTAACTGATTTTTTACAAATTTAATGTTTACTAAGTGTTTGATCAGACTCAATTACCAAAAAATTTTTGTGAGAGACCTAATTTCTTGATTCAGCTTAACACTATATTCAATAGAGTAACATAAAGGGCTCATATGTGGAAAAGGATCTATTAATCGATTGGAGCTCATGATATAAGCAGCGGTAATTAGAAGGATTCGAGTTCTTTAGACAATATTTACTGTGTTCAGCAAAAAGTAAATTCACAAAAATAATAATTGGAAGGTCCATAATTACATGATTAAATCAAATGACAAAACACATCAAAAACGAATGGCTAAGAACTGTCATATTCTCGACTTGGTACAAGGATTTTCAAATGTAGAAATGGTGGATTAAACCTGGTTTTAAAGCGATGAACCTCTTACTTTGATGACAGTCTCATCAAATTCCGTTATACTTACAATGATGCTTGAACTAAACAGACAAAATAAATAAAATAGTCAAAATATGGGTACTGCCGTCATCCTCGTGTAACAATTTAAAAGGACCAATTTAACAGAACACAAATATTTATTTACAATCACATTCGTAATGTTTCGTATTCGACGTCGTTTGTTAAAAAGTGCCAAGACGTAGCCAGTTTCTCTTTGAATGTATTTAAATGTCGTCTAGGTATTTTCTACCTGGTTTGTGTTATCTTAATTTAATCATAGAGAACAATCACGAAATTCTAAGTTTAATTGCAAGTCAAGCCAATCAGAGTATACCAACTATGCATGTGTAGTCCTCCTTCAAAATTTAATTGGGGAAAGTATCGTCAGATCACTGAAGTCATATTTGATCATATTGTAAACAATGATATTATGGGGAGAAGCTGAGGAAATATTCAAACAACTTTCATGTTAATAAATGCATGAATTTTCTTGATGTCCGCATATATAATCAAAAATTAATTTAATTGGTAATTTCTAGAATACGAAATTAACATCCAGTACTCACGACTGTTTTGAGTTCCTATTCCTCTATTCCTCTGGAGGCCTATGTTCCACAGTTCATAGACCGACCCGCTTCTCTCATAAAATGCACGTTTGCTTGTCTGCAAAACATACAGAGACAGCTGTACACTTAAACCTCAGATTTTAAATGTAAAGTTAAGCAGTCATTTGAACCGTTCATTGTCACTTCTATTATCTTTCTTAGACAAGTTTTCAGTGCATTTCCATTTAAATTCGTGCATGTATATCACTGTATGTAACATGTCATCTTGTGCTCTACCAAACTATTGTGGTCTACATAAAAATCATACAAGTTATATACAAGAACTTTTTGCCTTTCTTTTATTTATTTGATAATATTTTAAGTGAAACGATTCCACCTTCGCAGCTTTATTTTACTTTATTGCATTTTCAATTCGTTTTCTTATTATAATAGACTCATTACTTTTTTAAAATAAGATAACTTTCATGGATACCAGTAGTTGAAGTCATAAAACTTTGCTCAGTGCTTGGAGCACAAAAGTCATGCTCGAAACATGAAATCAAGCAGTTTGATTGGTTGATTTTGTAGTATGACTACAAAAAACTGATTCGAAAGTTTTATAACCGCACGGCCAGATTTTTTGGTTTGTATATTACACATACGAAGATGTGTTATAAGATCCAATGAGACAACTCTCCACCCAAGTCACAATTTGTAAACCATTGTCTTGATAAAAACTTGACAAATTAATATGTACTTCGTTGAACATTTAAATTCGTGGTCTACATCCGACCACGAAATCCACGTAAACTGTTATGACAGCAGTTATAATAAATCAGTCAGCAATATGTGTTTGTATGCTTTTTTTTGGTATAGCAATTATTTTACTCGTTTCAGATTGTAACACTTTACAACTATCAACTCTGAATCAAGGAAGAAAAGATGCAGAAACAAACCGTGATGTGTATAAATACTATACAAAACTTAGCTATTTTGGGGTTTCTCATGTATCTGGAACTTTTTTTAAATTTCAAGTTAAGTCATGTAGGGCTGCAGTTGTTCTCTTGTCAGTTGCAAGTGATTTAATGTCTCCAGACTTCTACGAAATATTCTATGGAGGAGGAGGGAATCGCTGGACATATTTATCTCGAAACTATGGCAGGAACGAGGCAGCATTCAATACACCAAATCTATTAGACTGTAATGATAGGGTTTCACTGTGGCTGAGCTGGGAAAATGGTCAACTCCAAAGTGGAACTGGTTCGATCCTGGGACAGAATAGAATGATGAATTGGAATGATCCATATCCCTTACCCATTAAAGGCATAGGAATCATGTCGGCATATGGACATAATGCTACATGGATAATTCCCTCTGGAGGTAATTTAAGTCTAAACGATATCTATTCCAAACGAAATGATATATATGATTAGTCTAAACATATGTCGACTTTATGATAGACATTCTCTTTCAGATAATCGTTTATTATACAGGACTACAATCATAATATAGGTACATAATTTTTTTTTAATTAGCCCAAAAATGTAAGATCTGAAAATCTGCGTTAACAAGTTTGGGGTTTATTCCTCCGTGGTATATCGATTTGAAACCGCTTATGTGCGAGGAACGTTATAACTCGATTACCGAACGCTTTATTATTATATAACCAAGTTGGTAGAGTGTTTTATGCGCTGGACACATTGTTTGCAGAATTACCAAGATTTCTCAGATGCAGAGGTTTGAACCCCTCTGAGGGAAGAACAGATGAAGTATATTGTATTGAAATATTGAATTACTCGCAAGTAATATACTACCAATCAGTTTTCTGCATAAATCAAAACATAACAGTTGGATTTACTGAACGTTTATTTACAAGAAAAGTAAAAATATTTCAGTTGAGTTAAGTATTTTTATTCATTAACAGTAGGAAAACTGTCTTAGTACATTATGTTTAACAAAACTATTGTAATCGTAAGAATTTCTCAAATTATCATGGACGTCTATAACTTCAGAAGTTGTTCATTTTATGCAACTGCTTTTTCTTATCTTCTTTGTATAGAAACAGCACATGCTGTATGGTAGAAACTTCGACGATTTCTTCAAGACCTGCTTGAATTTCCTAAAAAAAAAAATCTGATATGACACTCAATAAAATCATTGAAATGAGGGGATCGATATTGTTTCTTTTTTAATGGTCTGGTTTGAATACATTGATAGCAGTGCCTATAGAGTTTTATATTATTTATTCGTTTAGCGTCAGGAATACAGTAAAGAGTTTTCAACAAATGCAGTTTACCTTATAATATAATTTTCCGTCAGTGTTTTGCTATCACAGAATCATTCAATGTTTTATATTTTAAATGAAAATTACAAAGCAAGAAACAAATACAATAGATCATATGACTTCTTACTTTAAAAGTGTAATAAACTTTTATTCAAATGTTTTGTATTTTCAGATATCCAAGACAACGGGAGATTCTGTGGATCCCCAGGACAAACTCTTACCAATGCGGGTGTTATTACATACGACCAATCACTCTTAAGTTGTACCTTAACATGTTTTACTTCTAATGTGTGTGCTAGTTTTGATTACAACAGTAAGCTACAGAAATGCCATATTGTAGATGAAAAGGAATTTCTTGCGAGCGCAAATGGCATTGACTCCGTAATGTTTACTAAATGTTTGACAATTTAGGAAAAAATATTTTCTGATAACAAGATGGTTTAAATGAAAACAAACTATATATAATACGATCGAGTTTAAAGATGTCTATACGATAATCAATTGAAAAGAGTATGATTATTTAATGAAATACACTAATAATTATTGGAATGCACAGGGTACTTAGTTCTTGTCCCAGAAATTTGTTATACAATATCGCCTTCATCCTTTCCCGTTCAAGCAAAACTACAAATAAAGTTACGTTCCTATATTACGACATAATTTCATAGTTTTAATTTCTAAAACCATTAAAACTAAACAAAAATATTATAAAACAACAAAGTAAGGATCTTAAAAACGTATAATTTGGAGTTGTTCAGTCTGGTTTTAACATTGCACTACAATTTTCATTCCGGTATTGATACATCACAAATAATTGATAGATTATTCGTAGAATATTTTAGACTTAAATAAGTACAATAACATACATACCGAACTCCAAGGATAATTTAAAAGCAAAGGCAAAATCAAACATCAAACACATCAAAAGAATGACAAACAACTGTCATTTGCTGACTTGGTACATGCATTTTCTTAAAAATAATTTAAACTAGATGTGTCAAAACTACACGAATGGTCCCGTCTCAAAAAATTGAAAAACTGCTATTTGAATAACAAATATGGACACAAACATGATGGTAGTCTCACACACCAAAATTCAGCCTATAGTTGTTAATGTCCGTGTCATTTTGGTCTCTTGTGGACAGCTGTCTCATTGGCAATCATACTACATCTTCATAAACTGAAGGCGTTTAGAAAAAAGTGTGTATAACTGTGATTTTCAACAATTTATCAATCCAAAGCCTGTAATTTGAACTAAAATTAGGGGAACGAAACCTTACTTAAACTTGATATATAACTCAGCATGGTTAACTCATACCAAAAATCAGCCCAATATCTAAAGGCGTTTAGAAAAAAAAGTCTATATAACTATGATTTTCAACAATTTATCAAAGTCCAAAGCCCTTAATTTTTGCAAAATTAATCGGAGCGGAACGAAAATAAACTTGATCTGTTACTCATCATGGTTAACTCACATACCATATATGAGCACAATATCTGAAGACATTTAGCAAAAAAACTCCGTATAACTATGATTTTCAACAATTTATCAAAGTCCAAAGCCCGTAATTTCAGCAAAAATTAGCGGAGCGGAACGAAACTTAAACTGACGGAATGACGGATTTACGGAATGACGGAATAACGGAATGACAGAATGACGGAATAACGGACAAGGGTAAAACTATATGGCACCGACAACTTCGTTGCAGGGCCATAAAAATGATAAATAAAAACTGGTTTGACAGCTAGCATGTTTTGTATTAATTTGTCATTTGCATTCATTCTATATTTTCTTATATCTATTTATTTTGAAGGAAAAATAACCCGTTAAAATGTGTTTGTCAAATACATTGTTTAACCTAATTCTATTCTGCTACGGACTTTTACATCGAGATAATTATATAAATAAGAACTAGTAATGTGTTTCATACATGTTTTGAGATATACCGATCCATTAATCTATAACTATCACGCACTCACTATCAAAGGGTATTTTGTCATAACAAAAGTGTTATAGGCCATTGTTAAATATTTTATTATTGAATCCGGAAAAGCTTAATGATGTACAAGGAAGAACTACATTTCAAATTTTTTATAATACCTTCCTCCTAATTGCATTTTCTTAATCTTTGTTCACGTATATTTCAAGCTTATTCATCACTTGATATTAAATGCACTTTTTGCTTTCATCTTAAAATTAATACAACAATTCAATGCATTTCGTTCCCGGTATGTTTAAATATAATTTTGTTTTTGTATCTTACAATGTGTTAATAGTACTTGAAGATAGAGTAATTCGTTTATGTGAATACGTTGAAAAATTTAAATGTTTTTAAATTTCAAATATGATATTCTTTAATTACAAAACTCAAATAGATAGTTCGAAAAAAAAATAGACAAAAAATTACCAAATAAATTTTAAAATTCGAACTTTCGAAAAGACCAACTGTCTCCATTCGAGTTGAAAAAAAGCTTAGTGTATGTGACATATTTACTGATTAGTTTTGTGCAATGGATAGATACCCAATGTCCTTTGTTTTTCTATTATGTACATAAAGGGCAGTTTTTCAGATTCTACGAAATTTTGCATACATTGAGAATTCGTTGAACTGCATCTGAATAAAGAAGAGAAAATGAAACATACATATAACTTTTTTATCTTTACTAATAATCATTAAAATGTTTATTAATCAATTTTCTTATTTATGTAAGGTGTATAATTTACGTAAAAAGCGGCGACAAAACAGTTTTGTCAAGTTAATTGCAAGCCCGGAAAAAACATAAATATTTTGTTTATGTTTTTGCTGTAATAATTATTCGATTTAATGATACGAACGTATTTTTGAAGCCGGTTGAAACAAAGACCCGTGTACTTGTATATGAATGATTGCATATATTACAAAAAATACTTAATCAAATCTATAGACGAAACGGTTAAGTTAAAAAACAAAATCGAACGTAATAAATCAACGGAACAAGTGAAAAATTACTGTCAGATTCCTGACTAAGTAGACATTTTTCGTGAAAATGGTGGGTTAAAGCAGATTTATAGATAGCTTAACCTCCCACTTGTATGAAAATTGTTTGTAGATCTGTTAAATTGATTATACTAGTAATCCTATATTATGACACTTCGTAAGTTCACATCGTTTGCATTCAACGTTTTTATATAAAGAATATTGTTTTTACTATCAATGATGAAAACAAAATATGGTTAAAAGATATAGGAAGATGTGGTATAAATGCCAGTGTATTGATGGTAAATCAAATGATATTCGATTAGAAAAGTTGAATGCAAACGATATGAACCTGCATAGTCTTACATTAAAGGAGGAGGTCAGATAGAAGCACATCAGTTGGACACAAATGTTCATCAACTGACCAAACTTGTTTATATAGTACCCGAAGAAATTTATCTCATTAATCAATAAAGTAATGAACATCGCTACTAAAATTGTGAATCTTTGACGTGATCGCTAAATTACCTGTATAAATATGTAAACGATTTGCCTTCTCAACACACTTTAAAGTAATCATTTGTAATGGATTTGCATAGCATGGTCATCTAATATTCTGAATGGAATGTTTACTTACATCATAAACATTGATTAACCCCATTGGCTAAATTTGTACATGTTCTATCAAATTCATACATAAACTAAAATATAACATTTTACTATACTCTAACCAACTTGTAAAGAAAATTCTCTTTACCACATACAGAATAAGACAATGCATCAATGATTGGGATCCAGCATTCTGAAAAATCATTTATCACAGACATGCAACATGACTATCTATTTATTTCAAACCAAAGTCAAAAATCAAAAAACCAGATGGCGGAATGTATAAATACCTAAAAATGTAAACATTCGTATGACCACTAAAAGAAACATAATAACACGAAGACATATAAAAAGATACCAAACTTCAACACATAAAAGGCATGACATTATGTAAAAGAAAACAAAGAAAAGAAAAACGGACTGGTTTATGTGACTTTTCACTAATTGTCAATTTTTGGTTTCGCAGCATTATCATACGATACCCTCTGCCAAATCATATGTTGTTAACATATCTCATTTGATCAGTTGATACGTTGTGCTCCTGCATATTCCCACTATACCGAAGCGACTTCATACACAGGATTGTGTTCCTAACCAAGAAATTGATTTTCTACAAAAATCTTGATTTTTATGTTGTATCTTTACCCTAAGCCCGGGGTTCTCCAAGCTAAGAGCAGATAACTGACACAAGTGAAGCTCTTGATGAATAACGCTGAATACGGAGTCTGCGCACGCCTACACTGCGAGATGACGTAATCTAGAAGAGACAGTTTCAAAGCCCGAATAATAGATGTCATTACAGTAAGATTGCATTACATCTTTATACAACCTAAGTCCAGGTCTGGTTCCTTCATGTTGAAATAGTCTTACCGGAGACGAACACCACATTATTTAATCGCCACAAAGTCAACTTTTTCTATTAAATAGAATAAAACAATGAATAATTGCTGTTTGAAAAAATTATAGTTCACATGGCTTAAAACACGTATTTCATCCAAAACTTATTAGTATACTTCTTATGGTTTCCTGTGTTTCTGGAAATTATATTTTGTACATGTTAATGCTTGGTGAACATTTATGAACCTACCGAATAAAAAAATGTTTTTCGGTAAAATGAATATGTTTATGAAACAAACCATTGCAAATAGTATTGATTTTGTTTAAATTTAATGTCTTCTTCACGTGCAAAACAATTACAATACAAGATTATGAACTTTATTTAACTATAATCCTTGAAGCTTTTACACTATATTGCTCGTTAATGGAAGGTTAAAACATACAACTCTTGTTCAGGAACTCAATATTTACATTGTGAAGACTTGCAATGTTTCCGTTAAATTATAATTATAACTGAAAGAAACATGTTAGTTCACTGAGCTGTGACGTCATTAAAAAGTCAATATAAACATACATGTATATTCAATTGCATGTCTCATTTTGAGTTTATCGGGTATATAAGTCTAAATTAGTCATAGAATATGACTTTGAAATGTTTGATTAGATGAATGTAAAATTGCCTTATAAACAATCGGACAAATTTAATTTTATAAATTTACTGTTTGCAAAAGTATGCTTTATTCGAAGTGATAAGGATTTTCTTGTCCCATACCTTGATCACCTTATTTGGCTTATATTTTTTTTTTAATTTTCGGTCCGCATTGATCTTATAGTTAACTAATTACATATTACGTGGCTCTGTACCTATTCATCCTGTCTTTTTTTTTCTGCTGGATTTTTTTTATTTTTTTTATTTTTGCATATATGCCTTTATGTGTTTCTTTCTTACATGTTTGTTTGTTTTATAGGAATTAAGATCATTATACAATGTTGACTGCTGTATCCCAATTTTTGACATTTTTTTATATTGTGTCAGTTTTGTTTTGTTCACAAATCGTTATGAATATAATGGAATTCTATGTGACTGTCATACAAGTGAGAGGTTAGCTTGTTAAAACAAACAGGTTTAATTCACCACTTTCTACATAAAATAATGTCAGGAGTATGACAGCTGTAATCTATTTGTTTGATATGTTTGAGTTATTGATTTTGCCATTCGTGTACGGATTTGTCGTCTTGAAATTTCTTCTTTGCAGTTCAGTATTTTTGTTATTCTAATTTCTCAAATGAACCACACACTTTAGAAAAATGACTTTTTACCTTTCCAAAAAGTGTTCTTGTTGGGTTTTTTTCATAAAACTATGCAATGTAACTTCGTCCTGTTTGTTGTATACTTCCTATCTAACCTAGTAATAGACATTTGCGGAAACTAGGTCTTTACCTAGGATTACACTTTAGACTTACGATTACAGGTGTGAAAAACAAAGGGTCATCTCAAAATGCAAAAACAAACCAACATTACATGAACAAAATAGCAGTTGGTGTCTTCCATATACATAAATAAAGATGTAAGCAACACGTTAAATTTCATGTGTCCGAAGCGCTTTTCTGGAATTACCATAAGGACCGCACAAAGCCGAATATTTTAAGACAAGGATTTATAAGCACAGAATGTGTAGATAGATATATGATATATATTATCAGCCGGGGAAATAAGCTTTCCCCGCGAAACAAGGTACTTTTAATGCAATGGTTAGTATACGAAAACCAGCAAAAAATTGTTCAGATGATTCTCTAATGCACGATTGCAACTTTGTACCCGCAACTGTTGCGTTGTCGATTTAAATAGATTGTGGTTTTTTTCAACAATTTCTTCTGGCCGGCTACACTTTTGATTTTTATATCACAAACATAATAATTCTCTTTACAACAAAATAAAAGAGAGAATGTATGTCTTAGCATAAACATGCTAACATGCTCCATGGTTTATTGCACCTTTCCTAAAACAAAGTATCTATCAACTGTAACGACAATTGCGATATGTTGTGTGTCTCATGTTAAATTTAATTCTAAAATAATGTAAGTTGTAACACATTGTTGCAAATATATTTGAAAAAAAAATCATTGTTCAACTGCAGAAAAACATCCCTATCGTTACATTGTTTTGGATCGACGGTTTATTTTTACACTTTGAGAAAGCCCAAGATTTAAATGCTACTTGTGAGTGTAATTGTAATCCTAATCGTAGGTGTATGACAGTTTTCCGCAAATGTCTAATAGAAACAGTCCATTTGAGTTATTTCCCATTGGTCGTATAATTATCATTCACAGATAATTGATTATACGTTATATTTCTATTATAAATACTGTGAACGCACTTTAATTCGTGGGTATCAATTTTCGTGGTTTGAGCAATATTTACATGTTCGTGATTTTTTAAATTCGTGGATTTTAGTTTTATAAAAACAAAATTGAAAAATTAACGCCTTTATAAACGAAGGTTACAAATAGTCTGGTTTGACGGAAATTGCAAAGTAAACATTGAATCGTATAAATCGTTGTGACAACACTAATTAAGGGCATACGATACAGTTTTGATCCTGTATTTACAAGTTCATGAAAATTTGCATATAGGTTATTTTTTGCCTGATTAAATCAAATATGTAATAAAAAATATACCTTCATGTGCTACTTTTTGAGTAAAATTAGGTCGAAATTTTGTTCATTTGCTCAAAATTCAGATTTGTGGCCGTAGTTTCTTTTTCGAAAGAAGGACATAACTCTTTTGTTATAAAAGATAAACACAAGTAATTTTTTGTTAAATAATCGGTTATTCCTATGTTTTATAAATATCCTTAAAAAATATGCAATTTTTTTATTCAGAAATAACTCATATTTATAAAATGTTCATGACTTGAGGAAAAAAACGTCATTTTTACTGCATGTTTATCAAAATTAAAAAAAATCCTCTATTTACAGTTTTATAGAATTTGGGTCACATAATCTCCCTGCAAAATGAAACAAAATGCCGTTTTGAAAAATAGGGGTCCATGAACTCGTTTTCAAATTAAATCAGTTTGAATGATAAAAATCAGTCGAAAAAGGCATCTTTTCCCGGTATATCACAGTTTGACGTCGCGGAAATAACAAATTACGTTAGCAACGTCATTGCCTTCTCTGTAACTGTATCGTATGCCTTTAACCCAAGATAAAGTGATTAACAGATTAAGGACCATCAAAGGTGTTAACTAGGCCATAAATATGTCACCTAAAGAAATCAGTATCATAAACACATGCTAAAAACATATCTCGTATTGTCAAATAATTCTAATCAAAATCAAGCCCAGCATGAAATTATTATTTCCCGTATGTACGAGAACTATGAGGATACAAAATGAACACTTTATCATACTAGCATTCCGGAAATCGGACTTTCATCGAAAACAAATATTTTCATGAGAATTGAAAGATTCAAAGTTGTACAGTTTAATTATTAATTATAAAGATTAAATGGGTATAATACTGCCTGCATGCAGTTGTAGATTCGAGGTTATTCAATATGTTCTCTAAAATATATCAGATCGTTCCATGTCTTGATTTGGACAATGGTTGTTTTATTTCGTTCGACACTTACATTCGTGGATAAAGGCATCCACGAAAACCACGAAAATTGGTACCCCACGAATAAAAGTACAGTCACAGTAAGACAATACGTGGAACAACAAACGTCAAAATAATTTAATTGCGTAGAACTTTTGGACTATTTTAAGTAAATCTCGGTCTATTTCTGTAATACTTTTGAGTTTTTTAACTTGTATGCTAGCATTGCCCATGTGAAATTTTAGAGTTGTTTGTATACACTTTTAACGACAAAAATATATGACGTATAAATTTTCTGACTTCACACAGTCACGCGAAATTGTTTCTTTTAAAATTGTTACACGATGATAACTGCTTTACCCATATTATGACTATTTTATTTATTATGTCTGTTTAGTGGACGCATCATTGTAAATATAACGGAATTCGATGATACTGTCGTACAAAGTGTGAGGTTAAGTGCTATTAGACCAGGTTTAATCCACCAATTTTAACATTTGAAAATGCCTGTATCAAGTCAAGAATATGTTGCTGTCCTTTCGTTTTTGATGTATTTGTCATTCGATTTTGCCATTTGATTAAGGACTTGATTTTCCTCTTCAGTTTAGTATTTTTGGGATTTTACTTTTCCAATAATAAAGTGCACGTCAGATAAATTTGAAAATGATAAAAATCGTGTCTTTATTACCCTATAAAAATTTTATGCTTCTTTTTGGTAATTTTATAAGTTTGTTAAAGCGTTGACTGTGCCTACATTTTTAAATTGAACCGCGGAAATACAAAATGTACTTCGGTCAACTATTTTTCATCTCAATGAATTTACAAAATAAAGCAAGTTAATTCATCAGAGTATTAAGTAAATGACAACAATGTTTTGGACAAAACACATATTGGAACAATAAATATTTGATGTTGTAATATGTTTTTCTCGACCGTAAAATTTAATTTGTTATATCAAATTGATGATTTGTTGTTACAGTATCAAATTGTATGATTGTCTCATAATAGTGATAAATTAAGAGATTGCATAACCTAATTTTGCGCATTTAGTGTATTAATTTATTTGTATTTGACGTTCAGTGATAAATATCAAATGCATATTCAAAACTCAATTGAAAAGTTTCATGTTTCAAAACCTACCCATTTCTCTTGATTTGAGGCAGGTTTTGGGACTAGTTCTTCTATTTTGGTATATCGGACCTGAGGTCTTAGAACGAACAAATATTAGGAGAAAAGGAGGCATATTTGAATAATTCATATTGCATATTTTCAATCAAACAAAACGAAGAGTTATATTTAGATATTAGTGTTTCTATGCATAAAGGAACAGAGATAAGAAAAAAATCTTTAACTTCTTTAAAAAAAGAAAGGATTTATTAAACATCCTGCAATTCATCATTGCATTTGTCTTGAATGAATTTTTTTCGAAATATATATTTGATTTGGATTTTTTCATAAAAAAAAAAGAAACATGCGCGATATTTTGAATGATTGTGGACTTTTTATTTCTGTTGAACACATCAAATGTGTTTAACCTAATCAGCTTTATTACGCTGTATATAAAGGTTAAGGATTTCAGATCATGAGCAATTCAAAAAAAACATTTTGGTCTATTTCTAGTTTTTAATCTATGTCTAAATAGAGAAGGGAAAAAACTCCGATCCATGCACAAATAATTTGACCTATCAAATTTCCTTTTTTGTTATATCAAATTAATAAATGGTTATATAAATAATCATTATCTTTTCTATCAAATTTATAATATGTTATATCAAGTTATCATACTATATTTCATCAAATTGAAAATATGTTATATCAAATAAATATTTTTTATATCAAATTAATAATTTGTAATATCAAATTAATAATTTGTTATATCAAATTAATGATATGTTATATCAAATTAATTATTTGTTATATCAAATTGTAAAAAGTAAATTATCATGGCTTTAAAAGGCTTCCATAGAAAATGCGTTTTCCGAAAATCAAAAACCTAATAAATTCATGTTAATCAATTCTAGATAATACTGACGGATGTTATCAGGTCACATTGTTAAATCACATGGTAGCTAACTTCCTGATTAAACAGATCTTCAGGTATACGTACACACTTTTTTCAATTAATATTATAACTTATTTTTTTGACTAATGTTATAACATCTAGCGATCTTAAAAAGTATACTAAGCTAGATATATGACTTTGTTTATTCCAAGGGTCAAGTACCCAAAGTAACAGAAAAACAGCAAATGTAAAGACAAACAACACACATTTTTGTTTGTACTCAAATGTAAATTTTGTGGTTTAGACACGGTCAAATATTTCAATTTCTTCTGTCGAACACTTATCTTGCTGTTACATCTAATACAACTTATCATCAAAATTATGTTATGAAATGTCCATATGCTTTTAAAACTGATTTGATCAACATTTTACACATTTCTAGTTTTACCTTCTTTGGTATGGTTAACAAACACCAAATTTAAATGTAGTTTAGCCATGGCGTTGTAAGTTTATTTTCGATTTATGAATTTGACTGCTCCTCCCTTATCTTTCGCCTCTCTTGTATTTTATTTCATTTGGGAAAAAAAACAATCAACAAAAAGGTGGACATATTCAATCTTCAAACAAATCTAAACTGACACTATGTCTTCCTTGTGAGACGTATATCGTAGGTGTTATGCAATAGCAATTACCTGTTTCAGATATTCGTGATGTTATCGATATCAGGCAAGGCTCCAAGGGATATATCGAACCCCTAATCATTACAACATCATGCAACCGATTTCAGTCAAGGTTTCAAATATTTCGCTATGTCACACAATAATCCTTTACTTGAAGTTGCAGTGTAAAATAGAGAGTAAACGAAATGGATTTTTTTGTATATAAAACATATATCTCAACCACTTTAATAGATTGAGTTAACAGGAATGTAATATTTAAAAACCAATTGATATTCTCTGTATAGCATATACCTAGCATATATGATTATTTCAGCGAATGTGTAACAGAAAGAAGTAGACTAGCCGTCAATTCACACCAAGGCTGATAACCAATGTCAGCCTTTTTGACGTCCCTTGGTCGGGTTGATATTTGGTTGTTACCCCGGGAGCGTTCGTGCATCGGAATTATATTATAAAAAGACGAATACATGCCCTCTTCCATATTGGGCTAGGTATCCAGAGACGTTATCAACATGATCAAGGGATGACACATTAGCGATTTAGTATTGACCTTTTTTATTTCAAATTCGATTTAATATCGAACAAGAGTATAAGTTAAAGTTCAACAAAAATCTGCTTGGTCAGATCAGCCCTAGTCTATTTGTTAAAATTTAGAACAACAATAATATTGTTTGATTTTGATTTTCAGAAGGGAGTACATGTAACATTTTGCAGTGTTCGAAAGAATTGCAATTATTTAAAATGTTTGGTCGACTTTATTTATAATCATAAAATCAAAATATTTACTACTTTTGTTAAATGCAAACATGACTATCTATATGTACATGCTTTGGTTTTGGTTTGTGACCCGGATTTGTCATAGTAAATAAATTCTATCGATTTATGAGTTTTGAACATCAGTATACTACTATTGCCTTTATTTGGCGTAAGTGTTGTTCAAGATTATGACATTTGCTTCTACATTAGACAACAGGTGGTCATATTGTTGTGGGCAGTTAATTTAAATTTAATATGATTGCTTTAATTAATCTAACGTTAAGTATATGAGACCAAAAGTAATGGTTACTGTTTAGACCAATTTTATTTGTGGCTTTGAGCTTTCTAAATGTATGTGCCTCTCATAAACAAAATTCTTTCTAAATGAAAATCACGTTCGTACTTGTATAAAAAGAATGTCTCTAATAAGATAGTTCAGGTTGTAACTTGGCGCTGAATAAAAACAGTTCCTCTTAGCCATTGAGTTTAATAGTGCAACATACATGACATTATATATCTTCTTTAAATAGATTTTGCGTTAAGGAAAACGTGTTTTTCACCCAAAAAAAATGGCATTCATTTGAGGATTTCTGTGCTAATCTTCTTGCTGACTTCAGAATTGATAAGAAATTTTAAACTGAAAGCATCCCTTTGAAAGTGTAACGGACGCCTCCTTAAATTAATTGATTTTTATTACATATCACAGACGACTGCTCATATCTTGTTTTTTTTTCTTTGAAACAATCCTTTGCTGCAGGTTCATTCTCGATTGTTTACACAACCGAATCTATATACTCTATGAACAAAACGAACGGTTTTGTCATTCATCTACTTCTGATTATAAGTGTTTTTGTGTTGCTTAGTATTATATTTTCTATCTAGTATTATGTTGAATTTAGTTTGTCTTTCGTCATTATTTTTTAATTGTATTGCCGTGGTATTGTCGTTTTTTTTTCGATAATTTTTTGTCTATTTCCTATCTTCTACCCATTCGTATTAAATATTTATTTTTGAGTCTTTTATATAACTGATAATGTTTTCATGGTAAGACCACACACTGTTCATCTTAATGGGACCCGAAATGAATATCAAATTGTTTTGCTGTTCAAGGTATGTGCAAAAATAACATGATTACTTTTCCAGCAATTGAATTTAAATACACTTATAATTTATAATACGGGAATATAAAATTGGGTATACTTAATTATAAAGACTAAAAAGAGTAAAATAGGAGTATCTTTTAGTTGATATTACAGTATTTTGAAGTACCACATCGCATGTTCGATCTTTGTCCAGTACAATGGCAATGATAATTTTGTTACGAAGACAATGTTTACTGGCTAAACTTTTTTTAATTTTAAATGTTGAAATATTGCTCGTGTTCGTTGGAAAAAAACCTAAAAGACGGCTTTTGTATTGGAAGAAAAGGGCGGTATTGGTTATGCGTGTTATTTCCCAAGTCATATTTTAAATGAATGTGATGATTTCAATTTGATTCAATAAAGTCCGTTCAAAAATTGAAAGACTAAGAGGCTTAGCACATAATCATCTAATTTTGCCGAAGTTAATTTTGAGTCATGCCTTCTTGTACGCATGGAACTAGTTTTATATTATTTTCTTCATTTGCAAAACGTTAAAGGAATGTGTATCTGACTCGCAACTAAATTGTTATCTTAATTATTGAAAAATACAGCTCTTAATTTATGCTATGTTTTATTTCAGAATGTCAAACCATTCGAAAAGTTGTAACATATGTGACGATAGACATATAACAAAACAAGCAACCCATTGGTGTTCAGAATGTGAACAAGCTTTTTGCAACGAATGCAAAGAATATCACGCATATTCAAGGTTATCCAAAAACCATACAACAATTTCGATGTCAGATTTTTTATCACTAGAGCCATCATTTTCCTCTATAACAAGTGTATGTGCTGAACATAATGACATTTATCAAATCTTTTGTCGTACCCATGATAAGCTTCTTTGCCATAATTGCTTAGCAAACCATGATGGGTGTAAGGGCATAGTTCCGCTGACTGAGATTACCAAAACTGTGAAATCATCATCCAATTTCCAAGAAACGCAACATGGTTTAACTGATATACATGAAAACATAACTAAAATTCAGGATGCGTTTCTATTGTCTTTAAAATCGATAAAAGAGGAAGAACTTATACTTTTGTCAGAGATTGGTACGACAAGGAAGAAAATAGATGACCATTTAGACAAGCTCGAACACGACCTCAGAAAAAAAGTTTCAGAAGAAGCAGCCAAATCACGCGCAGCCATTGAAGTATTGTTACAGAAACTTGATGATCGAAAATCGGAAATTACAAATCACTTGCAGCAAATGAAATATTTAGAAACTTACGCATCCAATTTTCAAACCTATCTTAGCCTCAGGCACCTTTCATCTGCTGTCGATTCTGCTGAATTATTTGTTAACTCGATGGCTAACGATGGAAGTTTAGAAATAAATACATTAATTTTGAATTTTGATAAAAAGATAAAGATAATAGTAAGCAATATACAGCAGTTCGGTATAGTACAGGTTCAGAAAAAGACGTTCAGCGTGCCACTTATACGACAGAAGGACAAACAAGCTCAGCTAGTCGGATTAGGACGACCACATGTTAAGTCGATAAATGACATTAAGCTTAGATTATTTAAAACGATTGAAACAACATGCCGAGCTATAAGAGGTTGTGAAATCCTTCCAAATGAGAACATGCTCTTTAGCAATTATACCCTGACAGGCCGCGTACTTGTTTTTGATTCTAATGGAAAACGTTTGTTCGATGACTTAATGAAACCTGATAGACCGTGTTTAGATATTACAGGTATGGGTGATAATTCGAAAGTAGCAATTACTTGTGGTTTCGTTCATGGTATAGAAATTGTAGATATTAGTAAATCTAAATTAAAACTACAAAAACGCATACCGACTAAAAACGGTTGCTTTGGAGTGGCATTTAATGATGATTCCTTATTTTGCTGTATTCACAAAGAGGGTATACAGAAAATTAATTTAGACAACTACAGTTTATCGCCCATTGTCAAATTTGATTTGACGTTCGGATACATCGCTGTAAACAACAACAAGATTTATTACACTGACCGCGACAAAAATACTGTTACGTGCTATGACATGCAAGGTCAATTATTGTGGAAATGTAAAGATGACACTTATTTGAAAGCCCCATGTAATATATCAGTCGATAACAACGAATTTGTATACGTTGTAAGCGAGGAAAAGAATAGTATTACAGTTTTGTCACCTGATGGACAGGATAAAAGAATGTTGTTGACAAATTCTGAAGGAGAAAACTTACCTCGTGCTTTACATTTTGACAGACTTAGAAATCGTCTACTTGTTGCTTTTGAAGAAGCAACAACATTTTTGTTTGACGTTTCGGTATAACAAAGAAAACGTTAAAACAAATAGCACTATCATGGACGAAGGGGTCGATCTGTTTAGTGTCTTTTGTGTGTTTTGTGTTTTGTTCTGTCGGACCACTCTTGCATATACAAAGAAGAGGTTTGGGGAGCTGAAAAACTTGTTTAAACCCGCTTGTCATTCTGTAGTGGTCATGTGTTTTTATTCATAGTATTACTTTTTTGTTTATTGCTGTGTACATACATCACATCGTTAATTAGTTATCTCGTTTGATTGCTTAACATTTTTATATCAAGGCTTTTTGTAACTTGTAATTGCTAGTAAATATAGGGTTTGGGATTTTCTAATTATTGTAGTACGTTGACAAATTGAAATCATTGAATATGTATGGCCTCATCGGTGGGTTAAATGAGAAACCCCTTGTTGAGTTTTCAAACGATCAAGTCCTTTCCTCGTTTGCATTTCTGTGTATTCATATGGTCAAAGCTACCATTATATTGCTCCTAAATGTTACGAAACTTAACGCGTTAGAGAGGTTTTGAATTATAGAATTGATTAAAATCTTAGAAAAATTTGATTATTTTCTTGATAGAGAGTTGCTGCTCACAAGGAAGCTATTAAACCAAGAGTTCCAATTGGTGAAGTTGAAGTTTTACAAACGCCATTACAAGTTGTTTGACGGTTATGGAATAACCGTTTCACAAATTATATCGGCTATGTTCCTTACGTCAATCCCTTTTCCTTTCATGAATGTGTCCTACCGATTTAGGCTATTTACCGGATTTGTTATAACATAAGCAACACGAAGGGTGCAACATGCGGAGCATGATCTGTTTAATCTTCCGGAGCACCTGAAATCACCCCTAGATGGGATTAGTGTTGTTTATTCTTTAGTTTTCTATGTTGTGTGTACTATTGTTTGTTTGTCTGTCTTTTTCATTTCTAGCCTTGGCGTTGTCGTTTTGTTTTCGATTTATGATATCTTTCGTCCCTCTTTTAAAAAAAATTGAAGGATTCTTTTTTCTTATTTCCTTTTAGAGCGTTCTGAATGAATTATGCTTCATATGAGTACCTAATCAAATCGGTCAGTAGGGTGCACAATAAGTATACATTGGATACCAACAGTCTGTTAAAATATCAATCTTCAAAACTCAACACATATGTTGTCGATCGAAAAAACAATCAGTTTGATAATATAATCCTCATTATATTTTCTGGTAGATTCAGTGTGGTTGTTCACAATATATGACCTATTGTAGCACAAAAACAAAAACAAATGTATTTATTTTTTATTTTTTATAGAAAAAAGCTCTATTAAATGAGTTGTAATGTAAAGCGTGGAAAAGTCAAAAGTCTTCATGCTTCTGCAAAAATGCAAAGAGTGTGATAGAAGATTGATTATTTATAAGCAGTAGATATTTCTATATTTTAAAATCCGTATCTGGTTAACATCACTAGTATAATATATATCATCACAATATTTTTGAAGCCCATCTTCATTTGTACAAAGAACAGTAGTCAGTTTTAGAAAGATCTTGAAACGAGCATTTTGATCACCTAGCTATGTATCGTTCTTTATCTTGAGTTGAGTGAAGTTTTAGTATCCAGTATGTACATTTTTTTCGTTTTTCTTTGATGTTCATACAAAAAGAAAGAGCAGAATTGTGATGTTGTAAAAGAATATGCAGGGTTATAACTTGTTTTATTTATTCCAAGCTCTGTTTTTAGACATTGCAAATAATTGTTTTCAAATAAAAAGACAATTATATCGTAAGCTTTATCTGCTGGAACCGCGTAATATCTCTCATGCAAACAGTATAAAACATCCACAACCTCCGGATTCTTGAAAGGGTTATTTACTCTTGTGCTCATAGTACATCGTAGTTTCTGAATGCGCTTCTGAATGACTTTGATCTATTTAGACAAAGTGTCCAGTTCTGGTTCGTCTTGTTCGCGCTTTACCAGTTTTCTTGCAACCTCAACTGCGTCCATCAAAACATGAAGTTCTTTTTCCAGTTGATGGGCTGGGGGATTTAATATTTTGATCCCTTGGCTAACAACTCATTAAGTTGGTTTAAGTCCTCTCTACATTGGTAACGATGCCAAGGGAGCCAGTAATAACATAATAATACAATTAAGGATATAATTACAAACACAATTATATATCTATATTATTAGTCTTGTAATGGTTATAAAATACATCAAATAACATCATTACAAACCTAATCTTGATTTATACAAAAAAATTCAAAATTCCCATGGGCGTTTTGCGTACAAGATGGCTCTTATAGTCCGAAAAAAAACTTCAAAGGGGCCATCAAATGTATATTACTGTTGTTTTTGGCTTCTTCATGCTTTAAAAAGTATAAAGCAGTTGAAAAAACTCTTTTGTTTACAACTTTAAACTTTATAGCTGCACTTACAAAATTACAATTTGGGAGCTTTCATGCAGTAAATCCCCCGCAAATAGTGAAATTGGCAGGATCGAATTAAATTCATATTTTTTAGAAACTTATCTGTGACGTCACGTTTTGGGGCGTTGATATTTTCGTGTGACCCACATCTTGTAGTTTTATTATGCTGTGTTTGTGTACTGATCTAAATAATTTTAGGTATTCGTTGTAATTCTGTAATTAACATGTCGTTTTGTTCTTTGATACTATTTATTTATGTTCTGATTGTTCTTGTATTTATTTGTACTGTATTCCTGTCATGTCATGTTGATATTGTAGCTGCTAAATTAACATTGCCATAAACTGCGAGATTTGGCAAGTCATTAATCCAGGTTCAACCCTCCATTTTTTCTTAAAATCTGCTAAACCAAGTCAGAAATCTGATATTTGTTTTCTAATAGTTCGTTTCTATGAATTTTGCAATGTCTTTTGTTTTTGTTGCATTTCAATGTTTATGTTGTTTGGTCGTTTTCCTCTTAAAACTGATGAGGTTTCCTCGGGTTTACTTTGTAACCAAGGATTTTTTTTCTTTCAATCAATATATGACTTTAAAACAGCGGTATACAACTGTTCCCTATCTTTACTAGATCTTATCACCAAGACATCATTTGTATGTATTAATCAATGTGAAGACAGCTTAAGCATTCAGGCATTTCAGCTCTCAACTTTTATGGTAACATTCTATATAAAGAACAAAAATGTAGTCATTTATTCATCCACGCTAACAAAACTTTCATATTATCAGGTATGAGATGTGCATGATTTCTTTCTATTTCATTTGGATACGATTTCGTGTCATTAGTGATTATTTAAACAAAATTATCAAACAATGTTTGTTTACTCATGCATCTTATGGTTACTTACACCCTGGTCACACAGAACCAACATCTATTCAGCTCCACGACATGAAAATCAGTCGAATCGCGGGTCATTTGTGATCGTCGTACGACAGTCGCACGATATTTTGAGCATTGTGGCGATGTCGTGTATCGTGGAACGAAAATTGGACATGCACCTTTTTTGTTCTACTATTTTTTATCGTGTTACTGTCTTGTAACTGTCTCGAGAGCATCTTACCACAGTCTTGCGACTGTTTTGCGATTAAAAACATTGTCGTGGGTACCAACATAAACAGTTTTAATAAAAACAATCGTACGACTGTCGTACAACAATCTCACGAATGTCACAAGACATTCGTGATACAGTCGCACGATTGTCTCACGAATACTAAATTTCGTACGAAACAACATTGATTGTCTGTCCTACGGTAGTGGTACATTCGTCGTGCAACATATTTTACCTTTATTTAGAAGAAGATAACTCTTAGGGAGAAAAAGATGGTTCTTCCACCAGAACGATAACGGTTGGTCCTACTGAATAGGCACCCTGCCGGACTCAAAAAAGAATATGGTCTTGTTAGCTTTGATTGGAGCCCTGGACAGTGTAGCAACCAGCGATACGCCAAAAATTGGTGGATCATGCCATGAATCGAACGGTTTAAACTCGCTGAAGAATTATAATATAAACTAATAGGAAAAAGTCGTTTACTTGGACTGAACTTTATTGAAAACAAATGGCAAATGGCACGCAAAATATCGGGCCTTCTTTATATACTAATAGTTCGAAGTCAAAAATGCTAATGACCAACGACTGTTGTCAGACAAATTACGATAGTGGCGCGACAATAACAAGACAGTAACACGCGCATCCAATAACATGTAAACCTGGAAAATAGCCCCAAACAACTCACGAGTGCCGTACGACTGTCGCACGATCGACTTGCGACAAACCCACGACAGTACAATTACATTTTTTTCTGTCGCGTACCCATAGTGAAACCGTCGTGGACATGTTGAAGCTGATATGACCACTTAAAATATTTTTAACATTTTGCACGACAGTGCCACGACAACGTTTTTATAGACCTCCCACGACAATCACAGTTCAAAATCGGTATAGTTATTTGCCCAAATCCAGATTTGCAATTTAGTGGTCATAGTTATCAAACGTACCAGGATTATAATTTAGTACACTAGACGCGCGTTTCGTCTACATAAAACTCATCAGTGACGCTCATATCAAAATATTTATAAATATTGGTTAAACTGTTTATTCAAATAAAGAAAACTTAGTGATTTATTATGTTATTCCAAATATTTAAACAAATATAATTTTTTTCAAATCCTTATTTTCAAATGAGCCATTTAAGGGGAGATTGCTTTTTTAGTAAAAAAAAATAATCTGAACTATAAGGGAAATAAATGTTTTCCTTGTAGCAAGAAAACGAGTTCGGCAACACCATTTTTTATTTTTATTTTCCTAAAACATATAATAAAACCTATCTATCTTATTTAAAATTCTATCTCATAGAATTTTTTTATGCACACAAATGTGTTTTTTTCATGGACAATCTAACCAAAAGGCAACTTTCAACGAATCATAGCTTGAAAAATAGCACGGTGACCGATACTTTTTATTATTTTTTTTGGAAAAAGCATAGTAAAATCTTCATTTAATTATGATCTACCTGAAAACAAAATATTTGATTTTATAAATCAGTATTTTAAAAAAAGAAGAGGTAAGTCATTTATAACTGCGTCGTTCTTTAAATAAATAAATATGTTATGGATGGCAAATAATCATCTTTTTCATAAATTGCATCAACCTACAATTCGTAATCAAAACTAATACTTCGAGATGTTGAAATGAAATATCCGAGTGAGTGCATCACCAACGGAAACTAGACAGGACTTGTAAAACCATTATAGATCAACCGTGTTCCCACACTGTCGTTCTAAACCAAAGACTTGAAAATTGGTATCTGTTGTTTCTCAGCTAAACAAGTACCATTTATCAGTACGAAAAATACTGTTATTTTGTGAATTAGCATGTTACAAAATCATGTTCAGCGTGTCGGCCGGGTGTTTATTGATATCCTATTATTTGTGTACTAGTTTTTATTATGCATTTAATTTGCAACTGGACGTAACAGAGCCATTTATCAATCCCATGTATCAGACAAATACAATTTTGGAATAAATAACATTGTACATGCTATTTTATCCAAGTGTTTAAATCAGTAAAAAATAAAAGTACTTAAGGACCGTCTTGTGAACAGATATAACCCTTAAAAAATAGTCAATCAAAATTGAACTGGGATGTAGTAACATGAAGGCAACAGTAGTTAAACGCTGTTCGAACATATGACCCGTATTTACGTAACTTTTTTTAATAATAATTATCATACATGCTTGAAAAAAAGCTTTGTGTGGCAAAACATTTCTTAAAATAAAATGAAAGATACTATAATTTTTTTAAATGGAACTAGGTTGTATTAATTACGTGCATCAGAAGTGCTATTCTGGACTTACCTTCATCATAAATGCTCAAACCAACAAATCAAAGTGCAAATCAATGTTAGTATAACGATTTGAACGCATAGGTCCTTGTTGGACTGAAATCAAACGTTAATAATAGAATTATATCTTTATCTCTAGTCTGTTATTTTTGCAAATATTTCTCATTGACAAGATATATCTTTTAAATTACATAAATTATCAACAATGATTAAAAAAAATGATTCATATAGTTTAGTTACATTCGAAATACCAAGCCATTAATCTTTTGCATTTTATTCGTAGCAAAAAATCGCAAACAATATGACAAAACTTATCAAGTGCGTACTGTAAGGATGGCATAGGTAGGTATGTTTTGTATACTATGGTTGAAATCTGTGTTGGATACCTTCACGGGGATGGTAAGGTATGGCAAAGTTTAGTAGGATAAATATAATTTATCAAGCAAAATCAAACATACTTTAACCAGGTGTACCAGATCTAATACAACGTTAAATATGTACTCAACAGAATACAAGACCAAATTTAACTTTTGTCTTGACTGAAGTGGTAACAATTAAGAAAAGCAGTTTAATCATTCAACACATATATATATCTAGCAGGACAATTTGTTGAAACACATGGTGTTATTTTTATGACACAAGAATACTCAATTATTCAAATGAATAGCATCAACATCAAATGTAACCGCTACTATAACATGTTTTGTATAAACAATCATTATCGGTTAAAATGTATTACGTTGCCATGAAGACGATTAAATCAATCTAGCAAAGCAGAACCCAATATCAACTTATGAATAACAAGGTTCATGTGATACATTAAGACAAAAGTTTTTTTACCTAGTATGTGTATATATATTTCATTGTGTTCATGACAATCAATTGATTAAGCATACACAAACAAATATTTTCTTAAAGCTGGACCTTTTAAAAAAGAAAGGGTTTGTTTTGTAGATTGTTGTTGGTCCTATAGTCGTTTATATGATATTGAATATCCCTTTGGTATATTCCACCTCTTTTCCTACAATCTTTGGGATGTATCGTTTGCTAATATCATTTTTTTTTTTTTTTATTAAATCGAATTTTCATTTGTAATCAATTTATTAAAATGATAAATTGAAAGAAAAGATCTTTCATTTACAGCTGATATATTATTGAGCGATCTCATTGTATCTGAAGGACGAATTTTGGGTCTTCTTCTGTATTTTAGATTTATCGTGAAAATGTAAACACACTTTCACGTAGTCTAAACTTCAATCAAATACGAGTATTGCATGGTTTCAAAACTTTCTGCAGTTCAAGTTATAACTTATGTCATCAGCTTAGTTTTTCCAATTTTTATTTAATTATAACATTGCTGAAAAAAGTTTTTTTCTTTAATGCTGTAATATTTGATTAAACCTTGTATGCTAAACACATGTTTCTATAGGGTTCAAGTTACGTTTCTTTAACATATTGACTACTTGTGATCGTTGTTAACTAGTATGTAATTACTCCTTGTAATACTAGTACTAAATTTTAAATAAAACGTAATGCCAGTAAACACACATTCGTTTTATTCTTTCAAATAGCATATATATAATTAGTCAAAACTGAAAATGGCATCTGTGGAAATTCCTTTTACAAAGCAATTATGTAATAGCGAAAATATAACAATATACCTCGTTAAGAAATTCTATAATTGCTTTTTAAATTTATGTTATGCATCTTACTTATTTGTTTTTCAATAATACAAATTTATACTATCCACTATGCATATTGTTTAGTCGCCATGAGGTCAGATTTCTGGCATATTTTGTTTGAAATTATGTAGTGGATCATTATCTAATGATAAGCTTATATAGCATGTTGTTTGTCTTTACTTTTGTTCATTTCCTTTGATTTGCCGCGTTTTTCCCTGGGGAATGACCATTTGATATTTCACGAGGGGGAGGTAAGGGAAGGATGATAATTTGAAAGTAAATAGACCTGGTAAGAACTGATAAGTAAAAACTTTACTGTCAATAAACGATCTAAATTAAATATGTTCAGAAGTGAAAATAAGGTAAAAAGCGGCCAAAAGGCACGCGTAGCAACAGTAGGAAAGTAATGAATCCCGGAAATCGTAATTCACACTGTTTTACGCGGGAAAACCAAATGGCCACATCCTTTCCATGTTGTTGAATGATTAAATGATATTCTTAAGCTTAATGCACAAACAATGTTAAAATTTGACTTTATTTTTTTATTTTTTTTATTTCCTTGTCCTGAATATGCATTTTATTTTACTTTGGCCGTTAAACAATCCGTCAGCATCAACGTTTTTCCTCAAATATATAGATTAAAAGATAATTTGATTGCAAACGAGATAAATCTCCAGTAGAAACCAATAGCGAAAATTAAGTACGTTTGGAAAAATATAATCTTTGGACAATATAAAATGCATTTCTAAAAACGCATTTCGTAATAGTATATAGGAATACAGCCTAATTGTCAGTATTTCGTTATCTACGAAATAAAATATTATCACAGCAATATGAGACAGCGAAGACAGATATTATTAGTTACATAGTTTGTTAGTTACCTAATATTTCGTCTCTCCACGCGGATGCTTTTAACCAATCATATTCCTAGAAATGTTTAGGAGGTAAGATTTAATGCAATATAGGAAAGTGGATAAGGCCTTGTGAAATGGAATTAAGTCATTGCTCTATGTAAAAATCAGGTATTTTTAATGAGTCTTTATGTACATAATACTTTAACCAAAGTGCATAAATATGTTAGGTTCACAATACATATCTAAAATTAAATGGAAAAAAATCAATTGGCTGATGCTTTTATCGGATGTTTGTGACAAGCACGTTTTTCAAAAGGTATATTTGTATATGAAGTATTGAATTGTTGGCTTGCTTGTCACATTTATCCAATACGCGCGAAAGCTAATCGAGATTTTTTTTCCATTTTATTTCATATTTTGTTTTACACTTACCTTAATTCGACTCATAAAATGGATGTTATGTTTTACCAAATCAAACTGATGCATTTAAGTATTAATATGATTTTATTATTCGATGGTAAGTGCTTTTCTATTTTTTTATTATTGATATCTTAGCGAGAAAATGGTGCTTTTTTCGATGCATACTGTATTTAGAGGGAGGAGTGTTTGATTTAATAATTTTAGTAATGTATTTACTTTGTTGACAGATTTTTCTGTGGACTGTTACTTTAATAGATATAGGAAGATGTGGTGTGAGTGCTTTATTTGAAAATCATCAATACCACATAAAAAAACTGGCGAATTTATCTATCGAATTCGACATATCACCGGCTCTGTATTTATATGAGCAGCACGATAGGTGTCACATGTATAACAGGATCAGTTTAACCCTCTGGAGCACATTTGAGCCCCTCCCCATGTTTTGTTAGTGATCGGTTTTTGTCTTAGGTTATGTGTGTCGTTTTGTGAGCTGTTTGTTTTTCTTTTATATTTTAGCCTTGACGTTGACAGTTAATTTAGTTTAAATGCCTCGTTAATATTCTTCTCTATTTTATATAAGTATCGCTTTCTTATCAAATTATCAACAAATACTAAGATAATGCAAATAACACAATTTTCGTATCTGTGGAAAAGAAAATCGTTCATTTCATAACTTTAAGGCATGTTACGTTACATTGATTTAAACTGTGATTTGATTAACCTGATCATCAGTTTCAATATATACCTGATTTAGACGGCAGCTCCACGGCTGTTCCTATATACATTAATGATTATGAAATTTTATCAGAAGCAAACATATAATCATTTTAAATGCATTTAATCAACTTTAGCTAACATCTTGTGCTCATTTAGGATTGTATTCAAGATCTGTATAATATAAAAACAAAAATATGTTCTGACCCTTGAAATTGCAAATATTGCGTTTTTCTTCAAAATAAAGATAAAAAAAGGCAACATGAGTAAACCGCTGTTCAATAATCAAAGTTAGAAAATATAATATGAAATGTATTGCCTTTCCGTATCTGATTAGTCTGGAAAAACGGAAATCGACCTAATATTCACCTTTGAGTTAGCACCTTAGACTTTTTGATAGTTTCTTATTTTATCAAGGATATTTAAGCAATGTGAAGATGACTTGCTAATTATATCCTTAGTGAATATCAATCTGTAGCGGTATCAACCGAGTAACACAAAATTAAGAGAAAACAAATTGAAAACCTTTAACAATATCATTTCATGAAAACTGTGAATTAGAATATAATTTACACAGTTAAGTATAATCATGTTTAGATATAAGATATTTATTTTTATCAAAATAGGTTTTGTAATTTTGTTTCGTCTAATATTTTGTATACAAATGATATTTATTGTTGCAGTTTGCAACTCTTTAAGACTATCAACTACTAATCAAGGAAACATAGATGCCGAAACAATTCCAAATGTGTATGAATTTTATACCAAACTGACCACTTTTGGTGTATCTCGCGTAACTGGAACTTTTCTGACGTTTCAAGTTAAGTCATGTAGAGATGCAGCTGTCCTCTTGTCCACTTCGGCTGATTTAATATCAACCGATTTTTACGAAATATTCTACGGAGGAGGAGGAAATTCCCAAATATTCTTATCTCGTAACTTCGGCACCAATGTTGCACAATCAAATGCAAGAAATCTTTTGGATTGTAACAATATGGTAACACTGTGGGTCAGTTGGGCAAATGGTATACTCAAAACTGGAACAGGGTCGATCAAAGGACAGAATCAAATCATGGAATGGAATGATCCAAACTCATCCTTAGATGTTGCAGGCATTGGCATCATGTCTGCATGGGGAAGTAATGCTGAATGGATATTTTCATCTGGAGGTAATTAAGAAAATAATTTTACGGTATATATTTTACAATGACCAATGAAAGTAATGCATGTTTATAATATCCATATTGAGAGTTTACTAATATAAAGCAATATGGTAAAAAACAGATACCAGAATTTATCGATGCTCAAATCTCGTAATTACCTCTAGAGCATACAAATCAAGATAAAGGAATTGCATAAATCCCCCATTATTAGTTTTACTGCGTTCGTGAACAAGATAACCACAAGAAGATTTATGATTCAAGATAAGACAACCAATTAATGATGGTGCTAGTAAATTTGAAAAAGTGCCAATTTTAGTCCTTTTTCATTAAATCCCTGTTGAACCAGTTTTTATACTTTGGATTCATTATTATTCGTAATTCGGATATCAATTTTCATGGATACAAGTGAGCCACGAAATTAAATGTTCAACGAATAACCAAAACTTCTATATACTTGTAAACACACTTTTTTGAAAAACCATGAAATTTAATATCCACGAAAAGTTTTCCTTAATCCACGACATTTCATTTTCAGTCACTTAGTTCATTTTCAGAATTATCCATGTTATCAACTGTCGATAATTCAGTACTATTCAGAAAATTCGCACACCTGCAGTTATGAACTGCTCTTTCTGATCGACATCATACCTATTCTTTAAAAGTACGCAACTGAATGAAGTAGGTTTGTAAAAAACATGACAGAAAGACTGAAATGGATAAATATTTTAATAAACTTTTGAGACAAAAATTCATTTACTAGTTGGTTGAAAACCACATACCATAAGTAAAACGGTCAAATAATGTTGCGTGCTATTTCCTTTCGTGCACACTCCTTGTCATAATTTGTTATAACGTGCATAAGCAATCACGTACCATATTGAGATGTGAAAATCCCGTTAAAACATGCGGAAGACATACGTTTTTGTATAACCGCTTAAATAGAAATGAAGCAAAAAAACAAAAAAACTGCATTTGTAAGTGTGTCATTTATTATCAATTAAAATTGTCTTTATGTTGCAAAATGATACAGACTATGACAAAGATACAGAACTCATAGTTTAATAGTACAAGAAGTGTACATAATTAAAATCTTACTTTATGAAGAAATAGAACTAGTAAAAAAAACTGACTTGGTAAATTATTTTTTTTAAAGAAAACGGTCAGCTTAACTGGTTTTTAGCTAAACTCTCACTTGTTTGATAGTTGTTTTACTTTATTGTTCTGTTTAATTGTTAGCGTTGGCAGAAATATGGGTTAGTCAGTGACCAGGTTTCATTGATTATCTAACAGTGTTATTATGAACATGTCTAGATGATTTTGTTAGATTTTGCTTAAATTTGCTTTAGATGTTTTACATTTATTCTGCTTTATATGAGGACAGATAAAGTCTGGGAGTATATAAAGGTGTGTTCAATAATACTAATTAAAAAAAAGAAGATGTGGTATGATTGACAATGAGACAACCCTCCACAGGAGACGAAAGTGACACAGAAATTAACAAATAAAGGTCACGGTGCGGCCTTCAACAATGAGTAAAGGACTAATCGAGATACCGACTGGTTTTTCAAATATCACAAAACTCTACAAAAATGCCAGGAAAAATTCATATATGTTGCGTGCTATAATATTTGAAATCAATATATTTTAGGTAATGCAGTAAAAAATGTTGGAACAAAAAAAAACATTACTATAAGTTAAATGATTTTTTTTTAAATAATAATAGTATCTTAGGTTTCATCGTAGATGACTTAATCTTTCATTTCAGATATCGGATATGATATAAAGTTTTGTGGATCTGCAGGAAAAAAATTCACTAATACAGGTGTTACCATGTACAACCTAACGGAATTAAAGTGTGCTTTCAGATGTATTGGGTCTGATTCTTGTGTGGGCTTTGATTACAACGACAAACTACAGAAATGCCATATGGTTACAGACAATGGCTTTCTTCAAAACGGACATGACAATGACTCCATATTGTATACTAAATGTTGGTCAATTTAAAAAGAAAAAGATACATATACATCAAATGTATATGAACCATTACCACTGAACGTTCCTAACAGATAGTCTTTGTAACCCTTAAAATTTAAAACCGTAAAAGCAAAAACGTTTGTTGCCTGTGTTATTTGTAGAAAATTCAATAATCCATATTCGCCATCCCCCACTCGGCTGGTGCTCTCGATTCAAATCTTAATTGAGTAGGATTGTCAGTTTTCCTATCGAAGGTCGGTGGTTTTCTCCGGGCACTCCGGCATCTTCCACCAATATAAACTGGCCGCTACGAATTGACTGTCCCTCTGGTATATTTCGCCCCCTCCTTTATCTTATCACGAATTAGCCAGTTCCATTATGTTGTTCTAAATTTTCTGCGTTTCAAGTGGAATAATCTTACTCTTGTGTCTTTTGTTGGATTGTTATAAACACGTATTTAATAGGTTTTAATGATGGATGCGATTGCTTTATGGTTTCAAATCATAAAATTGAGGTATTCCTTGAGAATTTTTAGAAATGCCATCAAAGTGTAGTTCAACATAATGCAATATCTGCCACATACACAGGAAAAATTGCAACACTGTTTTTCATATGTTTTCAAAATATATGAAAACCATATGATTTTTGTATGTTTTTATATATGTCAGTCCCAAACAAATAAAAAACATATGTTTACATATGTTTTAAAACATATGAAAACATATAGAAGCACACATATTTTCATATATTTTATAGAATATGTTTACAGATTTTTGTAAACATATGAAAAACATAATTATGTTAAACATATGAAAACATATGATGCAATTTTTCCTATGTATAATTAAGATATATTTGTTGGCGTTTTGTCAGATCTGTTTTATGTTTGTTAGAAAAAAAATTTAATCAGTTTTGTTCTATGGCTGTGAAATATGTTTAATGTTTGTTAGAAAAAAAATTTAATCAGTTTTGTTCTATGGCTGTGAAATATGTTTAGACAGTTTTACTGCAGTATTATTGAAAGGTAAACCATGTATGTCTATTTGGCTTGCCCAACAAACAGACTTTTTACATTTTATCGACTTTTGACAGGATACCTTTTCCGCGAAAAGTTATTTTTTTCCTAGTTCCTAGTTTTCCTAGTTCCCATGCAGTTAAGTGTTTGTGTGGAAATTTTTTTATATTCTCTTTGAATCTTTTCTTTTTCCCTCCAAATTTTGTCACCTGATGTACTCAATGAAACAATATCTGATTTCATGACTCTTTTTAAACGTTCTCTATTAATATAGCAAAATCTGATGACTAATCCAGCATTGACGTTTGATATATCTAGATTTAAATTTGACTCTTAGGGGTGTTTTCAGATGTTTTAAAAGTTTACTTGGGTTTTTTTTGTCGTATTTCTGGGAGGGTGAAACAATGTCATTGGCAGTCCGTGAACTATATATGAATTTAATTATCCCTTTGGCAATTTCTCACCTCATTCCCAAGCTGTCTATAGAATAAAATGTTTTCTTCTTCTTGAATTTGAAAGTGGGTTGCTATCCTTTTCCAACTGAGTTCTAACAAAGAAGGTAAATCATACCTTAACAATGTTTTTGGAAACGCCCACACTCAATATAAAGAAGCAACCGATAAAAATAAATTAATTACTCCAATTTCTGTTTTGTTTTACTTTTTTTTTTATAGCAATAGCAATGCTCAATAATAATTATCGCTTAATAGCATCTTCGGAACTGTGCATGCTCCTTCATTTAAACTCTTTTCAATTGAGGATGCATGTACAAAATCTACCTAGTTTGGGTACATAACACTCGGTTTCCTTTAACAGTATTTACATTCGAACATTATACTTATTATAATCTGAGTATCAATTACATATTTTAAATTGAATTTTGCTGGAAATGCAAACAACAGCTTCCATTAATAATGTCATAATTTTGATTCATAAAACACTTTTCTAAATATCAATTAAAATTATTATGTTAAAGATACATACCAACCGATCTCATACGTATAGATTGTTGCCATCACAATCCGTTAATTTGTTTTTGGAAGAAATGCGAACATCGATGAGGAATCAAAACTGTTAATTTAACAGTTGTTTTACATTAATGACTGTTCGTAGATAAAAAGTGAAATCACAAAAATACTGAACTCTGAGAAAATTCAAAACGGAAAGTCTCTAATAAAAATGGCATAATTGAAAGCTCATACATATCAAACGAATGTTTAACAAAATCTAATAAAGGGATATTTAAAAGAAAACACGGTAGAAATGCATAGCCTAAATTTCGTCAGAACTGAAGTAGTGAAGAATGATTTTTTTTTATTTTATTCACTAATGGCAATTTTACACAATGTTCTAGGTACGGTTAAAACGTGACATTTCCTTTTATCATACAAGTCGATATAGGAAGTGTTTCCTTCCTGTATCATATCTTTTATTTTCAGCAGCTGATAATTTTATTGTGATTATGTAAATACGGTTTAGATTATTGTAAAATGCTGTAGTAACATCAGGATTAATTGATTCTCAACTCAAATATTAAATTCTCACGAATAATTATTCAAATGATCTCCCCGAAATAATATAGAAATAGTAGTTTTGTTGTGTTTTAAATGCTAATTTGATCGTGTATTTTAAAACTATTTTTTATATTTTCCGTCCTTCATTCAATGTTCAATTTTTTATTTTGGCTTTTTATATAAAGCCTTTAAGTTGTTTCAATATTAATATCTGTTAATAAAAATTTAAATTCGTCTCGACTACTGATTTTTGCAATGCATCATGACATCTACTTAAATGTGAATTAATGCTGACCACTTACAGGTGGTAAACATTCGCATTTATTTTTTCTAGATGCACGTATCCTATTGATAAATTGATTTGCTAGTGATATCTGGGAATGCCGGCATCCGAATTATCCAGATGATCACGTCCCAAATAATGTTCCTATACATCTATCTTTGGACATCAATGCGCATGATCTATTTACTCCTTTACCTACTGTAGAACTAAAACTACTAGAATCTTACGTATGGCACGTTGTAATAACTAATTGCAAATAAAATTACATATTATATCATGTATAGACACTATAGCATTGGATTTGTAGATACAATAAATGGATCTGTTCTTTGTCAAATAATCAATTATATCATCAGTTTAACTAGAAAATAGCAAATTCCTGTACCAAGTCAGGAATATGACAGTTCTTGTCCATTCGTTTTTGATGCGTTTTGTTTTTTGATTTTGCCATGTGATTATGGACTTTCCAAATTGATTTTCCTCTGAGTTCAGTATTTTTGTGATTTTACTTTTTAGTGTTACAATACTAAATATAAAACTATCCTCGACTAGAACAAAACAATACGAAATACAGTCATGGACATGTTGAATTGAAGATAAGGAGGGGGCGAAAGATACCAGAGGGACAGTCAAACTCATAGATCGAAAATAAACTAACTACGCCATGGCTAAAAATGAAAACGACAAATACGGGGCCGAGTGATCTTATTGGTCGAACTACAGTATCACTAACATGTCAACTTTACAGTTGTAAGTTCGCATCCCGCAATTGGATTATCAATTCGCATACTGAAGGTCGGTGATTCTTTCCGGCTTTCTCTGCCATTTAAAACTTTCCGCCACAAAATAGCACAATAGTGATCAATGTGGCATTAAACACCATTCAATCAATCATTTTATTCATGCCAAACATATTTCTTTTTATTTCAGTGCTTCGTTAATATTTTAAAATGAAACATGTTGAGATAATATCACTTAAAGGTTTTTTTCTAGATAATGTAACTAGATTATTTGTTTTGACTTATATTGATTTATGGGGGGCGGGGGTCTTTTCTTTTTCTTCATTTAGCAATAATAGCGATGAGCACTTAGACTTTACTTATGAACATATGATATGCAAGTGGGCGGTTTACCTTGATAAAATTACTTCATTTGCCCACCATTATGTACTTATTTAGGAACATTACAGTTGTTTTCATTTTTGTTCGGTTGGTTAATATAGTATACCACTTTACAGTCTTTCTCAGTTTTTAATTCATCTTGGACTTCGGTATTTCTATTGACATAATTAAGTATATGGTCATAAGTACTTGAAATTGGAAACAAGTACAAAAATGAAAATACTTATCTTTGTATATTGTATTGAATCTTATGATTATTGAATAAAAAAAATTACAACAACTGTATGAAGCTTTTAAGAATATATTTCTAATATTTCTTTCTTTCTGTAATTGTGTTTTCATCTGCTCTTTCGTCAATAATTGATCGGTTGTAGCTGTCTTTGAACATAAACATAAGTGGGATGCAGATACATATCACACTTAATAGGCACCAATTCTCCCAATCTGTTCCTGAAAAACACAATTTTTACACAATTTTTGACAATTCTACCTAAGGAAAAGATTATCTTAGCTGTATTCGGCAATTTATTTAGGAACTTTGGTCCTCAATGCTCTTCCACTTCGTACTTTATTTGAAATGTTTATACTTTTTTGGATTCGAGCGCCACTGACGAGTCTTTTGTAGACGAAACGCGCGTCTTGCGTAAATACAAAATTTTAATTCTGGTATTTATAATGAGTTTATTTGAGAAATCAAAATACACAGTAATATGCAGTTACTGTATCAGAATCATTTTTTCACGTTATCGATTTTATGTTACTTTTACAGATCTTGACTTTCCTATGGGTTTGTTTGTTTTCTAGTACTGATGTCAATTATCATAGGACCAAGGGTTAACTGATGTATTGAAATATAGTCACAGCGAGTTCTCTAATCGGGCAGTATTATTTAGCTATGCAGGATGAATAAATACTCATCTACGTCAAGCATAATATTGATATTAAATGGTTATGTCTCCATGGTAAGATCGTGTAATTCAGGAAAAATATTTTAATTGTTTACCTATACTTGGAATCATCTGTAGTAGCAAAAATATAAAACTACCAACATTACACATGGTTGTTAGAAGCACGTTAGTTAGACCTTCTGACACTGGATAACACACTTCACAGGCCATTTCAAAATATAATGGTGTCGCTGCTTGTAAGCATATCGTTCCAAGAATAATGGCAGCATACAAGGATACTGTAAAATATAGAAGGCAGTAAACTATTAGAAAAGGACATTTAAATCAGAGTTTCAACTTTATATCAACATAACCACGATCGAAATCGACCTTTCATTTTGTCTTAAGGATGTTTGCTAGACAAAAATAAACCACTGGTTTACCCATGTAGTAAAATTACATTTATTTTCCCCACTAATCCCTACAGTTTTCATAATTTTATTTACATAGAGTTTGAAAACCCATTTTCGAAAATGCTATAGAGTCCTTGTTAAGAAAAAGGGTTCCAATGTCAAATGAATGAAAAGTCTAGAGAAAATTATTTCCCGATATATTTTCAATGGTTTATTTCCAAAACACTGACACGGACCTTTCCTTTTTTCTGCATTCAGTTCCATTATTGATATGCTATCAATTTAAAACAGTATTTATAAAGCTTGTTATTTTTAAACAGAGTATCAAATGTCCTTAAATATAAACAGTACTCACCTCTTTAAAAATGTATTATTTATATCAGGAAATTGAATTTACATGTTTTTCGTTTGTTGTTTTGTCTTTAAACAGGACGTTAATGTTATGGTTTAAATTGTTTCACGTTTTTTCAAGTCGGGTCTTTTTTACTGACTATACGAGGTTTTTTTAAAAGCAGGTTTCAACATTCTCCCAAATAAAACAAAATGGAGGGATTGCATTCTAGTTATCTTTCTCGCTGTTTATATTCTTCGTGTTATCCGGGGGCATATAGAGGAATTCTTCAATGTCTACACTTGACATAAAACGGATATTTGATTAATGTAGTAATTGTTTTATTAACTTAGAAGGACGAAACATGTTTCCAACCAGGAACTTATTTGATTTTACCTGTCGAATTCGGAAGGATGTCGTTGACTAGAAGTGTAAACCATAAAAATCCAATGAAACTTCCAAAATAAATACATATCAGGAACATGCGCAAATGTTTGTTGAACATATCAGCAAATCTAAAAATAATTGAAATAATTTTCAAATGCAGTAATTCAGAACTATATATTATATACATGATACAATACAAGTCTTTCATTTGGCAAAATATATCTTGTTATTTTTTTTTCTTGTGGCTTCTCGTTTAAGGAATGTTTGAATGTTATCCTAGTATTTAGTTTTGAACGTCATTGGAAAGATAAAAAGAAAACGTTTACCCGTTCAAATATCTTAATTTGCCAGTGTCAGTCCAAATTTCCCCGATCGTTATCCCGGAGAGCCTCGATTACAATACCTACCTATTGTGTATATTGTTAACTCGTTTGCCTCTTGAACATGGATGAAATATTGACACTGGCTTAGATTATATGACAATGGGAAGGAACAAAACGTTACATCAAATCAAAGAACATGTATATCTGTCACAAACGCTCTTCAAAGAATCAGTCGAAAATTAAAATTTCTTCTAAATTGTTTCTTCCCTGAAAACGCATCCACTGAAACACAAAACTATCTTCCGTATCGTCTACGTAATCCTGACGAAATTGTCAGAACAAGGCCCGTCAAAAGTTATCTCATATATTTTATATCTACATTTGTATGATTTTTTCTTTGTATACGTAAGATTTCCTAATATTCAATAGTTGTAACAAGACTTTAGTTTTGGATGCGTTTCCGAATAAAAAGAAATTATATCTGACACTCAACAACACAGCTATAGTCAAATGTGCAATGTTTATGAGAAATGCACACGGGAAATAACTATAAAGAACAGAAACTATTGAACATTTTCGATAAAAGTACTTTTATTCTACGTTATAGTGAGTACTGCGGTCTATATTTATTTGTGGGTTTTTCTTCTGATTTTGATGATTTTTCCATATTCTATTGGCCCGAGACCACAATTAATTCCTCTATCATTTCTTTATAACGTTTTGTCGCATTAAAAAAAATTTGCCTATTCTTTTTGTCTAATTTTTTGTGTGTAGTAGTGTACAGTACAAGTCCAAAAATATATGCAATTTTCAGAAAAATTGCATGATTACATCATACAAATTTGGCCAATACACATCCATACCCCTATAGGCAAGTCAAGAGATGTTCCGAAAAGTGTAAATATAACCTTTTTGCACCTGGCCTAATCATTCTTTCCTTATTAAAATCAGTTAAAATAAAACATCCATAAGTTTAGTTCAGCTCTCTTCTTTCATTTCCACCCCAGAAAAGTTAACAAATGAATGAGAAAGGGAAAGAAAAAAAATATAGAAAAATACACTATAATTAAAGGGAACTATATTCGTGAACAACGAAAAGCGGGGTCATTAATTGTGGTCTTGGGCCTATTAGGGTCCAAAAACTTGACCAATTCCAATATAACTTGACATGATTTAAGCTTAGTGTATTATGAGTCAGTTTTCAAAGTTTCAAAGCCATGTGATATATATTATAAAAAATGTGGCATTTTTTATACCTCAACTTTGGTTGCTGAATTGTGACGTTGAAATAGAAAAATTTCAACTTTCAAATTTTGGCTTCAAAAATTCCCCAAAAACACCAAATTGCACTTTTTTATGTCACAATGTATAAGATATTATCTATTCAAAGTAAATGATAGCATACTTAAGGTATGAGACTTATAAAAATTTGACAAAAGTTAATTTTATATGTTCTAATGCCAAAAAATAGAGGTTTTCAAATGAAGCGAGCCCTTATATGAAATGTAATATTTTCCACTTACAACAATTTTCTGAAGTTGTTAAGTTAAAACAAAACATTTAACATATCATAAATGTTATTTTCATGTAAATATAAGTTTCAAATAGCATAACACATGAGTTTTATATGGTCTTAAGCAATGTCAAGCTTAAAATAACAAGTTGTCAATTTAGGACGTTCCCTATATTTCCATATTTAATTGCATATAAATGATATTGGAGATGGAAATATGCTTATTTTTGCCCAAATCCTTGCTGAGATATGATCAAATATGAAGCCTGAATGTAACAAGACTGTTGCTTTTCACCATATATGTAGACAGTATGGTCTGATGCAAAGTTTTTTCAATTTACAGTTTAAAACCTGCATGAAATTTCAGTCTTAAAATGCCAACATTTTAACCACCAGCCATCCAACAGAAGAAAATAAAGGTATTCTGTGAAACAGACAAGTTTAAACAACCAGTAATAAGTGCTTTTGATATAGATTCAACGCAATCTGTTTAAAGAAATACTATTTTTAAGTGCATAGAACTTCATATTTCACTTGCTTCGTACGGACCGCTAGACCTAGACTATTAAAACAGCACATTTTGCACTCTCTTTATGCTTTTATCCACTTTTCTTTGTGTTCAGAGTTTAAAAATGAGTAAAACACATGAAATAAATACCACAAACACAAATAGATATCAGAAAAAAAATGTCAGAGAAAAATTAAGGATGCTGCTTTTGCAAAAATATTGAAAAAAGTGAAAAAGCTACTTTTTGGGCATATCAGCTGAAAAGTGACTTTTTTTTTTTACAAATTTCTATCAAATAAAAGTGGAAATCATTTCATCTCATATAGTTTGGCAAATCAATACCAATAGATCATTCAGAGAAGCTGTCAAAGTATAAATTCAAAATTTGCTGAAATGCACCTCTTAGGCCCGAGACCACAATTAATTCCTCTATCATTTCTTTATAACGTTTTGTCGCATTAAACAATTTTGCCTATTCTTTTTGTCTAATTTTGTGTGTGTGTAGTGTACAGTACAAGTCCAAAAATATATGCAATTTTCAGAAAAATTGCATGATTACATCATACAAATTTGGCCAATACACATCCATACCCCTATAGGCAAGTCAAGAGATGTTCCGAAAAGTGTAAATATAACCTTTTTGCACCTGGCCCAATTATTCTTTCCTTATCAGTTAAAATAAAACATCCAAAAGTTTATTTCAGCTCTATTCTTTCATTTCCACCCCAGAAAAGTTAAGAAATGAATGAGAAAGGGAAAGAAAAAAAATATAGAAAAAATACACTATAATTAAAGGGAACTATATTCATGAACAACGAAAAGCGGGGTCATTAATTGTGGTCTTGGGCCTATTATTGGATTGTACTCGCACTTAAACATAAATTTTTTTTCGCTTTACAAATGTTATTGTAACAAATTAAGGCAACAGTAGTATACCGCTGTTCAAAACTCATAAATCCATGGACAAAAAAAAAATCGGGGTAACAAACTAAAACCGAGGAAAACGCATTAAATATAAGAGGAGAACAACGACACAACACCGAAACGCAATACACACAGAAACGGACCAAGCATCAGACAAATCTCCACGAGAATAACAAATATAACATGAAAACCAAATACATGAATTTTGGGATAGACAAGTACCGTGCCACGTCTTATCTCAATATCTCAAATATAAGCGAAAACACAAACGACTCAACGTTAAAATGCAACACACACAGAAACGAACAATAATATAACAATGGCCATCTTCCTGACTTGGTACAGGACACTTTTAAAGGGGAATAAAAGTGGTGGGTTGAACCTGGTTTTGTGGCATACCAAACCTCGCACTTTAATGGCAAAGTTAAATATAACATTGAAATGACAACCTTATATTACAGGACTACAATACAAATAAATAGGAGAACATATTAGACAAAGAAGAACATGATTAATAGATAACATAAAGCATCAGGTTTAAAATTCAATACGCCAAAAACGCGCCTTGTCCACACAAGACTCACCAGTGACGCCCAGGTATAAAAGATCGAAAGTGAAAAAAGTACAAAGTTGTACAGCACTGAAGATCAAAAGTTGATAAGGTTTCGCCAAATACGGCATTGTTTTTATGCCTGGGATAAGAACATTCTTATTATATCGAACAATTCATGCTATTGCAAACAGTAAATTTTATCAAATGAATATGAAAGAGATATACATAAAGAAACTGAAGTATTAACTAACTACAGAAAACTAAACCCGAATACATAACGTCCAGATAGAAAATCGTCATACACATTTTATAATTATTTTCCTTCTCATCCTTTTGTTTCATAGTTTGTTGCCATCCTTACAATTTACTTAAGGTGAACAAACTTAGACATTATGCAGAAATCTAATGAACCATTACTTATAATTTAGAAAATTATTGAAGTTGGATGTCTTTAGACGGACAACATGTCTGTACTTGGTCTTGACAATTGATTTAAGGTCATACGCATGGATCAAAGCGCTCAACATTTACAGACGCTTACACTCACATTCCATTGTTTATCTATTTATTTTTTACAAAAGCTGCTATTCACTACATCTTAGGATACGGCAAATGCAAAGTTTATCTTTTTCAAGTTCATGGACATCTTCCACATTCGTATGAGTTGAAATTTAAGGTATAGACATCAACAACAATATTGTTTAACAGAATTAAATACAAATCCATTGACAGGAATTTAAATACAAATATATTGAATAGAACTAATACTATGTATATATTGAAACGAATATTATGCATATATAAATGTTGAGTTGATGAAAAAATAGATAAACAATAGAATGTGAGTTTAATTAGGTTACTCTTAATGTCCAGTGCTTTGATCCATGTGTATGGCCTTGAATGAATTGCCAAGACCGAGTACAGATAGGTGGTCATTCCAAAGACATTAAACTTTAATAAGTTTATATATCAATGATAGTTATCCTAACAGGACCCAAACGGTCTGGTTGCTTATAAAGCTTACTGTAAGCATATGATTTTAGATAAATTATATACTTTGACTTTAATCATAACCTTACATTTCCTACCTATGGAAATGCAAGTACCCAACAGTCGTTTTCCATTCATTTAATGTGTTTGAGCTTAAACAAAATGATTTTGCCATTTTGAATTGTTCTCGGAGGTTTTTTTTTTATCTCTTTGTAGGGGTGGTTGTTTAAATGGTAATCATACCATACTTCCTTTATATTCTATATCAAATAAATACTGATTTAAAATAGTTCTTATAAACTATTGCTTTGTTTACCTCGATATTATCACACTGGAGATACATCCAGCTATTATAGATGAAAATCCCAGCCAACCAGCTTCTTCCTGCAAATACAATATACATATACAAAAGTTAACGTTATTCTCTTTATTTGAACATGTTGAAATTACTATTCAAAATAGTGTTTTGCAGGTACCAATCTTGATTACAACTTTAGTGTTCTAATTGAGCTTACATCACAAGTAGATAGACGGGTGTCAGGGTTGATGGTTATATCTGTGAAAGATTTATTTCTTCGTCATTTTTAAATAAAACGAATTCAAAAGCCTTTCGTTCAAATTCCGTTCGACACAATAATATGAAAATATAGCATGTTCTTACCTGACTGAACCCGTGTGCTTTTAGGTTGACATCAAGGACACCTTGCCAAACATTGAACACGCCTAACGAGATAATATAGATCAATGATATCAACCAAAATGGTTTTGATCTGAAATATAAAATATGTTAAACTAATGGGCAAATGTAGGGATACATCGACAAAAGGAAGGAAAAAAGTGAACGCAAACAGGCATATCGACGGTCAAAATTTAACAGTAGAATTTGAACTAATTGTATAGGTTGTACAAAATACTAAGTACATTCTGTATGTGTCTTTCCCAAGTTTGTAGACCGTAATTCAGTGATGTATCATATTGCTTTTCATTCATTGATTTGTACATAAATCAGACTATTAGTTTTTACGTTTGGTTGTGTTTTAACTTGTCATTTCGGGGCCATTTCTGACTCAACGATATTTGGTTTGCTGATTGCTGAAGTCGTACGGTGACCTATAGTTGTTAACTTTTAATTCATTTTGTCTGTACTGAATTGTTGTCACATTGGCAATTATACTCATCTTATTTTAAAAGGTCTTATATAAATTTCAAATACTTATTTACATTCAAACAACAGTATTGATTAAATATATAAGAAAAGTCACATGAAAACTGATTTTGGTAGGGGCAATTATTTTGGAAAATGAAGATTTATATTTATCAATATCCTTGAAATAACAACAGAAACATTAAAACAAATAATCGGATTTGTTTCGCATTAAATTGCATTTCTATCCTCGCAAACTTTACTTTAAGGAAAAATAAGGTACTTATAATCTAGTCGTGAAAGCTGATAGTCGGGTTGACCATTGCAATTCAAATAGGTTGGATGTAATGTTAAACGTTGATTTTTAAACTATGAAAAATTCACAGTTTATAGGTTTATGGGAAAGACACTGACCTGACAAAAAAGACTCAAGTATTTCCTTGTGCAAAATATTACCTAAAAATGGCTTGTATCCCTGTTTTGAAGGCAATTCGTTTTATACCAGCAGTCTTAGATGGGGGTAATGTCGGTTTTGCAGGAAAATATAATAACATCAGCAAAAATAAAAACACAGCCCAACCACATTCTGCAATGAATAATAACCGTTACACACATTTATATCAATTCCAAGAAAACCTAATTAAGATTCGATATTGTAATTAGGGAAACAGGTGTAGTGTTAATGTCGTATTTTAAGCGTATGAAACAGGGCCCAGTTTCACGAAGCTGTCTTAGGACAAAGACGTGTCTTAGAATGGTCTTACGACATATCTTAGTCCTAAGTGGGTTTCACAAAGCGGTTCTATATTAGACAGCTCTTAAAGTTGGTCATAAAGTTAGTTCAACGCGAGAGGTCTTATGATAGTTATACGTTTATCTATATAAATTACACTCATCGTAAGGGCTCTTAGAGTTGGTCATAAAGCTAGGACAACGCGAGAGGTGTCTTATGATGGTCTTGGATAGTTATACGTTTATTTATATAAATAACACTCATTTTTTTATATTAATTTTGAAAAAAATATCTTCTTATCATCTAATTATCTATTCTCCTGTTCCTGCTTATAACGTTATCTTTCTAGATTGACGGATTATCATTATTTGTCAACAATGAAAAGTCGATGTATAGATATCAAGATTGCACGATGTTATCCCTTAACCTTTTATAATCAATAAAGTCGAAATTGAATTCAACTCACTTGTACCAAAAATGTCATCATTTCATATTCTTTTTTCTTAATTTTGCATTAAAATTTCATATTTATATTGGTGTTTAAAGATAATTTATATATAAATTACTTTTATTTTTTTATATTTATTTTGCAAATTATGTCATTATATTAATAAATGCGTTTAGAATAGTTTATGTATGGTAAGACATAATACATTTACATGATATTTTTTTCGTAAATTATATTTATATTTGAAAATTTAAAGAACTTGCGACTGGTTTGGGATGTCTTAGCTAAGATCATTCTAAGACAGGTTCGAGACGAGGTCTGAGATATGTTCTAGTATAGTCATAAGAGGATCATACGACATGTCCTGAAATATATCTTATGACACGTCTTAAGATAGCTTCGTGAATCCGGCCCCAGATTCCCAAGCAAACAATATGTGTTTTTGAGAAAGAAAAAAGCAATCGTCAGTTTCACTCGAGATCATCATTTTAAGAAAGCCACAAATCTACAACAATGCTTTAAATATAGCTTTAAAATCTTTCATAACCAAAATTATAAAATACTTTTTTTGATATAAATCTTTTACATGACGCGCATAAAACAACGAGTCTGATTTGATGAGAATGGTCTTCAGCAAAATGTATCGCTTACCAATGTACATCAAGAGCATTATTTGTCCTCGTTCCGTCTTTCTATTTTCTTCTATTATAACAGAATTATGCATGGTTATATTCATTGATTCTGTCGTATTATCTGTGTAATTCCTATAAAGATACAGGCAGATAAATTATATATAATAAAAAGTATACATACAAAACCTTTATCTGTAGAAAAAGGGGGATTGGAAAAAAGAAAGTTTTTTTAAATAAAATTTTAAACGGATCTATTTCAATGATAACATAACAGATATATTAACCTAAAATTTAAAAGGTTTAACTGAATTTTGACTAAGTAAAAACATATTGATAGATTATTCAATAACTTAAATTTTTAATACAAGATACAATACCAGGTATATTTTTTTTGTATACCAATACTTAAACTAAATGTAGCTATTTTGATGTAGAACTTATACCTGTTTGCTGTCTCCTTAAAAGACGTGTTTGATACAACATGTGGACCTAAAATAGATATATTTATTAACAATCTTATTAGTGCTGTAAAATTGAAAAACTTTTAAAAATGGAAAATCATATTCATTGACACAAAATTGAAAAAAAAATCGACCTTTAATCAGAATTCAATTTACCGGAATAATATGTTAAAAGTTTATGTCTACAATACACTCATCGCAAATGAGTGTTTTAAAAATATATTTTGAAAAACATCATACTTTTTTAATAATGCTATCGATTTTACCATTAGTCTGAAATTTGAAAAATCAAAACGGATGAACCTCTTTAACGCTTATCGTTTCATCGCGGACTTTATGAATGCGTTTTGCACATTGTAAATATCATACATTGACATATAGTTACTAATGCCAACAATGCATGTTGGAGAGCCTAATCGTATCCAATCATCGTGTTTTTCCTTAACGGAACCTCCTCATCACATGATATTGTTTTCATTATATAGTATTTTTGAAGATGATGATGAAATTATCTCTTAATGCCGCGTTCTTAGCGGAGATGCTGTAAATATCATTGTTAAAGTCTTTGATTTGATCCAGCCGGGGTTCGAACCCACGACCTCTCGCACTCAAGGCGAGACCACCGAGATGGTTAATACATCGAAGGCATAATAACAGTGAAGATTAATGTGACACTTTAGTTAACCTTATTGCATTACAATTTACAAGGACGACAATACCTAACAAGAATGATACTGCAATTCCTATGAGGTTCATGCAGAATCCAAGACTGGTAGCCGTAGTCCTCTCGTGCAGTGGGAACCAGGTCGCAGAAACAAGAGGTGGTCCACCCATAGCAATCGGTCCAGCCAATCCATTTAAACATTGGCCTATATTTATGGTCCTTGAAAATAGATTGTTTGCAGTAATATCGGAAGGTATGAATAAAAGGAAATGGTGAAAAGAAGTCAATAAGACCGAGACCAAACGACGACTACAGGTCAAAATACATTCGGTTTCTAGTGTTGGTATTCAATTAAAAAAAAGCAGTATACTTGAAAAGATTTAGAATGGGGTTTGATGCACTGAAAATAAAAAGAAAGTTGATTTAAAATAAACAATAAAAAAAAATTAAACTATCTAAGGAGTATTAAATATGTCAAATCAATTCGAGTTCGTACTTTTAGCAGCAACAATCAAGATTAAAAGTACAATTATGCCTTATTAATGTGTTTGACTTTTTCAACATAAAAGTAAACATAGAAAAACAACAAATATCATTATAATTATTTAGTGCATTAAGGTCTCATTTTCCTGTTAACAATTCTTCGAAATGAGGCAGACAAAAAAAAATCATCTCGCCTGAAACATTATACCATAACATTGCATCAATCACGCATGGAGCGATTATATGTTCAAGGAAACGGAAGTGCAAAAACATCTGTTCTCGTCTTTTTAATCTTATTTTCCAAATTATTTTCAAACTAATCGTCCATGAAGGGTTTAAATCATAGTTATATATGTCTTTTTAAAATTGTTATGTTTCACATACAATTTGTAGATTTTCTATCCATTTATTTCTTTAATCGAATTTTATATCTTTTGATTTGTTACATTTTGTCTATCGACTTTCGATTCTTTTTATATCATTTCTTACCATTTGACATATTTAATTTCACTTGTAATGCATCGTATTCCAGTTCCTATAACAATCAGAAATGACCAAAGCAGACAGCTAAATCGTAGACCTGAAATAACAAGAACTATCTTTAAAAAAAATATCCGACGTATTTAAATTTGAGTATATATTTAAAACTATCATTCGATAACCTTTCTGTTAGCATTCACCAAAACACCGCGGAAATCTCACATGCGTAACTGCGTTCTAAAAGTCATGTACGTTCGTGCAACAAAGTTTAAATAATTGTCCCGAATAAACAGCTGTCATGGATGCAAAGAGCTATTGGAGAAACAATTATTTTGATAAAAATATAAATCTTTGTAAAATCTAGCTCAAATATTTATAGTTTTTCACTTGCTTTCCATCACGATATAATTAACGAGACGTTTTTTTTCAAACACAACCAAATCATCCACGTCTTTACTTATCTTGTAATGTACAGCATGTGTATAAGTGTGATTTAGAGATCACCTGCACACAGGCACTTGTCTCTGGATATTTATTCCTATAAATCTACATATATGTTATATCTGTTAAAAAGGACTCAACTCATCAGATCGATACAAACCAGGACATTTACCAAAAACACAGACCAAATGTGACAGGGTATTTATTCCTCCCTTACAACAAAAAAGACACATAGTATAACTCAGAATAATGGCAGTTACTGATAGTTATTATTAGGCCAATAACTACTAATAATTTAATTTTGGATGTAACGCGTCTTCTATTTGGCTGACATTATTTTGTTATCAGCCCATAGATATAATTAAGTCATGTGACCATGACGTCATCATCGTTTTTTCGTAGTTTTCTACTGTTTAAAATGGAATTTAGAATTAAAATATAAGAATTTCTGTAATATTTTTTCTGTCTATTCGAAATAACATAAAATATGTGGTGCACACTCTTAAATAAACCGCTACGCGCGTTATACAGTGTGCACCATATTTTTTATGTTATTTCTTCATAGACAGAAAAAATGTTACAGTCATTCCTTAAATAACAAGAATTAAGGGTACGTATGTGTATAAAAATTAAGTAAGTAAGTTTGTTCCAAGTTTACCAACAAAAAACAATGGATCGTCAGATTGGAAAATGGTAGCTTGTGAAGAAGGATTGCAATAGTTTAATTGTACTCCTCATAACAATGTCAAGGGTTTCTGATGTTGAGTTAGTATTCTCATATCAAGAGGCGTCGGACCAAGGATTTGTATCGTAAAAAATTCCAATCCCTCTTACTATACAAATCCTTGGTCGGACTTAACGTCCGTATTCAAACCGACGTATTATAAAAACAAATACATACATTGTCAATATAGCTTTGAATACATTACCTTTATTGTCCACCATCCAGGCCGCCACAATAGCACCGACAATGTACGAAATCGGTCCCCAGTTGGCAAAAAGTGCAATATCGGCATCTTTAAGTGAAAAAGCATCTTCACTCGAGTCTGCAATGGGACCCCAAGTATTCCATAAACCACCTTGTGTGAAGGCAAACAATGAAAACAAAAGCAACACGTACCATCGTCTTTTGTACACTTTAAGCTTGACGTTCGTCTTCTGATCGGAAATTATTATATGTCCATTTTCCATTTGGAACGGAAGGTGATACTACTGGTTATTAAAGAAGGAGTTTATTTGCTGATTCAAAATTATTCGCTATTATCTTTATGATGTTTATTCGTAGTATTTGTTTATTATCTTAATATGTATATATTCCCTTGTAACTAAACTACAGTGTTATGCAGTCGAAAAGATACAATGAATATTTTTCAAACTTTAAGGTTATCAAAATTCAATTATTTTTTTAGTCTATATTTTTTGTATATACAGTGATACCTAGCGGTAAAAAGTGGTAATATTTTTAACACTTTATTTCTGATAATCTATACCTTAAAAACTAGATTGTACACATAATAATAAGTTGCTCAAAACTAAATGCTGTCATGTATATTTCCTTTGGTTTTGTTTGGCTACGATGCTGTCTACTTGACGTTTATGCCAAAAAACATAATATGTTATTAAACTGAATAATCCGCAAATAATAGCTGAATGGTTTGGTGTCAAAACTGGTATCGGTACACAAACATCGTATTTGTACAAGTCATTCAATACAATCCAATCTCATAAAAATAAACTCAAATGAGAAATGCACACACACAAAAACAAACAATACAAGGTTTTAGCTTTAAATTTAACAAAAAGGGTAACCCCGAAAAAAACAAATGAGGTGTGTTTCATTAAATGACCGCATTAAAAAGTTACAGATGCATTTGAGTTTATCAACTTAAGTTCAAGAATCGTGACTTGACAAAAACTAAGCAACATAAACACTACCTGCGGAACTGTTACTGTTAGGTCATTATGTTTTGTTTTTTTTACTATATGGTCCAAATGACACAGAAATAAACAACTATAGGTCACTATACGGCCTTCAACAATGAGCAAAGCCCATACCGCATACCGGAACATCATTTTAACATGCAATCATTGATTGTTATCTATAAATTGTTTTATCAAATAAGGTAGCATATTACTGTTTGCAGACTGTAACTTATCATTCAATATGAGTATAAGTCTAATACTTGCAATGCCATCTGATGTGTCATAGAGTTACCCCTGAAAACTATTATCTATTAGTATTAATTTTAAAATTATGCACGTGCAGAAATCTTCAAAATGATAGATGATGTCCTTTTATGTCCGTCGTTTTTTTTAAGTGAAGTAGATAGAGAAAACTTTTATTCAAAAAATATGATCAAGACAACATCTACAAAAAGTTAAATGACCGGAATCATCAGGTGATGCTTATTTGAGTTAGTGCCCGTTCATGAAAACATTTACATTGTTTTTGCATTTTGTCCTTATATCTTGATATAACTATGATATATTGATAAATACTTAAAGATATGAAAATGATCAGTCAGGTACGATCTAAAATCGTTGCTTGTAAATACGTTTAATGTATTTTAGGTGTCGAATATAGTGATAGAAGATAAGTTCTTCATCGTTGATTGAAATTCCAAAGGAACGTAGAACAGAAATTTGATTATCCTGACCGATTTCCTATTCAATAATTGTTGAAAAATGTTGTGTTTCCAAGTGAATAGTCAAAACCTTATTCATTTATCAATCAGTCTATGCAATTTGATTTAAACACGAAAACGATGTTGATTGGGGCTTAATATATGAGGGGGGGTAGGACAAGCATTTCATAAATATCACAATTTCCCCAGCTGATTTTTTTTACTCACGAACAAAACAAAACAAAAATGCGTATCTGCACAATTTATTAAGTATGCTGCGGGAGCTATATATCATCGACACTCACCCATGTGTTCCTGCAGAATGGGCAGGATTTAAGTCTTCTTGTAAGACATGCGGTGTGAAGTGCGTGATCGCAGCATATATTTCTAGTGACAACTTTTGTATCATTTATCGAGCCCGAATCCACTAACGGATCAAGACAAATGGCACAGGTATCGTTAACGAATCTATCGTTAGTTTGCGTATTGAATCCAGTATTTATATTTGTACAGCTCCTGTTATTTTAAGGTATTGAGGTTTAGTTATAGTGGGTTTTTTTTCGTATGAATGATACCCGTTTTAATTATATATGCATAAACAGTGTTAATCTTTACATACATCGAGCTTTATACTTTAAGTACGACATGTGCTTTTTTGTGTTGTATTATTAAAAATTATTCAAATGTGATTCCCAAATCAAAAAAGGCAATTTCTACAATGCTTTTAACAAAATTCTTAATTTCAGAGAATAATAAAAACAAAGGGATGTAACTTATGCAATAAATCCATATGAATTTTTAATTAGAATTACTTTTATAGTAAAGTTATACGCTGATAGAGCTAAGGATTTTGTCAATTGATTTAATCATTAATCTATGTTTATTTGTTTGTTTATTTTTATATGATTATGTTATAGATAATGTATTCTATTTTAACACATACCTTGTCTTTCAACACAACGAAGGGAGTTAGGTTGGATCAAATGAAAGACTGCCGTGGCATTTGTCGAGCCTACCATGCACGCATTGCTTCTGTAAGTGTAAGAGTATAATGCTGACTTAAAAAGGAAGCCCATTTATGAGTTATATACACAGTTTTAACTAAATCGAAGTTTTCTCCTTAGATGCTATTTCTTGGTCTAAGCGATTAGCTTCTGTCCAAGTTTCATAACAATTCAAGAAGGTTTACAAATTTACCATGTCACTTTTTTAACTAATCTTTGGTATCAGGTTTTGCCGATATTTTCCATCAAAATCAAAAGCGCCAGAATGTACGAAATATTTTACAGTTGGTAAAAGGTGCATTTCGGCATCTTTGAAATTTCATCTTTACATGCGTCTGCAATGGGACCCCAATAATTCCATTAACCACCTTGTGTGAACGCGAACAATTAAAACAAACGTTGCATTTTATACACTTACTTAGGACCGAAATGGTATTATGTCGTTTTTCCATTTAGTAACTGAAGGTAATATTATCGATTTAGAAGTCTGAGTTGATATGCAGATTCAAAATCATTCTTTATTACTATATTGTATTTTGTATATTCATTCATTATCTTAATAGATATATGTATCAATTCAATTGTAACTAAACTACTGTTTTGTGTAGTCGAGAAAAGATAATAGATAAACTCATCATAGATACCAGGACTAAAGTTTGTATATACGCCAGACGCGCGTTTCGTATACAAAAGACTCGTCGGTGACGCTAGAATCCAAAAATTTTAAAAAGGCCAAATAAAGTACGAAGTTGAAGAGCATTGAGGACCAAAATTCCAAAAATTTTGCCAAATCCAGCTAAGGTAATCTATGCCTGAGGTAAAAAAAACATTAGTATTTTCGAAAATAAATTTCAAACTTAAAGGTAATTGAAAAGAAATTTCTTAAGAGTGTTGTTTTTGTATATACATCAAGTTGTCTAAAACTCTCGTTGTCCTCGAATGTAAAACCCTTATCAATGCTTATGTAAGTTGCATATTTGTAATATAGATTTTTATCAATAAAACGAAATCAACACTGTGATTTTATATCTAACAATTTTTTTAATCAAACACAAAAACCGTAAAAAACTATAACATGTATAAATAGAAATAGAAATATATGGAAAACCCCGAAAAAGGTATATATTGTGAAAATCTACCTAGGACCGCTTAAGGTGGCACCTAACACTACAGGGAGATACCTCTGTAAAGTCAGCTGAACGTTTTAATTACGTTGTGTTGTAAAAGAAATATTAAGCTTCTCAATGATCAAAATTGGTGTTTGTCAAACTGCTATATAACCAGTGTAATTTTTCTGACCAAACAGTTGGTTCAAAATTTTTGAAATTTTTGTATTTTTGTTAAAGGGTCAAAGTAAGTACTTTAATAAAATTTTAGGAAAATTAAACGAGCCAAATTAATTTTAGTCCAAGTGTTGGGTACCACCTTAAATGACGGTGAGACCCCTTTTCTTTCATAAATTTCGACGAATTCATAGACTCTATGTATATGAAGATTGTATCAAAAGGATTTCCCAGAATAATGTCATCTTCGATATCTATTCTAAGCCCTCTGTAAATATCAAAGATGATATTATTCTGAGAAATCCTTCTAATACAATCTTTATATATACAGAGTCTATGATTTAGTTGAATTCTATGAACATTGAAAGACCAGGGGGTCTCACCCTCATTTAAGCGGTCTCAGGTATGTTTTCACTATGATATATTTCTTTTTGGGGCTTTCAATATATTTTATTATTTATCTATTTCTATTTTTATTTCAAAATGTTTATAGAGTTATAGGTTTTGATTTAAGAAATATCATATAAAAAATTATATAAAAAAGTACATATTTGAAGTCGTTTTATTGCTAAAATCTATATTACATAAGACAAATGTGCAACTTAGAAAAGGGTTTAAATTCGTGGACAACAAGAACTTATGCCAGCTTGAGGAGGCATTTAAACGATTTCCTACATATCTTATCAGTGCTCTAAACTATGAAAAACATGCTCTTAATGTTATTATGTATTTATTTTTTCATGATTTTCAACTAAATTTTGAATATCGAAGTGACTGCTAGCAGCCGGTTTGATATTGAATATCGAATATCGAATAACGAACCGGCTGCTAACTTCACACACATACCCAAAATTCATAAACGTTGTGCCAAATAAAGCTATTCCTGGGTTAAGAAAATTCTTACTTTTTCGAAAAAATCAAAGTTTTGTAGATTGATCGTAAGTCATGAACAAGTCAGTATACTTACGAAATCTTAGTCGTACGATTTTTTTGTGAAACCGCATCCTTGTCCCTCAAAACTTGATTGAACACATGTTTGCTGCTCAAAAATATATTTTTAGCGAAAACCCATAGTCATTTGACCATTTGCAATGATTCAAAACAACCCCTTTTGAGAATGAAAATTGCAGTGAATCAAAATTTATTGCAGTCCGTTTTCTTTACATTTCTTACAGGCTGCGTGAACATTAAAATCTCCAATTATCAGTTAATATGGTGTACAAATGTTTGTGTAATTATATAAAGTTATACCTTCATTATTCAATAGTTCTCTGTATTTCTGTCATATTTGTCCTATATGTATATATTGTCCCATTTTATTTAGCTTTCTTCATGACTTTGTGACCATCGCCATCACTCAACTTTTACAAAAAATTTCTCCACTGAATCTACTGGGCATACACAAACCAAAAAATTGGCCACATTCATAACTTGAGTCAAAAAATCTACGATGATCAAATCAACATGGCCGACGTGACTAAAACATATATCACGCGTATTAAATACAAGTTGTGTCTATTACTTTGAAAGTCATATAGGTGTAGAAATGTTCGAATGATGAGACTTACCTTCTGTACATTTTAATTCAAACTGCCACAAGACTTCTTACAGGAATGTGAATTGTGTTTCCCTTTCTGTCTCTCGTCCTTTAAAACTGTAGGAGATAGAGAAAAACTTTATACAAAATGATGATAATGACAAGATCTACAAAATAATTATATGGCTTGAATTATCAGTTGATTCTTGTATGCGACCTTGCCCGTTAACGTTCTTTTTATTATATTATTGTGCTTTTGAAAGCTATCATAGATTGATAAAATATTCAAATTATAAAAATGATCAGCAAGATGCGATCTAAAACAATTTTATCCTGCAATTGAGGTTTCTACTATACAGATACAGCCCTACAGATATCGCTATGCTGTATCTGTATACTAAACAGATATCGCTTTCAAACTCCGTCCACTGCCGAAATGAGTATTGTATGAACCTGCGTGTCCTCAGAATGTTTATACGTTCTGTTTGTTTTCAAACGTTTCTTCAGAGCAATAAGAATCATACCAATTTTCTGATAACAAACACACATGAATAGCAGTCTTTTCTACGATGACAACTATCAAATTCAAAACTTGAATGTGTATGATTGTGTAACAAAACAACCATGTCAATTTCAGCATGCATGTTAAGTGACTGTCGAGTCTGAAGCTCAGGACAACCCGTACACTCCTGTTTCAAATTCGACAAGGTTATGTGATGTGTTTTGTTGTTGAAATTAGTTGTTGTGATAAAATATATCATTATTCACCATGAGCAATGTATTGTTGCTGACCATTCGAGATTCTTTTTTTGCGAATCCGTCTCCAACTGAATGTGTGATTAATGTATCGTTTTACTACACGGGCCTCAAGAGATTTCAAATCGAAAATAAATGCAAAACATGTGTTTTTGTGTATTTCAAAATACAAATAATATACAGAATAAATTGTAGGAGAAAGACAATAACTGTTTAGTGTCTTTAAATATCAGCTGCATTTGTACTCGGCTCGAAATAGGTGTAATATCTTGCTAAAAACTCGCATACACTTCGTTTCCTAGCCTCGTACAAATACAGCTGATATTTAAAGACACTAAACAGTTATTGTCTATATAATTGTCGAAATTATTTGTCTACTTCTTATTCGAAATCTTGCTATGTTATGCCGGTTTTTATGTTTTTCTTTCGGTTTTTTCCTCGAACAGGAATACAAAGGTAGAAACTTAAGTAGCAAAAATGATCAGCAAGACACAATTTTATTATATCAATATGGCCCAAATCGTCAGTCATTCCTTGTAGTACTATTGTTCTGGTATAACGACATTTACAATTGTTCTGTGTTCGCATGTTATCTATAAAACTATTGTAGGACGTGTACCTCGATGTATACTACCTTTCAAAAAAGTCAAATGTCATGTTTTTTGAAACCATCAAAAGTATAACCCTCTCAAAAAATATGTATAAATGCGTTAGCTGTTACAAATATACCAACGTACAGAAACAAACAAAAATACGCAACTGTACAAATGATAAACTAGTAGTGATGTTGACGTGTGCATTTATAATCAAGTATCTCGTAATCTCAGTGAGATTATAACATATAAGTTGATTTTAAGTTGCTGCGGAAGCTGATCATATATCATCGACACTCACCCAGGTGGCCCGGCAATATGGACAGGATTTAAGTCTTTCTGTAAGACATGCGGTATGAAGTGCGTGATCGCAGCATATATTTCTAGTGATAACCTTTGTATTATTTATCGAGCCCAAATCTGATTTCGTAGATATTGGATCAAGACAAATCGCACATATATCATTGATAAATTTATCATTGTTTAGTTTATTGAATCCAGTATTCATATTTGTACAGCTCCTAGTTAATTTTAGTATTGATGTTTATAAATAGTGTTACTTTTTCGAAGGAATGATACGCGTTATATAGTATATTTGCATAAACAGTTTTGATCTTTGCATACATGGATATTTATTCTTTAGGTATGAAATATGTTTCTTTATTTTGTATCTCTGAAATGTGTTGAAATGTGAAATATAAATCAAAACATTCAGGTTCTATAATATTCTTAACATTTTTTTTATTTTAGAAAATATTCAAAACAAAGGGATGTAAGTTTAGTAGTGCAATTAATTCATTTGAATTCGTGACTCATGTGCATTAAAGACAATGTTTTATTAATTTTCAATTAATATGATTTGTATAATAAAAGTTTACCCTTATAAAGATAATGTATCAGTCAACTAGTTACATCAATTATCAAGGTTAATGTTTTTGGTTATAGTAATATGATAATGAAATTATAAAAAATAGCTTGTTTCATCAACTCAAATAAACTCAGAGTTATCTTTCTTTATACACCATTAAGTGTTTGTCAAACTCTTGTTGAACGAGATTTTTTAACAGTGTATATAATATAGAAAGAAGTTTTAGTATTTAAAGTAATGAAGAAAGTTTTTATTTATGTTTCATGATGATAGAGTTTGTTATACCTTAAATCTGCCATGAAGTACTTTTTAAGAGAAAGTGTATTTTATACTCGTAATAATTGTATATTATATTGTTGGTTTTCTTTTGTATAATTGTTTTTAATAGGATGGTGTTTTATGCTAAGATATAGTGATAAATAAAATTGAGAATGGAAATGGGGAATGTGACAAAGAGACAACAACCCGACCATAGAAAAAACATGATATGTATGTATTTTAATCTATGTTTTTACAGTCTCTCATAACTCTTTTTTGAGTGGCTCTTTTATAAATTGTTAATATTATATTGTGTTTATATTTATTTTTTTTTGGTCTTTTTGTCGAGCTTGCAACTTTTGATTTTGCTTACTTAAGTACACAAGAAGCTCAATCTCACGTAAGACCACATGTTCTTATAAATTGAATATTCACTGATTGTATTTTGTTGTTAACATCCAGGAGTATGCAGTCATAACAAAAAAATCGATGCTTTTATATATTATGCCAAAAATCTAAAGTACCAGTTTAGTCATCATACAAATTGCATTCATAATTTCGAAAGTAATTTTCCTTCATATAGTTTTTGAAATCTTATCAATTGAAGTCATGGATTCAAAATGCCCCCATTAATTTCTTAATTAACAGTATCCTTTGTTGTTTAACCTTTCATTAACAAAGTTTTTCATTTAAACATTTAGACATATTTCATTGCTAATAACATAGAACAAAAAAGCCTAGATTAAACACAAGTTATCACAACTTAAATAGTCCTCTTCTCTTCATAATGGTGCTTTACATAAAGATTTTTTTAGATAATACTTATAGCAATACCTCCATTTATAAATAATCAATGAAGAAGAAAAGATAGAGCCAACTTTGCAAGAGTAATGATGTAGTGCTCCAACATACAAGCACTCATATCAGCTGTTCTGCACATGGCTTGGAAGATCACGGTACCATGGAGCTATAATTTTTCTATTATGTTATCTGGGTCATACGTTTTTTGATTGAGTTAAGACTGCCAATTGATATTTTATCGTGTGTTTTTCTATGTTGTGATGTTATGCTATTGTTTCAGAAAAAGGGAGAAGGTTTGGATCCATTAAAACGTTTAATCCCGCTGCAAATGTTTGCACCTGTCCTAAGGCAGGAATCTGATGTACAGTAGTTGTCGTTTGTTAATGTAATATATACGTGTTTCTCGTTTTGTTTATATAGATTAGACCGTTGGTTTTCCGGTTTGAATGGTTTTACACTAGTAATTTTGGGGCCCTTTATAGCTTGTTGTTCGGTGTGAGCCAAGGCTCTGTGTTGAAGGCCATACTTTAACCTATAATGGTTTATTGTTAAATTGTTATTTGGATGGAAAGTTGTCTCATTGGCACTCACACCACATCTTCCTATATCTATATATTTCATAAATCAGAGTGCTTGTGAACACTGGAGGGTAAAGATTGCATTCATTTTGCAATTTTGTGAAGTTGAATTGTATTTTACTGGGCAAATTCAAAGGACAAGGTACCATAAGGCCTGTTTTTGTCCCTCCCTACCCACTATTTTCTCATTTTTCAAATTCTGTTTTGGAAAGCTACTTATTATGTTTAAGTTTTCCCCAAAGTTTTAAGTTTCTTTGGATGAACTTCAAAACGACAAAATTAGCAATTGAGTAAGATGAGGGGGGTTTAACTTTCTGTTATTATTCAAATAATGTAATTATTATTCACTTTGCAGGTGTTCCTACAAGTTTTTAAGTGCCTGCGCCAACATGACCCAGGATTTTGTTTTATTCCAATGTCATGAGAACTGCTTCAGCTGTCTAAATCCACTTAATTTTCTACAGGTCATGTAGGCAAATGCTATTTGAATATAAGAAACAAAAGCTAAAGTTGGTAAATTTTCCTTCATTGGCATTTTTTATGCCCTTTTAACTCCCTAATCTCACCTATTTTCTGAAATTAATGGTTTTGAAGTTCATCCAATAAACTTTAAATCTAAGGGAATATTTTAAAGTGATAAGTAGCTTTCCAAATCAAAATTTTAAAAATGATATTATAGGGGGGCCAAAAACAGGCCTTATTGTACCTTGTCCTTTGTGTTGGAGTTATCTTGAACATGACTGTACATTAGTAGTTGAATTTTTTTTTATAACTGATTCCTACACCATGCATTTCTTATATAGATTACCTTGGCTGTATTTGGCAAAACTTTTAGGTAGTGTTGGTATTCAATGCTCTTCAACTTCATACTTTATTTTGGCTTTTAATCAACTTTTGACACGAGCATCACTAATGAGTCTTATGTAGACAAAATGCAAGTCTGGCCCATATATAAAATTTTCAATTCTGGTATCTATGATGAGTTTATTTATACATTTTTTAATTAAAAAAGTATGACAAGTATGGTTATTCAAATAAACATCATATTGTAACTTAAATTTCATAGTATAACAATTCATCAATTAAATGCAGGTCATTGACTGTTTAGGATCTAAATAATAATCATTTCACTATTTTGTTTGAACTATCACAGGAAGTGATAAACCTTGGACTATATAGATATCAAGTCAGTAACCTAGAGCTTTAATAGCATTTAATGCATTCATTACCAAAAAAATATCAGAAATATGGTGACACAATGCTTTTACAAAAATTATTGATTTTTTTGTTAGCAACTGTTATAAGTGGTACAGTAAAACAAATTGTTTACGTACTATAAATGGTTTTTCAAATAAAAAAGAGTTCCATACTTTGACTTATAATGGTTAGGTATTCACAAATTGTGACCTGGATGGATAGTTGTCTCATTGGCATTCATACCACATCTAAATAAATATATATCTACTAACCTAATATTATAAAAATAATTTTTAAAGATAATTTTTTTGAGACCCGAGTTTATCTCAATTTTTAATAAACTGATAATATGGCAATGCAATGACATTAAATGAAAACATGTACCACTAAAGCTTTGTCTGCACAAGAAGATTTGAGTCGTTGCTAATATAAAAAAAAAACATGTTGCTGTGTAGATCATTTTATAAATTAAAAGCTAAAAGAAACAGAATACAAAATTCAAGTATCTAGTCCTTTTGTAATAACCATCAAGGTATATCAAATGTTTCCAACCTTAGGCAATCATATAAGTTCAAACCCTGATGCTCTTTTCCTAAAACTAAATGTCATATAACTAAAATTGATTGTAAGTTTTACTGAACTTTCAATAATGTTTAAGTATTGTTTATATCTTTTAAGATTAATTAATTTAGAGTTGCTTGTTTTAACTCTGACAATTTATAATCAGATTTCCATGCATTTTGTATCTTCTTGTTTCCATGTTAAGATATTAGAAAATAATTTCTTGTAATTCATCCCTCTCACCTATTTTATAATACGTAGAATGTATCCTTTAAACTCAGGACTTTACATCTCTGTTTTACTAACTTTTACATCAATGTAATAAATATTCTAACAAATGTTGAATGACAACAAAACTTTTCTTGTGATTCAAAATATCTGTATGGGAAAAAAATCTCCATTGTGATGTTTCTTGAAAAGTTTGTGCTCAGTAATCAGCACTTCCTGTTGCGAGGTAGTCACGGCGACCAATACCCTGTGCCTGTTTGGTCTGTAAGGCCTCCAGTTTAGGACAATCTGTAATACGATGACCAAGACCTCCACAGTATGAACAACCAACTTCACCTGTAAAACGATAATAATATACATGAATATCAAATAACGAGGCAAATTATAATTTTCTAATTAAAATAATTTCTTTGAAAGAAATTATTCAAAGCTTCAATGTCTCTTGCAACTGTTTTATTTATCTGACAACATTGATATACTCATGTAGTATGTACAAATATAAAGTGCACTTTGTTATAGTGCTGTAGATATTTTACGTTGGATACCACGTAACTCACAAAATCAATGTCCAAAGAATGATTATTTTTTTGTAGGTGAATATACAGGTTTCGGCAAAACCAACGAAATTGAATATTGAATATCCACCAACATGCAAATTTTTCTTTATTCACGAAAATTGGTACCCACACATTAGTGTATCCACAGTAGTTTTGACTTTACACTTAAAACTGTAATTTTTCTTCATGCAAAACACTATAATTAATTACATTCTTTAATAAGAAATACAGTGATTTAAATCACCTTTTTTGCAGAGATATTTACAGATTTATATGGACTGTTCAGCAGATGTACATATAAAGTTATATAATTTAAATTATATATAATGTATAAGGGTATTTCAGAAATCTTTCATACCTCATAGCATTTGCTCATTAAACATCAACACATAATTTAATACTTTACCTCCAATATCCAGAAATTTCTCATTTTCAGACTCCATATTTGCTAAGAATAGTGGCACTTTTTGTTTTGCTTCAATCAATAAGTGTTTCAAATCTAACAATACTGATTCCTCTGAAAAAATGAAAGTATGTACTTTATAAAATCTTGAGTAAAAAGAAATTAAACATGCTTTTAGAATATTTTTTTTGTAAGCAATTTAAACATGTATTAAACAGCAGTGATAAATTGTAGCTGTAAAGGTCTTTCCATTTTCAAAAGATGTGGTGTTAAAAACTTATTTTTATCATGGTAAAAGAGTTGTATCAAGTTGATCTTTTTTGGGGTCTCTCAGCTTGATTCTAATGAAATTCCCTGTCATTGTTTTTATTTGAATCCAGAATTACAGATTTGAAATGAAAGTGGTTAAATAGTACAAAGCTCAGAGAAGTGTTTTTATTTTTGATTGTTCCAAAAAAGATTTTAAAGGAAAAAAACAGGTAACAAAATTTTTTGGTATTCTTTCAAAAACTAGAAGGGTCCAAATTAACAAGAAGTTACACTCTTTCTTGGGGCTAGTCTAACTGTAAGCAAACTGGAAATATGTGTTCATCACTTTTTTAAAAGCTGCTGACCAAATATCAATATTACTTATTCAATAGAACTGGAGAAACAAGTAAACTGCGAGCTACTGCTCACTGATGATACCCCCCCCCCCCCCCCCCCCGCAAGTGGATAATATTAATAGTGTAAAAATATGCAAGTGTTCGGTAAACAGGAAGTTGTCGAGTGATGAATCTGAAAACACATCACACAGTATAGCTGACTTATATAAATCCTGAAACCAAATTTAAGAAATCCTTGTATTGTAGTTCATGAGAAAAATGTGACGAAAATTTTCAACTTGGCTATCATGTGTAAAATCATACAAGTGTTCGGTAAACCGGAAGTTGTCAAGTGATCAATCTGAAAACGCATCACACGGTATAGCTGACTTAGATAAACCCTGAAACCAAATTTCAGAAATCCATGTATTGTAGTTCCTGAGAAAAATGTGACGAAAGTTTCATGGGACGGACTGACTGACGGACGGACTGATGGGCGGACTGATGGACGGACTGATGGACGGACGGACTGACGGACGGACAGACAGAGGTAAAACAGTATACCCCCCTTTTTTAAAGCAGGGGTATAACCTTTTTTAAAGCGGGGGTATAATTAGTAATGAAAATTTTAAGGTTCTTCGAAAAATTCAAAGTATTGGCAAACACAAATGAAACAGGAAGTAGGAGTCTCTCTCCACCCCTGTTAGTGACCCTGATAAGGAGGAGGATGGAGATACAATAACTTACCAACAGCTTTATTAATAAATGTTGTTGCTATTCCTGTTTTACCACATCTTCCTGTTCTTCCTATTCTGTGAACTGTAAATTAGAAAATCTATATCAGTTTTTTATATCATCTACATACAAGTTGAGAAAAAAATAACAATCAATGACATTGAAATTGAAATGAGAGGCATTTACTCTTTAAATTTACAAATTAAGAGAAAAGTAAAATGACGATCCAAATAAAATAACAGAAATACCATTAAAAGTGATATCTATGATGTATGGAATCGAATCTCACTGGTTTTTTTTTCCTCTTTTACACATGCTTTTCAAACTTACAGTTTCAATATATAAAAGTTTCTAAATGTGTGATTTGGACTTATCTTAACAAATATGAAATGTTCTAGAATCATTTACAAGCAGTTTCAGCTTCTGCTTTATGATAGAAAACAGGTTTTCTAATAAAACATGGCAAATGACTGCACACAATTTGAAATTAACGAGTTTAATAAGACCTTTTCTACAAAAAGTTTTTTTACCTGAAATTTCATGGGGTGCGGATGTACCAGTGCGAACTATACCATCCCAATTACAGTATGTGAAAAACACAATGAAAAATTGGATTTCTAAAAGAATTTAAATTACCATAATTTTCTATATCTTCTGGCATATCATAATTGATAACATGTTGAATCTCCGGGAAATCTAATCCTTTAGAAGCTACATCTGTGGCTACAAGTACATCCTTCTCAAACTTCTTGAACTGATCTACAGATCGAGATCTCTCTTCTTGGTCTAAAAAGGGGAGATGATTTCAGTTGACTATTTATTTTTTCAGTTCATAGCTTCAAACTAGCCAAAAACATTTATGGAGAAATATCCAATGTTTTGCAACAATATATGAACTGTGTTGGATAGAAATCGACCTTATGCAAGTGCATGTATACATGTTGTCTGCTCTATGGTCGGGTTGTTGTTGCTTCGATAGTTATCAAAGGTACCAGGATTATAATTTAATACGCCAGACAAGCGTTTCGTCTACATAAGACTCATCAGTGATGCTCATATTAAAGTATTTATAAAGCCAAAAAAGTATAAAGTTGAAGAGCATTTAGGAATCAAAATTCCAAAAAGTTGTTGACACATTCCCCATTTCCTTTCACAATTTCATGTACATTTATATGTATAAGTGTTTAATTGATTTTGTAATATTCAAATTAAATTAAATTCAAGATGAATTTTGGTGTTTTGTAGGGTTCTTATATCAACTGAATTTTTGAATATTTGCAGAATTTGCATAGTTATTTGTTTCAACCCGAAATACACTTGTTAGTTTTAAATAAGTTGAGTTAACAGATGTTTTGATATTCATATTTTCTTCCTCCCTACGTCTATATCACCCTGCTCTGTCCCTCAGTAATTCTCGTATCAAGACTTCAAAACAAGACCAGGCATTATCAGTGATGTCACAATGTGAGAGGAGAAGTTATCAGTGACGTCACATTGTGAGAGGAAACGTTATCAAGCTTGCTTTCGTCAAGCGTAAAACTGTCTTAGGGAGAGTAAAAAAGACCATTAATAGAACGATGAACAGGTAATTGGGTTTTCTACGTATAGATATCGTAAAATATCAGCCGCTCGACACAATGTGAAACTTTTTAACTCGTTAGCTACGCCCACTCGCCAGAAGGTTCACATTGTGGCTCGCGGCTGATATCTTGCCATATCAATGTGTAGAAAACCTGATAATCTATACGTGTTAGGTTGATTTCTATTTGAAGAAGCTCACATGTAATATTGTTTTTATACAGTTACTGTAATCAAAAATTCACACATCATCGTTCCATTCTTTTCAGATACAATCATTCAGTAAAGAAATAAACATCACTTAGATGTGAATAGCTGAGAGGACACACACAATAACTGTGTTCACTCACAACAGAAGCAGGATTTCAAACATAAGAAATGCCTACAAAACATACTGTTAGAAATTTTTACTTTTGAAGGGTTCATATTTTCCTGTAAAAAACAGAAATGAATGTCAATTTATACCCAACAAAAAAAATTCATACACAGAAAAATTATTAAACTTTAAAAACTTAACTTAAAAATTGAAGACTCACATCAAACATTGTTGAATATAACTAATGCTTAAAGCTTGATGTTTCTGAAAAAGAAATACATCAGACAGATTGTACATTTTTCTGCATCTTTTCTTACCTTTTCCACCATGGATAGCTACAGCTTCTACTCCTTTCAGTAACAAATACTCATGAATGGCATCTACGTCTTGTTTGCGTTCAGCAAACACCAACACCTATAAGACATAAAAATAATCATTATAATCATAATAGTGCATATCCTAAAATGCCTCTCATGAGAACTTTATTGATCATGGTTAAATATTTTATTGAAAGTTTTAATCATTGTAAAGGATGTTAATGTACATTTCACTTAAACCTTACATAAAGGGTCTAGGAACTGTCTCATTTGCCAGACATATCAGATTTTGAAAATGCAAAAGACTGCAATGGTATTTAGAATATTAGTCTTTACAGTGACTTGACTGTTAGTGTTGCTATCCACCAATTGCAACTCATTCAAAATTTTGACCATATTGCAATTTGTTTTATTAAACCAAATTGTTCAACTGGTCAGAAACTTGAACAAATTGTTCAGTCAAAATGTGAAAGTGCAAGGTGATAAAATAAAACATACTTACAATCCTATAAGACTTTAACTCCTCGGTATTGATGTAGTTACTAAATCTATCTATCAATCTGTATAGTTATATTATAGCCATTACCAAACTAAAGGTCAACTGTTTTATTTTGAATTGCTATAAAAATGTCCTTGCACTTTCACATTTTGACTGAACAATTTGTTCAAATTTTTGATCAGTTGAACAATTTTGTTTAATAAAACAAATTGCAATTTGGTCAAAATTTTGAATGAGTTGCAATTTGTGGAGAGCAACACTAACAGTCAAGTCACTGTAAAACACTCCATAAAAGATGTTAATTCTGTCATTTCATTAAAATTGGGGTTATTAATTGCCAATGTAATATTTTTTGTGTGTCTTTTAACAGAACCTATATGAACCTTCAATCTTTTCATACTTTGTGATGAACTTCCTTACTCTTTAATGAGAGCAACACAATGTGAATATCGGATTGAAAAAATATACTGCTGGTTCAATATTTTTTTTAAAACTAAGTCCTTGACCAATATATGTCTAATTCTTTTAGGTAATTACCTATCATTTGTACCTAGTGTGGACTTAGCTTTGCTGTAGGGACTTAAATATGAATCAAAGAAGGGAAGGTGTTTGGGTTACCATACCCCAACTTAGGAACTCAATTATGAAAGTTCTGTAACTTAACCCATCAAGATCCATGGTGCCAGTCAATCTCAGGAAATTGTGTATACTTACAGGTGGTGATGTTTTCTGTAGACATTCCAGGATATAACAGATTTTGGCTTCCTGTTTGACGTATTCTACTTCCTGTATGATATTCTGACTAGCAGCACCAGCTCTGCCTACATTAACTGTCACAGGTTTTACTAGAGCACTCCTAGCAAAGTTCTGGATCTTCTTAGGCATAGTAGCTGAGAACAGCAAAGTCTGTCTTTGTCCCTGTTAAAGATAAAATTATGTCTTTAAAATATATGTGAAATAAAATTTAGAAAAAGATACACACCTTTATTCTCTATATTCTGCACAATTTGAAATTTAGTGACATTTAAAAATGTTGATTGATTTTTTTTCTTTTTTCATTGCCCTTTTTTTAATTAATAACCTATGCATTTTTAAAGTATATCTGCCTATCTCTTCTTTATTCATGTTATAATTAATCTCTCAATTGAGGTCAGAGGTGAAGCAGAAGCTGGTCCCCTTTGAAAATAAACTAACCTTTTTTTTTAATTTCATTGAAATCAAATAAACTCAAGTTGATATCCAATCACATGCATTTGTAAACCTATAAGTATATGCTTTTGACAAAAAATTGATAAATTCCAATCTCAAACCTTGAAATAAGAGAAGATTGTTCTAACATCTTCTTCGAATCCTAAGTCAATCATTCTGTCAGCCTCATCCATCACTAAGTATCTACACACATCTAACGTCATCATCTTCTTATCTAACATTAACATTAATCTACCAGGGGTCGCCACTACAATATGGACTCCTCTACAAATAAAGAATTTAAACATTAACATTTATACCACAGGGGGTACAATGTGGACTTTTCTACAAATAAAGAAAAAGATTTACTCAGCCTTCCAATAATACTCCTGTAAGGTACAAGGAAGAAAATGTAATACTGTAAATACAGGAATGGTTGCGATGTTTTTATTATTGCGAAAAATGCAATAGGGTATAGTTTAAAGATATTTTATTTGCGTAAATGTGCATAAGGGATGTCAGAGACACAAGTTAAGCAAACTTATAAAGTCTTCTCCCAATAGTTTTATCATCGCAATAATTAAATCTCGCATTTTAAAATTTTGTATATGAATCAAACATGATTTTCCTAAATATTGCAAAAATTAAAATCGCATTTTGGTCTAAAATGACAAAATCGCAATAATAAATACACGCAATAATTTCTGAATTTACAGTATTATGTTGGTAAAACTAAATGGTCATAAGCATTACCCAAAATGTAAGTTGACTAAACACATCAGCATCATTGTAAATTTGGTAGACTAGCTGTTGCTCATTCCTTCTTTTTGTTGGAAAATTTCAAAAGGAGGAAATGTTTGCTAACTCTTTATTTTTTACTCAAATGCAAGAAGATTAAAGGCCAAATCTCATTAGATTGAAAAATCTTACTGCAAAACTAGCTGTACCTATTTTTTCCAAGCACAGAATGGTATCAACATTAAAACTTAACAAAAATTAAAATCCCAAAGTGAAGAAAAAAAAATTATAATAAAAAATTTGGTCATTTAGTCAATATATAATATGGACCATAATTTGGTATTCGGCCTTTGGTTTCTTTTTGTATCCTTTTTTATAAGTTCTAAAATTTTAACTTTTATTAGGTGGGTTGTGTTGGTGTTAGAATTGTATGAATGGAACAATTGAGTTTTTCAAGAAAAATTTAATACATTTTGATTCACCGTTTACGTGACATGAAACCAAACAGGAAACCAATCTTTATTTTCTTTATTTTGCACAATATAATTCAAAAGGCATAAATAAACACCATTAGTAGTGTTATTTGCTTCATGTTAATATTTAAAATCTATTTTCAATGTTATATTAAAGTTGTTTTTAAACCTGACAGGAAACCATAAGAAACCGAAAGCATTTTTTTAGTTTTATTTTATTGCAAAATCTGCTTAAAATAATCTGAACAGTATACTTTTTCTTAAAATCCATCTTAAATGTAACAGTATTATAAAACTCCTAAATATGTGCTTGTTTTGAAAACAATTAGTACAATTTATTCAGAATTTTCCATATTTTCTTCATTGATACAGGATACCATAATCGTCGTATTTTGATGTTTAAGCCAAAAAAATGTATTTATATTTGGTTTTGATATTCCAGTTATATACAATTTATTCCAAATCATTGGCAATGTAACATTCTTTAAATCCAGTAAAGAAAAAAACTTTTAACTTGGAATTAAAATCTTTAAAATAGGCACAATGTGATACTTGTGACCTGTACACCATCTACATGGTTTCCACATTTTAACCTACTTTAGTGGGCTAAAATCAATAAAGTACTTCCTTTCAAGTCATGCATGGTAAAAGTTTACTTCTCCTTTGACAAATTTATTGCGTTTCTGATAAGTGTTTGCAGAACATGAATAAAAAATATTAATTAAAAACTGTGACAAAGATGCCAACTTTGTACATTCCAAGTGTAACGGTATATTAACATGTATTTTTTATTAAATTATATTTATTCACCTAAACTATCCAGTAATATTTACTGCTGAAGTTAAATCAATCCAACGAGCATTGGTACAATGATAAGAGACGTAATTTCGATTGATTTTTCCAAGGACTCTTCACATCATTATCGGGAAACGAAGTGTGTTCTAACGTCTGTCAAATATGAAATCGATTTTGTCAAGTCATTGGGCATTTATTTTCACACAAGAGCGTATGTAACATTATGCACATAGGAAAAATAACAGACCACCGGCGCAATCTCTTTGACAATTGTATTTTCCTCTTTTAAACAAGACGAAACAAGTCTACAGATTATGTTTGCTAACATCCCGTTGGAAACAAAAACAATGTTTAGACCTAGTATTTCGTACATCCGGCCGTAATGGTGTTATCACATGTTTCACGTATGACTGGAAATGATTAGAACTTGAGGACAAAACAATTTTAAATAAATAACTAACTGGACTTCTGTTTCGTGTGAAATGTAACGCATAATGATAACGTCATTTTCTTACTTAATTATTACGAAGATCAAAACAAGAATGTAAATCATCTCTGATTTACCTGTTTGACCATCTCGCGAGAGTTCATATTTGCATATTGTTTTTAAGAATTCTATTACAACAAAGCAGATTACATCATCTAAAATTTGAGTTACGAAATCAGACACAAAAGTCACGCCACTGTTCTTACATCTGCTACATAAATACTTATAGTTCTCAGCATTTTCTCCTCACTATTCTTATTGGTCGATGTTCTTTGTTATTTGAAAGCAAAAGTTACGAATTTGCCGGTGACAATTATCTATAAATCAGTCAGCGTTATGCTCTTCGGAAGCAAAAAGTAACGCGAAAAACGACACAAAAATACGGTTGTAGAATCTTTGAAATTCGTATATTTCAATTTTTTTTCTAGGGAAGAGTAGAATACACTTGTATGTTGATAAAAATAATGGCATCTTTAGATGTAGTTACAACTTTTCTTACAGTAATTCACATTTTATCACTTTTCTATAGTTATAGGAAACGGAGCCCAATAGCAAATTATAGTCCATATATGGCACCTTTTAATAATACTGAGTTGATCATTTATAGGAACTCCACCAATACACAAACCACATTTTAATTCTGGGAAGCCGTCTGCTGACAAAGCCTTACAATAATGAGTTACCAATTCACTAGTCTGCTTGGCTAATTCTCTCTGTAATGAAGAAAATACCATACAAATACAAGATAAGCTCTATACAAATAATTCTATTTCATTAGTAATCTAATTATTAGATCTGTATGACTAGTCCTAATAGTACATCTTCACTAAAATGTACTTGTAGTCATTTCACAGTATTAACTAGAGGCTCTAAAGAGCCTGTGTCGCTCACCTTGGTTTATGTGAATATTAAACAAAGTAAGCAGATGGATTCATGACAAAATTATGTTTTGGTGATGGTGATGTGTTTGCACATCTTACTTTACTGAACATTCTTGCTGCTTACAATTATCTCTATCTATAATGAACTTGGCCCAGTAGTTTCAGTGGAAAATGTTAGTAAAAATTTACAAATTTTATGAAAATTGTTGAAAATTGTCTATAAAGGACAATAACTCCTTAGGGGGTCAATTGACCATTTCAGTCATGTTGACCTATTTGTAAATCTTACTTTTCTGAACATTATTGCTGTTTACAGGTTGTCTCTATCTATAATACATGTAATATTCAAGATAATAACCAAAAACAGCAAAATTTCCTTCAAATTAACCAATTTAGGGGCAGCTACCCAACAACGGGTTGTTCCATTCCTCTGAAAAGTTAAGGGCAGATAGATCTTGACTTGATAATCAATTTAACTTCGTCAGATTTGCTCTAAATGCTTTGGTTTCTGACTTATAAGCCAAAAACTACATTTTACCCCTATGTTCTATTTTTAGCCGTGGCGACCATCTTGTTTGGATGGTCACCAAACAAATTTTTTAAACTAAATACCCCAAAAATGATTGTGTTTAAGTTTGGATTAATTTGGCCCAGTAGTTTCAGAGGAGAAGATTTTTTGTAAAAGATTACTATGATTTGCGAAAAATTGACTATAAAGGGCAATAACTCTTAAAGGGGTCAACTGACCATTTCCGTCATGTTGACTTATTTGTAAATCTTACTTTGCTGAACATTATTGCTCTTTACAGCTTAAATCTATCTATAATAATATTCAAGATAATAAACCAAAACAGTAAAATTTCCATAAAATTACCAATTCATTGGCAGCAACCCACAACAGTGTGTCCGATTTATCTGAAAATTTCAGGGCAGATAGACCATGACCTGATGAACAATTTTACTCCATGTCAGATTTGCTCTAAATGCTTTGGTTTTTTAGTTATAAGCCAAAAACTGCATTTTACCCCTATGTTCTATTTTTATCCATGGTGGCCATCTTGGTTGGTTGACCAGGTCACCGGACACATTTTTTAAACAAGATACCCCAATGATGATTGTGGCCAAGTTTGATTAAATTTGGCCCAGTAGTTTCAGAGGAGAAGATTTTTGTAAAAGTTAAAGCCGAATGACAGACGTCCGACAACGACGGACGATGGAAGCCAGATGCAAAGTGATGGGAAAAGCTCACTTGGCCTTTTAGGCCAGGTGAGCTAAAAATGGAGCATATTTGTTTAATCTTGGATAAATCTCATAGACAAAGTGTCATCACAAACACATTGAATTTAAAACTGTCGAATTTGTATTGCAATATATTTGGTTACTTTCAAGCCCTTCACATTTCTAATTGCAATTAAATATGATTTTCTGATTTTCTATCTATAGAGCTTTTTTCTACTAAAGATGTGGAGAGACACTTTTATCCTGAGATAGACTCCATCATTGGCTTCAGATACAGGTTTTTAATCATATTCCTAAATAATGATATCATTGTTTTTCTTTGACAAGACTTCACTATCTATGAAGGGCTATTTTCAGAAATATATGTGAAAACACTATTGACACATTGATAAATATTACATTGTATTATTTGATATTTGTAAAATGTGTACTGCTGGAAATTATTTGAGATGCAAATTAAATAAGTTTTGATGGTTTGTCAGCAAATGTTCATTTGTGTTTAATGTATATTTAGTCATGGAGTATTGGCAATATATAAACTTACACACATTCTAAAACCACAATTGAAAATTCAACATCTGATTTAAGATGAGTCAAGCAATATGAAAATTCAACAAGTCTTTATTTTCCTACATTTCTTAGAGAACAAGTGCTCTCTGCGGTTCAGCAAAAATGTGTTTTTTTGGCTATTCAGAACTTTTTCTATTCTTAAATTCCTCACATTCCAAAAAAAATATCCTAGTGGTTCTTCAATAAGAAAATACATTGTCAGTGGTGTTTCTAAATGTACTTACAGAAGGACAAATAATCAATCCATATGGTCCTTCACCATCTATAAATGGAAGTCTTTTTTCTTGTTCCAGAGAAAACATAATAATGGGCAGTATAAATACCATAGTTTTTCCTGACCCAGTAAAGGCAATACCAATCATATCTCTACCCAACAGCCTAAAAATAGAGGAAAGACAGTTTAAATTTCATGAAATATGAAATATGTTTGCCAGGCGCATATGTGTACATACAAACTTTGGCTGCAAGTAATTACAATTGCTTCATTGTTCCAAAGAACAGGATATGACATTAAATTTTTGACAAAAAGGCAATATTAATTCAAATTACTGTATAATATTTTCTGTAATTTTTTTTTGCATGCTATACATGAATTTATACTTCTTTTTACAGAATATTTCATTTGCTTAATATTAAAATATAAAAACATATAAAAGTTATGTTTTTATCTGATATTAGTATCTTGATTGATATGCTATAGTTGCTTATACAATTTTACAAAAACAAACTGAGATCCATTATTTACGTTTTTGTTATCTAAAGTAACTAAAAGGCAACATATTGGACTGTATGGATGATTTTTGCTCTATTCATTTTTTTCTTCACAAATACATATTGGTCTTTATGTATACACTCAAGAAATACAAATCTGACAATACTTACACTGCTGGAATGCCTTGTATCTGTATAGGTGTAGGTTTAGTTATGCCTTTATGCTTCATTGCATTTAATATGGCTCTTGGAAATTTCATTTCCTTGAAGTATTTAATTGGAGGTGGCAAGTCCTCACCTTCCACAAGAATGTGGTATTTCTTCCGCAGCTCTTCATGTTTATGTTCAGATCTGTGTAAGATATAACTGGGTGGAGTCCAGCTGTCAATTAAAAATAAAATAAAAATGTAAATCCTGTAATGCTTTTATCCTATTTGTACAGAAAATACTATATTTGATTTAACACAGCATCAAAAACAAAATAAAAATGGATATAATAACAGGAAATGTGGGATAAATGTCAAATAGACAACCACCCATCAATATAAAGAGCCCTAAAGACATTGAAGATCAACAAAGATATCTGTACCAGAATGTCGCAAATTAAGAATAACAAGAATGTGTCCAAAGTACACAGATGCCCCACTTGCACTATCTTTTTCCATGTTTTATGGACCATGAAATTGGGTAATAATATTTTGGCATTAAAATTAGAAAGATCATACTATAGGGAACATATGTACTAAGTTGATTGGACTTCAGCTTCATCAAAAACTACCTTGACCAAAAACTTAAACTGAAACTCCCACTTTCATTTTCTATGTTCAGTGGACCATGAAATTGGAGTCAAAAGTCTAATTTGGCTTACAAATTAGAAAGATCATATCATAAGCAACAAGTGTACTAAGTTTCAAGTTGATTGGACTTCAGCTTCATCAAAAACTACCTTGACCAAAAACTTTAACCTGAACGGACATACAGACGGACGAACGAATGGAGCCACAGACCAGAAAACATAATGCCCCTCTACTATCGTAGGTTGGGCATAAAAAGACAGTTGGCGATATTGATAGAGAACAGAACAGCCCTTACAAAATATGAAAACAACTAAAATATTGCTGATTTTTATAGATCCTAACATTGTTATGAGGATGAATAATAATATTTAATCTTTTATAAAAAATAAATAGTCCTTTTCATTTTCCTTTGACCAATAACACTGTAATAGTTTTATGTCTCTATATAATTATTTTTGGTGCCTTTTTTTCTAAATCTGATTACAGCACCAACAAAATTTCTGCATTTGTATGCAAACTAATTTATGATAATGCTCATGTATATAAATTAAAATAACTTTATAAAAGGGTTAAATATACTGTAAAAATCTATTTGAATTACTTATTGTTGGTTGAAGCAAAATTGAAAAGAACAGAACCTTAGTCAAATTACCAGTTTATTAGAATACTAGTACACCTTACACAATATTTTTTAAATGTCCCACAAAAAAAAATTTGAAGCAACCACAGCCAGTTGCAAATTTAATGAAACTATGGTTAAAGTACAAGTGATGATGATAAAAGTGTAATTTTATAGTTACCCTGTCTTTATTGGGTCTTCATACTGAATACCCTTAGCTAACTCAGCCACACCCATCAAAGCTGTAAATAGACAAACAAATAATAATAAGTAAGATATTTATTCAATATGAGTTTATATGATTTGTTTAAACCTATATATTATTTTGTAATTGTAATACTGTAAACCAACTTATTTTTACGGATACTTTATTTCGCATTTTACCCTCTCTTGACCACTTCGCGGCTATTTAATTTTGAGATTATCTGATATACTTGATGAAGTTTATTAAGAAAAGATCAAAGATTGACACATTCACGACGATTTATATTCATGGTATTTTCTACTCGCGGAAGTCGCGAAAATAAATTGCTCGCGAAAATAAATCTCTCACGAAAATAAGTTGGTTTACAGTATATAAGGTTGATGTAGTTCAGTAATCGGTTTTCCTTGGTTTTAGTTTGTAACACAGATTTGTTTTCTCTTAATCGATTTATGACTTTTTGAACAGTGGTATATAAGTATATTTTATTTGTGTCTAATACTTTTCCTTTTGAGCAAATAAAATATGTTTAAACTACACCTAAGTGAGCGCTACTTCTTTGGCACATCATCTTCATATATAGAAATCACATTATTTTTTTGTTTGTTGACATTTTTCATATATTATACTGCATGTACTGTGAATTCATTAATATTCGTTGGATACCAATTTTCGTGGCTTTCGAGGGTACAGGGGAACCGTGAATTTCAATATTCAATGAATTACAAATTTTCTAAAGGAATGTATGTAGACTTTGCCAAAACTATAAAATTAAATATCCATGAATATGCAAGTTTCCCTCAAACCACGAAAATAAATGAATCCACAGTATCATTAATACCTTTGTTCTCAGCAACACTTTCTAAAATCTTCTGTTCTTCTTTCAGCATCTTTTCTCTAGCTGTTTCTTTTCTAACTACAATTTAAACAGAATCAGTATGTTAAAACAGTTACACAAACAACCAGGATTTAAAAAAAATGCAGGTCGAAATTAGAATATAGGGAGCATGATGAATTGTTGATGATGTTAGCCTCTCAAATTTTTATATTTTCAAATCTTTCTGCTATTTCTTGTGCTATGCAAATAACAATCAAAGAGCTGATAGCTCTGAAGTGGAAGAAGGTGAATAAAAGGTAACTTGAATTACCATAAAAGCAGCCCCCACTTACCCAGGCTGCTTTGTTCCATTATCGTTAAAATGTATGTTTTTTCTTCAAACAAGAAAAGGTCATAAGTACATGGATTTCCCATCCGTACAATCATTTTCTATGTTCAGTTGACTATGAAAATTAGGTAAAATCTTTAATTTGGCAGTAATTAAGAAGATCATATCAAGAGGAACACATGTGTACTAAGTTTCAAGTTGATTGGATTTCAACTTCATCAAAAACTACCTCGACCATAAACTTTATAACCAGAAGCAGGACGGACGGACAGACTAGAAAACATATTGCCCATAAATGGAGCATAAAAATAGTAAGACTTGTTACATAACTTTTGAAAGTTTCCATATTGGTTTTTACTGCACAACAACAATTTTAAAGGTTACAATTTTTAGCGACGTATTTTGCAAGATCTGGATTGTCTAGAAAAAGTGTCATATTTGTATGATGAACTTACATGCCTTTTCCTTAAGTCTGTTTGCATGATTCTAGTTATATATTAAATCGGTAGAAAAAATATACATGAAGCTAGCAGACCAGGGTTTATTTTCCAGATTAAGAATATTAGATGCTTGTTGAAATTTCCAATTTTGAATTATGCACAAAGATGGACCTTTAACAAGTTGGGAACAACACTCCAAATGAGGGTAACCTAACTGGAAGATCATCACAACCCACTGAAAAAAATGAGCACAAAAAAAGTCATTTATATTCATATTATTTGATGAAACTTTTCCCCAAGAACTATGCATCTATTAAGTACTGAATGGTCAAAACATCATGTTTTTTTATCGACATAAATTTTGTCGTTAATGTAACCAAATGATGTAGAAATTGTGTTTTTTCATCAAATTTCCGTCAAATTGTAATGTTTATAGTTCCCTTATTGCCTCTCTATTTGAATTAAATAAAATAATAAGAAGAATCTGTTTCTTGTTTTGTTTTATTTTGTTTTTGACAAATGATTGTTCACTGCTTGCAAATGAATCATTATATTTATATATCTTATCTGTATATATTTTTGTTCGTGTTTCCATCTCCTTATCATTTGTAAATGTATAGACAAATAAGAAAGAAATAAGCTCCACATGTATATTTGCAACATCGTAAATTAATTAAAAAAATAACATACACTAACACTAGTACTGCATGGATTTTAAGCATTATGAAAGTCATATTTGTAGAAAGCTTAAAAAGACTTAAAAACAGTGTAAAATGTCTTGCTATTTACTAACATTTACAAATTTAAATTTCAAAATTTACTAGGATCCTACGGAAGCCGATAAGGGCCATTCAAAAAAAATATTTTATGTCGTTATTACGACATAGCATGTCGTAATTTCGACATAACTTGTCGTTATTACGACATCGCTATGTCGTAATTTCGACATAACATGTCGTTATAACGACATAGCTATGTCGTAATTTCGACATATCATGTCGTAAACGACATCACTATGTCGTTTTAACGACATGTTATGTCGAAATTACGACATATGGATGTCGTTATAACGACATTTTATGTCGAAATTACGACATGCTCTGTCGTAAGAACGACATATAGCTATATTTAAAAGAATATGTATTATGATTGGCATGAGACTAAATGTCACAGAAAATTAACAATTATACGTCATCATAATGCCCCCGCATAGTCAGCTATAAAAGAGGGAGGAAAGGTACCAGAGGGAGAGTCCCCGAAATGCTGTGTGGCAGACATTGTTATTATTTAATTATTAGCTCCCTTGGTAAAACTCCAAATTTCATATTTAATGTATTCTATTGTTAAATAATTTACATGAAGCTTAATAAGTATATATTTGTTAATTGCATAGCTTTTGCTATTTGAATTCATTGGTTAAAGATATTTATTTATATTGTAAAGTTTAATATTTGCATCGTCGCAACATCTTTGGTTACCTTCTTTGGATACCTTCAGTGAGAAACTTATATATTGTATAGATACTAATTTTGATTAACATTGCCCATCATCCTAGGGCTTAACAGTTAGAGACGAATTCGTTTAAAACTTCCATATTTTATAATTTTACAAGTTACCGGTCGTAGAAGAGCTATGCAGTCACCGATATTGGAAGAATGAAATGTGGAATTATCAGAGGACTGAATTTGTACAACCAAGTCAAGCCAAGCTTTCCATCTCCCTTTAAATAAGCGCAAACTACATGGCTTCGTGGTATAAGGATTTATTGAGGTATTGATTGCTCTATTTCTACTTTCAAACGTTGGGCACGCGCGATGTTCCAACAACCCCATGGATTTAAAACAGAATCTTCGAAATTTCATTCGCAAAACAAAATAAAAATGTTAGAAAACACGAATCAATATTAAAACAAATTCAATATATGTTTTGAATTATGTATTTACAGCTCTTGATCATCTCCTAAGTAATATCTAGTATATTTGAGGATTAAAATAAGAAAGATATGTGAAAAAACGGATGTTCCGTCCAACGTTACATTTATGAAAAACTGTTTTAACTCTTGTGATCCTATTTCTTATTCTCTGATCTTCTAGATTCTTGACAGGAACAACGACTTGTGTCGGTTCTTTGTGGCGTTAAAGCCGTTTCTTTTACCAAATTTCATTTGACTCGAATAAAAATAGTAAGACAATAATAATATCTAACAAAATTACAAATATTTGCCTCATAAGAGTTCAAATATTGCTGATTCAATAAAATCTTCTCTACACAGTCGTTTTTCAAACGGTAGCCATTTTGTCCTAGTTGATATTTCATTTTTCAAAGCAGTTAACGCGTATTTTTTATAATTGATCAAAACAAAAGTTAGATATACGCAGAGTAAAAAATGCCAAGATTCTTTTCTTTTTAACTACATATTTGGGTCTTAAAGTAACAAAATGCGTCCATACATTACAAAACGGTAGCCAATTTACCCAAACGTCTGAAAACTTCTAAAATCCTAAAGACGCTAATTTCTGACGTTAAATGTGCTAAAGTTTCAATTAAATGTTTATGATAATTAAAACAAATCGTGTTATGCAATCTAATTAAAATATTGATCTCTGATTACGTTATACTGCATATGAATTAGATTGCGTGTTATGAAATTTGGAAAAAGATGTTGATGATTGCTGCCGAAAAAAAGAATAGTGCATGTTGCTATATACTCCGCCAAGGTACATAGGTTCGACACAGGTTAAATTTTGCAATTTTTATAAATTGTATAGCTTTTAACGATTTATTTAAAAGAGTTTGGAAATGGGGGGAAAATCCCATTATATAAAATAAATTGAAATATATGTTACGGAAGTACTCCGAAATAATTTAAAGTCGTCACTTCAGTTAGGTGCAATCACCAATATCAAAAGACTTAATACCAGTTCACGGAATGTTTTACTTCGCGATTTGTCCTGCTATTCATGTTATAACTGTCATGATGAAAGTAATTCCTGTACTAGCGAAGCCGGAATTTGTGCATGAAATGGAGGTAATTGAAGGACGAATCCCAAACAGCGACAAAAACCGTTTCATCGAATTAAAAAAAACCGGGATTATATTTTTATTTGCCGTTTTCGCGGACGATCCAGGAGTAGATTACTATATTTTAAAATGTATATATCTGAAGATGACTTGGGAAATAATTCTCAAGCCAAGGTTCAAGTAATTGATTGGGTGTATTTCGACAACTTATGTGCCAGGGAAAATACAATTCTATTCAAATTTAATCAAGGGTAAAATGTTCGATTTACTTGCAGAGTGTCAGATATATTTGTATTGAGGATGAATTAAGATATAGAAATTTTACAGTGACAGATGATATGCAACTTGAAAGTTAAACATCCTATGATAAAAAAAATTATGAAAACCGTATACATGCACTTCCGTCCCATCTTTCCTTCCTACATTACTTGCGACAGTACTGCATTTTTAGTTGAAATAACTTAAAGGGTTAACATTATTATATCGATTTCCACAACTCGAGGTAATTTTTAATAAAATGACATCCAAAAACGAACAGAATCAGAATCAACCAACACTATAAAAAAACGAATAAAACTTGCAAAAATTAATCGAGTCCAAAACCCTCTTCGACGCCGCATTTTAAGTATAACGTGTTGTCGGAACATCGTGCCCAACGTTTGAGAGTAACATTAGAGCAATTGATACTTTCATTCACTCTTATTTAAAAAGGAATCCATCTATGATCTAGTATGCGCTTATTAATAAAAAAAAAATAGGATGCTTAGCTGGAAATTTACTCCCACATATTCACATAGTATTATCTATCTCAACTGTCTATACAGCCATTTTTCAAAATTTAATTAATTAACCTAAAATGTTTTTAATAAAATATATAATTGTCTCACTGAAGGTATCCAAAGAAGGTATCAAAAGATTTTGTGACGATGCAAATATTAAACTTTACAATATAAATAAATATCTTTAACCAATGAATTCATATAGCAACAGCTATGCAATTAACAAATATATAATTATTAAGCTTCGTGTAATTTATTTAACAATAAAATGCATTAAATATGAAATTTGGAGTTTTACCAAGGGAGCTAATAATTAAATGATAACACTGTCTGCCACACAGCATTTCGGGGACTCTCCCTCTGGTATCTTTCCTCCCTCTTTTATAGCTGACTATGCGGGGGCTTTTCTAATTATTGGGGGCATTATGATGACGTATAGTTGTTAATTTCTGTGTCATTTAGTTTCTTGGCAATCATAATACATATTTATTTATATATAGCGATGTCGTTATTACGACATAGCGATGTCGTTTTAACGACATAGTAATGTCGTCATTACGACATGATATGTCGAAATTACGACATAGTGATGTCGTTTTAACGACATAGTGATGTCGTTTTAACGACATGTTATGTCGAAATTACGACATAGCGGTGTCGTAATAACGACATGTTATGTCGAAATTACGACATGCTTTGTCGTAATAACGACATAAAATATTTATTTTGAATGGCCCTTATCGGCTTCCGTAGGATCCAACTACTAGACCTTTAATTAGTCTAGTTGCACATATTGTATGTTAAATCAAATCAGATGTAAACAAATTTATTATATAAACTTCAATTTAATCCTTGAAAGGAGGTCTAGTTTGCTAAAATAATTTACAAATTTTAATTTTTTATTTGTCCAAAATCATTTAAATTCATTTAATCAACATCCTTTTATGATTATTTGATTAAAATATAAATCATTTTTAGTCTTTTTGCAATTTACAATTTTAAAAGCAAAATAACTGAAAACAGGATAAAACAAAGGGAAGTAACAAAAAAGTATTTCAATATTCCCAATACACATCGTTTTGATAACACAACGGCAGTTAGCCGGAGGTAAACATCGTTGATTACCAGTATGTTTGACACCCAAGTTGTCAATTGCAAGTGAAGCCATATAATTATACATCTTCTTTGATGTTCAGGTAAAATTTAACACAGGTGTCAATTACACCCGTACAGTAGTAAATGTTCAAATATGGAGTCTGAAAAATTTCATACACGGGAGTTTTTGCTCCTAAACGGGAGGTTCACTTGTATGTTACGAAGTTGCATCTAATTCACATGACAAAAGAAAACCATGAATAAAGACAACACTTTATATATCCTTTTTATTTATATAAAAACAAAATCTTCTTGTCTGCAGGATTGAAAATTCGTTACTTCAAGGGCGAACTTGTAAACAGGGCGAGTTGTCCCGATACCAAATTCACGCATGCGTAATACAAATATCTACAGTTAAAACATCCTGTTACAAGTAAACAAATAACGTTCATGTGGATGAGATGAAATCTAGTAATTTACATGAATAAAAGGGTCATATTGACGATAGTGATTGTTTTACAATCATAATTTACAAATTAAATGATTCAGATGCCTAATCATGTGTAAAAATCGGTGTCAGGAATCTTAAGTTGTTTTGAAATTGTAATACACAGAAACGAATGCGGCATACAGAGACTCAATGCCAAGGGTCGGCCCCTTAAGTCTTCAGAAGACTTGACGTCTTCTTCCACTAAAAATTAAGTTGAAAAAAATTCTAACCTTAGTGTAAACAATATTTTATTTTGAAAAATACAAGTATAAATTATAAACCCATTAAGAATAAGGATCAAGAAACAAGCAACAATTGCTTATATTAATCTGTCTCCTTGGTAAATTAAATACATTATACACAAATAAATTAAAACTACATGCTCTGTTACATAATAAAAATATTGATATTGTCAGTTGAGTTACATAATGAACTGAAAAGTAAAGAAAAATGCAACTGATAAGACGAAATGCTTACAGGTTTATTGTGTGAGTCATTAATTTGTAAACCTTTTAGTTTTGATAATGAATCTTTGTACAATGAGAAATAAACTAATGTTTTCTTCATTCCAAATTGTATCTGAGGCATTTAATAGAAATAAGGTGTCCATTGGTACCGTTAATTTTAGGCTTCCAAATGATATCAACAGTTCTTGTCTTATAGCCTTCTAACCTTGTGCTTTTTTCTTGAGTTCACTGTGCTGATCCAGTAAGCTGACATGAGCCTTAGGTCCTGGATCTTCCTCTTCAGGGGCATCACTACTTTCTGATTTCTCTTCTTCCTTGGGTTTTACTTTTCCCAATCTTTTCTCAGCCTCCTGGATCTGTAATATTTGTGCATAAAATAATAATCAACTATACAAAATTATAATTGGTTTATAGATTTGTTGGTTAAAAGATTTTTATCTGAAAGGGTCATGTAAGTTAAGTTGTTGCTCAATCTATTACTAAACTGTACATTGTATCTGTACAATAATTACACCTTATGTAAGAATCCGGAGTTTTGATTGGTTGATAGCCAGTGTATTTTTCACCAATTTATTCAAATATATTCAAAATGAATACATCGTTAATTTTTAACCCCGCCGTGGTATATGCAAAAAGGATATGCCTTTTTCATCCTCTCTGCAGTGGTATTTGCAAAAAAATGCTTGAAACATCACAATCATCAATGCGTTTTTGAAAGTTAACATTTCGTGTAATTTAACAGATATAGCATGTTCTTGAGGGGTATTTACGAAAAATACCAGTCTTGAGAATGAATTTCACTCACCTTACAGCTCATGAAATTTAACATTCCCTCCACTGGTATTTTTCGCAAATACCCCTCCTTAACAGGATATATCTGTTTAAAGATAGATCTCTGCTTTATCAAAGGATGAACATGTATGACCTATTGACATATATACCTTTGATATAACACCTCCATGAAATTCCACCCATTGTTATATTTGATATTCTAAAACTGTAAACCATATACCAGCAGCACATCTGTGTAAACAAATGTTTATTTATGTCAGCAGGAGCTGCTTACCCTTCTGGAGCACCTTAGATCACCCCAGTTTTTCGTGGAGGTTTGTCTTGCTTAGACTTTATTTTTCTATATTGTGTACTATTGTTTTTCTGTTTGATTTTTTTTTAGCCATTGCATTGTCAGCTTATTTTCGATTTATTAATTCTAATGCTCTGGTATCTTTCCCCTTTTTTTAATCATGATAATATACATGTATATAGGTTGAACCCCCTAGTGAGGTTAGCATATATATGTACCTGCATCTTCTTTCTTTGTTTAATTGGAATGTAAGGTACATATTCTTCATCTGATGAGGAGTCTTCTTTCTCTCCTGATCGCTGCAATAATAAATATATATACTGTTACTAGGTTAAAGAAGGAGTTTTTGTTAAATCTACTCAGACTAGCTACATGATGTGTTAAGTAAATACATTTTGTATATATAAATTTAGACGAAATGTTCATGTCTTCAAAGTATTTGTTCTCTCCAGTTTTTCGTGAAATCAATCTCTATCATACAATATCTAAATTGAAAATGAATATACATGATAGAAATATGTCAGAGTGAATCAATTGATTTATTGATTGATTGTTAATGGGGTTTTTTAATTTGTTTTATATCACCATTTATTTAATAGTCATGACAGCCCTGTTGACTTAAATAACTATTAACATGGTTAAGGTTCATCTTAAAGATTCTTAACAAATGGACTCACTTCAAAAACTACTCTTTAAGTATAGACTAACCTGTGCAGTTGGAAAAGTTTTAAGAACCTAGCATTGACTGTATGTATAAAAGCTTAATTCATTTTGTGCTTTAGAATGATAAAATCTTTCTGGATTTTGATGGGCATTTTTTTTTCATTCCTGCAGAAGGTGTAAAAATAAACAAATACAATGTATCTGAATTGCTTTTGGTAATGTCCACTTAGCATGCTCAGTCACACCTTTTAACATGTTTTAGTAATTTACTAACCTTTAGTTGTCATGGTTGTGTATTGTCAGTCTACTGTTCATTCCAATCAAGGACAATCAATGCAATACTATACAGTTTTAACCTGAGCGGGAGCATCTCAAAGTTGTATCTCCCAAATTGTATATCAAAAGCAAGTCAGGTGTTGGTTTATTTTCACACCTTATGCAGGAATTAATAAGCTCATCAAAACCTGAGAACAGTATATCTATGGGTATGAGGTTCGTTCGCGCCCAATACACTTTCGCACCCTACACGTTCACACCGCGCACGTTCGACCTAAGGTCCGTTCGCACTCTATACGTTCGCGCCCAATTTTAATTCAAATTCCAGTTTAATAATTGGAAAATCATGATTGTTGTTATAAAACTGTTTTGGTGTAAGTAAAACATTTAAGATTTTAAATGAAAAACACAAAAGATAATTATTTTTTACAGCTTGGTCCCTTAAATTTGATCTGAAACAACAAAATATAGCAATACACTATTATAACCAAAACATGATAAATTTATTCAACACGCAAAAAAAACGTAGTCAGAATCTCACTTTATTTTGAAACAAGTCAATGAAACAAAGTTATAGCCATACACTAAACCAAAACATGATAAAGAGTTATTCAACACAAAATAAAACGTTGACAGAATCCCACTTTATTTAGAAAGGGTTAAAAAAAATTAACAGTACACTATCCAAAACATGATTAAGATTTATTCAACACATAAAAAAAGTTGTCTCACTTTATTTTGAGACAATGACAACAAATATTAGAATACACTTGCCAAAACTTGATTACAAAGCTATAGTTATTAAACACAAAACCAATTAAAATTGGGCGCAAACATGTAGAGTGCGAACATGTAGGGTGCGAAAGTGAGAAGGGGCAAACATGAGTGGGTGCGAACGTGAATGGGCGCGAACGGACCTGGATTCCTATCTATGGGAAATGAATTTGATTAACTGTCAAAGGGAATCCTATAGGTTTTTTTATATATAGGATAGTGATTGCCATTGACAGTAAAACCTCGACTGACCCTCTAAACAAGCCCCTGTGGACACAGGCATTTGTTTCTATCCATATTGTTGTCGGAGATTACTCTGACGTCCGACGGCTGTTCTGCCAGACAAGCTGGGGCCGTGGCAAAACAGCCTGCGGATGTCAGAGTAATCTCGGGCTATCCATATTGAGGATCCATAGGCATAGGAAGGTCGACTAACCATACAAATATGAGTTATTATAATTTATGAATAGTCGACCTTCCTATGGATAGAAACATGGATAGTCGACCTTCCTATGAATAGAAACAAGTGCCTGTGTCTGTGGACTCTCGACAAGAGAGCAGTCTGCTGTCTAAGATTGAAATTCAACAAAAATAAATACCTTTCTCGATTTACTTGACATGCTGTCAGTAATAGATATATAAATCACTTGTATGTTTCAAAGATTTTGTTTATATACCATCGCCTTAATCCTGCCGATGGTTGAAATTTACTAAATTACATTATTTTACGTTTCAAAATAAAGACAAAACGTGAGAAATCGTTCCGGAAGTTTTTGATGCTACAATAAAAAAAATAACCCATATCGGTGAGACGACATTCCGGATTTTTTATTTTTATTTTTAGGGGTATTTTAATCAAAATAATTACTTCGTACAAGCAAGGACTTATATACGTCCCTGGTACAAGGCATTGAAGTCAAGATATTATTATACTTTAGAAAATATTAAAACTTTGCTTGATAGTACCAGAAACCAGACATTTTGGGGCCCTTTATATCTTGTTGTTCGGTGTGAGCCAATGCTCCGTGTTGAAGGCCGTACTTTAACCTATAATGGTTTACTTTTTAAATTGTTATTTGGATGGAGAGTTGTCTCATTGGCACTCTATCTATCTATCTATCTATCTTCATATTTCCGCACTCAGTCACAACTCTGATTATTACGTGCCGTTGCATGCGTGGCTTATTTACAATTAAAAATAAATAAATTTGCAGTAATATTACGTTACATTGCATTGGTGCTTAGAAAAAATAAATAAAGTAAAAATATAACAGTGATTTAATTTTTTTGTGGAATGTTATCCTTTGTATATTTCTTGTTAAAACTATGTACATGTTATGCATTTTTTAGAATATTTGTGAAAGAGCAGATATAGAAATCTGCTCTTTGAAGCCGTCGACTGTTGTACAAAGGATTGCTGATATAGGAAGTAGGTTCCATTGTACTATTGTATGTGGATAAAATGAAAACTTGTATAAATCTTTATTTGTTTGAATTTGTTTAAAGTGGTTTGTATGTTTATATCTTGTTCTACTGTCTGATTTAACAAGAAGATCTTTAGGGTAAATTGCTATGTGTTGGTGTATGATCTTATAGAATACCACTAGTCTTGTTTGTATACGTCTCAGTTCTAATGTAGGCCACTGTAGGTGATCAAGCATGTTTGAGACAGAGCTGGTATTGTGATATTTATTACATGTGTAGCGATCAGCTCTGCGTTGGACCATCTCAATTTGGTTGATTTGACTTTTGGTGTGAGGGTCCCAGACGCAAGAACTGTACATAAGCTTAGGTCTAACTAATGACATGTATGCCCTTTCTTTGATTTTTTGGGATGAAACTTTAAGGTTACGTTTGAGAAAATTCAGTTGTCTGTTTGCATTAGCTGTTACGTTATTGGGGATGTGTTTATTCCATTTCAGATCAGATTGGATGGTTATGCCTAAATATTTTGTAGCTGTTTCAGTTTGGAGGATGTGATCATGCAGGATGTAGTCATGGTTGACTGGTTTCTTTTTTTGTGTAATTCTTAGTATGGAACATTTGTCTGGATGGAATGACATTAACCAGTCTTTTTCCCATTGTGCACGTGCCGCTGAATTTAAATCCTGTTGTAGTTTGGCAGCATCATCTGTGTTTTTGATGTTTCTATAGATGATGCTGTCATCGGCAAATAATCTTAAGGTGCTGTGATGTAAATATTCTGGGAAATCGTTTATGTACATGAGGAATAAAATTGGACCAAGGACAGTGCCTTGTGACACCCAGATGTTACCCCAATTTTTTTCTGATTGTTCTCCATCTAGCATGACTGTTTGTGTACGGTTGTGTAAAAAGTCACCAATCCATTCCAAGGTATTATTTTCTATGCCGTAGTATTTTGATTTGTAAAGTAATCTTTTGTGAGGGACTTTGTCAAAAGCTTTGGCAAAGTCCATCACAACGACATCAGTTTGTATGTTAATATTGTTGTCTCTTGCAAGGTCCTGAATGAAAGATAATAGTTGTGTCTCACAAGAGCGTTTTGATCGGAAGCCATGTTGTAAATCATATAAAATGTTGTTTTTTTCAAGATGTTCCATTACTTGACTAGCTATGATATGCTCCATTATTTTGCAAAGTATACATGTTAGTGAAATTGGCCTGTAATTTATGGCATTGTTTTTGTCGCCTTTTTTGAATGCAGGACAGACATTTGCATGTTTCCAGTCTGAAGGTATTTTATGACTGTTAATAGATTTTTGAAAGATGAGTGTGATGATAGGACTGAGATGATCTTTCATTTCCTTTAATACCTTCCCACATAGTTCATCAGGGCCTGTGGCTTTATTCGGATTAATGTTGTGAAGAAGTTTGTTGACGCCCTTTTCTATATTTTAATTTCATTCATTTGTGGATGTGATGATAAGTTTTTTACTGGTATTGGATCTGCAGATGATTCAGTAGAGAATGCCTTTTGAAATTGCTGGTTGAGGATGTTTGCCTTATCTTTGGTGTTTGTTACGAGCAATCCATCCTTTTTTAGTGCAGCTACACCTGAATTATCATTTCTCATGCTCTTGATATATGAGAACAAGTTTTTTGGTGTGTGCTTTTTGTTGGTGGTTCCAAGTTCTTCAATTGGGATGTCTAGGATCATGTTTTCAATATAATGCCAATAGGCTGAACGCATATCTGCCTGCAATGTTTTTTTCATGTGTTTGTATCTAATTTGCAGATGATGATTTTTCTTTGATTTTTTTGTGCAGACGTTTAGTTTTGTTTATCTTGATTCTTAGTTGGTCTGTGATCCAAGGCAATTTCATTTTATGTGTTATTTGTTTTTGTGGTATGTAAGTACTGATTGTCTTTATAAGGTCTGCTTTGAATGTTTGCCAAAGTTCATTGGTGTTACTTGTATTGTATATAGTTTTAATTTTTCCTTCTAGTACTTGTATGTTTGATTTAATGTTTTTCCAGTTTGATTTTGTAAAATCACTAGTAATTTCAGAGATCATATGAATTATCACTCGGAACCAGAGACATATATACATGTCTCTCTCGGAACTGAGTGATTAGTGATTTTATAAAATCACTGATTTTGAATAGGGATTTAACAAAATCACTCAAATAATTGTGATTTTTTTTCTCAGATTCTCTGATAAAATCATGTCAGGGAAATTTGGCAATAAAATAGTAAGTAAATGTTCATTATAGTGCTTCTGTAAATTTTACTTAATTATAGTCAAACATAAAAGGGTATGAATAGATCTACCTTGTACCGTCAGGCGTCAAAACTTTAAAGATTATTTTCGGCTACCGTTCTAGGTTAAAACTGCACGATTCGTCAACATATCTGTAACGTGATTCGCCAGAGTTCTTTTAAATAATTATCGTAAACGTCATTTATTGAAGAAAAAAAAACCGTTATGTGTCAATCGACTTTTGAACGTTCTACGTCATGAAGGTACTCCCATTGTCAATGCTGGTAATTTGTACTTTGGAGTGATTGTCCGGTCATATTAAGATGACTCGTGATATAAACACATATATATGCAAAGTTTGAAATTGATTGGTTTCGGCTATGTGATCTAGAGGCGAATATACTATAAGTTACATGCATTTCAGCCGGGACAAGAGCATCTTATTTTTGAATGTAAAGTGATATTTACGTGATATATATAAGTGTTGTGTTTATAAAAAGACATTTTTAACCACAATTAGATAACAATAATGATAAAAAAGCATAATATATGGACAAATAATTCGTTTTGTAGTTGCATTTATATGGAAAGGTATACTAAGATCTAACCTAGCACACGTGTAGCTAGGCTACCTTGAACTTTTATGTGCGTTTCCTTCAGAACGGTGAGCTAAAAAAGACCTTCAAAGCGGTGAGCTAAAAAACTTAACTATAACCCCTGAACCAGATGACACCTGCCAGTTGGGCATGTACACATAACAGTCCTTCCATACACCAAATATACTAGACCTATTGCTTATAGTATCCAAGATTTAGACTTGACCACCAAAACTTAACCTTGTTCACTGATCCATGAAATGAGGTAGTGGTCAAGTGAAAACTGTCTGCTTGGCATGAGGACCTAGCAAGGTACGCACATACCAAAACAAGAGGCTCTCAAGAGCCTGAATCGCTCACCTGAATTATTTTGGTTTAATCTCTCATCAATGATTATTTTGGCTTTTCAATTTATTTAAATGTTCTTTGAATTGTCCTATTTTCTTCAAAAGCAAAAAAAAAATCATTTTCTCCTATGTTCTATTTTAGCCATAGGAGCTATGTTTCTTGACATACAAGGAAATGAAATATAAAATTTATACTAGATACTCTGAAACTCTGAAACTCATTTAGCCTAAGTTTGGCTAAAATTGATACAGCAGTTTCAAAGGAGAAGATTTTTTAAAGTTAGCAAATATGATGAACAAATTGTGAACAATTGTCATTAAAAGACAATAACCCCTTAAGGGGTCAGTTGACAATTTTGGTCATTTTAACTTATTTGTAAATCTTACTTTGCTGATCATTTTTGCTGTTTACAGTTTATCTTTATCTATAATAATATTCAAGATAATGATCAAAAACTTCAAAATTTCCTTAAAATTACCAATTAAGTGGCAGCAACCCAACAATGGGTTGTTTGATTCATCTGAAAATTTTAGGGCTGATAGATATTGACCCAATGAACATTTTTACCCCATGTCAGATTTGCTCTTAATGCTTTGGTTTTTAAGATATAAGCCAACCAGATGCTCCGCAGGGCGTAGCTTTATATGACCGCAGAGGTTGAACCCTGAACAGTTGGGGCAAGTATGGACACAACATTCAAGCTGGATTCAGCTCTAAATTTGGATTGTGATTAAATAGTTGACACAGAATGAATGTGTTCTAATGAACTTAAAATTTTTGTTTTCTCTTAGAGCAATTCACTATGCTGTTGAATATTAATCCTCTCAAAAAAATGTTTGAAGAAATTTTCTTTTTATTTATGAAATTTCAAATGAGAAAAATTGAACCCAATTTTTTAATCACATCCCCCTTTCCCTTATTCCAAAACTAATCTCAATTAAAATTTTCTAATGGAGTTTGCAACAATAACTACTCATTTAAATACATCATAAAATATTAAGATGTAAAAAAACTGCTTGTTATCACTGAATGGTAAAGATTATTTAAATTTATCAGTTGGTAGTAAAAAGTGAATATACATTGTATATTGTATATAACAAAGATTTAAGTTGATTCTGGACAAAGAAAGATAACTCCAATTAAAAAAAAATCTTGCAATAAGATATTTCTTGCTTACTATTCTGGACAAAGAAAGATAACTCTAATTAAAAACAAAATTTGCTATTTCACAATATTGTGAAATTAGATATTTCTTGCCATTGCACAATACTGTGCAATTGAAAAGACTTGCTATTGCACAATACTTAAGGGAATACGATACAGTAGCAGGGGCAGATAATAACGTTTTCAAAACTGTTCGTGTTGTTTTCGCGACGTTGGTAGCCAGAACGTTGTAATTTCGCGATGTTTCTAATAAAAACGTTAACATTTCGCGACGTTGCTTAAAAAGAAGTCATATTTCGCGGAATATTCACTGACGTCATTAATTTTGGTTGCGCAAATTTCTAAAAAGTACCTGCTAAAAAAGTGGCCATGCCGTTTCTAAAAGACGGAAAAATACGCCGAAAAGCAGTGAGATTTTTAAAAGGAGAAATACTTGAGATATACAAAAATAAATCAATGAAATACAATTTTGCATAACGAAATTGAAGAAATGGTGATAGACACAGAAGAGAGTACTGACAGTATAACATGGAAAGACGGAAGAAGAATTGTGGAGCTTTTTAGTCTGGCACTGAATAACTTTCAAAACTGCACGGCCCAGAGGAATCTGCTCAACGTAGAGAAAGAAAAATGTCAAGGATTGGGGTCTATCTTACTATTCTTGCTTAAACTGTAACATGCTGAAAAACATTTTACCAATAACACAATTCAGTACAAAACGACCTGCAATAGCTTATTATGAGTATTGGTAGCTGCTAAACGTCCAGCGGCAAATATTTAATTGCACATGTATGAACCCGTGATTAATGATAAAAAATTAACAAAATCTATGGCGTGTAGGGTGGCCGAATCGGGTTTGGTGTTGAAATCCATACACAAAAGTCATTACTACGGCGTGTTGTACAGCTGTGCAATATTTTTCATGACGAGAACAGTTATTTCATTTATTGATAATGAATTCGAAGTAAATAATACTATCTTGAATTGAAAAACATCAGAATCAAAATAGTTAAGTTTGTGTCTTTTTTTTTCTTTTCTTGTTTAGCATTGGCAGCCTCCAAATTTTACGGAGAATTGTCATTGTAAGACCAAATTTAACAGATTATCAATGAAATAACAAAACCGACTGCATGTGCGAGACCCTCATTGGTGGACAAGGTCGTATAACACCCCTATTCGTAAATAAAATAATAAATAAAGAGAGTGTCTCATCCTGTTCTGGACTTGAAATTGGTACATAAAAAAATTGCCGATTTTAATTGATATTTTAAAAACATATACTATTGTATGTGTATGAAGAAAAACTGTCAATAAAAGTCCATTAAAAAGATTTCAAAACAAGAATGTGTCCTCAGTACACGAACGCCCCACTCGCACTATCATTATCTATGTTTAGTGGACCGTGACATTGGCATAAAAACTCTAATTTGGCATTGAAATTAAAAAGATCATATCATAGGGAACATGTGTACTAAGTTTAAAGTTGATTGGACTTCAACTTCATCAAAAACTACCTTGACCAAAAACTTTAACCTGAAGCGGGACAGACGGACGAACGGACGGATGAACTAACAGACGGACAGACGAACGAACGAATAGACGGACAAACGGACGCACAGACCAGAAATCATAATGCCCCTCTACTATCGTAGGTGGGGCATACAAATTTATTGGTGTCGTTTTTGGTTTGAATTTAAGCAAACTATTACCAATAGATGCAGAATTGTCACACGTTAGTTTGTTTAATTGGTTGTAATCTTTTTGTATATGAAACTGGATGTAATAGACCAAAACGCCCGTTCACATGCTGTTAAAGGGGCTTGTAATTAAATGGTGTCTTTCGGTATTGTTCATCATATTTGTAGTTTGTTCATTGTTTTGTACTTAAATCAGGCCGTAAGTTTCCCGTTTGAGTTGTTTTGCATTTGTCATGTAGGGGCCTTTCATAGCTTACTATGCGGTATGGGTTTACTCATTGTTGAAGGCCGTTTGATGTCTTATAGTCGTTTAGCCATTTGGTCTCTGATTAAGATTTGCCTCATTGGTATTCATACCACGTCTTCTTATTTGTATAAGCTTGTCCCTATTGCACTTCAATGTATTGAGAGATAAAAATTGAAGTATCGGCAAATGTAGACCAATTGCAGACAGACAGATCAGAAAGTGTACACACGTTTAAACTCGTCGTATAGTTAGACGATTGGACAGACGAACAAAGTGTTTTAAATATAGCTCTACTTCCAGACAAACAAGTACGCCAATATTCATACGTATACGCCGTAACAAAGGTTATGTAACTTATCTTTTGATAAAGACATCGTTCAATATTATTCTCTTATACCGGCTGCTGTACTTCCTATGAAATATTATATTACAACTTCATTTCAGTCGATTGAGGCAATAATGGCATGAGTTAAATTGCACAAAACAGCTCTTATTATTAAACAAGAAGTACTACAATGTACTTATATTTTAAATTTGAAAGATGATTATCTTTTGAATGTAAAAAAAATCAAATTACGTCGGGACCTTTTAAAGTTGACGATACGGTATCGGTTTTGTCATTGTTGAAGGTTATACTGTTGTCAATTTATGGTATCGCCTCACTTTATTTATAGTTGGTTCACATTTTGTCATGTCAATAATAAATGTTGTCTATCCTCTTACAGTACATGAAGCAATTTAGAACTAATGTCGGACGGAGATGCATCTTTATACTTCTATCAGATTTTCTTTTTTTGCCGTACATCTGACAAAGCAATCTGCTAGAATCCTTTTATATAGTCTCTCTTTTTTTATTATGAAAAGGTTCCTGTCCAAATTTCGTTTCGTAAATGTTTAGCACAAATATTTTTCCATTTTATGATTAACCATCTTATAAATTTTTATGATAAGTATCAACGCTTTGAAAAACACCTGCATATACTTGACAGCGAACTCGTGTATGGCGGGAATGATTACACGACGTTGTTGCGATTTAAACTTAATTTAACGTAATTTAGCGCCATACTGACAGACGTCATAAAAAAATAAGGTAAATGGCTTTTATTGAAAACACAAGCACATGGACCCCAATTTTTTTCTTCTGCAATCAATTAAGTACTGTTTCAAGAACACTCCGCCAAAATTTCAGGAAAAAATCAACGATCAAATTTTTTTCTGCACTTCCGAAAAGACGCAAAAATATGGTCAATTTCTTTATTTCGGATATATCATCTAAATCCGGAACATGATGATTTGATATAACCTTAAACTTGTTTCAGTTTGTTGATGCCATGGATCAAGGGAATATTTTACAGAAAACCCGGTTAAGTTATGACTTTTCGTTCAAAAGTATTGTTACTTTCTTTAAAAGTCATAATTTATGACATTACAGGGATTTTCTTCCAAATATGCAAATTTCGACCCAAATTATCTCAAAAAGTAAGTCATGAAGGTACTTTTTTCTTTGCATATTTGCAAAGTACACATTGAAATTGACCTTCTATCAAAATTTTAAGAAAAAATCAACGAGGGATCTCTACTGTATCGTATGCCCTTAATATAATAATTTAAGATCCTGATTTGGACCAACTTGAAAACTGGACCCATAATCAAAAATGTAAGTACATGTTTAGATTCAGCATATTAAAGAGGCCCAAGAATTTAATTTTTGTTAAAATCAAACTTAGTTTAATTATGGACCCTTTAGACCTTAATGTAGGCCAATTTGAAAACGGGACCAAAAATGAAGAATCTACATACACAGTTAGATTTGGCATATCAAAGAACCCCATTTATTCAATTTTTGATGAAATCAAATAAAGTTTAATTTTGGACCCAGATTTGGACCAACTTGAAAACTGGGCCAATAATCAAGAATCTAAGTACATTTTTAGATTCAACATATCAAAGAACCCAACCGATTCATTTTTTGTCAAAATCAAACTAAGTTTAATTTTGGACCCTTTGGACCTTAATGTAGACCAATTTGAAAACATGACCAAAAGTTAAGAATCTACATACACAGTTAGATTCGGCATATCAAAGAACCCCAATTATTCAATTTTGATGAAATCAAACAAAGTTTAATTTTGGACCCTTTGGGCCCCTTTTTCCTAAACTGTTGGGACCAAAACTCCCAAAATCAATACCAACCTTCCTTTTATGGTCATAAACCTTGTGTTTAAATTTCATAGATTTCTATTAACGTTATGTTGCAAAAACCAAGAAAAATGCTTATTTGGGTCCCTTTTTGGCCCCTAATTCCTAAACTGTTGGGACCTAAACTCCCAAAATCAATACCAATCTTCCTTTTGTGGTCATAAACATTGTGTTTAAGTTTCATTGATTTCTATTTACTTAAACTAAAGTTATTGTGCGAAAACCAAGAATAATGCTTATTTGGGCCCTTTTTTGGCCCCTAATTCCTAAACTGTTGAAACCAAAACTCCCAAAATCAATCCCAACCTTTCTTTTGTGGTCATAAACCTTGTGTCAAAATTTCATAGATTTCTATTAACTTAAACTAAAGTTATAGTGCGAAAACCAAGAAAATGCTTATTTGGGCCCTTTTTGGCCCCTACTTCCTTAAATGTTGGGACCAAAACTCCCAAAATCAATACCAACCTTCCTTTTATGGTCATATACCTTGTGTTAAAATTTCATAGATTTCTATTCACTTTTACTAAAGTTAAGAGTGCGAAAACTAAAAGTATTCGGACGACGACGACAACGACGACGACGCAGACGACGACGCCAACGTGATAGCAATACACGACGAAAATTTTTTTCAAAATTTGCGGTCGTATAAAAACTGCATTTGACCCCTATGTTCTATTTTAAGTAACAGCCGCCATGTTTTTTGAAGGATCAAAAATCGAAGCACACACTTTGTGCAGGATAATCTAAGGAACAATCATGCTAAGTTTCATTCAAATCCATTCAGTAGTTTCAGAGGAGAAGATTTTTTAAAGTTAGCAAATATGATGAACAAATTGTGAACAATTGTCATTAAAGGACAATAACCCCTTAAGGGGTCAATTGCAATTCTGGTCATATTAACTTATTTGTAGATCTTACTTTGCTGATCATTTTTGGTGTTTACAGTTTATCTTTATCTATAATAATATTCAAGATAATGACCAAAAACTGCAAAATTTCCTTAAAATTACCAATTAAGTGGCAGCAACCCAACAATGGTTTGTTTGATTCATCTGAAAATTTCAGGGCTGATAGATCTTGACCTAATGAACATTTTTACCCCATGTCAGATTTGCTGTAAATGCTTTGGTTTTTGAGATATAAGCCAAAACTGCATTTGACCCCTATGTTCTATTTTAAGTAACGGTGGCCATGTTTTTTGACGGATCAAAAATCGAAGCACACACTTTGTGCAGGATACTCTAAGGAACAATCATGCTAAGTTTCATTCAAATCCATTCAGTAGTTTCAGAGGAGAAGATGTTTGAAAAATTGTTAACGACGACAGACGATGTCGACGACGACGGACGCCAAGTGATGAGAAAAGCTCACATGGCCTTTTAAGCCAGGTGAGCAAAAAACCTATTACTTTTAATAACAGAGAATTTAACATTACATCAAAATCAGTAGTACCTGAACCATGAAAATGAGGTCAAGGACATTGGACATGTGACTGACTGAAACTTCGTAACATGAGGCCATCTATATGCAAAGTATGAAGCATCCAGAGCTTGCGGTCATAAAACTTTCGAGTGAGTTTTCTGTACTCCTACTCGAAAATCAACCAATCAAAATGCTGGATTTCATGTTTCGAGCATGATTTTTGTGTTCCAAGCACTGAGCACAGTTTTATGACTTCAACCCCAGGTCTTCCACCTTCTAAAATATAAAGCTTTTTTAAGAAGTAAGCTAACACCACTGCCAGATCACTATCCTTATGTCAAGCTTTTTAGTGGTAGGCTCAACAAAACACCTTCAAAGTCAATAGACCATAACTGAGGGGTTAGTGGTTAGAATGAAATTGAATCTACTGTGGATTCATCATTATTCATTGGATACCAATTTTCGTGGATACAGGAGAACCACTAAATTAAATGTTCAACAAACAAGAAAATTTCTAAAGGCTTGTATGCTGACCTCGGCAAACCACAAAATTAAACATCCACAAACATGCAAGCTTTCCTTTACCCACAAAAACTTGATACCCACGAAAATAAACGAATCCACATTATGTAATTGCTAATACATCTGCATACCAAATATAATCCACATAATACTTTTGGTTCTGTTAATCTCACCTAATCACCTACTTACTAATACATTTGAATCTGAATCTACATAAAAAAACAGCACAAATTTCAAATTCAACAGACCATAAATGAGGGGTCAGGACAAAATATTATAATCTCAATGGAAAAGAGATGTTTAATACAACTGTGTATCAAATATCATTGACCTACCCTAGTAGCCCAACTTACTCTCACTTTTTTTACATTTTTGAGTCACAACATAAACTGCATTTTTAAAATTCTAAAATAAAACTACAAAATCACTTTGGTAAAGTTTTTTTTTATTATGTTTTTGTATTGTTAGATGTTAACATAATTTTGGTGTAAAAAGAGAATTGAAACATAAAGCTGGTCCTCAAAAATCATATCAAATGTCAAAAAAACATGTGAAGCAACAATAACCATACAGTACAAACATATAATGGTTCAGTCTCAGAATTTGGCTAATTTTCATCTTTTTCCTGCAGAATTTGATAATTTTCCTAACAACACAATTAACTAATAGTAGAAAAAATAATTTGCTTTAAGCAATCTAATTCATATCTATGCTTAGTCTAATTCAAAATCAATAAATACAATTTTCTCCAGAAGCACTTGTGAATCACAGTATGTTTTACAACATTTATAACCAAGCATTTCATTTATACTCAAACTTCAAAATATATTTTGTATCTTATTGCTTTAAATAAAATAGCTATTGTGTTTTACTTATACATTGTACTCTTGTGTTCAATTCTATTATTTTTTAAAACAATGGAACACACAAATAGAAAAAAAATATTTGAATATATCTATTTTTAGTAAAATTACATGGCTTTCATTTGGTGGGTTTGATTATTAAGTATTTATTTTCGAATTAATTTTTAAAATCAGCTTAATGAGATCAAAATTGCTGTAATTTTTGTCATTACTCTTACATATTATATTATCAGCCATACAAGCGTCAAAAAAAACTGAGATGAAAAACTAAAATAAACGAATAAACAGATCCATTCAAATTATATCATTCTTCGAAGGAAACCTTTCTTTTGCCCTGAGCAGATATATGTCAAAAACATTTGGCTAAGTACATAATGTGGCAAGGACCTTATGAAGGTGCAAAATATAGTGTACAAACTTTGAGAAGATGTATCTAAATGCTGACATTCAACAATATCTTTATTGCACCTCATCTTGCAGCAGAGCTGGGATATTGCTATCATAATTGTATATACACAATTCATCATTTCAGAATATACAAAACTATTGAAACAAAACTTTACTTAATGCAAAGAGCTCAAACAGTTGGAATTGACAAAAAAATCTGCATTTATTTTTGTTGGTAAAAGTTTATCTTTTTGTTTAGAATATCCATAAACAATGGCCATAAAGCCAATGAATTAATGTTATACTATTAGGATGTATGTTCATAATCTTCTGAAATGGCAAATCAAATGCCAGCTTGACATTTTAAAATACATGCACTAATTAGTAAAGGTAAAATGTACAAATTTATTATATATTATGAACTGAACACTAGGTTAAATTCTGACATAGCATTTGATAAGCATTTATTTATACAAAAATGTAAATAAACAATTTGATTTTTAATTTTACCTCAGCTGTACTTTGAACAACCTTCAAAAATACACAAATGCTAAAATTTGAGATTCCGACCAAAGTACTAAAATTTTAAAGAAAAAAATTGAGACACCATGGAGCATTTTATATGATAAATCACAAAAAAAAATATATGGTTAGCCGTTATTAAAATGAAAACCTTGATCCCTATGCTATGTAACAAGTCTATACACATACAGTATAAAAATAGGGTTGGTTTGACAAATAAATAAATATCACAATATATCTGCTTTACATTTGTCTTCTGACTTCCAAATCTGAAAATAGCACTCCTTAGATGAACAGAACCACCAATTTTGACCATGCTTCGATAAAATTCCCTCCAGTAAAAAATAATTTACATGTTCTTGAATTTTTTTTTTAATTTCACAATTGGTTTTTTTCTCCCTTTTTGAGGTGTATTAGCAAGAAGGTGTATTTTTTACAAGTCAATGGAATGTTAACAATTTTAAAAGTGAACACAATGCATTAAAAACAGACTTTCATATATGACAACAAATCCAATTCATTCAGACCAAAAATGTGTTAAATACCATTGTTTCGCAATAGCTAATATTTACACTGAAAAGACTGATGCAAAAGTTATGATATATGAAATTTTTTGTGCTGGATAAAATATGTTTTTGGTATATACAGATCCCAGTTCTTTACCCCAAAGATGTCTAGTGTTAGTTTGATGATTGAAAGTAAATATATGTGTTATAATTTTTTACAAAAAGAAAGGAGCTAAATATCTATTTCTTTTTTTTCCGCGTCAAACTTGACAGCCGAAAATTACAATTGCCTTTATTTAATTTGGCCAGTATTTACCAAATGATCATATTTTACATTTCTGATGTGGAAGTCAGGTAGCTTCACATTTATACAATATAGAAACAATATAAACAACCAGTTTCAACACAAGTCTCAAACAATTACAAATAAAACGTTTCTAGTCCCTTGGTGAGCAGGTCGATACCCTTTGCATATTAAATTAAGAACAAGCAGTCATATATCATCAATGAGACTCTGTTGACGTTGACCAGTATCTATCTTCACCATAATCCTGTTGATTTACCACCTGGTGGGTTTATAACTCTTGAGGAATTTCTCTGTGGCCCATCATCCTGAAATATAAGTAGTAACAAATTTTAAATAGGTAAATCACATATATATATATTATACATTCTTTAAGTTCAATTGATGTTAGATTTCTAACATTTCTTTCCCATTTTTTCATGTTTTGGCATTGTTTTTTTTCTGGTTTGTTTTGTTTTTACATTTGTTTTTTGGGCTTCCATAGCTTGCTACATGTTTGCTCTTTGTTGAAGGCTGTTGTGACCATAATTTGGTCTCTGCAGAAAAGTTGTTTCATTGGCAATCATACCACATCATGTTTTAATATACAATATTGTTTTGATAAAGGTTTAAGTCTGTTTTAAGACCTATAGTTTCTTAAATCCAAATCATTATTGACACAAGAGGATCTTGTTGAAACATCTTCTTATCTTTGCATTTTCATTAACATAGACATTTTTAATTGAAGGGTGATTCAGTTTGTAATGAGAATATCTGATTTAATTTCTGGCCTAAAATACCATGTTCTGCTACATACTGCAATGGTTGCATGTAGAAGATATTTAACACTAAAATAACCATCGATCAATTCTTTTTATTGTAATATTTGGTGAACCAAACATTTTTTTATGTTTTACCATTTGCAAACAGTTTAACAACCTGCTTTTTTTTTTTTAAAGAATCTTACCTTGTTACCGATAAGTTCTCCAGTTATTGGGTTGTAAGTTCCTGAAATGAAAAACAAGATATATTTAGCCTAACATAAATATCAAATATGTCTATGCTGAAAAATCGGGCAACACTGCCAAACTCTAAAAATTCTAGACCCATATCAATATATTTACACTTCAAAATGTGTCGTCATTTATAAATTTTTCAAAAAGAAATTTTTCCCCAAAACAAAAATATAATTTTGAAGTAATAAATCATATCAGTAATTTGAGGCTTAACATGCTGAGCTCACACTGTTTGCTGAAATATAAATATCATGTTTTACTGATGCATGTTAAAACCTTAATTGTATAATTTATTTACATTTTGGAATTAACAACTTAACTTACCTGTTCGCTGTTCCTTTAATGAAAAAATATATATTTAATTGACATGAAAAAAAAAAATTTGTATATATATTAGATGTAATCCTGTTCTGTATCTAAGATTACTACCTACAAACTAGATATATGATATTAATATTTGAAATAGTCATTATATATACTATCAAAAAAATTATTTGCAGTCAGATTTGCTGTACAACCATTGTCCATGCTATAAAAAGAATAAAGATTTGTCTTTGATGCTAACTACATTTCTTGGAAAAACATCATTATGTAGTTCATTTCAACATTTGTCATCAACTCAACTTGAAGTGCAATAAAAACGATCCAAGTCAAAGATTTTCATTTTAACAAATTTTGAAGCCTTGTTACCACTTTACAATTATTAAGCATTAAGAACTCTATATCTCCAAAATTAGTGGATTAAGACCACATTACCATAAAAAACATTGTGCAATAACACACTAAAAAGTATTCTGTAAACCAAGTTTTTCCATCAAAACAAATTTAGTACCTCATAATAAAATAATATATATATGTTCTTAAATTTGTGCAAAATTCACTGAGGTGAAAGGTGTTCAAAAAAGAAAAAAGAAATTTCACATTTAAAAAGTTTAAGAGTAACTAACCATGGCAAAATTTGTCCAGGTATAATGATTTTTATTGTTTTACTTTAACTTTTTAACTATAAATTTGATTGAAAAAGTCCATGCACACATATATTTGGTTGGATTATACAAATAGCTATCATCAAGCTTCTCTTATAATTTCATTGTTTTTTTAACATACACTTTATTTCCAAACTGAGGTCGAAATGCCTCGTTAATTTCACCGACTTTTTCTTTTTCTTTCATAAATAACCAGCATAAATTCACAACAACAGTGCAAGTGTTGAAGAAAATTGATCCAAATATACTCGAGCTAGTGTGCAACATTTAAAAATTGCACAAACATAAAGTAAAACTCTAATAGCTTTAAAATAACAAACAAAAAATCATAAACTTTTTTTGCAGAAAAACTTGCAAGATATGCTTTTGGGCATATAAAAATACCTGTGTTTTTTTGTTCAAGTCCTGCAACTCGGGAATGACCTATAAACAAATCACAATTAAAAGGGAGATGTTTCCACTTATTTAAAAACTACATAAAATCATTATTTGAATTGATCAAAGAATTCTCTTGTTTTAATTAAAGTGATAACCAAAATAATACCATAATATGCAGAGTCAATAAATGTCACAATTTATTTATTTTTCAATTTAAAGATAGCTTGCTTTACAAAGATTGCAATACACATACAATAGAAAACTTATTTAACTTTATAGAGCAGGACATTTAAAAATATTTGTAAATTTTAAATACCTACAATGTACATGATGTATGTATGTTTCAAAAAAAAAAAAATTCAAAAATTTGCATGTCTATTAAAAACATAATGTAAAATTTTTAGCAGATCTGAAAGATCAAACTAGCGTTTCATGAATCATGTTCATGATGTTTAATGAGATGAGCAATTTACATCTCTAATCTTAATATTGTACAAACAAAATAACTTAAAATATAAAACCAAAAATTTACTTATTGAATTTAAGCCAAACTTTAGTCATCATGAGACATCTTCATAAACTGTCATATTTTCAAAATGAATTGAAACCATGACAATCAAAAACGAAATTCTTAAGAGTTGTCAACTCAAAAATGAAACCAAGCCTTGTGTAAAAATTCTATTATATTCCTTCATGTTTTGAGTAATAGCAAGAGGTAGTAGGATGAAAGGATAGACAATGGTACATGGTTATCATTGAAGGGCATATTAACTTAGATTGAAAGGTATAATATACAGTATACAGACTCTGAGAGCATTGTAACACCATATACAATGTATAATACAAGTGGAATTTACATAACAGTATTCCCTATAAACAACTTCATTTAGGGAATCTGTCCTAGATTCCATTCTCTATCTACTCTAAATGTTAGTAATGAATATATACCCTCATCATACATGCAAAATAACTAATGAATCATTACATTTAAGATCAAGTAACAGTAAATGCTGTTATTTTCAGATTTCTATAAAAATTTGACATAAATCTTGGACATGTTTTTTTTGGATATAAAATTGAATGATTTTCTTACTGAATGGAAAATCCCTCAAAAGGTTAACATTTGTAATTAGAGTATACTTTAAAGATCTATCTTTTTTTTTTTTTAAACTTTATAGATTTTTTATTCATCTTTGAAATTCATTCAAATGCATACAAATGTTAATAAATATCTGAAATAACACCCAATCATGTGTTCATTGCCTTAAATAAATACAGTGTGAACGCTAATATCTATTGCATGCTATTGAGTATTGAATATTTAATGATAGTACTAAAGTTTGTGAAACAACACACAAATCACAGCAAGATCATGCAAAGGAGGTCACACACTACATGTGTACAAGTCACAGCAAAATCATTAGCAGTAGGTCACACACTACATTTATTCATGTCAATACAAATTGGATGAAAGGAGAAGGTATGATAAACTAAGGCCATTTCTTTTGAACTGTGGATTTTGAAAATCAAAAGGTATTTCAAAACTATCAAAACAATTCCCATTATATTTTCAGAAGACAATGGGCTGTCAAATACAAGTGTTAATGTTTAAATGCACCTTTGGGCTTTTAACTTCTTACATTTTATGAAAATTTTAGACTGTCAGAAAATCTTTATTTTGATATTTTGTTACATGTATTTATATTAAGATATGAACAAAGGGCAAGGTCAGAAACTTATTGATATTTGCTACAAGATGTCTTACCTTAATTTGTAAAAGTGAGTGAAATATTTTTTGTTTTTTTGTCTTGGTACAATGAATATAACAAATTTTACAAAAAACTCAAGTGTATTAAATGCCCTTTTAAATTTTATCCCAGTGATTTTTTTACAAAAATTTGCATACAAGCTATTTTGCAACTAGTCAATTGAAATATGTAATAAAAAATATACCTTCATGTGCTACTTTAAGATATAAGTTTGTCATTGTTAATATATAGTTGAACTATTTAGGCATCAATGAATTATGATAACTTAAGAGGTTACATGCAAACTTTGAACGATGAACTGAAGATGTACAGCGAACGATGAACTGAATATGTACAGCAACTTTTTTGGGGGGGTTGCTCTCAAAATGTAGTCTCAATAACCCCTCATTTGTGTGGACAAATTTGGTATGAAGGTATAAAAAAAATATTATAAAAATATACAGATCCATCCCAAATCAAAAATATTAGTTAAAGCCAACTGGTATACATGTATTTACTGGAGTTCCCAGATATCTATTGACCACACAAATGGCAGTTTTTCTTCATAAAATTCTGATGGATCCAATCTACTAGTAACTGACAAATTTTTACTTCCCTCTAGGCTCTACCACATCCAACAAGAGATACAATCAAAACAAAATTGAACTAGGTGAGGTCAGTTTAAAAGTAGAAGTATTGGCAATAAGGTTAAGTGTGTTCTAAAAGTCAGAGCTCTACAAGTAATCCCATCCATAAGAAAAAATATAATTCTAAGAAAGAATTTTAACCCTTTACCACCATGCAAATCTGAAAGGTAATTAAATATTATTTTCTTTTTCGTCTAGCTGTTATTATTAAATGTTTTACTTTTTGCTTTATATAAGAAAACTGATCGCATTTGAATCTATTGCAGATTGTCTGCATATTCACATTATTGCTTGAACAATCGTGTTCAAAATGACAGATTTTTGTCACAAAATTTAGAATCAATTGTAGAGCAGAGAATATTTCTAACGTGATACTAGCGTCAAAACTACATAAAACAGAATATGGATTCGTCAAACAAACAAACAAAAAGAAAAACAAAATCACACCTTCTTCTTTTGAATTACTCAAAGTTCTTTTGCCAGGTTTTTGGGGCGTGGCTTGCTGATAACTGTTTTCATCCTCGTATGAATGGTTTGTGATGACATTATAACTAGAGACTTGATTGACATTATTTTGTCCACGTCTCTTCGCTGTAGCTTGTTGGTCTTGTTGTTGTTCTTCGCCAGTATAGGATTCATTTGTTATTGGGTTGTAGCTTGAAACTAAATCATAAACATTTACAAAGTCAACAACAAGAAACTGTGAATTATATTTCTCTCAAGCATATTTCAATACAAATAATTGGGACCAATATAATCATTGATTTTATATCTGTATAAAAATTCTTCCCTCATTATAGATTTTGTATTCATGAATAATATTTCAACTATTTTAAAGAACAATGTTTGAACAATGTCTGAAACAGTTTTCCAAATTTTCATTTAGTTTGTTGCACCTTATGTTTTATTTCAGTCCCTTTTTTAAGAGATTCTCAAAAATTACTTCACCCCCTCCCCTACTTTCAATTCTAATTGTCCATCCTTTTCAAATAACACATAATCAGAAACAGATAAATTAGAATTTAACTACACCTAGTTTCAATCAATGTTAGGGAATATCCTCATTAAAAGTCCAAATTATTTATTATGCAAAAGCTATTCTTATCTTTTTCTATGTTATACATTTCTTCAGCAATAGCTACTTTTAAACATTGTAGTTTAGAATACTTTATAATGAAACGCATCACCTTTGTGTCAAGGGTTTAGTGTTGCTCATTGATATTAGTATTGATTTATACTAGACAATTTTAAACAGTTTTGAATAATTCATCCTACTGATTGCTGTAATTAACCTAATAAAAGGCTTTGATTCATATAAATAAATTATTCATCATACTAGAGCATGATTGCTTGACAAAGACCTGGGATACTTTTTGTATGATTGATGACATATTTCTTTTATGTTACATTTGGCAATAATTACATTAGATGTATGTTTCATTATAATACGTTATTCTGATTGGCTAACTGCGCATCACATGTTATTCCGTAAGCAATTGCATCAGACAATAACATTTATCCTTCATGATGACACGAGGTCCCACAATAAAGTGCACAGGTGAATTAAATAAAACTTGATATAAATCGTGTTTTCATGATCTTAGCTAAAAATGTAATTATAAGTATTGAATGCTTCTCTTTGTAACTTTATAGGGTTGTAAAAGCGTTGACCGTGCGTACATTTTTAGAATGAAGCGCGGAATGTACTTCGGTCAACGCTTTTACACCCCAATAAATTTACAAAAAGAAGCATTCAATTCTTAAGTAAGCCACAAGATTAAGCAGGCTATCTTAATTTCATAAATGGAGAATACACTCATGGGACACAGATGCTCGCTTGCATAGAACATTATAAAGGTACATAATTGGGAAACTTGAAAAGTGATGCCACCCAAATTAGAACTTGATCTGTTATATGTTGTTTACATTGTGTAAAAGTTTCACAACATTTTACTGAAGGAATCTTGAGTAAGAGAAAGTAAACAAATTTGAAACCAATGTACGGGCAAATAAAGGGTAGCACTTTGTGCCCCTCGCCTAGTAACTGGGGCATACTAATCTCCTTCATAAGTACAAAGTATATATATATTATACATTGAAATTACCAAATTTGCTCAACATTGAAAAGCAAGTTGGGATGATGACCACCAGATTTTAGGTAGAGCGTAGATATTGCAAATTTTTGGTTTTCTATTCCTTTTACTTTTTACTTGACTTGGCATTTAAATTCATTCACTGGAAAATTTTAAGAATCAAAAAAGTTTAAACCATCACATTATTTTAGATACTTTTTTTCGGGAAGTGTCCTTTCATGCCTTTCTGATCATGCAAGTGGACTAGTAAGATGTTACAATTGTGTATATGAATTGTCTGCAAAAAATAAATGGCTTTGTCAACATAGAAACATGATCACCTATCCTCAAATTCTAGTCCCCTAAAGGCCCTACAAGCTTTAACTTTTAGTGCATCATTAATAAATACCTTGCTGAATATTCCTTCTCTGAGGGGTCATCTGAGCTGCATATACAGATCTATCATAAGCAGGAAATTCTTCACCTGTAGCAAGTTAATGGAGATCATGCTTAACATTACATTTACACCAGAAACCATTCATCTATTAACCAAGTGGCCGATTCATTTATTTATACTGTAAATTCAAAAATTATTGCAAGTTCTTATTATAAGACTGAAATGCGATTACAATTTTTGCAATATTGCATAAAATTCTGTTTAATTCATATGAGAAATTTCAAAATGCGAGTTTATATAAATTATTGTGATTTTAAAGCTGTCACATTTTTTGGCAATTAAAAACATCACATTTATTTCTGAATTTACAGTATAGATTGTTATAAGATTTTCCAAATATTAAGTTTGAACAGAAATTGCTCCAGTGTAACAGCTTGACTAATGATATAATTGAACCAATTTTTCATCTTAAACAGATATGAAGCCTACAGCTATCAAAAAATATTATTTTTTTTTCCCCAAACGATTGATGATGAATTGACCATTTTCAACAATAGGTTAATATTTGAATGGTTTCTGCAGTAACACTATCACCCATGCAGCATGTCAGAGACTAATTTTAGTAATTAATATGAATGCGACTGGAAACTATGCTACTGCATGTAGCCATAACATTATTTTATATTAGTCATGCATTAAACCATCATGCTGGCATGCAGTTAGAATTGCTGAAATTTAAACTTAAGAAACAATTCTTAAAAGCAGACAATGATGGCAATCATTTTCAAGCAAAATTTGCATGATCTAAAAATGGTTATATTTATCAGCAATAAGTCAAATTAGTGCATAAAAAAATGCATTGCTTTGAAAAATTCTTTTTAAATAGTCAGGTAGAAACAGATGTAATGTAGATCTTAATTAGTCAAATTAGCTATAATCAAATATGTTACCTGCATTCAATCTAATAAATAAATTTTAAGTCTAATAGGTGTGATATGCTCAACATGCAAGAATTTTAACATATATCAAAGTATTTCATAACTTCTTCATATCATAGCCTCTAAAATAAAGCTTCTGATCATTCATGTAGCCTCTTTATGAAAGTGAAAATGCTGTCTAATCATTGGTTCATTTATAAGTATTATTTGTTCCTGTAACCAATCACCTAGTGTTTAAATAAATTACCACAGCACAGGTTTCACATCTATTTCAAATACATGTACCTTAAAGTCAAAAGAAAAGGCCATTTGAGAATTGTTAAAATGAAACAAAGCGAGAAGAATATAATCATGATAATGACAGTCACCAAATTTCAATACAGTCCATCAAAATTTAGTTCAATGATTCTAAATGGACCGTGATGATGAAAGTAATTTTTTATCAGAAGTATTCATGAAAGTGCCCCCCTGTATTTTCTGGGCGTTCTGTTATTCTGAATGATTTGGAAGATCAACAAGTTCTAATTTTATACAAATCAAACATTCGAACATCAAATTTAAAATCTCAATGATTTGTAAATGTTGCAGAAATAAAAACAAGCCCTGCAAGCAGGATATCACAGTTCTTTAAGTTTATTTTTAAATAAATGAGCGACTGATACCATTGTGCGTAAGAAAATTTTAAACCCACAAGAAGCCCCACTGAATTCTAAAATCTGCTTTAAAAACCATCATACAATTCAAATCACACATTTTCTTACTTTTAGTCTTTGTTTCATGGTGTTTATTAGTGTAGTTGTACTCTGCAATGAGAACCAAATGTTAGTACAAAAGATGATAGAATAAATCTGAGATACAGTAGTGCTTCGTTATTTACGCATCATAAGTTATTTTGTTTAATCTTGGAATGGTAATCAAACAACATGTTGCATATTGTACCCTCCCAAACTGTCTTCACTTCCTTTTATTCGATAAATAACTGCAGCCTTTACTCCACTTGGAAGTTATTTTGCAGATACACCAGTCACCATTGTCAATATGTTAGCTTTCTTGCAAGATTTCCCCCCCCCCCCAATTCAGACATTAATTTATTGGATTTTCAACATATTCTGGTAGAAAATCCTCAGATTTATTCATCAACTGTTGTAAAATAATGATTACTTAAATAAGTTGAAAAAAGTGCATTAAACAGTAGTGAAAACATGTTATGTTTTTCATGCAAATGGCTAAAATAATCATTTTAAAGTCTTAGGAACACAATATTCTTGCTTATCATTGTTATCAGGACATTAGAAATATGTGATGCGACTCTGTTCTATGACCTAGGGCGCATAATTTTTCTGGTAATATTTGAAATGTGAGTAGCAAAAATATTTAAATGTAGTCTACAATGATAACACTTTAAGATGTTTAGGACTGTTCCAAAATTAAATACATAGGGGATGGGAAGCACTTTTTAATACCGTCTTCCATTAAATAGAATATTTACTTATAATTCCAACAAAATACTTAGAAAATGCAACCACCCATATCTAATTTATTACAGTCACTCCCGTCCCTAAACTTATATATTTCCTTCATATTTCTTTCATAAAATTGCTCTCAAAGTATATATATATATATTTGAAGTTGACATTTCACATTAACAGCCTAGCCTCCATTAACTAAAAGAAATTATTTTGTATTTTTGCTAGTGATAAAACTGTTGCTGACATTTTGAGAACCTGTGAAACAGTAAAAATATTGATATTAAAGTACGAAACATATTTATACAATAACAAAATACAGTGTGAGCTCAACATCAAACAAGACATCAATAATTAACATATAATGGATAATGTATAGATACTTTTTCACCAGATTGTGTTTGTTCGAGTGCGCAAGTTTTCAATTTTGAAGTCATTCATAAATTTTGACTTGTTTTATCAAAATGATCATCTACCATAATTACCCCATCATTTTGTTTTGTGTCTTCATATATAAATGACTTCTAAAAGCTGTAGTTGGAAAATAAGAATTTAAAAAAAATAAAATTATTGAAAGAAAAATGTCAATAAAATGGTTATCATATCTGTTCTAATGCTTTACCCTCTTTATCTCTTTTCTTTAAATCAGATGCATTTGCTGAAGGTCCACCTCCAAAAATAGTTGACTGACTTGATGGTTGTGATTTCCTGTTGATATGTTTCACTCCAGACCCATCTTCTGAGTTGTCCATTGGTCCACCAAATATATTAGAACCTGCAGCAGCTTTTGCAGAATTCTGTTTTTGTTCCTCTGCAGCAGATTTGGTGTGTCCTACGGAACCAGATCCAAAAATATCACTTGATCCACCACCTGGAGGTCTCAGAACTCTGGAATGTACAAAATAATTATTATAACAACTCCTTAGTAAATTAAAACATGATTATGGAGGGACAGTTGAAGTGTTTTCCTTATCGATAAAGTTACAGTAATTTTGTATAAGTTATTTTTACAGTTATATAATGCAATACACATACGAGTCATGTTTCAAAGAGACATCGCCCCTCCCATAGCAGAAAACTGCATTTTAGTACTTAATTTTATTTTAATAGCAAGAACTGAGGTCATTTTTTTTGTGTGAAGAAGTCAAATACCTGTTTGAACTTTCAATAATGCATGCATAAGTTGTTGGTAAACAGACTTTTTTACAAATGTAGAAATAATTATTAAATAATACGATTAAAACAGCCCTAATACGGATAAATCGGCATGTGCAATACTGATAACGTTCCACTGTCGATATAAATCAAGAGCTCATATTGCTTTTAGAACAGGGCCAATACAGATAAAAGCTGTATTGGCCCATGGGCTCATACAGGACGTTTACTTCCGGTTTCAATTTTCCAACGCCATTACTTTAAATAACTTTGGAGGTACATTTGTGTAATCATAAAATAAAAAGGTTAAATGATGTGCAATGTTTTTTAACGTCTTGCAGTCTTAAAACGGAAATAATTCACAGCCTTTTCGAATACGACTTTCTATTATTGACACTGTTGCATTTCCGTTAATAAGCAATCATCACATTCAAAACGCAGACGATCCAAGACAGACTCAGTCACAGAGTAAGAATAGTTAAACTGTCTGATTTATTCTTCCCAGTTACTTTATATTTGCTACATAAAATGAATTGTAATAGCATTTTATTAAGTACTTGAACGAGGAATCAGAAATTTCATCTGACAATGTTGACAAGAATGATGATGTAAAAGCGAAAAGCAGTGACGAGTTCAGATATGAAATGATTTCTGTATCTTCTTTATGGTAAGTCCTTTATTCTTATTGAAAGAATATGAATCTTACAAATTTGACAGTTCATACAAATTTGTCTTTTGAAATATTGGCCGCTGATCACATTATGACACATATCAATGACATACATGTAACTCTGTAAGCTTGATTCATAGCAAGTCAGTATTTAAAAAATCATTGGCACTGTAAACATACATTGTGAACAGATCATAAATCATGTTATGGAGTGGTATTTGCGAAAAAACCAGTCAAGGTGCTGTGAAATTTCCCGAGCCTGCAAGGCGATGGAAATCGGTCCCAAGACTCGTATTTTTTGCAAATACCACTCCATAACATGATATATCTGTTTAATTACACCGAATAGTTAAGGACTAAAATTCTCTGTACAGGTGAAGTTAATTTTTTTCTTTTACTTGTAAGCTGTAATTCATAAACATGTTTATGCATAATTTTGAGGATAAATAAGTGGATATTATCATAGAACCGCGGGAATTATGCATGTACTAATCCGTGTTAGCTCTCTTTTTTTATGTAACGTCATATCCGAAAAAAAATTGGCGGAAATATACCCGGGAGGGTAAAAAAGGAATATCCAAAATGGTAAATACCATGGTATTTGAGGCATGTTCACCGGCAGTGGTGAAAAACAGGCAATTTCGTTTGAAATGAGGAAAAAATGTTAGAATATATATGCGAAAAATACACTGGCTACCAACGGTTGAACCAATAAAATTCTGGCATTCTTATATTAGGTGTAATTATGCATGTAATTCAGGATTCATTGCCAGTCCGTATTGGAAATATTGGCCCTATATTCACATCTGATGTATGTAATACAGCATTCAGAACAAGTCTGTATTGAAAACGTTGGATTATTTAATAAAAGTGTTATGAACTGGCTGTTTCTGTATTGGCACTGGTATAGATTCTCGGTCAGCTGTATTGGCCCTCGACCCTACGGGTCTCGAGGCCAATACAGCAAACCTTGAATCTATACCAGTGCCAATACAGAAACAGCCAGTTAATAACACTATAATATTGTTTAATCAGGTTAAAGTTGGAAAGGAATGAATTGTAAAAAACGATGGACAACAAACTCTTCTTCTTCTTCTTTTGTTACAGAAAACCATCAACAAACTGATGTTTACTTTCCGGGGCATGCCTGGTTATTGTTTTCAAAATAAATTTATGTGAATAATTTTTGTCAAAATGTAAATTAACAAATATTTCTTGTTCAAAGTTGTTGTTTTTGGTCACATATTTTCATATTTTTATAGAATAATTTTTAGCGAGTGCATTGTTTGTCAAAGTTTACGTTACTCGTTAACTTTGCAAACATATGTTAGAAACAAATGATCAAAAGCTGTTTGAATCGTTTGTGTTAGAAATATTATAAATTATTTTGCTCAGACATTGCTCATTCCACTTTTTATAGCCATTCTGCTTGATGCTTATTTGTCTCCCAAAAATGGTCAGAGTGATCTCGAAACCTCTATTAAGCAATTTTATTTTGATTTGAAGATACAGACCAAATATATCGTGAATTACAATTTCACAAGTTTGTTTGAAAAAAGGGGGGAGTGAATATTTTTAGCCGGTCTAGTCGACGTGACCTGAATCTTTGCACGATCATGAAAAAAGAGTTTTAACTATCAAGCAATCACACCTTGAACTATTTCTTTCTCCATCTCCAACACCTGTATAACAGTCTGTGGTCGTCATTTTGAATTTTACGGTAAACGGTGATTGCTGGCTATTTTCAAGACTTTTCCTGTGCCGACGGATGTGAGGAGTTGCGCGATTCGAAATCACGCATACCGATGATGTCATCCAGGTAACCGTAGGAATGACCTAAAAATAAAGGTCAAATACGAAAAATAGTGCATTTTAATGAGTTGTTTTTATTTGAAACTTTTCCTCAGTTTTTATGTGGATGCTTTAAAGAATTTAACTACGGATACTTTAAAAAATTATCAGAAAGTGAGCCATTCAGACGGACTATTTTTTTTATTGAAAAAAATATTTGCTGGACTGAATAACTTAGACATTTGTTAGAGCAGACACGAATTTGTAAATTGCTGCTGGGAATTTTATTTTTATTTGGGTGCATTTTCTCTAAAATCACTAATCAAATTTGAATCTTAATGCTATTTTTTGTGTTTGCATGTCTAAGCATGACTATTTGAGTAGGCGTGACCTCGTATGAAATATGATTTGTCGCAGATCAATTGACCAATCAGAATCTATATTTGCGCCTATTATTTTCGCGGGAATCAAATGATCAAAACAATGCCACGAGGGTTTGTTTACATTTAAAATGTGGTTGTAGAAATCTTCGATTTTATGATTTCCAGACCGCATCGTAATGTGATTCCGTAGCATGAATTGATTTGTCCAGTTTGAAGACAGTTATTTAGTTCAATTTACTATTAAAAAAAAAAAAAACTATGATAAAAGCACGAAAATTAATGATCACAAATAAAGTTAGCCTGACGGGTGTCCCATGTTGAGCAGGACCTGTTTACCATTTCTGAACACTGCGTTCACCTTCAGTTTTTGGCGTGGTTCATATGTTGCTAAGTCTTTAGTTTTCTTTGTTTTATACTATTATTCGTCCGTTTGTCTTTTTCTATTTTAGCCATGGCGTTGTCAGTTTATTTTCGATCTATTGGTTTGACTGTCTCGCTGGTAGCTTTCGCCACTTTCTTAGATTGGAATGTGAACTTCATATATGCTTGCAATTAAGGAAGTTATTGAATCAATGCATGCATGAGTATATTCTTAAATAATCCCTCATATGACTATAGATATGCACGTTTTTACATTTATTATACAAGATCTAAAACGTATCTTCGAAAAATAAATATTTCCCTTAATGGATAGTTTATCGGAAGCGAATAAATGTTCGAGTTGTTGCCGAAGATTTCAAGCCATCAATTACACATGCAGAATCATTGAGCACGTAAAACAATATGTGAATATTGCAAGAGATCGAGCTATCATTTGAATTTTTATGAGATGGGGAGGGGGCTAGGAATTATAATTTGAAAAAAAGGCAGGCAGGATGAAGCACTTGGCAAAAAAGGTAAGATGAGTTTTGACAATTTTACAATTGATGTAATATTAAAAAGTCAAGATGAACTAATAAAAACGACAGAAAGGATTATAGAGCAAAATATAATGAGGCAGGACAGAGATTTTCAATGTGTTACTGTATGATTCCCATTCGTTAATTAAACTTTACATACCATTTGTTTTTTTGTACTATTTTATATATGTGCATTTTTTCTAGAATGAAACAGTGGTGGATTCAGAAATTTTCATAAGGGGTCCCCCTGACTTCCTTAAAGGGGCAGCGGTGGTTCCCTTTGTTGACGACTATAGTCAAATGCATTTGAATACATATCGTTGGACCCCACCCCCCTAATCCTCGGTTGGAAACCCGGTCCTTTTTAAAAATTCAACAGGAAACTCCCTATGTAGTCAACTAAATTAATTTCCATCTTTAACTTGAGGGGATGGCAGGCACCCTGTCCCCTAAATTCGCGTTTAAGGATCCAATTTTTACTATTTACCTTCCAGTGCACATTTCTATGCATGTCATTTGATCTCGTGTGGAGCATCGGCGCAGAGGCATTCATACCACATCACCTAATTTTATATACGTGTTTCTAGAGGTATAGGGGGAGGGTTGAGATCTTATAAACATGTTTAACCCCGCTGCATTTTTGCGCCTGTCCCAAGGCAGGAGCCTCTAACCTTTGTTAGTCTTGTATTATTTTAATTTTAGTTTCTTGTATTTTAGTTTCTTGTGTACAATTTGGAAATTAGTATGGCGTTCATAATCACTGAACTCGTATATATTTGGTTAGGGCCATCTGAAGGACGCCTCCGGGTGCGGGAATTTCTCGCTATATTGAAGAACTGTTGGTGACCTTCTGCTGTTGTTTTTTCCATGGTCGGATTGTTGTCTCTTTGACACATTTCCCATTTCCATTTTCATTTTTTTCTATCTTCGATATAAGTTTAGAGGTGATTAATTGGAATAATTGGTATAACTTAATCACAGATTGGACTGATTTGACACGAAAATTTTATATATGGCTTTTCTGTCAGTCATACAACTCTTTTGCTCAATTTATATGACAAGAAGTTACTCTATTTATCGTTAGTGTTCAAGTGGAAGAGACCTTTTAAAATAGCTCTGAAATAGGACAGCAGAAAAGTGCAAGTGCAAGTTTAGAAAGTCGCAAGAAGTTGACACCCCCCTTTAATTAACTCTGATTTTTTTAGTCAGACAAAATACATTAACACTTGAAGCATACGTAACAAAAAAAGGTATGAACTGCTTAAAATCAGTTTAAAATAGAGATCCTGAATATATTTTCTAAGCAACAGTACGTTATGCATAATATAATACTTGTAATATTATAATGATAATGATTCACATCTCTGCTTCGATCCCTATGTAGCATTTTCTTTATCAACCTTCAAGTTTATTCTGATTTTTTTTTAATTTGAAAAACGGAAAATTCCAACCGCTTTTGGCGAATTGCTACAGCATATTGAATTGGTATATAAGTGAATAGATCATATTTCCAATTTATAAATTTGAAAAAGATCGATCTTGATTTCTTGCAGAAATCATCCACTACGCGACATAACTGACTTTTTACACCCCCAACTTTTGTTCTTGTTACGTCGCCTATCATATGTAATGGTGTCTTAGCTTCAAGAAAAATTTCCCAGGATATAGAAAAAAGTCAATAGATCAAAATAATGAGAAAAAAAGCTATGTTTTATATTGATGGAACTATCTAAGACAAAAGTTCGTACTTAATTATTATTTAGGTTCTGTCAAATCTAGACAAGTGAATCTAGATGCACTTTATAAATTAAAAATATGGAGTGTACACTATGTATATACAGATCATTGGAAAAAAACACTTTATGTTTTTAATTTTTGAAAATGTCTTTAAAAATGCTTATAAGTTAAAGTCTGTAAAACAGGCCTTTTTCTATAAAAGAATATTGTTTAAAAAGCATATCTTTCTTTCGGTTCGACTTTTTGATACGCAACATTATAGCAAAAATATTTTTTAGAAATATATCAAAAAGAAATTTAACTGGTCGAAAAAGTCACATGACATCATTTTCTGGACAATTTACTAATTTGCAGTTATGTTATCATTCTGGGAACACAAAAAAGCTATTGCATTTCGCAAATATGTGTAATCCAATATTTCTTTCCTTTCCAAAGAAAATTTGGTCGACTTTTGCGCGTGAAGACTTTTATTTTTGATAACCCGGCTCCGACTGACTTGACAGTTCAAAGTTGTTTTGTTCAGGAAGGGTCGTTTACCCATTTACTTTATTAGTGTATTTGTTATGATTTTGACGTTGTTTTGTTATGAAACTTTTATTGAGTTGCATCAGTGCATGGTAGATACATATGCCTATGACGAAAAGACGGAAAACTGAGCAGGGAGAGGGGAATTCAAGTGAAAAAGAGAAGGAGAAAAATCGGTAAGTATGAGAGAAACCGCCATTTTGTTCGATTTACCACAACTTATAATCGATGTTTTTATTATTTATTTTCAATTCATTTCAACAAGATATATGTTTAAAATGTACAACAATATTTAGAATAACTGTCAATAAAATTATTGATAAAAGTAGAATTTTAAATGCAACTTTTATTAGCAAGAAAACAGCAGAAATCTGCAGGCTATAATTGTGTCTTCTACGCTGTTTGTGGAAATTTTGGCAGCCATGTTGAATTTTTATATTGCAATTAAATATTGTTTTAATTGATTTTATGCAATAATTATACGTTATTTAAATACCAGGACAACATCTGATAATAAAGATGCCATGAAAGAAGATAAACAAAGCAAGGGAGACCAGAAAAGCGATACGAATGATCGTAAACATCCTCAAACAGGAGGTCAAGATTCTTCTCAACAAGCACAAGAAACCCCACCAAAGGTCCCACGTAGTGGTGCTGTAACAAGGTCCAGAGTTGTCAGAAAGCCGAAAAGAGATCTTAGTCCACCCCCATCACCCACAAAGAAACCTGGTATTAGTCTGAATTAAATATATCAAACACCAACATGAATTTAATTGTACCATACATATCTATATCATGACAAAGGAAAATTTCTTGCAAAGAGGTCAATTTTATAAAATTAAAAATGTATATATTTTATTTTGTTTAAGTGAGAGAATTACGAATTTCATCATTATCATGTTTATCAGGTTTAAAAAAATATGTTTTAGATATGTATATATAAAAAAAATGAAACGCTAGTACTGGATTCCTAACAAAAAAGATAACACCCAGTATCGGGTGTCACTGGTTGTTTACAAGAAGACTGCTATTACTCAAAAGCTGCACAAGGAAATTATTAAGCATACTGACATGATTGATATGAAATTTAACATACTTGTACATCTTCCATATTAATATCATGAAAAAGACATTTATTTCATGTAACATTTAAAAGTTATTCTCTAGAAACTTGAATCATTAAAACTTGAAAACACGCTTATTTATTATTTTTATTTTTCTAGCTAAAGAGACAAAGACAAATACTCCAGAGACAAAACAGAAACGTCAGTGGGAACTTTGGAGCGTTGATGACAAGGATGCTTTCTTTGACGGATTATTTGAGGTAACCTTATATTGATTGTGTTTTAAGTTGAAGAACATGAAACAAACCTTCAGCCCTTTCATTATCAATGTGAACACAAAAAATTTGGCACATTGTACATGGAAAAATTTGTTTATAGATAAGCACATGTACATGCGATACAGATAAAAACCCATCAAAACTTGGTTCCATAAAAAAAACTTCTGACTACCAAAAAAAATTGTTATGAACATTTTAAGATATATATGAGCATTCAAATGCGATACAAAAAAAAACCCAATCTGAAACTTTGTTCCTTTGGAAAATTTAAACAAAAAAAACAAACTGTATTAACATTACAGTATACTGTATAGATATGTATATTTGTACATTCACATGCGATAAAGAAAAAAACAACAACACTAAACTTTGTTCCATAAAAAAACATCCTTCTAAAAACATTTCACTGTAACTTCTGACCAATTTTACTGGGACGATAGAGACTCCAAATTAAAAATAAAAAAACCCCTTAAAACTACTTACGAACAATTATGAAATTGTTAGTTTACATGATTGGTATATTTAAAAAAATATTGATAAATTTAAAAAAAATCTTCTTTACTTAGGTTGGAAAGGACTTTGACGGAATTCAGACCTTGATAGCACAGAAGAGCAAGAAGAAGGGAGTCACGCCAGCACTTATTAAGAATAAAGATCAAGTTCGCCACTTTTATTACAGAACTTGGCATAAGATATCTAAGTTTATCACATTAACTCAAGGTATGTAAAACTCACTAACAATAGATATAGGAAGATGTGGTGTGAGTGCCAATGAGACAACTCTCCATCCAAATAACAATTTAAAAAAGTAAACCATTATAGGTCAATGTACGGCCTTCAACACGAAGCCTTGACTCACACCGAACAACATGCTATAAAGGACCCCAAAATTAATAGTGTAAAACCATTCAAACGGGAAAATCAACGGTCTAATCTATATAAAAAACGAGAAACACGTTTAAATAACATAATCAAACGACTACAAGGCTGTATTTGTACTCATTGTATTGGTCTCAAATACATAAAAGCATAGTACCATGAATTTTTTTTGAACATTTATGGTTTATGAAGAATGTCCCAATTTTTATATGCATTAATTAATGAATGTTGTTTTTGTTGAAATTGCATTTTCAAAGCTCCTGTTATGAGAAACATGATAGAAAATTTTAGATGAAAGGTGTTCTCATGTTTTCATGTTTTGTCTTGCCTTTTAATGATTTAATTTTTTTTACCTTTTTCATTGAAAATTAAATATGAAATTGGTTATTTTGCAGATGTCAAAAAAGAATCTCAAGAAATATATGGTTTGATTAACTATGGAGTTCTCAGGAAAAGGATAAAAGGTATGCACCATATTACTTTTGAAGTACCAGTAGCTCTTTTCACATAAATACTCGGGAATCATACACATTTTAGTATAACTTATATGAATAATTTATTTTGTTCAAAGAGTCACCAATTTTGTGGTGAAAAGTTAAAGTACAAAAGCATCAGAGGCCATTGAATACAAGGTTAGAAAAACATTGGTCAATTATACTAGTATTGACCAGGCCACCAGTAAATACTGTGAAATCCTGGTCCATACTGGCATAAACTGGTCAATTTAAAGTTTGATAAGATTAAGACATTACCTGGGCTATAAAAAGGAGTATGTTCGATAAGGTCCTAAAATGGCCCCCCTTTTTAGCGTAAATTTCAAATTCAGATTTATTGACCAATATCACGATAAATTATAGCTAATACATTGACTAGCTAGGATATAAACAATTTTGTTGAAAATTTTACGTTTCTGCGTTTCATTATGACGTCACAAGTTGTACTCATATTGATTGTTCACGAAAAAATCAATGAAAATGGGTAAATTTCCATAGATTGTGGGACTGGAAACATAGAGCGCATACGTCGACAAGAAAGATCTTTTAAAATAATGTTTGTGAAGACATTTCATAAGTCATATTTGAATCTTAAGCTTGTCGACGCCTGCGCTCTATGTTTCCTGGTCCTTCATTTGGTTGAAATCTAGCTGATTTAGTCAAATTTCACCAAAATTCCTTATTTTGTCCTTTTTTGAATGTAAAAATCAACGTGTTAGAATTAAACTTTGACAAAAACAGTTCTGTTTAAACTTTCTAACATGTCGTTAAGGCAACTTAAAACATTTATTGTCTTATAATTATGAACTTTATAATTGGGGCCAAATATGGCCCTTACCGAACTTACTCCTTTCTGACATGGACAAAGTTACTGATTTACTGCATTTTATTATAACGAAAAAAACAAAAACACAAATTACTAGTTGACAATGTGATAAGTATTTGAATGATTAAAAAAAACACATTAGAAAGTCTGAAATATGCAGAAAATAAACTTTGTCGAAATGTTAAATGCTTTAGCTTCCTCTTGATTTCCAATTTGGTTGATGTTTTTACCAGATTTCAATATATAATGGGTTAAAAGAAATTTGAGATGGATATAAGTTTTTTGCTAAAGTATTGGTTATTGTTGAGTGTTGTCATGGGTATTTATGCTGAATTAACAAAATGTCTTTTTATAAATAAATGGAAGAAGAAAATATACAAATTATAGTCACGCAATATAATATTGTTTGAAATGTAGAAGAAAATGTAACTTTCACACTTTCCCATTACTTAATCAAATTAGACTAGTAAGATTTAGACATCTTAGGCTGTTATCTGCTCTATGGTCGGGTTGTTGTCGCTTTGACACATTCACTATTTCCATTCTCAATTTTATTTTAAAAATCTATGATAAAATAATCGACAATTATATATTTTATAGGACTGAATGAAAAAACAGGTGCCAAGTTAAATGATCTAGTACATAATGGGTATGTATATCATGAGCTGAATATTTTTCTACACATTGGATTAATACTTATATCCTATAAGATGCAAGCCAAGACCCATAGGTGGCCTTTTGCTGTTGTCTGCTCTTTGGTGGAGTGGTCTCTTTGACACATTCCCCATTTCCATTCTAAATTATAATCAATGGAATTGCCACTAAATTTTAAAGAAAAATTTCCTAAATCTTAACAAGCAATTACATTTTAGTTACTCTGGTATCCTCTAACAATTATATACATTATACATATAAAAATGCACAAAAATCAGTCTAAAGTGAACCTGGTTCATACTAAATATCTTCTATAACAACATACACTACATCGAATATTCTTACATCATTTTACAAGTCTAATTCTAACAATATCTTTAGTTCCAAGCAGGTTTTCTTTTCAACATTATCCACTGTATTCAATACATTCTTGCAACAAATCAGAATTTACCAAAAAACTAGGAAAATTGCAGTTTGTTTAATGGTGCTACCAGTAAAAATGGGTCATGCAGCTGTGTTATACAATGCACAGCTGTACAAATATCATCATAGAATAGAGAATTCTGTTCCAACTTGTGATATGGGTCATCTTGAAGTTTTTGTGAAGTGAGATTCTGTTCCATAGTGAAACCCTCATGGCGACTGATATGTAAAACAACCAAGAAAAGTGCTGGTCATTTGTGTGTCATTTGCTTTTAGTTTTGTCATTGCGTTTATAGTTATATTGTGTAATCAATTAGTATGCCATATCCTTTCTTTTCCAAAAGTGATAAAACAGCAGATTTATATTTTATATTTTATTACAGATTTACAACAGTGAAAATTAGAGGCAAAAATTTAAGGTTAGTTCAAGCATAAAAATAGATTGTATCACTTGATCAACTTGGCAAGTGAAATACAGTGAAACCTGTTTAAACCGAACCTCTTTGGGACTGAAGAATTTGTTTTCGGTTTAGGCCGATGCTCGGTTTTATCAGGTTCACAACGCATACAATTTGATATGACGTTTATACAGGTTTTAGGCTTATGCAGGGTTCAGTTTAGCCAGGTTTCACTGTTTAAAGAATCTCAGAATTGACATAACATGTTAACATCAGAAAATCTAAATACACTCAAGGTTATTTTTATTCTCTTGATAAATCATGTCTGAGTCAGAGACAACAGTAAATCTTTCAAAGTTTGGCACATTTTGCTGTGTTTGATTTTTTTCATTGTGATGTAACTGTAAAAAGTAATCAAAGGTACCAGGATTATAATTTAGTACGCCAGACACACGTTTCGTCTACATAAGACTCATCAGTGAAGCTCATATCAAAATATGTATAAAGCCAAACAAGTACAAAGTTGAAAAGCATTGTGGATCCAAAATTCCAAAAATTTGTGTAAAATTGAGTAAAAAAGAAATATTTTGTTGTCAGATTGCAGCCGCATTGATGATTTATTGAATAATTCCCCTCAAACATTATTTCACCAAAATTGTGTGTGAAATTTGAAAGGTAAACATGGCAAAAATCGACTGTTCAAAATAAAAGAATCTCTTAATCTATAATTTTGTCTTACATATTTATAAACTATGCTTTCATTTGATTATACTGATATTTTGTTATTTCAGAATTAAGACACCAATATGCCTTGCACTGAAAAAGCTAAACAACATTGACACATCAGGTAAGAAATTGTATACCAAAATGTAACAGAGGCATATCAAGGGAACACATTTTCCATTCAAGGAAGGAAAATTCTATTTTTAGATAGGTTATTTTTAGAAAAATGATTATCTCCCATAGTTTTAGTTGGAATCACCAAAAATGGCTTTTATTTGGAATAGGTTTTGTTGAACTGTATAATATTTAAATTAATTGCATGCATCAAATGATAAAAAGAATCATCAGGCTTATTTATAGAAAACAGAGTGATCTCCCATTGTACAACTGAAAATGGCTAGGCATTTTGATTTCTCTACTGGGAAGCATTTGTGTTATTGGAATGAAAAGTCAGGTCAGTTGTTACACTTCGTAATTTGGAATATTTATGCAAGATTAAATGGTATTATAATAAATATCTTACATTTAAAAGATATCAGGTCCAGACAGAAAAGTAGAATGTTGACCCCAAAAATGAACAAAATGACAAATATTTTTTTAAGGTCTGAATGAGTCACATATTGAAAGAATGAATCAGATTTATTTATAGATAACTGGGTTATCTCCCATATATGAAATAATTAACTGCATTTTTAAAAATTATTTCTCAGTTGATAAACAATGCCTTGACACTTAAACAATTAGTTTATTTAACTCCTGTCATATATGTCAAGTATATTGTTTAAAATTTGAGTTTAATTTAAAATAAATCTAAAATGAAATGGCCTTAAATGGGTGGATTTTATTCAGATACTAGTAGTTAATCTTTTGTATAATAGGTGAATATTGGTCAAATTATGTTATTTCTTTCATTTAAAGATTTTATTAAATTCTAATATATGTATGCAATTTGTTGAGATTTGAGGGGAAAGAGATCACATCAAAAAAGTTTAAAAAAACTGAGATTGTAGGCCTAATTTTTCCTGGATAATCTATTAGATAAGTGAAAATTACAATAAAGAAGGTTCCAGATTGATATTTGGTAAAATTCATAACACTGCATGCAGGAACACAAAAAGTAGCACAGAAAACTAATGTGATGTTTTTATCTTATGTTACAGAACACAAATGTAATGCCGCAGACAGAATTCCAAATAAGATCCATGTGGAAATGAATCCAAAGACTAATACCACGTGGAATATGATACAGGAAATGGCATTTAATCCACGTCTGAAGTTGATGTTGAAACCCAATAGAACATTGTCGTCTGTCATCACTTACCTGAGTCAAAAATGGAAATCTCATAGATTAAAACTTGTATCCTTTTACCAAATGTGAATGCATCTATATATATATAGATAGATTATCTACCTTTTTTGAAAACAAGAGTGGAGTTTCTTAGCTTTAGTCTCATTAAATGTCGATATCCCTGAACTGTAAAGAAGCAGAGAAATTATCTTGATTAATTATCTAGACAACATCAATGACCTTGGCTTATGGAGTTATATATATTCTACACTGCAACAAGTGTATTACGATATTTCTACACTCGAGACAGTTAAATTTTATTTAAAGCGTGAGGCTTGCAGAGCTCTTTAAATAATAAAATTTTAATGTCGAGAGTGGAGAAATATCATAATACACAAGTTATAGTGTGGGAATCTGTTTCTCCAATGTTTTTTATCGCTCTTTTTCAAAGATTTTCAGAAACATGCAACGTCATCAGGCATTTTCACCTTTTTTCATGACGTCACAATAGAAAAATTCAGAAGAAAACAAAACATTTAGACTTCATAATCAAATTTGGACTAATCATTTGCCGAGAACAGATTTTTCTCTAGTGAGGAAAAATATTTTTCGCACACCGCTCAGGAAATGTATAAATAGTACAAAAATTAGAGAAATCGTGTTCTCATTCTCTTTGAATAAGAAAATACATTTGCAGTCAATAAACACAACAATTAAAGTTTTCATTCAAAAAGATCAAAACAAAGATAAAGAAAACAGCAAGAACGATTAATATATATTTGTGAATTATTAATGTACCCTAGATTTGAATTTCATGTTTAAAATAAATGAAAATTTATTCCAAAAGAGTTGAGAAGAAAAAACAAAACACCTGTAGTAGAAATGACAGCAGACACTTAACAAAAACGATAAGAACGAAATCTTATTAGAAAATCAAACCAAAAGTCATTGGTTTGCTAGCTGTACACATGAAGGTAGATTTGAAATATTTCTAAACTTGTGATAAATTTTTGATTGTAATAATTTTTGCTACATTGATAAACTTGAAAGAGGAAATAGAAAAATGGTAGTGCTCAAATGATAACCCAAGTTTAACTTTTTAAGATTAATTGGATTTTTAGGGATACAAGGGCTCAGTACTTCTTTTCAATTTTTGCCTGAAAGCTATATACACATCAGTACATAGACATTTATGTATATATTGTGTCCACTGTAAAGAAGTAAATATACTCCTATCATGTTACTGTGGATTCATTTATTTTCGTTGGTATCAATTTTTGTGGATATTTGATTTCATGGTTTTGACAATTTCTGTATACAAAGCCTATTGCAAATATGTTATTCGTTGAACATTTGAATTTGTGGTTCATCTCTACCCACGAAACCCAAGAAAATTGGTATCCAACGATTAATTATGAATCCACAGTAGTTATATTTGTGATGATATCGACTAATATTGTAATTCATACGACATACATGTATATTTATTGACAAATTTTCCTTAGCCAGAATTAGAAGGAGAATGTTCCTGGTGCTGAGACAGAACCTGTCCCTGTACTTACTGTTTATCCCCACCCTGACTGTGATATTACCCCACTGACCTTACAGGCTACTAAAGAACCAAAAATCAACATCACGTTCAGTGATTACAGAGAAAATATGCAATTAATGAGTAAGTATAGATATTACAGTTTTCTTTTCTTTTATTAAGGTATTTAATTAGGGTTAATTAATTTGTTACAAGATGTTTAATTTCCATGGTACTTGTGTGTATGTTTTTAAATACCTTTGAGTTAGAGGGTGATAATAGGACAAGTAAAACTAATGATGTAAATAGCCCACTTTTAAGTCAACATAAAAAATTGGAAATGAAAATGGGGAATATGTCAAAGAGACAACAACCCGACCAAATAGCAGATATCAGCTAAAGGTCTTTAATGCAGTGGTGGTTGTCCACAGACAAGTTTTGAACAAAAAATACAATTCATTTACTAGTAAATTTTCATCAAATGCTCCATCGACCAGAATTTGACTGTTGTACTGTAATCCCAGCATTTTATCTAGTTAGAATTCTCAGCTTTTGTTCATAAATTTTCTTTATTTTCAGACTCTCCGGTAATTTCAAAGGATAAGAAAGGAGATTGTACTAGTACTAAGACTTCATCAACAATTTTTAGTGAAAATTCTCATTCGGTAGATTTTATGGACCCTAAAAATGGGATGTTCGAATCACCAAAATCTAGAGGAACTGTGAAAGACAGTAAAACAGGAATGACTCCTTCATCAACAATTTCTTGTAGTGTGTATAGTAATGATGCAGCATTTCTTAGTGAGGGGGAAAATGCAATGTTTCCAGACACACCTCTGTCTAGGAATAATTCAAAAAGTACTGAAAATTTAACAGAGACTGACTCCACAGATGGAACACCTCCAAGGAAGAAACATTTGTCTGGGGGTGCTGAATCAGAAGTTGTGAAAAGTAGTGACAATGAGGACAAGTCTGAAAAAGAGGACCAAGAGTCCCTTAACGTTAAGGAAGCCTTTGAAAAAGGTTGGACTTCTGCTAGTGCTGAAAATTTGACTATTGCCCAGTTGTTTCTTATGATTGGCAAAGACAATAAGATTCGATTAGAGTATGATTTTTGTAAAGAAAGTACAATTGAAGACATTGTTAAAACACAATTGACGAATACTCTAAGACGATTGGTGCATTTGGCTGTCATGGAGATAACTGATGTAAAGGTAAAGATAGATCTATAAAAAACATTCTTGTTGAGAATTAATACGTTTTTTTGGCAAGTACTTGTATTGGTTAATCATCATCATGTTTATTTCCCTTATTTACGTTTAAAAAGACAAATTTAAATTGGGATAATTTGCAAGTTCTATGAAATGCATATGTGACAATTGTTGTTAATATATGAATTTCTGAATATGAAATAATGAGGTGTGGTGTGTTTGGCAATGTTATGAAAAAGACAATTATTTCATTCAGCAGAAACTAAATGATGTCAATATTCATGATATTAGTAACAATATTTGCTGGATGACCTTCAACAATGAGCAGATTCATTTGACATGTACAGCAAGCTTTCAAAGGCCTATAAAAAACAAAATGTATAACAAATCAAATGAGAAAACCAATAGCCTGATTTATATAAAAAACAAATAAAAAGTTGCAAGAAATTCACTAAACATAATAAATGTGACAAAAAATATATTTAAAAAAAAAAAGTCTTAGGTTTGTAATCTTGGCTCAAAATATGGAAACAATAATTTTGATAGTTAAATGCAGAAATTATACCTAAAAAAATGTTAATCATTTGCTTATCTGTCCCGAACATGCACAAAAGGTGATGATGGAAGAAGTATCATTATTGTCTCCTACCATTCTTTGAATGAAAAACAACAATAGGTTATTGACTAAATCCACCTGTACCATGTTGTGTGTACACGTATGTAAATCAAAGGATATTTCAATATTGTGATCATTTTAATACTTTGTTTACAGTGTCAACAAATTTCTAATTCTTATTATAATATTTTTACAGGGCAGTTCATCGTCCTCATCTCCTTGCCATACGTGTGGTGCTGTTAGGGCAAAAGCAACAAAAGGTTGTGGTGTCAAAGGTCAGAGGGCAGTTAGTAAAAACCCATTGTCTTCTAGATCTGGCTCTGGTGATGGAATGGTTGATGCTGGGACGCAGACAACATTAAAACTTGCAGAGGTTTGTCATATTTGTAGTTCAAATTTGTCCATGATATTAAAACTGCTAAAATTATATCTAACTTGTGATTTATTGCCATCTTTGTGAACTACTTAAAATATTTTTTAGTTAGCCTGTAAACAGTATTTCTACTGGGACCTGCACATTCAAATATTTAATCCCTTTTGCCGAGGTTTAGAAAGCATGATAAGTGGGAGATGCTAGTATCACTTGTTATTTTAAAAGTGGGAAATCTTAGAATTAAATATTTTATATGAAGGAGGGTAGAATTTTCATAATTTGTGTATCAAATTAACCTTGAAGAAATTAAAATTTCAGAAATTTTTTAATTTACAGAAATAAATGTTGAATTTATATACTGGAACATTGAAAATATTTAAGTTTTTTTTTTTTTTTTTTCAGCCAATTAATTCTAGTCAAGGAAAAGAGGCTGTGTTTAAGGTACCAGTAGCAGGGACAGCGTTTCTACAGAGAAATACACTGCCACCTGGATCTGTCCCGGCCAGTCGATCACTTAATCAAGCCTTTAATGTAATTGTAAGTAATACACACTTTAAGAAACGGAATCTATTATCTGAATATATTTACTATACAGTATTACTTTAAAAGCTATTCTATGAAAAATTGTTTAGGAGGATCAGAAATCACATGATCATGATAGGAGGGTCAGACATCACATGATCATGATAGGAGGGTCAGACATCACATGATCATGATGATTATTTTTTGCTTTTGGAAATATGGATGGAGACAATTACAAGTCTGGTACAAAATAAAAATTACTGGTGGTTCAGCTTAAATTAGATGTGTCCAACCTCAGCAAACATTTTCCCTGAAATTGTTGGTTTATATTTATTTTTCCTGCCCTTTTATAGTGACACATTCTTTTGAAGGAGTATCTGGGATTTCAATGAGCACTTAATACAAGTTCTTTTTGTACTTTCCATGTATTTTTTTACCCTATAATATTTGGAGTTTCAAATGGCAAAACATGGACTTCTTAGATTCAAATATTTGTCTTAGTATCAAATATTTGTTAGACCTGCTTAAAGTATTTCTAGTTTTATAAGTATACAGATCTGTAGTTCTTTACTAAATATATATTTCTGATTGTAGGGACCTGGCTACAGAAGTGGAAGAAAGATTCGACAGATTAACAGAAAGCCAATGGTTGTACAGAGAACAATACTGCCTAAAGCACCAAATTATTTTCTTGTCCAACCTAACGGACAAAACTTAAAAACTGTGATAAATGTGCCAAACTCTATACCTATTTTATCCAATGTTAGTACTGCACCTCCTGGTAAGTCGAATATAATAAGGGCTATTCCAAAAAAAAAAGTAAGGGGGTTGGAAGGCAGTTTTTTGTCAGCACCCGCCACCCAGACAATTGTAATTGAGAATTATAGTGTGAAAAGTCGCTCTGATACCCGTCACCCATGTATTATTAATACAATGTGCCTTCCAACCCCCCCCCCCCCCCCCCTACATTTTTTTTCAGGAATAGCCCTAATGCATTCAAAGAATGGTTGGGATTGTTTTGTTATTGAGATATTGCAACAGATTTATTTTTTCAAGAATTTTTATTTTAATTTTGATTGCATTATTTGGAGCTGTCATGGGTTCATTGTTAAAAATTGTAAAAAATAATAATCAATAAAAGTTCTGAATTTGTTATGTTCTGATGTCACAGTACACTTTAAAGAAAAATAACTGAGATTGTCTAACCTTTCAATGATGAAGCTTCACATTGGTGAGATTGCAAGATTAAAGTACATGTACCTATAACACAAAAGTATTAAATTTTATTTATCGTTTGAAGCTTGAAGTCTGAGTGATTAACTGCTGTCAAAATTACCAAAAAATACCTTCAGGACTTGTCCTAAAGATTTCATCTATAAATATCTCCTAACTCATATTTTTTGGTGGACTAGAATTTTTCATGCATCGGTTCAGTCAAATGCGAAAATTATCCGGAAAACATTTAGAATGTTTATATAGATATTGACTTTTTACATGTTTGCAACCGGTATTTGTCAATTCTTAAAAAATATTTCTAAAACAGGTATAAGGAGATGTGGTATAAGTTTGGAATGAGATTATAAATCTTACTGTGATTCAAACTATACAACAATTAAAATATTATTGCTTGTTCTTTGTAGCATGTACGACAGTGAAAACTGTACAGTTGGATGTTCAGTCCCATTCCCAAACTCAACTTACTTTAAATCCTAGTCAGTTAGAAGTACAGTCCCAGCTTACTCCTAGTCAGATACATGTACAGAACCATGGGTCCAGTCAGTTAAATGTACAAAGTCTTGGACCAGGTCAGCTTAATGTACTTAATCCTGGACCAGGGCAGGTTAATATAAGAAATCCAGGACCAAATCAACTGAGTGTACAGAGTCCAGGACCATTACAGACTATTATGATGGGCCCTGGACACTTACCGGTGAAAATTAACCATGTTAATTCCACAGAGGTATGTTAAAAAACTTAATAAAAATAATGAGACAAAAACACTTCATGCTAACATCTGCAGATCACAATATCATGAATATTGTTACCCAGGCCATAAAAAAGAATAGGTTTGTTTGCCCAAACGCTACCAATCCAAATAAAAAGCTGCCTACTCAAAATCTTTTATTGTCCTGATTTGAAGAAGTTTATTTTTAATCAGATAGCCATTAAAACTTATAAACCATAGATACTACAATTTCTTTTTGTTGAAAAAAAAAGAAATGCCTACCTACCTACCCACTGTCTCAACCTAAGGGTAGGGTTTGGACAAACCAAAATATTTTAAATTGTGGCCCCACATGCACATGGGAGAGCAGCTTGCTTATATAGATAGTTACAATTGTTCTATCTGTTGCCGTGATGGGAATGCAATTTAGTTCTCAAATTCAACTGTATTAACACATCACAGATCTGAAATAAAAACAAAGGTAGCATGTGTATATATAAATGTACCTGATTTTTGGACATGAAATATATTTAACATTATGATGACTTATTTTCGGAGATGTTATTTTTTTTTGTAACTATTCAGTCTTCATGTGTAAAATGTTAAGTTTTAATTATATTTTATATTTGTCAGTATAAAAATATGGAGCCATGTTCAAAGTAATGCATTATTAATGATGTTTTATGTTATTTTTCTTTTTCAGATTACAGCAAATTCTTTAGAGATAACAGCTGGTACCACAGTAAACATTTATACATCAGCAGCTACCAGTCACAATGATGTTATAACCACATCGTCAACCGTGCAGGGTTCTTTATCACCGCCAAGTATTTCAAATCTGCTGGACATGTCGTTCTCAGGTTTTGGGACACCAGGTACTTGCATTTGTGTCTTTATTTAGACCATTAGCTTTAAGAAGCAACAAACTTTATGTCTTTAAATAGAATGAGCTGTTTTTTAAAGCAATTGCTTTCATGCCGTCGCGTATGGCCATCTTTGTGACCCAGATCAGAGACTCCGCCCAGATCAAGCCATAGTATTTTGTTAAACAGGCTCCTGGTCTGTCATTCTTAAACACCTATGTATGTTTTCTAATGCAATACATAGCTTGAAACTTTTGAAAAACGTTAGTGGATTTAAGAAAGTTCAGCATACGTTATTGTAGATGTATTTTTGTATTTAGTGGGACAACCGTTTGACTATCAAAAAAACATAGACGTCCGAGTGAAAAAAATGCATTTTTATACCTGCGATTCCGTTTTCCGTTCGTACGATGTTTCAACAAAATATGGAATCATTTCAGTTGTTGATTTAGTATTGAAAATTTGACTGAATTATCTTTTATAATATACGGTTTTATATGTTTAATTGGTGTTTTTTAAGAAAGAGGTCAGGTGCTCTTGTTCATTCATAAAATTGTCGTTCATTCATAAATTTATCGTAAAATCAAAATCACTACACAGGTTATCAGGTTATACGTAGTGTCAAATGATTACCTGTAATCTAAAAATAGACAAAGTTAACTGACCTATTTTGTTGATTTGTTTGCGCAAATAATTTGGAGGAACGAAACCCTTGTTGAAACACATAACAATAAGTTTGTTTTCCTTTTTTGTCATAACTCCGTAAGATTTATCGATCACCTTACTAATGAAATGGACCCGTCCAAACGTGATAGATGCCAAGTCCAGATGAAGAGATATTTACAATTTGGAATTTTCTAGTTTCATAGATTAAAAAAGTACATCCTTTTTGGATATCATATTCAAAACTGGGTATGCATGACAAATGATGAAACCATTATCCTCGTCTTTCCAATGGACGAGTCTACTACGTTTGTTGACCCTCGACGGTCCACCGTGTTTGCAATTTTATTTCACATGTTTTCGAAATATTGAAGATCATTTTCACAATGTTTCCTGAAAATTGGATAAATATCAAAGCAACTTAGAGCTGTTTGTTCTTGTTCGTATAATGACGATTTAATGTCTTGTTTGTCTCTTTTCGGGATTGCATGATAATTATAGTTATCTCGTACCGCATGAGGATGACACATATCAACTGAGCAATAATGTTTGGGACTTAGTTTTTAAGAAATGACTCGGATCAACAAAGTAACATTATGAAAATATTTTTAGTCAGCTGAAATATATATTTATTTTTTACATGTTTATGTCTTGTAAAATATTTTGTTTCTTTCCCGTTTTTCAACATTTGCGTCTGGAAAGTTGAAATGTTTTAACTGAAGTGTTAAATTTAAATTAATTATGAAAATTAAATCAATAAAGGAAATTATTGCCCAGTTACAAACACTACTAGGGGATAATTCATAATAATTTCTCTTGGAGTTTATATGTTTCAGCACATGTATATTTGACCCCAACTTTAGCCTGGTAAACGTGTTGTCTCCTTGTGAAATATAAAACATATTAAAACTGACTTTCTGCTAAAGTCTTTAATTGATATAAAGTTAAAACCTTCTTAATTCTCACTAGACAACACTCCTGTCATGTTTAATTCTTAAATATATGTGGATGAAAAAAAAAGTCCCCAAAACATAAACATGGCAGCAATTGCTTTTACAGCCTTTCAGGCTTTGATTGTGAAATGATGCACTATGACTTTTCTTATTGCAATTGATGAATTTCGTTTAATGTTTTTAACAATAGTTTAATTTCCCTTTGCTTTTAAGAATGTAAGAACAAAACTAGTACAGAAAGGGTAGGAAAATTTGAAGCTCAATTGTAACATCAAATTGATTTCTTTTGGTGTATAATATCTAACATAAAGAGTTTTAAAACAACACTCTAGTGTTACTGACAATTATCCCTACGTAAGCTAATCTCTTGTGGAAAGTGGTATATTGAATGTAAAAGGCAATGCAAACACACCAAAAAAAAAAATCCAGGATTAAGAACTCCAGTTCAAATGGTCAAGGTTATCACAAAAAACACACACATAATCTAAGCAAGATGGATCCTAAAACATGCAGATAAAATCAGATTTAATGACCACTTGTTATTGAATAAGAATGTTTTAGTTGGTACATTTTAAACAATATTTCCTTTATTATTGCAGGAAGTGATGGTGAAAAATTATTTGAGATGGCTTTAGAAAATGGATCTTCATTTGAACGTATGTAGTTTATATAATCATGATATTATGGTTATTATTTATAATGTAACATTTGTGGTCATGAAAACCTTACAAACCTAGTCTTTATTAACATTTCCATTTAAACAAATCATTTTATTGTATAGATATTTGGATATTAAAATATAGTGAAATCACAAATGTAATGTCTTAAATTTATGGGTTTTATTTTTGAAATTGATCATTCTATTAGAAAATTTTGATACTAGAATGTTTTATGTCATTCATATACATATAGATAAAACAGCTTTCTATTAAACACAAATAGTCAAAAGACATCTAGACACATTTATGCCTTATATTTAAAAATCTGCAGAAGATGCCTGTAATTCTTATAAATCTTATTTGAAGCACATGTTGACCTAATCTTTTTTTCCACACCAAATGAATATAGACAATAGATTTAGTGGTCATTTCTTCAACTGTGAAACTGTCATGTTTCCGATTTTGTGTTGGGTAGTAAAATTTTGCATTATTTAAATGAATATTTTGTATTTCCTCAATAGTTTTCAAAAAATGTTGTCAAGGTTATACTGACTACTTGATATAACAGTACTGTAAATTCAGAAATTAATGCGAGGTTTTTATTATTGCAAAAAATGAGACTGAGTTGTAAATGCAATAATTTAAACTCACATTTTGAAATATTTTATATGAATTTAACAGGATTTTTCTCAAAATCGTAAAAATTAAAATCGCATTTAAGTCTAAAATGCAAAAAAATCGCAATAATAAATGCAAGCAATAATTACTGAATTTACAGTATAATAATGACTCCAAGGAATCTTGAACAATCTGACAATGTTCAATGACTCATATTTCAAGGTTGACTGGCTTTGGTTAATTTTAAGCTTCCTAATTCATATAAAGTATAATGTCCTAGTTCCTTGGTATTTGACCTATAATCATATTTCTATTATTTCAGCTATGTTAGACGAAAGTGCAAATAAAGAGACAGCATCAGATAGGACATCTAATAAAACTGAACCTGTTAAGGCTCTTTTTAGAAGTCCTGTGTGTACTTCATCGTGGATGAATGGAGAGGTAAATAAAAATATAGAGTGTGCACTGTTAAATGAAATTAATTGTCAGGTTGTGATCTCAACCATTCAGATATTTTTGTTGTAATTAAAGTCCAAAAATTATCTTATGCATGTTGAATGTAAGAATTTAAGGGGATACAGCAAAATCCTTCCTCGAGGGTAATCAACAATTTCTAAAGTTTATTATTTCTAGAGTAACCACTTAATGGGGAATGAGTAGACTGAATAGCGGGAGACAATGAAAGGGGACAACCAAATAAAACAAAACGACAAAAAAATATTTAGTCTTATATTTTTAAAGTCTTGTTCTATTTTACTCTTAAACTATACTCATGACCAGAATGATTAAAAAACCCAGATCATTAAAGCTATGAATTTATAGTTGTATTGGTATTAGTTATTCTGCATATTTCTTGCCACTATTACATTTGAGTAGATATCATTTATTATAACTAGATTCTTGATTTGCTTGGCATCTACATATTTAGATTCTTTGTTTCTTGTATCCATCTTCCTTGTTACTACATTTTACGATAAGAATACCTTTTTGATTATATTGGGATTTTTTTCAGGTTGGTGATATTTCTTTTATGTCTTTACTGAATGAGACAGCCAAACCAGACCCTATAGTATCTACAGCAACCTTACAACCACAGACATTTTTCTTTGAGAATTCACGAGATTCATCAATCATGGGGAAGTTTGATGTAAGTATACTACTTATATATAATTTATATTCTACTGATATAGGTCCTTTAGATCAGTACAAAGCAATTGCACACCTTTGGGTCACTTTTACCCACATTTCATGCTCTTGAAAGATTGTTCATCTCATATACTTCTGATAAGGATATATATGTTATACACTATTGTTGCATATCATTGATATTTCAACACTTCTTTTGTCAGATATTGTATTTGTCAGATCACTTGATTGATTTCGTATATAATTTACAAGTCTGCCTCATTACATATTTTGTGCTCAACTACAGGCCCACTAACTTAAGTTTGAAAAAATGCTAATGGGCAGTGGAAATCAGCTCTACAGGGCAATAGAATTTGAATAATATTTTAGTAAGATTCAGACTGGCCTTAGTTACAAAATGTTTATGCTGTTAGCTACTAGTCTGATGTCTGCACTGCTTTGATGCTCCAGACTAGTATGTTTTTGAATAACTTTTGTTTAGATACATAAGAAAAATGATGGAATATTGGTCAAGTCTAGTTGTTGGAAAATATTTGACACCAACTGATTTAGGGGTTTCAGCTGAATTTTCAAGGCTTTTAATATTAGTCTGTACAGATCAGTTAAGCCAATTATTTATACAGTAATGTGGGTGATATACTTGCTTAAGTCATTAGAAAAATGGGAAGGTGTATAGTGTCTAGTGATATGTTGTACTTTTCTTGGTTTACTCTGTAAAGTTTGGATCTTCTTGCTGGGTGTTAAGGCGTCTTCGACTGAGGAAAGTTAATAATATAATATTTTTTGTTGTTGTGTATTAAGTGATTATAATCTGATCACACAATCATTAGAAGATAATTATAAGGGTAAAGTGTGTAATAAAATTACAGACATTCATAATTAATTGGTAAATGTCAAAATGGGTTTGCCTGTTCACTTTAATTTTAATTAAAGACTTGAGAAAGTTAAATTAATTCTTCCAAATAAGAATTTTCAGTGATATTAAACTTGTAATTTCAAATTTTCTTTTCAGGTGGATACATTGATGAATGAAAGTAGTTTAGATTTTGTTGCCAAGTTTGCTGACCTGCAAGCTTTAACACAAGAAGATCCTATGGCTGACCTTACCAACTCTAAGAAGACCATCTCAAATGGATGACTTTGTTTTATGCTGTTTTATACATTTTTATCTTCTTTCTATCCTCTTGATACGAGACATGTTTTATACCCAGCCTCTGAAAGTGCTTCATTATTTATTTATTTTCTGTCTGAAGTATTTTTAGTTTTAATGCATGATGCTAATGAATACAGTTGACCTGAGAGTTGACCAAACAATGGACCCATATTGTAGTTTAAGATGGTGAAACTAAAACTAGGAACTCACCTTTTAACCATATGTTACGGTTGATGTGATTATCTGAAAGGTTTTACATATGAGATTTTTTCCATTTTGAAATATGTTGCTAACTTAAATATTCTGATCAAAATTACTGAAAAGTGTGTGACTGTGTGAGGTGATTGAAAAGAGTTCTAAAATACAGTCAGTGGCCAAAAATATAATAAATGTTGATTTTAATTTTTACATGCAGTAGAACTTGTAAAAGTAGATATATATTTGACTCATAAATGTAGGGTTGAATATATGTCTTATAAATTTTTAAGTACATTTCTGTCTTCATCAAAGTTATATTTTAAATACAGTCCCTGATTTCCCATAGTGCTTATAATATAAGGATGTTTATTAGTTCAGAGCAAATATGAGTGGCATTCTATATTGCAAGTTGCTCAAAGGAAAACAATTACAACAGGTGTTCAGGCTTTCTACTCCACAAGGACCTTGAATTATTACAAAATTTTAGTATTTTGTTTTAATTAATGATTTAATTTAAGATAGTTTATGGTTGTGTTTAAATCTTTATTGTGAAAGCTTTTTGCTGACTTGTAATTAATTGATTTAAGAAACATGCAAAGTGTTTTGCTGGTAAAAGAGAAAGTCTTGTGAGGAAAAAAGAATGTGTTCATTTGATAGATTGCATAATCTGTGTTGATTGTATTAACATATAATACCAGTGAAAATTGTGTTTTCAACTTCAGCGTGAATGTTACAATTTTTATTTAAATTGAATTACTAAACTTCATAAGTAACTAGAGGTCTTGTTTTTGTTGGATAAGATTTGGCAGGTGAGACAGGGAATTACTCATCAAATATCAATTTCTTTGCATTGCATATGATTGTATGGTATTTTTCATGACATTTTTGAATTTCTTTCCATGCTAGATTCATAAAACTATATTTGCAAATTCATGAAGTGTAAACTTCAATTTACTGGTTTCCTTTGAATTTCACCTTTAATAGATTCAGGGTCCATTCACATTTTAAATATAAGGCAGCAGACTTGAAGTCAATGTGTCAATTCATTTCTTTGTCTTTTTTCTAACTTGACTTTTGATCCATACATTATTTATATCATTTTGCTTTAATTTGTTAAGAAAATTTGTGAACAAAAGAACTGTTAAACATTAAACTTTCATTCCAGATCAAAACATTTTTATTATCTTGTTCACTTTCATGTATTTTCTAAAAAACATATTCATAGAGCTGTGAATACACCAAACTTTGTGTAAGCAAATAATCACACAGTTTAAATCACCATTCTAGAAACTTCAAAGAATGATTGTTGTTCACCTTTTATTATCAAATAGTTTAAGGACATTTTAAACATTTCAAGACTTTTTTCTATGTAATTTATGTTCATTATAGACTGCATAAAAAACTCTGATTTTTAAGGCATTAAGCATGCTTTTAAAACTACAGTTTTTTTTGTAATTTTATAAATTAGTTTCACATTTCATTTTAACTTTCTGTAAAACATTCATTAAAATGGTAAAAAAAAGTCAGCTATATTTAACAGTTGTACTAGAGCAATGTGAACATGTATTTAATCACATTGGAAATAACATGTCAATATATATTAAATAATCACATGTTTTGATTATATAATATGTTTTTTGTGAGATGAAATGATAAAAATATAATGGTAATAAGGGTCTTGGTAAAGTAGTTTATTTGAGATTATTTCATTTTAACAAGTTGTAAACGTTTCTCTCTTCATTCATTTGTTATATATAAGCTCCTATTACTGCACTGAAGCATCTTTTATAAAAGTGGTCATGTCTCATATCTCCACATACAATAATTTATACAAAACATAGGTTAAAAATTTACAGCTAACAGTATGAATTTAGAATATAATGCATGGTTAATGATAGTTTACGAGCAAATCATACATCAAATTGTTCATTGTCATATGAAGGATGTTTATTTATCATTTGTTTTCATACACTATTGAGATATGTGTATATATCGATACCACCATTGCTATAAACATACATGTAGTTTGACTATCATTTTCATCATTTTAAAGCCATAATTGTAACTAAATATAGATATGTACTGCTCACCATCAAAGAGTATTTACATATTTTTTTTTCACATGCAAAAAGTATGATATACTGTTGAAGATTCTTCTTTTTTTTTTACAAGTTTTGAACCCTACAATACAAGTTTATTACCTTAATTGAAAAATACTTGTATTGGACCTCTGCTATTGCATATTTTTTTCACTAAAAACAGCTTTTGTCTTGAATTCTTGAAGAAATAACTGAATTATTCAATTATACAGGGTCACATAAAATCATACATACATGTAAGAGATTGAAACAAATTGAGTTGTAATTAATTTTCCAGCACTAAAAATGTTTCACTTATCAGGGAAAGGAAGATGTATAATCGATTGAATTATTTGATGGTAGGCAGTATAATTTACAATACACATTATTAATTATCAACATATAGTATTTATCATTGTTCACCTACAGGGATAAGATCCCTGAAGTTAAAGGCAGCTTTCACATAGGTTTGTTGTAAAATATATTCATGATCATCATTTTCAAAAATGGCTGATTTAAAATCAAATGTAAAGGCATCAGTATTAACTTAGTTTTGTATGTTGTATAAATGTAATTTTTTGCATCAATATAGCAGAAGTGTTACATTTGTAAATTGATTTGTTTTTTAAGTGGTCAGTTCTACTTAAATTGTTTTACTATAGCTTTTAAAAGTATGGTAGCCATTGGAAACAGAATTAATGTTTGGTTCTAAATATTTAGGAAATATTTGCCAATGAGTATTAAGTGGCAGCATACACATTTATAAAGAAATTATATTAAAGTTTAAAGTAAGCTTCTTAAAAACCTCGGTAGCACTGACCACATACGAAATAATTAAAGAGACAAAAAAGATCTGCTGTATTAGGGATATTCCATTCTTATCATAGAAAGGGAAGGCAAGAAATTACATCCAAACGAATTTCACTTACTACCTTACACATGAATGATTTTAATGGATTAACCCAATACTGATCAGACATCACTATATGTATATTTTGCAATATTATTTTGACATACAGTAGAGGAATATTTCACTTGGGTAATATGTAAGGATTCTGGAGATTCTTTAATAACTTAAATCTTGAAGGTGGAAAATGCAAGTTTAAGCCTAGGTGTGGCATTGTTTAATCTGCTTTGACCCATTGAAATAAACATGCAGAAATTTGATAACTTTAGTACTTTGCAAGAATTTTTAAAACAAAGACACATTTTAATAAAACAGCAATGACAAACTTATAAAAATAACCTATTGAGTCAAATAATATATGGTAATAACATATATTGGGATAGTGGATATTTTTGCAGGAAATTAAAATGTTGGTAGCTGATGTTACTTTTAAGGACATTTTTTTCAATATGAGTATGAAATAATACAAAATTTCATTTGTGTAAGCAGTATGGTGATGTGAAAAATTTCTGTTTTTGTTTGTTTATCAAGTGCTATGCAAAGTCTTAGGTTACCCAAAACATTCTGACTCTTTACTGAATGAAAGTACCAAGGCATATAAATTGATATGAATTTAACTTGAAGTAAAAAAAAATCATCTGAAATATCTGAATTTGCACTCATATATATATGGTGTTTTGTCATTGTAATGTAGGTGTTAATATATTACGACAAGATAAGAATCTTGGTTTGGAAAAAAACTAAATTTTGGTTTGAAGTTCCACAGTGATGTCAAGTTTTGTATAAAGAGTTTTAAACAGTAAGATTGATAGCATAACTATTTCTATTACTTTGTTAACTGTTAAGCTATTAGATTTTTAACATACTCATTTTGCAAAACAATGTATTATTGGAACAGTTATAAACTTTGCGGAATACATCATGTACCAGCTATATGTAAAATATGGTTAGTGCCTGCCTCTTATCAAAAGATGTTTACTTATAAGTTAGATTTTTGTTGATCTGTATGAAAAAAATTTTATGCTGTATTTTAAACAAAAAAGTACTGTAATTTCACAAGACTTTTAATCAAGGGTATTTTTGAAGATCTGTTTTGTTTTCATAAGAAGCAAGAAGAAAATGTTAATCTTTATTTAAAAATCAATAATAAAAGGTTTGTTTGAAGACAGACAGTGTTTTACTGAGTGATCTGTTTTATTTTGTTGTCCCAATGTCCTAGTTGATTTGGTAATAGTATTTGCCTATTTTTGCATCTTTCGAACTGCCAAAAACACATCAATGCTCCAAGACAATGTGACAGTGGGCACATTTTCATGGTTCTTTGAAAACCTTAGTTTTCTTGGTTAAGTCTGTTGCTTAGAAATTATAAGCAATAGATCATCTATATTTAGTAAAGCTTTATATTTAGGGCTTGCAACATACAACATATTATCAATGATAAGTAAAGAAGGCGAGATATTTCACTGTGTGCCCTCTTGTTAGCCTATATGTAAAAAATTGAAGCAGTTCAGGGAAATCTCAGCTGATCAGCAGGTCATGGCTTATCTCTAGCATAATTCTCTGAATTGACATATATAAAAGAAGATGTGATATGATTGCCAATGAGACAACTGTCCACAAGAGACCAAAATGACACAGACATTAACAACTATAGGTCACTGTAAGGCCTTCAACAATGAGCAAGGCCCATACTGCATAGTCAGCTATAAAAGGCCCCAATATGACAATGTAAAACAATTCAAACGAGAAAAATAACAGAAGTAATTTAGCAATTTTACCTGACCATATCGGGAAATAGGTATTTAGTCGGATCTTAACACTAATGTGTGATTTGTTTAAACCGGTTTTCGATAAAAATGTACGGAGAAATGTCAAAATGTTTAGGACTTAATTAAATCCGTATTTCGGTAAGATTGTGCAAGCATACGATTTTTATTGCGTCTTACACTTTGAGAAGCGAATAATCTGTAACTACTTTATTCAAATATTCTGTAAAAACGTTAATTTTGAGCTATGAAAGTCAAGTGGCTAGAGAATTTTTCCTGAGGAAGTTTTAAAAAAGTGCAAAAAAATATTTTTACAGTGGGTTAGCTTTCATTAGTCTTCACTATCTATAGATTAACAACTTTTGGTTATATTTATAATTCAGAATCATCATTGAAGGTGGAGCGCGATTGCGCAGTTAATTAATTATATGGATGTGCCATTTGTATGATGAGTGACATTCTGTGGTATTATGTGCCAATTCGAAAAAGTAATACCAGAATTGTCTCCCCTTAACAGGTTCATTTTTTTATAATTATGTTTAGGTTTCTGATATAATTTTGAATAATTACAAAATGAATCAATGCAATATATTTCAGTTTTTGTTATTGATGTATCAAAACAATTGATGTACGAATATAATTTCATAAATTTGAAACGTTTAAAATTTTTACATACCAATATAAAGAACTTTTTATCATTTTTGAAATAGACTATGAATATAAATTGCATGAAATTACTTCCCCTCATGATAGATTGATTGGGAAATGAGCCAGAGTTATCTATTTGTGATCACAGAGAGGGACTAGCAAGCAAATTTTGATGGCAGCTAATTCATTGTTAAAACAATTTTCCACTATAAACGAATGTTATTTTATACAAATATAAGGACTTAGTTAGCTAAATCTACCAATTTTATTTGAAATTATGAATTTTTATTGCAATAGATTAATATGCTAAGTAATTGCCATTGAACAATGTTCTTATCCCTTTTTTCATGAGAAACTGAAAATAGTAAAGATGTTACGCACAATATGGCAATATGATATAAAAATAAGGCAATATGGATTAATTGCCAACTAACTTCTTTTGGGAGTCATTTTTCCGAATGACAATGTTCTGATGTTATTATTTTTTAGCTCACCTGGCCCAAAGGGCCAAATGTGCTTTTCTCATCACTTCGCATCCATTATCCGTCGTTGTTAACTTTTACAAAAATCATCTCTGAAACTACTGGGCCAAATTTAACCAAACTTAGCGAAAATCTTCATTGGGGTATCAAGTCTAAAAAATGTGTCCGGTGACCCGACCAACCAACCAAGATGGCGCCATGGCTAAAAATAGAACATGGGATCAGATGTAGATTTATAACTTATATCTCTGAAACCAAAGCATTTGGAGCAAATCTGACATGGGATTAATTTGTTTCTGAAGTCTATCTGCCCTGAAATTTTCAGATGAATAGGACAAATGGTTGTTGGGTTGCTGCCAAGGAAATTTTGCGTTTATATGCGACCGCAAAAATTGAAAATTTTTTGGTCATATATTGGTAATAGGCTTGCAACGTTGTATGCGTCGTTGTCGTGGTCCGAATACTTTTAGTTTTCGCACTCTTACTTTAGTTTAAGTCAAAAGAAAACTACGAAATTTTGAGACAAGGTTCATGACTTCAAAAGGAAGGTTGGGATTGATTTTAGGAGATTGGGTTCCAACATTTTAGGAATTAGGGGCCAAAAAAGGGCCCAAATAATCATTATTCTTGGTTTTTGCACAATTACTTTAGTTTAAGTAAATAGAAATCAATGAAATTTAAACACAATGTTTATGACCACAAAAGGAAGGTTGGTATTGATTTTGGGTGTTTAGGTCCCAACAGTTTAGGAATTAGGGACCAAAGGTTCACATTAAACTTTGTTTGATTTCATCAAAAATTTAATAATTGGGGTTCTTTGATATGCCGAATCTAGCTGTGTATGTAGATTCTTAATTTTTGGTCCCGTTTTCAAATTGGTCTACATTAAGGTCCAAAGGGTTCAAAATTAAACTTATTTTGATTTTAACAAAACATGAATTCTTGGGCTTCTTTGATATGCTGAATCTAGACATGAACTTAGATTTTTGATTATGGGCCCAGTTTTCAAGTTGGTCCAAATCAGGATACAAAATTATTATATTAAGTATATTGAAATAGCATGAAATTTTCAATTGCACAGTATTCAGCAATAGCAAGAAATTTTCAATTGCACAATATTGTGCAATAGCAAGAAATTTTCAATTGCATAGTATTGCACAAAAGCAAGAAATCTTCAATTGCACAGTATTGTGCAATAGCAAGTATTTTTAATTGCACAGTATTGCACAATAGTAAGAAATATCTAATTGCACAATATTGTGCAATAGCAAGAAGTTTTCAATTGGAGTTATCTTTCTTTGTCCAGAATAGTAGTTGAATCAACTAAATTATTGTTTTATACAACATACAATGTATTTTCACTTTAACTACCAACTTATAAATTAAAACAATCTTTACCATTCAGTGATAATAGGCACTTTTTTACATTTTAATATTTTATGATGTATTTAAATGAGTAGTTATTGTTGCAAACTCCATTAGAAATTTGAATTGAGATCAGTTTTGGAAGAAAGGAAAGGGGGATGTGAAAAAAATGGATGAGGGGGGTAATTTTTCGTACTTCAGATTTCATAAATAAAAAGAAAATTTCTTCAATTTTTTTTTTGAGAGGATTAATATTCAACAGCATAATGAATTGCTGAAAGGCAAAAAAATAATTTTAAGTTCATTAGACCACATTCATTCTGTGTCAGAAACCTATGATGAGTCAATTATTTAATCACAATCCAAATTTAGAGCTGAATCCAACTTGAATGTTGTGTCCATACTTGCCCCAACCGTTCAGGGTTCAACCTGTGCGGTCGTATAAAGCTACTCCCTGCGGATCATTTGGTTGGTTATTATCTTGAATATTATTATAGATAGAGATAAACTGTAAACAGCAATAATGCTCAGCAAAGTAAGATCTACCAATATGTCAACATGACCAAAATGGTAAGTTGACCCTTTAAGGAGTTATTGCCTTTTATATTAATTTTTACCAATTTTTCGTAAATTTTTGTAAATTTTTATAAAAACCTACTCTGAAACTACTTGGCCAAATTTAATCAAACTTAGCCACATCATTACAAGGGTATCTTTTTTAAAACATGTATGAGGTGACACAGCCATAAAACCAAGGTGACTGCCATGCCTAAACATAGAACATAGGGGGAAATGAAAACTGTAAAAAGCAATTATGTTCAGCAAAATAAGATCTACAAATAAGTTAACACGACCAAATGGTCAGTTGATCCCTTAAGGGGTAATTGCCCTTTATAGTAAATTTTTAACAATTTTTAACAATTTTGTAAATGGGCCAAGTTCATTATAGATAGAGATAATTGTAAGTAGCAAGAATGTTCAGTTAAGTAAGATCTTCAAACACATACCCATCATCAAAACACATTTTTGTCATGAATCCATACGTGTCCATTGTTTAATATGCACATAAACCAAGGTGAGAGCCTCTAGTTTGGTAAAACAAAGATGGATAGAGATGAATGATATTTAACAAAATTGTTTTTCAAAATAATATCTACATTTTAATCAATGTTCGAACTTAGTTCAATTTACTATTAAAGGAGTCATTTGACATTTCCCCCATTTTTGCAGAAATCATAATAGACCTAGAAACACAAAATTTATAAATACAATACGACCTAATTATCCCATTTAAACGTTTCCAAGAAGATAACACTTCCTTTATTTTTTAAAAAGAGGCACTTTTAAATCTAGATATTCAAATTCACAGCTGCCTACAAATTAATCCTGTAACTCAGATTTTTGCTTTGGAAGCATGTTTCCATTTGGAGTCATGATCAGGTTCGTGTTGTTTATTCTTTAGTTTTCTATGTTGTGTCATGTGTACTATTGTTTTTCTGTTTGTCTTTTTCATTTTTAGCCATGTCGTTGTCAGTTTGTTTTAGATTTACGAGTTTGACTGTCCCTTTGGTATCTTTCGTCCCTCTTTTTCTGACAGAAACCTTTTCACCCACTGTATACGCAGGAATAACAACTTTAATTCAAAATTTGGATATGAATTCTTCTCACTAAATGGTTTAAGTGTGGTGACTATGATGGACGCAATTATCCAATCGAATTTGAAGGAAAGTAATCGTCAGATACAGTTTAAGTCTGTCTGATATCTTGAGCGACATTGAGAGAAATTTGCGATCAAAACTCTTAAGACCAAATAAATGATTTAAGCTCTCTAACATAATTTTCTATTTCTATGTTTCAATATTCTTGGAGTGCATGTATTTGGTATACATATAATTCTGTTGATACACTATCTATCTTATCAAGAGTTTCTTGATAGGTAGTAGCTGCTTACAAGATAGCTAATGAACCAAGAGTTCCAAGTAGTGAAGTTAACTTATAATCATCATTTCGAAAATTTTTAGGATCGTTACCACGATTTGTTTCACCGTTTTGAAATATCTGTTTCACTGATGACAACTCTTCATTGTCTTTTTGTCTTATTTAACCTGTTTTAGCCATGCTGCTTTCACTATTTTTTCAACTAGTTTGAATAACCCCTTTTATCTTTCGCCTCTTTTCCACGTCGTAAGTTAACTTCAAAACCATGTGTTAATGAAAGGCAAATGATGTGCATTCCGTGAACAATAAACTTTTTTGGGTTAAAAACGTCACTCTGTGCAACTTGTGATGCAAACTTGGAAAGCCTAGACTGTTTAACTTTTTACATCATAAAACATGTAAATCGTATAAACAAAGAAAAAGAAAACGGTTATTGGAGTCTACGACAAAAGCCATGAAAAAACCAACGAAAGACGAGCAACTGCATGGACATTCGTTACTATTCAAGAAGAATTCTGCACTAAAAGTTTATCGTTCCTCTTTTACTTGCAGTTTGTTTCGAACTGGACCTTAAACGCACGAAGAAAAATGTTATACTAGGTCTGGAAAAGGGTAAATTTCCCCGATAAAAGTTTATTTTTACAACCATAAACAATGCTCAAAAAGATGTTTATCTGAAGTTGTAAAATATGATCGATGCTTTCATATACAATTATATATTTCTTTGGTTAAGACTGCTGCTCCTATGTAAAGGACAAACTGCTTTACGTGCGTAAAAGCTAGCTAAAGTTTGATACAATTGATGTAAAGTTATATTAAACACGTTCAACAAAATGCTTTAAACAGCAATTTTCCATATCTACTGGGTACTTAATCATTGAAAAATAACATAATTCTGAAAACAAAGTAAAAAAGTGCACACTAATGAGTCACACGCAAACGAAATGCCCGTCTGACGTGTTAAGTACCTGATACTTTTGACAACTATTTACCATGACTATTTTATTCAAAATGATTTTTTATGCCATTTAAACTTAATATGTCGCAGAACAGAAAGCTTTACATAGGGATAGTGATCCGGCGGCGGTGGCGGCGTCGTTAGCTTACTTCTTAAAAGCTTAATATTTTAGAAGGCAGAAGACCTAGATGCTTCTTACTTTGCATATAGATGCCTTATGGTACGAAGTTTCCGTCAGTCATATGTCCAATGTCCTTGGCCTCATTTTCATGGTTCAATGACTACTTGAAAAAAAAAGGTTAAGATTTTTTTGTAATGTTCATTTCTCTCTTATTATAAGTCATAGGATAACTAAATTTGGTATGTGCGTACCTTGCAAGGTCCTCATGTCCTGAAGACAGTTTTTCACTTGACTTTGACCTCATTTCATGGATAAGTAAACAAGGTTAAGTTTTGGCGGTCAAGTCCATATCACAGATACTATAATCAATAGGTCTAGTATATTTAATAGAAGGACTGTTAGGTGTACATGTCCAACTGGCAGGTGTCATCTGACCTACGCCTCATTTTCATTGTTCAGTGGTTATAGTTAAGTTTTTGGGTTTGGTCTGATTTTGTAATACTGTATGCAATAGGTCTACTATATTTGGCGTATGGAATGATTGTTAGGTGTATATTTTTAGCTGACAGAAATCATCAGAGCTTGACCTCATTTTTATGGTTGAGTGGTCAAGGATAAGTTTTTGAGTTTTGATTTTTTTTCTAATACTATATGTAATATGTCAACTATATTTGGTGCATAGACATATTTTATGATCTTTGTGTCAGTCGCTCAGGTTATTTTTGACCTTGACCTCATTTTCACGGTTCATTGCTCAGTGTTATTTTTTTTTTTTTATAATAAATATAAGAATATGTGAGCTTTATTTATTGTATGGAACAATTGTTAGCTGTACCTGTCTGTTTGACATGGTTCATCTGACCTTGACCTCATTTTCTTGGTTCATTGGTCAATGTTTAGTTTTCTTGGTTAATGTTAAGTTATAAATCTTTACATTTAGGACTATCAACATAATACCAATGATTATTTGTTCTCTAATAAAAAAAAAAGAGTGGTACCGCTTCATATAATGTTCCGACAACTGCATATAACGTTATGACCACTACGCATAATGTTTTAACCACTGCATATAACGTTATGACCACTACGTAGAATGTTTTAACCACTGCATTTAATGTTGTGACCACTAGATATAGTGTTATGACGACTGCATTTAATGTTGTGACCACTAGATATAGTGTTATGACGACTGCATTTAATGTTGTGACCACTAGATATAGTGTTATGACGACTGCATTTAATGTAGTGACCACTGCGTATGGTGTTTTAACCATTGTGTAAAGATTGTTGCCAATCTTTGATTTAAAAACAATATCTTTGAATTATGGATATTAAATAATGACTAAACAACTTTTAAAAGTATAAGAGGTTATTATTATCAATAATAATAAATACAGGTAAATGAAATACAATAGATTAAAACGTTTGAATGAGTTTTTCGTGTATGCAAATTACCTCTTGGAATCTTTGAACATCTGTTTAAATTCGTTTCGTTATCAGAAAAGTCCGGTTTTTATAGTCCTTAGCACGCCTTATCCTTGCGTGTAAGAAAATAATTCGCTACCGGTCAAGGTTTATCATGTAAACAACTGTCAGTGCGTAAATAAATATGAATTATAAAGAAAGCAAACACGATGTCATATAAGTCTCGACACCGATTCAACAATATAATGCATGTAAATACAAGTAACTAAAGAAATGTAGGATTCATAACAAGCTAGAAAACAAAGATGTTATCCGAACGCCACATGTTGGCGGAATTTCGTAACGTTAAATCGGCAACTGTCAAATTTGCCGGGAACGACGTTAAGTTTACTAAAAGGTACTGCCGCGGTATTTAACGTTCACAACACATTGTATAAAATGCTGTCATGACTGCATATAATGATTTGAACATTGCATATAATCATGATTACTAACATAGGGCAGTCACTAAGTTCAAAATTATATCAAATTGATCTGTATCAATATTTTCATCAACTGTTTTAAATACTATAAGCAATAGGTCTAGTATATTCGGTGTATGTAAGGAATGTTAGGTGTACATGTCCAACTGGCAGGTCTCATCTGACCTTGACCTCATTTTTATGGTTCAGTGGTTATAGTTAAGTTTTTGTGTTTTGATTTTTTTTTTTATACTATATGCAATAGGTCCCCTATATTTGATGTATGGAATGATTGTAAGGTGTACATGTCTAACTGACAGATGTCATCTGACCTTGACCTCAGTTTCATGGTTCAGTGGTCAGAGTTAAGTTTTTGATTTTTTTTATAAATACAATATGCAATAGGTCAACTTTATTTGGTGTATGGAAATATTTTATGATCTATATGTCAGTCGTGCAGGTTTTATTGGAACTTGACCTCATTTTCACGGTTCATTGCTAAGTCTTAATTATTTGTGTTTTGGTCTGTTTTTCTTAATTTATAAGAAATAGGTAAACTATATTTGTTGCATGGAAGAAGTGTTAGCTGTACATGTCTGCCTGGCATGATTCATCTGAACGTGACATTATTTTCATGGTTCATTGACTAATGTGTAGTTTTCCTGGTTAGTGTTGAGTTTATATGACAGTTGTAATAGAGCTATATATTTAGGACTACCAACTTAATATCAATGATTAGTAAAGAAGGCGAGACATTTCAGAGTGTGCACTCTTGTTTATGTCATGTATTGATATGTTTTTATTATTTTCAGCGTATTGTAAAATTCAATTTATCTGAAAGCATGAAGTAGGTATCTGACACATCCAAAAAGTGATCACGCTTTACAACCCATATCCTTCAAGCTGTTTACATAAGTTTTTAGAAAGAAGCATGGAAAAATTTGTTAAAATGAACATAAAGATTGACAGATAAGGTGAATACATAACAGGCGCTTTTTCTAGATATATATATCAAACTGTTGAGGTAGAAACAAGCCTACACTAACTGACATAAGGAACACAACAGAAAACAGCCTACAACCGACAGGCACTTTTATATATTGAAATGAAAATGTCGAAGGTCTGGATGTCATAATCAAAATAATAATGTATCGAAAAAGGTTTTGAATATTAAAATGGTATCAATTTAGTTGGACATTTAAATAAATAGATGAATAAACAATTTTCAGTGTCAGAAACAAATTTAAAAAAAACATGAATATCAAAATGGCATTTTAAAAAAAAAAATTGAAAATTGCGAATGTCTAAATGAAATTTCCAATGTTAGAATTAAAATAACGAATGCCAAAATGAGCCAAATGACATTTATTAATAAGGATAGAAAATCGAAATTGTAAAAGTGTTTGAATGCATGCTTTATAAAATTGAGTGTTGAGCTACATGTATCAGGTGTAGATTCCTTTTTTTTTCGCTTTAAGACTTTATTTTAAACTTCGATAGTGCAACAACAAGACAACATGATGTAGCCATATTAAGAAATGTATAATAAGTTTTTCAAAAGATGACTTCACATTGTGTTTGGGAAAAAAAAATTTGTTTTTATCCTTCGTTTTTTTACAAATATTATTGGTATTCTATAATTATTGCTTCTCTTGGGATGGGAATAAATGTGACCCATTACAACGTATGCACGTCTGACGGTTCGCATTGTAGAGCTAATTTAAAAACTAAAACCATGATTTTTTTCGTGAAAAATGCGTTCTTTAATAATTGAGTACAATAAATTGTCGTCACCTTAATCTTCGTTCTATATGTCGATATACTAGAGTTTGAGTGAAAAGTAAAATCACAAAAATACTGAACTTAGAGGAAAATCAAATCGGAAAGTCCGTAATCACATGGCGAAATCAAATAACAAAACGCATCAAAAACGAATGGACAAGAACTGCCATATTCCTGACTTGGTACAGGCATTTTCAAATGTAGAAAATAGTGGATTAAACCTGGTTCTATAGCGCTAACCCTCTCACTTTAAGAACAGTCTCATCAAATTCCGTTATATTTACATTGATGCGTTAATTAAACAGACAAACAAAAAATAAAATAGTCTAAATATGGATACATCAGTCATCATCGAATAACAATTTTACAAGGAATAATTCAACAGAACACAAACGCATCTACTATCTACGAATACATTGATTGATTTGAGTGTTTGACGTCAGAAATTTTTATACGTCACATAAATTTGTCGTTCAGTGTGCATACAAACAATTTTAAAATTTACATAGGCAATGTTAGCATATAGGGTTAAAAATCAAAAGTATGTAATAATAAATTTCAGAAATAGACCGAGATATAAACTAGTCCAAAAGTTATATATATAGAATTTATAAGAATCCAAAAACAGTTGATTCCACTACGCGATTGAATGATTTTGACGTTTGTGGTTCAACGTATATAGTACTTCATAATAGAAATATATCATATTGACATATAATAGAACAATATCATACTGACGGGATCTTTTAAAGTACAGAGTCACGTTATAAGAACAAAAGAAATACAAAAAGTCGCATATACTAAATAAACCACTGAAAAATGAAAGCCAATACAAACACGTTTCGAGCCACGTCAAACGGATATCACATAAAACCATTCAACAGTAAAAGTAATACTAATAATAGAACAAAGACAAATGAAAGAACAACAAAACACGTTGTTAAGATGATAAACAACATCAGTACGCAGAATCTATACATCAAGACCATCATGTATTATTTGAGAAGTTGATACGGATTATTTATCAACAAGGTCTTGGTACCTTTCGATGAAATTCTTTTTAGAAAAAGGACGAGACGTTTTTTGACATACCCCTGGTTCATCAACTTTCTACTCAGACACTGATGACGTTTTACAAAGTCTGAGTAAGACCTGCAAGCTCTTGAATATCGAATAAGTTGGGACATATATATCCCATATGCATGTGAAGTTGGTATATTGCTACTAAGGAGGGGGAAATTTATAATTTCAAAATTGAAATCGTCTCGTTTGTCATAAACTCTGGTACTGAGATGACTTTGTAAGTCGAATTCGAGATATAAGTCAAAAAATGAGGCGGAGGAAGCCGTGTCTGTTGTTTATTTAATCTCTAGTTCTGGGGGATATATTAATGGAACCCAATCAGAAAAGTTCGGATTGTTTATAGAAAGAACATCATCAATATATCTGAAAGTGAAATTAAATAATTTGGCTTCTTTGATCCTCTTGTTTTTGACAAGTGTCTGGAGGAACTCCGATTCATATGAAAATAAGAAGAGGTCGACAAGAAGAGGCGCACAGTTTGTTCCCATAGAATGCCGACAATTTGTTGGAAGAGTCTACCTACAAAATCAACAAATATGTTGTCGATGAGAAACTCTAGCATACTGACCACTTGTTCTTCTGTGTAGTTTGTTTCACCTTTTTGTTTGTCACTATTAACGAAAAATGCCTTATGAAATCCCAAATCTATAAATTTATAGCGTATGCTGCCATTTTTATATTGAAAGGCATTGTGGATTATTTCTTTAAGGCGTTTTTTTAATTTCATATGGGGAATGGTGGTATACACGGTTGAAAAATCAAAAGTTTTGATGTAACTAATTTCAGAAAAAGACCGAGATTTAAAATTGTCTAGAAGTTCTTTAGAACTTTTAAGAATCCACATATGGTTAATACCACTACGCGAGTTTTCACAGTATTTCTGAAATACACAATACAGCCTATTGCTTACTTAAAATAATCGTGAGAAAATAATGCCCTTGAATATGAATGTAAAAAATTAACCTAATAGTAGAAATTGCTTTCAACATTCATTCGAATTAAATAAAACATCGATATATATATTTCTTTTGATAGATATTTAACTATATATGAATGTGAATACGATAAAATGCAAAAATTATATGTTTATCTCTATCTGACAACCCATTACTATGATATATACAAATAAATCAACTATTGTAATTTAAACGTTTTAGGTTTAGAACTGTTTTATTGTGCTAGGTTGTTTTTCATTTTTCTTATAAGAACGCAACCTTGAATTACTGGTAACTGTCCAAACATGTAGAGCTTGAATCAGTTCTTGATAGAACAAACTTAGTATTCAGTAGTATATTGGTTATTGCTATCTATAATCGTCGACAATAGTCTTACCTAAAAAAAAAAAAAAAAAAAAAGGACAACTCCTGCTTAAAATACAAATTTTGACGTAATACACTGATTTTTATGCATACAGACACAATGGCTGAAATTGCTTATCTATAAATTGGACGAATGATGTGAATGAAATGAATATTTCTATGAAACAAACATTAAGATTTCAATTCAAAGTTCATGCCGAATACTAGATAGCTTATATTAGTATTTCATTCAGCTCTTAATGGATATACGAAATAAATATAATCTTTCTCTAAATCCATGTCAGGTTTGGTCAAATATGAAATACGTATTTGAAGTTCCCTAGGACTATTTTTTTATGATACGTTACTTGTTTTTTTATCGAGGCTGCAACTTTTGTTGCAGAAAACTCGACATAGGGATAGTAATCTGTCGGCGGCGGCGCGGCGGCGGCGTTAGTAAACTTTTTAAAAGCTTTTAATTTAAGGAGGTGGAAGACCTGGATGCTTCATACTTTGTATATAGATGTCTCATGTTACGAAGTTTCCATCAGTAACATGTCAAATGTCCTTGGCCTCATTTTCATGGTTCAGTGACCACTTGAAAAAAAAGTTCAGATTTTTTGTAATGTTGTATTATCTCTTATTGTAAGTAATAGGATAAATATATTTGGTACGTGCGTACCTTGCAAGGTCCTCATGCTCGTCAGACCATTTTCACTTGACCTCGACCTCATTTCATGGATCAGTGAACAAGGTTAAGTTTAGGTGGTCAATTCCATATCTCAAATACTATAAACAATAGGGCTAGTATATTTAGTGTATGGAAGGTCTGTAAGATGTACATGTCCAACTGGCAGGTGTCATCTGACCTAGAACCCATTTTCATGCGTCAGTGGTTATAGTTAAGTTTTTGGGTTTGGTCAGATTTTCTTATACTTTATGCAATAGATCTACTATATCTGTTGTATGAAATGATTGTAAGGTGTACATGTCTAGCGGGCAAATGTCATCTGACCTTGACTTCATTTTCATGGTTGAATAGTCAAAGTTAAGTTTTTTGAGTTTTGGTCTTTTTATCTAATACTATATGCCATAGGGCAACTATATTTGATGTGTGGAAATATTTTACGATATATGTCAGTCGCGCAGGTTTTATTTTACCTCGACCTCATTTTCACGGTTCATTTCTCAGTGTTAAGTTTTTGTGTTTTGCTCTATTTTTCTTAAACTATAAGTAATAGGTAAACTCTATTTGTTGTATGGAAGAATTGTTAGCTGTACATGTCTGCATAACATGGTTTATCTGACCTTGACCTCATTTTCATGGTTTCTTCGGTCTTTGTTTAGTTATCTTGGTTAATGTTAAGTTTATGTGACAGTTTTTAATAAAGCTTTATACTTAGGACTATCAACATAATATCAATGATTAGTAAAGAAGGCGAGACATTTCAGCATGTGCACTCTCGTTTATATAAATAAGGTATTTTTTTTAATTTTTCATTTATTTGGATATTCCATGTTATTATATGAATTGTATTTCCTGTTAAATTTTAGGTGAATTGTAAGTATTTTAAATATTGTTCCGTCAAAACCACAGGTACGCAGGTCGACAAGTCAGCGGGTAGACAGGTTCTACTTGCAACCTGCTGATTTGCTGACCTGTCGACATTCCGAACTGTCGACATTAACGTAAAATTTCAATATCTGGTCTTTTGAATCATTAATTGGCTTGTCTATTTTATTTTTTAAAAAGTTCAAAAATACATACATGACATATTGATTCAGGTATTAACATAGTTAGATAATTTTTGTTCCGTAAATGTGTCAAGTTAGACAATGATAATTATAAATCATTGATCAGATGGCACAAAAAATCACCGCTCTCACATTGATAAATAAAGGCAAAGACACAGCGAATTGTTATTCGTTGTCCCCTCAAAGTCACAGCGAGGCTTCAACATGAATCACCGAGTGTAAGTTGTCAACGAATTATACTTTGCGTGATCAAGTAAACATGTCACTTAACCTAATTTCTTTTTATCCTTTTGTACTTTTTTAATGCTTTCACAACCGATTTAAACTCTTTTAAAATAAACAAATTAAGAATTTAATGATAACATAGAGACTTGGTTCACTTCGAATTTCTTTTATTTGAATACTATTTATAATGCATATTTTAAAAAGGGATGATATTGCATTACAAATTTCAATGTCACGTATTCTAAATTTGAAATGACTTTTGACAGTATGTAAACATGAATTATTCATGAGACATATTTTCGCATGAACATTTTCTATTATATATTTGATTTAACGAAAGAGAAAAAGTGAATAATTTGTTGAGTGTAATAGAAGACGATAAGGGTGATCCTTTGTTTTTTTTTAAATTTTTTTTCTCAAAGTATTTAAACGTATTAAAATATCACAATTGTGCGCCACCACATACACTTTATGTAATGATAATAATACCCTTCCAGCTAAGCTAAGCACGCCAAATAAAGGCAACAGTAGTATACCGCTGTTCGAAATTTATACATCGATTGAGAAAAAACAAACCGGGTTGCAAACTGAGACTAAGGGAAACACATCAAATATCAAGAACAACGACACATCTGGAACACAAAAATGCAACACAATCAGAAGCGTTATATAACAATGGCGATTTTCCTGACATGGAACAGAACATTTAAAGATAAAATGGTGGTTTTAACTTGGTCTTGTGGCTAGCCAAACATTGCACTTTTATAGCATGTTAAATATAACACTGAACTGACAACATTACATGACAGGAAAAGAGAAGAAATTAATGCAAGAACAATCAGGACAGAGAATAACGCGAATAAATTGTACAATATAGTACATTACAACAAACAGAAACACTGAAGTGAACAAAAACAAACAACAAGGCAACACACACAAAAACGAACTATAAAATAACAATTTACATTTTCCAGAATTGGTACAGGATATTTTTAGAAATAAATGGTGGATTGAACCTGGTTTTGTGGCTAGCCAAACCTTTCGCTTTTATGGAAATGTTAAATTAACATTCAAATTACAACATTACATGACAGGACTACAATACAAATAAATGGAAGAACATACAGGACGGAGAAACACACAAATAAATAACACAATAGAACATTACGACAAACTTATAATAATTAAAGATACCAGGGCCATAATTTAATATGCCAGACGCGCGTTTCGTCTACATAAGACCCATCAGCGACGCTCAGGTCAAAATAGCAAAGAAAATCAAGCAAAAATGAAAGCATTGATGAACAAAAATTCCAAAACGTTATGCCAAAAACAGTTGAGGTTATCTGCCTGGAATTAAAAAAATCCATATTATTTAGAATAATTCATACTTTTGCAAACAGTATATTTATAAACAAATGACTTCATAATTGGTATAAATGTTAACACCGAAGTGGTGACTCACTACAGATCTAGAATAAAAACGAATACGTAAATCAACCTAAATCAGCACATATAAACAGTAAAGCCCAACAACATGAATAACGTAATATATGTTTGCCGAATAGATCGACGTCAGATTTAAATTTCTAAACAATTTCCAAAAAATAGGATAGAGTTCAAGATTAGGTTTGTAATACTGATATTACATGTATCAATAAAAATGAAAATTACAAACTTGTATATAAAATTGTGGTAGTAATTAGATAATGAATTGTATCATCTAGCTATGTCAGTATTTCTTCTAAATCAAACTGTAAATCAAATACATCGTGTACGTTTAGTAGACCAAAACTAAAATCTTATAAATGAGCTGGGCGATTAGTTATCTTTATCCTACAACACGAATAGAACAGAAAAAAGCTAAGATTTACAACTACAAACGATAACACATTTAAACGCGTTCTATTTGAAAAAGAGAATATCTATTTTATTCTCTTTTTAGTGTGGTTTCAAATTCGGTAAACAAAAAGATTGTCAACGTTTATTGTAAAAAACATCTTTATTTGAAGAAGGCAAGGCAATTCAGTTGCAAAAAATTAGTAAACATTTATTCAGAATAACACCTGATGTTAACTTTATATTCATGCAGGAACAAAGAATGATGAAACTCCTTGCTATACATGTAACATACATTAAAATGTAAACATTGAAATTATTCCTCATCTATGCTCATAATGAATTAAAAAAATGAAAATGGGGAAATATCCCCGGAATAAAAAGACCTTTAGACTGGGGAAATATCCCCACTTTATCTCAAATGTAATTTTAAGTTTAAGAAGTGTGTGTGTAAGTAATTGTAATTAACATCATGAATAAAGTGGGGAAATATCCCCACATTAAATATGACTTTCAATATGGTGATAAAAGAATACGATATGGGGAAATTTCCCCATTAAATTACAAGTAGTGGGAAACATCTATACAGGAAGACAACACATACGTGAACACTAAACAATATTGGGGAAATTTCCCCACATGAAAATAATCTTTAAAACAGGCTGTGTAATTGGTCATTTTCTATGTCGAAGAAATAAACAATATACACAGAATGGGGAAATGTCCCCATTATGTGTATTTATCCATTCCTACAGCATTTTGCAAACATTTACTTTCCGTCTAAAAACGCCAATCTTGAATATAAAAATTACGAACATTTATCAGGTGAAGCATGGAAAAGCAGTGCAATTCTCAATGCACTTTTCGACTGAGTTTTTTTTTATTATTATTGCAAACAAGTCGAGCTAGTGAAAATACTGCTTTAAATTATTTTGCAGAGTTAGATAGTGGGCCTTAGATTTGAAGGTCATAATTAACACTAACTAATGAACATGTACAAGTCTTTAAATGACTTTGAAACATTCAAATACGAAATAAAAGATGAATCTTGGTGATTATGTTGGCTTCGCACTGTCCAGCGGTAAATAAATATGCATATTCAGGACAAGAACAAGTTAAGGTAACATGAAAAATAACTTTTACTTTTCACTTGAACCACACGCTGAGTCGGATTTTTAACAAGCTAATTCATAAAGGAGGAGTAAAAGATACCAGAGGGACATTCAAACTCATAAATCGAAAGTAAACTAACGCCATGGCTACAACAGAAAAGAAAAACAATAGTGAAGAAAAAACGTCAAAGAAATTAAAACCTACAAGCTACACGAATCCCACCAAAAGCTGGGGGTTATCTCGGCAACTCCGAAAGGGAAGAAAATACTGCTTCACAAGTGACAACCGTCATGTTGTTCATAAGATAACAGTCCACAGAAACGGTCATAGCATTATCACTTCGAGCCAATCAATCCTTTAATCAAACTCCTTCATGCTGCGTGCTAAGAGGAGAAGCAACAAATACAAATTATAAAATCTCTGTTTTCATCCAGCCGGGTTCCAACCTAGGACCTCTCGCACTCGGGGTGATCACGCTATCACGTATTCGTGAATCCACCAAATTAAAGGAAAGTAAACGAGATAGAAATCAATGTTTTTTCAAGAGAAAACATAACTACAACTGTTTAATGTCAGTACAGCACAGGTAGAAAATTTAAATTCTTGAAAATTACATAATAAAGCATGAACATTATTTTGAATAAAACATAATTGTACTGTTGCTGTTGAAACCATATGTTGTTCAACTGCTAGGTAAAATAGCCACAACAAATATGATAACTCATGTATATAACAAATCAACTCAAAAAAAGAAAATGATTTCTATTAATTCCTGTATTATAGAATACAATATCTGTTTCTTTTGACATATATAGCCATATACATATGAGCTATATATGGTGCGTCTAGTTGTCATGTTCTTGGTATTTCCTAAAAATACAAAAAAAACAAAAACGATTGATTTCGACCTTAAATGTTGCTGGTTGATGATCAAAGAAAAACAAATAAATATTATAAAGTAGTCAATTACCGATTCCATGTTGAGTTTGCTAATAAAACGTCTAGACGTTTTGCTCAAATGAAAAATATTTGATTTGAAATGAAGAAAAATATTTAGTAATATGAGCAAGCAAAGACAACGCGTTTGACTTACTTATTAAAAATACTTTTAAATCAGTTGAACTAAAACAATTCTATAAGCAATATACCATATGCCAACCCCCTCCCCCTATGAATAATTTTAATATTCAAACAAACTAAAATATGTCCGGTTTTTTTGTAATAACAAACAGTGTTAATGATTGCCACCGGTAACGGCATTGAACAAAATCGTCATTGCTCCTCCAAATGACACTGTAACAACAACTGTACAATAGCGTACCTTTTTTGCCTTTCTTCTGCTTTTTCAATTCAGGTCTGGTTTTGTCTTGTTAACTTTGTTTTCTTTTTCTTTTCTGTGTAATCTGTATCTATGATAGAAAAAATACTAATGTTCTACTAATATATAAGGTGTAAACAGATCAATGTCAAAGATATTATTGCATACGAGAAATCATTTTTTTTTTTATTAATATTAATTATCCATTAATATTTGACTTGAAGTGTATATTTCTGAATGTTTTATTACTAAATTTAGAAATTATGACGAAACTAGGGTTTACACTTCTCCAGGCAAAAAGAATAAATGAACAACAAAATGAACAGGCGTTAGCCTTTCGAAAAGGCTATTCGACTCTTAGCTGAAGAAAATGGAAAGTGCTCTTGCTTTGTAGATTAGTTCATTTACTAGAATAGCCACGTGCAGCAATCAACAAATTTTACAACACACGAGAGGTCACACTATGAAGTAGTATCGTTTAACGTTGTTTTTTTAATCCAGAAGATTCGACTATTTATAGATAAAGGTTATCTGTGTAAAATCTAATTGCTAAAATAGAGAGGACAAATACATTACTCTACGGGATTGAAGGACATTTACTTGGTTTGGATTGTCCTAACCAATCAATAAACTTTTTGATTATGAATCACGTCTCGTAATATCTTCAAATCAGGTAGCAAAAAAAAATCACGCCATAACTGTCCATCGTTCAATTCTTAATCTAGGAGTCGAGAACTAGGAGTCGATAATAACAAATATATCAACAAACGACAAACACTGAATTAAATATGTTAGCGGGATCCGCTCCCTAACTTGAGACAGTGGACAGTAGTGTAACAGTACAACATAGGGAATGAACTATAATAACAATCAGTTGAATGAGGCTTAACTTATCAGATGAATACAAGTAGAAAAACATTAAACAAGAACACAGAGTTAACGTGACTGAGTACTTGTACATTCCGACAACAAAAAGACACTAAGAAAGGATCTGAGAGTAACTCTCTATCGCTCTAAGTCTGTATATCATTGTATTCTACTCAAGTACTGAAAAATAAAAGTACCTAAATATTACAATAATTCTAAAGTAAAGAAATAGTACTAAATATTAAAAGTAAATTTCCAGTACTACAGATTTAAAGTAAAGAAAAAGTACCTATGCAAAAGTAGCTGTGTAAGTCAGGAATCTGATGTACAGTAGTTGTCGTTTGTTTATGTAATTTATACGTGTTTCTCGTTTCTCGTTTTTTTATATAGACAACGTAGGTTTTCCCATTTTGAATGGTTTTACACTATATAAAAAAGAAGATGTGGTATGATTGGCAATGAGACAACTATCCACAAAAGACCATTTTGGGGCCCTTTATAGCTTGTTGTTCTGTGTGAACCGAGGCTCCGTGTTGAATACCGTGCATTGACCTATAATTGTTTACCTTTTTTATTTTTAAATTGTTGTTTGGATGGAGAGTTGTCTCATTGGCACTCACACCACATTTTTCTATATCTATATATTTGACATTTACACACTGTAAGGTAAAATATCTTTGTGATTTTAATCAGCATCGGCTCAGTAAAAGGTCTAATACGAGTTGCATTTACATTCTTTTTTAAATTTATCTGTAAAACTCACGCAACTCTATTTTTCTCTCGCGAAAATGTAATGCCCGTTAATTTCTAATTCCGTACAAACGTAACACACCCAAACATGCATATTCGATTAGCAATAATCAAGAATTACAATCATATAGATCATTGCGGCAATTTGAGCTAATTTTAAAGAAATATATTAATTGTGAGTTCTATAACACACCAGAAACTATTTTAGAATTTCCAATGTTTCTGTTGTTCTTATCAGTTAGTTCAAACATAAAAAAAAAAAAACCAAGATTGTGTCCAAAGTACACTGGCACTATTATTTTCCATGTTCCATGGACCGTGAAATTGGGTCAAAAATTTAATTTGGCTTTAGAATTAAAAAGATCATAATCATAAGCATCAAGTGTACTAAGTTTCAAGTGGATTAGACTTCATCTTCATCAAAAACAACCTTGACCAAAAACTTTAACCTGAAACTCACACTTTCATTTTCTATGTTCAGTGGACCGTAAAATTGGGGTCAAAAGTCTAATTTGGCTTTATAATTAGAAATATCATATCATAAGCAACAAGTGTACTAATGTGCGGGAATTTCTCGCTACATTGAAGACCTGTTGGTGACCTTCTGCTGTTGTTTTTTTCTACGGTCGGGTTGTTGTCTCTTTGACACATTCCCCATTTCCATTCTCAATTTTAAGTTTCAAGTTGATTGGACTTCAGCTTCATCAAAAACTACCTTGACCAAAAACTTTAACCTGCGGACGAACGAACGAACGAACGAACGAATGGACGGACGGACGAACGAACGTACGGAGCCACAGATCAGAAAATATAATGCCCCTCTACTATCGTAGGTGGGGCATAAATATATATTCAATAAATAAAAAAAGTTAATAAACAGTATCTATATAAGTAAACAAATCATGCGACACATGACATTAAGCTTCAGTCTATAATGCGGTCAGTCAAGTTTACCTCACAACGTCCTTTTAAGATCTTCTAACACATTGGATAGTTTAAACATCAAATTAGAATCTGCATGTAGGAAACACATTTTAATTAACTCTTAATTCATAAAATAGATATCGTTTTTAATGACTGAACTTTTATCAATATTGATTGAAATATGTTCGTGCAAACTCGATGAACTCACAGTTTAAAGAATTTAAAAATTAATGGCTACCTTCGTATACCTCAATTTGTATGTAACTTAGATAATAATACCTGTCAATTACATCAAATCTTGAGATTGTTACTGGTCTTGGAAGAAAAAAGAAAAAAAAATTTAACAGTTCGTGTAGACATTGATATAAATATTCTTTTTTTTTAACTGACCACGAATTAGAATATGAACCACTTCTTTTTTTTAATTGGAAAAGTCATTCCCGACTACTTTAATATAAACTTTGAAAGATCAAATTGAAGTTAAACATGCTTACCTCTTCTCCATCCATATTGTCATTTCGTTGGAATTGATTGTCTAAGCTTGGTGCTGTTGATAGTTTTACGCAAACCATCATAATTAAGAATAATTTGAAATGAAAAATTTCAAAATAACACTTTTGATTGAACAATACTCTCATGTTAAGAAAGAAAACGCGCGTTTTCCGGCTCCAATGTTTCCTACTAGGGTGTGTGATTTATCACATTGATTTACTTCACAGTTCAAAAGAATTCGAACAGACTTGAAAGGATATCGTGTTACATTTAACAAATTATCTTTACCGTTGGAATTCCATCTAATTAGACTTTAACCATGCAGAGATCCTGGACATTAATATCTGATAAGAATATTTACATAACAGCGTATTTACCTGCAGATCTGTAAATGTTACGTTATTTCTTGTCTGTTAGGTTTTGAAGTTCTTTCGGATTTAAGTATGCCACATGTTTCATTCAAAATTAACGGAAAAATAAAATGTTGGTCACACAAAGAATGTAATATATGCCGATTAAACAACATGAATTATTTTTTTTCAAATGAGATGTTAAAATTAACAAACAATTTTTAACAAGACTATAAAATTTCCCTATGACAAAAAAATCATTATATATGTACTATTCTTTTACTACTGAGGCTGTGTGCTGTTTTCTCCTCTAGGGGGAGGGGGCAGGCACTTACTATATAATTAGTGGTAGGGATAAGCCGCTGTAATAGGTCACTTTTACATGCTCTATGATAAATGAAAAGGGTGAGAAATTCAGATTAAATATATCAATAGGTTGATATTATCACTTGCTTGATAATATCATAAGTATCTGAAGTTAATCAGATGTCAGTATTTATTTTTGATGCGGTTAAACCACAGTCGTAAATGCATCAGTTATTTGTCAAACCAATTAAACTCTATTTATTCTGATGTGGTCTTTCCATTGATGCCAGTGATAGATGCAATAAATCCAACCATTTTGACATTTGCACCTATTTAACATTCAAGGGTTTGTATACTAAAACATGATAACAATTATTTAGAGAAATTCCAGTATGACAGTGTGCTTGAAGAGGGAACGGCAATGTAACGTGTAATTAGTTTTTAATCATTATTGAACATGTTAAAATCAGAAAGTGTTACTCTCTAGGGTGATGATCTGACCAAACGTCTTGTACATGTATTGTATTTTGGAATTGAATGTCTTTCATATAAAAGGGGGCAATACGAAGAAAGTGTTTAAAATTAGACGAATTTATTGAAAAGGAAGGTTATATTATTGCGCTACTACGTTGCTTAATAACAATGAACGTGATGATGAGCGGGACAAAAAAAAAGCTATATTAATGTACCAGAAGATGAAAAATATTCAAATATATTTATAGGTCTTATTTTTGTTAATTGATATATAACAAGGTAGGTATATATTTTTGATAAACAAAATATATGAAAAGGGTGGGGTACTCGATGTCCCAGCTGCTCACCCCTACCAAAAACAAAATTGAAGTGCCCTCCCCCCCCCCCCCCCCCCCGAAGTTTTCTCTATAAAACCTTCTTTAATTAATAGTTTGTTTATATGCATCAGGAAATTCAATCTTTTATGCATAATTCCGTTGTTACTAGTGGTTTGTAATAAATCTAGCTATTTATAACAGCCTTTGCCAGTCTGTGAAAACGTAACATATTGTTGCATATGATAAAAGATTCAGAATTGCGCCTTGTTATCTGGATACAGACACTGTTGATATAGAGATGCACAAAAAAAAAGAGAATATGATTCAGCAATCGATGGACAAACAACAAAAAGACTATAGATTCAACAATTAGTCTTCAAGAATCTGCAAAAAAGAAACAACAGAAGATGTTGCATGATTGGCAATAAGTCAACTCTTCACCAGAGACCAAATGTAAGAAGTCGGAAGCATATTGTTCAGTGGTTGTCGTTTATTGTTCTGAATCATACATGTATATTGTTTCTCGTTACTCAATATTTATATGTATTAGACCGTTGGTTTTCCTGTAAGATTTCAAGTTGTCAAAAAAAAAAATCAGCTTCTCCTTTTCGTGTGTAGTTTAGACTAAATGTTTTATATTATTATTATTATTATTATCATGATCTCCAAAGAACTCCATCAGATCATAATATACAGATACGGGTGACATACAGACTAAGAGATAAAATCGAAAAATAATTTCATTTCTTAGAGCTATGATTTTTTAAATTTATTATAACCATCCATATTCTAAATATATAAACAAAATCATAGAATTTCAAGTGTATCAAATACTAGTACTATATATGTCAAAATATTCAACACAATCTTCCTAAAATGCTGCAGTGAGAAAACAGGGATCCAAATAGAAAGATTTTGAAAGCAGAGAATACTGTACACCTTTAATATATGATCAGCACGACTATATCAAATGAAAATACGAATACTAAGAATTCAGACTACAAATTGGGCTTAGGAACTTTAATAAGTCTCTAAACCGTGATGTCGCCTATGTGTTTTGAATTTTCTCGATGTGATGAAGACTAATTAGTGCATGGCCTTTGGCTGTCCAGACCTGTTCTTTGTCGAGTTGTTGTCTTTTTGACACATTTCCCATTTTCATTCTCAATTGTATCTAGTATATTGATTCTATATAATCATTTCCGCAACTCATCAAATCGCATTCGGTCATAAATATTTTAAGTCATTTGACTATAACGTTTATAATCAGGCACCTGGCCATTTAGTAACATTGTATATCTTGAATTTTTATTTGAAATAACTCTATCACGTATTATGTTTACAGCGGATGACCTTAAGGGCACTCCGGTGTATTGCTATTGCCTACATTTCCATTACGTAATATTCGTTTTGGTTCAAGTTTTAACCGATCTATAAACATGATAAGTACGTAAACATTCCTCGCTTGTTGAAATTCATTTCATTAATGAATACTCACCAAATACTTTTTAGAAGATAAATTAATAATATTAAAAATGTTTTGTTGTAAAAACAAATCATAAATATCTATCCAAACGCTTGCGGAAGAATATGTCAAGAACGTTTGAAACTCAAGGAACGATAACTGCATGGATAATTAAACAGTGTTTGCGGGTAAAATATGACATTGTAAACGAAATCCGGAAAATTATCATGGTTTTCCAAAGTCCGAGTCCGTAATTGGTTTCAAAAACCGGAAGTCGGTCATTTGCAATGTTTTTGAAGCACCTGCTGTGCAAGTTTCTTGGATTTTAACATATTGGAATACCTTTTCACATAAATAAAACGCTTTACTGACTTTCTGTGTTAGTAGAAGCAAGTTAGATAAATTAGTATGTCGATTAACAAAAGCCTGTGTCAAAAAACGGGGTCGGTTGATATATTTTTTTTTTTTGAAGATACAATAAAAAAATTAGGGTCGGGGCTTAAAAAACAGGGTCGTTCGGGTTACAGGAAACTCAAATTCGTTTCTTCTCGGCCCAACTCAAATCCATTCTATAAGAAAAATGGAATTGTTACAGGCTCAGCTACTGGAACAGTGTCCCGGCACCATGCACTTGCACAGGTAGTTGCACTATTATTGATAAAGTAGAATAGAATGTTATACAAATGCAAGAAAATAATATATACAAGTAACTGTAATATAATATATAACAATAAACCAGTCTAAGAGTATACTGATTTGTATCACTACAATATAGTAGTCATTACGGTTAGGTTGAATTCCCTGTCATTAATTTATCATCAATGCACGCATTTGTCTCATTTCTTTTTATATCTGAACATTAACATCACTCAGGTATAGAGATGTGAGTTTTTTTCTGAGACAAGTGCTTGTCGGATCATCCACAAGAACTTGCGGTCATCCGATGTTCAGTACTTCAGTACTTTGATTTTTGATTGAATTCAGTGTGTAGGGTCTCAGTATTGAATCGTAAAGAATAGGAATGTCTGCTTAATTAACTAAATAATTTAAAAAAAAAAAAAAAAAAAAAGAGAATTAAACAGTTGCCGAAAAAGTAAGGTGTCAATCATACTTGTTACCTCATAAGAGAAACTCGTTTTGATGGGCATGTATATACAATTAAACGAGAAGACCTCATTTTGGGTGTCGCTTCTCTTCTTTCCACAATTAATTGATCAACACGACTCAGATTGAGTTTTTTTTTGGAGAAAAACAAGAGAAAAGGCATCCGGATATTGTCCCGTCATTGGACGAAATTTTAAGTCAGATTAGACTTCCGGTTTGCGTTTTTCTATATATACTTTGAACATACATATAGAAAGAATAAAGTGTATTTTCAGAATCCTACAGAATTACAGGATCCTTACTTGAATGTTCATAACATACTAAATGTATGTTCATATTGAAATTGATAGAAAACAAAAAAAATAGGAATATTGGAAATAAAGGAGGAGGGTTACAGTGGTGGATCCAGAAATTTTTATAAGTGGGGGCCCATTGACTGACCTAAGAGGGGACCCGCGCCAGTCACAATTCAGTGATTCCCTATATAAGCAACTAAATTTTTTTCCAAAAAGGGGGGCCCGGGCCCCCTGCCCCCCCCCACTAAATCCGCCTATGGGGTTAAAAAAAGCATTTTCCTGTACCCAATAAACTATGACTTATGATACTTTTGCTGAAATTCTCCAGTCATTCAATATTTTACAAAATTCTTCCAACAACACTTTATATATACTTTAAACTACGCTCTGAATGTCCGCGATTTCGCGGGTGTGTTCTAGTATATATAATACCTGCATGGAACGAATCTCGTATACCAAATATGTATTTTCATTAGTTATAATTAATATGAATTTCACAAAATAAGTATGCAGTGTTTTTTATAGTCGCTGAATTATGAAAAGTAGAATAAAGACAATTGACAAAATGACAGATCGAAACTTTGTAAGATGAACTTCCCTTTGGAATTGCATTACATTTGTCCCTTCTAAGCCTTTTACAGTTTGCTGTACGATTTTAGTTTGCTCATTGTTGAATGCCATTTTGTGACCTATAGCAAATGTTGCTTACCCTTTAAATGTTTGGTCTCTGGTGAAAATTCTCATTTGCAATTATACCTCATCTTCTTATTTTCATATTGTACCGATGGCAGCCAAAACATAAACAAATTTAATGCCGCAAAATCTATATAGGTATGTCTCATAAGTTAATAAACTTATAATCATGTATGTAGCGTTTTCATGCCTATGTCATACTGTGTTAATTTTGGTATTTATAAAAGTTGGTCCTGAATGCTACATTTGTTTTTTTTTGTTGTATTCACAACTTACATTTTTAGAAACACTCAGTTCTGTGTATACTGATGGGTATACCTGGTGTCTTTCTTTTTTTTATTGTGGATGAACAAATATAGCTTGCCACGTCCGGTTTATGTTTTCGTTAGAGGTTTATGTTTTCGTTAGAGGTTTATGTTTTCGGAGATTGAAATAGAAAAATAACTGAGGCATTATCATATAATCATAGATCTGATTTAATCAGAAAAAGGCCAAACAAACACAAAGGAAATTCCTTTAGTATTGGCAACGAAATTTAATCCATGCATTCATAAATTAAAACAATGCATTAGTAAACATTTGGATCTACTAAAACAGGATGCAGTTTACAACGAAATATTTTCACGCAAACCAATAATAGCTTATAAAAAGCATAAAAATATTGCAGATCTATTGACAACGACAAAATCAAACTATGATAAATTGATATAGGTAAATCCGTGATGATGACGGGCCTATAATGCTTAAACCCTTTCATAAATGTTATACATTTATCATTAGCATATAATACAAAAATCGTCGAAACATTAAATTAATGTCGGATTGATTTGAAGCAATTGCAATTCTAGTAATACTAGCATCATGTGATCAATATTTTTTAATATAATTACAATAAAATACTTATAGTATGTATACGGAGTCTTCCGAATAAGATTGATTGCTATCGGAATTCGGATTGATGTTGGAATACGTGGATGTTAGGTTTCACTTTTATACAAAGGCCTTATGGCTGCAAACATCTACTTCATTTGGACTATGATTGGTATGCTATAGCTTGGCACTATGTTTGGATAGCGCTGTATTTTCTAGATACTTTTTGTCGTTGTTTAAATCACAAATATCTTATATCACCATGATCTCCTTTAACTCACAAGTTTTTCAAATGAAATATTCAAGTTTATATATCCATAAATAAACACATGAAATGTGCCGATGAATCTTTATCCACTTAGTTTTTCATAGACGTGCTGATAATCATTCGAATGTTTTGTTGTGTCGTTGGATTTTTGTCTCAATGACGTTAACATCGGATCAATCTCCTTTCATTGGTACGGTTAAACACCACATTCACGGTCAATCGTGCCACTTAATATATTAAATAATATATACTTGAAACCAAAATTCAGGTCAATATCAACCGATGTCAACAAGATAAATGGAACATAAAAGACAGATTTATGTTTCAAGCCTTGGTCAAACTGATGAACATTGGTTGCTTCATATACGGTATCCTGTTACGGAGTGGCTGAGGCCCCATGTCACTGGCTTAAAATAGTATATAAAATGTTCATGCTACTGGTATATCAAACACAATGGAAATATAGGTACAATGTATACAACTGTAAAAACATTTTTTCTACAATTATGTAGAGCCTGCGTCATTTGATTTTGTCGCGGAACAGAGATTTGACATTCATTCATTCCGTCGTAGATGTCGGTAATATTTAAGTGCAGTCTATTGTAAAAAAGTTGGACATCGATAAATTTGTCAAACCGTCATTTTGTGATCAAAAGACAATATTCAGAGAACATGTTTGGAAATATTTCTCTTTTTCATAAACTAGTTATACTTCTAAAGGGACTTAATATGTCTTAATTAATGGCGTTCATTATCACTGGACTAGTATATATTTGTTTAGGGGCCAGCTGAAGGACGCCTCTGGTGCGGGAATTTCTCGCTACATTGAAGACCTGTTGGTGACCTTCTGCTGTTGTTTTTTATTTGGTCGGAATGTTGTCTCTTTGACACATTCCCCATTTCCATCCTCAATTTTAATTAACATTAAGATACATTTCGAGATTAACGTTATAAGACTTCCATTAACTTTAATGACGTCTTGGTATAGAAGCATGTTTATGATTTATACGGACTGATTGATTGTTGGTTTCATAAACTTCAGTGGCAAATATTAAAATTGAGAATGGAATTCGGGAATGTGCCAAACAGACAATAATCCGACAAGAGAGCAGGCATGATCAGGACGAGATAAAATTACAATACAAGCACTATATGTCGGTCCTTAAATACAGATTCTGATCGGACGTGGTTGTGTACTTTTACATCTGGCACAGTCAAATAGACAAACTACTTTAACAAGAGTTTTACTGTCGGTCGAAAGAAAACCAAAGTGACCATATTTCTATTCTTAGTTTAATATGATCGTAAGTTATGATGAAAACAATATCTGAATCTAAGATTAAAATACAGACATTTTATGACTGGGCTATTTATTTATTTAATTTTTTTATGGGGGGGGGGGGGGGGGGGGGGGAGGGGGGCTTCAAGGTTTCATTGTTAGGTGGTGCAGCTATTATTTATAAATTTTTAAAATTAATTATAAGACATTTTTCTTTTGTTGAAACTCACTTAACAGACCTACTACATTTTTTTCCAATTAAATCAGTTATCGGTATATTATTTGTCTGTTTGTGGTTTTCTTTTTTAGCCATGGCGTTATCGTATTAAATTCGAACTATGAGTTTGACTGTGACAGTCCCTCTTATGAATATCAACTTCCGCTAGTGTCATTCCTTTTCAAAATTCAATTACTGACTAATTTGTACATCCATCCAAGTAATTAAAGTGTGATTATTTTATTTTACAAGGTATAAGGTTAAATTTCCTACTTTGGAAAAATACAGTGAATAATGTTTTTCAAAAGGTTTTAATCATCACTAAAGCATTGAAAAAAAATATTCAAATTTCAATGGTTTTAAATTTGAAGGGATTCAATTTGAATGCATTAGTTTTATTTTTCTTCTCAAATATAAAAATATGATTTTGTAATTTATTGTATTATTATTTAGTTAGATTATGATAAATGCTAATATGCTTGTATTATTAATATCCTTCGGAATATACATATCTTAATCTGTGTATTTAGGTGATTTTATCAGTAGTCGTCCAGACGTGAAGTTGTAATATATCTAACAACATAATAATTTAATTATTAGTATATATAATCAATTGCAGGGTTCAAAGCTGAACTACAGACAAAACCACGGATGTCAGCATGTCAATAAAAACAGATGCTTTATTTCCTGTAGATGTGTTAAACGATGAAATGAGATCAATTTATATTTCTAATAAACACAAGTTATTGCATATCACAAGAACCATAGAAGATTAACTTCCGATAGAAATTTTATATCTATAGTAATTTATTCCATCCGGTTAAGTTCTGAAATTACTCAACTCTTTCAAACCAGTTGGATCTATCTCGCGCCTTGTTTTAACAATGAATTGTGAAAGAGTTCACTCAATTTCTTTACTTTAATTTGTGTGTAAACAATTAAGTCATTTCATTGTTTTTATATATAAATTAGGCCGTTAGTTGTCTCGTTTGAATTGTTTAACATTTCGAGGCCTTTTATAGCTGACTATTCAATATGGGCTTTGCTCATTGTTGAAGGCCGTACGGTGACCTATGTCTTGCTAAAGTACTTAGTTCCCTTCACATTTCTCATATTTCCTATAAAAAAAAAATGAGCTACCTGAAAAATTTTCAGTTTGCAAATAGAAATACAAAAAGATTTAAGGAATATACTTTGCTATATTGACTGCAATATAAAGTAATACAGATTTAGAAAACACCGTCTTCAACAAAAGACAAATAATTATGGCTAATGTATCATGAATTTATTTTACATTAAGTGTCATATTCCAAAAAGTATATCAGTATTCTCTTATATTCACAAAATAAAGGTCGCATGGGTTTACTGAGGATTCTATAAACAATATGTCGTATTTCAAAAACAAAACGTCCGACGTGGCTTGGTTTATACTTGTTCATCCCAACTACTAAAAGAAACGTAAGTACAGATCTAAAAGTACTCGCATTTACTGACAGCTTCTTCAAAGCAGATAGTAACTAATGTAAAATTAGGCACCTTGGACTAAATTATCATCCAGTACACATCCAACATCCAATGGAGTTAATGTACAAACGTCGTTAACAGTCAAAGAAAAACAGAACCTTGTGCAATGCAATGAATCAGAGATTTAAAGTCAAGTGATGGAGATGTAAAATCAACGCATGATTTTAAATGTTCAACGTTAGACTTTAGATCTATAGCGATAGACTTTAAATCTACAGTGTTTGACTTTATTTAAAACCTACGGCCTAAGACTTTAAATCTACAGCAGTTGACCTCACATCTTCAGCGCTTGCATTATGTACAGCGTGACACATTATAGCGAGAAGACTAGTTTCTCTGAAGCACAGAAGATACAGTGACAGATAATGTTCTTATTTCTAGATATCGTTTTGACTAAACAAACTTGGTTGATATGGAGAAGAGAGAATATTATATTTTGGTTACAATGACATTACTGATATGCCTAACAGTAGCGGACCCAGAACTTTTTTTAAGGAGTGGGTCAACTGACTGACCTAAGAATGCCCGCTCCAGTCATGCATTAGTGATTCCCTATATAACCAACACAATGTATTCCACAGAAGGGCCCCCATCCATTGATCCGCCTATGCCTATATATATAAGCAACTTTATGGTATAAAATACTGATATGATTGACTATGGAACAACTATACCATTAGAACATATATAAGGTGAATTGAAGCAATTATGGGTCAACTTTAAAAATGAGCTAACATGAAATCAAAGCACTGTTGTGCATCATAAATACTTACAAAACAAGATATCATTGAGATGGTAGCCATGCACCGCTGTGGGCCACGCTGTCAATAACGTGTGGTGAAAATTCGTATCTTTACCATAGGACATGGGGTTGTCAACTGAACCGTTTTTGACATTGACCCTTGACGTACATATAGGAAGTTGTACATAAATTATGACACACCCTCTGTTGTTGGTTTATATACATGTCAAGTTTAAAGTTTGAAATCATAACGGATCTTTAGATATAGAGTGGTCACAATTTGTTACTGGCGGACGGACGGACAAATGGACAGACGGACGGACAGATTGAACACTATATGGCGTTCGACAATCGGCGGGGCCTCAATTACTTTCTGTATTTTAATGTTTCAAAATTCAAACTTAGACTATGTTTTCAGGTAATAAGCATTGTGTTGAGGGCAAACTAAAGTAAGAGAATGGAAACATATTTTGGGACGTACGGACAAACGTACATGTACGTATATAGAGACGAGGATAAAAGTTAATGCCCCCTCCGTCGGGGTGAGACTATAAAAGCTGTTTTGATCTGAACGAGACAGCTTAACTGTACACTGCATAACAAAACAAACACGGAAACTTGTATATGTAACTTTGCAATGTTGCACTGGTAAAATATCTTAAAGATGTAAAGTTTCCAAATTTGGTATGTTCACAACTTTAATAAATGAAGTTATAGTGTGCACACTTTAATTGACCTCCACGATCAAATCGTGTAAGTTTGCTCCTATAATGTAGTTTATAGCTTTACATTTTACATTTTAATTTTTGTTTAAAAAAAAATCCTGTTTGGGACGTCTGTTAAAAGATGTAATGCAGTTTACAAACAGCAAAGTAAGCATCCGTAAAGAAATGACAAAACTATGAAACTGTGATAGAAACAGATGATTTGTTGTTGTGGCTGCTCATTTTAATAAATTGTGGTATACTTAGTGCTCGGATAAAATGGCATCTTTTGATAGAAAAAACTTCTGGACAAACCATTTGTTTACCCAAATATTAAAAAAAATGCATTTAAAAGTTAAATGGTGCAATATTGATTTTAATTGAAATTTGTTATTTTAAAGCAGGTAGCAATGTTCAAATTGAAATATCGGAAATTGCAAGACAGTCAAAGCGTTTTAATGTTTTTCTTATACATGCATCTATCAAAATATATAATGATGAGACCTTAAGAACCTTAGTACTAGTGACAACAAGCACTTTAGATGTAGTCTAAATACTGTAATTTCTGAGTTACTAACATAGCATTTATCCAATCCTACTAAGAAACTTATAAAACAAAACAGTGTTTGTTTCTTAAATGTTTATTTTATATCGATGACACGGATACATTTATCAGTGTATGATTACACAAAGGATCTTGCTAGAAACATGCATCGGATCTTGTTAATACCACCTGTGGGGAAAAACCGTGTGAATGATCAAGAATAATATTTGACATGTTTGTCCATCTGTCACGTGCATCAACCACATTAGTATATATATTTATCTTTATATCATATTGGAATCAATCATCTAACAAACAAACTGCTCGTTTTCGACATATACCTCCGTTACAACAATGGTGAATTGGAAAATTGATAATGGCAAACTGAATATCCAAGGGATTGAAGATTTTGAAGAACAAATTGAGTATGCTAAAAGCTCCTTGCAGTATAAGAAGATCGAGGTAATTGTTTTATAATTTTTTTTTAAGGCATTGGCTTATTTTCAGGCGTCGGCAAAATAATAAAATATGCAATTGATCAGCCTTGGTTAAAATGTCGAAATAAAGCCGACATAATAGCATATATATACGGGGTTTTAAGTTAGATCCAGCAAAACAGTAAATACGTTATTTTGCCGGTCATTTGTAAAGAATTAATTTAAATATTTTCTCTATAAAAAAAAAGTACTACGGAAATGTGCATTGTCAACAAAAAATAATCAAAATTATTACTAATTTACATTTTTAGTTAAATGAAATAACAGTTTCATCATTTTAGATTTATCAGGATAAACGAAAATAAGAATAATTTTAAAACAATTATAAATAAAGATAAACTGATATTGAGCAAGCATAAATTATGTTGCAATGCAATGATATTAAAACTTGTAGTTGAAATTACTTGTACAAAACTGTCACATTCCAATGCTTCATAAATGAATAAGAATGAAATCTTCGATTAAGAGTAACAATCACATTGGATACAAATTTTAGAAAAACCCTCACAATTGAATACATGTATATGTACAGAAAAACGTGTTTTACGGGGGAAATTGGCTTCCGCTTCCTTGAGCATAAAATTATTTTCTATTTTTCCGGCGACATTCAAAAGATGCAGCCAAAACCGCACTATTATTTAAATATAGAAAGCAAAACTCTAGGTGCAGGATTTTATTATTGCACTGAGCCTTCTCTTAAGCTAAATGCACGTCGGAGCTATACGCTGATGTGTGACGCCACGGTATTATTCTATATTAAAAGCGTATATTGTCAGGTTAAGATTGAAACTAAAAGTAATCAAGGATTTCATAGAGAGGTTCATTCCATCATTGTCCATCCTGACATAAACATGATAAATGAATATTTATTTGACAACATATGACTTGTATTGACTCTTCCTATACGGTTAAAGATGTAGACAAATAACTGAACTACTGAGTATAACAAAGATACGGTTGTCCATGAAGCTCACTATAAATAATATCTTTTGAGGACATATTTCTTGTTTGTATGACCTCGCCCTTTTACAGATTTAAAGAGTAGAATTAGATTAAACATGCTTAATGTGAAAATACAAAATTTGTCCCTATATTTTATTTCCTCAGGCTTCCGATATCATCTTGTTAGAAAAGCAAAAAAATGACCAAGCCGAATCGCTACAGCACTATCTATTTATTGAGACCATAGAGAAAGAAGTAACCATTAATTAGTTCCCTAAAAAATATATAAACCAGTCTATGTTGACACGTATAGCTATATATGAACTTATATGAAAATGAAAGGGTTAAAGTGTTGCATGTGATACCCTTAGTGCCAGAAACAAAATAATTAAATAAGAGTCTAGTAGTGTTCACGGCCAAAGTATTTTTAATCATGTTTAATCGTAACAGAAAGCCGATGCATGCCTTATGAAAAGAAATACACCGTTTGATCACCAATTCACGTCTTTATAGTTTTAAAAATTGCTTAAATGTTTAAACTGTTAATAACAAAAAATGTTTATTAAATTATTCAATAACAGAAAAACAGAAAACAATACCAAAATCTATCAATTGCAAGACGATATCTTTTTCCTAGTGCCATAATTTTTCGAAAATTGAATGATGATACTCATCGTAATCAATATCTTATAATTATATTGCCTTAAACAAAATATCTTAGAACCGTTACCTCTATTACGAACTTGAAGGCCCTACGGTGACCTATAGATGTTAATTTCTGCGTCATTTTGGTCTCTTGTGGAGAGTCGTTTCATTGACAATCATACCACATCTCTAATTTTATATTGATATATGGGATTACTTTTTTTATTTAGAAATCTTGTAAACGGAATGAGAAAACTATAGCAGAAAAAGATATCATGATCAAGAACTTGGAGGTATGTTCATAATATTTGATTTGATTGTAATGCCTTTGGCAAAGTGAATCAGTGAAATCTATAATATGTGTATGCAATGTAGTTTTAAGCTATCAACCGTTATAGTTCTGTCTTCTCCGCAAAATATCAACGAGCACCCAAAAGAAAACATATATTTATATTATTTTTTTAAGTTCAGATTTTCACGTTGTGTAACAATTCAGCTTTTTTCGAAAACCGGTCGGGATCCAGTTCGCGGAAAAGGTGGGGAGGGGGTGTAAACCCCTGAACATCATGATACATTTGCATTTTTTGTGAACTTCAAAAATAATCTAAAAGTTATTTCCAGCCATGTGTCATTGCTGGAACGATTTCACACTTAATTGAAATATTTGTTTGCGTTTTACTTCACGTTAAATTGGACCACATTTGTTCATGTTATGTGTGTGTCCGAAATCAGTAATTTAGTGGTGGTTTTGGCTGCTGTTTGTGATCTATGATTTCATTTCTATTTATCGGTCGTTGATATTCACGTTTAAATTTTTATACTCCACCTACAATAGAAGAGGGGCATTATGTTTTCTGGTCTGTGCCTCCGTTCGTCCGTTCGTTCATTCGTTCGTGCGGTCATTCGCTTCAGGTTAATGTTTTTGGTCAATTAAGGTAGTTTTTGAAGAAGTTGAAGTCCAATCAACTTGAAACTTAATACACATGTTCCCCAAGATATGATCTTTCTAATTTTAATGCCAAATTATAGTTTTGGCCCCAATGTCATGGTCCACTGAACATAAAAAATGATAGTGCGAAGTTCAGGTTAAAGTTTTTGGTCAAGGTAGTTTTTGAAGAAGTTAAAGTTACATCAACTTGAAACTTAGTACACACGTTCCCTATGACATAATCTTTCTAATTTGTATTCCAAATTAAAGTTTCGACCACAATTTTACGGTCCACTGAACATAGAAAATGATAGTGCGAGTGGGGCATCCGTGTACTATGGACACATTCTTGTTAGACATTATGTTAAATCGTATTTTTAGCTCACCTGTCGTCGTTAACTTTTACAAAAAAATTCTCCTTTGAAACTACTTGGCCAAATAAAATCAAACTTTGCCATAATCATCATTGGGGTATCTAGTTTAAAAATTGTGTCCGGTGACCCGGCCAACCAACCAAGATGGCCGCCATGGCTAAAAATAGAACATAGGGGTAAAATGCAGTTTTTGGCTTATAACTCAAAAACCAAAGCATTTAGAGCAAATCTACATGAGTAAAATTGTTTATCAGGTTAAGATCTATCTGCCCTGAAATTTTCAGATGAATCTGACATTCCGTTGTTAGGTTGCTGCCCCTGAATTGGTAATTTTAAGGAAATTTTGCTGTTTTTAGTTATTATCTTGAATATTATTATAGATAGAGATAAACTGTAAACAGCAATAATGTTCAACAAAGTACGATTTACAAATAAGTCAACATGACCAAATTGGTCAGTTGACCACTTTAGGAGTTATTGCCCTTTATAGTCAATTTTTGACCATTTTTCGTAAATCTTGGTAATCTTTTAGAAAAATCTTCTCTGATGAAACTACTGGGCCAAATTAATTGAAACTTGGCCACAATCGTCATTGGGGTATCTAGTTTAAAAATTGTGTTCAGTAACTCGGCCAACCAACCAAGATGGCCGCCATGGCTAAAAATAGAACATCGGGGTAAAATGCAGTTTTTTGGCTTATAACTCAAAAACCAAAGCATTTAGAGCAAATCTGACAGGACGTTTAATTGTTGATCAGGTCAAGATCTATCTTCCCTGGATTTTTCAGATGAATTTGATTATCGGTTGTTAGGTTGCTGCCCCTGAATTGGTAATTTTAAGGAAATTTTGCTGTTTTTAGTTATTATCTTGAATATTATTATAGATAGAGATAAACTGTAAACAACAATAATGTTCAGCAAAGTACGATTTACAAATAAGTCAACATGACCAAATTGGTCAGTTGACCACTTGAGTTATTGCCCTTTATAGTCAATTTTTAACCATTTTTCGTAAATCTTGGTAATCTTTTAGAAAAATCTTCTCTGATGAAACTACTGGGCCAAATTAATTGAAACTTGGCCACAATCGTCATTGGGGTATCTAGTTTAAAAATTGTTTTCAGTAACTCGGCCAACCAACCAAGATGGCCGCCATGGCTAAAAATAGAACATCGGGGTAAAATGCAGTTTTTTGGCTTATAACTCAAAAACCAAAGCATTTAGAGCAAATCTGACAGGACGTTTAATTGTTGATCAGGTCAAGATCTATCTTCCCTGGAATTTTCAGATGAATTTGATTATCGGTTGTTAGGTTGCTGCCCCTGAATTGGTAATTTGAGGACATTTTGCTGTTTTTTTGTTATTATCTTAAATATTATTATAGATAGAGATAAACTGTAAACAGCAATAATGTACAGCAAAGTAAGAACTAAAAAAAAGTCAACATGAACAAAATAGTCAATAGACCCCCTAAGGAGTTATTGCCCTTCAAAGTCAATTTTTAACAATTTTCACAAAATTTGTAGATTTTCACTAACATTTTCCACAGAAAATACTGTTATAAATAGAGATAATTGTAAGCAGCAAACAAGTAAAGTGAGATCTACAAACCCATCACCATCACCAAAACACAATTTTGTCATGAATCCATCTGTGTACAATGTTTAATATTAACATAGACCAAGGTGAGCGACACAGGCTCTTTAAAGCCTCTAGTTTAAGCTTACACTACGGAATATGATTGCTTATTGTTGAATATTGTACAGTAAAATTTAGCTGCTTGCATCCAAATCAATTTACGTCTATGTGATAGTGTCACTAGAAATCATACCACATCTTTGTATACCTATCTAGTTTAAACATAATATTTCAATAAAATTAAAAGCAGCATTCAAACAGAGGTGAAATTCTTAAGATGATAACATTGTTTTAAATTTTTTCTCAGGATTTCGGAGCGAACGAAAAAGTAATACGCTTCTGGAAACCGGAAAAGAAATGGTATAATGCAACAGTCTTAGAAAAAACTAAATCAGGTAAACCATGATATAAATTAAAGAGAGATTACAAAAGAACGATAATTAATGAATTGATTGATAGTCAGGTATTTTTTTTGTTGTTTAAGGCCACATTGTGCACCCTAGGCTATATCATAGACATATGAAGATGTGGTATGTGTGCCAATGAGACAAGTCTCCATCCATGTAACAATTTATAAAAGTAAACCATTATAGGTCAAGGTACGGCCTTCAACACGGATCTTTGGCTCACACTGAGCAGTAAGCTATAACTATCACTAGTGTAAAACAATTCAAACAGGAAAACGAATAGCGGTCTAATTTAAAAATGACCGTTTGCATTTATTGGCTGAGAAAATTGGCATATCTGGAGAGAACACAGAGCATCACATGTCTAATCAACAGAAACAATGTACATAGCATTCGAAGTAAAAAGACTCACTAAGGATTCAACATTTCGATAAAGTCAAGGGAAACATCGTATGAAAGGAAAGATGAAGATATATTTGATTTATTTTAATATGCTTAATATGTGTTTGGTTTTCTGTCCCCTTGATTGGATAGTCTCTATTTTACAGGTTACAAAGTCGTATTTGCAGACGGCAACTTAGTAAGAGCGTTAAGTCTACAGAATCTACGAAAAAAGACATCGAGATGAATTCAGCTGAAGGTGTTTTGTTGAACAAAATACTTTCATATATATATGAACTTACAAGAAACTCACAAGTCATCTGATAATGTTCTCAAAACGGGATATAATAAACAATACCAACAACACAAGGAAGCTGTATTTCCTTGACCTTGAACAAAATACATTTCACATCAGTCAAATGATACTATACATCTATACATGTATACAAGAATGAACAAGGTTATATATATTGTTTAATTTATATTGGGACATTATCATGATATCTTAATGAAAAAAAACAAACATTCACAGAATAAGCTTGTTTGGTCTGAATGTGCTTGTAATTTAATATGACAAACTGTATGTAGAATAAGAAGTAATTATCACACCATCAATGAGACAACATCAATGACGAAAATAAATAGATGAAAAAGTATGCAAAAATCATCAACAATAGATAGATGTGCATAGAATAAGTTATAAATCGCCAAGTGTGTTTAAATATTATGCACATAAAGCTGTTCAATATAGTTGCAATATTAAAACATGTAACAATGTGTCATAGAGCACTTTTTATAGTCATTAGTAAACACAATCTTAGCATATAAAAATTTATGATGATGTACTTACAAACATTGCATTGTCCGATTATTTTCGACTTATGAGTTTGAATTTTCTTCTGGTATCATTTGTTTCTCTTTTAAGGAGGTTTGTTCCTAATGATGACGATTTAACATAAGCTCCTCGTGTTTTAAAGCAATCTGTATTCAAATCATTCTGCCTTCTTTATACGGATAACAACAACATATTCAAACATTTTGTCAGGAATCTGATGTTCAGTAGATGTCGTTTGTTGATGTGGTTCATAAGTGTTTCTCGTTTCTCGTTTTTGATATAGATTAGACCATTGGTCTTCCCGTTTTAATGGTTTTGCGCTAGTCATTTTGGGCCCTTTATAGCTTGCTGTTCGGTAGGAGCCAAGGCTCCGTGTTGAAGACCTTTTTTATACCTATAATGTTGTTGTGTGTACAAATTTGGACCTGGATGGAGAGTTGTCTCATTTGTACACATTTGTTTCATAAGAAGTCAAATGTCTAAACACTGTCTAAATTTCACGACTTGGGATGACAGTTTTAGTACAAACAATTATTTGATTTGCCGTAAATTTGAATCTTATGAGATTATGAGGAAATTTCCCCAATTTGTAGTCAACAATATATAATATGAACATGATGAGATTATGGGGAAATTACCCCAATTTGCAGTCAACAATATCTAATATGAACATGATGAGATTATGGGGAAATTTCCCAAATTGATAGTCAACAATATTTCTATGATTTGAACATAATGAGATTATGGGGAAATTTCCCCATTTGATGGTCAGCAATATTAAAGCTTGTATTTTCTTATTAATTATCTTATCGTGGGGATTTCTGCATTCTGATGTTTTTGGTTGTAAATGCGAATGTGGGGATATTTCCCCATTCTAATGTTATTGGTTTTATATGTGTATGTGGGGATTTTCTCCACTGGTACGTTTTTCAATTCAAGAAGACTATTTTTCTTCATTGAGTCGGAAGATTTACTCAAATTTGATAACATCAAGTAAGCGCATTTCCATTATCTTATAGATTTGTTGACAAAAAGTGTTAATTTCAATTCACATCGTCAACCGAATTTGAAACCACCAAAAAAAGAGAATAAAATAGAAATTCTCTTTTTCAAATAGAATGCGTTTTAAATTAACAATATTCGATGAAAATAACAAATATAACATTAAAACTAAATACATGAATTTTTGATAGCAAAATACCGTGCCATGTCTTATAGCAATGCGAATTCACACTCAGCAAAATAGTCACAATAGGGAATAAGTCGCGCCAAAACATTTGTTTTACACTCCAATTCTTAATACACTGTTAAAGTATATATAGTAAAACGACATTTTCTTCTGATATATTGTACAAAATTGAAGTCAAGGTTTGCATCACACTCAACACAATACATCCTGTTCATATAAGTCTGACGAATCCATGAACGTTTGCCTGAGGTCCGATGAGGTATTGCGAGCGTTGTGAAGTTTAATACATGATTAGATAACGTACCTTGCTTTGCTATAATTTTGCATTGTGTTACAGTTAACCCTTTTAATCGGATTCATGTGGAAAAGTTACAGTTCCAGATTGAAATTGATGAATGGACTTTTCATCGATGTTGTCATTGTAAAAAGTTAAATCACAAAAAACTGAACTACGCGGAAAATTTAAAACGGAAATTCCTTTTTAAAAGGCAAAACCAAAAGCTCAAACACATCAAACGAATGCATAAACATGCCATAAAATTCTCACTTGAATGAAAGTCTTGCAAGTTTGAAACAAATGTCATGATGTTTTGAAACAAACAGTGATGACTACCTTTACTATCTTCCTAGTAGCAGTTGTATGGCACTTTAAGCCTGGGTATGTTTCTGAAACTAGCGTTAAAAGAGTCTTACCATAAATATCATTTCTATTAAACAAAAACGATAATGGTAGTCACATGCGTTTCTTTTTATTAGCTAAACTAAACAACACAAGTTTTGCCATCAATTAAACTGTATGCTTATATTCATATTTTTTTATATGCACTTATAATTAACACTTGGAGGTACGAAAACCAAAATAAATCAATGTAACTCGACTACGGTAAATGCATGACAGTTTTTGGTGTCATTTAGCTATCTTCCTATAGTAGCGAACACATTTGGTGTTGACTTTCTAGTGGCTATCTGTCTTTTATTTCCTTGAACATGTTAGTGAGAATAACATTGATACATGAATTTAGACTCTGCTGGTTTTTTTAATTAATCTTTTTACGATATATATTCTATATTGGCGAAAAGGGTCATTCGTGTGCAATCAATCTGGTTTCCTCGACCTGATAGTGTACAAAGTCAGATTGTGTAAACGATGCTTTGTTCTTTTGTCCTTTTTCGTGCATCTGTTCTGTGTAATTAAACGTGTGTTGATGGTACTGTGCACTATCTTTGGTAATTCTTGCTATCCTTTAATACTCTGATTATTATAAAATGAGAATCGAAATCGAAAACGGTCATGATGTGAACTTCCTAAATGGTAAGAACTCCTTATTGCCGTTTTGATCTATTACATAGGCTCCTATCCCTTGATAACCATAGCTTAACTTAACAGTATTATACGTAATTATAAATATTATATACTACCCACTGCACTTAAAATTAGATATGTATATATCAATATTTCAAAGACCTCTTATTAACAGTATATAAATATTTCTATTATTGATTTATAAAATTATCTCTCTTTATAATGCACAAAAAAAACACAAAACAAACTTTGATACACGTGCATGTATAAGTTATTAGTAAAAACACCGAACTCCAAGAAATTTTTAAAACGGAAAGTCCCTAAGCAAATGACAAAATTAAAATCGGAAACAGCAAATGAACGGATAATAACTCTCATAATCCTGACTTGGATTACACTAGTAATTTTGGGGCCCTTTATAGCTTGTTGTTCGGTGTGAGCCAAGGCTCCGTGTTGAAGGCCGTACTTTAACCTATAATTGTTTAATTTTTAAATTGTTATTTGGATGGAGAGTTGTCTCATTGGCACTCACACCACATCTTCCTATATCTATTGGTACATGCATTGTTTTATGTAGAAAATTGTGGGTTACAGCTGGGTTTATAGCTATATCAGTCTAATACAATTCCATCACATTGACAACGATGTGTGAACAAAACAAACAGACATAAAAAATATACTCAAACTCGGTTGACTCGAAATTTCAGATCAGTCGAAGTTTTCACGTGGTCCATATACTAGTAAATGTATGCATTTCGACTCCTGATGAGTCGCAATTTGATGAGTCGAAATTTCGGTTGAGTCAAACTTAATTTACAGTCTCAAAGTTAACAAAAGCATTCAAAATTCATTATTTATCTCGAACTAATACACATATATCAAAATATGATCTTCGAGATTAAAAAAGATTGGAGAGTTAATCTGACAAAACACGTGTAATTACATTTCCGGTTACTGACCATTATATTGATTTGTGACATGCTGAGGTTATCTTTTAAAAAAATGTATAGATAATAAGTGATACATCGTTAATGATCATGAAGAAGTATTTGAAACACTGATGAGCTTGGATGTGTATAAAGTGGGGAGTAAGACTTTCGTTGGTGATCACTTGAAATAATCATGAATTTCACTTATACATACTACGATCCCTACACATACAATAAGTAAAAGGACTACACCTCGGGGAATAAAAACGCCAAGAAGTAACATAAATGACCATCCCAAAGTAGCATGATCTCCATTTTTTCCACCATATACAGACAACACTATGAGGATTAAAACACTGCCTGCAAATAAAAAAGATACTAAGATATATATTCATCATGTTCATGCTTGTAATATGCCTCACATCCTCCGTATTTAACCAGAATAATGGTTGGGAATGTCAAATTAAATCCTTAAAACGAATACAGTATCAAACCTTTTAACCCTTTGAATCTAAAAAAGACACAAAAAACGAACTTAAACATCTTATTACGTTTCGAAATAAAGTAATGAGACCAAAACTGAAATGTGACAACACAAATAATTATACAATTATGACGGTATGAAAATGGAAAAAAGTATGTGATTACGCAATAATCTAGGTTCCTAGAATTCATAAATCAAAACGCATTGTTGATCAATCGTTAACGTCTTAAAAAATGAATTGTTAGTTTTAACCTGTTTACATTTGAGACACTCGTGTTAGATAAACGACGAAAAATTCTGAAAACAAATATGAAATCTAGACGATCAATAAAAGTTTTTAAGTGTTGTGTGTCAAGTTTGACAGCCATACGGCCTTAATTCCTCATTTCCTATAACTCTCCAAATGTAAAAGGTCAGATAAAGTAGTAATGATACAAACCTCTAGCAGGAAAAAAAACGACAATATTATAATATCAAAAGCTACAATTGCTAACACGTTTAACCCAAACTTGTCCTCAATGTACTGAATGTGAAACTTCTTTTTATTAAAATTAAAATTTAAAAGGTTCAATAAAAACTTCGTTTTATGATCAAATATAACAAAAGCTATTTACATGTGCACACATTTTCAGTGTGATTTATCTGTATTTAAGAATGTTTTTGATGACTTATAATGATGTATGCAAATTTGATGAGTTAAATTACCACTCTGGGTCGATATACTACTCATGTATGCCTCCCAGGGAATCACCAGCTCAAAAGGCACCAGCACTTCTGCGTTGACATGAATTATCACTTACTAGGATATGTCATAATTGTAAATTAACTGTTTAAAGAAACTTTGAATTTTTTTCCAAATAAGGATTTTCTACAACGGGAAAAGATGACCTTAACTGTTTTTTGCCAAACATTTCGGAAATATTTTGTCAACAATGGCCTTCAACTTCATACATTACTGTTTAAAAAAAACTATTCGAGCGTCACTGATGAGATGAATAGTATAATGCAGACATGAATTAATTTTGCTGATATACTTCTGGTTATTTTATACGAAACAATGAAAGTATCAACAATAAATGCATGATAAACATGCGTAGTGTATATGGTATATAGACTCACTTGCTAAAAAAAACCCGATAGCAACAGCTGAAAAAAAATCACCGTCAGTCTTTATATAGAAGATGAAGAAGATCAAACAAATAGTCTCCAAAAGTAGTAGAATGATAAAAAAGGAACCAGTAGCGCCAATATATCCTGAAATAATTAATAAAATATATCAGATACGAGAGAAATGGCATTTTCCGTTTTGAATCGCAGAATTGATTTTAGTAAGATAAAAGGTGTTTATTTTTGTACCCTCAATGCTCTGGATACACAATGATAGAAACAAATGTTAAATGGATACAACGAGATTTAAACATGACATAATCAGATTCGTTTTCAATTCAGTATTGAAAAAATCATATTCGTATTTAACAACATCAACCTCAGCAATAGATTACATGAGCTGTATTTGGCAAAACGTTTAGGAATTTGAGTCTTGAATTCTCTTCAACTTCATACTTTATATGGCCTTTTTACCTGTTTTGGATTCGAGCGTCACCGATGAGTTTTTTCGTGTTATTACAAAATTTAATCCTGGTATCGATGTTGAGCTTATTAATTCCTAACAACAACATCCATAATAGGCATATCAGAATAAGATGAAGAACTCTGCTTGTTTTTTTTACGGTCCCTGCTGATAAGCTGCAAATAATATCATTATTGTCAGACGTAAATTTATATTAAGGTTGTGCAAAATGAATTCATAAATTCACTAACATTCTTAGTTTCTAATTTTTGGAAAATGACACATACATAAACTTTTGCTTCCTCTGTACCACCAAGAAAGAATAACATGACATTTTCATCAATGCACTAGTTTCGGAAGCTGCACAAAATAGCTTTCAAAGTAAGATTTATCTCGTTCACTTCATTTTTCTTCTTCTATTCTACTTACTAGTACATTTGGTACAATCAAAACCCTGGTATTAAACTATTATGATAGGGGTCTATGAAAATAGTGCGATTAGAAACAGTTGAAGTGTAATAAATAAGATTTGTTTTTCTGTAACACTTAAAAACTGGTGCACCGAGATTTGTTATGTCACTACCATTTATCTAATTTTATCAACCCTACACGGAAACTGTTCGTAAGGATTATTCAACGTGCAGACATCTAAAAAGTTCAGGCATTTCACATCTCATCTTTAACAGTAATATTATATAAACAAATTTAAAACATGCCTTCTTTCACCACAGCAACTATATAATCGGTTTTAAAGACTTACTCAGAAGGGATATATATGCAGTAAAGATACTGTCGTCAAGCCATTATTAAAGATTGGATCATTGAGTCCCTCATAATGGTCTTTACATCGGGAATATACACATCATACTGGCAATGTTCTCATATATTTTATGATGGCATGATGCTAAACACCTTACGAGAGGGCTTCATGATGATTTTTACATGATGAAAACATATTCATTCAATCAGTTTAATTGAAGTCTGGAAAGTCGCATAATAGTAAGTGCTAGTAGTCCTTTGTTAAATTATGTGTATCATTATCATTTTGCTTAGTTTCTTCTGTAACCTATTCAAGCATCGAAGTCGGACTTCGTTAAAACTTAGTTTTAGTAAATGTTATTAATTCTTATTGTTTACAAATAAAATTTGTGTTATCATGTAATTATTTGTTACTTTTATGACCCTTTTTATAAAGAAATATGTCTAGTCCTTATTCCGTTATTGAAGGACACATACAGCGATTTTGTTGTCCAATAGAAGTTTTATAGTTTTTAATATTTTCACTTACCTTTAAGTTTCTTCATTTTCCTTCCGAACTTTTTTTTTTTTTTATAAAACGAAGGTTTAGCTCTAAGTTTATTGTAAAATATTGGTAGGTTTAACATTTACATCATTCGTCGCTCTTTTAGAAACGGGCATTTGATATTTGAAATAGACGTCTGTCGTACCAAATAATTGAAAATATATTGGTCATAAAGCCTAATATTATTGAAGAGTTTACTGACGATGATATTGTCATAATGCTGGTCTTTTTAAGAATGATCACTCTACTAGTGTTTTTGGCATATAATCTGAATCTTTAGTTTTGTTCCATGTATTGACATTACCAATTTTGCCCGGTATCCCCTTCTTTTTTTTCAGAATCGTATAGTATATAGTTTAAAAGGCCATATTTGAAAATCTAATTGTTATTTTTTCATTGATTTTGAAAGAAAGACAAAGTTTTTATGTTAAATGCACAAACAGTCTACAGACAATAAATTCTAGACAAATTTTCTAGAAAACAAGCACACGAATCCAATTAGTAAGTTCCGTAATTTAAAAACTAGCAGTTTTATAATAGTCTCAGAAAAAGCTTGTTATTTTGAAACAGTGAAGCAAACATCCTTAATCGACAACATGTTTGTTGGGTTTGGGTGATTCATATTCGAATAGAGTCGGTATTCCGCTAGGTAATTATTGTCGACCGTCTGGAAGAATTGTTTTTTATGCTCTTATGAAGGAGAATTCATTCAGAACCTTCTCAAAGACAAAAAGAAAAAACACCTTTTAAAATTCTTGTCTTTTACTTTGAGATATAAAGATGATTTCCAATTACTGAATAACCCATATTTCAGTCAGTACTTGCAATTCTATATCCCATTGAACTTATAACATAGGAAACAACCGATACTAGAAGGACTGCTTCATACCTTATTCTTTTCTATTCTGAGGAGGATAAATTAAAAATGACAACCAGTAAATTGTATGAACTCAATCAGACATTGGTTGACCTATACGATATGTCTGTGTCTTAACTAAGTAATGGCATTTTTACCACGTTTTAGCGTGGTTCAACAAATATTCAGTCTGTTTCCAAAGTATCGAACGTGGTCTATTTCCAAATACGACTATTTTTCGATGTGTCTTCGTATTTATACATCCAACATTTAAGTATTTTGTTATTTTGCTATTTTGTTTGGTTCGGCTGGATGTGTATTATGTCTTATCGTTTATGGTTTGAATTTTGTATTTTAGGTTCAATAAATATATCTTATGTTCTTGTGTTTGTTATGTATTCCTGTCACGTAGCAATCTTATTTTAGCGATTTTATCGCTGCCACTCCTGTAGGACGTTTCGTCCCCGATGGTATCACCAGCCCAGTAGTCAACACTTTGGTGTTGACATGAATATCAATAATGTGGTCATGTTTATCAATTTCCTGTTAACAAAACTTTGAATTTTTCGAAAAAAAACTAATGATTTTCTTATCCCAGGCTACGATTACCTTATCGTATTTGGCACAACCTTTTGGAATTTTGGATCCTCATTGCTCCTCAACTTTGTACTTGTTTGGCTATATAAATATTTTGAAATGAGCGTCACGAATGAGTTTTTTGTAGACAATACGCACGACTGGCGTACTAAATCATTATCCTGGTTCCTTTGATATCAATTATCTTTTAACATTGCCATATCAGAGATGTTTAGCTAGCCATAAAATCGGGATCAATCAACCATGTGTTTTTAAAATGTGCTGTATCAAGTCAGAAATATGGCAGTTTGTTAGCAAATGTTAAATATCAAAATATTTAAATATTAAATAAGAAAATCAACGTGTCGTAGTTCTCTCATATTTGATACGTTTCCTTCAGTTTTAGTTTGTAACTCGGATTTGCTTTTTCTCTATCGATTTATAAATATTGAACAGCGGTAAACTACTGTTGCCTTTATTTGTAGCAGTTGAGTGTTTCTGTTTTTCTTTTGTTTTGCTCTTAAAGCTGATGTGTTTTAGATTGCAACCCGGATTTGTTTTCTCTCAGCCAATTTGTGACTTTTGAAAATTGGTATACTACTGTTGCTTTGATTAGGAACCATTAGTTCCATGTATTTTTTAGAGAAGTTTCGTCCCAAAGTGTGTTGAGCTTTGCCAACCTAGGATTCAATACTTTTGTTTTCATATGTCATTATTGTAAACCTTGCGGTTCATAATACTTTGAATGTATGACTTGAAACACTAAGGCCGTGTTCACATTGACCTAAACTTGGTGTTGTGTTAGTGTAACTCACACATAAACTAAACATAATTACGTTCCCATTGATAAAACTCAATGTTTAAATGTAGTTTAAATCATGTTTTGTCTACATGCAGTCGATAGTCGATGTAGGCCTTGTGTCGGTTAAATGTACACAAAACTAGGCATTCAGAACTTTAATTTCCCCATGTATATTTAAAATGATACTTATAACACTTATTGATAAAGTTCTTTACAGAAATATTTGTCTAAACTGATTATGTTTATTTGTAATAAAACACTCAATGTAGCCGTAAAACCCTCTTATCAAGACAGACAAGACGCATTCATCATCATTGCCGAACACATGATTAATTTGGAAAGGTCTTCCCGAATCGACTGGACGTACACACTGACAGAAATATTTGCTACTGGTCTTTACTCAAACAACGATTCACAATGGCTTTCTTAAAGAAGCAACCACTTTACTTCAAAGGGGTGTGGGGTGTGGTCTGAGTAAGAATTTTTGTCTCGCGCGAAAGTTTATATTTAGTTTTTTTCGATGGTACCATGTCAATATTTGACAATATTATTAATTCGTATTATTTAACAAATTTGATTCGTTTAGGCAAAGTCACATGTGAAACTATATTTTCGAAGGTAGAGAGAAAACGGCGTATAGCAAAAAGCATATTGACCAGCAAAATGCATATCGCACGGTTATTTTTAGAATATCTAAAAACCGATATACTTTGTGACGTCATGTAATGAATATCAGGATATTGTTTAACGTTTTGAAATACATGATATCTGTGATCAATAATTTGACGGAAAAAATCTTCAAATACATAAGATGTAAAAAAAAAAAGTAAATTAAATAACAACTAATATGTTGTTATTGTCAAGGAGACAAATTGATGTAATATTTATAAAATTCCAACAAACTTAAATGACGATTTTGATACAAATATGGTAGAAAAAAATTAATAATATAACAAATATAGCCTTTGTATGAGGTCAATACAGGATATATCGACCCAAAGAAGTATATCGACCTCGGACTTCTTCCTCAGTCAATATACTTCTTTCAGGTCAATATATCCTTGTATCGACCTCATACAAAGGCTATATTTGTATACTATAATTTATGGGGGAAAACTTTGCATTCAAAATATTTGTTCATTCTAATCATCTGTAGGACCCGATTTTATTTTTATCAAATTGTTAAAAAATCCCCCCTCCGCCCCCTTTTTTAATTAAAGTCAAAAGGTCGTTCCCTAACTGCTAGAAAAGTTTTACGAAAATTTGAATTATGTCCTACGTAATGAACATGGCCGTGTTCACACCAAACGCCGTGTAGAGTAAACATGTTTACAATTAGTTTAGTGAAGTGTACACTGGTTTCACATTACATTTGTTCACATCTATACACCTTGTTTAGCTACCTGTACATAAGATATGTTCCCACTTGTAAACTATATGTCATTTAAATGTTCATTATGTAGAACTGAATTCAAAATTTTTGGACAATTTTTCTAGCGGTAAGGGAACAACCATTTGTCGTCAAAAGGGGATGGGTTGGAAATGGAAATATTCCGTTCCCCAATTTGATAAAAAAAAGTGGTCATACAAATGATAAAAAAATTATTCTGAATCAAGAGTTTCCCCATACATTATAGTGTTAAATATTGACAAAAAAGTATTTGATCACCAGCATCGAAAAAAAGGAATGAAAACGTACGCGCGAAATTTGTTTTGACTCAGATAAAAAAAAAACCTCCCCCTTTTTTTACGCAGCAGCGTGCTTACAGCCGAAAAAAAAGGATTGAGATATTAGGGATCACAATATACATTTTTATCTTTTCTGTTTGTTTCAAATGGTATTTCTTCTCCAAGTAGTATTTGGTAAAGGAATAGAGTAATTTTTTTTCAATTTATTTTAAGTGTTATTTAACGGACCTGAGATAGTACAAACATATCATTTACCTCACACTTTTTTTTTGTCATGCATTTATGCGAGAATCGTTGTTTGAGTAAAGACCAGTGGCGAATATTTCTGTGTACGTCAAGTCGATCCGGGAAGACCTTTTCAAATGAATTAGGCAGCAACTATTTACTTCATTTTTGGGGGAAGGGAAAGGGGAGCGGGGGGGGGGGGGGGTTATTGTGCGTGGGCTATTTATTTTTTCAGGACAAATTTTGGTGACAAGTCGAAATCAATTTTAGCATTATATATAGTGGCAGCTGAGGGTGAAACAAACCAAAAAAATTCCAGGGCCTAAAACTGGAAACATTTTTGGTTTCCAAAACAAAATCCGTAGCTCACCACCCCACCCCCTTGCCTTTATGTTTTATACTCAACTATAATAGCCCCCCCCCCCCCCCCGAGAATCGTTAATTTTTTTAAACAAAAAAAATATCTGTAAATTTACTTTATAAAAAGCTATACATCGCATCCAGTCTAAAATAGATGATGAATATTGATAATAATTACAAAGATCTAAAAAGTATTAACCAATAATTATAAAACAAAACACATGCATACGAAATAAGAAAACAACGGAAAAGGGTTTGAGTTTGGAACAGTTCAGTGTTTCTGTTATTCCGTTTTTTACTCTTATAGTTGCTATGTGGCTCCCTCGATTTTTGTTTGTGACCCGGATTTTATTTTCGCTTTATTGATTTAGGACTATTAAACAGCGGTATACTACTGTTCCTTTATTTGACAAAGATACGTACCTGGTTTGAGGGTATTATTAAAAAATTTAGTATTATTGAGATCTCAAACTGTTTCAATCTTAATCAGTGATGTACCAAAAAGCAACAAATGCAGACAGCAATAAATATGCACCGGAACGCACAAATCTGTTAATAACATTTCTGCTGACATTCCCTTTTTCAAGTTAGTTGAGTTAATGGATGACACATTAAAGGATATACTGAAGTTTTAATCCTATGCTTATAGATTAACATAGATATACGATTTGTTGTGTTAAAGGCATGTACCCTTCCCTACTTCGAATGTCATGTTCAGCCTCCTGCCGCCTTGTAAGACAGATATTTTGGACACAATTATAGCGGCAATCAATTAAAACCTCTCTATTGTTAATAATAACAAGGATATGGGAAGTAATTTTTAACATAACAATCAAATGTGTGCCGATAAAAAACAATGCTTGCTTATAAATATCATCTGAAATAAAGGAGAGTGTTCCTTGTGATTAAGCTACAGTGTAACGTGCGCAATATCAGTTTTTGTGATTTCCTGATTTTATATTTGATAACAGATACGATTATATTATTAATATTCCAACATAAACATTCATTTTGATACCGCAATTGCTAATATATATTCTACATAATTTTATTTTCATCTTTACGAGTAGGAATTGTTTTCTTTTCTATTTGACCTTCTTTCTGGTTGGACCTTTTTGGACCGAGCCCGATTTGGTAGTCCCACATCTTGGGAAGACTATTCTTTTTTGAAATGACTTTCACTTCAATCGGAGTGCGAGGTATCCTTAAACATGCAGTGACGTGAGAGTTTGTTTGTTCTAAATTGAACGCTGCTCTGGGCAATCGAAATGAAGAATGGCAATAAAACAACCTTTCTTTTCTTTTTGTGCTATCTGCTGCGCATGTACCAATTTTGAGGATTCCCCATATCCTGTGTTGTTCTATTTCAAAGCAGTAGCAAATAACAAAAATTCTTAACACCAATCATAAATGTTCAGATGTTAACGTTATATAAAATCATATTATGATATGCAGTCGGATTAGAACATTTGAAAAAAATATATAGATGATTTCTAATTTGCAACTGTGCACTACTAGTTTATATTTATATGCAGCAACAATCTGACATAGTCCACATATGGAGAATATATCTCAATTTTAGTTGATTGGAAATACTACTGATTCCGTTTCTTATCATGATTTCCTTGATAAAGAGTTGATACTTACAAGGTAACTCAATTCTTCCTTCATAAATTAAACATACGCTATCACCAGTTGCTTGTTCGTATCACAGATACGAACTGATATATTCCAATTGTAAAACCCCAATCCAGTCTTCTCATTCCCGAATGAGGTATTTTCGAAGAAGACTTATCACCGAATTTGTCCTATTTGAGCAACATAATAGCAGGCTCAGAGTACCGTTTTGAGCATAAGATTCAGATCGACGCCCTGTTTCTTATCGTCTGGATTTATTGATTTGAAATTACTATTTACATTCATAATTTCTTATATATAAAACGATTCTTTTCATAAATTGAGAAAGTATTTGTATTATCTAACCTTTAAACGGCCTGGATGAACTGCATGTTATGTTGTAGAAGGCTGTTTCGTTTCCAATACCAATGGATCTATTTGTACTATAAGACCATTTCATCCATAATCCTTCATGATTTTTGCCGTCATCCGTCCAATAATCTGTACTAATACTGACAAACATTAAGTAGTATGAAATAAGGAACAACTGTAAACAACATATTTTCTTGAACTCTTCTGAGACCATTTCTTTTTTAAAAACTTGCTTTGATTTTGGAAAAGTTCACAATTATTTGGCAATTTTAGTGCTTTTGCTCTTTCCTTTCTGCCACTTGCAATCACATCGAAGACATCAATATTTCATCTAGGTGGCGCTCGTTCAGCCTGAATTGCCATACTTGAATATAAGACGGTTTATAATTTCCATTAAATTGCTTTGATAAAATTTTCAATGATTTCAATTACAAATTCAAATTGAAAAAACGTTCTTTCTTTATTTTATAAAGGCAATTTCTATCGATAGCTATTATCAAATAGAATACGACGTTTTTCTTTACATAAAATTCTTGCTCGAATAACTACCCCTTTAGGATTCACTTCTATAAATAAAGAATATTGTATGGTTTGTAGAAAGGAAAATTACACATCCATTAATTAAGAGTTGCATGTTGCAAGTATGCATCCCTGTGAAATAGTGATCAACATAGTTCTTTCAGTTGCATTTATACTTTTCAATATTTCATTTTGGATTGGAGAATGGTCAAAGTCACAAGTTGATACACAAGGACTATTTGAATGGTGCTTAAACACAGAAGCTGATAAATGCTGTCAATCAATTTCAGATACGGAGATTGATACACAAGGTAAAGGCATATTTTACAGTTTAAAAAAAGAAAAATAACATATTATTTGTTTTTAGAATGTTTTTAATTTATGTATTTCTTTAAAATTTTATACAGGGAGTCTCGGTAGTCGAGTGGTCTAAGTAGTTACTACTGTAATAACTAGCCAGTTAACACTGAGGTTGTGAGTTCAAACCCCATGCGTGCGGGTAAGACTGCAATCCTAATTGACTAGGATTATCACTTTTCCTATCGAAGTTCGGTTGTTCTCTCCGGGCACCCCGGCTCCCTTCACCAATACAAACTGGCCGCCACGAAATAGCCTAATTGCGGTGCTTTAAAAGTGGCGTTAAAACACCAAATACTAAAATTTAATATATATGATTATTATCTTGACAGTCGCAATTTTTGTAAGACTGAACAACCATAATACAATTTGAAAAATCACAGTTACTGTACTATTTTTTTTAGTACTTTTATCTAATAAGATCCATAAAAGAGGGACGAATGATACTAAAGGGACAGTCAAACTCACAAATCGAAAAAAAACTTACAACGCCATGACTAAAAATGAAAAAGACAAACAGACAAACAAAAGTACACATGACACAACATAGAAAACTAAAGAATAAGCTAAACGAACCTCACCAAAAGGGGTGATCTCAGGTGCTCCGGAAGGGTTAGCAGATCCTGCTTCACATATTCATATTTTTTTACCTTTTTGCTCAAGGGAAGAGTTTACATCGACCCTATAGCTAGATATATAAGAAGTAAAATCACAAAAATACTGAACTCAGAGGAAAATCAATTTGGAAAGTCCATAATCACATGGCAAAATCAAATAACAAAACGCATCAAAAACGAATGGACAAGAACTGTCATATTCCTGACTTGGTACAGGCATTTTCAAATGTAGAAAATTGTGGATTAAACCTGGTTCTATAGCGCTAACCCTCTAACTTTAATAACAGTCTCATCAAATTCCGCTACATTATATGATGCGTTAAATAAACAGTCACAATTTGGGTACATCAGTCATCATCGTATAACAATTTTAAAAAGAACAATTTAACAGTAAACAAAAATATCTACTATCTACGAACACATGGATTGATATGAGTGTCTAACATTAAGATACCAGATGGTTACGACAGCTCATTGATAATTTAAACCATTGCATGTCAACTGACATTTCAATATTTTAATGCCATGTCATGTCAGAGAAATGCTCAAATGTCCTAACTGTTTGTAAGCCAGCACCAACCTTTTCCCATGCAATAGGTATCGTTTTCATGTGACATTGATACTAAAACCTTTACGTGTTAACGTCAGAACGTAAACTAGATTTATTGATTGGTGGTCTTTCATTTTCACATAATAGTTATACTTCTGTGCATATAAATTGACAACAATTACTAGTATGGAATATCCTGCCGGCAAGGTGACCCCTATATCCATATTCCCTGCAAACCCTTTTAGTAAGAAAGGGACGATTTAAGTCATAATGCATACATATTTTCCTATTTATCTTGATATTTCGACTAAAATTTACTGAAGATACTAAAAAGAAATTGAAATGCATCCGTTGTTCTTTTATCTGTCATGGCACGTCTTTATTTAGAAATTTACTAGTTAAGCTGATATGTCTATTGAAAAAAAAATGTGTTACTTCATTGTTATGTTGTTCCCGTTCTTAACTATGACTTAACTTTCAGTTACCTGTAAGAAACATTTCTTTTTACCTTTAACTGTCAAATTTTATACGAAATATGAGAAAAAATTGATGAAGGTAGCGTTATTTATTCTCACATGTAGATGATAGTTCAAACGTGTAAATTCATCAATTCAAAGAAATTGTTTCTTCGTTTTGAACACATTGATAGAACAAATAACGATTACACAAATCTCACTTTTTCATTAAGTTCACTTTCAAATTCATTTAATAAGACGGACTTTGGAAAAAGAAATATGTGTTATTGATTTTAGTACTGCCAGTGTCAATTCTTAATTCACAGCCATTTCGCTCCTGATTTGGTGTCACCGTTGAAACTTTTGTTTTGGTACTTTAATTTATTTTTATTATGCAAAAGATTTTCAATATCCTCTTCCCTTTTTTTAGTATACAGATACACCGCTGTTTTGCTCTTATTCGTCCTAACATAATTTTCAACTACAATAAAAATGAAAAAAATAGGTAAAAGTGTTCGTTACCACAGTTACAAGACGTGATTTTATTCATGTAAACATATCCTGAATACACTATAAAGTGTATTACGGTTATATATTACGAAAGAAAATATCATCTTGTACCTTTAATCCTAACCTGTAGCGTAACTGACAAAAATAAAAGAGAGTTATCTTGCATTAATGTACAAACCTATGATTGCGTTGGATAAAAACCGAAATTTTTTATACGTGTGCGTGTAAAACAAATTTCGTTGAAAAAGGGTATAAAAGCAACACAAACATACATTTTCAAAAAGACAAAAAAGGGAAAAATTATATTTTATCAAAACGCATTTGCCTAACAGGTCGAACAACTCGAGGGTTCAGAGCAAAAAGGGGTTATCTGCATATTTCATAGTTTTGAGAAAATCGAGTTTAAAGGTTTATCAAATTATTAAAAATCAGTTTGTCAATTATACGATCTATCAGTTGGTCAAATATGAGATTATGTTGATGCGTGTTATTTGTCAAAAGTTTGGATTGATTAAGTAGGTATAAATGGGATAAAAGTAGGTCCATGCAGATAGCCCCTTTTTGCCTTTTGACAAAGGTGACAAAAATTTAGCACAAAAGGGTACTATCTGCCATATAGCACCTTTTTGCTCAACATTTTTTCTGTTTCATCGTGCTAGCGTTTTAAATATTTTCAATCTTTTATTGCTGAAGTAAGGTTTTTGACTATTTTTTGGATTATATTTATACTGACAGAAGTGTTTCACTTTTTTGTCATAAAATATGTCCGGTTCTGCAGTCAGTACAAGCAAAAAAAAAGTGAATATAATTAAATATTGTGTTTGGTTTATTCTGTTTTTCATTCAAGCTTTTAACGGTATAAAATAATGAATAATATTTGATTTTGTATTAAGAATTTGTATGACATTGACCTGTAATTAGTCTGAGCAGTCAGATTTTTTTCTGGTACCTTTTGATTGTCGGCTTTTTGTAATTAAAAACAAAATTGAATAGAACATGATTTATTATTTGTTAAAAAATTAATGCACAGCATAAGACTTTGGATTTGAATTAAATATTGTCATTGAAATCTTCTTCTGTAATGTCTGGCTCTGGCAAGGTGTCCTTCACTAATTTTCCGACCGGAAGACTTTCATAGTACGAGTGATATGAAGTTGGTATAACCCCACTCTTGCACAATGATAGCAGATCTGCTTTCTTTGCAGCAGAAATTTGAAGTTTGGACTCGTACAAAGGTGACAGTTTAATATGTCCAGTCTTCCTTTTTCTTCCTCTTAAACTACTTGACTGGAACTTAGCTTCCATAAAATTCTCGGGGTCAAAGCCGTTGTTAAAAAATACACTTCCTGGATTTTCTTTCGTTACCCGAATCCACTTGACTTTCAGCCAATTGATTGTTTCTCCAGAAACTGTTCTTTTCAAATTGATGTTCATGTCGGTTTTTAAGCCTTTTAGGTCATAAAAATCTCTATAATTCACTGGCATAACAATATAAGGATTTCTCTTCCTCGCCATTGACACGACAGTGTCCCACTGTGACGGATGGTATACCTTTGTACTTTTTTTGGCTCTCTCAACTGATGAGTGTATGGAGTCGGCTTCCATTTCCGAGTGACCCCTTTCAAAAAACTTGTGATTAATTGCTTTTAAGTTTGGATGAAAATTTAAGGCATACAGCAATGCAGAGGTCACAAACTGGTTTCTGTTTTGTCCACCACAAGTATCTGAAAAGTATGTTATTTTTTTCCGCTAGTGAGTTGATGTGCATTAGTATGCACGATCCAATGTCACTTGAACCCCTTCCTCCATTTGTCTCGTCCCACAAATAGCATGTGCCTTTACTATCCCCAAGTGAATAGAATGACAGGTTATAAGTTGACAGACATCTTTTATAAAAAAGATCCCCAACCATGCTACAGGGTGTTGGCAGCACTGCCTCTAAGTCAAAGGTAACAGCAGTGAAAGATCGATCTGTCTTGGCTCTTTCCTTGTCGAGTCTTTTTTCCTCCCTTGATTTCTCTTTCTTCATTTGGTGTTCTTGAAATTGGTCTTCATCTTCATTTGTAATTTCACCTCTTTGTTTCTTTTCATGATAGATCGTACATGTTGAACACTGGTCCTTTTTTGGTTTATGAAATGCCAGGTTAAACTCATTGCAGAAGGTATCACGATATACATTTATTTTACATGTTTTTTTGCCATTCCTCTGACATTCTTTTTCATACAGCTGGTGCATCTTGTTTACTGACAGGTTTGAACTTAGATATTGGCGGTTGGAGTCTTTTCTTGTGTAGTGTGATGATACTGTTGGAAATGATTGTATGTGTTCCCTTATAAAATGCCTATCACCTTCTGGAGTTCGGTTTATGGATGGGTTCTTTCCGCGATTATCACGGCCAACAAATACTCCATGCTCTTTCTTTTTTAAGGAATATTCTACTGTTTTTTTGCTGACATGCAGAATTCCCAGGAAGAAAGCTTTACAAACTCGCTCTTTTTTACCGTCAGTAGTTAGAAAATAAGTGTTGGAATTTTCTTTTCTATTTGTGGTACATCTTTTGGCCTTAGTTTGCTCTACATGTTGGCAAATAAAGTTTCTTTGCTTCTCATATGATCCCAACTGATAGTAAGTGGCGAAAATATCCCCTGCTTGCTGTGCTGTTATCTTTACAGAGCATTTGAATTTACATTTTGAACAGTCACGATATTGCATCTTTTTCTTTGTTTGTTCTTTTCCTGTTAGACCAGTATAAGGTAAACCATGTACTCGGTTAAATTGCCTTACATTTCTTTTCCATACTTCTTCATTCTTTTTTTTCTTTCGAAAAAGTTGTTTCTTGACAGGGCTTTTATAGTTTGCACGTTTCCTTGGTGTTACTGGAGTACTTCTTTTCCTTTTATTCGTCATAGGTGTTTGAACATTATTCGGTGGACTGCAATCACCTATTGTAGCTTGTTCTGTTTGAGAAGTTCTTTCAAGAACTTCATCCAAATGACATACTGCATCATAATGCTCCTGACCCTTTATGGCAATTAAAGCAACTTTGATATACTCCTGAGAATGTTCATGGTCTTGTAAATCAGGAATAATGTCATAAACTGAATTTGACACCATACTTGAATATATTCTTAAAGGTCTGTTGTACATATTAGCTAAAGCCAAAGGCATGAAGTCAGCAAGTTCATTGTTCCAATGCCCATCAATACTGAAGTCGTGCAGTAAACTTTCAAATTTTTGATTTTCCCCCTCAACAGTTGTTTCATGGTCAAACGAGATGAACTTCTTGTAGTGGTTATCCTCACGTGACATATGATCAACCAGCTTTTTCCTTAGAATTTGGACATTCATGTCATGGCTTTCTGGTGAGATATGCTTAACAACTGCTGACAAAAAACAATTCCCATCTGCTATTGTTTGGATTCTTTTTAATCCATTGCTGAGTAAGAGGTTGTCTAATCTTATTGTGTGGTATTTAAGAACGATTGTTCTATTCATAGCTGCTTTTTGGCTTAATCTGATGGCTTCTGTTTCAGTTAAGGTTGTAGTGATTACTTCTGCATTATTTTCTTTTTCTCTAATTTTCCAGGGTCCTGAACTGTGGCTCGGTGAGCTAGTTGCATGTTCAACTCTCCTCTTCTTTTCAAACTTCTTTTTCAGACTTTTACCTTTTCTTTTCCAATTTTTTTCCCGATGCCTTTTCTTTGGTTTTACAAGCTGTATATTGGATAAGGATTCTGGTTCACTTGCAGAGTCCCTTTCAGATGTCATGTCTGAGTCAGAAGATGATTGAAGATCCTTTTTACTTGGTTTGTACATTTCATCTCCTGAATCATCAGACAAATCACTTGTCGGCATAGTTGTCCGTTTAGTTTGGATTTGTCGTTTACGAAAATGGTACAACTTTTTTCGTGGTACTGGTGTTATGTTCCCTGCGTTTGTACGTTTATCACGAACATTGTGTATATAACGTTTAGCATTAAGAAGCCTTTTCAAAGCACTTTTTCTGAGAGCATCTTGTTTCTTTAGCCGAAGTTTGTTTTTAGTAAGCTTTATAAGTGGTGTATCATCATTAGATGAATCACTAGAAGAATAACCAGCTAAAGGTATCAGTTCTGGAATTTCTGCTGTTTTATTATTTTGAAGTATGCTTTTGTGTTTTGACTGAACAACTTCATGCTGTACTTGACAACTCTCTGATCCATTATGCATATTTTCATCTTGATTTCCACCACTTATATCCGTTGTAATATTAGCTGATGATTGTTCTGTTAAGGTACTGGATATTTCTATTTCATATGTATTAGAACAACTTGCATTGTTTTCCTTCTTACCATTCCTAGTTATGTCATCATGCTGAGTTGGCCGGTCTCTTATTGTATTAGATGATTGCTCACTTGAAATATTTGATGGCCTACTTTCAGACTCTTCAGAAATGCAATGGTTTGATTCATTGTCACCATTTCCAGGGCCGTTTGTATGTTGATTTTGACTTGCACTTGAATTATGTTGTGGTTCGCCTGTAAACTGTCCACCATTTAGTTCATAATAGTTGTGAATCTTCAGCAGGTCAGTGTCAGACCAGTCAGACCATTCCTCCTCGCCATCCATCTGAAAATTAAAATATTTTCACTTTTATTTTTTTAGTCAGACTTATTTTATGCTACCAGTCCTTAAGTATCATAACATTAATTTAAAAAACTTCCATAGACCCTCAGTCTGTAACTATATTCTGATTAAAAAGGTAACTGTATATTCAATTTAAATGAAGGCTTCTCACATTTCGTCTTCAAATATTAAATGCAAAAAAAAAATTCCATTACATTATAAACAGTATATTAATCAAGTACTGAAGTGCTATTTTTATCAACACACCATGTAGACCCTCAACACATTCTGCAATGATTTGCTTTGTTTTAAGCTATTATTTGGTGTCATAATCTAATGAATTTGATTGTATTTACACAAATGAAATGGAAAAATCATCATTTTTTTTTAAATGTATTTATAGTTAATTACTTACCTTTATAAATTAATTTTCTTTGTCTTTTATGTTTTTCTGTTTTCTTCAATGAGGTTTATAAATACATATTCATACACATATGTTATACATCAGCATCATGTAGCAAATAGGATGATAAGTAATAAAATTAATAACACATGGCTTTTTCTTATCTTAATATTTAATCAGTTACTGAGGGCAACAAGGTGCTATTTGTCAGATAGCACCTTTTTGCTCTACATAGATATCAGATAGCACCCTTTTGCTCTATTGTTTTTTTTTAATTGCAGATAGACCCTTATGTTAATTAACATTATTAGTTTAATTAGTATAATCACATATTAGATATTTTTATACAATATGGAGTTGATCTTTTTGCATAGTTTTTAATGAAAAAGTAAGAAAAGTGGAAAAATGCAGATAGCACCTTTTTGCTCTGAACCCTCGAACTGATGTTCGTTTACTCTGCTAACTGCAATTGACGATTTCCAAATAAATTGATCACAAAATGTAATAGAATGGATCTTATTATAAATTAAGTACTGAATAGAAAGTAACTAACTTGTGGACAAGATGTAATACTACAAACATGAGGTGTCAATATTTTTTTGTAAACCAGATCCGGATTTCGACAATAAATGTCTTTTAAGGTAACACGATACCGAATGGCATATCTCCCGATTTCCAAACTTTTTGGCACACGTGTTCTTTGAATCGAGTTACATCGGAATATGTAATAAAAAATGGGGGTCACCATATTTCTTTTCTTGGTATTTTCATAAGAAAACGTCAATTTTGGCGACAAATTTACTTAGGTATATAGGGAAAATGGCTATTTTTCGGCTTACTTTTTTATATTTTCCAATGGATGGCTATGTTCTGATATACGGAGAAAAACAAAAAACTAACATAATATCCAGGATTGCATACTGAATCCATACACGTATAGAAACTTATATGTCACCATCCTTGTTTTTGAGATAAATGACTTCAAAGTTGATTGATACCCTTAGAATTTGGCCGAAAACGTGTGACGTTATTGAATACAGAATGTAACGTTATTCCTACTCAAAGAAATGGAAAACAAAATATTTGTCGGAATCTGAATGGTGATTATTTTATTTTCATTTCCCCTGTCGGGTGTCGTAAATTTCCTAGTAATGCAATATGAAATATTTCGTCCCGCTCATAGAAATTTCACTCAAATGAATTGAAATTAATTTTGTCTGATTTTCACACCAAATGAGCATATTGTATTTCAGTGGTTTGTTTATGTCTGTTTCCCGGCCGTTATTGAAATTCTTGGTTATTATTTGTATATTCCGAAGGCATACTGAATGTTTTACGGAGGGGACCAACCTAGTTTATGTGTTACATATTTGTTTTTCGTTCATAGTTTTATATAAATAAGGCCGTTAGTTTTCTTGTTTGAATTGTTTTACATTGTCATTTTTGGGACTTTTATAGCTGACTATGCGGTATGGGCTTTTCTCATTATTAAAGGCCGTACGATGACCTATAGTTGTTAATGTTTGTGTCATTTAGGTCTCTTGGGAGTGTTGTCTCATTGGCAGTCATACCACATCTTCTTTTTTATATATACTTCAAACTTGCTTGAACTGGTTGGTTCCACGTGAATCTTATAATATACTAGTTCATGAATAAATCACCGGAAGTAGATACACGTTAAATTTACGTATTTTTTTTTTAAATAAGATTATTCAAATAACATCTTAATTCTAAAATTTAATTAAAATCATGAAAAATACCTTCATATTTTTGTAAAGCTCACGTGGAAATAACATGAGAAATTTGACGGTGATTCATTTGAATAACTGAGTTTTTAACTCCATCCTTTAAGACACTGATGGTGGTGTCATCGCTTCATCCATGCAGAAAAAGAGTACTTTAAAAATTTGATCCAGTTAACAGTTTTATAATTGCTCGGTTTTTGATGGTTGTTTAACGTTCAGTGGCAAATAGTTCATGCATGTTGGGGACGATACAATACAATTTTGAAAACAGTTGTTTATTAAAGACACATTTGATGCACCAGTCAAAAAAGGTTGAACATTCTGTTAGTTGTGAAAATTATGAGTGAAAATTATGATCCTAAAAAAAATAAACATTCTAAAAAATAAAATAATAAAACTCAAAGGAAATTTCAGAACTCGATCATATTCTTATTTTGCTAAATACATAAGTATAGCGTACTCTGCGTGTTGTAAATGTGTCAGTTGGTTGCTCAGCAAGCAAGACAAACATTGCAAACTGTACGCAACATTTCACAAAATGTCTGTCATTTGTGGAAAATTATTTACAAAACAAATCTTGAGATCAGATATGCATTCTTTATAAGTAAATCAAACTGCGAAATAGAAAGGTTCCAGCTTGAAATTCCACATTTATGAGATGGAAGCCGGAGTCTGAACTCTGCGTTCCTTTATATTCTATCAAAATGCCTAATCTAGCAACCTGTCATGAAAAAAAAATAAAGATAATCCAGAAGATATGCGCAGCTTTTATATAAGTTGTAACACCATGTACATAATTTAAACCCGAATCAAAAAGACTGTAGTGCTACGTAAATAATTATCCGTATACACCCTATATATGTATATATACCAAGTGCGGGATTGACGGTTGAACAAAAACAAGTGACACAATATGATGATACGTGCCTATAAGAATTTTGGTGACAAAAAATATTTGAATATCTAGTTCATATAATGGAATAGTTATTCGGAGATTTAAAATGAAGTAGCAATGTAAGCAAACTAACATTTCCATCATTTTTGTCTTTGGTGGAAAGTTGATAAATTGGCAATTTTACCGCACAACCTTATTTCTTTATGGTTTGAATTTTCTACCGAAGAATAAAAGTTTTAAAACTTAAACAAATATGTACTAGAGACTGACATGTTAGTGTGATACTTATACTACAAATACTTTGATGTTTTAATGTCGTTAAGTAGATATAGGAAGATGTGGTGTGAGTGACAATGAGACAACTCTCCATTCAAATAACAGTTTAAAAAAATAAACCATAGGTCAATGTACGGTGTTGTACAAATAAAATGTTCCATATAATTGTTTGCTTTATCTATACTTGTACTTTTTCTTGTATCATGTTATCCCACTTCCATAATGAGCAAGCGGTAACGTAGATATTTCTTTTTGCGTAAATGTTCGTTAACTTTGTCGATTTCTTTTAAAAAGAAAAAAATAGAGGCAATGGTTTGTTAGTATGGAATGTAAAAAGTGGTTTTACTTTGTTATTTCAAATCAAAATTGACGGTGGCAAATCTTCAACTACAGTACTGTTATTCCGATTCTTATGCATTACAAAAAGAAAAAATACGATAAAACTTGAAAAAATGTCTAAATATATGTCAAATAAAAAAAATCCGCAAAACTTCATGACTGACTAACTTTTTAATTAAATTTTAACAACTAAAGTTACAAGTGACGATTGTAAATTGTAGGATTGATTGGCTTTACGTCCAGTGACAAATAGACCATGCATGTTACATGTATGGGCGAGAACAAAATAATAAATACAATTGGTAGGTTATGTAATAGAGGCGTTCCGGGATTATGGTTGAGTAAATTTGGAATGGCACTTGCAAATGAGGGTATACTGGATAGGGACAGAAACTTTATCTTGCAACAGGCCACATACAGATCGACCACTCAAAGAGTTGTTGCAAAGATTTTTGATTTTCAAAGAGCATAGCACTCTCTTTATTCGAGGCATCGGATTTAATTTCCCCATTCTGACCGGATGTGGCTGCAAAGTTGATACATCCGCACAGCCAAATGGACGCCTCACTTTGGAAGCATTTTACTGTCGGTCAAAAGAATCCCAAGTGCCAATTTCTATTCCCTTGTCACCCTTGGGGTGTAATTCGTAGAATAAAAACAAAATATAAAAATTATGTATATTGTCAGAAAAATAGAATGTATTTGTACTCACTACGGAACAAGACTCTTTCTGTCGTTTGAATAAAAAGTTAGTCAGTCGTATGCTTGTAAATTTCGAAAGAAAACAATGTCACGGAACCAATCTGACTACAGCCAGTCCTGACTATCAACTTGCGTTCATATACGCAAGTGGATACATGGGGCTGTTTTTAATCAGACTTTAACTGGACCTGAATTGATTTTAATTTCATTTTTGCCGAATAAGTTCTCTTGTATTTCTCAGTCTTCGACTTCGTTAACTTTCTCAGGCCTCATTCCGAATTTGCTGTCTATTCCGTGTAGATTTGTTCTATTTACGAAGCTAGCACTTCATTTTATAAATGTTTCAGAAAGTGAATTTCAGAGACTGTTTATACTTGGAACACAGGGAAAGTTTTTCGGCAAAATAACAAAGTAAAACCACTTTTTACATTCCATACTAACAAACTATTTTCTGTATGAGTTTCAAAGTCTGATTGTACAATGTTTGGTTTTTTATCGTCTAATTCTATCCGAATTCTCATCCAGATGTTAGATAACCTTTTTATTTTGCCAGAGCGATGTTTTTGACGACCATTTTAACACGAATTAATAGTTGTATAATTCCTGTTTTTTTTACACATCATCCTAAGTTTCTATAGATTAGAATTCTACGTTCAAAAGAAAATTTTACGGGGATACTGCGTGCATCATGAAAAAGTATTTATTGCAAAAATAAACCAAGAATAAAATAAAGTGACAAAACTCAGTCTTTTATGGATAAGAACATATATAGTTAAATTGTGCAGATGCTTAAATATTCAAGAAACAGAATATTTAAAAGTAAAGTAATACATTTTTAAAGGTTAACAATGAGTAAAAGAATTGCCGGAAAACGATAAAGCAATCTATGTCAAATAAGTTAACTGTTACATATTGCATCAAAACTCTTGGCACTCTGCACCTAGAAAAAGTTTCCGTTAAAAATGTCACATAGTTACCAAAAATATTTTTTTCATTATTTAATCTCTTTGTGTGCGAACGTTATTGACATGTGAAACAAGATGTTAATTACAAAATACAATCACATACAATTAAAGAAATAAATAAAACAACCTAGAAATGAAATACATGTATAGGCATCGAAACGGTATTTGGAAGGCCATTTAATTTACCTCAATCTAGGATAGACTCTTGAATTTAAAGAGTCAATATATATATAGGATGAACGGATCATATAAACCGGAGGGAAAATATGATACACGCCCAAACGAAAAAATATGAACAAGTCTCAATTGAAACCTATGATTGCGTTGGATAAAAATCGCAATTTTTATACGTGTGCGTGTAAAAAGAAATCACTGGAGAAGGGTCTTAACACAGCACAATCAACATTTTTCAAAGACCAAAAAAAAGTGAAAAGTATATTTTACCAAAACGCATTTCACAAACAGGTCAATAAAGGCAACAGTAGTATACCGCTGTTCAAAACTCATAAATCCATGGACAAACTCAAACTACTGATGTTATAGATAAATATATATATATATATATATATATATAGTTCAAAAAGAAAAAAAAACACAACAAAAATCACATCATTTATCGAACATTAATTTGTTTCTTTCAACGCATCTCCTACGGTTCATCAGATAGAACTGTTATCGTTAATAGTAACGACTTGTGATGTTAACTTATACTTACATAATGCAGTAGTTAGTATATTTTACGAACTCTAATTCACGGACCAATTTCACTTTCTATTTAAAGTCGTCTTATACTTTTCTATATAATATTGCTCCTTGCCTTCAAGCTGATTTTTATCCTCGGCCAACATCTTGAATTAGGGATATATTTTAAATTGTCCTTTTCCACATTGGTCAAAGTGTTCGGAACATCGAGGATTTCTTATTGACGGGTCCTTTATCTGCTGTTTGTGAACTCTCACACTATCAATTAGTCTATTGGTTTGACCAATGTAGTTTTCATTACAAGTGGTACTGGTTGCGTAGTAAATGATATTTTCTGATTTACAGTTCATGTTTTTAGTTGGTTTAATTACTGTACCTGATTTGAGAGTTTTACATGGTCCAACTTCTAGCATTTCACACGTTCCGCATCTGGGGTCTCCGCATTTTTGTATTTCTGCCACCTTCTACGTGTTGACTTTTGCTCGTGAACGAAGTTTCTTCAGATTTGGTGCTTGTCGACGTCTCCCAATAAGCTGTGATTCATGGACTAGACCGTAAGAAAAACCTGAAGAGGAATTAAAGATCTGGTGATTATGAGTTGTAACAAAGGGAATTGATTGTTGTGTATCTTTTTTGTCATCCATTGATATTGTTTTGATAATTTCAGCGATTGTAATACTCAATACATTTTTTTTATTTTTTTGTCAATTAAACTGACTGAATAGTTTTTTCTTTTTAGATAATTTTACAATTCTTGTAGTCCCTTATCACGTTAATCAAAATGTATTAATATTATAAATATACGTCGGGCCAATTTAAAATGAATATTTGGTATGTGACGGGTGACATGACCTTAAATCTAAATATTGATGGGTATCTTTGGATTTACAGTATAAATCAATTATTATTTGATCATCTTCCTTGATAATACTGATGTATAATTGTTCCAAACACCCATTTATAGAAACACTATTGCATAGGATAGCTGAGACTGAACCACGAATACGTAACATTGTTCAATGGTAAATGGAATGAGATCAAGGTGGAGTGAAAACTGTTTTACTAATTTTGTGCGCACAGTATATTACGATGTACGAACACTATATTTAAATTGCGCGCACAATATATTACTTTGTGCAAACAATATATTATTTTGTGCACATAATATATTATTTTGTGCACATAATATATTTTAAGACAGACAGCTAGATACCATAAACATACTACGTATACACAAGCCAGAGACTGAGCTTGATTTGCTATATGATATAAAAACTAAACTGACGAAAAAAGGTCATTTATTCAAAATCATAAAATGCAAAAAATACATTTTGCAAATAAAACATTTGACATAAAAGTTCATATTTAATATGAAATAATAATACATAATTACTACGAAATTACATGAACTAATATTATGTCAATTGAATAAATGACAAAGAATAGCAAAGGTGGGGAGAAAAACCTGCCCCATAAATAAACATATGATACATATCTACTTCAAAAGATAATATAAAGGGCGGTATGTGGGTGGGAATTTTGAACAAATTGTTTGATAATAATCACAAGTTAACACATCAAATGCTGATGATAAAAGGAAGTGATCACAATGCACTTACACGTGAACTCGTGCTGACCCGCAATGCCATTGACCAATAAGAAAGATGATATCCGGTCATGCATTGGTCATAAAAGAAATTTCTCTGCACGTGAAAACAAGTTATCTAATTTCAACAATTTATCGTTTAATTAATTAGGACACTCTGACCCTTTGACCAGACTAGAGACATTATACATTTACAGTAATAATAGCTCACTCTTTTATTTAAGTCGGTTAGTAATAACCAATTAAACAGAATTATCTTCTCTGCTGTCTTAAATTATTTTATTCCGCTTAATTTTCAATTAGCAAATAAAACTGGTTTTAAGACAGACAGCTAGATACCATAAACATACTACGTATACACAAGCCAGAGACTGAGCTTGATTTGCTTTATGATATAAAAACTAAACTGACGAAAAAAGGTCATTTATTCAAAATCATAAAATGCAAAAAATACATTTTGCAAATAAAACATTTGACATAAAAGTTCATATTTAATATGAAATAATAATACATAATAACTACGAAATTACATCAACTAATATTATGTCAATTGAATAAATGACAAAGAATAGCAAAGGTGGGGAGAAAAACCTGCCACAAATCCACTCTTTGGCTGAAAGAGTGGATGTGAAATCCACTCTAAGGCTAAAAGAGTGGATCCCCCACCCGAGGACTCTGGCGACGTGAATACAATTATATATGACTTGAAAAAAAATGCATTCACATACATGTACACCAAACACATATCACTTTATTATGTAAAACGTTTCCACATTAAGCAGAAATATTAAAAGTTCCTATTTTCATATACCAAGATATTACTTTAAAATTATCTCTTACTGGTAAAAGATGTAAATCTTATTCCGACCTGTCACCAGGATCACAGCAATTAAATTACAATAGAATCGCAACAATGTAAGTATGATTCAGAATTTATATTTCTTCTTACATCCAGACATTTAAATATAGAATCCTTTTAAAATTATATATTTTAGTACAGACAATTAGTACGTTGATTAACCGAAACTATATTTTTAATTTTAAAAATTCAAACAAAACTAAAGTATATGTTTACAAAGCCCTGGATCCTTCCTAAATACGAAGTTTTATATCTGACTATTTCTGTAAGGGATCATGAGCAAAGGATTCCCAAACTACACTTGACATTTTTCAATCGAAAATGCATAAATATAAAAAAGATGTGGTATGATGCCAATGAGACAGTTCACCACAAGAGACCAAAATAAGACGGAAATTAACGACTATAGGTAATCGCACGGCCTTTAACAATGAGCAAAGCTTATATTGCATAATCAGCTATTAAAGACACCAAAATGACCATGTAAAACAATTCAAACACGAAAACTAACGGCCGTATTTACATAAAAAAAAAAAAAAATTAATCAAAAATTAAATGAACAAAAAACTTAAATGTCAAATGAATGTAACACATGAGCAAACGACAACCACTGAACAGGCTCCTAACTTGGGAAAGGCACATACATTCCTAATATGGCGGGGTGAATTCCATAGGGTAAACATTTTCAAATTGAAATTAGTAAATAAATATTTACTGTTAACCTTTTTAACTCTCAGTTATTTTTGTTGTGATCCGGATTGATATGAGACTATAGAAATAATTTTCGTAACTCATGATACGGTAAAAAGAAAAGTTTTAGTAACAATTTTTAATATACAGCTTTTTAGAAATTTAGTGACTGGTGAACATCACCATTCAATATTAATAGTAATAATTTATATCTATAACACCACTATAAAAAAGGAGGAATACACCAAACTTACTTCAACCTAACATAGAATAAATTCATTCCTTCCTGGCATGCGACAGAACTTAGTTTAACAAACTGTTATTCCAATGCAATACATGTAAAAGGTTTGTATTGTATAGTAGTAAATAAAGTTGTAAAATGAATGATATCATATTCCAGCTTTAAGTGATGTTTCATATAATTATTTGTACCTTAATTGCGATAAAAGTTAAAAGATGTAAGTTTTAACCGAGTAAATATTTATAGCTTTTGACACATACTATAAACATTTAACCAAAAGAAAAGAAAACCAATTTAGTTACATGTAATAACCAGTTAAGTTAAATATAAAAACTTTATGATGGATTTATCTCTAAAGACCATAGCATTTAGACAACATTGGAATAAACCATTAAGTCGTTTTATATATATAATCTGAATAATTATTATGAATAAGCACGGCAACATTAAAAACTAAAACATGAATTACGAATTATTCATGTATACATACAGGAAGTTAAACCGAGCCTACCGAATTATCCCATTGACATTCGAACAATGTGTAAAGAAAGCATGAGGAGGGCGGCAATAAAGACATACATTGTATGAAATAAAGATCATAAAAGTTTTAGCAGGCTATACTGACCCAAAACAAGATACATTGAAATTATGTGAAATAAAGATAAAAACCGTTTTGGCAGGCAATGCTGACCCAAAACAAGACAGTTGAAATTATATGAAATAAAAATAATAAAACGTTTTGGCAGGCAATGCTGGCCCAAAACAAGAGAGTTGTAATTATAAGAAATAAAAATCATAAAATGTTTTGGCAAGCAATGCTGACCCAAAACAAGACATTTGTAATTATATGAAATAAAGATAATAAACGTTTTGGCAGGCAATGCTGGCCCAAAACAAGGCAGATGTAATTATAAGAAATAAAAATCATAAAATGTTTTGGCAAGCAATGCTGACCCAAAACCAGACAGTTGTAATTATATGAAATAAAGATAATAAACGTTTTGGCAGGCAATGCTGACCCAAAACAAGACAGTTGTGATGGTTGGAAATAAAGATAATAAACGTTTTGGCAGGCAATGCTGACCCAAAACAAGACAGTTGTGATGGTTTGAAATAAAGATCATAATGTTTTGTCAGGTACTAAGTAATACTGACCCGCAACAGCTGAAGTATAAAGTTCTGATACTAAATTTATTCTTTTTAGCTGTTAAATTCTATAAACGTATTTGACTTCAATCCTTGAATCACGGATACTATCAGGACTATTCCATCCATGAACTGCGGCAGAAGTCTTTGTTTGTTTTATTTTCCTTCCTCTAAAACTAAGTGCTGTATTCAAGTAACGAGAGTCATGGACAATTAACGACATAGTCAACTTTAAAGAGATGATGGAATAACATTAGGTGCTTTGAGCTTTCATCGTAACAAGGGGTCCAGTTGTGTATCAAACTGCTGATCGAAGTCGTATTTAGTAAATTTGTATTTATAAAACAGTCAATTAGGCTTTGGTTAGTCAATGTTGATACGACTCGCACTTCTGGATCAAAATTCTAATTACGAAATTAGGTATGTGTCCTTAATGTCAGTGAAACAGCAACCCATCAATATTCGTATGTTCGTATTATCTGACTTATGGCATACCGCTGTCAAAAGAAAGTATATGGAAGTTGTTGATATCACGCTTTATTGCACACGTCCTTAAATGGGGAAAGTTTTTTCGTAGATGAATGCCATTCTTAGCGCTCTTCGTCCATAGTCAAGGCATGAAAATAAAAAAACAAAAAAAGAATATAAAATAATGGATAAAAATTAAATTTTCATAAATAACAAACTTGGTCTTTAAGTTACTCAAGGACCACAAACATAACGCATGTTAAGGAATAATATGCGATAATTAAATTATCAAAGTTTCTCTTCTTTAATAATCAACCATTAAACAGAAAAGATGTTTTTATCATGTATTAAATGAAGAGTATGAACTTTAAAATATCATCAGTTTAGATCTATATATGTCTTGTCCAATGTTATTTTTTATTAACAAATCTAGTATATAGAAAAAAGCAAACGACCTTACATTGCATAAGTATCGGCATAAAAATTATCAATTACGTTCATCGCAACCCAAACTATATCATTTACATGAATTATACTAGTAAAGATAAATAAAATAATACAATAAAAACATGTATTACAAACTGACAAACATTAAATCTGACTACATGTATCAAAATAATGGCAATTTTGTATGAAGTTAAAGAATTTATTACAAAATTAATTTATTCCAAACCAATCACCATGACGAAAAAATAATTAAATGTAGTTTAGCATGAGTTTCATGACGAAGCATAAAACAATACAGAGATCATAGACCAAGCTACTACGACCTCTGCAAAAATATAACATGCGTTTCATGACGAAGCATAAAACAAAACCCACTACATATTAACTTTACAAAAGCAAATATACAGAGGTCATAGACCAAGCTACTACGACCTCTGAAAAAGTAGCATGAGTTTCATGACGAAGCATAAAACAATACAGAAATCATAGACCAAGCTACTACGACCTCTGTAAAACCGAAGCAGCATGAGTGTCATGACGAAGCATAAAACAATACCCACTACATACTACAATATTTGCAAAAGTAAATACACAGAGGTCATAGACCAAGCTACCACAACCTCTGAGAAAAATAATACACAGAGGACATAAGTACAAGCAACCACGCCCTCTGCGAAAATTTAAATATCGTCCACATTACCCCAAAACAGGCAAAGACAGGTAAATTGGTTCGTAATAAATAAGCATTGGGTTGCGATAAACATTTAGGTAAGAGACATATCCTTTTTATACCGATCACATAAAGCAAACAAGGTACACTTGCATAAATTAAAATACTAACAATTATAGCGATTAGGCTAACTTGCAAAATTATGATAAGCTCAAACCAAACTGCCGTGACGAGATTTACGAAAGTAGCATGAGTTTCGTGACATAGCATAAACAATGAACTCTGCATAGAACGTAATGAAAAAGCACATACACAGAGGTCATAAGTACAAGCAGTCAAGCTCACTGCACCAATTGAAATAACTCCAACCTTACCCAAACAAGTAAGTCAAAAGGGTTTGTAACACAATAGCTTAGCATTAATACTTAAACTGTCTTGCTCTTTCATATAAGTGTACTTAAAATGTATGAAACCGTTAAAAACACCATATAAATTATAAGTGTATAACTTTGCATTCTATCATGTATGGTATTATTATCGTTATGCAATAATCCAATTTTTAATTGTAGTTAAATTTAAACAAATCATGTATCTACAAATATATAAGGCGGATATACGTTCTGCAAACATTGTGATGCTGTAAAGGATGCAGTAACTTGTAAAATTACAATCAGGTTAATCATCAGATAAATGATAAATAATTACATTTTGATCGCAAACGCATAGTGTCGCCACCCACATGAAAATCAAATTGACCTAATATCTCTTTGACAAAGAAATGAATTTGACCAACTGCTAATGTTTGGCATACATCTAAATAGTGAGTTTTATCCGAATGAAAGGACGGTTAAAAAAAATAACTGTACGTTTGTTCAAAATGTAAGCATAGAATAGCTTAAAAATAAAAGTATAAAATAAAAGTACAGTTCATTTTTACCTGAAATAGCTAAAATGAAATCACTCCAGTCCAAAATTATCCATAAAATAAAAAACAAAATCACATATAATTTTGAACAAATTGTTTGATAATAATCACAAGTTAACACATCAAATGCTGATGATAAAAGGAAGTGATCACAATGCACTTACACGTGAACTCGTGCTGACCCGCAATGCCATTGACCAATAAGAAAGATGATATCCGGTCATGCATTGGTCATAAAAGAAATTTCTCTGCACGTGAAAACAAGTTATCTAATTTCAACAATTTATCGTTTAATTAATTAGGACACTCTGACCCTTTGACCAGACTAGAGACATTATACATTTACAGTAATAATAGCTCACTCTTTTATTTAAGTCGGTTAGTAATAACCAATTAAACAGAATTATCTTCTCTGCTGTCTTAAATTATTTTATTCCGCTTAATTTTCAATTAGCAAATAAAACTGGTTATTTTGTGCACATAATATATCATTTTGCACAATATATCATTTTGTGCACACAGTATATTATTTTGTGCACACACTATATTATGGTGTGCACACAATATATTATGGTGTGTGACAATATATTACTATGTGCGCACAATATGTTTTTTGTGCACACAATATGTTATTATATTTGTTTTCTTTGCATTCCCATAGCGGGACTCAGTATATAAGCAGTCTAACCACAAGCTAACAATATTTAACGTTTTCGGATCTTTTAAGCAACTTGGTTAGGAAGACTATGAAGGTATTAGGAGAGAACTACATTAAAAAAAATATATAAAACATATTATTTGATCTGATAGAATTAAATTAATCGTCCGGAGTGTCATCAGGTAGACCTGATCAATGATTGCTTTGATCCAAAATATGCAGCAGGACAGGTCATCGTTATCTTCTTGTCGGGTCGAATTTGCCTAATGCCCGCGTCACACTGTCCCGATTTTTACGCCGATAGCAACACGATTATGTAAATTTTCAAAATCGGGACTTTTCGTATCCAGATCGGGCTATTTGTAGTGCCATCTTTAACCATCGTAGAACCATCGACCACTTTTTCTAGCCTTCGGGGACAACTTCGGGAAGGGTTCTAATTTTTTTAACATGTTAAAAAATCCCCGAAGGTGTGTCCGATGTTGAGGGTTCGTATTGAGTTCGTATCACCATTCTCACCATCGTAATATCACCGGGAATGGATCTTTGAACATCGTATTGCATTCGTGTTTCCATCGTTTCCTTCGGGAATTTTTGACATTACAATGTCTACCCGAATGAATCACGAAGGTCTTTTGATGTCAACACGACTTCGTGAAGACCTCGTAATCCCGTCGTGTTGTCATCGAATAAAAGTACGAAGGCGACAAGATGGAACTACGACTGCAATAAATTCAGATAAATGTAAGTTAATTTTTGCGCTAAATACATTTAAAGTGCCATTGGCGAAATGCACTGATCAGTCTAATACGACAGTTAAGAAAGACGTTCACAAAAAACATGATGCTCATATCAAATAATTCTATGAGAACAAGAAAGGCGACAGCGTTGTTTTAATTATTTCAAACGGAACAAGAAGAGCAGCTATTACAGACTCAGGATTTACTTTTACAAGTAAAATATTATTTTTTGTCAATTTTTTATATCAAAATCACAAACGCGCCTCGTACACCAACACTGCAGGTACATGTATATAGGGAAACCAACTTTTCTTCATTATTCTGATTTTTTATGTATCGTCTGAGTTGTTGTCACACGAATGTTTACTCCATAACCATTTCGTTTTCTATATGTCATATTTTGCCGCATTTGTTGCTTTCCCCACATCCTTCCTTTTGTCTATATTATTTTGATATTCTCCTGGAAAGAACTCTTTTTGAATACAAGGGATCAACGAACCCCTAAACTTACCTTTAAGATAGATCAGTAAACATGGGCATACTTACGGGTGATTATTCAGACTAGTGCACACATTTTACAGTTCCAACAAGGCAATGCCGAGCGTGGCATCCCCTCGTATGTAACATATTGGAGATAATTATGGACACTATATTTGTATATGACACATGCAGAAATTGTAAATTTGATATGCATATTTGATACATAAACTATTTTTTTTAGAAATAAACCAAAACATTCAGTAACTGGAAATACCTCTAATATAATATCTTTAGAACCAGCGGGTTAAAAATAAGCAACCAATTTCCTGTGTATTGTGCTATTTTTTAGACATCTTATGGCCATCGCGCTATCATCGTAAACCATCGTGTAGCCTTCGTAATCCATCGTGTAGCCTTTGTGATTCATCGTGTAGGCTTCGGCTGGGATATGAAGCTTAAATACCCGTCTACGGTTAACATTCGTATGTCCATCTTTTACTATCATTTATAATTTCGGCACCATCGTATAGACTTCGTTATTCATCGTACTTGCTTCGGTCACTTTTTGATATTTTAACGAGATCGGGACCAACTTCGTACGAACTTACAATTTTCTCATTCGGGTGTCCATCGTATATGAAAATCGGGACAGTGTCACGCGGGCATAAAGAATATACTTTCATCGTGTTCATCAATTTTGAAACAATAAAAAACATTTGAAGAGATTCACAGAAATTATATCATGTTGTTCTATTGTACGAAAAAGCATGATTCACATTCACTGTGCATCAAAGCAAATGAATCTATATATGAAGTTTTTTCCCCAGAAGAACTTTATTTTTTTCTATTGTTTAGAATGAGCTATTGGTGAGAGACGCAAACAAGTGAAATGGTAATCATAAAGTTTGTTCAAAACCAATTTACACTTTTGATGAACAAACTTTAATCGTAACAAAAGATTGTATTTGATTGCTTTTCGCCATCTTTTACATTTCGTGAAAATGTCTGTACAAAATCAGAAATTTCACAATAGTTTTCGATTATTTCGATGTGTTCGAGCTTATGATTTTGTCATTTGAATCAGGTTTTTTTTTTATTTTTATTTTTCATTGAAGTTTAGTTTCTTTGTTAATAAATTGTTTAAACAATATTTTGAATTAGATATAAGCCTCGAACAGTCCGTTCTATAAAATATATAATCGTTCAATATTTTACAGAAAGGAATGTTATAGGCTTATATTCAGAGTTTATAGACCATACTTTTGATTTTTATTTGAATAAAGCAGGCGGCAAATTGGCAATTTTGAAGAAAAAAAAAGAGTTAGAATTATCATGTTATGCCTTATATTTCAATATTTATAAATTCAAACATTATTTATATACGAAGAATACACTTTCATTATCCTGCTTACATTTTTATTCCAGTAGTTTACTACCAAGAATATACGTATATTCCTTGTTGTTCGAATGTTTAACGGACCTAATCACGATATCACACGTGGTTCGAAAACATATATATGTCCCATATAACATTGAATTAATTATGACTTTGAAGCTTTTATTTTATATTCTAATATTCTTAAATCTAAAGTCGAATTATGGGAAAATGTTGTAGTATAAATCTCTAAGAGGAGTATAGCCAGCAATGATTTTCCTTAATTTTTATTTTCAGATTTGTTCTACCATTTCCAAAATTCAATCATTGCAGCTTGGGTTTTTATAACAGTTACGGTTTTTCTCTTTCCATACTGCAGCTTATTTGAATGGAATGAGAAAAAAATGAGAATAATAGTGCTGCCGACAGTAACGTGTATTTCAGCAGGTATCTATAATTAAGTGAAAATATTTGTCTCAATAAGAAATTGAAGATATGGGTGAAGAATGTATTTGAAACTATTCCTTCAACATTTATTTTTATGGCGTAAGTAAATTAGCCCAACTCAAATTACCGCATCTTCCAAAGATCTCAGAGTATTCTCAATTAATAATAAAAAAATGTAACAAAGTCAACTGATAAAAACTCGATACGCTTGTTTGTTCAACTAACCTTCAGAAAAGTTGATAGACAATACTCGGTGCTTAGAGGTGTCTATATAGTGTGTTCATATTCAATTTTCAGATATAACGAATACCGACTACTGTTACTACTTTGTCAGCTTCAATAACAAATTCATATAATTGTTTCAATATTTTTGTTCTATTTTATGGTGAGTTATAGTTCTGTAGTAACTTTTATAATCTGCAATTTATCAAACATTTTTCAATTGCAGCCGTGTCTTTAATGGTTGCTGTAAGTATATATGGTTTCTATATCAAGACAACAATCAGTCTTACTCACCATAAGCTTCATTCATCCTTTTGGATAGCTGTTGTTTGTCTGTTGCTGTATATCTCTGCTGGTATTTTAATGATAGCGTACATAGTTTATTGCAACGAATTGTATAAAAAACTCTGTGATTTTTGTAAAAACTGCTGTGGTAAGTGTTCATAGTTATATCATAAGTAGTTGAAGTAAACATAATTATATCAGTACTTTTTGAAAAATGTGAATGCATATTGTTTCAATCACTGTAACAACTGGGCTACAATATTTCTCCATTCGAGACAGTTTATTTTAATACTTTTGAGCTCCTTAAATACTTATTAAACTTATTTAACTTTTGAGGGTGGGGAAATAGCGTAATACACGAGCAATAGTGATGGAGTATCTGTATCTCTAATGATATTATCCCTCATTTTCCAAGATTTGCAAAGATTGTGTTCTTTATATGGGATGTCATCAGTCATGGTCAGCCTTAATAACATCTTATGACTGTTGATAAGCAAAAGAAATGAACGCAGATTTTCGAATCAATCTCTAATTCGCATCACTCTCCGTGCAGTGTGAGACGAGAAATGTCTTCTTGTAAGATATAGATAATAAACCACAACCATAAGAGAACTTTATTCTTTGAAAAGGCTACTACGTGCAGCTTTTTTTCTTTAAAAAAAAACGCAGCTAAAAACATACTGGATAGCAGAGAAGAATCAAGAAAAAATAGGAGATAACTGTATTGTAGTTTAAGCTTGGCCTTCGTAAAACGTAAATTTTACTGTCGATAATTCCGTGTTTTTTCCGATGCGTAGCTGAGCTAGATAAACGGATATTTGCGACTTCAAGTTAACGAAGGCCAAGCTAACCATACAATACAGCTATCTATATTCTTATGCAGAATAAAAAAATAAATACCATTTAACAAATATTTTGGTGTTAAATGACAAAAATGAGAAGTCCGCGAAACTATTGCATTGTCTTAAGCAGCTAAACAAATCACGTCACATGTACACTCACGAAGTCAAACTAATTATCTAGAATATCTAGACGTATTTTACCTTTTGTTCGTTACAGAATGATTTCAACGTAGACATACAGAACAATTTGAGGCTCAAACTGTAATTTTATGTTATTTTGTGAAAAAAAAAAAAACCAAAAAAATTGCATTCCAAATGTTGACCTTCTTGGTTACGAACTGGTAGAACGTTGAAATTTACCCGTTCAAAATATTTGTCAACGTCTAATAAAATTATTGTTACAAACGAATTGAATTAGAATGCTTTATAATAAGAAACATTCTAATGAGAGATGTCTGCCCCCTGACTCCACAAAATAAAATCATAAGACACAAAAACTGAAACATACACACACTAAACCCGATCATGTTTTATCGAGCTTGCGGCTTTTGTCGCAGAAAGCTCGACATAGGGATAGTAATCCAGCGGCGGCGCTAGCTGACTTCTTTAAATCATTATATTTTAGAAGGTGAAAGATCTGGATGCTTCATACTTTAGATATATATACCTCATGTTACGAAATTTCCATCAGTCACATCTCAAATGTTCTTGACCTTATTTTCATTGTTCAGTGACAACTTAAGAAAAAGTTAAGATTTTTTGTAATATTAAATCATCTCTTATTAAAAATTATAGGATAACTATATTTGATATGTGCATACCTTTCAAGTTCATAATGCCCATCAGGCAGTTTTTCTTGACCTCGATCGACCTCATTATATAGATCAGTGAACAAGGTTAAGTGTTGGTGGTCAAGTCCATATCTAATTTAATATAAGTAATATGTCTATTATATTTGGTGTATTGAAGGGAGTAAGGTGTACGTGTCCAACTCCATCTGACCTTGACCTCATTTCCATGGTTCAATGGTTATAGTACAGTTTTTGTATCTTGGTCTGTTTTTCTTATACTGTATGTAATAGGTTTACTTTATTTGTCGTATGGAATGATTTTAAGGTGTACATGTCTAGGTAGGTGTCCTCTGACCTTGAACTCATTTTCACGGTTCAGTGGACAAAGTTGAGTTTTTGAGTTTTTTTTTTATTACTATACCCAATAGGTCAACTATAATTGGTGTATTGATATTTATGATGTATATGTCAGTCGTGCAGGTTTTATTTTACCTTCACCTCATTTTGACGGTTCATGGTTCATTACTTAGTGTTTAATTTTTGTGTTTTGGTCTAATTTTCTTAAATAATAAGCAATAGGTCAACTATATTTGTTGTTTGTAAGTATCTTTAGCTGTACATATGTCTACCTCGAATGGTACATCTGACCTTGACCTCATTTTCGAGGTTAGGGTTAAGATTATAAAAAAAGTGTAAAAACAAAAATACTGACCTCCGAGGAAAATTCAAAAAAGCAAAATCAAAAGTCCAAACATATCAAACGAATGGATAACAACTGTCATATTCCTGACTTGGTACAAGCAATTTTCTAATGTAGAAAATGGTGGATTGAACCTGGTTTTATAGCTAGCTAAACCTATATGGTAGTTGTAAACAAGCGTTATATTAATGACTATCAACATAATATCAATGATTACTGAATAAGGCGAAACATTTCAGCGTGTGCACTCTTGTTATTCCCATTCACAATAAAATTGGAATTAAATTTCATAGTTATATAAACAATGAAATGAAATGGTTCACCAGCTTAACACACTATATGTACGTACGTCTCAATCCAAAATGTCTATGCTTACATTATATTGTTGGCATCATGAATATATATAATGAACATGTAATTTATAAGAAGTGACAAACAACAATATAAACAAATTTGTTTATAAGTTTAATCAGAGTGCACCATCATCAAACTGATAAATTCATTGGTTTCGTGTCTTGAAAAGTACATAATTTGAATTCTTGTTTTTTGTTGTTGTATTTAAACGTAGATATTCACGCGATGAACACACAGACGCACTCGAAAAAGGACGGACTACTCTCGAAAAAACCCGAACACATAGAAATGAATTTAGTCTCAAAATATCGTTTTCAATGCAATAACAAGAATTTTTGTAAAGTGTCTGTGTATCTAAGGATATATAGATTCCATGTATGCATTTCCATCGACATTTGCATTTGTATGTGTATAAAGTTGGCTTAATTCTGTTTTTTTGGAAAAAAAGCATAGTAAGGCAAAACTCCTTTTTTTTGAACAAAAAATGATATCGGATTGATAATATATTTTGTATCTTAATTAATAACACAACTTGTGTATCCTTGTATGTTAAACTCAAGCGTCTATATTACCTCTTGTCAGAAAGGGAGCCTGTTTGTTTACATTTTTTTTAACATAATCACTCGAAAAAAGTGGTCACACTCGAAAAAGCCCGATCAGAGCACTCGAAAAACCACTATCCTCGTCGGACACTATACCTACTGTGACACTCAGGACAAAGAAATACATAAATGAATAACATAATAATACATTTCAACACAGTATGTTACAGTAGTTTGTTTAGGTGTTTTCTTATGTTTTTTCATACCATTACATAAAAGATTGATATCGAATTATGCTAATAATAGTGTTATTATTTATATTTTTGAACCATTTCTGTTTTCCTTCTAAATAGGAATCATTAAAAATTCAGTCCAAAAAGTCAACTTACAAAAATACTAAGAAATTGAAGACACCAAAGATTGATCTTTGAGTAATTGCTGTTAATGATAGCAATTTCAAAACCAATTACAATTTATACCCAAATATTATTTTCCCAGATTTAAAATAACCCAGGTCAATTTGAGTGCAAAGGGATAATAAAGAGTTTTATAAACACGTTTAAGTTACTATAGGCATATTTAATACATACCGATAAATGAGAATTTTCATATTTACTTATTTATTCACGATTACAAATGAAATATTATGATTTAGTTTAGATGAATTGTAATGTTATATTGATAACCAGAGAGTAACCCTTGACTTCTTGTAAAAATACAGAGACCCGTCACTAGAATGTTGGACTGGTGAAGTAAATTGTTAACATCATGCTTTAGTTATTATAAGCAGCACTATGTAAGCAAAACAAGGATTTATACTCAAACGCCTGAATTCAGGAAGTATATTTCTGGTAAAACGATTCTCATTTGTTTTGCAAAAATAGAAAATTACTACGAGGGATATAAAAAAAATATAATCCAGCTAATGACACACGGTTCACGGTTTAACAAAAAAAAAAAAAAACATTAAAAAAACACCTTTCGGTATTGTTGTTGTTAAACTAAGACACTATGACTTTCAAAATAAAAAGTAAATATTTTAAGTTGAGATATATCAATATGGAAAGAATGTAACATCAGACTCGGATTTCTCTTGAAATGAATTGAAATGTGTTGTAATGCGTTTTTTTCTACATTAGCTAGGGAAATAGGGGGAATAGAGGGAGGGTTGAGATCTTATAAACATGTTTAACCCCGCCGTATTGTTGCGCCTGTCCCAAGTCAGGAGCCTCTTGCCTTCGTTATTCTTGTATTATTTTAATTTTAGTTTCTTGTGTACAATTTGGAAATTAGTATGGCGTTCAACATCACTGAATTAGTATATATTTGTTTGGGGCCAGCTGAATGACGCCTCTGGGTGCAAGAATTTCTCGCTACATTGAAGACCGGTTGATGACCTTCTGTTGTTGTTTTTTCTATATTCGGGTTGTTGTCTCTTTGACACATTCCCCATTACTATTCTCAATTTTACTAACAATGTTTCTTTAAGATGTTGTTCCTTACTTTGAATGGTTGCGTTTTTGTTTTCTGTAGGAACAAACAGTGACGATGTAACTTCTATCCCTGGTGAGTATGTGTATACAAACGTTCTCACTATGAGAAAGTGACAAATTTAACATCACAAAATGTGTAAAAATGTAAAACAATTAAGAAATAATTATTTTAATTTTAGTTTCTTGTGTACAATTTGGAAATTACTAGTAGTTTGGCGTTCAATATCACTGAATTAGTATATATTTGTTAAGGGGCCAGCTGAAGGACGCCTCTGGGTGCAAGAATTTCTCGCTACATTGAAGACCTGTTGATGACCTTCTGCTATTGTTTTTTTTTATATTCGGGTTGTTGTACTTTTGACACATTCCCCATTTCCATTCTCAATTTTACTTACAATGTTTCTTTAAGATGTTATTCCTTACTTTGAATGGTTGCATTTTTGATTTCTGTAGAAGCAAGCAGTGACGATAGCATTTCTGGAACTTCTATCCCTTGTGAGTATGAATATACAAACGTTCTCACTATGAGAAAGTGTCAAATTCAACATAACAAAATCTGTAAAAATGTAAAACAATTAAGAAATAATTGATGCAAGCTATAATTTATTGTAGTTTTAACATGGGTAGGCATTATATTCGTGATTATTTTTGACCGAGCGATAGTGAGGGCTAAATTAACACGAATATAATGCATACATGTTAAAACTACAATAAAATATAGATGGCATCCATTATTTCGATTCTGATTAGGACAACTCAGGTAATTTCTATGTCCGAAGTGTATAAGGGTACAGGGTTTGTTTAGGCTCTTCCACGAACCGCCTGTTTTGTTTGTTAAAAAAGCAAACAACTGGCAATGTGATTTTTCAGACGGCGAAGTTTTGAACAGCCAGCCTGAACGGTTGTCGTATCTAGGTCAAATATGTCAATTTTTTTGATAACGCATCTTTCATTAAGATCCTTCTGTAATTAAATGGAACATAATGATTCGCCTATACATGTATTATATTATTTTATTTAAGAATAAAAAAAATGAATTTTAAAATTGTGTGTTTTTAAATATTATCAAAATAAAATATCAGTTCCTTGTTTGAATGAAAATGAAAACTCTTGCTTGAACAGTACAGATAATAAATAAAATGTCCTATTAGTTTTCAAAAATAAATGACCGATCCATAACAAATACCCCTAATATCCTTAACCTCTGGTTAACATTCCAGTCACTTTATTAGTTCATTTGTTTAAAGAAGTTATGTTCTTCGGGATATTGATTCGGTTTTGCATACATTTGAATCTTCTTGAAACCCAAAAAGAAGCAGTGTTCGCAATTGTACCAGTACCCTTGACATGCAATAGTATGTATACCTTTAATATATCTGTGTCAACCCTGTTATGATCACATATTTTTGCAACAAACAGAGCTGTATTTTTTCCCCATTGACACGGTAGAGGGTTTAAAGTCGGTAGAGACGAAAGGGATGTGTTTTGTGGTGTACTTCCTAGATCTACTCCGGATAGGTATACAAATTAAAAAAAATGTATAAGAGTTTGAATCCTATTTCGTCATGATTATTTTAAAAACTGGTAAGCATATTTGATATTAAAATGACAGGACCACTTCATAGTATTTTGTAATCTTTGTAGCAGATGCTAGGTTAAAACATGACAAATTATGAAAAACTTTGTATGAATACTATAAACCAAATAATAAAAGCATAATCTGAATTAACAAAACATTATTATTCCTTTTGCAGAGTTGCAAAATTATTTGGTTAGAAAGAAAGGGTTTTTCAATATATAAAATAATCTTGTGGCTGTGTCTGTAACATATTTGTCACAGAAAGCAGTTTGAAGACTTTAGCCTCTGGCATTTTAGAGTGACTATTGGAAACCCTTTTACCCATGGATTATGTTTTTATGCTTATTATTCAATGAGTTTTAGTGTTAAGTTTGGATTATTTTGCTGACCGTTAGCTTTCTTTTCGGCAAAATAAGAAATAAATAAAGATATTTGAAATTAAGCAATCAACATTCTAACACATGTATCGTTCAATTTTTTTATCACATTTGCGTCGCATATTCTTTTTTTTATCAAATTTATCCTATATTCTATCTGCAGAATCTATTACATCAAGTACGTTATATCTCGGATGACTAAGTATGTGGTTATAACAAAGAAGATGTGGTGTTATAGGAAATGAGACCACTTTTACCAAAAGAATAAATGACACAGAAATAACAGCTATTCGTCACCATACGGATTTCAATAATTAGCCAAGCCCATACTGCAACCCTAGCTATAAAAGGCCCCAAAATACAAACTATAAAAACACAACAGCTTCATACCAGTAACATTAATTTTTATATTACTGGGTAACAATCCAGTCTCTCTTCTATATGAAGTTGAAAATTATTTAATGTGTTTTTGTTTACCGGGATATTGATTTGATTCTGCACGCATATGGATCTTCTTGAAGCAAATGCGAAGCAGTGTTACTATTGTACCGATTCCTAGACAATAACATGCATCATTATTTATACCTTTCAAATCAAATATATCTTTATCAACCCTGTTATCTCTACATAGTATTGTAACCAAAAGAACTGTATCTTTTTCATTTTTCTTTCTTTCAGTTAACGTGTCTACAGCATTTTATACCGGTAGAAACAATAGTGATTATTTTGGTAATCGTTTTCAAAGACCAACTCAGCGTAGGTATACTAATAGTTGGAGATATAATGGAAATAATTGTGCAAATCGTGATACAAGCATGAGATTTGGTATAAAGTTTAAATAAATGATAGTTATAGAAAATTAAAAAATCCGCTGCTGGTCAGATAAAAAAATATCAATTTTTCAAGATGGCCACCACACATTTTTGAAATGGCGTCATTACAAATTAGTCATTATTTGTGAATCCTTTGAAAGGTGTGTCATATACAAAATCCAATGTTAGATTTAATAAAAAAAAAAAACACCAAATGACAGTTCATAAATTACGACTAGACAATACATAAATGAAGCTTTATGTGACTTCCGGTTTCAAAATGCCAGCAAAAAAGTAAAAAATTCGCTTTTTATACTTTCAAGCAATTTCACAAGGGATGTAAACCCTTCAAAGATGTGTTATAGGTATAATTCAATGTAATTTATGATAAAACTTTAAAAACAGCTCCTTAGTACGACAAAACAACACATAAATGAAGACAAATAGTGATTTCCGGTTCCAAATTGGTGGCAAATACGTAGAAAATATTTGTATAATTTTCATCAACTTAACAACTAATAACACTCTTTGTTAAGTTTAAATGCCTAGTTTGGTTAAAAAGACAGGTTGATCTTCTAATAATTATATAACAGATGCCTATACTACAACCCGTACAAGGAAGCATAGAACGGTAGAATTTACGGTCACAAACACAGCTAAATACTTGCCTCCGCATTTCAAAAGTTCCTGACACAAGGATGCAACGGCAGTTAAAGAAGTCCATTTTGGTTTCCAACTGTTATTGATTCTTTCTTTTATTCAACCCCAGTGTTCATGACTTGGTACATTTACCTGTCGAATACATGAATCAGGCTAAGTCCAAACAACTCCCTCTTGATTAACTTCTCTTTTGATGTGCTCTGGAAAAGAACCTCTTGTATACGAAATTGATTTACAATGCCGTAATTTTCTGGCAAACAATTCACATCGTGCCTCACTTCATACTTAAGCCAAAAAAGGTTCTTTACATCTTCATTGTTTGCCAAGGTGACCTCTTCCCTCTGGAATGAACCACTGCTGCCCCACCAACGATTAATGCGTCCGAATTTGGATCAGCAAATCGCATAATGTTTCAGGTAAACTTATTTGAAGCCATTTAATACCACTATTTCAAGAAACATCCTGCGATAAAGACAGAGGAGCAGTTTTTATTTTATGGATAAAGAAATATTCCAAGTAAACGTGTCAAAAAATGAAAAGTCTAAAAAAAGTCTCCTTATCACTTGTAATGTTCTATAGCTATGTTTTTGACAAAGACGTTTCCAGTTTCATTTTTTGCGGCCAAAATAGGAAGTTGTTATTTTTATTTGGTTAAAAAAAGCAGGTTCTCCTTCTCTTTACATTTGCTTCAAAAGATCTTCGTATTGTTTGGACTAATATCTTGGAGTATATTAACATATCTTACCTGTTCACCAATTTCCTAAATTTTTATTTTCTTTTTCAAATCTTACTTTTCTAAAATTAATTTCTTAACTTGTTCATCTCTTTACAAAGCCTTCAAATCTGTTTTAAGACATCTTTTTTGTTTTTTGTAGAGTCTTCATTATGTCGTTCATCTGTTATAGAATGACCCAAACCACAAGATCTTTCAAATTCATCCTCTAGTATACTGACTCCATCCATCCACTTGACTAAATGGGATCTTCGGTTAATCCTAAAGCACCAATACCGCCCTTCATTATTGCATTATTCTGTTTTTGTGCCTGATCAATTGTGTAATAAGAAAGAAATTTTCTGGTCTTACGGACAGTGCAAGTATCATTTGCCACCTTTAGGTGATGTTCGGGAAGGAAAGTCCTGTCTTGGAGATGATTCGGTAACGATCGAGCATAATTTACTTGATCAAGACCTAAATCAATACCCTATCATGCTTTATACGGACTGTTTGCAAAGTACGAAATATCACTCATGAAATGAGCATAATATTAAAATCAGAACAAGTTCTTATTTTATAGTTGAACGCCATGAATGAAACTGTGGTCGAGATGACTATATGTCTATACAGCAGTCATTAAAATCTTTGAACGTCACAGAGCCATGACATAATTATATATTTTGAGTTTAGCTTTCATAATCCGAAATTAACAGTTCAAACAAAAGACATGCAGTTATCTAATGCGCCTGTATAGTCCTAGGTACTTTTAAACAAACATGAAATCTGCCGTTCTTTGTGTTGCAATATTGGCTTAAGTAAGACAACATTTCTATTCCCTATCACGCAATATATCACACAAAGTTATATAACAAGTCATTTCAATGTGAAATCCACCAAACATGACGGTAAACTTATCTTTTCCGTACAAATCAGGCCATTCCCAGTCAAATTGCTTAGGCATTTCCAAAAGTTGCTAATCTGCAGTTACAATTGATGTTTTTGAGGATCACCATATTTTCGCCTTATCCATCAAATACCTGAGAATTGTCTGGTAGTGTATACAAATCGCTTTTGATATCTATAAATAGTTTGCACATGCGCAAAAGTGTAAACACATTTATATTATAACCTTGAAAAATGTTATTAAACCAATTAATAATATCATTAGAAATAAAAAAATCACTTAATATATAGTAAATAGTTCAATTGATTTTGAAAAAAATTGTAACATTTTCGCGCATGCACAAATACTGGAAATGTCAAATATTCATTTTTAATAAATATATGATGTCCATGTAAGGAATGTAGCCGCCAAACCTGATGATTGTCTTTTTTTTTTTACCAAAAGAAGGTCAAAGAAAAGTTTTCAGAAAAATTAATATTTTCAAACTGAAGACAACAGCCATTTTAGAAAATTGCCGTGGCCATTTTGAATTTTTTTTTTTTAATGGCCAGCAGTTATTTCTTAAAAAGTATATAATAATGATGCTTTGTGATAGTTTTCATGCTTGTATCACCAATTGCACAATTCCCTCGATTTTGCTTGCTAATATCTTCCACTATAATTGAGAAAGTGGTATAAAAGTTTTGAATCCTGTTCATCATGCACATTCTAAATGACCGCTTCTAAGTATTTTGTCATCTTTGTAGAAGAAGGTTGGTGTAAACATAAAATATCATGCAAAACTTTTATGTTATTGCAGTTCTGCTCTGTTAATGAATACTATAAACTTAATAATGAATACTACATTATTTTGATTAATCAAACATTATCATTTTTTGTTTGTATTATATAAACCCAAAAATATACGCAAACGATACACGAAACATTGATGACAAAACCTTAAATCAGACCGTACGTCGACATGTAGGAACTTACTCCGTTATTATTTGGCCTTTCTCATTGGCAGTCTTACCATATCAACTTTTTATTGTTTTTTAATAAATGAAGTAGACTATGAATACCACACTATAATGTTCAAATAACAAAAACATGAGCAATAGTAAATACTACCTCTATATTTTGTCGTGCCATTAACTTATTGCAAATTTGTCGATGATGGTAATTTTCATTCAAGGATACAAAAATTTGAAAAAGGTGTTTTTTTCTTTCTCTAATCCCAAAGATTGTATAACACAGTATAGTGTTCAAATTTAAATAAAATGAAGAAGAAAAATTGAGCCATTTTCTATGTGGTCTAACATTTTCTTAGTTATTCCTGTGTTTCTAGCAATGTTAAATACTGAGTACATATTCAAGATAGAACACCTTATTGTAAGTTTTATTGAGGGCTCTTTGTAATTCCAGCTTGAACTTTTTTATGCTGCGGTCACAATAAAAAACCCAATATATTTAGGTATTAAGGCTTACTTTTTGGTTATCGACAGGAAAAAACAACCAACCAGAAGTATTTAGAAGGATTAGTGAGTTTCAATGACTGTGAATAGTACTAATAATAGTAATAAATAGCAATTCTAATCAATTTAAATTACAAATATGCATATACTAGGATTCATTTCAATCAGGACTTTAAGTAAAACATGCATACTGTCAACTGTAAGTTTAAAATTTATGTTGAGTCATCCTAGTTACGGCAAAGGATTTTCCCAAATTTTATGCAATATCTATAAACCTTCATTTTGAGTTAATCATTTTAAAATCTCTGAGTTAAACCAGATTTCGTTAAATTCGGTTTGTTCTTTTTAACCCTTTCACTGTGAAGTTTCGTGAAAAATTATATCCTTAAAATAGAAAGTTGATATGCATTTATTCAAAGGCAAAACGTAATGTGTGGCATATTTTCAACATTGATTTGCCCTGAACTTGTTTAAATTTAACTAATACAAAAATTATGTTTTACTAAATCCTTTAATTTCTGCCTACTTCAGACTTCAATTTTCAACGCAAAAGTATGTTTTTATAGTGGTAACAGTTCCAAGTTATGTCTCTATGAGATTTAATATAGAGATCATATATGGGAACCAGTATGTCAACAAATCATATTATATATGAATTTTATTTATCTTCTCATCAGAAGCGTGGTTTAAGAAAAGTTGTATTCACAAAGTGCAACCTTTAACCTTATTGCATACTTACTTATTACGGTTCTTTATCTCTAAGGATTTAAAAAAGAAATATTAAAAGACTTCTAAAATCCAAACATTAAACACAGTATTCATGTTATTGCCCTGAATATTAATTTTCATTCTGTGTTTAGAGTTTCATACAATTAATACAATAGACGATTATGAGCCGCTTCCTAATGTTCCAGGAACACAATTAACAGGTAAGTACTTTTTTAGTATCGTATTTTATTAAAAAAAAAACACAACAGGAATTTCATACTTAATTACCTTACGTAACTGTTGTATCTTAGATACACATTATTCACTTATAGACGAAACGGTCGTCTGGTGCAAATGTAAAATTTCAATCCTGGCATCTATGGTGAGTTTATTTACAACGGTGACCACTTGTTCTATGCCACAGTTGGTGGAGTTCTTATTCCCGTAGTGTATCATCAGCCCAGAAGTCAGCTTTTATGTGTTGACATGAATTATCTTTAATCATAGTTTTTATCTTAGCTGTATGACTTTTAGAATTTTTTGATCCTCAATGATTTCAGTTTCGTACTTTATTTGTCCTTTATAACTTTTTTTTTATTAGAGCGTCACTGATGAGTCTTTTGAATAGATAACGCGCGTTTAGCGCAAATACAAAATTTTAATTCTGGTATCTATGCAGAGTTTATTTGTAATGCTACTGTTATTGTCTCAATGTGATTTATATGTACTAAATTATAATCCTGGTACCTTTGATAACTATTTACACCAGTGAGCCGATGCCACTGCTGGTGACGTTTCGTCCTCGAGGGTATTACCAGCCAAACAGTCAGCACTTCAGTGCTAACATGAATATCAATAATGTGGTCATTTTTTATAAATTTCCTGTTTACAAACTTTGAATTTATCGAAAAACTAAGGATTTTCTTATCCAAGGAATATATTACCTTAGTCGTTTTTGGCACAACTTATTTGAATTTTGGATCCTCAATGCTCTTCAACTTCGTACTTGTTTGGCTTGATGAATATTTTGATATGAACGTCACTGATAAGTCTTATGTATAGTCGCCGTCAGCTGAAATTCGTAGCGGTTATCAATTAAAATAATCTAAACTATCAACCACGTTCACTCGAGATATAGTTTTTCACATTCCATTCATAAATCGCAAAAAGAAAAACCACTACTGACCTACCTTTTAAGTGATTGCACTGTGATAATCCTGACCTTCACATTTTCCAAGACTATTTTCAATGGTGGAATCCGCCATTGTTTTTTCCGGAAGTGTTCCCCTGGAGTTCAATTTCATAACATTTGCATAAAGCGCGGGAAACCGTATCACATCAATGAAAAGAACATTTCAGGAAACTGCGTAAATGACGAATTTCACATGTAAACAAATGATCCTCATAGAAACGAAGATGGCGGAATTACAATGGAAAACATTCTGGAAAATGTGAAGGTCAGGATTATTACAGTGCGATCACTTAAAAGGTAGGTCAGTAGTGGTTTTTCTTTTTGCGATTTATGAATGGAATGAGAAAAACTATATCTCGAGAAAATGCGGTTGATAGTTAAGATTATTTTTACCGATAACCGCTACGAATTTTAGCTGACGGCGACTATAGACAAAACGCGCGTCTGGCGTACAACATTATAATCCTGGCACCTTTGATACCATCTATTATATCATGTATATGGCTACTAAATGGGAACAAAAGATATTGCTCTTATTTTGCAAAGAACTGCATTGGTATCAAAACCTAATACATTGCACGAAAGATGTTATCTTCCAAATAATTAAGTTTTTTTTATCAAAGACACTGCTGTTAATTTATGTTGATAAAAATTTCAACAGATTGTCATTATTCAAATGAGTACTATATGGCCGACTTGTTTTTGTACTCAAGTAAAGCAGAATTCATCAAAAGAAAACTGTCAAAAAACAAAAAATAAAATCGTGTTGCCAAGTTCTTTAATTTCACCTTTATATATATTGATGATGTTCTGTGTCTTAGTTTACCAGCAATTAGACAGTGACTTTATGTAAAACTTGTATAATTATTATATATTAATATATATCCCAATGAATTAAAGATTAAAAATACCAACCAAACTAGAAGGTCTAATTTTCCCTCGATATGGACACACGCGGTCGATTTCAAATAAGAAAGAATGACAGGTTTGATCATTTTAACGTTTTGATTATATTCTTCTTATTTTTGTAGTAGTATATCCTCTGTACCATTGTTTAGCGTTTACATATCTGACACGTTCTTTCGTAGATAGATATAGGAAGATGTGGTGTGAGTGCTAATGAGACAACTCTCTATCCAAATTACAATTTAAAAAGTAAACCATTATAGGTTAAAGTACGGCCTTCAACACGGAGCCTTGGCTCACACCGAACAACAAGCTATAAAGGGCCCCAAAATTACTAGTGTAAAACCATTCAAACGGGAAAACCAACGGTCTAATCTGTATAAACAAAACGAGAAACGAGAAACACGTATATATTACATAAACAAACGACAACTACGGTACATTAGATTCCTGGACTTAGGACAGGTGCAAACATTTGCAGGGGGATTTCGTGAATGTTTACGATAGATAAACAACATTTGGCCCAACAGATTATAAAAGAAAACGACTGAAATTGATACTTTAAATGTTTAACAAGCATTGGAACGTTACCTTGACACTTAGAACAGTTTGTATTATATTGCACGAAGATAAAGTCATATACATAATACTATACCAGATATAAAAAGCTACAAAAAATTGCCAAAGTGTTTCGAATCTAAATAAAGCAAGACCAATTGCGTCGACATGTGACTTCACACTTAGTAAATTCTCAAAATCATCGGCAATAGCCCACACTCGGTTTAATTTCAGATTGTAAAGACTTCTATGACTGAGCAAATATACTTTCTCTGTAAATATAGTTTAAGGAAACATAAGTGTGTTCGTTTTTAAATCATGATTTCCAACCATACTCCTTATAAAGAGTTCCCGCTATGATGGAATCTGCTGAAAATAGTTTCTTTTTATAAATACTTCTCTGAAATTTGTGTTAATGTTATCATGACTTGCTTGACTGTTTACTCGAGCAGTAAGAATATACAATTTAGACTAAGTTGGTCGATTATTCTACACACTATGTAACATATCTCTCTAAGTTGATGAATACTAATGAAGACATTGATTCCTTTTTCTCCAAATGAATTTTAAATTGAGTTTATGGTTTACAGTCTAGTTCTCACAAAATATGATGTATATCTATATATAGCTATTATTTAAAGCCGGTTGGTGTTCATTACAATACTCCTACATAGTAAAACATAAATGTTATGGTTTCGGGAATATCAAAAATCATTTTTCAACATCACTTTGGTCTAGATATGTAGAAGGTTTGTAATTTTTTTTTCAATATTTCAAGTTAAACTAATTAAGTTCATATTTTTCATCCCTTTACTTAGATCGTCTTTATATTTATCTTTTCAGGGTTTGAAGACAGAGATAAATATTTGGAGATTGTACCTGCTAACAGCTACGAGTACTCAAATGTTAGACAAAGTTTCCAATCGAATAACGGAAATTTTAAAATAATTCAGGTAGGATTTATTAAAATTAGCATATCACAACGGCGGCAAAATACATTTTTTTTTACATATGGCCTGACATCTATTATTGCAGGAAAATAAGTGAAGAAATCATCAACATTTAAAGAAGTTGATTTAGAAATTACAGTTAGTAATATCATTATCAAATTGTATATGTTTTTTTATTGCATCGTATACCATTTATTTCCTCTTGACAATTTCAGGTTTATTTTCATAAAGGGATCATCTGAAAGTTAAGGAAACACTTTGTTATAAGAAACCATAAGTTTTTAGGTTATGCTAAAAAAAAATTATAAAAGAAAGATTGCAATGTTCGAACCGCAGTTTCATTTAAGCATTAGAGACGACATCAAAAGATCGATGTAGGATAAAAACTTAAATTAAATAGTTTTGGGGTGGGGGTTAAAATTCTGCAAGTTTTATATATCTAAAATCGATTTTTACATATATACCTATTGGTAAATCAATGTTTCCCAAATTTAGTTTAGAGAGAGAGAGCCGGGGGGGGGGGGGGGGGGGGGGGGGGTCAGTGAAAAAACTATGCGATTTTTTTTTTATCTTACATTGAACTTTTGATGTCGTCCCTTACTGATATTTATTTATATTATTGAATTTGTGTCATTGTTTTATCATTAAGGAGGGGCTGGACAGGTGGTTGGTTCCTCCCTGCTCCCGTCCCTCTTCTCCTTTCTCCCACCCTTCTCCCTCCCTTTTCTCTCTCCTGTACCTTTTCCGACATACATTTCATTAAAATACATAAAACATGCAGGAAGAGTTTCGATCAGAAGATTAGTAATGCCATACTATTAAAGTACGAGTATCTCCCCATTAACATTAAGAACTTTCTCATGTAAATATTTCTTCAATATCCATCCAGTTGTTCAGAAGAAGTTGCGCTTATAGAAATACATTAATAGACAGATAGTATGCAATATGCCTGCAACGTGACCAGACGCATACAAATTCCCATCAAGGAAGGCCATTCCAATGCATCCTCCCATATTTTCGATATTTGACAAATTTTAATCAGAAATAGTCCTTGCAAGGACGGCAGAAAAATTGTGAATGTGTGACCCCCAGGTTAACTCTGATGCACGCCGTTTCTCGATTCTTTTTTTAAATATAAATCAGAGGCGTAGCACTCTATTCATATTGGTACGGCAAGCAATATCATGGGTCACTAAGTGGCTCATCTTTCCTCGTTGAGGGGGATATTCGGCCAGGGTTCGGGGCCGGTAAAGGGCCCGATAAATTTTGGGATAAATGATGCAAAATCCTGCATTCTGACCCTCTCCTGACACTTTAATTTCGCTTATGACAACATAATTTTTTTGGGTAACAATTTTAGTTATCTCACTTTTTTGAAAGTCAAATTCAAAATAAAGAAAAAAGAAAAGAATTTAAAACATGAAATGTGTCAAAACATCAACAATCCAAATGAATACACAAAGTTAAATATCTTGTCTTAAATGTATACTTCCAATTTTGTGTCGGATGCCATTCAATGTGTCTTGGCATACAGGGGATTTTTCATAGTAGTACGTATAATACATTTCATTGCCGAGCGTAGCGGGGCGATTTTTTAGGACCTTTGTTTGCTCAAAAACATAAGATAAGTGTAAAATGCACTTATTTAATAGTTTTTGACGTGAGGCTTGTACATAAATTAAGAGTAAGGGTTAAACCTTTTTGATGCTGTATTCTACCTCATTTTAATTTCTTTTATAAATTGATCGGATGGATCCAAAGCTAGAATTTCTTATTGGCATTTATTGAAAGGTTTCTAGTGATGACTCCTGTACACATCTTTCGTCAAAGACATATGGTTCAACTTCACCAGAAGCATATTTCTCTGATTTCGTCAAGAAAATCGTCAATGATTCTCTCATAATCGATTTCAATGTTTTATATAAAGTTTTTCTTCTAATCGCCAAAAAAATGGGTAAGACTATTATATCAACCAAGGTATGACGGCAAAAATCAGATTTTAAAAAATTTATGCACGGCTGGAAATCTCCATTTTTCAATATTTTGATCCGTTGAATAAGAATATTGCGATATAGAAATGTACAAACCTTTTGAAGCGGTGACAATAATTCCGCTAAAGCACAACCGAAAAATCCTCGGTTTTCATTGCAGAACCAAATGTTTTGCATGTGTAGATTACCAGCCTTGTATGTAGATTTTACTTAATGGGGATCATTGTTCAGAAATGTTATCATTGAGCTAGGGCGTGTTGGGTTTAACATGTTTTTGAAGGTAATAAAAGTTATAGCTGTGGAACTTTTTAAAAATTATATATGAGTATAATAGTGTATTGACTTCAGCTAAGTGTAATTGTGAAAGGGCAGTCAAAATGTCCTTGTCCATTCTTTGTCACTTTGAAGGAGTCACACTTATCTTCCTCGGATGTAGCAATGTCTTACTGTAATTTGAATTTTCAAATGACTGAATGACGTTTGTCGATAAAATAAAAGGGATAAGGAAAAGTCAACGAAATATACTCTGATTTATCATTTCACAGTCGTGTTTTAAAAAATTTAAAAGAGGGGCGTACGATCTCTTCGACCCCTCTGGATCCGCCACTGACATCCCCCTCTCATATATTATAAGAAAGAAAAAAAGTGTGTTATTATGTATTTCGATTGATGGAAATTAAAAAGACTATCACATATTCGTTAAATGTAGTAAGGGGGTCAGACGTCAGTCAATACAGAAAATAATACTCCTTTAACTTGAACTTGTGAATTGTCGAAGTTTACTTATGGTCCTTATGATTTTTATTACGGGGACCATATCTCCAAACAAACAGAGTAAAATTCAAAATCAAACAAGACAATGTATGAACAAAGGAAAGTAGAACATTTTCAGCCGATTCTGACAGGGACATCCTAAATTCACCATTATTTCTAAAGAAATCGTGATAAGTTTACAAAATCTTTCATATAAAGTTCAGAAACACAAAAAATAGTAATTAGTAGTTTAAGGTTGCATCATCTAGACATTAAAAAGTATTTAAAAAGTTTCGATAATTTATTTTTTCATTTCAGTTCCCACTTTTTTTAGCTTGCTGGTCTGTGTGAGCAAAGGCTCCATGCTGATGCCGTACTCAGTTTGATCTACAATAATTGTTAACTTTTAACACATTGTGAAACCTGGATTAAGTATGGAACGCCATAGCTGTCTTATGTGTCTTTTTTATTGCTTTTCTATTATAAGATGGTGCTTTTCTATTATAAGATGGTGGTTTTCTATTATAAGATGATGGTTTTCTATTATAAGATGGTGCTTTTCTATTATAAGATGATGGTTTTCTATTATAAGATGGGGCTTTTCTATTATAAGATGGTGGTTTTCTATTATAAGATGGTGCTTTTCTATTATAAGATGGTGCTTTTCTATTATAAGATGATGGTTTTCTATTATAAGATGGTGCTTTTCTATTATAAGATGATGGTTTTCTATTATAAGATGGTGCTTTTCTATTATAAGATGGTGCTTTTCTATTATAAGATGGTGCTTTTCTATTATAAGATGGTGCTTTTCTATTATAAGATGATGGTTTTCTATTATAAGATGGTGCTTTTCTATTATAAGATGGTGGTTTTCTATTATAAGGTGGTTTTCTATTATAAGGTGGTTTTCTATTATAAGGTGCTTTTTTATTATAAGGTGGTTTTCTATTATAAGGTGCTTTTCTATTATAAGGTGGTTTTCTATTATAAGGTGCTTTTATATTATTAGGTGCTTTTTTATTATAAGGTGCTTTTCTATTATAAAGTGCTTTTTTATTATAAGGTGCTTTTCTATTATAAGGTGCTTTTTTATTAACCCCTAGGGGTATAAATGTGCATTTCATTAATAAATAAATAAATAACAACTTTGAGCTCAAAATATTGACTTGAGTAAGTTCACCAGCACACTAGAAGACCTGATATATAAAATATTTATTACATGTATTTAATTAGATTACTATCTAATTTTGACACCTGTCGTAATCACTAATCAAGCAAATAATCATGTCATTTAAGTTTTCACACCTGAGACATCAAATTGAATTAACTTATATAATCAGATGGCAATCAGAATCCAAACAAAGATTACAGTGAATTGAACTTTTTATTAAAGAATACAAAACTGGCTCTCTCTTTTTGTTTAAAGATAAAACTAGAAAGCTGACATGGATTAAATTAAAGTGAGACCACCAATCTGCCGGTATCAAATCATTTGAAAAAACAACAACAATGTATTCCAATATGACCTTTAACATCGAAAAAATAAACTTGCATTCAGTCGTGTTCAGACACTTTACAATAGAAAATAAAGGACGGGCATCGAACACAAAGTTACTTTTGTATAATACTGCACTGTCACTAACTAGTCTGTCATTATATTTAAATTTAAAAGTGAGGCAAAATATATTCACCATTCGGTGAGGGGTCTGGCGGTCGCTCAAGACCCCAGAAGCCTTGAAAAAAAATACGCAGAATCGTGCATCCCGAGAGCTTCTGGGACTCTTAGGAGGCACACTATTTGAGTGTCCTTTCCCTTGGAACCTCAGTCTCAAAAAACAACAAAACACCAGCCAGGTTAAAGACATCAGCCAAGTTGAAAACACCAGCCAAGTAAAAAATACCTCAGTCAAAACAGAAAGGTTGTATAAACACCGAAATCTACTAAGATTGAGGTATGCTGATAATGGCAGTCAAGATCATCCGATACTTCTTACTGACAGTCAACCTTCTGTGAAGAAAGAAAATCCTGTTAATATATTTAAAACCAAAGACCTAAAATACAATTATAGATGTGCGAATCTCTTCATGTATCATATATGTCTCTGTTAAACACATCGGCGAATGTGAATTCAGTCCGGTCAACTTTTTTTAGAAGAAACATATTTTTTTTTACTATAAATTTATATTTTCGTATAATTTGTTTTTAAATCTCACAGATTCCTGAATTACTTGGACAAATATTGTCTAAGATATTAACACTTGTTGTCGACAAGTTGAATATATGTACAGCGTATAACGACGAGTGTGAATACCGTCCGGTCAACTTTATTTGCTCAAAAATATTTTTTTTTCACTTATTTTGTTTGATTTTCATAAAATATATTTTAATATCTTTAAGGTCAAAATATTAAACCAATCTACCGAATAACAAAAAAGTTATGACTATTTATATCTCGTCCGGTCAACCGTCCTGTCACTATCCGGACAATCGTCTTGTCATTAGTGCTTCCCCACACTCCCGGTTAATCACGGGAACCACCATCACATAATAAAAAAGCACCTTATAATAAAAAAGCACCTTATAATAGAAAATCACCTTATAATAAAAAAGCACCTTATAATAGAAAAGCACCTTATAATAGAAAAGCACCTTATAATAAAAAAGCACCTTATAATAGAAAAGCACCTTATAATAGAAAACCACCTTATAATAGAAAACCACCATCTTATAATAGAAAAGCACCATCTTATAATAGAAAACCATCATCTTATAATAGAAAAGCACCATCTTATAATAGAAAAGCACCATCTTATAATAGAAAAGCACCATCTTATAATAGAAAACCATCATCTTATAATAGAAAAGCACCATCTTATAATAGAAAACCATCATCTTATAATAGAAAACCACCATCTTATAATAGAAAAGCACCATCTTATAATAGAAAAGCACCATCTTATAATAGAAAAGCAATAAAAAAGACACATAAGACAGCTATGGCGTTCCATAGTTAAGGGTTGAGCTCGTCTCATTAATTGGATACTAGTCTACCACATCCTTTTATTTCTATTGAACCTGTATAAAAAAATGTATATTGCTAATATTGCTTATGACTCATAAATGGGATTTTTCTGCTTTTTCCTGTAAAAAACTCGTTTTCTTTAATCCCGTGCAAAAACTTTGTTTTTTTCAATAAATTATAAAAAATTTAGGTACGGTTTGCCATACCAACGAAAATTATTGGTACGGCAGCCGGCTGCTACGCCCCTGTAAGTCCAAACTTTAGAAACGCAGGTAAATTTGTGAAAATACAGGGACACTATTTGTGCAATTTCGTAAGAAACCAATTCGTTAAAAATGGTTGCAAAAAAGGGCTTGTTACAAAATAGAAAATTCTTTTGGAAAATAATACGGGATATAATTTGTTGAAAAAACTCAGTACAAGCAGTCTTTGAAAATTAGTCAGAAAATGATTTTTGAAATGGAATTATTAAAGAGGAAGAATACAACTGTCTTTAAACTTGGTTATTTGACACACAACTTTTCCTATATGTTCCAAGTGTAACCAGTTTTCGAATAGTATTGGACTGTACAAAAAATATGGTTCCGGAAGCTTGTAAAAAATAGATTGCTGAAACTGTAATATTATAAATACAGTTTACACAGGACAGCACCATCGGAACGGGGAAAAGGTTAACAAAGGCCTGTCATTTTGGGATGTCAACACCTAATGCGCATCTGTTGGGACGAAAAAAAAATTATATATCTCAGACCCCGTTAAATATTTTTTCTTTCAATTCAGTATTTCAAAAATTATTTCTTTTAATTTACAATCACACAATTCATAAAGTAAAACCCAGTGGCCAACAATAACGATGAATCGTTTAATTATTCTAATAATTGTCGTTAACCAAGAAAAGCGCTCCGAACGCCGATACAAAATAAAAGAGATATGTTTATTTGATATATTTCTTCAAATACAGAAACAAACTGAAAACACGTAAACTTTTTATTATCATTTTGGTTCCGGTTAATTTACATTGGGGTGTACAGGAATGGGTGTGTTTTGTTGTTGAGTCGGACCTCATTAACAATTAAGATTTTTAACTATATTCCACTATGATCTTTAATATAAATATATTTATACCAACAGTGCGCATATTCAGAGCATAGAGTCTGACTTCTTCCTTCTACAGAGTACAATTTCAAGGTGGAACTTTTATAATGCACCAAGTGTTTGACTTATAGATGATGCATGTATGTCCTCAGATTTTTTTATTTTATCATTTTTCACGAAAGACAGAATGTTTATAGAACTTACATTTAATACAGATTGCAAGGTTTGTCTGCAAATATGCACACTACCCAAACGTTTTTATTATACAGAGAATATACTACATTAAAAACCTGTCTTATTTTATCTTTCACTTTTACAACTAATGGGATGTTTTTGTAACCTATTTTGATGGCTGCATTAGATCTAGAAATGTGTGTTTTTTTAAATACAACAATTTCAAATTGAATTGTATGGTCCTGAACATGCCTGAAATATTTGCCATCGGACATTTTGCAACCTCAAATCAATCAATTCAAATTGTACTTGAAAACTACTGTTCATCCAATAAATTTGAAAGCTGAATCTCAGACTCGTCCCTGTTAGTTGGAAATAAAACTAAATCAGTTAGAATTTATAGGAAATTTACGAAACCATAAGTAATGTCATCCTTTTTTTGCCAAATTCTATGCATATCGGTCAACTTTGAAGCAATTCATCTAAAAAAAGGATGGTGACATGTTTCGCTATACATGAATGGGCTCACAATAACATCCTGGAAGTTGTTAGTTTTTTTTATTCTTTCTCCATATATAAGAGATTGTAATGAATTTGTGAAAAGGTCTGGGATATTTTTTTTGTTACTATGCGCAATTTACTGCGACTGTCATACAAGTGAGAGGTTTGACTAACCATAACACAAGGTCCAATTCACCATTTTCTGCAAAATGAAATGTCTAGCTGAACCAATTCGGAATATAAAAGTTGTTATCCATTTGTTTGATTTTGAAGTTAGATTACGGACTTTCCGTTTTTAGATCGCGTCGGAGTAGTTTAAGGTTTTTTTTGTTGTTGTACTTTTTATTACCACTTTCTTGAATCTTTTGATTCTCTCATTTATTTAATAATTGTTTTCCTGCTAAATTTTAACAATTTCTCCTTTCTCCTATTCTTCTCTTCTTCCTCCCACCCCCACTCTTCATTATCCCGTCCCTCTCTCCCTTCTCACAACTCTCTATCATATCTCCCCCGCCTCTCTCCCATGCTCCCAATAGCCTGTCCAGGCCCTCACTAAGTGTAATACTACCTCTAAATAAAATTGAGAATGGAAATGGGGAATGTGTCAAAGAGACAACAACCCGACCAAAATAAAAAAACAACAGCAGAAGGTCACCAACAGGTCTTCAATGTAGCGAGAAATTCCCGCACCCGGAGGCGTCCTTCAGCTGGCCCCTAAACAAATATATACTAGTTCAGTGATAATGAACGCCATACTAATTTCCAAATTGTACACAAGAAACTAATATAAAAATAATACAAGACTAACAAAGGCCAGAGGCTCCTGACTTGGGACAGGCGCAAAAAATGCGGCGGGGTTAAACATGTTTGTGAGATCTCAACCCTCCCCCTATACCTCTAATCAATGTAGAAAAATAAACGCATAACAATACGCTCATTAAAATTCAGTTCAAGAGAAGTCCGAGTCTGATGTCAGAAGATGTAACCAAAGAAAAGACTTCTTCTAAACAAAGGTTGTAACTTAGAGAATAACAGTGATGCACAATATGGTATGACAACAATAAAAAAAACTATGATTAAATTTCCAATGAAACACTTATTATTTTATAGATATATAAAGTGCAGAACGATAGGTTACATAGAGCACATATTTTGTTTGGAAGGGACTTTATGGCTACTGCAAGACGAAACTATCAATGTTCCTATAGAAAATATTTGTGGCATGGCACGTCAGAAAACTCCTGTGAGAATATTAATCAATATGGATTGAATAGGAACTACCAGGGAAAAAATGGTAAGGAATTACTTAATATATAGATAGCGCGGATGAGATGCGATTACCGCAAATACTTTGCTGAATCTATTTAATATCGAGAGTAAAATTGAGAATAAAAATGTGGAATGTGTCAAAGAGACAACAACCCGACCAAATAAAAATACAACAGCAGAAGGTCACCAACAGGTCTTCTATGTAGCGAGAAATTCCCGCATACCCGTAGCCAGGGGGGTTCGTCCTTCCAGGGGGGTTCGGACGACCACCCCCCCTTGAAAACAAATAAGCACTGTTAAAGTCAATGTTCTGTTCGAATTGGGACTGTTAAAGTCGAGTTTGTGAGTCAAACGAACCCCCCTTTTGAAATTCCTGGCTACGGGCCTGTCTCGCACCCGGAGGCGTCCTTCAGCTGGCCCCTAAACAAATATATACTAGTTCAGTGATAATGAACGCCATACTAATTTCCAAATTGTACACAAGAAACTAAAATTAAAATAATACAAGACTAACAAAGGCCAGAGGCTCCCGACTTGGGACAGGCGCAAAAATGCGGCGGGGTTAAACGTGTTTGCGAGAGGGTATAGTTCAACTGAAACATTGTTGGTTTCCATTTGTATTCATTGACAAATTAATTGATGATATCGTTATCATTTAGATTAGGTGTATAATTAGTGGTTAAAAACACTATATTTAAATTAGATATGAATATGCAATAGTATATTCTGAAACAGCATGTTTTGGTAGCTATTTATAGGTTAATTAAGTGTTATGTTAGATGTTTTGAATCACATTTTATGACCAAAATTTTTATAGATCCGTCAAAATTTCATCAACAACACTTACCGTTATCATGATGTTATTTTGTTAGTTAGATAATAAAGAATTTTATCCAAAGAAATTTACTTTGAATTAATCCAATATAAAAGGTGATAGCTCTCCTTTCTTAACTGTAATTTCAGTTTTACATGCGAACCTCTGCACTCAAATATATATTACTAAAAGGATGATTTTCGTTCCCTAGTGTCAATTTTCCTTTGTTGAATTATGATGTTCCCTTGGTACAATCTTACAGTGTTTATAAATCACCATTCGTTCGCTATGCCAATACCTATTGTGACGTTTGAATTAAAATGAATGTAACATATAGCTTATTGGTAAATTATTATGTAAGGGATTTCGTTACCACACATTACTTAAAACCTGTACTAAATTAGTCCCTAGTTATAAAGAGTTGGTTTTGCAGTTTGATTGTAAAAAAATCATTTTTTCATTTTAATCGGGATAGAATTGAGATGATGTTTTCGGAGCCCGGATCTTAAGAAACAATTCGGGTTGACCATGTAAACAAACCCATCCTTTAGATAATCTTATTCGGAAAAAATTTCTAATTCAACACTGTAATTATATCTTTGAATATTGTTTTCATTGGCATATATATTAATTAATCGATAAATAAAATTCAAACTAAATATTTTTGTCATGTACATCGGCACATTCATGCCTCTAGAACCTGTCGATACCTGTATCTTAGCATTGCACAATATTATGATTTTCTGTTTATGACGTATTTTAACTAAATCCATTAGAGGTAAGTGTACTTGTTGATATTTTAGTCTTAGCTGCATTTTTTTAGTTTAAGTTGAAATTTGCTTTGAACAAGCTGATAGTAACTTTGAGATATGTAGTGACTTGTATTGGGATGTACAAGTACACGCCAACGTCCGCGTCAACTTTTTGTTTTTAGAAGAATTTCTATTTGTATCCATCTGATGAGTTTCATGTAGACCTTTAAAATCTGATTTTTATAGATCGTTTATATGTTGTTTAAATACACCATTTTCCTAAGTTAAGTGGAGAGTTGTAGCCTTGAAACCAGTTTAACCCCGCCACATGCTGCCCCAAGCCAAGAACTTGTAATTCAGTGGTTGTCCTTTGTTGCTGTATTACATATTTGTATTTCATTTATTTTGTACATACATGAGGCAGTTAGTTTTTTATGGTATGAATCGTTTTAATTTACTTTAGGGGCCAATTATGGCTGACTATGTGGTATGGGCTTCGTACATTGTTGTAGGCCGTTCAGTGACCCATTTTTGTTTATTTCTGTGTCATTTTGTGCTTTGGGTAGAGTTGTCTCATTAACAATTATACCACATGTTCTTTTATATCATTATCTTTGTACCTTTGTCCATGGTAACACTGAATAGTCCAACAGCTTCTACAAAATTCACATCTTTGAGTTTTTCTATTGAGAATTTCTCATTATTTAATAATTTTGGTATGGATATGAAACTTTTATTCATGTGTTCAATTAACATGAACTTCTATCAATTTCTAGATTAGACAAAGAGGGAGTTGCCAAAAAAACTTATTTTTATTTATCGGACCACAGATGAATTATCACGTTGTGATTGGTTAAACGCCGTCACGTGGTGACCCCCTATGAGACCGTTTAGTAAGTTTCATATGGGGTTCATGACGCGTTAATGGCGACGTCATCTATTAATGTTGTTGTGTTTCATTGTTTATTTTTCAACAAAACGCCGCAGAAAGAGTCCAGTGTCCGATAAATTCGTTATACGGTTAACTACTGACCCACTATGGATTCATAGAGGGTGAATTAAATTCATAGGGGACTCGGCCTCCGGCTTCGCCCCCTATGGATTTTACTAACCCTCTATGGATCTATATGGGGTCAGTAGCGAACCATATAACTTATAATCTTATATATTTCGAACTTTGAAATACGATGGTCACGCTGAAATACGATGATTTGACGCTAAAGTGAGTTTTTGAGCACGCTTAAGTGCGATAAAGTAATGTGTCGCTTTCTTTTTAATATCTACGCCGCACTGCGATGGGAGTAAATTAATGCTCAAGTACGACGTTCTAACAAACTATATTTAGTTACTTCATGATGAGGTCTGTCAATGGTACATATTTTGTCTTCATAAGTACATTAGAAACGGGGGAGGAAAATGTAAAAAAAACAAATGAAAAAGGAATAAAAAAACATTCGAAAAACAATCATGTCTTTCCTAAAGTACATCCAAAAATTATTTTTTTCAGTTTGTTTGATGAATTCAGGTAACAAAAGAAATATTTCGATAAACTTTTTTGTGAAGGGGTTCTGACATTTCAGGTGTAAATATCAAAGCCCTATCACATTATTACAAAAGAACTTGACAATGGAGGTATGACACAGGTTAATATAAAACAGACTGCAGATGCATATGTCAAATAGAAATGTCATGAGCGTGATGGAAAAAAAATATTGAAATTCTTTATCATTTATTTCATCAATGTAACAATGTTTTACCATTCATGCTAATAATTGTTAGAAATTGTGTACAATTTTTTGTAACTAAATAGAACAAATGACACAGAAATTAACAACAATTGTAAAGTGAACATTATGTGCCTGTACAATCTGTAATTTAAGTAGATTACAGTTAACTTATAACTTGTTGTTAAATGAAAATAATGATATCGAATACCCTGATGTAATATTGTTTTTAGTAATACAGCGTTTTCATTTGTTACATACAAAAGAAAATCGAATAAATTGATGTGTTGCCATTTTTAAAAGACAATATATCAGCCAAACATCTAAATGTGTTATTAGATTTTTGTATCCAATATTGTTTGATTTTAACTGATTTTAGTTATTTAGAATTGTAACTCATAACAATACAGAACCACATCCGCATTAAGTGATGTACAGTCAGTCCCCATCGAAATTTCGATAACTTGACGATACACGAAACCCACATATCGAACAGAAATGATAACTATAAAAAAGAAGATGTGATATGATTGCCAATGAGACACCTGTCCATAAGAGACCAAAATGACACAGACATTAACAACTTTAGATCCTCGTACTGCCGTCAACAATGATAAAAGCCCATACCGCATAGTCAGATATAAAAGGTCCCGATAAGACAATGTAAAACACTCAAACGAGAAAACTAACGGCATTATTTATATAACAAAAATGAACGAAAAACGGATGTGTAACACATAAACAAACGACAACCAATGAATTACAGGCTCCTGACTAGGGACAGGCACATAAATCATGGGGCGGGGTTAAACATGTTAGCGGGATTCCAAACCTCCCCCTTACCTTGGACAGTGATATAACAGTACAACAGAAGAACTAGTAAATATTCAAGTGCAGTATTCTTAGGAATGCAGATTCAACTGACATCGTTATCTTAAAATTGAAAATAGAAATGGGAAAATGTTTCAAGAAGACAACAACCCGACCAAAGAGCAGACAAAACGTTTGGTACTTCCATAGAATGATCTGAAAAAATTTGAACATCTATATTTGCATTCTGACTTTACACACGACCGTGCGGTTTGTCTATATGCCGTTTCTTTTTCTTTCTTGATTAAGATTATAACACAATGTTGACTGCTGTACTCCTATTTTTGAAATTGTTATCTATTACCGGTATGTCTGTTTGGTTTGTTCACACATAGTTGTCAAATTATTGTATTTCATGCGACTGTCATACAAGTTAGAGATTTACCTTGCTTAATTTCCAGTTTTAGTTTGCCATTTCTACAGAAAAAAGTGCCTGTCCAAAGTCAGTTATGAGACAATTGTTATGCATTCGTTCGATGTGTTTCGGCTTTAGATTTTGCAATTTGGATGTAAGCAATTAAAGAAAAACCCACACTATATATTTCACTACAAAAGGCACTCCCATGATAAATATAAAACAATTCAAATGAGAGAATCGCATATCATTACGAATGTTCAACTTATCGGTGTGTAATTTACAGTGCACATTTTCTTTAAATATTGGAGAATATATGCCAGTTTTCTGGTCCACTAGATTTTTACCTTCTAAAATTGACCTATCAAAACTTATATACAGAGTATAACATATATGAGGTCTTACTTCACAAAATACTTTCGGATTTAGATCATCAAGTCCTGGCGACTTATTATCAGTAATTACGTTCTTTATCATATCATCATGATCAATATAGATTTTCATAGATTTAGGGCGTTCATTATCAGTATATATTTGTTTCGGGGCCAGCTGAAGAACGCCTCCGCGTGCGGCAAATTCTCGCTACATTGAAGACCTGTTGGTGACCTTCTGCTGTTGCCTTTCCATGGTCGGGTTGTTGTTTCTTTGACACATTCCCTATTTCTATTCTCAATTTTATCTTATAACAGTACCAGTGGATTATCGGATTTATCTAATTGAGATAGTTAAATAATTTAATTTTGAAATCCGAACCTCGGCGAGAATTTTGAAATTGATACTGTAATTATACACAATTTATGTAAGAATCTGTTTCTCTAAAATGATTATCGAAGAAATTTTAATTAGTTGTTGGATCAATATAGATTTTCATATGGGTTCCCGTGAATTATTAGATTAATCAAATCGAGATACTAGTTGTTAAATCATTTAATTTAAAATTCCGAATATCGGCGAAGACTTTAAAAAGGTCATATAATATAATACTCTTCTGTTGAGGTATATAATAAAGCGTATACTAATTGACAAAATCCGTATCACATGCCGTATCACCCTCGACCAATATCTTCCCTCGGGCCTAAAGGCCCGTTGGCTGATATTGATGTCTCGGGATGATACGACATATGATACGGATTTTGCCATGTATTATTCTCTATATACAATAGGTCCGGGTTAGGTTTCACATAATTATAAAAATGTTAATATCATTTAAACAAATGATCGACTCTGTTGTAGTATTATAAACTTTTAAGTACTCTGTTTGAGTTACCAAACAAGTAAAAATGATTTCAAAAATTAACTTTATTAGCAGTGCCTGATGCTCAATTGCCATCCAGTTTCTCAAGAGTACATATTACCGTTTACAATATCCAAAAAGGATGACACGTTATACATATAATCAGTCATTGTTTCGATAGCCACCTTTCGCTCGCTGATCATGATTTACATCATGACAATTAAGGTATGTTGAGAACAACTTGTTATGTGGATTTGTCAATTTGATGTCATCTCATGACACGTTTTATACGCCATTTTGAACATCTTATGGTCTATATGTGACACAGATGGATATCTTTTAATTATCGTAGTCACAAACACGTCCATTCACCTTGATCCTGACATCAGTCAATGCGATTTATTATGACTTTTTCCTTACCATTAGCAACTGTCTTGTCATATTTTGACCAACATCTTCTAATCCTCCCGTACCGTATGAAATACAGTTTCGGGATTTAGATTTTCTGTGGCATAACAGTGGCATGAAAACGGCATGGGTAAAATGAATAACATTAAAAAATACTGCATGTATGAAAAGTGCATTGTAGGCTGGTTTTGCGATTGAAGTGATGCCCACATTACCAAGAAATAGCTACAAATTGCGGTTTCTGTAAAATTCTTTCGACATATTGACATTTGTGCATCGAAAGCACATTAGCAGGACAATATTAACATGTTTTAGATATAGGAAGATGTGGTATGAGTGCCAATTAGACAACTCCCCATCCAAATTACAATTTATAAAAGTAAACCATTATAGGTCAAGGTACGGTCTTCAATACGGAGTCCTGGCTCACACCGAACAGCAAGCTATAAAGGACCCCCAAAAAACTAGTGAAACCCACTTCAAACGGGAAAGAGCATTGGTCAAATCTATATAAAAAGAGAAACAAGAAACATAAACAGACGACAACTACTATACATAGTATTCCCGACTTAAGACAGCTGCAAACCTGCAAAGATCTTAAAATAATGTTCTGAAGATTTAAAGAGGAATTTTGTGGCTCCAAATGTCATTCAATATTAATTTCCTGATTTTGAAGTCGTTTATTTGAAAATGTTTATACTACGTTAGTGATTTTCTAATGATAACTCTTATCAGTCGAAAAAAACTGCTCGAGTATAATATTTTCTTCAATGAAAATCAATAAAACAATTGATTCACATAATTAACCTTTACTTAATCGAATGGCATCGATGTTAATCGAAGAGAAATGTAAGCTTATATTCTTTTATCACAGTGCACAGTGCATGTCAGTTGTACATCTAGTCATTCGGCTAGTTACATCTAACAAATAGCAAATACATAATTTAGCAATTTTACCTGACCATATCGGGAAATAGGTATTTAGTCGGATCTAAACACGTACGTGTGATTTGTTTAAACCGGTTTTCGATAAAAAAAAATATACGAAGAAATGTCAAAATGTTAAGAACTTAATTAAATCCGTATTTCGGTAAGATTGTGCAAGCATACGATTTTTATTGCGTCTTACACTTTGGGAAGCGAATAATCTGTTACTATTTTATTCAAATATTCTGTAAAAACGTTAATTTTGAGCTATGAAAGTCAAGTGGCTAGAGAATTTTTCCTGAGGAAGTTTTAAAAAAGTGCAAAGAATTAAAGCATTTTTCGTGTGATAAATGAAAAATATATTCTAATATTGCCTGTGATAATTTCTGCATTTTTTTTTGTCATTGATTTTCATTTTTTCCGATAATTGAGCTAAATTGTTGTACTTTTGTTCAATGTTGAGAGGACGGTAATGATAAATTAACCATTTAATGTAAAACTATATGTTTTTCACATTTAACATAGAACACGAATCTCATATTTGTTAAAAAAAACCCCAACCTTTTAAGGAGGCTCGCGGGTATAAGATTTTCAAAAAAAAATTTAACATTTATTTTTCATTACCTTTAGTAGTTGTTACTTTATCATATGGTACAAAAATCATTCCAAAACATCAATTTGTGTTGTTAAATGTAGGTATCATTGAAAAAGATACAAATAATCTCCCTTAAATAAAAAAAAGTGTTTCGAATAAGCTGTAATTTAGTTTTTTTTACTTCGATATTACCGCTATTTCTCCTATTAGTTCAACAGAAAAAAATGATATCAACAAAATATATGCTTCTTTAGAGGGCAGATTATGAGCGTAAATGAGCGGTGATCCCCATTTTTCTATTAAGTACAAGATAAAGTTCAATTATAGAAAAATATAGAGAAATCCTATATCAAATGAAATAAAAAAAAATTAGACCCGCGAGCCCCCTTAACCTTATAAATTTTGACTGATCTTATGTATATATGGTAACCTGGCAGTTAGGTTGTAATATATATCCGTATATTTATAGAAGCTGGTAATAAATTCTTTAAATTATTTTAACAAGCTGTGGTAGTTTTCATGAATATTTGTTTTTACATCTTCAGCTTGTGTTTACGGAGCCGGACTTTATTTTGCCAGAGACCCATCATACTCGTCCATGGATACCTATTCTGTTCCTGGCCGCAACGGGGATAAATTTGTATACAAATGTAGTGTATTTGTAGGAAGGTATGGACAAGGAGAACGAAATTTGAAAGAACCACCAAAAGACATAAACGGTGTTAGATATGATAGTGTAGTCGATGACTTAAGGGATCCAAAGATACATGTAATATTTCGAGATAACCAGGCGTATGCAGAATATCTAATTAAGTTCAATAATGCACGATATTAACACCACCTAAACCAAGCTCTGTTGTAGATAAGTTTGAATGATACGCACACGCTGATCAGCAAACTTTTGCACTTTTTCAGGATTGAAATGATTTTAACTCTTCGACATTTACTTTCGTATATACGTTAGTTAAGGAAGTTCAAACATATATTGTAAAAACCAGAAGGCAAAGAACAGGGTTTGTGATTTGCTGAATATCAACACATATATAGAATCATTTTAACCTGCTCCTGGTTTGAAATAACTATTTGGAAATTTGATGTTTCTAAATCGTTACATTATGGGAATTTGGATAATGCTATGTAATGCGAAGTATACAAACTGAAATTTACATATAGTGTGATAAAAAGAAAGGTAATACTGTGGTTTTTCAAAATGCTTGATCTTTGGAAGAATAAGATACATCATGGAGTGACATGCTTTCAAAGACTAAAAATGTTTTCTTAGACTTGAAAACTTATTAACATTTTGAATGGAGATAATATTGTATTTTTTGTTTAGTTCTTCAATGTGTAAAATGCCTCTTTTATACTTAACAAAATTAACTTTGTCACTATCCCCTATAGTTATCTCTCTGTTATCCTTACACAAAGTTTTAGATTTTTTTCCCATATGAAACAACTTTACGATTTTGAATATTGTATCATGTATGTATTACTATTTATATAAGAATACTTCTGATTTAATATTATTATTGGATTGAAATAAAATTTATTTCCATTTATAAATGTTGGAAGAGTAATATAGACTTTTTAGTAAGAAAAAACATTGAACGTCCATTTTCACTCAACTAGTACACATTTTGTAAAGAGACCATCTTAAGCCTACTCCGAGGGCGGGATTTTACCGCTTTGCTGAAGAGCCATTAGCGGCGTGTTGCTGCTCGTTGGTTGGCTTGGTTATTCTTTGACACACCTTCCAGATTTCCATTCTCAAACTCATCATTTATATTATGATTTATGCTAAGACTGATAGGGCTTATTTATTGAATTTATTTCTGTCTTATACTATAAGTGTATGTTTTTCTTTCTTATGTACGAAACAAGACAAGTATTTAGCACATTGATCAACAAAAGATAAAGTGCAAACTATATATCTGTTGAACTAAAGAAACACAATAAGTTTAACATCACAAACTGTACATTGTAAAGATCAGAATGAAAGTTTATCTGCCAAAAAATCACAAAGGAAGATTAAAATGTACACCCAAAAGATTGCAACAACCCGCTTTACAATGAAATATGAAATAAGTCTAACCCATACGGATTTTCATAGTAGCATAGATATTTTTTGAATAAATTCATATAAAAAGAAAAATAATGGTTTTTAAATATTTTTGGTACTAGTACATTTTACTTCACTCACATTTTTTTCGGGTCGTATATATCAATAAAATTTTCACCATTTGTATTCATGAATGATAAGCATCAGTCGCCTGAAAAACTATCCAGTAAAAGTAAACATCTTTCAGCATCAACAGTTTTGTTTTTTTAAAAGGTCAGACACACGTTTCGTCTATATTACTACACAGTTTACTTAACAACTGTTAGAAATTTTATGCAATATTGATGTTAATGAGCACGTAAAACCATAAATCCGATGAAATTGTGATAATTGGTATAAATGTTTCTGTCTAGCGTATACAGTAAAACAATCGTATCTTAATAGCCATACGCACTGAACTTTAACGAAAAAAAAAGTGCCTATAATTGAGCACAATATTCGAAACAAGCGTATGGTGCGATCTCTTACAATGAAAGTAGTAACTTGATTTGTGTTTTTGTTTTATTCAGTACAGATTACTGGTGTTTATATGTTTGCTTTACACATTTTGTACGCAATTTTTTTGCAGGAATTTAACAGGAGGTGTTTGTCTCTTTTTTAACTGAAAGTCATATAATATACATATACGCATATATGCAAATAGAATTCTTTAATAGGTTTGCTGTCTAATGGGTTATTGTTTTACTTCTTTCATTGATGATATAACTAGCTTATTTACTCTCAATATCTTACTTTTCTAAGTATAAATTGCTGTATGGAATGGATTGAAATTACTTAATTGATTTTTGTATACGATTCAAGTTATTATTTATGTGTTCAAGATTTGCATAGGTTAGTTTATAAAAAAATTGTCAGATATTCGAACTCCTTTTTTCCCCTACAATACAGGGTAAACTATTTTTCACTTTTCACTGCGGATTGACGTCATGGAATAAATTAAGTCTTTGGTACAGTACTAGCTGACATGTATTTTCAGTTTTGTCTTACACATGCACTTCATGTGTATTCATGATTTTACTAAATAGTGGACTCTGTTGGGAGCACCTGCGATATACCCGGGTTTCAATAGGATTTGTTCAGTCTTCAAAATTAGATTTGTCTTATATTTTTGAATGCGATGGCTTTTTTTTTTTTATTAATTTGTTTTCAATGAGTCTTTTTAAATAGTTAATAGTTAACATTTTTTTGTTTTGAAAAACTACTGCTTGTCTCTCTCCAATTTTTTTAATATAAATATAAAAAAAAACAATCATACAAGTGACCATACATAGAGACAGTAGTATTACAATAGGGTATTCTGGTTCTAAGTAGGGCAATCTACTATTCAAGTTTAGCATAAATAAATCAAATATCAATTTGTGTGTTTCTTTTGATACTAACCACTTGGCTCTTTACTTATACATCTCATCAAATGTTATTGTGCAATTGTAAATTTTAATTTTTCTTGTCTATCATTTTGCTTATGATCATTCTATTGTTTCTATGGCAGTGAGCATTATTGTAAAAATATTCCATGATACTAACCATCCTCATCTTGCAACGCCTCTCCGTAGAAATAAAAGAGGGTTTCTGGTTTCAACAAGTCAAAATCTCCCCATTGCACATGTGCTTGTTCCCATTTGACACATAATCAAGCTGGCAACGTTATTACTGACACTGACCTCAACATCGTCAATAACACGTCCCTACGACATATAGGTTTCAAAGGTCTGAAAGATCCTGAGCCTAAATCCCTCACTTGGAAGTCCAACTTCTCAATACTAATGGATTCAGTCGAGGATTATGTCAGGCAAATGGCTTAACAAGAGAGAGAAGACGTAGGTACTCTTTTCAAATGAATTAAGACTGTGAGGTCATTGATACAAATCAAAATTAAGAAACTGAGTGTGTCTATAAATACCCATTCTACGTCAATCTTTAACAACCAAATTTTGCAAAACATTTGACCTACCTCTCTAACAAATATGTTGTTTTCCTTGCATTGAAAGCCCACCATAACAGCATTTTTGTGTGTAAATTGCATTAAATAAACTGCTTGAGAAATGAATAAGATATTGCCAATTCATTTGGAAACTCAACATTCACTCCCACGACACTTTCTAAACTAAAAATTCTAGATAATCATAGGTCTGTTCTATGTTCCTTTTAGAATCTGAACCCAAAAATAGAGATCTGGATCTTGCATCACTGTATCGGATACTTGAACTATACAAGTGTCCTTACAAACAACGGTATATAACAGGGACTTCCAAGTGCTCCACGAAACCTCTTTCTAAATTATAACATCTATTTTATCAGCAATCTAATCCGGGCTTTTACGTTATTTTAAAACTGCTTATTTTAAAGGTGGCGAGAGTCAGATGTGGATGCTAAAATACAATATAAACAACTAAAGCTCTTTCATCTTGCAATAGTATTAAATCATTTTCTATACTTTACTAAAGTTTATCCCATTCCAAACCAAACTAAAAATAAAAAGAGTTGGAATTGCTTTGTTTCATAAAAAAGAATGGTCAACGTAGATACAAGAATCTTGTCTTAGGGAGGTATAAACCTTTGTTTGTAAAACCTCACTCTGATTAAAACAAAACATTATCTGAAACAGACATGTTCAGTTGCTTGTTTTATGGATTGACAACATATTTGTAACGTTTGGAGGACGTGTTTTTAACAGACTGTCAACATTCCCATGGGAACCAATTGTATTTGATCTTCTCGACTTGTGCCTTTATTCTTGCATGTCTTATAAGGATCACGTCATACAGGAACATCTCCACTATATAGATAATATTCTCTCACCAAATCATTTAAAATTCTGAGAATATGTTGAACGCATCTACCCGTTCGAAATAGGGATAAAGGATACAATAGATGCAATTCAGTATGCCTCATATCTTGACTCTCATCTGGAAATTGCCAATGAGGGTCCGTCGTTAACAACACTTTACGATAAAAGAGATGATTCAGCTTCAAAACGTTCAATTGTAAACTTTCCATTTCTATGTAGCAGCATTATCACCTCCTCCCAATTGCTACGATATCCCTGGGCTTGTATATCCTTTTGCGATATTCACATGGAAGCTTTTAAACCAAGAGTTTAAAATCGTGCAGTTGAAATCATCTCTTCGTAAATTTTACTGACGCCATCACAAGGTAGTTGACCGTTATGGGATATCAGTTTCGCGGAGGATTTCGGATATGTTCATTTTGTCGTAACTACGTTCCCGTTTTCAAGAAAGTGACCTACCATATTCGACTATTTACCGGGATTGTAATGATTTGAGCAACATGAAAGTGTCACATGTGGAACAGTATCTGCTTACCCTTCCGGAGCACCTGAGATCACCCACAGTTATTGATGGGGTTTGTGTTACTTAGTCTTTAGTTCATGAAGTTGTATATGATGTGTCTGGTTTACTATTAATTTTCTGTTTTTCTTTTCTTTTATTGCCATGGCGTTGTCAGTTTCTTTTCTATCTATGAGTTTGAATGACCTTCTGGTTTTTTTCGCCCTTCTTTTGTTACGTCTATGGTCTTTGATTAAAACTGCTGGTAACCAAATTGATGATATCATGACACTATTTACTTGAGTCGAGGTTTTTCTTATCGAATTTTTTCATCTTGATTATGTGATGATATATTGCTATGATGTGATACTGTCTAACATAGTGTTTTAGTTATATTGTGTTAAGGATGTGATGCTAGAAACAAAACGGTATTTAATAATTCCTTTTTAACAAGGATGTAATCTAAAATTTTTGAGATAACACTGACTTGTATACAAGACCCCATAGCTGATGTTAAATTTCAATTTGAAATTGAAAGTCCTGCTCAAACTTTTAATACAAATAAGTTGCTTTAGCCAATATTCAATCTAACACGGATGAACTGTCTTGGTTACGATAGGTGTAAATGAATGGAAAAACCATTTGAAAACAAGCACTCGCTAAATCTGCAAATTAGCATTTTTAAGTTGTTTCGCTTCTGTAAGAGAAAATTGAACCCATACTACTGGAACATTGGAGAAAACTTCACCACTAAACAGGTAATCTGGAAGGTAAGCCATTTACATGATTTACATACAATTCTTAATAAAACAGGCGAGGAAATGGCACTGATATACCCAAGGTGGCCAAGTGGAACACGGAGATGGTGGATACCCAACTCACAAAAATTAGCCTGATTTAAGTCATTCCTTCAATCGGGTTTTCATTTCATCATAATTTGATTGACAGTTATCAAAATCAGATGGAAAAATGTACATATATGTGTCTCAGCCAGACTCATATCCTCTTTTTTCGATTATTTTATCACTTAGTGCAGAAAACACATAAATTTTACTTACCATGATCAATATTTTTTGTGTCACTTGTTAGACAGTAACTGTTTACTTGTAGAATAATCTGAGTTCGTTCCCAGTATTAAGGATGTTTGCCTATCTTGAGTTTTTATTTATGGCATGTATTCAATATTGTCTGGTTTTATTTAAATGTTGTACCCTTACACATTTTGCGAACTAACCCATACTTTTTGTTATTGATTTATTACATATACTGTAAAAATCAATCTTTGAAAATCATATAAAATCCTTGTTGTATGTTCTTTATTTTTGAATGAAAAAACGTACAAGTGATACATATTATGAATCATTTCCTACTAAATTTTCAATGGCTTATATCTATAAAACAAGCACACGGCCCATTATTTTTTTTTATTTTTTTCAAAAACCCTAAATTTATATAGTTCCAATTTATGATAGTCTTTTTGAAAGCTTGTCATTTTGAAAGTGAGTAGCGTATATGAGTATTTGCAACTCAATCATCTTGATTTTTTTTACTTTCCATCTCTTTAACGAGTGTCATTCAGACCATGTTTTTGTCTTTTTTCCTCAGCGATTGTTTCCTATTTACACTCTTTTTTTTTTATCTATTTATCAATCTTCTGCAAATTATAAAATTTCATTTGAATTGAATAGGAGATTTGGGAACAAATAGTTTCGAAAATTTATCTACGATGCTATCTATCAATAAATATCCCCGTTTATCTATATGTATATCTCAATTTTCGTGTATTATGACAGATTGTTGTGAGGATGGTGAGCAGGTACATCGATTCCCTAGAATATTTACTGTCACTTCCTGATTTTTTAAAATTTTTTTATTTGGTGCCTTGTTTTCCTTGTTTTATTAGTCGAATCAACTTTACAGCTGCTGTGTCGTTTGGTTTTAATCAAAATATGTTTGCCTACTTAACAACATAAATTCGTAAAACGTTGTCGATCAGCCTAGACATAATTGAAAGATATCTTCTAGCCATTAAGAAATGGCTTATCATTTACATGTATTTTCTCTTTCTTAATCTTTAGTTTCATTTTATCAGCCGTAAAAAAAAAACCTTGCCAATCAAAGAAAAAGACTTGCCAGGTTTTTTTATTTTTTTGTTTCCATATGGCAGCAAAAAAGGCAATAAGAGATCAATACATGGTTTTCAACAACAATAATAAGGGGTCTGCTATGAGACTTTCTTTTAATCGCCGGAGGTTTACACGTTTAAAATACATTTTATAGATGGAAGAATTCTCATCATCACCTTAATCAATTATTTATATGGGGTACAGATTATGATTAATATATAACAAAGATACTCACTGACAAGTGCTTAAAATATGTTCGTTAATTTACGGTGGATTAGACCTCAATCTTTCCTTTTGAATAAGGATCGTGTGAATTACAAATCGTACAAACAATATCAACAACAAGGGAAGGTTAACTATCTAGTAACTTTAATTCAAAGTACATCCAAAATAAGAAAATCAATACGACAAGTAAGTATTACTGCATCATAGAATTATAGCCATTACAGAAAAAAAACCTTATTTTTTCGAAACACTTAAAAAAGGGGGTGGAGGGAAGTGACGAAATAGCTTTAACTACTCATGTTTATATTGAAAAATACGTTAAATATTTCATGCATGATAATATTAATAAGAATAAACAACGGATTTCAACTTTTTTACTTTAAATTGAATTCGTATATTATTTCACACTCTTTCCAACATAGTTCAATACACGCTGTAATTGTCTTGTTCTTCATACAAAACTTTACACAACACTGAATAGCATGGAATTCGAAGAAACAAAACACTCAGTAATAGATGAAATGACCAACCCAAATCATTTGGCTCTTTACCACCATATACAGAAAGCACAATTATCATATACAGGTAACCTGAAATAACACAAATAGAAAATGTTTGAAAAATACCTTTTCTCATAACAAAACTGATTTATCAGAAGCACAGCCTGAATGAAATCACTACAAATACTTTTTACTTTTTATTTTGGTACATTTTCTTCATCCAACCTGCTTCAATTTTTAATGAATTGGATAACAGGACTTTATTGCCAGCATACCCTATATGCATGAGAGAGGGGACGAAGATGCTAACATATTTTAATATTAGAAACGAAACAGAATTACTGTACCGTTTCGATGTTGGTTTCTGTTAGTTTCTTTTTTGTTCACAACATAATAATATTTATTCATCAAATCTTGCTTGTTACAAATTTCACCAAGAGTCCAAGCTTCTCTTTATGTACCCTGTTAAACTCCACTATTTATCCAGGGACATAAATAGCTAATCCAACTTATTAACTTACAAAAAATAATATAAAGTATGTATAATTGTCCTTTATAGAGACTTATCAATGATACATTGGAAAACTTGATTTCTATGTATCTACTGTTTTATTAACTTCATTTTCAAAAATACTAAAGACCATCAACAGTATTTGTTCTCAACTCGGATATATAATATGACTTATCATAGAAAAACGAAATAATTTTTCAAAGGGTAATATTTACTATCTGTGATTTTATATCCAAATACAAGATGTTGCAATTTAATATCAAAATCTATTTTACTTCTTTCAAAGAGGTCATAGATTTTTTGCTAAATTCTAGTAAAATATCTACACTTCAGAAAATAGTGATCATAATCTTGTTCTTTGTTACAAAAATTACACTTATCAGTCTTAGTTACTCCCCACTGCAATAACAGTTTTTTTATTTATATATAAACAAAACAATGAAATAATTTCCACTCTAAATTATTTATTTTTTTCAGTCATATATTCAAAAATAAATTGGCACAATGAATTCATATTTAGAGTGTCTTTTGTTGGTAGGATTCTAAGCCATCTGTTTTTCCCTATTGACGTCTCTATTTTTATACTAGTCTTATTAAAAAGAGTTATATATATAACAGTTTATTGGTTTATAATGTAGTCTCGATTATATGTTTTTTTTTCATATGCTTTTTTTTCTCTGAATATTATCTGTAGTTTGGACAAAAATGTCTTTTTGAAACTTGGATGCATTCAGTCCTGATATCTATGATGAGTTTATTCTCCTGGTATAGATTTTTTTTAATTTGTGAAATTCAGAGATCCAGTTTATTTTGAACTTTATTTTGTTTAGAATATAGATTTCCGATGATGACATTTTATCATCTAAGACATCATTTATGTAAATCAGATCACGGTTAATCCATTTCTGAAGTATAATGTTTGCTACCAAGACAGGTCGGGAGCCTCTAGCCTTTGTTGGTCTTGTAATTTTTTTAAATTTTAGTTTCTTGTGTACAATTTGGAGATTGGTGTGGCGTTCATTGTCAGTGAACTGGTGTATGTTTGTTTGAGGGCCAGCTGAGGGACGCCTCCGGGTGTGGGAATTTCTCGCTTCATTGAAGACCTGTTGGTGACCTTCTGCTGTTGTTATTGTTTTTTATATGGTCGGGTTGCTGTCTCTTTGACACATTCCCCATTTCCATTCTCAATGTTATTACTACCAAATTTTATAAATTTACTTTGCATATAAATTGTTTTATAATATCGACAAATGTGTCTGGTTGCTTTGTTTGCACCCCCCCTGCCAGTCGAATTCCAAGACTTTATTACTTCGGTTTTGTTAATAGGGATTTTAGACGTGACGTCATTTTAGTCATTACGTCATTTTCTATGATAACAAAGAGATGCTATTATCAAGTAACGTTTTTTTCATATCAAATGTAAAAAAATTGAAATTAACATTGTGCTCATTTCTATATATTACTACACTGAATATATATATTATACTCAAAGTCTCATGCCAAACGATACCGGAAGAAAGAAAGAGATGTCTGCGCAAATACAGAAAAATAAAAATGTTAGAAAAATAACGACTTTGAGTTCATTAGTACATTGGAAATTATATATATATTTTAATTGATATTTCTAATGTTAAAATAAACGAACGATACCAGAAGGACAGTCAAACTCATAGATGAAAAACTAAACTGACAATGTTATGGTTATAAAGGAAAAAAGCAGACAAATAAAAGTACACTAGACACAATAAAGGAACCTAAGAATAAGCAACACGAATCCCATCAATAGTGTGTATGATTTCAGGTGCTCCGGCAGTGTAAGAAGATCCTGCTCCACATGTGGCACCCGTCGTGTTGCTCATGATATTACACACCTGGTCTAATTTGGTAGGTCACATTAGGGGAATGGCAAAGGGATTGTTATTACGACATTAGGAACATATCCGATATCATCTATGAAACGGTTACTCCATAAAGTTCAACCAATTCGTGATGACGTCCTAAAAATACGAAGAGATGATTTCAACTTCATCATTTAAAAACATCCTGAATGAGAAACACGAAGGTTGATAGCTTTGGACCATTTATGTTCAAACATCTTTATATTATGTGGTTGTGTCTTTAAATCTACAATATTGATTTCATACAAAAACTTTGCAAGAATTGTACACTTGAGAGCGCCTTTAGGCAAGTTCCATATAATTACTGTGACTTGACTGTAATTCAAATCATTCATAATCGTGACCTAATTACAATTTGTTTCATAACACCAGACGGTTCAACTTACCATATATTATATCACGAGTTGGTTGACCGTTATGGAATAACCGTTTCACAAATGATAGTGGATATGTTCCTTACGTCGTTAATACAATCCCCAGCCCTTTCATGAATCTGACCTACCGAATTAAACTATTTACCGAATTTGTAATCACATAAGCAACACGACGGGTGCCACAAGTGGAGCAGGATCTGCTTACCATTCCGGAGCACCTGAGATCACCCCTAGTTTTTGGTGGGATTCGCGTTGTTTATTCTTTAGTTTTCTATGTTGTGTCATGTGTACTATTGTTTTTCTGTTTGTCTTTTTTATTTTAGCCATGGTATTGTCAGTTTGTTTTAGATTTATAAGTTGAACTGTCCCTTTGGTATCTTTTGTCCCTCTTTTATAGCAAACTGCTGTGGAAAACTGAATCAAGTCGCAAAAGTGCAACGATGTAAAGCAAATCATACTTTCAATCATATATTAAAGGGATAGTAGCTACGATTTTGACAAAATTATGAACAAGTTTTTAAGCTGCAAAAATCAAAGATATGTTCTAAAAATAAGCAATAGAATGTTTTCATTAACTGCAGAAGTGTTAATAATTGATAATTTATATCGTGATGCGTGCCTATTCATCTCATTAATTTTGCATCGGGTATACTTCCCGAACTTTGCCGACACAGCGAGTGAGATAACCAATATATAAATAGATATGAACGCGTGCTTTTTGTTTTCTTACGTATTTGTTAATTACTTTATATTTAGTGTACATATTGGACGCCATTTATCAAATTATGTAAATAAAAAATAAAACAAAAACCAGCATATCATTCCCACCCAAGATTCTCTAGCAATGACGATATTATACACTTATTATTACATTTGTATGAACAAACAATGCCGAAAACGTATACACGTATGTGTGTGTTGAATAGGACCTCCATGAAGGATACACGTGAAGAACAATACTAAATCGTAGCCGTTGATTTCTCTAATTTCTTCTAAGGTGAGAGAATCCTGCCCGTAAATTTATTAACATAATTTTGAAAATAATGAATGCATTGCGATTTATTTTCATATGATCTGCAATTTTTATTTTAATTAAAGTAATGTAAACAAGTTACGCAAACCGTCGGCTGCTTATGTTTGACTTAGCATGCGTCGTAGGTGTTTTGAGTGATTTCAGTTATCGATCTCATTGACGGTTTTCATTTCTAATTGACAATAATTTGTCTGCACCTTTTTTTTGTTTCTTTTCTCGCAGAAGCTGTAAATTCACGTACCATTTCCGCTATAACATTCCCCTGTTCGACAAGTTTCCCTTCGAGGCACAATGTGCGATTGCGCATTGGGAACTGAAGAGTTCAAATCGACATAGGTTTTATGAATAAGGGTTGGGCTTAACATCGAATTATTATCTATAGACAAGAAATAAATGTAGGTGATAAATGTAAAGTAACCAGTACTTGTTTTAATCATAATTATTAAACTTTTTGTACAAAATCCGGCATATAGATTAAAAAAGTAATTGTAATGAAAATCGTAGCTACTATCCGTTTAAGTCTTAAATTTTACTGCAATGATAATTTGAAATCTCACAGATTTTGTTGTACTTGTCACGCTCAAGAAGAGAGGTAGCAGTTTTGAATTGCTATAAAAATATCCAAACTAATATGTTTACAGTTTTTCGTTCGAAAAGTCATCTATATTAAAAAAATCAGATGGCATTTTACTTCAGTAAAATATGTGTGAAATATCAATTAGTTATAAGAAAGTTTCCATGGAAAAAAAAAAACGTTCTTTTGAAAAGTCTTCTATATTCATAAGAACAATGAGTAATCTACCAAAAAAATTTTGACAAAGACTTTATTGCACTTATTCCTAGACATGGTATTTTGGCATTCAGCTATATGAAATTGACCCCATTTTTTTTAATGACTGAATTTCAAAAAAATTAATATCTTATGTTAGAATTATAAGTTGGTTTTAACAGAAATTGAAGGAAAGATGATTCAACATTTCTCCTTAGAATTGTTTTTTAACTCCCTGTAAATTGATCACCTTCCTTTACATCTTTTTATTTGAAAAATAATGTTATTCCAAACTCCGTTTCAAAGTTTTAAGACGGAAATAAGCATATGTTTTACTGCATAAAGAAAATGTTTTCACAGCTGTTTCAACAATTATAATAATTCCGATTTTGAACGTTATGGTTCTGAAGATAAACGAATATCTGCTTTGTGTATTTTACCAATTTAGATATGAAACCGTTTAGAATTTGTTTTGTGTTTTTTTAATTTTTTTTGTGTGTTGAAGCTGTCAATTAACTTTTCATAAGAACCAGGATATAAACTTTAAACGCTAGATGTGTGTTTCGTCTTAAAAAAATGGTATTAAAATTGCGGTAAAGACCTAATGAAGTACGAAATAGAAGAGCACTGATGACCCGAAAATCGAAACAGTTTACCAAAACAGATAAGTAAAATTTATTCATAGGGCAAATATCCTTAATATTTTGAATAATCTAAGTTTTGTAACAATTAACTTATGATTATGACCATTAGCTAATAATTCATATCTACACAGAAGTGCTGACTTCTCGGCTGGTGATATCATCGGGAACGCGTTTCGTCTACATAAGGCTCATCAGTGACGCTCAGATCAAAATAGTAACAAAACCAAACGAGAAAAAATTTGAAGACCATGAGGACCTTAAATTCCAAAAAAGTTGTGTTAAATACGGATAAGGTAAGCTCTGCCTAGGATAAGAAAATCCTTAGTTTTTCAATCCATTCATAGTTCTGTTAAGCAGGCATTTTCCTAAATATTTGGCAAATTCGTTCCATTAGTTTTATTGATTCGCTACAGCGAAAACATAAATAACTCCTTTTACATATTGATGTTTATACATGTTATAATGGCTGTGGGATAGCACCATTTTTTGAAATGGTTTATTCTTTTAAAATACTTTGATCTCAATTATGGTTTTGCTGGACTTAAAGTTTAATTTATCTCATTGTTGCTTATACCTTTATCAAACTGGCACACGCGGTCCAATTAAGCAATTCATTGATTAGGTTAAACAAAAACAAGGCATTAGTACAGGAGAAGTCAAATTACCCTATCAGCTTAAATGCGCAAATATAGGAATTATGTTTTGATATTATGATTGATATGTGTACTTACCATTAAAGACGTTAGTACCAATTCCCCAAAATACTGTTTCATAATTTTTTTTCTTCAAAAATAACCAGACAAACCAAGGAAAAATACAGAGAGTATCCAAAATAAGTTGAAGAATAAAAAAGAAACGTTCTGCTCCAATATGGCCTGTAAAAGTTTTAAATAAACAATATCATCATTTAGCAATAATAAATAGTCAATACATTTGCATGAAAAATCCTAAATGTTTTGCTTACTTTGACAATAGACTTGGATGAACATTATCCAATGTTTAAACAAGCATTTTGAAATTATAAATGAACGTTACATGCAAAGTTAAATTTCGATTAAGACATGTGCTAGGTGTAATGAAGGTAACAACAAAAGAATGATGACGAAAAGACAGTGGCAACCCTCGAATTACCCATTACAAGTCTAAGACGGTGATAAAAACACTACCAATTAATGTCTCGTCAGTGAATTGCGATACCAAAAACAAATAAATATTAAAAATATAATAATCATAAGTTGCGGTCTCTTTTGTCGATCTATTTGAATTGATGTACAAAAAATGTAAATATATTTATTGGAACTATCAACTTTACTAAAGGTTAAACAAATAGCATTCGAAGAAACATGACTAATGCATTGCTTTATCAGCTAGGTGTGACTTGGTAATGTTTGGTCCAGTTATTATATAACAGAAGACTAATTTTAGCATCAGTTTGCATAAAGGGTCACGAGTTTCACACAAAATGAGATCAAACATTCTTTTGTCAATCTTGTTGTAAAAGAATTATACGAATATAACACTATCAACTTCTCGTTCACCAATATAGTTGATTGTCCTTAAACTTAACAATTCAAAGTTATGTTGAAACATTTCCCCCTGTATACTAGAAAAAAAGGATACAACCAATGCAGAAAGTCTGACTCAAAGCTTAATTAAAATCTATCTGAGTGCCAGTTGAGAGCCACGTTTTACGACCAACGAAATGATAGTAGCTTTCCAATAGTGAAATTTCCATTTCAATGTAGCAACATTGTTTCAGTGTCTGCATACGAGGTACACACCTCCCGGGTGATTAAATAATCCAGATGTTGCCATTCATTATTTCCTTGAAAGATGATTGCTACCTACAAGTAGGTTATTGCACAAAGATGTCCATGTAGTGAATTTGAAATCATCTGTTTAAAAAGGTTTTGACATTTTTTGAATATGGCGATGCGTATGTTCCAATTGTCGCAATCACCATCCAGTCCTCCTTCCACCTATGTGACCTTTTGAATTAGACTTATAACCTGTTTAATGTTTGGATGAGCAACACATTGGTTGAGACATTTGAAGCAAGAACTATTTCCATCCCACAAAATTTAATTTTTTAGTTTTCTAGTTTTTTATGTTGTTTTTGTACTGTTGTTTGTCTTTTGTCGTATTTCGTTCTTTACCATGACATTGTCTGTTTATTTATGATTTCTGAGAATAAAACTTTGGTAAATTGCGCCTCCTTTTTGGAACCTTTTATAAGGGACACATTTGATTTACGGGCTGGTATGTTGTTAACTATATTTAGGTCCACACCATAATGCTGCAGATTTAACCTAATAGTAATTAGATCTCGGAGCTTCATCTTTCAATCTCTTTGAATGAATAAAGGCAAAAACAGATCTTACGTACAGGAAAAAAAACACTACTTCTGAATTGTATTGATACGATGTGACATTAGTAAATTGGTTTTCTTACCTTTAAACGGTCTAGACGAACAACATGTTACATTGTAGAGGGATGATATTTTTGTATTGTATAAGCATTTTTTCCATAATCCTTCATGATTTTTACCGTCATCCGTCCAATAATCTGTACTGATACTAACAAACATTAAGTAGTATGTTATAAGGAAATACTGTGTTACAGCAGTAAGGATTATTCTATTACGTAAACGCATTACTTGCTGTTTCTAACCCAAAACATTCGAATATTGCGATAGAGAAGGCTTATGTTTTTTTTAATCAAGTTTGAATCTGGACTTAATACTAACATATATTTATACAGTTTATCAAAGTCGTTGCTATCATGAACTTGACTAGTTCAAATATTTGATTAGCCCTTTATCGTGTTTATTATATGCATTGATTCATATTTTGAATTGATTAGAAACGTTCTATATTTTTACAATAGATATAAGGTTTTATTTAGGATTAAGACATAAAGCAAGTATGAATCCTTGGGAAATCTCTACAAACGTAGTTCTTTTAGTTGCATTCTTATTCTTTAATTATTCATTTTGGTCAGGACAATGGTCAAAGTCTAAAAACGATTCACAAGGTCTATTTGAATGGTGCTTTAACGTAGATGGTGAACGATGCTGTCAATCCGTTTCAGACAATGAGATTAACACACAAGGTATGTGGAAGATTTACAAATTTAAGGCAAAATAATTGTCATAACGTTTTGATTTTCAAACGATTCCTACTAGAAAATGTGTTGTAGAGACCATGAATAGATATATGATAATTTATTGGGAGGATTTGGTTTTTATTTGAAACCCTTTGTGACGGGCTAAATGAATGAAGTGAAAATAAAACTACAGAACCTGAAAAAATGGAAGCGGCGTAAACAGAAAAAAATATAGTTGAAATTTAAAAATGCTATTCTAAATCGGAATAAGATTGTACTTTTGGTTAAAACTACATAGCCATAAATAAACTCATCATAGACACCAGGATAAACAAAAATTTACGCCAGATGTGCGTTTCGTCTACAAAAGACTGATCAGTGACGTTTGGATCCGAAAGAGTTATACAGGCAAATAATAATAAAGTACGAAGTGGAAGAGCATTGAGGACTAAAATCCCTAAAACTATTTGTGCTAAGAGAATAATAATAAAAACCAAGGAGTAAACAAAGACTCAAAACCAAAGGACGTTTACATCAACAGTTATAAATGAAATATAAGAAACAGCACGAACTCCACTAAATACCGGTAGTGAAATCAGGTGCTCTTGAAGGGTAAGCATTTCCTGCACCGTATACGGCACCCGTCGTGTTATTTCTTTGTTCAGTTAGGTAATGAAGTTTATTATGACTGAGGAAGAATATCAGATATGATTTCTCACACACTTTTGTCATAATGGTCAATAAGCACATGATGGCGACGGTAAAATTTCTTAAGTGATGACCTTAATTTGATTCATTCATACCCTGTCTTAGCAAGTTTGGAGAAAGTATGTATGTTAATTAAACATATATGTATTAGGTGTGTTACTAAACGTATATATATTATATATATAAATATTTATTATACCTCAGGTATCATTTTCTATATAAAATAAGTACACAATATTTTCACTGATCTGCAAAATAAAACTTTTTAACTATAGGACACGATTGACCACTGCAACACATATGCTCTACAATAATAAAGCGTTCGGTTTCCGGGTTTTACCTTTCCTCGTCCGTTTTAATCTATCGTCGTTATACAGTACATGATATATTAGGTCTGAAGATGGAACTGTTACAGATCAACTGAATTATCACTTGTAAAGGATCCTGCAAATTAATGTGAATGCAGTCACAGAAATAATAATATTATAAGTACGTCTGATGAACCAGTGACAGCTCTTCAAAATATTTTATCCATCGGATCACCAGCAGTGATGATAATACAAGGCTGACAATACATTCTGTATATATAATTTGTATAAACATCAGCACAACAATGTTAGATCTGTAAATTTGCTTTCGCAATTTTTTAGTTTTTCTCTCGCCGGGATTCAAACTCATGCTACTGAGATATAGTGGCCCCAAAATCGCCTTGCACTATATCCGACGTGCTAGACCACTCAACCAACAAGGCTCTACAATACACAATTTACAAGCGTATCGATTAATGCTTATGCTCGACCGCCTAGGCTAAATACAAGTATAGTTTTTGGTGGTCGATGTAATAGCTTACAACGGCGTCTTCATATCAGGTCGTAACACAGTAGATGATGTATAGTTAACCTTTCAGATCAGCTATTTTGTCTGTCGCAAAGGATGATAATCTTTGTATCATGTCGCAACTGCAATTGCTATTTTATTATACACGTCTTAACATGTGACATTCTGCATCGGATATCACGTAATTCTATCGGGGTAGCTCTATTCCATATGCATCATTTGTTTAAAATTAGATCTAACAATGTTAAGTCTACAAATTTTTCGTTTGAAAATTGTGTTCTTTCCTCAACGTGATTCGAATCCTTGTTTCTGTGACATCGTGGAAACACCCATTGCACCGTGACTAGTGTCTTAAAACTCCCAGGGGTCTATTTCACAAAAAAAAACTTACGACTAAGATTGATCTAAAGTCATGAACAAATCAGTATATTTACGGTTAATCTGAGTCGTAAGTTTTTTGTGAAATCGACTTCTGGAATACCTTAAATAATACATCGTTGAGAGGGTTTATAGAGCAGCTTGTTACAACTAGAAACCATGTTCAATTAAGGCAAGGCCAAGGTTGACAATGTTTTCGATGGTTCACTATCCAGATATGTGTTATTCAATTGATTATGCCGAATGTGTTGTTCTTATTTGCCTTTTACTGGTAATTTTTAAATTTTAAGTATTTTGGTATGACGGGAGTCTCTTCTGTTTCAATTGGTCTTAGCTAACCTAGACTATGACAATCCGTTTTTATAGACTATTCGATTGCATGTACACACATATCAAAAGCACCTTTATGGACACTAACCTATAAAAGAAAAGACAAAAAAGACTCTAAAGTACAGATCTTTCAGTATTCGCTGTTTCTGACAGCTTGTTTAAAGCCACCAACAACAACATAAAACATCATTTATCTACGACAAGAATAGCAATCAGCCAACATCAAACATCCGATGGATTTAGGTTAAAGACGTCATAAAGAGAGCAACGCATGACCTTTAACGAAGCCAAACTAAAGGTATCGACAAATTGTAGCACAGTAAATGTACATATGTGTAAAACAATATATTTTGTATGGTTTGAATTTACTGATGACAAAACTAATACTTATGATAATGAGAACAATATCAAAAGATCTGTACATTAACACAATAGTTATAACTGTCTCGTATCTTAGGGTACAATAATGCGAAACTCTGTAGTGTATAAGCTTCGATGGGTGCATTAAACATTTTTCTATATGTTTATTTTAGTTTGGTTCCAGCACTTCCAAAATTCTGTGTGGGGAGCTTGGGTCTTTATAGTTCTGACGCTGATTATTGCGCCATACTGCATGGTGATTGAATGGAAAGAAAGAAAAAAATATGCATTAGTATTGCTGAGTCTTTCTTGTTTTTCATCAGGTATATATATAACTCAGATCAGTATATAAGTGTTTTGCAATTAATATGTCAGCGACAAATTATTATATTTCAACGTCTTTCCAATCTATTGAATGTTTGCATTTTCATTTAAAGGACTCGTGTCGATTGACATGACTAATCCTTGAGGGGGGGGGGGGGGGGGGGGGGTAATCAAAAATGAACTGTGTGTTTTGGAATAGATATCTTAGCCATAGTTTGCTAAACTTAAATTTTGGTCCTTAATGCTCCTTTAATTCGTACTTTGTCTGACCCTCTTAACTTTGTTGATCCAAGCGTCACTGATATGTCGTTACAAGACGACATTGGCGCTTGGCGTTTACAATTTTATCCTGGAAATCATTTTATATCCATCCGAAGTAAAATGGAATCATAAACGTATATATATATAATATGTAATCCAATATAATTTTATACGTGCAATTTGTTTTAAATTGCCCTTCTGCTTAAAATTAATATGATTTATGAGTTACAACATGAATAGCATTCCGCACAGCACTTTTTGTTTTAGAGCAATCAAAGAATAGGACTTTCAAGATGACATTAGTAATGCATTTCATCAGAGAAGTAATTCAAATTGTTATTGGTTTAAAGATTTTTTGTATTGCTCAATTTCGTATTAGTAAGATTCCTATTAACTGAAATAATGTCGAAGAACGGTTTATTCTTTAAGATACTAAGTTGTTATTATATATGTTATTTGGCGGATAATCGTTAAGTTGAGAAAGACAATACTATGATATGTAATACTGCAGATGATTGCTTTGTTTATTTGTGTTTGGATTATGTCTGGTTAGTCAAATGTCCATTTTGATCTTCATCATTGTTTAAAATAAAACTGACATTTCGACTTCAATTGTGTCGTCACTCATGTGCATCCCATATCTGCATTGAAATGAAAAAAGACTTTAAAGCAACAGAAGACCGTTTTACTGATGCATCATGGCTTTATTTTGAAATATTTCATATTTATTCTATGAGCAAAAGAATTCATTGAATGAATTGTACATTATATACAAATCTGTTAAACTATTTTGCATTTAAATGATTTCTCTGAATGTCGGAAAATCAATACATGTCGTCTAACCATGTTATTACGACTTAACAGCAGTATACTACTGTTGTATATATATTTAATGGTATATACTTGCAATCGCAATTTAGACATTATAGTCAACCAATTTCCCTACAAATAGTAATACCATGACCTATAATGCGCTTACAGAAATAACCTTTTGACCTTTCCCAATTAAACACTATCTAAATGTTTGGTTATATTTTATTTTTGTTTCATTGAAAAACAATGTTTAATCTGCTCTAATCAGTTTAGTGTAAAATACTTGCATCGTAAAGTATCAACTGAGATACAGCATACGGCTGAAAATAGAGTTAGTTGATTAATGTGAAAAAGTAAAATTATTATTTTAGTCATGAATCCTACTCTGAAGCATTTATCTTTTAAACATTGGAAAAATTTCAGTCCATGAAATTGATACTAACGAAAATAAAGGAATTCGTAGTATCTAGAAGCATAAACTGATTCAAAAGTTAACATACAAAATTCTTGCTCGCATGTCCCTTATTGATATATAAACAGTTCGATGTGAAACTGAGAAGATTGATATCAAATGCTCATTTCGTTTTATAAACAATACTTTTGATACATCTATACTCAACACAGACTTAGAGATGTCCATAACAATGGATGTTACAACCCCCTCCACATAGATAAATTTTAGGATATCGTTTCTTATGTGCAAACACAATACAGTAGATATTGATGTGTCTAAATGGAACTAGAAAATAACAGCTGTACCATTATTTTATTCTAACTGAATAACAAAATGAATGCATCATAGCTTTTAACAAAATTTACAAAACATGACGTCATACGAATGATACTCTTAAGCACTACACAGTAAGTTACGAAAAAAAATGTTTACATGCCGAGTTATAAGAATGACATATAATTTAGGAAATAATGCATACAAGCCAAATAGATTTCAATTGAGAGCCGTGGTGTAGTGGTTAGTGGATTGGACTACTAAGACAAAGGTTCCTGGGTCGATTTCCGTCCGGGATGAAAATTAAAGGGACTGAAATTTTGGCTCTCCCTTGACACCATTTGCAAGTATGGTCTTGAGGAAACGATTATAGTCCGTCGAAAGGGAACGATAAATGGCTGACCTGTGTTAAGAAAGAGACATATCTCCTGCACGTTAAAGACACCTTTGTAGATTTCGAAAAAGAGCAGTATAATGCCGCTACAAGGCAGCACTCGCACCCACAAAGTGGAAAGGGATTTATATAAAAGAGGGACGAAAGATACCAAAGGGACAGTCAAACTCGTAAATCTAAAACAAACTGACAACGCCATGGCTAAAAATGAAAAAGACAAACAGAAAAACAATAGTACACATGACACAACATAGAAAACTAAAGAATAAACAACACGAACCCCACCAAAAACTAGGGGTGATCTCAGGTGCTCCGGAAGGGTAAGCAGATCCTGCTCCACATGCGGCACCCGTCGTGTTGCTTATGTGATTACTAATCCGGTAAATAGTCTAATTCGGTAGGTCAAATTCATGAAAGGGAAGGGGATTGTAGTTACGACGTAAGGAACATATCCGATATCATTTGTGAAACGGTTATTCCATAACGGTCAACCAACTCGTGATGGCGTCCGTAAAATTTACGAAGGGATGATTTCAACTTCACCATTTGGAACACTTGGTTTAATAGCTTCCTTGTGAGCAGTAACCCTCTATCAAGAAAATCATGATAGGAAATGCAAGCACGGGAATATCGTATCAATTGGGAGATATATACCCCGTATGCAGGTGCTGCTGGAATGTTGCTACTTAGAAATGGAAGTTATAAGTTTCCAAACTTGTTTCCAACACAACTATAAATAAATATGTTTCAACTAATCTAAATATATTTCAACTTTAAGCTCTGATTAACAGGTGTTAAAATGCTATATTTCAATTGATTATATGAATTAGTGGTGCGTCATAACAAATCAACACTCTTTATGGACTAATTTAAGAATTTCCAATACTCTATCATCTTTAAAATTCCGTATTGGTCAAATATGTGTGTTGTATTCAATATATAAAACTTATTAAATTACATGACTGTGTATAAAGCCATTACTTTCCAAGCTCTGTTTTAGGTTTGATATATGTTGGATAAAAATTAGTGATTGATAATTTAATTACCGGAGGTTAAGGTCAAAATTTAACTGAACAATTTAAAATTTCAGCCGTGTGCTTAATGGTTGCAGTATGTGTCTATGGTACTAAATTCAAGAGCTCAATCAGCCTGAAACACCATAACCTTCACTCATCTTTTGGAATAGCAATAATTTGTCTTTTGTTATATACATTTGCTGGTATTTTCACGAGTATATACATTTTCAAGGGGGAAAAGCCTATGAGAAATTACTGTGGTAAGTGATCATAAATTAAACTATATGGTATAGAAGGTTGTTTCTATCAACAATTGTTATTGCTCTTCTATGAAATGTGTATTATTAATTTGCATATGGAGGTCTTGAAATTTATAGGGAGCAACTTTACAAGTCGATCTTACAAATGATTATGGGAATAGTCGTGTCAAACGTAGAAAAATCAAGGGGTTTGATATTTTATATGGCACATTTGTAAAGGTTATTATTAAGATCATGTAAGATTGTGAAATATCTGATTAACACCGCTAATTTGAAATGCATAATCGCAATGTTTCTAAGGACTCTCTGTTGAAAAATGATGGTAAAAAAGTCTTAACGACCACACTCTATATTGGTTTTATATGGATTTTGTGAAATCTATGTAACCAGTTTAAAGGGGCACTAGCTACGAGATATGACTTTTTTTTAATCATTAATGAAAGTGAAATAGTGAAATAATATATCGCTTGTGGCAGCCAGTATAGTCCCATTTTGTTAAAATTAGTTAAGAAAGATTGGGGATGAATAATTCACGTGTACGTGTGACGGTTTACAATGTTTGTCATTGACAATGGAATATTATTTTTACAATTGAATTTCCTTCATTTGAAATCTATGTTATCTCATTAGTGTTCAGAAAGTTTGAAAGTACAAAGGAATTGTACATATGTAGTCAAGCCATACTAAATTTGGTGTTCATTGTTCAAGAGTAGAGTAGTGTCGAGCGCTATAACGGCGTGTAACCCCATTACATTCTATATACTAATCAGAAAGGGGACGCTAAAAGAAGATTGTGAATAAAAAAGCTAGAACTTAAGTACGTTACTTCTGATATTTGTTTATGCTGATTAGTCAAATAAGCTTCGACTAAAGATTTAAAGAACCTGAAAAGGTAGAAGAGAAAAAACATACAGTTGAAGACTAGATTTAACAGATTATTTTTAATGATATGCTATTTCATCGATGCCTTAACTTACATAATATACATAACATATGACAACCATAAACTGGCTTTATTTTGATAATTTGTATGTTTACAGATGCAGTTGTAACATGGGTTCGAAATAGAAAAAATAAGGAAATTCCGTATGTTGCAGGTAATCGTAAGAATTATTTTGTTACAGTATATGTTAGTCTAGATCTGTTAAAAACTTTAGAACTTTGATTTTGTTTAGCTTACTTTTATAGGCGCAAGATATCAAAGAGACACCGAAAGTCGAAAATAAACACCATGGCTAAAATAAAGAAAAGACAAGAAGACAAAAATATACAGTATACATACACATCATAGAGAAACCGGTGGTTAATATTTTATATAATTACTTGGCAGATGTCAATTAACAACTTTCGATTTCGTTGCAAATCCTTTAAAATCTTTGGTTTTAATTCACATCATTCATGCGTTTATGGCGTTTTCACTTCCGTTTATTTGTTGAGCGATTGGTGGAACAAATGATTATACTAAATTGCACGGATTATTCGGCAAATTAAATTCTTATAATTGATATTTAGCACAGCTATCATAAGAAAATTGAGATTAGGTAACTACAGAACAAATACAATTCCTAGTTTATCCTGTACAATGACAATTACTAAAACGCTTCAAGAACGTTAATAGTGCAACACAATATCACACACCTATACCCCCCTCCAAAAAAAAAAAAAAATTTGACCCCCAAAAAATTACCCTCATTTCAAGTAAAAGAGCCCTAAATTTTTTTAAAAAAGCAAAAAAACACCCCAAAAAACACCAAATTTTCTTACTCCCAAAAAAATTTTTTTTTTACTTTGGAAAAAAACCAACAATAAAAACACCCAAAAAACAACAAAAAAATTCCAAAAAAAAATAAATAAAAAAAACCCGGGAGAACTGACAGAGAAAGAATTCTGTGGGATTTAAGAGAAAAATAAAAAAATCAATTTTTACTTAAAAAAATGAAACAACCTACAGCTCCTAATTTATATCCAGAATTACCTATAGAAGATGGACAAAACTATAGATTACAAAAAATTTCAGAAATAGAAAATTCTTTAAAAAATGAAAGAGACAAAAGAAATTCTTTATATAAAAAATATAAAAGAGGAGTAAACTTTACAGATGGAATAGATACAACTTTAATTTCAGCATCAGTTATTTCTGCAGGTATAGGTATTGCTATTCCTATTTTATTACCATTACAGATTACAGCAGTCGCATGCGGTAGTGTTGGGGGTGTAATAAAATTAATAAGAAGAAAGCTTACTTCAAAAGCTAAAAAACATTATGAAATAAAAACTTTAGCAGAGTGTAAATTAAATAGTATTAAAGATTTAATTTCTAGATCTTTAACTGACAATAAAATAAGTGAAGAAGAATTTAAACTTATTTTAGAAGAACTAGAAAAATTTAATGAGATGAAAAAAAATTTAAAAATGGCAAATTTAAAAACTTCAAAAAGTTTACCAGAAGATGAAAGAAGAAAAATTATAGAAGAAACAGAAAATAGAGTAAGAAATGAAATAAAAAAAAAAATGGAAAATCTATAATTTTTATAAACAAAATAACTTTAGTTGAAAATCACCACTATGTGAACGTGGGAAATCCACCAAACTATGAATCAATTTTTAATTAAATAAATGGATGAAGAAACAAAAGAAAAATTAGTAAAAAATGTAAAAATAATGTTAAATAAAAAATTTAATTATTTTTATCTTAAGTTGTTTTTAACAGGTTCTTTTTATTGTTTATTATCTAATATTTTAGATGAATAAAATGGCTGAAGGAGGTTATGAGTTTGATAATCCTGAGTTTAAAAATAATGATTATGATAAAGAAGAAGAAGAAACGTCTGTTCAAAATGATGAAGAGTTTCAAAAGTATATAAATAAAGAAATTGAAGTAACAAGAGATTTATCAGAAAATGATGCTAAAATTCGTAAAAAAGAAACTACAAAAAAAATGATTAAACAATTTTATAAAAAAAATGGTGAAACTACACGTTATGAAGTAGGTTTTTTTGTTAGGGAAGATCATAATGAAAGACAAATCTTATATGTAAAAGATGAAAAAGGTAATAATATTGCATTAACATATTACCAAAAAGGAGTATTAAAGTTTTATAAATTTAGCACTCTTCAAAGAGAATACGGTGTTAATTTTGTCAGGGATGTTTTAGGTGTAAATAATTATAAAATATCTGATTATTTAAAAGAAGGTAGATCAGTGTTTCAAGATTTTCAAAAAAAGATAAAAGCACCAATTCGTGAACTCGATAATATAGAAATTCCATTACAAGAAATATCTACACAAGAAGAAGGACAAGAATTATTAGAAACAGCAAGTAATGCAGAAACATATGTGAAAGAAATAGAAACTTCATTTATTGAACAAGGAACATCTTTAGTAGATAATGAAACACAAACAGAAATGACAAAAAGAGAGATGGATGGAATAATCAGTGCAATGACATCAGTAAAGGAAGAGATTGCAAATGAATTAGCAAAACTGAATGAAACAAATAAAAACTTAGCAAAAGAAAATGCCAAATTAAAACAAGCTAAAGAAGACAATTTAAAATTTCAAATAAAAAGAATAAGTAGTCGAATGAGAGAGTTGGAATCTGAGAGAAGTGCAAGAATAGAAGTAATTAATATTAATAGAGAAAAACTACGTAGTCAATTAGATAGATTTAAACAAACAATACATAAAATTTTAAACGAAGACAGAACATTAGGTGAAAAAATAAGAACATTATTCAGAGAACAAGGAATAACAATAGTTAGTGTTTTAACTGCTTTTGGAATGATTATTGGTGTTATTGTTGAAGCATTTACTGGTTCTCCTTCTCCTTCTCCTTCTCCTCCATCAAAAGGTGGTGGTGTACAAGACTGGATAAAAAAACAATTAAAAAATCTTGGAAAATTATTATCTTTTCTTGCAGGAAAATTAGCAGCTGCATTACCAGGTATTATAGGTTCTATTGTTTCTTGGTTATTGTCTGCAACAAAAGACGTAGTAAATTGGTTTGCAAACAACTTATGGGCATTGCTTATTTTAGTTGTTAGTTTATTGTTTACTGCTGCTAGAGATTATTTGAAAAAATAAAGTGCTGTAAATCCTATTACAATACTTACAAATATTATTGCTTGTTTATTATCTTCATGATCTTCATGTTCAATTTTTTTTATTGGATCTATTTTTGGTTCTTCAGGCTTTTCAGGTTTTATAGGTTCTTGTGGTTTTACAGGTTCTTTTGGTTTAAAATCAACATGATCAAAATTTTTATTATTTAAATCATCATTTAACCCAAGTGTTTGATTTTCTGTTGCAATTATAATTTTATTATTATAACCAACAATACTTCCAATTTGTAAAACCATATCACTGGGAGACATATATAAACCAAGTCCATAAGCATAATCAACTTTACTTCTTGCGTATTTTAAAACATTTTCGTAATTCGATATTTGGGTGGGTAAATCGATAGGACTATTTATTACATCTTGTACATTTGCTAAGAATTGTTTTTGTGCATCAAATCCTGTTCCTACTTTTAAAATTTCTGTTTTTGTTTGTGATTGTGCACCTAACAAAGCCCATACATAAATTTTAATACTTTCATTAATACGTTCAACACCAGATTGTGTAAATCCATTCCCATTATCTAAAATAAAAGTAGTCCAAGCCATACTTATATCTTTTTCATGCTTAATAGTATCATGAGTACTAAAGAAAGGTCCTTTAATTTTATTTCTTTGTCTATATTCTCCACTTGGTTTATAATATTGCTCAAAACTTCCTAATCCTTGACATGATGATTCTAGTTTTTGTCTCCAATTTGTATTTGGAGAAATATTAAATTCATCACATAATTTCTGATATGCAGCTTTGTCATATGGGTTCTTGTAATAACAGAAAGAAGAATCTGTTGGTAAAGGTGATTTAAGTTCTTTTAAAATTCTTGCAATGCAATAATATAAATGAAACATATAAAAAGACTTTGTAAGATTTGAAGTATTTTGTATATGATCATTATAAGAAACACCACATCCTGTACTTGCACACCAAACTGCAAAATTTAACTGACATTGCCACCAATCAAATGAAGAATGAATCCAGGCATTCCATGGTTCGTTAGTGTGTATTGATGGGTTTTGATAGTTTTGAAATAAATCAGGAAAAGCTGTTTTAAAGTTCTCTTTTTGATTTACAAATATCGTTTGATTTACAAGATTTGTTTTTAATTGATGATCTTTTTCAGAATATTTAATACCTGGATTATATGAAACATTAGGATTATATTTAAATTCTTTTGTTATCATTTTTTTATATTAAAAATGTTTCATACTATTTCAAATATTGATAATACAATAAACTTAGAACAATACATAAATAACAGAAATGGAAATAAACGTATTGGTTTGAAATTTATAAGATACAGTATAGGTTGGTATAATGTTTATCATGGGTTTATAACAAAAACCGGAGAGGAACAACAAAGGATTATGAATGGTTATTATAGTTTTCAACAAATAGTGGATGAATTTCAAAAAGAAAATATTGTATTATCCGTAAATGAAGCAAATGGTATCGCTTCATTAAACACTACTACTGAGTTAAAGATAAGTAAGGGTTTGGGAAATATGTTAGGATTTAATAATAAACGTAAATTTGAACCTAATGAATTACATTATGGAAACAAATTTGTGGATTTTGCTATCCATAAATCATTATATATCCATTTGGAACAAGTTAGCACTTCTCATAATTATCTTGATGGTAAGCCAAGTACATTATTGGCTGTTATTCCAGTCGAGAATAAAGAGTTTGGTGAAGTTATAACAGCGAGATTTGAGCATCCGGAATATAAGTGTTTAGTAAATGATGTTATAACAGAATTGAAATTAGAAATAAGAGATGAAAATAATAACAAGATAATTAATCATTTACCAATTAATTGTGTTTTAGAAGTTATATAATTTATTTAATAAAATGAGCATACTTGGTGTCAAAAAAAAAAACGTAGATACATCGGAAATAAAAAAGGAAATATTAAATATGAAGAGTGAACTTCGAACAAGGGATACTAAGGATAGAGATTTACGCCGGAGTGTCGCTGCCCTAACCATCAGAGTTTTAAATGTTGAAAATATAGTTAGTAATATTAAAAATAAACCAGACAAAAAATTAATAAGTATAAATGCTGGAATTGATGGTTCAATACATGCAAGACAAAAGTTTAATTTTGGTGATGGTGGTGGTGGTTATTATGTAATGAACTTTCCAGGACAAATATTGGGTATTAGTTTAGTAAGTTTAAGAACAAACTCAGATAATATAGATGTTATGATAACTGTTAATAATTATAAGACATATAGTTACGGAATAAGTTTAAGTAATGGTGACACACACAGTTATCATAACTTTAATATACCTTTTGAAGTTAAGGCTGGAGATATTATAGGGTTTGTTAGTGAGAGTGATAATTCTACATGTATCAATACTCTAGTATCAGTGGTAATTGAATTATTTTTATAACAAATTTAATCCTTAAAAATGTCGGCATACGGAAACAAATTAAATCCTTACAGAAAAATAAGAGAACCCCGTGGTGTGAAAGGTATTCGTCAAAGTGTATCAATAACAAATAATCCTTCAACTATTGATCAAAATCAACAGCTATTAGTGAGATTCCCCAATCTAAGCAATAATGATGTTATTGTTCCTGGAACAACCAGATTGGCATTTGAAATAGAACTCACATCTACAGACGACAATGCAACTATATATCAAAACATAGGAAGAACAATAGTTAAAAAAACAACAATTCGTATAAGTGGAAATGAAATTATGTCAATTGATGATAGTGATATTTATCATTGTTATGTTGATTTATGGAAATCTACATCTGAACGTTTAAATATGGCATACCAAGGAATTGGTGAAACAAACATGTTAAAACACAGAGTTGGCGCGGATGATAAAGCATCAAACATAGGGGATGAAGCAATTGCAACTGCATATGGTGCAAGATTTTGTATCCCACTTGATTTTGAACTATTAGAAACTCATATGCCTTTTTATCAAGCAGGTCTTGGTGATAGACTTGAATATGAACTTACATTTAATAATTATAGCAATGTTATTAAATCAACAGATACATCTGCAAGTTATACAATCAAAAACATTTGTTTAGAATTTGATATGGTTACTGATGCAGAATTAGCAAGACAGATAAGACAACAAGTTAATGGTAAGATGGTTATTTTGTACGATAGAATACTAAGACATAGAAAAATAACCAAAAACAAATCTGATACATTGTGGAATATAAATTTAAATGTTCCAGCTAGAAGTATGAAAGGAATTCTAATGTTGTTCGAAGATCCTGAAAGAACAAGTACCGAAACTTATTATAATCCTAACATAACAAAAGTAGAAATGACAATAGAAGGTGTTCCAAATCAACTATACAGTCAAGGAATGAAAGCATATCAACAATGGGATGAAATAAATAAATTCTTTGCTTTAAATTCAAAAAGAAATAAAACAACAGAAGAAGTTTTAAAGGATTTAAATTTATCCTACACAACATTAGAAAAATATCTTACAACTAATTATGCATTATGGTTAGATTTACGTTCAACAGATGACAACTCATTACACGGTTCAGGTAGAAGAATTGAAAATGCTTCTGAAGGTATTACTATCCAAATAACTAAAACAGCAGGAGCAAATAAATTAATAAATGTTTATCTGTTTGTTATACAAGATGCACAAATTAATTTTGAAGATGGAAGATTTAAAGAAGTTAATTACTAGCGGTTCCCCTTAAAAAATGGAAACAAACGAGCGGAGCGAGATACACTCCGATTCCCTTTATGAATTACCAAAATATCCCCATTGTGCTATTATATGTGGACAAACAGGATGTGGAAAAACAGAGTTTGTTCTTGATTTATTAGAAGGAGAATATAGTGGAGTTTTCAAATATATAGTCATACTTTGTCCAACCATCCAATGGAACAAAGCATACAAAAATCGTGAATGGATTGGTGATGTTAGAAAACCAAAAACAAAAAATCTAATAATTGTTAATCCTATTGTTGAAGTGAGAGAAGCGAACGGTTCCCTTAGTGAAGAAGAGAAGCTACAAGAACTACTAAGAATGTTCTTTAAAAAATATGCTGGTCATCCAACATTATATATCATTGATGACTGCAGTGCAACAAAAGAACTAACAAAGAAAAAAGATATGCTGTCCGAGCTTGCATTTTCAGGAAGACATGCGGAACAATCAGTGTGGGTCATTTCACAGAGATACAACTCTGTTTTAAAAGATCTAAGAGAACAAACAAAATGGTTATGCATGTTCTACACAAAAGATAGAGATAGTTTTGATAATTGTCTAAGAGAAAATGATGTTATTCCTACTTTGGAAGAAAGACAAAGAATAAAGGAAGAACTTAAAAAAAAGAAACATCGTAAATTAATATTAAAGACAGATCAACCTACTGATTATTGGTTACTTAATTGATTTTTTTTAGCAATTCTCAAGTAATGCTTAAGTAATGCTTAAGTAATGCTTAAGTAATGCTTAAGTAATTCTTAAGTAATTTAACCAAAATAAGTAATTCTTAAGTAATTTAACCAAAATAAGCAAAATAATGCTTAAGTAATTCTTAAGTAATTCTTAAGTAATTTAACCAAAATAAGCAAAATAATGCTTAAGTAATTTAACCAAAATAAGCAATAAAAAAAAGCAATGCTGTTGGAAATACTAACAATTGCAACAAACACTGCAGTCTTATCATTGGTTGGATATGTTGTATTTATTTTTTTTAAAGTTAAAAATAAATTATATCCGTTTTTTGAAACGTATAAAATGAATGCTGAAGAATTATTAAGCGAGCAAATTGTGGAAAACATAAATATTGATGATGAAGCGAGCGAAGTGAACGGTTCCCTTCAAGAAAAAAAACGCGAAAGATTATCATCCGTTGTTGCTGGTGGGAGTAGTAAACAATATCTGGGTAAAGAATTACAACTGTCAGATATTGATAAAATGACAACAGAACAAATAAACAAACTATACTGTAAATATGAAGCAAAATTGGGAGCTAGTATGACCAAGACATTAGGAAACTCTTTTATAAATTTATATGTCATGGGTGTATCAAAGTTTTTCAAAGTTGTTAATCCACCAATTTTAATACAAGACTTAAAGGAAGATCCTTTTATCAATAATGCTTTAACTAATACATGTTGTGAACTGTACTATAGATATGGAATGTATCTTGCTCCTTTAACTGCAATATTAACAACAGCAAGACATATCGAACCACTCGCTTCGCTCGATTTCCAAAAAAAAGATGAAAAAAATGACATAAAAAATGATGAATGAAAATCCTGAACAAAAAGAAAACAAAGAAGAAAAAAAAGAAGTATTTAAAAAACCCAAACCAAAAGACCCAAAAAGAGTAGCTGCTGGTAAGAAAGGTGCAGAAGTAAGAATAAGAAATGCAGAATTGAGAAAAAAAGAAGTGGAAAAATTAAAAAAAGAAAATTCAAAAATCAAACAAATAACAAAAGATTCTGATACAGAAACAGATTATGAATCAAACGAACATATCCCTTCAGTCAAGAAACACTCCAGTTCCCTAGTTGATTATAAATTTGTACTTTTTTCTATAAGTATTGTTGGATTGGGATTGTTTTTTTACAACCAAAGTAAGAAACCAGAAAGAATGATTAAAGAAATAACAAAACCAGAAAAACAAAAGAAAGAAATTGATCCTTTTGAATTTAATTAAATTTAGTACATTAAAATGACAACTCAAAAAGACGGAAAACAAATAGCAAATATGTTATATCATGCTGGAGTGGAAACATTGTTAACAGTTGGATATGCAGAAATAGGTAAAAAGGTATTAAGGAGGCCAGCACCAAAAGTGGATTTTAATATGAATGATGTTGTAATGTTATCCATTGATATATTACTTGCGATAGCAACAAAAGATATGTTGATTAAGCAAGGTATTATACCTGCTGATATTATGAAGTAATTTTTGTTTTTATAAAATGGCAAGTGCTTTAACAATGATGCTTGGTGGGGCAATAACAAATGCTTTTGCATTTTCAGGGAGTAATTATTTATTTTCACATATGGGTAGTAATGCAAATGAAGAGAAAATAAGACATGATAAAGCTATAGAAAAATTAGAAAAAGCACAATCAGAATGGAATAAAAAAAGAATACAAAGATTAGATTTTATAAATGAACAATTACAAAAGGAACATCATGCGGTTCAGACTTTTGATGATGTTGACCAAGCAATGAAACTATACTATCGTGTCACGAATAAAAAATTAACTTCATTATCACCTAAACCTACATTAAGTGATTTTTATACTCCATCAGAAGACCAGAAAAATAGAGAGATTGCATTTGTTGTTGGTGGTATGACATTAACTGGTTTTATTGTTTGGAAATTAAAATAAAAAATAAATACAATTTACGTTTGTATGAAAAATTGGAAAAATAAGAAAAAAATGATAAAAATTAGAGTCCCTAATTCCTGTACTTTTTCTGTTTTTAGGGGTATAGAGAAATAATAAAATAAAATAAAAAATTAAATTTCAGGACATGGTTTTTCAAAAACATATTCATAAACTTTATCTGGTCTAATAAAAGCATCCCAACCAGGAGGAAACTTAGATAACTTTTTACCATCAAACTTTTCCATTACTTCCATTTGTTTTGGAGTCAAAGGACATTCTCCATCATCTCTTAAACAACATATCTGATAATCTGATAACATTATTCTTCCTAATATAACTTTAGCGTCATGATCATCTTTCTCAGTATAAGCTTCAATCATTTTTTAGTCTTTTATTTTTTAAAATAAAAATTTAAATTATATATTTTTTAATATCCATAAGGAAAACTTCTAATTAAATTTTCATTTTTACAATATACCATTCTTTTATCAAACATATAATCATAAGCTTTAACTTGTTTAACTGTTTTAAGTTGATGATCTTTTCCTATTTTTATATTATTATATTTAACAGTTTCATATTTTTCATTTTCATCAGTAACTATTTTTATTTTTTTATCTAATGTAATCTTTTTTTCTACTTCAGCATTTAATCTAAAACCTTTACAACAGCTAACTAGTTTTTCTGTATCTAGTTTCATAGAATAATCTTTTGGACCAGCAGATATAAATTGTTTTATATGATTAGCGTTATGTTTTGAAACAATTTCATCTGTTAAATCTCCTAATTTATTTCCCATCATACTTTCTATTTTTTTACAAGCTTCAGAACCATCATCATTATAAATACAAGAATCTGTATCCATGTATAAAACTCTTTCTTGAAGAATATCCAATAGTTCGTATAATTTTAATCTAGCATGTGCTGTTGTAAACAAAGCTATATAAACATTTACACTTGGATTAGGTTTAGAGTATTCTTCTTTATTTTTATATTCTGTTAAAACAATATCTTCATCTAATATCATAGTACTTATATCTTTATATTTTTCATTAAATACTATTTTAGTTATATGTTCTAAAGTAAAACAATATTCTTTTTGTGTAAAATTATCTCTCATACCAAAATGTCCCCATAAATTATTTAAACATATTTTAGCTATAAATCTTAATCCTGAATTGTACTTAACTTTGTCAATAACTAGATCATAAGCAGTATTATCTATAATGTATTGTATTTTTGTTTTACATTCTTTATCGTTTTTACAATCATTTTTACAATATTTAGGATCACATTTACATCCTGAAGCTTCTTGTTTATATTTCATAAACGTATCTACATAAAGTTTAAATATATCTGTAGATGTTTTTTCAAAATGTTCTAGTTCATATATTTTTTGTAATTCATAACCTTTTTCTATTGCTTTATCTATTTCTATTGTAGACCATGTACCTACTATAACTCTTTCCTCATCAGAATGTATACATTTTTCATTTTTAATATTTTTACATTCTTTACATCTTTTTATTTCATGTATTTTATCATGTTTATTTAAAGTAGGATCATCTATGTGTTTACATTTAAAAGATATTTTATTCATACATGTTCTACATAATCCAAAAAGTAATTTATGTGTATTATCACTAGTTAATTGTTTATAAGGTAAAACAGGGTGATACAATCCTTTAGGTGGTAATATTTTACATTTCATTATTCCGAAATAATTATTTTTTATATAATCATCTACAGATATTTCTGTAGATGTAATAGGATGTCCTATAGGATATTTACAATATTTATTTACTGATGGATACAGAGAACAAAAATCTACATATCTACCTTTTAAATCAGAAAGATTATTGTATAATTGAATAGTTTCTGTTCTTCCTCCATAAAATGCATCTCTTTTATCAATAGGTTTTAAATGTGGATCAACTTCAGGATATTTTTGTTGATCAAACTCACATTCCCATATTGTATGAATTTTTACATTTGGTTTTAGATAATCTTCAATAGTTTTAAGTCTTTCTTTAGTTTGGTCATATAACTCTTTCATAGTTTTTTTATTTCTATCTTTTTTACATATTTCTTCAGGACTATAACATTTTGTACATCCATGCCAATAACATCCAAAAAATTCATAAACATTACGCATTTTATTTTCTCTATCATAATAATAACCATCGACTTTATAACATTTATTATTAATGAATAATTTCTTTTCACCTCCTTTTTTAGCATGTTGAATCATTATATTATATTCTAAAGAAATATACTCTAACCATTGTATTGATTTTTGTGAATGTACTTCTTTAATTGTCATCTTTTTGTGAATTCCAATTGTTTCATTTGTCAACATTAATGTTTTAAATATTTTTGTACAACATTGAGCAATTGTAATATATTGAAATGGATCGATACAATTATTGGTTATATTTAAAAATAATTTTCTATATAAGGTACAACCTTTGGCAAGAATTAAAACATCCAATAGACAATAATAAAATATTTCTTTATAGAATTTAAATTCTTTTTCTTTAACTTTATTATACCATTCATCAAATAATTCTTTATTTTTAATTGTCATAGTATTATAACCAAAATATTCTTTATCAGGATAAATTCCCTCATATTTTTGATTCTCTGTTGTATTAAAATAATGTGGAAAATAACCTTTGTTACCCACAAATCCAAATGTTTTTGGGAAAGCAGCTAATCCACATAATGTAAAATTTATAGAATCTATGAATCTTAAATTTATTCCTTTAATAAATATAGCTGTTAATTTTAGTCCAGAAGAAATTATGTTATGTTCAATTTTATTTTTAACAATGTATCCTAAAATCGGTTGCATATCATAACCTTTTCCATAATGTGAAATAAAAGTGTAGTCTTTAAATTTATCTCTTATGAAATATTTACAAAAGTTGTCTATTACAGAATTTGTTTCATATTTAATTTTTTCTACATCACTAAAACAATCATCTATGTCTAATTTTAACAAGTTTAAATTATCAATATTGAAATCACATTTAAATACTTTTACATAGTTATTTTTAAAACAATAAATATTTTCTAAATCGTAAGCTATACAAAAATTCATTATATGTATTCCTGTTTCTTGATTTGCTTCAAAATCAAAATATATATATTTATTATTTTTTACTTGTTTTGGTACTGATGGTTTCATATAACATAAGTGTTCTTCATTACTTTCCGTGTATTTTTCATAACATATTAAACATATTTTTTCACCACATTTGTGATTTTTACCTGTATATGTTTTGTTACATTTATCACAAATATGTTGTTTTCTGATAGTTGTTACTGTATTATCTTTGCATGTATGTTGTTCAGTATAACCAATTAAACATACTTTACAAAACCTACGTTTAGCTAAAAATCCTGTTATATTTGTTATAGTGTCAAAGTGTTCATCATGATAATATAAATATATTTGTTCATTATATTCTTCATTACCATCATATACAATATATTCTGTACTATTTGATGTAAAAACAATTATCCTAATATTAAGATAATTTTCAAAAGCTTTTAAATCTTCCAAATCATTTCCTTCTTCTTTTATTTCTACTCCTGATTGTTCATGCAAATCTTCAGCTAATCTTTTTTGTAATGGTCTACTTTCATTGATATGTTTTAATTGAGAATCTGTAAAATCTTTTAATAACTTATTTGAAGCTAAAGAAGTTACAATTGCCCTTGATAAACATATTGTATCATCATTTTTTATTTTGATAATACTTCTTTTATTTACGACATCTAATATTTTTAAAGCTTTACCTTTTCCTCTTTTATTGGGTATAATAGTAACTTCAAAAATAACTTCTTCTAAATTTAATTCTTCAGCACTATTTAATAATCTTTCCATTTGATCCATGAATAACTTTTTAACTGTATTATATGTTCTTATAGGCCAGCTTTTATGTTTAGTAATTATGATTTCATGAATAGGTACTATTTTAATTCTTCCATTAGAGTAATCTTTTATGGAATAGTCTACCATGTGGTCAAAAGCATTTGTAAATGTTTCTTGTTTTTCATCCTTTAGACTAATTTTATAATTAAATACATAAATACTTGCTTTATGTTTATATTCTTTTGTCAAAACAAGTTTATATGAATCTCCTCGCTTGGATAAAATTTTATCCTTTTTTGCCTCCATTTTTTAAGAAAACATTTTAGTTACTTAAAAATGTCTAAAACAAATCTAACAAATAAATTAGCAGATGAATTACATCATAGAGTTATAAAATCTTTTCCTAAAAGACGTGTTTATGTTAATTCAATAGATCAAACATGGGCAGTTGATTTGATAGATATACAACAATATTCAAAACAAAATAAACACTATAAATATTTATTAGCAGTTATAGATGTTTTTAGTAAATATGGTTGGTTGATTCCATTGAAAAATAAAACAGGAGTAGCAGTGAGTGAAGCATTTAAAACATTATTTAAAGAAAGAAAACCAATATATATTTGGTCAGATAAAGGATCCGAATTTTATAATCGACAAGTAAAAGAATTGTTAAAAGATAATAACATAAAGTTATATTCAACTGAGAATGAAGAAAAATCCAGTGTAGTGGAACGATGGATAGGAACAATGAAACAACATATGTATAAATACTTTACTGCTAATGAAACTTTAAAATATTATGATATATTAGATAAATTAGTTAAAAATTATAATAATACAGTACATTCTTCAATTAAAATGACACCTGTTCAAGCAAGTAAATTAAAAAATGAATTGACAGTGTATAAAAATTTATATCCAGAAAAAGAAGAGAAAATTAAAAAACCTAAATTCAAAGTCGGAGATAGAGTAAGAATAACAAAAAAGAAGGGTAAATTTGAAAAGGGTTATACTACTCGTTGGACTAAAGAAATATTTGTAATTGAAAAAGTTTTAAATACAATTCCTTTTACTTATAAAATAATTGATTTAAAAGGCGAAGAAATAACAGGTTCTTTCTATGAACAAGAATTACAAATGACTAAGTTTTAAATCTTTATTATAACACTCATTTGTAAAAGTATTTGCAAAATTACACATTATCATTCATGTACATATAACAGTCACTCAGGTATGTAGAAATACAAAATCCATTATCAGTTAATTGTTGGTTGTTAATTAGGTTTCTAGTCAACACGGATTCATCAATAGTTCATACATCATGAATCACCTTTTGTTCGGCGGACATGCATGTCCGCTAAGAGATCTAGTAACAGTCTGATCAATATTTCATCAATAGTTCATACATCATGAATCACCTTTTGTTCGGCTTGAAAAAGTTTTAAATACAATTCCTTTTACTTATAAAATAATTGATTTTACAAAATAAACACTATAAAATATATTAATAATCTCTTATCAATGTTGTTCTTTCGCGCTCTAGCTGGAGCGCGGGGTTGAAAGGTCACTGAGAAGATTGTGTTTCAACATGTATTATTGGTTGATTTTGAGTGCTCCAATACTGCCTAATCTCCTCACTATATGAAAACATTGCTTTCAATTCTTTTCTCATGGAATAGACTTCAATGAAAGGTAGTCCAACAGTAGAAAACCTTGGCATGTATGGTCTCAGCAAACGTGATATCTCCCTCAGTTTACGGGAATATGAAGATGAGACTCCGATATTCTGTTTCAACCAATCATCCCATTTTTGCTGTTGCAGTCCACTTTCCTTTTCTTTCGCATAGAGTTCAAAGGTGACATCTAAAAGGTGACCATACTGCAGATTGAAACACATGCTAGTAGCCTCTTGTCTTTGAATTTGTCTATATCCTTCTAGCAGCTTTACAACGGCGATGTTTGGGGTCGTTATGTCACTTGCAGAAAAGAAAAAGACTTCTTTTCTTACAGTTTTGGTTACATCTATCTCTTTTGTTTTCAAGTACTGGTGAAGGTCTTCCGGTGTCATCATCTTTCGTTTTTTTGCTTGCTCTCCATACAAAGATAACAGCTTTCTTTTTGGAAGAGGAGGAAACTTAGGTAGTTTTTTACTTTCCGCGGGTCCTCCTGTGTGTATTCTATTTACAATATCAGCACAGGTTGTATAGTAAGACAAATTTTCATCAAGAATGGAAAGTTGATCTCTACTCCATTCACTTTGCCGATCCATATCTTCAGAAAGAATTAAACTAACAGCCTGCTCTGAATAATCCAACAGGTTTTGATGTACTGCTTGTGATTCACTAATTTCCTGTTCTAATTCTAGTGCAGTAGGACTACCTAACAATTCTTCTTCTTGAGAGGAAGATATACTGTCCGACATGAAAAACCACAACACACTAAAAAGCACACACGTCTTCTCACCACTGTTAATTTGAAACGAAAGACCGCACCAGTCTGCTATATGTTTACATGTGATGACAACATTGTCTAGGCAACATGTAAACATACTCTTGACAACCATGTAAATATTTCCAATGATCGATTTAGTTTATAACACTTCACAAATGTAAAAAGCAATTGAAGTTGTAGTCGTATTGATCCGTTTTATTACTAGACTATATTGATAAAATTAATTAAAAATCAAGGTTGGGGCGCACTGGGGAAATTATTTTTTCTCTTAAATCCCACAGAATTCTTTCTCTGTCAGTTCTCCCGGGTTTTTTTTATTTATTTTTTTTTGGAATTTTTTTGTTGTTTTTTGGGTGTTTTTATTGTTGGTTTTTTTCCAAAGTAAAAAAAAAATTTTTTTGGGAGTAAGAAAATTTGGTGTTTTTTGGGGTGTTTTTTTGCTTTTTTTAAAAAATTTAGGGCTCTTTTACTTGAAATGAGGGTAATTTTTTGGGGGTCAAATTTTTTTTTTTTTTTGGAGGGGGGTATAGGTGTGTGATATTGTGTAGTGCAGTGATGCAGATGATCCCCTCTATTTAGTAAATGACGTAATAAAGGCGCATATAATTGATGAATTTGTTCCAGTGACAAACAAACTCAAAAGTGGTCTATTAGAATTGGGAACTACTTTGAGCGGCCGTACGATGACCTACAGATGTGTATACTTCTATGGCATTTTGTCTTTGGTTGATAGTTCTCTCATTGACAGTTATGACACATCCTCTTAATTTGTATTGGTTTCATTTGTATCATATCCTTCCTTTGTAAACTATTAGCTAGCTTGGAATTATAATATGAGAATTGTTTAAAAATACCTGGCATTCTCTTATAATGAATAAAACTTGAAACTTGACACTATATTTGTATCAATTTATGTTCAGAGAGAAAAATAAACTGATCCAAAGGTTAAACATTGTTATAACATACAAGCGGCAAAAGTTTTGCTATGAGGTGACAATTAAGCGTCTATGCAGTTCAAGTAAACATTTTCAATTAAGTGCCTCATGACTTATGTTGACATTTTCGTCACATGGGATATATTATTCCTAAAATATTTGAGACGTGCATGTGTGCATGTGTGGACAAGCTTCGTTGAAAAGAAATTGTTAAACACGCAACCTGTGATTTAAAAATCTTTCGGACGATATAAACACCTTTTTTTAACGAAGCAAGCCCTTAACAGGTGGCTATTAAAACAATGTAAACATGTACAGTAAATGTTTATGATCTCATCATACATACCAGGGTTACACATTTTTACGCCAGGCGCAATAAATCATCATCGACGCTTCGAAAAAAAAGTTAAAATGGCAAAATAAAAGTTGTTGAAGGCCCAAAAGTTTTTGACAAATACAGCTATTTTCCGAATTTGTGATAACATGACCGGTTTTGTAATCACATAAGCAACATGCATGTATAACATGTGGAGCCGGAACTGCTTACTCTTCCGGAGCACCTGAGATCACTTCAGTTTTAGTGGGTTCATGTTGCTTAGTCTTTTAAAGTTTCTATGTTGTTTCTTGTGTATTATTATGTGTCTGTTTGTCTTTTTCATATTTTAGCCATGGCGTTGTCAGTTCATTTTCACTTATGAGTTTGCTGTTCATCTGGTATCTTTTGTCCCTCTTTCCGTAGGTAATCAATTCCAACATGTTTAGCAGTTCGAAACATTCTATGTTTTGCAAAAAGCTTTATTCTTTATATATATATGCATATATTGATATGACTACTATATAACAGATGCATAAGCTACAAAACGGGATATTCAAACTCATAGTCGAAAACAAACTGACAAGTAGAGCATTTGCATTAATCATGTATTTGTTGGCGTATCCGTATCGACGTATCGTTTAACACGTATATATGCGGAAAAGATAAATTAAGTCAAGTTGGTCCCGAGGAAAATATCCTATAATGCATTTCATTTTAATTGAGATCGGGCTTCAATCATTATTGTAAACAAATCTGTTCTATACGTATACGTAGATCCTTGCACGTATCCGGATACGTGAATAATGCAAATGCTCTACTAAATAACCTAGTACTTCTCGTTTTCGAAATTCTGAATTCCATCATTATTTTTGAAATCGTAAAAATTTATAACTTTAGTGACAAAAGATATGAAAGTCGATACCACATCTATATCAATCTGTTTAATTTTGTTAACTTACCAGTGCATTTTGTCAAATTATTCTTTTAGAAATTAAATTACTGCGGTTTGAATACATTCACTTCGTAATGATTAAATGTTTATTCATCCGTTTGACAAATCAAAAATCCTTTATGTAATATTTTTATTTGGCAATCACCAATGGCAGTCAGCAGGGTTTTAGAGAATCAGTTGTTCGACCTGCTAGTCAAATGCGTTTCGTTAAAATATACTTTTCCCCTTCATTGGTCATTTAGAAAATGCTGTGCTTTGATCCCTCAACAGGGAAGGTTTTTTTCCATACACACGTGTAAAAATTACGGCAATCAGGTTTTAAAGGTTTTTTTCTCCAATTTAGACTAATATATATATATCAACAGATGAAATATATATATATATACAACTCGTCTAAACACCAACCCAACAATGTAAGATATGAAAATTGTTGGTTCTTCCATACATTATGTACACAGCCATGTATCACCATGATGGCGATCCGATGGATACATCTGTTGTAGGGTTGTCACTGACTCAGAAGTACTTATATACATATATATATATAACAAGTCAATTGACATCGTGCTATTATTGAAGAAGGATATCTGTTATCCGAAATATCTAATATTTGTATATTTTATAGTTATGTTATGGTGATGTTGTACCCTTTTTGACTTGTTATATATTATATTTTGTAGTGTACAGAATTACATGATCCATCGCCTTGTAAGATTGATCGTTGACTATTTATTCAGTCATTTCATATATATATATATATATATATATATGTATGGAGAGAGAGAGAGAGAGAGAGAGAGAGAGAGAGAGAGAGAGAGAGAGAGAGAGAGAGAGAGAGAGAGAGAGAGAGAGAGAGAGAGAGAGAGCTATATAAGATATATGAAACGTGCATAATCGTCCTTGCATGTCTTTCAAATAACAAACAGCATACCGATAAACAGGCTTCATTTACTAATCTAAATTGTTCCCTTCTGCTACATCCTAGGAAACTTAGGTCTTATCGACCCTAATGTATTTGAGATTTTATGTTTACAGAACCATTTGGATCAAAAGACCTCTCTAGTATGTATTATCTTAAATATACATTTTTAGCAATTAGTGTATTCCTTCAGTTAATTTTTATAGAAAAGAATGATAAAAAAAAAGAGAAACTGATCGACTTCAAAATTAAATGCTAGCCAAATGAAATTTTGGAGAAATTACTGATAGTGCATATAAATGTTTGTTTGTGGTGTTTTTTATTCATGTATAAAACCGTAACATATCAAATATTTTTATAATTACCTTTTATTGAATTGATACAGGTAAGTACTTCGGGGAATCTATACTATTAAACGAGAAGACCTCATTTTGGGTGTCGCTTCTCTTCCTTCCACAATAAATCAATCATCATGCCTCTGTGTCCTATAGGTAATATGCATAGTCGCATTTGTCATCCATTCTTATGATTATTCAGATTGAGTTATTTTGGGAGAAAAATGACAAAAAAGGAGTCCGGAAATGATTTCGTCATCAAACTGACTTTTAGTCATAGATAAGACTTCCTGTTTGAAACATGCACAAATACAACCAATAACAAAAAAGAAAAATAAATAAACAAATCAGAGCGTTACCCATATCAGGGTATTTAGATCTCAAGAACCATAACTATTATACCTCCTTAGAGAGGACAATTATTTTTTGCGTTTTTCTACATGTAAACTACGATTATACTTCTTTAATATATAGAGAATCTCTGTATTCTGTCTACTGTTTTTTTACTGTTTATTATTCAAGAGGTCATACCAGTTGCATTTATATTAAAATAAGTAAAACATGTGACACAAGTACAACTAATCGTAGAGCGTTCTCCATATCATGGTGTTTAGATCACAAAAATCACAACTATTATATCCCTTAGAGAGGACAAACATTTTTCGCGTTTATCTACATGTAAACTACGATTATACTACTTTAATATATAGAGACTCTCTGTATTCTGTCAGAGCATTTCTATAAATAATTTATTGTTAAATGGAAAAAAGTGATTTGGCAGAAATGAAAGTAAGGTAGAGATTAGAGGGAGGCAGGACCCTTTTCGGGGCATCGGGATCGGGTGTTTTTAAGCTCGGGATTTGGGGATTGATGCTTACGAGATCTGGGAATATATTTGTCGATTTCGGGATTTTTTTAAATCCTGCATCTCGGGATTTCATGGTTTTAAGCCCGGGATAGGTTTGTGTAATTCTCAATACATAATATTATTACAAAAAATCATCCTACAACAGTTCACAAGCTGTATATGCCCGCGATTTCGCGGGTGTGTTCTAGTAATTTTGCGTTTATCTTTAGTCTCTACTACCAAATGCAACGCTTGACTCAAAATGTCGTCCGTCTTATGCCCTTCCATATTGATAATTGCATACAAGGAGTATGAGATATTTTTGTAATAACAATGCACGAAACGGTCAACCAGGGCCTGCTGATACATATAAGCACAAAGACTTAACAGGAATATGCAAAACAGCAACTTTGATTTTTTTGGTAAACTCTAGTCACATGTAAAAGCGTAAACGAATATAGCCAAAATTAGGTTACTAGCGGGTTTTCATGTAAATAAAAATAGTATATATCATGGTTCGATAGTGTCAATAAATATACTATCCGTACTTTTTTTATTTGATTATCAATGTTCACGAATATAGGGTTAAGCATCAGGTGTAAATTAGTTAGATATCTAGGGATACAGCGTCAGGGTTCCTCATCCAGACACATCTATCAGTATTATATGTATAATTCGGTTAATAACCATTACTTATAGTTACATAATTTATCACATTGGAAACAATGTAAACAATTAAAGCAATGTAGGTGAATAAGGTTGGATGCATTTGGCAGGAGAGAATATAATTTTGATATCAATATTGACTGAACTCGGAGATATTTTAACTTTTAAAAAAATCATGAAACAACAAGTTTCTTTAACTCGAAACAAGATTTTTACATCTCATTGCTTAGCAAACTGAAGAAAATTGGTTAAGATAAAACGACAGCAATTGATTAAAGTACATGCTCTTTTTAAGACATGCATTTAAAGTATTTAGATAAATTATTAAAGTGGTATGATCGTCAATAAGAAAACTTAAAAATCAACTTATGTAACACGATATACAATTTATAATCTTAGATGCATGATTTGTTTATAAGTTGTTATTGGATTTGACTTAACTTTCAATGACTGCTAGAACTGAATTCATACAGTAACAAAAACCTATATAGCCTAGACATGTTAGATCTGTGTGTTTTTGGTGGGGTGTACACTTTGTGTAGTTTATATGTTTTATGCATATAGTTGTTATGACTTTGTATAAGAATTCGGCCACGTCTACTCTGTGTTTTTGTTAGATCTTATCCTTTTGATATCCATGTTATAAATTTAGTCTTTTTCTAATGATTTTCATAGTTTGTTCTTGTGTTGAATTGTTACTATAGGTTTCGGCGTCAGCTGACATGGTTAACTCCTCATTCTGTATGTGATTGTCTTAAGTCATTTGTTGTCGGGTGTTGCTGTGTTCCATATTTGTTTTTCGTTCATTCTTTTGTACATATATTATGTTAGTTTTCCCGTTTGAATTGCTTCACATTAGTTATTTCAGGGCCTTTCTAAATTTGTTTAAGGCCGTAGAGTGACCTATAGTTGTTGAATTACATGTCATTTAGTCTCTTATGGAGAGTTGTCTTATTTGCAATAGTATAACAATGATTTTATTGCACTGAAACTTTATAATTTTCTCGTCGAAATGATGTCATGAATCTTTCTCCAAACTCTACAGGAAATAGTTTTTTTAAGAAGCATTTCAAGGTTCTTCCTTTAAACATTTGTTGAACCATAAAACACCGTAATTCCATGATTAAATGCTTCGTGGAGTCAAACTTGTAAATTATTTTAGATGTTCCTGCATCATTCTTATTGGCAGATAAGAAACAACATTATTTTTTGTCCTCTTTCAATAACTGCTAGGTTTAAAAGTACAGACGAATTAGATACATTTAAAAAAAAAAGTTGGTTACATTACCAACTTGAATACCATATCATGAATTTTGAATTAAATAGAAGCGAACTCGTACAATGTTCTAAACATCAGTTAATTTCATATGATAGGTTAAATTAAATTTTTTTCATCGCTTGTATCTTTTATAAAATATTTTTTATTGATGGAGTCAAATCAATTAAATGATTTAACCTAGTTCCACTTTCAATTTTGACATTCTTTTTCTTTTAATAGATGAACACGCATAATTCACTTGTAATTGATATCTAGCTTAGGGGTTAGTTGAAGGTCACAAGACAACGGCAGTAATGAGGTCAAATGATTTACTAGGAAGTGAATTTTTCATCATCGATGTTTCTCAGCTTATTTTGACAAAAATGAACCATACTGGCTGCTAAAAACGAATCATTATTTCCCTATTTTATATTTTGATTTTTTGCATATATATTTCGAAGCTGGTGCCCCTTTAGCGTATCACAAAAATAAATATTTAGAATTGTTTTTGTTATAAATAGAATAACTAAAATTTTCTTAAAAGATTTGTCAAAATCAGCTACGTCGTCGCATTACGCTACACGAACCCTTGCAGTATTCATGTGTTTTATCTTTTGATTTTGCCATTTTATAAAAGATTTTCGATGGAGTTATATTTAATAGAAACAAGCCTTTGAACATACTTTGTTTTTGTAGGAAAACAAAATTTAAGGAACAGTAAGTATTGTTATACATGTTATAGACAGCTTAAATTAGGTTCGAACTTAACTCGCCTTTCAATATACCAACGTTTGAAGATTGTGAAAATGAAAATAAGAGTTAACGGAAATATGCAAAACAGAAACTTTGATTTTTTTGTAACATCTACTCACATGTCAAAGTAAAAACGAATATAGCCAACGTAAGGTTACTAGCGGGTTTTCATGTGAAGAAAAATCTTATATATCATGGTTTGATACTATCAATAAATGTATGATCCGTTCTTTTTTATTTAATAATCAATGTTCACAAGACATCCCGGGATACGGCGTCGCGGTTCATTATCCCGACATATCTACCCGTCGGTTAAATATAGATTCTTACATTGATACCAGTGGATTATCGGATTTATTCAATCGAGATAGTTAAATTATCAATTTTAAAGTCCGAGCCACCTCGGCGAGGACTTTAAAATTTATAATTTAACTATCGAGATTGGATAAACTCGATAATCCACGAGTAAATATGTAAGAATCTGTTTCTCTAATGATTAAAAAGACATTTTCTTTTTTTGTTAACCAAAAATCCCCTTCGAGTGCCTTTCACATTGCACGAAGTTGTCAATTTCATTAACACCTGTTATCAAATTTTGATTCATCCAATTAGCTGAAAAGGTCATGACCCTTAAAATCATCCAATGATCTTTTGAGATCACCAGCAACCACACGTTGATTAAATTTTTTTACACAATGGTTTCGGAAAGGGATAAATTTCCATAGAATTAGAGAAAAGAAAATAACTATTACATACAGTTAGTTTAACACATTGGAAACAATGTAAACAAATAAAACCATTTAGGTAAATAAGGTTTGATACATTTGGTCGGAGAAAATATCATGTTGATATCAATATTGATATTTTTTTTCACATACATCTCTTTTAAAAGCAGACAACAAATCGGATCAGAACTGGACTGTGACGCTTTCTGAAGCAAATATGATTGTTTTTTAGAGAGATAAATGATTTATTTAAATAAATTCATTCCCATTCACATGATCTTGATTTGATATGTGGATAATCTTAACTACTACAAATACTGACTGTTAAAGTTTCTATTTTGCGGTGTCAAAGTTTATATTAAGTTCAATTTGAAAATTTTTTTTATGAATGATTGTAAATATAACAAAGTTTAAAATATGAAAACGTAAACAATACCAATTTTAATGCGCCAGACATACATTTCGACTATTGATGTCTTTAAACATGATGGAGGTAAACATTAAATCTTACACAAACCGGGGAATTTAAGCGAAATTAAAAAACTCAGTAAGACAAACTCATAATTCGATAACTTTTATTATGTAATTAGAATTTGACTTTTTTTCAAAAGATAGTTGTAAATAGCATACAGGGTTATACTTTTTTTAAATCAACTGCTCAATTTTGTTATACTAGTTTTCTCTTACATTATATATAACCCTTCTTTACAACAATATATGCCCATTGTGCACAAACAAATTATCCATAAAATCACGAAAATCTGAGAACAAAACCTAATCTCTATTTGTGCTGTACTAGAAAGACTATTTTGGTCCTATAACCTACATACTACATGTACATCTGTCTTAGATGGAAAACATTAAGGTAGACGTTAACTCTTTTTCCCAAACTTATTTTAAATTGAAAGAACCTTTTACTGTCTTTTCCTTACAGAAATATTTTTTTTCTCTTTTTTTTCAGGTAGATATTTCTAATAGTTAAAATAATGATAAATTGTAAACGTAATGCAGGATTTTATGAATTCATACCATAACGTTGCTAAAACAAATATATATAATCTATTCATAAGCATCTTTTGTGTATTCTTAAGTAGAAGGCCGGTACGCCATACTCCCCGAGTAGCCCAAAGAAAGTCATGTATTTCCCTTTTTTTCATTTAACGTCACTCAACTTTGCCTGATGGTTGACAGGTTTTAGAGAGAAATGGACTAGAGAACAAACAGATGATAATTTGCAGATTGTACCTCTTAATGAAAACAGCAACGAGTACAAAATTGCTGAGAAAAGTTTCCAGGAGCATAATAAAAATTTTGAAATATTCGAGGTATGAATACATTAAATGAACAAACTACATGATATGTTAACTTGCAGAATAATAAGCCAGAACATTGGAAATCAAGGTATGGTTGATCTTAACATCTCTGTAGTATAAAATCAAATTTTACACATGTTTTGAATTGGAAGAGAGATATAATACACTTTATAAGATTTTTCACGCCATTTTTATGAAATTCATAATTTAACACACACCATAAAAGATGTATTGTGTAAGAAAGAAATCAAAAGGCTATATATCAGTAGATAAGGTTCAAAAGCAAAAATGAAAGACAAGAATACAAAAAATTATCATAACACAATGACGGGATTTACAAGTAACCAGCCACTTCAAATGGATATAAACAAAAAATACTAAACAGCAAAACGTTAGAAAAAGAACCAGGACTATACTTCAATAGCAATATCTAAACAGAAATCGAAGAATACTATAAAAAGTTATTTAGATGATTAACAACATCAAAATCCAGAATCGATACGTCAAGACCATCGTGCATTATTTGGGAAGTTGATAAGGAATATCTATCTATAATGTGTTAGTATCTTCCGATGAACTTTAAAGAACAAAGGTCGAGACGATCGTTTTGACATTTTACTGGTTCATCAACCTTTTGCTCATACACTAGTGACGTTTTACAAAGCTCTTGGATACCAAATAAGTTGGGAAATGTATATTCTATATGCAGGTGAAATTGGTAGTTTGCTACTTAGGTGTATGGAATTGATAATTTCAAGATTAAAGTCGTATCGTTTGTCATATTTTTTGGTACTGGGATGACTAACCGTGTATATCAAATTCGATGCATAAGTATAAAAAAAGAATTCAAGTAAAAAATAATTGCATATTTTCTTTCAGATATGTAGAGTACAGAATAGAAGGTTATACGAAGCATACATTTTTTATGAAAAAACCTTCATGGATATTGCAAAACAACAATACCCATACTCCTATATGAGATATCTATGGCATGGTACGTCGGAACAATCGTCATATAATATCAATCAATATGGTTTTAATAGGAATTACCAGGGGAAAAATGGTAAGGAATTGCAAACATAAACATAGAGAGAAAATGTGATTATTTGAATTCCCTTGCTTGAATCTTTAGTGTTTTCACTTACTTATTAGCATTACTTAGTGTTGCACAATCCTATATATAGCTGGAATAATAGTGTATGCATATTGAAGAGAATCATATTATGATGAAATACAAAAATGTTTTTTTACAGGCGTGTTACTTACTATCTCATAAGGTAACATTGTGCATCATTATACAAACAAAGTTACACTATTGCGACTGTCAGTCGACCAGTTTTCGTTATTTCCCGATAATATCCGAAGGTTGGTGATGATACATCTCTTACGAATTCATTTTGTTCAACACAGACCGGAATCCGGTCAACATCTTTTCGTACAAACAGGAATAAGTCGAGGAAATCTTTATAAACAAAACAACCTAGTTACACAAGTGATAACAATTGTTGAAGATTATCAGCATGCAGTGTTTAACAATTACCTCGCATCCCAAATTAATGCTACAGCAGTTTGCAGCTTTTGCAGCTACAAGTCTTTCAGTATTTGAGCGACCAGATCTCTAGTGTCCCAATTCCCTGCATAGAATAAAGAGAAAGACAGTATAATGAGATATACAAAGATGTGGTAAGAGTGCCAATGAGACAACTCTCCATCCAAGTAAAAATTTATAAAAGTTAACTATTATATTTCAAGGTACGACCTTTGCCACAGAGCTTAGGCTCACATCGAACAGCAAGCTATAAAGGGCCCCAAAATCAAAAGTGTAAAACCATTAAACGGGAAAACTAACGGTCTAATCTATATAAAAAAAAAGAAACGTGAAACACGTATTAACTACATAAACAGACGACAACTAATGTATATCAGATTTACTTTGTATTTTCTTGTATTAAACCACAAGGCATATCCAAGCCGGAATCACTGGTGTTAGTACAATTCTTTTCTTGAATTTGACATATGTGCATCACAGAAAACATTTGCAGATTAAACAAAAACTGTCTAGTATTTACTGTTTGCTTATTTTTCTATTGTATTTTTTTTTTGCTTCCGACCGTAAAAGATATATGTTCCCTGGTACCTAGAGTGGGCTAGATACCCGGTTGTAGCTAGAAAAAGATGATCATTCTATATTTCAACTTATATACTCAGAATTGGTGTAATTTAATGATAAGAAATAATAGCTTTTATTTATCTGCAGCTTGTCGTTACGGTGATGGAGTTTATTTTGCCACTGAACCAAGATACTCATCCCACGATGAATATTCTGTTCCAGATAGTAGAGGATATAAACTTGTTTACAAATGCAGTGTTTTAGTAGGAAGATATGGAAATGGGGAAGAAAATTTGAAAGAACCACCAAAAGATCTAAATGGTGCTAGATATGATAGTGCTGTCGACAATGTATGCGATCCAAAAATACATGTTATATTTCGCGATAACCAAGCGTATCCGGAGTATCTTTTTAAGTTTAGGAGTGCTCGATATAAACACCGCGTATCTTCAGTTACGTTTTAGATTAGTCTGTGATACGCACACGCTGTTTTGAATACTACATTTTTCAGGGATCAGATATAAATATTTTTGACTATCCGTAATTTACTGTCATACATACGTTATTTAACTAAATAAGAAACATGTTAAAACTACAGGCAAAAAACAAAGTATGTGATTTGTTGAATTTCAATACATATACCTTATAACTATTGAGAAATTCCGTGTTTCTTCAAACAAAAAATCAGTAAGGTACGTAGCAATACACATATAGGATCAAAACTTAAAATTGACACTCATAATATAAACCACCCTTTTGTCTTCCCTTTCTAACAAATAAGGCTTAATACTTTTGCTTGTTTTTTATCAATGGAAAGAGCATCCTTCATAGAGTTTCTTTCGAATAGTTATAATGGTGAAATATATGATTTCTTTTTTTTATGTAACCATGGCAACAATCTGCTTAATTCGATACAAATTAAGGGGGGGTGAAAATTTTCACAAAAGTATAAAAAAAAATATGGTCCAAAAGAAAATTTCAATCCGTTATAGTGATATCTTTCCTGAATCATAGACTTATATCTATCACGAGGCAATATCATATCATATGCACTTCTGCTGATTGTTCCATGAAACTGAATTAAAAAGATCGCAATAATTTCTGATCCTATGGGTATTACGGTACGCATGTGCTAATACGGAGTGAAAAACAGACAATGGCATATAAAACATGCTAAAAGTAATCTAAATGTTCATGTTAACTTACTTGGAAGGCATTTCAAATCTTTAATTATCTGAAAATCAATTTTATTATACAAAAACTTTCTTGTTCGAAACATTCTTTAAGGACAAAATGCGAAACTAAACTTCGAACTGTGTATTGCTATCTTAATCATGAGGATTTGGATAGTGCTATTTAATGTGAAAAATACAAAGTGTAATATATAGAACGATTATTCTGAATATTTTTTTATTCTAGAAAATTTTGAAGGCTACATCTTGAAGTGACATACTTTCTGAAATAAAAAAAATAAAAGTTTGTTTTCATAGCCAGTCTTGCAAATTTATTTACATGTTTTTCTTTGTTCTTGTGTTATATGAATAAGTTTATACTTTGCAAAAGTTACTGTGTCGCCCTCATAGATAGTTTTGTCTGTTTACCTTAAATAGAACATAAGAGTAGTTAACTTTTGTCAACACATTTTAATGATTTTGCATATTTTATCACAAATGTGTGTTATATTTATATTAAGATGATAACTTCTAGTTCAACATTAATATCCTTATGTTATTGTTTAGATTTTTTTATTATCTATTAATGGTAGAGGAGTATTGTCTTTAAATTATTCTATATATCTTTAGTTATGACGAAACATTATTATTCTTTAATATGATTTTTGGTATATTTATGCGCTTTACTACAAACAGAAAATGGTCTTGAAGTTAGACAAACCAGTAAAATTCTGAAATGGTCTATATCTGTTCTCAACTATACTTATTTTTACTCGACCAGTATGAATTGGTCTGAATTTTACTCGAAATAACTCGACCCCAGTGTTACTCATACTCGACTGTACTGATTTGTACTTTTAAAATAGTCTATTTCTCGGCAAGTCTGAGACAGTGTTAACCCATTCTCGACCTGTACTTATTTTTCAGTATAAAACATACTCAACCAAAAGTCTGAATAATACTCGACCAGTCTTTACCATAATTAACCAAATCATTGGTTGTTTTAACTTCCGTATTTCAATGTATGTATGACCTAAATACCAAAACTTATATAAAAAATAAATACTCTACGTCGTCTTTTTTTATTTTCACTTCAGCTTTGTTATTCCTCATCCCCTAAATATGGATAAAACTTATCGATTGTGCAACTATGACTATTGGAGGGGCTACGGAGGACCTAAATGCCAAAATACGCGTTAAAATTAAGAAATTCTCAATTCTAAATAATGAAATGGATAATTTAAATAATGAAATGGACTGCTGCGACCCTTCAATCCCTTACTACAGACACACCTTATTCTTGTCGAAATCTTATGAATAGAGGAACAAATGCATTTAGTCAAAAGGTTCCACAACGCCTGTTAGAGGAGTATTACAGGACCTTATTATCAAAATACGCGTGAACATTAAGACATAGAGTATTTTGAATAATAGAATAGACTGCTGCAATCCGCCAACCCCTAATTAAAGAAAACTTTATACACCATCTGAAAGCTTAGAGATAGAGGAATAAAATGTTTATACTCAGTATGTACTGCAATGACCATAAGAGGGGTTACGGAGGACCTAAATTCCAAAATACGCATGAAAATAAATAAAAAATAGCCAATTTTGAATAATGTAAAGGATACTATGAATAATGGATGCACTGCTGCACCCTTCAGATATTAATGACAGACAAACATTAAAACTTATTCAAAAGTTTATCGATGGAGGAGCAAAAGGTATATAGTCAATGTGTATCGCAACGCCTATAAAAAAAACACCTCAGGATCAAAATGGAATGGACTGCTGCGACCCGTTAGCCCCTTTTTTCAAAGAACTTTATTCACTTTTTGAAAGCTTATAGAGATAGAGTAATAAAATGGTATATAAATAAGCTTTCGAATGAGGTATAAGGTATAACCTACATTAAGGGGCTAGATGGTAGCATCAGTCCATTCCATTTTTTTAAATATCCATTCCATTATTCAAAATATCCATTCCATTATTCAAAATTGGTTATTCCTTAAAATCACGCGTATTTTGGCATTTAGGTTTTCCGTAACCAATCTAATGGTCATTGCTGTGCAATCGACTTGATATATCTATAACCAGGGGATGAAGAACAGCAAAGATAAAGTAAAAATTTAAAAAAAATGTATTTTAATTTTTATATATAATATATACTGTATGTATATACAGATATTCAGGTCGTCCATACCAAGGAATTTCTGTTAAAAATTGATAAGAGAAACCCAGTAGTTTATCCTCCGAATCTAAATAATTAGATAAAGTTAGAAAATATTTTGTTCTGATATTTATTTGAATGTTTGTTAGATAAAATCAAAATCAAGAATTCAGAAAAACGCGTACAGGACATAGCGTCACAGATTTTTTGTTATACCTTTATTACCTTTCAACTTAAATACTGGAATATAAACTATTTCATTATTCATTATTTATCACTTAACATTGAATAGTGAATAATGAATGATGAACTATTTTGTTATTCATTATTGAACTTTGAAGGAGCTATATACTCTAACAGCAAATTAGTCCTACATGTGTATGAGATAATATTAACCTGCATGCTTTTTTTAAAAGTAAATGTTTTCCAATCAAAGAAAATGATGTCACTGAAAATTGTGTTGACATGCACCTAATGAGTATTTGTTTAACCTAGCTTGAAACTTCTTACCAGAAATGTATAAATCTTAGTAAAGCATGTGTTACTTTAAATGTGTCTGTTTATGTCATTTGTGCTTTTCAAAGTTTTAAAATATGTACCAGCATCTTGTGAGTCAATCATTTCATTTATTTGATACAAGCAGATTTAATTTTAATAACGTGTGTTTCGGGATTAGAAAATACCAATTCTTCTCAAAACTTTATCAAATTTTGCAGGAATAGAAACCAAAATGGAACATCTGCAGTGATAGTCTTGTAGTATATACATATTGCATTAGTAGGATTGATTAATATTTCAACAAACAGGCGATATTCAAATAGTTTCTAACTGTGTAACCCGCCTTACCTACATTTATTTCATTTCAGTAAAGCATATAAAATGCATGACCTTCTTAAAGACAAAAAAAAGATATATTAATAATTTTCTGCTACTCAATCGCAAATATGTCAGTGAGTGTTTGTATCTCCTAAATCACAGTGAAGTTGAGATTAAAAATACTTCCAAAATTAAAGAGTCTCCTTTCATATCTTGATCTTTTTTCTAAATTTCTTTAAAAAGTTGACAACTTCAACTAGTATCTATGTCAAGTGTAATGATATCAACTTTCAAATTCTCAACTGTCCATATCTCAGATCTAGCATACCCTCTGTCCTATTGTATAGCATTTACATATCTCAATCTCGTTTATGCTACCAGTATACAAGAGGGGCTAAAGATACCAGAAGAACAGTGAAACTCATAAATCGAAAACAAACTGACAACGCCATGACCAAAAGTGAAAAAGACAAACAGACAAATAACAGCACACAAGAAACAATATAGAAAACTAAAAACTGAGCAACACGAACCCCATCATAAAGTAGGGGTGATCTCATGTGTTTCTGAAGGGTAAGCAGTCATGCTCCACATGTTGTACCCGTCGTGTTGTTAATTTTTTTCAAATCCGTTAAATAGTCTAATTTGGTAGGTCACATTCATGAAAAGGGAAATGGATAGTAATATACTATTATGTTATTCATTTACTGCATTGATAAGGGCTCGCTCCTTACACAAACACGTCTCTAATAGACTTCCTAAAAAAGAAAGAATGAAATTGACATGTGTATGGTCAACACCACAAATTATTTTGTTGACTGTAAAACTGTATCTGTGTTTCAATTCAGTAGCAACATGTTTTCTATTCGGAGATTTTAGGATCGTTTGATACCAGAAACATCAACTTGTCTTCTAATTTTAAAAATTATTTACTATTCCCATTTGTCACGTTTTGACTGCGTTTGCAGTTTCAATCCTCCTATGCATAATAAAATTGAGAATGGAAATGGGGAATGTGTCAAAGAGACACAACCCGACCATAGAAAAAATCAACAGCAGAAGGTCACCAACAGGTCTTCAATGTAGCGGGAAATTCCCGCACCCGGAGGCGTCCTTTAGCTGGCCCCTAAACAAATATATACTAGTTCAGTGATAATGAACGCCATACTATTTCCAAATTGTACACAAAAAACTAAAATTAAAATAATACATTGGCCAGAGGCTCCTGACTTTGGACAGGCGCAAAAATGCGGCGGGGTTAAACATGTTTATGAGATCTCAACCCTCCCCCTATACCTCTAGCCAATGTAGAAAAGTAAACGCATAACAATACGCACATTTAAAATTCAGTTCAAGAGAAGTCCGAGTCTGATGCCAGATGATGTTATTTATATTTTCTTAAAATGGTGGAGTGCAGTGTTCCTGGCAGATCTTTTTCAAACTAGTGGCGGTAAAATGCTTTGTAATTTTTAGAGACATCTCTCATTGACGTTCACCTACTTCTAATTTATCAATACCTCTAAATGAATTAACACTAAATTGTTAAGTAACAAATGCAAAACAAACTAATTATTATGACATTTAATCGGATATTTTCCATCCTGCAAAACTAGATCTTCCTCCATCATCACTCCGTATAGACCCAACGGCCGGATGCGTTGTGGAAGTCCTGACGAAGCTTACGTCGCCTTGGTTCATCCAGACAACTACAACAGCAGTCGCCGCATTCAGATCATGTGTGCCTTCGTTGCTGTCAGAGTATATAGCTCCTTCCTGCTCGTTGTTAACAATTATGTCAACACTAGCAAAGCTGCTACTACTTCCTGGGTGAACTGTGAAGGTCAAGACATAAACGCCACTTGATGGCGCTGTAAACGCCCCTGTGTTGTTGTTATACCCGTTGCCAAAGTTAATTTTGATGACATCGTATATAAGAGTTTTGTGCTGTTGAATTGGTTCGTGTTTCTTCATATAAGCGTAGAAGGCGATGCGATTACTTACAATGTTGTTTACCAAGAGTCGTTTATCTTAAAGAAGAAAAAAATGGGTATATTTAGAATAGCATTGACAAGAGACAGGATTTCAAATGTGCTTTGTTAAATATGTTGTTTAACAATATTATAGAACTTCTTAAAATTGTTGGAATATTTCCATTTATTAATTGATCTTTGACTTGACTGTTTGGAATATTCACGATTTTTTTATAACTTCTAGATGTTTATTAGAGAACAACAATAGAATACAAATTCAAATTCAAATGTTTGTTTTTGGTAATACTTTTCACATATAGAGCTCGCCACTGAATCATTTACCGTTTCAGAATTATATTGGATGCTTGTTTAATTTTGAAATTCAGCTTTTATGGGTGGAATTTTATCGGAGTGAAATTGACACTTAACCATATTCTTATACAACTTTGCTGTAGTTCAAGAATAAAACTAGAAAAACAAATTGATTCAGGGCACAAAATCTCTACAATAAGATTATGTATAGATATACAAAGATGTTGTCTGAGTGCCAATGAGACTACTCTCAATCCAAGTACATGTTTATCTTATTCTAAATTGAAATTTGGTTTGACTACTTTGACCAATGTCAATTACCACGTATTGGTCTAGTGGAAAATATGATTCGCAATGTCCATTCGGAGCTGTATCATATACCTTATTAGTTCTACAGTAGAGTGTAAAAATTGCTAATTGTATTTTTAGTATTAGTGCATTTGAAAATGTGCAAGCGAACCGTCAAAAAATTTCACAAAATGAGCAGTCTACTATGATTAATGTTAAAAAAAACGGAAAAATATGTTCTAACCTTTGTTAGTCTCGTAAGTTTGTTTTTAATAAAAAAAATCTTTGTATGTTTTGGAGTAAAGTGTGACGTCCATTTTCGATAAATTAATACATGGTTAAGGGCCAAATGAAACCAACTCCGGGTCAGTGCGAGATTCTCGCTGTGTGGAACCCAATTTATGACTTTCGATTGTTTTCAGCGCTTTATTCGGGTTGTTGTCTCTTTCACACATTGTCCTTTTCTTTTTTAAATTATATCACAGAAAACGTTTTGACGAAAACGTAATATAAAATATGTAGTTTATACGTTTTCACTACCATATTACGCTGATGTTATTCGCGGATATTTCTTAAATCTGAATAATGCTGGCGTACCGTAGAAAGAGGTAGACACTAGTTTTAAATAACAATTGCTTCAACTGTCAAGAGATCGGTCTACTATCTATACGTGAACCAATTTTTGAAATACTAGGGCGAAATATGTATTCAACGATTAAAACAAGGTCACGTGAGAGTCTTCGGTTCGTGTAAAAAGAACTCAAAAGAAAAAAAACTAGCGAATTAACAAAAGTTTAACTCGGTTTGACTCTAAGTATCGATCGTAAGATTAATAAAATACCTTTCTTTGTTTGATGTTCACTATGTTCCACATGCAAATTTTTAAGTGGTACGTCATCATCCGCGTCATCGTCAGTTAACTTGGTCCTAGGCGATATTTGTTTTGGTGATTTGGTCTGTCTGCTGGTTTGGTCTACATGTGATCGAAGAAAAGTTACTTCTTGTCTCAACTGGTAAATTTCGTCTTTTTGCTCGTGCACAATTTTTTCCAGGTGTGCCATGCGGTCATGCATGATCTTTTCCAATAGTACAATTCTAGATTCCGTGTCCAGATCTGCATTTGTCACAGAACAAAAGTAGAAAATTAAACTTAAAAGAGCTACAGTAAATAAAGACATGGCTGAAACGCAGTCCACACATACAAGAGAGATAAGATCATTTAAGGTCAATAATGTTGTTTCACCTTCCCTCAAAGATAATATATCGTGAATGTATACAGAAGTAACTAAATGGTTTAAGAATTTTTTTATTGCAGCCGTAGATTTGTTTTCATTTAACAATGTGTTGGATATTTCTATTCGATTATTTTACCCTGAGCGTTAGAGATAAATGTATTTATTGTATCTGAATATTAGCCCACGTAAACTGAGGGTTGTAATGTCATCAATTGAGAATATTTGGCAGTATAAATAAGTTGGTCGTAACGCGGAACAGCCGCTTTTGTGTATTACTGCGTTTGCGCTGAAGGAGGCTCGTGGGTACAAAAAATATCAGCAAATATTTAAACATTTTTTCTTCATAACAAATTTTATTCATTACATTATTAGTAGGAACATTATGATATGGTTCAAAAATCAACCCAAAAAATCAAGGCGTTTTAGCCCCAAATGATTTTTTTCAAATTTTGATATCATTGAAAAAGCTCCAAATTTCTCCCTTTGGTGAAAAAATGATATTTTTTGGCATTAAAATTGAAATATCTTTTTAAACTCATCGGTGACCTATATTTTTTATTATTTTTTTCAAATAAGCTGCACTTAAACTAAACAATTGTAAAAAACTAAACAATTGTAAAATTTAAGCAATTTCCTATATAAGGTTCTTTTTTTATTTCGATTTTACCTTTTTTTCTCCTATTAGTTCAACAGAAAAAAAGTACCTAAACAAAAATGCGAGCTTTTTTTTTTTTTATGGCCGATTGTTAGCATAAAAGAACGGTGACCCCATATTTTTATTTAATTTTTCTATTAGGTATAGGATAAAGTTTATTTAGAGAAAAATATAGCGAAATCCTATATTAGAAAAAAAAATGGATTTATACCCAGGAGCTCCCTCAAGGTAGATATGTTGTAATTATACTAGTTGACGATATTAAATCGTCATATAAAAAATTATTTCGATTCTAATAGGATAAATTAGGTTACTTGTATTTTGTTAACATTGAAAGTTCTATACATACGAGACTGTTTTTGCTGTTCCGTTTTACCCATTTTTTTTATAATATTAGTAATACTATATAATTCAATGATTATTCTTTTTTTATTGCATTATTTACTTGTATCTTTCTTTCAATGTAATTTTATTCGATCTAAGGCGTGCGAAGAAGCTTTAAAACGCTCAGTATTTACATTTGATCTTTTGTTTACGGAAAGATACTTGTGACGTGAACTTGTTTCATTGCCATGCTAACTAAGACAAAAACATCATTTAGCTGAATTTTCGTTTTATGAAATTTTTCCATAAAAAAATCAATTGAAACGGACTGATTTGGGTTTTTTTTCTGTAAAAATAGAGATAAATATATTACATCTGAATCTTGGCCTACGACAACTGGGGGTTTTGATGAAGAAAAAAACTTGAGAATATCTGGAAGTATAAATCAGTTGGCGGTAACGCAGAACAACCGTTTTGTGTATTACTGCGTTTGTGCTAAATGTAGATATATTGTAATTATACTGGTTGACAATGATAGGTCGTCATATTAAAATTTAATACGTTTTTATCAAAGTTTAAGGAAGATCAAACTAAAGGTCTTTTCTCAATATTAGAATAATAAAAGCTCTTCTGAAAATTTGTCTATAATAAGTATGCAATCCGATAATTTAGATAAAACAGATGCAAAATCATTAACAAGGTAATTATAACAAATTGTTACATGTTTTGCTGATTTAGTTTGGTACCTTTGATAACTATTACCATGTCGAAATGTAAATTTCTGTATTACTCTGTCCTAAATTTTCTCCCATTTAGTTGTACTGTAGTCATGGTAGTCCTGGCATGTAATGTTGTATTTTTAGTGTTATATTTAACCTTACCATAAAAGCGGAAGTTTTGGCTAGCCACAATAACAGGTTCAACCCACCATGTTTTCTTTAAAAAGTCCTGTACCAAGTCAGGAAAATGGCAGTTGTTATTTTTATGTTCGTGTCTGTGTATGGTACATTGCCGTTTGGTTTTTTGTTGCACTACAGTGTCTCTGTTGTTTCTTTGTTTTCCACTTATAGTTAAGGTGTTTCCATCAGTTTTAGTTTGTAAACTTGTTTTGTTTTCATGACTTTCGAACAGCGGTATACTTCTGCTGCCTTTATTTGGAATAAATTCTCTAAAAATGACAACATGTAAATTCTTTTGCCTCTGGTAACAAATATGATGTTTTTAATGCAACAACCCATAATAATTATGAATTAATTATAGACATAAACAAAATAATTATAAATGCGCGACAACTAAGATGCTAGAAAATAAGCGTACTAATGGTTTCACATGCAGTCGTCAACCAGAAGAACATCAAACACGGTGTTTGTCTTTTTTGATTTTTTGGCCCTAACGATGACAGTTTTTTTCAATCAATGAGTTTGACTGTCCTCCTGGTATCTGTCTCCCCTCTTTAAAATCAAATTTTTAGTTCTTTATACTTCAATTTCCATGATATAGCGTGACATATCTTATGGTTTTATCATTGTTATAGAAGACCTCCACAGTGTATTAGTGACGAATTTACTCAATGAAGGAATAAAAAAACAATCCACTTTTGAAATAAACTAGAATTATGCTGAAGGCATCAAAATCCCCACTATGTTTTTACTTTCTAACTTTCTATAAACTTTTAAGCCTTAACGTTTACCCACACATGTATTTCTATTCAAGATGCCTACGATATGTTGTTTTATCGTCCATTTGTCTTGTTCATTATGATAATTGCAATGTACCAAACCAAACCACCCGCAGAAATAAAAAAAACAAAAAACAGACACAGTACAAACAAAACAAAGTAGCAAACAAAAAGAAAATATATAGATGAATACAATACACGTGTCAGTGCCTTTGTTTGATATTTTATACTAAAATTAGTATTGTGTAATTGCATCAATTTTGTGATTTGAAAAATTATCAAGAAAAACCAAGGTTATATCTCTGGTTGAACGGTTCCTCGTCAATTTGTGGAACTTTCTACTGAAGTCCTTGATTGGAACATAAACTTTTACGTGATAAGATAACCGAGTTTCGTCGTTAAATATCGCAATAAGTAGTGTCGTAGACATGAGCATACTGTTTTGTATTTTAATATTCTTTGTTGGAGTACATGGCAAAGAATGTTCAAATACAGATTTGGAATCCAGACTTGATCATATGGAACAATCTATGAATAACCGAATTCTAACGTTAGAGGCAGCTGTTGTTGACCAGAAGAATGAAAATGTCGAATTGAAACGGATAATTACTTATCAATCGAAGAAAATAACCAAACTGACTCAGAACACGAGTACCAAGAAACGAGGTATGTGGTCAGGGAAATTATTACTTTACAACCTGAAATTAACCATGTGAATAAAAGGGTAAAAACGCAACTCAGAGTAGAAAAATAAAAATTGCATAGAACTAATTTTCTGGTAGAAATTTTATCTAAATAAATTTATTAATATCTGAATTGACAATATCCAATAGGTTTCGTTGAAAGTGGTACTTAGTATGACTTAATTGCTCATGTCGTTTTCTTAAATGTTATAATGTCTGAATCAGCTTCACTATCATGGAAATATGAAAGTTATCAATGAACAGATACACGTATTAGACACTACAAGATGTGCAATAAACCTGCTAGTTAAAAATAACCAACTGAACAACCCAAAATAACACCAACCAACGAATCCTTTTATCTTAAAATATATATGTTTCTCTATGTATAATGAATGGCTGAGATGGTGGTAAAATAAATTGTTAACCCAAGAACAAATTGTCAATCGAGTCAAAGCAAGGACTTGTATCCCGAGAATAAGAAATAATTACACAATTTAAAATGAAAATAAAAACTGTGTTTTCTAAATCATGGTGAAGTGCTTGAGAAAACCGCCAACGTTTGCCAAAAAAACTTGGTATCCTTGTTAAAACACATCACACCACAAGCGTGGTTTGAACTAACATCTTTACAGTTGAAAGGTTATTTATCGTTCCATGAAATTATACATGTTTTTAAAACCAATTATCTGATGCCTGTATATCTTGCTAAGTATATCTTACATGGAATATTTAATTACATACTTTTTTTTAGGAAAGAGACTTTTGATGAGCAAATCCAGACCAAGGAGACCATATCGCCTTTTATGCCTCCATGAGTACAAGTGAACCAGTACAAAAGCACAGAACCCTTGTGTTCGATAATATCAATGTGAACTATGGTCACGGCTATAACAATAATACTGGAGTTTTCAATGCACCAAAAAGTGGTGTGTACATCCTAACATTTTCTATTCATTCGAGTTCGACGAGCTACACAAGTGCCGACATTATTGTAAATAATGTAAGTGTTGGAAGAGGTTTCACTGATAGTTCAGAAGCCACTTGGGATTTAAATTCTGCGACCATAATTGCAGTTGCTTGGATGAATCAAGGAGATGTCAGTTTCGTTAGAACCAGTCCTGATTATGCTTCACTTGGTACATTATATAGTGGTTATATGGCTAGGTCTAGTTTTGCAGGATGGAAAATTACAAATTAGATAATCAACTATTCCATTATGGAATTTAAAAGGTTCTTAAAACTAAAACACTATTTTTTCTTCTTTTTTAGCTCACCTGGCCCAAAGGGCCAAGTGAGCTTTGCCCATCACTTGGCGTCCGGCGTCCATCGTCGTCCGTCGTCGTTGTTAACTTTTACATAAATCTTCTCCTCTGAAACTACCGGGCCAAAATAAACCAAACTTGGCCACAATCATCATTGGGGTATCTAGTTTAACAAATGTGTTCGGTGACCCGGTTAACCAACCAAGATGGCTGCCATGGCTAAAAATAGAACATAGGGGTAAAATGCAGTTTTTGGCTTATAACTCAAAAACCAAAGCATTTAGAGCAAATCTGACGGGGTAAAATTGTTCATCAGGTCAAGATCTATCTGCCCTGAAATTTTCAAATGAATCGGACAACCAGTTGTTGGGTTGCTGCCCCTGAATTGGTAATTTTAAGGAAATTTTGCTGTTTTTGGTTATTATCTTGAATATTATTATAGATAGAGGTAAACTGTAAACAGCAATAATGTACAGCAAAGTAAGATCTACATTTAAGTCAAACTGAAAATGGTCAGTTGACCCCTTAAGGAGTTATTGCCCTTTATAGCCAATTTTTAACCATTTTTCGTAAATCTTAGTAATCTTTTACAAAAATCTTCTCCTCTGAAACTACTCGGCCAAATCAATCCAAACTTGGCCACAATCATCATTGGGGTATCTAGTTTAAAAAATGCGTTCGGTGACCCGGTCAACCAACCAAGATGGCCGCCATGGCTAAAAATAGAACATAGGGGTAAAATGCAGTTTTTGGCTTATAACTCAAAAACCAAAGCATTTAGAGCAAATCTGACGGAGGTAAAATTGTTCATCAGGTCAAGATCTATCTGCCCTGAAATTTTCAGATGAATTAGACGACCCTTTGTTGGGTTGCTGCCCCTGAATTGGTAATTTTATGGAAATTTTACTGTTTTGGTTTATTATCTTGAATATTATTATAGATAGAGATAAACTGTAAACAGCAATAATGTTCAGCAAAGTAAGATTTACAAATAAGTCAACATGATCGAAATGAGCAGATGACCGCTTTAGGAGTTATTGCCCTTTATAGTCAATTTTTAACAATTTTTCGTAAATCTTAGTAATCTTTAAAAAAAATCTTCTCCTCTGAAACTACTGTGTAAAATTAATCCAAACTTGGCCACAATTATAATTGGGGTATCTAGTTTAAAAAATGTGTTCGGTGACCTGGTCAACCAACCAAGATGGCCGCCATGGCTAAAAATAGAACATAGTAGTAAAATGCAGTTGTTGGCTTATAACTCAAAACCCAAAGCATTTAGAGCAAATCTGACAGTGTTAAATTGTTCATCAGGTCAAGATCTATCTGCCCTTAAATTTTCAGATATATCGGACAACCCGTTGTTTGGTTGCTGCTCCTGAATTGGTAATTTTATGGAAATTTTACTGTTTTGGGTTATTATCTTGAATACTATTATAGATAGAGATAAACTGTAAACAGCAATAATGTTCAGCAAAGTAAGATTTACAAATAAGTCAAATGACCGAAATGGTCAGTTGACCCCTTTAGGAGTGATTTCCCTTTATAGTCAATTTTTAACCATTTTTCGTAAATCTTAGTAATCTTTTACAAAAAATTTTCTCCTTTGAAACAACTGGGCCAAATTAATTAAAACTTGGCCACAATCATTTTTGGGGTATTTAGTTTAAAAAATGTGTCCTGTGACCTGGCAATCCAACCAAGATGGCCGCCACGGCTAAAAATAGAACATTGGGGTAAAATGCAGTTTTTGGCTTATAACTAAAAAACCAAAGCATTTAGAGCAAATCTGACGGGGTAAAATTGTTTACCAGGTCAAGATCTATCTGCCCCTAAATTTTCAGATGAATTGGACAACCCGTTGTTGGGTTGCTGCCCCTAAATTGGTAATTTTAAGGAAATTTTGCTGTTTTTGGTTATTATCTTGAATACTATTATAGATAGTGATAACCTGTAAACAGCAATAATGTTCAGAAAAGTAAGATTTACAAATAAGTTTTACATGACTGAAATGATCAATTGACCCCCTAAGGAGTTATTGTCCTTTATAGTCAATTTTTAACAATTTTCATAAAAATTGTTAATTTTTACTAGCCTTTTCCACTCAAACTACTGGGCCAAGTTCATTATAGATAAAGATAATTGTAAGCAGCAAGAATGTTCAGTAAAGTAAGATGTACAAACACATCACCATCACCAAAACACAATTGTGTCATGAATCTATCTGCTTCTTTTGTTTAATATTCACATATATATACCAAGGTGAGCGACACAGGCTCTTTAGAGCCTCTAGTTTCATTTAGTTATGTTGTTTATGTCGTTAGTGCTTTATAACACTTAGATTAATGTATATACCTCGGAGGGTAGATACAGATACAGATGCTAACGGCATTTTTCTAAACGATATCATTCCTAGTTTCGCCTGGGTACAAGGAACGATTAGCGATACATATGTATTTTCTTTTCATTTCATCCGTGTCAATGTAAACAATTAGCAAACCAAAAAAAATCAAATGACCAAGTTTTTTGTCATCCAGACTTTATCATCTTATCTTATTTTATGTCACTGCTTCTAATGGAATACGCCAAAATTCATGTTCAAACTTTGAGTAGTAAATTAGACATTTGCAATGATTTTTGTACATATGCAAAGGGTTTGTAGCATTCTAAATAAAATTGAGAATGGAAATGGAGAATATGTCAAAGAGACAACAACCCGACCAAATAAAAAAACAACAGCAGAAGGTCACCAACAGGTCTTCAATGTAGCAAGAAATTCTCGCACCCGGAGGCGTCCTTCAGCTTAAAAACTTGATCATGAATTTCAATTTGTAAACGGTTTTACAGCACATTCTTGAATTGACGAATCATGATGGCAAATGTCGATGAGTGTTTATTAAAAGTTACAGAAAAAGTAAAATCACAAAAATACTAAACTCCGAGGAAAGTTAAATAAAAAAATCTCTAAATCACATAGCAACATCAATTGACTAACACATAAAAACGAATGAACAAGAACTGTCACAAATCAATTCCGTTATCTCCGTATTTCATATGATGATTCTGTTTTTTATGTTCCCCATATATGAAATTCAGACATCGAGTGTTACTCGAAGTCTTGACTGTCCGTCAATCCGTTCGTCCTATGGTTATGCCGCATTTGTAACTAGCACCAACTGCAAAGCTTGAGCGGAACATTTATGTCATCGGACATATTCTTTAATAAGTTATTAACTACGACATATATACCAAGCACAAATCTCTCAGATTCCATCTTTGTAAAACGTTTATCACGAAATGTTAACGTATCAGGTAAAGATATTGAGGAAAAAAATATTTATGTCGGAATTTACCATTGCCACAGGTTACTTGAATTATGATACTTACTGCAGGATTTTTTAAGATGGTCCATCTTTCTAGTTAGTTGGTTGTAGTGTTGGCGTTCTAGTCGTTTAGTACATGTATATATGTGTTTTGGAACTCTCTGTGTCAAATAGTCTGTAATGTTTTGGATTTTTGTCTTATTTTATTTCATCGTAAAAGTTCTAACACATATAATTGTGTATGCTTAACCTGATTGTCATGTAATTCAAGAAGATAATACCGATTTTGTTATCCAGTGATTTCAACACTTGTTGAGAGTGGGTTTGGTAAGATAAAGTTTGTGAGACACTTTAACAGTCTTATCATGGTTTATTTAGTACACTTTAAATTGCACCTGAGTGGTAGAGATGTACAAGTGTTATTATTTGGTGCTTGTGTATTTCATTGTCGTAACAGCGGCAGATGAAAAAATAAACCAAAAACGCTTTCTAAAAATTGAAATACTTTTAAACGAACAGAGAGATGAAATTGAACGACTAACAAATGAAGGTGAAGAAATGAAACGAACACTAAATATTCAGGGAAGGGAAATGATGCATTTAAAAAAAGCAATGGGGGACGTGATGGACGAAAACAAACACTTAATCAAGTTGTTGAACTCTGAATCCAAAGCTCGTTTGGTTGATGGAAAAGATAAATTGATGAGGCCAAAAGAAAGAGATATTTTCAATCATACAGGTAAATATATCTAACAAATTGTCAAAAAATGTGGCGCAGAAAATAAGCTACACGAACAAATACCTTCGTTATTCATAACCTATAACTTTACTGTCATTTGACACACGAAGTTTGTCCGTTATTCGTGTTCATTTAAATAATATGCCATTAGGAATTGTCCATTAATCTGATGGAATTTGTAGGTGCGAACAATTAAAATGAGGATAATGCTGAATAAAGAATTATGTTATATGTCGAAGATATTGTATATAGGATTTTGTAAAAGGACTGCAGCGACTCTTCGCTGTTTAAGTATCAATCAAGTATACCATTTAATTTAAAGTCGTCAAATTATAACACTCATAACACTGATAGGCTTTTTAACATTTTATCCCAAAAATATGCAGTTCAATGGGGAAAAAAACCAACCCAACAACATAAGGATATTTAAGGAGTGTTTACATATTCAACTAATAAGAAATTCTTAAAGCTTATTGGTAGGTCAGCAAAATGAGTAATGACAGAAACGAAGGAACTACATACCAAAATAAATTTAATATGTATAAAAAAAGCGGATAACAGACGTACTTCAGTGAAGTAAATATATATATAAGATTTTAGTCTTGTTTAATATTTCATAAACTTTCGTCTTATAGAACGTATCTTCTTTTCAGAAAGAAGACTATTAGTGAATAGTGGAGATCACGGAGATCGTGTGGCATTTTATGCATTTATGAGTAACAATGAAGCAATTCTGAAACACCATACTCTGATTTTCGATGAGACAAAAGTAAATTACGGTAGTGGTTATAACAATAATACGGGAACATTTAGGGCACCTGTCAGTGGCGTGTATGTCATTACAACTACAATACATCCATACGAAAAAAGCGCAGCATCCATTGAAATTATAGTCAACAGCAACGTCCATGGTTCAATATTTACGGATAGTTCTGATGGTTGGGACATAAACGCTTCCACCGGTATTGTTATAGCATGGATGAACCAAGGAGACGTTAGTTTTGTAAGAACCAGTGCTAGTTACAACTCATATGGAAGTCTTTACAGCGGCACCATACTTAGGTGCAGTTTTGCTGGATGGAAAATTTCAGATTAAATGTGAAATCATATTTTCTCAATAAAAAACATCTAATTACATATTTCAGATTCAATTGTTTTATATTTTCTCCAAAAGCTATCGTAATCGAAGATTTATTATAAGTTATTAATGAAATACTATATTTGCAAGTCTTAATTTGCATTTATTAAATGCATTTGCAACTTAAAGAACTAAACAGCAGCCTGTATCTTAATAAATGAAAGAGAAAATACCTCCTTCATTTGTGATTATTCAATGTGAAAACATTTTTTTTTACTTTAGCCAAAAGAGATCCCCTTTTTTCCTGTTCATCACATCATACCTGAATTTAGATCTTGTCATTACCAAGTCAGGAATATGGCAGTTGTTGTCCATTCGTTTGATGTGTTTGAGCTTATCATTTTACCATTTGATGAGGGACTCTCCATTTTGAATTTTCTTCAAAGTTAAATATCGTTGTTATTTTACTTTATCTGAAGCCCCCCTTTTTTTTGGCTTCAGGCGTTTTCCATTCGGGCTATACATTATCCATAGAACATGATATACGTAGGAGGTTCATATATCAACTATTTTGATGTCTTTATTTATTTTGGTCATATGAAAATATTTGGTCAGTGTCACAAAATGGTGCCCATTATTTGTTATTTGTAGTACTGAATATATTGCCTAATTAGTATATATTTATTAATACTCTCAATGTGTCGATACAAGAAAACTAACTGCAGATGGTATTGAATATGAATGAGACATTATCTGCAAGAAAGGTTTTATTCCAATTACACCGACTCTGTACTGCCGTCCTTGGAAGGAATATGCGATTTATGTAACACATTTTGTTATGTAACGATTCCTATCTACCTTGCTTTAAATCTTCAAAGGTATGACAATATTGATTTGTCTTCTTTTGTCCTTTTCCGACTGAATGGCCATGAATTTGCTAATGTGGATTGGAAACTTAAAATGAAAGGCATGGGACAAGCAGTGAATAACCGCATTTAGAATTTAAAAGCAACAATAGATGACCAAAAGACACAAAATTCTGACCTTAAACATCTTTTCATTTAAAAGTAAATTGAATGAGTAATCGCTGTCGCTAGAACACAGAGATATATTATAGATAAAGTAGGACAAATTATTAGCAGAAAAGGCAGATTGTCGAGCTTTAAAAAAAAACAGAAAACCGACTTCAAAGCAAAACTTAATACTACGTAGCTTATTCAAAGTGGTAAAATAGAGAAAAATTTAAATCCAGTGTCACTTTCCATATATGAAGTTTATCTTCCGGATAAAAAAAAACGAATCAAGAAAAATGTCTAACTTAAAAAGAAAAGTAATTTGAAAACAGATACACATGCATTAACAAATGATTTGCTTGGCATACGTCAACAAGACAGCATAATCTAACAAATGACCAAAGAGAGACCTTTCCGTTTTGAGTACCCAGACCTGCACATATTAGTCAATAATGAAATTCAAAGACGTGGTTATAGTGATGGGACTTACGAACCATGGAAACTGAATTTGTCAAACATATTCGCAGTTGCATAGATGAAACCTTCGTCAGAACATGTTCGGATTATGATTCAGTTGGTACACTTTACATCGGAAAAGCTGCAATATCTACCTTTGCAGTATGGAAAATTTCAGCCAAAATAAGTTCAATCACAATGACAACAAAAATATATTAGTTTAACTATTATAGTGCCTTTCTCAGTATACTAGTAGTTCCATAAGAAAAAGAAATACAGAAAGAAAACTTCGGTTAAAATTGTTCAATTTTTCTGGATTTATTTCTTTCCGTCATCTGGTGTTGTAGGGGATTAACCTCAAGTTTTAGACAAGACAGAATATTATTTTAATTAATTGCTGCACTATTCATTGAATAGCTATTTGATAACAATTTATTTGTTATGCTCTCATATTTCAAAATTGCAATGGTAATCATTTCGCTGAATAAATAATTAGAATTATATTAACTCGAGATAATTTGAAAAAATGACTACTTATTGAACCATGCTTCTAAAAAGAAAAGCAATTTATTTACTTAAAAAGCCATGAAAACAAACATACGTGTAGCCTGTTCGATTATGTGTTCTTTAAATTAGTAATGGTCACCATGTAGATAAGATTTTTTCTGTCTTTAGGTCATTTATTGTTGCTTTCGAACTCAAAAACTGCAATTATTCACTGCTTGTTCCATGTCTTCAATTTCGGTTTCCCAATCCACATTAGCAAATTCATATCCATTTAGTCCAAAAAGGGACAAAAGAAGACCAAACAAAAGTTTCATACCTTTGAAGTTTTAAAGCAATGTAGATATACATCGTTATAAACGATATTTGTTATACAAATTGCATATTCCTTTCAAGGACGACAGTAGTCTGTGAAATTGGAATCAAACCTTACTTGCAAAGACAATACATATTTTATGGGTATATATATAACAATGTTTTCGATAATGTCTCATTCATTTTCAATAGGGTCTGCATATTAATTTCTAAACTGGGAGGGTGATTGAAATAAAGGCAATTTATTTTTCATGGGAAGCACATTTTTGGCAGAACTAATAACTTCCCACACTGTAACTTCTTAAAACTAGAGGCTCTCAAGAGCCTGTATCGCTTACTTGACTCTACTTGGGTTTTTGAAAAAGATAAAATCATCACAGGTACTTAAATAATGATTGAGGCCAAATTTGGTTTAATATTGCATTCCATTCTATGGTTCTCTAAAAAGAAGATTTCCTTAGGTTAATCTTAGTCCCCCGCTGGCGGCTATCTTAGATGATGGATCGGGTACAAAGTAACAACACTTGGTCAGCACATCATAAGGAACATTTATGCTTTGTTTGGTTTCATTCCATTCAGTGGTTCTCAAAAAGGCATTTGTATGTATTTCCCATAGGGTACTATATTAAACTAAGTCCCGCTGGCAGCCATCTTGGATGATGGATCGGCTACAAAGTAACAACACTTGGTCAGCACCTCATAAGGAACATTCATGCTATGTATGGTTTCATTCCATTCAGTGGTTCTCTAAATGAAGACATTTGTATGTATTTCCCATAGGGTCCTATGTTAAACTAAGTCCCATGCTTGAAGTCATCTTGGATGATGGATCGACTACAAAGTAAAAACATTTGGTCAACAGCTCATAAGGATCATTTATGCCATGTTTGTTTTTTTTCCATTCAGTGGTTCTCTAGAAGAAGTTCAAAATGTAAAAAGTTAAAGACGAGGAGGGACGACTGACGCCAATTGATGAGAAAAGCTAACTTTGCCCTTCTGGCCAGATGAGGTAAAATTGGAAGTTATTTTATTGTATGACATTACTGATTGCAAAATGTAGTACAAGCTGGCGCTTCCACTCTAACATCTTTTGATTTGTAATATAGATATCTTTAGAGCAAACACATGAAACCATGACACAAATGAAAATCTATGATGACACCTTTATAACTCATCTCTTTTTAAGATGCCTGCTGAGAATCAGTGAAAGATCAACCATTTTTTAGATCATCATTGTTGAAATGCACGTTTTACTGCAATCACTTTGGTAGATTATAAGAGTTGATATAAAAGTAATCTAATTCATTAAATAATGTCAATTTTATTGAGTATGAATTTAATTATATCGTTGTTTTGGTGGTTGATAATATTGCATGGTTGGTTTATCATTATCTGGCTTCTTCCGTCTAAATTCCATGCTTTGTATTTGGCTGGCATTGGTTGGTTGATTAGCTGGTGGGGGTACGTTATAAGCAAACATCCCAGGTGGTGGCATACTGAAGTCTGGTAGTGCCACTGCTTGTACTTTAGGCAGCTGTAAAGTAAAAATTTGGAATTAATTGTTTATTTTACTTTTGAAATTGTAGTATAAAATTGAGAATAAAAAGCGGGAATGTGCCAAAGAGACAACAACCTGACCAAGGAGCAGAAAACAGAACAAAGCCACCAATGAGTGTTTAACATAGCTAGAAAATCCCTGACCTAGAGGCTGGTTTTTCAGGGGCCTAAACAAAAATGTTTATACTAGACTCCTCTGGGTGTATTTAAAAAATAATTCTATCACTATTCATTCATGTCTCAATATTGCATTTGTAACTTCTCATCCTACTTAAAAAATTAAATAGAAAATGACTCCAAAGAACAGACAAGGCCCTGCTTTCATATAACATTATGAAGGACATAATGAGAGAACTGCAAGAGTGACACACCAAAATTCCAAACTGATGTGTGTTTTATACCGCAACTAGTTGTGTTTATTTCCTAAACATAGTAAAACAGCTATATTTTGTGCAATGTCAATTTCATCATGGATCACTTTTTCCAAAATCTCGGGTTCCTTAAAAGTTGAACATCAGTTTGAAATTAGTTTTACAATCTTAATAACTATCAATGTATTAATTTAAGTTGCAGTATAAAAACTCTGAGAAGATGTTACTAAGTTGTAAAACTTGTGTCTGATCCTTTAGTCATTTTGAACAATAAAATATGTTTAAACTAAACTAGTATAAAAACAATATTAGGTCAATGTCGGAAAATATATACTTTTTTGTTTTCAACGCAAAACTGGAGAAGGGATCGGTAGAACCTTGCCCTTCCCAAGTTTTTCAGCCTTATACAAAAAAGTTTATATTTTTCTGACACTGACCTAATATTGTATATTTATGGTAATAAGTATTGTGTATAATTCATAACATTTGGTTGAGGCAAACTAAAGTTTAAAGGACAGAATCTAACTTTGAGACTACCTGCAATTGGACATACAAGAGTAACACTTTATATCCCCATGCTTAGCAAAATATTTTTAAATTTTTGCAATTTTTTCAGATAGAGCAAAAACGCCCCCAAAAATTCCACAAATTTAAATTTGCACATGCAAAGGTATTGATTAAGGTTTCGAATCGGCCGCTATAGAGTATTATCAATTGTCTGAAACTTGGCTTAAAATAATATTTGTTATTGAAAAATCAAATGTTAATGGACCTTTTTCTTTATATATAAATACCTACTGGTTTTATATCTGTTAATTTAACTTCCTCATGATTTCCATATTCCAGAAATAAAACAACAGCAAAATTCTGTATACACTGATGTATCACAGCATGATAATACTGAAATAGAAATAATCTTTATGTTAAATAAAAAATGTTATTTATCTGGTTCTTAATAATATATATATATATATATATAAATATTTCTAATGCAATTTGGATGTAACATTTTTTTTCATTGGCTAAAAGTTGCCGTCATATCCACAGTTGACCAGGCGTAACTATGGAGGGACCCACCATTTTGAATTGATCATTTGTTGATTGAAACTGCAGTAAAAAACAACAACATTGTGGGGCTACAAGGCACTTTTTGTGTGGCAATCACCTATACAATTGGATTTTCCTTGGCTGTAACCACACAATTTGAACTTTTTGACCTGCCCCAACCCATACTATGATAATTTAAGTACCGTCAACCCTACCCTTCATATGCTTTCTGTTATAGCCCTAAAGAAATTTCAAACGTTTGTTGATTGTCAGTAAATACACAGGATCCATTTGCAAACTAACTTTGATGTTAATGATGGATGGATGGTGCTGTTTAACATCCACTGTCATATTACATGTATTAAGGTGGGACCTAACACTATATACAGGGAGATTACTCTGTAAAGTCAGCTTAACCTTTTAATTACGTTGTGTTGTAAAAGGAATATTAAGCTTCTCAACGATCAAAATTGGTGTTTGTCAAATTGCTATATAACCAGTGTAATTTTTCTGACAAAATGGTTGGTTCAAAATTTTTAAAATTTTATGTTTTTGTTTAAAAAAATTATGAAAATTAAACGAGTCAAATTTATTTTAGTTGAAGTGTTAGGTACCACCTGAAATGCATATTCAGGATGAGAACAATATGTGACATGAATATTGACCCTGTTTTGTAATAGACCTACATCCTGAACAAAACTTTTAACATTCTAGTTTAAAAGTTGAGAGTTGGCAAGAAGCTATGCTTAACATGCTTAAAGTAGAAGCCATTTGGCAATATGTTTTGGTATTTATTTTTTGCTATTATTTCTTTGTTCTGCAGTTTTTTTCAAAGGGTTTATTTCTATTGAATTTGGAGTTGTATGATATTGTTTTTATTTTAATGTTTTCAAAATCATGTAAATCTGTTTATATTAACCTGATTATCTTCCCAATATTTGGCTAAGCAGTGTTCTCCTTCTTTCCAGGTCTTAGTCTCACCAGCAGTCTAATAAAGAAGAAAAAAGATAAAATGTGTTTAAAAGTTAACATTTGTAAACAGAAAATATGCCACAATCAAATTAGAATGTCATGAATGTCAATGTATTAGCAAAAAAAGTTTCATTGCATTTTACACAATCATGACAATGTTTTAGAAAAGGGTAGAAATCTAAATAGAATAAAATTCTGTGAAATATTGTGAACATATTTGGTATTTTAATGCTACAACGCATCTGAGATTCTCACAACAATACTATATGATATGGCTCAATTAAAGACTGGACAAACAAATTTTGATGGCTATATACATGGTATATTAAAGTTCAATTTCAAGGCTTGCTAAAAATGTTTGGAAAAATGATAATGTCCACCTTGTCTGCTAATTTGTTTTTTTTGGGCGATTACTAATATAGATTATTGTGGGTTCGGGTAGACATCACCACATATCCACCTATAAAACTGAAAGCTTGAACAAACGAATATATTTTCTTCTTCTCAGGGATGTAATAAGAATACATGTATTTGAATTATTTCATCAGATTTGAAATTTAAATTTTAAAGATATATTTATTCTGCTTGCATTTTCAAAATAAATCATATTAAAGAAATATTGTAAATCATGAGCAAAAACAAAGAGAAAATTTTGTTTCTTTTAATTATTTTTTTAAGTCTTTCTTGTGTGAAACCTTGTAGTTCAAAGGTATATATTACAAAAATGACACAGCTGATAACAAAGCGTCCAATATTATAATGTGATACTATACTGAATTAGTTACAAATCTAGTCAAGTAACTCCTGATTGATTATCATGATTATGGCAATATTCAAGATAATTTTAAAATTCCATGTGATTGAATATTTTTTATAACCACTTGGCTGATGGTTTATAAAAGTGTCCACCAATGGAAGAAATAGAAATCTATCAAACAAAACAGCTTTACACCTGAATGCATTGATTGTGTAGGCAAAGGCATATCTTTGGTAAGCTTGCTTTCTAGCTGAACTGTGAAGTCATCATAATGTAAGGTAAACTACCCACCTTTCAAATTACAGTAGCCAAGTCCTACAGAAAGATGGATTGGTTATCTGTAAGACTACCGGTAGTCTACTTTTAAACCTAATTTACCTGACTTAATAATGACTTCATGGTCCAAGCTAACCAAAGATATCACCTTTGCCTACACACTCAATGCAATCAGCTGTAAGTTAACTTACTGCTTGATACTGTTGTAGTCCATTTTTAATGGGTTCATTTTTCCTTGATTTAAAATCATTTGTTTGCCCTTGATATGACTGGTCACTGTTTTCTGATTTTCCTTTGTAGTTTTGTCCTTGATACGACTGGTCACTGTTTTCTGACTTTCCTTTATAGTTAGTTTGTGATTTGTTATTTTGTCCATCTTTCCTATTACTTGGGGTATAATTACTGTCTCTTTGTTCTGTTCTACCAGAACTATAATCTCCAGGATTTCTTTTTTGAGAGTCTCTGCTATTATAATTATTTACATTTGAACTGCGGTTTTCATTTTGTGAACCTCGGTCGTTGAAATTACGACTTTTATCTGATCGTCCGTCATAATTCTGTTCTCGATCATTTCCTTTTTGATTTGGTCGTCTGTTGTCTTGAAAGTTTCTATCACTAGTATTTGACCCTTGCTCTGACCTTTTGTCGTAATTTTGTGGCCTATCGTTTTTTGTAATTTTATCATTGTTATAATTTTGACGATTATTACTATACTGCCCATCACCTTTACTTTGTTGAAAGTTTCTGTCATTATTTGTCTGTTGTGACCTCTGACCTTTGTTAAATGTATCTGGTTGTTTATTTCGATCGTAACCACTTTGACCTCTGTCAAATTTATCTGGTTGTTTATTACGATCGTTACCACTTTGACCTCTGTCAAATTTATCTGGCTGTTTATTACGATCGTAACCACTTTGACCTCTGTCAAATTTATCAGGTTGTTTATTACGATCGTAACCAGTTCCAGGTCGCTGAGATTTATTATCATAGTTAGAGGATTGTTGTGGATTAAATGCGGGACTAGATTTTGGTCTGCTATCAAAGTTTCGTCTATCGTTTTGTGAATTTTGTGGATCGTAACTAGTTGAATTGTCTTGATATTTTGGTTTATAACCTCTATCACCCTGCCTGCTGCCGTCGTTTGAGTATTGCATAGATTTAGAAGGCACACTATTGCTGGATTTTGAATCTTTGTTCTCTGGGAAATAAATGAGACATGAAATTATTTTGATCAAATTTAAAACATAAAACACAAGTTGAAAAATATTGACTAATAAAATCTTTTCCTCTACTTTTTACATCATGGTTATATGGATTATATTCAGATGTGGTGTGGAAAATTCTCGGATAAGTATATAATTAAGTGTGCAAACTGATTTGTATAGTCTTTATCAAGAATAATCTGTAGAGATATTTTAAATCACATTTCTGGCTCAGAACTGGCCATAACTTGTGTAGGATATATGTTTCAACTGAAATGAAGATACAGCTAAAGACAACCATTAAATTCAAAAACCACCGACCATAGATAGGAAAACTGACAATACTAGTCAATTAAGATTGGAGTTGAGGGCACCCATAGGAGCAAGGTTCGAACTCACAACCTCAGTGTTGTTAAAAGTTATGCCATTGATAATGTGTGTACTGTGTAAATGTCTTTAACTTAGAGTACCTTTATTTTCTTTACTTCCCACAGGTATTTTATTACTTTTAGCTAAGAAATCAAACAGAGTAACAGGAGCTGATGGTTTACTGGACATTTCCTCAGAATCTTCATCTCTCTGTCGTCTGCCACGACCTTCTAGAAAATGAAAGAAATGTATGTAATATAAACCATGGCAATTATAAAACACTGCTTGGTAAATCATACAGTCCTCCGGCAATTACAAATATTCAGAAATTTGACTATGCTTGACAGGAATATAATCTACCAGCTTTAAAGAATCATTAGAATTAATCATTAAAGATGCTCGAAACAAAGTTACTGCAACTCAGTTTGAGAAGACCTAACAACCTTTCGATATCAAAATCTTAAAATATTTTAAAAATGTCATAATTCTTCTTTTGTAGATGGGTGTCCTTTTTTAAGTATTTCTTCTGGGCATGTTGAAAAAATATTTTTTGATTTAAAAATATTTAACCAGGTATTATTGAATATACAACAAAAACTTCTTAATCTTGAAATTTAATGAATAAACTATCAAAAAACTGTTATTATGTGTATTCCAAATTTAAAAAAAAAAAAAAATTTTAAAAACCAAGGGCAGATAATTATACTGTTTCATAAGACAATTTGTGATTTTAATTTTTCAAGAAAATAAGGCATGTGATCCCCTTATCTTATCTTAATGATTTTCTCAAAAGTAATCATTGAATTTTAAAATATATATTGTTTAATGTTTCTTCAATAAGGAAAAATTAAATTTTCACTATATAACTCTTATCAAATAACTGTGATTTCATCAATTTCAGTGTATTCTAAAGAAAAAAACCTGGAACTTGAACCCCAGTTTATATGTTGGAATTTGAAAGTGTGTTGAGATGAGAACTTTTTACAGAAGTTTTAGAAAAAACTGTATTTGAGACACCAAGATACTTTACTAAAAATCCAAAAAATAAATGACTTTCAAAAATTCTGATTTTTTTTTGCATTAAAAATTCGATTGAATATTGTTATGTCCAATTATAATTTTTTTTTTTAAACACATGTAGATTTGTATTTTGATGGACGAGGAAATATTCTTTTTAATTACCTCTCCTTTCTTCCCTGGGTGGTCTCCCCTGGAAATCTCCTTTCCCGCCTCTTGTTGATGGACCTTGTCTATCACCACCATATTGGTTCTGCCTGGCTCCTCCCCTTCCTTGTAGGAGATCATTGACAGCTAGTTGGAAGTTCCCATTGTTTTGCTTTAGAGAATTACTGGCCTGATCAGCAGAAAATCCCATCTCCATAATTCTTGCAATATCTTTATCAGAGCCAACCTACATATAAATTTACATAAATTTTGCCATTATTTTTGGGCCTTTCATAGCTGACACTATGAGGTATAAATTTTGAAGGCAGTACAGTGACCTATGGTTGTTAGTTTCTGTGTCATTTAGTCTCTTGTGGAGAGTTTTCTCATTGGCAATCATACCACATCTTCTTTTTTTAAAAATTGACCAAGACAAGAATCTGTAATACTGTGGATTTATTTGTTTAAATACAATTGCAAAATATATACATTCTGCTTCCTGAGTACATTCATTGGTAATTTTTAATTCTATATAGAAAAAAACCCATTTTCTTTATTAGAAAAGTTTTATGTGTAATTACATTTAATTATAAATTCTATTTTTTGTTCAGCTATGATTGAAGATCAGGTTCATCCAATTTTAAACTAAAGCTATAAATTAGTATTCAATTCCTTTATTTCATTTTAAATTTTAAAGCCTTATAATAAAAGTTCACCTGTTTTTGTCCCCCTCCAAATGTTTTTGTCTTTTCTTCCTTGGCCTGCAGAGCTTCAGCAATGGTAGCCTGTCTCTGTTGTTCAAATTCTCCTTCCTCTTTCTTTTCTTCTTTTTTTGTTGCTAAGGACTTAAAATTATCTAGAATAATAACGAGAAAGTATATCTTTCTACTGGCCAATACTCCTCCACAAAAATTGGACTAATAAGCATTTATCTCTAATTTTTATAGCAATGAGGCCTAAATCTATTTCCATTTACTTAATTTGTCATACATAATTTCAAGCAGTTCATAAAATTTACCTTTCTGAGTTGCAGGTTTGACTTGTTGTATTTTATGCCCAAAAGGAACAAATGGAGGCGGACCTCCTTCTGTCACACCTCTCAGTTTGGATTGTTTAGATAACATCTAAAAATAAAATAAATAGTACAATTACATTACCATTACCAGTAATTGTTCATATTTCTGTATCATAATAACTTTACCTTCATTCAGCCTCAAGAATAAAGAAATGTGAATACTGTGACCAATAAAATGAAATACGTGGAAGTACTTTAAACTTCAAATGATCGCAAAATCAATGCTTTACAAACCTATTTTAAAAATAACAAAAAAGAAGAGTTCAATTCTTTTAATTATACTATTATGCAACAACCATGAAATTAAATGCTGCAGCAGATATTTCATTTGTTTTCCTATGCATTGTTGTGAGGTTGTCACATGAATCTTGTGTTGTCATAATGGTAGACTTAATTTTGAGAATTACAATTTGATATTGAAATGCCCCACAATTGCTTTTATCCAATCAAACCTACAGACCTTAAACCAACATACATGTAACATAATAATAATTATTCATGTTATTAAGTGTGTTTATTTAATTTATTGCTAATAACATACCTTTTTAAGTTCCCAGTTTTCTGCCATTTTCTCTACACGTCCACCAATCAGGTGACAGTTTTTATTGTTCAACAACAGAATTCCATGTTCTACTGCTACTGTTCCCTTTAGTAGTACTTTAGTTCCTGGTGGTACGTTTACTCTGCAAATATATACATTCCAAAAGTTAAAATCAGTGCTTCATTGAAACAAAAATACTGATGCAGGTAGGTTTTTTTTGTTAAAAAAGATAAATTATTTTCCTCTATTTTGTTGATTTATAAAACATATTTTGCCATTTGTTTGGATTGTTGTTTGTTTCAGATTCAAACATTTAATTCAAGTAAAAAATTTGACTAAAAGTGTTAATACCATAATGTCTTCTTTAAATTGGCAGTGAACACTTTTGAGTGTAAAACAACTGCATATTAAGTTCTAATGTCAATTAAACATGTTAAACATTTCATTATTGCATAAAAATAAGGATGATAAAAAACTTTTCTTTAAGGTGGCTCGGGCCTATTCGAAGTTTCTATCAGAAGTGCCGTATTTTTGGTTATTTTATTCTTTAAAGAAAAAAGAATCAAATTGGGCGCAAAAAAATAGGGGGTCACGGGCCATTTAAGCTAATTTTTTTACTTTTAAACAGTTATGTAAAAGGGACCATTTTTCAATGAAATGATAGGGAAAATAGAGGTGTTGACATATTTTTATCAGAATATCAAAAAAACGTTCTATGACAATTGGTCCAAAACTGTAATATGAAAAGCTTGAATATAGCTTCAAAGAATGAGTCAATAAAAAACATAGGTCACCGATAAGGAAAAAAAATTATTTTGCCTTAAAACCCATATTTTTGCGCGAAAATGGTGAAAATGGGTGAAATGTCATTTTGACCCTTTAACAAGTACGGATAATAATGAAAATATTCTGTTAGTCACATAACTACAATGATTAAACATTTCTAATCAATCAAAATATTTAAAAAAATTATATCGAATATACGACAAATACTTTTGTAATTCATGCGTGAAATTATGCGCAGTCAAATAGTCCCGAGCCACCTTAAATCAAAACTTTATTTATACCAGATGCTGACCTTTAATTGATAAAAATGAAAAAAATGAACAATCGAAAATTTTCCAGTTGTTTATGAAAGCTAGTTATTCACATCTTTCTTGACATACAAAAAGTACTAATATTACACTGTTACATTTTTCAGAAATACATACTCATGATACTATAGAATAAACTTGGATAACGAAAAAGTAAAAACACAAAAAAAAACTGAACTCCGAGGAAAATTCATAAAGGAAAGTCCAAAATCAAAAGTCCAAACACATCAAACGAATGGATAACAACTGTCTTATTCCTAACTTGGTACAGGCATCTTTTACAAAAATCTTCTCCTCTGAAACTACTAGCCCAAATTAAACCAAACTTGGCCACAATCATCATTGGAGTATCTAGTTTAATCAAAGCGCTGAAAGCAGTTAACCAAAAACCAAGGCAAATGTAATCATAAAACTGTGGCAATGTTGCTATTTTGTTATTTTGTCCCATACATGAATATATATGGTTTAGGGTTGGGGATCTCAACGGTTTTCAAGTTCTCAAACAGAAAGGGGTAGGTTGACCCTAGGGACTTCCCCTAAATTTCATTGTATTTGTTATATTGTCCTATACATTAATGTATATGGTTTAGGGGTGGGGATCTCATCTGTTTCCAAGTTCTCAAACAGGAGGGGGTATAGTAGCCTTAAGGACGCCACTTATATATCATATGATTTGCTTGCATTCAGGCATTATATAATATAGTTGCATTATTTGTGAAAATAAAGTAAGAAACTTCCATCTACATTAATTGACCCTACAAAATTGAGAAAAAAATATCCCTTGAAAATTGCAGTAATTTCGATATTGTAAAATTTTGTCTTCACCACAGCCGTTTTATTGTGTTTACAATGTCGTTTTTGTCAATCAGATACGATTTTAGTCGAATTTAAACACTATTTGTCGGCGATTTTCTGTATAAAGCTAGCGGTTGAACAAAATAAACATCACTGTCATATGAATTGTAATGATGAAAATTTTTAGATCGTTTATTTGGAGACTGTTAACTTGTGAAAAGGTTTGCAAAGTTATTTCTTATTTTCTTGAAGTGGAAGGTGACTCCGTCGGGCGTAGCTAAAAACCAAATTGAATTTCCGCGTGCAAAAGTGGAAGGTCGCGGACCTCAGACCACCGCTAATTTGAACCCCTGCCTAGAAATTGAAAAGATATAAAAATTTCGTCTTCTAATTTGAAATTACCGCCAACAGCATGAACAGTTGAACTTACTGACGTTGTACTACGTATTGATGACAAACAATATTCCTACGACTATTGCAATTTGGGAAATCTTAACTACTTGTCATTAGAGATTTTGGGCGATTAAATATTTCATACATTTGTTCTTTGACATATTAGCCAAAAGTTCAGGGGATAATAAACTACACAAGGATTTCCTTATGTGCTCTACTTCCTATGTGCAACTTCAAAACTTTTGGGAAAATCAACGATCATTTAAGGTTTTTCTGGTCATAATTTTTTTAATCCAGAATGTAAAGTATGAAAAAACAGTCCAATAAGTTATAAATAACATAGTAACCAGCTAGATGTTAACAATGGCACGTATTTCAGCATTTATTGGGTAGGACACAAATTCAGGGTGCTCGCATAAGGCAGCTTAACTGCCTAAAAATGTGTCTAATCCATTTTGAAAGTTTTGGGTGCTTCATTCAACTTTCACAACTGCAGTGTGCAGCATTGGACCAAAATATGTTTAATAGCAGACAGTTATAGTGTTTAGTAAACAAATATACACTGAGAAATTAATATTCATTTATACCCAAACTTATCCAGTTTTTCTGTTTCCACACCATTACAATTAAGGTGACCATCGGTCAGTGTCAGCTTCAGCAGTCTGGGAGCTCCTTGTGATTCCTCATTATCTTTAGGAGCTGCTACATTTCTAATCTTCTGAATTTGTAACACTCCTGGACCTTCAACCTATAAAAAACAAAATATTTATTATGTTTGTTAGTATTTCAGCATATTGTATGCAGAAATTGTATTTTTTCAAATTCATGAAAATTCATGACAGTAGACAAGGCTACATGTACAAATGAATAACCCTGATGTTGATGAACTTAATCAGCATATCCAAAAGACTCTGTATTTTTTAATGCGTTTTGTACCATTGGGTCTAGATAAACAAAAGAATGGTTTTTGTGCTCATACATATACAACTGGTTTAACCCCAACACATTCTATGCCTGTACCAAGTTAGGCTGTTTTGGATGATGTGCTGTTTGTAACTGGTTTTTTTTTGTGAGGATGCGAGTGGTTGCATAGATGTGGTCAATTTTTTGGTCCAATATACCTGCATTCTGTTTATGTATTATCTAGTAGCAATTGCAACTTGTTTAATAAAGATCACAACAGATTTAATCTGAGCTCAACAATTAATGGTATAATATTTATCACATGTATATAGAGTCAATGCCATATTTTGCAATTAAAAAATGTTTAAGGCCATGTAAAAATAATTTATGGTTTCCCCTAACCCGACCGGGTCATTTTTTAAACGCCGGGTCATTAAATTTTATTGCAAAAAAAAAAAAAAAAAAAAAAAAAATTTTTGAAGAGACAACTGAAAGTGTTGAAAATATGCAAGTTTATATTTCCACTATAGAAACAAAACATTTAGATATAAAATTATGCATGGTAACAAAAGAAAAAAAGCCTGCCTGCCGGGTCTTTAAAATTTTGCCATGTTAAGGGAAACCAACAATTAATTTTCCATGGCCTAAACTAGATAGTGTTACAAAACCAACATAATTGATTTCATTTCATTTATTTGCCACTGTCAAATCCTAAAAAATATATTAGGAATTAACCATGAAAATAAAATTAATTTTTTAATAAGACATGTAAAACAAGTGAAACTGCGAGCTACTGCTCACTGATGATACCCCCGCCGTAAGTGGATAATATTAATAGTGTAAAAATATGCAAGTGTTCCGTAAACAGGAAGTTGTCGAGTGATGAATCTGAAAATTATCACACGGTATAGCTGACTTATATAAATCCTGAAACCAAATTTCAGAAATCCTTGTATTGTAGTTCCTGAGAAAAATGTGACGAAAATTTTCAACTTGGCTATCATGTGTAAAACCATACAAGTGTTCGATAAACAGGAAGTTGTCTAGTGATGAATCTGAAAACGCATCACACGGTATAGCTGACTTATATAAATCCTGAAACCAAATTTCAGAAATCCTTGTATTGTAGTTCCTGAGAAAAATGTGACGAAAATTTTCAACTTGGCTATCATGTGTAAAACCATACAAGTGTTCGGTAAACAGGAAGTTGTCAAGTGATCAATCTGAAATTGCATCACACGGTATAGCTGACTTAGATAAACCCTGAAACCAAATTTCAGAAATCCTTGTATTGTAGTTTATGAGAAAAATGTGACGAAAATTTTCAACTTGGCTATCATGTGTAAAATCATACAAGTGTTCGGTAAACAGGAAGTTGTCAAGTGATCAATCTGAAAACGCATCACATGGTAAAGCTGACTTAGATAAACCCTGAAACCAAATTTTAGAAATCCTTGTATTGTAGTTCCTGAGAAAAATGTGACGAAAATTTTCAACTTGGCTATCATGTGTAAAATCAAACAAGTGTTCGGTAAACAGGAAGTTGTCAAGTGATCAATCTGAAAACGCATCACACAGTATAGCTGACTTAGATAAACCCTGAAACCAAATTTCAGAAATCCTTGTATTGTAGTTCCTGAAAAAAATGTGACGAAAGTTTCATGGGACGGACTGACTGACGGACAGACGGACGGACTGACGGACAGACAGAGGTAAAACAGTATAAACCCCCTTTTTTAAAGCGGGGGTATAAAAATATATACTGACATACCAGGTAGATAAGTATCAGGTTGTCTGCATGTTGATACTGTAAAATATCAGCTGTAAGTCACAATATGAAGCTTTTTGGTGGGTGAGCACAGGGAACAAGATCAAAAAGCCTGAAGTCATATTGAGTAGAGCAGCTGATATTTTACAATATCAATATGCAGATACCTGATAATAGATTTATCGAGCTTTGTGTGTCTTTTGGAAGTGTTTTCTTAACTTCACCAGCAACCAGAAGATGTCTGTTCAAACATTAAACCGTGATATGTACCGATTATCAGGTTATCTGCATGTTGATATCGTAAAATATCAGCTATGAGACATAATATGAAGCTTTTTGTCGAGTGAGCATAGCGAACGAGATCAAAAAGACTTCATATAATGTCAAGCAGCTGATATTTTACAATATCAATATGCAGAAAACATGGAAAACCTGATAATCGATTTATCATAATCAGGCTATATTTTTCATAAGTGTTTTCTTTTGTTGTACACCAGCCCACAAAAGATTACTTGATAAGTTCGGGACAAAGTTATTAACGTCGGTTCAAACATTATGACGACGCTGATATGTCCGGGTCAAAGTTATTAAGGCCGGGTCAACGTCTTTGACGTCACAAAGACATGATACGGAATAATATTAAGAGCTGAACAGAGTGATATAGACAGTGGGACGACCGATAAGCAATTTTATTAAGAGCTGTACAGAGTGATATAGACAGTGGGACGATTGATAATCTCATTTATAAGTAAAATAAATATGATAATTTTCATTTATATGTGAAAAAAAATATGAATATATTTTAAGATGTATTAAATAGACTTCCATAATACTTACATATTCACAGCTGACTTTACTAACATCATCTGGTAACCATTTCCTTCCTATTTCTTTGAAATCAGTCTAGAAAGAGAAAACAACTCCAGTAACAAGGAGCAAATAATGTATGTAATTAACAGTCACATTAATAAGGAATTTTCTTTTTCAAATCTTACAGATTTTAAATTAAATTTTCTGTATCCTTTTAAAAAAGCAGTATATCATTGCAATTAATAAACCTAATTGTTTTAAATAGAATTCAATGCCCACTTCTGGCAATGGAGATTGTCTGTTTGATCCAAGCATGACTGGCATGACTATTGGCATTTGCTTCTTCTCCTCATTAAACACAAATCCAATTAAAATCTTTTTTAAGTACTTACATCTTTGGCAACATCGATAATCTTGTCATCTTTTCTGGCATTTTCACCAACACACTGTTCAATACCCTCTGTACTTAAATGCCTAAAAATAGAATTATGAAAATATTTAACTATGTATTCAATTAACTTATTAATTGTTATTGATAATAATCTTGTTTTTCAGCTGTTTAATATGTACAGTGCAGTTTGGTGTATTTGTGCGCATGGTGCACCTTTCACATCTGGTTTCACTTTGGATAATTCCTAGTTGCATAAACCCCATTATCAGTTAATATTGTGTGAACAAATTTATGACTTTTTTATTGGTTTTGTGTTTTATAATTTTGTGATAAGAGTTTTGGTAAGTGTATTGCTTTAAAACGCTTTATTCTTTTTGTCTTTGTTTCAAATTAAAATGAAATTTTTTTATGCTGTCAAGATAAATCTTAAATAACATGAATAATGGTTATCATGGTTATTGCTATCAATACATTTTTTCTTTGTTTCAAAATAAAATACATTTTTTTTTTGGGGGGGGGGGGGGGGGGTATATACATATTTATATATAAAAAACATCTATTAATCCAACTGGAATTTAAATAAAATTTGGGTAAGAATGGACCTAGGGGGCAAACTTATAGGGTGCTTAAGTGTATTAAATGTGTGCAAACAGACCTGTCACCTGATACCCTTTGCTGTCATCACTTAAAAAGAAATTTATTGAAATTTATTATCGACCATCATTCATGTCTGAATTTCATTACTTAAAAATGAAAAATTACTATTTCATTGACTTGTTTGAACGAAAAAAACTGATGATGAGGACAGGGACTTTTGTGAATTGATATCGAATTTGACAATCAGGCAACACAAGGTGTCACAGATGAGAGTGACGTCTTCAGCTCAGTTGTTTGCAGTTGCTATCCTGAACCCTGCGGTTTTGTAATACTCAATGCAACGATGGTGCATAAACATCTGCAGGATTAGAGAATATGTGCATGCCTGTCTCGAATACATCCAATGGCTGAGACGGGAGCCAAGCAAAGATTTAGTAAAAGAAGCATAATGCATGTTGGGTGTCATATGGATTCTGGTCATTCTCTTGACCATATATTGATTATATAAAATTGTGACACAAAATTTCGCAAATTGTCTGAAGAAGTCTGAAGTCTTATCTCTGTCAGTATCAGACATAAACATTCCAAAACAACCGTCAGACTGAATTTTAAAACTAAAGTAAATTGTTTTAATGAAATGAAATTTTGTGTTAACTAATAATGCACAAGTTTAACATGTTAAGCCTAATCTTAAGACTTTGCAACTATTGTGTTTATGTGAGAGACAGTGTATTATAATTGGGTTTCTTCTAACCATCCTTTGGCATCCAATGTGGCACCTGCCATTTTCCAACCTCCTTGATTTTAAAACAGCAATTTTGATTGGTCAATTTGGAAATATTGGAATATCCCTTTTTTTTTTACTTCTTTTTTCTGCACTTCATTCTTACAATATTTATTTGCGAATAACTTCAAATACGTCTGAGAAGGATACAATAAAGAAATTGAAAATGGACTTAGATGAAATAAGAAATTTTATGCAGAATCTAAAAATAGTAAACAGTGCCGAAGTGAAGATGCAAGCGTCATTCCCATTGGACAAAATTTTGGGAGTATGATATGGCGGATAGTGAATCACAAAAAAGTGTGTCAAAACACAATGAATGGAAGTTCTTTTATATTCAAGTGTTAAATACTGCAGCAACTATTGACAGCAAGATTTTGTTATAAACGGTTAAATTACCTTCATTTTCAAATAATCCCTTCAAGTTTTAATCTTTGAAAATTAATGAAACTTCACCAACAACAGATTCGTTCAAATCAGTCCAGCTCTAAGATTCAAATGGACTCAATGTCTTATATGACTTAATGTCGTATGTTTACATGCGGTTTTGTATATCGGAGGAAGTGTATACTTGAAATTAAACCATGGACAAAAAAGATATATCCAAACGGAACAGTATTGTAAGTATATAGCACATGTACACTACTATTTACTGTGTTGTTTCCCCTCTGACATTCAGGAAGTTAGCTCTTTGACAAGACAAATACACATTTATGTTCCTTTAACATCATTGGGGTACACAGTATCACAATTTTTATTATATTGTTGACAGTAATATTGATTAAAAATGAGTGATCAGGTTGTTCCCAAGAAGGACCAACAGAAGAGAAAATCATTCAAGGTAAAGGATTTTTAAAGTATAAATAGGTAACAAATTACAGTAAAGTTACAAAATGTACCTGCAGGAAGAAGAAATCAGAAACTACAGGTAGGCATGCAAAAAAAACACTTATATATGCGAACAACTTAAATACAATTGTAGACATAATTATCATTCAAATGATATACATGATGATTAGGGTACAGCTTTCAGTGTATACAGTAGCCAGTGTAACATAAATTTACATGTAGCTGCAGAACCGTAGCTCTTAGGTCAGATCTTAATGATGTTTTTTGACAATTTGTGACTAAATGTCAGAAACTAATGCCAGGACCTCTCACCTAAGCGCTACGATTCTACAGCCATGGTAACATTGATAGACCATTCTAAAATTACTGACTTTAATTTTGAATTCAATTACCCGACGTATATAATTTTTCAACCGTTAACAAACTTAGTGGTACACATAAGACATTCTAATACATGTTTAAAATTATGAGAAAGAATCTTTGAATAGCAAAAAATGATCCACAAGACAAGATCTACAAAACATGACAAATAAATCAATATTGCCATAACTGTTGGTAAATCTTCATACACATGATACATGTAGGAGTTATTACCCTTACATATGTATTCAATAATTTTAATCATTTAGGCCAAACAAATAAATAATACAAATGTAAGCCATGTGTTTTCTTTCTTTTAAAAAATAATAGGGTATATGTAGTACATACATGTAGTAAGTTACTGAACATACATGTACATCTGTTAGGCATGGTACAATGTAGGTAATCATATTATTTTTTTCAAACTTTATTTAGCTGGTTACTACTACATGTAGTATGGCTATACTTTATACTAGAGCATCAGTCTGACTTCAACAGTGCTTGTTCTGAAATGGCATAAAAAGTGTTAGCACTAAAAATTAGGGTAGGAAGGGGTTAGCGGAAACACATGACATGTATTATTTTTTTGGCCTTAGCTTTGAACATATTGAATTCTGGCTTATAATCACAATAATTGATGGATGTAATGTACAAAAATGTAGATCTACAGAAAGTTTTACACCAAGACCAGATTTTCCATGTTAATGAATTATCTGAAGTTGTCTGCCAACTCCGTAATGTCTTTGTGAAACAGCGGGAAACAACTACTATATCAAAGACTATTACAAATGTAGGTGTTAAAAAATATCAACAGATTAATCTAGATCCAGTAAATGCATTAAGTTAAATTACTTGAAATGTATTATTATTTTGTTTACAGTTTAATAAAATTAAGGGAGGAGGAAAAGACAAAAAGGCACCAAACAAGTTACCAACACCCAGTGAGTCCGATGACACTAACGGTAATGCTTATGGATTCCGTCCAGACACTAGCCAATTGTCGGACAAGGAGGTCTTGGAAAAATTTGAGAGAATGCTGGTAAGTATACTTTTTTATAAATGTTGGCATGTGTCCTCAATATGTTCATGATGTTAATAAACATTGATAAACTGGGTAAGGGTTGATGAACCAACACCTACAAGGGTTAAATTTTCTTTAAAAAATTAGTGGTATAATATATATGTACATTTTTAAATCAGTCTTCACTGCTTACTTATAAAGCCAACTGAGAAGTATACTATGCACATGTATAAGATTTTAAACGACTAAAGGGGAAATTATGGAACATCACAATCAAGAAAATGAAAATGAAAAATTTGAAAGGAAATTTTTTCTGGTTTGTTTGTAAATGTAATTTAGTATATATATCATATGGATATTACCATGTATAGGAAATTTTTATTTTGTGTTATAAAAATTACATCGTTCACTATCATGACTATTTTTGTTTATCAGATGATTAAACAATACATATTACAGGTTTCCCAACCAATCCTTATTCTGAACCTTAATAAACGTTTTTAATGGCAAAAATAAGGATTTCTTTAAAAAAAATGTTCACTAATAAAAGGCAATATAATATATACATGCATTCATGATATATATTTTCAAGTTGTATATGTAACCACAAATTATTTCATCAAAATACCTGATTGCATTGATGAATATTCATAAGAAGGAAATCCTATTTTATATCAGGGGTGGATCCAGTCACTTAAAAAAGCTGTGCTTTCTAACCCAGGACAAAAGGGGTGTGTGTGTGTGGGTTCAAACTACAATGTACATGTCCCTATTCAAATGCATTGACCCCCCGGCCCCCCTAAAAAGGGGGGTTCCAACACCCAGACCCCTCTCCCCTGAATCCGCCACTGCTTATCTAAATACAATGAATATGCGTGTATTGTTAAAATGAAATGTGTAGATCATGTAAAAGTGGTGTTTTATTGTGGTTTTTTTTATGAAGTTTACCTTAAATCTGCAATAAGAGGGTAACAGTTTTTGCAACCAAAATTTACACAAATCCCTTATTTATATACTTTATCTACAAAACAAACATAGATATTATAAACAAAAAAATAATGACTTTAATAAAAAAAAATAGGTGTTCCAATTTGTGTATCTATGTTATAATTGAAAAGGAAACTGTGTGATAACAACAGCAGATTTAGTTTCACCTCTGAAGGTTTATCAAAGGACTTAAACATGTTCATGATATTAAAATTATGAATTATATTGAATTGTTGGAAAACATCATTTGAATAAGATTTCTTTGCAGTGTACATGTCATGCATGTACCATGTAAAGGGTAAATCAATCTAAACTGTCACATGACAACAAACTGACCTTTTTTAAAAGGATCAAAACTTAATCAAGATTTCCAAAGAGTTTTTCACACTCCAAAAAAAGTCGTGATAAATTTCAGCTATTGAATATGTATTTCTTGCAGACTTTGTTATAGCACTTAATAAGGAATTAGAATTATTTACTTAGCTTATGAAAAGTAAAAGAACAAAAACTGTGAAGCAGATTCTCTGGGTATAGGATTTTCTCGCTACATGGAAAACCCGTTCTTTAGGCCTAAATTGATATATTGTTTGTTTCCCCAATCCCGACCCTGCCAAGCCAGGTGTGGGTAGGTAGGTAGGGAAATAATTTTATTGTTCTAAAAAGCTTGAACAATATTGTACAATCCCGCAAGCCAGGAAATTGGAAATGAATAAAATATAATTTCACTTAGTTTTGACAATAAAATTTTATGAGTAGCTCTGTTTTTGCAGGGTCGGTCGGGATTGGGGAAACAAACAATTTTTTATTTTAGGCCTTATTGTTCACAATTTTGGATTTAGAACATTTAGAACAGATAAGTTGACAAATAATATAATTAAAATTTAAAATGACTCAAATGATTATTCACAGCAACACACCACCGTTGACATGGTTGACCTACATGTATATGTACAGTGTACAAGTACATGCCTCTAACCAGATCTATATACATTTTGTTGTGAAAATAAATATTCTAAACATGTTCAGTATAGGTATACCACTTGACCTTAGATAACAACAATATTTCAGGTATTTAATAATGCTGGGCAGTAGTGTTTACCGTTATCAAATGTGATATGATATCTGTTTGTTTAGATGGTACTAAGCCCTCAAATAAACATTACACTAAGTAATAGGTATTGGTCAGATGGCTAAACAGAGAACAGATGTAGAAGTGTTGATACTGTTTGTTTCTTTAGTAGTCTTTACAGCAAATATAAGTAAAAACATCAAAAACAAAATCAGAAATTTCATCTAGTATAAATATCCCTCGTTTATTAATTAGAGGTTAGGAAAATACATTACATGTGGATATATAAATAATGATATTTTTTTTTATTGATAAACCTTTGGTCAATTTTGGTATTTTTAATGTTTTTTGTGGTCTTAAACTGATTGAATCACTTCAATAATGATGTTCTGTGTAATGACTTGATAACTCTTAAACTAATCAATTTCAATGTCAAAGTTTGATTTGTTGTTTTTCATGACAAAATTGAGCTCATATTAAAATTTTCACTATGCTGTGTAGGAGTTTTGGTCCTTGATTTCTATGTTGTTGAAATCACTAAATGTCAGGATGACCCAGTGTGTGGAAATGTAAAAGTCTGGTGTTGCAGTCAATTATATAAGTACATGTAACATGGCTGCTATAAATTTTTCGTTTGATAAAGATTTTAAGATGAACAATTTCATTTGACATGCCCAAGTGACCTTGACCTTATTTAAATGTTAAAGTTAATGTTTTGTGTCTTTCTTTCCTAATTCTGTCAGTATCCCAGTTTTTATATGTAAAAGATCCTCATCCTTAGGTCTATTGACTCATTAAAATGTGGTCAGGGTCATTTAACCTTGACCTCATTTTAATTGTCATTGAATGAGCTTTATTCTATTGCCATTTATAAGGTTATAATGTCTCAAGCAATAAACTGTCTTGTTGATTGTTGTTTCATTTGCAATCACACCACATCTCCTTATTTTTCGATTGTTTGTCACATTTGTATTTGTAAATATTTATTCCTCATAAATATTCAACAGTAATTCAGACAATCATGACAATAGCAAATTTTATTGTTCAGTATGACAAAGATTTTAAAATGTTAATTTAAAGCAGCCCATGTTTGACAACTGTAAAACATGAAAGGGATATTGCACTACTGCACTAATGAACATGACATAGTTATTTTTGGTTAAATTCTTCAGGAAACATTATGTTGCTGTGCACATTTTGATACAAAATCAGAAGTGATTTGTGTTTTTTTTTGTCACTGATTGTTATTTGGTTGCTTTAATACATGTATGTGACTTTTACCATATATTTTTTCATAACTTTTCCTTTTATTGACAATGATGTTTACATGTAAGATTAAAGTTTTGAAATACATAATGTGAAGTAACAACAGATTTTTCATGTCTAATATAAAACAAATTGACATTTAACACCTTCTGTTTGCATTGTTACACAAGAAAATGAGGAAAATATCTTTGTACATGTAAACTAATGCCAAGGTCTTTTCAAGGACCATTAAAGTCAAATTTAAATAAATTATTTTTAGTTTATATATATATGACAATACAAACAATATAAAATATTACGCAATGGGGAAAACTACTGCAGATCAGATAAGATATTGAAAAGATCAAAATATTGTTTATAAACCAAATGTCCAGTATATTGATCACAGATCAGACCTATTGTCATTATTAACATGTTAAAAGACTTGACCTGTTATTGGCAATCTGTTCACATCATCATGGTAGCTAAACACATGCTAAAAGGTCTTAATACATGAAATTTACATATACAGTACACCAGATAACATCTTCTGTAGTAGTATAAAGCAGAGTAAGAAATGACAAATCGTGATTGTCCATTTAATTTCATTTCAAATTTAAATTAAATAAATGATTTGAAGAATGTTGTTACCTCACTTGTAGTTACGATTTGTTGCTTATCACATGTTATCAAGCGTTTTTGTTCAAAATTTATTGTTATCGAAAATGCATACAAGTATATATTGTGTATGTAGTCATCTATATATATAGAGTTTTTTGGTTTGTGAGTTTTGATATATAAATGTTAGTGCAAAAAGAAGGAATTAAATGAATTTCTCTTCTTCAAATTGCAAACTGTGAAATACAGACATCAAGAAATACAAGAAACCATGTACATATAATTAACAAAAGGTTATTCTTACATACAGGCAGTTTCTGTAATGAATTATCTGGCTGGTTCTTCCATCTGTTCATTTATTTGCAAATTAAAAACAGAAAACTTGGGAACTTGAATGTATGTTATGTAAATGTTTTAAAGCTTAAGCCCCCCCCCCCCCCCCTTAAAATATCACATTGAATAGTATCATTAAGATTCACAAAAAACTTATTTTGCATTCTTATCATTTCAAATTTGATACATGTATACAGAGTCAAAATTTAATTAAAATTTTAGATATCAGTGAAAAATAAAATCCAGGTTATTGTATCATCTGCTTTACTGAATTTACCCATCTGCTTTACTGAATTTACCGTGGCTAAAACTTCACAAGATTATATAAGTTTTTATTCTGATACATGTATATTGTCAGTTTCAGCAATATTGTATTTTTATTGATCAAATTTAGCTCTGTGTTAATTTTCACTTGTTAAATGGATTTCACACTTTCAGTATATGTTAATGACATCAGATGTAATAAACGACCTCTGACATCATAAATAACGTAAAAGATTAGAACTATATAGACTGTATGTAGATGGCAGGTCTTGGCAGATCTTTGGAAGGCGTTTACTTCATTCATAACATTTCTACACTTGACTGAATGACATTTATACATGTAGTTTGACAAACTTGGCTTATGTTGAAGACTGCATATTGACCTCATTATGTCTACTCTTGTTTTTATTGTGGAATCATTAATGTTAATTGTGCAATATATATTTTCATATATAGGATCTGATGTTCAGTATTTGTTGTTTGTCATGTTTGTTGAAACGGTTCATAAGTGTTTTTTGCGTTTTTTGTTTTTTATACATATGTATAGATTAGATCATTGATTCCTGTTTGAATGGTTTTACACGTTGTCATTTTTGAGGCCCTTTATAGTTAGTGTCATTTTTTGGCCTTTTATAGCTTGTGTTGAGTGCCAAGGCTCCATGTTCAATTGTTGAAGGCTGTACTTTGACATATAATGGTTTACTTTTACAAATTGCCATTTAGATGGAGAGTTGTCTCATTGGTTATCATACCACACCTTCTTAAACATGTATCTATCTTAGTATATTATACTGTCACATGACTGTCATGTGGGTTCAATTGGTAAAGAAAATGACATTTTCAAAATTTCAAAACAACTGTTTTGCTAATGAGACCTTTTAGAAACAATCCTTTGGTGATGAAATGAAAATGTGAAGTATATAATAAAATTGTAGAACTTGTATTATCCATTCCCATGTGAACGAATCGACACTTAAAAAACATGAAAAGTAGAAATTTATGTATAGTCGCCAAAAAAAAAATCATAAAAATAAGGAAATCATTAGAAATTAATGCAAACTTTTTTAAGTTCATGTACAATTAATTGTACTTTTTGTAACAACTGTGTTACAAGGTAAATTGTTATACTTTAAATCGGTCAATAAAAGTACTATTTCCTTTTATATTTCAATATCTCGACAATGTAAAACAATATTATAAAAGAGAAATACTTGTTAGGATTTTATTTATGTTTGGGGACAAATTAAAGAAGTAGAGACTTATCACATGTGTTTAGAGTGATGATTATATTTTACCCAGATGAGTTTCATTACAACACATATCTTTTTTGTAATGTGACATTTAATGTTTTGCTAGAATTGCCTGAAAGATTTCAAAGCAATTAACAAAGAAATCAGCATTACGTAATTATAATGTCTATTCCACAGAGACCTCGTACAATCCTTTCCAATTGCTGTTGTCTTGTGAAAGTAATTACTTGCATATGTCATTGTATGTTAAGATATTAAATGCTGAGGATGTCTTGTAGACAAGTTTCTCTCCTCTTATCCAAGCAGAAAATGGCCTTATCTTTTTATAATGACCATTGACCACATTTTCTAGTTGTGCAATTTCTCAAATGACAGAATGTAGAATAACAAGTAAGATGTTCCACAGAAAAAAGATATATTGATTAAAAATACTTCAAAAAGGGGTTTGTAAAGAAATTGATTATCATTTCTCCACTGCTTTAACTTAAAAACAGAGTTGACTGTCACACATTATTAAGTGAGAGGTCTAGCTAGCTTTAAAAAACTAGGTTTAATTAACTATTTTCTATAATATATACCAAGTCAGGAATACAGCAGTTGTTTTCCATTCCTGATATGTTTGCGCTTTTGATATTACCTTTTGTTTTACTTTCAATTATGAATTTTCCTTGAAGTGTGGAATTTAAAAAAAATAAATTACTCCTTTCTGTCATAATTGAGGATTTTATTAAATAGTAAAATTCTGATTAACTTTTGGCTGAGAATTTTTCAAACATGTTGATTTTACATAAGTGACTTGCCAAGATGAGCCTTTTAGCACTAGTGACTATTAAGACATTAATCCTCAAGGGGCTGTAGTGTTTTAATGGGACTGTGTGGGTTTTATAAACCTGAGATTTATGGAAAATTGTTGAATGCTAGATAGTTAGGTAACATTTTGTAGGAACTGAATTCGTTAGAAAAAGTAGGACATGTAGGATGTGATTTACTATATCTGTAATCATGGTAATATACTAGATTTATGATTTATACATTTTAAGGAAGCTATACGTTTATTTTTTGTCAGATGTACGCTTGAAGTAGCAGGTATTGTACTGATAATTGAAAAGAAAGCAATATAAAAAAAAAAGTGATGAGGAAGAAATAAATGCCATGCACAATAGAACTCCACCCTTTGTGTATGTTGTAAATAATGGCGCTGATGATAATAGCAGTTTCCTTACGTAAATATTATTGGCAGATGTTAGAGCACAAAATGATTGATCTCCCAGTTAGAGGCTATTTGAAGTTTAGAGGCTATGTTAATTTCCTGTAACAATTGTTGACAGTTTGGTATAATCTCCTGTGGAGTATCTAATTTATAAGTTTAAATGAATCAGAAAGAAGTCAACAATTGCAGATACTTGATTTTATTTGCAGATATTGCATCAGAATTAGCTATCTCCACTGCACTGATATTTAACAAAGTTACTCATCAGTTTATTTAGGATTTGAAGGAAGTTTTAAAAATTACATTCAAAAGAAATTTAAGATATATTAAAATTCAATATTATGAAAGAAAGGGAAGTAGGAATTTGGATTAGGGCCATGGGATACTCTAGTCTTTATTGTATGATAGTAAACCTTCAGTGTACTCCTTTGTATGATTTAATCTGGTATTTTTTTTCAAATTTCTTCATCATATTATTGTACTCAGAAAGTCACTATGCTATTTAAGTGAAAGTTTTCATAATATCACAAGGAACATGTTTTGGTCTCTAGCTTTAGATTTTCTCTTTATATATATTGGTTTGCTATCTGATTGACATAAAATTGAGAATGGAAATGTCAGAGACTAACAACCCGACTAAATAGCAGACAACAGCCGTAGGCCACCAAAATGTATATTACTATATACACATACATAGTGTCTCCATTCATACAATTAATGAAATGGGGACCTATACTTTTACACTTCATTGACTTTGATCATGTGGATAAATTTTGAACATGTTGACATCAGTATACAGTATGCCATTTATATGGGGATCGGAACTTTACAGGCTCTGATCAAATTAGATCATTTTGACCTACATTATATGCTTTTGTAGGTCATTGTATGCAGTGTAAGTCTCAGGAGCCTTAATGACTTTTAAATTCTCTAGGCATGCAGTGGCCCATTATTAGATTCATTTTCAAGAAGTCACCGTGACCTACAATCCTATGACTTGGTGTAAGACTGCCTTGTGACAGTAAAACTATGTCCTTGAAAAGTTGTCTCTCTGATCTGTTAAATGCCTCATTAATTTCTATAAAGTTTAACATCTAATATCATTTCCCTTATTTCATATTGATCATATTTCATTCCTTTTCATCTCTGTGTAAAATCTACTTTGATATATCTGTTTTAATTAATTGTAAGGTTAATCAAGCAAATATAGGGACATCACATAAACTTTTAAACCATGGCCTGTATATGTTTTAAGTTTCCTGATTCGTAGGACAAGCAAAGTATTGTACAAATTACGATACAGAAAAAAAATATAACAGTAACAATTTGACAGCTTAAATGATAATATATCCGATTGTTGTATATTACGTAACAGTCTAAAGTTTAAACGCACTGTTTCTGTATAATTTGATATTAGATATTATAATTTGATCTAATACTACTTATGTGTCTACAAATTACAGAATTAAAATGCCTTCCTTTTACTATTTTATATAACAAAATTTAATTGGATTTTAAGCATCCAATAAATTTTGCTTTTGGCAATATACAATGATATATATGCATAATTTTTATTCCACCCAATGATGGCTTTATGTCACTTAACTTTGGAATATGAGATGGGAAAGAATTCTGAATTTAAGAAATAAAATGTAACCTTAGATGTGTAAATGACTTGCACAAAGTTTGAAACACCTTTTTATTCATCTACCATGTTGAATTTGCACGAACAGTTCTTATTTTTATTGCCCATCGTGGGGCATTAAGTTTTCAGTCTGTGCATCCATTCCTTCGTCCATCCATCTCAAATTCACAATCCTCTGAACATTGTTTTAAACAGTATGAATTGTATATTAAGAAATCACCTTATTATACTATTCGATGTTTTATATATTTAATGTAATATTAATTGTACTTGATACCTATAAACTGTATATATTGCTTTAGGAATAAAGTGTATAAATAGATAAATAGTGCACCGGGTGGACAAAATAGAAAATGATAGTGCAAGTGAGGCATCCATGTACTATGGACACATTCTTGTTCTGTAGTTCTTATTTTTCTCTCTTCATTCTAACCGTCCTACTCTTTTTTTCTTGTTAGAAATATGTATCTGATCTGGATCTTAAGCAGATATCAATTTAAATCAACTTTGCTTTTCTTTCCACCATTCCACAGTTTTATTTGCATTTGATAAATCAAAAGGTTTTTCTCTCTTCTCTTGTTTCTTTCTGTGCTTCATATGCTTAATCATCTTTTATCACTTTGTTTTATAAACATGCTCTTTAATCAAATCATGTCTTTTTCATTTATAATTGCTTAAGGGATGTAACCATATTCTGGAGTAAATTTTTTCACCTATGTCATTAAAACTGTAAAACGTCAAATATTTAAGACAATTTTAGGAAAGAACTTCCTTAAGATAAAAGAACTATAATCAACTTGATGTAAGAGAAGTTTTAATTTGAAAAAAAAATCTACTACTTCAAATAAGATTAAATAATATTGTGATTTAGAGTTACAAGGATGTTTTTCTAAAAACAACAGTTCTTTGTATAAAATTTTCTCTTTTAAGGGGGCTCGCGGGTCTAAATGATTTTTTTAATTTAATATAGGATTTCCCTATATTTTTCTATAAATGAACTTTATCTTTTACTTAATGGAAAAATGAAATAAAAAAATGGGGTCACCGTTCATTTACGCTCACAATCTACCTTTAAAAGAAGTATACATTTTTGTAAATGTCCTTTTTTTCTGTTGATATAATAGGAGAAATAGCGGTAATATCGAAATAAAAAAAGAACTAAATTACAGAAATCGCTTAAATTTTACAATTATTTAGTTTATGTACAGCTTGTTCGAAAACAACAATAAAAAATATAGGTCACCGATGATTTAAAAAAGATATTTCAATTTTATTGCCAAAATATGGCATTTTTGCACCAAAGGGAGATAATTTGAAGCTTTTTCAATGATATCTACATTTCAAAAGTCACCAGGGGTCAACACAAATTGATTTTTTGGAATGATTTTTGTATCATATGATAAAGTAACAACTACTTAAGGTAATTAATAAAATTTGTAATGAAAAATAAATGTTTAATTTTTTTCTAAAAATCTTATACCCGCGAGCCTCCTTAAATGAAATAACAATAAATAATCACTCAACCATTAAATATAAACAGAAATAATCAACACACTTAAACGAGACAGCAAACTAACGATACAGTATGAAAATAGATTACCAATGAGACACCTATTAGCAAGAGACATGGATAGCATGCATAGGACAAGGATAAACAATGTATAAAAGGCTTTATTAATTTTAATTCAATGAACAAAACCGGTACAGAATAGTATGCAATGTACATGATGAAATGTCCTGGTAAAAAGAAAAATTAAGTGACCAATTTTAATAAAATGAAAAATAATTATGGCAGACAGCAATCAATGAAGCATCTTGGACACCATTGAATAACATGCTCCTTGCTTTGGATAAGTGTTCGTTCCTCTGAGTAACACAGGACAGTGGTGTAAGAGCATGTGACATAGAACAAATTGTAAAGATTGACTCAAGAGACTGGCATTTAGAGCACACAAAAATAATTTTAGATTTGGTTCTTTTATGAATGGTATATTGAAGTCAAGGACGTATAACTAATATACGTCCTTGTTGAAGTGTACTAGTTAAGATGTACTATTCAGTAGTATAATTGGTCATATAGTGTACTTTATTTTGAAAGTACATTTTGGGTTGATACAGTTACTAAAATATTTTTGTTAAGTAGACAAATTAAGACAATTGACCTTTGACAACTCTGGTCATCATGTTCAAGGGTGAATTGAATGTTAAGCATTAGATATGATTATATATAAATTTCTCATTTTGGTGTGAAATAACATACAAATAGACACCCAAAGGCATTAAAAAGTAACTTTGCCAGTTCCTGACATCATAAAGACAAATTATTATGTAGTTCTCTCATACCAAAACCTGGTAATGTTAGATTATGATATTAACCCGAAGGTCCACTAGTTCAATATAAGATGTATTTTCCAGTACACACAATATCAATTACCTTGTCAAGTTTTGTAAGGTGTAGAGGTGCTAGATTACATAGAATTTTGATTACCTGGAGTATAACTTTTACACCTGAGGAAAGGTGAAACTTTCCGCATGGCTGATCATAAAAATATTTGTATACAATAAATTGATGCACAGTCCGAGTCAGGATAAAAATATTTCTGTTATGATTAATACAGTTAAAAGTAGCGATGTATCATTTACTGGAAAAGAAAAAAAGTTAAATGTGTTACATATTTTATTAATAAATTGGGTTACAATTTTAGCACCAGTTACAACTACCAATGACTATATATTTATAGAATTTTGTAATCCTCCCTTTTTTAATATTTTGTGGTTTTAATATAGCTTTAGGCATGTTATGGAAAATCAATTTGCATTGGACTGATGATTATTTTTAGGGGGCACCACGGCTTTTAATATATAGCTAATTAACAGAGACTCTCACCAATTAAATAATTCCAAAATCTTGAAAAGTTATATTACTCAAATAAATATGAATAAAGTGTATTATCTGTCAATGAAAAAAAGAAGTATACATAAATGCAGTCATTCAGTTTATGAAATATGATTTTTCATAGATTTTCTTGCTTACTCATTTGATAGGCTTTGTACTCCTTTGTAAATGTACCATCATTTTTGTTGTTGTGCCCCATGCAGCCAGGAAGGGGCATTAAGTGTTTACCATTGTCTGTCAGTACATACAAAATTAGTTCCAACTTAATCTTAAACTTTAGTTTGCTTCAACCAAATGTTATGAATCTTATACACAATGCTTATAACCATAAAACATATCAAGATCCAATTTGGATGGATCCACTTTTACAGAAATTATTCTAGTTATGCTCTTTTGCAGCATTATATGCAAGAGTTGCCATTTATAATCTATTTCCCATGGCCACATCCTCCATTTAATTGATCTTCAAAGACAGTCTCAGGAAAAGTAAGTTTCTATTATGACAAATGTATGAGACAGCAAGATTTATTATTAAAATGTGACAAATCTGATTTTGATATTTGATAATTGCTATAATTACAATTAATACTATATATTTTCAGGATGACATGAATTTGTCAGAAGAAAAGAAAGCTCCTCTAAGAAAGAAAGACATATTCCAGAAACGATCTATGCTCGGAATGCACCAGTCTGTCAAGGTATGTTAAAAAAGTCCTGGAAACACTCAACTTAACTCTTACAAGAACTGCAGCCTAATGTTTGCTCCTATGAGGATCTGATATTAATCCTGGTCAATATGTCCAACGTGTGATAACGTAGGCAACCTAAATATCTACTCTTCTCACAAGCCAACAATGAGCAAAACCCATACCAGATATCAAACTGAAAAAAGGCTCTGACATAACAAAATTAAAAAAAATCAAATAAGAAACCCAATGACTGATGTAAATTACATACAAAACAAAAAAATAGATAAAACAAATTGATGCATGTATACAGTAACAAATCACTACCTCTAAATTACAGGCTCCTGACTTTGAACAGACACATATATATAATGTTTATTGTCTGGATCATAATTCAAGTACAACTGAAGCAAATCCTTTATAATTTGATCACAATGTAGATAAAACACATGACACATTGTATTTTAATGACTTAAAATGTTTGTTGTTGACTTCAGATTGTGGGACCAGGAAACCTTGATACTCCGGCTAGTTTTCATGCAGAATTACGGAACCCTGAGGTCAAGGGAGATAAACGATTAAAATTATTGGAATCTTTACGAGTATCATTAACAAGTAATCCTGTAAGGTAATGTGGTACTGTCATAACTTGCTAACACGTCATTTAAAATCAGCTGTTTTCTTTAATGTCCAATTTAAAATAAGACATTTTGTAAGAAGATGTGTTACGATTGCAAATGAGACAACTCTCCACAAGAGACCAAATGGCATAGAAATTAACAGATATATATACATCACCTTCGGCTGTCAACATTGAGAAAAGCCCATACCGAACAGTCAGCTATAAAAAGTACCAAAATCATTTTCATGTGAGAAAACTAAAAGCAGAATTAATGTACCAAAAAATTAACAAAAACAAATATGTAACACAGCAACAAATGACAATAACCTAATTTCAGGCTGTTAACTAAGGAGTTCATCTTAAAATAGCAGATTATCAGATTTTAATATTTTCATATTTTTAAAATCACATGCTAGAAAATGGTTATGATTTTAAATCTAAAATCTAATCTTTAAAACTATTAAAATAATTGGTCAAAAAAACATTCATATGTCATTGCTGTGCTAAGATCATGCAGATTGCATTGATTTGGGAATGAGAATGCAATTTATGTTAAACCTGAAAAAGTTTTACCTTTGCAGGAGAAAATACCTGCTGAACATGGTTAAAGGAAAACTCACACCACAAAGAATTCTTTATGAAAATTGAAGATTTTTTTGTTGTATGAAAAGTTCATTACAGTTTTCAAGTTTAAAAAATTAATACTAACAAACAAACTTGAAAAAAATGCAAATATATAACATGTAAAAATTATTGAAATCAAAATTGGTATCATTAAAATTGTTATTGTTAAACACTTTCATAGAAATATCTAACTTATGCTGATGTACTTTATAATTACAGTTGGGTACAAGAGTTTGGTGTTGCCGGTTTAAATGGAATTTTAAGGAATTTAACTTACTGCTGTGATTCGTAAGTACTTGGATTAAAATAACCACAAACTATATCATGGTATTTAAGAGTAAAAATAAGAATATGTAGTATGTTTGCCAACAACAGAATTTTCCACCAGAGACCAAATGAATTAAAATTTAAAAATAGTATAGGTTACTGTACAGCCTTCAATTATGAGCAAAACAATAAACCCATAGAGCACAGTAAGCTATAAAAGGCCCCAAAATTACATATGTTAAATCAATTCGAAAGAGAAAACAAGCCTGATTTATCTACAAAACAAAGAACACAAAAAACACACTATCTCAGAATTTATAATTGTACATAAGAAAGAATAACAAAAAACTTAAGAAATTAAGAAATAAACTGAAAAAGCAAGACATTTAGATAATGAAATTTAAAGATATATAGTTTTAAATCTGGTGTGTTTTGTATTTGTAAAAAAAATAGATTTGAAGTTTTACCACAGCAAGACAGCAAATCTACAACCCAAATGTCTAAAGGAGTTTTCGTTGATAAAGTGGTTCTCTTTCTTTTTACTTTCTTTAGAGAATAAACTCTTTTGACATTTAAACTCTTAAGTAGAAATAAAGTGACAACCCCATGACACAAAAAAAACACCCAAAAGACAAACAACAGAACACAAAACACAACATAGAAATCTAAGGACTGAGCAACTAAAATCTTGGGTTATCTCAAGTGCTCTTAAAGTGCAATCAGATCCTGCTCCACACATAAATATTAAAAATCAAAATCATGCAGGTGCAGGAAAAATGATTTCTGTTGATTCTTTAATCATTATACTGTAAATTCAGAAATTATTTGCGTGGAATTTATATTGCGATTATGTCATTTTAGGCTTAAATGCGATTTTAATTTTTACGATTTTGAGAAAAATCCTGTTTAATTCATATAAAATATTTCAAAATGCGAGTTTAAATTATTGCGTTTACAACTCAGTCGCATTTTTCGCAATAATAAAAACCTCACATTAATTTCTGAATTTACAGTAATTGAAGGCGATTAAAATTAGTTGCATTCTAACATGTGTGAGCATTAGCCTTTCAAAGCAAATTGGATTTAATAATGACAAAAGATATTTGTTTTTTTTATTTGCAGAAAAACAGAAAGAAGAAGTACGTATGAGGCTGTACGATGTCTCAAAGCATTTATGAACAATAAGGTAATATGAACATAATTACCAACATTATATGTTATTCAGGTCTCAGACAGGGTATATACTGTGACATTCCCGGCTTAGAGTTTATATCCCCTGAGCCGAAGGCGAAGGGGATATAAGCCATAAGCCGGGAATGTCACAGTATATACCCTGTCTGAGACCTGAATTACACATATATTACGGATTACCCCTGACGTAATGTTACTTTCTAGTGCAGGTATTTGTTGAACATTCACATTGCAGCATGTATATTCATTACATGTTTACTGTTTCTTTAATAATTTGAGTAATCCATTTGAATGCACCTTTTTTAGCTCACCTGGCCCGAAGGGCCAAGTGAGCTTTTCCCATCACTTTGCGTCCGGCGTCCGTCGTCCGTCGTCTGTCGTCCGTCGTCCGTCGTCCGTCGTCCGTCGTCCGTCGTCGTTGTTAACTTTTACAAAAATCTTCTCCTCTGAAACTACTGGGCCAAATTGAACCAAACTTGGCCACAATCATCATTGGGGTATCTAGTTTAAAAAATGTGTGGCGTGACCCGGTCAACCAACCAAGATGGCCGCCACGGCTAAAAATAGAACATAGGGGTAAAATGCAGTTTTTGGCTTATAACTCAAAAACCAAAGCATTTAGAGGAAATCTGACATGGGGTAAAAATGTTTATCAGGTCAAGATCTATCTGCCCTGAAATTTTCAGATGAATCGGTCAACCCGTTGTTGGGTTGCTGCCCCTGAATTGGTAATTTTGTGGAAATTTTGCAGTTTTTGGTTATTATCTTGAATATTATTATAGATAGAGATAAACTGTAAACAGCAATAATGTTAAGCAAAGTAGGATTTACAAATAAGTCAACATGACCGAAATGGTCAGTTGACCCGTTTAGGAGTTATTGCCCTTTATAGTCAATTTTTAACCATTTTTCGTAAATCTTAGTTATCTTTTACAACAATCTTCTCCTCTGAAACTACTGGGCCAAATTAATCCAGACTTGGCAATAATCATCTTTGGGGTATCTAGTTTTAAAAATGTGTCCGGTGACCCGACTATCAAATCAAGATGGCCGCCACAGCTAAAAATAGAACATAGGGGTAAAATGCAGTTTTTGGCTTATGACTCAAAAACCAAAGCATTTAGAGCAAATCCAACATGGGGTAAAATTATTAATCAGATCAAGATCTATCTGCTCTATAATTTTCAGATGAATCTGACAACCCATTGTTGGGTTGCTGCCCCTGAATCGGTAATTTTAAGGAAATTTTGCAGTTTTTGGTTATTATCTTGAATATTATTATAGATAGAGATAAACTGTAAACAGCAATAATGTTAAGCAAAGTAGGATCTACAAATAAGTCAACATGACCGAAATGGTCAGTTGACCCGTTTAGGAGTTATTGCCCTTTATAGTCAATTTTTAACCATTTTTCGTAAATCTTAGTTATCTTTTACAACAATCTTCTCCTCTGAAACTACTGGGCCAAATTAATCCAGACTTGGCAATAATCATCTTTGGGGTATCTAGTTTTAAAAATGTGTCCGGTGACCCGACTATCAAATCAAGATGGCCGCCACAGCTAAAAATAGAACATAGGGGTAAAATGCAGTTTTTGGCCTATAACTCAAAAACCAAAGCATTTAGAGCAAATCCAACGCAGTGTAAAATTATTAATCAGATCAAGATCTATCTGCTCTATAATTTTCAGATGAATCTGACAACCCATTGTTGGGTTGCTGCCCCTAAATCGGTAATTTTAAGGAAATTTTGTTGTTTTTTGGTTATTATCTTAAATTTTATTATAGATAGAGATAAACTGTAAACAGCAATTATGTTCAGCAAAGTAAGATTTACAAATAAGTCAACATGACCGAAATGGTCAATTGACCCCCTAAGGAGTTATTGTCCTTTATAGTCAATTTTTAACAATTTTCATAAAATTTGTAAATTTTTATTAACATTTTCCACTGAAACTACTGGGCCAAGTTCATTATAGATAGAGATAAATGTAAGCAGCAAGACTAGTAAAGTAAGATTTACAAACACATCACCATCACCAAAACACAATTTTGTCATGAATCCATCTGCTTCCTTTGTTTAATATTCACATAGACCAAGGTGAGCGACACAGGCTCTTTGGAGCCTCTAGTTTAATCTTGACAAATTTTTATCCGTTAAAAAATAGTTTCAATAAAGTTTTTAAATCATATTTTGTGTTTGTATGTGCGTCTGGCTTTGTTTTTTTTTTATTTACAACACACATATTGAAAACTCAACCTGATATGTTCGGCATACGTAAAGGATATTATAATTTGCTGTTAATATAATTTTATCGTGTATGCAATAATTTATTATAACACTTTTAACATTAGATTTAAATATTTAAAGTGTAAATTGCGTGATTTTGTATTAAAAACGTATTATTGGCTGAAGCACGTCATTATTTTCCCTCTGTGAGCCCTTGACATTCCTTAGTGTTCTGTATAGCTTTTGACTACGTCACATAGTAACCGGTTTATGATGACGTGTTTGAGGTTCCAATTGGGGATAAAAACATCGTATATACCCCGGCAGTTTCCTGAATATATACTGACATCTCTGTGTTGTTATCCAATCACAAACCTCGACACATTTGTAATCCGTAATATAAACTTTTGTCTGTTCCATGTTTAATGTTTCATTTCATATAACCTGTAAACACTTCATCTGAAATTTTGGACAGGAACTGGTTACAGTAATCCCTTCAGAACAATTTGTATAAAGCAAACCACTATAAGTCAATGTATGACTTTCAACACAGAGCCGTGGGAAAAAAAGAATGGTTATTTGACCTTTAAGTTCAAATTTTCTTTATTTTAAAACAGAAAATATATACTTATTATCTTTCTATTTTCAGTTTGGTTTGATGCAAATGATAGGCCACGAAGAAGCCTTAACAATATTATCTAGAACAGTAGATCCTTCAGACCCTAATACAATGTTAGAGGCCGTCAGACTTCTAGCTGCTATATGTATAGTACCTCCAGATGGGTAGGTATAAGTAGATCCTTCAGACCCTAATACAATGTTACAGGCTGTCAGACTTCTAGCTGCTATATGTATAGTACCTCCAGATGGGTAGGTATAAGTAGACCCTTCAGACCCTAATACAATGTTAGAAGCTGTTAGACTTCTGGCTGCTATATGTATAGTACCTCCAGATGGGTAGGTATAAGTAGATCCTTCAGACCCTAATACAATGTTAGAGGCTGTCAGACTTCTAGCTGCTATATGTATAGTACCTCCAGATGGGTAGGTATAAGTAGACCCTTCAGAACCTAATACAATGTTAGAGGCTGTCAGACTTCTAGCTGCTATATGTATAGTACCTCCAGATGGGTAGGTATAAGTAGACCCTTCAGAACCTAATACAATGTTAGAGGCTGTCAGACTTCTAGCTGCTATATGTATAGTACCTCCAGATGGGTAGGTATTACAAACTATAAGGGCAGTGATGATTAATATGTAGAAGTTTAGCAGCATCAAGACTACATTGACACCACACATGTTCCTGTAAATTCTTGATGTCGCAATAGAAAATGTCTGACATAATAGGTCATGTTCAAGCGTCACAAATTCTCAAATAGCAATAAGGTCAATTTAGTAAATTCTCTGATTTCAAGACTAATACCAGAATGTTGATAAGCATTAACATTTATTTTTAGGAATTAAAAATATCTGGCATAATATTTTATTGACTGTTTGCTGAACTTCCCCCAGACTTTCAACTTATTGCCCTTAGCATTAGCAACATAAGTAAAAGATACCTTCTAAGTTGGTGAATTTTGAAATCATTGCAGAAAGCTTTGGTCATGTTGGTATATATATCCATAATCAGAATTTTTCAAAATAAAATGTTTCCAAATGATTTACACTTAATTAAAGAATGGTGTTAATGTACCCATTATACATGACATACATTGTTGTAATAGTGCTTGAGAACTATTTTATGTTCATAGACATCAAGTTATAAGGACAAGTTCAATATCTTCAAACCACTTTCACATACTTCTGTTTTATTGTTTCTCTTATTCATTGGCATATAGTAAAGTCACTTTGATATTAACAGTTCTACTTCTTACTACTTGCAGTCATGAAAAAGTTTTAGAGGGTATAACAGTATGTGGAGAGATACGAGGGAGAGATAGATTTGTGCCAATAATCATGGGTTTAGGTATGCGGGATAACCAACCCATGCAAGTGGCCAACATTCAACTAGTCAATGCTATTGTCAGTACGCCTGACGACCTAGATTTCAGACTGCATTTACGGAATGAAATAATGAGGACAGGGATGATAGATCTGATTGGGGTTTGTATTATTAAATATTATTTCATTGTTTACAATAAAAAAACTGATTTCCAAGAGAAATAGTTTTCCCCCAATTATTTAACATGTGAAATAGAATTGATAATTTTACCACTTACATCAAACAGCTATGAGTGTTGTCAAGACACTGTCAATGATGCTACATCAAAAGAACTGAAAAGCATAGAAGAATATACTGGGAGTTCATTACAATTTTTTGTTGATCTCCTCGGAACAGGTTAACCATGAGAACTGAAAAGGCGTAGAAAAATATACTGGGAGTTCATTATAATTTTTTGTTGCTCTCCTCGGAACAGGTTAACCATGAATTAAATATTCAACGAATTGCAAAGATTGGCAAAATCACATAATCAAATATCCATGAAAAATGACATCCACAAAAATAAATTAAACCTCAGAAGTTCCTTCGATTTAGTAAAAAAAAATAATCATGAAAAGGTCAATATCAAATGCATTAAAAAAATAACTAATCAAAGACTTCAAATATACTGCTACTTGAGAGCTCCTGATGAAGGTGAATCCAGAAAAGCGCCATTGACACATTGAATTTATGCAAGTGTAATTTTCAATTTGGTCAGAGTATATTTTTTCGACTATGATTTATATTTTGTCTTTTAATTTCAGTCATTAGATACTCAGCAAGATGAAGAATTACAGACACATTTAAGAATTTTCCATGACCATAAAGAAGAAGATTTAGATGAATTTATTCATCGTTATGATAATGCTCATATTGAGCTAGAGTATCCTTTATACCAGATCATAATTACTTTACACTTTTATACCCGCTTGTCAGCAAAAACTGGATATTTATTTAGATTGAACGCTTTCAGTAATTTACTGCTAGAATAGACATGCAAAGTTAGGTTCCAGTTTACTGTCCATCTGATATTGCTGTGTACAAACTTTTATTCTAATGATATTGCTTGTTAATCTTAATCATGTCACAATGGTAATAAATATTTGGTGGGTGCAATCCAGGAGTTCAAAAGACAAAGATTTACCAAAAAACATTAGCTGTACTGCAAAGCAAACACATTTATTTGTAAATATAAAAAAGAAGATGTGGTATGATTGTCAATGAGACAACTATCTACAAAAGACCAAAATGACACAAACATTTACAACTATAGGTCACCGTACGGCCTTCAAAAATGAGCAAAGCACAGTTAAGTTAAGTTTAATTTAATTTCAGTTGGAATTTATATTTCAATGTTAAGGGCCTGGGTATAAATCAAACTTTTTTTTCTAATATAGGATTTCACTTTTTCCATGATATAAACATTTTAAAAGTCATTTGGTGCCAAACTGAATCGATTTTTTGGGTTGATTTTTGTACCATATCATAAAGTAATAACTAATAGTGTTATAAATAAAATTTGTAATAAAATAATAAAAGTGAAATTTTTTGGTGAAATTTTGTACCCACAAGCCACCTTAACTCTTGAATTAAATTGTATAGTGAATGGTTTGTTACATTATACCCTTCATTGTTCACACCTTGAGGTAAGGGTTCTATTCAAAATTCAAATAGATTTTACATGCAAATGGTTTGAGAGCTCTTCATCTTTCAGTTAACTGATTTCATTGAAAAAATAAAAGGGAAGTTGAAAAAATTATATTTTATTGAAAAGTAGTTACTGGCATAATCTTGTTGGATATAAGGTGATGTACAGGTTTTATTACAGAATTAAAGTTTATTTTTTATTACAGCTAAAATGCATGATCACAGCTATCAGTCTGACAAATAATTATTCAACCTTAACCATATCTTAGAGATCCACGTCAGTGTTTTGACCTGGTTTATAATTCGACAAAAGACACAATATCAGAACCTTACTTTTTATCCATATTACAGCATTTATTAATTGTACGAGATGATGCCTATGCTAGGTAAGTAGTTATGGCTGTACCTAACCATACCCGTAGCCAGGGGGGTTTGGGGGGTTCGGACGACCCCCCCCCCCTTGAAAACAAATAAGCACTGTAAAAGTCAATGTTCTGTTCGAATTGTGACTGTTAAAGTCGAGTTTGTGAGTCCAACGACACCCCCCTTTGGAAATTCCTGGCTACGGGCCTTCTAACTCATGGTCTTAATTTATTGAGGGGGGGGGGGGTAATTTTCATAAAATTTTGACAAAATATTTATTTTGACCCTTTGACATAAATATGAAAAATTTCAAGATAAACAACGATTTTTATCGGAAATTTTTTGTTTGAAATAGGTAAATAGCAGTTTGACATACATTAATTTTGATCATTGAACAGCTTAATATTTTCTTCAAAATAAAACTTAGTTTATTAATGAAAAATTTACAAGATAGATATTACAATGTTCAATGTTACATAAAGTTCAAATATGGGATTCGGAAACAAGTTGGAACTTGATTAAAATGTTCAGCTGATTTTTACAGAGTTGTCTACCTTTAACAAATTTTGAAACTGTAACTTGACAAAAAGTAAAACAAAGAATAAACATCTTAGAAATCAGAAAATGTATTTTATGTATTTATTCATCACCTAAATGCACTTTTTATGTTTTCAGACCTCAATATTATAAGTTAATAGAAGAATGTATAACACAGATAGTTTTACATAAGAATGGAACAGACCCAGATTTCAGACACACAAAGAGATTTGATATAGATGTAGAACCTTTACTTAGTAAGTCTTCATGTAGTTGGTAAATCAGTATTTAATTGTTTTGGAATTGTATTATCTCATACTTCATGTTTATAATGAAAATTTATTACAATAGAAAAACTTAACAGATCGTTATTGTTATGAATGTTGATGTTGAATAAATGTTAAAAAACTCATTATAGATACCAGACTTAAAATTGTGTACCCCATGTATATATTGAAATGAGTAAAACAACTCAGGGCTGTTCCAGAAAATACTATGTCCCCCCCAGGGAAGTCAATTTTTTTAAATATTATGTGGGTGGTTGTATTTGAAATACCAAAATGCAAAGGGAGTGTTGTTCTAATTAAATCTTATTTCTGTGGGTGGTGGGGGTTAAAAAAAAAGTGCCGTCCCTGGGGGGGGGGGGGCATAGTATTTTCTGAAACAGCCCTCAGGAAAGCCCCAAAAGATAAAGTTAAAAAAAGGACACCTGAAATAAGAGAGATAACAAATAACCCCTTAAACAATACAACAAAACTTTGACATTTGTAGGTCAAATATACATCATACAGTCTTCAATGGCTGACAAGATATGCATACTTTGTATTAACTTTAAATCATCAAGTTGATTGAATTTACAAAAACATAGATTAGACACTAACAAAAAAATCTTTAAAAAAAGGATAGAAAACTGTGTTTAAACAGTAACAATTACAGATAAGATTTCTGATATAGAAAACAGCATAGAAAAAATGCATGATGAATTTAAGTCCAGAAACAAGTATTTTACTCTACAATATCAATTCAAGACAATAAAACACACATTTTTATTGCTAATCTTGTACTGTAGAGATAAGAAGAGAACTATACACTGTAGACTTCATGAATGGTAAAGATGTAAATGAATACAGATAACTGTACCATCTTCAACAATGAACAAAATCCATATCTTTATAAGCTATAAAGAATAACAAAATTATAACTGTGGATTCATTATTTTTTCTTGGTTACTTTATTTTTGTTAATTTCTTTGAGGCAATACATGAATTTAAATGTTCAACATCAAAATTAATTTTAGAAGTCATGAAACCTTACACTCTTTAATTATTTTCAAACTTGTAATTATCTTAAAAAATATCTTTACATTGTTTCTTTTAACAGGTTCATTACATGAAAAATCCCGAGTAGAAGATGCAGAAGTCAGCATTGTAGAAATAAGTTCAAAATTAGAGACAGCCATTACTGCAAAACAGGAATCAGAAGCTAAAGCAATGACCTTGGAAGAAAAAGTGAAGAAATATGAGGATGAACTCACTGTCATGAAAGAAAAAGTAAGGCATTGCGTCAGAATATCTTAGATGTATATCATAAGTGCTTTTCCATTAAAATGTATGTGGGAGGGTAGGAAGGGACTTTTCAAAATATCCCTAAATCCAATAACCAATCTTTAGATAATTTAGCACAATGATAATGAAAGGCATACTGTAAAAAGACCCATGACTTAAACTTCCCTTCCTACCTTCCCACATACATTTTAATGGAATAGTCTTAACTTTTTTATTTTATTTCCTTTTTTAACAAATCTGTATCATAATATAGCAAGCACCTCAAGTTTTGGTGAAATTCCATTCATTTATATAAATATAGAGTGGATGGATGATTTTTTTTTGGTTCTAATACTGTAGTGATTGGAGCATTTAAACAACTTATCAATGCAGATTCTTTCTATGCATCTAGTCCTTTCTTTTCTAGCAAAGTTCAATGTGATTTATAGTACATGATTTTTTTTGGTGAATGTGTTGATGTATTTATATTTGAAAAATTCCAAGTTTGGCCAAATAGGGTTGTTAATCTTTTTTTTACTTACACCCCATATTTTTTAACAATTTTCACATGTATGCATACACTAGGGCAATGCATACAATGCACAAGATTGTATAGACAGTGCAGCATTATTTCAATGCACAAAATTGGATAGATATTACAGCATGAATATCTTGATGCTCAAATAAAGCTGTCATTAAACTAAACCCAAATTTTAAGTTAATTTTTCACACTTGTGATGATTGTCCACTTTCAGTACCAAATCTTGATGCATTGTTTGATAACTTTCAAGAAATTTTTAAGCAGCTATTTAATTCTGATTTAACAGGAAAAAATGTTTTTAATGAACACTGCCGCTGGCAATAAGTCAGGCTTTAGCACTATGGATAGTATGCCAGCTGGTCAAGATCAGGTATCGCGTGGTCACATATTTTATGGTAGAATTTAATCCCATCATGCTTGCCAGTAAGACCCCTCTATCTTACACATAATTTCTTGCAAATTATTAATTATATTCAAATTTTTAGAATTTTGACAAAGTTCACTTTTGAAAGAAACTGCTTTAATGAAACAGTTAGAGCTGGTTGATATAATCTAGCTCTATCGATCAGCTCTCTGGATTTCTTTGTTTAGTACTAGGTAACTTGGAAAATCAATCCTAAAAAAATTTGCAAGAAATTTTGTAAAAAGTAGAGCTGTCATTACTTTTAAATCTGTTTAAGCTATTAAACATCATGGGCATCAATCATTTTTATATTTTCTAACTTTGGGTCTCACAGTTTTATATAAACCTTTTACTTTTTATATACAATGTAAATTACTTCTGTATTTATATATACAATGAATGTATATGTACATGACTTCTGTCTACATTGAAAACTGTGAAACTGAATGGTTTTGAAAGTTCTATTCATTTGAATTGAATAGTTGAGAATGATTTTGTGAAGGTATTCCCCAGAAAGCCAAGATTAATTTGAATTTGGTTGAAATTTAATAAATCCATAATATGGAATAAAAAAGCAAGTGTGTTAACTAACTTATACAAAGATGAGTGGTAACTTGATTTTAATTAGAAATGTTTTTCTTTGAGAGAAAATATTATTTGTAAATACATGTCTATTAATTTTTTTCCAGTACTGACAATGACTAGATGTTAAAGAAATCTAGAAATTTTCAAAGGGGTGGGCCCGCACCATTCATGCTTAAGTTATTCCCTTAATAATCAACCAAATTTGTTCCCAAAACGAGTGTCCTGTGCCCCCTGGAACCCCTTTAAATCAGCCTCTGCCCCATATAATTTGTAAGATAATAATTTGAATTTCACTTATCATTGTTTTGTTAATCTACACAATAAGCCAGAAATGTAGAATCTTTAACACAGTTACTGACTTAGATAAATTGTAGTTGTAGAATTAGGAGGTGGTAATTCTGTCTTGAAACCTTCATAGCATACAACAAAACTGCTTTAAATAGTTGACTATGATATCATCTGACATTCTGATATCTGGATAATCTCCCTGCACAGATAATGGGTTTTCCTTGATTGACTCTGATTAGGTCAAAGATTATAGGTCACACTATGCAAAAGTTTGTTTGAATTTCACATCATTTTGTTATGCCCCGTTTATTATGCCTCTTTTTAATGCTCCATTTATGGGGCATTTTGTTCTCTAGTATGTGCATCCTTTAGTTTTTCCATTCGTTCTTTCGTCTGTCCATCTGTCCTTCGCATGCTTCAGGTTAAAATTTATGGTCAAGGTAGTTTTTGATGAAGTGGAAGTCCAATCAACTTGAAACTTAGTACACATGCTCCCTTTGATATGATGTTTCTAATTTTAATGCCAAATTAGTGTTTTGACTCCAATTTTACATTCCACTGAACACAGAAAATTATAGTGCAAGTGGTGCAAACATGTACTATGGACACATTCTTGCTTTGAATTATTTTTGTTGGAAATTATATCAAACTGATATTTTACATAAAATGGATCCAAGTATTTATGAACTGGTTGCCAAAACCTCTCAGTGTACCTATAGTCGCCGTCAGCTGAAATTCGTAGCGGTTATTGGTAAAAATAATCTAAACTATCAACCGCGTTCTCTCGAGATATAGTTTTTCTCATTCCATTCATAAATCGCGTAAAGAAAAACCACTACTGACCTACCTTTTAAGTGATCGCACTGTAATAATCCTGACCTTCATATTTTCCAGAATGTTTTCCATTGTAAATCCGCCATCTTCGTTTCTATGAGGATCATTTGTTTACATGTGAAATTCGTCATTTACGCAGTTTCCTGAAATGTTCTTTTCATTGATGTGATACGGTTTCCCGCGCTTTATGCAAATGTTAAGAAATTGAACTCCAGGGGAACACTTCCGGAAAAAACAATGGCGGATTCCAACATTCAAAATAGTCTTGGAAAATGTGAAGGTCAGGATTATCACAGTGCAATCACTTAAAAGGTAGGTCAGTAGTGGTTTTTCTTTTTGCGATTTATGAATGGAATGTGAAAAACTATATCTCGAGTGAACGTGGTTGATAGTTTAGATTATTTTAACTGATAACCGCTACGAATTTCAGCTGACGGCGACTTGCCAAATTTTTGAAAAAGAATTCTACTTTTTTCCCATGCTTTCTTTAATCCACACATATCTATTATTTAATACCTTTTCACAACTTTAAAATTTTTGAATATTCCTAGGTGTTGGATAGTTTTAACTCACACTTCCACTCAAGATTCTTTTTTCAATTCTCACTCTTATCATGCATTATCACTATGATCATTGTATTTTAAGTACATTGCAATACATTTAAAGGGTTAACAGTATGCTGTGAATATGTGGTTTGGTAGTCTTGAGAAAAGTATGATGTGTGGATTTTTTGGGTTTGAGCTTTTTTTCAAGTTTAAAATTAATATATTTCTTAAAATAATATTTTCATGAAAATAACTCAAACTAAACAAGACATAACATATTATTCATAAATTTAATGGATTTAATTATTCATAAAATAATTAACATATATGTAGTTTGTAAAATAAATGACAGTTCATTAATTCTGTATGAAAACAAAACTTCTTTTACTCTAGCAAAAGAAATATAAATGGATTTTTTTCAGTTGTTTTCCAAATCTTTATATTTAAATATATAATTGAGACAAAAGCTGGCCAAAAAATTTACAAGGTAAAATTTGACTGTTCTGTTAATTTGGAAACAAAGTTATTTACATGGAATACAACCATAGGAAATTTTATCTGCAAGACAATGAAGACAAAAGCTTACAATAAAAACATGTAAATAAAACAGAAAAACTTAGAAAAATAGCATAAGAAATACTGTTTACAAAAATCCACATTTTTAATAAAAATGTCTAAATCAAATCTAATGAATCAGTCAAATTATCAAATAGTGAAAAGAATGATAAACATAGATGAAATAGATAAATTATGAACAGGATATACTATAAATTTTTGGGAAGATTTAAAAGTTATTATGTTTAAAATGTATGATTATTAATTTCATTTACTACTAATCATTTTTATTTCTAATATAAGTTTCTAATTACATGTTTGGTTAATTGAATGTATTTTCTTCTCCTTTCAGATAAAACTGGGTATTGGTGCTCAGATCCAGTCTACAGGAGCAGCAGGTGGAGGAGGAGGGCCGCCACCACCACCCCCACCTCCAGGAGGAGGGGCTATTCCACCTCCACCACCGCCGCCCCCACCACCACCAGGGGGCGGTGGAGGACCTCCCCCTCCTCCTCCGCCACCACCTCCACCAGGGTTTGGTGGTGGTCCCCCGCCACCCCCTCCCCCACCATTCCCAGGGGGAGGAGTACCACCCCCTCCTCCCCCACCAGGAGGACCAGGATTTCCAGGAGCACCACCTCCACCTCCAGGATTTATGAGTCCACCTGCAGCGCCATCAACTAGTCTTCCATATGGTATAAAGAAGAAGAAATATCAACCTCCAATGCAGACCAAACGACTCAACTGGAATCAGGTAAAATTTCATTATGAAAGTACTAAATATAGTATTCAGGACCTGTAATGGTTTACTTTTCACATATTGTCACTTGGATGGAGAGCTGTCTCATTGGCACTCATGCCATATTGTCTTATATCGAATTAAGATTTTTGGTACCAGATGTGAGAGAATGTTTAAATTTTTTACATAATCTTGTTTAATTTTTTAACAACAATTTTTATTAAAGTCTCCATTATATGATCTACACACAACAAGAACAAACAAGAAGAAAAAAATCTCACAAAACTAGCGATTTTAGAGTACTTGGACAGTATTAAACTGAAATATAGCCTAATTTTATATGAAAAGTACAAACTCTATAAAACAACATCACCATGTATATGAATACGGTTGTGATTTCTGGTTCGTAATTAGATTTCTACAAAACCTACAGTATTGGCTTTGCTCATTGTTGAAGGCCATAGGTGATCATAGTTGTTAATTTCTGTGTCATTTTGCTCTCTTGTATAATGTTGTCTCATTGGCAATCATACCACATCTTCTCTTTAATATAAACGTGTACAAGGTGTACCTGAAATTGCTTACAAGATGATAATAGAGGCAGTAGGATATTATATTCCTTACACTGTCTGGAATATATTTACTTTTTCAATGTTTACATACAGGTATTTACAGTAGATTATTATCATTTACTGGTAACATATTTTATTATTTTAGGTACAAGCCAAAAAATTAGAAAAAGATTCATTTTGGGTCCAAGTTCGTGAAGATCAGTATGAGGATGAATCTTTATTTCAAGGTCTCATTGAAAATTTTGGAGTTACTAAAGGTAAATAGATTTATGACTTATGAAGCACATCAACAAATGACAGCCACTCAATATTATTACAGCCGATTGCATTGAGTGTGTAGACCAAGGTTATATATTCAATTTGGTTAGCTTGCTTGCTAGCTGAACCTTGAATCATTTAGGTTTGGTAAACTACCCTCATTAAAGAGAAGACTAGTCCAACATATAACCAACGTATCTGTCTGTAGGACTAGACTACTTTAATTTGAAAGCAGGGTAGTTTACCTAACCTAATGACTTAACGGTTCAGCTAGCAAGCAAGCTAACCAAACATACTACCTTTACTTACACACTCAATGCAATAGGCTGTAAATTAAAGAAAAGGCTGTCATTTTTCATACCTTTGAAGATTACTTACTTTAATTATATTTACAGATCAGTTTTTAGGGGTGTGAGTTTATGATTTATGTTCTCAGAAAAAAGAATAGATTTTAAACATATGATCGACATTTACAGATGTCGAAAACAAAAGTGTAAAGGGTTTTTCTTAATGTATCTGAAAATTTAAAAAAATTTGAACCAACCATTTCATCAGAAAAAAATCAAAGGTTATATAGCAGTTTGACAAACACTAATTTTGATCATTGGGAAGCTTTATGTTTCCTTAAATCAAAAAAAATAATGCATATGTTTTTTATAACTCAATAGATAGTTTTCATTATAAAACTTATGTACATATACTTTTTTCTGAAGTAAAATCTTTAATTTGTTCATATTTAGAAGAAGTTTTCTTTATTTTAATTGCTTCCTTCCAGGAAGCATTTTCCCCGGCATATTTTCCGTATGCAAAGTGATCTCAGTGTGACCCATCTCGTAAAAATGCGGTGATCACAATACGCACGGATGTCCTTAAAATAAACTATTATCTGAATTTAAATGTTAAACACATGCTCAATTTCCATGCTTTTTGTTGATATTTTGTCTATTGTTGACAAACAGGTGACAATCTTTAAACTTAGGCTTATAACACAAACTTTAATTACTTGCCATATTTTAACAACAACACTAACTGATTGAAAAAAAATTTGACAATTATACGAAATTTACACGAAAAAAAGTGATAAATTTCATGCACAAAAGACTCAGTTTATGATTTTTGTATGCATTGGTTTAAGAATTGGAAGAACATTATTTTTCACCGGTCACTCATTTTTTATGACTTTAACAACGTTTCCCTGATTTAACAGAGTTATCTCCCTGTAATGTTAAGAAAATTTGTTTTACTATTTATGATATTATTTTTTTCAGCAAAAATTATGAATACCTCAGAAGCAGCAGAAAAGAAACCTACAAAAAAGGCTAAAGAGTTGAAAGTACTTGATCCTAAAGCAGCTCAGAATTTGTGTAAGCTTTTAATGATTTTAAATTCTAGGTTAAACAGGTGAAACTTGATCTTTTGAAAAAATGATGAGAAGCTTTGATTCTTTAATGTAAAACATGAAAGTGAAGATCTTTCTTTTTAGTCCATTTAAGATATGATCTAAAAAAATAAGAAATCTATGTTTATCAAACATCTGAAAAAAATTATACTTTTTTTGTAGATTACAGCGATTACAATAAAAGGACTTTTCTGTGACAGAAAAAATGAAAGCAAGGACTGCAAATTTTACATTTACTCAAATTCTACATTTACTCAACAATTCTGCACAACTCCTTAAGTATTGAAAAGTTGTTGATCCTAAATATAGATTGCAGATTTTGTAATTTTTTTCCAGCTATTTTATTAGGATCCATCAAGGTCCCATATCCAGAAATTAAACGTAGAATTGTAGAAGTTGATGAAGAAAAGTTGTCGTCTTCTATATTAGAAAGTTTGATACGATACATGCCAGAGCCTGAGCAGATGAAACAGTTAGAGAAATTACAGGATCAGTACAATGATTTATCAGAACCAGAACAGTTCTCTGTCACGGTGAGTTAAAAAGAGGCAGTTGTTGTCTAATGGGAAAACACATGACATAAATGTACAAATACATGTCATATATATCATGTATATACTAAGCTAAGTCATGACATAAATGTACAAATTAAAGGTGTGACATAAATGTAAAAAAAATATAACTAATGTTCAGATTTAGCAGAACCAGAACAGTTTTCTGTCACTGTGAGTTATAAAGAGGCAGATGTTGTGTAATGAGAAAAGACATGACTTAAATGTACAAATACATGACATAAATATAACAGGACATGACATAAATGTACAAATACCTGACCAAAATATAACAGGACATGACATAAATGTACAAATATCTGACCAAAATACAACAGGACATGACATAAATGTACAAATACCTGACAAAATTATAACAGGACATGACACAAATGTACGAATATCTGACCAAAATATAACAGGACATGATATAAATGTACTAATACATTACAAAAATACAACAGGACATGACATAAATGTACAAATACCTGACCAAAATATAACAGGACATGCCATACATGCACAAATACCTGACAAAAATATAACTGGACATGCCATACATGTACAAATACCTGACAAAAATATAACAGGACATGACATACATGTACAAATACCTGACAAAAATATAACAGGACATGACATAAATGTACAAATGCATGACAAAAATACAACAGGACAAATACCTGACAAAAATATAACTGGACATGACATAAATGTACAAATACCTGATATAAATTTACCAAATCATGACAAATGTACAAAGAATAATATTAATGTACAAAGATATGACGTTAATGTACAACCGCATGCCATTACTGTACAGAGACATGTCATAAATTTACAAAGAAATGACATAAATTTACAAAGTTGTGTCATAAATTTACAGACTAATGTGTGGGAAAAAGTTGGTTGATTATATAAGGAATCACTGAAGCATGACTGAAGTGCCCCCCTCCCTATTTTAGGTCTGTCGGGGGGCCCCCTGATGAAAAGTTCTGGATCCCCCACTGATTACAATAGAAAAAAAAGTATGTAGGACAATTAAGTTTATGACAAAAATCTTTACATGCATTTGACCAAATACAAAGCACATTGCTTTCATTGCTGTTCGTCATCTGAAAGTCACAATGATTTTCTAATTTTGTTGTTTTTCCTATTCAATGATATGAAGAAACCTCTTGATCTTGTCAAAATGATACATACAGTCGACTCTCGTTATCTCGAAGTCAGCCAGACCGGAGAAATATTTCGAGATACACATAGTTCGACTCAAACGAAAACCGGAAGTTTGACTGAACAAGGGACACAACTCTTGCTTAGCATGGTAAAGCTAAAATAAATCCGGGTCAATATGGGAAGGGGATCGATATTCTGGTATCAGATCGATGTATTTGTATGTCATGGTCTTTCGTTATTATAATTAAATTGTTTTACTTATTCAATTGTTTCAGTTACAATTGTTTCCTATGGTTTTTATTCGAGAGAGTAATTTCCAATCGATAGTTTCGTTATTCAGGTCGTTTAAAGTTGACAAAATTGTTTATTCTCGGATACAAAAGACTTTAGAAAATTTATATTCCTCTTCATTTTGTTGTATCTCACTCTTTCTTTTAATAAAAGAAAATACAACAAGATTAAAGACGCCGATTGAGTAGTTTTTAGGTGATCATCAACGGAAGTCATAATCCTTACTAAATACACACCCAAGCTCGTTAGTGTAAATCACAATTAATTGTTTTGTAAACATTTTAAATACTTTTTCATGAACATTAACAATGTATCACTAATTATTTATAAAAATTCTATAAAAGATAATCTTAGGTAAACACTCGTGGAAATAGCATGTCATAAATCAATACAGTGGTCAGTGACTTGAAATTTAATTACACATGTATTGTCAGATGAACTCTTCAATCCATTTAAATGCCAGAGGTCATGTTTTGACATATGTGTATTAGTTCAAGATAAATAATGAATTTTGAAGGCCTTTGTTCACCTTGGGATCGTAAATTTAGTTCGACTCAACCGAAATTTCGACACATCCAATTTCGACTCATCAGGAGTCGAATAACATACATTGTACTTATATCTATTCTTTATAGGCATATTAATAAAATATAAATCTTCACCTGCTGTGATCTTTGCAGATGTTTTTTTTTTAGGGGGGATGGAATGAGGTCTTTTCAAAACGGAGCATTTTGTAGACATTTAATTTTGCACAAAAGATATGTTACTGTGACATTTCGTTTCTGTGTTATCTTTAAATTCTTAAGCGTCACAGCCGTGCAAGGAAAGATAAGTATATTTTCAATCAGCATTTTCAAGTCTGTTATATGATTTATATATGTTTATTACAGATGTGTGGTATAAAGAGAGTTACACCTAGATTAAATTCAATGTTGTTTAAAATGCAGTTTCCAGACATGGTGCAAGATATTAAACCAGTAAGTTTGTTCTCTATGTCGTTCAACATATGGTATGAATTATTGAAATTGAAGAAGGGGCATTAGTCCTAATTTTATGTGTTTGTCAATATTTTAATTTTGAATGTAACACGTCTTCTGATTGGCTGAAAGACCATTGGTGGTTTATACCTCCCACTTGTCATTGAACTCTGATGGATAGTTGTCTCATTGGCAATCATACCACATCTTCTTATTTTTATGAGAAAAATAACTATATTTTCTATTCTATATTTTATTTACATCTCACCTTTTGCATACAATTAAACCATACAATCATAGAAGATACATTTCATTTATGCATACACCAATCTATACAATTTTATGAGAGATGACAACAACTAAAGAACATGTACATATATTCATTAAGAATTAAGTGCATGAGCATAATAATGATATAAATATGGTAGAAACATGAATTTTCGTGGGGTTAAAATTTCGTGGTTTTGTCTCTATATAAGATTTCATGGGGATTTAATTTCGTGGTTTCCAGTAAATGGAAGTGATATTAATGTAGGTTAAATTTTCGTGGGGGTTTTAATTTCGTGGATATATTCTTTCCACGAAATAAACGAAATTAAATCCTCCACGAAAATTTCTGCTTTTACAGTATACAACATAATTTTGATACTATTTACAATATAAAACTTTTTGTGTCTGTTAAAATACTGTGGATTCATTGTTATTAGTTTGATTCCAATTTTGGTGGATTTTGTGGTTACCAAAGAACCATGAATTCCAATGTCCAAAGAATTCCCAATTTGCTTCAGAAATTTATTCAGACTTTGGCCAAACCAAGAAATTGAGTATCCGCGAAAATTCAAAATCTTGTATCCACGAAAATAAATGAATCCACAGTATGGCTGAAATATTTCTATAATTAACATACAATTTGTATTTCCTGTTATATTTTAGAATTTAGTATCAGCCATAGAGGCATGTGAAGAAGTAAAGAATAGCACTAAATTCTCAAAGTTATTAGAACTTATATTGTTAATGGGAAACTTTCTCAACGCTGGATCTCGTAACGCTCAGTCTGTAGGATTTGAAATAAGTTTTCTTCCCAAGGTAAGTGAAGTATTAATGTTTAAAAGTTTGATTTCTTTGAATGACTTTTTTAAGTCAACATATATATATATTTCTGTTACTTGTTCATTTGTTGTTCCATAGATTTTGGGGTTCTGTTTTCTTTTTTGAAATGTATTTTAATACAAACAGTTTTTGTCTAAATGCATTTGTGGAGCAAACAAAACATGAAACCAGAATAATATATTTGAAAGGGATAGGAATTAGCTACAAGATGAATCAATATTATCTAAAAGAATGCTGTTTAATTATATGTTAATAATCAATTTTGCCATCAACTCTTTTTCAGTTGGCAAATACTAAAGCTCAAGATGGTAAAACAACACTGGTACATTTCATAGCCAATATTGTGGAGCAAAAATACCCAGAATTAGTGGGATTCTTAGATGAATTTACACATTTAGATAAGGCAGCAAGAGGTTAGTAACTTAAAGTATTCAACAGCTGCAACCTTTTACATGTGATGATTTAGTATAATTCATAACCTAAGGGAATTCTACAGTGACTAAATTTCAGTCGTATAACAAAGATTGGGCACCTTGTTTTTCTAAACTTCACAGCTTGTATAGAACAACAACACGTCCATTGTCATGGAATTTTGATTCAGAAGAAAATGGTTTACATCCCATTGTTACACTATATTATTAAATAAAGGATACAAATCTCCAAAAATAGTCATATTGTTGTGAAAGGGGTTTAAAGGTTAATAGATATTTTGGCCAGTCACAAGCTATAATATCAGGACTGCACGACTTCCATGTAAAACTTATGTTAGAAGACGACTTGATATTGAGGCATATCATAAGCCAAAGAATAAGACTGCATGACTGCCATGTTTTTAGATTACAATGAAAACACCCTGTATCACAATCCAGAAGCTAACATTTTCGCTATATACATTCCATTAGGTAAAATTATGTTTGGAGTGTGACAGAACCTAATACTGTAAACCAACTTATTTTCGCAAATACTTGATTTCGCGTTTGGTCCTATCTAGGCCACTTCACGGCTATTTAATTTCGCGATTTTCTAATTTACTTGAGATGTTTAAATAAGAAAAGATTCAAGTGATACATATTTGCGACCATTAAAAATCGCATTATTTTTCTACTCGCGAAAGTCCCGAAAATAAATCACTTGCGAAAATAAGTTGGTTTTCAGTATTCACTAAATTTTTCGTAGTATAAGATAAACACAACTTTTTATCAGAGAATGTTCTACCTTATTCAGTATCTGTCATCTTGATTAAAAAAAATCTTTCTGTTTTTTCAGTCTCAGAAGAAACAGTGACAAAGAATCTGAAGAGTATGGAGAAACAATTAAAACAGTTGGAAACAGATATAAAAAATATCAGTAAAAATAATGTGGATGGGGATCGCTTTGCTGAAGTTATGAACATATCCTTATATTAACTATATTCAGCCAGCTGAAGCCAGCCTTTTGGTGCAGTTTTTTTCTAGCTTTCTTAAAATTTCTTTTAAAGATCCATTGTTGGCCTTGGGCTTCTCTTTGGTCGGGGTGTCTCTTTGACACATTCCCCGTTTCCATTCTCAATTTTATTAGCTTAAATGGTTTTTTATTCAGTTATTCTGTGTATTTGTTCTATAGGTTGTTCTTAAACTTAGTTGGAATAGGAGATGTGGTATATTACCAATGACTCGAATGAGACAACTATCCATCAGAGTCCATATGGTGTGAATATGAGCTGCTTCATAAGTCTGTCTATCTTTGTTTACATTTGTATGTAATTTGTTTAAGTGCAAAAAAAAAAGGGTCTTCATTATACTTGGTACAATACAAACTAGTGAGGCACAGATGAACCTATTTAAATTCAAGATTATTAAATTACAATGTCATGTCTATAAATAGCAAAGATTTTTCCTTGACTATTTTTACTCCTTTATAACATCAGCAAAAGACCAGGCTGATGTATTAAGTGGTATGCAGAAAAAGATGGAATCTTTATACAAGGAAATGGGAAAGTTCTACGCATTTGATTACAAGAAATACAGTTTTGAAGAGTTCTTCCAGGATATAAAAGCATTCCGAGATAGCTTTAGTGTAAGTAGTAATGTTTCAAGTGTTCTTGAAAAGAAATTTTGAATTACTGGACTTTTGGACTGAAAATGTGTCAGGCAAAATCAAGTTTTGATCAGCTTTAAATTATTATTCTATTAAAAGAATTTACATTTTGACCACGATGGTATCAATACATGTCAGACATTTCAAATGTTACAGGCTTACTCTTTCTGTCGAGCCTGCAAAATTTATTTCGCAAAAGCGAGACATAGCATTCCTTCGTCGTAAATAGAATTAGTATGCAGTTATACTTTCAAATTCGTGGTTTATATTTACTCACAATTTAGCAATTCTAAAAGTTAATACCATTCGGCTTTCTTATCTTAGCTGACAACTTACTTTTGACATTCACGGAAGTGTTTTAAAAGCTTCCTTTATTATGCAAATTGAAGTTAATATAAACTCTTGTTTTTTTCTTCAGAATGCAATGAAGGAGAATGCTAAGATGAGAGAGACAGAAGAGAAGATCAGACGAGCGAAGGAAGCAAAGGATAGAGCACAGAAAGATAAGGCAGCCAAGATTGCTAGAAAGAAGGCTATTGTGGATATGACTATGGGTATGATTGAAATTGTCAATAGAAAAGATTATCATAAGACTGATCAGAGGCAGATTTAGAGGGGCGGGGGCTTTTTAGGAAAAAAATGGTTGCTTATATAGGGAATCACTGAAACGTGACTAGAGCGGGCCCCTACTTATGAAAATTTCTAGATCCGCCAGTGCTGATGATTTTATTTGACAGTCTTAAGACATCATATATTTCTTCAAATTCATTATTATTAGTGGGATGCTAATTTCTTGGATAACAAGGGTTAAGATTACCCATGAATTTAAATGTTTACTGATTTACAAATATTCAATAGGCTAATATTTAAACTTTGGCAAAAACCTTGAAACCAAAAATATTCATGGAAATACATTTTTTTTCAGTCGTCAAAAAATTAAATTAAAATAAAACAGCAATTTTTTTCTGAGATCTTATTAAATTCAATAAACTTGACTAATTGAAAACAAAACATTGAAGAAAAGATCAGCTGATTTTTAAATCCAAAGTTGTAATGTATTGCAACTAGAAAAAAAAATTATATTATATTTTGACTTTTATATTGCAACCAGATATTTGTTTGTCTTGTAGAAGGAGACCAGGAAGGTGTTATGGATAATTTGTTAGAAGCCTTGAAGACTGGTTCTGCCTTTAATAATGTTAGAGAAAAACGTGACCGGAAACAAAGGACGCCTAGAGCGGCAGGAGGTAATGTCATTGAAATAGTCATTATTATAAGAAACTCAATTGATTTTAAATCTTCATTGATGTTTCCCATCTCTAAAACTCCTACTAGGTTTTTTTCCATATACTATCAATTGATACTGATCCCTAACACACTAAATGTTTAAATTGTTCAATTTGATTGAAAATGTTTTTTTTACAAATAAAATTTTACAAGAAGAATTGATTTTGAGGGACGTTGGTAGATAATATAAGTAGCTTAACCCTATAGTTCAAGTATATGTTGATGTGAGTTGAATGGAAAAAAAGAAAATATCCTCGACACTGGACTAAACCAAAAGAAAGGATTAGGATTCTCATGCTGTTTTGTTTTTAATCACAAAGTCACAGATGGCGCTTTCAACACAAATCCCTTTAAATGTCCAGTAATAAGCCTCCTTTTTATTGCTAATATTTTATTTTATGTGGATAGATATTTTTTATGATCATTCATCAAACCATTGGAAGAAAACTTTGAAATTTCAGTGATTTCAGAAAAAATTAAATGTCTGTACGGGAATAGGATTTTTTTTTATAAAAAAGTAGTGGAATGCATTTTATGAATCCCAACCCCCTTTTTTCATAGCAGAACCATCAATGCATATTCAAGCATAGAAAAATTACAGTGAAATAACTACAATAATTTTAATCAGTTGTATTTTTTTTTTTCAATCTGAAAGTGAGGCGTCCAAAAATAATAGTTACAGAGCTATAGGTATACATGTATTCAAACAATATACTAATTTTATGGAGCATGAAACCAATACTTAAAAATTATGGAATTGATCATGTAAAAGTACTTTCCTTTGAGAAATTTGTCTCAAATATAATATAGATTAAAATTATATTTATTCAGATTCTTTATGGTGTCTACAGCAATAGGATGTTGCAATTTTCTCTGTACACATTATTCTCTTTATCTGTGATACATTCTAATAAAAACTGATATTCATCTTCAATATAATTATAGCTACACTTGTACACATGTATTAGTTTGTCTATCATATATATGTTAAAGATCCTATCTCACTTCTCTTGTGCCATTTCATATCTCTGTTGTTTTATAATTATAAAATGCTGTTCAATAAATATAAATGGAAACAATTTTTTTTTTGATGGAGAAATAAGTCATAGCTACAATTTCTCAAGAAAGACTTCAAGGTGCCTGTCTCCGATGAGAAATTTTGTTTATAATATTTTCAAGGGATTTTCATTTTAGATATAATGTCACTTTTTATTTAAAAGGACAAGATATATTTTATTATCTGGCCTATTTTGGAAAAATGTATTGAAGTACTTCATGAGCAAAGGAAGATTTCTCTCCCTTAAATCTTCCAGATAGTTTTTATCTGCCTAATACATTATACTTGTTATACTGAAGATAATTTTGATAGATTGCTTAATTTTCTTCAAATGGTTTGGAAAAAAAGGGCACAAAATATAAATTAGAATAATCACAAGTAATACAGTAATGTGTTTGTGTATAACTCAACATTAGAAATACTGGAGACTTTTGTTTACTTTTACTGACATGAAACAATGAACGGAAAACTTCAAATAGTTAAAGCCACTTCAGCACTATTTTGCTATGTCATGTGGTCAAATTGGTTAAGGAAGCCTATATGCACAGAAAATATTACCATCTTCAGAACAAAATTTAAGAGTGGAGTCTAGTGCATCTACCACATGATGTATTAATACTCAAGAACTCAACGTTGAATGGCTAGTAATACAGTAATGTAACTTCTTATATCAATTGGCACCGTCAGATCTAGGGGCACACAGATCAAATGAACAATTGATCACCATGATGTAATAAAACAACTACAAATAACTTACAATTGACCAAAACTTCAGTAAACCATACTGATAGAAACAATTATTAATATGTATTATAATCTGTATAAATCTATGTCTTTATTTAGTAGAGACGACTTGGCTTATAAATATATCTGTACTAGTAGTTGCACAGTATACATACTTTGTACTAGTAGTTGCACAGTATACATACTTTGTACTAGTAGTTGCACAGTATACATACTTTCAAGCTGATCATACACTTGGCTTTTTTCATGCTTCATTGAACAGGACATTCCCGTGAGATCAATCATGGTAATACTAGAGTGGTTTGGATATGAATTCCTTTACCTGTTTTTAACAAAAGAAGATCATTTCGTGAAAAATGTTTTAATGATTTTATTAATAATTCATAGGTTTTTTTTTAGTAAGAAGTTAAGTATATTAAGATTTGTAGATAGAAATTTTGTCTGAAGTTTTGCCTATTTGAAAATTTAAAGGACAAGGTGAAGGGCTGTCATTTTGGCTGTATTAAACCTGAAAAAATTAAGTTTTAAATTTAAAGGAATAACAGAACATGGACACATTCTCCAAGCTGTCATATGACAATCATGACAATGGAGGTCACAATATTTTAGGGGGGAAAAAAAATTAGAAAATTAGAAAATAATTAAGATATATATATATATCTTTATTCTCGTAAACCAAAGTACAATGGTACAGAGACAGCTTCTTATGTTTTATTCAAAACTTTTTTGATAGTTTAATAAGTATTTTGGACATAATAGTTTAGCATATTATATATTTATAATTGGGGAAAATAATGTTTCAAAGGGTTTTTTTTAAAAACAAAAATAATAAAAAAAAGAAATATTTCACTTAAAATATTGCATGTTCCTTTTTCAAAAGTTTGAAATGATCTTCACTTGTAAAAAGACATCTGACTGAACCCATGGTTTTGGGATATTTAAATATCAAAATTGACCAAATGATATCCAACTGCTTTTAATGCATCATACATGTATGTCATAAACTCAGGGATAGTGAACAAACAGTTCCTGTATAATCAAAGACAGATACATTGAGGTGAGGCAAAGAATTGGAGGGTAGCTTTTTTTAAGTAGAGTTTTACGGATTTGTAGTAATGTGGGATTTTTTTATAAACTTGGACATTTTTAGATATGTGGGATTTTTTGTAAACTTTTGATATTTTTTTCATGTGTTCATTTATACAATTGAAATGAAGGTATTCTGAATATAGGTCTTATGGTTGAAGATACCTTTTTTTAACACCAAGAATGCTATAATAGAGGTATGACAGTGTTCAATAAACTAGTCAATATTTTCCATTAATAATCAAATTGCTAAGCTTGATGGCAAAACATGTCTACCAAGAAAACAATAACTTTGCAAAATTTTTTGAAGTGTTGTCTTTTATGATGATTATTTTCTGTTTATGTAAAATGAGTATAATAAGAATTTTTAATCTTAAAAGAAAAAGGTATATTAACCTTAGAATTATATAGCAGAAATGTGATAAGTTGAAATATCCTACTAATTGTGGTTTAAATTTTTGTCTTCTGACACTTTTTTCTATTTTCTCTTACTGACTAGCAGATAGATTTTCCAACTTGTCTCGTTCTCGTGTGTGGCACGATAAACCCCTCGTCAACGGTGATGGATTAGACGACCATGGTGGTAAAATCGTGCATGGCTCATCGTCATACTGGTTTGTTTCTCAATACACTGCCATGCATGGTCTGTTAAATGTTGTCTGTTAGCATATCGTAGAGGGAGAGATTTATAAATTGCTGTTGTATTGGGTTGTGCTGCATTCATTTGGTTTCGTTGCTTTGAATTTTTATTATTTTTTGTTGTTATGTATATTCCCAAGATTGTTATGTGAAATATTTACATACAGAAAATATTATTGCCTATTTTGATGTTTCAGAGATTTAAGCAATACCAGAGTACTATTTATATGTTCATGAAAATTTGCATGAAATATGCAAAATTTTACTATGATTCCCATATAACCTATGTACTCAGTTCTTTTTTTTTTTTATGGAGATTAGAAAGGGATACACATAAAGAACTTTTTTTGTTTTTTTTTTGTTTTAGTTTTGATTATTTTTGTGTGTGGGAATTATTTTTCGTGTATCTGTTATGTATGAATGTAGATTTAAAAGTTTGTGTTTTTTTGTTTGTATTTTTGTGAAAAAAAGTTGATATATGATTGCAGCATGTTACAGCAGACGTCGAAGTCTGTTAGCAAGTATTGAACATTGAGGTAACTCATGACATAATATACAACATACAGAGGACTAACAGGATTAATCTAAAATATCCAGTGTATGATAGATATATGACCTTTGACCCACTCACTCATTTTCTTAAAAAATATACAAAAATCCATTTGAAAAGAATATGCATTTCTATTTTTTTTTATTTATTTTTTTTTCATTCAAAGATCATTCATGTGAAGGAAAATAATTTCAGTTAAGTAATATTTTTTTTGTTGAACTATATATTCTGTTCAAATATTTTGGGAGAGTAGAATGGGGTTTGAGGAGCAGGGTGGCATCATTTCATTCATCTTGTATGCTTACATGTAACCGCTGCATGAAGTGTATATTGTAATTTTGTTATGACCTGCTTAAAACAACAACTATATGCTTGTAAAGTGCTGTATATGCCTGAAAGAAAAAACAACATTGTTCCAAATATTTACATGTAATGTTTTTAGCAAGTCGATCCTTATGCATACTTTAATTAGTTGGCAATGTTGAATAGACCTGTTATTTCTGGTACTACACAATGCTTTAATAAAAAAATGAATGGGGACAAGCTTGATCTAGTTTTGAAATGTTATGTGACATGTTCCTTTGATGATCTTCTTTCTGTTTGCAGATAAAAGTTACATCTTCAAAACTAAATGCAATTCACATGTTTGAAATTATTGTCACATTTAAATCAGTTACTACATTTTAAATATATAGGTCACGGCTTCATGACATATAGGGCATCTAGATTCATCTTCAACTTTATAAAATCAGAGCGTCCTGAAATTTTGCATTTAGCTTCATTAGAGAAGGTGTGATGTGTTTTCACATGAGTTGCTTATCAATTTCTTGCTTTTTCATGAATACTTATGTATATCCTTGCACAAAATGGCCATGTATGAAATTTTCTCAGAAACTTAGAATGTTATTTTATATGCATAAATTTGGATTATGGTAGGTGTGATATGAATAATGATTATGTATAATTGAAAATTATGAAATTAATATTTGTATACTAAAATTTATATGAAGTCATTTATTTATAAATTTAAATTATATTTTTAGCTGAAAGACGTGCTCAACTCTCTCGATCTAGATCTAGACAGAATCTCTTCAACCTAGATAATACAACATTGACAGAAATCAGTTTTGATGATCCAAATACAGCTCCGTCTCAAAACAAAAAAGAAGACAAAGTTGATATAGAAAGGGACACTAATTATAATCATGAAAAGTCAGGGGAAAGACGAAATTCAAAAACAAAACAATCGTCCATTGATACAGACGAGAGTGATGCTGAAAAACTGCTGGCTAGGCTTAAAGCTTTGTGAAAAGTATCTTATTCCTGTTCATATTTGCATTTGTTGTTCTTATGACTGTATAGACATTTTAATGTTTTCATCATATAGTCATAATCCTTGCTCATGCCATAATGTTAACGTCAAAAGTGATATATATATTTGTCTTCCATCAAAATATTCTTTAAAATAATCAAAAGTATGGCAAGTCTTTGAATTTTTTGTATTTATAAAATTTCACTCTCTACCTGTAGAAGTCCTTGGATTGCTCTTCTTTCATTTCTTGCAACAGTCTTAGGTGTAATTAAAAATTGCATTAATGACTCTCAGCAAAATGTATGTCCTGAATTTTTACCAAGCACATTGTATGTGGTTCATAAAAGGAGATTTATTTAGTAATAATTGATATCTCATGTGACCACTTTAAGTGGTTATGAGTAAAGTATGACCAGTTTATGTGGTTTAGAGTAATCTATGGCAAGTTTAAGTGGTTAAGAGTAACATGATCAATTAAAGTGATTAAAAAGTTATATATGACCAGTTTTAGTGGTTAATATATATACTAATGCATGGCCTGTTCAAGTGGTTGTTACTTAAGAATCAACAACTAATTTTGTAAACTTTTAAGTGATAATAATGCAAGATATAGTATATTTTACTTGCTCAAAAGTAAACTGCATCACTTGCTTTCGCGTACATTAAAACACACAAAATTATGTTTACTGAAGTTAATTAATTTTCATAGATCTGTCTATTGTTTACAATATATTACCAGTAACACATGCTTATGAATAGCATCCTGCTTCCATTGTAACACCACATGTAAACACTGAAGGTTATATGAAATACAGACTAACTGTAAATATTAAGAATGGAATAAATATCATTATGGCATGAGCATTGAACTCATCTATCATTATTGTCTGTCTATGGTGTATAAATACTACAACAAAGACTGTGATATTTTTTACAACTAGGTCACATGGTTTTGCCTGTAGTCATGTGACTTTAGTTCTATAATTGAAACTTACATATTTGTTAACACTGTATAAATATTTTGTTTGCTTCATGTTTTGTACCATATTGTAAGGGATATTTATTCATCTGAAATGCTGATAGTTTGTTTAGACACAATCAAATTAATTAAAAGACTCTCACTTGTTTGTCACCAAATGAGAACAAAGGTTTGAGGAATTTTTTTTCGCAACTGCTCAAAGAATAGTAAAATGATTTTTTTTTGTCTGAAAATAATCAATACTCAATAGTTTGAATTAAGCTGGTTTTGCATTTTGATTAGATGTAGCAACGAAATTGATCTGAAGTTCAGCTGGTTTTGCATTTTGATAAGAAGTAGCAAAGAAATTCACCTAAAGTTATGCTAAGTGGATAAGAATTCATATGGTCCTGCAGATGCTGAAAAAGCAGAAATGGACAAATTGAAAAACTGATATTTCTTTTTAAAAAGAAAAAGAAAAATAGAGATAAAATTTGCTGCCACTTTTTCAAGATATACAGAATTGAGAATCTTCAAATTTAGTTCATGTGATCTTGACCACCTTTTAGATTTTGTTATCAAGGGAAGATAATGCAATTAATAACAATTGATTTGTCTCCCTTTTTGAAAACTGCATAGTGACTAAATTTACATACACAGATTATAAAAATCTAATTTATGTGACACGTAATTCTTTATAATTTTCATTTCTCAAAATGTGGTGATAAACATTATAAAAGTATATATTATTTAAGTAATTAGCATTTAGTCATTAGATTCCTGATTTTTTTTATCATTTGAATTTTCTTTGACATACCTGCCAAATTTTAGTTTATATGTGATTAATGATCCAGCAGTCAGTTTTCCATGGTTTACAGAATATATGAGCTTCATATATAGATCAAGCATTGATATCTAGTTTCAATTTAAAAAAACCTCAAGGTTACAATATTTTGAATTTAAAAAAAAATCTAATGCATAATGACAAAAAAGTGATATAGGATGTATCATTCTACAGTAACTGGGAAATTAATGGATAGTAATAATTGGTAAGCTAGTATGGAATTATCTTCCAAAGGACATGAGGGTTGAATGGATTTGCCAGACTGTCTTTCATTTTTCTGAGTGGTATTAAATACCTGTTAAGAGAGAGTAACCCTTTTGAAAAAACTAAACTTGGCAGGTATGGTGTGGACTTCTCAAAATTGACATTATTCATTTTCATTTAGCTTCCATTATCTGAATATGTTTCATTATTTGGTATGTATATATTGCATATAAATTTTATTTTTGTAAATAAGAACTGTAAATTTGTATATATTGTAACAAAACATATAGTATATATATAAATGAACATTTTACATAGCTCACTATTCTACTTGTATATTGCTTATTTGTAGAAGATGAATACTGTTTTCCTATAATTTGTGGTTTTCTGCTTTTGACCAAAACTTTTATCTCAGAGTCATATATAAAATAATAGTCAAGTCTTTTCACCACTGAGATTTAATGAAATTTTTGGGAAGCTTTTTTATTGATCAAAATAGGTCCTAGATTTTAAAAGAAGTAATTGCAAAGCATAAAAAATTGTGTGTCCTGGAATATGAATTTGTTTGAAAATATGTCTATTTACTGCAAATTTTACTTTGATCTGTTCTGCGATAATTTCTCATATCATGCTACTCAAGTGATATGGGATTTTCTTAGTTAACCAGTCTATATCATTGTTTTTATTTAGGAAAACAGCCATTTATAAACAATGTTCTTTAAAAATGGAGGATATTTCTCCAAAACTAACTAAATCAATTTATTTTATAACTATAATATTTTCCTTGTAAAATGCATTTCTTTATATATTTTAATGTTGAGTTTTGCATGTTAAAAATCAAACTTATCTATGTTACACAGCTAAAAAATTAAATTTGATAGAAGATGAAAAGGTCCTCTTGGTATAAAACATGTTTGCTCATCTCCAAAACTTACTAACAGGTGTTTCATTAACTAATGGCATATTAATATTTTTACATTCCAAGTAAAAGTTCAGGTTTCATTTACCTGTTATTTTGGTGTATATTTTCCTAATTTCATCATCATTTTGTTATGGATTTCAAAGACATTAAACAATAAATTAAAGGTGCTATACTACACAAGTTTTGGGCATCAAATATTGATTTAAAAATGAAATTCTCAGTCCCAAAATGTCTTTATATCTGGTGGCAAGGTTGTTATATCTCTAAGGTTTTTTTACCTTGACAAAATTTATTTTTTGGCCTTTAACACCAAGTAAAAAAATGTATTGAAAAATTTCAAAGTTTTAGAATTTTATGCTTTATGAATTGACCCCTTTCTATTTCTCTTCAACATTTCAAATCTTTTGGAAGTTTAACTGATTTGAAATAAGAAAACAATCAAGTTTTTCTCAGGCTGTTAATGATATATAAAAAAAATCTCAAAGAATTCAGATAATGAAAAAAGTTATGACAAAGATTTATAAAGTTGTGCCTGAAGCAAAAAGTAGGTGCTATTAAATATTTATTAAGAAACTGCTATGTATTCTTATAAGTCACTGCCCTTTATGCTTTTATTTTATGAAATAATTGAATTGTACTAAATCTATTTAAAAATATAACTAGTGCTTATTTTATTTAGTCAGTCAAAGGGGTTGTTTTTATTATAATTTGTTTGTAATTATTGATTTCTTTATAAACATTAACTTTCCAATTGTTGCATGACTTCATATAATTTATATGAGTTTTGGAATCTCCCTCAGACTATCAATCTGGAGATAAATTTTCCCTCTTTTTTGAAAGATATCCCTATTTCTCTCCTTTTCAACATCTTTTCTTTACAATTAGTCATTGCCCTGTCAAATGTTTCCACTATTGTCAAAACAACACTGCATTTTACCAAACATAAAGGACTCATGGTAGCTGCCTAAAATGATGTTAACTTAAATTATTTACCTAATAATTGGGAAAATAGTTTACACTTCATAGCATTACATGTAAGTAAAACAAAGTATCGTGAAAACTACCAGAATTTGGTTACAACAAATGTCCTTGTAGATGATTGTCCTCAGAAAAAAGGGTTTGTAACGTTGACACCTGCAACATACTTATTTAGCATATCATGACCATTTATCAACATTTGTAGATATAAACAATACTATGATCAAAAGGAGGTCTATGATCAAAAGGAGGTCATGGGATCACTCTTTGATGTGGTAAATATAAACTTTTTGGATTTTTTAAAACTGATTATAAATAAGCTTAGAGGTCAATAGTAAATGTTTACATTGACAAATTTTCATAGTTTACACACAAGTTACTATTAAATCTTTTCTAGTATTAAAATGTTTCAAATGTAAGTAGAAAGTTTGGAGTGAAGAGTAGGACATGACATTACATATATGTATATCACACTATCTAGAATGTAACATCAAGTAAGAATATTGTTTCATCCTGGCCAGTTTGCATTCTAATAGGACAGAATTTTATCCCGACACTTTGCAGGTATGTTTGACCCCAAACTTAATTGACTAGGATAGTCAGTTTTCTTGCCACTTACCAAAGTATCTCTATGGCTTTCATATCAATAAAAACTTACCAGCTAGATATGAGGGGGGATAGGACCTTTTTCGGGACTCCAGGATCGGGTGTTTTGAAGCTCGGGATTTCCGAATTGACACTTTCGGGATCTGGGAATTCTTTTTTTTTTTTGAATTTTGGGATCTCGGGATTTCATGGTTTCAAGCCTGGGATTTCAGATTTCGTGTTTTAAAGCCCGGGATTTCGGGATCAGGACCCCTCCTACCCCCCCTCGGATATAGCCATAAGTGCTAAAAGATGTGTTGTGAATACCAAAACTAACAAATAGAGGAAAACTTTGCACATTATGATATAGGATAATACATTGGGATTTAATTTTAAGAAAATGGAGGGTATCATGGGTAAAGTAAAAAGAGAAAATGCTTTTATTGCAATTTTCCACCTTGAAGGTTTCTATAAGGTCATAATGAAAGGTCTCTTAATCAAATAGGTAAAATGGACATTAGATGGGGAGTTGAAACAAGGATTTTTGTAATGCTGACAGAATCATAAGTTTTCTACAGGTTGTGACAACTCTTGTCACTACAGCTGCATTCCAATGCATCATTCCAAAGTTTGTATAACAACATCATCAATAATTAATAGTAATTAATATTTTTGTATAACTGCTAGTCATTTTGGGCTGTTACTTTTGATATATTTGTTATTTTACTTTTCATCTGTTATTTATATAATTATTTTATTGTTGTGTTCAAATTTCTTTGAGAAATGAAATAACAATGGCAGATTTACAGATACTAAAGTTTGAAATTTGTATAGAACTAAGCAAGACTTCTAATTAGATGTCTCTTTATGTAATTACTGCTTCATAATTATAGATTTTTTTATTTTAATTATAGTCTAACTGAAAATCACCTTTTCTTTAAATAGAATGCTAGTTATAAAACAAGCATACCATATGCGAGATTTTTCATTCTAGTGGCAAAAGTTGTTCTGTTTGAAAAAGCATTTTAGGATTTATATTTTTTCAGTTTGTTTTTACAATAGCATAGGTTAATATTTAATAGTAGATAATACTATGGTTTACAGTGTTATTTTAAGCTTTTCAATCTATTTTTAGAATACTATAAAGCCAGTTATTTGCTTATGTTAGTATATATTCATGCAGTCATGATTGCCACAAAACAGTTGTTATATAAAAGTGAATTATCTTATTCTTGTTTCATTATTTATGTATCCCCTTGACCAATGAGTTTATAGTTTTTTTTTGGAAAAGCATTATATGAATGAAAAGATAAGTTTTGAGTCCTCCATTGAGGTCATGTACTGCTTTTGAAGAAATTTATTATGTATCTTACTGCTATAGAACAAATGAGTCAGTTTGGCTATGAATCTTTAAAAAACGGTTGATTAAAAGAATGAATAATGAAGATGTGTGCATGTTTGTAATGAGTAGTCTTAGAGGAGGTGCAACACTCAGGAGCATCAGAAATCAAAGTGATCAAACTGAAAACATTCCACTTGCAAACAATGTTCAAGAAGTGGTTTAAATACTTGTTTTTAAGATTTCTTCTATTTAATCCCATAAAAGTGTCTTTCTGAGGCCTGTAGACTTCAATCAACATTAAAATAAAAACCCATGATCATATATGCATATACATTGAGTCCATCAAATTGGGTGTATTAAAACATGTCACTAAAAAGTTCCTACTTACAGAATTCAAGACAAAGTGAAGTCATTGGATGCTTACATATAAAGTAGGATATTATTGAAATCATCAATTGTAAAGTACTACAATGGCATTCCTTATTCACCCCTTGTAAACCAATTCAAGGGTTAAGATATAGGTAACATATTCATGTAAGAGAGGATAATCTTCTCTATTCAAGTTCAAATGTACTATGCAAACAATGGTTCTATTATTGGTAAATTGTAAGTAAATAGTTTAGGCCTGTAGATCCAAAATCTATTGATATATTTAATATGCTTCCTACTGGATAATGAACACCATTAACCTTTAGTCAGATGCTTAGAGATGAGGTACTCTTATAGTCATCAGTAAATAATAGCACAGGTCGTAGTCATCTGTTCCATTCATGGTATATTTGTATCTTATGTTCTCTTCCTGAATACGCTGTATTTGTCTCTTGACCTTAACAGCCTTCACTAAATCATTGACATAAGGCTGACCAGGAAAGAAAATGGACGCCTCGAAAAAAGAATTACTATCCAGTTCCAATTAAAAATGTGTTTTTTACCAAAAACAAAAGAAGATAAGAGGGAAATTTTACAGACAAAATGATCAGCATTTTTCGTGTACAATATTGGAAAGTGTCCTATTGCTGAGTATGCACAAAGAACAAAGGTGAGCAACATAAGCTCCTTAGAACCTCTAATCAATTTAAATGATTGTGTTATAAAGGTATCAGCCTCAAAGGTGTCCTAATAAAACAAGAGGCCCTCAAGAGCCAGAATCACCTGTGTTTTTTTTGGCTTAAATCTTTCATCAATGATTATTTTTACTCTTAAATATATATTGATAAGTGGCTTAAAATGTCAATTAAATGTTCGTTGTATCTGTCATATTTTAGGCCTTATATTTCAAAAATTCAACATTTTGTGAACAGTAAATTTATAAATAGAACCATTTCATTGATAGTTCATGTCAGCACAAAAGTGCTTACTACTGGGCTGGTGATACCCTCTGGGAAATAAATCTCCATCAGCAGTGGCATCGACCCAGTGGTAGTAAACTCATCATAGATACCAGGACTAAGTTTTGTATATATATACGCCAGACGCGCGTTTCGTCTACAAAAGACTATACCAAATACAATTGGGAAGATTTTTCAAGTATAAACACATGAACAACTTGTGTAGATTGTCCTTTTAAAAGGGGTCATAAGTCCTTAAGGGGTCAATTGATAACTTTGGTCATACAAAACATTTTGTAGATCTTACTTTGTTGATCATTTGTGATGTTTACAGTTTATCTTTATCTTATCAATAATATCAAAGATAATAACCAAAATCTGCAAATTTTCAATAAAACTACCAATTTATTGGGATCAACCAAACAATGGGTTGTGAGGTTTGTCTTAAAATGTCAGAGCTGATACATCTTGACCTTTTGAACAAATAAACCCCATGTCAGATTTGCTCTAAATGCTATAGCTTCTGAGATATAAGCCAAAAACTGTATTTGACCCCTATGTTCTATTTTTAGCCATGGCGTTCATGTTTGTTGAAGGATAACAAATTCTGATACAATTCATAAACTTAATTCCTAAAGGAACATTCGTTTAAAGATAAGAAGTATTAGGCACAATAGTTTCAGAGGAGAAGATTTTTTAAATGTTAGCAATAAAGGCAACAGTAGTATACCGCTGTTCAAAACTCGTAAATCCATGGGGGAAAAACAAAATCGGGGTTACAAACTAAAACTGAGGGAAACGCATTCAATCTAAGAGGAGAGCAACGACACACCATTAAAATGTAACACACACAAAAACGGACTAAGCATTAGACAAAATCCGATGAGAATAACAAATATAACATCAAAACCAAATACATCAATTTGGGATAGAAAAGTACCGTGACACGTCTTATAGTAATGTGAATTCACACTCAAATATAAGAGAAAACAACCGACACAACGGAAACACACCGTTAAAATGTAACACACACAGAGAAACGAACTATAATATAACAATGGTCATATTCCTGACTTGGTACAGGACATTTTTAAAGAAAAAAATGGTGGGTTGAACCTGGTTTTGTGGCATGCCAAACCTCGCACTTAATTGGCAATGTTAAATATAACATTAAAATGACAACATAATATTACAGGACTACAATACAAATAAATAGAACATATTAGACAAAGAAACACATGAATAATAGCTAACTAAAGGCAAACTTGATGAATAAATTGTGTAAAATTTTGTTTAAAGGGCAATAACTCTTTAAGGGGTAAATTTACAATTTTGGTTTTGTTAACATTTTTGTACATCTTAGTTTGTTGAACATTATTGCTGTTTACAGTTTGTGTCTATCTATAATAATATTCATGATAATAACCAAAAAACTGCATAATTTCCTTAAAACTACTAATTTAGTGGCAGCCACCCAACAATGGGTTGTCCGATTCGTCTGACAATTTCAGGGCTGATAGATCCGGATCAATTGAACAATTTTATCCTCGTCAGATTTGCTCTAAAAGGTTTTGTATTTGAGATAAAAGCCAAAAGCTGCATTTGATCCCTTTGTTCTATATAAACCATGGCGTCGGTGTGAGAATATTTGTTGGTCATAAAACACGAATTCATGAGATGAATATCTATTTGGTCAATTTTGTTTCATAGTTTAATAGGAACGTTATTCCATCTGTTATCTATGTATCAGTTATCATCAAAACGTCAAAGAACAATTCTTTCTTTATTTTGCTTATTGTTTACAACTTTTCATATCATAAAAATAAACAGGAACATTTAGAATTTAATTTTATTAGGAAGAAAATAAGAATGAAAGTTAAATACATGTACCGTATAAAATTTTAAACATTAAGCTAGATGACTGCAAGAATGCTCATAATTTTATCTTCAACCCCATTGACATGTATAATTGTTTTCTTGCAAATAATTATTATAAGAAATCAATTGGAAAATTATATAAATGACAACAGGTATATACAAAAGTGTGTTACATATAGATCGATACGTTAAATGCTTACAATAATTTATTGGTTTCCTTTCTTGTGACGAAAAGTAAGAGGAGGGTCAGTGATCTACATAAATAAAGAGTCGAAAGAACTGCCAACATGTTTTAAAAAATGAAAACCACTGATTTGTTAACGGTTATTACTAATATTAAGTTCGGGTTGACACTAGAGTGAAAATGTTGGGTTTTTTTTCAAGAAGAAAAGAATAGAATGCGCTGCTTGTAAGTGGTGAGAATTTTTAAAACCATATTATTCAATTACGAAAGTTTTTAGAAGTTTAGCACAATATCTTTTTAAAACTATACTACATGAATAAGTTTTTGAATGCTTCGTTCCTTGTTTAAAATGTTGTGACGGAAATCAAGTAAACATTGTAAGTACGATAAACCAAATCATGATGACTTTGTCCTGTTGTATATTAAACATTTTTGAGACATGCCATCCAGGAAATGCGAGCTCCATACATTTTGGTGTCTGCCCAAGAAGTTATGCTAATATTAAATCCATATGTAGAAAGGTTGTTGACTCTGGTGCTGAATCTCGAATTAGCCAGCCTCGATGTATCATAAAGATATAATCCATATACAATGGCAGGTGTGTGTTCAAATGCTGGATAGAACCGTATGTACGCTGAAGCTGGAAAACTGTTCCCAGGAATATGTAATTGTTGACCGAAATTTCCTGATTGACCTGTTAAGGATTTTACAGAATAGAATATTAATTTCTATAATCTAATCAAATGGACTTTTTTTTATATAAACAAGGCCGTAAGTTTTCTCGTTTGAATTGTTCTCTTATCGGGGCCTTTTAAAGCTGACTATGCGGAATGGACTTTGCTCATTGTTGAAGGCCGTACGGTGACCTATAGTTGTTAATGTCTGTGTCATTTTTGTCTCTTGTTGACTGTTGTCTCATCGTCAATCATACCACATCTTCTTTTTTTATATATATATTTATCGACAAGAGACAATGCAATTGTAACAAAGTTAACAAAAAAAGTATACACAAAACGCTGAACTGTGACAGAAGCCTTAAACAAGGTAACCTCATTTGCTCTGGAAAGTTTCGCAGTTCCTGCCTGTCATTTAGTACCATATACACTGTGTTGCATATATTGGAATCCGACAATTGTGTGTATCGTTGGTCTACCTTCATAAAAAACGGCGGGTAACCGTAATAGATAAACAAATATTTCTTTTCTAAGATAGTACAAAGAAGTTTGTAAGTTAGTTATCTATTCCTTAAACTTGAACGATTGTGAAAGTTGAAATGTTAGATACGAAAAGTTTCCCCAAGGGAAAAAAAAAGTTACACAAAAAAAAATCGAATAACAAATACTAAATATTTCAATGTTCTTAGAAATAGAACTAAAACAAAGAAAATTAAAGTAAAATTAAAGTAAAGAAGAAAAACGCTTCTTTCAAAACGGTAAGATGAACTGCATTACTCATGCACACTTTTCTTGAGATTATTTAGATATCATGTCTTGTGTTGCTCATCATAAGTGAAATACAAGATGCATATACAATTGGTATTTTCAAGAAAGAGTAGCTGTAACGGAATTGTTGCTTATACAAAAGGATCTTTTCAATGACCGCCTTTGGTTCCGACATACAAATTGAAATCCGTACATTTCAAATGGTGATATTAAATGTACTCTTCAGAATATTTGGTAAAATGAAATTTATAAAGGGCCGTTTTTTGTATTCAGTAACGTTGTTTTAACGATACTCAGTAAACGTGCATTTTTGGTGTTTCGTTTGAATATTTTCTGAATTCTAAAAGAGACTTATCTCTTTATATTATCAATGATTTAACCACTTTCAGTTATTTCAAGATACGGTGTATGGTAAATTTTTAAAGATACTTACATATTTTCCGTGTTTTTGATACTGTAAAAAATAATATTGGAACTTTACATAAATCAATAAACAATTCATTTCCATGTGAAGGTACTCGATTTGCCCGAAATACTATGAATACATACTTTTATTTCATGTGTGGAATTTGAAATCAAGCATTTTTAAAATTTGCGATGAACTAAAAAAAATTACAAACCTTCATTGAAAAAAATTCCTCTACATCTGTTGCATTATGCATTACTAGAACTTTTAAGAAAATACGAAAAAGATTTGTTTTAATAAATAAACGCAAAAGTAGTATCCCAGTCAGCAGACTAACAGTGGGCCAACGTTGGCAAATGGTCGGCTCGTTGGTCGACCGTTAGTGTTGGCTTCACAACATTGGCCCAACGTTGGCAAATTCGCAAGTTTATGTTGGCTGCACAACATTGGCCCAACGTTGGCAAATTGTCGGTCCGTTGGTCTCAAGTTTATGTTGGCTGCACAACATTGGCCCAACGTTGGCAAATTGTCGGTACATTGGTCGCATGTTGGTGTCGGCTGCACAACATTGGCCCAACGTTGGTCTGTTGTTGTAAATTCATATTATTATCTCATGTTGGTTATAAATAATCGGGCAAATGTTGGCATTATGTTAGTAGCAACATAGGGCCGATATGAAATTTTGTTAATAGAATTGATTATATAATATTTTACGCTTTATTTCTCTTGAGAGGCGGATAATTTCGATTGCAGCAGGCTTTATGAAAAGTTAATGCTATACCGAAAGTGTTTATCAACTGAAATTACATTTACAACTCTATGTTGGGCCAATGCTGGCCCAACGTTGCGTGATCATATATTATACTCTATATATTAGTCAGGTAAAATTTATACTGGAATATCATAACTGTAATAAAAAAATGTATATCGTAAACATGGATTGTCTGGTTAAAAATTAAAATTTATTGCAATCATTATTTATAATAACTTTATTTATTAAACTTTGTGAAACATAATAATAGCAATTATATGCAGAGTGATATTTGATACAGCCAGTCTGTTAATCAAGCCCATTCTGATAAGGTTGACCATATGTTCGACAAATTTCAAAGATAGTTGCTATGGTAATTAAGTTTATAGGAAATCTGAATGTAATGGGATGGTCACTTTTGTGATTATTTCCTGTTGTGTATTTGTAAGAAAGCAGTGATACGAAGAAAACAAAAAGAGAAAATCATGTCATCTGAGATTCAAAGAGAAAGATAGTAACATGTGAGTTGTAACTTTAAAAAATCTGATATATATATATACGATTTAAAAATCAAAACATATATTAATTTCTATCATTTTATAATGCAGATCTTGGAAGTTTATTCGTTTCGGGGGAAATATTTACTAGATTTTAAATCATTTCAATCCTATTAATTATCATGAAATATTTGCCACTGAACATTAATATCTTCAAACAAATGGTAAATTATATAAATCTATAACCACAACATGTATGATCATTACTGAAGTTAATGGAATAAAATTGTCTTAAGATGTACCTTATTCCGTAATGTTTCAAAAATGTGGTATAATGATTTCTACTTCATTAAAATATAAATGAATTTGTTAGTTTTATTGTATTTCTAAATCGCATGCAAACAGATACGATATATATGTGAAACCTAATCATATACACACTTGAATGTGAAACAGTGTTTTATATATCAAATATATAACTGTTCATTAATACACATCTAAATTATTCTGTATATATCATGTATATTACGAATATATAAAGTATGATACCGAATTCTGAAATAATAGTAATAAGGGTTTGTTGTACCCACAAATCCGTCTAATACTAATGAATTTCTGACCATTAGACAAATAACCAATATACAAAAAAATGGTTATTTAAGATTTTATTTTGTATTAAATAGTGTTTAAAATATTTAGAATATACATTAATTTATATTACATATCTAGAAGGGAGATTACGCACGCACGCATTAGACACATACGCAATTCAAGTTTACGTATAACTTTATTACAGAGTCGGTTAGAAAAAAAACCATAGCTGTAAAGAGTCTTCGGATAAGGAGATAGATGATGCAGCTAAAGATTGGCAGTGCTTAAGCCTTGACAGAGAAGGTGGCAAGAAACAGAGAAGGGAAAAAAAGAATAACATATATAAATAATAATGACACTGTTGAAGTTCAAATTGAGGAGGACACTACTCGTGGTGACGACCAATGATATCAAATTTAAAATAAATAAAGTTTCATCTTCTGAATTATTTAATTTTTATTCTGGATCTGAAACCAATACAACTAAAATTACATCTCCGAAAAACTATTTGTATCGATCGCCTAACCATAAGCCATATGTCATTTGTTCTGTTAAAGAAATAAATGAAATTAATATGAAAAAAGAAGATGTGGTATGATTGCTAATGAGACAACTCTTTACAAGACACCAAATGACACAGAGTTTTAACTTTATCTGTCGATCCATCAAACATTGCCAAAGAAATATCTTAGCGTCACACAATAAATATAATTAAAGAGGCAAAGTTCATGAAAAAAATAAGGACAGTAACAACAATGGGTAATACAAAAATACAGAATTGCTACCTTAAACTTTGGCAGTTTGGAATACAAAAAAAGATCAAATGCGCTCCGGAGTATTTATCATATACAGCTCCTCATGCAGCATCCATTGTAATTTGGTTGAAACAATAGACCAACGTATTGCCAACATAAAAATGAGAAATACCTACCTTGGGCCAACATAGTGCCAACATAAGAAAAGATATTTCTACGTTGGTCCAACATTGTACCAACATGGATTTCGTTTTTCATACAATGGGCCAACGTTGGCTCTATGTATTGCATATAACCGTACAACGTTGGGCCAACATGAAGCCATCATGTTGGGCCAACGTAGGCCCACTTTGCACTTATACGTTGGGCCAACGTTAAAATACAACGATGGGCCAATGCAATGATATACGTTGTGCCAATGTTGGGCCAACATACTCATGTTGTCTGGGATACCGCTGTTCAAAACTCGTAAATCTACGGACAAAAAACAAAATTGGGATAACAAACTAAAACTGAGGAAAACCTCCCCTTCAGACATTATTTGATATGGTAAATAGAGGATGACCAGAAAGAATTCCAATTAACAAAGAAGAAACAAAAAGTAAACCAAAACTAATGCGAATAAAAAATTGTGCAAAGTAAACTTAAAATATTTATAGTTCTTTAGTAATTATAAAGAGACAAGACTAGTGGAGAAGAACATTGTTCATTTTCATAGAAGCATATAAATATGAGGTAACATTAACTGGATATACAAAATATATTTATGATTTAGCGAATCTATCAAATATATTTTTATTGTGGTCCTTCGCTAACACATTCAAATGAAAGAGAAAAGAAAACTGCATCCAAGGAACCACATCATATAATCTGATATTGTAAAATAAAATAGGGTCAATGGAAGAGAACAGTATGAATACAAACATCATGATTTTGGACATTATTATTAAGAACATTAAATTTAAAGAATATGTTTACCTTTTTGTTCAATGATAGATATTCTCTGTAGCGCCGATGAAACTTTTCCGTTCATGGATATATAAAGTTTCTGTAGGTCAACAATATACCGAAGGATGGCACTATAGTTGCTTTCTGGCATTGACTTATCACGAGGTTCAACTGTGAAAAATGAGCATTCTTTATATATATATATTAAATACGCGACTTGACCACAAGTTCTTGTGGTATCATCTGAATTTCGAAAACACCATGTAAAGAATAAAATTTAATTTGTTGTATAACTAGTGTATGCCCTCTTTCATGATACGGGTGTTAATCGGGAAAATAAAAGGAAGTCTCTGTTAATTCTTTATAAGCTGTGGTTTGACCGCAATGTCCGAACAAATGAAAAGAGATTTCGAATCCTCTTATTTGAAATATCTATGTTTTCAAATATACCTGTTTAGTTTTGAACTACTTGGTTAGCAAGTAAGAGGTTTGGGAAGATATTAAATCAAAAGTACAAGTTAATCTCTCTCCACACTAAGAAATTCATAAGCTTCATCAGTAGGCAACGAAAATATCAAAGGCAATTAAAGGGAAGTTGGGGGAGAGGACCAGTGCATAGACTATATTTATGTTTAGAAAGTCTACAATAGAAACATCAACACTAAAGAAAGAACAGGTAGATATGTAAAAAAAATCAATAAATTATTTAGTAAGAAAAATATCCACTCAGTATGGACAGTCTGATGCTGATGTTAAGTTGGATCCTGATTTTTCAATATCTAGAACGTAACATAAACAATATATTATTCGGTGATCGTGAGTTGAAAACCAGATTGTTATGTAAACACATTAACCAACGTTTGACGAGTCATGATACAATCAAACCATTATTACTGAAATACGCAGACATTATATATTTTGATAGATATTTATGTTTGCAGAGAAAGACGAGACCTATACTATCTTGTATGGTCACAAAAAGTGTAGAAATAATATAATAAAACTCGGATTTTAAGCCTCAGCGATGAAGGCATAATGACTGTTTGGTGTCTAGTTTCATCGAATAACTTAAACGTAGAAGTTACGAAGAAGTTCTATTAAAAAAAGTATGTATCACATTGATAAAACAATTAATAACATTAACGGTACAATTTTTTCTGCACCAGATGCGCATTTCGACAATACATATCTCTTCAGTGATGCTCGTGGCCAAAATATTTGAAATCCAAAGCTTATATAAAAAATGAAGAGCTTTAATTCAAAAGGTCCAAAAAGTATAGCCAAATCCTAAAAGGAATCAGAGCTTTGCATGAGGGAGATACATTCATTAATTTATAATAATTCTAACATTTTGTAACAGCAAATTTTAACAACACAAAATATACGTATTTTCATGCCAGTACCGGTAAAAAGGTAAAAGGAAGAACTTACAAAAAAAGAAAAAAGAAAAATGTTTCTTGCCATTAAAAACAAACGAAACAAACAGAGATTTGATTGTGTCTTTTTAACAAACATAATTGAATTTTAAATTACCATTTAATCCAGATTCTTTAAAAAGACCCAAATCGTCTGCTGTTCCTTCTATTTCCATTCTTTCCTTTTCTAGTTCTTGCTTTATCTCTTCTCCAATTTCAGATGCATATTGTTTATTCAACAGAGAAATATTGAAATTCGAGATCAGTGTTGCATTTGAAATATCTATTGACGGATCGGTTGAACATGCTTCACCAGTACAGCCACTAGATTCTTCACAACGAACTGTTCCTATCACCATCAATGATGCAATAATAAAATTTAGTTTTCGATACATTTCTCTGTCAAATTAAGTGGAAATACATCCTGCTATTATTTGTAGCAAGTTTTATACCAAATTTATACTCTTCTGGAAAATTTTAGGGGATTTTCAACTGGTAATTTAGTACGTTTTGTCAAGTTGTTGACATTAAATGCACAATAAATCACACCATTAGCAATAACAAAAAAATACGATACGATATTTTTAGATACTGTTTCATTGATTATAAATCTGTCGTGACATTGTTTGTGCCGTCCGAAAGGGTACTCTGTAAAAAGCATACTTCAGGGTAAATTATTTTGTATTGCACTCATATTTTATGAAACGAAACAAATGGTTTTGGTTTTTCCATTTGGTATTACGTGCGTTTTGATTATTTCCTATTTAGATTGAATAATACATTTTGAAATACGAACGATGAACAATGTTATTCAGTTTTTTGTTCCTCGACAGTAACTTGCGCTTGGGCGGGAAAAATGGTATATGCTTTCGTTTTGTATTTTACTTTGATATTACTATGTGTAATACTTTAAATTATTTGCTCTCCTTCAGGTACTAGTATTTTGTTTTTCATGAATAACACTTATATTACTCGACTTGTCCGGTGTTCGTCTAAATGGTTTTGTTTTATTCTGTAGTTTGAAAGAAAAAAATATCTGACAGTATCAGAATATGAAGATCCAAAAAGGGATATCATATATTGGAAGATCAATCCTTGTACACAATATGGATTGATTGCATAATGCTTCATAAGAATATTTGAAACGTTATATGACTTTTGAACAGTGGTATACTACTGTTACCTTTATTTACAGACGTTACAAAATTTCTGAATATTTCAAAAGTTTTTCAAGCTAAATGTTAAAGAGCAATTACGCACGCATAACGAAATAAAACTGTATGTTCACATTCAAAATGCATTCATTAAATCCACTATAAACCTTAAACGGTTGGCGTTGGAAAATAATGTGTTTTGAGACTAAACTAAACGACGAATACAATAAATATTTCCAAGATATCTTCTGGCATCTATTTTTCTGGTATTAGGTTATATTTGATGCTTCTTCGTATAGGTTATTCTAAATACAAAGGCTTTCGTTCCTTACTCGCCTTTGGTTATACTCTTGTCCCTTTTGTCTTTTTATAGAAGAGACATGTATTGTGCTTTTTTTCATGTGCTTTAAATTGCACCTTTAATGTTATAATTCACACTACCCTCTTATAAGTTTAACGACTTCTTTTTAAAGATAGCACAGATTTCTATTCTATCCACTGCTAAAAATGTCTTGATCTTGCAGAGAGGTGTGTAAGCGTTTTCTCCATGTGGAAGGACTTTTGAATTTGAAACTAAAGTGTAAACTAGATTCTTTTGCTTGTGTATTGTCAAAGGTATGTTTGAAATTTGTGTCAACAATATTTACACGGTACTCCGAAAATGCCTTTTCCGTTTTTAATTTTCCTTGGATTTTGGTACATTTGCTATGTTCTTTTTTACTTTCATTTAAAATATGTATATGTACAAATTAACATTTACCAAAAGACCAAAGAATAAAATATCGTCAAAATATTCTAATTAGTTACAGAAAAGTAAGGAATTATTATGCGTGCATAACCTGTTTGAATGCAAAGAGGTGAACATAATATTTTGTATGGTCCCAGGACGACAAAAATAGTACAAAATACAAACTTTTTTTAAAAATGAAACTCCTACAAGGACTTTGTAATTTGAGCCTTCGGATTGAGAGCTTGATGACTGTTGGATGTCTCAGGCATGTATTCTTGTTGATACATTGTTGTTCATAAAATGGAATTTTATGCGAATTGTTTAGCTAGCTATAAAACCAGGTATTATCCAGTTGTTTTCCAGCAACTCTCCATTTCAAATCTTCCTTTGAGTTTGGTATTTTTTATTTTACTTTTAACATACATATTCACGACAATATTATATTGTTTAAATCGTTGGAATATTCCAATTTCATAGTAAACTGACAGGCACACGATTCGGTACCAGTATATGCTGGTTATTATCGAGTTTTTCAATAAATAGTCATAGTCTGTTTCTAGTGAACAACGTTACTGAAGAACACAAAGAACAGCGCTGGTACTAGGGGTATATGTTTTATATCCGAAAGTTCATAAAGGTTTGGCATATGGTATCAAAATACATCACAATTTCAATTAAATCAAGGTAGTTATCGTTGGAACTAGTTGAACACTCAGTAACAAAATGGTCCATATTTCAGCGACTACAACATATGCAATTTTTTTCAGTTCTATTAAAGTTGAACGATAAATCAACTAATGAAACCCCAGGACACCTATGTTTTTCAACATAAGACCGATAAAAGAAGGTCAACTATTAAATGAAAACCTTAGTATAACCACATGTGGTTAAAATGAAATGTGATATTTTGGTCCGTAACGACGATAATTTCAAAAAAATGATAGTTCAAATTACTCACAACAAATTAAAATACAGGATATGTGATTGGTGTCAGCGTCAACATATCTGATCCCCAAAAAGCATAACATTTCATATGCAGCTCACATTAAAAAAGTGTTGACGAGAAACAAAAGTATTGTATCTATGTTGCTGATACACTTTAATTTTTCTGTCGTTACTTTGATTTCATCTTATAGTTGATATGTTTCCCTCGGTTATACTTGTTTTGGCTTTCGAACTTTTTTCATCTGTGCTTCACTGGTGAGTCTTGTGTGGACGAAACGCACGTCTGGCGTATTAAATTTTAAACCGGGTACCTTTTATTAGTTATCATTCGTTTGTTTCTCTGTCCTATATGTTATAGTTTGTTTCTGTGAGTGTTACATTTTAATGTTATGTTTCTGTTGTGTCGTTGTTCTCCTCTTATATTTGATGCGTTTCCCTCAGTTTTAGTTTGTAACCCTGATTTGTTTCTCAATCGATTTATGAATTTTGAACAGCGGTATACTACTGTTGCTTTTATTTAGTTTGTAACGCGGATTTGGTTTCTCTTAATCGATCATTGACTTTTGAACATTGGTATACTGCTGTTGTCTTTAATTGAGAAATGAAAAATATGTGGAAACCGTAAGAAATGTATAGTACGAAAGTGGGAGCTATTGTGTGTGCATACGAATAAACTGCTATGCTTTAGTGTCATCATATCGTAAAACAATAAGTAATATTGTGAATGTAAAACAAACCACTTTTCATTTCTTTAGCATACCCCTGGTCACGAATTTTTGGTATAAGCAGCGCATATTTCTCTGGGAATTCTGTAAAACGTGCTTATGTAGACGAGTATCACACAAAATAAGAAAGTAAACGCTAAGCATTGCGACAGTTGTTATATAAGTAAAAAATATATAAAAGTCGAAAAGGTGAAAATTAAATCATTTTTACAAGACTGAAATTGTTCCGTTGGTCATTGATATCATGTTCAAGCCTGGATGGACCAACAAGCTTCAACTATCCTTATTCACGCCTTTTCATTGTATCATCAATTGAGTGAAAACTGAGTTGGAAATAAGAGGAAAGTTTTTTCACATGATATAAGGAAATGATCTTTTACAAAACCTGAAGTAATTGATTTACAGGAAAGAAAACTTTTTCTTCTTCTCATAATATTTGTTTTTGTCGAACAGTCATTGATCAAGATTTTATGCATATTTTAAAAATGTCATATAAATCATAATGTTAAGCATTCTAATTTAGCATTTTGCAATATGACTAAAAATAGGTTTATGATGGTGCTGTTTAATAGTTAAGAATAAGTTTTATGTGTACTTCACTTAGATTGTGAAGGTTAAAGATATTCACTTTTTCTGTAAATGCTTCCTTAAGATAGTCTATATTCGTCAACACGCAATTTTTATTTTAGAGTGATAATGTTTTGACTATATTTTTAAATAATGTTCTTTTCTCATAATCCTTTATGACGGTCTAAAATTATTAAGTAGCGATATAGATTGCATAATCATGTCAAAATCAAAAGTATTTGAAAATTGTAAACACTCCATTTAAAAATATAAGACAATAATATGGTATAACCATCAAAAAGATGAAAAATAAAATATATTTACGAAAAGTCATCCGGATTATCATAAATTCTGGTATAAAAAAAACTTGTGAATTCGAATATGCTGAAGTTTAAATAAAAAGGACAATTGCCATAATTATTGTTTGATTGAATAAAATTGAGTTGGATTGAATTGAGAACGGAAGCTGGAAAATTCTCTTTTGTAAAACAATCTTGACTATTTACAGAGTTTACGGCTCCTTAATAAACGAAGTAAAAAAGACTGAGTTTTTTTTTTATTCCAAAAAGTAACTGCATTTCTATCTGCCGTCGTGAAATGTGTCTTTGTAATCCATGCGTTAATACAAAACACTGCATTCGTGTACCTTTCTCGAATGTTTGTAGCAGACGAATCTTCAACAGGATTGTTACATGATTAAATTATAGTAACTTTTCTTCTTTCCTATTAATAAATCTTTATGAATTTGAAAATGTGTTTCTGAAATTCCCCTTCTGAATCTCTTCTCTAACCACCCTGCAAAAATGTACCACAAGGAACTCTACGGATTGCACAAATCAATGGATCCATACGATTGGTAACTGATGGAATGTTGCTACTTAGAAACGGAAAGTTTTCAATTAGAAAGCAGAAATCATCTCCTTTGTCGTAAAGTTTTGTTTTCAACCGACCCTCATTGTAATTTCTAGATGTAGGTAAAGATATGAGGCCGACTTAATTGTATCTGTAGTATCCTTATCTCTAGTTCGATGTGATAGATGCGTTCAACATAGTCACAAATTTTGAATTATTTAGTGAAAGAACATCATCTATATAGCGGAAAGAAGAGTTAAAGAATATTGCTAACGTCTTATCTTTCTTCCTAAGAAGTTCCTGTATGAATTCAGTCTCATAATAAAAAAGAAACAAGTCGGCAAAAAAACGGTACAATTTGTTCCCATTGGAATGCCGACAGTCTGTTGAAAAACGCGTACTCCGAACGTAGCAAATATGTTGTCAATCAAGAAATCAATCATATTGATATTGTCAGTTTCAGAGAATTTTTTGTTTGAATCAGAGTGATCCTTTACAAAGTAGGATTTATCCCTCCCAAAGACAAGATACTTGTATCTACGTTGGCCATTCTTTTTTATGAAACAAAGCAATACTAACTCTTTCAATTTGCCTTTAAGTTTTGAATGTGGAATATTTGTGTAGAAAAGTCGAATGTTTAATACTACTACAAGATGAAACAGAGATAGATTGAATGTTCTCTTAAAGATCTTTTCATTTTTATAAGTATCCACACCTGATTCACGCCACCTCTAGAATAGGCAGTTTTACAATGTCTTTGATTGCTGATACAATAGATGTTAATAATTTAGAAAGCGGTTTCATGGAGCATTTGAAAGACCCAGCAATATACCATTGTTTGTAAGGACACTTATTTAGTTTAGGTATCTAATACAGTGATGGAAGATCCAGTTCTTCATCCTTGGTTGAAATTCCAAAGGAACATAGAACAGACATATGATATCCAGAATTTCGTCTTTGGTAAGTGTCGTGAGGGTATGTGTTGAGTTTCCGAGTGAATTGTCAATACCTAATTCGTTTATCAAGCAGTTAATGTAATGAGTTTTGCAAAGAAAAACGATGTTGTTTAGGGATTCATCTGCGGGGACAATTTGTCCTGAAGTGTTTTGCAACATTTGGGTCTTTAAAGATTGACGTAGCATCGGCATTGATAGACCCATTCAGTTTCTTAATTTTGATTTGTAACATCGACCTCACTGCCTTCATTCATTCTGAAAGAGTGTCTACATCTTCCCACTTGAGATTAGACCATTGTCTGGTATAATCCTCGACTGAATCCATCAAAATTTAAAGTTGTATTTCCAAGTGATGGATTTAGGCTCACGATAGAGAGAAGTGTTATTAACAATGTTGAGGTCACCGGGAATAACGTCGCCAGCCGGATTATATATAAATTGGGAACTAGCACAAATGCAATCAGAAGGTTTAGACTTGAAGTCGTCAATATTGAGATCATACAAAACCTTTTTTCACTTAAATTTTTTAGTTGCAATAGGTTTGGTATATGTATAAGAAATGATTGGTACGGACTCATCTTTGAAATAGGGTGGTATTTTCGATTGAACTAATTCATGATGAAGTACATTGCCTAAGTTTACGCCATCGAGACCCTTGTTGGCAAAGGAAAGATTAAGGAAAGGTCTTTACTCTATTTCATCTTTTCCAATGCGGACTGGCTTGAAAAGTCTGTGACTTGCAATATCCGCAATTATAGCTGTAAGTTTGTATAGGTTTGAATGAGGGTTTGTAACAGTGGTTTCCAAACATAAATTGAACAGAGAAAAAAAGTTAAGAAAGGGGTAATGATTAAAGTTTCGTGCGAATGTGATGAATACCTAACGGCTTTTGTATACATAGCAGCAAGTCTTTAATAGAGACATCATGCAGAGTAGGTGATGTATAATGGCGACGACCATGACTGCGTCTACGTCGAGGAATAGAGTTGAAAATATTCCTCACATTCACCGAGCTATCGATATCCCTTCTTGATAAGTCTGTTTAAATGTTTTGTTAGCTTTTTAGGTGAATGCCGAAATTGTTGTGCTTAGTAAAGAATATTACCATAAAAGATTGAATGTAAAATTCCTGAACGTATAAGATTTCTGCATGTTGATTTATATTTACGAATGATGTCCTTGTACCGATGATAAAATTTAGTAAATGTTTTTACTTATGTGTCAAATCAAAAACCCTGGTTTAATATTATTTTTAGAAATACATCGATTTCTATCTCTAAAATTGATTACGTTGCTATATACTTGAGCAAATCGTACAAATTGAGATACATAAACACCATCAGGTGGTGACAAGGGAACGTCACAATCTAAAAACGAATAATTAATAATAGGAAATGAAAAATCATCTCTTTTATCAAAAATTTTGGCATTTAGCTTCCCGTAAAATATATAGATATCAGGATTCAGAAAAGAACAGTGTTCATTGTTAGTATTAGCCTTATTAAAAGTTAGCTCAGCAGAATAAATCTCTTTAGTTTACATACTGAAGTCGTTAGAGAGCCAATTTATCCTTCAAATATCTAAAAGTAGTATTAAATTGCTGTATCAGATGTTGTTTTGATTTGTCTTTGCTGATTTAAGTCAAAAATTGAAACTCAGAACAATACAGAAACAGGTTCGCAGTAAGTGGTGCACTGTTTAAATACTAAGGCTTTTCTACCTCAGGCATAGATTACCTTAGTTGTATTTGTCAAAACATTTGGTAATTTTGGTCCGCAATGCTCTTCAATTTCGTACTTCATTTGGCCTTTTTAACTTTTTTTGTATTCGAGCGTCACTGATGAGTCTTTTGTAGACGAAATCTACAAAATTTAGTCCTGGTATCTATGATGAGTTTATTTAGTCCCCAATGGAATTCAGATAACTTGATGATTTACAGAATCTCCAAAGCGAATACAAATGTAAATTAGCAAAATTTCAAGGGCAGCTTTAGTATCAATGCATGCAAATCGACATAGTTCTTTTGTTTATAGTTATTAAAACATTATCTTAAAGAGTTTGAACACATAATATACATTCGCATTCTTACTTTATAAATGCCATTTTGATAAGGTGTTTGATTTTTTTCTTAATATGAATATGGGACAAAGTGGCATATTGGGTAGAAATAAATCAAAACATTGAACAGATTCAAAATCACCAATAAAAGCATGCAATTTATCAAGTACTTCCAACGAACTTTTGACACTCCAACAGTAGTTCATTCCAGTTTTTCCAAAGGCTTTATTTGAACAATTTATTATCAGATGTTTGATTGTACCAAATTTACAGGTAGGTAGAATATACAGTTTAGTAGTGGAACAATGGCTTGAAGGGCGAAATAAATGTATATTTGTAAGGTGTTTTGTGCAGCATCGGAAGCCAGTACATAGTTAGAACTTTCATTATTTTTTGTTCGGCTTATAAGGAAGAAGCTAAAATTCTATATTATAGATGTCATTTTCCGATAAAGGAGTTAGTTTGAATGTTAGTGGTTTTTTTTTGGGCAGAACCTCAAAGTAAAGTGTACGTCAAACAATATTTGTTTTTAATAGCAGCTTTATCAGCCGGGAAAAAAGAAAGTCCTATGCCTTTATAAAAAAACAAAAAAAGAAAAGCATGCTTTCCATTTTGATAGATTTGTTTCAATGAAACACTTATTTCCCGGCACTAAGAAATTTGCCGAACATGTTTATAACTTTGAAAGTTCCGATTCACCGTGTAATACGCCACATGTGGGTTGCCGGCTATGTATGACACAGGTTGGCAATTTTGAAGCGGAGAAAAACAAAGTAATTTCAAGTATCGAAACTTCTGTTTTGAGACTTGATAGTGCAATAATACAATGTATTTAACGAAAGGAACCGAACCGTAATCCATGTCCAGCAATCAGAAACAGACATTTTCAGTGCTCTGTGTTCAAAAACACCTAGATTTTTGTGTACAGATTGTATGGCTTTATATGCAAGTTTCAGGATGAAAAACTACTTTTGACAATGTCCCCCCGTTTTAGGTTATCTAATTTCTGCACAAGTTTTATCTACAAAATGCTCGTGCATACCGCAAACAACACTCACTTTTAAAAGAATTCGATAACTCTCTCCACAAAAATACTCAACGGCGTCTATTTAACAGAAATGACAAAACAGCTGTAAGACGAACTGAAAACGATGTCACGTCTATTCAAAACTATCACGGTGGGTATGGTTGTCCTGCGAGAGAACGTACTGTGCTGGTGATTCGGTCCTGACGGGTGCTGGTGATCAATGAAAAAATGTAAACAAAGACGAAAATGATGATTTTTGACGTTTTCACTCAAAAAAAAATGGAAGAAAACAGTTTAGATTTTTCAATTTCGTTTCTAATCGGTTCATATATAAACCATTAAAAAAATGACCCTCTAAACTGTTTCAGTAAGCGTAACACAAAAATGCTCATTTTCAGAAAATCTCGAACTGAAAAAATAAAACAAAAATGCTCATTGAGTCCGCTTTCTATACCGCAATCCACACGACAAAACAATTTTGTGAAAAAACATTGCAATTTATTAAAATTTAGCATTTTCTCAATTTATTCATGTCCTGATACTGTGCTGGTGGGTCCTGATACGGTGCTGGTGATTTTGGATAAGAAGTTAGTCATATTTGAAACAAATGTTACAAAATCAATACAGTTAGCCAGATAGTTGTTGCCTACAGGATCTATAACTCCTATTTTAGCTCTTGTGCATCCATTTGGCTGTTTAATATGTGTTTTCAAATGATCTGAACTTGTATAACATAATAACATAAAAGGGCAACATCTTTCGTCCAATATCAGATAACAATATATAGTATCTAAAATAAGTTAAAAATAAGAGACTTTTTTTAATGTCATGATTATCTGTCGCTTTCTAGATCTATGCTTAGCATTTATTTCAGATGACATGGACTCCTCACCCTGATGACCCTGCTGCCTTTCATAACTTTATCCGTATACATATATTAATAGATAAACAAAAGGCTGCAACACGTATTTTTGTATTTAAAATGATTCGTTGTAACGAGAATATTTGTGGTGAATGGAAACTGTGAGGGTCACAATCTTAAATTGCTTATAAATGTTGCTGGACCCAGTTTCGTTATCTGATCTGAATTTTCTAAAATGTGCAAGGTAGATAGACATTTAGATTTTTTTTACTCGGTAATGAACCATTGTGTTGATCCCATGCTAAACATAACAAAAATCTCTGTACAAAGGTCTGTGAATTCTCTACAAAAATAGTGATTTTATTTTCTCTAAATTCTCTTTTTCTACTAAATATAATAATGAACTATAAATAATAATGTTTTGCAAGAAGTTTCCCCTTGATATATGTACAAAATTATATCTCTATTATTCATTGTCTGTGCTGTTTTGATACTATTGCAGTTTTCACATTTCGGAATTGACAGGCCACAGGAGGGGTCATAAACCGTACACGAAAAGATAAAATATTGATATAAGTACATAATTTGCATCTTTGAACCCCCACCCCGGCTTGTTTTTTTAGGAGCCTGTGGTGTCTAAAAATGCTCGATTACAGACAGCCGAGTACGCATTTTCCAGACGTGTTATTGTTGATTGTTAAAGTCCTGAAAACGGATAGATGGAAACAAAAATGTTTGATATATCTGGCTTTAGATTCAGTTTTTTTAAATATGAATTAAGGCTACATTATAATATAATAATTCTATGAATTCACAATATAAAAAAATGCAGAAAAAAAAATGAATGAAGTGAAATATCTTAGCAAGGAGTCATTACTACAGAGATGGTGTGTTTGACACACAAAACTTAAAAGCTTAGTGATATTTCCAATATTAAAATAAAAGTGTATTTTAGTTGGGTATTTTTTTCCATTTACTCATTTTCAATTATAATCAAGGCACATTTTATTTTTATTCATGAAAAATATTTAAATATAGAAAAGAAGGACACATTGTTCACTTCCTCCCCCGTAATTCTTTATCAAAAATATTTATTTTGAAATGAAAAAGCTCAGAAATCTTAATTTTGTTAGTGTTCTCTATGTTATCTCGTCTTCATTCTCTGACATATTCTAGCCTGCCCTTTCATAAAATAGTGATTTTTTTAGTGTTCTATCGAACTTTCGATTTTTTTTTTACCTGATAACCGTTTAGACAAAAAAAAATGTAGGAAAAATCTAACAGCAAGTGATTCTTAACAGCTATAAGATACATTTTTCTTTTACAATACAACTTTTAAATCTTACGGGAAACTATTCCAAGCGTCACTGTAACCTCGCTCTAACTTATCCCCATCCCTCCCCCACCCCCACCCCCACCCCAAAAAAAAACACCAAAAAAACAAATTCGCAATACTATTGTCATTCTTATAGTCAGCACTCAATTGTTCACAAACAAATGTGTTTTAAGCTGCTAAAGACATGATTCAAACGCTCAGAAAGTCCTTTGTTCTATATTTTTGCTCTCCATTTTTATGTCAAACCTTTTACATTTTTATTTTATGGGTTATTGTTGAAGGTCGCACGATGACGTATGGTTGTTAACACATACTTCCTTTGGTTTCTTATGGAAATTTGTCCATTGACAACAAACATACCACATCATCTACTTTATATAAGTATTGTATAAACTACAACGTATTTTGGTGATCTTGCAAAATGATCGTAATCCGAAAATCGTAAACATATTTTCTTATCTTAAAAGGGGACAAGAAGGATTCCATTAACAGGCCAATAAATAAGATTATAGTAAATTTAAAAAAAAATAGGGGTATTTTTTCTCTCATAATAACAGTAAACAGATTCACAACAATGTCAATTTCAAGAAAGCATACAACAGCTAATTAGTCAATAACAGTACAGCACCAATGAAAAAATTGATCTTGAATATATGCCACTTTTAACCAAAATATAAAAGCACAGAACCAGGACATAGAAGCACAGAACCAGGACCGTTTTTCTTATCACCAGCACAGCGTCAGGACAATTCCGTTTAACGAACTTGCACGACGTTTGCAATATAATATTGTTGTAATATACTTTGCATGGTACTTATGACACATCAGAGAAAAATTAAGCAACAAAACAGTCGTTTTATTGCCGTTCTGATACAATGTAAACAAACCCACCAGCACAGAATCAGGACCCACCAGCACCCGTCAGGACCAAATCACCAGCACAGTACGTTCTCTCGCAGGACAACCATACCCACCGTGACTATGTTAAAACAAAATTTTCCATTAAACAATTTTTCTGTTCTTTTTCCTGGAGACAGTCAGAATTATGTCAAAAAGGATTACATCGGACACGTTGTATTAAGAAAAAAAAGAGCTTTTAGAAAAATGGCTGAAGACTCTCTTTCGGTAAATTATTTACTTTATGGGTGTACAAAAAAGTATTGGACAATCTACAAAAAAAAATATCTGAGCGCGGAATGACCGATCTCCAAGACGCAAAAAATAAATTATATAATGCCAATCCATAAGATCATACTATTAGATTTAATCGCCATGTACCTTTATATTCCAAAGTGAACTTGAGACAAAGAAGGAGAAAATATTTGTAATTTTTTTTGGCCATTTAGATGAATTACAGAAAATCAGCAGCCACATAAAGTTTTCCAAGATTTTTAATTGCTGTTTTGAAATCGTTTAGAGAAGAAGTGTCTTCGTCTGCGGGTCTTTCTTTTTGTTTAGTGCATTGAGCTAAAGTTCTTTACTTTTTTTTTACTATTGCTTAAATTAAAAATAAAAAAAGTACACTACTTATAAGCCGTAAAAAGGGCAAAATGAAATACCCCAAGTTTGTATTTTTTCAAACATTGTAGGTGCGTCTAAATAACAAAAGATTAAAATGACCGAATCATATTCAAATATGTTCTTTTTTTTATTAGCGCCTCTACCACTAAAAATAATTTTAAAACCAATAACTTTCAAATAAGGATCAAACATTTGGTAAATGATAGAAATGCATTTCTTTATAAACAATACTGGAATAAATCGTCAAAAGTAGTTATTTTGTCCTGAATTTTGCATAAAAAGACTCAAAATCTGCAACACGAAAAACTAGGGAGAGGTGTTGAAGAAAACAGAGCATTGAAAATGTCTCTTTCTACTTGCTGAAAAAATATAATGGTTCGGATCTTTCCGTGCAATACATAATTTGGTACTAACAATTCTCAAAAAAGAAATATTGATTACTGAACTTACAAACATAGTCGACACCCCGCAGGTGGCGCTCTACACGATGACATTGATTTTGTACGCACTTATAATGTTTTTGTTTTTAAACTCTGGTCGTATACTACTGGCAACTAAGTAAACATGAAATAGATCAACGATATTTTAATTCTTTTCTGTCTTTAAGATTTTTAAGAATTCCTGTTTACTAACTAGACCATCTCTGTCTCTATCAGCACCATCAACCATTTCCTGAAAAGAAAAATAGCATGCTCTATTTATTGCTCATACATTTTTTCTAAAGATGTTCATCTTACATGGATTTCTAGTAGTCCTTTTTAAGAACATAATCTTATGTTGTTGTTAAAACTTGTAACCTGCGCAGCTAATTTCACAGCTTCATAGTTTATACGATGTTCGCATATTGAAACTACAAACAATCAATACAAGTAGCATGGCGGGAACGACTTTGCAAGCCATCATAACCAATTTTTTTCAAAATGTTAGACATGTTTTTATGATTTCTGTTAGCTCCCTATTTGTAAAGTGATATTGTCATAATAGCACTGACCCGATACCACTGCTGGTGGACTGCTAGTTTCTGAGTGTACACAATGTATTAGCAGCTCAGTAGTCATGGTACCGGTTTCGATACGTACATAATTAATAACGTAGTATTTGGACATTATAAGCAATGATTTTGTTCAGATCACAGTGCTTATGAAACTTTATAATTGAACTTTAAGATACACCAATGATATATATAAAGACTTATTACCGTGCTTATATATGACGTCCTTACTGACGAAATAACTGTGATGTTTATCTGGTTGTATTCAACGGGAAATAATCCCATTTGAATTCGCAATCACAAATGCGTTTTCAGTCTGATACTTAAATTAAGTATAACTAATGTAGAATGATTGATTGGTTGTTGTTAAACACCACATCAACACTAATGTGATACGTGTGGCAGTCGGTTTATTCATACAGTAATTTATACATACATCTACTTCCCATTCTGTAATAGGTAAATCCAATCCCTGCTCTTTTGCTCTTTTCTCTGTCTGTGTAAGTCCAAGCTCATCAGCTATTTGCATAACATTATGCTTTGCAATTTTGCCCTTTTCTTCATAATCAAAAAGTTCAAATGCCTTTAACATGTCTTCTTTTGTATCTGGACCTGTCATTTTATCTGACATTATTTTCAGAAAGTCGTTGAAGTCCAGAAGACCTACAAACACATTTTAAACATATTTGTTTCCATTTTAAGTTAGAGGTCAACATGTTGGTATCTGATCTAAGCAAGATTTTACGGTGTGTTTTACATTGTACGCCATAAGGTATAGGTGAAAAAAGCGGGATGTTTGTGCGCGCATACACTGGTTGGAATAACCACACATACTGTCACATGCTTTTATGTAATGGGTTTTGTTCAAACCTCCATTTTTTCTAGAAGGAGTCTGTTGTTTTAAGTGTGGTCTTTTTGTTGTGCCGTTGTACAGGAAAGTCATTCTATATGACATTACTCAACCAACTTATAAAGTTGCATGTAATTATACATACTACTTAAATATGCGAGTTAAATGATTTAACAAAAAAGAAAAGAAAATGTACATACATGTAGTAGTTGAATTCATATTATTTGAAAAAATATAATTACCGTCTTTGTCACATTCTGCCACCAATCGCTTTAATTCTTCTTTAGTTGGTTCAAAGCCTAACGCTCTGAGTGCTATCTGAAAGACAATTACCGTTTAACATTAAGGTAAACATTAGAAAAAAAACTTGCACCAAAAATCAAAATATTCAACGATAAACTTTCACTAATTTCAATTATATATTAAACTCATAATTTATAGCTTTCGATAATACCTGATTCACCATGACTGTTTGCTGTATAAACGTTATAATATCAGTTCAAAAGTTAAAACTAAATGTACAGCGTATGTAGAAATGCAGATTTAGTGACTTTTTGCTGGCTCAACGTCCAGTGAAAAATATTTCACGTTGATACAACACATATTCTACATAGTGTTATATTTATTTTTATGCATATGAACTATTTTGTGTTAAATATGTACTACTCTCAGTATGTTTTCTTTTTTCAGGCCCAATTTGGTAGTGATACATCTTACATAGTCTATCCGAATCAGTTCGCAATATTAAAAAAAAAATCCTCTCAAACAGGTGCTAGGAGAAGTCTGCAAATTACAGAGAGGTGACATTTTTCTTTTTGCTTCGTGTTGAAGACCTCACTGTGTCTTTGAGTTAAAAACCGCATAAAAGTACTGTTCTTTGGTTGTATTTTTTTTTAGCTGTGCACGTACTGATTTTGTGCCATGGTGGATACCCAATATCTTTTTTGTTTCTATCAATATAAAGCCGATCAGGCTGAAGTGTGGACAATTTTGACAGCATTTAGAAACAGTTATGTGTAACTTTGTGTATAGCAATCTGTATGCACATTTATCTGTTTATTTGGTAAATTGTTATGACGAAGTAAAATACCTGATTTGGAGATTCTTTGCCTAAAGCCGACAGTTACACATCATAACGATGTTATAAAGTTAGATTAGATGAATTAGTACACGTTTTTATTTAAGGGTCAGCTGAGGACCGCCTCAGGGTACGAGATTTTCTCGCTGCGTTAAAGAAACACCAGAGGCCTTCGACTGTTTTCTAATCTCTGGTCAGAGGTTGTATCTTTGCAAATTCCCCATTTCCATTCTCAATTTTAGATCTAAAGATTTGGTTTCTATATTTTTACTAGTATATAGGTAACCATTATGCACGTTACAACTTCTAACTTAATAAAATCAAGGTATTTTGCAAGAATGCTCCTTTATCTCTTACCTTTAATTCACTCCCATCGATAGTCCCAGAACCATCCGCATCAAAGAGATCAAAAGCTTGTCGAAGATCCCCCTTCTGTTGATTGTTCAATTGTATTGTAGCTGGTTTGGTTTTATTGTCATCCTATCAAAATGAAGATAACGTAAGCTGTTTAAACAGGATCATAAGTTAGATTGGCCGCTTATAAATGTATGAACTGATGTTTTACATATTTGAGGATTTTTGTAACAAATTCTGTTAACACTTGTGTACACGTCAATTGCGGGAGCCCCTGGGTTCCATCAACGGCTTGTTAGAAAAACAGTTATACCAAATGGTATTTTCTACTTGATTTTACATTAAGCAGTGTTTTAAGTTAGTTTTCTTGTTTGAATTGTTTCACATTGTCTTATCGGGGCCTTTTATAGCTGACTATTCGGTATGGGTTTTGCTCATGTTGGAGGCCGTACGGTGACCTATAGTTGTTTATGTTTGTGTCATTTTGGTCTTTTGTGGATAATTGTCTCATTGTCAATCATACCACATCTTCTTTTTTTATATTTTAAGGAGTATGAGAAAATACAGCTCAGTCTGGAGTCTCGGTAGGCTGACATGACCCCCTGCGGACAGTTATTTTGTGAACCAGCTGGTAAAAAGTCCGACTCAGCGTATCATTGTTGTACAGAGCCGGGTTCAAATTCATATCCCCACATTTTCTTGTACTGATATGTAATAGTTGTGACTGGATGTTTAACATCAATGTATTATATTTAACAACGTATAATAAGTGGTTACATTGGACAAATGAAATAGATTAAGTAAATTATGATCACCAATTTATAATTACACGACATTATTTACTACTTACTAGTAATTCAATCATTTCGCACATTCAAGAATCATTCAAACGGTTGACATTGTGACAAAAGAATCAGATTGTAGTTAATTGTATGCCACAATATCTCATACGGCATCCAATTATCAACATTTATTTACTTAGTTGAAGAGAATTCTGAATTTCCTCATTGCAGAGAATATATAAATATAAATTTTACAATTTCCTTGAAATAAATTTGAACACACAATGTTGATAAAGCTATGGGGGATGTACAAATACGCAACCACGTCCGCTTAGAATGGAGAGCTAAATTATTTGCTTTATTTATTGAAACTGGCATGCGCTCTGTGTGATTTATTTGCATTAACTCTTTGAACAGACCTTATAGGGGCTTATTTGCAGGTACATTTGCATATCCAACAACATTTTTATTCGCAATGTACAACACGTTCGAATTTCAAACTATAGTCTTTTTTCTGAACAGAATTTGATCTATCAATGATTTGTTCTCGTACATTTTGTACTAAATGTGCATAGAATATTTGTCAATAAACGTTTTACAATTAACATTTAGTGAATCAATCATAACTGAAGATTGAATAAGAAAACATAATTTACGAATCATCATGATCTTACTTACAGTAAAAAGTCAGCTTCGTAATTATTTAGGTCGTGGGTAAATAGAAAACAAACTATTACGAGCTTGTTATTTTTTCCATATATAATTGGGTATTGGAGATCTAAGACCTTTTCAACCTTGAGAAATTCACACCATTAATTAATTATAACAAAAGGTATGTTTAACGCACGTAATGTGAAAATCGTGTAATTTCTTTTATACAAGAATAATTTGACAATTACCTCTTCTTTAAAGTATTATGTTGCATAAGTATAGTATTGAATTTATACTGCCCGTTAAAGCTGTTTAGTAAGAAATCCATTATTTGGTAAAACGAGACATAAGTTAAATACTAGTTTGGCAAAAGAAAATAAAATCTGCTCCCCCTTTTTTGAAATTGAGTTTTTACGAACCCCCCCTTTTTTTGGCCGATCAATACATTTGAATGGGGACATATAGTTGGAACCCCACTTTTGTCATCGGTTGGGACCCCCCTTTTTAAAATGGCTTGATCCGCCCCTGATGCTCATAAACATTGTAATATTGTACATTTTGTATGCCGATGACAAAAGACAAACAGTTACTTTGGGGAGTTTTCAATAGCAAAACAATAAAAACATTATCATGAAAATGGCACGTAATTGAAAATAAACCTTGTATTTATCTATTTTGATTAAATTTATTACAAAATAAGATAAGCTTGACGTATCGCACACCATTCAAGCTTTCATTGATTTTGATCAGTATTTTAAAATTATTTAATAGCTTCACACGGTGAAAAATTCAAAATAACTTTAGTCTGTTTAAAAATAATCACAAACGTTTTATTAACGATTTTATTTTTCACTATACAATGGATGATAGTGATGCTCATTCTTATGTTTAATTTATGTTGTGTCATGTGTTCTGTCGTTTGTCTTTCCGTTTTTGTTTTTTTTGGTCATTGTATTGTCAGTTTTTTTTTCGACATATGAATTTGAATAACCCCTTTGGTATCTTTTTTTCCATTTTTAAGGGAAAAAAAATAGTCATGAAAAGTAGAATTGTACAGATCCATCCATGAAAGAGGCACCCTCGTTATACGCATACTCGTCTCTGATGTGGCCGGAGGCATGACGTTTCCTAACGGCATTCAGATTCAGGGCATTTTGATATTTGAAATTCTATTATTTCACCCTAGGACTAAATAACTGAGCTAAGTTTGGTAAATTTTGGACTTTTGAATCCCAAATGCTTTTTCATACTTGATTTTGCCTTTTTTTGCGGCAATGATGAGTCTTTTGTCTCTACAAAACGAGCCTTCGATGTACACATCATGATTAACTTATGAATTCACCCTCCCTTTGTGTTTTGCTTTGAGGGATGTATAAATACAGTGTTATTTTCTGTTTGATTTAAAAAAAAATGTACATCACCAAACCTTTGTAAAACTATTTAGGGGTTGATACTGACTTATTGTATACATAATTGTTGACGTCATATGCAGGCTATCTATGAACACTTCTCTTCATGCTTACAATTAAAATTCAAAGATTCAAATTATTTATTGAACCTGAGACACATTAATTTACCTCCCCCCTTAACCCCCAATTAAGTGTAAAAAGGACACAAAATAACAGCCATATGTATGTTATCTCTTTGTATGCTTCACAAACAGATCTACATTATTATAAATCTTCATACTTTTCAACTTTGTTCTTGCTTTGACCGAATTACCTTTTGATTCGAGCGTCACTAACGAGTCTATTTGCTAACGCAATGCGGGTAATGTCGTAACACATAATATAAACATGGTCTCTCTGACGAGTTTTTTTTCTTTCTCTAATTTCGACATTTGCGATGGAAAAAGACCATAAGCATATTTAGATAAAAATCAAGTCATTATTGCTCACGATAATTTTTATATTCTGATAAGTCCTAATTTTATTTTATAAATACAAAAATTGGAAAAATTCAACCTAAATTTTACCAGTTTTTAAAACAAACAAATAATAGTTATGAAGTTTACATACCATTTCATTTATTCCATATGCTTGTTCAAATGATTGTCTTGTGTGTAACGGAACATGATATTATCGAACGTCTTGGTTCGCTACTCTTGTTAAAACTTCGATGTAATTTGCTCAACCAAGTTAAAATATCCGTTCGCGTCATGGCCCTATTGTATACGTTTCAAATACATGTTTACAATTGTTTTATTAATGACCAAATTAGACATAGGGTATTTAAAAACGGTAGTCCATAGATAGGAATTTCTTCTATATATATGCAAACAAATTCTTGTCGTTGAGTAAATTAAAGTTATCAGTCTGTACCGATATTGAACGGTGAAGTGTTTGATAATATTTAAAAATGTCTTTATTACATGTCTTCATTGTTAGATAGTAGTATTTAGAATAATACCTATTGTGTCGAGACTTTTATCTTCTTGTTAAACATACCAAAAGGTTAAGTAGATTTTTACCCAAAATGTTTATTTTGATATGATTAACAATTGTAATTACTTCATGAGTGTTTTCTTTTCAGATTTGTTAACCTTCAGTTGATTCGCATGCAAAGTTTATACGCATTTCAAATACAAGTAAATGCTATAGATCTAAAGTTCTCCGTATACCTTTCAAATTTGCAAGACTTTAACTTATGCATCCACACCGAGATTTTCCCATATGAAAAGCCTATAGAGTTATGATTTTTATTAAACCTTCTAAATTAAATTGAAATGGGATTGAATATACACTTAATTAAGAAATGTCAAAACGTCCCAGAAGTGTGCGAATAAACCCCATACAAATTATATTTATTCAATTTCTAATGTTATTATAGGTAAATAATAAGTTATTCTATTTATAAATATATTAGTTCTTGAATAAATAGTTATCCAGTTTAGATAAATACAGCCACGTCCGTCACATTAATATTATTGTATCTGATTAAGTAATTCGCGATGTGAAATCATCGGTATTTTGAAAGAGTGCTGAATTATAAAGAAGTTCTAATATAAATGTGTCAATGAATACATATATTGTTATAATGCGTCTATTACATTCAGTATAAACTGTTCTCCAACTAAACGTGACTGAGTATTTATACATCCCGCACAACCAAATGGACGTCCAACTTTTATAATATTAGTCTTCTCTTAAAGGAGGGAAGTATACCTAACCTAATAATGACTTCTATGTTCATCTATCAAGCAATCTAACCTTAGATAATACTTTTACCTACACACAAAATAAATTGAAAATGGAAATGGGGAATATGTCCAAAAGACAACAACCTGACCATAGAACAGACAACAGCGAAAGGCAACCAATAGGTCGTCAACGCAGTAAGAAAATCCCGCACCTCGAGGTGGTCCTCAACTGAACCCTGAAAAAAATGTGTACTAGTTCAGTGAAAATGGACTGACACTAAACTCCAAAACATATTCATCAACTAAAATTAAAACACATAACAAATTAATTAAGGTCAGAGGATACTGACTTGGGACAGGCACACAATTGTGGCGGGGTTAAACATGTTTTGTGAGCTCTCAACCCTCCCCTATACATCTAGTCAAAGAAAAATAAAGAAACACAAAGCAATACGCATTTTGATGTATTTTTAATCTAGCATCAGAATTTCTGTTAGGTTTCAAAAAGTATTTTTTATGGATTTCGAAAATTCTTCATGGTATTGTGGTTTTTTTTTCTGTATCCAAGATGCTATCTTAATTCTTTTACCGTACACGTCTTTCTAATTTATCAAACCATTTTTCTGTTGTAACACTAATTGTCTTCTGCTTTTTTTCAAAGATTTTTTTTTTCAACTTAGAATAACTTTTGTATCCTTCAAACGCCATTTTATTTTTATAAAAGAAGTTTCTGTCTGTTCTTTATTACACAATTTCTAAGATTTTGATTATCTAATTTGAATGTTTCTTAGACAACTATTGTATTCCATTTATAATTTTGTTTTAAATTTGGATGATTTGGTCTTATTGCATTTCCCAAATTAATCAATTTACTCAATACTTTCAATACTCTCCGGTTTTTTAAAAATAATTAATTTTATAACTTTTAGATGAAAAGGCTTAGTAAATTACAAATGATGGCATAACTCGCACAGGTCCTTTTCAGTCAGATGACATAAAAGCTACAGAAAGGTTTGACATTGTTTTGGGGAATTCAAGTTCAATCTAAAACGAATGGATTGATCAATGTGAACCAGTAGAAATAGCCAAAGCGTTAAACTGCATTCTCAGCCATCCAGTCTCCAATACAGATTTTCAAGACCATATTAACCAATAAACTTGTTGTTTAATCCGTGATACGATTAAATACAAATATTATAATATCTTTATGAAGCACTCTAGTCTATAATTATTTTCTCACACATTATTTCCGTTAATTTTGTTTCCTTATTGATGCAGGATGGATTGGCGACGTGTTCTGTCGTTCTACTTACCACTCGCATTTATTAGGAGTAATTCTGAAGCCAGAATTTGTATTAAACAAATTAGGTATTTTATTTTCATTCATTTACATTATAATAAATCGGTTTTAAAGAATCATTAACGAATTCCGGAAATACTGAAATAAAACTAAGAATATAACAGTTCCTAATACTTTATTGAATTTTATGAACAAAGAGGTTAAACGCAGCAAATTATGTGCGAAATTCGTAAGCTATTCAAATCAAAATTTTCCGCACGGTTAACACTTGAACAATCCGTTGAAAATGATAGACAAACACTGTTTATTATCTACATTTTTACTTTCATAGCATCGTCAAGAATTAAAAAACCCTTTTAAATATAAATGTAATGTAATTATTAAAAAAAAATTATGGTATTATTGGAAACGTTACTTAGATCGTTCTTCTGGTTCTTTTTCTATCATTTAGGAAAAACTAATTCAATGGCAATGCCTATTAAGAATTCTTTTGATATAAAACAATTCTGAAAATAAGCTTTTAAAGCAGAGAAATCGGCCTTCTAAAATTTCTCTAAATTTGTGTCCGCCATATTGGGATGATCGTAACCGGTGTTAGATGACTGTTTCATAGTGTGGACTTCTAGTTTAGAAAAATTAAATGAATTAAGAAATTTAATCAATGAAATCAACAAAGTATTCAGTTCACCAGAGGGTCCAAAAAAAATTTGGTTTGATTAAAAAAATAATTAATTCTTTGGTTTCTTTGAAATGCTGAATCAAAACGTGTAATTAGATTTTGGATTTTATGGGCATTTTTCAAATTGGTACACATATAGTCCAAAATTCAACATAGTTTGATTTATCAAAAAATGAATTAAAGTGGTTCGCTTATATACTGAATCTTAACATGTATCTAGATTTTTTTGTTTGGTTTATGTTTTTCAAGTTGGTCTTAAAGGGTTCAAATTAAACTTTGTTTTTGGTTCAACATCAGAACTTTTAAGTAATCATGAAAATAACAAATTTAAATTTGAAAAATAATCAGCTGAAAAACTGCCTAAAACGGTACTCTGTTCCTTAAACAGGCACAATATACCCTAAAACAAATTGTCAATTGCATATGTAATATTATGCTTAAGAGCAAGACAAGTACATGTATATCAACAAAAATCATCTTGTCTGTGATGACTGAGCTAGGCTGAGATCAAGTGATAAGATACTAAAGCGACAATTAAAAACTACAATACAATACAATATGCAAATCTGTGTACACAGACTAACCCATGACAGACAAACATAAGAAAATATCAAACTAACGAACAAATCGCATTCAACAAAGTCACTTGTTCAAATCTGAAAATTACACGAGCTTAAAAGAAAAACAAGGATTAAGTCAAGTAATTCGGCAGAGTAAACAGATAATGCTCCAGTGGTTGCGACCGCCGTGTTACTCATTATAACTTAAAAACTGCGTATCTCGCATTCTGTAATTTACATGTAATAATTATTCAATAATGAATATAACACGTCTTCTGATTGGCTGAGAGTGTTTTGTCAATCAGCTCATATAGGCATAACTTTGTCATGTGACCGTGACGTCATCAAGGTTTTTATCATTATTTACTACTTTTCAGCAGAATTGAATTATATTGAATGACTTTAATATGGTTTTCCGTCTATTCGAAATAACATAAAAGCTGTGATGCTCACTTTTAAAGTACCCGCATAAGCGTGAACAACAGTTTTGGTGTTATATTTTCATAGACAAAAACAAATATTTCAGTCATTTCCTAAATATATGAATGAATGAATGATTTATTATAGTGCAACCTATATATATACAATAGATACATATCAATACAATATTACATTACAGCCAGCCAGATAGGCTTACGATGCACTGACAAATTAAAGTTCAAAATTTGAAAAATAGATAACACATAGTTTTGGACGAATGTCTAAATTATTAGAAAATTCAACAGTTCAAGTAAAATAGTTAAATAATTTCTCTTCTGATACGATCACAGTCCAAGATAAAGTTCGCTATACTTTTGTTGTTGTTAGATAACAGTTCATTTAAGGCAGCATTTGGAGGAAGTTCATTTATGCGTAGAGGATAAGCAGGGTCTGGTGATATTGAAGTAAATAGTTTATTTCTCAAAACAGAGTAACGATCACAGTACAGGATGAAGTGTTGCTCATCTTCAATAGATCCAGTATTGCACATTTTACAAACTCGTTGTTCGATTGGAATGTTTCTATAGCGTCCTCGCTCGACTTCTAGTGGGAAAGTACCACAGCGAATTCTAGCGATTGCAGATCTTTGTGTCCTTGTTAAATGCTTTTGTACGTATGGCTCGGCAAAAAAATCGGTTTTTAAATGTTTATATGTCCTCAACTTTGGCATACTGTTTATTTCGTTAAACCACTTGTCTTTGAAGTCTGCTACAAGTTTACTTTTTACAGAGTCGAGTATGAATCTTGTTGAGATAGCGGAGTCGTTTTCAGTTAGGTGTGAAAGATTGCATCTGTCCAGAAGAGTTTTTGCGCTGTTAAACCATGTGTTTCGGTAACGTCTCGACATTTCACGATCCCAAACAAACACTTTTCGGCAAATCCTATGACCAGGCATGTTCATAAGACGACTCCATAGGCGGACAACGTTACATTGATTGTGAATGAAAACTGGATGCCATCCCATGTCTGCTAATATTGCTGGAATTGGTGTTGTTTTGCCGACGCCAAGAAAAGTTCTGATTGCTCTATAATGTAAGCGTTCGATATTGTCATATTGCTTTGCTCCCCATACACCGGATGCATAGTCAAGTACAGGAATAACAGTGTTTTCATAAATTTTCGTGAATATGTCGTAGTCCATATAACCCATATTAAAGAATTTAGATATCAAAGATCCCAATGATCTACTACCTGCACTAACGAGTTCACTGACAGAGACATTATAATCAATATGCTCGGATAATGTGAGTCCCAAGTAACGATATTTATTTACAAATGCAACTATGTTGTCCCCTAGTCGAAACGTAAATTGAGTTCTGTCCTTTGTAGTCTTTCGAATATGCATAATTTTTGTCTTTTCTGTGTTAACGTTCATTAATTGTGTCTTTGTCAAATCGTTTAGAGCATTGAGCTGATTTTGTAGTCCGTCAACAGTTCCCGAAATAAGAACTAGATCGTCAGCGTATAGCAAGCAGCTGATCATATCGTCACCGATTAATGCGCCACAAGAGAGTCCGTTAATGAGTGGTACCAATTCATCAATAAACAATGCAAAAAGTGTGGGCGCGAGATTATCCCCTTGACGGACACCGGAATCAACGGAAAACCATTCAGTAAACATCGTAGGCGATAATCGCACTGCACTTTGTAGCTTTGAGTAGAGACACCTAATTACTTTGTACATATTTCCATACACACCCACGGCTAAAAGTTTATTCCAGAGTATAGTATGATTCACGGAATCAAACGCCTTGCTGAAGTCAACAAAGCACAAAAAAGTGTCTATGTTCTGCAGTTTCCTGTTTCTCAATATTGTACACAGTGAAAAGATATGGTCCAGACATGATCTAAGCCGCCTAAATTAGCGCACGTTTCGTTTCATCAAGAGAAATAGGTTCGTTCAATTCAGATGTTCTCGTGTTGTCAGCATATGTTTGATTAACAGGGAGGTTTTCATATTCACGCTCTAGTTGTGAATTAAGGTTTTGCAGTTGCTCAATAAATTCAGAATCAACTTTTGTATTGTCACTTGAGAACAGTTTGGAATACTCCTCTTTCCATCGTTGTAAAATTTCAGAGGGATCATGAGACACTGACCCATCGTCCATGTTGACACTATCAATGTTTGTCGATTTTTTTCCTGGACCTAGTTTATTGATTTCACGCCAAAATTCTTTTGGATTGCTCTGATTGATTGATTTTATTCGATTTAGTCTTTGAGCTGTATATTTCCGTTCTTCTTGTCGTAAACGTTTGTCAAATTGTCTACGCTTTATTTTAAATATCTCCCTGCGTTTTGTTTTTGTTCGACGGTCACCCTGATAACTCAAATAGTCCTTTTCGGCAATATTTACCTCACGTAGTAGATTTCGTAATTCGTTGTTCCAGTACGGTTTTGTGTTACAGCGTTTACGTTTGTGTGTGCTTTGTCCATAATCTTTGTAGTCAAGAACATTGTCCATTTCGTCATGAATTGCATTCAGTAGCGTTTCATAGATTGAGTTAATCCTTTGTTCAATGTTATGACGATCGAGTAGTGAATCGACAACTTTGTCTAAACAGCGCACACATCGTTCGCTCTTGAATATATCATTTGGTATCTTTGTGACGTCATATTTTCGCCTCACAGATTGTACACAGTTGTTTTCATAAATTGGCGTTTTCGCTACCTGTGGACTTGAATAATTTCGATACTCCGAATAATCGAATGAACACTGTAATACTGAGTGATCTGGGACTCTTGAGTTGGGATGTACTTCAATGTTGTGATCGATCAGCAAGTCTGACACAAGTTTTACCTCGAAATCGTAAAATTTTGTGAACGAAGCATGCGGAGTAATCATGTAGTCAACGACAGATTTACCAATAGGCGAAACGTACGTAAAATTGTCTTTTGTACTGTCTCCTCTTCCGTTTAACAGAGAGCAGTTTGAGTCGTTCAAAAACTCCAACAGAAATACACCAAACGCATTTTTTACAGAATCAATATAGCATCGATCTGGTAAAGTACAGATAGAGTCAGTCCGATCTTGCGAGTTTCCTATGCGCCCATTAAAGTCACCACAAATTAGGACTGGATTACAGCTACTATAAAGATACACTTGCGATAGAAGATGGTCGTAAAATTCCTGAGCAACGTTGCCCCTACTTGACCGTTCCGGTTGCAGGTAACACACACACAGATAAAGCATAAAGTTTTGGTCATGTTTACATTTCAAATTAATCCAAAGAATATCATCTCTACTATTGTCAAGAATATCGACGTCAAAGTTGTCAAGTATACAGTTCTTAATCAAAAATCCTATTCCACCACTACCCCTCCACGCTTTGTTCGAAAGAATTCGCCTATTACAACCTATCCACTTATAACCATCTAGTTCGATAGCTTCATTGTCTTTCAGATGGGTCTCAGAAATACCATACACATCACAATTCAAAGAAGTTAAAATGTTTTCCCTTAAAAGTCTGCCATTGTCATTTTGTCGTTTAACGTACCAGCCGTTGCAGTTCCAACTACCAATTGTCAGTTTTGCATCGGTCTTATTTGACTGGCATGCATATTATTCTGATTTTTCAACAACACGACCACCCCGGAATTCCAAATTTGGAATCGATTTAATGATTCGCCGAAGGTTCGCCTCTTGCATTCGTTCATGACGTGAACGGTCCGTTTCAATGTATAAGGTTTTGTAATCTTCCGTATCTTTTAGCTTCCGTTTGTTCCGAAGAACATCGATGCGTTCTTTTCCTTCAGAGAAAGTTACGAGAACGGTTTTTGATTGATTAGAATTGTTAGTTGTACCGTTATTTTTACCTCCGATCTTCTGAACATCAACCACGTTAAAGTCTAGTCCTATGGCATTTAAAACACCGTTAACATACGCCTTAAGGCTTTCCATGTCCGAAGTATCATGGGTGATATTTTTAAATACCAATTTGTGTTGTGAGCTGTTTTCGTTAATTGCCGATTGTGTGGTGTTTTTAACATGTAAATCTGATTCATATTTTAACATTTTATTTTCCAATGTTCTGATCTTATTATCAACATTAGCAAATTCCATTGACATTTCATCTTTCAAAGATTGTATACCTTTGCTTATCTCATGTGTGAATTTTGTTTCCATGTTCGTCATTCTTTGCTCTAAAGATGTTCTTAAGGGCATACGATACAGTTACAGGGAAGGTAATGACGTTGCTAAAGTAATTTGTTATTTTCGCGACGTCAAACTGTGACATATCGGGAAAAGATGCATTTTTCGACTGATTTTTATCATTCAAACTGGTTTAATTTGAAAACGAGTTCATGGACCCCTATTTTTCAAAACGGCATTTGGTTTCATTTTGCAGGGAGATTATGTGACCCAAATTTTATAAACCTGTAAATAGAGGATTTTCTTTAATTGTAATAAACATGCAGTAAAAAAATACGTTTTTTCCTCAATTCATGAACATTTGATAAATATGAGTTATTTCTGAACAAAAAATTGCATATTTTTTTAAGATATTTATAAAATATAGAAATTCCCGATTATTTAACAAAAAACAATTTGTTTTTATCTTTTATAACAAAAAAGTTATGTCTTTCTTTCGAAAAAGAAATTACGGCCACAAATTTGAATTTTGAGCAAATATACCAAATTTCGACCTCATTTTACTCAAAAAGTAGCACATGAAGGTATATTTTTTATTACATATTTGATTTAATCAGGTAAAAAATAGCCTATATGCAAATTTTCATGAACTTGTAAATATAGAATCAAAACTGTATCGTATGCCCTTAAAGAGTCTTGGTTCTGTTTAATACTCATCATTAATTTATATAAATCATTCGTTGATACATTTTGGTCTGAGTTTGGTTCGGACATTATTGACTGAGAAGGTTGGATAGGAACAGAGTACGATTTTGTGTTCAATCTTTTGGGCGAAGGACGGACAAAATCACAATCAGAGTCGGAGGAACTTTGCCTTGGTCTTCGTGGAGGATATCTTGACATAGAGTGTTATGGGTTTTTGGTGTATGTATACTTTCCCTTATAACTGTTTATCACAATATTCTGGTTTTTAACTGATTAGCACATCCAGATCAGAAGATTTTTCCAATAATCTATCACAGTTCTTTCAGTGAAAAATTCAAACGTCCATCTTGTTTAAACGTCACATGACATATCTCATATATATGTTAGATTTTGAATCATCCAGGACTTCTTCAAATACATGTAATTAATGGGAAAAATATATTTGCACTTTTAGAAGAGGCGGCTGTGAAAAAAAAAACAATTATCGCATGTCTAACGAGCCTAATGAAAACAAAGTATTACTAAATGGAAACAATTCAAATAACAAAACTTTTGAAATATTTCAAACGATTTTGAAATAGACAAAACAGTCAATATAATGATATCTATATATATACCAATTCATGAGTTAAAACTTTCATACATCAGTTGTGTTAGACCTGATTCTAGTTGTTTGCATAAAACTATTTTTTTCATATTTTTATGTGTTACTTGTAGGATAGCATCAAAGACACGGACATTATATTATTGTTGCTCGCACTACGTCATTCAGAATGGAAAATGTAAAGGTTTGTGCTCCAGATCATTCACAAACATGCATTTTAATTTCCCCTGTATTTACTAGATATGAACGAATGACATAACTACAACCTTCGTATATGTACACAATTTAATTTTAATATAAGTTAATATATATAGATTAAATACAAAATTAACTAGCTTGTCAAGTACGCTGGACGCCGGACGTTTCTCAAACATTCGTATTACGGCTGTATATAAAAACAGTTTTATTTTCATTGAAAAAATGCCTTCTATTTATCTTACAAATTGTAACACTAGAAACTTATATATACGTCAACGTGCAATCAGCATCAACGGTAGAAAATAAAAAATTCTGTCATGAATTTAGGGTTAAACTGCCCTCCAAATTTATATTTTGTGTGACTGGTTTGCTGTCTCATAGTAAACAAAATGCATCAGGTAACAATAAATATATAGAAACTAGAAACCAATATCAGTGCCGAGGGCCAAACGTCCCGAGGGCTGATATTGGTCGAGTGGTGATACAGCATTCGATACGGATTTTGCCATGTATTATTCTGTTTATCACATATTTTAACAGAATCAGATTCGTGGAATATCCGTTTTTTTTTACATCGTCAGAAATATAAGCAAGAAAAGGAAATTAAAAATTCTTTATTTGTTGAATATCCACATCTTAATGTCTCCTATAAACCTTATTACATTCTTAATATACTTTCGAGACCATGTTTTAAATAATTCACTGAATAAATAAACGACACTGTCCTATGTCATGGATCAAATGTTGACGTAGTTCGATTTATGACGTCACTCCAGGTATGTGATACAGACTTGAAAAAAGTACCTTTATTAATTACCAAATTGCTGTATATGTATATTGTACGTGATAAATGTAAATATCATATAGAACGATACATGCCATAAATTGCATAATCTTCAGGTGTGATTTTCAATGCCTAATGTTTTGTGTCACGTATATTGCAAATATTGTGCAGTCAAGAAATACGTGTATAGTGTGATTTAATCCTGTATCATTTAGTAAACTAAGATGCAATTGCTGGTGGACTATTAGTCCCCGAGGGTATCACCAGCCCAGTAGCCAGTACTTCGGTACTGGCATGAAATACGGATTTTTTGTGTTATTTAAATTTGCTGTTACAAAGTATTATAAATTATTATAAATTAAGGAATGTATCTCCCTCGTGCAAAGCTCTGATTCCTTTCACGGATTTGGCTATACTTTTTGGACCTTTTGGATTATAGCTCTTCATCTTTTATATAAGCTTTGGATTTCAAATATTTTGGCCACGAGCATCACTGAAGAGACATGTATTGTCGAAATGCGCATCTGGTGCAAGAAAATTGGTACCGTTAATTTTATTAACATACATGTATACATACCATACTGCAGGAAAAAGGTACATAACTAACTGTAATACGTATACAAGGATATCCGTCGTCGTGACAGCAACCAAACGACAGAAGAGATTCGAAACATACAACTTATTTCGACAATAAACAGTTTATATACAACATGCTAAGCTCTAAATTGTCACAGAACTATATACGTTTGAATAGACTCAACAAAAGTAATCGAGAAAACATATATAAAAGATACAAATACCTACTTTTATCGTAACACTGACAGCTGAGTTATGAACTTCGACTTTCATTGAAATCCTAGCAATTGTATATATTGTTTCTTAAATTAAAAAATAGATATTTGGTATGATTGTCAATGAGATAACTATCCATTAAAGTTCAAGTGAAGTGGATGTGGATGGAAAGGTTAGCATCTCTTAACTACAGACTCTCAAGAGCCTGTGTTTCTCACCTAACTCTACTTGGGTTTTTGAAATCATCTAAAAAAAAGATAACATTCATAACGAATACTTCAATAAAGTTTGAGGTCAAATTTGGTTTATTATTGCATTCCAATCTGTGGTTCTCTAAAAGAAGACATTTGTATGTATTTCTCATAGGGTCCTATGTAAAACTAAGTCCCATGCTGACAGCCATCTTGGGTGATAGATCGGCTACAAAGTAATAACACTTGATCAGCACCTCATAAGGAACATTTATGCTATGTTTGGTTTCATTCCAATAAGTGGTTCTCTAAAAGAAGACATTTGTATGTATTTATTAAAAGGTTCTATGTTAAACTAAATCCCCCTGCATGCAGCCATCTTGGATTATGGATCGGCTACAAAGTAACAACACTTGGTCGGCACCTCATAAGGAACATTAATGCTATGTTTGGTTTCAATCCATTCAGTGGTTCTCGGGCCAGGTGAGATGCACATTAGTTTATGTCACAACTTTGTCTTCAGAAGATAAAATATAGATCTATAGCGATATTTTTTGTTGAAGTCCATGCACTAAAAGACATTTCTCCAAAATCTAACCTTTTAATTCCATATTTGACTTGCATTTAGAGTAACAATTTGGAGTACAGTAAGCAATACATAATGAAACATTGACATAAACAAAGACCAAAGTCAGAGGTCATTTTCTATGGTATATTTATGTGTTTAACGTAATAATATCCAAAATCAAATGATTACAAAGGTTATGGTACTGACGAAAAATGTACGTTAGGGTCAAACGTCAAGGTCAGATGAAGATCATTGTGATATACAAAACACTTTCTTGTAGTTATACACCTGATCATCAATTATCACAAATCTGTGACAAAAGATAGAGGAGTATTCACCAGTACAATGTTGTATGAAAACAATCAGAGCAACTGAAGCATATTTGGATGTCGCTCATAGTCATAGTGCACAAGGTTCGGGGTAATAAACATGACGCACGTTAATAAGGTGCAGCACAACTTACGAGTTATTTTTTTTTTACTCACTTTGGTAATTATTGTTGCATTATTAAAGTGATTTGTTTTACTTACTAATAGTAAACTATTTGTTTACATGTCATTACGGCTATATGTCGACGGAATATGGGGAAAAAATCAAGAACTATCTAAATGAACTTTTCAACAAGATCCCCTTTTATATTTTAGAGTGTCCAGTAGGTTTTACTTCTTATGCTCTACAGGGAAAAGGGTGTAAAAAATGTCCAGAGAACCTTTTCGGATACAGATGCAATACAACATGTTACTGTAAAGATAATGAAAGGTACAATTAAAAAAGAATTAAACATGACTCAGCTTAGAAATTGGTCATTCATCAGCTATCTTTTAGTAATAAGCAATAGAATATATATGTATGCCCATTTAGCTATTTTCTTTTATGTTCTTTATCCGTTTTTTTCTGTCTATGTACGTGTTCCTGTATGCATGCATGTATGTATTATGTATGAACGTCTATAGAAATAATGAAATGTCAAATGATTGTTAATTGGACGTTTTGTCTCCGAGGGTATCACCAGCCCAGTAGTCAATACGTCGGTGTTGGCATGAATATCAATAACGTGGTCATTTTTTTTATTATAAATTTCCTGTTTACAAAACTTTGATTTTTTGAAAACCCTTAGGATTTTCTTAACCCTGGAATAGATGACTTTAGCCGTATATTGCACTTGGCACAACTTTTTGGAATTTTGGATCCTCAATGCTCTTCAACTTTGTACTTGTTTTGCTTTGATAACTACTTACACCACTGGGTCGATGCCACTGCTATTGGATGTTTCGTCCTCGATGGTATCACCAGTCCAGTAATCAACACTTCGGTGTTGACATGAATATCGATAATGTGGTTAATTTTATAAATTTCCTGTATACAAAACTTTTTCTAAAAACTAAGGATTTTTTATCCCAGGTATAGATTACCTTAGCTGTATTTGTTACAACGTTTTGGAATTTTGGTTAGGAGCGTCACCGATGAGTCTTATGTAGGCGAAACGCGCGTCTGACGTACTATTCCTGGTACTATTATTAGAAAAATATCCACCAGATCCAAAGCGCAAATATTTGAACAACTACAAGTATTAATCTAACGGATATCATGTAAAGAACATAAGCAGTTTTAGGAAAGCGTATTTCAAAAATATTTTTTTTTAAAAGGATCATCAGGATTTAGTGATTTACAAGTCGACAATACATATTTCGATATGCATTTGACTATGAAATTAAGTAAATACAGTTTTACCATCAGTCTTAAAAACCAAGCCATTAAGTTATTTTACGATCGACATAAATCATGACTTTTTTGTTTCATCATTTGGAAATTTTGATAATCTGAAAAAGTGTTCTAATTTCTTTAACCTCTTATGGCATTATGTGGCTTTTCTCAGAAATAATGGTGAAAGATGTCAATTTGACATTATGCATCCTGCTTTGTCATGTTCTTTATCCTTCAGCTTAGTAATTGATTTTGCTTACCACTGTCTTAAGTATCACAAATATCATGATAATCTTATATTCAATGTGGAAAAAGCGGTTGTCTGAATTTAAAAATTGATATTTTTGAAAATTGTTATTCACTGTTGACACTCTCGGGTCTCCCTGTGTCTGGCCTTCACATGCTTTCAATTTGCTTTACTTTTATTTGTGTCTGTTTTATAACTTGCATTTACAGATTTACTTAGCTCCTGTATACTCTCTGCCTTATATGTTAAATATACGATGTATTTCAGATGTGATAATGTACAAGGCTGTGTGTCTCTGTCTAGTTATCATAGCACAATTGCAGGTAAGAACGAATATTTTGTGTTTTAAACGTATTCATTTTATTTTCATTTTTTGAAATACACATACTTTATCACGAAAGAATTTTAGGAACAGTTTTCTTGTTTCTTGTCTGTGAAACAAATTCAAAAGATATTAAAAGGAATTATTCATCATAAAAGCGAAGAATTGAAAGATCTCAAAAATGTCAAAGGAACATACCACATGACGGCAGCAAGCCAATAAGTCTTTTTTTATAGACCATTCTAAGCAGAAAAAAAAGAAAGCTGGTAACAACTGAACTTTAAATTTTCGTCGGAGTTCGGTATTATTGTGATTTTACTTCTTGAATGATATAATATTTCAAGACGGGGATGTCATTCTTTCCAATGTATACAGATGGAATTTAGAGAAATCAAGATTTAAGTGAAATATCCCTTTAATGGCCAATTTTTGCAATCTATAATATTATAATTCTCTCCCATAATTACTTCCTCGGTAATTTTGAATGCTACAGAACATTATAGCTTTATTCAAATGCACTTTTACTAGTTCTCAAGGTTCAACCAATGGATTCAAAATCTGAAATATCATATATTACTTAACTGCACTATAGAGTACAAACATTTACCGGTTGGAATTCAAAACTTAAAGGTCAATTGTGAAAAATAAATACTAAATTATTTTATTGATGTTATGGTAAAGTTCACCTGAAGGAAATGAATTGACATTAAAAACACTATTTCCGTAAAATATAAAACATTGTTTGAGTTATTTGAGTGTTATAAGTAATATATGAATGTTTTCGGAAATATGCCCTTCACTGTACTTATCTAACATCATTCATCATAATGTTTCATAGTAATTTAAATATAACATGTAAAAACTATACTGTCAAGTGATTTCCTTGTGTTTTCTGCGTGTAAACCTCTCTATACTGATTCGAGTTGACATTGAAATAAATGCTAGTAAGTTGAGTGTTTCATTGCTATATAATTTTAGAAGTTTTGAAAAACAATACTGTGGAATAAAAAGTAATTTTGGTATCAAAATTCAAAATGTATTTTCTACCCCAAGCTCATTTTCGCTAGCCGATGGTTAATAGGTAATTTGTTGGTAGCGGAGAAGCCAAACACTGAAAGCGTGCTTTTTTCCAAAATTATATTATTGATCTATTCACTATTGTACATTTATATTTCATTGGCCTAGCTTTGTGCATCTGGGACAACAGTATGATATTCAGCATATGGCATGGTTCTCATGAATAACTGTGCAAAGGGAGATAAATTACAAAATTTTGATTTTTTTGAAAAACTAAGGCTTTTCTACCTCATGCATAGATTACCTTAGATGTATTTGGCAACACTTTTCGGAATTTTGGATCTCAATGCTCTTCAACTTTGTACTTTATTGGGTTTGAGTGTCATTGATGAGTCTTTTGTAGACGAAACGCAGGTCTGGCGTATATATAAAATTTAGTCCTACCTGGTATCTTTGATGAGTTTATTTTTAAAAATGTTTTCGTAACCATAATAGTCATTTGAAAAGATGGTTTGACTTTCTATTTCCATATTATATACAAACTGTGTGTATACTGATTTTTGCACTAACTGAAGAACACTTAATTGGTTGATAGCAATATTGTAAAAGCAGTAGCGGATCCAGAGAACGACGAGGTTGTTTTTGTGTGACGCCATGAAACTTTTCTCACACTCAACCATAGTACTTTGGTATGGACATCTGTAAAGTTTTAAAACTTTTAGCATTACAATTTTGATGAAGTAGGAAATCCAGTCTCCAGAATGAGGGGATAGTGTCATCTTCTCTTCACGCAACGAACCCCTGCAACAGCTCCCCGAAAAACCCATAGTTTGAATGACATAAAACGGATTGCCAATTATCTATAGACTAGTAAAAGTTAAAGCGGTTATTATATAAATAAATATAAATAAAGCTGAACACAATTATAAAGTCCCTGTCGTGAAAGTAAAACGTAGGTTTTTCTTTTTATCATCATTTTATCATTTTTTTTTATATTTTATGCAGCAAATATGATAACTCACGATAGGAAAGAGACAAATTCAGATACAGGTTAGTGTGTTCTTCTTGGAGTTTAATATTTTTGATACTTTACTTTTTGCACCCGGTAGTAAGAAAGAATTTCAAATTCTTTTTGAAATTTTTTTTTTAATTTAGATAATGATCTAGATAGCAGGTACAATAATCGAACAGTATAATTATTCCTTAATAATTCGTCTTTTTTTTTTTAACAAAAAAACGTTGTCACTGAACTAGTTTATATATTTGTGCTGAAGGACGTCTTCGGCTGCGGAAATTTCTCGCTGCATTGAAGACCTGTTGATGACCTTCTACTATTGTCTGTTCTATGATCGGGTTGTTGTCTCTTTGGCACATTCCCCATTTCCATTCTCAATTTTATTTTCCAATCTGACATCGGCATGTTGATGCCAAGAACATCGTCAATGTTAGCTTTTATTATATCTTAATTTTCTATTTTCTGTCAATTCAAATACCTTTGTTTGGAAAACGAAACTCTTGAAGTTTTCATAATTTTGTAAAAATCATGACGACCTTTTCAGTCTCCGTCTTTAGCCAATCAGGTAAGTTTAAAAAAAAACTATACTACATTTGGGATAATTTTGATAGAGCACAACACATTAAATAAATACTTGTACCAGTTGATTTTAGTTACAGAGAACGCATATTGAACTCTAGGTGATTTAAGCGGTTTGTTCAACATGCAAATGCGAGATTTAAATATGATTTTGCCGGTATCGGCGATATCAGTCGTCAATAATTATCAAAATTCATGATAAGGCTACATAGGCGAGATATTTATATTTCAACTTTTATTAATGTCTTTTGACGTGTTGTTTCATTGAAGCGTATACATATAACATGACAAATCATTATTCATAAGCAGTCACTAAATTCATATACATTTGTCCAAACATTTCTTTTTAGGATTTCAGAAAAAAGAAAGATTTATTTATATAGGAAGTTCCGGTCTTCTTGCAATTTTTGTTTTCATTTTGATAACATACATCTGTTACAAAAAGTTAAGAAAAAAGCCAGCAGTAGACAATGCAAAATCAAAAGACGGCGACCAGGACAGTCGTCTGGAAAAGGATCTTGTGCAATGCATAAAAGATCAAAAGAACACGGATGAAAATGATTATGAAGACATTGATGACAGTTTGTTATGCGACATACAATTTTCTACAAATGAAGAAAATAATTTTTATTCTGTCACGGATGAAGACAACAGTACCTCAATCAAAAGTGATGGCAACGATGGCTACCTGAATCCGTATCAACCAATCATATCAACTGAGGTAGATGTTCATCATTATGAATCAACAAAGGACAGTTCAACTACCTCTGATGAAAATCAAAGATTTTCAGGGTATCTTCATCCGTATCAAGCACTGGTTATGAACTCATCTGAAGCTAAAAACGATTATACTGAAATAGAACCGGAACTCAGCAAAGAAGGAGAACACCAAAACCTTGATAAATGAGATGACTATAGACTAGTCTTGTTTTTTTTTTTATTACTGATGATTTTATCCACGATTACGTGTACAGAAAAAGTAGTTAACTACGAGAAGTTTGTATAGTCATATGTTGCTTTTCATAAAATAAAATCAAGTGTTTTGATCATACTTATTTTCATATCGAGGTCGTACGGTTAACCTTAGCCGTATTTGGCACAACTTTCTGGAATTTTGGGTCCTCAATGCTCTTCAACTTTGTATTTATTTGGCTTTTTAACCATTTTGATCTGAGTGTCATTGATGAGTCTTATGTAGACGAAACGAGCGTCTGGCGTATAAAATTATAATCCAGCTATATCAAATCAAAAAGTAAAATCGCAAAAATACTGAACTCAGAGGAAACTTAATAAGGAAAGTCCATAATCACATGCCAAAATTAAATAACAAAACGCATCAAAAACGAATAGACAAGAACTGTCATATTCCTGACTGGGTACTGGCATTTTCAAATGTAGAAAATTATCCATACTCAACTCCGGTCACTTTCCTACATGTACAAACATTTATAAACTGAGCAATTTATTCGTCTGCATGTTTATTGTCGTTGTGTTGAAATGTGAGATCAAAAACACCAAATAAAGAAATACGATATTGAGATGATTGCATAGTTTAAAGCCGCTGAAAGCCGGAGAAGGTCCTTGAAATAATTCTTTTTTAGCTCACCTGACCTAAAGCGCCAAGTGAGCTTTTCCGTCGTTCGTCGTCGTTAACTTTTACAAAAATCTCCTCTGAAACTACTGGGCCAAATTTAACAAAACTTGGCAACAAACAGGATTTGGGTATTTATAATGTGTGCGGTGACACGGCCAACCAACCAAGATGGCCGCCATGGCTAAAAATAGAACAAAGGGGTAAAATGCAGTTTTATGGCTCAAACCTCAAAAACCAAAGCATTTACAGCAAATCTGACATGAGGGTGAAATTTTTTATCAGGTCAAGATCTATCTGCCCTGAAATTTTCAGATGAATCGGACAACCCGTTGTTTGGTTGCTGCCCCTGAATTGGTAATTTTAAGGAAATTTTGCTGTTTTTGGTTATTATCTTGAATATCATGATAGATAGAGATAAACTGTAAACTGCAATAATGTTAACCAAAGTAAGATTTACAGATAAGTCAACATAATCAAAATCATCAGTTGACCCTTTTAGGAGTTATTGCCCTTTATAGTCAATTTTTAACCATTTTTTCGTAAATCTTATTCATCTTTTAGAAAAATATTCTCCTCTGCAACTACTGGGCCAAATAGACCAAACTTGGCCACAATCATCATTGGGTATCTAGTTTAAAAAATGTGTGCGGTGACACGGCCAACCAACCAAGATGGCCTCGATAGCTAGAAATCAATTGGGGGTAAAATGCAGTTTTTGGCTTATAACCAAAGCATTTAGAGCAAATCTGACAGGAGGTGTTATTGTTTATCAGGTCAAGATCTATCTGCCCTGGAATTTTCAGATGAATCTGATAACTGATTGTTAGGTTGCTGCCCCTGAATTAGTAATTTAAAGGAAATTTTGCCGTTTTAGGTTATTATCTTGAATATTATTATAGATAGAAATAAACTGTAAACAGCAATAATGTACAGCAAAGTAAGACCAACAAATAAGTCAAATGACCAAAACGGTCAATTGAGTCACTAAGGAGTTGTTGCCCTCTATAGTAATTTTTTAACAATTTTCATAAAGTTTATAAATTTTCACTAACAATTTCCACTGAAATTACTAGGTAAAGTTCATTATAGATAGATATAATTGTAAGCAGCAAGAATGTTTAGTATTTTGATCTGAGCGTCACTGATGAGTCTTATGGAGACGAAACGCGCGTCTGGCGTATAAAATTATAATCCTGGTACTTTTGATAACTATTTACACCACTGGGTCGATGCCACTGCTGGTGGACGTTTCGTCCCCAAGTCACCAGCCCAGTAGTCAGCACTTCGGTGTTGACATGAATATCAATTATGGTCATTTTAATAAATTTTCTATTTACAAAACTATGAATTTTTCGAAAAACTAAGGATTTTCTTACCCCCGGAGTAGATTACCTTAGCCATATTTGGCACATTTTGGATCCTCAATGCTCTTCAACTTTGTATTTATTTGGCTTTTTAACTATTTTGTTCTGAGCGTCACTGATGAGTCTTATGGAGACGAAACGCGCGTCTGGCGTATAAAATTATTACTATTTAGTAATTCTTTGTTTTATATTCACATAGACCAAGGTGAGCGACATAGGCTCTTTAGAGCGTCTAGTTTATTTTATAGCTGCAGATTTTTTTTCCCGTTATTGTTTAATTCCTTTGTCAATGAAATTGACATGAAATTGATAACGTCGTCATAGGTAAAAAAGCGATAAACAGATTATCATTGGTTATCTTAACTCGATTGCTTTTCTCACTTTCGCCGTAGCGAGAGAAAAAAATCTCGTTGAGAGGACCAACGATAATTCTATAAATATTGATATACTTTACAACGCATTACTCTTTACTGCTTGCGTATTGCAAGTTTTTACTGTGTACTGACAAGCTTGAAAAAGACGAAATCCATCCTCGCAACAGCAGAGCTATGCTAAAAGGGAATTCTGTCACACTATCAGGCTGTTAGGTCCAACTAACGGATGCATTGGACTATTGGACTAACAGACTAACATATTATCAAACCATTATACTACTGGAATGTTTTAATTTTAGAGTGTCAGTTAAGATATTCATCATTCATTATAAATTTTATGACGATAGCTAGATAATGAACTTATGCCATGGGAAATGAAAATTTAATAATATCAATAGTAACATTTCATCCTGGTACAATACATTTTACGGTATATATATACTACTATAAATGTTAAGCATTACAAGTGTCTTGCTTGCCATTTTCTTAGGGAATTTCCGTTTAAAAATTTTCCTCGGAAGTCGATAATTTTGATACCCTAAGTACCTGATCCCCTAAGTAGAATTATAAGTATTTTACACAAATAAATGTACACAATGATTGCATTGTAGAATTTTTTTTTGTTAAAGTTTAAAACAGCACAATTTAAAAACGAAAATTATGTTTTCAATTTAATTCATCGAAAAATCTTTTTATTCAATTATGAGCTTATCATTTTTATAAATTTATAAACATCTTTTATTTGCTTGTGTTTTGTTATTATGAGCCATAAATTGTATAGGACGGCTAAAAATGTGGCCAGTATTAAAAAGTTTAGTAAGAATGATTTATCATGTCGGATGTTACAAGCATGAATGCATACGAGTTGGTATGATAAATTTGAGAATGGTAATAGGGAATGTGTCGAAAATACAACAACTCTCTCAAAAAACAGATAAAAGCAAAGGGACACCAAGAGTCTTCAACACAGCAAGAAATTCCCGAAACCGTAGCGGAGCTCTAGCTAGCATAGAAAAAGGGTACTAGATCAGTCAAAATGGAAATAAAAAATCCTCCGTAACATAGAAATGAACTAGAAATAAAAAAAATCATACAAGACTAACAAAGGATACTGACTCTGGAGAGGCAAGAAAATGTCGCAGACTTGACGAAAATTATTCTTTACAATGTGGTTCTTTTCAAGGAGAGATTGTCTGTCAGATTAATCATCTTTTGGGGATTATGATTTTTCAACGTTTTTCAACTGATATACGGATATTTCCTTCGAACTGCTTTAATTCATGGCCGCTAATTAGTCTTACGAAACGCTTACTCGGTATATGTTTGTAACCCGGATTTGTTGTCTCTCAATCAATTAATGACTTTTGAACAGCGGTATACTACTGTTGCCGTTATTTACTAGGCGTGCTAATTAACAAGCTTGATAACTTCTTGTCAATTAAAGGTAAGACTATACCACCAAGGGTTCAAAAGAGACAAACTTATTGAATACTGTGGTCAAAACTAAATCCAAACTAAGCACAAAAATGTACTAAAAAGTACTTTGATCAGTACGAATACATGCCCCATCCCCCTTTTGACTAACACCTTCATCGTTCTGCAATTTCTGAGTTTTTGTATAATGAAACCAAAGAAGTTAACGTTTGTTTAGTCTTAAACTTAGTGACTTGGTATAATATTTCTATGTTTTTGTTTAAAAAAGTAATCACGGAAGTTTTTGGCATCATGTTTGTATTTGGTTGTTGGTTTTAAAGGTCAGTGATACTGCATTCAACACTCTTAATACACATGTCATGTGAATACTTCGTTTTTAATTGTTTCAATGGGATAATTATTATATATTTATATATTAACTGACAGTTATGTATGTGAAACTAAATTTTTCTATTATTATCTTAGCTGATCATTGTTAAGACGTCTCTCCAACAGAGATGGTCTGGATTATATTATGTATTGTCTTTTATTGTTTATCTAAACAAGGAACAGGTAATGTTTTGATGATTTAAATGTTTTGTGTACGAATTTTATTAAGTATTTAGTATATGTGAAGGAGTAGCTTTAAAGCCCATTCTGGCCAAGGAAAATTAGGTTTTTGAGAACAATTTAAAACAATCTTGTAATGTGAAAAATTCCTAAAATCAACCAATTCAAATTTGATATTAACTATATTCATGGAAAAAAGTATTGCAACACCTTGATTTTTTAAAACTTGAAAAATCAGTCTCTTATTTTGGATTGAATATGATAAAATATTTGTATTATAATATTGAAAAGTAGTTAATGATAAGGGGCTTTCAAACGAAAAAACATGTATGAAAAAAAAAAGATTCATCTAACCAAAATGTTTATAACAAAATGAAGTGTTTTTTGTACAAAACAAATGCATTTTACAACTTTTACTGTAGTCGAACTTTACAATGTCAGACATTTCAAAATTAATCTTAAGATGATTGTTCACATCATGGTTGATTGTTATACGCCAAAAATTAGTACTTTGTGCGCAGTCTCCATTCAAACGGTTAACCGCATCTTAACGTCTTTTGATTCCTGATTAGAACTGGAGTGTCCTTTCATGCACTTTACGCCCAATAGTGTCCCACATATGCTCGATATGGTTCAAATTCGGGCTACGATTGGGCCAAGGAAGATAAACTGAATTCCATTGGAACAATGGATCTTCCTCCACGACGCTAATTTCCAACTTTGGCGAGCTCTGCACTATATTGGATACGGGCACCTGTGTATCTGTTCGTAGGCAAAGGTCCCCGAAATGGTAGTATCGCACGATAACCAGTAGCGATGAGCCGATCTCGAACAGTTCTTGTTTAAAGGCTCATGTATGGTCATCATTCTCTTTTTAGGATTGTATTGTTTGCAATGGGTTTCCTTTTGACCAACCTTCATTATGCTTTATTTTCCCTTGCATATGTAATAGGATGTCTTCATTGAACTAATCAATGGCAACTGTCATATTCATATCTAGCTATAGGCATTTTCTTATGTTGAATCTTATGGTTTGAACCTGGTATAAAAGCTAGCTTAACCAGTCTCGAGTGGTTTGACTTTTTCCCATTGTTACAGACCGTACGATGACCTTTACTAGTTTATACCCACTTATACTAAATGTGGTGGATAGTTCTCTCATAGGCAGTTTTTAATACATTTTCTAAATCTTTTGATACAGATTTCATTTTACATACTAAAACACTGTTATATAAATCATTGAACTCAGATAATGTATTTATGACTTATCATACGTTATAAAAATGTAGACAGACAGACAGACAGACAGACAGACAGACAGACAGACAATGTATTTATGACTTATCATACGTTATAAAAATGTAGACAGACAGACAGACAGACAGACAGACAGACAGACAGACAGACAGACAGACAGACAGACAGACAGACAGACAGATTGACAGACGTGATTAAATTGGTATGCTCACCACTGATAAGTAGTCATGGTCTTATTACAGAAGCTGAGAAAGTGGCCATGAACTCTCAATTCTCTCTCCATATTATTTGGTCCTTAACATCACTGGAAATCTATTTACAAGCCAAAAACACTCTTTTTAATGGGAGTTGCAAATAGTTCCAATTAGCACTCAACTAGTTACGATCGAAATTATAATACATGTTCTACCAATTTAAAAATATAAATACCACCCAGATTTTTTCTATTGCTTAATCAAAAACAAATATGATTTCCAGATGCATCAAAAGTTAGACTTGTGGATGGGTATTCCCGTCACGAAAATGGCATTGATATCGTTGAAGGACGCTTAGAGGTGTACAACAGAGACGAATGGGGCAATGTCTGCGATGATGAGTTCACAAATTTGTCCGCTAGAGTGGTTTGTCAAATGTTGGGATTTGAAGGGCAAGTATACATTTCACATATTTTATATCGTTCATAATATATATATTATCGAGAGCAGCAATTAATAATCAACAAACTTCCTCTAACAAACCACATTTGAAATATATGTAAAATCATTTGAATTTTCCCCCTTTTTTAATAATTACTGGGTTGGAAAATAACTTCACTTTTTCCAACAATTCTTACTGTTCATGAACATGATAAAGTATAAAATTTATCCAGCAATGTGAATTTCTTATCGTTAAACAAATTCTAGACTTTTTCGTACAATAGGTTCTCTTTTACCGGTATGTGATCCGTTCTGAAATTTTTCATTTTTCTCAGAACGATAACTCTTTTTTGTCCTCTCTTTTACCTTTATGTGTCTGATTAAATGAAAGAAAGGTCTTCCATCATGCTCCTTACAATATGGTCATTTGTTTTAGTGTAGTTGACTGATAGAGAATTAAAAAAAAAAAGGGGATATCACTAGAAAAACCAGCATGTTAAGATAACTAAGCCTTTTTAGAATTTTTTTTCTAAAATGAATAGATATTGGAACTAGTTCATAAAAAAGTACAAATAATAAAAGGTCATTAGTACAAATAATAATCACCGTCAAAACTGCTTTATTTCCTCTGGGGATGTAAGAGTCGAGCGTCACTGATGAGTCTTTTGTAGACGAAACGCGCGTCTGGCGTATATACTAAATTTAATCCTGGTATCTATGATGAGTTTATTTACAACCACTTAGTCGATACCACTGCTGGTGGAGATTTATTTCCCCGAGGGTATCACAAGCCAAGTAGTCATCACTTTCTGTGGTGACATGAATTGTCATTGATATGGTTATATTTATAAATTTACTGTTTACAAAACTTTTAGTAATTTTGGTTCTCAATGCTCTTCAACTTCGTACTTTATTTGACCTTGTTAACTTTTTTATATTCGAGCGTCACTGATGAGTCTTTTGTAGACGAAACGCGCGCCTGGCGTATATACTAAATTTAGTCCTGGTATCTATGATGAGTTTATATAAAAATGCAATTTTCGTTAAAAGGTACTCCATATTGTAAATATCTACTTAGGTAATACTTGGCGCTTATACCACCTGTTTTAGATATGTAAAAACAAAAGCAATGACAATATATGTACATAACAAAAACCATGAAAATACCTTGAACCTTATTTTTCTTATTTGTTTTGTATCGTTCAGTACTTTAGTTTTTGGTGTTCTCTGTTCATGTGATTTTTTCTGTCAGTGTGTAAGGATTTATTCATGGTAATGAACTTACAAATAAAATTTGAAATGACTTCATCCATGTGGGTTCTTATCGAAATGCTAGATATCACATAGCTGTATACGAAATTATAAGAATGTATCAGATAATCTTTTACGTAAGAAGGAAACTTGTACATTTGGCATCAAAATCTAAAAGAACAAAGGCATGTTTATTAACAGAAAAAAAATGCAATAAACTGACAACGAAAGCATGCAAAAAACAACAGCATACAGTATTCGACTGTACGATTATATCTCAAGTAGTACTCCCCATGTACAAATATTTTGAATATAGGTTTTCATCTTTTAATTGTTTGTTTTGTTTTCCAGTGATGCGGTAATGCTTACATCTTACCGTTATGGAAATATGGTAATAGGTCTTGACAATGTCATATGTCTTGGAACGGAGAAGGACATAATGAACTGTCAACATTCAACCTGGCGAAATCATAACTGCAATCACGAGGAGGATGTAGGCGTAAGATGTGGTAACTTTTTCTGTCTCTTTGTTTTGTTGTTTTCGTGAGAATATTGACAAATGGATCGTTATACAATTTCTAAATGTTCAATTTTGTATTGAAAAAAAAACATGAAGTGTTTCTCGTTTCTCGTTTTTATATAGATTAAACGGCTAGTTTCCTGTTTGAGTGGTTTGACACTAGTCGTTTTAGAGGCCCTTTATAGCTTGCTGTTTGTTTTGAGCCAAGACTCCATGTAAAAGTTCGTACAAATTGTGACTTGAACGGAGAGTCTTGTCAATTTTCAATTGGGATGCTTTATTAACCATTACAACTCGCAAGACCTTTTGTCTTTAGGGGTCATGTCAGCGTCATTATATTAGTTCTGATTAAATTGATACATTTTTGTTTACAGAACAGATGTGGAATATACGCAGGTTTAAAGAAGATTTTGTTCTTATGTCTGACATAAGTAACTCATATCTACAAGTGTGCAACATAAATATTGCTAAAGAAAATATTTGCCAAATGCTTGGTTTTGAAAGGTAATCAATATTATTTAAGTTAACTGAATTTCAAAGACAAATGTGACATTATGGGGAAAGGTTGGCTAATGATAAAACATTTCCGTTTTCTTTAAACTATTACAAAACTAATTTGAATGGATCACAAATTTTTTTAGAAAACGATAACGAAGTAACTTAAAAAAATTTAGCATGTAACAGACATAATTGTAACAAACGGCAAAAATGTTAGTTGTCAAAATAAAAGTACGTTTTTAAAAGAAGCAGATTTGATATCAAAAATTTATTTTGATCTTTAACGTGATGGTAAATGGTATCGTATAGATATGTATGGCATTAGTTTTACCAGAAAGACATTCACTATTTTTTTTTCTTCAATTGCATTTGAATATAAAATCATATTCTATCAAACAAACAATATGATTGCGAGATTTGGTTCCCTTAAATTCTCTTTTACAGCATTTCACCACGATAGTATTTGAATAATTCGATAGGTTATATTTTTAACTATTCAAAAATTTCAACCTTTTTTCAGCAAATTAATTGTCGCTGATGACATTTCCTCATCCCAGGAAACTGATGGTTTTATGGATATAAACTGTAGCGGAAACGAACAGCTGTTATCAGAGTGCACAAGAACGTATAATTCATATGGGGATTGTATGGCCAAATGGACTGCTTTTAGATGTGAGAAAAATTGTTTTGTATTTTCTTAATGCATTTAAAAGATTTCAATATCCGAAAACTTCTATTGCCTCTTATTGGAAATGCCTATTCAAGTACGCAACAAGTGATCTTATACTAATAGTAAATACAGCTTAAGTTATCTTTAATTATAAATAAAACATTACTTCATCTAGATACCAAATGACAAAAATAGCTTTACTATATAATATTGCATAAAATCATAGTAAAAAGTAAAAAAAAAAAAAAACCTCCGAGGAAAAGTCAAAACAGAAAGACCCTCTTCAAATGGCAAAATGAAAAGCTCAAACAAATCAAACGAATGGATAAAAAGAGTGACGAAAGATACCAGAGGAACAGTCAAACTCATAAATCGAAAATAAACGGACAACGCCATGGCTAAAAATTAAAAGGACAAACAGACAAACAATAGTACACATGACACAACATAGAAAAATAAAAAATAAACAACACGAACACGAACACTACCAAAAAACAGGGTTGATCTAAGGTGTGCTCCGGAGGGGTTAGCAGAATCTGCTCCAATATGGCATCCGTCGTGTTCCTTATGAGATAACAAATCCGGTAAATAGTCTAATTCGTGAGGTCATTTTTATGAAAGCGAAGGGAATTGTAGTTACGACATATTCGATATCATTTGTGAAACGGTAATTCCATAACGGTCAATCAACTCGTGATGGCATCCGTAAAATTTACGAAGAGATGATTTCAACTTTACCATTTGGAACTCTTGATTTAATAGCTTCCTTGTGAGCAACAATCCTCTTTCAAGAAAATTATGATAGGAAATGCAATCACGGGAATATCGTATCAATTTGGAGATATTTACACTGTAATAGCTGTCAAAATCATGACTTCATACAGGCATTTTCTGACTAAGGTGGATAAAACCTGGTTTTTCAGTTTAGTTAAGTTATTACATATTGCATATATTTAGGTGGAACATAACACTACAGGGAGATAACTCTTAAAATTCAATCAGCTGAACATTTTACTTACGTTCTATTGTTTAGAAAATATAAAACTTCTCACTGATCAAAATTGGTGTTTATCGAACTGCTATATGTGTCCAACGAATATTTTCCGAAAAAGTGTGTTTCTTATAATTTTGATATTTTTATCATAAGCCAAATTAATTTTAGTAAAGGTGTTTGGTACCATTTAACCTTTAATTTGTTCAGATGTATGATTTCATGCGTATATTGCATTTTGATATGTAGTAAATTATATACATTTGAAAATCTAACGAAATTTGGACAACAAATGTCAAACTAAAAGGAGACAATACTAATTAATTTACTTTGGTGTTAGTAATGACATCAAAAGGTATTTCAGTAATATGTTTTGATTAAAGTTTATGTCCCTTTAGTATCGTAAACCTCTTGTACTAGTATGTGGCATCGATAAATTTCAGCTTGATCAACGATCGATATAAACAATTGTGAAATACAATTGTGGATAAATGATACTTATTCGTAGGTTACTACAATTAATAACCAAAACTCCGATATAAATCTATGAAACAATTTTAAGGATACAGTGAATTCTATCTTGCAACAAAACTCTCTTATTTAGAAATCTTAGAAATCTATGATTTGCTTTTCTCCTCCAACGTTATAACTTATAGAAGAGGTTAAATATTTTACAATTTTAATACTATTTGTCGATATTTCCATCAATCTTAAAAAATTACAGCCGCAATTTTCTCAAAAAAATACATCAAAGCTTCCTAAAATTAGTTATATGGTATGACAGCATGCTGTACAGTGCGATTCATTTTCCGATTAACTGTGCAACAAAAAGTGTTTAACGAACATGTTTTCAAAATAATGGCCGTGTATGAAATTGCATTGAACATATTAGCTATGCATATAAAATACACTTCCTTGAAATTTAATGGAATAACTGCAGCATGCTAAACCATATTACACGTTTTCAATTTCATCGTTCATCATCTTCTTCCTTCTATGTTCCTATGCACTAATTTTTGTCACTTTTCCTCTCGGAAATGACAAATTAAAGTTTATTCAAATACCGTGGACTCTTTATTATTCGTTGGATACCAATTTTTGTGGGTTTCTTGGTTACAGATGAACCACGAATTCAAATGTTCAACAAATATCATATTTTCAAAAGGCTTTGTATATAGAGATTGGCAAACCACGAAATTAAAGATCCACAAATATGCAAGTTTTCAGCAATCCACGAAAATTGATACCTACGAAAATAAATGAATCCACAGTATGTTATCAGGCTTCATGTGAACATGTTTCATTTTTAATATCTTTTCATTTTTTTTCCTTTCAGCTGAATACAGAAAAGCATGTATCATAAAAGTGTGTAAATGCAAACTGTTCTACCTGTTTTTTCTAGTATAATGAAGATATTTGCCATTTTGATATTTAATTACTTTCAGGTTTTGGTCAGATACTGTCACACGGAAACACACCTTACAATGGACGATTAGAGATTTATCATGGCGGACAAAGGGGAACTGTTTGTGATGACGGATTTGGCGATATCGAGGCATCAGTAGTTTGCAGATATTTAGAATTATCTTGGTTAGTAAAGTTCTTGATTTATCGTGTAGAAGCATAAAAATGTCTTAAAACATGTTTTGAAATACTTTTAATGAAGTTGATCTGCTGATTTCAATTTACAAAAATGACTACTTCGTTCGGCCATCTCTAAACATAGTATTTGGTGTAATTGTATTGCTTGTATTTGTGCTTTTCGACAACAATTTTTATCAATATGGATTTTTATAGTATGATGTGTTTGCAACAATTATGTTATTTTTCAAATTATCGATTTTAAAGCAGGTTTGAGATTCGAAAATGATAGCACAATAATTTGAAACAATATAATAATCTATTTGGATAAGAACTTTATATTAGTACTGGTACTCTAAATCTATGCTTTGAAATACTACAGGAATGGACGTTTTTCCTACGAGTTTAAAGATTTGAGTGACGGTTCAAACTATATACTAGACGACATTGTCTGTACCGGAAGGGAGTCAAGTATAGTAAATTGCAGACACACTTCCTGGAATACTCACAACTGTGACACCAAACACAGAGAAGATGTTGGTATTCAATGTAAGCGCACACATTTGTAATCAATTTTCTAAACATGGAACAGATTGTCTTAAATACAGTTCATCATTGAACATTCACAGTCGTATTTCTCTTGGTTCACATAATTGTTATTACACGTTTCCATTTCATTTAAAGCATATATAAAATCAAATATTTGGAATAGCGAAAAAGATAAATGGGGATTTTGATTAGTATTGAGGATTAGTTTAGTTTCACAAACCCAAGCAAACAACGAGAAATAACATTAGACTAAGTTGTTTTCATTCATTGATTTTAGAAAACAATTTATTAGTTTTTTTAACTAATTTCGAAATTTAAAAGTCATAATTGATTATGCAATAACAGACAAAGGACAATATAAAATATCATCTTTCATATATATCTTAATTTTCGTAGATCCAACACAGCAATCAACTATACTATAACAATAATTTTCTTTATGGTAACAATCAAGTTGTTCTCATAACATAAGGTAAAGGAAATTTGGGTTTGAGCATCTGCTAAAAGCTTAGTTTCTTTTTAACAAAAGATTATAAATAGATAATAAGTGGATAATGTGAAGATATATCTTTAGAAGTTTTACGGACGGCACCACAATGAATATAACATTTAAGAAATAAATTCTTCTTTTTGTAACTTCATTGGGGTGTAAAAGCGTTGACCGAAGTGCATTTTGTATGAAGCGCGGACGCGCTTCTTTCTAAAAATGTGTACACGGTCAACGATTTTACAACCCTATGAGTTACAAAAAAAGCATTCAATACTTATAATCACATTTTTCAGCTAGGATCATGAAAACACGAATCTTATCAATTTTTTGTTTAATTTACCTGTGCATTTTATAGTCGGACCTCGTGTTATCACGAATGATAAGTTTTATTATTCATCAATAAGGTTAAAAGTCAATGATCATAAAGTTTTAATCTTTAGAAACAAACCGGACAAAAACTGTACACTTTCCGTAATCATGAAACAAAATAGTGTAAACCTAACAAACTACAGCATCTATAAATATGAATTCACTGAATAAATTCCCTGGTTATCCAGTGACTAATTCACCGAGATACTCGGACAACTGCTGTAGTTCGAGTAATTTGTAACAACAGCAAAGAAAAGTGCAATAAAGATATTATTTTATAAAAAAAAAAAAAAAAAAAAAAATATTGGGTAATGCAATTGCTAAAGGAATAACACGTGATGTGCAGTTAGCCAATCACAATAACGTATTATAATGAAACATACATCCAATGTAATTATTTCATAATAAATCTACTGTCTGCTTAATTGCTGGTTTCGCCTTTATCTAGTTATGTAGCGTTTTCAGTTTATTTCCAACTTATAAGTTTGAATTGTCCTTTGGTATCTTTTGCCTCTCGTTATGTTTTCCTCAGTTTTTCTGAAAGTGTTTTTTTCCTAGTAAAATTTATATCTTTCAATGAATATCTAAAAGTTTCTTGTATATGCATTCGCAACTCATTGTTGTGGGGTTAAAAAGGGGGAGGGTAAATTACACTATTATTATTGTTTTTAAACCTTTTGATTTCTTATCCTTCTGTGTCCCTTCGTTTTGTTTAATTGACGAAAAATCGTTATTTAATTATATTTCTATTTTCAACCGTTAAAATAATAAAGGCTCATCAGATGAAATGGCTCTAACACTTGGAGGTGGAAATAAAGCTAATGAAGGTATCGCTCAGATTATGCTTGGGAAGCAGAGAACCAATATATGCAGCCTAGAATTCGACAAAAGAGATGGCATCGTCTTCTGTCGAGAACTAAACGGTAATTACCGGTACGTAAATTAAGTCATTTGTCAATTAGCCAACATATTGCTTGAAATCTACAACAGAAACAAAACATGTAATCTCCTTAAACACAAAAATAGTCTACAATATATCTGTTTCAGAAATTTTTAAATTTGCAGATCAATTTTATAGAAGATTCTTTATTCAGCTTTTTTTTATTATATTATTTCTTAAACGATTAACTGAATTAGAAAATGGCATATTGCTTTATTCTAAACATTTTAGGTAATACAGTATTGTATTAAATTCAATAAGCTTCGGACAATGGTTATGCATTGAAACAATAACCAAGTCCTCATGCAGGTTGGGAGAACACTTTGTCTTTGAACCTTTTCTCATAATGTCCTGTCGGGACTTTTTAAAAAGCATTATCTAGCATATTAATCTATTGCAATAAAAAATCATAATATTTAATACAATTTGTAGATTTAGCTAACTAAGTCCTTACATTTGAATAAAGTAGCCTTCGTTTATAGTGGAAAATTGTTTTAAGGTTGAATAAGCTACAATTAAAAATTGCTCGCCGGTCCCTTTCTGTGATTACAATTAGATAACGCTGGTTCATTTGCCAATCAATCCATCATCAAGAGAAGATAATTTATACAATTTTCGTTCATAGTCTTTTTCAAAAATGATGAACGGTTCTTTATATTGGTATGTAATCATTTTAAACGTTTCAAATTTATGAAATTATATTCGTACATCAATGTTTTTGATACACCAATAACAAAAATTGAAATATATTGAATGTATACATTTTGTAATTATTCAAAATTATATCAGAAACGTAAACTTAATTATAAAATAATTAACCTGTTAAGGGGAGAGAATACTCGCATAACTTTTTCGAATTGGCACATAATACAACGGAATGTCACTCTTGCATACAAATGGCACATCAATAAAATTAATTATCTGCGCAATCGTGCTCCACCTTCAATGATGATTCTAAATTATAAATATAACCAAAAGTTGTTAATCTATAGATAGTGAAGACTAATGAAAGCTAACCCACTGTAAAAATATTTCTTTGCATTTTTTAAAACTATCTCAGGAAAATGATCGAGTCACTTGACTTTCAAAGCTCAAAATTAATGTTTTTACACAATATTTGAATAAAGTAGTTAAAGATTATTCGCTTCTCAAAGTGTAAGACGCAATAAAAATCGTATGCTTGCACCATCCTACCGAAATACGGATTTAATTAAGCCCTGAACATTTCGACATTTCTCCGTATATTTATAACAAAACCGGTTTAACCAAATCACAAGTACGTGTTAAGATCCGACTAAATACCTGTTTCCCAATATGGTCAGGTAAAATTGCTACATTATCGATAAAAAGTATAATGAAAGAACCGCCGCCGTGAAAAGAGGTTGTCCATTTAAACTGACTAAATCAAATGTTGCACTTAATCAACCAAAAGAATGATTGAAAAATAACGTATTATAATATTCCTTACTTGCAATTTGTACATACATTTTTCAAGGAAAATGATGAATTTAACCACGTAATATAGATAGCTAAACTTCCCAAATATATGCAAGATGTTCTGAGTATTCTTGCATTTATTTGTTTTTATTCCTGTAACGCAATATTGTCATTTTAGCGGTGTTCGCTACATTTCCATGTTAGCCGGAAGTTTGGTTAGTCATAAAACTAGGTTCAAAACATCATTTTTTTCCATAGAACTACCTGTGCCAAATGAGGAATATGAAAGTTGTTTTAAATAGTTCATTTATATGTATGTTGGTTTTCTTTTTTAGTAGTTCATCGTTTCTGTTGTTGGGTTTATCTTCTTATAGTTGATTTTCGGTTTTGGTTTGTGACACTGATTTGTTTTCGCTTAATCGATTTGACCATTGCCTAAATTTATAGTATTAGATTTTTTCTGTGCGTGTCACTTCACATGTTTAAAAAAAATAAAAACAACACGTTTAATGATTTCTTGCGTCCGAAACGCTTTTGAATTTAACTTCGTCAGGAAAGCTCAAAGCCAAGCATTAAAAATCCGAAGATGCATAAGTATCGAAACCGTTGAAGAGCTATATGTCAAAAATACATAAAATTAATAGCCAAAGCGATCTAAAGCTAACTTTGCCTGAGAGAGTTTAACTATCTAATTGATGTGGATAACTTACTAGTATATCAAATCAATTGTTTTCGACATTGAAATTGCTTAATTCTTGATCCTATGCATGTTCTACCTTCAGTGATTGTTCAAAGAAGCCGATTGACAGTTTACTTTCAGGTTCATACATTATTCTTTTGTCTATTGAAGACATGTTGTAGTATTATCAAGGCACACATACAATACATCATCAAATGACATCTACCAAGAAACTTTCCACTGTACTGGTAATGAAACAAAGCTTGTACACTGTCCTCGCTACTCTGTAAGATGTCCAAATGACTCGATGGCAGCTATTGTTTGTGGTATAGTATATATGTTATATCTTGTCTGTTTTACTAGGTCAAATATGTTCATCTATCTTATCACTAGCCTATTCACACTGAGGTTAAGAGTTTAAAACCTGCACTTCGTTTGTGCCTTAGAATCCACTCTTACAATCGTAATTGACTATGATTTTCAGTACGCTTGCTTCTGGCTTTCTAAATCAAATATTAAACAACCAATCAAACAGTTGATCCAAATAAAGGCAACAGTAGTATACCGCTGTTCAAAACTCCAAAATCCATGGACAAAAAACAAAATCGGGGTAACAAACTAAAACCGAGGGAAACGCATTAAATATAAGAGGAGAACAACGACACAACACCGAAACGCAACACACACAGAAACGGACCAAGCAACAGACAAAACACCACGAGAATAACAAATTTAACATCAAAACCAAATACATTAATTTGGGATAGACAAGCACCGTGCCACGTCTTATCTCAATACCTCAAAAATAAGAGAAAACACAAACGACTCAACGTTAAAATGCAACACACACAGAAACGAACAGTATTATAACAATGGCCATCTTCCTGACTTGGTACAGGACACTTGTAAAGGGGAATAAAAGTGGTGGGTTGAACCTGGTTTTATGGCATGCCAAACCTCGCACTTTAATGGCAAAGTTAAATATAACATTGAAATGACAACATAATATCACAGGACTACAATACAAATAAAAAGGAGAACATATTAGACAAAGAAGAGCATGATTAATAGATAACAAAAAACATCAGGTTTAAAATGCAAAACGCCAAAAACGCGTCTTGTCCACACAAGACTCACTAGTGACGCCCAGATATAAAAAATCGAAAGTGAAAAAAGTACAAAGTTGTACAGCACTGAAGATCAAAAACTGAAAAGGTTTTGCCAAATACGACATTGTTTGTATTCCCGGGATAAGAACATTCTTATTATATAGAACAATTCATGCTATTGCAAACAGTAAATTTTATCAAATGAATATGAAAGAGATACACATAATGAAACTGAAGTATTAACTAATTACAGAAAACTAAATCCGAATACATAACGCCCAGATATACAAGATCGAAAGTGAAAAAAGTACAAAGTAGTACAGCACTGAATATCAAAAGTTGAAAAGGTTTTGCCAAATACGGCATTGTTTTTATGCCCGGGATAAGAACACTATGTCGTGTTGACTATATATATATATATAGCTACCTGGAGTTAAAAAAAATATATACCAAACTTTAATAATTCCCTTTGTGAACACAATTGGTTAATGACTTCATTTATTCTTCACTAGTCTTAACTATGTTATCCTTCGTCAGTTTTCAATTGTGATGCCTTTTGTCATGCAATTTACATTTTTCCACAAAGATTCTTGTATCTTGTTTATATTTAAGAAAAAAGAAAAAAAAGAGAGGAAAATATGATAAATGTGATACGGGGAAAAAATCTTCTATTTAATTTAATTACTTCATCATTTTATTGCATGCTTTAGATAAATGCCTTTTTGTTATCTTAACGACTTAAAACCGATTACGAGGTTTCAGAAATATGTCAATTAGAATGGTTCTAATAACTTTTGCATGCATTTGTTTGTGTACAATGTAGATGCTGTATACACATTAATTGTAAAACTATATATCCTTAGATCCAACACCTTCTTCAATGAAATTAGAAGTACCATCCCCTATGATAGTTAATGAAGTGGTGAATATATCATGCTCTGCCTCCGGCGGAAGTCCAGTGCCTGACATATGGTGGAACTGTTGTAATCAGGACAACGATACTGTGATTTTATCTGAGAATCAGGTTATTTCAGTTTTAGAATTTATGCCTTCGAGGGAGTGTAATGCAGAGATATGTACATGCATAGTTCATCATAATGAGACGACGTTTCCAGAAATACATAAAACAGAAATCCTTGTAGTTTATTGTAAGTTTTTAGATGAATCATAGATTTTAAAAAGTTCAGATGGAAATATGCTTTAAACATGTTATACATTTAGGAAAAAGTAAGTTGTGTATACACAGGGGCGTTATTTTTCTCATAAATATATAATATGAATAAACAGAGTTTTACGGTTAGTGTATATACGTAACCAAATTACACCTTGTGATCAAACAAGACATACTTTCCATAAACAGGCGTCTATAACTTATGTCACGAAATAGTGTATATGTGATTAACCTATACACGCTGTAATAGTAAACAGAAGTCTATATAGCATATATACAAAATTCAATCCTTGTTTCTATGATGAGCTTATTTATACACACACTAAACTATATTTATTGTCGATATATATCATTTAAATCATGAAAATTATTTACATGGTTGCGTTTATTTGTCCCTAACGCGTATCATGGCGTATAGTCGCATTGTTAATCATTAAGATATAGGAAATAACCAAATTTATTTGCATTCAAACGCTAAAGGACTACCAAAACTACTCTTTGAAATCAATATTTGATTTCATTATAACCAACGATTGCTTTTATATTGGTCTTACAATATGCGAAAGAGTTATGTATAGCCTACAAAATAGTAAGCAGAATCAATATGTGCAATATGTATAAGACTATAAGTTATATCTATCTTTCTTTTACTTATGGGATACCTACATTGAAATTCTCTACTACAAATTTTTTCTCTATATATTATTACAATAATTATGCAGATGCTAAAATATAAAGAAAACATATTGAAAGTTATCTTAATCTTACAGTTTCTTATTTGATAGTTATCAAATGTACCAGAATTATAAATTAATACGTCAGACACGCGTTTCGTCTACATATACTCATTAGTGACGCTCAGATCAAAGTAGTTATAAAACCAAAATAAATACAAAGTTGAAGAATATTGATGACTCAAAATTTCAAAAGTTTTTACCCAATACTGCTAAGGTAACATCTGCCGGGGATAAGAAAGTCCTTAGTTTTTCGAAAAAAAAATCAATGTTTTGTAAACAAGAAATCTATAAAAATGACCATATAATTGATATACCGAAGTGCTGACTACTTGGCTGATGATACCATCGGGGACGAAACGTCCACCAGCAGTGGCATCGACCGAGTGGTGTAAATAGTTACCTGGATTTTAATTAAAAACTCCAGACGCGCGTTTCGTCTACATAAGTCTCATCAGTGACGCACGAAACACGTTGATTCTTATAAGACTTATAAATGCAACCAAAGGGATTCTATCCTAAACTAATATACCTTCCAACTATGAACCAGAAATAGTTTGTAGTATAGTGCCAACTCAGCAACAAATGTGTTCTAAATTTTAAACATTCCAAAAGTTGTACAAGACAAATAAAAATCATTAAAAGTAATTAACAGTACAATAATTTTCATATTATTAGTTACATTCTGTGTTAGTGACCTAATACATTGCATACGGGTCAGTATATAAATACGACTTAATCTATTTACAGATCCAGTAAGAGATGATTTAAATGTAACAGTACCAATTCTAATTGAACATCAACCAGACATTTTGACATGTGAGGTTTCTGACGGCAATCCCTTGCCCGACGTTTGGTGGACATGCAGCGAAATGCCTTATGATAATGTTACATCGATTGTCACACATAATTCATCTACTTCGATCTTGCATATAACGCCAACTGCCGATTACCACAACAAAATGTGTACCTGCATCGGGAAGCAAAATAACACAACGTTTGAAGAAATTTCCAAAACATCAGTGTTGCATGTGTTATGTGAGTAAATGTTTTTTTGTACTTTTTGTGTACATATACAGTTTTTAAGGTGGTCTATTATTGCTTATATATTCATGTCATTTGCATTTCAATGGATAGTTTTAAAGTTGGCATTCAAACCACATCATATTTTGAAATCTTAGGATGTATATGGTCTCTCATAATGTTTAACGCCCTCTAAAATAGAGGCGTGTTTTTGCATTTGTTTAAGACAATTATTTGGAGTATACAAATATTAATTATATCCAAATTGCTTTCAAATAATATAGTACAGTTTCAGTTATAGTTAAACCTCTGAGTCCAATATACAAAGCATGCAAAATGATTTAGAAAAAGATCAAGAGTCATATAGAAATATACTTATTACTCTCATTTTAGAAATACCTCTTTGACAACTGAGATTTTCAATTTATAAGTTAGGTTCGCTTTATGTTTTGCAGAACATATTCTTGCATGTTCAGCACAAGAAAAAATGACACTAAATAAGGAAAAACTGAGAGGGTTCGTAATCAAATGGTCGAAAAATTGGATTCCTCAGTCCATCGACTAGGAAAAAGTCAGGTTTATGATTAATGCAGAGCTCTGTAAACTTTGTATGCGAAGTGCAAACCAGACAAACCATAAACTAATAATGTTATATGAAAGTTCATCGGTTATAACTTTACAAATACTTTAAACAGATTACTCAATATGTAATATGAGAAGACAAGTGTCGTGTTCTTTTATAAAACAAGAGGTTGGCGATAAATGAACATCTTTTCAATACCAGTTCGTTGCTAGTTTGAACAATTTTGTAACTTAGTTGTTTTATCAGTTGCTTTGCAATCATTTTTATTTGGATAACATTTAAAATTAGCAGGAAATCTTTTTTATTGTTTTGTATTTATATCAGCAGGACAGTTTTTTTTATAATGAATACTAGTATCAAAGCTTCCTTAAAGTCACGAAAAAGAGATAGTCGCATGTAGTAGCAGGCTTGTCTACAAATCCGATGAACATGTTTTTTTCTCTCAATTAGATCTTTCCACAGTTCCGTCGAGGGATCTTTTAATATAATAATGCAATATGGCTACACATCTGATTACTTTTCTGTATTATAGATTCAGTAAGTCAGGTGACAGTGTCTTCAACTGACCTTTTGGCTGGACTCCGATCTTATCTCATATGCCGGGTCGCAGGTGGTAATCCAAGACCAGATGCAAAATGGTTTTGCAATGGCGAATTGCAAACATATTTTTCAATTAGATCACCAGACGCCGTCTTGGCACTAATGTCATTTATTCCAACTGCAGCGCATGAAGGCAAGCGATGTACATGTGTTGTAAGCCAGCCTGGAACGAATTTCCACGAAATGTCAGAATCCTTGGTTCTACGTGTAACACGTAAGTTATCTTATACTTTCTATTTCATGGATATAAAGTATATACTGTAAACCAACTTAGAGTTGAAAAATAACGCGCATTTAAATCATTTCGTATATTTAAAAAAATGACATATTCTAAACAAGGTCAATTTAATTGACAATAAGTATGATTGAATTATGTTCAGATATTGTCACGAAGTCTACTGAAAAGAGTGAAATATGAAAAATATCTGCGAAAATGAGGTGGCTTACAGTATTACCAATATGCATGTCTGCTAGTGAGGTGCGATAATTTTAATTCCCATCGTTTAAAGTCGTTGGCAAAATTTTAAGGAATTTTTGTCCTCAATGCTCTTCAACTTCGTACTTTAATTGGCCTTTTCAACTTTTTTTTTAGATTCGGGCGTCACTGATGAGTCTTTTGTAGACGAAACGCGCGTCTTGTGTATATACAAAATTTAGTCCTGGTATCTATGATGAGTTTATTGAATATTGCAATATTCTAAACGAGGTCAATTTAATTGACAATTAGTAGTATTGAATTATGTTCAGATATTGTCTCGGAGTCTAATGAAAAGAGTGAAATATGAAAAAAATATCTGCGAAAATGAGGTGGCTTACAGTATTACCAATATGCATGTCTGCTCTTGTCGTGCGATGATTTTAATTCCCATCGCTTAAAGATGGGGTTGGCAAAATTTTTAGGAATTTTGGTCCTCAATGCTCTTCAACTTCGTACTTTGTTTGGTCTTTTTAACTTTTTTTAGATTCGAGCGTAACTGATAAGTCTTTTGTAGACGAAACGCGCGTCTGGCGTATATACAAAATTTAGTCCTTGTCTCTGATGAGTTTATTGAATATTGCAGTGCTGAAAGTGATCATTTTTTTTTATCAGCATGAACTGGTTTCAGTATTAAGACATGACATACATTTACAATACAAAGACGATGAGTTTTATTGGCTTGGGTTTGACTGTCCCTCTGGTATCTTTTACTCCTCTTTTATGGTCTATATTTTCTGTGAATTTGTAATAGGTTAGCAAAGTGTTTGTCAGATTGGTTGATAATTGTTTTACTTTATGTAGAATGATTGCTCAGTTTTTGTAAGTAACAAATTACCGGAATTGTTGCTCTTTATATACCCCCCCTTAAACATCGTTACTATCAGTAAGAAAACTCATAAAATGTTTTAAACAAACCAAAAAATCACCATAACGTAAGAGTAATTTTTTTTAAAACGAAAACGTCGTATCAGAAAATAAATGGAATTAAATTCCCTAAGTAATTACCTAAATGAATTATTTCATCAAATAGTAACAAAGGTACCAGGCTTATAATTTTATATGCCAGACGTGCTTTTTTCTACATAAAACTTTATATGTTAGCAATGCGACTATTGAAAATAGCCTTAATAGATATAATCCAATATCATTTATTGATTTCTCCGTAGTATTTTTGTTTCATTAATTTTTATTTTTCCAGATGATTCAACGAACACAGGGGGATGAATGAATCAAAGGAAGTGCAAGCGAATCGTGATAAAAATTTAACTATCTTAGATTCAATTTGTTACATAGAAGACAATTAGCAAAGACACATTTAATGTGAAAATTTATGCATTCATATGTTATTGTTGTTTTATTGGCATATATACTGTATGACAAAGGAGAAGGTTTATTAAGGCTATCTTCTTGGGTTCTTGGTAAAAAAATGAAATAAATAATATACCTATATCATATTATATCATAATATATCATACTTCTATCATAATATCTGATATATATCTTATTACGCCTTATCTGGTCGTACATTCAGCTGTTCACAACATACATTGGGTCAATAACATGAACTAGCAATTGATTACATTTCAATTACATACTTATTTTTAAAATTTTGAATGTTATTATGTTCCAAATTACATGCCGGTTAAACTTGTGCAAAGGACTTTTTAAAGTCATATCCAGTCAAACCAGTATTATAGTTCTTTGCAATAAATTAGTCATGTCAGTTGTTTATAATCTTTGTTTTTTTAAATGTAAAGAAAACGACAAAAGAAAGATAACCGAACATTTTATTATTATTAAATTGCAACAATTAGTAAAATGATATTTTGATTGCCGTAAACAATAATTATGTTCAATTAAAGTATGAGAGAGGTCATAGTAGCAAGTGAATTCTGAATGAAAAAAAAACCAGTTTGCATAATAATCTCATAATAAATACCAGGATTAAATTTTTATATACTAGTAAACGCCAGACGCGCGTTTCGTCTAGAAAATACTCATAATTGACGCACGATACATAAAAAATGTGAAAATGGCCAAATAAAGTACGAAGTTGAAGAGCTTTGAGGACCGAAAACTCCTTAAAACAATTCCAAATACAGCTAAGGTAATTTACTCCTGAAGAAGAAAACCTATAGTATTTAAAAAATTAAAAGTTTTGTTAACAGTAGGTTAATATATCAATATCAATGATAACTCAAGGCAACACGGAAGTGATGACTACTGGGTTGGTGATACCCTCAGGGAAATAAATCATCTTATTTCATCGTCACTAAATATCCAGCATTTTCTACTTAAGGAAATACCTTAACATAGTCAGAAATATGACTGGTTTTTTTTTCATCCGTTTCCTGTGTTTAAGCTTATGATTGTGCATTTGATAAAGGATTTTCTCTTTTGAATTCCAGAATTCTGTATGTTTGCTTTTCAGCTTTTTAGCTCATATGGCCAAAAGGGCCAAGTGAACTTTTATCATCACTTGGCGTCCGTCGTCTATCGTTGTCGTTAACTTTTACAAAAATCTTATAATCTGAAACATTTAGGCCAAATTTTATCAAACTTGGTCACAATCATCATCTAGTTTAGCGCTATAAAACCAGGTTCAATCCACCATATTTTACATTTGAAAATACCTGTACAAAGTCAGAAATATGACAGTTGTCCATTCGATTGATGTGTTTTATCCTGTGATTTTGCCATTTGATTAGGGACTTTCCGTTTCGAATTTTCCTCGAAGTTCAGTATTTGTGTGATTTTTCTTTTTAAAAAATGTGCCCGACGACCCTACCAACCAACCAAGGATGGCCGTCATGGCTTAAAATAGAACGTATAGATACAATGTAGATTTTGGCTTATATCTTTGAAACCAAAGCATTTAGATCAAATCTGACATAGGGATAAATTTGTTTATCAGGTCTAGATCTATCTGTTCTGAAATTGTCAGACGAATTGGACAAACTTTTGTTGGGTTGATGACCCTGATTTGGTAATTTTGAGTAAATTTGCAGATTTTGGTAATTATTTTGAACAATATTAAAGATTGCGATAATCTGTAAACTGCAATAATTTTCAGCAAAATAAGATCTACAAATAAGCCAAACATGACCAAAATGATCAACTGACCCTGTGGGACGTTATTGTCAGTAATATTGCTTTTTAAAAAAAAAAATTATATTTTTTTGTTATCTTAAAAAAATCTTTTCTTCTGAAACTACGATAGGGTGTGAATGTTTTTGTCTGATATCTCTCAAACTAATGCATTTAGAGCAAATCTAGATAGAAGTGTTCATCAGGTTAAGATATATTTGTCCTGAAATTGTCAGTGGAATCAAACTGTTGTTAGGTTTCTGGCCCTGAATTAGAAATGTTTAAGGACATTTTGTTGTTTTTGGCTATTTTTTTAATATTATTAAAGATAGAGATAATTTGTAAACGACACTTGTGTTCAGCAAAGTAAGATCCACAAATAAGTCAACTTGACCAAAATGGTCAATTGACCCCATAAGGAGTTTTTTTTACCTCCAAAGCCAAAAAAAAATTTAACCAAACTTTGCCACAACTAAGCATTAGGGTATTTAGTTGGTTTTTTTTTGGCGAACCATGCAACATGACGGACATGGAATACGGTGGGAAAATGGAGTTTTTTGACATGTATCTATGAAACTAGAGCAAAAGTATAAAGGTTGCATTATTTCATGCATCAATTGTAAATAAAAATATCATGTGAGCGACACAGGCTTTACACGTCGTAGAAGCCCTTTAAAAGAGTAAATTGTTCTCCTCAAAATAGAGACTAAAGATACCAGTGGAACAGTCAAAACTCACAAATCGAAAATAAACTGATCACGCCATGGCTTAAAATAGAAAAGACAAACAGACAAACAATAGTACACATGACGCAACATATAAAACTAAATAATAAGCAACATGAACCCCAACAAAAGGCTGGGGTGATCTCAGGTGCTCCGGGAGGGTGGGCAGATATTGCTGTACATGTGGCACCCGCCTTGTTGCTCATTTTTTTTTTAACAAATCCGGTAATAGTCTAATTCAAAATAGATTTGAGACATGTAAAATAAATTTGTAATTTAGAATGTGCTTGTGTATAAATTTTGCTGTAAACAGCTCATACTAACTGTTTGTTTTGAAATATAAACATTACAAGCTCATGGTATTTTCATTTATAACAATGATTTACTTGTTAACCAATTGACAGTTGCAGTCTTGTGGTGTATTTTTATGTCTGGCCGTAATATATGTTGTTGCAGTCATTTTATAAGTTTTAGAGACTCAAATGGAAAATACAAGTCAACTTAACCTACTAGTATACTTTTAACTTTACCTTAACTCTAGATGTAAGGAATAACTGCATCAGATTTGCCTTTGGACAATTGGTGTCTCATAAATGATTTGTTATGCCAATTATTTTTTTAATCAAAACCCTTATTTTGCAAATTTTGACAGTCCAAAAACGATCCCAGAAAGGGAATTGATAGATTTGTTTCAAGATCTGTAAGCTTTAATATAATAAAAAATTCCGTATATGTTTGTAAGAACCGAGGTACAAAGTGCTTTGTTGATAAATCTTTTGGGATCTGAAATCTGTCAGTTGAGGTTACAACACATTTGTAGTATCAAAATTTACTGCATCAATGTAACTGCACCAGATGTTCATTTCGACAAATTTATGTCTTGTTAGAGATGTGCGGTGCAAACATTTTGAAAGTTCGAAACCATAATCCTATTGTATATATATTATTTGCATATCTTCATCAAAATGTTACGCTTTTGCATGTTCACACTATACTTCCTCTTAGTGAATGTGCAACAGCAAGTAATAAAACATCGACAAAAGGTCTAACCCGTAGTAAAATCAGTATGAATTGAAGTCCCCATAAATTATTTACATTCTAATAGAACAATACGCAATTCTTTTGAAAGCGCTATACGTGAATGCAATAGTTGCCGTTCCGGTAAATAAACGCACTATTACATTAACGTAGATTACAGGGCAATCTGAATTAGTACCATGCTCAAACTATTGATAATAACATATAAAATAAGAAAAGTTTTGATAAATTCAAATAAAAGTGTCCTCAAATGTGCCAAAAAAAAATTCATCATCTTTTGTTAACGTCAACTTGTTGTGATAATTTTAGGTTTCAGAATAGAGCATTGTCAGTTTAAAGAAACAAAATGATACATTCAGTATAAGTTGTATTTGAATAGTTATTGTTAAGGAAATGTAGCTTAAAAACGACTTTAATAGATTATGATTATCACTGTTCTTTAAAATACCAGTTGTCTGAATTTGAAAATCAAACGTCTTATACGCTCAGGTAGTTCACATCTAATATTTTATTGTTATATTTTTACCAAAGCACAAAACTGTCGGTAATTACATCAAAACTTACAAAACTGTTAAATAGACTGATTGATAACGTATCTATTAACTATACTGTTGTCAGATCATTAAAGATGGCATATTTTGGCTTTCATATTGATTTAATTATAGAGTCTACGCATCGGAAATAAACACATTTATTCTAAAAACATTTGTGAGCTTAATGCCGTTTATGTTCTTCTCGTGTATTTTATAATGGTATGGGAGGGATGTTACTTGATATTCAAATGATGAAGACATAATCTTGGAATCAGTTTAATTAAAGTATTTAACTGGCATTTCAGTAACTGGTAATAACCCTTTGATAATGTATGGATTATTGATAGTGTCATTGTGTTAAGTTTCTTTTGTTACCTTTTCTAACATCAGACTCGGTCTTATTTTAATCGTATTGCTGTGTTTTTCTCTCTCTAAAATTGCTAGAGGTAAAGTGGGAAGTTTAGATCTCAAAAACATGTTTAACCACAAAATACCATTATAAAACATTGTTAGACCGACACGATGTTTTAGGGTTTCAACAATCTTATCCCTTCTAATACAATATACAAAGTAAGAACGCTTCCGTTTTTGTATCTTCAACTAACTTATATGTTAATTACGTATAAGATCAAATACAAAGGTAACAAAGAAACAGGCCAGTTACAACCGTTGCCAGATAGTTTTTCTGCACGAGTAGTCAGGTCAAAGTCCGAGGCGCCAACCGAGGACCTTGACCTGACTACAAGTGCAGAAAAACTATTCGGCTGGTTGTTACCGGCCTGTTTCTTTTGTTACTTTTGTTTTTTATCTGACTTGTACGACGTTTCAAGAAAGTAATAATACATGTTGCAAGACTAAACATTTGAGAAACTTAGATAGCAATAAAGCAGTAAATGTAAGTTATAGTATAAACACTTTTTTTTTTCATTTCCCTTCAACCGAGATTTTTTTTCAAAAAAAATAAATCAGGAATCTAATAATTTGATAAAAAAAAGAACCATTTCAATTAAAAGATGAATGTTGTACACATTCTTTAAGACTTTTTAGAATGCAACTTCGTAAAAAAGTAATATAGAAATATTTTAATGGTAAGTATGATAACGTTTGTTTTTCTATGGATGAAACGGAAAGCGGGGAGAGGGGGGGGGGCTAATTTATTTTAAAATAAAAAGGCTGTGATCTTAATTTTTGATGAAAAAATGCAGGATGTGCCCAATCACCCCTTAAAAAAATCGTAAAAATCGCGCGTTTGTTGCCAAATACATGAATTTAACATTCAGTGATGGGGGTCACAGGGGTAGGAACAACCCTCTTTTTGATGATCAATACATTTAAATGGGGACATAAAGTTGGACCCCCCTCCCGTGTTTTGTCCTGGATTTGGACCTGGATCCGCCACTGATATAAATTTGATAAAAATATAAATGTATGAATTTCCTACTTCATTAGTGAATGGAATACTTATGAAAAATGTTTTTTTTCTATAAATTCAGGCATATACTTTATTTTTTTTTAAATTCATGCTCGTCTCTAGATCTGCATGTGTTGATCGGGATTAAACACGTTTTACATTAGTATGATCCAACCGCAGCTTACCGCCCACAATTGTTGACATAAGTTGAATGATTTTCTTCTAGATTTGCTGCTTATTTGGACGTGTATTACATAAACACTTTTTGTTTATAGGATCAATCGTGCATTTTTTAGTTGATAGGGATTTTATCTTTTGATAGGATTTGATTTTTATTTACTTATTTCCTATCTAATTTTATTGATATACAAATCAGTATCATCATTTCTTTACTTTCAGCATTGTCCAATATACTATTCATGTCCATATATTGAAGAAAACATTTATTGACCGAATATTTTTCCTCATAAAGGGGGCGGTATGTTCTTTTTTGCGTAAATTAATTGTTTACTTTTCAACGCCATCACCCAAATGTTTTGGTTTAAAATAGCACTATTTACGGTGTTCGGAAAATAAGGAATCATGTAAAACATTAATTTGTCAACTTGCTTGACCATAATATTTGTTTTCTCATAAAATTTGGGATCAAAACATCTTTTAGGAGAAAACCGTCCCCCCTTTTTTTTTAAAAGTTAAATGTCTAACCCCTTAGTGTACTGATATGAATAGTATTTTACTGGAAATGTCCGAAAAAAGATATTGATGCTAACGTAAACATTTTGTTCAATAAAAAGACAGAAAATAAGTCTGTGAACCAAAAAGTTTAAATCTAATTTAAAAAAGTTAAAGTGCCCATGAACTCACTAATCATGCACCGGAGTGATTATATTTGTAAAAAAGTGTCCGTGTAACAACTGAAAAGAGTCCGTGTATAATCGGAAAGAGTCCATGTAACACCCGTTAATGTACTGTTTTCTATAGCTCAGCGGGGAGTAAAGTCGTACAATTTTTATTGTAAGTTAGGTTGTGTGTGTTGTTTGGTCTTTTTATCTCAATGACTCTTACATAATATCTCTTGTATCTGTACTTTCCAAATAGATTGTCATGCGCAAACCGTTCTTAATAAACTCATCTTTATAGATACTAGGATTATACTTTTACATTTGCGCCAGACGCAGGTTTCGTCTACAAAAAACTCGTCAGTGACGCTCGAATTAAAACATGTGTTAAAGGCCAAAAAGAGTACCAAGTTGAAGAGCATAAGGGCCAAAGAAATCCTAAAAGTTTTGCCAAATATAGCTGAGGTAATCTATTCCTGAAGTAGAAAAGCCTTATTTTTTCAAAAGTTCTAAGTTTTGTTAACATTTAATTTATAATTATGAACATATCAAAGATAAATCCAGTCAACACAGAAGTGCTGAATACTGGGCTGGTGATACCATCGGGAAAATAAATCTCCACCAGCAGTACTGACGACCCAGTGGTTGCAAATAAACTCATCATAGATACCAGGATTATAATTTTATATTTACCGCAGACGCATGTTTCGTCTACAAATGATGCTCGAATCAAAACATGTTAAAAAGGCCAAATTTTATATTTTATATTTGTAAAGAAGCCAATAATGTGTTCAGTTCAATGTTGGAATATAACTTACTATTCCAAGTCGATGAGTAAATACCAAATACAATGTATAAATGAACTGTATAAAAATATATCGGATCTTTCTTTATTCGTTATAAAAAGTTCTAACCCCGTATTTACTTGAAAATGCAAGTTAGCTAACTTTACTAACGTTCTATACAATGAAAACCCCTCATTTCAGATAAAATACCGGGACATATAATATATTGACTTTGCATTATTTACTAAACGTTCCTTCTATGTAATTCATCAAAAATATATTAAAATGATAAGTTGACCTCTTTTAGGAGTAAACAATGAAACAACAGATCAATATGTGAAAGAGGAATCAAGCACTCTAGAGGAAACGACAGCTCACCAAACATATACTTCAAATGATGAGATAATAACCAGATCTGTAACTGAAGGCTATCAAGGTGAATTTACTGAAACAGAAGATATTTTTGACATGTTGAAATATGACGGCTCTTACGATTTTTTTCTATCTCTTTGTTTTCTCCCATTTGTTTCCCCTATGGTTACTAAATGTACTACAAAACCAACAATAAATCAAGCAATTTTACCAGGTTATTAAACGAAAATCTGAAAATTCTTCCTTTTGATCTATATCGATCTTGACGCCATTTTAGAATTGAGCTTAATTTATAACAACAATCATGTTCAGTTACCACAACCCGTATATTTTAACAGTAACTTCATCTAGCAAAAGATCAAAAGATGAGGCAGTTCGTAGTAACAAACATCATATAAGGGAATGTTGTTTTATTTTTATCTGTTTTATGTCTTATTTTGATAATTGATTGATTATTAGAGATTTACAGAAAAAAACCTTTCAATTGGTTAAAATATTTCTAGTCTCGATTTTTCTCGGTCTGTGTATCTTTAATTACACTACGCCATGTATTCATAGTTTTTGAACATTTTGAGAGGCTCCAAGCGATAATTTTGTGAATTTATCAGTAACTCTGAGGAATATCACTAATTTTACAATGACGAAGTCTGGATGGTAGACTGTGTGCTTGTTTGTTTCAAATCATAGGAATTAAACTTTTTTTTATGATATTAGTTGATGATATATAAAACATTGAAATTATCTCATTAAGGATTAAACAATGAAACAAATGATCAGTCTACAGAAGATGGATATAACACTGTAAAGCAAACGACAACTTTTCAAACGTATACCACGAATGAAGACACAAAAGCCAAATCTGCGACTGAAGGATATACAGGTAAATAACAGCGGGGAAAAACCATGCATGTGACAATCTGTACTCTCATTTTTTTACCTTCAGTCTACATTTCTTTGTTTACAATTAAAGTAAGCAACTTTTGCTTTGCATGTATAACCCGCCAAGATGTCCACACTCGGTTAAAATGTAAAGTCGGAAATAAATTCCAGATTAAAAGATTATTTTGGTATCTAAATGGAACTGTGATGAATTGCCAATAGTGATTCGACACACATACAAACTCGTGTGGGTATCTGTTAAACGTATGAAGTGGTGAGTTTGGTCGCTCTGACGTCCTCGGAGCTCCATTAAATATGGTTGTTGTACCACGACTCATGTATGACCTCAATATTATAGGAACATGTTTGAGCATTTTCTATCAATTGAGTTATGCAAACACTATACAATTTAGCAGCAGGGATTTATCTAATGTGAAATGGAACGTTGACAATTAGAAATGCGAAATAATCAAGTTTGTCGTATATTGTAGTTATCCATCTATGACAATCTGTGCCAATTTCAAGTACAAAATCCAAGTAAGGAACATCATAAGGGGGTATGTAACGAAACACTCAGTTTCTTATTTTTCTTCTTTGTTAGATTTGTAGCTGTTAAGTTTAAGTTGTTTGCATCTTTGCTAGACACGGCTTTTCTTACCCAAGATGGTATATAAATTGGCACACTGTTAAGAAACTGCTATTATGCTGACTCTGGAGGTCGACCTTCTGTTGACTTTTTGTTTTTCTTTAATATTTGGTAAATGTATCAATGACAAGTGTCCAAATAACTTACAAATATCATTATCTATCCATCGTTGACGTCTGAATGAGAGTCTGTGATTCATCGGTCATTTTCATAATACAAATAATTTCGTAATCAGATATTGGCTTATATTATGTAGTTAACTGCATGTGATATTTATAGATTATCGTTGATTATCTCAATGAGATTGATTTTCTCGCTTGAGCTGGAACAGCGAAAGTGAGAAAAGCAATCGAGTTGAGATGACCAATGATAATCTGTTTATCGCTTTTTTACCTATGACGAGGTTGTCAATTTCAACATGTTCAATGTCAATTTCGTTAGCAACGCCACGTGGTCTCCTTAGTTTCTAGCGATAATTTTTCCATCTCAAGCGAGAAGCATGATATGCAAATTATCACAAAAAAAGATCAAAGGAAAAATGCACAAAATAGCGATAAATCAATTTAAAAGGATTGGTCATTGGTATTATGTGCCAACTAGAACAGAGTTTGTCAAATATCTCACCTTTTTCCATAGAGAGAAAGACAATAAAATGTTAAAAAAAGAGGAAAGATATGATTTGGGATAAGATACCGGCACCATAATTGAGGAATGCTTCATTTATTAAAAAAACCTAGACATTTCCTTTATTCTGTAAGTCTATGATATAAACAAGAACTTATTTATCTCATTAAGGATTCATCAATAAAACAAAACAGCAGTCTACAGAAATTGATTTATACACTGCCAATGGAACAACAGTTCACCAAATAAATACTACAAATGAAAACACTACAGTCGAATATGTGACTGAAAACTATAGAAGTGACTTAAAAGGTATTTCAATCTTAGTCAGTTCTTTATTTTCATCTCAGTTATTTGTTTCTACACTTTTACCTCTTTTCTTACCTTTTTTTATTCAAACATAATTATTTATAGTGAATTGTGATTAAGTTATTACAACTTGAATTAATCCCTTGGCACTTTGCTGGTGCGAGTGATTCCTTGTAATGCATTAAGTTCATTTTTTTAAATTCTAATAGTGTGTCTTTTACGTGCAAGAGATATTGCTGTCTCTTAACACGGGTCAGCCTGTTATCGTCCCTTTCATGGTTCTAATGTTACCTTTTGTATTATAGGGAAAATGAATTATAAAAAATACCCAATTCCAAGATAAATCCTATTCTTAAAAGAGGGCAATCATTAATCTGACGAACTCAAACATGCGACTTGAAATTTGTCATATTCTCGTCCCGTGGACAAAGAAAATTGTATGTGAAACATTGTTCTATATCTAGCTAAACCTTCTATCATTATATAGGGTAAACAGACAGGATAACTATTAATACACACATGTTGACCAAAAAGTTGTAAAAAAAGAAAAGACATGAATTTTATGAATTATTATAAATGATTGGGCTAGATCATTGAATATGTTGAATGCAAGAAAACAAATATCTCTACAACATCACGAACTTTCCCAGTCCCCCCCCCCCCATTAACACATTCCCAAAATGAGATATATCAGATTAACTCAACAATTTAGACAGTTCATAAGCAAAATCAACACAAAAGAACGCACAACACTATCAGTACTCGGAAAATTGTCCACTCTGTAAAAACGCTTTGCTAGAATGCAAGCAGATTCATTTTTTTAGTCAGCAGTACATACAAGACAGAGCTGAATAAAGAAATTACAGTTTCTCTAAGTACTGAATCTAATGAAGAACCATCTACAGCTTACAGCCAATACGTCAACAATACAAGAAATGGCACCCTCTCGACTGGTAAGTTGATTTTGTATCCGCCTTTTTTTTATATTAAAGGACGCGATACTTTGACGTGTTGGTGCTGACATGCACGTTGGTTGCGTCAAAAATAGTTAAATATCTTTTGTGTATTAGACAAGGTTGTGCTTTCTACGTTTTTTTGTTTATCTGTTTTGTTTTTAGCAGTGTAAAGTATTTTTAACTGCGAGTGTTTATTGAACTGATCAGTAGTTTTTCCTTTCTGCTAACCCTGTACATATTCTATTGGAATGTATAAATACAAAAATCTCTTATATGGAATAGAACTATAAATTAAAGAGATCATGTTTTCTTTATGAATACAATGTATTAATGTTTAGCATTCATATTTTGTTTAGTAATAAAGGCTAATGATTCTAAGAGAGAGTTATAACTTACACGACAAAATGAAGTTACAACTGACAAGTCCTATCCATACAATAGCACACACAGGGATATTGGTAATTATTGTTGATTCTTTGAAAACCAGTTTTCGTGCAAATCTTAGGTATAGGTGAACCACGAATTAAAATTTTCAATTTAGAATATTTTTTTTTATAGACTTCGGTATATAAGACATCATTCGTAAATATATCTCAACATGCAGACTTCTTATACGTTCAGGTATTTCACATCCAATTTTTTTATGGAAATATTCTTTATAAAGCACAAAGGTGTCAGTATTCACCTCAGAAACTTACAAAACCTTTGAATAGACTTATTAAGAAGGGATATAATTACGATACTGTTGTCAAGTCATTAAAGATTGCATATTTTGGTGTTAATATTGAGTCACTGATAAGGTCTTTGCGTTGGAACTAAACACATTTATTCTAAAAACAGTTGTTGGCATGACACGGGTTATGTTCTTCTCATATATGTTATGATGGTATGATACTAAACCCCTAACGGGAAGGATTGTGCCTGATGTTCATATGATGAAATCATAATTTTTCAGTCAGTTTAATTGAAGTCTGGAGCTGGCATGTCAGTTAACTGCTACATGTAGTAGTCTGTTGTTATCTATGTATTATTGTCATTTTGTTTATTTTCTTTGGTTACATCTTCTGACATAAGACTCGGACTTCTCTTGAACTGAATTTTAATGTGCGTATTGTTATGCGTTTACTTTTCTACATTGGTTAGAGGTATAGGGGGAGGGTTGAGATCTCACAAACATGTTTAACCCCGCCGCATTTTTGCGCCTGTCCCAAGTCAGGAGCCTCTGGCCTTTGTTAGTCTTGTATTATTTTAATTTTAGTTTCTTGTGTACAATTTGGAAATTAGTATGGCGTTTATTATCACTGAACTAGTATATATTTGTTTAGGGGCCAGCTGAAGGACGCCTCCGGGTGCGGGAATTTCTCGCTACATTGAAGACCTGTTGGTGACCTTCTGCTGTTGTTTTTTTATTTGGTCGGGTTGTTGTCTCTCTGACACATTCCCCATTTCCATTCTCAATTTTATTGTTCATAAAATAAAAACATCTACTTAAATACCTTTTTTTCACAAATCAATTAAAATTTTATCCGTATAATATGTATAATATAAATTAATCTACGTATACAAAAATGGAACACGCAAGGGGAATATGTGAAAGAAACAACAACCCGACCATAGAGCACATTACAGCCGAGGGCAAACAATGGGTCTTGAACGGAGATCGACCACAGCTGGCCCCTAGATAAATACTGTAAAGTAAAATAAAATACTTAATTGCTCAATCTTTATTGTCAGTTCATTTTTGACTAATGAGTTCGAATGTCCCTTTGTTATGTTTTGCTTCTGTTGACTTCTAGTATAATATAAAGTTTCTCATCAAAGTCCACATTCGAAATTGAAAATAACCATAGTAAGGGGGGTAGGAGGGGTACTGATCCCGAAATCCCGAACTTAAAAACACGAAATCCCGAAATCCCGTTCTTAAAAAAACGAAATCCCGAGACCCGAAATTAAAAAAAATAATTCCCGGATCCCGAAAGGGTCAATTCCGAAATCCCGAGCTGAAGAACACCCGACCTCGGAGTCCCGATAAAGGACCTATTCCCCTCATAGTAAATACCACTTTTAGTTTACATTAAAGCGGAATAAACAATCGGATAAAATAGGTTCCATATTTCGAAAAAAAACCAACAGATATTGGAAACGTATTAAGGAAAACTCCGGATACATTATACCATATGACTGTTTTCTCCTTACAATGTGAAATGCCTTCACCTCTCATACATTAATGTTTCCAATATGGCATTGATATATTAAACTAACCGTTGTTAATTTCGAAATAATATCGTATTCATTAAAAGACAACTTTTTAAAGTATATAACGTCAAATACTTTATGATAGCGAAAAACAAAAATGGATTAAGCTGATTTGTTCATTATAAAAAATAAGTAAAAAATAATGTTCTTAACTCAATGTGAGGAGCGGTATGTAATCAATGTGTTTTCTCGTATTTTCAGATGATTCACATGGACTGACTAGGATACATGTATCGGCAATTATTATTGGAATTATCGGCATAACAGTTATTTGTATCGTTATATTCGTCGTCTTCAAATTAAAGAACAGACGAGCTTTAGCAAAGACAATCGATTATAGTTATGTTAATGCCGCATATCAACCAAGTGGAAGCCAGAATTGTGAAAACGAACCTTTATTCACAGAATAGTTGGTTTTGTCTCTAATGTAAAACTGTGGCGAACAAGTGAAGGAAAATTCAGAACATCTGCATTATATGTTTCCTTTTAATTTTTAATGTAATATGATGAAAAGTTTTATTTATTTGCTTCTTATCTACTGAAAATTAAAATATATTGAAATAAAGTAAATCATAGTTTTCTACTTTATCATGCCAGTAATATTTTGAAACAATTAATATTAAGGCATCAATATAGTTCCAATCGAATATACAAAATGTATTGACTTGTCAATGAAAGCAAATTAAAACACTATGACCGGCAGACTTTCCAACTTTTAAATGATTTGAATATCATATTAATTTATGTTTAATTGTTTTTTTTTGTTTTCATAACAAAAGTTCAAGATTTTAGACATTTTTAAATCACTTTTTACTAAGATTTTTTTTTTAAATAATCATGATCAACTTATTCATCAATATTCTTCAGGTTTTAAAAAAAGTTTGTGTCATCATATTCTAGCTGATGCGTTTAGACTTTACGCCAAACCTTTCACTTTTGACATTTGAAGGCAAGATACTTATATCCTCAAATATTTTTGTGTACACTGAGATATTCATTTTTACACATTTAGATATTCAATAAATTTAACATGATTCGGTAAAACATAAAAGTTAAAGAACTGCAGTTACGATTTCAGTATTGTGTCTAAATGATTTAAAAATGATGTAAAGTACCTACTAGTATATAAACACATGGATATCAACAAAGTCATCTTCATACCATAAAGAATACACCACGCTTGTCAACTTCTTTTTATTGTAAATGTTAATACAAAGTATATGTTAGGTAGAACTGTGACTTAAAAATCAATGACATTATCTCATTTCAATTCAAATCGTCTTTTTTCTTAACTCACTCCATGATCTTACCAGCCTGTTGCTATACTAGCAAGCGAATTGTGTGGTATCGCTCGGTTGAATATTCGAGAAGAATCAGTACTTTTATTTCACGAGCATATATGATATCAATATCAATGGCGTTTACATGTAATCTTAAAGTAATATAATTTGAATTTTGTCTAAGTTACACTAACGTTCTCTTAAGTAGTCAATTGATTTGGGATCCTCCGTAAAAATAAAATACTTGTAAAGAAGCACTCAACTTGAAACACTTAATTTGAAGTACAAATAAGATCATCGGAACTGATTGTCTATAAGACAATTATATGTAACCAAATTAAGTAAAGTGCAATGAAAAATCGGCACATGCTATAATTTGATGAACTGACATATTGTCCGTTTGAAAGTCCACGGTAAAATACAATAAACATTAACTATACCCAAACGGAAACAGTTAAATAACAATTTCAACAATATTTGAAACATGAAACTCTTATGTTTTATTGTTTATTCGACAATGAATTTAAAATCTTACAAGTATCATTGATTGACCATTGACAAGCTATTTGCAACTTGAGACTCAATGATTCAACGTTGATCCCTGACTGCGATGCTGTTTGACTGCGATGCTGTTTGGAATTTAATGTTCGAGGTATAAAATGTATTCTGCATTTTTATGATTGTAGAAAAGCGAATTGCGTACAAGGTTGGTTTATTGATGACTGCCTGATAAAAGTTTAGTTCAAATATTCTATGAATAATATACACGAAATAAATAATTAACAGAGCTATGTGTACGTACTGCCAAACGGTCAATCAGTTTGAAGACTGGTTATTTGAACTGCCTATACAGCATAGTAAAACCTAGCATGGCTTCACTATCAGAAGGTAGAATTTTGTGGATATCCATTTTTCAAATTCCAGTTAAAGCCCGTTTTTCATTTAACCACTAACATATATAAATATATATAAACTATATGAATATAAAGAAAACAGCATTCATGCCTCCGCAATACTTTTTTACACTTTCATCAGATACACTAAATCGGACCATTAACACATTTTGAGACGTTCAGATTTTATGCCAATGTCATACAAGAAGCAAGTTTAGTTAGCTATAAATCAGGTTTCCATCAACATTTTTTGCAGAAGGAATTGTCTACGCCAAGTATGCCATATGTATGACAATTATTTCCGTTCGTTTGTTGTGCTTGTACTTTTGAATTTTCCATTTGATAAAACGACTTTCCATTCTGAATTGTTCTCGCATTTGGTATTTTTTATATTTTTTTTTTACAAGACGTCTGCACTCACTGTACCTATTTTGACAATTGATTAATCCGATATCTCTTTAACTCCCTTATATATAAAATGTAAACGTTTCAAATTTTTAATTAGCTGACAAGGACAATATAACGAATGTTCAATACCCCTCCCCCTTTTTTATAGGTGAGCGATTGTCTTGCTGTGTTGAAGGCGCATAAGCGGCTTTGTTTTGTTTCTCTTTGGTTGTCTGTTTTTAAAGTATTTAAATTAAATTGATTAGGGACTTTCCGATTGAATTTTCCCCGGAGTGCAGTACTTTTGTGATTACTCTTTAAAGATCAGAAAGAAAGAAAAACTAACGTGCTATAGAGACCCTATAGTTGAAAACACATGTTGACACTTTAGGCAGCAACCATTTTATTTTCGGGGGGTTGGGGGGGGGGGGGGGGGGGGTGGGGGTATGGATTTTTTCTTGACAATCTTTTTTTTCGCTTTCGGCGAAAGACAATCTATTTTTTTGCGACAAGTCGAAAAAAAAAATTTCTTTCAATCTCAGCATAACATATATAGTGGCAGCTTAGGGTGAAACAAACATTTTTTTTCTCAGTGTCAAAAACAAACTTAAAATCAAATGGTTGCTGCCTTAATAGATGTACTGTTTCGTTGTGTTATTGCGTTGTGTCTCATTCCTACCCTTTCTCAAATAATGGAAGTTTTAACAGTTAAGACAATATCTCTTAAAGGGTGAAACTAGAAGTTTTCCTGTCATGTCGTGTCACTAAATGTAAAACAGATATATTTGATCAGGATATGTTTATATCGATTTTAACTGTACATAGTATGTTTAGACATAGAGACATACATTATAAACCAGTTTACGGATTAGAGTAAGCCATTATTTTTCTATAAAAGTCACTTTTATTTTATATCCATATAATACTAGAGTAGTGTTTCTGTTACTAGGACACTTTCACACACTTTCATATTCTGGCATAGATGTACATGCAGAAGTAAAGAAAGGAGTGAATTTTATTACATTGAAAACAGGAAATCTAAAATCATTTATTATAATTGTCACATCATATCTTTGAGTAGAATGCCTGAGTGTTTCAATCGCTTAGTAGTTAAATCGGGACAAGCATCCACTTGAATAATGTGTGTGTTTTTTACATTTCAATATACATGTTTTTGCAGATATGTAAAAAAAATACAATTTTCAAATCAAGATACATGAGCTTGTTTTTTAAGTTTTCTATCAAGTCTGTTTACAATGAGCACATATCAGAATGTACCTAATCACAATTAGTACCAAATTACTACACTCGATGGTTGAATAATTTGTCTGTTAATTGTCCTCTAGATACATTTTGGTTAGTTACATCTTATGTTTGTAGTGTTAATGGCATATACAATACATAACCTTTTTTTATGTATGTTAAAATATCAATTCACCATATTTAACTAATATGTTATCAATTGCGTCGTTTAAAAGATATAATTTGAATCTTCTATATATCTTATGAAATAATGTTTTAATTTTGCCTTCTTATCTAACCTTAGATTAAAGTCCTATTTATTATACTGCCATCACTTGATGTTTGTCAAATATTCCTCTCCTCTAAAACCGCTAGGTTAATATAAACCAAGCTTAGATAAATCATCCTTAGGGTATCCTGTTCTAAAACTGGTTACGCCTATTCCAGCAATAACCAAGCAAAAAATGGTCATGTTTAGTGTAGTATATCTTATTCATTTAAATATAGAGTGGATTGTTAACGATGCACTAAACACGTGGCCTTCCTTTTTTGATTTGTGTGTGCAGGTTTGAACTAAATGCAAGAAGTGTGAACTCTACCCTTAATACATTAACCAAAAGTAACACATGTTACTGATGATATTTTATTTAAAAAATATACGACCAGATGAATATACGCTTTAACATGACACAGTATGTCTCAACTGTTCTTCTATATTTTAACACATATTTGAAGAGATTATGTATTTGACCAGAGTTCACTTGTATTTCCTGTTATCATTTCCTTTGTTGTGCTTGTTGGAAGACCTGAAAGAACAGTAGGTAAAATGGATTATAATTTTTTTTTAACATTCGAATTGTCACAGATAAAGAAAGTGATGGCTTTACTATAAGCATGTTACAGCCGGAATTAGTGGAAATGTTTCCTCGATTGAAATTTTTGTTGTTTGTTAGTCATTTTAATCGAACTGTTTTCATTTAGGAAAGTTAAATACATCATGTAAAATACAATTTCTAAATTCAATAAAATGGTTAATATGTCTTTATTTTTATAAGATATTTGAAGAACTTGTCGTTTTTAACCGGCAGATAACAATTTAGCGTGTTGATAGGATATTTAAGTGAGTGAATAAAACAGACGTTTGAGCTTGTGCATCGTTGGAAATATAACGGAATTTGATAAGACTGTCGTACAAGTGAGAGGTTTAGCGCGCTATAAAACCAGGTTTAATCCTTCATTTTATACATTTGAAGTACCAAGTCAGGAATATGACAGGTGTTGTCCATTCGTTTTGTATGTGTTTTGTCATTTGATTTTGCCATAACGCAGACAAAACACATCAAAATGTGATGTTAAGCTTTTCGTAGGATATAAAAGGTAGTTTCTGGATATGATGCACAATAACTGTACTAGATCTATTTAATGTTCTAACCATAGTTTTTGAAACATTTGCGTTCGAAACCATAAGTGACGGATGGACGGACAATGATGTGAGTGGAAAATATTGCACTCCCGAATCCTCGATGCATGACCCTAATAAGTTCAACCGTTTAAAAACGAAGATCTTGAAATGCTTACTTAATATATATCAACATGCCTTAATAATCATGTTCATTATAAGGTAATAAGCATGCAAGGTAAGTGAACTAGTGTTTACAATTACTTACTCGTTACACGTAAGACTAATAATTGATGAACTTCTTTGAAATTTGTTCCAGGCTGGCTAACAACACAAGTACACTGCTGAGCATGATGAGCTGAGGTCGGAATAAATGACATTAGTGCTAATACGGCTTCTAATGATCTAATTTCATAAGATTTTTGAAACTTTCCATCACAAATCCATTTTGCAACAGGCTCTGGATTTCCGCCGGTTACGCGACAAATCAAATAAGATCGAATTCCCACAATTAGATTTGTAGAGGATACTTCCACCTCGTTTACTGAATCTGAAATAGATTTAAAAATGGATCTATAAAAGATGTAGAAACTTAAACTTATTCGATCGAATACCAATTGAAGTTATAAATTACAATACAAAGATGTGGAAGGATTACAAATGAGACATCAAAGTTCAAATGACGTAATTATGTATAAACAATTATTATTATTAATCAAAGGGAGTGTCACTTACCGTTTTATACCATATTAAGTTTTAAAGAAGCTCCGACGCAACAACAAAAAAAACGATATGCTGAGAAAAGCGTACAGATATTTTCTATACTAGTCTAACGAATCTTAATCTTTCCAGAAAACAATGTCTAGAAACGTTAATAAGGTGAGTATATACCTGCTGAAACCACAAATACCAGCGAAAAATCTGTAAGCGGCACAAAGGGAAAGAAGCGGACAAAAAAATTGTAACTAAAATATGTGTATTGATAGAAACTACCATAAATCCATCTCCAATGATCCGGTATGGTTTGAAACCAATATATCAGGAGTAGAAAAATAAACCTGACTTCTACAGCTTGCATTAGTTTTTCACAAAAGTATTGAATACGAAAACTTTCACTGCCGCTGATCATTGTACAATTAGAAACCAAAAACCCAACATCTGTATCTGAACATTTAAATGAAGTTGTAAATATACCCGATATGTTTTTATAGGTACCCAAAACATTGGAGGAACTCACATAAAACACGTAATACTGTGGGTTCAGATATGTCTTCAAACGTTGTGTTGAATTGCCTCCCAATACAAGTGCAAGTTTTATTATGGTAATCAACAGTTGGTGTCAAAAACAAGGTCGAAGAAGATGAATTATGTGTGACAACCGATGTAACATTATCATATGGTATTCCACTGCATGTCCACCAAATGTCAGGCAAGGGATTGCCGTCAGAAACCTCACATGTCAATATGCTAGATTGGTGTTCAGTAAGAAGTGGAGCAGTTACATTTAAACCATCTCTGACAGGATCTAAAAAAATAAAGTTATTTTTTCATTTAATATTTAATCTAAAATGTATTTTCTATCAAGTTATTTTATTCAACAAAGATCGATACACCATTTACTGAATTTGTCAAAAGTAAGCATGTCTCGAGTCGTTGACAAGGTTAATGCAATCACCAAAAATTGGCTGGTATCATCCAATGCTTATTATATTAACACGATTTAATTGTTTCCTTGGTTTATACCAATTAAGGTGTATATTCATATGTTTGCTTTGAACAAACTAAATGTTAATCAGCAAGAAAAGGCAAACAAATATTGTTTATGAATTGTCGAGGTTTTTTTTTAAACGAAAGGGTGTTTTTCTGTTACAATTTTATGACATATATGGCTCAAAAACATCATCGAGTTTGACAGACCATTGATAATCTATTGGTCACTATGTTTTCCTATGACGTCGTTAATGATTAAAGTAATAACGACACGTGTGCCCTTAGTTTCTAACAATAATTTCTATTTCAAGCGAGAAGCATGATACAAAAAATTATCCCCTCAAAAATCAAAGCAAAATGTTCAAAATAGCTATACAGTAGTTCATAGTAGGTTTTAAAGCTTGGCCTCAACTACGTTGTCGGCATCATAGCATACATGTTTTTTGTTTATGTTTACTATGTTTTTAATTTTGGAGGGAAATAGAAACAGTTATCAATAATTCTTTGAAATTTCTTGTCTGCCTTCCACAAAATAGTCGGTCTTCTTTTTAGTTTCGGGTCCTAAACTATATTAAACCATCCCTATCCCCAACACTTATCATTAACCTTTAATCTTAACCTAGCTTAGAAAACATGTAATCTGAAAACCTAATCATAAATATACCTGAACCAAAATTATAGGGACATATTATGAAAAAGAAGGCTGAATATTGAATTATATTTTTTGTTACAATATTGGATTTTTTTATTCCCCTATGACAACCAATCAGATTTTGTGTAGATTAAAAGCAAGTAAATGTTTTCCGATAACTTGTTAATGCATTTGTCCTCTAAGTTATAACTTTCAAGTAATGATCGTACTATTTGACAGCTGGTCACCACTTTGAAATTCATGATTTAAATAAATAAATGGTATATTGGGTAGATAATTTTGACGATGTATCATTAAACCTATTCACATGGTTGAAAAAGACATTTGAATAAAAGTAAAAGTTTATAAAAATTAAAACTATTTTAAATAAAAAAATGAACGTATAAAATAATTAGTAAGAATTCATTCACACGGCTATCATTAGCAAGTTTCTGTTATGTTTTTTTTATCAATCAGCAAGTACTGTTTGCTATGAAAGGAATGATATAATATGTGTGAAAATAAGTTTTTTTTCATATTTGATACTAATAAGAGTATTGAATGCCGTACATTGACATATAATGGTTTACTTTTATATTTTTTTATTTGGATGGAGAGTTGTTTCATTGGCACTCACGCCACACCTTCCTATATCTACATTTATATTTTATAAATACACTTACAATATATTACAAGTTTTTCTGCTTTTTGAATTTCCGGAAATGTAGTTTCTGTGTGATGAACAAAACACGTACATGTGGCGGCATTACATCTCCGCGAAGGAATTATTTCTAAAACTGACTTGATCTGGTTCTCAGATTGGATAACATATGTTCGGTTATTATCATTACAACAGTTCCACCAAATATTAGGAGATGGGCTTCCGCCGGTGGCAGTGCATGTCAAGTTCACAGGTTCGTTAACTATCAAAGGAGATGGAACTTCTAACGTCACCGAAGGAAGCGTTGGATCTATGATCAAAAGAAAAAAATCATTTAATATTAAAGTGATTATTAGTTAATTTATTCCTTTTCGAGATAAATTCTTCTATTTAATCTTTATGAAAATGAACATCAAATAATTTTTGTTGAAGATTTATTTGATACTACTAATAATAAAAGAAAATATTAATAATGTCTAACAATCAACTGTCAGTGTTTGCATGACAGAAGCATTACTAAACATAATTTGCTTTCTAATAATTTTGTAAAGGACTTGCTGTTTTATATGACATGCTTGTCATTGCGCAATGTCCAGGCGAGCATTTGTTGATGTTAGATACAGAAAATATGTCTACATGTTTTTAGATAAAAATATAAGCATAAATTAAGTGGCGTTAAATGGTGCCAGATATTCTTCCTTGAATTCCTGTTCAGCTTATGTACATTGACGTGAAAGCGAATAACTATTTGTGTAGTAGAAGATTTACCCGTTGTCAATTTGTAGTCGTCCGGGTAGCTATAAAAAATGTGATTTATATTATACGATATATAATCCTAAGGGATGTTTGATGTTTTAAAATATGATCTTCTCTGGAATGTTCATTTCAGATTGGAAATTTTGACTATGAGGAATGAAAAAATAAACGCACAACACATTGACCGGAACGAGGACTCAACATCCGTTCACTCTGTTTATATATTCAATCTGATTAATTATTTTATCAAAAGATGTAAAACACATATACCACAGACAACCGCTACTTTAAAATCACTTGGACATTTTATGGAGTAGCGAGGACAGTTTATTAGCTTTGCTTCACTACCATTACAATGGAACGCCTCCTGGTATATGTATTCTGTTGATGAGCTGTACTGGGTTCCTGATACTACTATAACATTTCTAAAACATATCATGTAAACTATGCATAGCTCGAAAATTGTTTTTGTTAAGTATTACCTGATAAATTACTTAAAATCTTAACTCAAATGTTTCACATTTAGAAGTATGTTGGAAACTGCGGAATTCTAATTAAAACAGAAAATCACGTTATTTTTTTCTTATATGATGCGTGAACTTTAATTTGGCTATACTTTTTGGACCTTTTGTATTATAGCTCTTTCATCTTTTATATAAGCTTTGGATTTCAAATATTTTGGCCACGAGCATCACTGAAGAGACATGTATTGTCGAAATGCGCATCTGGTGCAAGAAAATTGGTACCGTTAATTTTATTAATAAATATGATGATAAAAAAAGGTTGACTATACACAGGCAAAACTTACTCATGTGAATTTTACATGAATATCACATGAAATTCATGTGAAAATTTCGCGTGAGATCCACCTGAAACGAGCGCTTTTACATGAAATTCACGTGAAAATTTCGCGTGAGATCCACCTGAAACGAGCGCTTTTACATGAAATTCATGTGAAAATTTCGCGTGAGATCCACCTGAAACGAGCGCTTTTACATGAAATTCACGTGAAAGTTTTCATGTAAATTTTATGTGAATCGAGATGAAACTTTACAAATAAAAATGGTACTTTGCATGATTCTAATTAAATTTGAAAAAAAATTATGTTATTTTCCCGTGAAATTGACGTAGGATTGACATGAGATTCGTGTGAAACTCACATAAACTGATTTCATGTGAGTTTCACGTATAAGCTCGGCCATGGTGAAATATCTCATTAGATTCATATAAATTCACGTGAAACTTGTCTGAGTGAACTTTGCCCGTGTAACTTACAGTAACTGGTATTTTTATGCCCTTCGATGAACTGACAGCTAAATGATTGCTTTATATAGTAAACACAAGTCCCTTATTTAAAACCACAAAACAAATTTCAAAACGGCTATTCCATAATCAAAAGGCAAAATGAAACGAATGTTTAACAACTGTCATATTCCTGACTTGGAATATGCATTCTCTTATGTAGAAAATGGTAACTTAAACCTGGTTTTATAGCTAGGTTAACCGCTTGCTTGTATACACATGGAAACACAAGGTAATCCCAATTGCTAAGTGAAAGAAATTTAAGTATTAGAAAAGTTAAGTTCAGCAAGAACCTACCTGCAATCATTCATTAATTCTCGACAAAAGACAAAGGCATCGTCACGCTCAAATCCCAAACTGCATATGTTTGTTCTTTGTTTCCCCAACAAAATCTGAGCTATACCTTCATTTTCGTTGTTTCCACCTTCCAATGTGAGAGCCATTTCATCTGGCAAGCCTACGATACATTTACTGATTGAAATGTTATTCTAAGAAATATCGTTAGCGTTTTTATGATATTGTTCTTATTTTGTGATTGACAAAGATGTAGAATTAAGCGTCTTTAGTTCGGTTGCATTTGACGGTTTATATAATTATCGATATACAAATATCTCTTTTGGTTGTATTAAACTGTGTTGTTGTCTAAAATAATAGCAATTCCTTATCATTCTCACTTTGTATGAAGTTTCATGAAAAGTTAGAAATTTGAAATGTTAACAATGGTCACAACATAGGATTGTAAAGTATTTAACATCAGTCATAAGTCTTACTAATTAAGCAATAAAAAAAATAAAAATAAAAAAATAATGTGCCATCCGTTTCTTTTCTTGGAGGCCTGAATAATTATGACAAGACATCTATTCGAGTGTACCTAGATTCGTATAATATCAAAGTTTTGTCTTCGTAAAAGGAAACTTTGGTAACATATTGATATCAATTAAAAAATCTAGAATAGATAATACATTATAAGAACATTCCAAACAGAGGTACTGTGTGTGAACCAACTATATTTACAAAGTGGGATCTATAGAGTATGAAATTTTCAAGACGATCTATGTCTAGACATAAGTTTTTATTGATTTAGAATAATACTTACATTGAATCCCAACGTCTTCTCTGTGTTTCTGGTCACAATTATGAGAATTCCAGGACGTATGCTTGCAACTTAATATATTTGCCTCCCTTCCAGTACAGTCAATATCGTCCAATAGATAATTTGAACCTTCAGTCCAATCTTTAAACTCATAGGAAAAACGTCCATTCCAGAAATGTTTTAAATAAGAAATAAATCATGGGTCCTTGAAATTATACTGATTTTACCACGGGTTTGTCCTTTATGCTAAATATTTTACCATGAGTGACAGCGAGGGGTAAAATATCGGCATAAATTCAAACCCGTTGTAAAATCAATATAAATTCAAGGCCCCCCTGAATTATTTCTATTCTTATAGGACAAATATGGCAATTCTTTTGAATCGAAGCGCTCTAGGTGAAGGCAAATATTTGTCATTCCCATAAATAAACGCACTATTAAACTGACGAGAAAGAACAAAGCAAACTGAATAAGGAAAGCATTCGACGTTTGAGTACAATCGGAACAGCCCAAACAATATATTAATAATTTACCACGGGTGTGTTCTCAAAGCGTTTGAAGTTAACGTCATGTTATAATATCAGTTAGAAGTATGAAATAAATTTCAACACATAAAAGACGGAACATTTTGTCGTTAATGACACCATTAAATACGGGATATACTCCGATTTCAACTCGTTCAAATCAATTAAATAGATGCCACTAGCTAAACAGGAGTGATCACCTTCACATTCTTAAATTGATTAGTTGAAACACATGAAATAAAGTACAATGCAAAATCATTTACAAAAGAACTTATTAAAAACCAAAATACTGAAACATATGACAAATGGATAACAATTATTATCAATTTAATGGAACTATATGCAACTGTCATGCAAGAGAGAGGTTTAGCTAGCTCTATAACCAGTTATTTTTTCCTTTTGCATACGGACACATTTGTATCAATTCAGGGATATGGCAGATGTTTTTCTTTAGTTTGTTGTGGTTGAGCGTTTAATTTTGCGTCATGAGGGACTTTCCGTTATGAATTTTTCATGGAGTTCGATATTTATTCTACTTTTTGCTTTGCTTTACCTGTTGGTTTATTTACAAACAATCAGTTTTATGCCATGAATGTTCTCTTGTGTAATTTTCGGTATTTTTGTTATTTTTTTCAACTTTTAAATCCTTCTTTCAGCAAAAAGGTTCTAAAAATAAAGTTCAAATGTTGTAATCAAGTCAAAATACTAATTTGCTGTCGTGAAATCATTCACACTAGTATCAGCGGCCAAACTCCGATTTAATTAGATTTTTATCAGTATCGTTTTTAACTTACAGGGAGAAAGGCTTCATAAAGATGATATATAAGAAAATATTAACATAACTCACCAAGACTGTCCTAAATATCTACAAACTACAGACGCCTCATTATCGCCAAATCCATCATCACAAACAGACCCCTTTTTCCCCTCATGATAAAGCTCTAGTCGTCCATTGTAAGATGTAGTACCATTTATAAGTTTCTGATTTAAACCTGATAAAGGTGCAATAGATAAAAATCAGATGTTCACATGAACTGACTATTGCACTGTAGTGAAAATGTATAATTTCAAAGTGTTTTTTTTTACCAGAAATCGGTTCTAACAATGTTCGTGAATTGACTTCGAATCGATCATTTCGTGGACAGTCATTAAAAGTCTTAATCGCAACCATGAATGAAAATTGGATTGAATACAACTATAAGGGAACTAAACAACTCATACCAACAACATACAGAGTAGTTTTCCTACAAGCATGTTTAGCATGGATAGACGCCATGCCATTTTTAGATGACGCCATGCCCTTTTTGTCGTTATAAATGATGCCATGCCCTTTTCCCACTTCTTTGAATGACGCCATTGTCTCAAAAATCTTTAAAAAAAAAAACCAATCCATACCTATCGGCAATTCCGGTAAAATTGTTACCTGATTTTGAAACACTCTAATTAACTGACAATGGGATAAAGTAAAATACCTTGCCTTTGGCAGTTTTATAACCTCTATTAATGATTGTTTACTGCTAATTAGGGGTTTTAAGATAATAAAACAAATACTAAAATACTAGATATTTAAAACAGAAATATAATCTCCACAAGTTACCCATTTGTTTATGTACAGCACCACTTCCTGTTTAACTTCTTGTATTTATAATCCTCCTTATATAGGAGCACTTAACAAATGCTTTAATTTTTATCAAATATGGAGAAAAAAAAGTAATTGTTAATAATTTCTGCAATGTATGCAATGTAGAATTGCATCAATTTATCATCTCCTGTTCCACCTGTTATATTTATAAAACTCCTTACTTAGGACCACTTTGGTGTGCACTTAAATTTTTGTTTTTAAACAACTTGAATGAGACTAAATCTTAACTTCCAACCAAGAACATGTACAATAATTTCTTAATAATGTTTTGATACGACTAATGTTCCATATAGTGATTATTGAACTGGTTACTTGTTACTTTGTTGTTATCTGTAGCATACTGTAGCCAGTGTAGGTGGTTTTTTGTTCATTTTCCATACACTCTAGGTGCCCTTTTTATAAATGTTTGCGCGCTCTAGATGCCTTTTCAATTAAGTTACCATGCCGATTTTGTGTGTCAGAGGAAACACTAAGAGGTGAGCCAATAAGAGTTATCATCAAAACCGACATTGTCACCAGCTGGTACAACTTCAAATAAGTCCATGCCATCGACTTCATTTCTAATCTTCGGCAACAAAAAGAGGCATTATAAGTAGGATTGATCTCAATGAGGAGTTCGACATTGAAGACCCTGAGCTAATATGCACCCCACCGCATACGTTGCATTTCAAAATTTAATCAAAAGAGACTAAATAATCTGCCATATTATCAGAACGACCGGACACTCAGTAACAGCAGCAACATAGAAGTCGGATTAAAATAAAAACTTAAAGACAAGAAAAACCAACCCTGCAACAATAGCCACACTAGTCTGTAATATCCTCAAGAATAGCCAGACCCTAATACACATAGGTCATTATCAAATTATCAGACAAGTATACAAAAATTGCATTTAAAAGGTAACCATGGAAAACAAACATGTCGAAATAATAAAATATTTTTGTCATGTTTTTACTATGATTTAAGATAACTTTGCTACATATACATTAAGCAAATCTATGTGTTGTGAGATTTTGTAAAAAAACTTTGCAAAATATTCATCTTTATTGTGTTTCTTACCTTTCATCATAACAATGGTATAAACCATGCATAACAATATTTAAAATCCTTTTTTTAACTGAACCTTTAATATTTTTTTAATTTAAGCGTCACTTGTGAGTCCTTGTGACGAAACCCACGTCTGACGTACAACATTTTGTGTTTTTACGTACATATTCCCTAGTTCTCGTATGTCAAATAACATATGTATGTAGAAATCCCTTTTGCTAAAATACACTTATATCTTAAGACACAAAAAAGATGCCAGGTTTTTTCTTCAGACTTATTATAGACGCTCGAAACAAAGCAGTTGGAAAACCAAATTAGAAACATAACGAAGTTGAATAGTACTAAAAACAGACCTTTCCTAAATTTGGGCCTTATTCAAAGAAGGTAATTTATGATGTGCGCGGCACACATAAGTGTTTTGAATAATTCAATATTTAATCACCAATAAGTTTTACAAAAAAATGAATATATATCAATGATATTTCAAGTAAACGCAGAAGTGCAGAAGTACACGACAAATTTTTTTTAAAATTTTTTTTTATCATCGGTACAATCTTTGTTTTTCTTTATAAGCTAATTTCAATGATATAACTTGCAAAGCGCTGTCCCGTTCTTTCTAAACTCGTGTTGTCAGTTTTGTATCGGCAGTCTATTTTTTAGGCTGTAAATCGTCAGATAGAATCCCACATCTGAGCAATAAAGGGTATATACCTTGCCGTATTGTATAATATAACTTGACCCTTTACAATTTTCTATTAACTTCTAACACAATTAAGCTTACATTTGAAAGCACTTAACCCAGTTTTACATACACCATACTTAATAACCGTTCTAGTGCACTGTGATAAAACCTGTTCCTTGCCAGTACAACTAATGTCCACAAACCGTAGAATTTTTGAAGTGGCCGGGACGACTCCTACAATCTTATTGCTGAAATGAATGAAATCAAAGATAATTGATATGGTCACCATGAAAACATATTATATTTAATGAACATGCATTTTAATTGTACACAGGATAATACATATGCTTTTATAAGAATGTGTATTCTTTATATAAGTACCTGGCTACAAATATCAACTTTCTCTGAAGGCCAATGAAATAAACAACGATGGCTTTATATGTAATTTAGAAATTACTTTCATGTAACAACTTGAAAGAGAGATTTGACAATTACTAACAAAGAAATAATAAAAGAAACCTGAGAATTCGACATTCCAGGCCACTTGTAATTGAGGTAAGGGCTGCAAGATGCTGAAGTGTTTCTTGCTTAATAAGGAATAATAATTCCTTTGATTTCTCTAGTGACAAATTTCACGGAAATATTGTTTTTTCATTTTGATCAACTCCTTGTCTGTTCGTTTCATTATGATCAGATTTTGTCTAACAAATTCAGTTCGCTTTAGTAATATGAGTTACCTTTCTACTAAACCAAGTGATTGGCAAATCTTTTTCCCCGAATAATTTGTATTGCACACTGGTATATAAGAATCAATTATATGAATCTCAACAAACCCTTCTGTAGACTTGCTTAACCTCCAAGTTTGCTCTGCAAAATAATATTGATTTAAACTGGTATTGTAGAACTCTGGATATAATGGCAAAGCTAACTCATTACAGCACATAGAATATAACATAGAAAAGTATAAAGACCAACCCCACCATAGTGATTTCAGATGTCTTGAAGTGTAAGCAGATCCTTTTCCGCATATGACACCATTTGTGTTGTCAATGTAAGTACAAGCCCAGTGATAAGTCTTATTCAGTGAAACATGATTAACAGTATTTGAAAGAGGCCCAACTCATCAGACGGATAGAAATTAGAATACATCTAACAAAAACACAAAGTGCACGTGGACAGGTATTTTAACATCACAAAAACAAAAAGACACTCTTAGAGTACTCGCAGTTTAAAACCAATAACAACTAATGAAAAAAATCATGTATCTTAAGTCTCAAATATCAATTAAGTACACATTCAACATCTAATGGATTTAGTCTCAAAGACGACATTAATAGTCAGAGAAAAAACAAAACATAGTGTAATGCCAGACTATAATATCGACAGATTGTAGCACCGTAAAAACTCATATGTGCAATATTAAGTATGGTTTTATCTTACTGATAACAAAATCAATAGTTATACCAATAAATGTTACCGATATAACAAAAAACTTTTAAAAAAGTGCAATCTAATGAATAGTGAAGAGAAAATACACTGAAATCATTTACCGCATCTTACTCCGATGTCCTCTTCGTGTGAGCAGTCATGTGTTCCCCATCCTTGATGTTTACAATTCATGATATCTTTTTCCCGTCCATTACATCTAACACTGTCAAGGACTATTCGCTTATTACCATTCTTGTAGGTACTAGCTATTGCAATTGCATTACTGGCAAAATAGAAATACAATACAGATAATATAAGGTGACGAATAAATTAGACTAATGCGAAAAGAGTATACGCGATAGGATCAGACAATAACGAACAACACATTTTAAATAGAAATACAGTATAGTTATGGTAAAGATAATATCAGGTAACGAATAAATTAGACTTACACGAAAAAAGTATAAGCGTTAGTTAATATGTGCAGACAATAACGAACAACGCATGGTCTAGATAGCCTGACTGGCAAAGGAATGAAGTCGATTTTTTTTTCTTGTTAAAGTGTTGAATAAAATTAATATGGTTCGTTTAATTTTCATAAAATTTTAACAAAATATTTACCTTGACCTTTTGTCAAAAATATAAAAATTTCAAAAATACCAATAACTTTCTCAGAAAAGTTTGGTTGGATATATAGCAGTTTGAAAAACACTAATTTTGATTATAGAGAAGCTTAATATTTCCTTAACTTTACAACGTTATTAAAACATTTACCTGATTTCACAGAGTTATCTCTCTGTAGTGTTAGGTACCACATTAAAGCACTATTTTAGATCGAACAATATGTGTTAATAGAAATATGCATTGAATGTATTTTGGCATGCTTTCATTCTATAATTTACGAAAAAAATGTTTCTTGAATCAGAAAACAAACCAAATAAGATTATATTTTAATGGCGCTTAGAAACAACTTCAATGTTCAATATAATTTTTTTTAAATTATTGTGTAGTAATACAACTTATATTGTACTTGGAGTTTCTGTTCTATCGGTCATATTGAATGTTCTGCAAATCGTGGACATCTATGATTTCTAGTGATTGTGCTCATGGCAGTCTCATATTTGGTTTATACATTGCAGTGAACAAAAAAGTAAAGCATACTTCACAGAGGAACAAGCGATCAGTATGCTGAAGTTTCCTGTTGACAACATATATACTGAATTTGGAGGTAGACTTTTTCAACAAAATACTATGGGAACTTACTCTTCTAGTTTTCATGAGTCGGAGTTCATTTAGACACTTGTCAAGAACAAGAAGAACAAAGAAACCAAATAATTTAATTTCACATTCAGATATATTGATAACGCTCTTTCCATTAACAATCAAAACTTTTCTGATTGGGTTCTATTTACATATCTTCCAGAACTAGAAACGAAAGAAACAACAAACACAGCTTACTTTGTTTCATATCTAGATTTATACCTCGTATTTAACATAAGCGGTTTTCTCAGTATCATTACCAGAATCTATGGCAAACGAGACAAGTTCAATTTTATTTTTTTTAACTCCCCCCACCTTATTAGTAATATACCAGCTTCATCAGCTGCATATGCCACATCCTTTTCCCAAATCATTCGTCGTTGATAATCATTTCTTGTTTGTTAAGTCTATTTTTGTAATATCCGTGTTCGTACTTTGGTACTTATACATCTCGTCAATGTGTCATTGTGCTATAATAAATGTTTGTATTATTGTCTTTCGTTTTTACTAATGTGCTTTGTCAATATGCCTTCTGATTTTTCTTTGCCGACATATATGTCTGTTTTATAACGATTTAGATTATTACATAATGCTCACTACTGTACCCCTATTTTAACATTTTTACCTGTTATGTATGTTTGTTTCGCACATTGTATTGTTATCAATATAATGAAACTTTCTGCGACTCTCATTAAAGTGAGCTAGCTAGCTATAAAACCACGTTTGTTTGATGTGTTTGAGTCCTTGATTTCGTCATTTGATTATATATAGGAACTTTCCGTATTAAATTTTCCCAAGAATTCGGTATTTTTATTATTTAACTTTTAAGGAGAATAATATACAATTTATTGCATGGCAATATAATAATTCCCAGAGAAAGTCACCAAAAAGTAGCGTGCAATAAATTCCAATATTGCACTAGTGCAATAAATCGTGAAAATTAAAGACGTCATCAACGACAAAATCTTTGCTTAAACCAATTTTTACTTTCAAATATTATATTGCTATACCATAAAAGGGTTATTGCATGAATATTGGGGAATATTGTCCCGAGTATAATTTATATTGCACGAGCTTGCGAGCTTGTCACTACATGATAAAAGCAAAGCTAGTTTATGCATCGTCAGTGATATAACGCCAGATGGGCTTATTAACAATTATAACTCTATTATAACATTGTATCATAATTATTGTAAAACGTGTTTTGTTTGAAGTGAGGGAAGAGTATTGATGTGTTTCATGTAAAATTACAGATAAAAGGTACTTATGTCGTTCTTTACACCTACATATTGACATGTAAGGTCGGTTGAGTACTGAAATGACTAGTTATCACTTGTTGTCTAGAATGTTTGTGAGCAACAATCTAGCATCACACAAATATATCCCAAGTGTTAGGATATCCCAAATAATGTCTTTCCATTCACAGCTTGATTGGTAGAGGGTTCAGTCGAAAAGCATTCAAATAAATCCAAAGGTTGTATTGATAGTAGAAGATGTCGTCTCGTCAAACATTTAACAAACGATATCTTGACTTATTTGACTGTAAATAGTTATCAAAGGTACCAGGATTATAATTTAGTACGCCAGACGCGCGTTTCGTCTACATTAGACTCATCAGTGACTCTCATATCAAAATATTTAGAAAGCCAAACAAGTACAAAGTTAAAGACATTGAGGATCCACAATTCCAAAAAGTTGTGCCAAATACGGCTAAGGTAATCTATGCCTATGATAAAAAAATTGTTAGTTTTTCAAAAAAATAAAAGTTTTGTTACAGATCTCCATGCATATTTTCCATTTTTGGTCTACAATACAGTCCTTTCTTTTGTCACATGTACTAGTGCTTTATCCTTTTCAAGAGTCACTAATAAATTCCGTTTATGTTGATGTTATGAAAGTGTAACTTAAGATCAAACCTCATGGAATATCAAATGCAATTACAAGCTCGTGCAATGTAACCTTCGACTCAATACGTTTTAACCAATTTAGTGTGCAATACCGCTATAATATTCTCATTTGCAATATTTCCATAAATTTTAAATCTATTTGAAATAACAGTAAGTTGAGTTAAATTACATGAATTCATAATCTTAGGAAAATAGGAATTTGCAACATCATTGGTGACTGGCGAAAGATACAGTAGTTCGACTACTTAGACCATTAAGTCACCAAGATCCCTATACTATACTATATATATATATATATAGTTAGTATTTGGGTGAAAAATGTATATGCCTCGATATAATTTCTAAAATTAATTACTTCCAGAATTAATTAATGTTACATATGTGATTTGAATATCTTATAAAGATACATGGAATAAAGATAACTACATACTTACCCATAAAATCCCAACATTCCACAAACCACTTTGGCTGACGTCTGGGTGAATTCATCATCGCAGACATTCCCCCATTCGTTATTGTAAAATACTTGTAAGCGTCCTTCGTAAATATCAGCGCCATTTTCATGAAAGGACTTTCCATCCACAAGTCTAACCTTTGAAGCATCTGGAAAACATTTTGTATGTTATTAATCAGTTGAAATTTACTTTTTGTCTATGATAAAATCCTCTTATCCTCAAAATTATACATATACATGTTAATGATTTACAGATTTCAAGTAAAAAAATATCTTCACCTGTACAGAGATTTGTAATCCAAACCTATTCGGTGTAATAAAACAAATATATCATGTTATATAGGGTATTTGCGAAAAATACCAGCTTTGGGACCGAATTTCCATCGACTAGCGGCTTGGTAAATTTTACAGTCCCTTGACTGACATTTTTCGCAAATACCCCTCAATAACATGATATATTTGTTCAAACTATATTACGTAGTTTGGCAATATTTCGTTAATTATTTTTTTTTTGAATTTTGCATGCATTTCGACTTTGTTCAACTGCATTTGACAATAATAAATAATGTATTATGAAGAATATTCACTTTCAGCAATATTATCGATAACAAATTAATAACATTGATAAATAAATATAAAAAATCTTCGTAAAGATTGGCTACAAATCAAAGAGTTCACTTAAAATTGTAATTACTCGCAATTCCATTAAATTACAGATATTTTTTTTAACATGTCATAGTTATAACTGTGAACATTTTGGTTTAAATTAAAGCATGAAAATAGTGATATTTAGATCTTGTAAACAGCTTGTTGAAGATCGCATAAGGGTTGCGTTATATTCTTGTACTTCAAACAACAACGAACAAATACCCTCTGCTTGTACTATTTTTCATTAACAAAGAGTAAAACAAGTATTTAAACAATTATAAGCATTTCCAACATGTTTGCATTACCTCTAAATCTCCTTGTAAATGTTTATTTTTTTGTTTGTTTGTGATATATATGTTAGAAAAAGTTTTAATCGTTTTCTATCATCTTTGTTCAGTTTCTTGCTCTTTACAATAATTAGTCATATCCAGTTTGTTGGCACACTCTACGTTGAAGATGTTACATGCACAACTGAAAATGTGTTATACTTATAAAAACACTTAATGTTCTTTATGGCAACTTGAAATGTAAGCAGTGTTATAATACCGAAAAAAAAAACGTAGATGGTTCTGTGAAACTCGCCTGGGAATCCGTGTAAAAGTGTAATGTTGACTGTTAAAAGTCAATTCATCATTAAAAAACTTTTTCTTTGAATGCATTTCTTGATCTAAAATTAAGCTTCTGTTGACCATGTCCGAATTTAAAGCAATTCATGATGTTTATTACATCTGTTTAACTGTTTTGATCTGAGCGTCAACTATCATGTCAAAAAAATGTATACAAAAAAACACCTTACCTATCAGAAGTCTGTTCAATACTAGATAAACGACAATGTAAAATATAGTCCAGTACATCCCTCCAGTTCTGATGTTTATGAAAAGATTTAACATTAAATAAGATGCAATTTGATAATAGAACACTGTTCGTTTCCTTACTCGTCCAATTATTTTTATTTATAAAGTAGTCACATCCGTTATCCCATCGAAAACATTGAAAAATAATTACAAAAACAAACATTTTCATCAACTGTTTTTATGCACTTACAAAAAACAAGCCCACTTTATGAAGATAGTTTCACATAACACCCATTTTTATTATCATAGTTTAAATTGTATAAGAAATTCAGTGCAAGACTTGATAATTTATTCAATACGTTCTGTATATTAACTAATCCAAACTAGGTATCGTACTGTAATAATCTTTTCGTTTGCCTTGAAAACTATTTTAATATTTAACGTATCGTGTCCTTAAGACAAGACTTATCAATTAACGGGACAAAGCGAATTGATGATTCCAGAAAAATTACATATTCTGAAAATTGATATCTTATCAGCTTATGTATCTTAAATCAATTTATAATTGATTGATAATTGGTTGCAATAGTTTTTATATTAAGGTTTCACAAGACACGTTATGCTCATTAATAATGTCATGGTATGTTAAAGAAGATGTTAAGGATAAACTTTTTATTCCTTTTTTTATATATTCCAATTAACCCTCTTTTTCTTCTTTAAAAACAATAAATGTACCGACTATTACATTAATTACTATGGTGGAGATCGGTATTTTTGTTGATTTACTTTTTCTAATCACGATTTCCATAAAAATGTGTGGAATGTCTCATTAATGACAAGCAACACAAAGTTGAATTGGATGACAATAAACTACTGTCATGAACAACAACATGATACCACTACAGCAACGACGTGAAACAGATAGGTTATCCTTGTCATCCTACATCAAGTCATTTGTGAACAAGAGGTGAAGGTCGAAAAGTGAACTCGACGTAAATTCTTTATGTTAACATACCAACATATTTTATGATAAAATCAATATTTGAACACAAGAAAAGATGTAAATTTAAGTTGAAATTGAAATAGTGTATGAAAAATTAATGTTGCACTCCGGTATCACAGACATTATGATGGAGATTGTAGATTGGTGGTAAATCAAATATAACATGCACATCTTAATGATATATTATTATGAACCGAAACTCTACACAAATATTTACTACAAAGGGGATGATTTCTCTTCCCTTATTGTCAATGTTTACTTTTTGGATGATGATGTTCCTTTGTTACCATCTTACAGGGTTTATGTATCACTTGTTCGTTACACCTGAGTATGCAATAACGTTCACCCTTTCAACGAAAGTAATCTATGCATTACTGGTAAATTATTAAGTGAAGGATTTTGTTACCGCAAATCACTTAAAATAAAACCTATATTCCTCCATATTTACAAATATTTGGTTTGGAAGTTTTGTTTAAAAAGAAAAACGTATTTCACATTGCATACATAAAGCACATCCTAATTGTTATTGAGGTTTGTTTTTCGATCTTATGAGTTAAGCCTTTTTTAACTTATTTTCATAGATTTGTTCATACAATGTATGCTAGTCTGTTAGCGCCTACTAACATGTTAAACCCTACTACATTCTGTATGTGGCTGTCCCAAGTGAAGAGCCTGCGATTTAGATGTTGTCGTTTGTTACTGTATTTCCTATTTGTTTTCTTTCATTGTTTATAGCATAAATCAAGAAGAATGGTTTCTTGCTTGAATTGTTTTACATTTGTTTATTTCGGGGCCTTTCATAGCCGACTATGCGGTATATGATTTGCTCAATATTGATGGCCGTACGGTGACTGAAAGTTGTTAATCTCTATAGCATTGTTTTCTCCAGAATTAATATATAGTTATGTGTTAATACATTAATCATAGAATCAATATTCATACTATTGGAGGCAATATACTCAAAGATATAATGACCAGATGACAGTGATAAATAGTGGTGAAATGTTATAGTAAGTTTATTAAAATGAACGATATTATGCTCTTTAAACAACATCACCGTAATGCCACATCCCGTTTATCATGTTTGTTTTTAGGTTCCAATGAGTGCAGCAAAACTTCTGAACCAAATCTTTGTATTTATGAAAGAAAAAATTAAATCTTATTCAATTGCATACTCTAGGATAATTTCTAACACTGCCTATCTTTTTCATAAAAAAGGGATTGCAGCTTGATTCTGAAAAGTGAAAGAACATAGTAATAAAAGCTTACATTATTTTATGAAGGTATTTATAGAAGTGATGCTGGAATGGCTTCATGTATTAGTGTAAGCCACCAAGAAAATGTTACGGTAGAGAAATTGTAGATGAAGCCAATGCAGGAATCCTACTCTAAAGCAAGAGAAGAACAGGAGCTTCACGTCACTTTGTCAAAAAAAAAAAAAAAAATGAAGAAGAAAAAAAAACGACTACAAAAGGAAAACAATAAAACACATAACAAAAACTAGAGGCTCTAAAGAGCCTGTGTCGCTCACCTTGGTATATGTGAATTAAACAAAGGAAGCGGACAGTTCATGACAAAATTGTGTTTAGGTGATTGTGATGTGTTTGTACATCTTACTTTACTGAACATTCTTGCTGCTTACAATTATCTCTATCTATAATGAACTTGTCCGTGTAGTATCCGTGGAAAAAGTTGGTAAAAATTTACAGATTTTATGAAAATTGTTAAAAATTGATTATGAAGTACAATAACTTCTTAGGGGGTCAAATGACCATTTTGGTCATTTTGACTTATTTTTGAGTCTTAAATTGCTGTACATTATTGCTGTTTACAGTTTATCTCTATCTATTATAATATTCAAGATAATAACCCAAAACAGCAAAATTTCCTTGAAATTACCAATTTAGGGGCAGCAACCTAACAACGAGTTGTCCGATTCACCAGATAAACAATTTTACTTCCTGTCAGATTTGCTCTAAATGCTTTGGTTTTTGAGTTATAAGCCAAAAACTGCATTTTACCCCTATGTTCTTTTTTTAGCCGTAGCGGCCATCTTGTCGGTTTGCCCGGTCACAAAACACAATTTTCAAACTAGATAGCCTAATAATGATTCTGGCTATGTTTGGTAAAATTTGGCCCAGTAGTTTCAGAAGAGAATATTTTTGTACAAGTTAACTAAGATTTGCGGAAAATGGTTAAAAATCTACTATAAAGGGCAATAACTCCTAAAGGGGTCAACTGATCATTTTGGTCCTGTTGACTTATTTGTAAATCTTACTTTCTTGAACATTTTTGCTGTTTACAGTTTATCCATATCCATAATAATATTCAAGATAATATCCAAAAACAGCAAAGTTTCCTTAAAATTACAAATTCAGGGGCAGCAACCCAACAACAGGTTGTCCCATTCATCTTAAAATTTCAGGGCAGATAGATCTAGACCAGATAAACCATTTTACCTTGTCAGATTTGCTCTAAATGCTTTGGTTTTTGAGTATTAACCCCAAACTGCATTCAACCTCCATGTTCTATTTTTAGGCTTGGCGACCATCTTGGTTTGATGCTGGGTCACCGGACACATTTTTTTAACTTAATGCCCCAAGGATGATTGTGGCCAAGTTTAGATTAATTTGGCCCGGTTGTTGCAGAGGAGAAGATTTTTGAAAAAGATCATGGAGATTTACGAAAAATTGTTAAAAATTGACTATAAAGGGCAATAACTCCTAAAGGGGTCAACTGACCATTTTGGTGATAGTGGACTTATTTGTAAATCTTACTTTGCTGAACATTATTGCTGTTTACAGTTTATCTCCATCTATAATAATTTTCAAGATAATAACCCAAAACAGCAAAATTTCCTTGAAATTACCAATTTAGGGGCAGCAACCTAACAACGAGTTGTCCGATTCACCAGATAAACAATTTTACTTCCTGTCAGATTTGCTCTAAATGCTTTGGTTTTTGAGTTATAAGCCAAAAACTGCATTTTACCCCTATGTTCTTTTTTTAGCCGTAGCGGCCATCTTGTTGGTTTGCCCGGTCACAAAACACTATTTTCAAACTAGATAGCCTAATAATGATTCTTACTATGTTTGGTAAAATTTGGCCCAGTAGTTTCAGAGGAGAATATTTTGTACAAGTTAACTAAGATTTGCGGAAAATGGTTAAAAATCTACTATAAAGGGCAATAACTCCTAAAGGGGTCAACTGAACATTTTGGTGATAGTGGACTTATTTGTCAATATTACTTTGCTGAACATTATTGCTGTTTACAGTTTATCTCCATCTATAATAATTTTCAAGATAATAACCAAAAACAGTAAAATTTCCTTAAAATTACCAATTCAGGGCAGCAACCCAACTATGGGTTGTCTGATACATCTGAAAATTTCAGAGCAGATAGATTTTGACCTAATAAACAATTTTACCCAACGTCAGATTTGCTCTAAATGCTTTCGTTTTTGAGTTATAAGCCAAAAACTGCATTTTACCCCTATGTTCTATTTTTAGCCATGGTGGCCATCTTGGTTGGTTGGCCGGGTCAAAAAACACAATTTTTAAACTAGATACATTAATGATGAGTGTGGCCAAGTTTAATTCAATTTGGCCCATGTAGTTTCAGAGAAGATTTTTGTAAAAGTTAACGACGACAGACGACGGGCGACGGACGACGGACGACGGACGCAAAGTGATTGAAAAAACTCACTTGGCCCTTTGGGCCAGGTGAGCTAAAAAGCAATGCAAAACAAATTATAGAAAAATCATACAACTACCAACTAAACGATAACTTTGAACACCGAAAAAAACATTGCACAGACAAACAATATGGTCTACAGTACAGGTACTGTTGTATTGATGTCCCAGATGCAACAGTTTAAATCCCGCTGAGGGAAGAACATTAATTTGCTAAAAATATCCAGATTTAACATTGTAGGGCTAAATTTGAGACGAAGTATACATAAAATTTAATATAACATTTTATTAGGTGCATGAAGAACATCTTTGTGAGGATAAGAAATATATATAGCGTTTGAAGAAAAAGAATAACAACAATATACCGCTAAACCGAAACGAATACATGTAGTACAAATAGACCCATTAAACTATGTAGTTTTTCGAGTTCAACTTAATAACAACAACTACATGCGTCAAAAAGTGTGAAGGTTGACAAATAAAATCGGCGTAAATATTGTTCTAGATGTTACTTTCCCAACAATGTTGATAAGAAAATCAGTATTTAAGAACTTGTAACGATGTGTATGCAATTTGAAGCAAATATAAAAGGTGTATTTTGAAGATGAATGTTGTAGGGTAAGTACATGTAGCTGTATCATCTGTGATATTCAATAATTTCAAATTTCATATATAAAGATGTTTACTTTTCAGTCAAAATTTCTTCTTTTTCTTTAAAGTGGAATTAATCTTTATAGAATCTTAGCTGTCGTGTAAATTATTCAAATAAAATCTCTTCGGCAAACATAGAAATTATAAACATTGTTAAACTGTACCTGTCCCGGAATCTTGTTTTTTCAGTGGCAATCATACCACGTCTCCCATCTTTATAAAAGGTCCTATAAACAATAACTTTATTGCAACAAAGCTCTTTTTTGTACGATAAAATGTCTTTGAAAATAATAAATACAATCTGTACGTACTAGTAAGTGTTTTAAGTGCTCAAATATATTATTTATTTTTGCATAATCGAAAAAATAACGCTTTAATTTTCTTTCTTTACAGCAAACTTTTTGTTATAGTGTTAATCGCCGGAGCAGTGTCAGCCAATCCGCTAAAGGAAAAAGAAGCAAAAAGGTGAATTTACAATCCTTGTATCTCTGTAAAATAACTCATAGGCGTATATTATATACATACAAAATGTAATCCTGATATCTATGATGAGTTTATTCATCACACAAAACAAAAAAAATGAAGAATCATTAAGTTGTATGGCCACACGGTTGTCCTGTTACTGTACTTATTGTAGAATTGTAAAAAAAAATACCCTATAGTTGTTATACTGAGGTAAAAACAACGCGTGTTGATTAAAAGAATAACAACTACTTTCTTTCTGCAGAATTGATAGAGGCAAAGTGACCACATTGATAAGTGTCAAATAATCTTGATGTAAATAAATGGGTCGAATAATGGCGTTTTGTTTTGTTCCTTTGTATGTTTAACTTCGCACTTGTGATAAAGATATAGCCATTGTTCAACTACTAAATTGTCTATTCTTCTTACCAGCACACTTGGTACAATTAAAAACCTGATAGTAAATTGTTCAAATAAGGCCTTCGAAAAAAGTGGAATAAATTACTTTTGGAGTGTCAAGTACTCGTTGGAAGTACTTGATAAATTGCATGCTTATATTGGTGATTTTAAATCTGTTCAAAGTTTTGATTTTTCGACCCTGTATACCACATTGCCTTACATTCTCATTAAGAAAAAATTCACACACCTAATTAAATGGGCATTCAAAAAATCAGAATGTGAATACATTTATATATGTTCAAACTCTTTTAGGTCATTTTTAAGTAGCAATAAACAAAAAAAAACTATGTTAATTGGACATGCTTTGATACTATATATATGCCCTTGAATTTTTACTAGATAACATTTTTGTTCGCTTTGGGGATTCCGTATATCGTCAGATTATCGGAATTCCAATGAAGACTATATGTGCACCACTTATTGCGGACCTGTTTTTGTATTGTTATGAGTTACAATTTATGACAAAAATAAGCAAAGACCCATCGAAACAACATCTGATAAACAAATTTGATAATACTTTTAGATATTTGGATGATATTTTGGCTCTCAATAATGACGACTTCAGTATGTATATTAATGAAATTTATCCTGTTGAACTTACTTTAAATAAAGCTCATACTAACAATGACCACTGCCCTTTTCTCGGTCTCGATATCCTTATCACTAACGGAAAGCTGAATATTAAAATTTATGATAAAAGGGATGATTTTTCATTTCCTATCGTTAATTATCCGTTTTTAGATGGTGACGTTCCCTTGTCACCATCTTACGGTGTTTATATATCTCAACTTGTACGATTCGCTCGTGTATGTAACAATGTGTTAGATTTTAACGAGAGAAATTTATGTATTACTGAAAAATTATTACACCAGGGTTTTCGATATCACAAACTAGTCAAAATATTTACTAAATTTTATCATCGGTATAAAGACATCATTCGTAAATATAGCTCAACATGCAGATTTCTAATACGTTCAAGTATTTCACATCCAATTTTTTATGGAAATATTCTTTATAAAGCACAAAGGTGTCAGCATTCACCTCACAAACTTACAAAACCTTTGAATAGACTTATTAAGAAGGGATATAATTACGATTCTGTTGTCAAGTCATTAAAGATTACATATCTTGGCGTCAATATTGAATCACTGATAAGGTCTTTGCATCGGAACCAGGGACGTATATAGAGGGATAGGTAACTTCTGTCGGAACTAAACACATTTATTCTAAAAACAGTTGTTGGCATGACACGGGTTATGTTCTTCTCATATATGTTATGATAGTATGATACTAAACCCCTAACGGCAAGGATTGTGCCTGATGTTCATATGATGAAATCATAATCTTTCAGTCAGTTTAATTGAAGTCTGGAGCTGGCATACCAGTTAACTGCTAGTAGTCTGTTGTTATTTATGTATTATTGTCATTTTGTTTATTTTCTTTGGTTACATCTTCTGACATCAGACTCGGATTTCTCTTGAACTGAATTTTAATGTGCGTATTGTTATGCGTTTACTTTTCTACATTGGTTAGAGGTATAGGGGGAGGGTTGAGATCTCACAAACATGTTTAACCCCGCCGCATTTGTGCGCCTGTCCCAAGTCAGGAGCCTCTGGCCTTTGTTAGTCTTGTATTATCTTAATTTTAGTTTCTTGTGTACCATTTGGAAATAAATATGGCGTTCATTATCACTGGACTAGTATATATTTCTTTGGGGGCCAGCTGAAGGACGCCTCCGGGTGCGGGAATTTCTCGCTACATTATGCGCCTCTTTGACACATTCCCCATTTCCATTCTCAATTTTATAGACATACATATTTACAAGTATAAATAGAAAACAACATTCAAACCTACGATTGCGTTGGATAAAAACCGCAATTTTTATAAGTTTGCATGCAAAACATATTTCGTGGTAGAGGGGTCTAAATACAGCACAAGCAACATGTTCCAAAAGACCGAAAAAGTGAAAAAGTATATTTTAATAAAACGCATTTGACTAAAAGGTCGAACAACTGATGTTCTTATACCCTGCTGACTGCCATTGACGACTGCCAAATGAATTGATCATAAGATGTTAAAAAAAATAGATCTTTATTGATATAATTTTAATACCAAACAGAAAACAATAAACTTGCGGCAAAGATAGTTTACCACGAACATGAGCTGCAAAAATTAGTACACCATATCCGGATTTTGACAATTAATGGCTCTTGAGTGATGTTATGGATCGAAACAGTATTTGGAAGATCATATAGTTTACCTCAACTTTGTACTGGCTTTATAAATATTTTGATATGAGCGTCGCTGATGAGTCTTATGTAGACGAAACGCGCGTCTAGCGTACTAAATAATAATCCTGGTACCTATGATAACTATTTACCTAAATTTAGGATAGACTCGTGAGTTTTAAATAGTCGAAATAGGATGAACGGATTATATAAACCGGAGGGAAAATATAATAAAAGCCCAAACGAAAAGAAATAAACAAGTCTAAATTGAAAACAACATTCAAATATATGATTGCGTTGGATAAAACCGCAATTTTTATACGTGTGCATGTAAAACAATATTCGTGGTAGAGGGGTCTAAATACGACACAAACAACATTTTCCATAAGACCAAAAAAGTGAAAAAGTAAATCTTAACAAAACGCAATTGACTATACAGTATATCTGAGAGTTGCACATCGAATATATTATATCTCCCAAATAATGCATGCCTAAGTATTAGTAATTTGTTGTTAAAAGTAGAATAGCTGCATGGTAAAAAACTTTTCAATTTTAGATTTCTGGTGAGCAAATTAACAAAGGAAGGATTAGAACTGCTGGCAAGGAAACTAACATCAAACAGACAAGTCATACGCAAGGCAGAACAGTTACTGAAGGACTACTCTGGTCATACATTTCACCTCGATGAGTTCATAGATGTTATTGATAACGTTGTTGGCCGAATGGACGCTCTAGACAAACTTGCTAGTAGTTACTTTGTCGATGCTGCTGTTCAGCTGGGATTATCAAGAAGTGTTGGTCTTGGTATTTACCACACCGTTGTTACATTGATAGGTCTTTTTATTTGAAATGAAATATATAAAGATTAACAATTTGTATGTTAGCTAAATCCTTTTTATTTAAAGGAAGAAGTCGGAAATCATTTCACGTCTTTTCCATTATACTTTTCTGTAAATACTTCGGATGGAACAGAGCTTCCGCATGATATTAGGCGACACTGAACGTGTTAAAAGGTTGGCCGAATCCTAAAAAACTTTACATCTGCTATATGAAAATTATCATTATTTTTAATTACATCTTCTCTGTGATGTATGCATAACATGAGACACTGGCCCTGTCGACGCATGCACATGCAATTACCTCAGTTTTTGTTTATAACGTGATATGTAATTACTTGAACGATTTGTATTAGAAAAATACTATTAATTTCTTGATTTTTTAAACATGCTAAGATATAACATAAAGTATGTTTTATAACGATTTATCTCAAAATTGAAATATATTCAAAACTAATGTGATTATTATATTTAAACAAAAAAATGTACTTTTTCTTTAGATAAATGTGCATGTAGGTGTTTTGTTTTCGCCATTCAATATCGTGAGTGTTTAAAAAAAAACAGTGATAAAATGAATTTCATTTCTGCTTAACGTCCAGTGACAAACATTACTTACATAATCAAGTCTGCGACCTGTCAATACATATAATACATATTGATGGTACTATAATTAGGATAAAAGTCATGACAATCTGACCTTGCTTACCGGACACATATTTTTGTTTTCAGTCTCCTTGCTGGCGAGTCTTTATTCTAAATACATTTATCTTGTAGTGAATTGACAAAACGACATTTTCAAATCCTTAATAAACCTTCCGAACCACTTGGTGCGTTGATATATGAGGTTCTGGTTGAAGTTTACAAATAAGAAAAAAAAGATGGATAAAAAGAATAAAGGGCTAATTTAAAACATCAAAACAAGAGATAAAATTAGCCCACAAAATTTTTATTTATATATTGTCCCGCTATATAGACAAAATTGGGAGAGCAGATATTTACTTTGATAATGGAACAATAATTGGGACAAATCAGCCAAAACTGTGTACACGTACCATACACAACAGACATAAAACAAAACTGACTAAAAATTCAAACAAACATTCAAATTAATTTTACATTGTATACAACAAAGACGCCATCGAAAAAGTAATTGAAGTGCAAATTCAGTAAAACATAGATAAAACCGCTGTCGTTCAAATAGCACGTGCACCGGACACGTCTAGTCAAAAATAACATGTTCAAGAATATTGGACATTTCCAAGCGAGATAATCCAAGTTGTTAAAGAAATTTTTATATAAAATCTGATAGTTTTAAATTGCTCACCGAGATATAATTTTATTCTGACACATGATAGCTGGTATGTGTTTCTTAATTTAAGTCTTCGTAATTTTGGTAAATTGACATAACCTCGGTTTTGAATGTATCTGTGTTATTCTATTTTTCTTTTTTTTTTTTATCGAAATAAATCATGGCCACGGTATATCAAATTCATAAACAAAATGCGTTATTTTGATACATTTTTCTGTATCAAATCTCTTAAAATTCGATAGAACTTTCAATAACAATTACCACGCTTTGTTTCTAAATAATGAAAGTGGGCAAAGCAGACACTATTATAAAGTCATGATAAATGTGCATGTAGGTGTTTTGTTTTCGCCATTCAATATCGTGAGTGTTAAAAAAAACCCAGTGATAAAATGAATTTCATTTCTGCTTAACGTCCAGTGGCAAACATTACTTACATAATCAAGTCTGCGACCTGTCAATACATATAATACATATTGATGGTACTATAATTAGGATAAAAGTCATGACAATCTGACCTTGTATGACAGGGAGATGCATGATGATAGATTTATGCCGAGTCATGTCAAAAGTATACGACCAACTTGAATAAACATGATAGAACGAAGACAAATAAAGGCGTGAAAAAAAAACTTTCAAGTAAATGAATTGATGCACAACTTCAACAAGTTGAATCTATAATATAAATTTGAGAATGGAAATGGGGAATGTTTCAAAGAGACAACTTCAATGCAACGAGAAACTCTCGCACCCCGCGGAGGCGTCCTTCATCTTGTCCCTAAACCAATATGTATACAATACAATTGAGAAAGGAAATGAGGAATGTGTCAAATCGACTACAACCCGACCATAGAGCAGACAACAGCCGAAGGCCACTAATGGGTCTTCAATGTAGCGAGAAACTCCCGCACCCGGAGGGATCCTTAGCTGGCCCCTTAAAAAATGTATACTAGTTCAGTGATAATGGACGTCATATACTTTAACTCCGAATTATACACAAGAAACTAAAATTAAAAATCATACAAGACTAACAAAGGCCAGAGGCTCCTGACTTGGGACAGGCGCAAAATTGCGGCGGGGTTAAACATGTTTATGAGATCTCAACCCCCCCCCTTATACCTCTAGCCAATGTAGAAAAGTAAACGCATAACAATACGCACATTAAAATTCAGTTCAAAAGAAATCCGAATCCGATGTCAGAAGATGTAACAATGACAAGGCTACTGACTTGGGACAGGCGCAAAAATGTGGCGGGGTTAAACATAACTCTATACCATCTTCTGCATATTTCTTGTGAAGACACTGAATATTCATCTTTTAGATCTTGGTACATTTCGATGGTGGGACCAGACGCGCTTTGACAAAGTCCTGGCTCACTGGTTTTCTTTGGGGGGGCATAGACAACCATGACGTTTTATAAAGTCTATAATTAGAATATACCTGCAAGCCCTTGAATATCGTATGAGTTGAGAAATGTATCAGCCATACAGGGGTACAGTTGGTATATATTTAAAAGATATGATAACTATGATTGCCAATGAGATCATCACAAGATACCAAATCACTCAAATATTAATAGCTTTGGGTCCCTATACAGCCTACAACAACTCAATGAGCTAAGCCTTTAGTCGTTTATTTATCGCATAGTCATATAGCTGATAATGCGAGGAAAATTTATGATTTCATGATTGAAATAGTCTCGTTTGTCATGGTTTCTGCTATTGCGATTACCACTAATGGGAGGCCTAGTCAAATTCGATGATGTAAAGAAAATTGCTCGGGGGCCACTTACTATATATGTAATTAGTGGTAGGGATGAGCCGCTGGAATAGGTCACTTTTTCATGCTCTATGATATATGAAAAGGGTGAAAAATTCAGATTAAATATATCAAAAGGTTGATATATTATCACTTGTTAAATTATATCATAAGTATCTAAAACTAATCAGATGTCCGTATTTATTTTTGATGCGGTTAAACCACAGTCGTAAAATTAATGCATTACTTATTTGTCAAAACAATTAAGCTCTATTTATTCTGATGTGGTATTTCCACTGATACCAGTGATACATGTAGATCAAGGGGGGAATCTACGTCATCACGCAGGGTGTCGGCGATTGAAATTGGACCACCATTTTGTCGCTTCAAGGTAAGAATTTTACTTATCATGCCAGTTATATGAGGGTTATGATTATACAAAATAGTCCACCAAAGACTATATAAAGTAGGAAAATTAATGAGCCATCGCTCAATATTATTGGTCATCTCAAGTTTGCAAGACTTCGATACCAGTTTTAGGAATTAGGTCAAACATGCAGGATATCGGCAAAAGTTTTCATAACAACATCTTGATTATCAAGAACCGCCTATTTTATCAACAAATGAACATGTCCAAATTCTTTATGATACTTGGGAAAATACTTGTTACTCAGAAATATCCGTCAGTATGGTCGAAAAACGTCTTATTTTTAAAAAATGGGAAAAGGATGTCGGCAACACATAGAATATCGGAGGATGTCGGGAACACACTAATATATTATCAATGTCCTTTGATTTTATCAACCATTTAATATAAAAATACGATTAAAAAAGAACAGGACTAGTGTTCATTGCTTGCTTCCATTTCATGCACTTAATTTCAGGATTCAATTTTTGTAATGGTTGGGAAAAAAAAGTTTTAGAAGGCGAAAATTAGATTTCGTTTCATTTAAGCCAGGGGTTTCACAGGGGTCAATTATTGGACCAAGTCTTTTTGATACTATATATATATATTTATATATATAAGTACGTCTGAGTCAGTGACAACTCTACAACAGATTTATCCATCGGATCACCAGCAATGATGGTGATACATGGCTGCGTACATAATGTATATAAAACTCGTCTAAACATCAAGCCAACAATGTTAGATCTGTAAATTTGCTTAATTTGCGAAAGCAAATTTACAGATCTAACATTGGTGGGTTGATGTTTAGACGAGTTGTATATACTATATCTTCTTTTTTATATATTGATTTATATGTGTCATATATGACATTCCATCTGGTCCTACACCTACCAGGTGTTTAATAAAGGCAACAGTAGTATACCGCTGTTTGAAATTCATAAATCGAGAAATAAAAACAAATCCGGGTTTATACAAACTAAAATTGAGGGAAACGCATCAAATATAAAAGGAAAACTATGACACAACAGAAATACAATATTAAAATGTAACAAACACAGAAACGAAATATGATATAACAATGGCAATTTTCCTGACTAGGTACAGGACATTTTAAGAAAACAAATGGTGAATTGAATCGAACAAACTTGCTGCCAAATAATATCCATCCAAGTTTCCAAAACTTTTTGTACTGTTCATGTAATGCATTTCACAAGTGTTTGAAGTGCGGAAAAAGTTAACTAATTCATAAGAGAAACGCAATACTGTCAAGGGGAAATTTTCCGTCTGATACAATCTTGAAGAACTTATAACGATGGAATCAGCACAATTATTTTGATAAAGAACTGCAGGAGCAAGTGATATGAAATCTTGCAGTTTGTCATATTTTGAGGGATCCTTTATTTCATGTTCCATTTCATGTAACATGTCGTTTTGAAGTTGACCTGCAAACAATCGTATGCATGGCCCTAATGTTCCCCTATCATGACCTTTGCTAAAGTCTACTGGCGGTTCTGTTGAAATTTCTTCAGTAATTGACATTGGGTGAAAATATTTTTTTGCCAGGCGTTTTTATTTTGATGACATGAGGATTTGCATGGTTTTGATTTTTTTTACGGATGGCGATTTAGTGTGCTATCTGGTCGGCTGGCCAACATCAGGTTATATTCGCGATCGTTTCCGCCTGCACACGTTTAAGTTTGAATTGCGTCTTGTCATGACCATTAGTTTTACCTGAACAAATAAGAAATTAGATCTAGTCACATGTTGAATAACATATGTGTTAAAAAATAGTATATGATGTGTCCCTGACATCCTTCGATAATCGATGTGTTGCCGACATCCTTTTTCTATTTTTTTTAAAATAAGACGTTTTTCGACCATAATGACGGATATTTCTAAGTAACAAGTATTTTCCCAAGTACAATAAAGAATTCGGACATGTTCATTTGTTGACCAATGTGATGACGTAGATTCCCCCCCCCCCTTTTAGGTGCAATAAATCCGACCATTTTGTCATTAGCACTTATGAATATTCAACGGTTTGTATACATAAAACATGTAACAATTACTTAAAGAAATTCCATTGTAAGAGGGAACGGCATTGTAACTTTTATCAGTTTTTAATTAATATTAAAATCAGTGAAAGTGTTACTCTCTTGGGTGATACTACAAAGACAAGGGGTACAATCAAAATCAGGTGATGGATATACACACACGGGAAGTAACAGTCGAGCAGACCGCTTGAAAGGTAAGTTGTCGTATTTACTTGTTTATATCAATAAAATTTAATAAATAAGGTAATGCGCCGAATGTCGGATACTATTTAGTTTTGAAATACACAATTATCATTGCTGGAAAGCGTGCAGTTAATGCTAACACTTCGACACAGTTCCAAAATTTCACCAGATAACTGTGTCGAAGTGTTTGCAATAACTGCACACTTTCTAGCAAAAACAATTGTGTATTTTAAAACTACATCCTATCCGACATTCGGTGTGCCAACTTATTAATCAAAATTTCATTGATATAAACAAGAAAATGCAACGATTTGTATTTGTAGTGTAATTGATTTGTTCTGTTGTGTTGTTTTATTTTCTAATGACTTAGGTACCGGTGTAGGGATGGTCGTAAAAAAATCAGTACTAGTATCTACACAGTTTGTGAATTGGCGACAAAATTGCTGTTTACTGCATTTGTTACAAATAATACCATGTTCAAAAAAGATTTCGAAAAATTGTTTGTGTTGTTTTGAAACTTGTATACAATGGCCTTATTTTAAGTTATGTGTATATTATACCCGCAACATTTGGCTTCATTGCTATAGAATCAATTCTCGTGTTATTGGTTATGTACAGACACCTACATCAGTTTGACGGCAGTTATTCCTTGAATATATGTAATAAATGTAAACACATGAATAGGAAGTAAGTCATGAGTATGGACAGTCATGGGAATGCACACAATAAGCGATACACTATTTTTTTCCTTTAATACATGTAAAATGATATACTAGTAAATTATATAGTCATAATGAGCCACAATGACTTTACGAATTAAGGAAATATCCGAAAAAAAAATGAAAGAAACATTAAAATTTAATATAACCACACAAAAAATGCAAATATTCTGGAGCGATTCGAACCCTTTCTTCAAAACCATCATTCATCAATAGTTCTGTGATCTAATGATGGAGCCCCGGCGATATTTAACCATATAATTCTTATTAAGGAACTATATCGGCACAATTAAGCGATGTTACATTTTTTTCTTTTCAAAGTTGTTTTTTTATGTAATAAGGACACACGAAAACAATTTCTTTTTGAGGGAAAATGTAGTATGAATTACATCAGTCAAAGAAATGTCCTTCTGGGGGGGGATTCCCTGTTTTTCCCACCTAAAAACACCAGAAATTCCGCATATTGGACTTTCATCCTTTTTTAAGGGTTAAATTAACTATTGATCACACATATCATAATATATGTAAATCGAGATATTGATCAAAAAGAATTTTTATGTTTTGTTTTTATAGTAAATTTTATTCCGTCGGCACTTCTTGAAATAGACCACTTTCGAGTTCATCCGTCACCGGAAAAAACTCGTCAATTATACGCGCCTTTATCATCGTCATTTGTGCGTTTAGGGGCGTCGTCACTTCCTTCCAATGTTGAGCGAGTGGTTGGAAAACTATAATTCTATATTGTACGAATTATTCGGCAAATTGAATTCTCAAAATTGACAATCAACACTGCTGTCATTAGGGAATTGTCAGTTAGTACCTACAGAGCAACCATTATTTCTAGTTTATTCTGCACAAAGACGAACACTAAGACGCTTGATGAACGTAAATAGTGCAGGGATACAGGCGACCCCCTCTATCTGGTAAATGACGTCATAAAGGCGTGCATAATTGACGAGTTTTTGCCGGTGACGGATGAACTCGAAAGTTGTCTATTGGCCCTTCTGTAAAAAAAATTCCCGGCAAATTGGCCCTACCTCTTTCTTCATAATGAAAGATATAAAAGGGACAATAATAAGAAAGTGTTTAAGATGTGACAAATTTAGTGAAAAGAAGTTAATATTATTGCGACTAAGATGCTTCTAAAGAGGGGGGCAAGGGGTTTAACTGTTATGCTGTTATTGGGCAATTTAATTCTTTGTTATCTGTTATTTTGAAAAAAAAATATTTGCTGTTAGCTGTTATTGTCTTATTCTTTGTTAGCTGTTATTGGGCTTTTAGTTTTTTTGTTATCTGTTATTGTGATAATGTATTTGCTGTTAACTGTTATGACTGTTATTGAAAATTGGAATGTTAGCATTTTTTTTTAAAGTTAATATTCGGTATAAATTGAAGATCATTGGACATTGGGGTCTTCCACTGCTGATATGTTTGTCCCGTATTCAGAGAAGAATTCCATTAACATATACCCATTGCAAAAGTGAGGTCCAGGACAATTCAGGTATATCTTATAATTATCCTTTGTAATACATTCCATTTTTTGTATGAATGTGTATTTAGAATTATCTAAATTTTTTGTATGAGAATAATGTTTCTTGTTTCAGCTACGAACATATTAAATTAAAACAATTCTTAATATGACAAAAAGGAAAACATATGGCCAGGAATATCTGACAGGGGTCTCAATTAAGGACTAGGTCCTAACAACCAATTAACCTTTTTATATAATATGGTACATAGACTCAGCTCTGTGATTATTTTCAAAGCAGAACCAAATGCATTGTACAATGAAAGTTCCAACCATGTACTTGGGTCCGAAGCTGCACATAACTCATTACAAACAACGATTTATTTCGTTTCAAGCCATTGTTTCCCTACTAAACTATGTATTCTACTTACTAGTACACTTGGTACAATCAAAAACTTGATAAAAATTGTTCAAATAAGGCCTCTAAAAATAGTGGAATAAATTGCTTTTGGAGTGTCAAAATTTGTTCGAAGTACTTGATAAATTGCATGCTTATAAATGGTGCTTTTGATTTTTCTACCCTATATACCACTTTGCCTCATAGTCTTATTAAGAAAAATTCAGGTACAATACACCAACGTTTCATTAGAACTGATGAAAGCATATTTGAGTTATTTTTGAAAACTAGAAAATACCACCTTTTTCTAATGAATAAAATCCCTTAATTCAATAACATAAAATCTAAAATTAATAAAAATCGAAAGGGAGTTTACAGCAATAGATATAAACATTTCAGCAAAGTTTCATGAGAACAGCTGAAAACATTTTTGTGTTAATGTCTGAAAACTGGAAAATCCCCCCTTTTTAATTAATAAAACCCGTTAACTCGGAAACGTAAAATCTAAAATTTATAAAATTGAAAGTAACCTTATGTTAATAGATATAAACAATTCACCAAAATTTCTTGCTTTGTGAAAGCATTTTTGAGATATTATCAGAAAACTGAGGAAAAAAAAAACACCAATTTTATTGAATAAAAACCCATTACCCAGAAACTTAAAATCTAAAATTTGAAAAAAAGGGAGCTCATGTCAATAGATATAAACAATTTCCCAAAGTTAAATGCAAATTGGTTAAAGAGCTATTGAGTTAATGTCCGACATGTTGACAACAGACAGACAACAGTATACATGCATAATACGTTCCGTAAACGAGTATATAAAAAATATTACTGTATATACAAAAGATATTGAAACACATTCTAGATACATGAATTAATACTAAAAACATTATCATAGAAAATGAATGCATTACAAAGGATTATATCTGTAATAAGCAATATTAATTTGTCAAAGACCGAATTATTTTAATATTTCATTTTCTGTTATCTGTTTTTGTCCATTTTAATTCCTTGTTATCTGTTACGAGCCAAATCAATTTGCTGTTTTGCTGTTATTGGGACCCCCCTTGTCCCCCTCTCTAAACAAGAACGAGATGATGAGCGGGACAAAAAATCTATATACTAATGTACCTGAAATTGAAAAATATTCAAATATATCTATAGGTCTGTTTTTTGTTAATTGATATATGACAAGGTTATATATTTTTTATAAACAAAATATATGAAAAGGGTGGGGTACTTTTGGCATTTTCACTAAGTCGTTTAAACTATCACTCGAAACTAGGTGAGACATGCACAAAAGTGATATTTATGCATTATAAATATAGAAAATTGAATATTTTAATCAACAACAAAAAATAAAATAATCTGTATCATATACCCAAGCGCCTGTGGTTTGAATGATCACGTTTCATTTCTTCTTTGTCCTTTAAACATGAACATATATGTTTTATATACTATTCCCATTTTTATATGATCATGTTTAGACTTGAAAAGAAAAATAAAATGGTATACCCAGAGACATATATATATACTAACATCGTTAGGTTGATTTTATAGGCACTTTACATATCTGTCTCTGGTCTATCGTAGTAGCAAGTTTTTTTCGGTTCCTCAATTTCTCCTTTGATCGTTTTTCTCTCATTTCGTCCGTCCCCTTTCTCTCGGCTCTTTTCTCCTTTTTCCCATTCTTCCTCCCTGTTTCCATTCATCGATCTTTGTCTCCGCGGTAAGAATATTTAATTATGACACGGTAACAATTGTACATTTAAATGAACCGCGCCTGTAACTTAAATTGATTGAATTTTAAACCAATCAGATTTATCGAAATAATTCAGTGCGTTGTGACATCCGGGAAATAAGCGCCTGTCCGTTTCGAAGATCAACAAAACAGATTATGGTATGTTATTTATATTTAAAACGGTCATTAGTATGAACAATAATGCCGTTTTCATTTCACGAAATTCATCTTCAAGCATGTAAAAGAAGAGCAGATGATAATAAATATATGAGAGATAAATTAAATAATGACTAACAACATGAACAAGATACGAACTTAATTTTGAGCAAGACTGAGCTTGTATATCTGAGCGGCACAGGCTCAATTAACCTCTTTTCACTTTCTTTCTGTAAAATATAATATGGGGATCCTAATATGGTGCCAGTGTTGTCCGTAAAAGAGAACGAAGGCTATATGCAACAGGTTTACATTTTTAACAACATTGAAATACAAATTAATTATTGCATTTTTTACACAAAATTAAACCAACATTTAGGACAAAAAGTTTCAAATTATACATTTTGTATGATATAGGGCATTACAACTGGTATATTTATTGCTTTTTTCTTAACTGACCCAACATTTCATTTCTGGAATCGTGTCTTGTTGAAGCATGTTCAGACCTACAATGTATAAAGGTTTACTTTTATAAATTGTTTATAAACTTGGATGGAGAGTTGTCTCATTGGCACTCATACTACATCTTCCTATGACCTTTGTAGCTTGCTGTTTGGTGTGAGCCAAGTCTCAGTGTTGAAGGCCGTACCTAGACCTATAATCACATGATAGTGGTTTACTTTTATAAATTGTTACTTGGATGGAGATTTGTCTCATTGGCACTCATACCACATCTTCCTATATCTACTTTCACCAGAAAAAATCGTCAATTTTGCACACCTTTAATGAGGTCATTTACTGAAAGAAGGCTTGTTTGTATCAACTGCTCTATTAAATGTTTCCAAAAAACTTAATCTGTAGGGTAGTGTTGAAATATTTTTATGTCCATAAGTACATAATCTTGATTACTGTACGACTGAGGGAGGGTGACCATCTTATTAGATTTTAATTTCCAATATATTATGTGCAGTATGAAATCAAACATTTCACCCATTTGCTCATCAAGTGTTGGAAATTTTGATGCATACATTTTAGTCACTTGGTGATGGAACACGTGAAATATTTGATTTGAAACTGTATACAGGAACTGGCCTACTGATTCTCCATTAATTCATGCCCATTATGTTTTGGGTCTGTGTCTTGTTATCCACTTGCTTCATGTAATCATGTTCAGGTAAAAGTTTTAGATCAAAGGAGTTTTTGATGAAGTAAGTCCAATCAACTTGAATATTCATGTTTCTATGATCATGTGATGATCCTATGATCATGTGATGATCCTATGATCATGTGATGATCCTATGATCATGTGATGATCATGATCTTTCTAATTTTAATGCCAAATTTCACAGTCCATTGAACATGGAAAATGTTCGTGCGTGTGGGCCATCAGTGTCTTATGGATACATTCTTTTTTCTTGTAAATTTTATCATAATAATGATTATATACATGTACATGTACATGTACATGTATCCTTCATGTCCTTTCTCTATTTTATTTAAATATAATATTTGTATACATATATGTCAAAATGCAAGCTAACCACATGTTGGTTACACATTTCATATTTCAATAGCAACATGAGTGTATTTTCAATTGAATAAGTCAATAAGATAACTTAGAAAATATTGATGTCTTTTGTAGTCTAGCTACGGAAAAAAAACAGCTCTAGCAGGAGGAGGTAGAAAAAAGGGAGGTGCCAAACCAGATTTGACAGAAGAACAGAAACAGGAAATACGAGAAGCTTTTGATCTTTTTGACACAGATGGCTCAGGAACGATAGATGCCAAAGAATTAAAGGTAAATACATTTTGTAGATGTCCTCTTGTTACTGAAAATGTGTTCAATTATTTCAAAATATATCTTGAGCTGGTAAGGAATTTACAAAATAAGTACTATATGATATAAATTTAAGGTTTGCTAAATTGCTGGTCAGATCCCACCTACTAAATCTACACTTTACATGTAAGTTTATTTTGTAACTAATTATAAATAAACATATAAAGAATCGTACATTTGTACATGTGCATATATCTATATTTGTGTTGTCAGTTGTAGGTCTGTAAACTTAGTCTTAGGAGTACTATATGATATAAATTTAGGGAATCAATTATTTGAAGTGAGACCTCTTCCTTAGTTAAATATACATGTTCCTGTAACTGTACATGGAATCATCGTGTCCTTGGGTTTTATATTATTACATGTATTAATCAAATTACAAAAGACACTAATCTTCCAATTTAATGATCAACAAAGTACTCATACTAAAGGTTTAGACTCAGCAAAACCACAAAAATCAAATATAGATGTAAATAAGAGAAAACATGGTATGAAATGAATCCAAATTTAAAGTAGCTTCAGGAGCATGTTCAATGAAGAAAACCGTAAATTCATATTACTAATCACATGCATGACATTTATTTTATGTTATAGGTAGCTATGAGAGCATTGGGATTTGAGCCTAAGAAAGAAGAAATAAAGAAAATGATTCAAGAGATAGATAAAGATGGATCAGGTTTGTAACCATGTCATTTCACAACAAAAGTACATATGTCTGTTTATCATGTAACTCAGTCTTCATGATGAACTATTAAAGCTACAGGCCCAGAGCTCATTTTTTGAAAATTTTTAATTAGATTCTGTTGGCCTGTAGATATGATTTTTACAGGCCCGAGAGCAATTTCACTAGCCTAGGCTGCCACTCAGCGTGAAGACTGCATGTTAAGAGTAACCTGGCTGTCCCTTATTTGAAATCTGTAAATTATTGACCCTGAGCAGAGCCATTTTATTTCCATTGTAAACATGGTAAAGGGAAAGATTAATGGAACAAATGCTCTCTATGACTATGGTGAAGTTAGACTTCGGAATGTTCATGATCACTATTCTGCTGATAGAGAGCTGTTTTATGGAAACTGGTGACTAGTGTCATAGATCTCCAACAAGAACCAAGGGAAATAATCCAATTATTAAAAACATGAAAAATGCAGGTTACTTTGGCCCATGTACAACTTAATTACGACCCTGGAAAAACAAACTGCATGATTTAAAATCATGTTGCAAAAAATAAAATGAAAAAAATATACCAACATACTTACCTTTTTTTTGGATGATGTGACCCTAAAAACAGACATTTTTTTTTCCCTAATCTGATTTTTTATACGACCCCAAAAAAAATTTGATTTTTTGTTGGTATGATGTCGTCGTCTGCTTCGTTGTCCGAAGACACATTGGTTTCCGGATAATAACTTTAGTTTAAGTGAATAGATCTTCATGTATTTTTTTTCAGAAGGTTCAATACTACAAAACGAAGGTTGGGATTGATTATGGGGATGATGGTCCCATCCGATTAGGAATAAGGGGCCCAAAACAAGCATTTTTCTAGTTTCAGGATAATAACTTGTGTAGAAGTATTTCAATTGCTCTGAAAACATACAGCAATGTTTAAAACCACAGGTAGAAGGTTTGGATTCATTTTAGGGGTTATGGGGCCAGTTTAGGAATTTTAAAGGTCCAAAAAGGGGGTCAAAACAAGCATTTTTAGTTTCAAGACAATAACTTATGTGTAATTGTATGGATCTCTGAAATTGTACCAAAATGTACCATATAACAAAGGGGAGGCTGGGATTAAGTTTTGGATTAATTGCCCAAAATATGTAGGAATTAGTGGCCAAGAAGAAGCATGTTTCTAGTTTCCAAACAATCATGACAATAACTCGTGTTTAAGTGTATGGATCTCTCTGAAATTGTTATACAAGGTTCAATACTGCAATGGAATGCATGGGATTGAGTTTAAGGTTTATTGCTCCAATTGGGTTTCAAACAGTTGGGGAGGGGGGGTTTGAAGGGCTTCCTTTTTTTTCAAAATTTTTCAAATTTCAAATTTTGAAAAGTTTCAAGAAATCTTAAATTGCACAGTATTGTGCAATAGATTTGTTAGATTTTTGACCATATTTATTTTTGTGACAAAAACCTATATTATGTCAAAAATTTGATTTTCGCAAAATCTAAATTCAGACAGAATCAAGCTTGAATATTGTGACCAAATTTGCCCAAACTGTTCAGGGTTCAACCACTGGGGTGGTATAAAGCTGCGCCCTGCTGAGCACCTGGTTAAGTATTTGAAATGTATTAACATGATTATCATCATGGAAGCAAAAACAGTGTGCATGAATATGAAAATTGATAAAATCATCAAGAGCTATGTAACCTTGTACAATGATATATTATACAGGGTTTCCCCTGGGGCAATTATTTTTTTCGCCACCTCTTTCGCCAAAACAATATATTTTTCGCCACTTTATTATTATTTTCGCCAAGTACATGTGTAACACACATATATTATTCTTTTAAAACTTTCCTTTATTTCCAGTCGAATTTTAATCGCCACAATTATTATTTTTTCGCAAATTGCGAAAATGGCGACCGCCAGCGGAAACCTTGTATATATATATATACAACTATTCTAATTCAGAACATATTTTGATCATTAAACATGCTATTTTGAAAAGTTCATTACTAAGTACTTTTTATCGGTATGTACACTCAACTAAAAATGTGGTTCTTATTTAAAAACATTAGAAAGAGGGGTTCACTCCATTACTGTTGTTATTCTATGAATCTCTCCTTCCATTTGTATTTAATAACCAGCTGTTTGTAGCACCTAATAATGAAAAGTGGTATACGGATCAGCACATAATGTCATCTTAGTTGTTGCAGTTCTGATAATAATGCTCCCTAATTTTCTCACATGGATTTGAAAACAATCCATTCTACTTTCTGTTTTAAAGAAGTTTCTGGATTCTTTTGTTTTGTGGATGTGTACCCCCCCCCCCCAAAAAAAAAAAATTGAAACTGAAATTTTGTTGGCTGCAATTCATACACACCTTCAAAAATTTGTAGACTGAAATTTCATTGGCCGAAAATTAGAACAGTGTTATGGATACCGAAAAGTAGAGGCACAAAATCTGTTTCAATCAGATTGACACACTTAGAGATAAGATATTCTGACAGGAAATTTCAAGAACATACAGTAGAAGAATTAAATCTCTTTAAAGCTGAGGTACTGTAACAGAAGAAAATATTTTCTCTGTCGAAGGCCTTACAGTGATCTATAGCTGTTAATTTCTGTGTCATTTTGTCTCTTGTGGGGGAGTTGTCTTTTTGGCAAACAAACCACATCTTATTTATGCCCCACCTACAATAGTAGAGGGGCATTATGTTTTCTGGTCTGTGCATCCGTTTGTGCGTCTGTCCATTTGTTCATTTATAGGTTCCGCTTCAGGTTGAAGTTTTTGGTCAAGGTAGTTTTTGTTGAAGTTGAAGTCCAATCAACTTGAAACTTATTCCCTATGATATAATCTTTCTAATTTTAATGCCAAATTAGAGTTTTTACCCCAATTTCACTGTCTATTGAACATAGCTAGAAAATGATAGTGCCAGTTGGGCATTTGTGTACTGAGAACACATTCTTGTTTATATTTTATTAATCCTATAGTTTGCTTTACTGTAAATAGAGAATCACTGATCTTACCTAACTTCTATGGCAACATGCACACAGCATACATGTATCATCTAATGTTCTTTTTCTTTTTTTTTATAGGTACAATTGATTTCAATGATTTCCTCACCATCATGACACAGAAAATGAGTGAAAAAGATGTGAAAGAAGAAATTCTGAAAGCTTTCAGGTTATTTGATGATGATGAGACAGGAAAAATCTCATTCAGAAACTTAAAAAGAGTTGCAAAAGAATTAGGGGAAAATCTCACAGATGAAGAATTACAGGTAATTAGCTTTGTGATGATTTATGTCATCCCTTTCCAGTCGCAAATGTATCGTAGAATAAGAATTCAAAGGATCCAATAAAACAACAATCAAACAAAGATAACAACAAGGATTTTAACAAGTTGAGGTTATCACATGCAGTGCCTTCAACAATGAGCAAAATGCATGCATAATTTGATAAAGTAAGCTATGAAAGTTCTTTTAAGGGGTTATACTTTTGATATTCAAAGCAATTTAAAAGAGAAAACAACTGCTTGATTTAACATGTTTAAGCTACATCATGTACATGTTATAACTTTTAACAAAAAATAGACAATTTTTGTTCAAAGTAACAAATGGCAACCACAGGCTTCTGGTTTAAGATCAGTGTATAAAGAATGTGGTATGGTTAAATATGAAAGTGAGCATGAGCACTCCTAAGCACAACCAGTCAGTGTTATTACTAAAAAAATCACTTTTCAAATTCAAATGGACTCGTTAGCCGGGAGAACTTAGCCCTCTCACTTTTACAATTCTTGTTAGATTTTTACAAAACATATACTATAGATAAATATCAGCAATATTTTGGACAAGTTTTATGATGGTGCCAGGACAACAAACTTTTTTTAAAAGAATTATGCCTCATGGATTAAAAAAAAAGAAAGAAAAGTGCAATGGGGGCCGGGGACATTGAAATTTTGTTCTTTTATAATTCAGGTTATATTGGTCTTGAAGTCACTAAAACCTATAAAATTTAAACTTTCACACTGGGGTGAGATTAAAACAATACTGTACATGCATGTAATATTAATTGTTGCTGTATTTTATTATAGGAGATGATAGATGAAGCCGACAGAGATGGGGATGGTGAAATCAATCAAGAAGAATTCCTCAAAATCATGAAAAAGACAAGTTTATATTAGAGACATTAGTGAATTTTGTTAGATCTGATTTATCTCCCTTTCAAATCATATTTTGAATATTGTGAAGCATTTACCACTATTTCAATGGGACCAAAGTGTATCTGATATGATTGTTGTTGTTTGAGTGAGTAAAAGGTGCTGATGAAGCAATTCTGAGTGAAATTTCAATTCAAAATCCACAACTGTTAGTGTTATATATATCATTTACATTTGCTAGAACAGGTGTTTTCTCTGTATTAAAAAAAAATTTAATTGATCATTTCCAAGTCAACTTTGCAGTTTTATATTGTCTTCTTTATTTTTTTGGCATTCTGATTTTAAAATACTGCCATTTTATAATGAAAAAATGAGAAACATTTATATAACTGCACAAATTAAAGTATAAATGGGTAAGAATCTTCAAATTTTGATTGGTTTTTAATCATAAATTGCCAGTCATCTAAACATAGCAGAAAACATGATTTAGCAACTGGCACTTTTGACTTTTCTGTCTTTTAAAAAAAGAAATGAGAATGAGCTGCTAGCAAGCAGATGCAATTGGACCTCACATATTTTCAGGTTCTGTTAAATTTGAATGTTGTCTCAATTAGATATTTCCAAGTTATTTATTTATTTCATATATATAAATTTGTACTTGTTATTGTATATGTGTACTTTATTGTAAATAAGTATAAAAATAAATAAATTTTTTATGAAAAGTAAAAAAAAATGTGTTTTTGATGCATGAATTAGATACATTGTACATGTAACAGAAATTACTAAAAGTATTTGAAGTTTCCACATAGTCCATAAAAACAATAGAATTACACACACAAAACGTTCTCAGGGAGTTGGATTTGGAACCCACCTGTAGGTCACCTGGCCCAAAGGGCCAAGTGAGCTTTTCTCATCACTTGGCGTCCGTCCTCCGTCGTTGTCTTTAACTTTTACAAAAATCTTCTCCTCTGAAACTACCGGGCCAAACTAAACCAATCTTGGCCTAAATCATCATTGGGGTATCTAGTTTAAGAAATGTGTGACTTGATCTGGCCAACCAACCAAGATGGCCGCCATGGCTAAAAATAGAACATAGGGGTAAAATGCAGTTTTTGGCTTATAACTCAAAAACCAAAGCATTTAGAGCAAATCTGACAGGGAGTATAATTGTTTATCAGGTCAAGATCTATCTGCCCTGAAATTTTCAGATGAATCGGACAACCTGTTGTTGGTTTGCTGCCCCTGAATTGGTAATTTTAGGGAAATTTTGCTGTTTTTGGTTATTTTCTTGAATATTATTATAGATAGAGATAAACTGTAAACAGCAATAATGTTCAGCAAAGTAAGATCTACAAATAAGCCAACATAACCAAAATGGTCAGTTGACCCCTTTAGGAGTTATTGCCCTTTAGGAGTTATTGCCCTTTATAGTCAATTTTTAACCATTTTTTGTAAATCTTAGTAATCTTTTACAAAAAACTTCTCCTCTGAAACTACCAGGCCAAATTAATACAAACTGGGCCACAATCATCATTGGGGTATCTAGTTTGAAAAATGTGTGGTGTGACCCGGCCAACCAACAAAGATGGCGCCATGGCTAAAACTAGAACATAGGGATAAAATGCAGTTTTTGGCTTATAACTCAAAAACCAAAGCATTTCCAGATGAATCGGACAACCTGTTGTTGGGTTGCTGGCCCTGAATTGGTAATTTTAGGGAAATTTTGCTGTTTTTGGTTTTTTTCTTGAATACTATTATAGATAGAGATAAACTGTAAACAAAAATAATGTTCAGCAAAGTAAGATCTACAAATAAGTCAACATAACCAAAATGGTCAGTTGACCCCTTTAGGAGTTATTGCCCTTTATAGTCAATTTTTAACCATTTTTCATAAATTTTATATATCTTTACAAAAATCTTCTCCTCTGAAACTACTGGGCCAAATTAATCCAAACTTGGCCACAATCATCTTTGGGGTATCTAGTTAAAAAAATGTGTGGCGTGACCCGCCAAATCAACCAAGATGGCCGCAATGGCTAAAAATAAAACATAGGGGTAAAACCAAGTTTTTGGCTTATAACTCTGAAACCAAAGCATTAAGAGCAAATCTGACAAGGGTAAAATTGTTAATCAGGTCAAGATCTATCTGACCTGAAATTTACAGATGAATTGGACAACCCGTTGTTGGGTTGCTGCCCCTGAATTGGTAATTTTAGTGAAATTTTGCTGTTTTTGGTTATTATCTTGAATAATATTATAGATAGAGATAAACTGTAAACAGCAATAATGTTCACCCAAGGAAGATTAACAAATAAGTCAACATGACCAAAATGATTAGTTGACCCCTTTAGGAGTTATTGCCCTTAAAAGTCAATTTTAACCATTTTGCGTAAATTTTGTATATCTTTTACAAAAATCTTTTCCTCTGAAACTACTGGGCCAAATTAATCCAAACTTGGCCACAATCATCTTTGGGGTATCTAGTTAAAACATGTGTGGTGTGACCCGCCAAACCAACCAAGATGGCCGCCATGGCTAAAAATAGAACAAAGGGGTTAAACGCAGTTTTTGGCTTATAACTCAGAAACCAAAGCATTAAGAGCAAATCTGACAAGAAGTAAAATTGTTTATCAAGTCAAGATCTATCTGCCCTGACATTTTCAGATGAATCAGAGAACCCGTTGTTGGGTTGTTGTCCCTGAATTGGTTATTTTAAGGAAATTTTGCTGGTTATTATCTTGAATATTATTATAGATAGAGATAATTCTAACAGCAATAATGTTCAGCAAAGTAAGATCTATAACCAAGGCCAGTACTATGTTCCTTTCTCTCGTTGTTAGATAAAAGGGGGATAGTTCAGATAAAAGAAAACTGCAATTAAACTTGGTAATACTTCCTTTTCCTTAACGTGTGAATCCCGCATCAGTGAAGAACGTTGTCTTTAGTTATTGTTTGTCATATCGCAATATCCGCCTCCATCCCCACCCCCTTAGTAAAGAATTGCGTGTTAATCTTACCAATTTTACAGTTTAAGAATATTGCAATATCACTACAGTAACAGTTATGTATTGTCTGATTTCGCTATGGTTCCCCATTTGACATTTTTATTGTTGAAAACGGCATTGAAAATCATCCCTTTATCCTCGGTTGCTATAAGACGCTTTTCCTTTACAGTTGTTGCTAGGGTGCTCTCGTCGAGGTCCGCTTTCCTAGTATAAATAGTAGGTAGCTTCTTGGTAATATAAATTCCCAGCTTCGGGTTAGGTTGATAGGTGTTGAAATTCATTGTATGTCATACTTTTTTTTATTATTATTTGTTAGAATAGCGTAAACTGTTCGACTCTCGAAATTTTGGATTGCTCTTCAAATCCCAGGAAACTGGTACTAACCCGAGGACAAAAAATATTAAAACGCCCCCCGCCCGCTTACACTAAGAAGAATAAGAAGATGTGGCCTGATTGCCATTGAGGCAACTCTTCTCCAGAGACTAACTAACATAGAAATTAATATAAACAACTATAGTTCGCAGTACAAGCACCAACAATCAGCAAAACCCATACCCCATAGTCAGCTTTAAAAAGGCCCCGAAAAGACAAGTGCAAAACAATTCAAAAGGAGAAAACTAACAGCCTGATTTATGTACATGTACAAAACAATGAACGCAAAACAAATATGATACATACAGCATCCAACGACAACAACCGAATTACAGGCTCCTGACTTGGGACAGGCGCGCCCTCTTTCTTGGCCGATTTTTTTTCTCTCCAAAAGTTGTATAGAGGAGGGATCAATATACCGTTATTTAATCATCAGACAAACGTACCGTACTGGTTGCCGCAACTTTGGATACACCAAAACCAGGTACTTCATATCTGTGAAAAGGCAAAGTATGCACTCTTGATCAATTCTAGAATTCATTCATACATTTATGTGTCATTCAGAATTGCCAGTCAATATGTGTTCTACAAGGACCCGCAGTCATCATCCACCTTTCATTTGATACCTTATTAACTAAATTATATTCTACATAGTTCTATAGTAACACCAATCCGTAGGAACTATTTTATTTTAACTATGTACTACTTTCTTATACGTTCTTTTTGTCAGCAGGTCCGAATTCTGAGTGGTTCTGTACCTTCTGCTAGTCCAGACTGCATACTAAAAGAATTTACACACAAACCTTGTTGGGAAAGTGCCACATGCATCCATGCCCGCTCTATGTAAATCTTTCTACTTTTTTGGAGACATTCAAATGAAAGAAAACTAAATGAGGAGAAAAATTAAAGAAGAGAAAAATACTTCAAAACATTAAAAATATCAACTTATTTCATACCTGGAGTTTATCATTTAAAAAATCTATTTCACGACTCCCCCTTTTATAAAAGCAGTAGCAAAACACAAAACAATGGAATAAAAACATGAGCAAAACACAAAACAATGGAATAAAAACATGAGCAAAACACAAAAAAAAACTGTTTCCCCTGCAGAATACGAATCAAAACAAGCTACTTCTTTCAGAGCTTAGCATACTCTGTAAAGGGTTTGAAATCCTTATATAGTGCACAATTTGCAAAGTTTCTTCAGAGAAGGTATTGAAAAAATTAGAATCGTTTACAAAAAATGTATATACGTATTGTATACGTTTCAGTAAGGTTTTTCGGCCTTTTCCTTATTTTTTTAATTTGTGAGCTGCAAAGATTACAATTAGATAGTATCCAAAAATGTTAAACAACGACTTCATCATAAAGTGGGTCTTTATTATGACTTTTTTCTAATATCAAACACAAATTTTGCAAACCTTTAAATATTTGCGTTTTATCATACCTTTTTCATCAAATAAATAATTACAAATAAGTTACCAAAGCAATAATTTTAACATAACTCGCAGTTTAGATAAAACAAACTATTTCTGTTGGGAGTGTACTTTTCGACGGTGCTGAGTAAAACTCGTATGCACATTCAGTCGACGGAATTTAATAATCTTATATGACACTTTCCTTTCTCTCGTTGTTAGATAAAAGGGGGATAGTTCAGATAAAAGAAAACTGCAATTCAACTTGGTAATACTTCCTTTTCCTTAACGTGTGAATCCCGCATCAGTGAAGAACGTTGTCTTTAGTTATTGTTTGTCATATCGCAATATCCGCCTCCATCCCCACCCCCTTAGTAAAGAATTGCGTGTTAATCTTACCAATTTTACAGTTTAAGAATATTGCAATATCACTACAGTAACAGTTATGTATTGTCTGATTTCGCTATGGTTCCCCATTTGACATTTTTATTGTTGAAAACGGCATTGAAAATCATCCCTTTATCCTCGGTTGCTATAAGACGCTTTTCCTTTACAGTTGTTGCTAGGGTGCTCTCGTCGAGGTCCGCTTTCCTAGTATAAATAGTAGGTAGTTTCTTGGTAATATAAATTCCCAGCTTCGGGTTAGGTTGATAGGTGTTGAAATTCATTGTATGTCATACTTTTTTTATTATTATTTGTTAGAATAGCGTAAACTGTTCGACTCTCGAAATTTTGGATTGCTCTTCAAATCCCAGGAAACTGGTACTAACCCGAGGACAAAAAATATTAAAACGCCCCCCGCCCGCTTACACTAAGAAGAATAAGAAGATGTGGCCTGATTGCCATTGAGGCAACTCTTCTCCAGAGACTAACTAACATAGAAATTAATATAAACAACTATAGTTCGCAGTACAAGCACCAACAATCAGCAAAACCCATACCCCATAGTCAGCTTTAAAAAGGCCCCGAAAAGACAAGTGCAAAACAATTCAAAAGGAGAAAACTAACAGCCTGATTTATGTACATGTACAAAACAATGAACGCAAAACAAATATGATACATACAGCATCCAACGACAACAACCGAATTACAGGCTCCTGACTTGGGACAGGCGCGCCCTCTTTCTTGGCCGATTTTTTTTCTCTCCAAAAGTTGTATAGAGGAGGGATCAATATACCGTTATTTAATCATCAGACAAACGTACCGTACTGGTTGCCGCAACTTTGGATACACCAAAACCAGGTACTTCATATCTGTGAAAAGGCAAAGTATGCACTCTTGATCAATTCTAGAATTCATTCATACATTTATGTGTCATTCAGAATTGCCAGTCAATATGTGTTCTACAAGGACCCGCAGTCATCATCCACCTTTCATTTGATACCTTATTAACTAAATTATATTCTACATAGTTCTATAGTAACACCAATCCGTAGGAACTATTTTATTTTAACTATGTACTACTTTCTTATACGTTCTTTTTGTCAGCAGGTCCGAATTCTGAGTGGTTCTGTACCTTCTGCTAGTCCAGACTGCATACTAAAAGAATTTACACACAAACCTTGTTGGGAAAGTGCCACATGCATCCATGCCCGCTCTATGTAAATCTTTCTACTTTTTTGGAGACATTCAAATGAAAGAAAACTAAATGAGGAGAAAAATTAAAGAAGAGAAAAATACTTCAAAACATTAAAAATATCAACTTATTTCATACCTGGAGTTTATCATTTAAAAAATCTATTTCACGACTCCCCCTTTTATAAAAGCAGTAGCAAAACACAAAACAATGGAATAAAAACATGAGCAAAACACAAAACAATGGAATAAAAACATGAGCAAAACACAAAAAAAAACTGTTTCCCCTGCAGAATACGAATCAAAACAAGCTACTTCTTTCAGAGCTTAGCATACTCTGTAAAGGGTTTGAAATCCTTATATAGTGCACAATTTGCAAAGTTTCTTCAGAGAAGGTATTGAAAAAATTAGAATCGTTTACAAAAAATGTATATACGTATTGTATACGTTTCAGTAAGGTTTTTCGGCCTTTTCCTTATTTTTTTAATTTGTGAGCTGCAAAGATTACAATTAGATAGTATCCAAAAATGTTAAACAACGACTTCATCATAAAGTGGGTCTTTATTATGACTTTTTTCTAATATCAAACACAAATTTTGCAAACCTTTAAATATTTGCGTTTTATCATACCTTTTTCATCAAATAAATAATTACAAATAAGTTACCAAAGCAATAATTTTAACATAACTCGCAGTTTAGATAAAACAAACTATTTCTGTTGGGAGTGTACTTTTCGACGGTGCTGAGTAAAACTCGTATGCACATTCAGTCGACGGAATTTAATAATCTTATATGACACTTTCCTTTCTCTCGTTGTTAGATAAAAGGGGGATAGTTCAGATAAAAGAAAACTGCAATTCAACTTGGTAATACTTCCTTTTCCTTAACGTGTGAATCCCGCATCAGTGAAGAACGTTGTCTTTAGTTATTGTTTGTCATATCGCAATATCCGCCTCCATCCCCACCCCCTTAGTAAAGAATTGCGTGTTAATCTTACCAATTTTACAGTTTAAGAATATTGCAATATCACTACAGTAACAGTTATGTATTGTCTGATTTCGCTATGGTTCCCCATTTGACATTTTTATTGTTGAAAACGGCATTGAAAATCATCCCTTTATCCTCGGTTGCTATAAGACGCTTTTCCTTTACAGTTGTTGCTAGGGTGCTCTCGTCGAGGTCCGCTTTCCTAGTATAAATAGTAGGTAGTTTCTTGGTAATATAAATTCCCAGCTTCGGGTTAGGTTGATAGGTGTTGAAATTCATTGTATGTCATACTTTTTTTATTATTATTTGTTAGAATAGCGTAAACTGTTCGACTCTCGAAATTTTGGATTGCTCTTCAAATCCCAGGAAACTGGTACTAACCCGAGGACAAAAAATATTAAAACGCCCCCCGCCCGCTTACACTAAGAAGAATAAGAAGATGTGGCCTGATTGCCATTGAGGCAACTCTTCTCCAGAGACTAACTAACATAGAAATTAATATAAACAACTATAGTTCGCAGTACAAGCACCAACAATCAGCAAAACCCATACCCCATAGTCAGCTTTAAAAAGGCCCCGAAAAGACAAGTGCAAAACAATTCAAAAGGAGAAAACTAACAGCCTGATTTATGTACATGTACAAAACAATGAACGCAAAACAAATATGATACATACAGCATCCAACGACAACAACCGAATTACAGGCTCCTGACTTGGGACAGGCGCGCCCTCTTTCTTGGCCGATTTTTTTTCTCTCCAAAAGTTGTATAGAGGAGGGATCAATATACCGTTATTTAATCATCAGACAAACGTACCGTACTGGTTGCCGCAACTTTGGATACACCAAAACCAGGTACTTCATATCTGTGAAAAGGCAAAGTATGCACTCTTGATCAATTCTAGAATTCATTCATACATTTATGTGTCATTCAGAATTGCCAGTCAATATGTGTTCTACAAGGACCCGCAGTCATCATCCACCTTTCATTTGATACCTTATTAACTAAATTATATTCTACATAGTTCTATAGTAACACCAATCCGTAGGAACTATTTTATTTTAACTATGTACTACTTTCTTATACGTTCTTTTTGTCAGCAGGTCCGAATTCTGAGTGGTTCTGTACCTTCTGCTAGTCCAGACTGCATACTAAAAGAATTTACACACAAACCTTGTTGGGAAAGTGCCACATGCATCCATGCCCGCTCTATGTAAATCTTTCTACTTTTTTGGAGACATTCAAATGAAAGAAAACTAAATGAGGAGAAAAATTAAAGAAGAGAAAAATACTTCAAAACATTAAAAATATCAACTTATTTCATACCTGGAGTTTATCATTTAAAAAATCTATTTCACGACTCCCCCTTTTATAAAAGCAGTAGCAAAACACAAAACAATGGAATAAAAACATGAGCAAAACACAAAACAATGGAATAAAAACATGAGCAAAACACAAAAAAAAACTGTTTCCCCTGCAGAATACGAATCAAAACAAGCTACTTCTTTCAGAGCTTAGCATACTCTGTAAAGGGTTTGAAATCCTTATATAGTGCACAATTTGCAAAGTTTCTTCAGAGAAGGTATTGAAAAAATTAGAATCGTTTACAAAAAATGTATATACGTATTGTATACGTTTCAGTAAGGTTTTTCGGCCTTTTCCTTATTTTTTTAATTTGTGAGCTGCAAAGATTACAATTAGATAGTATCCAAAAATGTTAAACAACGACTTCATCATAAAGTGGGTCTTTATTATGACTTTTTTCTAATATCAAACACAAATTTTGCAAACCTTTAAATATTTGCGTTTTATCATACCTTTTTCATCAAATAAATAATTACAAATAAGTTACCAAAGCAATAATTTTAACATAACTCGCAGTTTAGATAAAACAAACTATTTCTGTTGGGAGTGTACTTTTCGACGGTGCTGAGTAAAACTCGTATGCACATTCAGTCGACGGAATTTAATAATCTTATATGACACTTTCCTTTCTCTCGTTGTTAGATAAAAGGGGGATAGTTCAGATAAAAGAAAACTGCAATTCAACTTGGTAATACTTCCTTTTCCTTAACGTGTGAATCCCGCATCAGTGAAGAACGTTGTCTTTAGTTATTGTTTGTCATATCGCAATATCCGCCTCCATCCCCACCCCCTTAGTAAAGAATTGCGTGTTAATCTTACCAATTTTACAGTTTAAGAATATTGCAATATCACTACAGTAACAGTTATGTATTGTCTGATTTCGCTATGGTTCCCCATTTGACATTTTTATTGTTGAAAACGGCATTGAAAATCATCCCTTTATCCTCGGTTGCTATAAGACGCTTTTCCTTTACAGTTGTTGCTAGGGTGCTCTCGTCGAGGTCCGCTTTCCTAGTATAAATAGTAGGTAGCTTCTTGGTAATATAAATTCCCAGCTTCGGGTTAGGTTGATAGGTGTTGAAATTCATTGTATGTCATACTTTTTTTATTATTATTTGTTAGAATAGCGTAAACTGTTCGACTCTCGAAATTTTGGATTGCTCTTCAAATCCCAGGAAACTGGTACTAACCCGAGGACAAAAAATATTAAAACGCCCCCCGCCCGCTTACACTAAGAAGAATAAGAAGATGTGGCCTGATTGCCATTGAGGCAACTCTTCTCCAGAGACTAACTAACATAGAAATTAATATAAACAACTATAGTTCGCAGTACAAGCACCAACAATCAGCAAAACCCATACCCCATAGTCAGCTTTAAAAAGGCCCCGAAAAGACAAGTGCAAAACAATTCAAAAGGAGAAAACTAACAGCCTGATTTATGTACATGTACAAAACAATGAACGCAAAACAAATATGATACATACAGCATCCAACGACAACAACCGAATTACAGGCTCCTGACTTGGGACAGGCGCGCCCTCTTTCTTGGCCGATTTTTTTTCTCTCCAAAAGTTGTATAGAGGAGGGATCAATATACCGTTATTTAATCATCAGACAAACGTACCGTACTGGTTGCCGCAACTTTGGATACACCAAAACCAGGTACTTCATATCTGTGAAAAGGCAAAGTATGCACTCTTGATCAATTCTAGAATTCATTCATACATTTATGTGTCATTCAGAATTGCCAGTCAATATGTGTTCTACAAGGACCCGCAGTCATCATCCACCTTTCATTTGATACCTTATTAACTAAATTATATTCTACATAGTTCTATAGTAACACCAATCCGTAGGAACTATTTTATTTTAACTATGTACTACTTTCTTATACGTTCTTTTTGTCAGCAGGTCCGAATTCTGAGTGGTTCTGTACCTTCTGCTAGTCCAGACTGCATACTAAAAGAATTTACACACAAACCTTGTTGGGAAAGTGCCACATGCATCCATGCCCGCTCTATGTAAATCTTTCTACTTTTTTGGAGACATTCAAATGAAAGAAAACTAAATGAGGAGAAAAATTAAAGAAGAGAAAAATACTTCAAAACATTAAAAATATCAACTTATTTCATACCTGGAGTTTATCATTTAAAAAATCTATTTCACGACTCCCCCTTTTATAAAAGCAGTAGCAAAACACAAAACAATGGAATAAAAACATGAGCAAAACACAAAACAATGGAATAAAAACATGAGCAAAACACAAAAAAAAACTGTTTCCCCTGCAGAATACGAATCAAAACAAGCTACTTCTTTCAGAGCTTAGCATACTCTGTAAAGGGTTTGAAATCCTTATATAGTGCACAATTTGCAAAGTTTCTTCAGAGAAGGTATTGAAAAAATTAGAATCGTTTACAAAAAATGTATATACGTATTGTATACGTTTCAGTAAGGTTTTTCGGCCTTTTCCTTATTTTTTTAATTTGTGAGCTGCAAAGATTACAATTAGATAGTATCCAAAAATGTTAAACAACGACTTCATCATAAAGTGGGTCTTTATTATGACTTTTTTCTAATATCAAACACAAATTTTGCAAACCTTTAAATATTTGCGTTTTATCATACCTTTTTCATCAAATAAATAATTACAAATAAGTTACCAAAGCAATAATTTTAACATAACTCGCAGTTTAGATAAAACAAACTATTTCTGTTGGGAGTGTACTTTTCGACGGTGCTGAGTAAAACTCGTATGCACATTCAGTCGACGGAATTTAATAATCTTAAATGACACTTTCCTTTCTCTCGTTGTTAGATAAAAGGGGGATAGTTCAGATAAAAGAAAACTGCAATTCAACTTGGTAATACTTCCTTTTCCTTAACGTGTGAATCCCGCATCAGTGAAGAACGTTGTCTTTAGTTATTGTTTGTCATATCGCAATATCCGCCTCCATCCCCACCCCCTTAGTAAAGAATTGCGTGTTAATCTTACCAATTTTACAGTTTAAGAATATTGCAATATCACTACAGTAACAGTTATGTATTGTCTGATTTCGCTATGGTTCCCCATTTGACATTTTTATTGTTGAAAACGGCATTGAAAATCATCCCTTTATCCTCGGTTGCTATAAGACGCTTTTCCTTTACAGTTGTTGCTAGGGTGCTCTCGTCGAGGTCCGCTTTCCTAGTATAAATAGTAGGTAGCTTCTTGGTAATATAAATTCCCAGCTTCGGGTTAGGTTGATAGGTGTTGAAATTCATTGTATGTCATACTTTTTTTATTATTATTTGTTAGAATAGCGTAAACTGTTCGACTCTCGAAATTTTGGATTGCTCTTCAAATCCCAGGAAACTGGTACTAACCCGAGGACAAAAAATATTAAAACGCCCCCCGCCCGCTTACACTAAGAAGAATAAGAAGATGTGGCCTGATTGCCATTGAGGCAACTCTTCTCCAGAGACTAACTAACATAGAAATTAATATAAACAACTATAGTTCGCAGTACAAGCACCAACAATCAGCAAAACCCATACCCCATAGTCAGCTTTAAAAAGGCCCCGAAAAGACAAGTGCAAAACAATTCAAAAGGAGAAAACTAACAGCCTGATTTATGTACATGTACAAAACAATGAACGCAAAACAAATATGATACATACAGCATCCAACGACAACAACCGAATTACAGGCTCCTGACTTGGGACAGGCGCGCCCTCTTTCTTGGCCGATTTTTTTTCTCTCCAAAAGTTGTATAGAGGAGGGATCAATATACCGTTATTTAATCATCAGACAAACGTACCGTACTGGTTGCCGCAACTTTGGATACACCAAAACCAGGTACTTCATATCTGTGAAAAGGCAAAGTATGCACTCTTGATCAATTCTAGAATTCATTCATACATTTATGTGTCATTCAGAATTGCCAGTCAATATGTGTTCTACAAGGACCCGCAGTCATCATCCACCTTTCATTTGATACCTTATTAACTAAATTATATTCTACATAGTTCTATAGTAACACCAATCCGTAGGAACTATTTTATTTTAACTATGTACTACTTTCTTATACGTTCTTTTTGTCAGCAGGTCCGAATTCTGAGTGGTTCTGTACCTTCTGCTAGTCCAGACTGCATACTAAAAGAATTTACACACAAACCTTGTTGGGAAAGTGCCACATGCATCCATGCCCGCTCTATGTAAATCTTTCTACTTTTTTGGAGACATTCAAATGAAAGAAAACTAAATGAGGAGAAAAATTAAAGAAGAGAAAAATACTTCAAAACATTAAAAATATCAACTTATTTCATACCTGGAGTTTATCATTTAAAAAATCTATTTCACGACTCCCCCTTTTATAAAAGCAGTAGCAAAACACAAAACAATGGAATAAAAACATGAGCAAAACACAAAACAATGGAATAAAAACATGAGCAAAACACAAAAAAAAACTGTTTCCCCTGCAGAATACGAATCAAAACAAGCTACTTCTTTCAGAGCTTAGCATACTCTGTAAAGGGTTTGAAATCCTTATATAGTGCACAATTTGCAAAGTTTCTTCAGAGAAGGTATTGAAAAAATTAGAATCGTTTACAAAAAATGTATATACGTATTGTATACGTTTCAGTAAGGTTTTTCGGCCTTTTCCTTATTTTTTTAATTTGTGAGCTGCAAAGATTACAATTAGATAGTATCCAAAAATGTTAAACAACGACTTCATCATAAAGTGGGTCTTTATTATGACTTTTTTCTAATATCAAACACAAATTTTGCAAACCTTTAAATATTTGCGTTTTATCATACCTTTTTCATCAAATAAATAATTACAAATAAGTTACCAAAGCAATAATTTTAACATAACTCGCAGTTTAGATAAAACAAACTATTTCTGTTGGGAGTGTACTTTTCGACGGTGCTGAGTAAAACTCGTATGCACATTCAGTCGACGGAATTTAATAATCTTATATGACACTTTCCTTTCTCTCGTTGTTAGATAAAAGGGGGATAGTTCAGATAAAAGAAAACTGCAATTCAACTTGGTAATACTTCCTTTTCCTTAACGTGTGAATCCCGCATCAGTGAAGAACGTTGTCTTTAGTTATTGTTTGTCATATCGCAATATCCGCCTCCATCCCCACCCCCTTAGTAAAGAATTGCGTGTTAATCTTACCAATTTTACAGTTTAAGAATATTGCAATATCACTACAGTAACAGTTATGTATTGTCTGATTTCGCTATGGTTCCCCATTTGACATTTTTATTGTTGAAAACGGCATTGAAAATCATCCCTTTATCCTCGGTTGCTATAAGACGCTTTTCCTTTACAGTTGTTGCTAGGGTGCTCTCGTCGAGGTCCGCTTTCCTAGTATAAATAGTAGGTAGCTTCTTGGTAATATAAATTCCCAGCTTCGGGTTAGGTTGATAGGTGTTGAAATTCATTGTATGTCATACTTTTTTTATTATTATTTGTTAGAATAGCGTAAACTGTTCGACTCTCGAAATTTTGGATTGCTCTTCAAATCCCAGGAAACTGGTACTAACCCGAGGACAAAAAATATTAAAACGCCCCCCGCCCGCTTACACTAAGAAGAATAAGAAGATGTGGCCTGATTGCCATTGAGGCAACTCTTCTCCAGAGACTAACTAACATAGAAATTAATATAAACAACTATAGTTCGCAGTACAAGCACCAACAATCAGCAAAACCCATACCCCATAGTCAGCTTTAAAAAGGCCCCGAAAAGACAAGTGCAAAACAATTCAAAAGGAGAAAACTAACAGCCTGATTTATGTACATGTACAAAACAATGAACGCAAAACAAATATGATACATACAGCATCCAACGACAACAACCGAATTACAGGCTCCTGACTTGGGACAGGCGCGCCCTCTTTCTTGGCCGATTTTTTTTCTCTCCAAAAGTTGTATAGAGGAGGGATCAATATACCGTTATTTAATCATCAGACAAACGTACCGTACTGGTTGCCGCAACTTTGGATACACCAAAACCAGGTACTTCATATCTGTGAAAAGGCAAAGTATGCACTCTTGATCAATTCTAGAATTCATTCATACATTTATGTGTCATTCAGAATTGCCAGTCAATATGTGTTCTACAAGGACCCGCAGTCATCATCCACCTTTCATTTGATACCTTATTAACTAAATTATATTCTACATAGTTCTATAGTAACACCAATCCGTAGGAACTATTTTATTTTAACTATGTACTACTTTCTTATACGTTCTTTTTGTCAGCAGGTCCGAATTCTGAGTGGTTCTGTACCTTCTGCTAGTCCAGACTGCATACTAAAAGAATTTACACACAAACCTTGTTGGGAAAGTGCCACATGCATCCATGCCCGCTCTATGTAAATCTTTCTACTTTTTTGGAGACATTCAAATGAAAGAAAACTAAATGAGGAGAAAAATTAAAGAAGAGAAAAATACTTCAAAACATTAAAAATATCAACTTATTTCATACCTGGAGTTTATCATTTAAAAAATCTATTTCACGACTCCCCCTTTTATAAAAGCAGTAGCAAAACACAAAACAATGGAATAAAAACATGAGCAAAACACAAAACAATGGAATAAAAACATGAGCAAAACACAAAAAAAAACTGTTTCCCCTGCAGAATACGAATCAAAACAAGCTACTTCTTTCAGAGCTTAGCATACTCTGTAAAGGGTTTGAAATCCTTATATAGTGCACAATTTGCAAAGTTTCTTCAGAGAAGGTATTGAAAAAATTAGAATCGTTTACAAAAAATGTATATACGTATTGTATACGTTTCAGTAAGGTTTTTCGGCCTTTTCCTTATTTTTTTAATTTGTGAGCTGCAAAGATTACAATTAGATAGTATCCAAAAATGTTAAACAACGACTTCATCATAAAGTGGGTCTTTATTATGACTTTTTTCTAATATCAAACACAAATTTTGCAAACCTTTAAATATTTGCGTTTTATCATACCTTTTTCATCAAATAAATAATTACAAATAAGTTACCAAAGCAATAATTTTAACATAACTCGCAGTTTAGATAAAACAAACTATTTCTGTTGGGAGTGTACTTTTCGACGGTGCTGAGTAAAACTCGTATGCACATTCAGTCGACGGAATTTAATAATCTTAAATGACACTTTCCTTTCTCTCGTTGTTAGATAAAAGGGGGATAGTTCAGATAAAAGAAAACTGCAATTCAACTTGGTAATACTTCCTTTTCCTTAACGTGTGAATCCCGCATCAGTGAAGAACGTTGTCTTTAGTTATTGTTTGTCATATCGCAATATCCGCCTCCATCCCCACCCCCTTAGTAAAGAATTGCGTGTTAATCTTACCAATTTTACAGTTTAAGAATATTGCAATATCACTACAGTAACAGTTATGTATTGTCTGATTTCGCTATGGTTCCCCATTTGACATTTTTATTGTTGAAAACGGCATTGAAAATCATCCCTTTATCCTCGGTTGCTATAAGACGCTTTTCCTTTACAGTTGTTGCTAGGGTGCTCTCGTCGAGGTCCGCTTTCCTAGTATAAATAGTAGGTAGCTTCTTGGTAATATAAATTCCCAGCTTCGGGTTAGGTTGATAGGTGTTGAAATTCATTGTATGTCATACTTTTTTTATTATTATTTGTTAGAATAGCGTAAACTGTTCGACTCTCGAAATTTTGGATTGCTCTTCAAATCCCAGGAAACTGGTACTAACCCGAGGACAAAAAATATTAAAACGCCCCCCGCCCGCTTACACTAAGAAGAATAAGAAGATGTGGCCTGATTGCCATTGAGGCAACTCTTCTCCAGAGACTAACTAACATAGAAATTAATATAAACAACTATAGTTCGCAGTACAAGCACCAACAATCAGCAAAACCCATACCCCATAGTCAGCTTTAAAAAGGCCCCGAAAAGACAAGTGCAAAACAATTCAAAAGGAGAAAACTAACAGCCTGATTTATGTACATGTACAAAACAATGAACGCAAAACAAATATGATACATACAGCATCCAACGACAACAACCGAATTACAGGCTCCTGACTTGGGACAGGCGCGCCCTCTTTCTTGGCCGATTTTTTTTCTCTCCAAAAGTTGTATAGAGGAGGGATCAATATACCGTTATTTAATCATCAGACAAACGTACCGTACTGGTTGCCGCAACTTTGGATACACCAAAACCAGGTACTTCATATCTGTGAAAAGGCAAAGTATGCACTCTTGATCAATTCTAGAATTCATTCATACATTTATGTGTCATTCAGAATTGCCAGTCAATATGTGTTCTACAAGGACCCGCAGTCATCATCCACCTTTCATTTGATACCTTATTAACTAAATTATATTCTACATAGTTCTATAGTAACACCAATCCGTAGGAACTATTTTATTTTAACTATGTACTACTTTCTTATACGTTCTTTTTGTCAGCAGGTCCGAATTCTGAGTGGTTCTGTACCTTCTGCTAGTCCAGACTGCATACTAAAAGAATTTACACACAAACCTTGTTGGGAAAGTGCCACATGCATCCATGCCCGCTCTATGTAAATCTTTCTACTTTTTTGGAGACATTCAAATGAAAGAAAACTAAATGAGGAGAAAAATTAAAGAAGAGAAAAATACTTCAAAACATTAAAAATATCAACTTATTTCATACCTGGAGTTTATCATTTAAAAAATCTATTTCACGACTCCCCCTTTTATAAAAGCAGTAGCAAAACACAAAACAATGGAATAAAAACATGAGCAAAACACAAAACAATGGAATAAAAACATGAGCAAAACACAAAAAAAAACTGTTTCCCCTGCAGAATACGAATCAAAACAAGCTACTTCTTTCAGAGCTTAGCATACTCTGTAAAGGGTTTGAAATCCTTATATAGTGCACAATTTGCAAAGTTTCTTCAGAGAAGGTATTGAAAAAATTAGAATCGTTTACAAAAAATGTATATACGTATTGTATACGTTTCAGTAAGGTTTTTCGGCCTTTTCCTTATTTTTTTAATTTGTGAGCTGCAAAGATTACAATTAGATAGTATCCAAAAATGTTAAACAACGACTTCATCATAAAGTGGGTCTTTATTATGACTTTTTTCTAATATCAAACACAAATTTTGCAAACCTTTAAATATTTGCGTTTTATCATACCTTTTTCATCAAATAAATAATTACAAATAAGTTACCAAAGCAATAATTTTAACATAACTCGCAGTTTAGATAAAACAAACTATTTCTGTTGGGAGTGTACTTTTCGACGGTGCTGAGTAAAACTCGTATGCACATTCAGTCGACGGAATTTAATAATCTTATATGACACTTTCCTTTCTCTCGTTGTTAGATAAAAGGGGGATAGTTCAGATAAAAGAAAACTGCAATTCAACTTGGTAATACTTCCTTTTCCTTAACGTGTGAATCCCGCATCAGTGAAGAACGTTGTCTTTAGTTATTGTTTGTCATATCGCAATATCCGCCTCCATCCCCACCCCCTTAGTAAAGAATTGCGTGTTAATCTTACCAATTTTACAGTTTAAGAATATTGCAATATCACTACAGTAACAGTTATGTATTGTCTGATTTCGCTATGGTTCCCCATTTGACATTTTTATTGTTGAAAACGGCATTGAAAATCATCCCTTTATCCTCGGTTGCTATAAGACGCTTTTCCTTTACAGTTGTTGCTAGGGTGCTCTCGTCGAGGTCCGCTTTCCTAGTATAAATAGTAGGTAGCTTCTTGGTAATATAAATTCCCAGCTTCGGGTTAGGTTGATAGGTGTTGAAATTCATTGTATGTCATACTTTTTTTTATTATTATTTGTTAGAATAGCGTAAACTGTTCGACTCTCGAAATTTTGGATTGCTCTTCAAATCCCAGGAAACTGGTACTAACCCGAGGACAAAAAATATTAAAACGCCCCCCGCCCGCTTACACTAAGAAGAATAAGAAGATGTGGCCTGATTGCCATTGAGGCAACTCTTCTCCAGAGACTAACTAACATAGAAATTAATATAAACAACTATAGTTCGCAGTACAAGCACCAACAATCAGCAAAACCCATACCCCATAGTCAGCTTTAAAAAGGCCCCGAAAAGACAAGTGCAAAACAATTCAAAAGGAGAAAACTAACAGCCTGATTTATGTACATGTACAAAACAATGAACGCAAAACAAATATGATACATACAGCATCCAACGACAACAACCGAATTACAGGCTCCTGACTTGGGACAGGCGCGCCCTCTTTCTTGGCCGATTTTTTTTCTCTCCAAAAGTTGTATAGAGGAGGGATCAATATACCGTTATTTAATCATCAGACAAACGTACCGTACTGGTTGCCGCAACTTTGGATACACCAAAACCAGGTACTTCATATCTGTGAAAAGGCAAAGTATGCACTCTTGATCAATTCTAGAATTCATTCATACATTTATGTGTCATTCAGAATTGCCAGTCAATATGTGTTCTACAAGGACCCGCAGTCATCATCCACCTTTCATTTGATACCTTATTAACTAAATTATATTCTACATAGTTCTATAGTAACACCAATCCGTAGGAACTATTTTATTTTAACTATGTACTACTTTCTTATACGTTCTTTTTGTCAGCAGGTCCGAATTCTGAGTGGTTCTGTACCTTCTGCTAGTCCAGACTGCATACTAAAAGAATTTACACACAAATCTTGTTGGGAAAGTGCCACATGCATCCATGCCCGCTCTATGTAAATCTTTCTACTTTTTTGGAGACATTCAAATGAAAGAAAACTAAATGAGGAGAAAAATTAAAGAAGAGAAAAATACTTCAAAACATTAAAAATATCAACTTATTTCATACCTGGAGTTTATCATTTAAAAAATCTATTTCACGACTCCCCCTTTTATAAAAGCAGTAGCAAAACACAAAACAATGGAATAAAAACATGAGCAAAACACAAAACAATGGAATAAAAACATGAGCAAAACACAAAAAAAAACTGTTTCCCCTGCAGAATACGAATCAAAACAAGCTACTTCTTTCAGAGCTTAGCATACTCTGTAAAGGGTTTGAAATCCTTATATAGTGCACAATTTGCAAAGTTTCTTCAGAGAAGGTATTGAAAAAATTAGAATCGTTTACAAAAAATGTATATACGTATTGTATACGTTTCAGTAAGGTTTTTCGGCCTTTTCCTTATTTTTTTAATTTGTGAGCTGCAAAGATTACAATTAGATAGTATCCAAAAATGTTAAACAACGACTTCATCATAAAGTGGGTCTTTATTATGACTTTTTTCTAATATCAAACACAAATTTTGCAAACCTTTAAATATTTGCGTTTTATCATACCTTTTTCATCAAATAAATAATTACAAATAAGTTACCAAAGCAATAATTTTAACATAACTCGCAGTTTAGATAAAACAAACTATTTCTGTTGGGAGTGTACTTTTCGACGGTGCTGAGTAAAACTCGTATGCACATTCAGTCGACGGAATTTAATAATCTTATATGACACTTTCCTTTCTCTCGTTGTTAGATAAAAGGGGGATAGTTCAGATAAAAGAAAACTGCAATTCAACTTGGTAATACTTCCTTTTCCTTAACGTGTGAATCCCGCATCAGTGAAGAACGTTGTCTTTAGTTATTGTTTGTCATATCGCAATATCCGCCTCCATCCCCACCCCCTTAGTAAAGAATTGCGTGTTAATCTTACCAATTTTACAGTTTAAGAATATTGCAATATCACTACAGTAACAGTTATGTATTGTCTGATTTCGCTATGGTTCCCCATTTGACATTTTTATTGTTGAAAACGGCATTGAAAATCATCCCTTTATCCTCGGTTGCTATAAGACGCTTTTCCTTTACAGTTGTTGCTAGGGTGCTCTCGTCGAGGTCCGCTTTCCTAGTATAAATAGTAGGTAGCTTCTTGGTAATATAAATTCCCAGCTTCGGGTTAGGTTGATAGGTGTTGAAATTCATTGTATGTCATACTTTTTTTATTATTATTTGTTAGAATAGCGTAAACTGTTCGACTCTCGAAATTTTGGATTGCTCTTCAAATCCCAGGAAACTGGTACTAACCCGAGGACAAAAAATATTAAAACGCCCCCCGCCCGCTTACACTAAGAAGAATAAGAAGATGTGGCCTGATTGCCATTGAGGCAACTCTTCTCCAGAGACTAACTAACATAGAAATTAATATAAACAACTATAGTTCGCAGTACAAGCACCAACAATCAGCAAAACCCATACCCCATAGTCAGCTTTAAAAAGGCCCCGAAAAGACAAGTGCAAAACAATTCAAAAGGAGAAAACTAACAGCCTGATTTATGTACATGTACAAAACAATGAACGCAAAACAAATATGATACATACAGCATCCAACGACAACAACCGAATTACAGGCTCCTGACTTGGGACAGGCGCGCCCTCTTTCTTGGCCGATTTTTTTTCTCTCCAAAAGTTGTATAGAGGAGGGATCAATATACCGTTATTTAATCATCAGACAAACGTACCGTACTGGTTGCCGCAACTTTGGATACACCAAAACCAGGTACTTCATATCTGTGAAAAGGCAAAGTATGCACTCTTGATCAATTCTAGAATTCATTCATACATTTATGTGTCATTCAGAATTGCCAGTCAATATGTGTTCTACAAGGACCCGCAGTCATCATCCACCTTTCATTTGATACCTTATTAACTAAATTATATTCTACATAGTTCTATAGTAACACCAATCCGTAGGAACTATTTTATTTTAACTATGTACTACTTTCTTATACGTTCTTTTTGTCAGCAGGTCCGAATTCTGAGTGGTTCTGTACCTTCTGCTAGTCCAGACTGCATACTAAAAGAATTTACACACAAACCTTGTTGGGAAAGTGCCACATGCATCCATGCCCGCTCTATGTAAATCTTTCTACTTTTTTGGAGACATTCAAATGAAAGAAAACTAAATGAGGAGAAAAATTAAAGAAGAGAAAAATACTTCAAAACATTAAAAATATCAACTTATTTCATACCTGGAGTTTATCATTTAAAAAATCTATTTCACGACTCCCCCTTTTATAAAAGCAGTAGCAAAACACAAAACAATGGAATAAAAACATGAGCAAAACACAAAACAATGGAATAAAAACATGAGCAAAACACAAAAAAAAACTGTTTCCCCTGCAGAATACGAATCAAAACAAGCTACTTCTTTCAGAGCTTAGCATACTCTGTAAAGGGTTTGAAATCCTTATATAGTGCACAATTTGCAAAGTTTCTTCAGAGAAGGTATTGAAAAAATTAGAATCGTTTACAAAAAATGTATATACGTATTGTATACGTTTCAGTAAGGTTTTTCGGCCTTTTCCTTATTTTTTTAATTTGTGAGCTGCAAAGATTACAATTAGATAGTATCCAAAAATGTTAAACAACGACTTCATCATAAAGTGGGTCTTTATTATGACTTTTTTCTAATATCAAACACAAATTTTGCAAACCTTTAAATATTTGCGTTTTATCATACCTTTTTCATCAAATAAATAATTACAAATAAGTTACCAAAGCAATAATTTTAACATAACTCGCAGTTTAGATAAAACAAACTATTTCTGTTGGGAGTGTACTTTTCGACGGTGCTGAGTAAAACTCGTATGCACATTCAGTCGACGGAATTTAATAATCTTATATGACACTTTCCTTTCTCTCGTTGTTAGATAAAAGGGGGATAGTTCAGATAAAAGAAAACTGCAATTCAACTTGGTAATACTTCCTTTTCCTTAACGTGTGAATCCCGCATCAGTGAAGAACGTTGTCTTTAGTTATTGTTTGTCATATCGCAATATCCGCCTCCATCCCCACCCCCTTAGTAAAGAATTGCGTGTTAATCTTACCAATTTTACAGTTTAAGAATATTGCAATATCACTACAGTAACAGTTATGTATTGTCTGATTTCGCTATGGTTCCCCATTTGACATTTTTATTGTTGAAAACGGCATTGAAAATCATCCCTTTATCCTCGGTTGCTATAAGACGCTTTTCCTTTACAGTTGTTGCTAGGGTGCTCTCGTCGAGGTCCGCTTTCCTAGTATAAATAGTAGGTAGCTTCTTGGTAATATAAATTCCCAGCTTCGGGTTAGGTTGATAGGTGTTGAAATTCATTGTATGTCATACTTTTTTTATTATTATTTGTTAGAATAGCGTAAACTGTTCGACTCTCGAAATTTTGGATTGCTCTTCAAATCCCAGGAAACTGGTACTAACCCGAGGACAAAAAATATTAAAACGCCCCCCGCCCGCTTACACTAAGAAGAATAAGAAGATGTGGCCTGATTGCCATTGAGGCAACTCTTCTCCAGAGACTAACTAACATAGAAATTAATATAAACAACTATAGTTCGCAGTACAAGCACCAACAATCAGCAAAACCCATACCCCATAGTCAGCTTTAAAAAGGCCCCGAAAAGACAAGTGCAAAACAATTCAAAAGGAGAAAACTAACAGCCTGATTTATGTACATGTACAAAACAATGAACGCAAAACAAATATGATACATACAGCATCCAACGACAACAACCGAATTACAGGCTCCTGACTTGGGACAGGCGCGCCCTCTTTCTTGGCCGATTTTTTTCCTCTCCAAAAGTTGTATAGAGGAGGGATCAATATACCGTTATTTAATCATCAGACAAACGTACCGTACTGGTTGCCGCAACTTTGGATACACCAAAACCAGGTACTTCATATCTGTGAAAAGGCAAAGTATGCACTCTTGATCAATTCTAGAATTCATTCATACATTTATGTGTCATTCAGAATTGCCAGTCAATATGTGTTCTACAAGGACCCGCAGTCATCATCCACCTTTCATTTGATACCTTATTAACTAAATTATATTCTACATAGTTCTATAGTAACACCAATCCGTAGGAACTATTTTATTTTAACTATGTACTACTTTCTTATACGTTCTTTTTGTCAGCAGGTCCGAATTCTGAGTGGTTCTGTACCTTCTGCTAGTCCAGACTGCATACTAAAAGAATTTACACACAAACCTTGTTGGGAAAGTGCCACATGCATCCATGCCCGCTCTATGTAAATCTTTCTACTTTTTTGGAGACATTCAAATGAAAGAAAACTAAATGAGGAGAAAAATTAAAGAAGAGAAAAATACTTCAAAACATTAAAAATATCAACTTATTTCATACCTGGAGTTTATCATTTAAAAAATCTATTTCACGACTCCCCCTTTTATAAAAGCAGTAGCAAAACACAAAACAATGGAATAAAAACATGAGCAAAACACAAAACAATGGAATAAAAACATGAGCAAAACACAAAAAAAAACTGTTTCCCCTGCAGAATACGAATCAAAACAAGCTACTTCTTTCAGAGCTTAGCATACTCTGTAAAGGGTTTGAAATCCTTATATAGTGCACAATTTGCAAAGTTTCTTCAGAGAAGGTATTGAAAAAATTAGAATCGTTTACAAAAAATGTATATACGTATTGTATACGTTTCAGTAAGGTTTTTCGGCCTTTTCCTTATTTTTTTAATTTGTGAGCTGCAAAGATTACAATTAGATAGTATCCAAAAATGTTAAACAACGACTTCATCATAAAGTGGGTCTTTATTATGACTTTTTTCTAATATCAAACACAAATTTTGCAAACCTTTAAATATTTGCGTTTTATCATACCTTTTTCATCAAATAAATAATTACAAATAAGTTACCAAAGCAATAATTTTAACATAACTCGCAGTTTAGATAAAACAAACTATTTCTGTTGGGAGTGTACTTTTCGACGGTGCCGAGTAAAACTCGTATGCACATTCAGTCGACGGAATTTAAAGGAGAAGGAAACCAAAAAAAAAAATTTGGATAAATTAATAGAAAATTATTATATAAATATATTTTTAACAACGTTTGTATTAAAAAAGTGTACCGTTATGAAATAAATCAATATTTTACAATTATCAATTTTGAAATTCCCGCCTCCATGTAGGCAGCCATTATTGTTTTAGCCCTGACGTCACTCCTACGGTTCCGGTTTACCTGTTCCAGCATCTGAAACTTTGCAAAACTAATTCTATTTACACACGTACCGCGATGGAAAACGGAAATATCCAAAATCAGATGGGTCTTGTTGCTTACAACTTCGAACCTGAGCTCACTGTTCAAGAACTTGAAGATCGAAATAGAGCTGCATTAGCATCTTCTGAAGCTGTAGTTCAGACATTGGATGAATGGTGCGAGTGTGGGAACTGTCAGGAAATGCCGTCCCTTGAAGAAAATGTTTGTTGTAGGGTATCAGATTTGGTGCTACCGAACTTGGAAGACCACAACTGCATTACCATGCACCATAGTTATGACACCTTAATTTTAAATTCCGATGTATTAGCACTGGCTTACATTCAGATGATGATGTACAAGGGACAGCAAGGCCGAGCGCCGGAAGAATTGAGCAACAGGTGAATTTTTGGACATTTTAAAAGTTTTATTAACCAGAATTAAATAAAAAGGTTTCCTTTCAAACTAACTTATATCTGGTTGTCTGCACAAATAATAGACACAGAGACAATTTATTTAAAAAAATATTGGGGGGGGGGGGGGGGGGGGTAGGGTGAGGTGGTCCTTCAAAAATTTTAATATTGTCATTTCCCATTAAGTACACGTCGATTAATAATGAGTTTGAACACTGCCTACTATAAATTGAAATTGTTCTCTCACTATGAGACAAAAAAAAAAGTGAATTACAAAAAAATCTATTTTTTTTTTCTTTTTTTTTTCAAAGTTTTCACCAACAAATGCAAACTTGAACAGGAACCATGAGTCAGAGTGGGTCAACTGAACTTGGAACTGTATACACCGAATGTGACTATTATTAATGTCAGCATAACTTTCATTCTATTGAAAAGAAAATATAATATTTGCTCCGATTTTTCGAGTGTCTTTAAGTGGAATGATACTATATAAAAAAGATGCTGTATGACTGCCATGAGACAACTCTCCACAAGAGACCAAAATGACACAGAAATTAATAAAATGTATTTTTGAATGTCATAACCACAATCCCTTTCTATTCTTCTTTGAATATGACTTCCTGAAATCAACAAATTTGTACTAATATATAAGACATATATCAAGCACCACCTCTTGAGCAGAATCAGCCTGCCTTTCCCCGAGTTAAGTGGTTTCTGGTTGCAGTCTTGTTTTCGATGTTTTATTTTGAGGACTGCTGTTTGCCTAGTCGTCAAATGCTCAATGTTGGGAGACTTTTTCATAATTAATGCCCAATGTCTTTTGGACAGATAGAATGACAGATGGAGTAAAGTGGTTACTATATATATCTTTTCTCATCTTTGGTGACCATGTGAAATAAATTAAACTACATGCATTATTGTCAGTTCTGTTGAAATTTGGATAAATCCATTTTTTCCAAAATCTATCATATATTTGATGCTTTCATTTTCATTTGTATATTTTATTACAGACAATCCCGTCTTGTTGCTTACAGACAATTCATTTGTTGGATGCTTAAAGGAGAAAAACTTGGAAAAGGAAGAAGGGTGGTAATTCCTTCTTGTGTTGTCAAAGACATTAGAGATTCCTTCCCAGAGAACAACAATGATTATACAGGATTTCAAGCTGCTATAGATGTGAGAGAACTGTTTTGTTGAAATGTTTTAAAATCATAATGACAAAGGATTTGCAAAGAAACACAAAAATTATACATGAATGTGATAGTTTTGTATGAAGCTAATAATATATTGTTAATTATATAAACTTGTATAAACTGTTGCCTTTGAATAATTATTAAAAACTACTGCATTTATATATGCACCTGTCCGGAGCCTGTTGTTTAGTGGTAGTCTTTTGTTGGTGTAGTTCATATGTGTTTTTTTACTTTTAGTGGTCTAAAACCAATGTCTCTATTCATACAAGAGTGCACACGCTGAAATGTCTCGCCTTCTTTACTTATCATTGATATTATGTTGAGTCCTAAATATAAAGCTTTATTACTCTGAGCAATGACAATGAGGTCAAGGTCAAATAAAACCTGCATGACTGACATATAGATCATAAAATATTTCCATACACCAAATATAGTTGACCTATTGCATATAGTATTAGAAAAAAAGACCAAAAACTCAAAAACTTAACTTTGACCCCTGAACCATAAAAATGAGGTCAAGGTCAGATGACACCTGTCAGCTAGACATGTACACCTTACAATCATTCCATTCACCAAATATAGTAGACCTATTGCATATAGTACAAATGTAGTATAAGAAAAACCGACCAAAACACAAAAACTTAACTATAACCACTGAACCATGAAAATGAGGTCAAGGTCAGATGACACCTGCCAGTTGGACATGTACACCTCACAGTCCTTCCATACACCGAATATACTAGACCTACTGCTTACAGTATCTGAAATATGGACTTGACCACCAAAACTTAACCTTGTTCACTGATCCATGAAATGAGGTCGAGGTCCAGTGAAAACTGTCTGACAGGCATGAGGACCTTGCAAGGTACGCACATACCAAATATAGTTATCCTATTACTTATAATAAGAGAGAATTTAACATTACAAAAAATCTTAACTTTTTTTTCAAGTAGTCACTGAACCATGAAAATGAGGTCAAGGACATTGGACATGTGACTGACAGAAAGTTCGTAACATGAGGCATCTATATACAAAGTATGAAGTCTTCCGCCTTCTAAAATATAAAGCTTTTAAGAAGTTAGCTAATGCCGCCGCCGGATCACTATGTACACCAAACAATCATCATAATCATTACATAAACAAAATGTAGTTATCCTTTAAGCTGTGTAGAGATTGAAGAAAACAACTGAATATACTAATGATATAATTCACCAAAAAACATACATACAATCAAACTCCCCCCCCCCCCTTTCACCTAACAACCAAACTATATGCAAGATATGATTTGCAGCAGGCCAAGTTTACGAGCATATTACATCCACGCCAGGGACTTACAACCTTACGACTTTTCAAGGTGCGCCAGAGGGTTGCATCCTGTACTGCAAATCATGTTCTGCTTAAATTATATGCAAGTATTTGATAAAGCCAAAATGAAATAGAAAATATGGAAATTCGTAAGTACAAAATGTATGTATGTCATTTGGGAAGGCATAAATTTATTTTTTTAAAGAAAAACATGTGTATAATGATCATTGTAATCACATTAACATACATCATGTACATGAACAGTATATATCTATTATCAAATTACTTTAACCAAACCCTCTGGTATGAAACTCGAGGTCAAGTTAATCCTTATATTCATAATAAAACTGAAATATTCATTATTCATTGTTGAAAGTGACATTAAACACCAAAAATTAAATCAATCATTCCAAAAAAAAAACCCTCACCAGAACATTATATGATTTCATACCATGCTGCATGTATGAACTGAATGACAAATTTATCATGTTTGTACAAATGTACAGTGCTGGGAAAAAAGATGCTTGCATGATACAAAAAAATACCCCCAGTAAAATGGTTGTTTCATATTTATATCAAGAAAAATATTCAACTGGATTTTTCAAATCGAGAAAAATGTTTCTGAATCAATGCAGATTTTGAGGGAACAGGCAAAGGAGCAATATTTCCTTCCTGTGCCCTTTCCTTTACTGGCAGTGTCATTGTTTCTTTTTGAACCAACACGTTTTCGATCATAGCAAATACCCACTGATAATTTTTGTTATTAAACACTGGCTTTGCCACCCATTGCCCAGTTGCCTTTGGACAAACCAATTTGTATGCTTTTTCACCATCTTTGTTGACCTTTTGACCACGATTTTGGTTAAGATTATGATCAATTACCGCCAAAGCAGTACGTGTCCACATTTGATCATTATCGAATTCCTGGCGTTTTGGTGTATATTTCAGCAACAGACTGTGAAAAACTTCTAAATTTCCTGTATGACAAAATTCATTTAGCTGACGAATGTCCTTTCTCAAACGCTTGTCCAACACTACTTCCTTTAATGCCTTATGGGCTTTTGAATCTTTTACAAGCCATTTTTTAGTGTCAGACACTTCAGGTTCAATTGGTGTGTGAGCACATTGCTTGAAGAATTTACCCTCAAAAGAGTGTATATCAACAGTATGATTTACAATGGAAATCCAGCTTTCTTCCAAAATGTCCTTATCTCCACCACAATTACTGGCACACCACCACAAATGATTACAAATAGATTTCATCCAATGGTTTAAATCTTCGCAACCTTTACCTTTAGCCTTCAATGTTAGCTTTTTTTTAATCGATTTGCACAAGTGCCAAACATCAAACTGATGTTGCACTTCCGGAAATTCCTTCTTCATGATGCTTCTTATCTGAACATGCCGATCCGTAGCTAACACCTCAATCCTGAACCCCATGTCAAGCAGAAGAGTCATGCATCTTCGAAAACCTTCAACTTCCATTTTTGAAGATGACCCAGTTTCAGTAACCTTGACAACAACAAATGTAATAATGCGTTGGGTTTCAATATCAAGTAGAGAATAAGTGCAATACTTTGCACTAAAACCTGGTGAATCACACCTTCCATCACCTGCTAGCCGTATCTGGCGATTTTGTTCTTTGATTTTCTTTAACTCTACTTCTTGCAGTAAGGACCACGTGTGTTGAACAACAGGCATTAAATATTGTCTTTGAATTTTGTTGTAGGTGGTGTGTGAAATATATTGTAAGTTACAAAATTCTGCAAACTGTGATATGTGGCTGTATGTTTGACCACAGAATAATGTTGCAGCACTAACTAATAAATTTCCAACTGGCATCTTGCCAAGGAATGGTTGTGAACTCCATTTTACAACTATGTGTCCACTGGTACAATTGGCAGTGATGGTTATTACAGTTCCATTGGACAAGTCTTTAACAATGTCATCTGGATCAACCGGACATTCACAAATGTTGCATTTTAATTTGTTGATTAAAGTGTCAATTGCACTTTCAAATACAATAAATTTGTTTTCTTTAATTAACTTCTGCTCTTCGGTGTAGCATGTTGAAATGTCATTTTCAAAATTGTCTGAATCGGACTCTACCTGGTCAACACTTAGACTGTAATCAACATCTTCTGGATCATCCTCTTGTGTCAAACTTACAAATGACTCATCCAAAATATGTACAGGAGTAAAAATTGGTTCTACTGCACATTTTTGAAAATCAGTTTTTAAAGGAGTAGAAGAAATGAAGATTGGTTTGTCTTTTTTAGCAGGTGTTTCACTAGAACTGGCATGTTGAATTTCTGAAGACGTATCTACCTCTGCTTTAGATTTTGAGTAGCTATGATCAAAAACCAATACATTTTCATCTCCTTTAATTTTTCTGCATACTTCACATGGATGTCCACAAGGAAGAATTTCTGGTATGGTCAATAAAGGTAATTTATCATGTTGTTCAGCATGAACAGGAACATTCTACAATAAATAAAATAAAATCATGTTATTTTTTTTAATCAGCATACATTTAATGCCCCTACAGAAAAACTAGAGTTGACACACTTTTTACACGAGTTCAATGTGAGATAAACTCTTTCAGACAGACATGTACGTGGTTGTCGTTTGTTTATGTGTTACATATTTGTTTTTCTTTCCTTTTTTTATATAAATAAGGCCGTTAGTTTTCTTGTTTGAATTGTTTTACATTGTCATTTCAGGGCCTTTTATAGCTGACTATGCGGTATGAGCTGTGCTCATGGTTGAAGGCTTTACGGTGACCTATGGTTGTTAATTTCTGTGTCATTTTGGTCTCTTGTGGAGAGTTGTCTCATTGGCAATCATACCATATCTTCTTTTTTATATGTAGGCCATACAATCATTCCATACACCAAATTTAGTTAACCTATTGCTAAAAGTATCTCAGAAACAGACCTCATAAAGAAATTGAAATTTGACCAATGAACCATGAAAGTTCAACTGACACCTACCAGACAGACATACACACCATACAATATTCCATACACCACAAATAGTACAAATCAGAGAAATTAAGCATTGACCAATTGCAATGAACCATGACAATAAGTTCAAGGCCAGATGACACATGTCAGTTGGACATGTACACCTTACAATCATTCCATACACCAAACATGCCAAATATAAAAGACCTATTGCTTATAGTATCTGAGATAGACTTGACCTAGAAAACTTCACCTTGTTCACTGACCCATGAAATGAGTTTGAGGTCAATATGAAAACTGACAGAAATGAGAACCTTGCAAGGATTCAGATAGAAAAATATGCAATGGGGGACCAAACAACACATGAATTCACTAATGGCTATAGTGCATGAGTAAATTATCAGTGTTTTTCAGTTATGTATTGAATATTTTATCATATTTTAATTCTTGGATTTTATGGAATCTGAACTATAATGATTAAATTACAGGTTTTTTATGGCATAATTCTGGTAGGAATCTTGATAATAATGGAAATGGGATTTTCCCAGATTATGACGATGTAAAAAAGTTTTTTAAAATAAAATTTATTTTCAGCATGTAATAGGAAACATACATATTATATTAATATTTGGCCAAATTGCAATATTGACATACATAGAATAAAGGATGGAAACAGAGAATGTGTCAAAGAGACAACAACCCGACCAAAATTTACATAACAACTCAATGCCACCAATGGGTCTTCAACGTGAGAAATCCAGCATCCAGAGGCAGGCTTCAGCAGACCACGAAACATTAATTTATACTATGTACTGATTAAAATTTTCTTAGCCATGATTACCTGAAGAAGACTTTAACTGTTAAAAAATACATGTATATGTCATATATTACATGTATCTTCATTGTAAGAAGTTACAGTAGATACATTTAATCACTAAAGCTACCTTACCCTTAAATTTAATATATATTATAAACCTATATTACCCTACAATCTTAGGCTATTTGAATGGTTTGAATTAATTGCTGTTTGTGATTTGTTGTATCAAAGGCATAATTCACAGAGTTACATATAATGCAATGTTACTCATATAAATGTAGCAAATATTTTATTGTCTTTTTTATTTATCAGTACTTATAGCAATTATAGGCCCAAATCATAATCATTGTGAGACAAGACAGAATACAATTGCTGTTACATGTATACTGTCATATATGATTAAATATATGCCATATAACATGATTAAAAGAAATGATATTTGACCCAGAAAATATATACAAGTACAAATGTATATGACTACATGTTCATGTTACCACAAGAAGTTATGATAATTCATTAACCTCCTCTCACAAAAAATACTGTTGTTTTTGAGTCGATATTATATTTTAATTATTTAGTCATATAGGTGACTCTACAATTATTGAAATCAGTTTGTGAACATAAATCTCCTTTATCATGAAGGGAGACAGGAGCTCTTGGTTGATATATTTAGATGTCCAGGGCCTACTTTGATTCGCCCAACTCAGGTAGCAAAGTGTTAATGCGCATGTGCGTACCTCTACCGAATCGAAGTGAAAACTTTCATCGAGTTAACTCTAAAAATGGACGCTAAATAATAATTTTCGTTGTATTAACGACTATGTACATATATAATTATAACATAACTCAGGAACTAATTAGAATTTACCCTTCTTAAATTGTTCCTGCATTAAATTTCACAGAAACTCAGTGAACCGGTCTGTAGATTTTCGATTTTTATCAAGCGTTTAATTTAAATTAGCAACATATTTCATGTACGGTAGTAATAAATTCACGAAAAGCCTATCCATTACTGCATTAGTTGTCGTATATATGACATTTCGTAATAAATTTTCATTTCATTCTTAGAAAACTAAACGAAGTAACCAAATTTAGTTTTTTTTTATATTATTAAACAAAGTCATTACTGACAGTCTTTACACATGAAAAATGTCTATAAATGACAAAATACAGTTGAAAAATAAATTTCTTTTACTAACCGTTTTTTTATGCTGCATTTAAAAACAAAGTCTGTCATTGTAGCATAATCTTCTTTATTTTTATTTTTGACACCCTTTTGAAACTCTACTAATCCTACCACAGGGGCGGATGCAGGAATTTTTGAAAGGGGGGGTGCTAACCCAGGGCAAAGGGGGGGGTGCAAAACATATGTCCCGATACAAATGCATTGATCGACAAAAATAAAGGGGGGGTGCGCACCTCCGGAACCCCCCCTGGATCCGCCACTGTACCACAACCCAGGGTTGATGTCGAATTAACTCGGGTAGGTTCAAAAGGTAAAACTCGAGGGGTTCGATTGTCAGTCGAGTAAACTCAACAGACTATACTAACCCCAGTTGGACGATAAGTAGGCCGCGATGAAAATATTAATAAAATATACACAAATTACCTCAAATGAAATATCATCTGACTGTTGAGGATGAACTGCAGTTGAACTTTTGAACTTCTTTGGTTTTGTTGCTTTACTGTCTGTACTTTCTGACAATGTCCTTTTGTTGGAACTTTTTTCCTTGGTGTTTACAAAGGCAGTTACACTACTTCTGAGCTGAAATAATCAAAAAGCTTTTTTTTTTACAAAAATAAAGAAAAAGTGTTCCTGTACTTAACACTTCATGCAGTGTACACTTACGACTTTATGTACAGTACATGAAACAACTTTTTTTAACATATATATACAAAACATGATAGAAATCAATAAAAGCTAATTAGATGCATCACATGTATTTCACAAATTATTTTTTTTCACCAAGATACATTGTACCTGATTTACAATGTGTTTCAATGCTTCACATAGCATTGAGTAGATATTGTGAGCCCCAAAACATGTTGTGTTTACTGCATTTTACAGTGAAACCTGTCTTAACTACAAAATGTAGCTAGTTTTAACCGAATCATAAATAAACAAAGAATGTAAACATATAGTCAGCATCACATTTTTCTGTGTTTAACCCTCTTTTTGCCAGATTCAAATTTCAAACAACGTTACGTACGCCACAATACATGTAGTTTAGGACGTTCACAGTATTTTGTTTCATTTTCAAAATTCAAAATGCACAATGTGACGTCTTTAAAATTACAATTCAGACAATTTGATTTGTTTTAAAAAAGTACACAAATTAAGAAATTGCTACATTACATATTCAAATTTTACTTTATATCATTTATGAGGAAGTTTATTTCAGAAACAGCTTTGTAATCATAAAAATTAAAACCAGTGATTTTGTCATTGAAAAGGACATATGTGATCGTGTGGCAAGCTATCAGTGATGGACACATTTGTCCGTGTGGCAGCAAGAGGGTTAAGAAATCTTTGTAACTGTGTCACCAACGGGGAAAGCAGGTCTATAACCGCTCCACTCTGTCCGTCAAAGACAGTGGCGGATCCAGGGGGGGGGGGTTCCGGGGGTGCGCACCCCCCCTTTGCCCTGGGTGCCCTGGGTTAGCACCCCCCTTTCGAAAATTCCTGCATCCGCCCCTGAAAGAGACGCTAAATAATGTGTTGTGTGTGACACAGGATTTTATGAAAATTTTAAGTGTGAACTTCGATGGCGGATCCAGGGGGGGGGGGGGGGGGGGTCCGGGGGTTGGAACCCCCCTTTTTTCAGGATGATCAATGAATTTGAATGGGGACATATAGTTGGAACCGCCCCTTTGTCTGGGGTTAGGAACCCTCTTTTTAAAATGGCTGGATCCGCCCCTGCCCTTTCACGAGATCACCCCCACTTTTTGGTGGGATTCGTTTAGTTTTCTATGTTGTGTTTAGTGTACTCTTTGTCTGTTTCCTTTTTAGGCATGGCTTTGTCAGTTTATTTTTACTTATGAGTTTGAATGTCCCTTTGGTATCTTTCGCCCCTCTTTAACTTTCAGGTGACATCATTGGGTCATAAAAAATAATTCATAATTGGTGTATATATATATATGTACAGTTACAAAGTTATGTGATATGCTTACAAATATCCCCTAAAGTACAACATCCCGAGTGTAGAAATTCAGTACTCAGCCTCCCCCTTTTTTGTATCCTCCACATATGTGTTCATGTGTCCTGTGTGCACTATAGTCTTTCCCCTATAATGCTATATTTTATCTGTAGGACCATAAGCATGTGAAGAAACAAGACTGACAGAAAAACAAGTAAATTCTCATAATTACCTGTGCCTTCCGTCTCTTCTCCTGAAATATTTTGGTAGAAGTCCTTTCCTTTTGACGATCAGCTACACCAGGGCCAGGTTTTACTAAGGTTGGAACTGCTCCAGGCTTCAGTGTGAGTCTTCCAGATTTAAACCCCAGGGATTCAGCCATCAGATTCCTTTCAAAACAATCTTGTTCAAAATGTTCCTCACAAACAACTCTGCCTTTACTCCACACAAAAGTTTCGATTTTCAGTTTATCATTGCGCAAATGATCTATCCAAAGTTTGCAGAGTTTACGTTTCTCGCTAGATTTTAACGGATCTGGTATTTCAAAAAAGCTCTTCCCACACTTTCCTCTTTCATTTACACAATTGATAGCTTGACAAGACGGCATAATATCGTATTGTTGAAAGAAAAATTTGATGAATATGGTTGCTTCTGGTTAGACCGGAACAGTAGGGATGACGTGGCAAATTTCAACTTCTGTACTCTCCAATACAGAAGAGCTCCTCAAAATGTCGATCTCCAGTAATTGGCGGGAAATTTAAAATTTTTATATTTAAACTAACGGGTTTGACATTTCTGAGCATAATTTTGAATAACTTTAAACAGTAAACCTTATTATTAACAATAATTCTTTCAACTGAGCTAAAAAAAAAATTTGGGTTTCCTTCTCCTTTAATAATCTTATATGACACTTTCCTTTCTCTCGTTGTTAGATAAAAGGGGGATAGTTCAGATAAAAGAAAACTGCAATTCAACTTGGTAATACTTCCTTTTCCTTAACGTGTGAATCCCGCATCAGTGAAGAACGTTGTCTTTAGTTATTGTTTGTCATATCGCAATATCCGCCTCCATCCCCACCCCCTTAGTAAAGAATTGCGTGTTAATCTTACCAATTTTACAGTTTAAGAATATTGCAATATCACTACAGTAACAGTTATGTATTGTCTGATTTCGCTATGGTTCCCCATTTGACATTTTTATTGTTGAAAACGGCATTGAAAATCATCCCTTTATCCTCGGTTGCTATAAGACGCTTTTCCTTTACAGTTGTTGCTAGGGTGCTCTCGTCGAGGTCCGCTTTCCTAGTATAAATAGTAGGTAGCTTCTTGGTAATATAAATTCCCAGCTTCGGGTTAGGTTGATAGGTGTTGAAATTCATTGTATGTCATACTTTTGTTTATTATTATTTGTTAGAATAGCGTAAACTGTTCGACTCTCGAAATTTTGGATTGCTCTTCAAATCCCAGGAAACTGGTACTAACCCGAGGACAAAAAATATTAAAACGCCCCCCGCCCGCTTACACTAAGAAGAATAAGAAGATGTGGCCTGATTGCCATTGAGGCAACTCTTCTCCAGAGACTAACTAACATAGAAATTAATATAAACAACTATAGTTCGCAGTACAAGCACCAACAATCAGCAAAACCCATACCCCATAGTCAGCTTTAAAAAGGCCCCGAAAAGACAAGTGCAAAACAATTCAAAAGGAGAAAACTAACAGCCTGATTTATGTACATGTACAAAACAATGAACGCAAAACAAATATGATACATACAGCATCCAACGACAACAACCGAATTACAGGCTCCTGACTTGGGACAGGCGCGCCCTCTTTCTTGGCCGATTTTTTTTCTCTCCAAAAGTTGTATAGAGGAGGGATCAATATACCGTTATTTAATCATCAGACAAACGTACCGTACTGGTTGCCGCAACTTTGGATACACCAAAACCAGGTACTTCATATCTGTGAAAAGGCAAAGTATGCACTCTTGATCAATTCTAGAATTCATTCATACATTTATGTGTCATTCAGAATTGCCAGTCAATATGTGTTCTACAAGGACCCGCAGTCATCATCCACCTTTCATTTGATACCTTATTAACTAAATTATATTCTACATAGTTCTATAGTAACACCAATCCGTAGGAACTATTTTATTTTAACTATGTACTACTTTCTTATACGTTCTTTTTGTCAGCAGGTCCGAATTCTGAGTGGTTCTGTACCTTCTGCTAGTCCAGACTGCATACTAAAAGAATTTACACACAAACCTTGTTGGGAAAGTGCCACATGCATCCATGCCCGCTCTATGTAAATCTTTCTACTTTTTTGGAGACATTCAAATGAAAGAAAACTAAATGAGGAGAAAAATTAAAGAAGAGAAAAATACTTCAAAACATTAAAAATATCAACTTATTTCATACCTGGAGTTTATCATTTAAAAAATCTATTTCACGACTCCCCCTTTTATAAAAGCAGTAGCAAAACACAAAACAATGGAATAAAAACATGAGCAAAACACAAAACAATGGAATAAAAACATGAGCAAAACACAAAAAAAAACTGTTTCCCCTGCAGAATACGAATCAAAACAAGCTACTTCTTTCAGAGCTTAGCATACTCTGTAAAGGGTTTGAAATCCTTATATAGTGCACAATTTGCAAAGTTTCTTCAGAGAAGGTATTGAAAAAATTAGAATCGTTTACAAAAAATGTATATACGTATTGTATACGTTTCAGTAAGGTTTTTCGGCCTTTTCCTTATTTTTTTAATTTGTGAGCTGCAAAGATTACAATTAGATAGTATCCAAAAATGTTAAACAACGACTTCATCATAAAGTGGGTCTTTATTATGACTTTTTTCTAATATCAAACACAAATTTTGCAAACCTTTAAATATTTGCGTTTTATCATACCTTTTTCATCAAATAAATAATTACAAATAAGTTACCAAAGCAATAATTTTAACATAACTCGCAGTTTAGATAAAACAAACTATTTCTGTTGGGAGTGTACTTTTCGACGGTGCTGAGTAAAACTCGTATGCACATTCAGTCGACGGAATTTAATAATCTTATATGACACTTTCCTTTCTCTCGTTGTTAGATAAAAGGGGGATAGTTCAGATAAAAGAAAACTGCAATTCAACTTGGTAATACTTCCTTTTCCTTAACGTGTGAATCCCGCATCAGTGAAGAACGTTGTCTTTAGTTATTGTTTGTCATATCGCAATATCCGCCTCCATCCCCACCCCCTTAGTAAAGAATTGCGTGTTAATCTTACCAATTTTACAGTTTAAGAATATTGCAATATCACTACAGTAACAGTTATGTATTGTCTGATTTCGCTATGGTTCCCCATTTGACATTTTTATTGTTGAAAACGGCATTGAAAATCATCCCTTTATCCTCGGTTGCTATAAGACGCTTTTCCTTTACAGTTGTTGCTAGGGTGCTCTCGTCGAGGTCCGCTTTCCTAGTATAAATAGTAGGTAGCTTCTTGGTAATATAAATTCCCAGCTTCGGGATAGGTTGATAGGTGTTGAAATTCATTGTATGTCATACTTTTTTTATTATTATTTGTTAGAATAGCGTAAACTGTTTGACTCTCGAAATTTTGGATTGCTTTTCAAATCCCAGGAAACTGGTACTAACCCGAGGACAAAAAATATTAAAACGCCCCCCGCCCGCTTACACTAAGAAGAATAAGAAGATGTGGCCTGATTGCCATTGAGGCAACTCTTCTCCAGAGACTAACTAACATAGAAATTAATATAAACAACTATAGTTCGCAGTACAAGCACCAACAATCAGCAAAACCCATACCCCATAGTCAGCTTTAAAAAGGCCCCGAAAAGACAAGTGCAAAACAATTCAAAAGGAGAAAACTAACAGCCTGATTTATGTACATGTACAAAACAATGAACACAAAACAAATATGATACATACAGCATCCAACGACAACAACCGAATTACAGGCTCCTGACTTGGGACAGGCGCGCCCTCTTTCTTGGCCGATTTTTTTTCTCTCCAAAAGTTGTATAGAGGAGGGATCAATATACCGTTATTTAATCATCAGACAAACGTACCGTACTGGTTACCGCAACTTTGGATACACCAAAACCAGGTACTTCATATCTGTGAAAAGGCAAAGTATGCACTCTTGATCAATTCTAGAATTCATTCATACATTTATGTGTCATTCAGAATTGCCAGTCAATATGTGTTCTACAAGGACCCGCAGTCATCATCCACCTTTCATTTGATACCTTATTAACTAAATTATATTCTACATAGTTCTATAGTAACACCAATCCGTAGGAACTATTTTATTTTAACTATGTACTACTTTCTTATACGTTCTTTTTGTCAGCAGGTCCGAATTCTGAGTGGTTCTGTACCTTCTGCTAGTCCAGACTGCATACTAAAAGAATTTACACACAAACCTTGTTGGGAAAGTGCCACATGCATCCATGCCCGCTCTATGTAAATCTTTCTACTTTTTTGGAGACATTCAAATGAAAGAAAACTAAATGAGGAGAAAAATTAAAGAAGAGAAAAATACTTCAAAACATTAAAAATATCAACTTATTTCATACCTGGAGTTTATCATTTAAAAAATCTATTTCACGACTCCCCTTTTATAAAAGCAATAGCAAAACACAAAACAATGGAATAAAAACATGAGCAAAACACAAAACAATGGAATAAAAACATGAGCAAAACACAAAAAAAAACTGTTTCCCCTGCAGAATACGAATCAAAACAAGCTACTTCTTTCAGAGCTTAGCATACTCTGTAAAGGGTTTGAAATCCTTATATAGTGCACAATTTGCAAAGTTTCTTCAGAGAAGGTATTGAAAAAATTAGAATCGTTTACAAAAAATGTATATACGTATTGTATACGTTTCAGTAAGGTTTTTCGGCCTTTTCCTTATTTTTTTAATTTGTGAGCTGCAAAGATTACAATTAGATAGTATCCAAAAATGTTAAACAACGACTTCATCATAAAGTGGGTCTTTATTATGACTTTTTTCTAATATCAAACACAAATTTTGCAAACCTTTAAATATTTGCGTTTTATCATACCTTTTTCATCAAATAAATAATTACAAATAAGTTACCAAAGCAATAATTTTAACATAACTCGCAGTTTAGATAAAACAAACTATTTCTGTTGGGAGTGTACTTTTCGACGGTGCTGAGTAAAACTCGTATGCACATTCAGTCGACGGAATTTAATAATCTTATATGACACTTTCCTTTCTCTCGTTGTTAGATAAAAGGGGGATAGTTCAGATAAAAGAAAACTGCAATTCAACTTGGTAATACTTCCTTTTCCTTAACGTGTGAATCCCGCATCAGTGAAGAACGTTGTCTTTAGTTATTGTTTGTCATATCGCAATATCCGTCTCCATCCCCACCCCCTTAGTAAAGAATTGCGTGTTAATCTTACCAATTTTACAGTTTAAGAATATTGCAATATCACTACAGTAACAGTTATGTATTGTCTGATTTCGCTATGGTTCCCCATTTGACATTTTTATTGTTGAAAACGGCATTGAAAATCATCCCTTTATCCTCGGTTGCTATAAGACGCTTTTCCTTTACAGTTGTTGCTAGGGTGCTCTCGTCGAGGTCCGCTTTCCTAGTATTAATAGTAGGTAGCTTCTCGGTAATATAAATTCCCAGCTTCGGGTTAGGTTGATAGGTGTTGAAATTCATTGTATGTCATACTTTTTTTATTATTATTTGTTAGAATAGCGTAAACTGTTTGACTCTCGAAATTTTGGATTGCTTTTCAAATCCCAGGAAACTGGTACTAACCCGAGGACAAAAAATATTAAAACGCCCCCCGCCCGCTTACACTAAGAAGAATAAGAAGATGTGGCCTGATTGCCATTGAGGCAACTCTTCTCCAGAGACTAACTAACATAGAAATTAATATAAACAACTATAGTTCGCAGTACAAGCACCAACAATCAGCAAAACCCATACCCCATAGTCAGCTTTAAAAAGGCCCCGAAAAGACAAGTGCAAAACAATTCAAAAGGAGAAAACTAACAGCCTGATTTATGTACATGTACAAAACAATGAACACAAAACAAATATGATACATACAGCATCCAACGACAACAACCGAATTACAGGCTCCTGACTTGGGACAGGCGCGCCCTCTTTCTTGGCCGATTTTTTTTCTCTCCAAAAGTTGTATAGAGGAGGGATCAATATACCGTTATTTAATCATCAGACAAACGTACCGTACTGGTTACCGCAACTTTGGATACACCAAAACCAGGTACTTCATATCTGTGAAAAGGCAAAGTATGCACTCTTGATCAATTCTAGAATTCATTCATACATTTATGTGTCATTCAGAATTGCCAGTCAATATGTGTTCTACAAGGACCCGCAGTCATCATCCACCTTTCATTTGATACCTTATTAACTAAATTATATTCTACATAGTTCTATAGTAACACCAATCCGTAGGAACTATTTTATTTTAACTATGTACTACTTTCTTATACGTTCTTTTTGTCAGCAGGTCCGAATTCTGAGTGGTTCTGTACCTTCTGCTAGTCCAGACTGCATACTAAAAGAATTTACACACAAACCTTGTTGGGAAAGTGCCACATGCATCCATGCCCGCTCTATGTAAATCTTTCTACTTTTTTGGAGACATTCAAATAAAAGAAAACTAAATGAGGAGAAAAATTAAAGAAGAGAAAAATACTTCAAAACATTAAAAATATCAACTTATTTCATACCTGGAGTTTATCATTTAAAAAATCTATTTCACGACTCCCCCTTTTATAAAAGCAATAGCAAAACACAAAACAATGGAATAAAAACATGAGCAAAACACAAAACAATGGAATAAAAACATGAGCAAAACACACAAAAAAAACCTGTTTCCCCTGCAGAATACGAATCAAAACAAGCTACTTCTTTCAGAGCTTAGCATACTCTGTAAAGGGTTTGAAATCCTTATATAGTGCACAATTTGCAAAGTTTCTTCAGAGAAGGTATTGAAAAAATTAGAATCGTTTACAAAAAATGTATATACGTATTGTATACGTTTCAGTAAGGTTTTTCGGCCTTTTCCTTATTTTTTTAATTTGTGAGCTGCAAAGATTACAATTAGATAGTATCCAAAAATGTTAAACAACGACTTCATCATAAAGTGGGTCTTTATTATGACTTTTTTCTAATATCAAACACAAATTTTGCAAACCTTTAAATATTTGCGTTTTATCATACCTTTTTCATCAAATAAATAATTACAAATAAGTTACCAAAGCAATAATTTTAACATAACTCGCAGTTTAGATAAAACAAACTATTTCTGTTGGGAGTGTACTTTTCGACGGTGCTGAGTAAAACTCGTATGCACATTCAGTCGACGGAATTTAATAATCTTATATGACACTTTCCTTTCTCTCGTTGTTAGATAAAAGGGGGATAGTTCAGATAAAAGAAAACTGCAATTCAACTTGGTAATACTTCCTTTTCCTTAACGTGTGAATCCCGCATCAGTGAAGAACGTTGTCTTTAGTTATTGTTTGTCATATCGCAATATCCGTCTCCATCCCCACCCCCTTAGTAAAGAATTGCGTGTTAATCTTACCAATTTTACAGTTTAAGAATATTGCAATATCACTACAGTAACAGTTATGTATTGTCTGATTTCGCTATGGTTCCCCATTTGACATTTGTATTGTTGAAAACGGCATTGAAAATCATCCCTTTATCCTCGGTTGCTATAATACGCTTTTCCTTTACAGTTGTTGCTAGGGTGCTCTCGTCGAGGTCCGCTTTCCTAGTATAAATAGTAGGTAGCTTCTCGGTAATATAAATTCCCAGCTTCGGGTTAGGTTGATAGGTGTTGAAATTCATTGTATGTCATACTTTTTTTATTATTATTTGTTAGAATAGCGTAAACTGTTTGACTCTCGAAATTGTGGATTGCTCTTCAAATCCCAGGAAACTGGTACTAACCCGAGGACAAAAAATATTAAAACGCCCCCCGCCCGCTTACACTAAGAAGAATAAGAAGATGTGGCCTGATTGTCATTGAGGCAACTCTTCTCCAGAGACTAACTAACATAGAAATTAATATAAACAACTATAGTTCGCAGTACAAGCACCAACAATCAGCAAATCCCATACCCCATAGTCAGCTTTAAAAAGGCCCCGAAAAGACAAGTGCAAAACAATTCAAAAGGAGAAAACTAACAGCCTGATTTATGTACATGTACAAAACAATGAACGCAAAACAAATATGATACATACAGCATCCAACAACAACAACCGAATTACAGGCTCCTGACTTGGGACAGGCGCGCCCTCTTTCTTGGCCAATTTTTTTTCTCTCCAAAAGTTGTATAGAGGAGGGATCAATATACCGTTATTTAATCATCAGACAAACGTACCGTACTGGTTACCGCAACTTTGGATACACCAAAACCAGGTACTTCATATCTGTGAAAAGGCAAAGTATGCACTCTTGATCAATTCTAGAATTCATTCATACATTTATGTGTCATTCAGAATTGCCAGTCAATATGTGTTCTACAAGGACCCGCAGTCATCATCCACCTTTCATTTGATACCTTATTAACTAAATTATATTCTACATAGTTCTATAGTAACACCAATCCGTAGGAACTATTTTATTTTAACTATGTACTACTTTCTTATACGTTCTTTTTGTCAGCAGGTCCGAATTCTGAGTGGTTCTGTACCTTCTGCTAGTCCAGACTGCATACTAAAAGAATTTACACACAAACCTTGTTTGGAAAGTGCCACATGCATCCATGCCCGCTCTATGTAAATCTTTCTACTTTTTTGGAGACATTCAAATAAAAGAAAACTAAATGAGGAGAAAAATTAAAGAAGAGAAAAATACTTCAAAACATTAAAAATATCAACTTATTTCATACCTGGAGTTTATCATTTAAAAAATCTATTTCACGACTCCCCCTTTTATAAAAGCAATAGCAAAACACAAAACAATGGAATAAAAACATGAGCAAAACACAAAACAATGGAATAAAAACATGAGCAAAACACAAAAAAAAACCTGTTTCCCCTGCAGAATACGAATCAAAACAAGTTACTTCTTTCAGAGCTTAGCATACTCTGTAAAGGGTTTGAAATCCTTATATAGTGCACAATTTGCAAAGTTTCTTCAGAGAAGGTATTGAAAAAATTAGAATCGTTTACAAAAAATGTTTATACGTATTGTATACGTTTCAGTAAGGTTTTTCGGCCTTTTCCTAATTTTTTTAATTTGTGAGCTGCAAAGATTACAATTAGATAGTATCCAAAAATGTTAAACAACGACTTCATCATAAAGTGGGTCTTTATTATGACTTTTTTCTAATATCAAACACAAATTTTGCAAACCTTTAAATATTTGCGTTTTATCATACCTTTTTCATCAAATAAATAATTACAAATAAGTTACCAAAGCAATAATTTTAACATAACTCGCGGTTTAGATAAAACAAACTATTTCTGTTGGGAGTGTACTTTTCGATGGTGCTGAGTAAAACTCGTATGCACATTCAGTCGACGGAATTTAATAATCTTATATGACACTTTCCTTTCTCTCGTTGTTAGATAAAAGGGGGATAGTTCAGATAAAAGAAAACTGCAATTCAACTTGGTAATACTTCCTTTTCCTTAACGTGTGAATCCCGCATCAGTGAAGAACGTTGTCTTTAGTTATTGTTTGTCATATCGCAATATCCGTCTCCATCCCCACCCCCTTAGTAAAGAATTGCGTGTTAATCTTACCAATTTTACAGTTTAAGAATATTGCAATATCACTACAGTAACAGTTATGTATTGTCTGATTTCGCTATGGTTCCCCATTTGACATTTGTATTGTTGAAAACGGCATTGAAAATCATCCCTTTATCCTCGGTTGCTATAAGACGCTTTTCCTTTACAGTTGTTGCTAGGGTGCTCTCGTCGAGGTCCGCTTTCCTAGTATAAATAGTAGGTAGCTTCTCGGTAATATAAATTCCCAGCTTCGGGTTAGGTTGATAGGTGTTGAAATTCATTGTATGTCATACTTTTTTTATTATTATTTGTTAGAATAGCGTAAACTGTTTGACTCTCGAAATTTTGGATTGCTCTTCAAATCCCAGGAAACTGGTACTAACCCGAGGACAAAAAATATTAAAACGCCCCCCGCCCGCTTACACTAAGAAGAATAAGAAGATGTGGCCTGATTGCCATTGAGGCAACTCTTCTCCAGAGACTAACTAACATAGAAATTAATATAAACAACTATAGTTCGCAGTACAAGCACCAACAATCAGCAAATCCCATACCCCATAGTCAGCTTTAAAAAGGCCCCGAAAAGACAAGTGCAAAACAATTCAAAAGGAGAAAACTAACAGCCTGATTTATGTACATGTACAAAACAATGAACGCAAAACAAATATGATACATACAGCATCCAACGACAACAACCGAATTACAGGCTCCTGACTTGGGACAGGCGCGCCCTCTTTCTTGGCCAATTTTTTTTCTCTCCAAAAGTTGTATAGAGGAGGGATCAATATACCGTTATTTAATCATCAGACAAACGTACCGTACTGGTTACCGCAACTTTGGATACACCAAAACCAGGTACTTCATATCTGTGAAAAGGCAAAGTATGCACTCTTGATCAATTCTAGAATTTATTCATACATTTATGTGTCATTCAGAATTGCCAGTCAATATGTGTTCTACAAGGACCCGCAGTCATCATCCACCTTTCATTTGATACCTTATTAACTAAATTATATTCTACATAGTTCTATAGTAACACCAATCCGTAGGAACTATTTTATTTTAACTATGTACTACTTTCTTATACGTTCTTTTTGTCAGCAGGTCCGAATTCTGAGTGGTTCTGTACCTTCTGCTAGTCCAGACTGCATACTAAAAGAATTTACACACAAACCTTGTTTGGAAAGTGCCACATGCATCCATGCCCGCTCTATGTAAATCTTTCTACTTTTTTGGAGACATTCAAATAAAAGAAAACTAAATGAGGAGAAAAATTAAAGAAGAGAAAAATACTTCAAAACATTAAAAATATCAACTTATTTCATACCTGGAGTTTATCATTTAAAAAATCTATTTCACGACTCCCCCTTTTATAAAAGCAATAGCAAAACACAAAACAATGGAATAAAAACATGAGCAAAACACAAAACAATGGAATAAAAACATGAGCAAAACACAAAAAAAAACCTGTTTCCCCTGCAGAATACGAATCAAAACAAGTTACTTCTTTCAGAGCTTAGCATACTCTGTAAAGGGTTTGAAATCCTTATATAGTGCACAATTTGCAAAGTTTCTTCAGAGAAGGTATTGAAAAAATTAGAATCGTTTACAAAAAATGTTTATACGTATTGTATACGTTTCAGTAAGGTTTTTCGGCCTTTTCCTTATTTTTTTAATTTGTGAGCTGCAAAGATTACAATTAGATAGTATCCAAAAATGTTAAACAACGACTTCATCATAAAGTGGGTCTTTATTATGACTTTTTTCTAATATCAAACACAAATTTTGCAAACCTTTAAATATTTGCGTTTTATCATACCTTTTTCATCAAATAAATAATTACAAATAAGTTACCAAAGCAATAATTTTAACATAACTCGCGGTTTAGATAAAACAAACTATTTCTGTTGGGAGTGTACTTTTCGATGGTGCTGAGTAAAACTCGTATGCACATTCAGTCGACGGAATTTAATAATCTTATATGACACTTTCCTTTCTCTCGTTGTTAGATAAAAGGGGGATAGTTCAGATAAAAGAAAACTGCAATTCAACTTGGTAATACTTCCTTTTCCTTAACGTGTGAATCCCGCATCAGTGAAGAACGTTGTCTTTAGTTATTGTTTGTCATATCGCAATATCCGTCTCCATCCCCACCCCCTTAGTAAAGAATTGCGTGTTAATCTTACCAATTTTACAGTTTAAGAATATTGCAATATCACTACAGTAACAGTTATGTATTGTCTGATTTCGCTATGGTTCCCCATTTGACATTTGTATTGTTGAAAACGGCATTGAAAATCATCCCTTTATCCTCGGTTGCTATAAGACGCTTTTCCTTTACAGTTGTTGCTAGGGTGCTCTCGTCGAGGTCCGCTTTCCTAGTATAAATAGTAGGTAGCTTCTCGGTAATATAAATTCCCAGCTTCGGGTTAGGTTGATAGGTGTTGAAATTCATTGTATGTCATACTTTTTTTATTATTATTTGTTAGAATAGCGTAAACTGTTTGACTCTCGAAATTTTGGATTGCTCTTCAAATCCCAGGAAACTGGTACTAACCCGAGGACAAAAAATATTAAAACGCCCCCCGCCCGCTTACACTAAGAAGAATAAGAAGATGTGGCCTGATTGCCATTGAGGCAACTCTTCTCCAGAGACTAACTAACATAGAAATTAATATAAACAACTATAGTTCGCAGTACAAGCACCAACAATCAGCAAAACCCATACCCCATAGTCAGCTTTAAAAAGGCCCCGAAAAGACAAGTGCAAAACAATTCAAAAGGAGAAAACTAACAGCCTGATTTATGTACATGTACAAAACAATGAACGCAAAACAAATATGATACATACAGCATCCAACGACAACAACCGAATTACAGGCTCCTGACTTGGGACAGGCGCGCCCTCTTTCTTGGCCAATTTTTTTTCTCTCCAAAAGTTGTATAGAGGAGGGATCAATATACCGTTATTTAATCATCAGACAAACGTACCGTACTGGTTACCGCAACTTTGGATACACCAAAACCAGGTACTTCATATCTGTGAAAAGGCAAAGTATGCACTCTTGATCAATTCTAGAATTCATTCATACATTTATGTGTCATTCAGAATTGCCAGTCAATATGTGTTCTACAAGGACCCGCAGTCATCATCCACCTTTCATTTGATACCTTATTAACTAAATTATATTCTACATAGTTCTATAGTAACACCAATCCGTAGGAACTATTTTATTTTAACTATGTACTACTTTCTTATACGTTCTTTTTGTCAGCAGGTCCGAATTCTGAGTGGTTCTGTACCTTCTGCTAGTCCAGACTGCATACTAAAAGAATTTACACACAAACCTTGTTTGGAAAGTGCCACATGCATCCATGCCCGCTCTATGTAAATCTTTCTACTTTTTTGGAGACATTCAAATAAAAGAAAACTAAATGAGGAGAAAAATTAAAGAAGAGAAAAATACTTCAAAACATTAAAAATATCAACTTATTTCATACCTGGAGTTTATCATTTAAAAAATCTATTTCACGACTCCCCCTTTTATAAAAGCAATAGCAAAACACAAAACAATGGAATAAAAACATGAGCAAAACACAAAACAATGGAATAAAAACATGAGCAAAACACAAAAAAAAACCTGTTTCTCCTGCAGAATACGAATCAAAACAAGCTACTTCTTTCAGAGCTTAGCATACTCTGTAAAGGGTTTGAAATCCTTATATAGTGCACAATTTGCAAAGTTTCTTCAGAGAAGGTATTGAAAAAATTAGAATCGTTTACAAAAAATGTTTATACGTATTGTATACGTTTCAGTAAGGTTTTTCGGCCTTTTCCTTATTTTTTTAATTTGTGAGCTGCAAAGATTACAATTAGATAGTATCCAAAAATGTTAAACAACGACTTCATCATAAAGTGGGTCTTTATTATGACTTTTTTCTAATATCAAACACAAATTTTGCAAACCTTTAAATATTTGCGTTTTATCATACCTTTTTCATCAAATAAATAATTACAAATAAGTTACCAAAGCAATAATTTTAACATAACTCGCGGTTTAGATAAAACAAACTATTTCTGATGGGAGTGTACTTTTCGATGGTGCTGAGTAAAACTCGTATGCACATTCAGTCGACGGAATTTAATAATCTTATATGACACTTTCCTTTCTCTCGTTGTTAGATAAAAGGGGGATAGTTCAGATAAAAGAAAACTGCAATTCAACTTGGTAATACTTCCTTTTCCTTAACGTGTGAATCCCGCATCAGTGAAGAACGTTGTCTTTAGTTATTGTTTGTCATATCGCAATATCCGTCTCCATCCCCACCCCCTTAGTAAAGAATTGCGTGTTAATCTTACCAATTTTACAGTTTAAGAATATTGCAATATCACTACAGTAACAGTTATGTATTGTCTGATTTCGCTATGGTTCCCCATTTGACATTTTTATTGTTGAAAACGGCATTGAAAATCATCCCTTTATCCTCGGTTGCTATAAGACGCTTTTCCTTTACAGTTGTTGCTAGGGTGCTCTCGTCGAGGTCCGCTTTCCTAGTATAAATAGTAGGTAGCTTCTCGGTAATATAAATTCCCAGCTTCGGGTTAGGTTGATAGGTGTTGAAATTCATTGTATGTCATACTTTTTTTATTATTATTTGTTAGAATAGCGTAAACTGTTTGACTCTCGAAATTTTGGATTGCTCTTCAAATCCCAGGAAACTGGTACTAACCCGAGGACAAAAAATATTAAAACGCCCCCCGCCCGCTTACACTAAGAAGAATAAGAAGATGTGGCCTGATTGCCATTGAGGCAACTCTTCTCCAGAGACTAACTAACATAGAAATTAATATAAACAACTATAGTTCGCAGTACAAGCACCAACAATCAGCAAAACCCATACCCCATAGTCAGCTTTAAAAAGGCCCCGAAAAGACAAGTGCAAAACAATTCAAAAGGAGAAAACTAACAGCCTGATTTATGTACATGTACAAAACAATGAACGCAAAACAAATATGATACATACAGCATCCAACGACAACAACCGAATTACAGGCTCCTGACTTGGGACAGGCGCGCCCTCTTTCTTGGCCAATTTTTTTTTCTCTCCAAAAGTTGTATAGAGGAGGGATCAATTTACCGTTATTTAATCATCAGACAAACGTACCGTACTGGTTACCGCAACTTTGGATACACCAAAACCAGGTACTTCATATCTGTGAAAAGGCAAAGTATGCACTCTTGATCAATTCTAGAATTCATTCATACATTTATGTGTCATTCAGAATTGCCAGTCAATATGTGTTCTACAAGGACCCGCAGTCATCATCCACCTTTCATTTGATACCTTATTAACTAAATTATATTCTACATAGTTCTATAGTAACACCAATCCGTAGGAACTATTTTATTTTAACTATGTACTACTTTCTTATACGTTCTTTTTGTCAGCAGGTCCGAATTCTGAGTGGTTCTGTACCTTCTGCTAGTCCAGACTGCATACTAAAAAAATTTACACACAAACCTTGTTTGGAAAGTGCCACATGCATCCATGCCCGCTCTATGTAAATCTTTCTACTTTTTTGGAGACATTCAAATAAAAGAAAACTAAATGAGGAGAAAAATTAAAGAAGAGAAAAATACTTCAAAACATTAAAAATATCAACTTATTTCATACCTGGAGTTTATCATTTAAAAAATCTATTTCACGACTCCCCCTTTTATAAAAGCAATAGCAAAACACAAAACAATGGAATAAAAACATGAGCAAAACACAAAACAATGGAATAAAAACATGAGCAAAACACAAAAAAAAACCTGTTTCTCCTGCAGAATAAGAATCAAAACAAGCTACTTCTTTCAGAGCTTAGCATACTCTGTAAAGGGTTTGAAATCCTTATATAGTGCACAATTTGCAAAGTTTCTTCAGAGAAGGTATTGAAAAAATTAGAATCGTTTACAAAAAATGTTTATACGTATTGTATACGTTTCAGTAAGGTTTTTCGGCCTTTTCCTTATTTTTTTAATTTGTGAGCTGCAAAGATTACAATTAGATAGTATCCAAAAATGTTAAACAACGACTTCATCATAAAGTGGGTCTTTATTATGACTTTTTTCTAATATCAAACACAAATTTTGCAAACCTTTAAATATTTGCGTTTTATCATACCTTTTTCATCAAATAAATAATTACAAATAAGTTACCAAAGCAATAATTTTAACATAACTCGCGGTTTAGATAAAACAAACTATTTCTGATGGGAGTGTACTTTTCGATGGTGCTGAGTAAAACTCGTATGCACATTCAGTCGACGGAATTTAATAATCTTATATGACACTTTCCTTTCTCTTGTTGTTAGATAAAAGGGGGATAGTTCAGATAAAAGAAAACTGCAATTCAACTTGGTAATACTTCTTTTTCCTTAACGTGTGAATCCCGCATCAGTGAAGAACGTTGTCTTTAGTTATTGTTTGTCATATCGCAATATCCGTCTCCATCCCCACCCCCTTAGTAAACAATTGCGTGTTAATCTTACCAATTTTACAGTTTAAGAATATTCCAATATCACTACAGTAACAGTTATGTATTGTCTGATTTCGCTATGGTTCCCCATTTGACATTTTTATTGTTGAAAACGGCATTGAAAATCATCCCTTTATCCTCGGTTGCTATAAGACGCTTTTCCTTTACAGTTGTTGCTAGGGTGCTCTCGTCGAGGTCCGCTTTCCTAGTATAAATAGTAGGTAGCTTCTCGGTAATATAAATTCCCAGCTTCGGGTTAGGTTGATAGGTGTTGAAATTCATTGTATGTCATACTTTTTTTATTATTATTTGTTAGAATAGCGTAAACTGTTTGACTCTCGAAATTTTGGATTGCTCTTCAAATCCCAGGAAACTGGTACTAACCCGAGGACAAAAAATATTAAAACGCCCCCCGCCCGCTTACACTAAGAAGAATAAGAAGATGTGGCCTGATTGCCATTGAGGCAACTCTTCTCCAGCGACTAACTAACATAGAAATTAATATAAACAACTATAGTTCGCAGTACAAGCACCAACAATCAGCAAAACCCATACCCCATAGTCAGCTTTAAAAAGGCCCCGAAAAGACAAGTGCAAAACAATTCAAAAGGAGAAAACTAACAGCCTGATTTATGTACATGTACAAAACAATGAACGCAAAACAAATATGATACATACAGCATCCAACGACAACAACCGAATTACAGGCTCCTGACTTGGGACAGGCGCGCCCTCTTTCTTGGCCGATTTTTTTTCTCTCCAAAAGTTGTATAGAGGAGGGATCAATATACCGTTATTTAATCATCAGACAAACGTACCGTACTGGTTACCGCAACTTTGGATACACCAAAACCAGGTACTTCATATCTGTGAAAAGGCAAAGTATGCACTCTTGATCAATTCTAGAATTCATTCATACATTTATGTGTCATTCAGAATTGCCAGTCAATATGTGTTCTACAAGGACCCGCAGTCATCATCTACCTTTCATTTGATACCTTATTAACTAAATTATATTCTACATAGTTCTATAGTAACACCAATCCGTAGGAACTATTTTATTTTAACTATGTACTACTTTCTTATACGTTCTTTTTGTCAGCAGGTCCGAATTCTGAGTGGTTCTGTACCTTCTGCTAGTCCAGACTGCATACTAAAAGAATTTACACACAAACCTTGTTGGGAAAGTGCCACATGCATCCATGCCCGCTCTATGTAAATCTTTCTACTTTTTTGGAGACATTCAAATGAAAGAAAACTAAATGAGGAGAAAAATTAAAGAAGAGAAAAATACTTCAAAACATTAAAAATATCAACTTATTTCATACCTGGAGTTTATCATTTAAAAAATCTATTTCACGACTCCCCCTTTTATAAAAGCAATAGCAAAACACAAAACAATGGAATAAAAACATGAGCAAAACACAAAACAATGGAATAAAAACATGAGCAAAACACAAAAAAAAACCTGTTTCCCCTGCAGAATACGAATCAAAACAAGTTACTTCTTTCAGAGCTTAGCATACTCTGTAAAGGGTTTGAAATCCTTATATAGTGCACAATTTGCAAAGTTTCTTCAGAGAAGGTATTGAAAAAATTAGAATCGTTTACAAAAAATGTTTATACGTATTGTATACGTTTCAGTAAGGTTTTTCGGCCTTTTCCTTATTTTTTTAATTTGTGAGCTGCAAAGATTACAATTAGATAGTATCCAAAAATGTTAAACAGCGACTTCATCATAAAGTGGGTCTTTATTATGACTTTTTTCTAATATCAAACACAAATTTTGCAAACCTTTAAATATTTGCGTTTTATCATACCTTTTTCATCAAATAAATAATTACAAATAAGTTACCAAAGCAATAATTTTAACATAACTCGCGGTTTAGATAAAACAAACTATTTCTGTTGGGAGTGTACTTTTCGATGGTGCTGAGTAAAACTCGTATGCACATTCAGTCGACGGAATTTAATAATCTTATATGACACTTTCCTTTCTCTCGTTGTTAGATAAAAGGGGGATAGTTCAGATAAAAGAAAACTGCAATTCAACTTGGTAATACTTCCTTTTCCTTAACGTGTGAATCCCGCATCAGTGAAGAACGTTGTCTTTAGTTATTGTTTGTCATATCGCAATATCCGTCTCCATCCCCACCCCCTTAGTAAAGAATTGCGTGTTAATCTTACCAATTTTACAGTTAAAGAATATTGCAATATCACTACAGTAACAGTTATGTATTGTCTGATTTCGCTATGGTTCCCCATTTGACATTTGTATTGTTGAAAACGGCATTGAAAATCATCCCTTTATCCTCGGTTGCTATAAGACGCTTTTCCTTTACAGTTGTTGCTAGGGTGCTCTCGTCGAGGTCCGCTTTCCTAGTATAAATAGTAGGTAGCTTCTCGGTAATATAAATTCCCAGCTTCGGGTTAGGTTGATAGGTGTTGAAATTCATTGTATGTCATACTTTTTTTTATTATTATTTGTTAGAATAGCGTAAACTGTTTGACTCTCGAAATTGTGGATTGCTCTTCAAATCCCAGGAAACTGGTACTAACCCGAGGACAAAAAATATTAAAACGCCCCCCGCCCGCTTACACTAAGAAGAATAAGAAGATGTGGCCTGATTGCCATTGAGGCAACTCTTCTCCAGAGACTAACTAACATAGAAATTAATATAAACAACTATAGTTCGCAGTACAAGCACCAACAATCAGCAAAACCCATACCCCATAGTCAGCTTTAAAAAGGCCCCGAAAAGACAAGTGCAAAACAATTCAAAAGGAGAAAACTAACAGCCTGATTTATGTACATGTACAAAACAATGAACGCAAAACAAATATGATACATACAGCATCCAACGACAACAACCGAATTACAGGCTCCTGACTTGGGACAGGCGCGCCCTCTTTCTTGGCCAATTTTTTTTTCTCTCCAAAAGTTGTATAGAGGAGGGATCAATTTACCGTTATTTAATCATCAGACAAACGTACCGTACTGGTTACCGCAACTTTGGATACACCAAAACCAGGTACTTCATATCTGTGAAAAGGCAAAGTATGCACTCTTGATCAATTCTAGAATTCATTCATACATTTATGTGTCATTCAGAATTGCCAGTCAATATGTGTTCTACAAGGACCCGCAGTCATCATCCACCTTTCATTTGATACCTTATTAACTAAATTATATTCTACATAGTTCTATAGTAACACCAATCCGTAGGAACTATTTTATTTTAACTATGTACTACTTTCTTATACGTTCTTTTTGTCAGCAGGTCCGAATTCTGAGTGGTTCTGTACCTTCTGCTAGTCCAGACTGCATACTAAAAGAATTTACACACAAACCTTGTTTGGAAAGTGCCACATGCATCCATGCCCGCTCTATGTAAATCTTTCTACTTTTTTGGAGACATTCAAATAAAAGAAAACTAAATGAGGAGAAAAATTAAAGAAGAGAAAAATACTTCAAAACATTAAAAATATCAACTTATTTCATACCTGGAGTTTATCATTTAAAAAATCTATTTCACGACTCCCCCTTTTATAAAAGCAATAGCAAAACACAAAACAATGGAATAAAAACATGAGCAAAACACAAAACAATGGAATAAAAACATGAGCAAAACACAAAAAAAAACCTGTTTCTCCTGCAGAATAAGAATCAAAACAAGCTACTTCTTTCAGAGCTTAGCATACTCTGTAAAGGGTTTGAAATCCTTATATAGTGCACAATTTGCAAAGTTTCTTCAGAGAAGGTATTGAAAAAATTAGAATCGTTTACAAAAAATGTTTATACGTATTGTATACGTTTCAGTAAGGTTTTTCGGCCTTTTCCTTATTTTTTTAATTTGTGAGCTGCAAAGATTACAATTAGATAGTATCCAAAAATGTTAAACAACGACTTCATCATAAAGTGGGTCTTTATTATGACTTTTTTCTAATATCAAACACAAATTTTGCAAACCTTTAAATATTTGCGTTTTATCATACCTTTTTCATCAAATAAATAATTACAAATAAGTTACCAAAGCAATAATTTTAACATAACTCGCAGTTTAGATAAAACAAACTATTTCTGTTGGGAGTGTACTTTTCGACGGTGCTGAGTAAAACTCGTATGCACATTCAGTCGACGGAATTTAATAATCTTATATGACACTTTCCTTTCTCTCGTTGTTAGATAAAAGGGGGATAGTTCAGATAAAAGAAAACTGCAATTCAACTTGGTAATACTTCCTTTTCCTTAACGTGTGAATCCCGCATCAGTGAAGAACGTTGTCTTTAGTTATTGTTTGTCATATCGCAATATCCGTCTCCATCCCCACCCCCTTAGTAAAGAATTGCGTGTTAATCTTACCAATTTTACAGTTTAAGAATATTGCAATATCACTACAGTAACAGTTATGTATTGTCTGATTTCGCTATGGTTCCCCATTTGACATTTTTATTGTTGAAAACGGCATTGAAAATCATCCCTTTATCCTCGGTTGCTATAAGACGCTTTTCCTTTACAGTTGTTGCTAGGGTGCTCTCGTCGAGGTCTGCTTTCCTAGTATTAATAGTAGGTAGCTTCTCGGTAATATAAATTCCCAGCTTCGGGTTAGGTTGATAGGTGTTGAAATTCATTGTATGTCATACTTTTTTTATTATTATTTGTTAGAATAGCGTAAACTGTTTGACTCTCGAAATTTTGGATTGCTTTTCAAATCCCAGGAAACTGGTACTAACCCGAGGACAAAAAATATTAAAACGCCCCCCGCCCGCTTACACTAAGAAGAATAAGAAGATGTGGCCTGATTGCCATTGAGGCAACTCTTCTCCAGAGACTAACTAACATAGAAATTAATATAAACAACTATAGTTCGCAGTACAAGCACCAACAATCAGCAAAACCCATACCCCATAGTCAGCTTTAAAAAGGCCCCGAAAAGACAAGTGCAAAACAATTCAAAAGGAGAAAACTAACAGCCTGATTTATGTACATGTACAAAACAATGAACGCAAAACAAATATGATACATACAGCATCCAACGACAACAACCGAATTACAGGCTCCTGACTTGGGACAGGCGCGCCCTCTTTCTTGGACGATTTTTTTTCTCTCCAAAAGTTGTATAGAGGAGGGATCAATATACCGTTATTTAATCATCAGACAAACGTACCGTACTGGTTGCCGCAACTTTGGATACACCAAAACCAGGTACTTCATATCTGTGAAAAGGCAAAGTATGCACTCTTGATCAATTCTAGAATTCATTCATACATTTATGTGTCATTCAGAATTGCCAGTCAATATGTGTTCTACAAGGACCCGCAGTCATCATCCACCTTTCATTTGATACCTTATTAACTAAATTATATTCTACATAGTTCTTTAGTAACACCAATCCGTAGGAACTATTTTATTTTAACTATGTACTACTTTCTTATACGTTCTTTTTGTCAGCAGGTCCGAATTCTGAGTGGTTCTGTACCTTCTGCTAGTCCAGACTGCATACTAAAAGAATTTACACACAAACCTTGTTGGGAAAGTGCCACATGCATCCGCATGCCCGCTCTATGTAAATCTTTCTACTTTTTTGGAGACATTCAAATAAAAGAAAACTAAATGAGGAGAAAAATTAAAGAAGAGAAAAATACTTCAAAACATTAAAAATATCAACTTATTTCATACCTGGAGTTTATCATTTAAAAAATCTATTTCACGACTCCCCCTTTTATAAAAGCAATAGCAAAACACAAAACAATGGAATAAAAACATGAGCAAAACACAAAACAATGGAATAAAAACATGAGCAAAACACACAAAAAAAACCTGTTTCCCCTGCAGAATACGAATCAAAACAAGCTACTTCTTTCAGAGCTTAGCATACTCTGTAAAGGGTTTGAAATCCTTATATAGTGCACAATTTGCAAAGTTTCTTCAGAGAAGGTATTGAAAAAATTAGAATCGTTTACAAAAAATGTATATACGTATTGTATACGTTTCAGTAAGGTTTTTCGGCCTTTTCCTTATTTTTTTAATTTGTGAGCTGCAAAGATTACAATTAGATAGTATCCAAAAATGTTAAACAACGACTTCATCATAAAGTGGGTCTTTATTATGACTTTTTTCTAATATCAAACACAAATTTTGCAAACCTTTAAATATTTGCGTTTTATCATACCTTTTTCATCAAATAAATAATTACAAATAAGTTACCAAAGCAATAATTTTAACATAACTCGCAGTTTAGATAAAACAAACTATTTCTTTTGGGAGTGTACTTTTCGACGGTGCTGAGTAAAACTCGTATGCACATTCAGTCGACGGAATTTAATAATCTTATGTGACACTTTCCTTTCTCTCGTTGTTAGATAAAAGGGGGATAGTTCAGATAAAAGAAAACTGCAATTCAACTTGGTAATACTTCCTTTTCCTTAACGTGTGAATCCCGCATCAGTGAAGAACGTTGTCTTTAGTTATTGTTTGTCATATCGCAATATCCGCCTCCATCCCCACCCCCTTAGTAAAGAATTGCGTGTTAATCTTACCAATTTTACAGTTTAAGAATATTGCAATATCACTACAGTAACAGTTATGTATTGTCTGATTTCGCTATGGTTCCCCATTTGACATTTTTATTGTTGAAAACGGCATTGAAAATCATCCCTTTATCCTCGGTTGCTATAAGACGCTTTTCCTTTACAGTTGTTGCTAGGGTGCTCTCGTCGAGGTCCGCTTTCCTAGTATAAATAGTAGGTAGCTTCTTGGTAATATAAATTCCCAGCTTCGGGTTAGGTTGATAGGTGTTGAAATTCATTGTATGTCATACTTTTTTTATTATTATTTGTTAGAATAGCGTAAACTGTTCGACTCTCGAAATTTTGGATTGCTCTTCAAATCCCAGGAAACTGGTACTAACCCGAGGACAAAAAATATTAAAACGCCCCCCGCCCGCTTACACTAAGAAGAATAAGAAGATGTGGCCTGATTGCCATTGAGGCAACTCTTCTCCAGAGACTAACTAACATAGAAATTAATATAAACAACTATAGTTCGCAGTACAAGCACCAACAATCAGCAAAACCCATACCCCATAGTCAGCTTTAAAAAGGCCCCGAAAAGACAAGTGCAAAACAATTCAAAAGGAGAAAACTAACAGCCTGATTTATGTACATGTACAAAACAATGAACGCAAAACAAATATGATACATACAGCATCCAACGACAACAACCGAATTACAGGCTCCTGACTTGGGACAGGCGCGCCCTCTTTCTTGGCCGATTTTTTTTCTCTCCAAAAGTTGTATAGAGGAGGGATCAATATACCGTTATTTAATCATCAGACAAACGTACCGTACTGGTTGCCGCAACTTTGGATACACCAAAACCAGGTACTTCATATCTGTGAAAAGGCAAAGTATGCACTCTTGATCAATTCTAGAATTCATTCATACATTTATGTGTCATTCAGAATTGCCAGTCAATATGTGTTCTACAAGGACCCGCAGTCATCATCCACCTTTCATTTGATACCTTATTAACTAAATTATATTCTACATAGTTCTATAGTAACACCAATCCGTAGGAACTATTTTATTTTAACTATGTACTACTTTCTTATACGTTCTTTTTGTCAGCAGGTCCGAATTCTGAGTGGTTCTGTACCTTCTGCTAGTCCAGACTGCATACTAAAAGAATTTACACACAAACCTTGTTGGGAAAGTGCCACATGCATCCATGCCCGCTCTATGTAAATCTTTCTACTTTTTTGGAGACATTCAAATGAAAGAAAACTAAATGAGGAGAAAAATTAAAGAAGAGAAAAATACTTCAAAACATTAAAAATATCAACTTATTTCATACCTGGAGTTTATCATTTAAAAAATCTATTTCACGACTCCCCCTTTTATAAAAGCAGTAGCAAAACACAAAACAATGGAATAAAAACATGAGCAAAACACAAAACAATGGAATAAAAACATGAGCAAAACACCAAAAAAAAACTGTTTCCCCTGCAGAATACGAATCAAAACAAGCTACTTCTTTCAGAGCTTAGCATACTCTGTAAAGGGTTTGAAATCCTTATATAGTGCACAATTTGCAAAGTTTCTTCAGAGAAGGTATTGAAAAAATTAGAATCGTTTACAAAAAATGTATATACGTATTGTATACGTTTCAGTAAGGTTTTTCGGCCTTTTCCTTATTTTTTTAATTTGTGAGCTGCAAAGATTACAATTAGATAGTATCCAAAAATGTTAAACAACGACTTCATCATAAAGTGGGTCTTTATTATGACTTTTTTCTAATATCAAACACAAATTTTGCAAACCTTTAAATATTTGCGTTTTATCATACCTTTTTCATCAAATAAATAATTACAAATAAGTTACCAAAGCAATAATTTTAACATAACTCGCAGTTTAGATAAAACAAACTATTTCTGTTGGGAGTGTACTTTTCGACGGTGCTGAGTAAAACTCGTATGCACATTCAGTCGACGGAATTTAATAATCTTATATGACACTTTCCTTTCTCTCGTTGTTAGATAAAAGGGGGATAGTTCAGATAAAAGAAAACTGCAATTCAACTTGGTAATACTTCCTTTTCCTTAACGTGTGAATCCCGCATCAGTGAAGAACGTTGTCTTTAGTTATTGTTTGTCATATCGCAATATCCGCCTCCATCCCCACCCCCTTAGTAAAGAATTGCGTGTTAATCTTACCAATTTTACAGTTTAAGAATATTGCAATATCACTACAGTAACAGTTATGTATTGTCTGATTTCGCTATGGTTCCCCATTTGACATTTTTATTGTTGAAAACGGCATTGAAAATCATCCCTTTATCCTCGGTTGCTATAAGACGCTTTTCCTTTACAGTTCTTGCTAGGGTGCTCTCGTCGAGGTCCGCTTTCCTAGTATAAATAGTAGGTAGCTTCTTGGTAATATAAATTCCCAGCTTCGGGTTAGGTTGATAGGTGTTGAAATTCATTGTATGTCATACTTTTTTTATTATTATTTGTTAGAATAGCGTAAACTGTTCGACTCTCGAAATTTTGGATTGCTCTTCAAATCCCAGGAAACTGGTACTAACCCGAGGACAAAAAATATTAAAACGCCCCCCGCCCGCTTACACTAAGAAGAATAAGAAGATGTGGCCTGATTGCCATTGAGGCAACTCTTCTCCAGAGACTAACTAACATAGAAATTAATATAAACAACTATAGTTCGCAGTACAAGCACCAACAATCAGCAAAACCCATACCCCATAGTCAGCTTTAAAAAGGCCCCGAAAAGACAAGTGCAAAACAATTCAAAAGGAGAAAACTAACAGCCTGATTTATGTACATGTACAAAACAATGAACGCAAAACAAATATGATACATACAGCATCCAACGACAACAACCGAATTACAGGCTCCTGACTTGGGACAGGCGCGCCCTCTTTCTTGGCCAATTTTTTTTCTCTCCAAAAGTTGTATAGAGGAGGGATCAATATACCGTTATTTAATCATCAGACAAACGTACCGTACTGGTTGCCGCAACTTTGGATACACCAAAACCAGGTACTTCATATCTGTGAAAAGGCAAAGTATGCACTCTTGATCAATTCTAGAATTCATTCATACATTTATGTGTCATTCAGAATTGCCAGTCAATATGTGTTCTACAAGGACCCGCAGTCATCATCCACCTTTCATTTGATACCTTATTAACTAAATTATATTCTACATAGTTCTATAGTAACACCAATCCGTAGGAACTATTTTATTTTAACTATGTACTACTTTCTTATACGTTCTTTTTGTCAGCAGGTCCGAATTCTGAGTGGTTCTGTACCTTCTGCTAGTCCAGACTGCATACTAAAAGAATTTACACACAAACCTTGTTGGGAAAGTGCCACATGCATCCATGCCCGCTCTATGTAAATCTTTCTACTTTTTTGGAGACATTCAAATGAAAGAAAACTAAATGAGGAGAAAAATTAAAGAAGAGAAAAATACTTCAAAACATTAAAAATATCAACTTATTTCATACCTGGAGTTTATCATTTAAAAAATCTATTTCACGACTCCCCCTTTTATAAAAGCAGTAGCAAAACACAAAACAATGGAATAAAAACATGAGCAAAACACAAAACAATGGAATAAAAACATGAGCAAAACACAAAAAAAAACTGTTTCCCCTGCAGAATACGAATCAAAACAAGCTACTTCTTTCAGAGCTTAGCATACTCTGTAAAGGGTTTGAAATCCTCATATAGTGCACAATTTGCAAAGTTTCTTCAGAGAAGGTATTGAAAAAATTAGAATCGTTTACAAAAAATGTATATACGTATTGTATACGTTTCAGTAAGGTTTTTCGGCCTTTTCCTTATTTTTTTAATTTGTGAGCTGCAAAGATTACAATTAGATAGTATCCAAAAATGTTAAACAACGACTTCATCATAAAGTGGGTCTTTATTATGACTTTTTTCTAATATCAAACACAAATTTTGCAAACCTTTAAATATTTGCGTTTTATCATACCTTTTTCATCAAATAAATAATTACAAATAAGTTACCAAAGCAATAATTTTAACATAACTCGCAGTTTAGATAAAACAAACTATTTCTGTTGGGAGTGTACTTTTCGACGGTGCTGAGTAAAACTCGTATGCACATTCAGTCGACGGAATTTAATAATCTTATATGACACTTTCCTTTCTCTCGTTGTTAGATAAAAGGGGGATAGTTCAGATAAAAGAAAACTGCAATTCAACTTGGTAATACTTCCTTTTCCTTAACGTGTGAATCCCGCATCAGTGAAGAACGTTGTCTTTAGTTATTGTTTGTCATATCGCAATATCCGCCTCCATCCCCACCCCCTTAGTAAAGAATTGCGTGTTAATCTTACCAATTTTACAGTTTAAGAATATTGCAATATCACTACAGTAACAGTTATGTATTGTCTGATTTCGCTATGGTTCCCCATTTGACATTTTTATTGTTGAAAACGGCATTGAAAATCATCCCTTTATCCTCGGTTGCTATAAGACGCTTTTCCTTTACAGTTGTTGCTAGGGTGCTCTCGTCGAGGTCCGCTTTCCTAGTATAAATAGTAGGTAGCTTCTTGGTAATATAAATTCCCAGCTTCGGGTTAGGTTGATAGGTGTTGAAATTCATTGTATGTCATACTTTTTTTATTATTATTTGTTAGAATAGCGTAAACTGTTCGACTCTCGAAATTTTGGATTGCTCTTCAAATCCCAGGAAACTGGTACTAACCCGAGGACAAAAAATATTAAAACGCCCCCCGCCCGCTTACACTAAGAAGAATAAGAAGATGTGGCCTGATTGCCATTGAGGCAACTCTTCTCCAGAGACTAACTAACATAGAAATTAATATAAACAACTATAGTTCGCAGTACAAGCACCAACAATCAGCAAATCCCATACCCCATAGTCAGCTTTAAAAAGGCCCCGAAAAGACAAGTGCAAAACAATTCAAAAGGAGAAAACTAACAGCCTGATTTATGTACATGTACAAAACAATGAACGCAAAACAAATATGATACATACAGCATCCAACGACAACAACCGAATTACAGGCTCCTGACTTGGGACAGGCGCGCCCTCTTTCTTGGCCAATTTTTTTTCTCTCCAAAAGTTGTATAGAGGAGGGATCAATATACCGTTATTTAATCATCAGACAAACGTACCGTACTGGTTACCGCAACTTTGGATACACCAAAACCAGGTACTTCATATCTGTGAAAAGGCAAAGTATGCACTCTTGATCAATTCTAGAATTTATTCATACATTTATGTGTCATTCAGAATTGCCAGTCAATATGTGTTCTACAAGGACCCGCAGTCATCATCCACCTTTCATTTGATACCTTATTAACTAAATTATATTCTACATAGTTCTATAGTAACACCAATCCGTAGGAACTATTTTATTTTAACTATGTACTACTTTCTTATACGTTCTTTTTGTCAGCAGGTCCGAATTCTGAGTGGTTCTGTACCTTCTGCTAGTCCAGACTGCATACTAAAAGAATTTACACACAAACCTTGTTGGGAAAGTGCCACATGCATCCATGCCCGCTCTATGTAAATCTTTCTACTTTTTTGGAGACATTCAAATGAAAGAAAACTAAATGAGGAGAAAAATTAAAGAAGAGAAAAATACTTCAAAACATTAAAAATATCAACTTATTTCATACCTGGAGTTTATCATTTAAAAAATCTATTTCACGACTCCCCCTTTTATAAAAGCAGTAGCAAAACACAAAACAATGGAATAAAAACATGAGCAAAACACAAAACAATGGAATAAAAACATGAGCAAAACACAAAAAAAAACTGTTTCCCCTGCAGAATACGAATCAAAACAAGCTACTTCTTTCAGAGCTTAGCATACTCTGTAAAGGGTTTGAAATCCTCATATAGTGCACAATTTGCAAAGTTTCTTCAGAGAAGGTATTGAAAAAATTAGAATCGTTTACAAAAAATGTATATACGTATTGTATACGTTTCAGTAAGGTTTTTCGGCCTTTTCCTTATTTTTTTAATTTGTGAGCTGCAAAGATTACAATTAGATAGTATCCAAAAATGTTAAACAACGACTTCATCATAAAGTGGGTCTTTATTATGACTTTTTTCTAATATCAAACACAAATTTTGCAAACCTTTAAATATTTGCGTTTTATCATACCTTTTTCATCAAATAAATAATTACAAATAAGTTACCAAAGCAATAATTTTAACATAACTCGCAGTTTAGATAAAACAAACTATTTCTGTTGGGAGTGTACTTTTCGACGGTGCTGAGTAAAACTCGTATGCACATTCAGTCGACGGAATTTAATAATCTTATATGACACTTTCCTTTCTCTCGTTGTTAGATAAAAGGGGGATAGTTCAGATAAAAGAAAACTGCAATTCAACTTGGTAATACTTCCTTTTCCTTAACGTGTGAATCCCGCATCAGTGAAGAACGTTGTCTTTAGTTATTGTTTGTCATATCGCAATATCCGCCTCCATCCCCACCCCCTTAGTAAAGAATTGCGTGTTAATCTTACCAATTTTACAGTTTAAGAATATTGCAATATCACTACAGTAACAGTTATGTATTGTCTGATTTCGCTATGGTTCCCCATTTGACATTTTTATTGTTGAAAACGGCATTGAAAATCATCCCTTTATCCTCGGTTGCTATAAGACGCTTTTCCTTTACAGTTGTTGCTAGGGTGCTCTCGTCGAGGTCCGCTTTCCTAGTATAAATAGTAGGTAGCTTCTTGGTAATATAAATTCCCAGCTTCGGGTTAGGTTGATAGGTGTTGAAATTCATTGTATGTCATACTTTTTTTATTATTATTTGTTAGAATAGCGTAAACTGTTCGACTCTCGAAATTTTGGATTGCTCTTCAAATCCCAGGAAACTGGTACTAACCCGAGGACAAAAAATATTAAAACGCCCCCCGCCCGCTTACACTAAGAAGAATAAGAAGATGTGGCCTGATTGCCATTGAGGCAACTCTTCTCCAGAGACTAACTAACATAGAAATTAATATAAACAACTATAGTTCGCAGTACAAGCACCAACAATCAGCAAATCCCATACCCCATAGTCAGCTTTAAAAAGGCCCCGAAAAGACAAGTGCAAAACAATTCAAAAGGAGAAAACTAACAGCCTGATTTATGTACATGTACAAAACAATGAACGCAAAACAAATATGATACATACAGCATCCAACGACAACAACCGAATTACAGGCTCCTGACTTGGGACAGGCGCGCCCTCTTTCTTGGCCAATTTTTTTTCTCTCCAAAAGTTGTATAGAGGAGGGATCAATATACCGTTATTTAATCATCAGACAAACGTACCGTACTGGTTACCGCAACTTTGGATACACCAAAACCAGGTACTTCATATCTGTGAAAAGGCAAAGTATGCACTCTTGATCAATTCTAGAATTTATTCATACATTTATGTGTCATTCAGAATTGCCAGTCAATATGTGTTCTACAAGGACCCGCAGTCATCATCCACCTTTCATTTGATACCTTATTAACTAAATTATATTCTACATAGTTCTATAGTAACACCAATCCGTAGGAACTATTTTATTTTAACTATGTACTACTTTCTTATACGTTCTTTTTGTCAGCAGGTCCGAATTCTGAGTGGTTCTGTACCTTCTGCTAGTCCAGACTGCATACTAAAAGAATTTACACACAAACCTTGTTTGGAAAGTGCCACATGCATCCATGCCCGCTCTATGTAAATCTTTCTACTTTTTTGGAGACATTCAAATAAAAGAAAACTAAATGAGGAGAAAAATTAAAGAAGAGAAAAATACTTCAAAACATTAAAAATATCAACTTATTTCATACCTGGAGTTTATCATTTAAAAAATCTATTTCACGACTCCCCCTTTTATAAAAGCAATAGCAAAACACAAAACAATGGAATAAAAACATGAGCAAAACACAAAACAATGGAATAAAAACATGAGCAAAACACAAAAAAAAACCTGTTTCCCCTGCAGAATACGAATCAAAACAAGTTACTTCTTTCAGAGCTTAGCATACTCTGTAAAGGGTTTGAAATCCTTATATAGTGCACAATTTGCAAAGTTTCTTCAGAGAAGGTATTGAAAAAATTAGAATCGTTTACAAAAAATGTTTATACGTATTGTATACGTTTCAGTAAGGTTTTTCGGCCTTTTCCTTATTTTTTTAATTTGTGAGCTGCAAAGATTACAATTAGATAGTATCCAAAAATGTTAAACAACGACTTCATCATAAAGTGGGTCTTTATTATGACTTTTTTCTAATATCAAACACAAATTTTGCAAACCTTTAAATATTTGCGTTTTATCATACCTTTTTCATCAAATAAATAATTACAAATAAGTTACCAAAGCAATAATTTTAACATAACTCGCGGTTTAGATAAAACAAACTATTTCTGTTGGGAGTGTACTTTTCGATGGTGCTGAGTAAAACTCGTATGCACATTCAGTCGACGGAATTTAATAATCTTATATGACACTTTCCTTTCTCTCGTTGTTAGATAAAAGGGGGATAGTTCAGATAAAAGAAAACTGCAATTCAACTTGGTAATACTTCCTTTTCCTTAACGTGTGAATCCCGCATCAGTGAAGAACGTTGTCTTTAGTTATTGTTTGTCATATCGCAATATCCGTCTCCATCCCCACCCCCTTAGTAAAGAATTGCGTGTTAATCTTACCAATTTTACAGTTTAAGAATATTGCAATATCACTACAGTAACAGTTATGTATTGTCTGATTTCGCTATGGTTCCCCATTTGACATTTGTATTGTTGAAAACGGCATTGAAAATCATCCCTTTATCCTCGGTTGCTATAAGACGCTTTTCCTTTACAGTTGTTGCTAGGGTGCTCTCGTCGAGGTCCGCTTTCCTAGTATAAATAGTAGGTAGCTTCTCGGTAATATAAATTCCCAGCTTCGGGTTAGGTTGATAGGTGTTGAAATTCATTGTATGTCATACTTTTTTTATTATTATTTGTTAGAATAGCGTAAACTGTTTGACTCTCGAAATTTTGGATTGCTCTTCAAATCCCAGGAAACTGGTACTAACCCGAGGACAAAAAATATTAAAACGCCCCCCGCCCGCTTACACTAAGAAGAATAAGAAGATGTGGCCTGATTGCCATTGAGGCAACTCTTCTCCAGAGACTAACTAACATAGAAATTAATATAAACAACTATAGTTCGCAGTACAAGCACCAACAATCAGCAAAACCCATACCCCATAGTCAGCTTTAAAAAGGCCCCGAAAAGACAAGTGCAAAACAATTCAAAAGGAGAAAACTAACAGCCTGATTTATGTACATGTACAAAACAATGAACGCAAAACAAATATGATACATACAGCATCCAACGACAACAACCGAATTACAGGCTCCTGACTTGGGACAGGCGCGCCCTCTTTCTTGGCCAATTTTTTTTCTCTCCAAAAGTTGTATAGAGGAGGGATCAATATACCGTTATTTAATCATCAGACAAACGTACCGTACTGGTTACCGCAACTTTGGATACACCAAAACCAGGTACTTCATATCTGTGAAAAGGCAAAGTATGCACTCTTGATCAATTCTAGAATTCATTCATACATTTATGTGTCATTCAGAATTGCCAGTCAATATGTGTTCTACAAGGACCCGCAGTCATCATCCACCTTTCATTTGATACCTTATTAACTAAATTATATTCTACATAGTTCTATAGTAACACCAATCCGTAGGAACTATTTTATTTTAACTATGTACTACTTTCTTATACGTTCTTTTTGTCAGCAGGTCCGAATTCTGAGTGGTTCTGTACCTTCTGCTAGTCCAGACTGCATACTAAAAGAATTTACACACAAACCTTGTTTGGAAAGTGCCACATGCATCCATGCCCGCTCTATGTAAATCTTTCTACTTTTTTGGAGACATTCAAATAAAAGAAAACTAAATGAGGAGAAAAATTAAAGAAGAGAAAAATACTTCAAAACATTAAAAATATCAACTTATTTCATACCTGGAGTTTATCATTTAAAAAATCTATTTCACGACTCCCCCTTTTATAAAAGCAATAGCAAAACACAAAACAATGGAATAAAAACATGAGCAAAACACAAAACAATGGAATAAAAACATGAGCAAAACACAAAAAAAAACCTGTTTCTCCTGCAGAATACGAATCAAAACAAGCTACTTCTTTCAGAGCTTAGCATACTCTGTAAAGGGTTTGAAATCCTTATATAGTGCACAATTTGCAAAGTTTCTTCAGAGAAGGTATTGAAAAAATTAGAATCGTTTACAAAAAATGTTTATACGTATTGTATACGTTTCAGTAAGGTTTTTCGGCCTTTTCCTTATTTTTTTAATTTGTGAGCTGCAAAGATTACAATTAGATAGTATCCAAAAATGTTAAACAACGACTTCATCATAAAGTGGGTCTTTATTATGACTTTTTTCTAATATCAAACACAAATTTTGCAAACCTTTAAATATTTGCGTTTTATCATACCTTTTTCATCAAATAAATAATTACAAATAAGTTACCAAAGCAATAATTTTAACATAACTCGCGGTTTAGATAAAACAAACTATTTCTGATGGGAGTGTACTTTTCGATGGTGCTGAGTAAAACTCGTATGCACATTCAGTCGACGGAATTTAATAATCTTATATGACACTTTCCTTTCTCTCGTTGTTAGATAAAAGGGGGATAGTTCAGATAAAAGAAAACTGCAATTCAACTTGGTAATACTTCCTTTTCCTTAACGTGTGAATCCCGCATCAGTGAAGAACGTTGTCTTTAGTTATTGTTTGTCATATCGCAATATCCGTCTCCATCCCCACCCCCTTAGTAAAGAATTGCGTGTTAATCTTACCAATTTTACAGTTTAAGAATATTGCAATATCACTACAGTAACAGTTATGTATTGTCTGATTTCGCTATGGTTCCCCATTTGACATTTTTATTGTTGAAAACGGCATTGAAAATCATCCCTTTATCCTCGGTTGCTATAAGACGCTTTTCCTTTACAGTTGTTGCTAGGGTGCTCTCGTCGAGGTCCGCTTTCCTAGTATAAATAGTAGGTAGCTTCTCGGTAATATAAATTCCCAGCTTCGGGTTAGGTTGATAGGTGTTGAAATTCATTGTATGTCATACTTTTTTTATTATTATTTGTTAGAATAGCGTAAACTGTTTGACTCTCGAAATTTTGGATTGCTCTTCAAATCCCAGGAAACTGGTACTAACCCGAGGACAAAAAATATTAAAACGCCCCCCGCCCGCTTACACTAAGAAGAATAAGAAGATGTGGCCTGATTGCCATTGAGGCAACTCTTCTCCAGAGACTAACTAACATAGAAATTAATATAAACAACTATAGTTCGCAGTACAAGCACCAACAATCAGCAAAACCCATACCCCATAGTCAGCTTTAAAAAGGCCCCGAAAAGACAAGTGCAAAACAATTCAAAAGGAGAAAACTAACAGCCTGATTTATGTACATGTACAAAACAATGAACGCAAAACAAATATGATACATACAGCATCCAACGACAACAACCGAATTACAGGCTCCTGACTTGGGACAGGCGCGCCCTCTTTCTTGGCCAATTTTTTTTTCTCTCCAAAAGTTGTATAGAGGAGGGATCAATTTACCGTTATTTAATCATCAGACAAACGTACCGTACTGGTTACCGCAACTTTGGATACACCAAAACCAGGTACTTCATATCTGTGAAAAGGCAAAGTATGCACTCTTGATCAATTCTAGAATTCATTCATACATTTATGTGTCATTCAGAATTGCCAGTCAATATGTGTTCTACAAGGACCCGCAGTCATCATCCACCTTTCATTTGATACCTTATTAACTAAATTATATTCTACATAGTTCTATAGTAACACCAATCCGTAGGAACTATTTTATTTTAACTATGTACTACTTTCTTATACGTTCTTTTTGTCAGCAGGTCCGAATTCTGAGTGGTTCTGTACCTTCTGCTAGTCCAGACTGCATACTAAAAGAATTTACACACAAACCTTGTTTGGAAAGTGCCACATGCATCCATGCCCGCTCTATGTAAATCTTTCTACTTTTTTGGAGACATTCAAATAAAAGAAAACTAAATGAGGAGAAAAATTAAAGAAGAGAAAAATACTTCAAAACATTAAAAATATCAACTTATTTCATACCTGGAGTTTATCATTTAAAAAATCTATTTCACGACTCCCCCTTTTATAAAAGCAATAGCAAAACACAAAACAATGGAATAAAAACATGAGCAAAACACAAAACAATGGAATAAAAACATGAGCAAAACACAAAAAAAACCCTGTTTCTCCTGCAGAATAAGAATCAAAACAAGCTACTTCTTTCAGAGCTTAGCATACTCTGTAAAGGGTTTGAAATCCTTATATAGTGCACAATTTGCCAAGTTTCTTCAGAGAAGGTATTGAAAAAATTAGAATCGTTTACAAAAAATGTTTATACGTATTGTATACGTTTCAGTAAGGTTTTTCGGCCTTTTCCTTATTTTTTTAATTTGTGAGCTGCAAAGATTACAATTAGATAGTATCCAAAAATGTTAAACAACGACTTCATCATAAAGTGGGTCTTTATTATGACTTTTTTCTAATATCAAACACAAATTTTGCAAACCTTTAAATATTTGCGTTTTATCATACCTTTTTCATCAAATAAATAATTACAAATAAGTTACCAAAGCAATAATTTTAACATAACTCGCGGTTTAGATAAAACAAACTATTTCTGATGGGAGTGTACTTTTCGATGGTGCTGAGTAAAACTCGTATGCACATTCAGTCGACGGAATTTAATAATCTTATATGACACTTTCCTTTCTCTTGTTGTTAGATAAAAGGGGGATAGTTCAGATAAAAGAAAACTGCAATTCAACTTGGTAATACTTCCTTTTCCTTAACGTGTGAATCCCGCATCAGTGAAGAACGTTGTCTTTAGTTATTGTTTGTCATATCGCAATATCCGTCTCCATCCCCACCCCCTTAGTAAAGAATTGCGTGTTAATCTTACCAATTTTACAGTTTAAGTATATTCCAATATCACTACAGTAACAGTTATGTATTGTCTGATTTCGCTATGGTTCCCCATTTGACATTTTTATTGTTGAAAACGGCATTGAAAATCATCCCTTTATCCTCGGTTGCTATAAGACGCTTTTCCTTTACAGTTGTTGCTAGGGTGCTCTCGTCGAGGTCCGCTTTCCTAGTATAAATAGTAGGTAGCTTCTCGGTAATATAAATTCCCAGCTTCGGGTTAGGTTGATAGGTGTTGAAATTCATTGTATGTCATACTTTTTTTATTATTATTTGTTAGAATAGCGTAAACTGTTTGACTCTCGAAATTTTGGATTGCTCTTCAAATCCCAGGAAACTGGTACTAACCCGAGGACAAAAAATATTAAAACGCCCCCCGCCCGCTTACACTAAGAAGAATAAGAAGATGTGGCCTGATTGCCATTGAGGCAACTCTTCTCCAGCGACTAACTAACATAGAAATTAATATAAACAACTATAGTTCGCAGTACAAGCACCAACAATCAGCAAAACCCATACCCCATAGTCAGCTTTAAAAAGGCCCCGAAAAGACAAGTGCAAAACAATTCAAAAGGAGAAAACTAACAGCCTGATTTATGTACATGTACAAAACAATGAACGCAAAACAAATATGATACATACAGCATCCAACGACAACAACCGAATTACAGGCTCCTGACTTGGGACAGGCGCGCCCTCTTTCTTGGCCGATTTTTTTTCTCTCCAAAAGTTGTATAGAGGAGGGATCAATATACCGTTATTTAATCATCAGACAAACGTACCGTACTGGTTACCGCAACTTTGGATACACCAAAACCAGGTACTTCATATCTGTGAAAAGGCAAAGTATGCACTCTTGATCAATTCTAGAATTCATTCATACATTTATGTGTCATTCAGAATTGCCAGTCAATATGTGTTCTACAAGGACCCGCAGTCATCATCTACCTTTCATTTGATACCTTATTAACTAAATTATATTCTACATAGTTCTATAGTAACACCAATCCGTAGGAACTATTTTATTTTAACTATGTACTACTTTCTTATACGTTCTTTTTGTCAGCAGGTCCGAATTCTGAGTGGTTCTGTACCTTCTGCTAGTCCAGACTGCATACTAAAAGAATTTACACACAAACCTTGTTTGGAAAGTGCCACATGCATCCATGCCCGCTCTATGTAAATCTTTCTACTTTTTTGGAGACATTCAAATAAAAGAAAACTAAATGAGGAGAAAAATTAAAGAAGAGAAAAATACTTCAAAACATTAAAAATATCAACTTATTTCATACCTGGAGTTTATCATTTAAAAAATCTATTTCACGACTCCCCCTTTTATAAAAGCAATAGCAAAACACAAAACAATGGAATAAAAACATGAGCAAAACACAAAACAATGGAATAAAAACATGAGCAAAACACAAAAAAAAACCTGTTTCCCCTGCAGAATACGAATCAAAACAAGTTACTTCTTTCAGAGCTTAGCATACTCTGTAAAGGGTTTGAAATCCTTATATAGTGCACAATTTGCAAAGTTTCTTCAGAGAAGGTATTGAAAAAATTAGAATCGTTTACAAAAAATGTTTATACGTATTGTATACGTTTCAGTAAGGTTTTTCGGCCTTTTCCTTATTTTTTTAATTTGTGAGCTGCAAAGATTACAATTAGATAGTATCCAAAAATGTTAAACAACGACTTCATCATAAAGTGGGTCTTTATTATGACTTTTTTCTAATATCAAACACAAATTTTGCAAACCTTTAAATATTTGCGTTTTATCATACCTTTTTCATCAAATAAATAATTACAAATAAGTTACCAAAGCAATAATTTTAACATAACTCGCGGTTTAGATAAAACAAACTATTTCTGTTGGGAGTGTACTTTTCGATGGTGCTGAGTAAAACTCGTATGCACATTCAGTCGACGGAATTTAATAATCTTATATGACACTTTCCTTTCTCTCGTTGTTAGATAAAAGGGGGATAGTTCAGATAAAAGAAAACTGCAATTCAACTTGGTAATACTTCCTTTTCCTTAACGTGTGAATCCCGCATCAGTGAAGAACGTTGTCTTTAGTTATTGTTTGTCATATCGCAATATCCGTCTCCATCCCCACCCCCTTAGTAAAGAATTGCGTGTTAATCTTACCAATTTTACAGTTTAAGAATATTGCAATATCACTACAGTAACAGTTATGTATTGTCTGATTTCGCTATGGTTCCCCATTTGACATTTGTATTGTTGAAAACGGCATTGAAAATCATCCCTTTATCCTCGGTTGCTATAAGACGCTTTTCCTTTACAGTTGTTGCTAGGGTGCTCTCGTCGAGGTCCGCTTTCCTAGTATAAATAGTAGGTAGCTTCTCGGTAATATAAATTCCCAGCTTCGGGTTAGGTTGATAGGTGTTGAAATTCATTGTATGTCATACTTTTTTTTATTATTATTTGTTAGAATAGCGTAAACTGTTTGACTCTCGAAATTGTGGATTGCTCTTCAAATCCCAGGAAACTGGTACTAACCCGAGGACAAAAAATATTAAAACGCCCCCCGCCCGCTTACACTAAGAAGAATAAGAAGATGTGGCCTGATTGCCATTGAGGCAACTCTTCTCCAGAGACTAACTAACATAGAAATTAATATAAACAACTATAGTTCGCAGTACAAGCACCAACAATCAGCAAAACCCATACCCCATAGTCAGCTTTAAAAAGGCCCCGAAAAGACAAGTGCAAAACAATTCAAAAGGAGAAAACTAACAGCCTGATTTATGTACATGTACAAAACAATGAACGCAAAACAAATATGATACATACAGCATCCAACGACAACAACCGAATTACAGGCTCCTGACTTGGGACAGGCGCGCCCTCTTTCTTGGCCAATTTTTTTTTCTCTCCAAAAGTTGTATAGAGGAGGGATCAATTTACCGTTATTTAATCATCAGACAAACGTACCGTACTGGTTACCGCAACTTTGGATACACCAAAACCAGGTACTTCATATCTGTGAAAAGGCAAAGTATGCACTCTTGATCAATTCTAGAATTCATTCATACATTTATGTGTCATTCAGAATTGCCAGTCAATATGTGTTCTACAAGGACCCGCAGTCATCATCCACCTTTCATTTGATACCTTATTAACTAAATTATATTCTACATAGTTCTATAGTAACACCAATCCGTAGGAACTATTTTATTTTAACTATGTACTACTTTCTTATACGTTCTTTTTGTCAGCAGGTCCGAATTCTGAGTGGTTCTGTACCTTCTGCTAGTCCAGACTGCATACTAAAAGAATTTACACACAAACCTTGTTTGGAAAGTGCCACATGCATCCATGCCCGCTCTATGTAAATCTTTCTACTTTTTTGGAGACATTCAAATAAAAGAAAACTAAATGAGGAGAAAAATTAAAGAAGAGAAAAATACTTCAAAACATTAAAAATATCAACTTATTTCATACCTGGAGTTTATCATTTAAAAAATCTATTTCACGACTCCCCCTTTTATAAAAGCAATAGCAAAACACAAAACAATGGAATAAAAACATGAGCAAAACACAAAACAATGGAATAAAAACATGAGCAAAACACAAAAAAAACCCTGTTTCTCCTGCAGAATAAGAATCAAAACAAGCTACTTCTTTCAGAGCTTAGCATACTCTGTAAAGGGTTTGAAATCCTTATATAGTGCACAATTTGCAAAGTTTCTTCAGAGAAGGTATTGAAAAAATTAGAATCGTTTACAAAAAATGTTTATACGTATTGTATACGTTTCAGTAAGGTTTTTCGGCCTTTTCCTTATTTTTTTAATTTGTGAGCTGCAAAGATTACAATTAGATAGTATCCAAAAATGTTAGACAACGACTTCATCATAAAGTGGGTCTTTATTATGACTTTTTTCTAATATCAAACACAAATTTTGCAAACCTTTAAATATTTGCGTTTTATCATACCTTTTTCATCAAATAAATAATTACAAATAAGTTACCAAAGCAATAATTTTAACATAACTCGCAGTTTAGATAAAACAAACTATTTCTGTTGGGAGTGTACTTTTCGACGGTGCTGAGTAAAACTCGTATGCACATTCAGTCGACGGAATTTAATAATCTTATATGACACTTTCCTTTCTCTCGTTGTTAGATAAAAGGGGGATAGTTCAGATAAAAGAAAACTGCAATTCAACTTGGTAATACTTCCTTTTCCTTAACGTGTGAATCCCGCATCAGTGAAGAACGTTGTCTTTAGTTATTGTTTGTCATATCGCAATATCCGTCTCCATCCCCACCCCCTTAGTAAAGAATTGCGTGTTAATCTTACCAATTTTACAGTTTAAGAATATTGCAATATCACTACAGTAACAGTTATGTATTGTCTGATTTCGCTATGGTTCCCCATTTGACATTTTTATTGTTGAAAACGGCATTGAAAATCATCCCTTTATCCTCGGTTGCTATAAGACGCTTTTCCTTTACAGTTGTTGCTAGGGTGCTCTCGTCGAGGTCTGCTTTCCTAGTATTAATAGTAGGTAGCTTCTCGGTAATATAAATTCCCAGCTTCGGGTTAGGTTGATAGGTGTTGAAATTCATTGTATGTCATACTTTTTTTATTATTATTTGTTAGAATAGCGTAAACTGTTTGACTCTCGAAATTTTGGATTGCTTTTCAAATCCCAGGAAACTGGTACTAACCCGAGGACAAAAAATATTAAAACGCCCCCCGCCCGCTTACACTAAGAAGAATAAGAAGATGTGGCCTGATTGCCATTGAGGCAACTCTTCTCCAGAGACTAACTAACATAGAAATTAATATAAACAACTATAGTTCGCAGTACAAGCACCAACAATCAGCAAAACCCATACCCCATAGTCAGCTTTAAAAAGGCCCCGAAAAGACAAGTGCAAAACAATTCAAAAGGAGAAAACTAACAGCCTGATTTATGTACATGTACAAAACAATGAACGCAAAACAAATATGATACATACAGCATCCAACGACAACAACCGAATTACAGGCTCCTGACTTGGGACAGGCGCGCCCTCTTTCTTGGCCGATTTTTTTTCTCTCCAAAAGTTGTATAGAGGAGGGATCAATATACCGTTATTTAATCATCAGACAAACGTACCGTACTGGTTGCCGCAACTTTGGATACACCAAAACCAGGTACTTCATATCTGTGAAAAGGCAAAGTATGCACTCTTGATCAATTCTAGAATTCATTCATACATTTATGTGTCATTCAGAATTGCCAGTCAATATGTGTTCTACAAGGACCCGCAGTCATCATCCACCTTTCATTTGATACCTTATTAACTAAATTATATTCTACATAGTTCTATAGTAACACCAATCCGTAGGAACTATTTTATTTTAACTATGTACTACTTTCTTATACGTTCTTTTTGTCAGCAGGTCCGAATTCTGAGTGGTTCTGTACCTTCTGCTAGTCCAGACTGCATACTAAAAGAATTTACACACAAACCTTGTTGGGAAAGTGCCACATGCATCCGCATGCCCGCTCTATGTAAATCTTTCTACTTTTTTGGAGACATTCAAATAAAAGAAAACTAAATGAGGAGAAAAATTAAAGAAGAGAAAAATACTTCAAAACATTAAAAATATCAACTTATTTCATACCTGGAGTTTATCATTTAAAAAATCTATTTCACGACTCCCCCTTTTATAAAAGCAATAGCAAAACACAAAACAATGGAATAAAAACATGAGCAAAACACAAAACAATGGAATAAAAACATGAGCAAAACACACAAAAAAAACCTGTTTCCCCTGCAGAATACGAATCAAAACAAGCTACTTCTTTCAGAGCTTAGCATACTCTGTAAAGGGTTTGAAATCCTTATATAGTGCACAATTTGCAAAGTTTCTTCAGAGAAGGTATTGAAAAAATTAGAATCGTTTACAAAAAATGTATATACGTATTGTATACGTTTCAGTAAGGTTTTTCGGCCTTTTCCTTATTTTTTTAATTTGTGAGCTGCAAAGATTACAATTAGATAGTATCCAAAAATGTTAAACAACGACTTCATCATAAAGTGGGTCTTTATTATGACTTTTTTCTAATATCAAACACAAATTTTGCAAACCTTTAAATATTTGCGTTTTATCATACCTTTTTCATCAAATAAATAATTACAAATAAGTTACCAAAGCAATAATTTTAACATAACTCGCAGTTTAGATAAAACAAACTATTTCTGTTGGGAGTGTACTTTTCGACGGTGCTGAGTAAAACTCGTATGCACATTCAGTCGACGGAATTTAATAATCTTATATGACACTTTCCTTTCTCTCGTTGTTAGATAAAAGGGGGATAGTTCAGATAAAAGAAAACTGCAATTCAACTTGGTAATACTTCCTTTTCCTTAACGTGTGAATCCCGCATCAGTGAAGAACGTTGTCTTTAGTTATTGTTTGTCATATCGCAATATCCGTCTCCATCCCCACCCCCTTAGTAAAGAATTGCGTGTTAATCTTACCAATTTTACAGTTTAAGAATATTGCAATATCACTACAGTAACAGTTATGTATTGTCTGATTTCGCTATGGTTCCCCATTTGACATTTGTATTGTTGAAAACGGCATTGAAAATCATCCCTTTATCCTCGGTTGCTATAAGACGCTTTTCCTTTACAGTTGTTGCTAGGGTGCTCTCGTCGAGGTCCGCTTTCCTAGTATAAATAGTAGGTAGCTTCTCGGTAATATAAATTCCCAGCTTCGGGTTAGGTTGATAGGTGTTGAAATTCATTGTATGTCATACTTTTTTTATTATTATTTGTTAGAATAGCGTAAACTGTTCGACTCTCGAAATTGTGGATTGCTCTTCAAATCCCAGGAAACTGGTACTAACCCGAGGACAAAAAATATTAAAACGCCCCCCGCCCGCTTACACTAAGAAGAATAAGAAGATGTGGCCTGATTGCCATTGAGGCAACTCTTCTCCAGAGACTAACTAACATAGAAATTAATATAAACAACTATAGTTCGCAGTACAAGCACCAACAATCAGCAAAACCCATACCCCATAGTCAGCTTTAAAAAGGCCCCGAAAAGACAAGTGCAAAACAATTCAAAAGGAGAAAACTAACAGCCTGATTTATGTACATGTACAAAACAATGAACGCAAAACAAATATGATACATACAGCATCCAACGACAACAACCGAATTACAGGCTCCTGACTTGGGACAGGCGCGCCCTCTTTCTTGGCCGATTTTTTTTCTCTCCAAAAGTTGTATAGAGGAGGGATCAATATACCGTTATTTAATCATCAGACAAACGTACCGTACTGGTTGCCGCAACTTTGGATACACCAAAACCAGGTACTTCATATCTGTGAAAAGGCAAAGTATGCACTCTTGATCAATTCTAGAATTCATTCATACATTTATGTGTCATTCAGAATTGCCAGTCAATATGTGTTCTACAAGGACCCGCAGTCATCATCCACCTTTCATTTGATACCTTATTAACTAAATTATATTCTACATAGTTCTATAGTAACACCAATCCGTAGGAACTATTTTATTTTAACTATGTACTACTTTCTTATACGTTCTTTTTGTCAGCAGGTCCGAATTCTGAGTGGTTCTGTACCTTCTGCTAGTCCAGACTGCATACTAAAAGAATTTACACACAAACCTTGTTGGGAAAGTGCCACATGCATCCGCATGCCCGCTCTATGTAAATCTTTCTACTTTTTTGGAGACATTCAAATAAAAGAAAACTAAATGAGGAGAAAAATTAAAGAAGAGAAAAATACTTCAAAACATTAAAAATATCAACTTATTTCATACCTGGAGTTTATCATTTAAAAAATCTATTTCACGACTCCCCCTTTTATAAAAGCAATAGCAAAACACAAAACAATGGAATAAAAACATGAGCAAAACACAAAACAATGGAATAAAAACATGAGCAAAACACACAAAAAAAACCTGTTTCCCCTGCAGAATACGAATCAAAACAAGCTACTTCTTTCAGAGCTTAGCATACTCTGTAAAGGGTTTGAAATCCTTATATAGTGCACAATTTGCAAAGTTTCTTCAGAGAAGGTATTGAAAAAATTAGAATCGTTTACAAAAAATGTATATACGTATTGTATACGTTTCAGTAAGGTTTTTCGGCCTTTTCCTTATTTTTTTAATTTGTGAGCTGCAAAGATTACAATTAGATAGTATCCAAAAATGTTAAACAACGACTTCATCATAAAGTGGGTCTTTATTATGACTTTTTTCTAATATCAAACACAAATTTTGCAAACCTTTAAATATTTGCGTTTTATCATACCTTTTTCATCAAATAAATAATTACAAATAAGTTACCAAAGCAATAATTTTAACATAACTCGCAGTTTAGATAAAACAAACTATTTCTGTTGGGAGTGTACTTTTCGACGGTGCTGAGTAAAACTCGTATGCACATTCAGTCGACGGAATTTAATAATCTTATATGACACTTTCCTTTCTCTCGTTGTTAGATAAAAGGGGGATAGTTCAGATAAAAGAAAACTGCAATTCAACTTGGTAATACTTCCTTTTCCTTAACGTGTGAATCCCGCATCAGTGAAGAACGTTGTCTTTAGTTATTGTTTGTCATATCGCAATATCCGTCTCCATCCCCACCCCCTTAGTAAAGAATTGCGTGTTAATCTTACCAATTTTACAGTTTAAGAATATTGCAATATCACTACAGTAACAGTTATGTATTGTCTGATTTCGCTATGGTTCCCCATTTGACATTTGTATTGTTGAAAACGGCATTGAAAATCATCCCTTTATCCTCGGTTGCTATAAGACGCTTTTCCTTTACAGTTGTTGCTAGGGTGCTCTCGTCGAGGTCCGCTTTCCTAGTATAAATAGTAGGTAGCTTCTCGGTAATATAAATTCCCAGCTTCGGGTTAGGTTGATAGGTGTTGAAATTCATTGTATGTCATACTTTTTTTATTATTATTTGTTAGAATAGCGTAAACTGTTCGACTCTCGAAATTGTGGATTGCTCTTCAAATCCCAGGAAACTGGTACTAACCCGAGGACAAAAAATATTAAAACGCCCCCCGCCCGCTTACACTAAGAAGAATAAGAAGATGTGGCCTGATTGCCATTGAGGCAACTCTTCTCCAGAGACTAACTAACATAGAAATTAATATAAACAACTATAGTTCGCAGTACAAGCACCAACAATCAGCAAAACCCATACCCCATAGTCAGCTTTAAAAAGGCCCCGAAAAGACAAGTGCAAAACAATTCAAAAGGAGAAAACTAACAGCCTGATTTATGTACATGTACAAAACAATGAACGCAAAACAAATATGATACATACAGCATCCAACGACAACAACCGAATTACAGGCTCCTGACTTGGGACAGGCGCGCCCTCTTTCTTGGCCGATTTTTTTTCTCTCCAAAAGTTGTATAGAGGAGGGATCAATATACCGTTATTTAATCATCAGACAAACGTACCGTACTGGTTGCCGCAACTTTGGATACACCAAAACCAGGTACTTCATATCTGTGAAAAGGCAAAGTATGCACTCTTGATCAATTCTAGAATTCATTCATACATTTATGTGTCATTCAGAATTGCCAGTCAATATGTGTTCTACAAGGACCCGCAGTCATCATCCACCTTTCATTTGATACCTTATTAACTAAATTATATTCTACATAGTTCTATAGTAACACCAATCCGTAGGAACTATTTTATTTTAACTATGTACTACTTTCTTATACGTTCTTTTTGTCAGCAGGTCCGAATTCTGAGTGGTTCTGTACCTTCTGCTAGTCCAGACTGCATACTAAAAGAATTTACACACAAACCTTGTTGGGAAAGTGCCACATGCATCCATGCCCGCTCTATGTAAATCTTTCTACTTTTTTGGAGACATTCAAATGAAAGAAAACTAAATGAGGAGAAAAATTAAAGAAGAGAAAAATACTTCAAAACATTAAAAATATCAACTTATTTCATACCTGGAGTTTATCATTTAAAAAATCTATTTCACGACTCCCCCTTTTATAAAAGCAGTAGCAAAACACAAAACAATGGAATAAAAACATGAGCAAAACACAAAACAATGGAATAAAAACATGAGCAAAACACAAAAAAAAACTGTTTCCCCTGCAGAATACGAATCAAAACAAGCTACTTCTTTCAGAGCTTAGCATACTCTGTAAAGGGTTTGAAATCCTTATATAGTGCACAATTTGCAAAGTTTCTTCAGAGAAGGTATTGAAAAAATTAGAATCGTTTACAAAAAATGTATATACGTATTGTATACGTTTCAGTAAGGTTTTTCGGCCTTTTCCTTATTTTTTTAATTTGTGAGCTGCAAAGATTACAATTAGATAGTATCCAAAAATGTTAAACAACGACTTCATCATAAAGTGGGTCTTTATTATGACTTTTTTCTAATATCAAACACAAATTTTGCAAACCTTTAAATATTTGCGTTTTATCATACCTTTTTCATCAAATAAATAATTACAAATAAGTTACCAAAGCAATAATTTTAACATAACTCGCAGTTTAGATAAAACAAACTATTTCTTTTGGGAGTGTACTTTTCGACGGTGCTGAGTAAAACTCGTATGCACATTCAGTCGACGGAATTTAATAATCTTATGTGACACTTTCCTTTCTCTCGTTGTTAGATAAAAGGGGGATAGTTCAGATAAAAGAAAACTGCAATTCAACTTGGTAATACTTCCTTTTCCTTAACGTGTGAATCCCGCATCAGTGAAGAACGTTGTCTTTAGTTATTGTTTGTCATATCGCAATATCCGCCTCCATCCCCACCCCCTTAGTAAAGAATTGCGTGTTAATCTTACCAATTTTACAGTTTAAGAATATTGCAATATCACTACATTAACAGTTATGTATTGTCTGATTTCGCTATGGTTCCCCATTTGACATTTTTATTGTTGAAAACGGCATTGAAAATCATCCCTTTATCCTCGGTTGCTATAAGACGCTTTTCCTTTACAGTTGTTGCTAGGGTGCTCTCGTCGAGGTCCGCTTTCCTAGTATAAATAGTAGGTAGCTTCTTGGTAATATAAATTCCCAGCTTCGGGTTAGGTTGATAGGTGTTGAAATTCATTGTATGTCATACTTTTTTTATTATTATTTGTTAGAATAGCGTAAACTGTTCGACTCTCGAAATTTTGGATTGCTCTTCAAATCCCAGGAAACTGGTACTAACCCGAGGACAAAAAATATTAAAACGCCCCCCGCCCGCTTACACTAAGAAGAATAAGAAGATGTGGCCTGATTGCCATTGAGGCAACTCTTCTCCAGAGACTAACTAACATAGAAATTAATATAAACAACTATAGTTCGCAGTACAAGCACCAACAATCAGCAAAACCCATACCCCATAGTCAGCTTTAAAAAGGCCCCGAAAAGACAAGTGCAAAACAATTCAAAAGGAGAAAACTAACAGCCTGATTTATGTACATGTACAAAACAATGAACGCAAAACAAATATGATACATACAGCATCCAACGACAACAACCGAATTACAGGCTCCTGACTTGGGACAGGCGCGCCCTCTTTCTTGGCCGATTTTTTTTCTCTCCAAAAGTTGTATAGAGGAGGGATCAATATACCGTTATTTAATCATCAGACAAACGTACCGTACTGGTTGCCGCAACTTTGGATACACCAAAACCAGGTACTTCATATCTGTGAAAAGGCAAAGTATGCACTCTTGATCAATTCTAGAATTCATTCATACATTTATGTGTCATTCAGAATTGCCAGTCAATATGTGTTCTACAAGGACCCGCAGTCATCATCCACCTTTCATTTGATACCTTATTAACTAAATTATATTCTACATAGTTCTATAGTAACACCAATCCGTAGGAACTATTTTATTTTAACTATGTACTACTTTCTTATACGTTCTTTTTGTCAGCAGGTCCGAATTCTGAGTGGTTCTGTACCTTCTGCTAGTCCAGACTGCATACTAAAAGAATTTACACACAAACCTTGTTGGGAAAGTGCCACATGCATCCATGCCCGCTCTATGTAAATCTTTCTACTTTTTTGGAGACATTCAAATGAAAGAAAACTAAATGAGGAGAAAAATTAAAGAAGAGAAAAATACTTCAAAACATTAAAAATATCAACTTATTTCATACCTGGAGTTTATCATTTAAAAAATCTATTTCACGACTCCCCCTTTTATAAAAGCAGTAGCAAAACACAAAACAATGGAATAAAAACATGAGCAAAACACAAAACAATGGAATAAAAACATGAGCAAAACACCAAAAAAAACTGTTTCCCCTGCAGAATACGAATCAAAACAAGCTACTTCTTTCAGAGCTTAGCATACTCTGTAAAGGGTTTGAAATCCTTATATAGTGCACAATTTGCAAAGTTTCTTCAGAGAAGGTATTGAAAAAATTAGAATCGTTTACAAAAAATGTATATACGTATTGTATACGTTTCAGTAAGGTTTTTCGGCCTTTTCCTTATTTTTTTAATTTGTGAGCTGCAAAGATTACAATTAGATAGTATCCAAAAATGTTAAACAACGACTTCATCATAAAGTGGGTCTTTATTATGACTTTTTTCTAATATCAAACACAAATTTTGCAAACCTTTAAATATTTGCGTTTTATCATACCTTTTTCATCAAATAAATAATTACAAATAAGTTACCAAAGCAATAATTTTAACATAACTCGCAGTTTAGATAAAACAAACTATTTCTGTTGGGAGTGTACTTTTCGACGGTGCTGAGTAAAACTCGTATGCACATTCAGTCGACGGAATTTTATAATCTTATATGACACTTTCCTTTCTCTCGTTGTTAGATAAAAGGGGGATAGTTCAGATAAAAGAAAACTGCAATTCAACTTGGTAATACTTCCTTTTCCTTAACGTGTGAATCCCGCATCAGTGAAGAACGTTGTCTTTAGTTATTGTTTGTCATATCGCAATATCCGCCTCCATCCCCACCCCCTTAGTAAAGAATTGCGTGTTAATCTTACCAATTTTACAGTTTAAGAATATTGCAATATCACTACAGTAACAGTTATGTATTGTCTGATTTCGCTATGGTTCCCCATTTGACATTTTTATTGTTGAAAACGGCATTGAAAATCATCCCTTTATCCTCGGTTGCTATAAGACGCTTTTCCTTTACAGTTGTTGCTAGGGTGCTCTCGTCGAGGTCCGCTTTCCTAGTATAAATAGTAGGTAGCTTCTTGGTAATATAAATTCCCAGCTTCGGGTTAGGTTGATAGGTGTTGAAATTCATTGTATGTCATACTTTTTTTATTATTATTTGTTAGAATAGCGTAAACTGTTCGACTCTCGAAATTTTGGATTGCTCTTCAAATCCCAGGAAACTGGTACTAACCCGAGGACAAAAAATATTAAAACGCCCCCCGCCCGCTTACACTAAGAAGAATAAGAAGATGTGGCCTGATTGCCATTGAGGCAACTCTTCTCCAGAGACTAACTAACATAGAAATTAATATAAACAACTATAGTTCGCAGTACAAGCACCAACAATCAGCAAAACCCATACCCCATAGTCAGCTTTAAAAAGGCCCCGAAAAGACAAGTGCAAAACAATTCAAAAGGAGAAAACTAACAGCCTGATTTATGTACATGTACAAAACAATGAACGCAAAACAAATATGATACATACAGCATCCAACGACAACAACCGAATTACAGGCTCCTGACTTGGGACAGGCGCGCCCTCTTTCTTGGCCGATTTTTTTTCTCTCCAAAAGTTGTATAGAGGAGGGATCAATATACCGTTATTTAATCATCAGACAAACGTACCGTACTGGTTGCCGCAACTTTGGATACACCAAAACCAGGTACTTCATATCTGTGAAAAGGCAAAGTATGCACTCTTGATCAATTCTAGAATTCATTCATACATTTATGTGTCATTCAGAATTGCCAGTCAATATGTGTTCTACAAGGACCCGCAGTCATCATCCACCTTTCATTTGATACCTTATTAACTAAATTATATTCTACATAGTTCTATAGTAACACCAATCCGTAGGAACTATTTTATTTTAACTATGTACTACTTTCTTATACGTTCTTTTTGTCAGCAGGTCCGAATTCTGAGTGGTTCTGTACCTTCTGCTAGTCCAGACTGCATACTAAAAGAATTTACACACAAACCTTGTTGGGAAAGTGCCACATGCATCCATGCCCGCTCTATGTAAATCTTTCTACTTTTTTGGAGACATTCAAATGAAAGAAAACTAAATGAGGAGAAAAATTAAAGAAGAGAAAAATACTTCAAAACATTAAAAATATCAACTTATTTCATACCTGGAGTTTATCATTTAAAAAATCTATTTCACGACTCCCCCTTTTATAAAAGCAGTAGCAAAACACAAAACAATGGAATAAAAACATGAGCAAAACACAAAACAATGGAATAAAAACATGAGCAAAACACAAAAAAAAACTGTTTCCCCTGCAGAATACGAATCAAAACAAGCTACTTCTTTCAGAGCTTAGCATACTCTGTAAAGGGTTTGAAATCCTCATATAGTGCACAATTTGCAAAGTTTCTTCAGAGAAGGTATTGAAAAAATTAGAATCGTTTACAAAAAATGTATATACGTATTGTATACGTTTCAGTAAGGTTTTTCGGCCTTTTCCTTATTTTTTTAATTTGTGAGCTGCAAAGATTACAATTAGATAGTATCCAAAAATGTTAAACAACGACTTCATCATAAAGTGGGTCTTTATTATGACTTTTTTCTAATATCAAACACAAATTTTGCAAACCTTTAAATATTTGCGTTTTATCATACCTTTTTCATCAAATAAATAATTACAAATAAGTTACCAAAGCAATAATTTTAACATAACTCGCAGTTTAGATAAAACAAACTATTTCTGTTGGGAGTGTACTTTTCGACGGTGCTGAGTAAAACTCGTATGCACATTCAGTCGACGGAATTTAATAATCTTATATGACACTTTCCTTTCTCTCGTTGTTAGATAAAAGGGGGATAGTTCAGATAAAAGAAAACTGCAATTCAACTTGGTAATACTTCCTTTTCCTTAACGTGTGAATCCCGCATCAGTGAAGAACGTTGTCTTTAGTTATTGTTTGTCATATCGCAATATCCGCCTCCATCCCCACCCCCTTAGTAAAGAATTGCGTGTTAATCTTACCAATTTTACAGTTTAAGAATATTGCAATATCACTACAGTAACAGTTATGTATTGTCTGATTTCGCTATGGTTCCCCATTTGACATTTTTATTGTTGAAAACGGCATTGAAAATCATCCCTTTATCCTCGGTTGCTATAAGACGCTTTTCCTTTACAGTTGTTGCTAGGGTGCTCTCGTCGAGGTCCGCTTTCCTAGTATAAATAGTAGGTAGCTTCTTGGTAATATAAATTCCCAGCTTCGGGTTAGGTTGATAGGTGTTGAAATTCATTGTATGTCATACTTTTTTTATTATTATTTGTTAGAATAGCGTAAACTGTTCGACTCTCGAAATTTTGGATTGCTCTTCAAATCCCAGGAAACTGGTACTAACCCGAGGACAAAAAATATTAAAACGCCCCCCGCCCGCTTACACTAAGAAGAATAAGAAGATGTGGCCTGATTGCCATTGAGGCAACTCTTCTCCAGAGACTAACTAACATAGAAATTAATATAAACAACTATAGTTCGCAGTACAAGCACCAACAATCAGCAAAACCCATACCCCATAGTCAGCTTTAAAAAGGCCCCGAAAAGACAAGTGCAAAACAATTCAAAAGGAGAAAACTAACAGCCTGATTTATGTACATGTACAAAACAATGAACGCAAAACAAATATGATACATACAGCATCCAACGACAACAACCGAATTACAGGCTCCTGACTTGGGACAGGCGCGCCCTCTTTCTTGGCCGATTTTTTTTCTCTCCAAAAGTTGTATAGAGGAGGGATCAATATACCGTTATTTAATCATCAGACAAACGTACCGTACTGGTTGCCGCAACTTTGGATACACCAAAACCAGGTACTTCATATCTGTGAAAAGGCAAAGTATGCACTCTTGATCAATTCTAGAATTCATTCATACATTTATGTGTCATTCAGAATTGCCAGTCAATATGTGTTCTACAAGGACCCGCAGTCATCATCCACCTTTCATTTGATACCTTATTAACTAAATTATATTCTACATAGTTCTATAGTAACACCAATCCGTAGGAACTATTTTATTTTAACTATGTACTACTTTCTTATACGTTCTTTTTGTCAGCAGGTCCGAATTCTGAGTGGTTCTGTACCTTCTGCTAGTCCAGACTGCATACTAAAAGAATTTACACACAAACCTTGTTGGGAAAGTGCCACATGCATCCATGCCCGCTCTATGTAAATCTTTCTACTTTTTTGGAGACATTCAAATGAAAGAAAACTAAATGAGGAGAAAAATTAAAGAAGAGAAAAATACTTCAAAACATTAAAAATATCAACTTATTTCATACCTGGAGTTTATCATTTAAAAAATCTATTTCACGACTCCCCCTTTTATAAAAGCAGTAGCAAAACACAAAACAATGGAATAAAAACATGAGCAAAACACAAAACAATGGAATAAAAACATGAGCAAAACACAAAAAAAAACTGTTTCCCCTGCAGAATACGAATCAAAACAAGCTACTTCTTTCAGAGCTTAGCATACTCTGTAAAGGGTTTGAAATCCTTATATAGTGCACAATTTGCAAAGTTTCTTCAGAGAAGGTATTGAAAAAATTAGAATCGTTTACAAAAAATGTATATACGTATTGTATACGTTTCAGTAAGGTTTTTCGGCCTTTTCCTTATTTTTTTAATTTGTGAGCTGCAAAGATTACAATTAGATAGTATCCAAAAATGTTAAACAACGACTTCATCATAAAGTGGGTCTTTATTATGACTTTTTTCTAATATCAAACACAAATTTTGCAAACCTTTAAATATTTGCGTTTTATCATACCTTTTTCATCAAATAAATAATTACAAATAAGTTACCAAAGCAATAATTTTAACATAACTCGCAGTTTAGATAAAACAAACTATTTCTGTTGGGAGTGTACTTTTCGACGGTGCTGAGTAAAACTCGTATGCACATTCAGTCGACGGAATTTAATAATCTTATATGACACTTTCCTTTCTCTCGTTGTTAGATAAAAGGGGGATAGTTCAGATAAAAGAAAACTGCAATTCAACTTGGTAATACTTCCTTTTCCTTAACGTGTGAATCCCGCATCAGTGAAGAACGTTGTCTTTAGTTATTGTTTGTCATATCGCAATATCCGCCTCCATCCCCACCCCCTTAGTAAAGAATTGCGTGTTAATCTTACCAATTTTACAGTTTAAGAATATTGCAATATCACTACAGTAACAGTTATGTATTGTCTGATTTCGCTATGGTTCCCCATTTGACATTTTTATTGTTGAAAACGGCATTGAAAATCATCCCTTTATCCTCGGTTGCTATAAGACGCTTTTCCTTTACAGTTGTTGCTAGGGTGCTCTCGTCGAGGTCCGCTTTCCTAGTATAAATAGTAGGTAGCTTCTTGGTAATATAAATTCCCAGCTTCGGGTTAGGTTGATAGGTGTTGAAATTCATTGTATGTCATACTTTTTTTATTATTATTTGTTAGAATAGCGTAAACTGTTCGACTCTCGAAATTTTGGATTGCTCTTCAAATCCCAGGAAACTGGTACTAACCCGAGGACAAAAAATATTAAAACGCCCCCTGCCCGCTTACACTAAGAAGAATAAGAAGATGTGGCCTGATTGCCATTGAGGCAACTCTTCTCCAGAGACTAACTAACATAGAAATTAATATAAACAACTATAGTTCGCAGTACAAGCACCAACAATCAGCAAAACCCATACCCCATAGTCAGCTTTAAAAAGGCCCCGAAAAGACAAGTGCAAAACAATTCAAAAGGAGAAAACTAACAGCCTGATTTATGTACATGTACAAAACAATGAACACAAAACAAATATGATACATACAGCATCCAACGACAACAACCGAATTACAGGCTCCTGACTTGGGACAGGCGCGCCCTCTTTCTTGGCCGATTTTTTTTCTCTCCAAAAGTTGTATAGAGGAGGGATCAATATACCGTTATTTAATCATCAGACAAACGTACCGTACTGGTTACCGCAACTTTGGATACACCAAAACCAGGTACTTCATATCTGTGAAAAGGCAAAGTATGCACTCTTGATCAATTCTAGAATTCATTCATACATTTATGTGTCATTCAGAATTGCCAGTCAATATGTGTTCTACAAGGACCCGCAGTCATCATCCACCTTTCATTTGATACCTTATTAACTAAATTATATTCTACATAGTTCTATAGTAACACCAATCCGTAGGAACTATTTTATTTTAACTATGTACTACTTTCTTATACGTTCTTTTTGTCAGCAGGTCCGAATTCTGAGTGGTTCTGTACCTTCTGCTAGTCCAGACTGCATACTAAAAGAATTTACACACAAACCTTGTTGGGAAAGTGCCACATGCATCCATGCCCGCTCTATGTAAATCTTTCTACTTTTTTGGAGACATTCAAATGAAAGAAAACTAAATGAGGAGAAAAATTAAAGAAGAGAAAAATACTTCAAAACATTAAAAATATCAACTTATTTCATACCTGGAGTTTATCATTTAAAAAATCTATTTCACGACTCCCCCTTTTATAAAAGCAATAGCAAAACACAAAACAATGGAATAAAAACATGAGCAAAACACAAAACAATGGAATAAAAACATGAGCAAAACACAAAAAAAAACTGTTTCCCCTGCAGAATACGAATCAAAACAAGCTACTTCTTTCAGAGCTTAGCATACTCTGTAAAGGGTTTGAAATCCTTATATAGTGCACAATTTGCAAAGTTTCTTCAGAGAAGGTATTGAAAAAATTAGAATCGTTTACAAAAAATGTATATACGTATTGTATACGTTTCAGTAAGGTTTTTCGGCCTTTTCCTTATTTTTTTAATTTGTGAGCTGCAAAGATTACAATTAGATAGTATCCAAAAATGTTAAACAACGACTTCATCATAAAGTGGGTCTTTATTATGACTTTTTTCTAATATCAAACACAAATTTTGCAAACCTTTAAATATTTGCGTTTTATCATACCTTTTTCATCAAATAAATAATTACAAATAAGTTACCAAAGCAATAATTTTAACATAACTCGCAGTTTAGATAAAACAAACTATTTCTGTTGGGAGTGTACTTTTCGACGGTGCTGAGTAAAACTCGTATGCACATTCAGTCGACGGAATTTAATAATCTTATATGACACTTTCCTTTCTCTCGTTGTTAGATAAAAGGGGGATAGTTCAGATAAAAGAAAACTGCAATTCAACTTGGTAATACTTCCTTTTCCTTAACGTGTGAATCCCGCATCAGTGAAGAACGTTGTCTTTAGTTATTGTTTGTCATATCGCAATATCCGTCTCCATCCCCACCCCCTTAGTAAAGAATTGCGTGTTAATCTTACCAATTTTACAGTTTAAGAATATTGCAATATCACTACAGTAACAGTTATGTATTGTCTGATTTCGCTATGGTTCCCCATTTGACATTTGTATTGTTGAAAACGGCATTGAAAATCATCCCTTTATCCTCGGTTGCTATAAGACGCTTTTCCTTTACAGTTGTTGCTAGGGTGCTCTCGTCGAGGTCCGCTTTCCTAGTATAAATAGTAGGTAGCTTCTCGGTAATATAAATTCCCAGCTTCGGGTTAGGTTGATAGGTGTTGAAATTCATTGTATGTCATACTTTTTTTATTATTATTTGTTAGAATAGCGTAAACTGTTTGACTCTCGAAATTTTGGATTGCTCTTCAAATCCCAGGAAACTGGTACTAACCCGAGGACAAAAAATATTAAAACGCCCCCCGCCCGCTTACACTAAGAAGAATAAGAAGATGTGGCCTGATTGCCATTGAGGCAACTCTTCTCCAGAGACTAACTAACATAGAAATTAATATAAACAACTATAGTTCGCAGTACAAGCACCAACAATCAGCAAATCCCATACCCCATAGTCAGCTTTAAAAAGGCCCCGAAAAGACAAGTGCAAAACAATTCAAAAGGAGAAAACTAACAGCCTGATTTATGTACATGTACAAAACAATGAACGCAAAACAAATATGATACATACAGCATCCAACGACAACAACCGAATTACAGGCTCCTGACTTGGGACAGGCGCGCCCTCTTTCTTGGCCAATTTTTTTTCTCTCCAAAAGTTGTATAGAGGAGGGATCAATATACCGTTATTTAATCATCAGACAAACGTACCGTACTGGTTACCGCAACTTTGGATACACCAAAACCAGGTACTTCATATCTGTGAAAAGGCAAAGTATGCACTCTTGATCAATTCTAGAATTCATTCATACATTTATGTGTCATTCAGAATTGCCAGTCAATATGTGTTCTACAAGGACCCGCAGTCATCATCCACCTTTCATTTGATACCTTATTAACTAAATTATATTCTACATAGTTCTATAGTAACACCAATCCGTAGGAACTATTTTATTTTAACTATGTACTACTTTCTTATACGTTCTTTTTGTCAGCAGGTCCGAATTCTGAGTGGTTCTGTACCTTCTGCTAGTCCAGACTGCATACTAAAAAAATTTACACACAAACCTTGTTTGGAAAGTGCCACATGCATCCATGCCCGCTCTATGTAAATCTTTCTACTTTTTTGGAGACATTCAAATAAAAGAAAACTAAATGAGGAGAAAAATTAAAGAAGAGAAAAATACTTCAAAACATTAAAAATATCAACTTATTTCATACCTGGAGTTTATCATTTAAAAAATCTATTTCACGACTCCCCCTTTTATAAAAGCAATAGCAAAACACAAAACAATGGAATAAAAACATGAGCAAAACACAAAACAATGGAATAAAAACATGAGCAAAACACAAAAAAAAACCTGTTTCCCCTGCAGAATACGAATCAAAACAAGTTACTTCTTTCAGAGCTTAGCATACTCTGTAAAGGGTTTGAAATCCTTATATAGTGCACAATTTGCAAAGTTTCTTCAGAGAAGGTATTGAAAAAATTAGAATCGTTTACAAAAAATGTTTATACGTATTGTATACGTTTCAGTAAGGTTTTTCGGCCTTTTCCTTATTTTTTTAATTTGTGAGCTGCAAAGATTACAATTAGATAGTATCCAAAAATGTTAAACAACGACTTCATCATAAAGTGGGTCTTTATTATGACTTTTTTCTAATATCAAACACAAATTTTGCAAACCTTTAAATATTTGCGTTTTATCATACCTTTTTCATCAAATAAATAATTACAAATAAGTTACCAAAGCAATAATTTTAACATAACTCGCGGTTTAGATAAAACAAACTATTTCTGTTGGGAGTGTACTTTTCGATGGTGCTGAGTAAAACTCGTATGCACATTCAGTCGACGGAATTTAATAATCTTATATGACACTTTCCTTTCTCTCGTTGTTAGATAAAAGGGGGATAGTTCAGATAAAAGAAAACTGCAATTCAACTTGGTAATACTTCCTTTTCCTTAACGTGTGAATCCCGCATCAGTGAAGAACGTTGTCTTTAGTTATTGTTTGTCATATCGCAATATCCGTCTCCATCCCCACCCCCTTAGTAAAGAATTGCGTGTTAATCTTACCAATTTTACAGTTTAAGAATATTGCAATATCACTACAGTAACAGTTATGTATTGTCTGATTTCGCTATGGTTCCCCATTTGACATTTGTATTGTTGAAAACGGCATTGAAAATCATCCCTTTATCCTCGGTTGCTATAAGACGCTTTTCCTTTACAGTTGTTGCTAGGGTGCTCTCGTCGAGGTCCGCTTTCCTAGTATAAATAGTAGGTAGCTTCTCGGTAATATAAATTCCCAGCTTCGGGTTAGGTTGATAGGTGTTGAAATTCATTGTATGTCATACTTTTTTTATTATTATTTGTTAGAATAGCGTAAACTGTTTGACTCTCGAAATTTTGGATTGCTCTTCAAATCCCAGGAAACTGGTACTAACCCGAGGACAAAAAATATTAAAACGCCCCCCGCCCGCTTACACTAAGAAGAATAAGAAGATGTGGCCTGATTGCCATTGAGGCAACTCTTCTCCAGAGACTAACTAACATAGAAATTAATATAAACAACTATAGTTCGCAGTACAAGCACCAACAATCAGCAAAACCCATACCCCATAGTCAGCTTTAAAAAGGCCCCGAAAAGACAAGTGCAAAACAATTCAAAAGGAGAAAACTAACAGCCTGATTTATGTACATGTACAAAACAATGAACGCAAAACAAATATGATACATACAGCATCCAACGACAACAACCGAATTACAGGCTCCTGACTTGGGACAGGCGCGCCCTCTTTCTTGGCCAATTTTTTTTCTCTCCAAAAGTTGTATAGAGGAGGGATCAATATACCGTTATTTAATCATCAGACAAACGTACCGTACTGGTTACCGCAACTTTGGATACACCAAAACCAGGTACTTCATATCTGTGAAAAGGCAAAGTATGCACTCTTGATCAATTCTAGAATTCATTCATACATTTATGTGTCATTCAGAATTGCCAGTCAATATGTGTTCTACAAGGACCCGCAGTCATCATCCACCTTTCATTTGATACCTTATTAACTAAATTATATTCTACATAGTTCTATAGTAACACCAATCCGTAGGAACTATTTTATTTTAACTATGTACTACTTTCTTATACGTTCTTTTTGTCAGCAGGTCCGAATTCTGAGTGGTTCTGTACCTTCTGCTAGTCCAGACTGCATACTAAAAGAATTTACACACAAACCTTGTTTGGAAAGTGCCACATGCATCCATGCCCGCTCTATGTAAATCTTTCTACTTTTTTGGAGACATTCAAATAAAAGAAAACTAAATGAGGAGAAAAATTAAAGAAGAGAAAAATACTTCAAAACATTAAAAATATCAACTTATTTCATACCTGGAGTTTATCATTTAAAAAATCTATTTCACGACTCCCCCTTTTATAAAAGCAATAGCAAAACACAAAACAATGGAATAAAAACATGAGCAAAACACAAAACAATGGAATAAAAACATGAGCAAAACACAAAAAAAACCTGTTTCTCCTGCAGAATACGAATCAAAACAAGCTACTTCTTTCAGAGCTTAGCATACTCTGTAAAGGGTTTGAAATCCTTATATAGTGCACAATTTGCAAAGTTTCTTCAGAGAAGGTATTGAAAAAATTAGAATCGTTTACAAAAAATGTTTATACGTATTGTATACGTTTCAGTAAGGTTTTTCGGCCTTTTCCTTATTTTTTTAATTTGTGAGCTGCAAAGATTACAATTAGATAGTATCCAAAAATGTTAAACAACGACTTCATCATAAAGTGGGTCTTTATTATGACTTTTTTCTAATATCAAACACAAATTTTGCAAACCTTTAAATATTTGCGTTTTATCATACCTTTTTCATCAAATAAATAATTACAAATAAGTTACCAAAGCAATAATTTTAACATAACTCGCGGTTTAGATAAAACAAACTATTTCTGATGGGAGTGTACTTTTCGATGGTGCTGAGTAAAACTCGTATGCACATTCAGTCGACGGAATTTAATAATCTTATATGACACTTTCCTTTCTCTCGTTGTTAGATAAAAGGGGGATAGTTCAGATAAAAGAAAACTGCAATTCAACTTGGTAATACTTCCTTTTCCTTAACGTGTGAATCCCGCATCAGTGAAGAACGTTGTCTTTAGTTATTGTTTGTCATATCGCAATATCCGTCTCCATCCCCACCCCCTTAGTAAAGAATTGCGTGTTAATCTTACCAATTTTACAGTTTAAGAATATTCCAATATCACTACAGTAACAGTTATGTATTGTCTGATTTCGCTATGGTTCCCCATTTGACATTTTTATTGTTGAAAACGGCATTGAAAATCATCCCTTTATCCTCGGTTGCTATAAGACGCTTTTCCTTTACAGTTGTTGCTAGGGTGCTCTCGTCGAGGTCCGCTTTCCTAGTATAAATAGTAGGTAGCTTCTCGGTAATATAAATTCCCAGCTTCGGGTTAGGTTGATAGGTGTTGAAATTCATTGTATGTCATACTTTTTTTATTATTATTTGTTAGAATAGCGTAAACTGTTTGACTCTCGAAATTTTGGATTGCTCTTCAAATCCCAGGAAACTGGTACTAACCCGAGGACAAAAAATATTAAAACGCCCCCCGCCCGCTTACACTAAGAAGAATAAGAAGATGTGGCCTGATTGCCATTGAGGCAACTCTTCTCCAGCGACTAACTAACATAGAAATTAATATAAACAACTATAGTTCGCAGTACAAGCACCAACAATCAGCAAAACCCATACCCCATAGTCAGCTTTAAAAAGGCCCCGAAAAGACAAGTGCAAAACAATTCAAAAGGAGAAAACTAACAGCCTGATTTATGTACATGTACAAAACAATGAACGCAAAACAAATATGATACATACAGCATCCAACGACAACAACCGAATTACAGGCTCCTGACTTGGGACAGGCGCGCCCTCTTTCTTGGCCAATTTTTTTTCTCTCCAAAAGTTGTATAGAGGAGGGATCAATATACCGTTATTTAATCATCAGACAAACGTACCGTACTGGTTACCGCAACTTTGGATACACCAAAACCAGGTACTTCATATCTGTGAAAAGGCAAAGTATGCACTCTTGATCAATTCTAGAATTCATTCATACATTTATGTGTCATTCAGAATTGCCAGTCAATATGTGTTCTACAAGGACCCGCAGTCATCATCCACCTTTCATTTGATACCTTATTAACTAAATTATATTCTACATAGTTCTATAGTAACACCAATCCGTAGGAACTATTTTATTTTAACTATGTACTACTTTCTTATACGTTCTTTTTGTCAGCAGGTCCGAATTCTGAGTGGTTCTGTACCTTCTGCTAGTCCAGACTGCATACTAAAAGAATTTACACACAAACCTTGTTTGGAAAGTGCCACATGCATCCATGCCCGCTCTATGTAAATCTTTCTACTTTTTTGGAGACATTCAAATAAAAGAAAACTAAATGAGGAGAAAAATTAAAGAAGAGAAAAATACTTCAAAACATTAAAAATATCAACTTATTTCATACCTGGAGTTTATCATTTAAAAAATCTATTTCACGACTCCCCCTTTTATAAAAGCAATAGCAAAACACAAAACAATGGAATAAAAACATGAGCAAAACACAAAACAATGGAATAAAAACATGAGCAAAACACAAAAAAAACCTGTTTCTCCTGCAGAATACGAATCAAAACAAGCTACTTCTTTCAGAGCTTAGCATACTCTGTAAAGGGTTTGAAATCCTTATATAGTGCACAATTTGCAAAGTTTCTTCAGAGAAGGTATTGAAAAAATTAGAATCGTTTACAAAAAATGTTTATACGTATTGTATACGTTTCAGTAAGGTTTTTCGGCCTTTTCCTTATTTTTTTAATTTGTGAGCTGCAAAGATTACAATTAGATAGTATCCAAAAATGTTAAACAACGACTTCATCATAAAGTGGGTCTTTATTATGACTTTTTTCTAATATCAAACACAAATTTTGCAAACCTTTAAATATTTGCGTTTTATCATACCTTTTTCATCAAATAAATAATTACAAATAAGTTACCAAAGCAATAATTTTAACATAACTCGCGGTTTAGATAAAACAAACTATTTCTGATGGGAGTGTACTTTTCGATGGTGCTGAGTAAAACTCGTATGCACATTCAGTCGACGGAATTTAATAATCTTATATGACACTTTCCTTTCTCTCGTTGTTAGATAAAAGGGGGATAGTTCAGATAAAAGAAAACTGCAATTCAACTTGGTAATACTTCCTTTTCCTTAACGTGTGAATCCCGCATCAGTGAAGAACGTTGTCTTTAGTTATTGTTTGTCATATCGCAATATCCGTCTCCATCCCCACCCCCTTAGTAAAGAATTGCGTGTTAATCTTACCAATTTTACAGTTTAAGAATATTCCAATATCACTACAGTAACAGTTATGTATTGTCTGATTTCGCTATGGTTCCCCATTTGACATTTTTATTGTTGAAAACGGCATTGAAAATCATCCCTTTATCCTCGGTTGCTATAAGACGCTTTTCCTTTACAGTTGTTGCTAGGGTGCTCTCGTCGAGGTCCGCTTTCCTAGTATAAATAGTAGGTAGCTTCTCGGTAATATAATCCCAGCTTCGGGTTAGGTTGATAGGTGTTGAAATTCATTGTATGTCATACTTTTTTTATTATTATTTGTTAGAATAGCGTAAACTGTTTGACTCTCGAAATTTTGGATTGCTCTTCAAATCCCAGGAAACTGGTACTAACCCGAGGACAAAAAATATTAAAACGCCCCCCGCCCGCTTACACTAAGAAGAATAAGAAGATGTGGCCTGATTGCCATTGAGGCAACTCTTCTCCAGCGACTAACTAACATAGAAATTAATATAAACAACTATAGTTCGCAGTACAAGCACCAACAATCAGCAAAACCCATACCCCATAGTCAGCTTTAAAAAGGCCCCGAAAAGACAAGTGCAAAACAATTCAAAAGGAGAAAACTAACAGCCTGATTTATGTACATGTACAAAACAATGAACGCAAAACAAATATGATACATACAGCATCCAACGACAACAACCGAATTACAGGCTCCTGACTTGGGACAGGCGCGCCCTCTTTCTTGGCCGATTTTTTTTCTCTCCAAAAGTTGTATAGAGGAGGGATCAATATACCGTTATTTAATCATCAGACAAACGTACCGTACTGGTTACCGCAACTTTGGATACACCAAAACCAGGTACTTCATATCTGTGAAAAGGCAAAGTATGCACTCTTGATCAATTCTAGAATTCATTCATACATTTATGTGTCATTCAGAATTGCCAGTCAATATGTGTTCTACAAGGACCCGCAGTCATCATCCACCTTTCATTTGATACCTTATTAACTAAATTATATTCTACATAGTTCTATAGTAACACCAATCCGTAGGAACTATTTTATTTTAACTATGTACTACTTTCTTATACGTTCTTTTTGTCAGCAGGTCCGAATTCTGAGTGGTTCTGTACCTTCTGCTAGTCCAGACTGCATACTAAAAGAATTTACACACAAACCTTGTTTGGAAAGTGCCACATGCATCCATGCCCGCTCTATGTAAATCTTTCTACTTTTTTGGAGACATTCAAATAAAAGAAAACTAAATGAGGAGAAAAATTAAAGAAGAGAAAAATACTTCAAAACATTAAAAATATCAACTTATTTCATACCTGGAGTTTATCATTTAAAAAATCTATTTCACGACTCCCCCTTTTATAAAAGCAATAGCAAAACACAAAACAATGGAATAAAAACATGAGCAAAACACAAAACAATGGAATAAAAACATGAGCAAAACACAAAAAAAAACCTGTTTCCCCTGCAGAATACGAATCAAAACAAGTTACTTCTTTCAGAGCTTAGCATACTCTGTAAAGGGTTTGAAATCCTTATATAGTGCACAATTTGCAAAGTTTCTTCAGAGAAGGTATTGAAAAAATTAGAATCGTTTACAAAAAATGTTTATACGTATTGTATACGTTTCAGTAAGGTTTTTCGGCCTTTTCCTTATTTTTTTAATTTGTGAGCTGCAAAGATTACAATTAGATAGTATCCAAAAATGTTAAACAACGACTTCATCATAAAGTGGGTCTTTATTATGACTTTTTTCTAATATCAAACACAAATTTTGCAAACCTTTAAATATTTGCGTTTTATCATACCTTTTTCATCAAATAAATAATTACAAATAAGTTACCAAAGCAATAATTTTAACATAACTCGCGGTTTAGATAAAACAAACTATTTCTGTTGGGAGTGTACTTTTCGATGGTGCTGAGTAAAACTCGTATGCACATTCAGTCGACGGAATTTAATAATCTTATATGACACTTTCCTTTCTCTCGTTGTTAGATAAAAGGGGGATAGTTCAGATAAAAGAAAACTGCAATTCAACTTGGTAATACTTCCTTTTCCTTAACGTGTGAATCCCGCATCAGTGAAGAACGTTGTCTTTAGTTATTGTTTGTCATATCGCAATATCCGTCTCCATCCCCACCCCCTTAGTAAAGAATTGCGTGTTAATCTTACCAATTTTACAGTTTAAGAATATTGCAATATCACTACAGTAACAGTTATGTATTGTCTGATTTCGCTATGGTTCCCCATTTGACATTTGTATTGTTGAAAACGGCATTGAAAATCATCCCTTTATCCTCGGTTGCTATAAGACGCTTTTCCTTTACAGTTGTTGCTAGGGTGCTCTCGTCGAGGTCCGCTTTCCTAGTATAAATAGTAGGTAGCTTCTCGGTAATATAAATTCCCAGCTTCGGGTTAGGTTGATAGGTGTTGAAATTCATTGTATGTCATACTTTTTTTATTATTATTTGTTAGAATAGCGTAAACTGTTTGACTCTCGAAATTGTGGATTGCTCTTCAAATCCCAGGAAACTGGTACTAACCCGAGGACAAAAAATATTAAAACGCCCCCCGCCCGCTTACACTAAGAAGAATAAGAAGATGTGGCCTGATTGCCATTGAGGCAACTCTTCTCCAGAGACTAACTAACATAGAAATTAATATAAACAACTATAGTTCGCAGTACAAGCACCAACAATCAGCAAAACCCATACCCCATAGTCAGCTTTAAAAAGGCCCCGAAAAGACAAGTGCAAAACAATTCAAAAGGAGAAAACTAACAGCCTGATTTATGTACATGTACAAAACAATGAACGCAAAACAAATATGATACATACAGCATCCAACGACAACAACCGAATTACAGGCTCCTGACTTGGGACAGGCGCGCCCTCTTTCTTGGCCAATTTTTTTTCTCTCCAAAAGTTGTATAGAGGAGGGATCAATATACCGTTATTTAATCATCAGACAAACGTACCGTACTGGTTACCGCAACTTTGGATACACCAAAACCAGGTACTTCATATCTGTGAAAAGGCAAAGTATGCACTCTTGATCAATTCTAGAATTCATTCATACATTTATGTGTCATTCAGAATTGCCAGTCAATATGTGTTCTACAAGGACCCGCAGTCATCATCCACCTTTCATTTGATACCTTATTAACTAAATTATATTCTACATAGTTCTATAGTAACACCAATCCGTAGGAACTATTTTATTTTAACTATGTACTACTTTCTTATACGTTCTTTTTGTCAGCAGGTCCGAATTCTGAGTGGTTCTGTACCTTCTGCTAGTCCAGACTGCATACTAAAAGAATTTACACACAAACCTTGTTTGGAAAGTGCCACATGCATCCATGCCCGCTCTATGTAAATCTTTCTACTTTTTTGGAGACATTCAAATAAAAGAAAACTAAATGAGGAGAAAAATTAAAGAAGAGAAAAATACTTCAAAACATTAAAAATATCAACTTATTTCATACCTGGAGTTTATCATTTAAAAAATCTATTTCACGACTCCCCCTTTTATAAAAGCAATAGCAAAACACAAAACAATGGAATAAAAACATGAGCAAAACACAAAACAATGGAATAAAAACATGAGCAAAACACAAAAAAAAACCTGTTTCTCCTGCAGAATACGAATCAAAACAAGCTACTTCTTTCAGAGCTTAGCATACTCTGTAAAGGGTTTGAAATCCTTATATATAGTGCACAATTTGCAAAGTTTCTTCAGAGAAGGTATTGAAAAAATTAGAATCGTTTACAAAAAATGTTTATACGTATTGTATACGTTTCAGTAAGGTTTTTCGGCCTTTTCCTTATTTTTTTAATTTGTGAGCTGCAAAGATTACAATTAGATAGTATCCAAAAATGTTAAACAACGACTTCATCATAAAGTGGGTCTTTATTATGACTTTTTTCTAATATCAAACACAAATTTTGCAAACCTTTAAATATTTGCGTTTTATCATACCTTTTTCATCAAATAAATAATTACAAATAAGTTACCAAAGCAATAATTTTAACATAACTCGCGGTTTAGATAAAACAAACTATTTCTGTTGGGAGTGTACTTTTCGATGGTGCTGAGTAAAACTCGTATGCACATTCAGTCGACGGAATTTAATAATCTTATATGACACTTTCCTTTCTCTCGTTGTTAGATAAAAGGGGGATAGTTCAGATAAAAGAAAACTGCAATTCAACTTGGTAATACTTCCTTTTCCTTAACGTGTGAATCCCGCATCAGTGAAGAACGTTGTCTTTAGTTATTGTTTGTCATATCGCAATATCCGTCTCCATCCCCACCCCCTTAGTAAAGAATTGCGTGTTAATCTTACCAATTTTACAGTTTAAGAATATTCCAATATCACTACAGTAACAGTTATGTATTGTCTGATTTCGCTATGGTTCCCCATTTGACATTTTTATTGTTGAAAACGGCATTGAAAATCATCCCTTTATCCTCGGTTGCTATAAGACGCTTTTCCTTTACAGTTGTTGCTAGGGTGCTCTCGTTGAGGTCCGCTTTCCTAGTATAAATAGTAGGTAGCTTCTCGGTAATATAAATTCCCAGCTTCGGGTTAGGTTGATAGGTGTTGAAATTCATTGTATGTCATACTTTTTTTATTATTATTTGTTAGAATAGCGTAAACTGTTCGACTCTCGAAATTTTGGATTGCTCTTCAAATCCCAGGAAACTGGTACTAACCCGAGGACAAAAAATATTAAAACGCCCCCCGCCCGCTTACACTAAGAAGAATAAGAAGATGTGGCCTGATTGCCATTGAGGCAACTCTTCTCCAGAGACTAACTAACATAGAAATTAATATAAACAACTATAGTTCGCAGTACAAGCACCAACAATCAGCAAAACCCATACCCCATAGTCAGCTTTAAAAAGGCCCCGAAAAGACAAGTGCAAAACAATTCAAAAGGAGAAAACTAACAGCCTGATTTATGTACATGTACAAAACAATGAACGCAAAACAAATATGATACATACAGCATCCAACGACAACAACCGAATTACAGGCTCCTGACTTGGGACAGGCGCGCCCTCTTTCTTGGCCGATTTTTTTTCTCTCCAAAAGTTGTATAGAGGAGGGATCAATATACCGTTATTTAATCATCAGACAAACGTACCGTACTGGTTGCCGCAACTTTGGATACACCAAAACCAGGTACTTCATATCTGTGAAAAGGCAAAGTATGCACTCTTGATCAATTCTAGAATTCATTCATACATTTATGTGTCATTCAGAATTGCCAGTCAATATGTGTTCTACAAGGACCCGCAGTCATCATCCACCTTTCATTTGATACCTTATTAACTAAATTATATTCTACATAGTTCTATAGTAACACCAATCCGTAGGAACTATTTTATTTTAACTATGTACTACTTTCTTATACGTTCTTTTTGTCAGCAGGTCCGAATTCTGAGTGGTTCTGTACCTTCTGCTAGTCCAGACTGCATACTAAAAGAATTTACACACAAACCTTGTTGGGAAAGTGCCACATGCATCCATGCCCGCTCTATGTAAATCTTTCTACTTTTTTGGAGACATTCAAATGAAAGAAAACTAAATGAGGAGAAAAATTAAAGAAGAGAAAAATACTTCAAAACATTAAAAATATCAACTTATTTCATACCTGGAGTTTATCATTTAAAAAATCTATTTCACGACTCCCCCTTTTATAAAAGCAGTAGCAAAACACAAAACAATGGAATAAAAACATGAGCAAAACACAAAACAATGGAATAAAAACATGAGCAAAACACAAAAAAAAACTGTTTCCCCTGCAGAATACGAATCAAAACAAGCTACTTCTTTCAGAGCTTAGCATACTCTGTAAAGGGTTTGAAATCCTTATATAGTGCACAATTTGCAAAGTTTCTTCAGAGAAGGTATTGAAAAAATTAGAATCGTTTACAAAAAATGTATATACGTATTGTATACGTTTCAGTAAGGTTTTTCGGCCTTTTCCTTATTTTTTTAATTTGTGAGCTGCAAAGATTACAATTAGATAGTATCCAAAAATGTTAAACAACGACTTCATCATAAAGTGGGTCTTTATTATGACTTTTTTCTAATATCAAACACAAATTTTGCAAACCTTTAAATATTTGCGTTTTATCATACCTTTTTCATCAAATAAATAATTACAAATAAGTTACCAAAGCAATAATTTTAACATAACTCGCAGTTTAGATAAAACAAACTATTTCTGTTGGGAGTGTACTTTTCGACGGTGCTGAGTAAAACTCGTATGCACATTCAGTCGACGGAATTTAATAATCTTATATGACACTTTCCTTTCTCTCGTTGTTAGATAAAAGGGGGATAGTTCAGATAAAAGAAAACTGCAATTCAACTTGGTAATACTTCCTTTTCCTTAACGTGTGAATCCCGCATCAGTGAAGAACGTTGTCTTTAGTTATTGTTTGTCATATCGCAATATCCGCCTCCATCCCCACCCCCTTAGTAAAGAATTGCGTGTTAATCTTACCAATTTTACAGTTTAAGAATATTGCAATATCACTACAGTAACAGTTATGTATTGTCTGATTTCGCTATGGTTCCCCATTTGACATTTTTATTGTTGAAAACGGCATTGAAAATCATCCCTTTATCCTCGGTTGCTATAAGACGCTTTTCCTTTACAGTTGTTGCTAGGGTGCTCTCGTCGAGGTCCGCTTTCCTAGTATAAATAGTAGGTAGCTTCTTGGTAATATAAATTCCCAGCTTCGGGTTAGGTTGATAGGTGTTGAAATTCATTGTATGTCATACTTTTTTTATTATTATTTGTTAGAATAGCGTAAACTGTTCGACTCTCGAAATTTTGGATTGCTCTTCAAATCCCAGGAAACTGGTACTAACCCGAGGACAAAAAATATTAAAACGCCCCCCGCCCGCTTACACTAAGAAGAATAAGAAGATGTGGCCTGATTGCCATTGAGGCAACTCTTCTCCAGAGACTAACTAACATAGAAATTAATATAAACAACTATAGTTCGCAGTACAAGCACCAACAATCAGCAAAACCCATACCCCATAGTCAGCTTTAAAAAGGCCCCGAAAAGACAAGTGCAAAACAATTCAAAAGGAGAAAACTAACAGCCTGATTTATGTACATGTACAAAACAATGAACGCAAAACAAATATGATACATACAGCATCCAACGACAACAACCGAATTACAGGCTCCTGACTTGGGACAGGCGCGCCCTCTTTCTTGGCCGATTTTTTTTCTCTCCAAAAGTTGTATAGAGGAGGGATCAATATACCGTTATTTAATCATCAGACAAACGTACCGTACTGGTTGCCGCAACTTTGGATACACCAAAACCAGGTACTTCATATCTGTGAAAAGGCAAAGTATGCACTCTTGATCAATTCTAGAATTCATTCATACATTTATGTGTCATTCAGAATTGCCAGTCAATATGTGTTCTACAAGGACCCGCAGTCATCATCCACCTTTCATTTGATACCTTATTAACTAAATTATATTCTACATAGTTCTATAGTAACACCAATCCGTAGGAACTATTTTATTTTAACTATGTACTACTTTCTTATACGTTCTTTTTGTCAGCAGGTCCGAATTCTGAGTGGTTCTGTACCTTCTGCTAGTCCAGACTGCATACCAAAAGAATTTACACACAAACCTTGTTGGGAAAGTGCCACATGCATCCATGCCCGCTCTATGTAAATCTTTCTACTTTTTTGGAGACATTCAAATGAAAGAAAACTAAATGAGGAGAAAAATTAAAGAAGAGAAAAATACTTCAAAACATTAAAAATATCAACTTATTTCATACCTGGAGTTTATCATTTAAAAAATCTATTTCACGACTCCCCCTTTTATAAAAGCAGTAGCAAAACACAAAACAATGGAATAAAAACATGAGCAAAACACAAAACAATGGAATAAAAACATGAGCAAAACACAAAAAAAAAACTGTTTCCCCTGCAGAATACGAATCAAAACAAGCTACTTCTTTCAGAGCTTAGCATACTCTGTAAAGGGTTTGAAATCCTTATATAGTGCACAATTTGCAAAGTTTCTTCAGAGAAGGTATTGAAAAAATTAGAATCGTTTACAAAAAATGTATATACGTATTGTATACGTTTCAGTAAGGTTTTTCGGCCTTTTCCTTATTTTTTTAATTTGTGAGCTGCAAAGATTACAATTAGATAGTATCCAAAAATGTTAAACAACGACTTCATCATAAAGTGGGTCTTTATTATGACTTTTTTCTAATATCAAACACAAATTTTGCAAACCTTTAAATATTTGCGTTTTATCATACCTTTTTCATCAAATAAATAATTACAAATAAGTTACCAAAGCAATAATTTTAACATAACTCGCAGTTTAGATAAAACAAACTATTTCTGTTGGGAGTGTACTTTTCGACGGTGCTGAGTAAAACTCGTATGCACATTCAGTCGACGGAATTTAATAATCTTATATGACACTTTCCTTTCTCTCGTTGTTAGATAAAAGGGGGATAGTTCAGATAAAAGAAAACTGCAATTCAACTTGGTAATACTTCCTTTTCCTTAACGTGTGAATCCCGCATCAGTGAAGAACGTTGTCTTTAGTTATTGTTTGTCATATCGCAATATCCGCCTCCATCCCCACCCCCTTAGTAAAGAATTGCGTGTTAATCTTACCAATTTTACAGTTTAAGAATATTGCAATATCACTACAGTAACAGTTATGTATTGTCTGATTTCGCTATGGTTCCCCATTTGACATTTTTATTGTTGAAAACGGCATTGAAAATCATCCCTTTATCCTCGGTTGCTATAAGACGCTTTTCCTTTACAGTTGTTGCTAGGGTGCTCTCGTCGAGGTCCGCTTTCCTAGTATAAATAGTAGGTAGCTTCTTGGTAATATAAATTCCCAGCTTCGGGTTAGGTTGATAGGTGTTGAAATTCATTGTATGTCATACTTTTTTTTATTATTATTTGTTAGAATAGCGTAAACTGTTCGACTCTCGAAATTTTGGATTGCTCTTCAAATCCCAGGAAACTGGTACTAACCCGAGGACAAAAAATATTAAAACGCCCCCCGCCCGCTTACACTAAGAAGAATAAGAAGATGTGGCCTGATTGCCATTGAGGCAACTCTTCTCCAGAGACTAACTAACATAGAAATTAATATAAACAACTATAGTTCGCAGTACAAGCACCAACAATCAGCAAAACCCATACCCCATAGTCAGCTTTAAAAAGGCCCCGAAAAGACAAGTGCAAAACAATTCAAAAGGAGAAAACTAACAGCCTGATTTATGTACATGTACAAAACAATGAACGCAAAACAAATATGATACATACAGCATCCAACGACAACAACCGAATTACAGGCTCCTGACTTGGGACAGGCGCGCCCTCTTTCTTGGCCGATTTTTTTTCTCTCCAAAAGTTGTATAGAGGAGGGATCAATATACCGTTATTTAATCATCAGACAAACGTACCGTACTGGTTGCCGCAACTTTGGATACACCAAAACCAGGTACTTCATATCTGTGAAAAGGCAAAGTATGCACTCTTGATCAATTCTAGAATTCATTCATACATTTATGTGTCATTCAGAATTGCCAGTCAATATGTGTTCTACAAGGACCCGCAGTCATCATCCACCTTTCATTTGATACCTTATTAACTAAATTATATTCTACATAGTTCTATAGTAACACCAATCCGTAGGAACTATTTTATTTTAACTATGTACTACTTTCTTATACGTTCTTTTTGTCAGCAGGTCCGAATTCTGAGTGGTTCTGTACCTTCTGCTAGTCCAGACTGCATACTAAAAGAATTTACACACAAACCTTGTTGGGAAAGTGCCACATGCATCCATGCCCGCTCTATGTAAATCTTTCTACTTTTTTGGAGACATTCAAATGAAAGAAAACTAAATGAGGAGAAAAATTAAAGAAGAGAAAAATACTTCAAAACATTAAAAATATCAACTTATTTCATACCTGGAGTTTATCATTTAAAAAATCTATTTCACGACTCCCCCTTTTATAAAAGCAGTAGCAAAACACAAAACAATGGAATAAAAACATGAGCAAAACACAAAACAATGGAATAAAAACATGAGCAAAACACAAAAAAAAACTGTTTCCCCTGCAGAATACGAATCAAAACAAGCTACTTCTTTCAGAGCTTAGCATACTCTGTAAAGGGTTTGAAATCCTTATATAGTGCACAATTTGCAAAGTTTCTTCAGAGAAGGTATTGAAAAAATTAGAATCGTTTACAAAAAATGTATATACGTATTGTATACGTTTCAGTAAGGTTTTTCGGCCTTTTCCTTATTTTTTTAATTTGTGAGCTGCAAAGATTACAATTAGATAGTATCCAAAAATGTTAAACAACGACTTCATCATAAAGTGGGTCTTTATTATGACTTTTTTCTAATATCAAACACAAATTTTGCAAACCTTTAAATATTTGCGTTTTATCATACCTTTTTCATCAAATAAATAATTACAAATAAGTTACCAAAGCAATAATTTTAACATAACTCGCAGTTTAGATAAAACAAACTATTTCTGTTGGGAGTGTACTTTTCGACGGTGCTGAGTAAAACTCGTATGCACATTCAGTCGACGGAATTTAATAATCTTATATGACACTTTCCTTTCTCTCGTTGTTAGATAAAAGGGGGATAGTTCAGATAAAAGAAAACTGCAATTCAACTTGGTAATACTTCCTTTTCCTTAACGTGTGAATCCCGCATCAGTGAAGAACGTTGTCTTTAGTTATTGTTTGTCATATCGCAATATCCGCCTCCATCCCCACCCCCTTAGTAAAGAATTGCGTGTTAATCTTACCAATTTTACAGTTTAAGAATATTGCAATATCACTACAGTAACAGTTATGTATTGTCTGATTTCGCTATGGTTCCCCATTTGACATTTTTATTGTTGAAAACGGCATTGAAAATCATCCCTTTATCCTCGGTTGCTATAAGACGCTTTTCCTTTACAGTTGTTGCTAGGGTGCTCTCGTCGAGGTCCGCTTTCCTAGTATAAATAGTAGGTAGCTTCTTGGTAATATAAATTCCCAGCTTCGGGTTAGGTTGATAGGTGTTGAAATACATTGTATGTCATACTTTTTTTATTATTATTTGTTAGAATAGCGTAAACTGTTCGACTCTCGAAATTTTGGATTGCTCTTCAAATCCCAGGAAACTGGTACTAACCCGAGGACAAAAAATATTAAAACGCCCCCCGCCCGCTTACACTAAGAAGAATAAGAAGATGTGGCCTGATTGCCATTGAGGCAACTCTTCTCCAGAGACTAACTAACATAGAAATTAATATAAACAACTATAGTTCGCAGTACAAGCACCAACAATCAGCAAAACCCATACCCCATAGTCAGCTTTAAAAAGGCCCCGAAAAGACAAGTGCAAAACAATTCAAAAGGAGAAAACTAACAGCCTGATTTATGTACATGTACAAAACAATGAACGCAAAACAAATATGATACATACAGCATCCAACGACAACAACCGAATTACAGGCTCCTGACTTGGGACAGGCGCGCCCTCTTTCTTGGCCGATTTTTTTTCTCTCCAAAAGTTGTATAGAGGAGGGATCAATATACCGTTATTTAATCATCAGACAAACGTACCGTACTGGTTGCCGCAACTTTGGATACACCAAAACCAGGTACTTCATATCTGTGAAAAGGCAAAGTATGCACTCTTGATCAATTCTAGAATTCATTCATACATTTATGTGTCATTCAGAATTGCCAGTCAATATGTGTTCTACAAGGACCCGCAGTCATCATCCACCTTTCATTTGATACCTTATTAACTAAATTATATTCTACATAGTTCTATAGTAACACCAATCCGTAGGAACTATTTTATTTTAACTATGTACTACTTTCTTATACGTTCTTTTTGTCAGCAGGTCCGAATTCTGAGTGGTTCTGTACCTTCTGCTAGTCCAGACTGCATACTAAAAGAATTTACACACAAACCTTGTTGGGAAAGTGCCACATGCATCCATGCCCGCTCTATGTAAATCTTTCTACTTTTTTGGAGACATTCAAATGAAAGAAAACTAAATGAGGAGAAAAATTAAAGAAGAGAAAAATACTTCAAAACATTAAAAATATCAACTTATTTCATACCTGGAGTTTATCATTTAAAAAATCTATTTCACGACTCCCCCTTTTATAAAAGCAGTAGCAAAACACAAAACAATGGAATAAAAACATGAGCAAAACACAAAACAATGGAATAAAAACATGAGCAAAACACAAAAAAAAACTGTTTCCCCTGCAGAATACGAATCAAAACAAGCTACTTCTTTCAGAGCTTAGCATACTCTGTAAAGGGTTTGAAATCCTTATATAGTGCACAATTTGCAAAGTTTCTTCAGAGAAGGTATTGAAAAAATTAGAATCGTTTACAAAAAATGTATATACGTATTGTATACGTTTCAGTAAGGTTTTTCGGCCTTTTCCTTATTTTTTTAATTTGTGAGCTGCAAAGATTACAATTAGATAGTATCCAAAAATGTTAAACAACGACTTCATCATAAAGTGGGTCTTTATTATGACTTTTTTCTAATATCAAACACAAATTTTGCAAACCTTTAAATATTTGCGTTTTATCATACCTTTTTCATCAAATAAATAATTACAAATAAGTTACCAAAGCAATAATTTTAACATAACTCGCAGTTTAGATAAAACAAACTATTTCTGTTGGGAGTGTACTTTTCGACGGTGCTGAGTAAAACTCGTATGCACATTCAGTCGACGGAATTTAATAATCTTATATGACACTTTCCTTTCTCTCGTTGTTAGATAAAAGGGGGATAGTTCAGATAAAAGAAAACTGCAATTCAACTTGGTAATACTTTCTTTTCCTTAACGTGTGAATCCCGCATCAGTGAAGAACGTTGTCTTTAGTTATTGTTTGTCATATCGCAATATCCGCCTCCATCCCCACCCCCTTAGTAAAGAATTGCGTGTTAATCTTACCAATTTTACAGTTTAAGAATATGCAATATCACTACAGTAACAGTTATGTATTGTCTGATTTCGCTATGGTTCCCCATTTGACATTTTTATTGTTGAAAACGGCATTGAAAATCATCCCTTTATCCTCGGTTGCTATAAGACGCTTTTCCTTTACAGTTGTTGCTAGGGTGCTCTCGTCGAGGTCCGCTTTCCTAGTATAAATAGTAGGTAGCTTCTTGGTAATATAAATTCCCAGCTTCGGGTTAGGTTGATAGGTGTTGAAATTCATTGTATGTCATACTTTTTTTATTATTATTTGTTAGAATAGCGTAAACTGTTCGACTCTCGAAATTTTGGATTGCTCTTCAAATCCCAGGAAACTGGTACTAACCCGAGGACAAAAAATATTAAAACGCCCCCCGCCCGCTTACACTAAGAAGAATAAGAAGATGTGGCCTGATTGCCATTGAGGCAACTCTTCTCCAGAGACTAACTAACATAGAAATTAATATAAACAACTATAGTTCGCAGTACAAGCACCAACAATCAGCAAAACCCATACCCCATAGTCAGCTTTAAAAAGGCCCCGAAAAGACAAGTGCAAAACAATTCAAAAGGAGAAAACTAACAGCCTGATTTATGTACATGTACAAAACAATGAACGCAAAACAAATATGATACATACAGCATCCAACGACAACAACCGAATTACAGGCTCCTGACTTGGGACAGGCGCGCCCTCTTTCTTGGCCGATTTTTTTTCTCTCCAAAAGTTGTATAGAGGAGGGATCAATATACCGTTATTTAATCATCAGACAAACGTACCGTACTGGTTGCCGCAACTTTGGATACACCAAAACCAGGTACTTCATATCTGTGAAAAGGCAAAGTATGCACTCTTGATCAATTCTAGAATTCATTCATACATTTATGTGTCATTCAGAATTGCCAGTCAATATGTGTTCTACAAGGACCCGCAGTCATCATCCACCTTTCATTTGATACCTTATTAACTAAATTATATTCTACATAGTTCTATAGTAACACCAATCCGTAGGAACTATTTTATTTTAACTATGTACTACTTTCTTATACGTTCTTTTTGTCAGCAGGTCCGAATTCTGAGTGGTTCTGTACCTTCTGCTAGTCCAGACTGCATACTAAAAGAATTTACACACAAACCTTGTTGGGAAAGTGCCACATGCATCCATGCCCGCTCTATGTAAATCTTTCTACTTTTTTGGAGACATTCAAATGAAAGAAAACTAAATGAGGAGAAAAATTAAAGAAGAGAAAAATACTTCAAAACATTAAAAATATCAACTTATTTCATACCTGGAGTTTATCATTTAAAAAATCTATTTCACGACTCCCCCTTTTATAAAAGCAGTAGCAAAACACAAAACAATGGAATAAAAACATGAGCAAAACACAAAACAATGGAATAAAAACATGAGCAAAACACAAAAAAAAACTGTTTCCCCTGCAGAATACGAATCAAAACAAGCTACTTCTTTCAGAGCTTAGCATACTCTGTAAAAGGTTTGAAATCCTTATATAGTGCACAATTTGCAAAGTTTCTTCAGAGAAGGTATTGAAAAAATTAGAATCGTTTACAAAAAATGTATATACGTATTGTATACGTTTCAGTAAGGTTTTTCGGCCTTTTCCTTATTTTTTTAATTTGTGAGCTGCAAAGATTACAATTAGATAGTATCCAAAAATGTTAAACAACGACTTCATCATAAAGTGGGTCTTTATTATGACTTTTTTCTAATATCAAACACAAATTTTGCAAACCTTTAAATATTTGCGTTTTATCATACCTTTTTCATCAAATAAATAATTACAAATAAGTTACCAAAGCAATAATTTTAACATAACTCGCAGTTTAGATAAAACAAACTATTTCTGTTGGGAGTGTACTTTTCGACGGTGCTGAGTAAAACTCGTATGCACATTCAGTCGACGGAATTTAATAATCTTATATGACACTTTCCTTTCTCTCGTTGTTAGATAAAAGGGGGATAGTTCAGATAAAAGAAAACTGCAATTCAACTTGGTAATACTTCCTTTTCCTTAACGTGTGAATCCCGCATCAGTGAAGAACGTTGTCTTTAGTTATTGTTTGTCATATCGCAATATCCGTCTCCATCCCCACCCCCTTAGTAAAGAATTGCGTGTTAATCTTACCAATTTTACAGTTTAAGAATATTGCAATATCACTACAGTAACAGTTATGTATTGTCTGATTTCGCTATGGTTCCCCATTTGACATTTTTATTGTTGAAAACGGCATTGAAAATCATCCCTTTATCCTCGGTTGCTATAAGACGCTTTTCCTTTACAGTTGTTGCTAGGGTGCTCTCGTCGAGGTCCGCTTTCCTAGTATAAATAGTAGGTAGCTTCTTGGTAATATAAATTCCCAGCTTCGGGTTAGGTTGATAGGTGTTGAAATTCATTGTATGTCATACTTTTTTTATTATTATTTGTTAGAATAGCGTAAACTGTTCGACTCTCGAAATTTTGGATTGCTCTTCAAATCCCAGGAAACTGGTACTAACCCGAGGACAAAAAATATTAAAACGCCCCCCGCCCGCTTACACTAAGAAGAATAAGAAGATGTGGCCTGATTGCCATTGAGGCAACTCTTCTCCAGAGACTAACTAACATAGAAATTAATATAAACAACTATAGTTCGCAGTACAAGCACCAACAATCAGCAAAACCCATACCCCATAGTCAGCTTTAAAAAGGCCCCGAAAAGACAAGTGCAAAACAATTCAAAAGGAGAAAACTAACAGCCTGATTTATGTACATGTACAAAACAATGAACGCAAAACAAATATGATACATACAGCATCCAACGACAACAACCGAATTACAGGCTCCTGACTTGGGACAGGCGCGCCCTCTTTCTTGGCCGATTTTTTTTCTCTCCAAAAGTTGTATAGAGGAGGGATCAATATACCGTTATTTAATCATCAGACAAACGTACCGTACTGGTTGCCGCAACTTTGGATACACCAAAACCAGGTACTTCATATCTGTGAAAAGGCAAAGTATGCACTCTTGATCAATTCTAGAATTCATTCATACATTTATGTGTCATTCAGAATTGCCAGTCAATATGTGTTCTACAAGGACCCGCAGTCATCATCCACCTTTCATTTGATACCTTATTAACTAAATTATATTCTACATAGTTCTATAGTAACACCAATCCGTAGGAACTATTTTATTTTAACTATGTACTACTTTCTTATACGTTCTTTTTGTCAGCAGGTCCGAATTCTGAGTGGTTCTGTACCTTCTGCTAGTCCAGACTGCATACTAAAAGAATTTACACACAAACCTTGTTGGGAAAGTGCCACATGCATCCATGCCCGCTCTATGTAAATCTTTCTACTTTTTTGGAGACATTCAAATGAAAGAAAACTAAATGAGGAGAAAAATTAAAGAAGAGAAAAATACTTCAAAACATTAAAAATATCAACTTATTTCATACCTGGAGTTTATCATTTAAAAAATCTATTTCACGACTCCCCCTTTTATAAAAGCAATAGCAAAACACAAAACAATGGAATAAAAACATGAGCAAAACACAAAACAATGGAATAAAAACATGAGCAAAACACAAAAAAAAACTGTTTCCCCTGCAGAATACGAATCAAAACAAGCTACTTCTTTCAGAGCTTAGCATACTCTGTAAAGGGTTTGAAATCCTTATATAGTGCACAATTTGCAAAGTTTCTTCAGAGAAGGTATTGAAAAAATTAGAATCGTTTACAAAAAATGTATATACGTATTGTATACGTTTCAGTAAGGTTTTTCGGCCTTTTCCTTATTTTTTTAATTTGTGAGCTGCAAAGATTACAATTAGATAGTATCCAAAAATGTTAAACAACGACTTCATCATAAAGTGGGTCTTTATTATGACTTTTTTCTAATATCAAACACAAATTTTGCAAACCTTTAAATATTTGCGTTTTATCATACCTTTTTCATCAAATAAATAATTACAAATAAGTTACCAAAGCAATAATTTTAACATAACTCGCAGTTTAGATAAAACAAACTATTTCTGTTGGGAGTGTACTTTTCGACGGTGCTGAGTAAAACTCGTATGCACATTCAGTCGACGGAATTTAATAATCTTATATGACACTTTCCTTTCTCTCGTTGTTAGATAAAAGGGGGATAGTTCAGATAAAAGAAAACTGCAATTCAACTTGGTAATACTTCCTTTTCCTTAACGTGTGAATCCCGCATCAGTGAAGAACGTTGTCTTTAGTTATTGTTTGTCATATCGCAATATCCGTCTCCATCCCCACCCCCTTAGTAAAGAATTGCGTGTTAATCTTACCAATTTTACAGTTTAAGAATATTGCAATATCACTACAGTAACAGTTATGTATTGTCTGATTTCGCTATGGTTCCCCATTTGACATTTTTATTGTTGAAAACGGCATTGAAAATCATCCCTTTATCCTCGGTTGCTATAAGACGCTTTTCCTTTACAGTTGTTGCTAGGGTGCTCTCGTCGAGGTCCGCTTTCCTAGTATAAATAGTAGGTAGCTTCTCGGTAATATAAATTCCCAGCTTCGGGTTAGGTTGATAGGTGTTGAAATTCATTGTATGTCATACTTTTTTTATTATTATTTGTTAGAATAGCGTAAACTGTTCGACTCTCGAAATTTTGGATTGCTCTTCAAATCCCAGGAAACTGGTACTAACCCGAGGACAAAAAATATTAAAACGCCCCCCGCCCGCTTACACTAAGAAGAATTAGAAGATGTGGCCTGATTGCCATTGAGGCAACTCTTCTCCAGAGACTAACTAACATAGAAATTAATATAAACAACTATAGTTCGCAGTACAAGCACCAACAATCAGCAAAACCCATACCCCATAGTCAGCTTTAAAAAGGCCCCGAAAAGACAAGTGCAAAACAATTCAAAAGGAGAAAACTAACAGCCTGATTTATGTACATGTACAAAACAATGAACACAAAACAAATATGATACATACAGCATCCAACGACAACAACCGAATTACAGGCTCCTGACTTGGGACAGGCGCGCCCTCTTTCTTGGCCGATTTTTTTTCTCTCCAAAAGTTGTATAGAGGAGGGATCAATATACCGTTATTTAATCATCAGACAAACGTACCGTACTGGTTACCGCAACTTTGGATACACCAAAACCAGGTACTTCATATCTGTGAAAAGGCAAAGTATGCACTCTTGATCAATTCTAGAATTCATTCATACATTTATGTGTCATTCAGAATTGCCAGTCAATATGTGTTCTACAAGGACCCGCAGTCATCATCCACCTTTCATTTGATACCTTATTAACTAAATTATATTCTACATAGTTCTATAGTAACACCAATCCGTAGGAACTATTTTATTTTAACTATGTACTACTTTCTTATACGTTCTTTTTGTCAGCAGGTCCGAATTCTGAGTGGTTCTGTACCTTCTGCTAGTCCAGACTGCATACTAAAAGAATTTACACACAAACCTTGTTGGGAAAGTGCCACATGCATCCATGCCCGCTCTATGTAAATCTTTCTACTTTTTTGGAGACATTCAAATAAAAGAAAACTAAATGAGGAGAAAAATTAAAGAAGAGAAAAATACTTCAAAACATTAAAAATATCAACTTATTTCATACCTGGAGTTTATCATTTAAAAAATCTATTTCACGACTCCCCCTTTTATAAAAGCAATAGCAAAACACAAAACAATGGAATAAAAACATGAGCAAAACACAAAACAATGGAATAAAAACATGAGCAAAACACAAAAAAAAAACTGTTTCCCCTGCAGAAAACGAATCAAAACAAGCTACTTCTTTCAGAGCTTAGCATACTCTGTAAAGGGTTTGAAATCCTTATATAGTGCACAATTTGCAAAGTTTCTTCAGAGAAGGTATTGAAAAAATTAGAATCGTTTACAAAAAATGTATATACGTATTGTATACGTTTCAGTAAGGTTTTTCGGCCTTTTCCTTATTTTTTTAATTTGTGAGCTGCAAAGATTACAATTAGATAGTATCCAAAAATGTTAAACAACGACTTCATCATAAAGTGGGTCTTTATTATGACTTTTTTCTAATATCAAACACAAATTTTGCAAACCTTTAAATATTTGCGTTTTATCATACCTTTTTCATCAAATAAATAATTACAAATAAGTTACCAAAGCAATAATTTTAACATAACTCGCAGTTTAGATAAAACAAACTATTTCTGTTGGGAGTGTACTTTTCGACGGTGCTGAGTAAAACTCGTATGCACATTCAGTCGACGGAATTTAATAATCTTATATGACACTTTCCTTTCTCTCGTTGTTAGATAAAAGGGGGATAGTTCAGATAAAAGAAAACTGCAATTCAACTTGGTAATACTTCCTTTTCCTTAACGTGTGAATCCCGCATCAGTGAAGAACGTTGTCTTTAGTTATTGTTTGTCATATCGCAATATCCGTCTCCATCCCCACCCCCTTAGTAAAGAATTGCGTGTTAATCTTACCAATTTTACAGTTTAAGAATATTGCAATATCACTACAGTAACAGTTATGTATTGTCTGATTTCGCTATGGTTCCCCATTTGACATTTTTATTGTTGAAAACGGCATTGAAAATCATCCCTTTATCCTCGGTTGCTATAAGACGCTTTTCCTTTACAGTTGTTGCTAGGGTGCTCTCGTCGAGGTCTGCTTTCCTAGTATTAATAGTAGGTAGCTTCTCGGTAATATAAATTCCCAGCTTCGGGTTAGGTTGATAGGTGTTGAAATTCATTGTATGTCATACTTTTTTTATTATTATTTGTTAGAATAGCGTAAACTGTTTGACTCTCGAAATTTTGGATTGCTTTTCAAATCCCAGGAAACTGGTACTAACCCGAGGACAAAAAATATTAAAACGCCCCCCGCCCGCTTACACTAAGAAGAATAAGAAGATGTGGCCTGATTGCCATTGAGGCAACTCTTCTCCAGAGACTAACTAACATAGAAATTAATATAAACAACTATAGTTCGCAGTACAAGCACCAACAATCAGCAAAACCCATACCCCATAGTCAGCTTTAAAAAGGCCCCGAAAAGACAAGTGCAAAACAATTCAAAAGGAGAAAACTAACAGCCTGATTTATGTACATGTACAAAACAATGAACACAAAACAAATATGATACATACAGCATCCAACGACAACAACCGAATTACAGGCTCCTGACTTGGGACAGGCGCGCCCTCTTTCTTGGCCGATTTTTTTTCTCTCCAAAAGTTGTATAGAGGAGGGATCAATATACCGTTATTTAATCATCAGACAAACGTACCGTACTGGTTACCGCAACTTTGGATACACCAAAACCAGGTACTTCATATCTGTGAAAAGGCAAAGTATGCACTCTTGATCAATTCTAGAATTCATTCATACATTTATGTGTCATTCAGAATTGCCAGTCAATATGTGTTCTACAAGGACCCGCAGTCATCATCCACCTTTCATTTGATACCTTATTAACTAAATTTTATTCTACATAGTTCTATAGTAACACCAATCCGTAGGAACTATTTTATTTTAACTATGTACTACTTTCTTATACGTTCTTTTTGTCAGCAGGTCCGAATTCTGAGTGGTTCTGTACCTTCTGCTAGTCCAGACTGCATACTAAAAGAATTTACACACAAACCTTGTTGGGAAAGTGCCACATGCATCCGCATGCCCGCTCTATGTAAATCTTTCTACTTTTTTGGAGACATTCAAATAAAAGAAAACTAAATGAGGAGAAAAATTAAAGAAGAGAAAAATACTTCAAAACATTAAAAATATCAACTTATTTCATACCTGGAGTTTATCATTTAAAAAATCTATTTCACGACTCCCCCTTTTATAAAAGCAATAGCAAAACACAAAACAATGGAATAAAAACATGAGCAAAACACAAAACAATGGAATAAAAACATGAGCAAAACACACAAAAAAAACCTGTTTCCCCTGCAGAATACGAATCAAAACAAGCTACTTCTTTCAGAGCTTAGCATACTCTGTAAAGGGTTTGAAATCCTTATATAGTGCACAATTTGCAAAGTTTCTTCAGAGAAGGTATTGAAAAAATTAGAATCGTTTACAAAAAATGTATATACGTATTGTATACGTTTCAGTAAGGTTTTTCGGCCTTTTCCTTATTTTTTTAATTTGTGAGCTGCAAAGATTACAATTAGATAGTATCCAAAAATGTTAAACAACGACTTCATCATAAAGTGGGTCTTTATTATGACTTTTTTCTAATATCAAACACAAATTTTGCAAACCTTTAAATATTTGCGTTTTATCATACCTTTTTCATCAAATAAATAATTACAAATAAGTTACCAAAGCAATAATTTTAACATAACTCGCAGTTTAGATAAAACAAACTATTTCTGTTGGGAGTGTACTTTTCGACGGTGCTGAGTAAAACTCGTATGCACATTCAGTCGACGGAATTTAATAATCTTATATGACACTTTCCTTTCTCTCGTTGTTAGATAAAAGGGGGATAGTTCAGATAAAAGAAAACTGCAATTCAACTTGGTAATACTTCCTTTTCCTTAACGTGTGAATCCCGCATCAGTGAAGAACGTTGTCTTTAGTTATTGTTTGTCATATCGCAATATCCGTCTCCATCCCCACCCCCTTAGTAAAGAATTGCGTGTTAATCTTACCAATTTTACAGTTTAAGAATATTGCAATATCACTACAGTAACAGTTATGTATTGTCTGATTTCGCTATGGTTCCCCATTTGACATTTGTATTGTTGAAAACGGCATTGAAAATCATCCCTTTATCCTCGGTTGCTATAAGACGCTTTTCCTTTACAGTTGTTGCTAGGGTGCTCTCGTCGAGGTCCGCTTTCCTAGTATAAATAGTAGGTAGCTTCTCGGTAATATAAATTCCCAGCTTCGGGTTAGGTTGATAGGTGTTGAAATTCATTGTATGTCATACTTTTTTTATTATTATTTGTTAGAATAGCGTAAACTGTTTGACTCTCGAAATTGTGGATTGCTCTTCAAATCCCAGGAAACTGGTACTAACCCGAGGACAAAAAATATTAAAACGCCCCCCGCCCGCTTACACTAAGAAGAATAAGAAGATGTGGCCTGATTGCCATTGAGGCAACTCTTCTCCAGAGACTAACTAACATAGAAATTAATATAAACAACTATAGTTCGCAGTACAAGCACCAACAATCAGCAAAACCCATACCCCATAGTCAGCTTTAAAAAGGCCCCGAAAAGACAAGTGCAAAACAATTCAAAAGGAGAAAACTAACAGCCTGATTTATGTACATGTACAAAACAATGAACGCAAAACAAATATGATACATACAGCATCCAACGACAACAACCGAATTACAGGCTCCTGACTTGGGACAGGCGCGCCCTCTTTCTTGGCCAATTTTTTTTCTCTCCAAAAGTTGTATAGAGGAGGGATCAATATACCGTTATTTAATCATCAGACAAACGTACCGTACTGGTTACCGCAACTTTGGATACACCAAAACCAGGTACTTCATATCTGTGAAAAGGCAAAGTATGCACTCTTGATCAATTCTAGAATTCATTCATACATTTATGTGTCATTCAGAATTGCCAGTCAATATGTGTTCTACAAGGACCCGCAGTCATCATCCACCTTTTATTTGATACCTTATTAACTAAATTATATTCTAAATAGTTCTATAGTAACACCAATCCGTAGGAACTATTTTATTTTAACTATGTACTACTTTCTTATACGTTCTTTTTGTCAGCAGGTCCGAATTCTGATTGGTTCTGTACCTTCTGCTAGTCCAGACTGCATACTAAAAGAATCTACACACAAACCTTGTTGGGAAAGTGCCACATGCATCCATGCCCGCTCTATGTAAATCTTTCTACTTTTTTGGAGACATTCAAATAAAAGAAAACTAAATGAGGAGAAAAATTAAAGAAGAGAAAAATACTTCAAAACATTAAAAATATCAACTTATTTCATACCTGGAGTTTATCATTTAAAAAATCTATTTCACGACTCCCCCTTTTATAAAAGCAATAGCAAAACACAAAACAATGGAATAAAAACATGAGCAAAACACAAAACAATGGAATAAAAACATAAGCAAAACACACAAAAAAAAAATGTTCCCCCTGCAGAAAACGAATCAAAACAAGCTACTTCTTTCAGAGCTTAGCATACTCTGTAAAGGGTTTGAAATCCTTATATAGTGCACAATTTGCAAAGTTTCTTCAGAGAAGGTATTGAAAAAATTAGAATCGTTTACAAAAAATGTATATACGTATTGTATACGTTTCAGTAAGGTTTTTCGGCCTTTTCCTTATTTTTTTAATTTGTGAGCTGCAAAGATTACAATTAGATAGTATCCAAAAATGTTAAACAACGACTTCATCATAAAGTGGGTCTTTATTATGACTTTTTTCTAATATCAAACACAAATTTTGCAAACCTTTAAATATTTGCGTTTTATCATACCTTTTTCATCAAATAAATAATTACAAATAAGTTACCAAAGCAATAATTTTAACATAACTCGCAGTTTAAATTAAACAAACTATTTCTGTTGGGAGTGTACTTTTCGACGGTGCTGAGTAAAACTCGTATGCACATTCAGTCGACGGAATTTAATAATCTTATATGACACTTTCCTTTCTCTCGTTGTTAGATAATAGGGGGATAGTTCAGATAAAAGAAAACTGCAATTCAACTTGGTAATACTTCCTTTTCCTTAACGTGTGAATCCCGCATCAGTGAAGAACGTTGTCTTTAGTTATTGTTTGTCATATCGCAATATCCGTCTCCATCCCCACCCCCTTAGTAAAGAATTGCGTGTTAATCTTACAAATTTTACAGTTTAAGAATATTGCAATATCACTACAGTAACAGTTATGTATTGTCTGATTTCGCTATGGTTCCCCATTTGACATTTTTATTGTTGAAAACGGCATTGAAAATCATCCCTTTATCCTCGGTTGCTATAAGACGCCTTTCCTTTACAGTTGTTGCTAGGGTGCTCTCGTCGAGGTCCGCTTTCCTAGTATAAATAGTAGGTAGCTTCTCGGTAATATAAATTCCCAGCTTCGGGTTAGGTTGATAGGTGTTGAACTTCATTGTATGACATACTTTTTTTATTATTATTTGTTAGAATAGCGTAAACTGTTTGACTCTCGAAATTTTGGATTGCTCTTCAAATTCCAGGAAACTGGTACTAACCCGAGGACAAAAAATATTAAAACGCCCCCCGCCCGCTTACACTAAGAAGAATAAGAAGATGTGGCCTGATTGCCATTGAGGCAACTCTTCTCCAGAGACTAACTAACATAGAAATTAATATAAACAACTATAGTTCGCAGTACAAGCACCAACAATCAGCAAAACCCATACCCCATAGTCAGCTTTAAAAAGGCCCCGAAAAGACAAGTGCAAAACAATTCAAAAGGAGAAAACTAACAGCCTGATTTATGTACATGTACATAACAATGAACGCAAAACAAATATGACACATACAGCATCCAACGACAACAACTGAATTACATGCTCCTGACTTGGGACAGGCACGCCCTCTTTCTTGCATGGCCGATTTTTTTTCTCTCCAAAAGTTGTATAGAGGCGGGATCAATATACCGTTATTTAATCATCAGACAAACGTACCGTACTGGTTACCGCAACTTTGGATACACCAAACCAGGTACTTCATATCTGTGAAAAGGCAAAATATGCACTCTTGATCAATTTTAGAATTCATTCATACATTTATGTGTCATTCAGAATTGCCAGTCAATATGTGTTCTACAAGGACCCGCAGTCATCATCCACCTTTCATTTGATACCTCATTAACTAAATTATATTCTACATAGTTCTATAGTAACACCCATCCGTAGGAACTATTTTGTTTTAACTATGTACTACTTTCTTATACGTTCTTTTTGTCAGCAGGTCCGAATTCTGATTGGTTCTGTACCTTCTGCTAGTCCAGACTGCAGTTAAGCGCATACTAAAAAAATTTACACACACACCTTGTTGGGAAAGAGGCACAGGCATCCATGCCCGCTCTATGTAAATCTTTCTACTTTTTTGGAGACATTCAAATAAAAGAAAACTAAATGAGGAGAAAAATACTTCAAAACATTGAAAATATCAACTTATTTCATACCTGGAGTTTATCATTTAAAAAATCTATTTCACGACTCCCCCTTTTATAAAAGCAATAGCAAAACACAAAACAATGGAATAAAAACATGAGCAAAACACAAAAAAAAAAACTGTTTTCCCTGCAGAATACGAATCAAAACAAGCTACTTCTTTCAGAGCTTAGCATACTCTGTAAAGGGTTTGAAATCCTTATATAGTGCACAATTTGCAAAGTTTCTTCAGAGAAGGTATTGAAAAAATTAGAATCGTTTACAAAAAATGTATATACGTATTGTATACGTTTCAGTAAGGTTTTTCGGCCTTTTCCTTATTTTTTTAATTTGTGAGCTGCAAAGATTACAATTAGATAGTATCCAAAAATGTTAAACAACGACTCCGTCATAAAGTGGGTCTTTATTATGACTCTTTTCTAATATCAAACACAAATTTTGCAAACCTTTAAATATTTGCGTTTTATCATACCTTTATCATCAAATAAATAATTACAGATAAGTTACCAAAGCAATAATTTTAACATAACTCGCAGTTTAGATAAAACAAACTATTTCTGTTGGGAGTGTACTTTTCGACGGTGCTGAGTAAAACTCGTATGCACATTCAGTCGACGGAATTTAATAATCTTATATGACACTTTCCTTTCTCTCGTTTGTTAGATAAAAGGGGGATAGTTCAGATAAAAGAAAACTGCAATTCAACTTGGTAATACTTCCTTTTCCTTAACGTGTGAATCCCGCATCAGTGAAGAACGTTGTCTTTAGTTATTGTTTGTCATATCGCAATATCCGCCCCCACCCCCACCCCCTTAGTAAAGAATTGCGTGTTAATTTTACCAATTTTACAGTTTAAGAATATTGCAATATCACTACAGAAACAGTTATGTATTGTCTGATTTCGCTATGGTTCCCCATTTGACATTTTTATCGTTGAAAACGGCATTGAAAATCATCCCTTTATCCTAGGTTGCTATAAGATGCTTTTTCTTTACAGTTGTTGCTAGGGTGCTCTCGTCGAGGTCCGCTTTCCTAGTATAAATAGTAGTTAGCTTCTCGGTAATATAAATTCCCAGCTTCGGGTTAGGTTGATAGGTGTTGAAATTCATTGTATGTAATACTTTTTTTTTTTATTATTTGTTAGTATAGCGTAAACTGTTTGACTCTCGAAATTTTGGATTGCTCTTCAAATCCCAGGAAACTGGTACTAACCCGAGGACAAAAAATATTAAAACGCCCCCCGCCCGCTTACACTAAGAAGAATAAGAAGATGTGACCTGATTGCCATTGAGGCAACTCTTCTCCAGAGACTAACTAACATAGAAATTAATATAAACAACTATAGTTCGCAGTACAAGCACCAACAATCAGCAAAACCCATACCCCATAGTCAGCTTTAAAAAGTCCCCGAAAAGACAAGTGCAAAACAATTCAAAAGGAGAAAACTAACAGCCTGATTTATGTACATGTACATAACAATGAACGCAAAACAAATATGACACATACAGCATCCAACGACAACAACTGAATTACAGGCTCCTGACTTGGGACAGGCACGCCCTCTTTCTTGCATGGCCGATTTTTTTTCTCTCCAAAAGTTGTATAGAGGCGGGATCAATATACCGTTATTTAATCATCAGACAAACGTACCGTACTGGTTACCGCAACTTTGGATACACCAAACCAGGTACTTCATATCTGTGAAAAGGCAAAATATGCACTCTTGATCAATTTTAGAATTCATTCATACATTTATGTGTCATTCAGAATTGCCAGTCAATATGTGTTCTACAAGGACCCGCAGTCATCATCCACCTTTCATTTGATACCTCATTAACTAAATTATATTCTACATAGTTCTATAGTAACACCCATCCGTAGGAACTATTTTGTTTTAACTATGTACTAATTTCTTATACGTTCTTTTTGTCAGCAGGTCCGAATTCTGATTGGTTCTGTACCTTCTGCTAGTCCAGACTGCAGTTAAGCGCATACTAAAAGAATTTACACACACACCTTGTTGGGAAAGAGGCACAGGCATCCATGCCCGCTCTATGTAAATCTTTCTACTTTTTTGGAGACATTCAAATAAAAGAAAACTAAATGAGGAGAAAAATACTTCAAAACATTGAAAATATCAACTTATTTCATACCTGGAGTTTATCATTTAAAAAATCTATTTCACGACTCCCCCTTTTATAAAAGCAATAGCAAAACACAAATCAATGGAATAAAAACATGAGCAAAACACACAAAAAAAAAAACTGTTTTCCCTGCAGAATACGAATCAAAACAAGCTACTTCTTTCAGAGCTTAGCATACTCTGTAAAGGGTTTGAAATCCTTATATAGTGCACAATTTGCAAAGTTTCTTCAGAGAAGGTATTGAAAAAATTAGAATCGTTTACAAAAAATGTATATACGTATTGTATACGTTTCAGTAAGGTTTTTCGGCCTTTTCCTTATTTTTTTAATTTGTGAGCTGCAAAGATTACAATTAGATAGTATCCAAAAATGTTAAACAACGACTCCGTCATAAAGTGGGTCTTTATTATGACTCTTTTATAATATCAAACACAAATTTTGCAAACCTTTAAATATTTGCGTTTTATCATACCTTTATCATCAAATAAATAATTACAGATAAGTTACCAAAGCAATAATTTTAACATAACTCGCAGTTTAGATAAAACAAACTATTTCTGCTGGGAGTGTACTTTTCGACGGTGCTGAGTAAAACTCGTATGCACATTCAGTCGACGGAATTTAATAATCTTATATGACACTTTCCTTTCTCTCGTTTGTTAGATAAAAGGGGGATAGTTCAGATAAAAGAAAACTGCAATTCAACTTGGTAATACTTCCTTTTCCTTAACGTGTGAATCCCGCATCAGTGAAGAACGTTGTCTTTAGTTATTGTTTGTCATATCGCAATATCCGCCCCCACCCCCACCCCCTTAGTAAAGAATTGCGTGTTAATTTTACCAATTTTACAGTTTAAGAATATTGCAATATCACTACAGAAACAGTTATGTATTGTCTGATTTCGCTATGGTTCCCCATTTGACATTTTTATCGTTGAAAACGGCATTGAAAATCATCCCTTTATCCTCGGTTGCTATAAGATGCTTTTTCTTTACAGTTGTTGCTAGGGTGCTCTCGTCGAGGTCCGCTTTCCTAGTATAAATAGTAGGTAGCTTCCCGGTAATATAAATTCCCAGCTTCGGGTTAGGTTGATAGGTGTTGAAATTCATTGTATGTAATACTTTTTTTTTTTTTATTATTTGTTAGTATAGCGTAAACTGTTTGACTCTCGAAATTTTGGATTGCTCTTCAAATCCCAGGAAACTGGTACTAACCCGAGGACAAAAAATATTAAAACGCCCCCCGCCCGCTTACACTAAGAAGAATAAGAAGATGTGACCTGATTGCCATTGAGGCAACTCTTCTCCAGAGACTAACTAACATAGAAATTAATATAAACAACTATAGTTCGCAGTACAAGCACCAACAATCAGCAAAACCCATACCCCATAGTCAGCTTTAAAAAGGCCCCGAAAAGACAAGTGCAAAACAATTCAAAAGGAGAAAACTAACAGCCTGATTTATGTACATGTACATAACAATGAACGCAAAACAAATATGACACATACAGCATCCAACGACAACAACTGAATTACAGGCTCCTGACTTGGGACAGGCACGCCCTCTTTCTTGCATGGCCGATTTTTTTTCTCTCCAAAAGTTGTATAGAGGCGGGATCAATATACCGTTATTTAATCATCAGACAAACGTACCGTACTGGTTACCGCAACTTTGGATACACCAAACCAGGTACTTCATATCTGTGAAAAGGCAAAATATGCACTCTTGATCAATTTTAGAATTCATTCATACATTTATGTGTCATTCAGAATTGCCAGTCAATATGTGTTCTACAAGGACCCGCAGTCATCATCCACCTTTCATTTGATACCTCATTAACTAAATTATATTCTACATAGTTCTATAGTAACACCCATCCGTAGGAACTATTTTGTTTTAACTATGTACTACTTTCTTATACGTTCTTTTTGTCAGCAGGTCCGAATTCTGATTGGTTCTGTACCTTCTGCTAGTCCAGACTGCAGTTAAGCGCATACTAAAAGAATTTACACACACACCTTGTTGGGAAAGAGGCACAGGCATCCATGCCCGCTCTATGTAAATCTTTCTACTTTTTTGGAGACATTCAAATAAAAGAAAACTAAATGAGGAGAAAAATACTTCAAAACATTGAAAATATCAACTTATTTCATACCTGGAGTTTATCATTTAAAAAATCTATTTCACGACTCCCCCTTTTATAAAAGCAATAGCAAAACACAAATCAATGGAATAAAAACATGAGCAAAACACACAAAAAAAAACTGTTTTCCCTGCAGAATACGAATCAAAACAAGCTACTTCTTTCAGAGCTTAGCATACTCTGTAAAGGGTTTGAAATCCTTATATAGTGCACAATTTGCAAAGTTTCTTCAGAGAAGGTATTGAAAAAATTAGAATCGTTTACAAAAAATGTATATACGTATTGTATACGTTTCAGTAAGGTTTTTCGGCCTTTTCCTTATTTTTTTAATTTGTGAGCTGCAAAGATTACAATTAGATAGTATCCAAAAATGTTAAACAACGACTCCGTCATAAAGTGGGTCTTTATTATGACTCTTTTATAATATCAAACACAAATTTTGCAAACCTTTAAATATTTGCGTTTTATCATACCTTTATCATCAAATAAATAATTACAGATAAGTTACCAAAGCAATAATTTTAACATAACTCGCAGTTTAGATAAAACAAACTATTTCTGCTGGGAGTGTACTTTTCGACGGTGCTGAGTAAAACTCGTATGCACATTCAGTCGACGGAATTTAATAATCTTATATGACACTTTCCTTTCTCTCGTTTGTTAGATAAAAGGGGGATAGTTCAGATAAAAGAAAACTGCAATTCAACTTGGTAATACTTCCTTTTCCTTAACGTGTGAATCCCGCATCAGTGAAGAACGTTGTCTTTAGTTATTGTTTGTCATATCGCAATATCCGCCCCCACCCCCACCCCCTTAGTAAAGAATTGCGTGTTAATTTTACCAATTTTACAGTTTAAGAATATTGCAATATCACTACAGAAACAGTTATGTATTGTCTGATTTCGCTATGGTTCCCCATTTGACATTTTTATCGTTGAAAACGGCATTGAAAATCATCCCTTTATCCTCGGTTGCTATAAGATGCTTTTTCTTTACAGTTGTTGCTAGGGTGCTCTCGTCGAGGTCCGCTTTCCTAGTATAAATAGTAGGTAGCTTCTCGGTAATATAAATTCCCAGCTTCGGGTTAGGTTGATAGGTGTTGAAATTCATTGTATGTAATACTTTTTTTTTTATTATTTGTTAGTATAGCGTAAACTGTTTGACTCTCGAAATTTTGGATTGCTCTTCAAATCCCAGGAAACTGGTACTAACCCGAGGACAAAAAATATTAAAACACCCCCCGCCCGCTTACACTAAGAAGAATAAGAAGATGTGACCTGATTGCCATTGAGGCAACTCTTCTCCAGAGACTAACTAACATAGAAATTAATATAAACAACTATAGTTCGCAGTACAAGCACCAACAATCAGCAAAACCCATACCCCATAGTCAGCTTTAAAAAGGCCCCGAAAAGACAAGTGCAAAACAATTCAAAAGGAGAAAACTAACAGCCTGATTTATGTACATGTACATAACAATGAACGCAAAACAAATATGACACATACAGCATCCAACGACAACAACTGAATTACAGGCTCCTGACTTGGGACAGGCACGCCCTCTTTCTTGCATGGCCGATTTTTTTTCTCTCCAAAAGTTGTATAGAGGCGGGATCAATATACCGTTATTTAATCATCAGACAAACGTACCGTACTGGTTACCGCAACTTTGGATACATCAAACCAGGTACTTCATATCTGTGAAAAGGCAAAATATGCACTCTTGATCAATTTTAGAATTCATTCATACATTTATGTGTCATTCAGAATTGCCAGTCAATATGTGTTCTACAAGGACCCGCAGTCATCATCCACCTTTCATTTGATACCTCATTAACTAAATTATATTCTACATAGTTCTATAGTAACACCCATCCGTAGGAACTATTTTGTTTTAACTATGTACTACTTTCTTATACGTTCTTTTTGTCAGCAGGTCCGAATTCTGATTGGTTCTGTACCTTCTGCTAGTCCAGACTGCAGTTAAGCGCATACTAAAAGAATTTACACACACACCTTGTTGGGAAAGAGGCACAGGCATCCATGCCCGCTCTATGTAAATCTTTCTACTTTTTTGGAGACATTCAAATAAAAGAAAACTAAATGAGGAGAAAAATACTTCAAAACATTGAAAATATCAACTTATTTCATACCTGGAGTTTATCATTTAAAAAATCTATTTCACGACTCCCCCTTTTATAAAAGCAATAGCAAAACACAAATCAATGGAATAAAAACATGAGCAAAACACACAAAAAAAAAACTATTTTCCCTGCAGAATACGAATCAAAACAAGCTACTTCTTTCAGAGCTTAGCATACTCTGTAAAGGGTTTGAAATCCTTATATAGTGCACAATTTGCAAAGTTTCTTCAGAGAAGGTATTGAAAAAATTAGAATCGTTTACAAAAAATGTATATACGTATTGTATACGTTTCAGTAAGGTTTTTCGGCCTTTTCCTTATTTTTTTAATTTGTGAGCTGCAAAGATTACAATTAGATAGTATCCAAAAATGTTAAACAACGACTCCGTCATAAAGTGGGTCTTTATTATGACTCTTTTATAATATCAAACACAAATTTTGCAAACCTTTAAATATTTGCGTTTTATCATACCTTTATCATCAAATAAATAATTACAGATAAGTTACCAAAGCAATAATTTTAACATAACTCGCAGTTTAGATAAAACAAACTATTTCTGCTGGGAGTGTACTTTTCGACGGTGCTGAGTAAAACTCGTATGCACATTCAGTCGACGGAATTTAATAATCTTATATGACACTTTCCTTTCTCTCGTTTGTTAGATAAAAGGGGGATAGTTCAGATAAAAGAAAACTGCAATTCAACTTGGTAATACTTCCTTTTCCTTAACGTGTGAATCCCGCATCAGTGAAGAACGTTGTCTTTAGTTATTGTTTGTCATATCGCAATATCCGCCCCCACCCCCACCCCCTTAGTAAAGAATTGCGTGTTAATTTTACCAATTTTACAGTTTAAGAATATTGCAATATCACTACAGAAACAGTTATGTATTGTCTGATTTCGCTATGGTTCCCCATTTGACATTTTTATCGTTGAAAACGGCATTGAAAATCATCCCTTTATCCTCGGTTGCTATAAGATGCTTTTTCTTTACAGTTGTTGCTAGGGTGCTCTCGTCGAGGTCCGCTTTCCTAGTATAAATAGTAGGTAGCTTCTCGGTAATATAAATTCCCAGCTTCGGGTTAGGTTGATAGGTGTTGAAATTCATTGTATGTAATACTTTTTTGTTTATTATTTGTTAGTATAGCGTAAACTGTTTGACTCTCGAAATTTTGGATTGCTCTTCAAATCCCAGGAAACTGGTACTAACCCGAGGACAAAAAAAATTAAAACGCCCCCCGCCCGCTTACACTAAGAAGAATAAGAAGATGTGACCTGATTGCCATTGAGGCAACTCTTCTCCAGAGACTAACTAACATAGAAATTAATATAAACAACTATAGTTCGCAGTACAAGCACCAACAATCAGCAAAACCCATACCCCATAGTCAGCTTTAAAAAGGCCCCGAAAAGACAAGTGCAAAACAATTCAAAAGGAGAAAACTAACAGCCTGATTTATGTACATGTACATAACAATGAACGCAAAACAAATATGACACATACAGCATCCAACGACAACAACTGAATTACAGGCTCCTGACTTGGGACAGGCACGCCCTCTTTCTTGCATGGCCGATTTTTTTTCTCTCCAAAAGTTGTATAGAGGCGGGATCAATATACCGTTATTTAATCATCAGACAAACGTACCGTACTGGTTACCGCAACTTTGGATACACCAAACCAGGTACTTCATATCTGTGAAAAGGCAAAATATGCACTCTTGATCAATTTTAGAATTCATTCATACATTTATGTGTCATTCAGAATTGCCAGTCAATATGTGTTCTACAAGGACCCGCAGTCATCATCCACCTTTCATTTGATACCTCATTAACTAAATTATATTCTACATAGTTCTATAGTAACACCCATCCGTAGGAACTATTTTGTTTTAACTATGTACTACTTTCTTATACGTTCTTTTTGTCAGCAGGTCCGAATTCTGATTGGTTCTGTACCTTCTGCTAGTCCAGACTGCAGTTAAGCGCATACTAAAAGAATTTACACACACACCTTGTTGGGAAAGAGGCACAGGCATCCATGCCCGCTCTATGTAAATCTTTCTACTTTTTTGGAGACATTCAAATAAAAGAAAACTAAATGAGGAGAAAAATACTTCAAAACATTGAAAATATCAACTTATTTCATACCTGGAGTTTATCATTTAAAAAATCTATTTCACGACTCCCCCTTTTATAAAAGCAATAGCAAAACACAAATCAATGGAATAAAAACATGAGCAAAACACACCAAAAAAAAACTGTTTTCCCTGCAGAATACGAATCAAAACAAGCTACTTCTTTCAGAGCTTAGCATACTCTGTAAAGGGTTTGAAATCCTTATATAGTGCACAATTTGCAAAGTTTCTTCAGAGAAGGTATTGAAAAAATTAGAATCGTTTACAAAAAATGTATATACGTATTGTATACGTTTCAGTAAGTTTTTTCGGCCTTTTCCTTATTTTTTTAATTTGTGAGCTGCAAAGATTACAATTAGATAGTATCCAAAAATGTTAAACAACGACTCCGTCATAAAGTGGGTCTTTATTATGACTCTTTTATAATATCAAACACAAATTTTGCAAACCTTTAAATATTTGCGTTTTATCATACCTTTATCATCAAATAAATAATTACAGATAAGTTACCAAAGCAATAATTTTAACATAACTCGCAGTTTAGATAAAACAAACTATTTCTGCTGGGAGTGTACTTTTCGACGGTGCTGAGTAAAACTCGTATGCACATTCAGTCGACGGAATTTAATAATCTTATATGACACTTTCCTTTCTCTCGTTTGTTAGATAAAAGGGGGATAGTTCAGATAAAAGAAAACTGCAATTCAACTTGGTAATACTTCCTTTTCCTTAACGTGTGAATCCCGCATCAGTGAAGAACGTTGTCTTTAGTTATTGTTTGTCATATCGCAATATCCGCCCCCACCCCCACCCCCTTAGTAAAGAATTGCGTGTTAATTTTACCAATTTTACAGTTTAAGAATATTGCAATATCACTACAGAAACAGTTATGTATTGTCTGATTTCGCTATGGTTCCCCATTTGACATTTTTATCGTTGAAAACGGCATTGAAAATCATCCCTTTATCCTCGGTTGCTATAAGATGCTTTTTCTTTACAGTTGTTGCTAGGGTGCTCTCGTCGAGGTCCGCTTTCCTAGTATAAATAGTAGGTAGCTTCTCGGTAATATAAATTCCCAGCTTCGGGTTAGGTTGATAGGTGTTGAAATTCATTGTATGTAATACTTTTTTTTTTATTATTTGTTAGTATAGCGTAAACTGTTTGACTCTCGAAATTTTGGATTGCTCTTCCAATCCCAGGAAACTGGTACTAACCCGAGGACAAAAAATATTAAAACGCCCCCCGCCCGCTTACACTAAGAAGAATAAGAAGATGTGACCTGATTGCCATTGAGGCAACTCTTCTCCAGAGACTAACTAACATAGAAATTAATATAAACAACTATAGTTCGCAGTACAAGCACCAACAATCAGCAAAACCCATACCCCATAGTCAGCTTTAAAAAGGCCCCGAAAAGACAAGTGCAAAACAATTCAAAAGGAGAAAACTAACAGCCTGATTTATGTACATGTACATAACAATGAACGCAAAACAAATATGACACATACAGCATCCAACGACAACAACTGAATTACAGGCTCCTGACTTGGGACAGGCACGCCCTCTTTCTTGCATGGCCGATTTTTTTTCTCTCCAAAAGTTGTATAGAGGCGGGATCAATATACCGTTATTTAATCATCAGACAAACGTACCGTACTGGTTACCGCAACTTTGGATACACCAAACCAGGTACTTCATATCTGTGAAAAGGCAAAATATGCACTCTTGATCAATTTTAGAATTCATTCATACATTTATGTGTCATTCAGAATTGCCAGTCAATATGTGTTCTACAAGGACCCGCAGTCATCATCCACCTTTCATTTGATACCTCATTAACTAAATTATATTCTACATAGTTCTATAGTAACACCCATCCGTAGGAACTATTTTGTTTTAACTATGTACTACTTTCTTATACGTTCTTTTTGTCAGCAGGTCCGAATTCTGATTGGTTCTGTACCTTCTGCTAGTCCAGACTGCAGTTAAGCGCATACTAAAAGAATTTACACACACACCTTGTTGGGAAAGAGGCACAGGCATCCATGCCCGCTCTATGTAAATCTTTCTACTTTTTTGGAGACATTCAAATAAAAGAAAACTAAATGAGGAGAAAAATACTTCAAAACATTGAAAATATCAACTTATTTCATACCTGGAGTTTATCATTTAAAAAATCTATTTCACGACTCCCCCTTTTATAAAAGCAATAGCAAAACACAAATCAATGGAATAAAAACATGAGCAAAACACACAAAAAAAAAACTGTTTTCCCTGCAGAATACGAATCAAAACAAGCTACTTCTTTCAGAGCTTAGCATACTCTGTAAAGGGTTTGAAATCCTTATATAGTGCACAATTTGCAAAGTTTCTTCAGAGAAGGTATTGAAAAAATTAGAATCGTTTACAAAAAATGTATATACGTATTGTATACGTTTCAGTAAGGTTTTTCGGCCTTTTCCTTATTTTTTTAATTTGTGAGCTGCAAAGATTACAATTAGATAGTATCCAAAAATGTTAAACAACGACTCCGTCATAAAGTGGGTCTTTATTATGACTCTTTTATAATATCAAACACAAATTTTGCAAACCTTTAAATATTTGCGTTTTATCATACCTTTATCATCAAATAAATAATTACAGATAAGTTACCAAAGCAATAATTTTAACATAACTCGCAGTTTAGATAAAACAAACTATTTCTGCTGGGAGTGTACTTTTCGACGGTGCTGAGTAAAACTCGTATGCACATTCAGTCGACGGAATTTAATAATCTTATATGACACTTTCCTTTCTCTCGTTTGTTAGATAAAAGGGGGATAGTTCAGATAAAAGAAAACTGCAATTCAACTTGGTAATTCTTCCTTTTCCTTAACGTGTGAATCCCGCATCAGTGAAGAACGTTGTCTTTAGTTATTGTTTGTCATATCGCAATATCCGCCCCCACCCCCACCCCCTTAGTAAAGAATTGCGTGTTAATTTTACCAATTTTACAGTTTAAGAATATTGCAATATCACTACAGAAACAGTTATGTATTGTCTGATTTCGCTATGGTTCCCCATTTGACATTTTTATCGTTGAAAACGGCATTGAAAATCATCCCTTTATCCTCGGTTGCTATAAGATGCTTTTTCTTTACAGTTGTTGCTAGGGTGCTCTCGTCGAGGTCCGCTTTCCTAGTATAAATAGTAGGTAGCTTCTCGGTAATATAAATTCCCAGCTTCGGGTTAGGTTGATAGGTGTTGAAATTCATTGTATGTAATACTTTTTTTTTTATTATTTGTTAGTATAGCGTAAACTGTTTGACTCTCGAAATTTTGGATTGCTCTTCAAATCCCAGGAAACTGGTACTAACCCGAGGACAAAAAATATTAAAACGCCCCCCGCCCGCTTACACTAAGAAGAATAAGAAGATGTGACCTGATTGCCATTGAGGCAACTCTTCTCCAGAGACTAACTAACATAGAAATTAATATAAACAACTATAGTTCGCAGTACAAGCACCAACAATCAGCAAAACCCATACCCCATAGTCAGCTTTAAAAAGGCCCCGAAAAGACAAGTGCAAAACAATTCAAAAGGAGAAAACTAACAGCCTGATTTATGTACATGTACATAACAATGAACGCAAAACAAATATGACACATACAGCATCCAACGACAACAACTGAATTACAGGCTCCTGACTTGGGACAGGCACGCCCTCTTTCTTGCATGGCCGATTTTTTTTCTCTCCAAAAGTTGTATAGAGGCGGGATCAATATACCGTTATTTAATCATCAGACAAACGTACCGTACTGGTTACCGCAACTTTGGATACACCAAACCAGGTACTTCATATCTGTGAAAAGGCAAAATATGCACTCTTGATCAATTTTAGAATTCATTCATACATTTATGTGTCATTCAGAATTGCCAGTCAATATGTGTTCTACAAGGACCCGCAGTCATCATCCACCTTTCATTTGATACCTTATTAACTAAATTATATTCTACATAGTTCTATAGTAACACCCATCCGTAGGAACTATTTTGTTTTAACTATGTACTACTTTCTTATACGTTCTTTTTGTCAGCAGGTCCGAATTCTGATTGGTTCTGTACCTTCTGCTAGTCCAGACTGCAGTTAAGCGCATACTAAAAGAATTTACACACACACCTTGTTGGGAAAGAGGCACAGGCATCCATGCCCGCTCTATGTAAATCTTTCTACTTTTTTGGAGACATTCAAATAAAAGAAAACTAAATGAGGAGAAAAATACTTCAAAACATTGAAAATATCAACTTATTTCATACCTGGAGTTTATCATTTAAAAAATCTATTTCACGACTCCCCCTTTTATAAAAGCAATAGCAAAACACAAAACAATGGAATAAAAACATGAGCAAAACACACAAAAAAAACTGTTTTCCCTGCAGAATACGAATCAAAACAAGCTACTTCTTTAAGAGCTTAGCATACTCTGTAAAGGGTTTGAAATCCTTATATAGTGCACAATTTGCAAAGTTTCTTCAGAGAAGGTATTGAAAAAATTAGAATCGTTTACAAAAAATGTATATACGTATTGTATACGTTTCAGTAAGGTTTTTCGGCCTTTTCCTTATTTTTTTAATTTGTGAGCTGCAAAGATTACAATTAGATAGTATCCAAAAATGTTAAACAACGACTCCGTCATAAAGTGGGTCTTTATTATGACTCTTTTATAATATCAAACACAAATTTTGCAAACCTTTAAATATTTGCGTTTTATCATACCTTTATCATCAAATAAATAATTACAGATAAGTTACCAGAGCAATAATTTTAACATAACTCGCAGTTTAGATAAAACAAACTATTTCTGTTGGGAGTGTACTTTTCGACGGTGCTGAGTAAAACTCGTATGCACATTCAGTCGACGGAATTTAATAATCTTATATGACACTTTCCTTTCTCTCGTTTGTTAGATAAAAGGGGGATAGTTCAGATAAAAGAAAACTGCAATTCAACTTGGTAATACTTCCTTTTCCTTAACGTGTGAATCCCGCATCAGTGAAGAACGTTGTCTTTAGTTATTGTTTGTCATATCGCAATATCCGCCCCCACCCCCACCCCCTTAGTAAAGAATTGCGTGTTAATTTTACCAATTTTACAGTTTAAGAATATTGCAATATCACTACAGAAACAGTTATGTATTGTCTGATTTCGCTATGGTTCCCCATTTGACATTTTTATCGTTGAAAACGGCATTGAAAATCATCCCTTTATCCTCGGTTGCTATAAGATGCTTTTTCTTTACAGTTGTTGCTAGGGTGCTCTCGTCGAGGTCCGCTTTCCTAGTATAAATAGTAGGTAGCTTCTCGGTAATATAAATTCCCAGCTTCGGGTTAGGTTGATAGGTGTTGAAATTCATTGTATGTAATACTTTTTTTTTTATTATTTGTTAGTATAGCGTAAACTGTTTGACTCTCGAAATTTTGGATTGCTCTTCAAATCCCAGGAAACTGGTACTAACCCGAGGACAAAAAATATTAAAACGCCCCCCGCCCGCTTACACTAAGAAGAATAAGAAGATGTGACCTGATTGCCATTGAGGCAACTCTTCTCCAGAGACTAACTAACATAGAAATTAATATAAACAACTATAGTTCGCAGTACAAGCACCAACAATCAGCAAAACCCATACCCCATAGTCAGCTTTAAAAAGGCCCCGAAAAGACAAGTGCAAAACAATTCAAAAGGAGAAAACTAACAGCCTGATTTATGTACATGTACATAACAATGAACGCAAAACAAATATGACACATACAGCATCCAACGACAACAACTGAATTACAGGCTCCTGACTTGGGACAGGCACGCCCTCTTTCTTGCATGGCCGATTTTTTTTCTCTCCAAAAGTTGTATAGAGGCGGGATCAATATACCGTTATTTAATCATCAGACAAACGTACCGTACTGGTTACCGCAACTTTGGATACACCAAACCAGGTACTTCATATCTGTGAAAAGGCAAAATATGCACTCTTGATCAATTTTAGAATTCATTCATACATTTATGTGTCATTCAGAATTGCCAGTCAATATGTGTTCTACAAGGACCCGCAGTCATCATCCACCTTTCATTTGATACCTTATTAACTAAATTATATTCTACATAGTTCTATAGTAACACCCATCCGTAGGAACTATTTTGTTTTAACTATGTACTACTTTCTTATACGTTCTTTTTGTCAGCAGGTCCGAATTCTGATTGGTTCTGTACCTTCTGCTAGTCCAGACTGCAGTTAAGCGCATACTAAAAGAATTTACACACACACCTTGTTGGGAAAGAGGCACAGGCATCCATGCCCGCTCTATGTAAATCTTTCTACTTTTTTGGAGACATTCAAATAAAAGAAAACTAAATGAGGAGAAAAATACTTCAAAACATTGAAAATATCAACTTATTTCATACCTGGAGTTTATCATTTAAAAAATCTATTTCACGACTCCCCCTTTTATAAAAGCAATAGCAAAACACAAAACAATGGAATAAAAACATGAGCAAAACACACAAAAAAAACTGTTTTCCCTGCAGAATACGAATCAAAACAAGCTACTTCTTTCAGAGCTTAGCATACTCTGTAAAGGGTTTGAAATCCTTATATAGTGCACAATTTGCAAAGTTTCTTCAGAGAAGGTATTGAAAAAATTAGAATCGTTTACAAAAAATGTATATACGTATTGTATACGTTTCAGTAAGGTTTTTCGGCCTTTTCCTTATTTTTTTAATTTGTGAGCTGCAAAGATTACAATTAGATAGTATCCAAAAATGTTAAACAACGACTCCGTCATAAAGTGGGTCTTTATTATGACTCTTTTATAATATCAAACACAAATTTTGCAAACCTTTAAATATTTGCGTTTTATCATACCTTTATCATCAAATAAATAATTACAGATAAGTTACCAGAGCAATAATTTTAACATAACTCGCAGTTTAGATAAAACAAACTATTTCTGTTGGGAGTGTACTTTTCGACGGTGCTGAGTAAAACTCGTATGCACATTCAGTCGACGGAATTTAATAATCTTATATGACACTTTCCTTTCTCTCGTTTGTTAGATAAAAGGGGGATAGTTCAGATAAAAGAAAACTGCAATTCAACTTGGTAATACTTCCTTTTCCTTAACGTGTGAATCCCGCATCAGTGAAGAACGTTGTCTTTAGTTATTGTTTGTCATATCGCAATATCCGCCCCCACCCCCACCCCCTTAGTAAAGAATTGCGTGTTAATTTTACCAATTTTACAGTTTAAGAATATTGCAATATCACTACAGAAACAGTTATGTATTGTCTGATTTCGCTATGGTTCCCCATTTGACATTTTTATCGTTGAAAACGGCATTGAAAATCATCCCTTTATCCTCGGTTGCTATAAGATGCTTTTTCTTTACAGTTGTTGCTAGGGTGCTCTCGTCGAGGTCCGCTTTCCTAGTATAAATAGTAGGTAGCTTCTCGGTAATATAAATTCCCAGCTTCGGGTTAGGTTGATAGGTGTTGAAATTCATTGTATGTAATACTTTTTTTTTTATTATTTGTTAGTATAGCGTAAACTGTTTGACTCTCGAAATTTTGGATTGCTCTTCAAATCCCAGGAAACTGGTACTAACCCGAGGACAAAAAATATTAAAACGCCCCCCGCCCGCTTACACTAAGAAGAATAAGAAGATGTGACCTGATTGCCATTGAGGCAACTCTTCTCCAGAGACTAACTAACATAGAAATTAATATAAACAACTATAGTTCGCAGTACAAGCACCAACAATCAGCAAAACCCATACCCCATAGTCAGCTTTAAAAAGGCCCCGAAAAGACAAGTGCAAAACAATTCAAAAGGAGAAAACTAACAGCCTGATTTATGTACATGTACATAACAATGAACGCAAAACAAATATGACACATACAGCATCCAACGACAACAACTGAATTACAGGCTCCTGACTTGGGACAGGCACGCCCTCTTTCTTGCATGGCCGATTTTTTTTCTCTCCAAAAGTTGTATAGAGGCGGGATCAATATACCGTTATTTAATCATCAGACAAACGTACCGTACTGGTTACCGCAACTTTGGATACACCAAACCAGGTACTTCATATCTGTGAAAAGGCAAAATATGCACTCTTGATCAATTTTAGAATTCATTCATACATTTATGTGTCATTCAGAATTGCCAGTCAATATGTGTTCTACAAGGACCCGCAGTCATCATCCACCTTTCATTTGATACCTTATTAACTAAATTATATTCTACATAGTTCTATAGTAACACCCATCCGTAGGAACTATTTTGTTTTAACTATGTACTACTTTCTTATACGTTCTTTTTGTCAGCAGGTCCGAATTCTGATTGGTTCTGTACCTTCTGCTAGTCCAGACTGCAGTTAAGCGCATACTAAAAGAATTTACACACACACCTTGTTGGGAAAGAGGCACAGGCATCCATGCCCGCTCTATGTAAATCTTTCTACTTTTTTGGAGACATTCAAATAAAAGAAAACTAAATGAGGAGAAAAATACTTCAAAACATTGAAAATATCAACTTATTTCATACCTGGAGTTTATCATTTAAAAAATCTATTTCACGACTCCCCCTTTTATAAAAGCAATAGCAAAACACAAAACAATGGAATAAAAACATGAGCAAAACACACAAAAAAAACTGTTTTCCCTGCAGAATACGAATCAAAACAAGCTACTTCTTTCAGAGCTTAGCATACTCTGTAAAGGGTTTGAAATCCTTATATAGTGCACAATTTGCAAAGTTTCTTCAGAGAAGGTATTGAAAAAATTAGAATCGTTTACAAAAAATGTATATACGTATTGTATACGTTTCAGTAAGGTTTTTCGGCCTTTTCCTTATTTTTTTAATTTGTGAGCTGCAAAGATTACAATTAGATAGTATCCAAAAATGTTAAACAACGACTCCGTCATAAAGTGGGTCTTTATTATGACTCTTTTATAATATCAAACACAAATTTTGCAAACCTTTAAATATTTGCGTTTTATCATACCTTTATCATCAAATAAATAATTACAGATAAGTTACCAGAGCAATAATTTTAACATAACTCGCAGTTTAGATAAAACAAACTATTTCTGTTGGGAGTGTACTTTTCGACGGTGCTGAGTAAAACTCGTATGCACATTCAGTCGACGGAATTTAATAATCTTATATGACACTTTCCTTTCTCTCGTTTGTTAGATAAAAGGGGGATAGTTCAGATAAAAGAAAACTGCAATTCAACTTGGTAATACTTCCTTTTCCTTAACGTGTGAATCCCGCATCAGTGAAGAACGTTGTCTTTAGTTATTGTTTGTCATATCGCAATATCCGCCCCCACCCCCACCCCCTTAGTAAAGAATTGCGTGTTAATTTTACCAATTTTACAGTTTAAGAATATTGCAATATCACTACAGAAACAGTTATGTATTGTCTGATTTCGCTATGGTTCCCCATTTGACATTTTTATCGTTGAAAACGGCATTGAAAATCATCCCTTTATCCTCGGTTGCTATAAGATGCTTTTTCTTTACAGTTGTTGCTAGGGTGCTCTCGTCGAGGTCCGCTTTCCTAGTATAAATAGTAGGTAGCTTCTCGGTAATATAAATTCCCAGCTTCGGGTTAGGTTGATAGGTGTTGAAATTCATTGTATGTAATACTTTTTTTTTTATTATTTGTTAGTATAGCGTAAACTGTTTGACTCTCGAAATTTTGGATTGCTCTTCCAATCCCAGGAAACTGGTACTAACCCGAGGACAAAAAATATTAAAACGCCCCCCGCCCGCTTACACTAAGAAGAATAAGAAGATGTGACCTGATTGCCATTGAGGCAACTCTTCTCCAGAGACTAACTAACATAGAAATTAATATAAACAACTATAGTTCGCAGTACAAGCACCAACAATCAGCAAAACCCATACCCCATAGTCAGCTTTAAAAAGGCCCCGAAAAGACAAGTGCAAAACAATTCAAAAGGAGAAAACTAACAGCCTGATTTATGTACATGTACATAACAATGAACGCAAAACAAATATGACACATACAGCATCCAACGACAACAACTGAATTACAGGCTCCTGACTTGGGACAGGCACGCCCTCTTTCTTGCATGGCCGATTTTTTTTCTCTCCAAAAGTTGTATAGAGGCGGGATCAATATACCGTTATTTAATCATCAGACAAACGTACCGTACTGGTTACCGCAACTTTGGATACACCAAACCAGGTACTTCATATCTGTGAAAAGGCAAAATATGCACTCTTGATCAATTTTAGAATTCATTCATACATTTATGTGTCATTCAGAATTGCCAGTCAATATGTGTTCTACAAGGACCCGCAGTCATCATCCACCTTTCATTTGATACCTTATTAACTAAATTATATTCTACATAGTTCTATAGTAACACCCATCCGTAGGAACTATTTTGTTTTAACTATGTACTACTTTCTTATACGTTCTTTTTGTCAGCAGGTCCGAATTCTGATTGGTTCTGTACCTTCTGCTAGTCCAGACTGCAGTTAAGCGCATACTAAAAGAATTTACACACACACCTTGTTGGGAAAGAGGCACAGGCATCCATGCCCGCTCTATGTAAATCTTTCTACTTTTTTGGAGACATTCAAATAAAAGAAAACTAAATGAGGAGAAAAATACTTCAAAACATTGAAAATATCAACTTATTTCATACCTGGAGTTTATCATTTAAAAAATCTATTTCACGACTCCCCCTTTTATAAAAGCAATAGCAAAACACAAAACAATGGAATAAAAACATGAGCAAAACACACAAAAAAAACTGTTTTCCCTGCAGAATACGAATCAAAACAAGCTACTTCTTTCAGAGCTTAGCATACTCTGTAAAGGGTTTGAAATCCTTATATAGTGCACAATTTGCAAAGTTTCTTCAGAGAAGGTATTGAAAAAATTAGAATCGTTTACAAAAAATGTATATACGTATTGTATACGTTTCAGTAAGGTTTTTCGGCCTTTTCCTTATTTTTTTAATTTGTGAGCTGCAAAGATTACAATTAGATAGTATCCAAAAATGTTAAACAACGACTCCGTCATAAAGTGGGTCTTTATTATGACTCTTTTATAATATCAAACACAAATTTTGCAAACCTTTAAATATTTGCGTTTTATCATACCTTTATCATCAAATAAATAATTACAGATAAGTTACCAGAGCAATAATTTTAACATAACTCGCAGTTTAGATAAAACAAACTATTTCTGTTGGGAGTGTACTTTTCGACGGTGCTGAGTAAAACTCGTATGCACATTCAGTCGACGGAATTTAATAATCTTATATGACACTTTCCTTTCTCTCGTTTGTTAGATAAAAGGGGGATAGTTCAGATAAAAGAAAACTGCAATTCAACTTGGTAATACTTCCTTTTCCTTAACGTGTGAATCCCGCATCAGTGAAGAACGTTGTCTTTAGTTATTGTTTGTCATATCGCAATATCCGCCCCCACCCCCACCCCCTTAGTAAAGAATTGCGTGTTAATTTTACCAATTTTACAGTTTAAGAATATTGCAATATCACTACAGAAACAGTTATGTATTGTCTGATTTCGCTATGGTTCCCCATTTGACATTTTTATCGTTGAAAACGGCATTGAAAATCATCCCTTTATCCTCGGTTGCTATAAGATGCTTTTTCTTTACAGTTGTTGCTAGGGTGCTCTCGTCGAGGTCCGCTTTCCTAGTATAAATAGTAGGTAGCTTCTCGGTAATATAAATTCCCAGCTTCGGGTTAGGTTGATAGGTGTTGAAATTCATTGTATGTAATACTTTTTTTTTTATTATTTGTTAGTATAGCGTAAACTGTTTGACTCTCGAAATTTTGGATTGCTCTTCCAATCCCAGGAAACTGGTACTAACCCGAGGACAAAAAATATTAAAACGCCCCCCGCCCGCTTACACTAAGAAGAATAAGAAGATGTGACCTGATTGCCATTGAGGCAACTCTTCTCCAGAGACTAACTAACATAGAAATTAATATAAACAACTATAGTTCGCAGTACAAGCACCAACAATCAGCAAAACCCATACCCCATAGTCAGCTTTAAAAAGGCCCCGAAAAGACAAGTGCAAAACAATTCAAAAGGAGAAAACTAACAGCCTGATTTATGTACATGTACATAACAATGAACGCAAAACAAATATGACACATACAGCATCCAACGACAACAACTGAATTACAGGCTCCTGACTTGGGACAGGCACGCCCTCTTTCTTGCATGGCCGATTTTTTTTCTCTCCAAAAGTTGTATAGAGGCGGGATCAATATACCGTTATTTAATCATCAGACAAACGTACCGTACTGGTTACCGCAACTTTGGATACACCAAACCAGGTACTTCATATCTGTGAAAAGGCAAAATATGCACTCTTGATCAATTTTAGAATTCATTCATACATTTATGTGTCATTCAGAATTGCCAGTCAATATGTGTTCTACAAGGACCCGCAGTCATCATCAACCTTTCATTTGATACCTCATTAACTAAATTATATTCTACATAGTTCTATAGTAACACCCATCCGTAGGAACTATTTTGTTTTAACTATGTACTACTTTCTTATACGTTCTTTTTGTCAGCAGGTCCGAATTCTGATTGGTTCTGTACCTTCTGCTAGTACAGACTGCAGTTAAGCGCATACTAAAAGAATTTACACACACACCTTGTTGGGAAAGAGGCACAGGCATCCATGCCCGCTCTATGTAAATCTTTCTACTTTTTTGGAGACATTCAAATAAAAGAAAACTAAATGAGGAGAAAAATACTTCAAAACATTGAAAATATCAACTTATTTCATACCTGGAGTTTATCATTTAAAAAATCTATTTCACGACTCCCCCTTTTATAAAAGCAATAGCAAAACACAAATCAATGGAATAAAAACATGAGCAAAACACACAAAAAAAAAACTGTTTTCCCTGCAGAATACGAATCAAAACAAGCTACTTCTTTCAGAGCTTAGCATACTCTGTAAAGGGTTTGAAATCCTTATATAGTGCACAATTTGCAAAGTTTCTTCAGAGAAGGTATTGAAAAAATTAGAATCGTTTACAAAAAATGTATATACGTATTGTATACGTTTCAGTAAGGTTTTTCGGCCTTTTCCTTATTTTTTTAATTTGTGAGCTGCAAAGATTACAATTAGATAGTATCCAAAAATGTTAAACAACGACTCCGTCATAAAGTGGGTCTTTATTATGACTCTTTTATAATATCAAACACAAATTTTGCAAACCTTTAAATATTTGCGTTTTATCATACCTTTATCATCAAATAAATAATTACAGATAAGTTACCAAAGCAATAATTTTAACATAACTCGCAGTTTAGATAAAACAAACTATTTCTGCTGGGAGTGTACTTTTCGACGGTGCTGAGTAAAACTCGTATGCACATTCAGTCGACGGAATTTAATAATCTTATATGACACTTTCCTTTCTCTCGTTTGTTAGATAAAAGGGGGATAGTTCAGATAAAAGAAAACTGCAATTCAACTTGGTAATACTTCCTTTTCCTTAACGTGTGAATCCCGCATCAGTGAAGAACGTTGTCTTTAGTTATTGTTTGTCATATCGCAATATCCGCCCCCACCCCCACCCCCTTAGTAAAGAATTGCGTGTTAATTTTACCAATTTTACAGTTTAAGAATATTGCAATATCACTACAGAAACAGTTATGTATTGTCTGATTTCGCTATGGTTCCCCATTTGACATTTTTATCGTTGAAAACGGCATTGAAAATCATCCCTTTATCCTCGGTTGCTATAAGATGCTTTTTCTTTACAGTTGTTGCTAGGGTGCTCTCGTCGAGGTCCGCTTTCCTAGTATAAATAGTAGGTAGCTTCTCGGTAATATAAATTCCCAGCTTCGGGTTAGGTTGATAGGTGTTGAAATTCATTGTATGTAATACTTTTTTTTTTATTATTTGTTAGTATAGCGTAAACTGTTTGACTCTCGAAATTTTGGATTGCTCTTCAAATCCCAGGAAACTGGTACTAACCCGAGGACAAAAAATATTAAAACGCCCCCCGCCCGCTTACACTAAGAAGAATAAGAAGATGTGACCTGATTGCCATTGAGGCAACTCTTCTCCAGAGACTAACTAACATAGAAATTAATATAAACAACTATAGTTCGCAGTACAAGCACCAACAATCAGCAAAACCCATACCCCATAGTCAGCTTTAAAAAGGCCCCGAAAAGACAAGTGCAAAACAATTCAAAAGGAGAAAACTAACAGCCTGATTTATGTACATGTACATAACAATGAACGCAAAACAAATATGACACATACAGCATCCAACGACAACAACTGAATTACAGGCTCCTGACTTGGGACAGGCACGCCCTCTTTCTTGCATGGCCGATTTTTTTTCTCTCCAAAAGTTGTATAGAGGCGGGATCAATATACCGTTATTTAATCATCAGACAAACGTACCGTACTGGTTACCGCAACTTTGGATACACCAAACCAGGTACTTCATATCTGTGAAAAGGCAAAATATGCACTCTTGATCAATTTTAGAATTCATTCATACATTTATGTGTCATTCAGAATTGCCAGTCAATATGTGTTCTACAAGGACCCGCAGTCATCATCCACCTTTCATTTGATACCTTATTAACTAAATTATATTCTACATAGTTCTATAGTAACACCCATCCGTAGGAACTATTTTGTTTTAACTATGTACTACTTTCTTATACGTTCTTTTTGTCAGCAGGTCCGAATTCTGATTGGTTCTGTACCTTCTGCTAGTCCAGACTGCAGTTAAGCGCATACTAAAAGAATTTACACACACACCTTGTTGGGAAAGAGGCACAGGCATCCATGCCCGCTCTATGTAAATCTTTCTACTTTTTTGGAGACATTCAAATAAAAGAAAACTAAATGAGGAGAAAAATACTTCAAAACATTGAAAATATCAACTTATTTCATACCTGGAGTTTATCATTTAAAAAATCTATTTCACGACTCCCCCTTTTATAAAAGCAATAGCAAAACACAAAACAATGGAATAAAAACATGAGCAAAACACACAAAAAAAACTGTTTTCCCTGCAGAATACGAATCAAAACAAGCTACTTCTTTCAGAGCTTAGCATACTCTGTAAAGGGTTTGAAATCCTTATATAGTGCACAATTTGCAAAGTTTCTTCAGAGAAGGTATTGAAAAAATTAGAATCGTTTACAAAAAATGTATATACGTATTGTATACGTTTCAGTAAGGTTTTTCGGCCTTTTCCTTATTTTTTTAATTTGTGAGCTGCAAAGATTACAATTAGATAGTATCCAAAAATGTTAAACAACGACTCCGTCATAAAGTGGGTCTTTATTATGACTCTTTTATAATATCAAACACAAATTTTGCAAACCTTTAAATATTTGCGTTTTATCATACCTTTATCATCAAATAAATAATTACAGATAAGTTACCAGAGCAATAATTTTAACATAACTCGCAGTTTAGATAAAACAAACTATTTCTGTTGGGAGTGTACTTTTCGACGGTGCTGAGTAAAACTCGTATGCACATTCAGTCGACGGAATTTAATAATCTTATATGACACTTTCCTTTCTCTCGTTTGTTAGATAAAAGGGGGATAGTTCAGATAAAAGAAAACTGCAATTCAACTTGGTAATACTTCCTTTTCCTTAACGTGTGAATCCCGCATCAGTGAAGAACGTTGTCTTTAGTTATTGTTTGTCATATCGCAATATCCGCCCCCACCCCCACCCCCTTAGTAAAGAATTGCGTGTTAATTTTACCAATTTTACAGTTTAAGAATATTGCAATATCACTACAGAAACAGTTATGTATTGTCTGATTTCGCTATGGTTCCCCATTTGACATTTTTATCGTTGAAAACGGCATTGAAAATCATCCCTTTATCCTCGGTTGCTATAAGATGCTTTTTCTTTACAGTTGTTGCTAGGGTGCTCTCGTCGAGGTCCGCTTTCCTAGTATAAATAGTAGGTAGCTTCTCGGTAATATAAATTCCCAGCTTCGGGTTAGGTTGATAGGTGTTGAAATTCATTGTATGTAATACTTTTTTTTTTATTATTTGTTAGTATAGCGTAAACTGTTTGACTCTCGAAATTTTGGATTGCTCTTCAAATCCCAGGAAACTGGTACTAACCCGAGGACAAAAAATATTAAAACGCCCCCCGCCCGCTTACACTAAGAAGAATAAGAAGATGTGACCTGATTGCCATTGAGGCAACTCTTCTCCAGAGACTAACTAACATAGAAATTAATATAAACAACTATAGTTCGCAGTACAAGCACCAACAATCAGCAAAACCCATACCCCATAGTCAGCTTTAAAAAGGCCCCGAAAAGACAAGTGCAAAACAATTCAAAAGGAGAAAACTAACAGCCTGATTTATGTACATGTACATAACAATGAACGCAAAACAAATATGACACATACAGCATCCAACGACAACAACTGAATTACAGGCTCCTGACTTGGGACAGGCACGCCCTCTTTCTTGCATGGCCGATTTTTTTTCTCTCCAAAAGTTGTATAGAGGCGGGATCAATATACCGTTATTTAATCATCAGACAAACGTACCGTACTGGTTACCGCAACTTTGGATACACCAAACCAGGTACTTCATATCTGTGAAAAGGCAAAATATGCACTCTTGATCAATTTTAGAATTCATTCATACATTTATGTGTCATTCAGAATTGCCAGTCAATATGTGTTCTACAAGGACCCGCAGTCATCATCCACCTTTCATTTGATACCTTATTAACTAAATTATATTCTACATAGTTCTATAGTAACACCCATCCGTAGGAACTATTTTGTTTTAACTATGTACTACTTTCTTATACGTTCTTTTTGTCAGCAGGTCCGAATTCTGATTGGTTCTGTACCTTCTGCTAGTACAGACTGCAGTTAAGCGCATACTAAAAGAATTTACACACACACCTTGTTGGGAAAGAGGCACAGGCATCCATGCCCGCTCTATGTAAATCTTTCTACTTTTTTGGAGACATTCAAATAAAAGAAAACTAAATGAGGAGAAAAATACTTCAAAACATTGAAAATATCAACTTATTTCATACCTGGAGTTTATCATTTAAAAAATCTATTTCACGACTCCCCCTTTTATAAAAGCAATAGCAAAACACAAATCAATGGAATAAAAACATGAGCAAAACACACAAAAAAAAAACTGTTTTCCCTGCAGAATACGAATCAAAACAAGCTACTTCTTTCAGAGCTTAGCATACTCTGTAAAGGGTTTGAAATCCTTATATAGTGCACAATTTGCAAAGTTTCTTCAGAGAAGGTATTGAAAAAATTAGAATCGTTTACAAAAAATGTATATACGTATTGTATACGTTTCAGTAAGGTTTTTCGGCCTTTTCCTTATTTTTTTAATTTGTGAGCTGCAAAGATTACAATTAGATAGTATCCAAAAATGTTAAACAACGACTCCGTCATAAAGTGGGTCTTTATTATGACTCTTTTATAATATCAAACACAAATTTTGCAAACCTTTAAATATTTGCGTTTTATCATACCTTTATCATCAAATAAATAATTACAGATAAGTTACCAAAGCAATAATTTTAACATAACTCGCAGTTTAGATAAAACAAACTATTTCTGCTGGGAGTGTACTTTTCGACGGTGCTGAGTAAAACTCGTATGCACATTCAGTCGACGGAATTTAATAATCTTATATGACACTTTCCTTTCTCTCGTTTGTTAGATAAAAGGGGGATAGTTCAGATAAAAGAAAACTGCAATTCAACTTGGTAATACTTCCTTTTCCTTAACGTGTGAATCCCGCATCAGTGAAGAACGTTGTCTTTAGTTATTGTTTGTCATATCGCAATATCCGCCCCCACCCCCACCCCCTTAGTAAAGAATTGCGTGTTAATTTTACCAATTTTACAGTTTAAGAATATTGCAATATCACTACAGAAACAGTTATGTATTGTCTGATTTCGCTATGGTTCCCCATTTGACATTTTTATCGTTGAAAACGGCATTGAAAATCATCCCTTTATCCTCGGTTGCTATAAGATGCTTTTTCTTTACAGTTGTTGCTAGGGTGCTCTCGTCGAGGTCCGCTTTCCTAGTATAAATAGTAGGTAGCTTCTCGGTAATATAAATTCCCAGCTTCGGGTTAGGTTGATAGGTGTTGAAATTCATTGTATGTAATACTTTTTTTTTTATTATTTGTTAGTATAGCGTAAACTGTTTGACTCTCGAAATTTTGGATTGCTCTTCAAATCCCAGGAAACTGGTACTAACCCGAGGACAAAAAATATTAAAACGCCCCCCGCCCGCTTACACTAAGAAGAATAAGAAGATGTGACCTGATTGCCATTGAGGCAACTCTTCTCCAGAGACTAACTAACATAGAAATTAATATAAACAACTATAGTTCGCAGTACAAGCACCAACAATCAGCAAAACCCATACCCCATAGTCAGCTTTAAAAAGGCCCCGAAAAGACAAGTGCAAAACAATTCAAAAGGAGAAAACTAACAGCCTGATTTATGTACATGTACATAACAATGAACGCAAAACAAATATGACACATACAGCATCCAACGACAACAACTGAATTACAGGCTCCTGACTTGGGACAGGCACGCCCTCTTTCTTGCATGGCCGATTTTTTTTCTCTCCAAAAGTTGTATAGAGGCGGGATCAATATACCGTTATTTAATCATCAGACAAACGTACCGTACTGGTTACCGCAACTTTGGATACACCAAACCAGGTACTTCATATCTGTGAAAAGGCAAAATATGCACTCTTGATCAATTTTAGAATTCATTCATACATTTATGTGTCATTCAGAATTGCCAGTCAATATGTGTTCTACAAGGACCCGCAGTCATCATCCACCTTTCATTTGATACCTTATTAACTAAATTATATTCTACATAGTTCTATAGTAACACCCATCCGTAGGAACTATTTTGTTTTAACTATGTACTACTTTCTTATACGTTCTTTTTGTCAGCAGGTCCGAATTCTGATTGGTTCTGTACCTTCTGCTAGTCCAGACTGCAGTTAAGCGCATACTAAAAGAATTTACACACACACCTTGTTGGGAAAGAGGCACAGGCATCCATGCCCGCTCTATGTAAATCTTTCTACTTTTTTGGAGACATTCAAATAAAAGAAAACTAAATGAGGAGAAAAATACTTCAAAACATTGAAAATATCAACTTATTTCATACCTGGAGTTTATCATTTAAAAAATCTATTTCACGACTCCCCCTTTTATAAAAGCAATAGCAAAACACAAAACAATGGAATAAAAACATGAGCAAAACACACAAAAAAAAACTGTTTTCCCTGCAGAATACGAATCAAAACAAGCTACTTCTTTCAGAGCTTAGCATACTCTGTAAAGGGTTTGAAATCCTTATATAGTGCACAATTTGCAAAGTTTCTTCAGAGAAGGTATTGAAAAAATTAGAATCGTTTACAAAAAATGTAAATACGTATTGTATACGTTTCAGTAAGGTTTTTCGGCCTTTTCCTTATTTTTTTAATTTGTGAGCTGCAAAGATTACAATTAGATAGTATCCAAAAATGTTAAACAACGACTCCGTCATAAAGTGGGTCTTTATTATGACTCTTTTATAATATCAAACACAAATTTTGCAAACCTTTAAATATTTGCGTTTTATCATACCTTTATCATCAAATAAATAATTACAGATAAGTTACCAGAGCAATAATTTTAACATAACTCGCAGTTTAGATAAAACAAACTATTTCTGTTGGGAGTGTACTTTTCGACGGTGCTGAGTAAAACTCGTATGCACATTCAGTCGACGGAATTTAATAATCTTATATGACACTTTCCTTTCTCTCGTTTGTTAGATAAAAGGGGGATAGTTCAGATAAAAGAAAACTGCAATTCAACTTGGTAATACTTCCTTTTCCTTAACGTGTGAATCCCGCATCAGTGAAGAACGTTGTCTTTAGTTATTGTTTGTCATATCGCAATATCCGCCCCCACCCCCACCCCCTTAGTAAAGAATTGCGTGTTAATTTTACCAATTTTACAGTTTAAGAATATTGCAATATCACTACAGAAACAGTTATGTATTGTCTGATTTCGCTATGGTTCCCCATTTGACATTTTTATCGTTGAAAACGGCATTGAAAATCATCCCTTTATCCTCGGTTGCTATAAGATGCTTTTTCTTTACAGTTGTTGCTAGGGTGCTCTCGTCGAGGTCCGCTTTCCTAGTATAAATAGTAGGTAGCTTCTCGGTAATATAAATTCCCAGCTTCGGGCTAGGTTGATAGGTGTTGAAATTCATTGTATGTAATACTTTTTTTTTTATTATTTGTTAGTATAGCGTAAACTGTTTGACTCTCGAAATTTTGGATTGCTCTTCAAATCCCAGGAAACTGGTACTAACCCGAGGACAAAAAATATTAAAACGCCCCCCGCCCGCTTACACTAAGAAGAATAAGAAGATGTGACCTGATTGCCATTGAGGCAACTCTTCTCCAGAGACTAACTAACATAGAAATTAATATAAACAACTATAGTTCGCAGTACAAGCACCAACAATCAGCAAAACCCATACCCCATAGTCAGCTTTAAAAAGGCCCCGAAAAGACAAGTGCAAAACAATTCAAAAGGAGAAAACTAACAGCCTGATTTATGTACATGTACATAACAATGAACGCAAAACAAATATGACACATACAGCATCCAACGACAACAACTGAATTACAGGCTCCTGACTTGGGACAGGCACGCCCTCTTTCTTGCATGGCCGATTTTTTTTCTCTCCAAAAGTTGTATAGAGGCGGGATCAATATACCGTTATTTAATCATCAGACAAACGTACCGTACTGGTTACCGCAACTTTGGATACACCAAACCAGGTACTTCATATCTGTGAAAAGGCAAAATATGCACTCTTGATCAATTTTAGAATTCATTCATACATTTATGTGTCATTCAGAATTGCCAGTCAATATGTGTTCTACAAGGACCCGCAGTCATCATCCACCTTTCATTTGATACCTTATTAACTAAATTATATTCTACATAGTTCTATAGTAACACCCATCCGTAGGAACTATTTTGTTTTAACTATGTACTACTTTCTTATACGTTCTTTTTGTCAGCAGGTCCGAATTCTGATTGGTTCTGTACCTTCTGCTAGTCCAGACTGCAGTTAAGCGCATACTAAAAGAATTTACACACACACCTTGTTGGGAAAGAGGCACAGGCATCCATGCCCGCTCTATGTAAATCTTTCTACTTTTTTGGAGACATTCAAATAAAAGAAAACTAAATGAGGAGAAAAATACTTCAAAACATTGAAAATATCAACTTATTTCATACCTGGAGTTTATCATTTAAAAAATCTATTTCACGACTCCCCCTTTTATAAAAGCAATAGCAAAACACAAAACAATGGAATAAAAACATGAGCAAAACACACAAAAAAAAACTGTTTTCCCTGCAGAATACGAATCAAAACAAGCTACTTCTTTCAGAGCTTAGCATACTCTGTAAAGGGTTTGAAATCCTTATATAGTGCACAATTTGCAAAGTTTCTTCAGAGAAGGTATTGAAAAAATTAGAATCGTTTACAAAAAATGTATATACGTATTGTATACGTTTCAGTAAGGTTTTTCGGCCTTTTCCTTATTTTTTTAATTTGTGAGCTGCAAAGATTACAATTAGATAGTATCCAAAAATGTTAAACAACGACTCCGTCATAAAGTGGGTCTTTATTATGACTCTTTTATAATATCAAACACAAATTTTGCAAACCTTTAAATATTTGCGTTTTATCATACCTTTATCATCAAATAAATAATTACAGATAAGTTACCAGAGCAATAATTTTAACATAACTCGCAGTTTAGATAAAACAAACTATTTCTGTTGGGAGTGTACTTTTCGACGGTGCTGAGTAAAACTCGTATGCACATTCAGTCGACGGAATTTAATAATCTTATATGACACTTTCCTTTCTCTCGTTTGTTAGATAAAAGGGGGATAGTTCAGATAAAAGAAAACTGCAATTCAACTTGGTAATACTTCCTTTTCCTTAACGTGTGAATCCCGCATCAGTGAAGAACGTTGTCTTTAGTTATTGTTTGTCATATCGCAATATCCGCCCCCACCCCCACCCCCTTAGTAAAGAATTGCGTGTTAATTTTACCAATTTTACAGTTTAAGAATATTGCAATATCACTACAGAAACAGTTATGTATTGTCTGATTTCGCTATGGTTCCCCATTTGACATTTTTATCGTTGAAAACGGCATTGAAAATCATCCCTTTATCCTCGGTTGCTATAAGATGCTTTTTCTTTACAGTTGTTGCTAGGGTGCTCTCGTCGAGGTCCGCTTTCCTAGTATAAATAGTAGGTAGCTTCTCGGTAATATAAATTCCCAGCTTCGGGCTAGGTTGATAGGTGTTGAAATTCATTGTATGTAATACTTTTTTTTTTATTATTTGTTAGTATAGCGTAAACTGTTTGACTCTCGAAATTTTGGATTGCTCTTCAAATCCCAGGAAACTGGTACTAACCCGAGGACAAAAAATATTAAAACGCCCCCCGCCCGCTTACACTAAGAAGAATAAGAAGATGTGACCTGATTGCCATTGAGGCAACTCTTCTCCAGAGACTAACTAACATAGAAATTAATATAAACAACTATAGTTCGCAGTACAAGCACCAACAATCAGCAAAACCCATACCCCATAGTCAGCTTTAAAAAGGCCCCGAAAAGACAAGTGCAAAACAATTCAAAAGGAGAAAACTAACAGCCTGATTTATGTACATGTACATAACAATGAACGCAAAACAAATATGACACATACAGCATCCAACGACAACAACTGAATTACAGGCTCCTGACTTGGGACAGGCACGCCCTCTTTCTTGCATGGCCGATTTTTTTTCTCTCCAAAAGTTGTATAGAGGCGGGATCAATATACCGTTATTTAATCATCAGACAAACGTACCGTACTGGTTACCGCAACTTTGGATACACCAAACCAGGTACTTCATATCTGTGAAAAGGCAAAATATGCACTCTTGATCAATTTTAGAATTCATTCATACATTTATGTGTCATTCAGAATTGCCAGTCAATATGTGTTCTACAAGGACCCGCAGTCATCATCCACCTTTCATTTGATACCTTATTAACTAAATTATATTCTACATAGTTCTAAAGTAACACCCATCCGTAGGAACTATTTTGTTTTAACTATGTACTACTTTCTTATACGTTCTTTTTGTCAGCAGGTCCGAATTCTGATTGGTTCTGTACCTTCTGCTAGTCCAGACTGCAGTTAAGCGCATACTAAAAGAATTTACACACACACCTTGTTGGGAAAGAGGCACAGGCATCCATGCCCGCTCTATGTAAATCTTTCTACTTTTTTGGAGACATTCAAATAAAAGAAAACTAAATGAGGAGAAAAATACTTCAAAACATTGAAAATATCAACTTATTTCATACCTGGAGTTTATCATTTAAAAAATCTATTTCACGACTCCCCCTTTTATAAAAGCAATAGCAAAACACAAAACAATGGAATAAAAACATGAGCAAAACACACAAAAAAAAACTGTTTTCCCTGCAGAATACGAATCAAAACAAGCTACTTCTTTCAGAGCTTAGCATACTCTGTAAAGGGTTTGAAATCCTTATATAGTGCACAATTTGCAAAGTTTCTTCAGAGAAGGTATTGAAAAAATTAGAATCGTTTACAAAAAATGTATATACGTATTGTATACGTTTCAGTAAGGTTTTTCGGCCTTTTCCTTATTTTTTTTATTTGTGAGCTGCAAAGATTACAATTAGATAGTATCCAAAAATGTTAAACAACGACTCCGTCATAAAGTGGGTCTTTATTATGACTCTTTTATAATATCAAACACAAATTTTGCAAACCTTTAAATATTTGCGTTTTATCATACCTTTATCATCAAATAAATAATTACAGATAAGTTACCAGAGCAATAATTTTAACATAACTCGCAGTTTAGATAAAACAAACTATTTCTGTTGGGAGTGTACTTTTCGACGGTGCTGAGTAAAACTCGTATGCACATTCAGTCGACGGAATTTAATAATCTTATATGACACTTTCCTTTCTCTCGTTTGTTAGATAAAAGGGGGATAGTTCAGATAAAAGAAAACTGCAATTCAACTTGGTAATACTTCCTTTTCCTTAACGTGTGAATCCCGCATCAGTGAAGAACGTTGTCTTTAGTTATTGTTTGTCATATCGCAATATCCGCCCCCACCCCCACCCCCTTAGTAAAGAATTGCGTGTTAATTTTACCAATTTTACAGTTTAAGAATATTGCAATATCACTACAGAAACAGTTATGTATTGTCTGATTTCGCTATGGTTCCCCATTTGACATTTTTATCGTTGAAAACGGCATTGAAAATCATCCCTTTATCCTCGGTTGCTATAAGATGCTTTTTCTTTACAGTTGTTGCTAGGGTGCTCTCGTCGAGGTCCGCTTTCCTAGTATAAATAGTAGGTAGCTTCTCGGTAATATAAATTCCCAGCTTCGGGTTAGGTTGATAGGTGTTGAAATTCATTGTATGTAATACTTTTTTTTTTATTATTTGTTAGTATAGCGTAAACTGTTTGACTCTCGAAATTTTGGATTGCTCTTCAAATCCCAGGAAACTGGTACTAACCCGAGGACAAAAAATATTAAAACGCCCCCCGCCCGCTTACACTAAGAAGAATAAGAAGATGTGACCTGATTGCCATTGAGGCAACTCTTCTCCAGAGACTAACTAACATAGAAATTAATATAAACAACTATAGTTCGCAGTACAAGCACCAACAATCAGCAAAACCCATACCCCATAGTCAGCTTTAAAAAGGCCCCGAAAAGACAAGTGCAAAACAATTCAAAAGGAGAAAACTAACAGCCTGATTTATGTACATGTACATAACAATGAACGCAAAACAAATATGACACATACAGCATCCAACGACAACAACTGAATTACAGGCTCCTGACTTGGGACAGGCACGCCCTCTTTCTTGCATGGCCGATTTTTTTTCTCTCCAAAAGTTGTATAGAGGCGGGATCAATATACCGTTATTTAATCATCAGACAAACGTAACGTACTGGTTACCGCAACTTTGGATACACCAAACCAGGTACTTCATATCTGTGAAAAGGCAAAATATGCACTCTTGATCAATTTTAGAATTCATTCATACATTTATGTGTCATTCAGAATTGCCAGCCAATATGTGTTCTACAAGGACCCGCAGTCATCATCCACCTTTCATTTGATACCTTATTAACTAAATTATATTCTACATAGTTCTATAGTAACACCCATCCGTAGGAACTATTTTGTTTTAACTATGTACTACTTTCTTATACGTTCTTTTTGTCAGCAGGTCCGAATTCTGATTGGTTCTGTACCTTCTGCTAGTCCAGACTGCAGTTAAGCGCATACTAAAAGAATTTACACACACACCTTGTTGGGAAAGAGGCACAGGCATCCATGCCCGCTCTATGTAAATCTTTCTACTTTTTTGGAGACATTCAAATAAAAGAAAACTAAATGAGGAGAAAAATACTTCAAAACATTGAAAATATCAACTTATTTCATACCTGGAGTTTATCATTTAAAAAATCTATTTCACGACTCCCCCTTTTATAAAAGCAATAGCAAAACACAAAACAATGGAATAAAAACATGAGCAAAACACACAAAAAAAAACTGTTTTCCCTGCAGAATACGAATCAAAACAAGCTACTTCTTTCAGAGCTTAGCATACTCTGTAAAGGGTTTGAAATCCTTATATAGTGCACAATTTGCAAAGTTTCTTCAGAGAAGGTATTGAAAAAATTAGAATCGTTTACAAAAAATGTATATACGTATTGTATACGTTTCAGTAAGGTTTTTCGGCCTTTTCCTTATTTTTTTTATTTGTGAGCTGCAAAGATTACAATTAGATAGTATCCAAAAATGTTAAACAACGACTCCGTCATAAAGTGGGTCTTTATTATGACTCTTTTATAATATCAAACACAAATTTTGCAAACCTTTAAATATTTGCGTTTTATCATACCTTTATCATCAAATAAATAATTACAGATAAGTTACCAGAGCAATAATTTTAACATAACTCGCAGTTTAGATAAAACAAACTATTTCTGTTGGGAGTGTACTTTTCGACGGTGCTGAGTAAAACTCGTATGCACATTCAGTCGACGGAATTTAATAATCTTATATGACACTTTCCTTTCTCTCGTTTGTTAGATAAAAGGGGGATAGTTCAGATAAAAGAAAACTGCAATTCAACTTGGTAATACTTCCTTTTCCTTAACGTGTGAATCCCGCATCAGTGAAGAACGTTGTCTTTAGTTATTGTTTGTCATATCGCAATATCCGCCCCCCCCCCCCCCCACCCCCTTAGTAAAGAATTGCGTGTTAATTTTACCAATTTTACAGTTTAAGAATATTGCAATATCACTACAGAAACAGTTATGTATTGTCTGATTTCGCTATGGTTCCCCATTTGACATTTTTATCGTTGAAAACGGCATTGAAAATCATCCCTTTATCCTCGGTTGCTATAAGATGCTTTTTCTTTACAGTTGTTGCTAGGGTGCTCTCGTCGAGGTCCGCTTTCCTAGTATAAATAGTAGGTAGCTTCTCGGTAATATAAATTCCCAGCTTCGGGTTAGGTTGATAGGTGTTGAAATTCATTGTATGTAATACTTTTTTTTTTATTATTTGTTAGTATAGCGTAAACTGTTTGACTCTCGAAATTTTGGATTGCTCTTCAAATCCCAGGAAACTGGTACTAACCCGAGGACAAAAAATATTAAAACGCCCCCCGCCCGCTTACACTAAGAAGAATAAGAAGATGTGACCTGATTGCCATTGAGGCAACTCTTCTCCAGAGACTAACTAACATAGAAATTAATATAAACAACTATAGTTCGCAGTACAAGCACCAACAATCAGCAAAACCCATACCCCATAGTCAGCTTTAAAAAGGCCCCGAAAAGACAAGTGCAAAACAATTCAAAAGGAGAAAACTAACAGCCTGATTTATGTACATGTACATAACAATGAACGCAAAACAAATATGACACATACAGCATCCAACGACAACAACTGAATTACAGGCTCCTGACTTGGGACAGGCACGCCCTCTTTCTTGCATGGCCGATTTTTTTTCTCTCCAAAAGTTGTATAGAGGCGGGATCAATATACCGTTATTTAATCATCAGACAAACGTAACGTACTGGTTACCGCAACTTTGGATACACCAAACCAGGTACTTCATATCTGTGAAAAGGCAAAATATGCACTCTTGATCAATTTTAGAATTCATTCATACATTTATGTGTCATTCAGAATTGCCAGTCAATATGTGTTCTACAAGGACCCGCAGTCATCATCCACCTTTCATTTGATACCGTATTAACTAAATTATATTCTACATAGTTCTATAGTAACACCCATCCGTAGGAACTATTTTGTTTTAACTATGTACTACTTTCTTATACGTTCTTTTTGTCAGCAGGTCCGAATTCTGATTGGTTCTGTACCTTCTGCTAGTCCAGACTGCATTTAAGCGCATACTAAAAGAATTTACACACACACCTTGTTGGGAAAGAGGCACAGGCATCCATGCCCGCTCTATGTAAATCTTTCTACTTTTTTGGAGACATTCAAATAAAAGAAAACTAAATGAGGAGAAAAATACTTCAAAACATTGAAAATATCAACTTATTTCATACCTGGAGTTTATCATTTAAAAAATCTATTTCACGACTCCCCCTTTTATAAAAGCAATAGCAAAACACAAAACAATGGAATAAAAACATGAGCAAAACACACAAAAAAAAACTGTTTTCCCTGCAGAATACGAATCAAAACAAGCTACTTCTTTCAGAGCTTAGCATACTCTGTAAAGGGTTTGAAATCCTTATATAGTGCACAATTTGCAAAGTTTCTTCAGAGAAGGTATTGAAAAAATTAGAATCGTTTACAAAAAATGTATATACGTATTGTATACGTTTCAGTAAGGTTTTTCGGCCTTTTCCTTATTTTTTTAATTTGTGAGCTGCAAAGATTACAATTAGATAGTATCCAAAAATGTTAAACAACGACTCCGTCATAAAGTGGGTCTTTATTATGACTCTTTTATAATATCAAACACAAATTTTGCAAACCTTTAAATATTTGCGTTTTATCATACCTTTATCATCAAATAAATAATTACAGATAAGTTACCAGAGCAATAATTTTAACATAACTCGCAGTTTAGATAAAACAAACTATTTCTGTTGGGAGTGTACTTTTCGACGGTGCTGAGTAAAACTCGTATGCACATTCAGTCGACGGAATTTAATAATCTTATATGACACTTTCCTTTCTCTCGTTTGTTAGATAAAAGGGGGATAGTTCAGATAAAAGAAAACTGCAATTCAACTTGGTAATACTTCCTTTTCCTTAACGTGTGAATCCCGCATCAGTGAAGAACGTTGTCTTTAGTTATTGTTTGTCATATCGCAATATCCGCCCCCACCCCCACCCCCTTAGTAAAGAATTGCGTGTTAATTTTACCAATTTTACAGTTTAAGAATATTGCAATATCACTACAGAAACAGTTATGTATTGTCTGATTTCGCTATGGTTCCCCATTTGACATTTTTATCGTTGAAAACGGCATTGAAAATCATCCCTTTATCCTCGGTTGCTATAAGATGCTTTTTCTTTACAGTTGTTGCTAGGGTGCTCTCGTCGAGGTCCGCTTTCCTAGTATAAATAGTAGGTAGCTTCTCGGTAATATAAATTCCCAGCTTCGGGTTAGGTTGATAGGTGTTGAAATTCATTGTATGTAATACTTTTTTTTTTATTATTTGTTAGTATAGCGTAAACTGTTTGACTCTCGAAATTTTGGATTGCTCTTCAAATCCCAGGAAACTGGTACTAACCCGAGGACAAAAAATATTAAAACGCCCCCCGCCCGCTTACACTAAGAAGAATAAGAAGATGTGACCTGATTGCCATTGAGGCAACTCTTCTCCAGAGACTAACTAACATAGAAATTAATATAAACAACTATAGTTCGCAGTACAAGCACCAACAATCAGCAAAACCCATACCCCATAGTCAGCTTTAAAAAGGCCCCGAAAAGACAAGTGCAAAACAATTCAAAAGGAGAAAACTAACAGCCTGATTTATGTACATGTACATAACAATGAACGCAAAACAAATATGACACATACAGCATCCAACGACAACAACTGAATTACAGGCTCCTGACTTGGGACAGGCACGCCCTCTTTCTTGCATGGCCGATTTTTTTTCTCTCCAAAAGTTGTATAGAGGCGGGATCAATATACCGTTATTTAATCATCAGACAAACGTACCGTACTGGTTACCGCAACTTTGGATACACCAAACCAGGTACTTCATATCTGTGAAAAGGCAAAATATGCACTCTTGATCAATTTTAGAATTCATTCATACATTTATGTGTCATTCAGAATTGCCAGTCAATATGTGTTCTACAAGGACCCGCAGTCATCATCCACCTTTCATTTGATACCTTATTAACTAAATTATATTCTACATAGTTCTATAGTAACACCCATCCGTAGGAACTATTTTGTTTTAACTATGTACTACTTTCTTATACGTTCTTTTTGTCAGCAGGTCCGAATTCTGATTGGTTCTGTACCTTCTGCTAGTCCAGACTGCAGTTAAGCGCATACTAAAAGAATTTACACACACACCTTGTTGGGAAAGAGGCACAGGCATCCATGCCCGCTCTATGTAAATCTTTCTACTTTTTTGGAGACATTCAAATAAAAGAAAACTAAATGAGGAGAAAAATACTTCAAAACATTGAAAATATCAACTTATTTCATACCTGGAGTTTATCATTTAAAAAATCTATTTCACGACTCCCCCTTTTATAAAAGCAATAGCAAAACACAAAACAATGGAATAAAAACATGAGCAAAACACACAAAAAAAAACTGTTTTCCCTGCAGAATACGAATCAAAACAAGCTACTTCTTTCAGAGCTTAGCATACTCTGTAAAGGGTTTGAAATCCTTATATAGTGCACAATTTGCAATGTTTCTTCAGAGAAGGTATTGAAAAAATTAGAATCGTTTACAAAAAATGTATATACGTATTGTATACGTTTCAGTAAGGTTTTTCGGCCTTTTCCTTATTTTTTTAATTTGTGAGCTGCAAAGATTACAATTAGATAGTATCCAAAAATGTTAAACAACGACTCCGTCATAAAGTGGGTCTTTATTATGACTCTTTTATAATATCAAACACAAATTTTGCAAACCTTTAAATATTTGCGTTTTATCATACCTTTATCATCAAATAAATAATTACAGATAAGTTACCAGAGCAATAATTTTAACATAACTCGCAGTTTAGATAAAACAAACTATTTCTGTTGGGAGTGTACTTTTCGACGGTGCTGAGTAAAACTCGTATGCACATTCAGTCGACGGAATTTAATAATCTTATATGACACTTTCCTTTCTCTCGTTTGTTAGATAAAAGGGGGATAGTTCAGATAAAAGAGAAACTGCAATTCAACTTGGTAATACTTCCTTTTCCTTAACGTGTGAATCCCGCATCAGTGAAGAACGTTGTCTTTAGTTATTGTTTGTCATATCGCAATATCCGCCCCCACCCCCACCCCCTTAGTAAAGAATTGCGTGTTAATTTTACCAATTTTACAGTTTAAGAATATTGCAATATCACTACAGAAACAGTTATGTATTGTCTGATTTCGCTATGGTTCCCCATTTGACATTTTTATCGTTGAAAACGGCATTGAAAATCATCCCTTTATCCTCGGTTGCTATAAGATGCTTTTTCTTTACAGTTGTTGCTAGGGTGCTCTCGTCGAGGTCCGCTTTCCTAGTATAAATAGTAGGTAGCTTCTCGGTAATATAAATTCCCAGCTTCGGGCTAGGTTGATAGGTGTTGAAATTCATTGTATGTAATACTTTTTTTTTTATTATTTGTTAGTATAGCGTAAACTGTTTGACTCTCGAAATTTTGGATTGCTCTTCAAATCCCAGGAAACTGGTACTAACCCGAGGACAAAAAATATTAAAACGCCCCCCGCCCGCTTACACTAAGAAGAATAAGAAGATGTGACCTGATTGCCATTGAGGCAACTCTTCTCCAGAGACTAACTAACATAGAAATTAATATAAACAACTATAGTTCGCAGTACAAGCACCAACAATCAGCAAAACCCATACCCCATAGTCAGCTTTAAAAAGGCCCCGAAAAGACAAGTGCAAAACAATTCAAAAGGAGAAAACTAACAGCCTGATTTATGTACATGTACATAACAATGAACGCAAAACAAATATGACACATACAGCATCCAACGACAACAACTGAATTACAGGCTCCTGACTTGGGACAGGCACGCCCTCTTTCTTGCATGGCCGATTTTTTTTCTCTCCAAAAGTTGTATAGAGGCGGGATCAATATACCGTTATTTAATCATCAGACAAACGTACCGTACTGGTTACCGCAACTTTGGATACACCAAACCAGGTACTTCATATCTGTGAAAAGGCAAAATATGCACTCTTGATCAATTTTAGAATTCATTCATACATTTATGTGTCATTCAGAATTGCCAGTCAATATGTGTTCTACAAGGACCCGCAGTCATCATCCACCTTTCATTTGATACCTTATTAACTAAATTATATTCTACATAGTTCTATAGTAACACCCATCCGTAGGAACTATTTTGTTTTAACTATGTACTACTTTCTTATACGTTCTTTTTGTCAGCAGGTCCGAATTCTGATTGGTTCTGTACCTTCTGCTAGTCCAGACTGCAGTTAAGCGCATACTAAAAGAATTTACACACACACCTTGTTGGGAAAGAGGCACAGGCATCCATGCCCGCTCTATGTAAATCTTTCTACTTTTTTGGAGACATTCAAATAAAAGAAAACTAAATGAGGAGAAAAATACTTCAAAACATTGAAAATATCAACTTATTTCATACCTGGAGTTTATCATTTAAAAAATCTATTTCACGACTCCCCCTTTTATAAAAGCAATAGCAAAACACAAAACAATGGAATAAAAACATGAGCAAAACACACAAAAAAAAACTGTTTTCCCTGCAGAATACGAATCAAAACAAGCTACTTCTTTCAGAGCTTAGCATACTCTGTAAAGGGTTTGAAATCCTTATATAGTGCACAATTTGCAATGTTTCTTCAGAGAAGGTATTGAAAAAATTAGAATCGTTTACAAAAAATGTATATACGTATTGTATACGTTTCAGTAAGGTTTTTCGGCCTTTTCCTTATTTTTTTAATTTGTGAGCTGCAAAGATTACAATTAGATAGTATCCAAAAATGTTAAACAACGACTCCGTCATAAAGTGGGTCTTTATTATGACTCTTTTATAATATCAAACACAAATTTTGCAAACCTTTAAATATTTGCGTTTTATCATACCTTTATCATCAAATAAATAATTACAGATAAGTTACCAGAGCAATAATTTTAACATAACTCGCAGTTTAGATAAAACAAACTATTTCTGTTGGGAGTGTACTTTTCGACGGTGCTGAGTAAAACTCGTATGCACATTCAGTCGACGGAATTTAATAATCTTATATGACACTTTCCTTTCTCTCGTTTGTTAGATAAAAGGGGGATAGTTCAGATAAAAGAGAAACTGCAATTCAACTTGGTAATACTTCCTTTTCCTTAACGTGTGAATCCCGCATCAGTGAAGAACGTTGTCTTTAGTTATTGTTTGTCATATCGCAATATCCGCCCCCACCCCCACCCCCTTAGTAAAGAATTGCGTGTTAATTTTACCAATTTTACAGTTTAAGAATATTGCAATATCACTACAGAAACAGTTATGTATTGTCTGATTTCGCTATGGTTCCCCATTTGACATTTTTATCGTTGAAAACGGCATTGAAAATCATCCCTTTATCCTCGGTTGCTATAAGATGCTTTTTCTTTACAGTTGTTGCTAGGGTGCTCTCGTCGAGGTCCGCTTTCCTAGTATAAATAGTAGGTAGCTTCTCGGTAATATAAATTCCCAGCTTCGGGCTAGGTTGATAGGTGTTGAAATTCATTGTATGTAATACTTTTTTTTTTATTATTTGTTAGTATAGCGTAAACTGTTTGACTCTCGAAATTTTGGATTGCTCTTCAAATCCCAGGAAACTGGTACTAACCCGAGGACAAAAAATATTAAAACGCCCCCCGCCCGCTTACACTAAGAAGAATAAGAAGATGTGACCTGATTGCCATTGAGGCAACTCTTCTCCAGAGACTAACTAACATAGAAATTAATATAAACAACTATAGTTCGCAGTACAAGCACCAACAATCAGCAAAACCCATACCCCATAGTCAGCTTTAAAAAGGCCCCGAAAAGACAAGTGCAAAACAATTCAAAAGGAGAAAACTAACAGCCTGATTTATGTACATGTACATAACAATGAACGCAAAACAAATATGACACATACAGCATCCAACGACAACAACTGAATTACAGGCTCCTGACTTGGGACAGGCACGCCCTCTTTCTTGCATGGCCGATTTTTTTTCTCTCCAAAAGTTGTATAGAGGCGGGATCAATATACCGTTATTTAATCATCAGACAAACGTACCGTACTGGTTACCGCAACTTTGGATACACCAAACCAGGTACTTCATATCTGTGAAAAGGCAAAATATGCACTCTTGATCAATTTTAGAATTCATTCATACATTTATGTGTCATTCAGAATTGCCAGTCAATATGTGTTCTACAAGGACCCGCAGTCATCATCCACCTTTCATTTGATACCTTATTAACTAAATTATATTCTACATAGTTCTATAGTAACACCCATCCGTAGGAACTATTTTGTTTTAACTATGTACTACTTTCTTATACGTTCTTTTTGTCAGCAGGTCCGAATTCTGATTGGTTCTGTACCTTCTGCTAGTCCAGACTGCAGTTAAGCGCATACTAAAAGAATTTACACACACACCTTGTTGGGAAAGAGGCACAGGCATCCATGCCCGCTCTATGTAAATCTTTCTACTTTTTTGGAGACATTCAAATAAAAGAAAACTAAATGAGGAGAAACATACTTCAAAACATTGAAAATATCAACTTATTTCATACCTGGAGTTTATCATTTAAAAAATCTATTTCACGACTCCCCCTTTTATAAAAGCAATAGCAAAACACAAAACAATGGAATAAAAACATGAGCAAAACACACAAAAAAAAACTGTTTTCCCTGCAGAATACGAATCAAAACAAGCTACTTCTTTCAGAGCTTAGCATACTCTGTAAAGGGTTTGAAATCCTTATATAGTGCACAATTTGCAAAGTTTCTTCAGAGAAGGTATTGAAAAAATTAGAATCGTTTACAAAAAATGTATATACGTATTGTATACGTTTCAGTAAGGTTTTTCGGCCTTTTCCTTATTTTTTTAATTTGTGAGCTGCAAAGATTACAATTAGATAGTATCCAAAAATGTTAAACAACGACTCCGTCATAAAGTGGGTCTTTATTATGACTCTTTTATAATATCAAACACAAATTTTGCAAACCTTTAAATATTTGCGTTTTATCATACCTTTATCATCAAATAAATAATTACAGATAAGTTACCAGAGCAATAATTTTAACATAACTCGCAGTTTAGATAAAACAAACTATTTCTGTTGGGAGTGTACTTTTCGACGGTGCTGAGTAAAACTCGTATGCACATTCAGTCGACGGAATTTAATAATCTTATATGACACTTTCCTTTCTCTCGTTTGTTAGATAAAAGGGGGATAGTTCAGATAAAAGAAAACTGCAATTCAACTTGGTAATACTTCCTTTTCCTTAACGTGTGAATCCCGCATCAGTGAAGAACGTTGTCTTTAGTTATTGTTTGTCATATCGCAATATCCGCCCCCACCCCCACCCCCTTAGTAAAGAATTGCGTGTTAATTTTACCAATTTTACAGTTTAAGAATATTGCAATATCACTACAGAAACAGTTATGTATTGTCTGATTTCGCTATGGTTCCCCATTTGACATTTTTATCGTTGAAAACGGCATTGAAAATCATCCCTTTATCCTCGGTTGCTATAAGATGCTTTTTCTTTACAGTTGTTGCTAGGGTGCTCTCGTCGAGGTCCGCTTTCCTAGTATAAATAGTAGGTAGCTTCTCGGTAATATAAATTCCCAGCTTCGGGCTAGGTTGATAGGTGTTGAAATTCATTGTATGTAATACTTTTTTTTTTATTATTTGTTAGTATAGCGTAAACTGTTTGACTCTCGAAATTTTGGATTGCTCTTCAAATCCCAGGAAACTGGTACTAACCCGAGGACAAAAAATATTAAAACGCCCCCCGCCCGCTTACACTAAGAAGAATAAGAAGATGTGACCTGATTGCCATTGAGGCAACTCTTCTCCAGAGACTAACTAACATAGAAATTAATATAAACAACTATAGTTCGCAGTACAAGCACCAACAATCAGCAAAACCCATACCCCATAGTCAGCTTTAAAAAGGCCCCGAAAAGACAAGTGCAAAACAATTCAAAAGGAGAAAACTAACAGCCTGATTTATGTACATGTACATAACAATGAACGCAAAACAAATATGACACATACAGCATCCAACGACAACAACTGAATTACAGGCTCCTGACTTGGGACAGGCACGCCCTCTTTCTTGCATGGCCGATTTTTTTTCTCTCCAAAAGTTGTATAGAGGCGGGATCAATATACCGTTATTTAATCATCAGACAAACGTACCGTACTGGTTACCGCAACTTTGGATACACCAAACCAGGTACTTCATATCTGTGAAAAGGCAAAATATGCACTCTTGATCAATTTTAGAATTCATTCATACATTTATGTGTCATTCAGAATTGCCAGTCAATATGTGTTCTACAAGGACCCGCAGTCATCATCCACCTTTCATTTGATACCTTATTAACTAAATTATATTCTACATAGTTCTATAGTAACACCCATCCGTAGGAACTATTTTGTTTTAACTATGTACTACTTTCTTATACGTTCTTTTTGTCAGCAGGTCCGAATTCTGATTGGTTCTGTACCTTCTGCTAGTCCAGACTGCAGTTAAGCGCATACTAAAAGAATTTACACACACACCTTGTTGGGAAAGAGGCACAGGCATCCATGCCCGCTCTATGTAAATCTTTCTACTTTTTTGGAGACATTCAAATAAAAGAAAACTAAATGAGGAGAAAAATACTTCAAAACATTGAAAATATCAACTTATTTCATACCTGGAGTTTATCATTTAAAAAATCTATTTCACGACTCCCCCTTTTATAAAAGCAATAGCAAAACACAAAACAATGGAATAAAAACATGAGCAAAACACACAAAAAAAAACTGTTTTCCCTGCAGAATACGAATCAAAACAAGCTACTTCTTTCAGAGCTTAGCATACTCTGTAAAGGGTTTGAAATCCTTATATAGTGCACAATTTGCAAAGTTTCTTCAGAGAAGGTATTGAAAAAATTAGAATCGTTTACAAAAAATGTAAATACGTATTGTATACGTTTCAGTAAGGTTTTTCGGCCTTTTCCTTATTTTTTTAATTTGTGAGCTGCAAAGATTACAGTTAGATAGTATCCAAAAATGTTAAACAACGACTCCGTCATAAAGTGGGTCTTTATTATGACTCTTTTATAATATCAAACACAAATTTTGCAAACCTTTAAATATTTGCGTTTTATCATACCTTTATCATCAAATAAATAATTACAGATAAGTTACCAGAGCAATAATTTTAACATAACTCGCAGTTTAGATAAAACAAACTATTTCTGTTGGGAGTGTACTTTTCGACGGTGCTGAGTAAAACTCGTATGCACATTCAGTCGACGGAATTTAATAATCTTATATGACACTTTCCTTTCTCTCGTTTGTTAGATAAAAGGGGGATAGTTCAGATAAAAGAAAACTGCAATTCAACTTGGTAATACTTCCTTTTCCTTAACGTGTGAATCCCGCATCAGTGAAGAACGTTGTCTTTAGTTATTGTTTGTCATATCGCAATATCCGCCCCCACCCCCACCCCCTTAGTAAAGAATTGCGTGTTAATTTTACCAATTTTACAGTTTAAGAATATTGCAATATCACTACAGAAACAGTTATGTATTGTCTGATTTCGCTATGGTTCCCCATTTGACATTTTTATCGTTGAAAACGGCATTGAAAATCATCCCTTTATCCTCGGTTGCTATAAGATGCTTTTTCTTTACAGTTGTTGCTAGGGTGCTCTCGTCGAGGTCCGCTTTCCTAGTATAAATAGTAGGTAGCTTCTCGGTAATATAAATTCCCAGCTTCGGGTTAGGTTGATAGGTGTTGAAATTCATTGTATGTAATACTTTTTTTTTATTATTTGTTAGTATAGCGTAAACTGTTTGACTCTCGAAATTTTGGATTGCTCTTCAAATCCCAGGAAACTGGTACTAACCCGAGGACAAAAAATATTAAAACGCCCCCCGCCCGCTTACACTAAGAAGAATAAGAAGATGTGACCTGATTGCCATTGAGGCAACTCTTCTCCAGAGACTAACTAACATAGAAATTAATATAAACAACTATAGTTCGCAGTACAAGCACCAACAATCAGCAAAACCCATACCCCATAGTCAGCTTTAAAAAGGCCCCGAAAAGACAAGTGCAAAACAATTCAAAAGGAGAAAACTAACAGCCTGATTTATGTACATGTACATAACAATGAACGCAAAACAAATATGACACATACAGCATCCAACGACAACAACTGAATTACAGGCTCCTGACTTGGGACAGGCACGCCCTCTTTCTTGCATGGCCGATTTTTTTTCTCTCCAAAAGTTGTATAGAGGCGGGATCAATATACCGTTATTTAATCATCAGACAAACGTACCGTACTGGTTACCGCAACTTTGGATACACCAAACCAGGTACTTCATATCTGTGAAAAGGCAAAATATGCACTCTTGATCAATTTTAGAATTCATTCATACATTTATGTGTCATTCAGAATTGCCAGTCAATATGTGTTCTACAAGGACCCGCAGTCATCATCCACCTTTCATTTGATACCTTATTAACTAAATTATATTCTACATAGTTCTATAGTAACACCCATCCGTAGGAACTATTTTGTTTTAACTATGTACTACTTTCTTATACGTTCTTTTTGTCAGCAGGTCCGAATTCTGATTGGTTCTGTACCTTCTGCTAGTCCAGACTGCAGTTAAGCGCATACTAAAAGAATTTACACACACACCTTGTTGGGAAAGAGGCACAGGCATCCATGCCCGCTCTATGTAAATCTTTCTACTTTTTTGGAGACATTCAAATAAAAGAAAACTAAATGAGGAGAAAAATACTTCAAAACATTGAAAATATCAACTTATTTCATACCTGGAGTTTATCATTTAAAAAATCTATTTCACGACTCCCCCTTTTATAAAAGCAATAGCAAAACACAAAACAATGGAATAAAAACATGAGCAAAACACACAAAAAAAAACTGTTTTCCCTGCAGAATACGAATCAAAACAAGCTACTTCTTTCAGAGCTTAGCATACTCTGTAAAGGGTTTGAAATCCTTATATAGTGCACAATTTGCAAAGTTTCTTCAGAGAAGGTATTGAAAAAATTAGAATCGTTTACAAAAAATGTAAATACGTATTGTATACGTTTCAGTAAGGTTTTTCGGCCTTTTCCTTATTTTTTTAATTTGTGAGCTGCAAAGATTACAGTTAGATAGTATCCAAAAATGTTAAACAACGACTCCGTCATAAAGTGGGTCTTTATTATGACTCTTTTATAATATCAAACACAAATTTTGCAAACCTTTAAATATTTGCGTTTTATCATACCTTTATCATCAAATAAATAATTACAGATAAGTTACCAGAGCAATAATTTTAACATAACTCGCAGTTTAGATAAAACAAACTATTTCTGTTGGGAGTGTACTTTTCGACGGTGCTGAGTAAAACTCGTATGCACATTCAGTCGACGGAATTTAATAATCTTATATGACACTTTCCTTTCTCTCGTTTGTTAGATAAAAGGGGGATAGTTCAGATAAAAGAAAACTGCAATTCAACTTGGTAATACTTCCTTTTCCTTAACGTGTGAATCCCGCATCAGTGAAGAACGTTGTCTTTAGTTATTGTTTGTCATATCGCAATATCCGCCCCCACCCCCACCCCCTTAGTAAAGAATTGCGTGTTAATTTTACCAATTTTACAGTTTAAGAATATTGCAATATCACTACAGAAACAGTTATGTATTGTCTGATTTCGCTATGGTTCCCCATTTGACATTTTTATCGTTGAAAACGGCATTGAAAATCATCCCTTTATCCTCGGTTGCTATAAGATGCTTTTTCTTTACAGTTGTTGCTAGGGTGCTCTCGTCGAGGTCCGCTTTCCTAGTATAAATAGTAGGTAGCTTCTCGGTAATATAAATTCCCAGCTTCGGGTTAGGTTGATAGGTGTTGAAATTCATTGTATGTAATACTTTTTTTTTATTATTTGTTAGTATAGCGTAAACTGTTTGACTCTCGAAATTTTGGATTGCTCTTCAAATCCCAGGAAACTGGTACTAACCCGAGGACAAAAAATATTAAAACGCCCCCCGCCCGCTTACACTAAGAAGAATAAGAAGATGTGACCTGATTGCCATTGAGGCAACTCTTCTCCAGAGACTAACTAACATAGAAATTAATATAAACAACTATAGTTCGCAGTACAAGCACCAACAATCAGCAAAACCCATACCCCATAGTCAGCTTTAAAAAGGCCCCGAAAAGACAAGTGCAAAACAATTCAAAAGGAGAAAACTAACAGCCTGATTTATGTACATGTACATAACAATGAACGCAAAACAAATATGACACATACAGCATCCAACGACAACAACTGAATTACAGGCTCCTGACTTGGGACAGGCACGCCCTCTTTCTTGCATGGCCGATTTTTTTTCTCTCCAAAAGTTGTATAGAGGCGGGATCAATATACCGTTATTTAATCATCAGACAAACGTACCGTACTGGTTACCGCAACTTTGGATACACCAAACCAGGTACTTCATATCTGTGAAAAGGCAAAATATGCACTCTTGATCAATTTTAGAATTCATTCATACATGTATGTGTCATTCAGAATTGCCAGTCAATATGTGTTCTACAAGGACCCGCAGTCATCATCCACCTTTCATTTGATACCTCATTAACTAAATTATATTCTACATAGTTCTATAGTAACACCCATCCGTAGGAACTATTTTGTTTTAACTATGTACTACTTTCTTATACGTTCTTTTTGTCAGCAGGTCCGAATTCTGATTGGTTCTGTACCTTCTGCTAGTCCAGACTGCAGTTAAGCGCATACTAAAAGAATTTACACACACACCTTGTTGGGAAAGAGGCACAGGCATCCATGCCCGCTCTATGTAAATCTTTCTACTTTTTTGGAGACATTCAAATAAATAAAACTAAATGAGGAGAAAAATACTTCAAAACATTGAAAATATCAACTTATTTCATACCTGGAGTTTATCATTTAAAAAATCTATTTCACGACTCCCCCTTTTATAAAAGCAATAGCAAAACACAAAACAATGGAATAAAAACATGAGCAAAACACACAAAAAAAAACTGTTTTCCCTGCAGAATACGAATCAAAACAAGCTACTTCTTTCAGAGCTTAGCATACTCTGTAAAGGGTTTGAAATCCTTATATAGTGCACAATTTGCAAAGTTTCTTCAGAGAAGGTATTGAAAAAATTAGAATCGTTTACAAAAAATGTATATACGTATTGTATACGTTTCAGTAAGGTTTTTCGGCCTTTTCCTTATTTTTTTAATTTGTGAGCTGCAAAGATTACAATTAGATAGTATCCAAAAATGTTAAACAACGACTCCGTCATAAAGTGGGTCTTTATTATGACTCTTTTATAATATCAAACACAAATTTTGCAAACCTTTAAATATTTGCGTTTTATCATACCTTTATCATCAAATAAATAATTACAGATAAGTTACCAGAGCAATAATTTTAACATAACTCGCAGTTTAGATAAAACAAACTATTTCTGTTGGGAGTGTACTTTTCGACGGTGCTGAGTAAAACTCGTATGCACATTCAGTCGACGGAATTTAATAATCTTATATGACACTTTCCTTTCTCTCGTTTGTTAGATAAAAGGGGGATAGTTCAGATAAAAGAAAACTGCAATTCAACTTGGTAATACTTCCTTTTCCTTAACGTGTGAATCCCGCATCAGTGAAGAACGTTGTCTTTAGTTATTGTTTGTCATATCGCAATATCCGCCCCCACCCCCACCCCCTTAGTAAAGAATTGCGTGTTAATTTTACCAATTTTACAGTTTAAGAATATTGCAATATCACTACAGAAACAGTTATGTATTGTCTGATTTCGCTATGGTTCCCCATTTGACATTTTTATCGTTGAAAACGGCATTGAAAATCATCCCTTTATCCTCGGTTGCTATAAGATGCTTTTTCTTTACAGTTGTTGCTAGGGTGCTCTCGTCGAGGTCCGCTTTCCTAGTATAAATAGTAGGTAGCTTCTCGGTAATATAAATTCCCAGCTTCGGGTTAGGTTGATAGGTGTTGAAATTCATTGTATGTAATACTTTTTTTTTATTATTTGTTAGTATAGCGTAAACTGTTTGACTCTCGAAATTTTGGATTGCTCTTCAAATCCCAGGAAACTGGTACTAACCCGAGGACAAAAAATATTAAAACGCCCCCCGCCCGCTTACACTAAGAAGAATAAGAAGATGTGACCTGATTGCCATTGAGGCAACTCTTCTCCAGAGACTAACTAACATAGAAATTAATATAAACAACTATAGTTCGCAGTACAAGCACCAACAATCAGCAAAACCCATACCCCATAGTCAGCTTTAAAAAGGCCCCGAAAAGACAAGTGCAAAACAATTCAAAAGGAGAAAACTAACAGCCTGATTTATGTACATGTACATAACAATGAACGCAAAACAAATATGACACATACAGCATCCAACGACAACAACTGAATTACAGGCTCCTGACTTGGGACAGGCACGCCCTCTTTCTTGCATGGCCGATTTTTTTTCTCTCCAAAAGTTGTATAGAGGCGGGATCAATATACCGTTATTTAATCATCAGACAAACGTACCGTACTGGTTACCGCAACTTTGGATACACCAAACCAGGTACTTCATATCTGTGAAAAGGCAAAATATGCACTCTTGATCAATTTTAGAATTCATTCATACATGTATGTGTCATTCAGAATTGCCAGTCAATATGTGTTCTACAAGGACCCGCAGTCATCATCCACCTTTCATTTGATACCTCATTAACTAAATTATATTCTACATAGTTCTATAGTAACACCCATCCGTAGGAACTATTTTGTTTTAACTATGTACTACTTTCTTATACGTTCTTTTTGTCAGCAGGTCCGAATTCTGATTGGTTCTGTACCTTCTGCTAGTCCAGACTGCAGTTAAGCGCATACTAAAAGAATTTACACACACACCTTGTTGGGAAAGAGGCACAGGCATCCATGCCCGCTCTATGTAAATCTTTCTACTTTTTTGGAGACATTCAAATAAAAGAAAACTAAATGAGGAGAAAAATACTTCAAAACATTGAAAATATCAACTTATTTCATACCTGGAGTTTATCATTTAAAAAATCTATTTCACGACTCCCCCTTTTATAAAAGCAATAGCAAAACACAAAACAATGGAATAAAAACATGAGCAAAACACACAAAAAAAAACTGTTTTCCCTGCAGAATACGAATCAAAACAAGCTACTTCTTTCAGAGCTTAGCATACTCTGTAAAGGGTTTGAAATCCTTATATAGTGCACAATTTGCAAAGTTTCTTCAGAGAAGGTATTGAAAAAATTAGAATCGTTTACAAAAAATGTATATACGTATTGTATACGTTTCAGTAAGGTTTTTCGGCCTTTTCCTTATTTTTTTAATTTGTGAGCTGCAAAGATTACAATTAGATAGTATCCAAAAATGTTAAACAACGACTCCGTCATAAAGTGGGTCTTTATTATGACTCTTTTATAATATCAAACACAAATTTTGCAAACCTTTAAATATTTGCGTTTTATCATACCTTTATCATCAAATAAATAATTACAGATAAGTTACCAGAGCAATAATTTTAACATAACTCGCAGTTTAGATAAAACAAACTATTTCTGTTGGGAGTGTACTTTTCGACGGTGCTGAGTAAAACTCGTATGCACATTCAGTCGACGGAATTTAATAATCTTATATGACACTTTCCTTTCTCTCGTTTGTTAGATAAAAGGGGGATAGTTCAGATAAAAGAAAACTGCAATTCAACTTGGTAATACTTCCTTTTCCTTAACGTGTGAATCCCGCATCAGTGAAGAACGTTGTCTTTAGTTATTGTTTGTCATATCGCAATATCCGCCCCCACCCCCACCCCCTTAGTAAAGAATTGCGTGTTAATTTTACCAATTTTACAGTTTAAGAATATTGCAATATCACTACAGAAACAGTTATGTATTGTCTGATTTCGCTATGGTTCCCCATTTGACATTTTTATCGTTGAAAACGGCATTGAAAATCATCCCTTTATCCTCGGTTGCTATAAGATGCTTTTTCTTTACAGTTGTTGCTAGGGTGCTCTCGTCGAGGTCCGCTTTCCTAGTATAAATAGTAGGTAGCTTCTCGGTAATATAAATTCCCAGCTTCGGGTTAGGTTGATAGGTGTTGAAATTCATTGTATGTAATACTTTTTTTTTTATTATTTGTTAGTATAGCGTAAACTGTTTGACTCTCGAAATTTTGGATTGCTCTTCAAATCCCAGGAAACTGGTACTAACCCGAGGACAAAAAATATTAAAACGCCCCCCGCCCGCTTACACTAAGAAGAATAAGAAGATGTGACCTGATTGCCATTGAGGCAACTCTTCTCCAGAGACTAACTAACATAGAAATTAATATAAACAACTATAGTTCGCAGTACAAGCACCAACAATCAGCAAAACCCATACCCCATAGTCAGCTTTAAAAAGGCCCCGAAAAGACAAGTGCAAAACAATTCAAAAGGAGAAAACTAACAGCCTGATTTATGTACATGTACATAACAATGAGCGCAAAACAAATATGATATATACAGCTTCCAACGACAACAACTGAATTACAGGCTCCTGACTTTGGACAGGCACGCCCTCTTTCTTGGCCCTCATTCCAATCCAGGTTGATTTTTTTTTCTCCAAAAGTTGTATGTAGGCGGGATCAATATACCGTTATTTAAATATAGACAAACGTACCGTACTGGTTACCGCAACTTTGGATACACCAAACCAGGTACTTCATTTCTGTGAAAAGGCAAAATATGCACTCTTGATCAATTTTAGAATAGGTGAAGTTTGTGTATTGCTACTAAGGTGGGAGAAAGTGTTAATATCAAAACTTAGATCGTCTTGTTCGTCATAGGCTTGATTCTGAGATGACCGTGTATGTCAAATTCGAGGTATAAGTCTAAAAATGAGGCAGAGGAAGCCGGGTCTGTTTTTTCTTTAATTTCTTGTCATGGGAATTATATTAATGGAACCCAAACGGAGACGTTTTGATTTTAAATGGAAAGAAACTCATCAATATATCTGAATATGAAATTAAATGACCTGGCTCCTTTGATCATGTTGTTTTTACAAGGGTCTGAAGATGGTTTATAGATTTGGTAGTAGGGTTGAACAAGACTGTCTACTACATTTGTTTTGTCCCTTTTGTGTGTTTTAAGACGAAATGCGAAATGAATAATTGCTTAATTTTTTCAGGTAATCTTGATAATAATCCAGATACTGACTATGTGGTCCTGTTCAACGGAAACTGATGAATTTCACTATAATTTTTAAATGTTCGTAATGAAATTATGAAAAAGAAAACTAATTGAAATCTAAATAGACCAACATATTAAAATTGCATGATTAAATGAATACTAGAATGACACGGATTATTCTCTTCTCGTATATTTTATGATAGTATGATACTAAACCCCTAACGGGAAGGATTGTGCTTGATATTCATATGATGAAGACATAATCTTTCAATAAGTTTAATTGAGGTCTGGAGCTGGCATGCCAGTTAACTGCTATTAGTCTGTTGTTACTTATGTATTATTGTCATTTTATTTATTTTCTTTTTGTTACATCTTCTGACATCGGACTCGGATTTCTCTTGAACTGAATTTTAATGTGCGTATTGTTAAGCGTTTACTTTTTTACTTTGGCTAGAGGTAAAGGGGGAGGGTTGAGATTTCATAAACATATTTAACCCCGCCGCAATTTTGCGCCTGTCCCAAGTCAGCCGGAGCCTCTGGCCTTTGTTAATCTTGTATGACTTTTAATTTTAGTTTCTTGTGTATAATTCGGAGTTTAGAATGACGTCCATTGTCACATCACTGTACTAGTAAACATTTTTTGCTCCATGGTCGGGTTATTGTCGCTTTGACACATTACCCATTTCCTTTCTTAATTTTAAAAACATCAGTATACTAAACCATTTGAGCAAATGTATCAAACTGATCAATAAACAGCTAGACTCATAGGGGAAACATTGGTTACTAACTTTAATATCATTTTGAATACATACTTAGTGTATTTTCATATAAGCTGGAATTTCTATTTTTTTAGTTCATACATTTATATTAATTCTACAAAATCCATGGTACATATATATTATAAACAATAATAATATAACAGGTTTATGTGAATACAGATATATAAAAATAAAAAATCGCGATTAAATATTTCAGGCAATCTTGATAATAGTCCAGGCACTGACTGTGTGTTACTGTTCGACGGAAACAACTGGTTGTGGGGCGACAGATCTTGTACCAGTGATGCTCGCTACATATGCGAGAATCCACGAGTAAGTATATACAGTATTAGGTCTATTTCAGAACATATAAACTTTTTTGTATGGGGCAACCTCGCCCTTCTCCAGTATTGTGCCGAATACAAAAAAAAAGTTAAATATTTTTATAACATTGGCCTTATATTTATATTTTTTTATATTGTAACTCAAATTAATAAATTGATATCTATTTAAATTGTAACACACAATTTTAACTTATTTTCATCCCTTAATGAACCCTTGATTGTGGAAAAAGTGTTCCATGCAAAATTTGACATTGCACAAACTATAGGTATTTATTTCCCCGAGGGTATCACTAGCCCAGTAGTTAGCGCTGACATGAATTATCATTGGTATGGTTATATTTATAAATTGACTGTTTACAAAATTTAAAACTTTTGAAATACTAAGGTCTACCTCAGGCATGGATTACCTTAGCTGTATTTGGCAAAAGTTTTAGAAATTTTGGTCCTCAATGCTCTTCAACTTCGTACTTTATTTGGCCTTTTTAACTTTTTTGGATTCGAGCGTCGATGATGAGTCTTTTGTAGACGAACGAAACGCGCGTCTGGCGTAAATACAAAATTGAGTCCTGGTATCTATGATTAGTGTATTTACTATGTGTAGGCAATAAACTCAACTAGTAGCAGTATAAAATCCTTCATTTAGCTTTTAAATGGAAATATTCTCTTTCTATAAAAACAGTAATATAAAACAACAACTCATACATAATCACCTGGCTTTTAAAGATGCAGGTCTTAAAAATAACACTGTTTTATATGAGCCAGTCCATGCGAAAAGGTACAAAAACGATAAATTTACGAAATTCTAAAAAGTTTGCATAATTATTGGTAGTAGACTTGTGATTCATAAAACACATTTACTTTTCCTCATATCATCAAGCTGTGAGCTACACGCACCTGCAAATGTTGAGACCCCCCCCCCTTTTAGTTTTATCAAGATTTTTAGTGAATTATTTCATTTATTTCAATCATTTTCAAAGTACAGTTTAAATGGCTTGAATTGCCAATTTTTAATGTAAATAACCCCGGTAGCTGTGGGGATAAGGCGCTCGCTCATGACGCGGATATCAATTCAAATCAAACCGGATAACTGTTCGAATCCCGTGTAATAAAGGATGATTTTTATAATATGAAATAACTTAGCTTAACTTAAATTTCAATTTCTAAAACACAAGATGTCATAGTTTTTGTATTTGACCTCATGTTTTAATGTTGTCTTACTTTCTTTAAACCTGTAGAACTGACGGAAATTATTGACTTTTGTCTCTGCAGTGTCGTAATTTTAAAAGGGGAACAAATGATTTGATACTTGCTCAAATACCAAAAATTCAGATATTTCTACGTCTTTATTTCTGTTTTAGTTGACAAATTCGGGATAGAATTGACAATCTTATGAATGTTTACATTAATGTATTTTTTTCGGATAAAATAGTTTTTCAAAAATACTATCACAAACTTTGATATGGTGTCCTGTAAAATTTACCAAAAAGACTTTTTGTACCTTTTCGCATGGACTGTCTCATATAAAAACAAGTATTTTAACCCTGATTGTCACTCTCTTTTAAATTATCAGATCACATGTAGTACAGTCAATGTCGAGTTTGGTAGATTATTATTTAAACAGCTGTATGCGAAAATGTCGTTTTTGCCCGTAGGCTTTATTCCATTGGAAACAGTTTAGATATCAATATTTCAGATGGACAAATTGTGAATGTACATTTTTTTAATTGCATATTGTGATCTCGGATACGTACTTTATGGTTCCGATATTTATAGATTATCGTTGGTCATCTCAACGAGATTAATTTTCTCGCTTGAGCTGGCACAGCGAAAGTGAGAAAAGAAAGCAATCGAGTTGAGATGACCAATGATAATCTGTTTATCGCTATTTTACCTATGACGACGTTGTCAATTTCGTTAGCAACGCCACGTGGCCTGCTTAGTTTCTAGTGATAATTTTTCCATCTCAAGCGAGAAGCATGATATGCAAATTATCACAAAAAAAGATTAAAAGAAAATGCGCAAAATAGCGATAATGGATCGTATCTATAATATATTTGGTTGATATTGTCCTAAAATTGATTTTGAATATAATAATATGTAGTATAACAAAATCAGGATAAATTCGTTACACAGTGTTCAATTGTCCTAATATGGAATTTATCGGCTTCGCCTCACCCGATATGAATTTTATTGACCCGATAAATTCCTGTATTAGGACAATTGCACACTGTGCAACTAATACTATGAAATTTTGAAAGAGTATATTAAAATAAAGTTAGATAATGTTGAAGCATGTGTGTCTGCTCTACTTGCAATAGTTTTTACGCTATGTTACCCTTTTCAGCACATCTATAATGATGGATAAGAACAGATGTATTTTGTTGTATTGCCGCAAATCAATAAATTATTAAAAGTAAAAAAAAAAAAAAAGGATTATCCTACAAGGGTGGCAGCTAGTTTATGTTCTTTATTATTGAAAAAGTATTTTATAACCTAAACATATACCCTGAGATCTCAATGTTTGATTTAACTTTTAGTTATTTGTATTTTACTTTATAGTGTTATGTTTCTCAGAGAGTTTGCTGCAATTGTAGCACATCATTGGAAGTTTATTGATTTTGCAGAGTGTAATAAATCATTAAAGCGTAGTTTTCTTTTCTTAAGTCGAAGTATTGGTGTAAAAGATCTTCTTATAGTAACAGCCATGAATATTGCTGTGTTAGTTATGAGGGTTTTGAAAACTTTTGAACATGAAGACAAATTAACAAATCCAATATGACGACCAATAGTCAAATGGATAAGTTCAATATATTTGTACAATTGCCCACTCTGTAGAAAAAGCATCAAACTGTTTTTTTGCATAGTGAGTAATAATTAGATATAGGAAGATGTGGTGTGAGTGCCAATTCACATTTTCGAAAATGAAGCCATCTAATTTAATCCATAACACGGTGGGTATGGTTGTCCTGCGAGAGAACGTACTGTGCTGGTGATTTGGTCCTGACGGGTGCTGGTGGGTCCTGATTCTGTGCTGGTGGGTTTGTTTACATTGTATCAGAACGGCAATAAAACGACTGTTTTGTTGCTTAATTTTTCTCTGATGTGTCATAAGTACCATGCAAAGTATATTACAACAATATTATATTGCAAAAGACGTGCAAGTTCGTTAAACGGAATTGTCCTGACGCTGTGCTGGTGATAAGAAAAACGGTCCTGGTTCTGTGCTCCTATGTCCTGGTTCTGTGCTTTTGTATTTTAGTTAAAAGTGGCATATATTAAAGATCATTGATGCTGTACTGTTATTGACTTATTAGCTGTTGTCTGCTTTCTTGAACTTGACATTGTTGTGAATCTGTTTACTGTTATTATGAGAGAAAAAATACCCCTATTTTTTTTTTTTAAACTAACTGTAATCTTATTTATTGGCCTGTTAATGGAACCCTTCTTGCCCCCTTTTAAGATAAGAAAATATGTTTACGATTTTCGGGATTACGATCATTTTGCAAGATCACCAAAATACGTTGTAATTTATACAGTACTTATATAAAGTAGATGATGTGGTATGTTTGTTCTCAATGGACAAATTTCCATAAGAAACCAAAGGAAGTATGTGTTAACAACCATACGTCATCGTACGACCTTCAACAATAACCCATAAAATAAAAATGTAAAAGGTTTTGCATAAAAATGGAGAGCAAAAATATAGAACAAAGGAATTTCTGAGCGTTTGAATCATGTCTTTATATTAGCAGCTTAAAACACATTTGTTTGTGAACAATTGAGTGCTGACAATAAGAATGACAATAGTATTGCGGGTTTGTTTGTTTGGTGTGGGTTTTTTTTTGGGGTGGGGTGGGGGGGATGGGGATAAGTTAGAGCGAGGTTACAGTGAAAGCTTGGAATAGTTTCCCGTAAGATTTAAAAGTTGTATTGTAAAAGAAAAATGTATCTTATAGCTATTAAGAATCACTTGCTGTAAGACTTTTCCAACATTTTTTTTTTTGTCTAAACGGTTATCAGGTATTTTTTTTTCGAAAGTTCGATAGAACACTAAAACAAATCACTATTTTATGAAAGGGCAGGCTAGAATATCTCAGAGAATGAAGACGAGATAACCCAGAGAACACTAATAAAATTAAGATTTCTTAGCTTTTTTCATTTCAAAATAAATATTTTTGATAAAGAATTACGGGGGAGGAAGTGAACAATGTGTCCTTCTTTTCTCTATATAAATATTTTTCATGAATAAAAATAAAATGTGCCTTGATTATAATTGAAAATGAGTAAATGGAAAAAATACCAAACTAAAATACACTTTTATTTTAATATTGGTGATATCACTAAGCTTTTAAGTTTTGTGTGTCAAACACACCATCTCTGTAGTAATGATTCCTTACTAAGATATTTCACTTCATTCATATTTTTTTCTGCATTTTTTTATATTGTGAATTCATAGAATTATTATATCAAAATGTAGCCTTAATTTATATTTAAAAAAAACTGAATCTAAAGCCATTTATATCAAACATTTTTGTTTCCATCTATCCGTTTTCGGGACTTTAACAATCAACAATAACACGCCTGGAAAGTAAAATGCGTACTCGGCTGTCTGTAATCGACCATTTTTAGACACTCCAGGCTCCTAAAAAAACAAGCCGGGGTGGGGGTTCAAAGATGAAAATTAATAAGTACCTATATCAATATTTTATCTTTTCGTGTACGGTTTATGACCCCTCCTGTGGCCTGTCAATTCCGAAATGTGCAAACTGCAATAGTATCAAAACAGCACAGACAATGAATAATAGAGATATAATTTTGTACATATACCAAGGGGAAACTTCTTGCAAAGCATTAATATTTATAGTTCATTATTGTATTTAGTAGAAAAAGAGAATTTAGTGAAAATAAAATCACTATTTTTGTAGAAAATTCACAGACCTTTGTACAGAGATTTTTGTTATGTTTAGCATGGGATCAACACAATGGTTCATTACCGAGTAAACAAAATCAAAATGTCTATCTACCTTGCACATTTCAGACAATTCAGATCAGATAACGAAACTGGTTCCATCAACATTTATAAGCAATTTAAGATTGTGACCCTCACAGTTTCCATTCACCACAAATATTCTCGTTACAACGAATCATTTTAAATACAAAGATACGTGTTGCATGCAGCCTTTTGTTTATCTATTACCAGAAAAAACAGCATCTGTACATTCCTTTGCAGCGCCGAAAAATGTCAAAGAAGTACGCATGTTCCTTGGACTATGTAATTACTACAGAAAGTTCATTCACAACTACTCCAAGATTACTTCTCCGCTCAATCAACTGCTACACAAAGATCAACAATTTCATTGGACAGACGAATGTCAACGATCGCTCGAAACTCTCAAGACAAAACTCACATCAGCTCCCATCCTAGTATTTCCGGACTTCAATAAAGAGTTTATTTTACATACTGACGCAAGTGGTACTGCAATAGGATATGTTCTAGGTCAACATGACAAAGACAAGAAACTCCGAGTTATTGCGTATAGAAAGCGACATATAATCATGACATTAAAAAAAGTCTCTTCTTTTCGACTTTTTTCGAACAAATTGACACATAAAATGAATTATATAGTATTGTGGAATTTTTAACTTATTTTAGATACTATATATTGTTATCTGATATTGGACGAAAGATGTTGCCCTTTTATGTTATTATGTAATACAAGTTCAGATCATTTGAAAACACATATTGAACAGCCAAATGGATGCACAAGAGCTAAAATAGGAGTCATAAATCCTGTTAGCAACAATTATCTGGCTAATTTTATTATTTTTGTTACATTTGTTTCAAATATGACCAACTTCTTATCCAAAATCACCAGCACCGTACCAGGACCCACCAGCACAATGACAGGACCCACCAGCACAGTATCAGGACATGAATAAATTGAGAAAATGCTAAATTTTAATAAATTGCAATGTGTTTTTACAAAATTGTTTTGTCGTGTGGATTGCGGTATAGAAAGCGGACTCTATGAGCTTTTTTGTTTCATTTTTTTCAGTTCGAGATTTTCTGAAAATGAGCATTTTTGTGTTACGCTTACTGAAACAGTTTAGAGAGTCATTTTTTTAATGGTTTATATATGAACCCATAAGAAACGAAATTGAAAAATCTCAACTATTTTCTTCCATTTTTTATGAGTGAAAACGTCAAAAATCATCATTTTCGTCTTTGTTTACATTTTTTCATTGATCACCAGCACCCGTCAGGACCGAATCACCAGCACAGTACGTTCTCTCGCAGGACAACCTTACCCACCATGCATAAGAGGCGTCTGTATCACAATTATATCTGTGATTGGTCAGCCTAATTCTTTCTGGAACCAACATTCGGGATCGTCGAAATTAACAATAACACAGCTTCTGGTGTTTACTAGTATTATACATACATTTGAACATCTTTAGTTGTACAAAGAAGAAGATCATGAACCCTCAGTTCAGTCGGTACCTAATTGGGAATCATGATCCACTGTTAGACTATAAAACGGGATCTGTTTTTACTACCTATCTACAGCAGAATGTTTTCAAATTGTCTGCTGTAGGCAATATTGACCATAAGCCAGTAGATCAAAAGATTCATTGCATGGTATCTGTGTATCTTTTATCCAACATATTTCATAGAATGTTCGAGGAAGGTTGTTTTTTTGGCAAACAGTTAAATGCCTCTTTTTACTAGAAAGCTGAGTAGATTTCCCGTCAGCTGAAATGTGATTCAGAGAATCAAATATAATTATCATTAGTGGAAAGGAAACTATCCCTGTATGTATCAATTAATAAAGCTCATTCCCAGTTGCATTAAAAGTAGAAGTCAAATAGATTAAAGATGTTGCCGAAAATTCAGGTGTTTAGACAAAAGTTGGAACAAACTTTTCCCTGGTCCGCCTATCATGCTTCATCGTTTGTTTACACATATTAAATAATAATACAGAGAAATGGGAAACAACTTATTACCTTTTAGCGGCACCAGCCTGCTCTTTTTTTCGAAATCTACAAGGGTGTCATTTACGTGCAAGCTATATTGCTCTCATTTAACACGGGTCGGCCAATTATCGTCCTTCTCCGACGGACTAAAATCGTTTCTCAAGACCAAACTCGCAAATGGTGTCAAGGGGAGCCGAAAATTCAGTCCCTAAAAATAAAATGCGATTCAACATTTCTAGGGAGAACACTCTAATGTACGTCAATGAGACAGCAACCAAACAACAAATACACGCAAGTGTCATCTAAAAGACAGCACATTGCATTCATCAATAGATGTAAATGTATACAAAAGATAGTGAAAAATTGAAAAAAATAAAAATAACAAGGTTTAGCCATCAAGACTTTTTCGTCAAGACAACATTTTTTTCGAATTTAACATACCAAATTAGACTAAACATCGGGTTTGTAATTTCATGAATAACAAAACGCGTACAACTTTGGGATCATAATTTTCTCACCCTTCCTAAGAACCTGATATCACAACCCCGCCCCCCACACCACCCCCATACACCCTGTTTTTTTTCTAAGTTGTGTTTTGTTTACTAGTCTTTGAATCGTCTTTTGAGTTTTTTAACAATGACATTGTCTGTCAGTTTGTTTTCGACTACTGGGTTTGCTTTTCGCTAACCACTCCACCACGGCTCTCCTAAATTCATCGTTGTCTCCAGATGGAAATAACCTACCACCAATCTGCTCTTCTACATCTGTTTTACGAGTAGACTAAATATCAATGCTACGACATTTATTGTCAGTTGCTCAGTCTTTAGTTATCTATGTTGTTTTTTGTGTACTATTATTTGTCTGTTTGTCTTTTTCATTTTTAGCCATGGCGTTGTCAGTTTTTTTATTTTCGATTTTTGAGTTTGACTGTTCCCCTAGTATTTTTCGCCATTCGTTTTTTTTTTAAGCTCACCTGGCTTTTCTCATTACTTGGCGTCCGTCGTCGTCCGTCGTTGTTAACTTTTACAAAAATCTTCTCCTGAAACTACTGGAGGTATCTAGTTTAAAGAACGAGTCCGACGACCCGACCGATCAACCAAGATGGCTGCCATGGCTAAACATAGAACATATGGGTATAATATGATTTTGGCTTATATCTCTACAACCAAAGCATTGATAGCAAATCTAACAAGGGTTTATATTGTTTATCAAGTCAAGATCTATATGCCCTGAAATTTTCAGATGAACCGGACAACCCGTTGTTAGGTTGCTGTCCCTTATTTTGTTGATTTCAAAGACATTTTGCAGTTTTTGGTTATTATCTTGAATCTTATTATAGATAGAGATAAACTGTAAACAGCAATAATGTTCAACACAACAAAGTAAGATCTACAAATAAGTCAACATTACCAAAATGGTATAGTCAATTTTTAACATTTTTTTTGTAATTTTCTATCTTTTACAAAGATCTTCTCCTCTGAATCTACTAAGACAAATTTAACCAAACTTGTCCGCAATGATCATTAGGTTTCTAGTTTAAAAATGTGTCCGATGACTCCGCCCGTGAACCAAGATGGCCGACATGGCTAAAAATAGTACATAGGGTAAATTGCAGTTTTTGGCTCATATCGCTGAAACCAAAGCATTTAGAGAAAACCTGCTGTGAATAAAAAAAAATATTAGGTCAAGATCTATCTGCCTTGAAATTTCAGATAAATCAGGCAACTTGTTGATGGGCTGTTGTCCCTGAATTGGTAATTCTAAGAAAATTTTGCAGCTTTTGGTTATTATCTTGAATATTATTATACATTGTTGGAGATATAGATAAACTGTAAACAACAATAATGTAAAACAATGTAAGAGCTACAAATACGTCAACTTGACCAAAGTGATCAATTGACCCCTTAAGGAGTTATTGTTCTTTATTTTTATAAATTTTGTAAATTTTGTAAATTTTTTACAAAAGATTTTCCATTGTCACTTCTTGGCCAATTTCATTATAGATAGAGATAATTGTAAGCAACAAGATTGTTTAATAAAGTAAGATCTACAAACACATAACCAACAGCAAAACCCAATTTTGTGAGAGAAAAAAGAAAAGCAGACACATTATAGTACACAAGACACAATATAGAAAAATATAGACTATATAATATAAGCAACACGAACCCCAGCAAAAAACTTGGGGATAATTTCAAGTGATAACAGGTGCTCCGGAATTTACTATGGAACTATATGCGCCAGAGTTTTGTTAATCATGTTAATGAGACCGGTTTATATTCTTTCTGATATTCCAATAACCGGGGCGGGTCCAGTCATTCTCAAAACGGGAGGGACCCAACCCAGGTTAAAGGGGGGGGCAACCATATGTTCAAATTCAAAATTAATTCAAATGCATGAGTTGTCCAAAAAAGGGTGGTTCACCCCCCCCCCCCCCCCCCTTTCCCCTGGATCCGTCACTGCGTAACTGCGTCATAATAAATTAGGTTAAAAAAAATAAACGCAATAGTGACAGATTGTTTCAATCGGTCAAGTGGTTCAAAAGTTATGATTATTTAGATTTCCAAAAAATTGCCGTTTTTCTTGCAAGGGTAAGAATTTAAAAAAATGGTCAATCTTTAGGTATTTTATTTTATAATGATAGAGACCAGCAAATGATCTATCAACATTATTGCAATAAGACTTTATTATGCTTTAATTTAAGCCACACAGGTCATTAGTATTCTCAAAATTAAAATAAAAAAAAGATCTGAAACTTGGTTGAAAAAAATAAACCAAAACACTTAAACATTTTTACACTTAAATATTCTCTTTATTTAAAAAAAATGGTAAAGATTTTTTCAATAAAAAACTCGATATATTGAGTACTTATTATACATAAAGACAAAGACCAATTTAATGCAGTCCTTAAGTATTATAATCCATTGGTCTTTGCAGTTATGCTTATCTGAACAGTTATGGAAGCATGCAATTATATACAAGTTTTAAATTAAATTTAATAAATGATCAAAAGTCTCATTTTCTGGTCAGATCTCTTTCTTTATCAGTATTTACCATATCTGCAAAAGCTAATATTGATATTAGACAAATTGGATATCTTGTATTTGTTCAATCTACTTGGAGTGGCTACAGTTGGTTTATGTTATGCAATTATATCTGGTTTACATACAATCTGAAAAAACAGGGACAAACTGAATGGGTTGTAACTGAACTTGTGCAAGACAAAATTATTGTTACCCTTGTCGCAAAAGCACCTATTTTCACGTAATATCGTAGTTGACCCACTGCTCTGCAAAACATACACTCATATTAAATCATAGTCAATTTGTTTTCATCCTGAAATATTTGTCACTGGACTTTTAACAACATTAATCAACTAGACCGATGTCAACGTTATCGTATTCATGTGTTACTGCTTATATGGTACAGAGCACCTTCACAGTGCCAGTTTCACTCATTCAACTATAGGGTCACAAGTTGCATTACGGTCTTTGAATCACAATGAGACTTTGCATTAATTCCTCAAATATTTTGCCTCACTAGTGTTAAGAGTCAAGCTACGCCTTTGGGAATTTTTGGGATCAGATAACACAATTGGACTATTATTTCATTATCCAGTGAATATTTAGCCTTCAAACTTTTGAAGGTATGTATCATAACAATATACCTAGAGGATTCCGAGGGTTTATATGACAGAAAGAAGAAAGAAACAGTGGATCTCTTAAGGTTTATATGACATAGTAGAAAGAAACAGAGGATTCCGAAAGGTTTATCTGACAGATAATAGAAAGAACCAAACGATCCCGAAAGGTTTATATGACATAGTAGAAAAAAAACATTGTCATGTCCTTGTGTTAGCGAAGAATACACTCTAAACATGCTATACTTCCAATGATTGTCAACAAGCCATGCACATGATGAACATTGAAATTCATCAATTGTGTTATCATATAAATATATCATGCTCTCAAGGGGTATTTGCTAATTACCAGTTGAGAGGTGAAAGAACCCAAATACAAATGATATTGGGGTATCCATCCATGATACACAATCAGCAAAAACTGACACACAAAAAGCAAAGGAACAGCGTTTTATTGTTGATCTCCCTCACAAACTCATATTGAGGTCTTCAACAAAGAACACTGCCACACTGCAATTTTAAGATAGCCCTATCACCATTTTCAGCGGAATTCTTTACAAAATGATTCATATAATGTTTTACGTTAAGATGTATCATCATTAACTCGGTCCCAGTCAAAAATAACATACTGGAAAGCATTACATATTTTAAAACAAAGTAGTTCCTATGTATTGGACTGGTGTAAACTTTTAGATAAAACTATGTAGAATATAAGATAGTTATAAAATGAATAAAGACAACAGAAGGATCATTTGCTTTAATCAGTTATCATCTTAAAACTGCACCACATAATTGTTTGAAACCTTTTATTTACCTATCACACATGCTTCTATTTACAAAATACAGAAATCAGGTTTTCCTTTTGAGAAACATTCGCATTGCTACGTACTGTACTATATTCATGGTAAACGATTTTCAAAGTATAGCTTGTTATCTATCTGTCCTGGTTTCGGTAAGGGACTTTCTTCGTATGTCAGTTTAGCTATGGGAGTTGTTAAATTGAGAAGCCAGTATGCATCATTGTAGTACAAGTAGAAAGACTCATTCTTTTCGAATATGTCATATAAATCTTCTATTATTTCTATAGCTAAATCTTCCCATTTTTTCTGTGACTGGAATTTTGAGTAAAATTTCACTATAGCTTTTGCAGAAGCTTGCACTGTTTTATTTGCACTTTTGTCAAACACTTCAGCCGACGTTCCTACATATTCTGGTTGGTCAGAATAGAGATTGATTTTGGTATAGTTCAAATGAACACTTTGATTAAAACTGACACCAAGTCGACCGAATTTATCCAATGCACGTATTACCCAGCTAGCACAGTCAAAAGGCTCAAACCAAGTATTCCCATCTGAAGAAAAAAAACCAAAATAAATAGTTCAAGTATAATATGAAAAAAAATACATACAGTAAAATCAGATTCATGTAGTATTCCCATCTAAAACAAAGCAAATAATTCAATTGACATGAAAAAATAAAATAAAGTGAATTCAGATTTTCTTTAATAAACTCGAAATTTATATTTGATAGCAATATTTGCACGCTGTAGTTTCTTAAAAAGGTATAGTCCGAGATTACTCTGACGTCCAATGGCTGTTTTGCCAAACAAGCATGGGCCCAGAAGGGTAAGCTGGTCTAGCTCCAAATATGGCATCCTTCGTATTGTTCATGTAAGTACAAACCCAATGATAGGTTCTTATTAGATAAGTCAATTTCGGGAGAAAGGAGGGGGAGGACAGGGGGTAGGAGAAAGGGGTGTGAGAAAGGAGAAAGGGGGTAGGAGAAAGGAGAGGAAGGCTGGGAGAAAGGAGAAAAAGTTGGAGAAAGGAGAAAAAATAAAATATCTCTCCTTTTAAAAAAATATCTAATATTTCAAGAAAAAATATCTCAAAAGGAGATGTTTTATTCTAATGGGAGAAAGGAGAACGGGGGTAGGAGAAAGGAGAAGAGGGTGGGATAAGGGAGAAGGGTACCCCCCTGTCCTCCCCTCAGAAAGGATTGTATGTAGTTTCGACAATTGAACATATCTGTCGTCATCGCTGTAACAGATATTCTTTATAATAGTCAACCAACTTAGCTTTAGATTAACGATGCGATTGATTTCATCTTCATCACTTCAACATTTGGAAATCTTGGTTTAATATCTTCTTTGTGAGGAGCAATCCTCCATTTAGGAACATCTTATCAATAGAGAGATCTAAACTCCGTATGCAGGCGGTGCTGGAATGTTACTACGAAGAAATGGAAAGTATACAATGGCCTAGCTGAAATAATCTCTTTTCATATTTAGTTTTGTTTTCAACTTGTTTTTGTTGTTAATTTTTGCATGTAAGTCAATACATGAAGCGGATTTAACTGTATCTGTTGTACCCTTTATGTATAGATAAGTTCAGCATAGTCAATAAATAATACAAGTACACACCTGGTTTATCTTTTACAGTCCATGTTTCGTAGAACAAACCAGTCCTGTTATCCCAAAGAACCCAGTCAGAAAAACTATTGAAAACTGATCCTGAAAAAAGAAATACAAAATATCGATGATATGAAAAAAAACAGTGATCTGGGTTAATGTTAATGAGACAGTAACCTAACGACCTAAACATTTTTTTACATCAGCCTGGTCTTTATTTATCAATAGATCTAAAATGATAAGGTTAATTGTAGTCTTTATTAAGCTTTGTAAAAAAGAGGTATATTTCATTAGTTTCAAAAAATTTAAACTATGAAAACAGGTTTTCAGCAAAATGAAAATTTATCTTTAGATTTTCCCACAATTTGAATTTGACATCACCGAGAAATTAGAGGAAACATTAGAACCATTTAATGAAATAAGAAGAGAGCAATTTTGTTGCGATCAAAAAGATTAACACAACATACTCTGTGTACATATCTGCCCCTGTTAATTTTTTGCTAGTCAAGAGCTTGGATTCAGCCCATCGAAGAGAAGATAGGCGGTTTATTACGCTTAGCTAGCTAAGATTGCAATTGCCCAACATGTCCTCATTTCCCAATGTTAAACTCAATTTGTGGTCTTTTATTTCGAATGAACCACATTGCAGGACTTACCTATTACAGATATGCATGAAATATTTGCTGCTGGACGTCATTCAAGCAACAATCAATCTCGAGTTTAAAATCAAGTATCAACACCTAATTACTGAAGGATCAACAATAATAATATTTTAACCAGCTAGAGACAACCACGTACATGGTCTGCGACTTTAAGACAAACATATGAACAAGATGCTTGTTTAAAAAAGTTTTTTTGGCAGTCAAACTTTCCCTTTTAAACACAACACGAGACAACTCTCTATACATGTCACAATTTGAAAAAGTAAACCATTATAGGTCAAAGTACGGCCTTCAACCCGGAGCCTGGGCTTACACCGAACAGCAAGTTATGAAGCCTCCCCAAAAAATGACTAGTGTAAAACCATTCAAACAGGAAAACCAACTGTCTAATCTATGATTTTGTTTACAAGAAACGACATCAACAATCGACAACCATGCACTGAACATCAGGTTTTCGTTCCTGACTTTATGCATGAACTGTGCATTTAGCTCAATAAGGAGGGATCGAACCCCTGATCCCCTAAACATGCATACAAAATAATCTTAATAAGTATTTCGCTAGTGCTGCTATATGGAAATGATGATTCTAACATGTATACTGAACAAACCTAGTATATAGTTGCTTATTTAGGATTATAGTGTCGTTTACAAAATTTAGCAACATAACGCATATTAATAAAAAGAAACCCCCCCCCCCAAAAAAAAAAACCAACAAAAAAAACTTGGCTTTACACCAAACTATATACACACTATAGCCATGCACCAACATTCGAAAAAAGACATACAAATAAACGAAAATCACACGGTCAAAACTGTCCAAATACTTGATACCTGCACAGAATATGGTGGGGTTTAACCATTACAGGCACTGCACAAACGATATAACAAGATACGATTTAGTATGTTGTGATTGTTGTTAGAAAGTAAAATCACATGCTGCTTCACCTTAAATATCTTTGATCACTAATTCCGAACGTCTAGTACCTGTAGTTGTTGCTATTTTTGCTAATGTTCCATTTTCTGACCATAATCTGTCCTTGATTCCAGGGTAGATGCACACAGCTCCTTGATTACACCACTGTATTGACTCATTTTTCAGCACATGTGCAAACGTACAGTTCATAAGTTGAAATAGCTCATACCATTCCATGGTGTAATTCATACCAGTGTTCAGATTTTTAAATCCTAAAGCATCGTGCATTATATTCTGAAATTGGTAAAAGTAAAACTAACCACACATTTTATCGGTGTAAAGCTAAATGAACGGCACGTATTTGTATCGTTAATACTTTTCTATACTCACAGTAATTTTTACATTTCTGTTTGATCAAGTCGCTAATTCAAAAGAATATTTTGCATTGATATCCATTTTTCTCAGATGTACGACATTCGGTGTTGACTTGCATCACCGAGAAATGTGTAAATAGTGCGAGTTGAAATGATTCTATTTTTTCTACTCTGTTCATCCGACAAGCAAAAGCTTAAATTTACAGCATCTTACAGTTACTAGTGAACATGGACTAATTTGGTGGTCGATTGGAATGTCACTTTGAAAATGTAATAATGAAAGCAGACAAGAAAATTATAAATGATCACAGAAAAATAAACAATCTCAGATATTTCTTTTTTGAACCGAGTCCCTTCGTCTAACTGTATCTTCCATAATCTATATTTTAGTAATAGTCATGTATTTCTTCAGTACTACACTAGAATTATCTCCATATTTGTATGTAATTTATATTTTATTTATTGATATTTAATTTTTAGCTTTTTTGCATTTCAAAGTTACAGCTTTTTGTTTAACAAACGAGCCACGAAGGACTGTCTAATAAGACTTCCACGTTCGAGTCGTTATAAATAATTGATAAACATTTTCAGCATAGTAGACTCATAGTAAATACTATCATGACTTGAACTTTCAAATATATGATAAGAATCCTTCAAGAAACTCCAATTTAGATTAGCCATATTTGATTCGGAATTTTAGGTACTAGATATAATAGAAAGAACATATATATAGTAATAAAATGAATGTAATAAATCATGTAAATTAACTTACAAGTTTTCCAAGAACATCACCAAATTTAAATTGCCAGACAGGTTTCTTCAGAGCATATATTTCTATGGCATCGCCGGAATTGAATTCGGGCATGATATTATCTGGCTCGCCCGTCGGGCAGAACGAAATGACACCTGCATTACAGAATGGGTTCGACTGAGGTCTTACAGTATAGCGCCTAGAATTATATAACATATTGAATTGAACAATAGGTACTAACAATTCAGTTGCGATGCTTAAACGATTGAGTCGTTCGTTTATCCTGCAGCTGAGTTAAGTTCAATATCGTACTTAGCTACGGCTACGAACGTAGCTGGTATCAATATTTATGTAGCAACTAGTCTATAGCGACACGTTCAATAGTCAAAATCTACGTAGCACTACGTAGGTACTATGATATTGAACTCAACCCTGAAATGATATGGTATACTCTACTTGAAATTCATATCTTACAATCTTTCACATATTTTTTTAATTATCAATTGCCTCTTTGTCTCTTGATATCTATATATATGACTGATTTTTTTGATTTTACAAACTTAGTTAGATAATTATGAAGTATAAGCATTCTTTACTAGTTTATATACATTTTTCATATAAACGAGATAAATGATAGATGCCACAAAATTTGAAAAAAAATAAACTATTAATGTTTATAGTTTTGTTTCGCTGCAAGGGGATTCATGTGCAATATGGCTCTTATATATAGTCCTTTGTAAAATTGGTTATATTTTGAATGTATAAAATTGTGAATAAAATTGCCAGCCAGTCAGTCAAAATTTCGCATTATTTTCGAGAAAACGCTGTAAAGGGCCTATTATAATTCAAAGTGGTTGTTCATTATTATGAGCATGAACTCTATGGTTTCAATAATTAAAATTCAATCATTCCATTGGACCAAACGTGTATATGTTACAGTGAATTTGTATAATTAGGGATTATGTAGAATCCCTGATTTTTCAGGGAATATGTAGAATCACTAAAATCATTAGTAATTATACATAATCCCTGAAAATGACCAGTGATTTTACATAATCACTGAACTTTTAAATAATTATTCTACAAATTCCCTAATATGATTTCAGGGATTATGAATAATTTAATGATCCTTAAAGTTTGTTTGATAGAAAAAAATATAGACAAATTATATTTTCTTCTTTCATTAATTCCTTGCCAGATGAAATAATTTTGCTTTTAAACACAGAGGATGATCTAGAAGATATAACCAACACAGGGTTTCGAGATAAAGTTGAAGACTTCAAAATTAATAATATCAACCCCTTTATAGCAATAGCTTTACATGTACTGTTTGTTTATTAAAAGCCAGCGTCAAATAAATATTCAGGTAAAAAAGATGTGGTGTTATTGCCAATGAGACAACTGTCAACAAGAGACCAAAATGATACAGAAATTAACATCTATATGTCACCGTACAGCCTCCAACAATGAGCAAAGCCCATACCGTATAATCAGCAACAAAAGGCCCCAAAATGACAATGTAAAACAATTTATTTTTAAATCCACAAAGCATGTTATTTGTGATACATGTAAAGCAAATGGTGAAGAAGATTAGGGAACATCTGTTTTATGTGTGTTTTTTTTTTTTAAATGAACAAGACATTCAAACTATGAGAACTTAGGCATCTAAATGTAGGAAAAACAGGCAGAACTTAGGATTGACACATAGAAACAAATTTTAGAGGAAGCTTGCATTTGGTGTAATATTCTTATAGCAATTCCAAATGGTAAAAAAGGAAAGGGAAACCCCAAAAACATAATGACATGTACAATTGATTAAAAAAAAGTCTGAAAAATGATATAACCTGACTACAAAACATGGTATCTTTCTTGCTTGAACCGGTTCAAGGTTGCAAATTCCCATCTTTTGTTGGGGTACATTCAGATGTTTTACTGAACACTGTATTTCATTTAGGCGTGTCGTTAAAATCTGATTTGATATGTGCAGGAAAAGGTTTTCTAAAATGTGGATATTGTGGTAAAAACAGATGTGAAGCATATTATATTGATATATTGTGTTTCACATTTTCATGTAGTGTTCCTAACATTTAAAAAAAAATGGGTTATTATTTTGATATATTGTGCTTAACATTTTACAATGTATGTTACTTTATAATGATGTTGTTATGTGATTTTATAGAATAAATAATTTCAATTTTATTTATTTTCTTTATAAATAAAACTATTTCTTCATTTCAGTTATTATGTAGAATCCCTGACGTTTTTTCTAGTGATTATACATATTCCCTGAAAATTTTAGTGATTATATATAATCCCTAAACTAGCAAGTGATTCTACATAATCCCTGAAAATTTCAGGGATTCTACATATTCACTGATTATACAAATTCACTGTAACATCTACATGTGAATTAATGTATTTTGTCAAATAAAGGAATAAGTAACGAATAAGGAACTTGTAAGTAACGAATAAGGAATAAGTAACGAATAAGGAATAAGGAATAAGTAACGAATAAGGAATAAGGAACAAGTAACCAACTTGACGTTTATGTGTCAGCTACGATTTTGAAACTCACATCCATCATCCTGATTATTAAAATTATCTTTTCCGTATATTTTACTTGGCCATATCCGAGTACAATACAGTTTTAGAATTACTTACTTGTACGATGCTGGCCAAGGACCTGCAAGAGAAGTTCCTGCTAAAAATGCTATAACACAGCAAATTAGTATCCAATATTTATCCAGAATTGTATCCATATCGCCAGTTTGTTTATTCGCAAGTCATAAATGCTCTATTTATGATTTAAAATCCGGTTATGGCGGAAGTTCTTGAGAAATTACCACAAGGTTCTGATCACAATTTTGTTATCTTTAATTTTTCGTCACAATTAGTGTTACAAAATCGTATAACTATCTTAATCGGTAATCAAATATTGTCACAAGATAGTCCTGTATTTATCACATGGTGTCCATAGGTCAGGACTGCTGGTTATGTACAGGTGTCTACTCAGACTACTGTAAATTATACTTTTATCAGTGCAACAGTCTTAATATACATGTACATTGTACTGACACTGCAGAGGCAGTAGTTCAACGCCCATTATGTCTTCACTCTCTTTAAAGTTTAAATTCTCTTTTGAAGTCTAAAAAAAGAAATGTTACCAGAAGTTCAATGTACATATATGTACACAATGATGTACAAGCACATTATTTTTTATTGAGAACAATCAATAATCCCACTTTAATACTCTAATAAATTTAACAGTAAGATTTATTATGAATAGGGATTTGTTTACAGTAAAATAAAGGAAAGGTCAATCATTTGGATTTAGACACATATCCTTGATCACGGTCATTGACAGTTGCAAAAAAAATAATGATCAGGATGTTCAGCATTAAAGATTAAACTATTTTAAAATGTAAACATGATAAATAGAATTGCCTACCTTAGACAGCAATTTTTTTAATGAGAATTGTCTCTTTATTTTCGCATGTCCATATCAAATGTTGGAAATTAAATTTCTGAATTTTTCTTTAATATGATGCACAACATGTACAATGTCAACATGGTCAATGAATAAAAAATATAATTTTTATGTTTTAGGATGTGATCACACAATTGATATATTAAACAGACTACCAACTGAAGTTTTCTCAGATATTGTAAGTACAAAATGTATTTGGGACAGAAAATGTAAATTCTGAACAGACATTTCATCCATTTCCAAAAAGTTTGAATGCACTGTACATATGTTGATAAGCCTTGGAGGTTTGTAAACATGGTAAATGAGCAATATTTTAATGATGATAAATACCATGAATGCATGAGATTTTCATTGATCATAAAGTGATTTTTTTATGGATAGGAGAGACAACCTTTACTGACAGATGATCTATTGAAGTCAAGGAAAGAAGAAAATAAGACATTTATTTTATTTATGAAATAATTTGACTGTTTAAGGGAAATAACTCTACATAAAAAGTATATATAACTTTACCAGTAAATAAGAATCACTTGTATAAGTATTACCCCATACTATTAATGTTACTAACTGACCGTAGGAGACCCTAATGGGTAGTCAAGGTCGCTAAAAACCATGCTTATCATCAGAAGTAACTTTTCACTTTTATTTTTCAGTGCCATGATGTTTTATTTTTTCTACAGTTTAAAATTCCAGCCATTGATGTTGAATCACTGAAAGAAGTAAGTATTTTTTTGTATGAACCTGAAAAGGTTAGATGAATATCAACTGCTAGATTCCAAGGCCCCACTTTAATTATCTGCCTACTCTCTGATGTGTGGTACAATGTTTCTCTAATTCTTCGTCAATTTATCCCTTTCTGCACCCATTGTATAAAAAAAATTAATCAACGCGTGGTTTGTTTGATCTCATTACTTCATTGGTTAAATTTCGATTGTGACGTCGAATTTTCTTGCTTTCCTCTGAATTTCCTATTGTGATGGCATGAAAAAAGGCGACCATACCTGACGACGTCACATAGAAAGAATACATCTTTTTGCAGATCATTCGAAAAGAAGGAATAAGTTTGCCTGCATAATGTTAGAAAATCATTAGAGAAACAGATTCCACCACCAAATCTCGTGTAATACTATATTTATCCACGGCGGCTCGGACTTTAAATTTGAAAATTTAACTGTCTGGAGTGGATAAATATCATATTACACTCGATGCAGTGGTAGAATCTATATATATATATCATATGTTTAGAAGTAAATACAGTAGTTTTGAATATTTGATAAATAGCCTGCTGTTTAATCCATATTGCACAACTTTGATGTGCACCCTTTATTGCATACCCTTTATCACACCCCAAATTTAAAAAATTTTTTTTTTTTTTTTTTACAAAAGTCAGTTTTTATTTATGTAAGCTTCAGAAATATTTTTCCTCAAAATAGGTCCAATAGAACTATCGTTCAGGAGTGACGTCATTATTGAATTATGTCATTATTTGGTATGTACATGTGACGTCACGAACGTCAAGTTTTCATATTTTTTGGCACACTAACTGCAACTATAAAAAATACAAAACACACAATAAAAATACAATAATAAACAAAATATTTTTAAAACAACAGCACACAAATTGTAAGGTAACCCAGGTGCTTGGAGTAAGTAATTGAGCAGTTCTTTTAAGGCTTTTAGTAGAACTAAAGGTAACACAGTGCTATGGATCAGAAAACAGTTCATAAAATATATCTCTCCTGTTGAAATATATGATAAAAGGTATAAAACATGGCACAATCCGTATCACATGCCGTACCACCCTCAACCACTATCATCCCTTGGGCTGCTGATATTGGTGTCTCAGGATGATATGACATATGATACGGATTTTGCCATGTATTATTCTCTATATATTGTGTGTTAAAGAAACAATGTATTTATTATTTACTATTCCTGTTTACTCAATGAAAAAACAATTGTAAAATTAAAACGTAAAATGTAAAATGTAAAACAATTCAAACAAGGACATGAAACTGATTTGAATAGTTTGAACATATGTTTTTCTGTAAAACACTGACACTAAAAATAGTTATCAAAGGCACCAGAATTATAATTTAATGTACTAGAAGTGCGTTTCATCTACATACAACATATCGTTGACGCTCAGGTCAAAATGGTTATAAAGCCAAACAAGTACATAGTTGAAGAGCCTTGAGGACACGAAGTTCAAAAAAAATGTGCCAAATACGGCTAAGGTAATCTATGCCTTTAAAGCTAGGATTGAAAAAAATCATAACAGTATTTGGACAGTATCTTATTTATTAACCATCAGTTTTGACCATCCAGCTACCCTTTGTCTGATACTTCATCTGTTAATTATAATTAATAAATATCAATAACTACCTATGACCATGATGACCAAATATGATTTTTCTTTCAGAGATTTGAAGAGAACAACATTCATATTGAAGATAAAGATCTGCAAAGTATTCTACACATACTCAAATATATATACAGGTATGACAATTGTTTTAAAATACCATTGTCACATTGCTGTTTGTTGTTTTCTCCATGTCAAGCAGTCAGCAACAAAATCTTTTTGAACTTCTTGTTTGGAGACCAATTTTCAGACATTTTTCTTCTGTGTCTGAACATTGTTTTGCAAAAACTTACTAGTCCGAATGATATTTTACTAGTCTTGGGCATCTGTCTAGTGGCCAATGATGCACACTGTGTCCATTGGCAAATATTTCATGTGTATTCAGTACAAGATCAAATTAAGAAGTAATTTGATATGATAGGTAGGATCGTCATTCGTTTTTGATGCATTTTGTTATTTGATTTTGCCATGTGATTATGGACTTTCCGAATTGATTTTCCTCCAAGTTCAGTATTTTTGTGATTTTACTTTCTCTATAAAATATGTTTGAAAGTTAAAAATAGGCTAACAGATTTTGGATGAGATACATGTGTGTGAATTTGAAAATATTCAGGTAAAATCTATTTTTAGATATGATCAAATCTGCAATCTTGACAATAGGAATCATACAAAGATGAGAGATAAATTAAAGTGCAAGATATATCTATAATTTGATGACTGATTTTCAATTTTATCATTATTTTGTTTATTTCATACAGCTCTAATTATATTAATAAAATTGAGAATGGAAATGGGGAATGTGTCAAAGAGACAACAACCCGACCGTAGAAAAAAACAACAGCAGAAGGTCACCAACAGGTCTTCTATGTAGCGAGAAATTCCTGCACCCGGAGGCGTCCTTCAGCTGGCCCCATAACATATATATATATACTAGTTCAGTGATAATGACAGCCGTATTAATTTCCAAATTGTACACAAGAAACTAAAATTAAAATAATACAAGACTAACAAAGGCCAGAGGCTCCTGACTTGGGACATGTGCAAAAATGCAGCAGGGTTAAACATGTTTGTGAGATCTCAACCCTCCCCCTATACCTCTAGCCAATGTAGAAAAGTAAACACATAACAATACGCACATTAAAATTCAGTTCAAGAGAAGTCCCAGTCTGATTTCAAAAGATGTAACCAAAGAAAATAAACAAAATGACAATAATTCATAAATAACAACAGACTACTAGCAGTTAACTGACATGCCAGCTCCAGACTTCAATTAAACTGACTGAAAGGTTATGATTTCATCATATGAACATCAGGCACAATCCTTCCTGTTAGGGGTTTAGTATCATACCATCATAACATATATGAGAAGAACATAACCCTTGTCATGCCAACAACTGGTTTTGAATAAATGTGTTTAGCTTATATGATTAATGTGCCCTGTTACAATTTAAATTAATTGATTAAGATATTAAAGGGGACTTTTGCAAATCTATCTTAAATGTTTTTGCAAGTAGAATAATTTGTGCAGACTGTAAAATGACACTTATATTTTGATATCTTTTAGTCACTATATCATTCAGAAATACACTTCAAATCATTCACATTATTCATGTTATTTTCATTTATTATAGAATAACTTATGGAAGAATTCAAATAGAGACAAATATTCAATGAGTGACCTAACAACACATTGATTTACGAATGTGGGTAGCGCATGAGTTAATTATCAGTGTTTTGTGTCACAAGTTGAATATTTTTCGATATTTGAATTCTTTAATTACATGTAGTTATTCTTTTTATTACATTGGCAAATGGCTTTTTTAAGAAATTAATGTAAAACATGTAAGGAACTATATCTTTTTCTACGCATTCACAATTTATTTTGATCCGCCTTTATCGATGAAGATATTAATCAAACATTGTGTTTATCACAGGTTATACAAGAACAACATTAGCCCATATAGAACTCTATCTTTCTACTTTTTAGGCTGAAAACTTGTCAAGCAGCTTGTCACACAAGTCTTTAGATCATTGCTTGGCACAGTTGAGCTTTATATGCAGTATGTTTTGAAAGGTGACATGTTTCAATCTGTTTATATGGTCTGGCACATTTTATTAGTTTCACCTTTCTACCCCTGCTTTGCTTAATGGCAATACAGCACAAAACAGCTGTGCTCAGTAAATGCACAATGTTAGGATATATAGCAACAGTGAAAAATTGTATCAAAAATAAAGAATACAGAAAAAGATGACCAAGGCACCCTACCAACACTGCTACTAAGACCCTCTTTAACTTTTCCCATAACTCAAAATACCTAAACATATATATTCTTAAGCAAGAAGTATGTAGACATATTTTAGAATATGTAAATGGGTTACTCAATGCTAGGAAAAAATCAGATTGAGTTATCTTTCTTTATTCGGGTGTGCTCCATCTTTTGAGGATTATAAACAGTACGTAAATATGATGTAAATAGGATCACAATATAGTGGACGATTTTGTTATATTCGTATCAAAAAAAAGGGCAGCCAATGACAAATACGTCTGAATTTTCTGTTTATTTGACGGAAAACAAGTAAAACAATGTCTTCAACAAGTTTATTATGGTTTTCAACTTTCTGTCATTACGTTTCCTCCATGAAACTACGGTGAACATTGCAAATTGTGCCCAAGTTGTTGTATGCACATTTCTTCAATGATAATTGCCGACTGACCGATTCTATTTGAAGAAATTAATGTTGATGATCATTAATGACCCATCCGATAAACGGATTACCTATAACAACAGATTATGACACCAGTTGTAACTGTTGATTAGCTTGGGGTCGTAATAAAAGTCATAATCTTTTCCCCAGGTAAAATTTAGTAATTTAGCGTATATCATATCAATACGAACAAATGAATATACAATCGCTCTTCAAAAAAGACAGGGCGCCCTGGAAACTGTAAAAAGGGCACAGGGAGGCACTCGGGGAAAGGGCGGGCGCCACATCCTCTGCAAACGGCCTAGCTGAAACACTGATGTAATTTATTGCAACCAATGTAATAACTACTATTATTATTTTCAGATCTGCAAGTAAACTGAGAGTTCATCATGACAGCTTGAAGAAGCAACTTTTGTCAAGTTTAAAATTTACAGAAGAAACATCAGAGAATATAGCTCAGAACTGGAAAGAATATGTAAGGACAATAATCTGCATGATAGAATACTGTAAATTCAGAAATTATTGTGATGTTTTTATTATATTGAAAAATGTGACAGGGTTATATTCACAATAATTAAAACTCACATTTTGAGATTTTTCATATGAATAAAACAGGATTTTTTTTAATATCGCAAAAATTAAAAGTGCATTTTAGTCTAAAATTACCATAATAAATGCATACAGTAATTTCTGAATTTACAGTATATAAGCTAACCACAACTCAGTTATGACTTACTATTGAATAGAAAAAGACTATTAAAGGATTAATGCTACTTGTTTGTCCTTCTAAAAAAAAACATGTCTGCAATTAATTGTTCCGAGATTATCAGTATCTGCAAATAATTATTCTAAATTTTAACAGTATTGAATTGTCAATATATTGTTAGAATTTCGGATTGAAAACAGAAGAAGGCAATAAGAATAGGTCAGAAAGGTTATCTCCCCTCAGAAAATGGAATAGACGAAAAAAGATGACTTTTTCAATTGTTGACTTTTTGGAGTTATTGGACTTTATTGGTGAAAGGGTATTGTCCATTCCAACAAATGAAACAGATATAAGAAGATGTTGTATGAGTGTCAATGTGACAACTCTCCATTTGAGTCACAATTTTTAAAAATAAAACAAAAAATTATAGGTCAAAGTACGGTCTTCAACTTAGCCTTGGCTCACACTGAACAGGCAGCCTTAACTATCGCAAAAAATGACTAAAAAAAACATTTAAACGGGAAAACCAAAGGTTACAACTTACAACTCCTGCTATCGCAATGTGTCGCATAGGGCATGAAAAAACATTTAAACAGGAAAACCAAAGGTATAATCTATATAAAAAACAAGAAACACTTATGAACCACATCAACAAATGACAACTACTGAACATGAGGTTCCTGACTTATGACATGTGCACACAAATGCAGCTTTTTGCTGTAAATTTGGGAGAATAGTGCATGCTGTATCTTAATCACTTGATAATTTTAGGAAAGTAACAAAAAAACCATACACTGATAAACAAGTAAAAAGGATACAAATAAAAAAAAAGAAATGCTGTTTCACATCTATTTTTGATAATAAAAAGTTAGAATGGATTTTTTTACATGTATTTCTAAAAATGAAAAAAAATAATATGAGAATTACTGATTTTTACTCTACATTTTATAGGGAGATGTATTGAGGAGTGATCATAGTTTTCCAATGTTTGATGTAGGAAAGGTAATTTATGTGCTGTCATATTTTCTAAGATCTTATGGATTGTATTTTTTTAAAGTATTTTTTTTTCTAGTTGAATTTATTGGCCTTAATTTGGATGATTTGTTTTCATTTTACCTTTTACAAATTAGACAGTTTGTGATTAAAGAAATTATCAAATTGAAAAAAAATGTCACCACAACTAGTTGAACAAACATACAAAATGCCTCATTTCAACAGTACCACAGGGGTCCAAATTAGCAATGGTCCGGTGGTCCAAGATCTTAGAATTTTTGTAGGACCAGTAGACTTTGTCAGCTGGTGGTCCTGTGGACCAGTAGAGAATTGTCGATAAAAATCACTAACTGCTTGGTAATTTCAATTTATTTACCAAAAAACCTGCAAAAATAAATTACTGGTATTGGGGGTGGGGGGATGGGTTATTATTTATGTTACTGTTTGTCAAATGAACCACATTTTTAGGACCAGTAGATTTGGAGCCAGACCAGTAGACTTTTAGTCCACTGGTCTGGCTGGCCAGTTCACATAAAAAGTTTGATTCGACCCCTGCCAGTACCACACGTTTCTAGCAAGAATAATAATTTAAGCTCTGATACTAACTGTAAATAACATTAATGAATGTGTGTGTGGAAATCATAAGCTGGCATTGAAAAAAAATAGTAATTGAAATCATGATAAATTTTCAATTTATTTTTGACTATTTATGTTAAAACATTTTTCTTTATTGACTTATATTGATATAGGAAGATGTGGTATGCTTGCCAATGAGACAACTCTCCATCCAAGTCACAATTCATAAAAGTCACTTATTATAGGTCAAGGTATGGTCTTCTACAAGGAGTGTAGCAAGCTATGAAGAGCCCCAAAAATTACAAGTGTAAAACCATCCAAACAGGAAAACCAACAGTCTAATCTATATAAAAAACAAGAAACGAGAAACGAGAAACACTAATGAACCACATGTACAGATAAAAACCACAGATGATGTTTATAAATGAAGTTTTGAGACAAAAACAGATTGTGACTTAAAAAACTTTTTAACTAAACAAGAAAATCTTATATTAATCAGTTGTTTTATTTTAGCTTATAGATATGCAGTGGAAATTAGGAGTTGCTGTAAGCTCTGATGACTGCAGGAATCTCAATTCAACATTTGTTGCTATGACCTTAAAAGTAGCAGATACATCAGGAAACCTAACATCACATGCCTTTGAAATGACCATTCCACAGTTTAAGGTATTATACTTTTAAAATATCCCTCAATATCTGAAATAAAAATCTTTATCTGATTTTTATATGTCAGACATTGTATAAATATTCTTTATCAGTATTTATGTGTATTTTATTTTCCTTCACAAAGACATTGCTCTTTCAGTATGCACTAAAATCTTTTTAACACCTTGTCAAAAAAACCAAGATTCCAACATTCTATCATGTGTCCAAACATCAGTCAAGGGTCTAACTTAAATAAGTTATTAGAGAAAAATAACATACATGTTGTTATTGTGAGCTAAAATATAAAAAAAACTGTGATAACATATGTATGTTACATGTTTCAAAGGGAAAATATACAACCTTTATTTTGTTAAATTTTTCTCAAGTTCTATTGATATTATAATTTTCTTTATGTATACTAATCTTTGCAAATATATAACAGCTCATATCATACCAATTATGCATAGTACACCTATGTTATTACTGAAAATATACTCCTGCAATAACCAATGGGTGTTATTACTGCTTCTCTATATCTCTTTAAAGGCTTTACTCTAACTTGCATAAGAATGTATTTCAATTCCTTGTAAGAAATGATGATCAGAGCTAGTAATGAGACACTGCGCAAGATTCCAAGTGTCTCATTTACTCTCATATAGTAAGTTACACGCTTGTAATAACTTAAACCTTGTTATTACAGCTTAGTTTGCCCTTAAAAGCCTTGTCTCATTGATTTACCATGGTTAATTATAATTGTATTAATGGAATTAGAAAATTAGTTATCAAGGTAATTTATTAAGCTACTGCGCAAAAGTTTTAAGAAGTTTTCCCATGTGCCCATTAAAGATAAAATATTTATGATATATTTAACTGATAAAATAACCAACATATGTTATTACAAAAAAGAGAAGACAACTCATGAAAGTGTCTGTAATAACACATGCATGTTATTTTTCCCTGATAACTAATTTAAGTTAGACCCTTGACTGAACATAATTTGAAATACCTACTATTTCTTAGATAAAATTTTACTAAGGATGTGGACTGCCTATTCACAATCTTTGATTACTTTTTTGCATGTTTTGTAGAATCTCTCAAAGCAGCTACAAGAGATGGCAAAAAGTATGGAGATGGTATGACAGTACAGCAAAAGACAATATTTTATTTTAATTTATATCATTTAGATCTGATTGTTTTTATTTATATTTGTTATATAGGTATTTAGACATATCATACATGTGGTTATAAACACAGCTTTTTGTATTCATATTTGTCACTAATTATCTACTGGTATTTAGTTACACCAACATAAATTTATAAGAACAGCAATATAGTCAAGTTAATTTGTTATTTACATCTACCAATCCCACTGTTATAGAAATAGTGAACTCATCCAGATGACTTTAATTAGAATGGTGTCAAGAAGTAAGATAACAAAAATAACAAACTGACAGTAAATAATCCAAAACCGAAAGTACATAATCACAGGGCGGGGAGGGGGGGATGAAGCTGTTTCTAATTGCTGTTACTTACCGCCAAATATGGCAGATAACAGTACAGGTAGAATATAACATTTCCTAAAAATTTTTGATTAAAATATAAAAAAGAAGATGTGGTATGATTGCCAATGAGACAACTATCCACAAATGACCAAAAAGACACAGACATTACCAACTATAGGTCACTGTACAGCCTTCAACAATGAGTAAAGCTCATACCGCATAGTCAGCTATAAAAAGCATTATTGGTAGAGAAAATCAGTAACTGTCTGTATAATATGAGGGAAAATACGAATATCAAGCATTCTGGAGACAGAATATAGAAATTATGGTTTTATATGACAATAAAAAAAACAGAAACCATTCGTAACTTTAGGGGTAAATTCAGTAAAAAATCTCCCATTGACTTTATTGCTAATCTAATTGTGGAAATAAATTTATACCTGATTTATCTTTAGAAATTAAAAACTTTTACATATCATTCATGAAAGTACAAATGTAGCCCTATCTTTTGCAAAAATAAAAACATAGGGTCATGCAGCATTTTTGGGCATTCACATGGCCTTGTTTACTTACAATGTAGATTCGCACTGAATTCCTATACTGACCGTCATTACTTTTCAACCCTGTAGGGAAAAAATTATTACATTCAGCATTCATTTTCAGCTCACCTGGCACAAAGGTCACCTGGTCCGGCGTCCATCGTCTGTCGTCTGTCTTCGTTAACTTTTACAAAAATCTTCTCCTCTGAAACTACGGGGCCAAATTTAATCAAACTTGGCCACAATCATCATTAGGGTATCTAGTTTAAAAAATGATGACCTGGTCAAGCAACCAAGATGGCTGCCACAGCTGAAAATAGAACATAAGGGTGAAATGCAGTTTTTGGCTTATAACTCAAAAATCAAAGCATTTAGAGCAAATCTGATATAGATATAGATAAACTGTAAAAAACAATAAATGTTGGCAACTTAAGATCTACAAATAAGTCAACATGACCAAAAATTGTCAGTTGACCCCTTTAGGAGTTATTGACCTTTATAGTCAATTTTTAACCATTTTTTCGTAAATCTTAGTAATCTTTTAAAAAAATCTTCTCTGAAACTACTGTGCCAAGTTAATTTTAGATAGAGATAATTGTAAGCAGCAAGAATGTTCAGTAAATTAAGATGTACAAACACTTTACCATCACCAAAACACAATTTTGTCATGAATCCATCTGCGTCATTTGATTAATATTCACATAGACCAAGGTGAGCGACAAAGGCTCTTTAGAGCCTCTAGTTTATTTTACTCTAGTTTTGATCCATCTACCAAAAAATATTTATTACAAACATTATCTACCATCAGAAGAGCACATGACTTCACTTTTAGACAGAAATCTCTCCCCCAAATGGTGGTCCTTGATAACATATATTTATTTACTGAGTCTACCCCTTTAAGAATGAAAATAGAAAAGCTGTAACATATTTTACAGCTGTGTCTAACTTGCTTAAAAATAAATTGATTTCTCAACTCATGCAATTGTGGACTGAACACTTCTTTCAATTACAGACAAGTTGGAGAATACGAATTACCCCAAAAAAATGCATTCAATCAATGGCTTTTTACTTGCTACATTTGTACTGAGTCTGTCATAACAGCTATAGTAGTCTCAGATTTGTCTAAAGTGGGATTAATTCTGCACTCCAACACATCTGTTGGTTTCATTCTTGTTCCTGAAGTAGGTCTGAAGACAAATATCATGTGCCTTTCTCTATATTCATTGAATATAATAATAGAAGCAACTTTTGCCAGAAAAACCAGGAAAAGTGACATCTTGTATGCAGATCCACAATTTGTCAAGTTTTCGTTTTCTTAGATAAATTCAGGATACCCTTTTTTGCTGACATAAACCCTGTTTACAAGTGAAGAAATCATTAAAATTGAGAAAGGAAATGGGAAATGTGTCAAAGCAACAACAACCCGACCATAGAGCTAACAACAGCTGAAGGCCACAATGGGTCTTCAATGTAGCGAGAAACTCCTGCACCCGTAGGCTTCCTTCATCTGGACCCTTAAAAATATGTATACTAGTACAGTGAAAATGGACGTCATACTAAACTCCGAATTATACACAAGAAACTAAAATTAAAAATCATACAAGACTAACAAAGGCCAGAGGCTTCTGACTTGGGACAGGTGCAAAATTGCTTTACATGGAAAATACCTGAGACAGCTTTTAATTGTCAGTATTACATGTGAATCCTGTGTATACACAAAGATATATACTACAATTACTCTATAATATATGTTTGGTTTACGCACATTTATGAACAGATAACTTTTTTTGTTGTACCTCCGACTTTTGTCGCAGAAAGCTCGACATAGGGATAGTTTTCACTTGACCTTCACCAAATTTTATGGATCAGTGAACACGGTTAAGTTTTGGTGGTCAAGTACATATCTCTGATACTTAAAAAAATAGGTCTATTATATTCGGTGTATGGGAGGAGTGTGAGGTGTATATGGCTAGCAAGCATGTGGCATCATACCTTGACCTCATTTACTTTGTTCAGTTGTCAAAGTTAAGATTTGAATTTTGGTCTATTTTGCTAATGCTATATCTGCAATAAGTCAACTATATTTGGTGTCTGGGGATATTTTATGATGTACATGTCAGTTTCGCAGGTTTTAACTGACCCTGACCTCATTTTCAGAGTTCATTACTTAGTATTAAGTTTTTATGTTTTTGTCTTGTGTAGACAAAACGCACGTCTGGCGTATTAAATTTTAAACCTGGTACCTTTTGTTAGCTATTATTCGGGTGTTTGTCTGTCCTATATGTTTTCCCATTTATTTGTATTGTAGTTTTATCATGTTATGTTGTCATTTTAATGTTATATTTAACATTGCCATAAAAGCGGGTTGTTTGGCATGCCACAAAACCAGGTTCAACCCACCATTTGTTTTTCAAATGTCCTGTACCAAGTCAGGCAAATGGCCATTGTTGCATTATAGTTCGTTTCTGTGTGTGTTACATTTTAATGTTGTGTTTCTGTTGTGTCGTTGTTCTCTTTATATTCGATGCGTTTACCTCAGTTTTAGTTTGTTACTTGGATTTGTTTTTTTCTCAATCGATTTATGATTTTTCAAAACATTGGTAAACTACTGTTGACTTTATTTCTCAAATGCAAACTATAAGCATTTGTCAACTATATTTGTTGTATAAAAGAATTGTAAGTAGTACATATCTGCCTGGCATGGTTCATCTGACATTGACCTCATTTTCATGGTTCATTGGTAAATGTTTAGTTTTCTTGATTTAGTCTGTTTCTTAGAAACTAAGTAATATGTCAACTATATTTAGTGTATTGAATGATTGTAAAGTGGAAATGTATTTCTTGTTTGGTTTATATGACCTTGACCTCATTTTCTTGGATCATGTTAAGTTTATGTGATAGTTGTTGGGCCGCTTTATATTTATGACTCAAGATGATATCAATGATTATTAAAGAAGGTGAGACATTTCAGGGTGTGCACTTTTGTTTTATTAAACACAATGTTTTTTAAATAAAAAATATGTCAACAGATAAACAAAATGTCATACACATAAACACAAGCAAATTTAAAATGAAAGGCGATAATACAAAATATTACCACAGCACAACAATACATTCAAGTGATACATAAGTACATAGCCACGCATAAAGGATATTACTAAAAAATAGAATAATCATTAAAGGTATAAAATAATTTACAAAGAAACATAAATGAACACTGCAAAACATGTCTTTTTGTTAAAGGGTGTCCTTTATATGAATTGAAAAAAATTATGCATTGAAATAGAAAAGAAAGTTTATTACAATGTTAACACGCCCCTAGAACAGGTTTTAGCGGAATTCAGGTCTTTCCGCGGTAGTCCAGTTCGGCTGTTCAGGATGTAAAGGCACATAGGCACGATCCGTCAGAATGTTGAAATCAAATTAGATACATTTTGTAAGGAGAGTGTCCCTCTCTCTGCAAGTTAAAAACCCTTGCAACAATACTTGTGATGTCCTTCTGTGGCAATATACCCTCATTTTTTAGTGGCAATCCAATAGTTATAAAAGGCACCATCATTATAATTTAGTACCACAGACATGCGTTTCGTCTACATAAGACTCATCAGTGACGCTTATACCAAAATTTTCCAAATCAGCATATTAAACAGCATGAATTATGTGAGGGCTGATAAAGGGATGTCATCTGTATCAAATGAATTTCTGACAATATAGGCACAACTCCGTATATTGAATAAAAGAATGCAAGAATTCCACTACCGCAATATATTTACACTTTAAGCATTATGTTCACAGTTTACAGTTTCAATAAAGATACTTATTTATACTTATTTATGTTAAAGATAAAAAATGTCTATATATTATTAAAACAGGAATTTAAAAATTCTTTTTTATATGATTTATCCTAGGCGATCTGCAAACACTCTATGCGACCTGTCTAAATGACTTTAAAGTTCATTTTCCTCCTACTACTCCAAGTCCAGTTTTGGAAGTATTTCATATCTCTTATCGTGCAAGTTATATATTTATTGTCTACACAGAGGTTCTATTTTACAGCTTGTATCAATTTCTGACTCATCACTGCTAGCATAGTGGAATGGATTAACAATTAGTTGCAAAATGTCTAACTGTATTTCAGGAAATTGCAAAGCAGGAAACTCTCTACATTTACATATAATGTTTTTCAGTACTGGTGTTCGAATTTGGTCTAGGGCTTTACAACACAGCAACAAGTTTGATAATGTTTCTTCAACCTGGTCACATAATTTACATGTTGGATCCACGTTGTTTTGATTGTAAGCTGCTCTATTTGTCTGTAAATATAGGTTTCAGTTGCAATTTAAATTCTAATTGGAATTCTCTTGATAACGTTTTTATTCTTTATTCTTGTTGTCCAATATTTATGTACTGCTGTGGTAGTCGTTTTCTTCAATTTTCCCCTTGGCGGTTCATTATAAAGTACTGATAATAGATTTTCTAAATCATGTTTGACACAACTCTTTTTTTCATATCTATAAACTAGCTGTTACTATCCATGCTCTCAATCTGTAGTCTTTGTGCTAGCCTCCACTCAGATGATTTTTTATTTGCTCTTGTAATATTTCCAAACATTATAAGGATTTTTAGATCAACTTCTATGGGTAGTAAACCAGATATTAAGTACACAGCAGGATCAGCAACATTAATATGTAACGAAAGAATTTGCAAAGGTAACTTTTTGTATAGGAGCTGTACATTGTCATGAATATTGCCTTTAGTAGTCCAGCATTTTGCCTTTTGAAGTCCAGAATTTTGCCTTTTGTAGTCCAAAAGATTGCCTTTTGTAGTCCAGAATTCCCCAAAATAGTTTTAACAATTTACAAATTTTCAGAAGTTGTCCTCTCTGTCAGATGTATTCAAAGGAACTAAAAAGAGTTTCAAAGAGTAAAGCAGCAGGGTAACAAACTATTATCCTGGTATCTGATGAGAAGTGTACTTTTATACACTTTTTGATATTTTTCTAATTTACGGCAACAGAAGTCAGATAATGACATTTGCGACCTTTTTGAAATGTCAAAGATGTTTGCATCTAGTTTGTTACCCCATCAATTTGTTTGAAAATACAGTATGGCATTTTTAACGCACTTTTTCGATGGAAAGTATGCTGACAATTTTGCCTGTTGACTTGCAATTTACTTTAATTAGTTATGAAAGGTACCAGGATCATAATTTAGTACGCCAGACGCGCGTTTCATCTACATAAGACTCATCAGTGACGCTCATATCAGAATATTTTTAAAGCCAAACCTGTACACAAATTGAAGAGCATTGAGGATCCGAAATTCCCAAAAGTTGTGCCAAATATGGCTAAAGTAATCTATGCCTGGGATAAGAACATCCTTAGTTTTTCTTAAAATTCAAGATTTTGTAAACAGGAAAGGAGGAGATTCATTAAGACCCCTTTTTCATGTTTTTGGTCCCAAAATAAAGCAGTTTTACAAAATTGTTTTAATAAAAACTTTTAGTTACTTTTTGGAAGGTATAATGTACTTCTACATAAATATGGGCCGATTTTGGCATTACAATGCACATATATCGGGTACTTGCATCATTAAATCATGCTAAATTACTGAAATCTTCACATTTCAGCATTTTAGTTAATTTTAGACGGTTTCCGTCTTAAATGAAAGTGGCCGCATTCGTGTTCATTCTTGATATTGAAATGTAAGTTGTATTTTATGATAATACATAACACATATAAAGGTCGAGGATGAACACGGATGCGGCCACATTCATTTTTGACAAAAGCCATATGAAAAGTGAAAGTTTTTGGCAGATTTGATAGATTTTTCATATTTAAGCTAGAATCGGAGCGTTTTTAATAAGTGATTCAGATAAAATCTTTCACCAAAAACAATTGAATCAATTGAAATAGACATTTAAGTGTTTAAAAAGTGTCCAAAATCTTTCGTCAGATGAACTTGAAATTTGAGGCCAAAACCGGCCTTTACCGGACTTACTCCTTTATAAAAAAAATATTGATATTCATGTCAACACCGAAATATTGACTACTGGGCTGGTGATACCCTCGGGGACGAAACGTCCACCAGCAGTGGTACTGTTTTGGTACTTATATTTTCCTAGGATTTCAAATGGTTCGCTTTCAGCGTTCATGATGAAGTTAAATCTAGAAAAGCCCTTCGGACGCATGCAATTATTCAAGGTGTTGTTTTCAACTTTTTACTTCAATGTGACGATTCCTCTCCTGATGGACTATTAGTCCCCGAGGGTATCATCAGCTCACTAGTCTGTTCTTCGGTACTGACATGATTTATAACAAACCTTTTTAAATTTTATAGTCCGTTAATTAATTTTGTTAAATTTTAAAGAAGCTAAGGTTTTAACTCCCTCAGGCAAAGTTGACCTTAGATGAATTTGGCTATTTGTTTTAGGTGTTTTTGTCATATAGCTCTTTAACTGTTTTGCTACTTATATTTCCCTCGGATTTCAAATGTTTGGATTTGAGCGTTCCTGATGAAGGTAAATCTAGAAAAGTGCTTCGGAGGCATGAAATTATCTAACGTATTTTTTTAATTTTTTTTATAGACACCATATGCATGATCAAAATATAACTACGTTGCTCGTGACTGAAAAAAACTGACAAAACCGACAAATAACTCATGCGCTACGCGTATTTATGAATTAATGTGTTAATCGGTCCCTCGTTGAAATTTTTTCTACAGTGAAATCCTTTAATATTTTGATTATTCTATAAATATTCTGTTTTTGTTCTTCTAAAGTACGTTTCTTTTGTCCAATGAATGAGTATAGGTGGGTTGCTTTTAGTCGGAGTTTTATAGAATAAAAACCACAGATGCAGAACTATTTAAGATTAAAAAACAAATAACAAAAAAAAAAAGCATTATGGCGATTCTTTATCTTTGAATCTTATTTCTATTTAACTTTATTCATTATTAAACTACACACTAAACAATCAACAGTTTTTTACATGAAATAAATATATAGCGTCAAATCAATTTTTTTTATACTTGTAAACTATCTATTTCTAAACGTCTATTGGGACGGCAATGTTTGCCATCCGTATTATCTGTCTGATCTCTATAAAGTGTTAATGTTTTATTCATTAAAATGTCTTTTTATTACTCGTCAAATAAAATTTCAATACAACAATTCGATTCGTACATTTTGTTGAAATAATAAAAGTACAATTTCATAATTATTTTCCCAATATGCATATCATAAAGTCATATATTAGATGATGAACACATTATGCTTATTCTGGAAGAATTTTACGAATATGAAAACTTTACGTTACGAACGAAGTTATGTACTACTTTTTGAAGTTTTAACGTCGTATAAAACCCTTATTTCGGTATTTTATCTCCAGAACGCTTGATATTCGTGTTGTCCCATGTATTATACAGACATTTATCAATTTTCTCAACCAACAATGCTTTTGATCAAAAGTAATTATGAATACACCTAATCGCTATGTATTCCATTCCGGATAAGTTCTAAAATTACACAACTTTTTCATCCAGTGAAGCTATCTGGGACCCTGTTTAAACAATTAACCATGCACGATACTTTTTAATGAGGCCGGTTTAAACTACCGTAAATATTTCAAACAAAATATTTTTTTTACTTCAATTTTAATTTCGAAAAAAGTGGATAATACTCCTTTAAATTTTTTTGATGATCGCTTTCTAAAGTTTTTCCTCACTCAGCTCTCTACTGAAAAACATCTATTTTCAGCCGCTGGACCCAAACAAAAAGTTGTATAACTGACTGTTTTTCCCGGATTGGACTAAATAGCGATAAGGTGTAATATAAACTGCCGTATCGCGCCGTACGTAACGGAGATTAAGGGCAGCCGCTTTCCATAAATGCAAACACATCCAATAAATGATTCATATGGTTAACAGCTGTCATAATCATGACTTGGTACAGGCGTTTTATTATGTAGAAAACGGTAGCTATAGGTAGAGTAGGTTCTATTCGAACACGATTTTTTTAATTATAGTGGCATTGTGTATATATATAGAGTATAATAACAATTGTCAATACAATGTTTGTCAACCGGCCCACTGGATCTATAAGTCACTACAAGGCTCCAATTTGGCACCTATTTTTAGCTAAAATGTAAGATTAGGATTTATTGACCAATTTTGAGTATCAATATAGCTGGAATAATTACTAAGTAGAAAATAAGTTTTTTCCTGAAAATGTACATACATGCCAAATTGGGGTTATTTCCATAATGTCACAAATCGTAGACAATTTTACTTGTTCACGGCAGTTCAATGAAAACAGGTATTATCTCGTTAATTTTTAAGACTAAAAACAGAGCAGGATTGGTTGACAAAAAAAAATCTTTCAGCATACTGTAATGACATTAACGGTACCAATTTTCCTGCACCAGATGCGCATTTCGACAATACATGTCTCTTCAGTAAATGCTCCATGCCAAAACATTTGAAATCAAAAGCTTAATATATAAAAGATGTAGAGCTATAATCCAAAAGGTAACTGACTCAAGCATTTAGTTTGTTGAAACATGTTTTCTGTCTTATCAAGACCTTTATATTCTTTATATTTTAATAATTTTAAGGCCATGAAGATTTAAATACGCAGCCACGTTAATATAGTTTAGCTTTGAATTGTAACGACATTAAGAGTTCAAAATCAAATATCTTTTACTCTAGGATGTATCATTATTTGGATATATGATTGATTGAGAAGCTATATGTCGTAAGGGACCTAGCAAAATTTAGATAAATGAAAGGAACACGTTAGTAATAAGATAGTAAGAGAGGCACAGTATGAGTGACTTGACAAAATAATCATTTATTTTTATTAAAATGGTTTTAATTACCAGAAACAATCAAATTTACGTAATTTATCATGAAAATAAAACATCTCTTGCATATTTTCCTTCCAACTGTTATAATGCAACCGTCACTGTTGAATTTTTATCTATATTTATGTAGCTGAAAAGCTTGTCTTGCGTACCAAAATATAGGACTGGAATCTGTGATCAGGTAACTACATGGTCGATGTCACTGCTGGTGGACATTTTGTCCAAAAGAGTATCGACAACACTGAGGTATGCTTTTTGGTTTGTGGTAACATGAAATATCATTGTTATGTTCCTTTATAAAAAGTTTTAAAAACTAAAACTTATGGCTAATGTTTAGGTTAATAATGGTTCTTTGAAATATTAAACAAAATGCGGAAAAAATATTGAAAGGCCAGTCACACCTATAGTTTACATGTACATCATGTTTCAATATAATAAAAATGAAGGTGTTCATCTCAAGTCCAATAATCAATGCTGATATATTTTCATCTTGTTGGTTAAGTTTCTGTTTCCGAGGAGACGTGAAAAAGGCAACAGTAGTATTCAGTCGTTCAATAGTCATCAATCAATTAAACGAAAACAAGTAAGGGTTACAAAATTAAACCTAGGGAAGCATATCAACTATAAGAGGAATACAAAGAAACAATAGACACACTGAACTTCTACAAAACAAACGTTCACGCATATATATATAAAAAAAAGTAAAAACACAAAAATACAGAACTCCGAGGAAAATTCAAAAAGGAAAGTCGCAAATCAAATGGCAAAATCAAAAGTTCAAACACATCAAACGAATGAATACCAACTGTCATATTCCTGACTTAGTTCAGACATTTTCTCATGTAGAAAATGGTGGATTGAACCTGGTTTTATAGTTAGCTAAACCTCTCACTTGTATGAGAGTCGCATCAAATTCCATTACATTGTCAACGATGCGTGAACAAAACAAACAGACACAATAAGTAAAAATGTCAAAAATAGGGCTACAGCAGTCAACATTGTGTTATCATCGTAATCACTATAAAAACAACAAATGTTACAAAAAGCACACAAAGGCATACATCAAATTTAACATTCTCATTTTGCTTATATTTTACGATTTTATATATCTATGTACCATCTACCCATTAAGGATGGAACGAATGATTTTATTATATATACAACTTCCATATTCCTGACCTGGTCAGGGTATTACGTGACAGGAAAACAATACACATAAACAAAACAAAAAACGCTCAAAGACAGACACACACATACAAATAATATAATACTAGTAGTACATGCAAACAGCAGAATTATAATTGGCAATTTTCATTAAATACGACAGAACACCAAAAATACTGAACTCAAATTCAAAGCGGAAAGTCCCCAATCAAATGGCAAAATCTAAAGCTCAAACACATCAAACGAATGGATAACAACTGTCGTTCTGAATTCCTGACTTGGTACAGGCATTTTCTTGTGTAGATAGTGACGGATTAAACTTGTTTAACAGCTAGCTACAAAAGAACTATGCATCACACGAATGTATCAATGCCACACAAAGTGACGTCATAATTAACTTTTAAAAAAAAGAATATAAAACTGGGACTGAAAATTATTCTTGCAGGGACTTTCGTCATGTCAACTTGAACCTTAAAGTTTAAAAAAATAGAATAAAATTGAAAAGTGAAATAATATTCCAATCCAGAACATAACAAAGGAAAAACAAATGACTTTAACTCGAATGCCATAACATGGAAAACAAACCCATTCCATATCAGCTTTCTTTGAGAGAAAAGTTTCTTTATTTTAGAACAATTTGTACAAAACCATCCCATATCAGCTTTGTTTGAGAGAAAAGTTTCTTTATTTTAGAACAATTTGTTCAATAACGTATTTTAACAAAAGGTATGTCTCAACGGTTTATTATATAATATTGGAATAGCATATCATAAATTGAAGTTGAAATAAATGTTTCTCATCCATAGGGAAAATGACAAATCAGCAGCGTAAAATGCCATAATTAAATTTAACCAGTTATACTCTTTTACTTGATATAATAACAGTTCGATTTATTTATAATCAAATATTATTACTGCACCGAACAAAGATAATTGAAAATTATAAAATCGTTATAGAGAAGTTCTTGAGTAAAAGTTATATTTTATTATATCTATTACAAACAAAGTTTAGGGTAAATGTATAAAGGACTAACCGTTCTATCTGTCAGTCCGTCTTCCTCTCTGCCTGTCCATGTAACTTGCAAGTGCAACTACTAAATGGTCAGTATGTAATATTTATACGCTTAAGTATATAACTCGATGCAGAAAATGCATAAATGCTACATTCAAGATTCAAAAGCTAGTTTCCCCAAGTTTATTAAGGATATTTTCCTACCACAGGAATAAATTTCATTAGCTGTATTTGACAAACAAAAATTTCTCATTTTTTATACTGGTATCTATGGTGAGTTAATAACTGCGCGTGGATTTCATGCAATTTTCACTTTTTTTCAATACTAGAATTCATACCGGCACTTCATACTTTGTGTTTGAAATACTTATGTTGAAAGAGAAACATTGTTCGTTTATTTGTATCACGTCGTCGTCATCGTCGGCGTCAGCGTCAGCATAGTCCGAAACCATTTGTTTTACGGGCAAACATTTAGGATTTTAAGTGAATTGAAATCTGTGAAATTTAAACACAAGGTTTGAAACCACAAAAGGAAATTTTGGATTGATTCTGGGGGTAATGGTCCAAATAGATTAGGAATTAGGGACCATAAAGGGGCACAAATAATCTTATATTGAGTTTCCATACAATAACTTTTGAGTTAGTGTATGAATATCTCTGAAATTGTACAACAAGGTATCACAAAGTGAAGGCGGGGATTGAAGATTGGGTATAATTGCATTATACGTTTTGCAAATAAGAACCAGAAAAGGGCTAAAAACAAGACTTTTTCTAGTTTCCAGTCAATAACATGTGTTAAGTGTATAGATCTCTCTGGATTTGTACTGTAAGGTACAATATCACAAAGGGAAAGCTGGGATTGATATTGGAGGTAATAAATAATATTTTTTTATTTTTTTTATTATTTTTTTTCCATTTATCCATTGATTATTTCTGATTTACATATACAAGTAAAACATAGTTATATACCAGGACATACACACTAAACATAATGTGTGAATTATTATATAAAGATTGCACAACAGCAAGAAATCTTCATTGCACAGTATTGCGCAATAACAAGACATGTCTAATTGCAAAGTATGGCACAATAGAAAGAAATCTTCAATTGCACAGTTTTGTGCATTGGCACATTATTTAGCAGTATAGAACAATAGTATAGTATTGAGCAGTATTACAATATTGCACAATTATAGGACAGTTTTGCACAATATCACATCATTGCGGAGAAATTAAATGTGCAACGAATGGCACATTTTATATAGGCTCGAGAATCAGAGGTTGAATCTTGTCGAATAAGATAATCAATGTTAAAATATAACGTTTAATAACATTGCTTATACACATCTTACGTTAAAGTTAGGTGAATGTAAATATTAGATTCTAATAACTGTCTAACATCGATCTAGGCACCCATATGTTAAATTCGAAGTCAAAGTTGATGTGAATATCATAAAGTTTCAATAATTAATATATCCAATATCACATTCTGTGATGTAACAGTTTTATTGTTGTGTCTTAATGAATAACATGTGTTGTTTCTGTACATATTTAAGATGATATATTTTGCAAGACTCTTGGTCATTTCTATGATCCATCAGTTGACCATGTTGATAGGATCACAGTCAAGTAAGTAAATTGATAATGTTCTTTATATAAACTCTTTATCGGACTCTGACTTCTTTAAACTGAGTTTTACTGTGCGTATTGCTGCGTGTTTCTTAATTCTATATTAGTTAGAAGTATACGGGAGAATTGAGAACCCACATAACATGTTAAACCGACCGCATTTTAGCGTTTGTTTCAAGCCAGGAGACTCTGGCCTTTGTTAGTCTTGTATGTTTATAATTTTGGTTTATTTATATGTTTTGGAGTTTAGTATGACGTACATTTTCACTAAACAAGTACACATTTACTTAGGGGCCAACTGAGACCCACAACAAAGTGCGGGATTATCTCGGTTTGAGGACGAACTATTGAGGACTTCGGGTGTTATCTGCTATTTGGTCGTGTTGCTGACTCTTTGACATATTAAGCATTCCCATTTTAAATTTTATTTCTCAGCTCAATCGCAATGTATCCTATTAGTTTCTTCTCTATACTAAATACAATTGCATTTTAAACCTATGTTTCTTCTCTTTTGATGACCAATTTTATTAACAAAATCATGTACTACATGTAATATGTACCATATCTTTAAGTATATTTTCCAAAGTTCAAAAAGGATTCAATGTTTTTAACTGTTTTGATATTGTAAAATTTAATTCACCGTTTGTTAATGTGCATTTAACTCTTGTTTTGTAATCGCTCAATCGTCGATATTCAGGTCAAAACTTTGACATGTATCCCAATAATGAACTAATCGCAATTAGCCCAGTCTGAAAAGCAAATGTGACCCTATTTATGATAAATCAAACACTCAAATAACGAAAATAAACCTTTGAAGTATCAGCTGGTAGTTTTTTTATTTATTTTTTAATTTTTGCGCATCTTATATGGATATATGTATACGTAAACAATTCTTTCTCATTAAAAAAAAAACTCGCTAAAACATGATTTTTTTAAAACATTAAATCTTTAATGACCATGTTAATCAATGCCTGTCACGTCACATTCTTGAGCATCCGAGGTCACCCCAGGTTTTGGTGGGGTTCGTGTTGCTAAAGATGCATTTCTTTCGAACACAAACGATGCTAAGAACGTACATGTTTGGATCATTTGTTTCTAACATACGTTTGCAAAGTTTACATAAATTTTGACAAACTATGCACTCGCTAAAAAACGTCTACAGTTTGTCGTTCATCATTTGTTTGATGAACGCTACAATTGTTTCTATGTTCACCCTGATTCAACGATGTATTTGTTTTTACGTTTGTAAAAAGTCTGTTTACAGACAACATGTGCATTCATTATTGAAAGTTCAAACAGGGTAAGTAAACACTGATTAAACGATTTTTTTCTACATTTGTAGCGTTTAGAAAACAACAATCAACGCCAGACAAAGTTTACAAAATTTAAGTTTAAAAGAATTGCACTTAAGTCTCTATTTTTTATGTTGAGTTTTGTGTACTATTATTTTTTTTTCATCCATTGCATTTTCAGGTTATTTTCCATTTAAGAGTTTCAATGTCCTTCTCGTATCTTTAACCCCTGTGTTACACCTGTACATTTGAACTATAATCAGACGACTCATAACAAAGAAAAGGAAAACAATATTAAAAAAACCCAACCAAGAACAATAACGAATAGCAAGCTGTATAGATATAGGAAGATGTGGTGTGAATGCCAATGAGACAACTCTCCATCCAAATAACAATTTGAAAAGTAAACCATTATAAAATGTGTCGACGTTAAAAATCTGAAACATTCAAATTAGAAAACGTTCAACCTGATTATTGTAAAAAAAAACATAGCTGTTCCTTGTTCAAATTCGGATGGACTTGTGTGCATACACTTCAACTTTGTATAGTCCTGTGTATACACTTCAACTTTGTATTGACTTGTGTATACACTTCAATTTTATATAGACCTGTGTATACACTTCAACTTTGTATGGACTTGTGTATATACTTCAACTTCATAGTGACTTGTGTAAACACTTTAATTGTACATGGACTTGTGTATACACTTCAACTTTGTATGGACTTGTGTATACACTTCAACTTTGTATTGATTTGTGTATACACTTCAAATTTGTATGTACCTGTATATATACTTCAATTTTGTAAGAACTTATGTATATACACTTCAACTTTGTATGGACTTGTGTATACACTTCAATTTTATACTGACTTGTGTATACACTTCAATTTTGTATGAACTTGTGTATACACTTCAACTTTGTATGGACTTGGATATAGAGATTTACTGTTTTTTTTCTATTAATTCACTTCTTAATTTGTCATTCTGTCAATCTATAGATGTTCCTTGTTGAAGATGTAAAAATACCTGGCTTTTGATATGTTTTATAAGCAACTGTTTACAAGTGCTATTTTCATCACACGTGGTTTATGTTTTTTTATCACACGTGGCAATGGTTTTTTTAAAGGGATCATACACATGCAATTTTAATTATTGGAACAATCCGGTTATTAGTTTTTTTTTACTATTGGTTCTATATGTTATTTTTTTTGGTCATCGATCGTTGATTATATCATAGACACGAGGGGTTTCCGCTACGCAGTCTGACAATTTCTCTACGCAGTTTGACAATTTATCTACGATGTTTGACAATTTCTCTTCGCAGTTTGACAATTATTTATGTAGTATGTGCGAGAACATTTATTGTTTCATAATAAAAGCAAATTATAAAAAAAATGCTATCATACACATGTTGCTCCCTTCCAAATGCCTACCTTACAAACAAAAAAGCATTATAACACATCATTAGATTGGCACTGCTGGTAAATAAAACAAACACACGTCGTTCCGTTATCAGGTTTATTAAGCATTGATGGAATAAAAATGAAATTGCAATCGTAGGTTAAAATCGAGAGATCGATGTCGCACTTTACGATTTAGTGTTATCAAAGAAGTTTTCATATTGAAGTCGATTGTTGGAATAGAATGTCGAATTCTGCAAATTAAATGTTAAAATGTTAGAATATGAAAGCTGAATGTTTAAAACTAAAACGAATATTACAAGTTGAAAATCAAATATATATTTCAAATGTTTAAATTCTAAACATTGAGTGTCTAATGCTGTAAACCAAATGGTGAATGTTAGAAATGATAAGTAATTGTTGAACAATAAAATAAAATTTTGAGGTATGAGTTTTAATATTGAATATGAAAATCTTAAAGATGGTTCGAAAAGATGACATAAAGTCTTGAATGTTTAGAATTTGAGAAATTTCGTTGAGCAATTTTATTATTGAAAATATAAAGTAGACTGTCGAATCGAGTTGATTGTTATAATACAGGGTTGTTTAAAAAGACACAATGCGTAAAATAATATTGGTCATGCATATGCTCACTGTGATCTCTTGAAGTTTAGTAAAGTTTAATGCTGAATGTCAATAATCATTCATCTCTGCATCTAGATGAAAGAGGGTATTTTAAAGATAAGTAGATTTAATCATCAATTAATTTAAATAATTAAAAACTCCGATTTCCTTCAGTTTAAAATCAGATTTCATATTTGTGTCTCATTACGTAAAATGTTTTATTTTTGAATTCTTTAAGGATGATTTATTTTGTCATATATTTTATTTAACGGCATAATATGTTTTGTTATTACAAGAGGTTAGTTACTATATGGATGATCGATTCGGGTGCATAAAACAAAACATAATTGAAATATTGATATTGAAATATTATTTCTATTGATACACATAGTTTAAAAACTACATTCTTTTTTTTTCATTTGAGAGGATCATATACAAGTATTGCCAAGGTGTTAGATCAATTTCAGTGCTGTGAACTATATTTTTCAATACAAGATCAATCTTTAAATGTCCCAAGCCTTGGTTTCTTGTACCAATAAAAGAGGGACGAAAGATACCAAAGGGACAGTCAAATGTATTATAAAAATCTATAATTTCATAATGAAAAGAAGATTATAAAAGAAAAATAACATAACTTGTACTTTCTGCTGATTTATTCAGCATTGATCGAATCAAGTTGAAGTTAAAGTATTAAGTGTATCATGCGGTAGAGTTAAATTTCATCCTTTAAAAATTTGCAGACAGCACCAGGCTATTATTGTCCGTTGCAGATTATATTTGCCACATAGGTTAGCTGATATGTCGAATGACCATAGCCCGTCTACTTGTGTCTTTTTTATATTCCCGAATGTGACTTACATACACAAGTGACGTTACAGTTGTAGGAACTATTTATGTTTCCATATCGTTTTGTGTTTAGTTTGAACCCGTGATTTGGGTTAAATGATTCAAACCAAATTTTCGTACCCCCCCGTTTCACTTCGATTTAATGAAACCACACATTAAACGGACTCTTAAGGTGCAGAATCGAATTTTATGATGTAGGATCGAGATTTGTCCATAATAATACAATTTTTTAGAGAATCATTGCTGTAGGAAAAGAACAATGCTATTGGTTAAAGTTTTTGAAAATAAAAAAAAACTTTCTTAAAGTATCCTGAATTTCTACAAAACTTGGATCGAAGTTTGTTTGTAATCATAAGATAGTATCTAGGAATAATTTTTGCAAAAACAAAAATCCAGTTTATCAGTATTTTATTTATAGGTTGTAGTATTAGTATAGTTCTATTAACATAGACAATTCAATTTCCCATAGGAACTCTATTTGCGGCGAAAACTCTGACACTTTTACTCTGAAGTTTCGTGAAAAATAATATCACAGAACGGAAAATTTATCCGTACTACTATTTTATTCAAAGGTCAAAATATAGGACTGTGCGTCATATTTACAACATTTATATGCCCTGAACCTCTCTCGGTACTATTAGCAGTTTGGCAAATATGACATTTTCCGTTTGATAATTGAATTTTTTAAGTCTACTTTCCGTATAAATGATATTGTGAATGCATTTCCATTGACATTGTGTCATTTTATTGGTGATATTAACCTTTTTTCAGGTTGCCCCATACCATTTCCCAATTAATTTCGTGCCCATAAAATTCTTGCCATTTAAGTTAACATTTTGGATATATATATTCTTATTGATCATATCGCGAATATATTTGAGTTACACGCCTACTTTTGTTGTCCTACCCAAGGATGCCAATTGTAATTATTTCGTCATCCTAAACAAAATTGGCAATAAACGTCTCGCAGTAAATGATTAATTATAAAAATTGTTTCAGAAAAAAACTTATCACCCATGGCCAGTTAGTAAAATTGTATAAATAAGATACCGTGAAAAAAATAATGTAAAGCGTCTTATGATTGGCTGGCGTCGTTTTGTTTATCATATCGTAGACATATTTTTGTCATGTGACCAAGTTGTAATCAACGTTTTGTCATGATTTACGCCAGTTTAAAATGAAATTAAAAATCAAATTATAAGAAATAACTGTGATATTGTGTCAGTCTATTCGAAATTACATACAAATGTGGTGCACATTGTTGAATAACCCGCTACGCGCGTTATTCAGTGTGCACCACATTTTTTATGTTATTTCTTCATAGACAGAAATAAAACATTACAGTCATTCCTTAAATAACGGGTATATCATTAAGTTACATGGTAGTGATTTTGTATTGTAGTTATGGAACATACTTCTTTTTTGTTTATTATTTTGTCAACACATAAGGCTGCTAGTTTTCCCGTTTGAATTGTTTTACATTTATCATTTCTTGGACTCTAATTCGGTAGGTTCTTTGTTTATTGTTGAAGGACCTACGGTGATATATAATGGTTAATGTCCGTGTCATTTTGTCTCTGGTGGAGAGTCATACCAAATGTTCCTTTTTAGGTGTAATGATTTTCGGTAATCACTGTCTTGATACGACAAATGCAAGCTTCTTATGTTTTACTGTAACACCACTGTCCCGGTTAAGGGGACGAATTGGGATCGCCCTTTTATGTTTAGCCCCGCCAACTTATGTATGTATGTGCCAGTTCCAAGCTAGCTAGGATCCTGTTATTCAGTGGTTCCCTTTTTTGATATGTTTCAAATTTGTTGTTTTATTTTTTGTACATACATTAGGCCGTTAGTTCTTTTCGTTTGAATTGTTTTACATTTATTATTCCTTGGACTCTTATTCGGTAGGTTCTTTGTTTATTGTTGAAGGACCTACGGTGATATATAATGCTTAATGTCCGTGTCATTTTGTCTCTGGTGGAGAGACGTACCAAATTTTCCTTTTTAGGTGTAATGATTTTCGGTAATCACTGTCATGATACGACAAGTGCAAGCTTCTTATGTTGTACTGTTACACTACTGTCCCGAGTAAGGGGAAGAATTGGGATCGCGCTAATATGTTTAACCCCGCCACCTTATGTATGTATGTGCCAGTCTAAAACTAGCTAGGATCCTGTTATTCAGTGGTTCCCGTTCTTGATGTTTTCCATGTTGTTGTTTTATTGTTTTTACATACATTAGGCCGTTAGTTTTTTCGTTCGACTTGCTTTACATTTGTCATTTCGGTCATTTGTGGAGAGTTGTCTCATTGACAAACCTGCCACATCTTCTTTTTTTTTATATATAAACAGTTCGATAACAGAACATTGGGTTTTAATATTTTGTTTGTGTTTATAGGTACTTGGACATGTCCTACTGGTTGGGAACCTCATGGAAAGCAATGTTATAAAATGTCTCATCAATTTTCTGACTTTTCAAATGCACAAAAATACTGTCATGATCAAAATGCTGACGTGGTCATGCCGAAAACAAAAAAAGAAAACGAAATCGCCAAAAAGCTGCTTAATCAGTAAGTAATTTTACCCCTATGCAAGACGTTTTTCTAAGAATCATATAAAAATAAATATTTGTGAAAAGGAAGCCTCACCAAAAATGTCTTTCTGCGTATAAATATGTTAGCGTTCAATAAAAATAAGGAGATATGATATAATTGCCATTGATACTACATACATCTAGGCCAATAACGAGCAACTTTAAAAAACGTTTACATAACACTAAGGTAACCTAAAAAATTCACATTTTTATATTCAACGACTGTCATGCAGTATCAACAACTTTAACAATCGAACAACTGAGTCTCCTACAATGAAATAGTAAACTCTTACGAGTTATATTGAGATCTAGCTTATCAATTGGTCTTTCACTCACATAAAGTAGGCTTATTACAAACATACCAAATCAGTCTGATTTTATTGAGCATATATTTGAAATTTTGGCGAAGTAAGGTATTTAAAAAAACAACAAAAACAAAAAACATTATATTTTCTTTGTATTCTCCACTGTTCGATGACTTACATATACATATATTATATAAATGCATAAATTGTTACACTTAAAAGGATCAAGTTCAAGAGTCATGATCCTGATGATATCTGGAATGGAATTTGGATTGGACTAACCGATACTGAAAATCAAGACATATGGATTTGGAATGATGGCACAAAACTAGATTCTGCATTTGAAGATTGGAAATCTGGTTAGTATGTTGCATGATTAATATGCAAATTTAACAGTTGTAAAGGACCAAGTTAAAGATTCCTGATATCTTGAATCGAGTTTGGATTAGACAAACCTATAATGAATATGCTTTAACATGGATATGGAATGAAGGGACAGAACTATTTTCTACATATGTCGACTGATTTTGGTAATTATTTTTCGTGGTTAATATATACAATTTGAAAAGTTGAAATCACACCAAAGCAGCGAAATGGAGATATCTTAATTCATAAAAATTGCTATCGAGGAGAAACTTTACAAAAACATTGTCACAGAATTATAAATACGTCAATAAAGAAATCTTTAAGATTTGTTTTAGTCTAACGAAAACAGCAAACTTAGTTGGTTGATCGATATTGAACACACATGACATATGTTTTATAGATGACGATAAGGCTGTAACGATAATGATCAAAATATGTTTTTTAAAACTAAACGGGTATATCAATTCTCATTCTACATCTACTTTACGAAACCCATATTGCTACTTCCATCACAAAAAGTAGTCTTGTCCTTACAGATAAAGCCGTAAACCACTTTACATAAACTGCTTGATAAACGAATCAGGTACTGAACATTCTCTTGGAAGCTTAACATATACCGTAACTAAATTTACTATACAGGAAATCCTGGATAATTATAAATCTGTTTTATGTTTTTTTTGGAATTTCAACTAAAAGTATAATTGTATTGTAACCTTAATTGTTTATAAAACAACGCTTCATCAAGAGATTTCCACGTAAACAATGAAGCCTTTTTTCAAAAAAAAAATCATTAGAAATCAACACATGGCATTATAAACATTACGAAACTACACTGCTACTTCTGTATAGGCAACATTTCTGTACTTATATAAAGTACTGGAAATTTACTTTTAATATTTAGCGCTATTTCCTAACATGTGTGAACATCATAACTTTGAGTGGTTTGAAATAGACAATTCCCGATTGGGACTGTTTTACTGAGTATGAATTCGCATTGCTATAAGACATGTCACGGTATTTTTCCATCCCAAATTCATGTGCTTAGTTTTGATGTAATATTTGTTATTCTCATCGGATTTTGTCAAATGTCTTATTAGGTTTTAGTTTGGATAAACGAAAATTATAAGATATAATTGGTTTACAGTTTGATTCAGAAAAAACACCGGCTTACATTTAGCTAGATTATACAATTAATTATCCAATTAATTCTACAATTTAATATTAATTAGTATTGAAATTTTAATTGTTATTAATAAATGATATATTAGTCTTACAAATATAATCTTGAATGCTATCCTTATTCTATCTTATGTTTGTCAAACGTCATAGAAATTTAAATAGAACGTCACTTTGTGCGTTGAACTGGTTTTGGCTAACTTAGCTGTGTAGTTTTTTGTTCTGGTACTTAGGTTGTTTTATGTAATGTATCCGTTTTTATTCTGTAGTTAGTCACCACTATAGTTTATCATGTTTATCGATTATATAGTAATTTTATAAAATTGACTGTTTGCAGAAGTATGAACTATTCTAGACAGAAAGGATGTTCTTGTCCCAGGCAAAACACCCTAACCATATTAGCCACAACTTTTTGAACTTTTGGTCCTTAGTCCTCTTCAACTTAGTATTTGTTTTGGCTTTCAAACGTTTCTCATCTGAGTGTCACTGGTTAGTCTTTTGTGGACAGAACGCACGTCTGCCGTATTAAATTTTAAACCTGATACCTTTTGAAAGCTATTATTCGTGATTATATGTATTGTAGTCTTGTCATGTAATGTTGTCATTTTAATGTTATATCTAATATTGCAATTAAAACGGGAGGTTTGGCATGCCACAAAACCAGGGTCAACCACCATGTCTTTCTTAAAATGTCCTGTACCAAAGCAGGAAAATTGCCATTGTATTATCATATTTCGTTTTTCTGTTCGTTTCATTTTAATGTTGTGTTTCTGTTGTGTCGTAGTTTTCTTATATTTAATGCTTTTCCCTCAGTTTTAGTTTGTAACCCGGATTTGTTTTTTTCTACATCGATTTATGAATTTCGAACAGCGGAAAACTACTGTTGCCGTTATTGTTTGCCTCTTACGATAGTATTTTATGCTGTAGTGCCACAACAAATTTTGATCACTAACCCCTAAATTCCTTTCCATCATTTGCATGATCAAATCTTATAAAATCCTTGTTTTGCTTTTGAAAAAAAATCGGTTTATATAAAATGTTTAAAATTTTTTTTGAGAGATGTATTTCCCGCCAAATTTTCGATGGCTTATATCTCGAAACAAGCACATGGACACTTATTTGTTTCTGTTTTTAGTTCATTTTATTTACATACTATCAATTTATAACAGTCGTTTGAAAAGATTGTTATTTTGAACCAGAGTAGTGAACAGCCGTTATCTTGTATACCCCAATTTTTTACATATGTTTGTATTGATCACATATACTTGTTAACATAAAGGAATTGTTGGTGACTGGCATATAAGTGAGAGGTTTAGCTAGCTTTAAAACCAGGTCTAATCAACTTTTTTCGACATGAGTAAATGCCTGTACCAAGTCAGGAAAATAACAGTTCGTATGATGCGTTTGAGCTTTTGATTTGGCCATTTGTTTAGGGATTTTCCGTTTTGAATTTCCCTTGGAGTTCAGGTTTTATATGGTTTTACTTTTGACTTTCCTAACTAACAAACATTCTCTCTCTAAGTTTTAAAAACTAAATTAAAGAAATCATCCATAAACTGTTTTAGAAAAGGAACTTGTCAATGTAAATATAAATAACTGATCACACAACGAAGGAAACATGATAATTGACAAGTTTACTTTGTTAAGCTTGCCGTCTGTTTTTTTTGCAGCAATCATAAAGCGTATTGGATAATATTGTATTGCAAACTTTATAAACACGTCAACAACTGGATACAAGATGAATGAAAAGTCAGCTAGTGTTTACCTCTTACTCGCAGTTCCGACGTATTCGCACTAAAAATGTCTTGTTTTGTGGCTTTTGTATACAGTCAAATCTGTTAAATGGAACTATATTGTGAGCTGGAAATAATAGTAAATGAGCTAGCCTGTCTTATATCAAAACTTATGCAGCGCAACCTCTTTAAACCAAACCTCTTCGGGACTTTACATTTGGTTTAGTTTTGAACGATGTTCAGTTTGATCAGATTCATAACGCACACAATTTGAAATGAAAGTGCTTAAGAACATGTTTCGTTTATACAGGTTTTCGGTTTATGCAGAATTCGGTAAAGCAAGATTTCACTGTATCTAGCAAATACATTCATCATAGATACCAGGACTAAATTTTATGTATACGTCAGACGCGCGTTTCGTCTACCAAAGACTCATCAGTGACGTTCAAATCTCAATTGACAATTGACAATGAGGGTTGGGAGAGAGTGAAAAAATCTGCCTCATAATTGGGAACTTAAAATTTCTATGTTGCAAAATACCAACAGCACCTGACCAGCATATAACGTGTGTCTCCCATATGATACTTAAAATAATATTTATAACATAGACTACTACGAGGCAGTACTTAGTATCAATTTGTGTATTTTAAACAAGTTACGAAATAAAGTATCTTTTTAGTTTCATGTAGACCTGCATTTACAGTATTTAATGTGCATGTTTTGTTTTTTGTAGGACAACCAGGAGGGGGCCTTGAAGAAAATTGTGTAGTTATTAATAAGGACGCAACACAATGGCAGGACGTTCCTTGTAGTGTTGTCAATCATTTCAGTGCAGTTTGTCAGCTGAAAGGTACTTCCCATTTTTAAAACACGTATATTGATATGGTCATCAAACTAAAATTAATCGTATCATTATAAACTGTCATAAGAATCAGAATTTCCCTTGAGAATTTCAGACAACAATCTCAAGCGCAGATCTCATATTCGTTTTCGAATTATTTCGTATCACTACATTAAATATGGCTAGTATTTATTATTAAGATAATATTATAAAAATCCATTGCTAAGGAACTTGGAATAGAAAATAAGCGCTGTGCTATATATGTATATATCATATTCACAGGCTTTATGTGTGTCATACGTAAATGTTGTTTTACAGATATTATAGTGAACGAGGGTGAAAGCGTTAAACTCACTTGCGGCGGCGTCAGTGACATAAAGACTAGATGGACCAGATATGTGAATGGTACAGGTGTGATAGTGTCTGAATTTGCCCATGGATTTACTTTGCCAAGTTTAGTAATAGATTCTGTTAAGTGGTCTGATGAAGGAAGTTATGAATGCAGTTTTACCAATACCACAGGAATAATGGAAACTAGAACCACAAGATTATTCGTAAATACGTGTATGTTAAATTGATTTCATAGTTTTAAAATACACTGTAAAATTAGCCAATGCTGCCATGCTCACGATTTTATAATAACTTTTTACATATTTGTCTAGGAAAAGCAGTATAAATCGAACTTATATATTGTAAAAATAACATTTCGATCATCCAACACTGTCATTTAGCAGATATACAAACTAATTTATGTTTTTTTTTGGTGAGGGGTGGGGGTTAAGTATCAAAATATCATTTACTGTTTTTAAGGACGACAAAAATACGAACCGAGGAAATATGATACTTGATAAATTTTTGCATCGAAAGAGCTATATTTGCTGTACCTTCTTCAAGAACAAATAATGAAACACTGGATATATAGTTAATACGAGCTATATGACAAAAAGGGGATATATTCACAACATATGTACCTCAACTTTGCTTCAAAGAGTTGGAACCATAGTTTAAGACAGACAGCTAGATACCATAAACATACTACGTACATGTATACACAAGCCAGAGACTGAGCTTGATTTGCTATATGATATAAAAACTAAACTGACGAAAAAAGGTCATTTATTCAAAATCATAAAATGCAAAAAATACATTTTGCAAATAAAACATTTGACATAAAAGTTCATATTTAATATGAAATAATAATACATAATTACTACGAAATTACATCAACTAATATTATGTCAATTGAATAAATGACAAAGAATAGCAAAGGTGGGGAGAAAAACCTGCCCCATAAATAAACATATGATACATATCTACTTCAAAAGATAATATAAAGCATGTAAAGGGCGGTATGTGGGTGGGAATTTTGAACAAATTGTTTGATAATAATCACAAGTTAACACATCAAATGCTGATGATAAAAGGAAGTGATCACAATGCACTTACACGTGAACTCGTGCTGACCCGCAATGCCATTGACCAATAAGAAAGATGATATCCGGTCATGCATTGGTCATAAAGAAATTTCTCTGCACGTGAAAACAAGTTATCTAATTTCAACAATTTATCGTTTAATTAATTAGGACACTCTGACCCTTTGACCAGACTAGAGACATTATATATTTACAGTAATAATAGCTCACTCTTTTATTTAAGTCGGTTAGTAATAACCACTTAAACAGAATTATCTTCTCTGCTGTCTTAAATTATTTTATTCCGCTTAATTTTCAATTAGCAAATAAAACTGGTTTTCTTGATAATTTCTAATCAAGCAAAGCAATTTTTAAAGAATGTATGCTATAAATCATGAATCAATGACTCCTGTGCTTTAGTCTACCAGCCGTCATATCCATTCAGGACTAGCAAATGACAGTATGACGTTGTGTATACTACCACATGTGTTCAATTAATCACGAATAATGGTAACAAATACAAGAAGGTTCATTAAGCGCAATTCAAATCTGATAAAAAACGATTGAGCCCATAGAGCAGAAGACGGACAAAGGCCACCAATATGTCTTCAACATAGCGAGAAAATTCTGCACATGAAGCAGGATGCAGTAGGCCCCTAAATTCTTTAATCCAGCATATGAATTATCGGTCAAGTGATATTTAACACGCATACTACAACTGCAGTTGTACAAATGCATATTTTGCTATACCTTTAACATTGAATTGAAAATTGACAAAAACTAATCTTTCAAAATATGATGTTTATAGCACAATCATTTTACTTATAGTTCTTTTAAACTTTTTCAAAATTAACCCCCGACGAATATAGTGTTTGTTTTATATTATCCCATATATTCATTTAACATATATCAATTGATATTTTTTTCTTTTTTCGATTAAAACTATTTGATAATCGTTTTGTCTTTTCTAGCAACAGAAATGTGTCCTTGCCGTTGTGAATACAGAAGAAAACTAGAATATTGGGGGTCGAAATTACCACAAAATCAAACAGTTGAAGAATTGAGGAAAGAGTTAGAGCCAGTCATTAGGCAGATTCAAGATCAATTAAAAGTAAACAAAACTGAGCTATCATCAACCATGCGCAAACTAACTTCGGCTAAAGACGAACGAAAGTCATCACACACGATAGGTTATGTTGGTGCGTTGTTTATCTCCGTTATTTTCGGAACTGTCTTTTTCATGGACGTAGTAATGTTTCGACAGCATATAGAAAACATCAGGAAAATATGTGGTTATGAGAAGATAAAAAGGAAACAAAAACGTACCAGGAAAAGTAATCATGAACAATGAAACTTTGAAATAGAAAAATAGATCAATCGATGACAGAAGATGAATACTATAGGGTATTAAAAGATAAGTCTTTTTCAGTATGAAAAACGTACAAAAAAAGTCTTGGTTTTCAATATTTGTACATTTACCATATTAGCAACTTATAACTTATCAATATTTTGATATTACTATTTCTTTTAACAGTCCAATCAAGGGATTCTAGATTCTAGTTTGAGTTGATATGACAATTTTCTGCGTAATGTTTAAACATGATTTGGTGGACAAGTAATCTAAGAAATAGTTACCCAAACTACCTACAATGACATAATTACCAATTTGCTATCATTGCGGACAATATAAGAAAGGTAAAAAAATAATAAATTCCAGTGCAAATTAAGATTGTATTACAACCACATGTTCTTCAGTCGAAATAAAACTATTTTTGAAATAAACATGCGTTCTTCACTGGATTAATAGTATTCAAATAGAAGAAATTTTAGGAACAGACATACGGAATGATAATAAGAAAGGAGTAATCTTTCCCTCTTAATTAAAATAGCATAAAAAGCAACAGCTCATAGGTATTTTCCGTAACATAAGCTTTTAATGTTTCTTTTTTTTTATATTAAAGTTGTCCCCATTGAGGATTATTTGTATTAGTACTTCTGAAACATGAATATTTCAAGATGGAATATTCTTCCGCATGCAGAACTTCATACTTCTTTTTGACACATACATGTAGGGGTGATAAATGATCGGTGTATGTTATTTTTACTATTTGGGATTTTGTTTTAACGTCAGTTATTTCTTATAAATAAAAAATACACTAAATCAAAGCTTGAGTTTTATTGTTATATGCTGTTGGAATCAAAATTAATGTTTTTTTTTATTTACCTTAGTTTTATCTTGTCTTTCCCATTCAGCTGAAGTATTTAGCATTGTAATCATACTGATTTTTTCCGGCAGGTTGAAGACCATATGTCAGCTCCTTTATGTGTAGCAGTATATAAACTCAACATATATACCCGGATTACATTTTGTATTTACGCAAGACTCGCTTTTCGACTCATCAGCGACGATCGAATCCCAAAAAGCTAAAAAGGCCGAATATAGTACGAAGTTCAAGAGCTTTGAGTACCAAAATATCTATATAGTTTTTGCCAAATACAGCTTCGGTTATCTATAATTCCTGAAAAAGAAAAGCCTTAGTATTTCAATAATTAAAACGTTTTGTAAACAGCTAATTCATAAATAAGACCATATCAATGATAATTCATGTCAGCACAGAAGTGATGACTACTGGGTTGGATATATAAATTCGATCTTAGACGCAAAGTCAATATCTAGTTGTACTCATATTTGAAATAAGAAGGTAAGTTTGAAAAAGAACATTTGTATGCCCCACCTACGAAAGAAGAGGGGCATTATGTTTTCTGGTCTCTGCGTTCGTTCATTCATTCGTTCGTCTGGCCGGTCGTTCGTCCCTCCGTCCGTTCGTTTGTTCGTTCATCTGTCCCGCTTCATGTTAAAGGTTTTGGTCAAGGTAGTTTTTTTTATGAAATTGACGTCCAATTGACTTCAAACTTAGTACACATGTTCCCTATGATATGATCTTTCCAATTTGAATGCCAAATTAGAGTTTCTACCCAAATGCCACGGTTCACTGAACATAAAAAATGATAGTGCGAGTGGGACATTCGTGTACTGGGGACAAACACATTGTAATTTGTCTATTAAAAAAGGATTCTCAAGATAATAATGGTAGATATTAAAACAGTAGTTTCTATAAGGATCCAATATGGTACCTTTTCAAGAATAAAAAGAGTTTTTATTGACTAATTATCAAAATTAATTATAGCTGAAACAATGACTAGATAGAAAATATGCCATTTGTTTAAAATTCACAATGGCGTATTTTTTTTCATGATGACACAAATAGCAGACAATTTGACAATGAAATGTCAATATAAACTTGTTTTATTCTGTTGATTTTGTAGACTGACTTTTATAATACGTCCTTGCATTTATTAAAAAATATTAATATTAACTCTAAAACACGATTTAGTTAAAATCATCTGTTCCTTATTTTGTTCACAAGGTAAGACAATCGTGTTCAGCCAATCAAATTCTATGTTTCTCATGATCAATGAATAAGCCAATCAAAAACGTTTTCTCTGAAGATTATCCTCACATGCTAGATTTTGAACTTGCGTTGTTTTCATCTATTTTTAAAATCATGAACATTGAATGTGAATTTCATCTGCAAGCAGGTTCTTACACAGCTTAAGGATTAAAGCATAGCTGATTGACGAAATTCAATGATGCAGTACTACCATAAACATAATAATTAATATTTTTTAAATCATCTAAAGGAAAATGTACTATTCTTTTTTTACAAAGTCCAACAAATAAATTGGGACCCAGCCCATATGAGTGGTGTTCCTTAAACTAGGGACTGTCCCTAAAACAAGGGGGTCATTTACCGTTGCAAAATAAAAGAAAGAAAACTTTTAAGATTTTAACTCAAAAGTGGGAAAATTCATTATATTTGGAACAACTTTTCTAAATGAGGGGTCAAATTAATAAAGAAGATATAAGTTTAGAAACATCACAAAATTCTTTTGACATGTTTTGACCATTTAATTCTTGATAGATGCATAGTTCTTGGGGAAAAGTTTCATCAAATAATATGAATATAAAGGTGTTCATTTTTTACAGTAGGTTGTAATGCTCTTCCAATAATGGGTTACCCCTCATTTGGAGTGTTGTTCCCAGCCTGTTAAAGGTCCATCTTTGTGCATAATTCAAAATTGGAAATATCAACAACGATGTCATATTCTTACACAAGAAAATAAACCTTGGTCTGCTAGCTACATATTCATCATCTCTACCCATTTAATAACTGGAATCATGTAAACAGACTTAAGAAAAAGGCATGCATTAATTCTTTATATAAATATGACACGTTTTCTAGACAATCCAGATGGTGCGAATTGTTGTCGCGCACTTAAACCCCTCATAAGAACATTAAAAAAATGGTGGGTATGTAACAAGTCTTCCTATTTTTATGCCCCATTTATGGGCATTATGTTTTCTGGACTGTACGCCCGTCGTGCTTCAGTTTAAAGTTTATGGTCGAGGTTGTTTTTGATGAAGTTGAAATCTAATCAACTAGAAACTTAGTACACATGTGTTCCTTATGATGTTATCTTTCTAATTTTATTTCAAAATTAAAGATTTGACCTAATTTTCACAGTCCACTGAACATAGAAAATTGTTGTATGGATCGGAAAAAAATATACCACATAACGATAATGGAACAAAACAGGCTGGGTTAGTAGGGATGCTTTATGGTCATTCAAGTTACCTTTAAGTCACCTTCTTCCACCTCAGAACTATAAGCTCTGTGATTGTTATATGGGAGAGAAATAACAATTTCTAGAACTGGTAACGTGATCTACTCTTGCAGGGACATACTGCATCAAACAGGAGAAACAATTGCTTTCCAATTATGATGGTTTTTTTTAATAAATAAGTTTTTGTTCAAATTTGGATAAAACAATATTCTTATATATGATATTTAGTACAAGATTTTAGTTTACTTGTTAACAAAGTGTTGCAATGTGGAATATCAACGTCTGTGCGTGTGAGAACAGAATCTCGAACTAAAAAAAACCCAATGAAAATAAGGTGGAAACGACCACTGAGCCAACATGGAAAAATATGCCGACGAATGCCCCTTTTTATTTTATTTCATTAAGCGTCCTTGTGCATATATTTGTTAGATTTTCAGGTTTGAAAGTTTTTGCCAACATATCCCCCCCCCCAAAAAAAAAAAAATGTTTGAAGAAGAGTTGAAGTGAAAAATAACATTGGACAGGTTAAGGTAAACGAAAAACCTGCGTCGTGTCATCTTGAACCTTAAAGTTTAAAAATGGAAAACTAAACGTGACACATAAAATTTAAAAGTGAAACAATATTCAACACCAAAACATAAAAAAGGGAAAACAATTAACTGTAAATCGGGATCCACGGCATGAAAAACAAAACCAATCCCATATTAACTTTGTTCCTTTATAACAGTATAATAACGTTTTTCATAAATAAAATATGTCTCAAGGGTCTATTCATATAATATTCGAATGACATGCCATACATTGAAATTGAAATTAACGTTTCTCATCCACAGGGAAAATGTCAAATTAGAAGCGGAACATGCATCTATTAAATTACATCCGTTATATTCTTTGATTTGATATAATGAATTTTATTTATAATCAAATATTATTACTGCACGGAATTAATATAATTGTAATTATAAAATCTTTATGGAGAAGCTCATGCGTACATAATCATATATTATTATGTTCATTACAAACAGCGTTTATGGTAAATGTATAAAGGAATAACTTCCTATCTGTCAGTCTGCCCGTCACTCTGCCTGTCCATGTAACTTGCAAGTGCAACTCATACACACATAAGTAAAATTACCCGATTCAGTGAGTCAGTGAATACATGACACATTACATTCCAGGTTCAAAAGCTAGTTTCGCCAAGTTTGTTAAGGACATTCTGCCACAACAGAAAAAGATTACAATAGCTGTATTTGACAAATAACCGTTGCATATTTTTATCTTGGTATCTATGATGAGTTATTAACAACATGTTAATGTTTTGCAATTTTTACTTTTTCACTTAAGTCACTAGAACTCAAAGAAGAAATACGAATGTTGAAATAGAAACAGCAGTCATATATTGGTAACACGTCGTCGTCGGAGTCAGCGTCGTCCGAAGAAATTTATTTTCCGGGCAATAAGTGAACAAAAATCTATGAAATTTAAACACAAGGTTTCCACACAAGGAATGTTGGGATTGATTTTGGAAGTTATGGTCCAAACGGTGAAGGAATTAAGGACCACAAATGTACCCGGAAAGCAATTTCTAATGTTTCAAGACAATAATTTGTTTGTTAGTGAATGCAACTTTCAAATATGGCACCACAAGGTTCATTATCACAAAAAGAAGTCTGAAATTGAGTTTGGGGGTAATTGCCTTTTCTAGTTTCCAGACAATATTGCATAATAGCACAGTATAGTACAATAGCACAGTATAGTGCAATAGCACAGTATAGCGCAATAGCACAGTATTGTGTAATAGCACAGTATTGTGCAATAGCACAGTTTTGCGCAATATCACAGTGCTGCTCAATAGCAAGAAATATTTCGTCACATTTTTTTGTGTCAGAAACCTACATAATGTCAAAAATTTCATATCAATCCAAGGTCAGACAGCATCAAGCTTGACTAATGTGTCAAAACTTGCCCCAACTGTTCATGGTTCATTCTCTGCGGTTGTGTCAGCCTGCGTTTGTCGAAGCATTTTATTAGCGCATGCTAATCAAAATGTATGTTTTAAATTGAAAGTCGTATGTTGATTTCGTATTTTAAGAGGAAATTGCCAACGTTCAACGTTGAAATCGAATGTTTTTCTTAGTATAGATTATTGGGTATTGTACAAAAATGTTAAAAGTTAAAAATCCAATATGGAAAGTTACAAAAAGAAGCCAGAATGTTAACAATTAAATGTTGAATTTGCGAATCGAATGCTGAATGTTCAAAATCTGAACGTCTGAATATATGAAATTTTGAAAGTTTAAGTTGTAATCAAAAGTTGAAAACGAAGATTTTATCTTGATATCGAGTGTTTAATGTAAATATTGAAGGTTAAATGTGGAAACTGAAGGGTTAATATTTAAACTGAAGGTTAAGTATGGAATGTTATATGGTAAATGTTGAATGTTAAATGTAAAATACCGAACGTGGGAATTTGTCCAAATGGAAAGCTGAATGTTGAAATTTAAAGCGTAAGTTGATTGAGAAAAACTTTCATGTTCGTTAATTTTTAGTTTTGCAGTTTTACAGAAGTCTGCGTAAGAGCCTATATGAAAATTGCCACTCGTTGACCATTTAATTTCGTGGCTCACCTCTACCCACAAAATCCATGAGAATTGGAATGTAGCGAATAATAATGAATTCACAGTAGTGAATGTTGAAAGATTTAACGAAAACAATTGATTGCTGAAAATAATTAGATAATCGAATATTCAAAACCTAAATGTTGAGTATCCGATACTGAAATACAAATGCTGAATGTTTAAATATTTAAAGGTTAATGATGAATAATGAAACACAATGTTGATAGAAACAAGATTACATGAATAACAAAATACAATGTTCAAGAAGAAAATTACATGTTGAATAAGAAAATTTGTCTAAAGATGTGAATTAATTAAATCGAATGTTGAATGTTAAACACTTGGTTGTAAAATGCCGCGGAATTATATGAATATAAATAGTTATTAAAGGAACGAGGATTATTATTTCATACGCGTTTCGTCTGAACAAGACTCATCAGTAACGCTCAGTTCAAACAGAGCCAAACGAGTACAAAGTTGAAGAGTATTTATGACCCAAAATTCCAAAAAGTTGTACCAAATACGGCTAGGTAAACAGAATGTGGAATGTCGAGAATCGAAGGTTGAATCTTGTCGAATCAGATGTTCAATGTTAAAATAGTACGTTTAATAACATTGCTTATACAGATATAATAAAGTAAGGTAAAAGTGAATATTGAATGCTTATAACTGTAAAATATCGATCGGAGCACCCATATGTTAAAGTCGAAGTCAAATGTTTTATGTGCATATAATTATATTTCAATAATTAAAATATTCAATATCTGATTCAGTTATGTAACAGTTGTATTGTTGAGTCTAAATGAATAACATGTGCCGTGTCTGTACACATTTAAGATGACATGTTTTGCAAGACTCCTGGTCATTTCTATGATCCATCAGTTGACCATTGTGACAGGACCACAGCCAAGTAAGTAAATTGGTAAGGTTCTTACAATAAATTCGTCATCGGACTCTGACTTCTTTAAAAGAGGGACGAAATAAACCAAAGGGACAGTCGAACTCCTAAATCGAAAAAAAAACTGACAACGCCATGGCTAAAAATGAAAAAGACAAACAGACAAACAAAAGTACACATGACACAACATAGAAAACAAAAGAATAAAAAACACGAACACCAACAAACACTAGGGATGATCTCAGGTGCTCCAAAAGAGTAAGTAGATCCTGCTCCACATGTGGCACCCGTCGTGTTGCTTATGTCCGGTAAAAAGTCTAATTCGGTAAGTCACATTCATGAAAGGGAAGGGAATTGTAGTAATGACGTAAGGAACATATTCGATATCATTTGTGAGACAGTTATACGGTCAATCAACTCGTGATTGCGTCCGTAAAATTTACGAAGGGATGATTTCAACTTCACCATTTGGAACTCTTGGTTTTATAGCTTCCTTGTGAACAGCAACTCTCTATCAAGAACATCATGATAGGAAATGCAAGCACAGGAATATCGTATCAATTGGGAGATATATACACAGTATGCAGGTGCTACTGGAATGTTGCAACTTAGAAATGGAAAGTTCACAGTTGGAAAGCTGAAATCATCTCTGTTGTCGTAAAGTTGTGTTGTAAACCGATACTCATTGTCAATTTCTAGATGTAAGTCAAGATATGAGGCCTACTTTTCTGTATCTGTAGTATCTTTTATCTCTAGTTCGAGGGGATAGATATTTGACCGTGCGTATTGCAGTTTAGTATGACGTCCATTTTTACTGAACAAGTAACAATTACTAAGAGGCCAGCTGAGACCCACATTCGGATGTGGGAATTTACCGGTGCGAAGACGATCTCTTGCGGGTCGTCGGATGTTATCTGTTCGTCTCTGGTCGGGTTGTTGTCTTTTTGACATATTCAGCATTTCAATTTTTTAATTCTGTTTCTCCTCTCTCTCGTTATTAAGCCTATCAATTTCTTCTCCCTATTAAACAGAACTGCATTTTAAACGTATGTGTCTTCGTTTTTTCACATAAAACTTTTGTACTACATGTATTATACCTTTTCGAAAGTTTAACAAGGACTTAATATTTTTAACGGTTTGATATTGCAAAATTCAATTTAACGTTTATTAACGTGTATTTAACTATGTTTAATTGATAAATTGTCTATGTTGAGAATAAAAACCTTTGACACATATTCAATTAATGAAATATTCGCAATTATCACAGTTTGAATATCCAACGTGACCCTATACATGTATATGTGAAATCAAACACACAAATAACATAAATAGACTTTTAAATATCAGCCTGTTGTTTTTTTTATAATTATTTTTCCGCATCTACTTATACGTTAACAAGTCCTTCTCATTTTAAAAATGCGCGATAACCTGTTTTTTGGTAAAACATTAAATCCCAAATGCACCTGTTTATCAATGCTTATTATATTACATTCATGAGCAGCTAAGATCACCCCCTGTTTTTGGTTGGGTTCGTGTTGCTTTGGTTCGGAACATTTATCAGCTTGATATTCATTTTCGTATTTTTTGTTCAATATTGTTCTTATACCTATGTAAGAACAATTAAGATAACATAAGTATCGAACTTCTCAGAAAATAAAAAAAATGAAAAGTCCGTAATCGAATGTATCAATCATAAATATCAAACACATCAGACGTACGGATATCAACTGGTATATTCAGTCATCGCGTTGTCAGTTTATTTCCGATTTATGAGTTTCAATGTCCCTTTCATATATTTAACACCTCTGTTACATCTGTATATTTGTAATCTGACGACTAGTTACTAGTTACCGAATTATTCCAATAAGGCAACATGGCCATCGTTAACTCTAGTGTAATAAAAAAACCAACAACATAAAAAACCAAGAGCATTTGAGATAAATACAAAAACACAATTAGATGAATATTATCAAAACTGAATTGATACAAATCACTTAAAAACTACGTTTTTTATTTGTAAGAATTATATGTGAGTCTGTTATAATAAAATCAGGACATATTATGCTAAACACTGTTTAAAATCATCTTTTAACATTAGATATATTTCCTTAGCTTTGGTTTTATGAGAATTCAGCTTAAAACATTTTAAAAGGACTTCCCATATCATTTTCCTTCCTATAAATGAAACAAAACTGTATATTATCATGAAAATGAAAAGAACAATAATGTATTATAAAAGTTTATTGTTTCATAATGAAAAGCAAGTTATATTAAAAAAAATATGTTAACATATAAATTTTGTTTCCTTCAAAATGTTAAGTTAACAATAAAAAACTTAAAATAAGGTATATGCAGCATTGATTGAATTAAATCGAAATTTAAATCTTAGGTTGAAATCGAGGGTTCGATGCTGCACTTAACGGTTTGGTGATAAAACTGTGGGTTACATTTTCAAGTCGATTTTTGAAATATATAGTCAAATCTTGTAAATTGAAAGGTAAGACATTGAATGTTGAAGAGTAAGAAATTGAAGGTTGAAAGGTAAGAAATTAAATGTTGAAAAGTAAGAAATTGAATGTTGAAAGGTAAGACATTGAATGGTGAAAGGTAAGAAATTCCATGTTGAAAGGAACGAAATTGGATGTTGAAAGGAAAGAAATTGGATGTTAAAAGGTACGAAATCGAATGCTGAAAGGTAAGGCATAGAATGTTGAAAGGTAGGACATGGAATGTTGAAAGGTTAGACATTGAATGTTGAAAGGTAAGACATTGAATGTTGAAGAGTAAGAAATTGAAGCTTGAAAGGTAAGAAATTAAATATTGAAAAGTAAGAAATTGAATGTTGAAAGGTAAGACATTGAATGGTGAAAGGTAAGAAATTCCATGTTGAAAGGAACGAAATTGGATGTTGAAAGGAAAGAAATTGGATGTTAAAAGGTACGAAATTGAATGCTGAAAGGTAAGGCATAGAATGTTGAAAGGTAGGACATGGAATGTTGAAAGGTTAGACATTGAATGTTGAAAGGTAAGACATTGAATGGTGAAAGGTAAGACATTGAATGTTGAAAGGTAAGACATTGAATGGTGAAAGGTAAGACATTGAATGGTGAAAGGTAAGACATTGAATGGTGAAAGGTAAGACATTGAATGTTGAAAGGTAAGACATTGAATGTTGACAGGTAAGACATTGAATGTTGAAAGGTAAGACATTGACTGTTGAAAGGTAAGACATTGAATGTTGAAAGGTAAGAAATGGAATGTTGAAAGGTAAGACATTTAATGTGGAAAGGTAAGAAATTAAATATTGAAAGGTAAGACATTAAATGTGGAAAGGTAAGAAATTGAACGTTGAAAGGTAAGACATTAAATGTGGAAAGGTAAGACATTGAATGTTGAAAGGTAAGACATTGAATGTGGAAAGGTAAGAAATTGAATGTTAAAAGGTACGACATTAAATGTGGAAAGGTAAGAAATTGAATGTAGAAAGGAAAGACATTAAATGTGGAAAGCTAAGACAATGGATGTTGAAGGCAACAAATTGAATGCTTAATGTTGATTGATTAAAACGAATTTTGAATGCTGAAAATCAAATTTAGTTGCGGTTTGAAAACCAAACGTTAAAATTCTAAACTTGAGAATTAAATTTCTTTGATGAATTGAATATTGAAAAAAAAATGAAGAGTGTTGAATCTGGTTGAATGATGCAATAAGCAGTTGGCTATTAAAATACTGCGTGAAATGATATTGGTCATGCATATGCCTTTGTTGATTACAATCAAGTAAAATTAAATATTGAATGTCAATAACTGACTAAATCATTGATGTAGTTAGAATCATTAATCTCTGTATTCTGAGGAAAATGCTTTGTTTTATTTGATATTGTCTTTGAACTAGCTGCCGGTAACTGAGAGTGCTCTTAGGTCTGTACGTATTGTCCCGTTTTTGTTGAGATGAACAAGTACCCGTTCATTTCCATTCTGGATTTCAGTTAAATGTATTTTTTTTGTATCCATCTGATGGGTTAAGCCTTCTTAAACTGGTTTTCATAGTTTGTTCTGACACGGAACCAACACTGACAAATTTTACCCCGCCTTATTTTGTTTGTGTCTGTCCAAGTAAGGAGCGTGTGATACAGTTGTTGTTGTTTGTTAATGTGTTTTATACTTGTTAATACAGTGGTTTTTGTTTTGTTAATTATTTTGTAATGAACTTTGTTTTACATTTGTAATTTTGTGTCCTTTTATGCGATATGGGCTTTGTTACTTGTTGAAGGCCGTATGATGACTTCAAGTTGTTAATTTGTATGTCATTTTGTCTCGTGTGGACAGCATGCTCCTATGGTTCCTCAAGTCATCAAATTAAGTTGAAGTTTATCTTAATCCTATCTGTGGTGAACAGCTTATAAGCTCGTTTAAGCAAATCAAGAATAAAATTAATATTAATTTTATAAATCAAATATTTTGCATGTTTTTAATTTGGCATCAACAAAAAGAAATTTCAGAAGAAAAACAATATAGAGGTAAACTATAAAAATATTCCCTCACATTCAAATTACATTTCAAGTAGTACACATTGTATATTCTGTCAAATTTAATTTTACTAGAGCTAAATTCCCTATCAGCAAATGCTTATGTATTGCATGCAGGTTGTGCAGGACAAAAACAATAACATCAAAATAAATACGTTCCTCACCCAATAATGATAAAAATAAACAGAAAAAATGTAATAAGAAAAAAGAATTTACTAGACGTATATTCCTGATAAGATAATTAAAAGTATATTTCAATTACGAATAACTGGTTTTTAAATCAAGAATGCGACCTCGATTATTTAATCATAATTTAAAATCAAGATAACATGAAAATGATCCAATTTCAAATACTAGTTATAAAAAATAAACAGCAAAAATACACTTAATTGAACAGAATTATAGCAGTACATTGTATTCGTTTTTTTATGTAAAGGCACCTTGCTCTGTCCAACTGGTTGGGAATCGCATGGATTGAAATGTTATAAATTGTCTCATCACGATTCCAACTTTTTAAATGCAAAGAAATACTGTCATGGCGAGGTTATCATGCCAAAAACAGAAGAAGAAAACGAAATAGTGAAAAAGCTGCTTTATCAGTAAGTATTTTGATCATATTAAAAGATCTTCTTCTAAGATTTAAAAAAAACTTGGCTGAAAGGAAACGTTTTACTTTTACATTTTTAGCGCTCAATAAAAATAAGGAAATATGATTGCCTTTGAAACAACATTCATCCAGCGTCTACATGACCGTAATCACTTCTAAATGATTGGCTTCTAAGGGTCTCAACTGTCTAAAAACTATTAATAAATGCAAGCTACTTACACCATCGTATAGCTGAGGTTAAAATAAGCTTAGAATAATGTTAACGAGTTTTGACGTAAGTCAGTCTTGTCTTTCACAGATATTTGTATTATAGATATCATTCTCATTTTATAGAGCATAACTATTTGCGAGGAAAAAGATTTAAAAAAAGACGTTTCATTTGTCAGTTTGTCATTTACTTTGTTCATGTTGTTTGAATCTGCATTATGTAAAAATATATTACCTGAAGGTTTAATATATACACATGTACTTGAATAATATCTTTACAATATAAAGGGTCAAGTTCGAAATTTCCTCTGAATGGAATGGAATATGGATTGGACTAACCGATATTGAAAATGAAGGATCATGGATTTGGAATGATGGCACAAAGCTAGATTCTGCATTCAATGATTGGCATTCTGAAGTTGGTAAGTATGTTGCATGATTAATATACTAATTGAACAGTTGTAAAGAATCATGTTCAAGATTCCTGATATCTTGAATAGAATTTGGATTGGAAATACCGATGATCAGTATGAACGAACATGTACTTGGAATAAAGGCAAATATTATACTTCTTCATATGTTTAGTGATTTGGGATAAGTATGTTTCATGATTATCAAAACCCAAATTGCACCTATTTTGACATTTTTTTTACCTGTGTTGTTTTATGATCCAGACAAAAGTTTCCATTTAGTGTTTATTTTGTAGATGTATCATTTGTTACTATATAGATACACAAATTAAATTTAAACCTCTAAACTGTGAAACGCCATGACTGCCTAATGTTAATGATCAGCATTACATGCAGTGCTCACAACATTATATGCAGTGATCACACCATTATATGCAGTGCTCACACATTTATATGCAGTGCTCACAGCATTATATTAAGTGCTCACAACATTATATTAAGTGCTCACAACATTATACGCAGTGGTCCAAACATTATATGCAGTGCTCACAACATTATATGAAGTGGTCAAAACATTATATTAAGTGCTCACAACATTATTAGAAGTGCTCACAACATTATACGTTTTTGTTGTATGATGAGATTGATGTACGATGAGATTGGTGTATGATGAGATCATTTGGTAAACTTCGTTTCCAAGTGGAAATTACCGAATCCATAATTAGTAAATTACTGTAATGTCCAGCAAACAAATTTAAAAAGTTATTAAAATCATTTTATCATAAGGCAGTATACAATATAAAACTGATTGAAATAAGTAATGAAAAGACGAAACTAAGAGGTGGATGATTGAAGTAGTTCTGTTCGTCGTAAGAAATAGGAGTGGCAAAATGTAAGTTAAATAATAACAAGTTTATTTAATGAAATATCGAAGGACAATTATTTGTATGATATATTCCTCGAGTTCATTTCCTACTGAAGAAATTTAGCAAGGTGCCACTTTATAGTCTGTACTCAGTTTTAAAAAGCTTAATTACCCTTTAAATAAAACATAAGTGTCATATTACGCCAGCTTATATATGTCATGATAGAGTCATTTTTGGCATCGATTTTCAGAATTTGGCATTTTTACATGAAAAAGTATCTAACAGATATTGAAAATGCAGTTTAAGGATGTGTTCTTCTTACATTTCAGTCTCGTTCAGTCTCGTTGAAATCTCGTTCTGGAATTATGTCTAAAACATGTGGTACAAGTGGAAAATATGAATGAATTTAAAAAATGTTATAATCAAACTCAACTATTTGAAAAAATTGGGTATTTCCAATGAGTAGTTTTTGAGTAATCAATTTTTCAAATTTTATTACCAATCAGGTCAGTATTTTTAGCCAAAATTTCGAGAAAATGGGTGAGGGATTCAAAAAATTATTTTACCAGAAACATGTACATCGCACATCCATTTTTTCTTTTCAAATTTCTTAGATATGTATGTTTTCAAACATTTATAACAAAGAAGTTGAAAAAATATGCAATTTGTACTTAAAACGGAGAAAAATCACAAATTTACAAAATTGACAACATGGTAAATTTGGCACAAAAAAGCATCAAAATATGATAAAACTTTCTTATATTAACACCAACCTATAGTTTTTGTAATTCAAATTTATTCAGATTGGTCCCCTTTATCTTTATTGAAAGTATGACAAAAAGTTTAATTGTGGAAATGTGATTTTTTTCATGATTATAGCCCCAAAATAGGTAAAAACTGATGAAAAATGAGAAAATCATCAAAATTGAGTACTTTCAAAGGGCCGTAGCAAAGAAAAAAGTGCACCACCATATGATTTTTTCTTCACCAATTATTTTTTTACAGTCATATGAACCCAAAAAACAGGGTTAGAAAAAAAGTTTAATTCTAGAAATTTTTGGCTCCTCAGAGGTGTACATCCTTAAAGCATTTCATTGTAGGTGTTAAACATAACTTTACATCAATTATTCCAATATTTTTACAAGCTTTTTAGCACGCCAAGTAGTTTGTCTTCTAAATATGATCAGCAGTCTTATATAGAAATATAAACGTTCATAAGAAAAAAATACTCTTTCAAGACCCAGTTTAACATTTTCATTTAAAGTTATTATCTCTAATGAACACTGAGTTTGTGGGGATGAATAAAACATTTACTACGTTTGTTCGTCAGTTTGCACGGTTAATATATATATAAAAAAGTGGGTCACAGTACGGCCTTCAACAATAAGCAAAGTCCATACCGCATATATAGTCAGCTATATGAGTATGACTGTCCCTTTGGTATATTTCGTCCCTCTTCTATAGAAGGCCCCGAAATGATAAACGTAAAACATTCATAATGTATGTACAAACAAACGATCGAAAAACTAACATGTATATAACACATAAACAAACAACAACCATTGAAATAAAGGTTCCTCCTGACTTGGGACAGCCACATATATACAGAATGTAATTTTTTTAACATGTTAGCGGGATACCAATCCTCCCTCCAACCTGGGACAGTGGCGTAACAGAACAACTTAAAAAAAAATTATGAAAATCAGTTGTAAAAGGCTTAACTCATCAGATGGGTACAAATATAAATACATCTAACAAGAAAATGGAGTGGACGTGGGCGGGAACTTGTATATCCCACCAAAAAAAAAAAGACACTATAGGTACTGATCTGAGTGTACTCGCAGTTACTGACAGCTAGTTCAAAGCCACTAACAACTAATAAAAATAAACATGAATCTAAGTTTTGCATTTAGGTAAAGATTGAAAGAAACTGTGAGTAAAAAAGAATGATTTGCTATTATTGGATAGTAACGATTGTCCATGAAAAAAGAGTCATTTTCAATGCACTTCAACTTTGTACTTGTTTGGATTTATAAATATTTTGATATGAGCGTCACTGATGAGTCTTATGTAGACGAAACGAGCATCTAGTGTAGTAAATTATAATCCTGGTACCTTTGATAACTAATTGACCTAAATTTATTCTGGTTAAGGTACATTAAGATTCAAAATATAATCAACTACAAGTCATAGAAGAATAATGTCTTCTAGATCGCACTTCTTTGATAACAATGGACCCCGACAAAAGATTTGTGTTTAGGTCCATATGATAGAAACAACACATAAAAGAGGAATGCTATTTGTTGCTGAGCACTTCTTCGATTTTATTTTATAAGTCCAAACAATTTTATTGTTTTTGTAACAGAAGCACACAAAAACAACAATACTCGTTATTATGTCAATATATAATTGTAATATAATGATAATAATGGAGAACTTCTAGTATTGTTTTACTGTGAGTTCTTCTCGTTGTTGTTATATATTGGCGTTCTAATTCTTATCACATACAAGCTTGTCTATAGTCTGGGGATTTCTGTTATTTTTGCAAACAATTTTTTCCCCATATCCCATGTTAGGATCAATGTAAAAGGTTGAAAATTTCATATCTGAATATTTTTTTCGTTATCTGGAAAGTTACCTTAGACGACGGTTCTTGATTGTTTCTGTGGGGCTTCTTTCTCATGGATATGGATCACTCACGGGGGGGGGGATGGAATATTGTCGAAACTAATTTAACTTTTATGTATAGCATAGTCCGAATTATATTCTTAAAAGAATTTAAATTCACAAACTAGTTATTTTGCACCAAACATTGCTGTGACATGCCCTTTTAAAATATGATTGAAAATTGTAAATGTTTAAGTAAAATTCTATTTGCAATTGCTATCCAACATTGATAAAAAAAAAAATGCAATGAACAGTATACTTCTGACAGATATTTGGTTCTCCTTGAAAAATACCGGGTCATAACATATCTGAATAACAATCCCGAGTAATCTCAATATATTTATTATTCAGAAATGCACAAAATATGTGTATAAATGTACATGTTTTAATACGACTGTCACTGCAAAAAAAAGAAATGAAAAAAAATGGTCGTATACTGCATCACGTCGTCGTCGTCCACGTCGACGAAGACAGATGTTTTCCGGATAATAACTTTTGTATAAGTAAATAGAAATCAATTAAATTTTAACACAAGGTTTATAACCACTAAAGAAAGGTTGGGATTGATTTGGGGGGTTAAGGTCTTAACTGTTTAGGAATTAGGGGCCAAAAAGGGGTTCGAAATAAACAATTTTTGTAGTTTCCAGTCATTAAGTGAATGAATCTCTCTGAAATTATACCACATGTTTCCAAACTTTAAAAGGGATGGTTATAATTTGCTCGGAGGGTTAGGTGTTATGGCTCAAACCGTTTAGTACTTAGAGGCAAAAATGAGGAAAAACAAGGGTATTTTGGTTAATGGTCAATTAAGACAATTTGAAACCAGTGTAAGGAAGGTAATCCAAATATATTGAGGTAATCTAGACATGTTTGATTACCTCCCTTACACTGCTTTAGAATTATGTGTAATAATTTTTTTTCTTATATCAGATTTCAGAGATTAAAAAGTAAAAAAAGTGGGGGATAAATCTTTCTTTTCTTGAGGTTGGGGTCAGTATGCAACAGCATAGTATATTGCACAAAACAACAAAAAAAGGAGGGATTTTTTTTTTAAATATTTGGAGCGGGTGGGGCAATTCGCAACAGCGTAGTGCAAAAGCAAAAAAAATAAGTATAAATTCAAATTATATAACCAATTTTTTGTTCTTTGACTACAGTTATTCTGTGTCAGAAACCTATTATGTGTCAAATATTTAATTACATTCCAAATTCAGACCTGAATCAAGCGTGAAAATTGTGTCTATTTTCGTCCAAACGGTTCAGGGTTGGACATCTGCGGTCGTGTCCAACTTCGTTCGGCGAAGCAATTTAATAAACACTTAAATATATATACATATTAAGTTGTGAATATGGTGAAACTGATCCTCAAAATAAGTTTAAAATGCCCTGGTTTGGAATATATTTGTGTTAAATTGATCATACTTCTTAATTTACTTATTTCAATCAGTTTTAAATATTGTATACTGTCTTAATGATAACATATATAATAATAAATGTTCAAATTTGTTTGCTGGGCATTAATTTACCGTAATTTACCAATAACGGATTCGGTAATTTCCGCTAAAAACGAAGTTTACCGAATGACCTCATCATACATCAATTTCATCATACAACAAAAAAACGTATAATGTTGTGAGCATTTCATATAATGTTGTGAGCACTTCATATAATGTTTTGACCACTTCATATAATGTTGTGAGCACTGCATATAATGTTTGGACCACCGCGTATAATGTTGTGAGCACATAATATAATGTTGTGAGCACTCACTATAATGTTGTGAGCACTGCATATAATGGTGTGAGCACTGCATATAATGGTTCGAGCACTGCATATAATGTTGTGAGCACTGCATATAATGTTGTGAGCACTTAATATAATGTTGTGAGCACTTTATATAATGTTGTGAGCACTTAATATAATGTTGTGGGCACTGCATATAATGTTGTGAGCACTGCATATAATGGTGTGAACACTTCATATAATGTTGTGAGCACTGCATATAATGCTGATCATCAACATAAGGCAGTCATGGCGTTCCATACTAAACGATCCAGGATTCCGTAATGAGGAGTACCCAAATTGCATCCATGTTTAAATTCACATCCTTAATAATTGAATAACAGATATTTAGTTCCATTTCTTCAAATATTAAGAACCATTTGGCATTTGGCATTAGTCCATGCTTACTATCGATTCTATAAGAAACAGATGCTTGTAACATTTTTAATTTACTCATTTTGTAGAGATGACTTTTTGAGAACGTCCCACGACACAGTTTCTGTAGATTTACTTTTTTCAATGAACGCTTCATTTGTGATATTTACTGTGAACGTTTTTTGTAATAAAATAAAATAATATTTCATTAAGTTCAGCTATTTTGAAAGACGTGTATTGTGTTATATCATAGAAATATCGAGTTTTTAATCTCAAAGAATTTAAGATTTTCTAAGCTATTTTTGTTGAATAGGCATGATAGGTGCAATTTGCGTACTCGGTGCAATTTGGGTACTGTGACGTTATACAATTTTAAAAAGTTAAAAGTATACCACAGCCTCCAATCGGAGATTAAAAATTTCATCAATGCTATCAATGCAATAAGAAGCTTTTAAAAAAAGTCACCAAAAAATTGATACGTATATGTTTACGCGTATGTATGATAAGCTTGGTATCTTTGATTACTAATTACACTCGAAATTTTAAGGATTTGTTTAGACTATCGAACACAGCAAAGGAGTATGTTCAGTAAGACCCACAAAATTGTGAAAATATAATGTTTTGGCTATTCACTGGAAAGTAGAATGTACAATTTTAGCATTATAGTTAAATTTTACACGTTTTCCGTCTTAAATGAAAGCGGTCGCATTCGTGTTCATTCATAATATTGGAATATAAGTTGTATTTGATATTACATAACATATATAAAGGTTGAGGATGAACACGGATGCGGCCACTTTCATTTTGGACAAAACAAAATATGAAAAGTGACGTTTTTTGGCATATTTGATACTAGATTTTTCATATTTAAGCTTGAATCGGAGCGTTTTTAATGACTAGATGTGTTGAAATCTTTCACATATACTAATTAAATTAACTGAAATAGACACTTAAGTGTTTAAAAAGTGTCCTAAACCTTTCGTTATATGAACCTAAAATTGGAGGCCAAAATTGACCCTTACCGGACATACTTCTTTAATTGATTGATCGATATGGAATATATGTTTCGCATATGACGATTAGAATGAACCGATAATGACACAAGTTATATATCAAAACTAAATTGATTTTTGAATCATCATAATTTTACTTTGAAGACACCAAAGTTGTTAAGCACCGATCCTTCTGCCAATAAAAAAAATTATTCTGTCCTATCCGATAAAGCTATAAATCACGTTACATAAACTGACTGATAAACGAAACAGGTACTGAACATTCACTTTTGAATAAACTCATCATACATACCAGGACTAAATTTAGTGTATACGCCAGACGCGCGTTTCGTCTACTAAAGACTCTACTAAAGTGACGCTCGAATCCAAAAAAGTTTAAACTCAACATATACCGACACAAAGTTTACCATTCAGGGAATCCTAAATAATTATAGATCTGTTCTTGGTTCCTTTGGAATTTTAAGCTAAAAATCAACGGTATTGTACATCTGAATTGTTTTGAAAACAACGGTATATTGCCGAGTCTACCAAGTGCAGAACAAAGCCTCTTTTAAAATAATTGTCATCAGAAATCAAAACTGGGCATTAGCGTATTGTGACTCTAGATAATGTAGAGAAGAAATGTGTGAATTAGATGTAAAAATGTAAATTTAACAGATAAGAATAACAAATAATCTAAGTCCTTTTCTCTAACAATAGTATTCAATCATTTGTATCCTTTGTTTTTTTCCTCATTTTTACCATTTTACTATGACTGTTTGTTTTGTTGACACATCATTGTCAATAAAATGGAATTTTATAAGTGAGAAGTTTAGCTAGCTTTCAAACAAGGTTAAATCCACCATCGTCTCCACAATCAAATGCCTGTACCAAGTCAGAAATGTGAAAGTGTTTATCCTTTCGTGTAATCTGTTCCAGCTTTTGATTGATCATTTGTGTGTTAATTCTCTGTGAAAATTTTAAACTCAGTTGCAGGAATCACCCTTGAATATGTTTAAGAAAAGGTACTTGTCAACGGGAACATAAATATCCGTATGATAAGGAGGGATAAATGATACTCTACAAATTTAATCATAATTATTACCACGTTTGTTAAGCTTGGCAGCTGTGTTTTTAACAAGCAATCGGAGTGCATATGTGATCAAATTGTACCAGCTTGTTCCTTAAATTATTAAAACGCAAAAGACTTGATACAGGATGAATAATAAGTCAGCTAGTGTTATCATCCTAGTCTTGTTTCCGCTATATAGATATATTCTCCGTAAATATTTCTTGTTTCATGGCTATGGTAAATAAAGTATCATGTTGACCTTGACGTAACGAATATCTCGGTTATGAGTAAGTCTGTGTCTTAAAACATCACTTATATCTAGCAATTAACAAAGTGGGTTGGGTATGAGTAAAAAAGTTTGCCTAATAAAAAGGGTTTTCCAATTTCTATGAAGCAACATTTCAACAGCGTATGTAGTATGTGTCTCCGAGATGATACCTACAACGATATTTATAATATAAGAGGCAGTAGGTTGTGTACCGTATAGCGGGTTATTTTCGCGGGGTGTTTATTTTCCCTAATTTTGGCGGGTCAGGAGAAATCGCCAAAAATAAATTCCGCGAAAATTTATGCATATGTTAGATACTTTCTTAAAGCTAACGCGTTTTGTAGACTATCTATTTTATCCCGTTCGACGGATCAATAACGGTTTATGTTAATTTAAACAATATAGATGCAAAAAGCCATAGTTTACTGGCTTTCAGGTGTTCATTAGTTTATTGGTTACATTATAAAATAAATAATAATAAAAGAGTGTAACGAAAGCTTGTCAGGTATTTTATCCTTAAAAATTAGGGTCAAACTATATACGAGTTGCAAGTCACTCATGATAACTTTATAAACCAATTAGTACATCAAAGGTCCGGTCAATTTCGTAACTAATCAACCGTAACATTAACAAGAAGTTTGTACACCTGTGACAAGTAACTATGTAGCTATTGATTAACTCTATCAAAATATTACCAATAAACAAGACGTCATGCAGGTAAAACAATCATTTAACCATAACAATAGACCCGTGTTTGTCAATTTTTTAAAACTGTTTAGCTGCAATCATTTCAGTTTCCGCCAAAATATTTAATTTGATCTCAAAATAAAAAATCGCCAAAATTTTTCGTATACTTTGTTGCCCCTAAATCGCGAAATTTTACACCCGCAAAAATAACCCGCTATACGGTATTTGAAACCTGTTACGAAACAAAGTCTCTTGTTTTGTTCCATTTATACCTGCATTTACAGTAATTAATGTGCATATTTTCTTTTTTTGCAGGACAACCAAGCAGGAGCCATGACGAAAATTGTGTTTGTATTAATAAGAAGAATAAAAAATGGCATGACGTTCCTTGTAATAAAAACTTCAGTGCAGTTTGTCAACTGAGAGGTATTTCTTACTTTCAAAACACTTGTAGTAGCGTCACAGAGGAGTACTATGTAGATAAAATGCGCGTCTGACGTATTAAATTATAAGCCTGGTACCCTCTGTGACTATTATCTTGCTATAGTCATATGAGCAAAATTAATGAGTATTCTTGACCTTAATATCAGGCGCAGAGCTCACATCCGTTTCGTACTTACTTCGTATCATTCCCAAAACTGAATATAACACACAGGAAGCGTACTTGGTATACGGAATGGAAACGAAAGCTGTAGGGAAATTGACAAGACGTGTGCCTCGTCTACGTAATAATCAAACAGATTCGCTATCCATATACAACCTCATTAATGAAATGATTTATAAAAAACTTATGTAATTCAAGTTGATTGAAATAAGGCAAGTACTTGAGGGTTGAATTCAAATTTGGGCAGAAAAGGTTTAAGGGTATGATATGTATAAGGAAAACAACTTATGTTTCATGTGAGCCATTTGAAATATCAATCAGTTTATAACAGGTTTAAATCTACAAAGGGTCGTTTAGACAAAAAAACGGGTCCCCATATTTTTCAAAGGACCTTGTTTTAATCAAAATAAGGCATCTCAGTTTTCACAACTAATGAGCAGAATGTTTAGTATGCACAACATTGTGAAATTATGCTTAGTTCGACAATGTAATATTTGCTATATATATTTAGTTTGTAGCACTCTCTTAATTATTTCTGTGCAATTTCAATCTCTTTAAGAAATGTTTAATTTAAGCAATAGAGAACATTCCTTTATCGTAGATCAATTCAAAACGAAATTTATTTTCAGTAATTGTATGGACGTGTACGATTAGTATCATATGATTTACTTCCAAAACAAAAATAAAAAGGATTTAGTTACTCTAAATTACTCTAAAACTTTTCATGATTACAAATACTAGATATAGATTGATTTTAAATGTTGAGTTCTTATTTAGTATACCACTTTCTAATGCTACGGTGATTTTTATGGTAATGTTTTTTTTGTAAATCCCTGGCATTTTTATATGATCTAAGCGAGCAAACTGTTACTTGTATCGGTTGACATGTTTGCCAATTAGACAAGTGGCCTCAGGAGAAGGTACAAATGTTTACAGAAATTAGAATATTTATAAAGAACTCTTTCAACATGCCATTTAGGAGGCGTTGGTTTAGCTGGCTTTCATTGATATAATGATGTCATAAAAAAGAATTGCTAAGAAACTTGCTTTCACAGTTTTTGATTTTAAACGTTTGAAATGGAAACTATCATCAGATCATAGATATCATTTTAACAGGATTAAAGTGTATCATAAGATATTACTATTTTTATTACAGATTTTATAGTCAACGAGGGTGAAAGTGTTAATCTTACTTGTGGTGGCGTGACATACACACTAGATGGACCAGATCTGTAAACGATACAAGTGTGATAGTGTCTGAACATGCAAATGGTTTGACTCTGCCACATCTATTATTAGATTCTGTTAAGTGGTCTGATGAAGGAATTTATGAATGCAGTTTTACCAATGCCGCAGGATCACTGGAAACCAGAATCACAAGACTACTCGTAAATACTTGTATGTTAAATTTATTTCATAGTAATAAAGTTGCACTATAAATTAGCCATGCTAACGATATTAAACTAGCTTCTTTTATATTTGTCTAGGAAAAGCAGGATAACTCTAACGTAAATATAGTGAACATAAAATTTCAATCTCTGACCACAGTATTTTACATTGAGCAGCTTTACAAACTAAGTAATGTTAGTCTTGTTTTTAAGTCTTAAGTATCAAATAACATTAACTGCTATTAAGGTAGAAAATTAACAGAGACCAACATACTACTTGATACGTATACAATTGTTGCACCCATCTATATTGATATGATGTACCGCCTTCAGCAACACTCACCACCAAAAATCGAAAAAAGGATAAATAAATAGTACGAGCTAGACGAAAACAAGAGGATATGTTCTTATACTACTTATATAATTAGATAAACTTTGTCAATTATGAACCAATGAATTTCTGTTTTTTTTCCACCAGCCGTTATATCCATGCAAGACTAGAAAATGAATTGTATATATCTACCACATTTATTATTGCTGCTATGTACTTAAGCTAGAGTTTCCAAATATCATTTATTTGACAGAGGTTTGCTGCTGACAAAGATATTATTTAACCAAGGTTTTTTACTAGTAAGGTTGACGTCATCCATTTAAAAGTTTTTTGGACGCCATTATGATTTGGGTGATGGTTATGGAATGAATTTGTTACAGATGACAACAAACACATACATGTCTTAGTTGTAGTAGAAATCGCTTCCAAATTTCTCGATTATGGCATCACCAAATGAGAATTATTACCAAGTATATATTTATTTCCTAAACATAATCAACACACAAGGATAGCATGTGTAGTGTACGATCTGCTTACCCTTTTTGAGCAGTAGAGATCAACCCATTTTTCACAGTCCTTAGTTTTATATAAAGTGATTTGTAGACTTGTTTATCATGCAGTCACTTTTCTTTTAAGCGACGATTCTTTGGTTTTCTCTTCGACTTATGATTGTGACGTCCGTAATACCTTGTTCTTTCAAATAAGTTTGGTGCATTCGAAGTGCTTCTAGTGAGTTGCCTTCATTCTGTAAAAAGAAGCTATTAAACCAAGAGATCAAAATGTTGAAGTTGAAATCATTTCTTCATAAATTTTATGGACGCTATCACGGGTTGATTGACCGTTAAGGAGTAACCGTTTTACAGATGACATTGGATGTGTTCCTTCTCTCATAACTACAATACCCTTCCCTTTTCACGAATATGACGACACCGAGATAACTTTGTCGAAATGCAAACTCCAATGAAAAATCTAAGTACAAAACAAAACCAAAACAAATCTAAAATACCAAACCAGGCACATGTGAACAGTTAGTCACGAGTAATTTTATCAAATATAGCAAAGAGCAGAAAACAGACAAAGGCCGTCAATACATCGTTAATAAAGCCAAAATATTCCTGGATGTGGGCTTGAGCTGGCCTTTATGTAAATCGTGTACCAGAAAAATACTGTCACACCAAACTTTATTGCATATAAATGATTTTAAAAACAAATCAAATAAAAGACTGACAACATGAACAAAGACCTACATAACATACATGAATTAATAGAGGAAAGGGGAATTAACTGTCACCAATACATTCTGGGAAAACTACCCATTACCCAAAACATTTCGCGTATCAGAAGGGTAACTCTGTCAGTTTTACTTAATACATGCATCGTTGAAAACTATATATATCTGTTGAAACAATAACACAAGGTTGACTGATGTATCCCTATCTTTGACATTTTACCTATGATGTTTGTTTGTTTTGTTCACACATCGTTGATGGAATTTTATACGACTGTTTTACAAATGACTGATTAAACTAACTATACAAAAAGAAATAATCCGCCTTTTTCTACATAAGAAAATCATTATACCAAGTCAGGAATGTGACAGTTGTTGTCCATGTTGCTTTATTTGTATGTGATTTTAATTTTTCCATTTAATAAGGGACTTTCCGTTTTGAATTTCCCTAAGTGTTCAGTATGATACGACACGAATTAGCGAATCAGTTTCTAGAACACAGAGACATTAATAAAATTTAAAAAACACATTTATACCAATATTAGTTTAATATACGGTTCCATTCGTTTTTGATGCGTTTTGTTTTTTGATTTTGCCATGTGATTATGGACTTTCCAAATTGATTTTCCTCTGAGTTCAGTATTTTTGTGATTTTACTTTTTTCTATATCAGGTGAATGAGGTTTATTTTGATACTGACATTTTTATCGTTTTATTAAGTAATTGGACGCTTAGAATACTAGTCCGACTTTGTATAATCACATACAGATAACATAGAAAACAGTATCTTTAGAGAATATGTATTGCTCCGTTTGATTTTACTATTTAACTAGTTATGTACTAAAGAAACAAATTATTTGTGAACAATGCAATACAGTTTGGTTGTCGAATCTTCAATTTTCTGCAACCCTACAGTGGTGTTATCGGTCAAGTTAATAATTTACAGTTACACAAAGCATATTTTGCTGTACACATATTTGCATTAAATTGAAAATTAATAGATTTTTTTTCAAAATGTACTTTTTGTAGCACAAATATTTACTAATAGTTTCTAATATTTTGCAACGAGAGATGCCAAAATACACCTATACAAATATTAAAATAGCGCTCTGTTTGTTATGTGTTTTCAGTAGTCCCATATATTCATTTTACATATATCAATTGATGAATTGTTCCTTTTTCAATTAAAACTATTTGATACTCATTTTGTCTATTTTAGCAACGCCAATGTGTCCTTGCCGATGTGAATACAGAAGAAAACTAGAATATTGGGGGTCGAAATTGCAACAAAATCAAACAATTGAAGAATTGAGGAAAGAGTTAGAGCCAGTCAATAGGCAGATTCAAGACCAATTAAAAGTAAACAAAACTGAGCTATCATCAACAATCCGCAAACTAACTTCGGCTAAAGACGAACGCAAGTCATCTCACATGATAGGTTATGTTGGTGCGTTATTCATCACTGTTATATTTGGAACTGTCTTTTTCATGGACCTAGTAATGTTTCGACAACACATAGACAACATCAGGCAAATCTGTGGTTATAGGAAGAAAAACAGGAAACAAAAACTTTCCAGGAACATCAATCATGAACAATAAAACTTGAAAAGAGCAGAACAATCGATGACTTTTAGATTTTTTTGAAAATTATTTGATATGCTTTTCAACGTTTTTTTAAAAAGTGTAAATGCTTTTCTTGGCAATGTCATCCTTTTCAAACAGATGAGTGTTATAGAATATTAAAATTATTCTTATTTAGCGTAACAAAAACAAAGACACAAAGCAAAATCTTCTAAAATGTCTTTGTTTTCAATATTTGTACATTACGACATGATCTACTTATAACTTATCACTATTGAATTTAGCAGTTCAATCAAGGGATTATAATTTATTATTCTAGGTGAAATAACAATTTTCTGTATGATATTTCACAATAATGTGTTGCACAAGTGATCTGAGAAATAAATAACCGAACTACCAACAATTACAAATTTACCGATTTGCTTTCATCGCGAACAATTTAAGAAAGGAACAAAATAATAAATTCTAGTTCATATCAAAACCTTTAAACATACACATGGTAATCAGTCAGAATAAACATGTTTTTGAAATAAACGCGCATTCTACACTGAATTAGTAGTGTTGTATAGAAGAAATTTCTAGAAAAAGACAGACGAAATGATTATAATCACGGAGTAATCGTTCCCTCAATAGCAACAGATCAGGAGTGATTTCCGTAAAATAAGCTTTATTTATATTATCTATACTATGTTACCAATGTACTATTCATACCATTTATATATGACAAAGTATTTTGTAACAAATCAATACATGTAGTAACATTTTTTGTTTGATTAAAAGTTGTTTCCATTGATAGTTATCTTTATTAGAACTTCTGAAACAGGAATATTCCAAGAAGAAATTTTCTTTCTCATGCCAGGCTTCATATTTTACTTTTTCTTCTTGATACATGGAGGTAATTAATGATCGGTGTATGGTTTTGATTATTTGTGATACTGTTTTAACGTGAATTATTTCTTATATAGCCATATCAAAAATGAAAGATAACTTGTGTTTATATGTTATTTAAGAATTGAATGCTTTTTATTGTAGCTTCATAGGCTTGTAAAAGCGTTGACCAAAATACATAAAATACATTTTGTATGAAGCGCTTCATTCTGAAAATGTGTGCTCGGTCAAAGCTTAACAACCCTATGAAGTTACAAAAGGAGCTTTCAATAATTACATTGTTTAGCTAGGAACATTAAAACGCGATTTTTAGGAAGTTTTTATTTAATTTACCTGTGCAATTTATTATGGGATCACGTATCATCATGAATGATAAATTTTATTGTTAGATAAAGTTGCTTAATGTATAATGCGAGATTGCAGTGTAGCCAATACGAACAAAATATTAGAATGAAACATCCGTCTAATGTAATTATATGCTGTTGGAACCAAAATAAATGTTTTCAAATTACCTTACTTTGTTTTATTTTGCCTTTTTGTGCTAATGCGGCCTAAAGCAACCACCAATCAATCAATTTATTTTGTCTTTTTTCTTTAAAGGAAGTAAATAGCATTGCTATCATGCTGTTTGTTTTTCCGTCATGTTGAAGACTACACGTATGCTTTTTTATGTATATATTTTGTCTTAGACGCACATTAAAAATCTAGTTGTTCTCATATTTAAAATAAAAGGTAAGCTTTAAACAGATTATTTGTATATGTCTATTAAAAAAAAGGTTTCTCAATGTTATTCATTAGTTGTACCATTCAACACAACATAACGATATATATTGTTCTACATCGATCCAGGAGATTCGCTTAACTCCAAAGGTATCATTTGATGTACATTTTGGAACTTAACTTAGTAACATTACAAATATAAATTGTTTAGTTTTTTTTTTAAAAGGCTGACATGTAAAAATAAATATAATAAAATCGAACAAGAGCATGAAAAACAACACGCTATATATAAAATAATGAAATGAGAAAACTTTCTAGCTGTGACCACGGATGAAGATAACTGGTCTCTGTACGGAATTCAACAGTGATCAAAACCAATACCGCATCGTGAGTCAAAAGGTATCGGCGCATGGAAGAAGTTTACAATACAAAAACATATGACACCAAATAAGCAAAAAAGACAACCCTTGATACCACTTAATTACAGGATATTAAATAGAAGAGCAACATGAAGAATGTGGCGTGGATGGAAACTTTAAGTGAACTCTCAAACATCAACATTAACTGGGACAGCATAGAATATTAAAAACTACAAAATAAATAAAACATTATGTATTTTTTTTCAGATATGGAGATTTGATTTTAAATACAACTAGTTTTATATTGATTCTCCAAGTAGTGTAAATCAGATATATATAAAATTGAAACTGAAATACGATATTGACAAGTGACTTGTTTCTTTGAAACCAATGGTTTAGAACACAATTTTGAACGGGAAACAAAATCTGACCAAGTAAATTTTTTTTAAAGCACAGAATATAAAACAACGATTGATTTTCTGTTATACAAGTTTCAATCTGATTAAAAGTAAAATATACAGCAACTCGCTTACTTTTATGAGCATATCGAAATCACGGATCAATATTTCAAATAAATTTCACAAGTGACACGTTTAGGTGGAATCTAGGTATTTTTTAATCGGATGGTTTATTGTCAATTTGAAAACTTGTAAAACATTTATGATTTGATTCCGATATTAGTATATTCAATAGCTTTCCATTCATTTATGTGATAATGAATAGAGTAATGATTAACAGGAGCATGTCAATTTGTTCAAATAAAATTTAAGATATTTTAAAAGAGGGTCGAAACATCCCAGAGGTACAGTCAAACTCATAGAGCGAGTTTAAACTAACAACGCCATGGCTTAAAATGAAAAAAAAACAACAGACAAATAATACACATGACACAACATTGAAAACCGAAGACTCAGCAACACGAACCCCACCAAAAAAACTTGGGATGTAAAATCAATTTTAAAATGACAAGGATTAATACACAAATGTTGATATTACCTCTAGTCTGTTAAATATTTGAATGTAATTCCATTCTTAAACACTATGAGTAAATACTTTTTTAAATTTAAAAAAAAAACTGATCTAAACTGCATTGTTGAAATTATAGATGGCAGTTGATATTAAAGATAAAAGACGTATGAAGTTAGATGAAATAGAATATTGATTTTTAAATTCTGTAAAGTGCTTGTTAAAGATGAAATGTTTAACTTTTCAAACGAATGAAGTTGGGAATCAAACGTGGAAGGTCGACAATAGAATGTTAAAAGATTGAAATTTTAATATTAAAACAAGAAAATTGAAAATATGAATGCTAAAACTAGAAAATTGAAAATATGAATATAAAAATTTGGAAAAAAGAAAGATGCATGTTGAAACAAAAATGTTGCATGTTGAAAAAAGAATGTAAGATATCAAATTCAAATGTTGAATTTTGAAATTGAATGTTTGAAAATTTGTATCCAATACAAAATAACGATTTGAATAAAATTGACAGTTGAATAAAGACAGCAGTCTAATTCATTTAGGTATTAAACTATATCAGTATGTGCACTCAGATGGAAATTGAAATTTAAATCAAGTAGATTCAATTATCCATTATTTAAAAAATTCTCGTTACTAATATCAGATATAGCTTTAAAACAGTTCGTATTGTTTTGTTTAAATGATTCAAACCGGTTGTGTCTGTCCACTTGCAGGAACATTGGTCATTTCTACGTTCTCACTGCTAAAAGGATCACGGCTAAGTAAGTACATAAATGGTATTCATTTTTTCTCTCCTTTTACTTACAATCTCATCATATTAATTGCCTCTTTTATCCCAAGAAAACAAAATACAAATGGTTAATTCTAATTGTCATGGATCTGACCTCCGATTTGTATTTATATAATTATAGTATTTCTATATATAAATATCCAAATACTGCTTTATATAAAATAAATATAATCTGTTTGTACTAGAATGTACTATGTATGTTCATACACTAAATAAAATGCAACAAGGATAGTTTTTGGACTTGATTTTATTGTACAGAGTCTTAAACGGCATTCATATGACATGTATTAAACATGTTTAGGTTAATAGTATTCTGAAGAACCGTTAAGACTAATGTCTCTTTCTGATAAATATAAAACTAGGAACTAAGTTATGATTGCCAATTAGGCAACTTTCCGTCAGATACTAATTAACTCATCGCAGATACCAGGATTACATTTGTATCAACGCTAGGCGCGCATTTCGTCTTCAAAAGACTTTTCAGTGACACTCCAATCATAAAAAGTTAAAAAGGCCAAACACGTTGAAGAACATCGAAAATCTAAATTCCCCAAAAAATTGCCAAATACAGCTAAGGTAATCAATTTCTGAGTTAGGAAAGCCTTAGTTTTGTATACAGTTAATTATAAATATATATGACAATATCAATGATAATTTATGACAGTAAAAAGCCTCACGGCATTCAACTTTAGAGAAGCACATACATAATGTTGGGATTTTATCCTTGTTTGCAGGCGCCCGACCCACCTCTAAATTAAAGCAGTGGTCTAACAGCACAGCATGAGATAAAAATTTAAGAGAGTAATTTGCTCATTACAATTTCGGTTTATTAGACTATATTTGTTAGCAATCATAAGCATATTAGAGTAATATTTCTACATATTTTATTAGACTATATTTGTTAGCAATCATAAGCATATTAGAGTAATATTTTTACATATCTTAAATGAAATAATTGTGTCGTACATGCCCATTTCATAGCAACAGATTTAAAACGACTAGAGAGATTAAAAGGCGAATGATTAACAGGTTTGTATTTCTCTTTTTCCAATGATGTTGCATGTTTAATTTTTTACGTTTTACGTTCGTCTTCAAGTCAAACAGTTTATAACTTCACGAGTATCTACCTACTTGATTTTCTTCCCGAAAATAAATTCTACAGCCCTAAATGTAGGTTAACTCTCTAAGTTCAAGTCTTCTTAACAATTGTGTGAAATGAGGCAAGGCAACTGGTCATGATTCTTAACTTTTCTGCATGTTTAGCCGAAATTTTAGAAGAAAGAGAATATAACAAGAATAATCAGTATAAAAAAATATTAATTTAATGACTAATATCGTCAAAACTAATTTTCTTTTTTACTGAAGTTGTTAACCAAGTTTTTACCGAAATTAGAGTATACACCGATGTAATTCATATTGTTGTATCGCTCATTCAATAATTATGTTCTTCATGTGTTTAGGTGTACAGCATTTGACGAGTGTAATGAAAATCTAAAGACACAATGTTTAACTCAACACTTTTGGGAATTATTTTATTTGGAACCTTTAGTCAATCTTTTTCAAGTAAGTAAATTTTATGAAGATATTTTATTTTGAAATAAAATAAACTAAACTAACATGCTAGTTATATATGGAAAGCTAAGACAACGCGAAATCTATTCATCAAAAAGATACAAAGAGTTGGTTTTCACGGTACATGTGTAAAATCAAACCGTTAAAATTCATATTAATCAGCAATATTTTTTCAGATCACTCTTATCGAAGTCTCATCATAATCTGTAGCAGTCCCGTATGCTACGTAGGTACGGTCTTTGAAATATATAAAGCACTTAATATTAAGCAATATAGGAACGGGAGTAAAACATGTAAAATATGATGAACTGAAACTTTACGCTCCACTTGTAGATTATTTTTTACCAAAACTAAGAAACGGAATTACAAAGATGATACATACATGTTTATATAAATATAAACAAAATGGTGCTCTTTCTTCGCTTTGTTAATTTTTTATTTAGACAATTTAGATTCATTATCATTTTATTGGTGTTATCTGCATACGCATAGAACACACGTGAATAGAAATTAATAAACATAAAATAGAAAATCGACTTAACTAAAAAAAAGACCCGTAATTTACAGTGCAGACAAAATTTATGATAATACAAAATCATCTTATTTCATAATTTTCAAATACGTGTGTTGTTTCTTCCGTTTAGTGTTGATAGGCCGACAAAATTATACACCGTTTGGTCAATTTGTCCGTTTGAAAAATATTAAGATGTATACCTGAATATATTAGTACTTGCGTGGGATGATGACAGTCGAGAAACATTTCTCCGATTGTTTTCGATGCTTGACCGAGGGATATGAATTAAAAAAAAATAACGCCATGGATATTACTGATCGAGTAGATCTTACCCTTTTGACATACCATAAGTGTTTTTGGGCAGTTGTGTTTATACCCAAGCTTCAGATATTTTTCTGCAGACTGTTGTTTTGTTTTTTCTTCTTTTCCATTTTGCCTAGTGTTATGAGAACTTGTAAAATAATGTGCTGTCACTACAAAAAAATATTTTGATAATGATAAGGTATAAAGGCAATAGTAAATAAAAAAAATCAAAGTGTTAATATTGATCAAAACGATCGAAATAATTGGTCATATATTAGAAGGTTAATGATGGTGTATTATAAAATCATTATAGATCATCCTGGAAGTGCAGTTGTATTTGACTAAGTAGAACACGCTCGATGAAATTGCAAGCTAGTAAAGATTTTGAATGTAATATAACGTTGTTTGTTTTATCTGCTATTTGAATTTTGATTTTAATATTTACACAATATATATATCTTTGGAACCAACTGTCTCATTTCGATGTTAAAAATCTTTTGACGTATTTATCAAAAGATGTAATTTTAATAGGTTGTCAATTCTACGTCGAACAAAAACATTAGAGAAGCACACAAAAGGACCTATAACCGTGGATTAAGGATTGAGGAAAAGTTCATTGTTTGCAAATAATTTATTTCGTGGATTTGTTTAAGTGTATTAACAGGCCTATATAAATTGTTTTTCAATCGTTGAACATTTAATTTCCGGGTTCTCTTGTACCTAAGAAATTGATAAATAAGTGAGTCCACAGTAATACATGTATGTTACTTTTTTGTATTATTCAGGCCTATTTACATGTTCGGAAGGCTGGAATCTCCAAGGTTCGAAATGCTATAAAGTGGATCAAGAAAAGAGGAATTTTACAAATTCAAAGATTTTTTGTGAGAAACTTAATGCTGAAATAATTATGCCTAAAACTGCAGAAGAAATCAGTGTATTATCAGTGTATGTGACATCTTAAACTTAAATGTTTTAATCTATAAGAAGTCAAGAAACCGTTTTGCGCAATAAAAAAACAAAATATCTGTTTCTTTATTTTTCAAAACGTCATTTGTTATCATTACACAATTGTAGAGTATTATTCGTTTAACATAAATTTTAGACATAACTTTTATAGAAGCGGACAAAATTTTGAGGATAGTGGTTGGCCTTAATGTCCAATGAATCTATTATTGAAGGTGACTGTAAAAACTGTATTGCGTCGATTTCAGACTTTCTTTCTTCTAACCAATTTGGGAGCGTTTTTCTATTTTGCATTTTGTAGATGTGTCTTCTCTTTGTTATAACTGCAACTTTGATAATAGTTATGTTTATCTGATCAAAAAGTAGTAGGATTGATTTTTGAATGCCTTTACGATCATGAACATTATCTCTTCTTTAGAGTGTTCCTGGTGTAGTAGTTTCGAATTAGAGTCACCTAATTTCAATGAATATATAAATGATATTTTTGTTGATGCTTTGTTCTAATAAAAAAAAACGTGAATTTGCTGTTGACAACACGAGTTGTCATAGCAATAATGCATTCTAAGTTGTATTAAAATTATATACACGTAAAGTAAAATGACTTCAATAATTAAGCTATAAAAAAAGAATTAGTTGACATTTCATACAATAAAAAAAAAAAAAAAAACGCAATCAAAGATCTTATTTATTTTCTTAATGATGGCATGACTTAAATTCTTCCACAGAATTGGTAATTTTTTTTGGATAGGACTTTTAATCGATCATGATAAAACAATTACACGGAATTGGAAATGGAATGATGGCACTGAATTGGAATCCAGTGATAGATGGTCACCAGGTATGTTTATAAGTGTCAGTTTTAAAAATAAAGAAGTAACCAATGATTCATTTTATTAAATTGGTTGCAATGAATAACATAGCTTTCCCAGTGAAATACAAACCGATAATTATCACAGGTGATATAAACGTGGTTATTTCACTCCTCTGACGTCATACAACAATAGGCGTTGTCAAGACGGCGGATCAAAACAAATTGTAAATGCGAAGAAAAAAATAAACCCAAAATGTGTAAACTGTTGTCATGAAAAGGTATGAAGAGATATTATTTCACATTATAGTTAAAATATTAAAAGCATGCAATCAAAGAGTTTAAATGCCTTTGTTGCAGACCGTGTTATGGTTGTTTGCTCATGCATTGTTATTAAGATTGACGTCTTAATTCAATGCCAGGGTAGGTAGAGTATAACAGTTTTAAAATTTGATACGTCGGACGTGCGTTTCGTCCACATAGGACTAAACAGTGACAGTGTGCATGTTACCATATGATTTACCATTAATTGTCATTTTGCTGACTTTTAAAAATCGCTCAATAATTGTCTGTTATATTCTTTTTAAAGCATTGTCGAGTCTTTAAGCGTCTCGTAGTTCATCAACAAATTAATTTTATTTGTCTCGTTGGTTTTTTACTAAATGCAGAAAGATTTATTAAAAGATTACAAACTATTTTTTTCTTTTAACTGAGGCGAGCCAAATAATAGTCAATCTCCAGAAGATTGTGTAGCTTCTGGTGAAAATGGATGGCATGATGTTCCATGCACGTTTGAGTATGTTATTGTTTGTCAGAAAAATAAAGGTAATATGAATACAATTGTGTTTTATATCAAGATCTTGTTAAATGAACATTACACACAAATCTCTCGTTGCTGAATCAATAAAAAACATCTTAAAAAAACAAAACCTCTTGTTCGTGACATCAACAGAGTATGCACCGATACAAAATATATCATATCAATACATGCAATAAAACGTTTAAGAATTTTATAAATCAATGGAAATTGGAGTCAAATTGGTAACCATGAATTATCCCCATAAAGGTGTAAAAAAATATGTGAAATTCAAAAAAACTGTCGTTAAAATGTAAAGTTTATGGTTTATTTCTATTGCCTACATTTTGTTCATTTGCTGTTTAACAGAAGGCATAGCAGACGAGGATAAAAGAGTAACCATTTCATGTGATGTGAAATACACAGCGGGTATTACAAAACTGTTCTGGACAAGATCAGTAAATGGTACCAGTATGATCGTTTCTGAATACGCAACAGGTGGGAACGTAACATCTCCTAGTCTAATTTTTGAACAAATAAAATGGACAGACGAGGGATTGTATAAATGTCATGTGGCATACATTTCCGGACTGACGCAAACAGATGAAAAGGTTCTCTTTATAAATGCAAGTATGTAGAATACAGTTTCCGTTTGTCATTTTGTTTGTTTTGTATTGAGTAAAAATTAAGAAAGGGGTTTGGGAGATTTAAACGCACATATGTTAATGATTTAAATTCGGACAACACTTACATGGTCATTTTTTATGCATGTTAATGTCATAAAGTCTGATAATACAGTACAATCAAGAAAACTATTTTGTTAGTTCGATTTAGAACACAAATATTCAGTATATACCATGTCTCTAGTTTCATGGTTGAAATAAATAAAATTGAGATTGGACATAAGTAATGTGTCAAATAGACAACAACCCGTATTTATATTTATACTGCACTCGTTCTATTTGAGCAGTCAAAATGCGTTGACCGTATATTTCTATGTCATATACAGTCACTGACCTGATATCACTTTTCCTCATGAATATTTAAATAGAAAATGTCAAAATTATATCTAATTATTCACACGACCTCTTCAACCTGTTCCTGTTTCCAATGTAAACGACGATGAGTTTAACGACTCAAACTTATTAAGAAGGGATATAATTACGATACTGTTGTCAAGTCATTAAAGATTGCATATTTTGGCGTTAATATTGAGTCACTGATAAGGTCTTTGCGTCGGAACTAAATACATTTAATCTAAAAACAGTTGTTGGCATGACACGGGTTATGTTCTTCTCATATATGTTATGATGGTATGATACCAAATCCCTAACGGGAAGGATTGTGCCTGATGTTCATATGATGAAATCATAATCTTTCAGTCAGTTTAATTGAAGTCAGTTAACTGCTAGTAGTCTGTTGTTATTTATGTATTATTGTCATTTTGTTTATTTTCGTTGGTTACATCTTCTGACATCAGACTCGGACTTCTCTTGAACTGAATTTTAATGTGCGTATTGTTATGCGTTTACTTTTCTACATTGGTTAGAGGTATAGGGGGAGGGTTGAGATCTCACAAACATGTTTAACCCCGCCGCATTTTTGCGCCTGTCCCAGGTCAGGAGCCTCTGGCCTTTGTTAGTCTTGTATTGTTTTAATTTTAGTTTCTTGTGTACACTTTGGAAATTAGTATGGCTTTCATTATCACTGAACTTGTATATATATGATTAGGGGCCAGCTGAAGGACGCCTCCTGGTGCGGGAATTTCTCGCTACATTGAAGACCTGTTGGTGACCTTCTGCTGTTGTGTTTTTTTTATTTGGTCGGGTTGTTGTCTCTTTGACACATTCCCCATTTCCATTCTCAATTTTATTGTTTCTTTTACATGTTTTACAATTTTTAGGAAAACATATTTCACTTATTAATATTTTTTGTTTTTTCAACCTATAAATCATTATGTTTTATGTTTATTGATGATATGTTAGTCTGTAAACAAGCGAATTCGTTAACCATTGATTGCGGTTTTCAACAGGTAATGATGTACATTTCATCGTGTTGTATATTTCTCCGCCTGTGTAATATGAGGCCTTTTTAAAGGGGGATTTTCCAAATATCTTAATCAAATAAATAACATTAACACACTAAACAACAATTGAAAATGTTTTTTTAGATTGCAGTTTAAAGAAAATAATAGTGCATTGACTTGACATAGCACCGATATAAGGATTCGGCCCGAAACAATATATGTTTAAAAATTTAAAGGCAAAATAGATAACGAAATACTAGCAGTTGTTATTATTTTCAGCAAATATGTGTCCATGTGGATGTGAATATCGGAGAAAACTGGAACATTGGGGCTCAAAGATAGTTCAAAATAAAACCCGGGAGGAATTGCTAAAGGAACTGGAATCAGAACTACAAAATATTCAAAAACAACTAGTAGTAAATAAAACACAGCTGTCTTCAAGCATCCGCAGACGATCATCTGCTCCTGATAAACGGAAATCTTCCAAGACGATGGGATTAGCCGGAGCTGCTTTTATTTGTATAGTCGTTGGACTAGTTGTACTCGTAGATTTTCTCAGTTTCGTTAAGTTTGTAAAGTCGACGAATACCTTTTGGAATACCAAGAAAATAGGAGAAAAGACAAAGAAAAAGAGCAAAGAAAAAAAACGAGCAAAATGAGATATATATTTGATATTAACAATAGGAAACCTCACACTTATGCATAAGAGTAAAATTCGAGCCAAAAAATATCTATGGACTTTTCTTCCAGATAAATTTGTAAAGTAAACTCAATATCTTGGCAGTTTAATACCAAGTAAATTAGTGTGATTTAGAAAACACAACATTTCATTGATCCTCTTTTATATAAATGTTTATAATTATAAGTTAATTTTGCAATAATCATTATTTAAAAAATTCCAAACACTTATATACCAATGTAGAGACACTTTTCAGAACGTCGGGATTTTAGTTTGAAGAATCAACCTACACGATACCAAGATTAAATGAGCTCTAATAATCATATTGTTCTTGAAAAACTTTGTAGATTTATAAAAATTATAAATGTGAGGGTCATTCCTCCTGGTTAGTTTGTAATTTAATGTTTATGTTTGTATTGTTCACATGTGCTTCAATATTTCATGTAATTGCTTATATATTCTCTGTAACTATGTAACTTGTAGTTTATGAGAAATAAAATTCATTCATTCATTCATTCTCAAAGCATGAAATAATGACCTGTGTCTTGTCTTCATTTTCCTTGATTAAGATGCACACTTAAATTTACTTAAACCATAAATTCGTCTGACAGTTTTCGCGGACTGTTGATAAAGACATAAACAAGCCTATCCTCCCTTTTAGACTTATCAATAAAATAATCATCGTAAACGCACATTTTAACATTCAAAACAGAAAATACTTACACAGTACTATGTATTTTGAAATTTGTGTCTTGCTTCCCGTAGTTACAGTTATATTTTTATTATAACGGTATACTGATTGTTTATGCTTACATGCAGATTGAATAGTTATTTTTATTCCATGGAACATTTGAAAACCAACACAGATTAAAAAAGAATTACCCACTTTAACGAATCGGTAAATAACATAAAATCCTGCAGATCTTTGCAGAAAATAATATTTGACGGTATATGAGTCAGTTCTTTCATATTCGAAGTTTTTGTGGTATAGCACACATCGGGGTGTCATGATTGCCCAAACGAAAAACCTCTCTACGGTCGGTGATTTACTTGACCAACCCTGACACCCCTCTGTGCGGAATAACGTGAACATGGTGGATATATCAATCATGACTTTCATAAAACATCGACACATATCCGTTTAACGATTCGAAGTATAACAGGAGACTTAATTCTTTTTGAAATTGTTATTCAAACCACAGAATATTTAACTTGGACTTGCTCCACATTCAATGTAAACTAAACAAGGCATATTCAGACATATAAACAAATTTTAAATTTATCTCTTTTGTGTACACTGTAAAACAAGATTACATATTGACAGTACAATGAAATACTTTCAAATTGTTTTTACTTTGCAGAAAGCGTGGCTTTCGGAATTGAAAACATAATTCCTATTACGAGTTGCTGCATATAAAATTTAAAACGGAAATTGAGAATCTGTCAAATAGACAACAACCCGACCAAAGAGCAAACAACAGCCGATATGTTACCACCTTTCACTGCTAACGCTGATGCCGTCTTTTGCATTAATTGATCTATAAGTTAGAAACGCAGGCGTAAATACTTCTGCTGTTGTTTTTTTATTTGGTCGGGTTGTTGTCTCTTTGACACATCCCCCATTTCCATTCTCAATTTTATTCTAATATATCAATCCATCTTAATAACACTCCTAATATAATTAACGTTGATATCATCAACCTCTATTAACAAAATGTTGTTTAGTCTAAAATACATCCTTTCCTTAACATAGTTCAATACATTACTAGTCCATAATTTGAAACGCGACAGTATATGAATGAACAATGTGGATCAATGTAATAAGCTGTTATTCACTTTAATGTTACTTATTCTTTCCAATTGATGATGACTTACGGGAATTTTGATTGAATTTCAATATGTCAGAAACACCAGTAGACCAGACAAAACACTTATACTGCAAAGAAATTTCACAATTAGATAAAGGCAGCAGTAGTATACCGCTGTTCAAAACTCATTAATCCATGGACAAAAAACAAAATCGGGGTAACAAACTAAAACCGAGGGAAACGCATTAAATATAAGAGGAGAACAACGACACAACACCGAAACGCAACGCAACACACACGGAAACGGACCAAGCAACAGACAAAACACCACGAGAATAACAAATATAACATCAAAACCAAAGACATGAATTTAAGAAAGACAAGTACCGTGCCACGTCTTAAGATACCCCAACTGGAAATTGTTTGGCAGATCAGACAAACTTGCCGCACGATAAGGCTTGGCGGCCGCCATCTTTTCCGCTGTGTCTGTCTGAGTCTCCGTGACAATAGCTGTTTAGCATAAATATGCGGAGCATAACCCAATATGGGCGATAGGTGAATTGATAATGACTCACGGAAATTTTGTTGAATTTCAATATGTCAGAAACACCACTAAACCAGACTAAACATTTATACTGCAATTAGTGCAATGCAAATTTCATAATGAAACCATTTGTTTACAATCCAGGGTTCAGTAAGGGATGCAAATTTGAAATTTGAGTCCTTATTTAAATTGCTTTTAAAATTATTAACTAAAGTTACAGTATAAAAACAATATTTGGTCAATTTCATAGAAATATAAACTATTTTTGTAATCGGTACAAAACTGGGGACGGCAGAAAATGACCTCATATTGTATATACATTCGCTTGATTGTTTTTATCAATAAGGGATATGAATATAATCAATAAGGGATATGAATATAATCAATAAGGGATATGTATATAATCTAGACTATTTAAGGAACAGACCCCTGAATCCTTACAAAGTCAAAATATTTGTGATATGACGTATAAATGTAGTATTTTGTACTTCCTAGATTTGTCTTTGAACAAAATTTTCAGCACAGAAAACGCTAAATTTAAGAAAATATCAACCATGTCCACATGTGGAGAGCATTATCGATCGGTGTATTATACAATGTATTTGTTTATCTAATTACTCAAAGACAGTATCATTTCAAGCCTTTTTGACTGATAAAGACACTTAGGGGTTTGAAAAATTACAAATAGTTGTCATCAGATGTATTTTATGTTTTAGACCAACATAAGCACTTAGTGGACTTTTTTCTTTAAATTGCCAATGAGTTTAGTTCAAAGTAACGATGAAGAAAAGCACAATTTCCTAGTAACAACTAGGTACATTATGTTTTCATATCCTTTATATTTATTAACCGACTGGCACCAAACAAGAATTTTCTTAAAGGGGCACAATTTACTATTTATAACATTGCGATTAATTTCTAAAGAGAAACAGTCGTCCGATTTTGAATAATTTGGTTACACGGATTTGTAAAGGCCGCTATGTGTCATAGAGGAGAAACATTTGAATTCCACTCAGACTGTTTTTGACCGACATTTTTTTATCATTTATATATCTATAGATATATTTGTATTCAAAATTTAACAGTTAAACACATTCACTTTACAACTAGAATGAAATAAACAAACCTTTAATTACCAAAAACGTAAATAAATATTCATTGACCATGCCAACTTTCCGCTGCAATTAGTTTGTCTTTTGATCTAAATTATTCAGATAATAATTTGATTTTCAAAATCTAAAAGGACAGTTTTGCTTATCGGACAATTAAAAAAGAAGGTGGTTCCATTTTCTTCTCTTCCAAAATCCTTTTCCCCCATATTTTTTGTATACCTCCACTTTTAAATTCCACAAAAATATTATAACTTCGTATTTTATAATTTTCTCATATTTCTAAACTTGTTTCTCAGCTATACCATAAAGGAAGATTTGACTACTATTTGTATCGGAAATGTTAAAGTGAATATATTTGTGTACATGCTGAATAGACTGTATCTACGTCAAAAATATATATATTATTTTTTTTTAATTTTTAATAACCTCCATAGCAGATACACATGAGACATAAAAGTTAAAAAAAAAGTCTGCTTAATTGACACTTTAGATTTAAAAATTGAAGAACATTCGGTGATTAATGACAGTTGAGGAAATGGAATCAAATGCCTCATAAGGTCTGAATTTTTCGTCCGAGACCGGTTTGTCGGAGGAATCTGCTTCTACCAATTGTGCAATCACATAATTCATGAATTAGAAACGACATAGGGTTGTGCACTATAAATTAGACATCGGCTTTCTCATTATGCGCTTAGTTTACCGTTAGTTTTTGCAATTGCCTTGTTTCAAAATTTTTAGAACGGTTTCCAATTATTGCTTACGTCAACTTCTTTTGAATGTTGGTGGATAGTTGTCTCACTAACAATCATCCAATATATCCTTATTTAAATCAGCATTTATATAAATTGAACATTAAGGATGTACACCTCTGAGGAGCCAAAAATTTCTAGAATTAAACTTTTTTTCTTAACCTGATTTTTAGGTTTATAAGACTGTAACAAAACAATTGGTGAATAAGAAAAAATCATATGGTGGTGTGCTTCTTTTTTTGCTACGGCCCTTTGAAAATACCAAATTTTGATGATTTTCTCACTTTTCATCGATTTTTACCTATTTTTGGGCTATTATCGTGAAAAAAATCACAGTTCCACAATTAAACTTTTTTTCATACTTTCCATAAAGATGAAGTGGACCAATCTGAATAAATTTAACTTACAAAAAATATAGGTAGGTGTTAATATAAGAAAGTTTTATCATATTTTGATGCTTTTTTGTGTAAAATTTACCATACTGCCAATTTTGTATTTTTATGATTTTTCTCATTTTAAAGAACAAAATGCATATTAATTCAACTTTTTTGTTATAAATAAATGAAAAAATACATATCTAAGAAATTTGAAAAGACCAAAATGAGATGGGATGTATATTATTCTTGTAAAATCATTTTTTGTATCCCTCACCCATTTTCTCAAAATTTTGACTAAAAATACTGACTTGAATGGTCGTAAAATTTGAAAACTGGATTATTCAAAAACCGTTCATGGTAAATACACAATTTTTTCACAGAGTTATGTTTGATTATAATATTTTTAAAATTCATTGATATTTTCCACTTCTATCATATGTTTTGGAAATAATTTAAGAACGAGATTTCAACGAGACTGAACGAAACTGAAAAGTCAGAAGAATACATCCTTAATGTGCTTATTCATTATGACAAAAAGGCTAACAGCGAATGCACATAATAAATAATTATTTCACATTCATACTATTGTTTGATTGAATTACATACAAGTTCGAAATATGTTTTATTCAACATAATAATTTGCACAGATAAAAATGTAGATATCATCTGAACCTATAAAATAGTTTTAAGGACGTTCTTTATTTGAAAGTATTGTATTTAACCCACTGCATGTAACTGGTAAACAGATAGACGAATACTGAAACTAAATACAGCTGTGAAACACTACAAGATAATGTGCATGCAGAATATTATTTCAAATCGAAAAGTTAGTTTACTACATTTGGATTTCATTCGATTTTCACTATTCGCAGTAACTTGTATTATCTTTTTTTTATGTTTTTACAGGCGTTTCTGACTCATTCCATTCACCGCTGCACTAATTTTTAAGGTAAAAGAAACAGGAATATTTGAACAATGAAACAAAACGACTATTGAAATATTAAAAAGAATGATGAATGTTGAAACAAAAATGTTTGATATTGAATTCAAATGTTGAATGTTGAAATCGGATGTTTGAAAATTTGAATCGAATGCTAAAAAGAACATTTTGAATAAACAAAATTGATTGTTGGATATTTGAATGTTGAGTATTGACACCAGTTAAATCATTCAGTTAGTAAACTATATCGTTCTGTAATCCTAGATGGAATAAATGAAATTCGAAGAAAAGTACATTAAATTTTATAAATTATTAACTAATTTCAATAATTAAAATAACCGATATTTGATTAAGCTTCAAAACAGTTCGTTATGTTATGATGTTTTAATGAGTCAAACTGGTGTTGTCTGTCAACTGTAGGATATAACATTTTGTAAGACTTTTTGTCATTTCCTAGTTCCAGCTTTTGGTAGGATCACAGTTAAGTAAGTTCAAAGATTGCATTCATTCTTATCTCCTGTTACTTAAATTTTATCTTATTAACTAAAGGAAACGAAATAAAATTATTTTGATATAATAGTCTTGGATTTGAACTCCGATTTGTATTTCTATAATTATATATTTTTTTGTAGATCATTATCTAGAACATTGCTTTATAAAAATATATATAAACTGTCAAAATTAGCTTTTACCAGACCCTTTTCCTGTATTTGCCATTGGGTGAAGTTCAAATTAACGATTTTGAAAAGATCAATTTCCATAGTAACAACTCGGGATCTTGTGGCATCATATCCTTCATATTTACTAAACAACCAGCACCAAATGAAGACTTTTGTTTAAGGGTCCCCAATTATTACTCAAAATAATGCCATTAATATCTAGAGTGAAAAAGTTGTCCGATTAAGAATAATTTGGTTACACTGACTCGACAAAGAAGCTTTGTATATACAAAATTTAGTCCAGGAATCTATGATGAGTTTAGTTGTTTTAGAGAGGAGAAACATCGGAATTCCAATCTGACGGTTTTTGACCAATATGTTTGTACCATTATACCCCGACAGATTGATTTGTAAGCAATAGTTACATTAACAGGACTACTGTACAACTAAATGTAATATACAAAACTTGTAATTATAATCTGAATAATCTCTACATTTACCAAGTCCACTTTATCTTTTTACTGTACTGTGCAGTTTTTGATAAAAGTATCGACAAATTGTATACGTTCAGGCATAGTAGCTTTTTTTGATTAGTTTGTCTTTATATCATATATGTTCATATTTGGTATCAAATTATAATTTGTTTTTCGAAATGTAACAGTAGTTTTATGATTGGGATAAGTGAAAAAGAGTTAGGTTCATTTTCTACTCAATTAAATTAAACAATTAAAACTTCCCTTTTCTTCATTCTCGTTTTGACCCCCCCCCCCCCCCAAAAAAAAAAAAACAACAAAAAAAACCACCTCTTTTATAGATATTTTTAATATTTTTTAAAACTTTTGAAAAAAAATCATTTGTTTTGTAATCGATTTTACCATCAAAGAACATTTGAATGCTGTTATGTTTAAGTTAATCTATATTTGTGTACCTATTATGTAGCCTGTATCTTACGTCAAATCTATCAAAAACTTTGACAAGTTGAATAACCTCCATGTCACTTACACTTGAGACTGAAAGTTTAGAAATACGGATTACATTCACCAAGTCCGCTTGTAACATAAGATTTAGAGATATGCTTGATTAAAAAAAAAAACTTATGACTGTTGAGGACATGAAATCAAATGACTTTACAAGACAGAAACGTCCGTCCGATATCTGTTGACCGAATTAGTTTTAAGATGATTGTGCAATCACATACAGATGGGTGCAGTCCAAACCTGTACAGCAAGTTAACTTGATAACCAATGATGAATGCAAAAGAACGGAAGTACACAAGCCATAATTTAACACCCGGGCCGATAACCTAGATCAGGGGACGCTCGTGCAAAAAACCCATAACAGTGCCTTTCGTGCAAGTTACTTCCAGTATTTCCGGTATTCGTATGTTTCCATTTTCCTTTTGATGTCAGATATCTTATTATTAAGACATCAACATTTTAAGGGGACTTTTTGCGGACAATAGCGGTAAGGTGTATTGGATCCAGTGGTTAATCTGTTTATACATAACCAGCTGTTATTGAAAAACAGTTGTTTACATGACTAATCTATGGACGTCGCCCAGTATAAAAAAGTCCGAAACAGACGTCACCATGGACACGGTGTCGTCTGATACGGCAGGTGTCCCCTCATCACCAGACATGACAAATAACCTAAACACGACTCATTCAGATCATCGTCCTAGTGACAACAGCAATATTACACATATACAGCCTTGTTCAGTTCTCCTTAAAGACATTTTGATTTTTGATGACACAGTACAACACTGTCGCATTTCAAAATGTGAGACCAAAGGGTGCAAAACTTGTGCTATTTTAATTACAGATGCTGAATTCACTAGCAATTTGACCAAGAAGTCATATTTTACCAGAAGTTACGATGATCTGAATTGTAAATCGATAAATGTCGTCTACGGATTAGAGTGCAACCTTTGCGGCTTGGTATACGTCGGTGAAACGAAAGGAAGGCTAATGAAACGTATGTGCGGTCATAGATCAGACATTAACCTCAATGCTAACGACATTCTATACCAGCATTTCAATCAGCCCGATCATTCCATCGTTTCTATGACAGTTCGAATTATTGAAAAAATATACCATAGCTCGAACAATCCTAATCTTTCAACGACTCTCCGTAGACAAAAAGAAGACTACTGGATTAGACAATTGGGAACTGCAACACCGTATGGCTGCAATGACAAAATTGATGGTATAGGTATTCTATCTAGTCCTTCGTGTAACTCGGTGAATGTGATGAATATTTTCAACTCGACTCCTCGACGTAGACGTAGTCATGGCCATCGTCATTATACATCACCTTCTGTGCATGATGTCTCTATTAATGACTTGCTGCCATGCATACAAAAACCGTTAGGTATTCATCACATTCGCACGAAACTTCATTCATTACCCCTTTCAAAACTTCATTCTCTGTTCAATTTATGTTTGGATTCCACTGTTACAAACCCTCATTCAAACCAATACAAACTACAAGCTATAATTTCGGATATTGCTAGTCACAGACTTTTCAAGCCAGTTCGCATTGGAAAAGATGAAAAAGAGAAAAGATCTTTTCTAAATCTTTCCTTTGCCAACAAAGGTCTCGATGGCGTCAACCTAGGCAATATCCTTCATCATAAATTAGTTCAATCAAAAATACCTCCTTATTTCAAAGACCAGTCTGTACCAATAATTTCTTATACCTATACCAGACCTATTGCAACTAAAATTTTCAATTACAAACGCGTTTTGCAGGATCTCGATATTGACGACTTCAAGTCTAAACCTCCTGATTGCACTTGTGCTCGTTCCCAATTCACATATAATCCTGCTGGCCACGTTATTACCGGTGACCTTAACATTGTTAAGAACACTTCTCTACGAAACGTGTTTTCGAAAGGTCCAAAATATCGTGAGCCTAAATCCATCAATTGGAAACACAACTTTAAAATTTTGAAGATTCAGTCGAGGATTATGCCAGGCAATGGGCTAAGCGCGAGAAGGAAGACGTAGACACTCTATCCGAATGGATTAAGGCAGTGAGGTCGTTAATACAAATCAGAATTAAGAAACTGAATGGGTCCATCAATGCCCATGCTACGTCAATCTTCAAAGATCCAAATGTTGCTAAACACCTATCTGACCTCCATGATGAATATGTTGTTGTCCCCGCAGACAAAGCCCCAAATAACATCGTTTTTATCTGTAAAAGTCATTACATTAATTGCTTGATAAACGAATTAGGTATAGACAATTCACTTGGAAACCCAACATATACCCTCACGACACTTACCAAAGAGGAAATCCTGGATAATCATAGGTCTGTTCTTTGTTCCTTTGGTATTTCAACCAAAGATGAAGAACTGGATCTTCCATCACTGTATTGGATACCTAAACTACATAAGTGTCCTTACAAACAACGGTATATTGCTGGGTCTTCCAAGTGCTCCACGAAACCCCTTTCTAAATTATTAACATCCATTTTATCAGCAATCAAAGACGGCCTTCAAAGTTATTGTGAAACTGCCTATTCTAGAGGTGGCGTGAATCAGATGTGGATACTTAAAAATTCCAAAGATCTTTTAGAGTACATACAATCTAATTCTCTTTCATCTTGTAACAGTATTAAAACATTTGACTTTTCTACTCTTTACACAAGTATTCCACATTCCAAACTAAAAGACAAATTAAAAGAGTTGGTATTACTTTGCTTCATAAAAAAGAATGGCCAACGTAGATACAAGTATCTTGTCTTAGGGAGGGATAAATCATACTTTGTAAAGAATCATTCTGATTCAAACAAAAAATTCTCTGAAACCGATATTATCAAGATGCTTGATTTCTTGATTGACAACATATTTGTTACGTTCGGAGGACGTGTTTTTCAACAGACTATCGGCATCCCAATGGGAACAAACTGTGCCCCTCTACTTGCTGACTTGTTTCTTTATTATTATTAGGCTGACTTCATGCAGGAACTTCTTAGGAAGAAAGATAAGAAGTTAGCAATATCCTTTAACTCTACTTTCCGCTATATAGATGACGTTCTTTCACTAAACAATTCAAAATTTGGTGACTATGTGGATCGCATCTATCCCATCGAATTGGAGATAAAGGATACTACAGATACAGTTAAGTCGGCTTCATATCTTGACTTACATCTATAAATTGACAATGAGGGTCGGTTGAAGACAAAACTTTACGACAAAAGAGATGATTTCAGCTTTCCAATTGTGAACTTTCCATTTCTAAGTAGCAACATTCCAGCAGCACCTGCATACGGGGTATATATCTCCCAATTGATACGATATTCCCGTGCTTGCATTTCCTATCACGATTTTCTTGATAGAGGGTTACTGCTCACAAGGAAGCTATTAAACCAAGAGTTCCAAATGGTAAAGTTGAAATCATCCCTTCGTAAATTTTACGGACGCCATCACGAGTTGGTTGACCGTTATGGAATAACCGTTTCACAAATGATATCGGATATGTTCCTAACGTCGTAACTACAATCCCCTTCCCTTTCATTAATTTGACCTACCGAATTAGACTATTTACCGGATTTGTAATCACATAAGCAACACGACGGGTGCCGCATGTGGAGCAGGATCTGCTTACCCTTCCGGAGCACCTGAGATCACCCCTAGTTTTTGGTGGGGTTCGTGTTGTTTATTCTTTAGTTTTCTATGTTGTGTCATGTGTACTATTGTTTTTCTGTTTGTCTTTTTCATTTTTAGCCATGGCGTTGTCAGTTTGTTTTAGATTTACGAGTTTGACTGTCCCTTTGGTATCTTTCGTCCCTCTTCTATAAAATTGAACGACATATATTTCAAAATGATGATAGTTTAGAACTTGCTAACAAATGCCATTGACAATTATGAATCATCTTATATTACAACAGGTAGTAATAATTATCGCAATTATAAAAAAGAAGATGTGGTATGATTGATAATGAGACAACTCTCCACAAGAGACAAAAATGACACAGAAATTAGCAACTATAGGTCACCGTACCGCGTAGCTAGCTGAAACGGTAAATACTTCTATTCTTCAAGCTTCCAATTTGTTTATGTTTCAAACTGCCTCTGTCATTGTCTATAGGAAATGGTACCCTAAATTTGTTTGTTGATGCGTTATTCATCTCTGTCATTTTTGGGACTGCCTTTTTCATGGACTTAGTAATGTTTAGACAGCACATAGACAACATAAGGAAAATATGTGGTTATAAGAAGACAAATATTAGACAAAAACTAACCAGGAAAAGGAATAATGAACAATGTAACATTTCAAAACAAGAATAGAGGAATCGATAGCTCTAATAGTTTTGTTCAAATGATTTTCAAAGGCTTTTCAATTTTGTACATAAGGTGTTGTTAAATCATATGTGATTTTCTTGCCACTATCAGGCTTTTTGAAAAGATGGGTAAAATTGGTTATTCGGAGGTAACTCTTATTTAGTGTGATAAAAAAAAAATTGCTATAATGTCATATTTTCTTATATTTAAAAAAACATATATGAAGCTAGCTGAAAATCAACAATATCTTTATATCCTCTTATCGTTTGGTAGTTCAAACTAAGGATTCTAGATTCTAATTTGATATGACAATTTCTTTAGTAAAGCTACGTCATTAAATGTAAAAAAATCTCTATATATATAATTACATGTATACTTCAAAAGGAAATTTCATATTGCTGTAAAGTGATCAGTATGAACTGTAGGCTACTGCATCTTGGTGTCCGTGTTTACAAGCACCTTGAAGTAATGTAACTCCGTTATCTTTTCGATGATTTACATTGGCCCCATGACATAACTGAAGTTCTATCACACGAAGTTTGCTATTTTTTGTGGCATAAACTAACGGCGTTTTACCTCATCCTCCACATACATTTATATTTGCCCAATTACCTATCAGTAGTTGAGTTTTATCTACGTGGTCTTTTGCCGTGCATTATGTTACGCAGTTATATTATCATTTTTTTTAGCATTTATATATCAGTCGTGTTGAAGGAATAATTTGAACTTATCTAATTACCTTTCGACGCTCGAAACAAAGCTGTAAAGGAGTAGGCCCTAAAATGGACCTTTTTATTTCTAGCTATAATTTCAAATTACCAATGTGGTAGAGTGAATTTTATGCCATTTATACTAGATGCATTGATTATTCCATATGTACTAATTTTAAATATCATTTCCAAATGATTTATCAGATAAAGAACTCTAGATTTCCTGACGTCAGAATACATTTGCATAGTAAATACCCAAACACAAGGCCAATATGGCCTTGAAAAACTGACCAATCGACTAAATGAACTACAATGCATTGTGGGATACTACGAGTTTATAGTACTTGAAAACACGTGAAATTAGTGAGAAAACTGTCAATTAATACAATGTCTGGGACTCTCAAAATAAATGTTTTTGTTCTGCAAATTGATTATTGTATAAATTTTATAACATAATCTGCAATTTGCATGCGCAGATTAAAAAAATATTGTTGCAAAAAAAAATTGAACAGGTTTTTTTCCATTGTTACGCATTGTCCTTGTGCAATTATTTCACGGCGTGAAACAGTGAAATTTTAGCTGAATTGAACACTGTCTAGTATGAACATTTTTTAAGCTCTTTTTAACCTGTATAATGTCATTTCAAAAACATTGCTGACCCGAAAATCATGAAACTGGCACAGAAACATTTCTACCTGTACTGGATGTGTAAAGTTTTTCATCAGGACCTGAACTAAAAGTAAGAGCCCCACAATATTCAGTATACTAAAAATAAGTTTTATAAAAGCGGGAGGTTAATAGCTTAACATATTTTGTATTATAAGTCTCATCAATTGATAATGTATGTCTGTTGCTAAGTTCATTCCAAAATATACCTCAGAGGTATTCTTATTGTTCGGCTGCTGTCTTATTGATGTATTTGCAAAATCTAAAATTATTTAAATTCTCTGGATCAAAGTGAGTTTCATATTACCTATTACGTATTTTTTCTAAAATGTGCTTTGTTTAACATAGAAAAAAGAAGACGAGGTATGAGTGCCAAGTGAGACATCTTTCCATCCAAGACACACTATTGTAAAGTAAGCAATTTTAGGTTCAATCCTGAAAAGTAAGCTATAAAAAGACCAAAAATAATATGTGTAAAACAATAAAAAAAAAAACCCAAAAAAACCCAACGGCTTTATTTAATTATACAAAATGTATACAAAAGAAGAAGAAATGTATCCGATAAATAAAACAAATATATTAGCTTTATTCCAACGCTGCGATTTTTACAAAATATATGAATGCTACGACCTTGTCGCACATAACATGGAAAATGTCATTAATGGTTAAAGGTTGGTAAATGCACGAGTCCATAAAAAATCCAATGTCTCAATCAGAACAAAATCGAACTTTGCAAAGACAAAAAACAGTAGTTTCGACGAAATATGATGGATGATAAAGGTTTTGTGCATGTTCTTTACCTTTTAAATTCTCAAAAGGAAAATATATCTTAGTGTTCTAAAGACGTTAGTAAATATATTTCATAATGGAAAATTGATCTTTCTGAAAGATTTATGTATACAAAAATAAGGATATGCGGTATGATTGCCCACTTAAGCTCAAATGAAGTGGGTGTAAGTTAAGTGATAGGCATATGTAATGCCTTCGACAATGAAAAATACCCATACCGTATAATCGGCTATAATTGGCCCCGATTGATAAATTTTCCTTGTTGTTTAAAACAAAGAAATAAACACATTGTTTCCTCGATTTAAATTACTTTTTAATCATAAAAGAAGGTACGATATCTTAAAATAAATTTTGTGTAATCTTAGAAAGTTTAGTAGTCTTATCAGATCTTTAAAAACACTCTAAGTCTTCGCCTTTTTACGAACACAAAATCAAAGGATCCTAATTTTTCTTAAACTATCTATAGCTACCAGCTATACAAAAGTTGCTGAACCCCATGACTATAAGTACCGGCTATTATCAACGGCTAACATTACATAGGTAAGTTTGTCTGATGGGTACTTGTATTTTTCACTGTTGTTTGCTGCTCTCTGGTGGACCAATACCTGAAATCACTGTGTCATTATCAAACTTATTAAAGGCTGTACATCGGGTAATTCAAACATTAGTTTTTTTCGCATAGAAAGAACTTTTCGTTAATCTGAGCATGGGACGAATACTTTATATCACGAACTATAAATGTGCGTACAAAACATCAAAAATTAAGCAATAGTGTTAATCCACTGGCAGCATTGCATGAAAAAATAACACGCTTGTTTGGTTGATTGTAAACACGTAGTAGTCCATCATGCATTGTTACTCATTTATTGGAGTGGTCAAAAACCCAGGTAAAAATAAATTGCGTCACACGTTTATAAACAAGTATATGTGCGAGTACATAAATATGCTAATTCATGCATTTCCCGACCTGTTTATTGTATTAGGTGATTTGTTTGCAATCTACTTGTGATTAGGTCTTATCTTATTGGTCATCGGTGGTCTTGTTATAATCATACAGAGGGAATTTCATTAAATGGCTGGTCAATTTTGTTCTTTGTTTATAAAAGTTGAAATAGTTTATTTATTGAGTATCTAGTCTTCGTAGCTACTTTTCATATAAGGATTGAAAAGGGGGTTGTCCTTTGCAATTAATTGCATTTACATCCATTCCTATATAAATCAATACTTTTCCTATTTCAATATGTTCGTTAAAGCAACCACTTAATTGCATCAACAGGTGCCTTATGTTTTCTGGTCTGTGCCTCCGTTCGTCCATTCGTTCGTTCGTTCGTTCGTCCTTCCGTGTGTCAGTTCACCCCACTTCAGGTTAAAGTGTTTGGTCAGGGTAGTTTTTAATGAAGCTGAAGTCCAATCAACTTGAAACTAAGTACACTTGTTGCTTATGGTATGATCTTTCTTATGTTAAAACCAAATTAGATTTTTGACCCCCAATTTCACGGTCCATAGAACATAGAAAATGAAAGTGGGAGTTTCAGTTTAAGTTTTTGGTCAAGGTAGCTTTTGATGAAGTTGAAGACCAAACAACTTGAAACTTATTACACATGTTCCCTATATGGTATGATCTATTTATTTTAATTCCAAATAAGAATGTTTACCGAATTTCACGGTCCTTTTAACATGGTAAATGTTAGTGCGAGTGGGGCATCCGTGTACTTAGGACACATTCTTGTTAATTACTGAGCTGCGTCGGATAGAAATCGACCGAATAAAAATGAATATCCATACATATTTCAGCTAAGTATAGGTTTAAGTAATCTAAATGCAAAGTCTGTGATTGTTTGAAAACGGATTTGTTACAAAATTCCTAGAAAATAAATACAAAAAAATCATGTTTATTTCGTAATCGAATGTTCTTTCCGTAGCAGCTTATTTGTTCTCGTCCAGAATATGCATAAAATAATTGCCACTTTACGTTCCAAAAATCCAAACGATTTAACACAAATTCCGATGCAGTAAATCGGTAATGCGTAAAAGAAAAAAAAGAAAAAACATCACAAAATTGTACTTTGTGTGTGTCATTTTAGCTCCATTCATCGCTTCAACAATTTAGGTAGCAAACACCTACCATTTTTTTTTTCATAATTATTGAAATTGAACTATTATCACTACCATAATCATGATAATAATATTTTAAAACAATTTCTATGAAATGAATTTTGAAAAATCGTAATTTCAAAAAATATTTTAAATTGTATACATTTATAACATTTATTCTAAATACTACCTACGTTTATCGTTTTTGTTTATATTTAAGTGCTGGACAACTCTAAATGCATATTTACAAAATTTAAAATCCGGAACGCTTTTTTAACAGACAAGGCATGTGTATGACCGTGCTGAAATAATTTTATGATTATTAAAGTACTGATCCTGCTCCATTAACCAAAACAAAAGCAATTACGTTTCATTTGTTTTTGCCTTAGCAGTTATTACACTTTTACTTTTTATGTTAACTAAAATATTTCATGAAAATATAAACATAATGCACGAACGTTATAGCTTAATAGTTAATAAAGTCTGTTTGGTTAAGGCTATGTCAGTGCCAATATAAATGATGATTAAAATTACATATTTCTATCTAAGGTGTATGCATATCCCTCGATAAAGCTAAAAACACCTTTCAACAGATAACTGTGACTAAAGGATGGAGGCTTCATGTATGGAATTAGAAAATAGTTGAAACTGTATATTGTCACCGATAGCAGTATGCATCGACGATGTTTCATATTATTTTTTTAACGTATCTCTGATTAATGGATGCTTTGCGGGAGTTAAATGTTTTGCATTTCATCGTGTCATAGAATGTTATATTTGATGAAATCAATAACTAAACTCTTGCTTTTTCATCAACTCTTATTAAATATGATAATATACTAATGAATCGTTATACATCGAATAGCTATAGAGTGACGCATTCATGTACTTGATGATCAATTAAACGTTTCATTATCAAATTTCCCTTTTAAGGTGGTACCTAACACTACAGGGAGATAACTCTGTAAAATCAGGTAAACGTTTTAATGACGTTGTGTTGTATAGGGAATATTAAGCTTCTCAATTATCAAAATTGGTGTTTGTCAAACTGCTATATAACCAGTGTAATTTTTCTGACAAAACGGTTGGTTCAAAATTATTGACATTTTTATATTTTTGTTAAAGGGTCAAAGTAAATACATTGACAAGATTTTATGAAAATTAAACGAGCCAAATTAATTTTAGTGAAAGTGTTGGGTATCACCTTAATTACATAATTGTTATTGAAAACTGGTCATTATCGTGATAAATGGACTTTCCTACGGGCAGTCTATGTATCACGATAATGACCAGTTCTTCAATAACTATTATGTTATGTCATTGAGGAACCATGTTTATTAAAATTTCTTATAAATTTTAGTTGTTCAAAGCAAACTCGAGTTATTGTACGATTTCTATAGGAAAGAGTGAAGACCAGTCATAATAATAACTATAAGTCACTGCCATTCAATTTTTTTGCAATTTTTTAGTTTGCATACAAAATATCTATAATCTTATAATTAACGAATTGCTATTGGGTTTTATTAAAGGGACATCACTCTAAATAGAGAAACCACGCCCCACTGGTCATTAACATGGAAAAAACCCGTTTACGACCGGTTTTCTGGTCCGTTTTTTTTCTGTAAAAGACCGATGGAAATTTTAAGTAAAGAATAAACAATGTCATTTGGCTACTTGTTATCCAATCAGAGAAGCTAATTTCAAATCGATAAGAAACAATATAGGATTAAACGCCTTTTTAAAGTAATTTATTGGTGTAAAAACTCGACCAATTCACTCGCAAAAAATCAAAAAGTCCGAATGCCTTTAATGATATGTTTATGAGTGACTTGGTCAAGTTAATACACCAAAACATCCTTCAAAAAAGTGTATAATCCTAACAATTCTTTTAAATTAGAGATACGAAAAAGTACTTAGGTCAACGTCGTCTATCGAAAAAACAAATAACGTCAAGAGCCTTTACTGGAAGCCCTCTCGACCAACTATGTAAACGTATTTCTTAAAACGTAAATCACATAGGAATTGTTGCACTTTGCCTAGTACAGACAGATTATTCAAACCATTTTGCTTATGGTTACTTTGATACGCGAATGGTCTATTCAGAACTATTTAAAAGTGATAAAAAGATACTTTCTATATAAAACACAACCCTCTCAGTGTTGTTATTACTGCACAGTAAGAATACGAAAAAAATAAAGGTAGTTAAACAGTTCCCTTTAAATGTAGAGATAAGTATAAATATCACGTTCAACATACTAATTCTACAGTGAGCAAAACATAATTTTATAGTATAGACAGCTATAATATACCCCGACATGACGAAAAATGAAAGAATAAAAAAAACAGAAAAAAAACGGCTTGAATAAAGAACAATAAACAAAAACACAAATTATGACAGACAGCAGTCAACAAATACCACTGAATTATGGGATGATGACGTGGGACAAGCACATATATATCAAGAATGTGGCCGAGTGAAACATGTCTGTAAGCGCTCAACCTCCTATAGAATGGAAAAGTGGTGTAAATCACCATATAAGAACAAACTGTTGAAAACGGTAGGAAATGTCTTGACATAAGATCGGCACGAAGCAAATAAAAAACCCAACAAAAAAGCACTTACATAAAGACAAAAGACACACAATACCAATATAACAGTACTTGCATTTACTGAAAGCTAGTTTCAAAGCTCATAAATGAACCATGTTCTCCCAGATTAAAGTATAAATCAGTACACATCAAACGAATTCAGTGTGAACACGTCATCCTTCTGAGAAAATCATATTAACCTTGTGCAATGCCAAAATATAAGAACTTGATATCGACAGGATGTAAGCCTATGATGTTTCATAGATGTATCATAATACATATTTTAGTTTTAATTATTCATCCTTAAAAAAAAACCTAAGTAATGTTAATACCAATAAATACATTATTCAAAAATCTATCTATGCAGTCACATTGATACTATTTAAGAAACTTTCTATACATTGATTCTCTTTGAAGCTGTCCGTTTCATTGATGAAGGCTATAAAAATTATTATATGACAAGAAAAAATCCTTCGAATGACAATTGATCAATGCATTTGATGTCTAACATTTCCAACTAAAGTAAAGACAACAAGTAATTGAAATGCAAACGCATTGAAAATATTGTTTTAGGTGAAGCAATGTACACACCGTCCAATAATAGTTAGTGTAACGTTTCGAGTCGTTAGCCATACCCTGGCCGTTTGAATAGAAAGTTTGTATTGCAAATCTTTGGTTTTCTGTCTTTTGAATTGTTGTTTGTCTGTTTGTCTTCCTCTTCTCTTAGGTATAGTATTGTCTGAATTTTTAGATTATGGTTTCAATTGCCTCCGGATCCCCTATTGGCAGTTCTCCGTTTTTTTAGCCGATATGTTCAGATAGTGACTGAATTCAGGAATCATAAAGTATTTTAAATTTAAATATAAGTCTACCTTGTATCATTTCCCCTAAATTTACAAAGAACACACCAAAACCAGGGGACACAACTTCAATCTGTACAAAAAAATGAACGTCACTGATTTTCTGACTAGACCAATACACTACTGAAATAAACCATTGATATAACCGTTTAGATAAATTTCATAAAAATTTAACAGAAAAGACAAATGTATGACCGTACTGAAATAATTTAAGGATGATTAACGTGCTGATCCTGCTCCATTAACCACAAAATAGTCAATTTAAAATATTCCATTGAATGACAATTAAAATAAGATTAATTTCACGATTTGAAAAATCTACATATAATGCTCGAACGTTATAGCTTATTAGTTAATAAAGTCTTTTTGGTTAAGGCTATGTCAGTGCCAATATAAATGGGAATTTAAATGACAAATTTCTATCTGAGGTGTATGTATATCCCTCGACGAAGCATATATTCCCTTTCAGCAGATAAATGTGACTTAATGATATAGACGTCATGTAAAATAGTTGAAACTGTATGCATCGATAATGTTTCATATTTTTTTCGTTTAACAATCTCTAAATTATGGATACTTTATTAAAATGTTTTCAATTTCATCCTGTCATAGAATTTAATATTTGATGAAATCAATAACTTAGTTTTAGCTTTTTCATAAAGTCTAATTAAGTATTTTTTTTTAATTTATGAATTGTTATACATTCAATAACTATAGACATACATCTACTTGATGATCAGTTAAACGTTTTATCATCAAATTTCGTTTGTAATGCACTTTGCCTAGTACAAAAAGATTGTTCAAACCATTTTCCATATGGTTACTTTGATACGCGAATGATAGAAGGATACATGTTAAGTAAAACACAGCCTTCTCAGTGTTGTTATAACTGCAAAGTAAGAATACGAAAAAAATAAAGGTAGTTATAAAGTGTCCATTTTAAAAATAGAGATAAGTATAACTATCACGTTAAACATATGAATGCTACAATGAGCAAAACATACATAGTATAGACAGCTATAATATGCACCGACATGACGAAATATGAAAGAATACAAAAAAAAAGAAAAAAAACACGGTTTCAATAGAGAACAATTATTAAAAACATGAATTATGACAGACAGCAATCAACAAAAACCACTGAATTATAGAATGATGACGTTGGACATGCATATATATAAATAATGTGGCCGGGTGAAACATGTCTGTAAGTGCTCTACCTCTTATAGCAAGAAAAAGTTGTTTAACATCACCATATAAAAACAAACTGTTGAAAACAGTTGGAAATGTCTTGACTCATCAGATCGGCACGAAAAAAATAATAAAAAACAACAGAAAAATCACTTACATAAAGACAAATGACAATTAAAACACCTACGTTGCAATTGCATTGAAAAGAGAAGCAGTTAAACAATTATAAATAATTAATATTGTGATATGGTTTATTTATTAGGTAAGTTCTTCATGTGTGTAGGTGTGCAGCATTTAATGAGGTTGATGGAAATCTGGAGATACAATGTTGAACTATAAACTTTTAGGAATTATTTTATTGGGAATTTTTAGTAAATCGTTTCCAAGTAAGTACATTTAATGCAGACAATTTATAAATTTCCAACAAGCAAATGTGGTTATATTTTGGAATAATTACTGTGAAAATATTTTAGCATTCAATTTGGTGTTTATGATAGAATTATATGCTGGTTATATGTCGATCGATGAGACAACAACGCAACAATACATTACACAACATAATATAAAGAACTTGTTTTCACTGTACATTTGTGAAATCAAACCGTTTTAGATTATATAAATCGGCAATTTTATTAAAGTTAATTGTTATCGAAGACCTGTCGTGTTCTGGAATAGCCCACTTGTGTATTCATTTAAATGAATCCAAGTGAAGGATTAATAAAGAAAATAGATACATGTAATTATCAAAAAATTGGTGCACTTTCTTCGCTTTTTTATTTTGATAGACAATTTAGATTCATAATTATTTTATTGGTGTTCTTTGCATTAGAATAAAACAACAATAAATTAAAATTATTACACAGATGATACAACATTATCTTATTACATGTATTACGCAATTTAAATACAGAAAAAAAATTGTATCCATCCGAAATGGAAGATCTGACGGCAATTCGTAAACCTGTTTTCTTCATGGTAGACCATATTCTTATCGATTGACAAATGACATTCAGGTCACCTGAAATATTAATAATGATCACTGACTACTTCATGTACTTTGACGTCATTTCTTGAAATTGGTTAGATTTTGGTATAAACGATAAAATCGTAGCTACCATTTGAAAGTGTGTCAAAGTGTCTGTCTTTAAAATGGTCGTTATTTAATTGACGTCTAGAATTAGCCATGGTGGCTTTATAAAAAGAAAAAAAAACAGAAGGTCTGGACTACACAAGTTAATTACTTTAAAAAAAATATATTTTAGTTTATCAGCAAATGTAGACTTTTGACATATAATGATATTATTGAACTGTTATGAAAGTTCCATCATAAATGAAATGCTTAATACTTTATAGTCAATACTTATAGTTAAGAAGAATCAAATAATAATCCGTCAGAAGCGGACCTTTTATATCTCACACTCAAGGCTCTGAGATAATATTTAGAATTTATAAACTGTATCAGCATTTAATTGATAAGCAATTATGCGCATGAAGGTCTGTCATTTTAAACATGAATAATCGAAACATATTCAGTATTGTATTACTAAAAAGTAGAGAAAGTTGCTGCATACAAGGAAGCTGTTTGCCATTGCACAGAAGGTTCTTAATGTTGACGTTCGTGTTATTTCCATGCTTGTTTTACGGACGTTATCATGATTTGATGTTCTTTATTTCATATCTTTATCTTTGACCCAGATCACCAATTGTCTATTGCATTTGGCGGTAACATAACTATTTCTTGCCGAATGTATCGATTGTTCCATTGCTGAATGTGCCATGAAAAAGATTATAACTTTCCACAAGCACCACGACGGTGGCTACATATGGTTGAAAAGGTACTGCCCATCCTGCCGGAACACTATCGTTTTCTAGTTTTATTCGAAGAGGTTTGGTTTGCCATTCTTAGTATAAAATAAGAAGATGTGGTATGATTGCCATTGCGACAACTCTCTACAACAGACAAAATTACAAAAAATAAACATCCTTAGGTCACCGTACGGACTGTTATTAAGAGTAAATCCATACTGCACAGTCAGTTATAAAAGACAACAAACGACAACCACTGAGTTAGAGGCTTCTGTCATGGGACAACCACATACTGGGGGGGGGGGGGGGGGAGGGTTAAACTAGTTTGAAGGCGCCAATCCTCATCTATCCTTGGATAGTGGTGTAATGATAAGTTCTCATTGCTATCTTATTTCAAATGTATGTGTTGATTTTGCCACTAGATGTTTTAAGGACAAATTAAAAACCCTAAAACCGATATTTTTATCTCAAACTTTCACATTCGGTCAATTTTTTGCATTAAAAAAGATTAACCTGGTACTAGTATAGGAATTAGGACACGACAAGGTGAATTTTCCCGCTAGTTTTCGAGTCGTACCCACCGGATATGAATTATTCAGAAATTTTGATACGATTAACACTATGGGTATTTCTAATCGGATAGAGGTTACCTAGTTTAAGGGAAAAGCGAATCGATAAAAACGTTTCTCATATAAGTTTTTTTGATGAAAAATATGTTTTGTTAATAAAATTCAAAATTGTAAACATATTGTTCAAATACAAACAACCATTAATTCTACATAAATTATCATATAATATTCAATTGTTAGTTAAAAGCAAAACATTATGTTCGTGTAAAATTTGAGGTTCTATGTTCTTCTTACATTGTATGTGCATAAATAAACAAATGCTATAAATTGTAATACGGATGCAATACTTTTAAAATATAATAGCAGTATTTTTTTAATGTCACTATAAGTAACATTGTATGTTAATAGGCAGTTTTAAGGTCACTGCTAAATGTCAAACTTTCTTTGTTAGCATCTTTTCAACGGGTAAAAGTCTTTGATATCCAATAAGAACTGTTTTCCTTGTCAACAAGTTTCTCAATGTTAATAATAAATACATCTTCTTCGTTGCTAACAAGTCTTGTGTCAGAACAAACTTCTGGTTTTACTCCAGTATATAGTGCTTTCTTTTAGTTTTTATGATCTCGTTAATTTGAAACAGAACATTAAGAAAGTCTCTTAACGTATCAGTGTAAAGTGCTTTCATTATGGTTACTATGACTGATTTCGGAGGAATATGTTTTATTATGCAAACAAAAACTGTTATATAAGAAAAATATTGCAATCAAATTTTTTTTCATATTAAGAACACATCGCTGTTATATTAGAAAAATATCGCATTCATATTATAAAAGATAGCAGTATCATTGAATTATAGGTGATTCTGGTTTAGAAAAGAATTGAATTAATCGAAATTGAATTCCACCAATTTTGCTAAATGATATTCATTGAATGTGTACATCTACAAATGAAAAATCGTGCATTTATGTTTCATTTATTCGACATATCGATTTTCTGATATTAATACAACTTGCTTGTTATTATATTACACAATTCATGAAAGTAATACCGGCATACGTTTGTTAAATGTTATCCTGTTTTAAGAAGAATAACCATTACTTACCCAGAACTCTTCATTTCTTCATACAAAGGTAAAACATCGTCTGAGATTTCCCACAATGCAACTCGTTCATCATGTTCATATTAGACAATATCGCTATTTCATATAAAAAACGTTTTTATCGATTCGCTTCTTCAATACACAGTTACCCTTTTGAAACAACTACTTGTATAGACATCATCGTTTTTTTTTGGGGGGGGAGGGAGGATTTGTTGTTATATTCAAGCTTTAGGTTTTCTGTATACTGTTGTTTGTCTTTTCGTCTTTGGAAAAGAATTCTGACGATTTTTACCATGTTAACATGTAGCTGATAAGAACAGAAAATGCAATTTAAATCATGATATGGTATAAATGCAATAGTAAGTGAAAACATCATAGAACTAAATATCTAAAAGATTAAATGATTTGTTATCAAATAATAAGGTAAATGGTTGGGTATTGTTAAAAAATAAATCGTTCTTGATGTGCAGTTGTATTTGATAAAGTAGGACACGATTAATGCAATTACAAGCTGTTAAGGAGTTCTTGTTCATTGTCCCTTTTTTATCTGCTATTTTAATTTTAATATTTATACATATTTCTATTAAACCAAAAGTCTCATTTCGAAGTAAACAATTGCATATCCGTTTTACGTATTGCTCTAAAGTCGTAAATTCAATGAGTGGTCAATTCTACGTCAAACACAAACAAACGAGAAGCATCCGTAAGGGTAATACATATACATTTCTTGTATTAATCAGGCATATTAACCTGTTCCGAAGGCTGGAATCTCCATGGTTCTAAATGCTATAAGCTGGACCCAGAAATGAGGAATTTTACAAATTCAAATACATTTTGTGAGAATCTTAATGCTGAAATGATTATGCCTAAAACTGCAGAAGAAAACAGTGTATTATCAGAGTAAGTTGTTTTATATTTAAATTTTTCAATCTATAAGAAGTCAAAGAACCGTACGGTTTTGTACAATAAAAAACTCAATACCCGTATCTATATATCAACGTTATTTTCTATCATTACTTGATTTAAGAGTATTTTTCGAATAAAATTTGAAGATATTAATTAATTTTCATAGACATGGAGAATTTTTACATATAGTTGTTTGTTGGATTGTTCTCATTTCTAGAAATCCGAATTAGTGTAAATCAATAAATCAGTTATTGGGGGTGACTGTAAAATCTGTTAAGTGTGGATTTCACATTATCTTTATCATAATCCAGCTGGGTGAGTTTTGCATTTGGTGAGTGTTGTTCTTGCATTCTTTAATTGCACCTTTCATTAAAGTATTATGTTTTTTCATGTTTCTTTTCTGTTACCTTCCAGAAGATGGATATCTGATGTTGATTTTAATTTTTGCCTTCTAAATTGATTCCCCTTTAACATAGGTGATTTTGACATTTACTACTTACAGTTAACGTATTAAGTTTAACTCACTCAGGGACAATTGCATTTAGATGGTTAACTACTATCCCCCTTGTAGTCATATTGGTCTCTACTTATTCAACCACTATAGATTGCAATTCTGTATATATAGAGAATACAATTTCCCATAGCAACTCCCTTTGCGGCTAAAACTGTTATGCTTTTACTATGAAGTTTCGTGACAAATAATATCACAGAACGGAAAGTTTATATTCGCTTCTATTTTATTTTAAAGGTGAAAATATCGGGCTGTGCGGCATATTTTCAACCTTTATATGCCCTGAACTTTTAAGAGTTTAAACTTATGCTAAAATTCTATATTACCCTTACCTCCATTTCTGGACCTCCTAAGAATTACAATGTAGGCGCTACCATGTTTTTCTATATATACTGGTTACATTTCAAAGTGATGTCTCTTTTTGATGACACACAGAGATCATAAATGGGAACCAGTACGTTAACCAATTATCATATCTATTAATATTATATATCTCCCCAAAAGGGGCGTCGTATGAGAAACATTTGTATTTACAAAGTGCAACCTTAAACACCATTGCTCAACACTTCTTTTTGTGTTGTATTGTTCCTGTTATAGATAACACTCCAGAATAGCGCTTTAGACGCACCACATTTATAAAGTATTATTTCATTTGATATCATGTTCTTATTTAAAACGTTATATTTCTGTTGCCAGCACGGGTTGTAGCGGATTTAATTTTTTTTTTTATTATTTTTAATTTAATACCCTTTGAAATTATAGACATGTAAAGTACAATGACTTCGAATGATTAAGCAATTAAGACAAAGTATTTGACTGTCCTGACATTAAAAAAAACCTGCTAGCAAAGATTTAAATATTATTCACCACGATTGCATTACTTTTGTTCTAAAATAGAATTGGTGAATGGTTTTGGATAGGACTAATCGATCATAATAAAACAACAGCACTGGATTGGACATGGAACGATGGTTCTAAATTCGAATCCAACGATAGATGGTCAAAAGGTACGTTAAACTTTATTAGTGTTATTTTTTTTAATTCCTTTTATCAGTGATTCATGGCATTTGAAATGATAGACTATCGACGATAAATATTGCAGGTATATTGAACATGTATATAATCTTCAGTGCCATGTATGGAACAGGAACCTCAGAGCATCTGAGATCACTCCTGGTGTTTTGATTGGGTTCAAATTGTTCAGTCTGAACTTTTCTTTGTAGTTTTCGTAGATTTTTGTGCATTCTTTGTCGTGTTTTGAAATGTAATTGTTGGTTTTTCTTGGATATCTGATTTTTGATAGCCGCTATGGTACTTTTCTTAATTTACCAGTATTATCACTCGATTGATGTCACTAGTACTGCTAGTGGACATTTTGCATCATCTGCCTAGCAGCGTGCAATGTATGGAAATGAGAATTATGATGTCATGCTCACTAAACTATTTAACGTTTTGTGTCTATGTTGAACGTATTTATTCCATCGAACTTGAAATAAAGGATACCGTTAAAAATGGCTCATATTATGACTTACACCAAGAAACTGAAAATAAGGGTCAGTTGATGAATAAGTATTTCGACAACAAAGATGATTTGAATTTTCCTTTCGTGATCTTTGAATTTTTATGTCCCAATATTCCAGCAGCACCTGTATATGAAGTATATGAAACGTCATATCAAATATGCAAGCAACAGTCAATCAATCGTTTTCTTAAAACTGTGTAATGTTCACATTATATTTGCTACTTTTTATGTTTTAAAATATTATCAACATTGATACTAATGTTTTTTCTCCTTTGATGCATTCTATCCCCCCCCCCCCTAACCCAAACCCAAACCCACACAAAACAACAAACAAACAATAAACAAACAAATTAAAACAAAACAAAATAAAAAAAACAAAAACAAAAACGAAAACACAGTTAGTTTTAATAGAGGCATAACATAGAATAAATCTGAAATGAGTCCCACTCAAATAACATGACTCTATGTTTCAATATATAACAATGCATATAGCTTCAGACTAGCTGCATACATATGGTTCACATTTGATCTTATTTTGGATCAATAGATTTCTTGTTAGCTGGAATCCCATCTTGAAATGTTATTGCTATTATGATAGAAGACGCATGTTCTGGACACTTGTTTCAATGACTTTATATTTTCATAGTTAACTTTGATCGTTTTCCAATTCAATGTACTTTTTGAAGATTGAATTATTAGTGATGTCATCACTGATATACGTATATATTTCTCCTTTTGTGCGTTTTTCAATGTGATTTACCGTAAAATGTTATTTTGTTGATGTTTTAAAATCGCTCAATTATTGTCAGTTCTATTCCTTTTAAATGATCGTCGACTTATATATCGCTTAGATTCATTGATTTCCATAGTTCAGAATGAAATCTAATTTTGTTGTCACCTGGGAATTTTACCAATTGTGATGGAATACATAATCTACAAAGTAACTTTTAATAACGCATCCAGGGCTTGCCAGTCAAGAAAAGCGTTTCGGACGCTCTAAGGTTGGGAAAATGCTATTAAAAATTTAAGAAATTAAGTGATCATTGATATAGTTAAGGTAAGGTTTATGTCAGGATACATGTATAATCTTGTATGTTCAACATTAATGCATAAATATTATTCAGGGGGGAAAATCAGATATTTTGCAAAAACAGTGTCGAGAAAAATACTTAAAACTCCCTGTAAAGCCAGAGGGTAAGTTACAAATCAATTAAAACTGCTTTGTTTTTTTTATTGAGGCGAACCAGATAATAATGACTCTCCTGAAGAATGTGTAATTTCTGGTCCGACTGGATGGGCTGATGTTCCATGTACAGGCACAAAGACAACTGCCTGTCAGAAGAAACCAGGTAATCTTCGTGTTGTGTAACGACACCTTCATGAATAAATATAACAAATTGTCTCCCATTGCTGAAAAAATCAGACATATGCCTAGAGAATTACGGCGACAGTCGCGTCTAATATGGGAAAAAATCAGCATATATTCATAAACACTAAAGATAATAAGCTAGGACGATAACACAGTCTTAATCTTTTACAAATACAAAAATAAAAAAGCGGCACCGGTATGATTGCCAATGAGACCAAATGAAGTAGATTTAAATCCCGGCTTACAACAATAAAAAATACACATACCACAAGCTATAAGAGGTCCCAATATGACTGAACATAACACTATTCAAACAAGAAAACTATTTTTTTATTAGTTACAAACAAAAAATAGCACGATATGTCAGACTTCGAAACCACCCAGTTCGACTATTAGAAGAAATTGAAGACAACATGGTGATGTTTTTAACTTGGACTGATAATTATGATAATCCAATGATATATTCTTTATTAAAAGAGGGTGACTCAAACAAAACTTGTTAAATTTTCATTGAGCCTCCCAAACAAAATACAATGTATATTTATTTACATAAATAACATTTCCAATAAATAAAAATGATTGTAACAATGTTTCTTGAATAATTCTACATAACAATATTTTTAGCTCACCTGGCCCGAAAGGCAAAGTGAGCTTTTCTCATCACTTTGCGTCCGTCGTCCGTCGTCGTCATCGTCGTTGTCCGTCGTGGTTGTCCGTCGTCGTTTACCTTTACAAATTAAACCAAACTTGGTCACAATCATCATTGGGGAATCTAGTTTTAAAAATGTGTCGGGTCGCCTTGGTCGCCTTGGCTGAAAATAGAACATAGGGGGAAATTTAGATTTTGGCTTATATTTCTGAAACGAAAGCATTTAGAGCAGATCTGACATGTGGTAAAATTGTTTATCGAGTCAAGATCTATCTGGTCTGAAATTTTCAGATGAATCGGAGAACCCATTGTTGGGTTGCTGCCCCAAAATTGGTAATTTTAAGGAAATTTTGCGGTTTTTGGTTTTTATATTGAATATTATTATAGATAGAGGTAACAATAATGTTCAGCAAAGTAAGATCTACAAATAAGTCTTATGTTCAAAATGGTCAATTGACCCCTGAAGGAGTTATTACCCTTGATAGTCCATTTTTTGTTTTACAATTTTTCGTAAATTATTGTAATCTTTTACACAAATCTTCTACTTCGAAAAGTCAAAACCGTCATTTTAGGGCAATAATTTCGTTTTCATAAATTAGTGCAGATGGGGAAAACTTTAAACAAAAATATCAAACTAAGGAAAATATTATAAAATAAAAACTAGACAAAGGAGAAGTTCATAAAATCTTTCAAAATTAAACGCTTTCAATCAACGGAATAAGTAAAAAAAAGCAACAGTTGGTTTATTTCTGATTTGGTTTATTTCATTTTTCAAAAAAAATGGTGGGTTAAACCTGGTTATAAACCTAGCTAAATCTCCCACTTATACATGTTATATGATAATTTTTGATTGTTCCGTTACATTGACAAAATTGGATTAGTAAGTAAAGCAAACAGACATAATAGGTCAATGTGATAATGGTTTTGACTCAACTAAAACTTTGTAAACATTAATCACCAGTGATCACAGAGAAACAACACAACTGACTTAAAATTAAAAAAACACTTCAGATTAATCTAGCAAAAAGATAGTAAATTTTATACGTTCAAAACATAGCTTAATAAACTCATCATAGACACCAGGACTAAATTTAGTATATACGCCAGACGTGTATTATGGACTTGCAAGTTTATAATTTAACCTCATTGAACCATAGTCATGTCACCTTCTATAAAACTCCGTAGCTTAAGATGGGTTGTGCATGTACTAGGCGTGTTAAGCATTAAAATGAAAAAGAACGTAAATATTGAAAGTAAGACTAGGGTGAATCATTGTGTTTACTGATTCGATACACAAAAATAATCATTATTACACAGGAAAAACATATTTTCCCCCTGAAACATGAAACCGAACAGACTAAGAAAAAAAACCAAATACATGTGCTAGCTATCTCTTTATATGTTTTTTATTTCCGGTTATATGACCTTCGGCAGTCTTCGGAGGTCATCTCGATGGTTAATTAAATGGAGTCTAGATTTAAATACACACGAAATGCTGATATATATATATATTATCGAGTCCATGCTTTGTTAATTGTTTGTTGGAGAATTTTGTAATTTGGATATACGTTTAAGTATTTTCTAAATCAAACCCGAGAATTTGACACCATCCCCATTTAAGGTGTACCGGAAACACATGAAGTGAGCCCTATATACAAAAAGTATGCTGTTAAGTTGTACAGTTTAGGATGAATGCTTTATTGCCTGCATTTTGTACATTTTCTGCTAAACAGATATTATAGCCGACGAGGATGAAAGTGTTACCCTTACCTGTGACGTCAAATACAAAGAGGGTATCACAAAACTGTTTTGGACAAGATCAATTGATGACACCAGTGTGATCGTTTCTGAGTACGCAAAAGGCGGGAACGTTACATTTCCTAGTCTGGTTTTTGAACACGTAAAATGGACAGACGAGGGATTGTATAAATGCCATGTGACAATCATTTCCGGACTGACGCTAACAGATGAAACGAGTCTCTTCGTAAATGCAAGTATGTAGAATACATTTTACGCTTGCCATTCTATTTATTTTCTATTGCGTAGAAATTAGGCAAAGTAGGTTGGGAGAATTAAATACAAATAGTAATGGTATAAATTCAGACAACACTATCATGGTCATTGACTAAACATCTTTATGTCATAAATTGTGATGATACGTTACAACTACTGTAAAGAAATTTAGCATTAATGGTAAATTGCATCTTTATTAGTTTGATTTAGTTCACATATCTTTAAAGTCTTAAGTTTCATGTTTAACACGCATGTATACATAAGTAAAATTACAATATGCTATAACAAACCCGCATGCAGTGTATTAGCCACCCAAGATAAGAAAATGAAGGTCAATTCCTATTAGCATTTCGAACGATCCAAATAAATAAAATATTATTTTAGTTTCCTCGTCGGCTTGAAAAGAGGGCAATATTTAAAATTGTAAACTGAATACCTCGCAGATACGCTGTTTTGTGAGTCGTTTAGGCTGATAAATATTGCCACGGAGTCACATCAATATATGTTATTTCGTACTAAGTATACAAACAACAACAAATATTTTATTTGCCAATCACGGCGCCCAGAATGAGCAGAATAATTATAATATAATTTTCAAACATAATGTAAAGTAAATTCAAAATAGGTTAAACAAAGTACATAATATGATTGATTTTGATTTAGTTGATTGATATAATATTAAAGAAAATGAAGTAGGCAATTTGTAAATAATAAACATATATAATACAATATGACCAATAGTCTGTTATTCTGGTCCCTTTATTGGACAGCACACCTCGTAGTATATACTAATAATTTATCAAATGTAAAAGAAATAACTTATATATGTAAATGCGTTTTTGATCATACATAATTTTATATAGAGAAATCTTATTTAATATTGTATTTCTGTTTATATTTAAAACCTCTAATAACTGACAAATTATTATCAAAATGTTTTTATCTTCATTTTCCATTAGCCAAATAAAAAGAGATTTGTTATCAGGTTTTTGAAATATTTTTATTTTTACTATATATTTTGCTTAGAAAGGGATTTCTAACATTATCCAGAGTTTTACATGTTAAAAGAACATGCATCTCATCTTCTATTTCCTCATTACAGAGTTTGCATATTCTATTTTCTAGTTTAATATTAAAATAACGACCTTTTTCTATTTCAAGTTTGTGAGCTCTAATTCTAAATCTTGTTAATAGTTATCAAAAGTACCAGGATTATAATTTTATACGCCAGACGCGCGTTTCGTCTACATAAGACTCATCAGTGACGCTCAGATCAAAATAGTTAAAAAGCCAAACACATCTTTGAATATATGGTAATTTCAATAAGTAAGGCTCAAAATTAAAATTTGGTTTAAATAATCGATAAGTTCTAAGTTTATTTCCAGAGGTCTTATTTTGTCTTTTATCATTAAATAATTCTTTCTTCCATATGCTGCAATACTTTAAATATAATTTCTTTTTCACCATATTTCTAATGTTTATTTTAGATGAGAGCACCTGATACTCTTTTAAATCAAGTAATTTTAAGATAGCATCAATACTACTAGCCCAACAATTCTTCCCAGCTTTAGATAATGTATTTGAGAGAGAGTATGCATTTGTTAATAAAATATTATTTTTAATATGAATTCTTTTCCAATATTTAATCATGTTTGTTAAAATATCTATCATTAGAGGATAACGACCTAATTCGCCAAATATGGCTAAATTTGTTGCGTGCTTATTCACTCCAAATGTAAATCTGCAGAATTTTAGATGCACTTTTTCATTTTTTAGATCTTTACATAATCTATAGAAATAATTAAGTTCTGTGTCATTATTTAACTTTTTTTGAATTAAAACAGCCCCATATTTTTGAACCATATAATAATACAGGTTTCACTGTGTGATCAAAAATGTGCATTAGAGTGGAGATATTAGGTTTATAATTAGTAAAATATTTTGTATATTTAAAGAATGCTTTTAAGCCTTTTTTATATAACATGTTTTTGGCTTCTGAAAAGCTGCCAGATGCACTAAAAGTTACGCCAAGATAAGTATAATGTTGGGTACTTTGGATGTACGTGTCCTCATATGAAAGCTGTTCATCTTTAATACGGCCAGATGTATTAAAAACTACAGACTTTGTTTTTTTTAAATTAACTTCTAACCCCCAATTTTGACAATAAATTTCCAGCTTATTTAATGCATTCTGTAAGCCTTTTTTAGATTCAGAAAGCAGTACAAGATCGTCAGCATGAAGAAGACAATTTAATGAAACATTTGATAGCAATACTGGGTCACAGGTTTCATCTAATAAAGATTTAAAATCATTTATAAATATTTTAAAGAGACTTGGGATAAGATTATCTCCTTGTCTTACTCCAATATATGATCTAAAGTCTGAAGTTAAGGATTATGTACCCTTCTTAACAAGCAAAATACAAATCATTGTTATTTCAATATTTCAATTCAAATATATACATATGATACACCAAAATGTTCCTCATAAAATGTTCTACTCATTTGCATGGGTAATTTCTTTAGTTTCATCACCAAATGATCATATTACCATAAAAAGTCACCAATTCTTGCAGAAAATCCACCATTGTCATTTCTTCACCAATTTATACAAAAAATTGTGAAAATCAAAGAATGAAACATAAACAATATCATGCTAGTGTTTATTTGTGATAAATAAGTTTCATGAACTGACAAATTCAAATCATATAAAGGGTCTCTTGAAAAAAAAATGGAGTACAAATTTTATTGGAACTACTTTTTTAATACTAGAGTATGGAGTGTCATATTGATATAAATAATAAGAAAATAATTTAAAATTCCTTAAACAAGTTTATTTATGTCTATTATACATATGTGTTATGTTAAATTGTTTTTGAAATATAGTTTTCCATAATTTGGGCTATTGAAATTACTGAAAACCACAAAACAAAATTTCAAATACAAAAAGGGAGATAATGCACCTTAATGATAAAACAAAGATTGATGGAATTCATATATAAAGTGTTGTGTGATAATTACAATCTTATATTTTTTATTGGCTAACTTGAATATTGTAAAATGGTTTTAAAATCCTTGCATTTAAACTTTTTTTTCTTTTAAATAAATAATTAAATCTACTGTTTTTGATAAATTTATGGAAAAAAATATATAATAGTCTTGATTGACAGGAGTTCAATAAGCGACAGGGGTAAGGTTGTCTGACATCACTTTATTACACAAGTAAACATAGTGATAAAAATAACCCAATGTTTTATATATCTAAAATATACAGTCAAAAAATTATGTTATAGGAACATGATAATCTATGTGTTCAGATATAAAGAATGTATTTCAAATAATTACATTTGTTCTTATTATGGAAACTTCAGTGAGTAATAAAAAACACAAAATACGATGTCTCTATATAAGTTTCATCACTATATATGGTTTAAATAAGAAGTATATATATTAAAATATGTAGGTCTCCAATTTTCAATAGTGAACATTACTGCTTTTCCAAAATCTTAAAAATGTATGTATAATATATAATTTACAAAGTCAAATATAATACATGTATATATACATACAGTATCAATTACAAACCGTAGACTACTAGTAACTCTTTACTCTTCTACCTACATGTATGTGTCACACTTTTAAAAATCTCTAATGCAAGTACAGTAATGTGTTCGAAATCCAATTGCATTATCAAATTCTAAGTGAAATTTCAACAAAATTTTACAACAAAAAATTAAATCCAAATATAGCCTATATATGTAATAAATAATTTTAGATGATTTCCTTAAAAAAATTCTGAAAGTTTTTGAAAAACAAAATTCAAGTGACACAATCAATGTGTGTCTTACAATTTCAGTACCAATAAAAACAATACATTCAATGTCAATCAACTAATCAGTATATATGAAAAGTTTTACTAAATGATGTTTAATTATAAAGTAAAAATATACACCAGTATATACATACAGATCAGTTTAAAAGTAACATCTAATGTCAAGTGGTAAACACTCAGGTGTATCAACATTTATGAGTATCTTATATTGCCAAATTAAAATCAATTCTTCATAGTCTTCTTCATTCATCAAAAACTTCTGATATTCTAGAAAAAAACTTGGTGCCATTATAAAATTCTTGGTTTATAGGAGTTCCATAAAAAATAAATAATCCTGCAATAACAATAGCATATGATAAAATCTAAAATACTAATAAATAATTTGTGAGACTTTTCTTAATGCTAATATGTTTATATTTCTCTTTTATTTGTTTGATAAATATTGTAGTTACATACCTTATGTTTAAAGAATTAAGTGAAATAAAAAAAGTCTAAAAACACAAGAGTAATACATGTATAAACAGAAAAATATGAAGGGTACAAAAGGAACCTATGTCTCTATAGTTAGAAAAGCATAATCAAATATTTATAGTCACATTATATCCAAATCATATAATGACTGAATAAAGGATGAGGAGAATTTAAAATAAAAGTCAACTGATGTAAATTTCTAGCGGATAGGTACATCTACATATTAATTTTACTTTCATTTAAGAATTGAATCGTTTTTTTTTGTAACGTTATTGGGGTGTAAAAGCGTTGACCAAAGTACATTTTGTTCCGCGCTTCAATCTAATTATGTGTGCATGGTCAACGCTTTTACAACCCTATGAAGTTACAAAAAGAACCATTTAATACTCATAATTACATTTTTAAGCTAGTGTGATCATGAAAACACAAAATTTATAATTGTTTTATTTAATTCACCTGTGCACTTTATTGTGGGACCACATGTTATCATGAATGAAGTTTCATTGAGTAATGCAATCGCTTAAGTAATTACATGTGATGTGCAGTAAGCCAGAATAAAGTATCATAATGAAAGAGGGACGAAACATACCAAAGGGACAGTCAAACTCATAAATCTTAAACAAACTGACAACGCCATGGCTAAAAATGAAAAAAAAAACCAACAGAAAAACAATAGTACACATGACACAACATAGAAAACTAAAGAATAAACAACACAAACCCCACCAAAAACTAGGGGTGATCACAGGTGCTCCGGAAGGGTAAGCAGATTCTGCTCCACATGTGGCACCCGTCGTGTTGCTTATGTGATTACAAATCCGGTAAAAAGTCTAATTCGGTAGGTCACATTCATGAAAGGGACGGGGGTTGTAGTTACGACGTAAGGAACATATCCGATATCATTTGTGAAACGGTTATTTCATAACGGTCAACCAACTCGTGATGGCGTCCGTAAAATTTAAAATGAAACGTACATCTAATGTAATTATGTGTCCTTATAACTACAAAGTTTCATGTAGTTTCACCGGAGTGTCACTAACAAATTGTTGCAATTATATATCCTGAAAAAAATCTTAAATTCAAAGCGGCATAACTCCTAAAAGTTTGAATCTATAATTCGTGTTGATATGCACATTTACATAATATGTCCATATAATCTTCAAATCATGATGAAATTCTTTTGTGTGGTATAAAAAGATTTGAACAACATGACAGATGGATGGGTGGGTCAAAAACACTATACTCTAGCAGTGTTTTTGAAGTATGAATAAGTAAAATATCCAGGCTGTTGTTAGGTGTAATACATACCTCACAAATCAATAAACTGCACTGATGAGTCTCTGAAATCTTCAACTAAATGGTTCACTATACAACTGGAATCTTCACCAAAGTATGTCATATCTGCCAATCTTTCACCCTCTTTTCCAGAAACTGCAGCTAAAACTGTTCCCTCATACCAAATTTCTTCTTCGTTAATCGTCCACTTGTGTTTGATTCTACGACCAACAAATTTAGTGTTTGAACACCTAAAATCATATCAATACTGTTGAATAATAGTCTTGTCTATGAAATTAATTTTTATACTATAGGATGCAACACTTTTATATATTCTACAATGGCATTAGTATAGGGGTTGGGGGGTGTTGTGATCTTATAAAACATGTTTAACAGAGTATTTGTGTCGCCTGGTCCAATGTTGCCTGGTCCAAGTTTACAGTGTTTTTGAGTTGTTAGTTTTGTATTTTTATATTTGTTGTTCATTTCTTTGTTTTGGAGTTTGGTGAACATGCATGAACAAGTACACTTTTTGTTAAATAGGGACCAGCTGAAACATTTCCCCTGGTGCATGAATTTGTGGCTGTGTTAAAGACCCATAAGTGGCCTACAGCAGTCTTCTCAATGGACAACTTGCTGTCCCAATGATACATTCGCAACATTCACAATATTCATTCTCAATTTTATAATTCCTTCTTTTACAATATTTTTTATCTGTAAGCGAACATTTCAATCAAATAGTAGCCTAAAACATGAAGACAGTTATACTCTTTAGAATTGAGTGAGTATTTAAAGGTATATAATATAGGCATATTTTATACAGAAAATATGCATTGGTGAAATTTTTTAGTTAATCTTGGGTTAGAGAGCAAGCACTGGATTCTAAAGGGGTATACAAAATAAATTTTCGAAAGAGAATTTATACTTAAAATGAAAATTACATGTTTGACAAAACAAAAACAAAAATTTCTTGAAAATACAAAAAAGTGTAAACAGAACAAAAATATGATATAAAAGAAAGAAAAGACAGCATTTCAACAATTTGTTTATCTTCAGTAGTATAACATTACAAATTCTTGTTATGCTTGGTATGAAGTTAGTGTCAGATTCAGAGGTTTTATTTTTTGGCTGCTGTGTTATGTTTTTTTTTTCCATTAATTTTTGTACATTCTATGTATGTTAGTTTTCTTGTTTGTATTGTTTTACATTTGTAATTTTGGGGCCTTTCATGTATGGTGTATGAGGTTTGCTCATTGTTGACGGCTGAACAGTGAATTAAAGCTGTTAAGTCCTGTATCGTTTCATCTCTTGTGGAGAGTTTTCTCATTGACAATCATACCACATCTTCTTTTGTGTACACTCCTATTTAATAAAAAAAAAAAGTCATTTCATGAATAAAAGTTTCAAAACTGACTAAACAGTTATCAAAAGTTTGGAAATCTTTTAACATTATAGACACTTAAATACTTAGTAATTAGAATTCAAAAGTCTATACACTTTTTAAGGGATCAGAAAGTAAATGATAGAAACAGTTGAATCACAGCAGTTTTACAAAACATCTAGACAATTCTTAGAAGGAAGTGAATGGAGAAGAAGCCAGGATTTGAAAATCAAAATGTGATTTTGAACAAACAACAAATAAATATTTTTTGCAATATTTACAGCTGATTTCCTAATGCTTGCAAAGTAAAACTTTGGTTGGCTTGCTTGCTTTGTGTGTATAGTTGTTTATGCAAGCTTTGAAAATAAGACTTTAAACAATATATATATTTTTATATTTGAATTTAAGTGTTTGTTATCCTAATATATTTGTACAATATACAATCAAAGCATGCAAGTTAACCAAAGTTTTACTCTACATGAATTAGGAAATAAGCTGTAAAAAAAAAGTTTTTTTTGTTTTAAGGTTAAAAATATAAATTTACCTCATTGATATTTTTCTTTTACCAGTGTATTGTTCAGTTGTACTTGTAGATGGCTTAATGTTGTTTTGCTGTTACTTGCATTCCTAGATGTAAAAAAGAAATCTCATATCATAAAAAGCTCATGCGTGTAATATTAAACAATTAAATGTGCAATACATCTTTTTTTAAGCCAAAGTTTATATATTTGGGCCATTAACAGCTTTGTGATATAATTTGCTTCATTATTGGCATTGTTCATTGAAATCTTAACCATTGTTAATGTGAACTTTGGCCTTTTTGTCTGAAAACCTAACCAATATTTGTAGTCCAAACATTAATCTCAGTACACAGTTTTATTGCTTGATTAATGAATGCTAGGCCACGATTCATACTTGATATCTTTATGACTGTAAGCCCCAGCATGCATAAATTTTGTATGCATATGTATTGAATCTCTCATTCATTGTCTCTTTGACATATATCTACATTTTGAGTGCTATACACCTCATTATAATTTCATTTTTGATATGAACACCTCTTCTATGTCATTTATGTGTATTAAAATGGAAATCATCCCAAACCCCATTAAGGCTGTCAGCTGTAATTTATATGAGGAGTTTATACTGTATCTTAATGATATCATTACTGATAGGGAAATATCTGTAACAATCATTATCTTATTGCTCTGGCATGTGAACTATTTTCCACTGAAAAAATATTGCTGGTTTCAAATTGTATGCAGTATGGCTGCAAAAAATGTGATGGTTGCAATACATACAAAACATAAAAATGTTTCACCTAAATCCTTTTTTTTGGTCAACATTATTAAATAATAAATTTGAATGAAAAATGTAAAGACCAGACCAATGTTTTGTGGAATTTAATGAAAATATAATTCAATTATATTTTCTCAGATAGATAGTTATACCACAAGAACTATTGACAACTACATGTTGTTTGATACATGTATCAAGTTCAACTCTTGTTTTTTTTTTAAATTACCATAACAATAATAAACTGGTTAATTTAGTATTATGTATATCAAGCTTACATACATGTATCAAGCATTTGTCAATTATAAGTCCTTGTGAACTCTATATGCATGATAAGTATTGATTATAAATATATCTGATTACAAATTTATACATTCATGACATTTCTTACTTAGAACTCTGGTTTTTGTTGGTTGTTGAATTGTCAGTATCCTTTCTTGTTGTAGTTTTTTTCTTGGCTACAGGTATTTTTCTTGGATTTCTTCTGTTTCTTGTACATGTTTTTATCTTGGAAGTGTTGACTAAAAACTGCAAATAAATAAGATAACAAATTAAAATGATATTAAAATTAGTATCCTAGGTATGGAGAATATTAAGTTATTATCATAGATTTTCTAGTGTAACTCAAATTGAAACACTTTGTATTTCTAGGGCAGCCAAATAAAAAAAATACAACTTTCAAATTGCACATTTGCAGGATTTATTTTCTCTTTAACACATTACTGAAGAGCTTCCATATATTTTTTTCTGCTTATTTCTGCTTACATTTATACATGTTATAGAATATTCTATGTAACTATTCAACTGCTCAGAGGGGGTAACTATATTCACATCTTGTGTTTTACAAAAGATATAACTGTCATGACTGTACTGCAATTTAAAAAAAATATATATTTGAGTACATGTTTAACATGTACATGTACATTTACTGACTAGATATAGGTAATTAAAAGTTCTATCAAACACCCACAATGTGATACATTTTATCATGAGTAAAGCATGTTAAATTACTGTACCATGTCATGTCAAGTGTATTTATAAAGAATTCTCATAGCTGGTTACTTTTTATGTTACATGTATATTTTTGTTCTTCCGTTTAATATTTAATATATATACTGAAACTCTTTCCTATCAATTGATTAAGATCTGAGCCTATTTTGGATAAGAACCATTAGGATTTTAGCATGCAATTTATAAATTTGATAATTGTCATAGCAATTAATTAATCCCAATTTGAGAAAATAACATGAATAAGCAATATATGCCGTACCCAATCACCAGGTTCTCTAATTCCTGGACTTTTGTTGTAACGTGGTGCAGCTAATTCCGGTAAAAATGCCAAAAAATAGAAAGCTTCTAATTTTGGAAGCATTGTATCATTCCAAAGAACCTCATCTCTGTATATCCTCTCTATGTGAATCTAATAAGGGCTAGTAGACCTTGCAATGAAGTCAAGCCAGGGTAGGCCAGATATATTCAAAAGGCCTTGACACTGAAAGTAATAGTTATGTTTCTTTTTTCAACTGGACTTTTTCATCGGTATATTGTAAACAGAAATTTGACACTTTTTTCGTTGCTTGAATGAATGACATATTCTTTTTCTGCAGAGTATTTTTAATTTCTATAACGCCCATTTCTCCATTTTCATTGACAAGTCCATCTGGACTGCAGGCTAGGAATTTGTGATTTTTGTCAATAATAAGTCCACTACTTTCAACGTTGACATTTACCGCAGATTCAGCTTTTTTCAAAATGTATTCATGAATTGAATTTCTTCTTGCCAAAATTAGAAGCTGTGAGTCTTTTTTTTCTTTCTGTTTTCCAAACTTGAGAGTTAGATTGGGTTTTTGTTTGTCTTTCAATAGCCAATATCTGATCATGAGTCAATATGCTGAGATATGTAATTATCTTTAAGTTGGTCAAGTTCTAATTTTTCTACATCTTTAGTTACTTCCATTGAGTCAGGACCATATTCATATCTTGCTTTTTTGGTGGTACTGTCAGTCCAGCTTTTCATTTTTCTTTTCCACCTCCTTGTTTTCTGTTCTGGTTTGTTTGTACAGTTTTTAGTGTTTATAAGATGTTTCTTTCGTTTATTGTATACTGTTTTAAAATAAAATCCTGCTTCATTGCCAGTTGTTTGAGACCAGACTTGGGGGGCCCACGCTGGACCTAGATTTTGTCTTGCAGCAGCTCCGTAGCATCGTGCGTGCCATGACCCACGATTACACAAGTTATAAAATTTACCCCCATCAAACTTACTTCTGACATGCATCCATGACTCTGCAATGTTTGTAGTATCATTTCCTACCAGTCGTTCACTCTTTGTAGCAAGTCTATTCAATAGGACTGTAATATCTGATAGCATTTGCTTGTCTAAGTCAGTATAAATAAGGTTGCTACTAAACCTTGATTCCTCTTGAGCTAATAAAGATGTACCTTCTGACCAAAGTAAGCTTTGACTTTCAAAAATGTCTTGAATGTCATTTGTACTTAAATTATCACTACTAGCTGTAGATGTTTCATTACGTTTCTCATTAGCTTTGCAGAAATTACTGCAGTTTTTGTGATTGCCAAATATGTGATGAACTGAATTTCTTATGTCATGTGTCAAAAGTTTTATAGCTGCAGATCGATTAGACTCCTTGGACCTCATTCTAATAGCACACCTAACTGCACTAACAATCTTTACTCTGGTTGTCTTGGTTAGCTTATTTTGACCCTTATAGTTTGGATTGTCATTTACCAGTTTTTCCAAATTTGAACGTAAACATTTGCAAGCATGATTTGAGCATTCCATTTTTGTCACAAATTTACCCCAAACGGGTACTCCTTCCTGAATTTTCGCATATACTGAGGAATCTCCATCTGCTATTAACTGCATATATCGCAAACCATGTACCTTTTCCGCCTGCTTGAATCCTTCAACTAATATGTCGCTTTCCATAGCCTGACTGGAGGCTGACCAATTCTTAAAACATATATGTTCTGGTGGTTCAGTTTGAGTATTTAATGCCCTGCTGCAGATATAACAGTATTTGTTTCGGACACCTATATATAAAATTTTGCCAGTTTGTTTACCAACTATAATTGCTACCCCACCTGAAGCATTATACGTGTGTTTGTGGGACCTTTCACTCCACCCACCATCAGCGATTACAGTTATGCTGGGTACACCTTCATTATAGTTGTTATTTTCAATGGCAATACGCCTTTCTTCTGCACCTGCTGCTAGCATTTCTTCCCCTTATACAGTATGCCCGAATGTAGCTTGTCTCAAACCCGGTGAGTTCATCGTCCCTAACAGCTCATTTAAATGAGATGCCCCATTACCAGTGACCATACTTCCCCACACTGCTCTTACATTAACATCAAAACGATTAATTTTGTCCTTAGACGTTTGTAGTCTTGAACTAGTGTTCATGGTGTGTATATAATTACACCCTTTACATTTAATGCCAAGGATACAAGCTATCCCATAAGATTTTATTTCTGTTAAATCTGTGTATGGTGAAATACCTTTTAATGCAATTTCAACAGCACGTTCACATGATATTGAATGCATTGTAACTTGTGAAATGAATGACTGCATTTGTTGAAGATCAATAAATCGGTAACCATTCTGCGTTGGTAGTTTTTTCTTTTTCAAAATTGCTTTCAAATAATTTGCATCCCTATATATAATATCATATTCAGAATCAAAACATGGTTGTTGTTTTGCTTTATTGATTTTATAGTTCAATTTGAATTTCGAAATGCAAATTTTAAGTCTGTTTCTGGGTCTACCGTTCAATTTTCTGTTGCTGTTACATGTGAATGAGAACATAGGTCTCCCCCTTTTCAAAGTACATTTCCCTTTTCTGATACATGTTCTTTTATAACGATGACCACCACCTCCTAAACCAAACTTATTGGTTCTCTTTTGATACTTCATGTCACTGTGACTAATAATATATACTTCTGCTAATCTTATTCTTGCTTGTGTGTTTAGGACTTTTACATGTGTAAGACTTTTATGACAGATGAGGCCATCCATACATTGTATGATGTTTACATACATGTTTGGAAATAGAAATACAGACTTTAAAGTTGAAATTCGGACTAAACTTACCTTTGTAAAACTGTTTGAAGCAAAATATACCTTTAAATTCACAAAATAAATTTATTAAAAAGTTATTTTAGCACCGGAAGTTTTCCCTTATCAACCCGTTGCATGCGATTGTATTTTACTTATTTTCATCAAAACCACTTACCCGATCTATATACAACTTTGCTCAATGCAAAGATATTACCAAAATGGAAATATATGCTCTACACAGAATGCAATTCTCATAAACGATTTTCTAAAATTCTCAATGTTTTCATCTTTTGTACCCTAAGAGCACTTCCGGAAGTAAATGCGTAATAGTATAGTTCTTAAAGAAATATTTTCATATTTTATCTTGTTTCAAAAATTCATGTATCATTTTCGTTGAACAACAGTTTAGAAGAATTCAGTAAGTTTTTTTTTCGAAAAACGATGTAAATTAAATGAGATATCAATACCGCGTAGTAATTTAACAATCAGACCGGGAAAGACAAAATGTAAACATTACGAACATGCTCAAGATTTTTTTTTTTTTTTTATACTTTGTAAGTTAAACTTCAATGGAATAGTCAGAAGTTCCGGCTGAACATGATTGCCATGAAATGAATGTGAAAAATATCAAAACTAACACATTTCGATTCTTCTGTGCGTGTGTTAAAAAAATCGTCAATAGTTTTCTTTAAAACCCAAACATGGCGGCCTCCATCAACACATAGGGACACATGTTTAACACCAAGGTACTGCATTATTTGGGGGGAAATAACCAGAATAAATGCTAGCACGGTATTTATCATAATCATATGCATCACTATATGTATACAAGATTACCGAAATGTGTGATTTCAATGTGCTGGATTTTCTATAAATTTTGCAATAATTTCAATAAATAAACTGAAATAGCTTCGTTAGGTACAACTTTTAACAAAAAATAATAAGTCAGAAGCCTTTCCCCCAATATGAATTACAGAGAAAACCTCAAAAGTTGGCATGTTTCCTCTGTTATGTTACTTTATTTTGGTATTAAAATTTTTTTAGTTTGAAAGACCAAGAAGGGTACATAAACCTTAACATGTTTCGTGTTTTTATACATAGTATGTTATTAGAATACATACTTTTGATTATATTATAAAAATGAGTTCCTACTCCAATTTTACTAAGTTTATAAAACAGTCCTGTGTGATTAACCGTATCAAAAGCTCTTCTAAAGTCAACAAAACATGATTATAATGGTTTCGAACCTTTTTGTGTGTGTTTATCTATTAGAGTTTTTAAGACAAAAAGATGATCACTAGTCATTTTACCTTTAGAGAAACCAATTTGTTCTTGGGATATAATGCCATGCTTTTCTAAATATTTTTCTAATCTATCATTTAATATTCTAGTAAACAACTTTCCAATATTACTAATTATTACAATTATATACATGTATAATATGTGTCAATTAAACGGAAGATATTCTCCAATAGATATCGTATATTTTAACATGGCAGACACCACGTGACACATTTATTTGTTTGATTTGCAAGCTTGGAGTATCATTTTAACTGGTCATGTAGCTTCCAATAGTCGACCTCACATGTTTACACCATCTGTTTTTTCAATAAGGATGAAAGATTTTCCTTTCAGCTTATACCTGCATTGAAATGACTACTTTTCTGATTGGATTCCATTAATATATCCCCCATAACTAGAAATTAAAGAAACAACAGACACGGCTTCCTCCGCCTCATTTTTAGACTTATACCTCGATTGTGACATAGGTCCGAGACCTCCATTGTCGTTCCTTGATTTTGATATAGTCCCTAGTGTTGACAGTGGGTTACTTGTCATTACTTTTTATTACTCTTCCAAATTTATTTCTCCATGTTTAATGCCTCAAATTGCAAGAAAGGGGATGAAATTACATTGTAAAAAAAATTGGGTCCAGAATTTTAAAGGAAAGTAGTGATATGGTCCAGCTGAAAAAGGTTGAAAATGAGCACTTCGGAATCTGTCAAAAGATTTCAAGACGCCCTGAACATAAAATTGTCCATATTTTCAGTTAGAGCTGATGAAGTTTTCTATAATTTTGATATAATTTGTCCCAAAAGTAGTACAACACACTGTAAAAGTTTCTTTGAGAAAGCGCAAGTGGGATTTTTTTATTTTCATTTATGTTCTAAAAGAAATGCACTACGAATTAAATGTGTTCTTGGACCATACATGGTCATCTCAGTACCAGAATCTATGACAAACGAGACGATTTTATTTTGGAATTATCCAGTTCCCCCACCTAAGTACCAATATTGCAACTTCACCTGCATACTGGATATACATTTTCCAAATCATTCAACTTACAGCTGCTATTCAAACTTTGTATAATGTCACCAGTGTCTGAGTAGAAAGCTGATGAATCAGGGTTATGTCACAGAGGTTCAACGGAAGGTACCAAGATCATGTTCGTAAATATTCCTTGTCAACTTCACAAATAATACACGATGGTCTTAAAGTATAGATACTAGGTTCTGATGTTGTTTATCATCTTAATAAACTTGTCATAGTATTCTTTTAAAATTTGTCTTTATGGATTATACTTTTACTGTTTAGTCTGTTTTTCAATGTGTAATTGTTCTTTGGTAAAGATCTTGTATTCTTGTATTGCATTTTTGCTGATGTGCTTTTTCTATATGTCCTTTTGTGTTTCTTTGTTATATATTTATTTGTTTTGAAAGTGATAAAGATTGTAACACAATGTTGACAGCTGTACCCCTATTGTTGACATTTTTACCTATTATATCTGTATGTTTTGTTCACACATCGTTGTCAATATAATCAAATGTTATGCGACTGTCATACAAATGAGAGGTTTAGCTAGCTATAAAACCAGGTTTAATTCACCATTTTCCACATAGGAAAATGCCTGTACCAATAATTAGAAATATGACAGTTGTTATACATTAATTTGATGTGTTTGAGCTTTTGATTTTGCCATTTAGTTTTCGGTATATTTGGTTATTAAACTTTTTAACACTACATACTCGATACCATATTTCCTAAAATTATTTAACCGAACGATGAAGAACATGCTTTTCCTTCATTTCATTTAAGACAACTTATTTTAAATGACAGAAGTGTGTTATTTTGCTATCCAAAATATTTTTTGTGATTATTTGCTTTTTTTTTCAAATTTGTATCTTAGATTAGTTATAATCATGCATTTTTATAATGGATTTTGTAAAAGACCCAACGATTTCTATTCGCATTATTGTCACGTCTTGTAAACAACAATACATTATATATATAAGTAGGTCTAAACAAGTGATAACATTACGACAGATCCATCCATTGGGTTACCAGTGAAGGTGATACACGGCTGAAATTACATATTATATTCATATCCACTCTAAGTATCAGCACAACAATAATAAATCTGAAAATTTGCGGAAGTAATTTTTTTTTCTTTCCTCGCTGGTGTTCGAACTCATGCTGTGGATATATCGAGACAACATCACCTGTACAATGTCCAGCGCTCTAGACCACTCGGCAATTAGACTGAACTGAAACATTCAGCTTTCGGCAGCCTTGTGTGACCTTTACTCGTCAGTAAAATCTACAGTTGTAAAACAAAACATGATATATTAGGCATGAAGATAGAATTGATTGCAGATTAGCTAAATTATCGTTGTTTTATCGATATCTCAACAGCATGAGTTCGAATCCAGGCGAGGGAAGAACAAACATTTACTCTATCAACCCCCAAAAAGTTGTGACTTGTAATAGAGAAGTCTAGATGACCCGAATAATGATTTTTTTTATATTCTTACTACACTAATGTACTACAACAACGATGAGTAATGTCAAAATATAAAGGTAAAACTAGAAAAAGAATATGCCTTATGTTATCTCAACTTTCATATTGTATTCTACTTCGACAAGGATTTGCAAGCTTTATATACCGTAATAAAATATAATCAAATGACACGAAAATATAGCATTGACACTTTATTGACTTTATTTTGAAAATTTGAAAAAGAGGTAGATAATACAAAGGGAATATTAAAAACTCATATGTCCAGAGGAAACTGACAACACCACTGCAAACTAAACTAAAAGAAGACAAAAAGACAAACATGTTAACACAGCGCTTCATAGAAAAACTTAGGACCCAGCAATACGAACACCATCTAACACTGAGGTTGGTCTCATTTGCTATGTACGGGTAAACCAAAACTGCTAGCTCACATAGCTGCATCCCTCATGTTGTTAATGAAAAGTACACATTCGAAAATAAGCGCATTTTAGTGATATCACAATCAAAATAAAGGAGACGGGATTATGGTTACGACAATTGGAACATATATGTAGTCATCTGTGACATTGATGTTCCAGGTTCCAAGATATTAAATACTTGTTCATTGACAGTGTTATATATACGTATTTACATATATGTTTACAAATAGAAGGACAAATGAATAATCATATAATATCGGTGTCATTATTTTCAGCAAATATGTGTCCATGTAGATGTGAATATAGGAGAAAACTAGAACATTGGGGTTCCAAGATAGTTACAAATAAAACACAGGAAGAGTTGCTGAAGGAACTAGAATCAGAATTACAGAATATTAAAAAGGAACTAGCAGTAAATAAAACACAACTATCGTCCAGCATCCGCAGGCGATCATCGGCCCCCGATAAACGCAAATCTTCTGAGACGATTGGATTAGCCGGTGTTGCTTTTATTTGTATTGTCGTTGGACTGGTTGTCCTTGTTGATTTACTCAGTTTAATTAAGTTTGTAAAGTCGACAATTACCTTTTGGAATTCCAAGAAAATAGGAGAAAAAGCAAAGGACAAGAAGAGGAAAATATTTGATATTCACAAAAGGAAAACCCAAACTTCAGAATCTTCTGCATGAGGGTAAAATTCTAGCAAACGAATAACTTTATGGCTTATAATTTCGAATGAATTTGAAAGAAAACTAGATATCTAGATAGGCTGTTTAATATCAAGTTGATTAGTGTGATTTAGAAACAAAATTTTCATTGAACAATATCTTTAATACCAATGTATCTATTAGCAAGTTTGGCAATAATTATTAATTAAAAATTATAAACACTTATATACATGTACCTATGTAGATTAAATTTCTGTCAGAACGACAACTCTTTTGTTGAAGAATCCACCTGGACGATACCAATTTTCAAGGCATACAATAATGACCTGTTTATGGTAATTATTTTCCTTGATTAAAATGCAAACTTTCATTTTCTTAAACATTAATTCGTTTGATAGTTATCGTGTGCTGCTGATAAAGACATAAACAATACTGTCCTTCATTTTTTAGACTGAATTACAAAAAAAACGTCGGAAACGCACATTTTAACTTTTGAAACAAATACTATGAAATGTTGTTAATTTATCGCTAAAATAAAGTGGCAATATCTGAGATGAATTTGATTATGCAACACTCGTCATTACACTTTTAAAACAAACCAGAACTAACACATTCGTGGAACTTGGAAAATCTTATTGTGTCACTCTATTGGAAAATACATTAACCTATGGATATTCGTTTTTGTGTTATTTGTATATGTATCACGATGTCTTGCTCTATTCGTGTCAGTTCTGAATAATTTGATATATATATATATTTTTATCGTTGTGCAAATCTTTAGAGTAATATAATTTATTCCTTATCTGCATAGTATCGTATTTATTAGACGATCCGGTACATAGTAAATTTGCTGGTTGGTCCTTTTTATAGAATATATATATATACGAGTCTAAATTGAAAACTATGTTCAAACCTATGATTGCGTTGGATAAAAACCGATTTTTTTTTACGTGTGCATGTAAATCAAATTTCTTTGTAGAAGGGCCTAAAAACAACACAAACAACATTTTCCAAAAAGACCCTACAAAAGTGAAAAAGTATATTTAAACAAAACGCTTTTGACTAACAGGTCGAACAACTGATGTTCTTTAATCCTGCTGACTTCCATTGGCGATTGCCAAAAGAAATTGATCACAAGATGTAACAAAATGGATCCTAATATAAATTTAATACTAAACAGAAAACAATTTAACTTGTGGCCACGATGTTATGCCACAAATATACGGTGTCAATATTATGTTAGTACATCAGATCCGGATTTCGACCATAAATGTCTCTTCAGTGATGTTAGGGATCGAAACGGTTATTGGAAGGCCACATAAAAAGTACCCTCATTTTTAGAAAAAGTACCTCATTTTTAGATAGACTCGACTCTTGAATTTAAAGGGTCAATATAGGATGAACGGATCATGTAAACCGGAGGGAAAATATGATACACGCCCAAACGAAAAAATATAAACGAGTCTAAATTGAAAACTACATTCAAACATATGATTGCGTTGGATAAAAACCGCAATTTTTATACGTGTGCATGTAAAACAAATTTCGTTGTAGAAGGGTCTAAAGACAGCACAAACAACATTTTCCAAAAGACCAAAATAGTGAAAAAGTATATTTAAACAAAACGCATTTGACTAACAGGTCGAACAACTGATGTTCTTTAACCCTACTGACTGCCATTGGGGATTGCCAAAAGAAATTGATCACAAGATGTAACAAAATAGATCTTAATATAAATGTAATACTAAACAGAAAACAATTTTAACTTTTGGCCACGATGTTATGCCACAAACACACGGTGTCAATATTTTGTTAGTACACCAGATCCGGATTTCGACAATAAATGTCTCTTCAGTGATGTTAGGGATCGAAACAGTTATTGGAAGGCCATATAAAAAGTACCCTCATTTTTAGATAGACTCGACTCTTGAATTTTAAGAGCCAATATATGATGAACGGATCATATAAACATGAGAGAAAATATGATACAACCCCAAACGACACATTTATATAAACGAGTCTAAATTGAAAACTACGTTCAAACCTATCATTGCGTTGGATTAAAACCGCAATTTGTATACGTGTGCATATAGATATGTGTATATATATATATATAAATATACCTTTTTACTCTATCTAATGATCAGTTACTATAGAATAACTGTCATGTACTTTATGATATTGTTGAGTTGGGGATGGGGTATTATATTTAATTCTTAATTCTTTGTTTATAAAAAAATGCATTGCCATTCAAAAGTGAAGAAACACAATAATTCTGAACAGCCTGTTAAAAACTGTTGACAAAATAATCTGCTTTTCCGCTATGAAAGTGTGACGAAAATGAACCCATAGCCCCCTGTCATTAACTAAGTTGTTGATAGATTACTTACTTACACTATGACTTGCATTTTTCATTCATCGTAACAATTCATTTGAGTCTTGCTTCATGCAGTTAAAGTGATATTTCTGTTATAACTTGATAATCATAATCATGATTGATCATGTTTATATCTAGATTAAATAGTGAGTTTTACTTCACGTTACAAAAAAGTAAAATCACAAAAATACTGAACTCAGAGGAAAATCAATTAGGAAAGTCCATAAACACATGGCAAAATCAAATAACAAAACGTATCAAAAACGAATGGACAAGAACTGTCATATTCCTGACTTGAGCCATAGAGCGTATCAAACTGACACGCATTAGAAAAGAATATCCCACTTTAATGGGGTCGATAAACTAGGATGTAAATCCTGCAAATCTTTGTAGAAAACGATATTTCTTTACGGTATATAAGTCAGATAATTCATATTCTAAGGTTTTTTATGTCGTAATTCCTATGGCGAGTGGTTGCATATGTATACACCTCTCACAGCCAAATATACGCCTTGTTTTGTTTTAATTGTACAGTCGGATAGAAATACAGGGGCCAATACTTCAAATACATCAATTAACACGGTGGGTATGGTTGTGCTGCGAGAAAACATTATGTGCTGGTGATTTGGTCCTGTCAGGTGCTGGTGGGTCCTGATTCTGTGCTGGTGGGCTTGTTTACATTGTATCAGAACGGCAATAAAACGACTGTTTTGTTGCTTAATTTTTCTCTGATGCGTCATAAGTACCTTCCAAAGTATATTACAACAATATTATATTGCAAAAGTCGTGCAAGTTCGTTAAACGGAATTGTCCTGACGTTGTGCTGGTGATAAGAAAAACTGTCCTGGTTCTGTGCTTCCATGTCCTGGTTCTGTGCCTTTATATTTTACTAAGTAGTTAAAAGTGGCATATATTCAAGATCATTGATGCTCTACTGTTATTGAATAATTAACTTATGTCTGCTTTCTTGAATTTGAAATTGTTGTGAATCTGTTTACTGTTATTATGAGAGAAAAAATACCCCTAATTTTTTTTTTAATTAACTGTAATCTTATTTATTGGCTTGTTAATGGAACCCTTCCTGTCCCCTTTTAAGATAAGAAAATATGTTTACGATTTTCGGGATAACGATCATTTTGCAAGATCACCAAAAAACGTTGTAATGTATACACTACTTATATAAAGTAGATGATGTAGTATGTTTGTTGTCAACAAATTTCCATAAGAAACCACAGGAAGTATGTGTTTACAACCATACGTCATCGTACGACCTTCAACAATAACCCATAAAATAAAAATGTAAAAGGTTTTGCATAAAAATGGCAAGCATAAATATAGAACAAAGGACTTTCTGAGCGTTTGAATCATATGTCTTTAGCAGCTTAAAACGCATTTGTTTGTGAACAATTAAGTGCTGACTATAAGAATGACAATAGTATTTCGGGTGTGTTTGGGGCTTTTTTTGGGGGGTGGGGGGTGGTGATGGGGGATAATATAGTATAGTAAATATCACTAAGCTTTTAAGTTTTGTGTGTCAAAGACACCATCTCTGTAGTAATGACTCCTTACTAAGATATTTCACTTCATCCATTTTTTTTCGGCATTTTTTTCAATTGTGAATTCTTAGTATTATTATATTAAAATGTAGCCTTAATTTATATTTAAAAAAACTGACTTTAAAGCCAGATATATCAAACATTTTTGTTTCCATCTATCCGTTTTCAAGACTATAACAATCAACGTAAACACGCCTGGAAAGTAAAATGCGTACTCGGCTGTCTGTAATCGACCATTTATAACGCCCTCCTGAAAAAACAAGCCGGGGTGGGGGGTTCAGAGATGCAAATTAAGTACTTAGATCAATATTTTATCTTTTCGTGTATGGTTTATGACCCCTTCAATGGCCTGTCAATTACGAAATGTGCAAACTGCAATTGTATCAAAACAGAACAGACAATGAATAATAGAGATAAAATGTTGTACATATATCAAAGGGAAACTTCTTGCAAAGCATTGTTATTTATAGTTAATTATTGTATTTAGTAGAAAAAGAGAATTTGGTAAAAATAAAATCACTATTTTTGTAGAAAATTCACAGACCTTTGTACAGAGATTTTTGTTATGTTTAGCATGGGATCGTTATAAGATCATATATAAGCTAACCTGTGTCGAGGGGTCGTGTGAGGTTCATTTATTGTCTTGGCGTCCGCAATTACAAAAAGATCTTTTCTGAAATTGATACTGGACCAAATGTTACCAAATGATTTTTCAAGAGTATATCTAGGAAAAACAATATTCATCAACAAACATGACCACTGTCTGTTAAAATGTATTCGAGTTTTTAGTTACAGACGACTCCATTGAATTCTTTGGTTAGCTTGCTTGTTGGCTAAACCGTGAAGTCATTGTTAGGTAAGGTATACTACCCTCCTTTTCCTTTAGCCTGGTCCTACAGACAGAAAGATGTGTCATTTGTCGGACTAGTCTACTCCTAAAGTAAAGTAGTTTACATAACCTAACAATGACTTTTCTGTTCAGCAAGTAAGATAACCAAAGATATTACCTTTGTCTACACACTCATTGAAATCGGCTTTAATATTGCAAAAGTTCAAGCAATTGGGGCAAAACTTACCGAGTAAACAAACTCAAAATGTCTACCTACCTTGCGCATTTCAGAAAATTCAGATCAGATAACGAAACTGGGTCCAGCAACATTTATAAGCAATTTAATATTTTGATCCTCACAGTTTCCATTCACCACAAATATTCTCGTTACAACGAATCATTTTAAATACAAAAATACCAGCTGCAGCCTTTTGTTTATCTATTAATATATGTATACGGATAAAGTTATGAAAGGCAGCAGGGTCACCAGGGTGAGGAGTCCAAGTCATCTGAAATAAATGCTAAGCATAGATCTAGAAAGCGACAGATAATCATGACATTAAAAAAACTCTCTTCTTTTCGACTTTTTTACTCGACACGATTGGGATTAAAAAAAAACTATTGATTTCTTTTTTTCCTATGTATTCTTCCGTACCATTTCCTTCCATTTATGATCATTAAATTGAACTGTAAATATTTCTTGGTACCTCCTTCTTAATTAATTTATCAGTCTTATGTAAACATAATTATGACAATAACTGGTGTAAGCACATAATTCACTGCACACTTTTAAAGTTCTACTTCATCAAACAATAAAATGTGAACCTAAGTTTTGAGACTTTTTTAATCGACACGATTGGGATTTTTGTATATGAGAACATAGTTTATCTATTAGTTGAAAATGCAGCTTTGAACTAGCTTTCAGTACCTGCGAGCATTCATTGTTCAATAATGCGTGTCTTTGTGTTATTATTTTACGTGGTACATTGTTGTGTTGGTACACCACTGTAACAATGAAGGAGGAAATGAGGAGGGTTGGTTGGATGGAAGTGGGGAGCGCTAACAAACATGTCTATGCAGCATGGACTTTGATAATTGTTGAAGCATCAATGTAAGGGGCATTTAATATCTTAATAAAACTATTCTTATTTTAGATACTATATATTATTATCTGATATTGAACGAAAGATGTGCCCTTTTATGTAATTATGTTATACAAGTTACGATCATTTGAAAACACATATTAAACAGCCAAATGGATGCACAAGAGTTAAAATAGGAGTCATAGATCCTATTGACAACAATTATCTGCCCAATTTTATTGATTTGGTAACATTTGTTTCAAATATGACCAACTTCTTATCCAAAATCACCAGCACCGTATCAGGACCTACCAGCACAATGACAGGACCCACCAGCACAGTATCAGGACATGAATAAATTGAGAAAATGCTAAATTTTAATAAATTGCAATGTTTTTTCACAAAATAATCGAAGGATTGATTTGCATTCAATAGTTAACAAACAGGAATACAATGCAACAGCAGAAGGTCACCAACAGGTCTTCAATGTTGCGAGAAATTCCCGCACCCGGAGGCGTCCTTGAAAAGACCGATTTTTTTGAGCTACAACTCCTTCGAACCCATACAAAGTCGAAATATTTGTGATTTGACGTATAAATGTAGTATTTAACACTGCTTGAATTTGTCTTTGAACTATATTTTTTCCACAGAAAAAGTCAAATTTTGAGAAAATACCCACCATGTCCATATATATAGATACCATAATTGATCCGTGTCTTATACGCTATTGCGCATGCTCAATCAATGTACTGCCCACACAATTTATCTAAAAAAATAAAGTATTGTAAGACAGGGATATATATTCACCATTCCAGGCCCCTTTTACTGCAAAAAACACTTATTGGTTTGAAAAAAATCAACTATCTGTCATCAGATGTATTCTGAATTTTAGGCTAAAATAAACCCTTACCAGACCTTTTAATTTGAATTGCCATTGAGTTAAGTTTATCGTAACGATGTCAAAAAGCTAATTTCCCATAGTGAAAACTAAATCCTTTTGTAGCATATCCTTCATATTTGCTAACCGACCGGCTTCAAACGAACTTTTTTTATTAAAGGGTCCCATATCATTACTCATTATATTTCCCATTAATATATAGAGTGAAAAAAGTTGTCCGATTTATGATAATTTGGCTACACACTGACTTGCAAGGACGTTATGTATCAGAGAGGTAGAAAATTTTAATTTGAATCTGACGGTTGTTAATAATTTATACCTCGAAGGATTGATTTGCATTCAATAGTTAACAAACAGGAATACACTACAACTAGAATGCAAGTAACAAACAATTTAAATAACAAAAAACCTAAATTAACTATACTTGTGTAGAGAATCCACATTCCCACTGTGCGCTTTTTGATAAAAAGATGGACAAAGTGTATACATACATTAATGGATATTACATATTTTGATTAATTTGTCTTTTTCAGAAATATTCAAATTTGGAATCAAATAATAATTTGCTTTTCAAAATCTAAAAGGTTCATTTTCTATTCTATTAAATCAAATGCTTGACAAAATCTTTTTCATATTCTCTTTGATTTTCCCCCAAAAGTCTAAACTTTGTTTTTAAAAGATATTTCTCATATTTTCCAAATTTTAAATATTACACTCCGGCTTTCTCGTCATTTTTCCGTTAGCATGGTTTGTAAACTGAATTACATAGTTTCATATTTTTCATGTCAGGGTCTTTTGAAGCCGACTATTTGGTATAAGACCCCATGGTTTGAGGCCGCACGGCTGCCTATGATTACTCCCATCAGCAGCATTTGTACCTTAGTTGAAAGTTGTCTCGTTGGTAACCATGTCACATATATTGATCTTTATGTAAATCAGCATTGATTTAAATTCAAAATTGATGATGCTTTATGACAAAGAAAAATAATAAAAGGTCAACAGCGAAAAGTACATAGATAATATCACATTCACTATATTGTTTAATCAAATTCTATATAATTTGCACAGATAACAATTAAAATGTTGTTTTCCGACCCTACACAATCGTTTAAAGGAAGTACTTTATTTAAAGTATTGTATTACACAACTAGTAAACAGGTGGACGATTGTTGAAATTGTATACAGCTCAGGAACATAACAATATGATAATATTTCAAATTAAAAAAGCTAGATTATTGAACAGCCTATTGCTTTTCCGCAACATCATTGTGATGAAAATTGTTTCTACGGGTATTGTGAGAATACTTGTAATCAGTGTATGTAAAGTGCGGATCCTAAAATATCATTTTTACTGTATGTGCCATAAATGTCTAATGTAGAATGATAAATAAACAGACGAACTTTTTTTAATTTTTGAAGAAAATGAAGAAAATGAGTTAAAATGTATATGTTCAGAAATACATAATACTAATAAAACATAGTAAGAGATATGAGCGGGGTTTTATCGCGCCTAAAGCCATCCAGCTGTGAAATATATACCAAAATAGGTGAATATTTATGACATTTCACGAACAGATCGTGCAGGTGCTTTATAACTAACAAGTAAGATGTTGTTGCAGTAAAAAATATTCATTTTAATACAATTATTAAAGTTGTATAACGTAGAATATCTTTTGTCCTTCAATTTTAATCATATTTAACTAAATCCCACTATGATGATTTCGTAATGCTAGTCATGTTTACTGTCGAATAATGAAACTAATCATTCTTTTTCACTGTGGAGCGAATCATTAGTATTGTATATGCGGTATAATTATTTTTTTTATCTATTACAGCTCTTTTCTTTAAGCATGTAGAGCAAGACTTTAGTTGATTTGCTTGCTTTTTTTTGTTGGATAATCATTATGATAACACCCAATTCAATTCAAATATTAAAAATACAGGTTAAACTATGCCTATTCATATGGTTTAAAAATGTCAATCTTATTTACAAAGTTTGTATAAACAATTATACAAAAAAAGCAAGCAAGCCAACCAAAGTTTTGCTTTACATGCATTAGGAAATTAGCTGTAAAGCCTTAATTTAGCCGACTTGCTCAAACAATAGATAAAGTAAGAGAAAGATTTGATAAAATTTTACTTACGGAGGAAAGTTTGGTTTTAAAACACTCTTATAAATTCAATAGAAATAACATTTATTTCAAATGTATTCCATTTAGTTTCTTATAAAGCGTATAGGAATTCTTTATCCTTATTTTTTTATCCATTTCCATGACACTTCACCACTAATTACGTACATCTTGATATAGATTGCACCTTTGTTTTCCCGTTTAAAAGGTTTTACACTGGAGCCCTTTATAACTTGCTGTTCGGTGTGAACCAAGACTTCATGTTGAAGACCGTATTTTGACGTAAAATGGTCTACTTTTATAAATTGTGACTTGGATGGAGAGTTGTCTCATTGTCACATACGACATCTACATATGGCCCAAAAACGAAACGAGACGGGATAAAAAGGGATAAAAAAATCCACACTACTTTTTTGATATATTTATGATGGGCTTAATATGAGTCAAAATAGAGTAAAATAATGGGTCGCATTTGGGTATAAGCGTCACGTCGGATTGCCGATTTTTTGCAAGCGTGACAGGTGAAAGTCAAATGATTGTGTAGTGAAAAACGGGAAATGAAGTCTAGCGGGACACGGATAATTACAAAAAATTAGAACTGCATAGTATAAGCGGGATACGGGAATCTGACAAAACAATAAGCGGAATACGGGAATCTGCCAAAACAGTAAGCGGGATCCGGGATCAGAACCCCCCATTGAGACCCCAGAATAAGATATTTTTGTATATTCATCCTATTGTTACAGTCATGCCTTCAATAACAAATGTATCCGATGCATGCATTTTCTTATATTTTTGGTCCCTTTTTCAATTTTGTGGGGTCCAAATTATTAGACAAAATTCCTTTAATATAGATATTTGGAATTCGTTGACATGCTGAATCTAACCGTGTATCTAGTTTGGGGATTTTTTGCCTTGTTGCTGAAATAGCCCACATAGAGTTCCAAAGGGTCTAAAATCAACAAAAATGAATTGTAGCATGCATTTCGTGTACAATAACCCAAACGTGCATGGTTTTACCTCTGCGGTAGTATCCATTCGCGGATCTAGATTTTTTCATAAGTAGGGGCCCACTGACTGCCTAAGAGGGCCCGCTGCTGTCACGCTCCAGTGATTCCCTATATAAGTTAAAGTCAAGGAGAAACGTAATCTGAAGAATACAATATGACATTTTAAGAATCGCTTTTGTTACAAGTTTGAAAAGCTATATATTTGATGAAGAATGAATGAGGAGTTTGTATTTCAATTTGAAAATACATGTATCATAAATCCTAAAGTCATCAACTATTTTTTTTTTCATTTGTTGCAAGTGCATTTATCACATAATTCTACAATAAAAATTCCTCGCATCTTTGAAAATTCTACATTAATAATGACTGCACTAACAGTGATAATTCATCGCATCTATAGTTAAAATGGATCGCTTTCAATAATCGATAATCTATATTATGATGCTTTTATAACACTTATTTGAACTTTAATGCTATGTTTGTATATTATAAAGACATATCACAATGAAAATTTGTTAAAACTTAACTTAAAATCCTTTTACTTGATATTTTCAAAACGTAAACAAATACAGTTTTCCCATGATCCTTTATTCTACAATAGACATACCCGCATATAACAGTAAAAATGAACTAGCTGGATTCGCACTTTATATACACTGTGTAATCAGATTCGAGATTGCTAGATTGCTAGAAAGTAAAGAAATCTTGTCATTGTTTGATATATAATCTATCGTTTATAGAATATGCATGTTGTATCGTTCCATTTTTTTTAGTCGTGCGTTCTGTAAGCTAAATGATCATGCGGTTTTTTTGTTGTTGTATTTCTTTTACAAAAATATTTTTAGATTCAATGATAAAATAGAATGCTGCATGTTAAATGCTTGGATTTGACTGTCAACATTTGAATCAAAACGAATATTGTTGCAAAAAATCTAATATGAAAGGTCTAAAATGAAATTTAAAAAAAAAATGTTGAATGATGAAAAACGAATATTAAAAAGTTAAAACGAATATAATTAGTTTCAAAAAACGAATAATGAATGTGGAAAAAGAATGTTCGATATGAAATGTAAACAGTGGATGTTTGAAATCTGAATTCTGGTTTATAAATCGATTGATGCAAATAACAATTTGAATAAACTAAATTAATGGTTGGAAACCTGTAATGTTGAATATGGACACCAGTCTAATTCATTGAGTTAGTAAACTACATTGTTCTGCAATCCTAGATTGAAAATGTGAAATTCGAAGACAAATAGATTTAATTATTAATTAATTTCAAAAATAAAAATTACCAATATTTGATTTAGATTTAAAACAGTTCGTTATGTTACGTTTCAATCAGTTAAATGGGCCGTGTCTATTTAATTGCAGGATGCTTTATTTTTTAAGACTTTTTGTCATTTCTATGTTCCAGCTTTTGATAGAATCACAACTAAGTAAGTACATAGATTGCATATATTCTTTTCTGCTTTTATTTATAATGTATCATACTTAATTCCACCTTTTACTAAAAAATATGAAATACAATTGTTTTATCGTGTGTCTTCGTTTTTATTCTCCTCTTCTTATTCATTAAAAAAGTCTATAGAAAAATATCTATAATATTGCTTTATATGAAATACAGATACTGTTTTTAATGATATGTATTAATTAACAAGGAGTATGTTTTTGGATTGATGACCTAAAGACGACAAAACACAGTTACCCGTTTATATATATTTAATTCTTGTATTGATGATGCTTCCCTGACGCAATGGTCCCAGCAACCTATTGCCATCAGTTGGATTCGTTTGTGGTTATCGTCTGTTAGGTAGATTGAAATATTCTCTTCTGAAACAAGAAAATCATTTTAAAACAAAATAGGCCACAATCTTTATGTAGATATCAAATTCATCAACTGTGTACGACGAATTCGAATTCCGACCAAAATTACCCTATGGCTCAATATAGAACGTGTGGGTAAAATCAATGTTTTCCTTTATCATCCACATAACTGCTATTGAAAGAAAGATGCTTACATGTAAGTATCTAATGTCAAGGTACATCAAAACTGTAATACTACAATTAGAGGAGTTGTTTTCCGTAGATAATAAATTTTACATTTTTTGTTCTTTCTTTGCTTTAATCTGTAAACAAACAAACAGAAAGAGACAAAACCGCTATTGCCCTTATATGATGATGTTTTACCTTGATTTCGTTTATTATCTTGACAAATATAAAAAATATATTGAAATTTTAAAAAGCAAGACTGATGAACAGGACGAGACGTCAAACACGTCAACGTGACTAAACATATTGGTTAACTCTTAACAGAGTTATTTCCTTCTATTAATGAGTTTCACCAAAACGTGAACATACATGTTTGAAGGTGCAGGAGAGCGACCCATGCTCTCTATAGTCTCTTTTTAGGAACATGTCAATTTTGGGTTGTACCATCTAGCAAAATTGGATAGTGGATTCACATATGGTTTTAGTGCAATAATTTCAATTACAATTGAACGTCTCGTCTGTTCTTTGTTGACATATTTTTTGTAGTGATAAAGATTATAACACAATGTTGACGGATGTACCCTATATTTGACATATTTAACTATTATGTCTGTTTGTTTGGTCACACATAGTGGCCAATATAATGAACTTTTTAGCACCTGTCATTCAAGTGAGAGGCTAGACATCATCAAACTATGTACCTGTCCACCACTTTCTACATAAAAAAAAACGTTTCTCGGAGTGCGGTACTTTTGTTTCTTAACATTAATTACACAGGACTCGTCAAAATTACTTCGTATAAAAAATTTCTGTTAGAAATAATGATTGAATTATATATTTCTACCAAAAAAAATGGGTTACTTCGGAAAAAGGCAATAACCGCTATTATTAAGTACCGATGATCAGATATCGATGATATAAAATATCAGCAGCGAGTCACCCTATGAAGAGTAAGAGCAACGAACGAGACAAAAAAGCCTACACATTGGTGTCGAGTAGAAGATATCAGGTTGTCTGCATTTCATAACGCAGTTATCTGCATTTCATTATGCAGATAACTTGATATTCAATGTATCGGGCTATATTTGCATCTTTTGAAAGTGTTTTTTGTATGTTTCACCAGCAAACTAGACGATGACCTACCAAAGTCGGTTTAAACATTATATCGCCGTTGTTATTTCTGGGCCAAAGTTTTGAACGACAGGTTAATATTTCTGACGTCACAAAGCCTTGATAGACAATTTTATTCAAAGCTGTGCATTTTTAATTACAATGTGATGCAATTTAGACTATTTATCAGACCTATGGTTAAACGAAGATGATATAATAAAGAATACACACGACTTACCAAGAGTATCTAATAAAAAAATGATACATTAATCAGTACGATAACAAAACACTGTGTTTAAATAATTTGTTTGATTTTATACTAGGTAAACTAACATGTCCTAATGGTTGGGAGTCTCATGGTTTTAAATGTTATAAACTGTCTCATCAATGTTTTGACTTTTCAAATGCAACAAAATACTGTAATGATCATAATGCTGAGTTAATTATGCCAAAAACATTCGAGGAACAGAATAATATGAAGACGCTGCTTCGACAGTAAGTTGTTATGTCACATTTATATAAACAAAATAATCTGTTTTGCTATGAATTATATTAAAAATATATATTAAAATACGAAGCCTTTTTCAAAATAGCATCCGACTAGTACATTTGTGAGTGCTTTATTTAAATCAGAAGATGATTGACATTGACATTAGTACCTTCATTTATTGCATATCAATATAATATATCCCACACTAAGAAATTAACAAAAGCTAGCGTGCAATAAATTATAATATTGCACTAGAGCAATAAATATTCAAAATTCCGGACGTCATCAACGACAAAATCTTAGTTTAAACCAAAACCAATTTTTACTTTCGAATTTTTTATTGCTATACAATAAAGGGGTTTTTGCATGGGTATTTTGATATATTGTCCCTCGTAGACTCGTGCAATATAAAATTCTACTCATTATATAGCACAATATTCCCCAATATTCATGCAATAACCCTATAGTACCAGTGGATGTAAACAACTGTAAGGCACTGTAGCATATCAATGGTATTCAACACATAGTAAAAACGTAGTAAACAACATTAAAAGCATATAAAAAGAGAAATCCCACTTCCTGATTTATACATAACGAATTTGTTATTTACGTACAACAAAGAACGTTTGAATATCAGGGTTATGACTTATGACAGAACACACACACACAGAAATAACTTACAAGAAAATGATTTCAACTCCGATGTCGTTTTTAAAAGAGAGCATTCATCAGTGAATATGCAAAAAATAAAACATTGCCATTTTATAGTATGCGCATAGTGGAATGTTTTTCAACAAATGACAACTATTGTGAAATTATGAACATATGTAAGCCAGGTAAATAATCAAAGACATGAGATTCAGTAAGTAATTAGATTGATTTATGTGAACGTGACACCGATATTGTATGGCATCAGTTGTTCAAACTTTCTAAGGCAAAGTCATGAAAGTTGACCGTCGCCGAATTTATATATACTTCTTATTTAATTTGTGCCATAAAGGATCTACAATTTCAGGTATTTCAACATCCTTGGTTTTTCAATATTGTGTTTGAGCGTTCCTACTTAGGTTTATACAGAGAAGCTCTTCGGACGCAATAAATTTAGAGTGATTGTTGTTTAGTATATCTATCAAAGATCGTATTGTTAAAACAAATGTTATTTCAAAGAATTGAAAGTAAAGATGGAAATTTGCTTCTTGAATTAATATTGAGCGGATATATGGGCTTGCTGTAGTATGGATTGCAACCATAACTTCATATGCGATGAAAATAAATAAATTCAAATTTGATATTTAACGACCGAATTGAGATTAGTTTATACATAAATGCGACCTAATTTACTATTTTTATGATGAACAAATAAATATCTAAATATAAAGCTATAGTAAGATTGTCATAGATTATTTAAGTCAGTTATACATATTATTAATAGATCTAATGTGTCTAACTCAGCGACAAAAAGACAAAAATGGCAGACAAATCATTGTCAATTGACGAGTAGTTGTGGCGTTGACAGTCATACCATATCTTCCAATTTATAAAGCAAACATTTGAACTGTTGGCGATGAAAATGTATAAGAAATGAAAACTGGTCATTTGCCTTCTCCTTGTTTCGATACATATGCATGAAGTATTAAACACATATTATGAAAAAGTGTCTTGTATTAATACATACAATTGATACAATTTAAAGGCTAAACAGTACTAATGAAAATGATGGAATATGGATTGGACTTAACCTTGTTAACTTTAATGCATCTGAAAGAACATGGATTTGGAACGATGACACACAAATAGATTCCGAAAATGTGGCATGGAATCCAGGTAAGAATGTGTAACTAAATTACAAGTCAAAGAGTTGAGATTTCTCCAAAACAGTTTAACTTATCTATTTCACCAATATTTATATCGATAAGAGGTATTCAAAACACATCTCAAATAAAGTAAATTATATATTGACAAATTAAACACTTAATAACATTTAAGCCTAACAAAAACATCAACTATATAGGATCATATAGGGTAATGTAACATAAATATGTTAGCCATGAAAAACAGTAAAATGAATATTTTCTATTAAAATCTAAAACAATTTGTATTAAAAAATTACTTCATTTTTCTCAGTTTGATTGCAATTTGATTATAGTCTGGGCTATTATATGTCTTGCATTTTGTTCTATGTCAAACTTTGTCACTTTCGTGATAGAAGGGTTAGTGACTTGAAAAACTGATGTTATGTCATCGTTGATATTTAGACATTTCTATCGAAACAGTCGTATACATTCAATCGACAATATCAGCAAATTGAAAACTAACCTTTTTCTGAAAAAGGGATTATTTCCTCAAACTGTGTAATCCGACACGGGTGTATTCCAATACACGATTTATCCAACACAATGTCCTGGTCCCATAGTATGCCTATCCTTTCAGACAAAGACTGTTTATTACGACAACTTGGTTAATCCGACATGTTTTTTCTGGCCCCCCCCTTAGTGTCGGATTAGGCAAGTTAGACTGTCCATATTATGAAGTTTCGTATATATGTAGCTGCACTGATGTAAATAGCTCCTTCACATGGAAGACTACAAGTAGCATCATTTGTACAGTATTGAAGAACTTATGCAAAATTCACTAGCTGCTAATGTAACGAGATGCTAAAACGATTTGGTTTTGGATAATCTTTGACAAATTATTTTTGGACAATTGTGACATCACCGGAAGCGATCTACCATTTTGCATGACAAGTGATGCATGCTGGAGATAATTACTCTTTCAACGCAACCATATGCGTTCTTTTCGGAGTTCAATTTTGTATATAATCTATTACACTAGTTAAATTGGCATGAGCATGGTATAATTTGTCAATTACAACTTAATTAGCCCTCAAGGGAACCTTGTAATTCTGGGCTCACTATCGGTATATATATAAGAAGAAGATTGATTATTCATAGTGCAACCTGAATATACAAATACATACATGTTTTGAAAAAAAAATAATCAGCCAGCCATTAGGCTTATGATGCACTTTCTGATGATAATAGTCTTTTCTGAATCATGAAAATGGTGTTTGTGCTGCTATGTTGTTGATGGGTTGTTGTTGGGTTGTTGTTTGATTATTTTTCCTTTTTGGAACATCATATTGGCTGTTTGACGCCTACTTATAGTTTTTGATAGCCTCATAACATTCTTTTTGGATGTTTGATGAAAATCTTCCAATATTTTTCTTCTTTGTTTCAATGATAGACAATTCTTATTTTTACCAATTTTCAATATTCTTCTTATTTTACATGAAAAAGGACGTATCTACTTATTGAATGGTCCCATTGAGGAGTTGTTGTCTTTAATTTGCACCTTTTACTTTTATTTCTGTTTCAGTCAATTTTCGCTTAATCTAAATATGTAAAAGATAGGTAGAAAAAGAGGGACGAAAGATACCAAAGGGACAGTCAAACTCGTAAATCTAAAACGAACTGACAACGCCATGGATAAAAATGAAAAAGACAAACAGAAAAACAATAGTACACATGACACAACATAGAAAATTAAAGAATAAACAACACGAACCCAAACAAAAACTAGGGGTGATCTCAGGTGCTCCGGAAGGGTAAGCAGATCCTGCTCCACATGCAGTACCCGTCGTGTTGCTTATGTGATTACAAATCCGGTAAATAGTCTAATTCGGTAGGTCAAATTCATGAAAAGGGAAGGGGATTGTAGTTACGACGTAAAGAACATAGGTAGAAACTTGGAACATCCAAAATTGATAAGCAATGCATGCAATACAAAACTTAAATATTACCGGAATCATTGGATGACTGTTTGATAATTATTTGCACTCGAAAAAGTATTTTAGACTGTTTAAGTTATCAACAAATTATTCTCGACTCAGGTAAAATGTATTCAAATCTTTAAAAGAAGACACACTGTGTATCCTTTGAGCAGACCTCTCGGGATAATATTGTGGTCTTTGGCTGATGTCGTTGTGAGATATGTAAAGTCATATCATTTTCCTCTAAATAAAATATATTGTTTGAAAGAAAATTAAAAAAAATGTAAGAGATATCAGGTATCGCATAGTCTAGGAGACAGCAAACAAAATGTATTGTATATGCTGGTAGTAACAAGGATGACAGACCACTACGAAAAACATGAAAAAGTTGTGAATCATATGGAAAAGAAGTGACAAAATACAAACTATTTTACTGATCCAATCTAGTGTTGAATTTATGTTGTATACATATCATGTATTATATTTGAAGGTGAACCACAATATTTCATTAACGAGACTTGTGTAGTTAGTCCGAGGAAAACTGAAAAATGGCATGATGTTAAGTGTCATACTACATGTTCTAGTCATTCGTATAGTGCAGCTTGTCAGCTAAAAGGTATTATCCATACAATTATAGTTAAAGCTTTTATACTGTTTAGTCCCCCTGAACATTTTTGTCGTACGGTACAGACTCGTCAAAGATACCAGTATCATTGATTCAGTGCGCCAGACGCGCGATCATTCTACATACGACTCACCAGTGTCACTCGAATCAAAACAGCTTGACAGGTCATTAATACATGAAATCTTTTAAAAAAGAACTGATCTATTAATAACATTTAATATCATTTAGAGTCAGGATAGATATGTGTTTTTAAATAAAGCCATTGTGTGCTGTTACCACACTGTTTAATTTTAGTATGTGCTGAGTACTCACAAACATGTTTTACTCCGTGATATTGTGCAATTGCCGGTTCTATGCATGGCATGTTATCCAATTGTTGCCATGGGGTTGGTCTGTCATTTTTGTGTTTCTTTGATTGTTTTGTTATGGAGTCAGGTAAGGTTTTTTGTTAACGCTATTTCCCATTTTGTCATGTTGGGCATTTCGAGATGACTTCATTATGTGGCTTTTGCTCATTTTGGAGGTCATAGGATGACCTGTAGACGAGTCATTTTACTTCATTTTAATTTGACTTGAACATAATTGTCGTTTTGTCAATCATACCATATCTCACTGTAATAAAAAAATCTTATCTTATCTTATTTCTTATTTTTTTTAAACATCGATTTCCACTAGTTCGAATTGTCAGCACTAAAGTGAACCTGAACAATTATTGGTGAAAATATTTCGCCGATCAGGGCAAAGTACACAGAAATTGGAATATCCTACGTAGATCTCTCCAAAAATGACATCTAGAAGGCGTGACCACAGCTGGTTCTTATTCGTTTGATGAATTGCACGAATTTAAATATACATGATGGCACATGTTTCCACAATAATTGCACAAGTAAATAAACAAAAAACTTGATGGTTATCGTGTTTTCTTAATCATAGCAGAAAAAAAAGTTATAACTATTGAATTCTTCTTGTAGTTATTTCATAGGGTTGGAAACGCGATGACCGTGCTTACAGTTTTCGAATGAAGTGCTTCCATGCTTCGTACAAGTTGTACATCGGTCAACGGTTTTACATGGCGTTGTCAGTTTGTTATAGATTTACGAATTTGACTGTCCCTTTGTGTCTTTCGTCCCTCTTTTACACCCTATTGAATTTGCAAAAAGGAGCATTCATGTCTAAAATAATATTTAAAGCAATTGAAGTAATTTAAATCCAAGGAAACTAGATTGCACATCTTACGGTTTTCAATTTTGAAATTGCAAAAAATGTATAGATAAAGTTTTTAATATCTGCTAAAAATACGACTTTTGTCTAGGTAACAACCGTTGTACTATATATGTATATTATATTAACATAATTTAAGAGTACTCTCATAAATTGATATTCTTCTACAGATATAATAGTCAACGAGGGTGGAAGCGTTAATCTTACTTGCGGTACAAGCAATTCACAGACTAAATGGACCAGATCTGTCAATAATACAAGTGTAATAGTGTCTGAGTATGCAAATGGTTTGACCATGCCTAGTCTAGTATTTGATTCTGTTAAATGGTCTGATCAAGGAAGTTACGAATGCAGCTTTACCAATACCGCAGGATTCCTCGAAAACAGAATCACAAGACTATTCGTAAATACTTGTATGTTATAATGATTTCATTTTTTTTAACCGAACTAGTTTTTCCTATTTCCCTTTCCTTGACAGAGTGTTGCTACTTAAAAGAAAGCTATTGAATCAATCATTCTAATTCTTAAGTTGAAGTCAGCTATTTCAAAAGTTGAATTGACGCCACAATGATTTGGTCGATTGTCAAGGACTGTTTTTGTTACATATAACAACGGAAACATTAATTTTCAAATGTAACAAAGTAGATGGACAGGTACTTAAGAATGACGAGATCTTGAATAGAGTTTGATGGTCAAAATCTTCGAACAACTTCCTATTGCAGTTTTTGCCCTTTAAAATCATTTTATGCTTTTTCTTGTTTCCTAAGTCTGTAAAACTCTACTAAAAAGATAAAAATTTACATGAGCAAAAATCATCAACAAGATAAGATCTACACGTAAGTTGTAACATTGTTGAAATTTTCTGATTGCCCTTTAATGGAGTTTAATGTCTTTAAGGAGGCTCGCGGGTATAAAATTTTCAGAAAAAAAATAAACATTTATTTTTCATTACAAATTTTAATTATTACCTTAAGTAGTTGTTACTTTATCATATGGTGCAAAAATCATTCCAAAAAATCAATTTGTGTTGGCCCCAGGTGACTTTTAAAATGTAGATACCATTGAAAAAGCTCCAAATTATCTCCCTTTGGTGCAAAAATGCCATTTTTTGGCATTAAAATTGAAATATCTTTTTTAACTCATCGGTGACCTATATTTTTTATTGTTGTTTTCGAATAAGCTGTACATAAATTAAATAATTGTAAAATTTAAGCGATTTCTGTAATTTAGTTCTTTTTTTATTTCGATATTACCGCTATTTCACCTATTAGGTCAACAGAAAAAAAGGACATTAACAAAAATGTATGCTTCTTTCAAAGGCAGATTGTGAGCGTAAATGAACGGTGACCCCATTTTTTTATTTTATTTTTCTATCAAGTATAAGATAAAGTTCTTTTATAGAAAAATATAGCGATTTCCTATATTAAATAAAAAAAATGATTTAGACCCGCGAGCCCCCTTAAGGATGTCTGCTTGTCATGTTTTGGATTTTTTGTCAGATTTTCGGAATCCTCTGGTTTTATCCATTTGAATGCCATAAAAAAAAATCCCCATGAACCCCCATTTTTCTTTTACAAATTCTTTTACATGTATAATTATAAGTTGTTTATAAAAGCTTTATGAAATTTTATTTATTTTTTAATAGTATTTGAGAACTTAATCTGGTCAATGATAAAGCTATGAAAAATCAAGAGAGAACGTTTTCCCGCCAAAATTCCAATGGTTAATATCTCGAAAACAAGCACATGAACCCCTATATTTTCTTTGCTATTTTGATTCCTCAATTTATGCCCTATCAATACATACTAGTTTTATGAAAAGTTATTTATTTTGAAACTGAGCAGCGAACATCCTTAAGATCTACCCGAATATTTCTGGGTTTTTTTTGACAACTGAAAACTATGATAAATAGATAGAAACTTTAATAAGCAAAATAAAAATCAGTTAGACAAAATATACAAATAGACTTATTGGTTGTAACTATAACGTTACTCCTAATTGGAGTAAGTGTTGCTTTAATACGATATTTAGTGTTCTGTTTGTTATGGTGAAGACTTATATGGCCATTTTGCTTCAACCATTCAAAACTAAGAGTGATAGCACTCAATTAGATAATAAACAATGAAAAAGCCAGAACTACATGAATTATTCAACGATAGAAATACTTGGCGAAGAAAACTACCATTTACCTTCAAAACATCCTGACGCTCCAGCTAGTCAGCTCTGTCAGTTATACTTGTAACTCTCATCATGCAACTCTTGTTTGAATACGTTGATGCGTCAACTATAGTGATAAGGTATAGCATGTTTCAGATTAACAAATGGTTCTTGATTACATGTAACACAAACACATTACCAAAACTATAATCAAGTATTGTTAATATTTGATACTTGAAGTTTTCAGTAACAAGTTGAACTTTGAAAATACAAGCTCTACATTATATCATCAAAGATATGTAGAATTAAATAAATTATATAAGGGGATTTGTCTTACGTGTTTTGATTGACCATGTAACTATTGTATACTTCAGAAACAAATCAGTTTTAAACAACAATTAAGTTCCTTGGTCAAATTAGTTTTCACCTTTCTGAAAACCATCAGTCAAGTGATACTAAACACGCATAATACGTCAGTAGTTTTCTCAAATCTCTGCGTTAATATCCTTTGTTTTCATTGAATTGAAAATCAAAAAAAATATTTCAAAACATTGTTGCGCCTGTCCCAAGTGAGGCGTCTCTGGTGTCTGTTAGTCTTGTATTGTTTTCATTTTAGTTTCTTGTGTACAATTTAGAGTTTAGTAAGGCGTTCGTTATAAATGAATTAGTACAAATGTATATATTTGTTTAGGGGTCAGCTGAAGGACGCTTCCGGATGAGGGAATTTCTCGCTACATTGAAGTCCTGTTGGTGACCTTCTGTTGTTGTTTTTTTCTGTCGTCGGGTTGTTGTCTCTTTGATACATTCCCAATTTCCATTCTAAATTTTATGTATAGTACAATTTTTAATCATGAATGTGTGAAGAAAGACAGGAGTATTCCCTCATTCTAACATATAATCGCGCCCTGTTTGTTATGCGTTCTCGTTAATGGAAAATATTAAAAAAATGGATATATTATCAATACTTCAAAACTTATCAATTGACGATTTTTGACGTTTTTAATTAAAACTATTTGATAATCGTTTTGTTTATTCTAGCAACGACGAAAATGTGTCCTTGCCGATGTGATTACAGAAGAAATTTGGAATATTGGGAGTCGAAACTACCGCGACATCAAACACTTGAGGAATTGAGAAAAGAATTAGAGCCAGTCATCCGAAAGATGGAAAATCAATTCAAAGTAAACAAAACTAAGCTTTCGTCAACTATTCGAAAACTTACATCGGCTAAAGACGAACGCAAATCATCTCATACGATTGGATTTTTTGGTGCGTTATTCGTTTCTGTCATTTTCGGAACTGTCTTTTTTATGGACCTAGTAATGTTTAGACAGCACATAGACAACATCAGAAAAATATGTGGTTATAAGAAGAAAAATCGTCGACCAAACGTTTCTAGAAAAAGGAATCATGAACAATATAACTTGTGACTCAATTGATGACTTTTAGAGTTTGTTGTTATTAATTTGATGGTGTTCAGTGTTGTACATCATGTCTTTAAGGTAGATTATAAGTATATATTTTTTGAGACAGAATTTTCTTATAATTTGCCAAAAGGTAGATTTTACTTTGCTGTTTTCAAAAATATTACAAAACTTATGGGTCACTGTGCTATTTTTCAAACTATGAGTCGTTGAAAATTGCCTAAATTTGGTTACTTTGTTCATGAAAAAACTCATTAGTCTGCATAAAAAAAAATTTGAGACAAAATTTTGAAATAAATTGTTTAAAGATAGATTTCATAATATGTTTTAAGACCTTGAACATTTAACGTTGTGTTTCTCTTGTGTCGCTTGTTTTCTCTTATATTTGAGTGTGACTTCCCATTACTATGAGACGTGTCACGGTTCCTTTCTATCCCAAATTCATGAATTTGGTTTTGATGTGATTTTTGTTATTCTCATCGGATTTTGTCTAATGCTTAGTCCGTTTCTGTGAGTGTTATATTTTAATGATGTGTCGTTGTTCTGCTCTTATATGTTATGCGTTTACCTCAGTTTTAGTTTGATAAACACATTTTGTTTTTGTCCATAGATTTACGAGTTTTGAGCAGCGGTATACTACTGTTGCCCTTATTTAAGAAATTGAAAAGAAAACAATGTGTCACCGTACTTGCTATCTAGCTACAAATCTAATTAAAAATTTCCCTATTAGCCCAGAATAAGTTTTTTACTAAAAGAGTTATCGCTACATAGACATGCCCTTAAATGGGCTCATTTGAAAAAAATGTTTTTAAAAACCTAAAAAAATGATATTTGTTATAATATTTTGAATAAAACAATAAATTAATAAGTTTTCCTAATTTAAAAAAAAAAACACAGTCTAACCTTTTAATTGCAAATCTGTCTCCAAATTTGCAGATTTGGGTAAATACCTAGACCGATTTTGTACTGTGATTGTACATTCCAATGTGGCGGTATACCATGAATCTACCATACAAGGATAAATGTTTTTCTTGTAACTTTTAGGCATTTTAAAAAGAGGAGTAAAATAGGGTATCATTGTCATATTGTTAAGTTTCTTTTGATACCTATTCTGACATCGGCATAGGACTTCTAATATACTTAGTTTTACTGTGCATATTACTGCGTGTTTGTTTTTTTCTACATTGGCTACAGGTATAAGGGAGGGATGAGATAAAAAAAAAATTCAAGTGACACACGCCGCATGTTTGCGCCTGTCCCAAGTCAGCAGCCTTTTGCGTATTTCCGTTTTTTACTTTTGGTGTAAATACTTCATCGGTTGATTTATTCTGTAAACTATTTGTGTATATTTAATGCTGTTAGACGTGCATAAGTTAGGTTATATCTTTTCAAATAAAAAAAAATAAAATTTTGATCAGCTTCTTTTATTCTATCTTACTGCAAGATGCAAATATTTGCATTGCTCATCATAAATTCGACAAGAAGATGAATCCATGTTATTCAAAAATTATCTCCGAATTAGTAATTACTACGAGCTATATGGCAGATTTGACATATAGTACATGATATGCTTACCTTTCCGGAACACCCGGGATGACGCATGGTTTTTGTTGGGGGAGATGTTACTCAGTCATGCGTTTTTCTATGCAATATTGTATAGTTTGTTTATGGGAATCTTTGTCATTTCATTAATATTTTGTATAATGTTGTCGCTAACTTTTCGAACTTATAAATTATAATTAACCTTTAGTAAATTACGATTCTATTTAACATGATCATCTTTTCTACACGTTTTCATAATAGAAATACTTCATATATTTTGCCCTTAATATATTTGTTTTGCAAGGTTTGAAGCAATTACACATTGACCTATCGTACGTTGAATTGTATGCCATTTTAAAGCTTTTTCATACCGTTAACATTATTATATTCCCATTCAACACGAGTTAAACAACAATAGCAATAGGTTCACTAGGTATATCTTTCGTAAATTATTGAACATCATACAAGACTGGACTGTAATCAATCGCAATGAAGTTTCTTTTTTTTTTATTAAGACTTATATTTTGCTATGCAACATGCATCGTCAAAACAAAATAGATAGAAAAAATACAAACAGACCTATAAAAGTACACTGGACAAAAAAATAAAGACTGCGCAACACGAAATCCACCAAAACCGTGGGGCGATCTCAGGAGCTACGAAAGGATAAGAAAACCTTGTTCAATATGTTAACATGTAAAGATTGTGTCAATTTGTCAAAACGAAGTCCCTTTTCGGGGCCGACGATATGATAGCGTATTCGTTATCTAACACGGCCAAATTGAACGCATCTATTATGAGTTCAGAAAAAAGTTTCAAGTGCACACTATTTTCTGCTCCAAATGTGGAATTGTCATGTTGTTTATTTTATTGCAAACCCAGTTATAAGTATAATTATGTAGGTCAATTTCAGAATGAAAGGGTACGGGATTGTGAAATTGATATCATGATACCTTTTACATTCATTCAAAATCAGAAAACATGAACAAGCGAAAAGTATGTTGCTTGTCCTCTGTAACTGCACTGGAACGTGTCTCGTATATTTCTGCATATTATGTTTCAATGAAATACTGCATGTACACGTAAAGGATTTGTTTGTTTTGCTGTTTTATGCGGATAAAAATAATTTTTCGATCGAAGGTTCAAATCATTTTAACAATTCACCGTTCTTAATTTCTTGTCATCTGTTTAAACAAATGTGTGCATATTGAAATTCCGAAGAGCATGTACACTATTTGCAAATCTGTGTAACTTAAGTAATTTTTCAATTTTGTTTTCTTATTTGTTGTTTGTCTATAAAACAACAAAATCCAAATAAAAAATAAGCGCGGGGATTTTTTTCTCAATTTGATTGTTTCCGACAGATGACATTTGAAACCGTAGTCAATTTTCAGAAACCATCTCAGAGAAGGTTTCCATTTTCTTTAATTTGTACTTTGCTAATCTTCATTCAAAGATCAGACGAAATTACTTTTCCTTTTAACTGAAGGCAGTAGTTTATCGACTTTAAAATAACATAAACGAATAAGAATGTTCAACTAAAGATAGGCAACAAGTGTTAATGATATAGCAAGAATTTCACAGAAATAATACTGGGTCAATTTTCATGGTGCTGAATGAATAGTATACCCTTCCGAAGCACCTTAGATCACCCCTTTTTTTGGTTGGGTTCGTGTTTTTATATTCTTTAGTTTTCTATGTTGTGAAATGTGTACTATTGTTTGTCTATTTCTTCTTTTCATTTTTTGCCATGGTTTTGTCAGTTTATAGTCGATTTATGAGTTTTACTGTCCCTCTGGTATCTTGTGTCCCTCTTTTATGTTACTGATAGAGTTTGTGCTTCAAAATCAAGTAGATTTGGTGTTTGGATTTCTCTGATATTTATCCTAATCAATATTTCCAAAAAACATAATATTATGTAAAAAGTTTAAGAAAGTCATTCTGTTTTTTTAAAATCATTTTGACTGATATATACTAAATAATGTTTACCTTCTATTAGGGTGGTATGGTAGTTTTGAATAAAAATGACAGAAATGTGTTCATGATTTTGCCTTTTGATTTTAGACTTTCCTTTTTGAATTTTCCTCGGAGTTCAGTATTTTTGTGTTTTTGCTTTTTTCATACTTTTTCCAAAACGTAGTATATTTCATTGATTTATTTTACTTTTGTTTTATTAAAAATGATTGGTCACTGCGCATTCCCTCAAACAACAGGTTGTAATAAAATGTCACATTTTGAATGGAATATACAGGAAAATACATCATTATGTGATTAGAAGCTAAACTAAATGATATATTTGTAAAATTAAATGCTTTGAGAATATCAACAGAAAAGACAAGATCAATGTTCGTTTTTCCGTCTGAAATACAAAATATGAAAAGTTCCATGTATATTCCTACGGAAAATGCACTGTTTTATAGTTATCTTACCTTAAAATGCAAGTTTAAAAACATTTCAGCCAAAAATATTCTATACTTGTGAGAATATTTATGTTTGAATTATATAATTATTTTCTTCAAAATGAAAATTCACATTTAGTTATTTACATTCCGGCATACAAATTTTCTAAATTCTTTGACAATCTGGACCTTAAGGTATCTGTTATTTACAAATCAAGATGGCGAAAGACACCCATACCACCTCAAGAAATAAAAGTTAGTAAAAGTGTTCAAAATTATTGTGAAATATTAGAAAAACATATATGTTCTTAAACATAAAAAAACATTGCTATACTAAAAATTAATCAATCTCGAAATCCGGTTTTAACATTTCCCGTTACGAGTGCAACACAGATATTTTATATCTGTTATAAGTTTACGTAGGTATTGCACATGCATAGACGAGGAAAAGCTGTATCATTGATCCTTACTTAATTGTGTAATCGTAGTATATATTGTGTTGGTATTAAAATACAAATATTTGCAAAATATATTATCAGTTATCAAATATAATGAAAGGGTATGTAACTAATTAATTTTTATGTAAAACAATGATATCTTTCAAATAAACTAATAACTCTTTCAAATAAGGAAGTACGTGATATTATTTGACACGTTGTTTGTTTTAGTCTCCAAATGGTCTGGTACTAAGTTGATTCCTGTTTATATATATAGACAACAGTGTAATTTTCAAATTTAATAATTAATACGATTTAAAAATAAGACCATACTTTACCATGTTTATGACTTAAACCAAAAGCACATCGCAATACGCATATGATTTCGAAGTAGAATGATACAGCAGCATTTTTGTTTAATTTTATTCCAGACATTTTTGTTCTTCAACACATTCCTGGCTATAGTTGGTAAGTATATGAAATAATAAATAACTTCTTTAACTAAATACTGTAAATACATGTAACGGTTTGAAAAAAAACAACTAACAATTTAACGGGTATAGTTATAATCATTAGGCATCAACTGTTTCTTTGATTAAAAGCTTTTACCAATCTTGTAGTGTAGTTTCATTTCATGCAATGCTTTTTTTCTGGAGAAATTACAAACGGCAAAGGGTGAATGACATGTCACAAATATAACAAGATGCGATGTCCGTACGAAGTGTCCAAAAATCAAAGATTGTTTCGTCCGTTCTGCATTTCCTTACATTTGCCTTGAATTTGACAAAATGTGGTCATTTCAGTGGTCATCTCAGTACCATCCTGCTATCGTTTTTTCCCTATGGTACCCGTGAGTCTGCCCTGAACCACATAATGTTTGTGTTAATTATTCTATCAATCACAGCGTTTTGTGTAAATATCTCTGTCCGATTTATTTATATGTTGTTGGTTTTTTTGTCAGCTGTGATGTATGTCTGTAGTGTGTGTTTACACAGTTTCTTGCCGCTGTAACCCTATTAATTTTGTGTCATCATATAATGTATGTTCTGGATGCTCCCCTAATTTTGTCAATATAACGGAACTACACAACATTTACAAAATAAGTGGGAGGTATATTTAACTATACAGATACTGTTTAACATACATTGGCTAAGCTTTCTAACCCAAAGAGTCAGTATACGATTTTACAATTACTTGTCTTTTGTCGTCCATCAACTGTTCAAATGGCCATCTCCTCTCGGACTAATGGGCAAATTTAACCAAAGGTGTCCACATTAATCAAAGTTGGCATCTTCAGTATATGCTGTATTGAATTCTTTGCCCTTTAATGATACTTTCTTATGGGTATCTATTGCTTGGTATCTTGAAAACTATAATTATAAACAAATAGAAACTTTGAAAAGGAAGAAAATTTAACAACAGACTAGAATATAGATATACTTCAACATGCATGAACTTGTCAATTATTCCATTAAATTATGATTTTTTAATACAAGTGGATATCGTCCAAAGTTCATGTACACGTACGTGAGTAACATATGCTTTTTAGAGCCTCTAGGTTTTAGAAAAATATGTAATTCGTTTATAACGATTGGTTCCGTTTATTTTTGTTGACATCCATTTACGTTTTGAAGTGTTAATTACTTATTAATTATTATTTGGAATTTTACACTGCATACCTGTACAATTATCAAGCGTAATTTGATTTAACAGTCTCAATATGTAGAATACAAAAAAAATGAAATTGAAAACATCACGGTTTGATAGTTTGTTTTGATTTGTTATTTGATCAGGGCTTTGTTCCCATGAAAACGTCAGGCGTATAGATTTTGTTAGAAAATATTAATAATTTATTATGTTTGCAAACATCTGTACATTCTAGTGCTGCTCGTGACAGTCGAGATTTTTTATTTTTGGTCGAGTACATTGCAATAACAATCTATCGAATATTGACAATATGACGTTTTCGTGATTTTAGCTCGAGAGTGTATGATCTCTTTTTGCAATTATTTGATTAAATCTACAAAATTGCAAACATACTTCCTTTGCTTTTAAGTTTTGTTATTTTGTGTCAGGGATGTACACCCCATATCATTTGTGTATTCTATTAAATAGCTTAAAAGTGCTTAATTGGGCTACAACATTAGGTGGTAGACACCACACGTTAACGGACGATAACACACCAGTGAAACAGATTCAATAAAAGTAAACTTGTGCTTTTATTAATCAGGCACATTGACCTGTCCCGCAGACTGGAAACAACATGGGTCTAAATGCTACCTCCTGCATCAAGGCAAGAATGATTTCTCAGAAGCCATGACATTCTGTCAGAGTGTTAAAGCTGAAATGGTCATGTTAAAGACGGCAAATGAAAAATTTATAATGTCAACGTAGGTTTTATGAATATATATAAATTGTCTAAATACTCTGTATAAATAGATTGTCTATTATTCAAAATTAAGCAAACAACACCATAAGGCAATTCAAACCTACGTAAAGAAATTGCTAAAACCATGGCAACAAAAAAAAACAAAACAAACGCAAATCCACTTCACAAAAAATGTAAGACATACTGTTTTGTCAACTGCAAATTGTTTAGGAAACATTTCTTCCTGGTCTTTCATTTTACCTGTAAACGCCATCTGTTGATGAAAATATTGTTCACGCTTACCGCCCGCAAAGAGCCTTGGTTTCCATAGTCCGTGTACGACGTTTTCTGCTTCGCATATCTTCTACGCTGAAACCAATAACCAAAACAACAAGGTATTCAAAGATGATATTTGTGTTTTTCATTCTTGCCAGTCAGCCAACTTAATAATGATAATGGTCCAGTACACCGGCATAGAAAAACAAAGCATGTATTGTCGAATATTTTAAAGATATATATAGGTAGACATTATTGAGGGTAGTCATGTTTCGAATGTCAATATCTACCCAATTGATTAATGTCTAATTCCGCAAAATGTCAACTTCAAATTGTAACCTGTAAACGCCATCTGTGGACAGAAAACATTGTCTACGCTCACTTGCCGCAAAGTGCTTTGATTTCCATAGTCCATGTACGACGTTTTCTGCTTCGCATATCTTCTTCGCTAAAACCAATACAACTAGGCATAAATAGATGAAATTTGTGTTTTTCATTCTTGCCAGTCAGTTAATATAATGGTCTAGTACACAGGCAAAGAAAATCAATGCATGTATTGACGAATATTTTGAAGATGTAGACATAATTGAGGGTAATCATGTTTCGAATGTCAATATATACCCAATTGATTCATGTCTAATGCCTCAAAATGTTTATCTGAAAGTACTTTGGCTAATAAGAGAAATAATCAGCGTTACGCAATATATAATACAAGGTTAACATACTTTCTTAAATTGATTTTCAGTAAGATTTTATTATTTTCGTTACCTAACGCAGTAATTTGAAGTGCAATATTGGAATGAATATCGACAATCTAAAAAAATAGCTATTTATCAATGCTGATAGATGCAGGTTGTGTACCTACAGCGTCAAAAAAGAGGGACGAAAGATACCAAAGGGACAGTCAAACTCATAAATCTAAAACAAACTGACAAAGTCATGGCTAAAAATGAAATAGACAAACAATCAAACAATCAAACAGTAGTACACATGACACAACATAGAAAACCAAAGAATAAACAACTGATTCATATTATAATTTTGCCAACGTTCTTTTCATTTGTTTCTATCTTAGATTAATTTCTAGGTGTTAAGCAATATTCTACAAGTGTTTTATTCGTATGTTTCATTCCGAAATTTTTTGTCTTTGCTGTTCCTCTTGCCTAAGTCAAGTTAACATTGCGTCCTTATACATACAATAGAATTAAACAGATGCACTGTTTAATATTATTCGTTCAGTTGTCCGAAGTCTTAATAAGATGTAACCATGTTAGCAGAAAAAAATGCCCTACAAAGTTCACATGCTTATTATTCTAACAGGTTGGGTTACGGGTATTGGATTGGACTAACATATCACAAAAAATACAACTTAAATTGGACCTGGATCGACGATACCACATTGCAATATACCGATAGATGGGCACTTGGTGCGTTTAAATGTGTTATTATTTAGAAGTGTCTGATAATATATCGAAACAACTATAATTTCCTCCTTCATTCCTTACTAATACTATATTTCAATTGCTTATAAGAATTTATTATAACTGAGTTGTAATTACGCATGCGTACATACTAACTCGCCCGCATTATTTTGATCCTCATTAGAAGAACGATGTAGAGAGTTATTAAATATTTTAATTTCCGAATGTTATTTATCTTTAATAAATTTTCTTAAAATCATGATAATCAGATTGCTGCAAGTAATGATTAATTAAACAGTAACAAGCGAGTAAAACCACAAGATTAAGAAACATTTTCCTCAACACTCACTTCAACAATAAAACATTCACTGTGCAGTATTACATCTTCTAAAAATATTTTTTAAAATTTATTTTTTTTGCTGTTTAGGCGAACCTAAGTGTACCACACCTCCCAAGGAATGTGCTGTAAATGGTGCAATGGGATGGTTTAGTACCGAATGCCGAACCAGTAGAAAAATATGCTGTCAGAAACATAAGGGTAACTTAATTATTGCTAATAGATGAACAATATTTTCACAAAAAAACATTTACATGTGTCACATCATCACCGATAACAAGTACTTCCAAAACCAAGAAACAATAATAGCGTTAAGTTCTTATTGTTATCCTCGTACAATATTCAACTGTTTGTTGCTAAGCGCCATACAGTTGATTTGCGTATCCCCTCGATGTATTGGTTACCTAAACTACACCGTTAATATCGCTTCTTCTCGTGTTTTTTTCTAGTGTTTTTAACTATTGCTTTTACTACTATCAAAGAACTGATCAATACATTTTGGAATAAAGCATATGAACATAGGAGAAGTAACCATTCGTGGAATAAACGTGAATATCGCACTTTTGATGGACCTTTTAGTTCGTTTGTACAAATCGTTTGTACAGTTTTTATTTTTATACTTATATAACTACACTGAAACACAATCTAATAAAAAATAATTGTACCTATTTAATGGAATGGACTGTAGGTTAATCTGGTTGCAAAATGTATTTGCTGTAATCTATGTAAAGCCCTTTTCTCAAATGTAAAATCAAAATATGATGACTATATTTACTGGAATTGTGATGTAAGTAATATTCCGACCATATTCATCGACAGATTGGAGATATATCTAGGGGCACAAATTGTTTCCCTTCGATGATAGATTTTTCCTATATTTTAACAAACCAAAGTTTATGACCAAATTCAGGAAAGACCAGTATTACTTTCATTTCATTGATCAATTTAATATCGGTAACCGGTATAGTGATGACATTGTTTTCATTGAATAATCAAGAATTCTCTAAATGAACTGTAGTGATTGATCCACATAGAAAACTACCTTAAGTACTACAGGTGTAATACCACCAAATCATGGTACGTCACATCCGGTTGCACGAAAGTAGGTCTAAACAAATATTCCCTTGAATTTGACCGTTGTAGGTAATTAATCCTACATTTTATTGCAGTAAAACTATTTCTGTGTCATAAACATATGTCTTGGGTATTTCAAAACACCATTATTTTTTAATTTGTGATTTTTATAGAAAATTTTGTAATCTTGAGGTTACATGGTGACTAAACCTTGTACACAGATAGAACAAGGAAAGAAATTTGATTTGTTAACTTCCAATGATGGTTATTTTCTTATATGCAATGAAATGTTATGTGAAACATTTTCTATAGAACTGGATAGGATAAAACTTTACTCATGCCAAGTATTTCTTTATTTGAAACAAAGATAAATTCTGCACAATTTTTGAAAAGTGCAAATTTAACAAAGACTAATAGGGGAAAATCAATGGTGGTATCACTACAAAAGTCTAAACGTCTGAAAAGACCAGTTTTTGTCTTAATTTGCATGAACTTGTACTCGACATTCACCAAAAGTATGACTTGTGTCTTAATTTTTCTTGACAAATTCTCATTTATATCAAATTTGTTTGAAATTTACTCGACATATTCTTGACATTCTTAATATGGTCTTAAAATTTCTTGACAAATTCTTGACGTTTGAATACTGTCTTGAAATTTCTCGACATATTATCGACATTCTTATTTTTTCTAAGTATGGCTTGACATATTCTGAACATTTTTAATTGTGTCTTAATTTTACTTGACAGTTCTGAGTTTTACAAATCAAGACCAATATGATATAACTTTAATCGTTATTTCTCTTTATATAAAACTTTTCACAACAAAAATAAAAGTTGGGCATGTAAAATAATTGAAAATTTGGGTTTATAAATATTTTTACAAAATCAAATATAGCTATGGAATCTAATGTATAAACTAATTTAAATGTGGGTGACAGTGTGTTGATATCAAACAATTTAAATAAATGTGGGTTTTACAAATTTTAATTCCTAAATCTTATAAATGAAATGATTAAAGCCGATCATAATGTGTAGTAGACATTTTTCATTCATAATATTCAATGTTAATATGGTAAATAATTATTGTAAAAAATGTGGTTTATATAAATAGTAAATTATGATGATATACAAATCATTCATTTAACAGAAGAAAAAATGTGTAATGTCATCTATCGGAATATAAAATAAGAATTACACATGAACAGGATGTTCCCCATAAAATAAAGGTATTCGACACCCCAGAGTACCGCAACTGTCAAATAGAAATTAATGCTTTACCTGAAATCAGCCATACAACTTATCAGTTGACCGACCATCCCACTACAATTTAAAAAGTGTGTTGATAGATAAAAATAAAAATCATCACTTTGATGAAATAAAATTGATTTAAAATGGATTGTTTTCATCAAAATTATGAAGTTAATTATTTTAACATAAAAAAATGAATAATTCCCAAAGAATAAAAGAAAATTATTATCTACTCCAGGAATAATATTTTTTTTTATTCATAATGGGTCTCATCAATGATTTCTATAGAAATCATTGTTCTTATAATTAGAGGCTCTAAAGAGCCTATGTCGCTCACATTGGTCTATGTGAATATTAAACAAAGGACGCAGATGGATTCATGACAAAGTTGTGTTTTGGTGAGGGTGATGTGTTAGTACATCTTAATTTACTGAATATTCTAGCTGGTTACAATTATCTCTATCTATAATAAACTTTGCCCAGTAGTTTCAGAGGAGAAGATTTTTGATAACTAAGATGTACGAAAAAATGGTTAAAAACATGACTATAAAGGGCAATAACTCCTAAAAGTGTCAACTGACAATTTCGGTCATGTTGACTTATCTGTGGATCTTACTGTGCCAGCATTTATTGTTTTTTTACAGTGTATCTCTATCTATAATAATATTGTAGATAATAACCAAAAACAGCAAAATTTCCTTAAAATTACAAATTCAGGGGCAGCAACCCAACAGCGGATTGTCCGATTCATCTCAAAATTTCAGGGCAGATAGATTTTGACCTAATAAACAATTTTACTTCATGTCAGGTTTGCTTGAAAAGCTTTGGTTTTTGAGTTATAATCCAAAAACTACATTTTAACCCTATGTTCTATTTTAAGCCGTGGTGGCCATCTTGGTTGGTTGACCGGGTCACGCCACACATTTTTAAACTAGATACACCAAGGATAGTTGTGGCCAAGTTTGGTTTAATTTGGCCCAGTTGTTTCAGAGGAGAATATTTTGGTAAAAGATTACTAAGATTTACGAAAACTGGTTAAAAATTGACTATAAGAGCAATAACTCCTAAACTGACCATTTCGGTGATTTAACTTATTTGTAAATCTTACTTGCTGAACATTATTGCTGATTACAGTTTATCTCTATCTATAATAATATTCCAGATAATAACCAAAAACAGCAAAATTTCCCAAAAATTACCAATTCAGGGGCGGCAACCCAACAACAGGTTGTCTGATTCATCTGAAAATGTCAGGGCAGATAGATCTTGATCTGATGAACAATTTTACCCCTTGTCAAATTTGCTCTTAATGCTTTGGTTTTTGAGTTATAAGCCAAAAACTGCATTTTACCCCTATGTTCTATTTTGAGCTGTGCCGGCCATCTTGGTTGGTTGGCCGGGTCAATGGACACATTTTTAAACTAGATACCCCAATGATGATTGTGGCCAAGTTTGGTTAAATTTAGCCCAGTAGTTTCAGAGGAGAAGATTTTTGTAAAAGTTAACGCAGGACGACGACGGACGACGGACGCCAAGTGACGAGAAAAGCTCACTTGACCCTTTGGGCCAGGTGAGCTAAAAATGGATCTCAAACAGACATGCATACTATAGATATAAACATTTTTTTCTTGTCACAAACATTTATTTTTGATAAAATATTATAAAATTCCGCACTCAAAGTTGAACAAAAAATGTTTTTGTGTTGTCCTAAAAAAGGAATAACGTTTTTGAATCAAGATTAAAACAAATTATTTGACCTACACAAAAGCTCCACCCCCCTTTGTTTAGCAACACAAACCTAAAAGATGAATAGGGGGGTCAAAAAAAGATACATGGTCAGTTTTTTTAAACTGCCTCAAGTCACCAATTTTATAGTAAAAGCAAATTTGACTGGCAGTTTGGCTAACGGCAAAAATATCAATGCTGTTTGTCAGTAACTTCAATTGCAACCGACTTATATTCCAAATGAAAACAATTAATTAAACGTTTAATAGAAATAAATCAAAATTAAACTACATGGAAGATTATTCAGGGTTAATCAAACTTAGTTGAAAAAAAGGTTATCTTGCTGTACCAAATCAATCCTGGATTCTTAAAAGTTTAGTTTAGCAATGATAAAAAGGAGTATATAACAGCAATAGAATGGCATAAACAGCGCAGAATAAGTTTATTCACATTTCAGGCTAAATTTATACTGTTGAGATAGTGTCAAGACATATTTAAGACTGTCAAGAATGTGTCGAGACATATTCAGACATTATTTGGAATGTCAAGAATATGTCAAGACACATTTTGACATTATTAAGAATGTCAAGAATATGTCAATAGAGACCGAGACAAATTTAAGACAGTCAAGAATTTGTCGAGACTAATCCAGACTCTTATCAGATGATACAGGAAGTGTCGAGAAATTTTAAGACAATGTTCATACTGTCAAGACACGTATCAAGAAAAATAAAGAACCTTACAAGACAAATTCATACATGTCAAGTTCAAGAATTGTTACAGCAATACGCGTCCTTTCCTAGATCTAGACATTTTAACTTTACGCCAGAAACTGCACGCAAAAACTTACGCAAAATAAGAAGAATTGTCTTTCCCTTTTGCTGATTTTTCCTCTATCATTGTAATAAAGAATTAATATATCCTATGTGTCTATACTGAGATTTGTGATTTCAATGAGTGTAATATATCTATTTCTGATAAATTTTGACGTTATGGAATTTGCTACTACACATTCCCGTCTGAATACAGAGGTTTTGTTTGCAAGTTTGGCTGTACCTATAACAACTTATTTCAGACGGATTCTTGATTTTCAGGTGATTTGGTTAACCGAGCCAAACAATCCATATCTCATCCCGGTAAAAGTATTCGTAAAGGTTATAAATTTAGCCCTGTTATTAAATCTTTTTACAATGTTTTTTTAGTATTGATTTTGTTACGGTTTAAATTAGACTAAAATCATACTTAATATTATTGTTATAAAATTAAGAATGGAATTGTAGAATGTGTCAAAGAGACCCAACCAGAGATCAAAATGCAACAACTTACCCAACACAGTAAAATAAAAATCCCGCATTCGGAGGCAGGTTTTAGCTGGTTCATAAACAAATTGGTAGTCGTTTAGTTAGAAAAGACGTCACATTAATCTATGAAACATATAAATAAACTAAAACAAAAGTATAATAAACCAGACTTAGAAAGGACATTTGCTCCAGACTTAAGCCAGGCACAAAAAAAGGCGGGATGAAATATTAAAATATGTTTTAATATCTCAACCTTCCCCTTTACCTAAAACAAATCATTGCCAATGTACAATTAAAAAGTTACGAGGTAATACCAACATTTAAACTCAGCTTAAAGTCCAATCCGATGTCAGAAAACCACAAATGTTTATCTCACGATACGTCCATTTTGGCACTTTGGCAGTGTATCAGGTCATATTATTTCCCTGATTGTATGAGGATACTCTTTACACTAAATTCGTCGGAAGCTAGATGTTTACTTGGCGATATTTGGATATTAATTAACACGATTTCGTTTTAAGTTTTCTTAAGCTTATCAATGGTGGCTGTCAGTACAAGATGTACAAATTTAACTACACATACTCTGAAATCTATATATCTATTGATAACGAATTGATAAATACTTTGCCATGTCAGACCTGTGTTGTGTGGTGTTTTCTGCTTGAATCAATCGGTATAACCAAGCCCTTTTCGACTGGTTTTTACAGTTTTCTCTTATGTTTTACTGTTACACCACTATTCTAGGTTAAAGGAAGGATGCAGGGCTGACTAATATAATTAACCCCGCCATTTTCTTCATGTGCAGATCCGTGTTTGTGGTTTTTCGGAAACTGATCCTTGATAAATTAGCCCTTAGTTTTTGCAATTTAATTGTTTATATATTTTTCATTTTAAGGTGTTTTATGAACGACTATACGGTATACGTTCTTTATATTGTTGTGCAATTGCCAGTAACTTTGTTCGAAATTGTTGAATACCATTAGCAATCATATCACAACTCCTCCTTGCTCTGTGCTTTTTTATTTACTTTAGATATTTAAATTTAAAAATATTGAAAGATTTTTTTTTATTATCTCGAAATTATATGATAAAACGTTACGAAATATGATAAAACAAAATGACTATTCGTATATTAAAATCATTTCCATGTTTAAAAAAAACAACATTAATATTACCTTAAGGAGAACTACAATACTACACTATGGATCGCCGAAACTGTGTTGTTATCCCTAATTACATTATACGATGTGTACTCAACTTTATATGGTGTGCACTTGTCATTATATGATGTGCAACCACATTAAAAAAGTTTATATGATATGAAAACATACTTACTTGAGGTGCATATATGCTTATGTAAAGCTCATTATGTAAGGGAAAATGCACATCATATAAGTATATTCTAACATTATTTAAGTACATTTGCATATCATATAAGGATTTTTCCTTATCATATAGCAATATTTGCACATCATATAAGTAGTTTTATTGACGTAATCATTCTTGTACTATCATAACTGTAGTTACCGTTAAAGCTTTAGAAGTGTATAAGTTCATTTGCACGTCATATAAAGATCTTTGAACATAATATTAATACATTTGAACATCATATAAGTACATTTGCACATCATAAAAGTACATTTGCACATCGTATAAGTACATTTGCACATCATATAAGTACATTTGCAAACCATATAACTACATTTGCACGTCATATAAAGATCTTTGAACATAATATTAATACATTTGAACATCATATAAGTACATTTGCACATCATAAAAGAACATTTGCACATCATATAAGTACATTTGCAAACCATATAACTACATTTGCACGTCATATAAAGATCGTTGCACATAATGTTAGGATATTTCTTTATTATATAGGTATATTTGCACATAATATAAGTATGTATGCACATCATATAAGTATGCATGCACATCATATAAGTATGAATGCACATAATATAAGTACATTTGCACATCATATAAGGATATTTGTATATCTTAAAAGAATATTTGCAGATCATATAAGTTTGTTTGCACATCATATAAGTATATTTGCACATCATATAAAGATTTTTGGACATCATTTAAAGATACTTGCTAAAAAGTGAAGGAAAATTTTACGTCAAATAAATGAATTTGCACATCATGTAATAAAACCATTACAGTTTTAGCAATAGTAAAAGTTCAGTGATAAGTTAATATTGACATTAAAAGACCTCCGAACAAAAAGAGGTGTTCAGATCCCCGAGCCCGGAAGACTCTATAAGTATTTTTATTTATCTGTTTTTGGGTTGCTGTCGCGTTAATCATGTTAATGGATACATTTAAATCCTTTAATTCAAAACCAAATGATTCGCTTGGGTATAGAAATATTGACATCTCTGGACCTCTTTGAAAATGCCAGTACCGATGGGATTTGATAAACAATATCGTAATCAAATAGCTAGATCTCATAAACATGTTTAACCCCGCCGCATGTTTGCGCCTGTCCAAAGTCAGGAGCCTCTGGTCTTTTTTAGTCTTTTATTATTTTAATTTTAGTTTCTTGTGTACAATTTGGAAATTAGTATTGCGTTCATTATCACTGAAATAGTAAACATTTGTTTAGGGACCAGCTGAAGGACGACTCCAGGTGCGGGAATTTATCGTTATATTGAAGACCTGTTGGTGACTTTCTGCTGTTGTTTTTTCTATGGTCGGGTTGTTGTCCCTTTGATACATTCCCCATTTCCATTCTCAATTTTAAGTATCAAAATTATTGTTAACATATATAACATTTTAAAGCAAATTTTATAATGAACGCAACGCAATAATATATATCTGCTTTGCTCGCAACGCACGTATGGAAGACTTTCTATATTGATAACAATGAAACTAACTTCTGACAGAGTCTGACCTGTACTTTCAAATCTCCTTTTTTATACAAATTAGACCGTTGGTTTTACTGTTTGAATGGTTTAACACTAGTAATATTTTAGTTCCTATATTACGTGGTGTTCGCTGTTAACCAAGGCTTCGTATTTAAGGCCCTATTTTGATCTTTATTGGTTTACTTGAATCTTTTCATGGACAGTTGTCTCATTTGAAGTCATGCACCATCTTCTTATATCTAAACATCTTGAAATTTTCCTCTTATAAATAACTGCTTTCCAGTCCTCCAAAAACGTTATTTGGGTGCTGAATCTTTTGAAAAGTGCAATATGAACTCGCACACTGCTAATGCCTGAACGGTTACTGCAGTTATGATAGTACAAGAACGATAACATCAATAAAAATACCAAATAAACAGCACCGAACGATCTAAAATTATAAATATAGAAAAGATATATACACATTGCTTACGTCAACAGACATTTACATCTTATTAAATTGTTTTCTTAACATTTATTTGTTTTCATTGAAGAAATGAATGTATAACAAGCGATACGGATTGTTATTTTGCACTAAGAAATGATCGCGTATTTATACGATCGGTTACCAGTAAAAAAAGTCAGTCAAATTTCTGTGGCAACAATACATCGGAATGCCCTCACGGTCATCGCGATGTAAATAAGCGTCCTCGCGGCGAGCTGATTATGTTCATAGAGATATCGATTTACCAACGGGAAAGGTCTTTGATATACAAAACAAAACTGTTTCCCTTCACAATATTTTTTTCAATGTTAATAATAAATACATTTTATGTAAGACAAGATTTTTGATTTTGTTGGATCTGAAGTTGTTCAATTTATAGCCAGAGGCTACTCCGTTGGTATCTTCAAAGTTCGGGTCATCAGCATTTGTACATTTTTATTTGTTTTGAATATTTCTTTTACAATTTGAATATGCATTGTTATTTAGAGCTGTATTGGATTGGATTGTTTTTTCTTCCTTTTAAGTAATGATATTTTTTGTCTATTTCGATATTACCTATGTGGATAGGCTATAGCAGTGTGACCTCAAGGACGGATCCAGCCGTTTTCAAAAAGAGGTTTCAAATCCAGGAGTAAAGAGCGGGTCCTACCATATGTTCCCATTCAAATGCATTGATCGGCCAAAAACAAATACCCCCTTGGATCCGCCACTGGACCTATATTAGAATATGATAGTTCGGTAGACTATTAACAACCTCATTTAAATTCCGCCATTGCATCATCACTTCAAATAAAATTAGTCGGTTATGAGTTTTGAACAGTGGTATACTACTGTTGCCTTTATTTTGTCCCAGGCGGATAATTCTGGCCTCACATTTTTTTGGAACTTTTGGTCCTCGGCGATCTTCAACTTGGTAGTTGTTATGGCTTTCAAACTTTTTACATCTGAGCATAGTGTAGACGTGTCGTGCGTCTGGTGTATACAAATATTTGTTAAAAGAGGGACGAAAGATACCAAAGGGACAGTCAAACTCGTAAATATAAAACAAACTGACAACGCCATGTTAACCTGTTACGTTTGGATGGCTATTATTCGTTTGTTTCTCTGTCCTATATTTTCTTCCATTTGTATGTTTATTTATTGAACTCTGGCGTGTACTGTTGTAATTCTGTTGTTATAAATAACACTGTCATTCAAGCGGGAGGTATGGCATGCCACAAAACCAGGTCCTTTAAAAATGTCCTGTACCAAGTCTGGAATATAAGATAAACATCGCTTATCAAACAATTGAATTCATCTCAATTGCATTCCACTAAATTTGCTACAAGACTTACTTTTATTGAATTTGTACATCTACACATGATAAATCGTGCATTTATGTTTCATTGAATCAACAGTTCAACAGTTCAATTTTCTTGTTTAAAAACACCTTGCTTCATAATAATTCATGTAGATTATACATGTTATATAGTAGACGTATGTCGTGTTAAATGTTACCCTGTTTTAAGAAAAGAGTCATTACTTTATACCGATTAATCTGCCTTTCTTTGTACAAATGCTTACCTTTTCCTCAGTCGTTGATAAAAATAGTAGTAAAAAAAAATACAATGAATAAAAAATATGGGTTTTTTTTCTTCAAGAAATTAATCCACAGTTAATGAATAGTCAGACATACATAAAATTATCAAAGATTTACCGTTCCAAATATATCCCTTTTTGTTTAACAGACATTACAAAGCAAGAGGATGAACGTGTTAATCTGACTTGTAATGTGAAAGACATGCCCAATATCACTGAACTGAACTGGACAAGGTCGGTGAATGGAACCAGTGTTATAGTTTCTGAGTACGCTAGAGGCGGAAATACTTCATCACCTAATTTGATTTTTGAACGCGTAAAATGGACAGATGAGGGTTGTTATAAATGCAATATGAAAAACAGTTCCGGATCAAGGCAAACAGTGGAGATGAGGCTGTATGTAAATGCAAGTATGTCAAATCTTTAGTGCATCATTTTTTGTTTTTGTTTTATATTGCGTTAATTGTCTTTTGCAAACGATTTCACTACAACCAATAAGATATATTATTTTGAATGTTTTTAAAGTTAAAATGCAATTGACATCAACTTTGTCAAACACATCTTTTTTTAAATATTGTTTCAAACATGTTTTTGACACTATTTTCTAAATTATTAAAAGAGATTTCAAACAAGATTGCATCATGTATAAAATGTATCCAAATGAAAGCATTAGAGCATTTTACACATATGTTTGCCTCTAATTTATATTATGATAAACAAGATGCCATACACTATTGTATCATGTACAAAATGTATGTGACTGTCTGAAAGCCTGAGAGCATTTCAAAATGTCTTTGTTGCTATAGTTCGGGGTTAAACACCAATATAAGTGTGTGATGCTCATGTTTCACGGAAACTATGCACAAACTATTTAATCAACAACAGCTTACAATATATAATATAGAAATATACTGTATAAATCAGGAAGAAAATACGTGGAAAAAACACTGTAATAATAGATAGCCTCAAAATATGCTTGAAGGTTTTTCACCAGAAATGAAATACATTTGAAAAAAAAGTTTTATTGACATGATGTGCCAAAAAGATTCGATAAATGTCAATTTCCAACAGAAAAGGGTTAAGATTTACTTATAATAAATCGGTATGCCTTTGAAGAATCAAAAATGGGTTGTCTATACCGTATCCATAATGTGTAACGTACAATCTTGTTTACATAAAAAATTTAAAAAAAACATATTTAAGGTGGTACCCAACACATTCACTGAAATTTACTTAGCTCGTTTAATTTTCATAAAATTTTGACAAATGATTTAATTTGACCCTATACAATGCTATAACAAAAATATAAAAGCTTCCAAAAATTTAACCAACCATTTTATCAGAAAAATTACACTTATTATATAGCAGTTTGACAAACACTATTTTTTATCATTGAACTAAATTGAACCTAACTATTTCTTTAACAACACAACGTAATTAAAACGTTTAGCTGATTTTACAGAGTTATCTCCCTGTAGTATTAGGTACCACCTTAATCAATAATCAATTCGAAAGAAGCTGCAATTCCATCCTGTTTAAAAAAATTGTTTGCATCTACCAATAACGCATTCTATTTGAAAAAGAGAATTTCTATTTTATTCTCTTTTTTTGGTGGTTTCAAATTCAGTTGACGATGTGAATTGAAATTAACACTTTTTGTCAACAAATCTATAAGATAATGGAAATGCGCTTACTTGATGTTATAAAATTTGAGTAAATCTTCCCACTCAATGAAGAAAAATAGTCTTCTTGAATTGAAAAACGTACCAGTGGAGAAAATCCCCACATACACATATAAAACCAATAACATTAGAATGGGGAAATATCCCCACATTCACATTTACAACCAAAAACATCAGAATGCGGAAATCCCCACGATAAGATAATTAATTAGAAAATACAAGCTTTAATATTGCTGACCATCAAATGGGGAAATTTCCCCCATAATCTCATTATGTTCAAATCATAGAAATATTGTTGACTTTCAATTGGGGAAATTTCCCCATAATCTCATCATGTTCATATTAGATATTGTTGACTACAAATTGGGGTAATTTCCCCATAATCTCATCATGTTCATATTAGATATTGTTGACTACAAATTGGGGAAATTTCCCCATAATCTCATAAGATTCAAATTTACGGCAAATCAAATAATTGTTTGTACTAAAACTGTCATCCCAAGTCGTGAAATTTAGACAGTGTTAAGACATTTGACTTCTTATGAAACAACTGTGTAAAATTTGAGACAACTCTCCATCCAGGTCCAAATTTGTAAACAAAACAACATAATATGTATAAAAAATGTCTTCAACACGGAGCCTTGGCTCCTACCGAACAGCAAGCTATAAAGGGCCCAAAATGACTAGCGCAAAACCATTAAAACGGGAAGACCAATGGTCTAATCTATATCAAAAACGAGAAACGAGAAACACTTATGAACCACATCAACAAACGACATCTACTGAACATCAGATTCCTGACAAAATGTTTGAATATGTTGTTGTTATCCGTATAAAAAAGGCAGAATGATTTGAATACAGATTGCTTTAAAACACGAGGAGCTTACGTTAAATCGTCATCATTAGGAACAAACCTCCTTAAAAGAGAAACAAATGATACCAGAAGAACATTCAAACTCATAAGTCGAAAATAATCGGACAACGCAATGTTTGTAAGTACATCATCATAAATTTTAATATGCTAAGATTGTGTTTACTAATGACTATAAAAAGTGCTCTATGACACATTGTTACATGTTTTAATATTGCAACTATATTGAACAGCTTTATGTGCATAATATTGAAACACACTTGGCGATTTATAACTTATTCTATGCACATCTATCTATTGTTGATGATTTTTGCATACTTTTTCATCTATTTATTTTCGTCATTGATGTTGTCTCATTGATGGTGTGATAATTACTTCTTATTCTACATACAGTTTGTCATATTAAATTACAACCACATTCAGACCAAACAAGCTTATTCTGTGAATGTTTGTTTTTTATCATTAAGATATCATGATAATGTCCCAATATAAATTAAACAATATATATAACCTTGTTCATTCTTGTATACATGTATAGATATATAAGATCATTTGACTGATGTGAAATGTCTTTTGTTCAAGGACAAGGAAATACAGCTTCCTTGTGTTGTTGATATTGTTTATTATATCCCGTTTTGAGAACATTATCAGATGACTTGTGAGTTTCTTGTAAGTCCATATATATATGAAAGTGTTTTGTTCAACAAAACACCTTCAGCTGAATTCATCTCGATATCTTTTTTCGCAGATTCTGTAGACTAACACTCTTACTAAGTTGCCGTCTGCAAACACGACTTTGTAACCTGTAAAATAGAGACTATCCAATCAAAGGGACAGAAAACCAAACACATATTAAGCATATTAAAATAAATCAAATATATCTTCATCTTTCCTTTCATACGATGTTTCCCTTGACTTTATCGAAATGTTGAATCCTTAGTGAGTCTTTTTACTTCGAATGCTATGTACATTGTTTCTGTTGATTAGACATGTGATGCTCTGTGTTCTCCCCAGATACGCCAATTTTCTCAGCCAATAAATGCAAACGGTCATTTTTAAATTAGACCGCTATTCGTTTTCCTGTTTGAATTGTTTTACACTAGTGATAGTTATAGCTTGCTGCTCAGTGTGAGCCAAAGATCCGTGTTGAAGGCCGTACCTTGACCTATAATGGTTTACTTTTATAAATTGTTATATGGATGGAGACTTGTCTCATTGGCACACATACCACATCTTCCTATGTCTATGATATAGCCTAGGGTGCACAATGTGGCCTTAAACAACAAAAAAACTACCTGACTATCAATCAATTCATTAATTATCGTTCTTTTGTAATCTCTCTTTAATTTATATCATGGTTTACCTGATTTAGTTTTTTCTAGGACTGTTGAATTATACCATTTCTTTTCCGGTTTCCAGAAGCGTATTACTTTTTCGTTCGCTCCGAAATCCTGAGAAAAAATTTAAAACAATGTAATCATCTTAAGAATTTCACCTCTGTTTGAATGCTGCTTTTAATTTTATTGAAATATTATGTTTAAACTAGATAGGTATACAAAGATGTGGTATGATTTCTAGTGACACTATCACATAGACGTAAATTGATTTGGATGTAAGCAGCTATATTTTACTGTACAATATTCAACAATAAGCAATCATATGCCGTAGTGTAAGCTTAAACTAGAGGCTCTAAAGAGCCTGTGTCGCTCACCTTGGTCTATGTTAATATTAAACATTGTACACAGATGGATTCATGACAAAATTGTGTTTTGGTGATGGTGATGGGTTTGTAGATCTTACTTTACTAAACATGTTTGCTGCTTACAATTATCTCTATTTATAACAGCAGTTTCTGTAGAAAATGTTAGTGAAAATCTACAAATTTTGTGAAAATTGTTAAAAATTTACTTTGAAGGGCAATAACTCCTTAGTGGGTCTATTGACTATTTTGGTCATGTTGACTTTTTTTTAGTTCTTACTTTGCTGTACATTATTGCTGTTTACAGTTTATCTCTATCTATAATAATATTCAAGATAATAACAAAAAAACAGCAACATTTCCTCAAATTACCAATTCAGGAGCAGCAACCTAACAACCGATAATCAAATTCATCTGAAAATTCCAGGGAAGGTAGATCTTGACCTGATCAACAATTTAACTTCCTGTCAGATTTGCTCTTAATGCTTTGGTTTTTGAGTTATAAGCCAAAAACTGCATTTTACCCCCGATGTTCTATTTTTAGCCATGGCGGCCATCTTGGTTGGTTGGCCGAGTTACTGAACACAATTTTTAAACTAGATACCCCAATGACGATTGTGGCCAAGTTTCAATTAATTTGGCCCAGTAGTTTCAGAGGAGAATATTTTTCTAAAAGATTACCAAGATTTACGAAAAATGGTTAAAAATTTACTATATAGGGCAATAACTCCTAAAGTGGTCAACTGACCAATTTGGTCATGTTGACTTATTTGTAAATCTTACTTTGCTGAACATTATTGCTGTTTACAGTTAATCTCTATCTATAATAATATTCAAGATAATAACTAAAAACAGCAAAATTTCCTTAAAATTACCAATTCAGGGGCAGCAGCCTAACAACAGAATGTCAGATTCATCTGAAAATTTCAGGGCAGATAGATCTTAACCTGATAAACAATTTTACACATGTCAGATTTGCTCTAAATGCTTTGGTTTTTGAGTTATAAGCCAAAAACTGCATTTTACCCCTATGTTCTATTTTTAGCCATGGCGGCCATCTTGGTTGGTTGGCCGGGTCACCGGACACAATTTTTAAACTAGATACCCCAATGATGATTGTGGCAAAGTTTGATTTTATTTGGCCAAGTAGTTTCAGAGGAGAAAATTTTTGTAAAAGTTAACGACGACAGGTGAGCTAAAAATACGATTTAACATAATGTCAAACAAGAATGTGTCCATAGTACACGGATGCCCCACTCGCACTATCATTTTCTATGTTCAGTGGACCGTGAAATTGTGGTCGAAACTTTAATTTGGAATACAAATTAGAAAGATTATTTCATAGGGAACGTGTGTACTAAGTTTCAAGTTGATGTAACTTCAACTTCTTCAAAAACTACCTTGACCAAAAACTTTAACCTGAACTTCGCACTATCATTTTTTGTGTTCAGTGGACCATGAAATTGGGGCCAAAACTATAATTTGGCATTAAAATTAGAAAGATCATATCATGGGGAACACGTGTATTAAGTTTCAAGTTGATTGGACTTCAACTTCTTCAAAAACTACCTTGACCAAAAACATTAACCTGAAGCGAATTGCCGCACGAACGAATGAACGAACGGACGAACGGAGGCACAGACCAGAAAACATAATGCCCCTCTTCTATTGTAGGTGGAGTATAAAAATTTAAACGTTAATATCAACGACCGATAAATAGAAATGAAATCATAGATCACAAACAGCAGCCAAAACGACCACTAAATTACTGATTTCGGACAGACACATAACATGAACAAATGTGGTCCAATTTAACTTGAAGTAAAACGCAAACAAATATTTCAATTAAGTGTGAAATCGTTCCAGCAATGACACATGGCTGGAAATAACTTTTAGATTATTTTTGAAGTTCACAAAAAATGCAAATGTATCATGATGTTCAGGGGTTTACACCCCCTCCCCACCTTTTCCGCGAACTGGATCCCGACCGGTTTTCCAAAAAAGCTGAATTGTTACACACAACGTGCAAATCTGAACTTAAAAATAATATAAATATATGTTTTCTTTTGGGTGCTCGTTGATATTTTGCGGAGAAGACAGAACTATAACGGTTGATAGCTTAAAACTACATTGCAAACACATATTATAGATTTCACTGATTCACTTTGCCAAAGGCATTACAATCAAATCAAATATTATGAACATACCTCCAAGTTCTTGATCATGATATCTTTTTCTGCTATAGTTTTCTCATTCCGTTTACAAGATTTCTAAATAAAAAAAGCCATCCCATATATCAATATAAAATTAGAGATGTGGTATGATTGTCAATGAAACGACTCTCCACAAGATCATCATTCAATTTTCGAAAAAACTATGGCACTAGGAAAAAGATATCGTCTTGTAATTGCAATTGCAATTGATAGATTTTGGTATTGTTTTCTGTTTTTCTGTTAATGAATAATTTAATAAACATTTTTTGTTATTAACAGTTTAAACATTTAAGCAATTTTTAAAACTATAAAGACGTGAATTGGTGATCAAACAGTGTACTTCTTTTCAAAAGGCATGCATCGGCTTTCTGTCACGATTAAACATGATTAAAAATACTTTGGCCGTGAACACTAGACTCTTATTTAATTATTTTGTTTCTGTCACTAAGGGTATCACATGCAACACTTTAACCCTTTCATTTGCATATAAGTTCATATATAGCTATAAGTGTCAACATAGACTGGTTTATATATTTTTTAGGGAACTAATTAATGGTTACTTCTTTCTCTATGGTCTCAATAAATAGATAGTGCTGTAGCGATTCGGCTTGGTCATTTTTTTGCTTTTCTAACAAGATGATTTCGGAAGCCTGAGGAAATAAAATATAGGGAAAAATTTTGTATTTTCACATTAAGCATGTTTAATCTAATTCTACTCTTTAAATTTGTAAAAGGGCGAGGTCATACAAACAAGAGATATGTCCTCAAAAGATATTATTTATAGTGAGCTTCATGGACAACCGTATCTTTGTTATACTCAGTAGTTCAGTTATTTGTCTACATCTTGAATCGTATAGGAAGAGTCAACTCAAGTCATACGTTGTCAAATAAATATTCATTTATCATGTTTATGTCAGGATGGACAATGATGGAATGAACCTCTCTATGAAATCCTTGATTACTTTTAGTTTCAATCTTAACCTGACAATATACGCTTTTAATATAGAATAATACCGCGGCGTCACACATCAGCGTATAGCTCCGACGTGCATTTAGCTTACGAGAAGGCTCAGTGCAATAATAAAATCCTGCACCTAGAGTTTGGCTTTCTATATTTAAATTATAGTGCGGTTTTGGCTGCATCTTTTGAATGTCGCCGGAAAAATAGAAAATAATTTTATGCTCAAGGAAGCGGAAGCCAATTTCCCCCGTAAAACACGTTTTTCTGTACATATACATGTATTCAATTGTGAGGGTTTTTCTAAAATTTGTATCCAATGTGATTGTTACTCTTAATCGAAGATTTCATTCTTATTCATTTATGAAGCATTGGAATGTGACAGTTTTGTACAAGTAATTTCAACTACAAGTTTTAATATCATTGCATTGCAACATAATTTATGCTTGCTCAATATCAGTTTATCTTTATTTATAATTGTTTTAAAATTATTCTTATTTTCGTTTATCCTGATAAATCTAAAATGATGAAACTGTTATTTCATTTAACTAAAAATGTATATTAGTAATAATTTTGATATTTTTTGTTGACAATGCACATTTCCGTAGTACTTTTTTTATAAAGAAAATATTTAAATTAATTCTTTACAAATGACCGGCAAAATAACGTATTTACTGTTTTGCTGGATCCAACTTAAAACCCCGTATATATATGCTATTATGTCGGCTTTATTTCGACATTTTAACCAAGGCTGATAAAATAGCATATTTTATTATTTTGCCGACGCCTGAAAATTAGCCAATGCCTTAAAAAACAATTATAAAAACAATAATTTATTACCTCGATCTTCTTATACTGCAAGGAGCTTTTAGCATACTCAATTTGTTCTTCAAAATCTTCAATCCCTTGGATATTCAGTTTGCCATTATCAATTTTCCAATTCACCATTGTTGTAACGGAGGTACATGTATATGTCGAAAACGAGCAGTTTGTTTGTTAGATGATTGATTCCAATATGATATAAATATATATACTAATGTGGTTGATGCACGTGACAGATGGGCAAACATGTCAAATATCATTCTTGATCATTCACACGGTTTTCCCCACAGGTGGTATTAACAAGATCCGATGCATGTTTCTAGCAGGATCCTTTGTGTAATCATACACTGATAAATGTATCCGTGTCATCGATATAAAATAAACATGTAAGAAACAAACACTGTTTTGTTTTATAAGTTTCTGAGTAGGATTGGATAAATGCTATGTTAGTAACTCAGAAATTACAGTATTTAGACTACATCTAAAGTGCGTGTTGTCACTAGTACAAAGGTTCTTAAGGTCTCATCATTATATATTTTGATAGATGCATGTATAAGAAAAACATTAATTAAAACGCTTTGACTGTCTTACAATTTCCGATATTTCAATATGAACATTGCTACCTGCTTTAAAGTAACACATTTCAATTAAAATCAATATTGCACCATTTAACTTTTAAATGCATTTTTTAAATATTTGGGTAAACAAATGGTTTGTCCAGCAGTTTTTTCTATCAAAAGATGCCATTTTATCCGGGCACTAAGTATACCACAATTTATTAAAATGAGCAGCCACAACAACAAATCATCTGTTTCTATCACAGTTTCATACTTTTGTCATTTCTTTACGGATGCTTACTTTGCTGTTTCGTAAACTGCATTACATCTTTTAACAGACGTCTCAAATAGCATTTTTTTTAAACAAAAATTAAAATGTAAAATGTAAAGCTATAAACTACATTCTAGGAGCAAACTTACACGATTTGATCGTGGAGGTCAATTAAAGTGTGCACAAGTGATATTAAATGTGTAAATACAAACAATCTTTTTGAACATACAGTTTGTCAGTTCCAAAACGACCGGTTCCAAAACGTATGATTTTATGGTTGTATGCATGTAATAAGCAAACACCTTTTACGTATTTCATTTAGAATTTGTTAACATCTGTATTCAATTAAAGCATTTATAGGCACATTCTAGGGAAGAGGATGGACCAGACCCCTTTATTGAATCATAAACATATAGACTTTTAATCTGATCCACTCAAATCTAGCTCTAGCGTTGGTCAAGCGTATATCTGTTCGCTACACACACGTAATAAGTACGTTACAAGGGCGTTGGAATAAGTTTGCAACACGTTTAGGGAACGTTGTTTACGCGACAAGATCGTTTGACCTATACTTTGACTTTTACTTGGACGAATGCAGGGCCTGTTTGTAACATACATACAGTATATACGCCTGTCGTAGTTTCAGCGCTCCATGAACGTACTATATATAAAACGCACCTGTGGCGTATTCAAAAAGTATTCTGACATTCGTATTTAAAACGTACTATAATATTCAACGAAACTTGCTCTGACATTTATAGGGCCATATGTCCGTGAATTTACAAGACCATATGGATACAGAAGTAGTACAAAAACCCATATATTATAATTACATGTCCGAGACACGCCGGCGGCACGGTACGACTGAGACACGTCGCATGTACATTCAAATGACTATTTTGCTATATGTAGTTGCATCTACGTTAGAGACACGACAGACATAAACCATCATACGTTACTGGAACGCCCAAACGCTTTTGTACGCTTCTAGTACGTCCTAAATACGAATAAAGCTCGTTGTGCACACGAAACAGATGTGATTGAAGAGTTGAATGTGTCCAACATTTTTAGCGTATGGTCAGTGTACATGTTGTTTTTACCACGCCCAGCGTACGTCGTTGATATACGCTGATGTGTGATGCCACTATAACTTCATTTATTAAAGTTGTGAACATACCAAATTTGGAAACTTTACATCTTTAAGATATTTTACCAGTGCAACATTGAAAAGTTACATACTAGTATACAAGTTTCCGTGTTTGTTTTGTTATGCAGTGTAAAGTTCAGCTGTCTCGTTCAGATCAAAACAGCTTTTATAGTCTCACCCCGACGGAAGGAGCATTAACTTTTATCCTCGTCTCTATATACGTACATGTACGTTTGTCCGTACGTCCCAAAATATGTTTCCATTCTCTTACTTTAGTTTGCCCTCAACACAATGCTTATTACCTGAAAAAAAAGTCTAAGTTTGAATTTTGAAACATTAAAACACAGAAATTAATTGAGGCCCCGCCGATTGTCGAACGCCATATAGTGTTCAATCTGTCCGTCCGTCTGTCCATTTGTCCGTCCGTCCGCCAGTAACAAATTGTGACCACTCTATATCTAAAGAACCGTTATGATTTCAAACTTTAAACTTGACATGTATATAAACCAACAACAGAGGGTGTGTCATAATTTATGTACAACTTCCTACATGTACGTCAAGGGTCAATGTCAAAAACAGTTCAGTTGACAACCCCATGTCCTATGGTAAAGATACGAATTTTCACCACACGTTATTGACAGCGTGGCCCACAGCGGTGCATGGCTCCCATCTCAATGATATCTTGTTTTGTAAGTATTTATGATGCACAACAGTGCTTTGATTTCATATTAGCTCATTTTTAAAGTTGACCCATAATTGCTTCAATTCACCTTATATATGTTCTAATGGTATAGTTGTTCCATAGTCAATCATATCAGTATTTTAACCATAAAGTTGCTTATATATATAGGCATAGGCGGATCAATGGATGGGGGCCCTTCTGTGGAATACATTGTGTTGGTTATATAGGGAATCAATATTGCATGACTGGAGCGGGCATTCTTAGGTCAGTCAGTTGACCCACTCCTTAAAAAAAGTTCTGGGTCCGCTACTGTTAGGCATATCAGTAATGTCATTGTAACCAAAATATAATATTCTCTCTTCTCCATATCAACCAAGTTTGTTTAGTCAAAACGATATCTAGAAATAAGAACATTATCTGTCACTGTATCTTCTATGCTTCAGAGAAACTGGTCTTCTCGCTATAATGTGTCACGCTGTACATAATGCAAGCGCTGAAGATGTGAGGTCAACTGCTGTAGATTTAAAGTCTTAGGCCGTTGGTTTTAAATAAAGTCAAACACTGTAGATTTAAAGTCTATCGCTATAGATCTAAAGTATAACGCTGAACATTTAAAATCATGCGTTGATTTTACATCTCCATCACTTGACTTTAAATCTCTGATTCATTGCATTGCACAAGGTTCTGTTTTTCTTTGACTGTTAACGACGTTTGTACATTAACTCCATTGGATTTTGGATGTGTACTGGATGATAAGTTAGTCCAAGGTGCCTAATGTTACATTAGTTACTATCTGCTTTGAAGAAGCTGTCAGTAAATGCGAGTACTTTTAGATCTGTACTTACGTTTCTTTTAGTAGTTGGGATGAACAAGTATAAACCAAGCCACGTCGGACGTTTTGTTTTTGAAATACGACATATTATTATAATAAAATTGTTATTTAAAACATAAATTGTTTATAGAATCCTCAGTAAACCCATGCGACCTTTATTTTGTGAAAATAAGAGAATACTGATATACTTTTTGGAATATGACACTTAATGTAAAATAAATTCATGATACATTAGCCATACTTATTTGTCTTTTGTTGAAGACGGTGTTTTCTAAATCTGTATTACTTTATGTTGCAGTCAATATAGCAAAGTATATTCCTTAAATCTTTTTGTATTTCTATTTGCAAACTGAAAATTTTTCAGGTAGCTCATTTTTTGTATAGGAAATATGAGAAATGTGAAGGGAACTAAGTACTTTAGCAAGACATAGGTCACCGTACGGCCTTCAACAATGAGCAAAGCCCATATTGAATAGTCAGCTATAAAAGGCCTCGAAATGAAAATGTTAAACAATTCAAACGAGACAACTAACGGCCTAATTTATATATAAAAACAATGAAATGACTTAATTGTTTACACACAAATTAAAGTAAAGAAATTGAGTGAACTCTTTCCCAATTCATTGTTAAAACAAGGCGCGAGATAGATCCAACTGGTTTGAAAGAGTTGAGTAATTTCAGAACTTAACCGGATGGAATAGATTACTATAGATATAAAATTTCTATCGGCATTTAATCTTCTATGGTTCTTGTGATATGCAATAACTTGTGTTTATTAGAAATATAAATTGATTTCATTTCATCGTTTAACACATCTACAGGAAATAAAGCATCTGTTTTTATTGACATGCTGACATCCGTGGTTTTGTCTGTAGTTCAGCTTTGAACCCTGCAATTGATTATATATACTAATAATTAAATGATTATGTTGTTAGATATATTACATCTTCACGTCTGGACGACTACTGATAAAATCACCTAAATACACAGATTAAGATATGTATGTTCCGAAGGATATTAATAATACAAGCATATTAGCATTTATCATAATCTAACTAAATAATAATACAATAAATTACAAAATCATATTTTTATATTTGAGAAGAAAAATAAAACTAATGCATTCAAATTGAATCCCTTCAAATTTAAAACCATTGAAATTTGAATATTTATTTTCAATGCTTTAGTGATGATTAAAACCTTTTGAAAAACATTATTCACTGTATTTTTCCAAAGTAGGAAATTTAACCTTATACCTTGTAAAATAAAATAATCACACTTTAATTACTTGGATGGATGTACAAATTAGTCAGTAATTGAATTTTGAAAAGGAATGACACTAGCGGAAGTTGATATTCATAAGAGGGACTGTCACAGTCAAATTCATAGTTCGAATTTAAACCGATAACGCCATGGCTAAAAAAGAAAACCACAAACAGACAAATAATATACCGATAACTGATTTAATTGGAAAAAAATGTAGTAGGTCTGTTAAGTGAGTTTCAACAAAAGAAAAATGTCTCATAATTAATTTTAAACATTTATAAATAATAGCTGCACCACCTTACAATGAAACCTTGAAGGCCCCCCCCCCCCAAAAAAAAAAAAAATAAATAAATAAATAAATAAATAGCCCAGTCATAAAATGTCTGAAATTTTAATCTTAGATTCAGATATTGTTTTCATCATAACTTACGATCATATTAAACTAAGAATAGAAATATGGTCACTTTGGTTTTTTTTCGACCGACAGTAAAACTCTTGTCAAAGTGGTTTGTCTATTTGACTGTGCCAGATGTAAAAGTACACAACCACGTCCGATCAGAATCTGTATTTAAGGACCGTCATATAGTACTTGTATTGTAATTTTTTCTCGTCCTGATCATGCCTGCTCTCTTGTCGGATTATTGTCTGTTTGGCACATTCCCAAATTCCATTCTCAATTTTAATATTTGCCACTGAACTTTATGAAACCAACAATCAATCAGTCCGTATAAATCATAAACATGCTTCTATACCAAGACGTCATTAAGGTGTATGGAAGTCTTATAACGTTAATCTCGAAATGTATCTTAATGTTAATTAAAATTGAGGATTAAAATGGGGAATGTGTCAAAGAGACAACAACCCAACCAAATAAAAAACAACAGCAGAAGGTCACCAACAGGTCTTCAATGTAGCGAGAAATTCCCGCACCCAGAGGCGTCCTTCAGCTGGCCCCTAAACAAATATATACTAGTCCAGTGATAATGAACGCCAGTAATTAAGACATATTAAGTCCCTTTAGAAGTATAACTAGTTTATGAAAAAGAGAAATATTTCCAAACATGTTCTCTGAATATTGTCTTTTGATCATAAAATGACGGTTTGACAAATTTATCGATGTCCAACTTTTTTACAATAGACTGCACTTAAATATTACCGACATCTACGACAGAATGAATGAATGACAAATCTCTGTTCCGCGACAAAATCAAATGACGCAGGCTCTACATAATTGTAGAAAAAAATGTTTTTACAGTTGTACATGTATACATTGTACCTATATTTCCATTGTGTTTGATATACCAGTAGCATGAACATTTTATATACTATTTTAAGTGACATGGGGCCTCAGCCACTCCGTAACAGGATACCGTATATGAAGCAACCAATGTTCATCAGTTTGACCAAGGCTTGAAACATAAATCTGTCTTTTATGTTTTATTTATCTTGTTGACAATGGTTGATATTGACCTGAATTTTGGTTTCAAGAGTATATTATTTAATATATTAAGTGGCACGATTGACCGTGAATGTGGTGTTTAACCGTACCAATAAAAGGAGATTGATCCGATGTTAACGTCATTGAGACAAAAATCCAACGACACAACAAGCCATTCGAATGATTATCAGCACGTCTGTGAAAAACTAAGTGGATAAAGATTCATCGGCACATTTTATGTGTTTATTTATGGATATATAAACTTGAATATTTCATTTGAAAAATTTGTGAGTTAAAGGAGATCATGGTGATATAAGATATTTGTGAGTTAAACAACGACAAAGGGTATCTAGAAAATACAGCGCTATCCAAACATAGTGCCAAGCTATAAAATGAAGTAGATGTTTGTAGCCATAAGGCCTTTGTATAGAAGTGACACCTAGCATCCACGTATCCCAACATCAATCCGAATTTCGATAGCAATCAATCTTATTCGGAAGACTCCGTATACATACTATAAGTATTTTATTGTAATTATATTAAAAAATATTGATCACATGATGCTAGTATTACTAGACTTGCAATTGCTTCAAATCAATCCGACATTAATTTAATGTTTCGACGAATTTTGTATTATATACTAAATTAATGATAAATGTAAAACATTTATGAAAGGGTTTAAGCATTATAGGCCCGTCATCATCACGGATTTACCTATATCAATTTATTTTGATTTTGTCGTTGTCAATAGATCTGCAATATTTTTATGCTTTTTATAAGCTATTATTGGTTTGCGTGAAAATATTTCGTTGCAAACTGCATCCTGTTTTAGTAGATCCCAATGTTTACTAATGCATTGTTTTAATTTATGAATGCATGGATTAAATTTCGTTGCCAATACTAAAGGAATTTCCTTTGTGTTTGTTTGGCCTTTTTCTGATTAAATCAGATCTATTATATGATAATGCCTCAGTTATTTTTCTATTTCAATCTCCGAAAACATAAACCTCTAACGAAAACATAAACCGGACGTGGCAAGCTGTATTTGTTCATCCACAATAACAAAAAAAGACACCAGGTATACCCATCAGTATACACAGAACTGAGTGTTTCTACAAATGTAAGTTGTGAATACAACAAAAAAAAACAAATGTAGCATTCAGGACCAACTTTTATAAATACCAAAATTAACACAGTATGACATAGGCATGTAAACGCTACATGATTATCAGTTTATTAACTTATGAGACACACCTATATAGATTTTGCGGCATTAAATTTGTTTATGTTTTGGCTGCCATCGGTACAATATGAAAATAAGAAGATGAGGTATGATTGCAAATGAGAATTTTCACCAGAGACCAAACATTTAAAAGGTAAGCAACATTTGCTATAGGTCACAAAATGGCATTCAACAATGAGCAAACTAAAATCGTACAGCAAACTGTAAAAGGCTTAGAAGGAACAAATGTAATGCAATTCCAAAGGCAGTTCATCTTACAAAGTTTCGATCTGTCATTTTGTCAATTGTCTTTATTCTACTTTTCATAATTCAGCGACTATAAAAAACACTGCATACTTATTTTGTGAAATTCATATTAATTATAACTAATGAAAATACATATTTGGTATACGAGATTCGTTCCATGCAGGTATTATATATACTAGAACACACCCGCGAAATCGCGGACATTCAGAGCGTAGTTTAAAGTATATATAAAGTGTTGTTGGAAGAATTTTTTTTAAATATTGAATGACTGGAGAATTTCAGCAAAAGTATCATAAGTCATAGTTTATTGGGGACAGGAAAATGCTTTTTTTTAACCCCATAGGCGGATTTAGTGGGGGGCAGGGGGCCCGGGCCCCCCTTTTTGGAAAACAAATTGGTTGCTTATATAGGGAATCACTGAACTGTGACTGGCGCGGGTCCCCTCTTAGGTCAGTCAATGGTCCCCTACTTATAAAAATTTCTGGATCCGCCACTGTAACCCTCCTCCTTTATTTCCAATATTCCCATTTTTTTGTTTTCTATCAATTTCAATATGAACATACATTTAGTATGTTATGAACATTCAAGTAAGGAGCCTGTAATTCAGTGGTTGTTGTTTGTTTATGTGTGACCTTTTAAAGCTGAGTATGCGGTATGGGCTTTGCTCGTTGTTGAAGGTCGTACGGTAAACTATACTGTTAATATCTGTGTCATATTGGTCTCTTGTGGAGAGTTGTCTCAACATGGCAATCATACCACATCTTCTTTTGTTTGTAATCAATTAATTTTGTAAAAGATTTAATGACTGGAGAATTTCAGAAAAGGTATCAAAAGTTCACATGAATATTTTTAGCGCTTTTCAGTATATTATGAACATTCATTACTATATAAATATAGTGTATTAACTTTCAATTCTAGGTTTACTAATCGATCCATAGTGGTCATTGATATAGTATACAGACCCTCTCTATTTAATAAACTCTGTGACTGCCGTGGACAGTAAACTTGAAAATGATAGCAGATAGGATTCTGAAAATACACTTTATTCTTTCTATATGTATGTTCAAAGTATATATAGAAAAACGCAAACCGGAAGTCTAATCTGACTTAAAATTTCGTCCAATGACGGGACAATATCCGGATGCCTTTTTTCTTGTTTTTCTCTAAAAAAATTCAATCTGAGTCGTGTTGATCAATTAATTGTGGAAAGAAGAGAAGCGACACCCAAAATGAGGTCTTCTCGTTTAATTGTATATACATGCCCATCAAAACGAGTTTCTCTTATGAGGTAACAAGTATGATTGACACCTTACTTTTTCGGCAACTGTTTAATTCTCGTTTTTTTTTAATTATTTAGTTAATTAAGCAGACATTCCTATTCTTTACGATTCAATACTGAGACGCTACACACTGAATTCAATCAAAAATCAAAGTACTGAAGTACTGAACATCGGATGACCGCAAGTTCTTGTGGATGATTTGACAAGCACTTGTCTCAGAAAAAAACCCACGTCTCTATACCTGAGTGATGTTAATGTTCAGATATAAAAAGAAATGAGACAAATGCGTGCATTGATGATAAATTAATGACAGGGAATTCAACCTCACCGTAATGACTACTATATTGTAGTGATACAAATCAGTATACTCTTAGACTGGTTTATTGTTATATATTATACTAATAATTGTGCATTACAGTTACTTGTATATTTTATTTTCTTGCATTTGTATTACATTCTATTCTACTTTATCAATAATAGTGCAACTACCTGTGCAAGTGCATGGTGGACACTGTTCCAGTAGCTGTAATAATTCGATTTTTCTTATAGAATGGATTTGAGTTGGGCCGAGAAGAACGAATTTGAGTTTCCTGTAACCCGATCGACCCTGTTTTTTTTTTAAGCCCCGACCCTAATTTTTTTATTGGATCTTCAAAAAAAAAAATTATATCAACCGACCCCGTTTTTTGACACAGGCTTCTGTTAATCGACATACTAATTTATCTAACTTGCTTCTACTAACGCAGAAAGTCAGTAAAGCGTTTTATTAATGTGAAAAGGTATTCCAATATGTTAAAATCCAAGAAACTTGCACAGCAGGTGCTTCAAAAACATTGCAAATGACCGACTTCCGGTTTTTGAAACCAATTACGGACTCGGACTTTGGAAAACCATGGTAATTTTCCGGATTTCGTTTACAATGTCATATTTCACCCCCAAACACTGTTTAATTATACATGCAGTTATCGTTCCTTGAGTTTCAAACGTTCTTGACATATTCTTCCGCAAGCGTTTGCATAGATATTTATGATTTTTTTTTAAAACAAAACATTTTTAATATTATTAATTTATCTTCTAAAAAGTATTTGGTGAGTATTCATTAATGAAATGAATTTCAACAAGCGAGGAATGTTTACGTACTTATCATGTTTATAGATCGGTTAAAACTTGAACCAAAACGAATATTACGTAATGGAAATTTAGGCAATAGCAATACACCGGAGTGCCCTTAAGGTCATGCGCTGTAAACATAATACGTGATACAGTTATTTCAAATAAAAATTTAAGATATACAATGTTACTAAATGGCCAGGTGCCTGATTATAAACGTTATAGTCAAATGACTTAAAATATTTATGACCGAATGCGATTTGATGAGTTGCGGAAATGATTATATAGAATATACTAGATACAATTGAGAATGAAAATGGGAAATGTGTCAAAAGACAACAACTCGACAAAGAACAGGTCTGGACAGCCAAAGGCCATGCACTAATTAGTCTTCATCACATCGAGAAAATTCAAAACACATAGGCGACATCACGGTTTAGAGACTTATTAAAGTTCCTAAGCCCATTTTGTAGTCTGAATTCTTAGTATTCGTATTTTCATTTGATATAGTCGTGCTGATCATATATTAAAGGTGTACAGTATTCTCTGCTTTCAAAATCTTTCTATTTGGATCCTTGTTTTCTCACTGCAGCATTTTAGGAAGATTGTGTTGAATATTTTGACATATATAGTATATACTTGTATTTGATACACTTGAAATTCTATGATTTTGTTTATATATTTAGAATATGGATGGTTATAATAAATTTAAAAAATCATAGCTCTAAGAAATGAAATTATTATTCGATTTTATCTCTTAGTCTGTCTGTCACCCGTATCTGTATATTATGACCTGATGGAGTTCTTTGAGATCATGCTAATAATAATAATAATAATATAAAACATTTAGTCTAAACTACACACGAAAAGGAGAAGCTGATTTTTTTTTTTGACAACTTGAAATCTTACAGGAAAACCAACGGTCTAATACATAAAAATATTGAGTAACGAGAAACAATATACATGTATGATTCAGAACAACAAACGACAACCACTGAACAATATGCTTCCGACTTCTTACATTTGGTCTCTGGTGAAGAGTTGACTTATTGCCAATCATGCAACATCTTCTGTTGTTTCTTTTTGCAGATTCTTGAAGACTAATTGTTGAATCTATATGTCTTTTTGTTGTTTGTCCATCTTCAATTTTGTTTTTGGTAGGGGTGAACAGCTGGGACATCGAGTACCCCACCCTTTTCATATATGTTGTTTATCAAAAATATATACCTACCTTGTTATATATCAATTATCAAAAATAAGACCTATAAATATATTTGAATATTTTTCATCTTCTGGTACATTAGTATAGATTTTTTTGTCCCGCTCATCATCACGTTCATTGTTATTAAGCAACGTAGTAGCGCAATAATATAACCTTCCTTTTCAATAAATTCGTCTAATTTTAAACACTTTCTTCGTATTGCCCCCTTTTATATGAAAGACATTCAATTCCAAAATACAATACATGTAAAAGACGTTTGGTCAGATCATAGATGGTATAACATCTATGATCAGATAAATTTAATATCACCCTAGAGAGTAACACTTTCACTGATTTTAACATGTTCAATAACAATTAAAAACTAATTACAAGTTACATTGCCGTTCCCTCTTCAAGGACACTGTCATACTGGAATTTCTCTAAATAATTGTTATCATGTTTTAGTATACAAACCCTTGAATGTTAAATAGGTGCAAATATCAAAATGGTTGGATTTATTGCATCTATCACTGGCATCAGTGGAAAGACCACATCAGAATAAATAGAGTTTATTTGGTTTGACAAATAACTGATGCATTTACGACTGTGGTTTAACCGCATCAAAAATAAATACGGACATCTGATTAACTTCAGATACTTATGATATTATCAAGCAAGTGATAATATCAACCTATTGATACTTAAAATTGAATCTGAATTTCTCACCCTTTTCATATATCATAGAGCATGTAAAAGTGACCTATTACAGCGGCTTATCCCTACCACTAATTATATAGTAAGTGCCTGCCCCCTCCCCCTAGAAGAGAAAACAGCGCACAGCCTCAGTAGTAAAAGAATAGTACATATATAATGATTTTTTTTGCATATGGAAATTTTATACAGTCTTGTTAAAAATTGATTGTTATTTTTAACATCTCATTTGAAAAAACTTCATGTTGTTTTATCGGCATATATTACATTCTTTGTGTGACCAAAATTTAATTTTTCCGTTAATCTGAATGAAACATGTGGCATGCTTAAATCCGAAAGAACTTCAAAACCTAACAGACAAGAAATAACGTAACATTTACAGATCTGCAAGTAAATACGCTGTTTTGTAAATATTCTTATCAGATATTAATGTCCAGGATCTCTGCATGGTTAAAGTCTAATTAGATGGAATTCCAACGGTAAAGATAATTTGTTAAATGTAACACGATATCCTTTTAAGTCTGTTCGAATTCTTTTGAACTGTGAAGTAAATCAATGTGATAAATCACACACCCTAGTAGGAAACATTGGAGCTGGAAAACGCGCGTTTTCTTTCTTAACATGAGAGTATTGTTCAATCAAAAGTGTTATTTTGAAATTTTTCATTTCAAATTATTCTTAATTATGATGGTTTGCGTAAAACGATCAACAGCACCAAGCTTAGACAATCAATTCCAACGAAATGACAATATGGATGGAGAAGAGGTAAGCATGTTTAACTTTAATTTGATCTTTCAAAGTTTATATTAAAGAAGTCGGGAATGACTTTTCCAATTAAAAAAAAGAAGTGGTTCATAAAAATAATTCTAATTCGTGGTCAGATAAAAAAAAAAAAATGTTATCAATGTCTACACGAACTGTTAAATTATTATTTTTCCAAGACCAGTAACAATCTCAAGATTTGATGTAATTGACAGGTATTATTATCTAAGTTACATACAAATTGAGGTATACGAAGGTAGCCATTAATTTTGAAATTCTTTAAACTGTGAGTTCATCGAGTTTGCACGGACAGATTTCAATCAATATTGATAAAAGTTCAGTCATTAAAAACGATATCTATTTTATGAATTAAGAGTTAATTAAAATGTGTTTCCTACATGCTGATTCTAATTTGATGTTTAAACTATCCAATGTGTTAGAAGATCTTAAAAGGACGTTGTGAGGTAAACTTGACTGACCGCATAATTATAGACTAAAGCTTAATGTCATGTGTCGCATGATTTGTTTACTTATATAGATACTGTTTATTAACTTTTTTATTTATTGAATATATATTTATGCCCCACCTACGATAGTAGAGGGGCATTATATTTTCTGGTCTGTGGCTCCGTACGTTCGTTCGTCCGTCCGTCCATTCGTTCGTTCGTTCGTTCGTTCGTCCGCAGGTTAAAGTTTTTGGTAAAGGTAGTTTTTGATGAAGCTGAAGTCCAATCAACTTGAAACTTAAAATTGAGAATGGAAATGGGGAATGTGTCAAAGAGACAACAACCCGACCGTAGAAAAAAACAACAGCAGAAGGTCACCAACAGGTCTTCAATGTAGCGAGAAATTCCCGCACATTAGTACACTTGTTGCTTATGATATGATATTTCTAATTTTAAAGCCAAATTAGACTTTTGACCCCAATTTTACGGTCCACTGAACATAGAAAATGAAAGTGTGAGTTTCAGGTTAAAGTTTTTGGTCAAGGTTGTTTTTGATGAAGATGAAGTCTAATCCACTTGAAACTTAGTACACTTGATGCTTATGATTATGACCTTTTTAATTCTAAAGCCAAATTAAATTTTTGACCCAATTTCACGGTCCATGGAACATGGAAAATAATAGTGCCAGTGGGGGCATCCGTGTACTTTGGACACATTCTTGTTTTTTTTTTATGTTTGAACTAACCGATAAGAACAACAGAAACATTGGAAATTCTAAAATATAGAACTCACAATTAATATATTTCTTTAGCTCAAATTGCCGCAATGATCTATATGATTATAATTCTTGATTATTGCTAATCGAATATGCATGTTTGGGTGTGTTACGTTTGTACGGAATTAGAAATTAACGGACATTACATTTTCGCGAGAGAAAAATAGAGTTGCGTGAGTTTTACAGATAAATTTAAAAAGAATGTAAATGCAACTCGTATTAGACCTTTTACTGAGCCGATGCTGATTAAAATCACAAAAATATTTTACCTTACAGTGTGTAAATGTCAAATATATAGATATAGAAAAATGTGGTGTGAGTGCCAATGAGACAACTCTCCATCCAAACAACAACTTAAAAATAAAAAAAGGTAAACAATTATAGGTCAATGTACGGTCTTCAACACGGAGCCTCGGCTCACACAGAACAACAAGCTACATTGTATAAAGGGTCCTAAAATGGTCTTTTGTGGATAGTTGTCTCATTGCCAATCATACCACATCTTCTTTTTTATATAGTGTAAAACCATTCAAACGGGAAAACCTACGTTGTCTATATAAAAAAAAAAACGAGAAACGAGAAACACGTATAAATAACATAAACAAACAAGAACTACTGTACATCAGATTCCTGACTTTTGCATAGGTACTTTTTCTTTACTTTAAATCTGTAGTACTGGAAATTTACTTTTAATATTTAGTACTATTTCTTTACTTTAGAACTATTGTAATATTTAGGTACTTTTATTTTTCAGTACTTGAGTAGAATACAATGATATACAGACTTAGAGCGATAGAGAGTTACTCTCAGATCCGTTCTTAGTGTCTTTTTGTTGTCGGAATGTACAAGTACTCAGCCACGTTAACTCTGTGTTTTTGTTTAATGCTTTTCTACTTGTATTCATCTGATAAGTTAAGCCTCATTCAACTGATTGTTATTATAGTTCGTTCCCTATGTTGTACTGTTACACCACTGTCCACTGTCCCAAGTTAGGGAGCGGATCCCGCTAACATATTTAATTCAGTGTTTGTCGTTTGTTGATATATTTGTTATTCTCGACTCCTAGATTAAGAATTGAACGATGGACAGTTATGGCGTGATTTTTTCTTGCTACCTGATTTGAAGATATTACGAGACGTGATTCATAATCAAAAAGTTTATTGATTGGTTAGGACAATCCAAACCAAGTAAATGTCCTTCAATCCCGTAGAGTATCGTATTTGTCCTCTCTATTTTAGCAATTAGATTTTACACAGATAACCTTTATCAATAAATAGTCGAATCTTCTGGATTAAAAAAACAACGTTAAACGATACTACTTCATAGTGTGACCTCTCGTGTGTTGTAAAATTTGTTGATTGATGCACGTGGCTATTCTAGTAAATGAACTAATCTACAAAGCGAGAGCACTTTCCATTTTCATCAGCTAAGAGTCGAATAGCCTTTTCGAAAGGCTAACGCTTGTTCATTTTGTTGTTCATTTATTCTTTTTGCCTGGAGAAGTGTAAACCCTAGTTTCGTCATAATTTCTAAATTTAGTAATAAAACATTCAGAAATATACACTTCAAGTCAAATATAAATGGATAATTAATATTAATAAAAAAAAAAATGATTTCTCGTATGCAATAATACCTTTGACATTGATCTGTTTACACCTTATATATTAGTAGAACATTAGTATTTTTTCTATCATAGATACAGATTACACAGAAAAGAAAAGAAAACAAAGTGAACAAGACAAAACCAGACCTGAATTGAAAAAGCAGAAGAAAGGCAAAAAAGGTACGCTATTGTACAGTTGTTGTTACAGTGTCATTTGGAGGAGCAATGACGATTTTGTTCAATGCCGTTACCGGTGGCAATCATTAACACTGTTTGTTATTACAAAAAAACCGGACATATTTTAGTTTGTTTGAATATTAAAATTGTTCATAGGGGGAGGGGGTTGGCATATGGTATATTTCTTATAGAATTGTTTTAGTTCAACTGATTTCTAAGTATTTTTAATAAGTAAGTCAAACACGTTGTCTTTGCTTGCTCATATTACTGTGAAAACTAAATATTTTTCTTCATTTCAAATCAAATATTTTTCTTCATTTCAAATCAAATATTTTTCATTTGAGCAAATCATCTGGACGTTTTATTAGCAAACTCAACATGGAATCGGTAATTGACTACTTTATAATATTTATTTGTTTTTCTTTGATCATCAACCAGCAACATTTAAGGTCGAAATCAATCGTTGTTTTTTTTTTTTGTATTTTTAGGAAATACGAAGAACATGACAACTAGACGCACCATATATAGCTCATATGTATATGGCTATATATGTCAAAAGAAACAATATCTGCCAAAAGAAACAGATATTGTATTCTATAATACAGGAATTAATAGAAATCATTTTCTTTTTTGAGTTGATTTGTTATATACATGAGTTATCATATTTGTTGTGGCTATTTTACCTAGCAGTTGAAAACATATGGTTTCAACAGCAACAGTACAATTATGTTTTATTCAAAATAATGTGCATGCTTTATTATGTAATTTTCAAGAATTTAAATATTTCTACCTGTGCTGTACTGACATTAAATAGTTTGTAGTTATGTTTTCTCTTGAAAAAACATTGATTTCTATCTCGTTTACTTTCCTTTAATTTGGTGGATTCACGAATACGTGATAGCGTGATCACCCCGAGTGAGAGACGTCCTAGGTTGGAACCCGGCTGGATGAAAACAGAGATTTTATAATCTGTATTTGTTGCTTCTCCGCTTAGCACGCAGCATGAAGGAGTTTGATTAAAGGATTGATTGGCTCGAAGTGATAATGCTATGACCGTTTCTGTGGACTGTTATCTTTTGAACAACATGACGGTTGTCACTTGTGAAGCAGTATTTTCTTCCCTTTCGGAGTTGCAGAGATGACCCCCAGCTTTTGGTGGGATTCGTGTAGCTTGTAGGTTTTAATTTCTTTGACGTTTTTTCTTCACTATTGTTTGTCTTTTCTGTTGTAGCCATGGCGTTAGTTTACTTTCGATTTATGAGTTTGAATGTCCCTCTGGTATCTTTTACTCCTCCTTTATGAATTAGCTTGTTAAAAATCCGACTCAGCGTGTGGTTCAAGTGAAAAGTAAAAGTTATTTTTCATGTTACCTTAACTTGTTCTTGTCCTGAATATGCATATTTATTTACCGCTGGACAGTGCGAAACCAACATAATCACCAAGATTCATCTTTTATTTCGTATTTGAATGTTTCAAAGTCATTTAAAGACTTGTACATGTTCATTAGTTAGTGTTAATTATGACCTTCAAATCTTAGGCCCGCTATCTAACTCTGCAAAATAATTTAAAGCAGTATTTTCACTAGCTTGACTTGTTTGCAATAATAATAAAAAACTCAGTCGAAAAATGCATTGAGAATCGCACTTCTTTTCCATGCTTCACCTGATAAATGTTCGTAATTTTTATATTCAAGATTGGCGTTTTTAGACGGAAAGTAAATCTTTGCAAAATGCTGTAGGAATGGATAAAGACACATAATGGGGACATTTCCCCATTCTGTGTATATTGTTTATTTCTTCGACATAGAAAATGACCAATTACACAGCCTGTTTTAAAGATTATTTTCATGTGGGGAAATTTCCCCAATATTGTTTAGTGTTCACGTATGTGTTGTCTTCCTGTATGGATGTTTCCCACTACTTGTAATTTAACGGGGAAATTTCCCCATATCGTATTCTTTTATCACCATATTGAAAGTCATATTTAATTTGGGGATATTTCCCCACTTTATTCATGATGTTAATTACAATTACTTACACACACTTCTTAAACTTGAAATTATATTTGAGGAAAAGTGGGGATATTTCCCCAGTCTAAAGGTCTTTTTATTCTGGGGATATTTCCCCATTTTCATTTTTTTTAATTCATTATGAGCATAGATGAGGAATAATTTCAATGTTTACATTTTAATGTATGTTATAGCAAGGAGTTTCATCATTCTTTGTTCCTGCATGAATATAAAGTTAACATCAGGTGTTATTCTGAATAAATGTTTACTAATTTTTTGCAACTGAATTGCCTTGCCTTCTTCAAATAAAGATGTTTTTTACAATAAACGTTGACAATCTTTTTGTTTACCGAATTTGAAACCACACTAAAAAGAGAATAAAATAGATATTCTCTTTTTCAAATAGAACGCGTTCAATGTGATTTTGTGTATTGCTCTTTTAACATAGATAGTGTACTTATTTTACTACTGTGGAATCATTATTGTACGTGGAATACCGATTTCTGGGATTTCGTAGGAATTGGTTAACCAATAAATTAAATGTTCAAAGAAGCACTTATCAATAGGTTTGCATGCAGATTTCACAGTACCAATTAATCCATAATCACGATAATACAATATCTTTTTTCTCAAACGAAAATTGGTACTTTAAATTAGTTTTCACGAGAATAAAGAATTCACAGAATGCATCGAGTTTCTTTTTTTATATAAAAAAAAATGATTATTCACTTTTATTTATTCAATTAGAAGTTACACAGTGCATCATATGTAGATATAAACTGTACAAATCAGTTACAAACAAGTCAAAATATGAGACACTACACACATCATTGCACATATACCCTTAAGAGTATTTGCTATTGCTGAAAATATGTTTAAAAAAATATTGCAATAACTAATATATCTAGCTTTGACAGCATTTAAAAATAATAGTGAACGAATAGTTGTCGTCGATTAAATATATATAGTAATAGAAGTTTAGTTCAAGTGCATTTTTTTCCGATTGGATGCATATCATAGGGTTCTCTACTGGATCTGTATAAGTTTAATCCATTGATGTCTTGGTTTAAACTAATGTCGTTAATTGTCGTTAATACTGATTTCTTAATAAACCTTTCCTGATAAAATCACATGTTATAACATCGTTATGACTAAAAAAGGTTACTCTTTAGACAACAGAGACACAGACTAGTAGCCATGTCGAAATATAGATATTTCCTAAAGGCATTTAAAAAAAACCAACTTACATCTAAAAAAATGAGTCCTATTGTTTGATGTACAACTTGTTTGTAATGAAAATAATGAATATGCCAGAAAACAATATATGTCAAATACGAATATCATATCATGTTGTTACTTACCTGTTGTTGTCATTGTAAACAAAATCAAAGCTATCAATTCATACTGTTTCATAGATATATTGCAATTTTTTTTTCAGCACAAATGCATCCATGCAGGTGTGAATATAGAAGAAGGTTGGAATATTGGGGTTCTAAATTAATTGCAAACAAAACCAGACAAGAATTACTTAGAGAACTTGAATCAGAATTAAAGGAGATTAGAAAAGACCTGGAATTAAATAAAACAACACTATCGTCTAGCATTCGCAAGCGTACATCTGCTCCAGATAAACGGAAATCATCGGAGAGGATGGGATTAGCCGGAGCTGCTTTTATTTGTATAGTCGTTGGCCTCGTCGTAATGATTGATGTACTCACCATAGTGAAGTTCTTAACGAATTCAATAACATTTTGGAATTACAAGAAAATGAAAAGAGAAAAAGTTAAGGATAAAGAGAAACGAGTAATGAAAAAAACGATTTCAAAATAATAAATGGAATAATGAAATCCCAGAATCTACTGCGTAGAAAAAAAATTATCGCTTCAAGCAAAAAGCAAAAGATAATGTGTGCTTTAGGAATAACATCAATCCTGTTATTTATAGAAAATGATAGATTCTTATATTGTTTGATACATGAATTAAAAAAATGTTTCGTTTTTCGTGTTGTTGTTTGCAGAAGTAACTTTAAAATTTGCTTTTGACACAAGATAATCTTGCATCTTTTAAAAATATTTATTGTATCTTTACGTATTTTTCAATAACTCCCAGTAATTTCATTTCAAATAAAAGTATGCGTTACATCTTCCAAGTGGTACAGTAGAAATGACGAGTTCGTTGATCGTTATGGAATATATAACTTTTCACAGAAAAGAGCGGATATGTTGCAATTGTCCTAACTACAATTCCATCACTTTCCCCCATAATGTGACCTGGACATCTGTCTATACGCCTCACTTCCCCTTTACTCCAGATGTATTTGGATAGCGGCCTTTTGTTTTTAAGAAGCCTGCCACCTAATCCCGAAGTCTTTAATCGTGTCCCTAATCATTGTATGCCCGTAATCATTTAATGTATACATTAATTATAACTACCATTTTTAAACGTTCTGGTGTTTCAATGTGGATATGTTTTGGCGAATGAAACTTTTACTACAAAGGGGGATGTAAAAGCAGATTTGTTTGGGCGATTTTGGAACTTTAAGGACTTTTGGACGAAATTGACAGTTTTTGGAATTAGAAACGGTTGAGGATGGACAATTTTTAAAAGTGTTACACATAAATACAGTATTGACAGAACAATACTATTAATTTTTTTGAATTTAGATATTATTTGAATATAACATTGTTTTGATACAAAATGTTTCTTCACACAAGAGGTGCAAAAAATACCAGATAAACAGTCAAACTTATTTTTTTTTAAATAAACTGACAATGCCATGGCAAAAAATGAAAAAGACTAACAGACAAATAATATTACACAAGAAACAACATAGAAAACTAAAGACTGCGCAACACGAACCCCACCAAAAACTGGGGGTGATCCCAGGTGCCCCGGGAGGCAAGCAGATCCTGCTCCACATGTGGCACCCGTTGTGTTGCTGATGTTATCGCATACTCGCAGCACCTTTTACGAAAAAGTTTTCCCGATTTTTTTTTATCTCTTTTTCATTCACTGAAAAATATTTAAACAACGAGGCTTGACCATGTAACTTATGTAGTGTAAGTAACAGTCATTACGCCTTTAAATTCTTTGAAGACATTTATCATTAGTTTTATTGCAATTATGTAAGAAAAGAGCAACGTAAGATGATTCAGTTGGATGTACGTGTGTTAGAAACTGCGGCAATATTTGCAAATACATTTTTGCACTAACAAATTAAAAAAACCCAGAGCAAAATATATTTTTATGCACAGGTTTTATTATTCAATGTATGTTCTGGTACTAGAATTGGTACTTTAAATATTTAAAATGCAAACATTTATACGATGGAAGTGGATAGTTGTTTAATGGCTTTTTTCATTGATCCTGAATTTGATTTCCGAATTGTAAGTGTTTTGGTAACTAAACCTTTAAGTATTTCAAACACCATTAAAGAATCCAAGAATTTGCAAAACCTATAATCGCTGTTTAAGTGGATTTGAAGTGGAAACAAAACAAAAAAAAACGAATTACTTTAAATTTCTGTTTCCCTATACAAATTATTGCTTTGAAAAGAATAGGCGAAATATCATTCAAACACAGGGTTTGGTTCAAGACGGCCATGAAATTAACATTTCTGTCATCAGGTTTTGCAATAGCTTGATATATAGCTAGATGATCAGAATGGAGCAAAACTCTAAATCATTTAGGTGGAGAATGGACAAACTTCTTTTCGGTTTATCATTTTACACATCCTGTTTTTTTTTTGTTTTTTTTTAACAAATTGCAGTGTTTTGGTTATAAGTTTGAATATATAACAATGTCTAATATAATCTTAGATAAATCAAAATAATTTTAAAAGTGTGATCATGTACAACTATAGTATTACATGATTAGAATGAATTAAAACCCTTTGGTGGACTAGAGCGGTGTTCTGCTCTTTGGTCGGAATTTGGTCTCTTTGATGTATTCCCCCTTTCCGTTCTCTATTCATTGTAATGCATGATAAATGTGTTTTGTGCAAAAGTCATAAGGAAACACAAAGATTTTATAGTAAAATAACCTGATGGTGTCAATTTTGACAAAACATAGTTATTAAAGTGTTGTGACAGATGCTTATGAAACCCCAATGAGTTATATGCAAAAATGTTAAATTCTTGATAAAACCATGAAGTGCTGTTATTGAAATAGGCTTTATAAGGATATTTTTCAAGGTTAATAATAGCAGTTCAATATCAATTAATTGCAGTTTTCAACATTTTCTTTCCTTTGTCTTCGTACGTGTCGTTGACATCTTTTGTCTGACTGCATATGTCTGTGATACATGTTAGCGCATTGCATTTACACCAATATTTACAAAAAAAAGTCTTTTATTTGCGCCACATGGTTATATTTCATTTGCTCCAAAAGATAAAAAAAACCAGCATTTCCGCAATTGTACAGGTAACATATCCAGGAAATTCATTGCTACATCGTGAATAAGATAGTTATGAAGAGTATTCCCCCATAGTAAATAAGTAAGCTTATTCTCATTTTAAAAAATAAGACCGAGAGTCACTTAGGCTAAAATTATGTAGTGTTCACATGTTGGAGTAGACAACACAGACATTGTCAAGTCTGAGTCAAACACGCTGTAAGTCTTCTTTTCATATTTATCATGTCGGGCTGTTATAGTCGACGATACGATATATTTTTTCTCGATATTGAAGACCGTACGGTTGCCTATAACTTCTTTCATCCACTTCATTTGAACTTTGGTTGTAAGGTTTACTTATTTCTGTATAGAGGAAATAGGTCTGTACATTTTTTTTATGACCACACATATAACCCAGTGTCATGGAAACATCCGAGCCGTTGTTTACAAGTCTTGTGTCAGAACAAACGGTGTTTGAAAAATATATCTGCTCACTAATGAACTATCTGTTCTAGGCAAATGATTAATCGAAATTTAATTATGACGTCAAACTTTCTTTGTTTCAACTAAGGTTTCTGATAGTGACGTCATTAAAGAGGCGACTCTACCTCATGACGTGTGACATAAAGAACACAACGTTCTGCAAATCTTTGAAAAGGAAGGTCCTATAAACATTTGAGAAAAAGATTTAACCAATATAACGCGTGTATTACGATTTATCATCCTTCCCTACCGCTATATCAGCTTCCTCAACATATCTGTAAAACTCGTATCCAGTTAGCACGTGCAAGTGAGGAGACATTATCAAGTGAGCAGGACTTATCAACAAATTCTCCCAACATATTGCCTTGTATTGTAATGGTGATAAGTCACCAAATGTATTCTTTTAATAAAACAAATTACACTTGCAGTACCTATTTTACAATTGACCATTTCTTTTTTCCTAAAATTACTTTACATTCTGAAACGAGATGTTAATAAAACGGTGTCGACGGCAGTCTTGATAAGTTCTGCCGGGACTACTTTTTTTAGAACTGAACTATTTGACCTGATTTGAACTATTGATCTGACCTGTATCGAGATCAATCTATCGATACAAATGTCAACAATGCGGGGGTGGCAGTTTAAATTATTAAAAAAACTTATAGTGAATATCAAAATCACAGTAAAATTAATAAAAAAAATTGATTGATTAAATGCACATATTATATACACTCTACATTGAACGTTCCATTTTAAATAAAAAATGGCAAAAACAAATCTACAGCAACACAACAACCCCCTTTCTAACAAGTCTAAAGTCTTATTTTCGTCTGCTAAAACAAAACAAAACAAAACAAACATACAAAATGGCTACTGAGAAAGATGATGCTTTTGAAGACCAATCAAACAGACATTTTTTACATCAATTTGGGGGAAATTCAGCACATGAAAGTCAAAGTCAAAGTGATGATGCAATATGGGAATCAGAAGAAGACACAAATGAACTCTTAAGTGAAATGGATAGCCCATGCTGTAATTATTGGGACTTTTCAAAACCTAGATCAGTTGAGCGGTATAAAAATCTCCCGGTAAACATCCAATCCAATCAAATTACACAAAAACAACAAGATGATAATGTACACTTAGAAAAAGAAAATGAATATATCGCAGCAAAAAATGTAAACAAAAAACAAGCAACCACTACATCAACAGACCATCAAAGATTCAGAGATGTGACAGACGCTGAATTAGAATCATTCATAAAAGAACAAGAAAGCAAAAATACCAGCAGAAAAACCAAATCTGATCTCAACATCTTTCAATCTTATTTGAAAACTAAACATAATGATACCAGAAAAATTGATGAAATCCCTCCACATGAACTGGACCGCTTATTAGGTTTCTTTTTTATGAGTGCCACAAAAGAAAAACAAACCAATGGCACAATGGAGTACGAACCAACATCGTTGAAATCCATCCAACAAAGTATCAGTCGGTATCTAAAAGACAGCAACTACCAATGCAACATTATTACGGATGATGAATTTTATAAAAGCAGACAAACGTTGAGTGCAAAATTTAAAAATTTGAAGTCTCTTGGATTGGGAAATAAACCAAATGCTGCTGACCCGTTAACAGACGATGACATTAATAAGTTCTACTCTAAAAATATAATGGGTGCAACAAGTCCGCGCTCTCTAATGAATACAATATATATAAATAACAACTACCACTTCGGTCTACGGGGGGTTACAGAACATTACAATTTATGTTGGGGTAACATAACATTGAAGGTGGACACAAATGGAGATGAATATCTCCAGTATTGTCGCGAACGTCAAACAAAAACAAGACAGGGTGACAACCTTTCCAATTTACGGAAGACAGGACCAATTGCAATGGAGAATAAAAATGACCACTCTAGATGTCCAGTATTCGCATACAAACTTTACAGACAGAAAAGACCAGAAACAATGAAAAAAGATGATTCCCCATTTTATATACAAGCCACAACATTCCAAATCGATAATTATGGCACAAAATTACTGTGGTATAAAGGTCAAAGGCTCGGTACAAAATCAATTTCAAAAATAATAAAAAATATGGCAATCGAAGCACTGCCTAATAATGACAAGAGGCTCACAGGTCACAGCGCAAGGAAAGGGTCGATACAAAAACAAAAAGATGCAGGAGTGCAGGACACTGAAATTGTTCAAAGGACTGGACATAAAAATGTGAACAGTCTCTTATCATATTCAAAAACTAGCTTAGAGCAGCAGAAAAAAACTTCATTGATGTTATCAACAAATAATCCAAAAATATCAAACAGTAAAACACATACTATTACTAAACCTGTAGAAACAATAACACAGTCTCAGTCAGCAGAAATTATTAGTAACAGTAACAGTAATCAGTCGATCTATCATGGGAATTTTAATTTTCCTAACGTGCATCCTGCAATGAGTGGTCTTTTTACAAATGCAACTTTTCATGGTGGACATTTTAACTTTACTTTTAACAATGGAACATCATCCGATCAGCAACCCTCTAATAAGAACAACTTGAACAAAGTGAACAAACGAAAACGTACTTGTATTATTGACAGTGATAGTGATAGCGATAACTAAAACCGAAATCATTCATCAACATTTGATTTTACTATTTTATGCAAACTGATAATTTAAAATGCTTTGTTTAATCTGAAATTAAAGTGATGTTCACCTTACTTTGTTTTCCTTGATAATCAATAAGTATGTCTAAGTTGTCAGGTTTTCTATTGATACATGTACATGTATAAAAATATCAGTTCAAGTATTAAACAATGTGAAAACTGGTGTAAATCATAATTATATTGGCTATGAATGTACATTGATCATTCACATGAGATAGACTCAAGTAGGCAAAATATTAATTGATGAATACATGTACATGTTCAACATGTTTAGATTCCATTAATAGTATATAACTGTTTCAGTGTAACTAAGTTAGGATTTGAACCTAAGACATTCTCATAGAGATGCTCTGACTCCTGAGCTACCTAGTTGAATACACTGAAAGAATATATACATTTTTTCAAGAATCATAAACATGACATATCTTATCAATTATTCTCAAAGTTACCAAACGAATGATACAAAAAAAAGTCAAGTATATCAATGTAAATGGACTAACAGTATGCAGCGATGAGCGAAGCAATATTGAAAAAACATTCCAAAATTTTAGGTGATATGGTTGTTTTTGTTCCTCAGTAATGAAAATACCCCCGGGAAATATGTTTTTCAATGATGACATTAAGGCAAAGCACATTTAGGAAATAGTACTACTCAATAACTTGAACCAAATACCGTCCCAATGCAATTTGGTGGAAAAGTCGGAATGTAAATGACACCTACCTTCCATGTCTTCTCACTTACAAATGGCGGGTACAAGGTGCGAGATGTCGATCGTATCATACAAAAAGGTCAATTTACCAATATCCGTCTTTCTTAAATTAACTTCTCCTTAACGAATAACGACAACTAAATATTTAAGTACTCTCAGACTTAATACAAACAACATTTTGATGCGATATTTCTGGAATTTGTTTTGTGAAGCGTATGCTTAAAAGTTGTTCGGCAGTTAGCGAGTAGGTATTTTCTTCTTCTGGTGATATGAATTACTTTTGTTTTTCAATCTTTCATTAAGCCTTGTTTCTTTTTCTTTTTGTATCATCTTCAAATATTATATACCCATATATGAATTAGCATGTACAAAAAACATTTTTCTTCATGTAGTTAATGGGAATATTTTACCCTGCGTATTTTGGCCGCAAGGTGTTCAGCGGTTTAATATGTCGATGACGTGTGTTGCCTAGTAACAACAAAGACACTCCGGTAATAAGAATTCCCGCAAAATTATTAAAAAAAGGAAATTTTGCTTAAAAACATTGATTTGAAAGATGATAAAAATGTTATCTAAATGTGGATTGTATAGATATTGAAAAATATCAGCCCACTCGACAGAATATGAAGCTAAATGGCTCGTTCGCTACGCTCACTCGACATTTAGCTTCATATTCTGGCTCGTGGGCTGATATTATTCTATATCTATATATCCACACCCAGATAACATGTACATCACCGATACTACTCTCAACAGTGTAAAGTGTTTTAATTTTAGTTCAGCCGACTAATTTTGGAGGAATATGTCGTACTAAGCAATCACAAACTGTGTTTCCAATTTTTCATTATATTAACAGTTTCCTTTTTTTTTAAACTGTTACCTGTATTTACCTGTATTATTGGCGCAAATGAAAGATTTTTTTGGTGCAAACAAAATCTAAATAGCGCAGACGCAAAGCACCGATGCATATATATGTGAAAATATATATAGGTAAGTAACATACTCATCACAATTGTCTCTATTGTTTTCAGAAAGGTTGCTTGGAAAACAATAAAAGGCCAGGATGCTTCATTTTTCTTCTTCTTATTTTCAATTGTTATACTCCTTTCAAACAAACATTTACTTTTTTACAGATACTTTTAGTATTAACAGTTAATAATTTAATGTGAAATATTCTAAAATTGTTGATGACTGCATCGATTTTCATACATCATTTCAATTTTTAGTTGACATTGTTTTAAAAAGTTATGTTAATATCAAGAACGAATATACTTCGTTTGATTTACACTCCATTATATAGATATACCATATAGAGTTTTGACCTATATTTCGCTGTTAAGAAATTTTGGAAATGAGGTGGGAGGAGCAAGGCATGTCCAGTTTTTAATCGTCGTATATTTTTTTCAGGATATGTAAGTCAAAACACATTTCTCATTTTACGGACAAAAAATGTATTTAGTCTGTCTAACCTGCGTGTCTTTTATTTTTTTATCACAAGTTTCAAGTATTAATCTGCAACCTGCATTCATATTTTTTCGTCACTGTTAACAGTTGTTGTCAAACTTCTTTTTCGACTTACATCTGTCATATTTTTTGTCATTATAAAATGTTCTATTTTTAGTGTAACGTGTATATAGATATAGGAAGATGTGGCGTGAGATCCAATGAGACAACTATCCATCCAAATAACAATTTAAAAAGTAAACCAGTATAGGTTAAAGTACGGCCTTCAACACGGAGCCTTGGCTCACACCGAACAACAAGCTATAAAGGGCCCCAAAATTACTAGTATAAAACCATTCAAACGTGTACACATTTTAATGTTATTTTGTTATATAAAATAAACTCATCTTAGATTCCAGGATTTACATTTTGTACTCATGACGATATTTTCTCTTCAAACAATGCATCAATCATTTCTGAGAAACGCCATGATTAAGTTTTGCCGCATAAACGTCTTGACAAAACGTTCCGTCATACAAATTGAAATGTTCAACCGGAAGATTGTGTCATTACTTGTACGATTCAAATTTCGATAAAATGTCATTGAAACGGCATTTCTAGGTAGGTTACGTCTTTGTTTCGATTATTTTGTACTAATCGCTCATTAATGGAGATAAGTAATTAAAAATTGCATGATGAATTGTACGGTTAATTTAAAGTTAATGAAAAGGTTTACCGTTAATTGCATAAGAATAACACAAGTGTATCGGTTGATGATAAAGGAAGACATCATTTGGATTTCATTTTAAATTAGGACTCGCATTTCGTGTGTTTAAATGAGGCAAATACTTAAATGTTTATTAAGGAAGAATTCATTTCATAGATTGAATATGCTTCTATACAAAATTTGACAAAACAATGTTATATCCACACAAACAAATATAAACCTGAAAATTTCATGATTCTTGGTACTCATGAAAAAAAAACACGGATATACAGCAGTTTGTGCTGATACAAGTTGAACACCTATAGTAGTTTATATCTATTTCACATATGGTCCGAGTACACAGTTATTTTCCCCTATCTGTCTATTATAACTTAATGATAAATAAAAAAAATCCCACCTGCGCTTTTCCAACAAGATTTGGTGTACATAAAGTTTGACATTACCCACAAAACATATCAAAAAATTAGAAAACTTCATCAGCTCATTTTCTCTTGACAACACAAAACACAAGGACACCAGTAAGGGTTAAGCCAGAGACCTTCCGAAAAGAGGAAATTGCACCTATGTTTACCTTACCAAATCACTCATTTCTGCTAAAAATATCAAAGAGAAATTTTACAGAAATTATCTTAGATGACTTAACACTCACATAAAAGCAAAAAAAGGGGAAAAATTGAAAGGAAAGGCAAAAAAAAAAATTAAGAAAAAATATACTGAAATTAAAGGGAACTATATTTGTGGACAACGAAAATTGAGGGTAGATAACTGTGTACTCGGACCATATGCAACTATTCCAGTCATAATTAGGTTCGATAACTCTGTATGTGACTGGTTTAATTAGGATTATGTAAAATGGACTGGTTACCCGTTTAATGATTTCAATATATATATATAGATATTTTATCTTTGTTACCATCCATCCGTGGTTTCCTTTTTGTTAATATAAAATATTATAATAAAATGATTTCATAAACCATCATATAATACTAATATATTTATTAGGTCTTGTCAAAACATACATCGTGATTAGGCCACGTTGCCATGTTTGTTTTCTTTGATCACGTTGATGACTTAATTTATATCTCCACAATATAGCTTTATCCTTGATTATCATACGAGTTTCAATATATATCTTTATTCTCAATAAACCATCATTTTGACAAGGTATAGAGAAATACAAAATATTATGTACAATATTTACAATATATACAATATTCAATAAATACATTTAGTAAAAGACATGTTAAAAAATTATTAATAGGGTGGCGTCACACTAGATAAAGCCAGGAGTTCACACAGATTTATTTATAATTTTGATAAATTTGCAGAGTTTACTCAACTTAACCTTCTTTTTTGATGACATTAATAATTTATATTTTAAAATATTTGGCTTTGTGTAGCTATACTTTTCAATGTAATTTTTTCTCTCCTGTTCAAAAAATTTGCATTCCAAAATAAAGTGAAATTCATCCCCGAGTTCATTGTTTTTACACAGAGTACAGTTTCTATTTTGTCTGCTGGTGTTTAGCCATCTACCAGCTTCAATGGGTAATTTATGATTAGTCGTTCTAAATCTGCAAAATTCTACTAGATTTTTGTTATCTAAAATATCTAAATAAGCTTCAGAACTAAAACTATCTTTAAATACTTTGTAATTTATAGCTTTTGGTGATTCTTCTAACAGTAAGTGCCAATTCTGTTCAAATTGATCTTTAAGGTTTCTACTAACTGTAAGACGTAGCCAATTCAAATTAATAAACGTTTGTGAATTCCAAATATATGTTAAGCCACATTCATTCAAAATTTTTTTTATGTTTATGTTTATCTAACCATAAAAAATTATCTCCATTTACAAATGACAATTGAAAACATAAGTTATAGACAACTTTTGACAATTTTGACTCCTTTCCAGAAAGAATTTTACCCCAGAATGATATCATTCTATTTTTTATATCAATTTCTAGAGGATATCTTCCAAGTTCGCCATATATCATATACGATGGTGTAGAAGATTTTAAATGTAAAAGCAATTTGCAAAATTTTAGGTGGACTTTTTCGATTATTTCATTATTGCTAAAACCCCATACTTCGCACCCATATAATAAAATAAGCCTTATCATCTTATCGAATAATTCTAGTTGCGTTTTGATTGAAAGCCCGTGGTTTCTGCCTAATTTTAGAACCTCGTAGAAAGCCTTCGTAGCTTTATTAGCTATGGACTGTTTCGCTTTCTTAAAATTCCCACTTCTAGCTAAGTCTATTCCTAGATAATTAATACTATTCACTATTTCTAATTCTGTTCCCTTCAAATTGAAATGTAGGTTTCTTGGAAGTGTTCCTTTAGAAAATATCATGATTTTACTTTTATCTGCATTTACTTTCAGTCTCCATAAAGTACAGTAATCTTGAAATGAGTCAAGTTGCCTTTGAAGATCTGCAGCTGATTCTGCCATTAGCACAGTATCATCAGCATACAAAATTACAAATAATTTCAAATATGTATTAAGTTTGATTTCAATTTCGTTAGTTATCGTTTGGAGACCATCTAAGTTACAGTTTGATAAATATGACTCGAGGTCGTTCATAAATAAGGCGAAAAGAAATGGTGATAAATTTTCCCCTTGGCGTACCCCGTTCCTACACGGGAAAAATTCTGACTTACAATCATTATAAGCAATACAAGACTTTGTACCGTTATACATATTTACAATTATATTATACATGTTACCATTCATATTATTCACTAGCAACTTGTACCATAGTCCATCCCGCCAAACTTTATCGAAAGCTTTTTCAAAATCAATAAAAGCGCAAAACATTTTTTTCTTTTTGTTTTTTAGAATTTCAAAAAAGTTAAAAATTATAAACAAATTATCGATTGTTGAATAGCCCTTACGAAATCCACATTGATTTTCGTTCAAGATAAGAAATTCGTCTGAGAACTTAGTTAATCGCTCACTCAAAATTGCAGTAAAGAGTTTCCCGAGGCTGCTTAAAATTGTAATTGGTCTATAATTTTTTGGGTCCATTTTGTCACCTTTGTTTTTGAAAAACGGTTTAATATTGCCAATCAGCCAACCATCTGGGACAACACCTGTTACAATAAAGTGTCATATTTAATTGCAATACAAACAGTAAAAATCTTATTGAATTATTTGCATGTGCAAAATAAGTGTAAAACATCGTCTACGTTTGAAAATTATTTGGTCGCCATTTTGTTATATGTAACTTCGAAATTTTATCAAAACAAATAGCATGTATCCACTTTAACAGAGGGAAACAATGTTTAATTCTATGCTGCATTAAGGTAAGACAATTATTGAAAAGACATGCATCTAACATTTTTTCGATTTTCATCGTACAATTAAATCTTCAAAAGTATATATTCCCATGTCGCCCAACGCTATCACTGTACATGTAAACTACATAGTCGGTGCTTGTAAATCTTTATTTTTAGTGTGAGAGACTGTTCCTAATAAATATATCGAAGAACATGTGAAAAAAGAAATTTTGTTAGTACAAAAAGACACACTTTGATAATTTTTGAAATATTACTTTTTGATTTACAACTAAATTAATACCGGCATGTTGTGTCGTTGCGAAACCTTCAACGCTGGCCGCCATTTTGAAAATTTTGATGAAGACTGCCAAAATATGAACTTTTCAACCAAATTTCGAGGCAAAACGTTTAATGCCTGAACTGATATGGTTTGTAATTTCATTTTAATGAATATGTTTATGTTCTTTTTAGGGGTTGGAAGGATATAAGTAACAATTAATTAGTGGAGAAAATAGATTTTACAAAAAGGTCCCATTGCAATTTTATCGAGCTTTAACGAAGATGTCAACGGAGGCTGTGTGGCTATGTCACCTCAATTTTGAAAAGTATTTCGAAGCACGAAATCATATTTCTTAACTGAAACTTAAAACATATTTAATTGTAAAAAAACTATTAACTTTAAAAGGCGGGGTTGGAAGGTTAAATATACATTATAACAAAAAAGTTATAACCGTTTTATCTATGTACCCCGTTCACTTTCATTGATAATTTATCGGCCATTAATGATAAACAACTTAAGTGTAAAAGTCACGTGATGACGGCGATAGTTGGATATGATAACGTAATTATTTATTGTACAGAAATAAAAGATGTCATAGTTATTTTTAAAAACAAAAAAATAACAAGGCAATGATGCACTCATACTATTATATACTTATTTAAAAAATCCGTGCATTATATGAATGTTTCGACTTCAATCATTATATCGGTTTTGATATAAAATACAGGTACACTTGTATGTGAAAATGGTTGGAAGCTTAAAGAAGGTAAATGCTATCGGCGTATTGAAGTTTCATCACAAACTCATAGAGTACAGTTGTGCAGTGACGTACATGGTTTACTAATCATGCCGAAGACTGCAATTGACAATGCAATTGTAATGGAGCTATTACAGCTGTGGGGGTATTATACTATATTTTCATAGTACAATATAAACAACGTATTTTATTTTCCAAATATAGTTGCCTCACATTTACATATGAGTGGCAATAAAAAAAATGTATAATGTTGTGGTAGAAAATATTCAAAAGTTTAACTGAGGTATATGATAATGTTAAACATTGGTCATTACTATAGTAATAAGGTTGTCATTGACTCATGTAGATAACACTTATGAATAATAAATAGTATCCACATTTTCATCTCTGGTGTAATTAGACCATTTTCAACCCTTTTGTGCAAATTCCATGGCCGTCAGTTTGTATTGGTTGGGGAACCCGAGGGCCTGGTAAGTAACACCGACCTTTAATAGGAAAAATGACAATCATAATAAATTTAAGAGACTAGATCCTAGCACACCTGTCACGTGTAAGATTCAAACTCACAACATCGGTGTTGCATACCAGTGATGCAGTAGTTTAACGTCTTGGACCACTCGTACACCGATGTCCCTTGCCTGTATTTTAAGAGACTTAGAATATGTATTTATGAAAATAATCGTTCTGTTGAGTTTTTGAGTTGTTTGTCCATTTAATTATATCTGACTTTTAAGTACATCGAATAAATACACAGTTGAGAACAGTACTTAATTGGAAACACAAACACTATATTGTTATACAAAAAAAAAAGATAAAAATATCCACGTATTTGAAAGTATGCTGGGCAAAGCGTTAATAATAACTTGTGTATCTATTTTCCTTTTTCAAACACCTTAGTACACATGTATAGTGTATTTTTGTTTAATTTAGCTTGAGTCGTATGTGGATTGGTTTGGCAAAAATTACGGGAAAATGGATACATATTGGAGGATGGCACAAAGCTTATCGATTCTGATTATACAAATTGGAGAATAGGTTAGATTGTTTATAACATTAAATATCTTTGTTTCATATTGGTTAAAAATAAGCTTCTCTTATTGGTTAACAAGGGACCAAATGATGTTCTTTATTTCTCAGTAATAATTTATATCGGTCTTTAGCAGGAAAAAAATAGACCTGTAAATGAACGGTGGGGTATGGTTTCTCTGTTAAGGAAGATGTCCCTTAATTAAAACATTTTGTTTTTTCAATTTTAAATTCAAGTTGTTGAATTGTTTACCATATTTTTTCGTTAATTATTAATTAATAGAAAACTGTATTTTGTTTTCGTGTACTGAAAAAGTGCACTTACATGAATGGCAGTGACATTTAGCTATCACTATTGACTGGTCTCTAGTCTCTCCTATAGAAATCGTACAATAACTCGACGTTGCTTTGAACAAATTGAATTATTGAGAATTTTTAAAAACATGGTTCCTAATTGACATAAATATGAAATATTGAAAAACTTGCCATTATCGTGCTACATGGACTGCCCGTAGAACAGTGGTATTGAATGCGACATTGTCTTGACAGATTCTTTTTTAAAACATACGACATTCCATAATTTGTGTCATCTGGATTTTCGCAAACGTTTGCTGGAGCAAAGAAACCATTGAACGAATTGAAGTCATCCTCTTGACATTGTGCAGACGTCATTATGATATAAATAGTGACCGTTAGGAAATATAAATATATACAAAAAAAAGTTCCAAATGAAAGTCACAGTATTGGCTTCCTTTTCCACGATTATAATATACACCTAGAAAAAAAGTATTGCAACACCAATTATGAAATGAAATAAAAAAAAACTTAAATTATTTTTTTTTTAATTTAGATTTTTATTTATCTCACAGAGTGCACCCCTCCTACTTATTGACCTTAAACTAATTGTTTTTCGCCCACGCATTACCCCAAGAGCTGTCCGTGCGTGGTCGTCACTAAAAACTTGCAAAAGTCAAGTTGAAGGTACAGGTCAAAATGTATGATATATGTAAGCTTGTTCGTGAAAAACTAACAGCAGTTGATGAAAGGGGTCTTCCTCAACTTTCTACTGATGTTAGATGGCACATTATTGGCATGCAAGAAGCTGGAATGTCGTTCAGACAGATTGCCCGACGCGTCGGCTACCACCATTCAACCATCAGCAGAATTTTAATTAAACATCAAAATACTAATTCTGTTAATGACCTTCCCAGATCTGGCAGTCCTTCAGTAACTTCCGATAGTGAAAACAGAGCTCCAAGCCGAGGTATGCGAAGAGACCCCTTCGCAGTACAGTATTGAAAAGACAGTGGTTTTCACATCGTGCAGTCTCCTAAGGAACTTTGAGAAATTGACTCAAAAAGGCAGGATACCGTTCCCGAAGGACCATGAAAAGGCCATTGTTAACGCCTAGACACAAAACTGAACGATTACGGTGGTGTCGAGCGCGTCGTTGCTGAATTTAGGTATCTTGGAGAATGGTGCATTGGCCCGACGAAAGAAGTTTTTGTTGCATGTCACGGATTGCCCAGTTCGTGTTTGGCGGCAGCACTAGCCGAAAGGAACATTGTTGAGACAGTTGCTTCTTTTGATGGTGGCTCCGTTATGGTGAGGCAATGTGTGTCTTATGACTGCAAATTTGACATGAAAACTGTTAATGGTAACCAGGATGGGCAAAGATGCCAGCAGGAAATACTTGAGGCAAGTATAGTGCCGCATTTTGACAATCAACTGTTGAAGACAAGCCCATTTTCATGGACGATAATGCACGACCACATCGACTGTTACAGCGTATCTTCACGACGAGTCAGTGGCGACATTGCCCTGGCCAGCATATAGCCCTGTTTAAAACCCCGTAAAGGACATTTGGGACATCATCGGACGTAAAGTGCGAAAAACGACACATCCTGTGCAAATTCATTAATGGCAACAGTTAACACAACAACAAAAACGACGGTTATGTGGTTGTATGAGAATGCGGCTTGAAGCAGTGATCCGTGGAGCAAAATATTTGAATGCCAGGTTTAAATTGACCAAATGGACCAAAATGAGTGTGTATGACATCAATTAGAAGATGTCAGATGGAATTGAAATAACGTAGACCAATAGTTGTAAACAGTACAATTGTGCTGAAAAATGATGTCCTTTTAAAAAGAAAATTTTGTGTTATCAAATTAGATTTTTTCAGTGTTTAACAAGTCAAATAGCTGTAAAAAGACCTAATTCACCACAAACTACGATAATTAACCATATTTTAGAGAAAAAAAAGGGTGCTCGGTAGGTTTGAAATTTGTCTAATGGAAAAGTTAGATGTTGCAATACTTTTTTCCAGGTGTATATAACATACAACTTATAACTCTATCTAATGTCAAAGATCAAGTCCCTAGTCGTTTTGAATTCTTATTACCATTCCTGAATACGTTATATTCTCTTAGTTGTTGTTGGTTGGTGTTTTACAGTCGATATGATCATGTGTGGTGCTAAGATGGTGGTTGTTGGTATTTTTATGTTGGTTTCCATTTATGTCATGGTAATGCGTTTTTTTGTTCGACATATGGTTTGGGTTGTCATTTCGAAATCCTTTGCATCTTTTTTCATCATTAAAATTGTTGTAACATATGATTCTAAAGTTAACAATATCAATATTAAAAGTACGCCGATATCATTACAATTTAGCAAATTTAGTTATTTTAAAAATATATGTATATGCAGCATTTTTTTAAATTTATAATTTGTTATTAAACATCATAATTTGTATGTTGTGTTTTGACTTTGTACAAATTGTTATTTGTTAAAAACGTGCTTGTACAAATTACAATTTGTACTAAAGTTGACAAACATTCACTTAAGGGGATACACAACACCTAAGGGACTGAAATCTTTAACAATAGCTTATCGTTTTAATCAAATACTTTTTTATTATTCAAAAGAAATCAAGCTTTTCAACGATCAAAATGAGTGTTTGTCAATTTGCTGACCAAATTGTTTCTACAATTTTTTATTTTTTGGCAAACAGATCAAAGTTGATATTTTGTGAATTTTTTTTGCAAATTAAACGAGCCAAATCTACTTTAGTCAAAGTGTTGGATACTTCCTTGAAACTTGGACAATATTAGACAAATACAAAGGCCGTTATTTCTTTTATATACAATAATCATATATCCTTTGTACAAATCTTAAATGAAGTTGAGTCTAGTTTTGTACAAAATATAATTTGTACAAATATGTATTGGACAAATTACAATTTGTGCAAATTTAAAATTAACCCACAAATTACAACTTGTATACAACATCTACAGTTATGCTCATCTGTTTGATATTCCTATTCAAATGTGTTTGACTGTACTACATTTTTTATATAGCAAGCTATTACAATAAATACAACTAAAAATAGGCTACTCATATTTTAAAAGAAACAGAGCTTTTGCTTGCATGACTAATTTTCATTCGAATAACAGGAAAACCAGATGGTGCTGAACCAATGTGTGTCGAATTTTACCTAGCAGGATGGAATGATAACCGTGTGATAGATTTTTTACCATTGTTTGCCAGAAAGACGCCGGTAAGTCAAAAATGAGAAAGTATGGCTGTTTATGAAGAAAAACTGAAGATGGAATGATAACCGTGTGATAGATTTTTTACCATTGTTTGCCAGAAAGACGCCGGTAAGTCAAAAATTAGAAAGTATGGATGTTTATGAAGAAAAACTGAAAACGGAATTCTACAAAAAAAATATCCTATTGTTTGGAACAAATTCATCCTATTTCCTTGTGTGTATTTAATCATTACTGTGACGTGATTTAAGATGTTAGATGCAAGAAAATTGGTACCGTTAATTTATTTTTTATAGCTTGACCTACTGTCCACTGTTCTAGAGTTATGTTAATCTATATACATATATTTTTTTTCATATGGTTGCTGTCCTATTGACATTTACCCAACCTGCCTTTTAAATCATGTCTGAACTGATATGAAAAGTAACATCTATGTCCATCTGGAAAGCCACCTGCAACTATAAGCTGACTTCTATCTTAATTTGAATTAATGCACTTGAATCTTTTTTTTAACAATACAATTTCTAATTTTGTTTTCCCGTAACTCCAGTTGATTCAAGTCATATGTCTTGTAATGCAAAGTATAGACACAATTCTACATTTGAGTAAACCAAATGGAAAGACGATGATGACTTGCAAGAGTAATGTTGACAATATCGGTCTTCATATAAGTCATTTCGTAGCATTTATGTGAAAAAAAATCTATGGAATGTTTTCAGATATTGATGATTGTGTTACGCGCCCATGTCAAAATGGGGGCACTTGCATAGATCTATTAAATGGATTTAACTGTTCTTGTACAACTGAATAAGATGGAATTTATTGTGAGAAAGGTGAGATTAAAAGTGACAATATTGCATGTAAAAGGTTTGTGTACCCTCTCTAGAGTATAAAATGTTCTTAGAATTTGTTTTCATGCATTTCTTGTTTGACTCAACAACAAAAAAAGATAATGGATAAAATTGTAGATCAACTCTCCCAAAGGGCCATGCGAGTTTTTCTCATCATTTGGTTCCCATCGTCCGTCATCGTTACATGTAACTATTACAAACACATTTTTTCTCTTAAATACTGTTCAAAATTTTACCAAACTGTGCCACATTCATTATGCGGGAATCTAGTTTTGATCATGTGTCCGATGACCCTGCCTGCTAACAAAGATGGCCGACATGATTAAGATTTATAGCACATTTGGGTAAAATGCAAGTTTTGTCTATTACTTTTAAAATCGATATAAATAGAGAAAATCTATCATGGCAGAAATGTTTGTATTGATAGGATCTATCTATTGTTAGTTTTATCCAAACTGTCAGACGACGTTTTAAAGAAGTGAGTTTTAACATTTTTATTTATGGTGGATTTTGAAACAATTTGTAAAACGTATAGTCTTTCAACTTTGCTGGTGCGTGTGCTGTCTTGTAGCGGCTCGCTCTTAACACGGGTCAGCCATTTATCGTCGCCTTCCAACGGACTATTATTGTTTTCAATACCAATTTCGCAAATGTTGTGTCAAAGGCGAGCCGAAAATGCAGTCCCTAAAATTTTCTCCCCGGTACGGTGATCGGTTCATTAGCCTTTGTGTTTGTGGTTCGAGGCTCTAACCACTTCACCATGGCTCTCCTTATAGAAGTTATTGTCCTTAAATGACAAATTGTACTTACTTTTAATCTTTTCCCCAATTATCTTTGAAACAATAAAAGAAAGAGAGAAACTTTTCATAGCAAAAAGGTTCAGCAAGATAAGTTCTACAAATTAGTAAACATCTTTAAAATCTCTTGATGACCTCTTATTTGATTTATTGCCCTTTGTTGAATATTTTGACAAAATGTTTTTTGTGTTAATTCTGCAAAAGTTAATAGAAGAATCAAATTTGATTGCACACGATCTATTATCATGTCGAATAACTGACAACCCTTTATTGGAGTTATTGCCCATACACAAAATAAGTAATGATGATTCTGACCAATGTTTGTTGGTTTGCCTTATATCTGAAAAACTATAATAGATAAATAGCAACTTAAATAAGCCAAAATTATCAGCTAGACATGATCTACACAAAATTTAATGATTCACTTTGTCGGATGACCTCTTATTGGAGTGGTTCTCTTTATGTCTCAAATAACGATTTTTTTTTTATCATTTTTAGCCTTGTTGCCTTCTATCTTAAAAACTATATTAGACAAATAGAAACGGGGGGGAGGGGGTGTAACGGAACCTTACAATGAAACTCTACACTTCAAGCCAACGGAAGGGCTTGAAAACCACTGTCATATTCTAGACTCCTTACAGAAACATCCACTTGAAAAGAGTATCATGTATTGTTTGTTGAAGAAAAAAAATAAATATTAAGATTCCTTTGTGTTTAAGATTACTGAAGGTTATACGGGTCATTTTAAAAAAATGTCGAATTTTGAAATTGAAAAAAATATTCAAAGTTACTTATTCAAACAACCCTCTACATAAGCAAATCAAAACAAACAGTACTTTAAGAACAACATATTAAAAGATGCAATCTTAACGATGTCATATAAGAATATTTTGAAACATTTTTTGATCGGTGGTACAATATTTTGTCTATCCTGTTACCATTTTCAAAAGAAATTTTTGGTTATTAAGAAGAGGTTTAGATAAAATGTTAAGCTTGTTTTACGTAGCCAGTTAGATGTTTTTTTCTAGAGAATACACTTCTATATACATACATTCTGTAAAATAATAGATTATTTGCCAATTTTCTAAGTTGTACTGAAAAATGCCTCTAAAAATTGGTTTTCAAAGGTTGTAAAAATTACCACCAGTAATGCAAGTCAAAGATAGCAATTTATATTGTGTGGCATTTTTTAACCCTTTCAAATAAACCCAACATCAAGTAAATCCCTCATAAGTTAGTCTACTTTTTGCTTTATTTCATTGGTAACAGGAACGTACGCTTCTGATATATCACTATATAAAAGTATATCCTGTTACCTTTTTTGTCTATCCTGTTACCGATATCAGTATTGCACCTGCAAATGCTTAATTGGGAAGATTAACACGTTATAACCTTAAGATGAGTTCAAACAACGAAATATTTCATTCGTTTTGCACCTTTATGTTAAGATCAAACAAAAATAACGCAGTTTTTGTCTACAATTGTCTATCCTGTTACTGTAACCATAGCAACCATAGTAACAGGATAGACATAACAGGATAGACAAATTTCTTCGTTTTTGATTGCTGTTGTGAAATAACTACTCCCTTTGGTGAAGTGATTATCGTTTTCTATTGTGAATTTGGTTTCCAACACGTTATTGCACTTTTTACAAGCATACTGTTGGTGTAATTAATCAAAATTGTTGGTAACAGCATAGACATGAAAAAAAGTACATTCTATTTTTTTCACTAAATGTCTTAAAATTTTGTTCTCTACACTTCCGTTCAAGAAACGAGACGTTTTAAATGTATTGATTACTTTGCACTTTTGAAACACTGACTGATTCAATATTTATAGGGAGAATAATTTAACGGCTGATTTAAGTAGCGGTAACAGGATGGACATGAACCTCCCGTACGCAGATTGAATTTAGTTTGTAGATTATATGTTACATACAATGATAAAGAAGCTACGATTTTTCGTTAGAGTAATACTGAACGTTCTTAAAAAGTCCCTTTTGCAGATATCAGGGCGATCAGAAAACCGTAAAAAATCATTTGAAATGTGTTTTTCTGACACTGTACGCACACTAATACCCCCAAAATCTTAAATGGAGTTTCATCTTGTAAAAATAGATATCAGGTGTGTTTATTATTAATGTTCTGAATCACAAATCCGACAAGCTTTCATTTAAACCATTACAATTGAAATTTCCTTTAGAAATAAATATTTTAGCATGGGTGTACTGAAAATTCGACATTTTTTGAAAATGACCCATACAATAATGAAACAGTTACATTAATTATACATTGCCCTATTTGTTAAACTTGATATTAACGATATCTGTTCCTTCTGTATTGTACATGGGAATTCCTAATTTCCGTGGCACGTAGTGTAAGGCGTATGATTTTTTTAGTCGGGAAACATAATTGTGTCAAATGATAGGTATATATATGGTAATTTCTAGTCCTGCCTTACTTGAGTGAACATCAAATTGTTTTACCTGTACGTTAAGAAAACGTTTTTTTTTTTAATATTTTGTATATATAAGTATGTTCAAATTAGCATTAAAGTTAACACTTTGTGTTATATATATGTATGGTATGATTATACAAACGTAATCGGATTTGGTTATTTCAGACTCACTTCTGTCTTCAATATTTTTTTCATTTAGCCACAGTCTTTTGACTGATAGCAGATTCTTTGCTTTTAAATGTTTTCTTAAATGTTTTTTGAACATTCTTATATCAAGTGCGGGCCAACACTTGGGGTTTCGTCTGGCATCTGGCAAAAGGACACAGGTTTCTAGAAGTAGTTTTTCGAAACATTTAGATATTAGTAGAAGATATTAGAAGTCATTATGATTGCCACAATTTTTTATGTGTATTGATGTGACATGTTTGAACATATGTGTAAAAAAAATTTGCAGCTCAGAATATACACAAGCAGCAAGCTAGTCGACAAACATACGTTTGTGTTTTAGTTTTCCATTGGTAGAAGTGTTGCTATGTTAGGAACATAAGGTATAAAGAAGACTCTTTACAATAGACCACTTTCGAGTTTGTCCTTCACCGGGGGAAAATCGTCAATTATGCACGCCTCTACGACATCTTTTACCAGATAGATGGGATTTCCTGTATCCCTGCTTTTTCAACATGCACCAAGCGTCTTAGTGATCTTCATTGTGCAAGATAAACCAGAAGTAACGTATGTTCTGTAGGCACTTAATCACACTTATGTAATGACACAGTGCTGATTGTCAATAATACGAATTCAATTTGCCGACGAATTCTAGCAATATAGCATCATGATTTTCCAAGCAATCGCTCAACATGGGAACGGAAGTGACGATGCCCCTAAATACACGAGTGCATTGTGATGTTCACTTAAACCAAAGTGTTTGACGGAATTGCATCGAACTCGAAAGTTGTATATTCACAACAACCATTACAGGCGGGTATTATTCCAAGCCCAATACACCCCCTCCTCTCTGTGATGTGCTTTGATTTGGCGCTCTTTGAGTAACAATTAAATGCACATAAAAGTTAAATAGCAAAAATACCGAACATATAACTTAATTATAACACAAATACATCAATCATTAATTATGATTATTTGAATAGGTTCAAATCTTTTAACTTTAATTTAAGAGACGGAAATGGAAAGCTGTAAATCGGTAATACAACTGATAACCGGGTATTGTATTTTAAGAAATCAAAATATGGTCAAAATAATAAGGGTGTCCAGAAAAATGTTAGTTATTCTTTTTCGTGATTGTGAAAAGGAAAAAAGAGAAAAGTAAAAAGTTATCCATTTGAAAAATTAAGAATGACTTATATATTTGTTTAGCATGACATTTTGATGTATTACAGAGGTTCTTTCAAGAGATACAGAGATTCAAGTCAATGAAAACGAAAACGTGTTATTGATTTGTGACATACATCATATGAATACGACATCAACATTGTTCTGGACAAGATCAGTTGATAATACCATTGTTATAGTGTCTGAATATGCAGACGGAGGAGACCGTCTGTCACCCAATCTATTTTTTGCCAACATCAAATGGATAGATGAAGGAATTTATACATGCCATGTGCAGAAGATTGACGGAAGGATTGAAACCGATGACGTCCGTGTTAGGTTAAACACATGTATGTAGTTAAGAATATTAATTATGATTCGAATGAGTTTTTAATAAACCAAAAAAAACAAAAAAATATTCCACACAAAATATACTTTCGATAAATATTGTAACAGAAACTAACAAACATTAAACTAATGATTGTACGAGATTGGGGACTTTCAAAATCATTTTAAAGAATCAAAAGCAAGAGAAAGCGTTTACGGCACATGCTTTCGTGCACCACATCCCATGAATCGAGACAGTGGAAAAGGGAGGAGTAATGGGGTGGACGAAAGCATGTGCTGTATGTGCTTGTCTAAAGCGAGAAGCCTGTTTTCGTTTGTTGTCGTATTTCATATTTGATTGTTTGTTCGCTTTGTTTAAATGTGTTTTTCAACAATGATCTATGCTATATGGAATTTTTTATCCACCTATATAAATATGCTTAACACGTGTCACGATCTTATTCAAAAGATGCATAGGATAATAAACAGATATATCATAACGGACGGACAACAGTAAACCATTGCACGTTTCGTACGTTCTTGTGTCGAAATTAAAAATTCAATATGCATTTGATTTGATATTGGTGTATCGGGACAAATAAAAACAACAAATATAAACTGCATGCCTTCGTAGCGGATTTCTTTAAATACCTTCATCAGAAACGTTCTGTAAGTGGAATCCAAGTATAATGTATCTATCACTTATTGTCTTTAATGGACATGATGACATAAAATGTTGAACGTTTATAAAACATTAGAACCATGGGCATTTGGTTTTATTATTTTTATTATTCAAGGTAAATCGTTCATCTATAGGAATAACGTGTCATCCACACGCAATGTTATTGCATGAATACAATAGGTTTAGTATATTTAAAGATATTGGTTTGTTTAAAAAATATAATGTACAATTATCTCAGTTCGTAGACATTTTTATCCAGGACATAACATGCATACATTATATTTATATATATATATAATTTATTGTACTAAAAATTGGGTTACACTAAAGATCTTTAACATGTTTAATGCGGATCTCAACAATTAATAAAATTCGAATGTGAAGACAATCCTTTGAAATTTAAAAAGGAATCTTATTTTGAATAAATCAAGTTGTATATTTTGAAGTCTAGCCAGGTCTTTTCAGGTCCACTTTCAGGTCTTTAGTGTAACCACTAAAAACAGAAGTTTCATTGTATATAGAAGTTAGACTTGAAATGACGTGGATCGTAGACGCCGATTGTGTGCACCATATTACGGTTGCTATATGCATATAAATAATTGAAATCATAATGACAATATAGCAATATGCTGGTTCAGATTACAAAATTGTTAATATGGTCAATGACTTTTTAAACAATTGTGTTACACGTTTAAAATTTGTTTTAAAATTGGTTGGTTAATTTGGAGATCATTTTTACCATGGTAACATTGATTTTAATTGATGTATTGTGATAAAACCATTGCTAGAAAAGATATTTCAACTTCATGTGAAATCAGAAACAACTTAAATAAAGGCAACAGTAGTATACCGCTGCTGGAAATTCATAAATCGATTGAGAAAAAAAACCAACAAATCCGGGTTACAAATTAAAACTGATACTATCACTGTACTGTAAAGTTAAATTCCTTTAGAACACATGTTGTATAATAAAATAATAATCTACTTTCAGCAACTGCGATATGTCCATGCCAGTGTGCATGCAGGAGAAAGCTAGTATATTGGGCTTCAAAAATTACTCCAAATAAAACACTAAATGAGTTGTTAAAAGACTTACAACCAGTTATTCAGAAAATCAAAGTAGATCTGTTGGTTGAAAAAAGCAAGTTATCGTTGGAAATAAGCAAACATCTATCAACTGTAGACAATCGTAGATCCTAACATACAATTGGGGTGTTTGGTACCGTTCTGATCATTATAGTTTTAGGACTAATTCTGGTAATGGATATTTCGACTTTATTGTACCACTTTAAATAAGGATGTTACCCGAAAATATAATTATATTAAATGATAGAACGAATGTTACACAATATTACATTGCAAGATTTGAAATTATTCGTTACTTTAATATTGATTAGCTTAGTGTCATGATTTATAAACAAATCTCGAAAATATCGTTCACTTTTTCTTAATAAATAATACATGCTTGGATTACTAGACATGTTACGAAAAGGTATATTCTCGACGCTGAGGTTGACAAGTTATACTTTAAATTAAGGGACGGTGTCAAAACATTGATTATAATTTAAACAGGTAAAATTTCAATTTTGTGCATCTTGGTTCATTCAAATCACATTTATCTAGAACATCATAATGTAACATACTATAATGGTAATTACTTTTGTGATATCATTTCCGGATATCATAAGACATGAAAAGTGTATTCGTGCAGGAGTGGGTGGGCAAGAAAAGGGGGACTGAGAATTATACAAGTTCATTCGATTATAGATTGATAATATATACATATTAAGCTAAATAGATATTAGTTTTATTGTTGTATTACAGTTCCTGAAAAAAGTTCATTCTGTCGCTCCACTAATCATTCACAGAGCTCTATAGTCTGGTTGATTTTTCTCGGGTGTCTTCATAAGCTTCCAATGACTGAAAGTTTGTAAGTGCTTTATAGCGTGTTCGACATATATCCGACACTATGATTTAGACATTTTCTTCTTTCTACTCGTTGTTAAGCTTCCAAGTTGGTGGCGTCTGTAGGGGTATACATTTTCGAAGAACATATGACAGACAGTAGCTAACGACCAACACTGAACTACAGGCCCCTGACTTAGGACAGGCTAATGAAAAGTATTGCGGGCTTTAACTAATTTTTTTTTTATATATTTCCTGCCTTTTTATCGCCCTATTCTATTTGAACTTTTATTAGTTTATTCAGCCTTGTTTGACATGAATTGTCATCCTGCCTATTTTGTGTGAAGTTGCTCGTTCTGCCATTTTTTTTAATCTCGAAACTCCTGTCCTGCCTTTTTTCAAATTGAATCCTTGCCCCCTCCACCTCCCTGAAAAAAGGTACCTCCGTAGAGTAGTAATAGGTACACATCCAACAGATTTGATATAAAAAAAACGCCTTAAATATTTTTAGAGAACCCCTAGCATTGTTATCTTAAATAGAGAAAAGACCCATCGATCATCGGTGTTAATTTTAATATAGTAATTTTTTAATGAAACGGTTGGCGAATTTCCACAAAACGTTTCAGTAATTCATAAAATACAAAATATCTGCATAAAGTTGTGTAGGTGTAAATGCAAAGTCATTTTGCTATCATGCATTTGAAACGCTGCAGGGATGTTCAACCGGTGAGTAGTGGGGAATGTATTACACAAACCTCTTACCGTTCTGAACGCGCATGACATATTTGCCACTGGATGTAAAGCAACCAACAATCAATAAATCACACACCCCGTATAAAGAAAATACAAATTGAACTGTATCTGTTCAAATTAAGACAAAGTTGTAAGGAAATAAAGGAAGAAATACATGTATTTGAAGCTATATGATCGCTAGTAAATTTCCTAAAAACTATAATGCAACTTGTTTCAAGTTGAAATTGTAAAACAAAATCCTGTTTAAGGTGTTTTAAAAAAGACCCCGTTAAATAAAAAAAATGGTTGTAAACAAGTGGACCGAAATGCATACTCCTTTTCATAACTTTATTAAAATTACCGTAAGAAACTTATTCACGAGTAGGTATAAAATAGATTATAATACCAGATTATTTGAAAGACCTGTTAAGGGCTTTTCGAAGACTTCGCAAACGTACATGTATGTATCCCGTGTCTCCGTTGCCCCGCACATCTACTGCATTTACATAAACTTCCCCTCCCCCTCTCTCATTTTTTGCATTGCTATCTATTTCTCATATTTCTTATGGTAAAAATGTTATTGAATACTCGTTCCATACGGAATTTCCTCCAAAAGGATCATTGCAGGTTTTTAAATGATATTCAATGTATACACAGGTAATCTCTTTTGTGTTTTGACACAACCCCACATTGAAAATGTAATTTGTCAACCTCGGCGTCGTGAATATACCTTTTCGTAACATGTCTACTATTAAGTAAATTAATCAAAATCCTACGCTTCTGTTGTTAAATTAGTTTTTTGTGTTGTTCCTATTTCTTGTTTAATTTAAAATAGTAAATTGTGCATTTTTCATTAAGTGGTCTACGTAGTTGGTCTACATACTGAAAGGCAGACTGTTTTGTTTCGATTACAAAATCATTTTGTTTTGCTACAAGTTGTAGAATAAAAAAAAAAGAATCAAATATAAATCAATTGCTTTTAAAAAGCAATTGTAAACGGCCTTTCCCCCTTTGAAACATAGATTGATCGGGGGGGGGGGGGGGTTGTTTGTTTGTTTGTTTCTGGAAGGGGTCTATAGTATTGTGTTACCGGAGAAGTTTCATGTTTAGTTTGGAAAGTTTTTATTTTATTTTAGGTCCAGCGCGCGCGCCAGATTGAGTAGACACGTGACGCGGGCTTATAATAACGAAAACTTTTATTTCTCTTTAGGTCGGGACGTTGAACAGACAACATGTATAGAGACGGAATGTACACAATGTAATTTCTTTTGTCATTGTAGGAAATTGACATTTTGATCACAGTTCACCAGAAGTGCATGCTTTGGATTTAATTGATCCGGTTTAACTTTAAAACACATTTAAGGACTATTTTCTGATAATGTACATTTTTCAGCACCTATGTGTAACACAGATAAGTATTTCAATCTAGGAGCGGACATTTTATTGTAGGATTTCACTGAGATTTACGGACCTAGCAAGCGATTTTTACGGCCTTGCCATTTCTTTTCTCTAGGAAAAGTCTTTAGAGATATCGGCACCACGTTGTTTTATGAATCTTTAGTACATGTATGCCCTGCTGACTGTAAATTTTGGGATCGATTGGACTTTTAGTTTTAGAGTATAACTGATAAAAAGGAGGTGGATTATTTTCCGGAAGAGATGAAAGAACAATATTAAAAACCAATTCTTCAGAGAACAAATCAAGGTCTTTCCACCTCGATAATAAGAATGAAATTTAAAAAAAGATGTAAGAAAAGGTCACTCCTTGTTGATGTAATTTAGTAACTCAAACTGATAAAAAAAATAAGATTAATAGGTATATGCAGAACACTTAATTGTTTTATAATGAAAAAAAAGAATTTAAAGCAAAGGTCAACATCTAGAATGTCAAGTTGACCTTTGACCTTGACCTCAAGTCAATCACTTGTTTGGTTGTGGAGAATTACCGATTTCAAAGACAAAAGGGGAGACAACTCCTATAAGGATTGACCAAAACACTTCGACTTCAATAAGTTGAAGTTGTCCCTTATTGTAAACAGTAATTTGGCAAACACATCATATCATTAACTGTTACAGTTTCTTTTGAATATAGATTACAAGCAAAATCACAAAATTTAGAATATAACCTTGACCTTCAACCTTGACCTCAAATCCAAGGTCGTAGGTCAGTAAACTCAAATCGGAAGGTCCGAGGTCAATCACTTGTACGGTTGTGGAGAAATAATGATTTCAAATAGATAAGGGGAGAAAACTCCTATAAGGGTTAACCAAAACACTTGGACTGATATAGGTTGAAGTTATGCCTTATTGTAAACAGTAATTTGGCAAACACATCATATCATTAACTGTAACAGTTTCTTTTGCATAACGATAACAAGCAAAATTCAAAATTTATAACATGACATTGACCTTTGTCCTTGACCTCAATTTCCTTCAAATAGACCAAGGACTTCATATCAAAAGACTGTAGGCCTCTACGACTTATACCGTATGAATTTATCCAACATATCGTCTATCTTAAATTTTCAAAGGGAAACAACTGCCATAAGATGTCTTCCGATCACTCCAGTCAAAATAAAACAATTTATTCTTAAGGGTAGACGAACTTTTGGTGAAAACAGTTTGTAAAAATCTTAAACGGTTTTAGAGATATAGCGATAACAAGAAAAAGGGGACGCGGGGAGATAACTCCTATAAGAATAAGTGTTTGGTTACACAGGGTGAGTTTTGAAACCCCCATTACTGTACAACATCATTGGCCAAACATCCATTCGATAGGTTGTAAAACAAAAAAGCATCTCAGACGGCAGAAGAAAAAAAAAATAAAAAAAAAATAATCAGAAGAAAAACAAAAGGTCTTTCGACGAAATGTGGAAAGACATAATTATTGTCTTGAAACTAGTATAGATTTTAATTATTATTAACACTGAAATCTAAACAAAATAGAAGACAGTCAAAATCAACAAACTATTTCGATTAAATAGGATGGATTGTATGTTTTTAATTGATAATCATGTTATTTAATGAATTCAAGTAAATGATATGAATAAAATGTGTAAATAAAATTTAATGAACTTGAACAGTTAAAGGTGGCGATCAATATATACAATTATGGGCCGTAGAAAAGGTAAATATCTAAAATTGTCAACACGAGAATGATATTTCAACTCATTGAAATAACTTTTAAGGGTTGGCAATTTTAGACATTCATCGCTTTAAAGGGGTCACAGTTGTTTTATAATACCGAACTAAAAGTGGAAGGGCATTTTTATCATTGTAAAATAGTTACCTTGATGTACACTTTAGTAACAAACACAAGTCAGAAGTTGATATTTGAAAATACATTTATGGCTTACAATTTCTCGTATGTACAACACAGGCAGAATCTTTTTATAAAATATTAATGGCCATGAAAAGGATCGTTACAAAAGAAATCATCGGCACTAGATGCATGTTCAAGATATAATTCCTCGTCTCTGGATGGACTTTCTATAACGTGAACATTGCCATTTTATTTTTTTGCGTTTGTGACGTCATTTTCATGGGAGATAACTCGTTTGAAATTAAGCAACTTAAAAGATTATTCGTCGGTGAATAATAGGATTATTCAACGATGGTGTACATTAAAAGGGTTATTCGTCCTTTATTGGAATTGAATGAAAATGAACCGAATTATTCCAGATCACGTGAAAAAATGTTACCCAATGGAATCGTTTGTAATATAACTTTGTAAGGTATAATGATTACTATTGTCAATACTTTATCAGTTATACATATTTGTTTATTTATTATGTCAGAGTACAATAATATATACTTACGAAGATTATATCATATCACTGATTTGTACTAGTATTCAATTTTAAATAATGTAATTTGTAGACCTATTCAACATGACAACTGAAATTTATCTACATGTAAGATAATTTGAGCAGTACTAAGAGCTCAAAATAGTAAAGTTCAAAACAACTGGATAATATTTCATTCGAAATTTGATAAGATAGTGTCGCATTTCGAACAAAACACGCATACAATATGTTATAGGTCACATGGTCTTAAAGTGGCTTCAATTTCTTTTCAAATTTGCGCTTCAGACTTAATTGAGAGATATGAATATTAAACATTAAGATCGATTTAAAATTAATTAAACAAGTATTGATCATATCACTTCGTGTTAGAACCAAATTACTTTTTTATATGTTGAATAGGTTTATATTTTAATGTGGCAGCTTTTGCTTCTCAAGTTGTTTGACCTTATAAATTTAGAACTTGAATTTCGTTATGTTTATTTTTTAAAGATGAGTGCTGTTATTTCTTATTTCAATTTTGTCACTGCAATATGATTCGTTCGAAATTAAAATGAGACAACTATATTAAAGAACAATGAATAGGATAAGATATTAAATGTATAAAATATTTTTGCATTTAAAGGCTGTTTTATGAGATATTCTAGAAGCGTGGAATACAGATCAATAAGATTTAAGGAACAAATCTTCCTTTTTATTCCCAAATTATACGAACATAAAAACTAATATTTGATATTAGTCGTTACAAAATGAAAACAACACGTTAAATTGGTTTATGCATCCCATGCGCGTTTCGATTTTTACATTCAACAGAAACGCTCGGAGCCGAATATCTGAAAGTTGAGGATGAATTAGAACCAACAGAATTGCAGAAATGTATGATAACAAAATAGATAAAAAAAAAATCCAAATCTGTCTACGGTTAACTTAGCCTTACACCTTAGTTTCTTTACAATTTTAAATGGGATATATTCAAAAAAGATTGTTCCTAATCATATCAGTACCGAACTGTTGACTACTGAAAAAGTAAAATCACGAAATACTGAACTCCGAGGAAGTTTTAAAAAGGAAAGTCCCTAATCAGATGGCAAAATCACATGCTCAAACCCATCACACGAATGGATAACAACTTTAATATACCGGACTTGGTAAAGGTAGTTTCTTATTTGGAAAATGGTGGATTCAACCTGGGTTTTAAGGTAGCTAAAACTCTGACGTATATGACAGTCGCATCGAACTATATTACATTGAAAACGATGTGTAAACAGAACAAGTAGAAACAATAGGCAAAAAATGTCAAAAACAGGGGAACAGCTTTCAACACTGTGTTATAATCTTAATCACTATAAAAACAAACAAATATGTTTCAAAAAAGCACAAAATGGCATATAGACCAAGCTCATTTGCAAAGAAAAAAAAGAACTGATGATACCAACGGGGACTGATACATGTGGTAGTTTACTAATAAAGGTATCGGCCCATGTCTGTAAAAAATGAAAAAAAAACACGCTACTTATTTTATGTGTCCAAAGCGATTAAGCCTAACCAGGAACGCTCAAAGTCGAATGTTTGATAGCCGAGAATGTTTATGAACAGAAACAGAACACACTGCGAGTTACAAGACACATGGTGTTAATTGATGTGTCATTTGGTCTCCGGTTGACGGTTGTCGCATTGAAAATCATATCACATCTTTTTTTGTTTTCCTCATTTGCCATAGAGGGACGAAAGATACCAGAGGGACGGTCAAACACATAAATCGAAAATAAACTGACTACACCATGGCTAAAAATGGAAAAGACAAACAGACACACAATAGTACACATGACACAACAAACGTCTTGTATCGATTTACTTATCTTTGAATGATATATTTTAAATCTGCTCATAACAAGCTATTAAGTTTAATATTCCATAGGTAGTTGTAATTTATCAATTAGAATTTGAAATTTAAAATCAAATTGTAGGAAAATGCATATTCTAATATAAAAGCATGATATGATTCGGTTGCCAGATAACTGGAAAATTCCTATGAAGGGATTTACATAATAAAAAACATGAATAACAAACATCGAAATATCTTTGTTACTTAACAGTGTGTGTTTGTTAAATTTCTGTCATATCATAAGACAAATACATGTTTTGTGAATATTGAAAAAGGATTGTTGTGAAATGATGATATCTAGATTACAAATTAGAAACACTTAGCTTAAACTATTTTAATTAATAATTCAGAGCAATATTATAAACAAGTATTGTACGGAATTGAAGTATGACATATTAAAACTTGTTTTCAAAGTACCATATTTTATAAAAATAGTTTAATGTCGTTTTGATGTATCCAAAGTAGAAGTATTACAAAAAATGAATTAACAATTATAATTGATATTGCGTAAAAAGGAATAGGTATTCAAATTAGTATGGGTTTTAAGTGCAATCAATGATCAATAGCATGTTATTACAGGTGAGCTTGGTGTTTAATCAAAGTGGATGTAGTGATATCGTCTGAGAAAACGTATGAGGAATATGATTTGAAACAGAATGATAAAATTATTCCTTTGGTTCGTAATTTTAAAGACAATTTTGTTTCTCAACAAATTTCTGTGTATCGGTAAGTTTATAATGTTTATTAAAAAGTGAGTGAAAAGTAAAATCACAAAAATACTGAACTCCGAGGGAAATTCAAAACAGAAACTCCCTAATAAAATGGCAAGATCAAATGCTCAAACAAATCAAACGAATGGATAACAACTGTCATATTCGTATATTGTATTGTATTCATTATAAACGTTTATGTTCAAAAGAGTATGCAATAAGTATTTGATAATATAAAATCTGATTAAAATAACCACAACCTTTAAGAAATGTTCAAGTATTCTCTTTATAAAACCATTTATGTATTTGAAGGAATTCATCCAACATTCATAGATGGATCTCTGTGACTGTCATACTAGTGAGAGTTTAATTATCTATAAAACCATGTTCACGGTAGGTATAGTGTCCAGCTAGGATCGTCGTTTTTTGAGTGATTTGGTTCATTTGTTTCGAGTGTATAAAACATGCGATAAGTTAAATTAACGGATATTTCGTAATTATAACAGTTGTTAACATTACTTCCCATCTTAAATTGAATACTTTATATGTTTTGATCAACAAAGAAGCACTATTTCCTTGTATTTAATCCAAAAAAAACAGTGTTTTTTATTATCTAGGTTTTTTCGAGAGCAACTGTGAAATCGTCCGGGTTTTAAGACAAATGGTCCGGGTTTTTTTACAGAAAATTTGAATACGAAAAAGGTATTCTAGACTATAAAAAAATACTTTTTTTAGTTTATAACTGTAATTAAGTGACGGCCAATACCATATATTCCCAATAAGTCATCAAAAACATATCAAAATGAATCTTTTTTCAATTTAATGCAAATTTTCTGTTTGGAGAACGTCATACAACTGCTTTCCAGTGTTCATTTAGAAATTACTCGATCCTTAACAAAACGGTGTGTGGAACATAATGCAGGGAACTCATATTCATTTTAACTTCATTTCATGCTACTTTTGAGTTTACGGTTAATAATATTTCTTGTGGTGAACTCCGGAGATTAACAAAAGAAACCTATTTATAAAAAAAACATAAAGAACACACACACTTAAACCACCCCATTTGTATTGCCATTGAATACAAAATTTTAATAAAATTCAGATAAAATCTGAAATGAAATATCTAAGATGTATACTCTTTTAAAAACTAACTTATAACTCATCTTATATATGGATGTACGTCTCAATTCGAATTGTCTATGCTTATGTTCCGGACCATATGCGTATTAGGACCATATGCGAAATGTCACGACCTAGGCGTGTACTCATATGGTCAAACTGTACTCGTATACTCATATGGTCAAACTGTACTCGTATGGTCGGACAATATGATAGATATAGGAAGATGTGGTATGAGTGTCAATAAGACAACTCTCCATCCAAATTACAATTTATAAAAGTAAACCATTATAGCTCAAGGTATGGCCTTCAACACGGGGCCTTGTCCTTCACCGAACAACAAGCTATAAAGGTTCCCCAAAAATTAGTTCAAAACCATTCAAACGGGAAAACTAACGGTCTTATCTATATAAAAAAACGAGAAACGAGAAACACGTAAAAACTACATAAAGAAACGACAATTACTGAACATCAGATGACTATATTATACTCATTTGGTTATTAAAGAACCGGACCATGTGAGTATTGGGACCATATAGGTATACGTAAGAAACGAATCAATAATACAATAAACTTATCTATAACAATGACGGTTACATGAAATTTTATAGTTGAAAGGCTACCCAAAACAGCACAAGTTACAAGTTGAAACCAATTGTCTTTCAATTAATTGTCTTAATCTGGGTGTATCAGTTTTCTGTCCGTCTCTAGTATCAATTAGTTAACTTTTTATCATATCGACTTTTGTTTTGTCAGCTAGTAAAACAGTTGAACTCTTGTTTAACAGATATAGGAAGATGTGCCAATGAGACAACTCTCCATCCAAATAACAATTTATAAAAGTAAACAGTAACAGTTCATTAAGACATTTTTGTAAGTTATCGTCCAAGTCGGCATTTTGCTGTTCAGTAATAATTATCCCATGAGGTCGAAAACTTATATGGTCCGGAACACTCACATTAGATTGTTGCCATCACGGATATATACTGTACATGCAATTTATAAGATATGAGAAAATGAATATAAACAAATGAATGATACTTGTTTATAAAATGCAAGTGTTGATAAATCATGTGCCTTGAAAGTACTTAATTTGAGCTTCTATTTTATAGTTCTTAAACGTAAACACATAAAATGTTTAGCTATAAGAAATGTGTATAATCACTCGATAAAAAAAGTACACACTCGAAAAAGTCCGGACTGCTCTCGAAAAAGCCCGGACATGAAAAACTTAATTTTGTTTCAAAATGTCATTTTAAATGCAATAACAATAGTTTTTGTAAAGTGTCTGTATATCTAAGGAGATATAGATTCCATGTATGCATTTCCGTCGATATTCGCATTGGTATGTGTAAAAAAAATGGCTTAATTCGGTATTTTGGAATAAAAGCATTTTATGGCTAAATTTAATATTTTAACGAAGAGCAATGTCAAAATGATACTATATTTATATCTGAAATACTAACATATCATATATAACCTTGTATACCAAACTCAAGCTTTTATATCACGTCCTGTTAAAAATGATGTCTGTTTCTTTACACTTTTTATCATATTCATTCGAAAAAACGTGGTCACACTCGAAAAAGGCCGATCAAATCACTCGAAAAAACACGTTTTTAGCCGGACACTATACCTACCGTGATGTTGATTCATTTTTTTTCACATAACATAATGTGATGCCTGAACCAAGTCAGGAATATGACAGCTGTTTTCAATTCGTCGATGTGTTTGAGCGTTAGATGTTGCCATCAATTTGATAAAGGACTTTCCGTTTTGAATTTATTTATGAGTACGGTATTTTGTTTTTTTACTTTTTATCAATTTAAAATGTATATGCTTTAGAGAAAAATATAAACAAAATATCTGTATGAAGCTGAAGGTGAAATATAAAATTAAAATGACAAAAATACCAAACTCCGAGGAAATTTCAAAATGGAAAGTCAATATTATCAAAGGGCAAAATCAAAAGCTCAAACAAATTAAAAGAATGAATAACCACTGTCATATTCCTAACTTGGTACATACATTTTCTCATGTAGAAAATAGTGGGTTAAACCTAGTTTTATAGCTAGCTAAACATCTCGCTGAACAGAGACATAATATTCAATTATATTGACAACGATATGCATCAATGCATCATGCAGATTTTAAAGCATTTGAAAAAGATTCGCGAAAAAGTGAGACTGATATCTAAGACCAACTTCAAGTTTATATTTCATTTGACCTCAAAGCAGTTTTAATTCAAGCGTCAGTTGCAAGTTTTGTGCATACGATATTGGCGTTTCCCTCAATCAAGTTAGAAATTTGGATGAGTTTTAACAATATAAATCTAAGGTGAAACCAGATAAAAAATCGTAAAACTGTGAACAGAGTATGAACTTGAAAGACAACACTTAAATAATTAAGTAATGAATGAAAAGATAAAGAAATGTAAATAAATTATTCGCCAGAAGACCAACTCCCATAAGGTCAATCAAGTTAAAATCGATGCTTTGAAATTTAGGTGCACTAGATTGTGAACTTGGATGGGAGATACGAAGAGGGAGATGTTATCGCCGTATTGGAAGTTCATCACATACAAATGGTGCACAGTTGTGCAATGATGTAAATGCTGTACTTATTACTCCGAAGACTGCCGAAGAAAATTCTACTGCAGTTGAGCTATTACAGCTTTGGGGGTATTATTATTATATATTACATTGTAGTTATTTTTTTTAAGGTACCATATACATGATCTAGCTCACTTTATTCGGTTATACTAGTTTTATTTATATAAGTTGTAACTATTTGAGAATTCAACAAGAATTCGATAATGGATCAAGACCAAATGTTTTTATGCGAACCACCCCTTTAAAGAAAAAAATGATAGTCCTTAATGCAAGTGCTAATTTTTGTTGCGGTCAAAAAATAGGACTCTTCATTTAATACAGGAACTTCTTAAGCAGAGAGATAAGATAAAAAAAAAATCCAACACGAATAACGTTCCATGACAATCAAAAGTATAATGAAGGAATGTTAGTCCCAACGAGAACATCGGATAATTAGATATGTTAATGGTTTACAGGGTTTTCATCCTTACGTTTGATTGGCACTGTGTTTCCTCATGTGAATTTACAATAAAAAGTAGGCAAAATATATTTTACAGTGTTTCTTTCTATGCTGTGGTGTTACACTATTGTTTCAGATCAGAATGAAGGTTGGTGACTATTAAAACATTTAAAATGTATTGTATTTTTTTGCACTTGTCCTAAGTTAGGAACCTGTTGTTCAGTTGTGGTCGTTAGTTGCTGTGGTTCTTAAATGTTTCTCATTTCTCGTTTTTTTTTATAGATTAGACCGTTAGTTTTCCCTTTTGAATGTTTTCACACTGGTCATTATTTGTTGGGCCCTTTATATTTTGCTGTTTAGTGTGCGCCTAGGCTCCGTGTTGAAGACCGTATTTTGACCTATAATGGTTTAGTTTTTACAAATTGTGACATGGGTTGAGGGTTGTCTCATTAGCACTCATACCAAATCTTCTTATATCTATACACACCGATATTAAACAACTTTTGATAGATCTAATTGGTTACAATGTTACAACATTGCAAAATAAGAATAACATTTTACATTTCTGTTTTGTTTTTCAACATGCTGACATAGTACGTATGTGTAATTGTCTACTGTAGCTTACAGAGAATGTGGATTGGCTTATCAAATACAAACGAAAACAATGAATACAAATGGGATGACGGCACAAGGCTTATCGATACTGGTTATACAAGCTGGAGACCAGGTGAGATATTTCAGCGTTTCAGAATTTAATGCATTCTGGGTAATATTTTTAAAAGCGTACACCGAAATGTTGTCATAAGTTAAGAACGTTCTAAACAATTGAAATTCGACCAATGACGTTACGTTATTTTCATTCTTATGTACGAATAATGAGATTACCCATGGTTTTTGGAGATTTTGAAACGGCCAATTGCGAAGGACAAACACTATAACTGCATGTAACCGTTACTTCTGAACTTGCTTATGGTGTTTCGCGGTAATCAAATTGGTATAAGTGAAATAATTAGACAGATCAGTAGACCATGTAAACTTAAAGATTCGACTCTGATAAGATGAAACTATATGCACCATATACAAGAACAGTATCAATATATCCTGTCAGGGTGGAGTCGCACAATGTGGTAGGACTTAACTAGTTGAACATTAAAATACACTGCACACAATTTAAAAAGCAGAGTCAACATTCCCTTATATTACCTTAGCTGTATTTGGCAAAACTTTTAGGAATGTTGGTCCTCAATGATCTTCAACTTCGTACTTTATGTGGCCTTTTTAACTTTTTTTTATTCGAGCGTCACTGGTGAGTCTTTTGTAGACGAAACGCGTGTCTGGCGTATATACTAGATTAGTCCTGGTATCTACGATGAGTTTATTATTTCAGTTATTATAGATACAAAGATTTAATCTGTGTACACCAGTCGACAAAATTGACTCATCACTGACTCTCGAATACGTAATTCCAAAGACTATCTTTTCTTGTGCTGAATTGTTGTCAAAGAGCTACTTTAACTTGTCTTGTGCTGACAAAATAGATACCAGAATGGAAATTTCATATTTACGTCAGACACGCGTTTCGTCTCCAATAGACTCACCAGTGACGCTTGAATCAAATATATTTTAACATAATAAAAAATATACATATTTTGAAAGCTACGCATATGCGTATGAAATAGTGTGTTAAATATATGTACATCTTTTGTTGTATTCAATTAACCCCTCCTTCCATGGTACTTGGAGTAGAAGTATGGTTACTTTTGGTCTTCTTGTGAAAGGCTTTGAAAATCTTACTGAGCTGAGTTTATTTTCTAGTAGCAGTTCAAATTTCCTAAATATAAATACCGGAAGGCCTCTGTTAAAATCCTTCCAATTAGTATTGTGTTTTTTTTTCAATTTGATTTCTTCTTGAACATGTCTGAAATATTTTTCACTGGGTTGTTAAGCAATCAATCAGCAATCCTTACATTTATTTAATTCCCAACTTAAACTTAAGTACACATTATATTGTATTATATAAAAATGTTTTTTCTAACGAATTAGAATGGAATATCCGTTTCACAAATCATACTGGATATGTTCCTTATGTGCTAACCACATCCCAGGTCCTTTTTCATGAAATTCAATGTAACCTACCGAATTAAAATTATTAACGGGTTTGTTATAGGAATAGATAACCTCAGCTGTGTTTGGGAATTTTTATAGGAATTTTGGTCCTCAATGCTCTTCAACTTCGTACTTCCTTTGGCTTTTTTTTTTATTTTTTTGTGGATTCGAGCTTCACTGATGAGTCTTTTGTAGACAAAACGCACGTCTTGCGTAAATAAAAAATAATCCTGGTACCTTATGATGAGTTTATTGTTCTGACATGAGGAACACGACGATGTGCTACATGTGGAGTAATATCTGCTTATCCTTCCGAAGTACTTAGGATCACCCTTTGTTTTTGGTAAAGTTCGTATTGTCTTTAATTTTTTATGTTGTGTTTTGTGCATTATTGTTGGTCGGTTTTCCTTTTTTTAAATATGGCGTTGTCAGTTTATTTTCGATTGATGAGTTTGAAAGAGTTTGAAACTTTCCTTAACTAATGAATGTGCCAGTTGTAAAGAAATAGAAACTATAAAGGATAATTTTTTTGAATGTACAGAAATAAAATAATTTTGGAGAGAATTTTCTTATTGGTGGTATTTAGGTTTTGGAGTAAAAATATTTTTGAATAAAGACAGTGTTATTTTTGGTGTATTGAATTCTGATAGCTTAGTTTTAGATTATTGTATTCTACAGGCAAAGTATAACATAAATTATGTAAAGAACACACAATGAGACAGACTGATAATATCTCTGCAAGCTTTTCTTAAAATTTTTAAAAGACGTCTGAAGATATTAGAATATTTATATCGTTCTAAAGACAAACACGAGTCATTTGTCGACAGATTGGGGGTTTAGGAGGTGGGGGAGGAATTTATGGAAGTTATTTAATTAAATTTATTTCTGATATGATGATATATATTGAATGTATTCCAAAGTATCCTTAAGGTGTATCATATATTGAGTATTCACATCATATACTTGTAAAAATTAACTATGTCTTATTCAATAGTATAACAATGTCATAAATATCATATCATTCACTTATGTATTGTAAAAGTGAAAGTATATACTGTAGTTTGAACACTAAAAAGATCAATAAGAAACAAAAAATTGAATGTCCCTCTGGTATCTTTCACACTTCTTTTTTACTAACAGGAGAACCAAATGGTGGTGATGAACCAATGTGTGTGGAAGCTCATATGACAGGATGGAATGATAACCCCTGTCATAGATCATTCCCAGTTGTATGCCAGCAAGTTGAGGGTATTTCAGATATAGTATAGTTATTTCATAATCTTGCAAACGCTGTAATAAAAACGATTCGCACGATGCACATGACCTCAATATTATGCAATACAACAATTGCATCAATGTGGTAGGCATATCTTATCATAAACCATATAATTGGGTTTTCTGCATCAGCAGTACTATGATTTCCAATAAAATCTAACTGGAGCTATCAATGAGTTTGAAAGAAAAAAACATCCTTTATATTAACAAAATCTTCATAAATGTACCGATATTGAATGCACAGTGTAAGTGCGAAGGGAAACCGTGATGAAAGACTGTAAACACACGTATTATTTAAGGTAAAAAGGTGAATAGAAATAAGAGATTCAATTTCCTAACAAACAAATTTAATACAACAAATACTTGAACAACTGTCAAGAAATAGTTACAGTTATATGTATATTTAGGAGATAACTGTATTGTATTTTAAGCTCCGACGGCATCAATTGGGGATTTGATGGTCGCAAATTAAGTTTACTGGCGACGCATTAGCGGAGACAGTAAACGGGTATTTGCGACCATCAAATCCCAAATTGATGCCGTCGGAGCTTAAAATACAATATTGTTATCTCCATTCTAATGAAATTAACAGAAAACAACGTTAAAACATGTATTTAAAATCTGTCATATGCCGTCTGCGCTTGCGCGTACGTCCCATAGCATCAATTGTCAATTCATGCCATGTAATAAAGTGACGTTATCCGATCAAAATGAACGTTACAAACGTTGTACTCCAAGTACCAAGTACCATCTGGTGCAACAAAATTGGTACCGTTGATTTTATTGCATTAGAATAATAATTGGAAAGCATGGAAAATGTGACAAAAAAAACAACAAATGCCATTGCTCTTTTAATTCACTTATCTGTTGCATCAATACACGTTAATCTTCATTTTTTCAATTGCATTGATATACAATTATGAAAGATATAAAGTTGAACTGTCTATTAACACTTTTATTGAATATGATTTATAATTCTATGCGATATTCATGTTTCAGCCTAGGTTTTTGTTAACAGCGTTTGGAAAAACAGTTTCAAACTTCTTTATTTTTCACTTATTGTTCGTTCTCTAGTGATTTTTGTTTATCTCAGTTTATGTATTCTGGTATGATTGCTAGCTGTGGAATAGATATGTAGTCATTACATAAAATTGAGAAAGGAAATGGGGAATGTGTCAAAGCGACAACAACCCGACCATAGAGCAGACAACAGCCGAAGGACACCAATTGGTCTTACATGTAGCGAGAAACTCCTGCACCCATAGGCGTCCTTCAACTGGTCCCTTAAAAATATGCATACTAGTACAGTGATAATGGACGTATACACAAGAAACTAGTATTAATAATCATACAAGACTAACAAAGGCCAGAGGCTCCTGACTTGGGACAGGCGTAAAATTGCGGCGGGGTTAAACATGTTTTTGAAGTTACATGTAACAGAGAGCAGAATAAAAAAGGAAAAAACCAATTTTCCTCTTTTTTCACTCTAATTTCTTACAAGTGCAATTAGAGGCCAAAATAGGACAAGAACGTAATAAATTTATTCTATAACCCTTGTTTTTGAGAAAAAATCATGAAAAACAAAGACAATTCTGTAAAATTAGTATTTATTTGATACATTTCAAAATAAATTTATACTGAATTCTACACTTTACTGTCCATTTTCATTCAACTCTCCGTAAATGATGCAACTTAGAATAAATTTATTCTAAATGCATGGTGCTTTCTGTATATAATCATTTGTAAAATAAATTTATTATAAAGAGCCTTGATATCTATAATTATCAGTTCGAGAAAATCATAGAATAAATTTATTCTACATTTAATGTCATTTATGATTATAACAATATTTAAAATAAATTTATTTTGAAAGTCCAGTAATCTGTATGGTGAGACTGTGATACAGAATAAATTTATTCTACATTTAATGTCATTTATAATTATACTAATATATAAAATAAATTTATTTTGAAAGTAAAGTAATCTGTATGGTGAGGTTGAGACACAGAATAAATTTATTCTATGTTCAATGTGATTGATTTTTGTCTTGTATAATAATATATAAAATAAATTTATTCTGAAAGTACAGTTATCATATTAAGGTGGCGACACAGAATAAATTTATTCTACATTCAATGTGGATTAAAAGTTTTATGATAAATAAAATAAATTTATTTTGATAGTCCAGTAATAATGTTAAGGTTGAGACACAGAATAAATTTATTCTGGTTATAAAAATATGTAAAATTTGTTTAGGAAAAAATACACTGATCTGTATGATGACATTAGGCTACATAGAATAATTTTATTTTAAATTAAACCAGCGGCGTTTTTGATAATATTTGATATGTTCACATAATAAATTTACCATGACAATACAGTTAGGTCATAGAAAAAATGTGTTCCTATATAATTTTCTATCTTTCATGTCTATTTAAAGACATATAACATTCATAAAAAAGTATTTTATATTATTTGAAGTTGCGATCTGACTGTTTTTAAACCCAACTTAAGACAATACATATATCTGCTATCAACAATGCAAAAGGACACTCCCTTGAAATATGAAAATATCAATTTCTTCAGCTGATTTTGTTATGTGGGACTGAATAGAAATACTGTGCAGCAATTTTAAAAAACAAAATATCAACATATAAATGTAAAATAAACAGATACAAAATAGTAAAAGTTAAACAGTTTTTTCTTAAATTGAAAATAAATCTATTTTTAAAACATGTCTCTCTCTGTAGATGTACGTGTTAACAATTGTCCTTTTTCTTGCTTCTGGATAGGCCTGATCTGAAAGAAGTAACGACAAATTCAAAACAATTTCAAATATTTTTAGTTATCATACCAAAATTCATTATATTTGATGAAGAAACTGTCTGTCTTTCTATTAATCTAAATAATGATGTCTGTTGTGTTTATCATGTTTATATTCACTCTCTTTATTGTCATTAATAACAGTCTTGCTCCGTGTTGAAGTCCGTACTTTGACCTATAATGATTTACTTTTATAAATTGTGACTTTGATGGAGAGTTGTCTCATTGGCACCCATACTACATCTTCTTATATATATATATCTATTGCCTCTGGATACAGCAAGATAAAAATGGCTATGCTATGCACTTGAACAGTAATTGTGGATTTTTTTTATACAAAAAAAGGGATTAACGTACAGTAACTCATTAAACTTTTACTATTTGAAAGCCAACACTCTATAAAATTAAAAACTCATTATTACATACCTAATCTCCATCTTCAGAAACACTGTATAAGTTAGGACTGAATAACAATCTAGTCTTTTTTGCTGGTGTTTCATAACATTTTTCTCACTCTACAAGAAATATTTGAAGTTTAAAATGCAGGAACACTTACTCTGTTATTGTTTTTCTTCAGGCATATTTCTATATTTTTATCAGGATTGGCATGAATCGTTCCCAACTTCCTGAATATGCATGTAATATTTGCCATTGGACATTCAGCCAGTCATGATCAATCAATCAATCAATCAATCGTAGAGTCTTAAAACAGATGAATGGTGCATGCATAGGAGACAGCGAACTGAAGACACAAATAACAATTAAAAAACAGGTGTCATTAAGTCTTGAACAAAACACAGGACTGGTGTTGACAATACTTTTTACCTACACCATTCAACATACCAGAAAACAAGTAAGACATGTTCCAAAAAAGAACAGCAGCTTCCTCAGGCAAAAGTATGAGTAATGTACCCAACACATTCCCCCCTTCAACAAAATATCAATTTTCCACTCAAAATGTTAAAGATGCGCCTTCGGCACTCTGATACAAAAATATATTGATATTTAGGTACATGTACTTTAAGTCAACACTTGACACATTTTATTACCAAAATATGAGTGCAAATGTTTCACCTTTTTCTTACATATTCAAATCATGTTGAAAGTCTTTAGTATGGAGGTTTTACTACAAATATCACGTATACTTAACATTAGCAAATTGCACAACTACAATGTATGATTGTTGTTATGGCTGCTATTAACCGAGAAAACCTCATTTTGTGTGTCGCTTTTGTTCCTTCCACCATGATAAATTAATCATCATGTCTCGACCAAAAACCTCAATCTGCAGCGGGACAGACAGACGGACGAACAAACGGACGAACGCACAGATTCGCACACTAGAAAACACAATGCCCAAAGATGGGGCATAAAATTTACTGTTGAAATTGAAAGTAGAGAGTTGGCAAAAAAGAAAGTAGGGTAGGGATAAGAGGGAGGCAGGACTTTTTCGGGACCTCAGGATTTGGGGATTGACCCTTGCGGGATCCGGGAATATATTTTCTCCCCTCAAATTACCCTTAGTCGGTCTTAGTCATTTATACAAGATCCATATCCTACAATTGGCATGTTAATAATGCCCTCAAAAGAAAAAGCACTGATGGATTGTCCTAGAAGCATATTTTATTAGACTAATAAGGTCTATATATAAGCAGTTACATTTATTTCATGTTAAAGCGGTGCAAATTTTTTATTTAATTTGACTTTTACCAAAAGATGCATTGTAGCAAAGGAGAAGAATAATTGTGGTCTGAGACCAGAGACACAAAAATATTGAATTAACAAAAAGGAAACAAATATCGGACTTTGAAAAAAGGGAGATGGCTTTTGATACCTTTTATGAAATTCTCCATACATAATGTCTTTTACAAAAAATCCTCCTACAACAGTTTACAAGCTGTATATGCCCGCGATTTCGTGGGTGTGTTCTAGTATTGCTAATAGTACCTAAGAATCGGATCTTAATACAACATCTTAACATCAAACAAATGCGTTAAGGTTATGTTAACCCCGACAGATAGACATGACACCACAGTTGTCATGGTTGTTCCATACACTACATATTATTGTCCTACATGTATTGCTTAAAATGCCCGAAAAATTTACCCAGCCACTCAACTTAACATTGTTCAATGAACCATAAAAATGAAGTCGAAGTCAATTGAGACCTGTCAGACCGACATTTCCAGCTGACAATGATTCCAAACATGATACACATTATATAGTGACCCTACTGCTTAAGGCATTTGAGAAATAGACCAAACCACAAACACTATACATTGAGCAATGAACCATGAAATTGAGGACAAGGTCAGAAGGAACCTATCGGGTGGATATGTACACCTTACAATCATTTCAATAACCAATACACCAAAAATAGATGACTGACTAGTTATAGTATCTAGATACGGTCTTGCTTAAGTTACTTTATCTTTGATAAATGATCCATGGAATAAGGTCGCGGTCAGGTTAACCCTACATGTACCTTGCTGACGAACATGTAAGTATTGCTAGGAACCCATATACCAAACATAGTTATTATATTACTCATAATAAGTGAGTTTTTCATTTAACAAAACAAAAAGTATCAAGCAGTTTACTGAACCATGAAAATAAGGTTGCCGGGACAATGACATATGACGGACGGAAATTTCGTAACATAAGGTATGAAACATTTAGATTGTCTAACTTATGAAATACAATCTTCAAACAAATAGTGTACACCATCGTCGTCGGCGCCGCTGGGATGAAATACCTACCATGTCTCACATAAAGGCGTCGGAGAAAGAGAAAAAAAAACATCACTGCACAACAGACATCAACGTTTCATGTAAACCTCTGAAGAAAGAGAAACCTTTTTGAGAAAATTAATTTTTTTCCAAAAAGGACCCATTAATTTGTATTCATGATTGACTATATTTCTTCCAGAGTTTAATCGTTAATACACATGATATATATCATGTATATGCTATTCTTTTACCATTATATAATATTTATGAAAAATTCACTGTTGTTAAAGTGTGTACATTTCCCTCGAGATACAATGTATATTATTTACCATTTGAAATTCCTTGCAGTCAGAATTAATACATTTTTTAAAAAATTATTCGAAAATGCCTGCCCATTACAAGTATAAATTTGGTGACCATTCAGGCATTCATTTGAGAAGAAAGATTCGACTGAGGTGTGTCTTTTCAAAGAGGTTCTTTTAGTTCGAAAAGGACATCTGTGGTCTACTAAAATAGTGCATAGTTATGAAAATTTGTCAACAGAAGGCATGAAAGGCTTATAATATCTATGTTAAAATATATAAATACATGTACATAAAATAGATACTTACAGACTTCTGTTGTCTATCCTGATATGTTACTGGTGCCGTTTCAACCATGACAGATACAATACACAAATAGAAATTGAATCGTCGCTTCTAATCTTTGAATAACATTTTAAATAGACCTTTCCTCCATGTACTAACTCGAATAATTCAGCGCCCCCTATCCAATACTTTTCTCGAGGAATTGGTTAATGGAGTGAACTGAGTGATCGTTAAATAACGACTGGATTATTCGGGTTATCCATGTACTGACAAATATATTAAGATACAGTTAAATGCACACGCTGTGGGTTTATTATGTAATTTTTGTCGTTTGTTTGTCATTATCTATCGTGCGAAATTTTACATTCGGATGTTTTATAATTTATTAGGGTTTATATAATCACGATGGCCACAGTGTGTGGTCATTAAAATATGATATGGGTAATTAGCATATGATAACAAATCTTGTTTGAAGTAAGAATCGTAAGATTTTATATTACAATTCTCTTTTTCGTTTAGTTCTTAAAATCAAGGAGGTTATATCATCTCATAATAACTTCCTTGTTAAAATTAAAAATCATTAACGTTATTAAAAAAAATCGAAGTTTGGAATATACCAATATATTTTTTTTGCAAAAGACAATTTTTTTCCATAGAAAAACAAAAGAATATGGGGTATCGATCCGTGACACAAAATGAATATTATATAAAGCACATTACAAAAACACATACAAAAATTAAGCTAAGGAACAGCGCTGTAATTGCTGTAAGTCACATTAAACCGTCAACGTGGAATGAAAAGTATCTCACAACACTGCAGGTGTAAGACGACCACTAGAAACAGCCAGAGCGAAATAGTTTGCGTAAAACATTGAATAGACTTCGTAAGATGTTACACCACCATTTTGGGCGCGTTCAAAAAGGAAAGAAGTACGTATTTAAAACATTTAGTTAGTTCTTACGTATTTAAATTAAACTATATTGTATGCATAATGATTTTTGGTAAGTTATATAGATACATGTATCAAATGAAAGGGTAAGGACTCCTGAACCTTGTAGAACACACACATTTGACAGATGATCATGAATACAAATGAAACAAAAAGTTATGAATTAATTCTATAAAATTGAGGGCGTACATTGCCTGTTACTCAGATAAGTACCTAGTTTGGTGTATCCAAAGTTATGGTATAACTAGTACAGTCTGATGTGTAAATAATGGTATACTTATCCCCCATACATATATTTGCATGCCGGTTTTTTTTGTGTTGACGTCCGGAATACTACACTGTTGACCTAGCTTATTGTTCCTGCTTTCCGTAAAAAAACAATGGCTTTTCCATGATATTACATGTAACATATTATCAAAGAAATAATGAAGGTTAAGAAAACATTCGTTTATAAGTAATGAAAGCATTTGATCGAGACTGGTACGATTCAAGTTAGAATAATGTGTCTTGGCATGTCTTCTTACAAAGTTATTTGTATCTTCTGAAAAATGCGTCAAATATCTGACTCAGATTGTCTATTACAAAACGTGTTTTAAAATAACTTAAAGCATGTTGTCACTCTGGGTGTATATATGTAATAGTTACCACTGGACATCAGGCCTCACGGTCATAAAACTTTCGAGCATGATTTTTGTACTCGGACTCGAAATTCAACCAATCAAATTTCTAAATTTCATGTTTCGAGCATGATTTTTGTGCTCCAAGCACTGAGCAAAGTTGCATGCCTTCAAGGCCAGACATCGTTATTATCGTCATCCTCATCATTCTGTATATAAATAATGACACGAGTATCTTATGGTAAAAAGGGAAATAAAAAAGTGGTTAAAACTTTGCTCCATCATGGTTATCAATCTAAATAAATATAATTCTCTAATTTCGTTATCCTCTTATAGAATACAAGCACTATTATGGATTTAGAATGATTTATCCGGGTTATTGTTTTATATGTAAATTATAAGATAATAAATGGCGAATTAACTAAAAAAAATTATAAACTATGAAAGTACCGAAGCACTTACTTGTAAGTTGCTTTAACCCGCGGGGATTTCAGGAGAGCTTTTTACACAAGACAAAGTCAATGAAGACATTCCATTACGAGCCTATCTACTGGATTTATTGTTATTTTGTTCAAGTTGAATATGCACGTATAATATCAGCCACAACATGTTCAGCAAACTTAAAAATCGTCTTTTTTTTTTATCTGAAAACTGTCATAGGCTGAAACTTGCACTTTTATTTCTTATCTAAGATCGGTATTTAATTGCCCAGATTAATTTGCTATGGTCAAGCGTGTTAAGTATTTGTAGCTTTATTTTTTTCATGAACTTTAGCAGACTGTTTGATTGACCGTTAACTTTAATGTATGATGTAGCTGTGTTTTAACTGTAATCATTTCTAATTAGAACCGCACAATCAATTTATGTTTCTGTTTGTTTATATTTTGTTCCAATACTTGTGATCTGGAGATGAATGACAATGCAATGGATTTGACGCGACTGTCATACAAGTGTGAGGTTTAGCTAGCTATATAACCAGGTGTAATGAACGCAATACTAAACTCCAAATTGTACCCAAGAAACTAAAATTAAAAAAATTATAAGACTAACAAAGGCCAGAGGCTCTTGACTTGGGACAGGCGCAAAAATGCGGCGGGTTAAACATAGGCACCTTTAAATACTACTATAGCAGTTAACTGACAATCAAGAGGCCCCAGACTTCAATTAAACTGATTGAAAGATTATGTCTTCATCATATGAATATCAGGCACAATCCCTCTCGTTAGGGGTTTAGTATCATTATTAATGATTCTTTTATGCTGTAGCTACAATTCCGTTCCCTTTTCACGCCGATGTGACCCGCCGAATTATCACCGGGTTTGTAATAACATGACCAATACGACAAGAAACACGTGGACTTCTTTTCGTTAGGGGTTTAGTATATTGATTGAATATAATTATCAGTTTTCACGACAAAAATCTTAGATTCTCTATTGGCATTCCGGCTTTCTCCACCTTTACAGTTTGATCACCACGAAATGAACAATATAGTGCTGAAAGTTACGTTAACATCTATATTTCGGTTTTATCACCCAGACTCAAGGTATAGTCGTATAGGGTTTGAAGATCGATTGGAAAAAAGCAACCGTTTCTAATCAAAATGTTTCATAATCTAAATAATGTTTTACTTTGAATACATGGAGGGCAAGGCCTCAACCTATATATACGTTCTCACAAGTACGAGGGTCAGGTTGGGGTCATATTTAAACCATTTCTCTCTTACTATTCTTTCTATTTTTTGTTCATTATTCTCTATTCTGTAAACCCCCATCCACAGCCTCAGGTATAGACGAAGTGTCATTATGTGGCCTGGTCTAGTAATGTCAGCAGTGTGATCTGCACATATATCATTTTGTAAAAAAGGATGAAGGGGTGGCGTTATACATTGTTTTGATGTAAGATATGATACATCTTTTCTATAACATTGTATTTCATTGTATTGCATTGTATAGTATAAAATTATTGTTTCATTGTATTGCTTGACCCTCATGGGTGTAATTTTGCAATACAGATTATATATAAAATCGATTGATTGACAGATTGTTGGTTGCTGAACGTGCAGTGTCAAATAGTTTATGTATGCATGCACGGAACGAAAGGTTATTTTAAAACAATACATACCATGGGGAATACCTGTAATAAAGGGTATACCAGGATGAAGTTCGGTAAGCTTTTTATACGGGTTTTACATTTGTTCTATTTTGACGGATGAAGACAATTCTATTCCCAAGTCACCCTTAAGTGTCCATAAAATCAGCAGCACCCATACATATATGTTCCTACTTTCCAATCTTTTAAAACAAATAAAAGAAAGGATAAGACAAAATGGTACACATTCTTAAACGCCTATTTATCGGTAATAATACTTTAGGGTCTTGTTGGAGGGTCACGCGACTGGGAAACGCAGAATAAAGAACAACACTTATAGCATATACAAAAAAATATAAAGAATAGAAAATAAAAAGATGATCAAATAGAGAATAATGAGCAAAATTATAAAGAATAGAAAAAAAATGTTTTAAAAATTAAAAGAATACAGAATCGATGGACCATTATAATTTTGTAGTTGTCCATTTTTGTTTAACATATTATTTTATTTGAATGATATAAAATGACCATACATTAATAACCTCTATGAAATGACACAGATTCAAATAATTTACAACCTTCGATTTGTTCCATGTTAGCAAACAAGTGCCGCATATCTATCAGAAGTTGTAAAATAATTATTACTTATTACAACCATGGAAGTATTATATTGACAATATAATACTTCCATGTTACAACAAACGCGGCTTAAAAGCCTTATCAATTTTATGTAATGCACGCGTACGTTGATTGTAGGCCCCCTCGTGTTACCACACGCCGAGAAGTCTTCAAATGGAAACACAAGATAATTAATGACAAGACGTAAGGACACTTAAACTGGACCCCTGTTGTGTTCACTTAACGCTACACTGATGGTGCGAAGCTATAGATCGAACGGCGAACCAGTTTATAGGACACTGATCTGTAATTTTGTATAATATGCATGATCACTTGGTATTTCTCTCTATGTACGTGCAACGAAGATGAAAGACAAGTGGACATCAAAAGGAGAAAAGACAAGTTGAACATAGACGTGGTAGTTTTCCAGTTTCGTTTATGAAACATTCATCACAGTTCAAGAAATTAGAGGTTAGTTTTGCTCAGTATACTAGAGGTGGGGTTAGGGGTGGGGGTCAAGGATACTGGGATCCCCTCATGGATCCCCGACATATATGCTCAATGCATACTAGACGTTTTACAAGTCTCTGCTTATGCCCCTTTTCAAATCCTCGATCGATCCGCATCTGCGAATCAATTTGCATAATTCTTTACGATAGCACTGAACAAGAATAATATCGATCACTCCATAATAAACGAGAACAATTTGGAATATAACATTTATTGAACGCCAAACTGCCTATGAAAACTATTATCATATCATTAAGGAAAGAGGTGTATCACGAAGCAAAGCTTAATGCTATAACTAAATTTGACTATACTACTCTGACAATTTGTTATATCACTAAGATAAATCTATATACTACAAGTGTGGACACAGATCAGTGTGGATAGTATGTTTGGATGTTTGACAGTGTTTTGTATGACAAAAGAAGTTCTATGTTTTCCCCGTTGTTTTCTATATTAATAAATATGTTGTATAATATGACAACCAACCTGAGCATTAGCAGAGTTGTTTATTTGATATTTAGTTTTTTATGTTCAAGACGGACATAAAAGAGCTCGAGACACTAATTGCATCAGTTACCAAATGATTATGTCAGATAGAGTATGTTCCACATTCTTGATTTTGGATACATTTTGAAGCTAGTAAAAGAGGAACACATAACAAGTTAATTTTTTCATGATGGGATTTTTTTTTTATTGGATGGTATCTGAAAACATGCGAACATAAGTTTGAACGTAAAATTATTAGATAAATATTATTTATTATCTTAAGTTTAATTATTATGATATAAATAATGTTTCTAATTGGTAATCTCATTATTGTTTCCTACGGGTGGAAAATGAAGTAATCTTTAAACATTTAAAAAATTAATAAGTTCACTTTCTTTACGTTTAGTCTTAGAACAGCTGTTAGGACACACTAGCTATGAAATTGTTGCATAGACAAAAACATGTACCTATTATTTTAGCAAAAAGTGAAAGATACCCAGGGGCGGGACCAGTCATTTTTAAAAGAGGGTTCTAAACATTTGTTCCAATTTTAAACCACTGATCGTCAAAAAAGGGTGTTCAAAGCACGGAACCCTAACTGGATCCGCCACAGAATCCAAAGGATATTTATACTCATTAGTCTATGAAAAAGTAACACACCATTGCGAAAAACAAATAAACGAGCAAGAGATCATTTTATGTAAAAAAACTAGTTTTGAACATTTTTATAAGTACCTAAAGAACTGTACTCACACTCTTATAATTACATTAGATGTATGTTTCATTATAATACGTTATCCTGATTGGCTAACTAGCAAGCTCGTGATATTCCTTAATCAATTGCATTACACAATGCATCTTTTCATTCATGATGACACGAGGTCCCACAATAAGTGCACAGGTAAATGAAATCAAAAATTGATAAAAGGCGTGTTTTCATGATCCTGCAGTGTAGGTAAAAATGTAATTATAAGTATTGAATGCTTTTTTTTGGTTACTTTATAGGGTTGTAAAAGCGTTGACCGTGTGCACATTTTTAGTATGCATGAACCGCTTCCGCGCTTCATACAAAATGTACTTCGGTCAACGCTTTTACACCCCAATAAATTTACAAAAAAGAGCATTCAATTCTTAAATGCAATCTGTTTGGCACACAGAATAATTGACAAAAAGTCTCCGTCTTCATGGATAACATGACCATTTCAGTCAAAATGTAATACGGTGTTCTTTATAGGTCACCAGACACTTCTATCAAAAGGAATTTTAAAAAAGAAAGACAAAAGTTTAGAAGGCAGACAAAATGGCAGAAGTTACTACAACCACAGAGAACATTAGTGACGCATACATTTTGAGGAAAATCTTTAGAGGTAATTTAAAAGATTAAACTTTTAATTGGCTAGAAAGAAGTATCTCAGAATGCTGAAATTAAGAATCATAATTGTTTTTGAAAAGTGTTTTGAAAGTGCTATTTTAAATATAATTCATATTTTGACAATTGAAGTTCGGTCGGAATTGTTATTAGTGAATTAAAAGTCATTATTTTAAGAATGCGTGCAAAGAATCGGTTATTCTATGAAAAGGAATATATTATGAATTTTAGAGCGAGGGTCTGATATGTGATGTGCAGTTGTACAATCATTTGCACATCTTATTTATACGGCGATGAGATCCGGCTGCTCCTTCAGTCTGGAACATTTGCTTACTTTACAAGTAAACAGTTCGTTTTTGATAAGGTTAGTGTAAGATGTTGCATCTTGAGTAATGCCCATTTATAAACATACAAATAGCTGGATGTTTCGCTTCTGTTCTCTAACTTTAGTTTGCCTCAAGCAAATGTAAAAAATCGTATATACAATGCATATTACCATAACACACATATCAAGATTTAAATTGAGTGGCCTGGCCTAACTTCTACCGTTCTTGAGTTAAGGCCATTTATAAACATAAAAAATGCTGAATTTTTCGTTCCCGTCCATTAACTTTTAATTAGTTTGCCTCAACCGAATGTTAAAATCACAAAACAGTTTTAACTCCTTGAATCCTGTACATGTTTCTAAATGTGGAAGTTGACACGTGCATATTTACGAGCTGGATCATTTGTAGCCCATAGACACATTTTCCATTTTGTTTTGTATGAACTGCATTTTTTTTATTTGATCTTTCAGATAGCTTTGGTTGAACGGAATAATGGAAACATGTATTTGGGAATATTACATTTACAAAGATAATTGTTCGAAAAGTTAAGAAGAGTTTGAAGATGAATAATTCCAACTACAGATCTGTATGTCACTAAAAGATCAGATTACTAAACGATTAGTACCAGCTACGGGGCGCCGAATGGGACTCTTGTGGTTTTGTACTCAAAATTCAATTTTGTACGGACAAAAGTGACTTTTGTTCAACAAAAATGATTTCAGTTTAACAAAATTTGTATCATACTACAAATTTGAAATTTTGTCATACAAAATTATCTAGCAGCGGACAAAAGTCACTTTTGTCATGACAAAATTCATTTTTGTTACACAGACTTGACTTTTGTTACCTAATTTGAAAATTGAGCGACAAAAGTCAATTTTGTATTTAAATTAGTTTAGTTTGGTTTCTGTGAACTAATTTGCATACAAAATCGACTTTTGTAACACAAAATTGACTTTTGTTACACAAAAATTACTTTTGTTACACAAAATTGACTTTTGTTACACAAAATTGACTTTTGTTACACAAAATTGACTTTTGTTACACAAAATTGACTTTTGTGAGACAAAATTGACTTTTGTCTCAACAAAATTGACAAAATTGAATTTTGTCTCAACAAAATTGACAAAATTGAATTTTGTCTCAACAAAATTGACAAAATTGAATTTTGTCTCAACAAAATTAACAAAATTGAATTTTGTCTCAACAAAATTAACAAAATTGAATTTTGTCTCAACAAAATTAACAAAATTGAATTTTGTCTCAACAAAATTGATTTTTGTCTCACGAAAGTCAATTTTGTCTCATAAAAGTCAATTTTGTTGTTACAAAATTGAATTTTGTCATCACAAAAATGAATTTTGTCGTCACAAAATTGACTTTTGTCTCAACAAAATTGACAAAATTGACTTTTGTCTCAACAAAATTGAAAAAATGACTTTTGTCTCAACAAAATTAACAAAATTGACTTTTGTCTCAACAAAATTTACAAAATTGACTTTTGTCTCAACAAAATTAACAAAATTGACTTTTGTCTCAACAAAAATGACAAATTTGAATTTTGTCTCAACAAAAATGACAAAATTGAATTTTGTCTCAACAAAAATGACAAAATTGAATTTTGTCTCACAAAATTGAATTTTGTCTCACAAAAGTCAATTTTGTCTCACAAAAGTCAATTTTGTCTCACAAAAGTCAATTTTGTCTCACAAAAGTCATTTTTGTCTCACAAAAGTTAATTTTGTTTCACAAAGTCAATTTTGTCTCACAAAATTGAATCTTACCGTACACAATTGACTTTTGTGATTTAATTTCCATATCAGGTAACAAAAGTCAATTTTGTATGCAAATATGTTTATATTTGCATACCTTTAAGACAAAATTGACTTTTGTCATGACAAATATGAATTTTGTCTACAAAAATGAATTTTGTCATGACAAAAATGAATTTTGTCTACACAAATGAATTTTGTCATCACAAAATTGAAGTTCTCACAAAACAAGTCTGTAGCACATAGTTTTGTAAGACAAAAATGATTTTGTTATGACAGAATTGAATTTTGTACAAAACCACAAGAGTCCCATTCGGCGCCCCGTACCAGCTGCGTTATAACGCAGCTTCAAGTTGTCTCTCGTGTGAAAAGAAAACGACCCCAAATTATTCTAACAGATAACCAGTGACAAAACATTGAACAAAATGTTCAGGATTATATTACAAGCAATACACAAAAACGACTTAGATGTATTTTTGAACTGTTTGTATGCCAACACATGATAACAAAATAAGGTTTCCTGGTTAATGGACAATTACAAGGTTAAGTTTAGATTTCCATCATACACTGCTTTTACAGTATGTATAAAGAAATGTTGTGGTGATTAGCTGTCAATTTATTTTTTGAAGTTACTATTTTTAACATGCTGATTAAGGAATATTGATGTTAGCCGTGATTAAGTATGTCATTTTCTATTTTAAGACTTTTATATTGTTTTTAAATGGGTAGTGATGGTTGCAAATTCAATAGATCATTTAAATTGAGATGATGACCATTATGATATCTTAAAGGAATTTTTTTTAAAAGAGGGGGTAGGTGAAAAGATTATTTTTGAGGGGGGGGGGGGGGTAATTTTCACTCATTACAGATTTCAGAAAATGTAAAATGAAATTTCAAAAATCATTTTGCCAAAAAAAAAAGAGGGGCAAGGGTTTAATACTTATTACGAGATATTACAAGCTATTTCCAGGGTTTTTTAACGGATCATCACGATTTATTTCGATATTTTTACGGCAAAGTTATACTATTTGTTAAGAGTTGTTGTTGATACCATCGAGCAAATTACAGACATCAATAGTGCTATTTTTTTGCTAATTACATTATATTACTACTGATCGAAACCTAAACGTATCCTACCGAATATGACTATTTATCGGATTTGTTATTTCATAAGCAACACGACGGGTGCAACATGATCAGCAGGATCTGCTTACCCTTCCGGAGCACCTGAGATCACCCCTAGTTTTTGGTGGGATTCGTGTTGTTTAATCTTTAGTTTTCTTTGTTGTGTCATGTGTACTATATTGTTTGTCTGTTTGTCTGTTTGTCCTTTTAGTTTTTAGCCATGGCTTTGTGAGCTTATTTTCGATTTATGAGTTTAACTGCCCCTCTGGTATATTTCGTCCCTCTTCTATATGACATGTTTTCGTGTTGTTATGAATATTTACGAGTCCTGATGCTTTTGCAGTTCTAATACTTTTCCAAAAATCGTAAACAAAAAGTAGGAATGCGTATCTATTCCTACTACTGGTCAAGTGCCCGTAATTACTAGTAATAACCCGCAAAGTAAGACGACCCGAACAAATTCTTTTTACTAGAAAGTAACCACAAGTAATCAGCTGTGAATAATCCGTAAACAATTAGCAAACGAACCGTAACAAATCGTTAGAAAGTGTACTGAGTTCTTTACAGAATCTTGCGAGCATGCAGTCAACACGGGGGAAATTACTTGTTGTTGCAAGTGGTGAACGGGCGGTATGCGGTACGTACGGACTATTTCGAATATTGATAAAGAAATCAATTTATAGCCAATCAAATTGACATTCAAACACAAAGTTCCTCTCCCTTCACGGACTATTAGGAATGTCTCCACATTGTTGGGAGTTGAACTGAGTAATACATGTAATAGATGGATACCAACAACTATTTACGCATTTGCGATTGATAACGAGTGTTCTACTCCAATTGCTATTTAATAGGATTGTCATTTATAACAAATAAGTAAAATATCCGAACTTATAATGTTGATTATGTATAAATTGCGTTTTTTGTGAATTCTTTTATTTTTTTATAGCAAATATGTGTCCCTGTAGATGTGACTATAGGAGGAAACTTGAACATTGGGGATCTAAAAAAGTTTCAAATTTGTCTCGGGAGGAATTGGTAATAGAACTGGAATCCGAACTACAGATGATTGAAAAGGAACTAGCAGTAAATAAAACACAACTGTCTTCATGCATCCGCAAGCTTACATCTGCTTCTGATACACGGAAATCTTCCGAGAGGATTGGATTATTTGGAGCTGCCTTTATGTGTATTGTCGTTAGCCTCGTTTTGCTGATTGATGTACTCACTCTTGTTAAGTTTGTAAAGTCTTCAATTAATGTTTTGAATACTGATAAATAAGTCAAAGGCAAAATTAGCAGAAAACCAAAACTCGTTAGAAACAGAGGAAATAGAAAAATAAAAAAATCGAATGTCAAAACGAGAATTAACTGCATCACGTAAGCAATAAGCAAGATATTCATTTTCTGTGTTAATGTCATTACCAATTGAAGTTCTATGCATTCTTTGTGGCTTAACTTATTTCAATGATATTGTTCGACTACTGTTGTTCATTTTTGACAAATTCTGCAGGGACTTATGTATGCGTATGGTAAAATTCCACCTCTGAGAATCCGTCTAGTACTAGACATTATTCATCATTTATTTCAGTGTATGTGATAATAACATATTTCCGTCTTGCATTGGATGTTTTGCTATTTCTATATACTTTAAAACATAATATTATTAATTGATACTGTATAAATGACGCTTTCACTTACATGTAATTTTAATTTTCCGATATCACCGTTTCGATTTCTAGTGAAAGTGAAAGGAGAAAACGCAAACACGCGACAAATGAAATGGCACAGTACAATAAAGTATCCACTATGTTTGTTGGAAGACCTTTGTATAGGTGATCATGATCTTGGTCAACTATTTCAGTTACATATGAATAAATGGATATAAAAACAAACCAGTAAAATCACCAAAAAAAAAACTGAATTCCGAGGACAATTAAAAACGGAAAGACCCTCATCAAATGACAGTCGCATATAAGATAAATGGTAGAGGTTCCATTCTGTTCCAATTTGACGTATAACATGTTGAAATTGTAATTGTTGCTCTTGTATTCCCATTGTAATACTAACTATGATATAAACCCCTGTGTATCTATATATCCAGTGTAAAGTGTTATCACACCTACAATAAGACATATAACTAAAATTTAAAAGATGTCCGACCAGATACCAAAGGACGATCACAAAAGCAATATGTTCATGTATATAGGTCATCGTATGGCCTTCTAAAACAACCAACACAAATATATAGTGAGCTTATTTTAATTACTTATATTGATTGATGTGAATATCATCCCATCGTATATTTAAAGGAAGCCATCATACGTTGGTTGACCATTTGAAATAACTGCTTCACAAATGTTATCGGATATGTTCCTTATGTCGTAACTACAACCCTCTTCCCTTTTCACGAATGTGACCGACCGAATTAGACTATTTACCGGGTGTGTAATGAAATAAGCATTACGAAGTGTGTCACATGTGGAAGAGGATTAGCTTACGCTAATGTGAATCGGAAATAGGTTTTAAAAAAGTACATACAATGATTATTTCTGAATTAATTGATTGATTTACTATTTATATATTTATTCTATCAAAAAAACTACCATTTGATTTGATTATACACATTGTAAATCATATTTGAAAAAAAACACATTTCTTTGAATTCTAATGAATTGAATGGAAACATGAAATTATGTATATCCCCAGTCAGAGGTTCCTTAATTACATACTGTCTTTGTGTAAAATCATTTTTGTCGGTCACAGCCACTGACAAACACAATTATGATTAAATACATAACAATTTTGAAAAGTATTTTTACGATACAATATAAAAAATAAATGCAGATCCTTAATGTGATAAACAAAATGTGTTCAAACAGATAACAACATCAGAATTCTGAAACCACATTATCCCTAGACCTTGTGTTAAGTTTTAAAAAAATAAATCATTTGAATGGTAGCGAGGAATAATTAAAAAAAATGTTAGCGTTTAAAAAAATCTAGCATTATTATGATTACCCCATCTTAAAATCAGATTGTTGCTTTCTAATGATTTTTTGTTTTTCTGGCTTGGTATTTTTGCATAATAGCAGGCGATGCTACGAGAAAACGCAGCATCGATGTATGAGTACATGCAAGTTAACTGACTTGGTTTTTTTTTAAATTTCAAACTTTAAGTTAGATCTGGGCCCATATGGAGAAAGCTTCGTGATACTTAAATATATTACTAAGCTAAGATTTTTTCCGAACGGACATACTTTTCTACATTTCACACAATATTAGTATAACGATCATATACCTTATCGCGATTAGTGCTATGCATACGGGCACATGTACTGTATTGGCAAGCAACCGTTCGCTTGTAATGTAACTTCCAATCCAGCGTACATATATATTAACCTCCCAAGAACAAACTTAGTTTATATTGCCGATAACAAACAAAGTGTATAGAAAAATTAAACTTTACAAATACAAGCTTAAAGAGCTTAAAGAGTGAATGTAAATTGTTGTAACGGTTGATTTTCTAAATTAATTTGAGCTCAACTCGCAATTATTATAAAATAGAAAAAAAAAGAAACATTTACTTATACAAAGTTATAACCGGTTTTTATCGATGAGGGAGGCAGAGTCTTTTTTTTTACCAATTGATAACATGATCGTTTTAACGCAATCAAAAGTATTTTATTTATTTTTTGATTGACGAGAATTTGTAATTTTCATCGCTTGTCAGTAAAGTACAAGCACATGATTTATGTCTTGTAATTGATGATCTAGACGCAAAGATTGGGGTTGGCATCTCATGTAAGGAAAGAATAATGGGCATGCATGGATGTGGAGAATGCAATGAAAATGGTGCACTTTTAGTAGTAAATTGACGCGAATTTATACACACAAACTATCATCTGAGCATCTTTGTCAATCTGTTTAAACTAACCTTTTATCAATTTAAATTCCTTATCAACAACAATGTAATATAAATACACACACACAAATCAATAGTTATATATTACATAATTTATATCAATTAAGACGCGCTCAAAGTCTAACATTGGTTTCATGGCTATGAATTTTAAACACAATCAAAGTTAGTTATTGGAAGTTAAAAGTACATATACAAATGCCATTACAGCGAATATGAATGCGAAAAGTGACAATATGTCCATTTTACTGACTTCTTCCGGTGTTGGATCTTCTTGACGTGGATTCAAAACCTAAAATGAAATAAAAATCAACACATTGACATTTTTGTTGTTGTAATAACATCATTTACAAGAAGGGCGAGGTACCAGAAGGACATTCAAACGCATAGATCGACAATAAACTGACAACGCCATTGCTAAACCAAAACGAAAAAGACATAATTTACTATAGAACGCCAGACACAACATAACAAACTAAAGACTAAACAACACGACATTGTAATAGATCAAACTAACTTTCTATGGCATTTGGTCGTTGATTAAGGATTGACTCATTGACAATCTTATCGAGTAAAACATCTCATGATTAAATACAAATTGTTCAGAGAAGAATTGAAGGTCTTTCCACATCAATATTATATATTATTGATGAGTAACAACTTAAAGTAAATTTCAACGTCCAAGCAAAGGTTTCTTCAAACTGATTCAATAAATGTTTCTATATATTTTTGCCTAAACGAAAAGAGATAAATGTGAACAAAAAATATCACTTTTGGTCTCACAAGATAGCGTTATTTACACTGATTAAAACATATATAAGTTTCTAAGTACTATTCCATGAAATAAGTGAAAAAGTAGCTACTTCCAGTTAACTCCAGGTCACTTTCGGTTGAATAATCAATTAACCCTAAATTAAGGTTTGAGATGTTATTGGCTTTTTCAGATACATATTTATCATATCTTTATCATAATAAGGCAAGCATGTTGCACTAGTTCCTTTATTATATCATTCCAAGTGACAGAGGAGATATTGGAACATGAAAAAGTCATAAGCGTAGTAATATATACAGAACCTGCTGTTCCTAGGCTCTAGTAGTGGTCTAGAGAGTCGAGCACAGTGCAACTCGATTTGGGGACAATATATATCAGTAGCATGAGTTCGAATCCCAACGAGGGAAAAGCAAAATATTTGCCAACGCAAATCAAAAGATATAACATTGCTATTTTGGGCTGTTATATCGACGTGATATATACAGTTTTTATTAATCACACAACATAATGCGATTTTATACCTGTTTCAAGAACTGTAATACTGGTACATCCAGCGATGGAATTATTGTATCTCGATGTACCCCTCTGCTAACTTGAATGGCATCACAGTAATTTATAATATGTGCAAACCGACATTGTGGTAATGCCAGGAGATTGCGAAATTCTTTAATTTTGTCTTCTACGGTATCCGGAGGATATCTGTCCCTGCATGTCAATACTCCATAAACCGGTATTCCTGTTTGACAAATTAAGGAGAAAAAATAAAGACAATATTAATGTTCACCAGCACTTGATTTCAATTTATCTTTTTCATATTTTGTATGGTGTCTTATATTGTCTTAGATCTATTTTTCAAATGGAATATCGTAAATCATAAATTATATCCTGCCTTGAGTTATTGTTTTGTTTTTAGAAGAAACTTTTTTCTCTGCACACTTCATTTAATTACACTGTTACTCTTATACTGAAATGTTGAGGACAAACTGGATCCTACCTTAAGGGTGTTGTCTTTATCTTTCCAAGATATTTTTCTGCCGATTCATGTAATTATTCTGAGTTAATCAAAATCATCAGTTACAATGCATCATTGTTGAAGGCTCTTTGTTAAATGCTCTACAGTTTGTTTTCCAGAGGATATATCAGTGTTCATGTCGGTTTTTTTTTTTAAGAAGGTGTTAATATATCAACCAACGTATTGTGGTTATTTGTTTTTCTTAATTACGCTTCCTTAAGTGTTTGCTGACATTTTAAACAAAAACGGTTTTAACAAAGAAATATCGACCACTGTTCATGATCATGCATCGTCTGCTGTTATATTATTAAACTATTGTTCCAGATTAGAGAGGGCTTAAGCACTCACAAAGGTTAACATGTTTAACATCACCACATTCGTTGTGTACATATTTGTTAATCAGTGGTTGACGTGTGTTTATGTCTATCAAATTTGTTTTTCGTAATTTCTTTTTTGTAAGGCCACTTCTTTTCCCAATGAAATTATTTCTTAATTAATATGTCGAATGCCTTTTATAGCGGACTAAACAGTATGGGTTTTCCATCCTTGAAGGCTGAATGGTTACCTATAGGTGATCACAATTAATTTGTTTGAACTTTTATAAATACGTGTTTTATTGGTTATCATACCACATCTTCTTTTTATAATGGTAATTATTCTAAGCATTTTATAGTTACCTCGGTGTTTTCTTGCAGCCTCCCAAACAGCATTTAAAAAGTTCTTTGGTAAAGGTTCGTCGAGATTTGACGTACAGACCACAATTATCCGATCAACTGGACGGTGACATACTCTCTTATTGTATTTGGTCAGCAACGCATGTACGCCATATTTGAGAGCATACTTTTTGAGTTCTATCATTTTCTCCTGTTCCTTTATTCTACCAGTAAATACCATCTCGAGAAGGGCTAACGTTTCTTTGGATTCATCGTCCTCAAATCCAGGCATGTCCAAAAAGGTTGGCATACGATGATCTCCTACAGGTTTGTAGTAACTATCTTTCTTGTAGCTTTAAATAAACAATATATTCGCACTCAACTGATTTATATTCTAATTAATTTCTCTATAATTCTGAAGAAAGTTGTTAATTACAAATGCCCTAGAGAGAAAAAGATACTAAAGATAAATCAAACTCATTTGTTAATGATAAACTGACAACAACATGGCAAATAAATAAAACACCCACAACACAACACAACAAAATGACAAATATGAAATATACAAAACACAACATAAGAAGTAATTATACTGAGTATCAAAAGCTCAAACAAAAACGAAGGGTGGTCTCAGGTGTTCCGGAGTGTTAAGCAAATTAGCCCCGTTTAACACCTACTGCACATCGAAGGGATAATCAAACTTCATCACTTGAAACTCTTAGTTTGATAGTTTCCGTGTTTACAACGGTCCCTGCTATCAAATGAATTGTTATATTGAGTACAAGCTCTTGAATGTTGTACCAACTTGGAGATTTTTACTTCAAATACAAGCGCTGCTGAAATCTTGCTAAAATCAAATTAAAATATGAAAACAGCTCTGTTGTCGTACTTGGTAAATTGTGGTCTCAATCGACCCTCATAATCAATTACGTGATGTACCAGAATATATTAGGCATGCAGACCTAACTACCTTTTGTATAGGTTCGATTGATTATATACATGTATGTGTTCAATAGTCGCCATATCTTGAATTATCCAGTAAGAGGACATTATCGCTTTAGCGATAATTAAAAGGGTAATACATTTTGTACTAACTCCTGTTTATTTTCCATAAGACGCTACTATATAAACATGATAAAGTAAGCTAGTAGAGGAACACAGTTTGTACCAATGGACATGCCGGTTGTTTATAAAACACCACGTCATTTAAACGTTACAAGAGTAAAGCATTTGATACCTCCATAATTTTTCTTTCGTAGTTTTAGAATCAGTATTGTAAAAAATGTATGTAATAATGTGACTTACTTAAACGTGTAAGTGACAAGAACAAAGTAATTCCTAATGAGCTTTGCGTAAGAGTCATTTAAAACAAACAATTATTACAGTAACTGTAAAATAATAGGAAATTTGTATACATTTCTGAACATTGTTATCAATACGTATGATATTTACCATTATAAAGAACTATTTGATGTTTCCGGGTTATTGTTGCGATCTATACCTTTGTATTCCAGTCGTCAATAACACCAACGTAAAATAGGGAGAGAAAAAAATGGGAACATACAAACCTTGTGAACTCTGTTGTAATCGTATTACCAGCTCTGCCATGAGATCCAAATATAACGAACTCTTTCCAACAATCTGTACTAAAACTTGCAAATATGGTGTTTAATAGCGACGATTTGCCTCCGCCTGGTGTGCCAATGATAGCTATGTTCAATGGTGGCTTTTTACTTATAGAATAAGTATATCTACCAAGTTCCTGACATTTCTCTATCAGCTTAATCTTCTCGTCGTAGTTTGGATCATCTTTCATATTTTCATGTACATGTTTATGTGTAAAGATAGGACATTCTCGATTGTAAAATTGTTCTACGAAAGAATTTTCCCACACATCTTGTTCAATCTTTATTTTTGAGCGGTCCATCTGGAAGTAGGAATATTTTTTTAATGGAAGTAACTTTAAAAAGAGACAGCAAAATAAAGATCAAATATCAAATTTGTCTTTCGCGATGAAAAATCAGAACGAACAATTAATCATGTGACTGCTTACATGAGTGTATGGAAGCGAATTAGTGCCACATAATTGTATAGGTCCTACTATGTTAGCTTTAAGCGCAAACCTTTGCAAAATAACGCAAACCATTTGTAAAATAACGCAAACCTTCTGTGTTATAATAATGCAAACATTTGCGAAATAACGCAAACCTTTGTGATATAACCGAAACCTTTCCATTAAAACGCAAACATTTGTAAATAGCACACACCTTGTTCATTATATAACGCAGTCCTTTGCGTTAAAATGCAAACATTTGTTTTTATCTAATTTCTTATTTTAAAAGAACCAAAGGAAGCAGCAGTTATAAAAAGAGGAGGCTACATACATTAAAATGTATCCTCCTTTCTTCGTACTCATTGCAAAGGAAAATGCTTGAATATTTAGAACATATCATTGACTTATAATGAGTAATAAAAATAAAAATAAGACGATGTGATATGAATGGCAATGAGACAACTGTAAATCCATGTCATAATTTCTAAATTCAAACCCTCTAATATAAGTCTAAGTACGGTGTTCAACACGGAGTCTTGTTTCACGCAGAACAGCAAGCTGTACGCTAATACAGCTATTATAGCCAAATATAAATATACTCTCAAAGTATGCTATCGTTTGAGCATTTTGTAACTTTGTTTAGATTCATACAAGCTTTTTATTTCTTAAATTATGCTCTCCATTCAAATTGCTACCCACGCATCATAAAGTTACTTCACTAGATTGAAATGAAATTCTATCAAAGAATCTTTTAAACTATCATATTCTAAAAAATCTTGCATCAAAATTTAAAGTAAAAAATTTTCTTTATTAATTATTCATTTTACAGCAGAAAGCTCATGTTGTCTATTTGCCTTGTGAGTATAACAATTGTACGACATAATGTTTGCTCTTCAGATAAACATGCTCATATTATATCTATTTTCTTATTAAATTATATAGTTTTTACTTTCTCTGATGCACAAATCATTCTTAATTTATGTAAAATGGCACTTCAAGTATTCTCTTATTTCAGTTCATATTCATTATAATGAATTGGCCTAGTATTTATGGTTTTTTTTCCGTATCTACCTTTAAATCCCAACTAAATTTATTGACAGACGAATATATAATACAAAACTTAATGATGAATTGAAGGTCATACGTTTATGAAATAACAAGAGCACAACAGTTCAACAAGAAACCCAGCGGCCTAAATCATGTTCTACGGAGCCCTGTTGGTCTCACACAGATTATAAAGTGTCTTTTTTGAAGTCCTGCGCCGAAGATGTGTAAAGTCTAGCGCTGGAGATGTAAAGTCTAGCGCCAGAGCTGTAAAGTCTAGCGCTGGAGATGTAAAGTCCAGCGCTGGAGATGTAAAGTCAAGCGTTGAAGATGTAAAGTTTAGTGCTATGGATGTAAAGTCTAGAGCTGGAGATGTGTAAAATCTAGCGCATGCCATATGAGATATGCGCAGTCTAGCGCTGTAGATGTAAAGTCTAGCGCTGGAGATGCAAAATCAAGCGCTGGAGATTTTAATTCTGGCGCTGAAGATGTAGAGTCCAGCGCTGAAGATGTAAAGTCTAGCGCTGGAGATATAAAGTCTAGCACTGGAAATGTAAAATCAAGCGCTAGAGATGTAAAGTCAAACGCTGGAGATGTAAAATCAAGCGTTGGAGAAGTAATGTCCCGCGCTAGAGATGTAAAGTCAAGAGCTGGAGATATAAAGTCTAGCAAAGGAGATGTAATGTCAAGCGATGGACATGTAAAGCCCAGCGTTGGAATGAAAAGTCCAGCGCTGAAGATGTAAAGTCTAGCGCTGAAGTTATAATGGGTAACACTGAAGATGTGAAGTCAAACGCTAGAGATGTAGTTTATCGTTAGAAATGTAAAATCGCGTTTTAGCGTGTTGCAAATAAAAATGCGAGAAAGCCTTAGGGATCAACTTATTTTTTGTGTATTTTCACCTTGGACTTAATTACAAGGAAATATTACTATAGTAACCAACTAAGTATATTATTGCAAAAAATGAATATTTATTAAAAAATTACATATTTTCTTGTGATGGCCCTATTTTTTTGTAATGGCACTGGTATTTCTGTAATGGCCCTGTTTTTTCTGTAATGGCCCTGATTTTCTGTAATGGCCCCGATTTCTGTAATGGCCCTGTTTTTCTGTAATGGCACTGTATTAATGCCCAGTTTGTGTGTATTAAGCTCACTTTAATGAAGTTAATAAAATTAACATGATTAAGTTGAAAAGAGTATAATACCTTTTTGTATTTTGTTTAATTAAGTAACCAACAACAAACATCAAAGAGTTATAAAGAACCATATAAAGGGATCACCTTTCATCCTGTTTTTCAACACATAATTCTTTCAACTTTATTTCTCGTATATTATGTATATTTAAATCTTTATCTTGGTGGAGATTTTTTTTTTCAAACTAAACTGTCATTAAAAGAGTAAAAGAGAACATGAAGGTGGTAGCAACACATATACTTTTGTTCAGTTGGTTAAGAAATGTATTAAAAAAATGGTGTTTTTATAATGGCATGTTATATGTCCTCGGTCAGTAATAATGTCCTCGGATGTCTGTTATGTCCCACTGTGTTGCCTCATGCCATTACAGACTTTCTCGGCCATTATTACAGACCTTGGACATATAACAGGGCCATTATAATTATAAACACCCATTTATTAATACTAATTGGAAATCCTTAATGAAAAACACAGGATTGGCATTTCTTTGTGTCACCTAAAAAGGCTTTACTTCTCCCGCGCTGGACTTAACATTTCCAGCGCTTGACTTTACATCTCCAGCGTTAGACTTTATATCTCCAGCGTTTGACTTTCATCTTTAGCGCGTGATTTTACATCTCCAGCGCTTAATTTTACATCTCCAGCGCTTGACTTTACATCTCAAGCGCTGGACTTACATTTCCAGCGCTTGACTTTACATCTCCAGCGCTAGACTTTACATCTCAAGCGCTTGACTTTACATCTCCAGCGCTCGACTTTACATCTCCAGCGCTTGACTTTAAATCTTTAGCGCCAGAATTTACATCTCCAGCGCTTGATTTTACATCTTCAGTGCTAGACTTTACATCTCCAGTGCTTGATTTTACATCTCCTGCGCTTGACTTTACATCTCCAGCGTTAGACTTTGCATATCTCCAGCGCTAGATTTTACACATCTCCAGCGCTAGACTTTACATCCCCAGCGCTAAACTTTAGATCTCCAGTGCTTGACTTTACATCTCCATCGCTGGACTTTACATCTCCAGCGCTGGACTTTACATCTCCAGCGCTAGACTTTACATCTTCAGCGCTGGACTTTACATTTCCAACGCTAGACTGTACACCTCCAGCGCTAGACTTTACACATCTTCAGCGCAGGACTTTAAAAGACACTTTATAATCTGTGTGAGACCAACAGGGCTCCGTAATGTTCAAAGGATCATGGACGAAAATAATATGTAACACAGCGAAAAAGACAACAACTGAATTATATTTGGTCCCCGACTTGAAAGAACAAAATTAATAAAATAAAATGGTTAAGAAAATTTTCTAAATATAGACATGAAAGATCAGTTTTGATTATCAAGATATTGAAGTAAAAAAATCAAAAATATTTGGAAAAGGTTAGGTTAGTTTATATGATCTATGCTTTCTTTTTTGACTTATGCTACTTTGATTTATCAGTCAAGATCAGGCTCACACAATGCAGGTAAGGAATACAATTTAGTTAATGTATTCATGAGTTACAGTATGATATAAAATGGAAGGCACGTGACTGTCACAAAATGTTTAATATTTAAATAAATTTTTACCTAAGTATTATGATCAAACTTGTGGTGTGTTTAATTTGTAGTGATCAAATCTATTTTAAATACTTCCCTATTCATAAAAGAAATAGTGTGTATCAAAATCAATACGCTTATTTTAGAAAATTTCCTTTTACGCTTGACAATATTTGAACAAATTAATGTTAAATGCACGAATATACGACAATGTGTCCAAAACCTTTGTTACCATGTAAACGCAGATTTGCCTGAATCATATTTCAATCTTTATATGTTTAGAATTATTCTGGAAAACATGGACAAAACTCTTTTTTATTTCACTGCTACATTTGATTTTCTAAAAGATTTATGTATTTGTCCTAAAACTACTTGCCAATATGACTTACCGTTAAGTAATGTTTCAATATTCTTTTTAAAACCGAAACTAAAAATTTAATTACACCATTTGGAACTCCTCTGATTCTTTCGTTATATCATATAAAAAAGACGATACAAGTATTGCATGCCTGACTTGATGTGTATATCTCAGCAAAAAGTCAATGAATGAAGGACGACATAGATTTTGACACACGACAAAACTGAATAGGTTAAATGTAATGTACACGTTTAAATTGATTATTTCAAATGATCTGGTCTATAAGACGGATATACTTATGTGTATATATAGAGGATCAAGGGGTCGGACGTGTGTGTGTGCGGGGGAGGGGTGGAGTGGGGGGATTTGGGGATGTATAAAGGGGCACTAGCTGTCAAGTTCATGGTCACCGATTTTATTTCTAACAATGTAAAACATTTATCCAAACTATCAAAAGTGTGCAATAAACAGTTTACAGAGCATTGGGTCAATGATATGAGGTTTCGTTTCTGTATTGGAGAATTGATAAGAAGTAGTGGATTCGTAAACGATAATCAACGAGCGACTTTAGTCGCGAGTTGATTATCGTTTTCGAATCCAATACTTCTTATCAATTCTCTAACTTAACCCATTTCTAGTAAAACGACTATATGTTTCATGATCTGACAATGAATCAACGAAGTTTCATGAAAATAATTTCGTATTTTGTCTTTTTTATTCTCTAATATCTGGAAATGGTTAGATCCACATAGTTCACATTTATATTTAACTTAAGATAAGTTTAATTTAACTTAAATCGGTTGTTATCTACCCTTACTAATTCCAGATTGTATACTTGTAAATAATTATTTCTTTCAATAATTAATCATTACAATTTTTTAATATTGATTAGGTTTTAGTATTCATAATTTATTCAAAAAGACAAATAATTATTATACGGATGTTTTTGTAATCTTGTTTGGAAAGTTAAAATAAAATAGTTACGAACATTTGAAAACCTTGAATATTTACATATAAAGTATTGAACAACCAGATGAGTTTCATGTTTATAGTCTTAATATGGTCCAATTCTTTTGATAAAAAAATCTTTGGTTTAGATAGATTGATATACAACCTATATTCAAACGGACTAAGCTTACTTATAAATGCCACAATAAAACCAACTCACAACATTCTAGTTGATGACAAAATGAAAACAATGATTGGTCTTAATTGAACAATAATATATAAATATTGTGTTAACTGGTTCGCTTTCATTATATATGTTTAGATTGTTTCAACGTTATTACAGTTGGCATCCATCTTAAATCAGTAAATACACTAGTAATATTTGTGGTACGCATTCTGAAACCCAAGCAGAATTGCTTCTGCTACAACTATACAATATATAAGTATGTCAATTTTAAAGTGTATCATGAAATGTGTTTATAGCCGTGATCGTCTAGTCGTTAGCACTGAAAGACACAACTTTGATACCATCAGTACCAAGTTCAATCCTAGGACCCGGAATATTTTTTTTCCATTTTACTGTGTTTCTCTACCAACATATTTTTTTGAATCTGAGAGGTATCTTTATTTCATTTTTCATAACAAGTTGACAGTTTTGTTTCTGGTTTAAGAGTCAAAGAAGTAGTTTTACAGTTGTAGCTTATCACAATTTATTCACATTCAAAAGGGGATGGCCTTGTACGTTAAAAGTGATAAGTGTTATGTGTACATGGGTGTTTATTTTATAAAGGAACTGTACTAATAAGTCATATTTACAATTCCTTGATTGTATGATGTTATTTATTCTTTTATATATAAAAAAGACAGAAATATAGTTTATTGACATATATTGACAAATAAACGCTTTAAGAGTGATATTAAAATATTTTTTCATATAAGCGCTCGTGGTCTAGTGGTATCATGCATAGACTACAATCTTCACTGTCGAAAATGCGCGCGGGTTCGAACCTTTCATCTGTCACTCGTTTTTGAGAGGATTACATTTCGTAAGTTAAAAACTTAAAGTTATGACATAAGTTATCTTAAGTTAACAGGGTGGTCAGTGGATTCCGAAAAAATAATCCACTGTTAGAACAATAGACTGACGTCAGAGAAATGGGTTAAATGTCTAGTCTTTTAGTCTAGATCGAATCCAATAAATGTTTTTAAAAACTTTAACTGCAGACCGTATGTAATGGCAACCAGAGGAAAAACCAAGTCAATGTATAAATAATAAACAGAAAACAGGAAATACATTTTTCCCAAATTTCTTTTTGATCATAATTTAAATAAGCTGCTGTCCAATTTAGTACACATCAATGATAATTTAAGAGAGTTGTTAATTTTTTTTTTAAATTTTAGCCACAGAATAAATGTACGGTAACTGGCAGAAAAACTAAGTTCATTTATAAGTAATATACGTTAAAAAACCTGAGCTGTAAAACAACTTTTTTATCAAAATTCCTTCCTACGATCTGTTATTCGTGAATAAAACAGCCTTCAACAAGATGTAAGATGTAATCCATCATAATTTACACTTAAAAATTATTTAAATCGTGATATTAAGAAAGACCCTTCATATTATAATACTGGTTGTAGAAAAGGTCAAATACTTCACGCCAGACTCCGGTTGAACTGCAATGGCTTAGTTGAACACCTTTTCCAGAAAAAAAAATATTTTTGTTTCCAGTCTCTGTATATGTGGACAAGTTGAGAGCAGCAAAATACTATCTGCTAGAATGTAATAATTATAGACTCATTAGGACACAAACCATTTCTACACTAACAAGATATGATATACGAAAACTATTATCAAGAAGTGAACTCATCAGTGATGAGGAAAACGAAAATATGTTTAGAGTTGTACAAAGTTTTATTTTGGAAACAGGGATATTCGGTTTATAAACCTTTGTTTTTTTATGTGGATTTAGATGTTGAAACTTTAATATAATTATTTTTTTGAAACATATTTTCACAGCTACATGTGATTCCACAATTATAAAAATGAGTTGATCCCATTTTCGATCAAACCGACATCTGAGTAACTGGCAAACCACAGAATAAACAGGGAAAATGATATTAAGTTCTTCTGGTGTCAGAATCCCTCTTTTTTCTATAGTTTGTTTGTGCACTTTTGAAAAACAAATGTTTAACCTAAGTAAAATACGAATAAACAGGATTGGTTTACAAAATTTTAAGAAAGTTATCAAAATTTTAAAAACTTTAATCGGAAGCATTCTGATATCTTTAGACTTAATTACTAGTAGTATTTTAAAGCAATTTGTTTTATACAGATTTACTTTTCTAAGAATTAATTGATATACCTCTATTCGTTTGAAATCGGGGTTTCTCCGTTTGCTGCTAACATAATGACTATCCAACGATTCTTATTTAAATACAGTTTGATGTTAAGAACAAAGAAGGGATGACGATACCAGAGGGGTATTCAAACTCATCGATCGAAAATAAACTGATAACGCCATGGCTAAAAAAGAAAAAGACAAACACACAAATAATAGTACACAAGACACAACATATACAAAACTAAAGATTAAGCAACACGAATCCCACCAAAAACTGGTGGTGATCTAAGGTACTCCGGAAGGGTAAGCAGAATCATGATGTGGAAGATCCATTTCGTCATCCTTGGTTGAATTTCCAATGGAACATACATGTAGAATAGACATATGATTATCCAGGATTTCCTCTTTGGCAAGAGCCATGGGGGAAAATGATCAGTTTCCAAGTGAATTATCAATACCTAATTCATGTATCAAGATGTTTAGGTAATAAGTGTACACACAGCAACGATGTTGTTAGGGAACAAAACAGGTCAACTATTACTTTGGTTTTATATATACACATTCATGGATCTACAATTTTTTTATACCTGTATCTTGGCATCGCAAAAGGTTATTTTTTCTTTAAAATTGAGAATGGAAATGGGGAATGTGTCAAAGAGACAACAACCCGACCAAATAAAAAACAACAGCAGAAGGTCAACAACAGGTCTTGAATGTAGCGCACCCGGAGGCGTCCTTCAGCTGGCACCTAAACAAATATATACTAGTCCAGTGATAATGAACGCCATACTAATTTCAAAATAGTAAACAAGAAACTAAAATTAGAATAATACAAGACTAACAGGCCAGAGGCTCCTGACTTGGGACAGGCGCAAAAAATAGTATATATTTTACAAAGAAAATTGATTAAATTGAGGTTATACCTAAGAAAATGCGGCGGGGTTAAACATGTTTGTGAGATCTCAACCCTCCCCCTATACCTCTAACCAAATGTAGGAAATTAAACGCATAACAATACGCACATTAAAATTCAGTTCAAGAGAAGTCCGAGTCTGATGTCAGAGGATGTAACCAAAGAAAATAAACAACCTGTGTATGACGTCTTTACACTAAATCTATTTGATGTTGGATGTTGAATGTTTACTGACTAAGAAACAATTCCTTTATGTCATGCTCTTTACTCATTTTAACATGTGTAGGCAATTATGTTTATCGATATTTTACACTGAGTGTTAGCGATTACAAGTAATAGCTTTTCTAAAAAGCTTGCCGTATTTTAGCTGATTATATTGAGATCAGTGGTTTGTGAGTAGTTTATTTTTATTAGAATATTGCACTTATGAAAACATAGCACTTTTTTCTACTAATTTGTCATTTTTGTTGTGTTATTGGTGGACCGGTGTTAAAATGGAAGGAGACTTAATAAAATTGAGAATGAATGAATTCAGGACATTATGAATTATAATAAAATGTATTCTGTGTCTAAAATCAACTTGATAAAAATAGCTTATAACCTACAAGCACTTTTGAGGATTACTACTTGACAAAATGGACAACAACAGAAGGCAGTGGCGGATTCAGAGGGGGACGTAGAGGGCGTACACTCACATGTATATGAGATCCAGTTATATCTATCTACAAGATTGAGAACACATTTTTTTTGTAATAAATTTAAAACATATTTAATTCTGTAATATCTGATAATATATGTATCAGTTATTTGTGATTTTTCATTTGATGTGTACTCTCTGATAATGTCAGTATCAGCATGATCAGTTGATTGGTTTATGATAAAAAAAAAATGGGGTAGTTTGTAATTGTCATGTGCAGGTCAGGCCCATAGCCAGGAATTTCAAAAGGGGGGTTCGTTGGACTCACAAACTCGACTTTAATAGTCACAATTCGAACAGAACATTGACTTTAACAGTGCTTATTTGTTTTCAAGGGGGGTGTAGTCCGAACCCCCTGGCTATGGGTATGCAGTTACACCACATGTGTATCTTCTTTCCTCTCTCATTTATAAAATTGTGCATGATATTTATCATAGAAATACACCAGTATTTTGGTGAATGAAGTCAGAGGTGGAGTTAGAGGGTTTTTCAGGGGCCCTTTGGAAGGAAATATTTTGATGTTTTCATAGGGAATCACTGAAGCATGACTGGAGTTGGCCCCTTCTAAGGCAGACAGTGGGCTTCCGCTAATGAAAATTTCTGGATCCATCACTGAAAGTTTGAGTAAAGTTAGATAAGAATTTATGACAAATGATGTTGAAATTTGCACAGATAATGAATGAAAAATCTAGTAAATTAAAAAATAGGCACTATTATTAAAAGCTTACCTTGCTTATTTACAAGGACATATAATATCCTCCATGCTATATATATTCTGATCTGATTTTTTATTCATACATACATGTAGTCTGGTGCTGTTCCAAGTTGTTTTCTTTTTTCTATTTCTTGAGAAGTATTTGTTTTACCTGTTCAGTCACTGTAAAGTGTTACAATTCATATTAAATGCAACACATAAATAGTGACCAAAAAGGTACAGCTATCACATGAGATCAGCTAGAAGAAAGTAAAATGTATACATTTTAAACATTTTTGTGGGACCATGAAAATGTGGTATATAGATAGATATGCATAGATAGACCATAGAACAAATAAGCAAACAATTCAAAGGAGATGTACAAGTAAGATGAATTATGAAAAAAAAAGAGCCATGGCCAGGGCACAGGGTCCCCAAACTTGACAGCATTTGGTGTCGAACAGGTAAAATGTTTGTATTGACAATACATATAGCCTTAACTTTGTTAGAGGTGATCCAGGTCGCCTTTCTCTAAATCAGCTTTATTAAAGATAACCTCATATTTCTGGGCCGGATTGAAAAATAAATGAAAGTGACTTTGAAAAAAGCTAATAGAAATACACCATTTGTGAGACATCTATTAAAATGTTTGAAATAATAAGAAAGTTGACAAGAACTGAGCTTTTTTAGATAATATACAGACTATTGCAGTCAGCCGATGCCTCCTGAAATGTTTGCTTATACACTGTGCTTTCCTATAATGATTTAAAATCAGTTTGATAGTTTTCATGAAGAACACTGAGCATACAGGTATTATGACAAGATTAATGTTGTGTTACATGTACAATGTATCTACCCAAATAAGTAAAATATAAAAGTTCTTGACTTCTTAGTATAACCAGTGATTAATCTCCTAATTTATATCTCATCACTATATGCAGATGCTGTGTGAAAAAATTGACTTATGCTTCTATCCATTGAGTTGATTTATTATTAATTATTTTGCTTTGAATACACCTTATTGCTACAGTATGTATATGTCCCCCATTACAAACTGTACATGTACATCACAAATATTCAATGTAAAATTTTGATATTTTAATACAAAGATATGCATGATGCCACAATGGAAAAGTTATTGTTGTATGACATTAATGGTTAAAGAGGGACAATTTCTCAGGTCAATAAGGGAGGGGGAGGGAGGAGACTTTTCCAGTCAAGCTTCAGTGATTCCCTGCAAAATCAACCAAATAGTATTGATCATCACGAAAAATTATATACTAAGTCATGTAAGTACATGTATAAGACCTGATGATGTAAATATATTGAAATCAGACATATCAAATGAAGTTTTCTGTGCTTTTGATATATCAATGGCCAATCTGATGAGTTTAGACTTTTTTGACTGATATATGTTGTACTGTTATACGTGTACCACTGTCCAAGTTTAGGGGGAGGATCAGAATCATTCTAACATGTTTTACCCCGCCACTGTCGCCTCATTATTTATGTATGTGTCTGTCTCAAGTCAGGAGCCTGTAATTCAGTGGTTGTCGTTTGATTATGTGTTACATATTTGTTTTTCATTCATTTAATTACATACATGAGGCCGTTTGGTTTCTGCTTTGAATGGTTTTACATGTCATATCAGTGCATTTTATAGCTGACTATGTTGTATAGGCCTTGATCATCATGATCATTGTTGAAGGCTGTACCGTGACGTATAGTTGTTAATGTCTGTGTCATTTTGGTCTCTTATAGACGGTTGTCTCATTGGCAATCATACCACATCTTCTTTTTTATAATGACTGCTGATCACCCCTGTGGACTGTGCATACTGGGACTATTATTGTCCAACAACCATTGGCAGATCCAGAAATTTTCATAAGTGCAGGCCCACCAAATTTCCCAGAAAATGATAGCATGCCCCGTGGTCCCCTTCTAAATCAGCCTCCTGACAACTCCAAGGAATATGATTGCCTTGGGGGTCATTGTTAAATATAGAGCTGTGCATTGTAAAAAGCTAAATTATATAATTTGCAACAGCTGAAACTATAATATCCTATAGTGCACTGAAACACTTGCCAATATTAGACCTTTTCAATATCTCTCGATACCTACAGTTGAGAACGACTACGACAGGTAAAATGTGAGGGGTCGTCTCAAAAATTAAAAAAGGGAGATCATTATTGATTTTATTGCTTTCATTGACAATGATACAACTTTCTTACAGAGTCCAAATGACATGGATTTTTTTATTTATCTAAGTCACATTTCATGTTTTAAGACGTTGAGCTTTCAGCTGTCCTGTTGAAATTTGGAAAAATGAAAAGAACAAAGCACGTTTTATTTTAGTAAATATTTAATCAAACAATGTTTTATGTCTGTTGACAAGGGCAGCACATGTTTCCACAATGTCTGTCAGTTTTGGCCTTGAGTGCCTCCATAATGTACTCAATACTTTGTATCTTTTCAATTCACCAATTTGATGTTCCACTTCAATTCTGTATTCACCAATCACTCGATTAAGTTTTCTGCATTTTTGCGCCTGTCCTAAGTCAGGAGCCTCTGGTCTTGTATGATTTTTAATTTTAGTTTCTTGTGTACAAATTGGAGTTAAGTATGTCGTTCATTATCACTGAACTAGTATATATATTTGTTTAGGGGCGAGCTGAAGGTCACCCCCGGGTGGGGGAATTTCTCACTGAATTGAAGACCAGTTGTTGACCTTTTGCTGTTGTCTGCTCTATGGTCGGGTTGTTGTCTCTTTGGCACATTTCCATTTTTTATTCTATAACCAAAACTATATACCGGAATTGAACATAGAGAAAAAAATATTGACCCGATGAAAACAAAACAAAATATAGCAATGGCAGAGTACAAAAAAAATCAACACAATTTTTTCCACTTCTTGTAAGAAACCAAAAGGTCATTTTCAGGAACGGGGGAAGGACACTACGACGGAGGGACAAGGTATGCTGTTTTCTTGTCCAAAATGAGTTTGAAATGTTTTAAACAAACTCTATAGTATAAACCAACAACTTAAAATATAAATTTAATATCATACGCAACTATGTACCAAAAAAATGCACTTCTTAAATGTTGTAACCTTGAAACGAGAAGTCAATTATATATATTTTTTCAAAATTCATCAAGGAAAAAATCAACTCTCACAAGATATCTTGAAGCGGGGAAGTCCGTCGATGAAAAATAGATGTGATATTTTCCTTCCACTTTAACAATCATTATATGATTTTCGCTCCAGAAATTGAATATGTACATCAACTAAGGTGAAGATCGGTGAAAAAACATCAAGTTGGTCGTGTTCATAAGTGTGAAACGGACGGATGAACAGTCTTGAAAGTAATTATTTTTTAAAAATTTTGAAAAATTTCATAAAACCTATTACACCAACCATCATTACTAGCATGCGGCAAATATTTGGTGAAGACTCACATAATCATTAAATTGAAGGGATGCATACTGATTGCAGTATATTTTTTTTATCAATTCAACATGAAATTTCTTCTAAATACATACAAAATAAGAAGATTATATGATATATATATATATATATTTATTTATTTATTTGGTTAATATATATTCTGAAGCTATATATAGTTAACTCAGTATATAACCGCCAATCCAATATGTTACGCAATGAGAAGCGGGATGTTTTTTTGTCTTTGAGACGACCCATCCATTTTACCTGTAAACTGTAGGTGTCATTAGTCGGTGTCGAGAGATATTGAAAAGGTTTAATAACAATACCGTGATGCTTGGTGTAGGCTTCTTTGTACCATATAAATGTGCTCACCTTGTAATTATTGTATTCTTCTGTAATCAGTATCGTCGGGTTTGTTTATTTACACCAGAAATCAATGAAGCGATGAAAAGGCTTGAAACGAAATTACATCTTCGGTAAATTCCGTGATTGTAATATTTTCTAATCAATATGTCCAACCAATGAAAAAATAATGGTTAATATTTTTATACATAGAGCATACCTTTTGTGTATTTACTATCTAAAATATAAGCTTACGAAGAAATCTAACACAAAAGTACCATCTCAATCATTTAACCGTTTTAATACGTAGTTTAAAGTGTAAATTATACACATAACTGTTCTATTTTTAGAGAATATCAATTATACGTTAATGTACAGCTTCTTACAAAAATAGCAACAAAATTTCAAGATTAAATCATCACATTGTCACATGATTATATAATCTGCACCAAATTGACAGTTTGTCGTGAGTTATCATCATAACTAATCACTATAGCAAATGAACACTTTATCATAATATGTACCTATAACCTAGTATCATGATTTCAATTCGACCCCACTTACGGACGCGTTGAACATATAATGCATGCCACTCATTTATAGCCAATCAGACGTTAACATGACCTTCATTTCCCCCAGAATCATTCCGGAAACAGCAACAAAGCAGCCATTAAATAGTATTAATAACCAATGAAATAACAGAAATAACGTAAATAGATTTACCCGAACCTGACGTTTAGCCTCTGACTAATCAGACCGTATCACCATGGTGATACGGTAATAATAGGACAAATAACTAATGACACATTGTAACAATTTTGATTATTTAATTCTCAATTTCAGACAATTCGGGATTGCTACAGCTGAATTCCGGATTTGTACCTCATGGTCTAAGAATAATCTGAGATAACTCTGGATTTTGCTAGGATAATTAAAGATAACCAGCGGTTTTCCTTTAAACATTGGTACATGTATAAAGTTGTCTAATTGACAATCATACATAAAGGCTACAGTAGTATTCCGGTGTTCCAAAGTCATAAATCGAATAAGAGTTATCAATACCGGCTTACAAACCAAAACATCTCCTCTTTTATAAGAAAAGCCAACTTCAATCAAACTGAATTAGAAAAAAAAACTATTCAGCAGAACAAAATGATGTTACTTGGTCCGGATCCGTTTACCGATTCTGTAATCACAGACAATCCTATGATCTCCTAAGAATTCCACGAGATTTGGTCAATGTTTTTATAATTCCGTTTGAATTTTATTTGCTAGAACGCCTATTCAAGAACATTGCAATAGCAATTTTATCAGCTAAAAGAGAGACAGGGGCTCACCTGACCACTCTAAGAAATTTCTGTTAAGTTATCAAGGGCTGTCAAACATTTTTAGATAACTTCAAGATACATTCTAAGCAAATAAGATGCACTACACTTAGTTAGGAAGTTGGTCGCCTATAACAGATGCACAACTAAAACAGGGGTTTAAACAAGATTGACTGCCCTGTAGGGTTTCGCACAACTGATGGCACACATACATTCTGTAAGTTATATTTTTTTTTTAGAATAATGATTTTTTTACTTTTAAATTTATGTTATACATTGTATTTTAAACGTTTTAACAGATGCACAAATACAACATGGTTTTTTAACAACATTGACTACCCTTTAGGGTCTCACACGAATGACGGCACACACACATACTGTAAGTTAAATTTTTTAGAATAATGATTATTTTTTTATGTTATATTTTAAACGTTTCAGAACAGATACATACATTCACAAATTTAAAAACTAAAGTCCCTCATGAGCGAATAATAAGTCCTGAAATCTCAATTTTACAATAAGTAACAAAAAACATCTTGGTCTTGTTATCATCCCAACACTCCCATATGAGCCAAAGTTGCTAGTCGGTGTCTCATATGAAAAGAAGGATGATACCAGATCGAGAGCCCATATGAAAAAAAGTATAGTTTAATCAATTTAACACTTTTTCCGACATTATTAACAACAAAAACAAAATTAATACAATATTAGGACATATAGGACATATACAACATAAACAATAGACATACAAAGTGAGACATCTATATCGCATTAGCAAAAATGTTAATATATAAAAGCAAGCACAAACAAGTAAAGCACTAGATACTAAGCACATGCAAAGCAGACGAAATAAATAAAGCTAAACTAGTTCTTAAAATTGCATGGAAAACATTTAAAAAAATGTTTAAAGCTGTTTAAAGTAATGACATTTACACACAGCAACGATGATGTTAGGGAACAAAACAGGTAAACTATTACTTAGGTTTTATATATACACATTCATGGATCTACAATTTTTTTATACCTGTATCTTGGCATTGCACAAGGTCATGTTTTCTCTAAAATTGAGAATGGAAATGGGGAATGTGTCAAAGAGACAACAACCCGACCAAATAAAAAACAACAGCAGAAGGTCAACAACAGGTCTTCAATGTAGCGAGAAATTCCCGCACCAGGAGGCGTCCTTCAGCTGGCCCCTAAACAAATATATACTAGTCCAGTGATAATGAACGCCATTCTTATTTCCAAATAGTACACAATAAACTAAAATTAAAATAATACAAGACTAACAAAGGCCAGAGGTTCCTGACTTGGGACAGGCGCAAAAATGCGGCGGGGTTAAACATGTTTGTGAGATCTCAACCCTTCTCTATACCTCTAACCAAATGTAGAAAAGTAAACGCATAACAATACGCACATTAAAATTCAGTTCAAGAGAAGTCCGAGTCTGATGTCATTGGATGTAACCAAGGAAAATAAACAACATGACTGTGTATGACGTCTTTACACTAAATCTATTTGATGTTGGATGTTGAATGTTAACTGACTAAGAAACAATTCCAATATGTCATCCTCTTTACTCATTTTTACATGTGAAGGCATTATATTTATCGATATTTTACACCGAGTGTTAGCGATTCTAATAGGACAAATAATCAATGACACATTGTAACAACTTTGATTATTTAATTCTCAATTTCAGACAATTCGGTATTTGCTTTAGCTGAATTCCGGATTTGTACCTCATGGTCTAAGAATAATCTGAGATAACTCTGGATTTTGCTAGGATAATTAAAGATGACCAGCGGTTTTCCTTTAAACATTGGTACATGTATACAGTTGTCTAATTGACAATCATACATAAAGGCTACAGTAGTATTCCGGTGTTCCAAAGTCATAAATCGGATAAGAGTTATCAATTTCGGCTTACAAACCAAAATATCTCCTCTTTTATAAGAAAAGCCAACTTCAATCAAACTGAATTAGAAAAAAAACTATTCAGCAGAACAAAATGCTGTTACTTGGTCCGTTTACCGATTCTGTAATCACAGACAATCCTATGATCTCCTAGGAATTCCTCGAGATTTGGTCAATGTTGTTATATCTCCGTTTGATTATCATATTTTGTTTGCTTAAACATTGCAATCGTAATTTTATCAGCTAAAAGAGAGACAGGGGCTCACTTGACCACTCTAAGAAATTTCTGTTAAGTTATCAATGGCTGTCAAACATTTTTAGATAACTTCAAAATACATTCTAAGCAAATAAGATGCACTACACTTAGTTAGGAAGTTGGTCGCCTATAACAGATGCACAAATAAAACAGGGGTTTTAACAACATTGACTGCCCTGTAGAGTTTCGCACAAATGATTGCACACATACATTCTGTAAGTTATATTATTTTTTAGAATAGTGATTTTTTTACTTTTAAATTTATGTTATACATTGCATTTTAAACGTTTTAACAGATGCACAAATACAACATGGTTTTTTAACAACATTGACTACCCAGAGTCTCACACGAATGATCGCTCGCACACATTCTTTAAGTAATATTTTTTAGAATAATGATTTTTTTTTAATGTTATATTTTAAACGTTTCAGAACAGATACATACATTCACAAATTTAAAAACTTAAGTCCATCATGAGCGAATAATAAGTCCTGAAATCTCAATGTTTATTTGTGGTGCCCTTTATAGCTTGCTGTTTAGTGTAAGACAAGGCTCCGTGTTGAAGGCCGTACTTTGACCTATAATGGTTAACTTTTTACAAATTATTACTTGGATTGAGAGTGTCTGAATTTTACATCTTCTTATATCTATCTAAAACTGCATGAATAAAGTAACTTTATTTTGAAAAAAAAACAATAATTACCATTATCGAGGGAAACAATTAGCTAATTGGAATGGAACACATTAAAAAGTGCTGAAAATCCTGTAATGTGCATTCTGTTACACAAGGTCTATTGTGAAACCATTATTAGTGTATGATTTCAAATGCTAACATCCATTTGATACAATTAGTAAAAAAAATAATCTTGGTCTTGCTGTCATCCCAAGACTCCCATATGAGCCAAAGTTGCTAGTCGGTGTCTCATATGGAAAGAAGGATGATACCAGATCAAGAGCCCATATGAAAAAAAAGTATAGTTTAATCAATTTAACACTTTTTCCGACATTAATAACAACAAGAACAAAATTAATACAATATTAGGACATATAGGACATATACATCATAAACAATAGACATACAAAGTGAGACATCTATATCGCATAAGCAAAAATGTTCATATATATAAAAGCAAGCATAAACAAGTAGAGCACAAGATACTAAGCACATGCAAAGCAGACTAAATAAATAAAGCTAAACTAGTTCTTAAAGTTGCATGGAAAATATTTAAAAAAAATATAATATAAAGCTCTACAGGAGCCACATCTGCATGGGTTGCCAGTCCAGTTGTTGATCATACTTTTAAACTGGCTCAGGTTCGACTGCGTACTAATTGCGTCAGCCAGCTCATTCCAGAGTGTAGCTCCAGCATACCTTATAGAATGAAGTTTAAATTGTGTTGCTCTCACCTGTTGTACTTCAACCGTTTGTTGCTTTCTAAAAGAGTAAGGTACATTTTAATAATAAATAATATCATAGAAATAAACTGGCGACTCTTTGTGTAATATCTTAAAAACGTATATTTTCTCCATTCGTAGACGTCTTATTTTTAAAGAAAGTAAACCAGATTTTATCAAAATAGTTTCATAGTCACTATAAACATCTTCATAGATGAACCTCAATGCACGGTTTTATATCTTGTTTCCATTCTTTAAGTGTAAAAATCCTCACAAAAATGCCAAACCACAGGACAATTGTTAAAATTAGACATAATATATGAATGATAAATACTTAACCTTCCCAATTTAGATAGATGTTTCCCAATTCTTTTTATTTAACTGCCGTGATGCTATTTACAAATTTCAGAAATATGTGTTTTACATTTGAGTTGATATACTACTGCAACATCAAACCATTTAATTCCCATTAAAATCCTGTTAAAATCCCGAAAACCCATTAAAAGTCCTGTCAAAGTTTGTAATGACATTTTTAATGGGTTCTGAGAACTAGACACTATAAAGAGCCTGTGTCGCTCATCTTGGCCTTTGTGCATATTAAACAAAGGACACATGACACAATTGTGTTTTGGTGTTGGTGATTTGTTTGTAGATCTTACTTCACAGGACATTCTTGCTGCTCACAGATGGATGCAGTCCAAACCTGTACAGCAAGTCAACTTGATAACCAGTCATTTGGACTTGTCAAAGTTAACATGTGACCGGATTTATGACGGCTATGACCAGTCCTAGAACCAAAATATAGTTAACTTGAAAAGCGGACTTGGTCCTAGGACTGGTTTTATGTCTGCCAAAAAGATAACTTGGAAACAGGTCCGCTATTGATATAAGTAAACTTCGAACTAATCCTGTCATAAGTTAACAGAAGTTAACTTCGAAACCAGTCCTGACACAATGTTAACATAAGTTATCTTTTGCTTTGACAAATCCGATCGAGACAAGACATGTTCCCAAGTTAACTTTTTACTGGTCTGCTCAACAAGTTAACTTGTAACCAGGACCGCTCTACATCGATGTTTTAAAATTATTTTTAATATCTTTGTTTCGTAGTATAAACATCGAAAATAAAGTCAAATTTATACTTCCGTAATATAAACAGGATTAAATACAAATATTTTTAAATAAAGTACGCATAAAACGTTGTTTGTTATCTGTGATCTGCCAATTTATAAATCAAAAAAGAAAACGATCTCGGTTACAATGATTACGGGCACTGAATATAATTTCCAATACCTATAACATATTCAACCATATTTGCACTTTATTATGTATATCTATGAAAGAACGTATATAAGATGTTAGTGATACGTCCTTGATCTATTCTATGTAGTCAGTGTCAGCTGGAGAGAATTTATTATACAAAATGAGAGCATCATTAAAACATATAAGAAGTTTTGATACCTCATACTGACTTGTACAACACAATTATTTGACGGCATTGACCAAAACTGACCATATGTGCACTTTAATTTGTAAATCTATATACCCGCATAGAAAATCAGCCATATTTTCTGTGTCAGGATTTAATGTATAAAACAATGGACAGCAATATTGCAATACAATAACAACAACGTTTTGTTCGCAAACATTTAGGGTGCCAGAGTGTCCTCCTTTCATTCAAAATATTGATACGTATCAAAATGACTGTAGTTTTGATACCTCATGCTGACTTGTACAACAAAATTATTTGACCGCGTTGACCAAAACTGACCATATGTGCACTTTACTTTGTAAATCTATATACCATAGTAAATCAGCCATGTTTTATTTGTGTCAGGATTCAATTTACAATACAATGGACAGCAGTATTGCAATACAATAACAACAAATGTTGTTCCCATAATTAAGGTTGCCAGAACATCTAACAAAATTTCAGTTACTGTAGTTATGATACCTCATGCTGATTTGTGCACCAAAATTATTTGACCGCATTGACCTAAACTGACCATATGTCACTTTAATTTGTAAATCTTTGTACCGTGTAAGCTCGCATAGTAAATCAGCCATATTTGTTGTGTCAGGATTCAATGTACAATACAATGGACAGCAATATTACAATACAATAACAACAAATTTTTGGTCCAATAAATTAGGGTGCCAGAATGTCCTCCTTTTACATGTTTTATTCAAAATATTGATGCGTAACAAAATTTCAGTAGTTTTAATACTTCATACTGACTTAATTGTACAACAAAATAATTTGACGGCATTGACCAAAACTGACCATATGTGCACTTTAATTTATAAACTTATATACCCGCATAGTAAATCAGCTTTTTTTTATGTCAGGATTCAATGTACAATAAAATGGACAGAAATATTGCAATACAATTTCAACAAATGTTTGTTCCCATAAATTTAGGGTGCCAGAATGTCCTCTTTTTATTCTAAATATTGATACGTAACCAAATTTCAGTCACTGTAGTTTGTATACCTCATGCTGACTTGTACAACAATGTCCGTATCACAATTATATATATTCACAATATTGCATGTAACTTTTACGACTTATACAGGTAAATATTATAGAAAGTCATATAAAACACACTTGTAACAGTAGGTGTTTTTCCCTTTAGACCGGTCGTTTAGGTGTGTTTGATTATTCAAAAGAAGAACGTTTGATATCAATTGAGCCGTTTCTATTATTTTTTGTGTATAAATATTATATTAACAATAGTTGTGATTTATTTAATTATTTTTGATGCCTTCTTGCTTATTAGAAAAATACAAATTATTGTAATGTGCTATATAAATATAATGTATATTCGTGGATATTATGGAGAAGACGGAACTAAGTTGAAAAACTTGTGTCTAATCCATTTGTTTTGAACAATAAAATATGTTTAAACTAACAATTTTTTTTTTACCGCATTGACCAAAACTGACCAAGTGTGCACTTTAAATTGTAAATCTCTATACCAGCATAGTAAATCAGCCGTATTATTTATGTCAGGATTCAATGTACAATACAATAGACAGCAGTATTACAATATAATATCAACAAATCATTGTTCGCATAAATTTAGGGTGCCAGAATGTCCTCCTTTTATTCTAAATGTTGATACGTTACAAAAGTTCAGTTACTGTAGTTTTGATACCTCATGCTGACCTGTGCAACAAAATGTTTTGACTGCATTGACCAAAACTGACCATATGTGGACAAAGTCCTGAAAGTATAGATAAACCAACTTGCTGATACAAGAAAAGAATATAAACCGCTGTAACTGTATGTTTTTTTAAAATAACTTTGATCTCAAAACACCACTACAGTAAATAATAACTGTGGATTCGTTATTATTCGTTGTATACCAATTTACGGGAAATTCGTGGGTACAATTGAACCACGAAATTAAATGATAAATTTTCCTAAGGCTTTTATGCAGACTATGGTAATCACGAAGTATAGTATCTATGAACATGTTAGTTACCTTCATCCTCGAAATTTAGTAACTACGAAATTAAACAAATCTACGGTTTTAATCATTGAAAGAAAACATCGTTATAGTATTAGCGGAAATTCGAATTGACGCAAATGCATACATCCAGCCCATCAACTGAACATCAATGTTTACTTGCTAGTAATTATAATATTAGTTTCAAACACAACTTTCTACAACCATAATATGTGTTTTTTTTTTAATATGACATAACGAAATTCACATGAAAATGATATAAAAGTTTTACTTTATTTAAAATTCAAATGAAAATAAAAAAACCAGAAGTACACACAATCATAATTAACGATTCGAAATAAAAAGTACAGAAACGAATGCCAGCACAGCAAATATGAATGCAAACATTGAAAATATGTCCATCTTGCTGACATGTTTCTTTCTTGGATCATCTTGACGTGGGTTCAAAACCTAAAATGAAATAAAATGGTATTCATAACTTTGTTTTAACATTATGTACATTTACATCGTTTTTAATAATGTCTCGCACATGCCCTTATTGCATATGAAGAATGCATGAAAAAGAAAAATTTGAAAAAAGTCGTGATTCAGACTACATAATGTATTACATATAATCCAAAATTAACATTTTCCGCGAACGAACAATTAATTGGCACCTTTTTTTCCCCGAAATTTTATAATATGTTTTTTAGTCTTCTTTAATACTTTCAACAACTTTCAAAACAGAAATGATGTGAACTATATTAAGCATGTTCTACCAAGATTTAAAAACCTCAAAGTTGTATGGGGATTTACCTTCAACAACAACAAAAGTTTGTATATATAATAACTGATCTAAACTTGTATGTCAAAGGCAACTTTAATGAATAGCCAAACCCATTTAAAGAGGACGTTTTATGAGTGTCAGCCTTAATGTCTTTAAGATCAAACACTTTAGGTACATGCATATTAGAATGGACCATATACAGCTGGACAATTCTAATCATACGGCATCTTTTTATAATTTGAATCCATCAAAAATATCACATGAAAATGTTTTCGCAACTACAAGGGTAGCATGCATGTCTAGCAATCTAACTTCAGCAGAAAACATAACATTACTTTACCTGTTTCATGAGATGCAATACTGGTACATCCAGCGACGGAATAGTCGTAGTTAAATGCACCCTTCTTTTATCGATAGCATCACAGTAATTTATGATATGAGCAAACCGATTATCAGGTAATGCCAGGTGATCGCAAAATTCTTTCATTTTGTCTTTAACCCGTGGTTCGTCTGGTGAGTATTTGTCCCTAAATGTCATTACTCCGTACACAGGTATATCTTTTTTGAAAGTAGAAAAATAAAAAGAAATTCAGTTTCAAGCATTTGAGTTCCTTTCATCGTTTTGGACATTGCATAGGGTTTTACTTTATATGGGACATACTTCGCAAGTGTGACCACAAGGAGCGAACTAAAATCTTCCTTTAATTTGTATTTTAAGCGTTATGGTCGATTTTACATTTTTTTTCTTAACTCACATGGAATAGAGATTTTCTTCTCCTGACTGGAAAATATATAAAAGGGTCTATATCAACTACTTTAGATTATTTTGCATATATTCTGGTTTGTGCTATATATCTGTTTGTGTTTATTAAAAGATCTGTTCAGAATTGCACCAAAGTACACATTTGGGGCTGTTATATTGTTTAACCTTCCCAATAAATAAGACTTAAAGATATTTTTAATAGTAGCATTGTATGAAAGCAATGAATGAGGTTGTTAAATTGATATATGCCTTTTTGTGCCTCTATGTTAAATATTTGTTTGTTTGTATTGTTAATAAGGTACTTGTGATACTTGTACATCCTTTCATTATTGTTTATGATATTCTCGTATTCTTGTCTCATTTTTCCTAATGTGCTTTGTCTATATGACTTTTTATGTTGCTTTATTACATATATGACTGGCTCTGTACTTATACATCTCGTTATTGTGTTATTGTACTATGTTAAATTTGTGTATTCTTGTCTTTAATTTTTACTAATTTGTCTGGTCTATATGCTATTTTGTGCTTCATTGCTATATATTTGTTTGTTTCTTTAAGTGATTGGGATTATAACACAATGTTGAATGCTGTATTTTTTACATTTTTACCTATCATGTCTATTTGTTTTGTTCACGAATCTTTGTCAATATAATGAAATTTTGATGAGACTGTCATTCAAGTGCGAGGTTAAGCTAGTTTTAAATTTAAACCAGGTTCAATCAACTATTTTTTCTACATAGGAAAATGCCTGTACCAAGTCAGGAATATGACAGTTGTTATCCATTCGTTTGATGTGTTTAAGCTTTTGATTTTGCCATTTGAGGGACTTTCCGTTTTCAATTTTCCTCTGAATTCAGTATTTTTGTGATTTTACTTATTGCTGAAAATGTCCGTTTACAAGTTTTTGAATTATGGAGTAATGAAAGTTTCCAGCGGAAATTGGCCCTTTATGAATTTGCCAATTATCTCTATAGTTCGTTTGATCATGAATTTCATCGGTTTGTTGATATATATACATCATTGGCTTTCAAATAATTAACGGTGAGAATCCGTGGTGAAGGTATATCTAGAAAAACGCTATTAACAAATTCAATATCAAAGTATATTTCAACTTTACATCACTGGGTCGATACCACTGCTAGTACTTTTGTAGTCTATAAGTCCTCAAAGGTATCATCTGCTCAGTTGTCAGTTCTTTGTACTGACATAAATAATGATAAATTCTTCAATTGTCCGTTTATAAGTTTATAAAGTACCAAAGAATATCGGCCTCTACCCCCAAGGCAAATATGTCCTTTATGTTAGATGGATATTTGGTATGAGGTTTAGGTTCTCTTTTGATTACATAACCCTTGTTTCTGTACTTGGTTTTCAAATAATTAGCTTTTACCATTTCCAATAAAGGTAAATTCAGAAGAGCTCTTCGGAAGCAAAAATCGTTTTGAAATGAGAAAAAAAATATCGTTCATTTAATCTTAATGTATTTTTTAACCTTACCAATTCTCATGGTTTTAGGCTCTGTAGTTTTGTTATTTTTATTGGGTTTTTTTCAATGAATTTTATTTGATATCAGGAATTTTGTTTAAATGTGAATATTGCTTTCAACAACGTTTTTCTGTTTTTTGATTTTAATGTTTACTTTGCTTTTAATAACTGTTCCGGCAAAGAACAAATGTCAAAATACAAATTGAATACAAATTGAGATTTATACTTTCCTGGACTGGAAAGATTTTTTATCTTGTTTGTTGTTGCCGTTATTTGATTCCATTACTGGCCATTTTAAATTAAAAAAAAGGAGATGTGGTATGATTGCCAATGAGAAAAATCTCCACAAGAGACAACATGACACCTACATTAACAACTATAGATCACCGTACGGCCTTCATCAATGAGCAAAGCCCATACCGCGCGCATAGTCAGCTATAAAAGGCCCCGAAACTTTAAAAAAAAATATGTAATAAACAAAATAAAAAAATATAATCACATTTCTATCCGATTGTTGTCACCATATATAATTTACACTATCACCATGTAATAAATCACGTACATAAGAATGGCAATTAGTTTTGCCATCATTGGCATATTCTAGTTACGATTTATAAACATCATTATTTATACAATTATTTGTCTTTTGTTCTATACAAAATTCCACCGGCATTAAATAATTCTAAATTTTCTTGTTACAAACATAAGAAAAATTACCCTATTATCCATATAAAAACAGTGATACACAGTTTTGCCGACCTAAAAAAATGCACAATAATTTACCTTGATTAAAACTCCATAGTTCCCGAGCATAACTTAGATAAAGGCAACAGCAGTATACTGCTGTTCAAAAGTCATAATTCGATATATTAGGTAAAACAAATCCGGGTTACAAAATAGAGGGAAACACATCAACTATAAGAGGAAAACATCGAGACATCAGAAACATTGAAGTGCAGCAAAAAACAAACGACAACGCAACATACATAGAAACGAACCACTAGTATAAGATAACAACTGCCATATTCCCGAATTGGCAAAGCTAGGACATTTTAAGAAACAAAAGGTAGGTTGAACCTGGTTTTGTGGCTAGCCAAAACTCTCGCTTTATGGTAATGTTAAGTTCACCGCTAAAATGACAACATAACAGGACAGAAATATAGTACAAATAAATGCAAAAACACGCAGGACAGAGAAATACATAAATAAATAATATAATAGTACATTTCGACATGTAAATCACAGAATAACAACGAATACCTAAAATGATTTAAGACAGTACACACAAACAGCATAATAGAATTAAGAACTGTTCGTCACACGAAGGTAGCAACGCAAGAATAAAATGACGGCACATGTAAACTTCTAAAAAATAGATATAAATCGAGCTTAGGTTTGTTATTATGTTGTTGTATGTATTTTATAACAATATAGAATATTAATATAGAATTGTGTTAGCATTTGCAAAAGTTAAAGTTGTTCCTTTTTCGACAAGTACAAATCTTTTTACTGAATTTAAACGGCGAGGGAGCACTCGAGAACCCTGTTGAAGCCAACGGTCTGGGTCTGTAAACCTTTCCATTCAAATATGCCCGTCACCAAACCGAATCTTATTTATGGTGAAATGAACAGTTAACGTGAAAAAAAAATACTAGAACTGTCATCTGAAACTGTATGTATGTACAGGCCTGCAGTATTACCATGAAACAATTATTGACAAGAATGTAAACCACACTGATTCTTTACACACTCTTTGTCTGCTATTGGATTTCAAATGTAAAATCACATGCACACTACATATAAGTAAATAAACGGATACGTGCAAAAATCTTTTAAAAACAAAAGACGCGTTTTTGATTATGTATCTAATAGTATTTCATAGTTACCCCCGTATTTTTTCTTCGCATCCCATACAGCTTTGCAGAAGCTCTTTGGTAAATTAACATCTGGATTTGACGTACAGACTACAATTATCCGATCAACTGGACGATGACACACTAACTTTCGAATGAACTTCATAATTCTGAAGCTTACTGCACTTTTCAATTCTTCATTTTCCCTTATTCTACCAGCAAATACCGATTCTAGAAGATCCGCAGTCTTTGCGGAGTCTTCGTCCTCAAACCCAGTCATGTCCAAAAAGGTCGGCATTAAATAATCGTCTTTTGGTTTGTAGTAAACGTCTTTTGTGAAGCTATAAACATGATAAAGAAACAAGTCATTTACACTAAAATAATGTATATAATAGCAAAATGTCTATCATATGCAGTAATAGTCCAGCGGATATAAGAATAATTGATCACTTTATGGTAAAAGCATAAAACTTGGTACAATGAAAGATTAAGGGGTATAAACAAAATTGAGATATGGAGCCACGGAAAAAATCCAAAATGACCGCCAAATTAAAGATGGCTGACATAAGGTACAGGGATTACAATATCAAACATTTGATGTAGTCTCCAATATACAAGAGTTCAGTAGATACCACAAATTTAAGGAAATACATGTAAGACATGTCAATAAATATTGTTTTCATTTTCATAAAAGAAACAATTAATCAAAACGGCGTCTTAATTCAAAATGGTGCTGTAAAAAATGTCAAAGTTTGAAGGTATTTTTAAATATTCACTATAAATAATAAATAGAAAAATAACAGATTTGTGAAACTGATCATAAGATAGAGACACAGGTCTACAGTGTATCATTTATACCAGGACACAAAGATCATGTTTTCAAAATGGCGGCAAAAATATTGGTGTAATAATGTGATATAAATTAAGACACAAATAACTCAATGGATACAATGAATAATAAGACATTTATGTGGATACCAATACCAACGAATATAGTATATGTATGAAAGAGATGACATAAACTATGTAATAAAATTTGCCGATACCATACAATAGGGCGTCTCTGACAAGGTCTAAATTTTCAGTTTTAGTTAATATTTACATGACTTTGAAAATGTATCACTGAAATATATGTGTTAAATCTTACAAAGATACAAGACAAGTATTTGTTTTGATTAGAACAAAAATAAAAATGATGCATCAAAAATAGTTATTTGGCATAACAACTTTATAGAACACAATCAAAGTATTGATAATGAAATAAGATTCAAATGTATGAAAACAAGTAAATCTGTTTCCCTCTCACAGTCCGATGAGCGGTTACATTATGCTTTGCATTTTAATGCTGCTTTCAAGCATTTGCATGACCCTCGAAATAATTTCGTACAGCTACAGTGGATTTGTTTTAAACATTATATCGCAGCTTTTGCAATCACTGACCAGAATGGCACCAATGATCATAAAGTTTTGCCAACCAGATGAATCTGGTGATGGATTTACGACTAAAAATAACCCCAAACACCACTAACTTGGTAAGCTACACGTTTATCGTGTCATAGTAGTGCATCTCGTGTCGGAGGAATATTTTCAATTGTTCTTGTCTTCTGTGTGAATGATTTTTTTTCTATATTCAGTCACTTTATTAAATGACCTAGACCGACCACACAGAAGCACAACATACCCTTCTTTAAATTACAAAATCGCAATAATAAATGCACGCAATAATTTCTGAATTTACAGTATTTTCATGATTTTTTCCAACCTATTCACTCTTGGTGTGATTCAAAGCAATGAACTAAGTCATAATTTTCGCGAGAGCTTCTAGATATACAAAGAAGGTAGTCTCGCATATACAGACCTTACAAAATATTAATAATGTAAATTCAAATCGCAGGGTAACGTACCATAGTTTAAAATGTATAGATTCTTTAGATCTTTCCAAACACCACCTTTTAAATTCGTAGATCACTTTACCATTACTCAAAGAATGTATGTACCGGCCATAAGTGTTTTACAATAAACGATAAAGTGTGCATGCTGTAACTTGATGTGCTCTACATTATTTTGTAATTTGAGAATCCCCCAAAAATGAATCTACTGTAATGGATGATGTAACGTGGGCTTATACTAAAACACTAGTCCATCCACTAATAGTATCTCAAGGCCAGTTCCATTGTGTTAATTATGATACTTTAAAAAGTGGTTGGTCAAAAACCGCAAGGGAAGTTTGACACCAATTTAGCTTTCTTATTGCTCTTCGAAAATAGATTTCTAGTACTGCCTTAGCACATGAATTATCCACTGATGTTTGAAACCATTCTGGTTCCCCTTTGAAATGAACACAAATCAATCGATAGCCTTTTCCACTGGTATATCTTTATGAAAGTGTTTCAATACTAATACAAAACAATGATGAGTCTCAATCTACCTGTGAAACCTTGGATTTAGCAATGAGATTCGTGACAGTAGACAAATACGGTTTGTTGTCTTAATAGGCTACATATTGTTGTACAAAATTAAATAGCAAGTATAAAGTATAAATAATGATATATAATGTGCAGTTAATGTCTTTTAAAAATAATTATTGTTGTTATGATTTTGACAGTAACTGTTTCTATTTGACAAAAGTTTGTGGAAAATCTCGTAAACGGAAAAGGAAAACTTATAAAGGAACTCAACATGTTCGACTCAATACAACACTACTTTATAAAATATGTGCGCATTTGTTGGAGTTATAATCGTAGAGTCACGTATGTGCTTCCAACATATTTGGAAAACTCAGTGATATAATCTCCTACTGTAAGTTACATTTGCACGTATTTATCGGTATTTAGTTTCTAATAGCGTTAGTAAACCAGATTGTTTTTAGTTATGTGCATGCTTTCTGTGTCATTTGTGTCTCTTATGATGAGATCTCGTTGGCAATCATACCACACCTTCTTTTTATATTTAGCAATTAGCACGACAGCATTATCAATAATATTTAGGAACATTAATGAATTGAATATATTTTTTTTCGATTCTCAATTCTACATTTCAGAGAGGTAAAATATTTACCAAAATTTGCAAAATAGCGAATTTACTGTACCTTGATCATAACCATAATTTTACCATCATTATTTATACAAATAAAATAATGGCTCTTTTGTTTTTGATATAGACTTTATCAGCAGAAATATCAAGCGTGCTCATAAGGCCAGGCTGATATTCGAGCTGACAAATTTCGTTTCACAAAATAAAATGTCACTATTCCGTTTATCCGCAGTTTGTCAAAATCATAAATTGTATTATTTTTGGTTTAGAAAATTAAGTAATTCGAAAAAGTAAGTACAACTTCTTTTACCTGTACAAAACGTTGGAATAGTTGTTCGGTTATATACATGAAGTCGAGGGCATTTCATTGATAAATGGACGTGACTGCACTGATACATGACGTCAATGCCTGATACTTTTAAGTATCAAGTCCTGTCCATAATCATAAAATATAAAGCAGTTAGACAAAATTAAAGGGAAATTATGATGATCAATTTATAAAAATATAGATGCTATGCAAGAACAAACTAAATATCTCAATTTTAGCTGACATTTTACATCATTACGAAAGGGAACTAGAAATATTTGGGTTTCATTTGTTGAAGATCAACAACAACTTAAAGCATGCCATCTAATTAATAAGCATACTTCTTTTTTACCCTGCGAAAACAGCGATATAACAAATTTTAATAATTCGGCTGACACAGAGTAGTCTTGTACATTGATCAATTTAATTCCATTGACTACCTGTTACTTTCTTAGGTTTGAAAACGTATGGAAGCGTAACATTTTTAGTTTTTAAGTGACAAACTATTAAATATAGAAAAAAAGGAAACATTATGTGTAATGATCAGATGTGTCTGGCGTGAATAAAACAAAAGTAACTGATCCCATTTACACTTAGCTTTAAATTACTTTAGTGTCCAAATATTGATAAACATTAGTTTCTTAAAGTTAGATGCAATGCATAAACCAAATAGAAGGAACAATATAATATAAAATTGTTTCCAATACGTTAAAATGAAACCAATGTAATATCAAGCAGTCCATTTTTTTCTGGATGGTTTCATTTTTCAAACTAGAAAACATTGAAATGTTTATTGAAAATTGTTTAACACGTTACCGTTTGGTTATGTGTCCTAATAAATTTTTTATTTATTAATTTAAATTTCAAAATTTTTAACAACATAAAAATATGAATATGCAAACCTTTTGAATCGTGTTGTAAACTGTCTATCAAGCCTGCCAAAAGATCCAAATTGAACTATATCTTCCCAACACTTTGTACTAAAGCTAGCAAATATAGTGTTTAATAAAGATGATTTCCCTCCGCCGGGTAGTCCAATGATAGCAATATTCAATGGTTTCTTCTTAGAATCGTCAGTTCCGACAATTTCCTGACATTCCTTAATCAGATTTATTTTTTCTTCATACTTGGGATCATCTTTTTGTTTTGTATGTGGATTGATATTTTGCGCATGAGTGTAATGCTTTTCTACAAAAGAATTCTCCAACACTTCACGCTCCATCTGGAAGTAGAAATATATGTATAGAAGTAAATGACGTAATGAAGAGACATCAAAAAGAGATAGACTAATATTTTCCTCTTTTTTGACGAAATATCAGAACGAAAAAATAACATTTATGTGAATGTATGCAGGAGTGTGTATTGGGTATTCCAACTACATGTAAAGAAAAGTAAAGAACGCAACGCGCGGGTTTTTGTTTTTGTTTTTTTCTTTTTTGTTAAAGATGGCTGTTTTATGGCGAAGAATAACCAATCGAGGTAAGTAAAAGTATCACAATTTTTATTCCGATTTTTTTACACTCAATAATGTTTCGCACTTGCAGAACCGAGTTATTATATATTTCCAGTAGGCAGAATCAGACCTTTTTAGTACTCCGTTATCTTAAACTCAAGTTTTCCGTGCTAACAATTTCAAAACTTCATAATATGCTTGTTTCAGTATATTGCGATTTTTCCCCCGTATGATTTACATAGAAATGAATACCTATCACAAATGTTATCCAAATGCCAGCTTCTTAGTAAAAAAAATATCAGTTTTAAAGTTTTTCATCGAATATGGTAAGGTGTCGCTCGGGTGTCCGATTTTGCGTCTCAAGAGGCGAGGCATTTGTTAAATCAAAATGGATTTGCCGATACTTCGGTCTTGATCTAAAAGTTTGTAATTCAAACACACTTACTCCATTTTTTTGTTGGTATGGTGGCCCATTACAAACTTAAGGTTTATCATAACAAATGGACAAATACGGTCGTATTTTCACCTCCAAAAATACTATAATATTAGACTTACCTGTGTCGTTTGGAAAGTTCTAACGCCAGGCATCCACTAGATATACAAAAGTTAATGCATTTTGTGTTTCAGAAAGATTAAATATTATTTTGGATTTCGATGCGCCGTGTTTTTTCTGTTCCTGTAGAAGGTGTAAAAATAAACTAAGTTGGGTAAATCTTTAAGATGCTCCCTCTCAGGTAACAATTGCATTGCGTTGATTGGCATAGACAATAGAAGGACAATAGATATCAACACAACTGTAGGCGAGTTAAAGGTAGTAACTGACTGGACAGGTGTTTGTTTAATTTAAACAGCAGGAACGAAAAATGCCCATCAAAATAAAATAAAATAAGATTTTATCTTTCAGAAATACTAAATGTTAGAAATATAAACAACGTATTTTGTTTTGTACCTGAAAATGATTTACTTTCCTTTAAAGTCACTACAATGATCATGAAGAAGTCACAGCTTTGTCTTAATACACCACAATATGGAGCAAATCACAGAGCATACCTCCGTATAAGATAACCCTGGGACCACCAACACCTAAGAGAAAATCCTGGATAATCATAGGTATGTTCCTTGTTCCTTTGGAATTTCAACCAAAGATGAAGAACTGGAACTTCCATCACTGTATTGGATACCTAAACTACATAAGTGTCCTTACAAACAACGGTATATTGCTGGGTCTTCCAAGTGCTCCACGAAACCTCTTTCTATATTATAAACATCCATTTTAATACCAATCGAAGACGGGCTTCAAAGTTATTGTGAAACTGCCTATTCTAGAGGTGGCGTGATTCAGATGTAAAACTTAAAAATTCCAAAAATTCCAAAGATCTTTTAGAGTACATACAATCTAACTCTCTTTTATCTTGTAACAGTATAAACACATTTGACTTATCTACTCTTTACACAAGTATTCCACATTCCAAACTAACAGACAAATTGAAAGAGTTGGTATTGCTTTGCTTCATTAAAAAGAATGGCCAACATAGATACAAGTAGCTTGTCTTAGGAAGGAATAAATCCTACTTTGTAAAGGATCACTCTGATTCAAACAAAAAATTCTCTGAAACTAATATTATCGCGATGCTTGATTTTTTGATTGACAACATATTTGTTACGTTCGGAGGGCGTGTTTTTTCAACAAACTGTCGGTATTCCAATAGGAACAAATGGTGCCCCTCTACTTGCCGACTTATTTCTTTATTATTATGAGGCTGACTTCATGCAAGAACTTCTTAGAAAGAAAGATAAAAAGTTAGCATTATCCTTTATCTACTTTCCGCTTTATATATGATGTTCTTTCACTAAATAATTCAAAAGAGATGATTTCAGCTTTCCAATTGTCAACTTTCCATTTTTAAGAAGCAACATTCCAGCAGCACCTGCATACGGGGTATATATCTCCCAATTGATACGATATTCTTGTGCTTGCATTTCCTATCATGATTTTCTTGATAGAGGGTTGCTGTCACAAGGAAGCTATAAAACCAAGAGTTTCAAATGGTGAAGTTGAAATCATCCCTTCGTAAATTTTACGGACGCGTTCACGAGTTGGTTGACCGTTATGGAATAACGTTTCACAAATGATATCGGATATGTTCCTTACGTCGTAACTACAATCCGCTTCCCTTTCATGTATGTGACCTACCGAATCAGAGACTATTTAACGAATTTGATATCACATAAGCAACACGACGGGTGCCACATTTGGAGCAGGATCTGCTTACCTTTCCGGAGCACCTGAGATCACCCCTAGTTTTTGGTGGGGTTCGTGTTGTTTATTTCTTTGGTTTTCTATGTTGTGTCATGTGTAATATTGTTTTCTGTTAGTCTTTTTCGTTTTTAGCCATGGCGTTGTCAGTTTGTTTTAAATTTATGAGTTTGACTGTTCCTTTGGTATCTTTCGTCCCTCTTCTATACACTTCATCAAATTGCTTCGCCATTTGCTACTGTATTAATCTATCTAATTTTTTTTATATTCCTCACACATTGAGACTCAAAATCTAACATCCTGAGTGACGTATTACATTTAGATAAAAAAAAATAACATTAAAACAAATAAAACATTGACATAGAAGCTGGCATATTTTGTTAAAATCTGTGATAGGTATTCATGTCTATATAACTCATACGCCTAAAGTAGTTTTTCATCCTGAAACTTGCTTTGAAATCTCAAAATCATTATCATGGAAAACTGGGGAGAGGGGTTCGATAAAACAGCGCATTTGAAACGATTGCATCTGCTTGCTGGAAATAAACTATGGTTCAGTTCCTTCCGTGTCACACATTTTAAAGTGCATACAATTCTCATCAATGAAATTTTGTTACTTTTATTCACATTATCGCCTTTTCCTCGCTTCAAAACCGCTACTCGGTTACAAACATACAATGTAGCCAACATCCCGGATATTTACTTAGGAAAAGCATAAATATAAATAGTGTGAAGGCTTTAACATGTCTGCGACTGCTGAAACTCCCCTCTTACCATTAACATAAGTCTTACACCACAACATTTTACTATTCGAAAAACCAGATATGGTTGTCATCTCACTTTGAAACGTTGACCTCAACTTTACCATTTTGCATTATTGCTTCAATTTCTTTCTTCCGTAATAACATGAATGGTACCAATTGTATTGCACTATATGCGCATTTCATCAATTCATGTTTCTTCAATGATTCTCAAGGCTAAGATATTTGAATGTCTAAAAGCCTTAAGAGATGATAAAACCAAGAAGGACCAAAAAATAAAAGAGTTAAGCATGTGGTAGATACAATCCTGGGTTTAAAATGATCTCAAAATATCATTATAACACAATATTGGTATTTTCATGACTAGTAAATAATCGTCAAAAGTGAGAGAAAAAGTAGTCACATTGCTTAAGAACACAATTAGTGACCATGTTTTAAATCTTTTAGTAAAGATTTTTAATTTCGTTTTATTTTGTGAAACATTTTGGTCTTGAAATGCAAGTGAAACTGTCCCCTTCAGACCTAAGTGTATTTCCTTAAAGTTTCGTCAATGTATTCACTGTATGATTTTTATACTTCAAAAAGCAACGAATCGTTATAACAGTAAATGCACGCACAATTAATTAGCAAAAACAAATAACTTTAAAAAAAAGAAACAAAAATGTTTGAAAAAAAAGATCACCTGTTTACTTTGTTCTCCGTTTATTTGTTGTGACAGTCATAGTCCGCTTCACAAAAATAAAGATATAGAATGAAACTAATACAATCGTTAAATAATTAATTAAATTTAGACAGTACAGTATGTTGTGAAAATAAAGCAACCATGCAGACTGCACATATGGATCGTTCCCCCTAAAGTAGTTAAGTACATTTACATTGCAACATTTGTAGTGTTCAATTAACACACAAATACAGGTTAAGAATCAAATATATTTTTTAACTTTAAATACTTCCCTGTTTAATAAATCAATGGTGTGTATTAAGGTTGATAGATAAGGTTATCTACGTCTCCTTGGAGCTTTTAAATATTTTGACAAATCAATATCAAACGTACGAATAACTTGACGAAAATGTGTTAAAAGTCTTGTTACCATGTTAACCAGAAACAATGATCGCTTACATGATTAATTAATTTAGGTAAGGAAACATGTATACAACTCTTTGTTAGTAAGGCTCCGTATGATTTTCCAAAAGTTTTAGGTAATTGTTCTTAGACTTCTTAACCATAAAACTTACCGTTCGCATAACTTTCACTATATAGTTAAGGTATTCGTTTTTAAACTGAAATTACACGTTTAACTGCATCATTTGGAACTCCTCTGGTTGTATCTATATATAATAAAGAAAAGGTAAATATTGCACGCATGGCGTAATGTGTCTATGTCAGCAAAAAGTTATTGATTAAAGTACGTCCATGGAAGTAATATTTAAATATTACTTCCATATGGTACGTCATAGTTGTTGACACAACAACACTAGACAGTTAAAATGTAATGTATACTTTTAAATCGATTATCTCAAATCGTACTGTCCTATTAGAGCTTTCATACAAATTGACGAAAGGTACGTATGCTTGACGAATCATACGTAAGACACGTTTTAGGGATCCTTTATTTTGACATATTGCATGCAACGACACTTATTAAATTGGATTTTTTTAAGACATATATAGGATTTCACGACGTGCAATAGGTTAGAATATGATTATTGATACCACCAGGTCGGAGGAGATAACTACAAAATATTCTAAATATAGAGTAGTCAGACGAAAAAACTGCCAATAGAAGACTAAAAACGCCCCCCCCCCCCCACTCTTCTATATTACAATGTTACACTGTTTAACCAAAGAAAATAATCTAAGAAAATGTCAAAGCAAATACATTGTATTCTTCGCTAAATATAACAGAAACACAAATACTTCCTTGATTCAAAAATTGAAACGCTCAAAATAATAAAATGAAAATGAAGAAAAAAAGATGACTTTCATACTATGCCGTATGCTGGTGCTTGTTTCATAACTTTTGATTCATCGCCTCTCCCCTGGTAATATCATCCCCCCTTAATGTGTATATATGGTACACCGGAGCAATGGAACGGTTATTTGGGCGTATAACTGCGTTGTGCCTATTGTCCTGAACATTCATGAAATATTAGCCACTGGACGATAAGTGACAACTTCGCGCCCATCTCCCGAACATGTGTACTTTTAAATCGTCATTATAAAATCCACACTATAATATATGATGCAAAGTTGTAGATTTATTTTCTTGATATACAAAGTATTTTTTCTAGATTTATTCAAAATTACTTTTTTAAAACATTGTAGCATCATTTTTTAGCCAATCTCGATATTCCACTTTGACAATTTGCTGAAAGTGTACTGTAACAAATAAAAATAAATGTGAATCTTGTCGTTAAATTTAGACTAACGTACTTCAATAATGTCATTGAAATATTAATCGTGAAACTCGTGCTTAAATAATTCCCGCGGAAATGTGAGTACTCGTGGTTTACGTCAGTAACGTATCGGACGTAAGTGTATTTAACACTATTTTTCTCTGTTTGATTAAATTAAAATCGTGTATTCTTTGCGATATTATTTTATTTTAAAACAAACTTGATTTAGAAAAGAATGCTGTTTTACTGGATATAACAGACTCTTTTAACTGTTATTGTAGAAATGAAATACGTGCTCCATTTACGTTCGTTCGTACCTGTCGTCAATTTGTAAGAAAGCTCTATTAGAGGTAACCGGTGAGATCATGAACCGACGAATAATGACGAACGAACGTATTGGGAGCAGTGATTTTCATATTGGGTAAGGGAGCTACCATTTGATTTTTATGGGGGGGGGGGGGGGGGGGGGGGGGGGGGGGGGGCTAGGATGAAATTTGAAAAAATAGGCAGGACAGGAGTTTTGAGTAAAAAAAAAAGGCAGGATGAGACACTTGCAAAAAAAAAAAGTCAGGACGACAATTTAGGTAAAAAAAGTCAGGATAAACTATAAAAAAAGGCAGGACCGAACAGGGTGAAAAATAAAAAGGCAGGACAGAGATTACAGCTTAAAAAAAAAGGCAGGACAAAATTTTTCATCCTAGCCCCCCCATAAAAATCAAATGGTAGCTCCCTAAAGCTCATTATATTCGAATAATCGACTTAAGTACCCCTTGACACCTCACAAAGTGAAAACAATGATAAAATACGAGCTTTCGAGTATAAGGATGGATATAAAACTATGTATTTTTAACTTATATACCGGAAGTGCCTTAAGTTTAATGAAAAACGAAACAGTACGTACAAATGAATACCTGTGGTTTTAAAGTCACGTAAAATGATAGCATGATTTAATCATGGGGACAATCTTTTAATTACCACGGTGCATGGGTTTGATAGAATGAAAAAACAAAGATATTGAATATACATTAATTCAAAAATAAACATTTAAACTAGTAGAGACCGACCGTTTAACTTTTTTTCTTTAAAGTTTCTTTATGCTGCGCGACAAGTTATTTTTTATGTTAAATGGTCTGTCCGGGACAAATTAAAAACAAATCATTTATCGCAGATATAGCGGGTATCGATCATCTATCTTTAAGCAGGGTATAATGAGTCAACTATTTGATTCTGAGGGCGACGGCATGGCAGATTTGGTCAGTTAGATTATTTATTTTATAAAATAAAATCAACTGCTATACGAAAGATTATTTATTACACATGTATTATTTTATTGTATAATAGAATTTGAAGGCCAGGTTTTTTAGCAGGAAGCCAGCATATTCATTGCTATTTTTCTTCTAGCCATAAAATTTATTTTTTTAAATCTGCAAGCTCCGATCCTAGATTCAAAGGTTCGTCCCCTTATCCTCATTTAATATGAGGCATTGCTGTTTTTATTTCAGATATTTGGTGCGATAAAAAGAAAGGTACACCGTAAAAAAACTGGAATTTAATACGCTGGAATTATAAAACTATATTAGTATATCTTATTGGGTTAGTCATTGTTTATTCTGTGAAAGAAAACGTAGTATATATGACGTTTTCTGTAAAGTATTTGGTATTCTTTTTTTCTTCTTTTTTCCTTAAAAACAAAGAGTTTAAGGAATCTCCCCTCCCCCTTTTTGTTGTTTTTATTTAGCTCATTCTTAACAATGATCCGGATAAATTAAAAAAATCAGTCAATTCTTTCTTAAGCTTTGCATGTATACACCAAAGGAGGGGTCAATTCCCATTTACAAGTATATTTATTGACGTCCCGCTCAGAATTTGTCATTTTTCAACTTGTTAAATACATGACTATTATTTCCGAAAGAAATATGGCCCTTGTTCATGTAAAATGGTAGGTACGGGACAAATGATTTTTAATTATTATTTGTTGTAAATTTCTTGCAGGGACTGTCAAAAAAATCATTTGAACACCCCCCCCCCCCCCCTTCTCATTTTTTACGTCCTCTTCCTAAATATTATTTTGATATCCCAGTTATAGCGGGTATCGATCATCTATCTTTGAAAATGGTATAAGGAGGCAACCATTTGATTCTAAAGGGGCCGGCCTGGCATATTTGGTCATTCAGATTATTTATTTTAGAAAACAAATCAATTCCCTACTCTAGGTGCTGGCCCGAATTATTATTTTATCAAAATCAAAATCAAAATATGTTTTTTCTGAAAATTTAAGCCACCCTTCAACCCCCATCAGTAAATGCTGCGTGACTTTGACGACGACATACAAAATAAAAGAATAAAACAGGCAGTACGCTTATCAATCAATAAAAATGCACTTATAATAAAGGCGAGATATTTATGAACACATGCATGATACATCCTAACTTGAAGTTAATGATCCCGCTTCGTGTCATACGGCAAATTAGGTGATACGTTCGTGATTCGTACGTGATTCGTGATCTCACCGGTTACCTCTAATATGTAATTACGAAATATGGCTACTGTGCGTCTGTACCTAATCAGAGACATATTTAATCTGATCACATCCATGATACATGCATATGATATCCTGCAAATTTGATACTTTTAAGTTTTTTGTAGTTATTATTTTACCGGTTATTATTTTGCATGAAACAATGCATGTAGCACTGCTGACAAGTGAACTAAATTAATCCTCGCGTGCTTAATATTTTAAAAATCTAAAATACAATTAAAAGAAATAATGACTTTGTTAAAGGGAGACAAAAAAAATCGTTGCATCGTGTCAGAATAGTCTGAATTTGAACATACATGTAGTACCAAAAATTGTCACTCCTGTTATCATCGTTCGGTCACAAAAGGTTAAAATAGAAACAGTAATGACTGTATAATAGAAAATGCTTTAATGTCCTTTTGATATGTCAAGTAACCACAACATAAAAACAACATCTCAGCCCAGGGGTTGAAGTCATAAAACTTTGCTCAGTGCTCTGATGCTCAGTGCTCTGAGCACAAAAATCATGCTCGAAACATGAAATCAAGCATTTTGATTGGTTGATTTTGGAGTATGTGTACAAAAAACTGACTCGAAAATTTTATGACCTAGTACCAGGCCTCTCGGTAATTAAACTTTTAAGCATGATTTTTGTACTCGAAAATCAACCAATCAAATGGCTGGATTTCATGTTTCGAGCATGATTTTTGTGCTCAGTGCTCAGGGCACAATAACCATGCTCGAAACATGAAATCCAGCAATTTGATTGGTTGATTTTCGAGTCTGAGTACAAAAATCATGCTCGAAAGTTTTATGACCGTGAGACCAAGTATCATTCAGAGACTCCCAAAATAAGCTAAATACACCTGCTATTAGTATGTGAGGGGTCTTTTGGCGGCCAGTTGCAATACTAAACTGTCGTCCCTATACAAAATACTTTCATGTTCAAGTGGCAGTCCGAATTGTCCGCTATTTATCCAAACCAATCTTTATTACAGGCCCTAACTTTTGTATTGATTGTTTAGTTGTTTCGTCAGCAACTTGCATGAAATATTTGCAACTTGCGTCACCTTACTGTCACTACTCTAATACTGCACATGGTCAGGTAACACATCAGCTCATCGTTGCATTACCCAAGCGTTCAGGTTATTGTAATACGTTTTATTTTTCATGAAAATCAAATATAAATTTTACCATACACCCCAAGTCCACACGCCCACACGCCCACATAAGATGAATGTTCGGTGCCTTAGGTATGAAAATAACCTGCCAAGTTGGTAAACATATCTCTGGTATTTAATCAGGCTATACAGCACCTGGCACGGTCGGTTCGGTGCCCGATGGCGTTAAGGGAGCATTTGTATATTTGCATGGGTGACGATGGAAATTTGGAAAGGACGCCCGCCATTTTCGTAAGATTTTTTTTGTAATATGTTGACTATTTGGGTGTTGTCAACTGCCTTTACAACGGCTGCTTTCTGGACCAGGTTGGTCAGCTTGGCAGTCGATGATGAAGTATTGCTCGATGAGTCTTGGACATTAATATTAACGATGACAGGAAGCATTATCAGGACCAAAGTCGTAAGTAGACAGTGAAATGACGGTCCATTATCTAAGTAACTCCTAGGATACGTACCCTCGGACGTCAGTTGGCATGTACATTCTCCCCCATCCATAATGGGTTTCAAGTATATGCTAACCCGGGTATTTACGAACAAAAATCAAAGAGCTGAATAGCTCTGAGGGGAAAGACAGCCATTGTTTCTATTTCATTTTATTTTTATTTTTTTGGGATGAGGGTTTCTTTTGATAGTCTTCATATAAAGAATAAAAAAAGAACAGCTAGAACATGTAGAAAGGTTGACAATATTGAAATCAATTGTTGTTTAATGTAATTTTGTTTCTTAAGTTTAGGATTCAATTTAGACCAATAGAAGAGATCTGCACCTTTTAAATCTAAACATTCAATTAAAGTTGATTGTTAATTATCTAAAATTCAACTAGTTGAACTCTGTCATTTAACAAAACTACAATATTTTTTGAAATCTCAAAAGTGTACGACTGAACTGCAGGCTAGGGTCATTTTCAATTGTTTGTGACAGTACTCTTAAGATTTTTAATTTTTTTCTTAAAGACTGAAAAATCTAAATTTTTAAATTTCCATTGATAAAGTTCCCAGTTACAACTCTCATCACAGGGATACAGGTATTAATAAAAAAAAACAATATGATTGATGTAAACTGTGTGAAGCTTGTTTCCAAATCCTACATTTTGAAATATTTGTAAAATTTCATGAATAAAAAGGTTACAAAATGAAACATTTGTATTTTTTTTTCTTTTGTTACCATTACAACGATTATGTTGGTACACAAAGATTTAGTTTTAGTGGAAGACTACTTATCATATACTAAATGTCACATTTTAAGTTTTTATTTTAGTGGATAATTGCTCATAAATTGAGGTGCTCTTGAATTAGAGAAAGATTTTCAAAACAGAGTTTTACAGAAAAAATGAAAAAAAATCATGTGAGTTCGTGGTCAAGTGGTTAAGACCGATGGCTACTGTGCTGAAGGTCCCGAGTTCGATTCTCACTCGGGGTGCTAAAAATATCAGTACATCAGAAGGGTAATTTTCACCCTCTCACACACATCTCTGGTACCCAGACCGGAGTTTAAACTAGAATAGGTACTTTGGGGGCCTCGGTTGGTCAAAGTTGTCCCCTACTTTGACCTGGAGATCAATCTTCTGATATCTCTCTGGTTTGTCTGTTTCCACCGAGTGGCCCGGTGGTTCTCTCCGAGTACTTCGGCTTCCTCCACCATAATAACAGACTTCCCGGTGTCCTACATGCTCCCTTGGGCGGTGTTGGGTGGGGATTGTTCTGGTGGTGGGATAATATTGTAAAGGACACATCACCATTAATCCTGAGGGAGTGTACATGGATCCGCTGTACCCTTGCAGTCAATCAAGGGGTGCGTCTACATTGGCGGAATCTCGAGTACATACATACATTTCTCTCCCCAATCTCATATAGCCCCACGGACTTTGTTTACTTTGAAAGTTGTTGACCTACAAATAAAAGTATTGCATTTTGATGTTTGAATCATCTATAGCAAACATAGTTATGTTTAAATTTAACAAATATCATTTTAATTAATGCACAATCTTTGAGAATAATTTAAATAACTAGTGAATGATATCCCTGCTTTTACGAAGTGTGGCATTCCAACAATGACGTCACCATAAAATATAATGTAGGTTGGATATATTTAGAATATCTCATCATACTGATTTTTCCGGATTGTAAAAGAAACGTAAATAATGTAAAGGAGAGCTCAGTATACGATAATTTCGAGAGAAACAGAAGGGAAATGTGTAAAAAAGTGTTTAAAGTCAATCTATTAATTTGCGTCTCCCCATCTCATCAATCTCAATAAGATTTGTTGGGGGTTTTCAACACTATAAAAACAAAATGAATGATGTGAGGGAAGGTCACTCTGTTCAACCCCATAGGGCTTGAAGCCGTCTTCCCCCAAAAACGAGTTTTAAACGTACTGTACACCGAAAGTAGTAAGTCGTTGACCCATCTATCAGTTAGATCAACATCGTAGATAGCGGATAAAGAGGAGCAGACCCAGGACGTCCTTCCAGTTGTAATGATTGAGACGTGAACAATTGTATCCGATCGATTGATGAATGCAAATTCCCCCGGTTACCTAGGGTAGCTAGCTATTAACTGAGGTTCTACATCAGCGGACCTTTTATCCACCTGCTCATTAATTTACTGGAAATTTTAAAGCTACGAGTTGACAAAATTGTTACCTAGGTAGTTTTGATACAAGTTTTTGACACTATTTGATTTTGCAGCTTCTATTTACATCTGTTTGCTAGTAGATATTGGAAAGTCAGGGGTAAAACAGAAATAATAAATCTAAATGAAGAAAAAAAATATAAATCAAGAAATTAAGAGATTAAAGAAGGAGAGGAGCCTTTTCGTAGGTCATACGTCAATCGTGACTGTACATGCATGCCCAAATCGTTTCTTTCATTCCATGAAATTTTATGGTTAACTGGGTGTAGGTTATTTTTTTACAAGAAAGCTTTCAATTTTACCTAATTATAGCGTGTACCAGTACGACAAAATTATTAAAACTGTTGATTGTTGTGTATTTGTTTCTTCACGTGTTTGTTTTTCTCACTTGTTGGTTTGAAAGATTTGAATATTCTTGATTGATTTGACGTAGAACATGGTTATAAAAGTGGTGCAGTTTCTGTGATCTAATTGTCCGCTATGCAGAAGAAAAGGACAGTTTCCAGAAATTTTAAAAAGGGGAGTCTCAACCACGAACAAAGGAGGGGGTCTAACTATATGCCTCTTTTCAAATGCATTGATCGTCCAAAAAGGGTTTTCAACCCCCGGAACCCTTCATCTAAATCCGCACCTGATTCTCTACTTTTAAGTTTGTGTTTGTCATGTGTGTGATGGGATTATGTCAACCGACATAGAAACACAAAATCATTTTATTTAAAATAAATCAACTATGAATAAATAAAACAACTTGAAGTATTTCCATCGTTTAAATGATATCCTTTAGACACGTTTTCATTTTAAACAATTAAGTACATGTATGAATGTCAAATTGTCCAAGTTATTTTATTCAAATTAATCTAAAGAGAAATAACACAGACAATACAATAAATACAAATACTATAATACATGTAACAAACGGTAATTTGGACAAATTAGGCACATATTTTCCGTTTTTAGTCCTACGATGAGTAAAGTCCTGGTCTGTTCGTTCTGCAGTCAAAACCTTAAAGAGAGTAAAGAACTTCATAGTTCATGTAAACATTTTATGAAGAAAATAAAGAGAGTGTAGCTTCCAACATTATTATCAGATAATTAACTTTTAAAAATGATATACTTAGTTACAGATTTTTTGAAATTTTAAAATCAAATAAGGACAGAACAATTATAGTAATGACCGTTGCCATCTATACATGTATGTTTTTTGGTGGTTGTCGTGTGTTTATGTGTTGCATATTTGTTTTTCATTTGTTTTTGTCGAGTCTTTGACTTTAGTCAAAAAAGCAAGACTACGCGATCCTACATTCCATCGTCGTCGGCGTCCACAAATGTTCACTCTGTGGTTAAAGTTTTTGAAATTTTAATAACTTTCTTAAAGTATATTGGATTTCTACCAAACTTGGACAGTAGCTTGTGTATGATCATAAGATAAATAAATGTCCAGAAGCAAATTTTTAAAATAAAATTCCCTTTTCCGTAATGTACTAATAAATGAAATTAGTTTTTTTTTCTGCGGGGAAACATTACATAGTGAATGTTTAAAGTTTTCAGTATTTTAATAACTTTCTTAAACTATCCTGGGTTTGTATCAAACTTGGACAGAAGCTTATTTATGATCATAAGATAGTATCCAGAAGTAAATTTTGTAAAAAGATAACTCCATATGTTCTATATTTTACTTTTAAATGGTCTTAGATTTTCTTTCAGTTGGCCTTACATACAGTCTGCAGTTAAAATTTTCAAAACATTTATAAGATTCATTAACAATCCTAGATTTTTTACCAAACTTTGACAGAAGCTTCTTACAATCATAAGATAGTATCAAGAGGAATATTTTTATTGTTTTTTTCCTCATTTTTGTTGAGCCTGCGAATTACAGCAAAAGTAAGCGAACCCTTACAATTTTTTTATATATATAAGGCCGTTAGTTTTCTCGTTTGAATTGCTTTACATTGTCATTTCGGGGCCTTTTATAGCTGACTATGCAGTACGGGCTTTAATCACTGTTGAAGGCCGAACAGTTACCTATATTTGTTGTTTTCGGTGTCATTTTGGTCTCTTGTTGAGAGTTGTCTCATTGGCAATCATATCACATCTTCTTTTTTATGTATAGTTTTCATGCACAACTAATTACGTCAACTTCCAATGCGATGGTCGAGTACCTTCACCTCACTACCAGTGCAGAAATCTATACGACCGGTTGTTAAAAGGCAGTTTCTTTTGTAAGTGATGCATATATGAAGTTATAAATAAGCATGATAAAAAGGATGGTGTTATCTTTTGAGTGACAAGCATTAACAAAAATGTTTTATATATATGTTCCAGACCATACGAGTAGTTGGACCGTACGCGTACGACCCGGACCGTATACGTATACTCGTACGGTCAGACCATATATACGCGTACGGTCGGACCGTGTGAGTATACGCGTACGGTCCAGTACCATCTGACCATACATATTATTTGATCATATGGGTTAAATTGAAAAAATCTTTATTTTTAGTTTTACAAATTGTTATTGATAATTTATTACAATTAGATAGATAAAATGAACAAACGAACAATTGAAAATAGGTATTTGTTTAATTGTTTTAGTTTATTAGAGAAAACGCAGCCGCAGAGGACTGCGCAACAGGAGCATATTTATATACACAATATTAATTACGACATAGTTCATAATACAAACAGAATACAATTTTAAATTATACATCTTCAGAAATAAGTTTGTGTTTATTACAGTTTTAAATTAGACAAGCATCTTTTCTACCTTTTGAATAAAAATTGACAACTTAGACAGCACATTACTATTACTATATTTAAGCATGCCAAGTACTTTTTTTTTCATTTGGATATTTTAAATAATATGGAGGTATGAACTTCCCCCTTAAATCCTTAACTTCACACAATTGGTACATTTACATATATAGTGGTATACATCTCCAAGACCAGCTTTACAGAGTGGACAAATCCTATCATTTCGTGGTACATTTCTCCATCTTCCTGTTTCGATGGGAAACTTTGTATTACATACCTTTAATTTACATATGTTTACTTTATGACCCCGTCTAAATTTTAACAGATATGTTTCAAAGCAAAACTCTTCTTTAAAGTGCAGATAAAACTCCCCCTTGATGAATTGTTTATATCTGAGAACCATTTTTGAATAAACTGGTCCTGGAGACGCTGCCTTACATTAATTTTAATATAATTATAATCAACTTGCTCTGGAAAATTATATAGTTCGCAAAAGCCACAATCTTTAAACACAGATTTTACATAGTTAAACCACTTAAAATAACAACCTTCATGCTCATGCATGTACCAAAGTAACTTATAAAGTTTACCCGATAGGTTTTTATCATTTGTTGCTAGCTTGTGCCAAAAAACATACCATTTTTAACTTGATCTGCAGTTCAAGTGGAAATCTTCCAAGTTCCCCATATACCATAAAATTTGGCGTAGATGATCGCACACCCGAACTGCGCTTACAAAACTGTAGATGTAACTTTTCAGTATTATTTTTATTTTCAAACCCCAATATTTCCGAGGAATGGGTCAAAATAGGAACCACCAACGCATCAAATAATTTTAGCTGTAGATCAATCGGAAGTGAGATATTTTGTATCTTCTTGTAAAGAGCATAACGTGCTTTTGAGCTTGGTCTACCAATTTTTTACGAGCTAGAAAGAAATTTCCGTTGTAATTAAACAGCAGACCAAGATAAACATATGAATCTTTAATTTCAATAATTTCATTACATAGTTTAAAAGTAACCTTCTTATTATACCTTATACCTGCAGGGCCCGTATGCATAAAGCTACTTAAGTTAAGATTTTACTTAGTTAACATTAAGTTAAGGAAACTCCGCCCTTTTTATCTAAGTGGTATGCATAAAAAATCTTAAGCTAAGGCCGTGTTCACATTGACCTAAACTCGGTGTTGTGTTAGTGTAACTCACACAATAACTAAACATAATTAAAAACCAATTGTTCAGAGAACAATTGAAGGTCTTTCCACCAAAACAATGTATTTTAATATGAAAGGTGTAAAAATAGGTTTAAAATGTCATTTCAATCGTCAAATGATAGCTTATTGTACGCTGATTCCAAACATATATGGTTTCTAAACAATATTTTTTTAGATAAGGGAGATAATTTCTTACTTCCGGTTTGAAAAACTCTATTTCCGATAATATTTGCCTATTTACTTGACACTGATTCCAAAAATATCTTGTTCTATATACTTTTATATAATAAAGTACAATGAATAGCTATTTACGGTTTACACAAGGTCACTTCCGGTTGTGTTTTCAAGGTTAAATGGTTTGATACCGTTTGTCAAAAGTCTCATGACTTTATTATGTATAAAAAAAAAAGAAGTAAAATCACAAAAATACTGAACTCAGAGGAAAATCAATTTGGAAAGTCAATAATCACATGGCAAAATCAAAAAACAAAACGCACCAAAAACGAATGGACAATCTGTCATATTCCTGACTTGGTACACATGATGTATACACATGAGGTAAAAGCAAAGGTCAAAATCTAGAACGTCAAATTAAGCTATGACCTTGAGATCAATTTCAAGGTCATTAACCAAGAACCTCAAATCAAAAGACCATAGATCTTAATTATGTTTAGTTAATGAGTTATATCACCATACGCGTATTTTTAAATACCAAAGGGGAGAAAACTCCCTTTTACATTCAACGTACCCTTGCAATCAAAGTTTACGTGTTACGACATGTCGCAACAAACACTTTAGAAAAAATAATTTGTCGATATCTTATACATTTTCTGGAAATGAGTGGAAATAACTCTCATATGGAGCGTTCATATCGCTTTGGTCAAAATAGGACAAATCATGCGAAGAATATAACGAGCAATTTTGTAAAATAAATTTGTCAAAATATTTTACGGTTGCGAAGGAGTTGCGCTCACAAGGAAAACAGTGTTTGGGGAGATAACTCCTACAAAGAAAAGTTTTCGGTTACGCAGGGTAAATTTCAAAAGCGCATCAATTGTTCGATATCATATACCACATATCTAAGCGACATATTGCGAAACAAATGTTTATCGCAAGAACAAAATTAGGCGGAAGAAAAAATAAAAAAAAAAATAATCAGAAGAAAAACAATAGGTCTTTCCACAGAAAAGTGGAAAGACCTAATAATTTGTCGATATCTTATACGTTTTCTGGAAATGAGTGGAAATGAGCCATATTCAAAAATTAGAATATGACCTTGACCTTTGACCTTGACCTAATTTTCATTTTTTTGGACCAAGGACCTCAAATCAAAAGATCCTAGGTCTCTATCAATTATGGTTTACCAGTTAGAAATGCAATTCACTTATATCAAATGAAAAAGGGGAAATAACTCTCATATGGAGCGTTCATATCACTTAGGTCAAAATAGGACAAATCATGCGAAGAATATAACGAGCAATTTTGTAAAATAAATTTGTCATAATATTTTACGGTTGGGAAGGAGTTGTGCTCACAAGGAAAACAGTGTTTGGGGAGATAACTCCTACAAAGAAAAGTTTTCGGTTACGCAGGGTAAATTTCAAAAGCGCATCAATTGTTCGATATCATATACTAAATATCTAAGCGACATATTGCGAAACAAATGTTTATCGCAAGAACAAAATTAGGCGAAAGAAAAAAAAAAAAAAAAATAATCAGAAGAAAAACAATAGGTCTTTACACAGAAAAGTGGAAAGACCTAATTATAAACCAATTGTTCAAAGAACAATTGTGGGTCTTTCCACCAATAAGTATCTATTTTGATATGAAAATATTAAAATTTAGTTGAAAATGTCAGTTCCTATGGCTTAATGATGTATAAATATGAATTTCCAGCAAAGGTCAAAATCTAGAACGTCCAATTAACCTATGAACTTGACCTCAATTTTAAGGTCATAAACCAAGGATTCCATATCAAAAGACCCTAGGTCTGTATTATGTATGGTTCATGAGTAATATCCCTTTACGCATAATTCTAAATATAAAAGGGGCAAAAACTCCCATTTATTGTCTACGCACCCTTCCAATCAAAATTTTTAAGTTACAACATGTCGCAACTAACAATTTAGTAAAAAAAAATTATCGAAATCTTATAAAGTTAATGAAAAAGAGTGAAAATAAGCCAAAATCAAAATTTAGAATTTGACCTTGACCTAATTTTTATTTTTTTGGACCAAGGACCTCAAATCAAAAGATCCTAGGTCTCTAGCACTTATGGTTTACAAGATAAAAATGCATATCACTTATAACAAATGCATAAGGGGAAATAACTCTCATATGGAGCGTTCATATCGCTTCGGTCAAAAAAAGACAAATCATGCGAAGGATATAATGAGCAATTTTGTAAAATAAATTTGTCATAATATTTTACGGTTGAGAAGGAGTTGCGCTCACAAGGAAAAAAGTGTTTGGGGAGATAACTTCTACAAAGAAAAGTATTCGTTTACGCAGGGTAAATTTCAAAAGCGCATAAACTGTTCGATATCATATACCAAATATCTAAGCGACATATTGCGAAACAAATGTTTATCGCAAGAACAAAATAAGGCGGAAGAAAAAAAAAATAATCAGAAGAAAAACAATAGGTCTTTCCACAGAAAAGTGGAAAGACCTAATAATCAGAAGAAAAACAATAGGTCGTTCAACAGAAAAGTGGAAAGACCTAATTACGTTCCCATTGATAAAACTCAATGTTTACATGTAGTTTAAATCATGTTTTGTCTACATGCAGTCGATAGTCGATGTAGGCCTTGTGTAGGTTCAGTGTACACAAAACTAGACATTCCGAACTGTAATTTGTCCATTTATATGTAAAAAAGAAACGATTTTTATATAAGATTGATACTTATAACATTTATTAATTAAGTTCTTTACAGAAATATTTGTCTTAACTTGATATATTTATTTGTTATAAAAACTCTTTACGTAGCCTTATTAACTCATCCATCATCATTGCCGAACACATCATTCCTTAGAAAAAGTTTTTCCGAATCGACTGGACGTACACACTGACAGAAATATTTGCCACTGGTCTTTACTCAAACAACGATTCACTCATAAATGCATTACTGAAAAAGGGTGAAGTTAATTGTTTGTTTGTATAGAATCTCAGATCCGTTAAAATACAATTAGACAGCAACCATTTGATTTTCGGGGTGGGGGTGGGTGGGGGTCTATGGATTTTTTTAGAAAAAAAAGTTTGTTTCCAGTTTTTGGTGAATAAAATAATTTGTTTTTGTCCCTGAGAAAAAAAATGTTTGTTTCACCCTCAACTGCCACTATATGTAATGCTAAAATTGAGAGAAAAAATTGTGTTCGACTTGTCGCCAAAAAAATAGATTGTCTTTCGTCAAAGGCCAAAAAAAGGGAGGAGAGTCTGAGTCCGATTTTTTTCTCGCGCGAAAATTAATATTCAATTTTTTTCGATGGTACCAATTCAATATTTAGCACTAAAATGTATGGGGAAACTTTAGATTCAGACTATTTTTTCATTATAATCATCTGTATAACCCGATTTTTTTCAATCAAATTGTGGAAAAATCCATCCCCCCCTTTTTTTTTAAAGTCAAATGGTCGTTCCCTTACTGCTAGAAAAGTTGTTCGAAAATTTGAGTTCGGTTCTACTGTTACGGCAGTCAGAAGTCCCCACTGCTACACCCCATGGAATTCGAAGTTTATATAAGATTATATAAGGTACTAATGATACCCTAAGCGTATAAAATATTTTTTTTATATTTCCTTTTATTTTTAATGAGATAATTTGCGGTTTCGAAAATATTGCTAAGTACGTTAAGATGTTGAGAATATAATATACTTACTGTTGTAATTTGTTTTAGTAAAGATTGTAGGACGTTTGAAAAATGCCCTAGTTTGTATATTGATTCCTGGAAAAATTTCTACCCTCCCCCTTTCTTTTGTTGTAAAAAGAAAGTGATTAAAATGTAAATTTCACATCACAATAGAAGTTTTTCAAACCATAAGCAAATGTAAGCAATGGGTCTGGAAAGGGAGATGGCAGTGCACAATAAGCTGAACTATTAGTAAACATTTTATTGAAAAAAGTGTTCTGTAAAATGATTTGCTTACAATGCTACCCTTAGACTTGTGCTACGCTACTGAAACCTTGATCATGTTTTGTTAGAGTTTAACACATATTGTTGTATCCATAAAATATTACACCCATTAAAAGATGATTATAAAGTCTAAGTAGAGGAAAGTCAAATTACGGAAATATTTTTCTTCCAATGCTCATCCGTCAAAACATCAACCTTAAAAACCGTGGTCTTATACATCATTATACTTTGTTATTTTAAAGAGTCATTCTCTGTAAAAACCAAAGATATTCAAGGGACTGTTTACACCAATGTCACAGATTTTCGATATCTTTTCAATATTAAGCCCATATGATGCCCTGATAACAAAAATACCTTTCATTTTTGTTTTTGGGGTTTCTGTTGCTATGGTTACAGGTCCCATATATATAAGCCCAGAAACAGAGTAGCAAAATCTCAAAATGCATCATTTTTCAACTTTCATTATTTTTAACAAATATACATTTTTAGCCTAAATCATAGGTATACTGAACAAGTAAAGGTCTGAAATAACACATTAAAGTAAACAGACATTGTCTTGAACCAATTCAAAACCTTAAAACTTGTATCTGAAAAGTGCTGATTTTGCATTTTTTCAAACTGCTGAAAAAGGCATTTTTTAGTGAATTTCAAATGATTTTATTTTTTATCCCAACGTCAGATATATTTGTTATGCCCCCAAAATGATCTTCATATATCACTCTTTCACCAAGAAAAAAATTGGCTGTGTGTTTTTTGTTGTTTAAAAAAAAAAATTGTTCAAAATTTTCTGAAATTTGGCAAAACTTGAAATTGCATTGTGCAGATTAAAAGAAAGTATAAGTGGTTATATTCGTCAATTTCAAAATTTTTCTTATTTAGCTTTGTAAAACCATACTGATAAGGAATTGTTTTGATACACAACTTATATTATTCAAAATAAATATCAATAACAGTTGATTTGGAAACACATTACAAAGAACATTGCAGTTGGCTTCAGACCACAATTAATTCCCTTTTTCCATGGCCTTTGAATATAGTTCCCAATTATTATATGGGGTATTTCTTTCTAAGTATTCTGGCTACTATTTTCTTTGAAATGTTTAATATTTAATTGGTCCTATCAGTTGCATATATATATTGAAAAAGTAAAACATTTGAAAAAAACAAATTGTTTAAAGTGAAAGTAGTGATTTGGTCACAATGAAAGTAAGGTAAAATTCACAATGGAAAATCCCTTATCAAATGGCAAAATCAAAAGCTAAAACATGTCAAAAGAATGAATAACAGCTCTCATATTCCTGAGTTGGTACAGACCTTTTTTTAATGTAGAAAATGGTGGATTATACCTGGTTTATAGCTAGTTAAACCACTCACTTGTATAACAGTTGGATACATTTCTAGAGGTTACAGGTAAAACATGCAATTTGAGATGCGACTATGACAAAATAATTGACATTAACAAAAGAGATTAACAGAAAACTTGAAATCAGTTTTATTTTGCAGCTAGATGTCACATAATATTTATTCTCAGATATGTCTGGAAGCATCTGATAAACTTGATTATACAACATGGTATGTGTCGAGAATGACAGTATTTTTTTGTGGTGCTAAGATTCAGCCTTTTTCAATGAATCAACAAAAGAACAAAATGAACCTTTTGGTAATGCTTGAGGTTTCTGTTCCTGGTTATTAGAACTCAATTACATTGTCAGTGAATGAAGGACATCTTCTGTATTTTGTGGAAAAACAGTTGTAATAATGTTCTTCATTATTTCAAGTAATCTATTACAATAAACAGATTTGGAACTTTTAGAATATATATTCTTGGAACTCATTTCTTCTTCTGAAAAACACCTCATTCTAACTGCTTGTAAAACTCATTAACATGGTGAAATTCATAATCTGGAAACTGCTGGATTATTTCTAAATAAAAGAAAGTATTTTATTTTAAAAACTTAATCAAATATTAGATATAAGCAATTTTTACTAGTTTAAATAATTTTTTCCTAATGATTGATGCTTACACAAAATTCAAAAGATAGTTTTGTGTCTTTCATGATTAACTTTTGATTGCATTATTTATGCACTTTTTATACATCATTTACAGGACTATTATGGCATACTGTTGTCCGTTTGTCTATCGGTCATCAACATGTCAGACATGAACTCAATAGACTGCTGCCCCATGAGTGTATGATACGCCCTTTGTCTTAAGTGTAAGTTTTATGCAATAATCATCAACACTTTCTGAGATACAGCGCGACAGGTGCAAAATAACCCTTTTATACCAGAAAACTCAATAACTCTAAAATATAAACATTTTGAATCATCACCAAAAAGTAAACAGATCTGTAGATTAACATAACTAAGAAGTTTGTACAGTTTTAAGCAATCATCATAAATCATTTTTGAGATACGGTGGGACATGTGAAAAAAAATACACCCCTTTTTTAGTTACAAAGTCCTGTAACTCAAAAAGGTTTAATCTTATTTTTACCAAAACGTATACAGATCATTTTGACCATTATAAGTAACAACTACATTATGTTTCATGAAATTTGGAAAAGTCCTTCTAATGTTATGGTGCGATATGTTTACGCTGGACAGATAGACGGAGGACATTTGTATACCATAATAGGTCTTGGGCATATAATTTCTTTTTAACCAATTTGCATAGCCAGAACCAGGCTTAATACAGCTCTGAATTGGGATTGTGATTAAACATTTGACAATTAAGCTAAAATGGTTCAATATCCAAACTCTAAATAGATTCAACATGTCAAAGAACCCCAAGATTTCAATTTTTGTTGAAATCAAAGAAAGTTAAATTTTGAAACTTGATGTGGACCAACTTGAAAACTGGGCCCATAATAAAAAATCTAAACACATGTTTAGATTCAGCATATATAAGAACCCCAAGAATTCAATATTTGTTAAAATCAAACTAAGTTTAATTTTGGACCCTTTGGAACTTAATGTAGACCAATTTGAAAATGGGACCCAAAATCAAAAATCTAAATACACAGTTTGATTGAGCATATCAAAGAACCCCAGGAATTCAATGGGTTGATGAAATTAAAGAGTTTTGGAACCTTTAAACCTCAATATGGACAAATTTGATAACAGGGCCCAAAAATCACAATACATGGTTAAATTCAGCATGAACCCCTTACATTATTTTTTTGTAAAAATCCAACAAAGTCTAATTTTGGACCCTTTGGACCTTAATGTAGACCTATTTTAAAACGGGACCCAAAATTAAAAATTAAATATACAGTTAAATTGGGCTTATCAATTAATCTCAAGAATTAAATTTTTCATAAAATCAAACTAAGTTTAATTTTAGACCCTTGGTACCTTATTAGTGTAGATCAATTTGAAAACAGGACCCACAATTAAAAATCTAAATAGACAGTTAGATTTGACATATCAAAGAACCCCAATAATTCAATTTTTGATAAAATCAAACAAAGTTAAATTTTGGACCCTCAATGGACCCATTTAAAAAAAGGGACCCAAAATCCCTAAACTTAATACATGTTTAGATTCAGCACATGAAAGAAGCCCCGAAATACAAGAATAAAATCGCATTGAAATGGGTAAAAAGATAAGCAATTTATAAAAAGTTATAGAAAAGTAATGTTTCTGAGTCATGTTTCTCCCTATTGCATAGATATTTCTAATTAAAAGAAAAATTTGGCTCTAATTTTGGCCAATTGATGTTAAAATCACTTGTAAGCATTAACATTTTGGTATTAAGTTTATATTCCCAAATGTTTTTGACTGGAACTGGACAACAGATTGTTTATTAGATAAATACCCCCCCCCCCCCCCTTTGCCAAAAAAAAGGGCGATTCTATATATAGCTAGTTTGAAGGGGTTTAGTAAAACGTTTAAACACAATTTTAAAATATTGATTGAGAAACTGTTGTTGTTGATTTACAAGGCAAAACACTTTTTAATCTGTCTGTCTAAATAATACCTGTGATAAAAATTCCATGCTACTTCATTCACTTAAATTCTTGCCTGTGTTACATCACTCTGAAAAATATAAGGTTTCTGATGACATCATGTTGAATTGCTATTTCCCCTGGTTAATTCTAAGGAATATGTCAAATAAATCTGGCTTTGAAAAGAAAAATGAGGAACATTTGTAACTTACTACAATATAACTCAGTTATGGGCACATAAAATATTGACTCTGACATTTTTGAGTGATCATAGCTGACCTATACTGTTTACGTCTATGTTCTTTGATCTCTAGTAGAGATAATTTTCATTGGCAATAATTCAGCAAAAATATATTTTTATTTTTGCCAGTAATAGTTTCTAGGGGTTCAATTCTATGCAATCACTTTATGATTATTTTTTATATAACATTTGCTTTCTGTACACCTTTTCATTAACAGTCTGCATTGATAAAATTTCTTTAAAGAATAAAATTCAGAAAGGAAGATTTATAACAATGATTACACAACCTCAGGAATAATGGATGTCAGCACTTCTGATTGTGACAAATTTTACCTTTTAACTGATGAGTTATGGAACTTTGTTAATTGGAAAATATCGCTTATGTTAGATGTCTTGTTACTTGTGTTTTATATTTGTATATTGGCTGTCTTATATTGTTTATATACTCTGTATGTACTGTATATGAATTCCAAGTAGTGAGACTATGATAAAATATTGAATCTGAATCTGTCTTGATGTAAGTTAGCATTGCTCAACAATTGCATAAAATACAAAGTTGATTATAGTTCTTAGTATAAATAGAATCTTCTTTAAAGAATAATAATTATTTACACAACAATTAAATTGATTCAGCTTATTTAAATGGAGAATAAAAATAAGAATCAGCAATATAAACAGCAAATAAGGTTTGTAATTTTTGTTAAAATGATTATTTTTTCATAGACAAAAAAATTTATTATGATACAGTTAAGTATAATTTTTTAAATAAATTTAAATAGGTGCAATTTGTGAAAAGGACAAGACTCTCTAATATATATTTTTCTAGCCTACCTGTCTCTATCCGTGTTTGTGAAGACTTTGTATGACAAATATGTACCTGTATATCATAGTATTATTGCTAAACACATGCTGAACCTTTGGTGAAGAAACAAGGATTACTTTTAAACAATATATTATTATTACCTCATTTCACCTTCAAGTACTGCATCATTGACATCTATTCTTATTTTCTACAGAAACAAAGTACAACATGCTGGAAAAAATGATAGCAATTATTTATAAAACTACAGTTAAACATTGAAACAAGTTCTGTGTTAATCTATACATGTATTGCTGTTCAAGATTTATTACAGCTAATTTCCTAATGCTTACAAAGTAAAACTTTGATTTTCTTGCTTGCTTTGTTTGTATAATTGTTTATACAAGCTTTATAAATAAGAATGACATCTTTAAACAATTTATATTGGCATAGTTAAACCTGTATATCATATTTGAATTTAATTGGGTGTTATCCTTATGAGTGTACAATACAAACAAAGCAAGCAGGCTAACCAAAATTTTATTCTACATGCATTAAGAAATTTAAATTAGCTGTAATATTGCATACCAATTATTCATATGTTAAAGTGAAAGGTAATAAACCATACACAGATTTTATTTGCAACAGAGTACTCATCTGTTTTCTATCATTATACAATTTTTTTTTTCAATATATTTTTTTGGGAAGCCGGTTATTTACAGTTTCAAACCATTGTTAAAAGATACTCATTATTTAGGATGTTTTAAAAACCTGATCAAATCTCAGAGATGGGGAGGAGGGATATAGAATTCACATCTAATCTTGGGGGAGGGGGTGGGGAGCTTGATATTGAATGCAAATCAAATATTTATATTCACAACAATGGTGTTATGAAAATAGGAGTTTTAAAGTTTTGACAATTTTACAGCTAAAGTACTGTTTTGAAATCAATAACAAATAATTCATAAATTGTAAAAATAATAGATTAAACCATGAACACATCATTTAAGAAGCTTAATAGGGTTTACCAAACAAAGAATAATTAATATAAGCAAATGATTGAATTAAAAAATAAATATGAACATTATAATTGGAGATACATTTTGTAAATAAGCACACCGTCATAATTGATCATAATTAAAATAGAGAATAATGGGATTCAAAAGTAAGAAGAATAACTGTGGAAAACAAAATAAGGTAATACAATCAGAGGCGGATTTAGGGGAAGCCCAGGGGGCTGCCCCCCCCCCTTTTTAGGAAAAAAAATAGTTGCTTGTCTAGGAAATCACTGAAGCTTGACTGAAGCCGGCCCCACTCTTAGGTCAGTCAGTGGGCCCCACTCTGGATCTGCCACTGACAATATAGATTATAAATCTCAGAATGAAGGACAAACATTAAAAAGAAATCAAATTACTACAGAAATCTACATTTTGATTATAAAATCATTTTCCTTAGAATTGTACAGAATAAGTATTTGTTTTAGAAAATGTGTAAAAAGTAAATAATACATAAAAATTAGAGAACCCCAATTCTTACACTCATGAAAGTCATGAAAGGAGGTACATTGTAAATTATATATCTGTTTTGAAACTAAATAAATGTTTGCATTGTCTTAGTAATTGAGAATGTTTAACAAATAATCAACGATGAATGATAATTATGAAAATCTAAATATTACATAAACTAATCCAAACTATAAAAGGGTGAAAGGAGGGGGGGGGGGGGGGGGGGGCTAGTTCTGTAAGGTAACGACTTGAGTCCAGAATCCTTGATGTGGTCAATATCTGTATGAAAACTGTTTGTTGGCATAACATGCGACGTGCATAATTTGAATTGTTTTTTTTCTTCTTCATTTAATTGAAATACAATATTGATGTGAAGATCTAGAGCTACTGATGGTTTAAGACCATTCTCAGAAAAAATAGCAAACATTTGGTACATGTATGTACTGCCTGTGTTTCACTGTTTCAGTGTTTGGCAAGAGGTTCATCAAATGAGTTTATCACAATCCACAAACTTTAGAGAGGAATTGCACTCCATAGTACTATCTACCTTGAAATATCTTATTTTTACCAACATTATAATGGTTTTATCAGTGTCTGCATTTCGTCTGCACTTTATTTTGGGCATTAATCCTTGTACTTCCTGTTGTTTCTTTATGTTTTCAATGAAGAAGAACAATAAAGGGGAGATAATTCATAGACACATAGTTGATTTTTTAAAGTTTTCAATCCACATTTTTTTTCTTAAATCAAAAAACACATCCCTGAATTTTTTTTAATTTTTAAATGGGGGGTTTATCTTTATGATTTTGACAATCTTTTCAAAAAACTATCTCGGAAATTTTTTCAAAGCTTCAATGAATTTTGGTGAAATCTGGTTTTCATTTAGATGTCAGAATCACCCCCTTCTCCAATAGAAAATAAGCATATGTACGCAATTGTCAGCCAAATATGTAATATATTTTTAAAAAGGCAAAGGTAACAGCTTTGAGATGTGATAAGTGTCTGCATCAATTACTGTCAGGATAACGGGAAAATAAGCATTGATATTTAGGATTTTTTTTAGAATTTTCATTGAAAAAAAAGCCCAAAATCAAAATGGCCGCCATTTCCATAGTAACAAAGCCCAAAATCAATTTTTAAAGTGTTAGTTGTTAAGTATATTAGTTACGTAGTATGTTAACAAAGAATGGTAAAAATCTGTGACATAGGTGTGAACACTAATTTTGGTCCTTACAGAGAATGGCTAAAAGTTCTATTGTTTTGCATCCTGTATCAATTTAACCCCAGCTCTTTAGAATAAAAGCATGCACTGATCAATAAATTTAAATAATCATAATAAACTTTTACATGGATGACTGAGTACATATTATGAGCTAGTATATATCATACGGTAATTAGAGAAAGGTTCCGATTTAAGTATTCCTTAGTTAAGTGAAGACTTAAGTAAGTTTATGCATACCACCTAAACATTTTACTTAACTAAGGAAATTCTTAGTGAAATCTAAGTTTAAGGAATACTAAAGTTAAGATGTTTTATGCATACGGCCCCTGCTGAATTCTATTTTGGTACTATCGCCCAAGGTGACACAATTCAAGTATCGTAATATTTTTAGTATTTTCATTTATGCAGTCCATGCATGTTCTTTAGCATTTGCATTTTTTGGTAAAGTTGCTAAATATTCTAAAACAACTTGATTGAACTCCATCTTTATGTTTACTTTCGATATCTTCGTTCATGATACAATTAATGTACAGTACTACTGATCGACATGCTTAATACAAGAAATTAATCTCATTCAATTAGCGTGAATTAAAAAAAAAAGTTAAAATATAAAGTTTTTGTTTCAATTACAATTGAACTTTTTTATATTAATTTGATAGTTAAGTTATGTTGATCTGCTATATGCATTTGTAACTTATAAACTTGACCAACTTGTTAATATTAGTCAGACCGTACGCGTACGGTCCGACCGTATGAGTATTTTGAAAACGTACGCATACGGTCCAGACCGTACGCATACGGTCCAGACCGTACGCGTACGGTCACAATACTCATACGGTCTGGAACAAATATAAAAAAAGGAGTTTTATATTGTTTGAAAATTTTTATCCATACATTTAAGAAATTAAATGGTATAGTTAATTTTCAATAAATACAACATGTAGGTTATTTCATGTTGAAACTGATTTTGCGCTATCAAAATTCCACTTCATCAAATCCATGAGCAATCAAGAGAAAAGGTTCCGTACGGTAACGACTTGGATGATTTTAGTTATGCTACAAAGCAATATAAGACAGGTTTGCAAATAGAAATATTTCAAGGATATAGTTAGCGCGTAGCCTATTCATTTAATTTCAGCTTTTAGGGATATAATCAACTTTTCAATAAATAGGATATGTATGAACAGTACTATCAAAGAGGGACGAAAGATACCAAAGAGACAGTCAAACTCATAAATCAAAAACAAACTGACAACGCCAGGGCTAAAAATGATAGAATCATATTCAAAACAGAGTGGTCCTGGCCATTGATTGACGACCTAAATTATCCCATTGACTGGGACAGATTAGGTGAACGTTTGTCGGTAACAATCACTGCTCACTATGTACTTTTTAAAGACACCGAATCTGCGGGGTCACCAAAGGTTCTCAACACCTAAATAAAGCAATTCGAAAACGAATCCGGTATAATACAGTGTGTTGATTTATATCAATAATATAAATCAAAACATAAAGGTTATTCCTGAATAATTTTTCGAATTATTTTATTATTAAAGGCGCTAAGAACCTTTGGTGACCCCACAGTTTAAATTCTATGATAAGTAAGAAGTGAGCAATGGTCGTTACAGACAAACGTTCACCTAATCTGTCACAGTCAATGGGATAATTTAGGTCGCCAATCAATGGCCAGGACCACACTGTTTTGAATATGATTCTAAAGACAAACAGACAAACAATATTACATATGACACAACATAGAAAAATAAAAAATAAACAACACGAACCCCACCAAAAAACTAGGGGTTATCTCAGGTGCTCCGGAAGGGTAGGCAGATCCTGCTCCACATGTGGCATCCGTCGTGTTGCTTATTTGATTACAAATCCGGTAAATAGTCTTATTCGGTAGGTCGCATTCATGAAAGGGAACGGGATTGTAGTTACGACGTAAGGAATATATCCGATATCATTTGTGAAACAGTTATTCCATAACGGTCAACCAACTCGTGATGGTGTCAACTTCGCCATTTGGAACTCTTGGTTTAATAGCTTCTGTGTGAGCAGCAACCCCCTACCATGAAAATAATGATAGGACATGAAAGCACGGGAATATCGTATCAATTGGGAGATATAAACCCCGTATGCAGGTGCTACAGGTGCTGCTGGAATGTTGCTACTTAGAAATGGAAAGTTCACAATTGGAAAGCTGAAATCATCTCTTTTGTCGTAAAGTTTTGTGTTGCAAAGAAATATTTGAATACGCTCAGTGACTCTAGGTACGGATCCAGAACGTTTCATATTTGACATAGCCAGAAATTAGTAGTGGTTTTGCTAATTAATATTCATAATATGTAAATGAGAATTGTACCACGTGATAGTAGTTTGAACTGGACTGGCTTGATTAGGCTTGATATCATTAAATCCTTAAAACACGGATATTATAAGTTGCCCGTCACAGAGTCCTTATTTACAATCACTTTGATATTTCCGTACAGTTGTCAGGCGGTCAAAATCAAAACAATGAACGTGAATTTAGTGAATTTTTCGTGCTTTCGTGAGTTAATTCTTCTTGAAATAGTGACATTTTAATTTTACGTGGGAACCTAGAGTTCAACGACTACACATACAAGGTTTGAACTTTCTTATTCTTTGGAAATTCAAGTTTCAAATTTTACCCAAGCAACCTGTTTAAATTGTAATGAACTTTACTTTCTTGTGTACAATTTGGAAATTGGCGTTCATTATCACTGAACTAGTATATATTTGTTTAGGGGCCAGCTGAAGGACGCCTCCGGGTGCGGGAATTTCTCGCTACATTGAAGACCTGTTGGTGACCTTAGACTGCTGTTGTTTTTTATTTGGTCGGGTTGTTGTCTCTTTGAAACATTCCCCATTTCCATTCTCAATTTTATTGTAAGCCAATTTTCAACACGAAGTTTGCAAATTTGACGTTTCAGCCATTTTAGCCTGTATTCTACATTGCAATGTTAAAAGCCTCTCGCTTCGATTTTTAAAATAGCTGAGGAACCTGTATTTTTGCAACAACAGTCATTATGTTTCGTTCAAATGGTGTATATTGTTGTGTATATTCATTTTCTGTCCCGGCAACCTGTCTATCAATTAGATTCAAATTAAAACAGACAGTTTTTAAAAATTCCCTATCCTTTTAGTGTAATTTGCGTGACCCGTATCCGATTTCTTTAGTATAATATTCAAATAAGGAAAGTGGCGTTGATTTCTGGATATGGGGTGGGGGTTCCTTCCAGTCATGCCTCAAAGAATCCGTATATAACCAACCAAATCATTCCCACGAAACGTGTAATCCGGGTCCCCTAGACGCCCTGGATCCGCCTATGGTCGCTGTAATGAATATAAATAAAGGCAACAGTAGTATACCGCTGCTCAAAACTCATTAATCCATGAACAAAAAACAAAATCGGGGTAACAAACTTAAACCGAGGGAAACGCATTAAATATAAGAGGAGAACAACGACACAACACTGAAACGCAACACACATAGAAACGGACCAAGCATCAGACAAAATCCCACGAGAATAACAAATTTAACATCAAAACCAAATACATGAATTTGGGATAGACAAGTACCGTGCCACGTCTTATCTTAATATCTCAAAAATAAGAGAAAACAAACGACACAACGTTAAAATGCAACACACACAGAAACGAACAATAATATAACAATGGCCATCTTCCTGACTTGTTACAGGACATTTTTAAAGGGGAATCAAAATGGTGGGTTGAACCTGGTTTTGTGGCATGCCAAACCTCGCACTTTAATGGCAGAGTTAAATATAACACTGGAATGACAACATAGCATTACAGGACTACAATACAAATAAATAGGAGAACATATTAGACAAAGAAACACATGATTAATAGATAACAAAAAGCATCAGGTTTAAAATTTAATACGCCAAAAAACACGCCTCGTCCACACAAGACTCACCAGTGACGCCCAGATATAAAAGATCGAAAGTGAAAAAAAAGTACAAAGTTGTACAGCACTAAAGATCAAAAGTTGAAAAAGGATGTGCCAAATACGGCGTTGTTTTTATGCTTGGGATAAGAACATCCTTATTATTTAGAACAATTAATGCTATTGCAAACAGTAAATTTTATCAAATGAATATGAAAAAGATATACATAATGAAACTGAAGTAATAACTAATTACAGAAAATTACAGAAAACTATACCCGAATACATAATGCTAAGACCAACACAGAATAGACACACCCGACTCCAGGCCCCAACGAAAATATATTTCAATATTCATTATATAAGACGTGTAATATCCGTAACTTGGAAGGTGTGCAAAACAACTCAACGTATCAATCTCACCTGTCTCATGAGCCGCAATACAGGTACATCTAAGGAAGGAATAATGGTATCTTCATATGTCATATTCGGATCTATATCCGGACAGTAATTCTTGATTCTTGCAAAACGATTCTTTAGAATTCCAAGCGCCCTCATGAATTCCCTTTCTCTCTTCAAAACTCTTTGATCTCTTGATTTATATTTGTCTGCTTGTGTGAGTACACCATATAACGTAATATCTACAAAAAGAAATTTAGATATCAAAACAAAAAAAAAATCGTTATTTCTATTGTGTTTTTGTTAATTTTTTAATATGCTACGTAACGAGATCTGATTAATCAATCCATCTCCAAAAGATTTCTACGGTTTGCTCGTTCGTTGAATTTTCACGGGGTGGGGGTGGGTCACAGGAATGTTAAACACCATCACATTCTTCAGGTACCTATCCCAAGACAGGAACTTGTAATCAAGTGATTGTTGTTGGTAGCTGTCTTTCATATAATGTGCATTAGTTTTTCGGTCATTGTTCGTTGTAATTTTCAGGTCATTGAGTGACCTGTAATGCTAACATCGATGTCATTTTAGACTTAATAGATAGTAACTGTTGGCAATCATGCCATTTCTTCTGGGTTTCTTTTTAAATAATTGTTATTTCAGACAAACATTTTAAGTGTTTTAAATTGTGTATAGAATGACTATGGTGAACGTACCCCTCTCTTTGTTTGTAATATCAGAGACAGCTTCAAACAAATATTCTGGTAATTGCTGGTCTAGATTTGCCGAACAAACAACAATAATTCTATTCACTCGGAGATACTCTTCCCTATTCAAAATAACTGAAAAATCTAGATATTTCCAAAAAGGATTCGAGAACTTGCTGTCTTGTCTTTTAAAAATACCAAAATAGTTTTCCCCAAAATACTTTTCTTTGACAGAATTAACACCATAGAGTTCTCCATAATTTCTAACTTCATTAAGTCCTTCGTCTTCTCCCAGCTTTCCGCAAAAAACAATACGTAAAAGTTCTTTATTCAAAGGAGTGTCCTCATCCTCAAAACCTGTCATATCAAGAAACGTTGGCAAAAGATATTCATCATTGTCTGTGTAGTAGTCTTTCTTTGTGAAACTGAAATACAAGGTTAAGTACATTTTGACAAATGTCAAAAAGGAAAAGATAAAATTGAGAATAGAAATGGGGAATGTGTCGAAGAGACAACAACCCGACAATAGAACAGACAACAGAATAAGGTCGCCTATACAGGTCTTCAATGTAGCGAGAATTTCCTGCACCTTCAGCTGGCCCCTTAACAAATAAATAAACTAGTTCAGTGATGATGAACGCCATATTAAACTCCAAATTGTACACAAGAAACTAAAACTATAAACGATAATTTGTTTCATAGAATGGAGAAGGTTATTTCTACCGAATAAGACAAAAGCTCCATGATAATTATTTTATATTGTGCCGTAAAACCCTGTTACATATCAGAAATGGGTTTTGGTCCAGCTAATGAATTCAATTTGCTACTTTTACATAATTATATACTTAATCAGGAGCCTGTTTGTAGTTTGCTTATTATCGCGTCTGTATTTCGTTGTTTTGTATAAAGATGTTGCTAATGACTTATATCTTTTTTATATCAATTTGAGGCCATCAACCTTACTTTAATGAGTCTCAACATTCAACGCCATGTTTATTGAAAAGTTTTCTCATTGGTAGGCATAGTTTACCAAATATTATATAATCATATCAGTTGCAGGATGATTCTATTATTATAAAATGCGGTTCCTTCAATCAATGGGTTATACCCCTACCACATAGTTCGCTGTACAAGGTTCCGAAATATCAATTGTATAAAAACAAACGAACGAGACAATTTACACCGTTATGTATGTTAAAAATAATGAACGAAAAACAGTGTACAAAAAAAAAAAAGGCAAACACTGAATAACATGCAGTCGTCTTACTGTATGCCAAGGCTTACAAGCATTTATTTGATAACTAAAATATATAACCTTTTCAGTCTTTTTGTTACTTGCTTATCTCTGCTACCGAATTCTCCATGTTTGGCGTTTTCAGTCCAACAGTCATGGCTGAAAGCAGCAAATATGGTATTAAGAAATGACGATTTTCCACATCCGGGAGGTCCAATGACTGCAATCACCAGTGGTTGTTTCCCTTGTCCTACCTTACCGGCTTTTCCCTTGCAGTTCCACAGCAATTCTTGTTTACGATCAAAATGCTTGTCTTTTCTGGGATCTGTTGCAACATATATCTGATTATCATCTGAATCACTATCAGAGGAGCTACGATTCCATAAATCATCCATCTACAGAAAAAGAACAAATTAAATATTGCTGTTATGATAAGATAATTTAATTTTGGATGTAACGCGTGTTCTGATTGGCTGGCGTTATTTTGTTATTAGTCCATAGACATAAGTTTGCCATTTGACTATGACGTCATCAACGTTTTTTCATGGTTTTCTACGGTTTGAAAGAAAATTAAAAAATAAAATTATAAGAAATGACTGTAATATTTTTTCTGTCTATTCGAAATAACATAAAAAAATATAGTTTACATGTGACTATCCCTAAAAATAAATAAATTTGTTAAAATATACGAATTATGTTCTAGTGTGTATTGAAATAAACTCCTGACATTGAAAAATCGTAAGTACAAGTTATTGATTCATTAATTATAAAACTACGGTGTATATATTTTCTTTAGTTCATGCATTTTATACGTCTTCTATATCTGATCATATCATAGAGAACATATTTACTAAGTTTCGCATTGGTTGGACTTCAACTCCATCAAAAACTACCTCGACAAAAACTTAAACCTGAAGCGGGACAGACGGACGGACAAACGAACAGACGGACGAACAGACTAGAAAACATTATGCCCATAAATGGAGCATAACAATTTATTGTTGAAATTGCAGACGTACAAAATGCATGAACTAAAGAAAATATATACACAGTAGTATTATAATAAATGAATCAATAACTTACGATTTTTCAATGACAGGAGTTTATTTCAATACACACTAGAACACACCCGCGAAATTGCGGGCATATACAGCTTACAGTAAGCTGTTGCAGGATGGTTTTTTTTGTAAAAGATATCATGACTGGAGAATTCCATGTAAGGTATCAAAAGCCCTCTCCCTTTTTACCAAAGTCCGTTATGTGTTTCCTTTCTGTTGAATTCAATCATTTTTTGTTTTTCTGGCCTTATACCACAATTTTTCTTTCCCTTTGCTACAATCAACAATGCATTTTTTGGTAAAAGTCAAATTAAATTGAAAATTTTCACCGCTTCAAACATGAAATAGACGAAACTGCTTATAGGCCATTATTTTTTTAATTAAATGTGCTTCTAGAACAATCCATCAGTGCTTTTCGTTTTGATCAGGTCTCCTCAGACCACCCCTCAAATGAGCCTTAGTCATTTATGCGAGATTCAAATCCTACCATTGGCATGTAAATAGGGCTGTCAAAAGGAAAAGCACTGGTGGATTGTTCTTGAAGCACATATGATTCAAATAATAATGGTCTATAAGCAGTTTCATTTATTTCATATTTGAAGCGGTGCAAATTTTCAATTTAATTTGACTTTTACCAATGACATAAGAAAGACCAGCTTAGTCATGCTGCAGTGATTCCTTATATTCTGATAATTTTCTTGTTCGATTTGTGTGAACTTGATACATTGTACTAATGCGTGTGGGGGCAAGTTTTTTTCCCCTCTCAAAGTAAATAATGCCGTATGGTGGTCTACATTTACTTGAATCATCGTAATTTGATTTCTGGTGAATACTTGTTTCCTTAACAATGTCCCTCCCGATGTATCAAAATCAAACACGTTCATGAAAAAATATTTTCAAATCCGGATTCGTCTCGCCATTTATCATGTTTATGTCAATGTGAAATATTAACATATCGTTGGAGTAGATCTAGAATAAATACAATTTGTTAGGACAAGAAGATGTAAATTACATTTCTCCTCAAATAAAACAACTGGCTTCGAATGCGACTTATTTTTTCGCCAGTTAAATTAAAAAAAAAGTGAGCAGAAAAGAGGGACGAAAGATACCAAAGTGACAGTCAAACTCATAAATATAAAACAAACTGACAACGTCATGAGTAAAAATGAAACAGACAAACAGACAAACAATAGTACACAAGACACAACATAGAAAACTAAAGAATAAACAACACGAACCCAACTTAAAACTAAGGGTGATCTCAGAAGGGTAAGCAGATCCTGCTCCACATGTGACACCCGTAGGTGCTGCTGAAATGTTGCTTCTTTAAAATGGAAAGTTCACAATTGGAATGCTGATATCATCTCTTTTGTCGTAAAGTGTTTTTTTTTCAATCGACCCTAATTGAATGACGACTACAATAAATATAAACGGCATTTATAAGGTATGAAATTAAGAAGACATCATGTTAGAAAATTGACTATATACAGGATTTGTTCTTGGGTATTTTACTTTTTCAACTTTGTATGTATAAGCTTAAGGTTGGGTTGGTATATACAATTTGGTTTATCAATGCATATGAAACCACATCATTTTGTATATATGTTGAAGGCAGACAAAACGAAATAACGAAATATAATGATATTTTTCGCAGTTTAAAGTTTATTATGTAGAATTATATAGAAGACAGTAATAATGTTTACTGCCGGAATTATATTTTTTGTATCTTTGTTCTGTCAGAATCGAAAGTAGATGGTAAAGTATATGTATTTATATGGAACGCCGTAACTGCCTAATGATACTTCATTCTTTATCATGATTAGGTTTTTCTTTATTATGATGAGTTTTTTCTTTATTATGATTATGTTTTTCTCTATTATGATGAGCCTTTTCTCTATTATGATGAACTTTTTCTTTATTATGATGAGCTATTTCTCTATTTTGATGAGCTTTTCGACACTTATGTCAATTATCATGATGACTGTGCTTTTCCGGAAAATAACTGTATACTTACTTCTTATTAACAATGTTAACTAGCCTATATTGCAAATTCTTTATTAATAAATGATAAGAAACGGTAACTTACTGTATCTACGTGTACATTCTAACTTCTATATTGTTTATGAACACATACACTTCCGGTTCAAAGCCGTGTCACATATTTAAATCTTAGATAAGACGATAGTATTATAGTTGTAATACACGAATGCACTCGAAAAGAACAATTATATCATATCGGTGTTTCTAATTAGAGTGTTATAAATCGATACCTTGTCATATTTGGTAATTAAACCAGTAGTTGTGTATAGGATGACAAACGTAACTCTATGGAACGCCGGAACTGTCTTATAGTGTAAATATTTAATGTGTTATGTCGCTTTGCCTTTACGTCCTGTCATTTCTTCTTTATGTTATGTGCAGATGCCTTTATGTCCTGACACGGCATTCCTGTGTTATGTCAAATTAGTAATTTGTTTGGTCAAACAAATGTATGATATGTCATTGCTAAACTTTGTTGTGTAAAATATGCATTACATTATGCTGTAACTACTATATATTCTGTGAATACTTCGGAACTTTATGATCAACCACCTTTACATTCTCTCATATTTTATCTATGTTGTGTCTATTCTTCTTTCACGTAGGTCAGTTAATAATTGCGTCCTGTCTCAAGTGTTATTGTTATGTCAAATGTTCTAAACGTTTTGTCGTGATACACCTTTGTTCTATGTAAATTTCATGATATTATAGTCTTTTGGCGTTATGTTGTGTTTATTCAGATGTATCTCTAGTGAAAAACATAATACATCATGGTATAATTCATATGCGTTTTGCCGTAGAGTAAGGACTCTCTGTGAGCATTCATTGCGTCATGTGCAAATGCCTTTTACATTATGTGCAAACAACTAATACGTTTTGTGCAAACCTCGTTTACGTTATGTGCAAACATTGTTTACCTTATGTACAAACACCATGTAAGTTATGTGCAAATACCTATTACATTGTGTCCAAACATCTATTACGTTATATGCAAACACCTATTACGTTATGTGCAAATACCGCTTACATTATGTGCAAACACCATGTAAGTTATGTGCAAATGCCTATTACATTATGTCCAAACATCTATTACGTTAGGTGCAAACACCTATTACTTTATGTCCAAGCACCTATTACGTTATGTGCAAACACCTATTACGTTATATGCAAATACCGCTTACATTATGTGCAAACACCATGTGAGTTATGTGCAAATGCCTATTACATTATGTCCAAACATCTATTACGTTATGTGCAAACACCTATTACTTTATGTCCAAACACCTATTACGTTATGTGCAAACACCTATTACGTTATGTGCAAATACCGCTTACATTATGTGCAAACACCAAGTGAGTTATGTGCAAATGCCTATTACATTATGTCCAAACACCTATTACGTTATGTGCAAACACCTATTACGTTATGTGCAAATACCGCTTAAATTACGTGCAAACACCATGTAAGGTATGTGCAAATGCCTATTACATTATGTACAAACACCTATTACGTTATGTGGAAACACCTATTACGTTATGTGCAAAAACCGCTTAAATTACGTGCAAACACCATGTAAGTTATGTGCAAATGCCTATTACATTATGTCCAAACACCTATTACGTTATGTGCAAACACCTATTACGTTATGTGCAAATACCTATTATATTATGTCCAAACACCATGTAAGTTATGTGCAAATACCTAATATGAGGCAGGCATAACCTGTAAATGGGGACGAAGTCTGTATGCATTATTTTTTGTAACTTTAATATTTGTTAAAAAAATAAAACGGAAATACCGTAACGTTTCCGATTTTGGTTCTGTTGTTAGGGATTTTAGTTGTGACGTTATTTAAATTATGACGTCATATGCAATGTAAACAAAGAAACGCTTTCATCAGGTAACGTTTTTTCATATCAAAGAATTATTTAAAAAAATGAAAATTGGTATTGCGTTCCCTCCTTTTTATACTAGACTGATAAATATACATTTTACTCAAAGATTCATAACGAGACCGGAAAAAGGAAGTATATTGTAGATTTCTGCGCCGGTCCGGGATTTCAAAACATGACATAAAAAAAAGTTAACGATTTTGAGTTCATTAGTACAATGAAAAATTCGGGAAATTTTCCCGATTTTTTTTTTTTTTTTATTTTTCTACCGTAATTGGGGACTCCGTCCCCATATTACATTATGTCCAAACATCTATTACTTTATGTGCAAACACCTATTACTTTATGTTCAAACACCTATTACGTTATGTGCAAACACCTATTACGTTCTGGTAAACGCTTTTTTGACACAGATTTAAATAAAACGCATCAATGATATGCAGTTTGAAAATGAAGAAAATTAAAATTTTGACCTTTTTAACAAACTGTGGATTTTCATAATTATATTGAATGGTGTAAAAAGGCTATATACATATTATGTATTTAGTTTTATGGAAAATTATTTTGCTCCACATTAAAAGTGTGCGTTATGCAAACCACATTAAAAGTTGTGCGTTATGAAATAATTATATTGAATGGTGTAAAAAGGCTATATACATACTATGTATTTAGTTTTATGGGAAATTATTTTGCTCCACATTAAAAGTGTGCGTTATGGTTGCATAACGCACACTTCAGGTGACCCGCCCCTCTTTTCTGACAATGTTTTTAAAAACTCACAGGGATGTTGGAAAAATTTGATCCGATTTTCGATCGGACAGGTAGACGGGTGTAACAAAAAGCTGCATTTTATGTAAAAAAACCCAGTTTTTTTCATATTAAAAACTGCCTTATCCTGTTATCCACAAAAATGACGCATACATATATTAATCTGAAAGAAAGGGTTATCAGCCTTGTTTAACCTTCACTGGCCATACTCAAAATTAAATTCCGCAACTTGAAACTCCAAATAGTGACTTTCACTTATCCGTATTTCGTCCGGTAACTTTTCGAATCGTGTCATCAAGAACGATACAAAAAATACATAATTTAGTAAATTGTTGTTGTTTTCTTCTATTATTTTTTTTATAAGTGATGTACATATCGTTTCTTTTGTTGTCTATAAGAATAAATAGATAATTTCGTTGCTAAAATGGTCATCATAACCTAATTTTTCCTTTGAATTTCAGGATTTACTAACTATCTTTTAAAAAGGATGTGGTGTGAATGCCAATAAGACAATTCTCCACGAAATATCAAATGACATGGAAATAAATAACAATAGATCCCCTTATGGCCTCGCTTTTCGTCCTGTTTCTAAAGCTCGTACAAATAAATTTCACGTTTACCGACAAAGTACATTTATAATCAATACATTATTCCACAGTTGTTGATATGGATTTATCTATTTGTTCAATATTTCAACGAATATCGTCGAAGAAACATAAACTTATTTTCCGAACGGAGAGTCTTAAATTCAATGAATATTACGGGATATACGGTATAAACGGTAAGCTTCGATGCGTTTAGTTATAAGCGGGAATGGTTCGATCAATATAGCTAAATACACAATTAAGCCAAATGTTCATAAAATGAATTTGCTGCACATCATTATTCTGACAAATCTTATTTAAAAAAAATATAAAGTTTCATACAAATATATTCTATTGGATTTCAATGTTATCATTCTAAAATATGTTTTGACAGTTTCTGTAAAATATTGCCATTTTTGTCGAGCCTTCGACTTTAGTCGAAAAAGCGAGACATAGCGATCCTAGCTAGATTCCGTCGTCGTCGGTGTCGTCATTGTCGTCGGCGGCGGCGTCCACAAATATTCACTTTGTGGTTAAAACTTTTGAAATTGTAAAAACTTTCTTAAACTACATAAATGTATACTGGATTTCTTCCAAACTTGGACAGAAGCTTGTTTATGATCATAAGATAAATGTACATGCATCCTGAATTAAAATTTGTAAAAATAAAATTTATTTTTTTCCGTATTTTACTTATAAATAAACTTAGATTTTCTGCTAGGAAATAATACATTTACACCGTGAAGCAACACATTCACTCTGTGCTCTCGTTTGAATTGTTTTACATATTCTTTTTGGGGCCTTTTATTGTTGACTATGCGGTATGGGCTTTGATCATTGTTGAAGGCCTTACGTTGACATAAAGTTGTTAATTTCTGCGTCATTTTGGTCTCTTGTTGAGATTTGTCTCATTGGCAATCATACCACGTCTTCTTTTTTTTATATCAACTTATTTTCCGTTCACATTTTCCGTAAAGAAATGAGGTTGCATTTTGTTTTTAACATGTAGCTTTTTTTTGCTTCGAATAACAGGGCGGACCTTTTAGTTTCAGTCGACATACACGCTATCTTGAAATAATTGCTTTTCACATATAAATTATTTTTTTTGCTTCATGATGTGGCTGAAATTCAGCAACAACTATTGGCTTACATGAGATAAATAATTACAGACTTTTCTCTTCTGAGGATATTAAGCCATCAAATGCCGGAAAATTAACTGTGTGTATTACATTTCAGATCAAATGTAATTAATTCATGGTCGTTTTATTATGCATATATTACACACTGAAATTGAAAATTGAAATATCAATCATTTATACGTCTTTACTTGCATTGCTAATCTGCAATATGTAGACGTTACGAGCGATGTTCGTGTCTATAGTATAAACGTAACATACGTTATCGCTAAAATCGGACGTTTTTCATGGTTTAGACGCTACAAAAATACTTCTAGAATAAGTAAAGTTTATGTACCTGTTTGGTTAGGGGAGGGTTTGGATCCTGCTAACATGTTTAACCCCGCCACACTATGTATGTATGTGCCTGTCCCTAGTTCATGTAGTCAGGAGCTCGTAATTCAGTGGTTGTCGGTTGTGTGTGTGTTACATATTTGTATTTCGTTCATTTTAAATAAAATACAGCTCTTAGTTTTCCAGTTTGAATTGTTTTACATTCTCATTGCGGGGCCTCTTATAGCTGACTATGCGGCATGGGCTTTACTCATTGTTGAAGGCCGTACGGTGACCTATAATTATTAATGTCTGTGTTAGTTTTGTCTCTTGTGGAGAGTTAATTGTCTCATTGGCAATCATACCACATCTTCTGCGGGACCCCAATAACGGCTTTAGTTGTTCTCGACAATTGTCGGTATGGTAGCCTTATACTTTGAATGGAATATTTATGCAGTCTTTGAAAGTACCAAACAAATAGTTTTCACAAGAATAACATGACAGGTACGTAACTGTCAAATAAGCTCCTTTCAAAGAAGAAAAAAAAATTGATAAAGACTATTGATATTAGGAACGATTTAAAAGATATTGTCTCACGATCTATACTCCCGAGTTCTGTCCTGGTATTCGAAGCAAAAAAAAACTACATGTAAAAAACAAAATGCACCCTCATTTCTTTACGGAAAATGTGAACGGAAAATAAGTTGATAAAAAAAGGAGACGTAGTATGACTGCCAATCAAACTACTCTCCACAAGAGACCAAAATGACACAGAACTTTACAATTTTAAGTCAACGAACGGCCTTCAACAATGAACAAAGCCCATACCACATAGTCAACAATAAAAAGTCCCGAAAACAATATGTAAATACAGTTACTTAGTGTTGTTCAAATGTTTTCCGCAATATTTAAAAAATCTACCACAGATTGTATTATTTCGTTCCCGCGAAAAAAAATCTTGTCTACTTGAAAAAGCCCCCGGCTGCGTCCTAATGTCCCTTTCACGAAGTTTCGAAATATTATTTTTGAATAAAAGTTATATATCCGTGTTTGAAACAAATATCGGTTTAGTAACATTCAAAACCAATTGCGTGACTTACATGTATACTGAACCGATAATATAAAGTGATAGTACATGAAATATCCGGCAAACTTTCTACTCCGTCTACCTCTATGTCGATAAATGAAAGACACATACATAAATATCTCGTTGCGCTGAAGATAAGTTTGCAACCGTACTTTTTGGAATAGTCATGAATTATATTACAGTGCTAATATTGTATAGATAATAAGTTTTCTTTCAAACATTTAAATTGTGCATTTTGCCACTATGCACGGAACTGATGTCTAGCGAATTTGTCTTAAAGTTCTCTAAAGTAATTCAACATGTTACCCGGTCTAGTGTATTTTCTGACAAGTGTAAATTTTTTCTTAGTTTTTACAGTTATATATTCGTATCGTTTCAAAGAAATATTGGGAGCATCATCCGAAACATTCTTCGTCCGTAAATATTCAAGAAGACTCTTTAATGCTATAAGATAGAAAAGCAAACAAAAAATTATCGTGCAATTACGCACCCAAGTTTTACTCGTTTAAACTTGCAAGTGTTGCACTTAATTTAAAATTTGCGAGTAAAAATAAAACATTCAATCTGTTCCGGGTTGAGGGCAACATTTATCAATATCATAGAATGATAAAAATAATCAGAAAAATCAGTAACATATAGATAAATCAAATCGTAGTTTAAAAAGTATCTCTCTATATATGTAGCACAATATATGCACCGACAATCGACTAAGTTGTGCGCTTGTTCTGTGTGTTTTTATGGCACTGCGTTTTTTGTTTCGTTGACTATTTAAAACCACGCTAGGTTGCCGCGGACATTACCTTGAACAATAACTATCTTTAAAAAAGATATCCGACCTATTTAAATTTGAGTATATGTTTAAAACTATCATTTCGATAACCTTCAGAAGCACAATAACTTAATGATGCAGGACCTCTTTAATTAAATCTCCATCTGAATGTAACTACAAGAAATTCTATACTAAGTCTGGTGATACTAGGGCAATAATATATAAGAATATTGTGATGACACCTAAAAAATTTATTTGTGTTTAGTATTCTTGGTCCTCGTATCTTTGTGTTTACATTCACCAAAACCCCGCGGAAATCTCACATGCGTAGGTGCGTTCTAAAAGTCATGTACGTTCGTACAACAAAGTTTACATTAAAAAAAATTATAATTATCCCGAATAAACAGCTGTCATGGATGCAAAGAGCTATTGGAGAAACAATTATTTTAATAAAAATATAAATCTTTGTAAGATCTAGTTCAAATATTTATAGTTTTTCACTTGCTTTCCATCACGATATAAATAACGAGACGTGTTTTCAAACACAACTAAATCATCCACCATGAGATCATTTTGTCCAATCACAGAAAGGATTTTCGAGCATGCGTATTCTGTTGCCATAGTTAAGTGTCCTTAAGTTCAAAGGACACAAACAGAAACTATACCGACTACGTCGGAAAAAGAATACAGCGAAGTAGTTCAGAGCTTTTTAGAAAGCTAAAACTTATAGTTTTCAAAGTGTATATCACTGATGCGTTTTGTTTTAATCTGTGTCAAAAAAGCGTTTACCAGAACGTAATAGGTGTTTGCACATAATGTAATAGGTGTTTAGACATAACGTAATAGGTGTGTGCACCTAACGTAATAGATGTTTGGACATAATGTAATAGGCATTTGCATATAACTTTCATGGTGTTTGCAAATATTGAAAGCGGTATTTGCACATAACGTAATAGTATTTGCACATAATGATAAAGTTTTTATACATAACTTAATATGTATTTGCTGATAACGTAATAGGTGTTTGCACATAAGGTAAACGATGTTAGCACATAGGGTGAACAATGTTTGCACATAAGGTAAACGAGGTTTGCACAAAAACGTATTAGTTGTTTGCACATAATGTAAAAACCATTTGCACATGACGTAATGAATGCTCACAGAGAGTATCAGCTGTACGGCAAAACGCATATGAATTATACCATGATGTATTATGTTTTTCACTGGAGATACATATGTATAAACACAACATAACGCCAAAAGACTATAATATCATGAGATTTACATAGAACAAAGGTGTATCAAAACAAAAAGTTAAGAACATTTGACATAACAATAACACTCGAGACAGGACGCAATTATTAACTGACTTACGTAAAAGAAGAATAGACACAACATAGATAAAATATGAGAGAATGTAAAGGTGGTTGATCATAAAGTTCCGAAGTATTCACAGAATATATAGTAGTTACAGCATAATGTAATGCACATTTTACAGAACAAATTTTATCAATGACATATCATACAATTGTTTGACCAAACAAATTACTAATTTGACATAACACAGAGATGCCGTGTCAGGATATAAAGGCATTTGCAATAACAGGACGTAACGGCAAAGCGACAGTCTAAACACTGGACACTTTTAATTTGCAAAACACTCATTTGCAAATCCGCCGCCGCCTCAAACAAAAACTACAATATCATGTATATAACCAAAATTTGCGGAATTACATGGGATTCAATAATTTCATTGGTTTTCTACTGTTTCTTTCATATTTATTCTGCAATTTAAATTATAAAAACATGGGATTTTCAATATCCCATGGGACAAGGCAAAATCCCATGGGATTGACCATTATCCCATGGGATTTTGGTTAAATCCCATGGGATTTTTTTTGGTCCCATGGGATATTTGTAGTCCCATGGGATATTTATTGTCCCATGGGACCAAAAAAATCCCATGGGATTTTTATTATCCCATGGGATTTTTAATATCCCATGGGACAAATTAAAATCCTATGGGATTCTAATTGTAAATATATAGATATAAATATACAGTGATGTGTATGTTACAATGTATTCTATTTGGTAGTAAATTATTATAATATGAATCTTTTTAATTGAATATATCTTTTTTTTCTTGGGAAATGTTAATTTAGCATATTGTCTTATAACTGTTCAAAACTAAACTTTTAAACAACAAAGCAGATAATGTAAGTATCAATATATGTTTATTCATGAATTACAGAATACTTTCTTGAAACACAATTATTTACCATTTGAAATCAATAAAACCTCTATTGTTAGGCTTAGTTGCTATTTAAGTAAATCTATTTTTTTCACAATATCCCTCAACACAAAACATTAATAGTTTCTTATCATCCAGCATTGTTTGGTGGTATAGTCCACTTTTTGGTCATTCAGCACAGAACTTTGACATTATTGTGGTTTCAATATTTTTTTGTATTTAAAAGAACTTCAAATCATTGACTGAGTGATGAAAATAATAACTGATCCAACTTTTGTCTTTGAATTTATTCTGGTCTTGTTTCTATGTTTTCTCCATTTATTCTAGGTGGTGAATTTCAATCCTTCTGAAAAAGAACCAATAAAATCTAAAGTAATGTATTATACAAAATTGTTTGCATACATGTAGCAATAATATGATTTTCAATAAAAATAGCTATGTGGTATGGATTTTACTGATTGTTAAAGGTTGTCCAGTGTCATCAGTTGCTAACGGCCTACATCCTTTGGTCTCTGATGGAGGGTTGTCAAATTAGCAATATACCACATCTTCCTATTCTAATACCATATAACAATCAATTAATTTGTTCTTCTTTATAACATTTGGGTATTTTCCCAAGTTATATACATAATATATATACTGTAAATTCAGAATTAATGCGAGTTTTTTTTTATTGCGAAAAATGCAACAGAGTTGTAAACGCAATAATTTAAACTCGCATTATGAAATATTTTATATATATTAAACAGGATTTTTCTCAAAATCATAAAATTTAAAATCGCATTTCATTCTTAAATGACAGAATCGCAATAATAAATGCACGCAATAATTTATGAATACAGTATAAAGATAAATGTTAAAACTTTAGACATCTATAATAACATTCCATTATTCACAAGAATTTGCAATATATTATACAAAATGCAGACAACAGAAACAATATTTCTTTCAGCTTTTGAAGTCCTGACAGATTTCAATTTGTGTTTTATTTCAATGAAAAAATACCTTGAACTCTTTGAACATATTCGAAATTATAGCATTGATACAAAAAATATGTATGTTTCATCCTTATTTTTTGTGTCGTTGGCTTGCTGTCTCATTTTAATATACATTTATACATACATCAATAATCTTCTTCTTTATTAAAAGTAACTAGAGGCTCTAAAGAGCCTGTGTCGCTCACCTTGGTATATGTGAATATTAAACAAAGGAAGCAAATGGATTCATGACAAAATTGTGTTTTGGTGATGGTGATGTGTTTGTAAATCTTACTTTACTAAACAGTCTTGCTGCTTACAATAATTTCTATCTATAATGAACTTGGCCCAGTGGTATCAGTGGAAATGTTAATAAAAATTTACAAATTTTATGAAAATTGTTAAAAATTGACTATAAAGGACAATAACTCCTCAGGGGGTCAATTGACCATTTCGGTCATGTTGACTTATTTGTTAATCTTACTTTGCTGAACATTATTGCTGTTTACAGTTTATCTTTATCTATAATACTATTCAAGATAATAACCAAAAACAGCAAAATTTCCTTAAAATTACCCATTCACGGGCAGCAACCCAACAACGGGTTTGTCAGATTCATCTGAAAATTACAGGGCAGATAGATATTGGTTTGATAAACAATTTAACACCATGCCAGATTTGCTCTAAATGCTTTGGTTTTTGAGTTATAAGCCAAAAACTGCATTTTACCCCTATGTTCTATTTTTAGCCGTGGTGGCCATCTTGGTTGGTTGACCGGGTCACGCCACACATTTTTTAAACTAGATACCCCAAAGATGGTTGTTGCCAAGTTTGGATTAATTTGGCCCAGTAGTATCAGAGGAGAAGATTTTTGTAAAAGATAACTAAGATTTAAGAAAAATGGTTAAAAATTGACTATAAAGGGCAATAACTACTAAAGAGGTCAACTGACCATTTCGGTCCTGTTGACTTATTTGTAAATCTTACTTTGCTGAACATTATTGCTGTTTACAGTTTATCTCTATCTATAATAATATTCAAAATAATAACCAAAAACAGCAAAATTTCCTTAAAATTACCAATTCAGGGGCAGCAACCTAACAACGGGTTGTCCGATTCATCTGAAAATTTCAGGGCAAATAGATCTTGACCTGATAAACAATTATACCCCATGTCAGATTTGCTCTAAATGCTTTGTTTTTTGAGTTATAAGCCAAAAACTGCATTTTACCCCTATGTTCTATTTTTAGACATGGCGGCCATCTTGGTTGGTTTGGCGGGTCACGCCACACATTTTTTAAACTAGATACCCCAATGATGATTGTGGCCAAGTTTGGTTTAATTTGGCTGAGTAGTTTCAGAGGAGAAGATTTTTGTAAAAGCTTACGACGACGGACGCCGGAAGACGACGCCGGACGCCAAGTGATGGGAAAAGCTCACTTGGCCCTTTGGGCCAGGTGAGCTAAAAATGGGATATTTTTGATTTTGATATCCCAAAACATTATAGTTCTATCAAATAACTTATTACCAAAAACACCAATGTGTTTGATATTAATTTTAAGACATGTATAAATGTTCCAGACCATATCAGTATTTGGATCTTAAGTTTACTGTCCAGAAATTACAGTCCCACCATATGTGTACAGTCAGACCATTTAAGTATACTTGTACTGTCTGGTACCAGCTCGACCAAACCTGTGTTTTTATTTTAACTGCAATTAAACTATTTGTATTAATCTATTAAAGATTTCAGTTATGTTGATCTGTACTGTACATTTGTTTCTAATAAACTTGACCAACTTCTTAAAATTGGGCAGACTGTATGCGTACAGTCCAAATACTTGTATGTTCTGGAACATAAACATGATTAGCAAGCATTTGGCAGGATGTCATGCTAAAATCTCATTAATATAAGTACTAAATTTTGAGTATATACATGTAAATCTACAAGTTACTTACTGAAATTCATGGCGAACAGTCACCAAAATCTTAAAGAGGATACAATTTAGAGGAAAGACTGGACAGATGAATGCACTAACGCTATCAAAACAGAGCATAAAACTTACCTAAAAACAAGATGTTTTACATTTATCCAGGAGCTGGATAATTGAAAAGTTGTTTTTTTCTTTCTCTGCAGTCCATCATATAACCTTTGAATTTATTCATGCGAAATATGAAAATCTGCAAAGGCAAGACCTTGAACCTCAGCTTATCCACATTTTGAATTTTGAACTGCATACTTGTCCTTTTCATCTTGCTGACAACCTAAACATAAAAAACTTATAAAAACATAATTCTAGATTGACTTTGTTTTTATTTTTGTTGGTACAAACAATTTTCTCAACTTTAAAACGAAAACATCATCTTCAAAAAGGAGGTCATACTAACCTCCGAAATATTTAAACAATCTGAAATTATTACTTGATTGAAGATCTTGTAGTAAATTAATGGCATAGATACTCTTATTTTTGAAAACTTGATGTCGATCTATTGCATACTTATATTCCTTTGTACGAGAGTATGTATATTTAGATGGACTCCATGGACTTAAATGTTAAATAAGCATGATTAATTTAACAGTTTTTCAGCTCTATGTGTACATTTTGAGAGAATCTTGCAATACTGTATATATTCTGATATTCAGAACTTATTGTGAGGTTTTCATTAATACAACTGAAAGCTGTATCTCATTTTCATTTCTGATACATATTTATGAGCTGAAGACCAGTGCCGAAATTTTCTCACTGCATTGAAGACCCATAGGTGACCTTCGGCAGTTGTCTGCTCTTTGATTGGGTTGTTGTCTCTTTGTCAAATTCCCAGTTTCCACTTCGCATTTTATAACATGTATGCTGATTTTTCTTAAATTACAATATTCAATCATGCAATTTTGTCCATTATTGAAAATACGGTAAGCAAAAATAAATGCACAAAAAATTTAACATTGTTATATAATGATATATGTAAAAGGCTTTTTTTTAAATTCAAAACAGTTGCCTACACTGTCAACATGACTGTTAATTTCCTTGTTTGATTTCATATTTTTAAAGCCTTTATAGCTAGCCAGATGGTATGCCGGGGCGGATCCCGCCATTTTAAAAAGCGGGGGTTCCCAACCCAAGACAAAGGGAATGGTCCTATATTCATTTGATTTATTTTATTGTCTCATAGTCATACAAGAATATATATGGTATGATGGTGGGGATCAGGGATCTGGAATTTTTTTAACCTAACCACTGGGGATCTCAACCATTTAAAAGTTTCTCAAACATGTGGGGGTGACCCCCATGGACTCTCCCTATATTTCATTTGATTTGTTTTATTGTTCTATACAAGAATATATATATATGGTTTAGGGGTGGGGATCTTGACCGTTTACAAGCTTTCAAACTAGAGGGGGTGGGACTTCCCTTTTATTTTATTTCATTAATTTTATTGTCCCCGACAAGAATATATATGGTTTAGGGGTGGGGGGATCTGGATCGTTCACAAGATAATAGCACATTATCAAATTGAACAGGGTGGGGGAACCTCAAAGACCTCCTTTTTATTTCATTTCATTTGTTTTATAGTCCCATTCAAGAATATATATGATTTAGGGGTGGGGATCTGGACCGTTTACAAGATAATAGCATATTCTCAAATTGAAGGGAGTGTGGATTACCTCCCATGGACTCACCCTCCCTTCTTTCTTCCCCCCAAAATACCTTTTAATAGTTCCCAATGCACAGATAGTTAACATTATTTTCCCTTGATATACATTATACAGGGGTAATTTTTTTTTTAAAAGATAATACAACTGAAGACCACAGTGGTGGATCCAGAATTTTTTATAAGTGGGGCCCACCGACTGCCTAAGAGGGGCCTGCTACTGCAATGACTCAGTGATTCCATATATAATCAACCATTTTTTTTCCCAAAAAGGTGGCCCTGAACTCCTGATCCTCCCCTTTTTTTCCCTCATTTCAATCACCCTGATATCAATTTAGTTTTATCACTTACAATAGGAATGGTTTGAATTGCCCAATAATTCTTATATACCCTTAATATCAACATATTTCATTTTTGATAAATGAAAGGCAAAACTTTTCTATGGTAGAAATGGATAGTGGGAAGCTTTCAGATTCACACCATGCCGGTGCCGGTGGCTGTGTTCAAAGTGCTGGGTTTTTATGACCCTCGTTGTTTGCGGACTAACTATTTAGGCCAGTGGTGGATAATAGTGTGCGTGCATTAATCTTCTATACCTTCTTAATCAATATATTCAAATACTGACGGCAAGTGTTGTAATGTATCAATGTCTTATTTGAAATTCCGTGCGTGCTATTTACACGTGGGATCGAGAGTGCAGGGGAAGGAAACTAGTCAATTATGTTTATCTCTAAGCCAAAATAAAATGAGCCGCCGTAAAATTAACCTTTGGTAATCCTCAAATTGGTGCAAGAGGCTTTACGGGCTGGCTACTAATACATAAGAAGAAGACATGTCTTAATCTCAAAATAACTCGGCAGCGTCAAATAACAGTGCATGTAAAGCTCGTCTCGGAGGGGTGTCTTTTTTCTGTCTTCTTTTTTTTAGTTATATTTTTAATAACTTACACTTTTTTCCATATTTCTCTTTCTTTCACTATTCTTTATGCCTTTTTTTCTTTGTCCTTTCTTCTCTATTCTGTTAATTCACATCCATACCCTCTTATGTGGACTTACTGTAGTTTATTTTTTAGTTCTGGCAGAGATATTAGATGCAATATATATGTTCTGGTATTATCAAGTCAATTTCTTTTCCATGCAGTGTCATGAAATATAATGGTTTTATGCATATCAGCCAATATTGTGCGTAACATTTTAATAAACAATTCAACACTATATACACGTTATTTGAATTTTATTAAAATCGATGAAGAACATGAATTTGGCAGCTAGTGCCCCTTAAACAGGTAAAGTACAATTAAAAAATTCTGATCTACTAGCATTCAACACCAAATTACTAGTCTTACTTGCTGTATATCGATAAATGTGATTGTATATTGTCAATACCTCAACATCGAGAATACGTCGTGTGAGGTGTTGGTCGCTATGTTTGATACGGGGTCACCGGTTGCGGCTTCGAGACAGAGAAAAAATCCAGGTAAAAAGATGGTAAAAAGTGTAGAATTTTGTTTTTAAAAATTTGAGTTGTAAATTTTCCTAAAAAAAGTACTTAATTCCGTTCATCTAGTTGTAAATTTTCCTCAAAAAGTACTTATTTCATCCAGAGACATATATACACATATCATATATGTCTCTGTTTCATCTATTATGGGTATAAACAAAAACTGAACAAGAAAAGTATTGGTAAACAGACAGAAAGTCGTTGAATTAATTATTTTACAATTGTTTAAATATATGAGAGAATTAAGGCGAATTTTCTTTAATTACAGATAAATGTATTTTAAGTTCAGGAAATGATTTATTCTTCGGGACGAGGAACGTCTAAACAGAGACATATAATACAATTATTGTATTATATGTCTCTGGTCTAAACAACCGCTCAGGACCTCCTGAGTGCACTCAGGACATACAAAGTGCACTCAGGACCCATTACCGACATCGTATCTGCACACATGATGGATGTTTATATTCGTTAGACGCTTCTTGTTTTAGAGTTAAATTTTGGTAGAATTTGAAATCGTAGGGGCGGATCCAGCCATTTTAAAAAGAGGGGCTAACCCAGGACAAAGGGGGGTTCAACTACATGTCCCCATTCAAATGCATTGATCGGCCAAAAAGGGGGGGTTCCAACCACCGGCCCCCCTCTGGATCCCCGCCTGAATCGAACTTAGATATGTTAATTCTTATAAAATAATGAGGGCACGTGTCACTGATTACACAACTACTGAGCCATGAATTATCCAATCAACAAAATTGATTGGATTATCTTTATTTTTTTTTTTTTTTTAGGAATTGTATCGTTAGTTCAGTTTTACCTTTAACATGAATTTGCATATATTAAACTCTCTCTCTCTCTCTCTCTCTCTCTCTCTCTCTCTCTCTCTCTCATTTTTTTAAATAAAGTTTAGAATCTTACTATAATCTAACTTACATACTTACATATTGTTTAGAAATAATTATACCCAAAATATCATTATTTTCAAAAAACGGAGACGAAAACGGAGAGAAATGTTCATTTTCAGAATTTATTTTCACATTGAAATTCATTTCAGGCTTGTGAAACTGGACAAAACGACTTTAATTAGAGAAAAAACTTAATAAATGTGGATTTCTTAAAACAATCGTATAACTCAAAAATAAAATTCCTGGACAAGATCGATAAAATGAGAAATAACATCTAACTACATGTATATATGAGTTACATTGTTTGAAAAGTACGGCTTTAATTACAGTTAAGAACGGATTCCATATACAAAACTCTAATTAATATAAATTCTTTAAAAGTATGAACATTTATTTCCCTTTTCAAAATCGTAAAAAGAATTAATTACTGGTCCAGGACAGGACAGGATAATAAATTTAAGAATAAAAAATAAAAATTTATGGAACGAAATTTTAATAAAATACGAAAATCTTAAAACATCGTGATATTCAAAGTCTATTTTATAATTTTAAAGTCACTGCAATTAATTTTTTTATAAGATAATTAAATATGTAATCGTTATTATTTAGATGAAACTATTTTAAAACTAAGAATATATATTTTATTCTTTTTAACTTATTCCCATACTTTTTTTTTAACAATATTCATTTCGGATTTTTTTTTTTTTTTGCTCAAGTATATATGCTTTTAAATGCATAAACACGTTTTAACTTTTTTGATGATAATTTTATGAATTTTACCGTTAAACTATATTAATAATGTATATAACATGTGTTAAGTGTCTCATAAGTCAAATTTATGACTGGGTATTGATTGTTTTATTGTATACTGTGATTTGTAAATATTGTCAATCAATATGTGACACTATAATAAAATATATTTTTTTTTTTTTTTCATTTTAAACGTCACAATATTACTTCCCGCATGGTCAGACTGTACTAACAACACAATCTATAAACAACAATAAAGATAATCAAATCAATTTTGTTGATTGGAACCTCCTTGATTGGATAATTCATGGCTCAGTAGTTGTGTAATCAGTGACACGTGCCCTCATTATTTTATAAGAATTAACATATCTATATAAGTTCGATTTCAAATTCTACCAAATTTAACTCTAAAATAAGAAGCGTATAACGAATATATGCATCCATCCTGTGTGCGACGACTATAAAGGGTCCTGAGTGCACTTCGTTTATATGTCATGAGTGCAATCAGGAGGTCCTTCAAGCGGTGTTTAGGCGTACCGTTATTCTTCTGGCGGGTTCAATTCAACTCATACACAAGGAGACATTTTTTTTTTCGTGACAGCACAAATTAAGAAAGAAAATCGTTTACAATTAAATTTTATAAAAGGAAAAAAGGGGGGGGGGGGATAATAAACAAATTTGATTTACGCTCACATACTTCTAAAAAAGATTTGCATATAAAAGCTCTCTATAGATAATGCTAAATTATTTCAGGAGTTTTGAAAAAAGAATATATAGTTTAATTTCGACTAAAATAGGAATTTTTTTTATAGATTTGGTACCTCAGTTTCGACTCAACATTTCTTTTTGAATTGTTAGATGGCAAACTCTTTAGGAGAATATTGTATCTGTTCTTTATGTATTTATGGTGATATTGGCGATAAGATTCATTATATTATAACAAGGCCTTGTACAAATCCTTGATTATAGAATGTTTGGCAATACAAAAAGACGAAAGTAGACAAACCCCAATTAAGCAGGGTTTCACAAGTTGATCTCCAAGCGGCCCACATTGTACATCGAATAAGATCTATATTTGTCAACGTTTTCAAAAAGAAATAAATTGAATTGAAATTTTCCCAACTGTGAAAATTTGTTATTTCTAAACGTCTTTAATTATTATTTCGGAAAGAAAAAAATATTTAGCATATATATTTTCATAATTTTTTCCAAGGAAACCTTTTTTTTGCAAAGTTTACTTCTATATGTTTTTAACCATCACCAGCGACATATTCTCTGCCATCACCAATTAGTCCTAATTATTAAAGATCAATTGACCAAATTCAAATGATGATTGGTATATCGTATTGAATATGACCGTCGGTCATCCGTGACGTATCCCAAATAACGGCGCATGCCGATAGATAGATAGTTTATTAATTAGCGTCTCGCAATTTAAATTTCATCAAGAGGACTTAATTAAACCAGTTACTATACAAATCTGGAAAAAACGATGTACATGTCCTTTTTAATATTTTTAAAACAAATTACGAAAGCGTTTAGTGTAAAAATCACCGAATATAAATGTTTCTTTCTGCCTAAAATATATTTGCAGGTTTTGGCATTTGTAAATAACATCAGAGACATATAATACATCTCTGATAACATTAACGTTTTGGAATCCTAATGCAAAAGACAATTCAAACGATTCAAACTGAAATAAATTCTTTAAAGATGGTTTGATTTTTTCAGAAACACGTGTATTATATGTCCATGTATTATATATGTCTCAATACATGTATTATATGTCTATGATTTTATCAAAACAAAAATTATAAAATAAGTTATCAATCGAATGTATATCCTGAACTCTCACTATTATATATACATGTCCTAAGTTACTTAATGTCCTGTGTGCAACCAGGAGACCCTGAACGGTTTTTAGACGTACCATTATTTTATATGCATTTATTTAAAGCTGTTCTTGATTATATGCATACTAGGTATCAGTGACGGATCCAGGGGGAGGGTTTCGGATGTTGGAACCACCCCTATTTTTTAACAATCAATGCATTTGAATGGGGACATATGGTTGGAACCACCCCTCCCCCTTTTTTCCTGGGTTGGGACCCCCCCCCCCCCCCCCCCTTTTTCAAATGGCTGGATCCGCCACAGAGGTATATTTATATATATGTGTGTATCGGACCAAATGACTTCCCAATTAGCAGAGGCGGATTTCGTTTTTTTTCCAACCCCCCAACCCCTAAATCTTGGGAAACAAATGATAGATTATATACGGAATCACGGAAGCATAACTGTACGTGACCCCTCTAAGGCAGTCAATGAGTCCCCACTTATGAAAATTTCTGGATCAACCATTGCTTAGTTCTAGTTTATCTTAGGTCCTAGTGTGAAATAAAGCCAATGGGTCTTTTTAAACACATCTTAATTCATACATGTATACGTTTTCTCACGGATTTGTTCATGCAATATTGAAATTATGTTTACTCAATGCGTAATTACTGAAGTTTATATTTGCTACTTTTCTTCTTAATTTCATATAAATTATTTTTTAATTTATTTTCGTCGAAAAATTAGTGGTGTTGAAATAGGGAATGGACAGTCACACAGATACCTATTATCACATTTAACAAAAGAAATGTTGTATAATGTCATCAATCTGTATTACACGTAGACAGGATGTTCTCTAGAAAACTATACGTTATACACACCCAAGAATACACGCAGTCGTAATGGAAAATTACTGTATGTTATAGTTACCTGTAATCAGCTTAAGCCTTTGCAACACCATGTCATAACAGTTCAAAAAGATTTTTTTCAAATCAAAATGGAATATTCATTTTTTCTTTAAAATTTAAAACTTTAAAAAGTAGACTTTGACAAAATTATGAAAAAGAAAGAATTGAACAATTTAAAATCGTATTTAACAAAGATTTAGATATAATTTTCAACGATCCTTAAAAAATAACCAAACAAACGTTGAATCAAACTATATGAACCTACGTATTTTATATCAAAATACTGACACACACCAGTTTGCCATCTCAGTATGCAAGGCAAGCGTGCTTGGTGAGGTGCTGGAACTTGATGTACATGTATCATTAAGTTACAGTTCTGTTAGGATTTCACTGCCTTTTTACAGAGACTTTCTATTCTTACTGTTATCAGTTAGTATAGACGGTTCCTGGCTTTGAATGATTCTCTGCTCAGCAAATGGTGCGTAATTAGCATTTGAATCAAATTTCTTGTAGAAGTAAAAAACACAAATTAATGCTTTTGACAACTTTATTCAGGAGCACAGTCTATATTATCCGGCATAAATAACTTCGAGATGTATGTGGAAGTCTACTCTGCTGCTCGATCTATGCTAATCGATGTTCCAGTATATTTCATATTTATATTTATTTGTGAGGCCCTCGTCATCATTTATATTCACTTAAAGCACAGTCGCCTAAAGATTTAATAATTATAGCGAAAAAATTGCGAAAATTGGGGAAAATAATATATTTTTAGTAGCATTATTATTTTAAAATCGTAAGAGGTTCCCCGGCCGTTACTTGCAAATTTTACTCTAAAATGGGAACTGTATAACGATCTATAACGAATATATGCATTCATCATGTGTGCAGATACGACGACTATATAGGGTCTGTCATGAGTGCACTTTGTATGCCCTACATGTGTGCACTCAGGAGGTCATCCTGAGCGGTGTTTAGACGTACCGGGAAAATCTTATCTGATTCAGGATCATCGGTTACACTCCCCTGTCACCAGTGATCCTTTTTGCTGACATCCTGAAAAAGTATTGTGTAGTCCCTGTGTAAGTGTTGACTCTCAATTTGCACATGTGATTTTTTTAACATTCCCCGGACTTCTGCAAAAAACTATTATTCAGTTCACTGATTAAGATGGAAGGTAAACGAACAGAAAGTCACCGGACATTCCGACAAAAAGTCACAGGACAAAGTCAGACTCAGACATAAAGTTACAAAGTTGATAGGACAAAAAGTCACAAACAATTTGTTGACAATTGTTTGAATGTAAATGAAAAAAGATTTTGAAATATCTTCTTTTTATTAATTTACATATTCAATTTAAGGAAATTGTTCATAATATAAAAAAGAAGATTGCCAATGAGACAATTGTCCACAAGAGACCAAAATGACACAGACATTAACAACTATAGGTCTTTACGGCCTTTAGCAATGAGCCAATATAAAAAAAGATGTGGTATGATTGCCAATGAGACAACTGTCCACAAGAGACCAAAATGACACAGACATTAACAACTATAGGTCTTTACGGCCTTCAACAATGAGCCAATATAAAAAAGATGTGGTATGATTGCCAATGAGACAACTGTCCACAAGAGACCAAAATGACACAGACATTAACAACCATAGGTCACCATACAGCCTTCAACAATGAGCAAAGCCGAGGTAAAGCCCATACCACATAGTCAGCTGTAAAAGGCAGTCATACCATATCTTTTTTTTTATATTTACATGTCAAAAAATGCGTGCAAATGTAATCAAAAGCTGCACACATTGTACGTAATGATTTTTGTGTGCAAATGTAATGGTAATGTGCGCAAACCTAATGCACTGATTAATTTGTTTTTAATAAATTTTAATTACAAAGTTGCTACATCATGTTCATGTATAAAACTTCAAGAAAAATATGAAAAGAGTGTTTTCTTGTTCAAAGAAAAATAATCTCAAAACTAAATTGTGACTTTTTGTCCTGTAACAGTGTGAGACTTTTTGACTGTGACTTTCTGTCCTACATTCAGATTGAATAGGGGAGTTTGGTTGACCCCGTCTCCCTCTATCTGAGACTACTATCTCAGTGATGAGCTTTATGTTTCATGTATAAATGTATTGTGCTTGTCATGTATGTATGTCGGATAAAAGCTCTACAGAGCTTATGTTGTATTGTTATATATGCATAACCGACAATAAATAAATAGCCCCTAACAAGTAAGAATTAGGTTACTTCTTTTTGTTTTGACATCTTGCAAGGGTTTTTATACCCCCGTATTAAAACTATACCCCCACTTTAAAAAAGGGGGGTATACTGTTTTACCCCTGTCTGTCCATCCATCCTTGCGTCTGTCAGTCCGTCCAATGAATATTTTTTGTCCCATTTTCCTCAGGAACTACAGTAGAAGGATTTCTGAAATTTGGTTTCAGGGTTAAATAAGTCAGCTATACCGTGTGATGCATTTTCAGATTCATCACTCCACAACTTCCTGTTTTCAAAACACTTGTATGATTTTACACATGATAGCCAAGTTGAAAGTTGAAAACTAACAACCTAATTTATGTAAAAAAAAATGAAAAACAGATATGTTTCACATAAACAAACGACAATCACTGAATTAAGGATCCTGACTTGGAACAGGCTCATCCATAACAAATTGGCAGGGTATAAGGAACTTTGAAAATGTCTGCCATATTTTATATGAACTTGACCTCATTTTCATGGTTCATTGGTCAATGAAACACTGCATTGTTTTGTCAGTTTATCATATGTTTAAAGTAACAGGTAGATTATATTTGGTAGATATGAAACAATTGTAAGGTGTGCATGTCTGAATGGCAGATTCATATATAAACCATGACCGCAGTTTATTGTTCTTTGGTCAATGATAAGTTTTCTTGGTTTTGTCATTTGATCAGTTTTTCTAAGCATAGGTCTACTTGTTGTTAAATGGAATGACTACAAGGTATCATATAAAAAAAAATGTCTGCCTACCAAGGTTAATTTTACTGTGACCTCTGATTCATAGAATAATGATAATATTCATGATATTGAACAGCAAGAATGATGAGTAAGTTGATGTTATATACAAATAAGGCAAAATTTTCAGTTGCCTACTAATTATGTACATTGTTGTAATAGTAGTTATTTTTGTCATTAAATGGTGTTTACTCTTTTATGTGTAGGGCAAGAACATTAAAGATAAAGGGGAAACTATAAACAGAAGAAATTATCAACAAAATAAGATTTACAGAGGTCAACAAAGCCTAAATGGTAAGTCCACTGTTATAAAAGTTTTTTCCTTGAATAATGATTAAATATTTATTTAAATAAGATGTGGTATGATGAATGAGAAAACTATCCATCAGAGTTCAATTTAGTGGATGTAAGCATTGTAATTACTTATTAGAGGCCATTGATGACCTGTAACATGTGTAATTAATAAGAAAACCCATACTCTATACATGTTATAGTAATCTATAAAAGACAACACTAACCAAATTTGAAACAGAGCATCAATTCAAACGTCAAATATACCAGACTAATTTATAAAAACAAAAAATTAGGAAAAATAAAAATGACGGATATGAACCATCATCAACCACTGAACTATGTACAGGCTCCTGATATTGGACAGGTATAATATGGCTGGGTTGATATAAAAAAAAAAAGAAACACTTAGCAGTCTGATTTTCAACGAGACATTTCTCCAATAGAGATCAAATGACATTTAAGGAGGCTCTTGGGTATAACAATTTCAGAAAAATGTTTAATAGTTTTTTTTCATAACTAATTTTATTTATAACTTTATCATATGGTACACCAAATCATTCAAAATAATCAATTCGGTTTGGCCCCAGATGACTTTTAAAATGTAAATATCATTGAAAAAGCTCCAAATTATCTCCCTTTGGTGCAAAAATGCCATTTTTTGGCATTAGAAATGTAATATCTTTTTTAACTCATCGATGGCCTTTATTTTTATGCCCCACCTAAGATAGTAGAGCGGCATTATGTTTTCTGGTCTGTGCGTCCGTTCGTCCGTCTGTCCGTCCGTCTGTTCGTCCGTTCGTCCGTCTGTCCTGCTTCAGGTTAAAGTTTTTGGTAAAGGTAGTTTTTGATGAAGTTGAAGTCCAATCAACTTGAAACTTAGTACACATGTTCCTTATGATATGATCTTTCTAATTTTTAAACCAAATTAAACTTTTGACCCCAATTTCACGGTCCAATGAACATAGAAAATGAAAGTGCATGTTTCAGATTAAAGTTTTTGGTCAAGGTAGTTTTTGATGAAGTTGAAATCTAATCAACTTGAAACTTAGTACACATGTTCCTTATGATATTATCTTTCTAATTTTAATGCCTTATAATATTTTTTATCCAATTTCATGGTCCATTGATCATGGAAAATGATAGTGCCAGTAGGGCATTTGTGTACTTTGGAGTGCCAGTAGGGCATTTGTGTACTTTGGACGAATTCTTGTTTATTATAATTTTTAAATAAGCTGTACTTTAAATAAACTATTATAAAAGTTAAGCGATTTCTGTAATTTAGTACTTGAATATTCAAATGAAAGTTTATCATAATAATCATAAACATGATAAAATAGCCATTTTATTTATCTCTTCACTGATAATTTTTGAATTTGTGTATTTGTAGGTCAAACATCTCGATTTTCATGGTCATCATTCACAGATCAATACTGAATGGAAAACTTAAAGCTGATCTTTTCCTCCATAGTGCAACTTTTTTATTAATTTGAAATGGAACGTGTTTTTTCCTACATTTATTTGAAAGAGGAAATTTCAACATGATGACTTTAAACAAAAAGGAGTCATATCATCACGATCATTGATGCAAAAGAACTTGATCATATAAATACAACAATGTAATTATCAATTGAAAGATGGAACGAATGAACAAAATATTAGAATGTTGTTGTCCAAATAAACATGCTTTATCTTCTCATTTGAATCTCTCCATTCAATAAAGATGTACGGAGGAAGATCTTTGAAGAACAGATTGAAAAAATGTTTTGTCTAAGAATTGCAGGAATATTCTATGAATGAAATTATTTATTGACTTCACTCTTATATAGTGGACTGAATAATTGTACATAGCAAGTTGTGAATAAAGAAAACAAAAACTTTAACAAAAAGTGTTTATATTATAAATTTGCAAATATAAGCATACTATTATGTACACTACAAAGGTCTATATATAATTCAAATTGTTTGCATTTGCAATACTGAAACTATAAAAAAGAAAATCTTAGCTCATGAAAAGAGTAAACTATTCAGTGAGAATATAAAATATTTTTCAGTTCTATTTTTCATAATAGAATAAACAAGACAAAGGTTTCAAAACAATACTTTTTCATTTATTTAGACATTTCAGCATTTTGTTTCAGTGAACGGACTTTATTCTTTGACTGTAAATATTATTATACATTCCAAAATAAGAATAATCTTTATTGTCATATAAACAAATAAAAAACACATGTTTGTGACAAAATTAAAAAAAAAAATATATGTATATTTAAAAAATATAAAAAAACTTGTATACATTTAAAACATTTTACTACCAAACAGCATTCACTGTAACATACACATATTTACTTTATACTTATATATATATATATATTTATAATTTTAATCCCATAGGATTTTATTTTGTCCCATGGGATATTGAAAATCCCATGGGATAATAAAAATCCCATGGGATTTTTTTTGTCCCATGGGACAACAAATATCCCATGGGACTACAAATATCCCATGGGACCAAAAAAAATCCCATGGGATTTAACCAAAATCCCATGGGATAATGGTTACTCCCATGGGATTTTGCCCTGTCCCATGGGATATAGAAAATCCCATGTTTTTATAAATGAGATAGCAAAATAAATATGCTAGTAACAGTAGACAACCAATGAAATTATTGAATCCCATGTAATTGCGCACATTTTGGTTATATTCATGACATTGTAGCTCTTGTTTGAGGCGGCGGCGGATTTGCAAATGAGTGTTTTGCAAATTAAAAGTGTCCAGTGTTCAGAACACATTAAATATTTACACTATAAGACAGTTCCGGCGTTCCATATAACTCGAGTTAGACGAACTATACATTGCAGTCAGGTAAACGGCTAGATCGGCATCATAGAATAAAAGATATTTCGATGTATGTTTGGGTGCAGACCATGCAGACATCCGAGGAACCTGTATATGAGGTGTTGGGTATAAATGGAACAATTTTCAGTCCTGGGATTCCACCCAGTTAAATTGTATGTTCTTACAGCTGTTATACTTTGCGGATACCTACCAAACTTGTCCGTACCAGGCTTCCTACAAATATGCATTACCGAGTTCATGATTCAACTACCCACAAAACAACGACGTTTCTAGAGGGCTACACAGCTAGCTGATCAACCTGATCCTGGGTTGATTGTAAATTAAGACAATAAAGTATGATTACCAATGAGATAACTACCAACCAGTTCAGAAATAATTGATGCAATCCATACTTTATTGTAGTTCTAACACGGCTGGCATTACATTCGTGATTATTTTTGCCCAAGCGAGATTGAAGGAAAAAATAAAACGAATAAATCGCCTACCCATGTTAAAACCAAAATAAAGTATAGCTTGCATCAATTATTTCGATTCTGATTCAAACAGTTAAGGTTATTTATATGTCCGATGTGTATATGTGTAGCGCGTTTGTGTAGGTTCTTCCGTGAACCTCCCTTTTTTGTTAGTAAACAAGAAAACGACTGGCAATGTGATTTTTTAGAGGGTGGTTTTGGACAGTCAGAATGAACGGTTGTCAATTATGTCAATTTTGTCAATTATGTCAATTTCGAATTGCAACACATTACAGTCATAATAAATATGAATTAGTAACAACATGTGCATATTGTAAGAGTTTGGAATAGTTTTAAGTTTATGTTAATGAAATATATTAAATGCATAACAATTTAATGATATTCATTATTTAGTCAATATCCGCATCTGCAAACACTTCTTATTTGAGTTAGAGAATGGTTTTTTTTACAAAACAAAGAAGCACGGTATGTTAGAATGATCAATAGACATGGCTGTAAGCAGGTTTCTAGCTATAAGTTTTGTATCCAGGTTGTACAAGAAATTAATCAGATACACCATCATTGTTGTTTATTGTTCTTGTTGTTTGTGTTAGGAATATTATTTCAAAATTCCAGAAATGCTATTAGCTCAAGAACAAAAAATGTATAGAAAGGCTATGAACATCTATTAACAAATTATGATATTATTTTTACACAATAGGTTAGAATATCAACATACAATTTACAATTGACAAACAATCGAAAATCCAATTCAAATAGGCTTATCTGATTATGAAACATTAAATTGTAATGCTTGAAAGTCTGATAAATGAAATATCGGATTTAAATTAATTTTGACAAAACGATCATCTTCCTCGTCGGTCTTTGTTGTGAGGAATTATGAATAACATTTAAAATTACCAAAAAACAGGGGACTGTTGAGTAGCAATATGGTCACTGTTGGTCTTCTTCCGACCGACAGTAACACCGTCGTCAAAAAAGGGCGTGTAAAAAGATTTGGTATGATTCCAAAAGAGACAACTCTTCACAAGAGCCCAATATCGACCGACAGTAACACCGTCGTCAAAAAAGGGCGTGTGTTTAGTTGTGAAGAATGCATGTATATATATAAGAAAAAGATGTGATATGATTGCAAAAGAGACAACTCTCCACAAGAGCCCAAATGACACAGAAATTAACAACTATAGGTCACCGTACGGCCCTCAACAATGAGCAGCATTGTACAGTCAGATTGGAGACGTAACGTTCAATTCGATGCTTCGTGTAGCGATAGTTACAAGACCTCTGCACGTAAAGATTCCTTTCACAACTTTTTGAATGGTCTGTATGTGGCCTGCCGAAAGACTAAACTGTTGTTCCTGTTTAAAAATACTTAACTTAGAGGAAAATCAATTCGGAAAGTCCATAATGGCATGGCAAAATTAAAAAACAAAAACGATTTGACAAGATCTTTCATATTCCGGACTTGGTACAGGCTTTTTCAAATGTAGAAAATGGTGGATTTAACCTGGTTTTATAGCGCTAACCCTCTCACTTTGATGACAGTCTCATCAAACTCATAAAAAATGATGCGTTAACTAAACAGATATACCCTCTTGTTCAAGTGTTAGAGAGTCCAAATTGTCCTCTAAAATCCAACGTAATATTCAACGTTAACTTATACTGAACTGATATTGACACCTTTTTTTTATTTTACCGTTACTGTTCACATCTGTTAGGTATTTGGAAATGTATTTATTATTCAAAATACTAAGGATTTTCTTATCCTAGACATGCATGGATTACCTAATCCGTATTTGGCACAGTATATTTTTAGAATCTTGGTCCCTCAATGCTCTCAACTTTATATTTGTTTGGCTTTATGACTATTTTGATCTGGAAATCACTGACGAAACGCGTCTGGTGTATCAAATTGAAAGCCTGGTACCTTTGATAACAATAGGAAGATCAAGAGCTAAAATGCAAACATTAAAATATTCCAAAAAGGAAAATTATCTAAATCAAGAAATTGTCTCGAATGTTTGAAGAAAGAGAACAAAAACCAAAAGTACTTGCAGACTCATCTGTTTGAAACGAACTGACAATGCCATTAAAGACGTTTTACTTTGTTAGTCATACATAAATGTATGTCCTAAATTTTTACTAAAATTCCACAAAAAATTGGATACTGCTAGATTTATTCATTGAAAAGGAAAGATTTCGAATTTAACAGTTTTTTTATTCTCTTCTCAAGTTTGAATTGCACATGCATAGCATATACATAAACTGTAAACAGAAGAAAATAGACAGTTTTTTTCTCTATGATTGTATTTTACACACATTTTTATATAGAACAGGCAAGTATGAGTGTCAAATTGTCCTTGTTATTCAATTCACATCAACTTATATTCTTAAAAGAAGCACAAATAATTTAAACAATACAAATAATACTAATGCAGCAGTTACTACTGTTATTACTGCAACGCCTGGGTTGGAAAGATTAGGCACATATTTCCCGTTCTTGGTTTGACGATGCTCATAGTCCTGATCTGTTGGTTCTGCAGTCAAAACCTATAAAAGAGCATACAGTGGGCATATGAAACAACACGATAAAAACTGTTGCAAGTTATATTTAAAAAAAAAAAGGAAGAATTTCAACATTATTAGGAGATAAAGCTGCATAAATGTAAAACTTAATAAATTTTAAAGGAAAAAAAATGAAAATTTACCAATCTTAACTTTTTTTTTTAAACAAGTAGATTTTGTACGTGTCCGGCTGACACCACATGTTCTAAACTAATCAACAACTTGATTTTGAAGGATACAAATAACTTTAAAGCTCTGATTCAGTTGATATATTGTGTGGAATTTATAAGATTATTTATGGTTTTGAGGGGGAAATTACGATAAATACGAATTAAAAGTTAACGTCGTTCGGACAGTAAAGCGAATTTGACGCGCATTGCAATTCGAATTAAAACTTACCATCGAATGTAAAACGTTTCGAATGAGAATTTAACTAATTCGAATTAAGTGTGGTGAACACAGCATAATACAAAACTTAACAAAAATAGCATGTTCATTCTTTATTTAGAATTAGCAAACAAAAGCAAGAAATGAAGTATGGCGTGCAATGTGTGTTTTGTGTTTAATAACATTAGCGTCAAGTCGTATATGCCGCGATAAACAGATCACTATGAAAACACACAACTGTTAAAATAGGCCAGCCTGTAGTAGTTCACATATACACGTACATTAGAGATGTCAGAAAATCACAAATTCAAATTAATGCAATTTGAAAAATCTCACCTGTCCCATGAGCCGCAATACAGGTACATCTAAGGAAGGTATGATAGTATCTTCATATGTCATGTTCGGATCGATATCTGGACAGTAATTCTTGATTCTTGCAAAACGATTCTTTGGAATTCCAAGCGCCCTCATAAATTCTTTTTCTCTCTTCAAAACTTTTGGATCTCTCGATTTGTATTTGTCTGCTTGCGTTAGTACACCATATAAGGTAATATCTGAAGAAGAAAACAACAGTTATAATTTAAAAATCCCATGTTTTCATCAATCAAATAGCAAAATAAATGTAATAGTAACAGTAGAAAACTAATACAATTATTGAATCCTGTAGCTCTTATATTAGGTGGCGGCGGATTTGCAAATGAGTGTTTTGCAAATTAATGTCCAGTGTTTAAAAACAAATGATTTTTTGTGTCGGTATTTTGTCTTTTTGTTATATTTTCTTGTACAGGGTATCAATATGATGAGTAACTCCATTTCCAACTGGTTTTTGTGTTTTGCTCGTATGTGGGATTTTTACTTCCAGTCTAGAGGGACTAGTAAGCACAACAAACATATGTTGATCCCATCACATTTCTGTGTAAGTGTCATGCCAGGAACATGTCAACCAATAATTGTTGATTTTTGCTATCTTAAAGTGTTGCTATCTTAAAGACTTTTATATTTTTATCGTTATTGTATTGTAAAGCAGAACTTTTTATTTGACTTACGTTCCATATTTTGACAGAAGTGTGGGTTTTATAGCTCACTATACGTTATGAGTTGTGTGCATATTTGAAGGACGAACTGGGACCTGTAATTGGTCACAGCTGTGCCATTTGGTCTTTATAGATAGGTACATGTATGTCTGACCACCTGGAATCCTTCAAAAATGGCATTTCCAGTCTTACATTTGGTGGACCCACAGCATTTTTTTAAACTAACAATGTCACTGTACTTAATGTGTATAATGGTATTCTACAAACTTATCTTTCTTTATTCTTAATTGTTTGGATTATTTTAATTAAGTCTATAATTATGAATATACATGTAGCACAGAGAAGGTCAGCACACAGGTTCCGGGAAGTTTTAAACTACTACCTAGGAGTTCTAGAATTTTCCAAATTTTTAGAAATCATTAATTTTGAAATGAGCTATGTTGTTAAAAAGTCAATATGTTACAAGGGAAATGAAACACTCACCTCTCTCTCTGTTGGTTATATCAGTGATGGCTTCAAAAAGATGTTCTGGTAAAGGCTGGTCTGGGTTTGCCGAACAAACAACAACAACTCTATTGACTCGATGATGTTCTTCCCTATTTTCAATCACGAAATAATCTAAAAGATTCGGCATGCCTTCTTGCTTTGGAATTTTACCAAAATATTTTCCGCCAAAATACTTTTCATTGACAGCATTTACACCAAAATGTTGTCCATATTCTATAACATTATGAAGTTCTTCTCCTTCTTTCAGTTTTCCGCATAAAACAATGTTTAAAAGTTCTTTATTCAAAGGAGCGTCGTCGTCTTCAAATCCTGTCATATCAAGAAACGTTGGCAATAGATATTCATCTCTGTCTTTGTAGTAATCTTTCTTTTGGAAACTAAAGTATAGGGATAAATATTTGAAAAATGAATATTTCTTCGGATCATTCAGAAACCGGTTTGCTTGTGTGTTGTTTTGTGTGTTTATCTGTGTGTAGATTTTTTTGGTAGCTTTTTTGTTGGGTATTTGATTTATAACGTATAAAAAGAGAAGCTATAGCTGCAATATACATTTAAATAATGAAAACATAACAATTGAAATGCATGAACAGGTCGTTTTAAATTCAACATCATACGTGTGTTTTGACATTATGTACATAAAATTATATGCTTTTCGTCCTATAAAAAAGAAGATGTAGTATGCCAATGAGAAAACTCTTCATAAAATATCATTAGACACAGAAATTAACTTCTATATGTAACCGTACGGCCTACAATAACGAGCAAATCCCATGCCGCGTAGTCAGCTATAAAAGGCCTCGAAATAATAAATGTAAAACAATTCAAGGAAGAAAATCAACGGTCTAATTAATGTACAAAAACATAAACAAAAACAAATATGTAACACAGCAACGTACGACAAGCACTGCATTACAAGCTCCCGACTTTGGACGTGGCTGGGTACTTGTACATTCAAAGAAAAATAATGCCCAAAAGTACATATCTGAGAGTACTCGCAGTTCCTGACAGCTAGTTGAAATCCAATAATAGATAACTAATATGAAATCATGCATCTGAGACTTGTATACTTCATGTACATTGTAACACCTAGTACATACTTTTTGCTCGTCCTTAACATGCATGAAATTGTTGACAATTGTCGTAAGGTAAACACAAACTAGCCAATAATTATTAACCTTGAAATCATAGTTATTTTAATTAAGTCACTTTCGAGAGACATAATTCTTTGCAACCACTGGTTTGTGATTGAAATATAAATATATTCTGAGTCAATAGATCATATTAACTTGGTTTCACGTGTACATTTAAAAATAGAACATAACAAAATATTACAAACACAATACTGATGGTTCAACAGGTAGGTTTCAAAGCCCATGTTTTACTTTATAGTATCTCAAAGCGGTCCGATACCATGTTTTTGTCCGGTGGTTGGAGCCCCCTTTTTTGAACGATCAATGCATTTGAATGAAGACAAGTGGTTGGAACCCCCTTCTTTATCCTGGGTTGGGACCCCCTTTTTAAATGGCTGGATCCTCCCCTGCAAACAAATATATCAACAACTCTTTCCTTTTAAAAAAAAGTTGTATAAGCATTAATTTCATTACTCAAATATATAACCTTTTTAGTCTTCTTGTTACTTGCTTCCCTCTCCTACCGAATTCTCCATATCTGGCATGTTCTGACCAATGATCATGGCTGAAAGCAGCAAATATGGTATTAAGAAATGACGATTTTCCACATCCGGGAGGTCCAATGACAGCAATCACCAGTGGTTGTTTCCCTTGTCCTACCTTACCGGCTTTTCCCTTGCAATTCCATAGCAATTCTTGTTTACGATCAAAATGTTTGTCTTTTCTGGGATCTCTGGCGACATATATCTGATTATCATCTGAATCGCTATCAGAGAAGATAGGATTCCAGGAATCGCCCATCTAAAGAAGAAAACAATTGATGTTGGTGATAAAGTATGTAAACATTCTTCAATGCGTTCATTGACATTGTGTGTTTTCTTTTTTTTTTCCTTTTTAGCAATGGTGTAGTTATTTTTTTCTCGAATTATGAATTTAAAATGTTAAATGCCCTTTTTTGCGCTAATCTGAACCCTTTGTTAATTGTTCGTACGTTATATATTGTTTTTCTGTGTGCGTCTTTTCTTTCGGAGTTTGTTGATGTTTACTGATATAGTACGATCATGACGATGTTGTTCAATAAATGTTGTGTCCAATATGTTTGGTAATTCCTTTTATCGTACCTCATTTACATAAACAATTTCTAGGAATATGGTTGGTTAAAATCGTCCGCGTGGATACCGACGGTGTATATTTCATATTGGGTTAGCAGGGAGGCGGGGCTTATTTCATACACGGTTTGTAGTTGCGGTGCGTCCCTTTATATTCCATAATAGGTCCGAAGGGAGGCAGGGCTTATTTCCTACACGGTTAGTAGTGGTGTTACAATGTACGTCCCTTAATAAAAATAAAACGGTACAAAGAAAAAATCTTAAAGGTTTCAATAGAAGACGAAATTGATGATTTTGATTACAATAAATTCATAAAACACATTTAACTCTTACCAGTTGTTATTGTTGGCATATCTGTTTTTGCAGGATCAATGGAAGTAGTTTCTTTATAATGCTAACAGTATTGCAGACTTGTTCATTTTGATAGGTCACTAGTCTAAATTTCTCACTTAAAGATAGCCGGTCAGATGAATTTGTTACATGTATAGTGTGCTTCGCTCTCAAACCCATATGGAATTTACTGATCCCATATATACCGTATTAGGTCAATAGCACACTATATGTAACTAATAACAAGGGCGGATCCAGCCATTTTAAAAAAGGGAGTTCCCAACCCAGGACAAAAGGGGGCGGGGGGGGGCAACTATATGTTCCCATTCAAATGCATTCATCGTCCAACAAAAAGAGGGTTCTAACCCCCTGGAACCCTCCCCCTGGATCCGCTACTGAATAGTACCCCTCATTATATGCTAGTCCAATGGAGAAAGCATGTAAACATTCCGTCGTTTCTGTAAAAAAAATATTATTCTCTGCAGCAATAGCCTATCTGCAAGACTTGATTTACATACTAAATAATGCAACATGAAAAATACACAATAAACGAAACAGTAACAAATCATATTACCTTCGATTTGATAAGTGTAACTGTTGCAATGATAATTTCCAAGTTAACTTTACATAATACGGTAGAAAAAAACTTCACACATACAATGTATATTTTGAATAGGTTATTATAAATAAGGAGATGTGTACATATTATGCAACAACTACATGTACATGTATCACGATTCAATAAACGGTTCAAATGAATTGAGTGGATTGTCAGCTGTTTATTATGGAAGTACGTACTGTGCTTCTCCGGGAAATAAACTATAGTTTTATTAATAACAGTACTGTTATATAAATTCATTATCTATAATTTATAAATGAAAAATACGATAACTTACTTTTAGTCTACGTGTTCATCTAACTGCTATTTATATATTGTTTATAAATGCACAAATTAATACACTTCCGGGTCAAAGTCATTGCAGGTCAATGAGATATTTATATATCTTTGATAGAAGAATATGTACATGTGCATGAATGCACTCGAAAAAAACACAATAAAGTATCTAGGCGTTACTGAAGAATCGATACTTACTTTGTAGTTTTATTTGATTGACCAGATTAAGTATGTGTGTATTAAAACTAACGTAAATTTAAACAAGATAATTTAAGACCAGATAAGATATTTTATCAGACTATGAAATTTAAACAAACGGATTGCTATGAAAATACTTTCACAAAATGAATAAACAATAAACAATACAAATTGATATATAACATTTACAGGAAATATAAAAGTGCTAGACGACATGTCTCCCCTTTTAAATTAGCAATGATTATGTTTAAAAGATTAATGGTGATAAACTCGATTTTGTTCATTCATATCGGAATAAAGGACCCGTTTCAAAGTATCCAGCTATTCTCATCCTGCAATTATCTTTATAAAAAGCTATCCTGCAATTCGTCATCTTGCAATTGCGAATTGAAAACTACATGATTTTAATTTCTTTAAAACTTATCTGTTTTTCACTTTTTTTGTTCGAAAACAAGATTGATATAGAAAATCAAAGATTTGTATTTCCCATTATTACAATTTAAACATCTGTGCTGCAAGATGTTGAGTCTTGTGTGTAAATGATTATTCACTTTTAAATAATTAACCGGTAATGATTATCCATATTTTTTTGTTATCCTTATGACCGATAATTATGTTCATATCTTATAGAATTTTAATCAGCGTGTAGGAGGCATGCGCATCTGTATTGATATCTGTCATATTCTGGTATAGTATCGTTACTTACAAGTTAACCATTATATGCCTTGAAGTTCATTGAAAAAATTTCCACATTGAATTAAAATATGTTACTAATGGTACTGGGAAGATCCTTAACACATTTTTAGTTATACATTTGTAAGTGAACAATTACTACCACTGGGTCGATGCCTCTGCTGGTGGACTATTAGTCCCAGTAGCCAGTACTTCGGAACTGGCATGAAAATACGGATTTTTTTGTGTTATTTAAATTTGCTGTTACAAAATATTAGAAATTATTATAAATTCAGGAATGTATCTCCCTCATACAAAGCTCGGATTCCTTTCACGGATTTGGCTACTACTTTTTGGACCTTTTGGATTATAGCTCTTCATCTTTTATATAAGCTTTGGATTTCAATATTTTGGTCACGAGCATGACTGAAGAGACATGAATTGTCGAAATGCGCATCTGGTGCAAGAAAATTGGTACCGTTAATTTTATTTTATTCTTAGTAAGAAATTTACCATTTCAAGGAAACATAAATATAGAACAAACAAATATTTCATGCATGCCGGTTCTCGGACACTTTATCGCATACTAAAATCAAATTATGCAGAAATGCATCTAATGTGATCCTTTTCTAATTCTGAGTTTTTGCAGCTAACCCAAAATCTAAATTGTGGAACATATTGTATCGGAATCATTTGTCAATCCTTACAATCTTCTTCTTCTTTACGTAAATATCCCCATCGTTGGGGATCATTTTGATATTTAATTAGTACGCAAATGGATAAAATGAAGAACAGAATAATAAATATAAATATTTTTTTAAGAGAAAAAAATCTTGCTTGCCTTCCAATATGAACTGTTAGGTAGATAACTTTACACTTCACTGATTACAAGTGAACTGATTTTATAATATTAGTTTATGATTTAATTGTGCTGGCAGCCATATTACATACGTGTACTATGTTAGTTTCTTAACACGATTTAAAAGTTTTGTGTTTAATGAAATTTATATCAAACGCAGTTAGCACCCTCTCCTTTACCCGCTATCTTCGATGAGGGTTTACAGTTAGATGTTCAACGACTTACTACTTAAGATGACAGAAACCAATCCATGCCGTACAGAGAGACGTAGTAGTTGGCGTACCCGCGTTAACATGCCTCCAAAACCATTGTCTATTATGGGGAGTGTCATGCCGATTAACGTCCGAGGGCTGTATCCTAGGCTGTTGGGTGATACGACCTTCATTTCACTGCCTCACGGCTTTGGTCCTGATAACGCTTCCTGTCATCTTCTGAACTACGTCCGAGATCATCTACCAGTACTCCATCATCGAGGTTAGCGGGCTGCCAAGCTGACCAAACTGGCCCTGAAAGCAGCCGTTGTGAAGTAGAGAAAACAACAAAATAGTCAAAAAGTAAAAAACAACTCACCAAAACCAAGATGGCGGCCTCCATTCGGCGTCCTTTGCTACCCGTTCCTGACCCACGGCACAAAATATTTAAATGCTCACCAATCGTCTTCGGGCACCGAGCCGACCGTGCGAGGGCTGAAAAGCCAGTCAAGGTCGTTAAACACTTCCATATATATGTTTTGTACAAATTGCATTCTTGCCTAATGAAGGTAACAGAAGGAAGATTGCTAACCTTTCTCATGCATTGGTAGATAGTGGTGTCTTAGTTGGACTGTATGCATTTGCCTTGTCACCGCTCGGGGTTAGAATTGATTTTACAAGAAAGGTAAGTGGGAGAGTGAGTGAGAATGATGAGTGTGTAAGTGAGAATGATGAGTGGGTGAGTGAGAATTATGAGTGAGTGAATGAGAATTATGAGTGAGTCGTGATTGGATTGAATAAGTGACCGGATGAGTGTGAGAGAGAGATAGAGAATGGACGAGTGAGAGAGAGAGAGAGATAGAGAATGGATGAGTGAGAGAGAGAGAGAGATAGAGAATGGATGAGTGAGAGAGAGAGAATGGAAGAGAGAGAATATATGAGTGAGAGAGAGAAAATTTGGATGAGTGAGAGAGAGAGAATATGAATGAGTGAGAGAGTGAGAATGGATGAGAGAGTGAGTGCGAGAGAGAGAGAATGAGAGAGAGAGAATATGAATGAGTGAGATAGTGAGAATGGATGAGAGAGTGAGTGAGAGAGAGCGAATGAGAGAGAGAGAATGAGAGAAAGAGTGAGAGAATGAGAATGAGAGAGAGAGAGAGAATGAGAGAGAGAGAGAATGAAGAGAGAATGAGAGAGAGAGAGAATGAGAGTGTGAGAAAGAGAGAATGGATGAGTGAGACTGTGAGAGAGAGAATGGATTAGAGAGAGAATGGATGAGAGAGAGAGAGACAGAGACAGAGCGAGAGATAATGGGTGAATAAGAGAAAATGGGCAAGAGATAGAAAGAAAATGCCTGAGTGAAAAGAGAGAATAACTTAGTGAGAGAGAATACATGAGTGGGAGACGGAGAGTTTGAGAGAGAGAGAAAGTACGGGATTGTGAATGAAATAACAGTGAGAGACGATGAATGCTGAAGTAACAAAGGTAGGTGCGAATCAAAATTAGTTAGTGAAAGAAAACATAAATAAGGTAAAAAGTCTGCAAATCATACGTTTGGCTTGTTATCAATGATAGACACCGTTATGTAATTCTAATTTTTAAAAACTGTCTCAAGAAAGAGATATATACTGTGGACTAATTGACTTAAGTACTTAGTATGCGTAATTAATTTTCAAATTTTATTACTGACTGTGGCATGTATCTTACTCATTGTTCATATACGATTCCCTATAGTTGTTAACTTTTGGTCGAAAGTTGTCTTACTGGCAGTTCTACCACATTTTCTTATTTTCATAAATATGCATAATTTCGTTCCGGAGAGTATTTCTTCGATTTTAATGATCTATATTAAACATTTTGTTGAAGAATTGAAGTCTCTGGTGAAGAATTGTCTTATTGGTAATTATACCTCATTTTATTATTAAATACATGTTCTATAATTTTGTTTCTGAAAACATTTCTTCGATGCAAATGCTCGATATTTGGAACACTTAATGGAAGAATTAAAGCTGATTTTAATTAGATATTGTATTTTATAACTGTTTTACACTACACATTCAATCATGATTTGTGATATACTAACGATTTATTGACTTCATAGATATAGGAAGATGTGGTGTGAGTGCCAATGAGCATCTAAATAACAATTTATATAAGTAAACCATTATAGATCAATGTACGGCCTTTAACGCGGAGCCTTGGCTCACACCGAGCAACAAGCTATAAAGGGCCATAAAATTACTAGTTTAAAACCAATCAAACGGGAAAACAAACGATCTTATCTATATAAAAAACGAGAAACGAGAAACACGTATAAATTACATAAACAAACGACAACTACTGTACATGTATTAAGTATGCGTATGCTGTAACAAATTATTAACATTCGGGGCTTTTTATTGCTGACCATGCGGTATGTATTGTTTTCATTGTTGAAGGCCATACAGTGCCTTTTAAAAAGAGAGAATGAGCGATTTTCCTCTGAGTTCGGTATTTTTGTGATTTTACTTTTTAGTATTTAACTTCTTTTTCATTTGATCTCTGGTGGAGAGTTGTATCATTAGCAATTATATCACATCTTCTTTTTTTTTTTTTACTGTTCTACAATTTTATTTCTGCGAACATTAATTCAATGTTAGCGATCTATAGTCGGAACACTTTATTGAAAAATTGAAGCAGATTTTAATTTTGTATTGCATATAAAAATTTGTAACTGTTTTACAAAACAAATTTAATCACACATTGAGAATCCGATTAGCAGGTATAATATCCGCTTTATAAGACGGTTAGTCTAAGGTGTTTGGATTTAATACGTACAACATGTCTCTTTTTCGTTCATTTTTTATTTTGTTTTCTTGTTGTCCTTTAAAAACAACCGATATTGCTTAATAAGTAATACATCCAATGTATGTTGGGTTCAGACTGTTTCTTGATCTCTGGGTGTCTTCTGATACAGTACGTTATCGTCGTAAAATGGCTGTCGTCTTGAACTTGATACCAAAATACAATCATATCAATGTTTCTGAACTAGCATATTGCTTCAATTCACTTTTTCATTACTTTATCTCTAAATAATTTAATTTTGGATGTAACGCGTCTCCTGATTGGCTGACGTTATTTAGTTATGAGCCCATAGACATAATTCAGTCATGTGACCGTGACGTCATGAGCGCTTTTCATGGTTTTCTACGGTTTAAAATGAAATTTAGAATTAAATTATAAGAAATTACTGTAATATTTTTCCTGTCTATTGGAAATAACATAAAAAAATGTGGTGCACACTGTTAAATAACCCGCTACGCGCGATATTCAGTGTGCAACAATTTTTTTATGTTATTTCTTCATAGATAATAAAAATATTACAGCCATTCCTTAATGAAATTTTCAGATGCATCGGACAACCGGTTATTGGGTTACGGCCTCTGAATTGTTAATTTTAAAGACATTTTGCCGTTTTTGGTTATTATCTTGAATAGCATTATAGATAGAGATAAACTGTAAACAGCAATAATGTTCAACAAAGTAAGATCTACAAATAAGTCAACATGACCGAAATGGTCATTTGACTCCTTAAGGAGTTATTGCCCTTTATAGTCTTTGTTTACCAATTTTTCGTAAATCATTGTAATCTTTTACAAAATTATTCTCCTCTGAAACAACTGTGTAAAAATTAACCAAATCTATCCTAAAATCATAATAAGGGTATCTTGTTTAAAAAATGTGTGCGGTGACCCAGCCAATCAATTAAGATGGCCACCATGGCTAAAAATAGAATATAGGGATAAAATCTAGAGTTTGGCTTATAATAACTCTGAAACCAAAGCATTTAGAGCAAATCTGACATTTGCTTATCAAGTCAATATATATCTGCTATGAAATTTTCAGATGAATTGGACAACTGGTTATTGGGTTGCTGCCCTCTAATTGTTTATTTTCAAAGAAATGTTCGGTTTTTGGTTATTATCTTGAATTCTATTATAATAGATAGAGACAAACTGTAAACAGCAATAATGTTCAGTAAGATCTAATAATAAGTCAAAATGATCACAATGGTCAGTTTACCCCTAAAGGAGTTATTTCCCTTTATAGTCAATTTTTAACAATTTTCATTAATTGGGTAAATATTTGTAATTTTTTACAAAATATTTTCATCTGTATCTAAAGGACCAAGTCTATATAGATAGAGAACATTACAAGTAGCAAGAACGTTCAGCAATAATAAGCGTAAGTGTTTAGAAAAAAAGAACCCATTAAAAAAAAGAAGATGTGGTATGATTGCCAATAAGATAACGCTCCACAAGAGACCAAAATGACACATACATAAACAATTATAGATCACCGTACGGCCTTCAACAATGAGCAAAGTTAAAAATACATAGTCAGCTATAACAGGCCGCGAAATGACAATGTAAAACAATTCAAACGAGAACACTACCGGCCTTATTTATATATGAAAATGAACGAAAATAAATATGTAACACATAAACAAACGACAACCACTGAATTACAGGGTCCTGACTTTGGACAGGCACATACATACATAATGTGGCGTGGTTAAATATGTTAGTGGGATCCCAACCCTTCCCTTTACCTGGGACAGTGTTTAAACAATACAACATAAGAACGAACTATAAAAATTAGTTGAAAAGGCTAAATTCATCAGATGGACAAAATACAAGTGGGCGTGGCCGGGTACTTATACATCCAAATAACAAAAAGACACTAGGAACAGATCTGAGAGTACTCGCAGTTACCTGACAGCTAGTTAAAAGCCACTAACAGCTAATAGAAAAGATCATGCATTTTAGACTAATGTATCAATCCGTACACATCCAACATCCAATGGATTTAGTGTAAAGACGTCATAAACAGTCAGAGGAAAACATGACCTTGTGCAATGTCTAGATACAGGTATCGACAGATTGTAGATCCATGAATGTGTATTCGCAAATAACATACTAGTAATATTTAAATAAGTTTGCTTTTTAATTTACTGATAACAAAATCAATATGTATACCAGTAAAAACAATATTCAATGATCTTATTACAGTGTTGAATTTGGTACCCTTTTAGAATCAGTTTTTTAAAGGACATACAAATGAGGACGGGCTATCCCTTTTGAAATAAGTTTTCTACAGGTACAACCAAACTTCAAAACCAAATCTTTATATCTATGGAAATTTTAGTAAAGGTTTAAAGTCATTTATTTTAACGATATCCCTGGTTTGGTAATTTACCAGTAATACATAGATTACGTTCGTTAAAATCAAAAACCTCACAACAGACACGGGCATAGCGAACGAGCTGTGAAATACGCACACCGTAAGATGGTGCCAAAGGAACATCACCATCTAAAAATGGAAAATTAACAATAGGGTACGAATAATCTCATTAGAGATGAAGGCTTTAAATGAGTTGCAGCAAATGTGTTTGAATTCAGATCTACCAAACGACCATTTAATCAAATAGGAAAACTTTTGTTTGGTAAGATAGTGTAGAAGTGTAGTGTTAAGAGTAGAAAAATCAAAAGTCAACAGAATCAAAAAGAAAATCAAAATCACATAATTTATCTAAAACATCCAAAAAATATTTTACACTTAAAATTTATGATAAGCTCTTTAATAGTAGTTAATGAATCGAACTTGTGAAACGCACTGAAAGATTAGTTGTAAAACACTTACTAGAGATCGAAATGAAACGATATTTAATTTTTTTATTGTGAAGTTGAGGTAGCCAATACATACCTTTGTATTAGGGACCTTCAAATGTTCAGAAGATGCTTTAGGCCTTGATGTGGTTATGACGTTTGTTTACTATATGACTCTCTGTGGAGCACATGGACTTGGATGTAGATGAACTTAAAAAATTCATTCTCAAGAACGTCCGTGTACCACCACATTGTTGGCTGCTTTGTCGGCCGGTACAAACACAAACCGCTTTGCAAGTTCTTGAAGTTTATTTCTTATTCTGGAAAAAGGCGTATTATGTACCCTATTATTTACTTCTAAATTATTTTCAAAATATGATACAAGAAATCTATTATCTTCCATATTCATACATTTATTTAAAAAGAATCACTGCCACATTCATACATTTATTTAAAAAGAATCAAGATATTTTTTATTAGATTTTTCCCCGTTTACACCAGTTTTTATAACCAAAATCTTAAATTCATCCAAATATAAGCTACATTCAAGAGTTAGGAGCTGCGGTATGATTTACCAAGATGCAAAGTATCGACCAGAGAACAAAGACGTAGATGTTAGAAACTTTATACTGAGTACCAAGGTAAACATGTCGTGACATACAATGTAATAAATGTAAATCAATTCAAATAAAAAAGCAACGGTCCAATGTATTTAAAACAAAACACACGAACACAAATACGACAACCAGAGGATAGCAGGCTCCTCTCATCAAACTGACACACACAGAGTGTAGCGGGTTAAACATGACTTTTGATGCCTCTCCCGAATCTTTGACTGCATTGTAACTACATAACATAAATTAACTCTATCCAAAGGGTTCAAATCAACAGACCAGTAAAAATCAACATAGTCCTGATCTGAATGTACTGGCAATCACTGCAAGTTACTTCCAATCCAATGACAACTTACAAAAGATCATGTATCTAAGATACCAATTTCCATTTCGTCAATTAGAGGAGGTATACTTGCTAGGGAGACCAATGAGAGGATGTATACTTGCTAGGGAGACCAATGAGAGGAGGTATACTTGCTAGGGAGACCAATGAGAGGAGGGATACTTGCTAGGGAGACCAATGAGAGGAGGTATACTTGCTAGGGAGACCAATGAGAGGAGGTTTACTTACAAGGGAGACAACTATTCAATAGAGACATAGAGACTTATAGAGGCTGGCAAACCATCAGTCAACAACGAGTAAAACGAATAGTGCATAGCAAGCATACGTCAAGGATTTGGCCAGATAAAATGAAAACCAATTAAAAAGGGAAAGATCATATCAATGTCAAAATAACAAACGAAAAACTAATATGAAATATATAGCAACACAAGACAACTTAATGAACGATAAAGTTCTAAAATTGGGACAGATGGTCACACACGCATAATGCAGCAAGATCAAGTATTATCAGGGCGCGCCCCCCCTTCCACGACAGTTGTACCACAAAAGAGCATTGGTCCCTAAGAGTCCGTGCGTCCATTAAAAACATAAACTGTAGCATACTCTCTCGTATGCGTTTAAGTCTTTGTGTATGTTGTAATATGAAATGTGTTGAGAATGAATTCCATTTTGTATTGGTTTGTCCAGCATACAAATGTATAGGGCAATTAGAATATTTTTTTTGCCATGCTATTATTGTTTATGGCCTACTATTTTTAAACTATCTTGTTTGTTGAAAGTTAATTCTAGATCTCTAACAATTAAGCTCTGTAACTATTTGAAGAGCGCATGTAAAGCTAGATCTGATATTATTGGTTAGCTACATGTATGTTATTATTGTATTGTTCTCTGTTACCAGTCTTTTGTCACATTATGTATATATTATGTATTGCCATAGCATGTTCTATATGCAAATAAAATTCATTCAATAATCTTATCAAAGTTGACATTTCTAATTTGCAGGCCTAAAGAGCGTATAAAACCATTATCCTTATTAAGAGTAAGTTTCGTTCAGGATAGTTAATTGGTGATTAATAAAGCAAAATTGGAATCCTCTTTATTACATTTTTAATTTGTGTTTAATCGTATACCTTAGAATGTACAAGCTTAGAATTGTAAAAACATATATAAAAATAAATAAATAAGTTATAGAATACAGAATACAAATGTTTTGAAGCTGATGTTCAAACCAAAAAATGCATGTCCCATAAAAACATACACCTTTTGTTTATTTTTGATTATTAAGTCACATTTCATTTATCCTCCGACTCCTTTATGGGCTGTACGACACCTTTGGAAAGTATTGCGCCATCTTTCTGGATAAGCAATGCAGGCCAAACCAAATAGTCCTTTCTTGAACCTGAAACTGTGAACTCTTTGAAAGTACTTTTATCAAATGTGTCATTTGGTTCAAAGTCTAGAAACATTGGTGGATCCTGAACAGCTGACAGGTAACATATTTTGACACATACTTCGATGAATTGTTGACATACGGTTTTATATTTCTTAACGGTTTTACAGTTTAATTCTCCGTCCAAGATTTTCTGAAAGAATGCGTAGTAAATATGTAACACTCCCAAACGTGTCCTGTCCCCCAAACGTGTCCGATTCCCCCAAACGTGTCTATTCTCCCTAAACGTGTCCGTAATATCCAATTTTCCCCAAACGTGTCTGATTTTATAACCCCCAAACGAAACGTGTCCGATAATTGTTATTCGCCAAAACGTGTCCATTATTTAACGCCAGGACGTCTCACGTCTTTTAGCGCTAATACATAAATAAAATCAATAACGTTAACGGCAATTCTATAATGGGGGACACAGTTGATGAAATGATCATTTATTAGTATTAGCTGGTTCAATGCCGGTTGTTATTGCAAATTTAATCTGTAACATATAAAGCGACTTTTGACTGAAATTGCTTATATTCCAGTTGCAAGTATCATGCTCGTTTAGAGCGCACACACATGTACAAACAATTCTTGTTCAGTTGTATTAAGCGTTTACCATAGGATAACACCAAATTAAATTCAAATATAATATATTCAGGTTAAACTATGCCTATACATATTGTTTAAAGATGTCAGTCTTATTTACAAAGCTTGTATTAATAATTACACAAACAAAGCAAGCAAGCCAAACAAAGTTTTACTTTGCAAGCATAAGGAAATCAATTGTAATCCGCGAATACTGCACGGTATGATTTTAAAAGAATTGACTTCCTTTTTTTCAACAGTTCTGATATTTTAAAAGATATTCAAATCATAAACTGGTTATCAGGTATTTTAATAAATTTTAGATTTCCAGCATCACTTCTAAAGTGAAGACATACAAACAAGAGTCATAAGTCCAGTGCAAAATATTTCATGCATTATTTGAACGATATCATATTAACAATAAATACTATACATAAGTTTTATGATCATACCGGGGATTTAGGATTGGGCCTAAATTTGTTTACGATTATTCGGGATAAACCTTAGTTAAACTTAAAAATCTACAGAGACCGATTTTTTTAAAAACTTCACTAAGAAACTATTTGATTCTCTCAAAAAATGGAAAAAATCTCTAAAAATTATAAACTGATAGTAATGTTTTTTATTATGAACTTTTAGTTTCGAGCATCACTTAAATACACGCAAACAAGAGACATTACGTCCAGTGGCAAATATTTCATGCATGGACAGGACGACAACATACTTTGGATAAGTTATATAATGAGATGCAGAAGAATATTTGCCGGAACTCTTCGATTGTACCTTAATTATTCCGGGAATTTGGGATTAGGCCTGAATGAATTGTGTACAGTTATAAGAATTTACACTTTACGGTTTTTAGGTATCTACACTAATCGTAACTCGGAATTAAATTATATTTTTTTGGGGGCGGAAAAGGACAGTTTTATTTTTACGGAAATCAGTGTAACAATCTTTTAGTTCCCTTTATATTATAGGACAAGTTTGGGGGATTGGGCACGTTTGACGGATTTGGCACGTTTGGGTGTTTATTAAAAACATGGACACGTTTAGGCGTTTAAATAATACAAATGACACGCTTTGACGCCCTTTTTCAACTAGACATGTTTTGCAGTTCAGTGACGTCGATGTGGACACGTTTGGGAGTATCGGACACGTTTGGGGGGAAGGACACGTTTCTGAGTGTTACAAATATAATGACATTGGTTTTAATCGAAACATATCTGGATTAATCGAATTTAAGGTTATATCATTTTGAAAGAAACAAATGGAGAAGACTTCATAAGTATGATTTACTTGTGTCTTATCAGTTATGCTTTAATTCAGCAAATAAAATATGTTTAAACTAAAGAATAAAATCAAAAATATAAAAGTTGTCGTCACTGTTGTGGAGCAGGATCTGCTTACCCTTCCGGAGCACCTGATATCACCCCTAGTTTTTGGTGGGGTTCGTGTTGTTTATTCTTTAGTTTTCTATTATGTGTCATGTGTACTATTGTTTCTCTGTTTGTATTTTTCTTTTTTAGCCATGGCGTTGTCAGTTTGTTTTAGATTTATGAGTTTGACTGTCCTTTTGGTATCTTTCGTCCCTCTTTCTTTGACAAGAAGGAGGAAGCTAATTTCATATCAATCATTGTGCTATGTGTGCAGCTAAAAAAAGATTTCTAACGCTTGTTTTGAAAATTTATAAACACAACAGACGTGTTGTACTAAATGGATGTCAATTGTTGTCAGTGATCCGAATAAATTGTATAATCATTTTAGTTTACTTTTTAAAAAAAATATGATTTAATTAAAACCTACAACAGTTTCGTATTTAAAGAGTTTTTTTTTGTCAAAAAGAGTCGCTGGTTACTTACCTTGCATAGTAAGGGTAGATATTTTGAAGCTTCGGATTTGGTTAAATCTTTGAACTTCTTAAAATGTTCTTTGTAATCTTCATCGGGCAAACACTAATGAAAAATAACAAAAATATTAAATAATGAGCGACAAACAACCAAGAACAGTCTCCGGGACAAGTTTGCAATTCCGCTGAGTGCAAAAGTTGTCACCTTAATTTTTGGAGTTAAGTCAAAACAAAGTTGATAACTTGGTTGGTATTGGTTCCCTGATATTTGTCCTAAAATTTTTTTGCTCTAGCACCACTGTTGAAAAAGTTATGCCCCTTTTTTCAACAATTTCCTCAGAGGAAAAGTACTTTTCCTTAAGGGAAATCAAATTTCCCTGAAGGAAAAAGATTTTTCCTCAAGGGAAATTGTTTTTTCCTCAAGGGAAAAAGATTTCCCTTAGGGAATTTGCTGCATAATTATTTCCTTTGAGGAAATTCTATTTCCTTAGAGGAAATTCTTTTTCCTTAGAGGAAATTCTTTTTCCTTAGAGGAAATTCTTTTTCCTTAGAGGAAATTCTTTTTCCTTTGAGGAAATTTGCAGCTTCAAATTTTCCTTTGAGGAAATACTTTTTCCTGTGAGGAAATTTGTAGCTTCACATTTTCCTTGGAAGAAATACTTTTTCCTGTGAGGAAATTTTTGACAAACACTTTTCCTTGGAGGAAAGTTCAAGACAACAAATTTCCTCTAAGGAAATCATTGTTCGTCAAATTTCCTCCAAGGAAATTTCTGAACATCAAATTTCCCTTAAGGAAATGTTTTTCATTATTTTTACTTGTTAAACATTTCTTCACTACACCATGTATACAAACAGTATGAATATAATTATTAAAAGACTGTATAATTGATGCAAATGATATTTAAAACTTTAATAAATGTTTGTCTCAACATTTTAATGACATTGAAAATAATACAGTCTGACTGTTTAGATCTAGGTATTGTTTATACTTTTTATATAAATTTAACTTTGATTTATAATTTTTTTGGAGCAAATGCTTCTGTTTTCTTTGTAATTGTTTCAATGCGATACATTAATAAGCAACCAATTTGAATGTCATTATATCTAAAGAATTTGTTTATATATTTGCAGATTAAATAATAAAATAAACACTTTTCGTGTTATTTCAAATTAGAATTTCTTCTGTTTCAGCTTGTGTACAGTTATTCAATCCACTATGTAAGAATTCAGTGAATACATTATTCCATTCACTAAACAATTCCCTTCAATTCTAAGAGAAATCATTTTTGCAAATTGTTCTTCAATGATCTTCTTCTGTATATTTGATATGAGGGAGTGATGTAAATGAGTGGATAAAACTGGTGTTCCTTTTTTCAACAACAAAATAGTATTTGTTCTGCATTCTCCTTTCTTTTGATTAAGATATGTTGTTGCTTCTATGCAATAGTGTTTTTGTGTATCTATGATAGAACTCCATTTTGTTTTATATGGTCATTATCATGTGATAATGTTGAAATTTCCTATTTCTTTTTTGCAGGAAAGCACACATTCCATTTCAAATTAATCCAATTATGCACTATGTAAATAAATTTCAACTTTAAGTTTCCTCTTCAGTAATGACCTATTGATCATGAAAACCAAGATGTCTGGTCACCTATAAATACACAAAATAAACAAATAAAATGTTATAAATGGAGAGAGAAACAGCAATAAATGTTTTTCATGTGTATCTTTCCTTATTAAAATACATTAAGTAAACTTGAACTCGAGAAATAACTGCAATGTAGACTAGAAAGTATAAAATGCCAAATAAAGTATTCAAGAAAAATTAGTTGATTTACAGTAGTCAAGTCCATGTTTGCAGGAAATTTACATCATTGGTTGTCTGGTGGAGAGTTGTCTTATAGGCAATCATACCACATCTTATTTTTATATAACCTTGCCATATTCCTATTGTGCCTGTCCAAAGTTCAGAGCCTGTAGCTTTTGTCAATTTAGTCTGACACTAAAATTTAGTGGTTGTTGTTGTTGTTGTTTCATACCGGTCATATTTATTTTTTGTAATTTATTTTGTTATAAACTAGACAATTAGCATGATTAGTTTTACAGTTTGGATTGATTCAATGTTTCATCTTTAGGTCTTTTATAGCTGCCTACTTTGACTATAGTATATGGTATGGATTTTCTCAATATTGAAGGTCGTAACAGGCCTACAATTGCTTTCTCAAAGCCATGATAGTTTTCATATTTAATATATACCACTACTTTGAATTTTTATAGTAATCATGATACTAGTAATCATCTTTCAAGTTCAATAACTTTTTAAAATTAAAAGGTGCCTTACCATTTAGGTTTAGTTGGCTTCTTCAAATTTTACATTGCCTATCATTTCTGCTGTATATTATTTCTCTGTATCTTCTATAGTTCTTGTCCTATACATAAAAGAGTAAAAGTTGAATGACATCTTGCATCAATATTTTTTTCTGTTTAATGTACATTTATATGTATATTAATGTGTGTTTAATAAAAATCTAAACCATGAGCATTGATGAGTGCTTGATAAGCTTCTTGCCCTTGTAGCTGGTCTGTAAGCTTTAAATGAATTTTATTGATCGACTAAAAAACTATGAGCACTGCGCAAATAAGACCCCTGCCCTCCAAAAAAAACAAAACATGCACAAACAGTGGTATTCATTGACATGAAACATGTATATAATTTGGCTCAATTTATAGATCTCTCAAGTGACTATAAGTTTAAGGCTGCAATTTTTTAACAAATACATTTCTAAAACCTTTCAAAGATTTTGAAAATGGACAAATTTTAAATAACTTTGCAACAACTAAAGTTCCTTAACTCTGCATCTTATAAAAAAATATACATGATAAATAGGGAATGATACTCCAGCTTGAATGTTATTCAAAGTTTTAAAGGAACATAACTGAAGAACGGTAAAAGTTTTACTACCAAAATTTGAAATTGATCTGATTAAAATTGTGATAAAAAGTATTGTTTTAAAGTTTAATAAAATTTGGTTGAGGGAAACTTAAGTTAGAAGGCAGAAAAAAAAATTCCATTTTTAAAGAACATAACTATACAATGCTATAGACATGATAGAATCTAGTAAAAGAGACACTACCAAAATTCAAACTTAATCTGTATTTTGTGGTGATAAGCATTGTGTATTGATTTCATAACATTTGGTTGAGACAAACTAAAGTTTAGAAAACAGGAAACCAAAAATTCAGCATATTTTCCCCATTTCTAAAGGGGCATAACTCTGATACTCTAGTACAGTAACACTGACATCACCAAAATTCAAACTTGATCTGAGTATTGTGATAACAAGCTTTTGTAAAAGTTTAATTGAATTTGGTTGAGGCAAACTAAAGTAATGTAAGAGAACAAAAAACAACTTTGGGACAGACGGACAAACGATCAAGTGTTAAACATTATGCCCCCTCCACTTTGGGTCATAATAATAAAAAGGGTGTTTATGTCAAGATATAAAAACAATTCACCAAAGTTTCATAAAAATTACTGAAAGCATTCTTGAGACTATCCTAATCCCAAGTCATAATAGTACAATGACATAAATCAGATTTTTTTTTAAATTAAAAGGAAAATTATCATGTTTATGTTATACAAAAATAATTCACCAAGTTTCATGAAAATTGCTCAAAGCATTATTAATAGTATACGTACTGGAAAATCCCCCCTTTTATGAATAAAATCCCTAACTTTAAATTAAAAATTTAAAATCCCTAAAAATTAAAAAGGACCTTAATTATCATGATTATATGTGACTTGTTATTTAACATAACAAAAAAAACCAAAGGCAATGAAAATGAAACTGACAATGCCAAGGCAAAACATAAGATGCAGAAAAGAAAAACAAAACAAAACACTTAGCAACACCAACATCACCAAAAAACAAGTGTTGAATTTATGTGCTCAGTCAGTCAGTGAGAGTTCGCAGATCCTGACCTACTATATCTATGCTTAAAAACCTAAAAATCATATAGTTCTAAACATATTTTGTAAATTTATACTTGATTAACAAGTGAAACTGCGAGCTACTGCTCACTGATGATACCCCCGACGCAAGTGGATAATATAAATAGTGTAAAAATATGCAAGTGTACGGTAAACAGGAAGTTGTCGAGTGATGAATCTGAAAACGCATCACACAGTATAGCTGACTTATATAAATCCTGAAACCAAATTTCAGAAATCCTTGTATTGTAGTTCCTGAGAAAAATGTGACGAAAATTTTCAACTTGGCTATCATGTGTAAAATCATACAAGTGTTCGGTTAACAGGAAGTTGACAAGTGATCAATCTGAAAACGCATCACACGGTATAAATGACTTAGATAAACCCTGAAACCAAATTTCAGAAATCCTTGTATTGTAGTTCCTGAGAAAAATGCGACGAAAAATATTCATGGGACGGACTGACTGACGGACGGATGGACTGACAGACAGAGGTAAAACAGTATACCCCCCTTTTTTGAAAGCGGGGGTATGAAAAGTTGTCATAAATAGCATAGACACCTTTGAGTTTTGAGAACCACATGTGTTAATTGTGCGAGTATAATCATTGATAATCATGCACAAGATTGACTTTTAAAAGCCTATATATTGAAATTTTCTGAAAATATTGCATGCATTTATTAATACGACCAATTTCAAAAAATGCACAGTGATGTGAGATGATTTATTTAATTGTAATTTCAGGAATTTACAGTAAAGGCTTTTATCCCCACTGCATTTTGCACTTTTTCTTATTTAGGAGCCAGAAGTTATGGCCTTTGTGACCTTTGTATGATTTTTATTTTAGTTTCTTTTTTTTTGTATTGAAGAGTTTAGTATGACGTCCATTATTACTCAACTAGTATACATTTTTGTTTAATGGCAAGCTAAAGCATGACTCACAGGCACGGATCCAGGGGGGCTGAGGGTTGGATATGTTGGAAGCCCCCCTTTCTTTAATGGACGATCAATGCATTTGAATGGGGACATGTAGTTTGACCCCCCCCCCCCAAAAAAAAAATAATTTGTCCTGCGTTAGGAACCCCTATATATGACTCAGGATCCACCCCAGTCTCAGGTTTTGGGATCTTCTCGTTGCAATGAAGACCCATTGGTGACCTATGGCTGTTATCTGCTCTTTGGTTATGTTGTTCTCTTTGATATTCCCCATTTCCATTTCAATTTTCTTTGCAGTTCTATTATAAATATTAGAAACGAGTTTGGCGCGTTTACAAAAATATAATTGTCTGTGCTGACAGAGGAGTATGTGTGCATACCAATATTTAAATTTTCTAGGCCTTCTTTTTGAATATTTTGTGCATTTCTTGGTAAAATACTGTCAGACCTCGAGTGCTGTTGTTTTACAAAAACGGTCAAGTAATGTACAGGGGAAAGAAACGAACTAAAAAGACCAAAAATAAGCCACAACAAATGGGGGTCTCATTGGGGGTTCTGTTCACGGATCCCGCTGAGTTACTATTTATTTTGTTAGATTCCCGCATGATGCCATTACGCTTACACTATATAAGTGAACAATTCTGATATTTTTGTAATTTCCCATGTCCCGCTAAACTTCATTTCGCATTTTCACGGCACAATAATTTGAGCAGAGACATATATACACATGTGTATATATGTCTCTGATTTGAGGGAGGATATAGGACCGGGATCGGGACTCCGGGATCGGGTGTTTTTAAGCTCTGGATTTCGGGATTGACCCTTTCGGGATCCGATAATTCTTTTTTTCGAATTTCGTGACCTCGGGATTTCGTGTTTTTAAGCCCGGGATTTCGGGATTTCGTGTCATAATTTGACTTTCATGTGTCACGTTTACAAAAAATATGCCTCGACAATCCCGAGTCCCGCTCAGACCCCCTTATACATACATAATGAATAGTTTACTATGTAGTCAGTAGTCGGGTCAAATACACATGTTTATACTTTAAGACGACCTTAGATTCATTTCACAGCGAAAATACTCATTAATATTGAACATTTTAGATCACTTCACATTTAGATTTAAGAACTTTTAAAATTAAGACCAAATAGATTTAAGATCATTTAATCGAAAGATGATAATTTGTCAATGAGCAACTGTAACCAGGTACTGCATTTTTTTTCATGCGTCAAGAAACAGTTAAAAGTTAAACTTCTCATCTGGACTTTTTAATTAGTCTGTATACCGGACCTCTTCTCTATTGTGGGATTGAAAAAAATCTAAAGTTAAAAATGCGGTTTTGAGCCTATTTCTTTTTTTTAATTTGGTAACACGTTAAGCCATTAGTGACACTAATATGGTATATTACCAATAATAAGGCCATATATTTCGGTGTGTAGAAATACCGCAAAAGACTTCTTAGTGCACTAAGAAGAAAGTTTTTGCATTAAGGACACTAAAACGATGTTTTAAGATCACAGCGAGCATGAATATAAGAGGATATGATTAAAAACCTCATATCTATAAAGTTAGGTATCAATAGCTTTTGTAATTTTGAAGTTAAATTACTTTTTAATAAACGCGTGCCACTCACCACGTGACAAACGGTTTATTGCAGATTCCCGAATTATCATGTTCAATCAACCTAATCCAATAAACAATTGTCTTTTGGTCGTTACTTATTGATTAATCAATGGTTGTTAACCTAACGGATAAGCGTGGTATAATTTCAAGTTTATGAAAGAAAAATAAAAAATAAATTTTGTGTTTTAAAACTTTGCCTTTGTTATATATATTTAGTTTTTAAGGAAATTGCTATGCAAGCTTTTTTTTTAATTATCGAACTCTATTTTGAGATACAAATTGAGAAATAAAGGCTTTTGATATTTCATTTCCTTACTAACAACACAAGAGTTCACATACTATCATTATTCCTTGAAAGACATTTGAGAGTATGTGGTGTCCATGGGGTTCTTCAAAATCCGATTACAGAAGTAATATAGAAAAACTCCAAGAGGTAAAATTATTTTACGTTTTAAAAAGAGAATTATAGAATAAATCATAACTGTCTTCTATGAAAGATAACTTTAAACTGGTGTCAATGCTTTTTTTTTTACAATTCATCTTTATTTCAACAATTGAAGATGAATACCATTTTATTTTATAATGTAATAAGCACTTTGGGCAAGCGCGGATCCAGAGCTTTAAGTGGGGGTTTGGGGGAGGGGTTATGTGAGAAATGTTTAGAACACTAGAGAAGTTTTCTTGTTATACCAAACCATATGTTTTTCAATAAATGGCACACTTTTTGTTCATCCGGCATATGGTTACTATAAATAAACTTTTAAGTATTAATTCTATAAGTTTAATTATTTAATCGAAATATTGATAAATGGCATAGTTCCTGACATTAGAAAAATGAATGAAGTATTGGCAACTGGACGTTAAGCAACCAAATACCAATCCTCACTTTTCCGTGAAGTGTTCACAATTATTTGTATTTTTAAAATTAAAAGGATGAAAAAATCCCAAACTGAAAAGAGTTGAAAATACGCTATTACTTTAGAAGTAAAAAATATAGCAGACAGAATAAATACTGCAGAAACAAACAAATGAAAAAAAATAGAAACAATTTGAAATACCATATACTAGAACATGTTTAATCAGTATACAAGCAGATTATTCACGGTTCAAGGTTGAGCGAACATGAATTTCTATCGTACTAACGGTGACAATCAACTTTTTGAGGCACGTGTCGAGAAAACATTATAGAAAAGATATAAAGGAGTAGGTCTGGTTAGGACCGATTTTGGCCTCAAATTTCAGGTTCATCTGACGAAAGATTTTGACCACTTTTGAAACACTTAAGTGTCTATTTTGTTTGATTCTATTAGTGTATGTGGAAGATTTTCACTGGTTTTGTCATTAAAAACGATCCGATTCAAGCTCAAATAAGAAAAATCCACCAAATATGCCGGAAAATGTCACTTTTCAGATGGTTTTTGCCATTTAGCATGACTTTATGGTGCCAGTACCCGATATATGTGCCATGTATTGTCAAAAAAAGCCCATATTAATGAAGCTGAAGCATTCTACTGTCCAAAAAATAACTAAAATTTAACTTTTAACAATTTTGTAAAACTGCTATATTTTGGGGCCAAAAAGGTGTCTTACCGGACCTTCTCCTTTTACAAAGTCTATTTCTATATGCCATATTCTTTGTGACAGTTGTATCATTCCATCAGGTCCTTAGTGCACATTTTTGTTCTAAGTGCACTAAGGAGGTCCTTTGCGGTGTTTCTACGAACCGCATATATTTGAAGCTGTTCAAAATTCTGTACATTATAGGTACGTGTGTATCAGATCGGACAATTTTTGTCATATATATAAAAAGAATTACTGTATAAGTTATCTAGTATGAAATATGTCCACTGGACCGACCGTGCAAGTGCTATATATATTATATCATGTATATAGCCAGTCAATATTAAAAAAAAAAGATGTGGTATGATTGCCAATGAGACAACTATCCACAACAGACCAAAATGACACAAACATCAACATCTATAGGTCACACAAGGTCGTTAAAAACTGCATTTGTTGTTGTCCACTAAAAATAAGCTCATAAAAACACGAATCCCCGTTTACTCAATTTCACCTTTATTTGTTAATATTTCTTTATCTTTTTCTTTTGATTTTATCATATCTTTTTTGTGAAATATTTTGTGTGGTCGAACATGAAATTGCCTCCGATGCTACAAAGAAAATTTGTTTAATGTCATCTGTTGCAATATATGCTAATTACTACACGTGGACAGGATGTTCCCCAGAAAATAAGTTATACACACCCCGTTATAACCCCGAGGGCACACGCTACTGTCATATGGAAAATTACTGGGTCACCTGTAAGATGATAATCAGCCATGCAACTAATTGGGTTACTGACCATGTCACTTTAATTTAAAAAGTTTATCGTTAAATATCAAAATGATAAATTCATTTTTAATTAAAAATTTAAGAACTAAAAGATTTATCATTATAATGAAGTGAAATAATTCAACCAAACTCGTATAAAGATTATATACATATTTTTTTAATCTATGCCGGAAAGAATTGAAAAACTGTATTTATAATTTTTTATTTGTTTTATAGAAATCTGTGTAGGTCTCATGAAATGGAACTCACGCATGCCTAATTAAGATTTTTAAATTTATTGAAAAAATATATAACAACAATTGAGGTTTGATATAAAATTAAATTTACCTTTCCGCGCTGTAATTTATTTGACATGAATCAAGCATTTTTTTAGGGATTTATGGGTTTGTCCATACGGTAAACGGACAGAAAGTCACAGGACATAAAGTCACAAATTAGATAGGACAAAAAGTCACAGGACAAAAAGTCAAAATTAATCCTTCGACAATTGTTTGAATATATAAAAGAAAGATCTTGAAATATTATTTTTTTATTACATCTATTCATTTTGAAGTGTAGGACATTGTTCATAAGCTTTGTTAAATAAAAAAATAGTAAATTTTAATCATTCAAAAATGATATTTCTTGGCACCATGAAGCCATTTAAGTACCATGTCATGATGACATCTTGTTTTCATAACAATTATTTGATCATTATTGATATTTATTGAATAATTTTTAGTTACAAAGTTGCTTTAAGTTTAACACTTCAAGAAAAAAACAAAACTTTTAATTTTTAAATTATTTTTTCTTGCTTAAAGAAAAATATTCTAAAAACTAAATTGTGACTTTTTGTCCGTGACTTTTTGTCTGTGACTTTCTGTCCTACATTCATCCATACAACGTATAAAAAAAAGAAGTGTATGTTATTAGTATTTCACATGCCTTGTTTTCGCCTTGAAGCTCCGATTATTCAGAGGATTTCAGACAAGATGATGAAAATAACGTGCAAGATACTTTTTTCGATTATCGTGAAGAGACAATTTTAATTCCCATTCCTCCATGCACTCTACCCCTGTTGAATTGTATATTTATAATTCCTCGTGCTTTTAATTAGCCCCCCCCCCCCCTTTCGTGGTTACCGTTATGCCAACAAATACCCGAGGCTTGATTTACATGTAAAAATCATGGTCGGATCTAGCCATGATAAAGGGGGTTCCAACTACATGTCTCCATTAAATAAGGGGTGTCATTGGCGCTAGGTTTCTGTTACCCCACCCTTTTCATATAATTTACATTTCAAAAGTGTATACCTTATTCATATATTGTGTAGGTTAAAATGTTATCTTTTCCCATATTGTTTGCGTTTTAATTGGTGTGTAATGTAACAGTGCAATACTTGAGTGTCAAAAGAGAGTTTTTCACGACCTGTTCACATATTTTTAAGGTTCCTATATTAAAACTTTTCCTGATGCACAGGTAACCTATTCCAACGGAACGTCCTATCACCTTGTATATCTTTCATATATGCTTTGGATTTCTAATATTTTGGCCACGAGCATCACTGAAGAGACATGTATTGTCGAAATGCGCATCTGGTGCAACAAAATTAGTACCGTTGATTTTATTGTATATAGGAACTTGAGAGGATTCCCGAGATTATCATGTATGCAATGATTGCTCACAAAAAGCTAGGGGAGTCCAACCCCGGATTCCATCCCCTTCGACCCGCCACAGAATACAGATATAATTGATAATTGTTATTTTAAAGTCATATACTATACTATAGCCACATAGCCACTATATATATAATATAGTACTAGAACCGAACATCTGTTTTGGGTTATATATACATACACCACATCTTCCTATGTCTATACATGTATCATGTATCTCAGGTCTATATAGCTGATTTACCGTAAATAACTGCGAGAACGTGAATAAAACACAAGTTGATAATTGTCTCTTCTCTGCTAATTTTAATGTGCATGCAATATTCACTCTGATTTACTTGTGAGACCACCGACACTAATAATAATTACCTACAAAATAATAGGTGCTCCTTTACTGGGAAGGACATTTCGGATCCGATCAATTTATTGGTTCCATTCCCCCGTTCTACACTTCTCCTCAGAAAAAATGCCTTGCAATGCGTCATAATTATCTGGACTACTAACTTTCTTCCATATAACTTCGAAAACAGACAATAATCTATTTCATTGGATGAGATTGGGCTCACGGATTTTTTAATGGATTGGTAATTTTTATTTATAGCACAAGTTTACCAAACAAGATTAATCACATTTTCACCCTACAAATCAAATGGTTGCCTCCTGACTGACTTACACCTACACTACTCACTCTAAGAGCTAAAAACATATTCACATGAACATTTGGTATCATTTATTTTGTGTGACAACTCTTCACCAATGACCTGAGTGAAAGGTTGACAGGCGGATCCAGAACTTTTCATTGGGGGGGGGGGGGGGGGGGTGTTCAGATGGGGGATGCTTGCCTCAGTCAGAACTTTTCATTGGGGGGGGGGGGGGTTCAGATGGGGGATGCTTGCCTCAGTCGTGTTTCCGTGATTCCCTTTAGGCCTATAATCAACAAAATTTTTCACACAAAAAGGGGGGCAGGGATTTCTCCTTAATAAGAAATCTCTATTTTCAGCATAAGCTCATACATGTCATATAAATTTGCCTTTTGAAGAACTGAAATTAATATGAGACGGCTAATGATTTTTGAGATGCTTTACATTAAAATACATCCATGTGACATACACAATTATATATAATTAGATTAGATCCAAATTTAAAAAGCTATTTTTTTCAATATTTAAATAATGTAGGATCAAATCTTGATACTTGTATGTAGTTGAAATTGTTAGCATTAAACATTAAAAAATGAACACCCAAAATTTTAACATAAGAGTGACCATGTAGTCTTTATTAATGTATGCTATTGTTATGAAACTAGGTCATTGTAGGTAAACTGTCATCTATTCCCTTAAATCTTTGTTCCCAGTCACCCCAAGTTTGATTTAAAGTAGTCAAGTATATCTACTCTATTAGCATGATTAGGTCTCTAGTTTGGATAGTTAATAACTTGCAAATTAAAATCATACTACTCCCAAATTTATATTTCTTTAAATATTATGGATGAAATAGCAAGTAAGAGATGAAATTAAATTGGATGAAATGTGGCATTTATTTTTATTAAAGTAGTATGTCTGATGTTGTCAAACTTAATTATAGACCCTTAAGGGGTGGATCCAGTCATTTTAAAAAGGGGTGGGGTGGGATTCTAACCCAGGACAAAAGGGGAAGGGGGGTCCAATTACATGTCCCCATTCAAATGCATTGATAATCAAAAAAAGGGGGGTTCCAATCCCTTGAAACCCCCTCTGGATCTGTGCCTGCCCTTTAAAAATAAAGTGATCCTTATTTTGAGTTAAAGCTTATACATGTTATAGATTTTTCTATAATGCTTCTCAGGGGCGGATCCAGCCATTTTCAAAGGGGGGTCCCAACCATGAGTAAAGAGGGGTTCCAACTATAATATCTCCCATTCAAATGCATTGATCAGTAAAAGAAAAGTATTCCAACCCTCTAATCTATGGTCAGGTTGTTGTCTCTTTGACACATTCCCTTTTTCCATTCTCAATTTTATCATGTAGTCGTCGTTGTTTCCTCTTAATTACTTTAGTACAAGTTGATAGAAATCTGTGAAATTCAAACACAAGGTTTGTGACCAGAGTTTTTGTTCAGAGTTTATGAATTAGGGGCCAAAAGGGGCCAATATTAAACTTAGTTTGATTTTATATAAAATTGAATTATTGGAGTTCTTTGATATATATATGCCAAATCTAACTGTGCATTTAGATTCCTAGTTTTTTGGTCTTGTTTACATTGGTCTACCTTAAGGTCCAAAGGGTCCAAAAATAAACTTATTTTGATTTTAACAATATTTAAATTCTTGGTGTTCAGATTAATATGCTGAATCTGAATATTTACTTAGATTTTTTTATTAAGGGCCCAAATTTCAAGTTGGTCCAAATCGGGGTCCAACATTTTACTTTGTTTGATTTCAACAAAAATTGATTATATGGGGCTGTTTGATATGCTGAATCTAACCATTCGTTAAGATTTTTTATATTTTGGCCCATTATCAAATTGGTCTACATTGAGTTCTAAAGGGTCCCAAATTTAACTTTATTTGATTTCATCAAAAAATAAATTAATGGGATTCTTTGATCATGTTGATATGCTGCATCTAACCATGTATTGAGATTTTGAATATTGGACCATTTTAGAGGTTAATTGTCAATTTAAATTTTTTTAAGTACTTGGACCACATTCAGTCTGTGTCAGAAACCTATGCTGCATCAACTATTGAATCACAATAAAAATTTAAAATTCAGAGTTGTATCGAGCTTGAATGTTGTGTCCATACTTGCCCAAACTGTTCTGGGTTCAACCTATACGTTTGTATCAAGCTGAGCCATGCATAGCATTTTTATTGGTTATTTATATATTAATTTGAAATTTTGACGAGTGAGACACATACAGATCATGCAGATTATACTGTTAACAATATTTCAGAGTTTAACATAGTCAAGCGAAACAAATTATAGAAGAATAGTTGAATCATGTCTTTTTTGTCAAATGAAAAATTAGTACGAACACAAAGAAAAAGTATGGGAATGTTTGTTTTTTAAACTATTGACCAGGGTGAAAGTCTTTGAAAGTCATGACTGGCAAAAAGTTTGTGAAATGAAATAGCACAAATATTCCATTCTTTTTAAATATAACTGCATATAAAGAAAAACACAAACTGATGTTTAATAATAATTTTTACCCTTTTTATGTTTTATAGGACAAGAAATATAGAAAAATAATATAAAATATAAACAGTTACAATAGAAATGAGCGCAAAACAAGATAAAAAGAATACAACAAGGCCTAAATGGTAAGACCACTTCTATATACTGTAAATTCAGATTTTTCAGGGAATGGACAACTTATTGTGATTACAAAAAAAATCTGCATAAAGATCTATATAGTTACATGATATATATATATATGTTTCTGTTATCATAATATGATTTCTTATTTCTGCGATACTCACCCAGTCACATTATTCGCATTACTAAAAAGTTTGGATAATTTCTGAATGACAGTAATAAAAGAAATTGCCTTTGAATGATGACTCATAAAAAAATAAGAAAATGTGGTATAGTAAATGAGTGACTTATCCACCAGAGTTCAATGAAGCGGATGCAAGAAATTAAAGGCCAATCATGGGCCTGCCTTCAATAATGAGAAAACACTTCCTTTATAGGTCATTCATTAAAGATCTCAACATATAAAGATTTAAACAATCCAATTTAGTTCAACATGTTCAAAGGCAATAACAATTAATAAAAAAAAAATCAGGCCTAATATAAAATATTGTTTGTTTCTCCAATCCCGACTGACCCTGCAAAAATTGTCCTACTCATAAAATTTTATTGTCAAAACTAAGCCAAATATTATTATATTCATTTCTGATTTTCGGGCTTACTGGATCATCAGATAATATTCAGGCTTTTGTGAAAAATAAAATTATTTACCAACCTACCTACCCACACCTGCCTTGTCAGAATAGGGATTAGGGAAACAAACAATATATTAATTTAGGCCTCATGTCTGTGAGCACTCAACCTGACCATAATATAGGACAGTGGTTCAAATATTAACACAACATATGAACATTCTATAACAACTATTGCAAGTGGCTCAACTTTAAATATCACTGCAAGGCACTAAACAAAGAATATTAAATCTTGGACACAAAGCACTGAAATAAGAGAACTCATAAGCATGACAAGTAAGAATATCAAATGAAAGTTTCTCAAAATGTTCATTAAAACATGATAAAATAAGCTTATTTATATTGCTGTTTTTTTCTCAATTTATAACATTTTTTTTTTAATTTTGTGTATTTATAGGTCAGATATCTTGGTTTTTATGATCATCAACAGGTCCTGCAGGTCTATACTGAAGAGGAATTTTAATTGTTTATACTTTTCTACATAATGTGCTAATTGGATTATTAATGTGAAATGAACTCAACTGTGTGTTTTTCTGGAAAAAGAAATAGAAAAAATCCTACAAAATTGCTATAAACAAAATGGAGTTCTATCAAAGAACACAATTGTGTAAAATGTAACAACCTACATTCATTCACTGATGGATTATGGAGAAATTAAGAAAAAATAATAGTATCTTTGTCATGTTTGTTGTCGAAATAAACACCTGCTTTATCCATTCATGTACATGGCTCCATCATATCAAATATACAAAGAAGATGTTTGAAGAACATGTTGCCAAAATTTATTCAACAAATTGAAGGAAGATGTCATGTGGATTGAATTATTTATGCACTGAACTGTTATGTAGGGGGTCGAATACACAGCAGCTGAAACAGAAGACAAGTTAATTTGACATGAAAAGTGTTTATTTTATTTTTTATTCAAATATGAGCACAATATTAATAACATCACAAATGGTATGATATTCATAGCGTTTTGCTTATTATTGTATTGTCTTAAACATGCTAAATAGTCAGCCTTTTGTTTCTGTATGTTTAATACACACCATAGAAATTTGTATTACAGTATTAAAGTTTTAATTATCTTTTGTTTCAATAGTTCAGTCTAGGAGAAAATATATTAATACTGTTTGTACTGTTATGAAATTTCCATAGAGGAAAAACATTTCCTTAATGGAAATTTGATGTTCAGAAATTTCCCTAGAGGAAATTTGAAGAACAATGATTTCCTCAGAGGAAATTTGTTGTCTTGAATTTTCCTCCAAGGAAAAGTGTTTGTCAAACATTTCCTCACAGGAAAAAGTATTTCCGCCAAGGAAAATTTGAAGCTACAAATTTCCTCACAGGAAAAAGTTTTTCCTCAAAGGAAAATTTGAAGCTGCAAATTTCCTCCAAGGAAAATTTGAAGCTTCAAATTTCCTCAAAGGAAAAAGAATTTCCTCTAAGGAAAAAGAATTTCCTCTAAGGAAATAGAATTTCCTCTAAGGAAATAGAATTTCCTCAAAGGAAATAATTATGCAGCAAATTCCCTAAGGGAAATCTTTTTCCCTTGAGGAAAAAACAATTTCCCTTGAGGAAAAATCTTTTTCCTTCAGGGAAATTTGATTTCCCTTGAGGAAAAGAACTTTTCCTCTGAGGAAATTGTTGAAAAAAGGGGCATAACTTTTTCAACAGTGGTGCTAGAGCCAAATTTTTTTAGGACAAATATCAGGGAACCAATACCTACCAAGTTATCAACTTTGTTTTGACTTAACTCCAAAAATTAAGGTGACAACTTTTGCACTCAGCGGAATTGCAAACTTGTCCCGGAGACTGTTCAAAGATAATTTCAGAATTGTAAGCCTCTTACTTGAAATTGATAGTTGCTACAACTGTTCTCGTTATAGAAACTCCTATTTTTCTGAAACAAGATTTTGAAATGTCAAGTTGAAGGTGAATTACAAGAGATTTGCTAAAAATATGTTTAGACAGCAACCAAGCGACAAAATTTTGAGCAACTACACGTGCTATTTGTTTTCTACCTGCAGTAGACTACTGCAGGAAGAAAACAAATAACACTAGAGATCGATGTGATAGGCTGACAATAACGGTGGAAACTAACTACATGTGCATGTGCCTGTTCAAAGTCAACATATGGATACGTTTTTATTGTTGGTGACAGAATAAATGCTACCCACAAAACGTTTTTGTATTTTTGTGTCGCCGGATTGCTGTCTCATGTTCTAAAAACAAGATTTTTGCTCACGGGAATATTATATTATTTATCATTATACAATGTATTTACTTTCACACAAAAGTTAACAGTGTATTACAATTATATCATATTTACCTGGAAAGCTTCCTTCAGTCCAGACAGTTGAAGGGACGAATCTTTGACACACTCTTCATTTATTTCCTATCAAATATCACAACATGTTGTTAGTATGGCAAACAGAACACATGGAGTATTTTGTATGCAATAAAATGTATCGAATAAAATCGGCATAAAAAATTACAATCACTCAAGCTAGCGACCAATCCTAGCGACCAATCAATCTAGCGACCACTAAAGAACACAATGAGTATCAACTTGTCAAAGAATCATAATGTGGTACATGAGAAAACCACAAAACAAAATAATGAAACAACGTTCTGTTAAAAATAAAATCTGGCTACCAATACGGTTTATATTGTTTTTAACCTTTAAATAACTAAAGATATCCATCATATCAAGTCAGAAGTTGTCTGTAGCCTAATGTACTGACTAGTTTGGTTGCTAAATGTCAGCATCAATATAAATCAGTAAAGGGAGAACGTCCGAGAAAATCGTAAAAAGTCAAAATATCGTAATACAATAGAAAAACAAAGGAGATAGGGTATTTTTAATCAGCAAATGCACAGCACAAAATTCACAAAAAGCAAAGGAAAAATCTTTTAAGCGAACGATTTTTCTTCCCCTACATAAACACATACTTTATGTTATTATATATGTATTTATAGAATGGAAAGTGCGCTCCTCTACGTATTCAACTCTATCGAGAAGGGAACTAGTTGACAAAAAATGTAAACTATATTTTGAGGTCTTCTTTACGTTTTCTCGGTTTTCCAAACTCTTAACCGAGATCGTAAACAAAAATCAAGGATTGCAAATTAAATACAAAACACGGAGCGTATATTCATTTCCCAATCACATAATAATTATACACGTCAAGTTATTTACGGATACGAAATGAGAATAAAAAGTAAACGAATTGAATTGGAAAAAAAACAACAGTGTTTGTCTATAACATATACAATGATTTGCTCGCACAATTATTTTCCATATTCAGAGAACAGTAAATAATTTTTAAAAGAACATATTTTAATAAACATGTGTACCTTGTTTCAACTTGATCTGACTACAACGTCGTCTTAGATTCAATATAATAGAGTATAAATGGATGGATACACGGACAAACGAACTAACGAACAAACCTACAGATCAGATAACATTATGGTCTTTACTATTGCATAGAATAACTGTTTAATTTAAGTTGACTTAAACTCGTTCCTGTATACAATGTATAAGCTTTCAAATAAACGAAATAAGAAATATATTATGTTCGAAAGAATTACTATATACTGGCTTTCTATACATTCGGCATCCTCAAATGGTCCGAGTACACAGTTATCGTCCTTTGATTTTTCGTTGTCCACGAATCTAGTCCTTAGTGTGGACAGTGAGTTGCTTGCCAATTTTTTTTATACGGACCCCTTCCAAATTTATTTCTTCATGTTTTATGCCTCAAATAGCCAGTAGGGGGATTAAAGCACAGTGTAAAATAATTGGGTTATGAATTTTAAAATAAAGTAGTGATTTGGTCCGGTTAATAAGAAAAAGTTAAAAAATAGCACATCGGAAGCTTTCTAAAGATTTCAGGACCCCCCTTAACATACAATTAACCATATTTGGAATTTGCCTTAATATTTGGATATTATTGAGAAAGTTTAGGTGGGATTCAATTCCCAGAAGGTTTTAACCCTCAAAAAATCATTTCAGTGGGCCCTGCTTTGATTTATTAACTTTCATTTGAGCCATGTCCGGTGGCGAACTTTGCCGTAGGGAGCTGTACAGAAAGACTGAAAAATGAGCCCATACCCATAACTGTATAGGTACCTCAGACTTTGGATGGCCAGTGAAGTCTTCAGGTGCACTTTCCCACCCAGGGATTGATACGAGTTGAAGATATGGATAATAGCTTTCAATCTAACCACCTGCGGTCAAGAACTTTGCCGTAGGAGGATGGGAATAAAGCGACTGCTGCCACCATCCGTAATGGACCGAAATGAGAAATTGAGTATGTTGTTGTCAGCTTCCGGTGCACTTTCTGTAAGGGCTTTGACTTATAACACCATTTAAATGAAAGTAAATAAAAGGTTGATGCCTCTAATCACATAGATCGAAAAACAATTGATAGTATGCCTTTAGTGAAATGATTTACACTGAATCATCAATAAATTGAAGGTTGATTAAGCACAGAAAATAAGTGAATTTTACATGGCATGATAGTTATAGTTAAAGGAATTCAAATTAAGAGATGTACATGTAGGAAATCCTTTTTGCCGACAAGCTGACGTTATCATATATTTTCGCCCTCAAATATAAACCATTATGTACATCGGATATTCGTCTTAATAATGTATGACATGTATATTTTTATTAACATAAATATAACCTGAGATGTTCATTTAAAAGATGATATTATGACAAAAAGTAAAAAAACCCAGCAACGTCGCTCTAGTAAGACTAGAAAATATAATTTGAAAAGTTATGGAAAGCCAAACCTAAATATATTTTTGATTGACTAGATATTAATTCTTGATCTTCCTTATCTCTCAATCTTCCTAAAATTATCCATAAAGTTAATTGATATATAGATATAAATGATATCAAAAGGAATTTGCATACACATTTTGTCTTCTATATTTCGGGAGGACTCAAAGTGTTAATTAGATATTCAAAGTATATAGCAAAAATCTAACACAGACCGCTGGAGTGAGACCTCCTGGTTTTTCACTATACATAACCATATTGTTAATCTTGCCTATTTCGTATATAAATAGTTGCTATCAAAAGGATTTCCAAGACAATACCATTTTCGATATGTACGGAGGGCTTAATATGTTACTTTTCAAATGAAAATCGTAAACCTACAGATAGATGGGTACAAGGCGTTGGCCAAATCTTCCTGATCTATCAATCTTCTTATATAACACATAGAGTTGGTTAATATATAGATATACATGATATAACACGGAATTTGAATATACTTCTCGTTCTATAGTTATGAAGGGCTCAAAGTGCGAGTTCGATATTCAAAATATATAGTGAAAATCTACCGGAGACCACTGAAAAAACAGTGTGACCCTCCTGTTCTTTCAATATCCGTACAGTTTGATAATCTTGTCTATTTTTTGTTGATATACAGATGCTATGCAAAGGATTTCCAAGAGAAATATCATTTTCGATGTATACGAAGTGCTTACAGTGTCACTTTTCAAATAACAACCGTAAAAAATAAGATAGAAGGGCACAGGGCGTATGCTAGATCTCCCTGATTTATCAATCTTCCTAAAATTCATACACAAAGCTAAGCTTGTTAGTATATAGATATTTATGATATAAAAAAGAAATCGGTTACACTTTTCGTCTTCTTTATTTTTGTAGGGCTTATAGAAAACAAGAAGTTTACCCGCATTTATTTCAGTCTTGTTTTATCTTTATAAGAACTAATTATCTGCATAGTTATGGAAAGATTGGGAGATCAGGGATCTTACCATCGCCTTATGCATTTAACCTAAATTTTTGACAGTTTTAAGATAGAAAGTGACAATTTAAGCCCTCCGTAGATACTACAGATGACATCATTCTTGAAATTCATTTTGATTGCATCTTTATATATACATACTACATTTTGTACTAGTAATCGAATTTTTGGAACATTGAAAGACCAGGTGTGTCTCAATGTCATTTAAGAGGTCTCCAGTAGGTTTATCATATACTTAAAGTCCAACTTAACGATTGACGGCTCACCGATCTAAGAGGTTCTCCACGTGAGCCATTATTTCAGTGGTGAAGGAAGGAATGGATTTTGAAAATGGCAAATAGTCACTTCGCAAAATAATTTTCAGCGGATTTGATTTTTGTTTCTCGACACAATGGTATTCATATTCGACTTTGTCTATTGAATACCATTTTTTACTTGTGTACATACTAGTACACACTCATCAGCACTCACTTTCACCCCCGATTAGGATATAATAAAGTTTGCATACGACATCGATAGCAAACTTCTCTCGGCTCATCTGTCATGTCCTTTGTATGACGATATTTTTTTTCTATATATGCACAGACTTATTCTACATAGGAATGTACAAATGTAGTTCTGCATGTGAATACTTTACTCAGTATATATGGACATAGTTTTTCAACGCGAGAATTACAATTCATATTATGCTTTTCTGTTGTTTTTTCAAACTGAACTAAGCCTAAGGGTCCCAATAACATAAAAAGAATGTAAATTAAGAATTTCTTAATGATGTTTGTTGTTCAATTAAGCAACTTTTGAAATCATTTTCATATGAATGCAATACTATTTTGGCATGTATGATGGTATGGCGCTGTTGTCTTCATCTATAGTCACTTGTTTTAATGCCATAACTTTGTATTTTGTATGAAACGTTTGTATTACATTTTAACACAAGGATTATTATCACTAATGGCGTGTTGAATTCAGTGGTTTTTGTCCCAACAATTCAGTGATAACGGGTCACAAGTTGTATTTATGCTTTTTAGCTACCGCTTTACAAGCAGAGCCAAATACAATGAACGTTCCAACTATGTATTGGTCTCCGAGGCTACACAAAACACCTTACAAATATAGATTTGTTTTGTCTTCAAGCCATTGTTACACAACTAAATTGTCTATTCTTCTTACCAGCACACTTGGTACAAATAAAAACCTGATAATAAAATATTCAAATAAGGCTTTCGAAAAAAGTGGAATTAATTACTTTTGGAGTGTCAAGAACTCGTTGGAAGTAGTTGATAAATTGCATGCTATATTGATGATTTTGAATCTGTTCAAAGTTTTGATTTTTCTACCCTGTATACCACATTGCAACACATTCTCATTAAGAAAAATTTCACGCACATAATTAAATGGGCATTTAAAAAGTCAGAATGTGAATATATATGTTCAAAGTCTTTTAGGTCATTTTTAGTAGCAATAAACAAAAAAAACTATGTCAATTGGACATGCTTTGATACTATATATGCCCTTGAATTTTTACTAGATAACATTGTTGTTCGCTTTTGGGATTCCGTATATCGTCAGGTTATCGGAATTCCAATGGGGACTAACTGTGCACCACTTATTGCGGACCTGTTTTTGTATTGCTATGAGTTACAATTTATGACAAAAATAAGCAAAAACCCATCGAATCACCATCTGATACATAAATTTAATAATACTTTTAGATTTTTGGATGATAGTTTGGCTCTCATTAATGACGACTTCAGTATGTATATTAAAGAAATTTATCATGTTGAACTTACTTTAAATAAAGCTAATACTAACAATGACCACTGCCCTTTCCTCGATCTTGATATCTATATCACTAACGGATAGCTAAATACTACAATTTATGATAAAAGAGATGATTTTTCATTTCCTATCGTTAATTATCCATTTTTAGATGGTGACGTTCCCTTGTCACCATCTTACGGTGTTTATATATCTCAACTTGTACGATTCGCTCGTGTATGTAACAATGTTTTAGATTTTAACGAGAGAAGTTTATGTATTACTGAAAAATTGTTACACCAGGCTTTTCGATTTCACAAACTAGTCAAAACATTTACTATATTTTATCATCGGTATAAGGACATCATTCGTAAATATAGCTCAACATGCAGACTTCTTATACGTTTAGGTATTTCACATCCAATTTTTTATGGAAATATTCTTTATAAAGCACAAAGGTGTCAATATTCACCTCAGAAACTAACAAAACTTTTGAATAGACTTATTAAGAAGGGATATAGCTACGATACTGTTGTCAGGTCATTAAAGATTGCATATTTTGGCATTAATATTGATTCACTTGTAGGGTCTTTGCGTCGGAACTAAACACATTTATTCAAAAATAAGTTGTTGGCATGACACGGGTTATGTTCTTCTCATATATGTCATGATGGTATGAGACTAAACCCCTAACGGGAAGGATTGTGTCTGATGTTCATATGATTAATAAATCATAATCTTTCTGTCAGTTTTATTGAAGTCTGGAGCTGGCATGCTAGTTAACTGCTAGTAGTCTGTTGTTATTTATGTATTATTGTCATTTTGTTTATTTTCTTTGGTTACATCTTCTGACATCAGACGCGGACTTCTCTTGAACTGAATTTTAATGTGCGTATTGTTATGCGTTTACTTTTCTATATTGGCTAGATGTATAGGAGGAGGGGGGAGATCTCACAAACATGTTTAACCCCGCCGCATTTTTGCGCCTGTCCCAAGTCAGGAGCCTCTGGCCTTTGTTAGTCTTGTATTATTTTAATTTTAGTTTATTGTGTACAATTTGGAAATTAGTATGTCGTTCTTTATCACTGAACTAGTATATATTTGTTTAGTGGCCAGCTGAAGAACGGAATTTCTCGCTACATTGAAGACCTGTTGGTGACCTTCTGCTGTATTTTTTTCTACGGTCGAGTTCTTGTCTCTTTTACACATTCCCCATTTCCATTCTCAATTTTATTTAGTTTGGTTTCCGCACTCTGTCGTTGATTTGCCTTATCAAAAATTATTGAAATTCACACACAATGTTAATAATCACACAAAGTTAGGCCGAGTTAGAATTTTGGGCAGTAATTTTTTGGACAATTATGCCCCTTTATAACTTGGAAAATTGAAAATTTTAAGCGGGGGCATTCGTGATTTAAAACTTTTTTTATAAAGGTTTTAAGTTTTATTAGTAAAAACATTAGTAAGAGCCGAATGCACTTTGTCGGTGTGGGAATAATCTATAAACAATGAATGTAAAATTTCATAGAGTGAGACAAAGGTATTACTGTCCAGCGATGGCGAAAACTATTTCTATAGAGCTTTGTATTCGGTATTAAGATAGAATACCTCGATGCTTCATACTTTGTTTGTAATAGCCTTATGTTTCGAAGTTTCCGTCTGTCATATGTTCTATGTAATAATGCAGTAGGTCAAATATATATATATATATATATATACAACTCGTCTAAACATCAACCCAACAAATATATATATATATATATATATCAGTCTAAAGATTTGCACAACGGTACTGATATAAGGTGTTATTAAACGAAAATGTTGTTATAAAATCGTGTTGACAAATATTTCGGCTCAACAAATGGCCTTCTTCTTGTGTCACAAGTTTTAACAATACTGATACATAATGTATAAGGTGTGAAAATAGATCAGGTGATAATACAGGTAAGTTTTGGTCGATTGATTTTAATCCTGAATATCATAATTTAAACAAAACACTTTAAATCAATATACGTGACTGTGTATATTAACAATAAAAATAAGTGAAAACAAAACTGTTAGTATTTCTTATTGATGCCGTTTGGGTGATGTACATTAAGTTCCTTTATCCAAAAGCTTTCCCGAACCTGTCGCTGTGCATCACTCCAGTGAATGTTCTGTTCAATCACTAGAATTTTCATGCGGTTAAAGTCATCAAGTTTGTGATCTGACTGTCTGAAGTGCTGAGAGACTGGAAGAAGTGGCTTCTTAGATATATCACTCCTATGGCCATTGAGGCGTTTGTGGAAAGGCTGCTTAGATTCACCAACATATTGGAGGCCACAAACCTAACATTCTAGTATGTAAATAACATTCATACTTTTGCAGGTAACATTGCAAAATATCTTATAGTTATTTTCGGTTGCCTTACTGTGAAATGTTGACGAATGCTGCATCTGTAAACAGCATTTGCAGCGTTTTTCTCCACACGAACGACATTCTCCAGGAGTACTTCTATTATCAGACACTTCAGCCCGCACTAGTAGGTTCCGTAGACTACTAGGTTGCCTAAAAGCTATCATTGGAGGCTCAGGGAAAATCTTGGACAGTTTGGAATTCTTTTCAACTGATTTCCAAGACGATCCGGTACATAGTAAATTTGCTGGTTGGTCCTTTTTATAGACTTTTATATATATATATACGGCCAGCGAAAGCTCTTTTTTGAGAGCCCAGCTGGTCGTGTGGTCTAGTGGGACGGCTGCAGTGCAGGCGATTTGGTGTCACGATATCACAGTAGCATGGGTTCGAATCCCGGCGAGGGAAGAACCAAAAAATTGCGAAAGCAAATTTACAGATCTAACATTGTTGGGTTGATGTTTAGACGAGTTGTATATACATTATGTACACAGCCATGTATCACCATCATTGATGGCGATCCAATGGATACATCTGTTGTAGAGTTGTCACTGACTCAGACGTACTTATAAATATAATTATTTTCTGTGACTGTATATTACATTAATTTGTAGGATCCTTACTATAGATAATTTAGCTGATCTGTAACAATAACATCTTCATGCCTTATATATCATGTACTGTAGTACGCCGCTAGATTAAAACTGACGTGGAAAGGTAACATACGGCCAGCGAAAGCTCTTTTTTGAGAGCCCAGCTGGTCGTGTGGTCTAGTGGGACGGCTGCAGTGCAGGCGATTTGGTGTCACGATATCACAGTAGCATGGGTTCGAATCCCGGCGAGGGAAGAACCAAAAAATTGCGAAAGCAAATTTACAGATCTAACATTGTTGGGTTGATGTTTAGACGAGTTGTATATATATATATATATATATAACAAGTCTAAAAGAATACAACATCACCAAAAACACAATAAAACGAACAATATGTTAGATATTTCGGATAACAGATATCCTTCTTCGGTAATTGCACGATGAAAAATGAATCATGTCAATTCAAATTAAGACTCTATCAAAATCTTGATTTATACAATTTAAGCGAACGCTGGGACAATTTTAAAATTTCCAAACACACCGCAAAGACTACAAAAATATGCCAAAAATAAAAAAAGTTATTTACGATGTGAACTGGCACAACTCTTTAAATTCCCAAAGGTGTTGACAGTTGAGATGTTAAACAACTGCGTGGAAATACAGTCCCAATAAACAGTCCTGACCGATCTAAACTGGTATGATATTTAAAATATGACAACGGTAGTGCAGTTGCATCAGAGACTGCGTATTTAAACATCTAAAAAATATAGTAATTTGATGATAAGAAAATTGAGTAATAAATGTTTACTAAGGTTAAATAATAGAACGTGGCTGCGTACTTACACATCCTTGCCAACTGTAATCAAAACTTATATATTGCCAACTGTAATCAAAACTTATATAATTCAAAAATTCCTGAAAAGTGTAAGGGTCCAGTACGGAAGCCGTAGTAACTGGCCACAAGTGATGACAGGAAATTAGTGATGGTAGGAAAAATGAGTGACTCTTCTATGTTTTTTCATTAATGCCCTCTGGGGAAACTGTCCTCAGCTTTCTTATCCAAAAACTTTCCCGAGCAAGTCTGTCGGCCTTTGACCAATCCTCGTTGTGATCTATGATAGTGATGGTAAGTTTTTTAAGATCAGCTTGGGCGTGCCCATGTGATCTTAAATGACGACTAACGGGGAGGTCGGGCTTGCATGTGTAGTCGCTACGATGACCATTCATGCGTTTGTTGAATGGCTGTTCTGTCTCGCCAACATACTGCATGCCACATCGACACTGAAGAATGTATACAACATTCTGGGTTTTGCAAGTTACATTACAAAATATTGTGTACACAGACCCAGTGGAGTGGCAAGTAAATGTTTGAGTATTCACTATTTGTTGGCAAGTCAGACATCGTTTGTTACCACACGACTTGCACCATCCTGTAGTTGAACAGCTTTTATTAGAGGAGACGGCAGCTTTTACAAATAAGTCTTTTAGACTTGTTGGTCTCCGAAAAGCTAAGACAGGAGGATCGGGAAAGATTTTGGATAATTTTGGGTGATTGGCAATACTTTGCCAATTGGCACGGATCAAACGTGAAAGGTTTGAAAAAGCGGGATTGTATGTTAACACAAATGGAACTATTTTGCTGCGCCTCTTCTTTTTGTACTGTAACAGGTCTTTGCGGCTGTTATTGTTAGCACGCGCAAACCCCTTATCTATGTCCCATTTCTTATAACCTCGTTTGATTAAATATATATATACAACTCGTCTAAACATCAACCCAACAATGTTAGATCTGTAAATTTGCTTTCGCAAATTTTTGGTTCTTCCCTCGCCGGGATTCGAACCCATGCTACTGTGATATCGTGACACCAAATCGCCTGCACTGCCGCCGTCCCGCTAGTCCACACGACCACCTGGGCTCTCAAAAGAAGAGCTTTCGGTGGGCATGTGTTACCTTTCCACGTCAGTTTTAATCTAGCGGCGTACTACAGTACATGCTAAATATAAGGCATGAAGATGTTATTGTTACAGATCAGCTAAATTATCTATAGTAAAGGATCCTACAAATTAATGTAAGATACAGTCACAGAAAATAATTATATTCATAAGTACGTCTGAGTCAGTGACAACCCTACAACAGATGTATCCATCGGATATATATATTATATACAACTCGTCTAAACATCAACCCAACAATGTTAGATCTGTAAATTTGCCTAGGCAAATTTTTGGGTTTTCCCTCGCCGGGATTCGAACCCATGCTACTGTGAAATCGTGACACCAAATCGCCTGCACTGCAGCCGTCCCGCTAGACCACACGACCACACTTGTGGTTCAACATAAACTAGACCTAATCACAAACTAATACATTGCGAAGCCAACGCCGACGCCGTAAAAATAAAATGTATATAGTAGACGTATTGAAAGCTTTTAAAAAGGTGTGAATATCAAATATGATATGACGTGCTGCAGTTCTAAATTATGATTTGTCTGATTTACTCTGCACTTCTTGTTTTGAGTCTACATTTTCAGCATTTGGGGATTAAGGTGAGAGTGCAAAAACAAACAAAAAAGAAATGAAATTTTCCTAGTTATAAAGGAGCAGAACTGTAGTACAGCAGGTGACTTTTGCGTTTTATAGTTTTTTTACCTTTGTGTATGAGCTTTATCAAATTAAGTAGAGGCAAAGTTGAATTAGAGTGCTGCAAAAATAAAATGGAAAGGTGGAAGATTTATCGGACGCTGGACTTTTTCTACGGCGTTTTGTTGAAAAATAAACAATGAAACACAACAACATTAATAGATGACGTCGCCATTAACGCGCCATGAACCCCATATGAAACTTACTAACCCCATACGTTTAACCAATTACAACGTGACAATTCATCTGTGGTCCGATAAAAACAAATCGACTCCTTCAACGTTTTGACATAAAAACCAAGTGACTATAGATGAAGACAACAGCGCTATACCATCATACATACCAAAATAATATTGAATTCATATAAAAATGATTCCAACAGTTGCTTAATTGAACAACATACAACATTATGAAATTCTTAATAAACATTCATTTTATGGTATTGGAACCCTTAGGCTTAGTTCAGTTTGAAAAAAAACCCAGATAACATTAATATGACGTTGAAAAACTATGTTCATATATACTGAGAAAAGTATTCACATGCAGAACTACATTTGTACATTCATATGTAGAATAAGAAAAAAGTATATGCATATGAGGTTAACTATGTGCAAATAGATATATAAAAAATGTGCATATATAGAAAAGTATGTGCATATAAGGTAAACGATGTGCATATGCAGGAAAAGTATGTGCATTTATATATAAAAAATAAGTGCATATAAAGTAAACTATGTTCTTATATATGCAAAGTATGTGTATAAATAGAAAAAAAAACATGTGCAGACATTGAAAAGTATGTGCATTCATGTATATAAACATATGTTTGTATTCGGCAGCTACGGCGTTCCATAAAGTAGTCTCTTTAGCCAAACAGCGCATGTCTATAAGAATACGCGCAACTTGTGCGCACAAGTTAATAACTCGTGCGCACAAGTTGTGTAACTTGTGCGCACAAGATAGTAACTTGTGCGCGCAAGTTAGTTACTTGTGCGCGCAAGTTGGTAACTTGTGCGCACAAGTTGAAAATATTTTTTTGCATGGCACTCCAGGGCTTCCGTAGTAAACTAATACTCCGTAGACGTCATATATCTACAATTACTATGTAGCAGTGAAGCGATAATCTACTGGCTTCGTTATCTATGATGAGTTTATTTACGAAGTATCCGAAATACGAATCAATTCATCGGCTTGTTCAGGGGTCATGAAATGGGGTATATAATGTTGCACACCCTCTATGTTCTATTTTTGAAAGACTAAACGTATCTTCCAGCTGTATGTACTTGTGAGGGCGTAAATTTACTGCAGCCAAATTACAAATTAATTTATCATCTTTTCGCGATATTCGGGATATTGATGATACTTCCTATACAAAACAGTTAATGTCTACTGAATTAAGATGATCAAACTTATAATTACCAAGTTTAACATATTTGACGTCTAATCGTATTTCGTAAACCAATTATTTCCTATCCATTTTTCAATATCATTATTTTGAAATCTAACGTGTGTGTATTTAATATTTTGGATACATTTTATAGTGTCCATATACTTACGTGCGAATTTTAATGGTCAAGATGTATCTCTTGTCATCTATAGTTGACAAAGCATTCTTGTCAATATTATTAAAATATTGGGATGATGTCTCTTAATAATATTAATTGATTTGCTGTGATACTGAACATTGTTTCTTTTCTTCAAAATTTATAGTTTTTTAATGACATTTTCCTTAACACCTTTTTGCTTTACTTATATTTTACCATCTACTATGTGGGTGTACATTTTGGTATTTAAACCAACAAACTCGTCACTATATAAACTATCATAAATAATGCCAATTTCAGTTTGGTCATCACCTGTTTCAATTTTCCAACATGTGGGAAGATATCCACCCGTTTGAATAATACGAACTACACTGTCTGTGTCGGTAAAGAAATGTTTAACATCATTTTCATATAATTTGCGTATAATTTTATAATCATGTTTTTGAAAACATGAAAAATGCAATACTCAAGGTAAAATTGGCTAAATAAATTTCAGCTTTGTTTTTTTTATATGAACTGCTATCAATTAACTCTGGTGTAAAACGTTGGTTTAGCCACAATTTTTATTTTTATTAATGAATCGGATCTCATGCATATATTATTTATAGTTTTTGCAAACATAGATCTTTCAACATCATGAACATATCCTGACATGGCTTTTGATCTGGAAGTTGTATTTTGATATGTATATTTATCAAGCCATAGGGTATGAGAGAACATAAAATAAAAATATAATACAAGTCCATTTCATTCATAATGACACATATTGTTTACGATTCCAATAATTGAGCACATACTTGTTGCGTTTTTTTTTATGTTGGTTAGAAGTAGATAATCATTTGGTGCTTCTAGAATTTTTTTTTATATTTAAGATCGCATTCAATTATTATCTTAAAGAACTTTCAAATTTGTTCCCTTTCATATAGATTTACCCAATCAAAATCTCCTTGCAAGTGAAGGTTGTGCCATAGCCCTCCCAAATTAATTGCTAACAACAGAACAAGTATTAAATTGTTTATATTTATTCATGGCCAACCTCAAATTGATTATAGGCTTTATCATGTTTTTGTTTTTTCATCGAAATTCTTGCTTAAATTGCCCTTTCAAACAAAAGCAGCACATATATTATCTGAATGCAGTTCCATTTAAAATTTTGTAGTTCTGACGCTTACATCAGAAAGTATTGATCAAATTAATCAAATACTGAGCATGTGAGCATATACAAAATCTTCAACACTCATATGCTCACCATTTATAAAGTTAAATCACAAAAAATACTGTACCCTGAAGAAAATTCAAAACGGAAAGTCCCTAATCAAATGACATAATCAAATAATAAAACACATCAAACGAATGAACATCAACTGTCATATTCTTAACTTGCTATAGGCATTTTCAAATGTAGAAAATGGTGGACTGAACCTGGTTTTATAGCGCTAAACCTCCCACTTGTATGACAGTCGCATCAAATTCCTTTATGCAAATCTTCCTTTGGTGGTAAGTTTGTTTCTTTCAATCTGATTTTTTCTATCTACACAGTCATGTGGATATGCAACCTTTTGTATAAGTACATTATGAAGTACGTCAATTTCTGTATTTATTGTTTTAATAGGCCCTTTATTCAGTTTTACGCCAGACTGTCTGAGGAATTCGGCATCAGTCTAAATGAGTCCATACTCGTATTTATCTTTTCTATTTTCTGTTAACAAAATAGCGTTCTATATAAAATTAATCATTCCCTTCCTAATTGTCAACTTTTTTCAAAGAAATGTGCGTTTAACCCACTGTGAAAAAGAAAAAGAAATACTTTTGTAAGTTGATATTTCTATTTTTAGTAAAAGTTTAGTTTAGTAAAATGTTTTAAATAGTGCACCACCAAAAAGTGTCGATGAGTTGAAACTTGTGATTTAAAGAAAAAGACTTTGATCTTTAACATTGATTATCGATAAAAGGTCTATTACGGATAATTTACTTTTTTTTATTCTAAAGAGATAGGCTTCATCTTCCTCCTTGCAAAAACAAAATTTATACTGAGACTATGTTTAATCTTTTTAAAATAAATTTTGACAGAATCTAAAAAGCAAATGCGCAAAACTTGAACTCATCTACCAACAATTGTATTGTTATAAGTTACCTCAGCACTATTTTATGTGGATACAATGTCCAATACTTGATCCTTAAGATGAATATTAGTAATGGATCTCTTTGGCGATAATTTGCTTTTAACGTTCGAATGTCCACCCAATGCCCAAGCTGACATAGATTCATATTTTCTTTTACTTTTTCCATCATATAATTATTGTCAATTGGCAAACCTGTTGATCCCTGCATTGGATAAAAAGTTTGTATTTTCTCAAAACTAACTTTTCAGTACCACATGCTGTACATAATCCTTTGCTTGTCATGATCTGGATTTGATTTGTCTTCACAATCAAACTCAGATTCTAAATCTAAATACAAAATCATGGACAAAGCAATGTTACCTCTTGTTCCATTTTTCTTTCTCATAGCTAGTTTACTTTTGAAATTGAGAATAAAAATGGTGAGTTTCAAAGACACAACAACCGGACGAAAGAGAAAAAAACAGCCGAGGGCCACCAATGGGTCTTCAACGCCACGAGATGTCCCGCATCCGGAGGTGTGCTTCAGCTGACCCCTAAACAAAAATATGTACCCATTGGTGGCCTTCGGCTGTTGTCTACTCTATGGTCGAGTTGTTGTCGCTTTGACACATTCCCCATTTCCTTTCTCAATTTAACTAGTACATTGATAATGGATGTCATAATAAACTCCGAATGCTATCAATAAAGAGTTGAAAATCATACAAAAATCATACAAAACTAGCAAAGACAACCTAATTACTTGGGACAGGTCAAAAAATGCAGCGGGGTTGAATATGCTTTGTGAGATCTCAACTCTCCCCCTATACCTCGAGCCAAAGTAATTAAACCATAAAAAAACACAACAATACGCAATGTATAACTCAGTTTAAGATAAGTCCGAGTTCCATGTCAGAAAAGATAACAAAACAAACTAAGCACAATGACAATTAATGATACACGAATTACCAAAGGACTCCTAACATTTCTCTATGATAAATAAGATGTGCTTTAAAAAACAGTTTCGAAGTGGACAAATGGAAAAACAAACTTGTCTAAAATTATATTTTAAGAGTTATTTGTAATACCTCTATTATAGACCTGTTTGTAAATAAAAAGTGCAATCTTAAATACTCTTTTAAATAATATTATTTTCATACTTATATACTCTTTCGTAGGGGACATTTGTCCACTACGAAACTGTTTCTTAAAGCACATCTTATTTCTCCCATACTTGTTTAGTAGGTGACCGTTTCGTAGTGGACATATTCACATGTCTTTTTCTCCCCACAACCCCTATATTGCAATAGTAACAAAAATAATTATTTTCATCAAAGCGCGTACTAAGCTGTGCACTGATAATTTGCATAATTTGAAAAAACAGATACTGAAGGAGATTAGACCCGTTTCGTAGTGGAAATTAACAAATATACGATATCACTCTGATCCATTTGATGTGCTAAATTGTTTTGGCCAACAATTTAACTGCTGTTATAAAAGCACCACTTCTTTTGTAAGACTCTTATGTTTATATCTCTTGCAAACCTTAATTTTACTGAACTGTTTATTAGCAAAATTTCATGACTTCGTTTCGTAGTGGACATTTTGTCAGAAATATTAGGGACACAACTTCTAAAATAAAAGAAATCCTTTGTCAAAAGCTGTTTATTAAGATATGTTGGCTCTAAACATACTTTTAAATAATTAAACAAGAATGTGTCCATAGTACACGGATGCCCCACTCGCATTATCATTTTCTATGTTCAGTGGACTGTGAAATTTGGGTCAAAAGTCTAATTTGGCAATTGAATTAGAAAGATCATATCAAAGGGAACATGTGTACTAAGTTTGAAGTTGATTGGACTTCAACTTCATCAAAAACTACCTTGACCAAAAACTTTAACCTGAAACTTGCACTATTATTTTCTATGTTCAGTGGACCGTGAAATTGGGGTCAAAAGTCTAATTGTGCAATTAAATTAGAATGATCATATCAAAGGAAACATGTGTACTAAGTTTGAAGTTGATTGGACTTCAACTTCATCAAAAACTACCTTGACCAAAAACTTTAACCTGAAACTTGCACTATTATTTTCCATGTTCAGTGGACCGTGAAATTGGGGTCAAAAGTCTAATTTGACAATTAAATTAGAAAGATCATATCATAAGGAACATATATACTAAATTTGAAGTTGATTGGACTTCAACTTCATCAAAAACTACCTTGACCAAAAACTTTAACCTGAAACTTGCACTATTATTTTCTATGTTCAGTGGACCGTGAAATTGGGGTCAAAAGTCTATTTTGGCAATTAAATTAGAAAGATCATATCATAGGGAACATGAGTACTAAGTTTGAAGTTGATTGGACTTCAACTTCATCAAAAACTACCTTGACCAAAAACTTTAACCTGAACGAACGAACGGAAGGACAGACGGAAGGACGGACGGACGGAAGGACGGACGCACAGATCAGAAAACATAATGCCCCTCTACTATCGAAGGTGGGGCATAAAAACCTACATAAAGTAAAAATAATATTTAGTTCTACATTTTTTTACAATAAGTTAGAGTATTAATCCTGAACAGGCAGTCTAGGGACATGCCATTTTTATTATTTTGAACTATTCAGGAATCAATCCCTCTTAAATAGTATGTTTCTTTGCTTAAAAACGTTAAATCTAAATCAATGAACTGACTTCATAAAGAATTACTTTAAAAGTGGGTCGAACATGAAATCACGTTTTTATTGAAATACGTTCATAAGATGTCTGCATGTTGATTTATATCTAAGTATGATGTCTTTGTGCCGATGATAAAACTTAATACATGTTTGATATTGAAAACCCTGGTGTAATACATTTTACAGTTATATGTAGATTTCTTTCGGTAAAAATCTAATACTTTGTAACCTAAAAATGGATTATTACCAAAAGGAAATAACAGTCATCTCTTTAATCATAAAATCATTAATTAACATACTGAATATCATTAAATATTTGTATCAGATGTTGATTCGATGGGTCTTTGCTGTTTTTAATCGATGAATTTACCTGATTATAATACAGAAACAAGTCCACAATAAGTGGTGCACAGTTATTTCCAATTGGAATTTCGATAATTTGTCGATATACGGAATCTCCAAAGCAAACTATCTATTGAATTGAAGGCCAGTTATTTTAATTTATCAACGCATTTATTTTTAAACCATATTTGTTAAATGATGTTTGTAATATTGAATGTTGGTGTCATGTTTTTGTTTTGAGTGCTTTAAAATATGTTTCGTTTTTAAATCAAAATTAAACGAATTACTTCGCATATTGCTCCATCTCATATTTTTTTGTTAAATTATAATTATTAATCCAATTTGTTCGACAAAAATGTTGTTCTTTCTTTAGAAATTTTGATCCTCATTTTGAAACGAGTGTCTAAGAAAGTATTCCTGTTATTAGACAATTTTAAACTATTGTTTCTTATAATGATCCTTTAAAAAATGTCCCCTTGTTACACATTACAAATTCAGTACAAAAATAATACGTGCAAAGTTTTCAACTTTCGGTATTTAGCTGACTGAAAATTGCTCACTTCAGACCTCCTTTCGTATATACAAAATTTATCCCTGGTATCTGTGATGAGTTTATTTACACCTGTTTTACATTAAAGATGCCACCTTTCGGACTTTAACTGACTAAATATTGTTCATTCCAGGCCTTCTCTACATGTTATTTAAAAACTCTTAATTCAGAATTTTCTTCCATTTTATTACTTCACGATAATGATTTTTTGCTTTCTCTTCGAGTACGTTAACGGATTAACCTGAACATTCCTCGTTCTACTCCTCAAACTTAGTCATTGTTCACTTAAATGTATGCTCTCATTCACATATATACTATATAGTTCAATATCAATAATTTATCTATACTTTATACAATTGAACATTTATTTGCGCTCGTATGTTATGGTTATCTCTGAGTTGGAAGACAACCAAATGCATGAGTATTAGTTCATGGATCTCTATATGAAGTTTAAACACAAGGTTCCATATCTCTATAGTATGGTTGGAAATGTTACTAGTGGATTTTTCCAAGCAGTTTTGTAAGAAGGGGCGAAAAATATTACTTTAACTGGTTAATGCAAAAAGAATTGCTTTAAAGACAAGAACTTTAGTAAAATTGTATAGAATTAAAACATATTTTTTGAAAGATCTATACCTCGATAAGACATTTCGGATTGGTTTTGGAGGTTCACAGTGATCACAAAGGGGCCAGACACAATCATTTGTATGGTTTTTAGATACAAAAAAAAAACGGAATATAAGAGATATTTCTCTGATCAATATTTCAGCAAAAAATTCAAAATCACAATAAGAACTTTTGGGTTAATTTTGGAGGTAATTGTCATAGCTATTTAGGAATAGGAGCCAAAAAGGGTGTTTCAAAAAGAATTTTTGTCAGATTTGTAATGGGGCCTACAAAAACTATTTTTTTGTTTGCAGGCAACTACTTGAGAATCAGTAATGCCTATGGGCTCATTTTTCAGACTTTCTGTATAGTTCCCTACGGCAAAGTTGTTTCCCACACGTACATGACCTAGTGGGATTAAAAGCTTGTCCTTGGCTCTTCTATTCATGAAAATGACCGGATGGGAAAGTGCCCCGGAAGCTAACAACCACATACCAAAATTTTCATGTGTGTCCATTACGGGTGGTGGCAGCAGTCGCTTTACTCCCATCTTCCTACGGCAAAGTTCTTGACCGCAGGTGGTTAGAATGAAAGCTATTATTCATATCTTCAACTCGTATCAATTCCGGAGTGGGAAAGTGCACATGACGACTTCCCTGTCCATCGAAAGTCTGAGGTACATATACAGTAATGCCTATGGGCTATTTTTTCAGACTTTCTGTACAGTTCCCTATGGCAAGGTTTTTTCCCACACCTAGTTGGATTGAAAGCTTGTCCTTGGCTCTTCTATTCATGAAAATGCCCGGATGGGAAAGTGCATCGGAAGCTGACAACCTCATACCCAAATTATCATTTGTGTCCATTACGGGATGTGGCAGCGGTCGCTTTACTCCCATCTTCCTACGGCAAAGTTCGTGACCGCAGGTGGTTAGAATGAAAGCTATTATCCATATCTTCAACTCGTATCAATTCCGGAGTGGGAAAGTGCACCTGACGACTTCCCTGTCCATCCAAAGTCTAAGGTACATATACAGTAATGCCTATGGGCTAATTTTTCAGACTTTCTGTACAGTTCCCTACGGCAAAGTTTTTCCCCACACCTAGTGGGATTGAAAGCTTGTCCTTGGCTCTTCTATTCATGAAAATGTCCAGATAAGAAAGTGCACCGGAAGCTGACAACCACATACCCAAATTCTCATTTTTGTCCATTACGGGTGGTGGCAGCGGTCGCTTTACTCCCACCCCCCTACGGCAAAGTTCTTGACCGCAGGTGGTTAGAATGAAAGCTATTATCCATATCTTCAACTCGTATCAATTCCGGAGTGGGAAAGTGCACCTGAAGACTTCCCTGTCCATCCAAAGTCTGAGGTACATATACAGTAATGCCTATGGGCTCATTTTTTCAAACTGTCTGTACAGTTCCCTACGGCAAAGTTTTTTTCCCACACCTGGTGGGATTGAAAGCTTGTCCTTGTCTATTTTATTCATGAAAATGCCCGGATGGGAAAGTGCACTGGAAGCTGACAACCACATACCGAAATTCTCATTTGTGTCCATTACGGATGGTGGCAGCGGTCGATTTACTCCCATCTTCCTACGGCAAAGCTCTTCACCGCAGGTGGTTAGAATGAAAGCAATTATCCATATCTTCAACTCGTATCAATTCCGGAGTGGGAAAGTGCACCTGAAGACTTCCTTGTCCATCCAAAGTCTGAAGTACATATACAGTAATGCCTATGAACTCATTTTTCACTTTCTGTACAGTTCCCTACGGCAAAGTTTTTCCCCACACCTAGTGGGATTGAAAGCTTGTCCTTGGATCTTCTATTCATGAAAATGTCCAAATAAGAAAGTGCACCGGAAGCTGACAACCACATACCCAAATTCTCATTTTTGTCCATTACGGGTGGTGGCAGCGGTCGCTTTACTCCCATCCCCCTACGGCAAAGTTCTTGACCGCAGGTGGTTAGAATGAAAGCTATTATCCATATCTTCAACTCGTATCAATTCCGGAGTGGGAAAGTGCACCTGAAGACTTCCCTGTCCATCCAAAGTCTGAGGTACATATACAGTAATGCCTATGGGCTAATTTTTCAGACTTTCTGTACAGTTCCCTACGGCAAAGTTTTTTCTCACACGTAGTGGGATTGAAAGCTTGTCCTTGGCTCTTCTATTCATGAAAATGCCCGGATGGGAAAGTGCACCGGAAGCTGACAACCACATACCCAAATTCTCATGTTTGTCCATTACGGGTGGTGGCAGCGGTCGCTTTACTCCCATCCCCCTACGGCAAAGTTCTTGACCGCAGGTGGTTAGAATGAAAGCTATTATCCATATCTTCAACTCGTATCAATTCTGGAGTGGGAAAGTGCACCTGAAGACTTCCCTGTCCATCCAAAGTCTGAGGTACATATACAGTAATGCCTATGGGCTCATTTTTTCAAACTGTCTGTACAGTTCCCTACGGCAAAGTTTTTTTCCCACACCTGGTGGGATTGAAAGCTTGTCCTTGGCTATTTTATTCATGAAAATGCCCGGATGGGAAAGTGCACCGGAAGCTGACAACCACATACCGAAATTCTCATTTGTGTCCATTACGGATGGTGGCAGCGGTCGATTTACTCCCATCTTCCTACGGCAAAGCTCTTCACCGCAGGTGGTTAGAATGAAAGCAATTATCCATATCTTCAACTCGTATCAATTCCGGAGTGGGAAAAGGCACCTGAAGACTTCCTTGTCCATCCAAATCTGAAGTACATATACAGTAATGCCTATGAACTCATTTTTCACTTTCTGTACAGTTCCCTACGGCAAAGTTTTTTTCCCACACCTAGTGGGATTGAAAGCTTGTCCTTGGCTCTTCTATTCATGAAAATGCCCGGGTGGGAAAGTGCACCAGAAGCTGACGACCACATACCGAAATTCTCATTTTTGTCCATTACGGGATGTGGCAGCGGTCGCTTCACTTCCATCCCCCTACGGCAACGTTCTTGACCGCAGGTGGTTAGAATGAAAGCTTTTATCCATATCTGCAACTCGTATCAATTCTGGAGTGGGAAAGTGAACCTGAAGACTTTCCTGTCCATTCAAAGTCTGAGGTACATATACAGTAATGCATATGGTCTCATTTTTCAGACTTTCTGTACAGTTCCCTACGGCAAAGTTTTTTCCCACACCTAGTTGGATTGAAAGCTTGTCCTTGGCTCTTCTATTCATGAAAATGCCCGGATGGGAAAGTGCACCGGAAGCTAACAACCACATACCCAAATTCTCATGTTTGTCCATTACGGGTGGTGGCAGCGGTCGCTTTACTCCCATCCCCCTACGGCAAAGTTCTTGACTGCAGGTGGTTAGAATGAAAGCTATTATCCATATCTTCAACTCGTAACAATTCTGGAGTGGGAAAGTGCACCTGAAGACTTCCCTGTCCATCCAAAGTCTGAGGTACATATACAGTAATGCCTATGGGCTCATTTTTTCAAACTGTCTGTACAGTTCCCTACGGCAAAGTTTTTTTCCCACACCTGGTGGGATTGTCCTTGTCTCTTCTATTCATGAAAATGCCCAGGTGGGAAAGTGCACCGGAAGCTGACAATCACATACCCAAATTATCATTTTTGTCCATTACGGGTGATGGCAGCGGTCGCTTTACTTCCATCCCCCTACGGCAAAGTTCTTGACCGCAGGGGGTTAATACGGAGGGTCAAACAGAAAATAGCGCATTTAACATGTAAAAATAACCTTGATGTTCTTATAAACCATCTTTGAATAGTCATTTGTCTGAAAATGAATTTTATTGCACAATAAATTTCATATCTGAGGGAAAGGGGGATGTGAAAACAAAATTGGGGGGGGGGGGTCAATTTTTCTCATTTCAGATTTCATAAATAAATAGAAAATTTCTTCAAACATTTACCACCGGGGCCAAAATGCGAAACCAAACTCCTAAACTGGGTACTGCTATCTATTGGTTCCCAGACATTCGGAAAAACCAAAACAGGTACATGAGGTACTAAGAAAAACTGTACAACGGGGAAAATATGCCCTGCTTTTTATCTTTTTTTCTAATTATTATTTAACAAAGATCCTTTAGTTATCCTAAGTGATAACGCTCTCATTTGATACCAAAATATACTAAATACTAGTAGTATACTTATTGACAAAGATTTATCAATATGTAAAGGCACTATTTTGTTTCATGTACTACTTTGCATCTTTTTTTTTACCGGGTCGATATAGTAATTCTTTATCAATGTAATAGAAATATATTATTTCCCTTTTCATTTATCCATTATTTCAAGCTGTTTAACTATTTGCTTATTATTATAATACATTTTCATTTGATTTATTCTATTCAGTATTTATCAATTGAACAAGACATTCGAGATCCTTTATTTATTTGAAGTTTGTTATAAATGTGTAATGTTATTTACTTTTGCTTACCATTTTTAAAGAACTTATTTAAATGAAATAATCATTATATTTGAAAATTGTTAAAGGACTGTTGATGTTAAGACTGATAGTGTGCAAAGCATATGAAAATTGATACATTTGGGAACAATGTGTTATAATAAGCCCTAAACTGGTGGTATAGAAATGGCTAGGTTAACTTGGTATATTGAATATGTTTTTGTTTTCTTTCTCTTCACTAAATTGTTATTTGTTTTATTGCTTTGAGTATTATTTCAAGTGCCTTGGACTATACTATATTCTGTATCCAGAGCCACTCTCCTCACACCTAAATGATTTTAATGGAAATACTCGATATTTTAGAATGCCGAGGGTATAGAAAGTCGTTACATGTTGTTCTGGTTCCTTATTCACTTAAAAACATTTTATTTATGTCACAGTAATTTGACATCTGAACTTCTGTACTTACTTAGATTTGTTCTATTTTGTTTTACATAACTTACGTATACACACCTCTGAATCATGAGACTTGATTTAACCGTTAAATCTTAGTTTAGCAAACAAACAACATTCCAGACATTTTTATTTTGTTGAACTTATTTTTCTTTTTTGCCTTTTATTTATTTATTGTTTTATTTATTTCCTTTTTGGAAACGAACAGAAATATCGAGTTGATATAAATGTATACTGTCCTGTAATATAAAATCTTTAAAAACTGAATAACTGATTTATAACATAAGCCTCGAGCAAGCACGCTACTCACGTTTATTTGTTGGAATCCAAAATAAAATTCGAACAAAACTAATAAGAGTTTCCTTTCTAAAAGTATGTATTTTTCTGTTAATAGCGATACATCACGTATGAAATATTAGTAGAACGTTGTAGTATAATGTCATTTTGTGATTTTTAGGCATATCTCTAAATGGTTCTGTTACGTGTTTATCCTCATTGTTAACTTTAGTGGTCGATAGAATTGGTCGCTAGCTTGATTGGTCGCTAGAATTGGTCGCTAGCTTGAGTCTGGTTCAAATATGTCGGGTATTTTCAGAAGCAGGACAAGTGAGACGACATGTACAATTTAAGGAGTCAAAAACAACATGGGGGAAAAAAAGGGTCAACACAATGGCCGCAAAGATCAAAAAGACAAACGAGTCCATAACACAATTATAAAAGAAACTCAATTAAAAGATGAGCCCCATATAAAAAAGGGATTGATTATTCATTTCAGAGAAAGTTAATCTTACCGTAGAAGACAAAATTTAGATATTATTGTGAAACTTTTACAATAATTGGCTTGGTGTTTTGAATATAATTTAAATAAAATGTCATAAGAACAGAAAAAAATACCCAAAAGTTGTCATATTTCCGCACAGTATTCAATTTCCCATTTTTTATTATTTTCAATGCATCCTTAGAATTAAAAAAAAAATGGTTTGCTACAGAAAGAATAATTATAACATTTCCCGAAGACAAGTCAGTTTGTCAGTCGGATTAGATCATGATTATATTTACGGAAAATATTTTACTGTCCGAGTGGTAAAAAGTGTCGATCATTACTGCACATACCTTCAACATATGCAGTAATATCTGAATGCTTTCAACATCTGTTAATTTTTCATCACTTCCGTCTTTGGTAAGTTCCTGTAAATCGGTAAAGGCGTCGGTCCATTCATTTTCATACAATTCTGTAAACTGTTCAGCGAGTTTCATTGGCCGATTCTGGTCATTCAGATCAGCTATTGCTGGATTGTTGTCCCGTAATTTAGATCCCATCATTTCACTCAACCTTGATAAAGATAAACGATTTTATGGTCGAAATAACAAAATTAATTAAAAAAAAATGCGTGAAATACAAAGTAATTTCTCTGCTCCAATGTTAGTTTCTTTATTTATATGGTATATAATTCACATATATTTAAGATGCTTCAACCACAAACTATTCTGACTTGTAAGTGCATACATTGTAAGATAAAATAAAAAATGACAGTGAACTTAGTGGACAAAATAAATGGTCGTACCTTGATAGTGCACCATCCTTTTCTTGTTTTAGGTCTTTAATATCGTTGTCCTTGTCTTGGAGGCTAAAATGTTTAAATTGAAAAAAAAACATTAATATTTAAAGAAATCCATTGTTTGTATTAATCCGCTTGTTTGATTTTTTTTTTACTGTTGTTGATATTATTAATATTATTTCTTTTGACTTTTTAATATTATTGTGCCGGTTTATGACGCAGCTCCGCCAGTGTCATCCATCGTTTTGCTTAATATTTTCATTATACCTCGTGCCATCAATAAGCAAGCGCATGTTTAAGATATAACAGTCTGTTCACCATTCTTTGATCTTTTAGTCTTTGGACAAATGACCCATGCCTTATATATGCAATTGAAATACATTAGAGTTATTAACGTTTGTACACATACATTGTACATGTACAATTTGACAGCATTATAACCTTTATAAAATACAAGATGTTGCATAATAAAAATGAAAGAAATTGAAAAGTGTACATGCTACACCAATCCTTGATCAGTTCAAATGAATTGAATTTTAATCAAATAAAATTTTAAAGAAATGGACAAGATCTACTGATTGTGTTTAAGGTGCATGTGCTACCCCATTATGGATTAAATTCAATATCCCCAAAAACATTCATGTTAACAAGATTCATTTACCGCCAATTAAGATTTTCAACCTCTCGATCCAGTCTATCAATTTCCTTTATGCACTCTGCTTTACTGAAAAAAAAATTACTGTTTCAATACATGTACAAACATTTAAACTTGGTGTTGGTAGCTGATATATCATACTATGTAATAAAATATCATTTGAAAGCTTTTTACTATAATGCAAGTTTTAAAATTTATCAAGGGTGTTATTGAAGTTGCAGCGTAAATAAAAGTAATGTGGCTGCAAGTTTTCAATATAAAAGTTATTTGACTTTTTGTTATTAGTCTCGTCGTTTGGAGGACAAACTGGTTGATTTTCGTAAACTAAAAAACAAAATGCAAAATTACAGATAATTACATGCAGTATCTGTGTCTGACCATGTAGATCGTAGTGTTAAATTGTGTCAGGTTTTAACCAACGAAAACTGTTTAGAAACATTTGCTATCCTATAGCGGTCAGTATGACATGTTTAGCATGACAAAAAAGAACTAAGTAAAATAACGCAATACACACTCTTTCCCTCTTTCTGATATATTATAATCACTGAACAAAGGTGCCTCATCTTAGTAAACATGGCAATCAGCGTTTTGCGTTTGGGACGATCTGCATTTTATTTGCGCCGTTTTTTTCTTTCATTTACGCCGACTTTTTTACAGGTAAATTACAGGCGAATATATATATAAGAAGATGTGGTATGAGTGCCAATGGAAGAACTCTCCATCCAAGTCATGTTATTTTTCATTTATCATTATAGGCCTCTTTCATTAGCCACTTGTACAAATGTAATGAATGATCAATCATAACAAGTATATAACTGTTGTCCCCTGCTCACCACCGTGAGGTGGAAGAAGGCCTACAAGATACACCTCCAGACTTTTCCCTGACCGTACCCGTAGTTCTTTAGCCTCTGTCTTTCGGACATCTCCCACATGGTTATGTTCGATCTGTGTTTTGACAAGAGAATCCGCGGTGACTGGCTTTCCACAATTATATGGTACCGTACATTAGTAAGATATATGTTGTTATGTTTCAGGACACTGACCTTCCGATATGTATGGCCCTCGATGATTAAAGAATTGACTCCTCGGCTCGATTCGGTGTGCAATATGTCCATCATGTTACAACGAAGTTCCAGAATAATATAAATCAAAATTAACTTAGACATAAATGAACAACATTTATAATAATCAGATTTTACCAATGGTATAGTACAGTACGTGACTGTTTAGTAATAATTTACCTGTAAATTTAATTAGGAGCAAATATAAAATCGACGCAATTGGCAAGTTAAATGAAAAAAAATGAAATCGGCGCATATGAAAGAATGAAAATTTTCAAAATCGGCGCATATGAAAGAATAAAAAAAAATCAAAATCGACGCAAATGTCATACGTCCATGGCGATTTACTTAATAATATGTTTTTATGATTAAAATGTACCTATTAACACAACAATTTCAGCATATTTCATTTGAAAATTACCTAGCTGGATATTTTTTCTTTCTGTCTTTGCTTTCAAGTTGGTCATAGCCACTGCAAAAACAAAATAATCATGAAATTTTTTGCCATTATCTAAATAAATCTGTTAGCATAAACTTTAGTATAATAAAAGCCCTTTTTCTAATAACTAAAATGGTCAATTTACCATATTTTCAAACTTTTTATTTTTATTTCTTATCAAATTCTTGTTTAAAAAAAAATATATAATAACTATAAACAACTGTTATACAAGTTAGAGGTTTTCTAGCTATAAAATTAAACCAGGTCTAGCCCACAATGTTCTTCGGTAATGCATGTACCAAGTATGACTGTTGTTTTCCATTCGGTCCGTTGGTTGATATAGTCCAATGTTTGAATTTTGCCTGGTTTTCAGGATTTCCAGCCTTAAGTTTTTTTTCATCAGAGCACGATTATGATTTATTACATTATGAGAATAATAATGCAAGTAATTTTAAAAACATTGCAATATCTTAATATGTATATGAACAAAATGTGTATATATCCATCCATCAAACGCAACATGTTAATGCTTTTATGAACTGTGACAACGAGCAAACAATTTGAATGAAAAATACATAGATATTTTGTGGTTGAATAGGATTTCATCATAAATGTATAAAGGGATGTGTGTTTGTTTGCCTGTCAATAGTGATATGTTCTCAAAAAGAATATAAAACGTACCTTTTAGGTCCTACTCTGAAAAAGAAAATCAAAGTAAAATTTAACACAAGAATCAAATACAGAATAACTAGAACAAAATACAAACAAAAATCCTCCAACCACCCTTTCTTTCAGTGGCACCTTATGCAATTTACTTCTCAAGTATTTTGATATATGCATGAGTCTACGGAAATATGCAGATGACACTTATAGCAACTAGCAAGGTCAGCACATTACACATCTATTTTTTCCCCGTTCTAAAAATGATGCAGATTTATTGCGTCCAGATAAGACAAATATGAAAAATATGCAATAAGCTGGGGAAATAAACAGACAAGCAGTCCGAATTTTAATATACATGTACACTATAGAAGCCATACTAATAACAATCTAGAAGCGACATGAACTATATATATATATTACACTTTAGAAGTATAATATGTATTATACATATATTTTTAGAAGTATAATATGTATTATACATATATTTTTAGAAGTATAATATGTATTATACATATATTTTTAGAAGTATAATATGTATTATACATATATTAGGTTTATTTACAATGTCAGAGGAATTTTTTACTGATGGTACCTAGTCAATCATTTAGTTGTTATGTAAAAATAAATAAAATTGGCGCAATTAGAGGATTATTTTATTGGCGCAAATGATACCTATAGTTTTGAAAATTAGGTGGCGCAAAAGAAGTATTGGCGCAATTAAGTTGTGGCGCAAATGAGTTACTTTTTGGCGCAAAAATATATCGCCCATGCCCACTTGGTCCTCTTGGTACACACGTATAAAACCACTTGAATTGGTTCCTCTTGGAACAAACCTGCATAAAAGCACTTGGTTCCTCTTGGAATAAACATGTATAAAAGCACTTGGTTCCTCTTGGAATAAACATGTATAAAAGTTTCAAATAGTTTGAATTATAATTTAAAGACTTGTTCAGTTCATATACATTGTACGTGCGATTAGTACTAATTTTTTTTATAGTCCGATAGTGTTAAAATCATAACGCAAAATGTTTATCCAAATGTTATCACACTAGACGACCACATGCACTGAATTTAATTTTCTATCCACTAAAATCATAAAAATCACAAACATTGAACTTGACCTTCATTTAGTAACAGGAAACGACATATCGAAATTAAAAAATAAATCGTCAAAGCGTTTTTAACGATAATAAACAGACAATATTTTGCAGACGCTCGCCCGCCCGCCGGACATACCCTAGTCAATAACCTTTAAAAAAACGAAAGTCTCTCCTGTTTCAGATATCGAATTGGTTGGATGCAGGTATCCACATTTCTCATCAATCGGGTTCACAAAGATTTCGTCAAAAGTGTTGCGCGAACTTTGAGTTTGTTCAAGGCTAAATATTCTTAAATATGACAGAAACACAGAACACTAAATCTAAGGGACTCAAATACAGTCCCCCATTCTATAACACAATTAGAAGTAACAGTAAATGCTGTAGCAAACATGTTGACGATTAAATGGACATGCTTGATACAAACCTTATCGACTACATGCTCTCATAACCTTCCTGGAAACATAGATCAACTATATTCTTGTGAAAAAGCGTAAATTTTAGAAAGTAAATTCCATCCACAAACTGTTCAGTTCAGTCATTTCATTCAATTAATACTTTACATTTTATATCGTAATAAATTTTTTAAACACAATAAATTATATTTAAAAAAAAAGAAGGAGAGGAAATTTATAAACCTTTTACATTTTTGAAAGATAAATCACGGTAGGCTATATAAATATTTTAAACATTTCACCGAAGTGGTGATTATAAAATATCAAGAGTAAAATAATAACTAGAGGCTCTAAATGGACTTTGGTCGTTGTGCATATCAAACTAAGGACACATGACAAAATTGTGTTTTGGTATTGGTGATGTGTTTGTAGATCTTACTTTATTGGACATTCTTCATGTTCTTGCTGCTTACAATTATATCTATCTATAATTTGGCCCAGAAGTTACAGATGAAACTGATTTGTAAAAATTTACAAAAATTTACAAAATAAGAAATATGTGTAGTTCTTACTTTGATGTACATTATTGCTGTTTACAGTTTATCTATATCTATGATGGTATTCAAGATAATAACCGAAAACTGCAAAATTTCCTTAAATGTACCAATTCTTGGGCAGCAACCCAACAACAGGTTGTCTGATTTGTCTGAAATTTTCAGGGCAGATAGACCTCGACCTAATAAACAATTTTACTCAATGTCAAATTTGCTCTAAATGCATTGGTTTCAGAGATTAAAGATATAAGCCAAAATCTACATTTTACCCCTATGTTTATTTGTTAGCCTTGGCAACCAGCTTGGTTGGTTGGCCGGGTCATTTTGTAAAAGTTAACGACGACGGAAGACGAGGGACGACGGACGCCAAGTGATGAGAAAAGTAATTATTGATAAACATTAAAATTTTGTATTAAAGTTAAGGTTTTTAAAAAACAGACATATTCATGAGGCACATACCTGGTTTGTCTAGTCAACCAGCAGAACGGTCTGAAAACATGAATATTTGTTAGTTTTAAGCTTTTGTGTCAACTCATAAGAAGAAACGTCTGTACTATTCGAGTTACGACAGATATATAGAACAGGGAGTGCTGCCTCTGGCTTGTTACTATACTCTCAATCTCGACCAGGTGTTAGTCCACGAAAGACGGAGATAATTAAAAGACTATGCAGGCTTAGTAGTATTCGATTTGAGTAAAACACTAGTCAAGATGTACGAAGGCAGTTTGAGGGATAAAATATTGATATCAAGTTATTAACCTTTCTTAAAAAAACTCAAAAACCATTATATACTTTCTTCCTTCTCTGTTATACATGATAAAACCCTGCTTTATGCGAGCAAAACGTATAAAAGCCTTGTTTTACTACATTGCTGAATACTGACGAAAGAGAGATTTCAATGTTAAGAAAATGCTATACACTTTAACAAGTTACTATTATTTTTAAAGTTTATATAATTGTATGATTATTTTTGATTACTAAGATTAAAATTGGCTGCTATTGATAAACAATAATTTATGCTTAAAATAAGACATACAAATGCACAAAGGAAGTGATCCAAAAAATGCAAAAGCGTTGCCGATATATTTCGTTCTGATTAGAAATTCAAAACGGCCTTCTGCAACGGTTTCCTATTTATTTCGTCATAGAAATATATTATGTTGTTTAATATTAGTATTATAATATGATATTAAAAAACAATAAAAAAATATACAATTCTAATCATTTCAAATATTTGTCATTATATTATGATGTTATACATTTCGTTACCAATTGGTTTTTCTACAAAAACGCTTGACATTCTAAATGCAAGTCAACTGACTATGATATATATCTATGATAAATTTAAATGTACACAGTCATATACAAAAAGTTTATATGAAATATAAATATTATAATGTTCAGTCTAATTACTGATACGTCTTTCTTGTATGCTATTGTGTTTAAAACGGATATGAGATACTCAGCCAGTTACATTTTTATTTAATTTAAAAGAAAGGAAGATGTCAAGTCATGTGAATACTGGCCATGCAGCATTGACAAAACTCTAAACATCAACATGTACAAATGTACTAATGTCAATGTAAGCATATACTAGTTAAAGATATAGTGGAAAACCAAGTAGCTTTTATATTCTTCGATATTTCAACTTACCGACAACAGAAACAGCAAAAGATAGTCTTGATCTGAAAGAATTAACAAAAACAATCATCACAACAATTACTGTTCAGAAATGATACATGTACATACCCGGAAACAAGACAATTGACGCATAATACACAAAAATGTTGCATATTACTATACATTTGATTATACTTTCCATTTTGAATTTTCCTCCGGTTTCAGTATTTTTGTAAGTATACTTTTCAATACATTTTCTGAAAATGGCTTAAGTTTGAAATAGAATCAAGGGGAAAATGGTTCGGCCTTTTTCTAAAACATACTCTAAGACATAAGGCTGTGTATTTCTGCATTGTTTCGATATGGTGAGTTAAGCCCTTTTAAACTGAGTGGCAATACTTTGTTCATATGTTGTTCAAAAAATTACTGTCCCTGGTTATGAGAGGGTTATATTCAAAAATGGTTTACCCCTGCTCATTCTGTATTTGTCCATCCCACGTTAGAAGCCTGTATTTCATTTGTTGTTGTTTGTTCATGTCTGCAATATTTCTTTTTCATAAATTGATTTTCGTATACTTTCGGTTGTTATTTTTTTTCTCCATTGAAATGTTTCATATTTTGCATGTCGCAGCCTTCTACATTCTGGTACAGGATTGTGTAAATGTTCGTAAATGTCGCCAACGTCGCCAACATTTACGAAATCATTACTATTCGCCAACGTCGCCAACATCGCCAACATTTATGAACTCAATACTGTTCGCCAACGTCGCCAACGTCGCCAACTTTTATGAACTCAATACTGTTCGCTAACGTCGCCAACGTCGCCAACATTTATGAACTCAATACTGTTCGCCAACATTTATGAAACATTACTGTTCGCCAACGTCGCCAACGTCGCCAACATTTACAAACTCATTACTGTTCGCCAATGTCGCCAACGTCGCCAACATTTATGAAACATCACTGTTTAGCAATGTCGCCTACGTTGCCAACATTTACAAACTGTACTGTTCGCCAACATCGCCAACATTTATGAAACATTACTGTTTGCCAACATCGCCAAAATTTATGAACTCATAACTGTTCGCCAATGTCGCCAACATTTACAAAACTTAATTCTGTTCGCCAACATTTACAAATTCATTCAAATATCGCCAGCGTCACTAACATTGCCAGTATTTATGTAGTCATTACTATTCGCAAACATTTACAAACTAATACTGTTCGCTTGGTTGCAAACATTCAGGAAAACATTACTGCTTGCCATGCAATGTGTATATGTAATATTTGCCAACTTACTGAAGTTTGCCAATTTAGCCGAGTTTGCCAATATTTATTTTTGTATGTTTTATTCACCAATATATCCAACATTATTTCTGAAGTACTGTTTGCACAGTTTGCAAAAAATATTTTTACGTTTTGTTTAGTATGTTTGTAAACATTAAATTTAGATATAAAAATACATATATTATTATAGGTAACAATTTTATGGCGAAAAATTAAATTCGGATTGTATCCGTCCTTGTTTCTGGAAATACACATGTTGTCAACATCCGTTTTCTCTGGAAATATTGACCGCTAACCGTTTACTGAGTCTTAATTTTAAAATAATAGGTGATATAGAACATTATAATGCTGTGAAATGGTATACAGTATGTTCCTTATTTTTTGTAAGTTTTAAACATTAAATACCGACTAAAAAAGGGATTACATTTTAGTTTAAAAGTGATTAGTCCCTAACGTTACATGTAAATGACAAATGTCCATGACCGGCATGTTTCAACTTATAAATAAGAATGTGAGACGTATTCCGTTTTACTACTATTACTATCAGAACACTTAGGGACAAATTAAGACATTTTTAAAAAGGGGTTCCAATTGTTACGCTTAACTTTTGCGTTTTGAAGCCAGACACTTATTTTTTTGAAAATTTTAGTTGGATTAGAAACAGTATAATACAATATTGTATTATATGTCTCTGGTTGGATTATGTTGGCTTGTAGAGAAGAATTTTACAAGCCCGAGAGCAATTTTGCAATCAATGCTGTAGGACTTGTGGATAAACATTAAGACTGGGGTTCCCAACCTAGGGTAAAAGGGGGGGGGGGGGAGGGTCCAACACAGGCACTCGTCTTAGAAAAAATCCTTACCTACATGTATACATATATATATAGGAATTTTTTTTTGAGATGAGTGCCTGTGGGGTCAAAGTTGATGTTTCCATTTAAATGCATAGTTGGGCAAAGTCAAAATAAATGGTTCCTTGCATATATAGCAATATTTATCAACCATGCTGATAATTTTATTGGATAATTTGATTTCAAATGATGTGTCTTGATGTGTAGAATATTCCTGCAAAATTTCTTTGGAAAATCTCAAGTAATAAAAAAGTTATGTTAAAAAAAGATGCCAAAATTGTCAGGAGTGCAACACTTTTTTGTGACATTTTGAAAAAATACTTTTTTTTCAAGACACAGCAAATTGTTTTATGGAGTGATATGCCATAAATTCTTATTTCTTTGAAAACTGTTGTATCTTAGTAATGAATTTAGCTAAAGATGAAGCTTTTCCATTGAACCGTTTTGATACAGATGTGTTTTGAAAAAAAGTTGTGCCATGTCAGGAGTGCAACACAAAAATCAGTATTACTGAGAAAAAGAATGAATTTTGCTCTAATGACATACACCTAAACATAAACAAAAGTCATTACTGTTAAACAAATATGTCCTTTCTAGAATAAATAGTTTATTTACCTGATTATCGATATAAATAATGTGTGAGAGTCAAGTAAATAAGGCCTCCCTATGAGTGTCAGGAGTGCAACTTTGAAGTTTAAAGACTCACACTTAAAAAATGCAAAAGCAAATATATGGTTCTGTTTTATTTTTTAAAAGATACTATACTAGATACAAGATTGCACCCAAAGAGGAGTCTGATAGACGAGGAACTTTTCTTTTAGAACCAAATCTTTGATGTCAGGAGTGCAACACTTTCAAAATGACATTTTCTTGGACTTACATTTCAAGATAATATCACCTCCTGGTGACTTATTTGCATCTAAACATTTTTTCTAACTATTTAGATTACATGTATGAGGTTTAATAAATTCTTAAAGGTAGGTTTCAAAGCAGGACTTAGATCCAAGAATTGTTTTTTGTCACAGGCAAACATATTTTAATGCTAAATATTCAAATAATTTTCAAATTATGGAAGGTAATTGTCTTAAACTTTGTCATTTGATTAGAAAATAGCCATATTTCATTTTACAAGTTATAGAATGGTTTCATCTAACACTTATTAAATCATTATAACTGTTATAACAAACTATTAATTGTGTTGCACTCCTGACATGGATTTACCATTACAAACCATTTATCACATTTTGAGTTCAATTTTAAGACCCAACCTGTAAATGAATGAAAGATAGGAAAAATGGTTGTGAAACTAAGCTTTAGAGTAAATCAGACAGGCTAAGTGCATACAAAGTCAACAATAACTTTAACTTTGAGGAGTAGAAAATTGAGAAAAACATTGAAATAAGATCCTAATCTACATGATCTATAGGACAATCTGGACAAATATAAACAAAGAATAAAGAAAGAAAAACCAACAATGTAACACTTAATTCAAAAGACTTTGACCAGACTTAAAACACATATGAGAAAAGGGAAACAAAACAGAGAAAGTGGCAACAAGAGAGAAGAAGGAAATTGGCACAAGCTGAAAAACTTGCAAAACCAGCAGAAAATTGTCCAGTCATGTAGCAAAAGTACAGATGCACTAACAATACCTAAAGAAATCAGAAAGAGAAGTCAAAGAAAAAGACATTATCTGCCTGACCATTCCAAATCTTGTGCTAAAACAATTGAGCGCATCATATCCACAGCTACACCTAAGTGATTGTCAAGAGTTAATTAGAACTGGTGGCAGCTGTGTACAAGAAATTGATGAGTCTTAAATATGTTGAAGTATAAACAAAGACGAGGAACCCCTTGAATATCTGAAAACTGTTGAAAAGAAAATGACATTTTCAAAGAGTTCCTTAGTTCTAAGTCTTCTTAGGTAGCCTCCATTTTTTTTGAATATGCCAGTTTCTTTTCAAGTTTCCAGATCTATTTTAAGGGTCTCAACTTTGTTTCCATGTCAGCACCACTCAATTTCTAGCACACTTCCATCAGTACTGATAAGTTATTACAACTACCTTGGTTTAGCTGTGGCTATGATGTACTAGTATTCAATTGTTTAAGGGCAAGATTTGGGTTTGTCAGGACAAATTTTCCCTTTGCTTAGTCTTCTTTCTGATTTCTCTAGATGATGTATCTGTACCCGTACTTTTACTTATCGACTGGATATTTTTCTGTGGGTTTGGATTTTTTTTTGGCTTGTGTACATTTATTTTTCTCTTCTGTTGCCAGTCTCTCTGTTTTTTTTTCTCCATTTTTTATATCTATGTTTTTGTTTTTATGTTAAGGTCTTTGTAATTAAGTTTTACATTTCTTGTTCTTTCTTTGGTTATATAATGTCTAGTGTGTCTTTGAGGTGGATCTTCTTTCAGATTTTTTCCTCAATTTTCTGCTCATCAAAATTAAAGTCGATGTTGACTTTGATGGTGTGTTTTGGTCCCTTAGTCTGTCTGATTTTATTCTCAAATAAGTTTGGTAAGTTTAGTTTCATCAACTATCTTTCCCATCTTTTATTTATTTTAAGGTTGGATAAGCTAGATGAACTCAAAATTTGCAAAACTTTCTAAGATAAAAAATATTGAATATGTGCAAAAACCTTTTTGTTGTGGTAAGTTCATGTCAGGTCGGTTCAACAAAATTAACTGTTTGGTAATAACAGTTATAATAATATAATTAGTATTTCATGAAACCATTATAAAACTTTTGAAACTGTAATATGGTTATTTCTCATAAAAATGCAGTTTATGAGAATCAGCTTCCTAAATTTTTAAAATTATATAAATCATCATTCAAGATTTTTTTATTGGGACAAATATATTTAAAAAAAAAATTGCAAGTCCTGGTTTGAAATTCTAAAAGAACATGTTTGTTATACAGGATTGAGTTTTGTTTATTTTTAGGTGTGAGCTAAATTTAAGCAAAAATCATTCTATTCCTCAGTAATATTATTTTTTGTGTTGCACTCCTGACATGGCACAACTTTTTTTCAAAACACATCTGTATCAAAACAGTTCAATGGATAAGCTTCATTCTGAGCTGGAATCATCCCTAAGACATACTAGTTATAATATACATAAGAACATATGGCACATATCATCATATTACAAGTTTCTGTCTCTTTCAAATAAAACTCTTACAAAAAAAAAGTGTTGCACTCCTGACAATTTTGACATCTTTTTTAATGTAATTTTTCTAATGCTTGAAATTTTCGAAAGATATTCAGCAGGATTATTCTACACATCAAGCCACAACATTCAGCCCATTTTAACATTGCAATCACTGCCATTTAAAAAATATAGTAGCGAAATGTGATGAGATGTGAATTTATGTATACAATAAGTGATATGTATGATATAGCTCAAAAAAATATTGTTTAAATGAAAATAAAATGTCAAATCTGAAAGGCATAAATGTATATAAACACTTAATCTAGAAATCATGGTATGTTTCGATGATGTATAAACTATTTTGTTTTGATATATATTGAATGTCAGGAGTGCAACAAGATAGGGGAAATAAAGTACCTTATATAGGTAATAATTTAAAAAAAAATAAGAGTTCAGAAAATTTTTGAAGATTGCAGATCTCTTTTTAAGCTGTCAAACAACAATTCTGATGAATATTTAATGGAATTTAGCTCATAGTTTGGTAACTTACCCTCAATTGTATAAGAATGTGTCAGAAAAATCAATTTAAATATGGTCTGAAGTGCATAAGATGCATAGGGTAAAACAGAAATTACATTCAAATGACAGATTTAGGTCTTTATAATCCAACAATGATGAAAAAATTTAAAAAATCATGAGCATTTTGTTCTAGTTTCTGTATTTTAGTTTGGTTTATAATATGTCAGGAGTGCAACAAAAACAGGGGAAATTGGATGTATATTCTGTTTGATACATCTTTTTTATTAAAAGAATTATCTATCATTTTTTTTCGTCAGTGAATTTAAAAAAGGGTTAATTTTGATAAGAAGAAGGTTTTTTAGCAACTTATTAATGAATTATTTTTTAATTAAAACTTTTGCAATCAACTTTAAATGAATTGATACAAAAAATAGCCAAAAACATTAAAAAAAGTTATAATCAAAGATGAGATTATTAATTTTTGCATTAAAAGTCATGTTTGGATTTCAGCAATCAAATGAGGCGAAAAAAATATTAATATTTGATAGTATTTGTTTGAAATCATATTCCCTAAAGGTATACTTGATTTTTTTTTTTTCAATTGTTTTATGTCAATAAAGTTTCAGAACTTTTCTGTTTCTTTATACTTTTTTATATCCTTTTGGATTTATTAACTTAAATGTATATGTATCAAGATACTGTAAAAGAAAATGGACTAAAACAATGTTGAAATTTGACCAAAAAAAATAAATCTGGACCATTTTTTTTGACTTTGCCCAGTTATATATATTAAGGCATTTAAAGAGTCTTTTTTTTTGCACTATTTTAATTTTTAAAGCCCAAAATGTTGATAGTTGAAATTTTTGAATTTTAACGTCAAAATTTTACACGCAAAGATGAGTATAGACCTTACCTTATTGTATATTATAATATACATGCTATTGTTATGAAACTTTGTAATTAGTGCTATAATTTATTAAGCTTTGGTCATACCAAGTTCTTTTAAAATTTTACAACTCTTTATATTCTATTAGGTTTGAGACCACAATTGTCGTCTCTTGATTTTCGTTGTTTACAAATATAGTCCCTAGTGTTTTACAGTGGGTTACTTGCCATTAATTTTTATATGCCTTCCAAAATAATTTTCCATGTTTAATGCCTCAAATTGCAAGTAGGGGGGTTAAATTACACTAAAAATTAGCACTTTGGAAGCTGTGAAAAGATTTCAAGACGCCAGAAACATGAAATTGTCCATATTTGGAGTTAGAGCCAATGAAGTTTTCTATAATTTTTCTATAATTTGTCACAAAAATAGTACAACACACTGTAAAAGTTTCTTTGAGAAAGCGCAGGTGGGATTTTTTTTATTTTCATTTTTGTTTTAAAAGAAATGCACTGCAAAATAAGTGTGGTCTTGGACATAATGGGACTATTAACTGATTAAAAATGCAGTCATGCTCATTAACTGTTCTATTTACTATTAATTATTAATAATAAAATTTAAGGTATTATACTTTTATTTGAGATAATAAATGAGATTTTTGTGAGTTTATACAGTATTTATATTAGGCTATGTCCTATATACATGGTATGCCGCAATGATATACATGTAAAAGGGTGGTAAAGGGTGTTTTTTTTAACGTTTTCTGCCTTTTTATTTTCGGTTTTTATGTTCATTAATAAAGGCTGCATGATCTTGAAGAACGACTCAATAATTACTTTTGGTACTTTTTTCTTTAATATATACAGCTATTTTTGTCATGCTTTATTTTTTCCGACCTTTATTTTTCGTGCAACGTTTTTGAGATTTTTATTTCATGTGTTTGCGTGTTTAATACCCCCCCTTTTACCTGTTACATGAGGGTAGTAAAGCCTTTACTACCCTCATGTAACAGGTAAAAATCAAATAATTTTATTTAATTTTTCTGACGACAATTTTTTTAGGGTAGTAATCAACCTAACACCACAGAAACAACTTTCTTTGCATTTATAACTGTTACCATTTATAACATTTTTTATATGAAAGCATATTGTGAAGCTGAACCTGCTTTTGATTGAAGATTTTTTTTAACATATATATCTTGGGAGTTTCATAGCACCATTTTATTTTTATTAAATTTATTTTGAGAGTTATGGCCTTAACTTAAAAATTGAATTCTTGGTGTACTTTGATATACCGAATTTAACTGTTAAATTTAAATTTTAATTTTAGGTCCGGTTTTTAATTTGGTTGAAAGTGATAAAGAAAATGTATACAACAAAAATTATCAGCAAGACCATTTAAAATTATTGGTGGATTCAGGGGAGGGTTACAGGGTTGGAACTCCCCATTTTTTTTTTGGCCGATTAATGCATTTGAATGGGGACATAAAGTTGGAACCCCCCTTTGTTTTGTGTTGGGAACCTCCCTTTTAAAATGGCTGGATACTCCCCTGAAAATAATTTGTATGCCCCATTTATGGGCATTATGTTTTTTGGACTGTGCGATCGTTTGTTCATTTGTTTCTCTTTAGGTAAAAGGTTTGGTTATAATAGTTTTAGATGAAATTGTATTGCAATTAACTTTGAACACAAGTTTCTTATGATATGATCTTTTTAATTTTAATGCCAAATTAAGAGTTTTTATTTTAATTTCACGGTCCACTGAACAGTTTAAGTTTAAAGTATTGGTTTGTTTCTTTAATCAGCATTAGTTTTGCAAATTAGTTTTACTCACTGTTTTTGTTATTTGTGAAGATTTGATGTTTGTTTTTTTATTATATCATTGCAAGTTACAAAGAAGTTTGAATTTTGTTTCAGTCTAATGATTTAGGGCAGGGTTATGGTCCTTAGACTTTTGAAAATTCACTGAAATAATCAGTTTTCCTCACCTTTTTTGTTATATTTGAATATATGGATTTGATAATTAGTATATAACTTTATCATACCAAGTAACAGTTAAAGTTTAAATTTTGATTTTGTTTGATAATTTTGTGCAGAGTAATGGTTGTTGGGCTTAGAAAATTATCTGAAATAATCAGTTTTAAACACTTTTTTGTCATGCTTAAATACATTAACTTGACTTTTGTTTTAAGGTTTACAATTACAAGTTATAAATCAAATTACAATTTTGTTTCAATACAATGATTTTTTTAAATCGTAGGGGATTTTGCATTGCCATGCAATACTCACAGAATGCTTGTTTTACGCCCATTTATGGGACATACAGTCAGGGGTACTACTTGTACAAGTTATCTTTATTTACTTTAAGAAGTAAAAGAAATACACCTTATCGCTATTTGTCCGCCATTTTTGGATATTACACAGGTTCCCGTAAAATTTTTACGTCATAAAACAAAATATCTGACGCCACAATGGAAAAGTGATTGTTGTATGCGTCAAAAGGTCGAGCACAAAAATCATGCTCGAAACCTGAAATCCAGCATTTTGATTGGTTGATCCTTGAGTCTGAGTACGTGCTCGAAAGTTTTATTACCACAAGACAAGATGTATATACACATATAAGTAAATAAATAATGTTTGAATAATCTCCCCTTAATTTTCTTTAAAATTTACTTGTATAAGCAAATTTTTCTTACAATCCCAGAAAAGTTATTAAGTTTTGTGGTGTAAATTCATGCCTTTTATGATTTTTTCCATGCTGCTGATTTTTTTTTTATTAGAGTTTAATGTTTCATCTTATTAATTGAACAAAGAAACTGATTGGGCAAAGATCTTTTAAAAGTATTTGGGCAAGGCCTAAACAAATTGCTTCTTGGGGGCTTGTAAATGAGCAGTGTTTTGAAGATAACAGACAAATGGGATTTTAATTGTCTATGAAATTACACTTAAGGTGGTACCTAACACTACAGGGAGATAACTCTGTAAAATCAGCTTTACATTTTATTTATGTTGTGTTGTAAAGGGAATATTAAGCTTCTCAGTGATTAAAATTGGTGTTTGTTAAACTGCTATATAACCAGTGTAATTTTTCTGATAAAACAGTTGGTTCAAAATTTTTGAAACTTTTATATTTTTGTTAAAGGGTCAAAGTAAATACTTTGTCCAAATTTTATGAAAATTAAACGAGCCAAATTAATTTTAGTGAAAGTGTTGGGTACCACCTTAAATGATTAGTAAAGACATTTGTAAAGGGCAGATAATTTAAAATTTTATTAGAGTAAAGAAATCATAAGAATTCAATACAGAAGATAGGATGACTTTTTTCTTTTACAAGTAAAAATATCTTTATGTTTAAGGGACATAACTCGACTGACATATTATGGTATATTGTTAAAAGTTTGTTTTTATGTTTGTTTTGTTCGTTTTTAAAATGTTTGACATTAACTTAAAAACGCTTTAACCAATATGAAAAGAACTTTGGTGAATTATTTTTATATATATTGCCATGAGTTTTTTTTTTTTATAATAATATACCTGATTTTCCGTTTCCTACTTTTATTTATTAAAAAAGGGGAGATTATCCAGTTTATGGACTATAACCTTAAAAATAGTTTTACCAACTTGCAAGAAACTGTGGTGAATTGTTTGATTTTATGAGCTTCCTTTTGATTTTTATACATTTTATACTATACCTTTTTTGATTTATGGGGATTTATTTTATACAAAAAGTGTGATTTTTAAGTTTTTCGGACAGTTACTGAAAAATGCTTTTTTTCCTACTTTTATTTATTATTTATTAAAAAAGGGGAGATTATCCAGTTTATGGACTATAACCTTAAAAATAGTTTTACCAACTTGCAAGAAACTGTGGTGAATTGTTTGATTTTATGAGCTTCCTTTTGATTTTTATACATTTTATACTATACCTTTTTTGATTTATGGGGATTTATTTTATACAAAAAGTGTGATTTTTAAGTTTTTCGGACAGTTACTGAAAAATGCTTTTTGGATTTTTTTAAACTTTATATTTATTGATGTAAGCTTTCTTATACATTTTATACTATACCTTTTTTGATTTATGGGGATTTATTTTATACAAAAAGGGTGATTTTTAAGTTTTCGGACAGTTACTGAAAAATGCTTTTTGCATTTTTTTAAACTTTATATTTATTGATGTAAGCTTTCTTTTGGTTTTTATAAATTGAAGATTTTACCCTTCTGAGTAATTGTGAGATTTTATTTATAAAAAGGGTTGATTTTCAGGTTTTGGACAGTATCCTTAAAGTGCATAAAGAAGTTTTTATTAAGATTTGATGACTGATTTTTATTTATTATTATTAAGATAACCTTTTTTTAGTTTTTTTTATAAATTTTCTTATAAAATGTTGAAACTTTATTTTTTTATGGTTGATATAGTGTGTTTGTGTTATGTTATATAACTTTTGATGAACTTCTTTGTACCATTGTAATTTTATGGTGTTTAAGAAAAAAAAAATCTTGAAATTTTGACAAAAGATTTACAAAGTATTGCCCAACAGCATACTTAGTATTGCCCAACAGCATACTTAGTATTGCCCAACAGCATACTTAGTATTGCCCAACAGCATACTTAGTATTGCCCAACAGCATACTTAGTATTGCAACTGCACTGTGTATTGCACAACAGCAAGAAATCTTTAGTTGAATATAAATTTAATTTATATAATTACTATATAAAATTGTCTATTTACATGGTTTACTTTAACAAAGATGTAATCTGAAACTTGTAGGTAAAATTTTACCAGACATGGCTACAATTATAATTGGAATATGTATTTTTTTGTAAAATATGTTTTTTGAGCCTGTCCGCCTGACAATCAAGATGGCAGACATGGTAAAAAAAAGTACACAGTGTAAAATGCAAATTTTGTCTTATTATCTAGTTATTAACTGTAATGAATTGAGATATTCTGACAAGATCAATGTTGGAGAGTAAGTGTTCTGAGTCTGTAGAATATGCACTTAGACTAAGGTCAACAGCACAGGCTCTTTAAAGCCTATAGTTATTTTAAAGTTAAAGAATTGAATGCTTTTTACATTTTATTTTTATACAGATATATAATGTTACGAAGATATAAATGTTTGTCATATGTACATGTTATTGACCTTATTTTTATTGTTGAGTTTCTGCTTTTTATTTTTAAAGCACTTGTTACATTTTATAATGATGTTTAAATGGGTATTAGTAGGCTGGTAAGTGTTTTTTGAAGATTTTTGTATTCCTTTTTGGAAACTATTTATGGGCTATAGCTATTTACTCATAAAAAATGTAGCACTATTTAGTTTCTGGATAGGTTGCAATTGTTCAACTTGATTAAACTATTACTTTTTAGAGATGGTATAAGATTTGCATGAATTTTTTATTTCACAAAAGATGGTCAAGTATATATTCCTTATATTTTTAAGTATTGATTGTCATTATGAGTTTTTTATTTATTCTTATTTTTATATGTTTTTTTAATGATTGAATGTTGGCAATTTTAAGGCAAACAAGTGGTACTTGTTTGAAAGACTCTTTAATAAACTGTAGAAACAGGGGTACTTGTTAAAACCATTTGGAAGTTGTGGAATTTGGCTAACAGGATTATGGGATTATTTAAGAAAAAAAAAGAAGATGTGGTATAATGATTGCCAATGAGACATCTTTCCACAAGAGACCAAAATGACACAGACATTAACAACTTAAGGTCACCGTACAGCCTTTAACAATGAGCAAAGCCCATAACACATACTCAGCTTTAAAAGGCCCTGATGAGACAATGTAAAACAATTGAAACGAGAAAACTAAAGTCCTTATTTATTTTAAAAAATAAAAGAAAATATATCTATATCCGATATTCCTTCTGAATAACTAGGTTTTGTTAGCTTTAAGGAATGACAACATTTTTGTGTTTTGTATAGTATATTACCATAAAAGGTTTGTTATCAAATACCTTATTGTCCTAAACATTACATATAAAAAGTTTGCATGTTGATTTATTTTTGAATTATGTCTTTGTATCAATGATGAAATTTAGTTAATGTAATGACTGGTTTGTGATAATGAAAACCCTGGTGTAATAATTTTTTAGTAATAGAGATTTTTTTTATTTGAACTAAATGCAGTGTTACAAACACAAGCGAAACTAAGAAGATGTTATATTTAAATAACATTAAATATATTTTTAGTTGGCAAACCTTCATTATGTTTAGATAGTATGCAAACAGTGGTACTAAACAGGGGTACTGTTTAGAATGTTGGCGACGTTAGCGAACAGGGGTACTGGTCAGAATATTGGCAACGTTGGCGAACAAGGGTACTGTTCAGAATGTTGGCAAACAGGGGTACTGTTCAGAATGTTGGCGACGTTGGCGACGTTGGCGAACAAGGTTACTGTTCAGAATGTTGGCGACGTTGGCGACATTGACGAACAGGGGTACTGGTTAGAATGTTGGCGACGTTGGCGACATTGGCGAACAGGGATACTGGTAAGAATGTTGGCGACGTTGGCGAACAGGGGTACTGGTTAGAATGTTGGCGACGTTGGCGACGTTGGCGAACAGGGGTACTGGTTAGAATGTTGGCGACGTTGGCGACGTTGGCGAACAGGGGTACTGGTTAGAATGTTGGCGACGTTGGCGAACAGGGGTACTGGTTAGAATGTTGGCGACGTTGGCGACATTGGCGAACAGGGGTACTGGTTAGAATGTTGGCGACGTTGGCGACGTTGGCGAACAGGGGTACTGGTTAGAATGTTGGCGACGTTGGCGACGTTGGCGAACAGGGGTACTGGTTAGAATGTTGGCGACGTTGGCGACGTTGGCGAACAGGGGTACTGGTTAGAATGTTGGCGACGTTGGCGACGTTGGCGAACAGGGGTATTGGTTAGAATGTTGGCGTCGTTTGCGACATTGGCGAACAGGGGTACTGGTTAGAATGTTGGCGACGTTGGCGAAGTTGGCGAACAGGGGTACTGTTCAAAATGTTGGCGACGTTGGCGAACAGGATACTGTTCAGAATGTTGGCGACGTTGGCGACATTTACGAACATTTCCCCAATCCTGTACCAGCCTGGCCTTCTATAGCCATTTACATGTATATGGTTTGTTCTCACGATTGGAGGTCATACGATTGCCCATAATTTTGGTAACATCTACTTCATACGAATTAAAAAAAAATGGTCGTCTCATTTGCAATCATACCACTGAACCGCACTTTTACATTAAACGGTTTTGTAACGATCTAAATGTTAATACAATTTTTTTTTTAAATAAACAGTATATATTCATTAATAACATTTAGTCCATATCGAGTTTTTCTCTTTCTTAAACGTTTGTATCCTCTATAATGTCTTTTTTGCAATCGGTTATCATGTTAATTGATAAATTGCTGTTGCATAATACATGTAATATCAAGATTACACCCGCATTAATTTTGTTTTTCATTAGGGGACAATCATTTGATATTTGGGGGGGGGTGGGGGGGGGGGGGCAGGAGGATTTGTTTTGGATCGGTTATTTATTTTTGGAAACTGAGAGCTAGGACCGATTATTCGTTTCTCCACTATTGAAGCAATATTTTTCATTTTCATTAAAGCAAGGGACTGATTATTCAGTTTCACAACTATATTTATGATTTTCGAAAAACATACAATTTTTAAAATATTTGTTAATTATGAATAATACATTGTACATGTTGTATAGTCAAGTTATTGTGTACCATTTAATCAAAACTGATCATTATCCCCTGCAGATATGTTAAGATTCAAGATTTTATGCATAACCTCAGACACATACTTGTGTACAAGAGGACAATATATACAAACATATTAAGATAATACATAGCGAGACAGGACAAACGAAACACAAATACATAGTATATATATTATAAAAGACAATTGGTATAATTAGATTAAGTATTTAATACATTTCTCCATGAAATGAATTATTTCAATTCATACATACATACATACATACATACATACATACATACATACATACATACATACATACATACATACATACATACATACATACATACATACATACATACATACATACATACATACATACATACATACATACATACATACATACATACATACATACATACATACATACATACATACATACATACATACATACATACATACATACATACATACATACATACATACATACATACATACATACATACATACATACATACATACATACATACATACATACATACATACATACATACATACATACATACATACATACATACATGTACATACATACATACATACAGTGGAGATCAGTTCTAACCTCTCATAAGAACTGTCAGAATAATCTGTCATAGAACTGTTCTAACCTGTCCTAGAACAGTTCTAGCTAGAACAGTTCTACCCTAGAACTGTTCTAGGTAGAACTGTCAGGATCAGTTCTAGGTAGAACTGACTAAATCAGTTCTAGGTAGAACTGTCAGGATCAGTTCTAGGGTAGAACTGTCTAAAACTGTTCTAGGTAGAACTGACCAAATCAGTTCTAACTGTATAACTGTCAGCAGAACTGACCAAATCAGTCAGGACTGAAGAACAGTTCTAAATGACGTCACTGCAGAAAGGGCACTTTAGAATTTAGAAGAAAAAATCAGTTCCAATTACTTTACTATATATAATAGCGGATTTTTCTATATTTTTACTGATCAAAATTTACATGTACAAATATCGAAGTGGATAGGAGGTTATCCAACTCATCGGAGAAATATTTTTATAAGATTGCAAATGAAACATCATTGTTTACGTTTCTTCGTTCCCCGTGTTTAACAGTCTCTTCATAAATATAACTCTGCATTTAATCACAGGAATCGGAAGTTCTATCAATAAAATTCTGTAAATAATAAGGTCGACTATCAATAGAGCTTCTCGTAGAGAAGCGACAGGAATGCAACGCATTTTTCAAGGATTGTCCTAAATCTATATTAAAACACTTATCAGCCCGGTTTAAAGTTTTGAAATCGACTCTTGGGTAGTTACACTTAATAAATATCATGTTTTTATGTACTTACCCCGGCTTTTATAGAAGTTTTCCACAGTTATTCCCTTTAGAGCCCTGCCACAGAATCCATGATGTAGAAACCGGAAGTGTAGGACTGCAGTGAATTTTTGAGGTCAGTATTATTAAGTTATTTCTTTTAATAAATTATTTAAACACCTTTCAATTAATCTAACTATTTTACTTTAATAAAATATAAATTTGAAAATAGTTTTCAATTGTTTGTTGTATTTATTTAGTCTGGGTTGAAATTTTAACAAGGGAGTTGTTGAGTAACACAACGTGAAAAATGTCCGGAAAAGTTCGTCCGGGAATGATTTGTGCATTATACTGACCTCAAAAATTCACTGCAGTCCTACACTTCCGGTTTCTACATCATGGATTCTGTGGCAGGGCTCTAAAGGGAATAACTGTGGAAAACTTCTATAAAAGCCGGGGTAAGTACATAAAAACATGATATTTATTAAGTGTAACTACCCAAGAGTCGATTTCAAAACTTTAAACCGGGCTGATAAGTGTTTTAATATAGATTTAGGACAATCCTTGAAAAATGCGTTGCATTCCTGTCGCTTCTCTACGAGAAGCTCTATTGATAGTCGACCTTATTATTTACAGAATTTTATTGATAGAACTTCCGATTCCTGTGATTTAATTCATGGAAATTTAATCTTAATTTACCTTGTTTGCCTTGGATTTACATTCATGACTTAGGATTCTGTTTTGACAAATGTTCAAACGAAAATTGTACAGTGGATGGATTATGGGATTAATGAAATCAGTGTTGTTAAACGTAAAAAAAACTATGTACATTTGCATTAGCTCGTTGCCAAACTTATCCATAACGATTATGAATAATATCTCAATCTGAAAGTCTGAAAAATATACTCGATTGAACATAAATGAAATATTTGCCACTGGACGTTAGGCTACAAACAAAACCAATCATTTGTCCTTCTTCAAATTATGTATTAACAGTATAGTCAGTATACTATTCCAAGTCTAAGAAGAGAACTTCTCATACATGTACTTTTCATTTTAAAATAAAGTATATGAATCAGTCATGTGAGTGTTGGATTATGCCGTTAAATAGTTTTGTTTAAAAAAAACATCATGAACTACTGTCTTAAAAGTCACTTTTGTGACGGTTCAATATTTTTAATAATTTAAGTTTGGATGTAACGGGTCTTCTGACGTTATTTTGTTATCAACACCCATAGACACAAGTTAGTCATGTGAACACAACATCATCAACGTTTTTTTATGTTTTGCCAAGGTTTAAACATTTTGTTAAAATGAAATTTAGAATTAAATTATAAGAAATGACTGTAATATTTTTTCTGTCTATTATATTATACATGTATATATATAACGTAAAAAATGTGGTGCACACTGTTAAAAAACCCTCTACGCGCATTTATCAGTGTGCACCAAATTTTTTATGTTTTTTCTTCATAGACAGAAAAAATATTACAGTCATTCCTTAAATAGTAATATTATCGATACAGAGAGGAAATAATGGCGCTCTGATGTGGATAAAATTTGGTGTCCTCTTTATCATACAATATCTGTCCTGACTTAGAAATATTATTGGTTTACAATGAAGCCATATATATTTACATGATAAAGAATATATAGATATAGGAAGATCATGAAGATGTGGTGTTAGTGCCAATGAGACAACTCTCCATCCAAATAACAATTTGAAAATAAGTAAACCATTATAGGTCAATGTACGCGCTTCAACACTGAGCCTTGACTCACACCGAACAACAAGCTATAAAAGGTCCCATATGTTCAGTTTTGGTTGATGCAGTTAAATAATTTTGTTATTAAAACGACTCAGTCTGATATATCGAAACTTCTGAAATATGTTAACAATTCAATATTTTGAATAAAAAGAGGACACGCTGTCATTTGAATTATACAATCCATCGTGATCGGTTGTTGTCTGCTCTATGGTTGGGTTGTTGTTGCCCAGACACATATTTTTGTTCCATGAGTCAGTCTGAGGTATGAAAACTAGCTGATGTTTGTTTCTGATGCGATATTTTGAATAAAAGTAGGAAATGATGGCACTCTCAATCAATGCGAATTTTTTTTGTGGTTGTTGATTTCCAATATTGCAGTTATTTATGAACTACAGTCCCTCTTGACCTAAAATTCTAACTGATGTACTGTCCAACTATATAGACTTGCATAAACAAAAAGAAAATATGGTCATTTTTGGTTGATGCGGTCAAACGAATTTATTACACAACTCAGTCTGAAGTATGAAAACTACTGATATTTGTTTACAATTCAATACTTTGAATAAAAAGAGGATATGCTGGCACTATAAATTCATGCAAACAAAATTTTGAAGTCATTGTTTTCCAATATTGCTGTAACTTGTATATTATAGTCCCTCTTGACCTAAAATTATAACTGAATTACTGTGCAGCTATATACTAAGCAGATTTGTAGAAAGAAAGAGCAAATAAGGTCAGTTTAGATTGGTGCGGTCAAAATATTTTATTACACGACTCAGTCTGAAGTATGAAAATTACTGATATTTGTTTACGATTCAATACTTTGAATAAAAAGAGGTCATGCTAGCACTTTAAATTCATGTGAACAAAATTTTGAGGTCATTGTTTTCCAATATTGCTGTAACTTGTATATTACAGTTCCTCTTGACCTAAATTTATAACTGAATTACTGTGCAGCTATATAGATTTGCAGGAAGAAAGAGCAAATAAGGTCAGTTTAGATTGATGCGGTCAAAAGATTTTTGTATAACAGGTCCGTCCGAGGTATAAAAACTACTTGTAAAAAGATATCACATTTGTTTACAATTCAATATTTTAAATAAAAAGAGGACATGCTTAGGTACTATAAATTGAGTGCAAATAAAATTTTGAAATCATTAATGTTTTCAAATATAATTGGTATCCTTGCCTAAAGATAAACTGGATTCCTGCAGTTTGCAGCTAAATGTATTTAGATTTATATGATGAAATCAAATATGATCAGTTTAAGTTAATAGTGGCTCAATGGCAGATCCAGAGCGGTGGGGGGACCCCCTTTTTTTACGATCAATGCATTTGAATGAGGCCATTTAGTTGGACCCCCCCCCCCCCCTTTAAAACTGCTGGATCCGTCCCTGGTGGTTTGGGCCAGAATAACATATTACACAAAGATTAAGGTCAGATAATTTTTTTTATGTATAATGAGCTATCCTGACTTCCCAAATGACAAATGTAAAACAATTGAAATAAAAATCCCCCCCCCCTTTTTCCCAATATTAACGGCTTAATCTATGTTCAAAAATGAAAGAAAAACAAATAATTTATGTAACACATCAACAAAAGAAAATCACTGAATAACAGGCTCCAGACTTGGAACAGCCACATACATGCAGAATATGACGGGGTTAAACATGTTCTCTTGTCGACGAAAAATTTGAAATAAAACCGGCAAAATAGCAAAACTCTTTATAATATTAATCGCTATTTTGCCGAAGCCTTTATATTTAGACAAAGAGTTCTTCAAACTTATAAACCAATTCTAGACGTAGAATTTATAAATCAATTTTAGCCGTCGGATTTAAAAATTTGGGCTGGGCTACGTTTACATGGTGCTGGATTAGTCCGCATGCTGTATATATGTTACTGTTATATAAATTATTATAATAACTACCTACGTATACTGATTTTATGAGTGCTCCGTGTGTAAGGGTTAGGGTGCAAATAAGGGTGCAAATTGGAACTACGCTATAGAAGCGAAGCTCCTGCTAGAGGAGGAAGATAAAGACTAGGTAACAGAGTAAAATAATACTGTGTTCCGGTGAAGAAAATAAAAAAATAAATCAATTCTAGCCGTAGAATTTATAAATCAATTCTAGCCGTAGAATTTATAAATCTATTCTAGCCGTAGAATTTGTAATCAGAACTGTTCTAGAAGTAGAACTGACTAAAACTGTTCTAGAGTAGAACTGTCAGGATCAGTTCTAGGTAGAACTGTCCAAATCAGTTCTAGGGTAGAACTGTCAGGATCAGTTCTAGGTAGAACTGTCCAAATCAGTTCTAGGTAGAACTGACCAAATCAGTTCTAGCTAGAACAGTTCTAACCTAGAACTGACTAAAAGGTGTCAGGCTGACAGTTCTACGTACTGTCCTAGAACAGTTCTCCTGACAGATTCTGACAGATTTAATGAGAGGTTAGAAGTGATCTCCACTGTACATACATACATACATACATACATACATACATACATACATACATACATACATACATACATACATACATACATACATACATACATACATACATACATACATACATACATACATACATACATACATACATACATACATACATACATACATACATACATACATACATACATACATACATACATACATACATACATACATACATACATACATACATACATACATACATACATACATACATACATACATACATACATACATACATACATACATACATACATACATACACAGTATTACAGTTTGGTTTTATCTATCTAGCCTCCTTCAAAAGTACTGTAGGAAATTTATTTTCAAACTACCAAAGAACAAACCATTTATTTTTGTGATTATCAAATCCTCCTGGCCCCCCAGAATATCAAATGGTCGTCCCCTTAGTACGTTGATGCTACCTTTTTTCTGTTTTAATAAGTTACAAAAAAGACTTATTTTTAGTTATACACTGATCTACATACCAATGTACACATACAACAGCAATCCTCATTATCTAAAATATTAAGTAAAGTATTTAAGTAAGATTCCGGAAAATATTATTACTTAAATTAATATGCAAGTGTTATATTAAAATTTTGTCTTTGGCAATTCATAATTTTACTATAACAACTCGTACAAATGTATATTATAATTTAATGATCAAATAGGCGTTGAAATGTTGTTGTTGCATAAAAATTTATGTTTGAAAATTGCAAATATAAATATAGAAACCACAATACATTACCATTTTGGCTAATATGTATGGTCATTTTGGTCATATTTTAAAACCCTTCACACGTTTCAGTACATACATGTATGCATCTTTACCGTACTGGCAACACTCAAAATTGTGTTCGATGGTAGACATGCTGATTTCTACATAGCGTTTTATACACGGTTTTATTATTCATACAAATGGAAACATATATTTGTCCGATACGAAACTTTTGTGCAACAAGAGGATAATGAATATACATTTAGGTACACATTTAAACACCAATGCATTATGTATAGACATCCTGTATGAAACAATCCGTATGGAATGTACACGGAATATAGTAGGAAAATTGCTTTTAATTCCTACCAGAAAAGAGTGATATTCTAGTCAGACAGTAGTAGGATTCCACACGGAAAATAGCCGAAAAATTTAAATTAGCAGGAATTTCTTAGTAGGAATATTGTATATTCCTACCAGGAATATGCAAATTAGCAGGAATAATTTGGTAGGAAAATAAAATTCCTACTAGAATACCTGGTAGGAATTTTTCAAAATTCCACCCAGAAAAAAATATTTTCTGGTAGGAATCTAAAAATATACAAAATGTAAGTGTATATTCAAAAATACACAACTGGTTTTCTGTGTACAAAAACATCAGACCAGAACAAAAATCGAACGTGATCTGTAACTCGTCATGAAAAAAAAACCACCAAATATTTAATCAGTACCTTTAGATCAAACATAGAGAAAAAAGTGTCAGACAGACAGACAAGTAACACGTCCAACTAATCCCCCGGTTTTGTCATCGGTTTATCTTTCAACATCCAAACATGCCATTTTTCAAGCAAAATTTTCATTTATATCATTATACATAATTCATTTAAAAAATGATGTGTAGTAGTCCAGAGGCAGATTAAGGGGATACCAGGGGGACCCTTTCATGGGGAAACATTTGGCTGTTTTAACATGTTTAAGGGAATCACTGATGCATGACCGGAGCGGGTCCCCTCTTAAGCAGTCAGTAGGCCCCCACTTATAAAAAAAAAACCATTCCGGATCGACCACTGAGTACGCAGAAGTACATATATTAAGTACGCAATGGTGTGAAACTCGACATACATATTGAGTCATACATGTATATATATATTTTATGTATTTAAAACTAAAGTACACACATTCACATGATTCTGTCACCGAGACTTCAAATTTACAATCGCGATCGAATTTATGCCATACACATCAACACCGCTAACAAAATGTGGTTAAGAAAGTGTAGATATCATAAAATATGAATTACCTGTCATGATGGTAGGATCTTATTTACTTCCTCATACCTGTTACGTAGAAGAGGTTTATTTATAGAAAATATACTATTATCGAAAGCTACCGTTTAAATAAGTTTCCACCAGGAAATAAACTAAATAAAGTATTTCAAATTATAGTATTTTCCGTTGCTACATTGTAAGTACACAAACATATAGATAATTTCTTCAAAATAGTGAACATTTTGAGTCAGGATCCACATTCCAAATGTTACACGGATATAATTAATATATAAATGGATGAGGGTCTGAATGGGGGGGGGGGGGGGGGGGGGGCTGTTATTCTGTTAACATTTAATTTTCACCCCTTTATTCTCTAATCTTCAAAAAATAGGTCTATTCTTTAAAAGTGATTTTTTTCGCATTATTCTCAATATTTTTTTCCCCAGTTTTTTTTTTATCTTTAAAAAAAAAGAAGAGTGAAAACATTCTTTTAAATGAATGAGAAAGGTGATTCCAAACAACAGCAATGCTTTCATTTGTTTCTCAGCAATTACGTGTTGATGTGTATTGTTCTGCATGATTAAAGTGCTAGTTCCTTGAAAACAACTCCAAGTTCTCATCAGTTCTTTCCAGTGATTTTGACTACATATAAGAAGATGTGGTGTAATTGCCAATGAGACAACTCTTCAAAGAGACCAAATGACACAGAAATTAACAACTATAGGTCACTGTACGCTATTTAACTATGAGCAAAAGCCAACCGCATAGTAAGCTATAAACAGGGGCGGATTCAGGTTTTTTTGAAAGAGGGGCCGTAGTTTGTAAAGATCGCCGAGCGGAGCAAGGCAAACACAAATTTTTGCCTCTTTTTTGGACTAAAAACATAAAATAAGTGAAATATGCACTTTTTAAACGGTTCCTGGCGTGGGCATGCATATTTTGTAGTTGATGGTAAGGTGTAAGGGTTGGACATTTTAGATGCTGTATCTCCCTATTAATTTCTATCATTAAATGATAGTTTGGATCCAAGAGCTTATGTACTGATACATTTTAATGTGTGATTTGTCAGTAACACATAGGCATGGAAAATTCTCGAACGTTTGTTTAAGTTAAGTTAGAATAACATCACAGAGTTCTTGTTGTTAACAAGATATACGCTGGGCTATTCGATTGAATTTGAAATACGACCGACACGAGTTAAATAAAAAAGACATACAAGTAATTTTTATCCAAATGTTTGGTTGATATGTTTCAATCACCCAACAACATTAAGGGAAGTAAAGGGTTCCAAATCAATCAAAGGCTAAGAATGAGTCTGAAAGGACAACAAATTAATGAACGCCAGCCGACAACTGAAGACCGAGCAACAAATGAAGACATAAAGGCCACACCCAACAAGCAGGTTGCAGTCTTGACTTGAAAAAAGTATTCCATTTATATCAATTTCGGCGAAACAGACATTCCGGTTAGACATGGAAACCCCTGCCACAAAAAAATATGCCCGCTTTTGTTCATCATGTTCATTTAATGCTAAATAATTCTGTTGGGAATTCTCGTTTCTAATAGCAAAAAAATGGACAAGATTTTTGTTTTGCATCTAGAATTTTTGTTAAAGGCTAAAATCAGTTATTTTTTTTCTCTCAAATATCAAAGACTGTGTTCTCAAATCAAATGGTTCGTACGTACGATTTTAAATCTATATAGAGCTTATAGTAATTGGGGATCATTATTCAGCTATATTATATTAAAATAGGCTGGGGCGTTTGGGTTTAAACATGTTTCCGTAGTTAGATACTATATATTGCTGTGGAACTTCTTTTTCATGAGAGTGTAATAGTCTATAGAGCATTGCTTTCTGTTTGGTGGAATAGTGAAATAGAAGTCAATATGTTCTTGCTAAATCCTGTGTCGCTTTGAAGGTGTCATGATTGTCATCCTCAGCCTTCGCAATGTGTTACTATTTGAATTTCAAAATGACTGAGAGACGTTTTATTCGACGCACTGCAGGTCAACTCAACCATATCAAATCACATGACTTTGATAATCAGTAAATTCAAGCGAAAAATATCTTTATAAGTCAAGAATTGTCGTATAAAAATTTAATAGTAGTACACGGGAAATGGCAAAGTTCACCATGTTCACGAAGTCTAGTCTGATTAATCATTTAATTTTTTTTTTAAATCCGAGTATGCCCTCTACGCCCCCCTCTGGATCCGCCACTGAATAATAAGTCCGAGTAGAAGTATCGGAAACCAGTTCACATTAACTGAATCCTATAGTCTATTATCTTGAAACCAAAAAAGGTTTACCAAGTTTTTTTTAACATTGATCATATTTTTTCAATGATAATTTTGATAATTTTCTTTAAATTTTAAGAAGGGAAAATTCTGTTAACACTTAATTTTTAGCGTTTTCTTTTATTAATAATTAAATATTCATTATTTTTTTAGACCACGCATTTCTCTAATCTTTATTTTTTGGCCCATTATTCTCTAATCTTCATTTTTTAAGGGCATTATTCTCTAATCATTTAAACCCATCCAAACCCTCATGGATGACGATAAGACGGTATAATATAACACTTCTCATATCACATTGTTTTTTCACTGACCCCTTAATTTCTTAACTTAATTTTTGGAAATATGGGTAAATGTAAAATCGATTTTTAGAGAAACAAAACTTGCAGCAATTCTCAATAATTATGTACTCATTTACTTAAGTTGAACTTTAAATACTTGCACATGCTAGTAATGGATACAAAAACACAAAATTTAGAGATGGGACATACAGAAGGGGAAGAGTCTGTGTTTTGAACTCCCCCTTTTTCGACGATCGATGTGTTGGAATCATGGGGGACATATCTTTAAAAAGCCTTTCTCCTGGGTTGGAACTGGGCTCTTTTAAAAATTGATGGATTCCATGTGAATTAATTAAACACTCAATTAAACCACAATTTACAATTTATTTCATCAGTGCGTCGGAAGCGCTTTTCTGAACAAGTTAGTCTTAATCAGGAACGCTCAATATTGACGAAGACTGTGCAACAACTAATCATTTATAACACTTATTCAAGAGATATGTTACTTCAATTACCAGATTGCCCTTAATATATATGAAATGTTTGCAAAGGGACGTAAATCAGACATCCATCAATTAAATATCGGATACACAATATGCCGTGATTGCTGTGTTGGCATGTATGAAAATACGTCGTACTTTATTTTCCTCAGTTTGAAGTTTTTTAAACATGTAAGACGAGAACAGGATAATGTGATAGGACGAGAACATGATGAAGTGATATGACTATGGACCCTAGACCTGTCTTGTACTAGACCGAAACTATAAGTTTTTATGAACTGGCTACAGTTCACCATGGAACAGTCCACAGGCAGTCATGTAACAATACCCGGACATATAATTATGACTCCGAGCCGACCAATCTTTGTTCTTACTTCTAAATGCCGCATGCTCAGCAGAGAAGCAGAAAATACTTATGTTTAAATCTTGAGTTTGAACTGGCAAAGGATCGAACCACTTACCGCTTGCACTTGGCGCGATTACACTGCCGCAAAGTTTAACCCACTAGTCAAACGATTTAAGTTGAATAGTTTTGCTTTAGAAAATAAGAGAAGCATTCAATTTTTCCGCAATCCATCTTGATCTGTTATGCATGAATAAATTGACAACATATTGTTTAAAGCGATACCTTAATATTTTATGAGAAATATTAAATCATGTTTGAGTTTGTTCCCTTTGATGGTTTTATGTAAGTTATGCGCTTTGGAAATAGAAATTGCTTAACAAATGTTTTGAATTTTTCTCGTAAATTGATGAAGGAACATGTGGTATGAGTGCCAATAAGACAACTCCCCATCCAATTAACAATTTATAAAAGTAAACCAATATAGGTCAATGTACGGTCCTAAGCACGGAGCCTAGATCACATTGAACAACAAGCTATAAAGGGCCCCAAACATTACTAGTGTAAAACCATTAAAACGGGAAAACCAATAGTCTAATATATATAAAAGAAAACGAGAAACCTTTATGAACCACATAAACAGACGACAATCATTGAACACCAGATTCATGACTAAGGACAGGTGCAAAGGCGGAATCGATTGAGTGAATATTTTGCGTTGTTCTATTTGTATCATCCATTATTTACATGTACATGTAGCTAAAACAATTTGTTCCCGCAATTTATGGAAATCGAACTACATAAGACAATTTGTATAAGGATAAAAAAAACTTCATCCAGTCCATCATGCACTGCTTTATTTTTTATCGTCTGATGATATTTATTTGTTTATCTGCACGTATAAACTTTGAAATCCCGATACACATTTAAATATAACCTGATATAAATGCATACATAAATTGCAATAAAGTTGTTCAGTTGTACATAGCTGTAAATTAGATGTTAATGAGGTGTGCGATGTTCAGTGGCAAACATTACATGCACATGATTAAAAAAAGAAGACACAAGCGAATGTTAAATGAATATAAAAACTTCTTTTTACTAAAACGACACGCTGAGGCGAATATTTTATTTCTTTGCTTCTTGACAGGAAAACATGCTGTAGAAAGGACTTTAATCCTAACTAGTAACTAAATACATCATTCTGACTACGAAATGACCAGTCTTTAATCTTATTCTTTAATGCCATAGTGTCAGAAGAAAAGCAGCAAGTATAAATGATTATGAATTAAAATGAGTCTTGACAGTATTTTTTTTATTGAATAAAATAACTTTTTATAAAATAAATGAATGTAAGCTGCAGGTGTTAACTTTTTCCCTGTTTATTTCAACATCCAAAGAATCATCAGCGACGTTAATTTCTCACAACTTCTAGAATAATTAATATAAATACATCAGCGGTATCTCTTTGATCGACTTTTAATGTTGCTTGTTGTTTTTTTCTGTATTTGGATTTTCCGTGGAAACAATATCCCTGAAATATAAAATGTTTGATCACATGCATGGAAATAAATGTGGAAAAAAGGAATGTCACCATATATAAAATTATACACTTGTTGATATAACAACATGAAATCTCCTAAATGTAGACGTACAATTAACAGTTACTGTGGAGAACATTTGAGCTTCTTTGAGCATGCCAGGATATATAAACAAAATAAATATGTGTTTTTATCTTTTTCGGTTATTTCCACTGATATCAAAATTTAGGATCAAATAGTTTGCCCTTTGTCTTTCCAAATTCAATTTCCTATAAACATTTTGTTTTTGAAACTATTTTTTTTACAAATACAAGATGCTCTGAAATTTCAAAATCACTTCGATATACATTTTGTATATATACCCGAACCCACGACACATCTATGCAGCTCCACGACATGAATTTTTGTCAAATCGCGGGTAATCCGTGGTCGTCGTACGACAGTCGCACGATATTTGTAGCATCGTGGCGCACGATATTTTTAGCATCGTGGCGCTGTCGTGTGTCGTGGAACGAAAATTTGACATTCACCTTTTTTGCCCTACGATTTTTTGTTGTGTCACTGTCTTGTGGCTGTCGTGAGAGTATCTTACCACAAACGTGGGACTGTCGTACGATAAAAGGCGATTAAAGCCGCCACACGATTTTGTATCATTATAATTGATGTATTGAGGAGAGAGCCGTGGTGTAGTGGTTAGTGCATCGGACTACTAATACAAAGGTTCCTGGTTCGATTCCCGTTCGGGATGAAAATTTCAGGAACTCAATTTTCGGCTCTCACTTGACATCATTTGCCAGTATGGTCTTGAGCAAACGATGATAGTCCGTCGGAAGGGGATGATAAAAGGCTGACCCGTGTTAAGAAAGAGCCATATCTCTTGCACCTTAAAGACACCCTAGTACATTTCGAAAAAAGAGTAGGCCAATGCCGCTACAAGGCAGCACTCGTACCCGCAAAGTGGAACGGGATTAATATAAGTTGCAAAACTTGTTGTCCAATCCACTATAAATAAATATGTTTAAATTAAATTAACAATATTCATGAGTTGTCTTTTCTGAATACTAATATATAGATTTTTGTTTAGTATATTCGCATTCTTTATTGCTATTATATAGATTGTTGGTCGCTTAACGTCGATTGACAAATATTTAATGCATTTTCAGGACGATATTTCAGAACAGGAAACCGACTTGTGTTTTTTCTAACGAGTTTTTTTTTAAGTTTGCTGAATATGTAGTTCTTTTTTGGATAATATAAGAATCCGCGTACAATTTGATATCAATTCATTTTAAGTTTTCTTTCATAGGTGTACTTCTGATTTCTATACCATATACAATTTATTAACCCCATAGAAAATTAGAATAGTCGTAGTGATGATGATGAATTAATGCTGAGTAACCTGTGTCTATGGAACGCCGTAACTGCCTTATGTGTACTTGTTTCTAGATACGCTTATACTTTTCAATATATGCACATAGTTTTTCTTTATATGCACATACTTTTTCTATATACATGTATGCACATACTTTTTCTCTATATGCACATAGTTTACTTTATATGCACATAGTTTTTCTATATATGCACATAGTTTTACTATATATGCACATACTTTTTCTCTATATGCACATAGTTTACTTTATATGCACATAGTTTTTCTATATATGCACATAGTTTACTTTATATGCACATAAATTCATTTAAGGTGGTCCCTAACACTACAGGGAGCTAACTCTGTAAAATCAGCTAAATGTTTAAATTACGTTGTTTTGTAAATGGAACATTAAGCTTCTCAATGATTAAAATCAGTGTTTGTCAAACTTCTTTGTATCCAACCAATTTTTTCTGAGGAATTGATTGGTTCAAATATTTTGAAATTTTTATATTTTTTTTCAAAGGTTCAAAGCAAGGATTTGTATAGTTAGAACTATACAAATCCTTGGTCAAAGTAAATACTTTTTAAAACAAATTAGAAAAAAAAATTAAACAAAGCAAATTAATTTAAGTGAAGGTGTTGGGTACCACCTTAAAGACAGAGGATTAATGACATGAATGATACATGTATATGTGGTTGTTAACTCTTCGCTGTACAACACAATAATAATACACATTTTTTTCTTGTTTATTGGCTTATTAAAAATACACACAATTATATTTTGCTCACACCTTGACATTTTCATTCACTTAACAAACATTTATCAATTAGCTCAAAAATCACCCTAATTCATAAATAAACAATATGTTTTAACTAAAAAAAAAGTCATTGTCTTCAATGCATATAAAAGACAACATTATATAAATATCAAACACTTTTGACTAGTCTATGGAATTTAAATTTATGGCCAAATCACAGGCACTTGTCTCAAAAAAAAATTCCTATATACCTTAATATAATAATTTTTTTATAATAATTCAATCACTGCGGGCTAGGTGTTGCCAAAAAATGAGACGAATGCAAAAAAACATCCCGTTGGCCGACTTCTGATGCCTGCTACTAATGATCACGATAACAATGATAGTCGTGTCATATACCATTGTGTAGATAAATCAATTTAGATTTACGGCATATTAAGTTTTAGTAGGTTTGACAACCGAGAAATAAAAAAATAACGGGAATTTGGGACTGGGTGTCATTATTCAAAAAAATAGTTAAGTACCTTGTGTTATATTAAGGTATATAGGGGGAAAAAAATTGAGACAAGTGCCTGTGGGCCAACTCTAGCAAGAACAACAATATTATTTATCAAATCCTTTAAGTACTGGGAATTTCATTTTGAAGATTTATGATTGAGGGAAAAGTATATTTTTGTGAATATTTGAATTCTTGATTTTGCCAAAGTCTGTGTTCAAGCTTTTTGAAAATTTGTAATTACTGGATCACATTGGACTGGTGACGGATCCAGGGGGTGTATTTAAAATAATAAAATCTTGATTAACCATAAATCAAGCTCCACAAAGGGCCTGGTTCCCTAAATCTGTCCCTGAACTTTGAGTGATAAAAAAACCAACAAATTATTAAGGGATTAATCAAAAGTTTATTGGAAATATGAGTATTTATAGATCTAGTAGTTAAATGAAATAATAATGCTAACATGTTATGCCCTTGCACACATTTAAAGATTCTATCAAAATAAAATAAATAAATTGGAAAATTCCCAAAGAAATTTTTCTAATTAAGTGTCTGTCTTTGTTCATGTTGTTAGAATCAAGCAATTATGAAGAATTCCAAAACATAGCAGAATCAAAGAGCTGAAAGCTCTGAGGAAAAATGACGCCACTGTCTCTAATATTGGGATATTTTTTATGCAAGTCTTGATTTTCACATACCGTAATTAATTTAACAATGCAACATGTCTTGTAAGCATATAATTGATATTCTTATATATGTGTGTGTGTGAAGTGACTGTTTTTTTAAGACAAATGAATAGGTCAAGACTACCTGAATTGTACAAATAAATACCGTAGAAAGGCTTGTATATTTCTCACTGGTACATAGTCCCTTCTCTCAGAAAATTTTAATTAATTTTAAATAATCTTTTTGCTACTGTTATCAAAGGTCTAATGAAACTCAGGTACTTTAAAAAAAAAATATAGTCAAACCGGTGTCCTATAGCCATTCTTCCCCCATGCCAAAATTTCCGGGGGGAAATACTGGATCGATCCAATATTTCCGCCCGGAAAAATTGGCATGATCCCACTTTTCCCCCTCAGCGTTATAAGGGGAAAACTAGGATCAGGCCAATTTTTCCTCCGTGAGTAGCATGATAAGCTAAATTTTCCGCCTTGTAATATGACGTCGGCGACGTCGCGATAAATTTTTTTTAAATGATAGCAACTTTTTTCTCAGTTTATAGTTACCAAAGCTTCATCGTGTGAAAATACATTTTATATGTATTTATTTGTGTTTTTCTATGTTGTGATGTTATACTATTGTTTCAGAAAAAGGGAGAAGGTTTGGTACCATTAAAACGTTTAACCCCGCTGCAAATGTTTGCACCTGTCCTAATTCAGGAATCTTATGAACAGTAGTTGTCGTTTGTTTATGTAATGTATACGTGTTTCTCGTTTCTCGTTTTTTTCATAAAACTTAGACAGTTGGTTTTCCCGTTTGAATGGTTTTACACTAGTAATTTTGGGGCCCTTTATAGCTTATAGCGGTGTGAGCCAAGGCTCCGTGTTGAAGGCCTATTATGGTTTACTTTTATAAATTGTTATTTGGATGGAGAGTTGTCTCATTGTCACTCATATCACATCTTCCTATATCTATATACATGTTATATATACACATGGAAAAAAGTATTGCAACACTTCGATTTTTTAAAACTTGAAAACCTTTTTTTTTTAATGAAATATAATAAAATATTTGTATAATATTATTGAAACATAGTTTATGATATCATTGGCATTGAAACGAACAAAAAATTATTGAAAAAAAAATAATTATATAACCACAGTTTAAATATCAAAATGAGGTGTTTTTTGTACAAAAAAATGCATTTACAACTTTTACTGTAGTCGAACTTTACAATGTCAGACATATCAAAATTAATCTTTAGATGACAGTTCACATCATGGTTGATCGTTATACGCTTAAGAATTAGTACTTTGTGCGCAGCCTCCATTCAAACGGATATATATAACCGCATCTAGACGTCTTCTGATCCCTAACATAAATCAACTAATTTGTTGCTAAGGTAGCCGCAACCATTTCTGATAAAGGGCATTGTTTATTTCCTGATGTGTTTGAACTGGGGTGTCCTTTCGCGCACTTTCCGCTCAATAGTGTCCCATATATGCTCGATATGGTTCAAATCCGGGCTACGATCTGGCCAAGGAAGATGAACCGAATTCCATTGGAACAATGGATCTTCCTCCACGATGCTTATTTCCAACTTTGGCGAACTCTGCACTCCATTGGAAACGGAAAACTGTGTGTCTGTTCGTAAACAAAGGTCTTCGAAATGGTATTATCGCACAATAACCAGAAGCGATGATTCGATTTCAATTTGGTGTTGCAATACTTTTTTCCATGTGTATATTTTTTCACACGAAGCACATTCTGATCACATCCATTCTCTTTCGTGGACCCTTGGTATCATTGACCAAATAAATACAATTACTTTAACCACTTCTGGTCAGTCAGTAGTTTTTTCCTTGCATGCGGACAAATAGACAGTGAGTTAAAAATGTAAAAAAGACTAGGGGGCACATAGAAAGACTGTTTAACAGAAAGACAGACGTGTTCACTCATAGACAGACTGATAAACCTGTAGACAGATTTGTGTTAATGTAAATGAACAACAAATTTGTATATTTATAAATAAATCTAATTCTAACACTGTTCGGTTTAATTTCCAGACTCTATATATACATAGTGAAATCTATGATGGGGGAAAGATTGGCATGGGGAAAAAGTTACTATACGTATTGTCAACTTTCCGCAGGGGAAGAATCACAATGATCCAAAATTTCCTTTTAGTATTTAAGCAAAAAGAGTTAAGTACCTAAGGAAAGGATTGTCTGAAAATATTTACTTTCACATTTTGGGGGTTCATGTACATTTTGTATATATTTATTTTTCTCCACTAAATGTGTATGTTCCAGACCGTATGAGTATTTGGACCGTACGCGTGCGGTCTGGACCGTATGCGTACTTTTTCAAAATAATCTGATTAATATCATTAAGAAGTTGCTTAAGTTTATAAGTTACAAATGCATGTAAAGTTCATTTACAGCTCAACATAACTAAACTCTCAAATTAATATGTAAAAGTTCCAATAGTAATTGGAATAAAAACGTATTTTTTTTAACTAATACAAAAATTCAGGCTTATTAAATAATCAATCAGGAAATAGTAAAGTATATTGAATACAAGTATATCCTTGAAGAACTATCAAGAAAATAAGGGAAGAGTATACACACGGAGAACGATGTGTATACATTTGTACATAGTAAACTATGCGCATATATAGAAAAACTATGTGCATATAGAGAAAAACTATGTGCATATAAAGTAAACTATGTGCATATAGAGAACAAGTATGTGCGTATAGAGAAAAAGTATGTGCATATATAGAAAAACTATGTGCATATATAGAAAAACTATGTGCATATAAAGTAAACTATGTGCATATAAAGTAAACTATGTGCATATAAAGTAAACTATGTGCATATAGAGAAAAAGTATGTGCATATATAGAAAAAACTATGTGCATATATTGAAATGTATAAGCGTATCAAAAAACAAGTACACATAAGGCAGCTACGGCGTTCCATATGTGTCACTTAAATTATTTGCATATCAGAACAGAAACTTTTGATAAGTTATAAATGAGATGCTAAAATATAATGAATAGAAAAAATGGACAAAAAGTATACTGTAACAGTTTATAGAAAAATAGCCTAAAATTATGATGACCCCCTTTTTTACACTCATAACTATCAACCTCGTCTTTCCAATAAACAAAAACTATTATTCGACTCAGCAGGTCGTCCAGTTTTCGACTTTGTTCATATACTTACATCGTGCACTGTGTTAATGAAGCAATGATTATTTTTCAAATATTTAGTTTGATTTGGTAGAAGATTGAACTCGGCGCTCGAGGCGAGCACGTTATACAAAGAGACAACGGTCAAATACTCACGTGTTCGTACCATGACTGCGTTCTTGTGGACAGCTGTTGTCTGAAAATGTGTCGTAGTTTCTGAGAATAAATTATATAAGCTGCAGTACAGTAAAATTAAAACCTCACGCAAGAACATGGCAAATGCCAATAATTAGTTAACGCGTAATATGATTTACATAAGATTTTTTTTAATTAAAAAACAAGATATAATTTTCACCTTTCATCTATTAATGGCTGTTGTCATAATGGTGTTTAATTATACTTATCTAACGGCCTTTCACTGACACTGAATTTTGTATACAATATAAAGAGCTTCAACTATTTCGAAGCCTTCTATAGCTGACTATGCGGTACGTGATTTGCTCATTGTTGAAGACTGTATGCCAGTATGGTGACCTATAGTTATTAATTTCTGTGTCATTTGGGCTCTTTTAGAGAGTTGTCTCATTTGCAATCATACCACATCTCTTTTTTATATATAATGTTGTTAAATTTGCATTGCACTATATATCGAATCATTATGGTATATTACATGTTAATCACAACTATTGCATGTTGCAGAATTGATAATGGAAGCTGTTGTTTAGAAGACATCGATCGTATCGTATTTTATTATTAGATGCATGAGCATTGATTTCCTTAAAATCTTTAGAATATCATTTTTTATTACTAAACATAACGATTTTTTTCCAGAATTTTTTATTCCATATACTCTAATATTGTTAAAATCCGTAAGAAAAGCCACCGTAAAACCCTTGTCAAGTTATTCTTGGCCATATTTGTTTATCTAATTATAATATTGATGCCTGGCTGTCTCCCTTATATTTTTTTCGTGTGTTGTGTTTTGAGAAAGCAGGCTGTTGGTTTTCTCATTTGAATTATTTTACAATTTGTATTTCCAGGACTTTTCTTTCAAAATAGACCGTTACAAAAGTCACCCAAATGGCAAACGGAAAATTATTAACACATAACAAATTACGACCTGATTTATGTTCACAAATCAGAAACACAACAGTTACTAACAAGAACACACAGTACATAAAGTTTACAGATCTGGAAATACGTGCAACCACTGAAAGCTAACAACTAATCAAATCGTACATCTAAGGTTAAAAAGTACAGACAACATCGGGTTATAACAGTCAGAGAAAACCACATACGACATCGTCAAATGCAGCAATAAAGATATTTTATACTAAACTATACTGTATGGGTTTTTCTAATTGTTGAAGGTCATACATGTACATGTACATTGCCATATCGCTGTTTATATCCTCGTTCCTTGTGGGTATCTTTAAACTTGTTTTCATGCATGGCAAGCATACCATATCTGGTTTTTTTTTGTGTATAGGGAAATTCGTTAATCATTTCAAATGTACTTAGTGTTATCGTGGAAATGTTATGCATGATAGAATAAGAATGGTAATTTTAAGTGAAACGAAGGATGTGACAGTATACAAATGGGAAAATAGTATTAACTGAAGCGGGAAATATATTAAAAGCTACAAAGCAGCAGAACATTTATAATCGAAGCCTACCCTTATCAATTGATTTTGTGTGATCTTTTCATTCATATTTGGATGGAGAGTTGTCTCATTGGCACTCACACCACATCTTCCTATATTTATATGAGCACATTACTATTTTAAGACGAGCCAATCATAAATTGTACTGGCGGGTGACGTACATGTCCTTATAAATCCATCACAACCACTGAGGTTTAATGTGTGATTATCATTATGGAATTATTATAGTTCATATCCTTTTGGTCCAATTTCTAATCACTGGATAAAGATCGTTGATAATCTTAATTACATTCAATAACTTACGACTTCGCTTTTTCTTCTTCTTTGAGCTTTTGGTATTTACTGAAACCACACAGACAAGAAAACATGAACATCGAAATACTTTAGACAATATCGTAGGCTCACAGGAGATTTGATTACAGGTTTGAAATACCTACCTTTACTCTAAGGGTGAATACTTTTACTAAATCTGTATATACGTCATGAATATAGTATACCATTTTTATTTATATATAACAGCTATAACGAAACTGGTATGTATGGAAAATCTTATACATTCAATTGGAACCGTTTATGGGAATAGATGACGCGAAAAGAAAATTATGAAATTGCATAAAGCAGATTGCGGAAAATGCACTAGTAAATAGAAAAGACAAGTTTATCTTTACAGAGATAGCTTTTGGTATACGAATTTAGAAACATTCCATGTTGCAACCATAACAAAATAAAAAAAACATCTAGTCATTAAGTTGCATATTGAGAGCAAGCAAATAAGTCTCTTAGATAGAACATAAACTATAATAAAACCATTTGAACATCTTTTTACAAAAAATGTACATGGACCGATGGTAACACAGGCTTTAGGCAGCAACTATTTGATTTTCTGGGGGGGGGGGGGGGGGGGGGGGGGGGCTATGTTTTTTTTTGGAAGTTTACGACAAGTCTTACAATTTACCTTTTTCTAGCCCTGAAAGAAACAATAAACTAGCATTATTACCACATTATGCATACATTGACATAACAATATATAGATATATTATGTTAAAAGGCGGTTTTGATTGGAAAACTTCATATTTTTTCAAAAGTTAAAATCTTAATATCGCATCGTTAGAGATCATAATTTGTAAAACCACAAGGTGGGTTAAAACATTCGCAAGTAGAAGTTCATTTCAGGATAGAGGTAATTGTAGTTTTTCCCTCAACTTTTCTTCCCATATCTTGAATTTTGAAATATATGGTTGATCGTTTCGAAGCTGAGTAATTTTAGCATTTTTGGTTGAATGGTTAAGTGTAGCAATTTATCAAAGTTGAAACATGCCCAACTTCACTACACAGAAACATTTTGTAAACTCCTCAACTTGATCTTAAGAATTATTTATTAACAACCAACGAATGATAACACAGTTGAAATGTACCTACCTCCATTTTTCTCTAATTTTCTGAATAAGAGGCCTTAAAAAAAAGAAAGATATATCATTAAAGCCTTTCCATACAAATAGATAAATGAATAAATGATTTTATGAAATTAGGTCAGTTGCACTTATCAAGAACAGGAAAAAGAAAAACTGCAAAAAAAAATTATACTTTTATATACTAGGATCATCTTTGTCTTTGTCTTTGTCTTTGTGATTGTTATTTTTCTTTTTTTTTCTTCTTTTGTTTGGTTCTTCCTACCGATTTATCAATTTAAGCCATTTGATACCGATGTTTACAGTTTGTTCTTTTGTTCTGCCATAACACAACTGCCCCTCAAAAAGGGAAGGTTAAGAGCTAAAAGTCGGACAATTATTTCTTAATTTTATTTCAAAATTTTAACCAGTTTTGAAACGATATTTGTATTATAATAGTAGAAGTTACACAGTTAGCATTTTTAAGAGCTTGTTTAATGATGATGATGAAAACAAGAGTACAGTACTTACCTCAGACAACAACACGGAACAATGATAACTGAAAATATAAACACAAGTACATATAGTATTTAAAATAAGCACAAGTCCGAAAAGTGCAAAAGTGTGTGGTTTACATTATATCATAAGTATGGAACGCCGTAGCTGCCTTATGTGTACTTGTTTTTAGATACGCTTATACTTTTCAATATATGCACATAGTTTTTCTATATATGCACATACTTTTTCTCTATATGCACATAGTTTACTTTATATGCACATAGTTTACTTTATATGCACATAGTTTTTCTATATATGCACATAGTTTTTCTATATATGCACATAGTTTTACTATCTATGCACATACTTTTTCTCTATACGCACATACTTGTTCTCTATATGCACATAGTTTACTTTATATGCACATAGTTTTTCTCTATATGCACATCTGTTACTTATTCGTTTTTAATGCGCGGAGTATACGGTTGCACTTTGAATTAAATCGTTTTTCTATTGTGTTCATGTCTCTGGTTGTAACAATGTGTTCTTACAGATGAAATGACCCTATAAGCGCGATTGCAACCATTCCAGTGCTCGGTTAATACCCTGTTACTTATTCACTTATAATACGTTTGTTGTACGTTGCACCTTTTAAAAAAAAAATTCAATTGTGCCCATGTCTCTTGGTGTAACAATGTGTTCTTAGAGATGAAATGACCCTATTAGCGCGCATGTACCCGTTCCAGCGCTCGGCTAATACCCTGTTACCTATTCGTAAATTATTCGCGTATAATACATTTTTTATACGTTGCACCTGTTAGGAAAGGATTTTCAATTGTGTTCATGTCTCTGATGGTATAAACAATGTGTTCTTAAAGAGGAAATAATCCTATTAGCGCGTATGTACCCGTTTCCAGCGCTCGGCTAATACCCTGTTACCTATCTGATACTTATTCGCTTATAATACGTTTGTTGTACGTTGCACCTTTTAGAAAAGGATTTTCAATTGTGTTCATGTTTCTGGTGGTAACAATGTGTTCTTAGAGATGAAATAACCCTATTACTGCGTATGTACCCGTTCCAGCGCTCGGTTAATACCCTGTTACCTATTCGTTACTTATTCGCTTATAATACGTTTGTAATACTTTTTATGTGTAGTGTAGTATGTTCAGACTTATTTTTGTTTGTACGTTTTGGATGATTTTGTTTAAATATTCCATGTGTAAACATTCAGAGTTTGAATTTATAAGAATAGTAAATTTAACATTTAAGAGAAAGCTGTACTTGTCACAAAGCTGCCACCAAAAAATAGGGACATTGCTTTAATCTACAATTTTCTATGACAGTGATAAATGTTCATTAAGAAGAGCAAATTTTTATCTTTTATTCATCATATTTGATTTTCAACCATATTTGTCAGGGTTTTCAAAGGAAAATATGTGCAAAAGCAGAAACATGTAAATACTTTAATTTTATATAACAGGTAACAGGTTATTTACCGAGCGCTGGAACGGGTACATGCGTGCTAATAGGGTCATTTCATCTCTAAGAACACATTGTTACCACAAGAGACATGGACAAAATTGAAAATCCTTTTCTAAAAGGTGCAACGTACAACAAACGTTATATATGTGAATAGGTAAAGAATAGGTAATGAAAAGGTAACAGGGTATTAACCGAGTGCTGGAACAGGTGCATGTGCGCTAATAGGGTCATTTCATCTCTAAGAACACATTGTTACCACAAGAGACACGGACACAATTCAAAAACCTATTTTAAAAGGTGCAACGTACAACAAACGTATTATAAGTGAATAAGTAACAGGTATTAACCGAGGTCTGGAACGGGTGCGTGCGCAATAATAGGGTCATTTCATCTTTAAGAACACATTGTTACCAACAGAGACATGAACACAATTGAAAAACGATTTAATTCAAAGTGCAACCGTATACTCCGCGCATTAAAAACGAATAAGTAACAGATGTGCATATAGAGAAAAACTATGTGCATATAAAGTAAACTATGTGCATATAGAGAACAAGTATGTGCGCATAGAGAAAAAGTATGTGCATATATAGTAAAACTATGTGCATATATAGAAAAACTATGTGCATATATAGAAAAACTATGTGCATATAAAGTAAACTATGTGCATATAAAGTAAACTATGTGCATATAGAGAAAAAGTATGTGCATATATAGAAAAACTATGTGCATATATTGAAAAGTATAAGCGTATCTAAAAACAAGTACACACAAGGCAGCTACGGCGTTCCATACATATGGCTTTTTTAATATCTGTGTCGTGGGTAATTTGATGTTTTAATAGATCCCTCTTAGCTTCTGTGAAATGCATTTACAGGTTTCTGGGATCGAGACAGTTCATACAGTGTAAAGCTTAATGAAACATCACACGCATGTTGATATGTAGATGCATTTTTCACCTTCATTTGAATATGTTGATACTAAATTGACGTAAACCACCAACCTCCTTTGATTAATTCAAAACAAATTTGACTGTCCGGAAAAGTGAAGAAGAAAGTATATTTGTATTTACATTTCTCCTTTTTTCATATTTTTATTACTAATAACGCAGGAACAGTAAAATTGAGGATGAAATGGGAAATGTGTCAAAAACAACTCGACCAAAGAGAAGAAAACAGCACACTGCCACCAATGGATCTTCAGCAAAGCGAGTAAAAAAAAATCTCTAACCCTGAGGCGTGCTTCAGCTGACCCCTAAGCAAAAATGTGTACTATATACATGTCATATAGTGAAAAGTGACGTAACACTAAACTCCAAAACATATTAATGAACTTAAATTAAAAAAAATATAAACTTATTTTGTGACACAATATGAAAGTAAAAGACATAAGTATTGAAGATCATTTCATTACAAAATGAAACTGATATATAATACATTTGCTTAATACACAATAAAAAACAACATTAAAGTTGATACTTACAAAAAAACATCGTCTTAGGAAGTTATACACAATGAAATAATTAAAAGTTAAGGGAAGTTATATATACTCGTCTTCTTCCTTAATTTATCACTTCCTTCTTTTACATATTAATAGACCTTTCAATAAATCTCGATATCGATCTGAAAAAAACTAGTGTTGCGGATGAAGGAAGTCCTTAGTGGTGTTTAAAAAAAAAAAGGACTAATGAGAGAAAAAAAATCACGACGCTATTTGGAATTCAACGTATTCTGTGTACACTTATTTGTTTTATAATTCAAAGTCCTTTATATGTTTTTGTGAAATTTTTATTTACATTATAATCATAATAATGATAATTCATTTTATAAAAGGGTCACATACTTGTCTACTGTACAGATTTTTTTATACAGATAATATGTTAAACATTTCACATCATAAAAAAAATAAAATAAGTAATTAAAAAAACACACAAAAAAAAACACATCTTTTAAAAATACATACATGTAGCTACATGTATATAGGTATAGTACCCTTCTAGACATAAGTCTGTTCGGTACCCTTCTAGTAATTTCTTTGTCAAGATTAACCTTAAAAACATGGCATGAGAACATGAATTACGTAGTATGAGTTGACGATCTATAGACATAATCATCTTAGTATGTCAAGATGTAGGACAGCCATGTCATGGGTATTCCTATTATGAATACAAAATATCATTGAAGAGATTAAATAATAATCAAGATAAATGGCTGAATCGGATATATCTCAAAATGTGACGGAGTGTTTACAATTTTGAAAGAAAATTACGCAAAATAAACACATAACTCTATTGTTTTACATGACTTTGATCATACACACATGTCTTTCAAGATCTCTGGAATTAAACAATGTGCATGAGTGAAACTTGTGATGCAGACACAATTGTAAATGGAAATGGAAATGTGAGAAATGTGCAAATGAGACGAAATTCCGACCAAAGTGCAGAAAACTCCCGAAGTCCATCATTGGGTCTCCAGTACACAAAAGTACTTTCCCAAACATATTATTGAACGTATAAAACATCATAGAATAAGTTTTTATGACCTAAATTTTAACAGGCATGACATGTTATAAATTTAATGATGTGTTACTCGTGTCTCTCCCTCCCTCTAATGTTTGCGATGTACCACCCGTCATATGGGTATGGTACGGTCAAACCGCGAAATCGCATTTATAGTTGTTTAGAAAATTTTACACATTCTATACCAAATGTATATGTTGAAGATCCACGTCCACTTGTATTTTATTCATCTGACGAGTTAAGCCTTTTTCAGCTGATTTTTATAGCTCGTTCTTATGTTGTACTGTTATACCACTGTGCTAGGTTTTGGGAGGGTTGGGATCCCGCTTACATTTTTAACTCCGCAACATTGTGTATGCATGTTCTTGTCCAAAGTCAGGAGCCTGCAATTCAGTGGTTGTCGTTTTTTATGTGTAACCTTTTTGTTTTTTCGTTCATTTTTATATATAAATTAGGCCGTTAGTTTTCTCGAATGAATTATTTTACATTATAATTTCGGGGCCTTTTATAGCTGACTTTCCTAATTTGTTTTGGTCATTGTTGAAGGCCGTCCAGTGACTCACAGTTGTTAAGTTCTGTGTTATTTTGGTCTCTTGTCAATATAGCTGTCTCATTGGTAATCATACCACATTTTTTTTAAAATGATAAATACTTATAGGTTGGAAGCAACTATGTACTGAAGACATATATATATATGTGCAGTTTCGAGTTGCTCTAATTTTTTGCTGTTTTTTTTAAGTAGACAGTTAACGCTTGGTCTTCCAGTCGTTTGTTGTTTTTGCTATGCAAATAAACTCATCATAGATACCAGGACTAAATTTTGTATATACGCCAGACGCTCGTTTCGTCTACAAAAGACTCACCAGTGACGCTTGAATCCAAAAAAGTTAAAACAAAAAAAAAGCCAAATAAAGTACGAAGTTGAAGAGCATAGAGGACCAAAATTCCTACAAGTTTTGCCAAATCCTTAGAAAAGCCCCAGTATTTCAAAAATTATAAATTTTGTAAACAGTTAATTAATAAGAATTGTCAATATGACTAATCAATTTGAATCTTCCTTTAGTATCTTTTGATTACCTTTTCGAGTAAAAACTTATCTTTTCATCAATGTCTAAGGTCATTTTGTTTTACCTACATTGTAAATAATTTATGAGCAAGTCATTGGAAAAAGTTATAGGTAAATGTATGCTTTTATTTCTTACCACAATGCAAACACATCGTTTGCCTTTGAACCTTTGTGGATTCGAGCGTCACTGATGAGTCTTTTGTAGACGAAACGCGCGTCTGGCGTACATACTAAATTTAGTCCTGGTATCTATGATTAGCTTATCTGTAATAGATACATGATTTTCATTCATTTTTGTAAGTTGTTTTGTCCTTGCAGTTGTTTTCCATTCATTTGATGTGTTTAAGCTTTTAATTTTCTTATTGATAATAGATTTTCCGTTTTGAATTTTCCTTGGAATTCTGCATTTGTGTTATTTCCTGTTTTTCTATCACGTGCCATACAGCACTAACGAGTAATTTGACAGAATACTTTCCCGGAAACCTCTAATAGAAAAAACCGCGGTAAGCCTTGGTTATTAGCCTTTTTCTTTATTTTGATCTTCGATTGTAGCTCTAGAAAATCTTATACTTTTTGTATGTTTTGTCGTTTTTGATGAACTACACTAGTTGGAATGCAATTTAAATCGTTATGAACCCTAATTTTCTGGCTTTTACTTGCGTTGATTAAGCTCCTTGTACTTTCTAGTAAATCATTATGGTTTCCGGGCTAAACGAATAATTACTTGAGAAAAAAATGAAGTTCAAAGGTAATTAGGATGAAACATGTTAGTACGATATTATGTTCTTGGTATTTTTTTTCGATATAGCCATACTTATCTTATTTTAAAACTGTTTCTTAATAATTATGTCATTGCAGTTTGCGAATACTACTAGTAATATTCGATTTTATTATACTACACGTTAAGGAAGATGGGCTGTCTAAATTATAATCCATAGAATCTTTAAATAATTTGCATCAACGTAGTTTATATTATACTTTTTATCAATAAAAACAAATAATGGATCACCGGGCTTATTTTTACGCTACACGGTGTTTAAAAGAGAGACAAAAGATACTAAAGGGACTGTCAAACTCATAAATCTAAAACAAACATACAACGCCATGGCTAAAAATGAAAAAGACAAACAGAAAAACATTAGTACACATGACACAACATAGAAAACTAAAGAATAAACAACACGAACCCCATCAAAAACTAGGGGTGATCTCAGGTGCTCCGAAAGGGTAAGCAGATCCTGCTCCACATGCGGCACCCGTCGTGTTGCTTATGTGATTACAAATCCGGTAAATAGTCTAATTCGGTAGGTCAAATACATGAAATGGAAGAGGATTGTAGTTACGACGTAAGGAACATATCCGATATCATTTGTGAAACGGTCATTCTATAACGGTCAACCAACTCGTGATGGCGTCCGTACAATTTACGAAGGAATGATTTCAACTTCACCATTTGGAATTTTTGACAAATTTTGTATAGATTATGCATGCAAATCCAATTTTCTGCAATTAAGCGTAATCTACACCATAGAAATTTGAGTTAACATATGAGAAGATGGCTTTAATAGTATGCTTTCAGTTAAGAAAAAGAAACAATGGGGACACCGGACCCGTTTTCTTGCTATAAAATATGTAAATTCCTAACACATTCTATTGTAAAAGTACCTTAATTTTAATTATTTGCCCTTGTATTTGAGTTGCCTCCCCTTATGCGACAAAGTTGGAAACACATTTATCAAACCATGGAAGTATTATATTGACTATTAATATAATACTTCCATGATCAAACCAAAGTTTTCTGTTTTTCGTACAATACAACCATACATATGATATCGAAGTGGAAGTTCTTATACCTGAATTACCTACTTCTCTAAAAATTTGAACATTCTATAAAAGATCTAGACCTTGTTTTCTGGTATTTCAAAATCCAAGATGGAGGAAGACACCCTATAACCCTTAAAATGCCATATTTTGATTATCAAAGAGGGGTGGAATAGACAAAGAGAATAATATAAACTAAAACGTCGCAAACAAATTGACAATGTCATATCGAAAAACGAAAAAAGATAACAACAAAAAAAATACTAAAAAGAAACAACAGTCTTCACAACACACCAGGAAAACTAAAGACAAAATGTTATGCACTCCTCTTAAACAGAAGATGATCGAAGATTAAGAACAAGATACTCATTAAGCATATTTGATAAACTAGCCAATTCTTCGATATTCTGAACGGTAACAGCTGCAAAAATTCATAACTATAAATACAATTGTAAAATAATCAATTCTGATGGAAATTAATTTTCTATTCATTTGTATTCCATAGAATGAGAAGACGATTATAACAGATTAAGGATTGATATACGAGCCGCAAATGGGCATCAGTAAATACTGATTACATTGTGTTAGATTGGATATTAGAGGGCTGGATGAAGGTTCTTACCTTGGTGACCTTCTGCTGTTGTTTTTTTCTTTGGTCGGGTTGTTGTCTCTTTGACAAATTCCCCATTTCCATTCTCAATTTGATCTTTATTTCTTTTTTTTTTAAATTTTCATACAATTTTTCTCTTATCTCGACTATATTGTTTACCTATTATTGTCATTTAATATATTTTGCCTACATGTGTATTTCTATATTTCAATTTGCTTTGCCATTTATTCTGCACATTTTGTGTCCATTATTCTTTACTCTGTAAACCCCATCCATACGCCAAAAAATCATGATTGGTATCAATTATAACTGCTCGTTTATTTATATATGGAAAGTTCTTTTTGCGATTTGATATTTAGGTATGAGAAATGGAATACAGAAATCCTGGTTTTGGTTCTGCTTTTATATCGTGGTGTCAATTGATTACCGTGTATTAAAAGTGTAACAGATCAAATTTTGTTATGTTGAGATAGTCTTCGTCATATAAACGCGTACGGCAACTACAAAGTATATTTGGAATATAATGCGTTATATTTAATTAATAGTTTTATTTTTCTGGTTACTTTGTAAATTAGACATCAAAATGTACTTTACACACCCGGCGAATATTCAAATTTTAAGACATTTACTGACAAAATAGTTAAACTATTGGGCTACAAATGCCACATACCAAATACTATAATTCGACTAATTTTGATAAATTGGTTAATTTGTCTAAATGGAAAAGGTAAATCACAGAAGCTTTTTCAGAATTGCTTATTCAGTGGATCACGGAAATTTCAAAAAAACTAAATGGTTACATGCTTATAAGGGATAAGTAAGGAGTTAAATAAAGGCAACAGTAGTATACCGCTGTTAAAAATTCATAAATCGATTGAGAAAAAAAACCAAATCTTGGTTACAAACTGAAACTGAGGGAAACACATCAAATACAAGAGGAGATCTACGACACAACAAAAACACAACATTAAAACGTAATACACAAATAAACGAACTATAATATAACAATGGCCATTTTCCTGACTTGGTAAAAGGCATTTTGGTGCTGATGCCATTTCAAATGATAATTAAAATCATCAATACATATAGAAGTACCCTATACATATTAAAAGATACACACACATTTTTTTCAGTATTTACAGGGAAAGTGTTTAAATAATACTGACATTCAAACACCGCCCGACAAAAAGTGATGTTAAGATCACCGTCTCCAGCAAACCTACTTTCTAGACATGATTGTCTTTGATTGGATTAACCTTAAGAAACATGCCATGATATCCTTAATTATTGGTTTATAAGTAAAAGATCTAAAGACATAATCATCTTAATATGTCTAGATATTGGACAGCCATGTCATGGGAATTCATATTATGAACACATAATATCCTTGAAGGGTTAAAAGTGATAATCAAGATAAATAGCAGATTCATGTATCTCTCAAAGACATGCCAGCATATTTACAATTTTTAATTGAACCTGCGCAGAGTAAACACATAGATCTTTTTGTTTCTACGTGATACATGACTTCGATCATACAAGCATATATATCAAGATGTCTGAAACGAAATCATGTATGAGCAAAATGTGGGTTGTAATTATATTCTACTTTGTATGAGATACATAACTTTTGTCGCATTATCTGTAATCTGAATAATACAGTTTTTATATTCTTAAAAAGCAGTAATACATTGGTCCGAGAAAGAAAGAAAAAAAAAGAAGCGAAAAACATGATCATATGATATTATTTATTATATGGTTGAGCTTTTTGGAATACAGTAATTGATTAAAAAAAAAATGAAAAATAAAAAATAGAACAACATAATACGAATATCTTTGACAAACAAGTGCTAATATTTTTTTTTGTTAGTGACTAAGATTGTAACACAATGTTGACTGCTGTATTTGTTACCTATTATGTCTTTTTGCTTTGTTCCCGTATTGTTGTCAATATAATGTATTATGTTGCGACTGTCATACAAGTGAGGGGTTTAGCTAGCTATGAAACCAGGTTCAATCTACCATTTTCTACATAAGACAATGTCTATACCAAGTCAGAAATATGACAGCTGTTATCCATTCGTTGGATGTGTTTGAGCTTTTGATTTTTCGATTTGAGTTAAGTATTTTTGTGACATTACTTTTTACTCTGCTGATATATACGGTACATATATATGAAAAATCAATGCAAAAATCACATCTGACATGTACCAAACATGTAGCTTCTTGATGTTTTAAATTATATACAACTTACAGAATGTCCCATTATTTTGGTGGAATCATTTAGTTATATTGCACTTTTTCATTCTGTTTTACAGTGACTATTTATTTCATGATCAATAAATGCACCTTCTCTCTGAATACAACTACTTTAAATGCAAAACAAATAGAAATGTTCAGGTATATCTTTTATTAGGTTTTTATATTGATAATTTGTTTTGTAGACTTTGACTATGAGTTTGAATATCTACTTAGTAGATATCGACTAAAATGTACGACCGAATATTTTTTAGTAAGAAACCCAACTCGTACATTTTTTTCGCGTGCAGTACAACATTAACGAGTTGTTTGACAACAAACACTTCAGCAACCTGAACTTGAAACGTGACCTACGGAATTAGACTTAATACTGGGTTTGTAATAACATGAGCAACATTTTAGTGCAACATGTGGAGCAGGATCTGTTTATTGAACCGGAGATCAACCCCTTATTTTTGATGGGACGCGTCTTGCTCAGTCTTTAGTTTTCTATTTTGTGTTTTATTTACTATTGTTTGTCTAATGGTATTTTAATTTTCTAGTCATGACGTTGTCTGATTATTTTCGACAAATGAGTTGGAAAGTTCCTCTGATATATTATGCTCCTTTTGTTTTCTTCTTCTAATAGAAAAACCGCTGTATTTTTTTTAAATGTATGATATTCGATGTAAGCTATAGATGTGTTGATAAATAAAGATGTTTCTAGTACACTTAACTAGTCGGAATATTAATTTAAATCATTATGAAATATTGCGAACGACACGTCATTTTCTTGCGTTTACTTGCAATAATTAAGCTCTTTGTAATATTTAGTGAACTATTACAGGTTTCCGGACTTAACACATAATAACGTATGAAAATAGACAAGACAGTCCAAAGGCAATAGACAACTTTCGAGTTCGATGAATTTCCGTCAACAATTCTGGTTTTAGTGAACGTCATGTGTGCGTTTAGGGGCGTCGTCACATCCATCCAATATTGAGCGAGTGGTTAAAAAACAATAATTCTATATTGTACAGATTATTTGGCAAATTCAATTCTCAAAATTGAAAATGATCAGCCCTGCTGTCATTAGGGAATTGTCATTGAGTGCCTACAGAACAACCCTTATTTCTAGTTTATCCTGCACAATGACGATAACTAAGACGCTTGATGAACGTAAATAGTGCAGGGATACAGGCGACCCCCTCTATCTGGTAAATGACGTTACCAAGGCGCGTATAACTGACGAGTTTTTGTCCGGTGACGGATGAACTCGAAAGTGGTCTATTAGGGTGATACAGGCGTCCGACATTATATTCTTTTCTGTTGGTTTCTCTTTAATGCCATGCATAACTTGTTTTGAAGCTGTTCATAAATTTGAAAACAGGTGATGAAGATAACAATATCTATAATTATAACTTTCTGCATTTCTGGAAGTTATAAGTCCGAGGAAAGAAACATATGTGTTCATAATTATAAAAATATATACACGTCTTTTAAATGACAGTTGTAACCAGTTGCTCCGCAGGGCGCAGCTTTATACGACCATTGAACCCTTAACGGTTGGGACAAGTATGGACACAACATTCAAGCTGGATTCAGCTCTAAATTTGGACTGTGATTAAATAGTTGACACAGCATAAGTTTCTGACACAGAATGAATGTGGTCTAACGAACTTAAAATTTGTGTTTTGCCTTTGAGCAATTCACTATGCTATTGAATATTAATCCTCTCAAAAAAATGTTTGAAAAATTTTCTTTTTATTTATGAAATCTGAAATGAAAAAAATTGAACCACGCTCCTCCCCTCATTTTTTTTCACATTCCCCTTTCCCTTATTCCAAAATTGATCCCAATTCAAATTTCTAATGCAACAATAACTACTCATTTAAATACATATTAAAATGTAAAAAAAAGTGCTTGTTATCACTGAATGGTAAATATTGTTTTAATTTATCAGTTGGTAGTAAAAGTGAATATACATTGTTTATTGTATAAAACAATGATTTAAGTTGATTCAACTACTATTCTGGGCAAAGAAAGATAACTCCAATTGAAAATTTCTTGCTATTGCGCAATATTGTGCAATTAGATTTTTCTTGCTATGGCGCAATACTGTGCAATTGAAAATATTTGCTATTGCACAATACTGTGCAATTGAAGATTTCTTACTATTGCTGAATACTGTGCAATTGAAAATTTCTTGCTATTTCATAATACTTAATATAATAATTTTGAATCCTGATTTGGACCAACTTGAAAGCTGGGCCCATAATAAAAAATCTCAGTTCATGTTTAGATTCAGCATATCAAAGAAGCCCAAGAATTGAATTTTTGTTAAAATCAAACTTAGTTTAATTATGGACCCTTTGGACTTTAATGTAGACCAATTTGAAAACGGGACCAAAAATAAAAAATCTACATACACAGTTAGATTTTGCATATCAAAGAACCCTAATTATTCACAAACAAAGTTAGATTTTGGACCCCGATTTTGACCAACTTGAAAACTGGCACAATCACAATAATCAAAAATTTAAATACATATTTAGATTCAGCATATCAAACAACCCCAATTATCCAATGTTTGATGAAATCAAACAAAGTTTAATTTTGGACCCTATGGGCCCCTTATTCCTAAACTGTTGGGACTAAAACTCCCAAAAAATCAATCCCAACCTTCCTTTTATAGTTATAAACCTTGTTTTTAAATTTCATAGATTTCTATTTTCCTATACTAAAGTTATGGTGCCAAAACCAAGAAAAATGCTTATTTGGGCCCCTTTTTGGCTCCTTATTCCTAAACTGTTGGGACCTCAACTCCCAAAATCAATCTCAACCTTCCTTTTGTAATGTTCAAGAAACTGATTAAGTCTTCGACAGCAGAAAGTAACAGCTGCAATATCCTAAAACGATGTAAATTAATCAATTATGATATAAATTAATTTTCTTTTCGTTTATTTTCCTCAGGATATGAAGACGATTATAATAGATTAAGGATTTATATACGAGCCTCAGATGGACATCAGTAAACACTGATCATATAGTGTAAGATAAGATAAAACATGGTCTGGATTTTTTTGAATTTATTTCCGACCATTTTCGCCGTTCTAAAGGTGGTACCTAACATTACGTACAGGAAGATAACTTTGTAAAGTCTTCTTAACGTTCAATTACGTTGTGTTGTAAAAGGAATATTAAGCTTCTCAATGATCAAAATTGGTGATTGTCAAATTGCTATATGACCAATGTAATTTTTCTGACAAAACGGTTGGTTCAAATTTTTTATTTTTAATTATTTAGTATTTACTTTGACAAAATTTAATGAAAATTAAACGAGCTAAATTAATTTTAGTGAAAGTGTTGGGTACCACTTTAATATTGTTTTCCCCTGATTATATATTCTTCATTCTCTTTTCTACATTTATTTTTTGTGTTTTCTTTCTGTGTGTTCTCATTGATTTTACATTTAATCGTCACTTTTTGTTCATTATTCTATTTTATGTTGTCTAATCCCAGACCCCTATATCAAGATTGGTAACATTAGTTGTCAGGTTTATTTATATTTAGAAATATTAATTTGAGTTTTGATATTTAGGTAAAAGGTACAGTATTTATAGTGTTCTACATATAATATTATTTTGGTTGTAATTTCATATTATGGTGTCAATTTTAATTAGCATGCACCAAAGGTGTAATAGATCGCGTTGGTGTTACTATTTTGAGACACTGCTCGTCATGTCTAATTACCAACTATAGAAATGATAAAGTATATTTGCAGTATATTGTGTTACAGTTAACAAACAGCATAAAGGACTAGGTACCATAAGGCCCATTTATGGCACCCCTATTTTATCATTATTTTAAATTTTGTTTTGGATAGCTACTTATCACTTATTCCCTTAAGTTTGAAGTGTTTTAGCATGTTAGTGTCATTTGTTGTTAAAAAACGTATTATCTTAAAGTGAAACGGAAAGCCGTCTAAGCCGAATGGTGACTTAAGTATTATAGAAGTTGAATAACGAATTTGCTTCTCTATATCTACGGTATGAATTTAAATAGCACGAAGAAAGTCCGTCTTTCTGATATTGCATATACGCTACATTTAAGTATATTCATATCTTAATAAAACCACTTGAAACTTACAATATACTACCTTGGAGTCACTGTCGTGGAAATGTTTTCTTCATTTCTATGCGTTATACATTTGAGACATTAACAAAACGAAACATGCACTTAATTTTTTTTAAAGCTTTGTTTCCTTTTTTAGACTAGATTGAACCAAAAAATAACTTTAAGTCATCTTTGTTTCAAATTATGTATTTCTTATTTTACAAAAATAAAAGTTTCATATAATTATACGAGCAATATTTACAAACATTTTATTATATGTGTATTATATAGAATACATTACTGTATTAAACCCTCAAGGTGTAAAATCTACGCAAATTCTTATTTTTGTACTATCCGAAGGTTTAGACGATTCCTGATTGCTACATTCACTGACACGAATGATTCTTGCAGATGTTGATTCAATGCCTATATTACTAGAGGCATTGTTTGCGTCTGCTAATTCTTGCGTACTGCATTCATGGACTTTGATTATCCTGGAGGATATTGTCTCATCGCCATTGTTATCACACTTGATCGTTTCAATACGTAATGCTCCCTTTCCATTTGTGAATGACTTTTGTGGAACAGAAAGATACAAGTCTGTCTGAGGAGTTGTTGTTGATTTCCATTTTGACATTCCTGACAACCTATGGACATTTATCTCATCATTGTCTAAATTCGTAATACTGAGTTTATTATTGGGAGCCTCGTGTATAGTATTAAGCTTGGTCATTCGTTTGGCGTGAGCCGCCATAGAAACAGTTTTAAACATATTTTCTGTATCGTTCCATTTTGATCTTACCTCAGAACAATTTAAATCAGGCTCAGCTCGAATCATTGAACGAAACCATTTTGATAGAAGTCTTTTCAATGCAAATCGAAATCTCTTGCTCATAATTGCATACAAAAACGGATTAAATGCAGAATGAAAAAATAATAACCAAACAGATAGTCCCAAAAGCCATTTCGGTATAGATTCTTTCGGATAACCATATCCTAAGGCACAGTTTATAGCCAAATATGGTGTCCAGCAACATAAAAAAGATATAACTAGACCTACTAAGCGTACTGCTGCACGTGCTTCCCTTTCAAATCGTGACAAACTTCTCTCGCTCACTCTGTGAGACATTTGAAGAAAACCATCATTGATTGGTTTGACGCTTTTGCCTAATGGAAAACTGATCATCGAAATTTTATGAACCGAACCTATCATTTCTGTTCCAAATACTCCTGAGTTGTTTTGCCCTCTGTCGTATACATTTTTGTTAATTTGTCTACTCATGTCACTAATTTTTCTTGCATGGTCTCTTGCAACTCCTATTATTTTTATATAACAAAATGCCATGATAAAAATTGGTATTATATACAAACAAAGCGCATTAATTAGTATAATATGCCCTTTCTTTTCCCAGTTTGGTACGCACACATATCGTTCTGAATCATAAGTTATGTGTCCGTAATCTTTATAAAGTGTCGGAAATGTAACTGAAAACGAGGCTGTCCAAACAAAGAGGAGAAGTACCAAGATATATTTATACTGTGACCAAGACGATTGTTTCAAACAATGAATAATTGTAACGTAACGGTCCACTGATATAACTGTCACTGTGTATATCGAAGCAGACTGTAGCAAATGGTTTAAAATCCCAAATCCGTAACAAACATCCTGAAAATAAAACAAAAAAAAATAATTATTGACTACTTAAAATTATCAAATCAAATGACCACGTTCGCTGACCACATTTTCATTTAGCTCACTGGGTCAGTATGTCATTTTCAGTTCTTTGCGTCCATCAAGATCAATCATAGTTGCGCTTTAATGAAGCCGAAAACATATTCATTAATCTTTCATCTGTTTTTTTAGAATAAATATAAAAGATGTTACATAGGACAATATTTTTACTTTTTAAGGCCATGCATTTTCAATGAACGTGCATTCTTAATAGTTGTTCATACCATTGAAGAAGAAATGATCAGAAATAAACCCTTTAGTATCTTCACCCATTTGTACTAAGAATCAGACGATGACGATTTTAGCTATTTTATACAAATAAAGGTAACAGTAGTATACCGCTGTTTAAATCTCATAAATCGAACGAGGAAAAAACAAATCGGGATCACAAACTAAAACTGAGAGAAACGCATCAAATACAAGAGGAGAACAACGACACAAAAGAAACGAAACATTAAAATGAAACACACACAGAAATGAACTATGATATAACAATGGCCATTTTCTTGACGTGGTATTTAGGATAAACTAGGTTTGAAATCTTTCACTTGTCATGCCTCGCGTTAATGACTAATAAGCGACGTTGCAAATGACTTATATTCCAACAGCAGGTGTGGTGTTTGCATCATGTTTTCTTATAATTAAACCGTTACTAAAATAAACTTTATTGACGGAATTATTTTAATGCTATTAACATAAAACATTGTAGTGGGACAATGCTTCTATAAATACATTGTACACGTTTCATTTTCGAGCACGATCAAAGACACGTGACAGTGACGGAATCAGAGGAAAGCCAGAGAGAAAGAGGATGTACGTGTTTTTTTTTGTATCTTGTAAACTACTAGTATCTCACATTAAAGTATCAAAACGTCTTACATTATTTTGTCTCGCTCAGTGTTATATTTAATTATGTTCCTTTCGAAAATAATTGAAGTTAATATACGCTGCACATTTTTAACACTTTAACATTTCATGTATCTCTACTGTATTTGTTGTTCATTTGGTCAATAATTTTTTTTTTTTTTTTTATTATTGTATAATCCTATATTCAGGATGTTGTTCTTCATGTTCTTTGTATCATTGCTTCTTATCAAAATAAACAAATACTAACAGAATGGAGATATTTGGCTTGTTAGAAATACAATTTTTTTTATTATTTAATCATAAGAAAATCCTTAGGCTTAAACAATAACATTGAGAATGGAAATGGGGAATGAGTCATAGAGATAACCCGACCATATAACAGACAACAGCAGAAGGTCACCAATAGGTCTTCAATGCGACGAGAAACTTTCGCATCCATAGGCGTTCTTCAGCTGGCCCATAACGGTTTTTTTTAATATATATACAAGTTTTGTGATTATGGACGCCATCCTAAACTCGAAATTATACACCAAAAATGAAATTTAAAATCATACAAGACTAACACAAGCCTATTACTAATTATTTTTTGTTAATCAGATCCTTTGTTTACGGTGTATGTGATACATATGGTATTGTTCGGTAATCACATGTTTACGCACATGTGCGTTCTATTATTATATGCTATCCGATTAATATTGTGTATATTTTTGTTAAATATAAGCCCTTTCTTTCTATAATAAGTTAATATGTACATCATCAACAATTTGACACGGAACATTATTGAACATTAGTAAAAAATCCAATTAGCAAATTATACTAAGGGAATTTTATGGAACATCCCCTCTAAAAATAACAAGTAACTTTTATGTTCATATAAAGCGAAACTCCTCACAATTATTCGACAGATGCATATTGTTTTGTTAAAAAAGTAATCGCGTTGGTTTTGTCGTTTGATTTGTTTTTACATTTGTCAGTTTAGGGTCTATTGTAAATAGCTATGCTATAGGCGATTGCTCATAGAAGAAAACCGTATGGTGGTCTATAGTTATTAATAATTTTTGTGTCATTTTTTTTTTAGGGAGTTGTCCCATTGGCATACACCATCATCTCCTTTTTTATATATATATCAGAGTACAAACAAGTCAAAGAGTATCTTTTGAAACAAAAAAATATAGATTAGATAGATCTTATTACGATCATATATTAATGAATATTTTTTTTTACCATTTAACAGGAGATCATTAAACATATATCATAGAAACACTTAAGGTACGGCAAAAATGTAGCAACTGTCGTCTTCGTAGCGGTAATTTTATATGTCATCATTAACATGCTTAACAAAAAGCGGTATTATTTTTGAAATACTTTTTAGGGAAATATTTCAGCTGTACATATAATTACCCTATCCTATCGTGATAGGAAATATTCCCTTCACAGAAACAATAACAAAACAGTTACTAGAAAGAAAAAAAACCCGATTTAATTAAGAAGAAACAACAGTATTGTCGATTTTTCGGACTTCAGAATGATACATAAACAAACGACACAGACAAAAATTGTACAGAAACAATAAAATAGAGAGCCCACGAAAAAATTATTTCACTCTAACATAACACAACTGCAATATTCGGCTCTAACAATACTGATAGCAAATGTATGAAATTATACTTAACAGTAGTATTAAGAGGACTCTATGAATGCATGCGCATGTTCACTAATAAAATTATGTTGCAAGAATTTAAATGCGGGTTGAATATGAATTGAGGATGCAAATCATGGAAGAAAGAGGCTTCTAGTATTTGTAATTCGTAAAAAAACTGACCTCTGACACATTAGTACGTGATAATTGTTAAAACTTCTAAATGAGTGTTTGAAAAGTTGAACGATTCTGATACAAGCATACGTGAGATAATACTATTTTATTTTTATATAACATTCATTTCTTCAATCAAATCCTTATAATAAACTAATTCAATTGTTTTTTTCACTTTGTACAAATTGTTACATGGATGGAGAGTTGTCTCATTGACACTCATACTAAATCTGCTTATTTATATGAACACATTGTTACAGCAACTACGTATATACATGTATATTCATGTATTTTGATAACAGTGTTATGGGATTTAATACTACATTTGTCAATGTTTCTTTACACCCAACCGATCTTCCCCGAACGAGAGTAAAACATTTGAATCAATACATAAACAATACTTGGGTAATTAAAGGTTGACGTGATCTTATTACTAATGTCCATCATGTTTAAACGGCATTTTGCACTGCTTTCAAACGTTAATGTTTAATTCTATCCGATAAAGCGACATAATGGTTTGTTTATAAAGTGAAAATAGAAACAATTTCACCAGTCTAATATACATCATGCAAAAACATGGAAGCGCTTTCACCAATAACACCTTTAATGACTTAATGAATGTGATTTGGTCATTTTAGTACTTCATAATCAATTTATAGAAAACGAGGTAAATACTTTATTGTTCACTTGAACTTGTTTCCGTATTTCAGGAGTGATTAATCAGTCTATACTCTAGAACTGCTAACCTAATTCGTGACCAATCAGCGTTCTTCAAGATAAAAAACGCCATGGCTTAGATATTTTATCTTCTCAACCGAGCCTTTTATACAAAAAAAAAATGCATGTATCCTACACCAGTTAAAACAAAACCACACTGCACCTCAACTGATCTTTAACATGCAGAATTTGGGCAAACGGTTAGTCATTTATCGTTTGAAAATTTGAATATTATAATTTTCTTCAACTGATTGAATGATTGGTGCGTAAAAACACTTTGAACACTATTTACTATTTGGTGATGATTAGTTTTCATTGGTGAAGAAAGACCTAGAGACTAACACGCAGCTGTTTCTTGTCTTCCTTCATTGAAACTTTTAACTTAGAGCAAGAAAACAAGCAACCAAAGGAAAGAACACTAACTTTCCTAGTCGATCAAGGTTTTTTTTTTTCAAAATGTCAACAAATGCATGGTTTTATTTTCAAATGTTAATATAGGGAAAATTTGTCAAGGAGAATCTTAGTCGTGCTTATAATTTCGTCATTTATAATTGGTTTGGCGGGAAATATTTATAGTAACTATATCAATAGATATATGTACATGTAGTACACAGTGATTATGTTTATGTAATCAAATGTGGTCCATTTAGCACAAGGAACTTGTTTTAAATATACATGTTCTACAATTCTAACCTACATCTGAAAATTAAGGTATTTATATGTTTGCATTATTTTTTTGTTTAACTGCAATACATTTGAAGTTTATTCAAGTGTCTAACACATTAATTCAAAACAATTAATGAGATGATTATGTTTCTATAAAAATTGACAGACAGACCGGTTCAATGAACAATAAAAATTTAACACAGTTTGTCTTTATTATTTACAGATAAATTAAGCTAATCAAATTAATTCGTCCGGAGTTATAGTATGAACACTTTGAAGATAAATTTCCTTTCAGTCCAACCTTGCTTTTATAGTATTCCAATTAATTTATAATCGATTCATTACAAAAGATATGACAAATTGCATAACTCACTATGTGATATAATTTGAAATGCTTTAACTCTTTTTCTTTCAGGAAAAGGTAGTTTAGAATAATGAATCATAGCAATATCCGACAATTTATGTTAACAGAAACAGGATAGTTATATTTCCCCCCTTATGATCATGTTTACTTTCATCATTTTCGTTTTTATTGCCTTGACCGTTGAGATAAAAGCAGCAACCTACAGTTGTATCCTTATTATGAATGCTATACCTGTTGCGACCATATTTGAATTCCGAATAAAAGGGTGATCATTAACAAAGAGAAAGACATTGGCCATGACTGTCATATTTCAATAAAATTAGACCACACGATTTTATGGATACGATTTTTGTTTTGTTTCATGATATGTACATGTTTCGTTACATCTAAATCCGAGAATCCTAAAATGATCTTTTGAATACGAATATCAAACGGAGCTTTATCAGATTCTTGTAAGGCAATTCAGAAGGAAGATACATTTTCTAATTTTTTGCAAACTTATTTATCAAATTATTACGTGCAAGGGGCAGGACATTTAAGCACATTCTATTTAAATATGAATACGTAAATATGGCACTAGTTATAAGTTTTAATGATAAATTGAATTTAAGTCAAAACTAGAGCAATGTACAAAATGTCTTTCCACAATTTACATCGTATTTAAGTTAAGGAATATGTTTGTCTTTCAAATTTACCTAAGTCATTTCCAGATTTTCTCCAGGTTAAAAACATTATCGAGCAAAAACAAAGTATGATACCAGATAAGAAAAGTTCAATTATGACTATTTTACCAATTATGTCTGTTTTGTTCGTGCATCGTTGTAAATATAACAGAATTTAATGCGGCTTTTATAAAAGTGGGATGTTTAGCATAATATAACCAGGTTCAATCCATCATTTTATACATTTGGAAATGCATGTATCAAGTAAGAAATTTGACAGTTGTTGTCGATTTGTTTGATGTGTTTTATTATAGTATTTTTGTGATTTTACTTTTTTTAAAGACTATGAAATTCAATGATTTTAAAGTAAGGACGGAATTTGTATTCCAACATCACGAAACTTCTGAAAGTGTGGTCCTCTGTCATCTGATATTTTAGATTTTAGTACATTTATCAATTAAAATGATTTATGAAATGATAAATGAACAATAAAAGAGACTTGACATACAGTGATTCATTTCATACACTAAAAAAAAATGCTCGTGCAAGTCATCAAGATTTCAAGCTTACGATCAACATGCTCGAAAGATTTCATGTGAAAAGAATCCATGGATTTACCAAAACGTAACAATTTAATCAAATTGAAAAAACAAAAAAAAAAACAAAAAAAAAACAAAAAAAAAACACATTTGAAAAAAGTATAATTATAATGTATATTCGGAAACTATATAAAGATAAATACCTCGTCTAATGTCAAACGATCATTCTGTAGATTGTTCACCATTAACGGCATTATAACAAGGCCAATCGCAAAATCACAGAAAGCAAGATTGAGTAGAAAGACGGACGATAAAGTTCGCAATGATTTGGTTCCTAGAATGGTGGCAACAACCAAAATATTTGTCACACATGTCATCACAGACATTAACGCCATAGTCCATACTAGAAACTGTGCAAATGTAACACCGTTGTCTGTTGGAACGGTGTCATTGTGTGTGCAGTTCATAGCCACTATTTCTTACAACCAAATAAGAGTTTCGCTTTTGTCGTTAATTAGTCTCAAACAATTGTCAACGAAGATTCGCCAATTTTCTTCGTGAATAAATTCAGTTGGAACTACATCTCTATAATTAAATCTCTGTACATTTATCATCTAACGCTATTCCATCCATATGATGTATCTTATATCGACAGTTTAGAGAATATAATCTGAAATACTGGAATGATTATTTTTTTATCCTTTTCTATCAATAGACATGTATGACAAAAGTATTATATTTATTTGTCACAATATCGAAAAATGACACTTTTTATCCTATAATGTTCCATTCAACGTCAATTCTAAAAACAATCCTTACAGTGTACATGCATTTTAACCCTTAATAGGAATTAAAAATTGTAGCGAACGTGAAGTCTATTCCACGTGACTCTATCGAATATTAAAATATGATTTGACTGACAACGTCAGAATCAAAATTGAAAATGATCTCAACGATGAATATTAATCAATAGCATCTATATTTCTTTTATGCGTTTAATTAATTAGACTTCAGAATTTGCGAATAAGGTGTTATCTATTAGATGTTACATGATCAACATTTGTCAGGTGAATCAATCGATTTCATTACAGTCTTAATAGCGGATAAATGATCAGTTGTCACTTTTATCCTTCTTTATCTTGATTTTCTATTAATTAAGATAACTTTAAATCAATTTTCTCCTACTTGTCTAAGAACGAAACGTGAGCAGTGAGACTTTTCATTGCTTTAAATCAAATAGTGTCGACATGTTCGGATAGGATACTGTTTATCGCGAAAGATAAACAAAACTGCAAACATGACATTATCTGAAAAACAACAAGATACAATAAAGATGTTTATGCACTTTATATATATTGATGGTATAACATGTTTATCAACTAATGATATACCTTCAAATGCCATAAATGTACGGGTAAAATATATTTGTTTGCATGTGAAGGTGTTTGTTATATATTTTATAGTATATCAATTAAACAATAGAAAACTATAGTTAGTCATAGAGCAACACGAAGGTCACCAACCCTTGTATTTACTGAAGGGTATTGTGTACCGAAGCATGGTTCCATTAGAGAAGCTTGAGCTTATATTCCGCGATATTTGCCAGAATGTTTGTATTCAATTTATCAATTAACATGACTAACTGAACATTAGTTAACATTGTACATGTTGCATGTATAACAAATGACTTTTGAAAATAAACCATGCTGGAAACTGTGTGTTTAAATTTGGACAAGTGACCTTTTTATGGAATAGCAAATCCTTAATTTTATAGTGATGGTGTAAACGAGCCCACCCATTTATTGCAATCCTAGTAAACTTCACCAACCTTCAAATTAACTGATTCTAGAGGTTTAACAGAGGGACGAAAGATACCAGATGCATAGTCAAACTCGTAAATCGAAAATAAACTGACAACGCCATGGCTAGAAATTAAAAAGACGAACAGACAACTAATATTACACATGACAAAGCATATAAAGAATAAGCAACACGGACCCCAGCAAACACTGGGGGTGACCTCAGTCGCTCCGGAAGGGTGAGTAGATCCTATATCCACAACAAATTGAATGTTCAATATTAAATCTTTGAATATTATGTTTGTTTGTTTTATCACAAATAAATTAAAACAAAACAAAAAAATACTCAGATATACTTACACGAAACTACAATCTGTCGATACTTATGGTTTGGCATTGCACGAGGTCATGTTTTTTCTCTGACTGTAAGTACGATTTTACACTTAAATATACTTGATGTCGAATGTGTACTGATCACTAAAATGTAAGTCTTAGATACATGATTATTTTCATGAGTTGTTATGTGCTTTGTACTTGCTGTCAATAACTGCGAGTACTCTCAGATCTGTTAGTACTTGGGAGGTATAATTATCCATCCACGTCGATGTTGTATTTTTGTTAGATGGTATAGTTTGTTTTTATATTTTACTGTTACACCACTGTCCAAGGTTGGGGTAAGATTGCTTGGGTTGTACTAAAAATATGTTTAACCAGGCACGTTCTTTATGTGCCTGTCTCAACTGAGGAGCCTGTAGTTCATTGGTTGTCGTTGTTTTTTGTTTATCATATTTTGTTTTTCGCAAACTGTTTTGTTATCAATTGAGCCCTTATATTTCTCTTGATGTTTTTGCATATTTTTTATGTCGGGGTCTTTTATAATCGACCCTATGATATTGGTTTTTTTTATTGTTGAAGGCCGTACGGTTGCTTATAATTTCTTACACCCACTCTTTTTGAACTTTGGCATTCATACCATACCTCTTTATTTGTAGATCTCTAATGATAACAGAATCATGTGTGGAGGTAATTAACTGAGAACATATTAGGCGTTCCAAAACATACTTTCGTATTCAAATTAGGTCAAATCCGGTAGTCAAACAATAATAAACTACAGATCACAGAATATAAAGGAGTAGGTCCGGTAAGGACTCATTTTGGCCTGAAATTTCAGTTTCATCTGACGAAAGATTTTGACCACTTTTTCAACACTTAAGTGTCTATTTCACTTGATTTAATTAGTTTTTGTGAAAGATTTTAACTGATTTAGTCATTAAAAACGATCCGATTCAAGCTCAATTATGCAAAATCTCTCAAATTGTGCCAAAAAACGTCAATTTTCAGATGGTTTTGTCAAAAATTAAAGTGGCTGCATCCGTGTTCATCCACAACCTTTATATATGTTATGTATTATCATAAAATACAACTTACATTTCAATATTAAGGATGAACACGAATGCGGCCACTTTCGTTTTACACGGAAATCGTCTAAAATTTAACTAAAATGATGGAATTTTGATGATTTCAGTAATTTAGCATGACTTAATGGTGCTACAACCCGATATATGTGCATTGTATTGTCAAAAACAGCCCATATTTATGTAGCAGAAGCATTCAACTGTCCAATAAATAATTTAAGGTTTACATTTTAACAATTTTGTAAAACTTATATTTTGGGGCCAAAAAGGGGTCTTACCGGACCTACTCCTTTGCTGCAAAGGATGTGACTCGCCTCCTTTTAGAATGTCCAAAACAAATAAGATTAGATGGTACATTCTCAACAAAACTGAAAATACTTTTCTTAATGTAAGACTCCGTATAGCGATTAACAATGTATTTGCGGATTTCGGTCGAACAAATTCGCCATACCTTTCTTATCATGTAAAACCAATCAAAAAATGTTAGTAAAAAGTAAAATTCCTAAAATGATGAACTCCGAGGTCAAAAGCTCAAACACATCAACTGTCCTATTTCTCACTTGGTAAACAGGAGCTTTATCAAATTACTCCTCATTGACTGGAAATGGTTATTAACAATAAATACATAAAACATGTTTATTGTACATACCCATTCCCATGTCAACACTGCATTTTTCATGCAATTATTGTACCTTAATATTTATTGTAAAAGGCACTTGCCATGTGAGTATTTTTTTTATTTTTTTTTATGTTTTACAACTTCTTTGTTTGTTCCTGTTTATACCTTTACTAATGTTTAAACCGCTATACAATATTTTTTGTTTGTTAAACTTGTGATAAGCAATAAATGTTACATTTATAAAATATTTATCGAAGAACTGGTCAAATTTGTGATATATAATCTGCTAACAGGACAGTGGTATTGACTAAGACAGTGATAATGGCTGAGCCAATTCTGACCAATGGATTTTCTTTACGTAAGAATAAAGAATTTTATGTTGTTCCTTATTATCAAATAAGAGAATCTTATTCTTAACCGATATGAAATAATACTTTAAACTGGTCTCATTTAACATATTCTGATTTATAGTTAGAGAAATACCGACAAAACAGTAATATGCGAACCCGACATTCAGAAATTAACAATTGTCTAAACAAAAAATTAACAGTACCACTTTTCTTGCACCAGATGCGCATTTTGAAAATACATGTCTCTTCAGTGATGCTCGTGGCCCAAATTTTTGAAATCCAAGGCTTATATAAAAGATGAAGAGCTATAATCCAAAAAGTCCAAAAAGTATAGCAAAATCCGTGATAGGAATCAGAACTTTGCATGGCGGAGACCCATTCCTTAATTTATTATAATTTCTAATATTTTGTAACAGCAAGTTTTAATTCAAAAACTAGATGTTATGTCATTTTGGTCAACATGCAGCACTTGTGCTTGATGAATATATATGTCAATTATCATTTATGATGTAATACATTGTTTGTAAATACTATCTAGGGTTTATTTTGTCCTTAAAAAATTGGAAGATATTTCAATTCATAGCGTTAATCGTGTTCTGACACTACATTGTCATATCAAATATAAGTACAAATTGGATGCCAATTATGATAATGAAGTGACGTAGGTTCAGAATCTAAAACATGCCATGTGAAATCTTGAAATACGCTACTCTATATATCTATTGACTAAGGACAAGCACTCACAAGGTGTTAGCATATTTCAATTTGATTACAAAATCACAGTATTCATATAGGTTCAAAAGGTGATTGATGATACATAGATTGTTGTTCTAGATACTGTGGATTCATTTATTTTCGTGGGTATCAATTTTCGTGGATTGCTGAAAACTTGAATATTCGTGGATATTTGATTTCATGATTTTAACAATCTCTGTATACAAAACCTATTTAAAATATGTTTTTCGTTGAACATTTGATTTTGTATTTCACCTGCATCAACGAAACCCATGAAAATTGGTATCCAACGAATAATAATGAATCCACAGTATTTAGAGTTAAAGCAACGAAATAATCACTTCTGTCCTTTGTACATGTTGTTAAAAATAACAATGATAATTAAAAACATAAATAGTTACCTTATTTTCTATGATAATAAACAAAAAAATTAACATAAAGTTACATATCAATAGGGCAACTTACTAGAACATCAAAACACGTCTAAAGTAACGTTTGGCTGCCAGAAAAAAGTTATAATGCGATAAATATCATAAGTTTGTCTTGAGTCTAAGTAGATTATGACCAAAATATTAACAGTACTCACCAAATAATTCCACAGACAACACAGTACTAATGCTGCCACTGACCAAGTACCTGAGGAAGGGATAATCTCATTTGCCAAGTGTTTAATTATACAAATATTCTTAGATGAAGCTTAAGTCAACGAAGAAACAAAATGATCATTAAAAGAGGGACAAAAGATACCAGAGGGACAGTCAATCTCATAAATCGAAAATAAACTGACAACGCCATGGCTAGAAATGAAAAGGACAAACAGACAAACAATAGTATTCATGACACAACATAGAAAACTAAAGAATAAACAACATTAACCTCACCAAAAACTAAGGGTGATCTTAGGTGATCCGGAAGGGTAAGCAGATCCTGCTCCACATATGGCAACCGTCGTGTTTTTATAAGATAACAAAGCCGGTAAATAGTCTAATTCAGTAAGGCGCATAATTGTATTATATCTAATCTAGCTTTACGGCAAACTAGATAACAGTATGATAACGCTGAGCAACACATTACTTAAGATTTTTTTGTTGTAATCAACAGCATACTAAAACAGGTACCCATTTTGTTGAAATTGCATTCGTGATTTCCGTCATTCTAATACACGTAAAATATGCTGTATTTGAAGTGAACTTTCTATAGACTGTAATAAGTTAGGCTCCAACACATAATATATATGTCGGACAAACCGATCTTGTCTATTTTTGTTAAATTTTTGTTACTCGTAATTATGATGTATCAGATTTTCTTGTTTTAAGACTATACTCTCTGTAAAAATAGCAATATATTTTTCTTAAAGGAAGGGTTATGGTTCTTGTAAAAGAAAAAGGGATGCAGAAAAAGTAGAATGATAAAATCAACGGACTTCAAGGAAAATTCTAACAGTAAAGTTTTTATCATTCGCCAAATCAAGAGGTCAACCACACAAAATAATAGGAAAACAACTGTTACATTACTGTCTTGGTACATGCATTTTTTGGTGCAGAATATGATGGATTGAATCAGCTGGTTTAATAGCTATTTAAACCTCTCACTGGTATGACACTATTTTAAATGCGAGGTTCATACTTGATGTGTTGGACTGTAAAGTTTTGTTACGTACGAATCTTTGTATTTAATTGTAACTACTGTTACGGTGTTCTTATTTGAAAAAAAAATGAAGATTGATACGATTAATATATTTATTCTCATTTCTACGGATATTTGTTTCCCTAAATTGCTTGATTGTCATGTTGATTTTCTTCTTTAAGTGCTTTCAAATATTTGTCATTCCGATAGACTTCTAAAGCATGATATAATGAATACATGTTTCTTAATTTTCCTTTTTCCTTCCGTCAGTTCATTTGTATGATTACAAACTATACTAAAATTAAGAGAAATCAATATTAATATAGATTCACTGAAACTCTAATTATTTATAGATTTCACTAAAATCGTATTACATTTTAATCTTATTGTCATAGCAAGAAATAATATTACGGTATACAAATGTACGTCTCTAATGTTGGAGAATCGTAGGCACCTTTGTAAGTGCATGAATCCTATCATCAGTGTACATGGTAGAGGCACATGTAAAAGTCTGTTTTTTTCTACAATTGATGTACGTCGAAAGTAAAATAATATCGGCTTCTTTTCATCCTTAATATTTTCATTTTTTTTTTATTTCCTTCAAATAAATACTGGTTCAAAGTGCATTATCATTGATTACTTTTATATCATTACAAGTACTTCAAGACTGCTAATTTGCCTAATACAATTAACAGGCAGTTGTGTCGCCGGTTTTAGCTAAACATGACATTTGAATACATTTGTTTGTACTGTCTGTTTAGACAAAATGCGTATTATATTGTGTCTCTGTTTGTAGATAGATATAGAAATATGTGGTGTGAGTGTGTTTGAGTTGTGTATATATAACCATAAGTTTAAATGATTTATAAATTATGTTCTGCCTTTTTCTGTGTGTTTTCACATGTATTGATCGTTGTGATAAAAGTAATACTCAACACAAGTGAAATATCTAAACTGAGCAAACGATTGGTAGAAATTTAATTCTGACGTCAAATGTACCTGCTTTCTTCTGAATTCCCTATTGTGACGTTCAGCAAAAAAAATAAAATGTCTTTAGATGTCACAAAGGTAAGGATAAAAATCATTACAGAAACAAATTTCACCGCTATGACTCGATGTTACTTCTATTCTCAACAGTTACATTTTAAATCTTAAATTTAAAATAAACCTCGGCAAGCCTCACACTTCAAATATTCTTGCAGTGGTTGAATATTTATAACTTGACTCGAAAAAGAAATAATAATGTTTTCACTCCATCAAAACTATATGGAATCTAAAAAGAATTGATTACGTCCGCAAACAAATCTTTGATGTGTATTTTGGACGCGACGACGTCTTTATAATAATGTTCTACATTAATTGGACCAAGAATTGTATATATTCACAAGAATGTCTGTCTTTTTTCCTATTCAGTATTATTATAAATCAGATACGACATGTCGATTTTAAATTAATTTGATTAAATGTTTGCGTCGGAAATACTATTTCTTATGGAAAGACTTCAAGACTAATAACTTCCTTTTAGAACCAGTGCACATCTAGTACATTTACACCAATGTCACAACATTCGTATGCATAACAAATAAATCCACGTACACACTGAACTGCGAGAAAAATTCAAATCAAATGGCAAAAATCAAAATATGAAACACAACAAACGAGTGCAAAAAAAAGCACAAATTAAAACAGTTTATTTAAAGCCGAATGTTTAAAAATGTTAAATACTATATATATAGCTAATTTGCACGAAACATGTTTGAGACATGCAATTCTAAAGGACAAATATTTTGATAATCTGATATTGATTGAGAGCCTGTTGCTGAAATACATGAATAAGCTCTCTACTCAACAGTTTATTCTGGTTATTCATACAATGTCATTTAAAACTTATAAAAAAGCATATGTACCAGACTGTCAATTGTGCCATTAGTGGGTTTTTAAAAAAACATTATATTGGAAAAGATATTATGACGTACATGTACTTTTAACAAATTTAAAAAAAAATAATTGTACCATATGTATTCTTTTCTCATGTTTATATAGGGAATGCATGCACCTATGTAATGTGTTCTTGAATTCAATTGTCCTGATTGTACCACAGTAATCTTTATTTCATATGTTACATGTGTTAATCAATACAATAAATTGGTACCTGATGTGTTCCGTAATTCGTATAAGTACTTTCTGATTGTAAAACTATCCTATGAATAGCTATTGTTATATTTAAAAAAATGTAAATAACATTTTTGAAAACATTTTTCAATTGAGTTTATCAAGCACATTTTGGAAAAGACTTTTTAGAGGAACATACACATAATATGCATATGCAATGGTTCAATAAGCATGATAAGGTCTAGTGCACCATATTTCATTTGTTCTCAATGTAGTAAATTTCAACTATGTGATACAAAATATAAAAATAGCTGCACTTGTTCTTTTTGGTTTTAGAATATTATAAAAACAAGTCATGTTATGACAAATACAAGTCATGTTATGAAAGACAAAAACGACTTAAATGTATGGTATCTTACAACTTAAAATTGGAAGTTCAGCTTTTGTATTATGTTACTAAATGTTAAAATTTAACAGCCTAAAATACATATTAAGTTGAATTGATGTCATACATTCAAAAATTAAGCTCTCGCCATCTTGAATTTGTTCACTATTTTGTACTATAAGTACATATCGAAACCACTGACCTACCTTCTTTGTCTCGGTTCTGACATTTCTGATTATGACGTATAAAATAGTTTTCTTTTAATAAGAAACACTGATGGTGTTTCTAGTCAAGTTAAAAATGTTTGTCTCTTCACAGCATTTTTACAGAGAGAAGGAGAAGAAGGGAAGGAAGTCGTTTTGCTCCACGATTACCTTTTTCTTTAATGATTTGTGTAAAGTCATCGCTTGAAAGCACAAAATGTTTTAAAAAAGGGTGTTCCCTATGATGAATGTATGAACGTTGTGTCTTCACAGAAGCACATTTATCGGTAACTTGCCAAAAAAAAGAATCAAAGAGTACATAAAGTAACAATGTGTGTCATAAAATTGAAAAACAGAACGGACGACAATCCGTATCGGCTTTAATATACATAGACCAGAAGACAGTTTCGGACGTGTTTTTTTTTATTATTAGAAAAATTGTATACTTATATAGAACAATTAATTCAATAAAAAAAAAAATCAATATTTGAAGTTGACGTAAAAAAATGTTTTTCGAAAATGCTATTAAATTACTTCGACCGAATAATTAGGCCTAAATACACACGATGCCATGACTAAATGCATTAAATCTACAACAACACATTTACGGTTCTAAGTAGTTGTGCATTATTTGAACAATCAATTAAGCTTTTCATTTATAATCGATTGTTAACTTACGAACAAGCATGCCATCAATTGTTCGTGTTATCTCAAGCAGTTTGTATCAGCTTGTGTACGTCTCTGTTTATAAAATGTAGACTGACACGAAACTTTCCATTGTAAAGAGGGTATCAGAATATACATAAATGTCTCATGAACATGATGAAAACGTAAGATTTTGTGGAATACCAAAAACTATTACTGATAAATAAAGGGCATAACGAATTAATTCATTTATATATATTTCAACAACTTTGCCAAATCAGTTTCACAGAGTTCACAATATATTTAAAATATACTATATATAAATGTATATGACGCCCGACAAGCAAAAACGACCCTTATGGCAAAAATTATGAATTATCAGATTTTTAATTAATTAAACAGAAAATACTTATGCCAACACAATGTAAAAAATTTGAAAAAGATCGGTGAAAAATTAGTTTAGAAATTTCAATTTTGGTAACACATGAAATGTGTTCTAACGTAAAATTCAACGTAACGTTGAAATCATACACTTTGACGTCGATTTAAGTTTGCTGCAATTTACTACTTTACTCTTCTGCTGGTGCTTGACAAAATGTAACCTGATATCTCTTCCTAGCATATGGACGATTTTTTTTTTATACATGTATAGATGTTCCTACATAACACGTGCAGTTCTGACTGCATGAATATCTACAGGACGAGACAACTTATCGAACTATTATCAAGGACGATACAGAGTATCTATTTCTTTTATTTTGTGCATTTTTGTTTTTGCAAAATTAATTTCTGATTTATCATGAGCAACGACGAAAAATGGTACTTTCTGATACCATAGAATATGTTTAATCTAAACAGATAAAATTGGTTTCTAATCTATCTATTTTCTAAGTAGTTTCATCGTTCTCTTGCTTACAATGTTTACCGACTTAACTTATTGATGATGATTTTTGGAAGAATTCTGTCACATGCGATACAGTATCATAGTTTGATCGTCAATATTTTTTTTTAGCTTGACAAAATCTACCAAACGTTTAGTTTGACCAAAGGCTTATTTTTTTTCTAATATTATCCAGTTACATGTAGCACACACAAAGCAAGATAGTCAGTCATATACCGATTTTTTTCTCCTACAATAACAGAACAATAAAGACTTTCATTTGTTGGATTTCAAATATAGAAGAATTATTTTTATTTTGGTAGAAATTTCGTTTAATACTGGTATTAATTTACAGCCGATTCTATTGAGTGTGAAGGCAAAGGTAATATCTTTGGTTATCTTGATTCGCGACTAGCTTAACCGTGAAGTAATTTTTAGTTCAGGTGAACTACACTCCTTTAGATGTAAACTCATCCGACAGATAACCAATCTATATGTCTGTTTTTAAGACCAGGCTACTCCGAAAGGATTGTCGTATACCTTAGCTAACCAAAGTTATTACCCTCGCCTACACACTCAATGGAATCGGCTGTAATAAATTTAATTGTTTCAGATGTTTCATATCGGGGTCTTTTATAGCCGACAATACGGTATGTTTTATCTCAATGTTGAAGGCATATACGTACGACATGGGACTATTATACTAGTATAAGGGTCCCACCTACGACATAAGAATATATAAATGCAAACATTATGTGCGGACAGCAAGGCGACCAGACATTTGTTCATTCTGTTCAGTGCACATATCTAGTCTATAAATGCTCCGTGTTTAAGACCGTACTTTGACCTATAAGGGTTTACCTTTTTAAGTTATGACATGGATGGTGAGTTGTTTCACTGACACTCATGCTCATGCTCATCTTCTTATATCTACACCCAGTTCCATTTGTCTGAAATGCTGGTACATATGTGTCAAAAACCGACTGTTTTGATTCACAAGACGATAACACAATCTGAGGTTCAGAGTCATGTCTGTTATGAGGTACTGTTTGTGGTAAACCATGCAGACTAGCCTATTTTTTCAAATATTGTACCATATTTGAAAATTCCCTCAGACGTCTACTAAAATTTTGATATTTTCTCTGTATTTCTATTACTGTTGATGTGTTTAAACAAAGATTTTAAACGGGACTCTCGAATACTATAGGTAACAGCTATACATCTCGACAAACTTACCTGTTGTCAAAAGTTTATGTAAAATTGTGTTCGCTTTCGCTCTCCGTATCTAGAACGGGATTTATCTACGCCTTTTTATTTTAATTTACCCAATAAATACGTATCTTTGCCTTCTTTGGATAGTTCATTTCTACATGTATGATCTTCAATGTTATCGTTAAATGAGAACTGCATCTGCGTGTGCAATTTCGTCCGTTTCAGATATATTTCTTGCAATAACGCATGTAAATGTTTACAAAACAAACTATAACGCACGTTAGCTGATATACCAAATTCATCAGGAGATAAGTGCGTCGAATGCGAAAATGACTTTAGTGATGTATATGTACATGCATGCTGTTCCTGCATTTGCACTTTATAGCTGCGCGAATTGTGGTGGGATATTATCATCGAGAATTTTTCGCTACAACTTAATTCTGAGCTGAGTGAATATGACGATGAGGATATATATCAAATTTTGCTCGGAAGAATTCCATTAAATTTAAGTGTAGAACATTCTGAGTTTGAGAGACTATGTCACGCCCATGTGGTTCAGTGCTTAGCATTATATGGCCGTTGTGTCAGGCTAGGCAATACATGATATGTCATCAACCGAGATTATAGAAGGCCTTAATGCAGAGAGACCAGTGTATATATTTGTCTGTATAAGAGAAAACTGTTGTGTACCTATTTCGTTTATTTTTGTTGTTGTTGTCTGATATTTAGTTACTTGTATGTATTCATTGTATGTCAATTATGAGGAAATAAAGACATGAATGAACGTTAAACTCAAAGTGATTTAAACGAAAAATAACATTTAAAAACTTTATTAAATAACATTAAAAATATATCTCGTGTGCGAAATTTCAATCTGTCCGTCTTCGTAATAAATATTAACTATTTTTATGTATTACTATAATTATAATAAGTTTCGCTGGATATCGATTCGAAGTGAACTTGAAAATTTCAATATTATGCAAAAGTAAAATAGAACGTTTTTTAACATCTAAAGTATGACATTTCAAGATTAAAAAAAATATGAAGAACAACAAGATTATTTGATGTGATCTAAGTATATGGTGTTTTTTCAGCCTGTGCTGCCTCAATTACTCCTTGCTTCATGTTTACAGATCATTGTAATATATCCAGCATCATCTTTTTTGAAAATTAACGCAACATTGCAAAATTGCATTTGTGTCTGTTTCTGTTTCTGATTTTTACATGGCGTTTAAAAATTCCATTGAAAGTTTATTATCGGATTGTTAACCTTATCTTTCCGTGAATTAAGAGATTTTCACGATGGGTGATACAGTCAGTGACTTTTGATCATTAAGTCAAAAACATCAATTTAAAAATTGTCTTCTCGTCGTTGTATAACCTTTCGTACTGGAGTTGCATATTTATTTCAACAAAGTTAACAACTCAATTTAAGTCAAACAATATCCCGCATCTCGTTTTATTCACAATCAAAGAAAATTAAGACAAATGAAATTGAACTGCAACCATTAAATAGTATACATATATTTGAAAACATTGTAACAATGATTAACCAGCTTAAGCAATCTCGTGTATGCATCCAAAATTGTTAATCATTTTTCGAATAAGCTCAAGCCTCTAGCATCTTTTATTTTCGTTGTTTTTTCTTCCTTTCTTTGTTGTTTTGTTTCTTCATGGCCTACCATACAGACCATTTAAGAATAAAAGATGAAAAGATTTATTTTTTTTTCGAATGGAAGCAGAACACCTATATTTTGTTCACTTTTAGAAAATGTAAAACAATAATTACGATAAAACTGAATAAAATTAAGAAAGGAAAATTAATGCAGAATCTGTCTAAAAGACAACATCATAGCCAAAGAATCGAATTGTAGGTTTATTATAGCTTTTGTGCCGTATGGGCCGAGCTAATTCCATCCCCTTTCCACTTAGACAATAAGTGACCGGGACCTCAAAAGCCGATTTTGTCGATTCTAGTAGGAGATTTAAGTAAACGTTAAAGCATTTGAAACAAGTGAAACATTTGAGTTACTGCTTACTGATGATACCCCCGCCGAAATATTTCGATAAACAGGAAGTTGTTGGGACGGACTGTAGGATGAATTGACTAAAGGACAGACAGAGGCAAAACAGTGTATCCCCACTTTTTTTTTAAAAAGTGAGTGATATAATTATGAACTGATATTTGTTTAATACTTACAGTTTTAAACGCATTGCAAATTTTTATGCCCCACCTACGATAGATGAGGGTCATTATGTTTTCTGTAAGTCCGTCGTTCGTTTGTTCGTGGTACCGTTCGTTCGTCCCAGTTCAGGTTAAAGTTTTTGGCCAAGGTAGTTTTTTATGAAGTTGAAGTCCGATCAACTTGAAACTTAGTACCCAGTCATGTTCCCTATGATATAATCTTTCTAATTTCAATGCCAAATTAGAGTTTTTAGCCCATTTTCAGGGTCCACTGAACATTGAAAATTATAGTGCGAGTGGGGCATCCGTGTACTTGGGACACATTCTTTTTTGATATATTTTCTGATAAAATACTCATAGAATGTTTTTTATTTGAACAAATGGTTTATTGTTTTATGTACAGTAGTTAATATTGCGGATTAAAGCGTGGCAAAATAAAAGACGAAAAATTTCAGACAGACTTTCTTCTCTGTCGTACTTAATTTTTTGTAAGCAAACTCTCTCGTGTGATTAACCATATAAGATTTTCCGCAGTTGGCATGCATAATGATGTTGTGCCAAATATTAGATTATTTTCTTGGGTTCTTCATACAAAAACTTGCCGTATTAAAAGTATAAAAGAAATCTAGCTGCGGAAAAAAAACTTTTAGTGTTTTTTAGAAAATATTTAAGTGGTTTTTTTTCCATACAAACATTGGTATCATTTATATACTGTAGAAGGTTAATACGTAAATCATCACATATCGTGGTACTATGTCATAATGAGACTTGCTGATGTGAGGGATTTTATTATATTGTTTATAAATCATTCCTCTCAAGACAGTAAGAATATACAGCGTGTCAAAACAAGCATTTGAAAAGTTTTAATAGAATATTATCACAAAATTAATTTTTAAATCGTAAATACGGCATTTTTTTTACAGAAGTATTTAAATGTATTAATATAAGAATAGACTGTTCAGTTCACATGGATAACGCTATGTTTAGAAAAAAATATCTCAATTTCAACGTGCAATTTATCGGTTTGTTCTACGTTACATTCTAGCGTTGACTACCGATAACGACGTCAAATGCGATAAGGGTGGTTTTTGCTTGACGGGCGTCATATATATTTAATATCGATAGACACAATGTAGTTTGAAACATCTAATTTTAAATAAGTTTTCCAGCTCATACTTTCCTTATCATTTTATATGTCATTTATTTCCAGTTGGGTGAAATTAGTTTTAATAAATATTGTTTTTGTATTGAAAGTTAAACCATATTGACTTTTTGAAACTTACACTTTACATGGCAAAACATACGACATTTACGATACTAGACATGATGTATGTAAGAGGACATATCTCACCTATCTTAGTGGCATATGAAAAGTTAGGAATGTAGGTTATAGATACTAGACATGAGGTAAGTTAGATGACATTATGAGCTGCACTAAAAATGTACCATAAATGTACATACTAATATACAATATTAACATTGAATTATATACAAAATATATGTGAAGATTCTGTACACATGTTTCATGTTTGCTTAGTTATCGATAATTCTGTGTGGAAGTTTTCAGGCCCACTTTCATTGAAGCTTCTTGATTAAAGGCATTTAATCCAGAACATGCAATTTCCGTTATAAAGTAGCCGTTCACTTTTAGCACAATTAATTAATGTTTTCATTTAAAAATCAATTCGTTACTGATAACAAAATTAATAACAAATTGCATAACATAGATGTTTCATATATGATCTGAAGCTGTTACTTCCATTAACGTTCCTCTTTTCTTCGAATAAAGTAAAATGAATGATTCCAATTACAATGTTGAACTGGACTACGTATTCATATTCAATTTTGCATCTTAAAGATAACTTACCATGGTTAACAGGTATAAATGTGGTCTCCTTTTAGAAACAAAATATTATATTTGATTACATAATAACGTAATACTATTCTCATTTAGAATAATTTCAGATTGATTGATTGTTTGTTAAAGTGTTAACGCCATTTTGAAGCGCGATTTCTGTTCTTTTTTGTGGCGGACAGTTTAATTGTCAGAGGAAGCCGAAGTGCCAGGAGAAACCATTGACATTGGATAGGAAAAAGAATAATCTTAAACGAGATATTTAAATATCTATAAAGGAACATAATCAAGCATTTTGAATAGCCAATATGTATTTTGCTATAGTGAGATAATGATGAACACTATTTTGCATTTCTTTTTTATGTTTAAAGCCTCTTAAAAGTTTTTGGAATGTGTATACAACTATTCTATTTTCCATTTCGCATAAATATCATAAAAAAATCGCATAAACGATATACATGTGAATGAAATTTTAAATGAGATTTTCATATAACGAAGACCTAGTTTATATAGAACGCGGAATGCACACACTAGATCTAATGTTAGTTCACAGACAGGATGAGAAACTTGAATTTGTTTCTGATACATCACTCTTGCAAATAATTTGTAATGCACAAAGAGGACGCCAGAATGATCGGAGTAAAGCAATGACATTCGACCTTCGATAGGAAAATAAACAATCTTAGTCAATGTAGGTTCAAACTCACAACCTCAGTTAAGACTGGGTAGTAGTGACAGAAGTAACTACTTCTACTATAGCTACTTGCCCCCCAAAAAATTGAAAAAAAAAAGAAATTCAAGCAGAAAAGAGGATAACAAAATACGATTGTTAAGTCAACAACAGACAAACATGATTCTGTAACTTCATACGGAAATGGTCGGATGCTGAGCAATTAAAGGAATCAATCATGTGCAAATACAAAAAAGCAAGTGCACCTACAAATGATAAATGGTAATGAAAAGTAAATTAGAAAAAAAAAACTTCCTGCCGCGCTCACAGCGTAAAATATCAAATCGTCGTCCAATCGTATAAAGTAAAAATCACAAAAATACTGAACTCCGAGAAAAATTCAAAACGGAAAGTCTCAAATCAAATGGCAAAACCAACCGACAAAACACATCAAACGACAGGCTGCAACTGTCATATTCCTGACTTGTTACAGGCATTTTCAAATGTAGAAAATGGTTGATTGAACCTGGTTTCATGTAAGATGTCGTGAAAAGAAAATAGTTATACCTAAATTGTGGTTGTTATTGGACGTATTGATCGAATAATGTCTTTATTATGACAACTAAATCATGTAAATTTTCTTGACATTCCAGCTGATTTGTTTTCTTCATTACGGTAAAAGGGAGATAAACTTAATTTGAAACACATCAATTCATGCAGCACTATTTAGGAAAAGGCGAAACCTTAGTGAGGGGTTTTATGTTGTCTATTGAAATTTACTCAGCATTTTTACCTGATTTGATTAACATACACTCACAAAATAAACAATAAAGTATTATAATTGCGTCAAAAACTGGTGTAGTGCGATGCTAATTGATTTTGTTAACCCTTTCAAGTTCTCACTTAAGACCTTAATCAAATTGCAAACATTGAGCATTGTTGAGGGTATTAGTAATTGAAATCAAAAAGGTTAAATAAGATAAAACTAAAGCTTACAACACATTTTATAGCTTTGAATGGAATGGAATAATTAAAAAATTACCATTCCGTAGAGAAAAACATCCAATAAATTTCATATCGTGCGCCTTAAGTTGCACCAACTAGGTAGCACTGGTACAATATAGCCTAAATTAGGGTTTCAAGTAGTCGAGCATTCGTAATCACGTCTGACACTTAAGGAATAAACCAAACCATTAAAAACATGAAAAAGTTGAATTGATTCGTTGTTTAAATAGAACATTTTAAAAAAAAATATTTGACTATACATTGAGTGGACACCATCTAAAAAACGGAACATGGCGTTAAACGAGACATCACATTTATTTGTATTCGTCTTCTTCAAAATCAACCAATTTAATAAGTTCCTCTGTCGTTTTCAATGATACTGGGTGTTGCTGTGTGTAAGTGACTGATAAACACTTAACTTCCTTAGCTACAGTTTATGCCTCATAATTTCGTTGATAAATAATACAAACTATAAAAGGCGGTGCAAATAATGTCCATTATACGTAAAGACCGCATGCATGATATTTCATATTAGATAATCATACTTCGTTTTCATAACATCTCGAGCGTCACTGATGAGTTTTTTTTTTAGACGAAATGTGCATTTAAGTACAAACAAATTTAATCCGTGTATCTGTAATGAATTTATCTTCATGCATTTTGCAACTTATATTTAGTCGATATTATTAGTGGAAATGCAAATGACGTTACAATTTAGACATAAGTTATACATTAATCGTATTCACATATATCCGTTAAATAACGGTTGAAAACACCCTAATACAGTGTATTTGTTTTACTTGCTGTTTGTATTTATGGGGGTCCTTATAATTACTGCTTTTGTCTTCAACCGAAATTAATGGAATTTAGAGAATTAGTTTGAGCTCTGTCTAGTTGGGCTTACAATTGTCCAGCATTTCCAAATATTGATTTGGTAGAATAATGCCTTTCATCTTAGAAGTCTAGCAAAAATGTATCATCGACACCGATTTTGCCGATATATACATTGGGAAGTAAACAAAACATTACTACCATTCAATTCTGTTCCCATATGCATGTTTGGTTTAATATTTTTCTTGTTCTTTTCGATTGTGTTTTTTGACAACGGTTCTATTAGGAATTAGATTTTTGAATGTTTTTGTCATGATGATCATTCAAGAGATAATAAGTTTCGAAATGCGTATCTAGAAGAGTACAGCTGGATCCTTAAAATGATATCAATTTATGTGACGGTCGTGTACCCTGAACAAATTAAAGACGCTGTGTCATCAGATGGTACATAGTACTTATATGTATCTGTTATCTGTGTTATATCTGTGTTGTTTATTAATTAAAGACATACTATTAATTGTGCATGTATTTGTTAATATTCTACGTCATTTGTTCTTTTGTGGAGAATTTTCTCCTTGATAATAATGCCACATCTTCTTATAATTTTATATACATGTATTTATATTCAATTGTCAACTACGCATGCAAAACCCTTGCTGTATTTTACCGGTTTTGAGTTAACCTCCAGACCGTACAATATTTGTTAGAGTGTCTAGTTTCGTCTTATAAATATTACTTACAAAACCTCGTATTTGAAAAAATCAAATGCTGAGACTGTAAAATATTTCGAACGAATTGACCCGCATTGTCTCTTAAGGTTTATTTGAAGACAGAAACGATTCTCGATATGAATTATTAATGACCTCAGGTACGATGCATACATTTTCTTTATTATACAAAAGTTGTTAAGTATGATATAATTTCTTTTAAACTTAATGTAATAAAACTCATAATGTTCTCCTTTTTATTTTTTAATTTAATTAAACTAAACATGTGTGGTTTTTCTTTGACAATGTTTAAAGGCATCCGTTATTTTGTTTTCTGTTACTGTATTGTTTATGTACAAAGGAATTGCAACATATGTTAGACCTAATAAATAACTCAAACGCATGTAGCATACATTAGCCTCCATTGGTGCAAATTCTATAACACATGTGCCTTTCGATGACGCAATCAGGTTAACCATGCCTGCACCATGTGGTCCAATCACGATCGAAGCATTTGCAAAACGTTGTAACTGAACAGGTAATGATGGTAAATCATTGTCATCATGGAGAAGAAAGTTGAGGTTTCCTACATTTGCAAAATTTTCAACGATGCTCTGAATTTTAGCGAAATGTGGCATTACACGGCTTTTATTTCTTTTAATAAGTAAAACGGTATTTCTTTTGGTTGGAACACTTATATTTATCTTTTTATACAGCCATTGAATATGATTTAGTGAGGGAGTACCACATTTCCCAATTTCAGGAACAATTAAATAATCAGCTAATATTGTACCATGTATTACACGTTTTTCATTTATTCCAATCAGTTTTAACCATTGAAGCACCAAATTATTTTTCTGAGTCACATGTATATAACTGCTCCATGTTTCTGTTTCTGTAATATATGCTAATCCAACTAGAGCTTCCATAGGAAAATGCCATGACCCTTCACCCCAGAACACTGCAATAGACACAACACGTTTATATCTTGCAACTGTCACGTTATGCACAAATAGTCCATTTTGAGACAAGCAGCCGCCATTTCTGACTGCAAAATGGTTTGTTTTTTGTATGATCCATCCACTAGAAAACACAAGCACATCCATAAATGTTGCTTTTCGTCCTCTATATGAACCAAATTCACTTATTCCGTTCCAACGTTGCATTCGTTTTATATCATGTCGCTCTATAATTTCACCAAGTACCTGATAACCTTTTCTGTGATTCATATACAGACTTTGTGTGTTTTCAGGGTCAAGTTTCACAGTGCCTAGTGAGTGGTTTTTGTGTGAAATAGATATATGATATGTTATATTAAACCAAATTTGAATATCTGTCTCCCAAATAAAAGGAGCGTTTTTAACCTCAATTTCACAATCAACGTACAGCCGGTCGGAAGATGATTCTACTGACGTTAAATACACACAGTTCTGTTCTTTCTGGGCAATGTAATATTTGCTTATTTTGTTAGGTTTAAGTATATTATTTCCTATCGTTTGATAAAAAAAGGTTGCAAATGAAATAATTGTCACTGATACTGTAAGAAAGAAGAATGTTTTTCTTCCTAAAAGTAATGCTTTAACTCTATCCATAATTTCCATACATCTTTCCATCATTTGTCACGAGAGTTAACGGCAACCTTAATGTATGACAACTTGATAACTTTTATGTTGTTTGGATCATTGCATCAATTGCTCAAACTAGAAATACAAATCAAATATCAGTTTTTAACAAATACTAGTAATAACACGAATTGTAAATTTCAACAGCAGTGTGCTATTATAAAAATTGTTTATATTTCTGGTGTGACGTTTTACCACCTGTAAAGCACCCTGAAAAGTAGATCAACTATGATTTATCGTTGGCGTAAATGTTGCTGATAAGAACTCAAAGAGAAAGAAAAAAAGACAAGAAAAAGAAAATTTTGAAACGATTCTAAAATCTCGAGTTATGTTTCTTTTTACTTGTAGTGTATGTTTTTATTTTCTATATTTAAAATTTAAAGTCAGATGTAAGGATATTCGCTGTAACGTTTTAAAGTCATAAGAAACCTCAAATAAAAAAAAAATAATGCATATGATTTTTATAACTCAATGGATAGTTTTTATTATAAAACTTATGTACATATACTTTTTTCTGAAGAAAATTCTGTAATTTATTCATATTTAGAAGAAGTTTACTTTATTTGAATAGCTTCCTTCCAGCAAGCAATTCCCCCGACATATTTTCCGTATGCAAGGTGACCTCAGTGTAAGGTAAGGACTTATACGTACTGACATATACATTTGTACAGTAAGTTCAAAAATTGTGCTACATTGTAAACATACATGCACTATAAAGTAATAATTATAACAATGAACACTTTTGTATACGTTTTTATTATATTTGTCTTGAATACGTTATATAAAGCAGGTAGTTATAAATTATTCCTTACTGTAATGCAGCTTAATGTTCGTTGCATGCGAGAATATTTCGTTCATAATCAGTGAACCATATAATTTTTGGTAAGTTCGTTATTATTTGACTTTAAATTAATCTATATTTGCAAGTAACTAGTGTATAGAAATGACGAATTACTATCTGTTAAAGAACTATTTTTCATTCTTTTGCCAAAAAATGTCTTACACTTATTGTTTTCTATTATTACACATAGTATGTCATTGTGTTAGAAGAAACCGTAGTTCTAGAAAAAGTTTGACATGTCGCAGCAATTGAACTATATACAAATCCATAACAAACGTAGTTTAAAGAACAAATTCGGGCACAATGTATACGTGATCTAACTACATGAGTCAGTACTAGTTCATGAGATTGTATATGGCCCTGTTGTACGTAGTGAACAAAGAACAGCCCATCTCCTACAATATAAACATATGAATTGAATAAATAACCAAATGAAACATGCAAAATAAACTTATCGATGAGCTTATTAATTTAGAATAAGAAGGAAGGCTGGTTTAACATATTAAATTATATTATGATTTTTTTTTTATGGAACACATTTAGCGAAAAAAACAAATATATTCGAGTTCATCATCGTTTCTTAAGTTAACAATTAACATGATTTCAATGTATTCATAAAACACTCTCTCTTATTTTTTGCTATTTTCGTGTTTCTTGAATGGTGTATGAAAAGTATTTCTATTATGACGTGAAATTTTCTTCATTTCTTCTGAATTTCCTATTGTGACGTCACGAAAAAGTTGATCATAACTGATGACGTGATATATAATTAGGAACACAAATTTATGCAAATATTTGAACAGGAATGGTAGAAATCAGTAGAGAATCAGGTTCCACCACTACAACTCGAGTTTGATGATATTTCTCCGCTTTCAACAATCAAATTTAAATAATTTAAAAATCTCGGCAAGCCTCGCGCTTTGAATATTAAAATTTTGCTGTTCCGAGTGGAGAAATATCGTCACACATTTATTCAAGTGTTGGCATCTCTATTCTATTAACACTGGCGGCGGAAAGATTTATCGTCGAGTATTTCGGTTACTCATTCTGTAAACAATTCATGTGAACTAATTTTTTTTCTCGTAAAAATTGTCTTAAGTCTTTCGAACATGGTAATATCTAAATAACCGAAAGAATACAAACCCTACATAAGAATAAGAATTTTTGTGTAATTGATGAGGAGACAATTATCAATCAGAATTAAATAACGAAGGTGAAAATATCTATAGGTCACCGTATGGCCTTCAGACATGAGAAAAACCCATGTCATATAAAAAGCATTAAATTCCGCCTCCAAATTAAACAAAATAATTCTAACGATAAATTTAATGAATTTATACATAATAATTTACGAAAAACAAATATAACATACATTAACCAACGAAATCCACTGAATTACAGTCATGAATATCGAAAAAAAATGTTTAGATAAAACAACAAAGAAACAGAAAATGTATACTGCTATCATTTTTGAATATAATATGTAGAAAATATGCAAATAAACACACAACGTCCTTAAGGAGGCTCGCGGGAGTAAAACAATCAGCAAAAAATTAAACATTTGTTTTTTCATTACAAATTTTATCTATTACACTATTTGTTATTACTTTATAATAAAAAAAAATATAAAAATCACCCAGATAAATCGATTTAGTTTGGCCACAGATGACTTTAATAAAATTGAGAATGGAAATTGGGAATGTGTCAAAGAGACAACAACCCGACCAAATAAAAAAACAACAGCAGAAGGTCACCAACAGGTCTTCAATGTAGCGAGAAATTCTTGCACCCGGAGGTGTTCTTCAGCTGGCCTCTAAACAAATATATACTAGTTCAGTGATAATGAACGCCATACTAATTTCCAAATTGTACACAAGAAGCTAAAATTAAAATAATACAAGACTAACAAAGGCCAGAGGCTCCTGACTTAGGACAGGCGCAAAAATGCGGCGGGGTTAAACATGTTTGTGAGATCTCAACCCTCCCCCTATACCTCTAACCAATTTAGAAAAGTAAACGCATAACAATACGCACATTAAAATTCAGTTCAAGAGAAGTCCGAGTCTGATGTCAGAAGGTGTAACCAAAGAAAATAAACAAAATGACAATAATAAATAAATAACAACAGACTACTAGCAGTTAACTGACATGCCAGCTCCAGACTTCAATTAAACTGACTGAAAGATTATGATTTCATCATATGAACATCAGGCACAATCCTTCCCGTTAGGGGTTTAGTAGCATATCATCATAACATATATGAGAAGAACATAACCCGTGTCATGCCAACAACTGTTTTTAGAATAAATTTGTTTAGTTCCGACGCAAAGACCTTATCAGTGACTCAATATTAAAACCAAAATATGCAATCTTTAATGACATGACAACAGTATCGTAATTATATTCCTTCTTAATAAGTCTTTTCAAAGGTTCTGAGGTGAATACTGACACCTTTGTGCTTTATAAAGAATATTTCCATAAAAAAATGGATGTGAAATACCTGAACGTATAAGTCTGCATGTTGAGCTATATTTACGAATGATGTCTCTAAACCGATGATAAAATTTAGTAAATGTTTTGACTATTTAATTAGGTATGTGATTTTTTTCTAAATGAGAATGTGAGGCAATGTGGTATACAGGGTAGAAAAATCAAAACTTTGAACAGATTCAAAATCACCAATATTAGCATGCAATTTATAAAGTACTTCCAACGAGTTCTTGACACTCCAAAAGTAATTTATTCCACTATTTTCGAAGGCCTTATTTGAACAATATATAATTAGGTTTTTAATTGTACCAAGTGTGCTGGTAAGAAGAATAGACAATTTAGTAGTTGAACAATGGCATGAAGACGAAATAAATCTATATTTGTAAGGGGTTTTGTGTAGCTTCGGAAGCCAATACATAGTTGGGACTTTCATTGTATTTGGCTCTGCTTGTAAAGCGGTGGCTAAAAGTTTATGTTTGTTACATATTTCGTTTTCTGAAAATAGAGTCAGTATAAAAATGTTTCTATTATTGAAAAAAACTCTGAATTATTTCCCTATTGTGAAGAAATGTCATTTGTTGATGTTTAAATTGAAATATCTTTTTTTACTCATCGGTGACCTATGTTTTTTTATAATTGTTTTCAAACAAGCTGTACATAAACTAAATAACTGTAAAATTTAAGCGATTTCTGTAATTTAGCTCTTTTTTTATTTCGATATTAGCAATATTTCTCCTGTTAGTTCAAAAGTCAAAAAAGGACAGTAACAAAAATGGATGCTTCTTTAGGAGGCAGATTGTGAGCTTAAAATAACGGTGACCCTATATTTCTATATTATATTTCTATTAGGTATAAGATAAAGTTTAATCATAGAAAAAATTTGAAAATCCTTTATTAGAAAAAAAATTTGAATAAGACCCGCGATTCCCGCCCCCTTTATATGAATATTTCACCATTTTATTTATTAATCGCTTACTTTGTTCACATACAGTTCCTTTGTACCCTACATAACAAGAACAGCTATATCCATTGACTTCATCTGTACAGGACCCTCCATTTTGACATGGATTCGAGATGCAATCATCGATATCTGTAATAATAACATTACAACTCATCATATCAAATATTTGCAAAAACCAAATTGATGAATAAAGTCATCAATCATTTTACCAAAGGTAGTTTCAATTTCATATCCAAAACCGATAATTTACCAGAAAGCTATTACACAAATTGTTAACTTTTTTCCACCTGATTTTAAGATTTTATGATTCCGTCTGTGGTACTTCCCCTACCCAAGTGTTTAGTTGTATAAAAAAGTAACGAATATGTGTCCTATAGAATCATAAGCAGACAATTTGTGTGTGCAAGGTAAGATGCAACTGTAAATTTGCAAAAAACTATTACATGTATACATTTTGCAAACATATTCTATAAAAGAGGTATAAACGAAAAACTGTTACATTTTTGACATCACAAATACACCAATAATGATGCATCTTGTGAAAATCGGTTTAAGACGGAACAAAATGGTCATTCTAACATTTTGATTCTCAAATAATTAGCATTATTCATTTTGAAATTTGTAGAATATTAGAGTCAGAAGTATGAATTATCGAAAAAAAATCCTTTGGCGGTCCAATAGTGATCTGTTTAATCATTTATCTTTTTGTGTTTGCGTGTTCCAGTTCGATTAAAGGTATGTCATTGTATGTATCGTAGATGAAGTTATTGGGAAAGAAAACTACAAATTATTTGGTCTGATTTTGAATAAGACATGATCATCTATATATGATTATTACAAGCATGCCTCACTGCGATAACTGCAACATTGAAGTCCCCTTTTATTCTGATCTTACTTGTCTGACAGTTGAATCCCTCATATCCGGAGGCACATGTACATGTGTAACTGTGGATACCGTCATTGCAGATTCCACCATTTAAACAATGGTTTGTTGCACATTCGTCAATATCTAATAAAGATATCATTTATTTTTTTCTTGAACATAACAAATAAAAGTAAGAAATTTAGAGGTAACAACAGCTAGACTGAGGTTCGTGTCATTGAGAATACAAAGACCAATGCACATTTGATGAGTTTTCATGCGTATTTGTTGTGAAACTGATGTCAAATAACATATTGCTAAACAAGTATATCACATTCTATAAACAAATCCCTTGCAAATTTATTTTGAGACGGTGTATCTTGCAATACTGATATATTTTACATTTGAAACCCTTCATAATGAATAATCTTAATATTACTTATGTTGATATGTTTTACACAAACCCACAATGAATGACTATATTGATAAAAACGATCGTTACTAATCAAAAATCTGAATACCTTCGTATATTTTATTGTTTGATCCACAGTAAAACTGTTATGACATAAAATCATTCGTTCAAATCTAAATAAATAAGAATTAAGTGAATTAGTAATGTATAATATGAAACATCAATGACAATCAAAGATTTGGCACATCTATCCAATATTTTAAAAGTTTATGTGTTACCAGTTCATTTGCAAACTCACTAACGATACACGATAATTGAATGTGCATTATTACTGCGTGTCTAATATGTTTGAGGAAACGCTACACAGTCTAATTGAATAAGAAAGGTTAACCAATAAATGACTGTTTGAGTGTCATTATACTGAGTATACAACATGTCTGGTTCAATTCGGATCTTACTTGTTTGACAGTTGCCTCCAGCATATCCTGCAGCACACGAACATGTGTAACTATTGAGACCATCATTGCATATACCACCATTTTGACAAGGGTTGGTTGCGCAATCGTCAGTATCTGAGAGTAAAAGTAACCTTAGGTAAATATTCATTTGAAAAATACTGCCGTTATCCATAGTCAGAAAGGCAACATTTTAAGATGAAAATTACTGTTCATCAATTATCATACTTGATTTAAAAAATAAAACTTTTTGTTTTCTTTTTAATACATGGTATGTGTGATACTACCATACATTGTATATCATAAAAATAAAACATGCATTGAGACGATTGAGAACTACCAATGATATGCACTTTCATTACATTTTTTGTGACGCACTATTGCTTATATAAGCTGCATTTTCTAATGAAGACTCATGCTATAAGTTTGATATTCTTTCTTTACTGATAAGTAAATTAAATCAACATTTGAAGACCGAAAATATATCTTGTCATGTAAAATCGTCACAGAATTATGTTGCTATATGCTAAAAGCGTATACATTTGAGGTATAGGTCTCAAGAAATATCTGTATACCAATTCTTCCATCTCTTATCATATGACTTTGAAAAAGGTTAGCTGCTTACGTGGATACTATTAAGCTAAGACATAACATAATCTCATTGTTTAAGTTTGAGTCTTCCCCTTAAATGAATTGTTATAAACTATTTTCTTACTCAAATGACCAAACATATTTTCAATTCCCAATGTTGGTAAAGCTGAGGTTTACTAATGTTTCTTTAACATGGTTGGATAATAGGAAATATGTCTTTGAGTTAAAAAAGAAAAATCAATGTGTTGCCCCTTTTTGCAGCATCTGACATTGTACATGTTGTATGACCCATGAACATAGCTAATTTACTGAGGGACCACGATTGTTTCAATTACTCGGAAAACTTGAGATCATTCCTATTTTATATTTTTTTAGGGAATAGAAATGCTCTGTTTTTATTCTGCTGTATTGTGTTAAGTTGACTTTTGTTTTTCTTCTTATTCTAATTTCAGTTTTTGACTGTCCCCTCTAGTATATTTGCAACATTTTGAAAGTTACAGCATAAACAATGGCATGCCTTCTCTATGAAATAAATAACGTTGATGTTGCTCTTTAAAATATGTTTTAACATATGTTTACTCATTTATCAATTTATAAGATTAATTTCAGAATGTTATATAGAAAAACAAGAGTGTAACACGTTTCAACAAAATGATAGACAAAACACAATAGTGCATCCCCTCACAGGTCGGGAACACTACATTACATTGATATGCATTTATTAGCATACTAAAATCCTCGCACATGTATATCAAATTTTGTAATTGTTTATTCTTACCTAGGTTTTTGACCAATCTACCGAATGAGTAACAACGCATGATGAACTACTACCTGTTCACGATCAACTGAGAACACGTTTTATATACTGCAATACAACACACTTTTTCATGCATTGTAGGATAAAAAAATTGCTTAATTTTTCATTTTAATCCAGATTTATAGTCCTTGATATACGAAGATTTGTTTCTATGTAAAGAAAAAAGTGTTTGAATTACTCGAAATATAACCGTTAATATTATTGATGAATATACGAACGTTTCAGATATTTGTTCACTAGACAGCAACGAAACAATATTGAAAAAACACAATAACCCTAAGTAAGCTTTCATTCAAAAAGTTAAAGAAATTTGGGATCCTTAAATTTTGGATTCGTTGAAATGGGGAAGACATAGGGTGTGTCAAATATCTAATGGGGTCACTAAACTTTCTCAGCTTTTCACAAAATTGATATCATAATTTTATGATTAAAAGTCATTTTAATAGACAATGATAGAGGAAGGGTATGTGTTTGTTAATTTGTCTTTTTGAAACACGTACGTGAAATCATCAATCGGGGCCATTTATAGTCGACTATACGGTATGGGTTTTTGCTCATTTTTTAGAGCATGATGGTTGCCTATAGTTGTTAGCATTTTGCTCATTGTTGAGAGCATGATGGTTGCCTATAGTTGCTAACAACCAATGCATTTGAACTTATTTTTCTCATTGGCAACCATTTCAAATTCTTTCAGAAAGATTGGTTTTCCATTATTTTGAAAACAGATAATTACTTCAGAACGAAATATGTATTTAACATAACTCATACATGTAATAGTTGATCAAAACTGCACAAGACATTTCTTAAGTCTTGTCTGACAATGTTAGCAAAAGCTATTAATAAATTAATTTTTTGGCATATATCATTTTATTCACTTTTGTGTTATTTCAAACGCTTTCCTTTATTCAGAAGACAATGAAGCAATATCTTAATCAATCATTGCAAACAGGTAAAGTTCTGGTTTTCTTTGGTTTTTTTTTAAATTCGTTTTTTTTTTGCAGATATTGGAATTGTTCATATATTTAACAGGCTCAGATATTTGCAAATTAAATTATTTATGATGCTATCCATATTGATGTATGACAAGAACATGTAATATGTTTTGTGAAAATTGCAGCATGGGATATAAACCTACTAAATTCTCTCATTTGTTGGTTAGATGTATTCTAAACTGGACAGTGGTCAATTCATTGGACATTTCACTGTTAACGTGAAATTAATTGACATGTCCAATGTATAACAATGGACAAAAACCTGTTCAACTACTTGTGCAACCCTATATAATGCTATAGAAAGTGGAATCATGGAGCCAGTTAACATTTTTTTGTTCTAATAATTTGCTAATTTGAACATGCAAATTGAATATTCGTTACATATTTTATATAAAACACAATTGCTGAACAAACACGTTTGTAATAGAGTCCCATACACTACATGTATATAAGTTTACAATTTTCCCTCTAATTCCATGTGTTTTAAATAATTGAAAACAACACGTTTAATAATTTCATGCGTCCGAAGCGCTTTTCTGGTTTTACCTTCATCAGAAACGCTCAAAGCCAAACAGAAGTGTTAGTAAACTCGAAGTAACTCATCATAATGCATTGTAGTTCATTGAGTCGATTGGTCAGTTTTGCCAGGTTTATTTTTATCTTTATTTGGGAAATTTGATGCAAATATATTCTGACGTCGGAAAATCTAGAGTTCCCAGCTTGTCTAATACAAAGATAGAACGATTAAAAAAGTTAAAAAAACAAAACAAATTGTTTAACTTATTTAAGATATTACAAATCAACTTTGTTCAGGGAAATATTCAAAGGTAATGTTTTGGCAATGCGATACCAATCTTAATTCTAGGTATATGGTCATGCGTTGCTTCTAAATAGTTTATATATTCATAAAACGTTCTATATAAATTATACAAAAGTATAGGTTAATATAATATTAAATATTATTATGCTTTGTATTTAAACAAATGAGTACTATATTACATGTACTAGTAGGATTAAAATAAACTGATATTCAAATTATGATTTTGTTTATTGGAGTCATATCATTGCTTTACAGAATTTGATTTATTAAGCTATTATGAATAATTCTGTATTTTTTATTCAACTAATAATTTACGTAAAAGGCATTCGTAATTATATTTTAAATTGTAAATTGATTTACAAATCTTTACAATATTTTTGCATGTGTTTTGGAAATGTTCTCTACGAAGTGAATACTGTTATTTATACATACCAATGCATGCGTATGTAGCTGTAATGTACTTTATTTTATTAGGACACGGATCAGTAATGATGTCGGCTGGTCGCAATATACACGATTGACGATCTTGACATTTTTGTCTTAACCAAGCAGTTGAGTCTATGGTACACTGATCACCCGGCAATGTGTATCCAATCGCACATGTCGTTTCATCCAATCGACCGTACACTGAATTAACTATTGCTATTACATAATGGACGTCACAGGATATAGTACCATAATCGTGTTGACAAATGATCTGTACTCCACCTGAAAAAATAAATAAAACTCTCAACTTCAGATACAAACAAATAAACAAAAAAGAAATGCATAGTCTGATGGAAAAGAAATTGAAAAAAACCCGATTGATTCGAACTGACATTAAAAGTATATCATATACAGAATTTAGCTAGAAAAAACAACTAAAAACGTAAATATTTTTTTTCGAAAAAAAGCATGTATATTTACTTTCATTCTTGAAATATCTGCAAGAACCTCTACGCCAATTACAGCCCTGTTACCTTTGACGGTTAACTACATATTTGTGAACAAGCTTTCTATGTTGTATTTTTGTAATGTTGTTTGTATCTTTGGCTCTTTGTTTTTACAGTGGTTTATTGTCATGTTATGAGTTTGTTAATTGAGTTTATAAAGAAAAACAATATCATGAATATGTTGTCTGCTTGATACAACAATAACTTTGAGTCGTAATTGTAGGCATAGCCAATTTCAATTTCGACATTTTCGACCTTTCCTTCCAAATAACGTTTAACATTGAACTAGAGTATACCAAATAGCAACATGGTAGAGTTCTGAAAAATATTCACAACCTAGAATGGTCTTTCTGAGGCATGACAAACAGATTTATTTATGCTATATACATTAAAATTGTTGTTGTCATTGAGACCACACGAGTTTACGCATGACTAATATACTTGTAAAAAAAACCTAAATCATATAAATCACAACATTTGCTATACTTTAAAGTATTAAATTTTAATTCTGAAGGTTTTCGTCCTCATTTCTCATGATGTAGACCCTACTGCTAAAATCTGAGGGTGTTGTGGGTGAACTATTCGGATATATCTTTTTCAATGGCAGTCACACGTTTAGTAAGTTTTTGTATCTATAACATAAATATACGAATTTTATCAGCTAATGCAATATTATAAAAGAAACAATTGTCAAAACAGGAAAAAATGGGATGTTGATAACCAAAATATCGATTGCTTCAAAACTGTTGAATGTTAGGGAAGGGAATTGTATTCCTTTAAAACCTTAAAATGAGTAATAAAACCAGTCAATTTATGCAACTGTTGTACAAGTGAGAGGTTTAAATTGCTATTAAACCAGGTTCAATCCACTATTTTTCTTCATACTTCTGTAATGTAAATGCATGTACCAGGTGAGGAATACGACAGTTGTTATCCACTATTTTTAATGAGTTTTAGCTTTTGATTTTTTGAATGCTTAAGGATTTCCAGTTTAGAATTTTCCTTGAAGTTTGGTATGTTTTTTTTTATTATTTTCCTTTTCTTTGATTAACTGAAGTTAAGACTTACTTAAAACATTTTTACACTAAATTTTGAAATCGTAGCAATACACAGTCTAACCATTCACAATTTTATAAAATGATAACTTGTATAGCAAACGTAAAAGAGTCAAAATTATCCACGTGGCTGAATTGCATACAAACATATTTGTTAGAATTTCTTTTTAGATGAGCAGATTGGTAGCAGATTGGAAACAATTTCAGTTTGAAACGAAATAATTGGACTTCGTACTATTCAAAGATTACGTATTGACTCCAAATTAATAAACAAAATATGTATTTTATCTATTACAATGAACATTAGTATATATGTCTTGCAGCAGCTCGAACCTGACGTTTACCAAATCAATTATGTTTAATACAATGACATCAACTTACCCGAAATCGGTAAAATGAAGTCAAATATTAAATTAAAAATCAAAAGCATCTTCATCCTTTTTGTCATTTTTATTACATGACTGATTAAAAAGAATATAATTCTGTAACTTTAAGTTGAGCTTGTTATATAGTCAAGTCGATGGTCTTGCTGCGTGCGCAAAGTATACATACTGTGTTTTATTAAATGCTTATTTGTTTGATTTGTTAATGTTAAATATATCAATTAAAATAGGCATTCAGTTTAAATGGCTTTAAAAACTTTTAATTGTTGATTTCAAATATATTCAGTAACCGTTTTAGTGAATAACCAAAGGACGATACACATATTGCTAAAAGGTTAACTGTCCGAAATCGTTTGATGATCGTAAATATAGATTTAGCACCGTATATCTCGTTAAAACTATCGTAAACCTTGAAGTTAAGATAAATATTTGATTTCTAAAATCACTTAGTCATTAGTAAAAGTCAACATTCAATGAAGTATTAACCTTTTTCTACAATGTGTTTAAAATTTGACCTGATGCAAACTCGATCTACTGAAAGAGCTTATTTAGCTTCATGAGAGATTTTAATTGTGCTCCGATGCAATAATGTGTCTATTTAAGTTTTTTTTTTTAAATTGAAAGGATCCAAATATCAACAAGGCCGTACCTTGACCAATAATGGTTTACTTTTATAAGTTGTTACTTGGATGGATAATTGTATAATTGGCACTCACACCCCATCTTCCTATTTCTAATCAATATAAAATATGATAGAGTAATTATCGAAATATATAAAAGAACACAGTTTTGTTATTTGTTTACTTTTAAACTCACACATCAACCATGTCGAAATGGGAATAAATAATTGATTTTCTTTAAGAAATATCCAAATCAATATATGGTTAGTTTCACAATGAATAAAACTAACAACTGAAAAAAACTCAAATATTCCTGCCAATACGTGTAGTCAAACAACAAATCAGATACATCATTTTGATGTTAAGACTACGTGTTCAAATCGCGTACGTAAAAAGTCTGGAATCCAACAGAGAACTTAAACAACAATATAGATATAAATTTAACTTCCGTAAATGATTAAAGATTGCATAAATCTTACCTTACTCTTATCAATAAGTTTCAACGATACCAGCATTAAACTCGTGTACACCAAACGCCAGGTTCATCTACGCAGTACTCATCAGTGATGCTTGAAGAAATGTTGTTTAAATAGACGGAATAACATACGAAGTTGGAGATTATTTTAAACCACAAGTTTTTTAAGATACAGCTAACTTAATTTATTCCTGGAGTAGACAATCCTTTTTATGAAGTCATATAGGAAAGTTTTGTAAATAGTTTTTTTGTATCATTTTAACACATCAATAATAAGTCATGGCAACAGAAATGTTTAAAAGTATTGGGCTAATGATACACTCGGGAGGAGCCTTTCATCAGTTATTGTATTGACGCAGTGGGTGAAACCAATCCGATCATAGATAAGTGGTTCAACTAATAAACTCATCATAAATACCAAGATTGAAATTTTGTATTTGCACCGAACGCGCGTTTCGTCTACACAAGACAGTGACGACCGATTGAAAAAACGTTGAAAAGGCAAAATAAAGTACGAATTTGAAGAGCATTGAAGACCAAATATTCCTTAAAGTTTTGCATAATACAGATAAGGTCATCTATTCCCGAGGTATAAACGCCTAAGTATTTCAAAAATGTACAGTTGAATTTTGGCTTTTTAGTATCTTGTGCGCATGACGGACGTGTCGTTTTCAAAGTCTCATCGTTGGACAAATGTAAAATACTACATGCATGTCTATCCAAGAAATAAAAATGATGGGTTATCATTTTTTTCCACACAAGGAAAGCATGCAGCTTTAAATGACAATACAGATTATAATTTTGTAATCTACAGTTCTAAAAAAGAGGTAAGTATCTTATTTGATTTAATTTACACGAATATATTGAGGCATATTGCTTTTCTTTTAAACTGTAACCTTGTTCTATTAGCATATCATTTGGCTGCAATGCAGTGCACAATCTTTTTTAATGTAATCTTGGATTTTAAAACAAAATCCTTCGTAAAACAGAAATCACAAACATATTATAATACGACTGAATTCTATCAATTCGAAATTTGATCAGTCTTTACTCTTTCGTAGTAGGCACTCATGATACCAATAATTTAGCATCGTTTTACTAACATTTCATTCTCAATGAAATACATCTTTACAAAGTCGTATCAAAACAAATCGTGTATTTTTATTAAATCATAATTATTGGTTCTATTTCAGTATTTACATTAAATTTTATAAAAAAAGTACCATATCGAGGATGTGGTCTTCATCTTCTTTTACGAGATACCGGTGCGGATGCACCAAGTTTTTAAAAAGATATGTTTATAATTGTGCTTTATTTTATATGCAATGTTCAGTCTAGGTGGCCGTGTGGTCTAGAGCGATGGAAAAAGTACAGGCAGTGTTGTCGTTATAGCTTAAGGTCGGATCTGGTTAGATTTAATATTGTTGCTCTTATATCTATAAATATTATATGTGTTTCCAGCCTTAATCACCTTCACTGATAATCCAATAACGGAATCTGTCGTACAGTTGTCACGTGTTTGGACGCTCTTATTTACACATAGATACCGAACAAATAACTATGTAGCCCATCATGCCGTCATGCATATGCACATTATGAATACATGAATATGAATTTTGAATATGAATTTTGGATCCTAATTACTGCTATTGAACTTTGTACTTGTTTGGCGTAATAAATATTTTGATATGAGCGTCACTGATGAGTCTTATGTAGTCGAAACGCGCGGCTTGCGTACTGAATTATGTCCTGGTACTTTTGTTAACTATTTACAGTCTTCTTAACATGTAAAGACAACTGTTTGCCATACATTTCCAATTTTAACGTTAAAACATAGGATGTGCAGATCATATGTATAGAAGATTGATTTCCTAATACGCATCAACTAAAATAATTGAAAGACGAAAAAGGACATTTTTAATTTTCTATGTAATTGGAAATATAAGGCCAAGGCAACACATCATATGTCAAGTCTTTTACATGTTGTATGTATTTTCCAGCTTTGATTACTTATGAATAAAGACTGTTCTTGCAAACATAGATAAGCTCATCAAAGATACCAGACGCGCGTTTCGTCTACAAAAGACTCATCAGTGACGCTCGAATAACCAAATGTTAAAACGGTCAAATAAAGTACGAATTTGAAGACCAAGCATTCCTGAAAGTTTTGCAAAATACAGCTAAGGTAATCTCTTCCTAAGGTAGACCGTTTATTCCATGCAAGTCCCTGCGTTCGACTGTGCATTTTATTCAATTTTCTAAGGTAGGATAATAAGCAAAAAAGCATTATTCTAACAAGAACAAGAGGACAATGTACATGTGCAGATCCAGTAGAATACTAATAAAAACAAAAGGCAGTTTTAATTTTTCAACTTTCACGACAGTTAAAGATGCATCATTTGATTTTAAGTTTAGTAAAATTAATATTTTATAAACAGTCAATTTAAGTTGGTTTAAGTGATCATGTCGATGGCGAAAGATACCAGAAGGACACACTCATTATTGGCAACGCCATGGCTAAAAAAACCACCTCATATACGGTGATAACATTTCGTATAAAATATACATTCTAAGATATAATTGTTGTCAAAGACGCGTTATACACAACACTCGTATACTTAGTTCGCATGTATATCCACGTCATGTTTTCTTTACAGTTGAGTGCACTCGATTCTTATCGTTCCATATCTTTTTGTTTTTGTTTTTCTTTAAAAGTATAAATTGAACCTAATCTATGTAAATAAACCACATTAAATAATCATAAAGTAAACTTACAGTGTGCTAATGTCTATGTTTTAATAAATACTCTAATGGGTTTTATTTCCCGAAAGAGATACTTTTATTGCTTGAAAAGGATAGATTATTCTTTGAAAGATAATTGTTAATGGGTGGTATGTTTGACCGGCACACTTTGAATATATTGTGACGGTACACTTCACTACGGAAAGTTCAAATACAGTAAAGGTCAGTACTCATGAAAGTAATCAGAAGTAATCAATATAATTGATTTGTTTTTTAATAAAATTAACCGATCTTTGGAATTTATGAAAATATGATATATAAGTGATGTTTTGTTATAGTACTGTGACCTTCGCTGATTTAATTCACTGAAAAAAATGCATTTTTTATAAATGTTTTATTACTCAATAGGGAACACTATTTGTATAAATTATAGATAAAGCAAAATAAACTAATGTAGTTGATATTTGTACATTTGTATGATGATTGCAAGATAAATAAAGATTCTATATTTTTAGTATATGAACAATGGTATCATAAATAGAATTCATTCGAAATATGATTAAAAAAAAGCTTTACGCTGTATTTGAATGATATTTCAGAGTTTGCTTTATGCTATATCAACAAAGATAATGGGTTTATCAATATTAAGAACTCTTTGATATATAAGCGTATTTTTGGATGCAAAGATGAATAAAGAGACGTATTTATATTTACATCGAAATTCCACAAGTCATATATGCTATGCAGTAATTGCAGGAATTTCAAACAAAATATTATTTCGGTTAGAACATACTAGGCTATTCGTATTGGATTTTCACCTGCATATTCGATGACAGAACTGTCACCTACGATTCAACTTGGTATTTATATTTCTTTTAAAATGTATCATTGACTACATAAAATCAATTTCATCATTAGACAGAAAAAACATATAGTTCATGAATAAATGAAATACTAATTAAACAATGTGCGATGTAAAAAGAGAAGTGAAGATATCGTCAAGCGTGATTGTATCATACAAGTTACTTCAACACATTAATTATCATTTTATCTAAGCATTTACCAGGACGATATTGTAACACTATTGTGATACTTATCATTCTGAATATGGCAAAAATGTTATCAGTTCAATTGCGAGACCTGCATATTAGGAATATACTGATTTTATGGTATTTGATGACATGTTTAGGAACACAAAAGGCATGGTCAAAAACCTACATCGTAGATTCAAATTTTAATGATCGTGTTGGTATTTCAAACATAATTCAAGAATTAGAATTCGTGTCTTCTATTAAGTGCGCAATATCGTGTTCCCAAACCAGTGGATGTGAATCGTTTTTCTTTCATCGAGACAATTCAAAATGTGATTTGGTCACTTCTATTCTGAATGATTTGACGTCTACAGTTGTATCAGCTAACTGGCGTTACTTTAAAGCGAACGCACCGGGTAAATATGATATATTATATCTATATCTAACAAAAACTAAATAAAAAAAAAGTTCAATATATGTCCACTTGTCCACTTGTGTAAATATGTCTTTTCAATTGATATTTTATAGTCTGTCTTTTTATGTTATGATATTTCACTATTGTTTCAGACAAGGGTGCATATTTTGAAGCATTACAAAAGAAGTCTGATGTTAAGTAGTTATCGTTTGTTGATGTGGTTCATAAAGATTCTGGTTTCTTTATATATATTAGACAGTTGATTTTCCCGTTTGAAAATGGGCATTGTGACAGTGTATATTATAGTTCGTTTCTGTGTGTGTTCAATTTTTATGTTGGGTTTCTGTTGTGTCATAGTTCTCCTCTGATATTTGATGAGTTTCCCTCAGTTTCAGTTTGTAACCCGGATTTATTTTTTTCTCAATCGATTAATGAGTTTCGAACAGCGGTATACTACGGTTGTCTTTATTTAAATGATTTTACACTAGTAAGTGTTGGGGTCTTTATAGCTTGTTGTTCGGTGTGAGTCAATGCTCCGTGTTATTTTATTTATATTTCATTATTATATCTTTTACCTTTAATGGTTTACTTTTATAAATTGTGATATGGATGGAGAGTTATCTTATTGGCACTCATACCACATCTTCTTGTCTTCTTCTCTCGTTTTGTGCTTCTTCATTACATTTTTTTTTATAGTGATATTAAGATGATAACACTATACTGACTGCTGTACCCCTATTTTTGACATTTTTACTCTTTGAGTATGTTTGTTTTGTTCATACATCGTTGACAATGTAATGGAATTTGACGCGACTGTCAAACAAAGTGTGAGGTTTAGCTAGCTATTAAACCAGGTTCAATCCACCATTTTCTACATAAGAATATGTCTGCACCAAGTGGATATGACAGTTGTTATCCATTCGTTTGATGTGTTTGGACTTTTGATTTTGCCTTTTCATTTGATTTTCCTTTTTGAATTTTCCTCGGAGTTCAGTATTTTTGTGTTTTTACTTTTTTCTGATATCATTTAAAAAACATCATTTTGATACTTAAGAAATCGTTTTACTAAACAAGCGCACCCTAAAAGAAAGCTCATGTTTATCTTCATGTATTTGATTTATATATGTTTTACAAACCAGATTTTCTTTAAGGATAAATGAATGTTTTTATTTTTTCACATAAGAGAAGGAGGATATTTTTTCAAATCATTAGTTTGGCGATTGAAAGTAAAAAAGGAAGAACTAATTCAAGAATATATTAATTTTATAAGTAATCAAATATGATAAAGTGATCTGAGACGGTACATGTAAAGTCGCAACGATGTCATAGAATTATAGAGATTTACCTTATTATGTGACAACCGGAAACCTGTACAATAAATATAGTTTTGAACATTATTTGTTGATCCAAAGATTATACAAAAGGATATTTGACATACAACATCATTTTGAAAAATGAAATTTAGGCAAATTATATTTTTGGTGAAGCCTTGACTCAAACCTAAATATTGAGTACAAAATATCACAACTACTTACCGAAATAAACACTGCATTACATATCTATTGCACACCTGACATACATTTTTAATAAATGTATAGGACTTGGGGAAGCTGAATTGCGATGGTCTCATTGAAGTATGATGATCTACGCCGAAGTGCGAAGATCTTTTCGCTGTGGTGAGATGGTTAAGCATGACGTTTGGATATTGGGATATTATTAAATACAACATCGATTTGCAGTCAGGAGGATAGGGTTGAAGTTGAAGGTTTCATTTTAACAAAGGAGAGGAACGAAACAGGAAAGTTGGGAATGTCTTAAATTATTGTACACGTAGTTACAGTGTTGATCGTCTTATGCCGATATTAACATGACTTGGTCCTTCATCTACTTTCGCATTTATCATCTTCACATAAGTTTAAGTTTTCGTTGAATAATGGTCGTGAGCAATTGCTTAGTTTTGTCAAAGTATTTCAAATTAATTAAATGAGATGGACCCTGCTTAGTACTATTATAAAGACCTGCACCAAGACACTTTGTTTTTGCACTTTGACAACATATATATTCGTAATCCATACAACTGTGCGCTAATCGGGTCATTGCCAAAATTTATAATTTTATCTAACAAACATCGAGTTTTAAGTATTTGGCTAACAACTATTGTTGTCATATCTTAGGGTACGATTGACAAAACAAATGGTCTGAATCCATTTTTTTCCCAATTTCTCATTGTGTGAGATTTTATTATAACTTAATGGTTACAATTAATTACAATGATTTACAAGTCAAATAAAAACTGATAATTAATTTCACATGTGGAAGAGGCGTGGTTATTTCACTCCTCTCACGTTATTAAACAAAAGGCATGCTTATTTCACTCCTCTCACGTTATTAAACAAAAGGCATGCTTATTTCACTCCTCTCACGTTATTAAACAAAAGGCATGCTTATTTCACTCCTCTCATGTCATAAAACAAAGGCGTTGCCAGGAACAAGAGTAGAAAAGAATATCGTTTCAAACATATTTGACTTTAATTAAAAAAAAAACACTATCTGGCGATATAACAAAAAAGAACTTATGAAACAATTCAGATATCGATAACTAGTGACCTTACAACACTGATGATTAACTCATGCGATACGCACATTCGTGAATTAATATAATGTTCGGTCACTCGTTGAATAATGTTCTCTGTATGAATTCTTCAATTAGTGATAGTATAATTATATTATTTTGATTGAAAGCGTAAAAAATGTTTTTGACTTGTCTCCGACAATCACCTAAACGCCCTTCTTATTTTTTTAAAAGTAAAATGGTTGCTTCCTTAATGATGTTACATGTTTTTATTCAAATAGCTCATGTCCTTGTGCTTTTATAATCCATATCACAGGCAGACTATCGCACTTCAGCGTAGCTATCAACGAAAAAGATAACATCAAAATGCCACCCTTGCACTTCAGTGTTTAAATTATCGCACTTTAGCGTGTTAACCATCGTACTTCAGCGCGTTAACCATCGCAATTGATCGTGTTTAGCATCGCACTTAAGCGTGTTAACCATCGCACTTTAGCGTGTTAACCATCTTACTTCAGCGTAGCTATCAACAAAAAAGTAAACATCACAATGCCACCTGTGCACTTCAGCGTGTTAATCTTCGCACTTTAGCGTGTTAACCATCGCACGTCAGCGTTTTAACCATCGCACTGTAGCGTGTTTACCATCTCACTTTAGCATGTTAACCATCGTACTTTAGCGTGTTATCAATCGCACTTAAGTGTGACTATCGCGGCTCTGAACCCAACAAATGTTTCAAACGTTTTGATTTTCTATAAAAAAAAAAGGTCCGAAAAGGATGACATCATCATATATTCGCCTATACAATATAACATTGGCAAGTAAGTACTTTACAAAGTTGTATTATTTTAGAATTTCGAAATATATAGTTCGGATAATTATAGAATTACTAATCGAAAATATCAAATACTGAAACTTACTCAACGTAGAGCATGAAGTTATGATCAGTGATGTTCAGTCACGAGTTGATTATTTTTCGATATTACTGACATATACAGGTAAATGGAATCTTCTAGATTATCCATGTAGTGTCAATAATAATTTTTTCCATTTACCACTACCCTTCTTTTTTATATTTTGATAATAACAAATAGTTTTATAAGCCATTTGTGAAAATATAAAAAGATTTTTTCCTATCCTTTTTTTAAAAGAAATACAATGTAGGTGCCAATGTTGAATAATAAACATTACCCTACAAATTGTTGATGATTTATCTATGTAAGAAGACAAACCATACAGACAGTGTTTAAATAATTGTTGGTTATTCTAAAACAGAGGAGTAAGCAACCTTATAATTATTATAACGATTAGTTTATGATCAAGTTGACTTGCAATCAATGTTTTTTTTAACTTTTTACGTCTTGTTGACAAGTCCTTCGTAGACACTTGGAACTACAATGTGTGTGTTATGCCAGATAACAGTTTCATGGAAGAGCAATTTAAGTGTGCAGTCTGCAGCTTTTAAACTATCAAATCAGATTGCCATCGTATAATTGGTCCAACTTGTCTGTCATCAAATAAAAGTATTCACGTGATAAATTTTTCAATTATCCATTATCTACTTTATAGATAAAGCTGATTCACATCCTTTTATGTCCATAGATATTTTGTTAAAATTGCCTAATAGTTCTAAGTTACATGAAGGATATATATTCGTTATCTCGAAGATACACATCTTTGAAATGTTTCCAATATAAATATAAAATTTAAGTTTGAAGAAGACCGTTAGTGAATCTGAGGGGAGGGGAAGAACATAATTTCAGTTTAAACTATTAGAAGTTCAAAGCATATACATGGTGACAAATTGCCGCACAATCTTATATCATCTAAAGTTTTAATCTTCAAGATGAATTGTATCACATGTTAAATTTCTATTCTAGGATACCTGTTATTAAAAAGGTTTCTACATGTTGTAATAAAGTTGGGTCATTTAGAGCCTTAAAATTAGTTTCTATAGGAAGTTGCATTGTATATACATGTATCTACAGTCGTGCATCTTATAAGCGGGTACGTCACTTTCAAGATGACTGACAGACTATGCATAATGTCTTCGAGATTTGATGATAGTTCACATAACTCAATAACTGGCGTGGCTTGTCATGTATTTTACCGTTTGCCAATTTTTAAGCCATTCGATTGAATTTTTCAAAAGTCAACAAGCAATAAATCAGCGTACAAAAATTTATCCAGCATATTGTTAATCTTGATAATAATGAAATTATAAGTCCCAAAAGTTCATGTTAATTATATATCTTTGACATTTTCTGAATAAAGCATACCTATGTCATCAACATTTTTATTTATACATATTTATTAGGTTTTGTAATGCCTATGGGAACACGAAAAAGACCCAAGTCTAAAAAAAGCAGTCATCACTTCTGCTTAATTCCTCCACATTATTCATAAATACCTAAGATTAAGCTCCCTTCATTCTGGAAAACATAATCAGATAGGCTATCTGAATTGATCATTTGTCGGGACAAAATTAATATGATTTAAAGTAGTAGTCATTACATACAGTTTTTTGCTTTTAGATATAATCAATTTTTTGTGTTTAACCACTAAGGAAAATATGTACCCAAGAGATATAGAATCAACTCTTCTTTACGTAACTTATCAACCAGTATATAATTTAATTTGTTCAATATTGTATTAAATGAAGGTGATTCTATATAATATGTCAACAAGGTGTTACTGCACGGTGTGTATTCAAAGGACTTTGATCATTGCATAACAAAATTGTATATATAAATAATTTATCAAATATAACCCTTGTGAGCTAAATTCAATTTCAAATAATCAAGCGAGTGTTGTATTTCAATGATTATCTTTAATTTAAGTCTTTGAAACAAAATTATTTTGCACTTTCACATCGTTTTTAAATACTTCTTATGCATGGTATGTGAACAATTATTGTTTTACTTAGAATATACAAAATAAGGCACACAGAAACGGTAAATATTCAGAATAACTATACTTCAAGTTATAATGTCAGATTTTAAAATGATGATACAAGAGAGAAAATTTACTCTATTCCTATTCATTGAGTTATTTGGGTTCTCTAGGGTATAACGTTGTTTGCTTCAGTAGAAGACAGTTTTGGGAATATCACCGACAACAAAGCAAATCTAAATGTATAATCTAGAGAGCAATGAAAGGTATTTATAACAAAAAAACATAAAGACAATTGTGATGGTTGACGTTTTGGCATCAGAGAAAAAAATCTTCATCATAATAAACTAAAATTGTCCTTATTTCTTTCTGTTGTTTTTTTGTTTGTTATATGAATGACGTCTTAGTTACATGTAAGTAGTTTCTCTTTAAATTGAAAAGTTGACGACCATGATTATGATAAAACTAAAAAATATGAGAAAACAAAGGGCTTTTCAAGTTTGATTTAAGTGCATGAATTTTAGGATTCAATTTATCTTATAGAAGATAATAGAATATATGTGCTTACCTAAATTTTATTATAGAGCTTTAAGATATCTGTAAACTTTTAAATTATAGACCAATTACATAGAACAGTCGAGTATTTTTTGAGCAATTCTCTGTAACCACCAAAGAAATTCTAATAGGGTCTGGCACACATGGTCTCAGATTTTGATGAAACTTATATGTAATAGTCAGTACCTTACATAAAGGCAATAACAGGCAACAAATTGTTCCGGAATATTTCGGTTGCCATGGAAACCACATATGTTGATTTTAGCAAAAAAAGGTCATATTTTTTCTCAAAAAAAGTGAAAAAACGACATTTTGCACTGTTAAGTACTTTTTTCATGTATAACATTACCTTTTTTTCTGAATAATATAATACAAATGACCTTAAAGCAGTTTAAAATTCATATATGATTTACATTTACAATTATCAATTATTCTGCTACTACCTAGTAAAGATATGGTCAAATAGCAAATTTGGATTTCAGTGAAAAATGCGTAAATACAGGATATTCAAGTGGATTTTTGTCTTAAATGCAGCGTCTCCTAGTTAAATGTGAGGTATATTTAGAAAGAACCAATAAAGGGCTTTCAAATTATAAAATAAAATCAATGGGCAAAAAATTGTCAAAAATATTATTAATGAATGAAAAACACAATATTTTCAAATTCCGTAAATTGTATTTTTCTACAAGTCAATAATAATCATAGTAATTTACATATTTACTCAATACAAACATGGCATTAAATTCCTTACAATATAACAAAATTAATCAGTTAAATTTTTCAGTCCTAAGAAATATTTTTGCTTATTGAAATTTAATAAAAATGGTTGCTATGGTAACGAAATTTCCAAAATTTTACATTTTTTTTTTCAAATTTAGTATATATTTTTTTTCATTTTTCATTGTTTTTTAAGATTTATATTTGTGATTGACTACAGAGGGAATGAAGAACTGATTGTGCATATTAGTTTTTAACTGATACAGATAAAACAGTTTGCTATTTATAAAGCAATTTGAGTAAATGCTTGTCAATCTTAAAAAAAATTAAATCGAGTAAAACACCTACTAAGTACATTCAAATTTCATTATATTAAACTCATATTGGTTCAATCATGTGCATATAATTTAAGAGATAACTGTATTTGTATTTTAACCTTTACAGATATAAAAAGTAGGTACATGTATTACTGTCGTAAATTGATTTACCTAGTGATATGTAGCAGAGCTAGTTAAAACAGATATATGCAACAGAAATTTTAGATTTATGTCCACAAATAATAAAATACAATACAATTCTATCCATTCTAATGCAATAGTCAATAAAAATAATGGTTTTGTTTTTTTATTTTGACATTAAGTTGCTTAAACTAAAAATTCCAGCAAATGTTGCTTACTTCTTTAGAAACATCATGACGTCATATGAATGGTTCAAAAGGCTAACATCTTTTGTTTTGGGGCTTCGTTTACTCTTCACATTTGAATATAAGCTAATAAAAAGTAGTTTGAGGTATGCAGGTTTTTTTTCTTCTAATTTTTTTTGGTAAACATGATGTGGTTAAATCCAATATGACTGCTTCTTGCATCATTTCAAGAAGAGCCTTAGTTATGGTAGTTAGAATTTGGAATTTACACAGAGTGGAAGCCAATAAAATTCAATGATACAAACAAATTGTATTAGAATATTCCTTTTCTAAGTTTGAAGAGTTATCAATAGAAAAAGTACATTATCATAGCTTTATAAAAAAGCTAAATCTGTTCAGACACTTAAAACTAATCGGCTAACTATGCCAACATGTCTGCATTTTACAGAATAACATAAAATCAACAAGAATATCAAAGACATTGTACTACAGGTATTACAAAACTTTCAAGAGACTTAGCAATTCTCAAAAATAAGTTAAAACTGCTATGGTTACAGAAATATCACCTAATCAAGTCTGAACATATTGACCAAAAGAAGAAGATGTAACAGTATTCAAATGAAAAGTTCATACATTCAAATGTGTAACAAATAAAATATCAAAATTATACATCTCCATGATGCATTTCACAAATTTCATAAAAACTTGTAGCATTGTGTTTGAGAAAACATATTGTACAGCCATATCTTGTTAGGATCATAGGACATTGCAATATTCATTTTAGTGGTGTTCAAATTCAATCTTCAATTGTCTTAAAAATCTGTGTTTTCCATTGTGCTTAAGAATTTCAAACTCAGCTGATTTATAGCCATGCTTATCTTTGGTCTCTGTTGTTGTGTCAATTGAGTAAAGAACCCATTTATCTGCTGGGCAGTTAATAATTCATCTTTCCTTAAGGTTTATACACCCGATCTCATACTTTCTGCAGCTGTATGATGACCAGATCATTTAAGATCTAGATTTTCCCCATAATTAAATAAATATGTCAACAATTCTTTCTGTTTGATGCTTTTTTCACTTTCAATGCTCATCCCATTTCGTTGGCACTGAAGTCTGTAGTACATGCATTTTCTAATAAGACTGCTTGCATATCAGGACAATAATGTACATTATTTGACAGTTTTTGGGCATATAGAACTTATGTCTGATTTTTAAATGGTCCTCTCTCTAGCTTTTATTCACAGCTGACTTGAAGGAGATGTTGGTCAAGACTGATCTGGTTCTTGAACTCTCAAATGCAGTCATCCATAGAACAAATGAATGTCTTATTCTGTTGTTTTGGTGCCTGTTCTGTTCCTTAAAATAAATAAGAAAAAATAAAGTTCAGTGAAATACAAATTTACTATATATACATTTAGTTTAGTTCCAATTGGCCCAGCCGCATCAGAAGATTTTTGAAAAAGTTTGTGCAAGATGAAATCAAAGTAGGTGAGGTGACTTAAACTAGAGGCTCTAAAGAGCCTGTGTCGCTCATCTTAGTCTATGTGAATATAAAACAAAGGATGAAGATGGATTCATGACAAAATTGTGTTTCGGTGATGGTGATGTGTTTGTACTGAAAATTCTTGCTGCTTACAATTATCTCTAACTATAATGAATATGGCCCAGTAGTTTCAGTGGAAAATTTTAGTAAAAATTTAAAAAAAATTGTGAAAATCGTTAAAAATTGACTATAAAGGACAATAACTCCTTAGGGTGTCAACTGATCATTTTGCTCATGTTGCCTTATTTTTGGGTCTTACATTGCTGTACATTATTGCTGTTTATAGTTTATCACTATCTATAAAAATATTCAAGATAATAACAAAAAAAACGGCAATATTTCCTTAAAATTAACGATTCAGGGGCAGCAACCTAACAACGGGTTGTCCGATTCATTTGAAACATTTCAAGGCAGATATATCTTAACCTGATAAACAATTTTACCCCGTCACATTTTCTCTGAATGCTTTGGCTTGTAGTGCGGTGACATAATAGGAAAAAGTCGATTATTAAAAGAGTTTCATTTCACTTCATGGTATAGGGCTAAAAATTGGCACAGTTCTAGAAAAATGATTTTACTTGAATTTAAGATTGGTTGCCAAAAAGTCGTATAAATAGGGGACATACACTTCTGAAACATTAGAGCACCTCTAAGACAAATATGAAAATAACCTTGCATAAAAAAAAGAATGTGTCCAAAATGCATGAATGCTCCACTGATATTTCGTTTTCTATGTATAGGGGACCATAGGGGTCATTGTACAGTAAAAAGGGTATTTAAATTGGAGTTAGATATTCAATTTTGTTTTTCCTTGGACACGACATGTGATCTTTGATCATGATTTCTGAAAAAACTGCACAATATTTTCTTTTGACGACCAGAATAATATCAAAGTTCACATATTTCCGAATCCATTGATATATGATACAGCTGCATTTTACCCCTATGTTTTATTTTTAGCAGTGGCGGCCATCTTGGTTGGATGGCTGGGGCACTGGACACATTTTTTAAACTAGATACGCCAAAGATGGTTGTTGCCAAGTTTTGATTAATTTGGCCCAGTAGTTTCAGAGGATAAGATTTGTCTAAAAGATTACTAAGATTTACTAAAATGGTTAAAATTTCCTATAAATGGCAATAATTCCTTAAGGGCTCAACTGACCGTTTCTTCTATTTGACTTATTTGTAAATCTTACTTTGCTGAACATTATTGTTGTTTATAGTTTATCTCTATCTATAAAAATATTCAAGATAATAACCCAGAACAGCAAAATTTCCTATAAATTACTAATTCAGGGGCAGCAACCCAACAACGGGTTGTCCAATTCATCTAAAAATTTCAGGGCAGCTAGATCTTTACATGATAAATAATTTTACCCATGTCATATTTGCTCTAAATGCTTTGGTTTCAGAGATATAAGCCAAAATCTACATTTTACCCCTATGTTCTATTTTTAGCCATGGCGGCCATTTTGGTTGGTTGAACAGGTCACTAGACACATTTTTAAAACTAGATACCCCAATGATTATTGTGGCTAAGTTTGGTTAAATTTGACCCAGTAGTTTCAGAGGAGAAGATTTTTGTAAAAGTTAACAGACGAAGCCAGACTATGAAGATGATGGACACCGTACGCCAAGTGATGAGAAAACTTCACTTGGCACTTTGGGCCCGGTGAGCTAAAAAGTCAAATTCCTGAGACATTCTATAAATTGTATGACACTGTTTTATATACAGTTATACCTACCCTTTTTCATTTAGGTGGTAGTATTTCAGCTTCGGCATCTTTGTATTTGTCTTCAGTAGTGTTCTTCTAAATTAAAAGAAAAGAAAACTTTTTAAGAGTATTTTAAACAAGGTACTATAAGTAATAATTTAAATTGAAACAATAATAAATTCTGGAATACATATGATAATATTAAAAGAAACAATAACCTTAGTCACCTATCTTAGAGGAGTTGGTAATACATGAATGGGTTATAAGGGTTTACACCTGTCCTAAGTCTGGAATCTGATGTACAGTAGTTGTCATTTGTTTATGTTATATATACGTGTCTCTCGTGTCTTGTTTTTTTTATATTATTAGAACGTTGGTTGTCCTGTTTGAATGGTTTTACACTAGTAAATTTTGGGCCCTTTATAGGTTGTTGTTCGGTGTGAGCCAAGGCTCCGTGTTGAAGGCCGTACATTGACCTATAATGGTTTACTCTTTTAAAATTGTTATTTGGATGGAGAGTTGTCACATTGGCACTCATGCCACATCTTCCTATATCTATATAAGGGTTCAGTTGAGGTAATATGTTTTATCTTGTTTATACACCAAAGATTTAGAAATTTACCCTTAAATTAAAACCTTGTTTTTTTTTATTTTAATAGATTTTAACTTATGCTTAATGATGAAAACAAATTACCAATTCAAAATGCAAATAAAATGTGCTACAGCCAAGTAAAAGCATGGAATATGAAAACCAAATTGGAACGTTTAATTTTTTGTTATTTTTGAATGAAAAGTCCTCCTTATTCTTGTCATAGTAAAACTACTTATGAGTACAGAAGTTTGACATGTAGTTAATAAACTCACTATTGACTATTGAGTATACATGTGTACAGGGAAAATTATATAAACATGTATATTAAAAGACATACCTCCTCAACATGTTTAATACTGTTAGTTCCAAGTAGTTTGTCTCTACACAGTTTACAAAATGCTGTAATTTAAAAGAAAAAAGATACACAATTGATCTCATTCTGTGTATAACTAGCAGAACTACATGTTTTTACTAGTTTTACTAGTATGTACACATGTACATATTAAAAAACATAAATTTTAAAACCTATCTCAAGTAAACATAAATGAAAGAAGGTTGTCCGACCTTATAAATCCTTCTGGCACATCATAGTTGTGGCAAAATTACAGCTATATTGCAGTTTTGTTGCTGAAATGATGCTTAGTGACTAAGGTCAAGAAATGTCTAACCAGGTACATATGTTTAGTGGTGAGTATTCCCTGAGGAAAGGTTTTAACTCCTTTTTAAATTACATCATGAATTTTTTGTGCACTCAGGGTTATTATGATAACTTTTTCTGTTACAGAAAGTAAAGTTCTATCCTCAGAGGTTATTCCTATATGTACAAAATTAATGTAATGAAATTAATATTCCTACATTAATAGAAAGGAAAGATAAAATGTGTAACTCATGAACTGTCAACATGCAACATCCATACCTGATCATACCTTCAATAACACCAACATAATTTCCATGATCCCAACAGGAGCCCCCTCACCTCAGTCAAAGGTGTTGTGTTTTGTCTAATTAGCAATCTAAACTGGTGATTATACTTATTTTTTAAAACAAATAACACTTTTAAGCTGACTATAGAGGGTAACAAAGACACGATTGACCAAACTGCTTTCTGCATGCACTTCAAAATTTAGTGACGGTTAAATTAAGAAAGGGAAGGGAAACGACGACCAATGTATCAGAAGGTATCAATTCGCCCCATTTCATAATAATTCGTCCCTGGAGAAAATTACAACTTTTTTGAAAACGCTTTTTAGGTCTATCAGGATAAGACAATTTCCTTGATTTAGCTACAGGAGAGATTGAACTTTAATATCATGCATTTACTTAAATCATGTTAATCTACATTTACATACAAGTCTTTACAATAATTGAACACCCAATTCCTCACTCAAATCATAATTGCTCAAGCAACATCTGGTGACATCATTAATGGGCTTATTCTGGCATCATTTTAGTATATTTAGAATGCGAAATGAGAAAATTCTATGTTTGCTTTATGGCAACATTGCAGCGCTTTTTGTCAATGAAGCCATATTGATGTCAGTAGCTGCATCAATGTTCTGACAACCCTCATCAGTTTGCGGCTTTAAAAACACAATTTTTCAGCATTCTTGCTGCAACATTTTTTTATTTCATAAGGACTTGCATGAAATGATGTGATTATCATGTACAATACCTTACAAATATGGTAAGGAGACATGAAACAGCATTTTATGTTATTTTTTTCTCTCTCAAAAACAAGATTAAAAAAATTTCACATTATTCATGTTATTTTATGTTTAATAGGTTAAAAATGGGGTATTAAAGAAGTTCACATTCATGATATTAAAGGCAAATGGTAGATAATTAGATAGTTTGTTGTTGTTTTTGTGTGTTCTGTGTTTTTTTTGTTTTTTTTGGAGGGGTACCTGACAGCTGCATTTGTTTACTTTTTGGTCTTGTAAGTGCAATTATGATCACTGTATCTTTTTTACAGAAACAAATTATTAGGAAAATATTACCTACTTACTTGTCCCAATAGGAATGAAAAGGTCTGTGTCTTTGCAACAAGTCTATGAAACATATTGGGTGCACCATGTCGATCCCCAGCTTTTGTAGCATTTTCTGAAGGCACACCACAATTTTAACATCTATATTTCTTTTAAGTTGTTTGGATGATAACATTTCTATGGATGTCACAGGTCCTCAGTTATGGTGTTCAATGGAAAGGGATGTCAGATTCAAGTAAAGACATTTCTGACACAAAATTATACATGTCTCCTTTAAATGAAAGCGGTTTCCAAAATACATGTCATCACTGCACTTGTCACAATTGCGTAGGAAATCTTTTATGCCACTCATTTTATAAATCGGAGGTTACAGATTCTACATGTATGAATAAATACGCTAAACAAGCTAGTTACGGCAAGCAAAGTTTTTTTTATACACTGTCTACAGTCATAGTTCAATTGTTCATACACTATTTTCATAATATGAGCACATCATACCAACTTAACCATATATAAAAGTGTAGGCTAACATCATTGTGAAAAATTTATCCATTTCCCATTATGCTTGAATATAAAACATGAAAAAAAATCGTAAAATAACCTTGTTGTCAGCATTTGTTTACATTTTCCCTCCTGTTTTTAATGAGTTTCTCTACAAGAGAACTCCGCAAAGGGAGGTAATTTTATTAGGCAAATACAGGACAACTCGACTTTTCAGGGTCAATTTATTTCCATACAGTCAATTTGCCCACTGATTTTTTTTCATTTCTTCTTTAACCTGAATTCATTCTCTCTATTCTTATAATCAACAATATAAGAAATGGCTGCATTTTTTTACAACACCTGATCAAAATAGGCTCTAAAATCTCCCTTTAATTGCACTTTATACCCTATTTAAGCTAAATAGATTTTTTTAAAAGAAAGTTTACTGCTGAATAAAATTTTCATTTGTTTTATTTTAACTGAAAAAAGTGATAAATGTCTGAATATTTATATTTTTTTCTTTTTATAGGTCATAATTGATCATAATTTTTGTAAACATCTCATTTTCCCCTTTTTTTGCCACTTTAAGTCCTGTTACCATGAAAACGGTAAACATAAGAGGCTAAGTGTAGTAATATTTTTTGCTAAGCTCATGTGGTTCTATTGAACTAATAAAGTTTAAAACAAATATATTTTAGTGCGTGCCGAAATATTTTGGTGAATACAGAGAATTTTCACTGTTTTTTAACTATTCAAATAACAATGTCAAAATTTTTCTTCAAAATACCAAAAATGACACTTTTATGTTCCCATAGCAACCACCCTAGTAACCTTTTTCCCAAACCTTTAATTATAAATTATTTTTTGGCAACAGCCATAATTTACATTTATCATTTTAATATAATTGGTTGTGGATGGAAAAGTGTAAAATTATGTCATGCAAAATGCCTTTAATTTGCCTTTTTGAATTCAGGGAAAATTCCACTATTTGAAACAGTGCTGACCCCTTCTTCCCCTTTAAATTTTGTCAGAAATAATTTTTATCTTTAATCTTACTCGTACAGTGTTATATTTTAATGAATTATAGTTAAAATATTCATTAAACTTGAAATTTATGCATGATAACTGCTTAAAATGGGTCATTTTTTATCCTCAAAATATGCATTTTTGAGGCAAAATTAAAGGGGACCAGTTACCATGGCAACGGGGGCATAAACAAATTTTTTTTCAACATTTTTCTTGTTAGTTTATCGATAGCTACCAACAGACCAAGTTCCAAGAAAATCTGAGACCATGCGTGCCGCTACTTGGTTGGTGGTTACAGAGAACTGCTATTAAATAGAATTGTCAACTTAGCATGTAAAACCCTTTCTGTATTCTACCGAATGTTATCATATCATGATCTGGTTTGAGTTAACCTGTAGTCCGTACAATACTTGCTAGAGTGTCTAGTTTCGTCTTCTAATGATTGTTTATACAACCTCGTATTTGACAAATGCTGAGACTGTAAAAATATTTTTAAAGAATTGACGTGCATTTAATGTTTGTTTTACGACAGAAAAGATTCCCGATATGAATACCTATAACTACAGGTACGGTGCATATATTTGCCTCATTATACAAAAGTTGTTAAGTATTATATAATTTCGTATAAACTAAATGTAATAAAAACACATATTGTTCTCCTTTTAAGTTTTTATTTTAATAAAACTAAACATGTGTGGCTTTTTTTCTTTGACAATGATTTAATGCATCGGTTATTTTGTTTTTTTGTTACTGTATTGTTTATGTACAAAGGAATTGCAACATATGTTAGACCTAATAAATAACTCAACCGCATGTAACATACATTAGCCTCCATTGGTGCAAATTCTACAACACACGTGCCTTTCGATGACGCAATCAGGTTAACCATGCCTGCACCATGTGGTCCAATCACGATCGAAGCATTTGCAAAACGTTGTAACTGAACAGGTAAAGATGGTAAATCATTGTCATCATGGAGAAGAAAGTTAAGGTTTCCTACATTTGCAAAATTTTCAACGATGTTCTGAATTTTAGAGAAATGTGGCATTATACGGCTTTTATTTCTTTTAATAAGTAAAACGGTATTTCTTTTTGTTGGAACGCTTGTATTTATCTTTTTATACAGCCATTTAATATGATTTAAGGAGGGAGTACCACATTTCCCAATTTCAGGAACAATTAAATAATCAGCTAATATTGTTCCATGTATTACACGTTTTTCATTTATTCCAACTAGTTTTAACCATTGAAGCACCAAATTATTTTTCTGAGTCACATGTATATAACTGCTCCATGTTTCGGTGTCTGTAATATATGCTAATCCAACTAGAGCTTCCATAGGAAAATGCCATGACCCTTCACCCCAGACACAACGCGTTTATATCTCGCAACTGTCACGTTGTGCACAAATAGTCCATTTTGAGACAAGCAGCCGCCATTTCTGACTGCAAAATGGTTTGTTTTTTGTATGATCCATCCACTAGAAAACACAAGCACATCCATAAATGTTGCTTTTCGTCCTCTATATGAACCAAATTCACTTATTCCGTTCCAACGTTGCATTCGTTTTATATCATGTCGCTCTATAATTTCACCAAGTACCTGATAACCTTTTCTGTGATTCATATACAGACTTTGTGTGTTTTCAGGGTCAAGTTTCACAGTGCCTAGTGAGTGGTTTTTGTGTGAAATAGATATATGATATGTTATATTAAACCAAATTTGAATATCTGTCTCCCAAATAAAAGGAGCGTTTTTAACCTCAATTTCACAATCAACATACAGCCGGTCGGAAGATGATTCTACTGACGTCAAAAACACACATTTCTGTTCTTTCTGGGCAATGTAATATTTGCTTATTTTGTTAGGTTTAAGTATATTATTTCCTATCGTTTGATAAAAAAAGGTTGCAAATGAAATAATTGTCACTGATACTGTAAGAAAGAAAAATGTTTTTCTTCCTAAAAGTAATGCTTTAACTCTATCCATAATTTCCACACATCTTTCCATCATTTGTTACATTAGTTACCGACAACCTTAAAGTATGACAACTTGTTTTATGTTGTTTGGATCATTGCATCAATTGCTCAAACTAGAAATACAAATCCAATATCATTTTTTAACAAATACTAGTAATAACACGAATTGTAAATTTCAACAGCAGTGTGCTATTATAAAAATTGTTTATATCTCTGGTGTGACGTTTTACCACCTGTAAAGCACCCTGAAAAGTAGATCAACTATGATTTATCGTTGGCGTAAATGTTGCTGATAAGAACTCAAAGAGAAAGAAAAAAAGACAAGAAAAAGAAAATTTTGAAACGATTCTAAAATCTCGAGTTATGTTTCTTTTTACTTGTAGTGTATGTTTTTATTTTCTATATTTAAAATTTAAAGTCAGATGTAAGGATATTCGCTGTAACGTTTTAAAGTCATAAGAAACCTCAAATAAAAAAAAAATAATGCATATGATTTTTATAACTCAATGGATAGTTTTTATTATAAAACTTATGTACATATACTTTTTTCTGAAGAAAATTCTGTAATTTATTCATATTTAGAAGAAGTTTACTTTATTTGAATAGCTTCCTTCCAGCAAGCAATTCCCCCGACATATTTTCCGTATGCAAGGTGACCTCAGTGTGACCCATCTCGTAAAAATCCGGTGACCACAATACGCATGGATGTCCTTAAAATAAACTATTATCTGAATTTACATGTTAAACACGTGCTCAATTTCCATGTTTTTTTGTTTATGTTTCGTCAATTGTTGACAAACAGGTGACAATCGTTAAACTTCGGCTTCAAAACACGAACTTTAATTACCTGCCATATTTTCACAACAACACTGACCGATTGAAAATAAAATTGACAATTATACGAAATTTGCACGAAAAAATTGATAAATTCGAGCACAGAAGATTAAGTTTATGATGTTTGTATGCCTTGGTTCAAGAATTGGAAGAACATTATTTTTCACCGGTCACTCGTTTCTTATGACTTTAAGTAGACCCCTTTTCAACTACATAGCCATAGTTTGTAAGTTTTTTTTATCTTCTGTACGAGTAAACTGTATACAAAGGATAATTAACTTGATTCTACAGTATACGCGTACATTGTCCTAGTATCCTGCTCTCAATGTTGCTCTAACGGTAAGCATGGTAAGGTAAACATTACGTTTAAAATAAATTTTTAAAAAATAATTCCCCCTACCGTTTATAAATATTGTGTATACAGTTGATATTGTAAATTTAAAAACGCTCTGCTACATTAACATTAACGTGCATGGTGCAATCTTACTGGAACGCTTACCACACATTACATTTATTGACGATATGATAAAGTAGAAAAAATGTTTGTGTTTTAAATTATGATTTATGATTCTCACATTATATTTATCTTTTGTGGTTGTAAACTTCTTAAATACTTATTCAAGTAATTGTTCCTAGATCTACAAATTACAGTCGTTAAATAAACTGTTGTGCTTTATAAAAGGTGCAAAATCTTTTAATAAGTAGTTTGTGACACACCTCTCAAATATTTACAAAATAGTTCAACATGCATAACGATTATAGAGATATATATGATTTGAATTTGAAGTATCCATAAAACAAACTTAAATTATTCAACGCCCTTTATACTGTGGACGTTTAAATAGTGTTCGGTTTGTATACGATCACATTAGATACATCTAGATAACCTAGTTCGCATTTCTTTGTTTCTGTTATTAAATAGACCAACTACGTCGATACAAAAGACAAATAACAAATGCATAGGGAATAAGTGTGTTTTTCCTTTATATATAACAATTCACGTTTACCATAAAAGGTAAATGAAACAGAGCAGATAACTGTGCATTTCTGCATTGATAGTTTGCAGATATATATTTAAGACTGGGTTGAGAAAAATAGCATTGCATATTTGAAGCTATTAGAACGAGGTCCTGCTTTATCAACGATTAACAAAAAGATAAATAGAGTGGACAGAAAATAATTAATTCAATGCAGACTAATCAAACAAAATTACAAGTATAATGAGCTTCGAGTAAAGCCAAAAAGGAAATTCCCTAATCAAATGTCACTATAAAAAGCTCAAACACATCAAACGCATGGATAACTGACTTGCTTCAAACATTTCAAAGGTAACAAATACAAACACAAAAAAAATAGTGCAATTTATATACAACAATTTTTATAAATTTCGACTTGCATGGAGATGTGTCTCATTTGGCACTCATACTACATCTTCTGATATATATATATGAGCAATCATATTGAACTGCTTTGATAAAAAATAATTGACTCCAAATTCCAACTTTGAGTGTATTGATATCTTTTCAGATATTTATCGACCGCAAAATTCATATTAATACCAATAACTAGTGTAAAAACTGATAAATAGAGATTAATACATGGCCTTTTCCATATCAGCCTGGGTATCATCCCGAGACCCCCATATCAGCCCGAGACGGAGTCGAGGCGCTGATATGGGTCGAGGGATGATACCCAGGCTGATATGGAAAAGGCCATGTATTAATCGCTTTATCTTATACTTCCGACAATAGTTTTATGTCAGGCAAATAAACAAATGCAACAACTAAAACAGTCAAAAACTTTATAAAGAATATACTATAATTGTCCAACAACAATATCACTACCTCCATATATATGTATGGTAACATTTCCTATAGAGGCATTTTGAAACATTGAAAATTTCAAGATTTTTTTTATCATTATAACTCAAGGTTTGTTATACTATAAAATGATTCATAATTGCCAATGGCATTTGTTAGCAATTATTTAACTATCCACACAAAATTTCACGTAATTTTTGACGTCGTCATAAAAAATATCTGACGTCACAATGGAAAAGAAAACAACCGATACAGGAAACACCGGAAGTAACTTGCACGAGAAGCACTGTTATGAGTTTTTGCACGAGACGCCCCTGATATTGGTTATCAGACCGGGCTGATATGGGTTATCAGCCTGGGTGGGAAATTATGGCTTGTTTACTTCCGGTCGTTACACATATTTAAAAGCTATCATATTAATGCTAAGTTTATGATAAACTAATATAGCTGGTTAATTTTCAAATTCTGTTATAATTACTAATAATCACTATGTAAATAAACTATACAGCTATTAGAGGTAACGGTATTATGTAGAATAAAATACAGTATCATATCATTGCAAATTTCAACTCCTTTATAAGATTAAAATTGTTGCCATATCAGGCTAAAAATAAAGAAATAGTACGGGTGTCTTGTAGATTAATGCATATTGCGTTTATTTTTTCGGAAAAAAAGTGAGGACTTATACGTACTGGCATATACATTTGTACAGTAAGTTCCAAAATCGTGCTACATTGTAAACATACATGTACTATAAAGTGATAATTATAACAATGAACATTTTTGTATACGTTTTTATTATATTTGTCTTGAATACGTTATATAATGCAGGTAGTTATAAGATATTCCTTGCTGTTCAATGTTCGTTGCATGCGAGAATATTTCGTTCATAATCAGTGAACCATATACTTTTTGGTAAGTTCGTTATTATTTGACTCTAAATTAATCTATATGTGCAAGTATCTAGTGTATAGAAATGACGAAGCATCTGTCTTTAAAAGAACGATTCTTGCATTTTTTTGCCAAAAAGTGTCTTACACTTATTGTTTTCTATTATTACACATAGTATGTCATTGTGTTAGAAGAAACCGTAGTTCTAGAAAAAGTTTGACATGTCGCAGCAATTGAACTATATACAAATCCATAACAAACGTAGTTTAAAGAGCAAATTCGGGCACAATGTATACGTGACCTAACTACATGAGTGAGTACTAGTTCATGAGATTGTATATGGTCCTGTTGTATGTAGTGAATAAAGAACAGCTCATTTCCTACAACATAAACATATGAATTTAATAAATACCCAAATGAAACATGCAAAATAAACTTATCGATGAGCTAATTAATTTTTAGAATAAGAAGGAAGGCTGGTTTAACATATTAAATTATATTATGAAAAATATAAATCATGGAACACATTTAGCGAAAAACACAAATATTCGAGTTCATCATGGTTTCTAAACAATTAACATGATTTCAATGTATACATAAAACACTCTTAGTCCAGTCAATCTTGCATAAATTTGACCATAACCCAAAAGTAACTGCAACAGAAGATGTTTAAGTGTTAATCTTTAGCATTATACCCCAAATATACACAGAAAAAGTCCCATAAACCCTTACTAAAAATCACCATTTAAAATCCCTTTGAAGATTTGCATTGAAAATGGAGATAACTCTTGCAAAAAAGGCAGAAATATCAATAAGAATTGATACAAAGTTATTTCTTTACCGCTCCAATTCATCAGAATGTATTGTTTCTTGATATTTTAGCGGTCTTTATACTATAACACACAACTCCAAAGGTGTTTTATATCTTTTATCAAGCTATAATCTAGATTTTGTTATTCATTAGTTGACCATTTATTGAATTTTTTATCATGTAAAGGTAAAGAATCTCAAATTTAATCAAAATAATTAAGCATGTATTCTTCTTTTTGTGGTTTAAAATTTCTTTAGATAAGTAAGTTGCTGAAAAAATATAATATACAGATATAAACAATACCAAATTTTCACATTATTTTTTCAAAATGGTCACAAAGCTTCATATTTGCAATTTCTTGAAATGCATGAAAAAAAAATAAAAAAATACCCATAACACTTCAGTTTTGTACATTTCATGAGCAGAAGATTATATAATTTAGTCAAATACAAACTTATAACCCCATCAAAGTCTCATACTTTACAAAAAATTCAAGAAAAACAACAAAAAAACTAACCAAAAAAGACTCATTTTTGAAAGAGTTATCTCCCCTTCCAATGTTAATTTCCATAGGGAATTAAAAATGCTGATTTTGAGTTTTCCTCAAGTTAGATTTCATGGGACTTTTTTATGTGTATACAAAGGGCATGTAGCTATAGATTAGAACTAAAACATTTTCTGTTGCAATTAGTTTGAGGTAAAATCTTAGTTTGACTGGACTATCTCTCTTATTTTTTGCTATTTTCGTATTTCTTGAATGGTGTAAAAGTATTTTTATTATAACGTCAAATCTTCTTCATTTATTCTGAATTTCCTATTGTGACGTCACGAAAAAGGCGATCATACCTGATGACGTGATATATAATTAGGAACACAAATTCATGCAAATATTTGAAAAGGAATGGTAGAAATCATTAGAGAATCAGGTTCAAACACTATAACTCGAGTTTGATGATATTTCTCCACTCTCAACAATCAAATTTAATTTATTTAAAAATCTCGGCAAGCCTCGCGCTTTGAATATAAAAATTTCGCTGTTCCGAGTGGAAAAATATCGTCACACATTTATTCAGGTGTTGGAATCTCTATTCTAATAACACTGACGGCGGAAAGATTTATCGTCGAGTATTTCGGTTACTCATTCTGTAAACAATTCATGTGAACTAATTTTTGTTTCTCGTAAAAATTGTCATAAGTCTTTCGAACATGGTAAGATCTAAATAACCGGATCTTGTTTAATACTTCCTGGTTTATTAAAAGTAGAAAGAATACAAACCCTACATAAGAATAATATTTTTTGTGTGATTAATGAGGAGACAATTATCAATCAGAATTCGAATGACGAAGATAAAAATATTTATAGGTCACCGTATGGCCTTCAGACATGAGAAAAACCCATATCTTATAGCAAGCTTTAAATCGACCCTCCAAATTAAAAAAAATAATTCTAACGATAAATTTAATGAATTTATACATAATAATTTACGAAAAACATATATAACATACATTAACCAACGAAATCCACCGAATTACAGTCATGAATATAGAAAAAAAATGTTTCGATAAAACAACAAAGAAACAGAAAATGTATACTGCTATCCTTTTTGAATATAATACGTAGAAAATATCCACTAAAACACACAACGTCCTTAAGGAGGCTCGCCGGAATAAAACCATCAGTAAAAAATTAAAGATTTGTTTTTTTCATAACAAATGTTATCTATTACACTATTAGTTATTACTTTATAATATGGTAACAAATCACCCAGATAAATCGATTTGGTTTGGCCACAGATGACTTTAAAAATGTTTCTATTATTGAAAAAACTCTGAATTATCTCCCGTTGGTGCAGAAATGTCATTTGTTAATGTTTAAATTGAAATATCTTTTTTAACTCATCGGTGACCTATGGGTTTTTAATAATTGTTTTCAAACAAGCTGTACATAAACTAAATAACTGTAAAATTTAAGCGATTTCTGTAATTTAGCTCTTTTTTTATTCCGATAGTAGCAATATTTCTCCTGTTCGTTCAACAGAAAAAAGGGACAGTAACAAAAATGGATGCTTCTTTAGGAGGCAGATTGTGAGCTTAAAAGAACGGTGACCCTATATTTCTATTTTACATTTCTATTAGGTATAAGATTAAGTTTAATCATAGAAAAAAAATGAAAAATCCTATAATAGAAAAAAAAAGTTGAATAAGACCCGCGATCCCCGCCCCCTTAATAGGAATATTTCACCATTTTATTTATTAATCGCTTACTTTGTTCACATACAGTTCCTTTGTACCCTACAGAACAAGAACAGCTATATCCATTGACTTCATCTGTACAGGACCCGCCATTTTGACATGGATTCGAGATGCAATCATCGATATCTGTAATAATAACATTACAACTCATCATATCAAATATTTGCAAAAACCAAATTGATGAATGAAATCATGAATCATTTTACCAAAGGTAGTTTCAATTTCATATCCAAAACCGTTGATTTACCAGAAAGCTATTACACAAATTGTTAACTTTTTTCAACCTGATTTTAAGATTTTATGATTCCGTCTGTGGTACTACCCCTTCCCAAATGTTTAGTTGGATAAAAAAGCAACGAATATGTTTCCTATAAAATCGTAAACAGAACATTTTTGTGTGCGAGGTAAGATGCAACTGTAAATTTAGCAGAAAACTATTACATGTATACATTTTGCCAACATTTACTATAAAAGTGGTATTATCGAAAAAAAATCCTTTGGCGGTCCAATAGTGATCCGTTAATATATTTATGTACTCTACGCGGAGTTATCTTTAGACGCATAGTACCTATTGTAAGAACCGGTTTAGATTTCGCGGGTAGTATATAAGTAAAGGAGCACGTTTTTCAGTTATCGAGGTTAGGCGGTGACCACTACGTTGATTACTACGAAAGTGTAGACATGTCCGACAACGAAAAGAATCCTAATGAAGATATGGATGAAGATTTAGTTGAAGATACGGTGGGAGAAGAAGTGTCAAATGCTGATCTTTTGTCACTAATGAAGACCTACATGAACAACAAAATCGCCGGACTCGAGAAGAATTTAAACGATTCGACCCATAGTTTAGCGAAAAAGGTAAAGAAGTCGGAAAACAACTTTAAATTCAAAGGTAGTAAGGTCCAGTTTGACCTTAACGTAGATGTGCTGGACAATTTAGATTCAGCTATATCCTGTATTGAGAAGAAACGCCCGAATAAAGCCATTTCGTACTTAGAAGATTCAAAAGAGCTGCTGAACAAACGCAATAAGCATATCAGGATCGCGGATAAGTTCAAAGGGGGTTGACAGACGGTCATGAATACTTATCTGATGAGCTAGCGAGTGATTCGGAAGATAAGAAACGCATTAGGGCCGCGGACAGCAGGGCAGTGAAGAAACTTAAGGCAGCTAAGACGGAAAAACAACAGCATGGTAGAAAAAGACCCGCAGAAGCGGCTGGTTCTTCGTATCAACAGGCGCACAGTGGTGGAAATTCTGGCGGTAATGGTTTACAACTCCAGCCCTTTCGTGCAGGGGCATCTGCCGGCGGAGCCCAAGGCCAGCAGAGCCCAGCAAAACCTTCCGACGTCTGTTATAAGTGTGGATTCTACGGGCATTGGGCGAGAGAATGTCGCAGACAAAGCAAGAACAGAGTACCCGGAGCACCTCCTTCTTAAAAAAAACAATCAAGATATTTTTCAGGTACATGAACAATTTAATACTGACACTTACTTCGAATATGAAAAAGATGTTTCTGATATAAATGTAAAAGGCAGATTAAGTGCTTCTTTAAATTTTTGGGTTAAAATTTGTACAACAGATTTTGTTTATAATATAATCAAAGAAGGTTATAAAATTCCTTTTTTAAAAGAGCCTACTTCTGTATTTTTGAAAAATAATAGGTCTGCTTTAAAAAATAGTATTTTTGTACATGAAGCTATTTTAGATTTACTCAAAGGCGGTTTAGTTAAAGAGGTATCGAACAGACCGCACGTTGTGAACCCGCTGACCGTTGCAATTAGCGCAAAAGGTAAACATAGACTTGTACTAGATTTGAGACACGTAAACAATATAGTGTTAGTAAACAAAGTTAAATTCGAAGATGTGAAAGTTGCTAAACAATATATTACAAACAAATCTGTTGGATTTCTTTTTGATTTAAAGGCAGGTTATCACCATATTGATATATTTGCTCCACATCAGAGGTATTTAGGTTTCTCATGGAAGTTTGAAGGGGTTGAAAAATATTATGTATTTACAGTTTTACCTTTTGGATTGAAATCGAGTGGTTATGTATTTACAAAGGTATTACGACCATTAGTAGCGCACTGGCGGAGAAAGGGTATTAAAATTGTCGTTTATTTAGACGACGGATTAGGACTAGCTGATGATAGTGAGGTATGTAAATTGCATGCAGACATTGTTAAATCAGATTTAATTATGTCGGGTTTTGTTCCAAACAGGGAGAAGAGTATCTGGTCCCCTTCTTATTCATTGAAATGGTTGGGGTTTATATGGGATTTACGAAAATGTGTGTTGCAAATTCCCGAGTCCAAAATATTGGATTTGCAAGAATGCATAGGCATTGCTTTAAGTAATCCTTGTAAAGTTAAAATTAGAACGCTTGCAAAAATCTGTGGCAAGGTTATATCTCTCACTCCAGCAATCGGCAATGTTACTCAGATAATGACAAGAGCTACATTTGCTGTGATTAACGAACGAGATGATTGGGATCAGTGCATGGACATTAACTTCAATAGTGATTTAATTTTTGAATTCATGTTTTGGAAAAACAATGTGCAATTGCTAATGCCTGTATCTTTATTACCAAAGGCAAATGAGGTTAGTATTTTTAGTGATGCTAGCGATGTAGGTGCAGGAGGTTTTATACAAAACTCAACGCATGTAATGTATAAATCCTGGACGAATTTAGAAAAAGTCAAAAGCTCCACGTGGAGAGAGGTAAAAGCAATCGAGCTGTGCTTAGTATCATTTGCACAGTTAGTATGCAACAGTTCGGTGGTTGTTTATACTGACAACCAGAATGCAGTGAGCGTTATTGAAAAAGGTAGCAAGATATTAGAACTTCAAAACTTGACTCTTTCAATTTTTAATACTTGTATTGTGAATTGTATTTCTATAAACGTAAAATGGATTCCACGAGAAGAAAACGAGAAAGCAGATTATTTAAGTCGAATCGTCGATATCGACGATTGGGGGACTTCAGATGAATTTTTTGAGTTTGTAGATAATTTATGGGGTCCTCATTCCATTGACAGGTTTGCTAATATGGAAAATAGAAAACTGCTTAGATTTAATTCTTTATATTGGAATCCGGGTTCGGAAAGTATAGATTCATTTACATGTAACTGGCATGAAGAAAATAACTGGTTAGTACCACCAGTAGCACTAGCAGCTAAAGTCATTAATCATTTAGTCAAATGTAGAGCTGTTGGAACTCTAATAGTTCCAAAGTGGTCCTCATCGCCGTTTTGGCCGTTACTGTTTGAGGAAGGTTTACATTATAAACCATATGTTGAAGATGTTTTTGAGTTTCTTGAGGCAAATAGAATATTTGTTGCTGGACATAATGTAAATTCTATTTTTGCTCAAGGTGATTTTAAAGGAACTGTTTTAGCAGTGAGATTAAATGCTTTAGATATGTTATATTATATGTATATTTTACAGATTATCCATATTGGTCACTGGACAACAGTTTTTTTTATTTGGTAATGATGGTCACTGGACTGTTAATGAATCGGCATAGGAACGTCACTGGACTTGCACTGGTTTATTGTGTTACGTTTGTCACCGGACATATGAATTGTTATGGTCACTAGACCAAGAGTAGTGTAGTAGTTGGACTACGCATTTAAGGTCACTGGACCGACTAAATGGATTAGAAATTTACAAGGTAAATATAGATTTATTTTATTATTACTGTTTTAAGATTACTATTTCCGTAATTTTCTTTTATTACAGAAAATTTTTACTACTGGTTTTTGGAAACAGAGTCACATAATTTCTCATCCACAGTTGAAAACGCTTTTTCAAAAACTTGCATCAACAGTACTAGATTCAAGGGCTAAAACTACAGTATCAAAGTACATTGGGTATTTCAAAAGATTTGTATTATGGACACGAAAATATTCAGAGATAACTTCGATACTTCCGTGTAATGAATTACATGTCAGTTTATATTTGCAACATCTAATAGATAACAGTAGTCATTACAGTGTTATTGAGGCCGCATTTTACGGTATTAAGTGGGCACATCATATAGCAGGTGTAAAGAATCCTTGTGATTCAGACTTTGTAAGAAGTATAATTGATGCATCTAAACGTTTGTTATCTAGACCGATTCAGAAAAAGACACCAGTGGATCCAGAGATTATGAAAAAACTTTTTAAATTTTATAACAAGAAGTCGAGATCACTTAAAGATTTGCGTTTATTGTGCATGTGTGATTTAGCTTACACTGTTTTTTTCAGATATAATGAACTATGTAATATTAAGGCCAAACATATTTCTTTTACTGTCGAATATGCAGATATTTTTATCGAAAAGAGTAAAACTGATTGTTATAGAAAAGGAAAGAATGTTTATATTGCTAAATTAGATAGTCCTCTGTGTCCTGTAAATATTTTGAAGTCTTATTTGACGGAGGCTAAAATAGAGATGAATTCTGATATGTACATTTTCAGGTCATTAACATTTTTTAGAAAATCCAATATATTTATGTTACGCTCTAAGAATGAGAAATTATCATCTACACGAGCAAGAGAAGTGATAAAAGAGGCTCTTCGTAGTATCGGATGTTCCGAAAAAGATTTCGGCTTACATAGCTTTCGTTCAGGTGGTGCTACCATGGCAGCTAGAAACGGTGTATCAGATAGACTTTTTAAGATACACGGCCGCTGGAAATCAGACTTGGCAAAAGATGGTTATGTGTCGGAAGATATAAATACGCGTTTATCAGTTACAAAAAATCTTGGTTTATAAACACTGCTTTCTTTGTGCATCGACATGTTCACCGTGCAGGACAAAATCAGAAATGTGTTTCTTTATTTTATTACAAAATATATAGTATACAGTTTGGGTTTGAAGGTTTTAGAAAATAAGTAGCGATGTGCACATAAATAATTTATGTTCGTTTGAACAAGTGAATTAGAACATAAATATATTTATGTGCTCTACGCGGAGTTATTTTTAGACGCATAGTACCTATTGTAAGAACCGGTTTAGATTTCGCGGGTAGTATATAAGTAAAGGAGCACGTTTTTCAGTTATCGAGGTTAAGCGGTGACCACTACGTTGATTACTACGACAGTGTAGACATATTTACAGTAGTGTAGAATTGTTATGTAGTTCAGAGATCAATTGGATGATTGTGTATTAATTGTGTATTAATTATGATGTTTTTTTATTTTTAGATATTCTGTAAGGACAGTGTACCATGAAATTTTTTATTTAGTGGACGTTACGCATTTGCATTCAGTGATACCAATATTTTGGTGGACAATGAAAATTAATGATGATTTAGTTTGTATTAATAAATGTTTAATAAAATGGACATGGTCACCGTGATGGACAAAATCAGAAATGTGTTTCTTTATTTTATTACAAAATATATAGTATACAGTTTGGGTTTGAAGGTTTTAGAAAATAAGTAGCGATGTGCACATAAATACTTTATGTTCGTTTGAACAAGTGAATTAGAACATAAAATCATTTATCTTTTTGTGTTTGCGTGTTCCAGTTCGATTAAAGGTATCTCATTGTATGTATCGTAGATGAAGTTATTGGGAAAGAAAACTACAAATTATTTGGTCTGATTTTGAATAAGGCATGATCATCTATATATGATTATTAAAAGTATGTCTCACTGTGATAACTGCAACATATTGAAGTCCCCTTTTATTCTGATCTTACTTGTCTGACAGTTGAATCCCTCATATCCGGAGGCACATGTACATGTGTAACTGTGGATACCGTCATTGCAGATTCCACCATTTAAACAATGGTTTGTTGCACATTCGTCAATATCTAATAAAGATATCATTTATTTTTTCTTGAACATAACAAATACAAGTAAGAAATTTAGAGGTAACAACAGCTATACATAGGTTTGTGTCATTGAGAATACAAAGACCAATGCACATTTTATGAGTTTTCATGGGTATTGTTTGTGAAATTGCTGTCAAATAACATATTGCTAGACGTATATATCACATTCCATAAACAAATCCTTTGCAAATTTATTTTGAGACGGTTTATTTTGCAATACTGAAATATTTTTCATTTGAAATCCTTCATCATGAATAATCTTCATATTACTTATGTTGATATGTTTTACAGAAACCCACAATGAATGACTATATTGATAACAACGATCGTTACTAATCAATGTTTAAAAATCTGAATACCTTCGTAGATTTCATTGTTTGATCAACAGTAAAACTGTTATGACATAAAATCATTCGTTATAATCTAAATAAATAAGAATTAAGTAAATTAGTAATGTATAATATGAAACATCAATGACATTCATATATTTGGCACATATATCCAATATTGAAAAGTTTTATGTGTTACCTGTTCAATTGCAAAATCACTAACGATACACGATAATGAAATGTGCATGTTTACTGTGTGTCCAATATGTTCAAGGAAACGCTACACAGTCTAATTGAATAAGAAAGGTTAACCAAAAAATGACTGTTTGAGTACCATTATACTGAGTATACAGCATGTCTGATTCAATTCGGATCTTACTTGTTTGACAGTTGCCTCCAGCATATCCTGCAGCACACGTACATGTGTAACTATTGAGACCATCATTGCATATACCACCATTTTGACAAGGGTTGGTTGCGCAATCGTCAGTATCTGAGAGTAAAAGTAACCTTATGTAAATATTCATTTGAAAAATACTGCCGTTATCCATCGTCAGAATTGCAACATTTTAAGATGAAAATTACAGATCATCAATTATGATACTTGATTTAAAAAGTAAAACCCTTGATCTCTTCTTCATATGTGCTACTTCCATACATTGTAGATCATACAAATAAAACATGCATTGAGAAGATTGAGAACTACCAATGAAATGCACTTTCATTACATTTTTTTTTGTGACGCACTATTGATTATATAAGCTGCATTTTCTAATGAAGATTCATGCTATAAGTTTGATATTCTTTCTTTACTGATAAGTAAATTAAATCAACTTTTGGAGACCGAAATTATCACTTGTCATGTAAAATCTTCACAGAATTATGTTGCTATATGCTAATAGCGCCTACATTTGAGGAATAGGTCTCAAGAAATATCCGTATACCAAAACTTGCACCTCTTATCATATGACTTTGAAAAAGGTTAGCTGCTTACGTGGATACTATTAAGCCAAGACATTACATAATCTTATTGTTTAAGTTTAAGTCTTCCCGTTAACCGAAACGTTATAACCTATTTTCTTACTCAGATGACCAAACGTATTTTCAATTCACAATGTTGGTGAAGCTGAGGTTTACTAATGTTTCTTTAACATGGTTGGATAATAGGATATATGTCTTTGAAAAATCAATGTGTTGCCCCTTTTTGCAGCATCTGAAATTGTACATGTTGTATGACCCATGAGCTAATTTACTAAGGGACCACGATTGTTTTAATTATTCGGAAAACTTGAGATCATTCCTATTTTATATTTTTTTAGGGAATAGAAATGCTCTGTTTTTATTCTGCAGTATTGTGTTAAGTTGATTTTTGTTTTTCTTCTTATTCTAATTTCAGTTTTTGACTGTCCCCTCTAGTATATTTGCTTGTTTTAATGCAATATTTTGAAACTTACAGCATAAACAATGGCATGCCCTCTCTATGAAATAAATAACGTTGATGTTGCTCTTTAAAATATTGTTTAACATATGTTTACTTATTTATCCTTTTATAAGATTAATTTCAGAATGTTATATAGAAAAACAAGAGTGTAACACGTTTCAACAAAATGATAGACAAAACACAATAATGCATCCCCTTACAGGTCGGGAACACTACGTTATATTGATATGCATTTATTAGCATACTAAAATCCTGGCACATGTATATCAAATTTTGTGATTGTTTATTCTTACCTGGGTTTTTGACCAATCTACCGAATGAGTAACAATGCATGATGAACTACTACCTATTCACGATCAACTGAGAACACGTTTTATATACTGCAATACAACACACTTTTTCATGCATTGTAGGATAAACAAATTGCTTAATTTTTCATTTTAATCCAGATTTATAGTCCTTGATATACGAAGATTTGTTTCTATGTAAAGAAAAAAGTGTTTGAATTACTCGAAATATAACCGTTAATATGATTGATGAATATACGAACCTTTCAGATATTTGTTTACAAGACAGCAATGAAACAACATTGAAAAACACAATAACCCCTAAGTAAGCTTTTATTCAAATAGTTAAACAAATTAGGGATCCTTAAATTTTGGGTTAATGAAATGGGGAAGACAAAGGGTGTGTCAAATATCAAATGGGGTCACTAAACTTTATCAGCTTTTCACAAGATTGATATTATAATTTTATGATTAAAAGTCATTTTAATAGACAATGATAGAGGAAGGGTATGTGTTTGTTAATTTGTCTTTCTGAAACACGAACGTGAAATCATCAATCGGAGCCATTTATAGTCGACTATACGGTATGGGTTTTTGCTCATTGTCGAGAGCATGATGGTTGCCTATAGTTGTTAGTATTTTGCTCATTGTTGAGAGCATGATGGTTGCCTATAGTTGCTAACAACCAATGCATTTGAACTTATTTTTCTCATTGGCACCCATTTCAAATTCTTTCAGAAAGATTGGTTTTCCATTATTTTGAAAACAGATATTTACTTCAGAACGGAATATGTAATTAACATAATTCATACATGTAATAGTTGAGCAAAACTGCACAAGACATTTCTAAAGTCTTGTCTGACAATGTTAACAAAAGCTATTAATTTATTATTTTTTTTTGCATATATCACTTTATTTACTTTTGTGTTATTTCAAACGCTTTCCTTTATTCGGAAGACAATGAAGCAATATCTTAATAAATCATTGCAAGCAGGTAAAGTTCAGGTTTTCTTTGGGTTTTTCTAAATTCGTTTTTTTTGCAGATATTGGAATTGTTCATATATTTAACAGGCTCAGATATTTGCTAGTCTTAACAAATTAAATCATTTATGATGCTATCCATATTGATGTATGACAAGAACATGTAATATGTTTTGTGAAAATTGCTGCATTGGATATAAACCTACTAAATTCTCTTATTTGTTGGTAAGATGTATTCTAAACTGGACAGTGGTCAATCCATTGGATATTTCACTGTTAACGTGAAATTAATTCACATGTCCAATGCATAACAATGGACAAAAACCTGTTTAACTACTTGTGCAACCCTATATTATGATAAAGAAAGTGGAATCGTGAAACCAGTTAACAAATTTATTTTCTAATCATTTGCTTATTTGAACATGCAAATTATATATTCGTTACATATTTTATATAAAACACAATTGCTGAACAAACACGTTTGTAATAGAGTCCCATACACTATATGTATATAAGCTTACAATTTTCCCTCTTATTCCATGTGTTTTAAATAATTGAAAACAACACGTTTAATAATTTCATGCGTCCGAAGCGCTTTTCTGGATTTACCTTCATCAGAAACGCTCAAAGCCAAATAAAAGTGTTAGTTAACTCGAAGTAACTCATCATAATGCATTGTAGTTCATTGAGTCGATTGGTCAGTTTTGCTAGGTTATTTTTACCTTTTATTTGGGAAATTTTATGCAAATATATTCTGAAGTCAGAAAATCCCAGCTTGTCTAATACAAAGATAGAACGATTAAAAAAGTTAAAAAAAATTTAAGGATATTACAAATCAACTATGTTCAGGGAAATAATCGAAGGTAAAGCAATGCGATACCAATCTTAATTTTATATCTATGGTCATGCGTTGCTTCTAAATAGTTTATATATACATAATACGTTCTATATAAACTATACAAGAGTATAGGTTAATATAATATTAAACATTATTATGCTTTTGTATTTAAACAAATGCATACTATATAACATGTACTATAAAACTGATTTTCAAATTATGATTTTGTTTATTGGAGTCGTATCATTGCTTTACATAATTGGATTCATTAAGGTATTATGATCAATTCTGTATTTTTTATTCAACTAGTAATTTATATAAAAGGCATTCGTAATTATATTTTAAATTGTAAATTGATTTACACATCTTTACAATATTTTTGCATGTGTTTAAGAAATGTTCTCTACGCAGTGAAGAATGTTATTTATACCTACCAATGCATGCGTATGTAGCTGTAATGTACTTTATTTTATTAGGACACGGATCAGTAATGATGTCGGCTGGTCGTAATATACACGATTGACGATCTTGACATTTTTGTCTTAACCAAGCAGTTGAGTCTATGGTACACTGATCACCCGGCAATGTGTATCCAATCGCACATGTCGTTTCATCTAATCGACCGTACACTGAATTAACTATTGCTATTACATAATGGACGTCACAGGATATAGTACCATAATCGTGTTGACAAATGATCTGTACTCCACCTGAAAAAATAAATAAAACACTCAACTTCAGATACAAACAAATAAACAAAAAAGAAATGCATAGTCTGATGGAAAAGAAATTGAAAAAAAACCCCGATTAATTCGAACTGACATTAAAAGTATATCATATACAAAATTTAGCTAGGAAAAAAACCTAAAAACGTAAATAATTTTATTCCAAAAAAAGCATGTATAGATACTTTCATTCTTGAAGTATCTGCAAGATCCTCTTCGCCAATTACAGCCCTGTTACCTTTGACGGTTAACTACATATTTGTGAATAAGCTTTCTATGTTGTATTTTTGTAATGTTTTTTGTATCTTTGGCTCTTTGATTTTTACAGTGGTTTATTGTCATGTTATGAGTTTGTTAATTGAGTTTATAAAGAAAAAACAATATCATGAATATGTTGTCTGCTTGATACAACAATAACTTTGAGTCGTAATTGTAGGCATAGCCAATTTCAATTTCGAAATTTTCGACCTTTCCTTCCAAATAACGTTTAACATTGAACTAGAGTATACCAAAAAGCAACATGGTAGAGTTCTGAAAAATATTCACAACCTAGAATGGTCTTTCTGAGGCATGACAAACAGATTTATTTATGCTATATACATTAAAATTGTTGTTGTCATTGAGACCACACGAGTTTACGCATGACCAATATACTTGTAAAAAAAACCTCAATCATATAAATCACAACATTTGCTATACTTTAAAGTATAAAATTTTAATTCTGAAGGTTTTCGTCCTCATTTCTCATGATGTAGACCCTACTGCTAAAATCTGAGGGTGTTGTGGGTGAACTATTCGAATATATCTTTTTCAATGGCATTCACACGTTAAGTAATTTTCTGTATCTATAACATAAATATACGAATTTTATCAGCTAATGCAATATTATAAAAGAAACAATTGTCAAAACAGGAAAAAATTGGATGTTGATAACCAAAATATCGATTGCTTCAAAACTGTTGAATGTTAGGGAAGGGAATTGTATTCCTTTAAAACCTTAAAATGAGTAAAAAAAACCAGTCAATTTATGCAACTGTTGTACAAGTGAGAGGTTTAAATTGCTATTAAACCAGGTTCAATCCACTATTTTTCTTCATACTTCTGTAATGTAAATGCATGTACCAGGTGAGGAATACGACAGTTGTTATCCATTATTTTTAATGAGTTTTAGCTTTTGATTTTTTGAATGCTTAAGGATTTCCAGTTTAGAATTTTCCTGGAAGTTTGGTATGTTTTTTTTAAATTATTTTCCTTTTCTTTGATTAACTGAAGTTAAGACTTACTTAAAACATTTTTACACTAAATTTTGAAATCGTAGCAATACACAGTCTAACCATTCACAATTTCATAAAATGATAACTTGTATAGCAAACGTAAAAGAGTCAAAATTATCCACGTGGCTGAATTGCATACAAACATATTTGTTAGAATTTCTTTTTAGATGAGCAGATTGGTAGCAGATTGGAAACAATTTCAGTTTGAAACGAAATAATTGGACTTCGTACTATTCAAATATTACGTATTGAGTCCAAATTAATAAACAAAATATGTATTTTATCTATTACAATGAACATTAATATATATGTCTTGCAGCAGCTCGAACCTGACGTTTACCAAATCAATTATGTTTAATACAATGACATCAACTTACCCGAAATCGGTAAAATGAAGTCAAATATTAAATTAAAAATCAAAAGCATCTTCATCCTTTTTGTCACTTTTATTACATGACTGATTAAAAAGAATATAATTCTGTAACTTTAAGTTGAGCTTTTTATATAGTCAAGTCGATGGTCTTGCTGCGTGCGCAAAGTATACATACTGTGTTTTATTAAATGCTTATTTGTTTGATTTGTTAATGTTAAATATATCAATTAAAATAGTCATTTAGTTTAAATGGCTTTAAAACTTTTAAATGTTGATTTCAAATATATTCAGTAACCGTTTTAATGAATAACCAAAGGACGATACACATATTGCTAAAAGGCTAACGGTCCGAAATCGTTTGATGATCGTAAATATAGATTTAGCACCGTATATCTCCTTAAAACTATCGTAAACCTTGAAGTTAAGATAAATATTTGATTTCTAAAATCACTTAGTCATTAGTAAAAGTCAACATTCAATGAAGTACAAAGCTTTTTATACAATGTGCTTAAATTTGACCTGACGCCGACTCCATCTACTGAAAGAGCTTATTTTGCTTCATGAGAGATTTTAATTGTGCTCCGATGCAATAATGTGTCTATGTAGGATTTATGTATGAAAAAAATTGAAAGGACCCAAATATCAACAAGGCCGTACCTTGACCAATACTGGTTTACTTTTATAAGTTGTTACTTGGATGGAGAACTGTCTAATTGGCACTTACACCCCATCTTCCTGTTTCTAATCAATATGAAATATGATAGAGTAATTATCAAAATATATAAAAGAACACAGTTTTGTTATTTTGTTACTTGTTAACTCACACATCAACCATGTCGAAATGGAAATAAATAATATTGAGTTTCTTTAAGAAATATTTAAATAAATATATGGTTAGTTAAACAATGAATAAAACTAATAACTGAAAAAACTCAAATATTCCTGCCAATACGTGTAGTCAAACAACAAACCAGATTCATCATATTAATGTTAAGACTACGTGTTCAAATCGCGTACGTAAAAAGTCTGGAATCCAACAGAGAACTTAAACAACAATATAGATATAAATTTAACTTCCATAAATGATTATAGATGGCATAATTCTTACCTTACTCTTATCAATAAGTTTCAAAGATACCAGCATTAATTTCGTGTACACCCAACGCAAGGTTCATCTACGCAATACTCATTAGTGATGCTTGAATAAATGTTGTTTAAATAGACGTAATAACATACGAAGTTGAAGATTATTTTAAACCACAAGTATTTTAAGATAGAGCTAACGTAATTTATTCCAGGAGTAGACAATCCTTTTTATGATGTAATATAGGAAAGTTTTGTAAATAGTTTGTTTGTATCATTTTAACACATCAATGATAAGTCATATCAAAAGAAATGTTTAGCATTGGGCGAATGATACACTCGGGAGGAGCCTTTCATCAGTTATTGTATTGACGCAGCGGTTGAAACCTATCCGATTATAGATAAGTGTCTCAATTAATACACTCATCATATATACCAGGATTGAAATTTTGTATTTGCACCGTACGCGCGTTTCGTCTACACAAGACAGTGACGATCGATTAAAAAACGTTCAAAAGGCAAAATAAAGTACGATTTTTAAGAGTATTGAAGTCCAAATATTCCTTAAAGTTTTGCATAATAAGGCTAAGGTAATCTATTCCCGAGGTATAAACGCCTAAGTATTTCAAAAATGTACAGTTGAATTTTGGCCTTTTAGTATCTTGTGCGCAGGACGCACGTGTCGTTTTCAAAGTTTCATCGTTGGACAACTGTTAAATACTACATGCATTTCTATACACGAAAAAGAAATGTTGGATTATCAGTTTTTTCACACAAGGAATGCATGCAACTTTAAATGACAATACAGATTATAATTTTTGTAATCTACAGTTTTAAAAAAAGAGGTAAGTATCTTATTTGATTTAATTTACACCAATATATTGAGGAATATTGCTTTTCTTTTAAACAGTAACCTTGTTCTATTAGCATATCATTGGGTTGCAATGCAGTGCACAATCTTTTTTAATGTAATCTTGGATTTTAAAACAAAATCCTTAGTAAAACAGAAAACAGAAACATATTATGATAGACTGAATTCTATCAATTCGAAATTTGATCAGCCTTTTACTCTTTCGTAGTAGCCACTCTTGATAACAATAATTTAGCATCGTTTTACTAACATTTCATTCTCAATGAAATTACGTCATTACATAAGTCGTATCAAAACAAATCGTGTATTTTCTTTAAATCATAATTATTGAGAATTGGTTCTACCTCAATATGTACATTTAATTTTATAAAAAGTACCATATCAAGGATGTGGTCATCATCTTCTTTTACGAGATATCTGTGTGGAAGCACCAAGTTTTTAAACTGATATGTTTATAATTGTGCTTTATTTTATATGTAATGTTCAGTCTAGGTGGCCATGTGGTCTAGAGTGATGGAAACAGTACAGGCAGTGTTGTCGCGATAGCTTAAGGTCGGATCTGGTTAAAATTAATATTTTAGAAACAGTCAAATTAAGTTAGTTTATGTGATTATGTCGATGGCGAAAGATATCAGAGGGACAAACTCATTATTAGCAACGCCATGGCTGAAAAGGTACCGAACACTTCATATACGGTGAAAGCATTTCGGTTAAAATATACATTCTAAGATATAATTGGTATCTTAGACACGTTATACACTTCAATCGTATACTTAGTTTTCTTTAGAGTTGAGTGCACTCGTTTCTTATCGTTCCATATCTTTTTGTTTTTGTTTTTCTTTAAAAGTTTAACTTGAATCTTATCTATGTTAAAAAAAACACATTAAATAATCATAAAGTAAACTTACAAGTGTGCTAATGTCTATGTATTAATAAATACTCTAATGGGTTTTATTTCCCGAAGAGATACTTTTATTGTTTAAAAAGGATAGATTATTCTTTAAAAGAAAATTGTTAATGGGTGTTATGATTGACCGGCACACTTTAAATATATTGTGACGGTACACTTCACAACGGAAAGTTCAAATACAGTAAAGGTCAGTACTCATGAAAGTAATCACAAGTAATCAATATAATTGTTTTTTTTAATAAAATTAACCGATCTTTGAAATTTATGAAAATATGGTATATAAGTGATGTTTTGTTATAGTACTTTGACCTTCGCTGATTTAATTCACTGAAAACAAAATGCATTTTTTATAAATGTTTTATTACTCAATAGGGAAAATTATTTGTATAAAGTATAAATAAAGCAAAATTAACTAATGTAGTTGATATTTGTATATTAGTATGCTGATTGCAAGATAAATAAAGATTCTATATTTTTAGTATATGGACAATGGTATCATTAATAAAATTCATTCGAAATATGATTAAAAAAACTTTACGCTGTATTTGAATGATATTTCAGGGTTTGTTTTACGCTAAATCAACAAAGATAATGGGTTTATCAATATTAAGAACTTTTTGATATATAAGCGTATTTTTGGATGCAAAGATGAATAAAGAGACGTATTGGTATATTTACATTGCATCCAAAAATACGCTTATATATCAAAGTCATATATGCTATGCAGTAATTGCAGGAATTTCAAATAAAATATTATTTTGGTTAGAACATACTAGGCTATTCGTATTGGATTATCACCTGTATATTCGATTGCAGAACTGTCACTTACGATTCAACCTGGTATTAATATTTCTTTAAAAATGTATCATTAAGAACATAAAATCAATTTCATCATTAGACAGCAAAACATATAGTTCATGAATAAATAAAATACTAATTAAACAATGTGCGATGTAAAAAGAGAAGTGAAGATATCATCAAACGTGATTGTATCATACAAGTTACTTCAACACATTGAGTGTCATTTTATCTAAGCATTTACCAGGACGATATTGTATAGTCTTGTGATACTTATCAATATGAATATGGCAAAAATGCTATCAGTTCAATTGCGAGACCTGCATATTTGGAATATACTGATTTTATGGTGTTTGATGGCATGTTCAGGAATACAACAGGCATGGTCAAAAACATACATCGTAGATTCAAATTTTAATGATCGTGTTGGTACTTCAAACATACTTCTAGAAATAGGATCAGTGTCTTCTATTAAGTGCGCAATATCGTGTTCCCAAACCAGTGGATGTGAATCGTTTTTCTTTCATCGAGACAATTTGAAATGTGATTTGGTCACTTCTATTCTGAATGATTTGACGTCTACAGTTGTATCACCTGACTGGCGTTACTTTAAAGCGAACGCACCGGGTAAATATGATACATTATATTTATAATAGATTATTATTTTCAGTTAAACAAAAACTAGATAAACAAAGGTTCAGTATTTGCCCACTTGTCCACTTGTGAAAATATGTCTTTTCAATTGATATTTTATAGTCTGTCTTTCTATGTTAAGATATTTCACTCGTGTTGCAGACCAGGGAGCATATTTGGAAGCATTAAAGCAGGAGTCTGATGTTCAATAGTTGTCGTTTGTTGATGTGGTTCATAAAGATTCTGGTTTCTGTATATATATATTAGACCGTTGATTTTCCCGTTTGAAAATGGCCATTGTTATATTATAGTTCGTTTCTGTGTGTGTAACATTTGTATGTTTGGTTTCTGTTGTGTCGTAGTTCTTCTCTTATATTTTAAGAGTTTCCCTCAGTTTTAGTTTGTAACCCGGATTTGTTTTTTTCTCGATCGATTTATGATATTCGAACAATGGTATACTACGGTTGCCATTTTTTAAATGGTTTTACACGTCTAGTAAGTGTTGGGGTCATTATAGCTTGGTGTTCGGTGTGAGTCAAGGCTCCGTGGTTTATTATTTATGTTTCATTATTATATTCTTTACCTATAATGGTTTACTTTTATAAATTGTGATATGGATGGAGAGTTGTCCTATTGGCACTCATACCACATCTTCTGATATCATTTGAAAAAATATCATTTTGATACTTACTTTAACAAATCGTCTTACTAAAGAAGCGCACCCTAGAAGAAAGCTCAGTTTAATCTTCATTTATTTGATTTATATATGTCTCACAAACCAGATGTTTTTAAAAGATAAATGAATATTTTTATTTTTTCACATACAAGAAGGAGGATATTTTTTTAAATCATTAGTTTGGCGATTGAAAGTAAAAAAGGTAGAATTATTTCGGAAATATATTCATTTTATTAGTAAGCAAATATGAGAAAGTGATCTGAGACGGTAACTGTAAAGTCGCAACGATGTCATAGAATTATCGAACTTTACCTTATTATGTACAGTCACGTGGTTACAGTGTTAATTGTCTTAAACATGTTATGCCGAGATAAACATAACTTGTCCCGTCATGTACTTCCGAATTTATCATCTTCACATAAGTTTAATTTTTCGTTGAATAATTGTTGTGAGCAATTGCTTAGTTTTGTCAAAATATTTCAAATTAATTAAATGAGATGGACCCTGCTTAGTACTATTATAAATACCTGCACCCTGAAATTTTTGTTTTTGCACTTTGCAAATATATATTCGTAATCCCTACTACTGTGGGCTAATCGGTTCATTGCCAAAATTTATAATCATATCTAACAAAATTCAAGTTTAAAGTATTTGGTTTACAACTACTGTTGTCAAATCTTAGGCTACGACTGACAAAACAAATGGTCTGAATCCAGTTTTCCCAAATATCTCATAGTGTGAAATTTTATTATAACTTAATGGTTACAATTAATTACATTTCCAAGTCAAATAAAAACCGATAGTTTCACATGTGGAAAAGGCGTGGTTATTTCACTCCTCTCACGTCATAAAACAAAATGTGTTTCCAAGAACAAGAATAGAAAAGAATATAGTTTCTAACATATTTGACTTTGATTTGAAAAAAATCCTTTTGCCGATATCAAAAAAGAATAACTAATGAAACAATTCAGATATCGAATAATATTCAACTCGTGACCGTACAACACTTATGATTAACTCATGCACTAATTAATATGATGTTTGGTCACTCGTTGAATAATATTATATGTTTGAACGCTTAAATTCGTTATACTATAGTTAGGCCACACCAATTTAATTTCTTGTTCTATGGATTTTTGGACTCCAAAATTTGGGGCGAGCGAGCGATTTGAAAATTTAAATAAAAAAATATGTATTTTGCAAATTCTTGAGGCGAAGCCTGAAAAGTATAGGCGAGCGATTATAATTTGTTTTTGTAAACATAAAATGGTAGGTTTCGACAATATTACAACTTGATTTATCACTTGTACTTTGACATTTCTTTAATTTCTGAAGTATTTTTTCCCTGTTCACCAAGAACTAATTAAATCTGGTTATGTATGTGTGACTGACAATGAGACAATTCTCCATCTAAGTCATATTCAGTTTGAAGGCGAACCCTTAATGTTATTAATATCCCTTTTTTTTATGTTTTATGAGTGTTCAATATAAGTTATGATATATTTGTTGTACAAAAGGGGTCATATTTTCTCAAAGAACTATACATTTGCCTCGTATTAAGTCAAAACATGTCCAGGAATTTTGTAATATTCCTGGACTTTAACCATGTTAACACATTTACTTTAACAGTTTAATATTATTCAAAATACGTTGACCCCTCTTTTAGAAAAATATGTTAAAAATATAATGTAACTCTCCTCTTTTTGAGTACAAAATTATAAGTTTTCAAAGGTTTTAAATAGAAGCACTATACAAATCCTAGGTATTTCTATTTTCTTTTCTACATCAGTAAAATGACTCCTTGTCTGAGGGAGGGTTGTTCTTAACCTGAGAATAACAAAACCAGGTAAAAGTACGACCTTTTACACAGGGCTTTGATACAGACCAAACAACAAGCTATACAGGGCCCCAATATTATTAGCGTACACAATTCAAACAGGAAAACCAACGATCTAATTTATATATCCAAACGGGAAAATACCAATGAACAACATCAATAAACGATAACTGCTGAACGACATGACCCTGAATCAATCAGGACAGGTGCATAAACATGCAGCGGCTATGGATAGTTTTGTTTCTTTTTCTTCTTCTTCCTTTATAGTACAGGCCTCCCAGGGGAGTAATATCGTACTGTTTTATGTACATGTTCGATGTGAGAACAACAAATGTGCGGTAAGTGCGGATTATCTACAGTGAAAACGATGATGTTTTTTAAATATCAATAAAAACAAGGTTTAAATCTATCGAAGCTGGACCACTTGCACACCACTTTTGAATGATTCAAGGGTTGTGCAGCTTACTATGTGTTATTGCAGTCCATTCCAGATTCTGATGGTTTCCGGTAAAAACGAGTGACGATAAACTTGAGTCCTGGCATATGGAAAGAGGAATCGTTCATTGTGTCCCCTTACTGTTGATATTACTGGCTGTAAATTTACAAAAACAAACGATGCGGGAAATGAACATGATTACATTTCCGGATGCGGGAAGCAGGAATATAAAAAAAATTAAAAAAAATCTGCTTTGAGAAAAACAGGTGCGGGCGGGTCCGTCGAACAAGGAATCAAATTGGTGTGGCCTTATAACTATTTTGAGTGAAAGTGTAAAATTTGTTTCCGACTTTTCTGACTTAGACAATCACCTAACCACCCTCTTTATTTTTTTTAAAGTTAAAAGTTAAATGGTTGCTCCCTTAAGGAAGTTGGCTTGTCATGTTTTAGATTTTTTGTCAGGTTTTCGGAATCCTCTGGTTTTATCAATTTGAATGGTTTAAAAAAATTGTCCGGTGACCCCTATTTTTTCTTTTTGTGAATCTTTTACATGTATAATAATAAGCCATCTGTAAAAGTTTAATAACATTTTCATTACTTTTGAACAGTTTTTGAGGATTTCAACTTATCAATGATAAAGCTATGAAAAGTCAAGAGAGAATATTTTCCCACCAAAATATCAATCGCTAATATCTTAAAAACAAGCACCGTGACCTATATATTTTGTTTGCTCTTTGGATTCCTTTATAAATCTCCTATCTATATAATTAAAATGGTTCATGATCTTTTGCATTTATACTCAATGTCACAGGCAGACCATCGCATTTCAGCGTAGCTATCAACGAAAAGTTTTACAATGCCACCATTGCCCTTCAGCGTGTTAATTATCGCTCTTTTGTGTTAACCATCGCACTTTAGCGTGTTTACCATGTACTTTAGCGTGTGAACAATCTCACTTTAGCGTGTTAACCATCGCACTTCAGCGCAGCTATCAACGCAAAAATAAACATCACAATGCCACCTTTGCACTTCAGCGTGTTAACCATCGCACTTCAGCGTGACTATCGCGGCTCTGGATCCTACAAATGTTTAAAACGTTTTGATTTTCTGGAGAAAAAAATGTCCGAATGACCTTATCATATATTCGCCTTAACAATATAACAAGGGCAAGTAAGTACTTTTCTAAGTTATATTATTTTAGAATTTCGAAATTCAAAGTTCGGATAATAATAGAATTACTAATCGAAAATATCAAATACCGAAACATACTCAACGTAGAGCATGAAGTTATGGTCAGTGATGTTCGGTCACGAGTTGATTATTTTTCGATATTACTGACATATACAGGTATTTGGAATCTTCTAGATTATCCATGTAGTGTCAATAATATTTTTTTTCCATTAACCACTACCTTTCTTTTTTATATTTTGATAATAACAAATAGTTTTATAAAGCCATTTGTGAAAAGATAAAAAGATTTTTTCCTATACTTTTTTTAAAAGAAATACAATGTAGGTGCCAATGTTGAATAATAAACATTTCCCTACAAATTGTTGATGATTTATCTCTGTAAAAAGACAAACCATACAGACAGTGTTTAAATAATTGTTGGTCATTCTAAAACAGAGGAGTAAGCAACCTTATAATTCTTATAACGATTAGTTTATGATCAAATTGACTTGCAATCAATGTTTTTCTTAACTCATTACGTCTTGTTGACAAGTCCATCGTAGACACTTGGAACTACAATGTGTGTGTTATGCCAGATAAGAGTTTCATGGAAGAGCAATTTAAGTGTGCAATCCGCAGCTTGTAAAACTATCAAATCAGATTGCCATCATATAATTGGACCAACTTGTCTGTCATCAAATAAAAGTATTCACGTGATAGTATTCACGTGATAAATTTTTCAATTATCCATTATCTTCTTTATAGATAAAGCTGATTCACATCCTTTTATGTCCATAGATATTTTGTTAAAATTGCTTATTAGTTATAAGTTACATGAAGGATATCTATTCGTTATCTCGAAGATACACATCTTTGAAATGTTTCCAATATAAATACAAAATTTAGGTTTGAAGAAGACCGTCAGTGAATCTGAGGGGAGGGGAAGTACGTAATTTCAGTTTAAACTATTAGAAGTTCAAAGCATAGAAATGGTGACAATTTGACGCACAATCTTATATCATCTCAAGTTTCAATCTTCAAGATGAATTGTATCACATGTTAAATTTGTATTCTTGGATACCTGTTATTAAAAAGGTTTATACATGTTGTAATAAAGTTGGTTCATTTAGAGCCTTAAAATGAGTTTCTATAGGAAGTTGCATTGTATATATCTACAGTCGTGCATCTTAGAAGTGGGCACGTCACTTTCAAAATGACTGACAGACTATGTATAATGTCTTTAAGTATTGATGATAGTTCACATAACTCAATAACTGTCGTTGCTTGTCATGTATTTTATTGATTGCCAGTTTTAAAGCCATTCGATTGAATTTTTCAAAGGTCAACAAGCATTAAATCAGCGTACAAAAATGTAATTACAATGGTATTCATACAGCATATTGTTAATCTTAATAATAACGAAATTATGCGTCCCAAAAGTTCATGTTAATTATATATCTTTGACATTTTCTGAATATAGGATACCTATGTCATCAACATTTTTATTTGTACATATTTATTAGGTTTTGTAATGCCTATGGGAACACGAAAAAGGCCGAAGTCTAAAAAAAAAGCAGTCATTACTTGTGCTTAATTTCTCCACATTATACATGAATACCAAAGCTTAAGCTCCCTTCATTCTGGAAAACATAATCAGATACGCTATCTGAATTGCTCATTTGTCGGGACAAAATTAATATGATTTAAAGTAGTAGTCATTACATACAGTTTTCTGCTTTTAGATATAATAAATTTTTTGTGTTTAACCACTAAGGAAAATATGTATCCAAGAGATATAGAATCAACTCTTCTTTACGTAACTTATCAACCAGTATATAATTTGATTTGTTCAATATTTTATTAAATGAACACGATTCTATATAATATGTCAACACGGTGTTACTGCACGGTGTGTATTCAAAGGACTTTGATCATTGTATAACAAAATGGTATATATAAATAATTTATCAAATATTACCCTTGTGAGTTAAATTCAATTTCAAATAATCAAGCGAGTTCGAGTGTTGTATTTCAATAATTATCTTTAATTTACATCTTTGAAACAAAATTATTTTGCACTTTCACATCGTTTTTAAATACTACATATGCATGGTATGTGAAAAATTATTGTTTTGCTTAGAATATACAAAATAAGGCACGCAGAAACGGTAAATATTCAGAATAACTATACTTCAATGTCAGATTTTAAAATGATGATACACGAGAGATAATTTACTTTATCGGTCGTCCCACTGTCTATATCACTCTGTTCAGCTCTTAATATTATTCCGTATCATGTCTTTGTGACGTCAAATCCGTTGACCCGGCCTTAATAACTTTGACCCGGACATATCAGCGACGTCATAATGTTTTAACCGACGTTAATAACTTTGACCCGAACTTATCAAGTCATCTTTTGTGTGCTGGTGAAACAAAGAAAACACTTCTAAAAAACGCAAATATAGCCCAACAAATCGATAATCAGATTATCTGCATATTGATATTGTAAAATATCAGCTGCTCAACATTATATGAAGGCTTTTTGATCTCGTTCGCTACGCTCACTCGACAAAAAGCTTCATATTATGTCTCGATGTCAGCATGCAGATAACCTGATAATCGGTACATATTCCCATTCATTGCGTTATTTGGGTTCTCTAGGGTGTAAATTTGTTTGCTTCAGTAGAAGACAGTTTTGGGAATATCACCCTCTCGACGACGAGGCAAATCTAAATTTATAATTAAAAGAGCAATGAATGGTATGTATATAAAAAATTTAAAGACAATTGTGATGGTTGACGTTTTGGCATCAGAGAAAAAAATCTTCATCAAAATACACTTTAAGTGTCGTTATTTCTTTCTGTTGTTTTTCTTATAACTGTTAGTTTGTTATTTGGATAACGACAAAGTTAAGTATTTTTTCTTTAAATTCAAAAGTTGACGACCATAATAATAAAACAATAAGAACAAATAATTGAATAACGTCCAGTTGAGAGGGTGATAGACAGATTTATGCCCCTTAAAAACGCATTGTCAACCTCCGCATTACCTTAGTGAAAATGCATTATCGGGTAACAATCTACTCTTTCAATCTCTCAGCTATATGTTACATGTATTTATATATTGGCACTTTTTTAAAGTTAATTTATCATTACGCAGTCAGAAGTGAAATAGATTTCAGTGTTAAACTTTTTTGTTATCATACCAAACATAAACAGAGGAATTTCTAACATGCCTTGTAAAGGATAAACATTCGTTTGATAATTGTGTTGTTTTGTAATCTCAGACGGGCTCACAATACTACTTAATTGATTGGGGTGTTGCTATGATTCCTTCTCCACCCTATTCATATGATTAAGATTATGAAAATAAATACCTTTTCTTTTATTGCATACGTAAATATGTAAGTAGCGAACGAGAATAACAATCCGTGGCATGATCGACAAATAAATATGATCAGTAAGCTATCATATTAGATGTTTTTCCATATTATCATAAGTGTACAAGACTAAGATTTCCGGCTGTAACAAAATAGTTGGCCTTATAACAAGAAACTGAATGTTTCGATAGTGTCCCAGTTTATTCACATATTTCAAGCTGACCAAGTCTAGAGCAATGTCCTATCACTTTGTTTTCAAAAAGTGGAGACTCGAGTCAACAAATGCCTCGTGTTTGCAATAAAGTTATAGTCTTTCTTAAATACATTTTGTATATTGACAAATCTGAACAGGCGGATACCCAGTTTGAATTAAAATAGAGAAAAGGATCTCTCTATCAGACAAGGTAAAAAGAGAAATTGGTTTATCTGAATGGTTTACGTCTGTGTCTAAGGACTTTACAAGTTTGATTCAAGTGCATGAATTTTAGGATTCAATTTATCTTATAGAATATGTGTTTACCTAAATTTTATCATAGAGCTTTAAGATATTTGTAAACTTTTAAATTGTATACCAATTGCATACAAAAGTGTTTGGTTAAATGTTCAAATACAAGTGAATTTGCATTGTACATGATAATACTTCCGCCAAAAAAATCATCACAAGAATAATAGATATTTCTTTTAAAGCAGTATTTTGCATCTTTCCCTGCTGGGACATTCTTTTATGCAAACATCCTAAAATTGGCAATGATTTAATCGAAAAGAGAATGTGGAGTGCATTCTTTAATGCTTGAGCGCGTTTGAGTTGATTTATTCGTCACGAAAATGTGTGAAGCAAATATATTTGATACATCATCTCGCATTAGAATCTATCATGTCATACATTAAGATTACACAGGTTCATTTAATAACATTGAAAATTTACAATACTAAAATCTGAAATAAATTGATTATGTGAAATACCTTTCTAATGTGAATTAATAACAGATATAGTACGATCGAATACTAATTGTATTAATAAAAGTACTTGAAGACTGACTTGACAAGTGGATCTTATCAACCCATATCTTTAAAATATATATATTTGTGTGTGTGTGTTATCTAAGTCTGTAGGCCTTCATCCTCTAAACATTTTTAGTCTGCCCTTCAAGATATACTTAGAAAGATTTTTTTAAATATTTAAAGAACTTTCGAAAATTTCACCTGATAACAAACCAGACAATTGTTTGAAGTTGGTCAAATGCATACCAGTACAGTAAATGCTGCTCAATCGCTAGTAGATACATGTGTCTTTTAAAATATATCTAGCATATGAGGATTACACTGATGATATTAGGTTAAATTTATAGGTATTCAAGAGCATAATTAGCTGTATATCATCTCTAAAATGGCTGTCAAATTTATGATTGTTAAAATAAGCTACCGTAATGGGGAGATAATGACTTTCATATACCTATTTACTCGTCACTCCATGCACTTCAAATGTTTCAATCTGCATATTGCCATTTTGTTTACGAACATTAGTGAGGTCATTTCGGTGAAAGATAATTCGTGTTGAGAGGCTCAAACTGATATTAAACAGGGATTTCACGGATAGTCCTTCTCACATTATTAGTTTCTGTGTAATTCTTTGCATTTAGATTTAAATCAGCCAAATTTATTCAAATTTATCTTGTTTTTATCTTCATAACATCATATTAGTTGCCAGTCACCTTTTGGTGTTCATTTCAAATCATTGTTTTTATAAGGGCTGATTTTATGTTAATCCTGTACTGTGCCAACGTGTAAACGTACTGGGTCTTCGGGCAGCTATATAAGTTCCCGGCTGCGTCTCGAAACAATGAAACAACGAACAACTACTACTTAACTTGGACGTAATAATAGTATACTAGTGTTAAAACACCAATTTAATAGCACTTTAATACTTAACATGAATCGTCAAAGATATACAAACAAAGAAAATAAAGCATAATAGTACATAAACAAAAAAGTTAATTCACAAAAAAAAACTCAGAGGAATATTCGAAACGATAAGTTCCTATATATAATCAAATGGCAAAACAAAAAGCTCAAACTGTTCAAACAAATGAATAACAACTGTCATATATTAACTAACTTGATACATGAATACAAAAATATTAGGTTTGCTTAGACTTATATAAAAAAAATTGTACTTGATGTAATTTCCGGACCGCCTGTTTTGTTGAGTGCTCATAGCAAAAAGTGAAAAGTTTTAAGAAACAGAATATTCATGCCAAATGAAATACAACCTTGTAATCTCTTAAAATGTAAATCTTTTTATTTTCTTTGAAAAGCTGCGCAACAGCGCAATTAGCTATTCAAATTAGAAATTACCAAGATACTAAATAAATTAAAAGCTTGTAATGGACTGCTTCAACATGATAATGCATCGCCAGCAAAAAACAGGTCATAAGATACCCAGCAGAAGAAACAAAAAATCATGGATACTACGTAGTTCATGTTAACATTCTAAATAAGATACATAACACCAAAGAAAACACACTGTTAATTAGTATAGACACAAGCTTTAACCGATGAAGCACAATCGTACTAAAATGAATGATTATTTGTAACATTACTGAAATCCTTTTTTTTTAAGACTACGTTTATTATGTTCAAAGCACATTGCAAATCAAATGCCTATCTTTTTAGATTTTAACCGTATTTTAATTGGACTATTGAAATCCTGTTTAAAGCTAGTTGGAAGTGAACCTAAATATATTATTCTTGGTAAGATAAAGATTGTTATTTCAAGGTTTCAACGCATCACTATGTTTAAATGCACGTAATTGTATCTCGCTACAGGAACAACAGTATAAAAAAAAACATATGTATATGACAAGATTGATGCACAGCAACAATCTTAAACCAGCATATGTGAACAGAATGCTTATGACTTTCGAGAACGTAAAACATTGATTTTAAGAAAAAGCTATAAACCGAATTAAACATTAATCTATGTTGTGATTTTACACCTTAAGCTTGATGTTCGGTGTGAGCTAAGGCTCCGTATTGAATGCCGTACTATTACCTATACTGATTTACTTTTACAAATTGTGACTTGGATGAAGAGTTGTCCCATTGACACTGACGGAAAATACACAATAAAGCAATATTTCTTTTACTTACAGTTGTGACATGTACCAATATTATAACAGTTGTTGGTGCAACATTCACGCCACTGCAGACTAACGCCAAAGCTGGTGATATTATACCTTATCAATGTGTTCCCGGATTTGAATCAATTACAAATACTGGAAGTATCAGTTGTGAGGGCAATGGAACATGGTCAACTCCAAGTGATCCATGTCACAGTAAGATAACAATAAGTGTACAATGAAGCCGTATAATATACCTACCAATAATTTTGATTCGAATATTTATCTCACATTTTTTTAATGGTTTTATAAACATGATAAAAGGGCAGGTTCTACGTTATAATATAGCATTCCCGTATTTTCTGTTGAATCTTTAAAAACGCTGCATACTGAATAACAATTCTTATAGGTATTAAAAAATTTATAGTGACACAAGATCCCTCTCAACATATAACACACTCATTTAGTATCTTTTATGTTTTAAATCTTCAATCACTGATTTTCTGTTTTTCTTCAATTAGGTTTCGGAAATTGCAGTTGTACGTCCTTCATTTTAACAATTTTTAATGTTTATTCATGATGTTATTTCTAGAATGTGGTACGTACAGTGCGAACTACGAGACAAGAGCTGGGAAGTATTTCTATCCTCCGCAGACGTTAATGTCATGGTATCCTACTACAACCGGGTCACCGACATCAATTACCGCCACCTATTGTCAAAGTTCATGTACAAGTAGACCTGACTTCACATGTGTTGCTGCATATCATAAACCAGGCTTCTGTCTTCGTGTGTGGATCAGAATTGAAGAGGACATTAACCTTTACGCGCCGTATTACTATGACAACACGGATTATGTCGAGTTTATTAGACTTTGTTTATAACATTGTGTACATGAAAGGTTATCAACGTATTTGTTAACGTAATGTGAAAGATTTTACTAATAATAAACTTAAAAGTTCTTAACTAAATAAAAGAAAAAGAAAAATAATGTATTCATTATTCAAATTTTTGAAGCGACTGCATGCATTTTTCAATCCTGATACAGTCTTATCTTAGTCTAGATTAATTTGTCTATCATGGAAATAATGGGGATTATAGAAAAAAATTTGTTAACACTCCTAGAAACAAGTTAGAAATGAATGCTATAGAGGTTAATTGTTTTACAAAGGTAAAGTGTCTGGCAGTGGAACAATTTGTTGTTAAATTGAAAGATATGACAATGGAATCAACGATACTAACCGTGCTGATGTCGCTCCAATGTTCAGACTGAACAATTCAATGGTCTATACATTGGTTAAAAAAGTGACACACATCATATTAGAGGTCGCTGAATTTTAACAGATCCTACCAGAGGTTGATAAATTTTAAAAGATTTAACTCCTATCATAAACGTAGACCTATATGTAACTAGAGGTTTGCCAAAAAAGCCTACAACATATATTTTTCAGTGTTTTAGTCAAAGCTGCGTTTCAAAAAAATAGTTATTTCATGGGAACCTAAAACACATTATATCTAATAGGGCAATGGTGATGTTTTCTGGCGTCAACGACTAATAAAATCAAAAGTGAGATAGTGAATTAAAGGATAGTAATATATTCTCAAAGTCAACATAGACAAACTAAACATGTCTGAATATGTTTATACAATAATCACAACTTCAAATAGAAAATTATTTTTCATGAAATATTAAGTATGGCTGACTAGGAACTGCTTGCACACCAAGCATGTTCTGTGAATATAATATTAAATACATCACTGATTGGATTTTATAACCGATTGACGACATTAGGGTGAATCTTATCCAGTCGTGCATCTAGCATTAACTGAAGCTATTGCTAGTTGAAAACAAATAAGAGAATAAGAGCAACGACCATTTAAGGTTGGGGTGTTTATCCCCAATTTGCATTTGTTTTATGCGACTGCAGTATGACAACATATTCTGATTTACCATTAACCTTTGAATAATATTTTGTTGGTCCTTTTCCCAGATTTTGTTAATCATAAATGGTTTCATTTTTCATTCATTGTAGATCTTTATCGATCAAACCTTGAAGAAACTAGTTGAAAAATTGTGGATGGCATAATTGTTAACTAGATAATTATATTACTAAAAATAATTGTGAAATGTTACGTTAAATGTAATTAGTTACAAAAGGTACCAGGATTATAATTTAGTACGCCAGACGCGCGTATTGTCTAAGACTCATCAGTGACGCTGTGTCATTCTGCAAACATTTAATTTAAATGCTATTGTTTTAAACATTTTGAAAAATGATATGTACTTAACAGGTGTGCTTAACACATTTAATCATACATTTATACGAAACAAATGTTAAGTAGTGCTGATTTGACGGCAGCGAAATAAATCTTGATTTGCCATTGAAAAATTATACTAAATTAAATAATTTACAGCGACACAAGATCCCCCTCAAAATGGAGACAAAAGCATTTAGTATATTTAATGTTTTGAATTTTCAATCACTGATTTTTTTAACTTTTCTTCAAAACGTTTCTGAAATTCCAGGGTGTACGTCCGTCTTTTCAATAATGTTAAATGTTCATTCATGATATTATTTCTAGAATGTGGTACGTACAGTGCGAACTACGAGACAAGAGCTGGGAAGTTGTCTATCCTTCGCAGACGGTAATGTCATGGTATCCTACCTCAAGCGGGTTACCGACATCACCGGGTCCCCACCGAAATGGGGATTATAGAAAGGTTTTTTTGTTTACATACATATAAATAAATTTGGTGTATTTATTGTCTTCTGATTGGTTAAAATTATTAATTTTATTTTCAATGTTATCAATTTTGATGGCGACACGCCCACTCTGACGTTGTGCATTCATACGCCAACATGTGTGTATGTTGTTATTGTCAAGATAAATAATATAAAAAGTTCTTTGAGCCTTATTTTTTATAGAAATTTATTTATAATGAATGGCAATAATTTATTTTGATTTTATTGAACCATAAAACTAATTTTTGACTCTTCACATTTTACACAATCCACTTCGCGGATTATTCAATGTGAAGAGTCAAAAATTAGTTTTATGGTTCAATAAAATCAAAATAAATTGTTGTCATTCATTAAAGAGACAAGTTTGAAATGAAGGCTAAGAAGTTAATTGTTTCGACAATCTGTCCGAAAATGGAACGATTGGTTGTTAAATTGAAAGTTTTGACAATGTAATTAACGATGTTGACGTCTTATATCGCTGCTATGTCCAGTCTGAACAATTCATTGGTAAATGTGTGTACAAATATTGGTTAAATGTGACTTCGTACTAGAGGTTGCTGAATTTTAAAAGATCCTACTAGAGGTCGCTGAATCTTAATTTACTCGTATCAGCAACGTTAACGTAAATGTTACTCGAGATTTGCCAAATAAAATCACATAACATGTATTTTTCAGCGTGTAAGTCTTTGTTGCGTATAAAATAAACTCATCATAGATACAAGGACTAAATTTTATGTATACGCCAGACGCGCGTTTCTTCTACAAAAGACTCATCAGTGACGCTCGAATCCAAAAAAGTTTTAGAAAGCCAAATAAAGAACAAAGTTGAAGAGCATTGAGGTCCAAAATTCCTAAAAGTGTTGAAAAAAACACTTTTGTTTCATGGGAACCTTAAACACCTTTTATCTAAAATAGCGATGGTGATGGTGTTAGGCGTCGCCGACTTCAAAAAAACAATAACGGGACAGTGACATAAAGGATAGTAATACATCATTCAAGTCAACACAGAAAATATATACAATGTACATGTCTAACCATGGTCATACAAGAATCACAACGTCAAATAGAAATTTCTATTGATATTAAGTATTACGTATGACTGACTAGGAATTGTTTGCAAGGACTATGATAGGAAAAACATATACCACACTTGTTTAGGCGACAGACAAATTTTGTGACGTATTACAACAAAATGTTGTTAACATTATCTCGTTAGAAGGAATACAAAACTAAAACAGATTGTTTGCTTATTCATTTCGATGATTTAATGTGTAATTCACATAAATGAACAAACCCAGATCCATAATAAGATGATGTACAGTAACAAACTAGGTCAGATTCAGAAATTTAGTGGAGCTAATGCGTCTTTACTCTGACACAATCCTAGTCTCTTATTATATAATTTGTCTATTATAAGCAAAACCTATATATAGCTAGACGGAGACAGATACGGTTTAACCTTCTGCAACACTTTTTTTTCTTTTATTATAATATTACTTGTTGCTTGATTTTCTTAAATTATGTTTTACCCTTTAAAGTTTTAAATACAGTGTGATCTATTTAACGTTCAAATTGAACTGTATTTGCATGGCCGTAGATGACCATTTATTAGTGGAGTGACAAATCAAGTCTTAGAAAAAGGTGCTTATTTTACGATTTAAATGGACCGGCATACCTGCAGGCTAAAAACGATTTTTTTGGCAAAGCCAATACCTTAAGCCAACTGTTTTGCCCAGTCGTAGACATTTCATGCGATGCAGTTCTTTTATAAAATGGAAAGAAGAAAAAAGATGGGAAAAAATTGAATTTTGTTACTTATTTTTTGTCTTTTTCATAATTTTTCAACTAGAATACTTTTTTTTCTTTTAATTTTTGTCCATTTTCACTTAGTTGAGCGAAAGCACACTCTGTATTATTTTTAAAGAAGTGCTAACAGTATTCGTAAATTTAGATTACATTGATAATTTCATGATTTTCCTAATAAAAATGTTTCAAACTTTCTTTTGTAAAGTTTCGAAGCTATTCCAAGTCATTATTTCTTATAAATTGACTTTAATGAGGATTTTAAACTTAGCATTATAGTACAATGAATATGATATGGACCTCCTCGTTATTCTGATGCTCATTGAAAGATTGTAGTAAAGTTTCCAAACTTCCTGTCGACAAACTTCGAAAAGTCCTGGCAAGACCAGAATGCATGCCTGCTTTAAACAAAAACCGGTTGACCCCATTTCATCATGCTTTGGCATTCCAATGACACCATGTGTTTGGCTCTTACATTTTTATTGAAAATCCAAACTCTCATGGTTTTTGTGCATCCTATTCCGAAGTACGTAGATGGCGGACTAGTTTAGCAAATTTGAAAATAGACAGAATCCAAGACAAGTCCTATGCACCCACTGGTATTGCTGTATTTAGAAAAGGTGGTCGTATTATACAGGAGAGAACAGAAAATATTGACTTAAATGATAAAACGATCGATGGTAAAATTACATTCCACTCCATCATTTTTTTGTCCATGTCTAGAGTTGTATTTTAGTATCAAAACGAATCATCAAACGCCTACATAAGTTCAAGAAAGGTTTAACGGGAACAAGAAAAATCTTTGACCTTGAATGATTCAAAAACCAATCTTATGGCATGTTTACCTTCCGACAAGCCGACAGAACGGTACGAACCTCCTCGTTATTTTAATGTTTATTGGAAGAGTGTGTCGAAACCCGAGATACATGTATATCCTTCTTGTAATTGGTATATCTGCGACTTCTGTCTAGACAAAACGTAGATTCGATTTCATTTTCTGCAGAAAGCGCTGAACAAATTGATCCATTTAGGACCGGATCTAACAAAAGGCTAAATCTAAAATTTCGGCTGTAGCCTATGCTCCGGTTATAGATGGCAAGCCTCGACATGGCAATAGTATTTACATCTATGAAACAATGTTTAGATCTTTCAAAGCGTGGTGGTCAACACTATGCTGTGCAAATAATTGACAATTATTTTATTTGCTGTTGCCCAAATGTTAAATGGTCTATTCCAGACATGTTCGAGGATAAACCTGGGTATGTGAGGCTTAAAATCATCAGAAAATACTCTAACTTTTTATAACTTTCATAAGTTTATTTGCAATTCTGTCAATTGCAAAATTAGCAGATATATGGACTAGATTTCCATGGCAACCGTTGCTATAAAAAACAATTAAACACTTTTTTTTCATTTTCTTTGGTCATTATTAGATATTGAACAGAGTTTAATAAAATCTGTGACATACTGTCACCAAATAGTTTTGACGGTTTCATAGAATTGATATTATGTTCATGAAAACTTTCCCTTTACATTTTAAAAAACATGAACCATGCCACACTAGATTGTGGTGAACTATGAAGATCAAAAGTCAAAATCCCATTTGAATAATGGTTAATTTTTGCCAATAGTGTTTCAGTAATAGTGTTGCAGTAATGGTTTGTCTCATTTGCATAATTTTCTAAATCTATGAATATCTAAAGGATTTTACGTGTGCGTGATTCGATTGATATATAAATAAAGGGGGTTTCAAATGTAAATGGAAAAATAAAAACATAATCGAACTTTATAGATATGGTCAAATGGTAAAACCACGATGTTTAGATGGATTTAGTGCTGATAAAGTATGTATGACCCTTTTTGTTTCGATCTGAGCGTCACTGATGAGTCTTATGTAGACGAAACGCGCGTCTGGCGTATTAAATTATAATCCTGGTACCTTTGATAATTATTTGTACAATTTGAATGTATGCAAATTTTAACTTCTGATTTATTAGATCAGTCATTTAAAAAATGTACATTTTTCGGTTATTGTCTATTGTCTGTTTTATTTGTAAGTTTGACATATTTTTTTTAATTTAACATTAGAGTTTACATATTGTGCAAGATAGTACATGCAAATATAAGTGTGCAAAAAGTTTCATATTTTTTTTATATTCGTTGAAGTATGACAATTCTGTACATAAAACTGCATTTAAAGGTAAACAGAATGATTTTTCTTCATTTAGTAACATCATAATTGAAAAAAATAAACTTTCCATGTTTCAAATCATGACAACTTTTATTCCACAGTCACTGGAATGTCTGTTCATCAATATTTGTCCTTCCTGTTACTATTTATTTGTTTACGGAATAAAACTAGTTTCTCCTTAAAATAACGGCGGTTTTTATGGTGACGTCGTAGGCGTGGATACAGGACGTACATGTAACGACATAGTGAATTTTTTTATGTGGAAAGATTTTGGTGATCAGAATCAAAAGATCGGTAGGTATTGATGTATGCGTACCTTTTTGTAATGTCTTTAATGTTACCAGTTGATATATAATTGTTTATTGCATAAGACTAATGAAACGCTTGTTACCGTAACTAAGGCATGGGCCGGAAGTATAAAAACACTACATCAATTATTAGGGAGCGACTATTTTAAAATCAATTTAAGTTATGTACTAATTTTTCCATCCTGTTACTGTCCTTCCTGTTACAAATACAGGGGTAACAGGATGGACAAAAATGGTAACAGGATAGACGTACTTTGTAAGATAACTCAAAATGCCTCTTACATTATCGCAAATAAATTGTTACACACATTTATTACCGTACGGTATATTAATTCATTAAATGTACATTTGTATTGAGGTATTTCTAGAACAAGTCAAGTGCTACCTTGACTGGTAACAGGATGGACAAAATTAATTGTGCAACTTTTATTTAAAATTCAGTGGCCGATATTACTGTACAGCTATTATTCAAGCGTGTCATATAGAATACGCATTGTTTCTTTTCAATACCCTTTGACTGCTTTACCCTTTGCGATTTGTACTTAGATGTTTTCCTTAGTACCTGAACCTAATTTGGTTCATTTTGTTCCTTGATGTGTTATTTTGTTCTGCTTTGGTTGTAAAACTATTATCATATTTTGCCAACATTTGTACTGGTTTCTTAGAGACATGATACTTTCTCGTTAAAGGCAAATAGAGATACAGACCTTGCGAGACGACAGCAACACTTATTAAAAACAAAAGAATGTTTTTTTTTTAATTTTAAAAAAGGGGGGTTGCACAACATATAAATGTGGGTATATTATACCTCCGGTTGTGGTTTGAACTAACCTGCCCTATTCATAAAATAACAATGTGAAAATCCCTTCTCCGCCACATATATATGTCACAGCTACCACTATCATACTTAAATGAGATGATATTAGGAGATACAAATATAAGAACACCAATTTAAGTCTACAGTAGGTGCACATCATGTACGTATGGGTCGACCCATTAATTGATATAAGAATTTCTACCCATTGATTTATTGTCTTCTTAAAGTTGCAGGTCATTGATATATTTCCCATTCCAAATGTAAATACGCACACCAGCGGCAAATCTGTGTGTATTATTCATTTTTATCATTTTCATAGTGACATACCCCCCCTTTTTTTTTGGACAATAAGAAAAAATATTTTTTAATTTCCGTTCAATTGTATTGTTGTGTTCTTTAACATGTCCTCCTGTTTATAACATATGAAATTAGTTTTTCTTTTTACGTCTACATCTTAAACCTTCTCAAAGACGGTACGATGGGTGGTTGTTCTTGTGATTGGTTAGCCTCCAGTAGTGCACTTAAAGGCATATCCAGGAAGAGAATATGATAAATTAATAAGAACCAACATGCTGAACTTGGTCTTAAAAGCGGTAGTTCACAGAAAGGCATGTCATCGTATGTACTGATTTTTACGACTTGCGGCAACCAAATCTTACTTCATATGAAGCGAAAAAAGAAAAAAAAACACCAATACCAATTTTTTTATTTGTTTTTGTTTTGTTTTGTTTGTTTGACCCGGAAAGGGTTGATACACGTATAAATGGTTCGTGTATGATGTTTAGATACTTATATCACCCGTTCGTATCCATATGAAAATCAAAATCCAGTTTTTTGTTATTGATTTTCGTGACCCAAATTATGTTTTGTCTCTACTGTTACCACTTTGTCCTCCCTGTTACCGCCTTTGTTCGTTCCTGTTACCCCAAAAAATGTGTAAAATAATTTTTACAATCAATATAACTGATCTATTGACTAAGTTTCCTGTCAGTATCATTAAAAAGGGACATAATAGTAATTTTTCAAAGCCACTGTCTCCACAATATTTTTGTGTTTGAAAAACAAGAAATGTAATGATTTTCCTGAACGACTACCTGCAGATTTTTTTGTTGGTAATCTACATATTAAATGATAAATGTAAATGTGATTTCAAATGAACTCTGCTATGCAAATGTGAGCCACACTTTTCATTGGGTATTTTCTTTACTATTATCACTTTTGCCATCAGTTAAAAAAAGTAACAGGATGGACAAAATCTGACACAAGCTAGCACACAATTTTAAAATAAAATTTTCTCAGGTGTTGGTAAGATTGCATATTTTGAAAAAATATTAACAAATCAATATGCTATTGGTTTTTTAAGTTAATTTGCATTTATTTTAACTTTTTTTTCGAAAAGTTCAGATTCCGAATTAGTACTTTATTTTGAAATGACTGATATAGTAATAAAAAAGGAGAATATTACAAATCAATCTGACTGTTGGGATTTATATGTACTACAAAACAAGTTCAAATGTTCAAATATGTCTGGAATCTAATGTGCAGTAGTTGTAGTCAGTTTATGTAGTTCATACGTGTTTCACATTTCTCGTTTTTATATAAATAAGACTGTTGGTTTTCCCGTTTAAATGGTTTTCCATTACTAATTTTTAGGGACCTGTATAGCTTTATGTTCCGTGTGACCCAAGGTTCCGTGTTGAAGGTCGTACATTAACCTATAATGGTTCACTTGTATAAATTTTTATTCGGATGGAGAGTTGTTTCATTGGCACTCATACCACATCTTCCTATATCATGTATATCTATGGAACACGAGTCTGTGTGTTAAACAACCAATGAGTTTCTACATTATTTTTCTGTTATGTCTTTGATCCTAATTTTACATATTATTAGCATTTGACAATGTAAAATGGATACGTAAATAATAGAAAGCAGTTGGAAATTTTATTGTTGTTTCATTTAAGAAATCAATTGACAAAGAGAAATATTTGAAAGTTTTACATATTAAGTTATTCGCAAAAACTGCTTCCGTATTTCTACTTTGAATAATGGTTGTGTTTCGGAAAGACATCCGTGTTTTATAATAAACATGTTTTAAAGACTTAATATTTGATTTAAAAAAAAAAAGAGGTATGAAAAATGAATAGCAAGTTAACAACATCATACGCATTGCTTTGGCAAAAAGACAATGTATCTATGAATACAAGGATTGATATTCTTCGGAAAAAGCGAGGTTCGCCAAATTAATCTTCGATGCTAAAAAGCATTGTGTTTCCTTCAATCTAACACAGTAAATGGTTGAATTCGTAAAAAACATCTGAACATTTTCTAATTTTATGTTGTACAGTAAAGTCTAAATAAAGACAAATGAAGTATACCGCTGTTAAATAGTCATAAATCAAATAATCCGGATAAAAAACCAAACCCTAGAGAATACATACAATGTAAGTGGACAACAACGGAACATCAGACACAATGCACTGCTACAAAAACACACGCAAGCATATATATTTGTAGGATCCTTTACTATAGATAATTTAGCTGATCTGTAACAATAACATCTTCATGCCTTATATATCATGTACTGTAGTACGCCGCTAGATTAAAACTGACGTGGAAAGGTAACACATGCCCACCGCGGGCTCTTTTTTTGAGAGCCCAGGTGGTCGTGTGGTCTAGCGGGACGGCTGCAGTGCAGGCGATTTGGTGTCACGATATCACAGTAGCATGGGTTCGAATCCCGGCGAGGGAATAACCAAAAATTTGCGAAAGCAAATTTACAGATCTAACATTGTTGGGTTGATGTTTAGACGAGTTATATATATATATATGTACATCTGTTGTAGGGTTGTCACTGACTCAGACGTACTTGTATCTGTATATATATATAAGTACGTCTGAGTCAGTGACAACCCTACAACAGATGTATCCATCGGATCGCCATCAATGATGGTGATACATGGCTGTGTACATAATGCATATACAACTCGTCTAAACATCAACCCAACAATGTTAGATCTGTAAATTTGCTTTGCTTTTGTGGTTCTTCCCTCGCCGAGATTAGAACCCATGCTACTGTGATATCGTGACACCAAATCACCTGCACTGCAGCCGTCCCGCTAGACTACACGACAACCTGGGCTCTAAAAAAAAGAGCTTTCGGTGGGCATGTGTTACCTTTCCACGTCAGTTTTAATCTAGCGGCGTACTACAGTACATGATATATAAGGCATGAAGATGTTATTGTTACAGATCAGCTAAATTTTCTATAGTAAAGGATCCTACAAATTAATGTAAGATACAGTCACAGAAAATAATTATATTTATAAGTACGTCTGAGTCAGTGACAACCCGACAACAGATGTATCCATCGGATCGCCATCAATGATGGTGATACATGGCTGTGTACATAATGTATATACAACTCGTCTAAACATCAACCCAACAATGTTAGATCTGTAAATTTGCTTTCGCAAATTTGTGGTTCTTCCCTCGCAGGGATTCGAACCCATGCTACTGTGATATCGTGACACCAAATCGCCTGCACTGCAGCCGTCCCGCTAGACCACACGACCACCTGGGCTCTCAAAAAAAGAGCTTTCGGTGGGCATGTGTTACCTTTCCACGTCAGTTTTAATCTAGCGGCGTACTACAGTACATGATATATAAGGCATGAAGATGTTATTGTTACAGATCAGCTAAATTTGCTATAGTAAAGGCGATGCTGTATCTGTATACTATAGAGATATCGCATTAAAGCTCCGCCCATTGCCGGACTGAGTATTGTATGAACCTGCGTAACCTAAGAATATGTATTGCAGTCGCCAATGACGTATCAATTTCGAATTAACGATTACTTTTATATGTTCTGTTTGTTTTCAAACATTTCATTTGAGAAATAAGAATCACACCAATGTTCTGATAACATACACACATGAGCAACAGTCTTTTCTACGATGACAACTATCGATTTCAAAACCTGAATGTGTATGATTGTCTAACAAAAACAGCCATGTCAATTTCAGAATACATGTTTAGTTTAGAGTCGGAAGCGCAGGACAACTCGTACAATCCTGTTTCAAATTGGGCAATGTTTTGTTATTTGTTTTTAATGTTGAAACTAGTTATAATGTTAAAATAGATTGTTATACACCTCGAGCGATGTATTATTGTTGATCATTCGAGATTATTTTTTTGCAAACCCGTCTGCAGCTGAATGTGTGATAACTGTATCTTATTTAATACTACACGGGCCTCAAGCGATTTCATATAGAAAAATAAATGCATAACATGTGTTTTTGTGTCTTTCAAAACACAAATAATATACAAAATTTATTTCAGAATAAAGACAATAAGTAAAAGCTGGCATACACCTGGTTTCCTAGCCTCGTGCAAATACAGCTGATATTTAAAGACACTAAACAGTTATTGTTTTTATATATAGACAACCATTAACCATATTCTTATTTTAATTTTTGGTGGTCATTATCAAATATTTTAATAAATGTATACATAAACGTGTTTAGCCCTGCCGCAATTTTGCGCCTGTCAGGAGCGCCTTGCCTTTTTTCAGACCTGTTTGATTTCTTGTGTATAATTCGGAGTTTAGTATGACGTCCATTATCACTAAGCTAATATACATATTCTTAAGGTGCCAGCTAATGGACGCCTCCGGGTGCGGGAGTTTCGCGCTATATTGAATACCCATTGGTGGCCTTCGGCCTCTGCTCTATGGTCGGGTTGTTGTCGCTATGACACAGTCCCCATTTTCTTTCTCAGTTTTAGTAGTAGATGTCCTTTTAAATCGTCCTGAATATAACATCATGAACAATAATAATATTATGAATTTTTGTTCAGTTGATATCTTAATTTCGTCAACTGATAAAATTGAAAATGGAAATATGTCCAATCGACAACAATCCGTCTAAGATCCGAATGATACCAACGGGTCTTCAAATAGGCTAAATGTTGTTGGAGATATAGATGTATGGAGAACATTGTACTAGATTTAATTCAATTACAAAACTTAAAAACTGTAAACAAATAATTCTATAAAATTATTCTATTATTGTATAGTATAAAGTGTTTGTAAAAAATAAAATTATTCTATTATTGTATAGTATAAAGTGTTTGTAAAAAATGATGATTCAAAAAGGGAAAAGATGGTACACAAATGGTTCATTATTTATGTGAGTAATATTTGATATTAGTATTAAATTTTGTTTTGATAATGATTTGATAAGCGCATAGTATCAATCGCGATACCTGGGAAATATTCAAACATCTGATTGATAATCCCACCTTTTTTCTTTAAACATATTTGTCATTTGATATCACATCAATTTTACACTTAATAAATATTAGTTTCCTTCTTCCCGAATTCTTCATTTTTGAAAATTTAAAAGTTTGTTGTGAAGCTCAATTTTTAGGAATTTCTGGATATCAATGTTCCTTTAATTTGAAATATATATTTGGGTCCTTACTGCTTTGAGCTGAGTGTAACTGATAAGTAGAAAAGCTAGAACAGTAAATTTCGGAAACATTTTATTAGATTTTTTTAAATTGTAGTTTGATTTATTTGAGAAGTTGTGATTTCACCAATAAAATTGTGAGGCAATTGATGGAACAGTTGACACAAAACTGATTGTGTTTGTCCTTACGTTTTTATTTTTTTCAAATGAATTAATGCTATCTACATTAGGTAGACACATTTCCAAAACAAATATCCACCTACATGTGTAACACCTAAACAGTTATTTGTCAGTTCAATTTTTTCACACAGGATTTCTGTGATCTGCAATGCTCATTTTTTATATACGACGTTAAACAAAACGCAAAGTAGTTCATAAACCATGCGTTCATGAAACCGTTTATACTATTACAGTGCAACCTGTCTAATCGAACACTTGAGATTTCACACATCCTGGGATCCAGTGTGTTGGATAACACAGGTAACAATGTATACCCGTTTATTCTCTCAATGACTAGTGTAAGTGTCTGTGTAAGATTGAATACAAATGGAAAAGTCGTTGCTTGAATACATTTGATGAAAGTTATGAAATGAAATGGATGAATGTTTAATACATACACTAAACATCTTGATGTTTAAACCTAAACAACGACTAATACAGTTTTATTGTACTAGCGTAAGATATTAAAAAAAATGAAAAAAAGGTCTATGGTATCAAAGTAAATAAGCTCCCATTAAAAAGGCCAGAAATCTGATTTTTTTGTTTGATAAAAGAAACTTTTTCTTTAATTGTTGAATGCAGTCGTATTTTGCGTACGTTATCATTAAATACTGCTTTTAATAAAGTATTCTTAAAACAACATCAAAACGTTTGCTTCATTAAAGTTGAGAATGTTATGGTTAATCCGATTATAGTTTTATATTATTCAGGCAAACTTCATCTTTTGATAAAGAGTTGTCACTTCATATAACTTATCCCTATGGATTCAATGGATACGTTTTTCAAAGAAAAATCATGGAAAGGCAACATCAATCAGTGAACATTAGACCGTTGGTTTTCCCGTTTGAATGGTTTTACACTAGTTATTTTGGGGACCTTTATATCTTGTTTTTGGTTTGAGCCAAGGCTCAGTGTTGAAGACCGTACATTGACCTATAATGGTTTACTTTTATAAATTGTTATTTGGATGGAGAGTTGTCTCATTGGCAATCACACCACATCTTCTTATATCTATGACATTATGCAACAAGCAGAAACAATAGGGTCTCACCCCCTGTGAATTATACTAACCCTCTATGGATCCGTATGGGGTCAGTAGCAAACCATATAAATTATAAGGTCGTCCGGGATGACTGTCGCAGAAATTCGAACTACAACTTTAATAGTCATGTTTTTTTATAGAGACAGTCTTTGTTAATACAAACCATATACCCCGAAACTAAAAATCACAATAAAAAGAAAACCTAAACAGTGCTGCAACAAAAATGTTGACCAATAACTTTGACAAGAACATTTAAAACAGAGCATCATTTGTTAATCTGAGTCAAAATGTGCTACTACATGCAACAGGCTTAGTAAAGCGTGGACAGCTGCCTGTTAAATTCTGCTGCTTTATCATAAATGAATAAAAATCATTACTGACATCATTAACATATTCAACTCAGTTTCATCATAAAATTTAAGTAAATTATTAGCTTCGGATATATCTAATAATCAGTTAGTATTGGAAGTTGTGAAGATACAATTTATACTGCATAAGTAAATATAGCCAGTCAATACTCATTGGTGTTGAACATATTGAAAGACATAATAAATGTGTCGCATTATAATCTTTCATTTAATGTGATTTACATCTGGAAAAGATCTAAAGGTAGATGAGAAATAATGTTTTTTTAGTGTCATCATAATCAACTGTGGTAAACTAAGAATTATTTTGCCAGTAAAGTCAATGCAGCACTGTTTAGTGGCTTCTCCAACTTCGTACTTTATTTTGGCCTTTAAACTTTTTTGGATTCGAGCGTCAATGATGAGTCTTTTGTAGACGAAACGCGCGTCTGGCGTATATACAAAATTTGGTCCTGGTATCTATGATGAGTTAATTTATCATCAATTAATTATGCTGTGATGTTAACAAGTAAGAAGCATCTACTGAACATTCGGAAAATTCTGAACATCGTTTAACAGATCTTTGAAAACCGCTATGGATGCGTTTGGAAAATGACTGAAAGACTGAAATAATCCAATAGTACATTGTTTGGTCTTTGGAGATCTGTTGTTTTCAAATAGTTGCATATATTTGCCTTATATCCTTTAAACAGCTTTGTAGAGACACATTTTAAATATGAACGCAAGGAATAGTTATTACATCTATTTCTATTGACTGGTCATGAGAACTTCGAATGCCAGTTAGCAAGGATATAGTTCTTATTTTTCGACTTATGGTTTGTAATGACCTCAATCTTGAATTTGTACCCCTTTAATTGTGTATGTAGCGATCGTGTGCGGTAGAGCACAGTCAACTGCTATAAACATTCTATAGTCGACTGTTATATACATTCCAAAAAAGAGTTTAATATGCATTGTAAATCCTACCTATGTCAAGAAAGTTTACTTTTATCTTGAAACACACAAATGTAAAATATGTATAAAGAAACTAATGATGGCGAAGCAATCAATGCGGAAACAATTTTGCTTTACATAGTGATATTACGACCTACGATCGCCTTAGTTACTTCCATCTTAAAAAGTTTATGAATTACAAACGACCATTATTTGTATATTCTACTCTTATTATTCACTTAATGACAACCGATAATATGTACATATAAAACAACCATCGCCTTTTTTCATCCTTGAATACAATAAAGATACTTCGGAGGAAATCCTCCGAGCTTAGCATGCTTATCATGTTTAAAACGTAGACATTTTTGACGAAACTGTACGTTCATACACAGGACACCTTCGTTGTCATCAATCAGCGATCTATAACAAACACGTCTCACTATCGGCAATTCATATAACTGGCGACGCCGATATTTAATAACAGCGTACAAGATAACTAAAAATGTATTGTCTATTCATGGCTTCAAGCAATGCAAAATGAAATTATAGTATTTTCACTATAATTTTTCAAATGTTACATTAATTTGACTTCTTAGTCCGATTTTTATGCGAAATAAAACGTGAAAAAAACAAAAGGTCGTATCATCGTTTTCGAAGGAGCTGGTGGAATTAATTTAATTTCTTTGATGAATGTCTTAGTCATTCAGAAAAAAGTTTATATTTATTTTCCAAAGTAAAATTATCTATGGTATTGATTCTACTAGTCTGTATATTAGTCCCCCCATGTCATTTATTTCGCAATAAATAAGAAATACGTGTTTTATGTTTTGCCCGGTGTGCGTGGTGTATTTTTGGTTGTAAAACTTTTTATGCAAGCTTTCATCACTCCAACTGTCAAAATATATACATGTATATGTTTACTAAACATGAAAATTACCAATTAACCAATCTTATCTTGGATAACAGTTAACACCGTGTTTGAGTGAAGTTATAAGGACACAATCTTTACTTTTTGTTCTGTTCTTTTTTGATGTTTGACTTGTATATTTTCTCTGTAGCTCACCTTGACATTTAAAGTCAATTTTAGAAGAGATTTTTTTTTGTTACATCTGTAGACGTCTGTATTCATCGTCCGTCAACAGAGTCCGCAATATATCTATATTTTGATTACAATACGAATACAAAATTCCACAACACTGCTACTGCAGGTGGTATAGATTATAACTAAATTATAAAAGTTATGCACAACAGAAGAATTTGGGATATTATGAACAATATGCATGATAAAAAAAAATAAAACTCAGTAGAAAATCTCGGAATGTCAGTTTCTATCTACCAAAAACGTACGATGAGCCCTTGAGTGTATAAATTAGGTATTATCACATATTTGTTATGAATACCTTAGGTTTTGCATATGCAATAACCTCAAAATTGCTCGGGGCAAAAAAGAGTATATTGATATTGTGCCCGGATTCCAAATGACGTCACGTCATTGCAACCTTAACGACAATTAATAGCACGTTTGTTATGAGATGTTTGAGATTTAACCTGTTATGTTTCATTTTTCTCTTTTCGGCAAAACTTAGATATGTGATAAATAGATTACAACATGTCTTTTCCATATTGTCCCTGGTATCATGCCTCGACCATTATTTGCCCTCGGCTAAAGCCTCGAGGCCGATATGGGAGTCTCGGGATGATACCAGGGCCAATATGGAAAAGGGCATGATATAATCTATACTTATTCTTAAAGAACAATTGGTGATACTCAGTCTTTATGTCGTTGATAACATGACTATGACAAAGTCACTTATAGTCGATTTTGTTATTAAATGAGTCTTTTGTTTTACGTTTGACAAATGCTTGAAGTGAACAATCATAGAGTTTATAATGATAAATATTCCTCCGTATAACTAGATTGATCCATTTAAACTTGAAGAAAATTGTGTTTACTCCAAATTTTTTATATCGCTCTCGAAGATTTCTGTGTTTAAGAGGGATACCAAAACTTTGTTTTATGATTTTGTCTTTGCTTTATATCATTATGTTATCTGACATGATTATATTGTTTCAGTTTTAAAAGGGAAAACGAGAAGATTATTGGAATTATGTTCACTGTAGCGGTTTTTCTAAGAGTTAGCTCATTGCAAACGGCTTGTGCTAATCCATGTAGTAAAGTTTCGTGTGATTGCACATATACTAGAGTTAACTGCAACAATACAGATTTGGTGGATATACCTGCTGACATACCTAATACTACAACAACATTGTAAGTGTTGTTCGCTTGCATTTTTTACTACTCTTAACGTCATGTTTTAGATTAATCTTTGAAGTACTTAAATTGGATCCATTTTGTTGACTGTTTATTGTTAGAAAAAGATTATCACCTATATGTTTGGCGTAAAAAGTTATCAGACTGGTATAACGTCAAACAAAAATATTCGCAGTCCAAGGTAAAGTCAAAAGATAAATCGAGAGGTACTGACAAAATAAAACGTTATCAACTAACGACACGAATGAAAAATAAATGTCCTTTTCTTCATTTTGTATTTTTGTTTCTCTCCAATACATACCTTTGACGAATTTTAACAACCATTATATCAAAATCATTGCAGCTGGACCTTCGTCGTCCTCGAAAGTACACAATAATCAGCACTTTTTGGTTGACATAAAATATCATTGAATCATATGTTTATATCTGTGTAAAATGTACAGCAGATAATAATCAGTTACACTAAGATTTGTCTACTCTTATTTATAAGTCTGTTTTCTGTGTCATTTTGGTCTCTTGTGGAGAGTTGTCTCATTGGCAATCATACCACATCTTCTTTTTTTTTTTATCTTTATTTATGTTTTGTACACGTTTGTTTATGAATCTTAGGTATTAAAAGGATCTTCAACCGAAGCTTTATATTTTGACTCTCCCCCTACGATATTACGAGCCCCACTGACTAGTCTGATGTCAACCTATCGTTGTTTGTCCTTATTGCTAAGTCAACGTGCCGGTCATAGTTTTTCTTTGGAAAATAACAGGTCTAACATACATGCATTTTAATTAACTGTAGTGGCGGACCTATGTATCTCTTAATGCTAAATTAAAGTATAAATGTTAAATCTCAGATGACGTTCCTTCTGTTTCAATCAGGGAATAATTTGGTTGTGTTTCAAATAAACCAATATCTTGATTACAACACACTCAAATTCAATAGTCGGACTCGGCATTTTATCAATTCTCCAATATATAATTAAGTTCCCTTATGGCACTTAATTGCTTTGTTAGGGTTTTTTTTATGGGAAAAAATGTTTGTATACTCTTAATTTTGTTAAATTCTTCAACAATTCCGTTATGTTTTATGGATCATGACTTCAGGAAAGATTTAATATAAAAAAGAAGATGTGGTATGATTGCCAATGATACAACTATCTACAAAAGACCAAAATGGCACAAACATTAACAACTATAGGTCACCGTACGGCCTTCAACAAAGCGCAAAACCCATACCGCATAGTCAGATGTAAAAGGGCCCGATAAGACAATGTAAAACAATTCAAACAAGAAAACTAACGGCCTTGTTTATGTAAAACAAAATGAACTAAAAACAAATATGTAACACATAAACAAACGACAACCACTGAATTACTTTTTTTTTTTTTTTAATTAATCAAAGTTTTATTGCACTTTTGCTGTTAACAATCTACAGCTTCAATTAAGTATCCCTTAAGGTCAAAGAACAGTAAATGGGCTATGTCGCAGATTTTGCTAAAAAATTGCATACAACCTTGGCTCGTTGAACTACAACTGAAAATCGAAAAAATAATACATTTATCTTTTTTTTTCTGAAAAGTTGCTGATTGATTTCTCTTAATATGGGTGAACATTTGTATAGAAAGCACATAAAATCGGCGAAAAAAATTCTAAAATTTGTCTTAAAATCGCCAAATCTCTAATTCTACTTTATAGATTTTTCTTAAAAAACTATATATTGTTGACACATAAATTTCTGTTTTAATGATATAAAATAATCATAGGGTCACCGACTTCGTTTTTTGCCTAATAATCAATTTGTTACCTTATTGGTAGTAAAAAAACGTTAAAAATCAACGTTTTACGGCCTGCAACGCGATAACGTTACGATTATTTCGACGTTTTGTTGGATTTTTTAACAAAGAACACAACTTTGAATGATGTATACCGTAAAAACTAAGTCGGTGACTCTATCTTTATTTTGCATCATTTTAACGGAAATTTATGTATCAACAACATATAGTTTTTTAAGAAAAATCTATGGAGTAGAATTAGAGATTTGGCGATTTTAAGACAAATTTTAGAAGGGTTTTCGCCGATTTTATGTCCTTTCTATGCAAATGTTCACCCATTTTGTAAAATTTCGATCAGTAATTTTTCAAATGATAATTGAGATAAATGCATTATTATTTCGATTTTCAGTTGAAGTTCATCGAGCCAGAGCTGTATGCCAAATTTTACTAAAATCTAAGACATAGCCCAATTACTGTAACTTGACCTTAAATTAGTCATTGAATATTTAGGGGAAAATATTCAATAAGTATATCTATAAAGTTAGTTGTATTTATTAAATACATAATAGCACTGAATTACAGGCTCCTGACTTGGAACAGGCACATACATAAATAATGTGGCGGGGTCAAACATGTTAGCGGGATCCAAACCACCCCCCCCCCTAACCTGGGACGGTGGTATAACAGTAAACATGTATTTGAAAAAGAACACGTGTAGTATTGAAAGATTAAAAGTGTGTCACTAGTTATTAATTCATCCTCAATATTTCTAAATATTTTCAGAACTTTTTTTGAAAACAAAATCTCAACTAGTACAGCAGATACTTTTAAAGGTTGTGCATCCTTAACATTCTTGTAAGTATATGTTTTAATATTTAATAATTCTAGTTTTGTTTACCTTCAGTATGCTTGTTTGATCGTTCATCTTAGTTACCTAGAGTCTCTATGTTGACTTACACATTATTTTTTTTTTCGTGGATGTTGTTATGAATGCGATCGCATACCAGTTTTTAAAAATATCAAACGCGCCCGTCTTTTTCAAGTATTATCAATTATTTTGTCCTGACCTTTCTATAATTCTATATTTATTTGTAGATTTTAAACAGAAAACGAAATTTCATCTATAGCAGCTAACGCATTAAATGATCTGGGTGCTTTGGAACAGCTGTAAGTATGATCTATTCAGGTAACGAACAACTGAAATTCTAGTTGTAAAATGCAAAAAAAATTACATTTTGAATTAATTTATGCTTCTCAAATCATGCTATGGTCACTGAGCTCCTTAAGCAAGTGAGAGGTTTAGCTAGTTATAAAACCAGGTTTGATGCACTATTTCCTTCATACGAAAATGCCTGTCCCAAATTAGGAATATGACAGTTGCTATCCATTCGTTTGATGTCTTTGAACTTTTGATATCGCTATTGATTAGATATATTTCGCTCTTTTTTTTCTGTTGTTATTTTACATTTGTGCACCGTTAAATATCATTAAATAGTAGTACTACTAGAAACCTTTATAACTAGAAAAAATACCTCGATTGAAATATTAATCATCTTTTATTGATAAGCCATTCTAGTTTTACAACAAAAAAATGAGCTCCGAGGTCAATTCATAACGGAAAGTCCCTAATCAAATGAATAATGAAAATCTCAAATACATCAAAAGAAAGATAAATGATTGTCATTTTTAAATCACTGTCTGGTAACTTCTGGAAGGGAAAAATTGCAGCTACAGGCGTGGATAAGCATATTTGAACATGTTTGAATATGGCCTATAGTGTGTTAAGATTAAGATTCATTCCGTTTTCCCCTGTTACATTCCTAACAAAAACTTTCAACCGCATTAGGCTCTTAAAAAATTATCATTTACAAATGTAAGTCGTTACAGAAATTGAGAAACCATATTTCTATTCATTAACGACCATTAGCGTGAGGAAGACGGGAAACTTAAGTTTCTAATCAAAACATATGTCGTGATTAATAATCTTCAATAGTATTTTACTTACAATTAATTTGATCCTAATCTTTTACCAAATAAGCATTTGATTATCACAAATGCATTTACATGAAGTAACTAGTGATATCTAACTTTCGAATGATTGTTTTGCAATTGATTGTATAAACATTATCACGTGTGAATGGATATGCAGCAAAACATGTTATAGCTGTAGATGTTTTTATGGATGTAAAATTTGATTTGTGAACATAACATATATGACGTAATTTTCAGCGAATCACTATAATATTACAGTTTCGAGTGTAACACCAATAAAATGTAGTTTTTTTTCTGTTAATAAACGTGGTCTGCAGAGGATTAATCAATTCTTAATTTATTCCAGGCAATTAGGTGGAAATCAAATCTCAACTCTAACAGCAGAGTTGTTTCAAGGTCTTTTGTCATTGAGATCAGTGTATGTATGGATTATAAATAGTATTTCTTGCCGAAAGCATGCCTAGACATCGTTTGTCTGTCATAATTATTGAGTCAACGTTCTTAATTATATTTCATGACGTCAAACTGCGACATATTAGGAAATAATGCATTTTTTTATTGATCTTTTAATATTAGACTGGAAACGAGTAAATGAACCCCTCGTTTTAAACTGAATTTTGACTTGGTTCTGTATAATTCTTAACTTCGTATGATGGGGTTTTTGTTTGAGGTTTTGATTTTGTCTTTAAAAACAAAAAAATCATCAAAGATAAGGTGTAATACATGTACCAACAAATCATGATACGTCGCATCCGGTTGTATACGAACAAAGGTCGAAAAATATATTTAATGGATTTCTATAGAATATTTTGTAAACTTGAGGTTACATGGTTACTAAACCCTAACGTTGAGTCGTTTGTGTTTCTCTTATTTTTGAGATATTGAGATAAGACGTGGCACGGTACTTGTCTATCCCAAATTCATGTATTTGGTTTTCATGTTACATTTGTTATTCTCGTGGTGTTTTGTCTGATGATTGGCCTGTTTCTGTGTGTGTTGCGTTTCGGTGTTGTGTCGTTGTTCTCCTCTTATATTTAATGCGTTTCGCTCTGTTTTGGTTTGTTACCCCGATTTTGTTTTTTGTCCATGGATTTATGAGTTTTGAACAGCGGTATACTACTGTTGCCTTTATTTGACAGTTGTAGGTAATTAATTCTACATTTTATTGCAGTAAAACTTTTCTGTGTCATAAACATATGTCTTGGGTATTTCAAAGCACATTTTGTTTTTATTTGGGATTTCTATAGAATATTTTGTAAACTTGAGGTTACATGCACTAGTAGCACGATTTCAGTCTGAAACGGTCATTTTGGTCTGATCACATCTTGATTGACTGGATTTACCGCTAGAGGAAATCGTCGAGACATTTAAGACCGTTAAGACTGCGTTACGATCGATAGCCGCATCAGGTAAATCAGTTCGTTAAGGCATGTCCAGACGGAAAAGACTGAATCGTCTAGCGGGCTGTTTAGACCCGTTAAGACAGTGTCAGACCAAAACAGACCATGGATACAAAATTACGTTCAAAATTTTCAGACCCTGTTTAGATCCGTTCAGTATATCGGTTTGATACCACGAGTTGCGCCCCTTCTACTCGATAATGCATTTTAGATTAATATACATGTATTTTAATATAATTATAATTTGAAGTATATTTTGGTTAATTAAAAGATAAATAAGGATTAAATCTTCTGTTGATTCTTTATTTCTTTTCTTGTTTTGTTGAGGAACTACTAAATAATTCGTCTATATAATTGTTTATTTTTTAATAAATGTTAGTTTATATGAATATATATATTGATAATTAAATGCAAGGACGTATTTTTATTGTATACACACCAAAATGTATGCCATCAATTTAACCTTAAAATGTGAACACCGGTGAAAATGTGTTTCGTATTTGAAGATTAAAAAGTAACGGAAAATCCTAAACGTTACCTTAAAAAGTTAAGGAAATGTGGTATGATTGCCAATGAGACAATCCACAGAAATGCAACGGAGGCAAATTAACACATGCATATTTTTGTTTTATGTATTACAGTTGCTTTAATTCGTTATCTGTTGATATATGTCATAGTTTACCGTGGAAGCTGTTGCTTTTTTATGTTTTTTTCGTGCGAGTTACTCTATTAAACTTGGAAAAAAATATTCTCGACATCTGGAAATTAAAAAAAAAGACTTCCCGGATCCCGAAAGCTGATCATGATACTGCATTCAGTCTCTGTCGGGACCGTATTAAAGTATCACCGTATAAAAATGTTCATTCCAACAATGTTGTATCCTTATAAAATTTATTTTCTAATTCATATAATATGTATATAGTTCTTAGTATATATGTATGTCGTTAATTTAAAAAAAATCTGTGTTAGTTAAAATGGTCGAGTTCAATGGCATGTGCATGAATCAACCGGGTCAATAGGTAACAAAATCAATGATCCATAACGTAAGAAAGAACATGCCTATTATATTTTACAATTACTCTCATCATCATTCTTAATAAAAAGGTGCCGTAGGGCTAAACGTTAATAAAGAACTAATGAATTTGTGTATACACGTATTTAAATAGTGATGTCTGACCGTCAGTTTTTAATATACATGTCTTTGTTTTTCTTATATTTAACAAAATAACGAATTTGAATCTATTATACGTTAAAGGTTCTTACAATGTCCAGGGACGTATATATTTTAAGTCCTTGCAATGTCATATGTCTAAACACTAAAAGACCATGCAAAATATTTGAGCGCCGTAGGGAAAATCATTAAAAAACATGTACTAGCTGTTCGGAAGTTTGTTTACTATTCAAAAGAAACTTTTCGCTTCTCTACTTGTATAGTTTAGAGATTATTCCTTTAAATTATGTCAGTTACTTAGTATATAAAGTAGTGTGTATCATTGTATTCTATTTATTTGGCTAATTGCATAATTATAATATACATTTTGTATTTCACAACTATATATACTATAAGTTGTAGTGTGATTGATTGTTGGTTGTTCAAAGTCCAGTGGCAAATACTTCATGCATATTCAGGACCAGCTGTAAGTTTATGACATCTATGGAACTCACTGGTGTAGTTTTCACGTGTTAACATGGATAAAAGAATAATTATTTTTTAAAATATCGAAACATCAGGGAGGAAAGGCGCATGGATTCCCCGCACTTATCAGTTCTTTTCTCTGTTTTGTGTTAAAAAAAATAATGGTTTCTTTTCGATTTTTTTTATATATGTTTTTATAATTTACGATAACTGTGGTGTATATCTGCTGTCAGACGAAAGAAACATATGTGCCCTCTAAAAAAAATTATGGATTTTTTGCTTTCGCATTGACGTTTAACACACAACTTTAATTACTTACTGTGATATGTATGTAGAAATTCTGGAGTACTGGAAAATGAAGGATGCAAATCCAACTGACCAAGCTTTGAATTAAAATGGTCATTAAATAACCACACAAATAAAAGAACAAGTGTAATTGTTGGAATGACATATACAATATATCACCAGGTGCATTGTCCGAGAATTATAAATTTTGATTTTACTTTGGTAACTAGACACAATTGAAGAGAGGCAGCCCAATCTTTTCTTCTTTGTGTTACGTGTACACATAAACTGATCTTAGTTATTTCGTGAAGCATTTCCTTTAAATGATAAAATCGCGCGTGATTATCTAACAAATACTCACAGTGCAGTGTACTGCAATCAGGCGCGGATCAAGCCATTTAAAAAAAGGGGGTCCCAACCCAGAGTAGAAGGGAGGGTCCAAGTATATGCTCTATTCAAATGCATTGATCGGCCAAAAAAAGGGGGTCCAACCCCCGGAACCCCCCTGGATCCACCGAGACAAATTATATCAAATTATAGAGCAGTCTGACGGCTCCAACTCAAAATTTGAACCATTCTATGTTGGGGGTTGGGGTTACCATTTAGTTCGAAAGCTCAAAGTATACAAGCTGTTTCACCCTTTTTATTGTGATGATTGGGAATTTTCATTAAAGGGAAACTTCGCAAAAAAATCAAAAATTGATATTATGTTCATTCTGTATAAAAATGCTCAAATGCATGAATATTAAAGTTTAATTCTGCTAGATAAGAGATCACCATCGATTTTGAATTTAGAGTATCAATTCTCTCCGGTCGGCCATTTTGTTACCTTCTCCGCTTTGCACCCAAGATATGTCTAAAAATCTGTATGTTATTGTATGTAAAAATATCTTTCTTTGTACCATTTGCTTGGTTTTATAAGAAATAAAGAAATCTAAAAAAAGGAACAAAACTACAGTAACCCGATGTAGTCGTAATTGCGTGTCGATATCTTGTCAATCGTACGGTTGTTTTATCCGACTAGTTAACTATACAAACTATGTTGATACGGAAAATGTTCTTATCTTTTTTTTTTAATAACCATGATCTGTTATTTTTAACAATAATGATAATATTGGAATAAGTTAAATAGTAAAAATTTCAAATCATAAATAATTGTTCCGTGAAACTTGAATTGTTTTCGGAAATCTAATTCGTTCATAATTCTTTTATGTAATAAACTTTATTCAAATAAATTAGGATCTTCGTTCCACTGATCACCTGCATGGCTAAAGGTATTACTCCCAAAGGTATTGCAGGGGGTGTGACACGTCCAGGTATTCAGGCGATTTCCTGTCGAGCTTGCAAATTCATGCATCGTTAGATCACGTCTTAGGGTATTGGTCAGTGTAAACGGCCTGTAACTTATAACTTTCCATTTTGAACTATTAGGTGTATAACGGAAAAAAAGTCACAGGAAAAAAAGTCACAATATCCCTAGGAAATAAAGTCACAGGAAAAAAAGTCACAAGAAAAAAAGTCGCAGGAAAAAAAGTCACAATTTGTTTAAGTAAACTTATTTGTCAGAAATATGTTGGAATGCATGTGAAAAAGTCACTATGTACATGTATGCAATAAATAATTAAACTTTAGTTTTCGAATGCATTGAAAAAGTCATAATATATTTGTATCGGATTAAATTTTTAAAACTATAAAGGAATTATATACGTGATATATATACTAATAAAAGTGTATCTGAATAAATCATTTTCTTTTTTTCAAAATTGACTTTTTTAACTAACAGGGAAAACTGATTGTGTCCTTTTATTTAATATTGAGCATAAGTTGTATTTCATTGATATGGCTTCCTACGAAGACAAGAAATAAAAGGTCTACAAAGGGGGGAGGTGCCACAAGAAGCCACACATCAATATCAACAGTCCCTAGATATATATGTATAAAATGCGTATAAAATGCTAAGCTATTATTAATGGCAATGAGTTGTTTGTTTAACACTAAATTACAGAATACTTATCTTTATAAAAATCCCAAAAACATGTGGTCAAGTTATATACTGAACTTCTAACTTTTATTAAAATAAGGGGAAATTGTTGCTGTTAAACTCACATCTCTAAGAGATATAAAACAAAAATAATTACAACAAATCCTTGAAAACATGTATCAATCTAGTACACTAGCATGAAAATGTTCCATTTAAATGATTTGCAATTTATATCTAAATTTCCAAAGCTAGTCGTATAAAATGAATTAATAAATGTCTATTTCCAAACAAATATCTATTGGGAATGTTTCGCTAATATATCCATATATATGTGTGGCCTTATGACCATTTCCATAAGAAAAAAAATACAAATTGGGAATGTTTCTCCTGTTAATACATGTATGTGCAAACTTTCCGAGTAAAAAACATCAAAATGTCTTTCAACCTTGCACATTTCAGAACATTCAGATCAGATAACGAAACTGGGTCCAGCAAAATGTATAAGCAATTTAAGATTTTGACTCCCACAGTGTCCATTCACCCCCCCCCCCCCCCCCCATTTATGATAATTAAATTGAACTGTAAAACATTTCTTGGTACCTTCTTAATTCCTTTATAAGTCTCATGTAAAAATAATTATGACAATAACTGTTGTGAGCACAAGATTCACTGCACACTTTTAACGTTCTGCTTCATCAAATTAAAATGTGAACTTAAGTTTTGAGACTTTTAATCGACACGATTGAGATTTTTGTATATGAGAACATGGTTTATCTATTACTTGAAAATGCGGCTTTGAACTAGCTTTCAGTACCTGCGAGCATTCGTTGTTCAATAATGTGTGTCTTTATGTAATTATTTAATGTGATAAATTGTTGTGTTTGTACACCACTGTAACAATGAAGGAGGAAATGAGGAGGGTTGGTTGGGTGGAAGTGGGGAGGGGTATGCGGAGCGCTAACAAACATGTCTATGCGGCATGGGCTTAGTTCATTGTTGAGGCATCAATGTAAGAGGCATTTAATATCTTAATAAAACTATTCTTATTTTAGATACTATATATTGTTCTCTGATACTGGACGAAAGGTGTTGCCCTTTTATGTAATTATGTTATACAAGTTACGATCATTTGAAAACACATATTAAACAGCCAAATAAATGCACAAGAGCTAAATAGGAGTAATAGATCCTATTGACAACAATTAGCTGCCCAATTTTATTGATTTTGTAACATTTGTATCAAATATGACCAACTTCTAATCCAAAATCACCAGCACCGTATCAGGACCCACCAGCACAATGACAGGACCCACCAGCACAGTATCAGGACATGAGTTAATTGAGAAAATGCTATTTTTTTTATAAATTGCAATGTTTTTTTACAAAATAGTTCTGTCGTGTGGATTGCGGTATAGAAAGCGGACTCTATGAGCATTTTTGTTTTATTTTTTCAGTTCGAGATTTTCTGAAATTGTGCATTTTTGAGTTACGCTTACTGAAACAGTTAAAAGGGTCAACTTTTCAATGGTTTATATATGAACCCATAAGAAACAAAATTGAAAAATCTCAACTGTTTTCTTCCATTTTTTATTAGTGAAAACGTCAAAAATCATCATTTTCGTCTTTGTTTACATTTTTTCATTGATCACCAGCACCCGTCAGGACCGAATCACCAGCACAGTACGTTCTCTCGCAGGACAACCATACCCACCGTGAGCTAGTTTCCTAATGCATGTAAAGCAAAACTTTGGTTTACTTGCTTGCTTTGTTTGTATAATTGTTTATATACAAATTTTGTTAATAAGATTGACATCTTTAAACAATATGTATCGGCATAGTTTAACCTGTATTTATATAATTATTATATTTGAATTAAATTTGGTGTTATCATAATGATTGTACAATAAAAAAAAAAAAAAGCAAGCACGCTAACTAAAGTCTTGCTTTACATCATTTCATCATTTAATTTATAAGTGCACTTGAATTGTTTAGGTTTTATGTGGTTTGCAATTGAAGGATGGAAGAGTTATCATTGATATGTTCATAATTATAAATTTATAGTTAACAAAATTTTGTATTTTTGAAACACTAAGGCTTTTTATCTCAGGAATAGATAACCTTACGGAGGATGAAATTGGGAAAACTTTTAGTTTAGGTATGTTGGTCCTCAATTCTCTTCAACTTCGTACTTTATTTTGCCTTTTTTTAATTTTTTGATTCGAGCGCACTAGTCTAATGAGCCTTTTTTTTTAAAGACGAAACGCAAGTCTTCCGTAAATATTAAATTGCAATCCTGGTTAACATAACCATAGTGTCATTAGAGAGAAAATTCTTCGATTAAAACACACTCGGGAATAGCAAGAAAGTTCACAAAAAGAGTATTGGGAACTTTACTGATTTTTTTTATCATATATATTTCTGATAGTTTTTCCGACCGATTAACATATTTTCAAACTTGAAAGGAGACCTCTTTCAGCGGCACGAGCCTGGAACATGTACATATGACAGTTTTAAGTAATAGCTATATAAATATAAAAGAGAAGATGTGGTATGATTGCGAATGAGACAACTATTCACAAGAGACCAAAATGACACAGACATTTACAACTATATGTCACCGTACGGCCGTCAACATTGAGCAAAGCCCATACCGCATAGTCAGCTATAAAATGCATGTCAAATATACTAGCATTAGAATTATTAGAATCAAAGGTTAAAGTACTTACAAAATATGTCATCTTGTAGAATGTGATTTCACAAATATATTATTTTCAAATTCGCAGTCCAAGTCAACGTTAAATCGGTTACACACATTTTTCATGTTATAAATCCATTCCAACAATATCATTTTAAATACACACTAGCTTGCCTTTTCATTAATTTGAATAATACAAATTCAGCTAAATTTTGTTTATTCCCATCAACAGAGATTTCTCACACTCATCCCAGACGTTAATAATACTCATGCACTTCAATTTTGATATTAAACAATTTATTGATACGGATGACTACGCTTTAAAAGTACGGTTACATCAGGGTGTAAAAAATGTGAATTTGTTATTAGTTGAATTCAAAGATAGATTAAACGGTAGCTTTAATAGTGAAATGAACTATTTTTTTGAAGACTCGCCTAAATGTTTGTTGCATAGATGTATTTGACCCCAACAATTTTATTTAGATCATGCTGTATTAAAATTATATTTATAGAATCATTTATTTGAAAATACCGCACACATCTGCTCACCGTTTGAATATAGAAACTTGTCGATTTTATAATATTGAGAGATATCAAAAATTTTGTAATATGTGTGATAAACAAGTATTTGGAGATGAATATCATTTTATTTTAGTATGTGAAAAGTATAATGAGTTTTCGAAAGAAATTTATCAAACCATATTGTTGAAGAAAACCGTCGAATCCTAGACTTTTTAGACGATCAATGCATTTGAATAGGGACATATAGTTCGTCCCTTTTTTGATGCTCGGTTGTGACCCCCTTTTAAAGTGGCTGGGTGCTCACCAGTATCTGTTCATTATGTAAAGCAACTTAACAATTAAAGGGAAATTTTTATTTTTGACTGTGAAGGCACAAAATTAAATTCATTTGAAAATGTGTTATATTTGATTATACTGTGCTGTACTGTTATATAAATGGGTATACTTATTTATATGATTATTTGACTAATATAAATATATTTCACTGATGTAATTGAATATTTGTAATAATTATTTTCTGTAAGTTGTATTGCTTACGAATAAAAGATTATATTATTAATAAAATTAAATATTATGACTTTCATTTTTTCATTGGATGACCATGCAGTGGTGTTGCAACGCCAAAGAACTGATAATAGAAAGCTATTTTAATTTGATACATAGGACAATGAATCTTAACAAAAGGTTCTATAATTTCAATTGTGAAAAAAAATCACATTACCGTGCATTAACTCAACAACCGTTCATCGACAAATATAACTTGATATTCATTGAAATGATAACAAGATAACAGTTATTATAAAAGCAGAGCAGCCTTAAATTCTAATATTTTTGTCAAAAAAGATTCAAAGTTTTACCGATGCAACGATATTTTTATATATTTTGAGTTGAAATGGCCTAGCGACAGTCTGATCACTTCGAATCATGCGGCAACACGTTTAATCTGAGCATTCGTAAAGTTTTTAAACTAAAATAAGATCTATATTAGCTATCGAAACATATGTTATATGTAAGCTATCTATTATAAATCTATGAGGAGTTTCATGAAAAATGGGGGGGGGGGAGGGGGGGGGTAGATATCTAACTTTAAATATATAAAAAAAAAAAAGATCGAGAAGTGGTACGATTGCCAAAGAGACAACTCTCTAAAAGCACGAAAAGAGATTAACTTTACTGAAACAAAAATTATCATCTATAGTCACGTACGGCCTTCAACAATTTGAAAAATTCATACGTTAAATTCCCTTTTATATTCAGTATAATTCCATAAAGTTATTATAGAAGTTATATTATGATAAAAAAAGGCTGTAAAAAATGATTGAGAGTTGACGAATATCATTATATCATGGCATGTAAAGCGTTGGATGTAGCTATAGATAGACAGACATTTTATACTGGATAATTGCTGCAAATTTTATATCAAACGAATCGCTTTCACGTTCTATACTATTCTGTACTATATACATACTTAATCATGTTTTTTAATGTTCAATCTCTGAATTGAGACAGCACTATCGGTCATCTTATATAAAAAAAAATCTATTATACTCTTAAATAAGCAGCGTGTAATGAATAAATTCACCCATCCCGTCCCGTGTGCAAATAGGATGAATATGAAGGATCCTGAGTGCACATTGTATGTCCTGAGTGCACTAAGGAGGTCATTACCGGTGTTTAGACGTACCCCAAATAAAAATTTGGATTTTTGTTCAAAATTAGCGCACATGCAATGCACCACCTCTTCGGAGTCCTCTAAAAAGGTAAAATTCCCCTGTATTAGTATTTCTGGTGTATGAAATTCATTGTGTATATTATCCGTTCCATCTACAATATACGCGGAAGTGACACGGCCGGGTATTGTAAAGCTGTTGAGGGACTTTAAATGTCAAATTCATATCCCTGGGCGAAGAAATTACCGGTCTGTGAAAACTTATATTAGTGTGTTACCTTGGTTCTGGTCTTTCACGCTGTCAGAATGAAAGGTTGAGCAACTTTTGTGGGTTATAAATGAAAAAAGAGAAGACCGTAAAAAAAAAAAAAAAAAAAAAAATGAGCTTTACAAACGTGTCTCTAACGATAAAAACAATGTAGATTATTTAGATCATTCGAACTTGTGTAAATAATGGATATTAAGTTGTTAAGACTATTTCATATAATTGTTTTTATTTATTATATTTACAAATTTTATACAAACTTATGACGATTGATCATTCAGACCGTGACTTTTTGCACAGACACCTGTTTCTTGTTGAAGACTAAACATGCGCTCTTGATTCATCTATGTTTTTTGTCGTTTGGTTGCTGTCAAATTGAAATATATCCCACATCTCATGTAGTATGTGTTCCGTTTGATTACTTTAAAATCAGTTTATAAGTATTTTTATTGAAAGGGTTATTTGCATGAGTATAGACCAATTCAATACTAATATATACTTATATATTATGATATTATGAACCTCATTAATTTCGATCTAAACAAGATAATTATAAAGAGATCGATATTTTAAACAGTCTTAATAAATTCCAACGATCACAAATCTAATCTAAATTCGATTTCAATTATTTCGTGATTCTAAAATACGTTTTTTTTGCGAATTCCGTACACTTTCCTTTTAATATCTAGCATTATTAAAATCGTAATTTTTGTATCCTTGCTATCCTTGCTAAATCTTTTGCTGTATATCACAGCTTGTGAATAAGTCTAAATGTCCGTACAGTGTATAGTAAGATCTCTTTTCCACACATGAACATTTCATAAGTATAGAAAGTTCGCTATAGTGTTCCATCATGGTCTTAGTGCAGTTTCGAGACCTTAGTGCACCACGGCGGCCAAGGTTGTTTTTAGACGCACCGTAAAGTCCCTGTCACACCATTGCAACAACGTCCTTTTATGATATTTTTTTTTAAATTGCTAGGACCATGATACTAATAGTAAAATATTTCACTTTTAAAATAGTAATTGTTATGAATGATAATAGTTTATACATGTATGTATGCTGTCTCAGTTTTTAAATAGTTATTTGGTATAATATGGTGTCACGTAAGTCATTTTTGGACAGGATATTGTTTGTTTCATAGTATATGTATATTCTGCAAGAATATTTTTTATCGCTACCATTACATGTATAAAAAACTTAACTATGTGGACCTTATGAGATCGCACACAAGACAGCTGATTGGATAAGTGTGATGAATTGTTACGCCTACATAAAACTGATATCCAATCGAATGCCAGCAGACACCTGTCAGTAAAAAACAAATTGCAAGCGTTGATGGTTAGAGATTTATTTGTGTATTCGATATATTTGAAAAATAAGTTAGATAGACACTATTCGTTTTCCCTTTTTTTCAGCTTGATTTCAATAACTGTTTTTACACTTTTTTTTATGTAACAGAAAGGTATTTGAATAAAAGCGCACCACATGTAATGGAGATTTACAAGCATTTATATAGCGACTTGTTTTCGGAACGTCATATTTTCAATAATTCACAGACTTTTGCAATAATATTTAACCTTTATTTTTTAACGAACGCCTCTAAATCTGGTATGTAAGAAAGTTATAAATGGTTTTTGGATTATAGACACAATAAAAAAAATATGGAAATCAAACGCACAAGTCTGACAAAAATTAACGGACAATGCTATGACAATAAACAGAAAACGACAAAAGACATACATAGTACTGTTATAGTTTTTCCCTGTCTTAAGTTTACAATAACTTAAATGAAATTAATATAGAAAACATGAAAAGTTAAATGATAATGCATATTATTTACAATATTAAAGAAAAGTAACATCAACAATGTAATAAATTAAACATATTTAGATAAACATATTTAGATTACGTTTTCAAGTGTTAATCCCGACATCCGTAATTTTTAAGGGTATACAAATTATCTGTAACGTCAAGTTGACACATTTTCCCCCACGACACCAGTCTGTAATTGCATAAATATTTATTTACAATCACTTGTAAACCATTAAATATAAAGTTTTTGATGTGTATATTCAATGAATAATTATTAAATATAATTTCGGCAATTTGTTGATTTTAAACTCAATTCACCACGGTTTGCGCAGCAGTATGACTTTGAACCACTTATGTTTTTTTTTAATATAGAAAATGTTAAATAATTAAATAGGAAGAGGTATGAATTAGAATTGATTATTTTCTTTATTTAATTAAAACATGGCAGACTTTCAGTTAACATAAACCGTCTTCTTTTTAATTTTAATTTTATTCTTAAAAGGGGAGCAACCCCTGATAAACACTGGGAAAGTTTTACCCGTTTTCTGTCCAAATTAATAAAATCTGAACACGACTAAACACGGTCTGGCAACATCTTAACGTAATTTTGTATCCATGGTCTGTTTCGGTCTGACACTGTCGTAACGGATCTTAACAACTCGCTAGGAGATTCAGTCTTGATAATCTTGACATGCCTTAACGGACTGATTTACCTGATGTGACTATCGATCGTAACGGAGTCTTAAACGGTCTAAAAAGTCTCGACGATTCCCTCTAGCGGTAAATCCAGTCAATCAAGATGTAATCAGACCAAAATGACCGTTTCAGACTGAAATCGTGCTACTAGTGATGGTTACTAAACCATAAATTAAATAAGGGGTCTGAGACATTCGATTGGTTAACTGCCAATGATGGTTATGTTCTTATATGCAATGAAGTATGACTTGATTTTGCCATTTGACTAGAGACTTCAATTTTTTAAATTACTTGTGATTCAAGTTGTAGATATTAAGGGAATATAGATCCCTGACGACTATGACTTCCTGTCACACTGGGAAGGATAATAGCGTCTTGTGTTCAATGAATTTAAAATGTGCTAATTAATGATAACTTTTTTTCCAGAAATTTGAAAAATAACCAAATTTCAGCTATCGCAACAGATACGTTTAAAGATACTGTGTTACTTGAATTCATTACGTTTTGTTTTTACTTATACATGTTATATATAAGGAATGTTACTTGAAATGGGTGTGTTATGGATATTAGTAAATTTAGGCTCAAGATCCTTCAAAAAGTCTACAGCTAATCGCGTTTATTTGTGGAGAATTTAAGATTGTTTCCAGTTTTTTCGTGAAGAAGATCTAATATCTTTTTGTTGTCAAAATTTCGCGTACAAGTCGATACCTTTTCATATATTACAGCGTGTTGAATGTTGTACAGGTAACCTCATGGTTCTATACATTCTGAATTTAGACTAAAAAGCAAGTAAAATTTATAAACCATACATAATTTACCGCAGTGGATCAGTATAATTAAGACATGCACGATGTTTATAACCTAAGTTTATAAAGACACTGTTGAATCCTTCAGACCTGTTCAGATTAAAATTACCGTTTCAGCATGTTCAGTTGGATATTGGTACACTAGCATACGTTCACGCTGTCATCCTGTGTATGAACATTTTTTTTTTGACATACGCTATACAATAAATCAATGTGTATCGCCTTAGTTTTCAGATCGGAATGTCCTTCTGAATGAAAGAGTTTACTTTATAGCTTATTTTTTCAACATGCCTTACATATCTTTGATGACTGGTATAGAATACGAAGATGACGTGTCATAGTCTATTTAAAACACACATTATAGATTGCTTGCGTGTTTTTCTTGATTAACCTTTCTAGTCGAATATTTGAAAGTCAAGCCCAATAAATGAACAACAATGAAATACAACAATAAAAAGTAAACAAAAGCATATATAGATAATTTGAAAGTGTGAACAACCTGTTGTAAAATGGCCTATTAGTTTATATGTATTATTTTTAAATCTAAAGGTTCAAGCGCATTAGGTGCTTACAATAAATTTGTAGCGTAGGTAACCATATCAAATAAAATATGATCAATTAAAGGTCTGAGACAGATCGCAATCGACTTTTAACATCATGGACCAAACCCAGTCCATCGAGGAAGGAGCTAGCTATGTAAAGTCACTCGGGAAAGACTTCGGAAAAAGAGTTAAATAAGTCCGTCTTTAAAAGGCCAAATGAAAAGCTGCAATTAAATTAGTTTAGAGTATTCTCTTTGTTGTTAAATTCGGGTTGTCTATACACAAAGCCCCGTTCATTTTAGAATATCTGTTATTCTAAATGTCTTCATTTATTTTTTCTCAAATCTTGTGTGAAGTGCTTTATGTGGACACACAGACAATAGCTGTCTTTATCCTGTAATTATTTCTGTATATTGTTAGTTTCTAAGAAAGACACAAATATTCCATTTTTGCATTTATTTAAAGACTCTTAAATGGTCAACAATTAAGCATCGCCCAAGGTGAATAATTGTCTATTTTAACATAACCAATAGTTTCAACAGTAAAAACATTGTCCAATTTGAAACAAAAGTTGGCATACGCTTCAGAATTTTGAACTGAACTTGACTTTCACTTAACATGCATGTTGAAATTGACATGGCTTATTTTGTTACACACGTACACATTCAAGTTTTGATATCGATTGTCGTCGTAGAAAATGCTGCTGTTCATGTTTTTCTGTTATCAGAAAATTAGTTTAATTCCTTTTGCTCTAAAGAAATATTTGAAAACAAACAGAACTTATAAAATAAAAGTTATCGTTAATTCGCATAACGTCAAACACTACGTCATTGGAATGCGACAGCATTACACATTGAATTTCTTAGGTCTCGCAGTTGCATACAAACACTCGTCAATAGCAATACACAAACATAGTCCGGCAGTGAGTGGAGCTTTGAAGCGATATAAACGTACGTATAGTATACAGATACAGCAAAGCGATATATGTAGGGTTGTATCTGTATAGTTAGACACCCAACTGCAATATTTACAAAAAGTCGTTTTGAATCTGCGAGTAAAGCTTGTAATACAAACTTCGATCTAGTTATCCGAAATGAGTGCAATTTCATGCAAGTCAATTATGCATCATATACTAGTAGATGGCACTGGATAATGAAACTGTCTATTCCATAGAACATGTTATATGTTTAGCAAATTAACACACCAGAAAATTTACATGTATAAGATTTCGATATCAAAATTAATGATAACAAGTTCATAACATGGATATATCATAGTTGACACATATATTATAACATGGATAATGTTCACATCTTTTTTCCCTTTGTCAAATTTGTAGAATTTATTTGTAACTCCGAACTTGGACAATATGTAGCAATAATGTTAATTTACAAGAGGTGGGCAGCGGTAACTTATTACTATTATTTCCTTACCAATTTGAAACATATAAAAGAAAGACAGGTTTAGACCTCCAGCCAAAAAAAATATTAGCATTCATATGGTTTTATCGTCTAGTATAAATTTTTACATTTTGAATGTTTGATAATCACGTTTTATTTATTTCAAATTCATTTTAGTACCAAGCTTACAATATTAGGATTAAATTAGTGACACAATTATCGTAAAAAAAAAGTATCAAATAAATTATATTGAAGTGAGGGAACACTTCTATACATACTTGTCTGAACCATTGATATGTCTTATATTAATTAGGTTCTTGTTTTCTTTATGAAGCAAATTGACATGTAAATACTACGTGTATCATTTTCATTCATCTTTTGTTTTGTACATTTGTCTGGTATACTTATTTACAGATGCATGCAAACATGACAAAGGCACATACAAGAAATAAGGTATAATGTTCAAAACTTAAGACCTTGTCCTTTACCGAGATGCTTTTTAACTGCTTAAAAAATGACATTTGTTTTAATTGTGTATACCGCATTTTCTTACAAATTATATAATCATATATACCACGGGTATGTATATCAAGCATGTCAAGGGAACTTCGTTTAAGTAAATTCAATATACAACAAATGTACCCTATCATTTTTAGGGTATTAAGGTGTATGACGAGAACTTTTATACCAAATGCTACAATATTAAAGTCATTATAAACTGCTGCTTTATTTCTTTTTTGGTGGTGATTTCATTTGGAACTATAAACCGATTTTTATAATGTCATCGTTTTATATTTCATTAGAATCTATCTTTATTTGATAAGTATTAAATTTTGAGGTATTTGCATTTTTTCTAGAAAATTACTTAAAATGTTTGCTTAGTAATATCATTGAAACACTACTTTGGCTTTAGGTTAAGTCGTACCAGTAGAAACATTAAACATTCCAAAGGTTATCCAAGTACTACTTCAGCTATATTTAGCTAGAATTTTGGAATTTTTTTACTTGGTCATATAACAAATTGTATGTGACTACTTCGATACTGGCATGCAAATACGGATTTGTTTGTGTTATTAAAATTTGCTGTTACAAAATGATAGAAATTATTATAAATTAAGGAATGTATCTCCCTCGTGCAAAGCTCTGATTCCTTTCACGGATTTGGCTATACTTTTTGGACCTTTTGGATTATAGCTCTTCATCTTTTATATAAGCTTTGGATTTCAAATATTTTTGCAACGAGCATCACTGAAGAGACATGTATTGTCGAAATGCGCATCTGGTGCAAGAAAATTGGTACCGTTAATCTTATTATGAGTCCTAAGTTGACAAAACGCACATCTGGCTTTATTGATATAGGATTAAACACGTTTTCTAGAATTTATTTTTGTGCAAACTATGACGAATCACTCTCTCTCAAACTGAATAATAGATTACACTGAAAATAGTTTTGGTAACTTTGTTTAACGAAGTGAAAAAGTAGTGAAAAACCTCTGCTGAACGAATGATATGCAGATATGCAAATCATATAAGAATTATTAAATTAAAAACCATGTATCTATCTTTCCTTAACAAAACTTCTTGCTTTTTTTACATAAACAACTATTCGTACCATTAAGATATTTTAGTATATCAAACATGTTTCAAGAAATGAATGTAAAAATTACGGACGAAGCTATATAATTGAATTCGTGTCCCTTTGGTAAAGCAGATAATGGAAGCTAAATGAGTTTTTGTGGTAAACTTTTAATCATAAAACAAGCTATTATTCTGTATAATTTTTCAATATGCCATTTTTAGTCTAAAATTGAAGAAGGGAAGGACATGGAAAAGTGAGACTCATCACAGTGATCTTAATTTGACGGATACAAAAAAATAATAGTAGAGGGATGATAGACTTCATATTTCAATCTAATGTTGTATAAATGCATTCAAACCTTGGTTTTCTTTTTCTTTGAAACATCATTTTGAAGGTTAATAAATGGGTTTAGTTTTATGTTTTACATATATCTGTCTATCATGTCTATAAGTATTTGACCGTTATAATGGGGAGAAATTGTGGTTAAGAAGGTTCATTGGTAGCTTTTATATACTTACATTTACATTCATTTAGGCAAAAGCATTGAGGCCATTTACATTATTATTGTGTTTACTTGATGTTACTTTGTGGGGACATAGATTGAAATATATTGACATTGATTTTTCTTAAACATATTTTTTCGGCTTTTGTAATAAGATAAGATGAATTGTTTTTGGTTTTTTTTTCTAAAAAAAATCTAATCCATTTCATACTTTCATTTGTAGGTATTTCTTATCGTGAGTCGTTTGTTAAGGCTTGCCATCAACCAGAAAGTTTCGAAGATTTTAAATAAGTTAATTTGAAATCATCACTTCGTAAAATATACGGACATTACCACGAGTTATTGAATATTCAAAATGTCTGAACTACAATCCAGTCCCCTTTCCACTAAATGTGACCCACGTAATTAGACTGATCATCGGGTTTGTACTTTCATTAACAGTACGACGGGGACCAAGTGTAGAACAGGATATCATTGGCCATACGGAGCACCTGAAATTACCGCCGGTTTTGTTTGTATTTTTATATTGTAATTTAATAATTGTTTTTATAGGGTTCGTGTTGCTGAGTTGTTTTTTAAATTTTTATGTCACGCCTTGTGTACTGTTGTTTGTTTTCTTTTTTTTTTAACAATGACACAGTCAGTTTGTTCTCAACTTATGAGTTTGAATGTCACTTTGGTTTTTTTTGGCTCTCTGTGGTGATTAAATTTGAAATGGTGTTGGAAATACCTATATGTAGTAATAAATGTGGTACAAAGATGGGGTAGATTACAACATGTGAAACTTCGTGCAAGGTTCATTGTTATCACGATTTTGATCGGTCAATACAAGTTGGACTATGCGATGCCGATTTATCGTATCATTACATTTTGTATATTAAGTAGTGTATAAATTATACTAAAATTTGTTAACAGAGAAAGTGTACGATTATCAATTACTGTGTTTTAAAGGGATCCAAATTGAATATAAAAATACCACAATAAACAAATAACAACAGTAAATTATCGATTTTGTTATCGTCTGTTCGTTCTTTCCAAAAATCTTCTGTATGAAATCACCTACACATGAGCAGAGAAACAAGTATTCAAAACGACTGTGCAAAGGAACGCATTTCAGCTTGACTGTACTTTTAGATATCAGTTGATTCTCATGTTTTGTATGTTGTAAACATATCAACTTAATATGATTTTTCCTTTTATAAGTCAAGATACCTGTAAAATAGTTCAACTTGATCATTTTTTAACGAAACAAAGAAGGACCAGCTCTTTCAATTTGTCGTTGAGTTTGGAATGTACTGCAATGCGTTAATACAATTGCAACCTCAAAAATTCTTTGTTTCCGTGTTGGAGGTCTTTGGATTTATAAGTATTCACATCTAAATAACCCTACCTTTATACTATAGACAGTTACCCATTCTAAAAGGGTTGAACTCGTCTATTGACCTGAGATCAAATTACAAAAGATTGAAGATAAATTGGATAGACATTTAAAATTTGAAAATACCATGTATTGTTGCTTTTATATCAACGTAATATACAACAATCTATATTGAATCTATTGTATTAAAAGGTATTTAATAGTTTATTTTGATTGTACTGATAGTGATAATCTTCACAATGTCATATACAATATCGTCATATTCGATTTATGGGGAAAAGGTGTCCATTTGAATCTATTTCATTCATAATAATTCACGGATTTTTCCACTTGACATTGCTGACGTTATTTGCCTATTCAAGTATTTCCTTTTTTTTTTATTTCAAATAATTATCAATTGAAAACTTAATGAACGAAAACAATTAAATAAAGTGGTAAATAGCCAAATAATTACAATTATAATTGAAATGGTAGAACGAGGAAAAGAATGTTAACCTATTAATGTAAGGGCAGATTCAATGCTCTGCTTCAAAGTAAAACATAAAGAATTGACATTTTATCTAAACGCGTAGGTGCAAAGCAATATCAACTGGTTCAAATCAAAATGTACTAATAGAAGACATGTAGATTTCTAAAGATTAGCATTGTATTGATTTTTCCCGTTTGAATGGTTTAACATTTGTAATTTTTGGGCCCTTTATAGCTTGTTGTTCGGGGTGAGTCAAGGCTCCGTGTTGGAGGCCGTACCTTGAACTATGATGGTTTACTTTAATGAATTATTATTTGGATGGAGAGTTGTCGCATTGGCACTCATATCACATGATGGTGTCTATGAAAATGTAAAAACAAATATTATCACCTGAAAGAACCAAATTATATCCCATAACTGTCAGGAATATACAATCCGTCATATCGTTATTATTACGAATGAGTTAAGCTCTTTTTATCAAATTTACTGTTCTTTGTCGTTATCACAATGTTACTAGTATTTATAATTCCACTGATTGTATACTTTCTATGTAGTTTCTTTCACGTGAACTCTGTAACTAGAAGAATAGAGTTTTATTGGATAACAAAAACAGAGCAAAACTACCAATTAACATACTAATCAGAAAGATTCTTATCAAATGGTACAATCAGAAGCTCATATAAATCAAACATATGGAAACCAATAGTCATATTCCTGACTGTGTACAGCATTTTAATATAAAACCGTTGATAAAATCTTTTGTAAAGCTAGCTTAACTTCCTGCTTGTACATGTTGTACGGTAGTGACATATACTTTCCTTTCATGTTGTTGCTATTAGTTTTTGGTCGGCGGCTTGTTAGTGTAGTACATGCGCCAATATTTATTATACCAGTATGCGTGCTTTGAACATGCTAAATAACTAACTACTGAACAAGACCGTTGATAAAAAATGCAAAATAACGACCTACTATTACATGTATAATACAGACACGGAAGGAGTTTTAGAGAAAAACAAAACAATTACCCGTCATAATCAAATGTTTAAAATTAACAAACTGAAGTCAAAGGGACCATACTTTGATCAAATTAAAAAAAATCGGAAAAGTATAGATCGAGTACAAAATTTTTGAAAGATATACTTAGTTATCAAAGGTACCAGGATTATTATTTAGTACGCCAGACGCACGTTTCGTTTACATACATGTAAGACTCATCAGTGACGCTCAATACCAAAATATGTATAAAACCAAACAGGTAAAAAGTAAAAGAGCATTAAGGATCGAAAATTTCAAAAAGTTGTGCCAAAAACGGCTACGGTAGTCTATGCTTTGGATAAAAAGCCCTTGGCTTTTCGAAAAAATCAAAATTTTTCATGTCAACATACAACTATTGTTAAACTAGCAAAAAAGATATAATATTTTCTTGACAAATTCTCCAATATTGTTTTAAAACTGGAATACACATACCGAGAATTTATATTACAGTAGTAAATGTTATTATAGATACCGGGAGATACCAGAAGGATATTAAAACGCATAAGTCGAAATTAAACTGAAATTACCATGGCTAAAAATAAAAAGACACCATCAGAAAGAAGTTTAACATAAATTCTGACAAATTTAACCACTAACGATAAGTGAAAATGTTGAAATGAGCTAAAATCATACGTATTGATTTTCAATCATATGTTTTATTGACTTATATTTAAGTTTGAAAATGTTTAATATAATAGTTAACTATTCCAAAATGACGTGTTGAACTTGCTGAAATCATCTGACATTTATTTTCAGTAACATTGTATTCGAATCCGTAGCAATCATGATTTAAAGTACAACTTCTGGCACAATTCAATCGTGACCTCACCAGGATTGCCTTTATATACACATGGGTACTCGTGTGTTCCGTCAGTTTATAATTCACATCAAATAAATCATTTCCTAAAAAGAAAAAAAATAATTTTATCGAACAAATAATAAAGGAAAATGAAAAACCAAATTTGCATTTTTCTCCTCATAATATTTGTTTTTTTTAAATTACAAATTTTACAAAATGTATATATTAGACATATAGAAACCGATCAATATTTACTGCGCCATATCATGCAGATGTCCAGTTATGTTTTTTTTTTATTGTGAAAAAAACAGAATTCCAACATACTTCGAAGAGTTATTATTGCAAACAAGACCAACACGTACATGTATCATGTATTACCAATTTGAAAACTAATAAAGAATCAACGATCAGCATAATGGAAACAATATATATGACACGGAAGAAGGCGTTGACTGTATTTACTGTCTTTCTAGTTTCACTAGTTTCTAACGTTTGTAATAATTGGCCTCTATCATCACTTAAAAGACAATTGTTGTCGAAAAACGCATCTATAATAGAGTTGAAGAAACATAAATGGAACATATCTGATTAAATGACATACATTTTAAACATTATGTATGTAATTTAAGAAAAGTATACATAAGACTCATCAGTGACGCTCATATTGAAATATTTATAGAGCCAAACAAGTACAAAGTTGAAGAGCATTGAGGATCCATAATTCCAAAAGGTTGTGCCAAATACGGCTTAGGTAATCTATGTCTGAAATAAGAAAATCCTTAGTTTAAAAAGACCTGTTAGTCCTTCCAGAGGACTTGAGGGCACCTCTCGTTTTCGATTGGATTCGTGCTGCTTAGTCTTTAGTTTTCTAGGTTGTGTTTTGGGTATTATAGTTTGTCTGTTTAATTGTCTTTGGTCTGTGTTTTAGCTACGGCGTTGTCAGACAGATTTGGAATATATAGCCAGTTTTATAGCTAGCTAAACCGCTGGTTTGTATAATAGTAGTATTAAACTACATTAAATTTAGAATGATGTGTGAACAAAATAAACATACATCATCATGATCATGGGTCCAAATAGGGGTAAAGCATTTATTAACATATAATATTTATCACTCCAAAAAAATATGTATCAAAGGAACACAAAGCGGCATAAAAAGATCAACCCATAAGCAAAAAAGAAAACAAATGGCATTGACAAAGGAGATATAACATTTATTGAAGTAACTCAAAACACCAATACATTGACAGAGACGTCTATAGGAACACTTCACTTACTTTCTTCACAGTTAATTCCCTTATATGCGATATAACAGTTGCATGTGTATCCATTAATAAAATCTGCACAGGTACCATCATGCTGACATGGATTGGAACTGCATTCATCATTATCTAAAAGTTGTGTTTGTAAATTGAATATGATAAAGCAATTTTAGTATTTTGTATATAACTACATGTAAGGCATCACAGTGACTTCGATTGGTACGTCTTGCATATACGTTTTGAATTGATTTAAACTAATTTAAGCCTGAAGTATTTATAATTAAGGTTCTACAAATTAGCAGTGGATGTGTCTTTACTATTCCAGTTCTTTCATTGTTCTTATATGTTTGATCAATTGATATATATGTCGATTGATCAGATAGATAAATGTAGTGAATATTGCAAAAAATTGGATACATGCATTTCTCTAATGCTATGAGAATGTATCGCTTTCCGAACCCATTGTCAACGTGTAGATGCCTGTGATGTTTAAAGATCATTGCAGGATTTTAAAACTAGGTCATAAACTATTAAGCTTACTCGATGAACCAAAATATGCCAACAGGTGTTGATCAAATTGACATCTTGCTAAAAGGCACTCGAAGGGAATTTTTGTTTTACAAAAAAAAATTCAATCATTAGAGAAACAGTTTTTGACATAGTTACTCGTGGATTATCCGACTTCCTTGATACTAACGGCAAGGCATTTCACAATGCAATCAAAAACAAAATAAATATCTTACAATACAAATGCAATAAACGTGATAACAATGATGCTCTAATATCATAGTATTAACTCAGTTCTATCAAAACCATGTTTTGCTGAAGTACACGGCATGACATACAGCCCAATCTGACACTGATAGCACATGTGTTAGTCAAAATACTCACTTTCTTCACAGTTATTACCCGTGTATCCTGGTACACAGGTACACATGTATCCATTGATTCCATCTGTACATATTCCACTATGTTGACAAGGACTTGAGGCGCATTCATCAATATCTACAAAATACATTCGAACATTGAACAGGATAAAACATAAGTTATAATTGATTTATAGGTCAAGAAACACTTCGATTGTGACGTATTAACGTAAATTAGACATTGTAATATTATTATTTAATAAATTGCTTCAGACACGAAATCCTGCATATTCTCAGTTACAAATATTTTTCGTTTTTTTAATCTTTTCGTTTTCCCATATTCACTAGTTTATCCATTGATTCGATCGATACGTGTAGTCGAGATTGACATAGTATCGAACTTCAGTCACGTGCATTTTAAATTTGCTCTAGCAGTGAACATGATGTAACGTATTCATATACCTAGTACTACACAGTCAACACCTACGAATCAATAATATAGCTCATTATATATATTTCAATATAAAATATTTGAAATACCCTCTGAACCGCATTAAAAACTACCTGATTATAAACTTAAAAACATAACATGATATTTTGAATATCATATTCATGTATTTTAATCAATTGCAAACTCGATGGATGTACTTTCCTTTCTTAAATGGCCATTTTATTTTGTGTTTTTACAGAGAAACGTGCAAGGTACCATTATCATAGGTACTGAATGAAGTTGTCAGAAATCCACCTATATTTGCATTGTAGGTATTAAATGTATATGATTAGCTTAACCAAATCAAAGTAAACCAACCTGGTAACCTTGTAGATTTTATTACATATCGATTCTTTTCAAAATTGCAATGCTTATTTCGGAATTGAACTTAATTATTATAGAATTGAGAGCCAGTGGTTGGGTTAAGTAATTGTTGTTCAACACAGTCTATATGCCTGTCCCAATTCAAGAGCCTCTGGCCTTTGTTAGTCTTGCATTATTTCAAATATTAGTTTACATTATATATTTCGGAGTTTAGTATGACGTCTTTTATCACTAAACGTTTTTGTTATTTCCTCATACTAGCATTGTAATCCGTTTAAAGATTAAAACTTTGCCAGCAAACAATATATCTTAAAAGGTTTCACTCACTTTCATCACAGAGATCGCCTGTGAATCCCGAATCACATGTACAAGTATATCCATTTAACAAATCTGCACATGTTCCACCATTTTGACACGGAGTTGAAACGCATTCGTCAATATCTAAATATAAAACAATTAATTGATACTTGCAATGTTCAGAAAAAAAATATAAAATAAGTTTGTTTTTAAACATAACCCCACATTCAACGTTACTTGTATTATGACTAAAAATGATTCAATAAATATCATTCAAATTCATAGATTATAATAAATCCTCATTATTACACGTTATCTAAAATATTTTTCAATCTAAAGGACGTCAAATAAAGGTCCCCTCTATTGCCAAGGTTTATATTTTTATGAAATCCATATGATCGTGTTTTCTGCCGTTAGGTTTACAATGAATTTCACGTTATTTAAAAATAGTCTCCTCTATTGCTCATGTTTATATTTATTTATAAACCCATATGACCCTGTGTGTTCCCCGAGAGGTTTACCATTGATAATACATACACATCCCTTTTCCGACTTCCATATTGGTATGCGACAACTCGTTTAAGTTATAAAACTAGTCTATTCAATTTACTTCTTCTCTAATCATCAATAAACGTGTTCCGAACATTATAAATTATAAATTAAGATATAAAGCACAATATATTTAAAAAAAATTAATAGGGCATACTTTCTTCACATTGGAGTCCCGTGTATCCCAAGTTACAGGTACACATATATCCATTGACCAAAGCTGTACATACTCCACCATTTTGACATGGCAGTGAAGCACAATCGTCCACATCTAGATTTAAAGTGTATTTGATAAAACATAGTTGATGCATGAAAAGATATTTGTTTACATATTTTCTATGTTGATATTTGAAATTTTCTTGTTGACTTGAAAACATATCCACCATTAAATGAATTGTGAAAAAAAAACATATAATACGGTGTACAACTTTGATTAACCGTTTCATATCACAGTTTTGAAATACATATTGCATAAAAATAAAAGATACAATATTATTTAAAAGTGTCGGTAATAATGGTTTTTTTTATAATACAACATCTAGTTATTTCATTCTTGTTACAACACACTATCGTGAATTTAATCTTCTAACCTCAAAAGAAAGCATTACGAGTTTTTTTATTTTATAGGAAAGTTGTGGATTTTCTTTTTCGCATATCAAAACATGTTTACAATGGAACTGCAAGATTATTTACAAAGCTCTTTTAATGTTGACACTTTAGAGAGCGTACCGAGATTCTAGTATGTCATATCATATATGATGTGTTTGAATATTGCATTTGACCTTGTTTAAGGTGAATATTTGTGTCTTTTTGCAAATTACGAAACATAGCTAGTAATGAATTGTAGTTCGATATTGTTGATCATTGGTTTTATTTTTCAATGGTGCCGGTATACTTTTAGTAGAAAATAAGTATTTATTTTTTTATTTTTTAAAATTATTCTTAATAGCATATTGGAACACAAAACGTCTATGATTTGCCTTTTATCGGATGAATGATTCATTTGTCATATAACATGTCTGTTATAACTCTTAAACAGAAGAATTTCAAGACGACAAAAAAAGACTGTTATCGTTAATTTTTTATCTCCAGATAATCTTGAATGCTATCAATCGTATATTCATCAAATATAAATCAGTTAATCGCTGATTCACCCATCAATTTAAATTAACAGCGTTGTTTTTTTGTTACTGTCATCAAAAAGATTTTTATGTCCCTTTCGTGAATGTTGTTTAAGAAGTTGCACTAGGATTATATAAACTGAAATATATTACGCTCAATTGTTTACCTGAACATGTGTACGAAACTGTCATATATTTATATTTGTTTGGGCATGGGTCAATACCAATGTCTATTGGTTGAAAGGAACAGGTCTGCTTGTTCTGACATCTTTGTGTGACCCAATCTGTTGAGTCCATGGTGCAAGGAAAACCACTGGAGTATGGACCATGGCCATCGGCGCACGTTGTTCCATCATTTCTCCCATACGTTGAACTAGTTATTGTCATAACCGAATTTAAGGCACATGATATGGTGTCTGTATCCCTGTGACAAATAGTTTGTTCAAGGCCTAAAATTAAAATTTAGAAATAATTGATCTAATTCCATTAAACTGTGTATTTGTGTTTCTAGTTCTCGTATTTAAAAATTTCGTATTAGATGAAAATAATACTTATACCAGTAAATCATTGTTTTCATATTCCCTTATTTTGTTTGCAAAATAAATAGAACTGTATGACCTTGATCACATATTACACAGCCTTAAGATTTAAGAAAAAACTATCCTGTGTACAATTGTCAAATATTCTCAAGATGTGTTCTAAAGTTTGTTCTTCGACAGATGATACACGGGAAACTTTTTACCTCTATGGTGGCATTTCTTTTTTTTAAGAAATCTTCTTTTCGGGGATTTTAAGATATTTACATGTGATTATAAACGCCTTTCAAATAGTCTGTTTATTTCGCGATTGCAAAACATGTCGAGTTTTTTAAACCATTAAAAATTAGGTATATTTGTTTTATCCCCGAAATAATTAAGATTAGCACAAGTATACCATATATTATTGAAACATGTATTTGAATAGAATACAAAATCCAATACAACTGCATGGTCACAATATACAGTAAAAACCCTTAACAAATTGGTTTAGAAATGATAACTAAAGCTTCAATAAAGTGAAATAATGTTAATTAATCCTAGATTTATAGAGCTTATCTATATTGATTATAGTTATTCGGAATTATTGAATTATAATTAAGTTCAAACACAAATTAAAATCGTTTTACCTAAACGGTTTTTGATTCATTTAATTGGTAATTCCTAATTGTCTAGTATTAATTGGTGCTTTCTTATTGGTTAGTATTTTACCATTGTGATATTCCTATTTAAAAGAAGATCAAAATAAATATTTGATATTAAGTGGTATAATTTCAGTAATTTTCAAATTGGTTTTGTTATAAAGTTGTAATTAATTTTCATGCATGTATTTACTGTCTATTGAAAAATAGAATTGATAACAAAAAAATGAAAATTATGCACTATTGGACTCAATTTCATAGTTTTGTAGTGCATTTTTTTTAAACAATGCATTCAATCAAAGAAATCGCACCTGCTTGATCGCAAGAAGATCTTTTACTCTGTAGAATAATTATCTTTGAACACATAATATCAAAACAAATAATAATAAAAAAAAATGTCTTCTATCTTTAACTCAAAATATTAAATGTTTTTTAACCGGACCAAATCACTACTTGACAACCTGTTTTTTTAACGTCATTGCATCCCCTTACTTATTTATTCAAGCATTATATTTAAAGAAATAACTCCAAAAAGTGTATGAAGAAAATAATATTTTCATTAATAGTATCGGAAGAACATATGTGTGTTTGTTTATGTTCAATACGTGTTTACGAGCACCCGGTTGCATACCTGGTTTGGTGTTGTATGATTTGATTGGCTTATGTATGTCGCATTGCTGGTATCCTTCCCGTTTGTATGAGGGTAGGATCATGATTATCGTGCAGAATCTCTCTTATCTCTCTTAATAATAAATAATGATTTTTTTTATAACCAGTTATTCGACGTTTTGCCTTTTCGAGAATCATACCTTTCGTTTCGTTATACTTAAACCCCACCCCACCCATTTGATATATTTGAGTAAGCCAGTTCAATGGTGTGACAAGATAATTTGTATTTATTGTGTTTTGTAGATTATTGTTGATTTTGATTTTTAGTTGGATGGAGTCCCGATACGGAAAGAACTTTGTGTGATTGTCTTGGATGAGTTATAAGATGCAGATGAACATTTGAATGAATATTAAATTATGAATTTATGAAAAAGTTTGATGTTTGAAGAAAACATAAAGTATTACAACGTGTTCTACTCACAAGAAGAGCTCATTCCGAAAGCAAACATGTGTTGAGTTTTATTGATTAAATAATTTATGTTCGATTAAGCTAGGCGAATTAGAACCTAATACGAACTGAATGTGTAGACAACAATAATCTGAGGACGATAACTATGTCATTTGAACATTATGGTTGCCTAAAAAATCAAATGTCATAATGAAACTACAAAAGTTGGAAATGCATTTAATTAGCTAAAATTTACTACACAACAAATGTTTCGTGAACTATCTGGTGTATGAAACTTCTAAAATATAATCAAAATCAACATAAATGTAGTGCTTTTACATAATTGCATTCAAATTTACTAGTCCCCCAATATTTTCTCGTAGGCATTGACCTCAACTACGATATCTCTATTTATAACTCCGGCAGTCACAAAATATGCATATGGTTGATAAAAAGACGCTCGTTAGAAAATGTTTTCACACGTATATGGCAGATAAATAGTAATAACTGATTCTTGAATAACAATCTCATATAACTCAACAGATCATTTAATGAATGCTAATGTGGATTCTATTAACAAATGGAACTGAATGGGAAATATGAAATGTCTCTTCCAGTTCACCTAATTGTTGCCCGTGCTAAATGTTGATTTTTTTCTCAATATCACGAGTCATGCAGTTCCTATATGATTAGACCTAACAAAATAATTGTGTTGTTATTAACATGTATAAGTAATCAACTACCAAATAAACATAAAATAGAATCATTTAAGTCTTGTTTTATGGAATGGTATTCCAAGACTTATTAATGAAATGAACATATGAAATGCTACTCCAGTTCATCTATTGACTATTGATCAAATGTTCAAACATTGCCGATAAATGGGTGCTCTATACAAGAATGGATTGTTATCTTGTTGATTTTCATTGTGTTTTTAATCATAAAATATTGATAAAATCGGTATTTCAGTTCAGTTTATTGTCATTATCTGTTTTTTTTTAAATTATTCTATGATACAAATACACTTTATTTAATGTGTTTTATAGGGATTTAATGTGATAAAATAATTTCATTCACCACATTTAAATCCAAATAACTAATTTATTTTACTAATGACGTTTTAAACAATTTTTCGGATAGTCAACTTTGATCTTCTTTTAATTCTCATGACAATTATGCTAAGACATTGTATATAAATTAGCCATTGAAATTTTGGCGGGAAAATATTCTCTTTTGACTTTTCATAGCTTTATCATTGACAAGTTGAAGTTCTCAAAAACTGTTAAAAAGTAATTAAAATTTTACAATTTTTTTACAGATGGCTTATCATTATACATGCAAAAGATTTACAAAAAGAAAAATGGGGGTCACCAGGCAAAATTTTTAAAGGTATTCAAATGGATAAAACCAGAGGATTCCGAAAATCTGACAAATAATCTAAAACATGACAAGCCAGCTTCCTTAAATTAATTTCTGAATAAATAACATTTTAGTCAACTTGTGTCTTATTAACAGCAAACATAGCTCAGACTCTTTGATCTAGGTCATTTAAACAAGGTTTTCTCGTTGTTATCTGTGTCTAGGAACATTAGCTGACAAAAATAATATATACATAATGTGACAAAAGACTGGTAACAGAGAACAATACAATAATAACATACATGTTGTAGCTAACAAATATTTTTTAACCTAAGTGAACGAAAGTCTCATATTTTCTTTTGAAACATTCTAACAATATACTTAAAATATTCATATTAATGTGTTACACCTGAAACCGGTGCCTTGATGTGGACGAAAATATAGATCATTAGTTTTTAACCTAAATGAACGACCATTTCATATTTTTCTTTTGAAACATTCTAACAATAAACTTAAAATACTCATATTAATGTGTTACACCTGAAACCAGTGCATTGATGTCGACTTAAGTAATGAAGACACTTAATCGGTGTATATTGACAAAATTATCGACAAAAAGCTGTCATTGTGTTTTGACAAAATACCAAAAGGTTTCTTGTTTAATTTCAGGTAGAACTATTGAAGATTTGATATGAATTCTAGGGGATTTTCAAATGGAAGTGACAAAGCTATTTACATATATGTAAATATTGAGATGTCCCCAAATTCTTGTTTGTTGTTGATTAAAAGATCAAATTGAGTGAATAAACGTTTAAATTTAATAGAAAAATAACGTTTTAACACTGCAAAAATGCAAATGTTCAAAAATTTTTTACATTCAAAATTACTTTGATTAAAAGCTATTAACTAAAATAAAGACTCATGAATAACTTTTTCATTTTTCAAATTTATAAAAAAAAAAGTTTTCAAAGCTAGTATCATTTAACAGGTCTTCAAATTGGCCAACATGTTCAAAGGAGTTGCACAAAAAAATTTAGCAACAAACACTGCAACTTAATAAGTTAATCATGAATTTCAACGGTATATTTTAATGTATTGTATATCAAACAATAAATAAACATATGAAGCATCAAATCGATATTTCCTCATATTGTTTTTTTTCAGATATCGTGAGTTTGATTGATCCGTTATTATTATTCATCGAAACATTTAATAATGAAAGGTGTGTACGTTGTAGACGTAATTCGATAAATCATAATGATTAAATATATATATAGACCTATGGATGAATAGAAATTATAAAGTTTACGTAAATATCATTTTTCATCACTTAATATTTTCCTCGAATTTCCGTTCACATACTTGTTAAAAGCTATGCATATTTCGGTTTAACATTATGAAAGTATTTATGAATTACCGGTTTTAGGGAAAACGGTAGTATTAAAATTTCCCAGCATTAGGTTGGCCTTTTGTGTACCCAAGGTAGGTGAAGGAAGTCAAATTAGGAGCGCTGTGATAGGATGTAAGGAAACAATATATTGTTTTATTTATCTATGAATAATTACAGTGCAAATATTCACAATATACATTTTAAAACCTATTGAAATATTTTCTAGAGAATTATTCGAAAAGACTTGCAAAATTTCATAAATTTGGTGCAAAATGACGGTGGGCATGGATAACATAAACATGCTCCGTTGGAAGTTGGTCATGATACTATTTGGCTTTAATTTTTAAAACAGAATAATAAAGTACTAACACAACATATAACTGTTTTATCCAGGCTTTTATCTTAAAAAGGGGTATATTTAGAAAATGTGTACATTGTTGCCTATGGCAGAATAAATAGTACCGTTTTCCTTTTATTCAGCTGTCTAAACTACTAAATTTTAAGTGAGGCTTTTATATGTAAAACAATGATATTTTGAAGAACGCAATTTTGATAACGTTACACTTCTTTCAAAGTAATTTGGTTCTCTGAATTTAGATATGACTTTGAATTTTAAATCCGTGTACAATATTAAAAATTTTGAACCCCCTTTAAATGAAGCATATTTCCCTTAATCGGGTTTGCACTGTACAGTAAATTGATTGTCATATATTTTGTCGAGATCGAATAAACATTTGCATTACCTACAGTCAATTAAACTCTTTTATACAAATTATATTCTACAAACGAGAAGCAAAAACGTAGAACCATAATAGAACTATAATTGTATACGCCAGATACGCGTTTCGTCTTCATAAGACTCCTGTTTGTGAGAAATCAAGTTTTAAACAACAAAAAACTACCGCTTCTGTATTTTTTTGGTCCGCATGCCGATTCAAGGTTTTTTCTCGTTGACGCTTTCTTTTGCATATTGTAATCAGATCTGGATCCAAACGCACGTGTCAATCAATAAAAGGAGAAAAGAAATATAAAAATCAAAATGTCAAGCCATCAGTTGTTGTTGTTACAGCTCAATACCGAGGACAGGCAATCATTGAACAAACGGCTATCATAACCAGTAGTTTATAATTACTAACGGTTTTATTTTCTCATTGCATGGTTTTATTAGGATAGATAGGTAGGTATAGTATAACAGGTTGTCGGTGATCATTGACCAGAATATTTTATGCATCCGTTTATTAACATTTTAAACAGTTTGTGTGTGTTTCTTTGAATATATTTTCTAAACAGTGGACAAATAGTTGTATAGTGCTTATTAACGTGAAAATAAGGGATGTGGCGATATGTTTAAGATTTTAATTTAAATCATACATATATCATCACTATACATATGCATTATTGCCATAAGTACCAAAAGACTTCGTGAATAAATTGCCAATGACTTTAGGAAAGAATATCAAAATAAAGAAAAGGTAACATATGTGTTTTCTTGTTTCTAAAATGTACAGCTTTGATGATTTTTGACAAATTCATGTCGTTTTTGTAACGTTTTATGGTTAAATAAAATTTAGTTTTGTATAACATTTTTTTTTTCAATCAGTTGTATTTTCATTACTTGTATATGTTTGTTCATGTGTAAAAATCAATATATTCAATCCCAAACTACGACAATATGAAGACTCAGAAATTTAGTATCGTTAATGATATTACTATCACTAGATTGAAACAGCTGTTGGTGAGCTTGTTGTCATCGAGGCTTTCACAAGACACTAAATCCAGTACTTCCGTACTGACCTTCGCGTTTTTGTTTTTTGTTAGAAAAATTCCTTATTTGTTTCTGATTTGCATTTTTTTCCGTCGAGGTTCCTTATATTGACATTAATTGTCAAACAGATCATCTTTTGTAGATAAATTAATACTTTTTATGTATTTTTCCTTTTTTGTAGTGCAATTACAATTAATATTAATTGTTGAAAAAACATTGATTGAATCATTTCACTATACTTTGACTATTTATCTTTTGATTCTATTTTGTTCACGCATCGTGGTAAATATTATTGAATTTGATGCCACTGTCATACAAGTGATATGTTTAGCGCTATACAATCTATTGATGTTGCTATTTGATTAGGGACTTTCCGTTTTGAATTTTCCTCGGAGTAAAGTATTTTATGCGATTTTAATTTTCACTTGATAATCTATTCCATTTATTATTCCAAGAGTTTTGGTTTAACTATGAAAACAACAAACTCTGTCGTCTTTATACCCACATCTTTTTAATTGTATTCATTTTGTAGAATTTGAAAGCGTAAATATGTTTTGTCGAAATATGCATAACCAGCGCTCTATTGTGATGGAATCAATATACATGTATAATATACAAATTTATTCTGATTTATTGTTTGGCTGTTAAACTTTTAAAACAGTTTTCAAGAATTCTATTTTAATTTAACAATATCAAAACACTGGATTATCTGTTTTAAACTGAAAACTCTTTGGAATCTTAAATTGATATATGTATTTTTATAAAACGAAACAATCATTACAAAATCCGAACAGAGGGCCAAAACAGCGTCAAAAGTCTTTCGTCCAGAACACACTTAAACTTGATCTGTAACTTTTATGATACACCGGAGTATAAAAGTGTGGTAAATATGATTTTTTCCAATTTTACATTTAATTCAGCAATAATGCAGGCGGAAATATGTAAATGAAATCAATTTTTTTTCTTTTTATAAATGAAACGAAATTTCCATGTAGGCGGCATAGTGTTTCCAAACAAATATTAAAACGAATTTCCGGAATATTGTTTTAGGTGTCGATTAAAAACTATATATAATTGATAAATTTTAGCAACAAATAGTTTATTATCCTGTAATCTAACCTCATGTCAAAACAGTCGGCAATCAGTTTAATGGTTGTAAAACATTTTTGTCAGGACATTTTATACTTTAACTAGTATACCGTTACAACTTGTGAATGTTTTGTTTCTTTTCAATGCTGTAATATGAAACTGAAAAATTCCATGGGGTTAGTCTAGGATTTATATAAGTCTTTTTGTATTACAGACAGTCAAGGTCAGCATGGTCACATCGTGATCAGGGACAATATTAATTATAACTGGCTAATTATATTTTGAATAACTTATGAGGATAACGTGCCTTAAATCAAGCCTCTCAAGCCGGTGCTAGGGACCGCCGTAAACTTTCTGTGAGGCGTTTTTATTCATTTGCTCCGTGTTTAAGGCATCACTGTAACTTTGAGATGAAGCGATAAAAGCGCTGTTCCTGTGCTTTTGTTTGTGTGTGTGTGTGTTTTTTTATTTATTTTTGTTTTGCTGAGAATGAAATGATTATGTGTAACGGATTGATACCCAATGTCCTTTGTTTTTCTATAATAACTCATCACAAACGTATATTTGTGCTCGCATTCTCGCAATTACAACGAATACTATAGTTATACAAGAGGCTACATGTTTGTTTGGCCATCCAAGTACAGATTATTACTTAGTATATAAATAAACTCTTCTTTGTTACCAGGATTGAAATTTTGTATATGCACCAGACGTGCGTGTCTCGCTCGAATCACAAAAGTTAAAAAAGCCTTATAAAGTTAGAAGTGGAACAGCATTGAGGACCAAAAGTATATTTTTTGGTGTCAAATCTGTGTTTAAAAAATGAATCAAATTGTTTCGTCATTTCAACATAAAGACGACATAAAGTGCATATAGACGAATGGCAGAGTCATGGTATATAATGGGACATCCGATAAAGTTAAAGATTGTTATGGCATAAAAACAATGTTTGTTTATTAATTTCAATAATGATATTTCAAACGATCACATACTTGTTATTGTAACTAATTGTCAAATATTAATAAAAATGACATTGGTGACCTTAACGTGACCATGTTACCATTTGGCATGAGACCATAAAACTACCTGGCGAGATACTTACTGGTATCAATAATTTGACACAACAAGTAATCTGATAAAGTAATCATTAGACAATATATTTGCCGGCATAAAATATTGACACTTCAAGTAACGTGACCATTTTACCATTTGGCATGACTTTTTGGCATAACAAAATTGACACATCAAGTAACGTGATCAACTGACCATTTGACATATATTTACTGGCATCGAATAAATGACACTCTAAGTTATGTGACCATATAACAACTCCTGGCGATATACTTACTGGCATCAATAATTTGACACACCAAGTAAACTGATTAAGTAATCATTGGACAATATATTTACCGGCAACAAAATATTGACACTCAAAGTAACGTGACCTTTGTATCATTTTGCACATACTTATTGGTATAAAAAAATTGACACACCAAGTAACGTGATCAAGTAACCATTTGACATACATTTATCGGCATCACATATTTGACACTCTACGTAATGTGACCATATAACAACTACTTGGCGAGATACTTACTGGCCTACAAAATTAACACAAAAAGTCACTTAATCAAGTTATCATTTGTCAAAAGTAAATTACTTACCGGCATCGCAAATTAACACACCAAGTATGGTGACCAAACTCAGGGCAATCAGCATCGCTGTGACTGTTTCGTCGATCTTCCTATTAAAAACAGTAATATAAAAATTATTTAAGGTAATTAAATAACTACTTTATGACTGTTTTAGTTTTTAAATTGACCCTCGTTCTCTATGTAACCGTGTTCTCAAAATGTAATCTTTCGAAATGACTAATTTTTCCATTTGACACATTGCTCTGTCTTTTCTCCAAAAGTTCACGTGCTTAGCAATGCTGAAATAAAAACATGAGTATAAAGTGTACAGCAACATATAAAATGAATAAAAACATTGTATTTGCTACACAAAACAAAATTAAAAATGCTAAATGCCTCAAAATTCTTACTTTTACTTTATATGAACAGCATATTGATCACTACTATCTCAACGTAGTACATCTGTACACTGTTAATTATACTGCATTTCCTGACAACGTCTATTTTATTTGTTCTCAGTTTACAAAAGTAGTAATTATATGGAATTCAGTTGGATGCATTTGACTGCGATATAATAGATTTCCATATTTCAAATAACTCAGTTGAATAGGTTTATAACAATTCTATCTTTATATCAAAAACAGATGTCTAGAAAAACGAAAAACAATCTTTAAATATTTATGAAACTAGAAATTACAAATTGTCATTGAATGTATGTTCATATAGCTTAAATGTACTTTAAGATAAATTGGCAATTAATACTAAAAATTAACCTGTTTTATAATTGTCTTGTTTTATAATCACTGGCATGAAACATTTGTTCAAGTTGTGTTTGAGCTTTTGGTTTCAAAAGCTTAGCCACATCAAACGAATGGAAACCAATTGTCATATTCCTATTTTGGAAAAGGCATTCCCTTGTGTATTAAACCTGGTTTAGTAGCTATAATAACATGGAATATAACCGTAACAAATGATTTTTTATTAGAATGTTACTTCATTTATCTGGATTTTTTTCGTCAAATTAACTGACATACTTATTTAACTTGTACAAAACTAGGCCGCGTCGATATTCTTTTTGTGTTGACCGAGTTTTTTTCACAAAATGATAATGAAATCATTTATATTGTATAATTTTTCATATCATTGCAATTTTGTCAAAGCAATTTATACACGCGACCATAATTTAGAGATCCATGTCACAAAGGAACAATTACTGGAAAATGTGTATTTTTTCGTTTTTACGTCAGTTTATGTTTATAAATTATATTTTGTTTTCTGTTGCTACTTTGTCGCTTATTGGTAGACTAGGGGTTAACATTTATAAACCCTTATTGGCTTTTTGTTGATCGTTTTGTGGAACTCTATTTAATTGGGTTCATGTTTACAAATTATTAAGGTTTTCTATAAGATGTTTTGTGAAATTTTGTTTGCTTGGTCGTGATTCCATGATTATAAATCATATTTGATTTCTGTAAGTTGTTTTGTGAAATTATTTTTAAAACTTTAAACTACACACCGAACGGTCTAATATGAAGCCTATTTCTGTAATATATTTAAAATTGTATAGCCATTTCTATCTTTTTTTTTTATAGTTTTGCTCATAATTTTGTATCTTTTTAAAAAAAAATTTAGCACTCTATTATTCTCTTTTCCTTTTCAGTCAATTTTTCTTATCCCTATCATGACCCTCATACACTATTGACCGTTTTAGTAGCTACGCCATGCTGCCTGACAATTAAATGGTCATGAATGAATAAAGCGGAACCAGTGTATGTAAAGTGCGGATCCTAAAATATCATTTTTACTGTATATGCCATAAATGTCTAATGTAGAATGATAAATAAACAGACGAACTTTTTTTTATTTTTGAAGAAAATGAAGAAATTTAGTTAAAATGTATATGTTCAGAAATACATAATACTAATAAAACAAAGTAACAGATGCGAGCGGGGTTTTATCGCGCCTAAAGCCATCCAGCTGTGAAATATATACCAAAATAGGTGAATATTTAGGACATTTCACGAACAGATCGTGCAGGTGCTTTATAACTAACATGTAAGATGTGGTTGCAGTAAAAAATATTAATTTTAATACAATTATTAAAGTTGTGTAACGTAGAATATGTTTTGTCATTCAGTTTCTTCATATTTAACTAAATTCCACTATGATGATTTCGTAATGCTAGTCATGTTTACTGTCGAATAATGATACTATTCTTTCATTTTCACTGTGGAGCGAATCATTATTATTGTATATGCGGTGCATTTTTACTGAATATTTTTTTTTTCTATTACAGCTCATTTCTTTACGCATATAGAGCCAGACTCTAGTTGATTTGTTTGCTTTTTTTTTATTGGATAATCATTATGATAACACCCAATTTAATTCAAATATTTAAAAAAAAAAACAGGTTAAACTATGTCTATTCATATTGTTTAAAAACGTCAATCTTATTTACAAAGTTTGTATAAACAATTTTACAAACAAAGCAAGCAAGCCAACCAAAGTTTTGCTGTACATGCATTAGGAAATTAGCTGTAAAGCCTTAATTTAGCCGACTTGCTCAAACAATAGATAAAGTAAGAGAAAGATTTGATAAAATTTAACTTACGGAGGAAAGTTTGGTTTTAAAACACTCTAATAAATTCAATAGAAATAACATTTATTTCAAATGTATTCCATTTAGTTTCTTATAAAGCGTAAAGGGATCTGTATCCTTATTTTTTTATCCATTTCTATGACACTTCACCACTAATTACGTACATCTGGATATATATTGCACCTTTGTTTTTCCGTTTAAAAGGTTTTACACTGGAGCCCTTTATAACTTGCTGTTCGGTGTGAGCCAAGACTCCATGTGGAAGACCGTATTTTGACGTATAATGGTCTACTTTTATAAATTGTGACACGGATGGAGAGTTGTCTCATTGTCACATACGACATTTATATATGGCTCAAAAACGAAACGAGACGGGATAAAAAGGGATAAAAAAAATCCACGCTACTTTTTTAATATATTTATAATGGGCTTAATATGAGTCAAAATAGAGTAAAATAGTGGGTCGCATTTGGGTATAAGCGTCACGCCGGATTGCCGATTTTTTGCAAGCGTAACAGGTGAAAGTCAAATGATTGTGTAGTGAAAAACGGGAAATAAAGTTTAGCGGGACACGGATAATTACAAAAAATTAGAACTGTAAAGTATAAGCGGGATACGGGAATCTGACAAAACAATAAGCGGAATACGGGAATCTGCCAAAATAGTAAGCGGGATCCGGGATCAGAACCCCCAAATGAGACCCACGAATAAGATATTTATGTATATTCATCCTATTGTTACAGTCATGCATTCAATAACAAATGTATCCGATGCATGCATTTTTTTTTATATTTTTGGTCCCTTTTTCAATTTTGTGGGGTCCAAATTTATAGACAAAAGTCCTTTAATAAAGATATTTGGAATTCGTTGACATACTGAATCTAACCGTGTATCTAGTTTGCGAATTTTTAGCCTAGTTGCTGAAATAGCCAACATAGAGTTCCAAAGGGTCTAAAATCAACAAAAATGAATTGTAGCATGCATTTCGTGTACAATAACCCAAATGTGCATGGTTTTACCTCTGTGGTAGTATCCATTCGCGGATCTAGAATTTTTCATAAGTAGGGGTCCACTGACTGCCTAAGAGGGTCCGCTGCTGTCACGCTCCAATGATTCCCTATATAAGTTAAAGTCATGGAGAAACGTAATCTGAAGAATACAATATGACATTTTGAGAATCGCTTTTGTTACAAGTTTGAACAGCTATATATTTGATGAAGAATGAATGAGGAGTTTGTATTTCAATTTGAAAATACATGTATCATAAATCCTAAAGTCATCAACTAAGTTTTTTCTTCATTTGTTGCAAGTGCATTTATCACATAATTCTACAATAAAAATTCCTCGCATCTTTGAAAATTCTACACTAATAATGACTGCACTAACAGTGATAATTCATCGCATCTATAGTTAAAATGGATCTGAATTCTGAATTTATCTGCACTGACTTGCTTTTAAAGTAGTATTATTTTACAGTCTGCCGTAGTTATATTTTTTTTTATTTGGCAATTGGTTGTTTTATTGTAATATACACCGCAACACCGTCTTTTAAAATTCTTATATTAAAGTTAATAAAATACCATTATTATCCGAAATATTACATTTCAAGAAAAAAAATCGCCTTTTAGCATAACTTTCGCTTCTTTAGAGTCCTGAAAGTTCCCTTTTTAACTGCCCAAACTTTACAGTAGTATCTACTTAGTTCAAAGTCTTTATTAACATATACCTTATTCTTCCTATCTTTGGTTTTTGTAGTTCCTAGAAAAATCAGCGGAACCAGCCACATAATGGACTTTCAACTATAGAATTATGGAATAGTTTCAAACGTGCTGCAATGTATCAAGTTGAACGATTGATAACAATCTTCAAACGAGGATAGCTATAATCCAGTATAGTTAACTATTGCACAGATCCTGTCATTAATGATAACATCGGCATGCTGATCAATGGCTTTTCTAGGAATGAAGTGATGATTTGGGTAGCCAAAGGCTCAAAACGTATACACAGGGAAGGACAAGATAAGAATAAAAAGATATCCAATTAGAAAACAAGTGGAACGATTAAACTTGATTACCCCCAAGTCCTATTCATTTGCTGATAATTAAGAACATTTGTCTTGGATTTCATTCAATTACTAATGTTTACCTCTTCGTAAAAATCATTATGATATCTCGAACTTTGTATATTTTAGTTAAGTACAAAAAAAAAAATTCTGTTTTTTATCAACAGTACTTACTGAATAATATTACATTTTCAAAATTCTCATAGACTTTTCGAAATTAGTTTTCCCTATAAAACAGAAAGGTGAAATATTATGTAAAAATGCACAAGGACTCCATTCTAAAAAGCCCAACAGTTCTATCAAAACACTCAAAAGTCCTGCACTGATATAAACAAGTTGAAAAGCCATTTTTATCTTTCCGTTATAGATTGTCTATCAACGACTAAGTTGTGTCGACTCTACATTGCCTGTTTATCTGCGCCGTTCACTAAAAGATACAAGTTGTGTTGGGCTGCTGATTAGTTGGTCGTCTAAATAAACCTGCATTGCATGTATTGAACTTAATTATAACAAAACAATAACAGTAAAATATAAAATATAGACATAGGAAATCATCGACACTATGTCTATGATGCCTCTCAGTTTATCATAATGAATAACTTCCACAACGGAGGAAAACACCGATTTTCTTCAGCAGTCCTCGTTTTTGTGAGAATAGTTTCACTGCATGTTGTATAATTTGCCCAATTTGTAGATGAATGATAAAATTGAAAATATAAATGTGGAATATGTCAAAAAGACAACAACCCGACTAAAGAGAAGAGAATAGCATATATATTCAAATATATTCTTTCTAAATATTCAATTCCTCAGTCATTTTAAGATTATCACCTTACTAAATATACATTTCCTCAGTGATCGATAACATAGTAAAATGTATAAATGCCAGTATATTTGATTTGAACCCGGATGTTTAAATATTCGTCTTTGTTTATTCCCATGTATTTATAGGTATAATGTAAATAAAAAAGCATTCAACGAGGAACTTTTTTGTAACTCATCCTTGGAATGTAACGTAGAATGGAATTTTCTATCAATCTATGTTACTAAAAGGCAATTATAAACAAGGTGGTATAAATAAAACGGACACAGCAACATTTCAATTTTGTATTAAAATGTCAGCAAACAGAGAACCAAAAACCGACTTCGAAACTCAAGCGAAAATCATTCTTTTCTGTATTAAGGTGTAATACCACCAAATCATGATACGCCACATCCGGTTGCATACGAAAGTAGGTCTAAAAAAATATTCCCTTGAATTTGACAGTTGTAGAAAATTAACCCTGCATTTCAATGCACTTAAATTTTTCTGAGTCATAAACATGTATGTTGGGTGTCTGAAAGGATCATTCTTTTTTTATTTGATGGTCTTATAAAATATTTTGGAAAGTTAAGGTTTCATAGTTACCAACGCAGGTAACCAGTAAATAACCTGGTAAAAATTTGGTTGTTTACTTCCGGTGCAGGTTACTTTCTTATATGCAATGAAATGTAGTGTGAAATTTTCACTGTAGCACTGGAAAGGATTAAACCTTATTCATGCAAAGTATTTCTTTGGTTTAAATAAAGGTAAATACTGTACATTTTCTTTTAAAGTGCCAATTTAACAAAGACTAATAGGGAAAAATCAATGGTGGTATTACACCTTAAAGAAAATAATGCTACTAAGATTGTTTCTATGTTATGCCTGCTATTGACGGAGGTTCGTAAACAGATCGTTTCCTTTAAGATGAATCAAAATACAGCGCTGTGCACTGCTGTTACGTTAGGACACAAAGACATTGTTGAGTATCTTCTTAAAAACTGTGAGGCTGATATCAATCAAAGAGGAATTTTCACAGACGAAAAGGATAACCAACATAAAGTTCCACCAATTTGGTGCGCAGCGGAATCCGGGAGAGTGGATATTGCTAGTTTGCTGTTATTTTATGGAGCAGACGTGAATGGTTGTTCAAACACAGAATCAACTCCAGTTCGTTGTGCATGTTTCATGAACCACCAGCCTATGGTAGAATTTTTAGTTGAAAACGGAGGAAACCTTTCGAAAACTAATATATACGGTGGAACATGCTTGATAAATTCGGTTGGGTGCTCGGGGATTGTTGAATTTTTAATTGCAAAGGGTGTGGAAGTTAATTCAGCTGACAGAAATGGCTGGACTGCACTTCATTATGCTGCTGAAGAAGGTCATGAAAACAGTGTTAGGATTCTACTGACCAATAAAGCTGATTACACCATACGAAATAAAACTAACAGAACGGCACTAGATTTGGCAGCATATAACGGACATGATTTCGTTGTTGAGGCTTTTATGAAGAAAGAGTGTGGTACTAAGATTGAGCTCGTCGATTCATATGAACTGCTAGGATGTCACCATGTTGATACAGATATTGAAAAGGCACGTAAATTCTGGATGAAGGCTCTCGGAATGCGTTTCGAATTTTCAGTAAATTCAATGAATAAGTGTCATACTTCTGAAAACTTCCTGTCAAAATCTGCCTTTGCTGATACGACGGAAATAACATCAGCCAAAGAACTTAAACACATAAAAGATGAGCACTTAAATTTAAGTCATACATATGTGTTGTTTAAATCTATGAGGATCTTGACGGGGTCCTTCATTTTTGTTTTTATTATAGTTTATCACTCTCACTTCACGGCCTAAGAGCAGTTTCAGAAGCTTAGTTCAAACGGAGACACGGTTCCCTGATGCGGCCTAAAGAGGATAACGAAATTAACTATATAAATGATCTTACATATAAAATATTTGTATTTTGCGTTATTGATCGTTCCTGATGAAGTAAAATCCAGAAACGTGAATTGGACGTATGAAATTTATAAGATAAGATAAGATAAGATAAGATAAGATAAGATAATTTTATTAACCAATCAAGGTGCCCAAAATTTGAGCTATACAATCAAATGAATGAATTACAAAATAAAGCATAGAAAATGATTAGAATGATTAAAGTACATTAAGACAACAAAAAAACAAAAAACAAAAAACAAAAAAAACCACATTAATACACATTTACACATTTAAGATGTTGTTGTCACTCTTTTATTAGTGTTACGTTTAAAATTTTCAATTCCTTTTTTTTTTAAATAATATCAACGAATGATTTTATGTTTCATAATTAAAAATAATATACTTTTTTTATTTAAGCATTTATAATACAATGTATCATCCACATAAAAGGGCGTAACTCCTAATATCATTCTGACACACTAAACGGATCTTGACCCGATCTGAAACTTTTAAACGTTACTTTTTTATGATTTGTCTAGGTTTGTCCAAAACACTCTTAACAGACTGGATTTAACGCTTGAGCATATTAAAAGGCGCACGAGAATGCCGACTAATAGCCAGTCAAGATCGTTTAAATAAACCTACCCGTTGTTATCGCAAACTAAAATTTATCTCATATATACAGGATACATGTTCATTTATTACAAGAATTTTTGTACGTCAAGGTGTATGATATAGCACGATAATATACGAATCGTAACAACGCTTCAATATGCTCGTCCACTATATGCTCTTCCACAATTTACGCCTGTTTTGCTCCAGCGACCGGTATTACAGTTTAACATAGTTTAAAAGCTCATTGATCTGTTACTTTATTTACAATTTTGAGCAAGACTTAACTGTTTATTATTAACAATTCAACAAATGTCAACATTATCTTCATCAATTTTGTTATTTAACAAAACATTGTTTTTCATTACAAGCAATTTCATATATTAATATACAGCTAGTGAATATTTGTTGTCTACCGAAATTATAAGATTTAAATTATATATGCAATGAATAATTTCTGTGAAGTTAATTTTATTTCCGTTACATATCTAATTTACGAGTACAAAATAGTAAAACAGAAAAACAGAAACGATAAATATTCAGGAATACCTAAAGTTTCGTAAGCAATTGCAAGGTACCACACGTTACTTAGATTCCACGAGTTTTCATAGCAATTAGCAATTTTTAAAACGAATATGTGAGATACAGATCTACTGCATTTTGGCAAATTCAAATTATGTTATACTACTATTTTATTTTCAACAGATTCACATTTCTTAAAAAGTGCATCAATATTTTAATGTTTTTGTCTAAATTTCTTTAATGTCATATGTATTGTTCATTCATTTGTTAAAAATTGTGAAGCATGCGACTTAACTGAGAATACACGCATATAACTAAATTCGATTAAATTTGATGAAAAAAAAAACGATAAATAAATCAAGTTTGTCTTGCTTGAGTGATTTACCTGTACAAAGCTCGGGTCTCAACGATGTTTAAAACAAATTGATGCCAGTTTGAAATAGTTTAACGGGGGCGTGGCTTAATAGATTGACGTACATTACCAGCAACTTGATTTCAATTGATTCACCGCAAAGAAATCTATTTGACTGGCGTTAAAATGAATTGAAATGAATCGAAATGAATTGAAATGAATTAAAAATATTTTTTAATATTTGTCAATCTTTATCAAATAACAATTAATCTCATTTAAATAGCGTTAACACGTTTTTGTCCGTTCAAGCTAAATTCGGGTTACTAGTGAAAACATTAGTAGAATCAATTAGAAGAGTGGATTGTGTTGAATAGCAAATCAAATACAATTTTTAAATGTAACTGATGACAATAGCATTAATGTTTACATGTATAGCCCTAATAACGGCTCTTCATCATAGTAAATCAAAGACAGTTTTGACATAGATGTGGGATACTATCAATTACTCAGATACACATTTTAGCTTCAAAAGGACAAGCAATTTAATAATGAAAAACGAAAAGTTGCAATGTTATGATCAAGAGCAAATAAGTTATATTGCAGTCATATCTGGCATTACTAATATCATTTAGAATTATGCGAAGCAAAACTAATTCACAGTAAAACAAAATCGTATTTACATAGATGTGGAACAATATCAATAACTCAGAAAAATCCAAACATTTGTGAAGATTAAATAAAAAGCAAAATAAGTGATAATGCAGTCAAAATTGACTTACTGATATAATTCAAATCATTTAAAATTACGTGAAGCAACACTAGTTCACGTGCTTTAACCGTACATGGCACAACTTTTTGGAATTTTGGGTCCTCAGTGTTCTTCAACATTATACATGTCTATGATGAGGGTTATGTAGCCGAAACGTGCGTCTGACGTATTGAATTATAAGCCTGGTACCCTTGATTACTAATAAATAATGAAACAAAAGTTTACCAAAGTGTAGATAAACGCATATCAGAAATACCAACTAACATGAGATAATCATATTACCTATCTAGAGTCCATTTAAGTCGGTCCAACTTATAACCATGTTGAAAAATATGATATGTAAGAAACGCGCCGTGCTAATATAGTTCCTACAATATGAACACGTAAGAGCGTTACCTACATTATATGAATAATGAAATACATAAGCGTCGCCCGATGGGTATGGTACTATCATTATATGTTGTTGTTAAGAATGCAACGTCGACGATTAGAAAGAAGAAATCATACGTCTGTAATATAACCTATATAGTTTGTTCTTGCCAATATGTGTCTACATAACAAAATATATACCTTTTTGTCTATATCGTGTTCTTTATTTGTTTATTTTTTTGTTTACTGATTTATACTAAAGTTTTGAATATAGGGGTACAGAAGATATATTGATATATCTGAAAGTGATATAACAACAAAAAGTGCACAATAAGCTGGCTGTTGATACATGCATATAAATAAACTAAGCGCAAAATATGCATGGAATATGTTGTTCATTTGCACAAATGTCATGTATTTCAACGATATCAGCGTACGTACATGTATATGTTTTTTAATATTCTCTAGTAGGACGACTTTTTCTGAACTAGCACCCACAAAATCCTAGGTTTTCATAATATGAATCGCTTGATTGTGCATTGTCAATAATTAACCGAATATAAAAAAAACTAAGGTTATCATTATCATTGTCTTGTATTGTGCTCTTGGAGTTAGAGCGTTCACCAAGCGTATTTTTTTTGTATTTCGACATACTTAAAATTTTTGTAACGCGCGGCTAACGATTGCTTGGCGTTCCTATTGTGTGTATATAACGTATACGTACTTAGTCTTTTTACGTCTGGTGCACGTCGGTTGATACGCAAATGTGTGACGCCGGCATAATAACTTTGACCAAACGTGCGTCTGATGAATTGAATTAAAAGCCTGGTACCTTTGATAAATAATTATTAATAAAACAAACGTTTACCCAAGTCTAATTTGATAGAGGCATATCAACCAAAATGAGATGATCATATTTCCATATCTAGCGTCTAAGTCGTTTTTCCTTGTAACATTATTGAAAAAGTGGTATGTAAGGAACACATCGTGTTGTTTGGTCTATGGTCTGGTGATTATCTCTTTGACAACTTCCCCATTTCCATTTTCAATCAGTTATTTTGTTCATACAATATGAACATTAAAGAGCGTTACATTATGTATCAAATTAAATACATATCGTCGCCCGATGAAAATGGTACTAGTTTTATGTTGCTGTTAAGAATATAACGTCGACGATTGAAAAGACAAAAATTATCACTTGAAATTTATCATTTTATATGTTTTACTACGCATGTTTACAGTGCAAAAATACGTGAACTCAGATATACCTTCTAGTACTTTCAACCGTTTTTGAGGTAACCCAAAACTGGTCATATATTCTATTTACCCTGAATATTAATGCAATTTGAAATTACAACATGTTTAACAAGACTTCGACAGAACATTCAAGGATTCCTTATCTTCTAATGGCGTAAATTGAATACAAGTAACAACAAATATACCACATATCTATTTTACTCTATTAGCTAATAGATAAATTTAAAAGTGTTTGACATAATAGTTCACTTTTCCAAAAGCTCTTGTTGAAATTGCTGAAATCATCTGACATGTATGACCAGTAACATTATAGTCGAATCCGTAGCAATCGGGATTGAACGTACACATTCTGGCACATTTTAATCGTGATAGAACTAGAGATGACTTTATTGAAACATGGGTACTTTGGTGCTCCTCCAGAGTATACTTTACATCAAATAAATCGTGTCCTGGAAATATAAATATTCAATTAGTGAAAATAGATAAGTAGGTGAAGATAATACTGGTTTTTTAACATAAGACTTATGTTTTCATTATTTTTTTTCTGAAAACTATACAAATGATTTTATAATATTTACGGCGCAACTTTTACTGACAAATCTGAGCATTTTGACGATAACTATCTCTAAAGAGAAGTTAGAAATGAAATAAAATCAAATTCATCATTCAAGCTAGAAAAAATAAATAAAGATGTTTTACATATTTTAGAAGAGAACTAAATAAGAGATATGGAAGATGGATGTTGTCAGGGTTTTGTTACCAGATTAGTATTTTTTATATATATTTCCTTTTGTTCTTAAATAATTTGTTGGGTATTGATTGCTTTTTTTAAATCTTTTTCTTTGCTTCCTATTTTATGTTTCCTAGATGTGTCCGTGATTTTTCCGACAATTATTTGTTATTGTCCCCTGTATATATCCTTGATTGGAATGGAAAAAATACGATTGACTATTATTTTTAGATTACTATGTAAAATATATACAGTTACAATTAACAGTATTTATCTATAATTGTAAATATCATAAAATTGAGAAAGGAAATGGTGAATATATCAAAGCGACAACCACCCGACCATAGAGCAACCAACAGTCGAAGGCAACCAATGGGTCTTCAATGCAGCGAGAATTCCCGCACCCGTAGGTGTCCTTCAGCTGGCCCCTAACATATGCATCCGAAAACATTTATGCTTCTTACTCTCTGCACAATCAGTTCCGTGGTAAGCCGGATAGCAATTACAAGTGTATCCATTTATCACATCTGTACATGTACCACCATGCTGACACGGATTGGAACCGCATTCATCAAAATCTAAAAGTTACACTTAAAAATTGTACAGAACAAGACATAGTTATTACTGATATATAATTGATGCACAACTTTTACTATTACGTCTTTTCTACCCTCAGGAATCGATTACATAAGCTGTACTTGGCAAAACTTTTAGAAATTTGGTCCTCAATGTTTTTCAACTTCGTACTTTATTTTGGCCTTTTTTACCTTTTTTTTAAGCGTCACTGATGAGCCTTATGCAAGCGAAATGTGCGTCTGACGTACTTAATTATAATCCTGGTACCTTTGATAACTAATAAGTTCCATTTGAACATAATGCACAAAAGCTCACAAAAACTACTACTAAGTTATGAATTTAATGTTTGTTCTTCCATTTTAGTCAAGTAAGTTCCATAAAATGAATGATTACTGTCACATCCTTATTTTGAAAAGTGAAATCCGTATTGACATAGATTTATCACTATAATAATATAACATCCGGTAAACTGTTTCAAGAAAAATCCAACGAGACAATTCAAATTTGTTTTTGAAAAATGAACGTAATGACAAATATTATTACTTATTATATTATATCTATTACCTAAGCAACATATTGGGACTTAATAACTATTTTCTTTTATCTAATTGCAAAAATAGGAACACAACTTACAATGTTTCATTTCAAAAATTTCAATATTATTTAGTAGAACAAAAGGCATGGCTTCAAAACCCTCAAATCAGGTATACACTGTAAGAATTTCATCTCTGGCAATATACTTACTTTCTTCACAGTTACTTCCCGTGTATCCTGGGACACATGCACACATGTATTCATTGATTCCATCTGTACACGTACCACTATGTTGACAGGGACTTGAATCACATTCATTTATATCTAAAAACAAAATTATGAATATAAATAAAAAGGGTTATAAATGACAAGCCGACCTATGATACATCCATCCAATTGCATGCAAGGTTATAGAAAATATTGTTCAAACATAACAACTTAAATAAAAAAATCCTCTGTTAGAAAAATTTTTGAAAAATATGTTAGTTTGAGTTGTAAAAAGACATACAATTAACAAGCATGTTAACATACACATTTGCACACAATTGATTTGCACTTGTTTGTTGCTCTTCAACTTTGTACTTGTTTTGTTTATAACTATTTTGATATGAGCGTCACTGGTGAGTCTTATGTAGACGAAACGCGCATCTGGCGTACTAAGTTATAATCCTTGTACCTTTGATAACTATTGGCTTTCTAATTATTTTGATCTTCGTGTCACTGATGAGTCTTATGTAGACAAAACGCGCGACTGACGGATTTTAAAAATTATAAGGCCGGTTCATATGGTAACTGTATGCAATACTGATCAAATACACACAAAACATTGAAGTTGTTTTTGATGCAATGATATATATTTGACAATTTTGTTTGCGCGCACTTATAAATTAAAAGATAACATTCGGTAATAGGAAAAATGAAGGTTATTGATAATTCCTGTGTTTTAAATCTTTTACATCAAACATGTTGAATGCAATATCAAAACAATACGATAGATAATTCCAATGATATAGTAATGTTTTAAGATTTAAAGATTTTAAACTATAATCATTGAAGAGTGTCACGTTCTTGTTTTTTATTGCTTTTTAGCGTGTTTGATGTTTCAAAAAAACGTGCAAACATTCGATCAAAAAGCGTGATAACATCATGTTTTATATTATCACATGTCTTGTTTATACTCTTTTTGGAACTATCCAGACTTATCTATTTATTTTCAAAAAGGAATTCGATCGTTTCTATGCAGAACCCAATTTTTGATGCAATTCCCATAACAGGGTATTGTAAAAGAAAATACAAAACAATGCTTCTGTTTTCGGTTATTTTTAACGTAAATTGAGAATGGAAACGGAAAATGTGTTAAAAAAAACACCATTCCAATTAAAGTACAGATACCAACCCTTTGCAACCTGTTTTCAACGCACCCGGAGTCAGGCATCAAATAAACAAACAACTGACATTTACATCTGAACCATAAACACCTGGGATTTGTTGTATATTAAATGATAACGGTTATATGAATTTTCTCATTTTGATCATGAAATTAAATGTGCTGCTTAGCAACTTCTTATTAGACTTTTTGGTCATTTGATTTATTTCAATATGAAATATAATATAAAATACAATTTGTTCCCTGTGGAAAACTAACAAAGCAAATGATCCTTAATGTATAGAAATTGTTTACATGTGTTCCCTTCTCATATGCAAAGGAACATGGTTCCTTGACCAATAGTTCATATACAGTGCCAATACATTTACAATAATTACATTGTGCGTCGTTGTCATTTTGATATTATAATTAACACTGCCATTAAAGCGGGAGGTTTGGCATGCCACAAAACGAGGTTCAACCAACCCTTTTTTTAATGAAATGCCCTGTACCAAGTCAGGAAGATGGCCATTGTTACATTATTGTTCGTTTCTGTGTGGATGTTATATTTCTGTGTTGTGTCTCTGGTGTGTCGTAGTTTGATATGTTTCCCATAGTTTTAGTTTGTAACCCGGATTATTTTTCTCAATCGATTATGAACTTTGAAAATCGGTATACTACTGTTGCCTTTATTCAATAGTTTAAGCCATATGTCAATCACATTAAACAAAATTAAAAAGTAAAATATCAATTTCTTCATTTTAGAAGCAATCATTTATTTTTTTTTCAATATAAAATTTAAAAGATAGAATAAGTATATTAGCTATTGAAATGACTTCTTGTAACTGGTCTTGCGTTCACAGTGCTAGCACAACAGTACAAGAACACGCTTTTGACACGTTTTGTAATCGTAATACTCACTTTCCTCGCAGTTAACACCGGCATATCCTGAGTCACAAGTACAACTGTATCCATTGATTTCATTTGTACACATTCCGCCATGTTGACATTGATTTGAAACACATTCATCAATATCTAAAAATGAAAAGTCGTTCGATCATTTTTAGTTTAACCCTGGAAGATTCTATTGCAATATCCATTATTAATTGGATACTTAACAGGGTTAAAAACGTCACATAACAAGTGTTATTGGACCATAATTCTTAAAAATGACAGAAATTGTTTTCAACATTTAATATTTTTCTTTTCTACAGGCACAAAAGCACAGATACTGTAGTGTTTGCCTTTTTTAACTATAAAACCAACAGTTTCAAAACATTGAAAATTAAGAATAGGTATCATTATGCAATTTTCTGGACGCTTTTTTCCCTGCTCTCCAAATAAATACAAATTTAAAACTAAATATATTGTAAACTTGAATCACAAAATACGTAAAGGATCGTACTTAGCCTGATAATTAATTAAGTCAAGATGGCGTGTATTTCGACTGAAATTTATAACTCTGAAGCGTTATGCGAAGCAATGATGCAGCAGAATTCACTGTTAAGTAAAATGTTAAAACATATTATTTTAACGAAGAATATTAATTACTATTTTTATTGATTTTTTTATGATATGCCCACATGTACTTTTCTCATATTCCCCCTCCCCCCTGTATACCTTAATATAACACAAGGTACTAAATTTGCAGTTTTTAAACGGCACCCGGTAGCAAAAATCCGTTATGTGCCGATTTATCGGATGTCAACCCCACTAAGGCTTGTTATGCAGTAAATTCAAATTAATTTTTCTACATAATTGAGTATGGCACGCCTACTTTTGATGTTGAAATCAAACATTTTGGTCCTACCAACAATTTGTTGACCGTAATTATTTTGTTTAACTACACAAATTGGAGACACAGCAGAAATTATCAATTATAAAAATTATAAAAATTATAAAAACAAATGTTGTTTTTTGTCTGAATATAACTTATAACTTGAAATTGTTTAAGATTCCGTGAAAACAAATCTAGCAAGTGATATTTAAGATATGTCTAATGGTTACGAGTTTCTATTTTACTCGTCATCAACACTCTCTTTTGAATTTAATTATGAAATGAGAAAAGATCAGATGACTCCAAGAATAATTTAGACCTTCCCATAACTTTTGACCATTTGGAAACCGAGATAAAAAAAGAGCATTGGAAGAAGATACCTTTTACGGATAATATAAAAAAGAAGATGTGGTATGATTGCTAATAAGACAACTCTCCACAAGAGACCAAATGCAACAGACATTAACAACTTTAGTTTAACTTACAGCCTTTAAAAATGAATAAAACTCATACTGCATGTTTTCTTAGTATTGTAGCTGATTATGTCTTCTCACTAACACTCAATGTATTTGTACAAATGTTCATTCAATTATGTGGGGTGGATTCCAAACATTAATTACGAGGTAACGAGCAGAAAGTTCGATGAAGTATGATAGTGAAATATTAACTTTACTTGACTTTCTTTCATTTTCTTGATCAACATAGTTGCCAAATGAAGCATAAAAGCTTCTATTATTTTTATTGTAATTTTTTACCGAAACGAACAATTGAAAAAACACATCAAAATACAAAGGGGAAGCTTCAAACACAAGTGTACATTATAAAATATTTCAGACGGTCTGGTGGAAGAGTAATGTTGATATTTTCTTTTTACTTAAACAGAAAATCAGTTTATCAATATTCTCATGTATTATTCATGGAAATAGGTATACAAATCTTATACAAAACATAAAATAAGAAGATGTTTTATTGTATAGCAATATAATATTTCCCACAGAACGTAACCAAAAGTTAGCGTGCAATAAATTATAATATTGCACTAGTGCAATAAATCTTCAAAAATCATGACGTCATCAACGTTTAAATCTTAATTTAAACCAATTTTTACTTTCAAATATTATATTGCTATACAATAAAAGGGTTATTGCATGAATATTGGGGAATATTGTCCCTCGTAGAACATATATTGCACTCGCAAGCTCGTGAAATATAAGATTCTACTCGGGACAATATTCCCCAATATTCATGCAATAACCCTATAGTATTATGCCAATATACGATGATGACAAGTATCAATCTAGAGTAATAATGGAAAGTATATAAGAAAGATGTGTCTGTCACTGTACGGCATTTAACAACGAGAGATCGGGTTTTTATTCATATGAATTTGTAGGCCTTTATCGTGAATGTACAATGGGATTTGAAATTTCAAAATTAATATAATTTAGAGCAAATAAAATATCCCAGTTGGTCGTTACCCTCCGTTTTTTTCGTTCAAACAACAATCAGGTTGTTTGTGCGTTTGTAACTATACAGTATAAGGTCAATGTCAGAAAAATATAAACTTGTTTGTATTTGGCTGAGAAACTTGGGAAGGGCGTAGTTGTAACGAGCCCTTCTGAATTTGAAATAAATAAGGCAAATAAAAAAAAAAATGCAATGAATAATTAATAGAATTTTCATTCAATTTAACGATCGTACAGTATACGTAGTACGGCGGCTTTGTGAACAATTGTGCGCATCCTGCTAAAAGCATGAAATTTGGCATAGACCTTCCTCTACTATTACTCTTTTATTTCATATAAGGAGGCATTTGCAAAAAATGTCTCACTTCCGGTAAAATCAAAAAATGGCGGACGTCATACTTAAATCAGCCCAATATCGAAGGCTAGTGTGTACAAATGTGTTATTATCATGCTACTATCATAATGTTTGGTACAAAGCTTTGTTTTTTACTACTTTTGGATAAATGGATAAGATGTCTTCAGAAACCCTACTTCCGGTTAAAATCCAACATGATGGACATTGTACTTAAAAAAACTTACTTTTTAGGGAAGGTTATTGAAATGAGATTTTACGTATTGCTACTATCATTACATTGTGCAGAAACCTTTCTTTGGTGCTTCTGATGGATACAATGTATAAGACATATGTCTTAAAAACCCTTACTTCCGTTATATCCAAAATGGCGGACATAGATATATCATTTTAAATTTCAAATTTTTACATATTTTTTATAAATGTAAGGAACATGATTTTTTTTTGTGCTGGTCATTAAACTTTTGGCTTTAAGTTATCCCAAAAACCAGTTATTCTATCAGGTTGTAAATGTTTAAATATAAAGTTGACACTTCCGGTTGAAATATGACGTAAATTTCAAAGATGATTCCTAAATCCATTTCGTCGAGTTTTGGGTAGATTGATTAAAACAAAATAAAATCCCTATAGTACTATAACATTATTAAAATCACTACTATTTGGCCAAGACTACATGTTCATTCACAGTCACCACCACATGCACACAAGGCAGTGCACGGGAGACCTGATTTTCCATATTAAAAATGACCGCGGCATCCTTTCTTACATCCACAATGTACAAGCTTCTGAAAAAAAGATGAGGACTCAGAAAGAGTTTTTTTTTAAAAGGGACTCTTTGTCCCTTCGCAATCCATTAGTGCCTGGACTGGGTTGTATAAGAGCCAATTCCAAGCTCGTCTCACTAAACAACTTCATTAGTATATTGCACGTTTTACAAACTTGAAAAGACTAGACCACGTTGTGGGAATAGCCCCACTTATAGTTAGCCTTCCCTTTTGTGCAAAAAAGTGATTTTATTGCTTAGTTAATCATGTTAACTCCGTCTGATAAGTTTGTGCGATCTTACAGTAAAACCTCGGTGATTAAGTCTGAACAAGCATCATTCTTTATGTTAAAGTCACATCTTAAAATGACATCAATGTCTCCCACTCAACTTTTTTTCAAGCAAAGAGAGGACCGTTTCACAACCGGTAAAGGCATGGGCTAGAAATAAGTGTGTGTGATCACTCATTGCATTTGAAAGGCAATTGATATATATCAATCCAAAGATGTTTGCCTCCCCAAACACAATCCATAGTTCGTCTACCCCTATGTCACGGAATAGCGAGGTAGTATTGACAGCATCATCAGTGACAGATAATCATGACTCGTTTAAGTTCGTGTTTCACTGCATCAAACACATGCACCATGATTTTAGCGTCTGTCTCTTTATGTGAACATGGTGCTACACTTGAAATATATCACGTGGTGGATAAGATAGAATATCCTGAGCATCTGTTGCTACAACTAACATACTCAACAAAGACTTCATCCACTCTTGCCACAGTTTCAAGGTATTTTACATATGATATGTTATTTCCTTCATTCAATATAGTGTACAGGGATACAATTTTTATTTTTAAATAGAGTTTGTCTAAAAATCTTTGCAATGATATATTTCTTACCGTAACCAATGAATAAACATCAATCTAGTTAACATATACAAATTATACACATATTTACTGTTGTTATTTTTTTTTTAATGGGAGATAATGAAAGTGCTATTTATAGATATGTTCTATACTTAATTATGTGTTACGCCCCATATATGGAAATGCATAAATTAGTATACTTATGTCCTTTTAAATGTAACTGTTTATTAACGTGTGACGCAATTTATGTTTACCTGTTTTTTTACCAATCAATTAAGTGAGTAACAATGCTGATGGACTACTACGTGTTTACAATCAACGAAGAACACGTGTTATTTCCTGAAATACAACACATTTTTACGTGAAATGTGGGATAAACAATTTTATTTTATGTATCCACATTTATAGTTCGTGACATAAAGTATTATTTACATGCTCAGATTAACAAAGAGTTGATTCTATGAGAAGAAACAAGCGTTTGAATTACTAGATACATCACCATTAATATGTTTGATGTTTGACATGGAGATTTCAGGTATTCGTCCATCAGACAACACCAAAACAACAGTGAACTAGATGCGTAGCTTTATACGACCGCAGAGGTCGAACCCTGAACAGTTGGAGCAAGTATGGACACAACATTTAATCTTTATACAGCTCTGAATTTGTATTCTGATTAAATAGTTGACACAACATAAGTTTCTGACACAGAATGAATGTGGTCTAAGAACTTAAACTTAAAAACTTAAATTTTTTAAATAAGACATTCTAATACATGTATGACGTGCTTCCTTAGCTTTGTAAACAACACTGTGATAAAATTCTCGATAAAATATACTAAGCGCACACTCAGAGATATACATAATAATGGCTGTTACAGTATACTTTCAACGTAAATCTTCATGTATTGGAATCTATTTACAGACCCTTTGCCTATTTTATTGTTTTAAAATGTGCAATGAAAAAAAGATAAACATACCTTTTATTCTTATTCATATGCATAATGAAAAGAAAAAATGCACAAGAGCTCGGAGAAATCAATAAAATAAAAATAAAATAAAATTCCAAGAAAGTCTATTATTCTTTTTGGCGCATTTTAGTCATTTCAAAACATGACGTCATACAAATGAAACCGCTAAAATTGAAAGTTTTTATGTGAACCATTGGAATTCGTATGATATTGTATTAAAACTGCTTTTTGAGGGTAGGTTTTGTTTTATTTTCTATTTTATTTCATTATTCGCATATTTACTCATTTCAGCAAGTCAACATGGCGGCTCCTTAATAACAAAATGTCAACTTTGGTTTGACGGAAGCTTACGAGAAAAACATGTAAATTAAAAATGGCAAATGTTGGGTTTCCGAATTGAAAGAATTAAAAAGTGTTTTTTTAGCTGTAATTCACGAAATAACCTACCCAAGCTACATATTTATAAAGATATGTGAGTGTTATATAACAGGGAGTAAAAAAGAACAGTCATACACACAGCATACACACCCATGAAATCAAATAATGTTCAATTTTCGATCCTTTAGATTTCAATGTGGACCAATTTGATAACAGGGCCCAAATATAAAATATCTAAATTCATGGTTAGATTCATCATACTGAAGAACCCCATATATTCAATGTTTGTTGAAAACAAACAAAGTTTATTTTTTGACTGTTTGGACCTTAATGTAGACCAGTTTGAAAACAGGATAATACTGTGCAATTGGATATATATATATTTCTTTCTATTGCACAAAACACATCTTGTTATTGCTCAATATTGTGCAATTAGATATTTCTTGCTATTGTGCAATACTTTGCAATTGACGATTTCTTGCTATTGCGGAATACTGTGCAATTGAAAATTTCGTGCTACTGCACAATACATAATATAATAATTTTGGACCCCGATTTTGACCAACTTGAAAACTGGGCACAAAATCAAAAATCAAAGTACATGTTAAGATGCAGCATTTTTTTGTTTAAATCAAGCTAAGTTTAATTTTGGACCCTTTCGACCTTAACATGCTTAATGTTGACCAATTTGAAAACAAGACCAAAAATTAAGAATCTGAATACACGGTTAGATTTGGCATATCAAAGAACCCCAATAATTCATTTTTTGATGAAACAAAGTTTAACTTTGGTTCCTTTTGGCCCCTTATTCGTTGGGACCAAAACTCCAATCAAAAATCAATCCTAACATTACTTTTGTGGTCATAGACCTTGTGTTAAAATTTCATAGATTTTTATTAATTTATACTAAAGTTATTGTGCAAAAACTAAGAATAATGCTTATTTGGGACCTGTTTTTGGCCCCTAATTCCTAAACTGTTAGAACTAAAACTCCCAAAATCAATCCCAACCTTCCTTTTGTAGTCATAGACCTTATGTTAAAATTTCACAGATGTCTGTGTACTTATATTAAGGTTATTATGCGAAAACCAAGAAAAATGCGTATGTGGGCCCTTGTTGGTCCCTTTTACCTAAACTGTTGGGACCAAAACACCCAAAAATCAATCCCAACCTTCCTTTTATGATCAGAAACCTTGTGTTGAGATTTCATATATTACTTTTAATTTTTACTAAAGTTAGAGTAAGAAAACCAAATGTCTTCGGACGAAGACGACGACGCCGGACGACGACGCCGGACGACGACGTGATACCAATATACGATCATTTCTTTTTTCACTTTTTGCGGTCGTATAAAAACACAATAAGCCATATGACAAACTTACTAGTGTAAGGTTAGCAGTCAATAATACCCGTTGCTAATATTCACGAGGGCAACAACTTTCGTATAGAAAGTAAAAGAAAAATGTGCGATCCTTGAATTTTGTGTTCGTACAAAAAGGCCAAGACTTAGAGTTTGTTAAATATCTGCTGGGGTTTTCAGAATTGTTTGTATATGCTATTGTACCTTCTGATATGATTAAACAGTAATTTAAATTGACGATAATAATGTGTTTATTCATTTGTCTTTTAAGAAACAACAACGTATAATCATCAATAGGGGCCATTTATAGCCGATTATACGGTATGGATTGTTCTCATTGTTAAAGGTATTACGATTGCTTATCATTACTTTCATCCACTTACATTGAGCTGAAGAAGATAATTGTCCCATAAGCAATCATCTTTAAATTTGTGTACAGACATATTTCAGAAAATTCGGTTTTCCATTATGAAATATTTACCGACGTCTGTAGAACACAAAGTAATATTTCCCTATTCAGAATTTGACGGGTACAGAACATGCACAAAGCCTATATCATCTATCATAGTTCATCAAAACTATACAAGAACTTTTTAAATTCTTGTTTGGCAAAGTAAACAAAATTCTATAAGTTAATTTGTTGCATATTTCAGTATTTGTTCCCTTTGTTCTGAAGCTAGTGAAGCAAGCAACTGTGGCTTCATTTTTTTAATGGAGATTTTGGTTTTTTTAATTACGGACATTTGCCATCCTTAATAAAAACATTCATATGAGTGTATATTATTTTTTTTTTCTTCCTCAGTTTGTCACAAACGTGTTTAAATTTGTTTTTTTGACAATAAAGATTATTATTATTTATGATTTTATCCATGTTTATGTGCGACAAAGTTGGAACTTTGATATGCTTTGTGAAAATTGCAGTGGTGGATCTAAACCTATTATAATTCTTTTATTTATTAGATAAATTCCTTCTGCCTCAGTATATAAAATAAGACCGTTGTATTTTGTTGTTTGGATTGTTTTGGATTGTTTTGTATAGCTTACTTTTCAGCATTGAATCTATGATTGTTTACTCTGCTAGCTTGTATCTTGGATGGAAAGATGTCTTATTTCACACTCATACGGACAAATATGTCAAGCTATTTATCGTCCCCGCTTTTATAACACTTATGTTTAGCATACTGAATATTATGATGTTATTACTTTTAGTTCAGCTTCTGACAAAAAGATTACACACCAAGTACAGAGAGAAGTGTTTCAGTGACACTTTTCGTTGTTTTATCGAGGTACAAATGTTTTGGAATGACATCATACAGGTTTAAAAAAGCTCAGACATTTTTCATACTTGACAGTGGTCACTTCATCTAAAATTTCACAGTTTCACAACGTGTAATTATTGCACAGGTACAATGCATAACAATGGAAGAAACCTGTTCAACTACTTTTACAAGGCGAAAAAGAAAGTCGAAATGTGAAGCCCGTAAACAATGCTTTTTTAATCTGAGCATGTAAATTGAAGATTATGTTATAAATTTTACAATAAACATATTCGAATAACAAAAACATTTATTTTGAGAGTCCCAGACACTAATATTATTTGACAGTTTTTCGGCTCACTCCACCTGTTTTCACGTGGTACATACCTTCTAAAATTCAAACTTACCTCACGAACGATACATGCACGCCCGATACACGCACGGTGAATGCACGATACACGCACAGTACATGCACGATGCACGCACGTAACCTGGGCGATGCACGGTGAATGATAGTTACACGATACAGGCACAATACACGCACGTTGACTGATTAATTGACGATTGAACAACGAACGCTTTTGACACGATTCTCAAAGCTATTTTATTTAGAATAGTATTTAAGTTTGATATGCATTTTAATCAAAAGCAATACTTGCAGCTGTTTTGCCGATACCAGCATAATAAATAATATGCCTTTTTGCCAGCTCAGATTTTATAGGCACTGGAAATATGTGTGAACTCTGATAAAAGCTCCTAACGATCAAATTATAGCGTCTTGATTTTTTTTCAGCCTCAGGGTTCAAGTTTACGGCGAGACATAATGTTCTTCGAGACCCTCCCTAATTTTATTTCATACAGTTAAAAAACTAAATTTTATTTGTATGCATACAATTCCGACGCATTATATCTACAGACAGTGACTGGTTCTACAAATTATTTCAACTACATGTTTGATATAACTGATTGCAATAAATGAATAATCTATGTATTTTTATTTTCATGTTATATATTTTTTCACTTTGACAGATAAATTTTATAAACGATTATATATGTATATAGCTAAAAATATTGTAAGCTGTTTTCGTATTCACTATAAGCATAGCAGAAATTATTTGATTCTTTTATGTTAACATGCACTGCAAATTTGTGTAGTTCTGTACATATATACTTATCAACAGGACCTATTAGTCTTATTTCACCAACAAATGAGTAGATGAACAATATTAAAAACGTGTCGGTTTTTCCCTTGATATTGCCGAAAATCAGTGATCTGACTGACACGAGCAAACTTACATAACAACTGATTAAACAATCATCATCTCTTTTTTTATGTAAGTTACAATGTTCCTTATATTATCCTTCGTTATCAGAATCGTATGTGTTAATTTAGAGCAAAAGATATTCTTTTGTCCAAAAAAATTGATTCGTACATATTAATTAGAACTAACTAAGAAAATAACGTTTACCGGTTGAAAAAAAAAGATTTTTTTCGAATTTGAAAATCGTACTGAAGAGGAGAAACGCCTTACAATTTTTAGATTTTTAAATACTTGTTCTCTTGTTTTTAACTTTAAATATGACTGTAGGGAGGCACGGTATAACTTTTATTTATCAACCTTGAACATTTCAACTTTTGAGTATTAACAAGGATTTTTAATGCCTGTCAAAATTCTACGATGACAATATTTGATTGTCAAGTTTGATTTTTTGATGAATGGGATGGTTATTAGCGGCTGCTGTCTGCTCTTTAATTTGGACGGGTTGTTGCCTCTTTGACATTTTCCCCAATACCATTCTCTATTTTATATTTTATGTTTTACTTTGTTCTGTATTTGTTTTGCTGTTATTTTTGTGTCTCCCTCATTTACCTGGTTTTGACGTTGGTGGTATCTTATTTAATTGTTCTTATTTGCCGCATTCTTTATTTCTCAACGAAATGATTTTTTGTTCCTTAGAATACAGTTGAAATAAAGACGTACACTAGTATCATGTGATTTTCTCCCGATTATACTTTTTAAATTTTGCATTTCTCTTAAATATCACAAAAAAAATACTCATTGTTAATGACGAGAGAAAAAAGATAAATTACGCGTTATACATTTTTAAATCACTTCTTTTAATATCAATTGGAGAAATAAAATAATAAAAAAAAATCTTCAATGTAATATATTATTGCTTTGGACAATATTGATACAATATTGAGAAAGTTCTATAGTGCTCTCATCCTGTGCCGTGACACGATATAAATTTCAAATGAAAATCAATGAAGCATTTCACATAGATTAACACATTTCAAAATATTATTCTTCTCTTCTCCGGTTTAAACGAGCTTATTTCTTTTAAAATATTACATTGGCATACATACAACACGGAAGCGCTTGGGATAATTTCATTTTGATTTTTCAAAAAAAAGTACTGTAAAACGTGATGTTAAGGTCCATTAATTACAAATGTTCCTTCAGGGAAAGTCGACCCCAACTCATCAGTTTCTCTCCTGTTGACAAAATTATGACTCCCTGATGTGGCTTAAAGGAGGAAGAAACAATTTTCCTCATCATTACATAAAAATGCAAAACTATGACCGTTATTTATCATATCAGCTACTGTCTTATAACTGTCATCTTTACAGGTCTCGTCCTCAAAATTGAACCCTTTCTCTCTACTTTAACTTCCAACAAAATGCACACTAAATCAATAAACAAACAATGGTCACCCTGAAGGCATCATCGCAAAAGCACGACACGGTTCTAACTAATGCTGTTTGTAGATTTTTTATTTCTACTCGATGTATGGTTCTTATACCCTTTATTGGTTTAAACTATTTTTTATTTCTAGGAATTTATTCTACATCTTTAAAAGTTCTTCGTGTGCAAGCATATGACCGTGGTGTTTTCAATCATGACTGTGCGAATGTAAACAGTTCTACCGCCGAACATATCTGAAATTGTCCGCGTATCATAACGGCAATATCTGCTTGATTTTTTTTGACGAGGAAAGGTAAGACACGTCCACAGAAAGCTATTGAAATTGCTTTTCTCGACACCACCACATTTGTAAAAAAACGGGGTCATGACAACTGACCTCCACACAAAGAAAACTGATAAACACCAGTTCCTTTCTCCAAAAAGTTGTCACCCGAAACACTGCTCCAGGAGTACACCTTACAGTCAAGCCATCAGACTAAAGCGAATTTGCTCCTCTGAATCCTAACTAAACTATCGTTTGGGACAACTAAAAACACAGCTGAAATCAAGAGTATATAAAACCAAAAACCTCACAGACGCTTTTGATAAAGCTAAAGAAAAAGATAGAGCTAGCCTCATGGAATACAAAAATAAGGCGACCCGTGCAGATAGAATTCCGTTTGTTGTAACCTTCCATCCCGATTTGACAAATATTTCATCTTCTATCCGAAAGCACTGGCGTCTAATCGAAAATGACTCTTCCTTAAGAGAAATTTTTCCATCATCTCCTCTTATTGCCTATCGCAGACCCAAAAATCTCAAAGACATACTTGTGACATCAAAAGTAAAGAAACAAGAAACTTCAAAATTTGGGTGTTACAAACAATGCGGTAGAAGGAACTGTAAGTGCTGTAAAGCCGCAAACACTGACCACTCTTTCAGCAGCACAGTAACAAAGCAACGATACAACATCTATGTTACATCTAATTGCAAAACGGAAAATAGTATTTATATTCTTACTTGTGGAACTTGCAAGCTGCAGTATGTTGTTGAAACAGAAACCACATTCAACATCAGACTAAACAATCATCGGTCGTTCTATACAAAAGGAAGAAACTGTCAAATTACGAGACACCTCTTACGAACAGGACATACTTTTGAAAATATCACCTTTCAAATAATTGAGGTAAACCAAAATTGGGACTCAGAAATGAGAAAAAAGAAAGAAAGGTTCTGGATGCATCAGCTACGTACTCTTGAACCTGATGGACTTAATGAGAGGGATGAAAAACAGTTCTACCCAAAACAAAAGGAATAACTCATCAATTTTACTTCTATTTAACTAAAACAACTATTTGTTCTAATTTTTTAAAAAAAATATTTATGTACAATAAACGGCAAAAAATTGTTTTATACAGATCATTAATCAATATGTTAAACTTTTGTGTAGCTCAGGCTACAAAGATATTTTTTGTCATGCATCCGATTTCATCTAGATAGATGCACACGCCCGATGAAGCTAATTTGTTTAGCGAAATATTGCGTGTATAATATATAAAATATAACACCTAATTTTATAACACTCATTAGTGTGTTAAAGTTACATTCTTATACACTTATATAATTCAATTTAGTAACTGCATCAGTTTATTTACAAACTGATCCACACCTAGATAGATTGAATGTTGATTGTTGCTATTTTTAGACACTATATATATATGTATATATATATATATAAGTACGTCTGAGTCGGTGACAGCCCTACTCCATCGGATCGCCATCAATGATGGTTATGCATGGCTGTGTACATAATGTATATACAACTCGTCTAAAAATCAACCCAATATGTATATACAACTCGTCTAAACATCAACCCAACAATGTTAGATCTGTTCTTCCCTCGCCGGGATTCGAACCCATGCTACTGTGATATCGTGACACCAAATCGCCAGCACTGCAGCCGTCCAGCTAAACCACACAACCACCTGGGCTCTCATATATATATAAGTACGTCTGAGTCAGTGAGAACTCTACAACAGATTAATCCATTGGATTGCCATCAATGATGGTGATACATGGCTGTATACATAATGTATATACAACCCTAAACAAATATATATAAGTTCAGTGATAATGAACGCCGTACTAATTTACAAATTGTACACAAGAAACAAAAATTAACTTAATACAAGACTAACAAAGGCCAGAGGCTCCTGACTTGGGACAGGCGCAAAAATGCGACGGGGTCAAACATGTTTATAAGATCTCAACCCTCCCCATATACCTCTAGCCAATGTAGAAAAGTAAATGCATAAAATACGCACATTTAAAATTCAATTCAAGAGAAGTCCGAGTCTGATGTCAAAAGATGTGACCAAAGACAAAAACCAAAATGACAATAATACATAAATAACAACAGACTACTAGCAGTTGACTGACACACAAGCTCCAGACTTTAATTTAAACTGATTGAAAGATTATGATTTCATCATATGAATATCAGGCACAATCCTTCCCTATATATATATATGACAATGAAGCCCTTGTGGTCGTGTGGTCTAGCGGGACGGCTACAGTGCAGGAGATTTGGTGTCACGATATCGCAGAAGCATGATTACGAATCCCGGCGAGGGAAGAACCAAAAATTTGCGAAAGCAAATTTACAGGTCTAACATTGTTGGGTTGATGTTTAGACGAGTTGTATATACATAATGTACACAGCCATGTATCACCATCACTGCTGGTGATCCGATGGATAAATCTGATGTAGAGTTGTCACTGGCTCAGACGTACTTACAGTATATATATATAACTGACGTGGAAAGGTAACATATGGCCACCGAAAGCTCTTTTTTGAGAGCCCAGGTGGTCGTGTGGTCTAGCGGGACGGCTGCAGTCTAGGCGATTTGGTGTCACGATATCACAGTAGCATGGGTTCGAATCCCGGCGAGGGAAGAACCAAAAATTTGCGAAAGCAAATTTACAGATCTAACATTGTTGGGTTAATGTTTAGACGAGTTGTATATACATTATGTACACAGCCATGTATCACCATCATTGATGGCGATCCGATGGATACATCTGTTGTAGGGTTGTCACTGACTCAGACGTACTTATGAATATAATTATTTTCTGTGACTGTATCTTACATTAATTTGTATGATCCTTTACTATAGATAATTTAGCTGATCTGTAACAATAACATCTTCATGCCTTATATATCATGTACTGTAGTACGCCGCTAGATTAAAACTGACGTGGAAAGGTAACATATGGCCACCGAAAGCTCTTTTTTGAGAGCCCATGTGGTCGTGTGGTCTAGCGGGACGGCTGCAGTGCAGGCGATTTGGTGTCACGATATCACAGTAGCATGGGTTCGAATCCCGGCGAGGGAAGAACCAAAAATTTGCGAAAGCAAATTTACAGATCTAACATTGTTGGGTTGATGTTTAGACGAGTTGTATATACATTATGTACACAGCCATGTATCACCATCATTGATGGCGATCCGATGGATACATCTGTTGTAGGGTTGTCACTGACTCAGACGTACTTATGAATATAATTATTTTCTGTGACTGTATCTTACATTAATTTGTATGATCCTTTACTATAGATAATTTAGCTGATCTGTAACAATAACATCTTCATGCCTTATATATCATGTACTGTAGTACTCCGCTAGATTAAAACTGACGTGGAAAGGTAACATATGGCCACCGAAAGCTCTTTTTTGAGAGCCCATGTGGTCGTGTGGTCTAGCGGGACGGCTGCAGTGGAGGCGATTTTGTGTCACGATATCACAGTAGCATGGGTTCGAATCCCGGCGAGGGAAGAACCAAAAATTTGCGAAAGCAAATTTACAGATCTAACATTGTTGGGTTGATGTTTAGACGAGTTGTATATACATTATGTACACAGCCATGTATCACCATCATTGATGGCGATCCGATGGATACATCTGTTGTAGGGTTGTCACTGACTCAGACGTACTTATGAATATAATTATTTTCTGTGACTGTATCTTACATTAATTTGTAGGATCCTTTACTATAGATAATTTAGCTGATCTGTAACAATAACATCTTCATGCCTTATATATCATGTACTGTAGTACACCGCTAGATTAAAACTGACGTGGAAAGGTAACATATGGCCACCGAAAGCTCTTTTTTGAGAGCCCAGGTGGTCGTGTGGTCTAGCGGGACGGCTGCAGTGCAGGCGATTTGGTGTCACGATATCACAGTAGCATGGGTTCGAATCCCGGCGAGGGAAGAACCAAAAATTTGCGAAAGCAAATTTACAGATCTAACATTGTTGGGTTGATGTTTAGACGAGTTGTATATATATATATACGAGTCTAAATTGAAAACTACGTTCAAACCTATGATTGCGTTGGATAAAAACCGCAATTTTCATACATGTGCATGTTAAACAAATTTCGTTGTAGAAGGGTCGAAAACAGCACAAACAACATTTTCTAAAAGACCACAAAAGTGAAAAAGTATATATATATAAACGAGTCTAAATTGAAAACTACGTTCTAACCTATGAGTGCGTTGGATGTATATAAACTGGATGGAAAATATGATACAAGCCCAAACAAAAAAATATAAAAGAGTCTAAATTGAAAACGACGTTCAAACCTATGTTTGCGTTGGATAAAAACCGCATTTTTATATGTGTGCATGTAAAACAAATTTCGTTGTAGAAGGGTCTAAAATTATCACAAACAACATTTTCCAAAAGACCAAAAAAGTTAAAAAGTATTTTTAAACAAAACACATTTGACTAACAGGTCGACGAACAGATGTTCTTTAACTCTGCTGACTGCCATTGGCGATTGCCAAATAAAATAAAAAAAACAATATGTAATAAAATGGATCTTAATATAAATTTAATACTAAACAGATTTTTTTTTAACTTGTGGCCACGATGTTATACCATAAACATACGTAGTCAATATTTGTTTAGTATACAAGGTCCGGATTTCGACAATAAATGTCTCTTCAGTGCTTTTAGTATTTTAGATAACAATGAAGATGCCCTTTTTGTGACATTTTGGTAAACACCCTTCCAACGCATCAGTAATCAAAATAAATTGACAAAAATATAAACGAATGCATACAAACGTGTCTTTTTTATAAGGAATTTATCATATTGGCTTCATTTCTCCTTTCTGAAATGCACAATCCTTTTTTTTTTCTTCCGTTTTCTTTAAAATCCATCGAAATAACTAACGTTAAACGTTTGTTAAATATTAAGTGACGAGAGCCCTGTGGGGACTCATATACATAATATAATATTATGAAATGCTTAAATAGAGACTGTGATATGAATAAATGCCGTTCAGATGTTCTAGATTACCGGACATGTAATATTTTCTGACTAAATAGCATGCTTTAAATTTTTTTACTCGGTATTGATCATTTCAAGTAGAGCATATTTTTTTAAACGTTGTTGTGTCAGTGTTTTTTGGGGCTTTGATTTTATTATGATGTCGAAGTTCTCATTGATTTCGTTCTATTAAATTGGGAACTAATGTTTTTTAAGCATTTTCCAAATATGTATACATAATGATATTTGAAATAAAGACTTTAATGACAAAAAGTCTTGCTATCGATGGATTCTCATTTGGTATGCCGCAAAGGGCTTATATTTTTCATTCAGTGTCTACAAACTGAACTGGCTTCTTCAAGGTCTACTCGATTCGAAAATGGTGTCAATTACGAAATAAAAATATGACATATCAAAGCCCTTACGTTCCTCTTCAAAATGGTATAAAACTTTTATATCTTATTCACTTTTGGGTATCCGAAATTAGAAGGAACCCTCAAAAACAATATAAGTATGTTACCCGTCTACACGCAACTCATATGATTTGTCTCGTTTGTTTTTGGAAAGCATATTATTAATAGTAAATAAAAAACTAATAAGCCACTGTAAAACTAAAGTTTTAAGTGCTCCGACGATTTGAACGCACAAAATTTAAGGCACATGATATGGTGTCTGTAACCAAGTGACAAATAGTTTGTTCAAAGCCTAAAATTAAAATTTAGAAATTAGTGATCTTTAGATATAGGAAGATGTGGTGTGAGTGCCAATGAGACAACTCTCAATGTACGGCCTTCAACACGGATCCTTGGCTCACACCGAACGATAAGCTATAAAGGGCTCCAAAATTACTAGTGCAAAACCATTCAAACGGAGAAACAAACGGTATAATCTTTAAAAAAAAAAACTAGAAACAAGAAATACGTTTAAATCACATATTAGACAAACGACAACCACTGTACATCGGATTCCTGACTTAGGACAGGTTCAAACATTTTCATTTGCAGCGGAATTAAACGTTTTAATGGTACTAAACCTTTTTTCCTTTTTCTTAAACAATAGTATAACATAACAACATAGAAAAGACACAATAAAATGTCAATTGGAAGGCTTTACTCACTCAATAACGTAAATTAACACACTTTGAACGAATAAATTTAATCTGCAATAAATCATAAAACTGTTTTTTGGTGTTGTTTCTAGTTTTCGTGTTTAATAATTCCGAATTAGATGAAAATAGTACGCATACTAGAAAATCATTGTGTTTGTATTCACTTCTATTTTTTGCAGAAAAAAACGAACTATATGACCTTGATCACATAAAACACAACTGGAAGTTTTAAGAAAAAATGTACTGTAAATTCAGAAATTATTGCGTGCACTTATTATTGCGATTTTGTCATTTTAGACTCAAATGCGATTTAAATCTTTGCGGTATTGAGCAAAACCCTTTTTTATTCATATAAAATATTTCAAAATGCGAGTTTAAATTATTGCGATTATTACCCTGTCGCATTTTTCGCAATAATAAAAACATCGCAATAATTTCTGAATTTACAGTACTGTGTACAATTGTCAAATATTCTCAGGATGTTTCCTAAAGTTTGTACTTCGACAGATGATACACGAAAACATGTTACCTCTATGGTGGAATTTCTTTTCTCTATTTTTTGTGCTAATTTCACATTTTCTGACCGGTGTGAGAAAAATAGTTCTCCTCACTAGTGAAAAATCTGTTCTCGGCAAATGATTAGTCCAAATTTGATTATGACGTCTAAATGTTTTGTTTTCTTCTCAATTTTTCTATTGTGACGTCATGAAAAAAGGCGACCTTGCCTTATGACGTCGCATATAAAGAGCACAATTTACTGAAAATCTTCGAAAAAGTACGATTAAAACCATTAGAGAAACAGATTCCGACACTATAACTCGTGTATTACGATATTTCTCCACTCTCGACAGTTAAATTTTATTATTTAAAGGGCTCGGCAAGCCTCGCGCTTTAAATAATAAAATTTAACTGTCTCGAGTGGAGAAATATCGTAATACACTTGTTGCAGTGTTAGAATCTATATTTCTGTAAGAAATCCTTTTTGGGGGGAATTTAAGATTTGTAGATGTGATTAGAAATGCCATTCAAATAGTGTTTTATCCCCGACATAATTAAGATTAGCACAGGCTTACCATATATGGTTGAAACATATATATGCGTATAATACAAAATCCAATACAACTGCATAGTCACAAAATATACAGTAAAAACCTTAACAAATTGGTTTAACAATGTTTTAACCAAAGTTTCCACAAGGGGAAACAGATGTTAAGTAATCCTAGATTTGCAGAGCTTATTTATATTAATTATAGTTACACGGAATTATTGAATTATAATTAAGTTCAAATACAAATTAAAATCGTTATACCTAAACGGTTTTTGATTCACGTAATTGGTGATTCCTAATTGTCTAGTCTTAATTGGTGCGTCCTAATTGGTTTCTCTTCTTCAAATGTGATATTCCTTCGAAGATGAAGATCAAAATGAATATTTGATATAAATGTTATAATTTCAGTAATTTTCAAATTGATTTTGTAATAAAGTTGTAAATAATTTTCAATCATGTATTGACTTTCTATTGAAAAATATTCATAACAATAAATTGAAAATTATGCATTATTGGGTTCCAGTGCATAGTTACTTTGTAGTACATTTTTTAAACAATACATTCAATAAAAGAAATTGCACCTGCTTGATCGTAAGAAGATTTTTATTGTGTAGAGTAATTCTCTTGTGACACATTATTTTAAAAACAATAAAAATATGTCTATCATCTTCAACTCAAAATATTGAAAAATCTTTGAAAAGGGTCTATAATTAATTTTGACAGCTTCACGCATACTATTTTTTAACATAATTTAACTGGACCGTATAACTTCTCAACATAAAAGTTCAGCACCTAATTTGCTGAACATTTAATTTCAACCCCTTACTTGGTAATTCAAGCATAACATTTAGAGAGATAAATTCGAAAAGTGTATGGACAAAATGCTAGTTATACACTCTCCACACTATATGTGTAGCCAACGACAATATGAAGACAAAAACTGTGTCCTTGGAACATTATGATTGCCTTTCAGAGTTATATGTCACAATGAAACTACAACAGGTGCAACTGTTTTCAATATTTGAATGGGTAACATTAACATCGTCACAAATGTTTTGTGAACATTCTGGTGAGGGAAAAATCCTTCATATTATCAAAATCTATATTCATGTGGCCCCTTTACACAATTGCCTTCCTGCGTACATGTACTAATCCCCCACATATTTTCTCGTACGCAGTTATTTTATCTACGATTTCTGTATTTATAACTTCGGCTGGTGCAAAGTACAATTGCAAGGGAGACACTCGTGAGAAAATGTTTACACACGTGTATTGCAGGTAGATAATAACAACTGATTCATAATGAACAGCTGAGTGAGGAGCACATGATACGCCCGTCGTCTTGTGTCTGATGTTTTACTCACCCCGCCCCTGTTTTTTTACAAAACAATCTAAATTGTTCTTAAATGAAAATTTTAATCATCACCAAAAGGTATACAGATCTTTAGATTATTGTAAATATGAAGTGCTAAAAGTTTTCAAAATAAATCGTTTTTGAGATACGACGTGATATGTGAAAAAAAACACCTCTGTTTCCATTGAAAAGTCCCGTAATTCAAAAAATATTATTCTAAGTTTCCCAAAAAGTATACAAATCGTTTGAAAATCTTAAGAAACAACTATGTTAAGTTTTATGAAATTCAAAGAATTTTTCTCAAGTTACGGTGCGACACGTTTACACTTAACAGATGGACAGACGGTCGCCGGACATTTGTAAACCCAAATTACTCCCTTAAAATTTTGACAGGCGTTTGAAAAACTCAGCAGATCATCTAAACACTGGTTAGGTTCAGTTTGATTAACAAACGCAATCGCATTAAAAATATAAAAAATGACTCTTGCAAATGAACTAATCGTAATAAGTAATCTGTGAATGGATTGTTATCTTGTTGATTTGCACTGTGCTTTTATATCATAAAATATTGATAAAACCTTTATTTCAGTTCATTGTCATTATCTTTTTTTTTAAATTCATTCTATGATACTAATACACTTTATTTAATATGTGTTATAGGGATTTAATGTGATAAAATAATTTATCATATACTTAGACTAAATAACATATGATTTTTACTGTACGATAAAAGCATTAACTTAACGTAAATTACAATTTTTCGAATTTGTGTTTAGTAGGCTGATATAAAAAGTTTATCACATGCTTCAATTGTTATCACACGCCTTTCCGTGACGTTATCGCATGGCATTCCCGTGTTACTCGGCAAATTCCGTAAAATGCACTTCAATGCTTAGTGTTTAGTGAAAATCATTACGAAGTATTATACAATTATTTTTTTTTGGATACTGGAAAGTACTATTGTGTCAAATAATAAAAAACAAAAACAAATATTGATTATTAAACTGTATTTTTAAAAGTTCAATCATTATTTAGAAAGTTACTTTAAAAATAGTTGACTTTTCCTAACAGTGTTCATTGTTCATTATGTATATTGATGAATTGTTTACATTGTTGATTCGTCCATACTGAAATATATTCTTCTCTGTTAAGGCGTATGCTGGAATGTACTAAAATCAGCGTATAGCACTGACGTATGCCGGGTGTGCGTAAAACATGTACGCTGTCAATAATTATCAAAGGTACCAGGATTATAATTTAGTACGCCAGACGTGCGTTTCGTCTTAAAATATTTATATAGCCGAACAAGAACAAAGTTGACGAGCATAGGGGATCCAAAATTCCAAAACGTACGCTAGTTATTTTGAGCGCATCCTAGTTGTCAATCATATCTGTATCGTGTGCACAAGGAGCTTTAAGCGTCTTTGTGGCTTACAAGAAGCGTACATTGTACATACGAGTTGATCACGTGTTCTAGTGACATTGTTTGGCGTAAATTTGGCGTTTGTCTAACGTTGATGATATGCACAATACGAAGTAAAACGTCCCTTGAAATTATTTGAGACGCGGCCCGGTTGTAGCGTGGGTAGATACTTCGTGCTTTGTGTGTGTCTAGCACATGTAATGGCACATGTTCTTATATTGTACTGTTACATCACTGACCCAGGTTACGGAAAGGGTTGGGATTCCGCTAACATGTTTAACCCCGCCACAATATGTATGTATGTGCCTGTCCTAAGTCATTTACCTGTATTTCAGTTGTTGTCGTATGTAACTGTGTTGCACATATATATTTCTTTCATAATTTTTCACATAAATAAGGTCGTTTATTTTCTGGTTTGAATTGTTTTATTTTTGCGATACCTGGTCCTTGTATATCTGATTATTTGCAGTATGGGCTTTTATCATTTTTGAAAGCCGTACGTCTATCTATCTATATATATATATATACAACTTGTCTAAACATCAACCCAACAATGTTATATCTGTAAATTTGCTTTCGCAAATTTTTGGTTCTTCCCTCGCCGGGATTCGAACCCATGCTACTGTGATATCGTGACACCGAATCGCCTGCATTGCAGCCGTCCCGCTAGACCACACAACCACCTGGGCTCTCAAAAAAGAGCTTTCGGTGGCCATATGTTACTTTTCCACGTCAGTTTTAATCTAGCGGCGTACTACAGTACATGATATATAAGGCATGAAGATGTTATTGTTACAGATCAGCTAAATTATCTATAGTAAAGGATCCTACAAATTAATGTAAGATACAGTCACAGAAAATAATTATATTCATAAGTACGTCTGAGTCAGTGACAACGTACCCTACAACAGATGTATCCATCGGATCGCCATCAATGATGGTGATACATGGCTGTGTACATAATGTATATACAACTCGTCTAAACATCAACCCAACAATGTTAGATCTGTAAATTTGCTTTCGCAAATTTTTGGTTCTTCCCTCGCCGGGATTCGAACCCATGCTACTGTGATATCGTGACACCGAATCGCCTGCACTGCAGCCGTCCCGCTAGACCACACGACCACCTGGGCTCTCAAAAAAGAGCTTTCGGTGGCCATATGTTACTTTTCCACGTCAGTTTTAATCTAGCGGCGTACTACAGTACATGATATATAAGGCATGAAGATGTTATTGTTACAGATCAGCTAAATTACATATAGTAAAGGATCCTACAAATTAATGTAACTTAAAGATACAGTCACAGATAATAATTATATTTATAAGTACATCTGAGTCAGTGACAACTCTATAACAGATGTATCCATCGGATCGCCATCGATGATGGTGATACATGGCTGTGTACATCTGTTGTAGAGTTGTCACTGACTCAGACTTACTTATATATATAGCCTTCCAAATAAAATACCGTTTCGATCCCTAACATCACTGAAGAGACATATATTGTCAAACTCTAGATCTGGTGTACTAAAGAAATATTGACACCGAATGTTTGTGGCACAACATCGTGGCCACAAGTTAACAATATTTTTTTTCTGTGACGTATTAAATTTATATTAAGATCCATTTTGTTACATCTTGTGATCCATTTTATTTGGCAATCGCCAATGGCAGTCAGCAGGGTTAAAGAACATCAGTTGTTCGACCTGTTAGTCAAATGCGTTTTGTTTAAATATACTTTTCACTTTTTTGGTCTTTTGGAAAATGTTGTTTGTGCTGTTTTTTGATCCTTCTACAACGAAATTTGTTTAACATGCACACGTTTAAAAATTGCGGTTTTTATCCAACGCAATCATAGGTTTGAACGTAGTTTTCAATTTTGACTCGTTTATATATATATATATAGTTTACTTTTTCACTTTTTTGGTCCTTTGGAAAATGTTGTTTGTGCTGTTTATATATATATATATACGAGTCTAAATTGAAAACTACGTTCAAACCTATGACTGCGTTGGATAAAAACCGCAATTTTTATACGTGTGCATGTCAAACAAATTTCGTTGTAGAAGGGTCTAAAAACAGCACAAACAACATTTTCCAAAAGACCAAAAGAGTGAAAAAGTATATTTAAACAAAACGCATTTGACTAACAGGTCGAACAACTGATGTTCTTTAACCCTGCTGACTGCCATTGGCGATTGCCAAATAAAATTGATCACACGTTGTAACAAAATGGATCTTATTATAAATTTAATACGTCACAGAAAGAAAAAAAATTGTTAACTTGTGGACAGGATGTTGTGCCACAAACATTCGGTGTCAATATTTCTTTAGTACACCATATCCGGATTTCGACAATAAATGTCTCTTCAGTGATGTTAGGGATCGAAACGGTATTTGGAAGGCCATATAAAAAGCACCCTCATTTTTAGAGAAAGTACCCTCATTTTTAGATTAACTCTTGAATTTTAAGAGTCAATATATAGGATGAACGGATCATATAAACCGGAGGGAAAATATGATACATGCCCAAACAAAAATTATAAACGAGTCTAAATTGAAAACTACGTTCAAACCTATGACTGCGTTGGATAAAAACCGCAATTTTTATACGTGTGCATGTCAAACAAATTTCGTTGTAGAAGGGTCTAAAAACAGCACAAACAACATTTTCCAAAAGACCAAAAGAGTGAAAAAGTATATTTAAACAAAACGCATTTGACTAACAGGTCGAACAACTGATGTTCTTTAACCCTGCTGACTGCCATTGGCGATTGCCAAATAAAATTGATCACACGTTGTAACAAAATGGATCTTATTATAAATTTAATACGTCACAGAAAGAAAAAAAATTGTTAACTTGTGGACAGGATGTTGTGCCACAAACATTCGGTGTCAATATTTCTTTAGTACACCATATCCGGATTTCGACAATAAATGTCTCTTCAGTGATGTTAGGGATCGAAACGGTATTTGGAAGGCCATATAAAAAGCACCCTCATTTTTAGAGAAAGTACCCTCATTTTTAGATTAACTCTTGAATTTTAAGAGTCAATATATAGGATGAACGGATCATATAAACCGGAGGGAAAATATGATACATGCCCAAACAAAAATTATAAACGAGTCTAAATTGAAAACTACGTTCAAACCTATGACTGCGTTGGATAAAAACCGCAATTTTTATACGTGTGCATGTCAAACAAATTTCGTTGTAGAAGGGTCTAAAAACAGCACAAACAACATTTTCCAAAAGACCAAAAGAGTGAAAAAGTATATTTAAACAAAACGCATTTGACTAACAGGTCGAACAACTGATGTTCTTTAACCCTGCTGACTGCCATTGGCGATTGCCAAATAAAATTGATCACACGTTGTAACAAAATGGATCTTATTATAAATTTAATACGTCACAGAAAGAAAAAAAATTGTTAACTTGTGGACAGGATGTTGTGCCACAAACATTCGGTGTCAATATTTCTTTAGTACACCATATCCGGATTTCGACAATAAATGTCTCTTCAGTGATGTTAGGGATCGAAACGGTATTTGGAAGGCCATATAAAAAGCACCCTCATTTTTAGAGAAAGTACCCTCATTTTTAGATTAACTCTTGAATTTTAAGAGTCAATATATAGGATGAACGGATCATATAAACCGGAGGGAAAATATGATACATGCCCAAACAAAAATTATAAACGAGTCTAAATTGAAAACTACGTTCAAACCTATGACTGCGTTGGATAAAAACCGCAATTTTTATACGTGTGCATGTCAAACAAATTTCGTTGTAGAAGGGTCTAAAAACAGCACAAACAACATTTTTCAAAAGACCAAAAGAGTGAAAAAGTATATTTAAACAAAACGCATTTGACTAACAGGTCGAACAACTGATGTTCTTTAACCCTGCTGACTGCCATTGGCGATTGCCAAATAAAATTGATCACACGTTGTAACAAAATGGATCTTATTATAAATTTAATACGTCACAGAAAGAAAAAAAATTGTTAACTTGTGGACAGGATGTTGTGCCACAAACATTCGGTGTCAATATTTCTTTAGTACACCATATCCGGATTTCGACAATAAATGTCTCTTCAGTGATGTTAGGGATCGAAACGGTATTTGGAAGGCCATATAAAAAGCACCCTCATTTTTAGAGAAAGTACCCTCATTTTTAGATTAACTCTTGAATTTTAAGAGTCAATATATAGGATGAACGGATCATATAAACCGGAGGGAAAATATGATACATGCCCAAACAAAAATTATAAACGAGTCTAAATTGAAAACTACGTTCAAACCTATGACTGCGTTGGATAAAAACCGCAATTTTTATACGTGTGCATGTCAAACAAATTTCGTTGTAGAAGGGTCTAAAAACAGCACAAACAACATTTTCCAAAAGACCAAAAGAGTGAAAAAGTATATTTAAACAAAACGCATTTGACTAACAGGTCGAACAACTGATGTTCTTTAACCCTGCTGACTGCCATTGGCGATTGCCAAATAAAATTGATCACACGTTGTAACAAAATGGATCTTATTATAAATTTAATACGTCACAGAAAGAAAAAAAATTGTTAACTTGTGGACAGGATGTTGTGCCACAAACATTCGGTGTCAATATTTCTTTAGTACACCATATCCGGATTTCGACAATAAATGTCTCTTCAGTGATGTTAGGGATCGAAACGGTATTTGGAAGGCCATATAAAAAGCACCCTCATTTTTAGAGAAAGTACCCTCATTTTTAGATTAACTCTTGAATTTTAAGAGTCAATATATAGGATGAACGGATCATATAAACCGGAGGGAAAATATGATACATGCCCAAACAAAAATTATAAACGAGTCTAAATTGAAAACTACGTTCAAACCTATGACTGCGTTGGATAAAAACCGCAATTTTTATACGTGTGCATGTCAAACAAATTTCGTTGTAGAAGGGTCTAAATACAGCACAAACAACATTTTCCAAAAGACCAAAAGAGTGAAAAAGTATATTTAAACAAAACGCATTTGACTAACAGGTCGAACAACTGATGTTCTTTAACCCTGCTGACTGCCATTGGCGATTGCCAAATAAAATTGATCACACGTTGTAACAAAATGGATCTTATTATAAATTTAATACGTCACAGAAAGAAAAAAAATTGTTAACTTGTGGACAGGATGTTGTGCCACAAACATTCGGTGTCAATATTTCTTTAGTACACCATATCCGGATTTCGACAATAAATGTCTCTTCAGTGATGTTAGGGATCGAAACGGTATTTGGAAGGCCATATAAAAAGCACCCTCATTTTTAGAGAAAGTACCCTCATTTTTAGATTAACTCTTGAATTTTAAGAGTCAATATATAGGATGAACGGATCATATAAACCGGAGGGAAAATATGATACATGCCCAAACAAAAATTATAAACGAGTCTAAATTGAAAACTACGTTCAAACCTATGACTGCGTTGGATAAAAACCGCAATTTTTATACGTGTGCATGTCAAACAAATTTCGTTGTAGAAGGGTCTAAAAACAGCACAAACAACATTTTCCAAAAGACCAAAAGAGTGAAAAAGTATATTTAAACAAAACGCATTTGACTAACAGGTCGAACAACTGATGTTCTTTAACCCTGCTGACTGCCATTGGCGATTGTCAAATAAAATTGATCACACGTTGTAACAAAATGGATCTTATTATAAATTTAATACGTCACAGAAAGAAAAAAAATTGTTAACTTGTGGACAGGATGTTGTGCCACAAACATTCGGTGTCAATATTTCTTTAGTACACCATATCCGGATTTCGACAATAAATGTCTCTTCAGTGATGTTAGGGATCGAAACGGTATTTGGAAGGCCATATAAAAAGCACCCTCATTTTTAGAGAAAGTACCCTCATTTTTAGATTAACTCTTGAATTTTAAGAGTCAATATATAGGATGAACGGATCATATAAACCGGAGGGAAAATATGATACATGCCCAAACAAAAATTATAAACGAGTCTAAATTGAAAACTACGTTCAAACCTATGACTGCGTTGGATAAAAACCGCAATTTTTATACGTGTGCATGTCAAACAAATTTCGTTGTAGAAGGGTCTAAAAACAGCACAAACAACATTTTCCAAAAGACCAAAAGAGTGAAAAAGTATATTTAAACAAAACGCATTTGACTAACAGGTCGAACAACTGATGTTCTTTAACCCTGCTGACTGCCATTGGCGATTGCCAAATAAAATTGATCACACGTTGTAACAAAATGGATCTTATTATAAATTTAATACGTCACAGAAAGAAAAAAAATTGTTAACTTGTGGACAGGATGTTGTGCCACAAACATTCGGTGTCAATATTTCTTTAGTACACCATATCCGGATTTCGACAATAAATGTCTCTTCAGTGATGTTAGGGATCGAAACGGTATTTGGAAGGCCATATAAAAAGCACCCTCATTTTTAGAGAAAGTACCCTCATTTTTAGATTAACTCTTGAATTTTAAGAGTCAATATATAGGATGAACGGATCATATAAACCGGAGGGAAAATATGATACATGCCCAAACAAAAATTATAAACGAGTCTAAATTGAAAACTACGTTCAAACCTATGACTGCGTTGGATAAAAACCGCAATTTTTATACGTGTGCATGTCAAACAAATTTCGTTGTAGAAGGGTCTAAAAACAGCACAAACAACATTTTCCAAAAGACCAAAAGAGTGAAAAAGTATATTTAAACAAAACGCATTTGACTAACAGGTCGAACAACTGATGTTCTTTAACCCTGCTGACTGCCATTGGCGATTGCCAAATAAAATTGATCACACGTTGTAACAAAATGGATCTTATTATAAATTTAATACGTCACAGAAAGAAAAAAAAATTGTTAACTTGTGGACAGGATGTTGTGCCACAAACATTCGGTGTCAATATTTCTTTAGTACACCATATCCGGATTTCGACAATAAATGTCTCTTCAGTGATGTTAGGGATCGAAACGGTATTTGGAAGGCCATATAAAAAGCACCCTCATTTTTAGAGAAAGTACCCTCATTTTTAGATTAACTCTTGAATTTTAAGAGTCAATATATAGGATGAACGGATCATATAAACCGGAGGGAAAATATGATACATGCCCAAACAAAAATTATAAACGAGTCTAAATTGAAAACTACGTTCAAACCTATGACTGCGTTGGATAAAAACCGCAATTTTTATACGTGTGCATGTCAAACAAATTTCGTTGTAGAAGGGTCTAAAAACAGCACAAACAACATTTTCTAAAAGACCAAAAGAGTGAAAAAGTATATTTAAACAAAACGCATTTGACTAACAGGTCGAACAACTGATGTTCTTTAACCCTGCTGACTGCCATTGGCGATTGCCAAATAAAATTGATCACACGTTGTAACAAAATGGATCTTATTATAAATTTAATACGTCACAGAAAGAAAAAAAATTGTTAACTTGTGGACAGGATGTTGTGCCACAAACATTCGGTGTCAATATTTCTTTAGTACACCATATCCGGATTTCGACAATAAATGTCTCTTCAGTGATGTTAGGGATCGAAACGGTATTTGGAAGGCCATATAAAAAGCACCCTCATTTTTAGAGAAAGTACCCTCATTTTTAGATTAACTCTTGAATTTTAAGAGTCAATATATAGGATGAACGGATCATATAAACCGGAGGGAAAATATGATACATGCCCAAACAAAAATTATAAACGAGTCTAAATTGAAAACTACGTTCAAACCTATGACTGCGTTGAATAAAAAACCGCAATTTTTATACGTGTGCATGTCAAACAAATTTCGTTGTAGAAGGGTCTAAAAACAGCACAAACAACATTTTCCAAAAGACCAAAAGAGTGAAAAAGTATATTTAAACAAAACGCATTTGACTAACAGGTCGAACAACTGATGTTCTTTAACCCTGCTGAGTGCCATTGGCGATTGCCAAATAAAATTGATCACACGTTGTAACAAAATGGATCTTATATATATATATATATATATATATATATATATATATATATATAAGTACGTCTGAGTCAGTGACAACCCTACAACAGATGTATCCATCGGATCGCCATCAATGATGGTGATACATGGCTGTGTACATAATGTATATACAACTCGTCTAAACATCAACCCAACAATGTTAGATCTGTAAATTTGCTTTCGCTTACTACAGTACATGATATATAAGGCATGAAGATGTTATTGTTACAGATCAGCTAAATTATCTATAGTAAAGGATCCTACAAATTAATGTAAGATACAGTCACAGAAAATAATTATATTCATAAGTACGTCTAGATCTGAGTCAGTGACAACCCTACAACAGATGTATCCATCGGATCGCCATCAATGATGGTGATACATGGCTGTGTACATAATGTATATACAACTCGTCTAAACATCAACCCAACAATGTTAGATCTGTAAATTTGCTTTCGCAAATTTTTGGTTCTTCCCTCGCCGGGATTCGAACCCATGCTACTGTGATATCGTGACACCGAATCGCCTGCACTGCAGCCGTCCCGCTAGACCACACGACCACCTGGGCTCTCAAAAAAGAGCTTTCGGTGGCCATATGTTACTTTTCCACGTCAGTTTTAATCTAGCGGCGTACTACAGTACATGATATATAAGGCATGAAGATGTTATTGTTACAGATCAGCTAAATTATCTATAGTAAAGGATCCTACAAATTAATGTAAGATACAGTCACAGAAAATAATTATATTCATAAGTACGTCTGAGTCAGTGACAACCCTACAACAGATGTATCCATCGGATCGCCATCAATGATGGTGATACATGGCTGTGTACATAATGTATATACAACTCGTCTAAACATCAACCCAACAATGTTAGATCTGTAAATTTGCTTTCGCAAATTTTTGGTTCTTCCCTCGCCGGGATTCGAACCCATGCTACTGTGATATCGTGACACCGAATCGCCTGCACTGCAGCCGTCCCGCTAGACCACACGACCACATGGGCTCTCAAAAAAGAGCTTTCGGTGGCCATATGTTACTTTTCCACGTCAGTTTTAATCTAGCGGCGTACTACAGTACATGATATATAAGGCATGAAGATGTTATTGTTACAGATCAGCTAAATTATCTATAGTAAAGGATCCTACAAATTAATGTAAGATACAGTCACAGAAAATAATTATATTCATAAGTACGTCTGAGTCAGTGACAACCCTACAACAGATGTATCCATCGGATCGCCATCAATGATGGTGATACATGGCTGTGTACATAATGTATATACAACTCGTCTAAACATCAACCCAACAATGTTAGATCTGTAAATTTGCTTTCGCAAATTTTTGGTTCTTCCCTCGCCGGGATTCGAACCCATGCTACTGTGATATCGTGACACCGAATCGCCTGCACTGCAGCCGTCCCGCTAGACCACACGACCACCTGGGCTCTCAAAAAAGAGCTTTCGGTGGCCATATGTTACTTTTCCACGTCAGTTTTAATCTAGCGGCGTACTACAGTACATGATATATAAGGCATGAAGATGTTATTGTTACAGATCAGCTAAATTATCTATAGTAAAGGATCCTACAAATTAATGTAAGATACAGTCACAGAAAATAATTATATTCATAAGTACGTCTGAGTCAGTGACAACGTACCCTACAACAGATGTATCCATCGGATCGCCATCAATGATGGTGATACATGGCTGTGTACATAATGTATATACAACTCGTCTAAACATCAACCCAACAATGTTAGATCTGTAAATTTGCTTTCGCAAATTTTTGGTTCTTCCCTCGCCGGGATTCGAACCCATGCTACTGTGATATCGTGACACCGAATCGCCTGCACTGCAGCCGTCCCGCTAGACCACACGACCACCTGGGCTCTCAAAAAAGAGCTTTCGGTGGCCATATGTTACTTTTCCACGTCAGTTTTAATCTAGCGGCGTACTACAGTACATGATATATAAGGCATGAAGATGTTATTGTTACAGATCAGCTAAATTATCTATAGTAAAGGATCCTACAAATTAATGTAAGATACAGTCACAGAAAATAATTATATTCATAAGTACGTCTGAGTCAGTGACAACCCTACAACAGATGTATCCATCGGATCGCCATCAATGATGGTGATACATGGCTGTGTACATAATGTATATACAACTCGTCTAAACATCAACCCAACAATGTTAGATCTGTAAATTTGCTTTCGCAAATTTTTGGTTCTTCCCTCGTCGGGATTCGAACCCATGCTACTGTGATATCGTGACACCGAATCGCCTGCACTGCAGCCGTCCCGCTAGACCACACGACCACCTGGGCTCTCAAAAAAGAGCTTTCGGTGGCCATATGTTACTTTTCCACGTCAGTTTTAATCTAGCGGCGTACTACAGTACATGATATATAAGGCATGAAGATGTTATTGTTACAGATCAGCTAAATTATCTATAGTAAAGGATCCTACAAATTAATGTAAGATACAGTCACAGAAAATAATTATATTCATAAGTACGTCTGAGTCAGTGACAACCCTACAACAGATGTATCCATCGGATCGCCATCAATGATGGTGATACATGGCTGTGTACATAATGTATATACAACTCGTCTAAACATCAACCCAACAATGTTAGATCTGTAAATTTGCTTTCGCAAATTTTTGGTTCTTCCCTCGCCGGGATTCGAACCCATGCTACTGTGATATCGTGACACCGAATCGCCTGCACTGCAGCCGTCCCGCTAGACCACACGACCACCTGGGCTCTCAAAAAAGAGCTTTCGGTGGCCATATGTTACTTTTCCACGTCAGTTTTAATCTAGCGGCGTACTACAGTACATGATATATAAGGCATGAAGATGTTATTGTTACAGATCAGCTAAATTATCTATAGTAAAGGATCCTACAAATTAATGTAAGATACAGTCACAGAAAATAATTATATTCATAAGTACGTCTGAGTCAGTGACAACCCTACAACAGATGTATCCATCGGATCGCCATCAATGATGGTGATACATGGCTGTGTACATAATGTATATACAACTCGTCTAAACATCAACCCAACAATGTTAGATATGTAAATTTGCTTTCGCAAATTTTTGGTTCTTCCCTCGCCGGGATTCGAACCCATGCTACTGTGATATCGTGACACCGAATCGCCTGCACTGCAGCCGTCCCGCTAGACCACACGACCACCTGGGCTCTCAAAAAAGAGCTTTCGGTGGCCATATGTTACTTTTCCACGTCAGTTTTAATCTAGCGGCGAACTACAGTACATGATATATAAGGCATGAAGATGTTATTGTTACAGATCAGCTAAATTATCTATAGTAAAGGATCCTACAAATTAATGTAAGATACAGTCACAGAAAATAATTATATTCATAAGTACGTCTGAGTCAGTGACAACCCTACAACAGATGTATCCATCGGATCGCCATCAATGATGGTGATACATGGCTGTGTACATAATGTATATACAACTCGTCTAAACATCAACCCAACAATGTTAGATCTGTAAATTTGCTTTCGCAAATTTTTGGTTCTTCCCTCGCCGGGATTCGAACCCATGCTACTGTGATATCGTGACACCGAATCGCCTGCACTGCAGCCGTCCCGCTAGACCACACGACCACCTGGGCTCTCAAAAAAGAGCTTTCGGTGGCCATATGTTACTTTTCCACGTCAGTTTTAATCTAGCGGCGTACTACAGTACATGATATATAAGGCATGAAGATGTTATTGTTACAGATCAGCTAAATTATCTATAGTAAAGGATCCTACAAATTAATGTAAGATACAGTCACAGAAAATAATTATATTCATAAGTACGTCTGAGTCAGTGACAACCCTACAACAGATGTATCCATCGGATCGCCATCAATGATGGTGATACATGGCTGTGTACATAATGTATATACAACTCGTCTAAACATCAACCCAACAATGTTAGATCTGTAAATTTGCTTTCGCAATTTTTTGGTTCTTCCCTCGCCGGGATTCGAACCCATGCTACTGTGATATCGTGACACCGAATCGCCTGCACTGCAGCCGTCCCGCTAGACCACACGACCACCTGGGCTCTCAAAAAAGAGCTTTCGGTGGCCATATGTTACTTTTCCACGTCAGTTTTAATCTAGCGGCGTACTACAGTACATGATATATAAGGCATGAAGATGTTATTGTTACAGATCAGCTAAATTATCTATAGTAAAGGATCCTACAAATTAATGTAAGATACAGTCACAGAAAATAATTATATTCATAAGTACGTCTGAGTCAGTGACAACCCTACAACAGATGTATCCATCGGATCGCCATCAATGATGGTGATACATGGCTGTGTACATAATGTATATACAACTCGTCTAAACATCAACCCAACAATGTTAGATCTGTAAATTTGCTTTCGCAAATTTTTGGTTCTTCCCTCGCCGGGATTCGAACCCATGCTACTGTGATATCGTGACACCGAATCGCCTGCACTGCAGCCGTCCCGCTAGACCACACGACCACCTGGGCTCTCAAAAAAGAGCTTTCGGTGGCCATATGTTACTTTTCCACGTCAGTTTTAATCTAGCGGCGTACTACAGTACATGATATATAAGGCATGAAGATGTTATTGTTACAGATCAGCTAAATTATCTATAGTAAAGGATCCTACAAATTAATGTAAGATACAGTCACAGAAAATAATTATATTCATAAGTACGTCTGAGTCAGTGACAACCCTACAACAGATGTATCCATCGGATCGCCATCAATGATGGTGATACATGGCTGTGTACATAATGTATATACAACTCGTCTAAACATCAACCCAACAATGTTAGATCTGTAAATTTGCTTTCGCAAATTTTTGGTTCTTCCCTCGCCGGGATTCGAACCCATGCTACTGTGATATCGTGACACCGAATCGCCTGCACTGCAGCCGTCCCGCTAGACCACACGACCACCTGGGCTCTCAAAAAAGAGCTTTCGGTGGCCATATGTTACTTTTCCACGTCAGTTTTAATCTAGCGGCGTACTACAGTACATGATATATAAGGCATGAAGATGTTATTGTTACAGATCAGCTAAATTATCTATAGTAAAGGATCCTACAAATTAATGTAAGATACAGTCACAGAAAATAATTATATTCATAAGTACGTCTGAGTCAGTGACAACCCTACAACAGATGTATCCATCGGATCGCCATCAATGATTTATATATATATATATAAAGAAGATGTGGTATGATTGCCAATGAAACAACTGTCCACAGGAGACCAAAATGACACAGATGCATATTTGTTAATTTCTGTTTCATTTGGTCTCTTGTGAAGAGGTATTTCGTGGGCATCCCCATTTTTTTCCCATAGTTATGTAGTGTTCACTGAACTAGTTCACTTTTTTTGTTAGGGGCCAGCTGATGCCCACCTCCGGTTCTTGAATTTTCTTGCTGCTTTGAAGACCCAAATGAAAGTGGTTTTCGGCCGTTATCTGCTCTTTGGTCGGTTGTTGCTTCTTTGACATATGTCTCATTTCTATTCTTTATTGTATTGTTTGTACTACTTCTTGATACGCATGGTCTTGTAAATTCATGGACATATATGTATTCCACCATATAAATGCCAAAGTTTTGTTAGATGTTAGAATAAGTTTTTGATATGCCATGTACGTCCAAGTAGAAGTCCAAATAAAAGTCTTGCAATCTTAAGGCGTATACAGCGTGCCCTAAATGTGTTTCAAACTTATTTGTAGCGTTTTCCAGCGCGCTTGTAAAGTATGTTTTACATGCGTGTTGCAATCAGATATACGTTTAAAAAACGCTACTGCTAGATGAAATTGTTTATGCTGCAGAACAATTTCTTGGATTTAGAGCGTTCACCAAACGTATTCTTTCGCATTTCGACATACATAATATGCATATAATGTATACGGACTTACTCTCTGTACGTCTGGTGCACGTCGGTTGATACGCAAATGTGTGACGCCGGCGTTATAACGTCTACCAACCATGCGTCGGACGTATTGAAATTTAAGCCTGGTACCTTTGATAGATGATTGTAAAAAAAACAAACGTTCAAAGTGTAAATTGATTCAGGAATATTAGAAATACCAACCAAAATGAGATTATTCTGTCTATTTAAGTCGCTTTTCCTTACATCATTGTTGAAAAACGTGGTATGGAAAGAACACACCGTTTTGTTTGGTCTATAGTTGTGGTGTTGTCTCTGTAACAAATTCCCCATTTCCATTTTCAATTTATTATTTTGTTCATACAATATGAACACACAAGATCGTTACATTATGTATCAAATGAAATACATAGCGTCGCCCGGTGAAAATGGTACTAGTTTTATGTTGCTGTAAAGAATATAACGTCGATGATTGCAAAGAATAAAATCATCACGTCTGTCACACAATCTAGATTGTAGTTGACCATATTTGTATATGTCGTGTACACATTGCAATTTTGTACAGGTTGTAAATATTGCTTAAAAACGGTTTTAACCTGTACAAAATTTAAAAAAAGTAAAACAGAATAGACGTTTACGATTGAAATTTATCAAATAATAAAAAAACAATAATCAAATGCAAAAGAAGGTGCATTATTTAAAGCATGCATAAAATACTTTATTTTCATACATTTTAGAAACAAGTTTTGCTACAAGACAGATAAATGTGACACTTTTGAGTTGCTTAAACCTTTCACTCTTCTAAATTTACACCTACTATACCTACAACTGTATTTTTTTACACTAACAATGCACTAAGCATTGCCCCCCCCCCCTGATATCTTATTGACAATCTCTCTAACACGTCTTTACTCAAGTATCCCTTTATTTGTCCAACTAAGTCTTGAGTTACAATTTTGTAGCCGCAATATGTTCATTCACATTCATCATTAAGCCTGTTATGTTTTCCGCATATGCAGGGCCCATATCAATGGACTGAATGTGAATGATAACGTTATCGCCTTAGGAGAGAACAGTTTATCTAGTTTTTGAGATTTTTGTCAAGGCATGAGATTGTACCTGCTAGCCAGAAAGGGTAACCTTTCGTGCACGCTTGAAGTCAGTATTTGAAATTTCAGATAAATCACCACCAGAACGCACCCGGTTTCGAGGAATTATACCAGTAGATGTCATGCTGATACTTCCTCACTAACCATGTTAGCATCACTTTATTACTATTGTTTCTGTTTTTAACTCATTTGTTCGTCCATTGGTATCAGCTGAATCATTACCATTCAAATAATCATCAGTATTAATGTTTGTATCAGTAATAATGACTGTCTCTGAAATTGTTTTCAGTTTCGATTTCAGTGTCTGTATTCTATTCTGTCTCGGTAAAAAAAGAGTTTTCACTGTCAGTGTTATTAGATACAGAACTTGCATCAAATATTGCTTCTAAGTTTTCTTCTGTTTGTATACAAGGGAGGAATACCAAATAATCTTAATTAACTACATGTGAATTTAAAAGTCTTTAAGGTATTATGTAATCATAAAAACTATTTATCTGGTCAATGACTAGCTGTATCAAAAAGGTATAACACTAACATGAATGAACTATAACAAAAATGATTAAAATATCATTGACTTAAGTGGCATGTGTTGTAATAATAAAAACATATCTTTATTTTCAAATTTTGTACAAGTTAAAACCATTTTAAAGTAATATTTTGTACATGTTATAACATGTATGAGGTACTTTTGTACATGTTATAACTTTTTTTGCACTTTACAAATTATAACATGTACAACATTTTTGTACATGTTATAACCTGTACAAAATCACAACTTGTACAAGACATATAAATAACAACAAACATAGCTTTTTGCCTGTATACTGTTGTTTTTTATTAGTTTAATTGTAAGTTTTCTGATTTATACTTAAATTTTGTTTAAATGGTAACAGGATATCCTCGATATATCAGAAAGTGATATAACAAAAACCTGTTAGGTTTTGTAAAGGTTTTGTATTTTTTGCCTCATATCTGTTTAACAGTTCAGCGAGAAGGAGTGAACAATAATCTTGCAGTTGAAATATGAATATACTAAGCACAATATCATTGGATATATACATGAAATAGGTTGTCTGTTTGTAAAAAAATCCAGTATCTTCATCATAGATTTAGGAAGTTCTGGGATGAGTGCCAATCAGACAACTCTCTATCCAAGTCACAATTTATAAACGTAAAGCATTATAGGTCAAGGTATGGTCTTCAAAACGGAGCGTTGACTCACACCTTAGAGCAAGGCCCAAAAACGTAACTTGTGTAAGCCATTCAAACGGAAAATAACAAACGGTATAATCTATATAAAACTAGAGGCTCTCAAGAGCCTGTCTCGCTCATCTGAATCTACTTGGGTTTTTGAAATCATATGAAAAAAGAATAAAATTTGGAGGCCATCTTGAATGATGCATCGGCTACAAAATAACAACTATTGGTCAGGCATTCATAAGGTACATTCATGTCATGTTTGGTTTAATTCCATTTAGTGGTTCTCTAAAAGACGTCATTTGTATGCATTTCCCATAGGGTCCTATGTTAAACTAAGTCACCCCACTGGCGACACTCTTGGATGTTGGATCGGCAACAATGTAACAACAGTTGGTCAGCATCTCAAAAGGAACATTATTGCTTGATTTGATTTCATTCCGTTCTGTGGTGCTCTAAAAGAAGATATTTTGTATTATTTCATATGGCCTTATGTTAAACTGAGTCTCCCTTGGTGGCCATCTTGGATAATGGATCGACTCCAAAGTAACAACACTTGGTCCTCATAAGGAACATTCATGCTATGTTTGGTTTTATTCCATTCAGTGGTTCTTTGAAAGAAGTCATGTGTATGCATTTCCCATAGGGTACTATGTTCAACTAAGTCCCATGCTTGCGGTCATCTTGGATGATGGATTCGCCAAAACGTAACAACACTTGGTCAGCATCTCATAAGGAACCTTCATGCAATGTTTGATTTTATTCCATTCAGTGGTCCCCTAGAAGTTAAAAATGTTAAAGTTAACGACGACGACGGGGGACAACGACGACGACGGGGGACGACGACGACGGACGACAGACGACGGACGCTAAGTGATGAGAAAAGTTCACTTGGACCTTCAGGCCATGTGAGATAAAAACGAAAAACGAGAATCACTTATGAACACCATCAACAAACCGACAACTTCTGAACATCAGATATCTGACTTAGGACAGGCGCAAACAAATGCAGCGGATTTAAATGATTATTTAACCAATGCGACCTATTCCCTATAATGTATTATTCCGATTCATTATGATTAATATTGAAAACAACTGAAACCAGTTTGCAAGAGTTTGATCTGTTTTCAAACTTTTCATCCCTTTTTCTTCCTTAAACGATATCGATCAAGATACAATAATCAAATCTTATTTGTATTGAATGTAAAGTCTAGACATGTTTCTTTTGATAAATTATTTAAGGGCGAAATTATGACTGTGCTTTATCATTTCACTTGAAGTGAAGTAATAGTCATTTTTTAAAATTAAAATTGAGGTATTGAACATAACCAACGTTTTACAAGGCTATATTAGGGTCAGACAAACATGTCTAGTATGTACTAATGTTCAGTTTTAAAATGAAAACGGAATTATACACTTTTATCCTTAACTGTATATGATGCTTACGTTAATAATGAATAAAACCGTCTTGATTTCTAATTCGGGATAAAAGACATGCAATTCCCCTTTATACGACTTATTGATATTGCCGGAATCGAAAAACATAATCGAACAATATGAGCATTTTTTTTTAGGAAATATATACTTATAACATGTGTAAATATAGAGATACATATATTCATTCATTATGTGTGCAAAAAGTTCTCCAAAAAAATACTGTAATAGTAGTTGACTGGAACTTTTTTTTACTAGCACACATTTTGGCTAACACATGCACTAATCGAAGATGTTATTTTTTATATATTGCCTAAGTTTGCCATAATACATGTGGGTATTCGTTGTACAGCCTTTACGACTTGTTCTATAGTTTTCAATCATTGATTTACATTCACTACAAACTGCTCAGAGTCTGAATTGACCAGTTTTTGTCCTCGGCCAGTAAAATCGAGCACACATTTTACTCGACTAGTCTCGACATTGTCTCGACTGGACTTTACTGTACTTAAATGTACTCGACTAGGTCTCGACTTTACTTAATTAGTCTGAAATGGTCTTGACCACGGCTCGACCTGTCTCGGCTCAGTCTGAACCAGTCTAGACCTGTCTCGACCAGTCTTAACTCAGTCTGAATCAGTCTCGACCTGTCTCGACTAGTCTCAACTCAGTCGGAAACAGTCTCGACCTGTCTCGAGTAGTCTTGACCTTCAAATTTAGTTTTGACTAGTATAAAGAAGCCAATCTAATTAAATTTAATTTTGATCTTACAAAATTCAAGCTTATTACGTAGTTTGATTACTGGCTGTGAAATTAAAAAAAAAATTACAATAGGTAATATTAAAAATTATTATATAAATTCAGATAAGCATCTTTAATTTTTTTTATATCTTTTTCAAATCAACTTGGATTGTCATCAAACTATGCAGCTAACTTAGATATATATCAAGCTTATTGAATCCCATTTCATTCACGTTTTGTTGTATTGCTGTAAAAATTTAGGAATTAAAGTAATGTTGGTAAAAAATGCTAGGATTTGCAATTTCGGACAAAATAGAGATAGAACACTTTAAATTTTGTTATAACTTTTTCAAATCAAATTGGAATTTCATCAAACTAGGCAGCTATCTCAGATATATATCAAGCTTACTGAATCCATCTCATTTACTTTTTTGCTGTATTGCTGTAAAATTTAAGAATTAAAGTCATCTCGGTAAAAAAAAAGCTAGGAACTGCAATTCAGACAAAATAGAGCTAGTACACTTTAATTTTTTTAATAACTTTTTCAAATCAACTTGGATTGTCATAAAACTATGCAGCTATCTTAGATATATATCAAGCTTACTGAATCCCATTTCATTTTTTTTTTGTTGTATTGCTGTAAAATTTAAGAATTAAAGTCATCGCGGTAAAAAGAAGCTAGGATTTGCAATTCGGACAAAATAGAGCTAGTACACTTTAATGTTCTTATAACTTTTCCAAATCAACTTGGACTTTCATCAAACTATGTAGCTATATTAGATATATATCAAGCTTACTACATCCCATTTCATTTACTTTTTTGTTGTATTGCTGTAAAATTTAAGAATTAAAGTAGAAGTTGGTAAAAAATGCTAGGATTTGCAATTCGGACAAAATAGAGCTAGTACAATTTGATTTTTTTAATAACTTTTTCAAATCAACTTGGATTTTCATCAAACTAGGCAGCTATCTTAGATATACATCAAGCTTACTGACTCCAATTTCATTTACTTTTTTGTTGTATTGCTGTAAAACTTAAGAATTAAAGTCATCTAGGTAAAAAAAGCTAGGATTTTCGGTTTTGACAAATGAGAGATAGTACACTTTTATTTCTTCATAACTTTTTGAAATCAACTTAGATTTTCATCAAACTCTACAACTATCTTTGCAATATTCTTGCTAAATATCTTACTAAACCATAAGTTGTTATTTAGTTTGATGTATTTCTGTCAAATCTAAGAATTTAATTAATCTACATGTAGGTCCAAAAGCTTTGATATTATCAGATTATTACATGGCATTTTTCATATCGCACGTTTTATCAGCCCTAGGTACTATATCAGCCCAAGAGCCGCATGGCTCGAGGGCTGATATTGACTGAGGGCTGATATTGACCGAGGGCTGATAATACATGCGATATGAAAAATGACATATTATGATCTTTTTATCATATGCTTCAACAGTAGAGAAAAACAAACAGATCCATATATTGATCCTTTTACGTGGTTCACGAAAAGAAGTTCAAAGAGTAAAAAGTTAACGGACTTCGGAATCAAAATTTGATACATTCAATATGAAATCTTTCTATCATATGCCTCAACAGAGAGAAAAAAATCATTTTAATATGGACGAATCGACAACAAAATAATTTAACAATCTACATAAAAAAATGAACATTGTTTAGAAAAGTTCACTTTTTTAAAAATAACTTTCTAAATTAATTTTCCGGGAAATTTTTAAAAAAAATGCAGTTATTCAATAATTTGTTTGTTTATTTTATTTTTTTATAATTTTAAATAGTATACTTTCCAGTATTCAAATAATTGTTTTGTACTCTGCTTTATAATATTTTTCACTGAAAACGTAACATTGAGGTGTATTTTCCGGAATTTACCGAGTGTCACCGGAATGCCATGTGATAACGTTACGGAAAGGCATGTGATAACAATCGAACCATGTGATAAACTTTTTATATCAGCCCGCTAAGCATCAATTTCGAAAAATGTGGAATATACGTTAATTTATTTCTATTATCATACGAAAAAAATTATATGTTATTTAGTTTAAGTATATGATAATAGAAATATATCTGTCCTTAAATATAAATGATTAATTATCATGAGCTTTCATACCAATCCTTGATAACCTTTTAAAAAAAGAAATGTGTTCCAAAAATACAGTAAATTTTTTGTCAAATTTAATGACATGGCACTATACATGGTTTAATAACATCAGTACACCTGAGTTTTACAGGTAAAAAGAAAGCCCTACATTTCTGAAACTCGTGTATTACTTATCTAGAGAATTAAAAAAGCCTTGCAATTTAGATTTAACAAGATGTTGCAACTTTGAATAAATGTTATTTAGAATTTAAAACTATCTTGTAGATGTGATCTTTTAATAAGGTAACTTGCCCCAAGCAGAAGGTATTGCTTTATAAATCACCACAAATCAGAAGAACTATTTTAATATTTTTTTTAATTTTTCTTTGCTTTTTGATATATTTATATGATATATATATCAAAAGGAATAAAACATTAAAGCAATTATATAACTAATTTACATATCCTTTTTCCAAAATTACGAGGAAAGATATATTTCTAATATCGTAGCTTTTTGACCTACATGTAGATTAATTAAATTCTTAAATTTGACAGAAATACACCAAACTAAATAATAACCTATGGTTCAGTAAGATTGATACATCACCAAGGTAGCTATATAGTTTGAATAAAATCCAAGTTGATTTGAAAAAGATATTAAAAAGTCTAAAGTACTATCTCTATTTTGTCAAAACTGCAAATCATAGCTTTTTTTACCCCGATTAAATTAATTCTCAAATTTGACAGCAATACACCAAACTAAATACCAATCTGGGATTCAGTAAGATTAATACATTGCCAAGGTAGCTATGTAGTTAGAATAAATCCAAGATGATTTGACAAAAATAATTAAAAAAAATAAAGTGTACTATCTCTATTTTGTTTGAACTGCAAATTCTAGCTTTTTTGACCTGGATTAATTAAATTCTTAAATTTGGCGGCAATTCAACAAAAAACAAAATAACCTGGGATTCAGTAAGCTTGATGTATATCTAAGATAGCTGAATAGTTTGATGAAAATCCAAGTTGATTTGAAAAAGTTATCAAAACAAATTAAAGTGTACTAGCTCTATTTTGTCCGAATTGCAAATCCTAGCAATTTTTACCAACATCTACTTTACTTCTTAAATTTTACAGCAATACAACAAAAAGGTAAATGAAATTGGATTTAGTAGGCTTGATATACATCTAATATAGCTGCATAGTTTGATGAAAGTCCAAGTTGATTTGAAAAAGTTATAGAAACATTCAAGTGTACTAGCTCTATTTTGTCTGAATTGCAAATCCTAGCTTTTTTTTTTACCGAGATGACTTTAATTCTTTAATATTACAGCAATACAACAAAAAAGTAAATGAAATGGAATCAGTAAAAAACTTAATATATATCTAAGATAGCTGCCTAGTTTGATGAAATTCCAAGTTGATTTGAAAAAGTTATAAAAAAATAAAGTGTACTATCTCTATTTTGTTTGAAATTGCAAATCCTAGCATTTTTTACCAACATTACTTTAATTCTTAAATGTTACAGCAATACAACAAAAAAGTGAATGAAATGGGATCCAGTAAGCTTGAAATATATCTCAGATAGCTGCATAGTTTGATGACAATCCAAGTTGATTTGAAAAAGATATAAAAAAATTAAAGATGCCTATCTGAATTTATATAATAATTTTTATTTTTACCTATTGTAAAAAAAAAAAAAATATTTCACAGCCAGTAATCAAACTACATAATAAGCTTGAATTTTGTAAGATCAATATTTAATTTAGTTAGATGGGCTTCTTTATACAAGTTAAAACTAAATTTGAAGGTCAAGACTAGTCGAGACAGGTCGAGACTGGTTTAGACTGAGTCGAGACTAGTCGGGACTGGTTCAGACAGAGTCGAGACTGGTCGAGACAGGTCGAGACTGGTTCAGACTGAGTCGAGACAGGTCTAGCCTTGGTCAAGACCATTTCAGACTAATTAAGTAAAGTCGAGATCTAGTCGAGTACACTTAAGAGCCAGTCTGCCATAAAACCATGCAAAATCTCAAATTTCGTCCAAATTGGTAGTAATAACTTTGCAACATTATATATATTTCCAAAATCTTTGGGTATTTAGGAGTTAAGATAAAAAAAAAATGTTTGGTTAATTCACACGATTTTCCATTTAACAGCCTTATTTGCATATTTGTGAATTATAAAAAAAGTAAGGCCAAAAAATCACCAAAATTCAGGTACTTTTTAAAGGTCTGAATAATTGATATATCTCTTAAATATAGCATTATCTTGTTATATTTTGCAAAGAACATTATAAAATAAAAAGAAAAAATGCATTTTGACATACTTTTTACCTTTTGGCAGGTTGCCAGAGAGATTCGTGTAACAGATGTATAAGTTAACTTGCATGTAGTACATGTACTCAGTAGGTGTTTTCTCTCAAGATCATATTTATTTTTTTAAACTTTTAGGATTTTTTCAAAGGTGCATATCAGTTCTAAGACGAGTAAAAAAGTTTAACCTGGCAAATAACGGGAAGTTAGTAAAAAATGCCCCAAAATATCTATAAAATGCACTAATGTAATAGATTTTGGACCTTAACATTTTAACTAAAACTGATCAAAGTAGACTTATATTTCGGACAATAACTTTAGTTTAAGTGTATAGATCTTTATGATTTTTTTCAGAAGGTTCAATACCACAAAAGGAAGCTTTGGAACGATTTTAGGGATGATGGTCCATACCGTTTAGGAATTAAGGGCCCAAAAGAGGCCCAAAACAAGCATTTTATAGTTTAATGAAAATAACTTGTGTATATGTATTTCAATTGCTCTGATATTGTATCATAATGTTTAAAACCACAAGTAGAAGGTTTGGATTCCTTTAAATGGGTCATGGAATCAAAGTTAGGAATAAAGGTCCAAAAAGGGGCCCAAAACAAGCATTTTTCTTATTTCAAGACGATAACTTGTGTGTAATTGTTTGGATCTCTTTCAAACTGTACCACAATGCTCCATATAACTAAGGAAAGGGGGGGCTGAGATTTCGTTTTGGATTAATTGCCCAAAACATGTAGGAATAAGGGCCAAAAAAGGGCCGAAAAGAAGCTCATTTCTAGTTTCCAAACAATAACTTGGGTTTCAGTACATGTAAATAGATCTCTCTGTACTACAAGGTTCTATTCTAAAAAGGAAAGGATGGGATTGTTCTAAGGGTTATTGCTGAAAGGGGTGGTTCAATAAGTTTGGGGTGGGGGGAATTTGTTTAAAAAAATAAGGGATTTGTTTTGTTTTTTTTAATTTTTCAAATTTCAAATTTTTCAAATTTTCATGAAGAAATCTTCAATTGCACAGTATTGTGCAATAAATTTGTTGATCTTTGGCCACATTAATTTTGTAACAAAAACTTTTTTTGCCAAAAATTCAATCACAATCCAAATTCAGACAGCATCAAGCTTGAACATTGTGACCATATTTAATTTGCCCCAACTGTTCAGAGTCCAACCACTGCGGTTGTATGAAGCTGCGCCCTGTGGAGCACCTGGTTTTCACATACTTTCAATTGATGACAGTCTTTTAAAAAGATTGTTATATGAAACAGAGTTGTGAACATACTTGTACTTCAAAAAATCTTCCTCTTTGAAACTTTTGATTGGAATGCAACCAATTATAGGGCCAATCACTCATTGAGTGTCTTGATAAGAAAGTTGTGTCTATAAGAGCGTAACTATGTAAAAAAAAATACATTTTTTTTATCTACGAAAAATAAATATGTTTGCATATATAATATGCCATATAAAAGTTTTGGATTTATATCTCAGATTAAATAAAGATAAAAGACATTTGAGGTAACCCTACTTCTTCAAAAATCGAAAGCTTTTCCAAAATTATCTTGAATGTTCCCTCTGCAAAGAGCATCTCTTTCGTGTTTGTTGATACTTTGAGATTTTGATTTTTAGTCCCCTAACGACTAACATCTAAGTGGACTTAGGTTTGCACTGTCTGTCTGTCTATCTGTCAGACCGGCAAATCAGACTTTTTTGTGCTTGTAGATTTTGATTTGATTTATCATGACAAGTTTAATACAGGTCAAATTCATTATTCACGCTTTAAGCTTTTCTTTTTGTTCAGTTGAAGCCCTTTCTCTAGAATTAATTGTTTGATGAAATACTTATTCATTAGAAGACTTCTGTTCAAACGGAAATAAATCATTTTTTAGTTCGGGCCAGGTGAGCTTTTCTCATCACTTGGCGTCCGTCATCCGTCGTCGTCCGTCGTTAACATTTTAAATTTTGAACTTCTTCTAGAGAACCACCAAATGGAATGAAACCAAAAGAGGCATGAATGTTCCTTATGAGGTGCTGACCAAGTGTTGTTACTTTGTAGCCGATCCATCATTCAAAATGGCTGCCAGGGGGGACTAAGTTTAACATAGGACCCTATGGGAAATGCATACAAATGACTTCTTTTAGAGAACCACTGAATGGAATGAAACCAAAAATGGCATGAATGTACCTTATGAGGTGCTGACCAAGTGTTGTTACTTTGTAGCCGATCCATCATTCAAGATGGCCACCAGGGGGGGGGGGACTTAGTTTAACATACGACCCTATGGAAAATGCATACACATGACTTCTTTTAGAGAACTACTGAATGAAATGAAACCAAACATGGCATTTATGTTCCTTATGAGGTGCTGACCAAGTGTTGTTACTTTGTAGCCAATCCATCATTCAAAATGGCCGCCATCAGGGGACTTAGTTTAACATAGGACCCTATGGGAAATGCATACAAATGACTTCTTTTAGAGAACCACTGAATGGAATGAATTTAAACATGGCATGAATGTTCCTTATGAGGTGCTAACCAAGTGTTGTTACTTTGTAGCCGATCCATCATTCAAGATGGCCGCCAGCGGGGGACTTAGTTTAACATAGGACCCTATGGGAAAGGCATACAAATGACTTCTTTTAGAGAACCACTGAATGGAATTAACCCAAACACGGCGTGAATGTTCCTTATGAGGTGCTGACCAAGTGTTGTTACTTTGTAGCCAATCCATCATTCAAGATGGCCGCCAGCGGGTGACTTTGTTTAACATAGGACCCTATGGGAAATGCATACAAATGACTTATTTTAGAGAACCACTGAACGGAATGAAACCAAACATGGCATGAATGTTCCTTATGAGGTGCTGACCAAGTGTTGTTACTTTGTAGTCGATCCATCATTCAAAATGGCTGCCAGGGGGAGACTAAGTTTAACATAGGACCCTATGGGAAATGCATACAAATGCCTTCTTTTAGAGAACCACTGAATGGAATGAAACCAAAAATGGCATGAATGTTCCTTATGAGGTGCTGACCAAGTGTTGTTACTTTGTAGCCGATCCATCATTCAAGATGGCCACCAGCGGGAAGGGGGGGACTTAGTTTAGCATACGACCCTATGGGAAATGCATACAAATGACTTCTTTTAGAGAACTACTGAATGAAATGAAACCAAACATGGCATGAATGTTCCTTATGAGGTGCTAACCAAGTGTTGTTACTTTGTAGCCGATCCATCATTCAAGATGGCCGCCAGCGGGGACTTAGTTTAACATAGGACCCTATGGGAAAGGCATACAAATGACTTCTTTTAGAGAACCACTGAATGGAATTTACCCAAACACGGCGTGAATGTTCCTTATGAGGTGCTGACCAAGTGTTGTTACTTTGTAGCCAATCCATCATTCAAGATGGCCGCCAGCGGGTGACTTTGTTTAACATAGGACCCTATGGGAAATGCATACAAATGACTTCTTTTAGAGAACCACTGAATGGAATGAAACCAAACATGGCATGAATGTTCCTTATGAGGTGCTGACCAAGTGTTGTTACTTTGTAGCCGATCCATCATTCAAGATGGCCACCAGCGGGGGGCGACTTAGTTTAACATACGACCCTATGGGAAATGCATACAAATGACTTCTTTTAGAGAACCACTGAATGGAATGAAACCAAACATAGCATAAATGTTCCTTTCTTAATGAGGTGCTGGCCAAGTGTTGTTACTTTATAGCCAAATTTAAGTATCTTTTTTATATGATTTCAAAAACCAAGGTAGAATCAGGTGAGCGATACAGGCTCTTGAGAGCCTGTAGTTTAAAGACAAAATGACATTTTGAATGTTTTTTTCTTTTCTTTGGTATTTGGTGATTCAATTCTGTTCCAGTTTGATATTAGTGTGCAGAGTTTTGGTCTTTGGACATAGGAAATTCACTTAGATAGTCAGAATTCAACAAGTTTTTACGTTTTGCTGGAAGATTTTGTCTCGATATTTTTATGTAGTTTACATTATGACAAATTATAGATCAAATTTTTGTTCCATTACAATGAATTTGTAACGGGTTGGGGACTAGGTATTGACATGTATTACTCGCAGAATGCTTGTTTTTATCAAAAAATCTTCAACTCTGAAAAAAATGTTTAATATTTAGTTAAAATAGATATTGATGACTTTTATTTGAAACTTTTTTTTAGATCTATCATACTTTTACTCTTTTTTGCTAATGCCTTCATCATGTTCATTCATGACTAAAAACTTGTATTTAGACCATTTTGCACGTTTTTCTTTACGGTAGACCACAATAATATTACATGTATATGAACAGTAAAATCTTACCATTTTAATGACAATATAAAAAAGATGATGTGGTATGATTGCCAATGAAACAACTATCTTCAATTAAGAGACCAAAATGACAAAGACATTAACAACTATAGGTTACTGTACGGCCTTCATCAATGAGGAAAGCCCATACCACATAGTCAGCTATAAAAGGCCCCGATAAGACAATGTAAAACAATTCAAATGAGAAAACTAACGGCCTTAAGTATATAAAAAATGAACGAAAAACAAATATGTTACACATAAACAAACGACTTCCACTGAATTACAGGCTCCTGACTTGGGACAGGCACATACATAAATTATGTGGCGGGGTTAAACATGTAAGCGGGATCCAAACCCTCCCCCTAACCAGGGAAAGTGGTATAACAGTAAATCATAAGAACGAACTATAAAAATCAGTTGAAAATGGCTTAACTCATCCGATGGACAAAAATACAAGTGGACGTGGTATGGTAATTGTATGTCTGCTCAACAGTTTAATCATTTATCTGTGTATATTTGTTTTTATACAACCGCAAAAAATGAAAAAAAAATGGTCCTATATTGGTATGACGTTGTCATTGTCGTTGTCATCCAAAGACATTTGGTTTTTGCACTATAACTTTAGTATAAGTAAATAGAAATCTATGAAATTTAAATACGAGGTTTATGACATAAAAGAAAGGTTTGGATAGATTTTTGGAGTTTTGGTCCCAACAGTTTAGGAATAAGGGGCCAAAAAGGGTCCAAAATTAAACTGTTTGCTTTCATAAAAAAATGAATTATTGAGTTTCTTTGATATGCCAAATCTAACAGTGAATTTAGATTCTTAATTTTTGGTCCTGTTTTCAAATTGGTTTACATCAAGGTCCAAAGGGTCCAAAATTAAACTTAGTTTTATTTTAACAAAAATTTGATTCTTGGGGTTCTTTGATATGCTGAATCTAAAAATGTACTAAGATTTTTTTATTATGGGCCCAGTTTTCAAGTTGGTCCAAATCGGGGTCCAAAATTTAATTTTGTTTGATTTCAACAAATTGAATATATGGGGTTCTTCAATATGCTGAATCTAACCATGTGTTTCGTTTTTTAATATTTGGGACCGGTTATCAAATTGGTCCAAATTGAGGTCTTAAGGGTCTAAAATTGAAAATTATTTGATTTCTGACATCAAAAAATTGAATTCATGGGGTTCTATGATATACTGAATATAACCATGCATTTAGATTTTGGATATTGGACCATAATAGGTAAATGTTAAAAAAAAAAAATTTTGAAGTTTAAGTTCTTAGACCACACTCATTGTGTTGTGTCAACTATTTAATCCCAATCCAAATTCAGAGCTCTATCAAGCTTAAATGTTCTGTCCATACTTGCCCCAAATGTTCAGGGTTCAATCTCTGCGGTCGTATAAAGCTGCGCCCTGCGGAGTATCTGGTTATTACATGTGGTTATGAAATACATTTTATTGCCATTTGAAATATTTGTGTTTGTCTCAGCTGGTATTAATATGCCAACTATATTTTACATGTCTTATTCCCAAGCCTCAAACTGCTAGAGATTACATTCTAGGAGGAAACGTAACTTTACTGGTATGTCCACTGTTCTCCCAAAATTGACATAGGGATAACTAACTGGGTCATGTCAGCGTCACAAAATTTCAGTTGCAGTTTTATCAGGAACTTCTAGGAGTAGTCTCTTTATATTTGGCATAAAGCAGTATCATAATATAGAAAATATAGCCCTTTTCTAGGTATAAGAGGCACAATTCTATGAAATTCACAAAACTATTAAAGCTTCCACTTTTCTGGAAATAGATTACATGAATGTACAAGGCTTTCACATTTATGAATCATTATCAAATACAACATGTTTTAAAAATTTAATCCTTTCCTCCATGGCATTTTTTTTTTAAATAGTTGATTCGCATAGGATTTTTTCAATAAAAACAAATCATCAGGTTTAAAGTATTTATGGATTGCTAAATACAAATATTTCATCAAATAAAATGTATACAGATATTCTTATGAATATATCCTTTTCATATTGAATACAAATTTTATTAATGCTGTTGCAGACATTACATAGTCATAGTATTTCAACTGAGGTACTACACAGGCGTCAAATGGTGTCATTATGGAGTAAAGGGGATGGCGTCAAAAGGCGTTATTATGGAGGAAAGGGTTAAGACTTAACTCAATTGTGGCCACTCAGAATTGAGACAAAAGGCGTCTAAAAACTAGACTATTATAAAATGCTAAATTTGTGAAGAACTCATAGTGATATTACCTGATGAGTGTGCATAGTATTGTAAATAAAACAGCCCATTTTTAAGTTACTAATGTTATTTTCTTTAGAATAGGTTAATATTTTAAACATAATGTAAAAATGCTCAGTTTAGGGGCAAAAAATGCAAAAAAGCGGTCTCCCCGGGTTTACTCCTTTAGTATATTTTCTAATTTAAACTTAGTTGAACTTGGTTTATTCAATTAATATAACCAGTTAACATTAGTTCAGTCATTATTTTTCTTATATTTTGACTATCACATACTTTTGAAAAGTCTCTATTGAAACAGATAACAAAAATCAAAAAAATGGCAAAATGGCCATCACGCCTATCTTTAATTGTTATTTTATCGTAATAAGGTATCATTTGCCGAGCACCATTTTCTAGCATTTTGTAGATGAATATATAAGCTTCATGAAATATTACATTTTATTGAAAATAAAACATGATCTTACAAGATTCAATCCTTTAAAAATGTACAAATTTTGCTGAATCTGCACTTTTTCAAAACCATGCAATTTCAACCTGTCAGTAGGGGTATTGAGAAATCTCACAACTTTTTGAATTATCATAATTTCCTTTCATTTCAAGTTGTTTGTTAAGATATATGTTATCATTAAGCTAAAAAAAAATTCTATAAAACAAAAAAAACCCAGGTCAAAATACCCTAAAATAGGCTTAAAATGGCCCTTTTTCAGTACATAAATGGACAATTTTCGAATGTTCGGCATACACAAATAATGGCTGAATATTTTTTCAAAATATTTTGCACAAATAGTTATTACATATAAGGTATCTAAAATACAAAATATCAGCCTGATTGGAATATATTGGATTTGGACCATTTTGCATGGTTTTATCACAGACTGGCTCTTAAGTACAGTTAAGTCCAGTCGAGACAATGTCGAGACTAGTCGAGTAAAATGTGTGCTCGATTTTACTGGTCGAGCTCAAAAACTGGTCAATTCAGACTCTGAACAGTTTGTAGTGATTTGGGCTACAATATCACCTTGACATTTGCCATTTCATATGTTTTACTACGCATGTTTACAGTGCAAAAATACGTGCACTCAGATATGCCTTCTAGTGTTTTCAACCGTTTTTTTAGGTAACCAAAAACTGGTCATATATTCTATTTACGGTAAACATAAATGCAATTGAAAATTACAACAAGACTTCGGCAGAACATGAAAGGATTCCTTACCTTCTAGTGTTGTAAATTAAATCAAGTAACAATAAATATACCATATATCTATCATTTTTTTTATTCCTTTATTAGCTAATAGATACATTTAAAAGTGTTTGACATAATAGTTTACTTTTCCAAAAGCTCTTGTTGAAATTACGAATCATCTGACATGTATGACCAGTAACATTATAGTCGAATCCGAAGAAATCGTGATTTAACGTACAAATTCTGGCACAGTTTAATCGTGATAGAACTAGAGATGACTTAATAGAAACATGGATACTTTGGTGCTCCTCAAGTGTATACTTTACATCAAATAAATCATTTCCTGCAAATATGAATACTGAATTAATAGTGAAAATAGATAAGTAGGTGAAGATAACACTGATCTTTTAACATGAGACTTATTTTTTCATTTAATTTTTTTCTGAAAACTATACAAATGATTTTATAATATTAACGGCGCAAATGTAACAGTCAAAATCTGAGAATTTTGACGATAACTATCTTTGAAGAGAAGGTAGAAATAAAAGAAAATCCAAATCAGCATTCAATTTTTGAGAAAAACATACTTAAAAGATGTTTTACAAGAGATATGGATGTTGTCAGAGTTGTGTTACCAGATTAGTCTGTTTTTTGATAAATTTCCTTTTGTTTTTGTTAGATTATTTGTTGGCTTTTTTATTAATTGTTTTCTTTATTTGCTATTTTTTGTTTTATAGATGTGTCAGTGATTTTGACGACAATTATTTGTTATTGTCCCCTGTATATATCATTTATTGTAATGGAAAACAATAGGATTAACTTTTATTCTAGATTACTATGTTAAATATATACAGTTACAATTAAAAGAATTTATCTATTGTAAATATCATCACTACAACATCCGGAAAAAAATATGACTTACTCTCTGCACAGTGAGTTCCTTGATATGCCGGATAGCAATTACAAGTGTAGCCGTTTATCAAATCTATACATGTACCACCATGCTGGCATGGATTAGAACCGCATTCATCAAAATCTAAAAGTTACATTTACAAATTGTACAGAACAAGAGATAGTTATCACTGATATATAATTGATGCACAACTTTAATTATTACGTCTTTTCTACCTCATGAATGGATTACATTAGCTGTATTTGGCACAACTTTAAGGAATTTTGGTCTTCAATGCTCTTCAACTTCGTACTTTATTTTGGCCTTTTTTACATTTTTTTATTCGAGCGTCACTGATGAGTCTTATGTAGGCGAAACGTGCGTCTGGCGTACTAAATTATAATCCTGGTACCCTTGCTAACTATTAGGTACATTGTGAACATAATGTACAAAAGCACACAAAAACGACAAGTTATGAATTTAATTTTTGTTCTAGCATTTGAGTCAAATAAATATCATAAAATAAATGATAACTGTCACATTCTTAATGTGAAACGTGAAATTCGTATTAAAAAAGATTTAAACTGTATTAATATATTTAAACTGTTTCAAGAAAAATCCATAGAGACATTCGAATTTGATTTCGAAAAATGAATTTGATGATAAATATTATTTTACATATTATATTATAACTATTACTTAAGCAACATATTGGGGGTCAATAAACAATACTTTTTTTTTTTTATCTAATTTCAAAAATAGGATCACAACAATGTTTTATTTCAGAAATTTCGGTATTATTTAGTAGAACAATAGGCATTGCTTCAAAACGCACATATCAGGTATACACTGTAAGAATGTATCTCAGACAATATACTTACTTTCTTCACAGTTACCTCCCGTGTATCATGTGACACATGTACACATGTATCCATTGATTCCATATGTACATGTACCACCATGTTGACAGGGACTTGAGGCGCATTCATTTATATCTTAAAACAAAATTATGAATATAAATAAAACAAGTATAAAAATAGGAAATCGACCTATGATATATCCATCCAATTGTATACAAGAATTATAGCAAATATTGTTCAAACCTAACAACTTAAACAAAAAGTGCCGCTGCTAGAAACACGGTTGAAAAAAATACTAGTTTGAGTTGTAAAAAAACATACAATTAAAAGGCATGTTAACATACACATTTGAACACATTTGATTTGCACTTGTTTTGCTTTCTAATTATGTTGATCTTAGTGTCACTGATGTGTCTTATGTAGACAAAAAGCGCGTCTGGCGTATTTAAAAAATTATAAGGCTGGTACATATGATAACTGTATGCTATACTGATCCAATACACACAAACTATTGAAATTGTTTTTGATGCAATGATATATATTTGGTAATTTTGTTTGCGCGCACTTATAAATTAAAAAAAAAAGCATACGGAAATAAGAAAAATGAAGCTTATTGATAATTCCTGTATTTAAAATCTTTTACATAAAACATATTGAATATAATATCAAAACAACACGATAGATATATTCGAAAAAAAAAAATAGGTCAGACTTATTTTTTTTTTTTTGAATAAATAAGATCGTCTCTTTGCAGAACCCAATTTTTGATGCAATTCCCAAAACAGGATATTGTAAAAAATTTCAAAACAATGCTTCCGTTTTCGGTAATATTTAACATAAATTGAAAATGGAAACGGAAAATGTGTTAAAAATCATCAATCCAATTAAAGAACAGATAACAGCCGTTTGCAACCTGTTTTTTTTTCAACACAGCAAAAATATAATAAACACCCGGAGTCGGGTATTATATAAGCTCTAAACAAAAAACGGTGTCAACTGTCGGGTTTGGCGAAAACAGACGTCACACTATACCCAAAACATTACAATAACCCGGAATAAAAAAAACAAGTTGAGAAAGTCGCAAACAGCTTGAATTAATATTTTTGCGAGATCGCAACCATTCTTTTAGACATCAAGCTAATGCATAATAAACAAACAAACAGCTATAGCACAGTAAAAATCAGTTACGACCAAAAATTCTATGTTAAAATATGTAACAGAACACATTACCTAAATGTCAAAGACAACATCAATCGAAAAAGGACTGCTATCAAATACTGACATTAACATCTGAACCATAAACACCTGAGATTTGTTGTATATGAAAAGATAATGGTTAGATGAATTTTCTCATTATGATCATGAAATAAAAGTGCTGCATAGGAACTTCTTGAGAGACTTTTTAGTCATTTGATATATTTTGATATGGAATATAATATGAAATACACCTTGTTCCCAGTGGACAACTAACAAAACAAATGATCCTGAATATAGAAATTGTTTCCATGTGTCCTCTTCTCATATTCAAAGGAACATGATACCGTAACCAATAGTGCCTATACATTGCCTATACATTTACAATTATTATAAGAAGGGATAAAGTTACGATACTGTTGTCAGGTCATAAGATTGTATATTTTGGCGTTAATATTGATTCATTTATAGGGTCTTTGCATCGGAACTAAACACATTAATCAAATAACCAGTTGTTGGCATGACACGGGTTATGTTCTTCTCATATATGTTATGATGGAATAATGCTTAACCCCTAACCATGCTAACCGGAAGGATTGTGTCTGATGTTCATATGATGAAATCATAGTCTTTCAGTCAGTTTGATTTAAGTATGGAGCTGGCATGTCAGTTAACTGCTAGTAGTCTGTTGTTATTTATGTATATATCATTGTCATTTTGTTTATTTTCTTTGGTTACATATGCATCTTCTGACATCAGACTTCTCTTGAACTGAATTTTTATGTGCGTATTGTTATGCGTTTACTTTTCTACATTGGCTAGAGGTATAGAAGGAGGGTTGAGATCTCACAAACATGTTTAATCCCGCCGCATTTTTGCGCCTGTTCTAACTCAGTAGCATCTGGCCTTTGTGAGTTTTGTATTGTTTTAATTTTAGTTTCTTGTGTACAATTTGGAAGTTAGTATGGCGTTCATTATCACTGAACTAGTATACATTTGTTATGGGGCTAGCTGAAGGACGCCTCTAGGTGTGAGAATTTCTCGTTTCATTGAAGACCTGTTGGTGACCTTCTGCTGTTGTTATTTTCTATGGTCGGGCTTTTGTTTCTTTGACACATTCCCCATTTTCACTCATAACACTTTCGACATGTTTTCTAATCATAATACTTACTTTCTTCACAGTTAACACCGGCATATCCAGGGTCACAAGTACAAGTGTATCCATTGATTTCATCTGTACACATTCCGCCATGTTGACATGGATTTGAAACACATTCATCAATATCTAAAATTGAAAAGGCGTTCGATCAATTTTAGTTAAACCCTGGAAGATTCTATTCAAATATCCATTATTAATTGGATACTTAACAGGGTTAAAAACGTCACATAACAAGTGTTATTGGACCATAATTCTTAAAAATGACAGAAATTGTTTTCAACATTTACATGTAACATATCAAAATTCAAAATAAAAGCTTATTTATTATTATTAGAGCTAGTTCTTTTCTACAGACACGAACACATAGATACTGAACTATTTACCTATTTTAGCTGTAAAACAAACAGTTTCAAAACATTTATAATTAAGAATATGTATCATTATGCAATTTTATAGAGGCTTTTTTCCCTGCTCTCCAAATTAATACAAAATTTAAAAATAAATATATTGTAAACTTGGATCACAAAATACGTAAAAAAACGTACTTAACCTGATAATTAATTTAGTCAAGATGGCGTGTATTTCGACTGAAACTTAAAGATTATAACTCTGAAGTGTTATGCGAAGCAATGATGCAGCAGAATTTACTGTTAAGTAAAATGTTAAAACATATCATTTTAACGAATAATATTAATTATTATTTTTATTGATTATTTTTTTTTATATGCCCACAGGCACTTGTCTCATATTTCTCCCTATACATGTTATATACCTTAATATAACACAAGGTACTAAACTCGCATTTTTGTTTAATGGCACCCGGTCGCAAAAATCCGTTATGTGCCGATCTCGTTGTTGTCAACCCCACTAAGGCTTGTTATCCCGTAAATCCAAATTGATTTTTCTACATAATTGTGTATGGCACGCCTACTTTTGTTGTTGAAATCAACAGTTTTGGTCGTACCAAAATTTTGTCGACCGTAATTATTTCGTCTGACTACGCAAAATTGGAAACACAGCAGTGTAGAATTGATTAATTATAAAAAATATTAAAAACAAATGTTGTTTTTTGTCTAAATAGAACTTATAACTCGAAATTGTCAAAGATTCCGTAAAAACAAATCTAGCAAGTTGTATTTAGGATATGTCTAATAGTTACGAGTTTCTATTTTACTCAAATCTTACGATTACTTAAATGTCATTAACACTCTCTCTGGAATTTAAATATAAAATGAGAAATGATCAGATAACTCCAAGAAACATTTAGACCTTCCCATAACATTTGACCAATTGGAAATCGAGATATAAAAAGAGCATTGGAAAAAGATACCTTTTACTGCGAGTTGCATGTTTCTAATCTAGTGCAGAAAGACAAAATAAAAACGGTTGACAAACTTGGATAGGCCTGCTACGACAGTATGCGTGGTATACACCACTGTGTAGACAAATCAAAGAAAAACGGCTTTACAAGTTTAAGTGAGGTTGACAACGGAAAAAATCAAAATGAAACACATTTTTGCGACCGGTTGACAATTTTCGAAATGCGAGGAAAGTACCTTGTGTTATGAATTGGTACTGATGAAATTTATTTCTAAAACAAGTGCCAAGGGAAATGCTTCCATTGTTTACACCTGAGGTATCTTAAAAAAAGAAGCACATCGTTCAGTCATATATCATACAAACCTAATTTGATAGCTGGCGTTGTATGATTTGTTTTTTATTGTTTTGTTTATTTGTTCTGTTTTTTCTTTACTATATAAACGGGTATTTATTTCTTTATTTCCTTTCAATTGCATTTGTTTTTGTTGTTTTGTTTACTTTCTATTTGTTTCGCCCATTTCTGCTTTTACTGTTAAGATTGAGATTGGGCCGATTATCATTTAAATATCATACAATGATTTTAAGTTATTCACTTCCAAACGATTACACATTTTTAGAACAGCTAATTGAGGTTTTACATGATCATAAAATATTTGCCAAAAGAAAATGCAATGATATTTAAACTCAAGGAAGATTTTTTTTCAAGTCTATTAATTACCTGAAAATCAATTAGGTAATTACTTAATCAATCAACTGATTCATTTACTAATTACTATGTACAAAGGCATGTGCGTATAAAATAATGTTTTTTTTTGTTATTATTCATGAATTTTGATCTTATTATTACAAAAATTTGTTAACATAAGAGTCTATTCAAGTTAAAATGATTTACCTGAACATGTGTACCAAATTGTCATATATTTATTGTAATTTTCGCATGGGTCGGTACCAATGTCTCTTGGAGTAAAAGAACAAGTCTGTTTGTTCTCACAATGTTGTCTGACCCAATTTGTAGAGTCAATGGTGCATGGAAAACCACTGGAGTATGGTGAATGGCTACCAGTGCATCTTGTTCCGTCATGTCTGCCATAGGTAGAAGAAGTTATTGTCATTACTGAGTAAAAATCACATGATACTGTGTATGTTTCGACGTGACAAATAATTAGCTCAAGGCCTACAAACAAAAGTTACAAATTATTTTCTTTTTCAATATTTCAATTCAATCGGGGTTATACAAGTAGTGTCTCCTTTATGATAAATTCTAATTGGTTTTGTGATGTCTTTAAGATAATTTAAAAAAATTAACAATTTTAGTTCAATATACGACCTTCAACAATGAACAAAGTCCATACTGCATGTGTTCTTGTAGTAGGTTTGTTCTTTTATTCTTACTATTACCAATATACCCGTACAAATATACATTCATACGTGTCGGGTCGACTACAAATATTAATTATGTGGCAACGAGCAGCAAGCTAGATGCAGTATAATAATGATATTTAAACCACTTACTTGGCATTCGTATATTTTCTGGATAAACATTATTGCCAAATAAAATGCTTACAGCTTTGATTAATTTTTATTGTTAATTTTTACTGAAACAAACAAGTGGAAAAACACGTCAGAATACAAGGGGGAAGCTTCAAAGAAAAGTATACAATTTAAATATGTAAGACTGCCTTGTGAAAGAGTAAATGCTGATATATGCATTTTACCTAAACAGAAACATTCGTTTATTAATATTCTCATGTATTATATAATTTATACATGATAATTGCCATTAACATCTTATTCAAGAAGGCGTTTGATGATGCCAACTTTTAATCAGAGTTCTAAGAGACAATATATAAGAAACATATGTTTGTCATCGTACAGCCTGTAACAACGAAAGGCATACAATTTGTTGTATTTGAAATAGACAGATGGAACTTGATCCTTTCGTATTGACAACTGTCATTTCGTTTTATCAGCGTTTTTGTCACAATCGCAAGACCAGTATAGAATTGATCACAAAACTATTTTGTTATAATACCAATAGCTTCATAAACGGATTATGTACGTGCACGATGATCTTTTCACTAAGGAATTTGTGAAATACTCATCAATGTTCTGTAGAAAATCTTTATATTGCTTGATTTAAAAATTAAAATATGAATTAGTTTGTTCACCAAACAGATGAAGATTGTTTTTTGCATACGACACGCATACAAGATTTCTATTATTGATATGTTGCGATGTATATTTATCATCCGTGTATCTTAAATACACACTTAGTATTTGTTGTTACGGTTAACAGTCAGGGGCATTACTTAAACAAGTAACAATTAAAATTACCTATACAAGTTATGTTGAAAACGAGGCTTATTTAAATATAACTTATATAAGTTATTTTTCTGAATATTATTTTTATAGGTGTCCAAGAATACAGATTTTACTAGCTTTAAATAATTTTCACAGTTATCTGGTTATTTTTCCCTTGATATATAAAAAACTAATTCTTCAGAAACACTAATTAACTTTCCGACGCACTTATCTTTCATACCGACGCTTCTGGGTCAAAGATTGGTCTCTTGGGACTATTAAATTATCATTTCCTCTAAAATCTTGAAGGTAGACTGCTATAAATAGATAGATACTTGTGAATTGATTAAGACCTGAATTTATTTATAATTTGTAACCTAAATCAATTACATATGTGCCTTAGATAAGTGTAATTACTATTTTTTTCACAAATGTTTAAAATAACTTATTCAAGCATTATTTTCAAAGTAACCCTTTATCTGTAAACTCCTCTCAAATCTGATAAATTCTTTATTTTATGATATAAAATGTTGTTTAAAATCATGAAAACTACATTTAGTCTATGTTTCTATTGAAAATTAAAATAACTCTATTAAATAATTTTATTATTTTTAAAATAAAAAATAACTTGTTTAAGTAATTAAAAACAATAACTTGTTTAAGTAACGCCCCTGACTGGTTAACGTATTTTAAATGGTTCATTTGAATTCAACACTATATTTTGGAGATTTCATTCAAAAGTCGTTGTTTTAGCGATTCCTATGCAGTAATGGTTTGGAATTAACCGCATTCGCCTTGTTTTTGTATAAAAATTAAAATCATAAAAATACTGAACTCCGATGGAAAGTCCCTAACCAAAAGACAAAATCAAATGACAAAACACATCAAAAACCAAAACAAATGTCATAATACTGACTTGGTCCAGGCTTTTTCAATCGTAGAAAATGATGGATTGAATCTGATTTTTTATCGCTAAACCTCTCACTTGTACGACAGTATGTGTACATATGTAATACTCGGAACCGCGGTGGTACGCTGACCTGCGACGGTCACGCCATAGTGCGATTGTCTACGCTGAAGTGCGATGGTAACATTATGACGTTAGCTTGTTGATAACTACGCTGAAGTGCGATTGTTGTTACGCTGTAGTACGATGGTTAACCTGTGACATTGAAATAAGTAAAATGTACATAAGCTGTTGAAATCGAATCACATTATTAAGAATTTACAAAAGTAGGTGCTTACCTCGCTTTTGGTAGATCTTTTAATTTCTGGTCAAGCCTAACGAAAGACATTTTTAAAAATGTAGTTTTAAATTTGCCAATTTTCCGATTAGTTCGCAGAAGTATAAAGTCAGATATATGGTGTTCAGGGGCGAAATAAAAAAAACGGCGAGTTTGTCTATACGATAACACTTATCAGGGTTCATTTCATTTTATAAAATGATCTGACAATATACTTAGAAATTGACCACAAAAGTTATTCCTATTTATTATTTCAGGAAGTACTTTTCGGCCTACCATGTTGCCTACAATTAACACTGCAGCCGCAAAATAAGAGTAGAGCGACGGTGTTCTTGCAAATCATGAAGCATCTCAAGATTAAACAACATTATTAACCTAATTTACAAAAAATATTGCTTATACTCTTAATTATTATTTTTAATTATTAAATTGTCCACATTAAAAATCTCGCTAAGCTTACTGAAAAGATAAATAAGCATTTATATTTAAAATTATATCAGTATACTTGAATTTCAGTTGTATTTATCGTGCAAGTAGTTAGCGGTATATTTCCGAACAGTGTATAGCCCATTTGCTGCCCAAATTCATCTTTCAGCCTGGTTGGTCCTCCATAATGTGTTGCCTGCCATGGTTAAAAATGTTTTTGTGACTTCGAAATGTAATGCTCAAAAATGTTCTGAACTTGAATCGTTCATTTCTTTCTTTTCCGTTCGTTTTCTGTGTGAGCATGAAACCTTCATCTTCAAACCCTATCCTCCTTCTTGCAATCAATGTTGTATTTAAAAGTTATTTTGAAAAAACGTCACAATATTCTAACGTCATGCCAAACCATCAGCGAAAGGACCATCGTACATCGGCGTGGACCATCGCATTTCAGCGTGACCGTCGCACTTCAGCGTCCCCATCGCACCTCTGAGTCTCTGTGTATGTTTTATGTTTGTTTTTCGTACCCAACGAAACAAAAACAACATCATCCCTGAATCATTTTTGTATTGAAGATCTGCGTACTTACCTGAAATAGGTAATATAAAGCCAACTGTAAAATAGAGAAACTTCATCCTCGGGACTTCATCGAGTCTTCAATAAAAGTATAATGTATGCATTTGAATGAGATTGCCAACTGTAAGTAATCTGAAATTACTTATTTGACTTTCAATATGATGTCGGTATTAGCTTGAGTAAACAAAAAGGGGTTGGCATTGCTACACATTGTTATATTTAAAAGTACTACTAATGGATTTTTTTTTTAAATAAGGTAGGTCATAATTTTAATAATGTACATTACAAAAAGTACAATATTCATTTATAGCAAACACAAATCTATGTTTTCATTCACTTAATAGCAATAAATCTTTGACTTAAATAGAACAAATATTTAAATAAATTATATGTTTTCATTTAATTTGAATTAAAGGTGTAATTATAGATATCTTCTGTATCCATACCCTGTATCAGGATGATTAAAGCTTTTAGCACTTAAAAATTCTAAATTAAAGTAAACAGTGTGAAGTAGTTTACAAACAGAAGATATATATGATATACCAACACCACAGGTGCAGTTAAACTGAAAAACTTTAATTTTGCTTTATGTGATTACCATTAATGAATTATTTTCGGTTTCTTTAATGTATTTTGTAAATGGTCTAAAGTTGTACTGAAACATTTCTGATAATTAAATGAAAAAAGAATAAAGGCAAGACAAGTATGCCGCTGTTCAGTAGACATAAATCGATTTAAGCGGAAACCAATCCTGGTTATAAACAAATCCGACGTAAATACAGAGACACAAAATGCAAGAAAAGCAATATACGGGGTTTGTTTTATTATGAGCTGTTATATCGATATCGGGAAGGTAAAATGAGATTTGAAATTTCTTAATTTATTTCATCATTATAATTTAGAGTAAATATATGTATTCCAGTTGGTCATTCTGCGCCACTTACTTAATAATATTTTTCGTTCAAAAGATAAACAAGTAGGTAATACGATAAACTGGATCGTCAATACGACATTTGAAAAAATATAAATGATTTGGAATATACATCATTTACCAATCTATTGCTAAAATCGTCTGTTATATTTGTTCAATCACAATTAACATCATTTACGGCAGACTAAATTGAACTTATTTATTTTTCTCCGTATATCATTGTTTCTGTTGGTCGCACGAAGAAATTAAAATTAAATTCAATTCATTCCTGTTATTCATTTTTCTCGATAAAATCCATACCTCAACTACAAGACTGAAAATAGTTTTATTCAAATTCTAAAAGTCTTGTTCAGTCCTGAAACTGTTTGGAATGTCGCTGTACTGCCTGCAGATAACTCTTGAGCTAAGTTGTTTTATGTTGCATTTGACTGCTCTGGCCAAGCATGTTTTACTTCATTCTAAATTTGTTCTTTAATTGTTATTGCATGGCATGTATATGAGATACAACTTTGTAGTACAGTTGTTTTTTTTCATTTGTCAAATAAAACTGTGTCTATTCATGCTATTTAATATATGTTTTATATTCGGCAGAACATTCAAAGATTCCTTATCTTCTAATGGCGTTAATTGAATAAAAGGGACAATAAATATATATATATTCCTTTATTAGCTAATAAATATATTCAAAATGTTTTGACATAATAGTTCACTTTTCCAAAAGCGCTTGTTGAAATTGCCGAAATCATCTGGCATGTATGTCCAATAACAGTATACTCGAATCCGTAGCAATCGTAATTTGAAGTGCACATTCTGGCACAGTTTAGTCGAGAAAGCACTAAAAGAGCTTTGATAGTAAAATGGGTACTTTGATGCTCCTCCAGTGTATAATTTACATCAAATAAATTATTTCCTGAAAACATAAATGTTCAATTAGAAAAAAATAGATAAGAAGGTGAATAAAACACTTGTCTTTTAACTTCAGACTTATTTTTTATTACTTGTTTGCTGAATACACAGTTGAATTAATAATATTTATGGAACAAATACTACTGCCAAATTGGAACATTCTGACAATTACTATCTCTAAAGAGATGTAGAAATGTAAGGAAATTTAAACTGATTTTAGATCAATATGATGGAAACACATAACTAAATATAAAGAGATACTGTAAGTACAGTTACAGGAAAGGTAATGGCGTTGCTAACGTAATTTGTTATTTTCGCGACGTCAAACTGTGAGATATCGGGAAAAGATGCATTTTTCGACTGATTTTTATCATTCAAACTGATTTAATTTGAAAACGAGTTCATGGACCCCTATTTTTCAAAACGGCATTTTGTTTCATTTTGCAGGGAGATTATGTGACCCAAATTTTATAAAATTGTAAATAGAGGATGTTTTTAAATTTTGATAAACATGCAGTAAAAAATGACGTTTTTCCCTCAATTCATGAACATTTGATAAATATGAGTTATTTCTGAATAAAAAATGCATATTTTGTAGGATATTTATAAAATGACCGATTATTAAACAAAAAATAATTTGTGTTTATCTTTCATAACAAAAAAGTTATGTCTTTCTTTCGAAAAAGAAATTACGGCCACAAATCTGAATTTTGGGCAAATGTACAAAATTTCGACCTCATTTTACTCAAAAAGTAGCACATGAAGGTATATTTTTTATTACATATTTAATTTAATCAGGTAAAAAATAGCCTATATGCAAATTTTCATGAACTTGTAAATACAGGATCAAAACTGTGTCGTATGCCATTAACACATAGATGTCTGTAATTCGATTATAAGAAACTGTCATACCCTCTTTGTAGACATTACTGAAATATTTATAGAACAATTTACTAACTCTCTGCACAGTCAGTTCCTTGGTATGCCGGATAGCAATCACAAGTGTATCCATTTATCACATCTGTACATGTACCACCATGCTGACACGGATTGGAACCGCATTCATCAAAATCTAAAAGTAACATTTGTAAATTGTACAGAATAAGACATAGTTTTTATTGATGTATAACTGATGAAAAACTTTTGTTATAATGTCTTTCATGTAAATTTCACATTGTTTAGTACATTTTGAACATGATGTACAAAGGCACATATACACTGCAAGTCGTGATTTTTGTTCTTGTTTTTAATTGAGGTAGTTCCATAAAGTGAATGATTACTGTAACATTCTTTTCTTGAAACGTGAGATCCATATCCAAATTGATTTGAACTGTATCAATATTTGATATTTTTTGGGGGAATAAATCAACGTGATGAATTTAGGTTTGTTTTAAAAAAAATCAACTCCATAAAAAATAAGTATAACTATTACTCAAATCATAAATTGATAATCAAATATTTCAATTGATGGATTTAAATGCAATTGAAAATCTAGGCATATAATAATCGTGTTTCATTGCAGAATTTAGTAGAATATTTCCTCGGAGTTTAGTATTTTTGTGTTTTTACTTTTTTATGATTAATGGCTTCAAACCTCACATTGAGAATTTCCCCCAACTTACTTTCTTCACAGTTATTGCCTGTGTATCCCAAATCACAAGTACAAATGTATCCATAGATTCCATCTGTACACACTCCGCCATGTTGACATGGATTTGAAGCGCATTCATCAATATCTGAAAATACCATTATGACGATTGAAAATTTCCCCAAAACTAGTTTCAGTTGTACAAATGCATGTACATAAAAATCTTGAGAACGTATATGTGATACTGATCATACACACATACATAGCTGATTATGCTCTTAGGTAAAAGTATGAATATTTTGCAGTGTTTTTTTTTGTGGTCAATATTAAGTTGTAAAACTGCATAAGGCATTTAAAAGTTAAGCAGGAAACATTAGTAATTCTTATATTTTAGTTCTTATGAATTTTGTGCAATTTTATTCTCAGCGTTTTACCGCAGTCGCACTAGTTCACAATCTACGAACTGTGAACAAATACAAATTTTGATGATTGTAGTGCAATCGTGTAGATCGCAGTGAGGGCGTACCACGTCGTGGTGAGTTCTTCAAGATCATGATGGTCAACTTTGAACATGTTGACAGCAATCTTAGCTATATCAGGTTGTAGTTGAAGCGTATTTAGAGCACAGTCATGTCATTGAACGATCGCAAAGGTCACAATGACGTTGTAGCAAGAGCGTCGCAAAAGTTTGATTTTATTTGTAGAGACTGCGCTACGATATATATAACGACGTTGTTGTGACCTTACTACGACCATCACGTTCTCACCGCGACCAAACTACGATTTCACTACGACTATACCATGTTTACAACACGCTGTGCAAGACCATAGTACGATTATAGCTCGTCCATGCCGTCCGCATCATGCTCTTCGTACGACCTGACTACGCTCATACTCATAATTATTTTTGCTATCGATATAATTTCTGCGTGTTTATTTTATGAAAATTACCAAAAAAAGCGTGTGTTAACATTATTTACAAGATCTCAACCCTTCTTCTAAACCTCTGGCCAAAGTAGAATAACCAAACACACTACAATATGCACTGTAAAACCCAATTAGAAAAAGTTCGAGTCTAAAGTCAGAAAAGATTACAGAAGAAACTAAGGAAAATGACGAGGTCAACACACATTAACGGACTACTAGTAATTGACATTTGAGTCTGTACCTTAAACACGAGGCTTTGTTTTATATTGAGATTAAATGGTGAGATGAATTTCTCTTGATGATAATGAAATATCGTGTGCATCTTCTACATGTACCACTTCTTAAACTATGTAATCACTTGATTTATTTTGATATGGATAGAATATGAAATGCACTTTGTTTCGAATGGAAAACGAGCAAAACAATAAGTCTGAATATAGCTATTCTTTACAAATTTTACAGAGAGTGTCCCTTTCTCCAATTCAAAGAAACTTGGTATAGGGGCTATATGATTACAATAAGTACATTGTGCGTCATTATAACAGTTTAAGTGGCATTTCGATCACATTTACAATATTAATAAGTTAAAATATCGATATCTTCATTTCAGCAGCAATCGTTTCTTTTTAATAAAAAATTAGAAAATCGCAACTAAGTTTTGAGTTATTGTAATGACTACCTGTAACTGCTCTTGCATTCACAGCCAGCGCTAGCACAGAACATCACCGACATACAGCTTCGATACGTTTCCTGACAGTATTACTTACTGTATTCACAGTTAACACCGCCATATCCCGAATCACAAGTACAAATGTAGCTATTAATTCCATCTGTACACATTCCACCATGTTGACATGGATTAAAAACACATTCATCAATATCTAAAATTAAAATGCATTTGATTACTTGCAGTTAAAACCTGAATAATTCAATTTATATATCCATAATTAGCTAATTATTGAAAATAGTTTAAAACGTCAATAATCATGTGTTATCGGGATAAAAATTCACAGACTGAAATTGAATCAACATTTAACGTATACAAAGTGTTTATTATTGTTTTTGTATATGGTCAAGTTGTTGTCTCTTTGACACATTACCCATTTCCATTCTCAATTTTATGTTCATGTTTTTGTTTACTTTTAAAAACAATTTCAAAACATTTATGATTACGAATATATATACCATTATTCATAATATCAATTTTCTGGAGGCTTTTTTATTACCTACCTCTTCAACATTGATGTAACGATTGAAATATCAAATATTTTGTCATCTTGGATCACCAAAAAATACATAAATCATCGTAATATGAACATGATGCAGCAAAATTTTTGTTACTGTTAAGTAAAATGTAAAAACATATCATTTTAACGTAAAATTGTATATTCTCATGACATGCGCACATGCACTAACATGCAGTAAATTTATATGAATTTTTCTACACAATGGTGTATAGCACGACTAGTTTTGTTGTAGGAATATGTAGCACGCCTACCAAATTTGTCAACCGTAATTATTTCGTCTAACTGCAACAGCATGGAATCACATGACACGCAGTGAATGATTAATTATAAAAATTGAAAAAAAATAATTTCATCTCTAGAGTTGTGTGATATGGGGTCTTTTATTGTATGACCTGTTCTGTCCTTCTTTGCTTTATACGTGTAATAGAATTCTTATTTCCCTCTATACTATCCATTTGTTTTTTCCTATTTCTTCTTTTATTTGTAAGTTTCAAATTTGTCAGATTATCATATAAATATCATACAATAGTTTTAAGTTATTTGCGTCAAAATATTGTTAATCAGCAAATTGACGTTTTTCATGATCATAAAATATTTGCAAAAAAGAAACTGCAATAATATTTAAACTGAAGGAAGATTTTTCAAGTCAATTAATGACCTGTCAATGAACTAGGCAAATATTCAATCCATCAACAGACTAATTTATTAATCAATTACTATGCACACTGGCATGTGTGTATCAATTTTTTTTTTTATTTCATGAATTTTCATCTAATAATTGCAAATTAGGTTAAGGCGAGGTGTACATAATTGAAATACACAATATTTATTTTTTTAAATTCTGCTTGTAAAATTACACAAGGAAATAAAATGAAAAAAGGGGATAACCGTTTTCGTTTTTGAGATACGAACCGTTGAAATTAACAGCATGATACGCCAAAAATACAAAGGATATATAGGGAAAATCCTCAAAATTATCAGATGTTTCTACAATAACAAGATTTTCTATTTTGTTGGTCAATCGACTTTTTTAAAATTGGTATACGATTCAAATAGTTATCAAAAGTAGCAGGATTATAATTTAATACGCCAGACGCGCGTTTTGTCTACATAAGACTCATCAGTGACGCTCAGATCAAAATAGTTAAAAAGCCAAATAAATACGAAGTTGAAGAGCATTGAGGATCCAAAATTCCAAAAAGTTGTGCCAAATACGGCTAAGGTAATCTACTCCTGGGATGAGAAAATCCTTAGTTTTTCGAAAAATTCAAGGTTTTGAAAACAGAAAATCTATAAAAATGACCATATAATTGATATTCATGTCAACACCGAAGTGCTGACTACTGGGCTGGTGATACCCTCGGGGACGAAACGTCCACAAGCAGTGGCATCGATCCAGTGGTGTAAATAGTTATCAAAAGTAACAGGATTATAATTTAATACGCCAGACGCGCGTTTCGTCTACATAAGACTTATCAGTGACGCTCAGATCAAAATAGTTAAAAAGCCAAATAAATACGAAGTTGAAGAGCATTGAGGATTCAAAATTCCAAAAAGTTGTGCCAAATACGGCTAAGGTAATCTACTCCTGGGGTAAGAAAATCATTAGTTTTTCGAAAAATTCAAAGTTTTGAAAACAGAAAATTTATAAAAATGACCATATAATTGATATTCAGGTCAATACCGAAGTGATGACTACTAAATGAAAATGAAATGAAAATGAAAGACGAATCCATCGATGCAAAGAAGTCCTTAGTTGCCGTGCTCCTTTTTTGGCTACTCCTTGTTGAAGTTTGTTTTTTTGGCCTGAACATTATTGTCTACAGAAAACGTCGCCACAACTTCTATACGTCGTATGAAACTCTATCATACCGTACGATGTCGTAGCAATATCGTGCGTGTGTATTACCCATCTTCCTATGCATTACAAATAATCTAGCGTTATAAATTGACAAGGAAGTAAACTAATTAATTCTAAAAAGTATTTCTGTTGCAAAAAAGATACAAATTTGTAATTAAATTCACCCGCAAATTAAAGAAATTTACCGTTGACTTCAACTTCATCTTTTCTAGATAAGTATAAAAAAAAACAAGATGTGGTATGATTGCCAATGAGACAACTCTCCCCAAGACACCAGAATAAGTAGACAGGAGTGGTTTCTGCACCTTTTTAATGCTTCATGGATTGTTAATTTTTTTATATTTCCAATATCGAGTTTGAATTAGTCCCGGTTAACACAGTGTTGTCAGAATGAATTAATCGGTTTTAGTATTAGAATCGGGTATCAGCTCCTTTTCCATATTACTTCTGCATGTTTGTATTTGAAAAATAGACCTATTTTCTGCATATTTGCATCTTCGTTATTTCTGTATGGTGTTTTTCTGAGAATTTGAACACAACATATTCTTCATTATAAACCCATATCATTAGTCATGTTTACACACATGCTCGCAACTCTGCAAAAAGATATTTTAAAAATAAAATTTTATAAGAATCTACTCAGTGTAAAGCACGGAGATTATGCATAATGTATTGCTACACATGTTAACCTAGCGAAGTGTTGTACGAATATTTTCTGCATAATGCAAATGCTAAGCTGTCGTATTTGTATGATATAAAAAAAAATAAGGAGATGTATATGACTTTCAATGAGACAACTGCTCGCCACTGGAAGTCCATGCAAGCAATAACTATAAACAGCCATACTGTTTTCATCATTGAAGGAAAAAAATAATGTGTAGGCTACAAAATATTCATGGACATTAAAAATGGAAAACAAATCAAACAAGAAAATCAACGACATTATTTCTAAAAAAATATTAACGGAATACAAATACCATGTTTTAAAGTGACATCTATAAACCAAAGGGAATAACAACCATTTAACCACTTGTCCTATAATATAACGTTTTTTTATCGTTTTTTATAGTTTTCTTTTTGTATTTTTTGTTTTTTTTTAATGTGTTTGTGTGTTTTTTGTTATATTTTTGTTGGGTTTTTTTTGGGAGGGGGGGTCAACATTGATAGTATAATAGAAATATTCGATAAAAAAACGTTGAGTGTAAATTATATGATACATAAGACTCACCAGTGACGCTCGTATCAAAACATTAATAAATTCAAACATGAACTAGGTGAAAGCATAGAGTTGACCAAGTGGGTAATCCTAATGGAAAATTGGTCACTTTTTGTGCTGGCATGAATTGCCATTGATATTGTTTTATTTGTAAAATTTACTGTTTACACATTTTGAATTTTTTGAAATGCTAAGGCTTTTCTACCTGAAGCATAGATTACATAGATTGCAGTAGACTTTGGTTAAATTAAAAAAAAAATCCATTATTTCAAATTGAGACTTGAGAATAAAATGTTACTTCTTCAAAATTACATTCTCTAATTATGAATGATGCACACAGGCACAATAAAAGATAACAAATTAGTTATCTTCGATATTAGAATTTGATAAAGAAGAAATGGCATGTTATATTTTTTTTATCTTACATGTCTTCTTAATTTAGATTTAGTTTTCTAGTAAATTGCGGACGGAATAGAAGAGACACCTGTTTATTATATGCACATATAGAATAAGTCGAAATGGGGAGTTGAATGACATAGTTTTTACTTATTATGAAATATACAGATATACATGTAGTTTAGAGTGAGACAACTTTTAACTTACTGAGTATTTTTAGGACCTAATTTATTTGGTTTTTGTTTGTATTCTGTCTTTTTTCTTCCGACTTGAAAGTGTTGCACAAGTGGTCACTTTATTCTCTGGGTCTCGTCTTATTTTCTACTATAAATATGAATCGTGTCCTAAAATTTTCAATTGCACAAATTACGAACATGTCACCGTCTTTTTATTCTAACTATTAAATTTACATGTCATTAATTATTCATTCGTAACCTAACATAAAACTTTACGTTGAGTAATGTGTGTTTTTCGTTCAAAAGTACAGCTTTTTAAAACGATATTGTTGGGTCAATTTAGGTTTCATTTTAATTGATATGATATTAATAGAATTGTTACACGTTTATTTGTTTATAATTTTAATGTGAGGCGTTTTTACTTTCTGTTTGTACCAGAAACACGAAATGCCCTCTCCTACCTATACGTCTAATACAGAGTATTAAAATCAGGCTGTGCAAAACAATAGAATGCTTTGATTTCTTACTGGACTAATTAAGATTATTCCTATGAGGTTTTAAGATAATGCAGGCGTGCTTGTTAGATTGATGAACCATAGATCGCACGAAGTAGTTTCTTTCTCATGTGTCCCGTCTTGGAGTAAGGGAGATAACTTGCATACCTAACGACGAATGTTCCGAGTCCCGTATTCCGCTAGAGGCGTACAATTACGTACACTTCACCTTTAGCTAATATTCCATTCAAGTTAGAATGGTTTACCTGCACATGTGTACCAAACTGTCGTATATTTATGATAATAAGGGAAAGGGTCTACACAAATTTCACTTGGACGAGTGGAGCATGTCTGTTTATTCTCATAATACTGTTAACCCAATTTGTTGAGTCACTGATACATGAAAAACTACTGGAATACGAAGCATGGCTACCAATTCATGTTGTTCCATAATTCCTAATACATTTAGAACTACACTGGGGTAAAGCTGATGACCGTAACTGCATTCACGGTCATCCCAAGATGTCGGATGAAAAATTAGGTCAGTATTTGTATTGTCTGTTAAGTGTTTCTTCATCATTTTCTTTACAAAGCATACATTGGTACGATGTAAATTTATAAAAGATTCACACGGAAGTCACAAATCTCTACCGAGGAACGTGTAAAACATATTTTCAAGATGACCGTAACATATAATAAGGATGACCGTGATTGGTAAAATGATGACCGTAATTTCGAAAGGATGACCGTAATTTATAAAGGATGACCGTAATTTATAAAGGATGACCGTACCTTTCATAGTATAACCATCATTTCTACGAAATATCCGTATTTGTATTACCTTTTTTGTATCAAATAATTAATCGTGTTGGTGTAAGACGTATTTATAAGACAACATTATCCTAAAGGTAGACAAAATTAAGGCGTGCTTCAAAAACATGGTTGGTCATATGTAGCGTCCAACTACAAGCCAAAGGATTTTTTTATTTGTGAGATTCCTATTAGTTTTAAACATGTAAATATTTTTCAATAAAATATTAACCAAAAGAAAAAGGGTTTTACTTACCACAACCATTGTCTCTGTTGATTGGTCTTCCATTTTATCTTGTAAGTAAAATAACAGAAAATGTTTTTAAAATACTCCGACCAAACTCTTGAAGGTGAGCTCCAGCAAAATAGATCCTTAAAAAAGTTGTATGAATAGCGAATCTCAAGGGGGAGCCTTGTAAATTGTATTAACAGAAAACAGAATTGTTTTTTTTTATATATCAAGACAAATCAAGATTGTATTCTGCTCCTCTGGAACCATACACATGGGCTCTACTACCGGATATTCATAATGTTTAAGGTTCATCTGAGGGAATTGAAAAATATGGCCGTTTTTACACAAACATATCTATTTAAAGAACAGACAAACTGATGCATCTAGGAAAGTATTAAAGCATGGCAGGACCTTTAGATATGTAAAAGTTATATAAAGTCTATGTTTCAGAAAAAAAATTAACTTACCTGGTTGTTGAGGTGCATTTTTTTTAATATGCAGAAGATAGCAAAATAAACAGTCATACGAGTTTTATTTGATACGGTCAACTCACACAGTTAAAATCACCTATTGTCCATTCAGTCAGGATTCTACTTCGTCAAAATTATCTCCCCATTACGCCAGTTCATTTTCACAATAGTAGAAATGGAAGCCATTGTAGGGATGACGCGCTACCAATTTTGCTCTTGGAAAGCGATAAATTTATCCACATTGCACCATTTCGATCCTTATATGTCAGTTGTATTTTAAAAGACAAATGTATCAACTAGCTAATGAGCATCAGTTAATAATCGTGTATGCATTGATTCAACTTAAAACTAATGTCTGATCGGTTGTCAGGTGGAATTTTCGAAAATTCATAAACATGTAAAAAATTTCTAATGAAATATTTCGTGGAAGGGCAGACTTTCAAAGATATATCATTTTCATCATCCAACTTGAAAGATTGTCGTCAAGTACTTTCAGTAAAAAAATTAGCTATCGAACACACCTTCTCTGTTTTTGTGACTCATAAGATAGGTATTTATTAAACTTGACCAAAATATTTCATCTTTTAGTACTGTGATTTTTTTGTTTTATAAAGTCAACCTGTAGCTTTAATATATAAAAATGATAGAATCTGAAGCGAGCCGATGTATGAAATATTCTTACTTTGTACGATATCAAGACAAAATACTCAACTCAAACACGCCCTAACATAAAAAGGTGCACTCGATTTTCTCTTTTCGGTACAATTGTTACCCATTTTTTGGATTTTTTTCTTCAGTGACATAATGGAAGGGCAGACACGAAAATTACTGAACTAATAGATTGATATGTTTTACGTTCGTGGTATTTTTTTTCAAAAAAATCGGAGGTTATGCATTTTCTTCATTCAACTTGTAAGATACCCATGTCGTCGACCTGATATCTAATTGTTCTGCTTAACTATGTACTAGATAAATTGAAAACCTATGCAAATGGTGTTTTTACAATAAAACACCTCGTAATTGAGAAGAAAATTGCAATTTTGTTTGTTTCTATTATCTTTTAAAATTTTTGTCACTAACAATACAGTAAACATTTATCGCCTTCTCTAACACAGAGCTTCGTTTCTTTTGTTATATTTCAACCTGGTTTCCGACTGTGTTGTCCATCTATTGTCCATTTAAATCAAAACTACTCACAACATCGATTATACTATTTACTATGATATCATTTTCATGTAAACTCAAAATACGCCAAATAGTTAAAAAGAACTAACCGAGGCCTTATTGCGACAAACTCAACATATTAAAAACATTTGCATACAAATATGAACATTTATTTCAATTGACGGTCATTCTTAATAAATTACGGTCATCCTTAACAATTTACGGTCATCTTTTAACCAATTACGGTCAGCCTTGTTATGAATCGCCAATCCTGTTACGGTCATCTCGATTACGATTTACGGTCAACCTAGCGAATTTTTAAAATCCAAATTCCCGTTTTATACACGTTTCTCGGTAGCAATTTGTGATTTCCGTGTGAATCTTTTATAACTTAACATCGTATCAAAGTATGCTTTGAAAAGAAAATGATGTAGAAACACCTTAACAGACAATACAAATACTGACCTAATTTTTCATCCGACATCTTGGGATGACCGTGAATGCAGTTACGGTCATCAGCTTTACCCCAGTGGAACTAGTAATTGTCATAACTGAATACACTGTCAATCAATTAGGCAATTATTTCATCAATAAAATTGAAAATGGAAATGGGGAATGTGTCAAAGAGACAACAACCCGACCAAAAAAAAAACAACAGCAGAAGGTCACCAAGAGGTCTTCAATGTAGCGAGAAAATCCCGAACCCGGAGGCGTCCTTCAGCTGGCCCCTAAATAAATATATACTAGTTCAGTGATAATGAACGCCATACTAATTTCCAAATTGTACACAAGAAACTTAAGTTAAAATAATACAAGACTAACAAAGGTCAGAGGCTCCTGACTTGGAACAGGCGCAAAAATGCGGCTGGGTTGAACATGTTTGTGAGATCTCAACCCACCCCCTATACCTCTAACCAAGAAAAGTAAATGCATAACAATACGCACATTAAAATCCAGTGATCAACTGATTAATTTACTAATATAAAATCAATTAGTTTGCCCAATGACATGTGTGTTTCAGATAATGTTTTTTTTTATTATTATTATTATCATGAATTGTGAGCTTATAACCGCACAATTGATTTAAAACAAGAGTGCATTCAATTTAAAATGGAATACCTGAACATGTGTACCAAACTGTCATATATTTGAAATAATTTTCGCATGGGTCCACACCAATGTCAGTTGGACGAATGGAACAAGTCTGCTTGTTCTCACAATGTTGTTTAATCCAATTTGTTGAGTCCATGAGGCATGGAAAACCACTGGAGTATGGTCCATGGGTATTGGTGCATGTAGTTCCATCATTTCTCCCATAGTTAGAACTAGATATCGTCATAACTGAATACAAGTCACATGATATATTGTCTGTATCCACGTTACAAATAATTTTCTCAAGGCCTACAAACAAAGGTTAAACATTATGTTCTTTATTAATATCTAAATTTAATTGGCCGCATATTTTCTAGTGGTAGATGGCTTCTTTTTTTCTCACTAATACTTAATATAAAAAAATGTACAATCATACCTTATGCAAATATTAATTGTGTCATAACGAGCATTAAATCAGATTGAGTATTATCATGAAGTATAAACTTTACATACTTGGCATTTGTTTATTTTCGTCATAAACATAGTCGCCAAATGAACCATAAAAGCTTCACTTTATTTTTATTATAAATCTTTACTGGAACGAACAATCGACAAAGCACGTCAGATTACTAGCTGGAAGCTTATAACCAAAGTGTAAAACTTTTAGACTTTACATTTAGACTGTCTTGTGAAAGAGTAAATGTTGAGATACAGGGAAAACGGTAGTATTTATTCTGCCATAGGCGACAATACTAACATTTTCTAAATTTACCAGTTTTTATAATAAAAACCTGGATAAAACAGTTATTTGTGGTGTTAGAACTTTATTACTGTATTCTAAAAATTGAAGCCAAATAGTATCATGACCAATTTCCAACGGAGCTGGTTTATGTTATCCATGCCCACCGTCATTTTGCACCAAATTTATGAAATTTTGGAAGACTTTTCGAATAATTCTCTAGAAAATATTTCAATAGGTTTTAAAATTTATGTTGTAAATTTGCACACTGCAGTTATTCATAGATAAATAAAAAAAATATATTGTACCCTTACATCCAATCACAGCGCTCCTAATTTGACTTCCTTCACCTGTCTTGGGTACACAAAAGGCCAACCTAATGCTGGGAAAATTAAATACTACCGCTTTCCCTACATGTGTATGCTTTTACCGTAGATAGTAGTATTAGTTTATAATTCTAATATGACGTCCTTATTACGCTTTGTTAACAAAGCCGTGTTGTAATGAAAATATGTTTGACACATGCGCACGGACTTTTTATATCAACTTTATTTCCATCGTTATCCTTTTAAATATTTACATTTAGGCAGCAAGCATAAACTTTTATTATATATTTTTATCAAACAACATATATTTCCCCTGGTCGTAGTTTTTGAACTTATTAAACATGAAATGTAATATACAAACTCCTCGGGGAGGAAACGGGTACAGCCAAACAGTCTTACGGTATTTTCGTACGCTTCGACCTATAAATATATTGTATTTGTCATGCTAGCTAACGCTCAGTATAAAATATCGACAAATATAATGCCTACCCATGTTAAAATAAGCATAGAGCATGACATAAAAATATTATTTCTTAAATAATATCATGTATCATCCGTATCATCCATAACCACTTGCATTGACATCTTCATCAAAAAAGTGATTCAGAAGATGTTGTATGGTACCAATAATGGATGATGACATATATCAATCAGAGTTCTAATGTTAAATATGTAAGCGATGATATAATGCCATACGACCTTCAACAACTAAAGGCATATCGTTAAATGTTTACAATACGTATATGTCGGAGTCAATTCATATGTCTCTTGCGTGTTTACAATTGTCAGTTAATCAAATACTGGGTGTTTTTTTTAAACAATTTGTTCAATTATTAATAGCATGATTGAAGACTGGTGTACATGTACGATTAGTCCGATTGGAAAATTGTTGTAAAAATGTTCGGCAAACAATCTTATATTTCATGTTGCTAGATACGGTCAGTTTAAAAAAGTGTGTCTATCGAACAGAAGAAATATAATACCTGCACACGGCACGCATGTTTGTACAAGACTACTTATATCGATATGTCTCGTTGGTAATTAGTTATTCGTGATGTAAATCATATCGAATTGAATGCGACTGTCATGCAAGTGAGATGTTTAGCTAGCTACAAAATTAGGTCCAATCCACCATTCGTTACGTAAGAAGATTCCTGTACCAGGTTAGGAATATGACATTTGTTATCCATTTTACTTTAATCAGGAATTTTCCTTTTTGAATTTTCCTCAGAGTTTAGTATTTTTGTGATTTTACTCATTTCTGGACAGTCGAATTTAGTTAAATGATGTTGTAAACATAAGCAGTAACATACGAGTTGAAGCGATTATACCATATACACGTACATAATAATCATGATAATTGCATTTTCTAATTTGATTTTTTAATTTGCCGTGCATATAAGATTAAGATCGTGATTTATCCGTACTAAAACCATTACGTACAATTCATTTCATTCCAAGTCAGGAATACGACAGTTCTTCTCCATTCGTTTTTGATGTGTTTTGTCATTTAATTTTGCCATGTGATTATGGACTTTCTGGTTAGAATATATACTGTGTTTGTTGTCTCCATTCTCTTATATAATATAGTTTTTTTGTTTTATTGTTATTTATTGTAATTTCAATGAAAAAAATCACCACAATTATTTGTACACTTTAATCTAAACTGTAATTGTACTGATCCTCGGGGCGTCTTGATTGACAAAACAATTGTTGTTGTTGTTATTGTTGGTTAGATTTTCCTTTGAGTTCAGTATTTGTGTGATTTTACTTTTTTCGTACTATAATAAAAATCATTTCGCTAACAATTTCAACCATATTGAAGTAAATAACAGCTTGATTGATGTATACTAAAGAAGTCATTCGTTTCATTTCAAGATATATATAAAACCGAAAACATCCCTTAACACGAACTGGGACAGCATAAGAAATATTGCATATTATAAATGGTGTACCACAACTATCATTAAATAAGCATTCTGTCCACACGGTATTTTTTCAGTATTGTACGAAATGAATTCGTATGGTACAAATTGATTTACCATCATGGTACGAAACGTCAAGTTCATGGTACGAAAATTGTCATTTTGGGAACGAATTGACAATGGAACAGAAAGACTGGATAAATACTAAGGTATCACATTATTTGACTGTTTTCCAGGCACTTTTTCGTACAACATAAGAAGTATGATTAAACAAATTTACAAATGTTGAGCTTTAATTCGGTCAACATTTTATTTTTAAACAAAGTATCAAATATTGGACTCTTTTTTTCATTTACCATTTAGAACAACTGGCATCAAACTCATAAGAAAAAAGAAGCCGACCAAAACACAAATGATAAACAATTAAAACATAAACTTTAAAGCTATCTTACGTGTTCCTTTCTTTTTTGGATGAACACTATTTATTCTAGTTATTTTTTTTAATATATCTTAACTACACAATACGTAGTATTTATTGTTAAAGATTACGAATTTTACATGGATTTTTAAACAACATTTGAAAATTTTATTCATAAGTCGTTAATTTAGCGACTTACTATTTAGCAACGGATGAATATTATATCAGCATTTTCGTTGTTTTCGTATTAATGTATGTTTATGTTCGGTTGCTGTTCCCAAAAAATAAAAATAATAAATCAGTTTTGTAATGACGATTTGCGTACTAACCTGATATAGGTAATATAAAGCCAACTAAAAAATACAGAAACTTCATTGAGTCTTCCATCACAGAAATATATAACGTAGTAGTTCATTTATATCTTTGAATGAGATCGCCAATTATAAGTTTACTGAAGTTATTCATTTGACCTTTAATATGATATAGCCAGAATAAACAAAGATGTGTTGACATTAATATCAATGTAATATTTCGAATTTATTCAAATGAAGTCTTTGACTTATTTCAGAAATAAGGCGTGTCGTAATTTTGATACGTCCATTAGAAGAGTACAAAATTTATCAATAGCAGACACAAATCAACGTTTTCTTTTCACTTGATAACAATTCAATTTTGACCTAAATAGAACAAATATTTATGTACGTTTTCAAATAATATAAACTACTGGTCGATTTATAGATATCTTCTGTATCCATACAATGTATCAGGATCGTTAATGCTTTTGGCACTTTGAAAATATGTATAAAAGTAAACAATTTGAAGTAGTGTACTTACAGGAGATATACCAATATCGAGTTGAATAGCTCATGCTTTTTCAAAATAGGTGCAGCTGGAATAAAGTACTTTGGTTTTGCGTGATGAGGTTTACATTGATAAATTATTTTCGGTTTCTTTAATGTATTTTGTAGATTTGTTACAGAAGGAAATTGTCAAAAGGTGTGCTGAAATGTTTTTGTCAATTTAAAAAAAAAGGGCAATATAAGTATGTCGCTGTCCAGTAGTCATTAATTAATTGAGCGAAAACAAATCTTTATTGTAACTTATAAAATAAGCTGGATCGGCAATACGTTATTTTAAGCCGTCATTTGATAATCACGGGCTGGTATTTCCTATCATGATTTCCTATATGACATCGGATATGTTCCTTATGTCGTAACTACAATCCCGTTCCCTCCCGAAAAAGACTATTTACCGGCTCTGTATTAATATCAGCAACACGTCAAAATAAACCCTAGTTTTTGGTGCATTTGTGTTGTTGTTGCGCCCTTTTTGTGACACGACACTTTGTTCACGCATCTTTGTCAAAATTTGGAATTTGAAGTACCTGTCGTACAAGTGAGAGGTTAAGCGCTATAAAACCAAATTCAATCCACCATTTTCTACATTTGAAAATGCCTGTACCAAGTCATGAATATTCCTTTGATGTGATTTGTCATTTGATTTTTTTCCATTATCAAAATCCATTGTGCGCAGAAGAAATCAGATCAAGTTTTGATAGAAACCTTTGCACATTTAAATGTAGAAGGGAAATCGAGGATGAAAACATTTTTTTTTTACTTTTATGAGAGACAAAAGATATTGAAAGCATAGAATGCAGTGAATTCATGTTCAATCTATATAGTTATAAATGAATAATAAGATAGAATATTGAGCAAAAATATCTTAAAGATCCACGGTTGATTTACAAATTAATTTATGTCATCAGTTTGACTAATTTGATTTAACTGCTGTATTTGTTATTTTGTAAAGTTGAAATTTCAAATGTATATATCAGGCAGATTTAGTAAAAAAAATGTAAATTTCAGAAACTATTGCGAGCGTTTATTATTCCTTTTTCATTATATCAGACTAGAATGCGATTTCAATTTTTACGATACTGAGAAAAGATTAGTTAAATTCCTATTACAAATTTCAAAATGCGAGTTTAAATTATGGCGATTATACAATGTAACCCTGTACCATGTTTAGCAATGATAAAAACATCGCAGTAATTTCTAAATTTACTGTAATCTAAATTAATTAATCAAATGTTCGTTTGATTTAATGCTCGTAGAGTTGACCTAAATAAAATAAAGATACAATGACAATAATGACAAATTTCTACTTGGCATAAGCATATAAAATTTACTACCGACTTATTCCTTATTTGGTAAACAGTGTGTACATGTGATTGGTATCATGTCAAGGATTCATCACGTCTATCGTCTCAGGTGGCTTACTGATTAGTTAAAGCTGCAGAAAAAACACACTGGCATCGGTATGGTATTTAGAATCTTAAGTACTCTCTTCATTGAGACGTATTTCGATTGAGTATATATCCAGTTTATTACGTAAGTCAAAAACGCCCTGTGTAAATAAATTGTTATATTAATGTACCTAACTGACCAAATGAAGCCACAGTATCACATGCATATATTAAAATATCCTGAACCAAGCAACATATTCCTGAAATAAGGTGTGTACATTTAAATATTTAAATATGTACAATAGTAAATTGTAAAATGCATAAAATAAAATTAGCGTATTAATTGATTGTGTGCCACTTAATCTATGATTCAGTTAAAACAAATATCTACGTACCGATTCCCTTTATATTTATTTTAAAATGAATTATGATATACTTTTTTTCTAGAATAGTTTATCGGAAGGTACTTAGACCTTGTTGATAAATATTCCGTATCAACTTCACAAATAATACATGATGGTCTTGGTGTATATATTCTGCGTACTGATGTTGTTTATCATCTTAACAACGTGTTTTATTGTTCTATCATTTGTCTTTGTTCTATCATTAATATAACTTTTACTGTTAAATTGTTTTATGTGATACCCGTTTAAAATGTTTAACGTGGCTCGGTATTTAAACATACCGTCAATGTGTTTGTATTGTCTTTCATTTTTGATGGTGTATTTTATATATGCAACTTTATGTATTTCTTAGTTCTTATAACGTGACTGTGTACGTACTTTAAAAGATCCCGTCATTATGATATATTTCTATTATGAATTACAAAATACGCTGAACCACAAACGTCAAAATCATTCAATAGCGTAGTGGAATTAACTATTTGTGGATTCTTATAAATTCTATAAAACTTTTGGACTATTTTAAATCTCGGTCTATTTCTGAAATTTATTCTTACATACTTTTGATTTTTAACCCTGTATGATAACACTGCCTATGTGAAATTTTCAAATTGTTTGTATGTAAATTGAACGACAAATATATGTGACGTAAAATATTTTGACGTTAGACGACACGCAAATCAATGAATGTGTTTGTAAATAGATGTTTTTGTGTTCTGTTAAATTGTTCCTTTTAAAATTGTTACACGATGATGACTGCTGTACCCATATTTTGACTATTTATTGTGTCTGGTTAGTTAACGCGTCATTGTAAATATAACGGATTTTGATGAGACTGTCATCAAAGTGAGAGGGTTAGCGCTATAAAACCAGGTTTAATCCCCCATTTTCTACATTTGAAAATGCCTGTACCAAGTCAGGAATATGACAGTTCTTGTGCATTCGTTTTTGATGCGTTTCGTTATTTGATTTTGCCATGTGATTATGGACTTTCTGAATTGATTTTCCTCTTAGTTCAGTATGTTTGTGATTTTACAAATTGTGACTTGAATGGAGAGTTATCTTGTTCATGGTATAGGCACTCATACCTCATATTTTTATATCTATCTCAATATATCACACAAACATGTAAACATAGTCTGAAAGATTAGGAACAACACCATGCTATGTTGTGCTCACCACCACAAAATCAGAATTTACAACAAAATCAAGTATTCAACATTTATGTGATTAATTTGATTTTAAGTGGGCTAAACGTTAATGTGGTTATTTTTCCGCTTCATGGCATATAGAAATACCATTTTGTTTTGCAATAAGCGTAGTCTTCCAATAATAAATTGGTTTCTATGAAAAAATCATCCTAATTTGTACATGTTGTAGCAGATAAAAAAAAGTCTACTCTTTCGGAATAAACGAATTAATACCCGAAGGTTAGTTCTGTTCCTTTTTTTTTAGTGTGTTTTTTAATTTATTAAATTGTTTTGTGCTGTTGCTGTTTTATTTATTTGTTTGCGTCATTATTTTTTTTTTTCGATTTTGACCAATGTGTTTTTATTTTTCCACGTTTTTTTTTCTGTTTTTCTGTTGTTCACGATTTGTCTGTTTTTCTTTTGTCAACGGTTTTATCTTTTTTGATGATATTCTAGGTTTGTTTCTCGTTTTGACCGATCGATGTATTGTCTTTTTTTCTACTTGGCCGATATGTTGTTCATGGTGCTGTCTGGGTTTTTTTTTGTCTATGGTGTTTCTTCTATATCCATGGGATTGTCCGTCTTCCCTTGTACATAGCGTTGCAGTTTCTGAATTTGTCTGTTTTTCATTTTGACCAGTGTGCTGCCTCATTTTCTTTTGTTGACGATGTTGTATGGTTATTTTTTTTTCATTCTTACAATGGTGTTGTCTATTTTTTTTTTGACGAATGCGTTGTTTAATTTCCATCCTGTGCGTCTATGGGAACACGTATTGAATTAAATAAGTATCACCTCGTAGATGGAAAATTTAAAATTTTTGACAACTCTCTATCTAGTCATAATTTATAAAAGTAAACCATTAAAGGTCAAGGTACGAAATTACTACATTTGTACTAGTGTAAAACCTTTCAAACGGGAAAACCAACAGTCTAATCTATATAAAAACAACGAAAAACGAAAAACACGAATAATTACATAAACAAACGACAACTACTGCACATCAGATTCCTGACTTAAGACAAGTACATTTTGTAGTATGAAATGTTAGGATAATGACAACAAGTATTATACAGAAATCATCATCATTGTCTTTGAAATAATATGAATATTATGATGATAGTTTAATCAAACATAATTTTTTTTCTATGCTTTATTTAGTACTCAATGACATCTGTTCTCAATGAAATCGTGTTTTCAAAAACATAATTTGATGTTAATGTAATTTCAGAAATTTTATTATATGAACACTGTTGAACTGCACAAAGTATGTGTTAAAATTACTGCATGTCATTGTACAGTTCTCTAGTTATACAGAATTATTATAAAATTGTTTTAACAAAATAAGTCACGTTTCCAAACAAAGATGATTGGTCTGATGAAACTTCCTCGCATGTTCTGACAATACTATTGTACTGATACCCATAGCAATCAACTGTTAGGGTACACAATCTTGCACAATCTAAGGCTGACATAGCTTTAACAGTTTGCATCACTTGCTTGCCATGGGTGTGTACCTGTTTTGTGTATCGTACAGCAATTAAGTAATTTCCTGAAATGACAGTATGTAACATAGTACATCATTTGTAGTTGATCGTATGAATAAATAGTTTGCGTTTGGACATATTTAATGTCTAAACATTGCTAAAAAAACAAATAAGCGAAGATGGACCGCAGCTGATTTTTTGTATTACAAAATAATGTGAAATAAAATTGCAGTTTTTCATAAGTCAAGTTCGAATTTGCAAAGCAGCAGGCTAATGGTTTATACGATATACTGCACGGAATCCGCTTAACATAACTGTTGATTGACAAAAGTAAAAATCATCATTTAAAAGATATCACCATTTTTTTCCAAAAGTAATATTTGAATATTTAATAATGATTTTTTAATGCTTTAAGGCTTTATGGTAAATCATGGAAATGACACAGCGTACATATTACTAATCAAATTGTCTCATTGGCACTCATACCACATAAAAGAATCATAATCAAAAGAAAATCGTTTAAAAAATGGAATTTAATTTCTATTTTATCATCATTTACAGCATATTAAAACTTGAAAAAGCATTTTAATAAATTTCATACGCAATTTTACAAAAACTCCACAAATTGTGGACAATCCAAGGAATAAAGACTAATTAGACTCGGGTACGGCAAAAAGTGAAAAAAGAAAATATATAACTTGACATGCATTAGTAGACATTGTATCAACACAAGAAATGTTTATAAGAATCGGAATGTAAGAACAAAGACGGTCGCAAATACGTCTATATCGAACTTAACCTCTATTGTGTGATCAGTAACATAATTAAAAGAAGAATAATCATCAAAAAGTTATATGTTAAAGCACGCAAACAATACAACTTCATCCATTAAGTGATTATGGTTCACATTTAGCGATCATCATTTCATCGCATCTTACTTGTTTCACAGTTATTTCCGGTAACTCCTAGAGGACAACTACAACTGTAACTTCTAATACCATCGTAACAGACTCCACCATTTTGACATGGGCTTGATAAACAATCATCCACAGGATCTAAAAGTGGTGTAAATGCAATGCATTCGAGAACAAGAACCTGCTTTTAAGGAGGTTTGTTACTCAGTTTCAAAATAACAAGCTTTTCATAACACTAGTTTATTGATAGAATATTAACAAAGGAACCAAAAATAAAAGGTCAATGTGCTTGTTTTCGAGATATTAGCCATTGAAATTTTAGCGGGAAACTGTTCTCTCTTGATTTTTCGAGGCTTCATTGACAGGTTTAAGCTCTCAAAATCTATTAAAAAACAGTTTAAAAGACTTGTTCAGATGGCTTATAATTACGCAAGTAAAATATTTATAAATAGAAAAATTTGGGTCAATGGGCAAAAACTGTTAAAGCATTCAAATGGATAAACCAGGGGATTCGGAAAATCTGACAAAAATTTAAAAATATGAAAAGCGAACGTCCTAAGGATTCATACGTTTTCTATTTGAGAACATGAACATGTTTGTTTTGTTATGTATTTAAGACAACTGAATGTTATTTACTTTGTCTATTACTAACATTGCCCATGCATTCAAGTTTATCAACATAGATTATGAATCGTGGACTTATTACAATTGACGTCTTTGTAAGTCAGACCGACAGGTCCTTACTTTGTGAGAAAATATACGAATTCAAATAGTTCTTTGTTGCAATTGAGGTAGCGATCAAACACGTCTAACCCACCGCTCCTACATAAGGAAGTGTCAGAACTACGACAGTTATTTACTTTCGTTTTATGTTTTGGTTTTTTTTATTTTGCCACTAAAGGACAATCCGTTTAAGATTATCTTTAGGTTCGTTATTTTTATCGTTTTATTTTTCAAATGTCTCTTTTGGTCATGCAGATCCAAACATATTTCGATATTTTCAATACCTTGGCTTTTAAAATGTTTAGATTTTTGAGCGATTGTGATGATAGGATATATATGAAGGTGCATCGAACAAACGCTTTATATAACTTTTGTTTGTACAGTGTTATGTTCATACTACATGCCCCAATCATTGAGATTTTGCAGAATACTGGTTTCTAGGACCAACATAGGGCAGTTGAATCTGTTTCGTTTACTTCTTTACTACGTTAACAAACCAAATTGAGATTAATTTGTTCATGTTTTGACTTCACAGTAATAATATGATGCTTCGCTGCTTGATTCATAAACTGCCTTATTGATGTCAGAACCGCAGCACGGCATCTTATAAAAGAAGTAACAGAAAAACGGATAAGGACTTTTTTATTGCAGGTTCTTCTTGATATTTGACACATATCTGACAGCACATAGCTTACGTTTTGTGACTTCAAGATGTGAAATGAAAAATAAAGCTTGTTTGTATATTCATAGTATATGGTTAGGAATCTATTGGCGGAAAGAATGACACTGAGGTTGTCTATAAATCCAGATGGTGTATGTTTTTCAGAAGAAATAAACTTCACGTCTTTTTGGCTTTGTACTGTTCTATATTTAATCTTGCCGAAAAAATATCGATCTTTAAGAAAAATTCAAAAACGTCATGCCCCTTTTCTAAAATGTATCGTCCTCTTTTCCAAAGCAATTGAGAACTTAACTCTAAAACAAAATGAAAATTCTAATACTGGGAATATTCATTTTTTTACGCTATTTTAATCTTAAAGTTATATACCTGAACATTCGTACGAAATCGTTAGATACTTTAGTAAACCTAAACATGGGTCTGTTTTAATAAAATTCGGATAAACTTGACAGCTCTTCTTATCCTGACAACCATTGATAAAAAATTCTGTAGCATCTTCGAAGCATGGAGTCAAAAAAAAAGAAGTTCCACAAGTTGTTTCGTCATATCGTCCATAGGTGGCGCTATCGACCAAAATCGTCGAATCAGAACCATACATAGAGCATGAAACGGCGCCCCATTCAAACTGGCATATGTGTCTAGTGTGTCCTGCAATAAAACATCCTTTCTATTGTCACATGTAAAACAAAGAAAACTATGTTTTATTTGGTTTCGTGGCATGTTTGTTTACCATAATCGATTCGAAAATGTTAAAGCAATAATACTAAAATCAGGTATACAAATTTATAGATTGTCAATGAAACAAATATCAAACATAGATCAAAAGAAGTGGATTGGGAGAATAGTCACATCACAAAAAAAAAACTGGAATCCGAGGAAAATATAAAACGAAAAGTCCTTAATTATATGGCATATCGAGACATAAAAAAAATCAAACGAAAAGAAAGACTGTTATATTCCTGACTTTGTGCATGCATTTTCTTATTTAAAAAATTTTTGGATTGAACCCGGTATTCAAGTTAGCCAAACCTATTAATTGGAAGCAACTATGTGCAATTGTAAGAAACGGATAGTCGGCGTTAAAAGACCCCGACGTTGACAATATGCCACCATTTAAATGAGAAAAAATCAGTTTACGAAAAACAAATGTGACAAACATGAACCAAACTATACCAGTGAACTTAAGTCTCCAGTTCTAGACTTGGGAATGCCAGGGTTAAACATATTTTTGAGCGCACAACTATACTCCTAGCCTTAAACAGTGGTGTAACAGTACAACCTAAGACCAAACTATAAAAATTGCTTGAAAATGACTTGTCTGTGGTTCTTTTGTAGACGAAACACAACATGCAAAAATGTACATCATGTGTACATATATTTGGACATATATTTATGTATGTATGTATGTATGTATGGATATCAATATAGTTAGTACAGTTTACAGACATTAGGAGGAATGTATGTCACGTCCTTGTCATAGTTATTACTGAATGACATTTAGTAATTGTAGACAGCAACAACAGTATTATTATTATTGTTTTGGAGGACTTTCAGATGTCTTAGCGGAACGTCCGCTTGAGACACCCTGCTGACAAACCACAACATGCTTTTATAATAAATGCTCATATTGATATTTAAGACGAAAATTGTTTGAACTGATTCCTCATTACCAGTAATTAACAGTTAATGACATGTACAGTGGTCTTGGAATGGTAAAAAACCACTAGATCATTCAATTGAACTTGGCGTTTTGGTTTCTTAGATATATGTTTCCTTGGTATAGGGGTAAATGAAATGAGTTTACTCATTTTTTTTAAATTAATTTCTATTCCTACCTAAGTATGTTTTTTACATTTTGCTTTCATGTGGTCAAAATAAAAAGTTATTTTCATTGTAAAAAATGATTACATTAGGTTATCATTGATTTGAAATCTACTGCACTTTTAATTGTATTTGAAGCTCATATGACCAGAATTTCTAATTATAACAGTTTCATTTATTGTGAATGGAATCGAACTTAGATATTTATGTAATGTCAATATGTGTTTTAAGAAAAATGTTATGTGCACTTAAACAATTCCTAGGTATCGATTTGTAATTTAACGTCATGGTTATCATATTTCCCTAGTTATATTCGGCTTAGGTATTTCTGATAAAGGGAAATAAAGAAAGGGTTTATGGATAATCTTATAAAGTATTTTTTTTATTTGTATAGCATGTTATGATATTATTTTCTTGAGGTCGGAGGGTTATTGCAATGGTATATAATTATTTCATCAACATTTCCTTGTTAGTTTACACACGGAATTTTTAAACGTCGACGATTAATCGGTACATATTACAGCAGTATCATGTACTACTGTTGCCTCTCCGCACAGCAATAACAATATATATATTTACGGACGTCGACCATCACTAGTTGGTTGACCATTATGGGATAACTGTTTCACAAATGATATCGGATATGTTCCGTGTGTCGTAACTTTAATACACTTCCCTTTTATGAATGTGACCTGCCGAATTAGAATTTTTACCGGATTTTGATAACATAAGCAACGCGACGTGTGCCACATGTGGAGCATGATTTGCTTATCCTTTCGGAGCACCCGATATCATCCCAGTTTTTGGTTGGGTTCTTGTTGATCAATGAGTTTGACTGTCCCTCGGGTATCTGTTATTCCTCTCTCATAATACTGGTGCATTTTCAAACAGCGGTATACTACTGTTGCCTTGATGTACCAGTTTAATTTACTTGCCATGAGTTTTAACAAACAGATTGTTATGCATGTACATGTATGTTGTTTTAAAATGACGCTACATACATGTAAATGTGAATAACAATCACAAGAGCACCGCAAATGTATCTACCTAAACAATAAGCATAAAAAATAATTAATTCTACGTTTAGCATTACAAAACCTCTTGAGCGAATTCCCGAATGATACGAATATTGAAACAAATTCCTCACAACCAGTGTCAGCAAGAGAGTGATGCAAATATCAAAATATGTAATGATATGTACAGGGTTAAGCTTATTATAAAACCTATTTAAATGATCCTAAAACAAAGAGTACGGTCTATTATGTGATTTGTGCAGTCAATTAACAAACATGACTAAAATACAATATGGAGTACACTGCATTAATTTTATTCAGCGTGTAACTTAAATAACTAGAGGCTCTTAAGAGCCTGTATCGCTCATCTGACTCTATTTAGGTTTTTGAATTCATATAAAAAGAGATAAAATTTGGCTACAAAGTAACAACACTTGGTCAGCACCAGATAAGAAACATTCATGCTATGTTTGGTTTCATTCCATTCAGTAGTTCTCTAAAAGAAGACATTTGTATGTATTTCCCATAGGGTCCTATGTTCAACTAAGTCCCCCGTTGGCGGCCATCTTGGATAATGGATCGGCTAAAAAGTAACAACACTTGGTCAGCACCTCATAAGGAACATTCATCCCATGTTTGGTTTCATTCCATTCAGTGGTTTTCTAAAAAGAAGTCATTTGTATGCATTTCCAATAGGGTCCTATGTTAAACTAATTCCACCGCTGGCGGCCATCTTGGATGATGGATCGGCTACAAAGTAACAACACTTGATCAACATCTCATGAGGAACATTCATGCCATGTTTGGTATTATTCCATTTAGTGGTTCTCTAAAAGAAGTCATTTGTATGCATTTCCCATAGGGTCCTATGTTAAACTAAGTCCCCAACTGGCGGCCATCTTGGATGATGAGTCGGCTCCAAAGTACCAACACTTGGTCAGCACCTCATAAGGAACATTCATGCCATGTGTAGTTTCATTCCATTCAGTGGTTCTCTAAAAGAAGTCATTTGTATGCATTTCCCATAGGGTCCTATGCTAAACTAAGTCCCCCGCTGGTGGCCATCTTGGATGATGGATCGGCTATAAAGTAACAACACTTAGTCAGCACCTCATAAGGAACATTCATGCCATGTTTGGTTTCATTCCATTCAGTGGTTCTCTAGAAGAAGTTCAAAATGTAAAATGTTAACGACGACGACGACGACGGACGACGACGACGACGGACGAATGACGCCAAGTGATGAGAAAAGCTCACTTGGCCCTTCGGGCCAGGTGAGCTAAAAAAGGAAATGTCATAGGAGTCCAGTTCAAACCGTCACTTCGTCAGCATTGTAATATATATCAAACGTCAAAGAGCACTATCATTCTTTACTGAAGTCACATATAAAATTTTCAAATGTAAGGTACCTGCTAGAAAGCTATTTGACCAATGATTCTGTTGGAAAGGAAATTTCCTGTCCAGAAAAGTTTCAAGGACGGTATCGTGATTCATGTAACAATTGTTTAATATATCTTTGATAGATTACAACAAACAAAATTTATCAGGCTTAGTCTCAAACTCATTTTGTTCTCTATAATTTAATCGAATTGAGTTCATGGAGTTTTCGTGACATGAGCTACATGTACGTATATACGTAATGTATATCACAAGTAGAACAGGAACACATTTGACAGTAAGGATGTCATGATAACAAGTGAGAGAGGACGGACAAAAACGATGTCACCATGGAGATAAAGAATAAACAAGATGGACTTGAATGATGCAAAAAAAATGAGACAGGAAAATGTCAAAAGGCGGACAAAAACTGTCTACCTGTCCTTATTAAGCTTCTAAGGACACCTAAGATGTTTGATGGGATTGATTTTCTCTATATTTCATTCATGTTTTTGTTTTGTTGAATATGTTGGTCCTTTAAGTAATTTTGTTTGTTGTGTTGTGTGTGTTTTTTGTACAAACGTGTTTTAAGTGTCCTCTATATGTTTTATATACAGTTGTCTCGTTCATTTACCGATAGTACATGATGCTTTTTTTAGCTTTTGTCATCACTTAGCGTCGATCGTCAACATTCGTCGTCGCGTCGTAAAATACTTCTTCTACTCTAAAACTACTGAATAATTTCCGCCTAATCAAAGATAGTTAAATGTATACCGCCATCATTTGAGTGTAAAATGACTGTATACACAATAGTGAGGTTTGTTAAGTATACAAGTGTTAGTTGGATTTGCAACAAACGTGTAAAATATTATATTTTTAAAAGATAGATATGTTAAAATATGCAGTTTGATAAAGTTTGAGAAAAATCAATGTGAGGAAATATACATTGTTGATCCATCATAAGGTAAATGATTCAAAAACAAAGCATAAGATTTTGCTGTAGGTTTTTTTTCAGTCATATGTTAAACATGTCCGAAATGGCAAAAAATTAATATAAGGGTAAACAGCATTAATTGTTAATTAATTAATTGCATTAGTTTAGATAAAAAGAGAAATTGCTGCAGGAGCTAAAATGCGCAAAATGTCTGTGCTTTCTTACTTTCTGTTTAAATCAAATAATGAGAAGACTCAGTTTAAGAGGAATGGACATTTATTGACGTATTATATCTTGTATACAAGTTTTTGTATGTTATATTGAAAACTATAATGAAAAAGTAGATAGAGTGAACGGGACAAATGGTTCGCTGCATAATATTTTGAACAGATATATCATGTTAAGGAGGGGGTATTTTTCGCAAATACCCCTCAAGAACATGCTATATCTGTTTAATTACACCGAATGTTATAATTAATTATATAACACGTTGATGATCGTAACCTTACCAGCGTCCAGTCGGATAGAGCATTTTTTTGGCATAAATACCACGGCAAAGAGGGTAAAAGGGCATATCCTTTTTGCATATACTCCGGCGTCATTAAAAAATGAACGATATTCATTTGATAACAGTAAATTGGTAAAAAATATAATGACTATCAACCAATCAAAACCCAGGATTCTCAAATAAGGTGTAATTATCTATAAAATCATAGATTATAACGAGGTGTCCTAATTGAATGTATAACCTTTAAAATGAAATATTTCAGTAATTCCAATAGTTTTCGAGTGCCTTCAATCATATCAATGGCGATAACTGTTGTAGAAACTGTAAACATTCAAATTGTCAGCAATACAAGATCTAGCACCATAGTAAAAAGTCCACAAACCTGGTTTTACTCCTAATGAGAACTTTTGCCCTTTAATTAGTTTTAACTACTTTTTACGTTGTTTGCTCCTAAATGACGAATTTAAGGAAATTCAAGTACATTGTATGTCTGAAAATATTGTCATTTTTCTTTAAAAAATAATCTTACCTGCAACAGAGAGAACATAACAGAGGAAAGTGATAAAAAACAAGTTTTGATTATTTGGTACCTCAAATCGCACCATCCTTAAATTGAACATTCCGGTTGACAAAACTAAATAGATATAAAAAGAAATAAGGACCACGATGATTATTGGTTTTCCAATATTTATACGGAAAAAATGAAATGTTAAATGAAAATCAAACACTTTTAATAAATCACAAAGAATGTTTCCATTAAAAACTAAAAGCTAATTGTACTGACAACATGACTATTTAATAATCAGATTTTAAATGTTCAATAATGTGTAAACAATTAAAACAATAAAACATAATTTATACACATGCACTTAAGCAATGCTAACTGTGTTGTTGTGACTAGCAACTGGAAATTCGTGTCTCCTAGCATTATCACCCTTTATAATGCGACTTTGTATGATCTACTAATAATTTGTAAAATCACAAAAACACTGAACGTCGAAGAAAATTCATACCGAAAATTCATTGATCTAATGGTAAAATGAAAAGCTCAAAAACTTCAAACTAATGGATATCATATTCCTGAAATGATATAGACATTTTAAAATGTAAGTAAGATCAAGTAATAAAATTAACGGTACCAATTTTCTTGCACCAGATGCGCATTTCGACAATTCATGTCTCTTCAGTGATGCTCGTGCCCAAAATATTTGAAATCCAAAGCTTATATACATGATGAAGAGCTATAATCCAAAAGGTCCAAAAAGTATAGCCAAATCCGTGAAAGGAATCAGAGCTTTGCATGAGGGAGATACATTCCTTAATTTATAATAATTTCTAATATTTCGTAACAGCAAATTTAAATAACACAAAAAATCCGTATTTTCATGCCAGTACCGAAGTACTGGCTACTGGGCTGGTGATACCCTCGGGGACTAATAGTCCACCAGCAGAGGCATCGACCCAGTGGTAGTAATAAAATTAACGGTACCAATTTTCTTGCACCAGATGCGCATTTCGACAATTCATGTCTCTTCAGTGATGCTCGTGGCCAAAATATTAGAAATCCAAAGCTTATATACATGATGAAGAGCTATAATCCAAAAGGTCCAAAAAGTATAGCCAAATCCGTGAAAGGAATCAGAGCTTTGCATGAGGGAGATACATTCCTTAATTTATAATAATTTCTAATATTTCGTAACAGCAAATTTAAATAACACAAAAAATCCGTATTTTCATGCCAGTACCGAAGTACTGGCTACTGGGCTGGTGATACCCTCGGGGACTAAAAGTCCACCCGAGAGGCATCGACCCAGTGGTAGTAATAAAATTAACGGTACCAATTTCCTTGCACCAGATGCGCATTTCGACAATTCATGTCTCTTCAGTGATGCTCGTGGCCAAAATATTTGAAATCCCAAGCTTATATACATGATGAAGAGCTATAATCCAAAAGGTCCAAAAAGTATAGCCAAATCCGGTCGATCTAAAATTGTATCATGGGTATTATAGATAGATAAACCGCTCATTAGAAAAAACGTCGTATAAAGTTTCATTAAATGTATCATGGGTATTATAGATAGATAAACCGCTCACTATTTAGAATGTTGTATAAAGTTCCATTAAATGGGACAACGATGTGCATACAAAACAAATTAACATATCAAAAGCGACACAACATTGTCGCAGGGAGAGCAAGAGTTATAAGATTTTCGATGAAAACTGATTGTACTCAAGATTTTGTAACGCCTCATTTTTCTCGGTTTCTTCACCAGACTCAAGCTGGCAGCCACTTTTATCGGCCAATCAAGTTAGCAGCCACTTTTTTCCAGCAGCCAATTTTGACGAAATGTCTAAAAACCAAAAAAATGCAAAAGACTCAAACGTTCCAAAAATCGCTAATTCTTAGTTATATATAGTTTAACAGCGGAATTCGACAGTTTCGCGGCTTGTACTGATTTTAAAAGCATTTCATTACGTTTTAAATATGTAAGTGAAGTTAAATGCCGGTTTGTTATTTGATATTCGATATTCAATATACAACCGGTGGCTAGCAGTCGGTTCAATATCAAAGTTTAGTTGAAAATCATTAAAAAGTATGATTTCATAGTTAACAGGAGTGAAAAATTACTCCGCAAATTGTTTTATGACCCCTTCAAGCTGTCGTAAATTCTCGTTGTCCTCGAATATAAACCCTTATATAAGTTGCATATTTGTCTTTATGTAATAAAGATTTTTATCAATAAAACGACATCAAATATTCAACAAAGATTTAATTTAATATATTATATATAAAACTAAAACTAAAGCCGGCCAATTTAAAATATTCCAAAATATAAAAAGAAATATCTATGGAAAGCCAAAAAAAGAATAAATATATTGTGAAAACCTACGGGAGACCGCTCAGATGACAGTTACACCCCTGGTGTTTCAATACCCCAAATGCAACGGTATTATAGACTCTGTAGTATATAAAATTGGGTGTAGAGATTAACGTGACTATAAGGATCTTGGATTATGGGTATTGAAAATACGTAAATGGGCGACTTTGAACCTCTGTGGTGGCCAGACGGGCCCGGATCCCAGAAAAATATTTAAGTGGGGAATAGCTTGGGTTAATACCTTTCAAATGAGCTTGGTCCAGTTCGGAACTTTGCCGTAGGGATATGCCGAAAGGTACCGAATGTGTAGGTGATATGAAAAATACGTAAATGGGCAACTTTGAACCTCTGTGGTGGCCAAACGGGCCCGGATCCCAGAAAAATATTTAAGTGGTGAATAGCTTGGGTTAATACCTTTCAACTGAGCTAGGTCCAGTTCGGAACTTTGCCGTAGGGATATGCCGAAAAGTACCGAATGTGTAGGTGATATGCAAAATACGTAAATGGGCAACTTGGAACCTCTGTGGTGGCCAGACGGGCCCGGATCCCAGAAAAATATTTAAGTGGGGAATAGCTTGGGTCAATACCTTCAAAATGAGCTAGGTCCGGTTCGGAACTTTGCCGTAGGGATATACCGAAGAGTACCAAATGTGTAGGTGATATGAAAAGTACGTAAATGGGCAACTTTGAACCTCTGTGGTGGCCAAACGGGCCCGGATCCCAGAAAAATATTTAAGTGGTGAATAGCTTGGGATAATACCTTTCAACTGAGCTAGGTCCAGTTCGGAACTTTGCCGTAGGGATATGCCGAAAAGTACCGAATGTGTAGGTGATATGAAAAATACGTAAATGGGCAACTTTGAACCTCTGTGGTGGCCAGACGGGCCCGGATCCCAGAAAAATATTCAAGTGGGGAATAGCTTGGGTCAATACCTTCAAAATGAGCTAGGTCCGGTTCGGAACTTTGCCGTAGGGATATACCGAAGAGTACCGAATGTGTGGTTGATATGATCAATACGTAAATGGGCGACTTTGAACCTCTGTGGTGGCCAGACGGGCCCGGATCCCAGAAAAATATTTAAGTGGGGAATAGCTTGGGTTAATACCTTTCAAATGAGCTTGGTCCAGTTCGGAACTTTGCCGTAGGGATATGCCGAAAGGTACCGAATGTGTAGGTGATATGAAAAATACGTAAATGGGCAACTTTGAACCTCTGTGGTGGCCAAACGGGCCCGGATCCCAGAAAAATATTTAAGTGGTGAATAGCTTGGGTTAATACCTTTCAACTGAGCTAGGTCCAGTTCGGAACTTTGCCGTAGGGATATGCCGAAAAGTACCGAATGTGTAGGTGATATGCAAAATACGTAAATGGGCAACTTGGAACCTCTGTGGTGGCCAGACGGGCCCGGATCCCAGAAAAATATTTAAGTGGGGAATAGCTTGGGTCAATACCTTCAAAATGAGCTAGGTCCGGTTCGGAACTTTGCCGTAGGGATATACCGAAGAGTACCAAATGTGTAGGTGATATGAAAAGTACGTAAATGGGCAACTTTGAACCTCTGTGGTGGCCAAACGGGCCCGGATCCCAGAAAAATATTTAAGTGGTGAATAGCTTGGGATAATACCTTTCAACTGAGCTAGGTCCAGTTCGGAACTTTGCCGTAGGGATATGCCGAAAAGTACCGAATGTGTAGGTGATATGAAAAATACGTAAATGGGCAACTTTGAACCTCTGTGGTGGCCAGACGGGCCCGGATCCCAGAAAAATATTCAAGTGGGGAATAGCTTGGGTCAATACCTTCAAAATGAGCTAGGTCCGGTTCGGAACTTTGCCGTAGGGATATACCGAAGAGTACCGAATGTGTGGTTGATATGATCAATACGTAAATGGGCGACTTTGAACCTCTGTGGTGGCCAGACGGGCCCGGATCCCAGAAAAATATTTAAGTGGGGAATAGCTTGGGTTAATACCTTTCAAATGAGCTTGGTCCAGTTCGGAACTTTGCCGTAGGGATATGCCGAAAGGTACCGAATGTGTAGGTGATATGAAAAATACGTAAATGGGCAACTTTGAACCTCTGTGGTGGCCAAACGGGCCCGGATCCCAGAAAAATATTTAAGTGGTGAATAGCTTGGGTTAATACCTTTCAACTGAGCTAGGTCCAGTTCGGAACTTTGCCGTAGGGATATGCCGAAAAGTACCGAATGTGTAGGTGATATGCAAAATACGTAAATGGGCAACTTGGAACCTCTGTGGTGGCCAGACGGGCCCGGATCCCAGAAAAATATTTAAGTGGGGAATAGCTTGGGTCAATACCTTCAAAATGAGCTAGGTCCGGTTCGGAACTTTGCCGTAGGGATATACCGAAGAGTACCAAATGTGTAGGTGATATGAAAAGTACGTAAATGGGCAACTTTGAACCTCTGTGGTGGCCAAACGGGCCCGGATCCCAGAAAAATATTTAAGTGGTGAATAGCTTGGGATAATACCTTTCAACTGAGCTAGGTCCAGTTCGGAACTTTGCCGTAGGGATATGCCGAAAAGTACCGAATGTGTAGGTGATATGAAAAATACGTAAATGGGCAACTTTGAACCTCTGTGGTGGCCAGACGGGCCCGGATCCCAGAAAAATATTCAAGTGGGGAATAGCTTGGGTCAATACCTTCAAAATGAGCTAGGTCCGGTTCGGAACTTTGCCGTAGGGATATACCGAAGAGTACCGAATGTGTGGTTGATATGATCAATACGTAAATGGGCGACTTTGAACCTCTGTGGTGGCCAGACGGGCCCGGATCCCAGAAAAATATTTAAGTGGGGAATAGCTTGGGTTAATACCTTTCAAATGAGCTTGGTCCAGTTCGGAACTTTGCCGTAGGGATATGCCGAAAGGTACCGAATGTGTAGGTGATATGAAAAATACGTAAATGGGCAACTTTGAACCTCTGTGGTGGCCAAACGGGCCCGGATCCCAGAAAAATATTTAAGTGGTGAATAGCTTGGGTTAATACCTTTCAACTGAGCTAGGTCCAGTTCGGAACTTTGCCGTAGGGATATGCCGAAAAGTACCGAATGTGTAGGTGATATGCAAAATACGTAAATGGGCAACTTGGAACCTCTGTGGTGGCCAGACGGGCCCGGATCCCAGAAAAATATTTAAGTGGGGAATAGCTTGGGTCAATACCTTCAAAATGAGCTAGGTCCGGTTCGGAACTTTGCCGTAGGGATATACCGAAGAGTACCAAATGTGTAGGTGATATGAAAAGTACGTAAATGGGCAACTTTGAACCTCTGTGGTGGCCAAACGGGCCCGGATCCCAGAAAAATATTTAAGTGGTGAATAGCTTGGGATAATACCTTTCAACTGAGCTAGGTCCAGTTCGGAACTTTGCCGTAGGGATATGCCGAAAAGTACCGAATGTGTAGGTGATATGAAAAATACGTAAATGGGCAACTTTGAACCTCTGTGGTGGCCAGACGGGCCCGGATCCCAGAAAAATATTCAAGTGGGGAATAGCTTGGGTCAATACCTTCAAAATGAGCTAGGTCCGGTTCGGAACTTTGCCGTAGGGATATACCGAAGAGTACCGAATGTGTGGTTGATATGATCAATACGTAAATGGGCGACTTTGAACCTCTGTGGTGGCCAGACGGGCCCGGATCCCAGAAAAATATTTAAGTGGGGAATAGCTTGGGTTAATACCTTTCAAATGAGCTTGGTCCAGTTCGGAACTTTGCCGTAGGGATATGCCGAAAGGTACCGAATGTGTAGGTGATATGAAAAATACGTAAATGGGCAACTTTGAACCTCTGTGGTGGCCAAACGGGCCCGGATCCCAGAAAAATATTTAAGTGGTGAATAGCTTGGGTTAATACCTTTCAACTGAGCTAGGTCCAGTTCGGAACTTTGCCGTAGGGATATGCCGAAAAGTACCGAATGTGTAGGTGATATGCAAAATACGTAAATGGGCAACTTGGAACCTCTGTGGTGGCCAGACGGGCCCGGATCCCAGAAAAATATTTAAGTGGGGAATAGCTTGGGTCAATACCTTCAAAATGAGCTAGGTCCGGTTCGGAACTTTGCCGTAGGGATATACCGAAGAGTACCAAATGTGTAGGTGATATGAAAAGTACGTAAATGGGCAACTTTGAACCTCTGTGGTGGCCAAACGGGCCCGGATCCCAGAAAAATATTTAAGTGGTGAATAGCTTGGGATAATACCTTTCAACTGAGCTAGGTCCAGTTCGGAACTTTGCCGTAGGGATATGCCGAAAAGTACCGAATGTGTAGGTGATATGAAAAATACGTAAATGGGCAACTTTGAACCTCTGTGGTGGCCAGACGGGCCCGGATCCCAGAAAAATATTCAAGTGGGGAATAGCTTGGGTCAATACCTTCAAAATGAGCTAGGTCCGGTTCGGAACTTTGCCGTAGGGATATACCGAAGAGTACCGAATGTGTGGTTGATATGATCAATACGTAAATGGGCGACTTTGAACCTCTGTGGTGGCCAGACGGGCCCGGATCCCAGAAAAATATTTAAGTGGGGAATAGCTTGGGTTAATACCTTTCAAATGAGCTAGGTCCAGTTCGGAACTTTGCCGTAGGGATATGCCGAAAGGTACCGAATGTGTAGGTGATATGAAAAATACGTAAATGGGCAACTTTGAACCTCTGTGGTGGCCAAACGGGCCCGGATCCCAGAAAAATATTTAAGTGGTGAATAGCTTGGGTTAATACCTTTCAACTGAGCTAGGTCCAGTTCGGAACTTTGCCGTAGGGATATGCCGAAAAGTACCGAATGTGTAGGTGATATGAAAAATACGTAAATGGGCAACTTTGAACCTCTGTGGTGGCCAGACGGGCCCGGATCCCAGAAAAATATTTAAGTGATGAATAGCTTGGGTCAATACCTTCAAAATGAGCTAGGTCCGGTTCGGAACTTTGCCGTAGGGATATACCGAAGAGTACCGAATGTGTAGGTGATATGAAAAGTACGTAAATATTCCCCACTTAAATATTTTTCTGGGATCCGGGCCCGTCTGGCCACCACAGAGGTTCAAAGCCGCCCATTTACGTATTTTTCATATCAACCACACATTCGGTACTCTTCGGTATATCGCTACGGCAAAGTTCCGAACCGAACCTCGCTAATTTTGAAGGTATTGACCCAAGCTATTCCCCACTTAAATATTTTTCTGGGATCCGGGCCCGTCTGGCCACCACAGAGGTTCAAAGTCGCCCATTTACGTATTTTTCATATCAACCACACATTCGGTACTCCTCGGTATATCCAAACGGCAAAGTTCCGAACCGGACCTAGCTCATTTGAAAGGTATTAACCCAAGCTATTCCCCACTTAAATATTTTTCTGGGATCCGGGCCCGTCTGGCCACCACAGAGGTTCAAAGTTGCCCATTTACGTATTTTTCATATCAACCACACATTCGGTACTCTTCGGTATATCCCTACGGCAAAGTTCCGAACCGGACCTAGCTCATTTTGAAGGTATGGACCCAAGCTATTCCCCACTTAAATATTTTTCTGGGATCCGGGCCCGTCTGGCCACCACAGAGGTTCAAAGTTGCCCATTTACGTATTTTTCATATCAACCACACATTCGGTACTCTTCGGTATATCCCTACGGCAAAGTTCCGAACCGGACCTAGCTCATTTTGAAGGTATGGACCCAAGCTATTACCCACTGAAATATTTTTCTGGGATCCGGGCCCGTCTGGCCACCACAGAGGTTCAAAGTTGCCCATTTACGTATTTTTCATATCAACCACACATTCGGTACTCTTCGGTATATCCCTACGGCAAAGTTCCGAACCGGACCTAGCCCATTTTGAAGGTATTGACCAAAGCTATTCCCCACTTAAATATTTTTCTGGGATCCGGGCCCGTCTGGCCACCACAGAGGTTCAAAGTTGCCCATTTACGTATTTTCAATACCTATAACCCAAGAACCTTTTAGTCACGATTATATCCACACCCATTTTTATATACAAAGAGTCTATAATATCGTTGCATTTTGGAATATGGAAACACCAGGAGTCTCACTGTCATCTGAGCGGTATCCCGTAGGTTTTCACTATATATTTATTCCTTTTTTGGCTTTCAATAGATATTTCTATTTATATTTCTGAATGTTTTTACAGTGGCCGGCTTTAGTTTTAGTTTTATATATTATATATTAAATTAAATCTTGGATGCATCTTTGATGTCGTTTTATTGATAAAAATCTATATTACATAAAGACAAATATGCAATTGATATAAGGGTTTATATTCGAGGACAACAAGAATTTACGACAGCTTGAAGGGGTCATAAAACTATTTGCGGCGTAATTTTTCACTCCTGTTAACTTATGAAAATCATACTTTTTAATTATTTTCAACTAAATTTTAATATTGAACCCGTCGGATATTGAACATCGAATACCGAATAACAAACCTGCAGCTAACTTCACATGCATATTTAAAAGGTAATGAAATGCTTTTAAAATCAGTTCAAGCTGACAAATTGTCGAATTCCGCTGTTAAGTTATATATATCTAAGATTTAGCAATTTTTGGAACGTTTCAGTCTTATGCAGTTTTTTGGTTTTTAGACATATCGTCAAAATTGGCTGCTGGAAAAAAGTGGCTGCTATCTTGATTGGCCGATAAAAGTGGTTGCCAGCTTGAGTCTGGTGGTTTCTTCGCAGAGTTTTGTTGACTTATAGTTGCCTTTTATATTTTTATCTCTAAATTTCTATGTATTAAACTAGAGTATTCCCGCGACATCGCCTTATTACATATGCCTTATTTTAGCCTGGATTTTTGAATTCGTATATTTATCATTTGGTAAAGTCACGCTGATAAAAAGATGCACAGTTATTCCATGTATAATAACGGAGTCTAGGTGAGATTTTTCCTATGTTTTAGCAAATTCTGAATACACCATTTGATTGCCTGGCAGATGTAGAACGAACAGATTATGTAAGTTTGTAACATAATCTATTGTAATCGCTATTGGATTCGACACGAAACTTTTTCATTATTGGAAATATTAATTTTAATCTACATCATTTATAATTATTATTACATATAAAGTTAGATTATGCGGGCATTACGTCGACTGAGCATTCGCCAAAGCGTATAAGACAAGGACCGAGAATCGGGTCTCCAAATTTAGATAATTTTTAGGATCAAAATACTTTTTTTTTACGGTATATCACCCACTATTTCAACTTTGAATTGCTTTAGAGGAGTTGCGAACATTGCGGTTGGTAGGCATAATTTCTATTCTTAAATATTCATGGATGCTGGTCCAACGAAATATGTTGTATAAATACGTATTTTTTTAAATACTTATAGACATGTTTTGGAATTTCTTCCATAGTGTCAAAAATAAAATAACAAAAATATTGAACTCCGAAGAAAATTCAACCAAATGCCCCGCAGAGCGCAGCTTTATACGACCGCAGAGATCGAACCCTAAACAGTTGGAGCAAGTATGGACACAACATTCAAGCTTGATACAGCTCTGAATTTGAATGTTGATTACAAAGTTGACACAGCGTAGTTTGCTGACATAGAATGAATGTGGTCTTTCGAGCAATACACTATACTGTTGAATATAAATCTCCACAAAAAAAAATATTAACATATATAAACGACGAATCCGTAGGATGAGTTCGTTTAACTATGTTGATGAGTAATACGTGGTATATATGTTTTGTAACATCATATTTCCATTGATTGTTTGAAGTACTGTACTTGTTGAAATGAGAAATTCATGAGCTAAAAGAAGTTAAAATGAAAATATGCAAAAGGAAAAATAACTCTTATATATTTTTTCTTCGCGAAATAACAAGAAAAATGATGACGCATCATACATTTCTATCCATGTGTCGTCTGGATCTTTTTGCAGTCCCTCTGTTTATTTTAGATATGAAAAGTGTTTAAACACAAGTTAAATTTTGGGCAAAAGCCTATTAAACGTACATCACTTATCTCCAAAGTTGTATAAGGTTTGTCTTTATAGTACCTTTATTTAATACAGTGTTCCAATGCTATAAGCTGGTTCCATTATCAGGTGGACACCCTTTCCTTGACTGTTTCGGCGCTATTCACAACAATCTCCAGATGTGCGCCGACTGAGTTGATCCGAGACTAGGCCAGGAACCAGCTAGTTCTTCCACTGTTTTCTCTTCCTCCATACCCAACCAGAGGCTTCTTCCGCCTGACTCCCAACTTTCCTAGACTGGTTCGCCTGTCTAGATCAATGTGCATATTACATATTGCATATATATTTATAGAACAAGGTGCATGATTATATATAGCGGGATCCCAGTCTACCAACTTTTCCTACCAAGCTTTTTCTTACAGGTTCAGTTAGTTCTAAATCCTGGTACTTGTCAAGTTTTCTCTCGATCATAGGCTTCTTCCAGTCTTGTTTCCCATGACACTGGTAGCTCCACAAGAATGACGTGTCTGATGATTCCGGACCAAATCCCAATGTCTGGTCGGAGGGTTGTTGTTAAAATCTCTCTCGGGACGGTGGTCTTTCCCCCAACATATATTAACAAGATATAATGTGCTCAGTGTCCATGTATATAACAAAAGAGCTCTTTCCAGTTAAATACACAGGCGCTTGGGTCTATGATACAGATTTTTTTTTTTTTTTTTTTTTTTTTATTAAAATATTCAATTTTCTTTATTTATAATACATATCTATCACTTCTGTGCATGTCTCACCTAGTTTCGAGTGATTTAAACGACCCAGAGAAAATACCAAATTTTACTATCCATACTAAGAAACAAAGCGCTTGGGTCTATGATACAGATTTTTTTTTTTTTTTTTTTTATTAAAATATTCAATTTTCTTTATTTATAATACATATCTATCACTTCTGTGCATGTCTCACCTAGTTTCGAGTGATTTAAACGACCCAGAGAAAATACCATATGTATTATAAATAAAGAAAATTGAATATTTTAATAAAAAAAAAAAAAAAAAAAATCTGTATCATAGACCCAAGCGCCTGTGGTTAAATACATCTGACTCCCAGCAAGGATTTGTATAGTGGGTCTCACTATACAAATCCTTGCTCCCAGTATACATGGGTCATGATAAGTACATGTAAGTACATTTGTACATGGACACTATTTATATGTTGTTCCCATTGCTCATATGTAATTACTACAGATAAAACGTATAGTGCCTACATGTGATCCAACATCGCTCTATTATTTATAGTATACTATCCCTGGTTTGAACCCCTATGATAAATGACTGGATATGCCCCACATGCGTTTGTGTGAACCCCCCCTGTAAGTTTTTTTTTGTTTTTATGCCGGATAGAGGACTTTTTTTTTTACTTACATTGTTAAATCGCATTGGAACGACATTGAACACCCTAAAAAGTAAAACTAATTAGTGAACGGATAAGTTGAAATACAAAAAAATATATTCAAATAAAATTTTAAAAAATCCGGCCAAAAAATAAAAAAGGGGGGTCCACTCGCCCACACTGACACGTACGCCTGAGATCTGCCCCTATGTTATAGTTCTTCATTTCAGGAAAGTGTTTTATTCATCCGTTGAGTTTATTTTATAAAGGTCTTTGGACCTCTGAGAGGAAAAACCTTATTGTTTTTTTCTAATTATGCTTTAATTTTTCTATTATCCAGATTTGTTTTTGTGTTAATAATTCGTTGTTTCTTTTTGGTTTTAATATTTTATCTTCTTTCTTTCGTTTCGTTTGTTTGTTTGGTTTTTTTTGTTTGTTTTTTTGTTTGTTTTTGTTTTTTTAATTTATATATAGATCTATAAATATTATTTTTTTTATTGAAGATGTGATATATGGCTAGTGAAATGTACGGATGACACGTACACACAATTTAACTCCCCCTTATCGATACTGGTTCCTTGTCAACTACCACAGCTTACCGCCCGTACCAGTACAACATAGAGAAAATTTATAAAATGGCTGACGAAGTTGTTGACGAGACCCAAAGTGGCGGATTTTTCTCAAATCTTCTGTCAGAACTGATTGGAAGCCCACTCAATCTCTTGCTTCTTGCAATATGTTTGTTTTTATTGTACAAAATAATTGGCGGAAGACGTGATACTACACCCTCAGCGCCGAAGCCGCAGATTCCCCGTTTGAAGAAAAAAGATTTTGCACTTGAACAATTGAAAGAATATGATGGCAGGGGTCAAGATGGAAGAATTCTAATAGCTGTCAATTTCAAAGTGTTTGATGTTACACGAGGCAAACGATTTTACGGCCCAGGTAGTTAATAGAAAAATGCATGCAATGATTTTAACCTAGAAATTACACTTCAGGGCTAGTCCAAATAATTATGACGTCTTGAAAGTCTTTTATAAGTAAGGCGTTAGGCCAGGGCTCACGCTACCAGGTGAAGTGGGCGAAGAAGTCGCTTTCCCGACCGTCACTTCATTTTCCCCGACCCCCAAAAGCGAAAAGAAGTCGCCCTGTTCTTGACGATACTCGCTTTCAGTCGCTTCCCTCATTGGACATTTTCAACTTTTACCAAGTTGATGAAACATCAATTTTTTATTGATATTAAAGAAATTTAGACATAAACGATTCATTATCTTAAGAAAAGAGGTTGAAGCATTGTCTTTGAAGTCTGTAGCAGGTTATTTGATAAAAATACAACTTGTTATCACTTCGTGCATATCCACTTGTTCCGGTGCTTGTTACTCGAAAACTTACATCAACCTATTTTTGGCGGCAAAAAAAGTTTGTTTCTTCATTTAAACGTGATACAAGTTGCCTCCAGTAAGTGTTTAATCCATTTATTGAATTATAAACGTTATCAGTCAGAAATATAACTCTTTAGGGTACCGGTTATTACAGAAAATAACTTACGTGTGTTATTACAGATAATTTCTTTAAATTTTCTAAATCTGTAATAACATATGTTTGTTATTTGTAAAATTATTAAACATATAGTGGACTCTACATTGCTCTAGGATCTCTTGAGACTTTGTGCAGAAACTAAATGCATAATAATAGTTAATTTTTAAATTGAATTAATACATTTTTAATTAACCAAGGTTAATCAATGAGACAAGGCTACTTAAGAATTAACTTAGTTGTGATAACAAGGCTTAGTTATTAAAGGAATGTAACTTATTATATAAGACACTTGGGAATTACTGAGAAACTTGCGCAGAACCTCATTACATGCTCTGGTCATTATTTCTTACAACAAATTTAAATACAATGTACATTTTAATTAAGCATGATTTATGTCTGAGCAAATGCTTTGAAGTGATATAGAGAATCTGTGATAACACCAAATAGTTATTACAGGCATATTTTTTCTGTAATAACATATAGGTGTATTATTCAAAATTGGAATACTATGAACTGTTATATCTGTCAATAGTTAAGTATACATTGTACATAAAGACAATAGTAATATCAATAGAAGTTGCATACATTTTAACTAAACTTATGACGTATATTGTCCCTTTGAAATGTGTAACATACGTGTGTTATCACAGTTCTTTGATTTTTTAGTCCACAATAACAAATGTATGTTATTTTCCTGTAATAACCCTATAGAGTTATATCCCTGACTGGTAATGTTCCCTTCCAAATAACTTGTCAAACATCGTTTATTTTTTAAAATTTTCTTGCATTCGTCCACCATTGACCGATTTCTAAACTACGGATCTCAACCGGACCAACTATGACCGAAATCCGTACTTTTACAATAATTACTACGGACGCACGGATGGAACAGCTGACAGAAGAATATTGATTCCAAAGGGGGAAATAACGTATTCCACACGAATTAAAAGACTTTCGGTTACATCTTATCGATTGGTGTATATAGTTCTCTATATTTTTTATGAATTGTTTCAAACTATTGATTAAAGTTGTTTAACTCTGAGACTATCATGACTATTATACTATTATCAATATATTATGGCCCAGCTTAATAACTTTTATTTGTTTATGAAAAACACTGATTTTCATACACAAGATAGTTTTGAATTAAATTGTAATTGAAATATTATAATTTCTTTACCTTTTTAAGATAAAAAAAATTTTTTTTTTAGTGCTAGATACTAAATATTTAATTGGTAGTTTCTCACAAGAACCTGAGTAAACTTTAACAACTTTTAATTTGAAATGTTGCTTTAATTATATACTCAGATATGAATTGAACATTATAAAAAGAACATTATTTACATATGGACCATATTTTGGTACATGTATTCGGCCTTTGGTTTCTTTTTGTATCCTTTTTTATAAGTTCTAAAATTTTAACTTTTATTTTGTGGGTTGTGTTGGTGTTAGAATAGTATGAATGGATAAATTGAGTTTTTCGAGAAAAAATTAATACATTTTGATTCACCGTTTACGTGACAGGAAACCAAACAGGAAACCAATTTTTATTTTCTTTATTTTGCACAATATAATTCAAAAGGCATAAATAAACACCATTACTAGTGTTACTTGCTTCATGTTAATATTTAAAATCTATTTTCAATGTTATATTAAAGTTTTTTTTAAACATGACAGGAAACCATAAGAAACAGAAAGCATTTTTTTAGTTTTATTTTATTGCAAAATCTGCTTAAAATAATCTGAACAGTATACTTTTTCTTAAAATCCATCTTAAATGTAACAGTATTATAAAACTCCTAAATATGTGCTTTTTTTGAAAACAGTTAGTACAATTTATTCAGAATTTTCCATATTTTCTTCATTGATACAGGATACCATAATCGTTGTATCTTGATGTTTTGGCCAAAAAAAATATATTTATATTTGGTTTTGAAATTCCCGTTATATAAAATTTATTCCAAATCATTGGCAATGTAAAATTCTTTAAATCCAGTAAAGAAAAAAACTTTTAATTTGGAATTAAAATCTTTAAAATAGGCACCATGTGATATTTGTGACCTGTACACCATCTACATGGTTTCCACATTTTAACCTACTTTAGTGGGCTAAAATCAATAAAGTACTCCCTTTCTAGTCATGCCTGGTAAAAGTTTACTTTTCCTTTGACAAGTTTATTGCGTTTCTGAAAAGTGTTTGCAGAACATGAATAAAAAAAAATAATTAAAAATTGTGACAAAGTTACCAACTTTGTACATTCCAAGTATAACAGTATATTAACATGCATTTTTCATTTAATTATCTTTATTTACCTAAAATATCCAGTAATATTTACTGTTGAAGCAAAATCAATCCAACGAACATCGGCACCATGATAAGAGACGTAATTTCCATTGAATTTTCCAAGGACCCTTTACATCGTTATTGGGAAATGTAGTGTGTTTAAACGTCGGTCAAATCTGAAAACGATTTTGTCAAGTCATTGGGCATTTATTTTCACACAAGATCGTATGTAACATTATGCACATAGGAAAAATAATAGACCCCCGGCGCAATCTCTTTGAAAATTTTATTTTCCTTTTTTAAACAAGTCAAAACAAGTCTACAGATTATGTTTGCTAACATCCCGTTGGAAACAAAAACAATGTTTAGAACTAGTATATCGTATGTCCGGCTGTAAGAGCGTGATCACATGTTAGTCACATGTTTCACGTATGACCGGAAATGATAAGAACTTAAGGACAAAAACAATTTTAATAAATAACTGGACTTCTGTTTCGTGTGAAATGTAACGCATAACGATAACGTCATTTTCTTACTTAATTATTACGAAGATCAAAACAAGAATGTAAATCAATTCTGATTTACCTGTTTGAACATCTCGCGAGAGTTCATATTTGCATATTGTTTTTAAGAATTCTATTACAACAAAGCAGATTACATCATCTAAAATTTGCGTTACGAAATCGGACACAAAAGTCACGCCACTGTTCTTACATCTGCTACATAAATACTTATAGCTCTCGGCATTTTCTTCTCACTATTCTTATTGGTCGATGTTCTTTGTTATTTGAAAGCAAAAGTTACGAATTTGGCGGTGACGATTATCTATAAATCAGTCAGCGTTATGCTCTTCAGAAGCAAAAAGTAACGCGAGAAACGACACAAAAATACAGTTGCAGAATCTTTGAAATTGGTATATTTCATTTTTTTTTTCTAGGGAAGAGAAGCATACACTTGTATGTTGATAAAAATAATGGCATCTTTAGATGTAGTTACTACTTTTCTTACAGCATTGTACAGTAATTCACATTTTATCACTTTTCTATAGTTATAGGAAACGGAGCCCAATAGCAAATTATGGTCCATATGACCCTTTATACTATACATGCTATAGTATAATTCAAACATTGTAGCGCACCGTGCGAAAGAGCACTTCTCTTTCAAATCTCACCACTTCTCCCTATCAGTTCCAAAGAAGAAGTCGCTTCTCCCTATAATTCTGAAGTAGTGTGAGCCCTGAAGGCGTCAAAGAAAAAAATTATAATAGCCTTTCAAGACGTCATAATTATTTGGACTAACTTCAGGGCTTGACCTAGTCTATACACCTTATCGCTATTCCCGGCTGACCCGGCCGCTTGAACTTTTGACGTCAACAACAATCACTTTTTCATTGTGGCGTCAGACATTTTATTTTATGATTTCAATATTTTACGGGAACTTGTGTGATATCCAGTAATCGGCGGACAAATGTGATAAGGTGTATAATTTTCTACCTGCAGAACATGGTCCACAAATAGTATAAAATAACAAGAAACTCTGAGCTAGGGTTCCGCAGCTAAGCAAATAACTAGTACTGACGCCTTACATCGACAGAAGATGTCAAATCAAAATTTTAGATTAGCCTTTCAAGACATCATATTTATTTTGACAAGACTTACAGTGGAGTCCCCTGTGTTCGGGCAGCCCTTGATATCACGTATTAACTGATTTTGTCATATCAACACAGTAACACAAACAAAATCAATCTTGTTATTGTTTTAGCCTTCTGAAGGGATGACAAAGAATAAAATTGATAAGTTCAAGAGTTAATGATTTTAAAATAACTGCAATCCTGTGATTTGCCATATTTGGCCAATTTCCATTAAAAATACCTCATCAGTTAAAAATTCACTGTTGGGGATGTTGAAATTAGTGGGGGTTATTAAAAGATTAATACTTAAAGAATTGATTTTTGGGAAGGAAATTGAGGTCTGATACTTAAACAAGTGATTTTTATGTCATTATCCTAGATTCAGTACAAGGTCATCACCTGAAATGACCTGGTCATCCTAGACAACACAGATGTTGGTTCTGATAAGTTTAGTAACATAATTAGTTCCTGGATCATTAGTATTTTATATTTAAAGCTACAATAACAGTCTTAACGCTGAGTGGCAGCCTAGGCTAGTTGAATTGCTCTCAGGCCTGTAAAAATCATATCTACAGGCCAACAGAATCTAACTATAAAAAAAAAAAAAAATTGAGCTTTGGGCCTGTAGATTTAATACTTCATCATGAAGACTGCAATAAAATTAAATCACTTTTTCTAGTGATTAATTTGTACTACTTAAATAGGTGATTATTAAAGAAAGACAACTCTAACTTCCAACCTTTATCATGTTTATGGAAATAATGTTACTTCATGTACTTGAATCAGTGATTTAGAAAATCACTCATTTAAGTAAGTCCCCTGACTACAAAATGATATATAAAATGCAGGTAAGTTCATAAAGATCGTTATAAATATATGATTAGCTCCAACATGGCGACCAAGGACAACCCATACATGCCATATACATTGTATACATGTACATGGTTTCTGCTGGCGGTCGAATAATTATTGTGGCGATAAAAATTCGTCATTTGGGAAAGAATTTGGGGAAAGAAATATAGAACGATTTATTTTCCTCCATCTTGTTTATTTACCTTTTCGAGTTTCTCGGACTTTACCCGATCAGACAATATGCGTAATTGACCTTGACCTCATTAAGAAAATCAATAATCAGCTGATTGCATTTTATAGCTATCGAAAACAAAGGACTAATTTATAAAGGTGTTGATTGAATTGTTTGACATAATGATATGGTTAAATGGCTTCTGCTAAATGTCACATACAGAAATTTATTTACCACTTTGCAACACACGTGTTTGAAGCAAACTTTTGACGTCTCCATTTCCTATGAAGATAATTTGAAAAGAAAGCTGTTGTTGTGACGTAAAATGTCGGAAAGCGAAAAAAATCTCCGATTTAAAACTGTAGTTATCCTTTGACTTTAATATAGGTAATTGATTAGGGAGGCTACTTTAAAGTCGTTTGAGTGACACGCGTGTTTCAAGCATAGTTTTACGTCTCAACTTTTTCATTTCGATGGTCAAGAAAAGAAAACTGTCATTATGAATAAATCTACCCCAAAGGTTTGGAACAACCCCTCGACACATCAGTATTTTTCCCTACCATCTATACTGGTATTATATAATCAAAACACGGCCATTAATTTTGTTGATTCCAGGACTTATATCTTTATTATTATCAAAAGTATAGGGGCCCCTTATTTAGAAAAGTTGTTTAAAATACAATGAATATTTTTCCCTTTTTAAGTTAAAAACAAAATCTGTTGTTTTAAAGTAAATGTTTAGTGTTTTTTCATTAAATGTGGACTCTAAAATAAGTTTGAGAGAATAATTATAGACACAATGGGTCAAAATCACCTTATTTAAGGGAAAAGGGGGGTGGGGGTAGAAAAAAAGTTAAATTTTAAACAAAAAGTATAGTTATGTTACTTGGTGAAAAAAATAATAAAGTGGTGAAAAATATATTGTTTTGGCGAAAGAGGTGGCGAAATAAATGTACAAATGTATATACACCATGTTACATTTTGTTGCCATGTTAGATGAACACTTATTGACACTATCTTTATAAAGATCTGTATCAATACATTTGTATATATATCTGATCAAAAAGTTCAATAACAATCATATTATTTGTTTGTTTGTTGTAATGTCTTTTTTAGACGAAGGAGGGGTTAGTATATATATTGATTTACTGAAGATGTTGTAAATATCTTTTTAACTCTACAAACTTTGAAATTGAGAACAGAAATGGGAATAAGTCAGACAACAAATCGACTAAATTCATGTACATGTAGTAGAAATCAGCTGAAGGCCACCAATGGGTCTTCAACACAGTGAGAAAATCCTTCATCCAAAGGCGCTTCTACTAGCCCCTACACTAAAATTTGTTCCACATCAGTGATAAAAGATGTCGTTCTGAACTCTGAAATATATAAATGAACTAAAATTATAAATCATACTACATATAGACGAACAAATGCCAGAGGCTCAAGACTTTGAACAGGAGCAAACATACATGTACGGCAGAGTTAAACATGTTTTTGAGATCTCATTCCTACCCAATACCTTTAGCAAGTCTAGACAATGATGACCAAACAAACACAAAGTTATAGGAACAGTAAAAGAAGTCTGAGTCAGATGTCAGAATTAGTAACAAAAGAAACTAAATAAAATGACAATGATACATATATTAACAAATGACTGCTAGCCGTCTCATTGGCACTCATACCACATCTTCTTATATCTATATAGTACAATCACAGGATGTACATGTATAAGAACAGAGCCTTGTCATATGAATCAAAGAATAACAAAAGGCATTATTGAATTTGGATTTACTTCCACCCATGAAATCTAGTGTTTGAATTGGCATCCAACTAAGGTCATGAACATGAATAATAATAAAGCCACAGCTACATTAAAAAAAAGCAGTGTAATTTGCAATTCTGAGAGTGCTGAGTAAAACCTATTAAAAAGTCTAGATATCATGATATATTATGGTTGTATCATTATTTTCGAGACTACAGATAAAAAACTACATTTCCTAATGGTTGTTCCCCTTTGTTCAAGTTGTTGTTACATTAGTACATGTAATAGTCTAAATCAAACTTCTTGTATTTCAGATGGTGCCTATGGAGTATTTGCAGGCAGAGATGCATCAAGAGGTCTTGGTACTTTCTCACTCAATGAGGATGCTCTGAAGGATGAATATGATGATCTTTCAGATCTTAATATGGAACAGATGGAAAGAGTCAAAGAATGGGAGATGCAATTTACAGGTAATTTAAAAAAAAAAAACGGATGTCGCAAGACGTTGGACCAAATATAAAATTGAAATTGTTTTATGTTGACTGTTGTCAGGAGTGCAACTTGTACAAGCAATTTTTATTTTCTTGAAGAGGTAAATAATAACACGATTAGTATACTTATATAAGTTAATTATAATGTTTGATTAATCTCCCCTTATTTTTCTTAAAAATTTACTTGTATAAGTAATTTTTTTTCACAATTCCTCAAAAAATCTTCTCCATATAATATCTATATGTTTGTACACCAACAAAAACATTACAAAGCAAAACATGAAACACTATAATTATGACAACGCTAACTGTATATATCATTTATAATCATGGTAAATGAGTCCAGCCTTTGATAGGGCTAGATCTCTAAACATGATAAATGAATATGCATTTTTTGTTGTCTGCTTACTAGTAGTTCAATTTAAAGCACTTAATGGAAGCCACCTAAGCTGTTATCGTATTCAATGATGACTGCCATTTCAGGCATTTGTACTGAAAATATACCTTTAAAGGGGATTTAAAGACACACCAATAAAAAAAAATCATGCATTGCAATATTAAACTTACACATGATGATATGTACAACATTTTTTTTTAAATATGTTTACTTGATTATAATTTTGTCTTTAAAGGTATTTTGTTCATATGGCATGTATCATGTACAAATGTACAAGATGTATGATATACAACTCGTCTAAACATCAACCCAACAATGTTAGATCTGTAAATTTGCTTTCGCAATTTGGTTCTTCCCTCGCCGGGATTCGAACCCATGCTACTGTGATATCGTGACACCAAATCTCCTGCATTGCAGCCGTCCCGCTAGACCCCACGACCACCTGGGCTCTCAAAAAAGAGCTTTATACATGTACATTTAAATCATGTAAATACATGAATGATTTGTGTACATCTAAAAAGCCTCTTGAATAATCAATTACCTTTCATATGCATAAATATTGTGATGAACTATCAACAATGTGTCATGCATTTGCCAATTTCCAATTTAATATTTTAAAACTATAAAATACTGGAAGAAATTGTGAGCAGCTGAATCTTTTAATAAAAAAAAAACATCCTGTAAGCTTCAAGTTTTGATAGTAAATCATTCATTTGATGTAATAAAAAAAGAAAAAAAAAAATTGAAAAAAGGGTACATGTTTTATATGTTAGCTCATTTGTTTCCATCTTTAAAAAATAACTTCTACTTCAATAGATCAGTTCTTTTAACATTTAAGTATACAACAGTCGGGTGTGGTACTGGTGAAATTGATATCCAAAGATAAAGGGATAATTGATTTATGTAGGAAAATTATAGAAAAGTTTGTGAAAATATGGAAAATCAATGAAATTAGCATTTGAAGATCAAAGAAAACACCAAAATCACTTAAATAGGTGATAACTGAATATAAAAAAATCACTTGTTTTAGTAGCACCCCTGACTGTACAATGACATTAACCTGAAAAAACAAAAATTGAATTATTCATACAAATATTTTGCAGAGAAATATGATTATGTTGGACGGTTATTAAAACCTGGAGAGACGCCCAGGGAATATTCAGATACAGAAGATGAACATTCAGAAGACAAGAGCACAGAAGAGAAGAAGAAAGACTAGATTGTTTTTGTTAAGTTGTTGAATGGTGCTATCTGCCATGTTGAAGCTGCCAACTTATCTGTCTGGACCACATTGACATGTTATAAATCCATAAGAGTGCTCTCCCTTTGTAGTAGTCCTGAATCATTAGCACGTATTAAATCCAAAAATGTTGTTGATATGTTATGTCCAAGACATACAGTTCTTTATAGTAGTGTGATTAACACATGTTGACGCTAAAGCGTAAGATTAACAATGATTCATATTATAGATATCTTGACCATATCAAGGATTTACATACATGGTTTTTGTGGTCAGTTGTTGCAGCTTAAATGAAAGAAAAAGTATTTATTTAAAATCTTGTACACGATTGTCAAACTGCTTTTAGTCTTATTTTAAATTTTTTTTTACTTTTTCATATTGTAAAATTGTATATGCTATTTATATTAAATGAGTATTACATGTATGTTATTTTTATCTATTTTGGGGGATCAAATTGTGCAATGATGTCACTGGTTTAATTTGCTATATCTTGCTTCAATTTCATGAGTATAATATATACTAGTAGTAAAAATTCTTACAGGTTACCTTATATATATTTTTCATACATACTTCAAACTGAATATTTATGTCTGAAATAACATAAATATTTAAAAAGTAATATCCAAAATAGCAAATTGCAAAACCTTTTACGAAAAAGAAATAAAGTGTACTTTGTGTGCACTGGTTAATCGAATCATTCTAGAATGGAGAGGGACCAACAATACTTCCAACAACCAATTTAAGTATTATTTCACTATCTTTTCTTCATATTTGTCCCCAAAGACTTTGAAATGTCTGGTACCTAAATCTTAAATCATGATTATACCTTATCATATATCTTGTAAATGCTCAGTAGAAGGAAAATAGAAAGAACCTTATCAGTATGAATATAAGTGCCTGATCTCTATTCTTGAGGGGCGGTACAAGAAGGTGTCATCCCCAAAAAAAATTAACCGTTCTCTCCTAGATCCCTGAATTATTTATTAATTCCTCAGTCCCAAAAGGTGAAAATCCTGAATTCTGATGACAATAAAGATGAAATCTTGAATTCCTGTTAAAATAAAGACCAAATCCTGTTTCTCGAATAATGTCCTATTGCTTGCTTTTACTAGATGAACAAAGGAAGGCTTTGTTTATGATTTGACTTCTCATTGTTAAAGGCCATACAGTTGCCTAAAATTCCTTTGCTCACTTCATTTGAACTTTGGTGTAAAGTTGTCTTATTGGAAATCATATCACATCTCTTTATTTTTATATAAGTAGGTAGATGTATGAACTCTACTCTTGAATCCCTTTGTGCATTATTATGTTATTGGCTGATACATTTCTAAGCATTATTTAAATTGAAAATTAGCTTTAAATATCCATGTTGCTTAATGTGAAAAGCTTGCATTGAAAGTATTTTTTTCTAAAGTTTATAAAATCTTTTTATGCACTGCTGCAGAAAATTTAATTTGAAATGCATGCTGAAAGGTTGTCATTTCTATATGTGCTACATGTATATTGTTATATATTTTTTTAATTCATTGATTTATTCCAAGTTTTACTTGTACTGTTTATCTCAAATGAGATAGAATAACTAGTTTTAAACACAAACAAGAGCAATTATGGAAACACTACAAAGTAATTTATTGTGTTATTCAAAGCTACAATTATGTGAGTTTATAGTTTGATATATGCAGTGCTTTATTTTTTTCAAATTAAGTGTGTTGTCTAATGCTATAGTGTGGGAAATATATAGAGATTGCTTTAAAATTGATGATTACTAAAATTTTTGAATGATGGAGCTTTTGCTGTAAATTCACAAAGTATATATTAGATCATAATACTTTTTTAGAATGCGTCTAAGCTAATGTTTGAGTCAGTTTTGTAAATTATGTAGACAAAAGCCACTTAATTTAATACAAAAATGATTTTAAATTAAGAACAGAATGAGTCATGCTGTTTGAGGTAAATCTATGGTAAAATCTTTTGAATTACTTCCCTTTATATAAAACCAATTAAAAATGTCAATAACAATAATTTTGTTTCCATGCAATTTAATCTACCATCTTTACCATCTGTTTAAAAAATACATATATGTTCAAAAAGCAACATTAGTCTAAAATAACCATATCAGAGACAACCATTTTATTTAGAAGCTGACATTGAATTTGCTGTTGTAGGATTATAAAGCATAATATTTCACAGGTGCAGGTATTTTTCAATTTTTCACTATTTAAGGTGGTACCTAACACTTCAGGGAGATAACTCTGTAAAATCAGCAGAATGTTTTAATGACTTAGAAGTAAATATTAAGCTTCCCAATGATCAAAATAAGTGTTTGTCAAACTGCTATATAACCAGTGTAATTTTTCTGATATAACGGTGGGTTCAAATTTTTTGAAATTTTTATATTTTTGTCCAATGGTCAAAGTAAATACTTTATAAAAATTTTAAGAAAATTAAACGAGCCAAATTAATTTTAGTTAAAGTGTTAGGTACCACCTTAAGGTCCAAGGTACGTTGAAGCATAATTATGTGAAATGTCAATATTTAAGTAGAAGATGGAATGGGATTATAGTCTGTAAAAGTAGAACAATTATTTTTCAGAGCTTTGTTATTTTCATTTTGTTTGCTTGAGTTTTGATTCTCTCGTTTTTTTCTTCATTGAAAGATCTCTTTTCTATATTATTTTATTTTGTGACATTCCATAAAGTTTTTGTATATTTCTGTAAATGAGTGGTTTGAAAATAAGTATTTGATGTAAGTTTTAACCCCTCATGTACTAATGTGTTATATATTGCACTAGAATCGGTATGACTTGTGGGCAATAAATGATAGATCTATAATATAGGTTTGTAAAGGATTTTCGATCAGGATATCTTGTGCACTCAAATGGATATTTGAGATTGAGACCAAATTTGATCATAGGATGTGCCATATCTTTTTTTATGTTTTAGATTTTAGATTTTAATTGAGGAAAAAGGGATTAACCACCCAAGGAAAGTAATGTTAAAATAAAATTGAATGCCCATAAATACTATTGAAGTTTATATTGTTAAGGACTATCAAGCTAATACAGACAAACTTAACTTACTATAGTCTTACTCTATACTGCAAGTTCAGAAATAATGCATGCATTTATTGTTGTGATTTTTGAAGAATGAACAAAAAGCCAGATTAATTATTGTAATTTTGGTTTATAATGCCACATGCAAATTATGCAATATTTAAAGCATGATAAGAATTTGAAATGTTTTTTTTTGTTGGCAACACCCAAACAGTAACAATTTTTACAATAATAAAAACATTGCATATTTTTGAATATACTGTACTAGTATACATGTATGAGTATGTGAATTCTGGTACTATCGCGATATGGCCATTGTGAGAATACTGATGTGCAGTCTTTATTTTCAGATAATCAGATAGTATATCTAAAACTAACTGAGACAAAAAATTAGCATAATATATCTAAAAACCAAATATCTTTAGCGTAATTCTAATTCAGCTAGTACAATTCATATGATTTTTGCAGTCTCAAAAAAATCTTTACCAAAATATTGACCTGTGAATGATATGCATAGTCGTTCTCATTAGCAGAACTTTAAAATTAGAGATAGTCCCATTTGGTTTGGTTATATCATGTTTATATATTTGTTATGTGAGAAACCTGTCAAGAACACATTTGCTGCTTACATATGAATGTTTGGGTGAATATAAAAATGAGAATTGACAATTGTTTGAAAGACAATTTTATTGTTCTAGTCTGTGTGGAGTTGCACTGAGAATTGTAAGAATTGTGTATGGTTGAAATGTATATATTGTTAACGAGGTATGCAATATTTTATTTTATAATATTCAATAAAATATGTGACTCTCATGTTGAACAAAGGTTGGGTAATTTATGTAAATTTGAATAAGAATTGTATATAAAAACACTTTTGAATTATAGATTGTCTATGTTTTTTTTTATTGAAACACAAGTCATTAGAGAGCTTCTTAGTTATGATCTCATTTTAGGGTAATAGTCTTAAAATAGGATCTCATTGTAGGGCAATAGTCCTAAGATCAGATTTTATTGTAGTGCAATATTCTTAAGATGAGATGTGATTGTAAGGCAATAGTCTAGAGATGCGATCTCATTGTAAGACAATAGTCTTAAGATGAGATTTCATTGAAGGGCAATAGTACTAAGATGATATGTCATTGAAGGCCAATAGTTCTAAGATGATGTGTCATTGAAGGGCAATAGTCCTAAAATCATATGTCATTGAAGCAATAGTCCTAAGATGAGATCTTATTGTATGGCAAAAGTCCTTAAATGCAGGGTTGGCAAAAACCCGGGTTTTATGAGTATTGCCCAGCCAAGTGGGAAATACTGGGAAAACCCGGGTTTTACTGGGTTTTTGTGGGCAATACTGGGTAATATAAAATACTGTTCTAAATTTTATAGAGGATTCAGTGATTAAACACAAATGTTATGCATTTAAAATATGTATAACCTTTTTAGCTCACCTGGACTAAAAGGCCATGTGAGCTTTTCTTATCACTTGGCGTCCGTCGTCGTCTTTGTCGACGTCGTCGTCGTCATCGTCGTCTGTCGTCGTTAACAATTTTTCAAACATCTTCTCCTCTGAAACTACTGAATGGATTTGAATGAAACTTAGCATGATTGTTCCTTAGAGAATCCTGCACAAAGTGTGCGCTTTGATTTTTGATCCGTCAAAAAACATGGCCGCCCTTACTTAAAATAGAACATAGGGGTCAAATGCAGTTTTTGGCTTATATCTCAAAAACGAAAGCATTTAGAGCAAATCTGACAGGGGGTAAAAATGTTCACTAGGTCAAGATCTATCAGCCCTGAAATTTTCAGATGAATCAAACAAACCATTGTTGGGTTGCTGCCACTTAATTGGTAATTTTAAGGAAATTTTACGGTTTTTGGTCATTATCTTGAATATTATTATAGATAAAGATAAACTGTAAACAGCAAAAATGATCAGCAAAGTAAGATCTACAAATAAGTTAATATGACCAAAATTGTCAATTGACCCCTTAAGGTAGATGCATGGTATACCCGCATATGCCGCCATCTTGGATTGTATAATTGCAGTAAAAAATCGGTCTAGTTATTTGACTAAATCTGCAAATTTGGAGACAGATTTGCAATTTAAAGGTTAGACTGTTTGATAATATAAAGAAAAGTTGGTAATTTATTTTATAATTCAAAATATTTAAACAAATATATTTGTTTTTTCTTTTAGAATCATTTCTTTCAAATGAGTCATGTAAGGGAAGATAACTCTTTTAGTAAAAAATTTATACTAGACTTATAGGGAAATTTTTTCATTTTACTTGTAGCAAGAAAACAAGTTCGGTGACACCATTTTTTCTTTTTATTTTCTTAAACTATAGTACAAAACCTATCTTTTCACAATTTATTTAAAAATTCTATCTCATAGATTTTTTTTTATACACACAAATGTGTTTTTCCATTAACAATCTAACCAAATTTAGGCAATTTTCAACGACACATAGCTTGAAAAATAGCACGGTGACCCATACTTTTTATTACATTTCTGAAAAAATCATACTAAAATCTTCATTTTGGCTAAGTATAAGAAAATTCTGTCTCAAAAAAGATTTACTTATGATCTACCTTAAGGGGTTATTGTCCTTTAATTGCAATTTTTCACAATTTGTTCATCATATTCGCTAACTTTAAAAAATCTTCTTCTCTGAAACTACTGAATGGATTTGAATGAAACTTAGCATGATTGTTCCTTAGAATATCCTGCACAAAGTGTGTGCTTAGATTTGTGATCCGTCAAAAGAAATGGCCGCCGTTACTTAAAATAGAACATAGGGGTCAAATGCAGTTTTTGGCTTATATATCAAAAACGAAAGCATTTAGAGCAAATCTGACATAGGGTAAAAATGTTCATTAGGTCAAGATCCATCAGCCCTGAAATTTTCAGATGAATCAAACAAACCATTGTTGGGTTGCTGCCACTTAATTGGTAATTTTAAGGAAATTTTACAGTTTTTGGTCATTATCTTGAATATTATTATAGATAAAGATAAACTGTAAACAGCAAAAATGATCAGCAAAGTAAGATCTACAAATAAGTCAATTTGACCAAAATTGTCAATTGACCTTCTAAGGAGTTATTGCCCTTTAAAGACTTTTTTCACAATTTGTTCATCATGTTGACTTACTTTAAAAAATCTTCTCCTTTGAAACTGCTGTATCAATTTCAGCCAAACTTAGGCTAAATGAGTTTCAGAGTATCTAGTATAAATTTTATATTTCATTTCCTTGTATGTCAAGAAACATAGCTCCTATGGCTAAAATAGAACATAGAAGAAAACGATTTTTTTTGGCTTTTGAAGAGAATAGGACGATTTAAAGAACATTTAAATAAATTGAAAAGCCAAAATAATCATTGATGAGAGATTAAACCAAAAAAATTCAGGTGAGCGATTCAGGCTCTTGAGAGCCTCTTGTTTGTTTGTCTGGATTGATAAAACTATAAATATAAAGCAAAAACATTTTTTTAAATAAAACATATATAACATTTGAAATTAACAATTCACTTAAACATTGCAATAAATATTTTTTTTCAAAGTATGGATTTGTGACACAATGCTTGGTAATAAACAAGGTTTCCTTAAATGTGCAAATCTTGTGTTCTGTCTACATAGAAGGGAATGAAATTGAATTTTTCATTCTTTTAGAAATGACTGTCAATGGTTATCTGTATAAAAAGTATATATTCAGCTGTAATACTATGAAACTACACCAAGACTTTACTATTTTGTGTTAAAATAAGCTAAAAAAAAAGAATTCCCGGGCGGGTAATACTTTGTCAACCCTGCTTAAATGGGATCTCATTGTAGGGCAATGGTCTAGAGATGAGATTATATTGAAGGACAATAGTCTAGAGATGTCATTCTAGGGCAACAGTCTGGAGATGAGATCGCATTGTAGGGCAATAGTCTGGAGATATGATCTCATTGTAGGGCAATATTCTTGAGATGAGTGGTCATTGTAGGGCAATAGTGTGGAGATGAGATGTCATTGTAGGGCAATAGACATAAGATGAGATGCTATTGTTGTGCAACAGTCTGGAGATGAGATGTCATTGTAAGGTGACAGTCTGGAGATGAAATCTCATAGAAGGGCAATAGTCTGGAGATGAGATCTCATTGTAGGGCAATAGTTTGGAGATGAGATCTCATAGTAAGGCAATAGTCTGGTGATGCGATCTCATTGTGGGACAATAGTCTGGAGATGAGATGTCATTGTAAGGTGAAAATCTGGAGATGAAATCTCATAGTAGGGCAATAGTCTTGAGATGAGATGTCATTGTAGGGCAATAGACCTAAGATGAGATGCTATTGTAGGGCAACAGCATGGGAATGAGATCTCATTGTAGGCAATATTCTTGAGATGAGTGGTCATCGTAGGGCAATACTCCTAATATGAGTTGTCATTGTAGGGCAATAGTTCTAAAAGCAAATGTTGTTATAGGCCAATAGTCCTTGGATGTAGAGAAGATACGTTTTTGAGTTTTAAAGTACATAGATAGTCTGTTAATCATTATTACTATTCATTTAGATCCTGATGTCATTGCATTATCTTGAACATAACTGATAAAAACCCATTACAGCCAAGTTGAATGAAAAAATGAGGAAATCTACAGAAAGGTCAACTGCAAATTTAAAAAGAACGAGATAATGAAAATGTGTTAAAAGATGTGATACATTAAAAAACAACTTTCAGCATATTTTGAATTCAAACTTTGAATAACTTTTTATTACACGTTTCTTTTATGAAAATTTACTATTTTAAACACTACATGCTTAAAGATTAATCTTAGAAAACTAATTTTCAAATTATGTTGAATTGCCTTTTATTTTATAGTACTATATGGAAACTTCATCTATTTTACTTATTATTGATAGTTTTTACTTCAAAAGTATTGGTACATTTAAGGCATGTGCATGATTTTACACAAGATATTGTTGCTCAAATATTGCATGGATTTCTGAATTTTATGTATATATAAATATCTGATAATGAGTACAGTACACTTTTAGCAATATGATTTTAGTGTTAATTGTTAAAATGTTTTTAAGTATTTGCATTTAATTTTTCCTTAAAAGATGATTTTTTGACAGTATTACCTTAGCCTAGTACTGATGCAATATTGACAGAGTTATACATATTTATGAATGTATAGTTCTATTGAAATTACAAGGAAAATATGAAAAAAGGAAGGTAACCCTTTTTGATTTTGATAATTTAACAGCTTTCATATATATATATATCAGTAGAGGGTCACAAACCAACTTTTTGCTTCGGTTAATATCAAATATAAAAACAAAGATATATAATTGTTCCGCACATTGTTTTTTTAAGCAGCTGATTTTAACAAATGTAATTAAATGTTTATTTTTAACGTTATTTATAAGAAAAAATGTCATTTAGGGTACCCCATAAAAATCCTCTGAGATTAACAGTGAGAAATGGTGTTTGTAAATTGATAATTAGTAGTACATTCCATGTCTAAAATGCAAAGGCTACTCTTTAAGTTTGCATAATCCTTACTAGAACATCTGCTGAGAAGTGATCTCAAACAAGAGGAAGATTTAGGGGGGATCCCCCCTCCCCTTTTTTGCTTATATAGGGAATCCCTTAAGTGTGACTGGAGCGGCCCCCCTTAGGCAGTCAATGGACCCCCACTTATGAAAATTTCTGTATCCGCCACTGCAAACTTGTATTTGATGTACATGTATTTTATTTCAGTGCATTGAACAATATTGAAAATATTTTTTATAATAACTTGTTTTACTTCTATTTGTACAGATTTTCATTTTAAAATAACTAATTTGGGTTTTATATATTTGACAAGTTTATCTTTAATTTCAATTTTTCATCAGTATTAGAGTTTTTATTTTATAAACCAAGCTTTTTTCCATGTGAACTGACTCAAAATTGCTTAAATTTATATTTCAACACCTTTCTGAAAATTGTTTTGAAGTATTTTCACACATGATTAAGAAGTTTCATCCATCATTGTCTTGAAGAATTTAAAAAGATCTGTCATTTAATTAAACTTTGATTCACTGTTGCTTAGAAAAACTGACTACAAAGGAATAAAACTAATGCAAGGTTCCATTAAGTGTTGTCCCTTGAAAAGCTCGATTGGAAAGTTCATGAGACAGACTTTTAAGTTAATTAACCTTGAGGTCAACTGATTACCATAATTGACTTTGTCTATTTAGTCTTAAGGTATTAAAATTGGGATAATATTTTAAATGTTCGGCTGGCTAAAAATAATTTTGGAAGCCCTGACCTGGACAGTTGAATTTAAGGCATGACTTAGTTCATGAAACAGACAATTTCTTTGGTTTAGATCATTCAAATATATATTTTAAATGATTGTTTTGCTAACGGAGGTATCTTTTTAACCAGACTTTTTGCTTCAGTTATTCTCAAAACTTTTAACTAATTATATTTATTTGCCAATGAGTAATTGTAGATTTTGGTATAAAAGTTCTGTATATATATACACTGATTGTTATTTAATTTGTCCTATTGTATAATGATTATTTAAATCAAATTAAAGGCAAAGTGTACAGTTGAAATTTTTGTATGTACTACTTCTTACTAAATAAAATTAAGAATGGAAATGGGGAATGTTTCAAAAAAGACAACAGCCTGGTCAAAGAGCAAAGATTAGCCGAAGACCACCAATAAGTCTTTAACAGTCAGAAAAAAAAATTGCACCAGGAGGCGTGCTTCAGTTGACCCCTGAACAAAAATGTGTACTAGATCAGTGGTAATGGACATCATACAATTACGAAATATATAAATGAACTAAAATTGAAAATTACTAGACTAACAAAGTCTAGGCTCCTGACTTGGGACAGGCTCAAAAGTGCAGCAGGGGTTGAACTGTTTTGTGAGATCTAAACCCTTCCCCTTTACATCTAGCTAATGAAGAAAAAAAACCGCATATCAATACGCTTAGTAAAACTCAGTTTTAAAGAAGTTAAAGTCCGATTTCAGAATAGGTAACAAAAGAAACTAAGCAAAATGATTATGATGAATAAATTGACAAAGGACTACTAGCATTTACTGAAATGTCAGCTCGAGACCTCAATTGAAGTTACTGATATAACAAAAATAACAGCAACTATTACGATCCAACAACAATCACTGAATAACTGAGTTACTGTCTCCTAACTTGGGATGAGTTACTGCCCCCAACATTAGGACATGTAGTACACACAGAAAACGATGGAGTGAAACTTATTTGTTAGAGCTTAACCCAACGCTTTTTAGCTAACGTGGACCGAAGGGCCAAGTGAGCTTTTCCCATCACTTGGCGTCCATCTTCGTTAACTTTTACAAAAATCTTCTCCTCTGAAACTGCTGGGTCAAATTTAACCAATCATGACCAAAATCATCATTAGGGTATCTAGTTTAAAAATGACAAAATAGAACATAGGGGTAAAACGCAGTTTTTGGCTTATAACTCAAAAACCAAATAATTTAAAGCAAATCTGACATGGGGAAATTTGTTAATCAGGTCAACATCTATCTGCCCTGAAATTTTGAGATGAATCAACCAACCCCTTGTTGGGTTGCTGCCCCTGAATTAGTAATTTTAAGGAAATTTTGCAGTTTTTGGTTATTATTTTGAATGTTATTATAGATAGAGAAAAACTGTAAACAGCAAAATGTTCAGCAAAGTAAGATCTACAAATAAGTCAACAGGTCCAAAATGGTCTGTTGACCCCTTAAAGAGTTATTGTCCTTTATGGTCAATTTTTAACAATTTTCATAAAATTTGTAAATTTTTATTAACATTTTACACTGAAACTACTGGGCCAAGTTCATTTAGATAGAAATAGTTGTAAGCAGCAAGACTGTTTAGTAAAGTAAGATGTACAAACACATCACCATCACCAAAACACAATTCTGCATGCTTCCTATGTTTAATATACACATAGACCAAGGTGAGCGACACAGGATCTTTAGAGCCTCTAGTTTAAAGATACTGTTTTAAACAGGTGTCCATCCCTAAACGTTTGAAGATGCAAACTAGCTCAAATTTGCGAATCTTGGATTAAATGTGCATTAATAGGAGTGTAGCAGCCCTCTTTCAGAAATAAATAACTTTGAACTTCATTTCAAACCAATGAGAAAGGTCAAGGTTAACGTCTGCCTTCCGTTCGGAACTGTTATGTGACCTAAATATACACGGTACGGTGACATATAGTTGTTATTTTCTGTGTCAATTCGGTATCTTATGAAAAGTTGTGTCATTGGCTATCATACCACATCTTCTTGTTTATGATGTGTAATGATGGAAAATATTTTATTTGACCTGTGAATGATATGCATAGTCGTTCTCATTAGCAGAACTTTAAAATTAGAGATAGTCCCATTTAGTTTGGTGATATCATGTATATACTTGTTATGTAAGATACCTGTCAAGAACCCATTTGTTGCTTACATGTGAATGTTTGGGTGAATATAAAAATGAGAATTGACAATTTTTTGAAAGACAATTTATTTGTTCTAGTCTGTGTGGAGTTACAATGTATTGTGTACGGTTGAGATGTTTTTATTGTTAGTGAGGTATGAAATATTCTATTTTATAATATTCAATAAAATATGTGATTCCAAATGTTGAACAAAGATTGGGTAATATATGTAAATTTGAATAAGAATTCTATATAAACAATTTTGGATTATAGATTGTCTATGGTTTTTTTTTGGAAACACAAGAGATTTTCTAAGTAACTATCTCAATATAAGGCAATAGTACTAAGATGATATGTCATTGAAGGGCAATAGTCCTTAGATGGGATCTCATTGTAGGGCAATAGTCCTAAGATGATATGTCATTGAAGGGCAATAGTCCTAAGATAAGATCTTATTGTATGGCAAAAGTCCTTAGATGGGATCTCATTGTAGGGCAATAGTCTGGAGATGAAATTTCATTGTAGGGCAATAGTCTGGAGATGAGATTATATAGAAGGACAATAGTCTGGAGATGTGATGTCATTCTTGGGCAACAGTCTGGAAATGAGATCCATTGAAGGGCAATAGTCTGGAGATGAGATCTCATTGGAGGGGCAATAGTCTGGAGATGAGATGTCATTGTAAGGCAATAGTCTGGAGATGATATGTCATTGTAAGGCAACAGTGGGGAGATGAGATCTCATTGGAAGGCAATAGTCTGGAGATGAGATGTCATTGGAGGGGCAATAGTCTGGAGATGAGATGTCATTGTAAGGCAATAGTCTGGAGATGAGATGACATTGTAAGGCAACAGTCGGAAGATGGGATCTCATTTGAGGGCAATAGTCTGGAGATGAGATCTCATTGTAAGACAACAGTCTGGGGATGAGATCTCATTGTAGGGCAATATTGTTGAGATGAGTTGTCATTGTAGGGCATTATTCCTGATATGAGATGTCATTGTAAGGCAACAGTCTGGAGATGAGACCTCATAGTAGGGCAATAATCTGGAGATAAGATGTCATTGTAGGGCAATAGTCCTTAGATGTAGCTAAGAAACATTTTTGAGTTTTAAAGTACATAGATAGTCTGTTAATCACTTCATTTAGATCCTGATGTCATTGCATTATCTTTTACTTAATTGAAAAAACCCATCACAGCCATGTTGAATAAAAAAATGGGAAAATCTGCAGAAAAGTCAACTGCAAATTTAAAAAGAACGAGATAATGAAAATTTACTATTTTAAACACTGAATGCTTAAAGATTAATCTTAGAAAACCCATTTTTGAATTATGTTGAATTGCCTTTTATGTAATAATACTATAATGGAAACTTCATCAATTTTACTTTTTATTGCTATTTTTGGGATACGATTGCTGTCAAGCAATCTGTAGACTTTTACCGTTGACCCTATGATACACTCCCTCACGTCATTCGTTTTATTCTAAACATTCAGCAACATCTCAGATTCTTATGATTGTCTTGCTTTAAAAGGTAAAAACAAGCAAAACAATTGAACATAAACAACTTTCCTGTAATGTTTTACTCATAACCTTCATGTGTGATATTTTCCTTGACTTATATGCGTGTTTGTAACAATACGGAAAATCAGAATTAAACAGTATTTATATTTAGTGTTTTTATAAATTTAGAAACACGTCAGAGGGAATTCCCAAATTTTGATAACTTGCGAGAGTTCTCTGAAAGCCGATCGATAATTCTATATTTTACCGTTATGAAACTGATATTTGATACTGTACTCTCATAAAGAAATGCAGAACCATTCATCATATCATTTAATAAACGTACTTGTTCCAAATCGTAAGTCGCTGATTGTTTATGTATTAATGCCCATGCGTGGTCTCACCAATTAGAGACAAAAAGAATTGTAGAGACAAAAAGCGTCAAGAAGCGACAAGAAGAATAATATTAGCAACAAGAAACTATTTAGCGACAAGAAAACATTTTTTTATTTATATTACTTATTCGAAATAAATATTAAAAAAATATGCAAAAGAAAACAATTTCAACGACAGGAAAGTTAATTTTGATAGGGGAAAAAATGAAATTCAGTTGCTACATTTATTTACATGATATTTTATAAGGTATCACAGGAAGTATTACCTTTACCCTGTCGTTTTATGGTATTACTTTTACTTGTGTTTTAGAACAATAATATATTTTGTCTTTTTATTTGTTTTTAAAACTATTTTTGTACAATATATACTTAACTTGCAAAATGCATTATTTGTGCATAATTGTCCAGAAAATACATACACAAATTGTGAAATACAAATTAAGAACTGAAATCAAACAAGAGGAAGTCATAATTTTTATTTCTTCATCTTTCAATGTAATCCTAAAAAAATATTTTGATGTATGTGATGACAAAATGTATTCTTGTCGCTAAATAGCTTCTTGTTGCTTTTTGTCACTTATATTATTTTTCTTCTTGTCGCTTCTTGACGCTTTTTGTCGCTAATTAGTGAGACCCCACATGCGCGTGTAGTTTTCCTGATTTCAAGGGGTATCAGATTGAGTGTTTCCCCGCTTCATTGATTAATTTGAAACTCATGAGATTCTTTCTATGTCTGTCTGCGTATGGAGGGCTATTGTTGTTGCATAATTTTAAATCATATGCATAATTTAAATTAAAATAAATGTTTCATCGTAAAAATTACCTATAACACCCCTTCAGCAGAAATGGAATCTTCCATATTATCGTTTGGAGTTGTCTCCCTTTTCGAAGTATTCGTCAAGAAGAATTAACTCGTAAATGCCGATAAACGTCGTAATATATTAAGAACGATCTCAATGTAAACAGAGGAGTGTGTACGGAAAGGAGTCATGCCCTCTGACCCAAAGGAACTTCAATAATTAAAGAGTAAGAAATGGGGTTCCTCCTAAACTGGCCGCCGTTCTATATATAGCTTCGCACCAAAGGTGAGTGTAGCGATACGTGAACACAACAGGGGTCCAGTTTAGGGTTCCTCCTAGAATTACGGTGATAAGATATGGAAGCAAGTTAACTCGTACCACGGCATTGGAACCAAAAAAGTTAACTTGTACTACTGGGAAGTCGTACCATTCAGAAAAATATATTAAAAAATATGATGTTTTATGGGTTTCAGTTTGTAAACTTAATAGAAATAAAGTTGAATTACTTGAATTTTACACAGGAGTTAAATGAAAACTTAGACAAAAATAAAGAATGTTTTAAAGCATTAATGTTTTAACTGATCTTTCAAACTAGAACATAGGCGGATCCAGGCCCCCCCCCTTTTTTCGTTGAAAAAATTTGGTTGATTATAAAGGGAATCATTGAAGCATGACTGGAGCGGGTCCCCTCTTAGGTTAGTCAGCAGGCTCCCCCTTAGGAAAAGTTCTGGATCCGCCACTGTAGAACTTAATCCAGAGGAAAGTTAAAACATTGCTTTAACTGTACCTTATTCAAATTGAACATGTTGAATATATATATATCCAATTTAAGTTAATTAAAGCTGTAATCCATGATCACAAATTGAATGCTATGTTTACAATTGTTGAAAGCCATGTGCTTTTTTTGCGGGGGAAAATGCGGACCCCCTTAACAGGAATCACTTACATTTCATTGTTACATTTATTTATAGACAGTAAAAATAATTTTGGCAATCATTTGGACTAACTGCTAAGACTGAATCATTCATGAAAAATTTTCTTCGGGTGAAACTGTTTATACTTTAATTATCTACATCTGCCACAGTATTTTCTATCCAATATACAAGGAACATTAGCTACAAATTGGTCATTGTACTTTCAAATTATATACATTTTACAGACTTAAGAGGTATTGGGTGAAAGTAACGTATATCATGTATATTCATCATTTAACATCATTTGAATGCATTTAAATAAGTTGGTACGAGTGAGCAATGGTACGAGTTTGCATTGGTACAATTTTTGTTTAGTGGTACGAGTTTACAATGGTACAGGATAACTATAATTTGATAAAACACAATAAGTACATGGCTCATACACTTGTAACGGGGATTGGCTATTCTTTAAGTTGAGTGACTATTCAGATTGTTACATTTTGCATGTGCAGTTGAATTAGTTTAGAGAATAATACTATCCAGCTGTACCAGGGTTACCAGCCAAAAATGCTTGAGACTCACGCATGTTCATGCTTTTTTGCGGCAGTATTCTTGGATCTATTTTTTTCCTCTTTGATCTTTTCAATTTTGGCCAAATCTCCTGCATTTGTTTAATGAAAATTTGGCAGAACTGCTATACATGTGTCAATGAAAACTATGGCAATCGTATCCCTCAGAGCATTCTGCTCTTTGATTTACTTCAAAAGTATTGGTACATTAAAGGCATGTGCATGATTTTACACAAGTTATTGTTGCTCAAATATTGCATGGATTTCTGAATTTTATGTAATATAAATATCTGATTATGAGTACAATACACTTAAGCAATATGATTTTAGTGTTGATTGTTTTTAAGTATTTGCATTTATTTATTCTTCAAAAAAGAATTTTTGACAGTATTACCTTAGCCAATAGTACTGTTGCAATATTGACAGAATCCCATATATTTATTATTGTACAATTCTATTTAAATTACAGGGGAAATATGAAAAAGGGAGAAAACTCTTTTTAATTAGGATCATTTTGACAGCTTTCATATGTATATAATATGAGGAGAGGGTCACACACTAACTTTTTGCTTCTGTTAATATCAAATATAAAAACAAAGATGTATAATTGTTCCATACATTGTTTTTTTAAGCAGTTGATTTTTAATGGAATTAAACGTTTATTTTTAACGTTATTGAAAAAAAAAATGTCACTTAGGGATTTCGGGATTGACCCTTTCAGGATCGAGGAATCCTTTTTTGAATTTTTTGACCTTAGGCTTTCATGTTTTTAAGCCCAGGATTTCAGGATCTGGTGTTTTTAAGCCTGGGATTTTGGGATCTGGTGTTTTAAAGCCCAGGATTTTGGGATCAGGACCCCTCCTACCCCCTCTCTAAATTCCATGTCTAAAATGCTACTCTTTAAGTTTGCATAATCTTTACTGAAACATCTGCTGAGAAATAAATGAGCTCAAAGTTGTATTTGATGTACATGTATTTTATTTCAGTGCATTGAACAATATTGAAAATATTTTTTTAATATCTGGTTTTACTTCTATTTGTACAAATTCTTATTTTAAAATAACTAATTTGTGTTTATATATTTGACAAATTTACCTTTTATTTCAAATTTCTAACACCTTTCTGAAAATTGTTTTGAAGTATTTTCACTCACATGATTTAGAACAGTTTCAACGATCATTGTCTTGAAGAATTTACAAAGATCTGTCATCTAAATAAACATTGATTCACAGATTTCTCATTTAAGAAAAACTAACAACAAATTTGGGATGAAACTAATACAAGGTTTCATTAAGTGTTGTCCCTTGAAAAACTCAATGGAAACTGCCTTTGTTTCCCTTTAGCTTTCAAAAGATGCTATTGAAAAATAACTGGAAGAAACTGTTTGCAACCCCTGCCTGTCGAATTTAAGGCATGCTCAAGTTCATGAGACTGACCTGTTAGTTAATTAACCTTGAGGTCAACTGATTACCATAATTGCCTTTCGTATATTTAGTCTTAAGGGATTAAAATTGGGATAATATTTAAAATGTTCGGCTGGCTAAAAATAAGTTTGGAAGCCCTGACCTGGACAGTTGAATTAAAGGCATGACTTAGTTCATGAAACAGTCAATTTCTTTGGTTTAGATCATTCAAATATATATTTTAAATGATTGTTTTGATAACGGAGGTATATTTTTAACCAAACTTTTTGCTTCAGTTATGCTCAACTTTTAACTAATTATATTTATTTGCCAATGAGTAATTGTAGATTTTGGTATAAAAGTTCTATATATATATACACTGATTGTTATTTAATTTGTCCTATTGATTAATGATTATTTAAATCAAATTAAAGGCAAAGTGTACAGTTGAAATCTGTGTATGTACTACTTCTAATTACTGAATAAAATTAAAAATGGAAATAGGGAATGTTTCAAAAAAGACAACAATCCGACCAAAGAGCAAAGATTAGCCGAAGACCACCAATAAGTCTCCAACACAGTCAAAAAATATTGCATCTGGAGCTGTGCTTCAGCTTGTCCCTGAACAAAAATGTGTACTAGATCAGTGGTAATGGACATCATACTAAACTCCAAAATATATAAATGAACTAAAATTGAAAATCTTACCAGACTAACACTTACCAGACTAAAAAAGTCCAGGCTCCTGACTTGGGACAGGCCCAAATGTGCAGCAGGAGTTAAACGTGTTGTGAGATCTCAACCCTTCCTCTTTATATCTAGCTAATGAGAAAAAAACGCATATCAATACGCAAAGTAAGACTCAGATTTAAAGAAGTTCAAGTTCTATTTCAGAAAAGGTACCAAAAGAAACTATGCAATATGACAATGATAAATAAATTAACGAAGGACTACTAGCTGTTACTTATATATGAAAGCTTCAGACCTCAATTAGAATTTAACTGATATAACAAATATGACAACAACCAATAAGATCCAACAACAATCACTGATTAACTCAGTGTCCGGCTCCAAACTTTGGACACGTACAGATAGAAAATGGTGGAGTGAAACATGTTTGTTAGATCTCGACCCAAAGTTATTTTAGCTCACCTGGCCAAATTTAATTAAACTTGGCCACAATCATCACTAGGGTATTAAGTTTAAAAAAGTGTCGGTTACCCGGCCAAACAACCAAGATGGCCGCCATGGCTAAAAATAGAACAGAGTGGTAAAATGTAGATTTGGCTTATAACTCTGAAACCAAAGCATTTAGAGCAAATCTGACAAAGGGGATAATTGTTTATCAGGTCAATATCTATCTGCCCTGGAAATTTTCAAATGAATAAGACAACCGGTTGTTGGGCTGCTGCCCTTGAATTTTTGTGACAAAATGTCGGTTATTGATTTGGGGATGCTCGGTGGTTGGGCGGGCGACAATCAAATGTTGTCTGTGCATTAACTCATGAACCGTTCAACCAAAGCTTTTAAAATTTTAATATGTTGTTACTGACAACTAAATGAGGATCAAGTTCAATAATGTCGTGTCCATGCTTTTACGCATGAACTGTTCTACCAAAGCTTCCCAAATTTTAACATGTTGTTACTGGTGACAAAATGGAGGTTAAGTTTAATAATGACGATTTTGACTGTTACCGTTCAGGAGTTATGGTTCTTGAAAGATCGAAAAATGGGGTTTCTAGTCTTGTCCGTGCATTTTCTCATGAACCATCTAACCAAAGCTTTTCAAATTTTAATATGTTGTTACTGATGACAAAATAGAGGTCAAGTTTAATAATGACGATTTTGACTTTTACCATTCAGGAGTTATGGTTCTTGAAAGATCGTAAAATGGCGTTTCCATTCACGTTGTTACATTTACTCATGAACCATTCAATCTTAAGCTTTTCAAATTTTAATATGTTGATACTGATGACAAAATGGAGGTCAGATTTGAAATTTACGATTTTTACTTTCACCATTCATCAGTAATGGTTCTTGTGATATTGCCAGGACACAAAATAAATGTTAATAAATCCGGTTTGCTGTCGTTAACTTGTGACAGACTCTCGTTGGTTATTATCTTGAATACTATTATAAATAGAGATAAACTGTAACCAGCAATAATAATGTTCAGTAAAGTAAGATCAAAAGATAAGTCAACATTAACAAAATGGTCAGTTGACCCCTTAAGAATTATTGCCCATTATAGTCAATTTTTATCAATTTTCACTATTAATTTGGTAAATTTTTGTAAACTTTTACAAAATGTTTTCCTCTGTATCAAAAGGCCCAAGTTTATTATACATAAGAGAAAATTGTAAAGTTCCAAGAATGTTCAGTAAAGTAAGATCTACAAACACATCACCTTCACCAAAACACAATTTTGTCATGAATAAATCTCTGTCCTATGTTTATATTCACATAAAACAAGGTGGGCCACACACTAGTTTAAAAAGACCGTCCTAAACAATTGTCCATCCGTACACGTTTGAAGATGCAAATAATTGCGAACTTGGATTAAATGTGCATTATTATGAACTTCATATCAAACCAATGAGAAATGTTAAGTTTAACGGCTGCCTTCTGATCGGAACTGTTGCATGTATGTGACCTAAATATACACGGTGACGGTGCTATTTCTGTGTCAGTTCGGTCTCTTTTGAAGAGTTGTCTCATTATCTATCATATCACATCTTCTTGTTTACATTTGATGTAGTGATGTGTCTCAGATTAACAGTTTGCTTAACGGCCAGTAGCAAAAAGTTCTTGCATATATATATAAAATTGAGAATGGAAATGGGGAATGTGTCAAAGAGACAACAACCCGACCAAATAAAAAAAACAACGTATATTCAATACACGAAGGACTTTGCAGTTTGTTTTTTAAAGTGTATAGTTCTAGTATAGAAAGTCCTTGCTTACCGGGACCGAATTTATGATATTTTACTGATACCTAGAGTAAACCTAATGGAACAATCCATAAGAAAAAAGTAATGACCAAGTTTTTTCTACAAATATAATAAACAAAAATTATGACGGACAGCAACCCTCGGAGAGACTTTGACTATGTACAGATATTCAATATCTTGAAGTGCAGATTGTATTGCGAAACTACGGATTTATTAAAGCAATAGATATTAAAATCTTGTTTGCAAAAACAAGTTACGTTACAGAGTTTTGTTTGTAGCATATATACATGTATTGGATTTGCTCAGAAAAAAATAATTTTGGTGAACTTGTTTATATAAACCTAAAATTATACGTTGTTGTATACCTTTTTTTACTTTAACACATTTTCACACGCTTGTATGGACCCGCTTGTATACTTAGTACATAATGTCACTGACGCTTATTATTTTGCTACTTTGCCAACTTTATTTTTAACAAGAAGATAATTTTGAATGAACATGTATAATAAAACAGTCATACAAAACAACATCTTTAAATCCATGTTTGATGTCGATCGATTTGACATTTAAACAAATATTATAAGTACAACGGTAACCTCTCGAAATTAAATTTTTATCATTAAGTATAGTACGCTTTTCTATAGTGTCTACCTGCACAGACAGTGTTAAACGCTAGACCAAAGAATCCGATGAAAAAGATGACCTGATTGTAATTTCAATTTCTATAAAAATGCTAATGTAAATCAAGATTAAATATATATATATAAATATGTAATTGAATATCAATACCTCACTGAGATCTGCTTTTGACTGACTTAATTATGTTTTTTTTACGACAAAGGCTAGCTGTGAAAGCCTTTGTCACAACGAACCCACATCACATCTATGCAGTGCCACGCCAAGGGTCAAATCGCGGGGATATTTAGAGCATTCGTGTGTCGTGGACATGCACCTTTTTTGCTCTACGATTTTTTGTCGTGTCACTGTCTGGTGGCTGTTATGATAGTGCCTTGCCACACTCGTGCGACTGTCGTGCGATAAACACACTGTCGTGGGTACCAACATAAACTATTTTAAGAAGAAAATGATGCTATACATTGGTGATACAGTCGCACAATTGTCTCACGAACATGAGATTTCGTACGATGCTCGCACAACATTGATTGTCTGTCGTACAACAGTGGTACATGTACGTTCGTCGTGCAACATATTTTCGTTTTATTTAGAAGAATACAATTAGGCGGGAATGAATGTTTGGAAAGCATACCGTCTGCCGTTAAAAGAGGATAGCTATTCCTCATAGATCGTAAGACCCGGTCACTACAGATCGTACGATTTTTTTTGTCGTGTAAGATATGAAAAAAACAGTTGTCGTGGCACTGTCCTGCAAAATGAAAAAAAAATACGATGGTTCCGAGATGCGTACACGACAAAGAAAAAGGAATTGTAATTTACTGTCGTAGGTAAGTCGCAAGTCGGTCGTGCGACAGTCGTACGACAATTGTGAGTTGTTTGGGGCATTTTTTTTCTTTTTTTTCTTTTAGGTTTTCATGTCATAGGATGCGCGTCTTACTATCGTGCCACTGTCTTGAATAAATAAAGGCAACAGTAGTATACCGCTGTTCAAAACTCATAAATCCATGGACAAAAAACAAAATCGGGGTAACAATCTAAAACCGAGGGAAACGCATTAAATATAAGAGGAGAACAACGACACAACACCGAAACGCAACACACAGAAACGGACCAAGCAACAGACAAAACACCACGAGAATAATTTGAACATGTTAGGCTCCATCCGCATGAATCCAACGAATTCACCGGCAGATTCCCGCTCCAACTCTTGCATCAGTGAATACTATACTGCTCAAACATCTGGCGCCGCTCGATCCATGGTCTGACCCACCAACGTCGGGCGTTTCGCTTGTTCCTATACTGTTCACGGGCTCGAATCAACACTAGCAGGACCATATTTTGCACTTTCTGGAGTCCTATTCAGCAGGCCCAAGCGTAATTCGTTCTGGTGGAATAGCCATCCTCTTCAAACGATAGACGGTATGTCTTTCCAAACATTCATCTCGGCGAATTTAATATTCTAAATAAAACAAAAATATGTTGTACGACGAACGTACCACTGTCGTGCGACAGACAATCAATGTTGTGCGAGCATCGTACGAAATTTGGTATATATGAGACAATCGTGCGACTGTATCACGAGTGTCTTGTGAAAGTCGTAGGATTATCGTACGATAGTCGTGCAACAGTCGTACGATTTTTCTTTATTAAATGGTTTATGTTAGTACCCACGACAATGTGTTTATCGGACGACAGAAGCACGACTGTGGCAAGGCACTTTCACGACAGCCACCAGACAGTGACACGACAAAAAATCGTAGAGCAAAAAAGGTGCATGTCATATTTTCGTCCCACGACACACAACATCACCACGATGCTCAAAATATCGTGCGACTGTCGTACGATGATCACAAATGACCCACGATGCGACTAGTTTTCATGTCGTGTCGTGGGTTCGTTGTGACCAGTGCTTTAAACCCTCTGACTCTAACTGTTTGCTTATTTAAATCATGGATGCACAGACGCTCATGGACAGGAATCACTTTTGTGTACTTACATCATCGTATATATTTCAAACTGAATATGAAACACCCGCACCATCGTATTTGAATTGGGAGACGGTAATGTAAAATCAACAAGTGAAACTGCGAGCTACTTCTCACTGATGATACCCCTGCCGCAAGTGTATAATATTTATAGAGTAAAAATATGCAAGTGTTCGGTAAACAGGAAGTTGTCGAGTGATGAATCTGAAAACGCATCACACGGTATAGTTGACTTAATATATAAATTCTGAAACCAAATTTCAGAAATCCTTGTATTGTAGTCCTTGAGAACAATGTGACGAAAATATTCAACTTGGCTATCATGTGCAAAATCATACAAGTGTTCGGTAAACAGGAAGTTGTCAAGTGATCGATCTGAAAACGCATCACACGGTAAAGCTGACCTAGATAAACCCTGAAACCAAATTTCAGAAATCCTTGTATTGTAGTTCCTGAGAAAAATGCGACGAAAAATATTCATGGGACGGACGGACTGACTGACGGACTGACGGACTGTCGGAAGGACAGACAGAGGTAAAACAGTAAACCCCCCTTTTTTGAAAGCGGGGGGTATTGTTATGTAAGTACTACTATGGCCATATCGAATTACAGAAAAGAAACTGAATTACTATAACTATACGAAACACGGAACGGAGAAATGCATGCCTTAATTAGTTGCAAACTCAACATTCTTGTGTTCATTGTATGTGAGACCAAGAGCTTACTACACTTATAGAGATGAACAGGGTGCAGACATATGTTGAATACTCCAATATATTATTGCACTTCAAATAAATTATCCTTTTACTGACTGCCGAACAAACGTATCAATATCACTTTTATCACTATCAAATAATCTACATATATATATATACGAGGTTAATTTGAAGACAAAAAAATGAAGATTTAAACTCAAACTGGATCCAGACTGTCGTTCGATTGTTTATATATGACATTGCAAAAAAGGCACCCGACCATTAAAATTTGCAGTTCATATTGCCATCCCGTCAACTGGTCTATCCGTTTAGCAGAATTTGAAATTTGGTTTAAATCTTTGTTATTGTACTGACGATGTATTTGCCACTGAAAGTAAAGCATTAATTAACGAGTCATTATTATGTTTACAGTGACTGTCAAAGTGATAATTACATGTACTTAATATACTGAAAATGATGAGGGACAGACATTTTAACTGAGAAATAGTAATCGAATAAGTAAACATCATTGCTGCACAAGGCCATATATAAGATTGTAATGACATATATTGGAATTTGTATACTTACAAAGCGGGAGGTATAGGTACATGTATGTATTAGAAAGTGCCCATCGACTTAGAACGAAAATTAAATCATGAAATTAACATATAGAACACATTTTAAATGATGTGCAACAAACTCTGTCATTGAAGCTTAATAAAACTAACAAATTAGAAATAATTTCAAAAAAAAAATAAAAAAAATTTAACGAACGTTTTGGTTCGTCTGTCTGTAGCTAGGTGTTTTGTTTGTTTTCGCGCAAAGTTATTGAAACATTTTAAAAGTTGGAAATACACCAAAATTAACCTGAACTGATGTGTGAAGATGATATAAAATGCTTCAGGTTGCACAACGATTCTTAACTTGATAAACATTGAAGTGACCCAAGATGTTGACTAACAAAGTACTAATAGTACTAGCAGTGACTGCTCAAATCTTGATATTTTCAACAGATACAGGTAAATTAACTTTTATAATGTTTAATAATTAGTCATTGCAACTTACAGCTATTATTATTTCAGCTGTTTTGTACTTATTTAGTAACAATTTCTTTAAATTAAAGATTTGAAAAAAAGATACAAATTTAGTAACAATTTCTTATAAATTATTAAAGATTTGAATAAAGATACAATTGATTATTATAATAAACTATCGATGCGCAATTAACATTCAAATAGTTTTTCGAAATGTTTTTCTGTTATTTGGATAATTTTGTGATGGAGCAGGCGTAGATTTAAAATTGTGTCTGCTAAATTTATTCATAAATTTCATCGAGTTAATAAAAGGTAGGCTCGTTGATTCTATACTAGTCAACAAAAGAAACTACACACGATTTTGGAATTATATCTATCAAAAAGTATCAAATATAAAACAAAATAGGATACACTATTTTGAAAATATTTTATTTGCAATGTATGGACATATGATAATGAAAATCAAAACCTGTCGGAAAGGAGCAGAATTCCGTGTACAAACGATCATAGGGTGCAAATTGTTTTTGCAGAAAGTTGAAAAAAAAGTCGACACACAATTTTCTAAATACTAAATGAATTTTAGAATTTGTTTAAAAATATTCAATATGCTAATCAAGTTATATTCAAATAATTAATGGAAAGATTTTTTTTTCTTTCAATTTTTGGTAAAAAAAAAGTGTGTTTTTGAAATTTAAAAAAATGCAAAAAGAAAAAAAAAATATGACCAGAGCCCTCTGATCTCTCAATTTTCTTTACAAACCATACCCTGCGTAGATGACATTATTCTTGAAAATCCTTTTGAAACACTCTTTATATATACAGAGTCTATGATATAGTTGAATTTTATGGACTTTGAAAGACCATGTGGGTCTCACCCTCATTCAAGCGGTCTCATGTAGATTTTCACTATATAATTTGAATATCCAACTGGCACTTTGGGTGCTCCGTAAACATAGAAAACATGCCGGTGTGAAGTGTTCCCAAATTACTTTTAGACACGTTTGTATCTACCTATTATCTAAATGTCAGCACAATGATAGAAAGGTTGATAGATCAGGTAGCTCTCGTCATTGCCCTGTGCCCTTTGTCTTGAAATTTTGACAACTTTTTTCTCTTAAATTTGCAATTTTATTACATGCTTTAGTTATAATATAAAAAGACAAACTAAGGGCAAGTTTATTATATGATATATCATATATGTGAGAATCGGACGCCTGTTTAATTTATTTGGATATTATTTCAATGATTAAGTTTAAAAAAATAAAGGGCACAATATGATTTTAGGGGGGGGGGGGGGGTAACATTTAAATTAAAAAAAATTATTGGAAGAACTATAAAAATGAGTGTTTAATTGACAGGAGTTGGTGCATTAAATATTTTAGTTTATACTGACACTTAAAATTTAAAAAAAAAGTGGTTGAATAAAAAAAATAATTGCTGGTGAATGGAAATTAGACTTTTTCAGATACTGTCTCATGTATCTTTTTACTACTTTCAAATATACTGACAAATATAGAAAAAAAGAAGATGCGGTATGATTGCCAATGAGACAACTATCTACAAAAGACCAAAATGACACAAACATTAACAACTATAGGTCACCGTACCCTTCAACTATGAGCAACGCCCATACCGCATAGTCAGTTATAAAAGGCCTCGATAAGACAATGTAAAACAATTCAAACGAGAAAATCATGCTTTTAATGTTATCAATTATTCCATATTGATAAAATATTAATAGGTTTTTCTATATGAATTGGATTTTGAATAAATAAGCATATTCACCTGCGGAAAAGGATATTCACCGCGCGAAACGCCGCGTGCTTTAACGCGCATAATGTTGGTGAAAAAACGTTTGATGTACAATAGGTTTTGGTAAATAATTGCCATTACATACATTTCTCTCGGAATATGGAATAAAACAATTACTGTCTTTTGTTTCGGTAAATATGTAGTTTAATTGACTTTGGCCTCAGTGAATATCAGTTTTTAAAAAGTCAATAAAACTACATATTTATCTCACCAAAAGACAGTAATTGTATAATATTATATTTTTACATGATTATCAAATAAATTTGAATATCGAATAACGAATAACGAACCGGCTTCTAACTTCACATCCATATAGCTTTTAATCTAATGAATTGTAAACTTGATATATTCATACTGAGTTAACAAAGACTGTCAGCAAAATAGAATCTACAAGTCTACCTTTTCACCAATAATAAAATAAAGAGTTATTTTGAATTTTCATATACTCTTAAAATTGATATTTTACATTCCATTTGTTTTAAGATGCTGCCTGTGAGGTACCACCAGAGCTTCAGGACAAAGATTGGGAATACAAATACACAGATGTGTCGACCGGAGAATCCATGACAAAAACCTTAAGTTTTGGCTCTACAACCATAGAACAAGGCATCTCTTTACATGTTGAGGGATCAGAACTAAACTCGTGGACATGCCTATCTGATTTAACTATCTCTGATACTGAATCAATTGCTGTATTCAAGTGAGTACTAATGAGGATCTGGCTTGTGGGGTCTTCCATTGCTGTATTTAAGTCAGTACTAATGAAGATCTGGGTTGTGGGGTATTCCATTGCTGTATTTAAGTGAGTACTAATGAGGATCTGGGTTGTGGGGTATTCCATTGCTGTATTTAAGTGAGTACTAATGAGGATCTGGGTTGTGGGGTATTCCATTGCTGTATCTAAGTGAGTACTAATGAGGATCTGGGTTGTGGGATCTTCCTTTCTTTATTCATAAACTTTTCTCAATTCATTAAATAATTTAATTTAGGAGGTAACGCGTCTTCTGATTGGCTAACGTTATTTTGTTATCAGCCCATTTACATAATGTAGTCATATGACCGTGACGTCAGTAACGTTTTTTTTATAATTTTCTACGGTTTAAAATGAAATTTAGAATTAAATTATAAGAAATGACTGTAATATTGTTTCTGTCCATTCGAAATTACATTCAAAATGTGGTGCACACTGTTAAATAACCTGCTACGCGCGTTATTCGGTGTGCACTGAGATAACAAATTAAGGATATAGTTACTTGAGATAACAAAGATACAATAACCCAGGATAACAAGAATATATAGAAATCAGACTAAAAAAGAAGGAAAATAGGAGCTGTTGGGGGTGATCATTTTTGTCAAGTCAACACACGTGTATGGCAAGTCGTTTTACTATTTATTGTAACTTAAAGATAAGATATTCTATGAAATTTATGAGATATTTTATATGCTCTATGAGATATCTTATATGCTCTATGAGATATCTTATATGCTCTATGAGATATCTTATATGCTCTATGAGATATCTTATATGCTCTATGAGATATATGTGATGCTCTATGAGATATATTTTATGCTATATGAGATATCCTATATGCTCTAAGAGATATCTAGATATATACTTTATGAGATATCGCATATACTTTATGAGATATCGTATATACTTTATGATATAGCGTATATACTTCATGAGATATCTTATATAGTTTATGAAATATCTTATATAGTTTATTAGATATCGTACATGTATATATAGTTTATATATAAATCAAGATTTTGATAGAGTCTCAATTTGAATTGACACGATTCTTTTGACATCGTGCTATTATTGAAGAAGGATATCTGTTATCCGAAATATCTAATATTTGTATATTTTATGGTTATTTTATGGTGATGTTGTACCCTTTTTGACTTGTTATATATTATATTTTGTAGTGTACAGAATCATATCACATGATACATAGCCCTGTAAGATTGATCGTTGACTATTTATGCAGTCATTTAATATTTTTACCTTTTTGGTAGTCTGCATCGAGTGTGTTCACCCGATCCGATTTTCTTACTGCTTATTCCATCATGCATTTTCAATTTTATTTTAAGAAATTAAGATCTTCTACTATCAAAATTATCAAAACAGAACATCACATTTCTAATTTAGAAACCTACATTAATCAAGGAATTATTCCGAAAGGACTTATTTTAAAGGCCTCCCCACTCACAACAGGAGAAAAGTCGAACAGATTTTTTCACAGATGGAACAACATTTTATACAACAGTTCTTTTTGTCTGATGGATCTCTTACGCCAAGAAGCAATTCATCAAGTTAATTATATTTATAAACTACGTGATAATTTGCACTGCCGATCCCGTGAACATTTGTCTGATCCTGAACTTGACGAAATTCAAGTACGTCTTGGTGATATCAACCATATTGAATCACATAAGCTCCACGTCAAACAGATCAACAAATTTAAACGTGATGGTTTGCAAATTAACACCCCTTCAATTAGACCCTCTACAAAATCTAAGAAAAAACCTCGAAATCGTAGATTTAAAAGAAAAATTCGAGTCCCGATGGATCCCAACAACACGGTTGTCAATTTATCCTCAGTCTCTTTATTTGAAGACGAAACTAAAGTATTGTCCAAGGGTTTGAATTTTTGCCCTACTCCCAATAACATAGATGATATGAAATTGGGAGATGACCTTGATAACTTTGCTAGAACCCTCAGAATCAAAGAATATTTTGGTAACAAGGATAAAGAGGTGGATAATGAAGAGGACACAGACACGTCTGACTCGGAGGAAGAAATCATAATTCCGCATTTTAAAAAGAAGAGTTCATGGATTCCAAAACCTAGTTAATCTGCTACACTGGAAGATGTTATCGACAAAATCAAATCGGATGTTGTTCATCTAGCTAGCAACAAGTACTCGTCATTTTACAACACCCCTCCTGACGAGAAAAAAGCCATACAATCGCTGAGAAACCGAGATGATATTGTGATAAAACCAGCAGACAAGGGCAGTGCCGTTGTGATAATGGACAAAGCTAACTACATCGCGGAAGCAGTTCGTCAGCTCTCTGATGAGAGATTTTATAAGAAGCTAGACTATGACCCTACTTCCGAGTTTAGCTCCAAAATTATCACTGCGTTACAAACCATGTACAATGACGGTCACATAGATGAGGATACAATTGGTTATTTAAAGCCAGATAATGCCAAGCCTGGTCGATTGTATCTTCTTCCCAAAATACATAAGGTTAACAACCCTGGTAGACACATTGTATCCGCAAACGGCCACCCGACTGAGAAAATCTCGGAATTCGTCAATTTTCATTTAAGATCTCATGTAGAAAATCTTCCTTCCCACATTCAAGACACTACAGATTATCTTCGTAAAATGGAATCCATGAACCCTCTTCCTCCGGAAACCCTGCTTGTCACTTTAGATGTCACCTTGTTGTATACCAACATACCTCATGATGACGGCATACAATCTTGTAGGGAAATATGGGACTCGCGCAACATTTTAGAACCACCTACTGAATGTTTAGTCCAGCTGCTTACTCTGGTCCTGAAATGCAACAATTTCACCTTTTATGGTGAGCATTACCTTCAAATTAACGGGACAGCGATGGGGACGAAAATGGCACCGTCTTACGCCAATATTTTCATGGGCAAATTAGAAAAACAAATTAATGCAACATCTTTATCCAAACCTTTGTCTTGGTTCCGTTTCATTGATGATGTTGACATGAAATGGATTGAATCTCAACAAAAACTGGATGATTTCATCAGACATGCAAACAACGCCCACCATTCAATTAAATTTACGTATGAAATTTCCGACTCGAAGATATCTTTCTTAGACACAACCACATCTATAAAGGACGGTGTCATATCAACAGACCTCTACTGTAAACCCACAGATAAACATCAATACCTTTCTCCCCAAAGCTGTCACCCAAAACACTGTACAAAAAGTATTCCGTACAGTCAAGCTCTCAGAGTCAAGCGGATTTGCTCATCTGAGGAGGCTGTCACGAAACGGTTACTGGAACTTCGCGGATTTTTGACAAAACGAGGTTATAAGAAATTGGACATAGTTAAGGGGTTTGCGCGCTAACAATAACAGCCGCAATGACCTCTTACAGTACAAACGGAAGAGGCGCAGCAAAATAGTCCCGTTTGTTCTTACATACAATCCAGCCTTTAATAACCTTTCACGTTTGATCCGTGCCAATTGGCAAACTATTGCCAAACACCCTAAATTATCCAAGATCTTTCCCAATCCTCCTGTCTTAGCTTTTCGGAGACCAGCAAGTCTGAAAGACTTATTTGTTAGAGCTGACGTTTCCTCAAATAAAAGCTGTTCAACTGCAGGATGGAGCAAGTCATGTGATAACAGACGTTGCCTGACTTGTCAACAAATACTGAATACTCAAACATTCACTTGCCACTAGACTGGGTCTGTGTACACTATATATTGCAATGTAACTTGCAAAACGCAGAATGTTGTATACCTCCTTCAGTGTCGATGTGGCATGCAGTATATTGGCGAGACAGATCTAGAGCAGCCATTTAACAAACGCATGAATGGTCATCGAAGTGACTACACTTGCAAGCCCGACCTACCCGTAAGTCGTCATTTGAGATCACCTGGACACACACAAGCTGATCTCAAAAACCTTACCATCACGATCATAGACCACAACGAGTGTTGGTCGAAGGTCGACAGAGTCGCTCGGGAAAGATTTTGGATAAGAAAGTTACGGACAGTCTCCCCAGAGGGCACAAATGAAAAAAAACATAGAACGAGTCCCTCATTTTCCTGTGACCACCTGTTTCAAACAACGCCGGATTTAGTATTGGCTTTACAGTTCGAAATTAGTTTTAAAATTACCGTTTAAAATACAGGTTTTCATTGATTCGGGATGATGTATAAGTACGTTGCCACGTTCAATTATTTAAGCTCAATATACAAAACTTATTTTTTCAATCACTATTAGACTGCTATTCGTTTGGAAGGCTTTAATATGTAGTTTCCGTTGTAATTGCCCTACCGTTGTCTAATTTATGACATCCTGGATCGGTAAGGACATTTATGATTATTTTGATTTTTTTTGTTTGAGGACTGCACTCAATGCAGTTATTACATCTCAACTGTCACATCCTTTGGAAATCTAAAGTTGTGCCATTTCACATCGTAAATAACTATTTTTATTTTTGGCATATTTCTGTAGTCTTTGCGGTGTGTTTGGAAATTTTAAAATTGTTCCAGCGTTCGCTTAAATTGAATAAATCAAGATTTTGATAGAGTCTCAATTTGAATTGACACGATTCTTTTGACATCGTGCTATTATTGAAGAAGGATATCTGTTATCCGAAATATCTAATATTTGTATATTTTATGGTTATTTTATGGTGATGTTGTACCCTTTTTGACTTGTTATATATTATATTTTGTAGTGTACAGAATCATATTACATGATCCATCGCCATGTAAGATTGATCGTTGACTATTTATTCAGTCATTTAATAGTTTATATATATATATACGTCTAATAAAATTGATCACAGGTTGTAACAAAATGGATCTTATTATAAATTTAATACGTCACAGAAAAAAAAATTGTTAACTTGTGGACAGGATGTTGTGCCACAAACATTCGATGTCAATATTTCTTTAGTACACCATATCCGGATTTCGACAATAAATGTCTCTTCAGTGATGTTAGGGATCGAAACGGTATTTGGAAGGCCATATAAAAAGCACCCTCATTTTTAGAGAAAGTACCCTCATTTTTAGAATAACTCTTGAATTTTAAGAGTCAATATATAGGATGAACGGATCATATAAACCGGAGGGAAAATATGATACATGCCCAAACAAAAAATATAAACGAGTCTAAATTGAAAACTACGTTCAAACCTATGACTGCGTTGGATAAAAACCGCAACTTTTATACGTGTGCATGTCAAACAAATTTCGTTGTAGAAGGGTCTAAAAACAGCACAAACAACATTTTCCAAAAGACCAAAAGAGTGAAAAAGTATATTTAAACAAAACACATTTGACTAACAGGTCGAACAACTGATGTTCTTTAACCCTGCTGACTGCCATTGGCGATTGCCAAATAAAATTGATCACAGGTTGTAACAAAATGGATCTTATTATAAATTTAATACGTCACAGAAAAAAATATTTGTTAACTTGTGGACAGGATGTTGTGCCACAAACATTCGATGTCAATATTTCTTTAGTACACCATATCCGGATTTCGACAATAAATGTCTCTTCAGTGATGTTAGGGATCGAAACGGTATTTGGAAGGCCATATAAAAAGCACCCTCATTTTTAGAGAAAGTACCCTCATTTTTGTCGAGCCTTCGACTTTAGTCGAAAAAGCGAGACATAGCGATCCTACATTCCGTCGGCGTCGTCGGCGGCGTCAACAAATATTCACTCTGTGGTTAAAGTTTTTGAAATTTTAATAACTTTCTTAAACTAAACTGGATTGCTACCAAACTTGGACAGAAGCTAGGTTATGTTCATAAGATAGTATGCAGAAGTAAATTTTGTAAAAAATAAAATTCCATTTTTTCCGTATTTTACTTATAAATGGACTTAGTTTTTCTGCCAGGAAACATAACATTCACTCTGTGGTTAAAGTTTTTGAAATTTTAATAACTTTCTTAAACTATACTGTATTTGTATCAAACTTATACAGAAGCTTTTTTCTGATCATAAGATAGTATCCAGAAGGAAATTTTGGAAAATAAAATTCAATTTTTTCCACATTTTACTTAAAAATGGACTTAGTTTTTCTGCCAGGAAACATAACATTCACTCTGTGGTTAAAGTTTTTGAAATTTTAATAACTTTCTTAAACTATCCTGGGTTTGTACCAAACTTAGACAATAGCTTGTTTATGATCATAACATGGTATCCAGAAGTAAATTTTGTTAACAAATAAATCCATTTTTTTCTGCATTTTACTTTTAAATGGACTTAGATTTTCTGCCAGGAAACAACGCATGCACTCTGTGGTTAAAGTTTTTAAAATTCTAATAACTTTCTTATACTATTTTGGACCTGTACCAAACTTGGACAGAAGCTTGTTTATGATCAAAAGCTAGTATCAATAAGAAAATTTTGTTAAAATTTTGTACCTGTGTATCTGTATTTTACTTATAAATGGTTATAAATCTTCCAGTTTACATTACAGACAGTGCAGTTAAAGTTTTAAAAACATACTGTATTTTTACCAAACTTGGACAGAAGCTTCTTCGAATCATAAGATAGTATCAAGAGGAACATTTTTATTGATTTTTTTCCTCAGTTTTGTTGAGCCTGCGATTAAGAGCATAAGTAGGCGAGACACTGGGTTCCGCGGAACCCTTAAGAATTTTTAGATTAACTCTTGAATTTTAAGAGTCAATATATATAGGATGAACGGATCATATAAACCGGAGGGAAATATGATACATGCCCAAACAAAAAATATAAACGAGTCTAAATTGAAAACTACGTTCAAACCTATGACTGCGTTGGATAAAAACCGCAACTTTTATACGTGTGCATGTCAAACAAATTTCGTTGTAGAAAGGTCTAAAAACAGCACAAACAACATTTTCCAAAAGACCAAAAGAGTGAAAAAGTATATTTAAACAAAACACATTTGACTAACAGGTCGAACAACTGATGTTCTTTAACCCTGCTGACTGCCATTGGCGATTGCCAAATAAAATTGATCACAGGTTGTAACAAAATGGATCTTATTATAAATTTAATACGTCACAGAAAAAAAAAAAATTGTTAACTTGTGGACAGGATGTTGTGCCACAAACATTCGATGTCAATATTTCTTTAGTACACCATATCCGGATTTCGACAATAAATGTCTCTTCAGTGATGTTAGGGATCGAAACGGTATTTGGAAGGCCATATAAAAAGCACCCTCATTTTTAGAGAAAGTACCCTCATTTTTAGATTAACTCTTGAATTTTAAGAGTCAATATATATAGGATGAACGGATCATATAAACCGGAGGGAAAATATGATACATGCCCAAACAAAAAATATAAACGAGTCTAAATTGAAAACTACGTTCAAACCTATGACTGCGTTGGATAAAAACCGCAACTTTTATACGTGTGCATGTCAAACAAATTTCGTTGTAGAAAGGTCTAAAAACAGCACAAACAACATTTTCCAAAAGACCAAAAGAGTGAAAAAGTATATTTAAACAAAACACATTTGACTAACAGGTCGAACAACTGATGTTTTTTGTTTTTTGTTTTTTTTTCTGTGACGTATTAAATTTATAATAAGATCCATTTTGTTACAACCTGTGATCAATTTTATTTGGCAATCGCCAATGGCAGTCAGCAGGGTTAAAGAACATCAGTTGTTCGACCTGTTAGTCAAATGTGTTTTGTTTAAATATACTTTTTCACTCTTTTGGTCTTTTGGAAAATGTTGTTTGTGCTGTTTTTAGACCCTTCTACATCGAAATTTGTTTGACATGCACACGTATAAAAGTTGCGGTTTTTATCCAACGCAGTCATAGGTTTGAACGTAGTTTTCAATTTAGACTCGTTTATATATATATATATATATATATATAAGTACGTCTGAGTCAGTGACAACCCTACAACAGATGTATCCATCGGATCGCCATCAATGATGGTGATACATGGCTGTGTACATAATGTATATACAACTCGTCTAAACATCAACCCAACAATGTTAGATCTGTAAGTTTGCTTTCGCAAATGTTTGGTTATACATCTGTTGTAGGGTTGTCACTGACTCAGACGTACTTATGAATATAATTATTTTCTGTGACTGTATCTCACATTAATTTGTAGGATCCTTTACTATAGATAATTTAGCTGATCTGTAACAATAACATCTTCATGCCTTATATATCATGTACTGTAGTACGCCGCTAGATTAAAACTGACGTGGAAAGGTAACATATGGCCACCGAAAGCTCTTTTTTTGAGAGCCCAGGTGGTCGTGTGGTCTAGCGGGACGGCTGCAGTGCAGGCGATTTGGTGTCACGATATCACAGTAGTATGGGTTCGAATCCCGGCAAGGGAAGTACCAAAAATTTGCGAAAGCAAACTTACAGATCTAACATTGTTGGGTTGATGTTAAGACGAGTTGTATATATATATATATATATAAACGAGTCTAAATTGAAAACTACGTTCAAACCTATGACTGCGTTGGATAAAAACCGCAATTTTTATACGTGTGCATGTCAAACAAATTTCGTTGTAGAAGGGTCTAAAAACAGCACAAACAACATTTTCCAAAAGACCAAAACAGTGAAAAAGTATATTTAAACAAAACGCATTTGACTAACAGGTCGAACAACTGATGTTCTTTAACCCTGCTGACTGCCGTTGGCGATTGCCAAATAAAATTGATCACAGGTTGTAACAAAATGGATCTTATTATAAATTTAATACGTCACAGAAAAAAAAAATTGTTAACTTGTGGACAGGATGTTGTGCCACAAACATTCGGTGTCAATATTTCTTTAGTACACCATATCCGGATTTCAACAATAAATGTCTCTTCAGTGATGTTAGGGATCGAAACGGTATTTGGAAGGCCATATAAAAAGCACCCTCATTTTTAGAGAAAGTACCCTCATTTTTAGATTAACTCTAGAATTTTAAGAGTCAATATATAGGATGAACGGATCATATAAACCGGAGGGAAAATATGATACATGCCCAAACAAAAAATATAAACGAGTCTAAATTGAAAACTACGTTCAAACCTATGACTGCGTTGGATAAAAACCGCAATTTTTATACGTGTGCATGTCAAACAAATTTCGTTGTAGAAGGGTCTAAAAACAGCACAAACAACATTTTCCAAAAGACCAAAACAGTGAAAAAGTATATTTAAACAAAACGCATTTGACTAACAGGTCGAACAACTGATGTTCTTTAACCCTGCTGACTGCCATTGGCGATTGCCAAATAAAATTGATCACAGGTTGTAACAAAATGGATCTTATTATAAATTTAATACGTCACAGAAAAAAAAAATTGTTAACTTGTGGACAGGATGTTGTGCCACAAACATTCGGTGTCAATATTTCTTTAGTACACCATATCCGGATTTCAACAATAAATGTCTCTTCAGTGATGTTAGGGATCGAAACGGTATTTGGAAGGCCATATAAAAAGCACCCTCATTTTTAGAGAAAGTACCCTCATTTTTAGATTAACTCTTGAATTTTAAGAGTCAATATATAGGATGAACGGATCATATAAACCGGAGGGAAAATATGATACATGCCCAAACAAAAAATATAAACGAGTCTAAATTGAAAACTACGTTCAAACCTATGACTGCGTTGGATAAAAACCGCAATTTTTATACGTGTGCATGTCAAACAAATTTCGTTGTAGAAGGGTCTAAAAACAGCACAAACAACATTTTCCAAAAGACCAAAACAGTGAAAAAGTATATTTAAACAAAACGCATTTGACTAACAGGTCGAACAACTGATGTTCTTTAACCCTGCTGACTGCCATTGGCGATTGCCAAATAAAATTGATCACAGGTTGTAACAAAATGGATCTTATTATAAATTTAATACGTCACAGAAAAAAAAAAAATTGTTAACTTGTGGACAGGATGTTGTGCCACAAACATTCGGTGTCAATATTTCTTTAGTACACCATATCCGGATTTCAACAATAAATGTCTCTTCAGTGATGTTAGGGATCGAAACGGTATTTGGAAGGCCATATAAAAAGCACCCTCATTTTTAGAGAAAGTACCCTCATTTTTAGATTAACTCTTGAATTTTAAGAGTCAATATATAGGATGAACGGATCATATAAACCGGAGGGAAAATATGATACATGCCCAAACAAAAAATATAAACGAGTCTAAATTGAAAACTACGTTCAAACCTATGACTGCGTTGGATAAAAACCGCAATTTTTTATACGTGTGCATCTTATATATATATATATATATATATATACATCTTCATGCCTTATATATCATGTACTGTAGTACGCCGCTAGATTAAAACTGACGTGGAAAGGTAACATATGGCCACCGAAAGCTCTTTTTTTGAGAGCCCAGGTGGTCGTGTGGTCTAGCGGGACGGCTGCAGTGCAGGCGATTTGGTGTCACGATATCACAGTAGCATGGGTTCGAATCCCGGCGAGGGAAGAACCAAAAATTTGCGAAAGCAAATTTACAGATCTAACATTGTTGGGTTGATGTTTAGACGAGTTGTATATATATATATATATATATATATATAAACTATTAAATGACTAATATATATATATTATACGATATCTTATTAATACAGATTAAATTAGACATCTTATATATGATATTAGATATTTTATCTGTATTATAAGATAAAGGAATTATTATATTAGATATCCTTTATAGTATATTAGATATCTTATATACATTAACTTATTAGATAGCGTATAAAGTTTATGAGACATCTCACAAAGTTTATAATTATATATATCAGATATAGTTTATCAACTACCTTATTAAGTTTATAAGATTCCTTATTAAGTTTGTAAGATATCTCATATTATTTGTTTTAAAAGATATCTTATAAATTAAAAAAGATATATTATAAATAATAAGCTATATAATAAACTATATGAGGTATCTTGTAAACATTAACAAATATCTTATAAATTATATGAAAAAGCTATAGATATATTATATAGTTTAAAAGATAACATAATCTATAAGATATCTTAAACAATTTTCTTTATAAGATATCTCATAAAATCTATCAGATATCTTAAAAACGATATGATATGCATTATAAAATATATTTAGATATCCTTTAAACTATATAGAATATATGGTTTATAAGATATAAAAAAAAATAATCTATATCTCATATTCTTAAAGAGATATAATATATCTGAAGTTTTAGAAGATATTTTAACAATATGAAATATCTTTTATAATATATAAGATATCTTATATGCTATTAATATGATTTTTAAAATAATATGATTTTTAAAATAAGTAAGATATCTTATAAAATAAATAATTATACATGTATAAGATATTCAAGTTATACAGTATATGAGATGTCTTAAAATTCGAATAGATAGTAAAACGGCTTGCCATACAACAGTGTCGTCATCTTACTGAAATCTAAAACAAATACCTACATGTATATCGTGTTTACATTTGTTAAATTTTTTAATGTTTTTAAAACTGCTTTCATAGTTGCATATTAGAAAAACAAAAACTCCTCCTTTAAATGTCATGGTAAAATTGTTACGTTTCAGAGTATGTGTTGTTGATTTTTCTGATCAAGATATTTTCAACAAGCATTGAACAAATTATTACTATATTAATTTTTTGGAAGAACAAACAATAGTAGTGTTACATACTACATGTATGAACAAAACGGATATGCGCCAGAAATGGTACTCTACAGTTTACTTTCAACGAGTAAAACATTCGACTGAGAGGGGGCTTACTTTGTACAGAGAGGTAGGGATGATCCAGTGGAATATGTCTCGTATCCCTGCGTCTTTGTATTCTAATCCGTCTCGAATAGAGAAATGTCATGTCACATTATAGTGGTAGAATCTATATAATATCATTCACAAACAAGGACCATGCCAGAGCGACAACGTCACATAAAAAGACCATAAAGCCCTGTTTTGATAATCATTTTAAAAAGAAGGATAAGATTAAGCAGCATAGACTCTTGTCTGGAAACCAAAACAGAAAAAAATACCACTTTGAAATATCATGCAAAATAAAAGCTACAAATTAATTACCAAATGGAAATTATAACTCAGAAGTTAATAAAACTGAACACTTATAACGCAAAGTCTAAAACGTTAAACAACAGCCAGTCACACTAATCCGCGATCGCACTACGATCTGTGGAAAAATACAAATGTTGACGATTTTAATTCGATCGTGTAGATTGCAGTAAGGTTTTCATACGGTCATAATGAGGTCTATATGATCGCGATGAGCATGGAACATTTTAAACATGTTCAAAACAATCGTGGTGCGGTCGTGGCGAAATCAAGTCGCAGTGGAAGCGTAGTGAGAGCGCAGTGAGGTCGTAATAAGATCGCAAAGGTCGCTGTTCCATCGTAGCGAGAGCGTAGCGAAAGCGTGATTCTATTCGTAGAGACTTCGCTACGATCTCACAGCAACGATATTACGACCTCACTACGACCCTCACGTTCTAACCACGGCCATATTCGCTTCAACTACGTCTATACCACGTTTTCCACCTCGCTGTTCAAGAACATAGTACGATTCTATCACGCCCATTCCGTTCTCATCACGCTCTTCTTACGACCTGTCTACGTTCATACTAAGACCATCATGCTCATTGACATTTTCACGCAAAATATATTTTTTTCTGTATGTAATTTTGACTTCTTGTCAATTTTATCTAACGGCTCAACCATGATTGACACATCTGTGTCGTTCCTTTTATCGATCATTGAAACATCGTAATTTTGAGTTTGATGGACTAACATAAGGTTGTGATTCAGGTTGGAATTGTCGGTCCGACATCTCAGCTAGATCAGGATTCGTTACAATCAGAACTTCTGCCTCTACATCTATCCCTACCACCACGCCCACATGTTCTGGTAGATTTTGTTGGCATGACTGTGTAGTTTCAGAGAAATCTACGTACTAAAGCAATAGAACAGTATTGATATGGAACACGATGTTGACGTTATTGCTGATAGCGTAGTTCATGTAAGATCGCGGTATGAACGTAGTTTAATCGTGACAAGAACGTGCTCTTATCGCAGTAGAAGTGTGGTAAGATCGTGCTGCAATCGAAATTCTCGTGGAATGTTCGTAGTGCCAACGTGATGAACGTAAAGTAAGATCATGAAAATCGTAGAAAAAACGTGATGAGAACGTGGTATAATCGAAGCAGGATCGTTGTAAAAGCGTAATCAGGACGTAGTATCAAGGTAAAAACAACGAAAATTAAAATTTGCATGCTGCTCATACCGCGACCTCACCACGATCTTTTAAGATCGCAGTGGCCGTGGCGCGATCGTGGTCTAGTGGGACTGGGGCTTAATGAGTATGTAGTAGCATCGTGATAACAACGAAAATCTATACTTCTATGCCGCTCATGCCGCGACCTCACCGCAATCTGAATTTATTTTAGATCTCGATGAGCGTGGTGCGATCGTGGTCTTGTGTGGCTGGGGCGTTGACAAAACGCACGTTATTTCTCCACTATCTACAGTTTAAGATTAAGTATTAAAAATCTAACTCTCTCGCGTAAAGAAATATCGTTAGCCAGACAGCAAATCCTTGATTTTTCCTTTACAACCCTGGATTTATTATCCAATCCTAGAGTTAAATAAAGGCCACAGTAGTATATATCGCTGTTCAAAACTCATAAAAAACAAATCTGGATAACAAACCAAAACTGAGGGAAACGCATCAAATATAAGAGAACAACGACACTCAAATGTTTACAAACCAAAACTGAGAGAAACGCATCAAATACAAGAGATTAACTGATGTCGCTGCGCGGAAAATATTTCCCCGCGGAAGACGACACGGTGGTAAATTGTAAATTTGTGTTTTAACATACATGGTTTACTTTTTTAAATTGTTGTTTGGATGAAGAGTTGTTTCATTGGCACTCAAACCACATCTTCCTATATATATGACGTTACGCACGATATTCGGTATTTTTTGCATTAGACCGTTTCTTGATGCATAAGTAGGTCAGAAACAAATCAATTATGCGTATTATCAAATAACTACTTGTCTTGGTGCATCAGTTTTATCAATATTAAATAAAACCTAATTTTAAAATATTTAATTTTATGTATTGTTACATAATCAAGCAATAAGTCCCGTGTTCATAATGCCATTTTTGCCGTGTAAGACCTAACAACAATAACTTACCATACAAATATTAACGAAAAAAAAATCAAAAACTACTGAATGGATTACGATGAAATTCAAACCGTTGGGATATAATATCATCATATGCATGGTGTGAAACGGTTACGATAAATATCATGATCGTTCGCATTCTAGTGGCCATTTTCGAAATTCCATACAGCTGTAAGATTTGAAAATTCGAGTATACAAAAATGAAAGCAAGCACTTCGATATAACAATATCTTCACATACGTCATAGAAAAGGTTCGCTACCTCTGCATGCAAATGTAATTTTATTGAATTTTTCGAACACATATTCATTTCTAATATAGCTTCTCTCATTTTATTTTTGTTCAGGTTTTCCCGTGTTTCCCTTAAATGTTACCATAGAGCCATTGTTTAAGATTCTTCAGTACAATGCTAATTAAGGATATTTTAAATTTGTGACAGACAAATGAACTATGAAAACAAATGTTACTACTGAAATGTATTTTTTTTAAAGATTGGTTTCAATGTTAAACAAACGCTAAATTTTTCATCAATTTCCATCAAGTTGTCCTTGTCTCCCCAAAATGTTACCACGTTCAAATTGAACGTTTTTTGCAAGGAACGTAAATGTTACGTATATATAATTAATTTTCCATAGACTAAAAGTTAAGCATTTTTGAGTCTTAAGCATTTGACACGTTCTGTTGAATGATATATTTTTGGGAGAGAGTTTTCAAATATTTATTCTAAAATGTAATAAATCAACAAGAACTTTGACTTCCATCAGTGTTTTGTAAACCATGTGCTGATCTTTAAGGCGTCGAAGTTTTTGATGAATGAAAAGTTTTCTATAATACCGAACCTTTCGACTTTGGGACCTTTAATAAAAGATATGTTTCTACTAGTACGAATGTTTGTTGCATACACTAACAGTTATTTCCACGCATACGACAAACTGACGCATGTGAAAAATACTGATCCTAATTCAAGGACTTTAGATCACTTTTTAATCTTAATAAAATGGGAAATTTTAAATTGCTGTTTTCTTTCCAAAAGCTGAGAATGAAATTGAAATTATAGATGAAGCTAACAGAGGATTCATATTGCCATCGTCTCGAACGAGAATTATTTTTCATTATAATCTTCTCGAAAGACTCATATTTGGAATGTAACTGTTGGTAGTATAGTACGGATAGAAAGACCCTAAAATTATTTCAATAAGTTAAGATTATGAGGAAATAAATAAAATCGAGAATGGAAAGATTATTTGTCAAAAATATATAATCAGTCAGGTTCACAGTCTATATTTTTTTTTTAAATAAGTAATCAAACATCAAAAAGCCATATGTATATTAAAAATAGTGCAAAGCTTGAACGTTTTGTACTGAAAATTACGTCGACTAACGTTACCATTACTAAACCGAACACTGTGCGTGACGTCTATATGTACGTATCATGAGCGATGTGTACGACATAATAAGTTTTACAATTATTTAAAAGATATGAGGATTCGAAGTAATGTATCGTGGAAAAAGAAATTCAAGTTAACAATTTTCACTCTTCATAACTGCCCTTTATTTAAAATCGTTGTCATTAACACCTTATGCATATACGAATATGACGTATACAGATTAGCCTTCAAATAATACCCTCTAATCTGTATACAGATTAGCCTTCAAATAATACCCTCTAATCAAGGCATTCGTTTTAAAAAGCACAGTCGTACATTGTACAAACATCTAATAAACCGGAAGGTTCCCTAAGAGAAGAAAAAAAAACCAACAATCTATAACAATATTGAAAAATTAAAGTTAACTTCTACAGTTCTACTATAAAACCATTATAAATTATGATAGAGACTGCATCAACAGTTTAGATCCCGTATTTCAATTTTGATGAACATTTGCTAATAGGCTATAATATTATTTACTTTATTGAATCAAATATGTTATAAGCAATATACCATCATGTTTTACTTGTGAGTAAACTAAGGTTGAATGTATATCCTCACAATTCACATCTGTGGACGTAAATTTCCTTTCGAAACAAATAGATAAACACAAGTTGATTTTTGTTAGAACATGTGTAATTTCATTTTTATATCAACATAATCAATGTTCTATAAATTTTTACATTTTATTTCTACAAATAACTCATATTTATCAAATGATCATCAATGTAGAAAAAGACTTAGTTTTTTGGTTTATATATCAAATATTTAAAAAATGCACTATTGACTTTTTCATGAAAATTGGTAAACACACTCTTTATACGTAGTTAAACCAAATGCCATTTAAAAAAAGGACCAATGAGATCGTTTTCAAGTTATATCAGTTTGGAGGATAAAACTTTCAATCAGTCGAAAACTGCATCTTTTTTGCAATAAATCACTGTTTGACGTCGTGACAATAACAATTTACGTCAGCAACGTCATAACATAGCCTGTTATGTACATATCGTATGCCCTTACAACTTTTTATAATAATTTACATCTCAGTCAATGTTTTTCGTAAATATAAAGGAATATGTATTAAGAAGATGTGGCATGATTGTCATTGAGACACAAGAGACCACACAACACCGAAATTAGCAACTATGGTCACCATGGCCTACAACAATGAGCAAATCCCATACCGCATAGTCTGCAAACGAGAAAGCAAATTACATAATTTGTGTTCACAAAAATGAACGAAAAAAATTAATGCCGAATATGTCAGAAAGCAACAAATGACAACAACTTTTAGAGCACATACTTTATATTAAGGTGGTACCCAACACCTTCACATTAATTAATTTGGCTCTTTTAATTTCCATAAAATTTTGACATAGTATTTACTTTGACCCTTTGAAAAAATATAAAAAAATCAAAAAATTTCAACCAACCATTTTATCAGAAAAAATACACTTGTTATATTTCAGTTTGACAAACACTAATTTTGATCATTGAGAAGCTTAATATTCCCTTAACAACGCAACGTAATTAAAACGTTTAGCTGATTTTACAGAGTTATCTCCCTGTTGTCTTAGGTACCACCTTAAACAAAATAATCACGTTAGAAGTTAAATTGTCTTTCCCTAAGTGTCTTATAATATATTTACAATTCAGTATTGTATTTGTTGTAGAAGTAACACTTTCGATATGTTCCCGGATTTTGGCAGACGGTTATATCTTTGTATGAGATTCACAAAAGTTACAGATAATCTATTTTATTTTCATCTGATGTCGGGTAGGTATGACCTATTTCATTTTCATCTGATGCCGGGTAGGTATGACATATTTTATTTTCATCTGAGGTCGAGTAGGTATCTATTATCATTTGCATTTAAAACATCACAGCAAGTATTCAATTTGTCTTAACTTAATAAAAAGCTTGAATAGTATATTTTAATGAAAGACTGATTTGAATAAATTAACCGATTACTATCATTATATGCTACTAATCTTAAAATATCCATAGTTGTAACCACAGCGCATCATGTCCTCACTGGTTGTTATTGAGCTTAGTTTATGTTTATTAATTGTTTTGTCTTGTATTATTTCTTACATAGTGTCCAAGTGACCTAAAACGGTATGTATGGGTCAGTAAATTTTATATAGGGTGAAAGTTCGAATCCCCGTATGGAATTTACTGACCCCATATATACCGTATTACGTCCCTTGCACACTATGTAACGAATTTATATTACCGAATATCTTAACGTGTGAAATAGACTAGTGACCTATCAAAATGAGTTAGTCTTCAATACTGAAGTATATAAAATGGATAATAAAGGGACGTAACACCTCTACTTACCGTATATGAAATAAGTCCCGCCTCCCTACTACCCTAATATGACATATACACGGTTCCCACGCGGACGCTTTTAACCAGTCATATTCCCAGAAATGTAAAGGAGGTTAGAACGTATATACATTTTAGGATAATAAACTAAACAATTGGGAGGTTTGCCTATTCAATGGATTCTAGATATTAATAAAGACTGATGTCCCGGGATATTGCTATATAGGTTGCCCCTCATTATTTTTCTCTAGAATCCATTGAATAGGCCAACCGTGCTGTTTTTTCTCATTTGTTTCAAATTTCGAACCCTATTTTCAGATTTTTGAACATTGAAACCTTGAGCAGACGATGTGCCTGTTTCTCCTCTACAAGACCTATATAGCCATATCCTGTGACACCCCTAATTATTTTTCTCTAGAATCCATTGAATAGGCAATCCTCCCAATTGTTTTAGGTAATTTAATCACAGACATAAATGGTGCTATTTTTGCAGGGACGAACTTCTTTTACATTCTAAAGTGATGTGAGTGCATAGGTGGTCTAACACATACATTTGTTTGTACAACTTATCTGTTAACAGGTGCAGATTATTATCTGTGGTACTGAATTTTAGCCTGAAAAAGGCTGGTGTCATGTTTTATCAATAAATGTGATAAATACTACTTCATGATAGAGTTAAAATTGCAATTTATCGACGGAAAAGCTGCCTTTTTGAATATTTTTTGTATAACGGCCAGTGCTTTTTGTTTGAATTTTTTGGTTTTTATGTATCGCTGGCTTATTGTTCGCTAATTATTGTTCGATAGCTTTAGCCTGGTGAAGGACTGGTAGGGTCAAACTAATAGATAAGTTGATGAAAAGGGAATGTCAAATTTATTTCCCTTCCTACCTTCCCTATGGTATTTAACCAAGCACAATCTTCCACAAGAATAAAATTGAGAATGGAAATTGGGAATGTGTCAAAGAGACAACAATCCGACCATAGAAAAAAACAACAGCAGAAGGTCACCAACAGTTCTTCAATGTAGCGAGAAATTCCCGCACCCGGAGGCGTCCTTCAGCTGGCCCCTAAACAAATATATACTATTTCAGTGATAATGAACGCCATACTAATTTCCAAATTGTACACAAGAAACTAAAATTAAAATAATACAAAGCTAACAAAGGCCAGAGGCTCCTAACTGTATGTATGTATATTGTCAACAATTTATTAGGAGAATAATATTGTTATTTATGAAGATCAGAGTTCTTTCAGGAGGATTTTCAGGATTTGTAGATGAATTGTTTACCGACTTATTCTTATTGTTCTGTGTTGTGGACTATAAAATACTCGTTTTGTAACTTTTTTGTTTGTCAAACTTCCACTTACTGATTTTATAGTCCCGAACTATTCGGTCAAAAAATTTCATTAGAATACATAACTCCAAGGTTAATTCACAATGGGGAATTGTATATAAGTAACATATAGCTGAGAGAGTGATAGAGTAGATTGTTACCCATAGAAACTTGTCAAACTAGGCGAATACAAGATTGCTAATGTTTTTTCAAGGGAAGCAATCTGCTCTAACATCCTCCCAACTATGTGTTAAACATGACTTATTGTTTGACCATAGTCGATTGTTGATGACCTACATTGTAATGATGACTTGTGTTTATATGTCTTATTTGTCTTTATCATTGTTCAACCGATGTGCATTAACTCAACGTATCTTTTTCATATAAATGGGTCATTACTTAAAAGACACACATAAAATATACAGAATAGACAACTCCATATCCAGAAATCAACGCCACTTTGCTTATTTGAATATTATACTAAAGAAATCGGATACGGGTCACGGAAATTACATTTAAATGATAGGGAATTTTGAAAAAAATGTCTGTTTTAATTTTAATTTAAGTGATAGACAGGTTGCCGGGACAGAAAATGAATATACACAACAATATACACCATTTAAACGAAACATAATGACTGTTGTTGCAAAAATACAGGTTCCTGAGCTTTTTTAAAAATCGAAGCGAGAGGCTTTTAACATTGCAGTGTAAAATGGTTGAAACGTCAAATTTGCAAACTTCGTGTTGAAAATTGGCTTACAAGGTCATTACAAAAACAGGTCGCCGGGGTGAAATTTGAAACTTGAATGTCCAAAGAATAAGCAAGTCCAAAGTATAAACTCACGAAAGCACGAAAAATTCCAGTAAAAAATTCACTAAATTTGCGTTCATTGTTTTGATTTTGACCGCCTGACAACTTTACGGAAATATCAAAGTGATTGTAAATAAGGACTCTGTGACGGGTAACTTACAATATCCGTGTTTTAAAGATTTTAATGATATCAAGCCTATCAAGCCAGTCCAGTTCTAACTACTATCACGTGGTACAATTCCCATTTACATATTATGAATATTAATTAGCAAAACCACTACTAATTTCTGGCTATGATGGAAACGGGGAGTGTGTCAAAAAGTCAAAAATCCAATTAAAGAGTCAAAACAACATAATATAAGAAAGAAGATCTGGTATCATTGCCAAGGATGCAACTCTTTACACGAGACCAAAAATGACACAGAAATTAATAAATATAGGTCACCGTATTTCCACATCTGCCTGAAAAGGTACAAAAAAAGCATACCAAATTTGATATTATTAAACAATGGGCACGAAGCTGGTACAAAAGACATAACAAACATTTTGTTTAAACATTAAGGATAATGAATCCCCTATTACGCTTTATACAAATAAGAGTCTTACATATAAATTGCAAGTCTGTCTCAAAATTTAAAGACTTAGGCACATGACTAGAAAGATTGTAGAATCCATGATGGCGTTGTACAATGAATATACCTTAATATGTATAACATCATTTCACACGTTATGAAAAAATAACAACAACATAACATATGTGTTTTTTTTTTAGACAAAAATAGCTTAGTAACACCAAAGGAAAGGGTATTCAGTCCTCCCTTACCAGAACCGGATGCAAATGCTGATGTATGTAGTACGTTCTGTTCTTACGGAGATCCAAAGCCAATGATTCGAACTCTTCGCAAACTAGGTAGATATTACTTACCATCATATGGTTATCTTTTATGCAAGTTCATTGCAAGTATGTAAAAAAAAAATGAGTTTCCGGGTGTTTTTTAAAAGGAGAACTCCAATACTGAGACGCCAAAGTTGCATATTATAAATATGTATTGAAAACAAACCTACTGTAAACCAACTCATTTTCGCGATACTTATTTTGCGGTAGTTACTCTTTCTAGTCCACTTTGCGGCGATTAGATTTCACAATTTTATAGTTTACTTGATGTAAATAAAAAAAAAAGATCCAAGTTTTATATATTCGCTTTATTTTTATACACCCGAAGTCGCGAAAAAAAAAAATCGCTCACAAAAATAAGTTGGTTTAAAGTACTTGGCCTTTCTCTGAAGATGAGATATTACAGATTTAATTATTAAAGTTACATGTACATTTCAAAACAATATACATAAAACGTAATGAAAGAAGAGAATATAATATAGAAAGTTGACTTGCGATAGTAGATGATGATGGTCGATTTAACTTCACTCATGTCTAATGAATAGACAATATTGGGTCAATGTCTTCTATATTAGGTTCTACCCTGCCCTTCCCCAGTTTTGTGCCAAGTAAAAAAAAAAGTTGTTTTATGACATTGACCTTTTATTGTTTTATACTGCAACTTAAAATAAAACATTTATTGATATTTTAATGTGAACACAAATTTTAAACTTGTTTTCATCATTTAATGAACCTCAGAGTGTAAACACAGTGATGAATGATGACATTAACATTGCATTACATATAGCTGTGTTGCTATATTTAGGAAATAAACACAATTAGTTGCAGAATAAATCGGATGTATTTCTTGGTTGGAAATAACAGTAAATTACTGAGAGAAAAAAATAATACAATTTTTTTAATTTTCAGACACCGCTGATACGTTACCAGTTGATGCAGATCTGTGTGAAAATTGTGGCGATTCCTGTATTGCCTCGGGTAAGGATGAAGACTGTTATCTTTCAAAACGTTTAAACCTGCTGCATTTGTATGCACCTGTCCTAAGTCACGTACCGGATGTTTAGGAGTTGTCGTTTGCGGATGTGTTTCATAAGTGTTTATCGTTGCTCGTTTATTCATAGATTACACCGTTGGTTTTCCAGTTAAAATGGTTTTACACTAGTCATTTTTGGGACCATCTTAGCTTGCTGTTCGGTGACTGCGTGCATTTTTTAACCTAAAAGTTTGAGAAATTCCTTGTCTGCAACCCAATATCAAAAGTGTTCTGAATTCAAAAGTTACCAATGATGATATGGAATACCTAGACACAAACACTTTCTGGATCGTTGGTGGTGGCCAAAGTAAATTACGCAAAACACTGTAAAGTATTATTGAAAATTTAACCAAATGTTACAACACAAATAGTGCATACTTTAGAAGTCACTGCTTCGACAATTTTGATTTGATCTACCAGTATTATTTTCTTTTTGTTAACAGCATTATAACAACTATTTATATATGAAATTAGTTCATGTTTGAACTGATTTAAACACCATCATCAATTTTAAGCCAATTTTATTCCTACGTGAACCTTCGTCTTCTTTTAATGTAATCAAGTATTAGATTTCGTTCAAGTATATTGTTTATTTTGAATCGTTTCAGTTAAGTCGGCTGAATATCTTGACTTACATCTAGAAATTGACAATGAGGGTCGGTTGAAAACAAAACTTTACGACAAAAGAGATGATTTCAGCTTTCCAATTGTGAACTTTCCATTTCTATGTAGCAACATTCCAGCAGCACCTGCATACGGGGTATATATCTCCCAATTGATACGATATTCCCGTGCTTGCATTTCCTATCATGATTTTCTTGATAGAGGGTAACTGCTCACAAGGAAGCTATTAAACCAAGAGTTCCAAATGGTGAAGTTGAAATCATCCCTTCGTAAATTTTACGGACGCCATCACGAGTTGGTTGACCGTTATGGAATAACCGTTTCAAAAATGATATCGGATATGTTCCTTACGTCGTAACTACAGTCCCCTTCCCTTTCATGAATGTGACCTACCGAATTAGACTATTTACCGGATCTGTAATCAAATAAGCAACACGACAGGTGCCACATGTGGGGCAGGATCTGCTTACCATTCCGGAGCACCTGAGATCACCCCTAGTTTTTGGTGGGGTTCGTGTTGTTTATTCTTTAGTTTTCTATGTTGTGTCGTGTGTACTATTGTATTTCCGTTTTTCTTTTTCATTTTTAGCCTTGGCGTTGTCAGTTTGTTTTAGATTAATGAGTTTGACTGTCCCTTTGGTATCTTTCGTCCCTCTATTTTCCTACAACACATATTATGAAATGAACATTACCCGTAAAAGCCATATATTGTACTTCTTAATACAGTGGAAACTAGTAATAACATGCTTTTTTTTAACTATCACCCGTAATTAAGAACAAATAAACTGTACAAGGCACTTTAAAAAGTGTCCGATACACAATCTTCACCCTAACTAAAATCCATGTTTGTCTGTAATAGATTTGTATAATCTTAAACACGTGATTTCGTGCATTGATTTTGTAATACCTCCTCCATATTGTACTGTCATATTCTGGTGCCCGAGAATATCAATACTTGATGTTAAACATTTTTGATACAACAAATGAAAAAAAAACACCTTTAGACCTTTTAAAAGATAACAAAGGAAATATTTCAGTAAAAACATAATTATATTACAGTAAAACAACATTTTTATTCAATGCAAAACAAACAATTATATTAATGCATCTTCGTATTATCAATCAAACTACTTTTCAACTAAGAAATATGAATTGTAGGATTAAATGATATATAAAAAAATAATCAAGACCGTAATCAATTTCATGAAAATTCACGAATTAAAACAAATGCTAGTAACATTGTTTAATGCAATTAATAGTTCATGGATTGCAGCCGTTACTGAGCATCTATACAATGAGATGAACCATTTACCTAGGTTGCAATGTCCATTGCAAACATATTTACGCCAATTACAATCCCGTTTTGTTCTCTTTCCAAGCTCGACAGGCTTTTACAATAATATATGTATGTTCACAACATTGGCTTCCTGAAAATTATATAAACTTTAATATCGCCCTGTTTTAAATACCTGTTTCTAAAAACTATATTTTATAGAAAAGGAAAAAATGAAGTTCAACATGTTCAACGCGCTTTTTTTTGTAGTTCTTTTTCTCTCTTTCAATATTGTTCTGAACATCGTTTGCGATTTCGTTATATGTTCACAATGCATTACGACATTATAGTGACAATTGATAAAGACAGTATACATTGTGACTTTACCTAAAAATTTCATTCTTTGAAGTATATAATTACTTGTAAGAGTTTTTGAATTCAGATATAGTTTTTAGGATTTTAATTTCACTGAATAGTGAATTCCTTACTTTTAGATCACTAAAAAAACCTTGAAGTATAAATCTATTTTTTTTACTATTTTTTTTTGTTTTTACTGAAATAAGCAGACAGGACAAAGCTGACAAAGAATGAATGGATGTAATCGTCTTACAAATCCGTAGAGTCATTAAAAGTTTTGACCAATTTTTTGATAGATAGACAGACACTTTTTAAAATACACAAAATTACCAGCAACGCCAAATGAATTAACGAGTACAATTTTGACAATAAATTTAAAAGACTGTCACTCTTTATATAAGGATTTGATTTGAGCAAAAACTTAGGACGATAAAAAAAAATGAAACAAAATTCATTACCAGCAATACAAGATACAATGATTGAGAGGGTCCTTTGTTCAATTTTGATATAGAACAAGGTGAGCGGCACAGCTCTTTAGAACCTCTAGCTTTTCGTAGGAGTAGTTCCGATTGGAATTACATTGAAATTTGCATGATTTTCTTTTATTTTGTAAAATAACATAACTAATATCGTTTTACTTGTGTCTGCACGTTGTTTGTGTGTAAAAACAAAATGGCGACTCAGATCCCTTTTCAGTATACGGATATCGATAGTACACTGAACATTGCTAGAAAACGAAATATTTATGCCAACATTGATAAATAGACAAATAATAGAATACAAGACCAAACAAAAAAAAACCTAAAGATTAAGCCAAACGAACCGTACCAAACCTGGGGTGATCTCAGGTGCTCCGGAAGGGTAAGCAGATTCTAATCCACATAGACAGGAAATACGAAAAAGATTTGAAAAACATTAAGAAACAGATTGTAGTCTACTTTTAGAGTCCCTTTGATAAAAACGTATTAACACATGTACAAAAAAATGTAGAGGTACTTACGTTTCGAAAACACAAATTTAAGCACAAGAAAAAAAAATCTACAATCAACATTTCATGGAAGTTTTTAACGACCTTGATTGGCTATACATACAAAGATCTGCATGGGGAGTGTATAATTGTACACAGTGAGTATACAAACAAACACAATAAAACAACAATACGGTAATTATTTCGAGAAGGTCTATAATTGGTCATTAAAAAATAGATTTTGAGCGAGAAATACATACAGTTGATTAATAATTTTGTTTCCAGAAAAACAATACAAATACAGCATTTTAAATACCATACATTTCTTTTCTTAAACATGTGTTACAACGATCTTAGCGGAAAAACTCATTTATAACAAATAAATATACATAATTTGAGTTGATTAAAACATTATACAGATAAGCTGCCATCAATCCAGTCATCGATAACGCTAGTTGATTGTATAATTACGGGGAACGAAGTGCCGTTTGCAAAAGTGCCTGCCATCAGAAGCTACGGGTACATGGAGTCAATTACCTACGATTGTATAACTGGTTATGAAATTCAATCTGGCAACGTTGTACGTTTTTGTGATGCTGACGGAACATGGAGTGGAGAAACACCGGTTTGTGGTATGTTTTTGCTTTCAATACAAATAATTTAAGTTTACCTTCAATTTAAGTCAACACTTGATTGTTATGTTGAGTTTATTCAAATTTAATTTCTTAATTATCTGACTCTTAGTACGAAATATCATTGGACGAAGGAGAAAAGATACACCAATGTCAAATAACCTATAAATGTCGTCGTTGTAAGTAAGGACTAACAGTGTTGTAAATATTGTACATGTTTGACGCGTTAGAACTTTTATGTGCTCATAACGATGCACGACACTGACTCAAAATTAATGGAGAAAAATATGCACACAGGGAGTAATTTAGTCAATGCATACATTGCAGAAAATGTAAAAATAATCGTCAATGAGACAAATAACAGAACGAACATGGATGCATGACGCTATAGATCACCGTTAAACCTTGTCCAATAAGCCAAACACACATTGTATAGTAAGCTTAAAAATGGGCTCCATCATTCAAAATTGTAAACATTATATATATATATGCATACACCTAAAAACATACATACAATGATATCTAACGGACAATTGTGAAAAAATGCAATTTGGAGCGTTTAAAATGTACAAGTACATTCAAACTAACAGTAACAAAAAATATTGTTGCATACATTTTTTTCTTCATAATAGTTAATACACAGCTCACATACTTTTATTTATTCAGATATCGTGACTGATGAATGTGCCACCGAACCTTGTGTAAATGGTCAATGCTTTGACGGTGTTGCCAGTTACACTTGTTCTTGTGATACAGGATATGAAGGGACGAACTGTGATCAAAGTAAGAAAAAATTAAACATTTATGATTAATCAGAAATGACAAGTTTTCGCCCTTAACATACCGAATTGATTTTATAATAATTTAAATTTTAATTCCTGATGACGTCGCATATAATGAACACAGGTTTGTAAAAAATCTTTGAAAACGAATGATAAAAATCATCAGAGAAACATATTCTGACACTTTAACCCGTCTCTTATGATATTTCTCCACTCTCGATAGTTAAATTTTAAATATTTAAAAAGCTCGGCAAGCCTTGGGCTTAAAATGATAAAATCTAACTGTCTCGAGTGGAGAAATATCGTAATACTCTTGTTGCAGTGTAGGAATCTATATATCTAAGGTTTCAATTGCCATTGGAAACAGATTAACGCCAAATACCAATCCCGTTCTGTTCTCTCTCCAGGCTTTTACTAAGTCGTATTTATGTACACAACATTATCTTTCTGTAAACTTTTATGAACTTTAATACCGTCCGATTTTGAATATATGTTTCGTTAAATCTATATATGTTTAATGAAAAGATACAAAGAAGGCGTTTGTGAATTTTTGTTTCTCTCTTTAAATATCCTCTTTAAAATCGTTCAGTTTTTGTTATGTTTACAGTGTATAATGACACCAAATAGACAGTTAAGAAATGTGCAATTTGGAGCAAGTTAAAAGCACAACTAACTGTCAAACAGATAATAAAGAAACTGGTTGCATTAGAAAAAGAAGTTTGTTCATAATAGTTCATACACAACTCACGTACTTTTGATTAATTCAGATGTCGACGACTGTGACCCGAATCCTTGTTTAAATGATGGGGAATGCTCTGACCAATTGAACAGTTACACTTGTAAGTGTGCTGCAGGATATCAAGGACAAAAATGCGATATAGGTAAGATACCTTTTACAGTTTTGATAGAAACGATTCGACAATCATTTGCCTAATATTGACTGTTAAAAATCTTGATCAAAGATCCATTTCTTCTTTTAAAGACTTATAATTGCACAAAATGATATATTGATTTCATTCAAAACAAAAAAGAAAACATAACAAAAATACTGAACTCATAAAGAACAATAATACTTAAGTGTCCATGTCTCTTAATGAAATCATTTTAAATGCTGTTATCTATGTATCTAAAACAGTCAATATCATGACTAAATTTGCAAATTAAATCAAATGATAGTTACATTGTTACATTCAAATGGTAGTTTATGAATTTATTTTATTGTTTAATGTCGGCAAGGATCATGATATTTTTTAAGACATTTTTGATAAGTTAAATATATTAAAAGGGTATGTTTTTTTTATTTCTTACTATTCTTTATTTCTATACTTCTATTTTAATCTCAATTATAAGACCGGCAAAATAGCAGTTAAGAGCCATGAAATAGCTACTGCCATTATTTAATTTGATCTGTGATATTAATTTTACGATATTTGAGATCTAGAGTTTCTAAAAAAAACACCGTAGACACATCGGAATTGTCCTAGTCAATATCACTGCTCGCAGCCAAAACAAGCAATCGCAGAAAAGCTACATGTATGGTACCGTGTGAATGACATTCCAAGTATACAAAAGCATACAAGAATACAATTAGCGATGAAAACTAAGATCAACTGGCTGTGGCATCAATGTTTAATGTTTATGTAGCTTTTGAAATGTAAAATTAATACGTTTTAATTCTATTGTATATTTGAAAAAAATACCTATATGGTCCAAATACTCATATGGTCCGGCCCGTTGATAACCAAATGAGTATAATACTCATATGGTCCGACCATACTCATATGGTCCGACCATACGCGTACGGTCTGACCATATGCGTATGGTCGGACCATATGAGTATACGCATATGGTCATGATTATACGCGTATGGTCCAAATACTCATATGGTCCTGAACATTCATATATGGAGTTTTTTTTCTTTCAGGACCATATGTCGTTCTTTTTCAGAATCAACACGGATGATACCATGTTTCAATGAAATATGCTACAAGGCATAAAATAATGGCCTGTGTCAATTGTCTGTATTTCAATTTTAGAAACATATGTAACCCCACACAAATTTGATAAATAATTCTCGGACAATTGCTCTAAATAAAATGGGGCGAGCAAGCGATTTTTTTTTGTTTTAAAAAGTTCTTGAAAATTAGTTTTTAATAGGCGAGAAGTATGTAACAGGAGCGAACAAAACCTTTTTATTTTAGAGGTTTACATACTCGGTTTTTCAAACAGAATAAGAAGGAAAAGCACTGATGGTTTGATGCATAAGGCCTGTTTCCCATTTGAATACATTATTCTGACTCTAAGCCAACAACTGCAGACTCGTTCACCTTGCAGCAGCAAACATTTGAAAAAAAAACCTCCTAAATTAATTGCAATACAAATAACCTTCACAATCTAAAGAGCATGCAAAACACTTGACAATTATTAAATTGATACTTTCAGTTTGAAACATTTTGGTGAATAGCCTTTTTTGACAATTTTAAGGTTTAATTGGATTCCATTAAGGGCTGTTCCAAAAATAAATGTATTGGGGGAGGAAGGAAGGAAGGCACTTTTTATTTCACCCCACCATGCATACATTTCTAATTGGATACTGTAAACCGGGAAATGTTCGCGCCGTCTTTATTTCGCGATTTATTTACACGATACTAATTCGCGCCGTTTGGAATTCGCGATTTCCCAGTGCCCTAGATAAATATTTTTATAAATGATTTGGAAAGTAAAAAAGTAAATCATATGATAAAATCAATCAGAAATCTTTTGTTTTCGGTTCATTAATGTTAAAATAGATTAAAAGTTTGGCATGTTTCAATTCTCGTAAAAACACATACACAATGATAAAAAAGTAAACCTAATTAGGAATAAATTAAAAGAAAATGCTGTCAGGATTAATACTAATTATTCGATCTTTAGATCTGACCAATCTTTGTTGTAGATACAACGAGGTGATACCTTTATTACTGACTGACATGTGTCATTAACACAATTTTAATGAGTGTTGTTTACATAACAATATCCGTTATGTTCGCTTCAGTGAAATAACTGATTTGAGTTAAAGACATGACTTTTAACATTGCTTTTCATTAAGAGATACATATAAATTAAATTATATATGTGTCGTCTTTGAAATCAGTATTTTACAGTAGTCCTGTCAATATTCTATTCATACACATAGATATAAGCAGATGTGGTATGAGTGCCAATGAGGCAACTTTCGATCCAAGTCACAATTTGTAAAAGAAAATGCAATTAAAAGAGTTTTTCCTTGATATTTTCGCGGTCGTTTTATTGTCGCGTTTCTCTTCTTACCGCGAAAATAGCGAAAATAAAACTACCGCGAAAATTTTCCTGTTTACAGTATTTCATTTAAATGTTCAAGTAATCTTTCTTAAATACCTACCATCCATCAAATTTTAATACAGGTACCTTCCTTCCCTCACACAATTCTGGAAGGGGCTCAAAACAAAACATGTGATTTTCTCATGGTTGACGAGTTTTTGGTTGTCTATAATTGCTCACATCTACTTCATTTGAATTTTGGTGGATATTTGTCTTATTGGCAATTAACCACATCTCCTTATTGTTATATACATAGCTGTGCTTTGAAATTAAAGACAAACAGAGAATATGTGTTCTCATTAAAACTAGCTACTACTGTGAATTGTAAGATGCACTCTAGGAATGATTTTTGTTTTACTATTGGATAGATTTTATTTTGATAGTAGGATTTTGTCATATTTCACAGTAAATTGCAGTCTTTTATGGATGTGGTCTATATACCACAAAGCATTTAAAAGTTTAATCTGCACAATTGTCCCTGATTCTAAAGTATCTGAAAAGATCACCCACACTCTATAGTATTAGCCAGGTCAATAAGGACACACAGCAGTTTCTCTGGGCCTATCATTTTCTTCTTGCCCTGTTCACACGGTTTTTGGTTTATTTAGGAGATTCTATTGTTTTTTCATAAACACTGCAAACACATTTTTAGGAGGACCTGTTGATAATTCATTTGAATTATTGTGGGGAATTTTTGTTTGTATCGAAGGGCTTTCTATCTATTTCACAATTCACAAATTTACAGTTTAACTCTCCCAACACAGAAATATCCATGTCAGTGCCAACATTGATAGGTGTAGTCCGAAATAACTCTGACGTCCAATGGCTGTTTTTCCAGACACGCCCAAGGCCCCAGCTTGTCTGGCAAAACAGCCGTTTGATGTCAGAATAATCTCATACTATATTAGGTGATGCCGACGCGACGGCTGTTGTCGAATTTGTATGTGTTTAATATCATCAAACGATATATTGACAGACTTTACCCGTTTGGATTCATAAAAGATAGATTCGAATGTAAATGATAACCGGATAGCCGTTTGTTCAATGATTGCCTGTCCTCGGCATTGAGCCGAAACCACAACAAACTGATGGCTTGACAGTTTGGTTTTTATATTTCCTTTTACTTTTTATTGATTGATCACACGTGCGTTTGAACCCAGATCTGATTATATGCAAAAAGAAAGCGTAAATGAGAAAAAAAAAATGAAGGCAAGACTAATTTTGGAGCGGTATGCAGACAAAAAAAATACGGAAGCGGTACATTTGCGGTAGTTTTGTTTGTTGTTGAAAACTTGATTTCTCAAAAACAGGAGCGGGAAAATCCAAAGAACTATCAATCAAATTGGTGTGGCCTAACGTGTAGTTTTGTTAATTTAAAACTACAATACAGGGACATAATCATATATATTATGTGAAATGATTTGTAATGTAGACTTTCATCAAATATAAGCCAGATTTGTGTGTAAGATTTTGGAAATCTTATTGATTCACACTGAATAGGTTAATTGATTGTCCGTTGTTTAACGTTCAGTGGCAAATATTTAACGCATGTTCAGAACGAAACACACTAAATAGGAAATCATACTGTGACCTACATGTATTTATATTCGTCATCATGCCACTTCATAACTTTTTTTTTAATTTGTGTATACCTTTTTCTCTATCAAAGGATCAACTAATAAAAGTATAACATTCACGTAACTCACAAAAGGGCCGATAAGAGAGGTTATATAAATATATCCTGATTATCTTTTAAAAATATGTATTGCCATTGAAAGACAATCTTTCTGAATATCTCAATCGATTCAATTAAAATTGTTGAAAAAGTTACCACTTTTCCGCGGTAGAAATGTCATTACATACGAAAAGAATGGAAAAAAAGCCCTCCCCTTTTCCATAAACTAAGTTAGTTCTATAAAATACTTACATCATGTCTTGTATTTGTCATACACCGTTATCGATTGGTAACAATGCATGTGTGGCTTTCCTCTTGCAGTTACAGTAATATCTTTTATTGTGTATGGATAAAAATGTCAAAGGTTTATATCTAGATTAATTAGTGATTAATTAGTGCTTTGGACATTGTCAAATGTGATTAAATTTATAATCAAATTGAGAAAAGAAATGGGGAATGTCTCAAAACAACAACAACCCAACCATATAGCATTATACATTGTTGATGTAAGTGATCTTGATTGACATAAGGTACAGGATCTCCCTCAAAGGCGATGCTAATATTTCGTAGAAAATGTAAACAAAAGTTTTTTATTTGCATATAATGGCCTGCAAGAAAATCGTTCATCAAAGATCCGTTTTTTCTTTTAAAGACTTAATAGTAAGAAAATAAAATATATTGATTTAATAAAAAAAATGAACAACAATACTTAAGAATTCAGAGGTTTTTTTAACAAATCTTTTTGATTGCTTTTATCAAATTATCGATGTACCAAAAACATTCAAGACCATGACTAAATTGGCAGCAAATGCTAGTTACATTGTTACATGTCATTTAAATGTTATGAACTGCGGACGTTATGAAGTTGTGACTGACATATGTAGAAGAGTCTTCGTCCCAACAAATACTGTTATTTAATAAGAATGTGCTTTTAGTGTTTAAGGCACAGAACAAATTAATTTTGAATAATTACGTTTTTTTTGCAATCGCGATTTAAAGTAATAGGTATTTCAAATTGACTTCCCACTGAAAAATCACTGTTTTGACAAATACAGAAATTTTCTGAAGGGCCATGTGAAATTTTGTAATCGCTTTGCGTCCGTCGTCGTCAAAATCGTCTGTAAAATCTTCTCCTTTCAAACTATTGGAAGAAATACAGTTAAAAAATAAATGTTCGATGACACTGTCTGTTAACTAAGATGGTTAATATTGTTAAAAACGAGCACAAGGATTAAATGAAAGTTTCTTCTATTATTTTGAAATTTGTTTAACATTATATATGTTTGACAATCTGACAAGTTAGACATGTTCAGAATGTTGAGACCAATTGTTCTCGTACGTCACAACTGTCAGACGGCTTTTAGATCTCATAGGATGCAAAACCCTTAAATGACAAAGTTTATAATTTTTAGCTCACCAGAGCCAGAAGTCTCTATTTGAGCTTTTGCTATCACTTTGTTTCCGTTCTCGGCCGTCGTCTATCGTTGTCTGTCGTCGTCGTAAGCTATTTCAAGAATCTTCTCCTCTGAAACTACTGGGTAAAATATATTCAAACTCTAATGAATGTTCCTAGAGTATCTAGTTTATGAATTGTTACGATACACTTCTAACGATCCTTTAGTTTTACCTATGAATAGTATCGATCGGAAATAAATGTAAAGTATTGTTTTATTTTGTATAATAACATGAGTAATACAATTTTACTTGTATTTGCACGTTGTGTGTATGTGTGTGTGTGTGTTAAACCATCAATCCATATCATTAAGATAAAATTTAAGTTATCAGACGGAACCATATACCGAATAACACGTTATGTGTGGAAACCACTAAGACTCTGTAAGCGGATTAATAAAACGTTGATCAATGATTTTCTAATCCTTTTTCGTATTTCCTGTTTATTTGTCAGTTTAAAAAAAACGACATGTTTCCAATAACGTTGCTTTCGTCGGGAAATTTGACTATTCATCATAATAATTTATTCACAGAAGGGTATTCAATTCAAATTGGCGACCTAAATACCCTGGATATCAATAATAAACTGCACATTGCTAGAAAACAACAAAATAGTGATGCCAACGTTTTTAAAAAGCGATAATAATGTAATACAAAAGAGGGAGAACAGATAATGGAGTGACATTCAAACCCATAGATTGAAAATAAACTTACAACGGCATATCTGAAAAAGAAAAAGACAAAAAGACAAATAAAAGAACACAATACACAACAAAAAACACTAAAGATTAAGCAACACACGTATGAACCCCGCCAAAACCTCGGGATGATCTCAAGCGCTCAAAAAAATATGAAAAAAAATTAAAAACATTTATAAACAAAATTGTAGTCTTGTTACTGGGTAAAATTATAAAAACATATTTAGAGATACTAAAGACAAAAACAAATGCAAGATTTTATGTATACAAGCTGTTAACATTTATTACAAAAAAACGATTCATGGTGTTTCCTAGCAAGGGTGTTTTATATGCAGTGTGATGCACCATTATCATAACAATTGAACAGATGTCTTGGCTAGATATCATTCTTTAAGGATATATATTCTATGAATTGAGATGCACCATCTAATAATATCTTAGGTTGCAATGGCTTGTGGAAACATATAAACGCCAGTTACAATCCCGTTTTGTTTTTTTCTCTAAATTGAACAGGCTTTATTAAAAAATTTAAATTAAATTTATGTACATATTATTGTCTACCTGTGAACTTATGTGAACTTTGATACATTATGATTTTGAATACATATTACTTAAATCTAAATGTTTATTGAAAAGATAAAAATAACGCGTTTAAGTTTCCTTTTCTCCCTTTCAATATTGTTCATTGATCATTGTTTGCGGTTTCGTTATATGTTCAAAATGTATAATGACACCAATCAGACAGTTGATAAATTTGCAAGTTGGGGCTTATTGGAAGCACTACTTACTGTCGAACAGTTAGAAAAAAAACTGGTTGCATTAGAAAAAAAGATTGTTCATAAGAGTTCATAAACAGCTCACATACTTTTCATTTATTCAGACACCGACGACTGTGCCCCGACTCCTTGTTTAAATGGTGGTGAATGCTTAGACGCTGTAAACTCTTTCACTTGTTCTTGTGCTGCAGGATATGAAGGGGATACCTGTAGTCAAAGAAAGATATCTTTAACAGTTTTGATTGAACAGATCCGACAATCATTTGCCTATTATTGGCTGTAAATCAAAATATTGAATAAAGATCAATTTTGTATTTTGAAGACTTATGATAGTATCAAAATAGCATGAAGATGTGTCTTAAGATACCAAAGGGACAGTCAAACTCATAAATCTAAAACAAACTGACAACGCCATGGCTAAAAATGAAAAAGACAAACAGAAAAACAATAGTGCACATGACACAACATAGAAAACTAGAGAATAAACAACACGAACCCCACCAAAAACTAGGGGTGATCTCAGGTGCTCCGGAAGGGTAAGCAGATCCTTCTCCACATGCGGCACTCATCGTGTTGCTTAATATGTGATTACAAATCCGTTAAATAGTCTAATTCGGTAGGTCAAATTCATGAAAGGGAAGGGGATTGTAGTTACGACGTGAGGAACATATCCGATATCATTTGTGAAATGGTTATTCCATAACGGTCAACCAACTCGTGATGGCGTCCGTAAAATTTACGAAGGGATGATTTCAACTTCACCATTTGGAACTCTTGATTAAATAGCTTCCTTGTGAGCAGTAACCCTCTATCAAGAAAATCATGATAGGAAATGCAAACACGGGAATATCGTTTAACATTATATATGTTTGAAAATCTGACAAGTTAGAAATGTTCAGAATGTTGAGACCAATTGTTCTCGTACGTCACAACTGTCAGACGGCTTTTAGATCTCATAGGATGCAAAACCCTTAAATGACAAAGTTTATAATTTTTAGCTCACCAGAGCCAGAAATCTCTATTTGAGCTTTTGCTATCACTTTGTTTCCGTTCTCGGCCGTCGTCTATCGTTGTCTGTCGTCGTCGTAAGCTATTTCAAGAATCTTCTCCTCTGAAACTACTGGGTAAAATATATTCAAACTCTAATGAATGTTCCTAGAGTATCTAGTTTATGAATTGTTACGATACACTTCTAACGATCCTTTAGTTTTACCTATGAATAGTATCGATCGGAAATAAATGTAAAGTATTGTTTTATTTTGTATAATAACATGAGTAATACAATTTTACTTGTATTTGCACGTTGTGTGTATGTGTGTGTGTGTGTTAAACCATCAATCCATATCATTAAGATAAAATTTAAGTTATCAGACGGAACCATATACCGAATAACACGTTATGTGTGGAAACCACTAAGACTCTGTAAGCGGATTAATAAAACGTTGATCAATGATTTTCTAATCCTTTTTCGTATTTCCTGTTTATTTGTCAGTTTAAAAAAAACGACATGTTTCCAATAACGTTGCTTTCGTCGGGAAATTTGACTATTCATCATAATAATTTATTCACAGAAGGGTATTCAATTCAAATTGGCGACCTAAATACCCTGGATATCAATAATAAACTGCACATTGCTAGAAAACAACAAAATAGTGATGCCAACGTTTTTAAAAAGCGATAATAATGTATTACAAAAGAGGGAGAACAGATAATGGAGTGTCATTCAAACCCATAGATTGAAAATAAACTTACAACGGCATATCTGAAAAAGAAAAAGACAAAAAGACAAATAAAAGAAAACAATACACAACAAAAAACACTAAAGATTAAGCAACACACGTATGAACCCCGCCAAAACCTCGGGATGATCTCAAGCGCTCCAAAAAATATGAAAAAAAATTAAAAACATTTATAAACAAAATTGTAGTCTTGTTACTGGGTAAAATTATAAAAACATATTTAGAGATACTAAAGACAAAAACAAATGCAAGATTTTATGTATACAAGCTGTTAACATTTATTATAAAAAAACGATTCATGGTGTTTCCTAGCAAGGGTGTTTTATATGCAGTGTGATGCACCATTATCATAACAATTGAACAGATGTCTTGGCTAGATATCATTCTTTAAGGATATATATTCTATGAATTGAGATGCACCATCTAATAATATCTTAGGTTGCAATGGCTTGTGGAAACATATAAACGCCAGTTTTGTTTTTTTCTCTAAATTGAACAGGCTTTATTAAAAAATTAAAATTAAATTTATGTACATATTATTGTCTACCTGTGAACTTATGTGAACTTTGATACATTATGATTTTGAATACATATTACTTAAATCTAAATTTTTATTGAAAAGATAAAAATAACGCGTTTAAGTTTCCTTTTCTTCCTTTCAATATTGTTCATTGAACATTGTTTGCGGTTTCGTTATATGTTCAACATGTATAATGACACCAATCAGACAGTTGATAAATTTGCAAGTTGGGGCTTATTGGAAGCACTACTTACTGTCGAACAGTTAGAAAAAAACTGGTTGCATTAGAAAAAAAGATTGTTCATAAGAGTTCATAAACAGCTCACATACTTTTCATTTATTCAGACACCGACGACTGTGCCCCGACTCCTTGTTTAAATGGTGGTGAATGCTTAGACGGTGTAAACTCTTTCACTTGTTCTTGTGCTGCAGGATATGAAGGGGATACCTGTAGTCAAAGTAAGATATCTTTAACAGTTTTGATTGAACAGATCCGACAATCATTTGCCTATTATTGGCTGTAAATCAAAATATTGAATAAAGATCAATTTTGTATTTTGAAGACTTATGATAGTATCAAAATAGCATGAAGATGTGTCTTAAGATACCAAAGGGACAGTCAAACTCATAAATCTAAAACAAACTGACAACGCCATGGCTAAAAATGAAAAAGACAAACAGAAAAACAATAGTGCACATGACACAACATAGAAAAGTAGAGAATAAACAACACGAACCCCACCAAAAACTAGGGGTGATCTCAGGTGCTCCGGAAGGGTAAGCAGATCCTGCTCCACATGCGGCACTCATCGTGTTGCTTAATATGTGATTAAAAATCCGGTAAATAGTCTAATTCGGTAGGTCAAATTCATGAAAGGGAAGGGGATTGTAGTTACGACGTGAGGAACATATCCGATATCATTTGTGAAATGGTTATTACATAACGGTCAACCAACTCGTGATGGCGTCCGTAAAATTTACGAAGGGATGATTTCAACTTCACCATTTGGAACTCTTGATTAAATAGCTTCCTTGTGAGCAGTAACCCTCTATCAAGAAAATCATGATAGGAAATGCAAGCACGGGAATATCGTTTAACATTATATATGTTTGAAAATCTGACAAGTTAGAAATGTTCAGAATGTTGAGACCAATTGTTCTCGTACGTCACAACTGTCAGACGGCTTTTAGATCTCATAGGATGCAAAACCCTTAAATGACAAAGTTTATAATTTTTAGCTCACCAGAGCCAGAAATCTCTATTTGAGCTTTTGCTATCACTTTGTTTCCGTTCTCGGCCGTCGTCTATCGTTGTCTGTCGTCGTCGTAAGCTATTTCAAGAATCTTCTCCTCTGAAACTACTGGGTAAAATATATTCAAACTCTAATGAATGTTCCTAGAGTATCTAGTTTATGAATTGTTACGATACACTTCTAACGATCCTTTAGTTTTACCTATGAATAGTATCGATCGGAAATAAATGTAAAGTATTGTTTTATTTTGTATAATAACATGAGTAATACAATTTTACTTGTATTTGCACGTTGTGTGTATGTGTGTGTGTGTGTTAAACCATCAATCCATATCATTAAGATAAAATTTAAGTTATCAGACGGAACCATATACCGAATAACACGTTATGTGTGGAAACCACTAAGACTCTGTAAGCGGATTAATAAAACGTTGATCAATGATTTTCTAATCCTTTTTCGTATTTCCTGTTTATTTGTCAGTTTAAAAAAAACGACATGTTTCCAATAACGTTGCTTTCGTCGGGAAATTTGACTATTCATCATAATAATTTATTCACAGAAGGGTATTCAATTCAAATTGGCGACCTAAATACCCTGGATATCAATAATAAACTGCACATTGCTAGAAAACAACAAAATAGTGATGCCAACGTTTTTAAAAAGCGATAATAATGTAATACAAAAGAGGGAGAACAGATAATGGAGTGACATTCAAACCCATAGATTGAAAATAAACTTACAACGGCATATCTGAAAAAGAAAAAGACAAAAAGACAAATAAAAGAACACAATACACAACAAAAAACACTAAAGATTAAGCAACACACGTATGAACCCCGCCAAAACCTCGGGATGATCTCAAGCGCTCCAAAAAATATGAAAAAAAATTAAAAACATTTATAAACAAAATTGTAGTCTTGTTACTGGGTAAAATTATAAAAACATATTTAGAGATACTAAAGACAAAAACAAATGCAAGATTTTATGTATACAAGCTGTTAACATTTATTATAAAAAAACGATTCATGGTGTTTCCTAGCAAGGGTGTTTTATATGCAGTGTGATGCACCATTATCATAACAATTGAACAGATGTCTTGGCTAGATATCATTCTTTAAGGATATATATTCTATGAATTGAGATGCACCATCTAATAATATCTTAGGTTGCAATGGCTTGTGGAAACATATAAACGCCAGTTACAATCCCGTTTTGTTTTTTTCTCTAAATTGAACAGGCTTTATTAAAAAATTAAAATTAAATTTATGTACATATTATTGTCTACCTGTGAACTTATGTGAACTTTGATACATTATGATTTTGAATACATATTACTTAAATCTAAATGTTTATTGAAAAGATAAAAATAACGCGTTTAAGTTTCCTTTTCTCCCTTTCAATATTGTTCATTGAACATTGTTTGCGGTTTCGTTATATGTTCAAAATGTATAATGACACCAATCAGACAGTTGATACATTTGCAAGTTGGGGCTTATTGGAAGCACTACTTACTGTCGAACAGTTAGAAAAAAACTGGTTGCATTAGAAAAAAAGATTGTTCATAAGAGTTCATAAACAGCTCACATACTTTTCATTTATTCAGACACCGACGACTGTGCCCCGACTCCTTGTTTAAATGGTGGTGAATGCTTAGACGGTGTAAACTCTTTCACTTGTTCTTGTGCTGCAGGATATGAAGGGGATACCTGTAGTCAAAGTAAGATATCTTTAACAGTTTTGATTGAACAGATCCGACAATCATTTGCCTATTATTGGCTGTAAATCAAAATATTGAATAAAGATCAATTTTGTATTTTGAAGACTTATGATAGTATCAAAATAGCATGAAGATGTGTCTTAAGATACCAAAGGGACAGTCAAACTCATAAATCTAAAACAAACTGACAACGCCATGGCTAAAAATGAAAAAGACAAACAGAAAAACAATAGTGCACATGACACAACATAGAAAACTAGAGAATAAACAACACGAACCCCACCAAAAACTAGGGGTGATCTCAGGTGCTCCGGAAGGGTAAGCAGATCCTTCTCCACATGCGGCAATCATCGTGTTGCTTAATAGAGAAAACAACACAAGCGACATAAGTATCTACTTTATACGTTAAATGTTACTTAACAATGGTATTTGTACGTAGGAAGCGTCAACTTCATGTTATTTATACCTTCCAAGCGTCATTTCAACATACATTATACATATGAAAGTGAAAATTATTAATTTGGATTGTCTTTCTTTTCCCAAAATCATTATTAGACCGTTAAACAGAGAAAACGTATGTATTTGCATACGTAAAATGGTAAGTCGGTGATTGTTTTTACAGATTTATATTTTTTTGACAGTAAGCTAAAAAAATACGATTTTTATAGATAAAATGAGATATATCAGTATCTTTTTTTTGAAGTTGACATATTTGATACCTTTTTTCCAAATTGATTTATTTAAGTTTTTGGTGAAGACGACATTAATTTTGTATCTTTACAGTTGTTATGTTAATGTGCAATGATATTTATCAACCGATGAACACTTATTTAGATTACTAGAAGATCTTTGTAGAGCCCCCATTCATCAATTTTAATTTTTTAAATGCGTTGCAGCGCATACTACAGGAAATCGAACAAACTTTGAAGTTTATGCAAGGAAATAAATCAAGATTTTAAAATTATAAGGAGTCAAAACAGATAAAAAGAAATGAAAATGATGGCTGCAAAAAAAAATTATTTCTTTTTTGCTCTCTGAAAGTGTAACCTCTTTCATGCAGAAAGAGCAAGATCCATTACACGATATGAAAAGTAAATTTGAAGAAATTTCAGTCATACACTGCTACACACGATTTCATATTACTTTCATTTTTTTTTAGTCTGAGTAAAGCCGTTTTCAATTAATATTTTATAGTGCGTTTTTTTCTGTTTGTAATATTAATATACTGCTGTATCAGGTTTAGGGTGAAGGTTGGCGCCTGTTAAAACGTTCAAATCCGCTGCATATATTATATGCACCTGTCCTCAGTCAAGAATTTAAGTCAGGAACAGTGCTTGTCGTTTGTTGGTATGTTTGATAAATGTTTCTCGTTTTGTAAAATAGATTAGACCGTTGGTTTTCCTGTTTGAATTCTGATACAATGGTAATTTTGGGGCTCTGTATAGGTTGCTTTTATGCTCATTGTATTTTGCTGTTGCTTAGGGATAATTATGATGTTGCTGTTGCTGATTTTAAGAATCAAATAAAGGAAATCAAATTCAAACTCATTGCATGATTTTTTTTTCTATATTTATATGTTTATGAATTTAAAGAAAAATCCCCTCTGTTCGTTCTTCCCTTAAGCAACAGCAGCAGCAGCATGACCACTAAGAAGTGAAATGAGAACGACAAAAGTTGCAGGAGCATTGAAAACAGTTTATTAAAAAAATCATATTATGAGTATTTTTAGCAGCAGCACCAACAACAACACTCTATCCTCAAGTAGCGACAGCAGCAAATATAAAAAAGAAGATGTTGTATGATTGCCAATGAGACAACTATCCACAAAAGACCAAAATGACACAAACAAAACACACACATGAAGGTAGTGAGCAGAAGAGCTGTAGAGGAAGTTGAAGCATTACATGGAAACACCTTGTATATGACTCAACATGAAGCAACAGCAGCAACAATACTTTAAAGTGTGAAATGAGCATTTACTACACTAGGCCGTTATTTAATAACACAACTCGAAAACGTCACAAAAAGCACCCAAATTTGAATTTTAACCTATCAATATAAATAAAAAGATGTGGTGTGAGTGCCATTGAGAAAATTCTACATCCTAGTCAAGTCAATATATGAATTTGAGAACGCGGACCTTATAGAAAGCACCCCAACCCGTAAAGCCCTGTCTCGTAGTTGTACCGTTATAACAAGACTCATTGGTCGATTCTGTTCCGGAACTACTTTAATTTACTCAATCTTTTAGCGAAGAGTTGGTCTGAGCTGGAACTGCCAGTGATTTTGCATTGTAACCCTAGATAAAAAAGACCACCTAGAACTATTTCTATACAAATCTACCCATCCGAGAAATTCAGAACCAAAAAGGCAGAAAGATGTTGGTACTCTCAATCGGCACTCCAGTGACGATAAAGAAACTATCCTCGGCTGTATAACGTAATCCAACATTGAAGTTTGAATATATCTTCTCACAGATAAGATGAAGTCTTTTTTTCCTACAGATTCCATTTAGTTTCGCTAAATGTTGCACAATTCTGAAGCGCAAATTCAATGCATGATTTCTCGAAAAACCTTTTGAAATTAAATGATGCGGTTAGTATTCCTATCATGGTAGACCAGTTGCCGCACCACAATGTAAGGGGTATATTCATATAACTTAATGTCATACATCTGATATTTCAGGAAGCTACCATTTGATTTTAAGGGAGGGGGGGGGTCTACGATAAAAAAAATTGTGTCCTGCATTTTTTTTAAGGTTGTAATTTCTGTCCTGCATTTATATTTTTCACTTTATTTGGTCTGGGTTTTTTTTGCCCAGTTGCTCATCCTGCCTTTATTTTTAATCGAAACTCCTGTATTTTTTAAATCAAAATTTCTGTCCTGCCTTTTTTTTTTTTTTAAATTTCATCCAACAGGAACTTGTACAACCATATCTAAAAAAATGTAATGATGAAACAAATGTTTTAATCTCATAGATAATATCCGTTTACATGGTGTCAACGAGGGGGGAACATCGATGTCCATGGATAAAAGCATCAAAAGGGGGATATAAAATAAAACATATAGATCACAGAAAACTATTTCTTATAGGAAATTGTTGTTTAAACACAAATAACATTCTTGCTTCGTATAACTAGTTTCCAATTAATTCTTATCTGTCAAGTTCGTAAGCCAGTCGTAGCTATATAAGTTAAAGTGACTTTACGACAACAATTACATGAACCGTCAATGAATTGTAGTGTATGCCTTTTATCCGCAATATAGTATTATAGATATAGGAAGATGTGGTGTGAGTGCCAATGAGACAACTCTCCATGCATTTTCTACATAAAATGTAAAGCTCTGGATCGACTCAGTTTTGAAGAGACCAATAATTTTGAAAGACTCATCTTTAAAAGATTAACAATAAAATCCTAATTAATGTACAAAAAAATGAACGAAAAACAAATATGAAACACGGCAACAAACGACAACCACGGAATTACAGGCTCTAGACTTGGGGACAGGCACGTATGTACGTAAAACGGGGTTCAACATGTTAGTTGAGTTCCAACCCTCCCCCTAACTTGGAACAGGGGTGTTATAGTACAATATAAGAACGCAATGTAAAAATCATTTGAAAGGCTTATCTGTAGATATTCGATATCCACAGTATTTCATGTACCTTTTAGGAACCCGCAAATATATTTGCTATTCTCTTTATTTCATAGCAACGTTATGTTACATATTTATATATGGCGTTTAAAGCCAAGACACAAAGATATGCTAATTAAGTTTAACTTGGGTTAATTAAACTAAATTGATTTGTGTGGGACTTGTGCTTAATTAGCTAAAAACATTTTGTTGATTGATATAGATCGTTACTCATCTAGAGTTAACTGGTTATACAAGTTCCTGACCTGTGAAGTGGAGCTGTAGGAGACTTTATTATATGTGTTTGTCTGTCTGTCGGGTGGTCTTGTCTGTCTGTCTGTTTCACTGTCTGGTGGTCTGGTTGTCTTGTCTGTCTGGTGGTCTTGTATGTCTGTCTGTCTGGTGATCTTGTCTATCTGTCAGTTTATCTGGTGTTCTTATCCGTCTGTCTGTTTATCTGGTGTGTCTGTCTGTCTGGTGTTTTTGTCTGTCTGTCTGTCTGTCTGTCTGTCTGTCTGTCTGTCTGTCTGTTTAGTGGTATTTTCTGTCTATATGTTGGTCTGGTCTGGCTAGCTGTCTGTCATGTTATCTTGTCTGTCTGGCTGGCTGTCTGTCTGTGTCTGTTTGGTGGTCTTGTTTGTGTGTTTGTCTGGTGGTGTTTTTTATGTGTCTGTCTGGTGTTTTGTGTGACTGTCTGTGGTATTGCCTGTCGGTCTGTCTCTCTGATGATCTTGTCGGTCTGATAGTCTTATTTGTCTGTATATCTGTCTTTCTGGTGGTATTGTCTGGCTGGCAATATCTATGATTAAATCCAGACCAAGTTCGGATTTGTTTGGGTCTTATGAGCTTGGCCGTGTAGTTCTTTATGTGCTGGATACTATCAACACTAGCCTGTGTCCACACTTGTTTCATTCGATATTTCATAAACGTATTTGCAAGAAGTTCTTCCCAAAAAATAAACTTCGTTACTTAAGTGTTCAGCTTTTCTGTGGATACTCGTTTAAAGAGATGTTTGGGGTACACTATGACCAGGAGATAGCCACTCAGATGTTCCGTTAATTTTCTTTCTAATGTTAACATCATAGAAGGAACGAACAATCTTTTTATTTGTTTAAAAATTTGGTGCGGAGGGGCATTTTATTTCGAACAGACAATTTAATGAAGTATTATATATGAAGCAATAAAGAATAAAACTTTTTAAAAATCCTTCTGTTTAACCACAAAAGATGAATGGTCGATATTTATCAATATTAACAATTGGGGGGGGGGGGGAGGGGGGTAATGTTGATTTTAAGCAGCTGTTGGTTACCGTATGACCTTCATTATTGAGCTTTAGTCCAGACCCAGGGCTCAATTTCAGTTTGCCTTAATTATGAACTGACGACAATAAACAAACAAGCTGACTATATGCGGTATGGGCTTTGCTCATTGTTGAAGGCCGTACGGTGACCTATAATTGATAATGTTTGTGTCATTTTGGTCTTTTGTGGATAGTTGTCTCATTGGCAATCATACCACACCTTCTTTTTTATAAGAACTATCTTGATATAAGATATACGACACATTTATATGTTTGCGTGAACTTTTGTATCAACCATAAATATTTATCTTTAGATTTTTTTTTATAATTCCACACATGTTAATTCTGACTTAACTATAATGTATATCTGAAGGTTTTTTTTTTCGTGGAAATAAACCCTTCAAATTACTAGTTATGATAACTATACGTCAAACACAACTTTATGTCAAACACAACTTTAAATTAGAGATACAACCTATTTTGGTGTGAATATCGTGGATAGACGGTCAACAAAGTGAGATGATATTTGTATTTTGAATTTTTTTATTTTAATTTTAATATTATAATAATAATATGCTTTGACTTATTTTATTAACCCTTGGCATTTTAAACAAAGTATAACAGATGTATAGCAGTGTCTCCAGTTATTGAAACCTATACTGGATATCAGCTCTTTATATCTTCCTTTGCTTCCATTAATTACGATTATTTTTCTTGCGTTTTTATGGTCAATAATTTTAAGTTATCAGAATCACTTAATACTAAAAAAGTCAAAACTGCTTTTTCAAGTGTAAGACGTGCATGTTAGCTTAAAGATCGACTAATTGTGCACTGACGAAATCTCTTTTTTTGGAAAGGGAATTAAAACGAGAAAGCAATCATGTGCGAACCTAACATAAATATTATAAGCAGCAACAAAGTCAAGCACTGATACTAGTAGCACATGACCGAGCATAAATTATGGCGGTGGAAAAACATGTTTAACGACTCAAAAATTCTCTCCTAAGTTTAGAAAGCGATGCAACAGCAGTCGGTAAAAATCAGTTTATAAAGACAGTTGCAACAATTCACAATAGATAACTCGTAAGAAATAGTCTTAGCTAGGACATAGATTAACGATCTGAGATATTAAAGCCCGGGATGACGAAGTATAAAACAAAATGAAAGACAAAAACATTTCCAAAAGACCACACCAGACCATAAAGCAGAAATCAGCCGATTAATGGCATTGGGCTGTATCTGTTTTTTGATCGGTTTGTTTCTATCAAACAAAAAAGACTTACACGTACAGTATCAACCAACAAAAGATTGTTTAATTGACCAATATATTCATGATTCCCTAACTGAAAATAAACGTTTTCCACTAATGTTGTCTTAATTCAAATACTAGTATCATAATTCGATTAAGGAAACATATGAAGATAAATGCGAAATTATGACTGAATGCATTTTAGAAAAAAGGGAGACAATTCAATCTCAAATATAGTCTTAATTGTGATTTCTTACGTATACTTTATGTATGACGTTAGTAAAGTCATATATCGAGAATTCTCTAATATGTGATTACAAATCCGGTAAATAGTCTAATTCGGTAGGTCAAATTCATGAAAGGGAAGGGGATTGTAGTTACGACGTGAGGAACATATCCGATATCATTTGTGAAATGGTTATTACATAACGGTCAACCAACTCGTGATGGCGTCCGTAAAATTTACGAAGGGATGATTTCAACTTCACCATTTGGAACTCTTGATTAAATAGCTTCCTTGTGAGCAGTAACCCTCTATCAAGAAAATCATGATAGGAAATGCAAGCACGGGAATATCGTTTAACATTATATATGTTTGAAAATCCGACAAGTTAGAAATGTTCAGAATGTTGAGACCAATTGTTCTCGTACGTCACAACTGTCAGACGGCTTTTAGATCTCATAGGATGCAAAACCCTTAAATGACAAAGTTTATAATTTTTAGCTCACCAGAGCCAGAAATCTCTATTTGAGCTTTTGCTATCACTTTGTTTCCGTTCTCGGCCGTCGTCTATCGTTGTCTGTCGTCGTCGTAAGCTATTTCAAGAATCTTCTCCTCTGAAACTACTGGGTAAAATATATTCAAACTCTAATGAATGTTCCTAGAGTATCTAGTTTATGAATTGTTACGATACACTTCTAACGATCCTTTAGTTTTACCTATGAATAGTATCGATCGGAAATAAATGTAAAGTATTGTTTTATTTTGTATAATAACATGAGTAATACAATTTTACTTGTATTTGCACGTTGTGTGTATGTGTATGTGTGTGTGTGTGAAACCATCAATCTATATCAATAAGATAAAATTTAAGTTATCAGACTGAACCATATACCGAATAACACATTTTGTGTGGGAACCACTAAGACTCTGTTAGCGGATTAAAAACATGTTCATCAATGATTTTCTAATCCTTTTTCGTATTTCCTGTTTATTTGTCAATTTAAAAAAACCGTTGCTTTCGTCGGGAAATTTGGTTATTCATCATTATAATTTATTCAAAGTTGGGTATGCAATTCAAAATGGCGACTTAAATACCCTGGATATCAATAATAAACTGCACATTGCTAGAAAACAACGAAATAGTGATGCCAACGTTTTTAAAAAGCGATAATAATGTAATACAAAAGCGGGACAACAGATACTAGAGTGACATTCAAACCCATAGATTGAAAATACAACGGCATATCTGAAAAAGAAAAAGACAAAAAGACAAATAAAAGAACACAATACACAACAAAAAAACACTAAAGATTAAGCAACACACGTATGAACCCAGCCAAAACCTCGGGATGATCTCAAGCGCCCCAAAGGAGAAAGCAGATCCTAATCCATTTAGGCTATGAAAAAAAAATGAAAAACTTTGATAAAAAAAATTGTAGTCTTGTTACTGGGTAAAAATGTAAAAACATATTTAAAGATACTAAGGTTGCAGAAGCAAATATGTTAGCGCAAGAAAAAAAAATCTACAAAGATTTGCATGAGTGAGTGTGTAATTGTACACAGATTTTAAGCGATATTAATCAGTCGATTAATTGTTTATTTTCCGGAATTACAATACAAATACAAAATTATAAATACCAAAAATGTTATGTTTAATAAATGTGTACATTTTGTAACAAAGTACTTAGCGGAAGAACTAATTTTTAACCAAAATAAATGCTCATAAATTGAGTTAATTAAAGCAGTATGTTGATCAGCTGCCAACTATCAACTATAAAGTAATAGCTTGAATTTCATTATTAGTTTAAACAATATTTTATTTCATAAAGTACACGAAATATAATTAAACAATATAAATACAGGGATTCGGAAACATGAAAAACTGATGAAAATTCGTCTATCTTGCACTTTCATTATTGTTATCATCTTTTGTCTCCAGTTCTTTGTACAGTTTCTGGAATGGTGCCGTTTGCAACAGGACCTACCGACGGAAGCTACAATCACATGGATAATATAATTTACTCTTGTAACCGTGGATATGAAGTTCAATCTGGAAACCTGGAACGTTCATGTCAAGCTGACGGAACATGGAGCGGAAGTACTCCGGTTTGTGGTATGTTTTTGCTTTCAGTTCAAATAATTTGAGTTTACTTTGAATATCAAGTTGCATTTCTAAATTGACTGACTTTTAATACGAAATATCATTTGACGTTGGATAAAATATATCTCGAAAGATAAAGCAATGTAAGAAATGGCTTCGTTGTAAGTAACTATATATGTAAGGACTGGCAGAGTTATAAATAGTGTTCATGTTGTATGCGTTAGATCATTTTATGAACAAAACGATGCATGACAATGACTCAAAATTAATGACAAAAAAGAAATTCACACAGGGATTTATTCAGCTAATGCAAACATTGCAGTAAAAGTAAAAATAATTGTCAATGAGACAAAAAGCAGAATTAAAATAGATGTTTGAAACTATAGGTCACCATTAGTCCTTGTCCAGTAAGTCAAACACACTTTTGTATAGTAAATTTAAAAACCTCCAGCATTGAATTTGTTAACAATGTGATAAAACTTATGATTATTTGTGTCACTATGTTACCGCCATTGTTATATCACGCGAAAGACCAATCGACTGCCTTAGCTTTACTCGTGGTCACATTCTTTAATATATGTTTTTAAGTTATTACTTTAAAAAAAAATAATAACCGCGATATAGCGTTTTGCGCATGAATTGAAGTTATGTATGACGAACTGCAACTCATTCAGATTTAGTTAAATGTGTGATTAATTTATTGCAGTGGGGGTTAAGTGTCAAGACCCAGAAAATGGGCAGTTTACAGAAGAACAAACGTCATCTGGCTATAGCTTTCCGGATACGGTAACATACTCTTGTATATTTGGATATGAAGTACAGTCTGGTGATCTCGAACGTTCATGCCAAGCTGATGGAACATGGAGTGGAAATGCTCCAGTGTGTAGTAAGTAGCATATAGAGACTTTGATTATACAATTATTTTATCATTTTATTGATCCTCATTCAATAAAGGCATCGATGAATAGAAAACACAAATGAATAAATGTAGACAGTTTGTTTCTGGGAATTTCTCGCTGCATTGAAGACCCATTGGTGGCCTTCGGCTGTTGTCTGCTCTATGGTCGGATTTTGTCTCCTTGACACCTCCCTCATTTTCATTCTCAATTTTAGGTTGTTTAACGTAAATGAGAACATTTGAAAACTTGATACATAGCATTTTTGAGAACACCATTGGTATCCATTCTTTTTTATAATCAATTTGCATAATTCAACATGCGTTTTCACACAATGGTTGACGAAATAACAATAATAACATACTAGAGTACATCAAACGACACCTACCAGCAGAGTTTAAACATGTAACAGTACTTACAAATAAATAACAATTTGGGGAAAATATTTCGTGGATGATACAACTTGAACTAAATATGCTGTGTGATTTTGAGGTAACTTGTTAAGATTAAAACTCAAGTTGTTATGTTGATATTAATCGAAATGTACCCTTTCCAGCATTTGCCATCAAATATCAGCAAACTTATATTATGAAAAAAAACTGTATCCGAAACAAGATGAACATGTTTTCTTCTACAAATCCATATAATTGTCCTGATTCAAAAATTAATGCTCATTGTGTAATGTTGTGTATTATTCTTTTATTCGAGTTTATAAAAAAATATAATTGATGCGAATCGGTTAACGAATTAACATTTGTGCAATTATCGATTTCCAATTATTTTACAAAAAAAATCAGACAACGTAATCTACATAAAAAAAAACATTACAACATGTATCAAAAAACATCACAAAAGTGTTTCTTCTTTAAATCAATACTAATCCTTAAGTTAAGACGCATTGTATTTTGTAATATGCATTTCTTACATTTCCTATGATGAGAATGTTTAGTATTTTGCGAACACTTACAGTCAGATAAAACTGTTGATCCATGCATTACCATCTTTGCAATCGTGTACCTTTATCAAATCCGGTGATGGAAATCTGTGTGTCTTTCTTTCATTTTTCTTTGCCGTTTTTACTTTCATGAACGTATACAATTAGGGTATAGAACCACAAGACCATCCCGGCCGGAAAGAACATACACGAAAGAAGTACATATTTTTTAACAAAATATCTCCTACGCATACATGGCATAGCATTATCTGTGTCAATAGTGGATATATTTGGGTAGTTTTTGTGTCAAATGAAAGCTTGGGGACTTGGGATAACTGTAGAACGCTTGTTGAAAGATATATTTGAAAAATAAAAAAGTTAATGAAATTATGATATAAGGGCACATCTAGCCTGTTGTTCAGATTTGATTTTTCTGTTCTTGTACTATCAAACTTACTGGAATTAGTACGCTTAATATGCAATTAAAGATATGTTGATATGTTCAGCACAAGTCAGGATAAGGTACAGTTTTGGCATTAAATAACTGCTTCTTTTTTCTAACTTAAGATAAAGTAGCTAGTAATGATTGAAATTGCATAATTTAACATAGAAAGCAATAGCGCTATTAAGTCTTGGTTTTATACCTTAAGATTTGTTTTCATTTATTCACAGAAATGACCGTAGACTATTTTTGTGAGGCTCTTTTGGAAACATTGGAAAGCAAAGGAAAATCCAAGGAGAGATCGGCCGAAAATCCTGATGAAAGCTCTGAGATTGATACCCGGGGAAAAGGTAAAGCCAATGGCAAATGGAAAGGAAATTGGAAGAAAGGAAGAAGATGTGGTTACTATAAAGCACTCGAAGCTTTGATAGCAGAAACATGCCTACTGTCATAAGGCTCAGCTCCTGTCGAACCCAATTTTGTGTATAACTTACTTACTTGTTACTATTCAAAAGCTTTACGATTGAAAAAAGAATTACGACAACACCCTAATATATTATTCTTCATTGGTTTACATTGATGTACATTAAAAAATATATACCTGTAGATTATGATACTTTTTACATTGTCTAAATTTCTCACGAAGTGTACCAACTGAATTGTAGTGGTTATAAAAACATGTTTATCTATCAATAAATTAATATCATGTTGAACGGGTTGACTATTGTTTTTGTTTTAAATTTCAGGTATAACTTATGGTTTTCTTATATAAATATTTACCAACACCGAAAACAAACAGTAATATCACAGTTTGCATCTTCCTTAACAAAAAGGCATATTTTTTTTTATATAAATAAGGCCGTTAGTTTTCTCGTTTGAGTCATTTTGAAGTCTTTAATAGCTGACTATGCGGTATGGGCTTTGTTTATTATTGAAGGCCGTACGATGACCTATAGTTTTAATTTCTGTGTCTTATGGTCTCTTGTGAAGAGTTGTCCCATTGGCAATCATACCACATCTTCTTTTAATATTTGAATTAAATATATTTTCAAACAGGTAAAAACGATTACAACAGGGTAGTCATAGACAAACACTTTTCGATCGACCTAAATAAAAAAGTCTTTCAACCAGATTGCACTTTGGGAGTTTTGATGATATCTATTATATCGTCATCCCTTGATATGGTTAAATTGCATTAGAACTATTTATTTTCCCTGCCGGTTACTTTTCCTATTTTTTTTTTCCTTGCATAAACAAAGAATGCAATTGTTTTCCACGGCGAGTCCGTATGATTTGTAATGAAGCTCTGTTCCGGTCTTTTAAGCCAGTAATTAGATCAGAATTTTACATAATGAAAAAAGTAAATTCCTTCCTTTTCGGTTTACCAACGGATGATTTAGGTCAGTTAACATTAAATATGTTGTATTTCATAAGAAAATATCATTTAAAATTCCACTGTATTTTCAAAACCAGTCTGTTCCTATTGTGTCATACGGTTGCATGAAAACCATTGCACATAGACAATTTAACAAATTTAGATAATTTTCAATTTCAATCATTATCTGAAATTAAATATATTAAAAGTTTTGATTTTCAAGACTTCACCACATTTCAACAAAAGAAATACTCCACGTTCTTCTCACACAAATATGGTAGCATACGCTTTACCATTAATACGAATTCGTAGTTTTGTGTAAATAGTTATCACAAAGTCAAATATGCTATACAGAGGGAAAAAATATCAGTATGCTTGAGTTTTTCTTGACAAAACACAGACACTTATACGCGAAAAAAATATCAGGCATTGATACTCAAGACATGTACCGTATAATAGTCCACAAAAAAGAGCAGTCGTTTCAAATATGAATAATAATTTGAGAGAACACCCATTGTTTGACTATTGTAAACATTTTACAAACAAAAAACAAAACAAAAACAAACAGAAATGAACTCTATGTAACAACAAACACCAAATGCTTTGAGACAGACACATACAAAATACGGAGGGTTTAAAAATTCCCAAAGAGATAACCTCATTTTTTCTGTTACAAAAAATAGCAAGTTGATCGGTGGTCTTTTTCAATATTAATAATAGCAATCTTTTCTATGCCCATAAACTCCCAGGATCTTTATCCTTTAACAGGGGGCTCCGAATAATGAAAATGTCTACCACAACAAACATTACTTAATAAAATGTGCAGTAATAAATATCGTTTTCAATATACAAAACTTTCATTTTATATTCAAGCTTTGTGATATTTGATTATCAATCGATTTTAGAGATTTTTTTATCGGCACCCTTTTATTGATCACTGGAAACATATTAATAATCCATTTGAAATACAAAAAAAGAAACTATTAAATGCTAAATGCTATTAAAATGCTATTGAAATCAAGATTAACACATTTCATCATAATCGCATTTAACGTCATTTCCAAAAAAAAGAAAAGAATGATGGTTTTAAATTCAAATTATAAGATAAAGATATAAAAATAAATATACGACGATATGGTATGAGTGCCAATGAGATAACTCTCTATCCAGGTCACGATTAATAAAAGTAAAAGCCCATTTCGTTTATGTAAAAATTCATCCCTATGTAGGTTTTATGGACGCCATCACGAGTTGGTTGATCAATATGGAATACCCGTTTCGTAGACGATATCAGATGTATTACTCTTGTCATAATCACAATCAACCCCGTTTCCTTTTCACAAATGTTACCAACACTAGTAAACCGAATTTAACTTGATCGGACAAAAACGTGTTAACGCTATTTAAATGAGATTGATCGTTATTTGATACAGATTGACAAAAATTAAAAATTATATTTAATTCATTTCAATTCATATCAATTCATTTTAACGCCAGTCAAATAGATTTCTCTGCGGTGAATCAATTGAAATCAAGTTGCTGGTTAGTTACGTTAAACTTATAGGCCACGCCCCCGTTAAACTATTTCAAACATGCATTAATTCGTTTTAAACATAGATGAGACCCGGCCTTTTTACAGGTAAACCACTCAAGCAAAACGACCTCGATGTATCTATCGTTTTTTGTTTCAAACTTTAAATGCGTACAGTCTTAGTAAAGTCACATGCTTCACAATTTAAACAAACGAATGAATAATACACGTGACATGTTCATATATAAGGTATTAATATAAAAACATTAAAATATATATGCACACGCGGTTTAAAAATGCAAAACTTGTGAATCTGTTGAAAATAAAATAAATAGATATATGACATGATTTTAATTTGCTCAAATGCACAAGTTCTTTTTCGCATATATACATGCGTTTCAAAAATTGCCAAGTTCTATGAAAACTCGTGGCATGTAAGTTACGTGTGGTCCTTTGCAATTATTTACGAAACTTTATGTATTCCTATATATTTACCGTTTCTCTTTTTTCTGTTTTACTATATTAATTCTTTATTCCGTAAGAAAATATACAGTTCATAGGAACAAATACATACACAGAGGATACAGTTTACTATATTTTCCTCGTATTTAAATGTAGACACGGAAAACTACACAGAAATTATTTATTGCGAACATAATTTAAATCGATGTATTTCATATTTTCGGTCTTGACTGTAAAAAGTGCTTAAGTCCATTATTAGTAAAATACAGATATAAAAAAATAACTCTTCCTTTTTAATATTTCTTTATTTTAGAGGTAAGCTTCTGGCCAAGTTTCACTTATTCTGTCGCAAATCATTTACTTCAATAATCAATCGATTGTATTCTGAAAGAATTTGATTTGTTCTCTGTAGGAATACATGAAATATTTCTCACTGAACGTTATGTTTACAATCGATGATCAAATACAAATCTACAGTATTTATATGAAAGAGACTTAATAATATATTTTTTTATTATTATTATTCACATATTTGAAGGATCGAAATAATCAGGTCTACAAATGGATGTTATTTAAAGACTTGAAATTTTACAATTATCACATGCATCCATGAAATTTTTATCGACGCACCAAACTTTTCCCTTTCATCGTGCATAGCTAATTTCCGATTCACTTAGGTTTCTAGCGATCTTCTTACTTGTTCATTACATTCTAAAATTAAAATTCTACACAAATTGCAGAAACTTTTATTCTCCGGCTAGACTGCGTAAAAGATAAATATTGCTTTGTTTGTGTATACACAATGTTTTGAAGGCCTTTATCCAGTTTGGCTAAAAAAATAATAATTTGCGCCACAAGTTAATTACGCGAATTCATTTTTTGCATCCCTTTATCATAAAAACTGCAACATTCATTTGCGCCAATAAAACAATCATTTAATTGCGCAAATATTATAGACATGTTTTTAAAATGTTTCTTCTTAGTGCACTGAGGAGGTCCTTTTCGGTATTTACACGTTGGTTCAGAAATCGCAAACTGAAAGGGCCTCCTTAGTGCACTTAGACTGACAAAAAAGTGCACTATGGACCTGATGGAGAGATAGAATAAACACAAAAATATGGCATACGGAAGGAGAAGTACATAATTTCTAATTTTAGTAATTATAAAGTTATTACAGTTGAAGTAAGTATTCTAATGTTACATGTACGTGTAAATAGGTTAATAGTTTCGAGGTAAATATGACAAAAATAAGAAAATTGAGATTGGAAATGGGGAATGTGTCAAGTTCCATTTATTGTCGCAATTAATATTATAAAAAAGAAGAGATAAGCGCTATTCAAACCTTTACAATATGACAAATTACACCTAACCGTTTTCAGTAAATTCTTCGCCCGGGGATATACACCTGCCAGTAATCCACCTTCAGTAACTTTACAATACCCAGCCGTGTTATTTCCGTATATTGTGCATGTAGATAGCACGCGTGATACATGTATATACACCAGAAATACCCATTCAAGTGATTTTTTAATATCAGAAGAACTCCATATCGGGTACATAAACATAAAATTACAATAATATGAAAAAAAATGATGTTTTAGTAAATGCACCTAGATATGTATTTGTAAACTTAATATGTTAATTCGTTATTTCATGTATCTTTTTTCTTTTTGCTTCAATTACTTTTATGTATCTTATTGACTTATTCCTAAATCGAAAAAACGCACAAATCTGAATAGAATCATATGGCATTGAACATGTTGAATGATTTCTCTAACTCAAAATTAGTTATACATGTACATGTAAATGCCTCTGAAATTATATTTTTCTCGTTGGGTTGCTTGTCCTTAAGTTGACGTTTACGCTATATTCTTATGTTCGGTATTTGTGAAAACCGCTCATCTATCAATTTTACAAGAAATATAATACTTGTAAGTCATGAACATTGAAGTTTAACTTGCTATCATTTTTTCGTATACGCAACTTTTGAAAACATAAAATGAAATGAAACACTTTATAGCGGTTTGAATTATGCAGTGCATTTTGAAAAACCGGTTATTTTTGTTTCATACTTTTTCTGTCCCTTTTCTTTATAATTAGGACACGTGTTACTGGTTAATATAGAATAAAATTAACGGTACCAATTTTCTTGCACCAGATGCGCATTTCGAAAATACATGTCTCTTCAAATGATGCTGGAGGCCAAAATATATGAAATCAAAACTAATATAAAAGACGATCAAAAGAGCTATAATCTAAAAGGTCCAAAAAGTATGGCCAAATCCGTGAAAGGAATACTAGTGAACCATGAATAATCCCAAACAACAAATTTTTGATTGGTTTGTCACATTTGCTTATACTATCAATATTATGTATTGTTTTCGGCTGAGACTACTACATGTATAAAAGTTAAAGTAGCCTCAGATTTGGCAATATTGAAACAAATTGAATATTCTTAGTAATTTGAATTGCTTCTTCAGTTATTTATTATATATATACGGAAAAACAAGGTGGATATTTAATCATCGGCTCTCGTGAAGTTTTCTTGTAGGTTAAAAGAAGGGGGACAGTATACCTCTAAGTGATAAAACTTCAAGATTGGTATTCTTTAAATTGTATAACTGTCTTAGTCTGGCTTTCTCCTCAATTTTTAGATTATTTTGAGAATGACGAGTTTATGCCAGATCTGTTATCATTTGTTAAATCAAAGACATGTAGTAGATATATTCTTTTTTAGACCAAAAAACTACCATACGATATTCTACATGAACGGTGAATTAAATTATTGACAAGCATACCACATCTTCTTATATTCATTCGTTATTTGATAAAGATCGTCATCAAGCCTAAATAAATAAATGATTTTGAAAATGAACTTATTGATAACTATACAGATTGTAGTGTGTTATCGATCTAGGTGTTCTCGTTGAGGTCCGCGTTCTAAATCCAAAGCATTTCATTGGTTAGTAAATTTGCAATCTTTCAATCCAAGGTGTTCTCAATGGGGTCCGCGTTCATGTTTCAATAAGATAAACTATATTGTAATTTTCTACTCCAAGTTAACAAAATAGAATTTGAGCTGTTTTATAAGTATACATGATGGTGCCTCGTTTTTAAGGGATTGGAATTATTTAAAATAAATTTATCTATTCATCCATAAAAAAATTTTTGGGTTAATATACACTATAATTTCACTTTTTTTAAATGACAACTTATAATTACCGGTAGATTTGCAAATATTGACACCTGTGCGTTTTGATTAGCATCAAAATGTTCCTGTATTTTTATAAGAAATACTTTATAACACAATCTTGGACTTGTACAAGTATAGATATGCATCTATTAGTCCAATACATGTATGTACATGTATACGCTACATTGAAGACCCGTAATAGAGGCTTTCCTCTGTTGTCTGCGCTTTAGTCGGATTTTTGTCTCCTTTACACATTCCCCATTTCCATTCCCATTGTTTGTTATATACGACGATATAGTGTTCCTGTTTAAAATACCATGTACATGATCATATATGAGACTATGAAAGTAAATAAATGGAGTTTACAGAAATAAAGATAATAATGGGATAAGCACTTTAAATAACAGAATAAAGAGATGAGAATATAAAGAATAGAATAAATGATTCATGGTTGCTTAACGCCCAGTTACAAATGTTACACTCTACCCCTCCATCTTTTTGTCCATGTGATGAGTAAAGCCTATTTAAACCAGTAACGTATATATTAAGTCCTTGATTTAAACTGATTCTTATAGTTAGTTATTATGTTGTACATGTACTGTTATATCACTGACTGAGACTAGGTGAGGGTAGGGAGCCCGCTAACAATTTTAACCCCGCCACATTATTTATGTATGTGCCTGTTCCTAGTCAGGAGCCTGCAATTAAGTAGTTGTCGTTTGTTTATGTGTTACATATTTATTTTTCGTTCTTTTTTTTTTTGTTTAATTTATAAATAAGGCGGTTTGTTTTCTTATTTGAATTGCTTTACATTGTCATACCGGGGCCTTGCTCATTGTTGAAGGTCGTACGGTGACCTATATTTGTTAATATCTCTGTCATTTTGGTCTCTTGTGGACTGTTGTCTAATTGGAAATCATACCACATCTTCTTTTTTATATTCCTGTCCTTTTAATATGCCCATTATAGACATAGCATGCTACATCAAGCTTAACATTTTAATTTATAAATATCAAATAGAGCGAAAAATGTATATATATTTATTCAATAACGACAATGTTGCTGCAATAGGTGCCAAAAACATCAACAATATTATATTGAAAAGAAACGGCATTTTATTTCACTTGTTCTTAAAGAAAAAGATGTTTCATTTCATTTAGTATACGGACACTGTAAATTTTGAGTGTAAATGAGTACAAATTTGTTTATATTTATATCTTGTGTCTTATACGGCTCTCATTTATCTTTTTAAAGATTGATGCATACAATGCAGATGTTTAAATGTTTTGTTTAGTTTTGTGATTCTCATTTTATGCTTGTATGTGGTGAGACTTTAGAATACTAATAATGATGAAATATTGAATCTAAAAATATTCAGAAACTATAAACTTTTCTTAAATTTATACTTGAGTCAGAAAATTAAAACCAGCAGTGTCAAAAATATTTTTTTAAGCTGACAAATGTTTTACACTCAGTGGGCATTCAATATCATTGACATACTATATAGCACTAATCGCAATATACATGTACATGTATATATTTTGGACATCTTATCAGCAGAGACATATGTCTCTGTTATCAGTAATCTCTCTATTGAAGATGTTAAAATCTATGTATTATAATTATTCGCTTATTAGGCAAATTCATATTCTACAAAGATATTTTCAATCATTTTAGTTTTGATAAATACCAATACAAATAACATATTTGTCTCAGTCTCCTGTTTGAGGATATTCGATTGATCAAATACAATAAACAAGGTTGTCAGGTAAATGTGGATTACGGATTAAGATGTTAGATGTCAAACTTGAATTAACAAACTAAAGTGAATTTAACCCGAATATGTAGTTTCTCTTCAACAGTGTTTTAATTCCAAGTTTCTAATTTTCATTTAAACTAAATTAATAAGAATGATAGAAAGATTCGGAACTAAAGATAGTCACAATTAAAAATATGTATTTTGAAAAAAAGACAAAAACGCCGGGGGGGGGGGGGGGGGGGGGGGGGGGGTGTATTTAATACTAATTTGCCACATACTACAATTGACAAAAAAGGACGTGGGAACGTCTATAAACCAAACATTTTATAACGGTTAAGCATCTCGTAATGGCATGCGTAATATTTCAAAGGAATGATTTTTTCAAACTCTTGGTTTAAAAGCGTCTTTTAAACTTAAGAGCAGAAAACCTGTTACATTGATAAAATGATTTTTAGCTTATTGTTAATTTCAAGATGTTAATCCCGATATAAGACAGACTTACATATATATATGTTTGATTGCACTTGATTACTAATGGTTTGTTTCTATGTATTTTGCATTGTCGTGTGTTTTTGTTGAACTTCAGTGTCTGTTGATTCATTGTTTTAATCGTATAGTTGATGTGTTTCCCTCGGGTTTGTTTTGTAACTCGGATTGTTTTTCTCTCAATCTTTTTATTATGACTTTTGAACAGCAATATACTCCTGTTGTCCTTCATCATCATTTTCTTTAAGTAATGTTCTCTTGTCTATCACATTTCTGGAAAGGACTATACAAACACTCTACACAATACTGGAACATAATTCGTGTGATTAGTTGATCGATATAAGCTTAAGACCAGTCCTGCATGTTAAAAGACAAACGCATAATGCACCAAAAATGTTAATAATGTTATAAAGCACCAGTAATGAGATGACCGTTGGATACATGTATATCAACAATTTAAGAACGTGTAAAAAGTAAAATCACAAACATACAGAACTCCGAGGAAAAATCAAAACGGAAAGTTCCTAATTAAATGGCAAATTGAAAAACTAAAACATATTTAACAAATGGGTAACCATTGTCATATTCCTAATATGATGAAGGCATTTTTGTCATCTAGAAATGGAAGATTAAACATAGTGCTATGGCTAGCTAAACTTCTTACTCGTGAATATCTTCTGAATTGTTTTCGTGGTCAATGGACATGTTGGAGAGATTTCACAATGCATGAATAAATTAGTAGACATTATCTTAAATAAGTACAGTATTAAGTTAATCAAAAATTGGAACTTGCTTTGTAAATAAATATTTCAATACTTTTTATAACAAAGTATAATATTATAAATATAGATACAAAGTATAACAAAACAAAAGTACTCTTTCATCAAAATGCTCAGCTAAATAAAATTTCAAAATTGTTTTTCAAAAAACAAATTTCGGCTAAATATTTGACCAAAGGAGATAAAAAGAAGAATACAAGTTATGCAGTATTTGTATAGTATTTACCATTGTTATAACGATGCCTTATTTGTTTAGCAATAAGAACAAAATCTGGTAAAATAATTGCAAGGGTAAAACATATCAAAATTGTAGCGCCTGACCAACCAATTACCGTAGCAGAAAATCTATAGTCTCGAACTGAGATATAACGTCGTCGATAAGATGACAAGGTGGTTTTGTCGATTCGTAGATCAGGTAAAGCTATAGGTACTCCATGACTTACAGTCGAACTTTCACATACGCACACACAATTTAATAAAGCATTCACAGTTCCTAAAAGGATTCAAAATAGTTTTACGTTAATAAAAAAATATGTGAATTGAGTGCCAATGAGACAACTCTATCAAAATCACAATTTTAAAAAGTTAACTATTGTAGGTAAATGTACTTAGGACAGGTGCAAAAAGTAAAATCCCCAAAATACTTAACTTAGAGCAAAGTCAATTCGGAAAGTCCATAATCACATGGCAAAATCAAATAACATAACTCATCAAAAACGAATGTACAAGAACTGTCATATTCCTGACTGGGTACAGGCATTTTCAAATGTAGAAAATGGTGGATTAAACCTAGTTTTATATCGCTAACCCTCTCACTTTAATGACAGTCTCATCAAATTCTGTTATATTAACATTGATGCGTTAAATAAACAGACACAATAAATAAAATAGACAAAATATGGGTAAATTAGTCATCATCGTATAACAATTTTAAAAGGAACAATTTAACAGAATACAAAAACATCTACTATCTACGAACACATTCATTGATTTGAGTCTCTGTCGTCAGAAAATTTTATACGTCACATTAATTTGTCGTTCAACAGATGCAGTTGGTTCAAACGTTTCAAAAGGCACAAAACTGCACTTTATCAGAAATAATAATGTTACATCACTACATGTATAATATTAAACAGGATTTTAGTTCGAGTGGTCTTACTAGTTATCAATTGCCTGCCAACTCTGACTTCCTTCTTTCAGAATTGTGTTTCATTACGATGTTTATTAAAAGGGTCAAGCCGAACGTTGTTGGTACTTTTGGGTACTCTGGGGTCTTCCGTCATATCGGTTAATGGGGCTTTTAATATGATAAATTTTTAAGCAATGTTATGCAACTTTGTTTTATCAATTCTTTTTCTTGTTGCACATATTTTGGTAGTTTTTGTTTATTGTTGAAATTTATTGGGGACTGGAAATGCTTGCTGAATTTTATCTCTAAGGAATGTGTTCTTATATTGGTTATCATTTATCAAATACTCAACATTATGAGATGTAGAGATTTTATGTAAGTTAATTTATAGATTGGGTATTTTTGTTTTACAGACTTACCTGCATTTTCCGTCGTTACAAGTTCAGTAGTTGGAAGAGTGTGGTCATCATTTGAAGTTGATGATACATCTTGAGGAGTTGTCGTTTTCGTTGAATTTGTATAAGAACCGCCAGAAACGTTGTCATTCCCTTGTGTACTTGCAGGTTGCGATGAAAGTCCATAATTAAAACCTGTGAACATAACATGATATAAGGTATTTTATTACTACTAAAATTAGGTTTAACGGAACATAAGTTACTAATAATTTGTCGTTAGATTCAAAAGATTATTTGGGAAATGCGATTTTAAAAAAAATATTATTTCTTTTTTTTTGCGGTGTTTCTCGATTTCATAGGTGGAGGGAGGGCTAATGGGGAATTGAACATATATATAATTGCGAACGAAAATGGTGAATATGTCCAAGGGAAATTACTCGTACGCAGAGCACGATAACAGTCGATGTCTATCAATCGGTCTTAAACGCAGTGAGCAAATGTCGTACTCGGAGGTGGACCTAAACTGGCCCCCGGAATAAAAACGTGTAAAGGTTAAGTGAAAATGGACGTTATACTACACTCAAAATCATATAAATGAAATATTGTTTTGTTACAACTCGGTCCAAGTTTAGGTAGGTTTGGGATTACGGGAGGTAGGGATCCCACTAACATGTTTAAGCCCTAAAAATTCTGTATGCATGTGCCTGTCCCAAGTCAGGAGCCTGAAATTTAGTGAATGTCGTTTGTTTTGTTCCGTTGCCGTTGTAGAACAAAGAAACACACAATTATACATGATAGACGCACAGTAAAACTCAGTTTAATGGAAATCCGAGTCCGATGTCAGAAGAGGTAACAAAAGTAAGTATGCAAAATGACAATGATACGTAAATTAACAAAGAACTGTTACCAACGATGTTTCCTCTGATCCGGCGTCGCTTACGTTTTTACTTACATATTAAGAACATTCTTTTCGAAGATGTTTGTGATACGGATGATTGTCCGTATGATTATACTTGATTTCTAATCACCTATCAGTGTCACCAAATATATTTACAAAACATTTAGTGATATGGATCGTATAGAATAATTAAAAAAAATCTTTATATGTGCTATGGCTTAGTAAATTAAGGTATCGGCTATCTAATAGTCACAGTAAAATACAGACAAGAATGATACATTGTAACGGAGGAATGTTTGACAATATATACATTAATGGGTTAGAACGGAAGTTTTTCTTGTAATTCTTGTGGTGTTTGTTTTGCAGTGGTTACCTAAACATTTCAATTTCCTTTTGTAACATTTAACAGGTTTAAATACACATCGCGTTTATCTGTAAGGGAAATCTATAAAGACAATTCTTTTTTCTTGTAGAATAAAGGAAATCGATATGGTTTTAGAACCATCTGTAGATGATCCCACTGCCCCCATCCCGCCAAATAAAAAACATTCACTCGGAATAAAAGGAAGGGAAAAAGGTATATCAAAACGTTATACGATATATGCATATTTTGCATCTGTCGTCGTCATTTTTATATTTTCATGTCCCCAATGTCCAAAATGCGACAATTGTAACATGTTTTAAACTTCATTTTACAATCAATTGAACGTCTGTGTCTCATTGCTTAATTTTTTAACACAAATCATCTTGCACATAGTGTTTATCTACTTTTATCGGATAATTACCTTAACTGGACATTTAAAAAAAAAAATATTTTATAGATTTCACCGTTGCTTTTGCCGTTTGGATGGTTTAGCACTGTACTGTTGGGGCCCTTTACAGCTTATTGTTCTTTGTGAGCCAAGGCACCGTGTCAAAGGCCGTACATTGACATATAATGGTTTACTTTTTTAAAATTGTTATTTGGATTGAGATTTGTCTCATTTGCACTCACATCACATCTTCCTATATCTATTGCATTGCTGAGTTTATTCTACAGCACCTATCTATAGATGTACTAATCCATGATGAGCGAACCGTTTAAACTCTGTCCATTCAAGGACAATAAATCAAATAATACTAGCAGTTACTGAAATTTCAGCTTCATACCTCAATTAGACCGATTTAAAGGTTAGGTCTTCATCATATCAAAATCAAGCACAATCCCTCCAGTATAGGGTTTAGTATCAAAGTCTCAATTTTTGTTTTATTCAAAGTTGTATTTGAGAAAAAAATAAACTATATCTGGTTAATCATTTACTTACATTTCTGTGAGTTCATTACCAGAATGTCATCATCTGAGTTGTTTCCTCCAGAAATTGCTACAACTACAAATCCCATATTTGTTATGAAAACCATGTAAGTTTTACATTGGATAGCAGGAATGTCTTACCGACTTTTACTTCTTTTCGCTTGATTTCTTTTTATATTTGTTCATTCAAATCAAAAAGACAAATGCGAGTGCATAAACACATATTTTATGGCCGTTAAAATATATTGGAATTCAGTTAAATATGAATAAATATATTCATTATGTGAACAAACAACATTAGATATTCATAAAGGAGTTAAGAAAGAATACATACCTCATCATGCTCATACTACAACGTAAATGATCTACAAAGATGTTTACCTTAATCATGTTAATATGGTTGTGGTATCTTCATTTATACAGTTAGCTTTAGGTACACAATGTTCTCTCTTATCTTATGTTTCCTTGTCTATTGTGCTTAAATATTACTATAACTCTTAAAAAAATGTATAAGATGTTTTTTACTAATTATTGTGATGGACTGCAAAACTTTAACATTATTCCTTTTTCTATTTATAAATATATATTGCAGGATGAAATTAGTCTGAAAGCATGAAAACAATATAACCGTATTGAAATAAGAACTATAGATTGTCTAATCATTTCGTGATAGCATTTCCAACGCAATCATAGAAACAGTACAATTTATTATTAATTACACGATTTTAATGTTTTCTATAGACACAATAAAATTAAGTTAAATTTAAAATTAATTTCATATATTAATAATTGCTCTACAAATTTGTACTTGTTTGGCGTAATACATATTTTGTTATGAGCGACTCTGATAAGTCTTATGTAGACGAAACGCACGTCTTGCGTATTAAATTATAACTCTTGTACCTTTGATAACTATTATTTCATAATTTAATAATATTTTAGAATTATTATAGTTTGGAATGTTTATTATTTAATCTTTCATCTAATTAGTTTTAATTTTTTGTTAAATTTTCAGTGTGTTTGTTCTAGCATTTGGTTTCCGTTTATAATTTAATTAAATTAACTTTAGTCAAATTGAAATACCCTTTGTTAAAGGGTTGATAATCGACAGCAGATTGTTCTTATTTCGCCAATACATTTATTTTCTTTCAAAATGTCGTGCTTCCTATACACAAAGTATGTTAGAGTAGAAATTATTTCATTTGATTTTATTGAAAGTGATCTTACGAAATAACAAAGCTATTCCAAAGCACTTTTCATAATGTGTTTAAAGTATGTTTCTAGTTGCGTAGCGATTTATCAGAACTTCAATATAAATATTTAGTCCTAAGAAAACATTTTATACCTCTTATCCTGCTTTCTGAGGACTGTAAACCCTATACAATTAAACACTATAGTAAACCAGTGTTTTCTCTCTTAAATTCATTTATGATATACAATTCAAGGTTAAAACCAAACACATTGGAGTAAATGTGAAATAACAGTCATGACAACAATAATCTGAAGATCGTATTTAAATTAAGTTCATTGAATTATAGGACATACTTAATACACCAAACAAATAAGGTTTTATTTGTTTTGGCGAAATCATGTTTTATATGAAAACAAATACAATGCGGTCAGTACTTTAGACAATTAGTATAACTTGTTTGTTCACATGTCAAGTCCAAAGTTACGCTAGCTTTAAAACCAATTTTAACCCATCATTTTCTACATAAGAAAATACATGTACCAATGTACCAATTCAGAAATTTGACAGCTGTTATCCATTTGTTTGATGTGTTTGCCGTTTTGATTATGACGTTTTGCTAAGGGACTTTTAAAATTAGAATTGTGCTAGGAGTTCGTTTGTTTCAACTCACTAAATTCAACCGATATATTGTCAATAAAACTGTAAGTATCAAAATATACCATACAAACATAGTGCAATATCAACAAAAGATAACATACATATGTTTCAATAACATAGGCTTCTCTATTCTATCCTTTGGATCATGTAAAATTGAAACTTTAAACTTTAAACAATAATGACTTGTAAACTTTTTAAGGTAAACACATACTTTTCACTACAAGTTCACTTCCATACCATCATTCACTACAGGTGTAATACCACCAAATCATGATACGCCACATCCGGTTGCATACGAAAGTAGGTCTAAAAAAATATTCCCTTGAATTTGACAGTTGTAGAAAATTAACCCTGCATTTCAATGCACTTAAATTTTTCTGAGTCATAAACATGTATGTTGGGTGTCTGAAAGCATCATTCTTTTTTTATTTGATGGTCTTATAAAATATTTTGGAAAGTTAAGGTTACATAGTTGCCAAAGCTGGTAACCAGTAAATAACCTGGTAAAAATGTGATTGTTTACTTCCGGTGCAGGTTACTTTCTTATGTGCAATGAAATGTAGTGTGAAATTTTCACTTTAGCACTGGAAAGGATTAAACTTTATTTATGCAAAGCATTTCTTTGGTTGAAATAAAGGTAAATTCTGCACATTTTTTTTAAAAGTACCAATTTAACAAAGACAAATAGGGAAGAATCAATGGTGGTATTACACCTACACCGACTATTAACACATAATTTTAGGAATGAACTGATTTGTGTATATGTAATGACACACAGAGTGTCCTATCTAAACTGTCAAGTATATGAAAACTGTTTAATGTGTGTTTCATTTTGGTCTTTTGTGGATAGTTGTCTCATTGGCAATCATACCACATCTTCTTTTTATATTTAACTGAAACCTAGTAGGTTGGTGATTTGTCTTAACAACTTAGAAACGTGACAGAGAACTTGTATGCTACAGATCTGAATAGACTCATGAGAAAGAACATTTTGCAATAAACGGTCTCCACTGATAAGGATGAACTTGTCGAGAAATGGATGACATATATATTTTGATAACAGGCAATATTGTTCAACTGTTCATTCTTTGGAAATAAATGAATAGTGAAGACATTCTGCTAACTTCTAATATACTTTTAAGATTTCAAATGAATCTGTGAAGTCTATGATTTTCAATTATTTCATTGAATTTTAAAATAAAGTATTTGAGTTTTCTCCGGAATTACAATTTTAAGATAGAGATGATAATTGGCTTTTTACATTGAGTATTTCTATGAAGCATACAAATATCTACGGATTTCAACACAATCAATGAGAAAATGTTTACCAAACAAAATATAAAATCTTCTTCGGAAAATAGTAATATGCATTAGCTCTGGATAGATAACATTGTGGTATATCCTACTGAGTAAAACCGACAACTTCAATTTATCCAATACATCCTGTACATGGTGTGCATTATTAAATTCACATAACTAGTTTTGTGAAAAAGCGTGATTTTGCAAATTTGCATCATTGAGTCTGATTATTCATTTGAAATTTAGTAATATAAAAAACTATACTAGTATTATTAAAGAATGTAACCTTGGGGTTATACAAAAGTCTAGCTTCCTAGCTCCGACTGAGGGGTTTACTTTTGGCTTAAGGTTATCATATAAAAGCGGGGAATAAATAAAAAATTAAACTACCGCAAATAAATTTAACGTAAATTCGTATTACTATCATGTAAAATCAATCAAGAGCGATACTGGGATCAGATACTTTTAATCTTATTAAAATTTTTTGTTAAAAGATAATTCTAACCTCTCAATTTAGCAGCAATTTTTTTTTATTATTATTTATTAAGAGTATATTAAAACCAAGCACTATATTTGATGATTAACAAGCAAATACCAAAGTTAGTAAGGATGTTGATTCGTCCTCTAGTATTGTTATTAATGGTAATTACTTTCAGATTTGAGCGTTGTATATTCCAGGCTCAAGTAATGCAGCTGCAGATTCTCTGTCTCGTTTTCGGGTGATCCGATCCCGTACATTAGGACCGGAAGCATTTATTATACCACACATAACTTTCATATGGTCATTTCGAAACTGGAATAGACTTTCAAATACACAATTCGGTAGTAGATAGTACGAAAAGTTTACACGGGCTTTACATTTTTTAAACAGTTTCGGGAAAGATTTCGGTCTTGCCAATGTATGGCTCATATATATATGTCCTTGCAGGACATTGTGCTTTTACTGCATATATTTTAAATTCGGATTTGCTAATTCAACAATACGTACACATCGATCAGCTTGATCTGGCTTAAGCGTTTACAATAAGCTAAATGTTTCTGAAGACTTTACTAAAAATCTACAGTAAGCGTTGGTTTGGAGCGTTCAAGGTTGCTTCAGATGGACAGTAGGTTGACTTTTTAAGAGAGATATTGGATCGTAATTTGTCAATATATTCAGGTATATGAAGTTCTGCATACAAAGCTATGATATTCCAGGCTGTTTTTTCCTTGGCTTGTCGTGGTCTTTTTATGTATGGTTGGGGAGTTGACAGTTCAAAATATGAGCAATACATGGTCTACAAATCATGCTTTAAACAAGACTTATGTCAAAATTTACAAGAAATATGTAGAAACTCATTTTGTTTCATCTAAGACCGATCAGTTTGGTAGAGGGTTAACTATATAATAGAGTATTTTAATATTAAAGTGCAACCTGAATTATAACAAACAATTACATTCATATATACAAGTAATTTTCAGCCAGCCAATTAGGCTTATGATGCACTGTACATTGTGTGTCATTATTGAAAGTTAAATAAATAAATATAGTTCAAATTTACACGCAAATTATAGCAAGGCACGTTATCAGTTGATCGCAGATTGTCTGATGGTAAAACAGTTCAAAATAATATACAACTATACACATTCTTCCTGAGCAATTAGACAAATGTGTTTGTCCAGTGGCTTTTATTGCTTTGCTATTTGCCAGATAGACTTGTAGTAGGTGGACCGCTATTTTGTCTTTTGATGGTTAGCTAGTTTGACTAAATACCAATTTTCTACAATACTCAAAATATGATCTCTACATGTTTTAGGTATTAAACATTCTCGTTGTTCGTCGAACTCTTTCAACATAGGTATGGACCTATAATGGTTACTTCTATAAATTGTGACTTGGATGGATATTTGTCTCATTGGCACTCATACCAAATCTTCATATATCTATATATGGAGAGAACTTGTGTTGTGATGAATTATCCAATAAAATATTTAGGTCATTTGAAAGCGGGTGCATATTTGCGTTACATATACGAATTCCCAGTTAATTGTGTGTTTATTGCCGATTCTCCTATAAGGGTTTGGATTGTTAGGTCGTCAATTATTAAGAATGTGATTTAAGAAGCAAGACAACGACCGGGAGGAGGTAATTTGGCTTTGAAAAGGTCGGAAGTGAAAATTTTATGGTAGGTTTGTTTTTACCGATGGCTTAACTATCTCTAAGGTGAAGAATATTCTAATGCGAAGATTGGAAGATCCTCACAGCTATATTACAGTGCACATTGTGAAATGATATATTTAAAATATCAAACTAGGTTACTTTCATCATTAGCTAGTTCAATTTATATCAAGGTTATGTATTGATTTGACTGTTACAACTTGATTTGGTCTCGAGTTTTATTGCCAAGACTGCAATGACGGTCTTCAAACATTGCATTATATATATATAGATTAGACCGTTGGTTTTCCCGTTTGAATGGTTTTGCACTAGTAATTTTGGGGCAATTTATAGCTTGTTGTTCGGTGTGAGCCAAGGCTCCGAGTTGAAGGCCTACATTGACCTATAATGGTTTACGTTTTTCAAATTGTTACTCGGATGGAGAGTTGTCACATTGGCACTCACATCACATCTTCCTATATCTATTTGACAGTTTTTAGTTGCCTATATATGTTCTTAGTGAACAGTTAAACGAAACATCGACATTATTGGGCTGTTTTATATTAATTCAAATAGTTGCTTGTTAATTTACAATTCATATCATATAATGGCATATTCATTTATTAGAAAATTATTTTAATCAAATTTTGCTTGAAATGGCACAGCTATGCGCAGCTCCCCCCAATTTTATTGGTGGTTGACGGTTCTGTGAAAATTTTAACTATAGGCTAAAATTGTCGCAGCACCGCCAATTTGGCAGATTTCGCTGCGCTTAGATAACATATTTGCAGTTTACAGACTTATTGTAATCGTATGATAGCATTAGCCTCTGATTTCCAGGGTTAATAGCTTATCTTGAACTTCCCCTTTTTCATATATGGTCTGACACCTCAAACATATTCGGCGATCATCATATAACATTTTCAAAGACACATATGCATTTTTGTCAGTTAATTTTAGTTTATATATCTACATGTATCACAAATTGCATTGCATATAATAGTACATATATCATATCACAAATTGCATTTCATATAACAGTACATATATCATATCTGTTAATAAATGCTGTGGCCATTTCCTGCCAATACCAATCTTCTTATTTTTTATGAGCATCTAAGATAATAGGATTTAAAATCTAAAATTTAAATCAGTTATCGGTAGTGCACATACCACTGTCCGTCGTTATACTACATCGTCAAGTAATAGTATTTGGTTTCTAGTTGGATTATCGATCTTTGCAAGTGATTGATTTACCCATAATCCTCCTTTTTGACGTCGACATTTAGGAAAAGCAGACGCATTTTTTAGCCATAGATTTATCTTCTAAAACCCGCCCACCCTCCCTTAAATTTATTAGTAGAATGCAATTCCTACGGAAGATACTGCTGTTTGGTTTTGTTTGTTTATTTCAGAATTGTATTGTCTAGACTACATCAATTAAATCATCACTCTATGTGGAAAGATGTACAAAGGTTCTACTGACGAGACGGTCATTCAAGAAAAAAGATTAATCCTGGACGAGGAGTGGACGTGCATGCATATAGAAATTGAATGGATAACTTGGAAAGAAATTGATTAGTTTGTTGGTTTTTTTTTTCTTTCTGATTTTTATAAATCTTTGTGTTGGTAGCGATAACTTCTGATATCCAGGGTTAGTCGCTTGATTTATGGCAGATTTCGCTGCGCTTAGATAACATATTTGCTTATTGTAATCGTATGCTAGCATTAGCCTCTGATTTCCAGGGTTAATAGCTTATCTTGAACTTCCCCTTTTTCATATATGGTCTGCCACCTCAAACATATTCGGCGATCATCATATAACATTTTCAAAGACACATATGCATTTTTATCAGTTAATTTTAGTTCATATATCTACATGTATCACAAATTGCATTTCATATAATAGTACATATATCATATCACAAATTGCATTTCATATAACAGTACATATATCATATCTGTTAATAAATGCTGTGGCCATTTCCTGCCAATACCAATCTTGTTATTTTTTATGAGCATCTAAGATAAAAAGCTATACTAGTATTATTAACGATGGAATGATGATTAACGTCTTGTTGAATAGGATCTACCTAATTGACTCTATTCTTAGTCCTCCTTTTCTATATTGCTTTTCAAAAATTTAATTGACTGATTTGTTTTAACATCATGTTTTGTTGAAATAAAACAAATAAAGCATTCAATATTTACACTCAACTACATTCTTCTTTGAACGTTGTAAATCATATGTCGATACTATACAATTAAATCTCTCTATAACAGTACACTTTGCTTGGGGTATAAATGATATCAATCAATTACATATTTGTTCTCCAAATGGAAATTCTTTACTACAAGATTTCAAACAAGTCGAAAGCAATCCAAATCGAATAAAAGATACCAAATGAAACGAAATATGTTCACGTGGCTTGTATAAACGTGAATCAGCAAAGACACCAACTGACATATAAATGTGTTTATTCTATTTTGAACTGATGGAGACTACATATATATCCTATATGTCATATTGCCGAAGATGAGGGTTTCAAAGATATGTTCCACGTGCATATGAATTGCTTCCGATAGTAAAATATCCTTCTTAAAGAAATATATGTTTTACAAAGTAAAGAACTAGTTGTGCGTTTATCCATTAGTATATGAACTCATCATATATTCCAGGATTGGAAGTTTGTATTTACGCCAGACGCTCGTTCTGTCTATAAAAGAATCATTAATGACACCCGCATAAACAGAATGACATTATAGCATTGTCTACTTACCTTCATGACCTTTTGATTTCACGATGCTTATTACATTTGTTTGGTTTTCCATTTGTATTCGCACAGGATACATTAAGGGTGGATTATGTAAAAATAATTCGCAATCACCGGTTGCAGGATAATAAACCCCGGCGAAAGCACGAGGATATCTGCTCATCTGATCTTGACATTCATCCAGATTGTGCGGCCCGATTGCTTTTACCTTCGGTGAAATATCAAACTGATCAAGTGAATTTAATTTATATACTTTTGTGTTGTTTGAAGTTTTAGTTTTTAAACATAGTTCGCTATACATGGTAAATAAACCACAGAAGATTTAAAACATGCATGTAAGATTAAACAAGTAGGAGTTAAGTCATATATGATTTTTGTGCAAAGTTATCTTTATAATGCACAATAATGAACAATGAACTAATATTATTATTATTAATGTTTTGGGAAGCAATAGAACTGTCGTTATAGCAACTTTACTGAATGATTGTATTTATTTAAATTCAACGGAAAGAATTGATATATCTAAAGGATATATCTAAGACAAGGCTTCAGATTGTGTATCGTCAAAAATTAGGACTTTTATGTCCCATCTATATCCCATTTATGTGCATTATATTTTGTGGTTTATGCGTCCGTTCGTATGATCTTGCGATCGTCCGTCCGTCCGTTTATTCGTTTGTCCGCTCGTCCATTTGTCCGTTAGGTTGTCCCGCTTCACGTTAAACATTTTGGTCGAGGTAGTTTTTGATAAAATTGAAGTCTAATCAACTTGAAACGTAGTACACATATTACCTATGACATGATCATTAATATGTTAATGCCAAATTGGATTTTTCTCCATTTTCACTGTCAACTGAGCAGATAAAAGGATAATGTGAATGATTCATTTTTGTTTGTGTTTGTTTTCATGCAATGTTTTCTCATTGCCGTTACACTAAAAAAAAATGTATAACTTGAACTCATTGATGAAATACGATCTAAAAAAAGAAGATTTTCTCCAACCTTAAATTAATATTAATTTAAGTAGAGTAAATTGAAAATAATTTCTCTTTTCGTAAATTGGGACATCGGAAATAAATAATCGCCATATGTTTTTTTTTTTACATTTGTTGACTCAAGTACCTCTAAAAAAACTGTATGCATTATTTTAATTTATGATAATAAGGCTTGTACCGTTGATTACCAATTAAAATGATTTTTCGTGTACTAAGAACGAGTAAGAGAGTGTCACGCTGTCAACAGATCTACTTATTGTATGTTTTGTTAATTTGTTATCTTGAATTCATGAATATTGCTACTGGACGATTATTGACTTGCACTGAATTATTGTTGTATTATGTATTTATGTTGTACCTATATAAACCTGCGATTGACAAATAAATGGGTGAAGCTCATCGCACGATGCTGCATAGTAAATATCGGTTTCATGTAAACCAGACATATTTAACAGCATGCACTGAGAAAATCCTGGAGTTATGGGAGGTAACTTGTCCTTTACTCTTCCGGTAAGATCATCTACACATCCATTCTGCTTGGCACTCAACCATGTGCTATTGTCACTTGACATAATTCCAAACCAAATGTCAATGTCTTGCCTAAAAAGAAAAACAATAACAGTTATGTACTCGCGTGTTGTGTGGTGTTCGTTTTGCTGAATTATATACCTTACGTTTCAATGCAAGCTTAATCCTATGTCCAGGTTTGGAATTTGTTTAGGCGTTGAAAATCTAGATTATTGGTGATCGAGTGGTATTTGTTGCATTTCGGATATAAATGTTAAAATACATTTCGATGGGGTTTTATTATGGGTTTATTTTAAACGTTTCAACTCAATTTAATGCATACTTGTATTGCTTTTATATTGGATTATATTTGATAGTAACAACACAATTAAAGAAGAATAAGGGTTAAAAATTGTATGTTTACCACTCGGGACGCGTGTTTGAATTTTCGTCATGTTAAGATAAGGTATAGTTTATTTGTTGTTATAAAGATTTTTTTTAATTGAAATCTTGTTTTTTTATAAATTTATCTAGTACTTGTAAAAACTAATTACTACTTTAATGATATACTGAACTTTCTTATCTTACACCTCATGTGAATAAGCGTTTTACCCGCATCTATCATATAATAGGGTACACAAAAGCATTTACATAATGGCACATACCACTTAAATTCTTTCTAAATACACATACATTGTTTGTAGATTGGTATCCCAAAAAAAAAAACCCATACAAACAGAGTTAGAGTATTTATAAGAACTCATTCTAAGTCATCTACAAGACTAGTATTTTAATGTTTAATTACATATCCTAAACTGGGTCGTGTAGAATATAAAAGTATACCATTTAAGTTCATGATAACATTCTTTTGTTTTCAAATTCAATAGATACGTACATATACATTTACCTACCACCTATTTTGTCTAAGAACACTTCTGTCATGTTGTAAATGTGTATCCAACTGAGACAGTTTGTTAAATAGTTGGGCTGATTTAATATTTTGTGTACACCAATCAAAGGCTTGAGCCCAAGACACATTATGCATAACAGCATAGTTCCTTTTCAAGTTGTATGAACCATAATGCCCTGAAATCAAAACTCTAAATGAATTAAAGGTGAATGCCTTAATTGGCATGGATTGATTATAAAGTCACATAAACTCATAATAGATCCCAGGACTAAATTTTATATACACGCCAGACGCGCGTTTCGTCTACAAAAGACTTATCAGTGACGCTCGAATCCAAAAAAAGTTTCCATGTACAGAATTAGGCCTAAGTCAGAATATTTCTTTTAATTAGTGTCATTACTTATGCTGTCAATTACTATCTATTTAACTGTCACCAGCACACATGAAATTTCTTCGCTTTAATTATATTTGAATTCACTCCTCATTCAAGAAAATAAATTGCTTGGTATTTATTAAAATGAGTAAACAAATTATTTGTTGTAAGTAATACATAAGTAAAACATGTTCCAAGAGCAAGTTATAGTAGTAAATTTCTATACTGTGTGTATCTTCTATTACTTGGTTTTTTATTACATATTGATACTTTATGATAATTATTAAAAGAGGGACGAAAGACACCAAAGGGACAGTCGAACTCGTAAATCTAAAACAAACTGACAACGCCATGGCTAAAAATGAAAAAGACAAACAGAAAAACAATAGTACACATGACACAACATAGAAAACTAAAGAATAAACAACACGAACCCCACCAAAAACTAGGGGTGATCTCAGGTGCTCCGGAAGGGTAAGCAGATCCTGCTCCACTAACTTGCTTTAAATTTGCTTAATACTACTGAAAATTAACGAATTGTCCAATAATTTACACCCGCGAATTTAAAAAGGGAATGCGTTACTCAAATACGAAAATAAAATGTCTGGATGTGTTGGTAGACAAAGTAAACGGAGAACTACAAACAGATCTTTATATACTTAATGATTTATTGTATTGTTCAAAATATTTAAAAAAATATCAAAATATGTGTATTTAGAACACAAACAAATCGATTTGATTTGGCCACAGATTACTTTAAAAATGTTTATATCATTGAAAAAGCTCAAAAGTATCTCCCTTTTGTGCAAAAATGTCAGAGATTCGAACGTATGTAAACAGCGGAGGTTAGTACAGTGCAGAAAAATGTCAATTAATTAACTTTCAAAATACGTCTTGTCATCAAAAAGTGAAAATTTATGACCATATAATAACCAATGCCTACTAGACGTAAGAAACGAAAACGTAAAAGCAGTACACCAAAGAAACTAGAACATACAAGTTTTAATTTGTGCGAAAGCCTATATTTTGACCCGGATAATATGGCGGACAGTAGTAACATAAGTAACAATGAAAACAGTGAACAACATGAACAAAATGACTCTGTAGATAAACATTGTGATCCCCTAGATCTAACTAGTAGTTTACAGATAACACAAATTAATACAGTCAATCAAAACCAAAATACAGCAATGCAACAAGATGCATCACCTCCACCGATGCCGCCTCCCCCCTTTTTCTTGAACCAATCAATGACGCCGCCTCCACTAAACCAATAAATGCTCGGGTTTCCAACAGCAGCACCAGTGCCACCTTGGGTATACCAAATCCTCATGATGTTAAACAATATCTCGAATTCTTTAAGTGGTATGTCAACCGAGGTGAAAAGCCTATCTGTACGTGTAGCTAAGCTCGAAAACTCGAAGGATAATTACTCCAAAGATACGGTAGAAAATGTTAAAACGGTAAATTCAAAAGTAGAAGATTTGAAACGTGAAAACGATGCAATAAAGATAGAAAATAAAAAAACTTTTTGACACAATTTACAGATCTTCGATGTCGAGGATACATTGACAACTTATAGTTTCCCGGAATTCCTGAGACCGAGGATGATACGTCCGAAAATTGTATTGATACTGTAGCGAGTATTTGTGATGACAAACTAGAACTAAATGATATTAAACATACAATTACAAAAGCACATCGTCTTGGACAAAAGAAAGTGGGACAGGCAAGACCTATCATTGTTCGATTTAAGGACTCAAATGCTCGAAGTCAAGTTCGATCGAATAGTTACAAGTTAAAAAATACTAATGTTTGAATTAGCCAACAGTACCCAAAAGACGTAAACGACCGCCGGAAACGCCTTGTACCGTTGTATAAGGAAGCGAAATTACAAAAAAAAAAGCCATTCTTATTAATGACAAACTTTACGTAGACGGGGAAAGAGTTTTTTGTGGAAGAAACAGTGAATGACAACAGTGGCGACACTGAAGTCAAAGGCGTGTGGAACTAGGAACGACTAGAGAATGACAAAACTGTTTCCTCCACCAAAATCTTATCTTGGAACATAAACGGTGGACTAGGTGAAAAACTTAAAAACGAACAATTTGTTAACTTCTTGAATACATATGATTTAGTGTTTTTAAGTGAATGTTGGGCGAAGAAACAATTCAATTTTACCATGGACCAATTCTGTTGTCCAGTCATTGTACCGCGTATGCGTTCGAAAAGTACTCAAGGTGGGGGAATGGTTTTCCTGTAAAAAAACATTTAGAACAGAAAATCTCTGTGTGTGAAATTATAAAAGACTCTATAATAGTTATAAAAATCGACAGATCAATTTTTTTGAAAGATGATGAAGATAGATACCTAGTATTTGTATATGTTCCGGACCATATGAGTATTTGGACCATACGCGTATGGTCATGACCATATGGGTATATATTCATATGGTCCAACCATACGCGTATGGTCGGGGTAATTAACACTCTGTTTAAATAGTTAACTTTTAATACTTCTAAACTCTTCATATGGTATGACAGTTCATTCAAAATACGCTATAATATAGGTAATTTTATCATTATATTATAATAAAAAGATGAGCTAAATAAAAATAAGTTTAACAAAGTTTTTTATACTTAATTGTCAAATTTAAAGTAAACACATTTAATACCGATGGTCATTACCGATTTGTTATTTCGAGTAAATGGCAATATGTCGACTAAAAATTAAATTCCAAAAATTTCTTAATGAACTGTTTCATAAGAAGTCACTGGAAAGTAGTATACTATTAGTTTATTTAAGTTGTGTTGTGAAGTTGGTCTTTTGCAGTCATTTTACGATATATGAGATCTACAGCTTCTTAAAAACACCGTAGACATCTGAATTGCCAAAGGACTCGGTATTACTGTACGCAGCTGCAAAAAAGGCTTGTTTTTCACTCCCAAACAAAATGTGTAAATGAAAAAGATCGTGAAAAAAAGCTATGATACCGTGTGGAAGTAAGTGTCATCCAAACCTATATGCACGAATGTAACTAGCGATGAAAACTTACTATGGCATCAATATTAAATTTTACGTAGTTTTTTTGGATAATGAAATAAAAAAAAATGTCATGTTTTAAACCATTACTGTTTTTAGATAAAGTTTTTGTATTATTGAAACGTTTATAATGTAATTTGAAAAAATATATATACCTATATGGTCCAAATACTCATATGGTCCGGCCCGTTAATAACCAAACGAGTATTATACTCATATGGTCCGACCATACGCGTACGGTCGGACCATACGCGTATGGTCGGACCATATGAGTATACGCATATGGTCATGACCATACGCGTATGGTCCAAATACTCATATGGTCATGAACATATATATTCCGCCGTATAAATCGGGTTTCTACAAACAATACGATGTAAATGATTTATTTGAAGACCTGGAATCCGTCTTAGAAAATTACTCAACAAAAGGAATTAGTTTTATTTGTGGGGACACTAATAGTCGGACAAGCACGTTTGACGATTTCATTAAAGAAGACAACTTGCCGGATTCTCTTGTTGACCTTACTTCATATTCAGCCGATTCACAACTTTCTCTAAGAGTAAATCCTGACTTGAAAACTAACACATGGGGTTTAAAATTACTTTCTTTGTGCAAATCAACCGGATTTCGAATTGTTAATGGACGCCATAGCGAAGGCTACGCAAATGGTTTTACATACTCTGGATGAAGCTTTCACGTGTAGGAATACGTGGGAAGTTATTGGCAGTAGTGCGCTCTATGTACGAAGTAACAAAGTCTTGTGTTCGTTTCAACGGTTCGTACTCTGAAATCTTCGAATGTCAAATCGGTTTACCACAAGGCGAGGTTTTGTCGCCGATATTCTTCTCTCTACATGTGAATGACTGTGAAATGTCCTTTTTAATCGATGGATGTATTCCGCTTGAGATGCGAGACTTAAGTCTTTTTCTTCTAATGTATGCTGACGATATGGTGCTATTTTCGGAAACCGTTCAATGTCTGCAGTCAATGCTGGATTCTTTAAAACTATATACCGTGAAAAACGATTTAACAGTTAACATTGACAAAACTAAGGTAGTTGTGTTTCGAAATGGAGGAGTTATTAAGGATGATGAGAGATGGTTCTATAATAATTCGAGTTTAGAGACGGTCAATGACTTCTGTTACTTAGGATTTAATTTAAAATTCAATGGAAAATTTCTATTTACACAGAAGAAGCTGGCAGAACAAGGTCGAAAATCAATGTTTGCCATGTTATCTACGTTAAGGAATTACCATTTAAATACTCAAACTATACTGTCTCTATTTGATGTGTACGTAGGTAGTGTAATTTCTTATGCATGCGAAGTCTGGGGATTTTATAAAGGTGATGATGTCGAAAAAGTCCATTTGCATTTTTGCAAAAGACAACTTGGTGTTAAACAGTCTACAAATTCTGCAATGATATACATGGAACTAGGAAGACTTCCAATGATCGTTAAAAGGAAACTACAAATTTTTAAATATTGGTTCAAAATTATGTCAACAAATAACTGTATTTTAAGCTCCGTATACAAAGAAATGTGTATCGATATTGACAGAAAAAGTTCAAAATTTGTAAATTGGGCAAAGTTAATCAGAGAAGAACTAAACAACATTGGACATGGAGATATGTGCATTAAACAATCAGACCTCGTATTTGAGATTGACTTCCCTCTTATTAAACAACGACTTTTAGATATTAAAAAACAGGAGATGTATTCGCTACTTGATAACAGTAGCAAGTGCCGTATCTATAAATACATTAAACAGTTTCGATTAACAGTTTTTTAATTGACAAAATATATTCCTATTGTGTACCGAAGAGCTCTTTCAAAAATAAGACTTTCTTCTCATTCTTTGGCAGTGGAAACTGGACGATACCAAAACATTGAGTTGTCACTTCCTATATGTACAATTTGCCGTCAGTGTATTGAAGACGAATTCCATTTCATCTTAGTGTGTCCGAAATATAAGGAACTTAGAGTAAAATTCATAAAGAAATACTACTGGTCTAGACCAAATGTGTTTAAATTTATTGAACTTTTAAGTTTAAAGAATATCAAACAGTTAACCAATTTAGGAAAATACATTTTTAATGCATTTAAAATCAGAGACAATATTACATGAACATTCTCTGTCTGTTTACTTGTTTACTATGAAAATTTGTATTTACACCGATGAACTGTAAAGTTCAAGGTAATAAAGAATTTGAATTTCTTGACGTTTATGTTGAAATATCTTTTTAACTCATCGGTGACCTATATCTTTTATTATTATTTTCAAACAAGCTATACATAAACTAAATAATGATAAAATTTAAGCGATTTCTGTAATTTAGTTTTTTTTTTATTTCGATATTACCAATATTTCTCCTATTTGTTCAACAAAAAAAAATGACATTTTATTTACTAAAAAATGAATGCTTCTTTCCGAGGCAGATTGTGAGCTTAAGTGAACGGTGACCCCATTTTTTTAATTTTATATTTCTATTTGGTATAAGATAAAGTTTGATCATAGAAAAAATAGCAAAATCCTATATCAGGAAAAAAAGATGATTAAGACCCGCGGGCCGCCTTAAGGGAATATAACTCTTTTAGTAAAAAATTATACTGGACTGATAAGGAAATTTTAGATATTTGCTTAAAAAAAGTTTGGTGACAACATGTTTTTCTTTTCGTTTTTTAAAACATGTTATTAAACCAATCTCCTGACAATTTATTCTTAAATTCTCATAGATTTTTCTTTATGGACACAAATATGTTTTTTTCATGAACAATCTAATCAGTTAAAGCAATTTTAAACGACTTACAGCTTGTAATTCGAACAGTGATATTTTTATTATATTTTTGAAAAAGTACCAGAAAACTATTTCTCAAGAAATATACGTACAATGTATACATATGATCTACCTTGATTAGCTATGATGTTAATATGTTAGCCTTTAAAATAGTTCTTGTGAATTTGCTTCTTACTAAACCATTTATAGTGGACCGGCGAATGTTGAAAAAGGCGCTAAGTTACCGAGTTTTAATAAAAAGTAATATATCATGCAATTTAAATGTCTTAAATTGTCTATCAATTATTCAGCTTAATAGAAAGGACGATGAAAACAGCCTACACCGACGTTATCCAGCTTATAAAAAATACCCCATGAGATTTGGAAGACAAATCTCATAACCTATCCTTTCTAAAAAGAATTTGTGAACGAAATTTGTAAATGCAGTTATACCTGAACTTCAAAAACTATAAGGGCATTTTTTGAAAAGTTCTACATGTATACGTGAAGTAGTATTCATCTGAAAATAGTTAAAAATAACATGCAAAATCATCGTTTTTTAGTAGTTATTATTTGCATGTGCAGTATAGATGTGTTTTAAAGGTACAACTGGAAAGCCACCGTATTATACTTCAATCGACCCGATTTACCTTTTAAAGTTAATGCGGAAGAAGACATATATTTGACTAAATATATGCTTTTTATCAAGTCCGGATATTTATCGCACGTTAACCGTTTTTAACGTCATGTGTACTAGATTTGAAATTTACGACAAACATTTTTCTGAAGCTTAATAATCGATAGACAATTTAAGACATGCATACTCCATGGTGTACTTAGGTAATTTAGGTACAGTAAGGGCCGATTTTGGCCTCAAATTTCAATTTTCTCTTACGAAAGCTTTTGGACACTTTTTCAACACTTAAGTGTCTATTTTAATTGACTCGATTAGTTATAGTTTGTGTGAAAGATTTTGACTGACTTAGTCATTAAAAATGCTCCGATTCAAGCTTAAATATGAAAAATCTATCAAACATGCCAAAAAACGTCACTTTTCCGATGGTTTTTGTCAAAAATCAAAGTGGCCGCATCCGTGTTCATCTTCAACCTTTATATATATTATCTATTATCATCGAATACAACTTACATTTCAATATCATGAATTAACACGAATGCGGCCACTTTCATTTAAAACGGATCCGTCTAAAATTTAACTAAAAATCTAAAGATTCCAGTAATTTAGCATAACTAAATGATGCTAGCACCCGATATATGTGCATTGTATTGTCAAAAACATCCCATATTTATTTAGAAGAAGCAGTCTACTTTCCAATAAATAGCTTAAAGATTACATGTTCACAATTTTATAAAACTGCTATATTTTGGGGCCAAAAATGGGTCTTACTGAATCTACTCCTTTCTAAAATAACCTTCTCCGCCGCTCCACTATGAGTTGTTTCCCACTAAATAGTTTATATTTATACATGTAATGTGTGTAATAGGTCTATCAATATAGAACCAGTCAGACAAACACATTATAAAAACGTATTATTCTAAACACAATGAGATCCTATGCTTTTTACATTTTTAATACCAATTAATTGATCGATTTGTGTTAACTACTGCACCATTTCGTTGCGATCAGTTGCAATTGATGGGTAAAGTGGAAGTGCCCGGAGTTACTCACCTATATAACATGAAAGCACATAAAATGAATCATTTTAGATTGAAGTCGTACCACATGACAGAATCGAACTCATAACTTAATAGTTGATACATGTTTTATACTGTAAATATATACTAGGTACATTCAAAAATTATTTTCCTTGGTACAGTTCATTTTTTTTATAACATAAGGAAAATACAATGTCCTTTACAGTTTCTTTGGGGATTAGTATGTATGAAAACAATATGTCTCTAATTTTCATGCTATTTTCACATATCCTACACATTGTGAGGAAAACCTTTCTAATCTCTAGTGAAAAATTTGTTCTCAGCAAATGATTGGTCGAAATTTTATTGTGAGGTTAAAATGCCTTTGTTGCTTCTGAGTTTTCCTATTGTGACGTCATGAAAAAAGACGACAATAGCTGATGACGACTCATAAAAGTAGTACACAGCTAAAAAAAAAGTAAGGATGAAAATTATAAGGGCAACAGATTCCAGCACTTTAACTCGTTTATTATGATATTTTTCCACTCACGACAGTTAAAATTATAACTATTCAAAAAGCTCTGCAAAGCATCGCGCTTTAAATATTAAAATGCAACTGTCTCGATTGGAGAAATATAGTATCGCGTTTGTTGCAGTTGTGGAATCTATATATAATGTACATACCATAGGCAGTAAGATATGCGCACACAACACATCCTACAAAATATAAGTTTAAATAACATGATCAATACGTCTCGAAGGTGAGAGGAAAGATACAAGAGGAAAAATCAAACTCATAAGTCGAAAATAAACTGACAATGCCATGGATAAAAATGAAAAACACAAACAAACAATTAAAGGACACAAGAAAAACAAAGAAAATTAAAGACTGAGCAACACGAACCCCATCAAAAACTTGGGGTGATCTCAGGTTCAATTTCAATTTGGTTGATGGCATAACATGCCGATTAATTCCTTATATTACATTTTTGAAAACCAATCTATAAGAAGCATACAACAGGACAACAACAGAAAAACGAATACACCCAAAAATTCCTAGTCGAAATAATTTCTGCAAATTACTCAAGAAAAGTATCTTAACAAACAGTGACATATCTGAGTCTAAACTGTACTTTCTCGTAGCATGTACTCAAATTTGTTCCGGACATGTGATAGTGATATACAGGATTTCAATTTAAACTATAAACATTCTGTAGTTAGATATTGGACTTGAAGAACACACAATTAAAAAAAAAATTCCTGCAAATGATAGATAACTTAATCTTTTATATAATCTTTGTAAGGTTATTGCCGAACTCCAAACCAGCGGTTCCGTCCTCTTTACTACGCTACGTTGACTGCATAAGTCTTCTATTACAGACACCCGAGAGATGCGAAGTGCTGCTTTCAGTGATGATAGTTTAGAGAAGCAAAGTCACCACTGTTCCGGAGTTTGGGGTATTTCAGACAGTGTTCATTAAAACATGCAATACTATGTTTTGCATTCACTGTGTTAAATTTTATACAAAGTTACAAAAAGTATATATTTTTTTCATTTTTCGTAAATATTACGTTTTTCACTTTTTCACTTTTTGATGCTGAATGACATGACCATAAACTGCTATCGCTCATGGAATCATCCAAAGATGAAAACAATCGATGGATTATTAAGATGTCGTGGCTTGACTATTTTATTTTGATTAAACAGATTAGGTATTCATGTTTTATAAGCAATAATTTCCTACATCGTCGAAACATGTTATTTCCAGACTGCCAATGGCTGGTTAGCAATGTACCGATTCTTGCATTGCAAAAGTTGTTTATTCATTTTTTGACATCAATTGCACTTTAAACAAATTGCGGGACCTCTTTTATATATTCTGCATTAAACTGCTGGTTGAATATACATAATCATGTTATTCCTGACAACCAGGGAACATTCCATAGAGGGAGAGTATACGAGGAGCTACCAATTGATTTGTTTTGGGGAAGGGCAAGATTAAATGAGTCTTGAGTATAAAAAGGCAGCATGACAATTTATGTGAAAAAGTCAAGATAATTCAATAAAAAAATATGTAGGACCAAAAAGATTAAAAACATTATCTTAGCCTCCCCCTACCCAGTTGAAAAACTGTCTCCCTGAATTGCACTAATAAACAGAAGGAGAATGAATCCAAACAGATACGATATTCCTTGGCTTGTATTTCCTATCATGATTTCCTTGATTTTAGTGTTGCTGCTCACAAGAAAGCTTTCACATCAAGATTTCTACATGGTGAAGTTGAAATCATCCCTTCGTAAAATGTAATGATATCGGATATGTTCCTTATGTCGTAACTATAGACCACTTTCCTTTTACCACGAGTGTGACCTACCAAGTTGGACTATTTACCGGGTTTGTAATGACATGAGCAAGACGACGAATGTCGCATGTGGAGTAGGATCTGCTTACTTAAATTCCGGAGAACAGGATATCCCCCCAATTTTGGTAGGGTTCGTGTTGGGTCTTTAGTTTTTTCTATGTTATGTCTTCTGTACTATCATTTGTCTTTTTGTTTTTTTAGGTGTTAGCCATGGCATTGCCAGTGTATGTTTTAGATCTATGAGTTTGACTGTTCCTTTGGTATCTTTCTACCCTCTTGTAGATATATGAAATATGAATACAGCAAAGTCGTGTTATTTTTTTTTCATTCTAGTTTAAATGGTTTTACCATTAAATCAAAAAATTCTTTTGATTCAAGCAACCATTGTTCATGTTGTTACTGTTAGTGCGTATCAAAGGCCATCCATTAACGTTGAGCTTGAATTGCCAAAGGTTTTACAATGGTTTAATATGATTACAGCAGCATTAAACAAAACAGTTCAATAGGATTATAACAGCATTAAACAAAATAGTTAAAATCTGAAGGAATCTTCGTTTAAAGGTAGAAAAAAAATCAATGTCTTTAGCTTTTTATATCAGCATTTTCTTCAAGTAAAAAAAAGTTGAAACATGACTTAGTAAAATTTTATTATATTAGGTCCACTAGCAGTTGATGTTATAGCTTGGCAAAATGGGGGCGATTATATTCAATAAAACTCGGGATACCCGTAGTGAGGTTGCAGGATAAGCGAAGTGAGAACGTAATATAATCATATCAGAATTGTTGTAGAAGCGCAATGGTCGTAGTAGCATCGTGAAAACAACGACAATTCACATTTTATCAAAACTTATAACTTGTGTTTCAATGCCAACATTTAGAGTATAGTTTCTTTGTCTTTGAATACAATGAATTGACTTTGTGTCTGTTTGATATTTAAGAATTACCAATTTTGTTTTTGTAAAAAAAGTAGTCAGTCTCATAAAACTATGACCCCCTTTTCGATTACTTTCATTTTTTTATGGAATTTCATATGGAACTGTAATGGAAGACAATGACTGACCCACGAAAATATTTCGAAAATGCTTGGCCAAAGCGGAAAAAATAGTTTCAATCAAAAGCAATGCATTAATGTTTTCAACCTTGATCAAATTTACCAGTCCCTATGCATCATGAAATGGATCATATTATTAGGGACTGGTTGCATAAATCAAGCTATTAAGCTAACAAGTATCCCTAAAGGCCTACTATAAAAGTCCAATCAGAGCCATTTGCCTAGATATAAGCAAAATTTTCTGGTTTAGGTATTAGGGTGTGTCTAATAATGCCCGATTAATTATTAGTTAACATAACCTTGATTATGACGTGGATTTCGAAATACGTAATATACAATAATATTAGACAGCAAGGCAACACAAACAATATCAAAGCAAGAAACAAAAACATGACATTGTAAATCGTTTTCTGTTGATTTTAAGTTATTAAAACAAGCAAATTATTATTTGGGTACAATTTTATCTTAAATAATAAGCAAATAATATAAATGATATGTTATAAAACTTGAATACAACTATAATAGGATTGATAAGATGATCGTATAGACGTTAATATAGCAATCAACGATGCACCAGATACATGTCTAAAGATTTAAAAAAAAAATATTTTGAAAGATGAAATATCAAGTGTTTGGTTACATCAAATTGCATAATATTTTGATAATCAAATGTAATATATTTTCATTTGTTAAACAACATAATTTTCAAAAGCAAAGTCATTGTCATTTTGACAGTCTAAAAAAAATTTCAACGTTTAACACAATAATTCCCTTTTACATTATCTTCTAAATTTGTAACTGTGAGAAGCATGATGAATTGGTACATTACCTGAAATTTTAGGCCAGCATATATTTTATGTTTGACTTACCTTTCAGTAGTATCAATAACACTATCATCGTCATGTATTTTGTTATCTGTAAAATGCACATCTTATCATTACCAATGATAATATATCAATGAAAAGGTATCCAAAGCCGGATTAAATTCGAAGTAGAAATAACCAAAGGATTAAGGAATCTTATAAAGGTAATTTATTCCATGATCTGCAACAAGAATAGTTATTCACAATACCTTTCTTTGAAACATTAAAATCAAAAAATGCAATGCATTAACTTTTACATTACACATACAACAAATATACAAAGGAAAAGCAGTACTCAACTGAAGTTGTTCAAATGCTTCCGAAAATCCCTTACCATCTATCCATTTGAGAAATAAATGTTAAACAGAACATAAAGAATCATTGTATTGGATCATGATGTATAAGAACCTGACATGATGCAAAAACAGTATTATGTAAGTTGAAATGTATTACGATTCATGACTTGGTATTATTATAAGTTTTTGAAATTACTAACACAAAAACACAACAAAGAAAACAATTAATTGCGTGTCTATAGACATTGAATTCTTTGTGATCAATATGCCGATAACCTTTAAAAGAAAGTTTAAAAGTTATATAAATATGATACATGGTTACATTGCTTTTGAAAGGTTTTTCATCGGATTTCAAAGATCGTGGATATCAGTATTTGTATGTCATCATAAGGCCATGGACAATTGAAAAAAAAAAACATTGCGGTAGACGGAGTTCAACAAGATGCTTTTTATACTGTCGATAAGGTGTCGGGGAAACTTTTAGGCAATGTTAACAATTTCAAGACATATGTCAAGTAAAGTCAAGTAAAGATAAAGGTAGATATAGGAAGATGTGGTGTGAGTGCCAATGAGACAACTCTCCATCCAAATAACAATTTAAAAATTAAACCATTATAGGTTAAAGTACGGCCTTCAACACGGAGCCTTGACTCACACCGAACAACAAGCTATAAAGGGCCCCAAAATTACTAGTGTAAAACCATTCAAACGTCTAGATCAATTTCTAGAATCAAGGAATTCATATACGAAATATTCAGATGTTGTTCAGTTTTTTACTACAAATAACAGACAAAAATAGACTGTCAAGTAAAAATCAATGCAAATTCAGACAAAGAATTCAGACTTTTCAAACTTTTGAATGTTTATGCTTCAGTGATCTGTAAATATTGAAATATTAACAGAGTCACATGTAAGCGATTTGTTTTTTCCTTCGATGCAATTATATTGACTATATATGATTAGAAATTCAACATTATGTTTAGCATCAGAAAATGTTTGTTTTTTTGGTCTTTAGACATTGATCATAGTGACTTAAACAAAAACTTTCAAGTTTAAATTGCATGCGTCCGAAGTTCTTTTCTTGAATTTAATTATACCGTAATGAGTAGATAAGTGGAGTTTATGTAGGGAACACTACAAAAGTCCAAAAGTCTGAAAAGACCAGTTTTTGTCTCGATTTGCATGAACTTTTACTCGACAATCTCAAAAAGAATGAATTATGTCTTAATTTTTCTTGACAAATTCTGACTTGTATTAAATAAGTATGAAATTTACTCGACATATTCTCGACATTCTGAATAATGTCTTAAAATTTCTCGACAGATTCTCGACATTCTTTTTTTTCCTCATTATGTCTCGACGGATTCTCGATATTCTTTTTTTTTCTCATTATGTCTCGACGGATTCTCGACATTCTTTTTTTTCCTCATTATGTCTCGACACATTCTTAACATTTTGAATTGTGTCTTAATTTTTCTTGATATATTCTTGACATGCTAAAATCTGTCTTGAATGTACTTAACACTAGGTCAAACTAGTTTTCCAATTGTTAAGTTAGAGTTATTCCCCTTAATGAATTAAAGCAGATTATTTTTTCTTTGGAAGTGTAAGTGTAGATAGTAGTATGTAAATCTATATAAACATTTTTTCTGCATTTGTTAATCCTTCGTATAATAAATAAAACAAAACTCTAGGTATAGGTTTAGTTGCTAGCAATAACATTTCTCTTTTCTAGCTAGCAATTTTAATCATGTTAAAACATTATGAATAAACAAATATATTATAACAACAATATTCAAACAAAACAAAATACAAAATGTCCAATACATTATTTAAATGGACTGAAGTCATATTTGATATTGTAAATCATACATTCTGTGAAAAAATAATATAACATAACTGAACCCCACCTTTTGAACAGCCAAAGTATGTCTTTGCATATTTTACCTATATATATCTTTTCCCCAAAACAAGAACCTATTATACAACTTCTCTCACTAACCATTTTTGAACTTATAAATACTATAACAATAACACAGGGAAAACCCAAAGTCTCGACAAAAAGAAATTTAATTTTTTCCGGCAAGATGACAAACAGTAAAGTGACAATTCAACATTCAAAACATATTTGCCAGTTAACAATAAAAATACAAGACAACTAAGTTAAACAATAAACAAAGTATTCTTTGTGTTTCTTATCTCCTTAATTTAACTTGTTAAAGGGTATTTTCTACTCTGTGTAAAAATAACCAGCTTTTTACAATACTATTTCAAATTGATTTAATATAAATAAAGGGACTGAAAAAGCAGAAAACAAATAATTGGTCTGTGTGCGTTTTTTCAAGATAAATACATTGAAAATTTGTCAAAAAATAAACATTGTTCTCAACTTTTCCTACACTTAACATTGGCACATTTTTTCTTTCAAAAACCATGAAAATATAACAAGAATTTCTATAGTTTTGTAAACATATCATTTTTAACTCTATGTGATACATTTAAGGGAAAAAAGTCGTAGTTAGTGTGCAAAATTTTTAAATGGTAGTTCATGGATAAACTTAAAACAAAGCTATAGGATTCCCAATTACTGGCAAGTTTTAAGATAGAAGAGGAGAGAACAGTCTTAAATGAATTAAATATATTTTTATTCAATGAGTACTTTATATTATATATCTTAATTGAAACCTGAAATATTTACATAAATATATACAAAAAAACAATCAGCTAGCTTAACCTATAATCAAAACTGTTAACTTATAGATATAGGAAGATGTGGTGTGAGTGTCAATGAGACAACTCTCCATCCAAATAACAATTTAAAAAAGTAAACAATTATTAGTCAATGAAAAGCCATCAACACGAAGCCTCGGTTCATAAAGGGCCCTTAAATTACTAGTAAATTTTGATAAAATCTGAAAATAAAATTTAAATGACAATAAGATAACATACTTCAAAAGTCAAACTTTACATGTTTTTACAAAATTGTCTACTAAAAAAGACTATTTAGTTTTTTCTTTATTGTCTGCATTAGCTGACCCTCTACTTGATCTACTTTGCCCAAGCAATGAAAGACAGTGTTCTTATGAATACTGTCTTTGTAAAGTTTACCACTACCCAACTTCCATGTTGAAAGCTTAGGCCCAGCTTTTTTTAGGTAGGTTATGTCGACTCTTGAGGTCCATATCTTTTCCACAGTTGCAAAGTCATACGTCTTGCCGCCACTTGCAATGCAGACATTGTCTCCTACTTTAAAATAAACTCCTAAACTGTTTGTCTGTGGAAGCTGTTCTGTTGTATGAGAAGAGACTGATGAAGCAGGAGAAATCATTGGAGGTTGAGTGGGTGAAGTTTGTGGAGAATTTGCTGGAGTAGATACCGGAGACACAGCAGGGGAAGATATGGGTGATGTTGTTGCGGAACTCACAATTGAAATATTCCTTTGTTTGAAGGATGCCCTGGGTTGTTTTGGTGGTATTACTGCCTCTCTGGCTTTCTTCCACTGCAATTTTCTAACACTACCGCCAGTTGCTATGGCTAACTCTCTGAAATAAAAAAATAAATAATTAGTATCTCTGTACTTCTATAAACCTAAGTTTGTAAATATTTATACAGATTTTCTCTTTATAAGTAATTTGTTTTTTATATAGTTAACTCGTCACCTGAAATGTTATTATTTGTTTTAGCTGTTATGACTAATGCATCAACATTTCAGAATATGCTGCATTATAACACACATCTTTCACTAGTATATAACTTAAAATATTGAATTGTTAACAACAACAAAGGTGTTTAAAATAACAATAATAATAACTGTTATCATATTGCATAAAAGATTCAATTATCTCCATTTTTTAGTTGGTGTCCTATGTTAACCACAATGGGGAAATATTAACATCAGAGGGTGAAAGGGTCTCTTTTTTTTTGGGAATAATAAGCAAGTTCACGAGTCTTCCAGACTTCTTCATTCTATTATTAGGATCAGGAACTGACATTTCATAAACAGAATTCTTATTTTGATTAACTGGAAGATTTTTTTTTACTTCCATATCTCATATATATTGCGTACACCTTTAATTCACGGTTTGCATGATAGTTTAAAAAGCCAGTACCGGAAACATGGAATGTAACAACTGAACAAAAATCTCAGAAGACCTCTAAGAAGTAAAAAGAAACTGATATCATCATCTCATTCTGTAAGGTAAGTTTATTTGCCAGTATTTGTTTCCTGTTTCTTTAATTGTTTGTATAGAACAGAAGTGTCAAAGGTTCACTGAAGATATATCTATCAACAACTGTTAATTTTATTAACATTTCCATATCAACTCTCTGAGTAAACTATGTCACTTATTCAATTGTCTAAAGTAATCGATAGCATGCAATTCTGTGATTTATATACATGTTATTTGTTTTCAATTTTAAGATTTATTCAGACCATTTATTGGATTGTTAAGCAGGTGTTACTCTTGGTCTTCTTATAACTTGCTATGTAGCCTGGCTTATATATAACCTGATTAAGGGGGCTCGTGGGTCTAAAACATTTTTATTTATATGATATAGGATTTCGCTATATTTTTCTATTTATAAATGAACTTTATCTTATTCTTAATAGATAAATAAAAAAATTTGGTCACCATTCATTTCGGCTCACAATCTTCAAAAAAAAAAGCATACATTTTTTGTAAATGTCCTTTTTTTCTGTCAAACTTATAATGAGAGAAACAGTAATATCAAAATAGAAAAAAAATTTACAGAAATCAATTAAACTTATACAATTATTTAATTTATGAACAGCTTATTTGAAAAAAAACAATAAAAATATAGTTCACCGATGATTTAAAAAAATATTTCAATTTTAATGCCAAAAAATGGCATTTTTGCATCAAAGGGAGATAATTTAGAGCTTTTTCAATGATATTTACATTTTAAATGTCACCTGGGGCCAACACAGAAATATTTTTTGGAATGATTTTTGTACCATGTGATAAAGTACCAATTACTAAGGATAATTAATAAAATTTGTAATGAAAAATAAATTTTTAAATTTTTTCTGAAAATCTTACACCCTCAAGCCTCATTAAAGAATTTATGTATACATGTGCTTGTCCCAATTCAGGAGCCTGTAATTCAGTGGTTGTCGTTTGTTTGAGTGTTACATATTTGTTTTTCGTTCATTTTTTTACATAACTAAGGCGGTTAGTCTTCTTGTTTAAATTGTTTTACATTGTCTTATTGGGCCTTTTATAGCTGACTATGCGGTATGGGCTTTGCTCATTGTTAAAGCTGTACTATGACCTATAGTTGTTAATGTTTGTGTCATTTTGGTCTTTTGTGAATAGTTGTCTCATTGGCAATCATACCACATCTTCTATTTTATATAACTCAAGAATGTTGTATGCTACGCCCCATTATATTTTAAACACATTACAGACAAAGATGTACTGACATTCTTAAGGTCAAAGGTAAACTTAACACCCTTTTGACCTGGTGGCAGGAGCATGAATTATGCATACACTTCTTAAAACAAAATTATACTCACTTGGTTTTTTCATATCCCTTTTGGTTGTACATTCTTTTTCTGAACCTTGTTCTAACTTTTTCTCTGGTTCTAGGTGTATCTGGTAGATCATTAATGAAGTTGATAACTTCCGAAACACTGTCCTCAAAAGTTTTGTCAGATGTGCTGCTCAGTTTGGTTGTATGGAGGACACTGGTTATCTGGTTCTACAATGATGAATAAATATGATAAAATGAATGATAATATTACAGAAAGAAATTAAGGAATAAGTTCTAATACAGTTTTGATGTACTGACATTCACTTAGTGTGACACACTATATTTTCAATGTCCAATAAACCATGAAACTTGGTCAGAACACTAATTTGACTTACAACTAATAAGGATCAGGAGCCTGTAATTCAGTGGTTGTGGTTTGTTCATGTGTTACATATTTATTTTTCGTTCCTTTTTTTACATAAATAAGGCCGTTAGTTTTCTTGTTTGAATTGTTTTACATTGTCTCATCCGGGCATTTTATAGCTGACTAAGCGGTATGGGCTTTGACATACAGTGACCTATAGTTATTAATGTGTGTATCATTTTGGTCTTTTGTGGATAGTTGTCTCATTGGCAATCATACCACATCTTCTTTTTCATATGTTCTAAAAGTTTAAAGTAGCTGTGACTTAAACGTCATTGAAATCTACCTTGACCGGAAACTTTAACAAGAAATGATGCAACAATCTTTACTGACAGAAAGATCTAGGAACATGGAAAATAGAGAACATAGAAATAGCAGATGGGACATTAAAATTGACATTTATTTTAAAACAACAAGAATTATCAATTTTGCCCTTAAAGGTCCATTTAAGGCCATAATTACATGCCCAGGTTCATCTTGCAATTTTCAGTGTTTGTATCCAATTTTTTTTTTTCTTAGATGTGACCATAAGTGATAAATTGTCAGAAGTGATGTTGTAATATTAAAAATATGCGACAATCTTATCATTTTCTTGCAATAAATTGAAAAAACTTCATGAGACTTTCTATGAATTATTACTTAAACTCTTATATCAGTTTAAAAATTAAGAAAGAAAACAGGGAATGTGTCGAAGCGACAACAACCTAACCATAGAGCAGACAACAGTTTTGTATAATATGAGATTTAAATCTTATAATGAGTAATTATGACTTATGAAAGTTTTTACTCCAATTTCATGGTTCACTGACCTGATCCCTATTTCTGTTATATATATAGTCATTGTGCTGTCAGTTTATTTTTCATATATGAGTTTGGATATCCCTTTGGTACCTTTCCCCTCTCTATTCAGGTGCAGATCCAGCTATTTTTTGCTCCCAGGGGGGTCAAAACCAAGAAATATGTCTGGGCCTTTTATAGCGGACTATGTGTGTGGGCTTTGCCCATTGTTGAAGGCCATACAGTGAACTGTAGATGTTAATTTCTGTGTCATTTGGTCCTTTTGAGAGTTGTCTCATTGGCAATCACACACACCTTCTTTTTTCTATTAAGGGGGCTTGCAAGTCTAAATAATTATTTTTTTTCAAACATAGGATTTCACTATTTTTCCAAAAATAAATTATCCTATCCTTAATGGAAATAAATAAATAAAAATATGGGTCACTGTTTATTTCAGCTCACAATCTACCTTTGTAAAAAGCATGCATTTTTTTAGGTAATGTAAATTCAGAAATTATTGTGAGTTTTTTATTATTGCAATTATTGCGACAGAATTGTAAACGCAATAATTAAAAATTCACATTTTGTAATATTCTAACTGAATAAAGCAGGACTTTTCTCAAAATTGTAAAAATTAAAATCGCATTTAAGTTTAAAATGACAAAATCACAATAATACACACGCAATAATTTCTGAATTTACAGTACTTTTCTATTGAACTTATAGGAGAAAAAAGGTAAAATTGAAACAAAAAAAGAACCAAACTACAGAAATGGTTTAAATTTTACAATGTTTAGTTTAAGAAAATATAGGTCACTAATGAGTTAAAAAAATTATTTTAATTTCTATGCAAAATAATGGCGTTTTTTACCAACGAGGGAGCTTTTTTAATCATCTAAAAAATTTAAAAGTCATCTGGGGCCAAAACAACTGTTTTAAAGTAACAACTAATTTTAGATGTAATAAATAAAATGTTTAATGAAAAAAACAAATGTTTCAATTTTTGCAGATTTTTTTGTACCGTTGCATTAGCCTCCTGCTTACCTAAAAGTCACATAGTAACATTTGAGTTTCCTTGATAAATTTTGAATCTTATTTTGAATCTTTTTAATTTTATTTCAAATTAACTATTAGGAGATACTCATACAATTTTACCAAAAAAACTGTTGAAAAATATTAATCATTAATATAAGAAGATTTAATAGGTATCTGGAACTTACTCAGTATATTACACTTATTTATTCATAATCATAATGAAATGTATTCATATTCTTCATTATTAACAAAAGCTAGGAGTAAATTTTTATCAATGAGTGCAATACTTAACAAATAGCGTATAAGATTCAGCTGAAAAAAAGCTTTATTTTTTGTATGTGGTAAGAAAATTTCAGGTGTATTAATTTTCTCTGACCCAATACATTTGTAGTTTCATATCTTCATGCCGTAAGCATACATTATCCATTTGAACCATTTTCTTTATAAAAAAACTTAGTATTGTTTTAAGTTTTCAAGAAATAAAATTTATTCATTGGCCAAACAATTTTATTTCAAATATCATTCATTAAGTTATAATTCAAAATTAAGTGAAACCTTAATGGCATGTAAAGAATAAACAGATTTATTTAAAACTAAGAAAAATTTCTACTTAAATACAAAATATCAAAGTACCCTATCATTAAGTGTTTAAAACATTTAAAATAGTGAACCCGGATCAGTATAATAATAATGATAGTCCCAGAAGTGTAATATGCATTAAAAGAAAGGCTTTATTATTTTTTCATAATTCCATCATAATTTTTCCAATTCATTTTATTTTACTTTAATTACATTTTAATTCACTCGTTAGTAATTTTCACACCTTTAAATGATCAGTGTACAATTGATGAAGGTAAGAGTTTAATCTTATCATTTTGATCTTAATTTACATCCACAACCTTGACATCTTTATTGCACAATGTATTAGATCTTTAAATTTTTTCACACCTTTCGTGTATTACCTATAGTTAAAACTTTTTGCAAAATAAATTTTATTACTTCATCAACCTGATCAAAGGTAAATATTTTTTTAATCCTTTGATTGATGTTTTTTATCCAATCATGAAACAGCATAATTTTACTTTTACCTATGTTTAAAAACTCATTGGCCAATCAAAAAGTCTTAAACACAAACATAAGTAATGCCATATAAATATAACCTCAATTATTTAATTGAAATCCATATCTCATTATCCTGTCAGTGCATAAATGTTGTTAATCTTGTTTCTTGTATTAAACTATGGTTGTTGCAGTTCCTTTCAAATATGGTGAGTAGACTTTATTTTTTTTTAACTCATACTTGAATATAATTATACTGATTATTATATTCACTGGCAGCAGAGACAAAACTAAATAGATTTTGATGTTTATTTATGGTTAAAAAATTTAACAATTAGTGAGATACCTTTGAAAAGGCTTTTAAAATATCTAAAGAATAAATAGGGACAGTTAAGGCTATAATACAAACAGCAAGATACACAAGTAGATTCCTTCAGAAAATGCACTCTTTCAGAGTCGCTTCCCCTCAAAATGCATTTTCGAACAAAAAACATTGTGCTATATATATTATAATGATCATTAGAAACTTGTAAAAATATGAATATAAAACTTTGGCAATTTTTCTTCTAAATAATTAAGTTCTTTCATATTAAAAAGCAGATGTGGTATGATTCATTATTGCCAATGTGACAATTCTCCACAAGAGACCAAATGACACTTAACTAAATAATCACTGTACAGTCTACTACAATAAGCAAATTTAGGCCAAAATTGCATAGACGGCTATAAAAGGCCCCGAAATGACAAGTGTAAGTTACAGCATGTACAATTCAGTTTTATTTCATGGATTTAAAATATTTAAATATTCAAAGTTTTAAGTGCATGGTATAGACTTCTGCTATCAGAACTGAAAATATATATATATTTAAAGGTCATACATACTGCCTGTTTTACCTAAATAACTTATAATTTCTTCAATTACAATTCAAAAAGTATTTAAAATTAGCAGGTCATTAAAATAAATATTGACACATAAGCAAATAAAACATTTTTAGATATTAATTTGTGTAAATGGGGCTTAATGCTAAATTGAAGTATTTGATTATTGTTGAAGGCTAGGCAATGTCAGTCACATTTACCTTCCCTATAAGAATAATTCTAATTGATAAATTTCTCATTACCATGGCTTGTCCTGAATATGTATCTGAAATACCACTGAATGTTTAAAGCTAATCTATAATTTGACACTTATTGGATAACTTTAAAACTTAAATTATACTTTTTTAAATGCTAGAAAATGGGGGGAAAACATTAATAAATTGATATATTTATAATTGCTGAATGTTAAGATTTTCTGATTATGGTTAATTCAGGCTGATCATCATCTTTTCAACTTTAAATGTGTTGTTTCTGTTGATATACAATGTACAAATTGTAGTATGCTTCTGAATGGTAGTTTTGATCATGCTAAATTAGCACCAGACTAATACAGTATAATAATATGTTACTTTCTTTCATTGAACACTCTCTATAACGAATGCATAGACCATTATCAATCATACTGATAACTCATTAGTTTGAAAATATCACTTCTAAATGTATGAGAGGATATTTCTGATATGATAAGACTTGTTTTACTTTCTAATAGAAATAAATAATATTAAGATCACATCTGACAATATCTAATCCAACATTCTTTTGATTATAAATGTCTTTAATACAAATTTCCTTTTTAAGATATTGGTTAGAATTTAGTTTAGAAAAGAAAAGTACTTTTTTTTTAGAACAGACCCTTAATTTTTTATATTTTTTCTAAGTATGATAGTATTACTACATCTATCATGTCTATACAAGAATGCAATATTACTTTTATTATGTTCAACTGATACTCTTCAATAAAGGTCTAGTAAAATATAAAATACATAATTGTCTTACCTGTAATAGCTTAAAGGCAGTTGTCTTTGGTTTGAAGTAGTCTTCAGTAGTCATGTTGAGAACTAAAATATCAGTCTGTGTACCAACACTTTCTTTGGTCAGATTACAGGCACACACTAGTCCAAAAGCCATTTGTACAGCACAGCACTTGCATCTTAGATCACATTTTGGTGGCTGATCTCCTCTGTCAGATTGTGTATTAAAGTTCTGTAGTGTGGCCATAGTTATGTCTTGAGAGGAAGGATTTAGCATCTGAAAATTAAATAAGAAATTTGCAATGTAAATTAAATCACTTTTGTATGCATAATAAAATATGGAAACATGATAATAATTTCAGTGAACTCTTAAAAGATTCAGTAAATTAAGACTTGAGCATAGACATCCTTTTTGATAGACTATTTTATTATCTTAGTCATAGCAATTATTTGAGTATTTTGCCTTTGTAATAGAACAATAATAATTAACTAAGAAATTGTTATTTGCCAAAGATGTGGAAATGTACAGAAATATCACAGTCAAGAGTACTACATACATGTACAAGTTACTTTTATTTTATTTATTTAAAGAAGTTAATTAGTAAGATACGTGTACTTTTAAAAATATACATACAACTTTGATACAAGTGTATTTTATTTAATTTTTCTAATATATTATTTTATTGGCTAATTTAGTTACATGTATGTACCATAGACATTAAATTTTTTAACTTATACAAGTAAAAAAATTCAAACTATCTTAATTTCTTTAAGATTTTTTTATCAAACATGAGTGTCTGTCCTTTACCATATGTTAACAGATGTCATTATTCAACATGTATGTTTAATTTCATCGACAATGAAATTTAAATCTAACAAAATTTACTTATAAGTAGACACAAATAACTTGTACTAGAAGTACCCCTGTACTAGAAGTAACCATGACTGGTTTCTTGAAAAAAAATGGTTGTTTTTATAATGACATATTATTGCAAAATGCCTTATTAATTTTAGATATAAATGGTTAATATCAATGATAGATTAGACCGTTGGTTTTCCCGTTTGAATGGTTTTACACTAGTAATTTTGGGGCCCTTTATAGCTTGTTGTTTGGTGTGAGCCAAGGCTCCGTGTTGAAGGTCGTACTTTACAATAATGGTTTAATTTTCAAATTGTTATTTGGATGGAGAGTTGTCTCATTGGCATTTACACCACATCTTCCTATATCTATAGACCCTCATCTCTCACCTTTTACACAGACACCAGTCTTTAGTGTAACCATCTTAACTGTTTTACCCTGGACAAAATAGTTTTAAGTTTATTTATCATGTTTATTTAGGTAATTAACTATATATATATAAATATACTCTTTAAACAAAAAGTTCATATTTCCCCATCTCAGAGTTTTAATTTCATTCTTGTTAGTTGTTTGTATTAAGTAATTATCAACACAAATTATCATAATACATTGTTTGAAAATTTAAAAAAATCAGATTTATATAAAGAAATAGGATGAGGTCAATAACAATAAAATTACAGATGGAAACAAGGAATGTCACAGAAAAACAACCCGACCAAAGAGTAAAAAAATTATTTGTGAAAGAAAAAAGTAGCACAACATGTTTACATGTATGTATTGTTAAAAGAGAAAGCTAATAAATAATTATGACTTTTGAGAAAGATCTTTGGAAAAAGGGAGATGGTACAGATGGGATAATCTCTGTTAAAAAGATATAAAAAGTACTAGATTTTGCAACACTATATTTGTCTACTATAATGCCACTTCTGAATTTCATGTTTAATTGTCGACTTAATTTCACCATATGATAATACAATGTAGATACTACTTTTTGAAACACTAGTGTGATTTTGCTGGGAGCAAATATAAAGAAAATTATGCCTGTCAATATTTATTATTAAAAAAAGTTCTCGCTTGGCTTTAATTAATGGGAAAAAAGTCCTTGCCCTGCTTAAAAAAACTTAAGTACACATATGATATGTTTTATAACTTTAGTTTAAGTAAATAGAAATATATGAAATTTTGACATAAGGTTTGTGACCACAAAAGAAAGGTTGGGATTGTTTTTGGAAGTTTTGGTTCCAACAGTTTAGGAATTGGGGACCAAAAAGGGGTCCAAATAAGCATTTTTCTTGGTTTTAGCACCATAACTTTAGTATAAGTTTATAGAAATCTATGAAATTTAAACACAAGGTTTATGACCGTAAAAGGAAGGTTGGGATTGATTTAGGGAGTTTTGGTCCAAACAGTTTAGGAAAAAGGGGCCAAAAGGGTCCAAAGTTAAACCATTAGAAGATCAGATCATAATTTTTTGCACAGATGTTTCCAAAAGAAGCAGATGTGATATGATTGCCAATGAGACAACTCTCCAAAAGCTACCAAAATGAAACAGAAATGAACAACTATAGGTCACTGTATGGCCTTCAACAATGAGCAACACCTATACTGAGATGAATTTTTTTTTATAAACATCAAAAAGGATATTTTATAATTTACAACCTATATTCATGGAATGCAAGAAACATGTTGAAAAATTAATTATAATTACACAGAGAGTGTTCATTTAATAAATATCTGTTGGTCTATCAGCATGATATAAGTATCAAAAACATTTTGACATGACCTACCATCAGAATATCATCAGTTAATGATGTTTGCTGCTCAGATTCAAAATAAATAACTTTCCAAAAACTAGTATGTATTGATAGGGGTTAAGTTGAGGATTAAAAAAATCAAAAAGAATATAGGGGTCAATGTGATTGTTTTTGAGATATTAGCCATTGGAATTTTGGCCAGAAATGTTCTCTCTTGACTTTTCTAGCTTTACCATTGACCAGTTAAAAGTTCTCAAAAACTATTTAATATAATTAAGATTTATAAGACTTTCACAAATGGCTTATAATTATACATGTATAAGATTTATACAAAGAAAAAATGGGGGTTCATGGTCAAATTTTTTTAAGGCATTCAAATGGATAAAACCAGAGAATTTCAAAAGCTGACAAAATTTCCAAAACATATATATATGACAAGCATACATCCTTAAATATAATTGAAGACAATTTTGTTAAAAAAAATTGTATCTCAAATTTGATACTAATGTTTATGTTAATCATGGATCATAGTTAGACTATACAAATCATTGTTTAAATCAAATATTATACAATTATGTTAAATATCAAGATTTTAAATACTTAACAACATCAAATTGCAAAATAGGGCCTTGCTTATGCTCAGAAAAATAAAATATGATATATAAAGCAAAGCAACATTATCTGATTATTAGAAAATATGATAAAAAAAAATAACTTTACTTCTAAAAATGCAATATTCATGTTCATATTCATAAACAGGTGAGAAAATAATGAAACTTAAATGAGTTGAAATGGTTTATTGGGTCTATAATGGTTGTGTTTGAATATTATTATTTTATACAGAGTAATTAACACTCCTCCCCTCTTTTTCTATCTGTCCTCCCAAATAAAAAACCGAAATAACTTTACTAGACAGATTTTGATGCCTTATATTAATTGTTCACATGTTAATTATTTAAACTAATTACTATAGTGTATTTGCAACTCACCGTATTTTGCTGGTATGACATCTGACTTGTTGATCTACTACTAGTTGGCAGAGAATAAGTTGGCTGGTATTGATGCATTATCTGGTTGTTACTTCTCACATTGTTAAGATGTGTAAAGGTTGGCTGGTAGTGACGTTGATATTCCATGTTGACAAGCAAACAATAATGTGCAAGTGTTCAGTTTTACTTTTTATATAAGGTTAAAAAGATGATAATTGATTGGTTAAACATCTACTTGTGTTTTCTATTTGAAGTTTTACAGGTGTTATAATAACGATGAACATGGCTTCAATGCCAAGCTGACATGTATATGGCTCTTGTAAATTGAAAATGCCATTTCTATTGTGTTTTTAATATTATGATTGGGTTTGTGAAGCCATTCGAATATATCCTGATAGGAAACTTCAAATGATGAAAGTTTTTTTGCAAATTCATTAAATGTTTGGATTGTTTTTCCTAATTGCTATCAAAACAACATTTAAATTATTTTACTATGTATAATACATTTGAAATGTTGTGTACAAATATATTTGCAATGTTAATGATATGCATTAATAACAATCAGAAGTTTTATGTTTATAATACATTTATATTTATAATTAAAGTGTTTTTGAATAAATATATAAATGTAAATTATTTATTTTCCTGCATCCTTGTGCATTATATGTAAAGCGGTTTTGTGTTTACATTTTTAAATAGTACTATTAAATTTAAAGTTTATAGTCCTAACCAGTAATATTCTTTAATATATGATTATGTGAAACAATTTATTTGCAAAATTTGTCAAATAAAAATTAATTCAACAGAATCAAAAGACTTGGTAATCTATGAAAATCCACAGTCAGTCTGTGGATGATGAGATTCACTTAATTTCATTATGTCCAAGAAAAGCTAGATTATAACTTAAATTTTACTTTCAAATTCTACACAAAATTAAAAAAGTATCAAATTTAAGCTTAACCTTTAGAAAGCATATTTCCATGATTTTTACCTTGTTATATTCATATGGCACATAACCATGACAAGAGCACCAGAACTAGTATAGCAATTTCGTAGGTTGATTTTTTTAATTTTGTTTCATAATTTTTTTTTTTATATCTTATCAAAATGACTTTTTTTCCTTGAGGTTTTGTGACTTTTTTTTGTTTATGTTTCTACTCTATATTAAACAAACCAGTACATGTATTATTAAATATAACACTTCAATCCTTCATAATTAATAATTTACAAAAAAGTTCCAATTTTTTTTCACAAATGTTTTTTAAATTATAAACTTAAAATTTAAAAGCTCATTAATTGGTAACCGTATGTATACATAACAGCCACTAAAGAAAAAATATGTAAATGTTTGAAAAAAATTTAGATTAAGGCCATATTACAAATTTTTCCACATTTTTAATGAAAAACAGGAAAATATGGGCTAGTTGTCTTCTCTAGAAACACTCAGATCTCATGCATCAAGGATTTGATAGTTAGACTAACTATACAAATCCTTGCATGCATCAACAAAAAAATCTTTTGATATAATTTTTGTTTTTCAATTAAAATAATTGACAAGAAGATTAAGATTGTTTAAAAACTGATACACTGTGGTCTTGATCCAAATGTGTTTTTAATTTATAAACTTTGTTTATAACTTGTATAAACACGTGAATCCTATCCACTGGAATTAATGGTTAAAGTTCAGTTTATAATTTTAGTTCAATTAGTCCAGTCAAACTAAATTTTAACCTCAAACTAATTGCAACAGATTTTTTTTAATTCTAATCTTTATATGTCCCAAATATACACAGAAAAAAGTCCTATAAAATCTAATTTGAGGAAAACTCAAAATCAGCATTTTTATTAGAAAGGGATTAACTCTGCAAAAATGAGTTTTTTTTTGTCAGTTTTTGGTTGATTTTCTTGAAATTTATGTAAAGTATGATACTTTGATGGGGTTATAAGTTGATATTTGACTAATTATATAATCTTCTGCTCATGAAATGTACAAAACCAAAGTGGTATGGGTAGTTTTATATTTTTGGTGCATTTTTCATTGAAGAAATTGCAAATTTGAAGCTTTGACCATTTTGACAAAATAATGTGAAAATTTGGTATTATTTACATCTGTACATTATATTTTTTCAGCATCTTACTTGTCTAAAGAAACTTTAAACCACAAAAAGAAGACAACATACTTAATTCTTATTATTAAATTTGAGAATCTTTAACTTAGGTCCGAGTACACAGTTATCGTCCTTTGATTTTTCGTTGTCCACGAATGTAGTCCTTGTTGTGGACAGTGTGTTACTTGTCAATTTTTGTTATACCCCTTCCAAATTTATTTCTCCATGCTTTATGCCTTATATAGCAAGTTGGGGGATGAAATGACACTGTAAAAAAAATTGGGTCATAAATATTAATGTTAAGTAGTGATAAGGTTCAGCTGAAAAAGGTGAAAAATCAGCACTTCAGAAGCTGTCAAAACATTTCAAGACCCCCTTAACATAAAATTGTCCATATTTTGAGTAAGAGCTGATGAAGTTTTCTATAATTTTGATATAATTTGTCCCAAAAGTAGAACAGCACACTGTAAAATATTATTGAGAAAGCGCAGGTGGGATTTTTTCATTTTCATTTATTATCTAAAAGAAATGCACTACGAAATAACTGTGTACTCGGACCACTTGACATGTTGAAAAATTCAATAAATGGTAAAAAAATGAATTACAAAAATCTATGTAATAGCTTGATAAAAGATATGAAAACACCTTTAGAGTTGTTTGTTATACTCTAAAGACCGCTAAAAAATCTAGAATCAATACATTCTGATGAATAGAAGCGGAAAAATTATCATTTTGTATCAATTTTTATTGATATTTCTACCATTTTTGTAAGAGTTTTTTAAGTCTTCCTTGAGTAAAATTTATGGGAATTTTTCTGTTTATATTTGGGGTATAATACTAAAGATTAAAACTTTAGAATCTTCTGTTGCAATTACTTTCAGGTTTGGGTCAAATTTATGCTAGATTTACTGGACTAAATTGTTATTTTTGATCGGGTTGTTGTCACCTGGACACATTTTCCATTTAAATTCTCTATTTTATTCTCAAGTCATTTGCATGATCCATATACCACTGCAGTAGTTACAGTCATTTTTTCTCTCTATTGCAGGATGACATCATCAACATCTTTGTCATATGAAGTATACAGCCATACCATCACCTTAATGGATAACTTGAAGAGACAATGCACATGTTCAAAGTGTAATGGAAAATTTGTCAACATTAAGACTTTCCGAGCTCATTCAAAGAAAATCCATAACACCCATGCTGAAATATCAGACACTCATAGTGAACAACCTGAGATTGTAAGAGAGTCTAAGGAACTTTTAAAAAAAACTTTAATTTTAAATCAGTTACTTCATGAAGGAACTAATAGAACTGTAAAAGATGCCATAGCCGAACATTTATTCATATTTTCATCTAATAACGGAATGTCAAAGACAGCTTTGTCACAGTATCTTCACCACGAAAAGTGTGTTCTACCACAACCAAACAACCTGCCATCCACTTATTGTGAAGCTGTCACTATTATTCAACCATACCTGATGCCAATAGAAAAATTTAAATGCTGTACAAATGACTGTAAAATTTTTCCCATCAGCAGTACCATTCTTGCCTGTCCAGACTGTAATGAAAGTTTGGTGTTTTCAAACAACAGGAACAAAAAAACATTCCAATATATGCCTATAGTACCACGCATAGTTAGTTGGTATGGAACTAGGAACCTGGCAAAGATTCTTTATGCCAACAAGCTTAACACAACTGGCCGGCTAAGCAGCTACACAGATGGCAATATATTTCGACAACAGATGACAGATGGAGTCTTCAAAGATCAGCAACAGCAGAACTGTGTGCCATTGGCTCTTTTTGCTCATGGTGTGAATCCAAATAAGAACCAAACAGTCCAGAAGTCAATATGGCCTCTCATCATCACCTGGATAACACTCCCACAAGAAATGCGATATATTTTAGGACCAATGATGTTGGCAGGTATTGTTCCAGGCTATGGTAGAAAAGAACCAAAATCACTGGACCCTTATATTAACGTTTTAGTTGATGAACTTTTATCAAACATTGAATGTAACTTGTATGACGCCTACACAGATGCACCAGTAAATGTAAAGATTGCTTTATTACAGTATTTATGTGATATACCAGCTTTTTCTAAACTTTTACACTGTTCTGGTCAAGCAGCTATTCGTGCTTGTTTTTTCTGCAAAGATACAGGTGTCCATAGCAGTTCCGTGAATAAAGTATTGCACATATCGAACAGAGAGTTTTTACCCACAGATTCGCCATTTCGGAAAGACAAGACATTATTTGCCAAGAAAACTGAAGAGGTTGCTCCCAAACCACAAGCATATTCAAGGGAAGAAGAAATGGAAATAAGAAAAGAATATGACAAAAAAAAAAACAATAACCAAAAATGTAAACTACAAAAAGAAACTGGATTTAAAGGGATACATCCACTTCATCGCCTACCATATTTTGACAGGGTGCATCAGATGCAACCAGATGGCATGCACACATTAGCAGATGTCATCAGCAACATTCTTGATCTGATAACAGGCAAATCTGATGGACCTAAAGTTCGCCAGTGCGAAAAAGATTATAATCGATTTAAAGAAACCTGGCCAAAAAGACCATCATCATCAACAACCGAATGTGAGAGACCATCCAAACAGGCAAAGAAATCATCTGTAAATACAGCTGTTCCTGAACCAAGCGCCTCCTTTACCAGCAGCTCCTTGGTTACTAACAAAACAGGATGTTAAATTAGCTGACAACAGAGCAAAGAGTGTTAAATACCCTAAAGGCTTTGATTATACTCCTGCTGACCATTTTACCAGAGCATGGACACTGCGTACAATGCATGGCAAACAACAGGTATTTATTATAAAAATATTTTATTTAATGAATTAGATATGAATACTGTAAGTTCAGAAATTATTGCTTGCAATTATTATTGCACCTTTTTTTGGGGACTAAAATGCAATTTAGATTTTAGCAATATTTAGAAAAATCCTGTTTAATTCATATATATACAAAATTTCCAAAATGCAAGGTTAAGGTGGTACCTTACACTACAGGGAGATAACTCTTTTAAATCGACGAACATTTTAGAGTGTTGTGTTGTTAAAGGAATATTGAGCTTCTCAATGATCAAAATTAGTGTTTGTCAAAGCAACCATTCAGGGGAGGGAATAATAACTCATAATTAATGATAATTTTAGATAATATTATAATTATTTGAAAGCTGGAAAAAAGTATAACTTTTGTTTATTTCTGATATATTTATATATATATATAAACGAGTCTAAATTGAAAACTACGTTCAAACCTATGACTGCGTTGGATAAAAACCGCAATTTTTATACGTGTGAATGTCAAACAATATATATATATATATATATACTGAAAGTATGCCCTATATATCTAGTAATATATATCATTTCATCCAAATGCTTTGAATCTTTGTATTTTAACAAAATGCAGTTACCATGCACAAATGCTATGAAATATTCAATAAAGTGATCTAAAAAAAATGATTAACTTGAAGATAGAATTTAAAGGAAACCAATTACAAATATGTCAAGTTCCCTAAACTGAGAATTATTGAAAATATCAATTATGACAATTATAAATGTCATTAAAGATAAAAAATTATTTTGAACTTTTGATAAAAGTCAAATGTGTAAATATTGTATTGGGTTTATTAGAGTACAGTTAATTCAGTCATGACAGATACTTGTATGATATAAGTATTTTTTTTTAGAACATTTGTTAATTCAAACTCAAATAATAGTGAATATTCTCCTTTTATACATATTCATATAGAAAAATACTTTATTTCAGTTCGTAACCAAGAATATTGCAGCATGGTGTATCAGAGGCCTCCTAGCAAAGCCACAAGAAGAAACCTTATTCAATTTATTTGAAGTGATCAAAAGACTTACACAACCATCCTACACAACTGAGCAGCTTCAAGGACTTATTGAAGACACAAGTACAGCAGTGGTGTTACTTGAAAGGGATTTTCCTTTGACCTTGCAGGTTAGTTTATCTACTTATATGTATGAGTTCTATATTCATCCTATTTGCAATTGAAAGAATCAAGTAAACAATAATAATCTACTTTATCATTTTAATTATCTCACACAATTTACAGCAGGAGGCTTACAGTTAATATCCGTACACCCCTGATCAACCAAAATAAAGTTAATTCTTATAAGATTTCAAAACATTTTGTTGATGCCTCTCCTAGGAAATGTAAATGATAAAAAAACAACGAATTGAAACAAGATATTTTGTTTATTGATTAAAAAACGCATGATTGTTTTAACCATTTAAATTAATTTAACAGTTTAAAAAAAAATTCTGCACATAATTAAAGATTGCTTACTACTACATGTACTAGCTGCTAAGGTATATGGAGTTTTATTTACAGCCTTAATTGTAATTGTTCAATCAGATTGTAGATTTTTGCCTCATAAGAATTAGTATATTTTTATGATCTAATTTTCCAAAAGTATGCTTAGAGAGCTGAATTAAACAAATAATATCAGGCACTATTTATTTTAAGTACTTGGGGTGCTATCAACAGTTTTTTCTATGATGTCATATTTTGAGGGGCCATGCATAAGTGACCCTTAGTGGTGGACTGATTTATAAAGATACCTGTATAAAACTAGATATCACTGGAATCAGAATGTTCTCTAGCTTCTTATAACCTTGATATAAAGTGTACTTTTATCATATTAAAAAAAAGCCTAATTTGAACATAAAAAACCTGAAATCAGGTTATGTTCATACCCATACAGACGTGCACATTTTATATAATCAAAACTGTATGAAATTTATAGGTTTTAACCAGGCATTTGAAAAGTACGGTCTCCTGCTCCGAAAACAGCTACAGTGGCTGCAAATATGTTTTAATTTTTCACTGCCTAAAAACAGGATGTTTACAGTGTTGCCTGCCTTCAAAACATGTATATTTAATATAATTTTTAAAATTATTTCAATATTCAACCTTTTTTAATTGAAAGCTAATTATCTTTTTTTAATACAAAAACATGATACTTTAGCATTAATTTAGTAAATAAACAGGGGTTTCCCTCCATGGTTATTTTTAGTCAGGGAATAACCCCTGTTGTTTATATGAAACTGTTTATAGCACCCTTATAAATGTATACATTATTTTAAAAAAAACGATTAAAGGGCAGATAAATTGCGGAATGATATAAAAATGCAACGTAAGAAGATGTCACATAATTTCAAAAAGCCAACTCTCTCAGTGACCAATTAATGGACTTTCAGTCTGTGCCAAACTGTTTTAGGGTTTGTCTGACCGAAAGAGAAATCTGGGTTTTTGTACATATATTCAAACAAAATATTTCAAAATTTCTGTCTGTCCGAATGATTTTTTATCTGCCATTTTGTCGTTCAGACAGAGTTTGGGATACACTTGACTTTGATGTTAATAATTAAACATGATGCTTGTTGCAATATCAATTAAAATAAGCACATTCAATTATTTCCCTTGCAATAATTTCCTTCACACACATCCTGGAGTTGTGTATAGCTGATGTGTTAAGTTTCATCAGTAACATCATAACAGACAGACACTAAACCAGTGTCAGTACTGTAGTCAGAATTAAGGTTTATATAATTTTCTTTTCAGATGTAGTACTATATAATACTGTATGAATTTATAATTTTTCATTTGTTTAATATATTTTTATTTGTAGAATATCACAACACACCTGCTACATCATATCCCAGAGGGTTATGAAGACTATGGACCATTGTATGATAGATGGCTTTATCCTTTGGAACGAGCAAACAGTTGGGTGACCAGACAAATTTTACAACATGGACATGAAGAATCAACAGTGATGCAGACATACCGGGTAAGTTAAAACAGAATTGAATAACATAAAAAAGAAGATGTGGTATGATTGCCAATGAGACAACTGTCCACCAGAGACGAAAACATTAAAAACTATAAATCACTGTATGACCTTCAATAATGAGCCACAACGAGCAGACCACAACATCTTATATAAAGATGATAGGTTATAAAATGAAGGCGTTTTGAGTTGCATCAAATTTTCATTTTGGGATTAAAAATGTACTGCGAAAGATGAATAATTCTATGAAAACAATATGTGCAGAGTTATGGTCCTTGGACTTTGAAAATTCACTCAAATCATTACTTTCTACCTTTTTTTTTTATCTTCTTTAAGATTTTGACTTGATATTTGTTTGTACTTTACACCTTGACAAGTGATAGTCAAAGCATTTTGTTGCAGTGTAATGAAATTTTATAAGTAGGGATCTATGTTTTGCCTTACAATACGCTAAAAATGCTTGGTGAAATTTGAATCAAGGTTCATATTAGCAAGATATATTGTGTGTTGCATTTTCATAATTATCACTAAAATTAAACCATTAAAGACCAAAGAACGGTTTTCCACAAAAATCCTTAGCTCATACCAAACAACTTCTACTAAGGGCCCCAAAAAATGACTAGTGTAAAACCATTAAAATAGGAAAATAACAGTCTAATTTTTATAAAAAAACGAGAAATGAAAAGAAAAATGAACCACATCAACAAACGACAACAACTGAACACCAGGTACCTTATTTAAGACAGTTGTAAACAAATGCTTCAGGTTTAAAAGTCAACACATATGTATTTAGTCTAACACAAGACAGACATGATTTATATGGTTGTCGCATTTTTCTTGAGATACTGCATATGAGGGTTCACATGAGCACCCTATGTGTGATGGTTTTCAGCATTTAACATTATCTATATACAATTTGCTGATTTGGCTTTCAAGAGTTAAGGAATACAGCCTTGTTAAGATACAATTTATCACATCTCATTCACTTACTCTAGTATGCATAAATTAATTTCCTTAATTCATATTTCAGATATACGATTGGAGCTCTCACAATATTTTGAGTGGTGAAATTATAAATTACAGCAGACAAACAAGTCTGTGTCGCTTGGCAGAAAAAGTAAACTCCATTCACCATCAAGATATATCTAGAGCATCTACGAAAAGATTCATATTGCAAAGTGAGGATCTATCAATTCTAAAAGACAATTACAATAATATATATGACCAAAATTATGAGTTATTTGACATAGACCCAGTGGTCACATATCTTAAGTTCAGCCAAAGACAGGATGCCGAGTTAAAAAGACAAATTTTCTTCTCAACAACAGAGCATCAGACGACAGCATCACGCTCACATGACTATTGTGTTAGTGTTTCGCATAGGACAAACCGTCGCTTTGGCACAATTTCTAAGATTTTCAAACACAACCATCTAGATAAAGCTACCATGTGGGTAAAATTGGAGATGTTTCCCATTCCCGAACAATCTGGACTATTCTTGGTCACCGATGACAGAAAGATTGACACACATATATTTAGCTTTGATAAAATAAGCAATCCAGTTGTATTTGCTTCAGAAGACAATAAAATATGGTTTTTAAATGTTTAGATATGCATTTATACATGTACATGTATTTTGTATGAAGTAGATAAATAGTTTATATACTTGGAAAGGTACATTGTTATGTATTTTCTTGATGTATATAGAACGAGTTGTTCAAAAGAAAAAAATAAGTGGATAAAAAGAGATTTTTTAAATGGAAGTCAACTTTGCTATTTTCTATGAGATATTCCTTTCAAAGGGTGTATTACGTTTCCAACATTTTTTGCATTACTTTTCCAAAATAATCATTGCACCTTAACGCATTTACCTGTATTTCACCTGTAAAAAATGGTAATAATAATATATAAGACTTAATATTATTATAGTATTTCTTAGTAATTTGTAATTAATGAGTTCCTTCAATAGGTAGATAATTATTGCATTATCCAAAATATTTAAACAAATACCATACATTTTGTGTTTTAGAGACATTTTTTTTCAACTGAGCCATTTAAGGGGAGATAACTCCTTTAGTAAAAAAAAAGTTACTGGTCTGATTGAGAGTTTTTTTTTAATTTTACTTGTATCAAGAAAGCAGTTCAGTGACACCACTTTTTCTTTTTTTTTCTTTATACATATTATAAAACCTATCTTCTCACAATTTCTTTCAATGAAAGTTCTATCTCATAGATTTTTTTTTTGCACAAAAATGTGTTTTTGCATGATCCTACAATTTTTCAATGACTCATAGTTTTAAAAATAGCACAGAGGCCGATTCTTTCTATTATATTTTTTAAAAGAGCATATAAAAATCTTCAATTTAGCAAAGTATAAAAAAAATGAATCTCAGGAAACTTACATATGATCTGCCTTAACATTGTGAGTACTTTTTAAAAGTTATCATGTAGAAAGTGGACCCATATTTGATGAATTCAGTTTTTTCATATCTTTTATATAAATTTGCATATGTTTGATTTATTTTTTGGACACTCAATTTTATGTCCTGATTTGGTTTCGGTCAGTATTATCAATTTAAAAAGCAATGAGGATAACGACTTCTATAAAAATTCAGAAACGTAGTGTCAAAATGTGGAAACCAAAACACACATTTCACATCCTTCTTTTTTCTGTAATTGAAAAAAAAAAAGTTCCGAGCTTTCAAATTACAAACATTGTACAGGATATTTATTCTGCTTTATTTCTCTTTCTAGAATTTACTGTTCTTTTTCAAGTTACACTTAAATTATTACTACTGAAACAAAATTTTGGCAATTAAATATTTTGTATTAAAATGTTTATATGTAAATATTTTGATAAGAACAAAAATTAATATTGGTATGAAAATGTTACAAATACAAATGTGAGTATGGTTAAATATAAACCTATTTAAATATGGGTTACAAATGTTAATTTATACATATGATAAATAAGTGCTTAATGATTGAAATCACTCATACTGTAGACATATTTCATTTTACATGCATAATATTCAATGTTTATATGGCTAATAAACAATTATTGACCAAATTGTTGTTTTTATAAATTGCATTGTGATATTGTATTCTAATTCTTTAAGTCTAGTTAAGCCATAATAGAAATGAAAACAAATCAGCTCAAAAAAGTGTTTATGACTGTAAGACTGCGTCGATACACAATTCAGATGAAATTTATAGTTGAGAATGAGTCTAGACATATTAAGCCATCATTAAGAATGTCGAGATTGTGTCGAGACATAATCAGACATCATTAAGAATGTCGAGAATGTGTCGAGACATATTCAGACATCATTAAGAATGTCGAGAATGCGTCGAGACATATTCAGACATCATTAAGAATGTCGAGAATATGTCAAGACTTATCGAGACAAATTCAAGACAGTCGAGAATAGGTCAAGACAAATCAAGACACATTTTAGACTGTCGAGAAAGTGTCGAGAAAAATCGAGAAACAATACAGATAGTCGAGAACAATGTCGAGAATATAAATACATATTTCAGACAAATTAAGACTTTGTCGAGAATTTTTACAAAAATTTCATACAAAACGAGAATGTCGAGTAAAAGTTCATGCAAATCGAGACAAAAACTGGTCTTTTCAGACTTTTGGAATTTTGTAGTGGAAGGCACCGAAAAATTAAAATACAGCGTAAAAGAGGGACGAAAGATACCAAAACGATATTCAAACTCATAAATCTAAAACAAACTGACAACGATCTGGCTAAAAATGAAAAAGACAAACAGAAAACCAGAAAAACAATAGTACACATGCGAAACTTAGAAAACTAAAGAATAAACAACACGATCGCGAACCCCAAGTAAGTTTGTTCTCTGGGTAACATATGAATTCCTCAAATATACAATTCAAGTATCTCGTGTTATATCAAAGTATATTAGATTTTGTTCAGATACAATGCATATGCCTAAAACCTTTTAGAGCTGTGTTAGGAAATTGAAGGTTTTAAAGACTCCAATTTGACAACCAATAACACACATGACTAATTTGTCATACTTTACAAACAGCTGACTAAACTTATGATAATTTTCATCGATATCATATACAATTGACATACAATACCTGACCACTGCAAAAACACATTCTACTAGTTATACTTGAAATGAATCAGCTTTATATAAGTGTTTCATGCGCCGTTCTTTATCTGCTTATTTGTGAATGGATTGTAATGACAATTACTTTTAAGATGTAATAAAAAAGCTGATTGTGCAACCATCAAGTATTTCAACATGATAAGATTGTTCAAAGGGTCTAATTTGTGTTTTTATGTAAACCTTAATAAAAACAAAAGTATCATTTACTAATTTTTAAACATATCGATGGTTCATTATTTCGAAATAGGTAACAACTTGAAAGTTTTAAGTGTTAGAAATACATAGGGTATATTTTTGTATTATTCTTTGCCTCAAGGTCTGCAGCTGTGTTTCCAAGGATTCCAACATGACTCGGCACCAATTGAAATATTATTTCTTTAAGAAGAATTTTTAAATTCCTCAATATATATAAAATATTGAGAATTGTTTGGTGTTTAGTTTTTGTATTTTGTATAGTTTGTAAGCATTAAAATGAATCAGAACATATAATAAATTTGATTTTTTATTATACGTTCTGGTTCACTGAACAAGGTCATATGTAACAAAGAAGTATAAAAAGGCTTGCAGATGAAGCGAACTAGCGCTAGTGGATGGAAGACCAGATAACATAATTGATCGATTGCTCTATCTTTGAAAATACTTTCCCAATGATTTTGTAACTTCTGTATATTGCTTAAGTAAAATCCGATTTATTTCAATGAACAAATCCAGAGGAAAACAACAAAGAAGGTTACATATAATACGTGTTTCATTACTAATCTTCTTTATAAGTTTAGTTAATCTTTTCCTGCATTAAAACTACAGAAAGAACATCGCACTTACATATATGGATCGCAAAAGTGTCATTTGTCTTGAATATACGTTGGTTTCTGCGATAAATGACAGAATACTTATTGTGCTGTTATAATACTACAAAAACACGGTCGTCCAGTGTTAATATGTCTTGCAACTGTCATGATTTTTTATCTGAATCATTCCTTTTATGTGAAAGTGTTTTTGACAGATTGTTAGGTAGTCGTTCAACGATGAAATAGAAGTAAAATAACGTAGAAATACATTTGTCTGTGGTTCATATATTTTTGTCGACTTTTATTCAAATTTATACATACAACATATATTTGGTTTATTGTTAATGTAATGATACATAACTTATTTGATGATATTTTCAATATCGAATAGATAAACAGAAGATGTGGTATGATTGCCAATCAAAAAACTTTCTTCAAGAGACCAAATGGCAAAGGATTAATCTGAGCATAAATTGGGACGTTGATTTTTACATTAATATTGGTTATGTAATTTTGTTTTTTTGTACTTGACAGTTGTCTCATTGCCAATCGTACCACTTTATTTTTACAAGAACAAGAACGTAGACAGAATAAGTTTTTCATGTTATCAAAGAACTATTTATAGTCGTTTCTACGTTATATGCTTTGATATTTGTTGTAGACTAAACGGTGACCTACAGTTGTTAAATTTCTGTGTCAGTTTGTATTTTGTGTTGAGTTGTTTCATTGACAATCATACCACATTTATTTTTCATCTAAACGACAAATTGCAGGTCATAATCATATAAAACTATTTATATCAGGAATTATTATGAGCTGTTTTTACTTGTTATGATGATCAATAGTAGTTTTGTGGACTCTCCGTTTTAAATCTGCTTTTGACATTGTTGAGCTATTTATTTTTTTGCTATATTTTTCATATCATATAAGCTATTCAAGAGATCAAAAGTAAAACGATGATAAAATAGCAACCAGGATGATTTATTATACAAAGGGGGTTCAGACTTTTCACAAACAAGTTAAAACTCTTTTTCTGTCGTTGCAATATTTTGTTTAACTAAAATTATTCTAGTCATCTATACTTGCCGATGCCAGTTGTTCCTCGTTCTATATTTGTAGTTTCCCTTAAGTAATATACACGTCTATTTATACATAATCGACCGTGCCAGATTCCCATTGCTAGTGAAGCTCGATCAACATCATTCACACTATCAACCGGAAACAACATGACGTTCATATTAGCACTATGTGTTACGATAAGGCTTTCAGCATTTGTGTAAAAAAGCAAAACAATAAAGCATACGTTTTTGTGTTTTGCTTTTTGAATGCATTTCTGTATAAATGTGATAAGCCCGTACATTTAAATACGATTCCTGTATAACCATTTACATCTGAATAAACGTTTTCTTAAAGATTATCAATTCATAACATTATAGCGGAATATTTAATATATTTTATTTTATCGTTTATATTATAGAACTTAATTTTAAAGTGGTACCAAACACCTTGACTAAAATTAATTAGACTTGTTTTAATTTCATAGAATTTTTACCAAATTTACAGCTCGACTCTATGACCATGATGACAAAAAAAACCTTATTCCTTACAATTTATCGGAAACAAATCTTTAATTAAATAGATGAAGATAAACTCATCATAGATACCAGTATTAAAAATTGTGTACATACGCTTGTTTCGTCTATAAAAAACTCATCAGTGACGCTCGAATAAAAATACAATGTCAATGAGTTTGCTGCCACGTGCACACACGTGGCATTGTAAATAAGTTTTAAACCTTTGAACCTTAAATACAACGTCATTTGCATTTATGATTTCCTTAATGAAACTTTATTTTTATGTATTTTTTCTGACAAAACGGTTGGTTAATTTTTTTATTTTTTTATATTGACAAAAATAGAAAAAAATAAAAAAAATTTAACCAACCGTCTTGTCAGAAAAAATACACTGGTTATATAGCAGTGTGAGATACACTTATTTGAAACATTGAGAAGCCTAATATTCCCTTAAGACACGACGTACTTTAAACGTTTAGCTGATTTTTCAGAGTTATCTCCCTGTAGTGTAAGTTCCCCCTTAGACTAACGCTTATCTTATGACACCATCTGAATTAAACTGTTGAGGTCCCGTCCATATAGTTCTAAACATGCAAATATCCTATCAGCATTAAAGAAAATATGATCTCATTTCGTATGAACTATAATATATAGTAATAATAAAGCTAAAAAGGAGAGTAGTACGAATTTACGCATACATTATTATTATATTGTGTTCAATTACAGAACAATATACCTTCTACTTAATACTTTCTATTTATTAAAATAGGCTTGTATTTTATAAATTGTACATTAATTTAAACCTTTTTATATCAAACACAAACGAAAAGACTCATTTGTGCTGAATTGATGCACGTTTAGCAAACTAATCTGAAATCGACAACCATACGCATTTTTTTTTGTATAAATGACAATCCTTGAACTCAAATTTATATAGCAGTAATGATATTTTAATGATAAAATATGACACCACATATCTAAATGAAGGTATAGTATTTCTTAATATGTATTGCATAATCAAATTTTTGTTATTTATTTTTTATCATACTTTTATTGGTATCGTCACAAACAGGATATGTTTATCGCTAACTCAAAAGAAAAAATAAATAAACTTCTTGACTTAATTATAAAGTACTTTTAAATGTTTATCAAAAAAAATTCATTCGTTCTCCTGATTATATTTTACACCAATCATTAAACATGTTATATGCATCACATATGCTAAGATCGTTGGCATGTGAAACTGAGTTTAAAATATGAATCGCCTCTCTGTTTTATATCTGTTTAATAGATGTCCCCAGACAGATTTATATATAACTAGACTAATAGGTAAGAGAGTACGTATCTTATAAAGTATTTCCCTTTTAAACTAATAAAATTGTAAAATTAGGCACATTTCACATATGTCACCTCCCTTCTAATAACTGTGTGAAAGATCGCCAACCATATATTATGGTAATAATATCAATTTTGAGAAAAGACATACATTCACATAAAACTTTAATGTCCTTTATGCTCTTATGAAAATTTGAAAATAAATGACCATTAAAGTAAAAAAAAATGTAATTTAATTAAAACAATTTTGCAAATATTGTTGATGAAACATCTTAAAGGGATTGTAGGTAAACAACTGACTGACGTCGTTGAAATGCGCAATCGACATAGAAATAAACATTATATGATGTTTAGATACATTGACATGGTAGACTAATTTAAAAGGTGTGTATTATCATTGAACTTTACATATTAAAAGTAAAATAAATAAATCAGAAAAAAAACCACACCAACATAATAATAACTACAAATTTACGTGTATGATTTAAATTTGAAAGTTGTTAAAGTAGGTATGAAATGATGTGGGTGTATTGGATATTGTGAGATATATAAACCAACACTATATACAATTAATTTTAGAACTGTTTAAATTGAAACAGTATGTTTGCTGGACACTTCATAATTGGACTGGTAGTGGCTATTATTTTTGCACAAGAAACAGGTATCTATACATTCATCATATGCTTTAAATATTGAAAACTAACGTGCAAAATAATGAGAAATAAGACTTAAATATCTACAAATTTAAAAATCTACATCACAGCAAACACAATTGACAATGCATGGAATCGTCACAATACGGATAAAATGTGTTAATAATAATAATATAATAAAATACTGACGAACCTTATAGACACAAACTTGATTATTCCTTTTTATTTACATTTTCAAATATACTTAATTTAAATATGTAAAACTGTATAAAAAGAAACACTCATTTCTGTTTGGTCTAATAAGTTTGTAAGAGGAAAGTTGAATTGATGACTTTACATGTATTTTATATATTCAAATCATGTGTTTTGCCTTGAAAACCTCTTCATCCCTTGATAACAGATGTGTTAACGTTGAAGGCAATGGCTGTCAGTAAATAATGTCTAAAAAAATAAAATAGGATAGAATTGAAGATTAGGTTTGAAATGCTGGTATATTATTTATCAATAACAATGAAAATTACCGGAATAACTAGATAAAAAATTGTAGTGCCTGATTATGTCAGTGTTTCTTCTGTATACCAAATATATCGTATAAAATTATTAGACTCAAACAAAAATCTAATAATGAACTGGGTTGTTAATCATCTTTACAATAACACACGATTACAGCAGAAAAAAAAAAGATTTACAACTACAAACGATTACTAATACATTTGACAAAATCCAATGAGAATTAAAAACCAATTGTTCAGAGAACAATTGAAGGTCTTTCCACTAGTAAAGATCTATTTTGATATTGATATAGTAAAAATCAGTTAATAATATTACTTCCTATGGCTTTATGATGTATTTATATGAATTAAAAGAGAAGGTCAAAATCTAGAACGTCCTATTAACCTATGACCTTGACCTCAATTTCAAGGTCACAAACCAAGGACCTCAAATCAAAAGACGTAGTTGGTTAATGAGTTATATCACCATACGCGTATTTTTTAATACAAGAGGGGAGAAAACTCCCTTTTACGTTCAACGTACCCTTGCAATCAAAATTAACGTGTAACAACATGTCGCAACAAACAATTTAGGTAAAAAAATTTGTCGTTATCTTATACAATTTAAGGAAATAAGAGAGAATAAGCCAAATTCAAAAATTTGAATATGACCTTGACCTTTGACCTTGACCTAATTTTCATTTTGTTGGACCAAGGATCTTAAATCAAAAGATCCTTGGTCTCTAGCACTTATGGTTTACAAGATAGAAATGCATATCAAATGCATAAGGGGAAATAACTCTCATATGGAGCGTTCATATCACTTCGGTTAAAAAAGGACAAATCATGCGAAGGATATAACGAGCAATTTGGTAAAATAAATTTGTCATAATATTTAACGGTTGCGAAGGAGTTGCGCTAACAAGGAAAACAGTGTTTGGGGAGATAACTCCTACAAAGAAAAGTATTCGTTTACGCAGGGTAAATTTCAAAAGCGCATAAACTGTTCGATATCATATACAAAATATCTAAGCGACATATTGCGAAACAAATGTTTATCGCAAGAACAAAATTAGGCGGAAGAAAAAAAAAATAAATTAAAAACCAATTGTTCAGAGAACAATTGAAGGTCTTTCCATCAAAACAATGTATTTTGATATGAAAAGTTGTGAAACTAAGTTTAAAATGTCATTTCAATCGTCAAATGATAGCTCCTAGTAAGCTGATTCCAAAAATATATTGTTTCCATACATTTTTTTTAAATAAGGGAGATAATTTGTTACTTCCGGTTTGAAAAATGTTACTTCCGATTATATTTGAATATTTACTTGACACTAATTCCAAAAATATCTGGTTCTATATACTTTTATATTAATAAAGTACAAAAAAATAGCTACTTCCGGTTTACAAAAGGTCACTTCCGGTTGTTTTTTTCAAGGTTAAATGGTTTGATACCTTTTTCTAAAAGTTGTATATCTTTATCATGTACACATATTGAATAAAAGCAAAGGTCAAAATCTAGAACGTCAAATTAAGTTATGACCTTGAGATCAATTTCAAGGTCATAAACCAAGGACCTCAAATCAAAAGACCATAGGTCTTAATTATATTTAGTTAATGAGTTATATCACCAAACGCGTATTTTAAATACAAGAGGGGAGAAAACTCCCTTTTACATTCAGCGTACGCTTGTAATCAAAATTTACATCTTACGACATGTCGCAACTAACAATTTAGTAAAAATAATTTGTTGATATCTTATACAGTCTTTGGATATAAGTGAAAATAAGCCAAATTCATATATTAGAATATGACCTTGACCTTTGACCTTGACCTAATTTTCATTTTTAGGGACCAAGGACCTCAAATCAAAAGATGCTAGGTCTCTATCACTTATGATTTATAAGATAGAAATTCATATCACTTATATCAGATGCATAAGGGGAAATAACTCTCATATGGAGCGGTCATATCGCTTCAGTCAAAATAGGACAAATCATGCCAAGGATATAACGAGCAATTTTGTAAAATAAATTTGTCATAATCTTTTACGGTTGCGAAGGAGATGCAATAACAAGGAAAACAGTATTTGGGGAGATAACTCCTACAAAGAAAAGTATTTGTTTACGCAGGGTAAATTTCAAAAGCGCATAAACTGTTCGATATCATATACAAAATATCTAAGCGACATATTGCGAAACAAATGTTTATCGCAAGAACAAAATTAGGCGGAAGAAAAAAAAAATAATCAGAAGAAAAACAATAGGTCTTTCCACAGAAAAGTGGAAAGACCTAATTAAAAACCAATCGTTCAGAGAACAATTGAAGGTCTTTCCACCAAAACAATGTATTTTATGAAAGGTGTAAAAATAGGTTTAAAATGTCATTTCAATCGTCAAATGATAGCTTATTGTACGCTGATTCCAAAAATATATGGTTTCTAAACAATATTTTTTTAGATAAGGGAGATAATTTCTAACTTCCGGTTTGAAAAACTCTATTTCCGATAATATTTGACTATTTACTTGACACTGATTCCAAAAATATCTTGTTTTTTTTATACTTTTATGTAATAAAGTACAATGAATAGCTACTTCCGGTTTACACAAGGTCACTTCCGGTTGTTTTTTTAGTTTAAATGGTTTGATACCGTTTGTCAAAAAGTCTCATGACTTTATTATGTATACACATGGGGTAAAAGCAAAGGTCAAAATCTAGAACGTCAAATTAAGCTATGACCTTGTGATCAATTTCAAGGTCATTAACCAAGAACCTCAAATCAAAAGACCATAGGTCTTAGTTATGTTTAGTTAATGAGTTATATCACCATACGCATATTTTTAAATACCAAAGGGGAGAAAACTCCCTTTCACATTCAACGTACCCTTGCAATCAAAGTTTACTTGTTACGACATGTCACAACAAACGATTTAGAAAAAATAATTTGTCGATATCTTAAACGTTTTTTGGAAATGAGTGGAAATGAGCCATATTCAAAAATTAGAATATGACCTTGACCTTTGACCTTGACCTAATTTTAATTTTTTTGGACAAAGGACCTCAAATCAAAAGATCCTAAGTCTCTATCAATTATGGTTTACCAGTTAGAAATGCAATTCACTTATATCAAATGAATAAGGGGAAACAACTCACATATGGAGCATTCATATCACTTCGGTCAAAATAGGACAAATCATGCAAAGGATATAACGAGCAATTTTGTAAAATAAATTTGTCATAATATTTTACGTTTGTGAAGGAGTTGCGCTCACAAGGAAAACAGGGTTTGGGGAGATAACTCCTACAAAGAAAAGTTTTCGGTTACGCAGGGTAAATTTCAAAAGCGCATCAATTGTTCGATATCATATACCAAATATCTAAGCAACATATTGCGAAACAAATGTTTATCGCAAGAACAAAATTAGGCGGAAGAAAAAAAATAAAAAATTCAGAGAACAATTGAAGGTCTTTCCATCCTTTTTGATATGAAAAGTTGTGAAACTAAGTTTAAAATGTCATTTCAATTGTCAAATGATAGCTCCTAGTAAGCTGATTCCAAAAATATATTGTTTGCAAACATTTTTTTTTAAATAAGGGAGATAATTTGTTACTTCCGGTTTGAAAAATGTTACTTCCGATTATATTTATATATTTACTTGAAACCGATTCCAAAAATATCTGGTTCTATATACTTTTATATTAATAAAGTACAAAAAATAGCTACTTCCGGTTTACAAAAGGTTACTTCCGGTTTTTTTTTCAAGGTTAAATGGTTTGATACCTTTTTCTAAAAGTTGTATATCTTTATCATGTATACATATAGAATAAAAGCAAAGGTCAAAATCTAGAACGTCAAATTAAGCTATGACCTTGAGATCAATTTCAAGGTCATAAACCAAGGACCTCAAATCAAAAGACCATAGGTCTTAATTATATTTAGTTAATGAGTTATATCACCAAACGCGTATTTTTTAATACAAGAGGGGAGAAAACTCCCTTTCACATTCAACGTACGCTTGCAATCAAAATTTACATCTTACGACATGTCGCAACTTACAATTTAGTAAAAATAATTTGTTGATATCTTATACAGTCCTTGGATATAAGTGAAAATAAGCCAAATTCAAATATTAAAATATGACCTTGACCTTTGACCTTGACCTAATTTTCATTTTTAGGGACCAAGGACCTCAAATCAAAAGATGCTAGGTCTCTATCACTTATGATTTATAAGATAGAAATTCATATCACTTATATCAGATGCATAAGGGGAAATAACTCTCATATGGAGCGGTCATATCGCTTCAGTCAAAATAGGACAAATCATGCCAAGGATATAACGAGCAATTTTGTAAAATAAATTTGTCATAATCTTTTACGGTTGCGAAGGAGATGCAATAACAAGGAAAACAGTATTTGGGGAGATAACTCCTACAAAGAAAAGTATTTGTTTACGCAGGGTAAATTTCAAAAGCGCATAAACTGTTCGATATCATATACAAAATATCTAAGCGACATATTGCGAAACAAATGTTTATCGCAAGAACAAAATTAGGCGGAAGAAAAAAAAAATAATCAGAAGAAAAACAATAGGTCTTTCCACAGAAAAGTGGAAAGACCTAATTAAAAACCAATCGTTCAGAGAACAATTGAAGGTCTTTCCACCAAAACAATGTATTTTATGAAAGGTGTAAAAATAGGTTTAAAATGTCATTTCAATCGTCAAATGATAGCTTATTGTACGCTGATTCCAAAAATATATGGTTTCTAAACAATATTTTTTTAGATAAGGGAGATAATTTCTAACTTCCGGTTTGAAAAACTCTATTTCCGATAATATTTGACTATTTACTTGACACTGATTCCAAAAATATCTTGTTTTTTTTATACTTTTATGTAATAAAGTACAATGAATAGCTACTTCCGGTTTACACAAGGTCACTTCCGGTTGTTTTTTTAGTTTAAATGGTTTGATACCGTTTGTCAAAAAGTCTCATGACTTTATTATGTATACACATGGGGTAAAAGCAAAGGTCAAAATCTAGAACGTCAAATTAAGCTATGACCTTGTGATCAATTTCAAGGTCATTAACCAAGAACCTCAAATCAAAAGACCATAGGTCTTAGTTATGTTTAGTTAATGAGTTATATCACCATACGCATATTTTTAAATACCAAAGGGGAGAAAACTCCCTTTCACATTCAACGTACCCTTGCAATCAAAGTTTACTTGTTACGACATGTCACAACAAACGATTTAGAAAAAATAATTTGTCGATATCTTAAACGTTTTTTGGAAATGAGTGGAAATGAGCCATATTCAAAAATTAGAATATGACCTTGACCTTTGACCTTGACCTAATTTTAATTTTTTTGGACAAAGGACCTCAAATCAAAAGATCCTAAGTCTCTATCAATTATGGTTTACCAGTTAGAAATGCAATTCACTTATATCAAATGAATAAGGGGAAACAACTCACATATGGAGCATTCATATCACTTCGGTCAAAATAGGACAAATCATGCAAAGGATATAACGAGCAATTTTGTAAAATAAATTTGTCATAATATTTTACGTTTGTGAAGGAGTTGCGCTCACAAGGAAAACAGGGTTTGGGGAGATAACTCCTACAAAGAAAAGTTTTCGGTTACGCAGGGTAAATTTCAAAAGCGCATCAATTGTTCGATATCATATACCAAATATCTAAGCAACATATTGCGAAACAAATGTTTATCGCAAGAACAAAATTAGGCGGAAGAAAAAAAATAAAAAATTCAGAGAACAATTGAAGGTCTTTCCATCCTTTTTGATATGAAAAGTTGTGAAACTAAGTTTAAAATGTCATTTCAATTGTCAAATGATAGCTCCTAGTAAGCTGATTCCAAAAATATATTGTTTGCAAACATTTTTTTTTAAATAAGGGAGATAATTTGTTACTTCCGGTTTGAAAAATGTTACTTCCGATTATATTTATATATTTACTTGAAACCGATTCCAAAAATATCTGGTTCTATATACTTTTATATTAATAAAGTACAAAAAATAGCTACTTCCGGTTTACAAAAGGTTACTTCCGGTTTTTTTTTCAAGGTTAAATGGTTTGATACCTTTTTCTAAAAGTTGTATATCTTTATCATGTATACATATAGAATAAAAGCAAAGGTCAAAATCTAGAACGTCAAATTAAGCTATGACCTTGAGATCAATTTCAAGGTCATAAACCAAGGACCTCAAATCAAAAGACCATAGGTCTTAATTATATTTAGTTAATGAGTTATATCACCAAACGCGTATTTTTTAATACAAGAGGGGAGAAAACTCCCTTTCACATTCAACGTACGCTTGCAATCAAAATTTACATCTTACGACATGTCGCAACTTACAATTTAGTAAAAATAATTTGTTGATATCTTATACAGTCCTTGGATATAAGTGAAAATAAGCCAAATTCAAATATTAAAATATGACCTTGACCTTTGACCTTGACCTAATTTTCATTTTTTGGGACCAAGGACCTCAAATCAAAAGATCCTAGGTCTCTATCACTTATGGTTTATAAGATAGAAATTCATATCACTTATATCAGATGCATAAGGGGAAATAACTCTCATATGGAGCGGTCATATCGCTTCGGTCAAAATAGGACAAATCATGCGAAGGATATAACGAGCAATTTTGTAAAATAAATTTTTCATAATCTTTTACGGTTGCGAAGGAGATGCGCTAACAAGGAAAACAGTGTTTGGGGAGATAACTCCTACAAAGAAAAGTATTTGTTTACGCAGGGTAAATTTCAAAAGCGCATAAACTGTTCGATATCATATAGAAAATATCTAAGCGACATATTGCGAAACAAATGTTTATTGCAAGAACAAAATTAGGCGGAAAAAAAAAATAAAAAAAATTAAAAACCAATTGTTCAGAGAACAATTGAAGGTCTTTCCATCAAAACAATGTATTTTGATATGAAAAGTTGTGAAACTAAGTTTAAAATGTCATTTCAATCGTCAAATGATAGCTCCTAGTAAGCTGATTCCAAAAATATATTGTTTCCATACATTTTTTATAGATAAGGGAGATAATTTGTTACTTCCGGTTTGAAAAATGTTACTTCCGATTATATTTGAATATTTACTTGACACTGATTCCAAAAATATCTGGTTCTATATACTTTTATTTTAATAAAGTACAAAAAAATAGCTATTTCCGGTTTACAAAAGGTCACTTCCGGTTGTTTTTTACAAGGTTAAATGGTTGAGACCTTTTTCTAAAAGTTGTATATCTTTATCATGTATACATATAGAATAAAAGCAAAGGTCAAAATCTAGAACGTCAAATTAAGCTATGACCTTGAGATCAATTTGAAGGTCATAAACCAAGGACCTCAAATCAAAAGACCATAGGTCTTTATTATATTTAGTTAATGAGTTATATCACCAAACGCGTATTTTTAAATACAAGAGGGGAGAAAACTCCCTTTTACATTCAACGTACGCTTGCAATCAAAATTTACATCTTACGACATGTCGCAACTAACAATTTAGTAAATATAATTTGTTGATATCTTATACAGTCTTTGGATATAAGTGAAAATAAGCCAAATTCAAATATAAGAATATGACCTTGACCTTTGACCTTGACCTAATTTTCATTTTTAGGGACCAAGGACCTCAAATCAAAAGATCCTAGGTCTCTATCACTTATGATTTATAAGATAGAAATTCATATCACTTATATCAAATGCATAAGGGGAAATAACTCTCATATGGAGCGGTCATATCGCTTCGGTCAAAATAGGACAAATCATGCGAAGGATATAACGAGCAATTTTGTAAAATAAATTTGTCATAATCTTTTACGGTTGCGAAGGAGATGCGCTAACAAGGAAAACAGTGTTTGGGGAGATAACTCCTACAAAGAAAAGTATTCGTTTACGCAGGGTAAATTTCAAAAGCGCATAAACTGTTCGATATCATATACCAAATATCTAAGCGACATATTGCGAAACAAATGTTTATCGCAAGAACAAATTTAGGCGGAAGAAAAAAAAAAAAAAAAAAATAATCAGAAGAAAAACAATAGGTCTTTCCACAGAAAAGTGGAAAGACCTAATAATCAGAAGAAAAACAATAGGTCTTTCCACAGAAAAGTGGAAAGACCTAATAACAAATATAACATCAAAACAAAACGCACGAGATTGGGATAGAAAAGTACCATGACACGTCTTACAGCAATGCAAATTCATAATCCGCAAAACAGTTACAATCGGGAATAAGTCACGTTTGGTAATTAAATGATCAGACGACGTAATAACAAACAACAATCTAACACGTGGTATACATATCCCTAGTTAGTTTAGACAAAGACAAATCGTATGTTACTGCTGAGAAATGGGAAATTGATAATTCGGAAGATGAAATCATCCTGATTATCATAAATTTCCATGTGAAGTCGTCCATCTGTGTCATTATTGAGGAAAAGACCAAAGTATGATCTTAGTATATATATATACTCTTTAGTATCAGTATTATCCCTAATGTAAATATACTAGGATATATGAGTTGTAAGTTTTGGCTGAAATATTGGTTATTCAATGATAGAACATAATCAATATATCGGAAATTAAATTTGAAAATTTTGCAAGGTGCTTTTTCTTTTTGTATTTTAGAAGGTTATAATGAACACCCAAGATAATATGATCGATTGTGTAAACCCATACAAGGTTTGTGAGCTGCATTTGATATAACATTTATCAAGGATAAATGCACCAATTGAATACATTAGGTAGCACTCCACAGTTAGGTGTGTAGTTTCGCATTTTGGCCCCTGTGGATTTTTCAAATATGAGAGCTAGTGTGCAATAAAATTCATTTTTGGATAGCTGAGTATTAAAATAGCCTTTGTATTGGGTTTATATGAACATCAAGGTTATGTTATGTATGTAATATAGGCTGTTTTCTGTATGACAGTCCGTATTTGCATGTCCATACCATACATTGGTCCGGCAATTTTTGTAATGTTTTTTTTCAACTTTTTATCGCACGAACTTTGTGATTGGATTTTACGAAAAAATGAGGCGAAAGACACCCATTTTTTATTTGATCATTAGGAAGATTTAAGAAAACAGTTTCTAAAAAGGTATCACTCAAAGGCATTGAAATTCTAGTTTGATCCAAATTTTGGGGGGATATATGACATGTTCACCCCCCTTTTTGCAATATTTTATGGTAAATAAATGCAGAATGTTGCCATGGATACACATAAAAGGAATTAATTTTCATCCTTTTAACCATTGGAAATTGAATCTATGGAAGATACTGATTACATACATATGCACATGTACAACACAAACAGTTAGGTTAATGTATTAGAAATCCAGGAATAGGAGATGATAAAACATTTTGGGGCTCATTTTTAATTTTATTTTCTAACTGTGGAGTGCTACCTTATGGCACATCAGAAAGCACAGAAATGCACTTTTTAAGATAAAATTGACCACAAATCTTTAGTCTTTTATGTTCTTGTTTAAGTTCTGAAGGTAAAAAAAACTGCTAGGAATGCAATTTATGTTAATTTCATTGTTTACTGTCCTTAGCAACCAAATATACACATTTTGACACTTAGACATGTTGCGGTCTTAAATTTGTACTCAGTAAGCTTTGCCCTTGTAACCAAAGATTGCGCTTTATATGATAATCTCAGAATGTATCGCTTTATATTTTTGAATGCGAATAAGTCAAATAAACATTTTTAGCAGAATTTTATATTATAATTTGGCATTAATTAAATTTAATGATGCCAGTACTGTTAGAAATTTATACCCTGCTTGAGAGCTTCTAAACCAAGCTTAGGTATGCTATTTACAGCAAAAATTAACTATAAGTGCTTTCAAACACCTAAAACTTGTACAATTTGTCCTCTTTTAAGGTAATTTTATAATTTCAAATAAAAAAAAGGGATAAGTTTTAGAAATTTACCCCAAAAATGAGACAGACTTGAAGTTTTTCACTATGATCCAGCATTTATTTTTAAATCACTTTTTGTCGCGTTTCAACATCAACTGCTAACCTTCATAAAATCTTTATTACTGAACCAATTTTAAAAACTAAGGTACCATTTTCATTGTAACAGCTAGTAGAACACAGAAAACATAAACAAAATTGAGGCAGAAGGGGGAAAATTTCACCTTAAGGTAGCACTCCACAGTTAGGTGTGTAGTTTCGCATTTTGGCCCCTGTGGATTTTTCAAATATGAGAGCTAGTGTGCAATAAAATTCATTTTTGGATAGCTGAGTATTAAAATAGCCTTTGTATTGGGTTTATATGAACATCAAGGTTATGTAATGTATGTAATATAGGCTGTTTTCTGTATGACAGTCCGTATTTGCATGTCCATACCATACATTGGTCCGGCAATTTTTGTAATTTTTTTTTCAACTTTTTATCGCACGAACTTTGTGATTGGATTTTACGAAAAAATGAGGCGAAAGACACCCATTTTTTATTTGATCATTAGGAAGATTTAAGAAAACAGTTTCTAAAAAGGTATCACTCAAAGGCATTGAAATTCTAGTTTGATCCAAATTTTGGGGGGATATATGACATGTTCATCCCCCCTTTTGCAATATTTTATGGTAAATAAATGCAGAATGTTGCCATGGATACACATAAAAGGAATTAATTTTCATCCTTTTAACCTTTGAAAATTGAATCTATGGAAGATACTGATTACATACATATGCACATGTACAACACAAACAGTTAGGTTAATGTATTAGAAATCCAGGAATAGGAGATGATAAAACATTTTGGGGCTCATTTTTAATTTTATTTTCTAACTGTGGAGTGCTACCTTAACTAAAAACACTTAAAGCAGGAGAAAGAACAATAAGTAAGCAATGTTACATTCAGAAATGCATATAAATAATTAAATTTATACCCGAACACATCTTAAAAGTACTTACGTATTTTTAATAACATATGAAACAGATGGAGTTAAATCCCCTCGAGCACATACAAACTTTCTCCTGGTTAATGATGTATAGACCTCTTTTAACACCCAATTAATTTTATGATAGATGTATAATTAAGTTTTTGGTATAAAATTCTTTAAGTTATAAAATTTTCAGTTATATTTATAAACGTCTGTATTAACATGTCTATGATATTAAAGGTATAATTTCAAGTAGGATGGTATATCTTTACCGAACTTGAAATAAAATGAGCAACACGACGGGCGGAGCATCTTCCGGAGGACCTGACATCGCACCTAGTTTTTGCTGGGGTTTTACTTGATTAGTCTTAACTTCTTTATGTTGTGTTTTATGTACTTTTAATTTTCTGTTATTTTTTTAGGTCAAGGCGTTGCCTGCTTTTTTTTGATTTATGAGTTTGACTGTCCCTCTGTTATCAGGTTATCTTCCTCTTCTCTTTCAGATCATGTGGTGTCCGTTGTAAAGAATGATAGGAAGGTCATTGCAATGCCTTCACATCAAGTTTAACAGTGTGTTGAAATTATAAATGTATCATTTAGGGTTGTGCTTTTTTGTTTTTTTCCCTATATATTGATTTCTATTAATATAAGTTGTCACAGATTAGAGGAATTGTTGGGCACCCGCTAACATGTTTAAACCCACCACTTATATATGTACCTGTCCCAAGTCAGAAGCTGGTTATTCAGAAGTTGTCGTTTGTTGGTGATGTACACTTTTTTATTATTTGTATATAGATTGTTTTGTTTGTTTTCTGGTTTGTACTGTTTTTACAATTTTGAAGCCTTTTATAGCTGACAATGTGGTATTAAATTTGCTCATTGTAGAATGCCGTTGTGTGATTTATTTCTATGTCAGGTTGTCTCATGAGAAGATTTGTCTCCTTGTAAATCATCCCACATTTTGTTTAAAAGATTGTTTGCAAAATATATATGGGAATATCCTGAATATGGTACTGCTCGTTTTCAAGCGGCACTCCATTGAACTTTCTGTATGTTTGTGCCTGTCTCACGTCAAAACTTTGGAATTCAGTGGTTGTAATTTGTTGCTCTGTCACATATTTGTTGTTGCTCATTTTTTGTTCATAAATTAGGTCGTAAGTTTTCACATTTGAAATGTTTTACAAATGTTATATCGAGGCCATTGATAGCCGACCATGATGTATGGGATTGGCACATTCTTGCAGGCCATATTGTGACCTCTAGTTGTTTATTTCTATGTCAGTTGTTCTCTTGCGTCGAGTTGTCTCATTAGCAATCATACCACATATACTACATTTTCTTTATTGTGGAAAACATTCATAAGAGAAGACATGACCTGCAAAGCTGTGCCTTATTTTATATTAAAAAATGCTAACAAATTATTTACTTTAAAACTTTGACAAAAATATAAAACATTTCAACAATATTCGAACCCCACAATTTACAAAAATAATTTCATTGAATATATAGCATTTTGGCAAACATCTGTAATTAAATTGTTGGTTTCTATTTACTATTTTTGCTAATAGTGTTACCAGCTGTGTCTCACTGACTCTCATAGAATTAAATGCTTAGGTTAGGATGTAAATATTTCTTATTGTTATTTCACACAACTTGCATACTTTGGAGACTCTTTTATGTTATATATTCTTTTTTGGCAATTAGATGCTGCTTGTTCCTTACCAACAAAGCTTACAAATAGACAGTGGAAGTATGCGTATACAGACGTACAAAACAAAGAACAAACAAGTACAGTAACGTTTGAAACTACAACTATTTCTTCTGGCATCTCATTCAATGCACTTGGGACAACAATAGATGAATGGAACTGTATATCTAGTTTACAGATCTCAGATACGGTATCGGTGGCTGCTTTCAAGTAAGAACTATTTTCCAAGTACTTATATTTAGATATGAATCTATGATTTGAATAAAAATGACATATCATGTATTTCTACTCTATAACAATAATTCCTAATATTATTTATTAACTTTATGACATAACTAAACTGGGTTGTGTTCAATATCCTAGCGGCTACGTAGCGGCTACGTATCTGCTATCAATATCTATGTAGCAGATATATACACGTTTAATAGTCATAAATCTGCATAGCACTACGTACCCGCTACGATATTGAACGCGACCCTGTATTCAAAAGTGGTAAATCAAATAAGGATCATACGATACATAAGAATAATTTACCTATTTACCACGTACTTCATGTACACGTGGAATAATATAGGTTCCTCATATTGTTACTTTATATAATATGTTAAACTATCCTGAGATCAACCTTTTTTTTATGGAGTTCCTTTTGATTGGTCGTTAGTTTTCTATGTTGTGTCTTTTGAAGTATCATATGTCTGTTTTTAGCCATGTCGTGGTAAGGTTATTTTCGATCTATGAGTTTGATTGTCCCTCTGCTATCTGTCGCCCCTCTCCTATTCGCTGTGGACGTGGTTTTGTTTACTTGTATTTTTTAGCGAAATAAAAGAGTTAAGTAGCCCTGTTTATGGGGCTAGGAGTATACATTAAAGCAAATTCTTTGAGAATATCAAAATAAAAGCATGGGTCATCCGGTTTGATACAAAATAGCAACATTCCATGTAGATTTCTTCACAAAATGCACTATTTCAGGATCACCGCCCCTTAAAATGCATTTTAAAAACATTAACGAAGAAAAATATGTCTCTGCTATTAATACAATAAATATCTATAAGATTTAATCTTAAAATTTGTTATGTGCATGCCTTTTTAAAGCATCTGTGTTTTTTTAATTATCCAAGATGGCGAAAGACACCTAAACCACCTTAGATAGTGAAAATCATATACTAGATGACACATTTACGTTGCTTCTTTTTGAAGTGTCCGAAATATATTTGTTTTCAAATTGTCCTTTTTGAACGAGATTGTGTTTACATTTTATTGCATACCTTATTTTACGGTTAGAAGAACTAACAACTTGAAAACGGAAGTCACAGGTGTCAATTTTATGCCATTCATTTCTCACCCCAATAAGTGCATTGATTTTTGTGAGTCAGTACATGTATCCTTCTAACAGGTGTCCACCTCAAACATGTTTTACTTTTTCAGAAACATCAAATAAAAACTTATCCAATTTTGATAATAGGCATCGGGTAAACTCGCTTTACTGCAGGATTCGTTTGCTCATTATCTACTTATTCATTTCTTTTAAACCTTACATGTATGTATTCTTTCCTCCAATGACAGTTATGTTTGAAGTTACAGTTATCGTAGAATAAAATTGGTGTATTATTAAAACGTATAATTAATCAGAGGACAGCAAGTCTTCTGATTGATTATATGTATTACTTTTATTTTCAATGTTGTTAATTTTTATAGAAAAAGGCCCATTTGACGTTCTAAATGTTAATAAAATAATATAAAAAGTTCTTTGAGCCTTATTTTTTTATCGAAATTTATTAATTATGAATGGAAATAATTTATTTTGAATTTATTGAACATGTTGAACCATACAATTATTTTTGACTTTTCACTTTCTACATAATATTCAATATGAAGAGTAAAAAAAATATTTTATAGTTCAATAAATTCTAAATAAATTAATGCTATTCATTAAACGAATTACTAGTAAGTTTTCTAATATGTTGGTATTTAGATACATGTTTGCATTTTACCCCGATTGATGCATTTTAAGATATAATCATTTCTAAAAATACTCCTTCTTTTAAGAAACTTACATTGCTCATCAACCGCCTGTTTACATTATTCTCAAAATGGTGGTATCGTATTAAAGACCAATAATAATATATTTGTTTATTATATAAGTAGATACACACGCTATCATATTTTAAAACATATGTATTTCCTATATTATCATTTTGTCATTTTTGTATAACTTAATACCGTTTGTATATCTTTCTCTTCATCATGTTAATTTCATACCAGAAACGCATCATTTTCCGTAAACTGAACATGACTGTTGAAATAAACTATTATATTTACCTAGATCATGATCTGTAGATATCAGTTGAAATTATTATCACTGATTATGAATAAATTAATTAACAGCAATAAATGAAATTTCAAGAAAAACCGAATCTAAAAATGAAAAAATTTAACAAACCCTTAAAGTATAAAATCATCAACCGACAATATGTTTTGACGCCAGTTGAGCTAAATGTAAGTAAGTTAGTTTTTCTCAATGAATTACAAATTTGATGTTGAAACCCCTTCAATTCAGTTATTAATTATTTTTTTGGTATTTTTTTCAGAAGTACAGAACATTATAGTGATTTCGATGGGGTTAATAGATGGTTATATATGTGTATGAAATTCACAAAAGTATCAAACGACTTGTTTTATTTTTATCTATTGTCGGGTACGTATTTTACATTTGTTATTTTTCTAGAGTTCGTTTATTGAACGTTTTTATATGAGAACATTGGGACAATAGTACATTCTTTTTTTTATACAAAGCGTTTTTATCTATACTGCTTTGATTACTGTGTCTGCTGACCTACTATTAATAGGGAAGTATAATCCTTTATTACCACATGTGTGCTTCCACTTACATGCGTACATAGAGTTCAACCTCACTTATGGTGAGGTTCTTCTGGAAGCATCTCAAATTTGTGAAAATCAAATTCCTGTTTCTAAATTACATGATTTATAATTGGATTATCATAATGCATTTTGAAAAAAATTACGTTTGTTTTTAATTGTTACTTATAAATGATTTCAGCGTATATGCCAATCGTTTTACATTACATTTAAGCCAATACATTATTTTATTGTTTATTAACAATGATATCAACATTGTGGGGTTTACGTAGTTCTCTGGATGTCTATTTTCCGACTGATATTTTAGTATGTTTTTACGGATTGTTTTTTTATAAATTGCAGTTATATGTGTTACACTCTCTGTCAAGAGAAATAATGGTGTTTTTTTTGTAGCATCGCGGTTGTATTTCATACTTTTTTGGCCTAAAAGTTTTAATTTAATCTTGGGGAATTTGTTCCTTTTCTTTTGCCATTTTAATTATACTTCTGGGGTGGTGTTCTCGAAGCTATCTTTGGATTAGGACGTGTCCTAAGTCTATCTTATGACAAGACTTTGTCCTAAGTCGTGTTTTCGAAGCTCTCTTAACTTATGATATATCTCATTTTTCGTCCTAACTTAAGGACACCCAATAAGGTGTCTTAAGAGCATCCTACCTTTGGATTTCGGTTTTTGCTCATTATTTTACGTGAAAATGAACATGAATGAAACGCACCATCGGTTATTAACTCGTATATAAAGAAATTGTGCATGATTTTAAACTTTGAACTTCGAGACGATTCCACTACAAATTTAACTCTCATTTCAAAACAAAATTGTTTTCCAGTTTAAATAACAATCTTTTTTTTATATAGTTACATTGGTAATAATGCATTTAATTTTGTACATGTTATTTTAAAATTCGTAAACAATTTTATTAAATAATGTCATCATTAATAACTGTTTTATCAAAAAATATCTTCAACGATTTAAAATTTCGACTTAGGATATGTTTAGGACGTCCTAACATAAGATTCGTCTGAGATAGTTTCGAGACACAACTTAAGAGTGTCCTAAGTTGATCCAAATCCATCCTAGAAAAGGTCTAAGATGTGTCTTAGGGCGAATCTTAGGATAATTTCGAGAACACCACCCCTGGTATATTTGCATGGTTGAATTTTAGTTTACGTAAAAGGTACGATTGTTTTCATATATGTTTACCCCTTAAAAAGGATAAGTCGTACGAACAACTATCATAAGTATTCACTTATGCCTTCTACGTTCCATGTTAAACATGTAGACTGGAAAATGTCGCTTGTAATCCACAACCCCTATCCAGAGCAGATTTTCGGACTTAAATCGGCGGGTAAACATACAATATATGTAATACTATATTGTTAGTTAAATAGAAAATACTTGTTGTACTAGAGTCATCAAACGCGTCATTTACTGTAGAAAGTATCGGTATTATCAGCATCAATGTGTTTAAATTCTACGGTGCCACTTTATGATCAGCCTTCATGAATACCGGCGCTTTGAATTTATGCTTTATAAGAAGTTGCATTTATTATATTCACACACGGTACAATAATCTTTTTGAGATATTAAGATTCCTTTTGTTGAGGTATCAACATTAGGTAATTTATCTAGACTCTGAAATTTTATAAAAGTTGTGATTCAGAATTAAGTTACTTTAAAAACTAATGATCTATACAGCTTTATTTATAAACATTACTAACCAATCAAAGACATTCTTATTTCTGTAGACGTCGACAGTACTATTTACCCCAAGGAGAGGATATACAACCCCCTTGTACAACCAGACGTAGACGGTGATGTGTGCAGTACGTTTTGTTCTTACGCCGACCCAAAGCCAAACATTCGTACGCTTCAAAAAGAAGGTATACTAGACTTTTCATAAATTTGTTAATTCTTCATTTTCTGCATATGAAAAATCTTTTGCCAAGTAAGAAATATGACAATTGTTATTAATTCGTTTGATGTGTTTCAGCTTTTGATTTTGCCATTTGATTGTGGACTTTCCGATTTTAACTCTCTCAGAGTACATTTTTTTTTTGGATTTTACGTTTGTTTAGTTTGGTATGTAGGGTATATCATATTCGAACAGTTAAGACATTTAAACGTTATTAAAGATACAACAACCCGACAAAAAAGCAGAAAGCAGATTAAAGCCACAAATGGGTCTCCCAAAGGCAGGCTGAAAAGTTTTTTGTATTGTTTTAAATCGATAAATACACTTACAACCAATATTCATGCTCTTTCCAATATGACGACGATTTCAAATATTCAATAAGAATGTCATATTAAGAAAATGAAATACGCCTTAAATATTACATCGATTCAAATTCAAAGTGATGAAGTAGTAAAAACCAATGATTAGTCCATGACGAAGATAAGGATGTTAGAACAAATTATTCCAACAGGTGCATAATGTATTTTGTTCTATGATTACAACAATGTTTTTCTCGGTATTCTACAAACTATATTCTAGTTACGGTGTATCAAACTTTTCAATATGTCATTTTTCCAATATCACATACGAAAACGCATGTTCTAAACGCAAAATAAAGCGCATGGTTAAAAAAGCTATATATACTTCATCTATTGTAATTGTCCTTTACTATTAAAATGATTCTGTCTTATTAAAATCTATAAATGTATCGTTAGCTACTATCGAATTTCAAATAATTTTATTACTTATTTACTTTACTTGATTTTCGTTGTTCACAAATATAGTCCCTAGTGTTGACAGTGGGTTACTTGCCATTAATTTCTATACTACTTCCAAGTTTATTTCTCCATGTTTAATGCCTTAAATTGCAAGTAAGGGGATGAAATTACACTGTAAAAACAATTTGGGTCCAGTATTTTAAAGGAACGTAGTGATTTGGTCAAGCTGAAAAAGGTTGAAAATGAGCACTTCGGAAGCTTTCAAAAGATTTCAAGACGTCCTAAACATAAAATTGTCCATATTTTGAGTTAGAGGCGATGAACCTTTCTATAATTTTAATATAATTTGTCCCAAAAGTAGTACAACACACTGTAAAAATTTCATTAAGAAAGCGCAGGTGGGATTTTTTTTTCATTTATGTTCTAAAAGAAATGCACTACGAATTAATTGTGTTCTCGGACCATTAAGAGTACACTCCTTGACACGACATCTATGCTATTGTCTCTTTGACACATTTCCCATTTCCAATCTTTATTTCAAATAATTAAAGGATCAATATGTGTTGTTATATTTGTCAGGAACAAGTGATGTGTTGCCCGACGATGTATCATTATGTGAACCTTGTGGCGATTCTTGTGAAAAAGGTATTTCATCAAATATGTTTTAATTTTGCAATAATAAAGTTGTTGCCTCTGTTGACGCATAATAAACAGCCTTACTCTTATATTTCTTTTACAACTATATAAGCAATGTCGTGATAACATGCATGCACATGTTTGCACCTGTCCTTGGTCAGCAATGCATGCAAATGCTTGCACATGTCCTCAGTCTGGAATCTGATTTACAGTGGTTTTCCTCTGTTTATGAAGTCTATACGTGTTTCTCGTTTCTCTAAAAAACACAAATTTACCGTGATTTGTATTTTCGTAAAATTATGATAACGACAAGGTACAACTTACATTTGATATACTCAGTCCACGGAAGAAGCGAATCGATAAAAACGTTTCTTATATCACATAGCGATATTGTCTAATATCAATTATAAATATGCAGACATTCCATGCGGAAAATATTGTTTTCGGCAATGAAAAATTAGGAAAATACTAACTTTAAAACTTATTGTTCAAATATAAACAACAATATACATTCAGAAGTTAGTTAGCAGCAAACTTTTATGTCCGATTAAAATTTGAAGTGCTGGGTTCTGAACACAACCTTTCAGTGCTATTCCCATCAGAACATGTAACTTTACTAGGCAAACCTTATCCGAATATCAGTCCGTAACTACTGATGACTTCTTCGATTGATACTACAGATAAGGTTCACATTTTTTAAAATGATTAATAAATCATAATAATTGTAAAAATACTATTGATATAAAGGGCAAGCTCAACTGTAAAAAAACCCTAAACAATATAATTTTACACCTTTTTGATATAGATATGAATCTAACGATATCAAAGTTATTGGCGAATAATTGGGAATAAGAAAAAAAATTAGACTGAAACGACAACATAACGATGAAATATTACTGCAGCATGATATACACAATGACTCATTCTACATGAATTTGTAATGTTCCCTTCATATTTCCCCTTCTTTTTAGCGACAATTGTTTGTAAGGTTTCTGAAACTATACCGTTTGCAACAGGACCCACTGACGGAAGCTACAATCATCTCGAAAAGATAACTTACTTTTGTAACACTGGATATGAAGTACAATCTGGTGACCTCGAACGTACATGTCAAAATGACGGAACATGGAGCGGAAATCCTTTAGTTTGTGGTTTGTATTGGTTCTTAGAATTTATAAAATGATAATTGATAAATTGATGATTGATTTCATTTAATATATATATATTTATACGTGAAAGTTTAAGCCTCTCCTTAAAAAAAATATATCAGATACTATATAAATTTGCAAGCTGTCAAAACAGAAAAATAAGATTTCAATGACAAAAATGCAGAATAGAAACATATCTTCACATGCTGAGAACCTTGTGCACAAGAATTATGGAAAATTAAATTAAACATAGACTGGTTCCTGATCGCACCATTCAGTATTGCTTTGACCTGATACTTGGAACGGAGTACCTGAAACCAGGTTAGAAACATCAGTTCTCATAGGACGGAAATTGCAGGAAAATAAATAAAACAACATTAAAAACAAGAGATTTCATGATATAATTGAATATTCCATAAATATAACAGGAAAATCTTAACATTTCAATATGTACTTTAATCGACCTTTCCACAGTTTTAATTAGTTATCTATGGTACCAGTATTACAATTGTATACGCCAGACGCACGTTTCGTCTACATAAGACTCAAAAGTGATGCTCATATCAAAATAGTTTTGAAGCCAAACAAGAACAAAGTTGAAGAGCATTGATTACTCAAAATTCCAACAACTTGTGCCAAATACGGCCAAGGTAATCAATTATCGGATAAGGAAATCATCAGCTTTTCGAAAAAATCAAAGTTTTGTCAACAAGAACCTTATAAAAAATAATCATATAATTGATATTCATGTCAACACCGACGTGCTGACTACTGGGCTGGTGATATTACCCGACACCGTGTTATACTGCTGTATTGAAATACTGAAGTTTTTAACGATGACTATACATTAAGAAACAAATACTATAACGACAACCTCTCATTGAAAACTAGTTTGAGCAAAATTTAAGGAAACTTGTCTTAATGGTACATTTTCCGATATTATAATCCATCATGTCCATTACTGTAAATACCGTTATGTTATACTAAAAACATATAAATGATTGCTTTAGTTTAAGCAATGCTGTATATAAGTGAATGGTAAAAATGTCTAAGTAGTCGTATTGAAAACAAAACCATTGTAAATAGTTTGTGCTGATTAAAAGGGAATAAACAGTTGCTACTAGCTGTACAATCATCAGTGACATTTCATGTATTTTACAATCTTTCAGCACCAATCGTTTGCATAGTTCCCGAAACTGTCGATTTTGCAACAGGACCTGCTGACGGCAGTTACAATTATCTCAACAAAATCACTTACTCTTGTAACAGAGGCTATGAAGTTCAATCTGGTAATCTCGAACGTTCATGTCAAGATGACAAAACATGGAGCGGAAGTCCGCCTGTTTGTGGTATGCATTTGTTTTTAAATTTATAGATAGATACTTGATATCCTTTCTGTCGGTTTCATTAAACGTAAGTATTGTAAAAGAAATAAGAATTATCCTTCACTAGCAAATTTCGTTTGACAATAGATAAAATCAGCTGTCATTGAAAACAGAAAAACACATTAGGACTTTTTAAAATATGTTGAAAGCGAATATGCCTTCACATACTAAGGAAATTGACAAAAATACTACTTTAATATTTGCATGACAGAGTGCACGTGTCGAGTCGAACAAGTTTCGAAACCGAAACTTACACACAAAGCTATTTAACTGACATCGTTATATTATATATGTTATGCATGATGTATAGCTTAAAAAAATTGAATACAAATACATAACAAAATATGCAGTATTCTCGAGCTCATGAAGTTTAACAATTTTGTGTCAGATGATTGACCACAATGGTTGTTTTACAACTTAAACAATGTCCAAATGCAACGGTGATAACAAAGAAATACATATTTGCTGCCAGCTATTCAATCCTTGGTTGCATTTAATTTGTGTTGTCATCTCTCAGCTCCAGTTGTTGGTTTAGCTCTCGAGCCCGTAGATTTTTCAACATGTGAATTAATACTGTGGTTTTAGCAATGCTACATATACATTGTAAGTGTATAGAAAAAAATGACTAAGTAGTAGTATTTAAAACAAAACAGTTTAAAGTAGTTTATGCTGATTAAAAGGGGATATACAGTTGCTTCCAGCTGTTCCACAATTGATTACATTTGATCATTGTTATTATCTTTCAGCACCAATCGTTTGCATAGTTCCCAAAACTGTTGATTTTGCAACAGGACCTACAGACGGAAGCTACAATTACCTCGATAAGATAACTTACACGTGTAACATAGGACATGCAGTTCAATCTGGTAACCTAGAACGTTCATGTCAAGATGACAAAACATGGACCGGGAGTCCGCCGGTTTGTGGTGTGTATTTGTTTTATAATTTAAAGTTTGATAATTGGCCTAATGTTGTTTGGTTTCGTTTAATTAATGTTTGAAATAGTTAAACATTGTTCTTACATAAAGAAATAACTTTTGAACAAAGATAAAATCAGCAGCCAGTGAAACAAGAACCAGTTTTTTAATACTTTTAAAAAATGTTGAATGGAAACATTCCTACAAAATCTTAAGATGTTCGTGAAAAATTCTAATAAGTTTTTCAATATGGACATGACAGAATCTAAATTACAATAATTTTCGAAACCTAAATTTTCTTAAAATGTTATGAAACTAACATCATGATTTCAAATATCTTTTAATCGATGCAACAACAGCTTTTTTCGGTTAAATCTTATTTTGCAACAAACAGAAATGTTAGAACAAAAGATGAACACATACATTATGCTAGTATGCTTAAATTATTCTAAAAATGACGAAAACACGTTATTTTAATAAGACAATAGCAGTTCATACTTTAAGTACAAAATCATTAAGATGTAAAAAGGAAAAACTAAATATAAAATGAATTAAAATGAAACGACATCTAACATTAAAAAAACTTATTCCTGCCGATTCAAACGAAAGCTTGGAAAAATGGTATATTTTGTCTTTCATGATGTATTATTTAAAAAAAATACTGAGATTTAACAAACAACGCCGGATAGCCTTTATAAATACCCCTTGTTGATGAAAAAAGTAAATCCAAATTTAATTTGCGGCCAGCTATTCAATAATTGGTTGATTTAAAATTATGCTATTATCTTTCAGCCCCAATCGTCTGTATAGTTCCTGAAACTGTAGATTTTGCAACAGGACCAGCTGACGGACGCTACAATTACCTCGATAAGATAACTTACTCTTGTAACACAGGCTACGACGTGCAATCTGGTAACCTAGAACGTATATGTCTTAAAGACAAAACATGGAGCGGGAGTCCTCTAGTTTGTAGTGTGTATTTGTATTCACATTTTTAGTTTCACTATAATAACGCTTGGATCATTATATAAAAATTCGTAAAATTTTCAGGTCTCTGCTATTATATCTGCGGTCGATAAAACAATGAATTTGTCTTTTCAATATATGGTGTTTTGAAAGGAAGCATTATCACAGTTTTCTTCAAGGAACATTTCATGATAATGTGGCAATGACAATTAGTGACAAAACTTAAATTCACAAATTGATATTCAACCAACATCAATATTAATAATAAAAAAAAAATGATACAACTGTTTGGCGGTTGAATTTTAAGTTTTCATAATGAGGTGAGTAGAGAAAATTATACAATTTGTTAAATTGATGTGCATATGGTATTATGATGGAACTAAACAAAAAATCTACATTCACGTTACTACACAAATATGAAATTACAAATGGTGTACGTTGTACAGTTGTGATCATTGACTCCGAAAACTTAGCACTAAAGTTAAAAAAAAAACGCATATTTGCTGATTTTTTTTAATTTGTGTAAGATGAATGACCACAATGACTAACTGGTAGTTTTGAAACTAAACCACTGTAACAATCATATTACTGATTAAAACAGTTGATACAAATTTGCTGCAAGCTTTTAAATAAATGTTTTAATACAACCTGTGTTCTCATTTTTCAGCCCAAATTTTTTGTGTAGTTCCCAAAACAGTAGAGTTTACAACAGGGCCTTCCGCCGGAAGCTACACTTATATGGAAACGATAACCTACTCTTGTATTCCTGGATATGAAGTTCAGTCTGGTGACCTCGAACGTACATGTCGAGATGACGGAACATGGTGTGGAAGTCCCCCAGTTTGTGGTATGCATTTTTTTCTTGGACTATAGTAAGCAATTGATCCTATTTCTGTTGATTTTATTCAATGTAAAGTTTAAATGTATACAATTTTACTACAGACGTTGAATTTAGTTAAGGGACGGAATTTTCCCGCGGTATTGAAGATTAGTTGATGGCCTCAAGAGGTTGAGAGCGAAATTACCGGTTCCAAAAAAACATAACAAACATAAAGCAACGATACAATAAAGGTAAACATGAACATCCACTCACATAATTATCAAAAGAAAACGAGTATCACTTAGCAATTCGTTAGTCTGCATGTTGTAATGTATATTTATATTAGTTATTTATTTTATTCATGCTACTTTATGTTGTTATTTAGCGGTACATGTATATTTAAATAAGTCATATAAGTCGAGGGTGAAGCTAACCATTACACCATGTTTCAAACCACTAGGTTTCCTTAAAATGTCATCTATATTATTTCCTTCTTGCTATTAGTATGATGACCTCTGGGTTGGTATGCCAGGCGGATTTGCTTTCGACTTATCAATGTCTGAATATATAACAACGATAATGTTTTTATTTCCTAGCTAAATTTCCGAACTTTTATTTTTGTTTGTAAGAACACTCATTGAAAATAATGACGGAATGTGTCTACTAGCCATGAAGAATTCGACTGATGTCTGACTTCGGCCAACCGATTTTTGTAGGAGTTAATGTAAGTCGGGTTGAACTTGTCAATGTAGTGCTTCGGGACTGTTTCTAGATTATATATAATTACAGTTGAATGGAATATTCAGATGACATTTTCATTATAATGACAAATATGATTCCTTAAAAAAAAATCAAACAAATCAAACTGGAATCATGCTGTTTTAACATGTTCAGTTCACATTGACGAACAATGTTGGCTAAATAAAAATTCGGGTTTTATATCTGTGTGTTGATTGATCAATTCAACACTTGTCTCCAAGTATTAAGTAATGATTTGAATTCACTTGTTTTTTGTTTCATCATATCAGTGCCAGTTAGTTGTACAGATCCAGAAAATGGTCAGTTTACTAAAGAAAAAACGCATTCGAGCTACATATTCAGAGATACCATAACTTACACTTGTATAACTGGATATGAAGTAAAATCTGGTGATCTCAAACGTTCATGTCAAGCTGACGGAACATGGAGTGGACATCCTCCAGTTTGTAGTGAGTATACCCTTAGATAAAATTATTAAAAAATTACATCCCTGCATTGAATATTCTATTAGATAAACAAAATTTCTTCTGGTAGAAAAAGTTCATCGAAAAATTAAATCAAAAGCATAATTACACGGTACATTTGATATTTAAACCATATAAAATAAAATTTTACGATCGTAATATAATAAAGCAAGACCGATATATAAGACATTGATAATCAAGTGTATGCAAAACAATCACGTGCCACTATGTGGGAAGATAGAGCATCAGTGATCACGTGAACGTGTGATAGCATAAAATGCTGAAGGTCGTGTCTTCAATATCCTGTCAGATCAGATGGCTTAAAATGTGGTATTTCGTTTTTTCTGCTAAGCGAGCAATATTAAGAATTTTTAAACAAACACAAGTCGATTCAGTGTATAATGTGTTCTGGTTGGGATGAAAAACTAAAATTTTGTCGATAAACTTTTTCCCAAAAATAAGATTACACATATTCTGTCAGTAGACTAGTACTCCTATTCGTAAAAACATATCACACGAACCAATGTTAAGGGAGCTCGCTTCTCAGTTTCAAAGTAATTAACTTTTCAAAACACTAGTTTATATTGATAGGGGATTAATAAAGGAACCCAAAGAGCAAAACAAAATTAATAGGTCACCGTACTCGTTTTTGATATATTAGCCATTGAAATTTTGGCGGGAAAATGTTCTCTCTTGACTTTTCTTAGCTTTATCCTAGACAAGTTAAAGTCATCAAAAACTATTAAAAAGTAATTAAAATTTTTAAAGACTTTAACAGACAGCTTATCATTTTACATGAAATAGAATTATTAAAAGAAAAATTGGGATCACCGGGCAAAATTTGTTAATGCATTCAAATGGATAAACCAGAGGATTCCGAAAATCTTACCAAAACTCCAAAACATGACAAGCCAGCTTCCTTAAATCTTGCAAGGTGCCACTTTCTTCAGGCAAACCCATTGCAACTTATTTTTACAGCTTGTATTTATGTCCTGCTGTTACACCACTGTCCCAGGTTAGGGAATGTTTAACATTTTTAATATATCGCTTACAATCATGCATTTTCCCCTATGTTCTTTACCTGCCTGTCCTGCTTCATGAGCCTGCAATTCGTTGGTTGTTGTTAGGTCATGTGTGTCATTTTGTTTATGGTACTTTGTAATAAATAGACGGCCGTTCATTTTTCTAAGATAATTATTTTACACTTTGTATGTTTGTGACTTTTTTAGGCAACTTTATGTTATCGGTTTGTCTCGTACAAATGTCAATAATAGTTTACATTTGAACCGTGATAAATAGTTGTCTTCGTGACACGTATTCCACATATTCTCGCTTTTTTATTAATACTTTGATCGTATTTGCACTCGTTTTTTAAGGAATGACTGTAATATTTTTTCTGTCGATGAAAAACTCACATAAAAAATGTGGAACACACTGATGCACCACATTTTTTTTATGTTATTTCGAATAGACAGAATTTTGTTATAGTCATTACTTATAATTTAATTCTAAATTCCTTTTAAACCGTAGAAAACCATGAAAATAATGTTGATGACGTCACGGTCACATGACCAAATTATGCAGGTGGGCTGATAACATAATAACGTCAGCCAATCAGAAGACACGTTACATCCAAAATTAAATTATTACATTTGAAACGAAACAGTTGTATCTTCTACACTTTTGGGCTGAGAGCTTAAGTACATTTGTCTTTCTGGATTCTTGTCAGATTGATGTGTAAGCTGATAACGAACGAATAAGTCAAAATACGTAAATCGTTTGTTTTTTTATCCCTTCTTTCTGTTGACTGCCAATTTGAACGCCTAATATTGTAAGATTTTACATGTTTTACGAATGACCTCCATTTTAAATTAAATTTTGGGTTTAGTTATTTTGTATTATCTGGAAAAATACAATTCATAATCAGTGGGTTTTTTTCTTTTTCAGAAATTAGTTTAAAATACCTTTGTGCTATATTTTTTGAATTCATGGAAAATGAAAATAGTTCGGAGAATGAATCTGACAGTCGTAGTTCTAAAGGAAGCTATGAGAAGAAGAAGACCAAAACGAATAAAGGAAAAAAGAAGAAATTATCTAAAACACTCAAAGCCTTATTAAAAATATGCATACCTTCATAAACACCATCCCTTGTGCATTTACATAAACTGTGAAACTGATATTTACCTTATTAGCTGAATATCAAATGAAAATTCTAGACAATAAAGTGATTAACATTCTGAATTTCAGGTGTTTTTTTTCATAATAATAACTTCTACATAGTTTTGCTTTTATATATAGCTGATCTTAAATCTCATTTAATAATAAACAAAGACAACTGCAGCTGTTGTTTTTTGTTCATTGTATAAAAATGTTTGTTTCTTATATCCGTTTCAGTTGGACTCTTTATTGACGAGTTAAAGTTTGTCTAATTATTTTCTTTATTTTATATTTTCGAAACGTGTGTAGATTTTAGATCTAGAGTGGGGCACAATCAAGATATATTGACCAAAAAATCAACCATCGAACGCAGCAAAGTCGTCCTCTTTTTTTGTTAAGTTTCTTTCTCAGTGAAAGGGCTAGTTTTCTCCTCATTGCATTCATTTTGATTTTTAGGATACTATCAGATTTTGTAAACTTGTTTACTTTAAAGATGATAAATATTTAAAGTTTTCGTCGTTTCTCATATCAATGATATTTATAAAACAGAGTATTTAGTCTAATTGCAAATGAGCCAACTGTACACAAGAAATCAATTGATAATTTTAAATTTTATCATACTCTTTCTGAAATCTGTACAACCTAATTATGGTTGCGATTCTGTAAATATACTTTGTACATACGTAAATATTGTTTGACACAAACGTAAAGTAATCTAACATTAGTCATTCAAAATGTGTTATCGGCATACATATACAGATGGAAAAAAGTATAGCAACACCAAATTGAAATTGAAATTGAAATTTTTTTTAAATTTTTTTGTTAAATAATTTGTTGAAATAGAACTCAAGGGGTACAATCAAAATCACGTGATGGATATACACACACCGGAAGTTACAGTCGAACTCGACGCTTGAAAGGTTAGGAGTTGCATTTTCTTGTTTATATCAATTAAATTTTGATTAATAAGATGGCACACCGAATGTCGGATAGTATGTAGTTTTAAAATACACAATTGTTTTTGCTAGAAAGCGTGCAGTTATTGCAAACACAGTTCCAAATTTTCGACGGATAACTGTGTCAAAGTGTGAGCATTAACTGCACGCTTCCCAGCAATGATAATTGTGTATTTTAAAATTAGATAGTATCCGACATTCGGTGCACTACATTATTTATCAAATTTTATTGATATAAACAAGTAAATACGACTACTTACCTTTCAAGCGGTCTGCTCGACTGTTACTTCCGGTGTGTGTATATCCATCACGTGATTTCGATTGTACCCCTTGGAACTAGTTTTAAAAACATTATTCAAATATCACCTGAGTTCAATCAATAAATATCGAATATATCAGTTCTAATCTACACATGCAGCTACTGTACTCATAAACACTAAAACAGATGTTTTTATCCTCATTGTTTTCAACACTTAAAATAACCTAGTTTATAAAGTTATGTGATTTACACCTTGTAATTCGTCATCCACAACTCATAACTGCAACAAGATGGCAGATTATCAGCACGAGGGAAACAGGTTTGTCGCTGTGACAATTGCACGTATTGTTGGTCATCAGCATTTCACTATATGTCGTTTTAAGAATAAAAATCAGGCAAGAAACGATGTTAAAGACCTTACGAGGCCAAGAAGACCCTTTTAACATCTGTTAGGGAAAATCAAGCATAATTAAGGTTGTTCAGAAGTTAACACATTGCAAACAATACAATCCTAAAAAGAGATCGATGACCATATACATGAGCCTTTAAACAAGAACTGTTCGAGATCGGCTCATCGCTACTGGTTATCGTGCGATAATACCATTTCGGAGACCTTTGCCTACGAACAGACACACGGATGACCGTATCCAATACAGTGCAGAGCTCGCCAAAGTTGGAAATAAGCGTCGTGGGGGAAGATCCATTGTTCCAATGGAATTAGGTTTATCTTCCTTGGCCCAATCGTAGCCCGAATTTGAACCATATCGAGCATATATGGGACACTATTGGGCGTAAAATACACGAAAGGACACCCCAGTTCAAACACGTCATGAAACAAACAATACCCTTCGTCAAGAATGGTTGCTGCTACCTTAACAACACATCAGTCGACTTATGGCAGGAATCAGAAGACGTTAAGATGCGGTTATCCGTTTGAATGGAGGCTGCGCACAAAGAACTAATTCTTTGGCGTATAACGATTAACCATGATGTGAACAAGCATCTGAAGATTAATTTTGAAATAAATAAATTTTGTGTATTTACTGTCTACTGATTGGTTTAAATAATAAGTTTTATTTTCAATGTTGTCAATTTTGATGGCGACACGCCCACTCTAACGTTGTGTATTCATACGCCAACATGTGTGTACATGTACGTTGTTATTATCAAGATAAAGAATAACAAAAGTTCTTTGAGCCTTATTTTTGATAAAAAAAAATCTATAATGAATGGCAATAATTATTCAATGTGAAGAGTAAAAAATTTGTTTTATGGTTCAAAAAATTCAAAATAAATGATAGACAGAAAAAAATGTGAAATGCATTTTTTTTGTACAAAAAACACTCCATTTTGTCATAAAAATTTTGGTAAGATAAAACTTTGTTTTTCATTCATCAATTGTTCGTTTTAATGCCAATGCTATCATTTCAATATTATTTTACAAATACTTTATCATATTCCTTCGAAAATAAGAGACTGATTTTTCAAGTTTTAAAAAATCAAGGTGTTGCAATACTTTTTTCCACGTGTATATTTCCCTTTTTTTTAGAGTAATATTCATTTTCTTTTATACATTCTAACATTTACTATACATTCTGACACATGAGTGATGTTTAATCTTTGAAAGGATTTGCTTGACATTAAAGTTTGAAGTTAGAATTTATTTTCAGATTGTATGTAAGAGCCCTTTTTTTTGAAGGTCAGCTTTAACGTTTTTACACACTTTACAAGCTTGATACATTAACAATTGCTTAAAAGTATGTCGACAAATATACACAGTGCAAAATATATTTTGTGTTATAATATTACTTTGTCTGTTGTTTCTCTCGATTTATGAGTTTAAAATTGCTTTTTGTATCTTTCGTCTATCATCGTGTACTGGCCTGATTGTGGACTACGTATTATTAATCAGGATGAAGACACAAAAGGGAAGGAAGGTCAGTATGAGATGTTTTCATTATCTTTATAAAGGTAATATAATTTCAGTACATTTTAATGTGTTTGTACTGGCAATTACATTTGGACTTAATAAAAGTACAGATTTAACGTTTTAAATTGAAAAAAAAACTTTTCGTTGGAATTAACAGGAATATTTTCCCTTGTATAAGACGGTGATGTAACACCATTAATATAAACTAACTATAGATATAACATGTAAAAGAAGATGTTGTATGAGACAACTCTCCCTTCAAGTCACAATTAATAAAAGTAAACCATTATTGTCAAAAATACTGTCTTGAATACGGAACCTGGGCTCACACCAAACAGCGAGCTATATGTTTGTTTTGAGTATGTTTGTACTAGTTTTATAACAGAGAAAGTTTGATACCCCGGAACGCATTGCTTGATACGTGTATTAGTTGGTAGGACTGTAAGTTTAAAATTGCAATACATTTTGTTAGCAACAATTTCAGTTGCCAATTTTTTTATTTTTTTCGCTTTATGTCTAGCTGTTTGATCAGATGAGCATTGCAGAGGGATTGCAGGACTACTAAACGTTAAAGTTGAAACTAATAATTTGTTTCATTTGAATATATATCGCACGTAGTATTCAATATGAGTAATAAAGTAAGGACATAATAATGATTTTCTTCTTGATTAACAACATAATAAGCATTTCGTTTCTTGTATAGTATTGATGACTATTAATTGTAAGCGTGTTCCTCAGGCAAAGGAATTGATTTTCTTAAGTGGTGAACTACTGTAAATTACCGAAAATTACAAATCGATGATTAGTCATCACACCTCAGATGTTTTGTTGCTAGATATCGTCGACCACGAATTACATAAATAAACAAAACATATACTTAAACTAAGGTGACATTTCAACGATTTCCTTGCCAAAATTCAGTTTTATATAACGGTACTTTAGCTTACATTATGACACATTAATTCAATATTCTTCTTCGCGATCACGTCAAAACAAATGTTACGGTTTAACAACTAGATTTGCACTATCGTATTCAACTTTGATTTATTTAGTCAACAGACAGTAAAGGCGAACACTAGTACATATTGTATGCTGGTATAAATAAGGGCTAAGTTTGAAGTGTTTTTTTAAAGCAGCACTACTATTCCTTACGTCGTAACTACTATCCCCTTTCCTTTCATAAATGTGACCTACCGACGGGTGCCACATGAGATCATCCCCAGTTTTTGGTGGGCTTCGTGTTGCTTAGTCTTTAGTTTTCTATATTGTGTCATCTGTACTATTGTTTGTCTGTTTGTCTTTTTTATTTTTAACCATGGCGTTGTCAGGTCATTTTCGATTTATGAGTGTGACTGTCCGTCTGGTATATGTCGTCCCTCTTCTACTATCAAGTATTACGTCTTACATCAACAACTTCAGATCGTAAGCATATTAAATGGAAATGATAAAACACAAATATTGTATCATCAACTTAGGCTTATTCCAATCAAAAGTGTCCCTTTTTGTAATAGAATACTTTCATATACAGTACGTTTTTGCGGTAACTCCTCCTAAAATGGATTCAATTATCTTAGAAAAAAGTAAAATCACACATGTGTCAAATACTGAACTACGAGGAAAATTCAGATCGAAAATTGTCAAAATCAAAAGATAAAACACATCAAAAGAATATAGAGTTCATTTTGAACTGTCCAGATATAGTTTTTTGCGTCTAGAAATTTAATAACTCTCGATTGAGTTCTTCCTCCGAGTATAGGTTCGATTAATCGTCTTCGCAAACTTTCTTAAAACCATTGTGTGACTGTCTTAAAAGCTGAATCAGTATCCACTGGACGTAGTACTTTATGAACTGTAATGCAACGACTTACCGTTAGCAACATAATGATCAAATTTATGTTAGCCGAAATGAACACCATTTTGGATATGATATAATTAATCATCAGGAAGACTTACATGTTATCAGAATTTCTCCCTGACCTTTTTTCTATCTTACAAATTAATTTTTATTTTATTTAAATATTTTTAACGTCACCAATTTTTGTTGCCCGTACCTATTGTATCTTCTCTGTTGATCAGTCGATTACGACTTCGGATTGGCGATCTCGTTTAATGATTAAATCTACTAAGAGGGTTTCGGTAAAGGTCCTAGTTTTCTTTATTCTTTGTTATCTATTCTGATTAATTAGTCAGCTGTTGTTCTGTATTCTACTTTGTTTAATTCAACAGTTTGATATTTAATTAGTTATCTCTATTTGCAGCTAATACATATCATGCGCTAAATATAAGGACGGGAAGAAAGACAACTATATTCATTTTATTTGCAGTCTTTGTTTTGATAAACACCAACCAAATACGCAATACGTAATTTTTAAAGAAAAGCAGCAGTTGTTTTTTTTAACTTCAGTTTTATATTTCTATTTGTATTCCATTTAACTACTGTAAATACAAAAGAAAATGAACATGTTCAGGTATTTCACTTCCAATCGTTTATCACAATATTCTTTTCAAAGCTTAAAATTGTTGGCATTCATCTAAAACTTGGTAAATTTATGTGTAATGGTCATTTTGTTTAGTTTCTTTGTTTACAACTCTGACATTTGATTCAGACTCCTTTTTAGATAAGTTCTACTGTGCATATTGTTGTGTGTTTGATTTGTTTTACTTTTGCTAGAGGCATAATGGGAGGATAATTCATGTTAAAGCTCGACGAATTGCACACGCCTTTTCCAAGTCAGGATATCTGGCCTTTGTTAGTATTGTATGATTTTCAATTTCAGTTTCTTTTATTTATTTCGTTAAGTATTACGCACGTTATCACCAAAATGTACACATGATTGTTTAAGGGCCAGCTAAAGTGTGACTACAGCTGCCGGATTTTCCCTCTGTATTGAAGACCCATTGGTGGCCTCTGCTGATTTCTGATCTTTGGTCGGGTTGTTGTCTCATTGACTCTTTTCCCATTTTTATTTTATTGGTTTTTGTCTATATAGTTATGCCAAAAGTAGCCAATCATGTTAAAATCGGTTTTTAATCAGGCAAACGAGGGAAAATTTCTAAAAGCCTTATTTGAGAACACTGCTACATGTAAAAGTTTTTGATTTCTGTAGATCAAAAGTTTAAGTTATCTGATAATTCACCGCTGTCGGATGTAAATAGGGAAGAACTATTTTTAATCATTCACATTTCATGATATAAAGATGTATGTATATAAATATCTGACCTCATACCATTAACCGCTTCCCATGGAACAATATCTGTGTTTTTAATGTTTTAAATTTCATTATATACTCCTTAGACCACAATAGAGCTTCTTCAAAAAAATAATTCAACAAATGACATTTGACTTTTGAACGAACTGGTGAATACAGACAAAATATACCAAAAGACTTAAGAGTATTAAGTAGGGAACAAACTGACAGTATCCCGTCAAAATGGGGTGTTTTCATGTACTCCGTGTGAGAAGTAGAATAGTAAATAGTAATTCATAAAAGAACTAGATAATAAAAAAAATCCGAACTTATAACTGTAATGCTAGCACCAAAAGTAAAACATGTAAACGAAATGATATAAATTTTCAAAATATATAGAAGCATTTTGAACAAAAAACATGAAAATGAGAACAAGTGATTATCAGTTCATATATACTAGTAACTTCTATGGTATATGGTATCTGGTTGAGAAAAGTCTCATTGGCAAATATATCGCATCGTCATTTTCTATTATAGGTACAAGTATCATAATATTCTAAATAGTTTCAATATATTAAAGCTTAAACATGTTAAAAACCAAAATACACAACTTTCCAAACTCTGTGAAATGAGATTGATTTTGGTAGCAAAGATAAGTGGGATTGTGTCTATAGAAACACAATTAAAACTCATTGCCGCGGACACAACCATGAAATAAATGTTACGAATACTACGTCTAGTGGACATTAACGAGTAAACACTAACTGGAGGACATAGGGATTACAAACACAACTTGTCGCAGACATAAACAGATATATAAGTTATTCATTTTTCTTTTATTAACACTGCACACTTACGCACACAACTTGATCGAAGACTGGAACTAATCATTATTTGTTTGCTATACAAAATTATCGACTGTGTTTGCATTATCAATATTCAAGTTGACGTTTAACAATGTGTTTCGTCTACATAAGACTCATCAGTGACGCTCAGATCAATATATTTAAAAAGCGAAACAAGTGCAAAGTTGAAGAGCATTGATGACCCGAAATTCCAAAAAAGTTGCGCAAAATACGGCTAAGGTAATCTATGCCTACGATAAGAAAATCCTTAGTTTTTCGAAAAATTCAAGTTTTGTAAACAGATTTTTTTTTTAAATGATCACATTATTGATATGTATGTCAACATCTTAAAACAAGTACAAAGTTGAAGAGTTTTAAGTATATAACTGTTGAAGTGTTTAAAGTTTTGAATTCTCTCTTCCGAACGATTGTTTTAAAATTCTGGTTTTTCTTAGTCAATAGTTTTTTTATGTAAATTTCGATTATGAAAGTATTTGCAACACTGAGCCTTTGCTCACACCGAACAACAAGCTATAAAAGGCCCAACATTTATTGTATGCTGGTTCATATTTTGGACGCCAGTCTTTGCTCCTTTATAATATATTTCACAAAAAAAAAAAATATGTAACTTAGAAATGGAAAAAATATTTTAAATACTAAACTCGTTCAAAGGGTATCTAAATCTCAATCTTCAAAATCGGTTATCTAAAAATACTACCATCGCTAACATTTTTAACAATGAAAAATCATGGTTACCCTTCTATCGAAAAGTGTCATGCCAAAAAATGACTTACATGTCCCAGTCTTTCCACCAAAAATACTATAAGGTCCACGTTTAATAAGTCGCACAATTTCTTTAGATTTTGAAACTGATATAACTTGAAAAACCTACAGTATTATTTATTTACTTACATGAAACAAAACGGAATGTGGTTTCCAGTACGTTGGTGAAACTGGGCGATATTTATCTAAACGAACTCAAAAACATATGTATCGTTTTAAAAGACCCAATAAATTCAAAAGTATCTTTTATCAACACATTAAGAAGCACAATCATCCTTTTAAATGTTTATCAGTTCAACCTTCAGAAGTAGTAAATAAGCAACCTGGTGAATCTCATTCAAATTTTGTACGATCACGGAAAATAGTTGATTTAAATTGGATTTAAAAATTACAGACAGTCTATCCTCTCGGTCTTAATGATAATATCATGGGAATTGGTAATAAATCAAGATTCGGATTCCGTTAACATTTTGGAAATAGTTTTTAAACCTGTTCGTAAAAACCGTTCTCACGGTCTTAGAAAAAATCGCAATCAAAGAAAATTTCGGACCAATCATACCAATATTTCGGACTTAATTTTTATTTCAAAAAACAACCGCAGACATTATCTTTTAACATTCATTACCGGTTAATATGTTAAATAAAATTTTGGAGGATTGCAACACTATTTCATATAACGGTTCTTAGTATGAAATAGTTCAATTATTATGGCATATTGTTATTCTAAACAATTTCCAAAATATGATCGCCCTGAAGATCATATAAAACATTTTATTAAAATAAAGTATGTCAATAAAGGTTTTGATTTTGTAAATATTGCCGGTATATTTAACGACCATTCTGTTAAAGAACAAATTCCTGGATATTTTGATAATACTGAGCTCCCTCTTATTTGTTATATGTACAAGAAATCTACTCGATAATTTGTGTTCAACTATAACCAATTGTGTGAAGATGTTAATATCAGTGAAAATACACCTACTTCATGTAATTGTATTAATTCCGCATACATTTATGGACCCATTTCCCATGTTATAACAGGAGATCTTAACATCGTTCAAGACCGAGAGTTAAAATCATTCCTCAGTAAAGGACCTAAATATCGTCCCCCTTCAGTTATTAATTGGAATGAGTGTCGTAATATCATCCACGACTCACTCCGTACCTACGGTTTGAAATGGATAAAACGGGAAAAAGCTGACAAGAAATCTGTGGACTCTTTTTTCAATTCAGTAATGAATATAGTTGATATACGTATTCAACATTTTAAAGAACATTTTATTATTAACAAAAACCACAATAAACCTATTTCTCGTATCAAACATAAACTAAAAGAACAACTAGTCAAGGAATTTGTTTTTGTACCGGCCGATAAAGATGCTAATAATATTATTATTGTTTCACGTAAATTTTACATTGAGGTTCTGAAAAAAGAAATTACCAATTCACCAACATTCCAACTGATTCCATTTTCAGAAAACGACATCTGTAACAAACATAAACTTTTATCTTCCGCTTTACGAGCAGAACCAAATACATTGAAAGTCCCAACTATGTATTGGCTTCCAAAACTCCACAAAACACCTTACAAATATAGATTTATTTCGTCTTCAAGCCATTGTTCCACAACTAAATTGTTTATTCTTCTTACCAGTACACTTGGTACAATAAAAAACTGATAATAAATTGTTCAAATGAGGCTTTCGAAAAAAGTGGAATTTATTACTTTTGGAGTGTCAAGAACTCGTTGGAAGTACTTGATAAATTGCATGCTTATATTGGCGATTTTGAATCTGTTCAAAGTTTTGATTTTTCTACCATGTATACCACATTGCGTCACATTCTCATTAAGAAAAAAAATCACCCACCTAATTAAATGGGCATTTAAAAACTCAGAATGTTAATATATATGTTCAAACTCTTTAAGGTCATTTTTAAGTAGCAATAAACAAAAAAACTATGTCAATTGGACATGTTGTGATACTATATATGCCCTTGAATTTTTTCTAGATAACATTTTTGTTCGCTTTGCAGATTCCGTATATTGTCAGGTTATCGGAATTTCAATGGGGACTAACTGTGCACCACTTATTGCGAACCTGTTTTTGAATTGCTATGAGTTACAATTTATGACAAAAATCAGCAAAGACCCATCGAAACAACATCTGATCAACAAATTTAATAATACTTTTAGATATTTGGTTGACATTTTGGCTCTCAATAATGACGACTTCAGTATGTATACTAAACTAATTTATCCTGTTGAACTTACTTTAAATAAAGCTAATATTAACAATGACCACTGCCCTTTCCTCGATCTTGATATCTATATCACTAACGGAAAGTTTAATATTAAAATTTATGATAAAAGAGTTGATTTTTCATTTCCTATTGTCAATTATTCATTTTTAGATGGTGACGTTCCCTTGTCACCATCTTACGGTGTTTATATATCTCAACTTGTACGATTCGCTCGTGTTTGTAACAATCTTTTAGATTTTAACGAGAGAAATTTCTGTATTACTGAAAAATTATTACACCAGGGTTTTCGATATCACAAACAAGTCAAAACATTTACTAAATTTTATCATCGGTATAAGGACATCATTCGTAAATATAGCTCAACATGCAGACTTCTATTGTTATGCGTTTACTTTTCTACATTGGTTAGATGTATAGGGGGAGGGATGAGATCTCACAAACATGTTTAACCCCGCCGCTTTTTTGCGCCTGTCCCAAGTCAGGAGATTCTGGCCTTTGTTAGTCTTGTATTACTTTAATTTTAGTTTATTGTGTACAATTTGGAAATAAGTATGGCGTTCATTATCACTGAACTAGTATATATTTGTTTAGGGGCCAGCTGAAGGACGCCTCCGGGTGCGGGAATTTCTAATTACATTGAAGACCTGTTGGTGACCTTCCGCTGTTATTTTTTTTCTATGGTCGGGTTGTTGTCCCTTTGATACATTCCCCATTTCCATTCTCAATTTTATTATTACTTGTGTAAAACCATGCAAATGGGAAAACCAACGGTCTAATCTATATAAAAACAACATTTTGAGTCAAAATGTACTTGTCTATGTGGTTGCATTAAAAACTGAGGATAAATGCGTTCCATAGTATACTAATTTAAGATTTCAGGAAAACCAGAGTTCCTCTGTTCGAAGGTCAAGTTTTTTTTATAAGGCGTTAAAGGTATTTTAAAAATTGACATGTAGAAAGCTGATAGGTTTTCAATTCAGGATATACAAATGTACCTGGTTTCTATGATATTAAAATAAAAGATAAAAGATGAAGAAAGATACCAGAGGGTCATGCAATCTCATGAATCAAAAATATTCTGACAACGCCATGTCACATAAAGTCTCACATAGTTATCTGTAAACAAAGCATGCAGACAAAACAAAAACAACAGATGCAAAATCAATGAGTAATTCGAAATGAATTTCAAGTTAAAGACGATCTGTAATTTTAGCTGACAATCCTGGTCAAATGAATAATTTCCAAAACGCTTGACTATGATATTTCCTCAGGTATTACGATGAGTGGGTACAACAGCTTTATGTACATGTTCTCTGAAATATACAATATGATAAACTTAAAGAATCAATAAGAATATGAGCATAACTTATAATAGATAGATTGAAACCATATCATTTTTTAATGATTTGTTACACTCAATTAGTGGTAAGAAAAATCACACCCACACCCACACACACACACATGTATATACACTTAATGACTCTGAATATCAGCATTACAAATGCAAAAAGAAAATGTTCTCACCGGAATTCAAACTCGAACTATTGAGATATCGGCACACACACACAACCACCTGCACTTTCTGGTTAAATTGTCTAGAGAAATGGACACAGTACAGGCGGTGTTGTCTCGTCTTCCCATATACATATATACATATAAACCTAACATCTTATTATGAGTTAAGCCTTCCAAATGATATTTTATCGTCTATTTTCTATGTTTTTATGTTTTACTATTGTTTCAAAAAAGGGAGAAGGTTTGGTCATATTAAAACGATTAATCCAGCCTCAAATGTTTGCACCTGCCCTAAGTCAGAAATCTGATGTAAAGGAGTTGCCGTTTGTTTATGTATTTTTACGTGTTTCTCGTTAGGGTCCTTTTATAGCTTGTTCTGTGTAAATCAAGGCATTGTGATGAAGGCCATACATTGACCTAAAATAGTTTACTTTTATAAATTGTTTTTTGGATGGGGAGATTTCTCCTTGGCACTCATACCTCATCCTCCTATATCTACTTACAACTACAATTAGTTCAGGAACGAAGTTTACTCATGTGCTTGGACAAATTCAATATCAATTACTCTGAGTAATAACAACATTAAAACAATAAACCATTGACAATTAAAACGTATTTTTCTGTTGCAGAACATAAGCACGAAATAATTACTTTATAAACAACTATTCTGGGTGGAATATGTTGACTGGTCATCCTCAAGGAGTACCTAAATGTACTCGAATTTGGATAGGTTTTAAGCTTTTGTGTTTGGCAAGATTCTTATTAGTGCAACAGCTACAAGTATATTTCTGAATAATTGTGTACATCCGGCTACATGCATGATAGAGCTTTACTCAAAGCTTTCTCTTGTTTAACTTTTTGATTTTAAATAGTCAGGCAATCTATACAAATGTACCTCTTCCGGTATTATCAATCATGGCGGACGTCATATTGAAATTAGCCCAAAATTGCACGATGGTATCTGCAAATGTATTATAATCATGCTACTATCATTATATTTTGGACAAAACTTTGTTATTTGCTACCTTTTATACATAATGTTAATAATATGTCTTTAAAAACCTTACACTTGTATACGTAAAATTGAATGGCGACATTGTACTAAAGTTTATGTATTTTAAAGTATTGCAACTATCAATATATTGTACAGGAACCTTTTTTTCAGGCTGTTTATGAATACAAAATTTTAGGACATGTGTCTCAAAATCCCTTACTTCTGATATATCAAATATGGTTGATAGAGGAAAATTAATTTTAAACAAATAAATTTTAACATACTCTTTCAATTATGTAAAAAAAATAATTTCATTATTCGTAAAGTATAATTTTCGTCTATTTGTTTTGAAAAGATTAACCACGAACTTAAGAGATTAACGACATACATTTTTTTAAATGACTAATTTCATACTTAACATTACTAGACCACAAACAGTATAAAATGTATAATATTTCCTCAATACTTAAAATAATGAAATGACCCGAACAATAAATGAATTCCTGGAATTAACGTTTTGTTATATTTTCTGTTATCATGGTGGTATTGAAACAGATCTGTTCTTAATGATTTGAAAGTTATTTAGATGAACAAATACACTTACTCTTGGAAATTCGCATATGAATAGAAAGCGAAATTACAAGCTATTGCACCCCATTCCAAAGGTTCGAGTCTCATTCCAACACATTTACCTCCTTGTGATTCATCTGCAAATTATATGTGTACTGTCATTGAACGAATAACATTACAATACAACATCATGTACATCCATTAATGAACATTATATTTCTGATTAAAAACATCAATGTCATATACATAAATATTATATATTAAACCTTCTGCTTATATTGTATTGTTGACAACGGAATTAATACATCTGTATTAGTTTTATGTGATAAGAACTACATGTAATTAGACAGGTATCTGTTTTCAATTATACTCTTTAATTAGTGTAGCAACTATTTAATTTACATATAACAGAAGATCGTCTTGAAACAACCGATGGGAATTAAATACGTTTGATCCCCTCAATTTGTAAGCTTTGATTCTATATTTGCATGTCAAGTCATTTGATCTTAAACAATATGGCATCAGTACTGTACCGCTGTTCAAACGTCGTTACTCAATTTAAAGAATACAAAGACGTGTTGCAAACTAAAACCGAGGGAGACACATCAGCTATGTATAGAATAAAAAAAATGACACAACAGTAATCCTGGCAAAAGCACAAAGACCAACATAAATTGAAACGGAATATTTCATTACAACTGCCATATTTCGAATAACTTAGACTTCGATATTTTTTTGGTAGGGGTGTGCCATTTTTGCCTCAAAAAACATATCCATTTTAATATAACATTCGCTGAAATTCAGTACCTATAGTTATATAAATATTTAAGAAAGAATGACCTATACTTATATACAATACTATAATATGACCCATGCTTATTATAATATAAGCACTAACTCATCATCACTCATAATTCATAAATATACCATCTACCCTTAAGTTCTTATATATGAATTGACATCGTTTGGTGCACATATATTTTATTATGTCAGATTCTCAATAGCATATTTATATATTGTATGTAGATCATACCCCAACTTGATCAATATACAGTTATCAAACGTAAAATGTATTTTAATATAGGATTTCACTAAAAGGGAGGGTCATTCTTATATAAAATCTCACAAAAATATGACCCATATTTTTGGCACATCCCCGTATACCCAATAATAGGAAATCCCCCCCCCCCCCCCCCCCCTCCCCGTGGATATAACATGAAAACAAAGTGTTGCACAAACAGAAAATATCTTAACCAAAACGTTTGTATAGCAATGCCAGTTCACACTCGTCAATAACAGTAATAATAAAGAATCGGTCACAATCGGCACTGCACCATACACATCAAAATAATATGTTTCTTTCATTACTTTTTTACTCATGTAATGACATGCTATAGTTTAACGTATTAGAAATTCAATTACAGAATGTTTTGTTTTATTAAAAAATTTGTGATAATAGAATAAATTTGCCTTCAAATAGAAATGTCTTTAAATCTCTAAAATCTTCATCAAATTTGTCAATTTTTTTAAAAGTACAAAATTTTAAGAATATTCTGAAAACAAGACGTAACTAAAGGCAAACGTAGAATACAAATCCGGGTTACAAGGTAAAACTCTGGGAAACACATCAAATATCAGTGTAGAATTACGACACAACATAAACCCAACATTGAAGTGTAACACATACAGAAACGAACTATCGCATAACAATGGCCGTAGTAAGGTCATCTATTCCTACGGTAAACTGTTCTTAGGAATTAGAAAAAATAAATATATTTGATTAAAAACAATATAAAAAGGGATAGTTACCGGTTCCAAATGGGAGACTGTTGAAATCTAATGGACTATTTTCTACAGCAAAAGAGAAGTTATCAGTCTGATCTTTTAAATCGTTTGCACCCGTCCATACAGGTGCTTTATCAGCTGAAATGAGAAATAAAATTATATATGTTATAGAAAAATAGTAATAGAAATATGTTATTTAAAAATAAGAATAAAGGAAAACGGGTTAAGGCAAATAAACTCATCATAGATACCAGAATCGAATTTGGTATCTACGTCACACGCGTGTTTTGTCTACAAAAGACGCATCAGTGACGCACGAATTCAAAACAGTTTAAAAGGCCAAAAAAGTACTAAGTTGAAGAGCATTAATGTCTTGTGTTATTGTAACTGGATAATGATTTCTAAAGTACATATATCTAGACTAGTAAGATAGGTATATTAGTCAGATATCGCATATTTTCAGGTTGATCTTGTCAAAAAGTTTGAACTTGTACTTTACCCGACCAGTTCTTAACCATTTTGTACGCGTCTGAACCCAAGCTGAACCTAATATGAACCATGCTCAACCTAGTCTAAACCATACTCATCCTTGTCTTGTTTTGGCATCTATCTAATGTATTTAATCAATTTAGGAACTTTTTAACAACAGTTTTATCCCCTGGCTTGAAATTTGAACAACAATTAAAAATTGAAAGTGTATTAAAAAAAGCATTCAAAACCAAAATGTCACAATACACATATATTTGTAACAAAGTTTCAACATGATATTCATTAACACTTACATGTATATCAAGTTTAAAATAGAAATAGAACATATTTATCATAAAATCACAAAACTTAATTGTGACTGAAATTGTCAATGTCATTCATGTTGTTTTTTTTTAAAGTTTTGATATTTTTTTATGGTAACTGGACAATTTTCACCAGTAACTTAATCCTAGTATAGATCTATTTTGTCAGTAAAGTTTAATCTAAAATGCAATGAACTGTTTTGTATTAAAATATAGAAAAATATATTAGCATGATAATAGAAAGAGAATGCACTTTTTAACGCATGCATTTTGTTAACATGTTAAAAAATACGACACAACATAAAGTGACAATTTTTTAATCTTACGAAGACCAAATTTCCCTAAAACAGCACGAGCCTCTTCTTCAGTGTTTGGTCTCCAAAGGTAAGCTCCAGGTGTCATGATACACGTCACCTTAAATGAAGTAGTAAAATATTTGATTTCTAGATCTTCAGGTAATGTGTCTAAGAAAATTCTAGAAGTTCGCATTCAATGAGTGGCATTTTCTTCAATATCATTACTTTAGATTTCCTGTCACCTAAATCATCTTGGGGTATCAGAAAATTTGCAAACTATCCCTGCAGTTTAAGATAAGTCACTGTGAAAGTTATTAAGTAAAGACCACTGCATAGCCTTTAAACATAAGCAAAACAAAAATGGTATTTGGCTGAAACAAAATCGAGATAAAAAACTGATAGCTTCATATATGAAATAAAACAATTTAGAAATAAACATATAAAACAATGAACAAATGGCAAACACGATTTTACATGTTATACTCTGTAAACACAGCTGTTTCTGATAACACGCCTTTTTTGGGTAGATTTTTAATATTCACTGTTAATTGATTTTGTTAACGTAGTGGTTTACAGTTATGATCTCTATGTTTCATCTCGTAGAGACATAATTTGGGAGTTCTTCCAGTAAATAAACACATGCACATCAGTCATATTGAAATCTGTGGAAATCCTAAGATCAACATGATCAAGGCATGGGGGTATATAACTTTAGTGTATGTTTAAAAACTCCAAGAAGTTCGGGGCAAATAGTTTAAAAAATATATAACAGCCATATAATGCGACTTTTCAATTCTATGATATCATTTCATTTTCAACTTCCTAGTACATGTAGTAAAGGTGGTGCAGTTTAAACTTTAATGAAGTGCCTATTGCAAATTGCGGTGCCGATATTTACAGAAGTCCAACCTATTTTAAGGGGGGTTGGGGTGGGAGAAGATACAAAACTTAACCAAATATCGTATATCTCAGAGATTTTTTAACATGAAGTAGGTGTATGTAGATTAATAAAAAGGGACATTAAAACTCGTACTTGTATGAGAGTATAGATGTAGTGGTTGGTGTAATGGACTATAAACAGAAAGGTTATTAGTAAGATCTCCGCCTCAGGGAGAACATTTCAGGGCATTGCATTTTTTGGCTCTCTCCTGACACCATTTGCGAGTATTTTCTTGAGGAAACAATGATAGTCCGTCGGATTGGACGATAAATGACTGACCCGTAAAAGGAGAGAGCCATATCTCTTGCACATAATAGACATCCTTGTAGATTTCGAAAAAGAGCAAAAATTCTACTACAAGGCAACACTCGCATCCGCAAAATGGAAAGGGATAAATATAAGTTGCAATAACTTGTTTCCCAATCCACTATATATTAATATGTTAAAACTAATCTCATAGAATAAAAATAAACTGACAACACATTGACTAAAAAGAAGACAAATAATCAAATAATATTACACACCCCAAAATATAGAAACATGGTTTCAATGCAGATGTTCCGGAAGGGTAGGCAGATACTGCTCGATATGTATTACCCACGTGATGCTCATAGTATTAAAAGTCCGTTAGATACATTTAGTAGTACAATTCGGTAGGTGAAATTCAGGAAAAGGACATGGGTTTGTTGTTACGACATAAGGAACATATCCGATATCATCCTTGAATTGAATATTCCTTTACGGTCAACCTACTCGATTTGGCATAGTAGATACCCTCTATCAAGGAAATCATTACAGGAAATACAAGCCCGGTCATGTTGTATCAATGCAATATACCACTTTCGAGTTCATCCGTTACCGGCAAAAACTCGTCAATTATGCGCGCCTTCATGACGTCATTTGCCAGAAAGAGGGGGGTCGCCTATAGCCTTGCACTATCAACGTTCATCAAGCGTCTTAGTGATCGCCATTGTGCAGGATAAACTAGAAATAATAATTGTTCTGTAGGTACCTTATAACAATTCCCTAAAGACAGCAGTCTGACGTTCACTAAAACCAGAGTTTTTAACAAAAACGCATCGAACTCGAAAGTTGTCTTTTCGGAGACACATATAATGTATGAGAGTGCTGCTTGAAGTTGATTCATAGAAATTTAAAGTTAAACGTTGGGAAGCTAAAATCATCTCTGTTGTCGATAAGTTTTGTTTTCAACCGACCTTTATTTATAATTTCTAGATATAGGTCAAGATATGAGGCAAACTTATTGAAGGCCGTGATCTATAGTTGTTGATGTCTGTGTCAATTTGGTCTCTTGTGGACAGTTGTGTCATTGTCAATCATACCACATCTGTTGTAACCTCTATCTCTTGTTCGATTGGATTGAATCGTTCAAGATTAAAGTATACAGCTACATCCATCATATTTAGGACCGATAACTCTGTCGTTAATATTAACAGTTATATAATGTTGTTTACATGTATTTAATTAAATCTTTTTGTTACCAATTAAGTTAATATTTCAGTATGGCTTTTTTTTGGGGTGCCTGCATTGTGCTAAAAATCAAAATCATTTGCAATGAAATCTCGTTAATTTTTTTTATGAAATAAAACAAAATCTATTCAATATAAAATTAGAATCAGAATATTTCTTTTAAACAAATATCGTGAAACATGTATATTTGATAATCATTTTAAGCCAAAAAAAAAAACAACACTTAATCAAAGAATTTATTCTAAATATTAATATTTTCAAAAAGTCCTTAATTGTATATATTCAATTTGTTATGTACACGGGGAAAAGCAAAAAGTTTATGTGTAGTGGAAGTACGTTAATAATTTTTTTTGAATATCTCAAATCTAAACTCTGGAAATACTAGACTTTTGTATACACAGGATGTCAATGTCACCTGAAGGCTCTTGGTATGACCTATATTTATTACAGATATGGTTTGACACTTAGTCTACCTGACAATATATGGTTATGTAGCATTTAACCCAAGCCAAAGTTCACAGGACATTAGTTTCAAAAGGTAAATAATATGTAAATGTAATGATTGTTGGGCATTTCTTTTTTTCTCTTAAAAGTAAGCATTTTTTTGTAAAAGCAATACAAATATATAAATATATATAAATATATTTACGAATATTGACACGGGATACACATGATACAGAAATCAGGGAAAATATCTTTAAAAAGGAGCCAAAAATTATTTCAGTGTTTATTATTTTATTGGAACAATATACCTTGGATATCTGAGATAAAAGTGCATTTTGTTTTACAATTCTCCAGGGATGCAATTAAATGAAACATTAAACTGTCAGGACCACCATTGTTTGGTAGAAACATGTTTGAATATCAAGGAATGATTTGCAAAAATTAGAAAACGGGTAAGATTAATGAGAAATTTGAACTTTATTGCGGTAACTGTGCAATTTAAATGTGAAAACTAATTAAAAATGGCGGATCGATATACGTCACAAAAGTCAGGGGATGTCTAACTTAGTTGGATATGACCAAGTTTAGAAATTGTTTATATGAAAACGTCATCTATATAGGGGAAATTAAAGTTAACGGATATTGCTAACTGTTTTTCTTTCTTCATAAGAAGTTCTCGAATGAAGTCAGACTCATAAGAATAACGAAACAAGTAGGAAAGAAGTTTTACAATTGGTTCCTATATAAATGTCGATGGTTTAATAATAAATCCTTAGCCCGGTACCTTTTGTTAGCTATTATACTTGTGTCTCTTTTGTCCTAGATGTTCTCCTATTTATTTGTATTGTAGTCCTTTCACGTAATGTTGTCATTTTAAAGTTATATTTGAAATTGCCATAAAGCAGGAGGTTTGGCATGCCACAAAACCACGATGAAAATAAGCAATATTTACCCTTTCAATTTGTCATTTAGTTTCGATTTGATATATAATTTTAAGTTAAGTTTATAATAAAAAGGCAATTTAGATAGAGCATATCTGAGTTATATAAACACTGATAACTACAATATGGGTGCGGTCCTAACCTTGACAAAAGTTAACTTAAAGCAGACTTGATGACTGCAAGGTAACTTCGTCGTTGGTGGACCAGACCTACAGTCTGCTTTTTTAGGACGAGTGCAGGCCTATCGACAGGTCTGTTCCAGACCAGACCTGTGGACAAGTCTGCATCGAACCAGTCCTGAGGACAGGTCTGCCTCAGACCAGACCTGTGGACAGGTCTGCTCCTGACCAGACCTGTGGTCAAGTCTGCTTTTGAACAAACCAGAGGACAGGTCTTCTTATGACAGATTATCGTTATAAGAGTTTTCATATCAGACTTGCGCTTTAATTAAAATATTTAAACAACATTAACATTGTTTTTCACAAATGTCAAATTTAAGTATTTACTCGCAAGAGTCTACTAGATATTATACAAAATTCTTTTTTTTTATTTGATATACATGTATTCTTATATACATAAAACAATGGCTATACAATCACATAGAGCTACTCACAAAGGAAATGAGAGTGTTTTTTTTTTTATTAGAAGGCGGATAGAAAGGTTATCCAACGTATCGGAACAATATTGTTATATCACGGGATATCAAAAACATTGTCGACGTTGCTTCCTTCCCCTTGTTTTACCTGTCCCTTCCTCAATTATACTTTATGCAAAAATTTATACCTGCATTTATATTTCATTGTTATTCAACTTGTTTGCATTGGATTTACTATTCTATTTTCCGCAGAATATTCTAACAGAAACTTTTGCATTAATTATTTTCCAATATTATTGATTACATGTACATTTACGGTCCTACTAAAATGTGCACAGGAGCGCCAGGAGAAAACATTAAGGCGCTCGGTACAATTCTATGCCGGAAAATAGATTTACAAATAAAAGTGCACATATGGTCAGTTTTGGTCAAATAATTTTGTTGTACAAGTCAGTCTGAGGTTTCAAAACTGCTCAAATTTTGTTACGTATCAATATTTTGTATAAACATGATAAAAGGGCACCCTCAAGTTATGCAAACAATATTTTGTTTTTATTGTATTGCAATATTGTTGTCCGTTGTATTATACATTGAATCCTGACATAAAAAATATGGCTGATTTACTATGCGGGTATATACATGTAGATTTACAAATTTATGTGCAAATATGGTCAGTTTTGGTAGATGCGGTCAAATAATTTTGTTGTACAAGTCAACATGAGGTATGAAAACTACTGAAATTGTGTTACGTATCAATCATTTGTCAATATTTTGAATAAAAGGAGGACATACTGGCATCCTAAATTGATGCGAACAAAAATTTGTTATTGTATTGCAATATTTCTGTCCATTGTATTATACATTGAATCCTGACATAAAAAATATGGCTGATTTACTATGCGGGTATATAGATCTACAAATTAAAGTGCACATATAGTCAGTTTTGGTAGAAGCGGTCAAATAATTTTGTTGTACAAGTCAGCATGGGGTATGAAAACTACTAAAATTTTGTTACGTATCAATATTTTGAATAAAAGGAGGACATGCTGGCACCCTAAAATTCTGCAAACAAAAATTGCTTGTTATTGTATTGCAATAATGCTGTCCGTTGTATTATACATTGAATCAAGACATGAAAAATATGGTTGATTTACTATGCGGGTATATAGATTTACAAATTAATGTGCACATATGGTCAGTTTTGGTCAACGCGGTCAAATAATTTTGTTGTACAAGTTAGCAGGAGGTTTAAAAAGTACTGATATTTTTGTAACGTATTAATATTTTGAATAAAAGGAGGCCATGTTTGCAACCCTAAAATTATGCCAACAAAAATGTGTTAATATAGTATTGCAATATTGCTGTCCATTGTATTATACATTGAATCCGGACATAAAAAAATATGGCTGATTGACTATGCAGGTATATAGATATACAAATTAAAGTGCACATATGGTCGGTGTATGTCGATGCGGTCAAATAATTTTATTGTACAAGTCAGCATGAGGTATCAAAACTACTCAAATTTTGTTAGGTTTATTGCATAAGGTACCTGTTTCATGAAAAACTTTATATAAAAATAGTAATAAAATGTGGATTGAAATATTTAAATCCCTAGCACACTCACCAGAGTATTACACCATGGTGCCTGTTTATCACCGCTGGACAAGAAACAATTAGGGCTTGCACTCTGGTCCTGCAACAACTGGTAGCCTTCCGGACAAGTTGATGGAATACATGGTGCTATGATTATGAACAATACTATTATTAATAGCTAAATTATTTTCAGTTAAAATGAAATATTCAAAAAAAAAAATCACGTAAAACGTTACATAGAAAGACGTATATATCTTGGCTAAATTAGTAATATATAATTGATAAAGCGACTTCACTCATAAATATATTTCATCAACATTTGTATGTTAAAAAACCAAGAGGTTCTGTCAAAATCTTTATCAGCGGAAAAATCGAAAACAAAACATTGATGTCCATGCCATCTACATGTTGATTGGGATCGTGTAGCTCAGTATTAAATTTTCTATGTTGTGTTTGTCTATGGGTCTGTTTCTTCTCTAGTCATGGGGTTTTCTGATTAATTTCGACATTTGGATATATAATGCACCTTTTTTCACTGATCAGTCTTAAGAAGAAGAAACGCACGTCTGGAGAGCCTAATTATAATCCTAATACTTTTGATAACTATTTACACCACTGGGTCGTTACCAATGCTGGTGTTTTGTGTCCGAGGATATCACTAACTCAGTAGTCAGCACTTCGGTTTTCACATGAATTTCAATTATTTTGTATTTTTTTTAAATTCCCTGTTTACAAAACTTTGAGTTTTGCGAAAACTAAGGATTCCCTTGTCCCAGGAATAGATAACGTTAGCCGTATTTGGCACAACATTTTGGAATTTCGGATCCTCAATGCTCTTCATCTTTGTTCTTGTTTGACTTTACAACTATTTTGATACGAGCGTCACTGATGAGTCTTATGAAGACGAAACGCGCGTCTGGCGTATGAAATTATAATCATGGTACTTTTGATAACTATTTTCATTATATAGGGGATACAGTTTACAATTATGTATGATGAAATCGATGTTTTTGCAAAAGTAAACTATGTTCTGCTTCAAAAATGGGATTACAGCATTGGTAAGACTACCTTTACTAATAAGTTTGTTTAAAGGTTCCTGGAGTTTACACAAATCATATTGTAAATTACACGCTTTTAAGAACAATACACCTGCAAAATTAAGGAGGTGAAATACCACATTTTTTCTAAAGGTAAAGTCAAAACTCACTACTCAAATATTTGTATTTTCAAAAGAAATTAGTAAACGTTTCAAGAACTTTATTTTAACGAAATCCCTGTCTTAATCATTTACCGGCGAAGCATTGATAACGTTCGTAAATACATCTATGACATCACTACACACGAGAATAACGAGTTCACTTGTATGTAAAAATCATTATGATATAAATAATATGACAGGAGTTATACCTATCATAATGATGTTTACACATACATTGTAAGCAAAGTTTGTTTTATGTTATCATATGTAACAGGCTTGACATCTAATTTTGTTTGATGAAGAACCTAAGAATGATTGGGGTATTCAATAATACAAAGGCATCAATTGTTCTCATAAACTACTTACTAACTGGTTGTTGGACTGGGACTGGTGTTGTTGAACATATTAACGTTGGACATGTTGGACATATTGGACAAGTTACGGCTTCATTCTTCATACACGTCGTTCCACTAGGACTGATCATAGAATTTATTCTTGGATTCGCCATCTTTAACAATGCCATGATTGGAGTCAATATAAAGGGAACCGCAAGGAGCTCTGCACCAATTCCAGTACTGATGCCTACAAGATACCACACTAAACAACATTCAGAGGGACGTACATAGTTGTCCTGGTAAATATTCTAAAGCTTTGATCTTTTTAAGCAATTGCAAATAAAAAAAGATCATGCATTGTTTTTCACACTTTATAAAAAATTCCTGAATTTTTCCCCCTTTTTTTTGTAGATCAGGCATACTTTACATATCCGGATGTACCCATGAGTGACACACTAAGAGTCACACGATTCTGAAATGTAACGTTAACTTTATCATAATGTCTATTAGCTTTGTTTTAAAATTTTAAAAAGTATAAATAACGACTAACAGTATCTCAATATATTCTTATCACTATGAATTCTCCTAGACAAATCTTTACTAGAACATTTTTTGTTCAACATATCTTTCACATTCTGAATTTGTTTTAACGTTCCTAACTTTCAAAATGTTTCTCATTAGATCCTTAAAATGTTTCAATGTGAATTTTAAATGTGTTCATGATTTCTATTGAATCAATTTAACTTAAACACTTTAATGTTTTAGGCAAATATCATTTGAAAGAATATTTCTTCTTCTTAGCTTAGTTTTAAGAACAGGATATATGTTGTTTTTACAAATGTTTCGAATATTTTTTACGACTTCTTTTTAATATTAACATAAACACAGGTTGGCTAGTAGAGATGCACACACTTAGAACTCATCTGAGTATTCAATGTCCTGTTAAAATATCTATTTCTCGATAAAACTTAACGAATATGTTGTCGATTCAAATGTACAGTAGTTTGATGATATCAGCATTGGTGTGTTTCTTGTGGAATCAGGTTTTTTCACACTGAAAAAGGATACTTAACTGGCTGTCTAGTACTTAATATGAACGTTACTGACACGTGTGAAAGACAGAAAATTACTTATTTAATAGTGTATAAGAATTTAATAAACTTGTTGAATCAGATTGACTTGATTCGATCTAAATTTGTGTTACTGTAACATGTGTTATCTTGACGATGACATTACCTCCAGATACTCTGCTGTTTTCAATAAAGTACAATTCTGGTTGTTGTTCTAACGGCTCCTGGGCCGGCAAAAACTGTATGGGTACTTGTCTGGTTGGACGCACTATGCATATACAATAGGGTAAGACCATTGTCGTTAAAATTATCAAGCATATCTGAAAAAAAAAAATAGATTAACTAGTATTCATTTTCATTGAAAATACAATTTGTTCATAAGAAGTTTTCAACAATGAATGAAGTTCAATAGGTTATTATTCAAGTTTTTCACATCATTTTAACGCAACGCGAATCACACCAAAAACAAACAGAGATCTCAGGTGCTCCGGAAGGGTAAGTAAATCCTGCTGCACATGTGGTACAATTCGAGTTGTTCATGTTATTATAAACCCGGTAAACAGTCTTATTATGTTGACCACATTAATCGAGGGGAGAGGGGAATGGGATTATAGTAACGATATAAGGAACATTACTGATATCATACGTTAAATTATTAGCAGATAACGGTTAACAAACTCGTGATGGCGTCCCTTAAATTTACAAAAGGATTTATAGCTTCCCTGATAAGAAATGAAAACCCGGTAATATCGTCTCAATTGAGAAAGATATACTATGAATGAAGGCGCTGGTGCAATGTTGCGAAATAAAAATGGAATGTTCACAATTTAATTATTAAAATGATCTCAACTTTTTCAAATTATCAACTGAAATTATATTATTTATTCTTGAAATTGTTAATTGGTTGATTGATCGTTGTTCTATTTCAGACTGGTTTTTTTATATTGATAACGAACGCTGGACTACCCGGAAAAAACATCGATATTCGATAGGAGCGCTGACAATCCTAGTCAATTATGATAAGAGCCTCCATTCTGCGCAAGCTCTTACTGTACTATTTATTGTTGGTTAAATAAGGTAAAAACATTAATTCCGAACTCCAATGATAATTCATCAAATTTTGATTCAATAAATATTACAAAATCAACAGAATGAGAACAAAACATCTGTATCAACATGATCAATCTAATTTGGTGCAACCTTACTAGGAAAAATAAATCTGATTTCATAGCTAGATAAACATACCATAAAACATATTTATAGTTTCTTTATTTGGAAAATATTAGATATATTACCCATTCATATATACATATATATATATATATAGATAAAGGTAGCAATAGCTGGAAACAAGCAGTCAACATATATGTAAACCCAACACAGACATATATGATATATTCTGTAGACCGAGGTATATAAAGTATACCCAGCTGCATACTACATTTGTACTATGGCCTTAATTTTTTTTAATAAAACATTTCCATCTTAGACAACAGGACTCTGGATGATAGGTCCCGTTTTTTAAGTAGATCGTGAAAGGAGTCGTATTATGTGCTAAGCCAATTATTCAGCTAAGTTAATGAAATATTTATCACATAATATGTTTTAAATCGTCGAATCGAACTTACATGTCAATATTTCTCGAGGCGAATTTGTTTATAAACCAGACATGATGTACTTTTGCTGATTTGATTTTCTCCTATTTGAACTTATGTGTGAACATTGCATAATCTTTAAGAGTATACAAACAGAACTTTCATATAATATTCCACGAATGTACTTTTATTTTGACATTTCTTCCAAATCATATATTTTCCCTTATGTTAAAATACACATATCTTTAATAATTCGCAGGGTTTATAGTTTGACGTTCAAAAGTAAATGACACTAAGCACTGTGACTTCTATCACAAAAGAACAAACTAAACTTCTCAAAATATCCATTGTGTTAAACGCGTTCTTTAAACAATCAATCAATTGATCATCAAACTACATTATCATAGACTGTGAAAGAACATGTTTTTAAATTGCAAACATTGATTATCAATGCAAATCACCACCATTTGAATGATGAAAATTGACAAAAAAAAACGTTTACCTTACAGTTATTCATACAAACTATTCATTTAGACTATGTTGAAATGTTATATTATCACAGCAATTTCATTGAAATTTGTATCCGAAATGGTAGTATTATAACACTATTTACATCTATTATAAAGTTGTTCATTATAAACTATGAATGAAAGAGAAAATATACTAAAAGTGGTTTTCTTTAAAGACATTTTCTGTTTTATTTATTTAAATCAAATTATTTTAAGCGCCTTTGTGTGAGTTATTTGTTCTCATAAAATGTTAATGATATAGGAGTAAAAATGCGCAATGTTTTGTTATGTTGATAAAGGGAGAAATTATTTGTTTCATTTTAAAAGAAATTTAACTAAAATATAGTCCATCAGGAATGTTTTTTTTTCATACATTTGATTTGAGGAAATTGTTATAAAATGTGGTTATATACCATAATTATTGAGTGTATGTTTTCAACATGTTCAAGTTGTGCACATTTCTTTACTTTATCAAAAATCATTCATTAATTTTTTTCATAATTGAGTATTTAAGTTTTAGCACATTTGCACCATAATAAAGTTCATATATTCAGAACAGTATATTAAGTCAAAAGAGTCAATGATTTTCACACACTATACTTTTCACCTCTCGGTTATACGATTACTAAATATATATAATAAACTTTTATTTTTTGGTAACTTCGATTGAGATGTGTTATTTTCCATTTCTCATGGGTTTCATAAGGGGCTTCATGACGCGTTAATGGCGACGTCATCTATTCATTTTGTTGCGTTTCGTTGTTTATTTTTCAACAAAACGACGCAGAAAAAGTCAAGCGTCCGATAAATTCTTTACACTACTGAGCCCTTACGGATCCAAAGATAACATTCATAGGGGACTCGGCCTCCGGCCTCAACCCCTATGGAATTTATAAACCCTCTATGGATCCGTATGGGGTCAGTAGCGAACCATGTAACTTATAATAGACAGTCATCAACTATTTGATTCTCATATATACTATCCTAATTTTAATTTAAAATAAAAACTTACTTTAAGGGTGAATTTTTATTCCCAGATTAGAGTTCTAAGTTTTTATCAATAACTTTACGGTCAACTAGACTTTTATAAAGCGATAAGGCATGCCGTTTCAATTTTTCTTTTTTCATGTCTCCATATAACAATTGTATATTATGTTATGAGTATGTTTTTGATTTTGTTTAGTTTTTTATTATTTGTATGTAATGAAGAAGACATACAAAGTTGAAAATATGTGTCTGATAGCATTGTCAATACTTTTCGGACAATAAAATATGTCTAAAGTGATCGTTGAAATAGAAACGACTAATGATGTTAGCATTCTGTAATCATTTTGTTTATAATTGCAGATAGATTTCTATTGAATCAATTTTACAAGGATGTTATTTAATCTTTCTTAGTTTTAAGACAATAGAGTATTTGATGATTAGCATAATAATCATTTAAGCTTGATGTTGGACTCCTGTAAATATAAACAATGCAATGTTACATATGAATTCGCTTTTTACTAAAACAATGCCTTTTTATCTTAGGGTTTCGTAAAGAATTAATCCTACAACAGAAAACTATCGTGTTTACACCTACTGCTATTTTATTCAAAGATCTCACCATAGGGCTTAGCGGCATCATTTCAACATCTACTCGAAGATTTCAAACTTATACTAAAATTTTGTCATTTCTGTGTAAGTTTACTTTTTATATTACCACGTTAAGTCTGTATGAGTTGAGATAATAACTAGTAACCATTATGGTATCAACAAAACAAAATATTTTTTACAAAGTGCAACCTATAGATTCGAATACCCTTTTATAACATTAGATACGAACCTGACAATTTTTAGCCATCCTTGCTTTAGCATGTAATTTACGAAAATGTATTTGTAATGTTTTTACATACATGTAGGTACAATTATGTAAAAGTTTGAAGTACATGTTTATCCATCAATTTTCTACACATCCTGATCATATAGAACAAATCTAACATATATGCAAGTACAAGTGCATTTCACTGGGCGAATAATATCACACGTCTGAAATGTACTATCAAATTGTTTTAATTTTAAGATGAACAATAATCACTACTGCATAATTACCCTTAAAATGCTTCTTTTAGGGTAAATCTATAATCCTGGTACATGTACCTTTGATAAATATTAACATATCATAAAAAAACTCGTTAAATCAAAAACTATCAATTTGTGTTCATAACTATTTAAAACCATAACACTTCATTTCATGTCAATGAATTGAGACAGTATTCAATCTAATAAATATACAGCATCAATAAGGCCAAAATTAACACGTTTGAAATTAACCTGTAATGATCATAGTTTTGACGTAATAAACATCATTAAATGTTTACCATGGCCATTACATTTAATGTTTCAATCCATGACATTTACTCTGAAATTGTAAAGTCCATTAAAACAGTTCTACTAATGCCTATTAAGCAACAGCAGGTCATGGGTCGTTAAAAACCAATAATGAAATGTTTGAACTTGAACGTGTTTAAAGGTACTAGTTTAAGACACATTAACATAAAACTACCGAACTGTATGTGTATTGGTTACCTTTGATGACAAATGCAAATTGCTGTCACATTTCCATTAAAATAAAATTACAATGTTCTTAATGATCTTTAACTTCCATTAAAGTCAGACGCTAGCAAAATTGTTCCTACCTCATAAAAAATAATTTTGATTGACTGGAATTTTTTTATTTTAATAGACATAAGAAGATGAGGTGTGAGTGCCATTTAAAAAAAAACTGTATTCAAGACACACTGTGTAAAAGTAAACCATTAACTGTCACAACACGGTCTTCAACATTGAGCATTGGCTCACACAAAACAAAAAACTGTTTAGGCACCCGAAACTGACTTTAAATGCAAAACCGTTTAAAACATGGTCATATCTATATGAAATACGATATTTAAGAGAGTGTCAAACAATTAATGGCAACCAGATATCTTGACTGTTTGTAAAAGCTAGAAATGACTTCATTAGATTGTTATAAATTTCATGGTTTGAAATATTTATAGTGGTCATTAAATACTAATTGTACTATCAGAAAATAATATAATGGCCATTGCATATTTAGCTTGAAAATAGTATTGATATGAACCGTTTTAATGGTGATTAAATACAAATAATTGTAATTTGCTGTTTATGGAAACCAACATGATGTAAATTCCTTTTTCGCTCATCTTGTTATTTATTTTTTTCATCAAGGTCATACATTGGCAATTAATTAAATCATTTTTTCTTCTTTCATTACGAAAAATAATGGCCATGATTTAAGAACAGGTTTTGGTTAAATTATAATAATGGCTATTACTTGGCATTATTAACTACAATGACTTAATTTTAAAAAAAATCATGGAAGCCATAGATTGTTGGAAATGTACACATGGCCGGGGCCGTGATATTCGAATTTTATCCTGAGCGTTAGCGAAAGATTCAATTAACGAATATCACGGCCCAGGACATGTGTAAATTTCCAAAAATCTATGGCTTCCATTAATTATTTCGATTCTTATAGGACAAATACGGTCATTAAAAAACAGAAGCGAGGGTGGGTATGCTATGCGTGTGGCTGATAATTTTTACTTCCTGTTAGATAAAGCTCAAATATTTTTATAAATATGTAGCTTGCGTAGGTTATTTCGTGAATAACTGATAGAAAAAACCTTTTTAATTCTTTAAATTCTCAAACCCAACATTTGCTATTTTTAATTTAAATGATTTTTTCGTAAGCTTGTTGACTTTTTGTATCTAAGGAGCCGCCCTCTAGATTTGCTGAAATGAGTAAAAATGCGAATAATGCAATAGAATAGAAAACGAAACAAACCTGCCTCAAAACTCAGTTTTAATACAATGTCATACGAACTCCGATGGTTCACTTAACAGAAATTTTTCAACTTTAGCGGTTTCATTTGTATGACGTCATGATTTGAAATGTCTGAAACGCGCCAAAAAGATTAATTGAATTTCGCGGAATTTGATCTTATTTGTATATTGTTGATTTCTCCGAGCTCTTGTGCATTTATTCTTTTTATTATGCATATGAATAACAAAAAAAGTTATTTTGTTGGCTTTTTTAATTGCACTTTTTAAAACAATAAAATCGGCAAAGGGTCTGCAGATAGGTTCCAATACATGTAGATTTACGTGGGAATTTCGTAACCCTATTTATCGTATCACCGATAGCTGCTGTCATATTCTAAAAAAGAAAAGGTTGACTGTAATACCATTTGTATTTTGTTATCTATAAGTTAGATAACGTCGTTTAAGAATGACTTTTGCGGACACTACTAATTGATGACGAAATTGGAAACAAAATCTTATTGCTTATCATTTCAACACAAGCTGGTATTAATTAATTAAATTTGTAACGAACAATTTATGACACGGTGATATTTTTAAATAGCTTTAAGATGTCATTGTAAAACTATCCTTCCTTTTCAGTACTTAAAGGTACACTACACTCGTATTAAACTAACAACCAAATAAAAGGTAGTACTTGTTTGTCTTCTGACATCACAGCGGATATTAGATATAGAACTGGATACTGCAGAGGAAATGAAAATCAATTATCAAAGAAATATTGACGATGTCTTAACCAACTGAGAAAGAGAACAAAAACACGCTCAAAGCTAAAGTTCAATCAACATGACTAAGACTGAACACAATGGCCAAACCAAGAATTATATAAGAGTTTATATACCAACATCTAGTGTGAGTGATACCAGCTGTTCTGTTAGAACAAGAGATATTAGACCTACCAGTGCCAGCTTTTGTGTTTTAAAAACAAATACAAATTGAAACTGTTATATGAGACGTTCACAACGTTTGAAGAAGTTATCTGCATTCAGTATTACGACCTCAGTTCGTTATCTGCATTTAGTATTACGACCTAAGTTCCACAGATGTTAGTTGAAGTTATCTGCATTCAGTATTACGACCTCAGTTCCAAAGAAATTAGTTGAAGTTATCTGAATTCAGCTTCACGACCTCAGCCCCACAGACGTTGGTGGACATTATCTGCACTCAGTTTCACGACCTCGGTTCCACAGAAGTTAGTTGAAGTTACCTCAATCAGTTATACGAGCACAGTTTAACAGCAGTTTGGCAGAAGTTAGAGTTCATCAACAGTATCAAGCAGTGATCAGGTAATTTTTTTTTTCTTTTATAACGAAATTAAAAGTAATTCCATAATATCAACTGTTTAGATTAATCGATTTACTGGTGTTTAACGCTATTTTGTCTACTATTGTGTTCCAATTATCGTATCCCACCCCTTTTCTTCGGTTTTGACCGGCTATATAGGATTGATCAATCAGTTTGCAATAACATTTGTAACACGACGGGTACTACGTGTGGAGCCATTTTCGCTTGCCCTTACGAAACACATGTACTCATCGCTAGTTTGCGTGGGGTCATAGTCTCGTACTTTAACGTTTCTTTGAACTGTGGATTCATTATTATTCGTTGGATACCAATTTTCGCGGAATTCGTGGGTACAGTAAAAAACCACAAAATTAAATGTTCAACGAATGATGAATACTCTATAGGTTTGTGTGCAGACTTCAGCAAATCCACGAAATAAAATATCCACGAATTTTCAAGTGTTCCTTAATACACGAAAATTGGTACCGACGAAAATAAATGAATCCACAGTATTTTGTTTTGAGTAATATGTTATTTGTCTGTTGGACATTTTCTTGTTTTAGTCATGACGTAGTCGATTTATTTTGTACTTAATAATTTGATTTCGCTTTAGTGTTTTTAGCCTCTGTTCTATAATTAATGCAAACCAATTCAGTTATAAAGTTTGAAAGGTATGTATAGATACTGAAACTAATAAATCTACCAACCGATAATTCGTCGGGTTTTGGTAAAACTATTTAAAGTTTTCAAATTACAACAATATGTCCTAATCATGTAAAACAGAATGCAAAGTAGTATCGAAGATCAATAGAAGTTATAATCTGGCCAAGTTTGTACACTTCACTTACATACATTACTGTGGATTCATTATTATTCGTTGGATACCAATTTTCGTGAATTTCGTAGGCACAGTAAAACCACGAAATTAAATGTTCAACTAATGATAATTTTTCTATAGGTTGTATGCAGACTTCAGCAAAACCACAAAATTTAATATCCACGAATATGCTAGTTTTTCTTAATCCACGAAAATTGGTACCCACGAAAATAAATGAATTCACAGTAGATTGATATTCTGTCTTATTATCTATTGAAATGTTAATATTTCATCAAAGGTAGTATATCATATCTATCAAAGTTAATTCGACATTACGGATGCTGCTATATCTAGATAATCATCGCATACAAGTTTTTCATCTTAAAAATCATACAAATTGACCAATTACAATTAGCAACTATGACAATTAACCGTGACAATTACCATGATTACAGTTTCTCCGATTTCACGAATATCCTAAGGTTTTGAGAAGGTTAAGCATCCACGGCCAATTTTAGTTTTAGCATATAGCCAAAACACATACCATAAAGATAGAAAAAAGATCATCAAATGACAAATATAAAACAATTCAAACGAGAAATTACAAAACAAACTCCCTTGGCTATGACAGTGTTATAACAGTGCACCATTAGAACAAATCTTAAATATCAGCTAAAAAGGAATCTACTCAACATGTCGATGTATACAAAGGAGTAATTACAGATATTCCTAAACTCTGAGCTCTATATTTAAGGTTAGAGCATTATTTGAGAAAGTGAGTTTCAGCAAGTTCATTGGACGCCACTAATCTATAAAATACTATATATATATATATATTCGTTTGAAGATTAATCTTCCTTCCTTACATATTTTGCAATGTCCTGCTATTTGATCGGGTTGCATCCTCGTAAATATGTTTTACATATTCCCTGTTTCTATAATATATTATATATCACTTTAACTGTTAAATATATACAAGATTGTTTGCACCTGTCCTGAATCAGGAATCTGATATTCAGTGTTTGTCATCTGTTATCGTTTTTGTGTTTCGTTTTTATATAAATAAGACTGTTGGTTTCCCTGTTTGAATGGTTTTACACGTCTAGTAATTGTTGGCGCCCTTTAAAGCTTGCTGTTCGGTATGAGCCAACGCTCCGTGTTTAAGGCCGTACATTGACCTATAATGGTTAATTTTCATAAATTGTTACTTGGATCGAGAGTTGTCTAATTGTCAACTTATACTTGTACAACAGCTTCCCCTATCTATAGTATCTAAACAGAACCATCTGCTTACCAAGTTTTAATACACGAGTGCCACATTTTAGCCGGATCTGTTTACCCTTCTGGAGCACCAGTGATCTAATTGAGTTTTTTTCAACTTACGAATTTAGATGTCCCCCTGGTATCTTTCGGCTCTCTCTTAAAGAATTATACATATATGTATTATACCTTTGTTGGGTTTTTTTCCTAACACCATTGATCATTATAAAATGATTATATTTTTTTTTTTGAGTTTAGCAAACGTGAAGTACACAAAGACTAAGACATAATTCAAAACTGAAGATGGATGTTTCGCTAACCAATTTCAGTGAAATTGAAAATATTATAGGGAATAGTTCGGTACGTATCTTATTGTATTATTATTTTTTTATATCCATATTATATTTTTTTTTAAATAAGAACAGGAAGAAACCAATTGGGAGAATGTAATGTGTTGTCCACTTAATTTCTATGTATTTGTTACCTCATAGGGCGGACTAACAAATCAATGATTTTAGAAAACCCATGAAATGCCCATTTCCAAGTGTTTCTTGTATGTCATGTGAACTCTTAAAACACAATTTCGGTAACACGTACTGGACAATCGAGTGCCGGATAAGGATCAATAATTTTATTTAATTATTATAAGATATCCATGCAATCACGCATTCAATATTGCATGATAGGAATTGACGGTAGTTTAGTGCTTCGACAGTTAAAGCTTGTGATGGCTATTTTACGATTAATTATCTAAGAATAAAAAATATAAATAGCATGCATGTATATATTGATATTTTTTTTAATTTTATCACATAATCATGAGATCTGGTAAATATGACAGATCTGACATCGTCAGTAGTCAAACTGTCAATTTTATGATTAAATCTTTAGGTTTGTTATACTAAGCATATCTCCAACAAGTTTGTGTTTGTTATACGCATTTATTGGTACAGTATTTGATATGTTAATGTTCCGGACCATATGAGTATTTGGACCATACGCGTATGGTCATGACCATATGCGTATACTCATATGGTCCAACCATACGCGTATGGTCCGACCGTACGCGTATGGTCGGACCATATGAGTATAATACTCGTTTGGTTATAAACGGGCCGGACCATATGAGTATTTGGACCATATAGGTATATTTGTTTTTAAATTACATTATAAAAGTTTCAATAATACAAAAACTTTATCTTAAAAAAAAATGATGGTAACATGACAATGTATTATTTGTTTAATACAAATACTACGTAATATTTAATAATGATGCCATAGTTAATTAAGTTTTCATCGTTAGTTACATTCTTACATGTAGGCTTGGGTGACATTTACTTCCATACGGTAGTATATATCATAGTTTTTTTGCATTTGTAAGTCTTGGCTGTGCACGATCCTTTTCATTTACACCTTTTGTTTGCGAGTGAAAAGCTAGCCTTTTTTGTAGTTCTGCGTACAGTGACACCGAGATCTTGGGCCATTCCGATATGTCTACGGTGGGTTTTTTTTAGAAGAAGCTCTAGATCTCAAATGTCGTAACATGACTGCAAAACATCATATTCACAAACCACTTAAATAAACTATGTTACTTTCCAGTTACTCCTTAATTGTGTAATGTTGTTCAGTTTATTAAGTAAAATATTGCCATTCAATCGTAATTATATTATAACAAATCGATATTGACCATCGGTAATGACCATAAGTATAAAATGTGTTTATTATAGTTTTGACAAGTAAGTAAAATTCACTAGATGAAACTTATAATTTTTATTTAGCTTATCTTTTCATAATAATATAATAATAAAATTACCTATATGATAGCGTCTTTTTGATGAACGGTCATACAATATGAAGAGTTTAGAAGTATTAATAGTAAACTGTAACAGAGTGTTAACTACCCCGACCATACGCGTACGGTCATGACCATACGCGTATGGTCCAAATACTCATATGGTCCGGAACATAAACACAATCGTCAGGATCGTAACCAAACTTCACTAATTGCCAGAATTTCGTTTTACGTTTCTTAATTTTACGTATATACTGGTTAAATGTAGTTATTTAAGCTAAATATTTTCTTTTTCCTTCGTTTTAATTTGCTGTAACAGTAATACTATCATGTAATTCGACGATATCATACTCGTGACCTAATTATTTCACTTTGCAGTTAGTAAAATTGTTTATTTTAGATTTATTATAGATATAGGGGTCCTTTATACCTTTAAATTCGGTGTGAGCCAAGGATCCGTGTGTAAGACCGTACATTGATCTATAACGGTTTACTCTTCAAGTTATGACTTGGATGGAAAGGTGTCTCATTGGCACTCATACCACATCTTTTTATATCTATATATAGGATATAGGGGAAAAAATTCAGAGACAAGTTTCTGTCCACCCCTAACAAAAAATCACACAAATTGTGGCATTGGGCAGATTTTTACACAGAATTAAAACCTCATTTGATTATGTGTTTGTGTAAAATTTTGTTCAGATTTTTATTTGCAAACATTACCTTGACAAACTATTTATTCAGTACCTTTTTTATTATTCTCAGACGAACCCTTCAATTTATCTGTAAACAAAGTCAACAGTCAACGGTATCGATACTTTCTGTAAAAGTCTATTGAAATTTATCTTTGGCATTTCTGGCGACAAAACAACTTTCTTTGATGTTGATGTAATATATTCAATTCTTTGCATCATTGACCCTGAAATACATTTTAAAGAACCAGATTATTATTTCTGTATTATAGCTGTAACTCCCAGTATGTATTCTGAGGATTGATTTAAGTTGAAGCAATATGGCAAGTCAGAACCTAAAATGATCATAGCAAGTTAATAAATAATCTAAATACGCTCAAAGTGTAAGACTATATAAGGGTTATGATAACGTCGAAATAGATGACAATATTACTGATGCTTTATCAATTGACCGTAGTGAATTTTTACAACAAAAGTAGTCAAAGGACAAAGACAATAATCCCTTAGTTTTGATAACTATTTATAGCCCATATATACGTAAAATAAAGAAACGTATCTTGCAACACGAATATTCGGTACAAATGTTCAATGCTGCACCAATATTTGTGTATATCAATCATAAAAGATTGAGGGATATGTTTAATAGATCAGAGAATAAGACTTTAGCACAAAATTTACAATTGGAATAAGAAAATTCCTGTACCAAGTCAGGAAAATGACAATTGTTATCAATTAGTTTGATATGTTTGAACTTTTTGAATTTTCCTTGGAGTTCAGTATTTTTATGATGTTTACGCCTTGTCCTGACCATGTTGACAAAAATTGTGTTAACAACCTAAAAGGAAATTATTGGTTAGCCTAAGAGAAACAAATAAAGAATCAGCAGCCAACAGGTCGAGATATTTTAAGAAAATAACTTCTTATATCGTCTATATATAGCGGCAATAAGTGAAATTAGGCATTAAGCTTAAATCCTAGGCATTAAGCTATTGCCCGAAATGTGATTGATGATTTATCATCCTATGGCCGAACATAATTTTAGGCAATAAGTAAAGTCTTGAATTTATGCATATTAGTTGATTAATTCTTGATATAAAGTTGTATCTAATATTACATGTGACATTATGTGTAAATATAAATCCATTTGATAGATCTTCAAGTTTAGCATATTTAGTAAGTTTAATTAGTAAATATACATTTAATTTTATCTATTATTCTGAATGGTTCAATTCTTTTTTACTTATGTTTTGTGTCATGGAGTTTACATGTACAATTATTATATCAAAATTATTTATAACCTTTAATTGAAAACTACATGTAATAATTATTTTCTGATAATTAATCTTTTTTTAAAATTAAAGTTGTTGGTCAAAGTTGTTACAATATTTCACATTTTTCATTTGGTATTTTTCTTTTACGCCAATACTTATGACAACGGTTTACTATGACATCCTAGCTAAGATAATCCTGAGATAGCTTCGTTGTGCATGCTGAGACAAGTCGTCAGTCGGTCCTACATTTTGTGTAACTTTATTATAATTTCTATTATAAGGGTATCTTATATGACAGATCTTAGGACAGTTTCGATAAACAGGCCCCATATCTCATAATGCTATGATGTAACAATTTTTTTTTTGTTCATTTAAATGAATAAATGTCTTTTATTTACTTGCATTTATATGTTAGGCATTAAGCTTAATGCCTGCACACATTTTTCAGGATTTAAGCTTAAATCCTAGGATTTAAGACTAATGCCTAACATCATTTAGGCATTAGCCTTACTGCCTATGCGTTAGCCTATTGCCTAGGATTTAAGCTTAATGCCTAATTTCACTTATTGCCGCTAACATATATAAGTAATCAAATGACACTTATGAACACGCTTCAACAATAAACTTATTCTGCAATGTTAAGTCAGTAAATAAAAACATCATATTATGTCAAGTTTGATATTGTGTACGCTACACGCGGGTTTCGTCTATAATAGACTAATAAGAGACGCTCGAAAAAAAAGTTGAACTGCCGAACATTTTTTGTCATTTCTTGTCAGTTTATTTTCGAAGTCCCTTTGACATATTTCACCTCTTTAACGCATGATGTTAATGACTATTAAAAACAAACTTCCCCTTAAACCATTCTATATCAATATGATATATAGCATCTTATGATATTTTATATTATTTCAGGGAAACGCCATGTTGATAGGCAATGTGTGTCCTGCTCTGCTTTATATCGTTAATTTAATGCAACTGATTGATAATGCAACACTAATGGACAACCAAAAACCTGGAGTTTGGGACTTTTTGACGATGACGGATGTATCACTCATTGATGAAAATATATCATCATTACTTCCACATATATCATCATTTCTTCCCAATATGACGATTCACAACATGTATACATATGAAGAAGGCCTTATTAGAATATGTAAAACGATATTTTCCAATATCATAAGTAGAGCGGTTTATATCAGTATACTAGGAACAGGTTTAGCTACCATTTTTATTGGAAATATTCTTGTTATTATTCTGCCTGTCCTAAACAAATTCTTTCGCATACCTGTTTTTATAACAGTACGTTCATTTTCATTCATTTCTTTGTTTCGAGCTTTGACTTTTTATTTTGAAAGTTTTGCATATTGTCCTAATATTATTTATATGAATGTTCTTCAGTTAAAACTTAATTTGTGTATTATGGACAAATTTACTGCATATATTGAAAATGTAACATGTCTTCATTTATGCGTGTTGGCATGTCAACGCATTTTTATGACATCGTTTCCCCTGAAAGCACAAGTGTACCATACAAAAAAGAATATCCGTGTTGTTTTAGTATGTCTATATTGTGTTTGTGTTTTATTAGAGATTATGTTAAGTATTTTTGGCATCCGAACATGTGAGTTTCATGCTTCAAGTGCAACAATGCACATTTATGTTATACAATATATTGATTTAATATTTTTGAACTTTCTAGTATTTGTTCTTCTGATCACTGCTATGGTTGCATCAGTAATTCGACTTTTTGTATCTAATCAGCTTCCACAAACTGCAGGGCAGAAAACACAATCTCGGATCGCCTCTATCATTATTCTTATTTATACAGTACTATATTGTCCAATTTCGATTACAGCGACAGCTTTAGAGATTCAATGTGCAGATAGTGAGTACATATTGATAATAAATGTTTTGAAAACGCTTCTTCAAGTTATAGTATATTCTCTTAGTCCATTCATTTTTTGTTTAAGAATGAAAGTTGCAAGAAGGACTTTGACAATGACGTTTTGTAAATCTCGATGCATCAGTAAACGGTCCTGATAACGCTAATCTGCTGATGTGAGATGAAAAGTACTAACGCATGTGTGTGTGTTTTTATATACGTGTATGTGTGTATGTACGGCTACAGTGAGCAATTTAAATATTCAAAACGTTCTGGACGAGCACTAATGTCAAATTGAATATTCTGATGTGTTGTTATTTGAACTCTTGAAGATATGAAATTTTGGAAATAAACAAATTCTATATAATTCATTTATTGATTGACGTTGTTTATCGAAATTTTAATGATCTAAGATTTATCCTGATAGTCAGTTTTTTTTTTTTGTGTGTAGTACCTAGTGTACCTTGAGCAACTAAGTGCATGGGCCATCGACAGGAAACCTGTTAGTTTTATCGACTAACAAATCAGATTCAAGCCTAGTTTGCCAACCAGCAACATTGTAAACTGTAAATAAATTACTTTTACGATTAATCTGAGAAAAAAAAAATTATAATCATATAAAATTACACGCTTTCTTTTTATAAGCAATTTAAATTTGAATTTTCTTCATGGGTCTTTATTCACTGTTTCAAGTATTTTTCTGCAGATAATTCAGTAAATGTATTCAGAAACTCATTTATAGCCCAATCAAATCAGTATAATTATTTGCATACTTTTAGTATCAAGTTAAATAAAATAGAAGCTACAAATAAATAGAAGACTGATAATTAAGGGAAACGATTTAGTTGAAATATCTCCGCTAAAATTGTGAAATGGAAAACATCTAAATGTTTGGTATTAAAGTATTGAGTTTTCAGACAAAATTATTTTCCGTTTGTGAGAGTTGTGCGCGTGTAAGATTATTCTATGTGCATCATTCTTTTTAACATTTATCGAGATTTACTGTATCGAAATATCACACATGTCATCTATTTCATTCTCCTTCCGTAAACGGCGAACTTCGGAACATGTGTCGCAGAAGATACACCAGTTTGTATTCTTCTTGTACACTATTTATCAATACAGGTAAATATAATGTTGGATATACATAAATCTTGAAGAATTAAAACTAATACAGTTATGAATCTATGTATTAAATTATGTAGTTAATCTGAATATTTGTTTTATCTAACAAATTAAATCATAATGTTATGCCTGGTGTATACTAATTCTTGTAATTACAAACTGCTTCCCTGTAAATGTCTTGTTGGAGATTGTAATTTTTTGTCGTATTATCTTCAAATAAAATAACAATTGTATATATTGATCATGCTGTTGAATATTATTGTATGTATCTTTTTTCTTATTTGTCCATACACAGCGGTGTATCATGGTTAGAAGTAATTTTATTCAGATAAAAATGAATTTTTAGCGTGAATCGGAATAGATTGAAGTTTCAATCATTAAGCAATAAACAAAATATCAAAATGAAGTCCTTGGGTAAATTATTATAGTCTAATTATTTAATCTTGTATGAACCAAGCCGAACATTGCATCAAATCATACAAACCTAACCAAAACTGCATTCTATACACAAAAACTTGTTTTGTTTACATAAGTCTGATTAGTTGGATAACATAATTATACACTACAAAAATGGATAGCATTACAACCCAAACATTCCGTTAATTATGCCAGATACGATTAAGTCAATCGTTACCTTATATGACGTTGTAAAAATTTCATTCCATCAAATAAAACATGAAAAACCTTGGTGTCATTCGAAAAAAAAACATGTATTGTTCTTTAAACATGTTAAACAAGTTTTAAAATGATAACATTAGAGAGAGATGTTAAATTACCACATGTTCGTTGATTTATTAATTCGTATCTATATTTAACTAATTTTATGTTATAATGTGGAATAAAATATTTATAACAATATATTAAGATTGTATAACATAACTTCTAATAATATGTGTCGAATGAGATATATCTCTGATATACAGTAATACCTGTTGTGTTTATCATATTTATTTGTTTAACATTTTACAAAAAACGATTTCGGTATTACATTCCGACAAATGAACGAGGAAACATCTAGTCACATTAATGAATCTTGATGACTTAAGTCGAAAAACCATGATTCCCAACTGGTACTAAACCTTCTGTTATTTTATTGATACGGATTGTGTATAAAAACAATGCAATGTCTTTGTGATTCATTCGAATGCATCATTGCAAAACAACCTGACAGTGTACCGTTCTCGAACAAACTTAAGCATAGAAACAATTGTTCATTCTCAAAATATTCTTTTTCATTAATTAACTTGTATTTTGCTAGGTTATGTGAATGCAAAAAGTAGTTTATGAATACATTCCTAAGATTATACATACCTAAAGAGGCTTTAAATAAAAACATTTAATTACTATTCAACTTTACTCTGATTCCTTTCACGGATTTGGCTATACTTTTTTGAGCTTTTGGATTATTGCTCTTCATCTTTTATATAAGCTTTGCATTTTACACATTTTAGCCATGATCATCACTGAAGATGCGTGTATTGTATACGCATCTGGTTCAGAAAATTGGTACCATTAATGTTATAGTTATGACAATTCCCTATATAATAATGTTTTGTTGATAATAAGTGTATATCACCGGAAGCGTACTTAAGCCATTAATTTTTGTTATTTTTAAGAATGGTTGAAGATGATTATTTCTACATGAAAAGTGGAATTTCAATGTCTATTGCTGATATTTCATTAAATGACAGATTAAAATTCTTAGATTAAAGTTGAAAATGCCAAGATTCAAGTTCATAATTCCAAGACTTACCATGCTTACGTTATAAATTCCAAGACAAAAGTGGTTGATTTGAAGACACAAATGGTGACCCTAAACGTTTCTTTACATGCAACGAACAGTTAGTCAAGTTACCTTGTCTATTACATTATCCTTTATTTCACTTTTCACCAGTATTTCCAAAAAAGAATGATTGGTTTGAACTTAATTACATTCCTCGAAGATAAGGAAAACACAAAAAAAACATGGTCAAACTCGAACAAAAAGATTAAAAATAAAATGAAAAATGAAACACTGCACATGTAATATCACCAACACGATGCATGTAAGATCAAAATGGTGTGTAGTATCTACATGTTTTGCAAATGTCTGTTGCATGTTTTTCGCCTCAATCATCTACAGCATTTAAATATGTCTGAAATTTTACAGAATTTGAAATATATCATATACAGATTAGTATGCTGATAATCTGTATACATTTAAGTTCAATTACAAAAATAAAGGTATAGATCAGTTTCAATGATTCATATTTTATATTTGATTCTTACTTAGCTTGTCACAATTTTTTTAAATTTCCTGGTTCCCGGAAATTTGATAGTACAATAACAGTTACTTCTCATCTCAAAAACACGTCAAATGAGTTTTAATAAAATTTTATATACTTCTTTATTATTCAAACGAAACTTTCAACAAGGCTACTTCAGTAACCCCAAGTCCCCAAGCCTACATTTGATACTTAAACTACCCAAATATTCCCACTATTGACAAAGGTACAGCTGTACATAGGAACTTTTTTGTTTCAAATATGTACAAATTATTTTTCCGACCTAGCCTGAATTAGTGGTTTTATAGCTATCAACTCATGCATAACTTCAGTAATGTTTTGGCCATCACGGATGTCAACTAATCAGCGCTTCAAGCACAATATATTCATTACGTTTTGTTTTCATTCTTTTATGCATGTTGAATAAATTCCCTTTAACAAAAAAGGTAAACAAAACCTGTTTAATGCAAGTTTAAATAACACCAACCAAACAGCAGATAACAGCCTAATGTCACCAGTGGGTCTTCATCACATCAATAAACTTTCGTAATCGAATGATGGCTTCAGCTGGCTCCTGAACAAAAATATTTTTTTTAAGGTCAGTAATATTTTACGTCACACAAAACTCCAAAACTTATCAATGAACAATAAATTAAAAGCAATTCAAGACCGACAAAGGTCGTTAGCTCCTGACTCTGGGCAGGCGCAAACACGATGTAGAGTTAAACGTGTTTTGTAAGATCTCAAACTTCTCCTTTACCTCTAGCCAATGTATTTTTTTGTAACCTCAAAACGTGAAATATCCATTTGTAAATATGTTACAGATATGAGTGGGAAGTTTAAATTTTTTGCTATGCATGTTCCAAGAGATGAATTTGTATGTGTATTGTAATTTGTCAAACAAGGAAAACACATGTATATTATTTACAGATCTATTATAAGGTACTATTATATATAGTTTACATGATATCTTACAGTTCCTTTTAGTGCCAAATGGTACCAGATTCTGTATATTTTATACACCATTGCGTACTATGTCTTACAGTCACGATTTATGTTACTAGGTGCTATAGACAGTATAACAGTACTTTCATTTGTGTGTTGAATGCTTCCCTACTTTCATGCTATTGATAGAGTAGATGAACTATTGAGACAACTCAGTCTATAAATAGTTATAAAAAGATGCGGTATGAGACAACTCACCTTCCATCTATGCAAGTAAACCAGTATATCTAGGTCAAAGAACGGTTTTCAACCCGGAACCTTGACTCACACCGATTAGCAAGTTATAAAGGGTCCCACATGTCACTAGTGTAAAACCATTTAACGAGAACACCAACGGTCTAATCTTTATCAAAACCGAGAAACGAGAAGCACTTATGTTATGAATAGTTCTACAAACGATAACTACTGAACATCAGATTTCTGACTTTGGACAGGTACAAACAATTGCAGCGGTACCTTAACCATTATCTGAAATAGCATAAACCTCAAAAGATATCAGGGTCCGGTTGTTTAAAAGGCTGCATAAAGTTATCCACTGGATACCTTTTGTCCACTTGACAAATGCATTTGTTCAAAAATTGTCCAGTTGATAAAATAGCTTAACCACGGACATAATTTGTCCAGTGTCTGGGGGTTCGGATAGGTTCTTATCAAGAGGCTAAGTATTGATGCCCATTTGTTGTATGAACAATAACATGAATAAGATGCGAGTTGTTTTTCATATCGAATAAATTTTCCAACTGCGATTTGGAAAGTTCAATAGAAATAGTCAGAAATACTGGTTCGTTCGCTTTATAATTATTAGAAATGTATAAATTAAAGAACAATTCCAGATTGTAAAAAAATATCACTATGAAAAATACACTGGGATATAAGTTACAAAATTAGAATTTTAAAATTTAAACATGGTGTTTTAATTCTTATGTACTATGAACTAAAATGTAGGTAGTTTTTATACAGTTTTGTAATCATTTTCGCAATCAATGATAGTAGTTGCCTTTAATGTTAACTTGGCACACCGTACTTGATAGAAATGCAGAAGTGAAAGAAAACACTTTTCTTAAAAGCGTTAATGGAAATGAAAAGCCTAGTTATACATTCCAGGGCGACGAATTCGGCATCTATAAAACAAAATACATGTTTCAGAAGGTAAAGTGTACTAAAATTTAATGTTAACATCAATATCCATCTGTCAATTAATTTTTTTTTATTCAAAATGTGTTTCTGCTAAAAAGAAACCACAACTCCGCGGTGAATATATGGCCGTACATTGACCTTTATTGGTTTACTTTTATAAATTGTTATTTGGATGGAGAGTTGTCTCATTGCCACTCACACCACATCTTCCTATATCTTTAAACAAAGTTTTGCAGTTTTTACGCTACAAAAGACATGTTCATGATTTGACATGATAAACGACTGTGTCACAGGGTTCGTAATATTGAAATTAAGTAGAAAAGAGGAACTGTTGTAGTATACACAACTCTTCAAATAACTTCATTTACATTCCCAAATTTCTTTGAAGTTTGTCACATGCAGATCCATTTGATTTTTGGTCAAAATTCTACGGTGTGCTAAAATGTCAAGTTTAATCAATGAATATTAAATAAGGGAATGTCCTGTCTCAAATATGTTTAGTTTTCATTCTAAAAAATCTAACTATTACAATGTATCTAGCATGAAGACCGGAAATCATCTCCAGTCAGCAGTTCGTTTAAATGATTTCGATGATTCAATGAAAACTACGAGTAGATCAGAGAAGAAAACTATGAAAAAGAGCATGAAAAGTATTATTAAGAGTGATCTGGTTATGGGAGTTGTCCTCTGGATAACAGTTTGTAGTGATTAAATAGACAACACAATTAAACCACTGGATAGCAATCCACTGCATAAACATTTATCAAGTCTTTTGAACAACCAGGGACAGATGATGTAATAGATTGAAACGACATGAGTTTAATCGATAAGACAAATCAGGGTAACAAATAAATACTAAGGAAAACGCGTGATTCAAAAGGAGCAAGGCTTGGTGCTTCGACCATAGTAGCATCTCCTGCTATGCATACACCACCTATCAAGCAGATTCACACCCAGTCACAATGTCGCATACGTGAATAATACAAAATCGGTAACAGATTTCTGACCAGACGTTCTTAGCTAGTATCTAAATTCAAATCTTCTTATTTCTATATATATGATATATTGTTACACATAAAACACATGATACATGTTTTCATAAACATTAAATCGACTTTTTGTTTAAGCAACAGGAATTCTGACACGATTCTTTTCATGTGTGTGGTGGGTAAAGGTGTGTAAACTCTAAAAGTAAGTCAGATCTTTGTGTGTCCATAGTATTGTATCATATATCCTTTGTTCTTGTTATATATAGTAACTCACAAAAACCAATCGTATGTACTGATGTATTGTTTAATACAAATAGCAAATTACATATCACATATCACGTATATATACACATATTTTTGGCAAAACCATATCCCCCTTTCAACCCTCTACTGACAAAATCGTATAGATCTAAGTATAAGTGTTGTCAGCCATTTTAAAGGCAATAAGTACCTCTTCCTCTGGTGGCATTGCCCACGTGGAAAATCTCTTAATTTGGCCAGCCGGCAGTAGTTCATTTTTGAATTTGTGATAGACCAGGGAACCCCCTCTTATCCTTTCCTGACTAACTCATACGAGTCTAGGGCATAAGTGCTATGATCCATTTTAGAGGCAATACCAACATATACCTCTGTTATAATGGTCGATGTGGAGAATTTCTTAGTTTGGCCAGCCGGCAATAGTTCAATTCGAATTCGTTGTATACCGAGATACCATATCCCCCTTTTAACCCTCTACTGACAAACTCGTGCGGGTCTGGGGTATAATTGCTATGGGCCATTTTAAAGGCAATAAGTACTTCTTCTTCTGATATCATTGCCCAGGTGGAGAATCTCTTCGTTTGGCCAGCCGGCAATATAGTTCATTTTCGAATTCTTTTTTCACCAGGGTACACCCCCTCCTCTTATCCTTTGCTGACTAACTCGTACGGGTCTAGGGCATAAGTTCTATGGGCCATTTTAGAGGCAATACCAACCTCTAACTCTGGTACAATGGTCGATGTGGAGAATTTCTTAGATTGGCCAGCCGGCAATAGTTCAGTTCGAATTCGTTGTATACTGGGATACCATATCCCCCCTTTTAACCCTCTACTGACAAACTCGTACGGGTCTAGGGTATAAGTGCTATGGACCATTTTAAAGGCAATAAGTTCCTCTTCCTCTGGTAGCATTGCCCACGGGAATAATCTCTCCGTTTGGCCAGCCGGCAATAGTTAATTTTCGAATTTGTGATAGACCAGGGTACCCCCCTTATCCTTTCCTGACTTACTCTTACGGGTCTAAGACATAAGTGCTGTGAGCCATTTTAGAGGCAATACCAACCTCTACCTCTGGTATAATGGTCGATGTAGAGAATCTCTTAGTTTGGCCAGCCGGCAATAGTTCAGTTCGAATTCGTTGTATACCATATCCCCCCTTTTAACCCTCTACTGACAAACTCGTACGGGTCTAGGGTATAAGTGCTATTGGCATTTTTAAAGGCAATAAGTACCCCTTCCTCTGGTATCATTGCCCACGTGGAGAATCTCTTTGTTTGGTCAGCCGGCAATAGTTCATTTTCAAATTCTTTTTTCACCAGGGTACCCCCCCCCCCCTCCTCTTATCCTTTGCTGACTAACACGTACGGGTCTAGGGCATAAGTTCTATGGGCCATTTTAGAGGCAATACCAACCTCTAACTCTGGTGCAATGGTCGATGTGGAGAATTTCTTAGATTGGCCAGCCGGCAATAGTTCAGTTCGAATTCGTTGTATACCGGGATACCATATCCCCCCTTTTAACTCTCTACTGACAAACTCGTACGGGTCTAGGGTATAAGTGCTATGGGCCATTTTAAAGGCAATAAGTACCCCTTCCTCTGGTATCATTGCCCACGTGGAGAATCTCTTCGTTTGGTCAGCCGGAAATAGTTCATTTTCGAATTTGTGATATACCAGGGTATCCCCTTATCCTTTCCTGACTAACTCGTACGGGTCTAGGGCAAACTTGCTATGGGCCATTTTAAAGGCAATAATATGGAATGGTCTTGTTTAGATAAAGGACTCTGGTTGATCTCCATTATTTTGAAGAATTATATCATTGAAATAATAGTGATTGACAGTTTCCATTTTTTTTTCTGTTTTTATATTCCTTCAATTAACGAATTTGTTCTGATCTTTTTAAAAGGATGATACTATAGTATGTATTGTATATTTTAGTCTTAGGATTGGACTTTACATTTGTATTTGTAGACAACGAACAGAATATGGAATGCCCATACTACAATTAATTCCCTTTAATTCCTCTATATTTAATCATTTTTTTTTATAATTATTATAGTTTACATTGATATAATGATAACAAAATTTTAATGAATCGTTATTGTTTTGTTTTTTTGGGGTGTACTGAGGCAATTAAACTTTTCATTTACTTTCATTTTAATAGTATTGTTCAGGATTCAAACAAGGCAGCACGAAATAATTTATCATAATACAATTAATTCAATAACAAACATTAAACAATATTTTTTTTTAATTTTATCTAATGATAGTTTAATATTGTATTAGTGTTTTTAGTATTAAGTTTATGCCATATTTGTTGTTTTTATTACGTTTTAGGACGATGTAACCTTTATGACTATCCTAAGCCACCTAATTGTATATCCTAACTTTAGGACCAACTTTAGCACGTATCGTATTTTAGGAGACTTTCGTTAACCCGACCTAGGACTAAGACGTGTCCTAAGACCATCCTAAGACATGTCTTAGTTCTATGACAGCTTCGTTGACACTGTATATGCTTTATATATATTTATATTTATACAACTCGTCTAAACATCAACCCAACAATGTTAGATCTGTAAATTTGCTTTCGCAAATTTTTGGTTCTTCACTAGCCGGGAGTCGAACCCATGCTACTGTGATATCGTGACACCAAATCGCCTGCACTGCAGCCGTCCCGCTAGACCACACGACCACCTGGGCTCTCTAAAAAAGAGCTTTCGGTGGGCATGTGTTACCTTTCCACGTCAGTTTTAATCTAGCGGCGTACTACAGTACATGATATATAAGGCATGAAGATGTTATTGTTACAGGTCAGCTAAATTATCTATAGTAGAGGATCCTACAAATTAATGTAAGATACAGTCAAAGATAATAATTATATTCATAAGTACGTCTGAGTCAGTAACAACCCTACAACAGATGTATCCATCGGATCGCCATCAATGATGGTGATACATGGCTGTGTACATAATATATATACAACTCGTCTAAACATCAACCCAACAATTTTATCTGTAAATTTGCTTTCGCAAATTTTTTGGTTCTTCCCTCGCCGGGAGTCGAACCCATGCTACTGTGATATCGTGACACCAAATCGCCTGCACTGCAGCCGTCCCGCTAGACCACACGACCACCTGGGCTCTCTAAAAGAGAGCTTTCGGTGGGCATGTGTTACCTTTCCACGTCAGTTTTAATCTAGCGGCGTACTACAGTACATGATATATAAGGATATATATTTATATTTATATATATAGATGCTTTATAATGTTATAGCCATATTGCTGATAGTGACGTTTAACACCAACAGCAAATCAATCAGATCTTTGATAATGCTTCATTTCTAATAATGAAAATTACAAAAAATTATCTTAGCTACATTTTGTAGCTTTGCAATTAAATTCAAACCGCTGAAAAAACACCCTTACTCATAATGACGATATAGCGAAGCTAAATAACGTTTTGAGAAATTTCTTATCTTCATTGCTCAATATAATAAATCAGTTAACCAGGAAATTTGTATAAAATATAATATGATAAGCTATATATTATATGATATGAAATTGTTGTTACATGTACAATATTTGGCAATGTTAATAATCAAATTTAACTGCAGTTTTTCTTTAAATTCATTCTTTTAAGTTGACTGTTATTTTCTACTGCAGTCTTTCCTTCTTTCAACTCATTGACTAACGCGTCTATCACATTTTCTGTCTTTTTCTACTGTAGTCTTTCTTTTAATTCATTGACTAACGCGTCTTTTAAATTGTCTGTCTTTTCCTTATTTTGGTTGTTACTATCGTCACCATCGTCAAATCGTACACGACTGTTCTCCTTATTTTCTTCTGATACCGTTCGTTTTCGAAGTGGTTTGCTGTATAAATCCTCTATACGAAAATCAGTTGAAAATTGTTTATCCTGCTTTAACGCATGATGATGTCCAATACCGGAGTTGTTTTCTTTGGATAATGTACCGTTTAACATATTTATATTCTCCTTGCCTGTATAAAATGTGAAATCTTTGTTGACATTTTGCCACCGTGGTACGCCGTCACTGATTGATCTTTGTAAACAGAAATGATAGTTCTTATCAAACAGCGTTGTAATATTATTATCTCTGTGGATTCGTTCGTTTTCATTGTTGTTCATCTTCTGGTATTTCTTTCTGTCTAAGTATGATTCTTCGGTCAAAATACTATTAATCTGTAAAATAAACATAATTGTTATACAATGAATAAGTGGATTAACCTTCATATATAATGTTCAAAACAATTATCATGCCTTGTTTTTTTTTTGTAATTTTTATTTCTAATTGTTTACTAAATACGGAGTGTTTCTCCAGGTGACTAAAAAAAAACCTAAAAGTCGTAAATTCTTTATTTACCTCTTTTATTATATTTTAGCGTATTAACTTCCTTATAATAATGTCTTTCCACAGAAATTTTTGAGAAAATATCAAAATCCAGAGACCGTAATCAATCCGTGTATTATACTCTTTCACGCATGCTCATTCGACGTATAGCCAGCGAAATTCAAGTCAAAGTAAAAAGAAATTATAGAGAATATGACAGTAAGGCCTATGCGGATATTGTATTGTATTGTAAGTGCATCATTTTGTTCTTTAAACGACATTCACCCTTTTTACTCAGGGGTAAAACTGTCAAAAAATGAAATGAGCGTTGAACGAGTCAAAGTGATCCTCCACCCTTTTATATGTAAACACAGCCACTCGACGTCACCATTCCTCACTCTTTTAACTGTGTCTACACTTTGTTTTAACACGTATCCACTGATCGAGATTAATTATGGTGGATATTGGACATCTTTCATAAAAACGACACCCAGATAGCGTCCAGAAAATCAAGAGTGATTTTTCTTTGGTAATAACAAAAGGGTACGGATGAGAGTCCTACATTAATTTATTTCTTTAATGATTTTTCTCTATTCTTTATTTATTTTCTCTATTCTTTATTTATTTCCCCCCATTATTATCTATATTGTTTATTTCGGCACCTTTTTTTTTCTATTCTATATATATTTCCCAATTTTAAAATCATCTATTCTGCACGAAAACTCCTTATTCTGTATTTTTTAAACCCAATCCAGACCCGCATTTATGTAAATGGTTTGCTATTTGAAGATTGTGGTATTCATCGTTGTTCTTTCATCGCATTAACTTAAACATAGGCAAAAAAAGAACAGATAATAAAAGAAAAAAACTTATCAAGAATAGAGAAATTTATCGAAAAAAAGCAACAAAATTACGAACCCCACCACTTATTTTTAGCTTTCTATATTTTACATGTTAAGTTATACTGTTTAACAGACCTACCGATGATTTACTCGTTACAATAGTTTTTAGTGTTGAGGATTTCCTTTTACTTTCCTGGCTAAGTGACTCGTTTAATATTTTGGTCATGCTTCTTCTTTGGGATCTTCGCTCAAATGCATTTTTCACCTATGGAAAACAATTACATAGCAAATGAGTTCTAACAGTGTATTTTGTATATAGACATTACATAATTTGTTGACAAAGTCGGATTTGATTTTTATACAGGTCTTGTGCCCACTAGAAATGACGAGATCAACATGGGACATTTGTTATTAAGAAGCATGCTTTATAAAATGGCAAATAAATATGTAAGAAACAACTGATACTTACATCTGTGTTTAACAAACAGTGGAAAATGAAAAAGAATACACCCTGAAATGACAAATTAATATATTATTGATTGATAGCATACATTTGTAGTCTTTGGTTTTTATAAAAAAAAAATATGTCGTTCCTTCGAGATATGACGACTATATGATAAATTCTAGATATCAAATAGCAGATAAAAACAAATTTCAAATTGGATTTATTGAATTATCAGTTGAGGGAATGAAACGGAAATAATATAATAGAACTTGCAACACGAAAGGAGTTCACGGAAGCAAACTTTGCGTAAATTATTAAAAAAAATAAAGGACTTTAAAAAAGTCTCTACTGTAAAAGAAAGCCTTACTTCTTTTCTTTTGGATTCATACAATTTTTTCATCATATTAGGTTAATTTCCCATAATGAAAACATAATAATTCTTTTCTTTATTGTGTGTGTTATTTTTTTTTATTTTTTGTTTTGGTGTTCATCTTTTACCCAAATTGCACCTATTCAACAAAGAAAGCTGAGCAATTCTTAAAAGCTTTTTTTTTTAGACTAAACAATTTGAATTTTGATAATTTTACACTATACACGTCTTACGAAATAGGTGAATATATTTTAAAACTATCCACTATACGTTCACAGTTTATATCAGCAGTCAACGGAAAAGAAAAATGTTCGAAAACGCCGCCATGCAACCTTCTCAAAAAGTCATCGGCTGTTAAAAATGAACAAAAAAAATATTGCAAGCACCCTTTTGAAAAAATGAAAAGTGACGATGTAGTAATGTCAAATTGTTCTAAATATTTTAAAAATAAAATAAAACATCTGTTATATGGTTTTTAATGATGTGAATTGTGCATAATGCAATTTGGGTACTCCTCATTGCGGAATCAAGGATAGATGGCTCGGAGGTCGATAAAAATTCTTTTTTCTATGTCTCAAAAGGGACTTAATATCAAAATTGTGTACCTATATAGTAAAGAAGGATACGGCTACAAAATAAACACAGAGTGGAAAATGTTGTCGTTATCATAACAAAACGCAGATGAAAAACTGTCAAATTAGGCGCATTTTGGGTACCGTCACGTTACATCTGAAGTACATTCTAAGATAATCCTAGTCAAATCTGGATATCATAATTTCTACTAGTAGATATTGAAATTGAAATTTGCACTAGGTGGATTTTGGAATCTACTTAATTTAAATTGTAACATTTATTTGATCAACTTCGAAAATTATTGAAAAAAATGGCTTATGAACTGTTGTAAAAAGAAGAAATTGTTGAAATCGTACCTGCAAAGAATTGAACGTTGTGAAAAGATAGGTAAAAACCACTGTCTCTCGATCATTCACACTTAAAAATCCCAACGTCCAGGTGACTCCAAGCAATGGTAAAAGTATGGCAGCTGCTTTTAGTCCTGCCCTAAAATTATAAAGTCAATAAGAAAGAATTAAAGCAAGCCAAACAGACGAAACACGATTTATACAGTGGTGTTTTCTAACGTTAGTGGAAAATATTTCATGTTTAATTTGTCTTTTCTCTTTCGCTTCTTGTCCCATGTTGTTGTACATCATTTAATGTATTCGAGTATGCGTATAGATCCTTGCATTTCTTATTTTCTCAGGTTTCCGCGTTCCTAATGAAGATTGATCTTGAAAAGAGCTTCGAACGCACCTAATTTATGAAGCGTTATTTTTATTTCACATTTAGTATATCGATTATCTATATGACAAAGTTTATAATCAACTTTGTTTTACAAATAAATAAAATATACGGTTATGTACACTGTATATATGGTATAGGTATAGTTTGTATGACGCAAACACTAAATTCTCTTTGGGTGTTTGCCCCCGATATAGACTTGCCTTATTTTGGAGTTTGAATGCTTCTGATGAGTGACAATCCAGAAAGCGGTCTTTAATGCAAGCGATATTATAAAGCCTAAAGCTTTATGGTCATAACTTAGAATTATTAACAACTTCTTGCGATTATTCCTTTTTCAAATCCCGTTGAAGAAACATTGTCAGTTATACCGCTGTAGTACATATAATATAGACAATGGATGTTTACAAATAGTTTTTTTTAACCCTGTATTTTACTTACTTAACAGCTGATCTCTCCTCAGAGTTGGCTCTGCTCAACATTGATTTCATCATGATACGGAGAACTATTATCAAGATGATGGAATTTACCTACAAAAATATGTACAGATTTAAAATTTAAAGTTATTGTTTTATATAACATTATGTTTTCTGTAAAGGAATAACCGGTAACCTTTCTTTTTCTAATTTCAGCAAATGTTTTTATTTGTATAAACTATGATCACAAATGACGTCATATTCTCTAAAACCATCAGAGCAGCGGTTTGTAAAACAAATTCAGTGATACTCTTCTGTTGTATAAACATTGATCATCATATTTGAATTGTCATGTAATTTCCAGCAGAAAAAAAATATATCATTTCTTAAATCAGTCAGTCAAAATTAAGAAATTAGATTGTTTTGGAAAACAGTTCTACGTTAAGAGTTCCTTCGTGCTTGTCCTTGTCCTTGGAAAGCCTATTTTAGTAAGATTGAAGGCATACGTTGAAAATAAATTTGAAGATACTAAAGTCGCAATCATACAAACATTAATTAATCCACGAAATATGTCGTTTTTTTTAATTGCTCAATATCTTTTCGGTTTTTTTTTTAACTTTAGATTTAATCTATAACATTGGAAGTCTTTCAATCTTAATAAACTTTACAAAAAAAGCTTTCCTTTATATTTGTAAATCGTATAAATTTTCCTGGACGTAAATTGTCCTGTAATGTTATACTGATGAACTACTAATTATAATAACGATAAAAGAATAGAAATTTATAATTTAAAACTCTTTTTTGTATTTGTAAGTGTTGGGGTTCCAATCATCACGAATTACCTTCAACCTTATATTTTTCTCTTTTCTGATTAAAGCATATATAGCAAAGAAATAAAAAGAAATTAGAAACGTTATTATATGAAAACTATCGGTAATATATCATTCAAGATGATGATCGTTCTGTTTATTGCTTTCTACCAAACCATTCTGTTTTGATATTTACCAATATTACTATTCCTACTACAGGTACAAATGTCCATAATAGTACGTTATGGGATACCCAACACCTGAAATTAAAAAAAAATGTTTTGTAATAATGATAATCATTATTTTTATCAGTTTTCTTGAGTCAGTGAACAGTCGGAATATTCAGAAGATGAAACACTTAGATATAGTTCATGATAGTTACTATCATATAAACACAATAATGAACACACTTGAAATTAAATGGTCAACAATCAATCTATCAATCTTTGCAGCGAAGTGTATTTAATATTTAAACAATTCTACAAATGCATCACAGGAAACATGAGACTAAACTGATACAAGACAAAACAACACAAATTGTCTCATTAATTAAATCGATAAGCAACGAAAACAAAACTGTTAATCAACTGAAGAGTAACACGAGCCCCTTTAATCAAAACAAGGGGTGAACGCAGGTGTTCAGGAAAGAGCATAAGTAAAAAACACTAGATTCCTGAAATATTGTATTATACTTTTTGATGTGTTTTCTAACGATGTTAATATAAGTTACGTGAGTTTTAACACAAATGCTGCTTATAAGGAGAGTTGAAAGATCACAGAAGAATATTTAAACTCATAAGTCGAAAATAAACTTCGTCATAGCTTAAAAAAGAAATAAACAAACAGACAAATATCAGCATACAAAGCACAACAACTAAATACTGAGCAACACGAACAACAAAAGTTGGAGTGATTTTTTTGTGATCCAGATTATGTTGCACCCGTTGTGTTGCTAATGTAAATACACACAAGTAGAATCGCCTAATTCGATAAGTCATATTTTGGAGAGAAAAAAAGAAACTGTGTTGTAGTGATGGTGGGCGTAAATCGAACGAAGGAATGCATGATTTCAATTTCAACGCTTGAAACTTTTCCTTTGATAGCATCCTTGTGAGCAACAACCCTCCTCTATCAAATAAATCGTGATATAACATGAAAGCCCTGATTATCATTACAACTAGTAGATATTATATACTTCACATGCAGGCCTTGCTAAATTCTGGTTTCATATAAATGGAAGTTAGGAAGTTGAAAGCTCTTTTTCCTGTTTTCAATGGAACCTCATTGTCAATATCAAGACGTGAGTCAGGATATAAATCAACAAGCAACGTATGTAACATTTACCTATTTGTTCCTCCGTATTCCTCGTGTAATGTGCCGACAGATATTCCTACTACTAGAAGTGGGAGCCCTGTAAAAACAATTGTTATTGCCAATATTATAAATGTTACTTAAAAAGAGAACGTAGTCAAAGCACCTTATGTATTCATTTACAATATTTTGATTCTTTGCTTTTGTTGGGGTATTTGACGTGAAATTAAATCCAGAAGAAAGACTTCAGACGCATCACTTTTTAAAGTGTCTTTTTCAGTTTCAAAACATTTATGTCATATCATGTATCATACATGTATATAAATCAATTTCTTATTAATGCATATTTTTGATTTTATGTAGTATAAATGTGATCTCTTGTTAATGTTCATCCTCACCATTTGTTTTTTTCTCAGCTGTGTTAAGCAAATGCAAATGATATTGTTATGCAGATATATAGACATTTTTAACATACGCATCATAAAATCTAATTTGAATAACAGCCTTTGTCAAAACAGTACTTAACACAAAGCAATATCTTTAAAAACATATTAAGATATGCTAAAATATCGAATAAATAAACTCATCATAGATACCAGGATTACATTTTGTTATTACGCCAGACGCGAATTTCTTCTACTAAAGACTCGTCAGTGACGCTCGAATCCCCCCCCCCCCCCAAAAAAAAAAATAGACCAAATGTAGTACGAAATCATTAATAGTTTTACGTACCCCATCCAAACAACATGTATTTCTTGAAGTTAGCTCTCCTACGGAATACTTTAACAAGCATCACATACAAATGAAATCCTTCTATTAACATCCAAGAAAACATTGAATTTAAGGAATAATGCAACAATGCAGCCATAGCTGTACAGACATACTAAAAAAAGAAAACTATTTGATATGCTGAACATGCAAAATTGATGCAATGTACAATATAGCACGTTTATGGTATACAATTCAATAATATTATTAATAAAAATTTCTACCCACGTGTATTGGTATTTGCTTATATTTTATATATTCAGAATATGTATTATATCACATTACATAACTAAACTGGAAGGAGTCATTAGTAAAACGTTGAAATTGTATGATACAAAATTTTGGTTCATGTTTTGGATAACGATATATATGTCTATCATCCATTCATACACAATTTAAAAAAAAATGCACAGTGAAACCTATTTCAACCGAATCTGTCCAGGACTTAAGATTGTTTCGGTTTTATCAGGTTCACAAAGCATATTATTTGTAATTACGGAGCTTAAGAACATGTTTGATTTATGCATGTTTTCGGTTTAAGCAGAATTCGGTTGAGTCAGGTTTCACTCTATAATGATATCATACTAACCTTGTTTTCCGTTCGATCGATCCCAACCAAGAAGAAAACTTGAACCAGAATGATTGATATTGCAAGCTGTTTATGTACCCGTACTCTCTCTTTATGCAAACTAAAATTGTACGTTGTTGTTTATTGAAGATGATAAACAAGTGAAACATATAATATAGAGAAAAGTGAAATACAGATGATATACTGAAATATAATTAAAAATGTATGATCATCATCTGCCTTACGTACACTGATATTAAAATATCTTATTCTTTCAAGACGAAAACATTAAAACGTGATACTGTGGATTCATTATTATTCGTTGGATACCAAATTTCGTTGATTCAGTGGATATAGGGAAACCACAAATTTAAATGTCCAACAAATAACAAATTTGCTGTATGATGATATGCAGTTATTTGAAAAGACACGAAATCAAAAATCCACGAAATTCAAGCTTTCCCCAATTCCACGAAGATTGATACCCACAAAAATAAATAGTTGCACAGTATCAAATAAAATTAATGTTTTTACCGAACATCCTTAGTCGGAGTGAACAGTGTGATAATCCACATGCACAAATAACACCCTGACTAGAGTATTAATCTGACTCCGGATCGTTCAGTTTGTTGATTAACGTCGAGATGTCGACTGGTTATCAGAGAAGCAACAAAACCATATTACAAGTCATTTGTCCGGCCGGATCAGGGATGAAACCTATGAGACGATCTCCCTTACTAGCTAAATAAAGACAAGCACTCTAGAAACGTTAACAGACAAAACAAACTGAAACGTTCTTTGACATGATCAATTCAAAGTACTTTGATGTATTGCATATATACATCATTACATGTAAATATATTCGATACGACGAAAATGGTTGAGCGAAATGAGCTGTACCACTGCTTTTCATACTTTGTTATTTTTAACCAATCAACAATTATACAAAACACATGCATTTTCATTTGCTAAATAATATATTCGTACCTGAAAAACTGGAATACAATAACTGTAATGACACAGGCTAAAACAGACATTACACCTCCAATGTATGATATATAAGTCAGTATGGTATAATCTGTATAGTCAATCTGATCCTACAAATGAACAACTAAATGTTAAATATTGTGTTGTGTGAGAGGCGCACATAAACAAATCCAGACAAAAATCACACTGTGTTTTTAGAAAGCAATAAAAAACTGTTCCTTGTAATAATGAAATTCTTAATTATGATAATCGCTATTTATAAAGTCCCCTAATTTAAAAAAAAAAAATGTATTTTTTGGGGGGCAAATATTATTATTTTTGTTTTTGTTGTTGGTTTTGGTAAAACAAATGCTTACCTGTATTTCAAAAACATCCATTAGAACAGCAAAGTTAGTCAAGTGTGTGCATTTACAAGCAATATGCGTTTCGTTGGATAACGCTGTGTCCAGTTTACATCCGTCACTTGTCCAAATATTTCCACCACTTTTAATATAAATATAGAGTTTACTTAATATACAAATAATGACTATAATCTTCACACTTTTTATAACGCCATATATGCAACTAACATTCACATAATTCTCTGACCGGAAACGCAACAACAGAGAAAAAACTGCCGTCGTTTGCTTTTTGTTTTTTTGTCAATTTCCTCTTTCAGTTAAAACAGTGATAATTACATGAATGTATATTTAATTTGCTGCTCATTATATAAGAACTAATTAAATTCAATAGTTATTAAAGGTACCGGAATGATAATTTAATACGCGAGACGCGCGTTTCGTCTAAAAACAATGTACGTAAATTAAAATTAAACAAAATAGAATATACTTTTCTAGTAAGTTAATAACGTCTTGATAATTGAAAACATATCTTTAATGGTAACAGCAACAGATATTCGAAAGCCCTTTGACGTACCTTGAGGACATGTTCAAAAATACACATTTTTCCTTTAAATCAACTATTGTTGAATTTTTCTAAAGAGAAAAGAAATATTAATGTACTTCAATATCAATAAAATTATAACACTGGATATATTCAAATATTGCTAGAATTAAATGTATAATTTCTAGAATATTTGCAGATAGTATAACTATATCATTTATTTATCGAACACATTTCAATACAATTATTTTAAACGTTAATCTGTTTTGTAAATATGACTATTTTTCACAAAAGCAGAAGTAAACTAGTCCAATTTTAGATGACTCAATGTATAGGTAGTGTAAGATAATTTAAATAGTAAAAGTGACTTTCTATTCGTTCCAAAACAGACTAAATGAATCAAACTGCAACAGTTTCAACACAGTGACTGCATGTTCACATATCTAGTATTACAATAACTTTGTTTTAATATCTCTACTATTTACTTACATGCATTTCTTGCAAATAGTTTTCATGTTACTAATTAAATAAAATCTGATAAAAAATTAACGCAACATTTTGTCAAAGCATCTAGTGCTGTTAACCTTTCAAATACACATTATTTATTTTATATATTTTCTAAACACATGCGATGATGTCTCCAATTTCAATCTGTTAGTTTGCACTTCATTTTCGCAAATAAAGACCTTATTGTAAACTGTTATTTGTCATTTTTTTACCATAAGGTTGTTAATATAATTCGCGACATATGAGTTTGAATGTGCATTTTGGTATCATTCGACTCTCTATCTGTGATCACAATCCTTTCGATATTAAATTCATATTTCTTGTTCTGGTAGTTATTCTATATTCACCATGAAAAAACTATGTCTTTGAGCTGATAAATAAAACAACGTCAGCCAATTAGAAGACGCGTTACATCCAAAATTAAATTATTCACCTTTATTTCCACCATAATAGTTACAGGTTTTGCCAAATGTTGGAACACATCTGGGTTTACATTTAGTACACTACTGGATATGATATCAGATATGATATATGGACTATTTCTGTAATGATAAGTTATAAGAAAAAGTAAGATAACAAAAAATACTGAGCTCCGAGAAAAAATCTAAACGTAAAGTCCCTAATCAAATGGCAAAATCAAATGATAAAACACCATCAAACGAATGGACAACAACTGTCATATTCCTGACTTGGTAAAGGCATTCTCAACAGTAGAAGAAAAACAGGTTTTACATGTATAGCGCTAATTGATTTGGTGGTTGTCACAAATTAAATGTAAGAAATTTAATGTGTATTGTCTTCACAGCTGTTTCATATCTTGATTTTAATCACGATATTGAAAATAAAGGACGATTTTAGCCTTAAACTATGACAAACTAAATGATTTCAAAGTTCCAATTCACAGCAGTAACATACGCTCTGCTCCATCAGTACAACGGTTTATATAAATCGTTGGCAGGAATATGCTTCTTTTACAAAAACTGATCCAGGTATGATTGAAAACGACTGAAATTTTTGATACACCAGCTTTAAGGAGACATTGATGGACCTACACGATATGTTTATGTCTCAACTTTAAAGTAAAATAACAAAAATACTGAACTCCGATAAAACAAATTCAAAACGGAAAGTCCCTAATCAAATGAAAAAACACATCAAACGAATGGACAACAACTGTCATATTCCTGCCTTGGTACAGGCATGTTAAGGTGTAAAAAATGGTAGGTTGAACCAGGTTTTATAGCACTAAACCTCTCACCTGTATGACAGCAATTTCAAATCTTTTAAATTATACGTTAAGTCCATATGACATATGATCTAGATCCTTATATACTAGTCAGATCCTTACATACTAGAATAGTTGTCTAATCTATTATGTACACATCGGGTCCTATTTCCGGTTGTGACAATTTTACTGTGAGTAGATTCGCAAGCGCAGCAGAAGATGTTCATCTTGTTGTCTCAAATCCAGTCTTTCATATTGGGGAGTTCATGCTATCTTCACAGTTTATGTGTGTTGCCTTGATTTGTCTTCTAAATCGATTTATTACATGTAGGTATATGCTTACCGTTTTGGTGCACCTGAATACTGCCACAGTTTCTGGTTGGGTTCGTGTTGCTTAGTCTTTAATTATCTATGTTGTGTCTTCTCTACTATTTTTTGTCTGTTTGTCTTTTTAGTTTTAGCCATGCCGTTGTCAGTTTATTTTCGATCTAGGAGTTTGATTGTCCTTCTGGTATCTTTTGTTCCTCTTTTAGGTATCGATAAACCAAAATTATCGCAACATAACTTTTCCTCACGACTTGGGGTAGAGTGTTTTTTATCCGAAATATTTAAAAGTTACCATGCAATTTTTTTCAACATTTCAGTAACATTTATATAACTTAAATATACATGTTAAATAATGAAAATTTATAGTAGATTCAAATATGCCATATTTTCCGTAGGAATATCTTAAAATATACTTATTGCAAAATGTATCATAATTCAAATCACCTTCATTTTTATTCAAACTAAAATTATCAATCGTAGATTAAATATTATAAGGTATATCAATAGATTCACAGTTAATGAAATCCATATAAGGATTATCTCAAGTTAACAAACATTAAATGTTACCCTTTAGTATCATCAAGTGATTTCAAATCTTTTGCATCTAATACCCCAGCAATTGAAGAATACTTCGCTGTAAATACTTGTATGTAGTGATCTTAAAAATGAAAAACATATGTTAATAAGTTCAAATCAGGATACTGTGGATTCATTTATTTTCATTTTCATGGGAACCAATTTTCGTGCTTAAACTTGTCTGTTCGTGGATATTTAATTTCGTAGTTTTGCTGAGGTCTGCATACAAGCCTATAGAAAATTTGTCATTCGTTGAACATTTAATTTCGTGGTTTACCTGTACCCACAAAATATACGAAAATTGGTATCCAACAAATATTATGGAATCCGCAGTAAATAACAACAGTTATGTACAACGTTTTAGTAAACACAAAAGTGACTTAATCGCTTTAGGATAATTGCCACACAAACTTCATTGATTTTAAAATAATTTGCTTTTGAATTTAATAGCAGGGAAATATTCTTTACTCTTGAAATTATCATATTTACAATTATATCTCACGAGCATTGCCGTAGCGGAGAAGGATTTGCTTACCGATTCAGATCACCTGTGATATTAACATGTCTTTGTTGATGTTCGTGTAACTCAGATTGTAGTTTTATATGTTGTGTTTTATGTTATGTCGAGTTTTTTTATTCGTTAATTTCCGCTTTTTTTTTAAATAGCATTGTTAATTTGTTTTCAACTTATGATAGAAAAAAGGAGATGTGGTATGAGTGTCGATGAGATAACTCTCCATCCAAGTCACAATGTGTAAGCAGTCCAGTATTTTAGGTCAAAGTACGGCTTTCATGAGTTATGATTTCACTAATAATATGTTCATCCTTTCGGTCAAATGATTAAAAATCCGTTTAACTCATACCGATTTAACGTCATCAGATGGCAGAACACACAGAAACAAATCTAAACTGAAAACAAGATCATTACAACAAACAAAGATGGACATCTCGAGGTTGTAAACGGGTTGAAAACAACGGCTAGCGCTGACCTAAATGAGCAATGTTAAATTTCTGTAATTCGAAAAGGTGCGATGAATTGAAGAAAGATGTTTTTTCTTCTTCTTTTGAAAAAATTGTAGCCTATGGTGTTTTCAAGATTTTTTTATATAGGTTTACCTATTTACGTTTTAAATGTCTATGTTTTCTCATTTCTATATTTCTGAATTCAAAAGTTCTGAAGTAAATTAATCAAACGCAGACAAACTGATGGTCATAATCGTTTTTCATTCACTTTATTTTTTTTTAAATTGTGTGTTTGTTTCTCTCGTATAAAGGGGAATTGAAATGAAAGAGGACAACATTAAGACAATAAAGACCTCACGATATAGAAGGGCTCAAATAATCTTTGTCAAAAGAAAACAATAAAACCCCAATTTAATCAAAGATAAATCAAAAATTTAGATGAAATAATATTGCTTCGTAAATGTATAGGGCTCTAATGAAACCCCAGCTTACAACCAGATATGAATAATGGTGCTTCTTTAATGTAAGAAGTTCTAACGGAAACTTTAACTAGATCTTAACACTGGAGATGTTGATGTTAGAGGTTCTAACAGAAAGCCGACTTACGGCGAGATTTAAACACTGGTGCGTTGCGACTTTAAAAGATTCTAACGAAATGCAGCTTATAACCACATGTATACTGGTGATTCATGTAATAAGAGCACCAGTATATAATTAACAAAATCGTATTTACCTGGTGAGTTTTTCACAGCAGCTTCAAAAACTGATGATGTTAGTGTGACAGCATTAGATTCATTGTTTCCTAAAGGGATTATAGTATAATCCTCGCAGATTGCTAGGCGTTCGTGAAACGAAATATGAAATTCTGCAAAAGATTGATAGTATCAAGTACATTTACTTCTTGTCGGTCATCATTATTATTGTTAGAAGATGTTATGTTTACATTGTAATGTTATGATACGAAGAGATGTGGAGAGGGCTTACATAGGCTATGCCTGTTGCCCAATCCAATTCAATTTATTTGAATAAAATATTGTTTAAACCATATGATACGAAACGTATCTTTAAACTGTTTATGTCAATGTTGAGAATAAAAAAATATTCAGGCACTTTCACCATGTAAGAGTTTGAGCAACTTCAAATAAACTTTGTACACATATATCAGCAATAAGTTTTTTAGATTGTATGTTTTAACTTATAAATTCATTGTAACATACGTATTGTAATTCATATTTTACTCATTAAACATTTTATATACTTAGAAGCCGGTGGTCTAAGACTTTGAATTCAGATTGTTCAATTGACAAGCGCTATGGTTGTTTAGGTTAATTCTTGTGCACTTAAAGGTGAATATTATAGTGAATATGTAAGCTAGAAATATACAAGACATACATTTGTTCAAGATAAAGTAATACGAATTAATCAGAAAGTTGAGCGTTTAAAATCACGAATCATATGCATTCTATGTTAGACGCATACTTTTCTATAAATAGTCATTCGTATGACAAACGATGTAAGTTAAAGCAATTCTTTTATCGCATAACAAGCTGTGTATTCATAAAATAATTAAGTTTTTAGATTAATGCATAATTTTATGTATCTTTTATCTTTTCTTAAGTAACATTTTATTAAAATAAAAACAAATTACAAATACAGTTGGTTAAAAATATTGAACATGTTTAATTATCAGATGCACATATCGGTAATGTAACACAATAATTTTTAAGGAATAATTCATAAAACATTATTTGAAATTTGTTTACTTTACAATAACTTCTAATATTCCCAAATGTAAACTCTTCGTCACATAAAAATGGTTATTGCGGTTCTTGAGTTGATAGTTACTATTTAATTCACGATAGATTAATTACATGCTGTTGTATGACAATACTGTCGATACTCTTATAACTCCAGTTGAATTCATTTTATTCTAAAAATTTGTCTACAAACCTAGATTTTTCGATTTCACATTCATTGTTTCCTTTGCTGTATATTTACTTATCTCCCTTCGATGTCTGTTCATATATTTTGATTTTTTCTCAGCCAGGTTTGCAGATAACAGTTCAACACTTGACAGAATTGACAGCATATTTGTCTGAACAAAGTCCTATGAAACAAGAAACGAACTATAGTTTACCTTGTTGAAATCCACTCATTTTCGTCTACTCTCCATCATAATTGATTGTCTTGGTTTTAAATAATTTTAGGGTACAGTTTATATAAAGCATATATAATTATGATGTCTTTATTGCCATTCAAGACATATTCATCAATTGTTACCAAAATGTGTGAATCAAAACGAATGATACAACCTGTGCGTATAGCTTTCATTAATCCCTTGATACTAAACACGAAAACTGGAAAGCAATTTAAAAACAAAAAAGTGTACAAAATCATGTCATTTAATGATAAATGAGACATGTTTACGGAATCATTTGTTTGAGCAGATCACGAAATGCAAACACAACAAACTTGATTATTTCCAGGATCAAGGACAAACGTTTTAATTAAGTCCTTCATAGTTTTCCACCTCGCACTTTTTTTGCCTCTAAGTATTTTTTCAATCAAATGTCATTGGAGACTCCTTTGTAGACGAAACGAGCATCTTGCGTATTATGGTATCTATTACGAGTTTATTGAAATTGTCCCGGTTTTATTATTTTTAACATACATCAATCATCAGATTATTCTTAAATACGCACCGGTGAGGTATACGTCCATACAGGCAGCAATGACGGATCTACAATGTTGCCCACAGCATCTCCATATCCCTATCAATGATATAATAACCAACTTATTCAGAGTGTTAAAACTGTGTTACGTTTTGGTCTATTCAAAAGTAATATACTTTTTTTTTTACTAGTAATAATTTGTATTTGTAGCCAAACATGGTCAAGTTTCAATGGTACAATCGGGTCTAAACATTTTCTACGATGCACAAAGAGTATAACATTCTTTAATTATCTAAATTTACCCTTTCCTAAATATATTCTAAAATAATGTTTAAACTTATCTTTCCTAAGTTATGTAGGGAAATGTAGGGAAAACACAGATGATGTTGTTTTTGGTGATGAAAAAATTGTCATATATTTCATCTTACTTTAAAAAAAAAGAGTGTTAATTTGTAGATGTCTTGTTAACATTATGAAGTTGTTTACGCTGGATAGAATATAAAAACAACTTGTTGTTCCAATGATGCATCATATTACAGTATTATAATAAGTAAAACTGAGCACCACGTATAGATAACTAAAACTAAGCTTCACAAACGCTATACACTGTCTGTCAGCTGTTTGAGACTTATTCATTGAAATATTTTTTTATAGATGATTGGAGGTATTCTTGTCCAGGTGCATTTGCCTTTTTTCATTCTTGTGATATTGTAATCTTCAAAACCGATACATATTTAAAACAAAGTAATTAGGCACTAAACTAATCTGAAAATTACTACTGATACCTGCGCTATAGATGAGAGAATTGATGATAATGCACTAGTATTTCTGACCATGTCAGCTAGGTCTTTGACTGTGGTTGTTACAGTGGAAAGATCCCCTGGATATAGTTTCGATGAAGATGACGTGGCTGCTGTAAGCCTTTGTGTTAAGTTTGTTAAAGTTTTGTGGTCAATGATTTCTTGGTTATAAATATCCTTTGTCTACAATATATGTGAACTAGATATTTTCTACAACAATTCCAAATGTATTTTACTGTCTATTTTGTTTTGTTAAACGACATTTCTAATGTTCTTTTGTTCATCATTTTGACTACAGTACATGTTGTTTAGTTTCTGTGCTTGTTTTGACAATAACAAATATGTTTTATATTGTTTTTCTAAGATCAGTCTTCTATTGCTACAATGTTAAAAATTGGTTTCCGAAAACATTAGTTTCATAGAAATTGATATCACGTGTTATAAAACAAGCATCTATATAACGTTGGTATCCAATATGTCTGCTTTATGTAAATGTAAATCATTAGTTAAACACAATAATTTTTGTATTAACTATATATTTTTTATGGTGAACATATTTTCGAAACAGCCAGCTGCATTCCATATCTTTGAGTCTATCAAACTTACATAAAGTTGCATCATTGAAGAGGTGGTATAGCAAGTGTATAATTCTTAAACGTATGCATGTTGAATAATACAATTCGCCGTTTCAGAATCTTATGCATCCTGGGTAATATTTTCTTAAATTTACACCAATACATCGTGATTGGTTAAACATGTAATACACAGTAGAAATTTAAGCAATGACTTTTTTGGGGTACGAATAATGAAATTACCCATGATTCTTTAGATTCTAAAAACGGCTTACTACAAATCAGTCTAAATCAATTACACCAATAGATGTATAACGTGTACATTGTTATTGAGGAAAATACTTTTCACCATTTATCTGTGTTACTGTTGCTGTATATATTTATATTTTAATTAGTTTATTCATGTATTTATCGATATTTTAATCTAGTTTACCTTATCAGCTATCAATTTGATTTCACGACTGACACAATTTATGAAATTTGGTTTTTCCCATTGACCACCATATTTTGTTATATTAGAGCTTCTGCAAAATCTTGTAGCATTTCCTTAAATACAAAAGCAAATAGTAAATAAATGTGACTTTTAATTCATAATTCTTTTGAACGATTCCCTAAGTTTAACAAATCAGTGATAAAATAAAATTTGAGACAATAATGAAGATCTAGCGATCAGTAAATCTATACCAAATCTTCAGAAATTTCCGTTTATTTGTTGTCAATATTAACTAAATATAATGTTTATTTATAAAACTTGAAGAAAAAAGCTTTTATAATTGATCATATTCGCAGCCAAAATAATTTTTCAACAAAATATTGGCGGGAAGAGATTGTCTTTTTTATTAAACTAAAAGAAAATGGCTTCAAATGTGTTCTAAAGTATTTAAGGTGGTATGGGAGTCTAAAATAAAAATGATAGAAATTGTTCATACTTTGCCAAAATGGAGCATCTATTGATACCTGTTAAAAAATATTATTAAAATGATAGGTCACCGTGCATTTTTTCAAGCTACGGGTCTCGACAAAATGACAAATTTTGTATGGATTATACAGGAAAAAACACTATTTTGTGAATAGAAACTAAACGAAATGATAGAATTGTAAAATAAATTAGGAAAATATAGCTTTCAAACAATGCTTTGATAATATCAAAAGAAAAGGTAGGGTCACCGTGCGTTTTTTCCGGCTAAAATACAAAGTAGAAAAATTCAATGAACAATCCAACAGAAAATGCACTGTTTTAGAGTTACCTCCCCTTAAAATGACAATTTCAAAATATTTAAAAACAACCAAAAATAATCTACACTTGTACATATATTTATATTTATAAGTTATATTCTTATACATTGGATCTTTTAAATGTAAAAACACATGAAATATCTGCATTCTTGCATCAAATTTTGCTAATTTGATAGAAAATATGGACCTTAGATTCTCTGTTTTTTACAATCCAAGATGGCGAAAGACACCCATACCACCTTAATCATTAACCCTACCAGATTATTTCATTATTAACATCTTCTATACCTGTGTATTCATGCGGACAGGGAACTGTTGCATATGATGAAACACGTGTATCTTGCCACCAAAAGGAATCCTTGGAAAACGAAACTTGTTTAATTTCTCTTTCACAGTGTTCCTGATCTGCAAATATAGACATATATGAAAGACAAATGAGTTTGCATATTTAATTCCTAAAATATAACTCATTTCGTTTTAAGAACCACAAAAAGCCAATCAGCAAATTATTATTTAAGGGTTTTAATATGAATACAACTGAACTAAGTTGTAATGTCTCCTTTATTAGGATGGAACAATTAAGAGAAAAGAAAAAAGGCAATCAATATATTCAGTAATGATATCATACCAATTGTAGTGTACATATTAAATATCATACATATTGCGGAAAAATCACACGAATGGTCATTATAGTTCTATAATGGCCGATATGGACTTTGCTCCTAGTCCGATTTCAGAAAGCTTTCATAAGAAATATATTTATTAAATGAACTTCACTATAATGTGAATGTGCCTTACCTATTTTGTTACAACGTTCGCCTTTCCAACCGTCTTCACATATACATTTATATGTATTGACATGTTTTTCACGTGTTCCATAGTTACAAAGGTGATATTCCTCTAAAAAGAAACATTGTTTTTATGTTTTTTAACAATCGAGTGCTGATTGACAAGATACACAATTGCTTGGTATACAAAAGCTTGAATATGCCTGTAATTCAGTGATTATTGTTTATTAAAGTGTTACATATTTGTTTTTCGTACATTTTTTGTAAATACACTAGGCCGTTTGTTTTTTCGTTTAAATTGTTTTACATTTCGGGTCCTTTTATAGCTGTTTATGCAGTATATGTTTTGCTCATGGTTGAAGGCCATACGATTAACTATAGTTATTTGTTTCTGTGTCATTTGGTCTCTTGTGGAGAGTTAGCTCATTGGCAATCATATAACATCTTCTTTTTTTTATAAAAGCTATAAGATAATACAACTCAAAGTTAAAATAACGGATGATCTTACGTCTAGTTTTACCGCTGTTTGACAAGACAAAAAAGTAGGGTCAATGTGAATGATACATGTCTCTAAAAGAAACCAAAATGGACATTAACAACTATAGGTCACTGTACGCTGTACGTTAGCATGTACATCACATTTTTAATAGATAAATGTGATGGTTTTTTTTCATTTTTATTAGTTTTCGTGTAATAAATATCACACTGTATATACGCATGATAACCGTACCATGTTCCTTGATTTCTATACTTTTACAGGCTCGATGTGGTCGGCAGGAAATTGTCAACTTTGGGGTAAGAAATTCATCCAGATATAATCCTTCAACAAAATCATCTAGACTTAGTTTTCGTGATTTGGAATTCCGTTCCTCTTTCAACTGAAACAATGATTATACACGATGTTGTAATAATATTCAAGTTATAACAAAGATGCATATAAATAAAAACATTTCCATTTTATTTGTTTTTTTTCTCTTAAATCAAACTGGTATTAGGAAAATCCCATTCTTCATACGTTTGATGTTTTCCTTTTAATTTACTTGTGTTTCGTGTAATATGTTTCATATAATAATTCAATAAACAATAAACTCTCATGTTTCCTGAATAGAAACATTTATGTTGTATCGTTTAAAACGAAACATAAATTGTTAAATAAATACTGAAGATTTTTCAAATTATTTATAGTCGGTTAAACATGTTTACACTATAAAAGACCTTCAACATGTTAAAAGTAAAAACAGTTGTCAAAATGTACGGCATAGAAAAATTAAAATGAAATATCTGTACAAGATAACTGACTCTGGCCAAGCAGATGGATATGAATCAGGGTTGTTTAAAAACTTATCCTCCCACTTTTTACCTCCATGATTTTATTACTATATTACACGTAAAAGAGTATACAGTGTAACCAGCCTAATCCGACACCTGAGTATGCCAACATCCTGCGTTAACTGACAAATTTTAAGTGTCGCAAAATATGCTTATACTTGCAGAAAAAAACTGAGTATTTCGACACCCTGCTTAATCCGACAATTTTGTCTGGTCCAACAGTGTGTCGGATTAGGCGAGTAACACTGTACAACTAAATCAGAAAATTTTATTTCCAGTAGGTCTTATTATTACCTCTATGTATGGAAAGCTTTCTACTGACAAATGACCATAGTTTAATAGAGTAACAGCTACATAAATAATGTGATCTTGATGAGCGTATATGGTCCAATTATGAGTCTTGTTCTCATATACAGATTTACTATTTCCAACAGATAACACTGATATATCTGTAGTTGCATTTATGTGTTCTTCGACTCCTTTTCCTCGTTCTGAAATACAATATTCTAACTATTTGACTGAATATTTTACGAATCTCACTATTAAGACTTTTTATATAGATTAGACAGTTGGTTTTCCTGTTTGAATGGTTTTACACAGAGTAATTTCTAAAGACCTTTATAGGTTGGTGTTCAGTTTGAGACAGAGCCCCGTGTTGAAGGCCGTACCTTGACCAATAATTGTTTACTTTTATTAATTGTTACATGGATGGAGAGTTGTCTCATTGGCACTCATGCCACATTTTCCTATATCTATTAATGTTTGATAACAAAAATCATCACATGAGTACCCTGTACAAACAAAACAATTGAGGTCTAGTAACATAGTAAAGCGCAATTAGTAATACAAATTGACATGAATTAATTCGGTCGTAGGTGAATTTATACTAGAACTGATTAAATCAATTGATACCGAATATAATTAATTTACATCCCTTTTGTTTAGATAAACGTTACCTTTGGTTACATCATGACGTTAGAAGACAGTTACATTAGTCTATTCGACCTCATCATGCATAAATCTGTTTTGAATATTATATGTATTTTTAGCGTTTAAATCATCAAAATCAAGAAAGTCATGTTGACATTTAGCTGTTAGGATTAAGTAAATCATTACAGTAACTTTGTCATATAATTTGTGAACTGGGAACATTCAATAAAATAGCACTCGCTGTTTTGCCCGAAATCGGGCAAACAATTCTAATCGTACGTGTTTTGTAATAAACCCTTTACTTTTGATGCATTGAATTTTATAGAAAAATGAAACTGCAAAATAATTACTCTGGACTTCTATTGTTACATTCTTGCACCACTGGTAGGGCTTACAACTTATCGTCAGGTTTTTGCTCGCAAATTCCTGTTCGTATTTCCCATCAGTTATCTCATCCGTTGACAATAAATAAGAAGAGGCTAGATCATCAATATTATTAATCTGAAATACATAGAATATGATATTGTCTTAACCCTCAAGCAAGATCCTTTTATTCCATTTGAAAAAGTTTGAAGGAATCAATGTGTATGTACTTCGTAGTCTGCTCTCAATATCACAACTCTATTCAAAATAATGTTAGGTCAATATTATGATAGAAACACAGATATATATGTGTTTTCCTTATTAATTTAAGAGATTTGAAACATCGATAAACTATCGTTGCTTAATATAAACTTATGATATATTTCGTCGTTCAGATAACAATTTTACAGTACTGTAGCAGTTCTTATTTATCATATTATGTATAATATAACAATATGTACGAAGGTATTGTATCTTAATTTTAATCTGCTCGGAAGAAAGCTATTAAACAAAGAGTTCCAAATGGTGAAGCTAAAATCGCCCCTTCGTAAATTTTACGGACGCCGTCGTTGGTTGACCGTTAGGGAATAATCGTTGATATCGGACAGGTTCCTTATGTCGTAAATACAGTCCACTTCCCTTTTCACCACGAATGTGACATACCGAATTATACTTTTTACCAGTTTTGTAATACCAAAGCAACCCGACGGGTGCCGCATGTGGATCAGAATCTGCTAACCCTTCCGGACCACCTAAGATGACCTCCACCTTTTGGTAGGGTTTATGTTACTTCGTCTTCAGTTTACTAAGTTGTGTCTTTTGAACCATTATTTGTCTGTTTGTCTTTTTATTTTTTAGTCATGTCGTTGTCAGTTTAGTTTCAGTTAATGAGTTTGACTGTCCCTCTTGTATCTTTCGCCCTTCTTTTATCTTATTAAACAAAACTTCCTATGTTCAGTTTTTATTTGTGTGTGGTCAAATTGTGTCTTGAATCATTTCCAAACCTTTTGGAAAAAGTAAACTGATTTGTTTTATCTTATACAAATAAATCATGTGCATTTACAGAATATATTGTTGTATGAAAAATAATTGGGTTTTTACATAAGTATAAATAAAACAAATATAAAATTTTTAAAGTATTTACATACCTCAATGTTAGGAAAATAATCTGCCATCATTTCATTCAGTGATATTTTTATATATATGAGCGTATCTGATTCGGCAGAAATAGACCATACGTATGTTGTATTTTCAAACGTAGACTTGTTTCTTATCAAAGACAAAGTCGTTAATTTACTTGATGCATATAGTTGTTGATATTGTATCTTTTCTTCTTCTGGAATACAAAAGTGAGAAATAAATCGTCTTGAAACTTAAAATTAATTCTCACACTTCTACATGTAAATAAATTCATCATACATACCAGGATTGAAATTTGATATTTGTGTCAGTCCGTCGCTTCGTCTACAAAAGACTCACCAGAGACGCTCGAATAAAAAAAAATCATAATAAGGCCAAAATAATATGAAGTTGAAGAGCATTGAGTACGAAAGTTTTTCTTTATTTTTGTTATTTTTTATTTATGTTTTGTTATTTGTATACAGTGTATCAGCAATAACAGTATATGTATTCTCATGTTGTTTCGTAGTTTGAAATATTTGAGTTCTTGGCCAATGCGTGAGATATGTTTCATTCATATACTAATTTAACCATTTTCAGAAAAACATATCCAGCCAAATTATTCAACGATGCTACAGATAGGATCATTAAGCTCAACATGCTTAATACATTATTTAAAGAATAATAGTAATATGAATATATCGAGTTGATATCTCTTCCATACGATAGATAGAGTACGCGGCTTACTAGTCTGTGCGCTAGACTGTTCCTCCAATATAAATTATAAGGTTTCAATTAATAAAACTAACCCTTAATTTGGACTTTTTTTTCAAATAAATGCCAAATTATCATTTTGAACATTATGATTGTAAAGTGCAGTATTGATACATTTGGTGAAGTTGTTGTAGAATGTAAACATGAATGTGTTACATTATTATATTAAGTTTGAATTTCGTTCACTTGTATAATATATTCCAAATGCGGGTGTTTGGCTTTAAACTAAATGGACATATTTACACTTTTGTTATCTCTAACATTTATAAAGTATTGATCTAAATTAGTACATACCATGGACGAAGAATTGTATATTCTTGCTCCATTGATAAGGCTTGCAAGTGATTGTTAAGTTTTGACAGGCAAAGTCGGCTTGATAAGATCCATCCGATAGGTCATCTAGTGTTAATGAATGTGACATACGAGTCTCACCAAAGTTATAAATCTGGAGGTAGAAATTCAACTTTCAATGTCCAAACGTCAAATCAATATGTCTGTTTGTATTGTGAAGTTTTAAGTAAAGCTTATTTTACATTATAAAATTTTAAATGCATTTGAATACTATTTTCATCAAGTTAAGCTTTAATCTTGTTTTATGGCCTTTTCGTTATTCTAGTCATATTTTAGGAAGAGATGGTATGATTGCCAATAAACAACTCTCCAGAACAAGAGACCATATGACACAGACATCAACAGCTACAGGTCACTGTACGGTTTCAACAATGAGAAAATCATATACCACATAGTCAGCAAAAACGACAACTCTCTAACATCTCTCTACATAAGAAAATATCTGTATCAAGGCAGGAATATGACTGTTGTTATCAACTTTTTTGATGTGTTTCAGCTTTGGATTTTACCATTTGGTTAGGAACTTTTATTTTTGAATTTTCTTCAGAGTTTCGTCATGATAATGGTAAGTTTTTATAGAAAACTAGATGTGTCAAAGAGACATGAATGACCACGTCTCAAAAAGTTGAAAAACTGCAATTTCAATAACACATTTGAACACAAACATGATTGTAGTCTCAAATATAAAAAAAAATCAGCTCCAAATCTGGAGGCGTATAGAAAAAAGTCTGTATAACTGTGATTTTCAACAATTTTCAAAGTTGTAAACCCTGATTTTTTTCAAAAACTAGCGGAGCGGAACGAAACTCAAACCAGATCTGTTACTCATCATGGTTAGCTCACATACCAAAAATCAGCCCAATATATGTCATGTATGTAAGCATTTAGAAAAAAGGTCTGTATAATTTTGATTTTTAACAATTTATCAAAGTCTAAATCCCGAAATTACAGCAAAAAATAGCGGAGCGGAACAAAACTTAAACTTGATCTGTAACTCACCATGAGTAACTATCATACCAAAAATCAGCCCAATATCTGAAAGCGTTTAGAAAAAAGTCTGTATGACTGTGATTTTCAACAATTTATCAAAGTCAATAGCCTGTAATTTCGGCAAAATTAGCCGAGCGGAAAAAAAAACTTAAACTTGATCTGTAACTCATCTTGGTAAACTCACATGGCAAAAATCATCCCAATAACTGAAAGTGTATAGAAAAATATGCGTATAACTATGATTTTCAACAATTTATCAGAGTCTAAAGTCTGTTATGTCGACAAAAAATATCGAAGCGGAACGAAACTTTAACTTGATCTGTAACTCATCATGGTTAACTCACATACCAAAAACAGCCCAAAAGACGTTTAGAAAAAACTCCGTATAATGGTTTGTTGAGGAATGACGGAATGACGGAATTATGGAATTACGGACAAGGGTAAAACAATATGACACAGACAACTTTGTTACGGGGTCATAAACAATTCTTTAAATTTTAGAAGGAATATATAAATGTTAACTTTTTTTTATTTTATATTTCCATTATTCTAGTCATGTTTTATGCAATCTTATAAAATGAAGTAATATACAATTAACATACCTTTATGTATGGAAAGTTATCACTCATACTATATGGGTTAGTCACAAGAACCGATATATGTATAATACGTTCTGGTTTTCCTACGATTGACCAAACATAGGTTTTGTCTTTAAACTGAGATATTGATTTTGCAAAGGACAGTGCCCGAATTTCATTAGTTGCTGTAATTTGGTGATATTGAACTTTTGGTTCCTCTGAAATAAGAATAATTCTTTAACATGTTGAACTTTTATTTTGAAAGTAATATATTATCGGCAAAGAATGTTAAGTTCATAATATTAAGTTAACCATGTTTTAGGTGTTTAAATAAGACAAACAATAATGAACGATGCTTAGTGTTGCTTTTATAGTAGAGTTGTCTGTCGTTTGATGTGCTGTCCGTTATTTGTTATAAATCCTGTTATCTCTTCTGTGTTTATCTCATATGTCAATAACCTGTGTAAAACTATATGAATAGTCCGAAATTTATATATTTCTTCATGTATTAAAGCAAAAACAGTATGTCATTGTTCAAAAGTCATAAAACGATTGGGAGAAAACAAATCCGGGTTACAAACAAAAACCGGGGGACATACAACTATAAGAGGAAAACAACGAACAACAGATACAATTAAGTGCAACACAAAACCAAACGACAATGAAACACACAAAGAAACGAACTATGAGATAACTACTGTCATTCTCCTGACATGGCACTAGACATTTTAATAACAAAATGGTGGGTTGAACACGGTTTTAAAGCTAGCTAAACCTCTCACTTATATGACAGTCGTATCAAATTCCAAAATATTGACAACGCTGTGTGAACATGCATGATCATCAGATATAGATAAAAAGAAGTGGTTTGAGTACCAATGATACAACTCTCCATCCAATTCCAATGTATAAAAGACAAACAATTAAAGTTGAAATAGTTAGCAAAGGTAGGAAGCTTATAATTTGATACGCCAGACGCGCGTTTCGTCTATGCAAGACTCAGATCAAAATAGTTAGTAAACTAAACAAGTCGAAACTACGGAGCCATTACTTATACTATACAGCAAGCTATAAAGGGCTCGAAATGGCCAGTGTAAACAATCCAAACATCAAATAAGATGTGGTATTATTGCCAACGAGACAACTTTCTACAATAAACCAAAATGACACAGAAATTATCGACTATAGGTCACCATACGGTCTTCATCAATGAGCAAAGCTCATACCGCAAAGTCAGCTGTAAATGGCCCCGAAATGACAATGTACAACAACACGCAATTTTTAAAGAAACTCAATTCTTACTTGCGTATGTCACAATGAGGCTGTTGTCTTTAATAGGATGCTCATACACAATGGTTACATTATTACTTCTGGAAATCCATGGCCATTCTTCTACAGTCTTTAGATCTTGTAAGGTGATATTTCTCACGTAATGTGTACTCGATGAATCATATATCTAAACCAAATATAAATATTACTTAATGGAATAAAATGCAATCATCATAATCTGAATTCTTAGTAGTTGAATTTCATTGGTAACATTTCATCATCAATTCGTAACAAAAAGAAAATTATGTCATAACAAAATTTGGACGAAAGATACCAGAGGGACAGTCATACTCATAGATAAAAAATAAACTGACAACGCCATGGATAGAAAAAAAAGAAAAAAAGACAAATAATGGTAGTAACATAGAAAACAAAAGACTAAGAAACACGAACCCCACTAAAAAATGGGCAGTTGTTATGGTGATTCGGAACAAAACAACTTCAAATATTAGTGTTGACCCAAGTGTTATTTCATTAAGGATGTACAATCGTGTAGCCGCTTTCTATTTCATCTTAATTTATTTTGTTCAAAATTATAATAAGATTGACTTCCATTTCAGATATGCAGTGAAACTTGAAAAAAACAGGCGAGTGGCCTTTGTTCGAATTGAATGCAGACTTTTTTTTCAATTTGTGTTTATCAATATCAATATATTTTCAAAGTTTATAAACGAGAACATTCGTTAGTCATGAGACAAGATCACCTCATCAACATGTATTATAAAATTATAAAGTACAATTATCAAAATACTTCCCAATTACCATTCTCAATTTTATTAATTATCAAATTAATGAACAAACATACTAGTGTAAAATAACTTGGTGTGTGTTCTAGTTGAAGATCAGCTACAAAAGCAATTTTTCTTTATCGCTTATTCATTGTTATTGTTGTGTAAGAACTTTGTGCCATGTATAAAGTTTTAAACCGTTGTCTTCAACAAAAGGAAATTGAACAAATTGCTAATCATAAAAGTTTGTGATAAAAATATTGAAATATAATCATTTGTTCTGCATTACAAAGAATAATATATTGTATAGCTTATTGAATTATTACCGTAATGTTATAAGTGTTATGTGTCATCAAACTGTGTCGAAGCGTCTTGTCTTGCATTGACATATTTATAACAATGACATTGTTTGGTTCTGCTGTTATAACCCATATATGTCTGGTGATTGGAATGCTAGTGTTCATTGAAAGAAGCGTTATTTCATCCTTTGCCTCAACGGTTCTGGTTATTGTTTCTAGAAAATAATGGAGCAATTTTATGTTATAGCCTACTCACATCAATTTATTCAACCTGTAAAGCTATCGTATGACGTTTGGCCAGTTCTATTGGTCATTGTTAATGTTGAAAGTCGTACAATAAATGAGACTTGTTCATGTTATATTCTTAATCATGAAATGCCAAAAACTTTTTGACAATTATAACAACCTAACCTATTTTGGTTCAGTAAAATTATTATCGTCAATGCTATGTATATATCAATTGAGACGTTTCAAAAACATCTATAACCTAAGTGGAACTTTTTTTAATCAAGCGTCATTGATGAGTAAAAATTTACATTGCAATAACGAGTGTCGGCCAACAAAATAATAAGCCTGAAATCATCAAGTTTGTCATGTTTATCATAAATTATATTCTAGTGTTGTTCATATCTGATATATTCACGGTAGTTTTCCAGAAATTAAATCAGTACTTTTATTTTACAGTTGTTCACCAAGAATCTCCCTGTTTCTTACCTGTCTCACTACAATTCTTCCCTGTATATCCTGGCTGACAAACACACTCATAGCCACCAGTGTCGTCAGTCTCATGACAATGACCGTGATCACATAATAATTGGATACTCCGACATGAATGGGGAATTTCTGTCAAATAATGCAATCGGTAATGTATTAGCATTCTAGATTTTGTAGTTTTCTGCAAATATGTACTTATGTTATACGAAGAATGGCATATTACAAAGCAAGATACAACTCTGATTATTTACAAAACAAGTACAAAACACATAGTAGGTATTAATATTATTTGGAAAACAATAGGAATATGTGTTGTATCTCAATGATATGTTAGGTATTCATAACTATACAATTCAAATTACATGACGAATGTATATCATTGAAAATTACCTGGTTGTTTGTAATTTATTCTTTTTGTACGAAAAAACATTTAAGTAGTTATCAAAGGTACCAGGATTATAATTTAATACGCCAGACGCGCGTTTCGTCTACACAAGACTCATCAGTGACGCTCAAATCAAAAACATCAATAAACCCAAACAAGTACAAAGTTGAAGAGCATTGAGGATCCAAAATTCCAAAAAGTTATGCCAAATACGGCTAAGGTAATCTATGCCTGGGATAAGAAAATCCTTAGGTTTTCAAAAAGTTTAAAGTTTTTAAGACCATATTTAAAATCTTTATTGAAGATGTTGGACATTCAGGGCAATGCAATAAGGTTTGTAAGTATATTTTTTGCATTTATATTCAAAAGTGGCGAAAGATACCAGAGGGACAGTCAAATTCATAGATCGGAAAGAAACTAACAACGCCATGGATAAAAATGATAAAACAAAAACAGACAAATAATAGTACAAATGATACAAGATAAAAAAAACTTAAAAACTAAGCAACACAAACCCCACCAAAAATTGGGGCTGATCTCAGATACTCCAGAAGGGTAAGCAGATCCTGCTTCACATCCATCGTTTTGCTCATGTTATTACAAAACCGGTAAATAGTCTTATTCGGAAGGTCAAATTCGTGAAAAGGTAAGGGGATTGTAGTAATGACGTGAGAAACACATCCGATACCATCTGTGAAACGTTTACTCCATATTTATATTTCTGTGAAACGGTTATGAGTATTCCAAAGTACTATTTTAAACGGGTTTTATGTGCTTTATGGATTATCCAAAGTCAATTATTTATTTTTTCATTTATTGCACATTTAATCAATAAAACAATGTACATGTTTTACAAGAACAAGATTTCATGAATGTTGAATTTTGTAAGGAGAATTGAGTTAATATGGCATGAAATAGTGCTTCAACAGAGTCCTCATGACATGAGTATGTTGCCTTTTTGTATTTCTGCTTTATTTTGAATTAATAAAAAATAAGTTCATAAACATCAAAGGTCCCTGTTTGGATTGACAGTTTACTTAAACAAGTGATCAAGTCTGTGTAGAGTGATTATAAGTCTTTTCTGTTTCTGTGCATAGTAGCTTGGTATAAATAGTTATCAAAAGTACCAGGATTATAATTTTATACGCCAGACGCGCGTTTCGTATACATAAGACTCATCAGTGACGCTCAGATCAAAATAGTTAAAAAGCCAAATAAATACAAAGTTGAAGAGCATTGAGGATCCAAAATTCCAAAAAACTGTGCCAAATACGGCTAAGGTAATCTACTCCTGGGGTAAGAAAATCCTTAGTTTTTCGAAAAATTCAAAGTTTTGTAAACAGAAAATTTATAACAATGACCATATAATTGATATTCATGTCAACACCGAAGTGCTGACTACTGGGCTGGTAAACACTTTTACTTCATATAAAACATGGAACTTGAAATCAGAGGCCCGACAGTAAAAAAGTAACCGTTTACATAAACTAACCTATATACTCAATATTTATTGAGTAGTCGAAGGGATTGTTCAGCAGTTGATGATAAATGACAGACACATTGTTTGTTTGAGATTTCCATCCTTTCCATTTTTCTTGTACCTTTTGTCCACATACTTTCAACCCATCGTTACTTTTAAGATTGATAGAATCGTTTATCTGCAATTAGAATTCTTGTATTTGGAACAAAGTATCAAATGTATTTCATATGTGACAATATGTATCTTTTCCTAAGAGGTTAGGGTTATTGTGTATTTCATTATTCTTCTGTTAAAGAGAGGCGAAAGATACCAATGTGATATTCAAATTGTAAAATATAAAAAAAATAGAGTACTGTTTGCAGTACTGTATTGAAGGCTGGACAAATGCAAGTTATATTTGTCTTCGTGCTAAGTGAAATTGAATTCTTTCGGAAGTAAGCATTTGAAGTGAGAGGGTTAGCTAGTTCAACCCCTTGTTTTAGTCCGACAAATCATTTTCTTTTAAAGAAATTTTCTTTTTAGCCCAAAAACAAACCTACTTATTATAGCCTTCACATGAGACGTAATACAATAGATAGTTACATTACAATTTAACAGGTTAAAACAGCTTATTTCAGGTTTCTTTACCTTATATTCCAAAAAATTCCCTTGTTAATGTCGGTTCGCAAAAGGTATTTTGTAAATAGCTTTTTACAAAATTGGTTAAGATTTATGTGTAATATCTTCTAAATACAAATATTTAACTTACTAATATGAAGGTTGTTTGACAGTGTGGAACAGCTCCTAAAAATCCATTTCCAATGAATACTTGGTTAACAGTTATTTTTATTGTACTATTTGGATTTTTCGTAACGATAAAATGATCTTTAGTACTCTTTTTCAAATGAAGCCCAAGCGTTTGTGGTATTGTGGTAGCTGTTCTTATTTCTTCGTAGATGCAATTTATTTTTTGTATAAAACCTAAGGATTAAAAAACAAAAAAAACATCATAGTCATTGTAAAAATGCAGATTGATTTATTGACAACATTGACGCTTTTGTAATATATTTGCCTCAAAATAACAAATTAGTGATATACAATGTATATGTTATCAACCAGGCAATTGTTTGTGAAATCATAAAATTCACGAAGTGATTTCATATCCTCGCCATACAAATTAAGTTTTTACATGACATTAAAATTTGGTTTTGATTTATGTAAAGAATAGAGGTGGTATTTTCCTTTAATAGGCGGCAATACTAATACTAACATTTTCTTAATGTATCATTTTTTAAAACAAAGAAAGTTTTGTTTTATAATAGATCTTTGCTTTTATAGTGTAGTTAGTGGAGTCAAATGTTTTTATGATCTTCCCCGAACAGAGTTTGTTTATGATATCAATGCCCACCGTCATTGTACGTCAATAATATGCCAATTGTGTGGCCTTTCTAATAGCTTTTAACAGATTATTGGAATCCCAATGAGTACCAACCAATTGCGCTCCTCTATTTGCAGATTTGTTTTTATATTCCTATGAAGCAGAATTTTTCCATCCAAGGGAGCTCAAAGTACGTTGATTTTGTTGAACAAGGAATACTGCTTTCTCAAAAGTTGCTAAGACAGGGCTATGACTCAATCAAATTAAGCTCATCACTCAAGAAATGTAAAAAAAAATACAAATTATGAACAATCCTAATAATATTTCTGCTTCTTATTCGTCAAATAATAAAAAAAAAGACTTGAGCAGGACATTGCCTACAAACTTAAAGTTGTCATGTTTTAGTTACTTAAGAAGCTGGCGGTTTCATCTGGATATTTTATGATTATCTGTGTTTATAATCTCGAGAGTTTAACGCTGTCATCTTTGAGCTTACCACTTTCTTTGATAAGTTCACCGCATTCCTGACAGGCTTGATACACTAGGCGACAGAAAATTAATGGGATCAACAAGGACAATTTAAACAATCGGTTGGTGTATTCTATGGTTGGCTATACATATGAAATGATGCAGCATTCGTTTAATATTATCAATTGTCATAATTGATAAGTAATTATTATGATTATTTCATATTGTTTTATAATCATTTATGTAATGAATATGTTTATTAATGTAGTTGTTAGCCGTATCATGTTAAAATATAATATATGTTGAGGTCAAATACAGTGTCACCAATTATACTAAAAGACTCAGTTATAATTATTATTATCCAAGTAGATATAGTTATTTCGTTTTAAAGATTATTTAACAGGCTGAGCAAAAAAGCAAACTGATACATATCTTGGGCAAATTAATTTCTCGAAATCTTCCATCATATTCTTCAATATTTCGGTATACACTAGTATTCTGCAATGGGGTTTTTAGTCTGAAATTGTGTATTATTTCATATAAAAAAAAATCTTTGTATACATTTATCATGTTTATATGGTTATTGGATAATTTTTGAAAAGAATCTATTATAAATTTATTAAAGCACACAAATACAAAAATCACGGGATACAGTTTATTCAACAATTACTGCTCTGTGAAAATACGACATGACTTTCTTGTCAAATACACACTAGAAAAGCTAAAATGATATTTATAACGGAAAATTCAATATATACTTCAATTAAAAGAAAGCCGTGGTGTAGTGGTTAGTGCATCGGACTACTAACACAAAGGTTCCTGGTTCGATTCCCGTCTTGGATGAAAATTTCAGGAACTGAATTTTCGGCTCTCCCTTGACACCATTTGCGAGTATGGTCTCGAGGAAACGATGATAGTCCGTGGGAAGGGGACGATAAATGGCTGACCCGTGATAAGAGAGAGCCATATCTCTTGCACGTTAAAGACACTCTTGTAGATTTCGAAAAAGAGCAGGCTAATGCCGCTACAAGGCAGCACTCGCACCCGCAAAGTGGAAAGGGATTAATATAAGTTGCAAAACTTGTTTCCCAATCCACTATAAATAAATATGTTTAAACTAATTAAAAGAAATATTAAACTTACACAGAAATACTCCTAAGAACCCAAGTGAAACTACCTTCATTTCAATGCACCAAAACAGGTATCTATTGTGATTTTGGTCTTGTTCTGAAATATAAGTGACACAATTATATAATAAATAAGGTTGTATTAAACACCTTTACTAAAAAAAATGCTCGTTTATTTTTATGAAATTTTGACAAAAAATATAATTTTGATCGTTTGAAAACAAAATGTAATTTTGATCGTTTGAATAAGAATATAAAAATTTAAAGGTGGAACCACACACTTTATCGAAAACAAATGCATTCGATAAATAGCATTTCGACAAACACTAATGTTTATCACTAACTTTAAAAAGGTTAGACCATCTCTTTAATATTAAAACATTAATTTAAATCGTTCACTGATGTTTACGGAATTATCTCCCTGTAGTGTTATGTCACGGCCACCTTCAATGTGTGTTTGATGGTTTCAGTAAACAATAATAACCAAAAAAGAATTACTTTAAAACAAAATAATCAGTTTTGATAAATGAACCACATACATAAAGTGATGCACGTTCAATTAAATAAATTGCATTTGCGGTATGGAAACATAGTTTTTGTCCAATAAGTGCAATTAGTAAGGTATGTTTTCATTTATGTCAGCTGTCCTATATTTCTTTTGCAATAACATTCGCTGTTCTTTCTTTTTCTTTTTAAATGTTTAGGTTCTAATTGTTTGTCTTTTAGTATTCAACATTTTTTTGTATTTTAACTTTATGCTGCGTTCATACGTAATTCGAATTCGATTCGCATTAACTAATTCGAATTAGTTTAATTCGCATTCAAAACGTTATACATCCAGACGAAGATTCTAAGTAGAATTGCAGTGCGCGTCAAATTTACTTTACTGTACGAACGACTTTAACCTTTAATTCGTATCAACAAAAACGGATTTCTAATGCGAATTGGTTATTGCGAATTAGCCAATTTGAATCAATTTGAATTAAAAATGAAGAGTGTGGGAACGCGATTAGCGAATTCGATTCGAATTAAATGTACGTGTGAAATAGGCATTAGTAACATTTTGGAATATTGGCCTTTTTTCATATACTAGTATACATGTACCTATTATCAAAAAAGTAAAAGCTTTGTACAGCAGACAACAGCCGACAGACACAAATGTGTCTTCAACACAGCGAGAGAAAATCACTAACCCGGAGGTGTGCTAACGATGGCCCTTAAATAAAAAATTGTTCTAGTTCAGTGAAAATGTTCGTCATACTAAACTCCAAAACATATCAATGAAATAAAGTTGAAAACACATACAAATGCCTGACTGGGGACAGGCACAAATACGCGTGGTTTCAAACTGTATGTTCTCTATCTATGTATGTTATAGGCGAATAATTATATTCACATCGTAAAGAATCGGGGCGATTTAGATCTTGTCAACCTGTATAGACACCATTGAAGTCTATAATTGGCCTCTTTATATCGTATGCATTAGTTATTTGCGTTGGTCTGACGTATTTATACGTCTCTTCCTCTCATGCATTTTTTCTCTCTTTTACGTACATTAACATATGAACCAAATTTGGCATACTAAGTACCACATTTTTTTATGGTCGGATAGTAGATGTGTAATACCACCATTTATATCTTTGTTAAATTAGCACTTTTCAAAAAATACCAGTCTTGAGAATGAATTTCCCTTGCCTTACGGCTCGTGAAATTTAACATTCTCTCGACTGGTATTTTTCGCAAATACCCCTCCTTAACATGATACATCTGTTCAGAAGACCATACTGCCTTACATTGTAAAGTTAGAGCTATCGTTTGTATTTGTTGTTTTAATATACTTCAGATAAATTGTTTTCATTTTTGACATGCATGTATGTATGTTTTATAATTAAATAATATTATAAATTAATGGTATGGTTAGTCAACCTTTATTAATTGTTCGTTGCTATCAACTGTCGATTATGTTAACGGCGTCAAATTCGTAATCATTGCATTGCAGCAGGCTATGTATTTTATTTTTTATTTGCTTGTTTTAATTTAATGTTGTCCTTCGTTGAAACTAAAAATATATTACATAGGGAATAATAATTTTGGCAGTTTATGTGACACTCCGTGCACCTTAATTAAGGTCCCAAAACTAATTACGTTGCTATGGTCAAAGCAGTTTTGTAATGGAAAATATAATGAAAACATCATTTATATATATATATATCCTAATTATAAAATCCTCAATAGTTTCAAGCCAAAACAAAATTAAGCAAAATTTAATTGTGTCCTTAATGCGTGCAAATTTACACATCACTCGTTAGCAATCTAGAAGCTGCGTGTTAAAACTTTAAATTTCAAAACCGCAACAACATCAACACGGCGATCTTTAAATATTCAATTATAAGTGCAAAGCAATTTATAATCCTCAATGGTCTTCTATTTAAATGAATAATCAAATAAAAAAAATCGAATGCAAAACAAGACAAAGTGAAGATCTTTACAAACTGAGTTAGATAAAAGTATATGATGAGTTCATGATGGACTTGTTTGTGTCGGCGGAGTAATCAAATATGTCTGTGCAGATTGACACAATCCGACATTAATGCGCCCCGTAATGTGTTTGTGGTTACGACACACCATAAACAACATCATTAGTTAAATGCTTTGTCTGAGGTATCTTCCCAACATAAAAAGGATCATTATTTAGAAGACAAAATTATGTCCGCTCATATGTCAATCACTGATTGAAATGAACAACGAAGATATTTGTTGATGTTTAAATGTTTTTCTTACTTTGCTCGTACATGTACATACAACTGTCGTCTTTGTTAAAATATTCGGAATTGTGTGCACTCTATGCTCTTTATCTTTGAATGTTATATAGTATGTCTGATATTTTTGTTCGAGCGTCATTGATGAGTCTTTTGTAAATAATACGATCACCTGGTGTACAAAAAGTCGTCCCGATCTGATGCATATGATGTGCTGGTAACATTAAAATTTCAAGTTTCGCTGCTGAAGGATTAACAGCAACCGTGCGTACCTTACTCACAGTTGCTTCAGTTTTTGGTTGATGACATATTATGTCTGCTAACTTTATAAAACGAAGTTTTTAAGTCAACCAGACAACGATGACAATAGGATTTGGCCTTTTTGGGGGTTTAATACACTCATACTATAATGATAAATAAACGTGCTTTGTATGAGTTTTTTTTTTGTTGTTGTTGTTGGGGGGGGGGGGGGGTTGAGGCAGTGCGGTGTAGAAGCTTTAATATCTTTAAAATATACGTGTGTTTGTTTTGGTCCTTTTTTTCATTCGTAGTAGGAACATGTACATGTACTAAGTGATTATTTTATTTTTTTTCAAATTGAAGGGCTTCTTTTTTGTAATACTATTGTCACAGTGGAAAATTATTGAAACTTTTTTGTGAACTCAACCATATAATGATATCGTAAAATTGGAAATGTGAAATGTGTCAGAAAGAGAACAACCCGACTATAGAGCAGACAACAACTGAAGGTCACTAATTGGTATTCAATGCAGCGACATTTTGTATCTATTCTGAATCATTTAAAGGACGAATTTTGCTTTGTTTATTATGGAAAAACATTTTGCGTCCGAAACTCCATCTAAACCTGAACACAATTTATAGAACCATTATCAATGTTGTTTAAGAAATGCGTCTGTTTGTTATTAATTTTCATTGGCGTAAAAAGCATTGACAGAAGTGTATTATGCGCTGCATACAACAAATGTGCACGCCATCAACATTTTTACAAAAAGAAGCATTTTAATTAGTATAGTAATGTCACTATTATATATGCTACTAGTATGAGCTAATTTACACCTCTCCTCTGCCATAACACACACCCGCTATGCATTAGTGTGGCGTTCACGGGAAGCACGTGTACATGTATTCATTAAATGTTGATTTTCGTTGAGACACAAAATGTAAATGTGAATTGCCTCGCAACGGTAGTCAGAGAGTAAAAATCCAGACTTTTATGAATCATGTATGTTTCAAAAATATTTTTTTATGCAGCAACAAGGAAATATAAATTATATAAGAAATTACAGCAATATTTATGCATTTTGTTAAGGTTGTTACAGAGCGCATGGGCAGGCATAAATGCATTTTATCAAAGAAATGAATGTTTTTAATTGTGAAGTTTTATTGTGTATAAACATGTTAACCGAAAAGCAGTAAATCGCTTTGTTTTAATCTTTGCACACATTTAACGCTTTTACATACTTATGAAAATTCATTTTTATGTTACACAATATTTGTATTGCATGTTCTAGTTGATCCAAGATTCGAGCCTTTTGTATATGTATAGACAAGTTTAACCCCGCCGCATTTTTGCGCCTGTCCCAAGTCAGGAGCCTCTGGCCTTGGTTAGTCTTGTATTATTTTAATTTCAGTTTCTTGTGTACAATTTGGAAATTAGTATGGCGATCATTATCACTGAACTAGTAAATATCTGTTTAGGGGTCAGCTGAAGAACGCCTCCGGGTGCGGGAATTTCTCGCTACATTGAAGACCTGTTGGTGACCTTCTGCTGTTGTTTTTTCTATGGTCGGGTTGTTGTCCCTTTGACACATTCACCATTTCCATTCTCAATTTTATTACGTTTGTAACGTCGTCACGGTAAATGTCTGCAGTCAAAGATGATGCATTTTTAACAGAAATAAAATATAGCTGTATGGATAAATGTAAGTCCGTGCAATGAGTTAGAAAGTCTGGTGGTTAGAATGATACTTCCGCATTTCTTACTACAATTAAGCTTATCCAAAGACAGCCAATGGTGGATCCAGGGGCGAAGTCGGCGTATGCTGCCCTTAGTTCGACAATATATTAGATATATACGATATATATAAATGTTTTGCTTAAAAATTGATTTACATCGTTCCGCTCGGCTAATTATGGGAAGTCAGGAATTACGGTTTCTTTTCAAAATCCTGGATCCAACGCTGTTTTAAATGAACCGTATGTTCGATATATGGAGATGCGAAGGGCTCCAATGTATTAAGTTGTACTCTTTTTGAAATAGTAAAATGAAAGAAAATCGTAAAACAAATAATTTAAATGATAAAAAGTTTTATGAATTCCACACAACAATAAGTAAACTGTTCAGAATATTGAGGTAAACGTTCAAGTGATACATATTCATAATTCTAACAATTGAATAATTTTTCTACAATCTTCAGATGCCTACTTATTTCTTGTAGATGGCAGTGTTAATTTCTCATTATCTTATATGTTTAAGTACTGACCTTGAAATAAATGTGTATTGGTTACTCTGGATCTTTTAAAAACGGATATGTAGCGAACTTATATGTTTACCTTTTTAGTGCATTAATAGTATAATCATTAATAGTGCAATGCGGATATATTGCATTTATCTTATCTTTTTGAGTTTCCTTGTAAAATACTTAGTCTACACAAATACATACCATGAATATGCAAAACGATATAAGAAGATGTGCCGATGAGACAACTCTCTATCCAAGTCACAATAAATAAAAAGTAAACAATTATTTGTCAAAGTACGGTCTTCATCACGGGGCAAAGTATACAGGGTCCCAAAAAATAATATCTATTGGTTCTAAAATCATGGAAATAATAAATGTTAAATTTAAAAAATAAATATACAAAGTTCTTTACTCTCGTACACCAATATTGAGATTTCGTCACCCGAAAATATCCAGAAACACTATAATTTGAATAAACCAAAAATATCGATCTGAAACAATTTCCAAAAAACATACCGAGACTATTAACAATTACGACAAATGTAATAAAAACTGCGCTCCAGCGTAATGATTTGATTTTTGCGTGCAAATGTAATGGTAATGCGCGCAAACGTAATGCACCGCTATCAACATACAAGAAGAATAATTGAAGTTGACTCGCTCTTAATTTTTTTAAACTATTTTTGTTAAGACTCAAAAACAATTTTCTGAATGCTTTAATATATATGTTATTCAATTTTACAGCTTGAAAGATACTTACCAATACTGATGTTAAATCCTTCTCTTAATGTCACACATACAAAACTATAATTTTTAAAAAAATCACATCTTTCTATTAATAAGACGTCATAATTATTACAAAATGACAAGAAATTCGATTAATAGGTTGGTGGACTGCTTTTTCGAGAGTGCGTTATCTTTCTGACAAACTTCCGCGAGGACCGTCATTTTGTTGTTATTAATTCTTGTTTCACTTGGTATTCTTCATCCCTATACCTGTTTATTTACCTGTCTGGATAATTGACAGATAACACTACCTTTCACTAACGAGATAATCGTAGTTTGATAGAAACAAACATCTACTTTAATCTCTCATCATCTCATTACCAGGCGTGTTCCGATAATGACGCTGTGAGAATTGTAAAAACGGCGGTTCTTACGGTACTACATATTCGCACATGGGCATGGCTTCTCACTTTCATTGAGGTTATGAATAACTTGGTAAAGTAGTCGACTAGATTTTTAAAGAAATCTTAAAATGAGGAATTGGATTCGTTTTTAATTTACAAAAGGGTTACTAAAAATCATTTCGGGGATACATGTACATTTAGTTGTTTCATTGACAGTCATATGAGAACAATTCTTCGGTTATTAATATAATTTGTACATGTATATATTGTACGTAATACAATAACTATTGTTTAAATCTTGTATTTCATAAGCTCGTGGCGGTGCAGGTACAGGTATATATATACAGTCATGCATTGACGGCGATCCGATGGATACATCTGTTGTAGGGTTGTCACTGACTCAGATGTACTTATGAATATAATTATTTTCTGTGACTGTATCTTACATTAATTTGTAGGATCCTTTACTATAGATAATTTAGCTGATCTGTAACAATAACATCTTCATGCCTTATATATCATGTACTGTAGTACGCCGCTAGATTAAAACTGACGTGGAAAGGTAACACATGCCCACCTAGGGCTCTTTCATTTGAGAGCCCAGGTGGGTCGTGTGGTCTAACGGGACGGCTGCAGTGCAGGCGATTTGGTGTCACGATATCACAGTAGCATGGGTTCGAATCCTGGCGAGGGAAGAACTAAAATTTGCGAAAGCAATTTACAGATGTAACATTGTTGGGTTGATGTTTAGACGAGTTGTATATACAGTCATGCATATATATCAATTCTAAATTATGAAATTTATTATTTGAAATAAAAATCCAATAGATGATTATCTTTATTATTGAACTTTCGCCAAATGTTTCACATTCGTCACTTAACTAGTTCATTGACTAATAATGATATTAGTTTTGCTTTTTGTTTTAACTTCATTTAAATACAATCAGTAAATCGATTAACAAAGACAATACAAGTTATGGTCATTGTTTTCGTTAATAGGCGTAAAAAATGAAAATATTATTAAGTGCGAAGTGACGTATTACATTTTATTTATGATTTGACTTTGAACAATGAAAGTATATCTGATTTTCATCACATTTGGAATATTGCTGCATCTATTCGATTGCGTTAAGAAAGGTAATATTTTTTATATTTTAAAATAATTTAATATGGTTAATTTTTATTTTGTGTTTGTTGGTTAAAAATAAACTTGCACTTATATTGATGTTTTGGGAGGCGACTTTCCTGATACGGAACTTGCAGTAATATGTAACACAGTACTTATAGGATACATTCCAACTGCTTGGTATTCATTCAAATCGGGCCCATTTTCCTAACGCCCTACAATATTTACTAAAATTCACATGATAATAGATACATTTATATACGCATGTACAATGTACATGTACATGTTGACTTTATCGGTTTTTAACATTAAGAAGAATTTCTAAAATTTAAATAGATAATACATATAAATAAGAAGCTCCATCCAAATCACATTGTATAAACATACAACAATTATAGGACGGCCTTCAACAAAAGGCATTAAAATGGCTAAAACTGTTAATGTTTCAAGCGAAATTTGAGTCTCGCACAAAAGTTTATGGAGAATTTGAGATCTGCAAGTAAATTAATTGCCCCCCCCCCCCCCCCCCCCCCCCGTATACATGTAAAACAAATAAATGAGGAAAATGCTCTACATTTTATGTTTCGTTTATTTAATTATTAGAGAATGATAAATGAACAAAAATACTTCAATCATTTTCAAAATAAAAACTCTCCTAAAGGAGCTACCATTTGATTTTTAGGGGGGGGGAGGCTAGGATGAAAAATTTTGTCTTGCATTTTTTTATCTGTAATTTCTGTCCTGCCTTTTTATTTTTCACTCTGTTCGGTCCTGCCTTTTGTTTTTAGTTTATTAGTTTATCCTGACTCCCCCCCCCCCCCCCCCCCATAAAAATCAAATGGTAGCTCACTAATCTAAGATTTTTATTCCTTCTCGTGTTGCGGACAGAACTTTCCCATATATTCAAGAAGTTTCAAGATCATTATTCTATCTCCAGAACGATTGATATTTGTGTTGTACATATTATACAGACAGACAATAACCAATTTTCTCCAAGTTACGAACAGCTGTTGATATGATAGTCTCAGTTAAATGTATGGCCAATACTGTTATAGGTTGAAAACATTGGGTTGAATTTGTGATGTCTTGTAGGTTTTGTTTCCCCAACATTTTTTTTTAATTCATAAATGTTATAAAAAGTTTTCAACGGTATGATCGTTTTGTACGCCACATGCGCATTTTAATTGTTTACAAAAGACTCGTCAGAAATGCTCGAACCCAAAACAGTTGGAAGGTCGAATCAAATAATGCATGCATTAGCAGTATTTGTTACAAGCATAAAATTATATCGGTTGATAAAGTATAATACCCACACAGTACAGATAATGAATTAGGATAGGGCACATTTCTCACTTTCAGTGCACTTATCAACATCTTCAAATCTTCTTGACACTTTATTAAAATAAAGATTTGTGCAAATCAGCTGAATAAATACACGGAAATATTTCTGGAAAAGATTCAGATAAGATTTTATTCTCTTAGGTAAGTAACCTCGTTTTGAGAAATGCAGCATCTTTGAAACTAGTGTTGTTTTGGGTAATTGGGAAAAGAAGATAAAAAAATATCCGTGTTTTTAATCTGTAAAATAACCCTATACAAAGTTATCATTCAAATATCTTTATATCCATGTATTTAGTATTACCTAATGTACACGTAGACATAGGTCGTGAGATGCAAAAAACAAAGGTGCAACCCAATTATATATAATTTTTTTAAATGTTAAAGGGCTCATTTTTTAAAGTGAAAATGCGTAAAATAAAATACAAGGTTGAAAAGTAGAACTATTCGGGAGTGTTGCAGACTTAAAACAATCAAAACCCGAGCATGGTGAGACTAATTTTATTTATACCGATGTAAATTCAAAATAAACATACAATTTTATTCTACATCATAATACATCATTATACATGTGTACCTCATCTTTATAAATCTTTTAAGGCATGGAAGCGGTATAATTTTGACAATATTTTCCAAGTAACTAAACCATGCTTATTTTCATTTTGGGATTTGGTCATACAATTTATGGCAAATGGCAAATTTAATGTAAAAATTAATCGCATAACAAAATTAAAGTTATAGACTATCTAGACCATGTGTTATTCGTTGTTGTCTTTGTTGTTACATATTTCTAAATGGGGTATCGTTGACTAGTTTAGTGTACGGTGTGATATTTGTGACGATCCTCGGTACGCGTCAAAGTTTTGATATGAATTACAACTTTTTATTATCAATATTACATGTGTAGTATGGTTTGATTTAAGCTCAGTTTAATGTGATATGGGTGTCTTACGCCACCTTGGATTGTAAAAAAAAGAGAATCTAAGGTCCAGATTTTCAATCAAGTTAGCAAAATTTGATGCAGGAATGTAGATAACTAATGTGAAATTGCGTTTAAAAGAACAAATTTATAAGATTTTAACTTATAAATATTAATATTTGTACAAGTGTTGAATAGTTCTGCTTGAATTTTTATATTCTTAAATTTGCATTTAAGGGGAGTTAACTCGGAAATAGATCATTTTCTGTAGGAATCTACATGGAATTTAGCTATTTCGTATTTTAGCCTGAAAAAACGTACAGTGACCCTATCTTTTCTTTTGATATTCTCAAAGCATTTTAGAAAAGCAATCTTTTCGTATTTTATTTTACAATTCTATCATTAAATTTTAGTCTAGCTTCTAATCACAAAATGGTGATTTTTCCTGTATGATCCGCACAAAATGTGTCATATTGTCACGACCTGTAGCTTGAGAAAATTCACGGTAAGCTATCAATTTTATGATATTTTTGTACATATAACAATACAGTAGATACTACGTTTTGGCAAAGTATGAACATATTCTATCATTTTTAATTTAGACTCCCATACCAACTTAATATGCTTTTTCGATATTTTGTCACAAGTTTGTTACAAATTGTTTTTTTTATTTTTTAGATATAGTATTTGTTGTAGACAGATCTGGAAGTTTAACATCAGCTGACATAAATGGAACAATTGACTTCATCTATAATGTGACGTCATATCTCGATATTGGCTCCGACAATGTAAAGATTTCAATCGTAACTTTCAATGACGAAGTACACACTGAAATAAAATTCAACGATTACTCTACGAAAGAAGAACTATTGACTGCAATTGCTAACTTGAAAGGAATGTCAACAAATGGCGGGACTTATACTTATGACGCATTAGATCACGTGCGAAATAGCACATTAACGTCTGATGGGGCGCGTGATGACGCTGAAAAGATTGTTGTTGTAATGACTGATGGGGCCTCAATTGATCTCGTAGCAACAATCGCTATGGCAGATAAATTACGTAACGATTTGTCTGCTGAATTGTTTTCGATTGCAGTTGGAAGTAAACCTGACCAAATTGAAATCGACGGAATTGCAAACGACCCTGACAGTTACTACGTGCATTCTGTTTCCGATTTTGTATATCTTTGTAACATGATTCCGTCTTTAGTTCCAAAGCTGGGTAAATTTGTGAATTAAAATATTAACCATACAATCATCATAATTTTTTAAAACATATATAGGTCTTTGGCGTGATGGAAAAATTAAATCAGGAATGTTTTCACTATCTAATAAAACCTTTTTGATAAGTAATGCAAAAAATGCAAGTCAGCGCAATATGGCAACATGGAAAACTGTCAGTTTTCTCTCAAATCATTCAATTCATTTCAAGTTGAACGCTATTTTTTTTAATCTCTCTCTTTACAGAAAGGTAGTGATTTTCATTAAATTTGTTTTTGATAAAACAAAATGAATAGAATGAAATATCTTTATAGATGAAGGTGCTGTAGCCAACGTTGCTAGTGATTGTCCAGTAGAACCTGGTGTAACAACAGAAGCTGCTGCAGTTCTAGAAGTGTCCGATAGCTCATCGAGTACGTACATGTATTTCTTTTCTTTCATCATAATTATTTATAACAATTCTAAGCATTGAAGCTCAATATCAAAATAAGAAAATGAGTCTATTCGAAAATAATGTGTACAATTAAGAAACTAATTAATAGCTGATAACTTGGTAGTAAGCACAAGATGAACCCTTTCAATACAGCGTTGTGCTTTAATCGTCGTGGATTAATGTGCTTAAGATGTTTTATCAGCTCACCACTGCCTAACAAACACCTATAACGTATTTATAAATATCAAACCAGCGCTACGAGGCGTTTGGATAGGTACTGTCTTTACCAAGTTGGGAGGTAAGTGCGTGTCGTTTGAATAGGGACTGTCTTCATTTAGTTGTGAGGTAAGTGCGTGTCGTTTGGATAGGAACTGACTTTACCTAGTTGGGAGGTAAGTGCGTGTCGTTTGGATAGGGACTGTCTTTACCGAGTTGGGAGGTAAGTGCGTGTCGTTTGGATAGGGACTGGCTTTACCAAGTTGGGAGTTAAGTGCGTGTCGTTTGAATAGGGACTGTCTTCACCTAGTTGTGAGGTAAGTGCGTGTCGTTTGGATAGGGACTGGCTTTACCTAGTTGGGAGGTAAGTCCGTGTCGTTTGGATAGGGACTGTTTTACCTAGTTTGGAGTTAAGTCCGTGTCGTTTGGATAGGGACTGTCTTTACCAAGTTGGGAGGTAAGTGCGTGTCGTTTGAATAGGGACTGTCTTCATTTAGTTGTGAGGTAAGTGCGTGTCGTTTTGATAGGGACTGTCTTCATTTAGTTGTGAGGTAAGTGCGTGTCGTTTTGATAGGGACTGTCTTCATTTAGTTGTGAGGTAAGTCCGTGTCGTTTGGATAGGGACTGTTTTACCTAGTTTGGAGTTAAGTCCGTGTCGTTTGGATAGGGACTGTCTTTACCAAGTTTGGAGGTAAGTGCGTGTCGTTTGAATAGGGACTGTCTTCATTTAGTTGTGAGGTAAGTGCGTGTCGTTTTGATAGGGACTGTCTTCATTTAGTTGTGAGGTAAGTGCGTGTCGTTTTGATAGGGACTGTCTTCATTTAGTTGTGAGGTAAGTCCGTGTCGTTTGGATAGGGACTGTTTTACCTAGTTTGGAGTTAAGTCCGTGTCGTTTGGATAGGGACTGTCTTTACCAAGTTGGGAGGTAAGTGCGTGTCGTTTGAATAGGGACTGTCTTCATTTAGTTGTGAGGTAAGTGCGTGTCGTTTTGATAGGGACTGTCTTCACCTAGTTGTGAGGTAAGTGCGTGTCGTTTTGATAGGGACTGTCTTTATCTAGTTGGGAGGTAAGTCCGTGTCGTTTGGATAACGAAATCAATTAGGGTGCCATTCTGTTGCTTTTGGGTTTAAAGTTGAAGAAGTATTTTTTTGTTATGAACCATTAATCTTTTAACTCTTTCCGTTATCATTAAGAAAGTAAAACAAAATGTACTTTTACTGTTACAGTAACAGAAATTATGTTTAACTACATATAAGTTACATTAGAAACTAACTGTTGATTAAGTTCACGAAAACTGTCAAGATAAGATAATATATATAATCCTAAAGAAAACACCGTGTGGATTATGATATCTCGGATATAATTGTACTCTGTAACAGTACACACAGAAAACTATGAATAACATAAACCAAGGCTATTATCTAACGATGTAAAAGTTCAAATTTTGTAAATTGTCAAACCAAGGTTTATGGCAAGCCGTTTTACTATTTATTCTAACGTCAAGATATCTAATAAACTTTATAAGAAATCTTATATACTTAATAAGATATCTTCTAAAGTTTATAAGATATCTTATAAAAACTGGATTACATAAGATATATTATATATTATATGAGATATCTTATATATTATATGAGATATCTTATATATTATATGTGATATCTTTATATTATATGAGAAATCTTGAAGTTAGAATAAATAGTATAACGGCTTGTCATAAAGGTTACATACAAAAACTGACGAAATCGCAGGAATTTCAAAGTTAGCTAGGACGAATACCTACATGTATGAAGGGTAGGCGAGTCCTGCTTTATATGTATCAGACTATGATCACTTGCCATGCACATTCACATGTGCACTTAGTTAAAAAAAAGTCCTTTAAAACATTGTTTCAGGAAAATATATTGCCTGTGCGTACGATTTATTTTCTTCTTTAAAGTAATATCTGGGTTTTGCATAACTGCATAAAATTATGATGCTTGTCCAATGAGTTCATTAATACGGAAGCGTATTAGCGCCTACAATGTACCATTTTTTTTAACATAGGAAGAAAAAAAAAATGTGTGGCGCTAATACGTTTCCGTACATTTATGCTATAAATCTTGTTGTTTTTTTGTTACAAGGAAAGGTCTGCTTGATTAAACATCAGAACCTCCGGGGCATTGACTCGATCTATTACAGTTAAGTTTATAATACACAACAACAACCTTTAACCCGAACCCCTTCGGTCATGTTTATAGAATTGAAGTCCGTGCTACTGTGTATATTACCCTAATTGTTTTCAATTGGTAATAAGAGTCATCATTTGTTTGTTTTGCAGGTAATTGGGTGTGGATATTGGCAGCAATCCTTGGGGCTATTCTACTCATTCTTTTATTGATATGTTGTATTTTGTTTTTGAAAAAGAAAAAGAGGTAAGCATTTTGTTTCAATCTCTCATAATGATATGAAAATGCACTACACAACTTTTTTTTCAAATCTTAACATATTTGCTGTATATAGGTACAATTGAAATTTAACAGTTTAAAAACTTTTAAACAAGGCATGTGTATTTTTTCTCTTGTTTGGTAGTGCGCGCAATTTACATGCTCGCAACAGAAGCATGATTATGGATACAAGGAAACTGAAAAAAAGTCTAGTACACGTTTATTACTTCATGTTTTCGGACAACCTGTATTTGTATGATGGAAAGGTCGATTGCCGATAAAAATATATATTTACGCCAAGTCGACCAACAATTATAACAGCATATTCAGGAAATAAATAAATAATTAACGGTACTTTTACTGAAACAAAATAATTAATGCGCATTTCGACAAATAATATTTATATTCAATGGTGTTCGTAACCAAACTATTGGGAAATTAAAAAACCTAAAACAAAACATTTTTGCCTGTCACTAGTCAGGAGCCGCTGGCCTTTGTTAGTCCTTGGCAATCATGTCACATCTTTATATATCATATATATTTCGGAGGTAAGTACGACGTCAATTATCACTAAACTAGTATATTTTTGCTAAGAGGCCAGCTGAAGCAAGCGGAATTTTCTCGATGTATTGCAGACCCATTGGTGGGCTTCGGATGTTTTTCTGCTCTTTGGTCGGGATGTTATTTCTTTGACACTTCCCCATTTCTATTCTCAATTTTATTTAAACATACAACCAAACGGAAAGAGAAGAAACACCGTTTGTAAGGATCTTTACATTATCGCGAGAGTGGTTTTACATTTGTAATACTTCATCATAGCAAGTCAGTATTTACCTTTTCACAAAATAGCATCGTAAGACTCTAAGAATTCTATACATTTGTATTGCTTTAAAATTCCTGCAGTATGAAAATCGACGTTATATCATACATGTATTTACTTATGAAAAACACTGTCTTTATAATACTCTATTTGACCTCAGACAGTGGCATATTCGACCAAGAGGTAGAAAAACGAGATGAATACATTTTTGTCTGAACTGTCAAATTTTTAATTTATTGTTGTTTTTTTTTGCAGGAAACCAAAGGAGAAAACGGAAACATACAAAAACATTGATTTTTCTACCTCCAGACCAGCAGTTCAAGGAAAACCAATATCATATCGAGAATCGTCAATACTGTCAAACAATGGTTGGACTTCAGGAGTAAATAAAGAATTAGTAGAATCGTCTATTTATAATCTCAACCGAGAATCAACAGCATCTCTAAGTTCGGTTATGTACAGGGATATGTTTCAGTTCAAACCAGAATCCAAACAAAATCAGTGGGTTGAATAATTGGTACATGTACATGTATGTATGTACAAACAAATGTAAAGTGCTTTTTGTACAGCGTGCACGTCATTCGTTATTCATTACTTTGCCTGATTCAGTTTTGATTAAAATATCTAATGAAGGAAAGAAAGTTAAATCTAAGGGTTCAGTATTTTTTTTTACCATCAATTTTAAATTGTAAAACAAATGGTTCAGAGTTTCTAACATCAGATACAGATTCGGAAGAAACGTTTTTTTTGTACAATACGTTATCATGGGCATTAACGTTTGATTTATATCATACTTACGACAACACTCTTTAGTAAGGGACGCAATCATGTTATTCTTTTCTTGTTGGTTAACACGTATTTTATGTAAAAAACATGTAATTTAAAATGATAATAAATCTTGTATTTCATGAATGTATTCTCTAAGTTTATTACCTTAAAAGACATATACTAGTAATGAAGAAAAAAAAAATGTTAATATGGTCAATTGACAAAAATATTCACAATATTTAGATTATGGTTATATATATATGAGGAGATGTAGTAAAAGTGCCAATGAGACAACTCTTCATCCAAGTCACAATTAGTGAAAGTAAACCACTACATGTATAGGTCAAAGTTCAGTATGCAACACAAAGCATTGGCTCACACCAAACAGCAAGCTATAAATGCCTAATATAAAATGAATAAGTATTTATATCCTAAAAACTTATGTCCATTGATAAGTACTGACATAGATAAAATACAATATCAGTACCAAGACAGCCTCTTATAGTACCTATTCAGTAAGTGGTTGTCGTTTGTTGCTGTATATTATTTTTTTTGTGTGTGTATGTTGTTTTGTACATTGTCTCATCAGGCCGTTAGTTTTCTCGTTTGATTTTTTTTAACATAAATTTTGTCATTTTGAGTCTTTAATGGGTTTTGCTCATTGTTGAAGGCCGTTCGGTGACAAATACGTATACAAAGAAGATGGGGTATGATTTCAAATAAGACAACTCTTCAAAAGAGACCAAATGGTGTAGTGGATTTGAATACATTTTTGGTTCTCTCTTGACACCATTTGCGAGTATGGTCTCGTGAAATGGTGATAGTTTGTCGGATAGGGACGATAAATGGCTGACCCGTGTGAGAAGAAAACAGTATCTCTTGCACGTGAAAGAGACCCTTGTAGATTTCGAAAAATATCACGCTAATGCCGCTACAAGGCAGTACTCGCACCTCCAAAGTGGAAAGGGATTTATATAAGTTGTTATAACTTGTTTCTCAATCCACTATAAATAAATATGTTTAAATTAAGAGACCAAATGGCACAGAAATTTAAAATAATTAAAGGTCAACGTGTTCACTGCTACGTTGTTTGTTCTCTGATTGATTCTCCTAGTCATCATACCACATTTTCTGTTATATAATTATAGAGATTTGTGACAGTCATACTGTTATGATACTACAAACAGTCCAGAGACTACTGTGGATTCAATATTATTCGTTGGATACCATTTTTTTGTGGATTTCGTGGGCACAGTCAAACCACGAAATTAAATATTCAACGAATGATAATATTTCTATAGGTTTGTATGCAGACTTCAGCAAAACCACGAAATTAAATATCCACGAATATGCTAGTTTTTCTTAATCCACGAAAATTGGTACCCACGAAAATAAATGAATCCACAGTATTAGAAGAAATGTGATATTGATCACTATACAATATAAAAGACACACACTATGCAAGCATACATAAGTCAACATACAACAATCGATACATTTAAATGTCTAACATATCAAACAAAGTATATATCGATTCATTTATTAATTTAAAATTGATTCGCCAAAAAGTTTATGCCAAAATGGGCTACTTTATATGGCTATCTGCATAAAAGTAAAAAAATATGTTCATAATTACAGAAGTGACAATCAAGTCAGGAATATGACAGTTGTTGTCCATTCGTTATTGATGTCTATTGTCATTAGATTTAATCATGTGATTAGGGACTTTCCGATTGAATTTTTCTCGGAGTTCAATATTTTTGTGATTATACTTTTTACCTTTCTTTTTGTATATAAAGTAAAAGAAACAACAACCCGACCAAAAAAAAACCCACCTAAACTAGTATCGATATTACTTTAGATTGTATTGCTATTGGCTTTTTTAAAAGATGTACTCATATATTTGGGGCGGGTTTAAATCTCACAATACATTTATAACATCGCCACCTTTTTGCACCTGTACCAAGAAGGGAACTTCTGACCTTTGTTAGATATCTATATTTTTTTTGGTAATTTCTGGTTCTCTGAACAAGTACACCTTTTTCGTAAAGGGACCATCTGAAGCCCGCCTCTGGGAGAGGCATTTTCTCGCTGTGATGAAGACACGTTGAACGACTTTTATGGTGTTCCTTCCTTAATCGGGACATTCAATATTTCCCTTCTCAATTTTCTTCTTTTCTTTTTTCTGACTGAATTTATTTATCATTGCTTAATATCCATTCTTTTTTAAATGCTTACTTCTTGTAATATAAAACCTAGTCCGATGTAAAGTTGCCGATATTAGAAGATGTAACAGATTTCAAATAAGTAGTTAAATACACTAAGGTTGCGTCAAGCAACATCTTTGATGTTAAATTACAGTATTATCTAGTACTATCAACTATATCTGTCTTTTGGCCTTTTACTGAACAGGGAATAAAACAAGTTCACCATTTTTTTTTAATTTGATTTTTTTAAAGGACACGAACCCCACATCCCACTTTATTCATATTTTGATGCTGGACTGGGCTTCCGAGCCCAAAAAATAATTGAATACGTATCTTTTTTTTTCCAATTGAGAAAACCATCCACCAGACACCAAATGACTCACTGCAAGGTCTTTAACTTGGAGCAAATCCCAGACCACTTCGTATTGATGGGAGGCTAAAATATTTGTGTACACGCCATCTGTGACACAATTGCTTGTTTGATATTAGAAAAACAACGCATCACTCTCCAAACAAGTCACATTAACTTGTCGATTAAGGAAAACTTCAAAGTTCGTTCATATAGTAAATGTGTCCAGCCTTGTAAATAATACTGTAGTGATGGAGTGATTTTTATTAACTTACAATCCAGTGAGAGATATTTCATGTATATTCTGGATGTACATTGATGATCATCGGGGGGAGGGGGGGGGGGCTGGGTGAGAGGGGCGTCAAAAAGTGATTATGTTGGATTGGATCAAAAATGTCTTATTGAAGATAGATATAACCTACAACCTCATCAAAGAGTTGGCTAGATCGCAGAGCATGGAACTCTTCTTTGTCGAGCTACCATAATTATCGGGTTTTTTTCCCTACCAGAAACCCTAAGCTCTAATAATATCTCCTCAGCAAGGTACTCAGGTTCATCTGTCATGTCAGCCGGATGGCTTTTCTGCTAGACGTTCTATTTGTATATACTTCCCGTCTTCACTGTCATATAGTCGAGTGACCTTTAACACGGATTCACATATTGTTTTTTTTTTTTTTTAATGAAAATTGATATTTCTTTTGAAGTTTTATTACACGTTAAAAAAAGGATCCCAGTACAGTTTCTATGAAGCGCATATTAGAATGATTCATTCGTGTACTCGGAACAGGAAAAACCACTCACAAAAATATCCGACATATTTGTAATTTAATTATAAATACAGAATTTACAAGTTGTTCTAATGTCTAAGCATTCAGTTACTTTAAAGGCCCATATGTGAAATATTGTCTATCAATAAAAATAATGGAATTATGTGAAGTAAATATATACATAATGTATTACATTGTACTATTGTTTTGTTCACTGTTGCATTTGTACTCCCTGATTTGTACAATGTACTTCTAGGTACTTTTAGAAATATATATAAATATTTTGAAAGAAATTTACGGAGCCCGGGAATGGACATTTGATATATTTTTTATTCCGTTCCCACGGATTACTTTCCCGATAACTAATAGAAATTGATTAAGAATGGAAACGGGGAATATAGTCAAAGTGAAAACAACCCTTCTAAAACGTTCTTAATATTAGTTTTAAGCGCTTTCTGTTTAAGTTAATAAGTTTTTTTCCCTATAGCATATATTCATGAAAGACCTCTGACCTGAGTATTCGTCTCCATATCTACGATATTTGGTTATCGAATTATCACACAGTTTTGACTCGTACTGATAAAGTTGTTCAACTGTGCTTATGCATATACACTCTATAACTATCACAGGTTCCAGGCTAATAAAACATGTTTACTTCACCAGACGCGCGATTCGTCTCAAAATAATTGAAAGGCCAAATAAAGTACAAAGTTAAAGAACATTGAGGACCATTTACTAAAACTTAAAAGTTTATACCAAATAAATGAATGTATGTTCCTAGTTGGATCCAAAAGAAAGTATTGGGCATGCCCATGCCGCCCCCTCCCCCCCCGAAATTTGATGGAAACAAATATTTGTAGGGAATCATTGGTGCATGAATTGGAGCGGGTCCTCTGTTATGGAAGTCAGTGTTCCCAAGCTGTGCCGGATTTGTATAGTGCTAGCACACTTGAGTTACTGTCCGCAGTTAGGCATGTCAACTCGGAAACATTATTCAGACTTTAAATTAACTAGTTTTTCTCTTTCTCGATATCATAAAGCCACTTTTGATTTAATTAAGATCAAAGTCAAGTCACTTTTTAAAACGGATTAGTAATCCTTGGAAACGGATTAAAAGAATATATGACATGTCCCTTTTTGGACTCCGTAGAAAACAGAAGGGAATTTTTGTTTGAATTTTGTTTGAATTTTTTAAACGCCTTTAAAGATATCGTATAATTTCTTGTGTATTGTTGTCAATTCATTATCAATTGATTTGACACAGTTTACCAATTCTTAATGGTATTAATTTCGATTTAGAAATGAACTTAATAACCAAAAACTAATCAATAATGACTTATAAATAATAAACAAAGGGTAATCAAAACTAAATGTTTAAAAGTATACTTTACATTTTAATTTGGACATTTAATTTCTGACATACATAGGATATTTGCAGGAAGATCCTAATTTATATAGCTTTTTGCAAGCTCCAAACAGTAAAAAATATGATAATTGTTACTATGTTTATTATTATTATATTGTCATTTTTTAACAATTTGTAAAAGTAAATTTTTGAAAGCGAATATGTCACACCAATATATACCATGATAATGGTGAATGAACAAAATATAATGTGTACTTTATGTTGATGTGATAACAAAACAAATAACAACAAAAATGTTAGTATAATATATATTCATAAAATGGAATTTTTAGAATTTATATAAAAAAGAGCAAATATTTGGGATACTGATCCTATGCATCACATACCAAAACGACATAGACCTTTCCATAGATATAGGAAGATGTGGTGTGAGTGCCAATGAGACAACTCTTCATCCAAATAACAATTTAAAAAGTAAATCATTATAGGTTAAAGTACGGCCTTCAACACGGAGCCTTGGCTCACACCGAACAACAAGCTATAAAGGGCCCCAAAATTTCTAGTGTAAAACCATTCAAACGGGAAACCAACGGTCTAATCTATATAAACAAAACGAGAAACGAGAAACACGTATATATTATATAAACAAACGACAACTACTGTACATCAGATTCTTGACTTAGGACAGGTGCAAACATTTGCAGCGGGATTAAACGTTTTAATGGATCCAAACCTTCTCCCTTTTTCTGAAACAATAACCCTTTTATGTTAAAAAACAGTCTAGATTTTATTCTTGATAGCTTTTGGATCTCATATGAGATATACAGGTTCAATGACCATATTTTTATATTGTATTGTATTAAAATATTGTGAATCATTATCTTATCGTTTGATTTTGAACAGAGCGAGGCAATATACCATGTACATGTAATATAGGCATATGCTTTACTTTTTTACATAAATGATGTTGTTAATGTTATAAAATTGAGAATGGAAATGTGGAATGTGTCAAAGACCAGAGGCTCCTGACTTGGGACATGCGCAAAAATGCGGCGGGTTTAAACATGTTTATGAGATCTCAACCCTCCCGCTTTACCTTTAGTCAATGTAGAAAAGTAAACGCATACCAATACGCACATTAAAATTCAGTTCAAGAGAAGTCAGAGTCTGATGTCAGAAAATGTAACCAAAGAAAATAAACAATATGACAATAATATATAAATAACAACAGACTACTAGCAGTTAACTGACATGCCAGCTCTAGACTTCAATTAAACTGACTGAAAGATTATGATTTCATCATATGAACACATATCAGACACAATCCTTCCCGTTATGTGTTTATTTTCATACCATCATAACATATATGATACATATAAATAAGCGTTATTTAGAGTCGGCATATTATACGCACGTATGAGAAAAGCATCAGTTTTCGGTTCTACCTTGACACTATTTGCGAGTATTGTCTTGAGGAAACGATGTTAGTCTGTCGGAGGGGACGATAAATGGTTGGCCCAAGTTAAGAGAGAGCCATATCTCTTGCACGAAATAGACACCTTTGTAGAATTAAAAAAAAGAGCAGCTAATGCGGCTATAAGGCAGCACTCATACCCGCAAAGTGAAAATGAATTAATATAAGGTTTAATAACATGTTTCCCTATCAAGTCTATCAAATTAAAGATTTGTTGAAACAAAATTACAAGCATAAGTTTATATAAACATGATAATCGGATAAGATAGAAGAAAAAACAAACAAACAAAAACTGATAAAAAGTCCGACTATACCCATTATCTCAATAATATATTAGTCTTTAACAAGATGTAGAAATACATGAACGCGGACAATTACCATCTTGGGACACACTATATTTTTTTTCTATTTTCAATAAAATAAAACAAAAAGAAAATGTGTCCGATGAATTAATTGTCTTGATATTTTTTTTACATCTACATCATCTTTTTTTCCAAAATCTGATCTACTCCTAAATATTCTTTAACATCATTTACCAAGGACGAAATTTTACAAAAGCACAAATCTATCTTTCTTTCTTTTGGTATCGACATCAAAGAAAACGATGTAAATTTATCGACATTATACTGGATACCAAAGCTTTACAAAACCTGATATAAAGAACGATGCATAGCTGGGTCATCAAAATGCTCGACTAAACATGTTTCTAAAGAATCGACTACTATTTTTTCTACAGTTAAAGATTAGATTCAAAAATATCATGATGAGATATGTTCTACCAATGGTTTTTACAAAATGTGGATTCTCAAAAATTCGAAAAATCTACTGCTTAATCTTCGAAAACACAATTTTTGTAGTTTTGCAGCAACATAAAGATTTTTGATATTTCTACGTTTACACAACTGTTACAAAACAAATCCTGTAATCATCATAACCGTACTAATTTTGAATGATACAAATACAGAAATTAACCATTTAATATAATTTTCTGATCGTTCATTTACTTTAAAGCTCCACCTTAGAATAAAAATGAAGGAACTCTGTGAATAAAATAATAGTATACATGCATTCATATTGTATTGTCCAATGTGTTGCTTTTGTTTACTCTTACTAATTTGTAAAATGTAGGTACTTATAGAAAAATATATAAATATTTTAAAAGAAAACAGAAGGGAATTTTTGTTTAAATTTTGTTTGAAGTTTTAATGTCTTTATATGTATCAAATGATTTTTATGTATTGTTGTCAATTAATTATGAAATGATTTAACACAGTTAACCAAATCGCAATGGTATAAGTTTCAATTTACAAATGAACTTAACAAGCAAAAACTTATCAACAATGACTTTTAAATAATAAACAAGGAGTAATCAAAACTAAATGTTTAAATGTTTACTTTTCATTTTAAAATGGACATTTAATTTTTGACATGCATAGGATATTTGTTGGAATGATCTTAATTTATATAGTTTCTTGTCAAGGTCCTAAAGGTAAATAATTATGAGTTCTTGTATGTTCATTATAATTGTCATCTTTACAAAAACTACTAAAACATGAGAACAAAACAGTCTATTTTAAAAAATGAATATAACACACCAACCAACTAAACAAAATTGTAAATGAATGAAATATAAGCTAGTATGTAATACTAGTTTCATCATGTTTATGTCAATGAGATAGAATTTGTTTTTAAGAAATGAAGCGTTCTATCGAAATCAAATATCAAATGTTCTTATAATTAATATACAATGTAATTACTTGTGTCTATTACTCCTTTAGCATTTCAGTTGCAGCGATTATGTTGCTATCATTTCTATGTTGTCAGTAATGCGAGTTTGCAGACCTTTATTCATTTGTGTCGAACTACTTTTCCTAAGTGGAGCGAGGTCGTAGGCATACACACGCCTGTGTTCCTTTAAAGGTGGGCGAGTATTATTGCTTCCATACGTGTATGTTTATTGATATAAGCAGCTTATATTTTAAATCTAATATCTTTATTTTTCTTACAGATGTTGTATTTGTTCTTGATAGATCTGGAAGTTTGGATGCATCTGACGTCACCGATGCTATTGAATTCATCTATAACGTTACAACATGGTTGACAATTGGAGACAACGATACATTAATATCATTAGTGACATTCAGTGATGATGTCACAGAAGAATTCAACCTGGGAAATTTTCCAAACAAAACTGACTTACTATCTGCAATAGAAAGTTTGAGTAACATGACATCTTATGGCGGTACTTTTACTTTTGACGCTTTAGAATTTGTTTTTACGTCTTCATTTAACGAAAGTAGCGGCGGACGGCCTGGTGCTGAAAAAGCTGTTGTTGTTTTAACAGATGGTGCTTCCCTGAACTATCTTCAGACTGTAACCATGGCAGATCGTACACGGTCGGAACTTGGTGCCGAGATATTTTCTATAGGTATAGGGTCGACACAAGATGTTGATGAACTAAACTCTATAGCAAGTGAACCCAATAGCTACTATGCATTATCAGCACAGGATTTTGTTTATCTATGTAACTTAGTTCCTACTCTGGTTATAAGACTTGGTAAGTGCAGTAAAAGGTATATGCCATGTTAAAACCCGAATCCTATCGTAACATAATTTGGAATGTGTGAATTAAATGGGACTTTTTTTAGAAATGACTATCATATATACTTGTAAAAAAATGCAATTTTCAAACGATACAAAAATGCAAATTAACTAACTACATTGTATAAGCAACAAGGTGCTTAAAAACATATGATCAAATTTAAAGTTAACATGGAACACATTTGTTCTATGAAGAAAGCATGATTTATGACTCGTTTTTGGTATATTTTGTCTTGCAAGTTATTTAAAATGTATTTATGTATTCCTATGATCTCCTACACACACCCCACAAAAACAAAGAAAGAAAAAAAAACCCACACACATCTTAAACACGTGTAAGTCAAACGTTTAGCAATACAGCTTGTACATATGGTAATGCTTTATAGGCAGCATTTGTCAGTTGTTTTAATTTTTTACTGTGTTTATGTATATAACATGTATAAATAAGTTCAACTACAGTTAATGGTTATTCCACATTCATATGAAAAGAAGTACACACAACTAACGGTTATATTTGAATTTCCTAAAGGAGTGAATGTATCAATGTTTATTTTATTTTACTAGATATCACAATTAATGCTACCTTATCTGAGGGATGTCCTGTGTTTATATCAACAACACTTCAGACAAAAGCACCACAGAAAACTACTACATCAACAGCTGCCACAACGACAACTATAGAAGAAGCACCACAGAAAATTACTACGTCACCAGCTGCCACAACGACAGATAAAGACGAATCATCGACAATTGAAACATCATCTGTAATAAAAACAAACACAGTTGAAACATCTATCGATCAACAGATAACTACTTTGGATGAAACAGCACTCACAGAAACAACTACACTATTAGAAACTACTAGTGTTGCTGAGCAAACAACACCAACCTTATATAAAACCACACCGGTGCAAATAACAACAACGTCATTAGAAACTACAAGTGTTGGGCCAAAAACGACATCCGAATATGATACCACTCCGGAGCAAATAACAACTACGTCTTTAGACACTACAAGTGTTTCAGCAGGACAAACAACAACCGCCTTATATACAACCACTCTTAGGCAACTAACAACTACTTCATTAGAAACTGCAACTTCTGCCGGGCAATCATCAACAATAACATCATATACTGCTGCTACGGAAAGAACAACTACAACACAAGAAACCACTTTAGACACAGAAGCTACTGCTTCAGGACAAGACATAACTACGAATCGGGCAGTGCATATGACGACTTCATTAACAGCTGGTTTTGTCTCTTTTCAAGTCCCTTCAACAATATCACCAGACATATCAACATATCATAGTATAAACAGTCCAGGTAAAACTGACTATGTTGTCTTTAAAACACAAAACTAACATATCCATAATATTTCTTATGTATTCAAATTCAATCAGGTTTAACTGCATCTAATTGGAATTACAAAACATCACACTATTTTGCAGTTTTCCTGTTGTGTATTTCTTTCCGACTATTCTACAGTTCAATGTTTTATTATTGTATATGATAGTGTTATCTCATCTATTTAGATGAACAAAACACTAGCTTCTTTTCATTTTCATACATCCTGAAGATTTTGTTGGTTGCTGCTCTATGGTGGCTACAATTCAAATTCGATCACGGAGAAGGACTGAACTAATCGGATCGATAATTCTATCATTTCGCAACGTCTGGAAAATATACTAAATTCATTATTAATGTGCATTTTTAAATGAATAATAACCGCATCGTACTGAGTATACCAGAGTTCACCAATTGATTATAAAACATATAATCTTGTATCTATTGTTTCAGAAAAAACGGAATTTATAAGTGACAGTTCTAGCAGTTCATTCAGCACCGGAGCAGCAATAGGGATAATCACAGCATTTTTGTTTCTTACTCTATTGCTCTTTCTTTTATTTTGTTTGCGGAAAAAAATACGGTAAGTTCGTTAACCCTTCATTTTTAATAGAAGTTATTTTTTGAAGCAACTGAATGGACGTTCTTTGCTTTTTAAATCTTATGTATGTTACATTTATGTTCAACCTAATCAAATGAATATTAAAAACTGTAACAGGCGTTACCATTAACAAAATTCATGATATAACTTTGTATTTCTGATACATATTTTCATTTTAATGTTAAAACGTGTGTGCAAATAAACTCATCATATATACATGTACATGAAACTGGTTCACAATTGTGTGAACTAGACGATCGTTTACAAAAAACTCTGATCACTTACGCTGAAATCAAGTATGTTAAAACGGCCAACTAAAGTACGAAGTTGAAAAGCATTGCGAACCCAAAATTCCGAAGGTTTTACTACATTGTAAATATACATTGTAGCTGAATTTTTTTATTAAGTTATTATCTTTTATTGATGCAGTACTTTCTATAATATGACAAGGTAATAAGAAATAATAAGACTCGAGTGCATTTCTTTTTGTTAATGCATGTTGGTTACACAATTTTTTTAAATAATAAAAATGTATTTCAGTTCAAGAAAAAAAGCCTCACCAATGAGTAAAGAGGACTGTATGATAAGCCAATACACCCAAAGCAGCCTAGGAGCTCCAAAACCGTTATCTTACAGGGAGGCAACTTTTACTGGTAAAACTGATACGAATGGCCAATTTAATAGACAGTCTAGCAATCTATCTATGTTTGATGCTTATGTATAATATGTCTTAGATTGAATTAAATAATCAAATTAAATTTTTAATTTGTTGGAAAATATAAAGGATATCGAATAATTTATGAATATTTCAAGTAGAATGGAACATGATATGGTGGTGTAAATATGTGTTATATGTTGTATGTGTGTTAACGTTTATGAGTTGCTTTGAGAGTGTTAAACATTATATAAATAACAAATAGAGTAGATTGTTACCCCGAGAAAACGTTGTCAAACTCGGCGAAGCCAAGGTTGACAATAGATATAGGAAGATGTGGTGTGAGTGCCAATGAGACAACTCTCCATGGCATCCAAGTAACAATTTAAAAAGTAAACCATTATAGGTTAAAGTACGGCCTTCAACAGGCTTTTTTTATGGACCAACTTGCTCTATCACTCTCTTAGTTATGTGTTATTTAATTTAATATACTTTAAATTTTTACAAATCTGAGCCAAAACTAAGAAATTTAGCATTGTGTTTAATTACTTGATGTAAATTCAATTCATTGTCCTTCAAACTATCGATTTTTGATTGGTCCAATTTAGAGGATAACATTAAAAACGTGTCACCCTCTCAGCCATGTCGTAAAATAAACACCCTCGCATCAGCCAACCAAAATATGGAATTTTAACGTGAGGTATAATAAATAAGCTGAGCTAACCTATTGATCGCAAATGTTTCGTCTTATGTCGACGAAACATCAAATCGTCTTTCGCAATCAATCATACGCCTATAATCTTGATTTGTTTTTAAAACAATTTTATTCAGAATAATACATGTAATATTATAATAATTGATAATTTACCAACTGAATTTCTTTTAAACAAATAAATAAAGTATAATCAATATTAATTCAACAATAAGGTTATGTGCAAAGAAAACAATCGTTTAAAACTCTACGTCGATATAAGAACCATGTGGTTTGATTTAAGTAGGTTCAAATGTACAACCTTAAAATGAGTGTAGATCAAAGAACAAATAAAATGCACGTTAACAACATTATGAGAATAACGGATTGTTTCAGTATTTGGTACGCCTAACTGTATTTACATTAGATATTGCATCAGTTAGCAGATTAAAAAAAAATATTGTTCAGTATACAGATATGGATAATAAACTGCACAATGCTAGAAAAAAAATATATTGATACAAAAATATATATATTTTATTTATATTTAAACTGCTAAGTTAAACCGAGTCTCTGTGGTACGACTCTACAATGAGTATGAGTTGTATCTTCATACTATAATTATAATTTTATCTGTGTAATATAATATAATAAATATTTCTACAATCTGATTATACAGTTAGGAACAGCATACATGTACATATATTGCACCAAGGAAGAGACAAGTTAAACAAAAGGAAACAACTACTTAAAATGCATGCACTGTAGCCGTAATTATAAATACACAATGTGCCAATTTTATGATACAATTTAATTAATTTTATTTCCGTCTTAACGAGTTAAGTTGTTGTTAAGAACATTAAACATCCCTAACTTACAAATATCTTATTGTGTGCAGTTTGAAAATGAAATTTTAAAATAGAAAAATACTGTATATACTTTTAAGAGGTAACATTAGCACTTAAACTACATCCTAAGTGAATATGCATGTTTTTTTTTATATGAAACAAATCGTACTAAGCGCTCTTAATCATTGTACACATCAATTTATAATCATATGTAATTATAAATGCACATGTATCCTGTTAATCGCGAAATTGAAATTCTAAAATAATTTATTAAATTGACTACTTCGTTTCTCATTAGAGTTTCAACTTCAGTTTTTCCCTAAAAATGTATGCACCAATGATTGTGCAAACGACAGATATCCAATGAATATTTGTCGTAGATCTTTTGTGTTAGTAATAATATGAGCGAAAAGTAGCAAAAAATAACTGTCAATAATAGTAAAAAAATTAACGGTACCAATTTTCTTGCACCAGATGCGCATTTCGACAAAACATGTCTCTTCAATGATGCTCGTGGCCAAAATATTTGAAATCCAAAGCTTATATAAAAGATGAAGAGCTATAATCCAAAAGTTCCAAAAAGTATAGCCAAATCCGTGAAAGGAATCAGAGCTACGTGTCTTATTCTACCGAAATGCATACATGAAATGGCAATTTATATATTTCTATGTATAGATATAACTCTTACACAATTAAGTTAAGTGAATGACATAAACAAAACTTTTGTTTAATGCTTTCACTCTGGAAAAATAATCTGTTTGTTTGTTGGTCCAAACGCGAGCGGAATAGCAAGGTTAAGTATGTCTCCTTGGCAAAACAGACTTGGACTAAATGCCAAAAGGAAGACTATATGCAATACGCATCAACAAACAAATGGAATGTGCTTGTGTACGTTTCTCTTAATCAGTATCCAAAACATTCTGAAATTGTGATTCCTAAATTAATAATTGAATCTATTTATTAAGTCTAATGTGTACTAATTTTTGAACCCTATACTAGTATCTATTTGCCGAACACTTTCTTTTGTTTTAGTCCTTTTGCAATAAGGCATTGGCCCTGCATTACAGATGGATATTTCAATTCAAGGTGGTCTGTGTCTTGATGCTTGGGTTTCTTTTGCTTCTGAGATGATTTCTTTGTAGATTCTGAACTCACTTTTTCAGTTAAGTCTATTGTTTGCTCACAGTCAACTTTAATACATTTATCATAGAAAAATTTCATTGGCGGACAGTATGCCACCATCGTCCAGCAAATGTCTAAGACTTTTTCGAAAAAAAGGTCAGTCGTTCCTTTTGTATCAGTGTCTGCATATTGTTTCTTTATATCACTATATGTTGTTGACAGGGTAGTTGGAGGTGAACTGTTGTCTCGGAGTTTCTGAAATTATATATAAAGCATCATTCTAATCTCTGAAAGGTTAGACAATTTCTTAATTTTGTAACTGTCTTATATTCGTACCATTAAAATTTGTCAATTTTGTTGCAACCTGATTGAGTGCAGAGTAAGCTATTCACTTACATTTGATTGTTGGTTTTTTTTCTTTTGGTAACGATTTTCTTAACTGTTTCTATGAATTATAATGTTTTCCTGAATTTATTATCTGAATGTAAATGTGTTCCTAAAAATGTTGCACTACGAGTTCTGTCAAGGAAACTATTGCTAGCACCACAAGATAAAACAATAGCATAGTAACTATGCAAGTACCTGTTTACATATCTAGTGGCTGGGTGTTCTTATATCATTTTCTGATTTACATTGAACCAACACCTCTTTAACTAAAATATGTGCATTCCATACTTACTTGTAGCAAAGACTTTGACGTCTCCCCTGAAAACTGTTTCTGTAGTTGTGATATATCTTCCGATTCCCTTGGATCCTAAAATATAAGGTTTGAACATGAGACATCTATACACCAAGGACCAAATGATGGGGATGTGAACAAGTTTTACTGTTAAAGTTACACGGTTTTAAACAACTAGCAAAACCCATACCGTATGGTGATGCAAAAGTCTCCTCCATAACATAATATGCAACAATAATAAAAAGAAAACCTACTACCGAATGTAACTCCCACAAACTACAACCCCCTAAACAATTAGCAAAACCCATACCGTATAGTGTTGTAAAAGTTCTACCTTAACATAATGTGAAACAAAAATAAGAGAAAATCTAAGACCTAACTGAACTAAAACAAACTACAACCCCCTGACTTAGGAAAGGCATATAAAGAATGTGGCGATGTTCAACATGTTAATCTTTAGGAGGGCTCAACTATTTTCCAACACGGTACATTGTACACTGCAGTGTCTTACACAAGTAGTACAAACTATAAAATCCGCTGGAAAACGCATGACTTATCAGATAGGCACCCATCACAAAGGACACAAAGAACCTCTTGGTGGTACTTGCAGATACTGAAGGCTAGTTCTTTGTATACATAATTCGTTACAAAAACAATGGTGTTCGTATGATTATCAAGAGTCATAAAAAGTCATGTGATTTATCTTCATTTATGAACCCCGTCGCATTTTTGCGCCTCTCCAAAGTCCGGAACCTCTGGTCGTTTTTTGTATTGTATGTTGTTTTTGTTTGTTTATTTAAGTTCATTTATTTGTTTTTGAGTTCCGTTTGATGTCCATTTTCAATTAACGTGTACACATGTTTATCTAGGGGCCAGATGTAGCTCGCCTTCAGGTGCGTAATGTTCTTGCTGTGCTGAAGTCCCATCTTTGGCTTGCGGCTGTTTTCTGCTCTTTTATTGAGTTTTTGTCTCCTGGACATATTTTCAATTTATATTCTCAACGTATGTATTATGTATCCCTAAAAAGTTTGTACGTAAAGCTGATCGTCTTATTCATAATTTAAGATGTAAACATTTCAATATTTAAATTTAAAAAAATAAGAACTCACTGTTTTTTGTGATATAAGATTATCTTTGACCATACTATCTCGATTGCTTTTATGTAATTTCTCACAATGATTATAACATTCCTGAAATATATTAAGTACTTTATAAAACATGGGTTGTAAACAAACAAATACGAAGAAAAACAAATCGGGAGTATATGGTGCATATCGTGAAATAAACAGTGATTAATATAAATTATGTACCAAAGAAGAAATCAGGAAAAAGACCATACTTACAGTTGTAGGACATAACAAAATACAAAAAAGTACTCGATGTTCCTCTAATAATTGGACAATTGAGCAATATTAGGAACAGCAAATACTTGAGAAGAATGAGCACAGCATTGCAAGCATTGCATTTCCTTACCTAACATAAAAGTAGCATTCACCGTGCCGATCACAGCATTAAAAATAATGGTATAAACAAGAAGATGTGGTATGATTGCCAATAAAACAACTATCCACAAAAGACCAAAATGACACAGACATTTACAAATATATGTCACCGTACGGCCTTCAACAATGAGCAAAGCCCATACCGCATAGTCAGCTATAAAAGGCCCCGATAAGACTTTGTAAAACAATTCAAACGATAAAATGATTGATGACGAGAGATGACATTTGTTTATTACTGAAAATCACATGGGACACAGGTAAAATACAACTCATACTGTGTAGTTTGTGTCGTTAGATGGCAGCAATATTGCCGTATTTCCTTTATTTTCATTTTTATTCTTAAATTACTTATCAGCATTTATAATTGAGCCGGTTTTGTTATGTCGCCACTAAAGGTTTTGTGTTTTGATTTTTGATTTTGATTTAAAACAGCATGTGCTATATCCATGTTTAGCAATTTGTTATATGGATATTTCTTTCTCGGTAACAGTTCATTTTGCGGTCCTCTTTTTGATTCAGAGGCAATGAACAAATAAAGCTTAATAACAGGATGTACATTTTTTTGGTTAATTGTAAAAAAAAAATATGCACATTGTTGGAAATATAAAATGTATTTTTACTCGCTATGAAACAGGAGTAAAGTTTGACCAGTCTCGCTTTTCGCCTTGTTTCTAAAGTTCGCACAACTATTTTTACATTTCCGACGTTGTACCACATGAAAGCTTTTTGTTATTGATGTTAGTCGAACAACGAATCAAGCTAGATAAAGGAACAGTAAAATTGATTGCTTCTTCAATGCAAAAAGATACCTTTAAGATTTCACATGTTTTATCTGCACTACCAAGTAACTCGCACATATGCTTTCTCTCGGTCGCACAGAACATAATGTATTTTTCTCGGAACTTCAATCTGTCGTCTGTTTTCGGTTGCTCTTTTGATTTCGTCACAGACTGAAGCCTTTGGTAAAAAAAAGAGGTCAACGTTATAGACAACAGTGTTATTACAAGAAACGTGTATAGAATGGCATATTAAGCACCTTCCTTATTTTATACATAATTTTATGATTGTCAAAGATAAATTAAAAGACGAGATGTGGTTCGATTGCCAATGATACATAGCCAGTCACCCGAGTCCAGTTATATCGTCACAGTGGGTGAAAACAGGACGATATCCATATACCATGTGAACATATAAATAAGTTGACCATATTTCTCTTAAAAGATTAAAACTTAAAAACGCAAAAATAATCGCTAGAAATAAGATGAAATCTTAAGTTTCTTTCAACATTGATAGATTTATTAACAATCCTTCATTTTTCAATTGTTTACTGCTTCACTATGTTTTTCTAATTTATTTTTGATGTGTTTTCTTTGTTTTAATATTCGTGTAACTTTCATGATTTTTTTTTTACAAAAGAATACGAACAAATATCAATGAAGACATGGCTCGAAAAATGTGTGGTTATATATGTATGTTTTGCATGGTTTATTACAATGTAAGTCCTTGATATATCTACATACCATGATGATAGTTCACATTAAAGTGGTTATGAAATTTACTTTAAAATAGATTTGTTATGAATTAAGTGGTAAAAATGTTAATTTTCCAAATAGTTGACATATGAGCTAACTTACAAAATCTAAACTTTTAATTTCCAATTTTTAAAAAAATACTTAAATTATACCTCTGTCGTATAGTTTCAATTTCCATGGATTCTTCGTTTATCTGTTTCTCAATGTTATCCGTTTTTGTCGTCTCTTTTGTCTGATGGAAAATAAAAGAAAAAAAAAACTCTAAAATAAATGTCAATTTGTAGAATGTTGTTGTTTGGTAATCATAACCAAAACAATGGAAAATTAACGTCTATACATGTCATTAAATGATTTTTGTGATGCTGCATACTGAGTGCAGGAAAAACGTCAATTCAGAAAACATCTAGAAGAAAACGTAAATAACCTTATTTATTCCCTTCAATTTATACATAGCTCATTATGTTGTTGGGATGTACAAGTACCCGGCCACGTCCACTTGTATTTTTGTCCATCTAATGGTTTGAGCCGTTCTCAACTGATTTTTATAGTTTAACTTAGTTCGTATGTTATACTGTTACGCCACAGTACCAGGTTAGGGGAGGGATGGGATCCCTCTAACATGTTTAACCCCGCCACATTATGTATGTACATGTATGTGCCTGGCCCAAGTCAGAAGCCTGTAAATCAGTGGTTTTTTTTGTGTTACATATTTATTTTTCGTTTATTTTTTGTACATAAATTAGGCCGTTAGTTTTTTTTTCATTTGACTTGATTTACATTGTCATTTCGGGGCCTTTTATAGCTGACTATGCGGTATGGGCTTTGTTAATTATTGAAGGTCGTACGGTGACCTGTAGTTGGTAATTTCTGTGTTATTTTGGTCTCTTGTGGAGAGTTGTCTCATTGGTAATCATACCACATCTTCTTTTTTTTTTATACTGAACGTTTCTGTGTATTTATAAATTCATGGCTTGTAAATGTTTTGATTTGAGCGTTTCTGAAAATGGTAAATCTAGAAAAACTCCTCTGACACAGGAAATTTATAATGTGTTAACTTCGTTAATTAGCACAAGGTTGAAACCAATGCTGTCGGACTGTCAGTCTCTGTGGGTATCATCGGTTTAGAACTGAGTTCTTCTGTGCCAACTTTTCTTCTTCTAAATTTTCTGATTGATAAACTAAGATGTTATATAAGCTCAAGCCGTACTTTAACCTATAATGGTTTAATTTTTAAATTGTTATGTGGATGGAGAGTTGTCTCATTGGCACTCACATCACATCTTCCTATATCCATCAAAGTCACAATTAAGCCAGATGAAGTTAATAACCCTAGATGAGTTTGCCTTCTGTGTAGGTTCCGACAGGTAATAAAGCTTATATTTTTTTTCATTTATATTCACCCTGGCTTGTAAATGTTTAGATTTGAGTGTTCCTGATAAAGGTAAATTCAAAAAATAGTTTCGGTTTCACGAATGGTATACACCTTTTATATTCGTCTATTGAACAGAAAAAATACAACTAATAATTACTAACAACTAAACGAATTTTTGTTTTAATATCATTGAAAGACAAAAGATATACATGATATACATTCATACCACATCTTCTTTTTTATATATAGAACATAAATAAGTACGCATCGTACTTTAGGGTTTCTTATTGGAGGAAACACCGTGTTATCAATAGGACAACAATAAAATGTGAAGTTTTTTATTTGTTCTATGACAAAATCAAGGAAACATATATTATATAACGATGTTTTGAAAGAAAAAAAAATATTTGATGATTTATTTGTTGTCATAGTGACAGAGAGGGTGTGGCGGTTACATTCTTTTAGTGTATCAACTCCCTTACACATTCTTTTCTTATGTAACCGTTTGATAACAAATTTTAAAACTACATCTTTTTGGAAAATGAGTACATTTGTACATATACGGTCCGTGTAACACTTATCAATTCAAAAATTTTAAAATGTTTTGAAATTTTAGACTGAGAATTTTTATCAAAGGTTAAAATATGAAAATTCCAAATTGTGTAAAAGTTTTGAAATTTTGATTTTTTTTTTGGTTATGCCCGCGTCACACTGTCCCGATTTTTATATACGATGGACATCCGAATGCGAAAATTGTAAGTTCGTAAGAAGTTGGTCCCGATCTCGTTAAAATACCAAAAAGTGACCGAAGCAAGTACGATGAATAACGAAGTCTATACGATGGTGCCGAAATTATATAAGATAGCAAAAAATGGACATACGAAGGTTAACCGAAGACGGGTATTTAAGCTTCATATCTCAGCTGAATCCTACACGATGGATCATGAAGGCTATACGATGGATTATGATGATGGCGCAATGGCCATACGATGTCTAAAAGACGTCGTGAACAGCTTACGATGCATTTAAATTATATGCCGAAAGCGTCACGCGTTTTAAATTGTTTGATAAATATTGAATATATTTTATATTGTACATTTCATTTCTGGTTTAATCATCAGACGGAAGACCGTGGGCTTGAAGGGTTACTGAATGTTTTTGGTTGATTTCTAAAAAAATAGTTTATGTATCAAATAATTATGCATATTCAATTTACCATTTTCTGCATGTGTCATATACAAATATAGTGTCCATATTTGTCCCCAATATGTTACATACGAGGGGATGCCACGCTCGGCATTGCCTTGTTTGAACTGTAAAATGTGTGCACTAGTCTGTATAATCACCCATAATTATGCACATGTTTATTCTATCTTCGTTGATCCATTTTATTCAAAAAGAGCTCTTTCCAGGAGAATATCATAATAATATAGACAAAAGATCTGATGTACAGTAGTTGTCGTTTGTTTATGTAAGATATACGTGTTTCTCGTTTCTAGTTTTGTTTATATAGATAAGACCGTTGGTTTTCCCGTTTGAATGGATTTTCACTAGTAATTTTGGGGCCCTTTAAAGCTTGTTGTTCGGTGTGAACGAAGGCTCCGTGTTGAAGGCCGTACTTTAACCTATAATGGTTTACTTTTTAAATTGTTATTTGGATGGAGAGTTGTCTCATCGGCACTCACACCACATCTTCCTATATCTATAAAAGGAAGGATGTGGGGAAAGCAACAAATGTGGCAAAATATGACATATAGAAAACAAAGTGTTTTTTGAGTAAACATTCGTGTGACAACAACTCAGACGATACATAAAAAATCTTTATAATGAAGAAAAAGTTGGTTCCCCTACAATGTATACTAGTATACGTGTACCTGCAGTATTGATATAAAAAATTGACAAAAAATAATATTTTACTTGTAAAAGTAAATCTTGAGCCTGTAATAGCTGCTTTTTATGTTTTATGAACGTCTTTCTTAACTGTCGTATTATACTGACCAGTGCATATCGCGCATGGCACTTTAAATGTATTTTAGCGCGAAAATTAACTTACATTTAGCTAGATGTGTTGCCGTCGTAGTTCCATCTTGTCGCATTCGTACTTTTATTCGATGCTAACACGACGGGATTACGAGGTCTTCACAGTCGTGTTGACATCGTAAGACCTTCGGATAGCTTCGTGATTCATTCGGGTAGAATTCGTAATGTCAAAACTGCCCGATGGAAACGATGGATACACAAATGCAATACGATGTTCAAAGATGCATTCCCGGTGACATTACGATGGTGAGGACGGTGATACGAACTCAATACGAACCCTCAACATCGGACGCACCTTAGGTGATTTTTAACATGTTAACAAATTAAAAACCCTTCCCGAAGTTGTCCCCGAAGGCTAGAAAAGTGGCCGATGGTTCTACGATGGTTAAAGATGGCACTACGAATAGCCCGATCTGGATACGATATTGAAACAGCTTTCTATGTTTTTTTTTTTTTATTACAGAAGCATTTTAAATCGGGTATGATTCAATATACACTTGTTTTTTTAGGGATTAAACTCACTCCAATGTTGGTTATAGCTGTTGATCAAGTTTATGTTAGTTTTAGAACTGTGTTCTTTTAAAAAATAAAAGAAATCCTATACAGCATAGTTACTGTTCCAATAACTCTTGAGTGATACACAGTTCAAAATTTATCAACGGCATCTTCGTTAAAAACAGAGAAGTAATGTGAGAACTGTTATTTGTGTCTTTTGTTTTTAAAATAGCTGTTTTCTATCAATCTTTAGGGTTAATCCAAGTGAGTTTTACATTATTGCCACATGCGAGCGATTTAAATCTTGTTTAACCGTCCAACTATTGTATGTGCCTGTGCCAAGTCAATAGTCTGTTATTGAAAAAACTTTTATTTAATAAGATAGTGTGGAAGTGTAGTGTAAAGAAGTGTAGTGTATAAGGCTGGACACATAAATGAATCGTTTTTGTCATATTAAATCTGAAGAAATATGAATATCCTAAGGCGTATGTGAATTTGGTATTGTGACATGAAATTTCAGAGTAATTAATTGATGCAACCATCTTGTTGCAATCCATATTTATCATGCAGGATTTACACTAGCCATACTTCAAATAGTATATTCCGTAAATGTAAAGAAGCGACAAGGCCAGAAAACTTCCTCCATTTTTATAGGATCCCACAACAGGTCTGTACTATGTATTTATAATATTTTGAATTAATACAAAAGAAAAATGTAACAAAAAACTAAAATCAATTACCTTGATGTCCTTGATAAGCTTCTGAAGATCTGTAACTTGAGTTAAAACTTGTTCATTTGCATTGTCCGTATCAACACTTGCCAAATATTTGTCGAACGATCTTCTGGCATGGTCATGTTTTGGCGAAGCAAAGCCGCCATTTAACTCTCCGTGTTTCGAGGAACGTATGTCTTTCATTTCCATTTCTGTTCTAAAAGTAAAACACATTAATATATCAGTGGGAATTCAAACTAGTTGTACTTTTTTCCACCATCTTTTCCTGGTCAAAATCCTCGTCATTCCAATTACTTACGGTTATTTATTTGTGGCTCATTAAATACTTCCAATTTAATATCAATACATGTTCTACCCAATTAAAAATTATGTTTGTTTCCGGTTTTTTAAGTATTGGTATTACAACTTTTTAAATGATTGTAATTATTGGATTAATTGTTTTCAAAATGGGATTTTTCTATTTTGGAAAAAAATATACAAAATTCCACATCTGTACTGAACCACATTTGTATCAGAATGGGAACTTGTTGATCTACTATCATCGTTTTATCATGATTATATTGCTTTTAGTTTATGAAGCTCGAAACCTAATTCAGTTCCATTTATTTTTAAAAAGATGAGAACTGTCTACAAACAATAATTATTATAAAAACAAAAATGAAAAAAAATTTACTATACACAATTTATTATCGTACAGAAGATGTATTATCGTACAGAAGATAAATTTTAAGGACGGGTTAATATAATTATAATTTATATTCCCAAAGATGTATTCAAACAATCAGCTACAACAAAGATGTTCAAATATAAGATCATCTATTCAAATTATTTAATTATAAAATAACAATGCGTATGATGTTGTTAAAACACACACATTTGTTCTAATAATGACATAGCACACAATTACATTGTACATACATTTGTACATGTATATTGGACCATGTCCATTAGAAAATACACAAAAAAGACAAGTGATACTCACATAGTGCTACTGTACACTAATCTACATGGACTAGTAGCCTTAGACTTAGCATTATCCATTGTCTTTTTTATAATTTCGAGTTGGGAATAATAGCAAATCTATTCAATCCTATGTCAATACACATCACTTATACTTCCTTATGTAATCGTTTTACTATACAATACTTATAATGTGTATCCAGGACATTGAAACTAACAATCTATTTAGCTACAAATAGTTTTTATTTATATATTTGAAAACTTGAATTGGCCCAATCTGTCTTTTTTACCCGGACAAAAGTCTTCTGGTGATTTATTTTCTCAATACACATTTTCGACATTCAAGATGCATTTTTAGCCAGAATGAATACATGCTTTCTATACATACGTATAGTTAATAAAAAGTGGGGAATATTGGATAGTCTTCTCCTCCCATCCATCCTCTACTTTCCCCTATCCCATATTTTATTTCTCCCTGTCTCCCGTCACCGTGTACCCCTCAGTGGCAGTAAAGAATAAGAGCAATTATATGCCGACATTAATAAAAACTATTCAGAAAGATATTGTTTTATGTAAATTTGAGAGTAATTATTATAAATGGGAGAAGAAAAAAGAATTCCCTAACCCGTGAGTTGTGCACCCATAACAAACTTAAGTTCCCACGACACAATTTGAGTGGACAGGTGTCGTTAATAAAATTATGTTAGTGATATTACACATTGGTTTTTATTGAGATTCATGTTGATCAAATAAAAATGAATAAGTTTTCAAAATAACTTTTTAATTGTTTAGTATTGTTTGTCCCTCTGTTTTCATTTATTTGGCTTTTGTTTTCTTTTTGAATAAATAGTTTGGAAACATGATATAGTCTTGTTTTAAAATATGACTTTGATGCTTGCTTATGGTCAATAGAAAATATTAAATTTATCATGACCAGTGTCATTACGTGCCTGTCCAAAGGCAGAGGCCTCTACTTCAGCTGTTGTCGTTGATTCGTGTTTGTCATATATATTTTTGTAAATTGCTTGTTTAAAGTTGTTCCGGGCTTTTTATTACCGACACTTCTGTATGAGGTGTTCTCATTACTGAAGGTTGTATATTTGCCTATAATTGAGTACATCCACTTAATATGAACTTAAAGCAAATGCGTCTTAATGCCAATCCCACCACTTACCATTAATTTATATCATGATAGATGAAACAAAAACGTGATTTTATAAAGATCTGCAAAAAAACAATAGAAATGGGTTTCTCCTTTATACGGAAGGATCATATTTGTCAAGCAACAGTAAAAACAACACTAAATATAAACAGTATAATTCCTTTTATACTGCAATCAGCTATTTTACTGTACAGATAAAGCTATACGTATAAACGTTAGCTTTATACGTCAATGACCCCAATTGACATATAAGCCCCGCCTCCTTATTGTATTTCATCAACAACATCACGTCACGACCATGACAACGTAAAGTACTAATGGTCAAACTTTTTTGAATTTAAACTTTTATGTCTTCAAATTGGTTATTTATATTTCATGTTTATCAAATGCTATTAATTAAGTTCATTTTCCCTTTCTTATTCCTTAATACGCCAATGTCTTATCACCTGGACTACGCTCATAGGGAAATACCCCAAAATGGTACCCCAAGAGGGAAATTCCAAACACTTTTTTTAACAATTTTTGTGACATGTTTTTTTCATTTTTCATTTTTTTTTTCGATTTCAGTATAAAGACAATATACGTATAGTGTCTTGAAATATGAAATTTATTTGTATTCGGCACGAAACGGGAAAATGCTCGGTAGAACCTCGCATTTTCCCGTTTCTAAGCCTCATACAAATAAATTTCATATTTCAAGACACTATACGTATATTGTCTAAATCGTTCACGACTAACGTATTAACTACATGTACCATTCTATATCGACCTACAACTTAACTGTGTCTCTACACACTCCATATATATAGTATAACAATTAAAACAGTTAGTATGGTCTTCCGTTTTAAGCCGCCAACCTAATAAAATGAGAGTGTTCGGGTTAACTTAACTAAGTGACATTTACACACTTAAAGTCATAAACATACACGTTAACACCTATATTTGTAATAAGAAATAGGACAGCGGTGACTTAAGCTATGCCTACATTCTGTGACTTAATGAAAAGTTCCGAGATATGAGTTTGAAAAATTTGAAACATCATTCTATAACTTTATAACTATATATAACTACATGTATATATGTAAAACATCATATCCGTTCATTATAACTATCTATAATAATCAGTTCGTTGACTATCATGAAAATTACAATATTGTCAATATATTAAGAGGTTTTACTGATTATCGGAAAAGTTTCGACGGTATCTGATTTTCATAATTATTGCGAGATGTAGTTCATCTCGAGTTTTGCGCTTCGCAAGCTGTTAAGTTCACTGCATATTTCAACTCGCGAAGCGCAAAAATCAAGATGAAAATTTAACTGCTCCTTCTAAAGGCAAAATGTCTAACACAACGCAATAATATACAATTATCAATTTATGGCCCGTTGAAAAGGTGAATATTCAAAATTGTCAACACGAGACTGTTTTGTCATTGAGGGCGCATCCCGAATTCTAATAACCTTAAGGGTTGACGATTTTGGATTATGCTTCATCAATTGTCAGGAACCACAATTGTTTTATTATACCGAACTAACAGCGGAAGGGCCTTTTGAAATCTTAATATATTCTTTATATACATGTAACGTACACAAGCTGAACACAATATGAAAATACATCTGCATTCTAGAATTTCTGAAATGTACAACAAATGTAGAATATTTTTGGTATAATATTGATGGCCCTGAAAAGGATCGTTTATAAGAGATGTCATCGGCTGCTGGCTCTCTATTCATGTCCAAAGCCTTATTCTCTCGTCTTTCGATGGGCTACCAGTGTAGGAGTAATGTTAACTGCTTTGTATAGATTTAGTTCGTAATATATGTAAGGTATAATAATACACAACATACGGTTCATGATTTATTTTAGGGTCAACAAATTGTTAGGCTATGATACTGTACGTCGAAAGTGGTGCAAAACCCTAAACCCTAACAGACGAACAAAAAACAAAAGAATCAGAAAAATAAAAGATGCAGTATACAGTTTTAAACAAAGGGCAGCTTTTATGACATATATATGGATTAGGATATGGGTTTCCTGAATAGAGAATATAAATGGCAAAAAATATTAAAAAATCGAAAATAATGAGGTACCTAAGGAGGTAGACCTTGATTAAGGGAAATAACTCTTAAAATCATCAGTACGTTTGTGTCAACCATTTTTATAAATACATTCTAAGCTTCTAGGTTACATAGATTATTTCCAATCTGTTTCAGGTAAATGCTTAAAATACATTGATGATACTTGACTTTTACAATCGCATAACTGATTTAAAGAGTTATCTCCCTGAACCAAGGTCTACCCCCTTCATATATGAAGAACTATAATTATAGAGAAACATAGCCAACAAAGTTATGAATACAGAAACGAACTTTTTATTTTAATATTCTGAATCATTTCGAGCCTACAGGAACGCAAAAAAAGAATGTTAATTAATAAAATATATTTAAGATCTGTCATTAAATTCCATACTCTAAGTGCATTGTAACCACCAAAAATGGAATAAGCAATCAGGGAGGATACTTTTGATTTACTTGGGACGTACACTTGTCGACATAGTACGGTTAAACTATAGTGTTTTTTTTATCTGACCTATTCATTGTTACTCTTAGGTAACGACCTAGCAAAACGTGCACAAAAGAACATGCTTACAATAAATTCAGTACCGGAAACGATTTAAGGATAGATTAATTATATATTAAAATGAAAAGGCTTCCTTATGAGGTTTGCACTAAGAAGGACATATACAAATCATCTGGTTATGTGGTGCCTGTTTCATATATTTATCAATTCGACGAAACGTGATTTAATCTAATACTGATAGCTCAGATGTTTTAATTTACATATATATGTTACTGGAAAAAGTAGGGCCAGTTACTCCTTGATATATCTCACACCAAGTCTGTTTACAAAATGTCTTTCGATCTATTAATACTACAAATCAATGCTATATTGTGTTGGCTACAAGCGCTTCTTTACTTTCACAGTGGGTTTCCTACAATAGCTTACACTACTTTTGGACATAACGCAGATTATGAAATGCAAAACATGCTTTTTTCGTCTGCCCATGAAGCGATGAATAGAAGTTAAACAAGTTTTGAAAGGAGAGGAGAGGATAAGGTTGTAATCAAAAACCAAATCACACAATATGAAGGCATACACAACACAATGTCCAAGAGAACCTAATTTAGGGATCTTTATTATTGATAAATACCAAACAGTTTCTATAGCTATTAACCCCCACACTTGACTAAAATATGAAGATTTTTTATTTTAAAATGTTCTTTTTAAAGGCCTACTACATATGTAAGAAGGTACTCCAAATACATAAAGAATTTGTTCGTACAAACATGTAGGTAAACGTATTATACACAAGTGTACCCTTCTTGGTATGCCATTTTGGTGCAGACGTCCGTCACAAATGTAACAAAAATATATCAAATAGTCATTTTATAATTAACACCAAGATCATGAATTCGAAAATGTCGTTTAATGAAATTGGATACCCTGCATTTATAATGCTTTATAACAACATATAATCAAATTGCTAAAAGATCCCCTTATAAATTATTGAAAATTATCATTCTGCAACAATATCTTGTGTAAATTAGATACACCGATTCATTCTTATGCTCTCAAGGTGTATCTAACATGTCGACAAATCTTTAAAATATAACATTTCATTGGTTATTTATGATAAATTACAACTAGTCACATTCTCTATACGAATCTGACCCTTTGAATGAAACGAGTGCAGAGGATACTGAACATGGCACCTCTTTTCTGTTTACATTAATTGTACAGATTGAATATTGATTGATGATTATGTGTGGGTGTTTAGAGTCCGACTATCCTGTATGGATATCGCGGACTGGAGCAACCTATTCTATAGACTGGAGTCTGTCGGTCTTTTTGCCTTCATTTTACTCCGACTGCGTTGGTGTTGCTGGTACGGAGTATCGGGTCTTGCTGCTTGTATGGCTGATTGAATTGCCTCTTTGGATTGGTCAGTGATGACGGGCGATGTGTGTGGTGGTGTGTGCAGTAGGTTTGGGTGGTCGATGTCGAACCCATCTTCAAAGTCGATCCTACTGCGCTTTCCTCTGTCATTGGTGGAGGTATAACATAACAGGCGGTGGCGGTGGCAGGCCTTGTTGGTAATGTAGGGACTGATGACAATATCTATATTGACTACAACTCCAACTGGTTCCCCTTTGTACTTCGTTGGTATTAGTACAGGTCCAACTACGCTGTCTCTTGCCTCTGTTTGTGTGATGGTGGTTTGTTTGACTTGGTCAGCAGGTACCTCGGCTGTTTTTGTTGCCTTCCACTGGTCAAACGCTATGCGTTTCTTCTCCTGGTGGAGGGTGACTTACTCTTCAGGGCCGGCTTGGATTCACTAGAGGATGCCTCTGGTTCCTTAGCCTTTGTCTTGGTCCACGTCAACTGTACTGACACCTGGTCAGAACTTGCGGAGAACTTCCAGGCAGGTTCTTTTCCAGTTAACTTCATGGCTGCTAGTAAGGCATTCAATTCATCTGGAATTTCCATTATGATTGTCCAAAAAGTTAGCGAGTTGTGTTCAGCTGTGATCAGTACGAATACTTCAAATTGAATATTGATCACTATATTGTTTATCTTTTATATAGGACAGTCGATTTGAAGAGGTAACATCCCAGTATTTATCTTGGATGACAAAGTAGGGACCCTGTCTGAGTAAAAGTCAATCCACTTGCGTTTATTGATAGAAACCCATAACCTGAATGAAACACCCAAGGATACATTAGCCATTAAAATAAAATATACATTTTGTCTTTTTATCTGTGTCATAATTCCCAGTTTCTATCGATCAAAATATAAGAAATAAACTAAAATATTTACCTGATTTTTTAACCGTCTTTATTTACTTTCGTTTCTAATATTTCCATATTTTAATAAATCACCTAATTGAAAATGACACTTGAAAGACAATTCTTGAGTAGCAGTTTGTAGTTTCTTTAAATATAGGCGTAGTTATTTTACTTCCGTGTTACATATCGAACGTGAATACTCATGCCCCCTTATCAATATGGGTCACTAGTACTTGTTCATGTTGTTGTATGGTTGACAGGTATTCTATTTTTAAATCATAAGATATAATACGTCATATTTAAATCTTTTCAGAAGGTGGATAAATAAAATATATTTAAAGGCAAACAAATGTAAAAAACAGCCTTTAAAGGTTGCAGGGGGAAGGCGGTACAGAAAAACTCATGCTGCTTATGGTACTACTAGGTTTAGAGACTAAAATACAGTTTGTAAAACTGATAATACATAATTAGATATAAATATGAATAGCAGCTGATGTCAAATCAATCTAGATCTAAGTATATAAATCACACCTGATATTACCTTGTAGAGCCATATAACTTTTTTAATTATATGTTTTATCTAACTCTGGGTTTATCAGAACACTTTAGACCTATACTTGTAAAATTATAAGGACTCTTTTTTTATTAATAAATGTAGATCAAGAAAGTATTATATCATAAAACATTTCACTCGGATATAGAAGTAAATTTAGTCAAACTTCTTTCGTCCGGCAAGAAGATCAATGCTAAGGATTCGTCCATTTGACAGTGTGAGATGTGAAGATACGTTTATTAAAAAATTGAGAGGTCAAATCTGATATGTCATACGCTGCTTGCCTCTTACAATTATCTTTGCTACGAGTCTTTTGAGGCAAACATATGCTGATCCAGGTTGGGACCTGCCCCTTTTTTTGTTGGACAAATTTGGTTGAACCTATAGGGAATCTTTGAACCATGACTGGAGCAGGACCCCCTTATAAAAAGTGTTGGGTCCACCACTGCAAATTTTACTCCTATCAAACTGTCCCTTATTTGCGATGGTATTCAAAATGTATCGCCCTCCATTCCAGTCGATCCACTTAACATTGATGTAAAAAATATTCTTTGGTTTAAGATTCATTTGGATCCTTTGGTTAAAATGGCTGTGGTTTAATAATTATCCCACGAGGCCGCGGTGTGTCAATGTACGATCATCCGGATGTCTGGATTGAATATGATGGTAAAATATCTTTTGTAAAAAATTTACGACGGTAAATTAGTAGCAGTGTTTATTTGTTTGATCGATTAAGAACCTGTCCTACCTTTGGTACACTCTTATGCATGTCACTCGTTATGTAAACTAGTTATTCATACCCTACTGGGGCTTTCTAAATGTTATTCCCAATTGTGACCAGAGTTCAAATATCCTCCTTTTTTTAAAGATTTTTAATTGTTTTTGTTTTAATTTGTTTTGTTTTCATCGTTTCCACGTTTGTTTACAATACTTTGGATTTATTTTAATGCTGGTTCCCACAATTTCTATTATTAAAACGTTTTGTCTTTTAAATTATTATACTGTTTTCCTATATTTCATATTTGGTTACTAAGACGCTACAAAAACAGAACAGACAAAAAGAACTGACACGTCAACTATATCATGAAATCAGTTTGTACTACATGTACTAAGTACTTTGAATAATTGGGGTATGATGAAAAAGGCTGACATGCGCGCGGTTTATCAACAGACAAACGAGTCGCATCGTTGCAAGTATCTGTCCGTAATCGCCCTGTATTTCTAGTAGTGACAATTTATCAATGTCAGACATTTTTGAAATTATGTTTTGGACAAATGCCTTGGCTAAACCATCGCCACAGTCGAAGATTTGCTATTAATAATCTTTGTGGGCGTGATTGTCGTCAAATTCCGATAATGAGTGATCTTGATACTATCCCATGTATGCCTTGTTTGGATTGAACAGACATGTATCGAAAATCCGAAAAACATTTAAATCGTAGATGTAAAATGGGAATCTAATTGAACTTTTGAAGTCGCTGACGCTTAAATTGGTCCCTTCCTTCGGCAACTCGTTTCCGGTTATTTTTGCGACTACATCATTAAGTTACTCGTGAAAGACATTTTCATTGACTCAAAAACCGACGACCAAAGTGTTATGCTTATTTGTACCTGCAGTGTGTCGTGTTAGATTTTAATTGGCATGAACCACCCTTGACTAAGAGAAATATTTTTGTTATTTTTTGTATATTGTCTGCATTGTCCCCATCTGTTGTCGTACTTGCGAAACGAATCCGGTCAGTGTCTCAAATATATCGATCAAATTGAGACTAAATAGAACTAGAGTCTATCCACCTTTTTCATGTTTTGGTTACTCCTTTAGAAGACACGTAAATAAACTCAACATAAATACAAGTATTGAAATTTTATATTTGCGCCATACGCGCGTTTCGTCAACAAAAGATTCATCAGTGAAGCTACGAAGCTGAAGAGCATTAAGGACAACTCATTCCTAATACATCTATTGAGTCTTGTTAATTTTGAGCAACACACACTGCCTAATACATTGTAATATGAAGGTCAGGAAAAATTAAAAACGGAAATTCCATTATCAAGTTTAAAAGCTAAACACATTAAACGAATGGATAAAAACAGAAATATTCCTAACTTTGTACATGCATTTCCTAAGGTAAAAAATGGTGGATTAAATCTGGTTTGATAGCTAGCTTATCCGCTAACTTGAGTGACAGTCCCTTTAAATTACATTATTCTGACAACAATTTGTGAACAAAACAAACACACATATGCATGATAGGTAAAAATGTCAAAAATAGGTGTATATCAGTCAACATTGTGTTGTAATCTTAATCACTATAAAAAAAAACTGTTTAATATGTCAACACAGAAAACAAAATGGCATTTCAACAACGCATATAAGCAAATATGAAAGTCAACAATAACAAAAAGGGCCATGGCACAATAACACAATGACAGAATGTATAAGTTCCAAGCCATGGCCAAACGAATATTTCTGTTAAAGAACGTTCCTTGACCTATGATTAACTTTTATAAATTGTAACTTGGATAGAGAGTTGTCTCATTGCCACTCATATCATATCCTCCTTTATCTTACTAGTACACGTAATTAAGATGATAAACAACGTCAGTTTCTATATTTCTATATGTCAATAAAATCATGTATTATTTGTACGTTATATTTATCAACACGATCTTAGTATCTTCCAATAAACTTTTTTTTGTTGAAAAAAGATGAGACGTTCTTTGACATAACCCTTGTTCATCAAATTTCTGCTCAGACACTGGTGATTCGTTATAAAGTACGAGTCTCCTGAATACCGGAGGAGAAATGTATATCCCATATACATTGGAAGTTGGTATATTGCTAAGAAATAGATTGTTTTGAAATTAAAATCGTCTTGTTTGTCATACATTCTGGTACCGAAATGTCAAATTCTGGGTATTAGACTAATAAGGAGACAAAATTTTAAATAAGCCGTGTCTGTTATTTTATATTTCCAGTTCCCTAGGATATGTATTAATGAAACTCAATAAAAAAAATCATCAATATGCATCTGAATGTGAAATTAATTGATTTGGCTTCTTTAATCCTCTTATTTTTGACAAGTGTCTGAAGGAACTCAGACTAATATAGACATAAGAAAAAGTCACCAAGGAGAGGTGCACAGTTTGTGTCGTTAAAAATGTCGACAATCTTTTGAAAAAGTCTACCTTCAAATTTAACAATTATGCAAGTTGTCAATAAGAAACTCTAGCATACCGATCAATTGTTCATACGACTTTCTTATCAGTGAGAGGTTTATCTAGCTACACAACCAGGTTTTATCCACCACATTCTACATTGAAAATGTCTGTACCAAGTCAGGAATATGAATGTTGTTATCAATTCATTTGATGTCTTTGCGCTTTTGATTTTTAACCATTTGCTTATGGACTTTCTGTTTTGAATTTTCCTATGAATTCGGTATTTTTTATTTTACTTTTTGTTCCTCTGTGTAACATGTTATAACTTTTTGTTCACTTTCAACCAAATATGCTGAATGGTATTCCAAAGGAAAATATGTATAACGTATGCTACCAATTTTATTTAAGAATTGAGTGCTTCTTTATGTTACTTCATTGTGGTGTAAAAGCGTTGACCAAAGTACATTTTGTTTCCGCGCTTCATTCTAAAAATGTGCGCACGGTCAACGCTTTTACAATCCTATGAAGTTACAAAAAGAAGCATTCAAAACTTATAATTACATTTTCAGCTAGGATCATGCAAACACGAATTTTATCGTTTATGTATTGAATTCACCTGTGCACTATGTTGTGGGACCTCGTGTCATCATGAATGATACATTTTATTGCGTGATGCAATTGCTTAAGGAATTACGCGAGATGTGCACTTAGCCAATCAGAATAATGTATTATAATGACATATACATCTAATGTAATTATATTGGTCGTTAGTTCATTTTACTTTCATCTGGCTGATGTGGACATATGTCATGTCGTAGATTTTTTTAGTATGTATAATTTAAGTAAAAACACAAATATGAATACAAACACATTTTTTTTAATACAATGAAATAACAATATAAAAAAACGACAGAGCAAAAAAACGATTCTCCTAAATAGGCTCGAAAAAAACAACCTTTCCAATGTCTACTTAGTTGCAAATGTTGGCTTTGATGTGATCAACACAATACAAACATATATTTTAATTGTTTGTAATTTTGAATTTTTTGAAATACTAAGGCTTTTCTACCTCATGCATAGACAACTTTAGCTGTATTTGGCAAAACATTTAGGAATGTTGGTCAGCAATGCTCTTAAACTTCGTACTTTATTTGTCATTTTTTACTTTTTGGGATTCGCGCGTCACTGATGAGTCTTTTGTAGACGAAACGCGCGTCTGGCGTATATACCAAATTTAGTCGTGGTATCTATGATGAGTTTATTTAGTTGATGTCTTACTGACGTAAGTATCAAAACTTCTTTTAAAATAGTTGGAAATAATATTTTTACATAGATAGAAAACATTCTCTAAAACATACTTTATTTTACATAATAAGACTAGACTGATACGACCGATAAAAAAATAATAACATCAAAAGAAAATAAATGTAAATAATTATGACTATATACAGACACGAACGCCCATAATGACACCAGTTCTCTAGTTCCACATAACATAAAGTCTATATGTACATAAAATTGGCTAAATTTCGTTATATATTTTATCTATAAACATATACAAATATACAGAGAATATGACAGATGTACATGTATGGTTCAATACATTATATTTGTTTTCTTACAATAAAGAAATATGATACTGTTTTTAATCGAATATAGTCTATTGCAAAGTAAACGAAATGTAAGAACCACCAAAGGTCATTACTTAAAAATACGCCAGCAATTCTTATAATTCAAACCTCTTCTGAAAACATTTGACATTGAAAATCATAAACCTTCTTTTTTTGCTTTCAAGAACACAATTCTCATAAAGTAGAAAGATTTTGATTAAGCATTGAATCAGTATCAGCAAATATTATATATCCGGATATCGAATGAAACAAAGATTTGTCTGTAAAGGTGAGAACTTCTTTCACTTGATATGGTTCCTTCATTTTTTTCTCTCTGCTTGTGGTTTATAAATACATACTCTGGTTATTTAATTATAGTAACGGTGAATAAAAAGATCTATTGGCTGACTTATCCTATTAAACCCTGCATATTGTTAACTGAAAAAAATGTACCAACAAAACAACCTGCAGTTGGTCTTTCAACAGTTTGTTACAAACATTAATAGCGTATTTTCTAAATGTTTTACAAATTCTCATATGTAGGGGCCGATGTTGCGTCTGACGTCATTTGCGCAACGCCTTTGTACAGAACAGGTCCATCTTCGTGTAATAACAGAGCAGGCCAAACCACATGATCAATGACGTCACCGGATTTTGTGTACGATCGAAACAGATCTACTCTCTTAATGTCTGTAACTATAACAACTGGTGGTATTTGTAAACATATCGACCAGCAAACTTCAAAACACTGATCAATATATTGTTTTAATGATTTGTGGTTCAAAACTTCTTGTCGCTTCTTGTCAACAAATTTCTTATTCAGCAAACTGTACATAGTCTCCTGCAACACATAGACATATTTTAAAAATTATATTCAAGGTCAAAACAAACATGAAAATTTAACCATTTGGAAATGGATAATTTAATAAAGGATATCATATTTATACGAAATCAATTCGTGCGTTATATCTTAATTAATGATAACATGAACATGCAGTAAGCTAACAAAATGAGTAATTTCTCAAGTAAGAAAATAAAATAAAAACATCAAATCCATATACTTCTTTATATAAACTTTAGGTAAAAGGACCATCTCTTAAAAAAATGAAAAAAATCTGAATTTCGAATATAATTTAGTTCGATAAGGATTATAATTATTTTCTTACTGAAACAAAACTGCACAATGCATGTCAAAAACACGATAAGGTACACCAACTATGTTCGATCTCACGTACGTCATCTAGTAGTACTTAACCTAAGTATATGTTTCCTTTGTAAAAGCTAAATTTAGTAACTCTTCAAAAAATTAAGGTGGTACCCAACACTTTCACTAAAATTAATTTGGCTCGTTTAATATTCATTAAATTTTGACAATGTATTTACTTTGACCCTTTAACAAAAATATAAAAATTGTAAAAATTTTGAACCAACCGTTTCGTCAGAAAAATTACACTGGTTATATAGCAGTTTGACAAATACCAATTTTGATCATGGAGAAGCTTGAAATTCCCTTTACAACACAACGTAATTAAAACGTTTAGACGACTTTACGGAGTTATCTCCCTGTAGTGTTAGGTACCACCTTAAGAGTGGATTAAAATTATATAACATCCTATACAAATCTTAATCATCACACTGAAATTCCATTCATTATCGCTACTTTATTGACTCTGTTATTGTAAGTCCAAGTTATATAACGTTGTTTCAGCATACATATAAATAAAGGCAACAGTAGTATACCGCTGTTCAAAACTCATAAATACATGGACAAAACACAAAATCGGGGTAACAAACTAAAACCGAGGGAAACGCATTAAATATAAGAGGAGAACAACGACACAACACTGAAATGTAACACACACAGAAACGGACCAAGCATCAGACAACATTCCACCAGAATAACAAATATACATCAAACCAAATACATGAATTTGGGATAAACAAGTACCGTGACACGTCTGATCGCAATGCGAATTTACACTAAAGAATAAGAGAAAACAAACGACGCAACGTTAAAATGTAGCACACACAGAAACGAACAATAATATAACAATGGCCATATTCCTGACTTGGTACAGGACATTTTTAAATGAAAAATGGTGGGTTGATGGCAATGTTAAATATAACATTGAAATGACAGCATAAATTTACAGGACTACAATACAAATAAATAGGAGAACGTATTAGACAAAGAAACACATGATTAATAGATAACGAAAAGCATCAGGTTTAAACTTCTCATATACGAGAGTTGCTGTTCTAAAGAGTTGTTCGCTTTAACTTGCTACGATTCAATTATCGTCATCGAGAAAATCTTAAAATTGCCCTGATTTTAAAGTGAACATGCAATTAAGTGGTTCACATGCAGTTTATACGAAAATAAATCGATTTCATGGGTCACATACAAAATATAACTAACAGTTGAGCAAGGAGAAAAACTGGTATTCATAGAGATTAAAGTTGAAATAATGCATTTCGTTTTCTATAGAAGAAAACGTAGTACAATAATGTACCTGCAGAATTACAGTTATTTAATTTGGGACTCTCCTCGGTGTTCAGTATTTTTATGATTTGACATTTTTTATTCTTAGTAATTGGCATTCGATATATGGCTATAAGTAACAGTTAAAATCCGATAATGAGTCGCATTCGGGAAAGTCATAAGTCATAAACAAGGACATGAGATTGTAAACACATGGTCCCGTCTAGCGAGTTTGGTGTTTACATGTATCATCTCTTCCATACATAATTTGAATGAACATTATTGTAGTTAAAGGGGTCGCAATTTTCAAAATTTTGCTGCTATCATTTTATTCACATAAATGGTCTTTTTCACTTCTTAGAATGCATCTTCTTGAAGACATTCAAAAGAATCTCAACTTACACGATTTAAAAACGATGGTTTAACGCAAAGTCAGAACAGGAGTATGTTAAGGAATGCAAATGAGGGAATCACGATTATTTCAGGTATGAATGAAGATTAGACACATGCAAGGAATGAACGGGTTATAAGATTGTGTGTTTTAATGGATAGTAGGAGAGAAAGGTCTTAAATGGCATATTTCTCTAAGATTTGTTTTAGTCAATAGTAATTATAATTTCGGTAAACATTCTGGACGTTATTCGCATGCTTATCAAAATGCAATAGTATAAAACATCGTTCCTGACCTTTAATTTTTTCTACAAGAGTGATGAGATTTTTATACATAAAACATGTCTACAGCGGGACTACTGATGGTTTTTCATAAATACGTAAAATATCTTTAAAATTACACATTCGTTTAAATGAAATAGCTTCGACACCAGGTGAAATATAAATGGTTAATATTTAAAAACAAAGGAATCAGATACGTTGGTTATTAGAAAGAAACTCTAACTGCTGAACAAATATTTGTTTCGTGATATTTTCAAAGGAAAGAAGGAGATAACTATCAATAGTTATGGATATTTCCCTCTATTATTCTACAGTTAATGGTAGTTATAATACATTTCGGGAAATATTTCGAATGTCATTCGCATGCTAATCAAAATGCAATAAGAATAAAAAATCTTTCCTGACCTTTAATTTCTTCTACAAGAATTATGGAATTATTATACATGAATACAAAATCTTCAGAGTAACCACTGATGGGGTTTCATAAATACAAATGTGCGTAAAATGTCCTCATAATGAACCAATCAGACAATGAATTTTTAACTAGAGCTGTTTGTAGACATGAATTAATTAATGAAACTATGTCAAGGAGCAAGTCTACTTAATTATAATCGTGGTACTTTTGATAACTATTACCTGACTGAATAGGTATCAACTGATAAACGCTGGTCACTATACACATTGCATTATGTATTGTTGCAATTGGTGTTATGAATTCCTTGCCTTCCAAAATTATTCTCATTCCATGCTGCTGAACTTCAACAATTCCAGTATGCTTACAATTGTTTTCTATTTCCAAAACCTGTTATTAGTTCAGTGATTTTTTTATTACTAGAAAGTACTTTTTCCTAGGAAAACATAATTCTACAAGCAAGCCAAATCAAAGGGGTGTCGTTATTTATTTGAAATTTTCCACTAAAAGGAAGACAACTCGAAGGTACAAACCAGCTACTGCCACCGACATTAAAGAAGTTTGATGTGTAAATAAAATTGGAAGTAAGTTCTTCATATGAAAAAGCACTTGTAAGAAAATATACCTTGACATGTTTATCTTGTGTGTAATTGATATCCTTTGCAGACAGATATCTCGAACATTGTAATCTGATGTCGTCATCCTTCTTTGGCGTTTTTGTTCCACCATTTTGACCCATTTCCACATTCTGTAAACACACAAAAAAAGATATTCTCAGATCTGTTCATTGTGTCTTTTTGTGTCAGGATGTATAAGTACCCGGTCACGTCCACTTGTATTTTTGTCCATCTAATGAGTTCAGCCTTTTTCAACTGATTTTTATAGTTCATTCTTATGTTGTACTGTTATACCACTGTCCGAGGTTAAGGAGAGGGTTGGGATCACGCTAACACGTTTAACCCCGCCACATTATTTATGTATGTGCCTGTCCCAAGTCAGGAGCCTGTTATTCAGTGGTGGTCGTTTGTTTATGTGTTACATTGTTTTTCGTTCTTTTTTAACATATTAAATAAGGCCGTTAGTTTTCTCCTTTGAATTGTTTTACATTATCTTATCGGGGCCTTTTATAGCTTACTATGCGGTATTGGCTTTGCTCATTGTTGGAGGCCGTACGGTGACCTATATTTGTTAATGTCTGTGTCATTTTGGTCTTTTGTGGATAGTTGTCTTATTGCCAATCATACCACATCTTCTGTTTTATATTAAACATTTTCAAATAAATGTCAGCTGTTACCAAATATGTCGTTGAATGATATGTCGTTCTCAATCAAACTGCCACTACTTTAAAGAGAACAAGACAAAAACATTTAAACAAAGTAACTTGTCAATACATTCTTTCATCAAGTATGTATATTGTTAATGAATATTGCAACATACTTATTTAATTTTTCATAAGACTTAACGGTGCAATATATCCAAAAGCGCCATAAATGTCCTTCAGCATACCTTTGAAGTATACAAATGCACACTGTAAAAAGTCATGAACTTTTGCGCCATCGCGGTATTGGCAAACTTATCATTTCTTTAGCTGAAACTAAATAAAGGAGTAGGTTCAGTAAGACACCTTTTTGGCCCCAAAATATAGCAGTTTTACAAAATTGTTAAAACGTAAACTTTTTAGTTATTCATTGGACAGTAGAATGCTTCTGCTACATAAATATGGCCTGTTTTTGACAATGCAATGCACATATCTCGGGTACTAGCACCATTAAGTCATGCTAAATTACTGAAATCTTCACAATCCTAGCATTTTATTTAAATTTTAGACGGTTTTCGTGTAAAACGAAAGTGGCCGCATTCATGTTCATCCTTAATATTAAAATGTAAGTTGTATTTGATGATAATACATAACATATATAAAGGTTGAGGATGAACACGGATGTGACTACTTTCATTTTTGACAAAAAACATTTAAAAAGTGGCATTTTTTGGCATATTTGGTAGATTTTTCAGATTTTAGCTTGAATCGGACCGTTTTTAATGACTAAATCAGTTAAAATCTTTCACAAAATAATTGATTCAAACCAAATAGACACTTAAGTGTTTAAAAAGTGGTAAAAATGTTTCGTCAGAAGAACCTGAAATTGAGGCCGAAATCGGTCTTTACCGGACCTACTCCTTTGAGAAAGTTCATTTTCCAACAAACGAGACAGTGTTGAATAAGTTTTAGTCAATTGTATGAATGATTTGATGGTTTACAATAAAATAGCTTGTGATATTTTGCATATAGATCTCAGTTATGTTTTTTAATCTCTTTTTAAAAGGTAACACAATTTGCGTACTTGGTATATGTCTATGTTTTCGCCTGAATCGTGGTTTTCCTCCAGCTTGACACCCAGTACCAATGAGGCAAACGATTTTAATCTTTTCTCCCTTTGGAGTTTACAGTCTTCATATATAGCCTAAAATATATAGTTTTACAAAAACTCATTAATCGAACCATGATTGATTTACGATATTGCAATTGGGAATGCATACTGGGTTTTTATTATAATTTTTTACAGTCAGAAGAAATTGCATTTTGAAGATACATGTTACAGAACAAAGAATATTATAAGATCAATTCTTGTAAAGGACTTTCTTACACTAGTCTATTAATATATTCGGCAATTTTTAAAAAGCTAACGCTGAATTGTTTGACCAAATCCCATTTTTTGAAGTTTATAGTTGTTTTTGCAAGATGTGGTAGTTCTATGAAAATTTCAAAATCGATTATACTAAGCATAAATTAACCATTTTAGTTAAATTTAAAAAGAACCTTAAGTATGCTACAAAATGGTCTGACCATTACATATGGTGAAGCGTAGTTGAAAAAAACTGGCTGCATAACATGTTGAGTTCGCATGATGACAACAGCTATAGATTATTGGACCTATGAGTTCTTAAAGTATGAAATATAGGGTGTCAATTAGACAAAAATAGCAAACACGAGTTGACTTCCTAACTATGTAAATTCGAAATTGGGATAAAGGTACGCGATCACGTAAACACAATTAAAAATATACAATTTCGAGGGCAAAAAAAATTTAAAGACCAAATGCTTAGATGTAGATATAATCAATATATCATTTTTTTTCCGGCGATTTACGTTAAAACCGATGATGGACAATGTCTGCACATAAACTTTTATATCAAAAAGAAAGATACAGACTCGGTCCTATTTAGTTTGAGTTAAAGGCGACAAGCATTACATTAAAAAGACTTTACCGATCTATTTAATATATAGATGCATGATAAAATTACTAACGTTTAAAACTTCTAACAACATTTCTATGCTTTCTCTCTCTTGGAATTTGTGTCCGTCTAAAGCTTCCATAGCGTCTGTCCAATGGTTGTCATAAAGTTCTGAGAACCGCTCACTTATCTTACTGGGTCTGTTGTCGTCACCTAAGTTGGCAATCCCTGGGTTGTTGTTTGTCAGCCGCATACCAGCTTGTTCTGATAAGCTTTGTAAATTAAAATATTCAATTAAAATTTATGACAGAATCTGGTGTTTGTTGTTTTTTTGACGTGCACATTCCCGATGTTTTTTTTTAAAAAAAGTAGGAGTGTTGCCCTTATATCCTGGTTTGTTTATACTAATATACTTACTCATTTAGAAGCCTCTTCTTTTCATACTGCAGTTCTTTGAGTCTTTTGATACTTTCGTCAGAGTTTGGTCTCTAAAAGCATAAATCGGAGTCACTGGGATTTCAAAAATTCTAAAATAGTTCATCAAACTCAATTTCATTTGCTTTTAAATAAATCAAATAACTATTTAAATTCTTTAAACAATGTTGGTTTTGATTTAGGTTCGTGATCTCTTAATGAAGGAAATGGTAAAGTGCGAGCGGTATGAAACCATTATGGTTTATGATTTTATATGCAATAACACTGAATTTTGTTAATGAGTATTCGTTTGGAATATCATTCATGCAACTAGATCAAGTGAGTAATATTGCTCGTGCAATGTAGTCTCAATGACGGATGGTGCCTTCAAAAAAACTAATGCAACTTAAAATAACTTATGATCGATGAATGTGTCACCTAGATGAAATGGCAATCTTTATTTCTCTCGACAATTATTCTACTTCAGATAAAAATATTTTTAGAAGTTTACCCTAATAAAGATTGTTTACATAGTTACGTGACAATTTTATCTTAATCACTTTATTTAGTAGATAAAACATAATACTTTTTATAATATAAATTCAATCATATGAAATTTATTTTCATAATGTATCGTAATACTTGATAATCACTATAAACTAATCCTACCTCATCGTCATCGCTATATGTACTACTGACAGACATTCTGTCAATATTTTCCCCTTCTAATTTTGCCTGCAATAAAACGAAATTGAGAATGGTAACGGGGAATGTATCAAAATATACAACATCCCGACAAAAGAGTTGAAAACGGCACAAGGATATCAGTTGCCGACGAGGCTTCAATATGGGTTTTTTTTCTAGAAAAAACTGTTAAATTAGTTGCAATATTTGCTGTCATCGTATCTCATGTACTTCTGCAGTTCTTACTTCAATCTATATTTACTGTTTATTCTATGGGAACTTAGACAGCAGTTAGATTTCCATTGAATATCTTATTTACTTTTAAAAATAATACGACAGAAAAAAACTGGAAGAAAACATATTAAGTCAAAGATCAAAAGCACAAGACATTTTGATATACTTCAACATCAAAAGTTTCCTAAAAATCAGAAGGCAATCTTTTCTTTGGTCGTTGGTTGAAACGTATAAAACGTATAACATTTACCTTTAATACAATTAACTGTTTGTCTGCTGTCGATACCCATTCAAACAATTCCTGATTTGGATCTGCAGTGTTATCTTGTATTAACCTTTTCAATTCCCTGCTAAGCTCCATGTATTCCATAACCGTACTAAAAAGATAGAAAACACTTTTAAATTATATATTAATGAAATAATTTTCCAATATGTATACACATGTATATACTATGTGACCCACAACACCATTCATATTTTTTTCATGAAGAAAACATTTTTCAAATCAAACATTTTTACACAATGTTTAAATATGATTCATTGCTAGTATAACATGTTCTTCTTAGAAAACAACTGTTGAAGTCAAAACAAGGAAATAAGATTTTGTTTCCCTATTTAAAATTTTTCTTCATAACTGAGAGTCCTAACGTTGTCAATCTTTTTTTGGATGCAATAAAATGTTGATCAACAAAAAGATAAAAAACGATATACAATATACCTTGACATTTCGTTTAAAATAGTATGTTTAAGGAAGCCTAGGATTCTCTAGAATATTGAACCCCACGATTGCCTAAGATATAAAAAAAAAACGGTCAGATCTTGGTCTTTTTCTGACCATTAGTAAAACCCTTGCTAAAGTGAAACGACCGTCTTGGCTTTGTGATATGAACAAATTCTCAGCCACGTCGGGTCAGAGAGGGAACGTTTCATCCAATGGCTCTTGTTGAGTGAGTGTCGCGCTCCCTCAAAGTTAAGAACCTTTGCAACAACTCTTCAAGTGATACGTAGGAGACCTCTAAATTTCTGTTCCTTAACAGTAAGCCCTCATTTTCCAGTTGATTTTGCCGGCTGACCCCCCCCCCCCCTAAATTGTAATGGATGTAGTTTGTTCCCGCACTAAGAATGCTTGAAACATGTCACTGCACGTAAAGTAACCTATGATAATTCAAATCAATACTAAATATATAGTATTGCCGATTTGAAGAAAAGTGAACTAATAATAGAAGAATAACACAAAACATGAAATCAGAGACCACATACATTTAGTGAATAATTAAATAAAAAAACTTCTATGGGTACGGGAGTTTATCGCTACATTAAAGACCCATTGGTGGTCTTTGGCTGTTGTCTGCTCTATGGTCGGGTTGTTGTCGCATTGTCACATTCCCCATTTCCTTTCTCAATTTTATTCTAGATGCTGATATTTATAATTTGTGTCGTTGGATTGCCGTCTTGTTGACAAACAAATGTATAACCCACGTTTCCGTTTAGTCAATACAACACATATGTTTTTAGACGAAAAAAACAATACGCACATTAAGCTTATACAAGATCTATAATTGGAAACAATGATATCACAAAAACTCGTACTTTTAAGTTTTTTTATTTTTTATTCAAGTACTACGGAAGTATATATTAACACATTATAGTTGAGCTGGTCGTACATGTACTTATACATTATTCAATAATGTCAATTAAGAGTTTCGCAATTTAATTGTTATACTGATTTAAATATTATTCTGTATAGTCGAGAAAAAAAAAGGAATTCACGAAACATGTTTCGAGCAATACATGTACATAGTTACATGTAATCATTCATTAATAGATTGATCTAAGCAAGTTTGTTTCAAAGTGTTTCCAGTAGAATGGGGTGCTCATTTTCGCCATATCTTTCCATATTTTCGACAGTTTATGGATGTTTAGGTCTTTATGTTTTTGAAGTACACTGATATTTCTATATGAAGATAACTTCAAATGCAAACCATTACTAAGGTTGAAAACATGTTTGTTTGAAAATAATCATCTGTAAAGTTAGATTAATAAGTGTTTGAAATTTCCTGAAGCTTTGTCAATAGAAGACACATATTCGCCGTTTTTAAACATCTTATTAAAACAAAATAAATGCAGCTTTATATAATATTTATGAAATGAATTTCATTATAGATGAACAGCAGACATTTCAAAGGGGTGAAAAACAGGAATTTAGGTCAATCAGTCAAAAAATTACTAAAAAAAAAACTTTGAAAATCCCGTTTTTCATTCCGGAAATTGACCGAAAATCATTGTCCGTTTTTCGGTCCATTCCAGTAAGTGCCGTAATTTTGTTTAAGTTAAAAAATAATAATATTTGTTATAAAATTATAATTTATCGGCATATTTCTTCCATTTTAGCCATCCTTTTAAGTGTTTACACCTCAAAATCATAAAACGGCGAATATGGCAAATATGGGCCCCCACTCTATCAAAGATATGGCTTACTACATTTTGTTTTAATTCCAAACGCCTATTAACATGACAAAGTGTTTAACAATGCATTGAACAATCTTACTAGAAAACAAACAAAAAATAATGGAATTGTCAGATTTCCTTCTGTCATATGTATATTAGAAGTGTGAATGAACCAAAGTGGTACTGAGAAATATAACTTTCAGAGGCAAATTTAGGAGGGGCAGGGGGACCAGCCCCCCCCCTTTTCTGGAAAAAATGTGGTTGCTTATATAGGAAATCACTGAAGCCTGACCAGAGCGGGCCCCCTCTTAGGCAGTCAACGGGCCCCCACTTGTTAAAATTTCTGGATCCGCCACTGACGTTTTATTTTAATTGTTTTCTCTGAAAGTATTTCTCAGGGTCCAATAAATAGAAGATTTCATCTGGAAAATTTTACTAGAGTGTGAAAAAATCAAAAGAAATATACCATAATTTTTTTATATTATTATCGATTTTTGATTCTGTAGCTGAAGCAATATTGATTGAAACTAAGCTTTTGCATACGTATCAAGCATCTTTTTTATCCTTAGTTTGTCCATTTTGAGCTTCATATTGAACACATTGGCGGATCCAGGGGGAGGGCTCTGGGGGTTGGAACCCCCCTTTTTTAACGATCAATGCATTTGAATAGGGACACATAGTTGGAATCCCCTTTGTTCTGGGTTGGGACCCCCCTTTTCAAAATAGCTGGATCCGCCCCTGGAACATTTAAGTTTTATTTGTATGAAATGCACTTTTATTTTTTCATAAATAATCAAAGTATAATGATTTCCTGGTGGTAACCGAGTTTCTCAAGGACGTCATATATTTATTTTCGCTTTCATTCATTTTAAATTTTAAACACAATTATTGTGTGCTGAATTTTTTTATCTTTGTCAATATCATTTATTTTCAGTTCTTACCTTTACAGGGTATCCATTTCAACCATCCAACCCCTTAAAATGTAATTGTAGTCCACTAAATATTCATGTTCAGATTTCTTTCAGCCGTCTCTTGTCTTATCTTTTTCAAAGTGAAACGGTTGCCCTTTGACCCGGATGTTCAATGAAACTATTTACCCAATATTAATTTACTCACAAGGAGATGTTTATAAATTATTAAAAGTGCCAATAAGAAAGCTAAGTACAAAGATCAAAGAACAATAATTTTACAGACCGCAGAACAGCATATATGAATCAGCATAACTAACTTCACCTGAAGAAAGCTAAATACCATGAGCAAGGAACAATGTACGTGTACAGACCACAGTATAATTTAACTATATACATGAGCATAACTAACATCGCATAGTGAGGTCAAAAAGGGTCTGAGATAATCAAAAGTGAAAAAAAGTATAAAGAGAAAATGATTTTTACTTAATGACGGACGACAACCAACGACTTCCATCTGACTGCAGGCTTAAGGCAAAAGACAAGCACATGGGAAATGCAGTGGGTTTATACATTTTTTCAACATATTCTCCCTATTGGGGGTAATTGAGGAAACAAAGCGACAATAGAACAAGTTTAAAACTTTAAAAATATATGGAAAATATTTGGAGTGTTATTAAATTTACACTAAGCATAACAATGTTCTCAGAATTCTAGCAGTTGATAGAACTAGTTCAATGTTTAATTTCATTTGGAAATGTTTTTTTAAGAACACTGCACTTACTAAACTGAGTATTTCATCTATTAGTTGTGAACTAGTCGTTTTCACAATGAGTTTTGAAGATTCTCAGATAGGCGGGGTACTACATGTTATATACGGAGAGGGAAAAGGGTAGTGTGTGTCGAAGAAATATATGTACGTGTTTGTTTCATGCCCCACAATATTATACATGATAAAAATGGTAAACTGAGCAAAATATACATTGTAAAGTATAATTCTATTTGCATTACTAATGCAACTATAAATAGCCACTACTTATCAGAACTTTAATCTAATGACACAAGTTAAATTTCATTTATTGGTTTGATACTTCTCGAATAATGTTATCTACTTACATGTACATGTAGCTCAACCAATTATGCATTTTCATTTCATGTACATGTATCAAGGTAATTGGCATAGTATTTCAGTCAAAAAGTATATACATGTATTAATAAGAAATACTTAACAAATTCTTATGTTGCTCTCTAAATGAAGTATAGTTGTTGCTCGGTTTCATGGCATGTGTGGTGTGTCAGCAGTGGCGGATCCAGTGGGGATAGGGTTCAGGGGCTTAACACCCCCCTTTTATGTTGGACGATCAATGCATTTGAATGGGACCATATAGTTGGAACCCCTTTTCAAAATGGCTGGATCCGCCCCTGGTCATAACAATCTAAAGTCCGATCGAACACCTTTATAACAAAACGCAGAGCAAAGAAACAACACTTTTATTGCTATTATTACTTCTTACTTAAAGCGAGGGTTCAACTTGCATCAATAATGAAAAGCTACTACTCATCCATATATCCCATATATAAGAAACAAGACTTCATCCTCTTGGTTTCTTTCCATAAATACACCACTTCGTTAGGATGCCAAGTGCATATTTAAACAGATGTTGCATATTTTAGTCTATTAGGGATTTCCATGATTCGAATTAAAGTGTGTATGAAAGCAATCAAGAGTGAAAGTATTATTAGAATTTGTATTTACATTTAATAAAATTGCATGTATTTCGACGTTTTAGTGTGAAAATATGAAGGTACTAACCGCAACATGGTGATGTGCCATTCATTACCATAAAACAATTGTATTTATTACCGGAAATCATAACAATACTTACTCTTTTATGAATAGATAAATTTCTTCCGTGTTTAAATATGATATTGTCACATGACCAAATACGTCACTAAGTACACTAAAGATATAGTAGATAATTCATTGATTATTTCATTTGAACTTTTAAAGAACAGAGATTTACTCCTTTGGAATGTGTAAAATAAGAGATAAAACAAGTGTTTACAACTACTTTTAGGCGAGTGACATTTTCAGAAAAGACGCGTAGTTATTGACTTTAATGAAGGAAAAAAGGGGAGGGGGCTCTTTAATGCACCCACCTAACACACAGCTGAATTTTTCATATGTTATAGTATAAATATATGAACTTCCTTTATTGGTCGGTCGTAAAAAAAATTGTACGGTGCAATTTTAACCAAAAAAATGAATTAAAATCGAGAAATAATTCCAAATTGAAAAATGACTATCAGTGTTAAAGCGTGAAACATTAACATGTCGCTTTATTTTCTGTTGTCACCACGGAAAAATTATGTACGTTTAACATGTCAATCTATACAAAAAAACTTTTCAATAATAAAAGAAATAATTTTTGAGAATCCAAAAAAAAGATATTTGTTACATTTTGGGATTTAAAAAGAAAAATGCTGCCAATTTTCATGTTTTTTTCAGTTCTGACACATTTTCGGCTTGAAACTAAAATTAATGATGTTCGTATGAAATCTACGCATGTTTCCTTTCGAATGATATATAATATAACTGTGTGTTAGATAGGTGCATTAAAAATATTTTTTGATAATGTATTGTGGATTGAAAAGGCAATAATCCGTTAACCTAAAAGAAACGAATTTGCCTGATTTGGTGGAAATCGTATGGCTTAAAATCGAAGCGATGTATGTATATTTGTGTAAGTTTATAGCATACATACTTGTACTATTATGCATATTTTAGAGTCCAGCTGAAGGACACCTACGGGTGCGGGAATTCTCGCTACATTGAAGACCCATTGGTTGCCTTCGGCTGTTGTTTGCTCTATGGTCGGGTGGTTGTCGCTTTGACATATTCACCATTTCCTTTCTCAATTTTATTGATCGAGACTCGATCGGTATCTTGGAGGTACACATGGCATTATGTTCTTCTCTTTAATTTAAAATAAAAAGCATTTGGTTTGTCCTACTGCAATTTTAATCTCGAAAGCTGGATGCCACACATATTCAAATTGGGATCCTAGAATATGCAAACACGTTTCAAATTAATTATGAACTTCTATGTTCTTTAGTTGCAATTGTTATGTGTTCAGAGTTGTCCACCTTTGCCCAGGGAAAATTCAATCATACGAGATATCAAACGATTTGTAATATTGCAAGAAGATATTCTCATTTTTAATTTTAAAGTTGTAAGGTTAACCCTGCAGTTTCAAACACACACAGGAAAGTAAACGGTGCATTGAGTTGCATCTTATTTCATCATAGTTTTGTAATTAATTTCAAGGTACTTGTGTCTGAAGTAAAAATTTAGATCATAGAAGAAGATTCTTTGTCATTTTTCGTAAAATTTTATAAAAGGGAGTTTATGAGATCTTCAAGAAGAAGAAAAACCATTACTCTAACTTACAAATCAGTTGCTAGTTAACTTCATTTCTTTAATTACATAAAATACAAAATTATGTGATGCATGTTACGTACTATGTACAGTCTTTGTGTGCAATTTATATAAAAAAAAAACACAAATTGTTTTATGTAAAGTTTGACGTGGAGACAAACATTCTTCTGAAAAAAAATCGAATATTTGTCTCATTGGCAATCATACCACATCTCCTCATTTTTACAATGCATGGACTATTTCATACCAGCTTTGCTAAGTAGGTTCTTTAGTTTTATTCCCAATTCATGCTTGTAGATGGATATTATATTGTCTGGTCTGTATATTCGTTTGTTCGTCTATTAGATACCGAATTCATTTTAAAGATCCAACAAATTTAAGTTTGACCCGTATTTAGTGTTTCAATAAATACAGGAATATGATTCTTTGAGTGAGTATGAGGAGCACGATGTCTTATGAATACTTATGCTCGTTTCATGGGTTAAAAAAACTTATCTACCAGCTGTACTCGTCATTCCGAAGTAATAGCAAATACTACCGGGCCGCCGGACTGTTACCTTCTGGGCATTGAAATATAAAAGATCCGTCTAGTTTGTTACTGAAGTACAAAGTTTGAATTCATATTCATATCATACTAGTAGTAATATGTTCTCGTCCTGATTTCGCAATTTATCTTGCAACTGGACGCAGTGGTTAACCAAAATGAATCTGTTATCAATATTTATTATTTACACTCTTACAAATTATCTAGTATGGTTTGCTCGCAAGTATGTATACTAAATATCAAACGGTAATCCTTTATCTTATCGATACTCATATTCTAGCGTTGGACGAGATTGACTGTGATCTCTTGCATAGTATTGGGGGAAAACATCCGAAAGTTACCTTGTTCTTTGAAATCTACTGTACTTGATAATTTGGTTTTGCATTTGGTTATATATGCTTTAAATTGCATGGAGTCTGTTTCACCAAAAAAGCATACGACTAAGTCATGAACAATTCAGTATACTAACGATCAATCTTAGTCCTAATTTTTTTTTGTGAAACCGACTCCTATTGTTCAGTGGTTGTCGTTTGTTGATGTAGTTCATAAGTGTTTCTCCTTTCTCGTTTTTTATACAGATTAGACCATTGGGTTTCCCGTATGAATGGTTTTACACTAGTAATTTGTATGTCCCTTTATAGGTTGATGTTCGGTGTAAGCCAACTTGGAGGCTCCGTGTTGAAGTGCGTATTTTGACTTACAATTGTCTACTTTTTACACTTTGCAAATTGAATGGAGAATTGGTTGTCTCATTGGCACACATACATCTTCTTTATAATATGTATTTTTTTCCACATCTTCTTTATGATATGTATATTTTTGTTCTGTTTTTGGCGCAGAGAGTTACCCCATATATGTGTAGATCATTTATTCAATAAAAACATTCAATGCGTCAGGAGCTGACAAATCATGAAGCCACATACATTTGGTGAAAAGCTAAAATATAAAAAAATAAAAATTCATACATGTAACTAACATGTAAACTACCAACTGTAGTTATAAAATACCAAAATCTATGATTGAAAACACTCATATCAATGAAAAACACAAGTGACAAAAAAGGGGGGGGGGGGTGTACTGAAGTGACTTGACTAGAGTTGTACAAAAATTGCTGTCTTCATAAAAATTACATAGGACTTAAGAAATATACCAAAATAATACTTTTTTCGCATACAAATAGCATGAATCAACATTACAAAGTTCACACATGAATATTTACATAAATGCCATCGTTCGTAGAATGTAAGCTGTTTGGATATGATTTCTCATGACTTATACCCCAAATAACATAATACTAGCTTTAAATAGAATATAAAGGACATATTGGCATTATTACTTACATCGTAATTCACCAAGGGACAAAGATAATAATAATTTTCTTCGTAACTTTGTTCAAAAATATATCAAGCCATGCTGCAAGAAATATAAAAACAATGTGTAAAACAAAAAAGTCGAATTAACCCCAGTTATCAAAAAATGCAGGTTGCGTATAAAGGGGGATAACTCTAATGATATTCTTATATTACACTCCCCGTCTGATATGAATATATCACTAATAAAAAAAAATAATAATACTTCAAAAATCTCAAAAAGTTTTTTCCATGTACACAATCAAAAATGTTTCATTCTATATAGTTCACAAGTTATTAACACATAACAAATACCACTTCATTAGTAGGTCTAGTGAATAACATTGAACTTGCATATGTTTGTTCAATAACACCAATAGGCCAGTCATTACGGTGTAAGCTAACATCACGCACATACGAACAATGTTGTCCTCAGTCAAGTTTTTGAACTCTTGTTTCCATTTGTGTCGCATTTGTAAAGTAGGCAAACATTGAGTTCTCCAACGTTTCCAGAATGAAATTGCAAGTTGTTGAACGCATCTCCATTGAGATTTTAACAAATCTTTATCGCAAAAGTTCCCAATGTTTATTTTGTGCCTGACCTCCATGAGTTCTACGGGTAGTAATAGTCCAAGGACCAAATACGTCAATTCCAACATATGAAAATGGAGGTGCTGGATCTAATCGGTCAAATGGCAAATCAGCCAATTTTGGAAATTCTTCTTTTCTACGTAGTTAGACAATGTTAGATCTGTAAATTTGCTTTCGGTGATCGAATGTTACCTTTCCATGTCAGTTTTAATCTAGCGTCGTACTACAGTACATGATATAAAGGCCAGGAGATGTTATTTTTACAGATCAGCTAGATTAATTATATCAAAGGATTCTACAAATTGTATATAATATGAATAGAAATATATATTAAATACAAGCGAAGTAATTGTGCAGAATCCTTTGTTATCATGGCCGAAATCATTATAATTGCTTAATATATAGTTATACTGTTGTTCCAGTATTTGAAATATTTGAAGGCCGTTTTTATTTTGCATAAAATGCATGAATTTTAAAAGTGTAATTTAGATGTATTATATATTTTTTAATTTAGATATCAGATGCAATTCAAAGGAATATGAAATATTAGGTTCTACCAAAATTGTGGATGTATTGACATAGATATAGGAAGATGTGGTATGATTGCCAATGAGACAACTCTCCATCCAAATAACATTTTTTTTAAATAAACCATTAAAGGTCAATGTACGGCCTTCAACACGGAGCCTTGGCTCACACCGAACAAGAACAAGCTATAAAGGGCCCCAAAATTAATAGACATAGTGTAAAACCATTCAAACGGGAAAACCAACGGTATAATATATATAAAAAAAGAACAACAATAAACACGTATAAATTACAAAAAACAAACAACAACTACTGTTCATCAGATTATATATTTTACTGTTTAGCTTGAGTCTAGAACTGTTTTGAATAATGCATGTAATGAAAGCAATAATATAACAGTATTAATGATTAATGTTTAATCATTGCTGGAATCTGTAAATTATTTACAAAGTTCAAGTGTTCATTTTGTATTGGTCTCGTATATATAAGATTCTACAATCAGGAAGTAAGCAGGTCGAGAGTTAATCTTTATAGAACACAAAACAGATGAAGTTTGAAAATCAACTACGCTCAATAAATCAACATATTTGATTAAATATAATGTTTACAATCCTTCATAATCTTTATAAAAAAAAAATACAAGACACCATATGTGATAAAGGAAAATCATTCAATTACAGTAAGAAAGTTATATATTATGCTTGTTAGACTGACGAGTGTATGTTCAAAGTAGCTGTTTCGATAATATCGTTCTTAATAGATATAGGAAGATGTGGTGTGAGTGCCAATGAGACAACTCTCCATCCAAGTTCACATTTCATGTCATTTGTAGCTAAATGTGTTTGTAACAAAACTAAACACTAGTTTCTATTCAAAATATATGTAACAATCTAACACGATGTGAATTACTGTTAACAAAACAATCTCTCATTTATTTTTATCATAATTCCACTAAATTTGATAAAGAAGACGTAGTATTGGTAGTCTTTCAATATGCATTTAAATTTTTCTCGATACCATGTGATGTAGATATTGACAGTTGTATATATAATATGTGTAACGATTAAAACAAAATGTAACCTGAAGGTATTTATATTAGTAATATAAGCTGTTTAGTTGATGTGTCATTTACGAATAGTCCGTGTTTATAAGGGAAATACTCGTGCACACTTTCACAGGACCTAAAACGGTGGTCAAATGAAAACCGACTTATTTTAATCAAGTTGAATTGTACATGGCCATCGTATTTTATACGCACACACCAAAATTTAACTGGGCAAAATTTATTTTTAAAAGTCTTATTTTGAATAATTTTCAATGTCTTATTTTTTAAATCAGATCAACAAAATTTATAAAAGCAAAGTGTAAGGTTTCTACAAACACAAATGGTATAAGGGGAAATAGATTAGAGTTATGTATTTATATCTCAACTGAACATCTTAATATAGCTGCTCTATAAAAACAGTAATTTACTCAAACTCTATGTCACATAGGCTCATACTATAATTCTTATCACACAACAGCAAAACTGTTAATGGAATAGGAATATTCTTACTAGTTTAAGTTTCCATTCTCAATTATTTTACAGTCATGTCGAAATCGTATTATCAAATACATGCAACAATTTAAAATTTACCACACCATAAATTCTAATTATAAAAAGTACTCTCGTCATACAACCCCTATGTTAAAAATCTTATAGAGGGGAACGGAGATTCTTAACCATAATAAAAGCACACAAACAACAGGAGACATGCAAGGCATTCCTACAATTTTCACAAAACAAAACAAAGTTGCAAACACATGCAATGTTACTTCTTTCAATACGTTGTTTGTTATTATCCAATGATTAATGATTTATATTTTTAAATACTATTGAAAAATGTGTTTTTGTACGAAATGATAGCAAACATTTAAACGTATGAATTCTTAATATAACATTGATCTTAAGAAATGTTTTCGTCTCTGTAGTCTAAATAAATTTCAATGAAATCGATAAATTCATTCTTTTTGCAGATGATTTTACATTATTATTAAACGAACCCACCAATCAGAATTTCTACTGGACTGATGGGGATTTGTTTTGGTACTTGAAGCAAGAGAATAAGTTTGGGGACATACCTTTTCTCTATATTTTATTAAACATTTTTAAAATATATTATCTCTTATTTTATTTCAAAATACTATTTTATACATTTCTTTGTGCACATAAATGTCTACAATGACCACCTTTCCCTAAAAAAAAGACACAGTCTAATTCTGATTACATGAAATTTGTTCTAGTCAATTGCATTTTAAAAAAAGATTTGTGCTAGCAAATAGTAAAATAAATATACAGACATGTTTTCGTTCATTCATTAAACACAATACACTCGTTGCTTGACATCAATATTAAGCAGAATTGAACCTAAATTACAGCATATGTTCAAACAGTTTTATTCGGATATTCACATTAATTCATCATAAGCATTATACACAAATACTGGTTGTCCCCTATTAGCGACAATCAAATGATCTCTTGATTCATCAAAATGTAATGCTGTAGGATCTGAGAAACCGTCTTTCGAGCCTGAAAATGTTTTCGGCTTCTTTCTGTCAACAGGCAAACAAATCACGCATTTGAATGCCGCAATGTAAACATTATAGTTGTTATCTACAGCTATTCCTATTGGACATTTCAAAATAGATTCATCTTTGTACTGCCATAAGTTCGTCCCTTCCAATGTGTAACAACTGACGGCGTGATTAGAATATTCAGTTGTGTATATTTTATTTCTGTGAACAGTTATACCAAGTCGATCATTACGGTTCTCTACTTTTATTAATGTTGTGATGCTCTTGTTCAACAGTTGAATAGATTGAATTCCAATTGATCGCACCCAGCATATAAGTGCCCCATTGTTGTATGCTATTCCCCGACATTCTCCAGTTGTTGGTATATTTTCTACAGTTGTTCGAGATTGAATGTTAACAATACGAACACCACTTGATGTTGAAACGGCAACTAACGTTTCCTCTATATGTGTGACGCCATATGGTCCATATCCGGCGATTTTACATTCTAATGACATGTCAACATTGTTGTTATTGACAACGAGAAGTCTCCTGTAATAACTGTCTGCCAATATCATTTTCCCATTAGGAAGAACACTAATTCCCTCAAGTACAAAACTATTCATAAACCAACTCTTAACCATGCTTACAAAGATAGTGTTATTTGTTCAACCGAATTATAGACAGATTGTGAATCGTTTGCCATATTCTGAGCTTGTTTGTTCTTTTCTCTTTTTAAAACAACTACCGGATGATTTATTTCTGTTATGACTTCCCCAAAACTTGTTATAGTTGATCTGATATTGGATAATTTCTTGTTCATTGCCAGTTTCATCCGAATTTGACGCAATCTTCCATCATCTAATAAGGACTGCAAATAGTTTTCCTCCTTTTGTATTTCATTTTCAATTGATTTACTACCAATGTATATCTGAAGCTCTGTTGCATAGTTTCTGATTGCCAAAACGTTCTCCACCAATTCATTTCAATGCACTTAAGTTTTTCTGAGTCATAAACATGTATGTTGGGTGTTTGAAAGCATCATTCCTTTTTTATTTGAATTGATGGTCTTATAAAATATTTTGGAAAGTTAAGGTTAAATAGTTACCAAAACAGGTAACCAGTAAATAACAGTGTAAACATTGGGTTGTTTACTTCCGGTGATAGTTACTTTCTTATGTGCAATGAAATGTAGTGTTAAATTTTAACTGTAGCACTGGAAAGGATTAAAATTTATCAATGCAAAAAAAAAGCAAAGTATTTCTTTAGTTGAAATAAAGGTAAATACTGTAAATGTTGTTGGAAGTGCCAATTTAACAAAGACTTATAGGGGAAAACAAATGGTGGTATTACACCTATTTAGGGAAACTACATGTGCTCTCGTGACCTTATTGTACTTTCATTTCTAAAAAAATATTACTAAACCGGTTCATACATTGTCAACTTGGACTTTTCAGAATGGATTAAGACACAGAAAGCACGTTTGAGGTAAAATTGACTTGAAAAAAAAAAGTAAAATCACAAAAATTCTGAACTTAGAAAATCAATTCGGAAAATCCATAATCACATGGCAAAATCGAATAACAAAACGCATCAAAAACGAAAAGAAAAGAACTGTCATATTCCTGACTTGGTATAGGCATTTTCAAATGTAGAAAATTGTGGATAAAACCTGGTTCTATAGCGCTAACCCTTTCACTTTAATGACAGTCTCATCATATTCCGTTATATTTACATGGATGCGTTAAATAAACAACCACAAGAAATACAATAGAATAAAATAGCCAAGATATGTATACATCAGTCATCATCGTATTACAATTTTAAAAGGAACAATCTAACAGAACACAAACACATCTACTATCTACGAGCACATTAATTGATTTGAGTGTCTGACGTCAGAAAATTTGTATACGTCACATAAATTTGTTGTTCAATGTGCAAATGGGGGTTAACGAGTGTTATCGAGGTCAAATGGTGGACAGAAAAAGCTGTATTCAGTTTTAAATCACCCTTACAGTTTTGTTTATACAACCTGTGAATTTTCATTTCAGTGTTAACCATATTCTGAAGAGCAGTCTGTTGAAAAATCTTATATGTCAATTGGTCTGCAGAAAACACTTTAGCATTAAAGTATGTATCAACTAATGTTATGTTTTTATGTGTTTTGGTCGCAAAAGTTTACAATTTACGATATCGATTGTGCCGTCTGCATTTTACACTGACAAAACATCATCTAAACACTTATTTGCCCTGGATTTATACAGAAAAAGGTCTCATATACTTAAACTTTATAATTCTAACCAATTTTTTTTTAACCAGCATTCCAAGGGACATAACCCTTTCTGAAAACATTTTTAGGTATATTTTTATTACTATTTATCCCCATTTTCTAATATAAAATACAAGAAAGTGGATTTGTTTGTGTAAATCTATTAGAAATTGACTGTTATACGGAAATAAAAAGACTTTGATACCAGTAACAATAAATGATTGACTTAAAGGGAACCGTTATTTGTCCCACTAGGGGAACAGACCAAAAATTCAAGTTACACATAAAGTCATATGTGTTATATATAAACTTTCGTGGAGACTGTCAACATTTATAGATACAGTTCTTTCAGCTAAAATACTTTACTTGTTGATTTAACATTACATTTATTATATTTTTTTGGGAAATAATCACATTTGTTTTATTTTTCAGACTAAAGATATCAAGTTTTGATGAAAATAGAAGGGAGAAGGAAAAATGGATCAAAACATACCTTCGAATGAACTCTAAAAGGTGCAATAAAATTGTTTATCATCTTGAAGTTGTCTTTTGTGTCCTATTTCATTGTTTGAATGCATAGCTCATGAGTATATGATCAAATATTAGCCAACACTGCATTTCATAATGATACACTGAAATTAGGATTTTTCGAAATTAGACTGAAATCGTCGTAGGATATTGCCTCACACTATATTGATTTTCTCTGAAACTATAGCTCTGACTGAGACAATACTTGACAGTTTGCATGAAATAACTTGCAATTGAAGGGACAAATGTAATACCACCAAATCATGGTACGTCACATCCGGTTGTATACGAAAATATTCCCTTGAACTTGACAGATTAACCCTGCACTAAAGTTTTTCTGAGTCATAAAGATGCATGTTTGGTGTCTTAAAGCATCATTCCTTTTTGATTTGATGGTCTTATAAAATATTTTGGAAAGTTAAGGTTACATAGTTACCAAAGCAGGTAACCAGTAAATAACAGTGTAGTGTGACATTTTCACTTTAGCATTGGAAAGGAATACACTTTATACATGCAAAGTTTTTCTTTGGTTAACATAAAGGTAAATACTGTACAATTTTTGTTAAAAGTGCCAATTTAACAAAGACTAAAAGGGGGAAATCAAAATGGAAATAATGATTTTGCGGTTAACTGATCACAAAAAAAATATACCAAATATACCAAAGGAACATGTTGAAGGCCGGACGGTGACCTATAGTTGTTAATGTTTGTGTCATTTTGGTCTTTTGTGGATAGTTGTCTCATTGGCAATCATACCACATCTTCTTTTTTATATTCAAACTCAAAAAGTCAAATATAAACTGAAAAATTATGGCAAAATAGAAAAAAATACCAATAGACAAAATAGCAGGACACATAAACATAACATAGAAAACAAAAAACTGAACAATACTAACATTAAAAATCAGGGTGATCTAATGTACCCCGGAATGGTAAGCTAATACTGCATCATATTGATAATAAAATTGAGAATGGAAATGGGGAATATGTCAAAGAGACAACAACCCAACCAAATAAAAAAAACAACAGCAGAAGGTCACCAACAGGTCTTCAATGTAGTGAGCACGTTTTGTGTTGTTCATATTAAAAAATACTTGTGAAATGTAATAATGACTATCGGGCAGAGTATGGTCGTATTATATCGCAATCAAAACTTAAAGTCATCAGAAACCTCAAACTAAACAAAAAAATATAATGCATATTATGTATTTTATGTCTTTTATAACTCAATGGATAGTTTTCATTATAAAATTTATTTACATATACCTTTTTCTGAAGAAAATTCTTTAATTTGTTCATATTAAGAGGAAATTTACATTATTTTGATTGCTTCTTTCCAGGAAGCGTCCAGGAAGCAATTTCTCGACAATTTTTCCGTATGCAAAGTGACCTCAGTGTGACCTATCTTGTAAGTATCCGATGATCGCAATACGCATAGATGTCCTTCAAGTAAACTATTATCTGATTGTACATGTTAAACGCGTGCTTAATATTCATTTTTTTTGTTATTTGTTGACAAACAGGTGACAATCGATAAACTTCAAAACACGAACTTTAATTACCTGCAATATTTTCAAAACAACACTTACCGATTGAAAAAATAAATGGACAATTATACGAAATTTATGCAAACAAAATTATAAAACCGTGCACAGAAGACTTAGTTTATGATGTTTGTATGCATTGGTTCAAGAATTGCAATAACAACATTTTTCACCGGTCACTCGTTTATTATGACTTTAACTGCAACAAATCAATCAAACAATGATTTTAGTTTAGTTAATTTTAGTTTCTTGTGTGTAATTCTGAGTTTAGTATGACGTACATTATAGCTGTACTTGTAAACATATCTATTAAGGGGCCAGCTTAAGAACACCTACTGGTGCGGGAGTTTCCCGCTACATTGAAAACCCATTGGTGGCCTTCGGCTGTTGTCTGCTCTATAGTCAGGTTGTTATCGCGTTGACACGTTCCCTATTTCCTTTCTCAATTTTAATTAATCTGTTTGTACTCTCGTTCTATTTTCAAATTATCAAGTTAATATTTTTGTATATATGATATAGTGATTAAAAAAAAGAAACGCTAACAAAACTCTTAAAAGATTATTTTTATATTAGTCATTGTTAGTAATGTGTTTGATGGGTACGGTTTGATCTAGGAAAATAATATACCATTTGATGCCGATATATATTTTTTTTATAAAAACCTTATCGGGATAAATATTCCTCCGATGGAAAAACTGCATTCTTTACTTAATAATGGAAAGAATAAAGAAGAATACAGTTTTTGTTTTGATAACAAATTTAAGGTACTCTAAAGCATTGGATTCTCAATGCTCTTTAACTTGTACTTGTTTGGCTTTATAAATATTTTGATATTTGCGTCACTGATGAGTCTTGTGTAGGCGAAACGCGTGTCTGCCGTACTAAATTATAATCCTGGTACCTTTGATAACTACTTTGATGAGGTATTGGTAATTTGTTTTAAATCAATTGATGTTTCGCCCTCCTCCAGTATTTTATAAACGGATTAGTAGAAGTTTGTACATATGCATCATACACTTTTGATTCCCCGGAACAGAAATATCAAACAATTGTTATATTCAGCTAAAAGTTTCTATTATTTGCATCCCTTTCATCTAATGGCAAATACTAGAGTATTACAAACTTACCGAACTCAAAAGTAGATACAAGCTATCAAAAGCAAAAATTAGACTATATCAACCAACGGAAAAACAAACAGCCAAATTTTCTGTCTTAGTATATGCCTTTTCCGTAGAAATTTTTGTGTCAAACTGATTGCTTATTTCTTGAGGTCAGTTATTTCAAATGTAAGTAACTAGAAAAAATATCGACTCTATTATTACCCTTTAACGGTTACCAACACATACAATTGCAACTTCTGTTGGCGTCCTGATATTGAATCGTTGGAACTGGAAATTCATTTTTCCAAGTGTTTTTTAGGGTGAAAATAAATTTACTCCTACTTCTTCATTTTGTTATTATCTCTGTGAATTATTGACCATAAGGGAATATCCCTGTTTTTTGTATTTGAATGTAATTTATCGAATGATTGCTTAGACATGGGACTTATATTTCCAAACTCTGTTTTTCAGTTTGAACATGTTGACAGTCTTTTTGTTCCATCATTATTGATGATGATGAGTACTTGAGTTCGTTTCTGTTTGCTATACTGCAATCGGTTTTCTTTTTGATTGACCTTTAAGTAGTTTCACATCAACGTATTGCAAATTAATAACAATCCAACTTAAACACGATTTTTTAAACATAAACAAACTATTCATACAATTGTTTCAAAAACAATATCCTCTAAAACGTATCTTTACAACTAAAAATGTATATATCGAATCGGGAGTCCAACATGCAAACAGAGATATATGGGTGAAATAAATTCTTCAACAATGGTAAAGTTTTAATTTAATTTTTCAAACTTTCAATTGAATTATGTATACATAACGTACAAACAGACTACCAACGACTTATATAGATCTGCAATTACACATTATGTCTTTGTAGAGTTCAAATGTGACGTTAGCCTTGTGAAAAGTACTAAATACCTGTTAGTCACCCACATAAAAGTGGCGTAAAATTAACGATACATCTTTGACACAAGGTTTTGATTTAATCAGCAGAACGTCAGTTCGTTGCTTGGTATTAACTATATATCTTATCGGAATAAGATCAACAAAAGCGTTGAATTGAAAATTAAATTGCCAATAATAATTCGGAGAATTAGCTCAGTTTGTCAGGCAACATGATACACAAATACTGGCTGGCCTTTATTGGCCACAAACAATTCATTTTTTGTGCAATCAAAATATAATGCTGTAGGGTCAGAGAATCCATCTTGGGAGGCCTCAAATTTTTTAAACTTTTTTCCACAAGACGACAAACACAGGACGCATTTGTTCGCAGCAATGTAAGCATTACAGTTGTTATCTATAGCTATTCCAGTTGGACCTATCAAAACAAACTTATTTTGAAACTGCCATAATTTCCTCCCTTCAAGCGTGTAACAACTGACTGCGTTATTAGAAAATTCAGTTGCATATATCTTATTTCGATGGACAGCTATTCCCAGTCGATCAGTGCTTTCATCTATTTTAACTATTGTCTTCGTATTGAGGTTCGACAGCTGAATAGAAATAATACCAATTGATCTCACCCAGTATACTAATATGCCATTACTATATGCTATTCCTCGACACCCCCCTATAGTTACTATATTACGTACAACGGTTTCTGTGTATGTATTCATAATTTGAACGCCAAATGAGGTAGAAATGGCAACTAAATTATTCTCGATATATGTGACGCCAAAAGGTCCAGTCCCGACTGATGTGAATGAAATCGACTTGTCGACCATACCGATATTATTGACAATAAGTAGTCTCTTGTAATAACTGTCTGCCAATATTAGTTTTCCATCCGGTGAAGCACTGATTCCCTGAAGGTCAAAACTGCGAAAAAGCCAGCTTCTAGCCATGCTAACTGGCATCGTTATTATTGACCTTAGATCAAGTGTAATATTATAAAAAGGTTTTTGAACATGGTATTGATTCTTTAAAGTTTTCTGGGCTAGTTTGATCTTTGTCTCTTTCAAAACGACTGACGACTGTGATGTTTCTATTGTTACGTTTCCAAAGTCTTTTATGATTGATTTCATATTGGACAATTTTTCATTGATATTCAGTTTAAGCAGACTTTGACTCAAACTTCCATCCTCTGTTAGGCCTTGTAGGTATTTTTCTTCTTCTTCTAATCTGATTTCAATCGATTTACTTCCAATAAATGCCTGAATGTCTGTAGCATGCATTTTAATCGCTGAAATGTTTCGTACCAAATCTTCAACAACTTTCATTTTTTCGAACAGTTTTGAGATTAATTTCAAAGCCTCTCGTTTTACTTTATTTTCGTTTGCATCTAAATCTTCAAGGATATTTTCTTCTATGGTGTCTAGATGAGAGTTTAATGTTGTTCGAACCTGTTTTATTTCGAGTCTGTATCTATTTCGGTGGTCATTGATAATTGCAAGATTTTTTTGGCGATCTTGAATTATATTTGCAATGTTACATTTCATATCCTTTATATCTGATTCAATAGAATCTAATAAAACCGAGGTCTTTGCAGTTTTTAATACGTCTTGGAGGAGCAGAAGACCAATGCAGTTTCTGTGGTCAACTGAAATGCATGCAGGACAACACAGCTTGTCATGGTGCGGGCAATAATTTTCATACTTCCGGCCATGATTGGTGCAATAATTGACGATGTTTGAAATAGAGGCTGGCAATTTATTATAACTTTCCATTGGAATGACAGTATGGTTTCGTGATGATTTTGAAATACTATGATGATCATGACACTCTGAACACAGACCCTCATCGCAATCAGAGCACCAGAAATTTGTTGATTTTGTTATATGACGAGCATAACATATTCCACAAAACTCTATAATTGTCCATAGTTCCCTGAAAAATAAAACAAAAGAAATTAAGGGGAGAAAATAATTTAGATACTTCGCCTTCTTGATTCGACTTGATATCATTTAAATGTAGTGAAACGAAATGCAGGTCCCTTGGAAATTTTGAAACTTGTTTCCCCTAAAATTGTGAGATTACGTTGTTTGAATCTTACCGATAATTAACTGTTCGTATTAAATACTTCTTGTATAACTATGTTTAAAAGATTGTTAACGCTAAAACTTTAACCATCGGAACATCTGTGAATTGTTTTCTTTAAATGACGAACAATACAATGACGTCATTAGTTACGGTTTTGGTAATTTAGGTACTTTCCGAAAAGGTAAATAGTAAACAAAAATTGTGAACGGTTAAAACCAAATCGGTAGATTGGTTTTCATAAGTATAGATACGGTGAAGGAAACGGATAAGACTTTAGTACGACTTTACCCTGGGTAAGTAACACACGCTAATTCCTAGCGATTTTTATATAAACGTACCAAAACCATTTGGCATTTACCAGACTGAGTAGTCACCAGAATATTTCAGTATAATGTGGGCTTGTTAGTTCCGTAACAATTTTAATTTCGAGACGAACTTCTCGAGAAAAACGTTATCTTTTGACATTGAATTTGATATATCATTTGTCGATTACCAAACTAGAGCTAGTACACTTTCGGGATATATATATATTTCCGCTATCCATTTTCTTTAATTCGCGATATTCTATAAAGTATTGAATTAATAGACTAGAATACTGGTAAGAGATATACTATTACTATGTTTTGTTGATATTTAATGCATGTCAAAGTAAATACAAACGGACTTTTATTAAACGCGTCTGTAATTCGTTCAAAAACCTATACAGAACCAACCTTAGATCTACCAGAATAATACAAAGTACCACGATACCAGAATACTACGCTACCAAAGAAAGATCGCTTTTCATAACTTTAGTGCATATTATTACCTATACATTGTTATAAAACACATTCTTGTAGCAACACACTAAGGGTTGCACATTTATAGTTTATCACCAAAGCCTGCCCGCTCGGTTTTCGTTACAGTAGGACTCTAAGAAGCAATGGGGACGCTAGAGTAAGATAGTCACCTTAAAGTGTGATGGCCTACGCTAAAATAAGATGGTTTGATACACTTAAGTGCGATCGTCTGCTCTGCTTATTCGCGAGAATTTCTGTCCAAATTGGGGATTATTTCTTCCAGAAGAAAAGAAAGAAGAGAAGAACATATAATCACAATATCGAAGATATTTGGTCGTTGCTAGAAGGTCTTCTTTAGTACTTTGAATTCTTATTTATTATTTCTGTAAAAAATAACAAATCTTGTTTTCGATTTTTGCTAAAGAAGGAAAATATGTCAACTAGACAACAGTGAAGATTTCATCATGACATTTGGTTGCCAATACAACAAAATATCTATCCACGACCTGAGTCTAAAGTACATAACTGTTGGATACTTACAGTTAACAACTTCCTTTCAATGTGTATAACTTGTGCAAAGGAAATCAGTATCAATGTATGACAAACTGTACCTGTATCCTTGTTGACACTTTGTAAAAAGAGCATGTTTTGACATTTAATGTTGATCGTCAGATCAATTTCGTAGCATGGTCCTCACAATGGTCTCGTATAAGCAGGTATACAGTTTCATATCCCTATCAAGTCTTATCAGGATATATCAATTACAAGGAGCCCGACTGACCCGTTTAATATCGTAGCAAATGTTTTTTCTCATATCTCATAAAAAAAAATTAAACAATAAAGCCCACGAAAATTATAATAATTTAAACTTTTTTGTCTTTTAAAAGAAACCGGATGAACAGTTTCCTTTTCACCAATAACTTTTTTCAAACAACCTTGTTTTTCCAAAATCACCAATTATAAGTACATAACATGAATTTATCAACTCACACTTACCTGTAACGTCTTTCTTGTAACTATGATATTTTCTAAACCAGTGCAAGAGTGCGCGTCATTCTATTTATTGCTAAAATGTCCATATTACCTGATTTCACCACATATAGTTTGACTCTGTATTTCATTCATATATTGATATTAAACATATAATAACTATTCAAATCAGAGTTTAATCGTTTATCTAGAACTTTAAGATAACGTTTTAGGTGCGTAGTGTAATAAAATATTTACATAAGAAACATATCCTTGTCACTTGTGTACATGTAACAGGTTAAGTTTAGTAATGTCCTTTAAATGACATTGAAAGGGAAGTTGTAGCAGATTTCAGACGCTCATATTGATATATGATTATACACAGTACTCTCCCAATTGCTCCGTGAAGTTATTCCGGACCTATAATTCATTGTCAAAAGCATAATTTTTCTCATAGAGAATATATAAAACTGAAGAAATGGTATCATTAAAATGAATCAGACATTAACAGCTATACCTCATATATTGTCATACATCTAGATTTTACGAAAAGGGTCGGTTGCAAACAAACTTCTTCGGCAAAAGAGATGATTTCAGCTTCCCAATTTAATTTCTGCGTAGCAACACTCCAGCAAACTGATACGATATTCTCGGGCTTGTTTCCTATTATAATTTCATTGATTGACAAATGCTGCTCACAAGGAAGTTATAAAACCAAGAGTTTCAAATGATGAAGTTAAAATCATCCTTTCGTAAACTGAATTGACGTCATAACGAGTTGGTTGACAGTTATGAAATAAACGTTTCACAGATGATATCGATTATGTTCCTTCTATCGTAACAACAATACCCTACCTTTTTCATTAATTTGAAATACCGAATAACAATATTTACCAGATTTGTAATAACATAAGCAACACGACGGGTGCAAAATGTGAAGCAGGACCTGCTACCCTTCCGGAGCAAATGAGATCGCCCCCAGTTTTTGGTGGGGTTTGTGCTGTTTAGTATTAAGTTTTCGATGTTGTATCTTCTGAACTATTATTTGTCTACTTGTCTTGTTGTTTTAAGTCAGGCGTTTTCCGCTTGTTTTCGATCTATGAGTTTAATTGTCCTTCTGGTTTCTTTTGTCCCGCTTCTATTGTTTCTGTATATTTTATAGATAAAGATTTTTGATATGCATGATATTCTGAATCTAGTTTTTGATTCCAGATTGGTACAAAAATTTAGTTTCTGTAAGTTAAACTGCACCATCCGCTATAAAGATGACGTCCTTTAACTAACTTCAATTTCAAATATTTTTAGTAACTTAGTCTTTTTGTTTTTTTTTATCATGTTGGGGTTGTTAACACCGAATTATTAATTACCGTATCGAACAATTAAATTGACGACAAAAAAGAACATCAGTCATTATACCAACACAAAACAACATACATAGAAATAAATATTGAGCATCGAAAACGAACTTTTCTTGATTAACCTCCAACATGAACGCTCACAGCCGTATATTATAAATGCAAAGGAAGCATGTTAGAGCTGTTAAAGTTGAAGAACTATGAGGTTGAAAAGAATTTAGATATAGGCCAAATCCTCATAAGGTCAACTTTTCTCTACGAAAATGTAATAATAGATTCATTGTATTTTCTAAATCTCAGAGTTCATTTTTAAGGTTTACTTATCATTTCATTATGAAGATTACTTCCTTTCACAAAAACACTGGACTCCGAGGAAAATTCAAAATGCAAAGTTCCTAATCATGCATGTCAAGTGGCAAAATCAAATGCTCCAACACTTCAAACAAATGGATAACACCTGACATGTTCTTATATGGTACAGGCATGTAGGAAACGGTTGATTGAACCTGGTTTCATATCTAGCATGAACCCTCACTTGTATGACAGTCGCATCAATTTCCATTAGAAGTATATTGACTACGATACGTGAACAAAACAAACAGACATAATAGGTGAAAATGTCAAAATACAGCAGTCAACATCGTGTTATAATCTTAATCACAAAAAACATACAAATATGTAACAAAGAATCATAAAAGTTTAATAACTTTTTTAAAATTATACATCACATCGAAAAGATACAGACAGGTAATGTTGATTATTACAAACATGTTCGATAATAAGGTCTGAATTATGTTATCCCACTTTTGTAGCAACATTCAAACTTATGAATTTTATATCTTTCAGTTCATATAAAATTTTGGAGTTCGTGTTAACAAATCATAATAAATTTTAGTTGGTGTTTACAATTACACTATTAAACAAAACATTTTCTTCTTCATTTTATTGGACGTAAATAAGGCCGTTAGTTTTATTCGTTTCAATTGTTTTACATTGTCATTTCGGGTACTTTTTATGGCTGAATATGGGGTATGGGCTTTGCTCATTGTTGAAAGCCTTGAGGTGACCTATAGTTGTTATTTTCTGTTTCATTTTTGTCTCTTGTGGAGAATTGTCTCATTGTCAATCATACCACATCTTGATTTTTTATATTTCAGTGTTGACATTGAAGTCATTCCTTCGTACATTCTACGAACGTTTTATGAAAGCCCTCATGAATTGGTAAACTATATAAAAAATTATGAATTACTATATAACAGATAGCCGTTTATATAATCAACACGTTTAAAATGTATTTTCAGCCATGAATCCTTATGTCTATAGTGTTTACAGGTGAATTATAGAACATAGACAATACAAGTGTATTGACTTGCCATATCAACGATGTAAGGATGAGGCTTACACACGGGGAAATGCGAGGCTCTGTCTAGCTTTCTACCCATTTCGGGCCGAATCCTTATATCTTTTATACGTCAAGTCAATACACTAGTAGTGTCTGTATACTGCAGTTTGAAAAAAAGTTTTAACTGTTGTTAATTGTGTTATTGTTATTTATTTGATTTAAACGAACGCGTGTGAGTGTGGACTTGAATATCAATAATCAGCAAAAACCATAATGATTATATGTTTTAAACAAAAATATTTACAAGTAAAAATGTTTTTCCAACGATTGTAAAAGAAATAAGTTTGAAACCATCCACGCCTTGTTGAGTACATTGGAAACAAAGACAAATTCAAGAGGTCTTCATGATATTTGAATATAGTTCTAGTCAGGGTTTCCTCGGGTCAATTATTTTTTTCGCCACCTCTTTCGCCAAAACAATATATTTTTCGCCACTTTATTATTTTTTGTCGCCAAGTAACACAAATATATATTTCTTTGAAAATTTTTCCTTTTTTTTCCAGCCCCCCCCCCCTAAATGAGAAGTGATTTTTACATAAAAAAAGCATCTTATCGCTTGGAATTGATCTCTCGTGTAAGGTGTAGTCATTACATTGAAGGGTTACTCTCATGCCAACCTTTTTAATAGATTTCTTTATAATGACAGTTTTCTTTCCTAGACCATCGTAAATAAGTAAACCTATATGCTTGAAACACGTGTGTCACTGAAACGATTTTGAAGTACTCACTCAAATCAATGATCTATATGAAAGTTAAACGATAAAGTTTTAAATCAGAGAACTTTCTTGATTTTGAACTTTTTTCGTCATAACAACAATTTACTTTTCTGGACTATCATTAAAAGAAGGAGACGTAAAGCGTAAAATGTTTTTGCTTCAAACACGTGCGTCGCAAAGTGGTTAGTAAATCCCTTTTTTGACAAGTGATAGAAGCCATTTGACCTTATCATTTTGTCATATCATAAAATCAACACCTTTATTAATTAGTCCTTTGATGTCGATAGCTATGAATGCAATCAGCTGAATATTGATTTGCTGTCAAAATCTCGACGTCAAGGTGAATTCCGAGTATTGTCTGATCGGTAAAGTCAGAGAAACCCGAAAAGGTAAATAAACAAGATGGCTAAAAATAAATCGTTATTTATATTTCTTTCGCCAAATTCCTTCGCCAAAGACGAATTTTAATCGCCACAATTATTGTTCTTTCGCAAATTGCGAAAATGGCGACCGCCAGCGAAAACCCTGGTTCTGGATCTACCAATTAGATATTCATGAGGAAAAGTGATATCAGGTCAGTGACTGCATATGACATAGACATGTACGGTAAACACATTTTGACTGCTCAAAAAGAAGAGGTGCAGCATAAAGCTCACTATGTGATTGTTAGCATGGTTATCAAATGAACAGAAAAGTAATTACGCATGAGATGATAAAAAAATGATAAAATTGAGAAAGGATATGGGGAATGTGTCAAAGCAACAACAACCCGACCACAACGCAGACAGCAGCCGAATGCCACCAATGGGTCTTCAATGTAGCTAGAAACTCGCACCTGTACGCGTACTGCAGTTGGCCTCTTAAAAATATGTATACCATTACATACAGTGATAATGAACTTCATACTATTAAACTCCGAATTATACACAAGAAACTAAAATCTAAAATCTAGTTTGATGTTAAGTAGGAATACTTTTTCTAATTGATAATTACAAAGAAATTCATAACAACAAACTACTAGTAACAAAGAAGTATTGTTGACTGCTGCACACCTAATTTGAAGTTTTTCCTAGCTGCAAAACCTGGTTAATTCATTATTTAGGCACCAAGTGATGAATTTGACAGTTGTGATCTTTTGTTTGATGTGATTTATCTTTTGATTTTGCTGACTGGTCAAGATTTTCCGTTTTGAAATTTTCTTCGAATTTGTTGTTTTTGATTATTTAAATTAGACAACTATGGACTTAGTTATTTTTGATAAATTTGTTAATAGATACACAATACCGGATTAGTGCAGCACAATTGTTCATCCTGCAATGTGACGTTCTGGTTATTCAAACTTTTGTAAATCGTAGAATTTATAATATTGAATTATGTATAGTAGATTTGTTTAAATCACAACTCTTCCTTATAAAAGATAAAAAGCAGTGACAATATCAGAAGGATGCATATCTATATTTTACTTAGCTCTGATTATTGGAATCGTTCCTTTAAGTAACGCGACAGAAACTGCTACGATGTTCTGAAAACTGTTCAAATGTCATAACTTCTTTATAAACATATACATTTGTATCTGGTAGTCAGTTTTGTTTTTTTGGTTTGATTTTCAACCAACAAAATGAGGACCCCGAACAACTCTTTTCTGAAAACCGATGCTTGATTCATTTAGCCAGCTATTGCAACTTTCATTGTGGATCACATTAAAAACTAGTGAACTGCTTTTATCAGAATAACAGCACGTGCCATTAGATCCATTGAACATTCCCAGTGATGATGTTATAGTTGTCGGCAAAAACAGTGATAGAGAACAAACGAATGCTACCATACTGGCAATGAGAGAAGTTGTTGCGTTCAAGTATGTTTTAGCCCACATTGGGAACAGCATAGCGAACGCCTTCTGAATACACAAAAGAGTTATTATTAGTACAGACGAAATATGACATATATATGCAAAGTCGTCAAGTACATGAAATACAACGCAAGCTGGATATTTCCTATTCCATATCAAAACAGTGTCACGTAAGTTTGTCGACTTTAAAACTAGGTTAATATCGTCATGGAAAACATAATATCCACATAAATCAATGATTGTTGTAGAAAATGCAGTTAAGCTATCTGTAACAGCCAAACATGACAATAAGACAGTTACAGGAGAACGATTTTCCTTCCGAGTGAATACACATAAAATAAAAACGTTAACAAGTAGAATCTCGAAGGTTAGAGCAAGCTCAAAGTTTAATATAATAATGTCCGGAATCAAGTATGAGATTTGGTTGCAAATACTTTTGACCATCTTGACAATAAATACACTTTTTCACTCCAGTCTACTTTTGGTTAGATCTTGTACAAATGTACAAATAACAAATGAACTCATCACAGATACCAGGATTGAATTTTTTTATTTGCGCCAAACACACGTTTCGTCTAATTTTAATATTCTAAACAAAAGTCACTGATGAAGTCTTTTTTTCTTGACATCATACGATCATATAGCTCTTTATTCTTTAAAAGCAATAAATGAGATATACCATATCGTAATTAAATATGACTATATTTGAATAGATTGAAATTCAGATTATATCGGAATTAATTTGATAAAATTGCTGTTAAGAAGAAAACGTACTTGTCATATGATTATATAAATAGGAGCAAATCAAAAAGGAGAAACGAATACGATTTGTCTTGTATATCATTTTAGTACTTGACAATATATTGGGATTTGTTTACGAAACCATCTGCTTTCATTTGACAACAGTTCTCCAAAGAGTTAAATTGATGTTTCATATGTACAGAAGATTGCCCCAGATATAAATATATTATCGAAAACAAATTGACTCATGGAATAAATCGAGATTAAATTGACATAGCCTTGAGACACGTGTAAACTTTTCACATGATACGTCTCCCTTGTGAATTGAATTTCGTAAACTTTAATAAAATGTATCAACTATTTTCGCTTCATTATGTCTGCATGTGATTTGATACGGCTTTGAGGCAAGTGTAAACTTTTAACATCATATATCTCTCTGTAAGACCCTTACACAAAATGCATCAACTATCATGGATGCACAACGAGTTCATGATTTCTTGAGGTTATATTTTTGCAAAGAGGCATTAGTTACAAGATATGAACAAATTGAATATGATTTTGTTTTGTTTAATCATTAATGAAAGGGAAATTTTGAAATAATAATTTTATTAAAAGCCAGTTCAGTTCAATTTTGTCAAAATTAGTTAAGATACATTGCAAATGAATTATTCACTTGCATGGGAATAATTCGACCATATTAAGTCCATAATCATGTGATCTTCAAATAAATGTATTATCTAGAAAAATGTAACGTATGTATTAGTTGTGATCAGTCATCAAAAGGAAAAGAATGACCCAGTTAAGTGAAAACAGTTGTACCATTTCTTTGACTTTTTCGATCCACTAACAATAATTCTTATAAACACGATGATTCACTTTTTTGTGACCTAAAACTTTAAATCAAACACACCTAGGAAAGTCCATATATATGTTTATCCGTCGGCATTCTTCGAATACTATCGCGATGGTAATGAAAAGGCGTGTAGACTAAAATACAAACAAAATACTGATGTATATTATCGGGTTCAATCATGTTTTGTAATTCAGATATACATTTAAATATATTATAATGGAGTATGAACATTTAAGTCAAATCGGTTAACATGGAATCTTCCAATTGGTCTTAATTTGGAATGAGAAACATCGTTGTAAAGTTAACAAAAGTCATACGTTTTAATATTTCTGCAAAATGATTGTTTGTACTCTAACATATTATTAGAGTTTTGCAGTATCATTATCTGAGTCATGCCATCTCGAGAAAATGTAGATCACAATTATTAAGATGTTTGGCTTTGATGTGTGCTAAAGTTGATGTTAATTATTCAAAATAGGTGAAGCACTTGGAAGACCAAGCAATTTACCATTGTGTGTTATGAAATTCATAAAGGTTAGATTGCCTATACAGTAATGGTAGATTCAGTTATTCATACATGGTTGAAATTCCAACGAATCAAATAACAGACCTATTATATTCTCTTCCGTTAGTGTCATTGGAGGTTTATTTTCATGTTGTGTAGAGTTTTTGTAGGGACACACGAATATTGTTTAAATTTCAAAGATATCTCACTTGGGATCACTGATTTATTCTGTTTATCGTAGAATTCAAATGGATTTTGAAAGTAATAATCATTTTTGGGGGTTCCGCATCAACGTGAATTTTTTAAGTGTGTCATAGAACGATTTTGAAATAGCTTATTTCAGCCTAGTCCATTCCGAAATCCAGTTTCTTTTATCTTTAAGAATAGTGAATACAAAGTTGTCGCTTTTGATGTTTGTCGTTTCTTCATCCCAAATATTTTGTAATGTATGAATTTTACCGTTTCCGTAGTTAGCGGAAAAAAAAGTTTTTTTGTTGTATTGAATTTTTAATGACTGATGTAGCATTCATTTCATAGGCCCATTCCGTTTCTTGTGTCTTGATTCTGATTGTTATCAACGCCGTCACAGTTCTAGAAATTTGTTCTTTGGGTTTCATTTTGATATAAATATGATACTTACTAATAATGAAATAATCTCTTAAATAGAGAAACGGTCAACTCTTATTATTCAAGTTGTAAGTTTTAATAAAAATTACATTACAAAAAAAAACAGAGATAAAAAACAAAAGGATAAACCCTGCTCATTTCAAGGAAAACCCGGATTTGTTTTTTTATAGATTCGTGTACAACACAGCTTGACCTCCAAAACCATGTCTCATATTTACATAAAAAACAATAGAACAAATATTTATACCCAATTGAATTAAGTGATCTCTTATGAATTAATGTTGCAAACTTCATTGACGATTTATGAGAGAATGAAATACAATATAAAAATTCCATGACATGGTTTTTGAGGTCAAACTGTGTTGTGCAAGAATCTATGAAATATTTTTGGATGCTATGAAAAACAAAAAAGCTAAATTCATTCAAGTGTGGACATCACAATATAGCAACTTATTACATAACAATAAATTAAGTAATAATTATGTCATGATAAAATTATCACAATTTTAAAGAATAATCCGTCCTCTTTCTTTTGGTACCTCATTTATAAAATTTAAAGAAGGATGAGTGGAATTACATCAATTTAAAGATGTCTGATGGGGGATGAACCATTTTGTATTATGCTACCTTAAATGAAATAAAGTTAATATGCTTTCTTCTTTTTTACGATACATTATATATAAAGGCTGGTCCACTTTTCTTTGCATAAAGCAGGATGTTCTTCTTAACATCAAAATATAAGGCCAACGGACGCGTGATTCCGTCTTCGAAACTGAGAAGCTGCTTGCATATTGTTCCATCAGCCGACAGTGCAACTAAACTGTTTGTAAAATTGGAGGAAACAAACAAGTTTGAGTTGTCATCAACGGAAATAGCCATAGGAGAAGCCAAGAGGTCAGTGTTGTTGTAAACCCACCTTTTCTCTCCAACTAAGGAATAACATGTTATAGTATGTTGTTCTGCCCTCGATTCGTAAATACTATCGCCATGGACAGCAATATAGAACGAACCCGTCTTCGAATCACCTCTTACTTGTACGATAGTTGAAATTGTCTTATCGAATAATTGAATCGACTGAATTCCTCTTGATTTTACATAGCATACTATCATTCCTCTTGCGCTATGGTAATCTATGCCCTGACACTCTCCGTGTGTATTTATATTGTCTTTAATATCCTCTGAATCGATGTCAATAATATGAACGGCACGAAATGCTGACATTGCTACTGTTCTGTCACTAATGATGGAAACGTCATATGGCCCACTAGTCACTAATACGGTTTTTGCAAGCGTACCATCTTTATTGATCAAGATAAGCTTACGTTGACTACAATCTGCAAATAACATTTGTCCGTTAGATAATATGACGGCCCCCCGGATATCAGACTTTTTAAACAAATCTCCAGTCATATCAATTTTGGATGCAATTAACAGTTTAATATTATCAACAGTTCTTTCGATGGGTATAGGAATGTTTGTTAAAATTTGGGCCTGCTTTTCCTTTTCTGTTTTTAATGTTACCGATAAACATCCTGGTTCTACAGATATGTTTCCAAAGGTTTTAATTGATGTTAACCTTGATATTTTATCATCAATTTTGCATTTCAAGAGATTTTGTTGAAGGCTTCCATCCTTTGTTAAAGACTGGATATATTTCTCCTCGATTCCCACATCAGCTTCAATCATTTTACTGCCTATATATGTCTGAAGGTCTGACCCGTGTTCCTTCACAGATGCTATGTTTTGTTGCAAGACATCTGCATGTTGTGTTTTCTCAGAAAGATCTGCTATCACTTTATTTGTTTTAATTCTAACTTTATTTTCTGCAACATCTAGTTCGTTCAATATCTGTTGTTCTAGTTCATCCATATGGCAGTTTATTTTAAATCGAAGTTGTTTGATGTCATCTTGACATCTTTCTCGTTGCTTCCGGAATGTATTTAGGTCATCTTGGCGATTTTTTATGATTGTGTCAATGTTGGTTTTGATGTCTTTTATGCTAACCTCAATTGAGTCCAATAACGTTGACGATTTGGCAGTTTTAAGAACGTCCTGGAGCAGAAGTAAACCGACACAGTTTTTGTGCTTTGTTGATATACACGCTGGACAACAAAGTTTGTTATGATGCGGACAATAATTTTCATATTTCATATCATGATCTTCGCAAAAACTTACGATGTTTGCAATTGACGTCGGTAGTTTGTAATAGCTTTCCATAGAAATAACGCCATGTTTGCGTGTTCCTTTTGATATGCTGTGATGTTCATGGCATTCAGTACACAGTCCTTCGTCGCATTCTGGGCACCAATAAGCTGCTGTCTTTGTAATATGACGAGCGTCACAAATACCACAAAACACACAATTGAATGAAGCCATTCAATCTGTAGATAAATAAATAAAAACATCAATTATAAGAACCTAAATTTCTTCATTAATCATAAAAGTTACTGTGTTTCTTTGAAAATACTTTACCTTATGCAATAAATGAGATCTATTTTACTACAATGAATATGGATTGAACGATACGTAGCCTCTGCGATATTGGCGCCTGTCCAAAGGAAAGAACCAATAACATTTAGTTATTTTTTAATTTCTCTTTATGTGTATGCTTCGTAAAACGGTGTGACGTCCATTACGATGAAAAAGTGTAAAGTATTGTTTAGGGGACAAGCTCCGGGTACGGAGTTTTTGCGTTGCTTGGAAAACCAATTGGTGACCTCGGGTTAAGTTTGTGTGAGTGTGTGTTTTGGCTTCAGGGATAGGTTGTTGTCTCATGTTCTATTTTCCTATATCAATTACATATTTCATTGGAAGAAACAATAATATTTATAGGGCAGAAAACTGCATAAGGGTTTCATTAGACCTATAATCTTGAGTATAGTATAAAAAAACAGTAACATATCAAGAATCTAATGATAGTCTACATTTACCAATCTGTATTAAGCTTGAAACAATTTCAACAAAGCATACTTGAGCTTCTGTTTTAATTCTATCAACACTGATCAATCTCATTTCATGTCTCTAAGGTTCAGCCTCATAACTTTGGTATGACATATCCGATTTAAAAAAAAACAAAAACAATTTGATACGTTATAACTTGCTACAAATATTTAATTTTCCAGTAATCTAAGTTTAGTAATATGTTATTTTAATTTTTTCCTTGCATAAATACTATTTGTATTTGTTGTATCAGCTTATAGGAAGAACTGTTCGTTTGATGTGTAAGGGCTTTTGATTGTGCCGTTTGATAAGCATGATTAAAGACTTCCCGTTTTGAATTTCCCGCGAAGTTTAGTATATTTGTGATTATACTTTGTTTCTGTTGATGACTATCAAGTTGAGGTTGCAAGTAGTATGACGTCGCTGATTAGTTCGGATTTAGGTTATGAATATAAGATCTAACACATTGAACATCGCCAGATCATGATCAGATATACTGTGAAGAATAAAACAAGATAATAGCGATGGAGTGAAGTACAATTAAAACAGTAAACAAAGTAAATCTTCTTTTTAACAATCTCACCTTATTACATTTTCCTATGCACAATAAAGAAAACAATTAAACTGTCAATTGTTCTTGAACAATTGAGAGGTCTTTCCTTTTTTAATGTAAAATACATGTTCCAACAGACGTAGAATGTATTGAAAAGGTCAAGGTCAACCTTAAAAAGCTCGAAAACACACTAAAAATCCTTTAAATAAGGTTAAAAACACTAAATTCGCTATCTGGGACATGACCTTGACCTTTGACCTTTTGACCTTTGTCAAGGTCATTAATCCCCAATGTCATTGCCTAAGAGCCCATGGGTCTAGGACCTTTGGTTATATAGTAAAAGCTGATTTTGTCTTTCCAAAAACCTAAAACAGGTATAATGCCCCTTAAAAAAAGGTCAAATCTCTTCGGTCAAAATGTAACAAAGTTGCGCCGTAATGACCCAAACATTTTCCACTATTCAAAACTTCTGTAAGTATTATGGTTTCTGAGATTATCCCATAACAAGGTGATAGGTCAAAGGTCAAGGTCAACATACAAATTTGACCTTGAGGTATTTTTCAAAGATACATGAATTGATGATGAATGGTGAAGATCCTAGGTGTCTACGACTTACGGTTTCTGAATTTTGGTGGTCAACCGACACCGGTTAATTTTCATAGGGGCATAACCCTACCAATGAGTCGTTGAATCTTTTCGATCCAAATGTAACGAAGAACCGGGGTCTGGTCCTGAACAAATTTCACTCTTTGTTTTTTCTCTACCTTTTACGGTTACGGTGTTGGAACGATAACAAGGTTTTTTGGTTTCGGAGGGATAACTCCGAACCGACAAAATTTTTCGACTCACAGGGTGAGTTCCAGATAGGTATTCATGACACCTATACAAAGTGTGAATATGAAAGCGACACGTCTTACGGTTAACGCGGCTAAATTTGTCAAAGTTTAACGGAAGAATAATAATAATAATTAAACTGTCAATTGTTCTTGAACAATTGAGAGGTCTTTCCTTTTGTAATGTAAAATACATGTTCCAACAGACGTAGATTGTATTGAAAAGGTCAAGGTCAACCTTAAAAAGCTTGAAAACACACTTAAAATCCTTTAAATAAGGTCAAAAACACATAATTCGCAATATGGGACATGACCTTGACCTTTGACCTTTTGACCTTTGTCAAGGTCATTAGTCCCCAATGTCATTGCTGAAGACCCCATGGGTCTAGGACCTTTGGTTATATAGTAAAAGCTAATTTTGTCTTTTCAGAAACCTAAAACAGGCTTTATGCCCCTTAAAAAAAGGTCAAATCTCTTCGGTCAAAATGTAACAAAGTTGCGCCGTAATGATCCAAACATTTTCCACTATTTGAATTCTCTGTAAGTATTAAGGTTGCTGAGATTATACCATAACAAAGTGTTAGGTCAAAGGTCAAGGTCAACATACACATTTGACCTTGAGATATTTTTCCAAGATACATGAATTGGTGATGAATGGTGAAGATCCTAGGTCTCTACGACTTACGGTTTCTGAGTTTGGGTGGTCCACCGACACCGGTTAATTTTCATAGGGGCATAACCCTACCAATGAGTCGTTGAATCTTTTCGATCCAAATGTAACGAAGAACCGGGGTCTGGTCCTGAACAAATTTCACACTTTGTTTTTTTTCTACCTATTACGGTTACGGTGTTGGAACGATAACAAGGTTTTTTGGTTTCGGAGGGATTACTCCGAACCGACAAAATATTTCGACTAACAGGGTGAGTTCCAGATAGGTATTCATGACACCGATACAAAGTGTGAACATGAAAGCGACACGTCTTACGGTTAACGCGGCTAAATTTGTCAAAGTTTGGCGGAAAAAGAATAATAATAATAATAATAAACAGAAGAAATACAGTAAGGTCTTTCCCTTTTGTAAAAGGAAAGACCTTAATTAAACTGTCAATTGTTCTTGAACAATTGAGAGGTCTTTCCTTTTTTAATGTAAAATACATGTTCCAACAGACGTAGAATGTATTGAAAAGGTCAAGGTCAACCTTAAAAAGCTCAAAAACACACTAAAAATCCTTTAAATAAGGTTAAAAACACTAAATTCGCTATCTGGGACATGACCTTGACCTTTGACCTTTTGACCTTTGTCAATGTCATTGGTCCCCAATGCCTTTACTGAAGACCTTAAGGGTCTAGGACCTTTGGTTATATAGTAAAAGCTGATTTTGTCTTTTCAAAAACCTAAAACAGGGGTTATGCCCCTTATAGAAAGGTCAAATCTCTTTGGTCAAAATGTAACAAAGTTGCGCCATAATGACCCAAACATTTTCCACCATTTAAAACTTCTGTAAGTATAATGGTTTCTGAGATTATCCCATAACAAGGTGTTAGGTCAAAGGTCAAGGTCAACATACAAATTTGACCTTGAGGTATTTTTTAAAGATACATGAAATGAAGATGATTGGTGAAGATCCTATGTGTCTATGACTTACGGTTTCTGAGTTTTGGTGGCCAACCGACACTGGTTAATTTTCATAGGGGCATAACCCTACCAATGAGTCGTTGAATCTTTTCGATCCAAATGTAACGAAGAACCGGGGTCTGGTCCTGAACAAATTTCACCCTTCATTTTTTTTCTACCTATTACGGTTACGGTGTTGGAACGATAACAAGGTTTTTGGGTTTCGGAGTGATTACTCCGAACCGACAAAATATTTCGACTCACAGGGTGAGTTCGGGATAGGTATTCATGACACCGATACAAAGTGTGAACATGAAAGCGACACGTCTTACGGTTACGGAGGGAAATTTTGTCAAAGTTTGGCGGAACAAGAAGAATAATAATTAAACTGTCAATTGTTCTTGAACAATTGAGAGGTCTTTCCTTTTGTAATGTAAAATACACGTTCCAACAGACGTAGAATGTATTGAAAAGGTCAAGGTCAACCTTAAAAAGCTCCAAAACACACTAAAAATCCTGTATATAAGGTTAAAAACACTAAATTCGCTATCTGGGACATGACCTTGACCTTTGACCTTTTGACCTTTGTCAAGGTCATTAGTCCCCAATGCCATTACTGAAGACCCCAAGGGTCTAGGACCTTTGGTTATATAGTAAAAGCTGATTTTGTCTTTTCAGAAACCTAAAACAGGGGTTATGCCCCTTATAAAAAGGTCAAATCTCTTTGGTCAAAATGTAACAAAGTTACGCCATAACGACCCAAACATTTTCCACTATTTAAAACTTCTGTAAGTATAATGGTTTCTGAGATTATCCCATAACAAGGTGTTAGGTCAAAGGTCAAGGTCAACATACTAATTTGACCTTGAGGTTTTTTTCAAAGATACATGAATTGATGATGATTGGTGAAGATCCTAGGTCTCTACGACTTACGGTTTCTGAGTTTTGATGGTCCACCGACACCGGTTAATTTGCATAGGGGCATAACCCTACCAATGAGTCGTTGAATCTTTTCGATCCAAATGTAACGAAGAACCGAGGTCTGGTCCTGAACAAATTTCAGCCTTTGTTTTTTTTCTACCTATTATGGTTACGGTGTTTGAACGATAACAAGGTTTTTTGGTTTCGGAGGGATTACTCCGAACCGACAAAATATTTCGACTAACAGGGTGAGTTCCAGATAGGTATTCATGACACCGATACAAAGTGTGAACATGAAAGCGACACGTCTTACGGTTTAGGCTGCTAACTTCGTCAAAGTTTGGCGGAAGAATAATAATAATAATAAACTGTCAATTGTTCTTGAACAATTGAGAGGTCTTTCCTTTTTTAATGTAAAATACATGATCCAACAGACCTAGAATGTATTGAAAAGGTCAAGGTCAACCTTAAAAAGCTCGAAAACACACTAAAAATCCTTTAAATAAGGTTAAAAACACTAAATTCGCTATCTGGGACATGACCTTGACCTTTGACCTTTTGACCTTTGTCAAGGTCATTGGTCCCCAATGCCATTACTGAAGACCTTAAGGGTGTAGGACCTTTGGTTATATAGTAAAAGCTGATTTTGTCTTTTCAAAAACCTAAAACAGGGGTTATGCCCCTTATAGAAAGGTCAAATCTCTTTGGTCAAAATGTAACAAAGTTGCGCCATAATGACCCAAACATTTTCCACCATTTAAAACTTCTGTAAGTATAATGGTTTCTGAGATTATCCCATAACAAGGTGTTAGGTCAAAGGTCAAGGTCAACATACAAATTTGACCTTGAGGTATTTTTTAAAGATACATGAAATGATGATGATTGGTGAAGATCCTATGTGTCTACGACTTACGGTTTCTGAGTTTTGGTGGCCAACCGACACCGGTTAATTTTCATAGGGGCATAACCCTACCAATGAGTCGTTGAATCTTTTCGATCCAAATGTAACGAAGAACCGGGGTCTCGTCCTGAACAAATTTCACCCTTCATTTTTTTTCTACCTATTACGGTTACGGTGTTGGAACGATAACAAGGTTTTTGGGTTTCGGAGGGATTACTCCGAACCGACAAAATATTTCGACTCACAGGGTGAGTTCGGGATAGGTATTCGTGACACCGATACAAAGTGTGAACATGAAAGCGACACGTCTTACGGTTACGGAGGGAAATTTTGTCAAAGTTTGGCGGAACAAAAAGAATAATAATAATAATAATAATAATAATAATAATAATAATAATAATAATAATCAGAAGAAATACAGTAAGGTCTTTCCCTTTAGTAAAAGGAAAGACCTTAATAATCAGAAGAAATACAGTAAGGTCTTTCCCTTTAGTAAAAGGAAAGACCTTAATAATAATAAACAGAAGAAATACAGTAAGGTCTTTCCCTTTTGTAAAAGGAAAGACCTTAATTAAAAACCAATTGTTCAGAGAACCATTGATGGTCTTTCCACCAGTAAGGATCTTTTTTTATATGAAAATATTAAAAATTTGGTTTTAAATGTCAATTGAACCGTCAAATGACAGCTTATTGAACGTTGATTCCAAAAACGTATGGTTTCTATGGAAAAAGATATAGATAAGGAAGATAATTGTTTACTTCCGGTTCAAACGATGTAATTTCCGGTATAGTTTGATTGTTTAATTGACACTGATTCCAAAAATATATGGTTCTATATACTTTTACATTTATTTAGAACGAAAAATAGCTACTTCCGGTAAACAAAATGTCACTTCCGGTTGGCTTTTACAAGGTCACATTGCTTGCAACCTATTGCAAAAAGTCTCACGTCTTTATCATGTATACATATGAGGTAAAAGCAAAGGTCAAAATCTAGAACGTTAATTTTGCCAATGACCTTGAGCTCAATTTCAAGGTCTTTAACCAAGGACCTTAAATCAAAAGACTTTAGTCCTCTACTTTATATTGTTTATGAGTTATATTACCATACATATGATATTAGATATAAAAAGGGGAAAAACTCGCGTCAAATGTCTACGTACCCTTTTGTCTAAAATTTATGTGTTACTGCATGTCGTAACTAACAACTTTATGAAAATATTTTGTCAATATCTTATATGATTTCTGAAAATAAGAGATAAAAAGCCAAAATCAAAATTTTAATCATGACCTTGACCTTTGACCTTGACCTCATTTTCAATTTTTTGGACCAAGGACCTCAAAACAAAAGACCCTAGGCCTCTAACACTTATGGTTTTCCAGTTAAAAATGCATATCACTTATATCAAATATAAAAGGGAAAATAACTCTCATATGGAGTCTCCGGATAGCTTCGTTCAAAATAATTCAAATCATCCTGAGGATATAACAAGCAATTTGATAAAATAAATTTGTCAGTTTCTTATACGGTTGCGAATATTAACCGATCACAAGAAAAACAGTGTTCGGGGAGATAACTCTTACATTGAAAAGATTTTGGTTACGCGGTGTCAGTTTCAAAAGCGTATTAACTGTTTGATATCATATACCATATATCTAAGCGACATCTTGCGAAACAAAAAAATTGCGAAGGAACAAAAAGTTGGCGGAAGAAAAAAAAATAATAATAATAATCAGAAGAAAACCAATAGGTCTTTCCACGGAAAAGTGGAAAGACCTAATAAACGGAAGAAATACAGTAAGGTCTTTCCCTTTAGTAAAAGGAAAGACCTTAATAAACAAAAGAAATACAGTAAGGTCTTTCCCTTTTGTAAAAGGAAAGACCTTAATTAATTAACTGTTTATAATTGTAAAATCAAAGGCAAATAATCATTGATACTAAATACAACATAGTAAATTAAGTATGATTGATCAGAATAAGTAAAGGATTTTTAAACCGCCTTTGTACATGTCATTTATATATAGTCAATCACAAAATCTTCAGTTTTTTAATCGAATGCACAACGTCAGCAAAAATGTATGAGAAAAAAATAATATTTTTGAACAAATAATGTCAAACCGATTGTGTCCTTTTTGTTTTGTTATGCTCTTACAGCATTTGCAAACTCCTTAAACTTGTAGTAATATTAATGGTTACCTGAGTATCGGATGTGTACTCTCCCCTTGTTTGTTTTATAACAAGGAAGTAAACCAGGTAACCAGGTTCAGAGTTTAAATAACATTATCAAATCAATCAAGTTTATCAATAAACGGTATTCAAACCATGAGTTTAAATAACCCAACACAGTGTATCCATCAGTACATACGTATAGTGAAGGGGAGAGAACTCGAGATTAACAGTGGATATGGAATAGAAAAAACCCACTGTGAAACTTCGTGCGTCCGTTGTGCTTTTCTATTTTTTATTGTCATTTCCAAACATTTAAAAGCCACTGATTCATGAGGAGTTATATTACCAAAACTTTGTATCAAAATACTGAACGCTTAGTTAAATGTTAAAGTGGAGGTCAACACAATTGTCTTTATAAAACGTTACAAATAAACAGAACGAGTGAAAAGCAACTGCCATATGGTCGTATGTCCGAATTGTGACACATATTTCCGAAAACGAATTGTGGGTTATATTCATTAGTAGCTCCCTAATTGGACTTAAACGGAATAGAAAAAAAATTATGTTTGGTAAATTTTGTTTCTTGTCAATTCTTTAATAATCATCGGTTTATTTTAGAAAAAAATCGATAAAGTACTGATTCACTGACTATTGAGCGATAGATTTCCCTGGGAATAACAGTTTCGATTTATGCACAGCATAAGAAACTAAACATAACACTGTCTTAATAAATTTCCATTAAAATAGACATAATTTATTTAAAAGACACAGTATGAGTATATCTTATAGTCATATCGAACTATAGCAGTCATCTTGTGACTTTGGCGACGTCACACATCACCTGTACATTGTATCAAGTCCAAGTAAAATATATAAAAGTGCACTAGTGCTTTCAGGAATTTAAATTACTTTAAATTCATGATACAAAAGGTGTGGAAATATATAGTAATTTCTCATACATTTAGAAAGGTATTTATGCCTTATGGAAAAGTTCAATTTTTGGTCTTTTCCCTTCCAAATGAAAATGTGTCTTGTTGTCTCGAAAATTAGATATTATAGGTAGATGTGGAGTGTGTGCCAATGAGATAACTCTCCATCCAAATAACAATTTAAAAAAGTAAACCTTTATAGGTCAACATGGTCAACGGCCTTCAACACGGAGCCTTGGCTCATACCGAACAACAAACTATAAAGGGCCCAAAATTACTTGTGTAAAACCATACACACAGGAAAACCAACGGTCTAATCTATATAAAAAAAAGTTCACATGTTATATCATACAACTCCGATGAATTGTGGATTTTATGTCTTGTTTAAACTTAAAGTGCGATTTAAACAAAACCTTTAAGTGCGATTTAAACAAAACCTTAAAGTGCGATTTAAACAAAACCTTTAAGTGCGATTTAAACAAAACAAACGGAATAATTGTGGAAATATGTGCTTATTATCATGTTAAAAAATATACGAAAAATCGTACGTGCAACAGTTTAATTTTTTATTATGTCCCTTCCACATTGATTGGAAAATTAGCTTTTTTCAGAAAATATAGTATTATTTTTCAAGATGGCGACCACATTGAGCGCGTGGGCCGACTTGGTAAAAACATATTTGGTAAGATTGTTACAATGAAAATTAAATAACTTTTGGATGCTCGCGTTTTCAGTCATTGTCTAACCTTAAAGCAGCCTAGATTCAAATATTGGTTCCTTTAGATAAAGCTGATACATACTGCTCCTTTTTATACAGTTTTGCAAAGAAAAGAAGACCAAACAATTTTCACTATGACGATGTTCGACACTTTTTTTGTCCATGGAAATAATTCAATTTAATTTCACTTTTCTTGCAATTGAATATGACACGTTATTGTAACTATAATGATATTCATGGACAAAGCTAGATTAAGGAGATATTTTAGTCATAACATCGACGTGATCAAAGAATACAAATATGGTACCTGATCACGATTTAAATTTTGACTATACCGTATACCTATGTAGATTAGTAATGTCAAATTCTCAATAAAAATCATTACAATATTATTTTATATTGATATGAAAAGACATAAAATGAATATTATAATTTACCGAAGTGAAATAGCCATATTTTTCAATTTTCTTTATATCATTCATCGAGTAACCAGTAAATTTTACATAATCCTAATTAAACCAGTAATATGCAGAGTTGTCGAACTTAATCATGCATGTGAAAATAAAATGACATTTTCTTTTAAATGTTTTTCTTTTTTCCCAATTCAGTATAGTTTACCATTTTTGATAATTAATAATTCCCTTTCCTTGATTAAGCGTGTGCATTAGAATAGAATGGACTTACGGTTAGCGAGAAGTATATTGGCCATTTATTAGCAAAATTCATTCCCTGAAAATTGAGAACAAAATTCATTATCATAAAAAAATGCATTCTCTTATAAAAGTCACTTTAAAGATGTTAATAGAGACATACGCATTATAAAAATATGTAATTTGGTATTTTCATGATACCACAGTTAGTTATATCCAAGAACGATGATTTCGCTGAATTTCATGTATTTTTACATCTTTTTAGCGTTAGTTGTAATCTAGTACTGTGTAACAGTGTTAACTTAAAAAATTAATGTCAGCTTATGGTTCAATTAATGCGATGATACATTGATTAGTCAAAATGAATGCATATAAATTACCAATCTTAATTTGGTAAAATTTCGTCAAACGTTTCTTATCAATTTTCCAGAATGAACAAAATATTCATGCTTTCAAAAAATTTCTAAAGTCACAGGGGGAAAAGCGATTGGGTGGGATCACAAATACCACCAAAAACGATTGACATATCATACATGTAGTAAGAAAAAATTACAAATCTATTTTGTGAATACAAATAAAGGCAACAGTAGTATACCGCTGTTCAAAACTCATAAATCCATGGACAAAAAACAAAATCGGGGTAACAAACCAAAACCGAGCAAAACGCATTAAATATAAGAGGAGAACAACGACACAACACCGAAACGCAACACACACAGAAACAGACCAATCATCAGACAAAACACCACGAGAATAACAAATGTAACATGAAAACCAAATACATGAATTTGGGATAGACAAGTACCGTGCCACGTCTTATCTCAATATCTCAAAAATAAGAGAAAACACAAACGACTCAACGTTAAAATGCAACACAAAGAGAAACGAACAATACTATAACAATGACCATCTTCCTGACTTGGTACAGGACACTTTTAAAGGGGAATACAAGTCTTAGATTAAAGCAAGTGGGGCAACAACATGGTCGGAAGATTTTAGCTAAAAAAAGCTTAATTCAAAACTTATATAGACAGCACAAAAATGTTATCTTAATATAATAAAAATAGAAAATGTTTAAGGAGGATAAGTGCTGGTTGCTTTCCTAGTCTAGGATGCATCCCTGTGTTGTCCATAACTGGTCTCAATATGATAATCTAAAAACGAGGAAGGGAGTATACAGTATTGTTTCATTTACAAATGGAACATATTCTGTGGTTTTAATGGCTTATATTCTGAAACGGTCAATTAAATTCCTGATAACAATCTAAATACCTTGATATAGTTTAATCTTATCCTTTAAAGAACTGTAAGATTAGTGTATATGGTCCGAATACACAGTAATCGTCCTTTGAATTTCGTATGTATAGTCCTTAGTGTGGACAGTGTGTAACCAGCCAATTTGTTTTATATCCCTTCCATATTTATTTATCCATGTGTTATGCCTTAAATAGCAAGAAAGGGATGAAATGACACTGAAAGAAACCAGATGCTCCGCAGATCGCAGCTTTATACGACCACAGAGGTGGAACCCTGAACGGTTGGGGCTAGTATTGACACAACATTCAAACTGGATACAGCTTTGAATTTGGACTGGGATTAAAATGTTGACACAGCATAGGTTTCGGACACACATATGCTGTTGAATATTAATTCTTTGATATTTGAAGAAATTTTTTTTTTCATTTCTGAAATCTGAAATAAGAAAAAATGGACCCCACCAATTTTTGTTCACCTCCCCCTTTCCCTTATTCCAAAACTGATCTCAATTCAAATTTCTAATGAAGTTTTCAACAATAACTCCTCATTTAAATACATCATAAAACTTAAAATATCATAGTCATGATTTTAAAAGTTGATTTAACTACTCATAATTATTCTGAAAAAAAGAGAGATAACTCAAATGCAACATTTTATATTGGCAAATTTCCAATGAAGTTCATTAAACTTAAGTTTTTGGCAAATATCCAAAGGAATTTATTAACAATATTTTTTTGGGCAAATTCCCAACATACATAATTTAAGAGCAGTTTAGGTAAAATATTAAAATGAGTTTCAATTACTAATCTTACATTGCTTTTAAATTATGTTTTGTACTTCAGTTATTGTCAATTAACCTGGAAACCCTTTTCTCCCTTTTTTTTTGCACCTTATTCCTTAACGGCTTGAGCCATAACTCTCAAAGACAATTCTAACCATCCCTTTGTGGTATTCCAATATCCAAAATCTAAATACATGGTTAGATTCATCATATCAATTAAAGAACCCCAAGAATTCAATTTTTAATGAAATCAAATGAAGTTCAATTTTGGACCCTTTAGACCTCAATGTGGAACAATTTGATAACCGGTCCTAAATATTAAAAATCTTAATACATGGTTAGATTTAGCATATTAAAGAACCCCATATATTGAATTTTTGTTGAAATCAAACAAAAAAGTTTTAATTTTGGAACCTTCTTTTGACCAACTTGAAAACTGGGTCCATAATAAAAATACGAAGTACATGTTTAGATTCAGCATACCAAAGGACCCCACGAATTCAATTTTTGTAATAGTCAAACTAAGTTTAATTTTGGACCCTTTGGACCTTTATGTAGATAAAGGCAACAGTAGTATACCGCTGTTCAAAGCTCATAAATCCATGGACAAAAAACCAAATCAGGGTAACAAACTAAAACCGAGGGAAACGCATTAAATATGAGAGGAGAACAACGACACAACACACAGAGAAACGAACAAGCATCAGATAAAACACCACGAGAATAACAAATATAACATCAAAGCCAAATACATGAATTTGGGATAGACAAGTACCGTGCTACGTCTTATCTCAATATCTCAAAAATAAGAGAAGACACAAACGACTCAACGTTAAAATGCAACACACACAGAAACAAACAATAATATAACAATGGCCATCTTCCTGACTTGGTACAGGACACTTTTAAATGGGAATAAAAGTGGTGGGTTGAACCTGGTTTTGTGGCATGCCAAACCTCGCACTTTAATGGCAAAGTTAAATATAACATTGAAATGACAACATAATATTACAGGACTACAATACAAATAAATAGGAGAACATATTAGACAAAGAAAAACATGATTAATAGATAACAAAAAGCATCAGGTTTAAAATTCAATACGCCAAAACGAATCACCAGTGAAGCCCAGATAAAAAAGATCGAAAGTGAAAAAAGTACAAAGTTGTACAGCACTGAAAATCAAAAGTTGAAAAGGTTTTGCCAAATTCGGCATTGTTTTTATGCCCGGGATAAGAACATTCTTATTATATAGAACAATTTATGCTATTGCAAACAGTAAATTTTATCAAATGAATATGAAAGAGATATACATAATGAAACTGAAGTATTAACTAATTACAGAAAACTAAACCCAATTCAATCCAGGCGTAGACCAATTTGAAAACGGGACCAAATTTAAGAATCTATATACACAGTGAGATTTGGCATATCACGTAACCATAATTATTCAATTTCTGATGAAATCAAACAAAGTTCAATTTTTAACTCTTTGGGCCCTAATTCCTAAACTGTTGGGACTAAAACTACCAAAATCAATCCCAACCTTCCTTTTATGGTCAAAAACCTTGTGTTAAAATTTCATGGATTTCTATTCACTTATACTAAAGTTATGGTGCGAAAACTAGGAAAAACGCTTATTTGGGCCCCTTTTTGGTCCCTAACTTCCTAAACTGTTTAGACCTTCACTCCCAAAATTAATCCCAACCTTCCTTTTGTGTTCATAAACCTTGTGTTTTAATCTCATTGATTTCTATTTACTTATACTAAAGTTATTGTGCGAAAACCAAGAATAATGCTTATTTGGGCCCTTTTTTGGCCCCTAATTCCTATACAGTTTGGATAAAACTCCAAAAATCAATCACAACTTTCCTTTTGTAGTCATAAACCATGTGTCAAAATTTCATAGTTTTCCATTGTCTTAAACTAAAGTTATAGTGCGAAAACCAAGAAAATGCTTATTTTGACCCTTTTTGTCCCCTAAATCCTAAACTGTTGGGACCAAAACTTCCAAAATCAATCCCCACCTTCCTTTTATGGTCTTACACCTTGTGTTTAAATTCACTAATGCTAAAGTTAGAGTGCGAAAAATAAAAATATTCGGACGACGACGACGAAGACATCGATGACGCATACGACGACGCCAACGTGATACCAATATACGACCAATAATTTTCAATTATTGCGGTCGTATAAAAAAGGGCCATGAATTTTAAAAGTAAAGTAGTGACTTGGTCCAGCTGAAAAGAGTTAAAAATCATCACTTCGGTAGCTTTTAAAATATTTCAAGACCCCCTTAACATAAAATTGTCCATATTTTAACAGTCGGTTGAAATAGAACAAAAGAATCGAAGCTATTTGTTAGAGAAGGCAATATATGTTTACTATGGAACGCCACAGCTGTCTTATGTGGAACTATGATATTACTTTATGTTGTTTTATCATTACTTAATACTAGTTTGTCTTTATTTGATATGGTTTTGACATTACGGAATATTTTTTTAATATAACTCAATATGAAATAGTAATTACTTAATGATATTTCTATATTACACGATATGGTTTCGTTTTGACTTGATATAGTTTTGTCATTACTCAATATGCTTCTGTCATTACTCAATATGGTTTTGCCATGACTCGATGTGGTTTCACCATTATTTAATATGGATGTGTCATTAGTCAATGTGGTTTTAACATTACTTGATGTGTATGTGACTTAACGTAATGTGTTTTTTTCATTACATGATATGATTTTATTATTTCGGAATGAGGTTTTGTCTATTCTTTATATGGTTTCAACATTACGTAATGATGTTTCAAAATTTGACCATTTTACACTACTTGATGTGTTTGTTTCATTATTTGATGTGGTCTTTTCATTCTTTGATGTGGTCCTGTCATTCTTTGATGTGGATATTCCATTACTTGATGAGGTAAGTCCACGTGACCAATTCGGAAAACCCTGTTCTTTTTTTAGATAGATTTCCATGTTGTATGTGCCTCTTATGCGTTTGGCCATCCATCTAATTATTGTTCGTGTTACTGATTAAGTTAAACTTTGAATTAGTTTTCGAATGAAAGTACAATACTAATAATTAAAGTTATAGTAAGAAATAATTGACTTCGAGTTTGAGTCACATATAAAGGCAGAATTCTAGTTACAACTTTGCATTTGAGTCACTTCTTGAGGTAGAGTTCGAGTTAGATTCGAATTTAAGTCGCATTAAGATTTATTAAGATTTCAAGTTGAAATTCGAGCCACTTTATATGTCTTTTTGAAATCGTAATTAAGTTTTTCTATCGCGGAACAAGGGCTTTTGCTCGGGCTTCCGAAAAGAGGAATCCGGGATATGCGTACTAAATAAACAATGTTGCTAAAAAATCCGACTAAGAGACAAAGCATCAATACTATAAAATAATAATTCTCTAAATTGTTCTTAATGATCATTTGAACATATAATTATACGAATATCAATCTTTTACTTTTAATCAATTGAATTCTCTGATCTACCTCGCACTAATTGAAAAATAAACTTTTTTGAATATTTGTTTCAAATGTGACAACAAACATGTTCCAGCTGTCGTAACCATAATACCTTCATTTTTTACTCGAATGTGAACTTCCAAATTAGACCAAATCACTCAGTTTGTAATTTCGCGAATAACACGACGGGTGCCACACGTTGAGCAGAATAGCCTTACCTTTTTGGGGAACCCGAGATCACCCCGATTGATTTAAATTACCCAGTCATACCGATCTATTGAGCCAGCTAATTGAAACTGCCATGGGGTTTTTTGCCACCGCAACTTTACAGCAACTGAAAGTTGGGGGCATAGTGTTGAACCTTTGTCCGTCCGTCCGTCTTTCCGTCCCATTATGGGTATATAGTTAATCTGCATTACTGCGCCAACAGTGTGAATCCTAAGAAGTTTTTGCTTTACTGTCTGTTTGGACATACATTGAAGGTGTGCTGTCTGTGTTCAGGGTTTAATTTATATTAATATGTGGTCTTTTGGGAGAAAGTTGAACTTTGTTATTTTGGGGATATTTACTTGCATAAGTAGGGCGTTTACAGTTAACTCCTCCTAAAGTTTGAATGCTATGAATTTATCACTCTGCTAGCTGTTTGTATATGTATTGATGTTGTGCATGGTCAGGGTTTTTTCTTTTTATTATTTTTCCTTTATGTTTTTGAGTAAAATTAAACGTTTTCCTTTTTGAGGTATAAGCGGTTAAATGAGTGGAGTGCGATTTGTCTAGTTTACTTTTTTTTCTCGTGGTGTGCTGTTACACTACTGTTACAATTCGATGTTCTTTCATATACATGTTAAACTCCTCCACGTTTACTTTCTTTATGTACCTACCTCAAGTCAGGAGCACGAAGTTCAATTGTTGTCGTTGTATACATATGTGTCATATTTGTTGTTTTGTGAATAAGACCGTTAGTTTTTTCGTTTGATTTTTTTTCACATGGTGCATGGTGGCCTTTTGTAGCTGACTATATATATAGAGTGTTGAAGGCTGTACGGTTGCTTATATATGATTTCTAACATCCACTGTATTTAAACTCTGGTGTTTAGTTGTCTCATTGGCAATCACACCACATCTAACTTTATTTCAACTTCTATGTTCCGTTTTGTATACTGCAAAATTGTTTATTTAGTACGCATACTCCGGATCCTTCTTTTCGGAAGTCCCAGTAGAAGCCCTTGTTCCGCGATAGAAAAACTTAATTACGAACTTCAAAAGACATATAAAATAGCTCGAATGTCAACTTGAAATCTTAAAATGTGACTCAAACTCGAAGCCCAACTCGAAAATCAATTCTAACTAGAACTTTACTTATAAATATGACATTCATTCGAAAACTAACTCAAAGTTTAACTGAAACAGTAACCCGAATACTAATTAGATGGATGGCCAAACGCATTAGATGTATTTTATTTTGTTTGAAATAGCGTTTTTCCCGTTCGCTATTTATAGATCGGATACTGGTTTTGTAATAGTATGTACTATTTATTATTTGATTTTAGGTGCAGGATGCACGAGGAAAGTTTTGGCAATTTTTACGGGTGGGGTTTAATTGTACTATATAAAGTTTGGCATTTAAATGCATTAGTATCGAAGGTGCTCGCAGTTACGTCGAATTGAAGTTGGTCACATAGGTATAAAGTCAGTTGCTGCTATGTTTAGTGTACGTACAGGCGTTGGAGGTATTAGCCGAGGAAACAGAAACGAGAGGAATAATGTTATATGCCATGTATTTATATATTGTTTCAATCGAAGAAATATGTACAATAAAGTAAAATAAAATATTGTATCGCAAGAGAAAAAAATATGTTACTGCGAGCAACTAATCCTATATCTGTGTTTGTCTTGTTTATAGCCTATTGAATTTAGAGATTAAATACTTTAAATTCGGACGAGCAGGGCGAGGGAGAATTTAAAGGCACATACAACATGGAAATCTATCTGTATTTGAAACAGGTTTTTCCGAATTGGTCACGTAGTTTTACCTCATCAAGTAATGGGATAACCACATCAAAGAATGACAGGACCACATCAAAGAATGAAAAGACCACATCAAATAATGAGACAAACACATCAAGTAGTGTAAAATGGTCAAATTTTGAAACATCATTCCGTAATGTTAAAACCATATAAAGAATAGACAAATCCTCATTACGAAATAACAAAATCACATCATGTAATGAAAAAACCATATTACGTAAAGTTACATACACATCAAGTAATGTTAAAACCACATTGACTAATGACACATCCATATAAAATAATGGTGAAACCACATCTAGTCATTACAAAACCATATTGAGTAATGACAGAAGCATGTTGAATAATGACAAAACTATATCCAGTCAATACGAAACCATATCGTGTAATATAAAAATTTCATTAAGTAATGACTATTCCATATTGAGTTATATTAAAACATCATTGCATGATGTCAAAACCATATCAAATAAAGACAAACTTTTATTAAGTAATGATAAAACAACATAACGTTATATCAGAGTTCCACATAAGACAGCTGTGGCGTTCCATAGTTAACTGCATTGTTTACCATAGTGACAAAATTTTTAAAAGTTAATATAAACAAACAAAACTGCAATTTTCTTCTCAATTACGAAATGTTTTATTTAAAAAAACAAACATTTGTATAAGTTTTCAATTTTTCTAGCACATAGTTAAGCAAAACAATTAGATATCAAGTCGACGACATGGGTATCTTTCAAGTTAGATAAAGAAAATGCATAACCTCCGATTTAAAAAAAAAAAAGTAACCACGGACGAAAAACATATCAATCTGTTAGTTCAGTAATATTCGTGTCTGCCCTTCCATTATGTGACTGAAGAAAAATACATTTACATAATCTTAGCATATTGGTCCTTCTCTCTAACGAGAAAAATGACAGAGACACAGTTACTATTCAATTGTTTGTCAATGTTAAAGACCATTTGATAAAGAATCCCATCCTCAGTGAAATGCTGTAGATCACTTTTCTTTACTAAATAGTTTTACTTCCATCTTATGCCTGAAGATCTAACGCCTACATCTTAAGTGTTGATATGTCAATGATATACTATATCGTGTCTAGATAACTACGAGTACATTTATTTAACATGTTTTTAAAAAGCTGCAACGTATCTGAAAGAACAGTGCATTTATTGAGTAACGGAATAAACAAATCCTTCGAGACTTCGAAATGAAACAGAAATGATCAAATTAATAAAAACCTTCATAAGTAAGTGTGTCTGTTAACTGTATTCCATATCAATTATGAGTGTTACAAATATATTAAATACAAATCTGAAGAGTCAGTGAAAAACAAAGTCACGTCAACTCAAGTGTCACGAAACCTTATATATAAATATAGATTGATGTTGATTGGCGACGAGTAAGTTATGTTTAGCCTCATCAAAATATAGTGTTCTAGGACTGAATAAGCCATCCTTGGAGGAAAGAATTTTCCTAAACTTTTTTCCATCAGTAGACAAAACAATAACACTTTTATAATGAGAGAATAACGCAACGTAAACGTACGAGTTGTTATCTACAGCTATTCCAGCTGGACCAAAGATAACCTCTTTATTCTTGAATTGCCACAACTTCTTTCCTTCCAACTCATAACACCTTACAATGTCATTTGAAAAGTCCGTTGTATATATTTTATTTCTATGTACAGCTATACCAGGTTGAGTACTTCCATCGTCAACGTTGACTAAAGTTGTGACAGTCTTGTTTACTATATCAATACCTTGAATTCCCTTTGATTTAACACAACATATTAATACGCCGTTGTTGTATGCTATTCCTTGACATTGCCCAGCAGTCTTTATACTTTCAAAGACTGTCTCTGAGTTAATGTTGACAATCTGAATGCCAGTGGATGTTGAAACCGCGACTACATTTTCTTTAATGAAGGTGACGTCAAAAGGACCTTCTTTATCTGTTGAACATGGAATTGACTTTTCCAGTGAACCTTTGTTATCAACAACAACAAGTCTACTGTTGCCACAGTCTGCTAAACTCACCTTACCATTAGGCAAAACAACACATCCCCGAAAATCGCAATTCTTCCAAACTTTGTTTTGGATTGTTATTTTTGATATTTGAGATAGTGTTATTTCATCAAAAGATTTCGGGACTAATTGTGGAACAGATGAAAAAATCTGCGCTTGTTTGTTTTTCTCATTTTGCAATACAACTTGTGGACGTCCTGTCAGGGTGTTCACTTTTCCGAAGACTTTGATTGTTGTTTCCAGACTTGTTAATAAATTATCAATATTTAAATTCAAACGAATTTGAGCAAGACTTCCATCCTCGATTAAGGATTGAAGATAGGTTTCCTCTTTTTCTACTTCTGTTTCAATCGACTTACTTCCAATGTATGCATTTAGATCTGATGCATACATTTTAATGGCGGAAATGCTGTGTTCTATATCATCTGCGACTTTCCTTTTTTCTAATAATTTGGCTACGATCTGTTCTATCTCTGCTTTTGTTCGGATTTCTGTATCATCTATATCCTTTAACATGTCGTGTTCCAGTGTGTCAAGATGATTATTAACTTTTGTGCGTGTCTTCTTGATCTCGTCCTTATATCGCTGTCGTTGGTCATGTATGCTGACAATATTTTGTTGCCGGTCTTCAATTATATTTGTGATGTTGTTTTGTAGGTCTTTAACACTAGTTTCAATAGAATCCAACAATGCCGATGTTTTTGCAGGATTAATAACATCTTGAAGTAACGAAAGACCAATACAACTTTTATGATCAACAACAATGCAAGCAGGACAACAAAGCGTATCATGGTGTGGGCAATAATTTTCATATCTCCTGTCATGGGTGGAGCAATAATTGACAATATTTGATATCGATAGTGGTAGTTTATTGTAACTGTCAATCGTAATAACGTTGTGATGCTTAGATGCTTTAGAAATACTATGATGATCATTGCACGCAGAACAAAGTCCTTCATCACATTCGCCACACCAGAAATCGGCTGCCTTTGTAATATGACGGGCTTCACAAATTCCACAAAATGTATTACTTGAGGTTGCCATATTATCTATAAATACAGAGAAAGATAAAGGTAGTATGCATGTGTATGGTGTGCTAGCACTTCCAATGCTTACATTTATCCGTCAATAATAACGTTAGATGTATGTTTCATTATAATACTATAGTCTGAATGGCTAATTGCACATCACATGTTCTTCCTTCAGCAATTGCATCACTCAATAAAACGTATCGCCCATTGTAACAATAATGTGCACAGGTGAATTAAATTTAAAAAAAAGGTAAACATTTCTGTTTCCATGATAATAGCTAAAAAATGTAATTATTGAATGCTTCTTTTTGTTACTTCATAGGGTTGTAAAAGCGTTGACCATGCTCACATTTTGTGAATAAGCACTTCCGCGCTTCATACAAAATGTACTTCGGTCAACGCTTTTACACCCCAATGAAGTTACAAAAAGAAGCATTCAATTCTTAACACATTGTCTGGTCCATTTTCTTGTATTGGTCGTGATTACCTAGCTGGTGATATTATTTTATCATGACGTTATTATTTAAGAATTGAATGCTTCTTTTTGTAACTTCATTGGGGTGTAAACGCATTGACCGAAGTACATTTTCCGAGCTTCATTCTAAAAATGTGCGCAATGTCATCGCTTTTACAACCCTATGAAGTTACAAAAAGAAGCATTCAATACTTTTAATTATTGTTTTAGCTAGGATCATGAAAACACGAATTTTATCATTTTTTTTTATTTAATTCACCTTTGCACTTTATTGTGGGACCACGTGTTATCATGAATGATAAGTTTTATTGTGTAATACAATTGTTAAAGGAATAACACGTGATGCGCTGTTAGCCAATTAGAATTACGTATAATATTGAAACATACATCTAATATAATTATTGAACAATAGGCTCTTCAGAGCCTGTGTCGCTCACCGTGGTCTATATGCATATTAAACAAAGGACAGATGGATTCATGACAAAATTGTGTTTTGGTGATAGTGATGTGTTTGTAGATCTTACTTTACTGAAAATTCTTGCTTCTTACAATTTTCTCAATTTATAATGAACTTGCAACATTAGTAACAGAGGAAAATATATTGTTAAAATTAACAAAAATTTACAAAATTTACAAAAATTACAAAATTATTAAAAATTGACTATGAAGAACTCCTTAAGGGGTCAACTGACCTTTTTGGTCATGTTGACTTATTTGTGGATCTTACTTTGCTGAACATTAATGCTATTCACAGTTTATCTCTATCTATAATAATATTCAAGATAATATCCAAAAACAGCAAAATTTCCTTAAAAATTTCCAATTCAGTGGCAGCAACCCAACAATCAGTTGTCCGATTCGTCTGAAACTTTCAGGGCAGATAGATCTTTACCTGATAAACAAATTAACGCCATGTCAGATTTGCTCTAAATGCTTTGATTTCAGAGTTATAAGCCAAATCTACATTTACCCCTATGTTCTTTTTTAAGCCATATCGGCCATCTTGGTTGGTTGGCCGGGTCACGCCACACATTTTAAACTTGATATCTCAATAATGATTGTGGCCAAGTTTGGTTTAATTTGGCCCAGTAGTTTCAGAGGAGAAGATTTTTGTAAAGCTAACGCCGGACGACGGACGACGGTCGACGACGACGGACGACGACGACGACAGACGACGACAAACGACGACAACGACGACGACGACCAGGTGAGCTAAACATGAAATGTTTTAGAAATGAATTACACTGATTTTACATTAAGCTGGGTTGACATTCATATATATATTTCAAGTATGCGTCCCATGTAATTGCTAATTTGAGGATTGCATAAAAGCAATTAGGAGTATTTTCTGTCGTTAACAAATACAATAGAGCACGTATCAACTAAAATATTGTTGGAAAGAGATTAATATAAGTTGCAAAACTTGTTTCCCAAACCACTATAAATAAATATGTTTAAAATCAAAGTATTTTTTTATTTGCTATTCAGCTGGAGCCTGCTTATCGAAGCTCTTTAAGTAATAAGACGTGTCCTAAGACCAACTTAGGACATACATTAGTTCTAAGTGGGTTTATCAAACATGTCGCAACTTAGGAAAATCCCAGGAATTGTCCTAACTTTAGGATACCAAATTAGGTGTCTTAAGATGGTCTTAGGGTAGTTCTAACTTTAGGATATATTTAGGATGGTTATTTTCTTAACAAATATGTTTTTTTATAGGTTCCATTTCTTTTTTATGGCGGGATGAAAGGGGGAGGGGGTCTAGGATAAAAAAAAATTGCCATGTTTTATTTTGGTTGTTATCTGTATCCTTCAATTTCATTTATTAGTGTATTATGATTTTTTTTACATACATTTTTATCCGCCTTTTATTTTTCAAAAGTTGTCCAGCCTTTTTTTTTTTTTTTTTATTCTGAAGTCAACCATAGATACAAGAGATAAAATGCGGCGTTGTAACTCCCGCGACATATTCAAACTTAGCCAATCCCGTAGCTCCATTTAAATTCCGTGAAATACGATGACGCTTGCGGTAAATCAGTGTCACCCAGGTCCAATAGATTGAAACTATTGGCCGGTCCAATTAGTTCAACGCTTGCTATTCGAAAGAAATAATGAAAATATTGTGAACATATTCTATATAGAAAATGATGACTAAGGTATGATAAATGCCCTTATGTACATGTACTTATATTCATTCAAGGACATTAACCATAGAAACTGAATTCAGATATGCGTCTAGAAAATTGATACAAATTTAAGTCATAAGTCTACGTCTGTGTCCAGTAATAGTTACCGGACTTGGTGTGTCCCAGAACATTTTTTTGGATCTGGATACTAAGCAACAATACAATTTACCGCACACGTATTTTAGTAATGCATTTATGATGGAATCGTTGATTGAAAAAATACCAGTGACAACTATTTCATGCTTGTTTTAAACGATGTACTAATAATATTACTGATGCTTTGAGTCTTGATAAGCGATTAGTAAAGCTACCTATTGAGTTTAGACAAATAACTCTGTAAATATACAAAAGTAAGACAATGTCAGAAAAATATCAACTTTTTTTGTATGAGGCTGAGAAACATGGGAAGGGCAAGATTCTATCGAGTTTTTCATCAGTTTTGCGCCGAGTACAAAAAAGTTGATACTTTTCTGACATTGACTTAATATTGTTTTTTTACTGCAACTTAAATAAATAAAATCGCAGATATTTAAATTGTAACACAAATTTAAAACTTATTCCCATGCCTAAATAATTACATTAGATGTATGTTTCATTCTAATAAGTTATTCTGATTGGCTAACTAGCAATCTCGTGCTATTCCGTAATCAGTAACATTACACAATGCAACTTTTCATTCATGATGACACGAGGTCCCACAAAAAAGTGCACAGGTAAATGAAATAAAAACTTGATAAAAGTTGTGTTTTCGTGATCCTATAGGTAAAAATGTAATTATAAGTATTGAATGCTTTGTTTGTAACTTTATAGGGCTGTAAAAGCGTTGACCGCTTTATACAAAATGTTCTTCGGTCAACGCTTTTACACCCCAATAAATTTACAAAAAAGAGCATTCAATTCTTAAATGAAACCCTGACTGTGGAAAAAGTGATGCATGATGAAATTGACATTGCACAAAATATAGCTGTGTTACTATATTTAAGAAAAGAAGGAAGAAGATAAATACTAACACGGAGATTACAAACCAAGTCATTTTGAGCATCTCAAAACTTGTATGTCTGTGTATGGAACGAAAGAAATGGGTCATGTCAAATTAAAATACACCGGTTTTGTCATTGTTGTATACTACACAATCACCCGGTTTCGTCTGTTTTTTTTGGATTTTTTTAAAACCAACAATTTATTATTAACATTAACATATATATACTAGTCAACAAAAGAAACGATACACGACTGTGAAATAAAATTTATCAAAAAGCATTTAATATAACAAAACATAAGATACACTATTTTAAAAAGCTTTCATTTGCAATTGATGCACATGTGATAATGAAAATCAAAACTTGTCGGGAAGTATCTAAATTCCGTGTAAAAGATCAAAGGGTGAAACTTAGATTTGAGGAAAGTTGAAAAAAAAATCGACACATAATTTTCTAAGCACTAAATTAAATTTCAAATTTGTTTAAAAATATTCAATATGATAATCAAGTTATGTTCATGATGTAACCAATGGGTTGAAATATTGATTTTTCAATTTTTTGGGAAAAAAAAGTGTGTTTTGAAATCTCAAAAAATGCAAAATATTTTTTTTTTATTTTCGTCTCAAATCAATGCTTTCGATATGAAAACAACACACAGTAAATTTGGAACCTTTCGGATTAGTTTTAAGATTGCTACCGCTTTATGAATATCACTTTACACATACTGTCTATGGTAAATCAGTTGATAATGTATACATTTTAACGATTTCTCGTAGGACCAAACTTTGCTTAAAGTCATAAGAAACGACTGACCGATGAAAAATAATGTTCTTCCAATTCTTGAACCAATGCATACAAACATCATAAACTTAGTCTTCTGTGCTCGAATTTATCATTTTTTTCGTGTAAATTTCGTATAATCGTCAATTTTTTTTTCAAAAAATATACAAAAAAAGCATGGAAATTGAGCACGTGTTTAGCATGTAAATTCAGATAATAGTTTATTTTAAGGACATCCATGCGTATTGTGGTCACCGGATTTTTACGAGATGGGTCACACTGAGGTCACCTTGCATACGGAAAATATGTCGGGGGAATTGCTTGCTGGAAGGAAGCAATTCAAATAAGTAAACTTCTTCTAAATATGGATAAATTAAAGAATTTTCTTCAGAAAAAAGTATATGTACATAAGTTTTATAATGAAAACTATCCATTGAGTTATAAAAAACATATGCATTATTTTTTTTTTATTTGAGGTTTCTTATGACTTTAACAAATAAACGAAGAAACTGTATGATTTTTAAAAACAACTTGATGGCAAACACGGTCTTTGCCTTTAAATGAGAGGTTGACATCATTAGTTGGAACTTCTGTTTTTAAAATTGTCGTTTTATGTAAATTTTGTAAAAAAAAAAAATGGCGAAAAAACGTCACAAAAGCAAAAAAAAATTTTTTTTTAACGGATTTATGTTTCCATAATGATTAAGTATTTCTACCTTCAATATTGGTCCAATGAATGAAAAATTGTATCTTTAATTTGAAAAAAATTCTTGTATCGTTTCTTTTGTTGACTAGTATATTTATATTACGCACTAACATGTCACACATGCTTAACTGATCGCAATCCAATTTATTATGAAGGTCTGTAAGATAAAAAAAAAACTGGTCACAGAAACTTAACCGATTGTTTATGGAACCATTTAAGTCGAGGTCTAATGAATCCTGCCAGACGAGCATGAACACATTCTAATTATTAAAACCAACAACACAAAACCCTTCACATTTACCAATCAATGAAGGAAATAAGTTCATGATCACATGAATCGTCATGTGGCCAAAGGAAAAAGAATATAGAAATGAGATCAAGGGTAGGGGCAATGGACATATGGCAAATAGGGACAAACATCGTTAGATCTGTGTTCCATACTTGTATATGTTGCAGTCAAACCTTCTAACGTTTGACATATGCAGCTTTGTACAAATAGTTCAAAACACTTAGTCTCGCTTGTTTAAAAATATCAATGAGAATGTTAATAATAAACATAATCAAACTCACATAATCCCATTTTGCTGGTGTCCCTGTTTTCTTATTTCTTACAATATTTTAATTCGGTATACACATTATAAGATAAGTGGCGAATCTAGGTTGCACGCCCCTGAACCCACCTTTGATTGCCAAAACTATATTGATTCGTGTAATTAACGATTTTTAAAAGCAAATAATAGTTAAAATATTGTTGACTCGCTACGCTCGGCGGTATGTAAAATCTGTTCGAATTACGTCCACGTTGAAATAACTTGAATCCGTCTGTCCGTAAATGTATATATTGTCAAAATATATTGACCAACGTCAGTGTACGATCACCATTACACAATGGCGACAGTACAGACCTGTTTTTATAGTAAGTTTAACCATGGAAGTAAAAGGTTAAAAAATATTTATTTTTGAACTTTGTCGATGACCTGAGACTATAATACTAATTTATACATACATGTAGTAGTATAGTTACAATTAGTGATAAAAAATATATGTTTAATGCATTGTAGTTTGAATCCTTTACTTCCTATAAACATTCATTTTCTATGTTGATTATGCATGCATATATACATTTGTCTTATCATCAACATTTACCCTTCCGAAGATTTATTTTTAACGATCATAGAAAAGATTACATTTAACATACACAGAATGATTATATTACATATAAAGGTGTACATCCTATTGTAAGAGAAAATCACGTATCAAGTGTGTGTTTCGATTTTTTAAGACCGTTAACTCTAATTTCAAGTTTAAACATATTTTCCATAATTCATATAGAAAACGCATATTTGAGAGCTTTAACCTCAATTTGCGTTATAACCTTCATTTCTATCTATTCTGCTGTTAACAATTTTTGAATGCAAAGTAAAATTAAATTATTTGTGTTCTATAAGAGTAGGAATTTTAGTGTTTGATTATTATTTATCTTAATCTGAAACTGATCATATAAATAATAAGCCGTTGTCATGTGAAAGAACTTGTTTTTCAACAACCCACAAAACTCCTTTTTAACACTAAAGTTAAATTTTCAATTTTAATGTAATGCGATTATGATTTTTTTTTATTTGACCAAACCGGATTACGCATTGTGAAATCTATGACAAAACCGGGTGATAAACATTGACAAAACCGGCCAGTTCCATTTTGACATGACCTATTTCTTCCGTTCTATACTCAGAAATACAAGTATTGAGATGTTTAATGACAAGTTTTGCAATCTCCATGTTAGTATATATCTTCTCGTACCTTTCTTTCCGTACAATGTGAAAAATTCAACGACAAAATAAAAAAAAATTGCCGGTGTGGATTAGACACAATGGAAACACTACTCTATACATATACAGGTTTTTGAAGATTTCTTGGAAAGTTGTGTTGTTCAGTATAACAAAATTCTAATGACTGGTGGAGCGGGTAAATGCAAGTTTGTTGTCCCTTAATTCACATACCAAATTTTGCCCTCGGCCTAGTAGCTTGCCCCGGGCAATCGTTGGTATCTCAGGGACAACAAACTTGCTATTACCGGGTAACCCGCACACACAATCAATAGGTGTATACTAGTTGCTATATAAAGAACTTTATTAATAATTGTTATAAATATCATATTTATTCAAAAAAAGTTTCTTCTTTAAATATACATGGTAAAATTCGTGTTATAAATACCTTGTTTGTGTACCCTTAACATACATAAGGCCTACATTGACTATCGACTGCATGTACATCTCGAGATGTACATATGTAGACAAAGCATGTTTAAAACTATACATGTAAACACGTGATTTTTATCAATAGGAACGTAATTATGCTTTGACAAATTGTTCACGTGTGATTTACACTAACACAATTCACCGATTTTCGGTCAATGTTAACACGGCCTTCATTTTAATTGAAACTAAACAACACCAACACCTGGTGAACCGAATACATCATTTTCAGCTTATAATAATCGTAGTCGATACACTTGTTTCGACGTAATCTACCAAATTATAAATACAAAACCGTTTTTGCTATACATTTCTGTATTCGTTTAACGGTTCTGAAATGAAATCATCCGTCAAAAAAATAATTAGGAAATCATGTATGTTTTACCTGATTCCACTGCTTTTTCCGTCATTTATCAAAAGGGAAGTGAAAATGTCAAGGTATAAACATTTATAAATAACATAAAGACCGATAATTCAAGAACATTGAAAGTAAAAAAATTGAAAAAGCAACACGTGAACTTACGATGTATTTCAACAAAAACAAAATGAGTTACACAATCATAAGAAAGTGATTGCTGGTACATATAATGAATAGCTGTTTTACTGAAAAGGTGTAATACCAACAATCATAGTGCATAACATCCGGTTAAATACGAAGAAGTGTAAACACAAATCTTCCCTTATATTTGATAGTTATAAGTTAATCAATCTTCCATTGCATTGCAATACGAAATTTCTGGGTCATAAACATAATTTATATCTTAGGTATTTCATAGCACCATTACTTCTTGTTTTAGGTTTCTATAGGATATTGTGGTTACTTGTGGTTATATGGTTACTAAGATTCTCCGTCTAGTGGACTTATAACATTCTTTTAAAGAATCCAGTCCTAAGCAAGGAAGAAGAAGAGGAAGAAGAAAGGATTGTACACAGATAAAAAAGAAAACGTGGTGAAAATAGTTTACTTCCAGTGATGGTTATTTTCTTATATTATGTAATGATATATTATGTGAAAATTTGTCCATAGTATTTGAAAAAGGCCAGGAGACAAAATCTTACTCATGCTTAGTATTTCTTCATTTGAAACAAAGAAAAATTCTGTACCATTTTATGAAAAGTGAAAAGTGAAAAATAAACTAATATGGAGAAACTAATGGTGGAATTACACTTGATAAGTGCCATAGTATTTTATCTATTTTTATCGACATATTGTAGTACCGTGAAGTGACAAAACTGTTTGATATAAAGTAAGGTTTACTATAATTCAACAAAATCAATATTTATACCCCAGACATGTATTTAACAATTTAATAACAATGTTGAATTGGTAACATTTTAGAACAATTTAACGCAAAGATTTGATAAGTTTTCCCGGATTGTATCATAATTTTCTGACTCGGTTTGAAACATCACAGAAAATAGATTTTTTTTTTAATTTCAAGCCAAACTTAAAACCAAATATTTTTTGAAGAGACATCAATGAAAAGAAGCTTTTCATAATGTTTCTTCAAAAATCCGCTTGTGTTTATCTGTTTATCTTTTAAAATAAAAATAAAATAGGTATGGGTACCAAAAGAATAGAGATGTACAAAATAAAGAAACTATTAGTAAATATTTAAAACTTCCACTCCCTTCACTACAAACTGCTCAGAGTCTGAATTGACCAGTTTTTGTGCTCGACCAGTAAAATCAAGCACACATTTTACTCGACTAGTCTCGACATTGTCTCGACTGTACTTAACTGTACTTAAGTGTACTCTACTAGGTCTCGACTTTACTTAATTAGTCTGATTCAATACTTGATGATCTTTGTGTAGTCTAAAATGGTCTTGACCAAGGCTCGACCTGTCTCGACCTGTCTTGACTAGTCTCGACTAGTCTCGACTCAGTCTCAACCAGTCTCAACCATTCTCGACCTGTCTCGACTAGTCTTGACCTTCAAATTTAGTTTTGACTGGTGTAAATCAGCCTATCTAACTAACTTAAATATTGATCTTACAAAATTCAAGCTTAATAGGTAGTTTGATTAATGGCTGTGAAATAAAAGAATTTAATTTTACAATACTAGGTAAAAAATAAAAATTATTATATAAATTCGAGACTGGTCGAGACAGGTCGAGCCTTGGTCAAGACCATTTCAGACTACACAAAGATCATCAAGTACTGAATCAGACTAATTAAGTAAAGTCGAGACCTAGTAGAGTACACTTAAGTACAGTTAAGTACAGTCGAAACAATGTCGAGACTAGTCGAGTAAAATGTGTGCTCGATTTTACTGGTCGAGCACATAAACTGATCAATTCAGACTCTGAGCAGTTTGTAGTGAAGGGAGTGGAAGTTTTAAATATTTACTAATAGTTTCTTTATTTTTTTACATAAAGGTCACCAAGGTCAGGTCAGCTATAAAAGGGGCACATATTCTTATACTAAGTACTTCTAGATATTTTGTTCAGACTCATTATACTTATAAAGTTTTTGTTTTTTCTTAATTCATGCACTGAGGATTCATAATAAATCGTTGCATTTTAGAAGTTTCGTTGATAAAGATAAACTACAAATTTCAATATTTTGTGAAGTACACATTTGATATATACTTGTCTGCACACTTTGGTTAAACTACCAAGTTAAACTCAATATTTCTCAATCTATAAATTTGTTATGCCGATCGAAATTTAGAAACCACAATATTCTCTTGATTTAAGCTCTTTTCTTATATGATTTTGTTTTCGTCTATATATCAGCTGTTTTTGTACTCGGCTCCAAACAGGTGTAGTAGCTCGCTTAAAGCTCGCATACACCTTGTTTCCTAGTCTCGTACAAATACAGCTGATATTTAAATACACTTAACAGTTATTGTCTAGACACTAAACATTTATAGTCTTTATCCTTCTATTAATCCTGTATATTTTTGTGTTTTAAAAGACACAAAAACAAATGTTTTGCTTTTTTTTTCGATTTGAAATCCCTTGAAACCGGTGTTGTAATACGATACAGTAATCACACATTCAGCTGAAGACGGGTTACCAAATTGTATACAAGAAACTAAAATTAAAAGTATACAAGAATAACAAAGACCAGAGGCTTCTAACTTGGGACAGGCGCAAAATTGCGGCGGGGTTAAACATGTTTATGAGATCTCAACCCTCCCCCTATACCTTTAGTCAATGTAGAAAAGAAAACGCATAACAATACGTACATTTAAAATTCAATTCAAGAGATGTCCGAGTCTGATGTCAGAAGATGAAACCAAAGAAAATAAACAAAATGACAATTATACATAAATAACAACAGACTGCTAGCAGTTAATTGACATGCCAGCTCCAGACTTCAATTAAACTGATTGAAAGATTATGATTTCATCATATGCATATCAGGCACAATCCTTCCCGTTAGGGGTTTAGTATCATACCATCATAACATATATGAGAAGAACATAACCCGTGTCATGCCAACAACTGTTTTTAGAATAAATGTGTTTGGTTCCGATGCAAAGACCCTATAAGTGAATCAATATTAACGCCAAATATGCAATCTTTAATGATTTGACAACAGTATCGTAACTATATCCCTTCTTGATAAGTTTATTTAAAGGTTTTCTTAGTTTCTGTGGTGAATGCTGACGTTTTTGTGCTAATGATTTGACAACAGTATCGTAACTATATCCCTTCTTGATAAGTTTATTTAAAGGTTTTCTTAGTTTCTGTGGTGAATGCTGACGTTTTTGTGCTTTATAAAGAATATTTCCATAAAAAATGGATGTGAAATACCTAAACGTATAAGAAGTCTGCATGTTGAGCTATATTTACGAATGATGTCCTTATACCGATGATAAAATTTAGTAAATGTTTTGACTAGTTTGTGATATCGAAAACCCTGGTGTAATAATTTTTCAGTAATACATAAATTTCTCTCGTTCAGATCTAAAACATTGTTACATACACGAGCGAATCGTACAAGTTGAGATATATAAACTCCGTAAGATGGTGACAAGGGAACGTCACCATCTAAAAATGGATAACTAACGATAGGAAATGAAAAATCATCTCTTTTATTATAAATTTTAGTATTAAGCTTTCCGTTAATGATATAGATGTCAAGATCGAGAAAACGGCAGTGGTCATCGTTAGTATTAGCTTTATTTAAAGTAAGTTCAACAGGATACATTTCTTTAGTATACATACTGAAGTCGTCATTATTGAGAGCCAACATGTCATCCAAATATCTAAAAATATTATTAAATTTGTTTATCAAATGTTGTTTTGATGTGTCTTTACTGATTTTTGTCATAAATTTTAACTCATAGCAATACAAAAACAGGTCCGCAATAAGTGGTGCACAGTTAGTCCCCATTGGAATTCCGATAACCTGACGATATACTGAATCACCAAAGCGAACAAAAATGTTATCTAGTAAAAATTCAAGGGCATATATAGTATCAAAGCATGTCCAATTGAAATAGTGTTTATACGCCCGTCAAAATTTTTACGGGAAGTATTATGGTATACAAATGTTCGGTGTCCGTCCGTCTGTCCGTCTGTCCGGCGTAAACATGACGCACCGTAACTTGAGAACGACTTATCCAAATTTCATGAAACTTAATATAATTGTTTCTTATGATGGTCGAATGATCTGTATACTTTTTGGTGAAAATAAGATTTCAACTTTTTGAGTAACGGCGCTTTATTACTAAAACAGTTTTTTTTTCAAATGTCGCACTGTATCTCAAAAAAGATTCTTTATTTTGACTTAAAACTTTAAACACTTTTTAGTTATAATAATCTCAATATCTGTATACTTTTTGGTGATGATTCAAAATTTCATTTTTGAGTTTTTGAATATTTTGTAAAAAAGGGGGAGGGTTTTTTTACATGTCGCACCATATCTCAAAAACAATTTATGATTATTGCTTAAAACTTTACACATGTCTTTGTTATATTAATCTAAAGATCTGTATACTTTTTGGTGATGATACAAAAATTTAATTTTTGAGTTATTGAGTATTTTGTTAAACAGGGGAGGTTTTTTTTTACATGTCACGCCGTATCTCAAAAATAATTAATGATTTTGCTTAAAACTTTACATACTTCTTTGTTATATTAATATAAAGATCTGTATATATTTTGGTTTTGATTCAAAATTTTATTTTAGTAATATTTAGTTTTTTGTAAAATAAAAACAGGGTGGGGGTTTCGCATGTCCCACTGTGTCTCAAAAACAATATAAGGTTATTGCTTAAAACTTTCTGAGAAACTATTTATGACTATTGCATAAGACTTCCACACAAGGTGTCGGGCGTATCATGCGCTCATGTCGTAGCTGTTTATTTTGTTTATTGCTTCTAAAAAATGACCTAAAAGAGTTTGAACATATATATTCACATTCTGACTTTTTAAATGCCCATTTAATTAGGTGGGTGATTTTTTTCTTAATGAAAATGTGAGGCAATGTGGTATACAGGGTAGAAAAATCAAAACTTTGAACAGATTCAAAATCACCAATATAAGCATGCAATTTATCAAGTACTTCCAACGAGTTCTTGACACTCCAAAAGTAATTAATTCCACTATTTTCGAAAGCCTTATTTGAACAATTTATTATCAGGTTTTTTATTGTCCCAAGTGTACTGGTAAGAAGTATAGACAATTTTGTTGTTGAACAATGGCTTGAAGACAAAATAATCTACATTTGTAAGGTGTTTTGTGAAGCTTCGGAAGCCAATACATAGTGGAACTTTCAACGAACGATGTTAAGATCTCCTGTTATAACATGGGAAATGCGTCCGTAAATGTATGCGGAATTAATACAATTACATGAAGTAGGTGTATTTTCACTGATATTAACATCTTTACACAATTGGTTATAATTGAATACAAATTTTCGAGTAGATTTCTTGTATATATAACAAATAAGAGGAAGCTCAGTATTGTCAAAATATCCAGGAATTTGTTCTTTAACAGAATGGTCGTTAAATATACCGGCAATATTTACAAAATCAAAACCTTTATTGACATACTTTATTTTAATAAAATGTTTTTTATGATCTTCAGGGCGATCAATTTTTGGAAATAGTTTAGAATAACAATATGCCATAATAATTTGAACTATTTCATACTTAGAACTGTTATATGAAATTGTGTTGCAATCCTCCAAAATTTTATTTAACCTATTAACCGGTAATGAACAGAGCTTTGTTAACAGATAATTTCTGCCGTTGTTTTTTGAAATAGAAATTAAGTCCGAAATATCGGTATGATTGGTCCGAAATTTTCTTTGATTGCGATGTATGTATGTTATCAGAAAATTGGTTTGATTCTTATTGCTCTGAAGAAATGTTTGAAAAAAAACCAGAACATATAAAAGTAATCGTTTATTTGCAATTATTACGTCATTGGAATGAGACTGCAATGCACATTCTTAGGTCACGCAGGTTCATACAATACTCAGTCCGGCAGTGGGCGGAGCTTTCAAACGATATCTGTATAGTTTACAGATGCAGCATAGCGATATCTGTATAGTAGAGCCCCAATTGCAGGATAAAGATTTAAAAGGACCACGAAAGTAATATTTCTGATCCCTTTATAAGGCATTTGATGCTGTGAACATTATACACACATACTGATAAAATCGTTGAAAAGGAAAACGTATCAGTTGAGATATTTACAAAGCAATGCGATTTTGAGTAAGTGAAATTGTTCTTCTGAAAATTAGTAAATCGGACATAAAACTTTGATACAATAAACTTTATTATATATAAAGAAAAGCAGTTGTTCAAAAACACTAACCTAATTAATTATTATAGACTAACACATTTTACAATAAAGAGAAATTATATGCACAATTTAATTGTAACTTTACTATAAATAAATGATTTTTTATCTGATACTGAAAAAAAAACCGGAAAGTGAAATGATTTGTTCATAATTAAAGTTGATTTTGAAGAAACGAGAAATATTGCTCTCTCAAAAGTTGACGAGACAGGGCTATGAATCAATCATATTAAGGTCATCATTCAAGACATTTTACAGTCGCCATCATGAGCTGATTGACCTATTTGACAAAAGGTTACCCTTCTGAAGTACCTGATTTCACTCCCGGTTTTAGTAGAGTTCGTGTTTTTTCTTAATTATATTTATTGTTGATGTAAGTGTCCTTTGGTTTTATGAGTCTTTGTTTACTCCTTAAGTTTGATTGTTATTGTCTTACTCGAAAGGTTCTTGGAACTTAGTCATCTTTCATTACACAAAATAGTACTTACACTGTATTAATGCAGAAACCCTTACAAAGCTTAAATTTCCTTTGTTCAGATTTATATGACCGTTTTAATTGGTAGGATAGATTACATTCTAAATCCATTTAAAGAAAGAAATAAATAACAATTTAAATCATTTATGGAACGAAACAAGAAAAATATGAATACACATTGTTATATCATAATTTTATATGAGTTAGATATTAACAATACCAGTTTTATAACAAAAGGCTTAAAAGAACAATACAATTAAATCCCCTTTATGAATTTCTTTCAGGATGGCTTGTTTCAAAAGATATATTTTACCGATTGTACGGTGAAATATGCAATAAAATTTAAAGGACTGATTCTTCTACCATTTTCATTCCAATGAACAAGCCGAAGATTATATCGTAATTCAATATAAATAAAGAGCATGTCGTTATTCAATATATATAAACAAAACTATACATTGTTATCATAATTATTTGCACTGGAAGGTAAGTCTTAGCAATATATTTAGATATTTGCATTACATCTTAAAGATATAATGAGACGGGTTTTTTTTCAAATTCAATACTTACATGAGCGCTTTCAAAAACATAAAGAAGAAAAAAACCACAAACATACTGAACTCAGAAGAAAAGTCAAGAAGGAAAGTCCCTAATCAAAGGTCAAAATCAAAAGCTCAAACATATCGAACAAATTCAAAACAAATGTCATATTTCTGACGTGGTTGATTAAATCCGGTTTTGAAGCTAGCTAACTCTTTTACCTGTATGAAAGAGGGACGAAAAATACAAGAGGGACAGTCAAACTCATAAATCAAAAGATAAACTGACGCCATGGTTAAAAATGAAAAAGACGAACAGACAAACAGACAAACAACAGTACACATGACACAACAAAGAAAACTAAATATTAGCAACACGAACCCCACCAGAAAAAGGGGTGTTCCGGAAGGGTAAGCAGATCCTGCTCCACATGTGTCACCCGTCATGTTGCTTGTGTAATAAAAATATCCGGTAAATAGTCTAGAGTCGCAAAAGTAATCCATTATATTGACAACAAAACAAACAGACATAAATTGTAAAAATGTCAAAAGAGGCTTACTTAAAACCTCTAACACAGAATTCTGATATAAATTCTGACATTCCTTTTCATAAAGAACATATATTTTGAATCTGCATCAGACCACTTTTGATGGATAATGAAGACATTCAAAGCATGATCAGATAACATAAGCAACACGACGGTTGCCACATGCGGAGCTGTATCTGATAACCTTTCCAGACCACATGAGATCACCTCCAGTTTTTTTGTATTGTTCGTGTGCGTAACTCGGTCGTTAGTTTTCTAGCTTGCGTTTTGTGTTAAATTGTTTGTCTGTTCGTCTTTATCTTTTTAAGGCATGTCGTTTTCAGTTGTTTCGACGAATGGGTTTCAATGTCCTCTGGTATATTTCCCCTTTCGTTTACTAAAGTTTGTAGGAAACATTTCAATAAATCTTTAAAAATGTAGTACATTTGGAGTGTATTTTATCATAGATTTAGTATTGGCCTCTAGATGATAGACCACTTTTGAGTTCATCCGTCACCGGAAAAAAAAATCGTCAATTATGCGCGCATTTGTGACGTCATTTACCAGATAGAGGGGGTCGCATGTATCACTGCACTATTAACGTTCATCAAGCGTCTTAGTTATTGTCATTGTGCAGGATAAATTAGATGTAATACGTGTTTTGAAGGTACTTAATCAAAATTCCCTAATGAAGTTAGAGCTGATTTACAATTATGAGAATTCAATGTGCCACATATTTCGTACACTAGCTCAACTTTGGGAAGGGAAATGACAAATGACAACACACATAAACGCACGAATGATGTTCACCTAAACCAGAGTTTTTGACGGAAATGTATCGAACTCGAAAGTTGTCTATTAAACGCCTAGATGATTCGATACTTAAGATCGATACAAAATCTTCATTTAATAAAATCAATGCAAATTCAAAGCATTGCGAATAAATGTATTAACAATCATTGGAGGGTTTCATATTTAAATGTTGACTTTTGGACATGACAATCATTGAAGGATTTTATGTTTTAATATAACATATTCACACGAATGAGATATTACTTATATAATAGTTCTTGAAATACTGGTCATTATCGTGATATATGGACTGTCCTACGGGCAGCCAATGTATCACGATAATGACCAGTTTTTCGAGAACTATTATGTTTATTTCATTGAGAAACCATGTTTTGGAAAATTCTCATAAATTCAAAATGCCTAAAGCGAACTCGGGTTGTTGTGCGATTTCCATGGCAAAGAGTGAAGACCAGTCGTAGTAATACAGCCATTCATTTGAGTGCAATCGTTCAGTATATAAAGATTTAATCTAGTAGGAATATGTTTTATAAAAGGTACATCTCTCTAAACAGAAAAACAATGCCCCACCGGTCATTACCAGAGAAACAACGTCCCAACGGTCATTATCAGACGGACACCACGCCGAAACGGTCATTATTAGACGGAAACAACGCCCCACCGGTCATTATCATGTAAAAGTTCGTTAACGACCGGTTTTCTGGTCCGCTTTGTTCTGTTAATGACCGATTGAATTTATCACTGAAGAATAATTAATGTCATGTGACCCCTTTTAAGTCAATCAGAAAATCTTATTCTCAACCGATATGAAATAAATATAATTTATCAACACTTCAAAAAATTAAAACGAGCATTCGATATGTTTAAAGGCTTCAATTTATTATTAATATCAAGGCAAACAGCATAATGCAATCTTACCATACCATAATTAAACGCATATTCATGTGGTGTGTATATATTTCTATGTTCCTCTTATTCCTGTATTGCCTTGTAAGCTAGCTTTTATTTTGTTTATACAAGCGACACAGTTGCGTCTATTGTAAACGACAGGTGCTTCTGTCGTATATATTATAAGTCATATGAGTGTTTTTCTAAACTATGAGTAAATTAATGAGGTCTAAATGGAAATTGCTGATGCCAGTTCACTATTAGTCTGCAAATTATTTTTTCTAGCTATAGTTATTGCATATGTCGTAGAATCATTGTTACAGTAGTATTAATAGATATAAAGCATTTAATACAAGTAGAAATTAGAAATAATATCAAAGGATGCAATGTTGTGCGCATTTTTTGAATTCGTTTAGATATTATAAGATTTTTCAGCTTTTATTTAATCAATCTAAAACTTGACAAAATGCTTTTAAAATAAGTCGTAAATAACAAACATTTTGATTGCTATACTATAATTTTGCCCTAAAAAAAGATAAAATGCAATTTTGTTTTGCAGTAAACATGTTTTTGATCTGATCTAAATAATAACTTTTCAATTTGTGTTGTACACAAAGTATGTTAAAAATCATGAACATATTATGTTCTAGCACAAGTTAAAAATTGTGTTTAAGTGAGAATTTTTACGAACTATCATTTTATGGTACTTTAAACACAAGTATTTTGTTTAATAATCCAAACCGAATTCTGCAGCTTGATGTTAACAGTTTTACCACATTACAATGTAATAAAACTTTGCGAGGATACAAACAAATTGTCCTGAGAATATTATTCCAATTTGTCCATGTGTGTTTAAATATCTTTTTCACAAAATGTACAGTTGCTCATACATACTTTCTCATGATCATACTTAATACCACGATAATCTGAAAACAACAGAACTTAATAATTAAATAAATAAGTTGTCATATATATATTTTTTTTTTTCATTTGTAATCGATCGTTTAATCCTTTTGATATGTTAACTGAAAAGAACACATTGTACGTAATCAAACGGAACACTCATTTTGTTACATTTTTAAATATATGTATCAAGTTTTAAGTAACTTTAACACGAAATCGGCAAATGCATATTTTAAGGTCGATCGGGCTATATAAGCCGGTCGACCTAAAACATTCGTCGGGCATAATAGAAGTAATTTGAATGTCGACACTAAAACATGATTATTTGTAGTTACAGTCGTTAAATTTTAAACATTATAAAGATACAATATAATTGATTACTTCTGTGCTTTTTTTTCTTCAAAACTTCTTTTTATGATTTGTATGTTAGAAAACCATTATAATTATTTTGGTAAAAGTTAAAAACAACCAACCTTGAATGATTATTCTGCAGTTTTCTTATTCTGTTTAAAAAATCCAAACATCAAGCGATAAATAGGTTTGCCATTAAAAATACATCGGGAAACTAGTGATTATAGCCCAATTCAGCTTAAAAGAAAAAAATTCAAAGAACATTTTGATAGAAATTATAATAAAACACAATATAAATATCAATAAAATGTCCTAGGCGTTAAATCTACACTAGAGTAACCTGGAAAATATATAGAAATAAGACATTAAATTACAGGTGGGGAAATGTGAAATGTTTCTGACTATTGCATACTAAGTAGGTGTAAGTAAGTTTGTTTTATCATTTTTTAAAAGTGTCAAACTAAAACGCCACCTGCATAGTATACAAACAGTCATATTTTTTATACAAAGTCTACATAAAATTTTCTCTTCTACAGGTGTAGTTTGCAAAAGATTTGTTTTCAATTTCATACTTCATTTACTTTGTTGCCATTTTCAATTTGTTACTCCATATTCTTTGTTGCCTTTTTCTTTTTAATAATTCTTGTCACCAGTCGAATGTACCCGCTTATCATTCAGAGATTTGAATGAAAGCTAGTAACTCGAAAATAAGTTCTTGTATTTAAGATATCATTGGTTTTAGTTTTGTCTCTTACACTACATTCCAACACAACCTTATCAGACAAAATTTGTCCTATTTAATTAAATCATTGTTTGGTAATTCTGAATGCAAATAAATTTGCTGCAACTCATTTTAAACCTTCTCCTCTAAACAGAAAGGTTAACAAGCTTGATATTCGTTTTTATGATTCTTATGCATTTCATTTCGTGAACGGTTTAACAAGATGTTTATACAATGTTTTCTATTTGAAGAGATTTACCAAATGTATTAAGGAATGGATAGCATAAAATATGCCAAAGAAAAAGCACTTACATGTTTTGATAGAACATATTACAGAAATGTTAAACAAAAATTAGTCCCAGAGTCAAAACAGATTGATTTTGTGTTAATTCATCCAAATTTAAAAGAAATAACTTATCCATCGAGTGATAATGAACAGAAAAAAAATCAAGCTCGAGATAGGCTTAGAAATATTTTTGAAAATAAGTTGAGAAGGGACGACTTTATTGTTCAGGAAACTGTGTGTAAGGACACAATTTATAAGAAGCTTCACTGTTCCTTTAAAAGACTTTGCATTGAAGCCGACCTTACAAATCTACAAATGCCATTAGATGGGGTAAGTTATGCTAATTCTTTTTCGTGCTTTCTATACAATATTGTATGAATTTGTTGTGTACAAGATGTAGTTTGTACAATTGATAATTTTTTAAGAGTTTTTGTACAAGTTATAATTTTTTTGACACATACCTTCTAGCACCAGGTGATAGTTTAATCTTCTAAAATGTACTAGTTTTATGTTTTAAATTCAAATTTATATATTTCATCCTCACATTTAGTGCTATTCGCCCCGTCATGCAACTAGAAATGAGGATACCTGAATGGTTTATGTTTAAATTTTAGTTTTCCTCCTGATACCATATCCATATCTATAAAAAGTCTTTTTGTGGTCTAATAATGTTTTTTTTTATCAATGCTCAGTATAAGACTGTATGACGTAGTTGTGAACATATGACAGAAATATGTGAAACAAAAGACTTTGTACAAATTATAATTTGAACAACATTACAACTTGTACACAACATATATATGCTATTGTATATAAGTTTTTTGCATATTGGTTTTCAAATTCAATCTGTGCACAGTTAGATTAAGAAATTTAAACTCCTCTGGGAAATGAAAACCCTTATAGTATTTCAAATACAGTAAAAAGTGGTTCATAAGTACTCTTTTTGTTATCATTTCATAAATACTACGGTGAAAGGTGAAGCCAAACACAAATGAATTATGGAATTGCAAATCTTGGTGAGGACCATGTATCTACAAATTTTCTATACACCTAAATCCTGTTATTGGTATCCATAAAAATGTGATAGATAATAATGAATTTGTGAGTAGTGGTATGTCAAAAATATATTTCTTTTACAGAAATACTATCCAGATGAACGTCATACCAACATTTGCTCCAAGTTCATTTACAGTACATTTGATACAGACAAAGGTACGTATTCATACATATAACATGCACAAGACAATAGCAATACGATATTCATATTTAATATATACCATTTGACTAGTTACAAGGGTAATAGAATGTTTGTTGTCCCTAAGATACAAACTATTGCTCATGGCTATAACCAGATGAAAATAACAAGTCAAAAAGTGTTTAATTATATGAGTTTGGAGGTAGACTTTTCCAACAAATTGTCGGCATTCCTATGGGAACAAACGTTGCGCCTCTTCTTGCCGACCTCTTCTTATTTTCATATGAATCGGAGTTCCTCCAGACACTTGTCAAAAACAAGAGGATCAAAGAAGCCAGATTATTCAATTTCACTTTCAGATATATTGATGATGTTCTTATCATAAACAATCCGAACTTTTCTGATTGGGTTCCATTGATATATCCCCCAGAACTAGAAATTAAAGAAACAACAGACACGGCTTCCTCCGCCTCATTTTTAGACTTATATCTCGAATTTGACTTACACAGTCATCTCAGTATCAGAATCTATGACAAACGAGACGATTTAAATTTTGAAATTATACATTTCCCCCACCTTAGTAGCAATATACCAACTTCACCTGCATATGGGATATATTTTTCCCAACTTATTCGATATGCAAGAGCTTGCAGCTCCTACTCAGACTTTGTACAACGTCATCAGTGTCTGAGTAGAAAGTTGATGAACCAGGGGTATGTCAAAGAACGTCTCGTCCTTTTTCTAAAAAAAATTCATCGGAAGGTACTAAGACCTTGTTGATAAATATTCCGTATCAACTTCTCAAATAATACACGATGGTCTTGATGTATAGATTATGCGTACTGATGTTGTTTATCATCTTAACACCATGTTTTATTGTTCTTTCATTTGCCTTTGTTCTATTATAAATATTACTTTAACTGTTGAATGGTTTTATGTGATATCCGTTTGACGTGGCTCGGTACTTATACATCTCGTCCATGTGTTTGTTTTGGCTTTCATTTTTTGGTGGTTTATTTTGTATATGCGACTCTTTGTATTTCTTTTGTTTTTATAACGTGACTCTGTACTTTAAAAGATCCCGTCAGTATTATATTGGTCTATTATATGTCATTATGATATATTTCTATTATGAATTACTATATAGGTTGAACCACAAACGTCAAAATCATTCAATCGCGTAGTTGAATTAACTATTTTTGAATTATCATAAATTCTATCTATAACTTTTGGACTTGTTTGAATCTCGGTCTTTTTCTGTAATTTATTCTTACATACTTTTGATATTTTAACCCTTTATGCTTACATAGCCTATGTAATTTTAAAATTGTCTGTATGCACATTGAACGACAAATTTATGTGACGTATACAAATTTTCTGACGTCAGACACTTAAATCAATCAATGTGTTCGTAGATAGTAGATGTTTTTGTGTTCTGTTAAATTGTCCCTTTTAAAATTGTTATACGATGATGACTGATGTACCCATATTTTGACTATTTTATTAATTTTGACTGTTTATTTAACGCATCATGTTAATATAACGGAATTTGATGAGACTGTTATTAAAGTGAGAGGGTTAGCGCTTTAGAACCAGGTTTAATCCATTATTTTCTACATTTGAAAATGCCTGTACCAAGTCAGGAATATGACAGTCCTTGTCCATTTGTTTTTAATGTGATTGTGAACTTTCCAAATTGATTTTCCTCCTTAGTTCAGTATTTTTGTGATTTTACTTCATACCGATCAAACCAACATTCCAAAAAGTTTACTAACATCATCGGAAAGAAAATAAAAATGTCACATGAACATGCACAACATTTGTCAAAAATCATGTTGTACATGATATCTGTAAATATTTAAATAACTGTAATCAAGACTAGGAATACCTGTGTCAACGTTTCCGTATTAAACACTTCTTTACTAGATCTATTATTGAGCACCAAAGCAATCACAGATAATGACAACAGACCCATATTATATCTTTTAAAACAAGTCGCGAAGATTTTCTTTTTCCTTTTTAATTGCTTTTAGTCAGTGGTATATCTATTTGAAATTAAGATAGACACATTATACCTTTTACGATATAAGAAAATGGCAGACAAAAGGTTTAGAGGATTGAAAATTAAAAACGAATAAAAAATAACACTAGTGTAAGTGATGTACACAAAAAGAAGTCTATGCACACTTTTTATTTCTCAATTTTTCATTTAGTGCAGACTTCGTTAGTCATGTTAGTATGGTGATGAAACGTTCTAAACCTCTTAAGCACACGTAAGACAGGCTTCCAAAAACGTACCAATAGGCTTTAAAATAGAATACCCGGCTTGGATATTTTTAGGTCTGCTAAATTTTGTATTATAGATTAAACAAATATGTTTATCGTCATTTTTACCTTTATAAGACTGTTATTGTGGATCGAATTAGTTAATCAAATTATTCACCTTTGTTTCACTTTCAATGTTGACATTCTTTTGCTTTAAATAACCGTACACGGACAATGCATGCGTTATTCTACCTCTTTTTAAGGGGTTAAATTGGAGTTCACATGAATACGGATTTATTCTCTTGCAAGTGAATACTTCGTTATCAATGTTTAATAGACTAATTTGCCAAAATTGAACCATTTCAGCTGAAAAGCAAATTATTATTTCACTATTTCACTTTCATTAATAATTGAACAAAATAAAAATGATAATTTAGAATTTTTATATACTCAAAGCTAGTGCCCCTTTAAAACTATGTGGATAGGTAACTGTTTTTCCGTAACATTTGTTTTGTGTTTAAAAGTTGTTCTCATTTTACGTTTTAGCTGTTAATCCCAAATCTGCCAGATTTAAGGTGAAGAGAACACATCTTTTTGAAAACCATAATGACCCTTATAAGTTCTTCAGACCAGCTATCAGGACTTTACTGGTAAATATTGTTAATGTCACTATTCTGTTTCAAAAAACAAGCTCTTGAAAAGTCAGTTTTAAAATGATATCATATCAATAAAGGAACTTAAAACGCAAGGAATTTTAAGACTTTCAAACATGGCTTATTTAAAATGTATATCACAATAGTATGAAAGGAGAAGTAGCGGTAAGCGGGCAAATCTTTTAATGGTACTGCATACAAATGTTTTAAATCGTGAAATGACTGTTACCTGGCGTAGAACTCAGGTAAAGGGGCCACTAGCACTAGTTTTAGCAGAATTTGTATTAAGATGTCGATAAGCCTTTTATATATTTCTGTAGTCATTATGTATGAGAAACAATATCGCGTGTCATACTTGCAGGTATGTGCAGAATTTTCAAAACGTTTTGTACCCTCAAATATGAAATAAAATTTACAAAAATATGGATTTCGATTGAAAAGTGTAAACGTTTTGTATATGATTGAAGAAACCATTTAGCTTTGTTGCTTTGGCGGACATTTACATCGTTCTGACCTTAAACAGTCATCGTCTCACAAGTAATCAAATAAAATGTCAATATCGTTGCATGAATCTCGATAAGCCGATCAAATAGAAGCATGTCACTTTTCCCTTTCTTCTGTTACTCACAGTTTTGTTGGAGACGAGAAGTATATCTACATGCAAGAAACAGATAACAAGCAACAATTATGTACCTTGTCTTACCATAGTCCTGCAATGTGTCCTACTATATATGAAGCAAACACAAATCCATCAATCAATCAATTGTTTTTCAATATTGACAGGTTAATAATATTCTCATGAATATCAACCTCATTGATTATGTGAATATAAACATGATGGAAGACATGATAAAAGACATTAAGTTACTTGATGATGATGTTGATGAGACGGATTTGAAGAAAACAGGTTTGATTTTAAATATCTAGTTTTGGGCAGGAATTTAGATTACTTTGTGAAAAAATCATACAGAGTCACGCAAACAATACACCATAGAGGTTATCACTGCCATGCTTGAATTTTAAATTGACAAGAAGGAGAAAAGAAGTCTTTTAATTTTACCTTTCGGTATATTGATGGTGTTCTGTCCCTTAATAATAATAGATTCAGTGATCACTTACATTAAAAATATGCAAGTGAACTTGAAATTAAAGATGCTACCGACACAGATATATCTGATTCTTATTTAGACATTTTTTTCTTTTTTTTAACTACTTATGGTAGGTTAAATACAAAATTTATGACAAACGCGATGATTTAAGTTTTCATATAGTCAACTTTCAATTTCTGTGTAGCAACATCCCAGCGGTATCAGCATATGGAGTATATGTGTCTCAAATCTGACGTTACTCTGGAGCTAGATCAAAGTACGTTGATTTTGTTGAAGGAGGAATACTGCTTTCTCAAAGGTTGCTTAGATAGGACTTTAAATCAATCAAATTAATCTCCCAATTGATACGATATTCACGTGCTTACATTTCCTATCATGATTTTCTTGATAGAGGGTTACTGATCACAAGGAAGCTATTAAACCAAGAGTTCCAAATGGTGAAGTTGAAATCATCCCTTCGTAAATTTTACGAACGCCATCACGAGTAGGTTGACCGTTATGGAACAACCGTTTCACAAGTGATATCGGATATGTTCCTTACGTCGTAAATACAATCCCGTTCCCTTTCATGAATGTGACCTAACGAATTAAACTATATACCGGATTTGTAATCACATAAGCAACACGACGGGTGACACATGTGAAGCAGGATCTGCTTACCCTTCCGGAGCACCTGAGATCACCCCTAGTTTTTGGTGGGGTTCGTGTTGTTTATTCTTTAGTTTTCTATGTTGTGTCATGTGTACTATTGTTTTTCTGTTTGTCGTTTTCATTTTTAGCCTTGGCGTTGTCAGTTTGTTTTAGATTGACGAGTCTTTGTTTACTCTTTGATTTTGATTGTTATTGTCTTTTTATGATTAAATTGAAGTAATTGTGAGAAAAAAAATCCAGAAAGTTGAGTTTCCAACATGTCATGTTAAAAGTCAATATATGGTCTTCAATACCATAAGAAATGTTACCTACTATGTTAAGCAATCAAATCGATAGGTTAAAAAAAGAACTTAAGCAAATTTTATATTCTAGTGAAGATCTGCAATAACTGCTTGATTTAAGGTCACAAACTATTTACCTCCAACTTCAACTTAAGGTTGCACTTATTTAAGTTTACATACTAGACACTTCTGTAACTGCTAAATCGTTTATATACACTTATATTACTGTTTTTTGAAGTAAACAATTTTATAACATCTAGGAAGATTACTTTACATTTTTAAAAAACATTAAGAAGAGAAGTTAGGATATATATTAAACGATTAAAACAAAAGTTAAATGTGAAGGAAACAAATATTCAATCGATAAAAAAACTCAAAGGAATCTATATTGAATATTTCAAATATAAAATATTATTTTTTTTTAGATATAACCTTGTTGTTATTATGTGGTCAACTATACTAGCTTCACTGCTACTTAAGATCTTTTATCTGATTAATCAATTTTTGTAACCAACATAGTACATGTATACGTATAATGATATATTATTTACAGGATTTGGTACAACATTAACTGAAGCAATAGACAAAAAACTCCAGATAATAAGTGAGTATTATAATATGCTTCTATAAAAACATTATGAACAACAGTTCAGCTGTCAAACGTCTTGCTTGTTATATTTACCTATTTCTTCCTAATGTATGAAGTTACCAGGTAGAAATCAACACATACTCAAATGAACACATTGTAAAAGGAGAATGAGACTTAATTATAGCAGGAATCCTCCGGGAAAACAGTGCTGAATAGATTTGAATGGTAATGGTTATTATATCATAAGGATTATGTTCACTCAGCATAATATTCAATTATAAATGTGTTAAAATTATCTGCAATATCATGTTTTAATTTTCATTGAAATATTCCAGATTTCCCTTACATGAAGAAACTTGGTGTGTACTCAGATAATTTGATTTTACATGAGACCTCTGACGACAGCAATCCTTATGAAGAACGGCCTGATAGTATTACAATTGAAGAAACTAGAGATGGTCTGGAAAAAAAGGTGGACGATCCACGAAAAGAGCTAAATGATGAATGGACAATATTTTATAAGTTTCAGCCATTAACAAAAATTCGAAATTATTTCGGAGAGAAAATAGCGTTTTATTTTACATGGTCTGGTTTGCTGATGACATCATTGTGGGTGCCAATGATAGTAGGTTTGATCATCTTTATATATGGCATAGTTAACAGGTAAAATAACATAGTGATACTATTTGTTATCTTTTCAATGAAAATTAGTTTTATGTGCTTCCTTTGGAAAGATGAATCCTTGAGTTGCAAAGTATTTGACCTCTAAATCATGATAAGTACCTGCAAAAGCTATTGGTTAGAGTTGTTTGGCCACGAAACATATGAATCCGGACGTTGACGCAATCGAAGTGATAATACGGACAACATTTTGAATGACAAAAACTTCGAATGCCTTTCTAGAACTTGTTTTATCATCTATTATTATGTACATGCATATGGTTAGTTGATGATTAATTATTTATTAAATTAAAAAAAGAAGGTTGCAGATCTTGAAACAATCGTTTGATAAAAAACGCACAAGCGGGGTACCTTTTCTTTTACGTCTGGTAATGTTAACAAATATTCAATATTTTTTCTAATATAAACCTGTACATACCTATACTAAAAGCGATAATAAATAACTGAACTTGAAATCACCACAACGAGCCTTCAAATGTCCCCTAGAACTTCAAAATCAACACATTATCGTACTTAATCGGCTCAACCTTTACTGTAGCGTCCTTCCCAATAGATATGGTAAGGTAGTAGATCTCTAACAATATAATTAAGCATTTTTCTATATTCGTTATCAAAAACCGTCACAAAAACTAGTCCTTTGATTTTTTTCAAAATAATGAAAATTGAAACGACTACAATTCAGGTGAGAGGTTTCGCTAGCTTCAAACCCATATTCAATCCGCCATTTTCTTTATTAAAAAAATGCCTGCACCAACTCCGGAATATGTCAATTGTTTTTCATTCCTTTGATGTAAAAAATGGGAAATCATAAATTTTGTCGAAGTACTAGACTATGAAATTGTCAGTTATATAACGCCATGATTTAAATGTCTTATCCAGCGCGCACATCTGAAGGTAACTTTTGTTTATTATAAAAAAAATAAAAAAATTCACGTTATCCAAAATGAAATAAAGTTTTAGAAATATACCTTACAGTTAATATGATTTACTCTTCCACAATTATGAGTCTCACTTAAATGCAGATGTTGGTCCTACATGTAATTTGCCTTAGACAAAATAACAATCTGAGCTTGCTGAACATTGGTTGACAAATGCACTACTCATGTGAGAGGTTTAGGTACTATAAAACCAAATCACGAACTCCAAGGGAAATTCAAAACATATAGTCCTTTATAAAATGGGAAATCATAGGCTCAGATATATTTTACTAATGGGAAACAAGTAACATATTCCTGACATGGTACAGGTATTTCCTTTTGTAGAAAATCGTGGATTAGACTGGGTGTTAGAATTGGCCAAACCACTCAGTTGTATGATAGTCTCATTGAATTCCATAATATTGACAACAATATGTAAGGAAAAAAAATACATAGATACAATCGTGTGGAAAAGCATTTACATTTGTAATATAATCTTAATCACTATGACTATGAAAACATATAACTGTTTCACAAAACAAAATAAAATAAAAGAATTAAAAATTGAACATATCACACAACACAATGGCGATATGTATGAGAAACAAGCCTCGTCATGAGTATAATCAAAAATTGACTATACAGTAAAATGTTAAAAATATACAAGGAAGTTCTTTGATTTAACTTTGGCTAATCAATTTTCTGTTCAGACACTGGGACGTTTTTAAAGTCTTAGTATCAGCTTAACACTCTTGAATACCGAATGAATTTGATATTGTACATCCCATATGTAGGTGAAGATATTATATTGCTGCTGAGGTAGTGAATATTTATAATTTCAAAATTTTATTCGTCTGGGTTGTCATAAATTCTGATATTTAGATGTCAAATTCGAGGTAAAAGGCTAGAAATTGGGCGGATGAAACTACGTATGTTGTGTCCGTAAGTTCATGTTCTGTAGGACAAATAAATGAAACCTAGTCAGAATTTGATAGTTAATGGAAAGAACATTAAAAACATCATTATAATATCTGAATGTTAAAGTAAATAATGTGGACTATTTGATCATATAAAATTGAGAATGGAAATGGAGAATGTGTCAAAGAGACAACAACGCGAGTGTTGCGTTTCTTGTTTTTGACATGTTTTTAAAGAAATTCGACCCATATCAAAAGAAAAGATGATGTCGGCATGGACGGTTTTGCTTTGTATCGTTTCCATTGTATCGACCCGAAGAAACTTCATTTAAACTTCTAGTATTTCTAATGTTCGTATTAAAAATGATAAAATGTGGTGATTGAAAATAAGTCAAATGAGGTAAAAGTGGATTGTAGTGGACTGTTATAGACCGCCGTACGGTATTCAACACTGAAAAAAAATGTTTCGTAGAGTCGGTTTTGCATAAATGTGAAATAGTTCAGACTCAAATCAAACGGTATTATGTATATCGATATAATTCACAAAACCATATACACTGACGGACTTTCAAAACGCAACACTCGATCATTTTATTTGGGTTTTTTTCTCTTTATTTTGAAATACACATGAGTCAGGAATCTGATGTACAGTAGTTGTCGTTGGTTTATGTAATATATACGTGTTTCTCGTTTCTCGTTTTGTTTATATAGATTAGACCCGTTTGAAGGGTTTTATACTAGTAATTTTGGGGCCCTTTATAGCTTGTTGTTCGGTGTGAGCCAAGGCTCCGTGTTGAAGGTCCGTATTTTAACCTATGGTGGTTTTACTTTTTAAATAGTTACTTGGATGGAGAGTTGTCTCATTGGCACTCACACCACATCATTCTATATCTATATATGATACATGAAATACGTAATTGAACATGTTGAAGAATCTGTTGATTTATTTCGTCATTGCAATTGTCTAAAATTAATTTGAAATTCGAAAATTTGAATGATAACGTCACGCTTAACGTTTAGATTATGTGGTATGCACTGAAATCCTGGAATTTGTTTTATCATATGTCGAGTCAATCGTTAAAGGCAAATGTGGCTGTTGAAAATTACTAAATCACAAACAGAAAGGTAAACAACTTTTGTTTGGGATGTTATGTGTCAGGTTTCCACCTTCTGATTTTTGCAAATTTCTACTTCTTTCAGTCTGTTTTTGCGGTGTTGTGGCGTACACGGAAAGCATTAACAATTATCTTACAGTGTTTTGTGGCATTTCAGCAAACTAGAAACATTGCTGATGTAAATCGGCCTGCTATGGCATCTAGCAATTTGGTAAAAATTTAATACTGTGTTGCAAGTTACGTTTCATAATTTGATTGAAATTGCGTGACGTTAAACTTCAGGTGGTCCCTAACGAGTTAATACTACCTGCATTAAAATCTCTAGCACTTAACAAGTAATTTTATGGCGCGAATTTTTTCTCAAAAGAATGTGCACTTATTTCTGTCTGTAGATTCCTAATGACATAATTTTATCATCATTAGTTTTTTCTGATTCGTAACAAAAAGGAAAATCAGAAAATTTGTAATGAAGAAAACTTTTTTAAAAGTCATTTATGCGCTGCGCTATTAATTTCCCGCCAAGAAAATCGTGCGACTTCAACATTCCGCCATGTTTGATTGCCTCCTGAGAAATTTCATGTATTGATTTTTTGTATTCATAAAGAAGTATGAGAAGCGTGATTAGCTATTAAACGAATATAAGTTATGATTTGCGTTTTTAAAGTGCAACAGTATATGACAACGACAACTACTGTAGTACATGGTCCTGGCTAACCATGGTACAGTGGTGAATCAGCAAACCAAACTAGGTAATATCTTACCCGGTTCGATTTGATAGTTTATGTAACAATGTATTTAATTTTAACGAAAGAAATCTCTGCTTTTCTGAAAATATTACACCAGGGTTTTCTAAATCAAAACAATAAAAAAAAATCATCGGTACAAGGAAATCAATCAGGAATATAAAATAACGTGCATACATCTTATACGTTCCGATATTTAATATCCCATATTTTATGGTAATATTCTATACAAAGCACAAAAATATCAGCATTCATGAAAGCGCGCAAATGTATTTAAAAACTGCGGCCAAAAGAGACAAACATTTCTTAAATTGCTGTCTTGCATGCTTTCACTGTGTATGACAGTTTTTGTTCCGGTTGATGTGTTTCAGATTTTGATTTTGCCATTTTATTTGCTTTTGAATTTTCCTTGAAATTGTTTTTTTTCAATTTTTTATTTTCTTGTTATAGTCTGAATTAAGTCTCTTGATTTACTTTTAATCATCTGACGTTAGAGATTTGTTTACCGTTGAATTTCGTACAACACAGTATAAAATGTGCAGTCGCTCGACCAATGGTATTTGTAATTTGTCGGGCGATTGTATTTTCTTACCATTTTAATCTATAGTCATATTGATTCTGACACTTCTTAAATATACAAAAATAAATAAATACCTAAAAGTATAGTTCAACTATGTAACAAATAAAAAGTGTTGGCTGTTGATGGTCAACTTTTTTAACATGTGTATTGTTATCTACATATAAAAAATTAATGCATGCAAAGACAATTTGATAAATTCAATGATTTCGCAATGAATCGTACAGTATAAAATATTTTACAGATAACGAACTGTACACAATTTGAAAAAAAGATGTATAAAAATGCACCTTTTTGTTTATAGATAACAGAAACCATAGAGTCTTTACAAGTTTGATAAGTCTAAACTTTAATATTATCTAATATGAAATGTTTTAAATTTATGATGCACCAGACACTTGAAATGTATAATTATCAAAAAAGTATCATTTTCTTAGTAGCAGTGTAGTGCGGTTTTTTAATATTGGGTATATAAATATCGCATACTTAAAAAAAATTGCAGTAAGTCATAATTTATACAGCAAAGAACATATGTGACATAAATTAGTAGAAAAATAGATATTTGAACTGTCTTAAAATTGTAAACTCTCCTCTGTCGCAACTCGGTGGTACAAGTTATATTCCATTCAAACGCGTCAATGTCCGGATTCATTAGTTTCGGGATTATACGAGATGTGGATATCGAGATATATTTATTTTGGAATGTACCGTTATATTGAACGACGGTTTTCAAGCAAAAGGACTGGCAACAATAAAGGAATGTTTTGAAGTCATATGAAAAGAAACAAAATATATTCAAAAGCATAAATTAAAAAAAAAAATCGATACTTCTTATTTATTGGCATTACACTAAAATGTGCAGATTTAAGTTATCTAACAATTAAACTTGAAGATTGGTTTGTAAAATCATAAGGCATTGCATGGTAAAAGTAATAGTATTGTACACATTAATGGATTGCAGTGTTATGATTTATCATTTTACACATATTTCCTTATATCATCATATTTATACAGTGCCAGTTTTTCAGAAGACAATTCAAGGTAATTGATGGTTTATTTCTAGTTTATGTTGTTGTTTTTCAATGTCACTTAAAACGACCACACGCTATATAATACTAACCAGTTTGTGTTATTAGAGTAACGGGTGTTAAATAATTACGACCATTGACAGGAAACTTGCAGTCCTTGTTAATAAAGATCGGCGTAAAGTTTCCATAGGAGGAGATAGGAATTACAAACACAGCGTCGACAGACTAATGATCACTGTAGATAAACTACATCTATAAATTACACACAGAAGCCATAAAAAAACATGGGAAAAGATTTTCCTATTACAAAAATCTGGAACAAATAGATCATAATAGGTCGTGGTAATAGAGGAAAATATATAAAAAATTACTATGTTTAAAAATATCAAATTGGAGTATGGTGTAGGGTATCTACTGAAATGTATTTTTTATTAAAATGTGAGCATTTTTGTCAAAACAAATTTCATTGCGATGAGATTTTGATGAAACATGTATTTTATTTGTGACAATTGTAACCAAATTTTATGTATGTTGATTAATTCTCATATTAACAAGAACTGACACTTTTGTTATGACATTGGCAAATTCTGGTATTAATTCATGTAATTTTCAAAACGTCTTGAAATTTTGGCAGCAAGTGGGAAACTAGAAGTTGAACTTACTTTATATTATAAGAAAATATAATGATAAAAGTTTTGAATCTTATAAAAAAAACCAGCTTATTTAAGGGAGTAGAAAGGAAGTATCAATACCAATTCAATAAAATCATTTAATTCACTTTGTGTTGATGTTATTTTCCTTATTTTGTTTTACTTTATCTTTTTTCAGCTTTACCAACAATGAAACATCAAAGTGAGTATTGTCTTTATGATAAACGCTATCAAAAGTATATGCACAGATATGTTACCTTACATTTGCATTTTTTAATGTTTAACATAACATGCGTTAAAAATGCTACTTACGATGTTTACAAATGCAACATTTCACATCAGATCTGTTTAAAAAAAATGGAAGTAAACAACATGTACAATTTGATAAACCTTAACCTGAGATATTTTTTGTTAAATTGGAAGAAGTTCAAAACCGGCTTATACATGTAGTATGTTCATGAAAGTACCGAGTACAAATGCAGTTGGATGAATTACCAGAAACTCTAAAATGTTATATCCATGTAAAAAAAACGTTTGAATGGTTTTACAATAGTTAATCTTGGGTCCTTATAGCCGTGTTGACGGCCGTTCATTATAATGATTTACTTTTATAAATTCTTATGTGAGTGGAGAGTTGTCTCATTGGCACTCACACCACATTTTTCTAGACCTAAATAAACGTTTTACAGGAAGACTGCACGCATGGTTCGTCCTGTACAATTGTTATTTTGTCCTTCTTTTTTTGTATCGGAACGTTGTAATGTGTAATCAAAATTAACAAAAAACGACATGTTTTTATTTTTTCCCCCTCATTGTTGATAATAAGCCGCTATTTTATTGCATAATAACTAAATTTAAATATGTTCCCTTTCGACTTAATGTTTCTAAAACTATAAGCAATATGTCAACTGCATCGGTTGTACGGGCAGATCGGTATGAATATATGTTCGTCTTGCATAGTTTCTCTTCACTTAACAGGCACTGTATGGTTCATTCGAATGTTAAGTTTCCATTGCTACACAATAATTTTAAACTTTCATTAGCAATTTAGTGTTTTGAACAGATCTATGCCAATAATATGCCAAAGTAATTTATTACATTTCAACTACGTACAGCTTTTTTCAATTAAACCACAAAAATATTTCAATTACATTTGTTTAATTTTTTTTATAAAAACAAACTAATTTCGTCAGTGTCAATAACTCTGTTTAAGTATTGAAAAACTACAATCAAACACCACATTGAAATCTTTCGACTGAACAACTCAAAACCTACGTAAAACCGGTGTTATCTTAGACACATAAAAGGCAAAAGAGTCTGCTTCTCAACGTATTACTCTTACAAAAACGTGTTTGAGTTATTTTAAGTGATTATATGTTTATAGACGTGTTACACCATCAGTATAGTGTTTATAAACAATCATATTAGTTCCTTCTGACATAATTTGTATTTATATTTTAGGGTAACAAAAACCTTAGCTGTTTTCAGCGAGGCAAGTGACAATGACGCCACTCCATTCTATGCTTTACTCATCTGTGTCTGGGGTAAGTTCTACAATACGGTCTTTTTCAAATGACTGTTCAAATTTGATGCAAGTATCTTCGTTTGTCAATTGACTCAATAATGTTCTATCTATTTATTAATATTCAACTCATCATATAAACGCACGGTTGAAAATTACACCGTAGACAGGTAATTTATTAACCATGTTCTTTTACGTCCTTGTAGTTCTCGTGTAAAAAATTCGTCTGCTTTATCATTCTAGCTTTGGAGAGAACAATTAACGTTAAGTTTCAATCAAATGGAGACAATACAATTTTAAAAAAATATCTTGAAAGCCAAGTAATAAAAAAAACAAAGGATTAGGTCCGGCCCGGTAAGGGCCGATGTCATCCTCAAATTTCAGATTCATCTAACGAAAGTTTTTGGACAATTTTTATATACTTAAGTGTCTATTTCAATTGATTCGATTAGTTTATGTGAAAGATTCTAACTGATTAAGTCATTAAAAACGCGCTGATACAAGTCTAAATATGAAAAATCTGTCAAATATGCAAACAAAACGTCACTTTTCAGAGGGTTTTTATCAAAAATGAAAGTGGCCGCATCCGTGTTCATCCTCAACCTTTTTATGTTTTGTTTTATAATCAAATACAACTAACACTTCAATATTATGAATGAACACGAATACCGCCACTTTCATTTGAGACGGAATTTAGCATGACTTAATGATGCTAGAACGCAATATTTGTGCAATGTATTGTCAAAAACAGCTCATATTTTTGTAGCAGAAGAATTTTACTTTCCAAAATATAGTTTAAAGATTAGATTTTCACATTTTTCTAAAACTGCTGTATTTTGGGGCCAAACAGGGGTCTTACTGAATCTACTTCTTTTATTATTAAACGTCGATCTTAACATCTTGTCCAATGTACTAGCTCAACGACTGAAAAAAGTTATATCAAAACTCATAAACACAGATCAGTCTGGATACATAAACAATAGATTCATTGGATTCAATTTAAGGCAAGTACAGGACATTATAGATTATGCAACTATATATAATAAAAAAAGGCTATTGTTTTGGTCGATTTAAAAAAAAAGCCTTTGACACTGTTGAATGGAAATTTATGTTAGATACTTTATATCACTTTGGATTCAGTGGATTATTCATAAATTCGGTTAAAACTTTGTATACTGCACTACAAAAGTCAAAAAGTCTGGAAAGACCAGTTTTTGTCTGAATTCGCATGAACTTTTATTTGACATTCTTAATTGGTCTGCATAATATAAAAAAATCTTGACATATTATTAGGTTGTCTAAAAAGATTCTTGATTTTCCTTAACAAGTGTCTTGACAGTATCAAGATTGTCTTAAAATTTCTCAACACTTCCTGTATCATCTGATAAGATATATATATAGGAAGATGTGGTGTGAGTGCCAATGGATTAGTCTCGACCAATTCTTGACTGTCTTAAATTTGTCTCGATCTGTCTTGACATATTCTTGACATTATTAATAATGTCTGAATATGGCATGACAAATTATTGACATTCTAAATAATGTCTGAATATGTCTTGACACATTCTTGACAGTATTAAATATGTCTTGACAATATCTCAACAATATAAATTTCGCCTGAAATGTGTACAGACTTATTCTGCACGGTTTATGACATCTTTTGGGTTTTTGTGGCTAAAAAAGAGGAGGGGAAGGGCTGTCGTGTTGGTGAAAGAATTTGTTCTCATCTTGATTCAAACTATATTTTTTTTAGAACAACCCAAAAACATTTTTTTTTTCAAATTTGAGTGTTGAATTTTATAATTTTTTATCAACAAAAAATTGTGATAACTCCTTCCTGAAAAGAAAAAAAAATGTTAAGATCTATATTATGTATATATGTTTGAGACCAATGAAATTGATTAAAAGATATAAAATTCAAAACTCAATCTCAATTTGAATAAAAAATAGAAATCATTGATGGGACCCATTATGAATACTTTTTTTTTATTATTATTCCTGGAGAAGATAATAATTTTCTTTTAATCTTTGGAATCATTATGGAAGGTCAACTGATAAGTTGTATGGATGCTTACAGGTAAATCAGTAATTTCTATTTGATAGTTGCATGTATTCTGGGGTGTGTAATACATTAATGTTATGGGGAACATCCTGTCCATGTGAAATACTTAATATATATTCCAACAGATGACATTACACAAATTTTTCTTTTGTTATATGAATGATTTTTATATCATCATAATTTGCTATTTATATAAACTACATTTTTGTACAAAAATTATTTACCATATTAAAATTGGATATTATGAATGTAGAGTGAAATATGTCTACCATATGATTGGTTTTAATTATTTAATTAATAAAATTTAGGAATCAAAATTTGTAATTTAAAAAAAACACATTTAAATTGTTTTATATCAACACACCCTTTTAATTATTCTTTTTACATTAGATTTCATAGCCATATTTGCATTTGTGAAACTATTTAAATACCCAAATTTTCAATTATTTTACATGCCCAACTTTCATATTTGTTGTAAAAAGTGTTACTTAAAACAACAGTATATTATGTAAAACGAATTAAAGATAAAAGTTATATTATGAATATTGGTCATGATTTGTAAAACTCAGAACTGTCAAGTAAATTTAAGACACAATTCAAAATGTTCAGACTATGTCAAGCCATGCTAAGAAAGAATAAGAATGTCGAGAATATGTCGAGAAATTTCAAGACAGTATTCAAATATCATGAATTTGTAAAGAAATTTTAAGACCATATTCAGAATGTCAAGAATATGTCGAGTAAGATTCATACAAATTTGATATAAATGAGAATTTGTCAAGAAAAATTAAGACACGAGTCATACTTTGGGAGAATGTCAAGTAAAAGTTCATGCAAGTCAAGACAAAAACTGGTCTTTTCAGACTTTTAGAATTTTGAAGTGCTAATATTCAAACATGTATTTTAAAAAAAATGGATTGATTTCAAAAATATTTAAGAATTTACGAGGGATTAAACAAGAGTGACCTTTCTCTCCTCTACTTTTTGTTCTATCCGTTAAAATATTGGCACTAAGACTTCGAAGTAAAGAAGATAAAAAGGATTTTAGATAAAATTTAATAGAAAAACACATTTAATTTAAGTAAGCCAATTAGCTGATGATACAACTTTATTTTTAATGATACAATTGAAATCGAACTATCATTAAATGAAATTGAAATCTTCGGATCTTTTTCCGGATTAATTATAAATAAAAATTAAATAGATATGATATGTATAAGAAAACTCAAAAATAGTAAAGACAAAATAGCATATATTACCTGTACAGATAAACCTGTAAAAGCTTTTTTGGGACATATTTTAAATGAAGAATGTGAGAAATTAAATTTTAAAAATAAAATAGAGAAAATGGATAAATTATTTATTCTTTGGAAAACACGAAATCTCATTATTTTAGGAAAGATTTTGATCATCAAATCTTTGATTATACTACTCTTTACCTTTTAAGCTAGCTTTCGCGTATTTCCAGAAAAATATAAAAAAGAAATAGAAAGAAAATGTTTCAAATCCATTTGGAATTGCAAACCAGATAAAATTAAAAGAAGTACGATACGTAGTTATGAAAACGGGGGTTTGAATATGATTGACATTGAAAAAATCACTTTGAATCACCAAAAGAATCATGGATAGGTAGAATCTTAAATACAGATGTAAAATTATACCTTTATATTATTTACATTGATCAGGAAAAAATTGCCTATATATGAATATGGATTATAATAAAACTGATCACTATTTACCTAATATCTAAAAATTGTACATGTTGTGTACTAGTTATCAAATTAAAATGTGTACAAAATAATTGTACAAAATTATAATTTGTATTTTGACTTTGTACAAATTGTAAAAAAATTGCCTGTACACGTTATAATATGTATAAAATAAGGCCTAATTTTACTTATAACTTGTACAATATTATACATATGATAAGTTTCAAATCAAATGACAAAAAATAATTTCAATTTTAATTACGAATCAATATGAAACACACTGATAACTCTATTTCAATACTATACAATAATATACAATGCACTTATTTGTTGGAGCAGGTGGACGAACCATGACATCTCGAATTACACAAAACATTCTGCTTTTAACATTTACACTTCAAATTGTTACAACCACCTTTACATTTGCAAACGAGATAACCCTGTTCTTCAATTCTTCCTCAGTTTCAAGATTTGGCAAAAGTTCCACGGACAAAGAAGAATAAAATAAATCTATCTTTGGATCTGAACCAAACAGAGCATGAGAAGACGATTGACCAATTACTCTGTGATATGATATATTTTTCTGCGATTGCACGAAGCGCAACCTTTCATACTACTGTTGTGTTTTAATGTCATTCATCCATACTATGAGCATTTCTTCAATGTCTAAATTTGCAATTTATACAGACCCTTGACTTTGGCGATGTCTTGGTCGCTCATGAACTATTACTAATTCTGACCATAAAGATTTCAGTTCAGAAATGATATGTGCAGTGAACTCTCTTCCATCATCGCTTTGGAGGATATGGGGTAAACCAAAGAGAAGAAAAATGTCAAGTAATTGATTGGTCACTTTTCTTCAATGCCCCTTTTTCATTTTTAACTTTAGAAATTAACTCATTCAATTTGCCCCTTGTATAAAGATTGTTGTGCTTAGATGAGTTATTCTCAGCAAATTGCTGAACTTCCTAATAAAATTCATCCTTTCGATCAATAATAAATGAATCAATATGACTTTTAAAATAGCATTGAAATTTTTTTATAGTGGGCATCAACCCTTTTTTTTTCACAATATCCATATGATAAGTTATTGTACAAGTTATAAGCGAAATTAAGCCTTATTTTGTACAAATTGTAATTTGTACAAGACCTTTGTGTACAAATTATTATTTGTACAAAGTCAAAATACAAATTATAATTTGTACAAAGTCAATATATATATATATATATATATGTGTATTAAAAAGCTAGATGAAATTAGGAGGAGGACAGACGGAAATACCAAAAATCTTTTACGATATTAGAAAACAAATTATTTGGGGGAATGAATACTTTAAATTTAATAACAAATGTCTTTTTTCCAAATTTGGATAAAAGGTTCTTTGATTTATATAAATGATATTTTAAATGAAAATGGGGAAAATCACAAAATGTAAACTTGCAAAAAATTGAAAATAAATCCGACTTGATAGCTGAGTTTACTTCCCTAAAAACGCAATTCCAAAAGATTGGTTACAACGAGAAGTATAGTCTATGTAAATAGACAATGTTTGTCTATAAGTTGTAATTATAGTGACATTTCTTTTTTTGTCAAATAAGTTATTAAATAACAGATTAGTAAAGAAAAAAATTGTGAAACCTTTTGGTATAAATGTATGGTTAAATGTATTACAATTACAGACAAAATTTCATTTGAAACCATTGTACAAGTTTATGTTTTTATTATCTAGAAGAAAAATAGTTAAAGATGTATCGATGGAAACTTTTACAAGGCATTTTATCAACCAAAAAGTTATTATTTAGATGGAAGGTAACAGACAATGATTTATGTAGCAAATGCTTTATTGAAGAAGATTATCAACATTATCGTATGTCATGTTCTTTTTTACACGACTTTTGGAGAAAAAAATATTATTTATTGCGAAAAGTAAATAATGAAAAAAGATTTCACATTGAACAATGTTGAAAGATATTGTTTTTGGCTATAAAATATATGATAGATAATACTTTTGATTTAACTATATATATGAGCCAGTCCATGCGAAAAGGTACATAAAAAGTCCTTTTAGTAAACTTTACAGGACACGTTATTAAAGTTTGTTATAGTATTTTTGAAAAACGATTTATCCGAAAAAAATATCATTATTGTAAACATTTATAAGATTTTCAATTCTATCTCGAGTGTGTCGATTAAAACAGAAAAAAGACGTAGAAATATCTAAATTATTTGCTTTTTGAGCAAGTGTAAAATCATTTGTTCCTCGGACTAATGCTTTACCGACCAGCAATTAAAAAAATCTTGATCAAACTAAAAGGGGGAGGGGGTCTCAACACGTGCAGGTGCGTGTAGTTCACAGCTTGATGATATGAGGAAAAGTAAATAATAATTATGCATACTTTTAAGAATTCCTAAATTTTTCGTTTTTGTACCTTTTCGCATGGACTGGCTCATATATCTTATTACTATCATTGGGTTTTCAATTTATAAATCCTACCATGTATCTGATTAGAAAATGAAAAGACTTAATTTTTTGGGGTCTATTCATTAGAAAAATTTATAAAAAGAATGTATTATACTAAGAAGTTAAAGAAGATAAATTTTTAGTTAATGTTACATTTTGTAAATAAACATTTATGAGATTGATGTTTTATTAATTGATATAATAAAATTGAAAGGAGTAGGTCCGGTAAGGACCGATTTTGCCTCAAATTTCAGGTTCATCTGGGGAAAGATTTTTACCACTTTTTAAACACTTAAGTGTCTATTTCATTTAAATCAATTAGTTAATGTGAACGAATTTAACTGATTTAATCATAAAAAGCGATCTGATTCAAGCTAGAATATGACAAATCTATTAAACATGCCGAAAAACTTCACTTTTCAGATGAATTTTGTCAAAAATTAAAGTGGCCGCATCCGTGTTTATCCTCAACCTTTATATCTGTTATGTAATATTATAAAATACAACTAACATTTCAATATTAAGGATGCACACGAATGCGGCCACTTTGGTTTGACACGAAAACCGTCTAAAATTTAACTAAAATACTAAAAATTTTAAGATGTTCAGTAATTTAGCATGACTTAATGGTGCTAGTGCCCGGTATATAATAATATGTGCATTGTAATGTCAAAAACAGCCCATATTTATGAAGCAGAAGCATTCTTCTGTTCAATGAAAAACTAAAAGTTTACAATTTAACGATTCTGTTAAACTGCTATGTTTTGAGGCCAAAAAGAGGTCTTACTGGACCTACTCCTTTATATGCATTCTTCACAAGAAGCTTTGACTTGTCGGAGACAATGTAACAAGCAACTGATGGAAATAAAGGAATTTTAAAAATAATAATAAAATAAAAGATTAAGGAAAATTAAAAAAAATCTTTGCATTTAAAGATTAAAAATAAAATAAATTGACTCTGAAATACAATTTGGGTTAATCATGTTAAATATTAAAACCATTATAGACTGCACAAAACTTAAAGCCTACTGAAAAGAATAATGGTGTCTTAAGGGGACACTAGCTGTCAAATTCTTGTCTTTTGACCCAAATTCTCATATTTTATTTTATAACAATGAAAACAAATTATTCAAATTTCCAAAAAAAAGTTAATACAATTTACAGGACATGGCCTTAAATATTTTTGGCTTCGTTTCGTATGTTAATTAGTCTTGAACCTTACTGGCTGCTTGAACCGATTTATTATTACATTATTTAGATTTAATTATTGATTGAACCAAACAAATCATACTTTTCTATGTCTTGTAGATAATGCGCCTTTACCTGAATTTCAGACAACAGAATAATGACATTTTATAAAGAATTACTTTTAACCATTCTTTATATGACATTCTTATCTTGTTCTATAATCATATTTAAGTTTTTTTGGTTTTTTTTTCTTACCTATGCAAACATATGCCAAAAGATGTATAGTTTACCCTTTTATCTGGCTACACGTGGCACACACTTGTGTTGTATATAATCAAATAAGGATTTTTTGGTTTGCATTTGTAAACAATCAAATAACATTTTTAAAATTAAAAAAAAATCGACAATTTAAAAACAAATCGAAAAGTTATGGAAATGTTTTTTTTCAGGAACATTATTTCTCAAATTATGGAAAAGAAAAACAGCTACATTGGCCTATAAGTGGGCTGTAGATGAATTTGCAATGACAGAACCAAACAGACCACAGTTTTATGGAACACGAATAAGACAGGTAAGATAGAAGTTTTTAGCTCTTTTAATATACTTTGCGTGGCTATACACACTGTTTTTCTTCTTTTTTAAAACATTACCTTCAAAAGTTGGAAATGTGATTAATGCCTGCGTCAATATGTAGTACATAAACACAATTTTAATATAAATATAAACATATAAGTTGCTCACATAACTGGCGGAATTCTTTGAAGCTTTTTCAGTAATAGATTTTCTTATACCTAACACTCCTTTATCCAGTAATTCACTGTCGAAATGATTATTTCCTTGAACAAGGATAATTTCAGTACATTTAGGAGATAACTGTATTGTATTTTAAGCTCCGACGGCATCAATTGGGGATTTGATGGTCGCAAATTAAGTTTACTGGCGACGCGTTCGCGGAGACAGTAAACGGGTATTTGCGACCATCAACTCCCCAATTGATGCCGTCGGAGCTTAAAATACAATATTGTTATCTCCATTATAATGAAACTGACAGAAAACAACGTTAAAACATGTATTTAAAATCTGTCATATGCCGTCTGCGCTTGCGCGTACGTCCCATAGCATCAATTGTCAATTGATGCCATGTAAATAAGTGACGTTATCCAATCAAAATGAACGTTACAAACGTTGTTGCATTAGAATGTGTCTTTTGTACAGATGTCTAACATTTACAAATACAACAACTACTCATTTGTAACAAACAAATGAAGACTTTTAAGTCTGTATCTTTCATAGTTTTATTAAGGTACAGTTTTAGAACTATACAATATATAAGAAAGATGTTTATTCAAAAATCGTGTGTACGTTTTAAATCGATTGCTGAATGATGCAATGTTAGTAGCTCTAGCACATTGTGTTCTTTATATAATTGAAAGGTCAATTGACCAGCAAAAACTTTTGATACCAAGATCATTCCAAGGGTCACCATCATTTGGTCATTTATTTGTACATAATGAACCAAGGTTTGTTTATAACCATGTTGCCAGTAGCCATTGCTGTATCTACAGTGGTACATATAATTACCAGTCCGGGAATTCAGGTCAAAATGAGAAAACAAGATGTTTTTGAAAAATAATAACTTCATAATTCATGAAAAAGGAAAAAAGACATAATACAATTAAAATAAAGACCATTTGTTCCAAAATGATTGAAGGTTTTAACACATAAATAAATTATTGACGAGAAGCTACTTTCGGTTTACTCAAAGTTACTGTTAGCGTCCTAAGCATAGGTGTCTTTCATATTGATTCAATAAATAAATATTTCTAAATTTTTTTGCATAAAACAAGGAATATAATTGTCAACTTCTGGTTTAGAAATATCGCACTTTATTTACACTGATTCAGAATTTAGAATTGGACCTTGATATCTGGCCTTGACCTAGTTTTCTATTCTTTGGACGAAAGACCTCAAATCAACAAACCCTAGTTCTCTATCTTTTATGTTTTACAAGTTACAAATGCATATCATTTATTTCAAATGCATTAGGGGAAAACAAACTCTTATATGGCGTTTACTTTTTGTCAAAATCTGACAAAACCTATCCTGGGGATATAGCGAGCAATTTGATAAAATGCATTTGTCGCTTCCTTTTAAGGTTACGGATCCGGAGGAAATCTTGCCACAAATTAAACAGTGTTTGGGGAAACTCTTACAATAAACAATTATTCGACTTAACAGGATCTACCAGAGTCAGTCTTCTAAAATGTAGTAAATTACAAATTTTTCAAGAAAAAAATATCTCAAAAACAGGCTTTGAAAATTTTGGCAAAATGCATGCTTCCAAAATGTCGTATGCGAACTTGAACATTTTTGTAAATAGCAGTGAAATAAAAACTTTGACATTTATGGATTATCCAAGAACTTATATTATTTTCACAGAAATAAAGAAATGTACAATTTTTTTTCCCAAAGCCATTCTACAACGATTTTCAAATTTTCATACAACATTTTGGAAGCAAACTTTACAAACAACAGACCTTGGCAATTTTGTAATATGTCTTATTTTACACATTTTGAATGGTCTTACTGTATGCTATTTTGTAATACCGAAGATTTTCTTCCGCCCGGACCATTGGTGTCAACAAGTATTTTTAGCCAAAAAAGTCATATAAGACATTCAAGAAGCCCAGCGACGATATGCAAAAAAATTAAGCGAAACAACAAAACGGGGTACGTTATAAATTTGGCGGAAGAAAACATAAATTATCAGAACAAATACAAAAGGTTTTTCCACAGAATAGTGGAAAGACCTAACTAGTCTATCTTTATTGCATATTTTAGCATCCGGTGACAGATCAAGAAGATTGGTACTATCCAACAAGAAAACAGCTAAGAAAGTTTATGTTGTCTGGGCTGACAATAGTATTCATGTTATGTATTGTGTTGGCAAGTGTGATTGGTGTCATTGTTTACAGAGTGTTTGCTAGTGTTGACTATTGTCCTCACATGCCTCCTGAAGCCTGTGTGATGGTTACGACAGTTGTTTCTTCTTTGCTGAATACAATATCAATTTTGATACTAAGCAAGGTAATTGAAATATATAAAAGAATAGAATATAAATTCTGAATTTACAGTAAATTACAGGTAAATGTAACAAAGCTACAGAAATTTCGGTGTCACAGTAAACTACTATTCTTAAAACTAAGCTAAAGTCATATTTCATTGTTGATTAAGGGCGTTTATGAAAGGAAGCACTACTATGTTACCTATCTGAAAAATTATTATACCATTTACAAAGGTATCCAACATCAAGCCTGTTCAAGTTTCACCCTATCAACTTCTCTTAACTACTCAGAGTGTCTTTTTTTCTAAATATTACCCAATCTTAAAGTTGAAACTATATCTTGTTCGTCTGCTTGCTCTTCCGTCCAGTCGTCCACACATTTTTGTTCTTATTTTTCTGATGAACTGTTGAACATACTTCGTATTTTGTCAGCAACGGGAAAGTGATATACCGTATGGTTTACACACCGTACTGATTTTCTTGTCTCATTCATAGTGGGATCATATGGACAAAATAACTTGATATTTTGTTCAGTAGCCATGCGTTGAATGGTTTTAAGGTATTGGTACTTTTTAAAATATGTCAGATGTAGACTATCCATAATTTGAATATTATTTAAATAATACATTGTTTTGAATGAACTTAATACATTGTAATATTTTCCACAAGGAAATATTACTTCATACTTGCAATCAGTTTAACAGATATAATTTGTAACGTGTGTCAACTTGTCAAACACGTCAGACGTCAATAGCTACTTCCAGGTGTCCGAAATATTTCATAACGAATGAGGGCAAGTTAAGACTGTCAACGTATGCATTCCTGTTTTATGATAATGGAACAACATTTTTATTCTTTTTCCATGATTTCAATTGCATTACTTTGAATAAGTCAACCTTAATTGTCTCGATCAACTAAGATATCAGCAGTATTCCATTGGCATAGCAATAGTCATGGATATTAAACCTAATCACATCTACGATTAAGCTAATACTAGTTAATTGTTTTTTTTTTAAATTCAGTATTCCTTTAGTGTATTAGTCTGAATGAAGATAGGTTAATACACCCTAGTGTTGATTTTCAATCAATACTATTTTGGGTTTTGATATAATACGTTTAAAAGTTTTTTTCTTTCTTTAAATGTCCTGTTTAAAGTCAGGAATATGGCATTTGCAAGTTCTTATCTATGTATGTTGCATTGTCGTGTGCTTTAGTTCAGTGTTTCTGCTGTTTCGTTGTTTTCGGCTTATAGTTGATGTGTTTCCCTTAATCGATTGATGACTTTTGAACAGCAGTATACCACAATATAAGACACCTGAAAATGAAAGTAAAATAGGTTCCATAACTTTAAAATTTTGATGGATTCAGTCGAGGATTATGCCAGGCAATGGGCTAAGCGCGAGAAGGAAGACGTAGACACTCTATCCGAATGGATAAAGGCAGTGAGGTCGTTAATACAAATCAGAATTAAGAAACTGAATGGGTCCATCAATGCCCATGCTACGTCAATCTTCAAAGATCCAAATGTTGCTAAACACCTATCTGACCTCCATGATGAATATGTTGTTGTCCCCGCAGACAAAGCCCCAAATAACATCGTTTTTATCTGTAAAAGTCATTACATTAATTGCTTGATAAACGAATTAGGTATAGACAATTCACTTGGAAACCCAACATATACCCTCACGACATTTACCAAAGAGGAAATCCTGGATAATCATAGGTCTGTTCTTTGTTCCTTTGGTATTTCAACCAAAGATGAAGAACTGGATCTTCCATCACTGTATTGGATACCTAAACTACATAAGTGTCCTTACAAACAACGGTATATTGCTGGGTCTTCCAAGTGCTCCACGAAACCCCTTTCTAAATTATTAACATCCATTTTATCAGCAATCAAAGACGGGCTTCAAAGTTATTGTGAAACTGCCTATTCTAGAGGTGGCGTGAATCAGATGTGGATACTTAAAAATTCCAAAGATCTTTTAGAGTACATACAATCTAACTCTCTTTCAGCTTGTAACAGTATTAAAACATTTGACTTTTCTACTCTTTACACAAGTATTCCACATTCCAAACTAAAAGACAAATTAAAAGAGTTGGTATTACTTTGCTTCATAAAAAAGAATGGCCAACGTAGATACAAGTATCTTGTCTTAGGGAGGGATAAATCATACTTTGTAAAGAATCATTCTGATTCAAACAAAAAATTCTCTGAAATCGATATTATCAAGATGCTTGATTTCTTGATTGACAACATATTTGTTACGTTCGGAGGACGTGTTTTTCAACAGACTGTCGGCATCCCAATGGGAACAAACTGTGCCCCTCTACTTGCTGACTTGTTTCTTTATTATTATGAGGCTGACTTCATGCAGGAACTTCTTAGGAAGAAAGATAAGAAGTTAGCAATATTCTTTAACTCTACTTTCCGCTATATAGATGACGTTCTTTCACTAAACAATTCAAAATTTGGTGACTATGTGGATCGCATCTATCCCATCGAATTGGAGATAAAGGATACTACAGATACAGTTAAGTCGGCTTCATATCTTGACTTACATCTAGAAATTGAGGGTCGGTTGAAGACAAAACTTTACGACAAAAGAGATGATTTCAGCTTTCCAATTGTAAACTTTCCATTTCTAAGTAGCAACATTCCAGCAGCACCTGCATACGGGGTATATATCTCCCAATTGATACGATATTCCCGTGCTTGCATTTCCTATCATGATTTTCTTGATAGAGGGTTACTGCTCACAAGGAAGCTATTAAACCAAGAGTTCCAAATGGTGAAGTTGAAATCATCCCTTCGTAAATTTTACGGACGCCATCACGAGTTGGTTGACCGTTATGGAATAACCGTTTCACAAATGATATCGGATATGTTCCTTACGTCGTAACTACAATCCCCTTCCCTTTCATGAATTGGACCTACCGAATTAGACTATTTACCGGATTTGTAATCACATAAGCAGCACGACGGGTGCCGCATGAGGAGCAGGATCTGCTTACCCTTCCGGAGCACCTGAGATCACCCCTAGTTTTTGGTGGGGTTCGTGTTGTTTATTCTTTAGTTTTCTATGTTGTGTCATTTGTACTATTGTTTTTCTGTTTGTCTTTTTCATTTTTAGCCATGGCGTTGTCAGTTTGTTTTGGATTTACGAGTTTGACTGTCCCTTTGGTATCTTTCGTCCCTCTATTCCAAACTAGTCAATATCAGATGATTTTTTTTTCCATTCTAAACAGGTAAAATCAAACTTATAATATGATGGTTTATCCAATTAAATGCTTGTTACAAGTCGTTGTTTAAAATTGAGACTATTTAGAATATGTTATGATAAGATTCAATTTGGTTATTTGTGCGTTTGTGAGTAAAAAAAAGATGTTAGTATGTTAAGCAAATGGATGGCGTTGATTTCAATTGGGATTATTTTTGTTTGGCTTTAAATAGATATGATCTAATGTTGAGTGGACTGTTGTTGCATGTTCAAGTGGGTATTGATTTCAAGTACTCCCCCAGTTTTCTTTTGAGTGTTATGTAGATAGCTAAGTAAGTTAACTTCATTGTAATATTAACTAAATAAAAAAGATACTTTTTACAAATGACACATTAAAACAACAGTGCATCGCAGTCTTCTCGTTTGTATTTTGAACATTGTCATTTCTGGGCCATTTATAGCTGACTTTGTAGTATGTTTTTTACAAATCGTTGAAGTCCGTACGGTAACCTTTAGTTGTCAGTTTCATTTGATCGCTTGTGGATAGTTACATCATTGGCAATCATACCACACTTCTTGTTTTATAGCAGTATGATAAAATGCCATAGTAGTATGATAAAATGCCATAGTAGTATGATAAAATGCATAGAGTATACTGTTTACACTGTTTAAAAAGGTCAACAATTCTAAACGTATATGCTTTGTAGATTTATGACTGGATTGCGAGAAGACTGACAGACTGGGGTAAGAATAGTTTTATACTTTTGGAAAAGGAATATATACATATAACATTGTATAAAACACATATAGAAACATAACTCATCAAGTTATAGATTCTTGTCAGCCCCTTTATGGCTCAAAAACATATATCTTCGGATTCATCCAAAGAATATGTGGGGTCAAACTACATTGAGAGTCTAGCCTTAGATAAACGTTTCTTGTTTTTATATTTGCGATACGTCTTGTATATTCTCCAAGGCACACCCCTTTATTGTTAATGCGGTTTACGACGTCGAGGTTTCTGCGTTATGAGTAATTCCTCTTTGATGCGATGGAGAACGTGACAATCATTTTGATAGGTTGATTTGCAGAGAAGTAAATAAAATTGTCTTTAAATCATTCTTGCATTTGATATATGAATAAATGATGTTTATATTAACATGATTAATGTGAATTTAGTGTATCTAACACAATAAAACATATGAAGAAAAATAGAGTAAACTATGCACCAATCTAACACAAACACACTCAAAACGACTGTCAAGATCTGGATATTCTACAAGAAGATGGTTTAATCAAATAAAAATATAACATAATGTCATACATGTATGTGCTAATCTATTTAGATAAATTTTCGATGGTAGGTTTAAAATTGTATTATATTTCCACAAATCATTAAGAAAGAATATTAATCATCAATAAGGTCATCAAATTCAATTTCAAATTGCACTGACGTATTATGAACATGTATGGCGCTCACATGTACATTTTTACACGCATATAAAAATAGTTTTCGGATAAACGACAATACTACAGTAACCCAATGACGCTCACGTGTAATATAAGAACAACACTGTAGGTTTTTTTATTTCACAATTCTGTTTCCGCCTGTGAAATAAAAATCGATATATTAAGTTACCAGGTGCGCACTTTTTGTATAAACAAACATAAACGTTTCTGTGTTTAATATTGAAAAACACATTACACATTTTTTTCGATACAGCGTAAAAGCATATTATCTAGAGTTATGTTATACAATGATACAAATCGCAAGACACTTTTTTTTCCTTTCATTGTCTTAATTGTCAATATACATATGTTTGTTAATTTAGGATCGTTTTTATTCAATAATACAAAACAAATCTTCTTCATTTAATAAGAATTTCTGTTCAAGACATATACACTCTATGAATCGAAATTTTCATAGAAGCATTCGTATCTACAATGCATTGTTTCGACCAACCGCTTTTATAGTACTTATCTATTATGGCTAGAATCTATGTAACAAAATGTATGTATAAATCTGCATGAAGTGTATAAAACAAACAAACCATAACACAGCAAATACCATGAACTCAATTGTCAATAACTTGATGTGAGAATATCGCCTAAACCTCCCTAATGTCTTTCGTCGTTGCTTTTATAATTGACGTAATGTATGCCCGCCAATTTAAATTGTTAACCTCTTTTTAGAAATCTCTTTTTCCATTACAGTGACCCTACCTTTGTATTTCCATATTTTGTTAAGATATAATCAACGCATATTCTTTTGAATTCTCATCGAGAAAACATTGGTCAATTTTTATCAAACTTGATTTTATAGATAATAGAAATGGCGGGAAAAGTATTTTATCAACTTATCGTAATCATTTTCTCCTCGGAAAATAGTTATAACAATAGTATAGTTACGAACTTTTCATAAAATTTGACACGATTCCCAAATTCCATGACTAAGATGACGTTTTAACGAGGTCGGTGACCCCAATTTCAATTTGCCTACTACTAAGCTTTTTACCTTGCCTGGTAAAGTAAATATAAATGATAAAGAAGATATTATTAGTAGATTTCAATATAAGGATTTACCGGTTTTATAAAAATGTTCTAATATTTGACCAAATGCAAGCGACCATCTTCCAACAGCTCTTTTACATATATATTTGTAGAGAATCACAGAACACAGACATCTTTTGATGATGCCTTGATTGTGAAGTTGTTCGCCTTTGAGTTTGCTAACAACTATTCATCCTGTTTTTATATAGCCTTTGTCAGAGGAGTATATACCTATACTTTATAAACATGTCTTTGTAAATTACATTGCTCATTTTTATGTTTAGGTGTAATACCACCATTGATTTCCCCTATTAGTCTTTGTTAAACAGGTTAACTTTGCACTTTTCGAAAGAATGTCAAGAAGTTATCTTTGTTTCAAATATAGATATAATTGGCATGAGTAACGTTTTATCCTTCCAATACAAGTTTCTCCCCTTCTCTAACCTATGTACAAGGTTTAGAAACCATGCAACCTCAAGTTTACAAAATATTCTATAGTAACCCCAAATAAAAAAAATAATAGTGATTTGAAATACCCAAGACATATGTTTATGAAACAGAAATGTTTTACTGCAATAAAATTTAGGATTGGTTGCCTACAAATGTCATATTCAAAGAGTTTTTTTTTTTACCTATTTTCGTATACAACTGGATGCGACGAACCATGATTTGGTGGTATTACACCTTTATGAAACTTCATTTTGTGCAAGCCCAGTTTACGGCAAAAGTTTATAAATATTCACAATTTAACTTTAAAGCTTTAAAGATAACTGCAAAACGATGAATGTGAGAAAAAGAATAAACATTATTTGACTTAAGATAATTTCAGGGGGTTTTAACAAAAACTCGAGTACTCGAGTATCGCTCGATACTACATAGAATCGGGTACCAAAATGACACTTGAATGATCTGTTTTTTGTTGTCTATACATTACTCTGTTGAGTAATGTTTCTCTGGAAATCAAATAGTACGTTTATTAATCAAAATTTAGTAACATTTTGAATTGTCATTCAAAAATCATTAAAGATAATTAGATTATGTATGAGAGAAGCTTTTCTTGTCTTGAAAGTTTGTCTACATGTTACCGAGCCATTCAAAAACATCTGTACCGTCAGAGCAAATACTGTTCTTTGCAGGGTTGTGTTTAGTAAGATGAGAGACCGACGATGCAAGAAAAGTAAAAAAAAAAACATATAATATTTCTTAATATGATCACATTCGTTGAACCCTGTACTGAATCTCTAATTGAAGTTAAATTATTCTGAACCATTATATCAAACTTTTAAAAGTATTGTTGTATTTCAATTGATCATGATTCCCTTGTTATTTATTTTCAGAGATTGGGAGAGGAAGGTATCTTTGGTTTAGGAGAAAAATACATAGATCATTGCAATCCTTATGGAAACTGTATGCCAGAACTTTCCTTTCAGATTCTTTTTCTTATAAGTTGCAAACCGTTGCCAAAATTCTTCAATGATATCGTTTTGCTGTAAGTATGCATATGTGTGATAGTAACAATATATTTATAATAGTGTCCACATACAAGGTTGTAACGTTTATCAATATCAATCAGTTTACTCTAACATACCTCCAATTTGATTAAATACCAATGAATGGGCATGATGTATTAGATTCGTTAGTCAATGAGAACACCATCCAACTATATAATTCAATAAGAAAAATGACGTTTTCAATTGTAACATGTTCTTACCTATACATAGCCTTATCGTAGATTTAAGAAGGACTTTAAAGGGTTCACGAACACATCTTGAAACAGTAAAATATCGAAAAATATCATTGACATTAATACTTGTTAGCATAAAGCATATTTCCACGAAAAAAAGTTTAATTAGTTATAAAAGAACTGATCCCAATGTTACGAAGATCTTAAAACACCAATATCAGAGTAGAATGTGAATATACACACACGGATTTTCAACACCATTTTTGTAACGCCTTCAAGAAGTCACAGGGGTGATAGTGAGGATGGATTAACAGCATCAACAATGTTTGACTCCATCCAACGGTTGTATTATGTATTTCCAATTGCGTGCTCGTATATCCTTTATTGCATTTAATTGTTCATCTGTTAGTTCGTCTGTAAGAAAGTAAAATTTAAAACGATTAATCATGTTTATTATAGTGTAAACTTTGTTACCATGTTCAGAGATATCGGACATGTTCCTTACGTCGTAACTACTATCCCCTTTTCTTTCATGAATGTGAACTACCGAATTAGACTATTTACCAGATATAACATAAGCACCACGACGGGTGCCACATGTGGAGCAGGATCCGCTTACCCTTCCGGAGCATCTGATATCACCCCTAGTTTTTTTTGTGGGTTTCTTGTTGCTGATTCTTTAGTTTTCCATGTTGTGTTATGTGTTCTATTGTTTGTCTTTTTTTATTTTTAGCCATGGCGTTGACAGTTTGTTTTCGATTTATGGGTTTGACTGGCCCTCTAGTATCTTTCGTCCCTCTTTATTAGTACTAAAATTGAAAATAAGAAAGTGAAACAAAAAGTTCTTAGCCAACAATTTCGTTTTAGGTTGTAAACTATTAAATGTTGGTCCGATTGTAGGATTCACGAAAATTTCATTGTTTCAAAGTTTGTTATCATGTGAGTTGCGGGAGAATACGATACGGTTAGTAAAGGACATTTGGTTTCAATGATGAGTATGATTACACTACTCTAAGTCATGTTCTATTGCAGTTGAAACTTTTTGCATACTCTAATCTTTATGGTAAATATATGAGATAAGGTAATATAAAAGTAACTCCTAATTAGTTTGTAAATGTTTGAACACAGCTCATTTCCATGATTTTATTGGCCGACTTTGCATATTTTGTATGTAGGAAAATAGGAAAATTTAACTTAACCACTTAATATATAATATTATAGAACAGTTATGTGTGTTTGTCTTTCATTTTGCTAGTGTACTTTATCTCTATGCCTCTTTGTGAATCTTTTATACAAATATGACGTGACTCTGTTCTTACACATGCCATCATTGTGTTATTATACAGCCCTTGGATGGTGTAAACTTCCCCAAAAAACGTGTATGGTGTAATGGTGTAAGGTGTATGGTGCAATGGTGTAAGGTGTATGGTGCTATGGTGTATGGTGTAAGGGGAATGGTGTAATGGTGTATGAGGAATGGTGTGATCGTGTAACGTGCAATCGGTAATGGTGTGAATGAATGGTGTATGACATTTCATTGGTGAAATCGAAGTACTTTTTATTTTAATTTTTCGGATTGTAAACATAATTAATAATAATAATCTATTCTTAATTAATATTATTCCAGAGTAGCAAATTACTTTACACTATATATATTATAAATAAGAATACGAAAAAAAAATTAATGTGTACATATAAAAGTAACTATTTTTATTATTTTTTCATATTCTTATTTATAGTGAACAATGGCTATAAGATTGGATAATTGTTATCCCTTGCAGCTATCATAAATTAAGGGAAAAAAATTGTTAACTAGAAGCCGTATAAAGAGGTTATCCATGCATAGGAACATTATTTTTATATCATGGGTTATCAACATCATTTTTGACGTTGCTTCGTTCCCCATTTTTGACAGGCTCTTCATAAATATTCATTCGTAATTCACGTTTGTTTGCCTTGGATTTACGATTCTGTTTAAAATGTTCAAAAGAAAATTGTACACTGTACAGTGTACGTTACATGTAGCATGCGTTGCACATAAGGTGTTGTATATACTATATACTATAATTATGAACAATCTCGTCAATTGTGTTAATAGATTTGTCCTGATGGCCGGGATAATAAATAACATGTTTAAATAATTGTATTATATGATTCAGCATGGTCAGCCTGAGGTTTCAAATCACTGAAATATTGTTGCGAGACAATATTTTGAATAAAAATAAGACATGCCAACAATCTACCAAATTTATATAATGCAATCCATTCTGACATCAAATTATTGCTGATTTACTATGCTGCTATATTGATTTACATAATAAAGTGCAAATATGGTCAGTTTTGGTTGATGAATTAGAATAATTTTATTTTATGAGTCAGCTTGAGGCATCAAATTACTGAAATTTTGTTGACACCTTAAAATAATTTTACTATACGAGTCAGCTTGAGATATCAAATCACTGAAATTGTGTTGACGTGTTAAAATAATTTTATTATATGAATCAGCTAGAGCATTGTTGAGTATCAAATCACTGAAATTTTGTTGACGCGTTAAAATAGTTTTATCATATGAGTGAGCTTAAGTTATCATATTACTGAAATTTCGTTGACGCATTAAAATAATTTTATTATACGAGTCAGCTTGAGCATTGTTGAGGTATCAAATCACTGAAATTTTGTTGATGCGTTAAAATACTTGTATTGTATGAGTCATCTTGAGGTATCAAATCACTGAAATTTTGTTGAGGCGTTTAAATAGTTTTATTTTATGAGTTATGTGAGTGAGCTTAAGGTATCAAATCACTAAAATTTTGTTGACGCATTAAAATAATTTTATTATATGAGTCAGGTTGAGAATTGTTGAGGTATCAAATCACTGAAATTTTGTTGATGCGTTATAATAATTTTATTATATGAGTCAGCTTGAGGTATCAAATCACTGAAATTTTGTTGCAAGACACTATTTTGAATAAAAAGAGGATATGCTGGCAATCTAAATGATTGGAATAAATTTGTGTTGACATTGTGTTGCAGTGTTGCTATCATTTGTTTAATGCAATGCATTCTGATATCAAAATAGTGCTGATTTTCTATGCAGCTATATATATAGATTTACATAATAAAATATAAATATGGTCAGTATTGGTTAAATGCATTGATATAATTTTACTATACAAGTCAGCTTGAGGTATCAAATCACTGAAATTTTGTTGCGAGACACTTTTTTTAATAAAAGAGAACATGCTGGCAATCTAGATTGATTGGAATAAGCCCGTTAAATAAATGCGTGCAAATGTAATCAAAAGTTGAGTGAAAACGTAAAACATTTTAGTTTCCAAATGCGTACAAACATACATGTAGTGCGCCCATTAAACATGTTAAAAGGAGATATGGTACTATAGTATATGATTGTTAATGAGACCACTCTCCACAAGAGACCAAAGTAAGTCAGCTATTAAAGGCCCCGAGATGAGCATAGTATCCAGTCTGAAAAAAAGGATTCATTAATACTTATATTATTTTTTTAGTAATGATGCGAGATCCTAAGTATTTATTACGTACTTCTGGAATATTTGCTGCTGCACAATAAGGGAGGCAACATATAACGTGCAATGGAGATTTCAAACTTATAAGCCGAAAACATACCAACAATGCCAGGCAAAATAAAACGAAAAAGCACCTGTGTTCTTTGAAATGTCAAAATTGCCTTATTTTGAGCAGGGACTTTCTATACTAAGTCCTGTTTTGAGGAACGTCGTGTAACACAAAGTAGTAGAAGTAGTACCAACATGGTACAATTGACTAGCTGGTGGTATAATTTTATCATGTTTATTGTCGGTATCATCATGATCATGTTTGTAGTAAACAAAATTATATATAGATTAGGCGTTATAATTGCCATGGTAAAATATAATATACTGGGAGTTTTGTACTGTGTCATTCAAGGTTCCCCCCTTTCTTCTTACGATTGTGTTAAGAGGTGATTCTTCCTATAAAATTCAGGACTAATAAGAACTATAAACATCGATCACTTTTTAGACGAAGAAAATATTTACGAATATAGGAGCTGGAAAAACAAACTCCCATGCTGTCTACGCATTTCAACAGATTATGTGTAATGAGGATATCTGAATTGGGTATTTTCTACATTTCATATGATAACTACAGAAAATAACAATACATATGTTTGTATACCATGCATTGCCATGTATATAGTTGTCCATTTGTCTATTTAAAGTCACTTCCCGTTTTTTCACATGTTAAGCTAAACGCATGAAAGATAGAAGTTGAAAAATTGTTTCATATAATTTCACTCTTTCATGAAATGTTTTACTGCTTGCATGAATGAATTTATTTGGTTTTGACAGAGTTTAAACCATCTTAACATATTTCCGTCCCTGATGGTCACATGAGCATGATGGTACACAATATACAAGTTTGTCGGGGAAATGTGGATTGCGGATTAAGAAGTTAACTTAGATATCAAACTTGAAAAAACACCTGAGGCGAATTCCACACGGAAATGTATTTTCTCTTCAACAATATCCTAATTCTCTTTATTTTCATTTAAACTGGGCTAATACATTTTCTGGCATATACAATAAAAATAAACATACGATAAAATTGAGAATGGAAATGGGGAATGTGTGGAAAGAGACAACAAAACAACCAAAGAGCAGACAACAGCCAAATGATTGGTGTCAATCCAAGTGGGGAGGCGACGAACAGCAAACTATGGAACCAATATTAAAATTTTGATAATATCAACTATATCACAAGTCCACAAGATACTCTTTTCATATATTTACATACTAAATCTATTCTATGGAATTTATTTCTGCACAAAAACGAATTTAGAATATTAGAATTCATATTTTAGTTCAAAATTTTATCGATTGATTGTTGATTGCATAACGTCCAGTGGCAAAATTTCATGCATATTAAGGACGAAATATCATTTAAAAAAATATGGGAGGGTTGGGATACCGCTAACATGTTTAACCCCGCCACCGATTATTTATGGATGTGCCTGTCCCAAGTCAAGAGCCTGTAATTTAGTGGTTGTCGTTTGTTTATGTGTTACATATTTGTTTTTCGTTCATTTTTTTATACAAATAAGGCCGTGAGTTTTCTCGTTTGAATTGTTTTACATTGTCATATTGGGGCATTTTATAGCTGACTAACCGGTATGGGCTTTGCTCGTTGTTGAAGGCCGTACGGTGATCTACAATTGTTAATGCTTGAGTCATTTTGGTCTCTTGTGGACAGTTGTCTCATTGGCAATCATACCACATGTTCTTTTTTATATATGGAGTAATACTTACGACACATTTAAATGTTTTGTATCATTTGGTAAAATATCGAAACTCAAGTTTGCTTATGTAGATAGAATGAAAACGTAAAAAAAAGATAGTTCAGCTGAAACGATTTATTAATGCAAGAAAACGATTGTGAACTGTTTAAGACAGAGTGGACTCCATAGTAGCCGAGTGCTTTATATCTTGTTCCTTTGCAAGACTTGTCATTCATATTCTGCAGTATAGAACATATTATTTATACGGTAATAGTCAACAAGTCTACTTAATACCAGACACGCAATAGTATTTTCAAATTTCTTTAATTTAATACCAAGATAAATAAAAACCACCTATATTAATTTGATACCCAATGTTTCCTTGAATATAAACATATTTTCATTCGGTCAATAAAATATGAAATTAGTAATATACATGCTGATTTGTAATACCCGGAAAAGTCAAGGTATAACACTCAGTACTTATATAGGCTAGCCCGATGATACAGAATGCATCATCTATGTCAAAGAAATTCGCAAAGCATGACCATTCGAATGTTGGAAAAAAAGTCACGGAAAAAAAGTCATATGGCTGCACATATATATGAATATAATGAGAAACATTCCCAATAAATATTTAGTACATAGTGACTTTTTCACGAGTATTCCAACATACTTCTGACAAATACTTTCACTTAAACATTTTGTGACTTTCTTTTCCGTTTACCGACTATTCATGATTTAAGTGGAGTAATTTTATGTGCTACAGTATTTACAAGCAGTATTTTTAATTGTTTAATAAGTAATAAAAACACAATCATTTTGATAGCCAATATATAGGGGGCACCATGAAATGATTTTTTTAGAGATGTATATATGCGAGTTTGAGTGTGGTTTTTTTTTTGGAGGGGGGATTGGAAGAGGGAGGGGTGTCAGAGCGTCGTTTCTATATTCCTATATCTATATATTTTGCTTTTATTTATTTTACTATTTAACTTAATTGCCAATTGATCATTATTTTAAACGTCCTAAACATGCATCAAATTAATATTTGCCACTAGACGTTAAACAACTTTTCTTGGACCTGGGGAATAAAAAAAGGGGGGTAAACAGGTTGTTGATTTCCCTTGAAAGTAAGAGGGGAAAGACATTCTATTTAAAAACCAACTCTTGTATGGTATTAAAAAATGAATAGTTTAATTTGTTGCTGAATAAATTTACAAAACGACAGTTTTGAAGGAAAACAAACATACATTCACAAGAAATGTTATTGCTGTCTCTAAAAACACCGCAAAGAACCTCTTTTGTGCACAAAGGAGCACAAAAGACCGCAGAGGAGTTTGATAGGTGCACAAAGGACCTGAAATTGTTTATAGAATGGGGGGAAAGTGATTTTTCACAAAAAACGATATTGATTTTTATTAAACATGTTAAAGGTAAACTCCGCAAAAAAATCAAAAATTGATAGCATGTGTTATGAAAGGATTTAGGACACTTTTAGAAATAATTAGAAATTGAAAATGATTCATTGATATATGAAAATAAAGTAAGAAGAAAACACATATAGAAGATATCGAATAACAAGCATTATCTTAGATGCATGATAAGCAAAAATAGTACAAGTCAAGAACCTCATTTGTTATTTGGCACGCGTTTAGAAGGTTGCCGGACAGATGTATGTCGAATTGATATTACATCCAAGGTTATAACCATATTCGCAGAATGTGTAGATACTACAGCATCATGAATATTCAGTAATACATTTAGGCACACAAGATTGTATAAATAACCAATCAAAAAGTTTAGATACGAAGATTGACGTACACAAGATATTAATTAAAATTTAACAAATCTTTAATCATCAATTATAATGAAGATCAGAAATTGAAATTCTTCCAAAAATATTATTTTATTTAATTTAAGAAATAAAAGTCCAAATGCTTTTCAAAAACAAATAAATATAATTTGCATATTATGAAGCAATAAATGTTTTGGCAACACATTCCAAGAAGCTCAATCTTGTCTGGGGAACAAGAATGTCGGGTAATGAGTAGTGACTATAAAAGCAAATATAAGTCTACTGCCCGCACATTATACACAATACAATCCTTGTTCCTACCAGCAAATTGAGTTGTCTTATTTATTTCATTAAAAAGGTAAGTTATATAATGTTACTTAAAGTAATTTAATAAAATAAATTAATTGCAAATTAATAGGAAATAATTCAATAAATATGATAAGTTTAATTCGAGCAATATTTGAAATAGAAATATATTTGTTATTGTCAAATGATAATCTTATTGTTAATCTGTATGATTTATGCACTGTAATATTTAACGATCAAAAAGAAAAGACATGACATTATACACAATACAATCCTTGTTCCTACCAGCAAATTGAGTTGTCTTATTTATTTCATTAAAAAGGGTAAGAAGGCGCGAGTCCCACTCTCGCTGCCAAGCTGTCCACAACAACGACATGTAGTCCCCAGATGTTCAAACATCCTTCTACCTACAAGAACTGTAGAAGAACTCAGAAAACAAGAAGAGGCAAATCAACATCATGTTTATCAATAAAGAAACAACAAAGACAACCTTATACAAACATCAACAAGTAACCACCATGTCCAGTTTTCAACAACAATATCAAAAACCTTTTCACAACACATGTCCATTCTGTATAAAAATGCTGATATTCATAGATATTAAAGTTGTATTCTGCTAGACAAGAGATCACCATCGATTTCAAATTTAGAGTATCAATGATTATTTTCGTGCCGCCATTTTGACCATCTTTACCGTTTCAAGCCACGATATGTCTATGAATCACAAAAGACCAAAACGACAGAAACCTAATGTAGTCATAATTGCGAGTATCTTGTCAAGCGTACGGTTGTATTATCCGACTTACTAATTTGATACGGATTTTTTTTTAAGTAACCAAGGTTTGCATGTTGTTTTCAACTATTTATATGGGAATTTCGATAAAAAGTCATAGTTCAAAGTCATAAATGATCATAAATAAGTGTTCTGTGAAAATTGTTTTCGAAAAGACTAAGGTACTAACTTATGGATTTTGAAGCAATACGATACTACCAAAGGCTATCCAGATTGGGAAGTAAAAATGATATACCAATTATACATGTTACTAGACGTATAAATGCAAATTAGTGCAAAACCTCAAATGACCAAATATTACTGATTTGTGGGTTTCTTCTGTATAAATTTATGAAACATTTTTTTATTATTTGAAATATACCAAATTTTATTTAAAAATAAAATGTAATAAGTTTACTATCGCCTATTTTATATATATGTTTTAAATAAAATAAAAACATACAGGAACAAATTTACTGTCAAATTTTAGAAAGACACCTTCTTATAACTAAACAAACAACCCAAAAATTAACAAAAATAAAAAGTTGGCTAAATGAGAATACCTTATTTTTAAAAGTTGGATAAATGAGAAGACACCGTCTGATCAACTGCATGGTTAAAGGTATTACTCCAAAAGGTATTGTGAGGTGACACGTCCAGGTATTCAAGCGATTTCCTGTCGGGTGTAAAATATACATCTCTGTCTTGCGTTTCCGGTAGTGATATACTAGTCAATATTACTAAAACTCAAACGCTTGTTTATAAATAATATTTCTGGTGTAAAGAATATTATTTATAAAAATCTAAATAACTAAAAAAAAAAATTTAATAAAATAAAAATCTGTTTATACATTTTTCCAAGGGTAAATTTGGGAAAATGTAAGTATTCGTCTAGTAGTCAAAAGTAAAGGACAGTTTGAAACATACAAGAAATATTGATTAAACAAAAATATACGCACTTGTCGACCATTCGATTGTACGCCAGGATAAAAATTACGAACTATAGATAGTTGCAATCTAAAATTATATACCGGCATTTTTTCATTGAACATAAGAAAGAAACATACATTTTGTTTAATTTGGGTTGAAAGTTTTGTAAATAGACTAGTCGTCGCAAGAAATCAGTACATGTATGTTATCATGGGATTTCGATGGACTATTGTATACACGTGACCAAAAAGAAGAAAACGAAAAACCATTTTGAATTAAATACAGGTCGATATTTAACTTGCTTTATGGTTCATCGAAGTTATGGACATGGTAAAATCACAGATTTCTATTTCAATAAAATTGTTCTCGAACAAAGGAAGGAATTCGTCATCACAATTGTTGGGTATAATGTTTTATAATATGAACATGGTTCTGAAAGTACTTTTTGCCAAATTTCCTGTTCCGACATGCATGTTATATATATGCCACTGGACGTCCACTAATTATCCCCAAGGGATGTGAATATTTTGCTGGAAAACTATTGAGTATCAAAGTTTAAAATTAAGTTCGGGATTTATTTTCTTTCTTGGTATTCAATAACAGAAAAAAGAATAAACTGCTTGTCCGCTAAATAGGGGTTTTCTTGCCATATAAAAGAATTATAGTTATATTAAAAATATAGCAAAATGACATTAAATTGGTTCCGTCTTTTTTTTAAATATCGTTAAAAAGATGTGTGTCTAAGGTGAACGACACAAGAACCTATTCATACTTTAGTACGAGTGTATAGCATGTAAATATTCCTACCCAATATGGTTGTATTGGAAATCTTTTTCATACAGATTGACAACTCATGGTCCGATATGCATGTAATATTTGCCCATGACGCCCATTGTTCTTTCTACCGTCATCATCTAATTCTTTGATACTGCTGTAAACATCGATGATTCACACCCAAACAAAATGGGAGTGATGTATCTTCAGAGCTTGGTTTGGTAGGTGGTCACTCAAAATCGTTATTTAAAAATCCTGTTTGTGAGATGTAGATTCACTTCAATACCGAAATTTCGGCTATGTCTTTCACAAGTTAATAACACGGAGAAGCAGACTTTTCTTATAAAATAACGAGTGTTGCCTGTCCGGTACATGAAAAGATCGGTTAGAAAGCAAGTTTTGAATTTTAGTTAGATTGGAAAGCTTAATTCGAGGGTTGAATATTGTAAGCGTCAATAAAGGAGGTTGGAGTGGTCCACTGGCAATATTTTTATTTCATTAACGGTGCATTTGATAGGTTTATATGTTTGTTTTTACCGGTTCTTTTATTTAATCTTTTTAATAACCAATGGATGCCGTAGGAGGTTCAACAGAGTTGTGATCAAGGATTACTCTGCATGACCAAAAATATGTTGGTCCAAGAAACGTGAACACTAAAATCTGACCAACCTTGAATTTCTGCTGACCAATGTCCTTACTGAGTGAAAGATACATACTTTTTATTAACATAAAACAAAAACTTTGAATGTTAAACCAACCTTGGTTAAACGTATAAGGAGTATTACTTTAAAAAAAAATAAGATTTTTTTTTCAAAATTTGAGGGGAAAAAAATCGAGTCAAGTTCATTTTAGAATAACACGTCATATCGTACTCTAAAGGAAAAAAAATGCGTTTTCAATCTCGACATTTTAAGGGAGAAAAAAAAAAGAAATTGCAAAAATTTACCAGTATATTTTTAGGTTCGTGCGTTTTAGTTTTTAGTGAAGATGAGATGTGAAAGCTATTTTGTGGATGATTCATCTAATTTAATAAAAGGATATGTATGATTATACTGTTGATTGGTGCAGAAAAATAATTATTATTTATATTACGCTGGCCATAAGCATAACTAGTTATTGCACGACGGGATCGTAAACTCGCAAAACCGAGTATACTCGATTTTCAGAGTTCGCCTTGACCGGTTAACTGTACACCAATATCGCTTTCATGATTATATATGAATAGTTTATATGATCTAAGTACTATACGTTTTTTTGCATTGTTTGTCGTTTTTATCTGAAAACCAAGTTTTTTTTAAATTTACGCTAGATTTTAAAAACGAAAAACTTAATAATAAAAGCAGTGAAACCCATATCGTTATTTATTGAAGGAGGCCACAGCCTCTACAGAAAGGCAGATCACGGCTAAATATATAGTACAAGCAAAGTTTTCTGTGTAATTTATTAACACATACATGTATATGTATTTGATCTGTGTTGTTTATATGACCATGATCACGGAAGTCTTAATTTTATATATTAGTTTGCAAAATTGTGATCAAAATTCGTTTTTTAAAACAAATAAATAATTTTGTAGTCGTTGAAATTTAATTGCATTATGGGTAATTTCGGATCGTGTAGATATAATGGGGAATCGTGTATGGTGTAAGGTGTAACGTGTATGGTGCAAAGGTGTAACGTGTATGGTGTAATGGTACAAGGTGTGTGGTGTAATAGTGTATGGTGTATGGTGTAATGGTGTATGGTGTTAGTGGGAAGTTTACACCATCCAAGGACTGTACTATGATAAATTTGTGTATTCCTTTCTTTCATTTTTGCTAAACAGCTAGGTCTATGTTCCAGTGTGTGCCCCTTTGTTACATATTTGTTTGTTTTTAAAGCGATTTAAATTATAACACAATGTTGACTGCACATCTATTTTTACATGTTTTCCTGTAATGTCTTTTATTATGTCTGTTTGTTTTGTTGACACATCGATGTCAATATAATAGAATATGATGCGATTGTGCTACAAGTGTGAGGTTAAGCTACAATGTAGCTTTATAACCAGGTTGCATTCATAATTATCAACATAAGGAAATTCCTTTACCGATTCAGAATAATAAAAGTTGTTATCCATTCGTTTGAGCCTTTGATTTTGCCATTTAATAAAAGCTTTGTGATTTTAAAACATTAACAAGTGTTAACATTTCAATTTCAACATTATACTATAATTACGTACATTCGATACAAATTTTTGTGTCAACTACTATTACTTTGTTAAGGGCATACGATACAGTTACAGGGAAGGTCATGACGTTGCTAACGTAATTTGTTATTTTCGCGACGTCAAACTGTGACATATCGGGAAAAGATACATTTTTCGACTGATTTTTATCATTCAAACTGATTTAATTTGAAAACGAGTTCATGGACCCCTATTTTTCAAAACGGCATTTGGTTTCATTTTGCAGGGAGATTATGTGACCCAAATTTTATAAAACTGTAAATAGAGGATTTTTTTTAATTGTGATAAACATGCAGTAAACAATTACGTTTTTTCCTCAATTCATGAACATTTGATAAATATGAGTCATTTCTGAATTAAAAAATGCATATTTTTTAAAGATATTTATAAAATACAGAAATTACCGATTATTTAACAAAAAACAATTTGTTTTTATCTTTTATAACAAAAAAGTTATGTCTTTCTTTCGAAAAAGAAATTACGGCCACAAATCTGAATTTCGAGCAAATATACAAAATTTCGACTTCATTTTACGCAAAAAGTAGCACACGAAGGTATATTATTTATTACATATTTGATTTAATCAGGTAAAAAATAGCCTATATGCAAATTTTCATGAACTTGTAAATACAGGATCAAAACTGTATCGTATGCCCTTAACAATGAGAGGTTATGAGTATGTATTTAACCATTTTGAACAAAAAGTTAATATCATTTGTTTTATCATAATATTCTGCATTTATTGTAATGATAGTAAGTGATTTAACATGTACAATTTATATAAATCATCAAAAAATATGACTATACGACTACCCCATTTGAATGTACAAGCCTTTTGTGTACTGTAATAATATTCATTAAATACAATTTATAAGGCTTTCAAATTTCTGTGATAATTAATTATTGTATATATCACAGGCTTACCCTACACACAGGTTTGTATAAATGTGAGTCCTCACTGGAGCATCGGAGTAAACCCTAAGTCTTCTTTGGTTCGTGTTGTTTAGTCTTTGAGTGGATATTTTCGTTAACATGCTTTTTTTACGTTTTTCAAATCAGTTATTTCTTTCGAATGTAGCCTTTGAAATTTTTACCGTTTTTGTAATCTCCTTTTTATATATATATTTAACGCTTCTAAGACAATGACAACGGCAATAACGCAATAAATCGACTGTTGTATTGTATACATTTGTCCAATTAATTATATTATAGTTTTTGTTCTATTTAATAGGTGGTTTAAACGTTGTATAAGCAAAAAAGTGCAAGAAAAATTGCCTTATGTCCAGACAGAGGCTCTTAAACCTTCACTTGGTGATTTCACGATGGAAGAACACACAGAGAAAATTATACAATATGGATTTCTTATGGTTTGTTAATTCTTTTTTATTTATATGACGACATTTTATGATTGTTATGCCGTTTTTTTACATCCTTTAACCTTTTTTAAGACTGTATGTGTACTGCCCTTACACATTTCGACTCAGAGTTATATATAACTAATGATTATGATTTATTAAATACTAATGTTTGACGCCAATTGGCCCAAGAACACAATTATTTCGTAGTGTATTTCTTTTATACAATAAATTCAAATATAAAAATCGTACCTGCTATTTCTCAAAAAGATTTTCACAGTGTAATGTACTACCAGTGAGACAAATAATATCAAAATTATAGAATTTTTTACCAGCTCTAACTCAAAATATTGACAATTCTGTGTTATGGGGGTGTAAAACTCAGTTTGACAGCTTCAGACGTGATACAATTTGACCTTTTAGAACTAGACCAATTCACTACTTTGCATAAAGAATCAGCACCAACATTTTTTTGACATGTAACTACATCCCCCTACTTAATATTTCATGCAATTAATATCAAAAAATAAATTGGGAAAGTGTATCAAATAAAACATGCAAGTTATACACTGTTTATACTAGGGACTATATTCGTAGACAACGAAACCCAAAGGACGATAACTGTGTCCTTGGACCAATTGCAACATTCAATGATGTCATGGCGGTAATGTTCTATTGGTGTACGACAGCCTAGAGAATATGAAACTTTCGGCAGGAAAAAACTGGAAATCCTTGAAAATCAATAACAAATTTTTACAAGTCAGGTTTTAAATTCACAATTCTGCTCTTGAAAATCTTAAAAAAGTTTGACTACTTTTTTTATATAACCTCTGAAATTGCTTTTGTGATTTAATGTTAAAGTTCCTGAATCAATAACAAAAGTACGTACAAGAAGCAAGAACAAGTAGCAATAGCATGTATAGTACACAGTACCTAAACAAGGTATCAGGTTCTTTTTGCTGTCATACTTTTAAAGTGGGTGTTGGGGAACAACACCCATAACTGATGTTAATGAACACCCGGTTCCGTAAGACTCAGAATACATTTATTACATAATATAACAAGGTATAAGAAAAGAAATTAGATATGAGGAAACACTTTTGCTTTTATTTGGTCAGTTTCTTTTGGCTTGAGGAGCTATTAGTATCCAGTGACCACCACCAATTTTTGTTTGCATTGTCTGCAGTCATTGATTCATTGATCTGAAGCCAATACACATTGATGACATTTGTTAAGATCTATTGAAATATATCATAACAATAATTATGACACTTATCCGACACAAATAAATGATGTATAAACAACATTTGACTTTTTAAACTTGGTCTACTTTGTATTTATATGTTATGATCATTTCATGTAATTGCTGCTTATACAAATTCAATACAAATATTTGAAGATTTTTTTTTCAGTTGTTTGCAGCCTCACTTCCGATAGCACCACTAATTGCTCTAATCACAGTTCTTATTGACATCAGGTTAGATGCAAAAAGGATGCTTTGGTGGTACAGAAGACCTTTAGCAACGATAGCACAAGATATAGGTAATGTTTGTGCCACGATACGATATTCATGACGCAAGTTCTTGATGTTGCCTTTTTGTCGTATATTAGAGTGAGCAAATCAATTTTGTTGGTATGGCCCGGGTGTTGGCAATTTTTCTTAGTGCAATTTGCTGATTTGCCCCAACAACGATACTGCAAAAAAGGCGACAACAAGAACTTCGCGATTACTTAAAAAATTGATGCCAAAAAAGAAACGATATTGATGAGAATGGGGGTCATAACAGCATTAGCCGAAATCTATTTTTATAATATAAAAACTTCTATCCGCAATTTGACAATTTGCATGTATCACACCTTGTCGGCGAAAATTAAAAAAAAATCGAAAAACATCTTTAAATACTCAAGAGCTTTCCCAAGCCATCTGTACTGGTTTTCTGTAGACCAGAAAGGCTCAAAGACCTTCTGGAGAGAGCTAGTTATCATATAAAGCAGTCAGGCTTTTTATCTGTGGGTTCTTTCAAGGAAAGCCGGACTTGCAAACACATACTGATTACCCATTCTTTTAACAGTCACTCCACTGGATTTTAATACATCATACTCTGTAATGGTACATGTAATTGCAGAGCTACTAAGGATCTCCTACAGTGTAAATGTGTCTTAACGGTCGCCACATTAGATATTTAAGAATTGTACTACATGTAGTTCATACCGCACATTACCATGATTATCTATTATAGCATATTCGTGCAGATTTGTTGTAAATAACTATATAATCGACATCATTTTTCAAATTTTAGAATTGTTCTAGCCTCTCTCTCTTGGGTGTTTACTATTTTATTGTACCCTTATCAAGATTGTTATATTTTAAACAGAATAGATTGATATGAATGAATGAATGAATCTTTATTGCGTTAGCAACACGATTGCTTAAGGAAAATGCAAATATACATGAATATGACAAATATGAAAAAAAATTACAGAGAACAATGAAACAATGCCGAGATAAATAAAAATAACTAGTAACAATATTGGTTTAAGTTATGTATGACTAAATCTAGATGTTAGCACAATATGTATAAATAATGATAAAACTCGCATTAAAGATTATTTTTCCAGAATTGGTATACAACATTTCAGGAATGCAGTACACTTGATTTTTTTTTAGATTTAAATTAACTTCAATATAGAAGAATATCTTTCTTATAACAATAATGTTAGTCTGTTAACAAAGTCACGTAGTGGACATTGAAGTAAAATATTGAAGCTGGTCGTTATCACTAAAATAATATTCCTAGAGAAAATGATGTATGTGGATGTTGACAAATGTATGTTATTGTAGATGACGACTATTTTGTTCTTGTTTGTTTGTACGAACACAATTTTTACTTTAAGTATTATTAATCTTAACCTAATAATCGCAAACTATTAAATATACTACAAGCTTCTAGTAAGTCTCTTACGAATAACATTATGTAATTATGTAAAACCTGCATAGAATATTCTATCTAATATGGTCTCATAACTTATTAAAATTTTTAATTATACTATTGTTTTCTGCAGTCTATTCATGTTTTATATAATGAAATATATGTTGTTTATTTTGCCATAGCATGTCTATGATTTAACAATAAAGATTTATTCGTTAATACATTCATGTGTAAAACATTAATTGATGATTTGAGAACTTAATTGTTCTGACGTATTTAGATAATTGCACAGTTTCTTAGCTTTTTGACTCAGATTGTAACAAAAACATTAGCTTTTGTGTAATTGGCCATGAACAAAAATACTTTGGCCAAAAAAATAACATCGAAGGGTTCTGTACGCAGGACATATCAACACAAATGCAACATGATATAAATATATTTATCTTCAATATAAGTTATTCACAACATATACAAATACGATTTTCTCTAGGAATATTGTCATAGCGATCTGTTTCTAATTATAATTTCAAGCTTCTACTTCGTAGTTTGGTTAATTTGTTGTTGTTTAAATCATATTGTAAATTATTCTCCATATAATCATCTAATTTAAAACATTTATAGATAGACAGTCTTCACAATTTCACAAGTATTAATATTAGCTTACAAGCAGTTGTTATACTTTTCAAATTATCAGTCTCAAGAATATTATATAAAAAAAGATATAATATTTGTTTGCCTATGCGGCTATTCATATTATCACAAACAAAAAATGAACCTATATATTTATAATCTTAACAATATTTCCTAGATCATTATTATTAAACATACGATTTGAATTATAGTTTTTGTGTGTTATATAAGCAAAACATATCTATTAATCATCATTCAACTTAAAATATAACTGAAAATATTCAAAGGAGTTATTCTTACAAAAACCAGCAATACCTTCATTTTCTCTTTGACCAATATGTGTCTTTCTATTATCCGAGTTTACTGTAGTGAAACATTCGATATTTATCAAAAAATCTTTGCCATCAAAACAAGACTTTAAGCTATTAATGTTCCATGATAAATATTTTAAAATGTATGCATGTTCTCTGTTTGACCGAGGAGGGTTATATCCTTGACCGATATCAAAAAATTTGTCTCTGATAAAATAGGCATTTACATTGTAGTCACAAAGTTCTTTTATAATTGGTAATAGTTCTTTCCTGTGATTTTTATCATCTGTTAAAAATTTCTCTGACGAAGAGTTTTTTAATGTTTCCGTTTTTTTCGCACTAGTTGACTGTGTACATATGAAGTAAATTTGGCTTATATTGATTTTATCTTCTCTATTTTTGAAACCATTATGGGTGCACCTTTTACCTGAATTTAATCTGAGTTTTCGAGCTGCATTGTGACTTTTCAAAAGTCAAGTATAAGATCTGGACAATTTTCAACTTCAGTTTCTCCAGAATATTGTAAAATACCAAATTGTTTGATTTCATTTGGAGATCTAGCATACTTTCTTTTGAATTGACCTTTTTTTTTACTTCATATCGGACAAAGACGATAGAAAATCATGGCCAATATTTCTGACTTCACTACTTTTAGTTCTCAATGATTTAGAAATGAAGTTGACCTCTGATATAAGTTCCGTTAGCCTAAGATCACCCTTTTGTTTGTCCTAAATTGTTATCTACGCGTAACGATTCAACGCCCTTGTTAGAAAGGTCATTGTCTAAAATCTAGACGTTTTATAAATTTAAATAAGTTATAGTGAATTTGTATAATCAGGGATTATTGAGAACATATACTAACCCTATCAATTATCCACATTATTCCTTAATAGATACCGCAACAAATTACGAACATCACTATACACAAAAACATTTTTTTAATTTATTGTATGTAATAATTAAGTTTTTACAATGCTGTCAACTTTTCAAGTACAGGGTTGCCATTCAGTTGATCGACTGTTCTGGAATATTTGTTTCACATAAAGTACGGATATGTTTCAATCGTCGTAACCACAAACTTTCCTCCTTTTCCCAGAAGATGACCTACCGAATTACTAAACCCGGTTTGAACCAAAATCAGAAACACGACAGGAGCCGCGTGTGGAGTAGTATCTGCTAACCCTTATGATGCACATAATATTAATGGTACTTAAGATGTTCACTCTCCACTCGTCTTTGTTGTGTTTTGTATATTGCAGGTTTTTTTTTATTTATTTTTGCCATGTCGTAGCCATCGTGTTCTTGATTTATGAGTTTGTATATTCCTTTGGTAAATTTTTCCTTTCGTTAATACCTTATGTTTTATGTATTGGCTTACCGATTCTTACCCATTCTGTAATCGTGAGTCTATTTCCAGCTTATTTGTCTCTATTCGTTTTGTATATTCCTGCTTCTCTATTTATCGACTACAAAATGTATTCTGTAAACCTTAATTTGACTGTCCCTCTGGTATATTTCGTCTCTCTTTTAACTGAATTCCTCCATATATATGTATATATGAATATTGTACAATTGCCTATGAGACAACTCTCCGCAAGAGACCAAATGACACATTAATAAACAAGTATAGGTCATCGTAAGGCCTTCAATAATGAGCAAAGCACATATCGCATAGTCAGCTATAAAGGAAACTAAAATGACAAATGGTTCACACCTGTATAAGCAAAAATTCCGCTCGATAACTACCATATACACATGATACACGCAAAGACAAAAACTGCCTTAATAATTTGTGGGTCAGAGTTGAATTCATAATCAATTATAACAAAAGCATCCCATGACAATGTTTCTGTTTGTAGGAATATGGTATATAATTCTTCAGTTTGTAAACATTTGTGGAGTGATATCTAATGGTTTCCTTATTGGGTTTACTTCATCATGGGGACAATCCTATGGTGTTTATACAAGACTTTGGATAGTTGTAGGATTTGAGGTTTGTCTTATTTGTATTGTTCGATTTGTACTTATCATATATTAGAATTTGAATGATACTTACAATTAATTATATCATAAACAGTATAGATAGTATCAAGAGCTTTGGAAATGAATGATAAATTTTTTTTGTAAGATAGTTATAAACAAGAGTTGTTTACAGCTACCTATGTTTAGGTCTTCAAAAAAAAATTAAAGCATGTTTAATTAGCTGAAATATTTGAAAAACAATTATGCTAGTACCCCGTGTTTCCGTATTCTCCAGATCACACACAAACACTTAACTAAATAAAACAGAACGACATTAATTTTTATTCCATTTATTTTGCAAATTAATACATTTGAAAGGACTTTTAAAATACCATGATTATGATAACCATTACATGACATAAAACAGAAACTCAATATTGTTTGAGTTCCTCAATTATTTCGAATTCATTAATTAAATTCATGTACCGATCATATGTCTTTGCATGATTTAAGCGTAAACAATACATCAAAAAGCTCTATTTAGTTCTATATACTGCGAACAAATTTGCATTAGAAATGTTTTATCACATTTTCTGCGATAACATTTCCTGTTAGATTATTTCAAATGAAAATGCAAATCGTAGTTTAAACATATTTTATTGTCCAAAAACCTTGACAATAGGATTAGACACAAGTTTTGCAACTTAGAACGTCTTCTCCATTACATACAAATAATCGTATTTAAAAACTGCTTTTGCTAACACATTATTCCTTGGAAAAAATATGGGACGACAGGAAAGAAGATTTTATGTAAGCCTTATCCGAGGACCCCAATCATCATTTTAAATGTCATTGTTAACATTAAAAACAGATTCAAAACTACTTTTTTGTTTATTAAAACAATAAACATTTACAGTTTGCCAGATAGCATCTATTTTGTATAAATAAAAGCAATTTTCAAAGGACACGTATTATCAAGGTTAAATCGACTATGGTTGATAAAGTTCTAATTAAAATTTCAAAAACATTAATGATCCGACTCTAACTTCATTACATTCCAGTTGTCAACTGATGCTTGTCGGGCACGATTATTTAGATATGAACAATACAAGAAAAGAACAAATAAGTCTTTTAATTTAGTTTTCAGTCAATTGTCAAACTGATCCACGGCGCAGCGTTAAATTCATTAGATTGTATCTCAGCTTTTTTTTCGCTCAATCTATGTATGACTTTTAAATAACGGTACACTACTGCTACTTAATGAAAAACGGTACATGTATGTCTTACATTATATTCATGCTCCATTTGTAATAACTAACTTATTAAACAACCAGCCTCAGTGTCATTCGTGCAAGGCTTAACACATACAATGTACATTTTTATATGCTTTATTTTGTTTCAGCATATAGTTTTTGCGCTGAAACTAATTATTGACTACCTCATACCAGATGTCCCATCTGTTGTTCGATTAATGGCAACAAAGGTATTCCAATTGATTTTCTTTTATCAAACGTTAGAATAAGATTAATCTAATAAATTAGAATCCATTACAATTGTTAACACTGATTTATACATTTGTAGATGCACACATAAAATAGTTATGATTTGTGTCACTAATATACTTATACGGAGTGATTTTCTTTCATAACGATAGATCTTGCTTTTAAGGAATCAATCCGAACGATACCTAATGTCCATAACATTTGCCTAAATGCATACAATATTGTTACCCGAATTCGTGCTCTATTCGAGTGATTGCTAATTTTTTTACATATAATACCTTGCACTCCAACAAATGATCAAATGACCAAATATGCTGATGTTTACTAGAAACGCAATTACGTTCTCTGAAATTTGATGGATGTGGAAGGGTATAAGATTAAATTGTGATTCTCAGTTTAGAAATGTATTGTCACACCAAAAACGTCTCAGAGTCTGAAAAAAACTATGTTTGTGCTCGACCCGTAAGAACATATTTCACTTGACAAGACTCAATCTAATCTTGACATGAATGAACTGCACTTAACTCCACTTGGCTTTGGTCTCGACTTTACTTTCATTGAATAAGTTGATACAATTAATTACTGACAAAGTGAATTGTATTATTCTTACAACATATTAATCAACTGTGTTATGCCTTATACTGCAACTGTTACAGTGATATTTTGAAATAAAAGCATTCCCATTTCATGTAATTTTGTTTATTGTGGTATACCACTTTATTCTTCTATGGTTTTATGTTGTACACATATAAATTCATACGAGCCATTTCTAATATGATTGCAACTGGTTAATGATTTTTAAAGTTTATATATCTAGCTTGAATAGTGAATTGTAATTCACAGTATAAATGAGCAGTAGTGCGTATCAAAGCTTGAACGCATCGCAAAAGAATCCACATTTAGTATAACACACAAGGGAAACATTAAAATATGCATTACCTATAACATCAATAATAAGCTTTAACATCCGACACGTCATAATGAATCAATATGAATAGTGTAACCATTTTTTTACACACTATCTTGAATGTTCAAAGGGAGTTATGAGTGAATGGTTTATTGTATTACTTCACTGATAATTCTCTGAATCCTTGCATCTAGAAAGAAAATGTTGTACTTCTCAGCTTGAAACAATTTTATTCATTTGATAATGATTCGTTGAGACATCACAATGATTTAGAAATCTTGTGTGGGTTACTATCTGTTAACAAATTAAATAAGTGATAGTTTACATTTCTAATCAATCCCTTGCAGTTTCAATGTCTACTTTGTCTCATTTTGTAAATCCTGAAGTTAAATTAAAAATCTGTAACCAAGATTTTTTTAACAACAGCATATGCATGACATGTCGATTACACTTATGAAAGACAGAGGAAAATTGGAGAATACAAACAATGAAGATTTTACAAGTGGTACAAAATACTATCAATCAAAAGACAATCCATCTTTGAAGATATCAGCAATTAACAGAAAGGAAGAGACCGAAATGAAAATTGTTGACGAAAAACGAGATCTCAGGTATTTCAATTAAAATAACCAGTGGTCCGTAGACAATGAAGTGTCTTGGAATCGTATGGTACTTAAAATGTGTTTTTTTATCAGTTTTACATGTACAATTCAACTTACGATTTGGAGTTATATTTATGATGAGACCCCCTCCCCCATAGAGCTCCCTCATTGATCAAAATCTTTATAAAGCAAATAACTTCTTTTCTTAATTTGGGCATTGCTGATTGTAGTGATGAAATGTTGAATTCTATTTCGGAGTCTTCTTTTCGTGTATATTGTTTTCAATAAGTTATTTTATTTTGTCAAAAGTTGTCTTACGCCTGCAAAATCCTGTGAATGTCTATTGATGTCTGACTTATATTATCTTTTATTTTGACTTCATTTAAGATTGTCGTCGACACAGAAGAGAACATACAAAGCATATAAAGAAAATAGATATCAGAGAGTAGATACCAGTTCTACACACACATCAAAGAAAAGGAATAAGAAAAAGAAACATCAACATCCACAGCAAGATAGAGTGGATGGTAATGGTTTTGTTTTCTATTGGTTTTCTTAAATAATTTGTTCAAACCCTTATATATATTTACAAACTCTTCTTACATTTAGTGTATTAGTTTGCAATAAATTCCAACTTATTTTACATTAAACGTTACCTTTATCAGAATTATACCTTTTCATAAGAAATCAAAGTCGCTGAGTTAAATACCTTAAACGCGGTTGGACTGATCAATGAAATTTATTTTTTTCCATTCACCCATATACTACTATCTACCCTTTATTAGTTAGTATTGACATCTTTGAATAATTTTCCAAAATGAAGGGTGACAAAACTGATTCTGTATAAGATTCTAATACATTGCTTTATTACTTTTATCTTTGTTTAAAAGCAAAGTATCACACTAATATCTAGTTCACTATATTTATATTCGTTAGGTATTGTTTTATTCGCATTAATTCTATATTATCGCTATTTTGTGCATTTTTCCTTCGATCTTTTTTTGTGATAATTTTCATATCATGCTTCTCGCTTGAGATGGAAAAATTATCGCTAGAAACTAAGGAGGCCACGTGGCGTTGCTAACGAAATTGACATAGGTAAAATAGCGATAAACAGATTATCATTGGTCATCTCAACTCGATTGCTTTTCTCACTTTCGCTGTACCAGCTCACGCGAGAAAATCAATCTCGTTGAGATGATCAACGATAATCTATAATTATTGAGTTTTTTTGCATAGATGTATATGTTGTTTCAGTCGGATTTATTGGGTGGTTTGTATGTTTCCCTTATATATTTCATGAACATTGTTGCCACTTTGGCATTTTCCACTATTTTTTGTTGTGATAATATTGTATATGCATTGTATTTATAGATAACATTGAACATCTATCCCTTGTTCAAAAACTCTACCACCAATCTGATGCCCGAGACTACACCACTAGAGTTAAAGATAGGTAATTCATGTGGTGCAATGTATGTTAGTTAGCTTTTTAATATATCTTCTTATATCAGTTTACATTATTTTAGCGTACTGGTGCAAATGGTTGTAGAATTCAATTCAAGATTTTTCAGTTTGTATCTATGTTGTACTTGAGTTAATTTATAATCGTTCACATAAGAAAGGCAAAATTCATATCATTTCAAAATCATATTAGATCAATAAGCGAAAGAACATAGTATATTCCCGTTCATTTTAGAATTCGAGTTTCCTATCAAAAAGTGAATTTCAACTTTAAACTCAACACTCATATATAGATGTTGTATGATTGTTTATCATACAACTATCTTCAAAATGTTAAGTGACGCACCTCATTACATTTCAAGAAATTTTCAAATATAATTCTGGAGAGAAATATTACATGTATTAAATGGTAAATTTATTTTTTACTCATTTTGTTTTTATTTAATCTAATTTGAGACTTTTTATTTATGACAGCTAAAGATGAATTCTAGCCTTTATATTTTTGTTTCCTATTAAAATATTTGACATATTATCAATCAATCAATAAACCGATCCAAAGTCCGACCTCATTTTATGTTGTAAGATTTATGTCAGCTGTATTTATAAAAAAACTATTACAGAAATATGCATTATTTTATATGTACATGTATACTGTTTATTTTAACAGGCGAATATCTTTTAAAGTGAAAGGCCCGAGGAACTATATCAATGCTGAAAGACCAATAATTACAACAATAAAAAAACTTGGAGATAGCAGACATGGATCATCAAATGCAGATGATTCCAAGGCTTAAGTCGTTCTATTATCAGTTGTTTTCTATGGTTGCTAATTGAAATACAGTTTTAATACATTGGAAGCATATTCATACATGTCTTTTATATTATGAATTGCTCTGATTAAATAAAAAGTTTGAGAATACACAATGCTTCCTACATTAGCAGTGTAAATGCTATTATTAGATTTTTTAATCTGGTGGTAAATAAATTGATATTTTATTGATCAGATCAAGAATATCAACGTCTTATGTTCCAACTTATATGATTTGTATAAGAGGTGCGAAATATACCAGCGGGCCAGGTCAACTCATCGATCAATAATAAACTGACAACGCCATTGCTTAAAAAAAACACCAAAACAATAGAACACATGACACAAATTAGAAAACTAAAGACTAAGCATCACGAACCCCGCTTAAAACTTGGGGTGATCTCAAGTGCTCCGGAAGGTTATTTAGTAACCAATATAGGTTTTTAGTTATTCGTATTCTGAAATTGTTTAAAGTAAGGCAACACAATTTTATCAATGAAAAAAAACAAAAAACGACTAGAAAGATTATAGTAAGAAACAGAAGCTGTAGAGACTACATGGACGTCAAAAGGAGCGAGACCTTGTTTTTTCGGCAGAAAAAGTGTAAGATAGTATACTGCATCACTCGCCAGCTGAGTCAATACTCAATAACCAATATGTTACAATCGTAAGAAAATTCTCGACCAGTGAAAGTACAGGTAAGACGAATATCGAGGTATCTTAGACCACAACACAGTTCGTTCGATGTTTAACTATATCTACGTTTAATACAATTAGCTGTAAACAAAAGACAGACAAAATATCAGAATATTATCATAGATACGTATAAAAGGTTTTTAAGACACAATTTTAATTTAATTTCTTGTAAAATTAAAAAAGAAAACGGGGAATGTGTCAAAGCGATCACAACCCGACCATAGAGTAGACAACAGCCGACGGCCACCAATGGGTCTTCAAACATAACGAGAATTCCCGCACACGTAGGTGTCCATCAGTTGGCCTTCTAAAAAATATGAATACTAGTACAGTGATAATGGACGTCATACCAAACTATTATACACAAGAAATACAATTAAAAATCATACAAGACTAACAAATTTAAAGGCCAGAGGCTCCTAACTTTGGACAAGCGCAAAATTGAGATGGGTTTAACATGTTTATGAGATCTCAAACCTCCCCCTATCCCTCTAGCCATTGAAGAAAAGTAAACGCATAACAATACGCACATTAAAATTCAGTTTTATCATCGGTATTCTGTATTAGATTTTTGTACATTATGTGAACCTTGACTATCATTTTTTTTTAATTAATTCCTACATCCTGTGACTACTAATTGGAAGTTGTCTCATTGAGACAATACGAAATTTTATTTGCATTAATCGTCATTTTTTAAAAGTATCCGACATTTAGAAGGCCAGCGACGATATGTTATATTTTGATTTTGCTTTTGCTTGTGTTGTTTTCTAAAATAAACATTTGTCCAATATTTGAAATCCAAATTCTTCCAAAACTATGATATTATTCGCCGTTAATTTTTCTATCCATTGAATTGTCCGAAAATGTGTTTCCTGTAAGTATATTATGTTGCATTTCTGTAGTTTATCCATTCTTTAAGTCTTATTCTCTTTTTTATATTTCTTTAGTCCCTTACAATATACAAAACATATATATATATATAATGGATAAAGTGACAAATTGATTGTGTATTAAAGTATTTGATACATATATTTCAAATTGAAACAGCAAAATATGCATTCTAAAATATTCAATTACAGACTTTAAAGACACACTGATAATCACGAATGACAGTTTTAGCCTTGACTCTGTGAGTTGCTTGTAAACTAACATGTACACACATATTTCTAAATTCATATTAACTGACTTTAATATGTTTCCACCTATTTCTACATTTAGAATCGTTGACTTGTAAAATATATTGACCCATAAATGTATCCTATCGCATACTTATGATATATGTACAGACAGTACAGCTGTTTTGTTTGCTAAGGTTGACTTTACTTAATTTACAAATATTTATCAAGACGAGAAGATCTTAATAAAAAAATTAAGGAGATGAAGAAATATTATATGTATCGAAACTGTCGTGGCTACAACTATAAATGATAAGTATCTGTATATAACTAGAGGCTCCAAAGAGCCTGTGTCGCTCACCTTGGTCCATGTGAATATTAAACAAAGGACGCATTTGAATTCATGACAAAATTGTGTTTTGGTGATGGTGATGTGTTTGTACATCTTACTTTACTGAACATTCTTGCTGCTTACAAACATTCTATCTATATTGAACTTGGCCTAAGAGTTTCAGTCGAAAATGTTAATTAAAATTTACAAATTTTATGAAAATTGTTAAAAATTGACTTTAAAGGGCAATTACTCCTTATGGGGTCAATTGACCATTTAGGTCATGTTGACTTATTTTTAAGTCTTACTTTGCTGTACATTGTTGCTCTTTACAGTTTATCTCTATCTATAATAATATTCAAGATAATAACAAAAAACGACGAAATTTCTTTTAAAATGACTAATTCAAGGGCATCAACCAAACAGCGGTTTGTCCAATCCATCTGAAAATTTCATGGCAGATAGATCTTGACCTGATAAACAATTTTACTCCCTGTTAGATTTGCTCTAAAGGCTTTGGTGTTTGAGTTATAAGCCAAAAACTGCATTTTACCCCTATGTTCTATTCTTAGCCGTGGCGGCCATCTTGGTTGGTTGGCCGGGTCACGCCACACATTTTTTAAACTAGATACCCCAATGATGATTGCGGCCGAGTTTGTTTAAATTTGGCCTGGTAGTTTCAGAGAAGAAGATTTTTGTAAAAGATTACTAAGATTTACGAAAAATGGTTAAAAATTGACTATAAAGGGCAATAACTCCTAAAGGGGTCAACTGACCACTTTGATTATGTTGACTTATTAGTAGATCTTACTTTGCTGAACATTATTGTTGTTAACAGTTTATCTCTATCTATTATAATATTCAAGATAATAACCAAAAACAGCAAAATTTCCCTAAAATTACCAATTCAGGGGCAGCAACCCAACAACAGGTTGTTTGATTCATCTGAAAATTGCAGGGCAGATAGATCTTGACCTGATGAACAATTTTACCCCATGTCAGATTTGCTTTAAATGCTTTGGTTTTTGAGTTATAAGCCAAAAACTGCATTTTACCCCTATGTTCTATTCTTAGCCGTGGCGGCCATCTTGGTTGGTTGGCGGGGTCACGCCACACAATTTTTAAACTAGATACCCCAATGATGATTATGGCCAAGTTTGGATTAATTTGGCCCAGCAGTTTCAGAGGAGAAGATTTTTGTAAAAGTTAACGACGACGGACGCAGGACGACGACGGACGACGCCGGACGCCAAGTGATGAGAAAAGCTCACTTGGCCCTTTGGGCCAGGTGAGCTAAAAACAGGTATAATTATAGATCAAGCTGATTTGTTTTCATTTTGTATACAGATGTGTGTAAATGATAGAATTAATTTGCATATCTATATAAATATGCCAGAGTGCTGTTTTCCTCATGTTAACAGGGTTATACATCATAACGTATATATTGATATTCTTATACATTAAAACATAGTTATTAAATATTCAGGTATAACTGCACTAGTTATTTCATATGAAAAACATGTGATTAGTGTCATGATCTATATATGTTGTAATGACCAACATCTATATACACATTGTTTGTTATATTTGTTTTGTGCAGAGTATATACAAATTAAGGGTATTGTATCATACACTGCCACATATTCTTTTAACGTTCTCCATAAGTATATAAAAAAAGGAACATTTACAGATATTTATACAAGTACAGATAATTATGTTCAATAACTTTAATAGAGATAGTTGGATACATAAAATATTTTAAAAGGAAATAATATATGGTAACTGTCCTTGTACCTATGTCTTTGAAAATTTGCTAGAGTCAGTTTGTTGTGATATTCATCTGTAGGGGCTGTTGCTGGTGTTATTGATTCATAATGCACAATGATTTTATCAATTGAGCCTTTTAATAGATTCAGGTTTTGGCTTGTGTTTTGTTTTGTCTTTGTTGTTCTTGTCATTTTTTCCCCTGTAAACGAGAAGTAATTTCTGAAATGATGACTTTACTGACATATGTTGTTGTTTCTGTTATTGCTTCTGTATGTTGCAATGTGAATTATGAAGTAAGGGTTTTTGTGATCAAAACGATCACAAGTGTCAGTCTCTTTCCTACTTCAATCTCACTAGAATCAAATTAATCATTATCTGTATTTGTTTCATTTTCTGATGCTGGTTTACTTGGAGTTTGGTTTTCTTTTCTTTTGCTTTATGTCCTTCTATTCCACATTGGTCTCAAACACATTCGTTTTGGCATTTATCCTTTTTGTGTCCCTATTTTGGACAATTGTCCACAAGCAATATATGCATTTATGTAAACCTGCCCTTTAAAATACATTTTTGCAATGGACTAGCTTATTTTTGTGAATCTTGGTAGTGGGTCTTCCAATGCTCGATATAAAAGATTCTGCTCCAGATTGGCAGTCAGTGCGAGCGCCATCTATTTTCACTCTCTCTTTAAATAGCTTTTAACGACTACACCAATAGATTGAAAAAACGCAAAAATCATACCGTCATCAGCTGATGATGGAATGTTGGACACACGAACTCAGATGTATTCTGGCTGCTGCTCAGTAACCGGGATTATTAGGTTTTTATCTCATACTGTAAACAGTGTATTACGTATATATACACTAGTTGTAAGAATGTGATCACTTGTTTCTTCTCGTGTACGATAAATACGCCTCATTCCTTTGATTCATTGTAACCCTTTCATTTGGAATCTGGGTACCTCCGTACCGCTACTTTCGTAATTTCTTCATGTTTTAAGAAGTCTTTTTCATTGCTGTATCGCCGATTAAATCTGTTTCTAAAATGAATAATTATTTACTGTTGATAGCCATACATAAGGATACAACAGCAACACAAACAAGTAGGGGTGATCGCTGGTGCTCCGGATGGGTAGGCAAGGCTCTGCTCCACATGTGTCATCCGTCATATTGCTCATTTTAGAACAAAGCCGGTAAATATTATATTATGTTAGGTCGTGAAAAGGGATATTATCTGTTAAAAAGATATTCAAAAATGGTCAGTCAACTCTTGATTTCTTCTGTAAAATTTACGAATGGATGATTTCAACATCACACTTGGAATTTACATTGGAAAGGTCCGAATTGGGAAGGTAACATCATCTCCTTTGAGATACACGAAATTCCAGTGTTTGAAAAAAGACATTGTCCCCAAATGTTTATAAATAACAAATATATAAGGTGTCTTTACGAAAATTGTGACTATATATATTCGATGTGCATTTCGTTTTCTTGTAAAATATGATGCATTTTTTCAATTGTAAAGGATCACAGCAATATGTGTAAATGCAATACTTAACAACATCACTAAAAATTGTATTATATTCAAATGTAAAACCCGGTCTACAAGGAAGTTGAATATGCAACAAACAATATTCAGATTTTCATAAGCGTCAGTAAACGTCTTTTGATAGACAGTATAAACACCGTGAATTATAATGCTTTTGATTTTGCTTACGTTCTTGTTGATTACAGGAGAATCGTACGGTAAGTGATTATAATGTTTTAAAGAGAATTTGTAAAAAAAATATATATATTTATGTGAGTGTTACACGTATAATTCTCTATTCATCTAGAAGTTAAGAGGTTTCTTAAATACACAAATTATTTCTACAGTTGGTCACGTAGTTATCTGTCGAGCGATGTATTCAGGTATATTGTAAAATGAATAGGAAATGTTTTAGTTTCGAAACAGATACAATATATATTTTAAACATTATTAAGCGTTCATTGCAATGAATGTCTGTCCAATACAAAACACACTTGTTAAGATTGATGTATAATTACTGCAAGGTAGTTAATACTTTTGTCAAAATATGTCATATCATTGAACTAATAATTAACTGTGACTATTGATAATTGTGTAATGTCACCCTCAACTTTTACCACTTGACACAATTAAGTTTTGAATAATATGTTTTGTCTGAAGCAAAACTAGACTAGAATCTTATAATAAAAGGTTTGTCAGGATTTCTTTAAATGCCGTAAACAGTCAGAATTCCTTAAAATGTAAAATAAGTTTCTAATTCGGATATATACAACTAGTTCTTTCTCTAATAAAACACACACAACGTTCGATTGGTCAGAAATCTGAAATGATAATTATGTTATTCTAAAAAATTATAAATTATTGATCAATTAATCAATGCAAAAAGAGCTAAGATCGACATTTGCCACGTGGAAATCGTACCTATTATGGTTGAATTCCTTTTTTTTCAAATGTTTCTTTCAGTAAATTGTTTAAAACTTGCATAACAATTTGACTTTCAAAAAATTATATCATATTCAAAAATTAAAACCCAGTCCAGAAGGAAGTTAATAATTTTAATTATGTTTTAAAAAAAATATTGAAATGTTTTTATTAACGTCAGAAAACTTCTATTGACAAACAGTATAAAAACCTTGTATTGATAATGCTTTTCATTGTGTTCACATTGTTGAGGTTTACAGTAGAATCAAGTGGTAAGTGATTAAAATATTGTTCGATTAATTATATGGCGTAACCAAAATCTAAAACGCAGGTATGTGCTTCTTTTATACTTACATTAACAGAAGCAATTATTATATTCAGGAACAGAGTGTATACATTGTACAGACATGGTGTTAAATAGTTCCTCTATCCCTTCTGAAATGAAAGTTGTACTAGAAGTATACAGATCACCAAACTGTGAAAATGCACACACAGCCAAGATTTCCTCAGGAATAACATTGAGGAATTGCTCAGAAGCTGTAGATGTAGGACAAGCAAGCAAATGTGGACGACTGGTTGGATCAATATTGTTGTCGAGTGGTCAATCTGAAAACAAATTAGGTATTGAATAAAATATAAAAGACAAAATTATATTCTGATAAATAGATTTTGAACTAGATAGAAGTACAAATAATGTAAAATGAAGGACGTGAACTAGAAAGACATAAGAAGTATATCAAATTTTCGCGATGTTGAAAAACATTACCTTTCGTATCAGGCCTCAGACACAAGGGAAGATCTATGTTCGCCGATCTTTTAAACAATTTTCGTGACGCATGTAATAAAAATGACATTTTATTTTAGACAATGGCGTTTATATGTTTATATTGCACTGGTTGAAAATTTGAATATATAACTATTGTTACTTCTTCAAATAAGCCCCAGATTATGAAGAACGTTGTCATTTCAATGTTATATTTCACTTTGCCATTAAAGTGCGAGGTTTGGCATGCCACAAAACAAGGTTCAACCCACCACTTTTATTCCCCTTTAAAAGTGTCCTGTACCAAGTCAGGAAGATGGCCATTGTTATATTATTGTTCATTTCTGTGTGTCTTGCGTCGTTTGTGTTTTCTCGTATTTTTGAGATAAGACGTGGAATGGTACTTGTCTATCCCAAATTCATGTATTTGGTTTTCATGTTATATTTGTTATTCTCGTGGTGTTTTGTCTGATGCTTGGTCCGTTTCGGTGTTGTGTCGTTGTTCTCCTCTTTAATGCGTTTCCCTCGGTTTTAGTATGTTACCCCGAGTTTGTTTTTTGTCCATGGATTTATGAGTTTTGAACAGCGGTATACTTCTGTTGCCTTTATTTTACATTACATTAAATCAATACTGCATGACGATTCTTTTGTTATTGTATTTGCAAAATAGGAAGTTTAGCTGTATACTGTATTAAAATGATAAAAATGTCAAAGTTTATAACTTGCATAATAATTTACCGTGATAGTTAATAGTTGAACTGACAAAAGATATAGAAAGATGTGGCATGAGTTCCAATGATACAAGTCTTCATCCAAATCACAATGTATTAACAACTGCTTACATTATCCCTCTCCATCTACGTCAGAAGTCTTTATTATGCTGGTTTATTAAACTCAAGTGCACATGGGTATATTGAATGTTTAATAAACACATCTGGAAAGAAATCTTATTTTTTTTGTGTTTTATCCACTTTTGAAAAAGTTGTGTCTAAATATTGTTTAAATGTTTCTGTTTTGATCTACTTTCGTTTAATGAAAGATTTCAGAGACCTTACTGTTATCATGTCAATTGGTGCAAACTGCTGGTTTTACACAACACTATATTGGTGTGTTGTCATAATTTGTCATTAAAGTATTTATCGTGTGTTGCGTATGTGTACAAAATACAATTATACCATGATGACAATTGGTGGGGATATTCCTAAACCTGAACATACATTCATATGTATAATACTACAATCAATATACAATATTCTATTTTTATTATAGAATTACCAATTTACTTTCACATCAGAGGATGTTTCGTCGTAGAGCTGTCATTGGGAGGAGGTTGTTACCGAAACCACCGATTTATTGATCAGTATAAAGATTATTTGTCGAAATACTTAGAAAGAATTGGTACCGTGCAACTTGGCGATTTTAATGGTGTTCTCTGTATTAATGGAGCTAACAACGTTGATCCGTGGAAAACTAACCTAGCAATAAGGCATAATCATTGCTGGGTGACTTTTATTGTATTTTTTATGGTTTATTGTTTATTATAGACAAAACAAAACACATAATTATCTTGAATTTAACAGAACAGCAATTTATGATACAAAATTTGCAATTGATTTGTAACTTGCTATTTCTATTTCACTTGTTAAATTTTGTGCTGTTTTGAACGACAATATTGATTTCACAATACTTAGGACCACATTGTATATTGTTTTCATTAGTTTTATTATGTTTATATGTGTTTTTTAAAGTCTGAAGGATTTATAATTTTTTCAATAGATTCATATCTAATGTGACTGCAAACGTATTATTTAAACTCAACATGAATTTTTAATTGTTTACGGTTCATTTTGTTTAGAATTAAATGATATAAACAACTGTTTGGATATTATTTTCTTTCATAAAAGCTTCTAACCAAAAGGAACAAAAATGTGTAGCCAAAGCCGGCAAAGAATCAAAGTATATCCATTAAATAATTACAGAATATAAAAATATCATATAATACATGTTATATAATAGAGCTTACAGAACGACATACAAAACTAAAGACTGAGCAACACGAACCCCACAAATACTGAGGGTAGTCTCTAAGTGCTCTGAAACGGTAGGCAGATCAGTTGTGTTGCTTTCTTTTGTAGATACACACTCATTGATATGTTTAATTTGGTTTATCACAACGGTGGAAGAATACGGATTATAGTTACGACCATTGGAACATATTCATCGTCATTTGTAAAACAGATATCCCATAACGGTCAATCAAGTCGTGTGGCGATCGAAAATTTTTCGAAGGGGTGTTTTAAACTTCACCACTCTAAACTCCTAAATAGTTTCTTTGTAAGCAGGAACCCATGTACAGGGAAAAAATGATAAGAAACTAAAATCCTGTAATATCGTATCTACTAGGAGATATTAACATAATGATCCAGGATTTTTTTTTTATTTCTCGTACTTTTCTGAATTTGAGAATGTTATATGAGATAACCGTTTTCATTCAACAAATATAAAACATAATAGAACATGGGATTTAGATTTCAAATTGAATAAGAAAATATTTCAGCTGAGCTACGGTTTAAAATATTGATCGAAAATTCATCAAGTGTGTCATTTTACAAAACACCTTCAACGTATATTTTTTCAAGGACGAATACAAAATACTGGTGACGTGACTAAATCATTTATAAACGAAAACATAATATCACTTTACAGCATTGACAATGGAAAATATTTATTGTTCTCTTTAAATAAATAAAAAACAACATAACAAACATGAATCACCTTAATGTCATAGCAGTAACTTTAAGAAGTAAACAAAGTATAGTGCACATGTACTAAGAATCGTATTAATATTGGTTGTTGCCTTATTCCAAGTATTCAGAAAGACAACTTGTTGTAACGTTTGCGAACGCATTAATAGGTTAGTTGCATGTATTATCCATTATGAAAGGAAAGAAAGTAATCTGTCATGCAGAATGTAGGAAAGGTTTTATTGAATTTTCCTCTGGTATAACCAAAAGTTTATGATATACTATGCTTCATTAACTATAATGTTAAAGAAACTCTTTGCATCGTTCTGTTTTTGTTTTTGTATATATTTTTAACATTATAAATCATAAAGGCAAAATATAACGCTGTTCAATAGTCATAAATCGAATTAATGAAAACAAATCCAAGTCACAATCTAAAACCGAGGGAACACACATAAATTATAGGAGACAAGTAACGGAACAATTAAGGTTAAAATCATACTGGTAAAATGATAAACTTGCAACAGAAGGTAGGAAATTTGAAAACAAATTAGGAGCAAAAGAAACGTCGTGTAGATTACACGATTAAAACCTCTGAGATGGCACATTTGCTTCTTAGAATGTGGAAATAAAAAAAAAAAAATTCTAAACCAGTATCAGAAAACTATTCATACCTGGTCCTAGCGGATATAACCTTGTTTTTACTTTTTTATGGGAACGTACATGCGTATATCAAAAAGAAGCATAAAACAGATATCAAACAGACATAGATACACATATTTGTAAGTTTGGCTGAAACAATAAAACACTTCTTACAAACGGTATAGCATATCCTAATTTGTACGTTATAGTTTACTAACAGCCCAAAAATCACTACATAATCCGTGCTAACTCATCGAACCTTTAAATTCACGTATATCTTACAAATGTTGTAAATAGATCTTTGAATATAGTTTACATTGGCCAAACTATCGATTTTGCCACAAGAAAACTAAAACAACTAAATTTGTATTCTTTTAAAACGGGATGTATGAATACACATCCAAATTTATTGTTTCTATACAGAGATAAAATCCTAACTATCCTACTGCCTGATGATACTTTTTCTCTTTTGCATCAGTGCACAAGTCATTTCTTCTTTGATTGTCCATCCCGTTAAAACTACTGTTTCCGTTTTCTACGTTTGAGTGTCTCGATAGGAAACTGTTCTGATTTTTGTAATGATGAACCTTGAACATGTTTTGGTTAAGCATTTCTTTTTACAAAATCGCGGTTTTCAAATGAATGAAATTTTATCAAAATTGGTCTAGTTTTATCCATTTCCTGTCATAATCTCAAGCTCTGTTCAATTCATTTTGGTAACTTTTGTTTTTGTTGCAACATGCTCAATTCCCAAGTTTTCTATTAAAAAAAAAATTGACTGATTTTGTATATTTTTTCGGCGCTTGAAAGTTCTAACTCGTCTATGGACAAACATATTTGGATTCTATTTCAGTACATTGACAATGCAACTGTGATGTTATTAACAACTGCCATGATATGAAAATCTTTGTTATTGTGATGTAAACATTTCATTTAGAAATAAATGTTAGTGATATGTAGTTAATTACTTTGCATGTTATTGGCCCCTATTTTGCCTAGCAAATTAAAATATACCAGAAAAGATGCACAACCACAAAATCAATATACAATATAGCGGAGAAGTACTTAAACAATAAACACTTTATTTTTGAAGATGCATTTGATTTTTAATTTAACAGTCCTATTGAGTTTTAGATAAACAATTTTCAATCGTCACCTGTCACTTCCTCATTTGAATGATTATAAACAGGCCCGCCGACCACACATGTCAACTTGTATTAAAAGTAAGATCACTGGTTTTGGGTTAAATATTTAGACTTGAATTTTAAGAACTGTTGAAAAGAAAGTATTCGTCTTATACGTTTACATACGTTCTTGAAAAGACCATTTGATAGACATCGTAAAACGCAAGGCTAAGAAAGACTTTAAAAAAGAGATGTTTCGCATTACAAGTCGTATATACACAAAATGTGACAAAAAAAACGTGAATGTATATACTATTTGAATGTCATACTTCCCCTGAAGATTATCATTTATTCTGTTAAGTTATCTACCAGAAATTAAAATGGATCAATGCAATTCAATAGTCTTACTCTAAGTGGTAACCTCTGATCAAAGACCAAATAACGTAAATGAAGACAATAACAGGTAGCTAGGTGGCTTTTACAAATTCAATCTGAGGAAATAACGTGAAGTATGATAAACAGCGCCCCATGACACCTCTGAATTACATGCTACCGTTTTTTTACGGCAACGTACAAAATGTTACGGCTAAAATCCAATGACGAGCGCCATATGACTTTGAACATTACTGTAACAGTACGACACTACAAAATCATCTCTTTAGTAATGTTGGTAGCAACATTATCTAAAAAACTGGATCTTTCACACATAGAATTATTGCTGATAACCATAAATTGTCAAAAATATATTTTGCATTGTTTTACAAAAACTGATCTTATCGTAGTATTTAGTAATGACGAGAAAAGTTTGAAATACACATTACCTGAACATTACAATCAACTTCATAAATGTGTTGACTGAAACAATGCATCATTGTTTTACCTCATCAGCAACAGGTTTTCTTAATATGGGATTAATTTATTTTTTTTGTGAAATCCAAAGTCATACAAGGTTTCTTTATATTTTAATTAGCAGTTCTCCATTTAATTTCTTGAATAAAAATTAATTATGAAATATATCCTATTTTCAAATTGCATCATGGACCGTAAACAACTTGTCAACCATGTATGTTACTAGAATTAATTACATTTGTACTTCTTATTGAGAAAAAAAATATCTGATCCACTGCGGTAAATTCAGTTGATTTCAAACTATTTATTTGAAGTCATTTAAGATATTATCATTTCAGCTTAAACTGTTCAGTAGTTATTTTTAACACATATTTACACATCAACTGAAGGAATTCTTGTCTAAAAGGTCAGTGATCAGTACTTTAATGACTTCAAGCAAATTGTCTGAATAGTTCCGGATGTATCGTTATTTGATACGGCTGAACATTTTCTAATTGCTTTACTTGAATTATTTTTTTATTTATCATTTTTAGATTAGTGTTTATCAATGAATGTTTCAGATCAAGCTTTATTTACTAATGATTATTTTTTTATATTGACAAACGGAATACTAAGAAATCTAAAACGTGCCACCATCTTTAGATGTCATCAGGAACACCTATGGTTGTTCAAACCCAGATTATAATTTATATATACTATACATTAAACTTAAATTATTGTGAAGCGTAACAGGCATTTGTTATGGACGCTTAAACATTATCGTAAAGGGGTTTTACTAAAAACTGCATGTAATAACAAAGACGTCTAAACTGTATGAATTTGTATTAAAGTACAAGATAACGTCATGAGTAAACGACGTTGGATATACAATAAAGCCGCGTTACATTAACGTTCTCTTCTGTGCGTGATTTCCAACAAACATGTTCAAAACAAAAACAGTAAATAACCAGAATACCAAATTTAAAACGGAAAGTACCTTATCAAATGGCGAAATCAAAAGCACCAAAACACCAAACGAAAACAACTGAAGCATTCCTGTACAATTAGATCTCTGTGTTCGAGAGTTGTCTCATCGATTTAATACCAAATGCGTTTTGCATTAACTGTTATTTTATTTGAACGACAGATAAAGACAACGATTTGAAATTACAAAAAAAGCAACAAATTAGTGCGCCAGTTTTGAATCGCAGAATAAGACATATTCTTAGAATCGGAAACTCTATAATTAAGTGTTCACGCTACGACAAGAGAAACATATTTTGCGAACCTGGCTTTTTAATCCTTGTACTAATACATTTTTTGTATGTTTCACGACACGACGCTAATGATGTTTTATACATTCTAATGACTGCAACATCTTTGTGATTTTAACATATTTATTCAGTGTTTTCAAAACAAATGTTTATTTTGATATACGGAAGACAACTATAAACACAATATTGCTATTAAACGTAGAAATACGAAAGCAACTTATAAACATAACTTAATATGTGAAGTACTTGGATTTTAAGCTCCTCATTGTTAGTCTTGCTTTATAAATATTAACAAATACTTTTGCAAAGGCTTTGTTACGTTTCTATTTACCATTTGATTCGTCAAATGCTAACATGTTAAAATAGTTATTGAAAAAAAATTCATTTAATATGAATAAGAAAGATTACATGATGAATGGTTGTTAACGTTACGTTCGGAGGACGTGTTTTTCAACAGACTGTCGGCATCCCAATGGAAACAAACTGTGCCCCTCTACTTGCTGACTTGTTTCTATATTATTATGAGGCTGATTTCATGCAGGAACTTCTTAGGAAGAAAGATAAGAAGTTAGCAATATCCTTTAACTCTACTTTCCGTTATATAGATGACGTTCTTTCATTAAACAATTCAAAATTTGGTGACTATGTGGATCGCATCTATCCCATCGAATTGGAGATAAAGGATACTACAGATACAGTTAAGTTGGCTTCATATCTTGACTTACATCTAGAAATTGACAATGAGGGTCGGATGAAGACAAAACTTTACGACAAAAGAGATGATTTCAGCTTTCCAATTGTGAACTTTCCATTTCTAAGTAGCAACATTCCAGCAGAACCTGCATACGGGGTATATATCTCCCAATTGTTACGATATTCCCGTGCTTGCATTTCCAATCATGATTTTCTTGATAGAGGGTTACTGCTCACAAGGAAGCTATTAAACCAAGATTTCCAAATGGTGAAGTTGAAATCATCTCTTCGTGAATTTTACGGACGCCATCACGAGTTGGTTGACCGTTATGGAATAACCGTTTCACAAATGATATCGGATATGTTCCATACGTCGTAACTACAATCCGCTTCCCTTTCATGAATTTGACCTACCGAATTAGACTATTTACCGGATTTGTAATCACATAAGCAACACGACGGGTGCCGCATGTGGATCAGGATCTGCTTACCCTTCCGGAGCACCTGAGATCACCCCTAGTTTTTGGTGGGGTTCGTATTGTTTATTCTATAGTTTTCTATGTTATGTCATGTTTTTTTCTGTTTGTCATTTTCATTTTTAGCCATGGCGTTGTCAGTTTGTTTTAGATTTACGAGTTTGACTGTCCCTTTGGTATCTTTCGTCCCTCTTTTAACGCCAGGAAGCATGTTCAATGCAATTTTTAAACGGTTTGGATTGAATATGAATATATCTTATACTAGACCAACACACTCAAATTGAATGTCCATCATTCTTATTTATAATGATATAAATCGAAAGAAGACATTTTATCCTACAAAGAAACATTGTTTGACTCCAGGTGGACCAGTATTTGATTGAATAAAATATTTCCGTTCTTTTGTCATTCTGACATGCAACAGTACTTTAATTTTTTGTTGAATTGTAGATATATATGCAGGCATTTTAAAACACAGAGTTAGAGGATGTAATAGTGTAGATAAAGACAATTCTGTTATTTGGACATACTATTCCTATCACCGTCTGGTAAGATATTACATGTTTTTTTTGTGATTTTTCGTATTCATGCATTCATATATTTTTTCAACAAGTAACAGTTATTATTATTTAATTGATCATTTATAAATTTCACATATTGTGTATTTTTAGACGTTTCTATAATATTTTGAGATGACAACCTTGTAAGTATCAATGTTATTAGACACACTTAGAAGCTCTTAGAAGCACAGCCCTATCTTTTGAATCTACAAAAAATAGTAATACATATAACCGTTCTAGTCTTGTATATAATTTTTACGAAACTTCAAAGTAAAAACGGAGGAGGAAAAGACTGACAAAATTTTCCAGACTATGATTTTATCAAGTAAAGGGTTTTAAGTGAAAATGGTATGCAAAAACATTGTCATCAGATTTTAAGTCGTCAATTCTGTTACTTTTTTAATTAATATATAAGCCAATTAATAGTTAATTTCATACATACAATTTTTGCAAACATAATAGACATATGGCTAGAAGCGATATAATTGTTACAAGATTCCTAAACTGATCATTTTGGCAGAAATTTGCAGAGATTTTTATCAATGTATCTGCATATATAATAAAATGTGGACAGGAGATCGAAGATACAGGCAAGATAACATTTACTATTTATGTTCATAGTTGTTTTGATATTTTTTTAAAGCGCACTTTTAGTCATATTTAAATATGATTTGTTTCTATAGAAAAATGATAAATGGATTTTCTGACAAATTTGTCTTTGTATAATACATCTTGCATTATCCTGTTTTTGTTATACGTTTTAATTTTACATGATAAAAATTACTTCTTTTCTCTAAATATTTGTTTTATCGTAAATTATTTTTACCGAATAACTTTTTGACCTGATCATGACGTGATCACTAAACTTTAAACAAATTTGATAATGTGAAAATCTAATTGGATTGATGTTAATTACTGAAAAAATATATATTTAGCCGTTATAGGTATTAATGCTTTTCTTATACGCCTACTTAGCAGGTCATTAATTATATATTCTTCTGACTTTTCAGTCTCTTTCAGCCTAATGTTAGTAGTTTTCTCCTGGTGCACCAGCACCTTTTCCCTGTATATAGCTGGTCGCCATAAAATAGCAATTAATAATAAAAGTGGCGTTAAAGACCAATATTGAATAAATCAATCATTGTACACATTAGACGTTTAACACACAGATCTTATCCTTATTGGGCAAAAATCTATGCATTAGAAATTGAATTTGACAATAAGAATTTTCCAGCATCGTATAGTAATGATTTCCTTTATGACTGTAATATGTGCCACTGGACATGACCCTTAGTCTATGTAACATTGTAATACCAAAAAGGATGGAAGAAAGTTAAGGCATCTTAGCTTTCAAGTTTTATCTACAATAAAATTATTGTAATAGAAAGCCAAGTATTTAGAAAATACCTTATGGTTTAAAGGGACCTATTTTTCAAGGTTAATGTGTCAATCATAGTATATATGTGGCAACCTTTTGTAAAATTCTTGTACTAAGTTTAATATATAAATACATTAAGTTCCGTTACTAACTTATAGTCGACAACTTATAATGTAGAATATCTTTTTAGAACAGAAAATGGTGTTTTCTTTTTTTTTCTATTGTAAATTTTTCCAGAATATATCGAACAGTCCCTTTTCGAATGCAGAATTCACTAGCTTAATAGACATGTCTTTTACAATTAATACCGTCAACCACTGAGAGTGTCTTTGAAGATGCAATATGCAAAAATGTCAAAAAGGGGGTACAGAGTATTGTCCCCGCTAAACTGAGATGTACATGTTTCAGCTCTGTGGTTCCCAGTGAAGACATATTTTTTTAAGTTAAAACATTTGAGGTACACAGTCTGTAGAATGAAACAAGAGTTCAAACGATGATGTTCGTCTTGGTTTATACTCAAAAATTAGTTTATTACGAACTGGTTAGATATAGGAAATGAAGTCACAAGACCCATGCAAAAACTCGATGCTTGAAAAGGCAGAGTTGCCCTTCGTACAACTTTGAAACGTAGTCCCTCAATGGCTCAATAATTTAAAGCATAAGAAAATATCATAAAGTTCACTTTTAAAGAAATAATATGAATAATACTTTTAGCCATTATAGATTTTTATATGTAAAAAATAAAACACAGCAAAAATAACTTACCTACAAGAAAAATGACAGGAACTATATTCATAGACAACCGATTACGAGCGACCAAACAGGTCATTTTTAAACATCTTTTTGTATTTAGTTCTTTGAGTTTCCCTTTTGCTTTTCTCTCTCTCACTTATTTACGCATGACATAACACCTTAATATCAAGTTTTAATATACATATACATATATATGTTTGTGTATTGTGCGTCAATATGAAATATGGGGTAAACGTCAATGAGACAGCAACCTAGCAACATAAATCACCATAAAGATATGTGTTTGGTTTAAATGGAAGCCAGATATAAACGCGCGTTTTTTATTGACTCACCGAGATAGCACTCAACGACAAAGCTGTATTTAAACGAACTATGCACTCGGCTACTGTTCTTTTTTTCTTAAACTCTTTTTAAAACTGCTTGCTCTATTCGATTTGAGAGATAAAAAAAACATGACTATCTATCAAACGAAAACTGGATCAAGTGAGAAAAAAGTTTCTTTCATTAGTACAAATTATTGCTTCATTGCTTATTTCAGAGTTCGAAGCTTGAGCAGACTCTAAAACTATGTTTGACAATTTTCGGCTACTCCAAAACTATGTTTAACAATTTTTCAGCCGAATGTTAGTAGTTTTCTCCTGGTGCACCAGCTGTCTTTCCCTGTAGATAGCTGGTCGCCATGAAATAGCAATTAATAATAAAAGTGGCGTTAAAGACCAATATTGAATAAATCAATCATTGTACATATCAGACGTTTAACACAAAGATCTTATCCTTATTGGACAAAAATCTATGCATATGAAATTGGATTTGACAATAAGAATTTTCCAGCATCGTATAGTAATGATTTCCTTTATGACTGTAATATGTGCCACTGGACATGACCCTTAGTCTATGTAACATTGTAATACCAAAAAGAATGGAAGTAAGTGAAGGCATCTTAGCTTTCAACTTTTATCTACCACTGTAATAGAAAGCCAAGTATTTAGAAAATACCTTATGGTTTAAAGGGCCAAGCATAGGGACCTATTTTTTAAGGTTGATGTGTCCATTATATTATATATGTGGCAACCTTTTGTAAAAGTCTTGTACTAAGTTTAATATATAAATATTTTAAGTTCCGTTACTAACTTATAGTCGACAACTTATAATATAGAATATCTTTTTTGAATAGAAAAGGGTGTTTTTTATTTTTGTCTTTTGCAAATTTTTCCAGAATGAATCGAACAGTCCCTTTTCGAATGCAGCATTCACTACCTTAATAGACATGTCTTTTTACAATTAATACCGTCAACCACTGAGAGTGTCTTTGAAGATGCAATATGAAAAAATGTCAAAAAGGGGGTATTGTCCTCGCTAAACTGAGATGTACATGTTTCAGCTCTGTGGTTCCCAGTGAAGACATATTTTTTTAAGTTAAAACATTTGAGGTACACAGTCTGTAGAATGAAACAAGAGTGGAAACGATGATGTTCGTCTTGGTTTATACTCAAAAATTAGTTTATTACGAACTGGTTAGATATAGGAAATGAAGTTACAAGACCCATGCAAAAACTCGATGCTTGAAAAGGCAGAGTTGCCCTTCGTACAACTTTGAAACGTAGTCCCTCAATGGCCCAATAATTTAAATCATAAGAAAATATCATAAAGTTCACTTTTAAAGAAATAATATGAATAATACTTTTAGCCATTATAGATTTTTATATGTAAAAAATAAAACACAGCAAAAATAACTTACCTACAAGAAAAATGACAGGAACTATATTCATAGACAACCGATTACGAGCGACCAAACAGGTCATTTTTAAACATCTTTTTTTATTTAGTTCTTTGAGTTTCCCTTTTGCTTTTCTCTCTCTCACTTATTTACGCATGACATAACACCTTAATATCAAGTTTTAATATACATATACATATATATGTTTGTGTATTGTGCGTCAATATGAAATATGGGGTAAACGTCAATGAGACAGCAACCTAGCAACATAAATCACCATAAAGATATGTGTTTGGTTTAAATGGAAGCCAGATATAAACGCGCGTTTTTTATTGACTCACCGAGATAGCACTCAACGACAAAGCTGTATTTAAACGAACTATGCACTCGGCTACTGTTCTTTTTTTCTTAAACTCTTTTTAAAACTGCTTGCTCTATTCGATTTGAGAAATAAAAAAATATGACTATCTTTCAAACGAAAACTGGATCAAGTGAGAAAATAGTTTCTTTCATAAGTACAAATTATTGCTTCATTGCTTATTTCAGAGTTCGAAGCGTGAGCAGACTCTAAAACTATGTTTGACAATTTTCGGCTACTCCAAAACTATGTTTGACAATTTTTCAGCCGAATGTTAGTAGTTTTCTCCTGGTGCACCAGCTTTCTTTCCCTGTAGATAGCTGGTCGCCATGAATTAGCAGTTAATAATAAAAGTGGCGTTAAAGACCAATATTGAATAAATCAATCATTGTACATATCAGACGTTTAACACACAGATTTTATCCTTATTGGACAAAAATCTATGCATTTGAAATTGAATTTGACAATAAGAATTTTCCAGCATCGTATAGTAATGATTTCCTTTATGACTGTAATATGTGCCACTGGACATGACCCTTAGTCTATGTAACATTGTAATACCAAAAAGAATGGAAGTAAGTGAAGGCATCTTAGCTTTCAACTTTTATCTACCACTGTAATAGAAAGCCAAGTATTTAGAAAATACCTTATGGTTTAAAGGGCCAAGCATAGGGACCTATTTTTTAAGGTTGGTGTGTCCATCATATTATATATGTGGCAACCTTTTGTAAAAGTCTTGTACTAAGTTTAATATATAAATATATTAAGTTCCGTTACTAACTTATAGTCGACAACTTATAATGTAGAATATCTTTTTTGAATAGTAAAGGGTGTTTTCTATTTTTGTCTATTGCAAATTTTTCCAGAATGAATCGAACAGTCCCTTTTCGAATGCAGCATTCACTACCTTAATAGACATGTCTTTTACAATTAATACCGTCAACCACTGAGAGTGTCTTTGAAGATGCAAAATGCAAAAATGTCAAAAAAGGGGGTACAGAGTATTGTCCCCGCTAAACTGAGATGTACATGTTTCAGCTCTGTGGTTCCCAGTGAAGAAATATTTTTTAAGTTAAAACATTTGAGGTACAAAGTCTGTAGAATGGAACAATAGTTGAAACGATGATGTTCGTCTTGGTTTATACTCAAAAATTAGTTTATTACGAACTGGTTAGATATAGGAAATGAATTCACAAGACCCATTCAAAAACTCGATGCTTGAAAAGGCAGACTTGCCCTTCGTACAACTTTGAAACGTAGTCCCTCAATGGCTCAATAATCTAAAGCATAAACACATATCATAAAGTTCACTTTTAAAGAAATAATATGAATAATACTTTTAGCCATTATAGATTTCTATATGTAAAAAATAAAACACAGCAAAAATAACTTACCTACAAGAAAAATGACAGGAACTATATTCATAGACAACCGATTACGAGCGACCAAACAGGTCATTTTTAAACATCTTTTTGTATTTAGTTCTTTGAGTTTCCCTTTTGCTTTTCTCTCTCTCACTTATTTACGCATGACATAACACCTTAATATCAAGTTTTAATATACATATACATATATATGTTTGTGTATTGTGCGTCAATATGAAATATGGGGTAAACGTCAATGAGACAGCAACCTAGCAACATAAATAACCAAAAGATATGTGTTTGGTTTAAATGGAAGCCAGATATAAACGCGCGTTTTTTATTGACTCAACGAGATAGCACTCAACGACAAAGCTGTATTTAAACGAACTATGCACTCGGCTACTGTTCTTTTTTTCTTAAACTCTTTTTAAAACTTCTTGCTCTATTCGATTTGAGAGATAAAAAACATGACTATCTATCAAACGAAAACTGGATCAAGTGAGAAAATAGTTTCTTTCATTAGTACAAATTATTGCTTCATTGCTTATTTCAGAGTTCGAAGCTTGAGCAGACTCTAAAACTATGTTTGACAATTTTCGGCTACTCCAAAACTATGTTTAACAATTTTTCAGCCGAATGTTAGTAGTTTTCTCCTGGTGCACCAGCTTTCTTTCCCTGTAGATAGCTGGTCGCCATGAAATAGCAATTAATAATAAAAGTGGCGTTAAAGACCAATATTGAATAAATCAATCATTGTACATATCAGACGTTTCACATAAAGATCTTATCCTTTTTGGACAAAAATCTATGCATTTGAAATTGAATTTGACAATAGGAATTTTCCAGCATCGTATAGTAATGATTTCCTTTATGACTGTAAAAGGTGCCACTGGACATGACCCTTACTCTTTGTAACATTGTAATACCAAAAAGAATGGAAGTAAGTGAAGGCATCTTAGCTTTCAACTTTTATCTACCAGTGTAATAGAAAGCCAAGTATTTAGAAAATACCTTATGGTTTAAAGGGCCAAGCATAGGGACTTATTTTTTAAGGTTGGTGTGTCCATCATATTATATATGTTGCAACCTTTTGTAAAAGTCTTGTACTAAGTTTAATATATAAATATATTAAGTTCCGTTACTAACTTATAGTCGACAACTTATAATGTAGAATATCTTTTTTGAATAGTAAAGGGTGTTTTCTATTTTTGTCTATTGCAAATTTTTCCAGAATGAATCGAACAGTCCCTTTTCGAATGCAGCATTCACTACCTTAATAGACATGTCTTTTACAATTAATACCGTCAACCACTGAGAGTGTCTTTGAAGATGCAAAATGCAAAAATGTCAAAAAAGGGGGTACAGAGTATTGTCCCCGCTAAACTGAGATGTACATGTTTCAGCTCTGTGGTTCCCAGTGAAGACATATTTTTTTAAGTTAAAACATTTGAGGTACACAGTCTGTAGAATGAAACAATAGTTGAAACGATGATGTTCGTCTTGGTTAATACTCAAAAATTAGTTTATTACGAACTGGTTAGATATATGAAATGAAGTCACAAGACCCATGCAAAAACTCGATGCTTGAAAAGGCAGAGTTGCCCTTCGTACAACTTTGAAACGTAGTCCCTCAATGGCTCAATAATCTAAAGCATAATAACATATCATAAAGTTCACTTTTAAAGAAATAATATGAATAATACATTTAGCCATTATAGATTTTTATATGTAAAAAATAAAACACAGCAAAAATAACTTACCTACAAGAAAAATGACAGGAACTATATTCATAGACAACCGATTACGAGCGACCAAACAGGTCATTTTTAAACATCTTTTTTTATTTAGTTCTTTGAGTTTCCCTTTTGCTTTTCTCTCTCTCACTTATTTACGCATGACATAACACCTTAATATCAAGTTTTAATATACATATACATATATATGTTTGTGTATTGTGCGTCAATATGAAATATGGGGTAAACGTCAATGAGACAGCAACCTAGCAACATAAATAACCAAAAGATATGTGTTTGGTTTAAATGGAAGCCAGATATAAACGCGCGTTTTTTATTGACTCAACGAGATAGCACTCAACGACAAAGCTGTATTTAAACGAACTATGCACTCGGCTACTGTTCTTTTTTTCTTAAACTCTTTTTAAAACTGCTTGCTCTATTCGATTTGAGAAATAAAAAAATATGACTATCTTTCAAACGAAAACTGGATCAAGTGAGAAAATAGTTTCTTTCATTAGTACAAATTATTGCTTCATTGCTTATTTCAGAGTTCGAAGCGTGAGCAGACTCTAAAACTATGTTTGACAATTTTCGGCTACTCCAAAACTATGTTTGACAATTTTTCAGCCGAATGTTAGTAGTTTTCTCCTGGTGCACCAGCTTTCTTTCCCTGTAGATAGCTGGTCGCCATGAATTAGCAGTTAATAATAAAAGTGGCGTTAAAGACCAATATTGAATAAATCAATCATTGTACATATCAGACGTTTAACACACAGATTTTATCCTTATTGGACAAAAATCTATGCATTTGAAATTGAATTTGACAATAAGAATTTTCCAGCATCGTATAGTAATGATTTCCTTTATGACTGTAATATGTGCCACTGGACATGACCCTTAGTCTATGTAACATTGTAATACCAAAAAGAATGGAAGTAAGTGAAGGCATCTTAGCTTTCAACTTTTATCTACCACTGTAATAGAAAGCCAAGTATTTAGAAAATACCTTATGGTTTAAAGGGCCAAGCATAGGGACCTATTTTTTAAGGTTGGTGTGTCCATCATATTATATATGTGGCAACCTTTTGTAAAAGTCTTGTACTAAGTTTAATATATAAATATATTAAGTTCCGTTACTAACTTATAGTCGACAACTTATAATGTAGAATATCTTTTTTGAATAGTAAAGGGTGTTTTCTATTTTTGTCTATTGCAAATTTTTCCAGAATGAATCGAACAGTCCCTTTTCGAATGCAGCATTCACTACCTTAATAGACATGTCTTTTACAATTAATACCGTCAACCACTGAGAGTGTCTTTGAAGATGCAAAATGCAAAAATGTCAAAAAAGGGGGTACAGAGTATTGTCCCCGCTAAACTGAGATGTACATGTTTCAGCTCTGTGGTTCCCAGTGAAGAAATATTTTTTAAGTTAAAACATTTGAGGTACAAAGTCTGTAGAATGGAACAATAGTTGAAACGATGATGTTCGTCTTGGTTTATACTCAAAAATTAGTTTATTACGAACTGGTTAGATATAGGAAATGAATTCACAAGACCCATTCAAAAACTCGATGCTTGAAAAGGCAGACTTGCCCTTCGTACAACTTTGAAACGTAGTCCCTCAATGGCTCAATAATCTAAAGCATAAACACATATCATAAAGTTCACTATTAAAGAAATAATATGAATAATACTTTTAGCCATTATAGATTTCTATATGTAAAAAATAAAACACAGCAAAAATAACTTACCTACAAGAAAAATGACAGGAACTATATTCATAGACAACCGATTACGAGCGACCAAACAGGTCATTTTTAAACATCTTTTTGTATTTAGTTCTTTGAGTTTCCCTTTTGCTTTTCTCTCTCTCACTTATTTACGCATGACATAACACCTTAATATCAAGTTTTAATATACATATACATATATATGTTTGTGTATTGTGCGTCAATATGAAATATGGGGTAAACGTCAATGAGACAGCAACCTAGCAACATAAATAACCAAAAGATATGTGTTTGGTTTAAATGGAAGCCAGATATAAACGCGCGTTTTTTATTGACTCAACGAGATAGCACTCAACGACAAAGCTGTATTTAAACGAACTATGCACTCGGCTACTGTTCTTTTTTTCTTAAACTCTTTTTAAAACTTCTTGCTCTATTCGATTTGAGAGATAAAAAACATGACTATCTATCAAACGAAAACTGGATCAAGTGAGAAAATAGTTTCTTTCATTAGTACAAATTATTGCTTCATTGCTTATTTCAGAGTTCGAAGCTTGAGCAGACTCTAAAACTATGTTTGACAATTTTCGGCTACTCCAAAACTATGTTTAACAATTTTTCAGCCGAATGTTAGTAGTTTTCTCCTGGTGCACCAGCTTTCTTTCCCTGTAGATAGCTGGTCGCCATGAAATAGCAATTAATAATAAAAGTGGCGTTAAAGACCAATATTGAATAAATCAATCATTGTACATATCAGACGTTTCACATAAAGATCTTATCCTTTTTGGACAAAAATCTATGCATTTGAAATTGAATTTGACAATAGGAATTTTCCAGCATCGTATAGTAATGATTTCCTTTATGACTGTAAAAGGTGCCACTGGACATGACCCTTACTCTTTGTAACATTGTAATACCAAAAAGAATGGAAGTAAGTGAAGGCATCTTAGCTTTCAACTTTTATCTACCAGTGTAATAGAAAGCCAAGTATTTAGAAAATACCTTATGGTTTAAAGGGCCAAGCATAGGGACTTATTTTTTAAGGTTGGTGTGTCCATCATATTATATATGTGGCAACCTTTTGTAAAAGTCTTGTACTAAGTTTAATATATAAATATATTAAGTTCCGTTACTAACTTATAGTCGACAACTTATAATGTAGAATATCTTTTTTGAATAGTAAAGGGTGTTTTCTATTTTTGTCTATTGCAAATTTTTCCAGAATGAATCGAACAGTCCCTTTTCGAATGCAGCATTCACTACCTTAATAGACATGTCTTTTACAATTAATACCGTCAACCACTGAGAGTGTCTTTGAAGATGCAAAATGCAAAAATGTCAAAAAAGGGGGTACAGAGTATTGTCCCCGCTAAACTGAGATGTACATGTTTCAGCTCTGTGGTTCCCAGTGAAGACATATTTTTTTAAGTTAAAACATTTGAGGTACACAGTCTGTAGAATGAAACAATAGTTGAAACGATGATGTTCGTCTTGGTTAATACTCAAAAATTAGTTTATTACGAACTGGTTAGATATATGAAATGAAGTCACAAGACCCATGCAAAAACTCGATGCTTGAAAAGGCAGAGTTGCCCTTCGTACAACTTTGAAACGTAGTCCCTCAATGGCTCAATAATCTAAAGCATAATAACATATCATAAAGTTCACTTTTAAAGAAATAATATGAATAATACATTTAGCCATTATAGATTTTTATATGTAAAAAATAAAACACAGCAAAAATAACTTACCTACAAGAAAAATGACAGGAACTATATTCATAGACAACCGATTACGAGCGACCAAACAGGTCATTTTTAAACATCTTTTTTTATTTAGTTCTTTGAGTTTCCCTTTTGCTTTTCTCTCTCTCACTTATTTACGCATGACATAACACCTTAATATCAAGTTTTAATATACATATACATATATATGTTTGTGTATTGTGCGTCAATATGAAATATGGGGTAAACGTCAATGAGACAGCAACCTAGCAACATAAATAACCAAAAGATATGTGTTTGGTTTAAATGGAAGCCAGATATAAACGCGCGTTTTTTATTGACTCAACGAGATAGCACTCAACGACAAAGCTGTATTTAAACGAACTATGCACTCGGCTACTGTTCTTTTTTTCTTAAACTCTTTTTAAAACTGCTTGCTCTATTCGATTTGAGAAATAAAAAAATATGACTATCTTTCAAACGAAAACTGGATCAAGTGAGAAAATAGTTTCTTTCATTAGTACAAATTATTGCTTCATTGCTTATTTCAGAGTTCGAAGCGTGAGCAGACTCTAAAACTATGTTTGACAATTTTCGGCTACTCCAAAACTATGTTTGACAATTTTTCAGCCGAATGTTAGTAGTTTTCTCCTGGTGCACCAGCTTTCTTTCCCTGTAGATAGCTGGTCGCCATGAATTAGCAGTTAATAATAAAAGTGGCGTTAAAGACCAATATTGAATAAATCAATCATTGTACATATCAGACGTTTAACACACAGATTTTATCCTTATTGGACAAAAATCTATGCATTTGAAATTGAATTTGACAATAAGAATTTTCCAGCATCGTATAGTAATGATTTCCTTTATGACTGTAATATGTGCCACTGGACATGACCCTTAGTCTATGTAACATTGTAATACCAAAAAGAATGGAAGTAAGTGAAGGCATCTTAGCTTTCAACTTTTATCTACCACTGTAATAGAAAGCCAAGTATTTAGAAAATACCTTATGGTTTAAAGGGCCAAGCATAGGGACCTATTTTTTAAGGTTGGTGTGTCCATCATATTATATATGTGGCAACCTTTTGTAAAAGTCTTGTACTAAGTTTAATATATAAATATATTAAGTTCCGTTACTAACTTATAGTCGACAACTTATAATGTAGAATATCTTTTTTGAATAGTAAAGGGTGTTTTCTATTTTTGTCTATTGCAAATTTTTCCAGAATGAATCGAACAGTCCCTTTTCGAATGCAGCATTCACTACCTTAATAGACATGTCTTTTACAATTAATACCGTCAACCACTGAGAGTGTCTTTGAAGATGCAAAATGCAAAAATGTCAAAAAAGGGGGTACAGAGTATTGTCCCCGCTAAACTGAGATGTACATGTTTCAGCTCTGTGGTTCCCAGTGAAGAAATATTTTTTAAGTTAAAACATTTGAGGTACAAAGTCTGTAGAATGGAACAATAGTTGAAACGATGATGTTCGTCTTGGTTTATACTCAAAAATTAGTTTATTACGAACTGGTTAGATATAGGAAATGAATTCACAAGACCCATTCAAAAACTCGATGCTTGAAAAGGCAGACTTGCCCTTCGTACAACTTTGAAACGTAGTCCCTCAATGGCTCAATAATCTAAAGCATAAACACATATCATAAAGTTCACTATTAAAGAAATAATATGAATAATACTTTTAGCCATTATAGATTTCTATATGTAAAAAATAAAACACAGCAAAAATAACTTACCTACAAGAAAAATGACAGGAACTATATTCATAGACAACCGATTACGAGCGACCAAACAGGTCATTTTTAAACATCTTTTTGTATTTAGTTCTTTGAGTTTCCCTTTTGCTTTTCTCTCTCTCACTTATTTACGCATGACATAACACCTTAATATCAAGTTTTAATATACATATACATATATATGTTTGTGTATTGTGCGTCAATATGAAATATGGGGTAAACGTCAATGAGACAGCAACCTAGCAACATAAATAACCAAAAGATATGTGTTTGGTTTAAATGGAAGCCAGATATAAACGCGCGTTTTTTATTGACTCAACGAGATAGCACTCAACGACAAAGCTGTATTTAAACGAACTATGCACTCGGCTACTGTTCTTTTTTTCTTAAACTCTTTTTAAAACTTCTTGCTCTATTCGATTTGAGAGATAAAAAACATGACTATCTATCAAACGAAAACTGGATCAAGTGAGAAAATAGTTTCTTTCATTAGTACAAATTATTGCTTCATTGCTTATTTCAGAGTTCGAAGCTTGAGCAGACTCTAAAACTATGTTTGACAATTTTCGGCTACTCCAAAACTATGTTTAACAATTTTTCAGCCGAATGTTAGTAGTTTTCTCCTGGTGCACCAGCTTTCTTTCCCTGTAGATAGCTGGTCGCCATGAAATAGCAATTAATAATAAAAGTGGCGTTAAAGACCAATATTGAATAAATCAATCATTGTACATATCAGACGTTTCACATAAAGATCTTATCCTTTTTGGACAAAAATCTATGCATTTGAAATTGAATTTGACAATAGGAATTTTCCAGCATCGTATAGTAATGATTTCCTTTATGACTGTAAAAGGTGCCACTGGACATGACCCTTACTCTTTGTAACATTGTAATACCAAAAAGAATGGAAGTAAGTGAAGGCATCTTAGCTTTCAACTTTTATCTACCAGTGTAATAGAAAGCCAAGTATTTAGAAAATACCTTATGGTTTAAAGGGCCAAGCATAGGGACTTATTTTTTAAGGTTGGTGTGTCCATCATATTATATATGTTGCAACCTTTTGTAAAAGTCTTGTACTAAGTTTAATATATAAATATATTAAGTTCCGTTACTAACTTATAGTCGACAACTTATAATGTAGAATATCTTTTTTGAATAGTAAAGGGTGTTTTCTATTTTTGTCTATTGCAAATTTTTCCAGAATGAATCGAACAGTCCCTTTTCGAATGCAGCATTCACTACCTTAATAGACATGTCTTTTACAATTAATACCGTCAACCACTGAGAGTGTCTTTGAAGATGCAAAATGCAAAAATGTCAAAAAAGGGGGTACAGAGTATTGTCCCCGCTAAACTGAGATGTACATGTTTCAGCTCTGTGGTTCCCAGTGAAGACATATTTTTTTAAGTTAAAACATTTGAGGTACACAGTCTGTAGAATGAAACAATAGTTGAAACGATGATGTTCGTCTTGGTTAATACTCAAAAATTAGTTTATTACGAACTGGTTAGATATATGAAATGAAGTCACAAGACCCATGCAAAAACTCGATGCTTGAAAAGGCAGACTTGCCCTTCGTACAACTTTGAAACGTAGTCCCTCAATGGCTCAATAATCTAAAGCATAAACACATATCATAAAGTTCACTATTAAAGAAATAATATGAATAATACTTTTAGCCATTATAGATTTCTATATGTAAAAAATAAAACACAGCAAAAATAACTTACCTACAAGAAAAATGACAGGAACTATATTCATAGACAACCGATTACGAGCGACCAAACAGGTCATTTTTAAACATCTTTTTGTATTTAGTTCTTTGAGTTTCCCTTTTGCTTTTCTCTCTCTCACTTATTTACGCATGACATAACACCTTAATATCAAGTTTTAATATACATATACATATATATGTTTGTGTATTGTGCGTCAATATGAAATATGGGGTAAACGTCAATGAGACAGCAACCTAGCAACATAAATAACCAAAAGATATGTGTTTGGTTTAAATGGAAGCCAGATATAAACGCGCGTTTTTTATTGACTCAACGAGATAGCACTCAACGACAAAGCTGTATTTAAACGAACTATGCACTCGGCTACTGTTCTTTTTTTCTTAAACTCTTTTTAAAACTTCTTGCTCTATTCGATTTGAGAGATAAAAAACATGACTATCTATCAAACGAAAACTGGATCAAGTGAGAAAATAGTTTCTTTCATTAGTACAAATTATTGCTTCATTGCTTATTTCAGAGTTCGAAGCTTGAGCAGACTCTAAAACTATGTTTGACAATTTTCGGCTACTCCAAAACTATGTTTAACAATTTTTCAGCCGAATGTTAGTAGTTTTCTCCTGGTGCACCAGCTTTCTTTCCCTGTAGATAGCTGGTCGCCATGAAATAGCAATTAATAATAAAAGTGGCGTTAAAGACCAATATTGAATAAATCAATCATTGTACATATCAGACGTTTCACATAAAGATCTTATCCTTTTTGGACAAAAATCTATGCATTTGAAATTGAATTTGACAATAGGAATTTTCCAGCATCGTATAGTAATGATTTCCTTTATGACTGTAAAAGGTGCCACTGGACATGACCCTTACTCTTTGTAACATTGTAATACCAAAAAGAATGGAAGTAAGTGAAGGCATCTTAGCTTTCAACTTTTATCTACCAGTGTAATAGAAAGCCAAGTATTTAGAAAATACCTTATGGTTTAAAGGGCCAAGCATAGGGACTTATTTTTTAAGGTTGGTGTGTCCATCATATTATATATGTTGCAACCTTTTGTAAAAGTCTTGTACTAAGTTTAATATATAAATATATTAAGTTCCGTTACTAACTTATAGTCGACAACTTATAATGTAGAATATCTTTTTTGAATAGTAAAGGGTGTTTTCTATTTTTGTCTATTGCAAATTTTTCCAGAATGAATCGAACAGTCCCTTTTCGAATGCAGCATTCACTACCTTAATAGACATGTCTTTTACAATTAATACCGTCAACCACTGAGAGTGTCTTTGAAGATGCAAAATGCAAAAATGTCAAAAAAGGGGGTACAGAGTATTGTCCCCGCTAAACTGAGATGTACATGTTTCAGCTCTGTGGTTCCCAGTGAAGACATATTTTTTTAAGTTAAAACATTTGAGGTACACAGTCTGTAGAATGAAACAATAGTTGAAACGATGATGTTCGTCTTGGTTAATACTCAAAAATTAGTTTATTACGAACTGGTTAGATATATGAAATGAAGTCACAAGACCCATGCAAAAACTCGATGCTTGAAAAGGCAGAGTTGCCCTTCGTACAACTTTGAAACGTAGTCCCTCAATGGCTCAATAATCTAAAGCATAATAACATATCATAAAGTTCACTTTTAAAGAAATAATATGAATAATACATTTAGCCATTATAGATTTTTATATGTAAAAAATAAAACACAGCAAAAATAACTTACCTACAAGAAAAATGACAGGAACTATATTCATAGACAACCGATTACGAGCGACCAAACAGGTCATTTTTAAACATCTTTTTTTATTTAGTTCTTTGAGTTTCCCTTTTGCTTTTCTCTCTCTCACTTATTTACGCATGACATAACACCTTAATATCAAGTTTTAATATACATATACATATATATGTTTGTGTATTGTGCGTCAATATGAAATATGGGGTAAACGTCAATGAGACAGCAACCTAGCAACATAAATAACCAAAAGATATGTGTTTGGTTTAAATGGAAGCCAGATATAAACGCGCGTTTTTTATTGACTCAACGAGATAGCACTCAACGACAAAGCTGTATTTAAACGAACTATGCACTCGGCTACTGTTCTTTTTTTCTTAAACTCTTTTTAAAACTGCTTGCTCTATTCGATTTGAGAAATAAAAAAATATGACTATCTTTCAAACGAAAACTGGATCAAGTGAGAAAATAGTTTCTTTCATTAGTACAAATTATTGCTTCATTGCTTATTTCAGAGTTCGAAGCGTGAGCAGACTCTAAAACTATGTTTGACAATTTTCGGCTACTCCAAAACTATGTTTGACAATTTTTCAGCCGAATGTTAGTAGTTTTCTCCTGGTGCACCAGCTTTCTTTCCCTGTAGATAGCTGGTCGCCATGAATTAGCAGTTAATAATAAAAGTGGCGTTAAAGACCAATATTGAATAAATCAATCATTGTACATATCAGACGTTTAACACACAGATTTTATCCTTATTGGACAAAAATCTATGCATTTGAAATTGAATTTGACAATAAGAATTTTCCAGCATCGTATAGTAATGATTTCCTTTATGACTGTAATATGTGCCACTGGACATGACCCTTAGTCTATGTAACATTGTAATACCAAAAAGAATGGAAGTAAGTGAAGGCATCTTAGCTTTCAACTTTTATCTACCACTGTAATAGAAAGCCAAGTATTTAGAAAATACCTTATTGTTTAAAGGGCCAAGCATAGGGACCTATTTTTTAAGGTTGGTGTGTCCATCATATTATATATGTGGCAACCTTTTGTAAAAGTCTTGTACTAAGTTTAATATATAAATATATTAAGTTCCGTTACTAACTTATAGTCGACAACTTATAATGTAGAATATCTTTTTTGAATAGTAAAGGGTGTTTTCTATTTTTGTCTATTGCAAATTTTTCCAGAATGAATCGAACAGTCCCTTTTCGAATGCAGCATTCACTACCTTAATAGACATGTCTTTTACAATTAATACCGTCAACCACTGAGAGTGTCTTTGAAGATGCAAAATGCAAAAATGTCAAAAAAGGGGGTACAGAGTATTGTCCCCGCTAAACTGAGATGTACATGTTTCAGCTCTGTGGTTCCCAGTGAAGAAATATTTTTTAAGTTAAAACATTTGAGGTACAAAGTCTGTAGAATGGAACAATAGTTGAAACGATGATGTTCGTCTTGGTTTATACTCAAAAATTAGTTTATTACGAACTGGTTAGATATAGGAAATGAATTCACAAGACCCATTCAAAAACTCGATGCTTGAAAAGGCAGACTTGCCCTTCGTACAACTTTGAAACGTAGTCCCTCAATGGCTCAATAATCTAAAGCATAAACACATATCATAAAGTTCACTATTAAAGAAATAATATGAATAATACTTTTAGCCATTATAGATTTCTATATGTAAAAAATAAAACACAGCAAAAATAACTTACCTACAAGAAAAATGACAGGAACTATATTCATAGACAACCGATTACGAGCGACCAAACAGGTCATTTTTAAACATCTTTTTGTATTTAGTTCTTTGAGTTTCCCTTTTGCTTTTCTCTCTCTCACTTATTTACGCATGACATAACACCTTAATATCAAGTTTTAATATACATATACATATATATGTTTGTGTATTGTGCGTCAATATGAAATATGGGGTAAACGTCAATGAGACAGCAACCTAGCAACATAAATAACCAAAAGATATGTGTTTGGTTTAAATGGAAGCCAGATATAAACGCGCGTTTTTTATTGACTCAACGAGATAGCACTCAACGACAAAGCTGTATTTAAACGAACTATGCACTCGGCTACTGTTCTTTTTTTCTTAAACTCTTTTTAAAACTTCTTGCTCTATTCGATTTGAGAGATAAAAAACATGACTATCTATCAAACGAAAACTGGATCAAGTGAGAAAATAGTTTCTTTCATTAGTACAAATTATTGCTTCATTGCTTATTTCAGAGTTCGAAGCTTGAGCAGACTCTAAAACTATGTTTGACAATTTTCGGCTACTCCAAAACTATGTTTAACAATTTTTCAGCCGAATGTTAGTAGTTTTCTCCTGGTGCACCAGCTTTCTTTCCCTGTAGATAGCTGGTCGCCATGAAATAGCAATTAATAATAAAAGTGGCGTTAAAGACCAATATTGAATAAATCAATCATTGTACATATCAGACGTTTCACATAAAGATCTTATCCTTTTTGGACAAAAATCTATGCATTTGAAATTGAATTTGACAATAGGAATTTTCCAGCATCGTATAGTAATGATTTCCTTTATGACTGTAAAAGGTGCCACTGGACATGACCCTTACTCTTTGTAACATTGTAATACCAAAAAGAATGGAAGTAAGTGAAGGCATCTTAGCTTTCAACTTTTATCTACCAGTGTAATAGAAAGCCAAGTATTTAGAAAATACCTTATGGTTTAAAGGGCCAAGCATAGGGACTTATTTTTTAAGGTTGGTGTGTCCATCATATTATATATGTTGCAACCTTTTGTAAAAGTCTTGTACTAAGTTTAATATATAAATATATTAAGTTCCGTTACTAACTTATAGTCGACAACTTATAATGTAGAATATCTTTTTTGAATAGTAAAGGGTGTTTTCTATTTTTGTCTATTGCAAATTTTTCCAGAATGAATCGAACAGTCCCTTTTCGAATGCAGCATTCACTACCTTAATAGACATGTCTTTTACAATTAATACCGTCAACCACTGAGAGTGTCTTTGAAGATGCAAAATGCAAAAATGTCAAAAAAGGGGGTACAGAGTATTGTCCCCGCTAAACTGAGATGTACATGTTTCAGCTCTGTGGTTCCCAGTGAAGACATATTTTTTTAAGTTAAAACATTTGAGGTACACAGTCTGTAGAATGAAACAATAGTTGAAACGATGATGTTCGTCTTGGTTAATACTCAAAAATTAGTTTATTACGAACTGGTTAGATATATGAAATGAAGTCACAAGACCCATGCAAAAACTCGATGCTTGAAAAGGCAGACTTGCCCTTCGTACAACTTTGAAACGTAGTCCCTCAATGGCTCAATAATCTAAAGCATAAACACATATCATAAAGTTCACTATTAAAGAAATAATATGAATAATACTTTTAGCCATTATAGATTTCTATATGTAAAAAATAAAACACAGCAAAAATAACTTACCTACAAGAAAAATGACAGGAACTATATTCATAGACAACCGATTACGAGCGACCAAACAGGTCATTTTTAAACATCTTTTTGTATTTAGTTCTTTGAGTTTCCCTTTTGCTTTTCTCTCTCTCACTTATTTACGCATGACATAACACCTTAATATCAAGTTTTAATATACATATACATATATATGTTTGTGTATTGTGCGTCAATATGAAATATGGGGTAAACGTCAATGAGACAGCAACCTAGCAACATAAATAACCAAAAGATATGTGTTTGGTTTAAATGGAAGCCAGATATAAACGCGCGTTTTTTATTGACTCAACGAGATAGCACTCAACGACAAAGCTGTATTTAAACGAACTATGCACTCGGCTACTGTTCTTTTTTTCTTAAACTCTTTTTAAAACTTCTTGCTCTATTCGATTTGAGAGATAAAAAACATGACTATCTATCAAACGAAAACTGGATCAAGTGAGAAAATAGTTTCTTTCATTAGTACAAATTATTGCTTCATTGCTTATTTCAGAGTTCGAAGCTTGAGCAGACTCTAAAACTATGTTTGACAATTTTCGGCTACTCCAAAACTATGTTTAACAATTTTTCAGCCGAATGTTAGTAGTTTTCTCCTGGTGCACCAGCTTTCTTTCCCTGTAGATAGCTGGTCGCCATGAAATAGCAATTAATAATAAAAGTGGCGTTAAAGACCAATATTGAATAAATCAATCATTGTACATATCAGACGTTTCACATAAAGATCTTATCCTTTTTGGACAAAAATCTATGCATTTGAAATTGAATTTGACAATAGGAATTTTCCAGCATCGTATAGTAATGATTTCCTTTATGACTGTAAAAGGTGCCACTGGACATGACCCTTACTCTTTGTAACATTGTAATACCAAAAAGAATGGAAGTAAGTGAAGGCATCTTAGCTTTCAACTTTTATCTACCAGTGTAATAGAAAGCCAAGTATTTAGAAAATACCTTATGGTTTAAAGGGCCAAGCATAGGGACTTATTTTTTAAGGTTGGTGTGTCCATCATATTATATATGTTGCAACCTTTTGTAAAAGTCTTGTACTAAGTTTAATATATAAATATATTAAGTTCCGTTACTAACTTATAGTCGACAACTTATAATGTAGAATATCTTTTTTGAATAGTAAAGGGTGTTTTCTATTTTTGTCTATTGCAAATTTTTCCAGAATGAATCGAACAGTCCCTTTTCGAATGCAGCATTCACTACCTTAATAGACATGTCTTTTACAATTAATACCGTCAACCACTGAGAGTGTCTTTGAAGATGCAAAATGCAAAAATGTCAAAAAAGGGGGTACAGAGTATTGTCCCCGCTAAACTGAGATGTACATGTTTCAGCTCTGTGGTTCCCAGTGAAGACATATTTTTTTAAGTTAAAACATTTGAGGTACACAGTCTGTAGAATGAAACAATAGTTGAAACGATGATGTTCGTCTTGGTTAATACTCAAAAATTAGTTTATTACGAACTGGTTAGATATATGAAATGAAGTCACAAGACCCATGCAAAAACTCGATGCTTGAAAAGGCAGAGTTGCCCTTCGTACAACTTTGAAACGTAGTCCCTCAATGGCTCAATAATCTAAAGCATAATAACATATCATAAAGTTCACTTTTAAAGAAATAATATGAATAATACATTTAGCCATTATAGATTTTTATATGTAAAAAATAAAACACAGCAAAAATAACTTACCTACAAGAAAAATGACAGGAACTATATTCATAGACAACCGATTACGAGCGACCAAACAGGTCATTTTTAAACATCTTTTTTTATTTAGTTCTTTGAGTTTCCCTTTTGCTTTTCTCTCTCTCACTTATTTACGCATGACATAACACCTTAATATCAAGTTTTAATATACATATACATATATATGTTTGTGTATTGTGCGTCAATATGAAATATGGGGTAAACGTCAATGAGACAGCAACCTAGCAACATAAATAACCAAAAGATATGTGTTTGGTTTAAATGGAAGCCAGATATAAACGCGCGTTTTTTATTGACTCAACGAGATAGCACTCAACGACAAAGCTGTATTTAAACGAACTATGCACTCGGCTACTGTTCTTTTTTTCTTAAACTCTTTTTAAAACTTCTTGCTCTATTCGATTTGAGAGATAAAAAACATGACTATCTATCAAACGAAAACTGGATCAAGTGAGAAAATAGTTTCTTTCATTAGTACAAATTATTGCTTCATTGCTTATTTCAGAGTTCGAAGCTTGAGCAGACTCTAAAACTATGTTTGACAATTTTCGGCTACTCCAAAACTATGTTTAACAATTTTTCAGCCGAATGTTAGTAGTTTTCTCCTGGTGCACCAGCTTTCTTTCCCTGTAGATAGCTGGTCGCCATGAAATAGCAATTAATAATAAAAGTGGCGTTAAAGACCAATATTGAATAAATCAATCATTGTACATATCAGACGTTTAACACAAAGATCTTATCCTTATTGGACAAAAATCTATGCATTTGAAATTGAATTTGACAATAGGAATTTTCCAGCATCGTATAGTAATGATTTCCTTTATGACTGTAATAGGTGCCACTGGACATGACCCTTACTCTTTGTAACATTGTAATACCAAAAAGAATGGAAGTAAGTGAAGGCATCTTAGCTTTCAACTTTTATCTACCAGTGTAATAGAAAGCCAAGTATTTAGAAAATACCTTATGGTTTAAAGGGCCAAGCATAGGGACCTATTTTTTAAGGTTGGTGTGTCCATCATATTATATATGTGGCAACCTTTTGTAAAAGTCTTGTACTAAGTTTAATATATAAATATGTTAAGTTCCGTAACTAACTTATAGTCGACAACTTATAATCTAGAATATCTTTTTTGAATAGAAAAGGGTGTTTTCTATTTTTGTCTATTGCAAATTTTTCCAGAATGAATCGAACAGTCCCTTTTCGAATGCAGCATTCACTACCTTAATAGACATGTCTTTTACAATTTATACCGTCAACCACTGATTGTGTCTTTGAAGATGCAATATGCAAAAATGTCAAAAAGGGGGTACAGAGTATTGTCCCCGCTAAACTGAGATGTACATGTTTCAGCTCTGTGGTTCCCAGTGAAGACATATTTTTTAAGTTAAAACATTTGAGGTACACAGTCTATAGAATGGAACAATAGTTGAAACGATGATGTTCGTCTTGGTTTATACTCAAAAATTAGTTTATTACGAACTGGTTAGATATAGGAAATGAAGTCACAAGACCCATTCAAAAACTCGATGCTTGAAAAGGCAGAGTTGCCCTTCGTACAACTTTGAAACGTAGTCCCTCAATGGCTCAATAATTTAAAGCATAAAAAAATATCATAAAGTTCACTTTTAAAGAAATAATATGAATAATACATTTAGCCATTATAGATTTTTATATGTAAAAAATAAAACACAGCAAAAATAACTTACCTACAAGAAAAATGACAGGAACTATATTCATAGACAACCGATTACGAGCGACCAAACAGGTCATTTTTAAACATCTTTTTTTTATTTAGTTCTTTGAGTTTCCCTTTTGCTTTTCTCTCTCTCACTTATTTACGCATGACATAACACCTTAATATCAAGTTTTAATATACATATACATATATATGTTTGTGTATTGTGCGTCAATATGAAATATGGGGTAAACGTCAATGAGACAGCAACCTAGCAACATAAATAACCAAAAGATATGTGTTTGGTTTAAATGGAAGCCAGATATAAACGCGCGTTTTTTATTGACTCAACGAGATAGCACTCAACGACAAAGCTGTATTTAAACGAACTATGCACTCTGCTACTGTTCTTTTTTTCTTAAACTTTTTTAAAACTTCTTGCTCTATTCGATTTGAGAGATAAAAAACATGACTATCTATCAAACGAAAACTGGATCAAGTGAGAAAATAGTTTCTTTCATTAGTACAAATTATTGCTTCATTGCTTATTTCAGAGTTCGAAGCTTGAGCAGACTCTAAAACTATGTTTGACAATTTTCGGCTACTCCAAAACTATGTTTAACAATTTTTCAGCCGAATGTTAGTAGTTTTCTCCTGGTGCACCAGCTTTCTTTCCCTGTAGATAGCTGGTCGCCATGAAATAGCAATTAATAATAAAAGGGGCGTTAAAGACCAACATTGAATAAATCAATCATTGTACATATCAGACGTTTAACACACAGATCTTATCCTTATTGGACAAAAATCTATGCATTTGAAATTGAATTTGACAATAGGAATTTTCCAGCATCGTATAGTAATGATTTCCTTTATGACTGTAATATGTGCCACTGGACATGACCCTTACTCTTTGTAACATTGTAATACCAAAAAGAATGGAAGTAAGTGAAGGCATCTTAGCTTTCAACTTTTATCTACCAGTGTAATAGAAAGCCAAGTATTTAGAAAATACCTTATGGTTTAAAGGGCCAAGCATAGGGACCTATTTTTTAAGGTTGGTGTGTCCATCATATTATATATGTGGCAACCTTTTGTAAAAGTCTTGTACTAAGTTTAATATATAAACATTTTAAGTTCCGTTACTAACTTATAGTCGACAACTTATAATGTAGAATATCTTTTTTTAATAGAAAAGGGTGTTTTCTATTTTTGTCTATTGCAAATTTTTCCAGAATGAATCGAACAGTCCCTTTTCGAATGCAGCATTCACTACCTTAATAGACATGTCTTTTACAATTTATACCGTCAACCACTGAGAGTGTCTTTGAAGATGCAATATGCAAAAATGTCAAAAAAGGGGGTACAGAGTATTGTCCCCGCTAAACTGAGATGAACATGTTTCAGCTCTGTGGTTCCTAGTGAAGACAAATTTTTTAAGTTAAAACATTTGAGGTACACAGTCTGTAGAATGAAACAAGAGTTGAAACGATGATGTTCGTCTTGGTTTATACTAAAAAATTAGTTTATTACGAACTGGTAAGATATATTAAATGAAGTCACAAGACCCATGCAAAAACTCGATGCTTCAAAAGGCAGAGTTGCCCTTCGTACAACTTTGAAACGTAGTCCCTCAATGGCTCAATAATCTAAAGCATAAACACATATCATAAAGTTCACTTTTAAAGAAATAATATGAATAATACTTTTAGCCATTATAGATTTCTATATGTAAAAAATAAAACACAGCAAAAATAACTTACCTACAAGAAAAATGACAGGAACTATATTCATAGACAACCGATTACGAGCGACCAAACAGGTCATTTTTAAACATCTTTTTTTATTTAGTTCTTTGAGTTTCCCTTTTGCTTTTCTCTCTCTCACTTATTTACGCATGACATAACACCTTAATATCAAGTTTTAATATACATATACATATATATGTTTGTGTATTGTGCGTCAATATGAAATATGGGGTAAACGTCAATGAGACAGCAACCTAGCAACATAAATAACCAAAAGATATGTGTTTGGTTTAAATGGAAGCCAGATATAAACGCGCGTTTTTTATTGACTCAACGAGATAGCACTCAACGACAAAGCTGTATTTAAACGAACTATGCACTCGGCTACTGTTCTTTTTTTCTTAAACTCTTTTTAAAACTTCTTGCTCTATTCGATTTGAGAGATAAAAAACATGACTATCTATCAAACGAAAACTGGATCAAGTGAGAAAATAGTTTCTTTCATTAGTACAAATTATTGCTTCATTGCTTATTTCAGAGTTCGAAGCTTGAGCAGACTCTAAAACTATGTTTGACAATTTTCGGCTACTCCAAAACTATGTTTAACAATTTTTCAGCCGAATGTTAGTAGTTTTCTCCTGGTGCACCAGCTTTCTTTCCCTGTAGATAGCTGGTCGCCATGAAATAGCAATTAATAATAAAAGTGGCGTTAAAGACCAATATTGAATAAATCAATCATTGTACATATCAGACGTTTAACACAAAGATCTTATCCTTATTGGACAAAAATCTATGCATTTGAAATTGAATTTGACAATAGGAATTTTCCAGCATCGTATAGTAATGATTTCCTTTATGACTGTAATAGGTGCCACTGGACATGACCCTTACTCTTTGTAACATTGTAATACCAAAAAGAATGGAAGTAAGTGAAGGCATCTTAGCTTTCAACTTTTATCTACCAGTGTAATAGAAAGCCAAGTATTTAGAAAATACCTTATGGTTTAAAGGGCCAAGCATAGGGACCTATTTTTTAAGGTTGGTGTGTCCATCATATTATATATGTGGCAACCTTTTGTAAAAGTCTTGTACTAAGTTTAATATATAAATATGTTAAGTTCCGTAACTAACTTATAGTCGACAACTTATAATCTAGAATATCTTTTTTGAATAGAAAAGGGTGTTTTCTATTTTTGTCTATTGCAAATTTTTCCAGAATGAATCGAACAGTCCCTTTTCGAATGCAGCATTCACTACCTTAATAGACATGTCTTTTACAATTTATACCGTCAACCACTGATTGTGTCTTTGAAGATGCAATATGCAAAAATGTCAAAAAGGGGGTACAGAGTATTGTCCCCGCTAAACTGAGATGTACATGTTTCAGCTCTGTGGTTCCCAGTGAAGACATATTTTTTAAGTTAAAACATTTGAGGTACACAGTCTATAGAATGGAACAATAGTTGAAACGATGATGTTCGTCTTGGTTTATACTCAAAAATTAGTTTATTACGAACTGGTTAGATATAGGAAATGAAGTCACAAGACCCATTCAAAAACTCGATGCTTGAAAAGGCAGAGTTGCCCTTCGTACAACTTTGAAACGTAGTCCCTCAATGGCTCAATAATTTAAAGCATAAAAAAATATCATAAAGTTCACTTTTAAAGAAATAATATGAATAATACATTTAGCCATTATAGATTTTTATATGTAAAAAATAAAACACAGCAAAAATAACTTACCTACAAGAAAAATGACAGGAACTATATTCATAGACAACCGATTACGAGCGACCAAACAGGTCATTTTTAAACATCTTTTTTTATTTAGTTCTTTGAGTTTCCCTTTTGCTTTTCTCTCTCTCACTTATTTACGCATGACATAACACCTTAATATCAAGTTTTAATATACATATACATATATATGTTTGTGTATTGTGCGTCAATATGAAATATGGGGTAAACGTCAATGAGACAGCAACCTAGCAACATAAATAACCAAAAGATATGTGTTTGGTTTAAATGGAAGCCAGATATAAACGCGCGTTTTTTATTGACTCAACGAGATAGCACTCAACGACAAAGCTGTATTTAAACGAACTATGCACTCTGCTACTGTTCTTTTTTTCTTAAACTTTTTTAAAACTTCTTGCTCTATTCGATTTGAGAGATAAAAAACATGACTATCTATCAAACGAAAACTGGATCAAGTGAGAAAATAGTTTCTTTCATTAGTACAAATTATTGCTTCATTGCTTATTTCAGAGTTCGAAGCTTGAGCAGACTCTAAAACTATGTTTGACAATTTTCGGCTACTCCAAAACTATGTTTAACAATTTTTCAGCCGAATGTTAGTAGTTTTCTCCTGGTGCACCAGCTTTCTTTCCCTGTAGATAGCTGGTCGCCATGAAATAGCAATTAATAATAAAAGGGGCGTTAAAGACCAACATTGAATAAATCAATCATTGTACATATCAGACGTTTAACACACAGATCTTATCCTTATTGGACAAAAATCTATGCATTTGAAATTGAATTTGACAATAGGAATTTTCCAGCATCGTATAGTAATGATTTCCTTTATGACTGTAATATGTGCCACTGGACATGACCCTTACTCTTTGTAACATTGTAATACCAAAAAGAATGGAAGTAAGTGAAGGCATCTTAGCTTTCAACTTTTATCTACCAGTGTAATAGAAAGCCAAGTATTTAGAAAATACCTTATGGTTTAAAGGGCCAAGCATAGGGACCTATTTTTTAAGGTTGGTGTGTCCATCATATTATATATGTGGCAACCTTTTGTAAAAGTCTTGTACTAAGTTTAATATATAAACATTTTAAGTTCCGTTACTAACTTATAGTCGACAACTTATAATGTAGAATATCTTTTTTTAATAGAAAAGGGTGTTTTCTATTTTTGTCTATTGCAAATTTTTCCAGAATGAATCGAACAGTCCCTTTTCGAATGCAGCATTCACTACCTTAATAGACATGTCTTTTACAATTTATACCGTCAACCACTGAGAGTGTCTTTGAAGATGCAATATGCAAAAATGTCAAAAAAGGGGGTACAGAGTATTGTCCCCGCTAAACTGAGATGAACATGTTTCAGCTCTGTGGTTCCTAGTGAAGACAATTTTTTTAAGTTAAAACATTTGAGGTACACAGTCTGTAGAATGAAACAAGAGTTGAAACGATGATGTTCGTCTTGGTTTATACTAAAAAATTAGTTTATTACGAACTGGTAAGATATATTAAATGAAGTCACAAGACCCATGCAAAAACTCGATGCTTCAAAAGGCAGAGTTGCCCTTCGTACAACTTTGAAACGTAGTCCCTCAATGGCTCAATAATCTAAAGCATAAACACATATCATAAAGTTCACTTTTAAAGAAATAATATGAATAATACTTTTAGCCATTATAGATTTCTATATGTAAAAAATAAAACACAGCAAAAATAACTTACCTACAAGAAAAATGACAGGAACTATATTCATAGACAACCGATTACGAGCGACCAAACAGGTCATTTTTAAACATCTTTTTTTATTTAGTTCTTTGAGTTTCCCTTTTGCTTTTCTCTCTCTCACTTATTTACGCATGACATAACACCTTAATATCAAGTTTTAATATACATATACATATATATGTTTGTGTATTGTGCGTCAATATGAAATATGGGGTAAACGTCAATGAGACAGCAACCTAGCAACATAAATAACCAAAAGATATGTGTTTGGTTTAAATGGAAGCCAGATATAAACGCGCGTTTTTTATTGACTCAACGAGATAGCACTCAACGACAAAGCTGTATTTAAACGAACTATGCACTCGGCTACTGTTCTTTTTTTCTTAAACTCTTTTTAAAACTTCTTGCTCTATTCGATTTGAGAGATAAAAAACATGACTATCTATCAAACGAAAACTGGATCAAGTGAGAAAATAGTTTCTTTCATTAGTACAAATTATTGCTTCATTGCTTATTTCAGAGTTCGAAGCTTGAGCAGACTCTAAAACTATGTTTGACAATTTTCGGCTACTCCAAAACTATGTTTAACAATTTTTCAGCCGAATGTTAGTAGTTTTCTCCTGGTGCACCAGCTTTCTTTCCCTGTAGATAGCTGGTCGCCATGAAATAGCAATTAATAATAAAAGGGGCGTTAAAGACCAACATTGAATAAATCAATCATTGTACATATCAGACGTTTAACACACAGATCTTATCCTTATTGGACAAAAATCTATGCATTTGAAATTGAATTTGACAATAGGAATTTTCCAGCATCGTATAGTAATGATTTCCTTTATGACTGTAATATGTGCCACTGGACATGACCCTTACTCTTTGTAACATTGTAATACCAAAAAGAATGGAAGTAAGTGAAGGCATCTTAGCTTTCAACTTTTATCTACCAGTGTAATAGAAAGCCAAGTATTTAGAAAATACCTTATGGTTTAAAGGGCCAAGCATAGGGACCTATTTTTTAAGGTTGGTGTGTCCATCATATTATATATGTGGCAACCTTTTGTAAAAGTCTTGTACTAAGTTTAATATATAAACATTTTAAGTTCCGTTACTAACTTATAGTCGACAACTTATAATGTAGAATATCTTTTTTTAATAGAAAAGGGTGTTTTCTATTTTTGTCTATTGCAAATTTTTCCAGAATGAATCGAACAGTCCCTTTTCGAATGCAGCATTCACTACCTTAATAGACATGTCTTTTACAATTTATACCGTCAACCACTGAGAGTGTCTTTGAAGATGCAATATGCAAAAATGTCAAAAAAGGGGGTACAGAGTATTGTCCCCGCTAAACTGAGATGAACATGTTTCAGCTCTGTGGTTCCTAGTGAAGACAAATTTTTTAAGTTAAAACATTTGAGGTACACAGTCTGTAGAATGAAACAAGAGTTGAAACGATGATGTTCGTCTTGGTTTATACTAAAAAATTAGTTTATTACGAACTGGTAAGATATATTAAATGAAGTCACAAGACCCATGCAAAAACTCGATGCTTCAAAAGGCAGAGTTGCCCTTCGTACAACTTTGAAACGTAGTCCCTCAATGGCTCAATAATCTAAAGCATAAACACATATCATAAAGTTCACTTTTAAAGAAATAATATGAATAATACTTTTAGCCATTATAGATTTCTATATGTAAAAAATAAAACACAGCAAAAATAACTTACCTACAAGAAAAATGACAGGAACTATATTCATAGACAACCGATTACGAGCGACCAAACAGGTCATTCTTAAACATTTTTTTCTATTTAGTTCTTTGAGTTTCCCTTTTGCTTTTTTCTCCCTCACTTATTTACGCATGACATAACACCTTAATATCAAGTTTTAATATACATATACATATATATGTTTGTGTATTGTGCGTCAATATGAAATATGGGGTAAACGTCAATGAGACAGCAACCTAGCAACATAAATAACCAAAAGATATGTGTTTGGTTTGAATGGAAGCCAGATATAAACGCGCGTTTTTTATGCACTCAACGAGATAGCACTCAACGACAAAACTGCATTTAAACGAACTATGCACTCGGCTAATGTTCTTTTTTTCTTAAACTCTTTTTAAAACTTCTTGCTCTATTCGATTTGAGAGATAAAAAACATGACTATCTATCAAACGAAAACTGGATCAAGAGAGAAAATAGTTTCTTTCATTAGTACAACTTATTGCTTCATTGCTTATTTTAGAGTTCGAAGCTTGGGCAGACTCTAAAACTATGTTTGACAATTTCAGCTACTCCCAAACTATGTTTTACAATTTTTCAGCCGAATGTTAGTAGTTTTCTTCTGGTGCACCATCTTTATTTCCCTGTATAAAGCTGGTCGCCATGAAATAGCAATTAATAATAAAAGTGGCGTTAAAGACCAATATTAAATAAATCAATCATTGTACATATCAGACGTTTAACCCACAGATCTTATCCTTATTGGACGAAAATCTATGCATTTGAAATTGAATTTGACAATAGGAATTTTCCGGCATCGTATAGTAATGAATTCCTTTATGACTGTAATATGTGCCACTAGACATGACCCTTAATCTATGTAACATTGTAATACCAAAAAGAATGGAGGTCAGTTAAGGCATCTTAGCTTTCACCTTTTATCTATCACTGTAATAGAAAGCCAAGTATTTAGAAAATACCTTATAGTATAAAGGGCCAAGCATAGGGACCTATTATTGAAGGTTGATGTGTCCATCATATTATATATGTGGCAACCTTTTGTAAAAGTCTTGTACTAAGTTTAATATATAAACATTTTAAGTTCCGTTACTAACTTATAGTCGACAACTTATAATGTAGAATATCTTTTTTTAATAGAAAAGGGTGTTTTCTATTTTTGTCTATTGCAAATTTTTCCAGAATGAATCGAACAGTCCCTTTTCGAATGCAGCATTCACTACCTTAATAGACATGTCTTTTACAATTTATACCGTCAACCACTGAGAGTGTCTTTGAAGATGCAATATGCAAAAATGTCAAAAAAGGGGGTACAGAGTATTGTCCCCGCTAAACTGAGATGAACATGTTTCAGCTCTGTGGTTCCTAGTGAAGACAAATTTTTTAAGTTAAAACATTTGAGGTACACAGTCTGTAGAATGAAACAAGAGTTGAAACGATGATGTTCGTCTTGGTTTATACTAAAAAATTAGTTTATTACGAACTGGTAAGATATATTAAATGAAGTCACAAGACCCATGCAAAAACTCGATGCTTCAAAAGGCAGAGTTGCCCTTCGTACAACTTTGAAACGTAGTCCCTCAATGGCTCAATAATCTAAAGCATAAACACATATCATAAAGTTCACTTTTAAAGAAATAATATGAATAATACTTTTAGCCATTATAGATTTCTATATGTAAAAAATAAAACACAGCAAAAATAACTTACCTACAAGAAAAATGACAGGAACTATATTCATAGACAACCGATTACGAGCGACCAAACAGGTCATTCTTAAACATTTTTTTCTATTTAGTTCTTTGAGTTTCCCTTTTGCTTTTTTCTCCCTCACTTATTTACGCATGACATAACACCTTAATATCAAGTTTTAATATACATATACATATATATGTTTGTGTATTGTGCGTCAATATGAAATATGGGGTAAACGTCAATGAGACAGCAACCTAGCAACATAAATAACCAAAAGATATGTGTTTGGTTTGAATGGAAGCCAGATATAAACGCGCGTTTTTTATGCACTCAACGAGATAGCACTCAACGACAAAACTGCATTTAAACGAACTATGCACTCGGCTAATGTTCTTTTTTTCTTAAACTCTTTTTAAAACTTCTTGCTCTATTCGATTTGAGAGATAAAAAACATGACTATCTATCAAACGAAAACTGGATCAAGAGAGAAAATAGTTTCTTTCATTAGTACAACTTATTGCTTCATTGCTTATTTTAGAGTTCGAAGCTTGGGCAGACTCTAAAACTATGTTTGACAATTTCAGCTACTCCCAAACTATGTTTTACAATTTTTCAGCCGAATGTTAGTAGTTTTCTTCTGGTGCACCATCTTTATTTCCCTGTATAAAGCTGGTCGCCATGAAATAGCAATTAATAATAAAAGTGGCGTTAAAGACCAATATTAAATAAATCAATCATTGTACATATCAGACGTTTAACCCACAGATCTTATCCTTATTGGACGAAAATCTATGCATTTGAAATTGAATTTGACAATAGGAATTTTCCGGCATCGTATAGTAATGAATTCCTTTATGACTGTAATATGTGCCACTAGACATGACCCTTAATCTATGTAACATTGTAATACCAAAAAGAATGGAGGTCAGTTAAGGCATCTTAGCTTTCACCTTTTATCTATCACTGTAATAGAAAGCCAAGTATTTAGAAAATACCTTATAGTATAAAGGGCCAAGCATAGGGACCTATTATTGAAGGTTGATGTGTCCATCATATTATATATGTGGCAACCTTTTGTAAAAGTCTTGTACTAAGTTTAATATATAAACATTTTAAGTTCCGTTACTAACTTATAGTCGACAACTTATAATGTAGAATATCTTTTTTTAATAGAAAAGGGTGTTTTCTATTTTTGTCTATTGCAAATTTTTCCAGAATGAATCGAACAGTCCCTTTTCGAATGCAGCATTCACTACCTTAATAGACATGTCTTTTACAATTTATACCGTCAACCACTGAGAGTGTCTTTGAAGATGCAATATGCAAAAATGTCAAAAAAGGGGGTACAGAGTATTGTCCCCGCTAAACTGAGATGAACATGTTTCAGCTCTGTGGTTCCTAGTGAAGACAAATTTTTTAAGTTAAAACATTTGAGGTACACAGTCTGTAGAATGAAACAAGAGTTGAAACGATGATGTTCGTCTTGGTTTATACTAAAAAATTAGTTTATTACGAACTGGTAAGATATATTAAATGAAGTCACAAGACCCATGCAAAAACTCGATGCTTCAAAAGGCAGAGTTGCCCTTCGTACAACTTTGAAACGTAGTCCCTCAATGGCTCAATAATCTAAAGCATAAACACATATCATAAAGTTCACTTTTAAAGAAATAATATGAATAATACTTTTAGCCATTATAGATTTCTATATGTAAAAAATAAAACACAGCAAAAATAACTTACCTACAAGAAAAATGACAGGAACTATATTCATAGACAACCGATTACGAGCGACCAAACAGGTCATTCTTAAACATTTTTTTCTATTTAGTTCTTTGAGTTTCCCTTTTGCTTTTTTCTCCCTCACTTATTTACGCATGACATAACACCTTAATATCAAGTTTTAATATACATATACATATATATGTTTGTGTATTGTGCGTCAATATGAAATATGGGGTAAACGTCAATGAGACAGCAACCTAGCAACATAAATAACCAAAAGATATGTGTTTGGTTTGAATGGAAGCCAGATATAAACGCGCGTTTTTTATGCACTCAACGAGATAGCACTCAACGACAAAACTGCATTTAAACGAACTATGCACTCGGCTAATGTTCTTTTTTTCTTAAACTCTTTTTAAAACTTCTTGCTCTATTCGATTTGAGAGATAAAAAACATGACTATCTATCAAACGAAAACTGGATCAAGAGAGAAAATAGTTTCTTTCATTAGTACAACTTATTGCTTCATTGCTTATTTTAGAGTTCGAAGCTTGGGCAGACTCTAAAACTATGTTTGACAATTTCAGCTACTCCCAAACTATGTTTTACAATTTTTCAGCCGAATGTTAGTAGTTTTCTTCTGGTGCACCATCTTTATTTCCCTGTATAAAGCTGGTCGCCATGAAATAGCAATTAATAATAAAAGTGGCGTTAAAGACCAATATTAAATAAATCAATCATTGTACATATCAGACGTTTAACCCACAGATCTTATCCTTATTGGACGAAAATCTATGCATTTGAAATTGAATTTGACAATAGGAATTTTCCGGCATCGTATAGTAATGAATTCCTTTATGACTGTAATATGTGCCACTAGACATGACCCTTAATCTATGTAACATTGTAATACCAAAAAGAATGGAGGTCAGTTAAGGCATCTTAGCTTTCACCTTTTATCTATCACTGTAATAGAAAGCCAAGTATTTAGAAAATACCTTATAGTATAAAGGGCCAAGCATAGGGACCTATTATTGAAGGTTGATGTGTCCATCATATTATATATGTGGCAACCTTTTGTAAAGTCTTGTATTAAGTTTAGTATATAAATATATTTAAGTTCCGTTACTAGCTTTTGTCGACAACTTATAATGTAGAATATCTTTTTTTAACAGAAAAGGGTGTTTTCTATTTTTGTCTATTGCAAATTTTTCCAGAATGAATCGAACAGTCCCTTTTCGAATGCAGCATTCACTAGCTTAATAGACATGTCTTTTACAATTAATACCGTCAACCACTGAGAGTGTCTTTGAAGATCCAATATGCAAAAATGTCAAAAAATGGGGTACAGAGTATTGTCCCCGCTAAACTGAGATGTACATGTTTCAGCTCTGTGGTTCCCAGTGAAGACATATTTTTTAAGTTAAAACATTTGAGGTACAAAGTCTGTAGAATGGAACAATAGTTGAAACGATGATGTTCGTCTTAGTTTATACTAAAAAATTAGTTTATTACGAACTGGGTAAATATATGAAAAGAAGTCACAAGACCCATGCAAAAACTCGATGCTTGAAAAGGCAGAGTTGCCCTTCGTACAACTTTGAAACGTAGTACCTCAATGGCTCAATAATCTAAAGCATAATAAAATATCATAAAGTTCACTTTTAAAGAAATAATATGAGTAATACTTTTAGCCATTATAGATTTGTATATGTAAAAAATAAAACACAGCAAAAATAACTTACCTACAAGAAAAATGACAGGAACTATATTCATAGACAACCGATTACGAGCGACCAAACAGGTCATTCTTAAACATCTTTTTCTATTTAGTTTTTTTAGTTTCCCTCTTGCTTTTTTCTCTCTCACTTATTTACGCATGACATAACACCTTAATATCAAGTTTTAATATACATATACATATATATGTTTGTGTATTGTGCGTCAATATGAAATATGGGGTAAACGTCAATGAGACAGCAACCTAGCAACATAAATAACCAAAAGATATGTGTTTGGTTTGAAAGGAAGCCAGATATAAACGCGCGTTTTTTATTCACTCAACGAGATAGCACTCAACGACAAAACTGTATGTAAACGAACTATGCACTCGGCTAATGTTCTTTTTTTCTTAAACTCTTTTTAAAACTTCTTGCTCTATTCGATTTGAGAGATAAAAAACATGACTATCTATCAAACGAAAACTGGATCAAGAGAGAAAATAGTTTCTTTCATTAGTACAACTTATTGCTTCATTGCTTATTTTAGAGTTCGAAGCTTGGGCAGACTCTAAAACTATGTTTGACAATTTCAGCTACTCCCAAACTATGTTTTACAATTTTTCAGCCGAATGTTAGTAGTTTTCTTCTGGTGCACCATCTTTCTTTCCCTGTATAAAGCTGGTCGCCATGAAATAGCAATTAATAATAAAAGTGGCGTTAAAGACCAATATTAAATAAATCAATCATTGTACATATCAGACGTTTAACCCACAGATCTTATCCTTATTGGACGAAAATCTATGCATTTGAAATTGAATTTGACAATAGGAATTTTCCGGCATCGTATAGTAATGAATTCCTTTATGACTGTAATATGTGCCACTAGACATGACCCTTAATCTATGTAACATTGTAATACCAAAAAGAATGGAGGTCAGTTAAGGCATCTTAGCTTTCACCTTTTATCTATCACTGTAATAGAAAGCCAAGTATTTAGAAAATACCTTATAGTATAAAGGGCCAAGCATAGGGACCTATTATTGAAGGTTGATGTGTCCATCATATTATATATGTGGCAACCTTTTGTAAAGTCTTGTATTAAGTTTAGTATATAAATATATTTAAGTTCCGTTACTAGCTTTTGTCGACAACTTATAATGTAGAATATCTTTTTTTAACAGAAAAGGGTGTTTTCTATTTTTGTCTATTGCAAATTTTTCCAGAATGAATCGAACAGTCCCTTTTCGAATGCAGCATTCACTAGCTTAATAGACATGTCTTTTACAATTAATACCGTCAACCACTGAGAGTGTCTTTGAAGATCCAATATGCAAAAATGTCAAAAAATGGGGTACAGAGTATTGTCCCCGCTAAACTGAGATGTACATGTTTCAGCTCTGTGGTTCCCAGTGAAGACATATTTTTTAAGTTAAAACATTTGAGGTACAAAGTCTGTAGAATGGAACAATAGTTGAAACGATGATGTTCGTCTTAGTTTATACTAAAAAATTAGTTTATTACGAACTGGGTAAATATATGAAAAGAAGTCACAAGACCCATGCAAAAACTCGATGCTTGAAAAGGCAGAGTTGCCCTTCGTACAACTTTGAAACGTAGTACCTCAATGGCTCAATAATCTAAAGCATAATAAAATATCATAAAGTTCACTTTTAAAGAAATAATATGAGTAATACTTTTAGCCATTATAGATTTGTATATGTAAAAAATAAAACACAGCAAAAATAACTTACCTACAAGAAAAATGACAGGAACTATATTCATAGACAACCGATTACGAGCGACCAAACAGGTCATTCTTAAACATCTTTTTCTATTTAGTTTTTTTAGTTTCCCTCTTGCTTTTTTCTCTCTCACTTATTTACGCATGACATAACACCTTAATATCAAGTTTTAATATACATATACATATATATGTTTGTGTATTGTGCGTCAATATGAAATATGGGGTAAACGTCAATGAGACAGCAACCTAGCAACATAAATAACCAAAAGATATGTGTTTGGTTTGAAAGGAAGCCAGATATAAACGCGCGTTTTTTATTCACTCAACGAGATAGCACTCAACGACAAAACTGTATGTAAACGAACTATGCACTCGGCTAATGTTCTTTTTTTCTTAAACTCTTTTTAAAACTTCTTGCTCTATTCGATTTGAGAGATAAAAAACATGACTATCTATCAAACGAAAACTGGATCAAGAGAGAAAATAGTTTCTTTCATTAGTACAACTTATTGCTTCATTGCTTATTTTAGAGTTCGAAGCTTGGGCAGACTCTAAAACTATGTTTGACAATTTCAGCTACTCCCAAACTATGTTTTACAATTTTTCAGCCGAATGTTAGTAGTTTTCTTCTGGTGCACCATCTTTCTTTCCCTGTATAAAGCTGGTCGCCATGAAATAGCAATTAATAATAAAAGTGGCGTTAAAGACCAATATTAAATAAATCAATCATTGTACATATCAGACGTTTAACCCACAGATCTTATCCTTATTGGACGAAAATCTATGCATTTGAAATTGAATTTGACAATAGGAATTTTCCGGCATCGTATAGTAATGAATTCCTTTATGACTGTAATATGTGCCACTAGACATGACCCTTAATCTATGTAACATTGTAATACCAAAAAGAATGGAGGTCAGTTAAGGCATCTTAGCTTTCACCTTTTATCTATCACTGTAATAGAAAGCCAAGTATTTAGAAAATACCTTATAGTATAAAGGGCCAAGCATAGGGACCTATTATTGAAGGTTGATGTGTCCATCATATTATATATGTGGCAACCTTTTGTAAAAGTCTTGTATTAAGTTTAGTATATAAATATATTTAAGTTCCGTTACTAGCTTTTGTCGACAACTTATAATGTAGAATATCTTTTTTTAACAGAAAAGGGTGTTTTCTATTTTTGTCTATTGCAAATTTTTCCAGAATGAATCGAACAGTCCCTTTTCGAATGCAGCATTCACTAGCTTAATAGACATGTCTTTTACAATTAATACCGTCAACCACTGAGAGTGTCTTTGAAGATCCAATATGCAAAAATGTCAAAAAAGGGGGTACAGAGTATTGTCCCCGCTAAACTGAGATGTACATGTTTCAGCTCTGTGGTTCCCAGTGAAGAAATATTTTTTAAGTTAAAACATTTGAGGTACAAAGTCTGTAGAATGGAACAATAGTTGAAACGATGATGTTCGTCTTGGTTTATACTCAAAAATTAGTTTATTACGAACTGGGTAAATATATGAAAAGAAGTCACAAGACCCATGCAAAAACTCGATGCTTGAAAAGGCAGAGTTGCCCTTCGTACAACTTTGAAACGTAGTACCTCAATGGCTCAATAATCTAAAGCATAATAAAATATCATAAAGTTCACTTTTAAAGAAATAATATGAGTAATACTTTTAGCCATTATAGATTTGTATATGTCAAAAATAAAACACAGCAAAAATAACTTACCTACAAGAAAAATGACAGGAACTATATTCTTAGACAACCGATTACGAGCGACCAAACAGGTCATTCTTAAACATATTTTTCTATTTAGTTCTTTGAGTTTCCCTTTTGCTTTTTTCTCTCTCACTTATTTACGCATGACATAACACCTTAATATCAAGTTTTAATATACAGATACATATAAATGTGTGTGTATTGTGCGTCAATATGAAATATGGGGTAAACTTCAATGAGACAGCAACCTAGCAACATAAATAACCAAAAGATATGTGTTTGGTTTAAATGGAAGCAAGATATAAACGCGCGTTTTTTATTCACTCAACGAGATACATTTGTATCTATAGTTTTTGTTCAGACTGGTCCATTTCATCCTTATAGAAAGTATTAAAAAAAAGTTTAATTGTGGAACTGTGATTTGTTTTACGATAATAGCCAAAAATCAGGTAAAAATCGATGAAAAATAGGAAAATCATCAAAATTGGGCATTTTCAAAGGGCCGTAGCAAATAATGTAGTGCATCACAATATGATTTTCTCTTCACCATTTATTTTGTTACAGTTTTATAAACGCAAAAATCAGGTCAGGAAAAAAAGTTTAATTCTAGAAATTTTTGGCTCCTCATAGGTGTACATCCTTAATTCAAATCATCCAATGTTTTATAATACAGACATATAAATATATGCAGTAATTTTATTTAAACAGTGTCTTATATTTCTTAAGTTGGTGAAATTATGTTGTTCTGGTATATTATTTTTAACACCTAATGGTAAGCTCTTAAAGGTATTTGGATGATTTGTTTATATCAATGTATATATATATAAATATCTATTCAATTAGTAATGAATAAAGTGATTTTTTTTTAAATTAATTTTAAAGATTGTGTTATTTTCTGGACGTTTTAAAAATATGTTTTGAGTACATTCTATAAGCTTCAATCATTAATTTCTCACGCGTATGTGATCTAGTTTACCACGATTAATGAAATGTGTGAAGTTCTTTTATTTTCCTACGAAAAGATTAACAAATGATTTTTATGGCCAAATTGCATATTTATGCATTTTCCTACGAATTAAATATGAATACATCGCATTTATATCCGTTTTTTTATCAAACGAGTCTTGTTTTGTTTTCTATTTTTTCGTCCTAGATTTATGTAACACCTCAATATTAATTTTAAAGACAGCATCGAGGTCATATAAAAGATTTATATATATTGCAAAGATGTAACCAAATGTTGCACATCGGTCAACAACCTTAAAATTTACCAGAATAAACATTTAATCCTTCTTTATCTTTGAATCCTGAATAACCTGAAACTAAAAGTCTTCTTCAGTGCTCTCTTTATGGCCATAGAGAAATAGCACTAATTGCGATTGTTCTATAGAGTTCCTTCAGATGCTCATATAAAAAAGAAGATGTGGTATGATTGCCGATGAGACAACGGTCCACAAGAGACCAACATGACACAGACATTATCAACTATAGGTAACCGTTCGACTTTCAAAGTTGTCGAGACTCTATATTTACGGTGGATCATCTAAACTAGTATATAATTCCTCAGATAAAATTTTCTTTGTAGTCAAATACTAACAACAAGACCACAGAGTATAGAAAAATCCGATGACCAGGGTTTGTACGTAAAGATGTTGTTTTTAAGTTGTGAATAAAATCTGTATTACGAGAGAATTAAAAAACATCTTTTTTCAAATTTTCAAATCCCATATCGCATAGTCAGCCATAAAAGGCCCCGATATGACGATGTAAAACAATTAAAACGAGAAAACTAACGGCCTTATTTAAATTTGAAAAAAAATGAACGAAAAACAAATATGTAACACATAAATCAACGACAAACACTGAATTATAGGCTCCTAAGACAATATAACTATTTAACGGTTAACATGTGTCACAGTTAAAGTTCTTGTAATGTGTATTTTACAAATATTGTCAAAATAAGCCTTCTCGCATCTCCCTTTTAAAGAGAACACGCTGTTTTCTAAGAATACTTTTAGAAAAAAATTAAAGTCGTTGCTCTAATTTCCATAGCTGTTACAAAAACTATAAAGCTTAACGCTTACAGTCAATCTTTGTTATATTCTTAGTTAAGCATCGGCATTGATCGTTGGTGCCTTGGACGGTAACTATAATGGCACTTCGTCCACCCTCCTCCCATAGGGTTCAAATTATCTGAACCTCGCACGCTTATCATACCAAATCCTTATCTTTTCTTTAACAATTTATACTCACATTAAATATGTTATGGTATGAAGATGTTTGTATGTATACTATTCTTGTATATAGTGATATTATGTGGCACGTTTATATCATTGCATCCATTTATGAAAAGGACAAATTTGCTACGTTATACTATAATATACTACCAGTAGTAGATGTTCATCCATCTATACACCTTAGCTGTCATTAATTCAATCATAGATGCATGCATTCATTCATTTATTGACAGAGTTATATGAAGACAGAGGCCTTAGTCTATTTTATCATACACGAATAAGTAATGCCCAATTTCTGTGTCAATCCATATAATTTCAGTGTACTCAAATTCTAGCAGATTTGATATGAGTGCCACTTGGACAATTCTTCATCCATCAAGTCTAAATTTCTAAACTTTATGAAAGCTACAAAAGGTTCCAAACTGAAAAATGTAAAACAAATCAAGTTGCATAACTAATAACCTGTTAATGAAAAAACTTAAACCAAGGAATTACTGTCTCCTGACGTGGGACCTCTATATACATGATGTGCCGAGATCAACCATGCTGGCGGGCTTCAAAACATATATCTAACCTATAAAATGTATGATTTTATGTTTTTTTTTGTATCGAAATATAAAACCTCGCTTTGAAGTTATGCAACCATAAAGGTTCACTATGATACGATACGTATATCAAACAGTATTGTAGTTTAACTGTTGTTTGTTTTAGGTGTTGAATCTGTCATGTTTAAACTGGTTGACCTGTTGATCTTGCTTCTTCAATTTGACAAAATTTATACGCAGGTAAGCAAATGTGATTTAAAAAAAAATTGATTTTGAATGTAACGCGTCTTCTAATTGGCTGGCAGTTTTTGTCTACCAACTCATAGACATGGTCTTGTCATTTGATCGTGACGGTGAATTTTTCAGGATTAACTCCGACTGAATATGTAATTTAGTATTAAATTATAAGCAATAACTGTAATATTTTTTCAGTTTGATATAACATTAAAAAAAATGTGTTGCACACTTAACAATAACACGCTTCGAGAGTTATTCAGTTTGCAACTCATTCTTTTATGATATTTCATTATAAACAGGAAAAATGTTACAGTCATTCTTGATACAAAACACAAACTGAAGAAAACAAAACGGCAAATAAAAGTGCATATCATTTCATAGTAATTGACCCTGCATCAAAAAGATCACATGTCTTAGGAGGACACTTTTTTGTTCCCCCTTTAGTGGTCTCTTAAAACAGGTTTGACTGTATATAAACTGTTGATGTACCAACGACTGAAACAACTAACAATAATCCAGTAATAAATTTAAGGTTGAATAGAATGTCATACATTGCTTTTTGTAATGTATTGATATGTATGTGATAGGCCTTTAGTATATTTTACATTCATATGAATGACATTATCAAAAACACTTAATTGCAAATGTTTTCTTTCTCTTTTCATTCCAGTGTCCAAACTCATCTCTTGGTAAGTTGAAATGAATCAATATTTAAAACTTTATGATAAATACAGTTGATCGGATTAACTGGTTACCTTGAACTTCGTATGAAGAAAGATCAAAGGTTAGCATTATCCTTTAAATTTACCTTACGCAATAAAGATATTGTTCTCTCACCAAAAAATATAAAATTTGATGACTATGTTGAACGAATATATCCAATCGACCTAGTCAGAGATATAGGATACCACAGATGCAGTTAAATCTGCCTCATATCTTGACTTACATTTAGAAATTGATAATGAGTGTCGGTTTCAATCAAAACTTTACCAAAACAGAAATGATTTCAGCTTCTCAATTGTGAACTTACCATATTTTTGTATAGCAAAAAGTAAAAACACAAATATTAACTCAAAATTGAAAAAAAACGGAAAGTCACAAATTAAATGGCAAAGTCAAATGATAATACACACCAAACGAATGGACGACAACTGTAATATTCCTGACTTGGAACAGGCATTTATAAATGTAGAACATGGTGAATTGAATCTGGTTTGATAGCACTAAACCTTTCACGACACTCGCATCAAATTCCATTATATTGACAATGATGCGTGAACAAATGTCAAAAATAGGGTACAAGAACAACACGAACCCCATCAAAAACTGGGGATGATTTCAGGTGCTTCAGAATGGTGTGCAGACCCTGCATCACATGAAGCCCCTGTATTGTCGCTCATGTTATCAAAAAAAGTAAAATTCTAGCAGCACCTGCAAACGGAGTATATGTCTCCCAATTTATACGATATTCCAGGGCTTGTATTGTGAAGTTGAAATCATTCCCTCAAAATTTTACGAACGCCATCACGAATTAATTTACCGTTATGGAATAACCGTTTCACAGATGATATCGGATATGTTCCTTATGTCGTAACCATAATCTGTACCCAATTAGACTATTAACCGGTTTTGAAATAACATAAGAAACACGACGAGTTGGCAAGGATCTGCTTAGCTTTCCGGATCACCCCATGTTAACAACATGTAGAGGCCAAGGTTATTTTGGGGTTCCTGTTGCTTATTGTTTAGTTTTCTGTGTTGTGTCTCGTGTACTATTATTTGTCTTTTTTAGCCATGGTGTTGTCCTTTTATTTTCGATCTATGTGGTTGACTGTCCCTTTGGTATCGATCGTCACTCATTTAAACGTTGTACCTAGTTCAAAGTCATTTGTCTACCTATTTTTCTAATATTTTGTATTTTATGTACTTTTTGTTTATTTAAATGACAAAATCTTAAAAACGAGAGGGTGTTAATGCAACACAAATATTCTTTTAACCTATACTCTGTAATGGTGCTTGCGAAAGGAAATAACCTCGGCAATTACCGTTTTAAATTTCGTTTTTCGTCTAAAGAAATGAATTGGGGGCCATTGTAATTTTTTGATCATAAAAAAAAAACCAGATAATTAAACTGTGAAGGATGCATCCTTCGGATAAATCCGATTATGTCAAGGGTGAAATGTCTGTAAAACTATTTTGCTGTCGAGACTTTCATACCATGTACCTGAAGCTTACTTGTGACTTTCAACTGCTTAGTGTACGGATTACTTGACTAACTAGGTAATTAATTGGAAAAAAAGATGAAAGCAAATGAATTTAAGTCTTATTGAACATGTTTAAATGTATATAAAAAAAGATCCTTACAGCTAACTTAAATGTCATTTTAACTGTAAAATAGGGACGACAGATACAAAAAGGACATTCAAACCAGTTACTCGATAATAAACTGACAACGCCATTCAAAAATTGGACTAAATGGCAAACATCATTATAATGAGGGGATCACCGGTATATATTTCTGAAAGATTTTTTATCCTTTGCTTAATTGAAGATTGAACTATGCTTGTTTTCAAAAATATAATAAATAGTATGGGTCACTGGATATGCATAGAATGTTCATGAACAGAAAAATCCTGTTTGTGAACAAACAAGAAATCTCTGAGATAGTAGGTTATATTAAATACTTTTAAGAAAACGAAAGAAAAAAAGGTATTAACGAACTCGTTTTCTTGCATTAAATGTAAACCTTTTTAAAATTAGTGTTATCTCCCCTTTGATTGCTATCTTGAATAAATTATTTTAAAAACACAAATAATTGGTTTTTGTTTAAGCATTTTGAGTGATGCAACACATCACTTATTTTTCTTTAAACAAAAAATAGCCTAATGCATAAATTACAAGTCTGTCTCAACAATTGCAGATTTAGGCTATCAACTAGACTAATCATGAACTGCTTTTCTTCAATCTCAGATAGCGGTTTAAAGTTATACTAACGTAAACACAACTTAGAAAAGAGACTGAACAACAAGAACAATATGGTATAATGGTATGCAGAAATATTAAGATGTAGTTATTATGAACTGTTGTAGACATTCTAGGTCTTTTAATGTTAAATACGGACAATGTAATGCTTGTACAGTTTATATAATATACTGTTCATATCTCCACTATAGACATCCTATCTCTATTTTATTAACAAAGGGCAATATTTTCGAAAAGTTTCGGATGAAATTTATATGACATTTTTTTCAGCAAATACGGATTACATAGGCTGTTTTATGGAATCATATTCTACCCCAAAGTTTCCTCATATGTATGGAGGCAATTCTTTTGCAGAGATGACTATAGATTTCTGTATACTTGGATGTGCAGATGATGAGTTTAAATATGCTGGATTGGTGGTTATAATTACGTTACTTTGCATTTTAACAATATTTCACTATACATTGAAAAATTCCGTTATTTTAATTGGTGGTTCTTGTTATAAACAATTATTATGTTATATCAAAGTTTAACACATCATCCATTCCTGCTCATGTATGCTTTATGATAATGTTATAGCAATTGTAGACAATATGTAAGTTAGAGCGGGTGTCTTTATCCATTTTATCTGAGCATACTCTGTAGACGTGCTTCAAACATTTATTTTTGGGGTTGAAAATATCTTACCAACTATAATTCAATTTATAACAGAAAAATCATTGTAATTTAATTAAGTTTGATATTCTTTTACAATGAATCAAATCTTGTGATCACCAGAAGCGGTCTCCTATATTTTTCAAAGAAAATAGGGGTTATCATAACACGGACATCAAAGCGTAGAACCGCAAAATGGCAAACAATCGCCTTATTTACTACACATCGGCTACAGAAAGAGGCAAGCGTAAGTGAAATGATATTGATGATGAGTTTCACATCGTCCTTGAACTTTAACCTCACAGAAAGTTTATAATCTGCAATACTCTCAGAAAGGTAATACACTAAGTAACCGCTTCAAACAGCAGTCTGTGCAAAATGAAGGGTAAAACGCCAATCCCCGCAACAATAAGAACCAGTCAGTAATATCCCAAAATATTACGGGACCTTTTTATCATTCAAGTATAAAAAGTACTAGATACTAGTTTGGTGGTACCTTCCGGGACTCGAGTTCTATTTACACATGAATTTATCCAGTGAAAGTAGTCCCATTAACGATGCCATTGATATTTACCAAGTGCGTACTTTCTCAATGATGCTGCAGGCCAAAAAACTAGGAAAATCCAAAACCTCATACAAACATACAAAACACGTGTGTTTAAAAATGGTTTAGTGCATCAATCATATACTTGTTTCAAATTATGCAAGTACTTACAAAACATAAACTTTTTACGAAAAAAAGTACGTTTACAGTAGTATAAGTTAGAAACAAATAAGTGTGTTGGTTTCTTTTCAGCATCAATGGTGTTATTGTGGTAATGACCCGTATTTAAACCTCGTAAACTATCCGATTGCCAGCGATTCCGAATGTAATTTGCCATGTAGTGGTAACGAGACACAAATATGTGGCGGAGACTGGAGGATATCTATATATCGGATTAGTACGGTTTCACGTAAGACTGATATTTTTTTACAGAAACATTTTAAGTATTTGTTTAAGCTTTACCTCCAAAACAGTATGCATTTATAAGTTGCCAAACAAACCAAATAAAAAACAAGAAAAGGTCAAGAGGTTTATAAACAGCCGTCAACATTTGACACAAATGTCTATACAAAATGTGACAGTATGATTCATACTTTTGATTATATTTTAGAGAAACTACCAAAGCTCTGCTCCTTACACAATTGTTTGAAGTATTGCTATTTCTCTAAACAAAAATTGAGAATAGAAACCTGACTTTGTCAAAGAGTGATACCAACGCGACTAAAGAACAGAAAATATCACAAGGCCAATAATGGGTCTGAAACACAGCGAGAAAATTATGCACTTAAAGGAGGGCATCAGTTCGACCCTTAACATAATATATATAAGTAAATAGAAGTATTATAACTTTGTCATGAACACACACACTTTACACGATGCATCAACATTGCCGTCAACATTGTGATGCGTACATATCCCACGTAGCCTTTTTCATAACATACTTAAGTTTGATTTGACTTCTTTTGCTGTCTTGCGAAACCTCTTTATAAAGTACAAGATGTAAATAATGATTGTTACACATAACTAAAAACTTATAAGGTGAGCATCAATCTCTGGCACAGAGCTCACATCTATTCTGAAATTTCTTTGTATCGCTCCATCAAAGGAAAACTGTATTTTTTCATTTGCTCAGCAGTAGTTTGGACTTTTGTGTATCCAAGGCAGGTGAAAGGAGTCAACTAAGGAGTGCGGTGATTAGATATAGGGGAACAATATATTATTTAGGTTTCTATAAATAATTGTAGTGTGTACATTTACAGTTATGAAACCATTGAAATATTCTGTAGAGAATTAATCGAAAAGGCTTGCGAAATTTCATAAATTTGGGGTGTAAAATGATGGTGGCATGAATAACATAAACAAGCTCAGTTGGAAGTACTAACACAAAATAACTGTTTATCCAGGTTTTAATTAAACAAAAAGATCGTTGTATTATAGTGAGCTAATTCACATTTGTTTTTGTACAGTTAGTTTAATAAACAATATATTAACTCGGATTTACATTGTAGGACAAGTGAAAAGTGTTCGAACTTCGGAGCACTATAAAACAGCATTCTACGGAAGAGCCATTTCAGGTCAGCCGTTGAAATCTGAAGTTATACACAGTAGTGGTTTAATTGCAAAAGTGGAATGTGCGAATGCGTGTGGAGATACCATTGACTGTAGGGCGTTTTCTATTTCCTCGCAGACTAAACTTTGTCACCTGTTCGAAAAGACTATACAACTTTGTGATGCCAATATAATTGATCCGAGCACTTCAGTCCTGAACCTGGTATAAACAATTTGTGGTTATCTTAATTATTAATCTTCCCAGTTTAAACGCACATTATATAACACTGTATAATACTAGATGCTCCTTATCATATCAAGGTCACAGTTTGTTTTGTTCCCCACTGTTTTTATTTAGGTTAACGTTCATATAGTACTTTTCTACATGAAAAAGCCACGGAGGTAACTTAATATTTTGCAACAATTTATTTGTTCCAATAGTAGTATTAATACAGAAATTGTTGTATCTTCAGGTCTATTATCTAAAATAAAGTACTGTGGATTCGTCTATTTTCCTTGGTACCAATTATCGTGAACTGTTGAAGACCGTCACTTTTGTGGATTTTTAATTTCATGGCTTTGCCAACGTCTGCATAAAAACAATAGCAAATGAGCAATTGGTTGATCATTTATATTCGTGGTTAACCTTAAACCACGAATTCCACGAAAATTGGTATCAAAATTTACTGAATCCACAGTTAAAGCATTGTACGGTGTTTTTTTTTTCAGATATAAAATAATTATTCGTGTTACCCTATTGGCAAGAAAAAAGATTTTTTTTAAACTTTTACATTTTCTATTAATATCGATTTCCCATTGTAAGATCTTGGTCGTAGTTTTTGTACCCCTTCTAGAACAGTCTGAATCCGGACGACTTGACATAAATAAACAATCTTAAATTGATAAGGAAAAAAATGGAGCACCATTTCCGGATTGATTTAAAATTTTCATAGTTTAATGTTCATTGAGTTGGATGACTAGAAAGCCAATTGTTATAGAAAGAAACAAATCAACAAAAGATAAAAAAAAATCTAGTATATATACACATGAAGAAAAGTATTGCAATACCTTGAATTTTTAACCTTAAAACGTCAGCCTCTTATTTTGGATAACATATGAATAAATAATCGTAAAATAATATTGAAGCATAGTTAATGATAACATTAGCATTACATCTGGGTTTTTTTAAGTGTTGCAACAATGAGGATAAAAACATCTGTTTTATTGTTTACAGGTACTGTAGCTGCATGTGTGATAAGAACTTATCGAGTCGATACGTATTGATTAAACTCTGGTGAGATTTAAAATAATGTTGAACTGGTTCTGTTTTAATAAATTATATCACAAAAAAGAGTGTTTATTAGTTTGAATTTCAATTTGGTGTTGCAATACGATTTAGATATATCATTACTTTTTTTAGTTTCTAAAACAGAACACATTAACAACAAACACATACTATTACACACAAGATTACAACTTATAAAGTTAATCCTGTAACATGGGCTTTACGAAAAGACTGATTTGTCTAAAGGGAGAGATCACAAACATCTATCTGTGTAATTTCAATGATTTTGTGTAAATATTAAGACTCTTATCGTTACTGACGAGGAATGTCAGTTATCCTACTGAAAATCGGTTGTTCTTCCGGCGCAATCCAGTTCCCTACATCAATAAAAACTGACCGCCACGAAAAAGCACAATAGTATTGAAAAAAATTATTTCAATACCAATCAATCAGTCGTCGTTGATTTCAAGTCAACCTAGGTCTTTGATAAACCACCCCTCTTCAAAGAAAAATAATATCGTGAAAGGAAAAGGAATTCCAAGAAAAAAAACATTTACCAAACTATTTATGAACATAACATAAACATGCTGTACTATACTTTTTCTGAAATAGCAATTTAAAGATAATTTTTCCGTTAATTTACAATCTTTATCAACGAAAAAGGCAGACAGTCGCTTTTTTTATTGATAGAACTTTATGTTGTAAAAGTAGATCCCGCATTATTTATTGATAATACTTTATGCTATCAAAATATCTATAAAACTATACAGATTTGCAGCGTACATTCAATGCTAACTCATATTCAAGTTCCTATGAGCTTTAAAGCTATACATTTTGAAGTATTAAAATATTTACTTTAATTTAATATATATTAAATCATCTTACGGCAAGTGGATTGTATTTACGAGCCAGACAACAAATGGACAACCCAAAGGGTAACTTTCCGCGTTTAGAGGAATCTAAACCTGCAATATTTGTATGCACTGTAGGATTTACGGACCCTCTGTTTTGAAGCACAGATTGCCTGTAGAATTTTTTTTATGTCTTCCCCTATTAATCTAAAGATTTTAAATGTGCAGTTCAATAGTTTGAGATCAAATCTGGTATAATGTAAAACGACATCTACAGCACGTCGAGCAAAATTTCTTTGAAAATCCTTACCCAACCGCATTATTATATAATATAGTATGAACAAATAATAGATCAAATATTTATAAAATCTACTAACAAACAGTTGAAATTATACAAAAGATGACTTTCAGATGATAAATATCACTTATGACCTCTTTGTCTTCCTTATAAGGTCTCTTTTGTATTTTGTATTTCTTTTTGTTTTCGGTCCTGGATGTTCTTACATTTATTTATCATGTAATGACGTCATGTAAGTGTCATATTTAGGATTACAAACAAGGTGCAGGGTTTAGCTAGCCATAACACCAAATTCAACCCAACATTTTTCTTGAAACGTTCTGCATCAAGTCAGGAATATTACAGTTGTCATCTTATAGTTTGGTTCTGTGTGTGCTGCTTTGTAGATTGTTCAGGTTGTTTTTGTTCATTTCAGTGTTTCTGTTGTTTCGTTGTTTCCCTCAGTTTTAGTTGGTTACTCGCATTTATTTTCTCGCGATGAACATACAAAGTTTTAACAGCGGTACCGGTGTACTACTATTGCCTTTATGTAAGCCAGTTATCACTCATGGAGTTCTAACTGTTACAGCGAGTTCAAGTTTAGTGTTCGCTTTTGACCGCAGATATAAGTTTGGAAATTATTCATGGAGACAGCAACTCAATTACAGAGACTTTCTATATAAACAGGACTGGTCACTTATAACGATGTCAATATAAAATATCCGACTGATATATCGGCCAAAGCTGATGTCACGTGACTTTATAGCTATAATTTTCATAACGATATGTTCAAATTTAACAAAAAAACGTTGTTTTCCAAAAGATTTCTCGATCGTTTTTTATCTATTCATCTTTGAACTTTGGGGTATTTGTTCGTTGAATTTTCAGTAGCCGCCATCTTGTTTGACATGTAAACCATTTTACACAACTGGACTGTTCTTTAAAACAATACGTCAAAGTTTAATAATTCATCATTCTTTAAAGATCTTATATGTTTTTGTCATCATAAATGACTGTTTTTATAGTAACATTGTATAGTAACAACTAATAATAATTATATATATATAATTACAATGTACTATACAAAAACGCAAATAACTACTAGCATCGTATATCAGAGATACGAAACTAAGTGTATTGTTTTGTGGTAGCGTTAACCAGGTGGCTTAGTAGTCAGTTAAAATCAACAAAGACAAGCCCCATTAGTATAGAAAGTTCTTAAACTTAATTAACCTTAACATAAAGAAAGTAACATAAAAGGCAAACATACTGAACTCAAAATGAAAAGTCCCCATTCAAAAGCTTAAACACATCAAAAAAAGTAAAATCACAAAAATACTGAACTCAGAGGAAAATCAATTTGGAAAGTCCATAATCACATGGCAAAATAAAAAAAAACAAAACGCATCAAAAACGAATGGACAAGAAACAAACAAACAAAGTGGCAACAACTGTCATATTACTGACCTGGTACAGACATTTTATTATGAAAAAAACAGCAATGATAGTTATTATAATGTTTCGTTTTTTTTGTATTAAGAAAACTTACTTTGTTCTTTAACTCTTTACCTTTTAAATAATTTTATTTATAAAGCTAACAAATATGTTGGGTTTTTTCAAAGTTTCAGGTTAAAAAATTAATAGCCTCTTTCAAATCTTTTCCTTTCTTCTTAGTTTGTGAACATGTTTACGGGTAAATAAGAGGCATGAAAGGTAATATTATTCAGCATCGTATATATTACGGAAAGAAACCAGTCACATGATTTTTGTCATGGTTAAAACTGTCTTATATCTTATGCCAATGTTAAAACTGTCTTATATCTTATGCCAATGTTAAAACTGTAAAGTAAGTATGATAAAAGTATGTGGTATTGGTATAATTGACGATGAGACAAATCACAAGAAACCAAATGACAACTGCTATAGGTCACTGTACTACCTTTCAAAATTAGCAAAGCCTATATAGCATAATATGCAATACAGTCCCGAAAATCACAAATGTTAAACGATTCAAACGAGAAAACTAACAGCCTCCATTTACCAAAAAATTAACGAAAAACAAATATACAAAACAGCAACGATGTGTTTGTATATTTATTCAATAGGCATCGAATATATTAAAACTAATCTAATGAAATTTTTAGTCGTCTAGCAAAATGACATTGACATAAAGATGTTTTAAGGTAACATTTTATACGAATTCTTTCAAAATGCTTTTTAACAGCAGAATGGATGTTAAAGGTAAAACTATGAATCACAAATCCCTATAAGTACATATTTGCCGAATTGTATGGATTCTGTAACGTTTGTTTAATGACCATCTTTTTACTAAATAAAAATGACAGCTTTGTATCAGGACCTATTACCACAATGACTGGACCAAGCAGCACAGAATCCAGACATGCATAAACTGAGAAACAAGCATCATTTCTTTTTCAAAATACAAAAACATGTCAGGAATATATAACAAAGAAATCTGTATCTTGTGAAAACTGACTATTTTAATTCTAGTTTTAATTATACGGTTCTAAAACAAAATGCAGTAAAAAAAAAAATTTTTTAGAAAATTTCAACTTTATATTGTCCTTGAAAATAGGCTATATTTTCTAAGTAGGACTTTTTCGTTCACTTTTTAATGTTCCAGACTGTCAAACGGTAGTAGCGATACGAATGAACTAGATCATTTGAACTGTTAACTGATTAATAAACTCAAATACTCTGACGTGAACCTCCTCTTATTTGTCGTAACTATGTTAACCTACTTCGCTTTATTATTTTACATTTGTGTGTTTTCTGTTATCATTACCACTACTATCTAATTGCAAGGAATGCCTTGTGTACCTTTTTGTTATCAAAGGTTGTTTTCTATCCTTTTATCATCATACCTGTATTGTTCTTTTTCTCTTGATTCTCAGTTCAGTAAAATGTAACTGAATTCCGAAATACATAAAAAAAAAAATAGTTCGTTTGCTTGCCGTCTGACCAGCATATATTGTGGCTTTGTCTTTTCTTAAACACTCTATTTTTTTGTACAAAACAACATTATAATTGTTTATGTCTATTTCTGATATCATACAATCATGTCATTGCAAATAAAACTATTTATAAAAAGTGTTTGCTTTCGGAGCGGGGTTTTATGATTAGCCTTTCTTATGAGACGCTCTAAAATCAAAGAAATCTTTAAAAAAATATCCAAATTCATCTGAATTTTATCTATTCCTTCAGGATCTAGACCCTGAGCTTTTAAATACTCTCTTAATATATCAACAAGACATATTACACAATCTTGGAATGATTTATGTCCATTGACTCAATACATACTATTTCCAAAAAACTATCTGTAAATATAAGATATATAGTGTTGATATTCTGCTATTTTAATCTAATGTATTTAGATTTAGTTTCTTTGATATAACATACAATAATCCTAAGATATAACAGTTTTTTAATACACATTTATTAGCTTTTTAGAGAATAAAACCTGAATTACATCTGTTAATTTTTTTCATTTAAATTCATAAAACTTTGGTAAATAATTAATAAAAAAATGTATCAGTTGTACTTGAACGTTCGAATTTCACTGGTCGCCATTTAAATTAAATCAAACGGAACTAACATTCTGTAATTTGTATTAGTTGATCATGTGACATTTTAAAGTTCAATCCGTCAGCAAGGTTGATCGGTTCTATCCGTCTGATCAGTCAATTACTTTTACTCTAAACTTGACTGATCGGTGAAAGATCGATGGACGCTGATTGATCGCTAAATCAGTCACACCTAAGGTTGCAAGTACTGAATCAAGGCAATTTTAGTATTTCAACAAATCTTAAGACTTATTCACACACTTTTTCAGGGCTATTAGTACAAATAGCTTTGCAGTAAATTAAGACCTGTCAAGTCTATCATGTTTATGTTCAGAATATTCTGAGTTTTATATATACCTCTGCACAGCACTATACTGATTTTTCCTGAAAGCTATGAAACAGTATTGAATTAACAAATCAGCAAATATTTCTGAACATATTGAATATAACGCATTGGATAAGCCTAAAAATTGACACAAAAACTAAAAATGACTAAATAGTGCATTGTGTTGACTTGAAAACAGTGAGTTTTTTTATACAAACATTAATTTTTAACTAATATAGATATTTCTTACATAAGAAAATGTGTGAACAAGGTCAGTAATTAGACGGTTTTTGCATTGTTTTGTCCATTAGATTGATGTGTTTGAACATTTGATTTTGCATTCGATTAGAAACATACAGTTTTACATTAAAGAAAATTCGTGATCTGCTTTATATGTTGCTTTCTTAATATTTTGGTTGATTTAGTCCTTAAATTGCTGTCTGCATGAAATGAAGAATATCCAACCTTTTATCTGAGGTTCAAAAGCAAATAACTAAATATAGAGACAATGAGAACTGGTTTAAGGTAGATTGATGGTATACCGCAATCTTGGATTGTACAATCACAGTACACAAACGGTCTAGTTATTTGCCTAAATCTGCAAATTAAGAGACAGATTTGCAATTCAATAGTTCGACTGATTTTTCTATTTGAAGAAAACCTGTTAATTATTATTATTATTCAAATAATTTAGAAAATATAATTTTATGGGGTTTTAAAATCATTTTTTTTTTCAAATGAGCCATTTAAGGGGAGATAACTCTTTTAGTACAAAATTTATACTGGACTAATAGAGATTTTTTTTATTTTTACTTGTAGCAAGAAAACAAGTTCGGTGACACCATGTTTTCTTTTTATTTTCTTAAAACATATTATGAAACCTTTCTTCTCGCAATTTATTTCAAAATTCTATCTCATAGAATTTGTTTTATGCACACTAATGTGTTTTTTCATGAACAAACTAACTAAATTTTGGCAATTTTTAACGACTCACTGCTTGAAAAATAGCACGGTGACCCATACATTTTATTAAATTTTTGAAAAGAGCATAGTAAAATCTTCATTTTGGCAAATTATAAAAAAATTCTGTCTCAAAAAATATATACTGGTGATCTACCTTAAATAAGGGAAGAAATGGTATTTCTCTAATGTTCATTCTATTTTCACATTTTCTGACCGGTGTGAGAAAAATATTTCTAATTTCTAGTAAAAAAAATTGTTCTCAGCAAATGATTGGTCGAAATTTTATCATGACGCTGATTTCTTTTTGTTTTTTCTGCATTTTCCTTTATTCACGTCATGAAAAAAAAAGCTACCATGCCTGATGACGTCACATAAAAAGTACACATCTTTCTACAAATCTTTGAAAAAGAAGAATAAAAAACATTAGAGAAATAGATTCCACCACTTTAACTCGTGTATTTTGAGATTTCTCCACTCTCGACAGTTATATTGAAATATTTAAAAAGCTCAGCAAAGCCTCGCGCTTTAATTATTAAAATTTAACTGTCTCCAAATCATGATACGTCAGATCCGGTTGCATACGGAAATAGGTGGAGAAACATATGTCGTTGCTTTGATAATTGTGGGTTATTAAACCTACATTTTATTGCGGTTAAAGTTTTTTTGTCATCTAAATGTATGTTTAGAATTTCAAAACGACATTCAATTTATTTCTATTTGAAGTTTATATAGAATTATATAGAAGCTAAAATGATTACTAAAGCTTGTGGACTTGTTAAATAAGGAGGAACATTTGATTGGTTAACTTCCAGTAATGATTATTTTCTTATATGCAATGAAATGTTATGTGTTTTACTCATTATAAGTATTTCTTTATTTGAAACAAAGATAAATACTGCACATTTTTACTTAGGGGAAATCAATGCTAGTATTACATCTTTAGACAAATGTTATTGCTGAAACACAAAATATGTTGTTACATATTGTATCTAAAAAATACACTAATGCATTATTTACTACCCTAAAATTCATAGTTAAATAGCAATATACTTAATATGGTCATTTGTATAAACTTCCTGTTACAACACTTTGAAAGACTAATGATTTTTCTTATCCCAGGAATATATAAAAAAAGAAGATGTGGTATAATTGCCAATGAGACGACTATCCATGAAATACCAAAATGACACAAACATTAACAACTATATGTCACCGTACGGTCTTCAACAATGAACAAAACCCATACATCATAGTCAGCTATAAAAGGCTCCGATAAGACAATGTAAAACAATTCAAACGAGGAAACTAACGGCCTTATTTATGTAAAAAAATGAACGAAAAACAAATACGTAACACATAAACAAACGACAACCACTAAGTAACAGGCTACTGACTTAGGACAGGCACATACATAAATAATGTGGAGAGGTTAAATATGTTAGTGGGATCCCAACCCTCCCTCTAACCTGGGACAGTGGTATAACAGTACAACATAAGAACGAACTATAAAAATCAGTTGCAAAAGGCTACACTCATCAAATAGACAAAAAATGCAAGTGGATGTTGCCGGGTACTTATACATCCCGACACAAAAAGACACCATGAACAGATCTGAGAGTACTCACAGTTATCCGACAGCTAGTTCAAAGCCACTAACAACTAATAAAAAAATCACAGATTACTTTGCAAATTTAAGGAATGACTGTAATATTTTTTCTGTCTATGACGAAATAACATAAATTTTGGTGCACACTGAATAACGCGCGTAGCGGGTTATTTAACAGTGTGCACCACATTTTTTATGTCATTTCTAATAGACAGAAAAAAATATTAGTCATTTCTTTCAATTTAATTCTAAATTCCATTTTAAACCGTAGGAAACTATGAAAAAACATTGATGCCGTCACGGTCACATAACTAAATTATGTCTATGGGCTGATAAAAAAATAACGTCAGCCAATTAGAAGACACGTTACATCCAAAATTAAATTATTAGATAATGTACATAAAAAATTACACTAGGAAGGTAGCTTAAGAATTTAAATCACCATAAAATATTCATACGAGGTTCAAAACTGAAGAACTCGGATCAATTATATTGGCATCACCAAGCTGAATAGTCTTTTCAAATAGGTGACAAAGTTTAGTCTGCGAGGAAATAGAAAACGCTCTACAGTCAATGGTATCTCCACACGTCTTCGCACATTCAACTTTCGCAATTATACCATTACTGTTTATAACTTCGGATTTCAACGGCTGACCTGAAATGGCTCTACCGTAGAAAGCTGATGTATAAAGTTGCGAAGTTGGACCACTTTTGACTTCTCCTACAATGTAAATCTGAGTTTGTATATTGTTAATTCAAAAAACTTTTCATAAACAAATGTGAACTAGATCGTGATTGAATTGGTGCAAAGAGTTTAATATCAATATTCATTGAGACAAATGTGCGTACCAAATCTTCATAAAGCGGTCGGTTCCATTCCGAAAACTCAGTACACTACAATATAACGACGCGACATATATAGATAAATAGCCATCAAAGGTACCAGGATTATACTTTAATAAGCCAGACTCGCGTTTCGTCTACATAAGACTTATTAGTGTCGCTCAGATCAAAATAGGTAAACCTCCCAAAAATTAAATAGTTGGAGAGCAGTGATGACTACTTGGCTGATGATAGTACCCTCGGGAACGAAACGTCCCTAGCAGTGCCGTCGTCCCAGTGGAGTAAATTGCTATAAAACGGTACTATTTATTCCGCCATAGGCGACAATACTTACATTTTCTAAATTTGCCACTATATTTTTAAATGAAAACTTGGATAAAACAGTTATGTATGGTAGAAGTACTTTCTTTTTCTGTTTTTAAAACATTAAGCAATGACTTTATTCATGCCCACCGCCATTTTACAAATTTGCCGGTATTTCAAAGAAATATAACTTATGAAATCAATCTCAATGCAAAGAAATACGGGTGAAATCGGGTCATTTACGGAATTCCCGGGTTATTTCAATGACCCGGCGGGTGTCCCGGGCGATTCCTCAGAATTGTCAAAAGCTCGGGTGACACCCGCAGAATACGGGTCAGTTGACAGGTATGATATTCTCCACAGCCGGGAATTTCTTCAATTAGCTCCTACACTGTCAACATATAAACTGATCTTAATCTTTAACCGAAATTTTTGAAACGTTGATTTTGTTAAATATCTTTGTCTCATTTTCCCTATAAATTGCACTTTCGCTAGCGATAGACACATATTTAAGCCGGGTTAATAGTTTACAGAAGCAGATCGGAATCAGTTATGACGTAGACAGTAACATTCTAATCGTAATCATGTTCATTGACCATAACGACGATGAAAGCACATCATATAATGACGTTTCGACATCATATAATGAAGTAAACCTAACCACATAATATAAGATTAAAAGCACATAATATAATGACACAACCACATCATATAAAGAGGTTTGCACGTAATATAAGGATATGTACACACCATATAAGTATATTTGCACAGCATATAAGTATATTTGCAAAGCATATAAGTATATGTGCACAGCATATAAGGATCTTTCAACATAATATAAGTACATTTGCACATCATATAAGAATGTTTGCACATCATATAAGTATATTTGCACATCATATAAGTATATTTGCATATCATATAAGTATATATGCACATCATATAAGTATGTTTGCACATAATATAATGATGTTTGCACATCATATAAGGATATTTGCACATCATATAAGGATATTTGCACATCATATAAGGATATTTGCACATCATATAAGGATATTTGCACATCATATACAGGTGCCTGCACATCATATGATGACAAGTGCACATCATATAAAGATAAAAGCACAGCATATAAAGGTAAATGCACATCATATAATGAAAATGGTCATAACACGACAGTGTTGGCGTTCCATAAATACCTGTATAATGCCCCATACGCCTATCGGCATTACATTAAAAAAAATCCCCCGTCTTTGGCCCTTTCTTTAACACCATAATAATAGAAAACAATTCACATTTTGAGATCTTAGACTATACTGAATACTTTGAAAACACATTAAACTTGGTAAAGAAAATGGCAATTTAAATTAAGTTTTATAAGAATGCATTTTTCGACTTTTGACCCGTTAGTGGTAATAATCCAATGGCATGTGTTAAAATTTAATTCAAACAAATCGACTCCTTCAACAGTTTTACATAAAAACCAAGTGACTATAGATGAAGACAACAGCGCCATACCATCATACATACCAAAATAATATTGCATTCATATAAAAATGATTCCAACAGTTGCTTAATTGAACACCAAACATCATTAAGAAATTCTTAATAAACATTCCTTTTATGATATTGGAACCCTTAAGCCTCGGTCACACCTTACCGGATAGAACGAACGGACACATAACGGATAACTTTTTTTCAATCCGTTCATGTCCGTTAAGCCTCGGTCACACCTTACCGGATAGCTCGAACGGACGCCTAACGGATAACTTTTTTCGATCCGTTCATGTCCGTTAAGCCTCGGTCACACCTTATCGGATAGCTCGAACGGACGCCTAACGGATAACTTTTTTTCAATCCGTTCATGTCCGTTAAGCGTACGTTTTATCCGTTGACGTCCGTTCTGTCCGGTGGAAAATTTTGAGCATGTTCAAAACTTTAAACGGACGTCCAACGGATAAAATGTCCGTTGAACGTCCGTTAAGCGTCCGTTAGTCGTCCGTTTTGTACGGTACTCCTCCGTTTCGTTTCCGTTTTGTATCCGTTACGTGTCCGTTATACATCCGTTGGAGGTCTTGAAGATAAATTCACTAACGGACTTCTACCGGACGTATAACGGATAAAACGGATGTTGAACGGATGAGAAACGGACTTCTACCGGACGTTTAACGGATAAAACGGATGATGAACGGATCTGAAACGGACAAATGCCATTAAAAATTTCGCGTCAGAAATGCCAATTATTGGTATGTCATATTTCTTAAGGTTCATGAATTCTTATTATTCATAATCGATCTTAGCTATAGAGTATAGTCACGTTTTCACAATCAAACAGCTCGTATTCAGATCAGACACTGCCCTTTGGCGGAATTTTGAAGACTAAACCAAAACCAGTTACACAGAAACATTTTGAATAATTATGCGATTTACATATATTATTATTGTCGCCCTTGATTTTTCCGTATATCTTGTTCATCCGTTTTATCCGGTACGCTTCCGTTATGTGTCCGTTTTATGCGATACTCGTCCGTTGGATGTACGTTTGACATCCATTCTGTCCGGTACGTTTGCTTTTCTCGTACGTTGCATATCCGTTGTGTGTTCGTTATGCATCCGTTACACGTCCGTTTTATTCGGTCAGTACATCAACGGACTCCCAACGGATAACAACTTTGTCAACGGACAACTTTTATTTTCATCCGTTAGGAGTCCGTTCGTGCTATCTGGTAAGGTGTGACCGAGGCTTTAGGCTTAGTTCAGTTTACAACAGATAAGATTAATATGAATTGTAATTCTCACGTTGAAAAACTGTGTTCATATATACTGAGAAAAGTATTCACATGCAGAACTACATTTGTACGTTCATATGTAGAATAAGTCTGTTCATATCTAGAAAAAAAGTATATGCATATGTGCAAATAGATATATAAAAAAAATGCGCATATATGTGCATATATAGAAAAGTATGTGCATATAAGGTAAACGATGTGCATATGTAGGAAAAGTATGTGCATATATGTAGGACTCTAAAGTGCGATGGGGACGCTAAAGTGCAATTGTATACGCTAAAGTGCGATGGTCCGCGAAAGTATAGACGTAAGAAACGTAGTTTGATTATGACGTTATCAGCCGTTGAACATACCGGAAAATAGATTCAGAATCTATTATTAACAATTTTTACGATAAATGTCCATGACTTTAATACTAGTATTTGATTTAAACTTAACCGTTCTTTGTCGGCTGTATTGAGAAAATACTAAAAATCGAAATAAAATCAAGTGACGATATAAGAAACCACGAGTTTAAAAAAAATTATAAATTATTTTAGGTTATACCATATACATGGTTAAACATATGCATGGAGCTGTAGTGTGATTGCAATTGACAGCTGTCATCTAAATGATAAGGATGTTAAAATATCTAGGGCACGCCATAACGTATATTTCTCATCCAATTTTTTTTATGGTATTAAATATTCTTAACAAAGCACACAAATGTCAGAATTCACCTCAAAAGCTAACAAAACCTTTAAACAATTTTATCAAGAAGGGATATATTTACGATACTGTTGTCAGATCATTGAAGAATGCATATTTTGGCTTCAATATTGATTCACTTATATATGGTCTTTCCATCGAAAATAAGCTCATTTATTCTAATAAGTTGTTGGCATGATACGGGTTATGTTCTTCTCATACATTTTATGATGGTATAATACTAAACCCGTATAAAGGGGAGGGCTTGTGCTTGATATTCATATGATTAACATGATTAAGACATAATCTTTCAATCAGTTTAATTGAGGTCTGGTGCTGTCGTAAAAGTGACTGCTAGTTATCAGGAAGGGATATATTTACGATAATGTTGTCAGATCATTGAAGATTGCATATTTTGGCTTTAATATTGATTCACTTATATATAGGGTCTTTGCATCGAAAATAAACTCATTTATTCTAAAACCAGTTGTTGGCATGATACGGGTTATGTTCTTCTCATATATTTTATGATGGTATAATACTAAACCCGTATAAACGGGAGGGCTTGTGCTTGATATTCATATGATTAAGACATAATCTTTCAATCAGTTTAATTGAGGTCTGGAGCTGTCGTATCAGTGACTGCTAGTTATCAAGAAGGGATATATTTACGATACTGTTGTCAGATCATTGAAAATTGCATATTTTGGCTTTAATATTGATTCACTTATATATAGGGTCTTTGCATCGAAAATAAACTCACTTATTCTAAAACCAGTTGTTGGCATATCAGTGACAAATTAGTCCTCTGTTGATTTTTGTATCATTGTCATTTTGTTTAAATTAGTTTCTTTTGTTACCTATTCTAACATCGGACTCGGACTTCTTTTAAACTGAGTTTTACTGTGCATATTGTTGTGTGTTTGTTTTTTTACATTGGCTAGAGGTATATATAATAGGAGGAGGGTTGATATCTCAAAAAATATATTTAAGCCCGCCGCATTTATGCGCTTGTCCCAAGTCAGATGCCTCCAGCCTCTTTTAGTCTTGTATGATTTTTAATTATAGTTTCTTTAAGATATTTCGAAGTTTAGTATGACGTCCATTATCACTGAATTAGTAAACATTTTTGTGTAGGGGCCAACTGACGCACGCCTCTGTGTGCGGGATTTTTTCGCTGCGTTGAAGACCCTATGGTGGCCTTCGGCTGTTGTATGCTCTTTGTTCGGGTTGTTGTCTTTTTGACACATTCCCCATTTCCATTCATAATCTTATTTAATAACGATCAAAGACCATATTGTATGTATAGAATATCGGGTTTTTCTACATCTATATCGTAAAATATCAGCCGCGAGCACAATGTGAACCTTGTTGGCGAGTGAGTGTAGCGAACGAGCTAAAAAGTTTCACATTGTGTCGAGCGGTTGATATTTTACGAAATATATACGAAGAAAACCCGATTATCTGTTCATCGTTCTATTACTGGTCTTTTTTCCTCTCCCTAAGACAGTTGTACGCCGCTTGACGAAAGCAAGCTTGATAACGTCTCCTTTCGCATTGTGACGTCGATGATAACTTCTCATCTCACATTTTGACGTCGCTGATAATCTCGTAGGGAAGGACGATAAATTAATTTATAACATTAAAAGTTCCAGCATGACAACATATGAAATAATCAAAATGAGAAATACAAGTTTATGCGTATAAAAAAAAGATAAGACCGACTCAAATAAAGTTTTCCGATTTTGGTATTTTACCGTTATCTTATAGAAATGGCGTCCACCCCAATTTGTGTATTCTTTAACCAAGATATGATGTTTATTTATTTTATACAAACCTGCTGTCAAAACATTCAATTCAAGACACTAACTGCAAATTGCAACCTTTTTAAAAAATTCTCAATATACAATTTTTTGTTTGTCGTGCGTATGGTATCTAAATGAGTATAATATTGCGTCGCAATCGTTGAAATTAATCGTTTGAATATTAACTAATGGGTTTTAAGTGATTTAAAGACAAATCCCTCTATTGTTTATGCGCATATACTAGCGCAACAGTACTATGCCGTCAGCGTTTTATGACGTCGTGGTTTCCGCGAACTCGAAACGTTAATGAGAGTTATTCCTCTTTGAGCCGATGGAGAGAGTGACAAACGTTTTGATAAGTAAATTTTCAAGCCCAAAATGATGGCAACAGTATATTATTATACAGCTATTAAAAAGTCATAAATCAATTGAGAGAATATAAATCCGGGCTACAAACGAAAACTGACGCATTACAATTTTGCTCTTTACCACATGCAAAGTGGTGCGCTTTCAGACGCGGAAATTGATACTTTCCTGATATAAAATGAAGAACCTGGCATTATTTAGTGAGAGTAATTGCAAATATTAGTTTTAACTGTATTGAATATTCATAGAATTCAACAATTAATACGTGTATAATTTCAAAGATTACAATTGCAGACTTTAAATATGAAAAGTAGAATGGAGAAAACATTATTTATGTATTGTTGTGCGTCATACATAATCAAAGTACTGAAGTACTGAACATCGGATCACTGCAACTTCTTGTGGATGGTGACAAACACTTGTCTCAGAAAAAAGATATCACATCTCTATACCTGAAAGTGAGGTTAAGGTACATAGATATATATTTTCTAAGGCAAGTTCGTGCATCACGGGATGATGAATAAATGATAGGGAATTCTAACTGAGCGTAATAACTTTTATATTGCAGTGAAACAGATCATTTCACTTCGGTTTGTTGTTATAAACAAGTATTATATTAATATTTTTAATATACATTGTTACAGTTGTATTTCATTCTATTCTAAATAATAGTGCAAGTGCATGTATGGTGGGCACTCGTAAAACGTACTTGAGATATTCTTCCGCATGCGAACACAATTTTTCAGTATTATTGATTGTTATGGATATATATATTTCTCACGACAAAACATATTCATATTATTCATCTATGTTCTTAAAAATTATTTTCATAAATATTTATTGATGAATTTGATATATATAACAAGCGATAAGGAATGTTATTTTGTGTTCGGTTAACGGTTAAAAAAAAAGAGTCACGTGGGTGGAAACGTCTGTGGCAACAATACACTTGAATGCCCTCACGGCCAGCCGGTGTAAAAATCAAAATAAAGCAACGAAGAACAAAATTGAAGGCATACAATACAGACAGGACCTTACGTTGATTTGTTCTTGACAATTTGAAACAGCTTATTTTGATAATGCACCACTGAAATGATTAACGAGACATATTCATATTTTTTTACAAAGCATATAAATGTATAAAATATAGAAGCGGGAGAGATACTTAGGGGAATTTCAAAACTCATTCGTCGAACAAATAATGGCAACTCCATGGAAAAAAAAGAAAAATCGTCAAAAAGATTACCAAAATTACAAAATACAAAATAGAAAACTAACTAAAGGTAGAAACACACAGTTTAGGTTTTTATTTTCGCTTTTTGGCCATGGGGATGAAAGATACTGTTTCAATACATATGCACATATATAACACGAGTATTATTTGTTAAAAAAAAAAGCAAGGTAAAAAGGCTGTTTAAAAGGTATGTGTAAATTTTAAGTTTTTTTCTTAATTGTGTATTGCTACCTCCTACTATAAAACTCAAGACGACAATTTGAGGAGATGTTTGTTTATTGAGCAATTAATCTATAACAAAAAAGGCACCCTAATATTCATATGGAGCATAAATGGTACAGCAATGTTTTAATGGTGTCGTTAAAAAAGTCCAGAATTTTGATAAACTGAACTTCAATGAGGTTCTTCTGTAAAACAAAGTACTAGGATTTTCCGAGGCGACAAAGGACAAGACAAAATGTTCTTCGCCCAACGACACATTGATCACAGATAGGATGAAGCTGACATCAAACTGACAATGATGAGTTATAGTATATAATCTATAAAGTAGTATGACGTCAATTGGTTTAGTAAAACAAAACTGTGAGTCCTCTTCGTTCAAGTATTGACGGATCCACATCCTCTATCCAATACATTTGAAGCCTTTATTTTAACATAACAACAATTGTGAGCATCTGGAAATAAGGTTTCAAGGAAATCCCGCTGTGTAATATATTTATACGGATTCTTCTCTAGCAATTCATACTTTCAATTATAAAGAAAGGAGATTGGCATCCATTTTCTTTCATAATTAGATCAAACGAGAAATGTACACGTCAGATAATAATTACAAAAAGCTTATGATTAATATTTCAAAATGACGTAACTTTTTGAAAATCCTTGATCGACCCTTATATTCGAATATGTCCAAGACATTGCTGATATAAGCCTTTGAAATAAATTTTATCAAAATATATTACAGAAATTTCACATGAGAAGGCGTTTACAATGCAATTTTCTCTAAATTGATACCCTCTTGTATTGTACTAAGTCATCCGACAAAGTCAGTATCAGTTTTATTATGCGTTATCATAGTATTGAATGTATGATACCCTCTTGTATTGTACTAAGTCATCCGACAAAGTCAGTATCAGTCTTCTTAATGCGTTATCATAGTATTGAATGTATGATACCCTCTTGTATTGTACTAAGTCATCCGACAAAGTCAGTATCAGTCTTCTTATGCGTTATCATAGTATTGAATGTATGATACCCTCTTGCATTGTACTAACTCATCCGACAAAGTCAGTATCAGTCTTCTTAATGTGTTATCATAGTATTGAATTATGATACCCTCTTGTATTGTACTAAGTCATCGGACAAAGTCAGTATCAGTCTTCTTATGCGTTATCATAGTATTGAATGTATGATACCCTCTTGTATTGTACTAAGTCATCCGACAAAGTCAGTATCAGTCTTCTTAATGCGTTATCATAGTATTGAATTATGATACCCTCTTGTATTGTACTAAGTCATCTGACAAAGTCAGTATCAGTCTTCTTAATGCGTTATCATAGTATTGAATGTATGATACTTTCTTGTATTGAATCGATAAAATTGTAGAATTTTAACAGTTACATTGAATTGTTTAGTTACATCTATGGATAAGACTGTGAACAAGATCACAAACTCCTGACCTAAAAGATCACAAATTAGATATAATTATATTTATTTATAGTAGATTCGGAAACAAGTTTTGCAACTTATATTAATCCCTTTCCACATTGCGGGTGCGAGTGCTGCCTTGTAGCGGCATTAGCCTGCTCTTTTTCGAAATCCACAAGGGTGTCTTTTACGTGCAAGAGATATTGCTCTCTCTTAACACGGGTCAGTCATTATACCCCCGCTTTAAAAAAAAAAGGGGGGGGGTATACTGTTTTACCTCTGTCTGTCCTTCCGTCAGTCCGTCCGTCCAATGAATATTTTTCGTCGCATTTTTCTCAGGAACTACAATACAAGGATTTCTGAAATTTGGTTTCAGGGTTTATCTAAGTCAGCTATACCGTGTGATGCGTTTTCAGATTGATCACTTGACAACTTCCTGTTTACCGAACACTTGTATGATTTTACACATGATAGCCAAGTTGAAAATTTTCGTTATATTTTTCTCAGGAACTACAATACAAGGATTTCTGAAATTTGGTTTCAGGATTTATATAAGTCAGCTATACTGTGTGATGCGTTTTCAGATTCATCACTCGACAACTTCCTGTTTACCGAACACTTGCATATTTTTACACTATTAATATTATCCACTTGCGGCGGGGGTATCATCAGTGAGCAGTAGGTCGCAGTTTCTCTTGTTTATCGTCCCCTTTCGACGGACTATCATCGTTTCTTCAAGACCATTCTCGCAAATGGTGATAAGGAAGAGCCGCAAATTCAAATTCTAATTCAACGAAAATACATCCAACCATGTAAGATATAGTTTTGAAATTACAGACTGGTAATACAGAATCATAATTATGACTCACAGAAATATAATTTGAAAAGTCATTGATTTATAAGAAAATGTTTTGACAGATTAAAATCATGATCACGAGTTGTGTAATTTGTAACATATAATTGTTATTCGTTATCACATATTTTATTCGTGATGACAAATCTGAAAATTAGTAATCATATATTATGAAATTTGCGATTTTATAATTCGATCTAACGGATTAAACAGTGAAAACAAAAACTGCCTCGATGTCTCGTGTTAGTGTGAGTGTGTTTGCTTCATGTTAGAGGTGTTGGGGGTGCGATCATTGACTGGTTCAAACCAAAGATTAGAAAATAGTATGTGCTGCTTCTTTAAAGACAGGTCGGTTTAAAAATTAAAATAAATTGCCCGGGTATTACTTGCTTCACTGACAAGCCTCTGTGTCTGAGTAGTCTAAATAGTTACTCCTGTAATCACTAGCCAGTCAATACTGAGTTTGCGAGTTCGAATCCCGTTCGTGCGGGTGCACTCGACTTCAATGTCAATTGACTAGGATTGTCAGTTTTCCTATCGAAGGTCGGTGGTTTTCTCCGGGCACTCAGGCTTCCTCCACCAATAAAAACTGGCCGCCTAGAAATAGCCTAAATGCGGTGCTTAAAAGTGTCGTTAACACACCAAAAATCAACTTCCTCCAGTAAAATTATACCGTGTGTACTTGCAAGGCAACTCTATTACTGCCTTATGAACACATGAAAATAGGAAGGAACTCGTATTTTTCATTTTTTAATGGACGTAATTTGCCCATTTCCATTCTCAATTCAACTACACTGATTGTACCCGGACGGACATAAATTCAGAGGGATTGGTCTTAACTAATTTTTGGACACAGATATTAATTAAATCTTTGCCGATGACGTCCATTAAAAAATAGATATGTCTTATACTTTTTTGAAGGTTTTATCTTGAATCATTGCATCCTTAAACAAAAAATAAGATACATATTAAACAGTCTTAGGTTTTATCAAGATGCAATAAAATAAACAAGAAATTAATGTAAATCAACTAATTTTCGCCACTTTCGCGAGTAGATAAATTACTTGAATACTAATCGTCTCGAATATGTAAAGGTTGCATCTTTTTTTAATTATCTACATCTAGTAAAAATGAAAATGGCGAAATTAAATCGCTGCGGAATGGGCTAGGAAGGAATTTACGCGAAATAAAGTATCGCGAAAATAAATTAATTTCACTGTATTAGTTATGGACATAAATATCTCTTCTTTTCTTTTTAATTATTTATATATTGAATAAAAAGCCGGAAATATGCACCATAATATTAAAACTAGAGACGAAGTGATGTTATCAAGATGAGCAAGCGATCTCTCTTCTACTTTGGCAGCCACTCAGTTGCAAACGGCAAAGGTCCAATAATAAGAAACTTAATAGGAAAACAAGGACGGATAAAAACAGAAAGCACCTACCTCAGTACCTCTAGCAGAAACAATGAACTCCAGGTTAAACATTTCACCAGCCCTGTATTACTACAGGTTAAACGATGCCCGTTGAAACTATAAGACATCAGATCATATAGCACGAAACGTAGCACACTATATAAATAAAGTGATCACTGATAACCTTTGGTAAAAATGGCTGTATTTACACAACAAAATTCAGTTAAGTCCTTAAATTACTGAAACATAAAAAGTCTTAACATTTACGTTTCTTTGGCATGCTATGCCTTTAAATGTGTACAGATGCAGAGGTTTGTCTGCACTCCGAGTAAATTAAGTGGTATAAACACAGCTAATTTAGCCAAAGTAATTATCGTTTTTTTAATATTATTATTACAATATTTAGCCATTAAGCTCCATTGTTCTTGTTAGCGACGTCACTGATAAATGATCATAAAAACTGGTCATATCAATAGATTTGGTGTAACTATTGAATACAAGGGAGGTAACAAACTGGTCATGTCAATAGATTTGGCGTAAGTATTGCATACAAGGGAGGTAACAAACTGGTCATGTCAATAAATTTGGTGTAACTATTGAATACAAGGGAGGTAACAAACTGGGCATGTCAATAGATTTGGTATAAATATTGACTACAAGGGAAGTAACAAACTGGTCATGTCAATAAATTTGGTGTAACTATTGAATACAAGGGAGGTAACAAACTGGTCTTGTCAATAGATTTGGTGTAAATATTGACTACAAGGGAGGTAACAAACTGGTCATGTCAATAAATTTAGTGTAACTATTGAATACAAGGGAGGTAACACAATGGCCATGTCTATATGTTCAAAGTTCAAAGTTCAAAGCTCTTTATATTCCAAGTAAGAACCCCTGACAGGTCATAATGACAACATTACACAATACTTTCTCATTAACAACACATACACATATAAATAAGGATAACATTAAAATTATAGTTCACATAAAGAGGATGAGATAATATCATAGAATATATATAATCATATAAAATATCACAACATAAAACAATTTTTATTGTTATTATTTATAAGTTATTTTAGTTTCATATCTTTGATTTTACTGCCATGCCAGAGTGTCACTTAAAAAAATTAGGATGAAAGGACAGTTCGTTCACGCATCCGAAAATCTATTGATTGAGTGTATTGATAACATCTTTTTATTGTGCCATTAAATTAAGATTACTTAGAACGAGATTTTGTCTCATGACGATGGAGTGTCAAATATAAAAACCGATGCTTGTCTCTATTTAAGTCATTGTCAAAACATTCGGTCAAATAAAAATCAATTCTGACCTGCTTTCCGAATGTTAATGAAGGACATCTTAATAATTTAACAGATTGAAATGCAAAACCTAAGAAACTGCGTTCAGCTATAGTAATACAGACTATTATCTTAATGAGTTTTCATATATCAAATTTATAGATGCAATCATGTGTTAGAAAGTTGGTATATATTTGAAAGTCAAACGGTTGGGATTTGTTAAAACTGAGAAAAAGCGGATACCTGCATATATTATTGGTGAGGTAATTATTTTTGACTTGAACACGCGGACTTAAGGATATTTGGTTGCTGTAGTATTTAGGAATGCATCATTTATCAAAGAAGACTGTTTTTAAAGGCAATACAAAGTACAAATAAGTTTGAAAATTTTAAAGGTCTGTGTTTTTGTTGTTGAAAACAATGCATCTAAAAATTAGAAGATTTTTGGTGAGAAACAATTTTTTCATTTGAACTGTTCATTTGAAATGTATGGAAAAAATAAAGATATATTGAATGGAAAAAACATCTTTAGCATAATAATAACTTCAACATTTTATGTATCATTAATTTATTTCAGATTCACTTTCTTAAATTTTTGACAAATATAGATAGGAATTGAAGGCATACCGCATGGAAAATATGAAATATGAAAAATGTTTATGATTTTGTCTTTTCAGTGGTATGTTACACACATTTATCTTTATTAGTAAAAACAATCATATTTTAATTTTCAGATTTTATGCCGAAGGAGATTACATCAACAACAATGACATCATTAAGTTGTATTTGTATCATGTTGTTTAAAATACTTCTCCGAATAAATGGTAAGTGTAAGTCCTTTGGTAATCTGTTCACCGCTAGGTAGAGACATTTTTCTTCACGTACGTTCACTGTATAGAATCTGTTTGGATCAACCAACACGTCCGCGCCTAGGTACAAACTGTTTTAAATAAAATAAGGTCACTCTATGGAATCCACAACTGTATGTGTATGTTTAGATCGGTTCAGCATGTCCGCTCCTAGGTATAGACTTTTTTTAGCAGGTTAATCTACTGTGTGTAATCCAAATCGGTATGAATATATTTAGATCGGTCAACCTATTCACCCCTGGGTAAAAACTGTTCATCACGTATGTTCACTCTATGAATTTTGCACTTGTGCGCGCCATAACAAATATGTTACGATGCTGATGTTGGATCGACCTAACACGTCCGAGCACAGGCTTACATGTCTGATTGATCAAATATACCCCGTCATACCGTGACATACTCCATACATTGTTGTAAATCTGGATAAAAATGCAAATTAGCAGTGATTTGTCTTTAATGTGGTATTGGTTCAGATATAGACTCATTCAAGCTGATACAAACATGTTAACTTGTCCTTGTGAAATTAAAGGAAGACTTCTCGTCAGAATAATAATTTTGCGACTAGAAATTAAGGAATTATTTGTTAATATTGCAAATTTCATTTGACAATAAGGAATAGCTGAACTTGCAAACGGGATACCAAGAAAAAATATAACATGTATAAATCTTTATTCAATACTCTAATGAGCAACTGTTCATATCTAAAATTTAAGTGTTGAATATCTGATATTGTAGGTTTGCCTTTAAACTTTACAATTACACATCCAGAGGATAAATTGATATCAACAGAAGGAGTATCACTTTCACACGTCAATTTCTTACAGTTTGACACAAAAGGTTCAAGTGATGTGACCTTGTCATTTCATGACGCTCAGTTCCATATGGCTATTGGAGGATGGAGTAATACATTATCAGCGCTATATTTAGGAGAATTTCTTTACCCACCGGATGATGAATATAGGGGATCACTACTCAATGCCTTGGAGTACAAACAGTTTTGGATATCTTGGAATTCATTTCAGGTGTACGTAGGCCTTGGGAATGTAAAAGGCAGAAAGGTAATTTTGTATGGACAGCTACAATGTCCGATTAAAGTAATCGATGCTACCTTTGCTTCAAATTGGGGAGTGACTCTAAATTTCAGGATAAATCAGGCAGGTAAGTTCTCGTTTGTTAAATTGTTAAAATTATTTAGATGCCACTTAAAAAATGTATCTATCAAGAAATAATAATTGAAAGTTAACAAATCCATGCCATATAAACTCCTTGATTCCTAAAAATAATTCAAAACTTCTTAAAAAATCAACGATAATTACTTACTTTATACTATATCTTTTTCTACTATATTTATATCTTGAATTCTATAAACTTTAAATTTCTTTAAAATATTTATTAATTACTTTTGTTAATGTCGAATATTTTTTTATTTGGGCATATTTCTCGATATTGCATGCCAAACATTACAGGAAATGGTTATCAATTCACAAAAATACACGCAAAGGAAAACATGAAAGCAAATAAGTAGCGCTTTGATAAACGAATGTTAACCATCTCAAAGTTATATCAAGACCTTTGCAACATGTTGAGCAGGATCTGTCTACCCTTCCGGAGCACTTGAGATCACCCCAAGTTTTTGGTGGGGTTCGTGTTGCTTAGTCTTAAGTTTTCTATGTTGTGTCTTCTGTACTATTATTTGTCTGTTTGTCTTTTTATTTTTATCCATGGCGTTGTCAGTTTATTTTCTATTCATGAGTTTGACTCTCCTTCTGGTATTTTTCCTTCCTCTTTTATCATCAAGCAAATTTGTACCTAACTGCAAGTTTTAAATATTACACTTTCTGATTACAGATATGATTCGTGTTAATGGCAGGTTTTGTGGAAAAGATAAATCATGCGACATCGTGAGCATTATATTATTGGTTGAGAGTCGTAGCAGGATAGAATGTGCTATCATTTGTAAGATAAAATCAGGATGTAACTTTTTTGTCTTCAACATTAATTTACATCAATGCAAAATATTTGAAAATGGCGTAGGGTCAAATATTGTAGTCTCAGAAAATGTATATTGGGAATGTTAATCTACGATCTGATGATTTGAACAAACTACACCTTTTGTATGCTTTGAAAAACTACACCTTGTGTATGTGTTGTTATTGTATATGGTGTTGTTTTATGTTGGATGATGGGAAAACGAGGTAAAACATGAAATGCAATGATAAATTGGTTTATTTCACAAAGTGTAGATATAATATTTTCTAAAAAAAATTGCAATGATATACAAATTGTATTATTGTGCTTGAGTCGAGTGATTAATTAGCATTAAGATTAATGTTATATTTCTATGTTTGTTTTGTCATATGGGTGAATTTTGTTAATTGCAGATTTTATGATGAGTGTGTTAAATTTTCCTAATTTTTCTAGGCTTATTTTGGAGACTTCTTTGCACTGTAAAAGATCTTAACTCAAGATATAATCTTTTTGTTTGTCTTTTTTTGCGTTGCTAAGTTTTCAGTCTTTGTTGATAGGAAGTGAGACAATATATGTTGTCAAAATTACAGAATACTAAAGCTGTTTTGTATTCGAAATGTACGTCTGTTGGAAATACAAAATTTTTATCCTGGTATCTATGTTGATTTTATTTAGAAGATCTGAGAAAAGTTAAATTTTGTTTTCATTATTGTGTATTTAAATAAATATATTTCATTTTCGACTTATTAGTGTAAATGTCCCTTTGGTATCTTTTATCCCTCTTTGATCAGAGATATCTGTACAAAATAAAATATCAAAAGTGCTGTACTCCAAAGAAAATACAAAACGGAATCTCCTTTCAAAAATGTCAAAATAAAAAGCTAAAACACATCAAACGAATGTAAAACAACTGTCATATTCCTGACTTGGTACAAGCAATTTCCTATGTAGAAAATGTTGGATATAACTTGATTAAAAGCTAGCTAAGCCTCTCACGTGCAAGAACGTTATTGTTAAGATAACATATTATTGATGTTATGTAATATTTAAAGCAAGAACTATAATTACTATCTACTAATAAAATTGGAAATGGCAACGAGGAATGTGTCAAATTGACCACAACCGGAACAAAAAGCAGAATACAGCCTAAGACAACCAATGGCTATTTAACACATGGAGAATATACCCGCACCCGGAAGTTGGATTCAGCTGACCCCTAACAAAATGAATATAAGTTCAGCAATAAGTAAACTCCGAAACACATGAATGAACCAAAAAACAAAGCAAAAAAAAAACAACAAATTACCAGAGGTTCCTGTTTTAGGACATGTAGGACAGACACAGTGTAAAACATGTCCGAGTCTAAATTTTGAACTATAGTGTCCACTAACAGCAATAGGCACAGTAAAACCCAGTTTAAATCAAAGAAGCTGAGTCTAAACTTTGAAGTTAAGTGTCCAGTAACTAAAGGTAGCTTGGTCCAGTGCTTTGTGTCTTTTTCCTTTATGTGCCCGTGTTGATCTGGACATATAAATACCGGTCTTTTGTCCGATCTTGTCAGTGCTCTCACATGTGAAAGTCTTACCAGATTATATCAAAATTATATCAGCAGTTCAAAAATGATTGTCGAATAAGTATTTTTCAAAGAGTTACGTCCCTTGAAAACATTAATTATATGGAAAATAACAGTGCAAGCGCCATCACGTGTACCCTGTGATATCTTTCGCCTCTCTTTGATATAAGCAATGTCTTGAACAAGTTCGAAATTCAGGTGCGTCAATTATTGTTCAAAGAGTTAATAAAATTACCTTTGCCGAAAAAGATGCCTTCATCCATGATTAGGAAGCATTATAAGAGGAACACGCTTTGTTCAAACAGACTGAAATCAAAGCCGAAATGGAGCAACAAGCCGTTCAAACAGAACAAGAAGCCATCCCAGCAGAACAGGAAGCCGCTCAAAAATAGCTCAAACAGAATAGGAAGTAATACGCAGGAAAGCTCAAGCGCTTGAAAGACGGGAAAAAGCTGAACTAAAGGCCAATTGGAACCTTCTCGAAGCACAGAGAGAAGCTGCAGCCGCAGAAGCCGAGTTTTGTATCCGATAACGACGACAGCCAAGCGCTAGACGTTCTCTCTGACGAAATGGAAGACCCGTTCCAACGTATGCAAGATTCGTCAATAACTGAAACAAACTGCCGTACAGGAGGTGACAGGCCCTCAAAAGAAAGAAAAAACAAACGCCTGAACTAAGTCGCTAAGTCATTAAGCACCAGCTTTCGTGCCATCTGGTATTTCCTACACATGCTAAGTCCCCAGATCTTGGAACAATAACTGGTATAGGAAAACAGAAGAGATACCTGTTGCATACAAAAATCAAGGTGTTATAGAAGAGATGCCTGTTTCACACCGAAAACAAGGCGTTATAGAAGCGACCTCTGCTGCACACCTGCAACAAATCAATCCTACTTCGGAGATAACTAGATTTCTCCAACGCAAGGAACTGCTGTTCTCCCGATTAACAACTTGAACGACCGGGCAAAATCCTTCCATACATGGAAAGCTAGATTCAAAAACGTCACAGACGAGTTAGAAATTTCTGACTCTAAGCAGATTGACCTACTGATCTAGTGGCTAGGGCCAGAGTATGCCAAACATGCCATAAGTAAAATGTCACCAAATGAAAACAATCAAACAAGAGGACTACAGAGACTATGGGAGAGACTGGACTTACTGGGCTCCAGAAATGTTGGAGGCGTCTCTCGTCAACACACTTGTCAACTTCCCAACATTGACGAACAAGGACAACTCACTCCTTTACAATTTGTCAGATATTATCTCAGAAATAGAATATCACAAAAAAAAAAATCCCAAGCTGGGATGTTTGCTAGCTAATTTCGACTCTTCGTCCAGGATAAATCCAATTGTGGAAAAATTGCCATACGGACTCCAAGAAAAATGGATAAAAAGGGCTTCAAGATACAAGTCTAACTATGAAGTTGCCATTCCGCTTTTCACAGAATTATCTGCCTTCAGCAGGAAAATTAAAAAAATAAAGAACGATCCTGGGTTTATCTTTGGGTCAAAAGTCACACCAAATACAAAAGGTGCTGCACCAATTTGCAAGGACCACACCTCAGACGTACTCTAGAGTCAACGTTCACAAGACAGCTGTTGACCAGCAACCTGGAGACAGCAGTCAGCAACAAGATCTGTGTATCCTACACAAGACAAAGTATCCCTTGAACGAATCACGAATCCAGAACAAATTATCAACGCCTCAAGACCGGAAATATCCGTCAAGGACTAGAATCCAATCGTTGGTAAGGAAAACTATCAAAACTTAAATTCGAATGTGAAGGTTGCAAAAACGCATTCCATACAATTCCTTGAGTGCACTGGACCTAGTACCAAGTCTGGTAAATTCATGAATTTCTCAAAAGGGACCGGACTCAAATCACCACAAGCAAAATCTGTGACTTCTATAGAAAATTCTATGGATGATGAAAATTTCATTCTGAAATCAACAAAACCTGTTCACGGAGAAGAAATAAGTCGCATTCACAAACAAAAAACTATTCCGAAACAAGGACCGATTGCCCATCTCAATTCTTGAAAAAGCAGAAACTACTCCGAAAAGGAGGCTGTTCAGTCAAATCTGACTTGAATATTAGCGAACCAGTGATCTTATCTACACATCATCATAAAGTAACGCATTTGTTTAGACATTACTTCGACAAAATCAAACATCGAGGACACCACTTCATAGATAGAGCGACTAGATCCGCAGGATAGAACGTTCGGACGAAACACTTAATTTCGTCTGATACTCACAAATATGTGACATTTCGCCAAATCACAAGAGCACCAAGTACTAACTTTCGTCTGACATACCAGAGGACCATCTTCGACCGTCATCGCCGTCTAACAACGTTGGGGAAAACAGTTCTTATTATCAATACAGCAATAGTGGAACATTCTACAGATCACAACGATCTCATCTGTGCCAAACCCAGTTTCCAGGAAACGTATTGTGAAAAGTTGTAAGTGGAGCACTGATATTTCTCACACGATCAATAGTGAACATTACTCTTGTACACTTTCTATTTGTGTTGGGATTAATTTGTTCATCTTATGTTCATAATTTCATGCGATTTGTTTATGGAATAGTGATATCAGATATACATCAGACGGGGAGAATTATTTTACCTCTTTCCTCAATTCATATAGTTTGTTGAATTATATTCTTAATCTGTTTAAGTGTTCCTGGCCTAGTAGGATTATTCATCTTTAACCTTATAAGAATGTCAAAACATCTATTATCGTTACCTGTTCCCTTTCTTACCCGTCTCTCGAACTGAACTGCAAGGTCATATCGTAGAACTGGAGAATATTTATGGACACACATCATCTTGGACACAATTCGTTGCTTACCATAGAGTGAGTTACATTATTATAGCGTTGTATTTGATGCCTTAAAACCGTTCTTCACATATTTGAACTTTTAATCCGCGATATACTGGAAATTTCACCTTTATAATTTCAGTTTTATTTTGCGTTCAATGGACTGTGCTATTAAATACATTTAACATTTCATACATTATAACAATAATTCAACACATTGTAAAATTGTATTTTATATTGTATTTTCAGCTGTTTAGCATTTGTTAGTTTAGTTCTTGAGTAAAGTATCAGCACCGGATGGTCTTTGTCGTATGAGCTAAATCGTCGGTTATGCTTAATGGTCAGACCATTACATTCCAATTTCACTGAACTAGTACACATTTGATTTAAGGGGCCAGCTGAAGCCCGCCTCCGGGAGCGGAATATTTTTCGCTGTGTTGAAGACCCATTGTCGGCCTTCAGGCTTTTAGTACGGTGAAAAGGAAATCGATTTATTCTGGCAATAGGCAGTTTTTCAAACACTTGATACCACAGACGCATGTTCTGTTTAAGTTACAATAGTTAACTTGCCGGCTGACATTCAACCTCAGTATTAAAGGATAAAAAATATTATTTTACCTGAAGCCTACTATCTTGAAAGCGTTCTTTTTTTGGCATAAGCTACTTCATTTAATTCATTAAAACTAAAAAGCACTCAATACATCGAAAACAGTTACAATTCAAATATCAAAGAGATCCACACAACATAATTATGTCAGGAGTATCTTCTGGTTCATCTGTCATAATCATGATTTGAAATTTCTTCATAGTTCTGACCCTTTACAAGAGCAGAGCTCTGGACATGTAGGGTTTTGTTTTGAACAAACACATGACTTTTTTTACCTGGAAATTTTCTCGTTCAATAAAACACAAGATCCTGCAAGAATTCTGCAGAAATATGCCCTTTAAAATACACGGGGTGTAATGAATAATTTAACGATCGCCAACCATTTTGTAAAATTGACGGACTAGGGGGTTTAGTAATGTGTAATGCGGTCCAAATTTTCAGTTTGAAACGAAGTTCGTAAAACATGCCGTTTCAGTACCGCCTCACAGTTAGGTAACCTAACTAAACTTACATCTTTACTGGCGGCAAGCTTGAAGCGCATGGGATAATTGATGGAATGGTTTTAAAAATATTTTTCTGATCATAAAGCTTTGAAATTAACTTTGATGCCCAAGCAAGGGCTTAATCTTTGTCAATATTTCCGAAACTCTTTAAACCATTGAAATAGTCGTGGGTATCCTTAAAAGTCTTGTAGACAGTTCGTTTACCTACACCAAACAGAGACGAAGTTATGTCGCATCCGATACAGAAGGTGATAAGTTACAAATTTTTGGGGAAAACAGACGCATAGTTAGTGAAAGGGTGAAAATTTTCGCCCATCCTTTACACTGCTAATTTTCCTCCATCTGTACCCATAACTCGCTTGTGTATGTCATATATTTATAGAAGTGAACACACATAACAATCACATTTGTATAAGAGTTCTGTACGATTGTTCTTCCGCTTTTTCCCATTTCTCTAAACTTCGTGTCAAAGTAAAAGGCACCGGGTATCTGCCTCCTCTTGAGTGCTAAACAATTTACAACAGCCGGTAACAGTGTTGGTATAAATAACTTAAACAATTTAGGAATTTACAAACGTTCTGGCTATGTAAAGCTAACATCAGGTGGAATCATATGGGATATGTCAAAGTTTTGCAGTCAGGAATACTTCTCCCCTCAATAATCTGATACACTTTGGTGGAAGCTGTAGTCTTTGTACGGCGTTCCCTTTCGGCAGACTTTATAGAGTTGTTCATGTCGTAGCGGCCAAAAAACATCTGTCACTGTGTGTGCTATAGAAATTCATTGAGACATGTTTGTTTTAATAGTCAGTTGCAAGGTTATCGAATGTTTAATCTTTCTTAATATTAATACATTGAACCAATGCCATACCATTTCTGATGTAGTCGTGAGTGGTGGTTCATAGGAAGGTAGTGAAAGTGTACAAGAGACTTCAAATTCTATCTGCTTCACCAAATCAGACTACCATGATTTTCTAATGGTACCGTCATCTTGAAAAAAGGGAAATTGGAATTTGACCTTCAGGGTGCGACAGCAAGTGTTTTATTGTAACATCATCTATACATTTTGCCAAAATCAGTGCACGTCTAAATACAAGTTATGGATTTATGTGACATACAAGTGTTTCCCACGATTTATATGTAAGGTTTGTTTGTCTGGTCATGTTTTCAAACGTTTTTAGTTTTGACGTTGATATTGGACTATAGCAACTCCTTGACTGGATCTAAAAAAAGATCACTAGTGATAAAATGTTTAGACATGTTCAAGCCTTCCTCTATAGCTGTGTGCAAAGAATCTCGAATATCTCTTGTAGCATGCATTCTAGAAAAATATTGATAAGACATGGAGGATTCTACATCAAAGGTATCAGTCATGAATCATTCAGATGGTCCTAAATGGCAATAACATGTTCTTCATCTCTTTTCATTGCTGTTAGGTTTTGTTTCCTCTTGTGCATTTGCATTATTTGCAACAATTCCAGCCCTTTTCAGCGTTACACGAATTATGGATTATAGGAAATGTCTAGTAAGGGTCCATCTAATAGGCGCAGACTGTTGATTTGTTGTACTTACAGTGCCACCTGATCCCCACTGAGGCTTTTATAACGGTCTTTTCTATTGCCATGTCGGTTCATGTACCATTAAAATGTCCAGGAGTCTGCCTAAAAGCAAAGTTACCATCTATAAAATTTGATCAAATATTCTCAGAAAGTTTAAGCATATCTAGTATGTAAACTGGCGTCCACCTTCAGTAATTGGTACGGTTAATTACAAAAAACATAAGGTTAATTTTGAGATGACGATCTCAAGGATGTGAACAATTTCCCTCTCGGTCTGCCCTTATATTTAACAGCAAAATGTCTACTTCTTCAAAGAACACATCCCAGTATTTGAATGTAAGTGATACAGCACATTCCCATTGCTTATATGCATCTATTAGAGGCTGTACATGAACTTCTAATAGTTCCGTCATATAAGCGTTAGGACTTGTGAATGGCTTGAATTGCCAAAATAATGCTTCTGAGATCAATGAATTTGATATCATTGATTATTAATTGTATGAAATATCATATAAATGTTAATTATTTTACATTTTGCGTTAAAAAAATGATGAAATTAAATTGAGACGAACTCTATTAAATGCAAAATATTCGTTGTGTTAATCTTTAATAAAAACTCTTAAATAACGGTTTAATTTGCTAAACTTTATTTGAAATCGTTAAAATAAGGTGTAACAACAACGTACATAATAACAGATATCATATCACGGATGTTTTTTTTTACAATGTAGATCTCAAAACTTTTCTAAGTCGATTTTTCGTTCATTTAGACTAACGTACTTCAAAGCCCATTTTACAAAAATTGCACCGTACGATTTTTTGACGACAGGTCAAAATGTTAAGTTTAACATTTGAACTACCAATACTGTGATTTTTAGACGTATAGTCCGAATGACAATTAAACTCCTTAAATAAACGACTTTTCCTTACTCGGTCACCGTACTATTTCATGTCTGCTCTTTGGTCGGGATGTTGTGTCTTTGACACATTCCCATTCTCAAATTTTTAGTTAGCCAAATCTACTTATGTGATTCAATATTATGAATGTTTATGACTTTAGATAAACATGCTACATATATAGTGATATTATGTTATTCGAGAATACGACAATAATCTTTATTTACATATTTTCAACGATCACATGATAGAGATAATAGGTAAAAGAAATGAAATAAAATTCATTAATCTATGTAGTATAAACGGTCAATAACCATGCAATTATGTCAAGGCATGTATTCATTTATAGTGAATCTTATATCGTAAACTATCGGTGATTGAAGATATGCTTTAAATATTTTAAAGCTTGTTTGAATTTCAATAACGTGTGTCTTATCATTACTACTAGGATGCTTTTATCACCAGAAATATTTGATTGCTAAAAAAGATAAAATAGTTATATATAATTTCAAATGGACAATCTTAATATATCGAAGATAAATAAATATAAAGACGATATGATATGATCGTATGATACCCTCTTGTATTGTACTAAGTCATCCGACAAAGTCAGTATTAGTCTTCTTAATGTGTTATCATAGTATTGCATCGTCAAAATTGTAGAATTTTAACAGTTACATTTAATTGTTTAGTTACATCTATGGATAAGACTAAGGACAAGATCACAAACTCTTGACCTAAACGATGACAAATTAGATATAAATATAGTTATTTATAGTAGATTTGGAAACAAGTTTGCAACTTATATTAATCCCTTTCCACTTTGCGGGTGCGAGTGCTGCCTTGTATCGGCATTAGCCTGCTCTTTTTTGAAATCCACAAGGGTGTCTTTTACGTGCAAGAGATATTGCTCTCTTTTAACACGGGTCAGTCATTTATCGTCCCTATTCGACGGACTATCATCGTTTCTTCAAGACCATTCTCGCAAATGGTGTTAAGGGAGAACCGCAAATTCAAATTCTAATTCAACGAAAATACATCCAACCATGTAAAATATAGTTTTGGAATTACAGACTGGTAATACAGAATCATAATTATGACTCACAGAAATATAATTTGAATTTGAAGTCATTGATTTATAAGAAAATGTTTTGACAGATAAAAATCGTGATCACGAGTTGTATAATTTGTAACATATAATTGTTATTCGTTATCACATATTTTATTCGTGATGACAAAAAAACAAAAAATTCTCTGAAACTGATATTATCAAGATGCTTCATTTCTTAATTGACAACATATTTGTTACGTTCGGAGGATTATTATGAGGCTGACTTCATGCAGGAACTTCTTAGGAAGAAAGATAAGAAGCTAGCGATATCCTTTAAATCTACTTTCCGCTATATAGAAGATGTTCTTTCACTAAATAATTCATATAATTTGGTGACTATGTGGAACGCATCTATCCCATCGAACTATAGATAAAGGATACTACAGATACAGTTAAGTCGGCCTCATATCTTGACTTACATCTAGAAATTGACAATGAGGGTCGGTTGAAAACAAAACTTTACGACAAAAGAGATGATTCAAGCTTTCAAATTGTGAACTTTCCATTTCTAAGTAGCAACATTCCAGCAGCACCTGCATACGGGGTATATATCTCCAAATTGATACCATATTCCCGTGCTTGCATTTCCTATCATGATTTTCTTGATAGAGGGTTGCTGCTCACAAGGAAGCTATTAAACCAAGAGTTCCAAATGATGAAGTTGAAATCATCCCTTCGTAAATTTTACAGACGCCATCACGAGTTGGTTGACCGTTATGGAATAACCGTTTCACAAATGATATCGGATATGTTCCTTGCGTCGTAACTACAATCCCCTTCCCTTTCATGAATGTGACCTACCGAATTAGACTATTTACCGGATTTATCACATAAGCTACACGACGGGTGCCACGTGTAGAGCAGGATCTGCCTTTTGGTGGGATTTGTGTTGTTTATTCTTTAGTTTTCTATGTTGTGTCATGTGTACTATTGTTTTTCTGTTTGTCTTATTCATTTTTAGTAATGGAGTTTTATTTTCGATTTATGAGTTTGACTGTCCCTTTGGTATCTTTTGTCCCTCTTTTTCACCAGCCCTGTATACATACAGGTTATACGATGCCCGTTGAAACTGTAAGACATCAGATCATATAGCACGAAACGTAGCACGATGTCCGTTGAAACTGTTAGACATCAAATCATATAGCACGAAACGTAGCACGATGTCCGTTGAAACTGTTATACATCAGATCATATAGCACGAAACGTAGCACAATATATAGATAAAGAGATCACAGATAACCTTTGGTTAAAATGGCTGTGTTTACACAGCAAAATTCAGTTAAGTAATTAAATTTCTGAAACATAAAAAGCCGTAACATTCACGTTTCTTGCGCATGCTATGCTTTCAAATGAGTCCAGATGCAGAGGTTTGTCTGCACTCCGAGTAAATTTAGTGGTGTAAACAAAGCTATTAAAGCCAAAGTATATATCGGTTTTTAAATATTATTATTACAATATTTACCCATTAAGTTATCTTGTTCTTGTTTGCGACGTCACTGATATATAATTATTCAAACTGGTCTTGTTAATAGATTTGTTGTTACTATTGACTAGTTGGGAGGTAACACAATGGCCATGTCTATATGGTCAAAGTTCAAAGTTCAAAGTTCTTTATATTCCAAATAAGAACCCTTGATGGGTCATACTGACAAAATCACACAATACATTCTCATTCATAACACATAAACATATAAATAAAGATAAAATTAAAATCATAGTTTACATAAAGAGGATGAGATAATATTAAAGAATATATATATAATCATATAAAATATCAAAACATCAAACAATTGTTATTTTTATTATTTATAAGTTATTTTAGTTTCATTTCTTTGATTTTACTGCCATGTCAGAGTGCCACTTAAAATAATTAGGATAAAAAGAAAAGTTCGTTCACGCATCCGAAGATCTATTGATTGAGAGAATTTATAACATCTTATTATTGTGCCATTAAATTGAGATTATTTAGAATATGATTTTGTTTCATGACGATGGGATGTCAAATATAAAAACCGATGCCTGTCTCTTATTTAGATTTTGTGAACGCATTCGACCTGCTTTCCGAATGTCAATGAAGGACATCTGAATAATATAACAGATTTAAATGCAAGAACTAAGAAACTGCTTTCAACTATAGTAATACAGACTGTTATCTTAATAAGTTTTCATATATCAAATGTATAGATGCAACTGGTGAGGTAATTATTTTTTACTTGGACACGCAGTCTTAAGGATATTTGATTGCTGCAATATTTTTAAATACATCATTCATAAATGAAGACTGTTTTAAAAACAATACAACGTACACATAAGTATGAACATTTTAAAGGTCTGTGTTTTTGTTGTTGAAAACAATGCATCTAAAAATTAAGAGATTTTTGGTGAGAAAAAAAAAATCATTTGAATTGTTCATTTGAAATGTATGGGAAAAAAATAAAGATAGATTGGATGAAAAAAAAACATCTTTAGCATAATAAGAACTTAAACATTTTATGTATCATAAATTTATTTCAGATTTACTTTCTTTAATTTTTGACAAATATAGGAATTGAAGGCATACCGCAAGGAAAATATGAAATATGGAAAATGTTTATGATTTTTTTTTTCAGTGGTATGTTACCATGGTTACACACATATTTTTTATAAAGTTAAACAATCATATTTTAATTGCCAGATTTTTATGCCGAGGAAAAGAACATCAACAACAATGATATCATTAAGTTGTATTTGTATCATGTTGTAAAAAGTACTTCTCAGAATAAATGGTAAGTTTGTAAAGTTACAAGTCCTGTGGTACTTTGTTCAACCATGCCTTGTGCAATATTTCAGCAGGGCAGTGGTAGAACAAGTGCAATAGTGATACAGTATTCAGGAGGTAGACGAAGGTTAATGGAGCAATTCCCAAAAAAATACTGGCACTATTTTTTCAACTTTTTAGATAAATACATTTTAAGGTTGTAAGCGACGTCTGCCTACCCACTTAATAAAATATGAAAATGGTGTATAATTGCCAATGAGACAACTCTCCACCAGGGACGAAATGACATAGAAGTAAACAGCTAAAGGTCACCGTACAATCTTAAACTATGAGCTAAACCCATACCACATAGTCAGCTAAAAAAAGCCCTGAAATGACAAACTTAAAACAATTCAAAGGAGAACAATAACGTCCTGATTTATTTACAAAACAATTAACGAAAAACAAAAACATGATATACACTAACAAATGACATCCATAGACTGCTGAAACAGGCACACAAAGTATGTGGAGGAATTAAACATGTGTGTTGGGGCCAAACTCTCCCCCTAACTTTTTGCTGTGTTGTGACAGTACAACTTGAGAATAAACAACAAAAACAGTTGAAACGGGCTAAACTTATCAGATCGATACGAAACAGAAAAAAAAACAATACAAAAAGACACTGAGTACAGTTCTGAGAGTTCTCGAAGCTACTGACATCTACTTCACAGCCATTAACAACTTATAACATATCATTCATCAATACTAAAAGCATAGATGAAACTGCCGTTTACAAAATCTAATTTAAGAAATATATCTCACTTTACAACGGTCTGCCCCACTAAAAGTAAGAAAAACTTTAAAATGCACTAATTGAGGTTTGAAAAACAGCACTCTAAACACATGAAACAACTAATTAGTAAGTTGTTACCAGATACAATTATTGAATATCAGAACAATTGGCGCGCAATTAACCATAACAATGCAGAATGATATCTATAAGAATAATTAAACCATTGACTATCGTGTAACATATTCTTGACATGCCCTAACATGCTGCTTATTATTTTTTTATGTCCGAATGTCAGTAGTACTAGATAGATATAGGAAGATGTGGTATGAGTGCCAAATGAGACAACTCTCCATCCAAGTCACAATGTATAAAAGTAAACCATTACAGGTCAAGGTACGGTCTTTAACACGGAGCCTTGGCTCACACCGAACAGCACGCTATAAACAGTCCCAAAAAGAACTAGTGTAAAACCATTCAAACGGAAAAACCAACGGTCTAATCTATATATAAAAAAGAAGAGAAACGAGAAACACTTATAAACCGCATAAACATTATAAACTACAACTACTGACTCAGATCCTGACTTAGGACAGGTGCAAACAATTGCAGCGGGATTAAACGATTTAATGGTACAAAACCTTCCCCCTCAATCAATAGTGTAAAATAACAACACAGAAAGACACACTATAAAATATCAATTGGAACTAGCATGTTTGTGAATAGTGGTAGATGAAGTGAATATTGTATGCAATCTTTTCAATTTGATTGTGCATAGTGGTTTTAAAACAATGACATTAAATTGAATTAAAGTCTCGATGTTTAGCAGTTATTTCTAACATGTTCCAAGGTATCAATTGTAGGATATCATAAAACGTGGGTCAACAGTTTTTTTAATCGATGCGTTTATGTATTGTGAAATTAAACCAAATTGTTTCATATTAATCAGTTATGACTTTTCAAATATTTGGCTTTGAGCGTTCCTGATGAAGGTAAATCCAGAATAGCGCCTCGGACGCTGAAATTAGTAAACGTGTTGTTTTCAATTTATTTTCGACATGTTCGACTCTGTAAAATACACTTTCACACAACCTTATCACACACAAGTCCTCTTATATAACCAAATCGTCCTTTGAAAAATATAGTTGTAAATTAAGTTTTGCTGCAAAACATATAAAGCCTCTTTCTGTAATGAAATTTAGTAAAATGCTAGATAGGTTCAGATGTATTGGGTCTGTGATAAAAAGGTTAAAGCTTTAAATATTTTCTTGACAATATCTATGCACGTTTTGTCGATAGAATATATCGACAGGTTGTAGGCATCCCTGTGAAAAATATTGCGCCCCTTTATAGCAGAGTTGTTCCCTTATTGTTATGAATCACAGTTTAAAGTCAAAAGCAGTCAAGATTCGTCGAAATTACATTTGATTGATAAGTTTAAAATCACTCACCGTTACCTGTTTGATATTTAAGCTTTGAACAATCGAGAATTTTCCCATTTCACTGCGAAAATTTACCCATTGTAAAAAACTTTAAATATATCTAATTTAGACAGCAATAATTTCCATTTCCAATATTTGGGTGATTTTAAAGATTTCTTACTCGAACCCATACACATAACTTTACGACAAAAAGAGACATATTCGTTTTTTTTTCCCTTTTGAGCGTTGGTGTTCCTTTTGCCCCTTCTTACAGAGTGCATATTTCACAAGTGTTTAGATATCACTTGTGAAATATGCACTCTGTAAGAAGGGGCAAAAGGAACACCAACGCTCAAAAGGGAAAAAAAAACGAATATGTCTCTTTTTGTCGTAAAGTTATGTGTATGGGTTCGAGTAAGAAATCTTTAAAATCACCCAAATATTGGAAATGGAAATTATTGCTGTCTAAATTAGATATATTTAAAGTTTTTTACAATGGGTAAATTTTCGCAGTGAAATGGGAAAATTCTCGATTGTTCAAAGCTTAAATATCAAACAGGTAACGGTGAGTGATTTTAAACTTATCAATCAAATGTAATTTCGACGAATCTTGACTGCTTTTGACTTTAAACTGTGATTCATAACAATAAGGGAACAACTCTGCTATAAAGGGGCGCAATATTTTTCACAGGGATGCCTACAACCTGTCGATATATTCTATCGACAAAACGTGCATAGATATTGTCAAGAAAATATTTAAAGCTTTAACCTTTTTATCACA